>NC_066624.1:51675823-56475823 GCF_025201925.1 Gopherus flavomarginatus
GTGAGACACTTTGGTATTAATATAAAATAATAAAATCTGATAAAATTGCAATGAATCGGGCTAGATATGCATGAAAGTGTCAGTGAAAATGTTATGGATTTCCAAGTATGATCATTGTTTCTATGTTTCGATCACCCTTGTATTGTGAGTTATAGATATGTAGGGTATATCTGTATTTCCAGACTTGGGCAGTGTTTCTGGGTGACACCTCCAGACATATTGGCATCAACACTGCTAGCCTGTTTGATGGCCCATTGAGGGTCATCAGCTGTACAATGAGCCCATGGAAAGGACCAAGGGGATACACCTATTGAGTCAGTAAGACATTCCCGGGTAAGCCTGTGTAATGAGAACTCCAAGGCTTTTCCATGCCATGTGCTGTGAATCTTGTGTTTGGGACACAGGAAGAACAAGTCACATAGCAAAAGGAATATAAAGCACAGCTGCATCATCTCCGTTTTGTCATCAATCCTCCTTCCTGCCTCTGGAGCAACTTCTCTACAAACTGAACCCTGGAACAAAGGACTGAATGAGTCATCCAAGCTGTGGATGTGTTCCCGACAGACTTTCACACCGGCAACTCACTAATACTGCTAAGAACCTGATCTATCCATTTTGGAATGTATCTGACTGCTTTCCCATTTAACTTCATTCTATCTTATTTCGTTTAAATCTTTAGTTTAGATGCTAAAGGATTGACTGGGAGTGTTTTATTTTGGGTAAGATCGAAAAATATACTAACCTGTTTAGGTGGCTGACCTTTGAGGTCAGAAGATCATTTTGTTTATGTGAGCAGTTTTTAAATAACCTCTCACTGTGCTGGATCTAGGTGCTGACTGGGAGTCAGAGAACTGGGATGCAATGAAGGGGACTGTGTGATTTCTTTTTTCAGCTTCTCGATAGCCTGTGTGATGATCTTTTTTCAGCCTGCCCCGATCTTGGCATTTTCAGTGAGAACTGCCTCTGGCCCACCAGGTCACACTAAGCACTGAAGTTAAATAAACAGAATTTTTTTTATGACAAAGTCTTATGAAATCAACTGAACTCCTTTGTTTTCTTTCATCTCAGCAAGATTTCCTCTTACCCAGCCTGATATGATCTCCCAGCTGGAACAAGGAGAAGAGCCATGGGTCCCAGACCTCCAGGGCTCTGAGGAAAGAGAGATCCTGAGAGCTCCCCGCACAGGTGAGAAAACATTAAACCAACTCAGAATCTGTAAGTGCCTGAAGGAAACATCTGGTATGCCCAGCAAAGCCCTTGGGAGGTCTCTCAGTTCATTATTGTCCCTAGCAGGGGTTGTATCCTCAGGGTAAATATAGCTCATGGCTTCCTGTAGATCCTAGCAGACACCAGGCATTAGCTTCTTCCCTTCCCCCTGCGTATTTGGATAGGATGTGAAGGCTGAATTCATCCCCTCCTCTGTCCTATTTAGGGGAAAAGTTTGGGGGAGTTCAGTTCCTGATTTTTATTTGACCTGTCTTCAGCGCCTGTTTTGGTTTGGTCTTCCCCTTTCCATCCCTGTTTTGAGGTTTCTGTCTCTATCGCAGCAGGTGATGCAATGACATGTGAGAAAGAGGAGCAGAATTATCAGCAGGGAAATCTTGAGCAAGTGGATAAACACAGAGCATTATCGCAAAGTTCGAAAAGGAATGTGTCCAGGAGTAATGAGGAGGGAAACTCTTTGAGATTCAGCACAGACCAGAAAGAGAGCAAGGAAACCAGGCAGGGGAGAAATTGGGTAAATGTATTTCCTTTCGGGAAACTCAGAAGGTCCTCATGGAAACCACAACACAACAGGAAATCCTTAGGCAAAAGAGAAAAAATACATGCACTAAGTGTGAGAAAAACTTCATTCACAGATCAAGCCTTTCTGTTCATCTGAGTATCCACACAGGGGAGAGGCCCTACGAATGCCGTGAGTGTGGGAAGACCTTCAATAGCAGCTCAGACCTTTCTAAACATCGGAGAATCCACACAGGGGACAGGCCCTACGAATGCAGTGATTGTGAGAAAACCTTCACTCACAGATCAACTCTTTCTGTGCATCAGAAAATCCACACAGATGAGAGGCCCTATGAATGCTGTCAATGTAGGAAAAGCTTCACTCACAGATCAACCCTTTCTAGACATCAGAGGATCCACACAGGTGAAACACCCTATGAATGCAGTGAGTGTGGGAAAACCTTCAATAACAGCTCAAACCTGATTACCCATCAAAGAATTCACAGAAGGGAAAGGCCATATAAATGTTGTGAGTGTGGGAAAACCTTCACTTGCAGATCAGGCCTTTCTCTTCATCAGAGAATCCACACAGATGAGAGGCCCTATGAATGCCATGAGTGTGCGGAAAGCTTTATTATTAGCTCAGCCCTTTCTAGACATCAGAGGATCCACACAGGGGACAGGCCCTATGTATGGAGTGTGGAAAAACCTTCAATCACAGCTCAAACCTTATTACTCATCAAAGAATTCACATAAGGAGGCCGTACAAATGCTGTGAGTGTGGAAAATGCTTCACTCACAGATCAGCCCTCTTTGAGCATCAGAGAATCCACACAGGGGAGAGGCCCTATGAATGCCGTGAGTGTGGGAAAAGCTTCACTGATGGATCAGCCCTTTCTAGACATCAGAAGATCCACACAGGTGAAAGACCCTATGAATGTAGTGAGTGTGGCAAAACCTTCAATCGCAGCTGAAACCTTATTACCCATCAAAGAATTCACACAGGGGAGAGGCTGTATACATGCTGTGAGTGTGGAAAATGCTTCATTAAGAGTTCGGCCCTTTCTGAGCATCAGAGAATCCACACAGGGGAGAGGCCCTACGAATGCTGCGAGTGTGGGAAAACCTTCTCTTGGGCTCTCAGCCCATGTTAGCCAAAGAAGAATCTGCCACGGAGATCAACATTGTAACAATCTCTCTGTCTATCAAGACTTTCTTTTCTTTAAACACTTTCCTGATTCCCACCCACATAGTAACTTTTAAAGCTCTTTGAACTGTTTGCAGCACCATTATTCCCTCAGCTTGTCCAGATGAGTGGCCCATTTTTGCCTTTTGCAGTTCGCCCTCTTTTGAGATGGACCTATTTGTCCTTTCTATTGTCCCACAAGTAATTGAGTGTGCCTTCCTATGAGGAACCAAGGAACGTCACATTTGTACCATTCCTCCTATTGCAAAGTTATTGTTAGTCACCAGTGATACAGATTGTATCATCGCCAGTTCTTCTCACGTTGCTCTGGGTTGTGCTGAAGAGCAGTTATATTGGGAATTTTTCAAATTCGATGTAAATGAAGAGGAGCAGGGGCAGGAAAAAAGTGTCATTTCAGCTTCCGTGACACTGGAAGGAGATGGGGTGACTCAAGATTCCCTCCTCTCCTTCACTGCAGAACTGTTACCTTTTGCCTGGGCCATGCAGAGTTTATGTTCATCACATTCTATCCATCCACTTCTCAAAGTGTCATTTGATGAATCATTCTCTGTTGTCTGTGCTTGCAGATGATGTTTTTTACTACTTTAATCCTGTATCAGAATCTCTGTGACTGGAGATGAGTGTCAAAAGTCCTGGGAGGGGAATTCAAATGGATTCCAAATAGAGTGTGATCATTTAGAGTTTAAATCCCAGCTTCCATCTATTGTAAAGCCACTTCTGGGAAGAGGGCTGTTTTTCTCTTATTATGGGGATGCTAGAATACTAAAAAATTTGTAAATAACATAACTGACTATGAGACAGTGATGAGGGAAGCAGGTTTGAATGGATCAGAGGACAATGTGGTGGGAGAATCTCTTGTCCCGGTTCTGAATAATCAGATGTAACCTGCTCCGGAATTTCACTTGACACTTTCTTTGTAAT
The DNA here is from genome assembly GCF_025201925.1 of Gopherus flavomarginatus. Taxonomy (NCBI): domain Eukaryota; kingdom Metazoa; phylum Chordata; order Testudines; family Testudinidae; genus Gopherus; species Gopherus flavomarginatus. The sequence goes on from NC_066624.1 coordinate 51,679,674, forward strand.
GTATTTTCTTTCTGTGATGTGGGTTTCTATCTTTCCTGAAGGCTGTGTTTGGTCACCCAATTGGATATTAGTCATTTTGATAGGATGTTGCTCAGATTTATTGAAGAATTTAAGACAATGACCCTTTGCTAAGTCCGCATTTATGATTTCAGCTTTGCTTTTTCCCCATCCCTCCATGATGACATGGAGAAAGTTGAAGTGCAGTTCTATCAACAGGAGTGAACTCTCTAATTTACTGGAGAGGCTAACAAGAAAAACAGCAGTGATTTAAAATCTCCACTCAAGAAATGGTGAACAAACAGCACAACCCCAACTAACTGAAGGAAGTGCATATGATCACAGTGTATTTCAGTTGTTTAAGGCAATATTGTCTCCGATGATCTGGGAAGAGAATTCCATGGTAAGTAATTTTGAACTAGGCAAAATGCTCATGTGTTTGGTTCCCAAAGCGTTTGTAACCCAGGCCCTATAGAAGATCTCTCTAGCTAATCCTATGCTATGGGAATGCAGCCGTTCATGACACAGATGTTGAGGAAATAGAAGTGGAGTTCTTGTCGAATTTATCCTTTGTAGGTTCTAAAGATGTGTATAAAATAAAACCAGTGTTGAAATGTAATATCTTCAGAAAAATGCCCATTTTTTAATAGAATCTCCAGCTGTGGTAACTAATGAAGATTCTGATCCATGCCTGTATCCAGTCCCTTTCCTGGACCTGTGCCACTGAATTAAAGAAAAACTAGGGTATGTTTCAGGAAGCCATTCCTCATTAACACTGCTGAGATTTTACGTGGTTTTGTAAAGGATTCTACTTCAGAGAAGTGTAAATTTCCCCTATCCAAGACCAAGGATTTGGAAAGAGCTGAGGTTGAAAGAGTCCACACTCAGTTCTTGGTTTCCACCCCAGTAAAGGAAGCTATGGTGACCCAAGTAAAATTGTTTGTACAACTCCACTTCCTACTTCAGTGTCCCTGATTACACTTCCAAAGTATGCCAGGGTTAGACTGAGAAGAGTCATCCTTCACTGTTTGGATGCAAAGAGAGAGTGCTTCATAGGACATTCCTTCCCTGTGGATCCCAAACTGGCTGCCTGGTTGGGTAACAAGGACTTTCAGGCTGTAGAAATGATGGTAACCAATGAGGCAACGAATTTGTCAGCCTCCAATTTCAGACTTCCGGATACTCGCATGTTGAGTCCTGATACTATGGCTTTGTGTCTGACGCTGTGGCTACACAATTAAGCTGATGCTGGCACAGCTGCACCAATGTAGCTGCGCTGCTGTAGCACTGCTATTACAGATGTTCTAAGCCAATGGGAGAGATTTCTCCCATCGGACTTGATTAGTCCAGCCCCCGCAAGGAGCGGTGGCTTTGTTGGCAGGAGAAGCTCTTCCGCTCATGTAGCACTATCTATACAGGGGGTTAGGGCTGTGTAACTACGTTGCTCAGCTGTGTGGATTTTTCACACCCCTAAGCAATATAGTTATCCCGATAAATGTCTATAGTGTAGACCAGAGAGGTTTCTCTTGTGCTTTATGCATTTACATTACTTCTCTACCTCCTCCTACTTTGAAAAATTAGAAAGTGTGAAAAGAGAGGTATTTTTCTCCATGATGCAAAGATTCCGACATAGAAGACCCCTTCTAACAACACGTATGGCAGAAGATCCTGAGATATATGAACTCACAGAAGTGGTTGGGTCCTACATTGGGACAAACCACAATAAGAACCAGGGTTCAGTTGTTGGCAATGGGGATTAAAAGAAAAGTAACATATGACAACAATTTGTGATCTTTGAATATGTTGTTGTTACCAATTAAAATGAAATTATAGGTGAAGTTATTGGTTAAAGAGTAAGAGACTGTGTGATAATCTGAATTATTTTGGAAAACTGAAAGTTGTCTTGTTTTTTTTAGTCATACAGGAAATGATGGCTAATCTTGAAAAGTTAATTTGATTTTATTTACCCTGGTTCCTCAACTGTTGCTACAGCTCTAGTACCCATCAATCCAAAGACTGAGAGAAATGGAGAGTTCCAACCATTTTCCTTTTAGTATCTTATTGTTCCTCTCTCTGTTTTTTGTGCTGGCCTTTCTCTTCTATCATTTTCTGCCTTTGTTTAGTTGATAACAGTTGGTATCCATCACTCACATTTGTTTGTTTAAATCTCTATCCGTTAAATAATTTTTTTGCTTGTTCAATAACTGTACTCAAGTGCTGCGTGAGATACTAGTTTTACTGTGGACCCTTGCTACTGTATCTTGGGATACTTCAGTAAGAGAGGATCTGGGATTTCACCAAATATCTGGTGGACACACTGAAGGAACTCAGGGGTTAGAGTGGCTGCTGTAACTCAGAGGAGGGTCCTTGAGTTCCAGCAGGCTGGTGAGTTTGGTCACTAACATCCAGCTGCAAAATGCAAAACTCCCTCTTCCTTGTGGCAGGTGGCAACAAGGAGACTCGCAGTCCTCAGTACCCTGAGAAAGGTCACAGTGTGTCTCTATGTTGATCCACCGGTCAAATTCGCACAGGGAAAGCTCCCAATAGCACAAAAGTCTGCCCTATGAAATCATGGAACATGTGCACTTCGCTCTGTGAAAGCATGTAAAGAATCCAAGCGCTGCAGGACAGGGTTTGGGTCCAGAGTGACCTAGACAAATTGGAGGATTGGGCCAAAAGAAATCTGAGGAAGTTCAACAAGGAGAAGTGCAGAGTCCTGCACTTAGGATGGAAGAATCCTATGCACTGCCACAGGCTGGGGACTGACTGAGTGAGGGGGGATTTGATAGCAGCCTTCCACTACCTGAAAGAGCAGGATTGTGGACTCTCTCCTAGCCACTTTTGTTGGGCTGGGCAGGCAGCCTGGAAGCCTTTCTAGAAGAGAATTGGGAACTGAGTTAGAAAAACCAATGTGGAAACCAGAACCTCAGGTTTAGACTCATTTGTTTATAATATTAAATCTTCAATTCTAGTATCATGGTCAATACAATTGCTTCTGCCTGATAGTTGCCCAAAGGGAAACTTAACTTCTCTGCAAAGGGAGTGGAGAGAAAACACTTTTCAGAGGCCAAGAGAGACAAGGCGAGTGATGGTAAGAGCTTGTAGAGGACCAACCTCTGTTGGTGAAAGAGACAAGCTTTGGAGCTAACCCCGCACCCTGCTTCAGTTTTGTGTAGCCTGAAAGATCGTCTCTTTCCTAAACAGCAGTTAGAACATAAGAACAGCCATACTGAGTCAGACCAGTTCATCTAGCCCACTGTCCAGTCTTCCGAAAATCACCAATGTCAGGCGCCCCACAGAGGACCCATGGGACCAACATGGATACAACAACACTGCAACCAAGGTTAAAAGTCAATGCACGTGGGAGAAGCATCTTGTGTTTCATTCCTTACATGCTAGTCCCATTGTGTTGCCATCTCCTTTTCTTTCTTTCTGTTAAAAGCTTTGGTGTTTTGCACAGAAACATTATTTCCCTAGCAGAGACCCAGGAGTGGTGGCTACATTCCGGTACCAAACAGTCACTAGAAGGGGGCAGACAAAGGCCTTTAGGACGAGGCATCCCTCACTGTCAAAAAATAATCTCGCTCCTGCAGGTGACTGGCAGCCTGAATTTGTTCCTTATCCTCCCAGAGTCTGGGGAGCTGGAATCAGAACTACCCAGCCCCTCCACATGTAGCAGGAACAAACATAAGCCTTGTCTTTAAAACAATCTGCTCCCTTCCTTCTCAGGGAAGATTTTTCTATGAGTGAAGTTGAGTTTCAGTTCCCCTCTCCTGGGGTGGGGCCAGCTCCCAATGAGCTCTGATTTCACCTTTGCCCCCTTTCAATCACTCTGGGATCCGAACTCTGCTCCCTGCCGTCAAGCAACTTCCAGCCCATCCACCCTGCTCATTAATTCCATGGTCATATATCACCCCCTTTGCCAGCACACAGAGCCTGCAGGAAAGTTACTCATTCTAGATGCATTGGTGCTATAGTGTTGTGCATAGGTGCTGTCCAAACAGTTGATCTGGGTTTGAGTCCCAGCCAGTGCAATAATGGCTTTTTGTCTCCTCGTCTGGAAGTGGTTTAATTTCAGTCACATTGTGTTACAATCACATCCATAGAATGAGATAATAAGTGTGTCAAAGTCCAGCAGAAGCAGCAGACGTTTTGGAGCATGAGCTTTCGTGGGTGAATACCCACTTCCTCAGATGCATGTCCAGCAGGTCATACACGATGGAGGCACACAAGGGGCTGGAATGTTTTCATCTGAGAAACACAGAACACTTGGAAACCTGCATCTCCCATCCCCTGGCCTTCCGTGTTATGATTCCAGCTGTGTGAGCTGTTTGTATGATGTTCTGGCATGATGGGGAAATAAAGTATTGAGTCAGTTTTTGCTCTTGCAGATTCCTTTGCTGTTACAATTATAATGACATGAACAAAAGGGAGGCAAAATAAAAATAATCCCCAAATTGCAATACAGGTGGGGAAAGAGAAGATCACGGTTAAGCCAAATACATCAAAATAAAAATACTAAAAGGGAAAGGGGGAAGAGATCAGGTCTGTGGAGATCCCCTTGATATTTGAACTCACATTGTTAGAATCAAAGTTCAGACTTGACACTGGAAAACCTGCAACTACCTGTCTCTCTGAACACCTGTGATGAACAAGATCGACTTGGGACACCGGTTCTGCTTCAATCATGTATTGTCTCTCTGTTCTCTCTTTCTTCTCCCCGCAATTCCTAGTATCCAATGTCTCTGCCTTTCTCCTCTTGTTCCCTCTCCCCCTGCCCTTTCCCAGTGGCAGCGACTCACAGGGTTTCTCCCCTGGTAGCTGGTGCTCATTATCAATCAAATAAATCAAAACACTTTCACCAGCAAGTGGATTTAGCCCAGGACCCTCAGAGTCAGCAGCTGTTATACCCCCACTGAGCTCTCTGGTCAGGTGTCCTAGCACTGGAAGCCTCCTGTGTAGATTCTAAAATAGCGTTTTTGCAGCAGGGGGCTGAAATATTGGACTGAACATTGTAGATCCACCGTTATTTTATTGAATTGCTTCAAAACAGCAAGTATAGAAAGTCTCCTAAGTGTCAGGCTCTCTGCCACGGAAACAGCTGCCCCTGCTCTCCAGGAGTCTGTGTTCCACCCAGCAACTTACAAACCTGCTCCGAGCTGAAGGGGGGTCAGACAGTGACGGTAACGCAAATCTTCAGACTATTAACTCAAGTCCCTTCCTTTCTTTATCCCAGGACGTGCCAGTCACTTGTTAGCCATGACGTTACTTTCATCTTCAAATACCTCTCAGGACATTTCACAGACAGAGTGGAACCCCCCCTCATGGCTCCCTGTTGAGGCATTGTACCATACCTGCCCCTGGACACTGTGTGGTTTTATACTCCTAGAGCTTTTTCTCTTCAAATCCCTTATCCCAATCTCTGGGCCACTGCCACATTTCAGAGTTTACAATTTACTCTCATCACCCTCGTATGGCACTTTCCATGTGAATGAGACAAAGCAATGGGGGAAGCTCTGTGGCTAATGAAAACCGGTGTGTTGGGTGAGGCCTGAACTCATAACCCCAGCAGTGCGCCTCCCTCACTAACCAGTTGTATCCCTGCAGGTGCTTCATACACAAGCCTGGGAAGTAGGCAGTTACCTGTGTCTGTGATTAACAAAGTTGGTGGCTAGTTGAAAGGCTGATGGTTCAAACCCAGGTGAAGATAGAGGTGTTTGGCGTTTTTGTGAAGAGAATCCAGTACATTTTAACAGGCAGGAAAATGCCTCAATTCTGGCCTAGCCTCATTGGGCAAGCATAAGGAGCAATTTCACCAGATGTGTTGGTGGTATAGGGGTGAGAATAGCTGCCTTTTGAGCAGTTGACCTAGGTTCAAATCCCAGCCACCACACTGAGGTGCTGTTTTCTCAGCTGGAAACTAGTTTAATTTCCGTCACGTTGTATCAGTTTATCAATGGAATGAGAGAATCAATGTCCTGCAGGTCATTAAACACCCAGTGAAGGAAGAAAGGGGCAGGACTATACAGTGAGCAGGTGGAGTCACCCTGGTATTACAATGTTTGGGTTTTTTTTTTCTTTACTTCCCTCTCCCTTTTAGACTCAGAGCATTTAAGGTTAGAAGGGACCAGTGTGATCATCTAGTCTGACCTGCTGCACCTTGCGGGCCAAAAGAGCCCACTCACCCACTCCTGTAATAGACCTGAGAGGGGAGGCAGCTCTGTGCTCTGCCTCTACTCCAGGCAGCGCATGGAGGCCCTCTGCCCCCCTCCCACAATGGGTGTGCAGAGATGTGCCAGCAGCACTAAGGTGGCTACCTGCACACTCTGCCTCTGTCCCTCCGTGCCGCTTCCAGAAGTGTCTGGCATTTCCCAGCATCCCCTGGGGTGGGGGGAATGTCTCCATGTCCTGCCTCTGCCCCGAGAACCAACTCCACAGCTCCCATTGGCCAGGAACTGCAGCCAATGGGAGCTCTGGGGGCCGCACCTGCAGGTAGCGGCACATGGAGACTCACTGTCCCCGCTGATCTGAGAGCTGCTGTCACAGGGTTGTGTGTACTGGTCACTTTGGGAGTTGCAGTGCCCGGGGTAAGCACCACCCCCTCCTGCACCCCAACCCCAAGCAGAAAGCCCGCACCCCGCACCCAAATTTCCTCCAAGAGCTTTGCTTGTCTTCCTTTCACCCAGAACGATCCTTCCTCTCCTGGGTTGCAAGTAGCCATCCTTGGGAAGCCACGAGGCAGGCACATGATCCTACCTCCCAGCAGCCAACTGCACATCCCCAGACTTTGCAGAATGAATGGTGGCACTCTACTAACCCCACTTAGCCGCACTGAGGGGCTTAGCTTCTGCCCTGCCTTCCTCAGCTCGACTTTCCTCTTTTGCCCCATTCTTGCCTCACTTCCTCCTTTGGCAAGTCACACAAAGGAGGCCAGCAGGAAGAGCTGGTCTCCACCAGCCAACCTCCCATGGCAGAGGAGACCAAGCCACAAGGCTCCAAAAGGTGACTGACCCGGATCCTCTAGCTTTCCTCTGCTGATGCCAAGGCTCTTTCTCAGCTCATTTCCCCAGCCTCTGTCCTGCAGGGATTGGGTTTATCACAGGTACGTGCCAGTGGCAGCAGTAGGAACTTTGCTAGAGAGCCAGGGAAGCTGGGAAAACTAAGCAATTTTGTTTCTGCCTTGTTTTGAACCAGGGACCTTTTGCATGTTAGGCAAACGTGAGAACCACCACACTACAGAAACTCTGTCAAAGGATTCTGCCCCTCCCTTCATAAGAGTATAAGAATGGCTATACTGGGTCAGACCAAAGGTCCATCCAGCCCAGTGTCCTGTCTGCCAACAGTGGCCAATGCCAGGTGCCCCAGAGGGCGTGAACCTAACAGGCAATGATCAAGTGATCTCTCTCCTGCCATCCATCTCCATCCTCTGACAAGCAGAGGCTAGGGACACCATTCCTTACCCATCCTGGCTAATAGCCATTCATGACTTAACCTCCATTAATTTATCTAGTTCTCTTTTAAACCTTCTTATAGTCCAAGCCTTCACAACCACCTCAGGCAAGGAGTTCAACATGTTGACTGTGCACTGTGTGCAGAAGAACTTCCTTTTATTTGTTTAAAACCTGCTGTGCATTAATTTCATTTGGTGGCCCCTAGTTCTTATATTATGGGAACAAGTAAATAATTTTTCCTTATTCACTTTCTCCTCATCCTTCATGATTTTATATACCTTTATCATATCCCCCCTTAGTCTCCTCTTTTCAAAAATGAAAAGTCCTAGTCTCTTTAATCTCTCCTCATATGGGACACATTCCAAACACTAATCATTTTAGTTTCCCTTCTCTGAACCTTTTCTAGTGCCAGTATATCTTTTTTGGAATGTTGAGACCACATCTATACACAGTATTCAAGATGTGGGTGTACCATGGATTTATATAAGGGCAAATATTCTCTCTCTTATTCTCTATCCCTTTTTAAATGATTCCTAACAGCCTGTTTGCTTTTTTGACTGCTGCTGAACACTGCATGGTCGTCTTCAGAGAACTATCCACGACGGCTCCAAGATATCTTTCCTGATTAACTGTAACTAAATTAGCCCCCATCATATTGTATGTATAGTTGGGGTTATTTTTCCCAATGTGCATTACTTTACATTTATCCACATTACATCTCATTTGCCATTTTTTTGCTCAATCACTTAGTTTTGTGAGGTCTCTTTGAAAATCTTTCACAGTCTGCGTTGGTCTTAACTATCTTGAGCAGTTTAGTATCATCTGCAAACTTTGCCACCTCACTGTTTACCCCTTTCTCCAGATCATTTATGACTAAGTTGAATAGGATTGGTCCTAGGACTCACCATTGGGGAACACCACTAGTCACCCCTCTCCATTCTGAACACACCGATGGGCGAACCTGGAGAAAGTGATGGCAGCCCTTCGATGGTTCAGCTGACAGAGCAAAGGACTGGAGCCGGAACTCAGGAAGTCATCCTTATGTTGTCCTTCTGACTCCAGCTTGAAGGAGAGCTCCTTTTTCTTCCCCTTGCTGAGAAAGAGCAGGAGAAGAAAGAAAGATCAGGTGAGTCAACTCTTGCTTGGGAGCCACCCACTGAAAATGTAAAAACAAAAAAGTAAAGCCATAAAAGACTTCAAAGCCCACCAGGCCCAACCTCTCTTCTAATATGCCAGAAAAGCCACACGTCTCCTGTCTAGGTAGGGATATCCTATTGCCCACAAGAAGTGGAAGGCCATCATGTTCAGCCTCAGCAGTACTCATGGAGCAGGGGTAAATACATGGCTGAGGAAATTCCCTTTAGCCGAAAGATAGGTCTTGAGCATCACAGCTTTGTAGGTAATTACAAGGTCTACTTACGCCACCGGCTGAGCCATTCCTCACAGGACAGCAACTGCTTCTCCATTTGCGTTCCTCACCATGTACCCAACTAAATGCTAGAAGGCCCAGCTCATCAACCTGCCCACTCTTGCAGCCCTCCTCTTCCACCCTGACTGATAGGGAGGAGTATTAAGCCTCCCTTCCTTAGGCCTTTCAGCATTCCTGGGGAACACCAACACCGCCCAAGTGACTTTGGGCCAGTTGGTCAACCAATAGGGCTGCCCCCTAGGCCAGGCTGCAGCCCAGCTTCAGGACTCAGAGGAAATGGAGCTCCCATCCCTACCTACAGGACTCCGAGCACGACCAGCCTTCTGGATCAAACATCCCCTCTTGTGCTCAAGTCACAACAGCTAGCAAGCAAAAGGCAGGTTTTCATATCATTTGAGAGAGCAAGACAGAGCCTTGGAAGACCCAGCAGGATTAGGTCGCACAGGAATTGTCCTCAGATCCTACTGAGACTTCAACTCAGATTGCAGGATTCAAAGTCCTGAGGGCTGCTCTTACACCATGGGACCAATAGGGAACCCCCAGATCTCTGCTGAGTTCTGGTGTGGATGACCCTGCGGGTGCAGCCCTGCATTTGCTCACCAAATTGGCATGTAACAGTTTGCTGCTATTCCCAGAGGCCTTTCTTAATCCAGACTGAGAGGCCAGTGGCCATGTGAAGAAATTGCCTCTTCCATCCTAGGCAGCACATGGCCCTTTCTAGGAAAGACCAAGTCCTGGAAGAAAAATGACTGTTGTGAAATAACATGCTGAGGAGATGCCCTTTTCAGTTGTTGGAGGAGTACCATATGGGGAAATGCTCCCTTTTCATCTAACCAGGGATTTGAATGCTGGACCATCAGATTGAAAGTCTGATGCTCTACCAACTGAGCTAGCCAGGCTCATAGGAAAAAAGGGGCAAGTTTGATGCAGAAGAGAAACTAGTCAAGAAAAAGAGGGCAGAAAATTTGCTACTCTTGCTTCTTTAGCAGCCCTATGCCCATCTTGCTTCTCCATGTGGCACCCAGAGACATTCTTCTTTTTTTAGTTAAATATCAGATCCAGGAGAAAACACAGATATACAAAGCAAAATAAAATTGACCTGTCTCATGCAGTGCTATATTGATTTCTATTCAGACTGAGCCTAAGGGAGGGCCTTGCTTTGGGATCAAACATGCCCTCTTGTACGAGTCACAACAGCTAGCAGGCAAGAGACAGGCTACCATGTCATTGGAGAGAGCAAGAGGAAGCTTTGAAAATCCCAGAATAATTAGCCGGCAATGAAAGGACCTCACAACTCTACAGGGACTTGAACTTTGATTTCAGGATTCACAGCTCTGAATACCAGCCCTTACACCATGGGACCAGCATGGGACCTATCAAGGGAGCTTGACTTCTGGCATGAAAGACTCTGTGGGGACAATTTTTTCTGTTAGGGAATACCCAGTGGGAACATGCCTTTCTGGCCAGCCCTACATTTGCTCAAAAAATCAGCACACAGCACTTTGTTGCAGGCCCAGAGGCCTTTCTTCCTCCAGACTGTAATGCCAGTGGACAGGTGAGGAAGTAGCACTTTCAGTCCCAAGCAGTAAAGAGCCCTTCCTAGGAAAGGCCAAGTTCTGAAAAGGAAAAACTGAAGTCAAAGAGAGTCCTCAAGAGATGCCTTCTGAAAATCTTGGAGAATTGTTCTTCTACCTGACCAGAGACTTGAACCCTGCACCCTCAGACTAAAAGTCTGAGGCTCTAACAACTGAGCAAATTTGAGGCTGAAGAAATACTGCTCAGAAAATGAGGGCAGAAAACAATACAGAAAACCTGATGCTTTCACTCTCTTAGCAGTCCTAGCCCCAGCCTGCTCCTCCATCCGGCCCCCTGAGGCCTTATTCTATTTTTAGTTAAATAGCAAATCCAGGAGAAAACACAGTTATACAAAGCAAAACGAAATCACAAACAGAAATGTCATTGGAAATACAAAAATTAAAAAGGAAAACGCAATTCCCATCACTTTATCATGTCTGGGCCATTCCTGTATCGAGAGCACCTGCTAAGGGCCCTGTGTGCTTACGAGAAACCTGGAGAAACTCATACCACAGCCTGAACATGAAACTCAACTACTCCCAGGTGCTGCAGTAAAACCCTTTCCCTGCTATGACGTTGCACTCCATATGATTTTATTAAAATATGCTAATGAGTGTGAATATAATGTAACTGGAATATATGTAAGGTAGCATTACAAAGTTTATAATCGACTGTGTGTGTTGATCGTATGTGTATGAACCGATCATTCTTGTATCTGAAACTAGAAATATGAACAATAACTCTGAGGTCTTGTTGTAATGATGCAAAGTGTGGGCCACTAATAGTGGTTTGGACTCTTGATGGCTCCCATTAACCAGGACAATTGACTGTAGATGGCTCTGTCCTGCACCATCTGTGAGTCAGACCAGGAAGAATGAAGGCTTGGGGTCTCACAGGACATGTGAGCATGTCACCTGGTACAGGAATCCATCTTAAAACTTGGGCTTTTCCCCAGGAGAGAGACAAAAGATTCCTGCCTTGTACCAAAGTTATATAAGAGGATAGAACAGAAGAAAGGTGGCTGCAGTCATAAGAAATCCCCTAGCTACCATCTGAGCTGGAACAAGGATTACGCCAGGTGAAAAGATTGGGCCCAGACTAGAAATAAGCCTAGTCTGCAAAAGAAGCTTATTGGAAGATCTCTGAGAGTGAGATTTTATCTGTATTGAGTTTCATATTGTATTAGGTTTAGACTTGCATGTTTTTGATATATTTTGCTCTATGGAGAATACAAACTCTATAGAGAAGGAAAAGTTAATGCCTTAGAAGATTCTGTGTGTGTGTGTGTTAGATGGATGCGAAGGTGTCTAGAAAACACTGTCCTGTAGTCTCTTTTCTCTGATTTCCTTTAGAAAATTTGAAAGAGGGAGCAAAAACCATTGTCTTCTGAGAGGTTTGAACTCAAAGCCTTCAGATTATGAGAGTGAGACACTACCAGCTGTGCTAAGAAGTTTTGGAAAAGATTTAGACTCAATGCATGTAGAATCCTTCTGCAGCCGTGACTGAGCCAGGGATGCACTGGAAGAAGCAGGGGGATATGGTGCCCAGACACCTTTCCTGGCAGCTAATAGATCAATTTTCCCTGACAGTGAACAATCTACTGGAATTCATGGCAGAAGAGGGTGGATATTTCCAAGCTGAGCATCAGCTTCCACATTTCAGAACTTATTCTCCTTTTCCTAGTAGGGTTCTTTCCATGTGAATTGGGCAAAACAAGTTGGGGAAGCTTCAGGGGTAATAGAAACCAGTATTCAATGTAAGGCTTAAACTCATAACCCCAGCAGTAGCCCCTTTTGCACTAACCAGTAGCACCACTGCAGTTGCTTCTTCGGCAAAGCTGGGAAGCAGGGAATTATCAGTCTGCGTGGTTCACACCTTTGTCTGGTAATTGAAAGGCTGCTGGTTCATACCTAACTAAAGATGCGACTTTTCAGCCATGAGACTCCAGGATATTTTAACAGGAAGAAAATCTCCTCATTTCTGGTTTAGCCCCATTTGACCCCTTCTGCCTGTCTTCTCCCCCACACCACCTCTTTCCTTCCCCATTGGGGCCATACAGAGAGGAGCCCCAGTCACTGAGAAGTTCCCTTTTCTCCTTCACAGAGGGCTTTAACGCCCCTTGTCTCACTCAGGCTCACAACCACCCAGAGTTCAAGAACTGTCCCTGTTCCCATTGGACAGATGAGGGGAGCTTGAGGTCCAGAGAAGGGAAGTGACTTACCCAAGGGCCTACAAAGCAAAGCGGTGGCAGAGCCAGAAAGAAAAGCCACCAGTTCCGACTCCTGTTCTAATGGACAACAAACCCCCCAGAGACAGGGATAGAGCCCAGGAATCGAGATGGTGGGGAAATGTCATTCAAACTGTTTCTGTCAGAAAATCCCATTCAGACTAAACCAGTTAGTTTCTCGAAATCATAACAAGTGGGACAAAAGTTCTTTGCTAAAATATTTTGTTGCAAAACAAAAGCATCTCCTGTCTATCACAGTGTGTTAAATTGTCTTGTCGCACACAAGAGGAGACACTTAGATCTCAAACATTAAATAAGATGCTTCAGTCTGAGCTAAGTCATTGCTGCTCTTAACAATTTCAAAATAAAAACATACAAATCAAATAGACTATTTCAGCTATTCTATTATGTGTTAATTTGCTCTGAGTAAACGTGAAAGGACACCTCATACTATGCTCTACTCCGAGTGACACTCTCAAATGGATCCCCATCCTCCACCAACTGTGAGGTAGGTAGGAGCAGATCATTATTATCCCTACTTGAAAAGGAGAGAAGGTAAGGCTGAAAAAGGAGAATGGACTTGTCTTATGTCACACAGCAAGTCAGTGGCAGAGTTGGGAATTGGACCCAAGAACCCTGATTTTCAGACTAACCATCGGAACTTGAATTTCAGACATTGAATGACCTCAATAAAGTGCTCTCAGATGAGCTCCAGACCAACAACAGTGCACAGTAATTATTCAGCAAGTATTTGAGGAGAACTGCAATGAACTGCTCAGAATCATGAACTGCTCAGAGACAATTAATGCAGAGAAGCAGCAAAATTTGTTCAACATAGAACTGATTCTGACTTATTTCCTTGATCTTAAAAGAGAACAACAAGGACCTGAGTCTCTTCCCTGCCAATCAGGGTAGAGCCTGAGGAGGGAAGGCTGAGGGTTCTCACCAGAGAGCACAAAGGATGGGCCAGGTCACCAGTGGGGTTCACTGTCAGAGCACTATTTCAGCCCCACAGTTTTGGATGGATCACCCACAGTGGGAGCTGCAGAGCACTCCCCTGCAACACACACACACACACACACAAACACACACACACACACACACACACCCTGGTGTTGGGAGGGGAACAGGAGAAAGGACAAAAGAAGCAAGAGACAAAGAGAAAGGAGGGAGGGATGGATGGAGGGAAAGGTGAAACAAAAAGGACAAACCCTAATGTCCCCAGTGATTCGAAGGGATAAAATCCCAGGCGTTCTATAAAATTCTGCCTCCTTAAGCTCGTGTTTTCAATGCCTAGAATTCAACTCTCACCAGATGGATCAGACTGAACAGGTTTCAGACCTCCAGGAGGCCCTTCCCTTCTAAACAGGGATGGCTGTTTTCTAGTAAAATCACTACAAGGGAAGGAGAAAACTCGAAAGAGGTTCCTCCTGGCACTCACATCCGTGAACCCGAATACTCTGTCAGTCCTCAAGGAGACCTGGAGAAGGAGACTTGCTGAAGCAAAGCCACAGGGGTCTCTGAGGTTTCCCTGGCCCCTCGCCTCTGTCCTGCCTGGATGATGTCAGCATCTCTCTCTGAGGTCACCACCTCCCCATCACCTTTGACCAATAGTCTGAGGTGCTGAAAAAGGCCTTTGTGATGTCACACCCCTCCCTTGCTGTGTTAATGTCCTGCCACTGGCCAGTCTCTTTGCAGGTTTAAGCTACTCCCTGTGGATCACCCCACTCAAGGAGCGTTCGTTCTAGGAAGCAAGCCGGCTAGACAGGAAAATATCAGACGCTGCTGCCAATGCTACACTCAGTTTTTCAGAAATTAGTCGACTTTATGGCCAGAAGAGACCATTAGAGCTTCTAATCTGACCCCCTTCATATCGCAGGCCTCCTGTATGACAAAGGAGCTACTTTGGGGCAAACACATTCCAGAAAGACATCTAGTCTTCATTAAATGACATCAGGAGATGGCAAATCCACCACTTTCCTTGGTAGCCTGTTCCTGTGGTGAATCATCCTCGCTGTTGAATATTTGTGCCTTAGTTGTAATATGAATTTGTCTCTTTTTACCTTCCAGCCATTGGGTCTTGTTATGCCTTTCTCTGCTCAATTAAAAAGCCCTCTAACACTCAATATTTTCTCTCCATTAAGGCCCTTCAACACTTCAGTGAAGTCACCTTTCAATCTTCTTTTGATAAGCTAAACAGACTGAGCTCTTTCAGTAGCTTACTAGAAGGCATTTTTCTCCAGCCCTCAGAACATTTGGTGGCTCTTTGCTGCCCCAGCTCCAATTTCACCTCACCGTTTTCAACCGAGGACACCAAAACTGGAGGCAGCATTCCAATATCAGTCTCACTGATACCATGTTACCTCCTGTGACATTAATGACTTAATCTGTAACTGTATAGATCACCATTGCGACCACTGTTCTATATTTGCAGCCAATATTGTAGAAAAGTTGCCATGTAAGGGGTCTGTGAAGAGGTTCTGATTGGCTCATTATAATGATGCTATCTCTAGATGTGTATCATTTTTGTAGTTGACGTTATGAATATTGGTTCTATGCTGTCCATATTTCAAACTCGTGCTCTGCTTCTGGGGAACACTCAAGACAAGTTGGTGTCAGTTCTGCCTAGCCTGCTTGATGGCCCACTAAGGACCATCAGTTATACAATCGACCCATTGAGAGAAGGCAGATACACCTTGTGACTCAGGAAGGTATGCAGGGACCTGCCTGTGGACAGAACTCAAAGGTTTTTCTATGCCACGTTCTGGATAGAGTGTCCTTGGGACAAAGAAAGCAAAGACCACGTGGCAAGAGACTATAAAAGGCTGATGCCTCATCTCCATCTTGTCTTCAGTCCTGCTTCATACCTCTGGAGGGACTTTGCTACAAACAAGCTTCAGCTCTGTACAAAGGACTGAATGCCCCATCCCAGTTGTGGATGGACTCCAGAGACTTGATTTGAACCTGCAGTTTATTCCATAGCTGCTACAGGCCTGAACCAAGAGCTTTGCCATTACTTCATGGGAAGGATTAAAAATCTATTTGCTCTTTATGTAGCAACCTGGTGCATGGATTGTGACAGCTCTTTTCCAGACTCAAAGTCCAGAGTATTGTCAAGGACCAGAGGCCTAGCAAATAGTGATAAGCTAAGAGAAAGCTGAGGTAAACAGAAAGCCTTGCTTGCTATGATAGGCCTGGTCAGCAAATTGCCAGGTGTTGGAGCTAAGAACTAAAGAATTGTGTCTTATTCAGAGATGCAGATTGAACAAAGAATCCCTGTTCCTATTGTGTTTGTTTCTTCTGTAGGGAGACGTTCTTCCCAGAGATCCAGTCTTGAGTTTATGAAAAGTTGTCACATGTCAGTATAAGATATGTCATCCTTCCACGTCCCTTCCCAGGGACCAATGCCTGCCTTTAGACACACAGAAAATCTTTATTGCCATATACTTTCACTGTTTCTTTGCTTTAACCCCTAGGAATGTACCTGTTGAACAATCAAAGGAGTTGCTCCATTCCTATGGACCCCAAAACAGAATTCAACATAGATATTTTATACTAACAACATTTTATCAAAGTATTAATGAAATGTTAACTTGCTAACTTGAGACCATGGGTGGAGACATTATGTAATCTGTTAACTATTGGCTAATGTGCTTATCTTGTCTTGCTGCAAAACCTATCCCGGGGTGTGGAACTGCCTACCCCGTCACTTTCCCCTGCTTGTGAAAAATTTATATATTCTATTGCAATTAATTAATTAACAATGTCTCTGAGCCTAATAAGCAAGGTGACACTCCGCCAGCGCTGTGTGTCATAAACTCCTATTTTTGACCTCTACATGGTGTAGATTTGTGTCTTTCTCGGACACCTGCTGAATAAAGAGAAGATTCAGGATCCAGCCTGGCTGAATGTGTGTCCTCTCCTCACAGCTTGGTGATCTTTTGAGGAAATGGAGAAGACTGCCTTTGCCTAGCTGTACATTGCTTGCAAAAGAAACAAGTCTTTTTGGTGACAAGTGTTGAAAGGAGGCACTAGACAAATGTGGAGACAGGAAAAATGTCCCCCAACTGAACTGGCATCTGTGGATGCTGAAGTCACAACACAGAACACTAAACACTATTTGAGAACGGCTGGGGTCAGAAGAGTCTCTAACAAGGCCTCTTCCCCCCAGCAGGGGCCTCTCTGTGCACAGAACTCCTGGTAGCGTGATGGCTGCAGGCAGTGGAGAACTCTATTTTGGCATCTCTTTGCCTGTTTTGTGGTCAGCATCTGCAGTGGCTGTTAAAAGGTCTCTAGATAGTGATATTTGGGAAGAGCTGGCTGAAGAGCCTTCCTACTAACCAAGAGAGCCTGGCTTGGCCTGCCAGTTCTTCCTTGCTGAACCTAGTGTGTCTGTTGGCTCCTTTTTTGTATCTCTTTTCAAAAAAAGAAAAGACCTGTCAGCAGAATCCTTCTAAGTGCTTGTTCAAGACAGAGAGAGCCTTCCTTTCGGCTAAGTCTTGGTGCCATGGGACATGCCTCATTGCTGTGGTGCCTCTTGCTGGCCATCCTGGTAATAAGTTCTGGTTCACCGGTGCACCTTCATCTAGTGGCATCTGGCTGCATCTGTTTTATGATTAGGACCCATGGCGCTCTCAGGACTTCAGTGTCCTCTTATGGACACAGCCCTCTGGCTGTGCCCCACTCAGTTCTCTCCCCCTTTCTCGGGGGCAGCTGTTCTCTACCCGGACACTTGCCTCAGTTGCTGGCTGCAGTCCAGGGTGTAGCCACCTGTGTCAGCCACTACGGAGGCAAAAGTCGTGAACGTCCAACCCTGCATCTGTTTCCCTGGACCACTTCCCCACAGCCCCAGCACCTTCCTCTGACTTTGTATTAGGGCCTCAGTCTGGCAGAATTCGGCCAGAAGGTCACTCATGCTTCCCTTACCCACCCAGCACTACTCTGATCAGGGTGCTCACCCTTCCCCAGCCCCAGCCCCAGCCCCAGCCCCAGCCCTAGCCCCAGCGAAACCTCCCTCCTCAAACTCCAAGGAGTGACTCTCTTGCTGTGCTGAGCAGCCCTTTATACATGGGCTGCTCCAGCAAGCCTTCTCTGATTGGCTCTCCCAATAAGCCCTTTCCTGATAGGCCGGTTTCTGCGCAGCCTCTGCAAGGCTGCCTTAATCTTTCTCCTGCTTGGTTGGGGGCGGACAGCTCCCCACACTTGGAAAATGACAAATGAGAAGCTTAGAGCTGGTGGAAAGGTTACCATGACTGAGAACTGAGCCCAGGTTGCTGCGACTGAAACACAGATCACTAACCGCTATATGATCACAGTGGCTGGCGGGAGAAGCACATGTTAGAAGCCCTCTGTCATCTCAGCTGTGGCTTTCTGTGCACGGAGAGCCAGACACCTCAAGGTCTGCAGGTCTTGAGGGAAATGTGGAATGTCTGTACTTTAGAATTTGCAGGTGTTGTCCTGGGCCATCAAATGGAACAGTTGCAAACACTTTCTGGAGGCAGGCACCATGGCTTAGCTGGCTAAAGCACCTGTTTCCTAAACAGGAGATCCTGGGTTCAACTCCCAGTGTTGCCTTTGGGTATGGCTTTTGTCTCCTCTGCTCACATTTTCCTGTGTCTTCCTAGGAAACAGAAGAGACCTCCCTTGATAGCCAAGTCATTGCTTGCTAAGGAAAAGGCTTCTTTGTAGAGAAGCATTGGAAAGAATCAAATCACAAGCCTGGAGTTGATGAAAAGGCTGCTGTGACTGGCATTAGCATGGTGGTTGCTTTGACTGCAATAGCTGCAACGTGAGAGCCTGCGCCACAAGTCCTTGTGATTCACTGGGGATGTCCACATGCAGATGTCATGTCACCTTCCTTTAGATAGTCACTGATAAAAAATGGAGCAGTTGGGAGAAAAGTTCCAGAGAGTGGCATCGTGGCTAAGCTGGTTGACTCACCTGCCAGGTAAAGTGGAGTTAGGGATGCAGCACCCAGTGGTGCCTTGCCAAATGTGTCTGCTCTTCCCATCTTTTGGTCAATATTCTGAGGAAACAGAGAAGACTGCCTCTGCCTTGCAATGCAAATACTTCCAAAAGAAACCAGTCGTTTTTTCTGAGCAGTGTTTGAAGGAGGCACCTAAGAAATGTGGAGACAAGGAAAAGGTCATCGTAACTCAACTTGCATCCATGGCTCTTGGGGCCACAACGCAGAGCACTAAGCACTGTATGACCACAGCAAAATCTAAACTTTACACCTTATTACACTAGGCAGTAGTTAGGTCAAGCATTTTTCTCACCCCACTGGATGTTACCCTCCTTAATACATAGAATTCCCCCCTTCATTTTCTCAGGATTACTGCTGCTTCCAACATAGGTGGGGGAGGAGAAAGGCAAAAACATGATGCCACAGTCTCCTATTTTATATCTTTAGTTCAAGTGTCTAGAAGACACTTGCCCAGACGTGTCCGGGAGGGCTCTGCTGAGTCACTAGGTTGGGGAATCCTCCTGGTGTGGTCTTGTGCAACTGACTCATAGACTTGAGCAGTCCGCAGAGTGTTGTGTTTGGGCATCTGTCATTGAATTGGAAATCCCTTAACTACAATTCCTCTGCTGATTCATGGTTGTTGAACTGCCTCCTTGGCAGGGGTCACTAGCAAAATTATAGCATATTTCAGTAACAACCATACAGCAAAATGCATAACTTCATACACCCTCATGCTATACATATTTGGATAGAATAACCAATTTCAGCAGATCATGACTTTTCATGTGATAACTTACATGGAATGGTTTGTATGAGATATCACAGTCATATATGAATGATGAATATGTGAGCTACAGGGGGCTATTTTGAGGTACATCATGTCAGAAAAGCCCCCAGAGACTGGTCTTTGGGAAGAGCTGGCTGAAGAGCCTTCTGAGTAACTGAGAGATCCTGGCTTGTCCGGCCAGTTTGTGCTTGTGAATTAAACTTGTCCGCTAGGCTCCCTTTTTTGTGTCTCTTTCACATAAACAGAGCAGAAGTTCTTGGCCAATCCTTGACAGTGCTTGTTCAAGACACAGAGAGCCTCTGTGCTGGGGCAGGGGTAAGGGTGCAGGAGGTGGTCGGAGGGGAGGTGCTTACCTCGGGAAGCACAGCTCCCAAAGTGACCGGCAGTCGGGATTTCCCCCAACAGTGCCCCACAGGGGTCCAGGGTCAGCTCCAGCACAGGCCACACAGGAAGGCTTAATGCTCGAGCTACAGCACATGCTGGGCAGGCTTGAGGCCACAGTCCCCATGGCAGGAGAGAAGAAGAAGTCTCGGTCCCTGGAGGGGCAGGATGGGCTTCCTGGATCCCATTTGCTCACAGCCAGGGCCCTGCCCCCACTCCTAAGTCGTCCATGGCACCCCCAGGTCAGCCAGAATGGAGCAGCAGTTTTCACTGCACCAAGTCCACTTATGGCTTACAGGCAACACTCAGATCCACCACAGCCCATCATCTTGGCCAGAAAGGAGCAAACTCAGCCTCGTCATTGCTTATTTTCCTTCCCCCCAGAACCCCGCTTCTCCTGGGCTGCAGGGAGCCATCCCTGGGATGCCAACAGCCAGCCACAGGGGTCTATCTCCGAGCAGCCAACCGCACCTCCATGGTTTGGCCCTCAGAAAGGCAGGTGGGGGTTTCCTGGATCCCAGTTGCTCACAGCCAGCCCAGCCTCCACCTCTAAAACCATCAGTCATGCCCCCAGGTTGGCCATAAAGGAGCAGCCATTCTCCACTTGGACTCACCTTTGCTTGTTTTCCTTTGACCCAGAACCCCCCTTCTTCTCCTGGGCTGCAAGTAGCCATCCCTGGGAAGCCAAGAGGCAGGCACAGGATTCTGCCTCCCAGCAGCCAACCACACCTCCCCAGGCTTTGCAGAATGAATGATGGTGCTCTACTAACCCCACTTAGCCACAATGATGTGCTTAGTTTCTGCCCTGCCTTTCTCAGCTTGACTTTCCTCTTTTTCCCCATTCCTGCCTCACTTCCTTCTTTTGGAAGTCAGGCAAAGAAGGCCAGCAGGAAGAGCCGGCGTCCACCTGCCAATCTCCAAGGGCAGAGGAGGCCAAGCCACAAGTCTCTGAAAGGTAACATGCCTAACTCCTCTAGGTTCTCCAGCCTGACACCAAGGTGCTTTCTCCACTGCTTTCAGCACATTCTGTCATGCAGGGGTTGGAGTTATCCCAGGGACAGGCCAGTGGCAGAAGGAGGAGCGCCTTCCTGAACAGCAAGGGGATCTGGGAAAAGGAAAGCAGCATCTTTCTGCCTGGCTTTGAATCAGGGACCTTTTGTGTGTTAGGCAAATGTGATTACCACTACACTACAGAAACTCCATCTGCTTGGCTGTTGCTCACCCTGCCACAGACCGATGGACAAACCTAGAGAAAGTGGTGGCAGCCCTTCAATAGGTCAGCTGACAGAGCAGAGGACTGGAGCCGGCACTCAGGAAGTCATCCTTACCTCGCCCGTCTGACTCCAGCTTGAGGGAGAGCTTCTTCTTTTTCTCCTTGCTGACAAAGAGCAAGAGAAGAATGAAAGGTCAGGTGGGCCAACTCGGTGCAGAAGCCCATGCTGTCTTTTCCTGCTGCATAGCCTGAAATGAGGGACTTGTGGCAGTTAAAGGAACTGCTGCACCTTTCAGAAAACATCCTGCCTGTGCACAAAGCTGGATAGAATAGCCTGCTAGTCTAGCACGCTCCCAACTGAACTACTTCAGCAGCTGCTAGGTTTCTTTTTGGCTCATTAAACCACATCTTCAGTCACTGATGGCCAATGAGAGAGCGACATCGCTTGCTATTTTAGCACTTGAAAATGCCATTGGCCAATCTTTGGATCTCTTTAATGCTGTGCTTCAGTTCATGGGGGAAAGGTGAGAGAAACCACCTTTCAACTAAAGGCCTGGGGTTAACATCCTAACGCTGTCTCCTACTGTAACACTATTTAATCCTGGCCAGCCCTGTGCTGGTGACAGTTCCATTTCTAGATGTTAGTACGTTTCAGTTACCGTTAAAATTAAAAAGTTTCTATATGCTTAAAGAAAATGCATTTGTTTTATTTGCTTATATATGGCATGAATAAATACAGGTTTACGGAACCTAGCCTGCAAATTTAGCATCTTATATGACAGAGAAAATCATGCATCAAAATTGTACATCCAAATCATGTACTGAGCTACAAATGCAATGAAAAAATAAAATACTTAAAATTTTTAACGTCTTGCCTGGGGTGCCACTTGGTCTAGGTCAGACCCTGCCAGGGAGAACAGGAATTAGTGTCACATGCCTATTTTTAGGCTGTAATCTGTGGGCACCCTGCTCTGCGGGAGGGATCGTGGTAGCCCAGACTCAGGGCTGGAACAGGCCCTGATTGAGGGGGTGGCTGCATGATTTACAACACTCCGATGTCTCAGACAATGTGTCTCTCCCAAAGCCTCAGATCTGCGTTCCCAGAAGGCTCCTGCGCTGCCTCCGCTCCTTTCACCTTCTACAGCAAGGAGCAGCAGCAAGGGTCAGGCATGGCCTGGGCCCTAGGAGGAAGAGCAGCTGTGCTGGAGGCACTGAGGCTGGCTCAGTCTGAATCCGCACTGTCTGTCTGAACACAGGTCTGGACGGCAGCAGTGGGTCATTGCCTGTTTGGCTAGTGTCATTCTGGCTAGGAGTCACATAGGGATGATAATGCAGACTGCAAAAGTCCACATTGACAGCCTGTACTGACAGGCAGGAGCAGGCAATCACAGCTTACATGAGGAAGACGCCAGAGCAACGATTGGTATCCATTGTGCCCCCGTTCTCTCCACAGTGCCCACTCTCAAATTTTCCCTAGTGCATCCGCCAGATCTTTGATGGTGACCTCGCATGGTGTTCACACTTGTTGATAGCCCAGTCATTACACTTAAAGCACTTCCTCTGTCACTGCCATGAACTGAGACAGAATAATCTCTAATCCCCTAATGGTCTGTGTTTATCCCCGCAGTAGCCGCTCTGCACATATGGCAATCGTCAGCGATGAGATGACGTACTTCAGGACATCCAAGAACTCTCAGTAGCTCTTCAAGGTGAATGCTGACCAGGCCAGTTCATGAGCTAAATCACCTCTCCAGCAACGCCATGATCTGTTATCCCCATCCTGATATGCCTGAGGTATGTCACATGGTCTAGCATTGCTGCCATCTAAATACTGCTACCTCTTCACCATGCTGTAGTGCTGAAGACAGGCTCTTTATTTCCAGACCTGTGTCATCACTGTTGAGGTGACTAGCAATAGGCTAGTTCTCACAGATTGCAACTCCAGTCAGCTCTGCATTCTGTTGCCATCTGCCACTGTCACTCTTCTTCTGCTTGTTCCTGAGCCATCTTCTTGCTTGCAACTATTGCTTCCTAAACCTCTCTTCAGTCTGCTGCTCCTTGCTTCCGGCTGAGCTGTATCAATCTGTACAGGTGTCAGCTTCTGGCTGGTCACTAGATCATGGTTCCTGTCTGTGAAACTGCAGTTCTCTGTATCTAGAACAGTGCCTTTCTACCTCGCTGTTCATGAGCAGCCACTAGCATGTATAAGTGCTGTTACGCCCAATGAGCTATGCAACTAGTCCTTAGCTTGACAGCAGCCACATCCAGGACACCTCTGGCCCTTACATGTTTCTCTCTGCTAAAAGCCTGGAGAGCCATTAACCTAGGCTTCTGACTATCTATCTGCTGATGTAACCTTAGCATGGACCTTAGCCAGAGGCATGACCTCAAGCTAGTCCAACTGGATGGTGCTGACCATGAGTGCCTCTGAAACTGGTACCAATCCCTTGAGTCTCACGGCCTCTGTGCCCTAGAGATACACAGACACAGCTCTGTGAACCCAGTGACTCCTGCCCATGACAGTCTCATAGAGGTGGTCAGGCTAGCTCCAACACGCTCCTCCCACAATTCCCTGACAGACTCAGAAGGCTCCCAGGTGCAGACCTGCTCTGTATTGAGACCACAGGGCGCTTTATTGCAGCTTATTCGTCTCAGCCTGCACTTCTGCCCGAGCCATAGCCTATCTGATCTGCCTTACACTTAGCAGACTAGCCTACTTAGCTCAGGCACAGCAAAGACACACTTCTACGGAACCGGTTCCATTGGTCCTCAGCTTCAGGTGAAAGAGACATTAACCCTTAGCTATCTGTTTATGACAATGAGCCATAGGCACTAGGTGGGAGGCAGAGGCTTCAGGAGCCCAGAGCGTTTGCCAGTCTGGGCATTTTGGCTGAGACCTCAGGGACACATTGTGAGGCAGAATCCCAGGCATCTGTATGAAAGGAGCATAGGGACTTTAGAGCAGCCAGACTGGGTCAGACTGGGTCCATTTTGCCCAGTGTCCTGTCTTCCCATAGCAGCCAAAGCCAGGTGCCCCAGAGGGAATGAACAGAACAGGTAATCATCAAGTGATCTATCCCCTGTCACCCGCTCCCAGCAAACAGAGACTAGGGACACCTTCCCTGCTTTTTGCCGGCCGCTGCACATTGAGTGGATGTTTGCAGAGAACTATCCACAGTGACTCCAAGATCTCTCACTTGAGTTGCAATAGCTATTTTACATCCCATCTTTTTATATGTAGAGTTGGGATTATGTTTGTCAATGTGCATCACTTTGCATTTATCAACATTGAATTTCATCTGCCATTTTGTTGCCCTTTCACCCAGTTTTGTGAAATCTCTTTTTCGCTCCTCACAGGCTGCTTCGCACTTAACTATCCTCTGTAGTTTGGGATCATCTGCAAAATTTGTCACCTCGCTGTTTAGCAGATCGTTTATCAATATGTTGAATAGTCCCAGTACAGACACCACTAGTTACCTGTTTGCATCCTGAAAACTGACCATTTATTTCTACCCTTTGTTTCCTAGCTTTTAACCAGTTATTGATCCAGGTG
Source organism: Gopherus flavomarginatus (assembly GCF_025201925.1). Classification (NCBI taxonomy): domain Eukaryota; kingdom Metazoa; phylum Chordata; order Testudines; family Testudinidae; genus Gopherus; species Gopherus flavomarginatus. Next base: position 51,704,252 of record NC_066624.1, read on the forward strand.
AGGACCTTCCAGAGGTGAAAGTAAGCCAGTCCGGTCCGGTATGGGGTACCGGCAAGAGCGGGTACGCTGTACTAGCCCGGCCCAGCTTCCCCAAGCTGGTGATTTAAAGGACCCAGGGATCCCTGCAGAGGCCAGAGCCCCGGGCCCTTTAAATCGCTACCTGAGCCCCCCTGCCGGAGCCCTGGGGAGCAAAGCACTGCCATGGAACGCTGCTCTCTCCCGCCCCACGAACACAGAGCAGGGGCGACGGGAGCTTTCTTACAGTGTGTGTGGGGGCACTGTTGTCTGAAATGTGGTGCTCCCATGACACCCATTCCCCAGGGACCCACATTCACACCACCTCTCCCCCGAGGCCACACCCACAGAACGTCTCTTCCCCCCAAGACTCCACCCTTCCCCGCACTCCATCATTTGTCCTAACAGCCTGTAAAGAGTGGTGGGGCCATGGCCCTGTACCCTCCTTGTTCCAGCACCCCTGACACAGAGCTAAGCAGGCAGCAGTGTGTGTGTGTCACAAAGGCTGCTGTGCTGAGCTGAGCCAGTGAGGGAAACAGGGGCTGATGTTGGGGCTGTCCCCCTCTCCCTGCTTCAGGACTGGTTGCTTGCAGCAGCTGTGTGAACTTAGAGACAGTGTGCCCACACAATCCCTCTCCCCACACACACAAACACACTCTCTACCCCACCAGGCACATTGCAGTTGAAAAGCACCTGGCAATCTAGTAGGATTCCCATGGAACAATGGGATAGAGAAACCTGTATCATGTGATGCTGTACCAGCCCATGAGGCTTTGCAAATCCTTCCCAAAGCACCCGCAGCCAGTTGCACAGCTACCCACAATGCACTGCTCTCTGTGGCCAGCCAGGAGTCTAGCCTGGATGTGCTCTGGTGACACAAGGGGCATAGTGTGGACATGCAACAGCTGTTTAATTGAAACACTTTAAAGCCACATTACCCAATAGTGTAGATATAGCTTGAGAGTGAGACAAGACCCAGCTCTGTTGAAACTGAAGAACCATAACTTCCTCCGTAGTTGGCAGGACTTGAACCTGTTCAGGGAGACCCCAATGGATTTCTAGCCCATCACCTTAACCACTCAGCCAAAACTACTTGCTTGAGATGTGTCTCTCACTACACTCCAGTTCTGTTCTCACTGAGTGATCAATTCCAATTGTTCCCTCAGACCAGCTTCCACAACACACACACTGCTGTGCCATTGTGCAAGTGTGTCCCTGGCTGAACTGCAAGAATTCCTGCTCATTTCCCTTCTGGCTGGAGCATGAGGAGAGTGTGTTTGTGGTCAATGACGTTCCTGTAGATTGTTGTCCATTTCCTGCCTTGATCATTCAGACAGTTCCTTTACCATAATATTCCCAGCACATCAGGGATTGCAATAGCAGGGGGCAGGTTTTCTCTGGGGCACTGAGCTTTGTCAGGGGGTTGGTGGTTCCTTTCCTTCCTCACCCTGGAGTAAACTAAGCTTTTTATTCCATCCTTGATGTTTCAAGGAATAACAAGAGATGACCAAGGAAAGAGGTGGACAGGGCGGGTCTCAGGTGAGGGGCAGAGAGGTGCAAGTGGTGGGCAGGGCCAGTCTTATGGGTGGGGCAAAGAGGTGTGGGTGGTGGACAGGGCAGGTCAAGGGAGGGGATAGAGAGGTGTGAGTGCTGGGCAGGGCTGGTCTTTGGGGAGGGGGCAGAGAGATTTGGGCAGGGTGAGTCTCAGAGGAATGGCAGAGAGGTGGGGGCAGCAGGCAGACCTTGGGGGCGGGGGTGGAGAGACACAAGGAGGCCTTCTGGGAGGAGAGGAGCAAGCAAAAGGTGGACCAGCAGGCCTCAGCCAAAGAGAAAGAGCAGGAGTGGGAAGTGGTCAAATGGGAGTGAGAGGAGAGCACAGGTGGGGCTTCAGAGGGAGGAGAATGAGTCAAGGGAGTGGAGTGGACAGAACTGCCCAGAGGATTCAGGGGGCCTGAGGCAAAACAATTTTGGGTGCCCCTTCCATAAAAAAAAGTTGCAATACTATAGAATACTATATTCTCATGGGATCCCTGCAGGGCCTGGGGTAAATTGCCCCACTTGCCCACCCCGGGTGACCGTGCCCTCAGCGTCTCCTCGTAAGTCCACTGACCCCTAATCATTTTTGTTGCCCTCCCCTAGACTCTCTCCAATTTGTTTCTGTAGTGGGAGGGCAAAAACTGGACACAGTGCTCCAGATGTGGCCTCACCAGTGCTGAATAGAGGGGAATAATCACTTCTCTCGATCTGCTGGAAATGCTCCTATTAATCCAGCCCAATACGACCAGTTACCCATATTGAATGCAGACCCAGCAATATTTGATCAATTGGTTACTGCCCATTCAGAAGGTTCTTTCCTACCTATTCATAAAGAATGAAGATGCTATAAGCAGAGGGGAGAGAGCTGTCCCGTCCGTGTAGTTAATCCATCTCCCCGAGAGATGGTAGCTATGTCACTGGGGGAAGCTATGTGGGTGAGTGTGCAAGCAGTGGTGTCTCCATATATCTATAAGTTTAAGTGTGGGCCCCTTACTGAATGAGGGAGGAAACTTAGTGGACAGAGGATGTGGAAAAAGGTAATGTACTCAATGCTTTTTTTGCCTCTGTCTTCACAAACAAGGTCAGCTCCAAGATTGCTGCACTGGGCAGCACAGCATGGGGAGAAGTTGACCAGCCCTCTGTGGAGAAAGAAGTGGTTCGGGACTATTTAGAAAAACTGGAGACGAGCACATGTCCATGGGGCCGGATGCGCTGCATCCGAGGGTGCTAAAAGAGTTGGCGGATGTGATTGCAGAGCCATTGGCCATTATCTTTGAAAACTCATGGTGATCAGGAGTGGTCCCGGATGACTGGAAAAAGGCTACTGTAGTGCCCATCTATAAAAAGGGAAGAAGGAGGATCCAGGGAACTACAGACCAGTCAGTCTCACCTCAGTCCCTGGAAAAATCATGGAGCAGGTCCTCAAGGAATCAATTCTGAAGCACTTAGGGGAGAGGAAAGTGATCAGGAACAGTCAGCATGGATTCACCAAGGGCAAGTCATGCCTGACTAACCTAATTACCTTCTATGAGGAGATAACTAGCTCTGTGGATGAGGGGAAAGCAGTGCATGTGTTATTCCTTGACTTTAGCAAAGCTTTTGATACGGTCTCCCATAGTATTCTTGCCAGCAAGTTAAAGAAGTGTGTGCTGGATGAATGGACTGTAAGGTGGATAGAAAGCTGGCTAGATCGTCAGGCTCAATGGGTTGTGATCAACGGCTCCATGTCTAGTTGGCAGCCGGTTTCAAGCGCAGTGCCCCAAGCGTCGGTCCTGGGGCTGGTTTTGTTCAATATCTTCATTGATGATGTGGAGGATGGTGTGGATTGCACCCTCAACAAGTTTGCAGATGACCCTAAACTTGGAGGAGTGGTGGATACACTGGAGGGTAGGGATAGGATACAGAGGGACCTAGACAAATTAGAGAACTGGGCCAAAAGAAACCTGATGAGGTTCAACAAGGACAAGTGCTGAGTCCTGCACTTAGGATGGAAGAATCCCATTCACTGTTACAGACTAGGGACCAAATGGCTAGGAAGCAGTTCCGCAGAAAAGGACCTAGGGGTTACACTACACGGGAAGCTGGCTATGAGTCAACAGTGTGCCCTTGTTGCCAAGAAGGCTAACGGCATTCTCGGCTGTATAAGTAGGGGCATTGCCAGCAGATCGAGGGATGTGATCATTCCTCTCTATTCGGCATTGGTGAAGCCTCATCTGGTGTACTGTGTCCAGTTTGGGGCCCGACACTACAAGAAGGATGTGGAAAAATTGGAAACAGTCCAGCAAAGGGCAACAAAAATGATCAGGGGTCTGAAGCGCATGACTAATGAGGAAAGGCTAAGGGAACTGGGCTTGTTTAGTCTGAAGAAGAGAAGACTGAGGGGGGATTTGATAGCTGCTTTTAAGTGCCTGAAAGAGGGTTCCAAAGAGGATGGACCTAGACTGTTCTCAGTGGTAGCAGATGAGAGAACAAGGAGTAAGGGTCTCAAGTTGCAGTGGGGAGGTTTGGGCTGGATATTAGGAAAAAACTTTTTCACTAGGAGGGTGGTGAAGCACTGGAATGGGATGGCTAGGAAGGTGGTGGAATCTCCTTCCTTAGAGGTTTTTAAGGGCAGGCTTGACAAAGCCCTGGCTGGGATGAATTAGTTTGGGATTGGTCCTGCTTTGAGCAGTAGATTGGACTAGATGACTTCCTGAGGTCCCTTCCAACCCTAATATTCTATGATTATATGATTAGATGCTCTAATGGTCTCTTCTGGCCATAAAGTCGACTAATTTCTGAAAAACGGAGCGTAGCATTGGGAGCAGCATCTGATGTTTTACTGTCTAGCCGGCTTGCTGCCTAGAATGAACACTCCTTGAGTGGGGTGATCCTCCAAAGTGCCTGGCCTGGGGTAGGACATTAGCACAGCAAGGGAGGGGTGTGGCGGTGACATCACAAAGGCCTTTTGAAGGACCTCAGACTATTGGTCAAAGGTGGTGGGGAGGTGGTGACCTCACAGAGAGATGCTGACATCAGCCAGGCAGGACAGGGGCAAGGGGCCAGGGAAACCTCAGAGACCCCTGTGGCTTTGCTTCAGCAAGTCTCCTTCTCCAGGTCTCTCCTTGAGGACTGATAAAGTATTCGAGTTCACAGATGTGAGCACCAGGAGGAACCGCTTTCGAGTTTTCTCCTTCCCTTGTAGTGATTTTACTAGAAAACAGCCGTCCCTGTTTAGAAGGTAAGAGCCTCCTGGAGGTTTGAAACCTGTTCAGTCTGATCCATCTGGTGAGAGTTGAATTCTAGACATGGAAAACACGAGCTTAAGGAGGCAGAATTTTATTGCGCACCTGGGATTTTGTCCCTTAGAATCAGTGCGGACATAAGGGTTTGTCCTTTTTGTTTCAGCTTTTCCTCCATCCATCCTTCCCTCCTTTCTCTTCTTCTCTTGCTTCTTATCTCCTTTTTCCTATTCCCCTCTCAACACCAGCAGGTGTGCTTCTGTGTGTGTGTGTGTGTGTGTGTGTTGCGGGGGAGTGCTCTGCAGCTCCCACTGTGAGAGATCCACCCAAAAATGTGGGACTGAAATAGTGCTTGGGCAGTGATCCCCAGCAGTCACCTGGGTCAACTTTTGGGCTCTCTGGTAAGAATCCTCAGCCTCCCATCCTCAGTCTCTATCCTGATTGGCTGAGCAGGGGGTTATTGACAGGGAGGAGACTCAGGTCCATGTTGTTCTCTTTTAAGAACAAGGAAATAAGTCAGAACCAGTTCTATGTTTGACATATTTTGTTGCTTCTCTGCATTTATTGTCTGTGAGCAGTTGATGATTCTCTCTAACATTGCAGTTCTCCTGAAATACTTGCTGAATAATTACTGTGCACTGTTGTTGGTCTGTAGCTCATCTGAGAGCACGTTATTCAGGTCATTCAATGTCTGAAATTCAAGATCCGATGGTTGGTTTGAAAATCAGGGCTCTTGGGTCCTATTCCCAACTCTGCCACTGCCTGGCTGTGTGACCTAAGACAAGTCAGTTCTCCTTTCTCAGCCTTAGCTTCTCCCTCTTTGAAGTAGGGATAATAATGATCCACTCTTACCTACCTCATGGTGGGTGGAGGATGGGGATCCATTGGAGAGTGTCACTAAGAGTAGTGCATAATATGAGGTGTCCCATCACGTTTACTCAGAGCAGATTATGACATAATAGATTAGCTGAAACAGTCTTTTTTATTTGTATTTTTTTATTTTGGAATTGTTAAGAGCAGCAACGACTTAGCTCAGACTGAAGCATCTTATCTAATTTTCAAGATCTAAGTGTCTCCTCCTTGTGTGTGATGACACAATTTAACACACTGTGACAAACAGGAGATGCTTTTGTTTTGCAACAAAATCTTTTTGCAAAGAACTTCCATCTCACTTATGATTCTGAGAAACAAACTGGTTTAGTCTGAATGGGATTTTCGGACAGAAACGGTTGGAATGAAATTTTCCCACCATCTCAATTCCTGAGCTCTATCCCTGCCTCTGGGGGGATTTGTTGTCTGTTAGAACAGGAGTCTGACTGGCGGCTTCTCTTTCTGGCTCTGCCACCGCCTTGCTGTGTAGGCCCTTGGGTAGGTCACCTCCCTTCTCTGTACCTCAGGCTCCTCCCATTTGTCCAATGGGAACAGGGACAGTTCTCGAATTCTGGGCAGTTGTGAGCCTGAGTGAGAGAAGGGGTGTTGAAGCCCTCTGTGAAGAAGAAAGGGGAGTTTCACGGTGTTTTAGCACCAAGGAATTCTAAAGTTTGCTAAAGTGTCTAGTCTGTGGAAACAAGAAATGGTCGGGGCCAAACTTTTTAACCACTGCCTTTTTAAAGCCCTTTCAAGGATGTGAGTCCCTATCTTTTAGGTACCTGGGGTTCTTTGCCAGCAGGAGAGAAGAGGTTCCTGCCTCCTTTTTTGTGGCCTTAACAAACCAGGTGTTGTGCCCCAGTTCTCGTCTGAGATCCCTGAAAAAGAACATCTTCCCATCCATGAACAAGACAGGACCTATCTTTCAAAGGGGAACAAAGAGACCCCTGGGACTTACAGACTAGCTAGCCTGACTGCCATAGCTGGAGAGATACTGCAATACATTCTTAAACACTCAGTTTGTCAGCAGCACCTACAGGATAATTTGGTCCTTAGGACGAGTGAGCATGGATTTGTCAAGAACAAATCATTCCAAACCAATCCTCTTTCCTTCTTCGGCAGGGTTCCGGGCCTGGTGTAGGTGGGTAAACAGTAGATGGGATCTAGCTTGCAGTTACTAAGGCTTTTGACACTGTCTCATAGGACATTCTCACAAGCAAACGAGGGAAATGCAGTCCAGCTGCAATCAGTGTAATGTGGGTGCAGAGCTGCTTGAAAGCCCAGACTCCAGGAGCCCTTCTCCATATTTGGCTGTCCAATGGAGAGGGTGTACCTAGTGGGTCTGGCAGGCATCAGTCCGGAGTCCGGTACTATACAATATTTTCATGAATGATTTGGAAAATGCAGTGGAGACCATGCTTCTAAAATTTGCAACTGACACCAATCACTTTGGAGCACAGGATTGAAATTCAAAACGTCCTTAACAAATTGGAGACTTGGTCTTCTTGAGCCAAACTCCATGGCTGGGTCCCTCTCTCTACACTGGGCTGAAGTGAAACCCCAGAGCCAAACACTCCTCCTGGGCAGTGCGCTCTGACCTTGAATGGTCAGATGCTGCTTAGCACTGTCAGAGCAACTTTTGCTGGGAGATTCTCCCAGCACTTTCCAATAGCGGGAAAGTACGAAATCCCCATTTCATTGCTGGGGACAGAGCCCTAGAGGGGGGAGCAACTTGCCCAAAGTCCCCCAGGAAAAGGAAAAGAACCAGCAGTGGAACCAATAGGAAACCCAGCAATGGAACTCAGGAGTCCTGGGGGTGTGCTAGGGTTACCAAATGTCCTTATTTTATAGGGACAATCCGAATTTTGGTGTCTTTTTCTTATCTAGGATCCTATTACCGCCCACTCCCTGTCCCGATTTTTCACACTTGCTGTCTGGTCACCCTAGGGTGTGCACATGTGTGGGTCCCAGCTTCTCCCTGCCCCCCTCATTGAAGCAGAAGTGCAGGGTTACTGCCCTGGGTACTGCAGGGCACCGGTGGACTTGGGGCTGGCTGGAGGTAGGGTCTGGCTGCAGGCAGGGTAAGGGGTGCGGGGCTGGCTGGCTTCAGGCAGGGGGGTGCATTGGGTTGGCTGGAGACAGGGCAGGGGATGCAGGGCTGGCTGCAGACAGGGAGTGCAGGGCTGGTGCAGGCTGAGTGTGTGGGGGGGCTGGTTGGCTTTGGGCAGGGCCACAGGGGGGTGTGGCAGGAGATGGCTGGAGACAGGGCTGGGAGTTTGTCAGGGGCTTTGCTGCAGGGCTGGCTGCAAGTAGGGCAGGGAGGATGCGGCTGGTGTGGGCAGGGCAGAAGGTGCAGGGCTGTCTGGAGACAGAGGATGGCTGTGGGCAGGGCAGGGCAGGGGGTGCAGGGCTGGCTGCAGGTAAGGCATGGGGCAGGGCCGGTGCAAGGATGTTTCACTCCCTAGGTGAAACTTCCACCTTGCACACTCCCCCCCTGCGTCCCCACCCTGAGGTGCCCCACCCGTGGCAGCTCCTCCCCTCCACCCTGAGGCTCCCCTCTTGTGGCAACTCCCCCGCTCTGCCCTGTGGCACCCCCCCTCGCCCCAGCTCACCCCTGCTCCAAGCACGTGCATCCTGAGCACACCATGGCCGCTTCATTTCTCCTGCCTCCCAGGCTTGTGGCGCCTAAGCCTGCCAGGCAGTCAAGCACCCTTCTCTGAGCCACAGCAGCCCTGAGAGTTGACAATAGAGGCACCTTAGCTCCTGAGTTCCTTCAATGTGTCCCCCTCCGGGGTCCAGCTCCGATCACCAGATACTTGGGGTATGTCTATACCACCTGCCGAATTGGTGGGCAGTGATCGATCCAGCGGGGGTCAATATATCGCGTCTAGTGTAGATGCAACATATCGAGTGCTCTCCCCTCGACTGCTGTACTCCAGCTCGGTAAGAGACACAGGCAGAGTCTACGGGGAGCTGCAGCAGTCAACTCACTGCGACTGTGACATTATAAGTATAATATAATATCTCATTGAAAGGTGACAGGGCCAGAAAGAGTTAATTAACTCACCTCACCGACTGAGCTGACCCATGGGTGAACCTTAAGAACTGGTTAGCAAGATATGTGAATGAACAGAGCTTTGAAATGCAAGTCTGCATTGTTAGAGGTAGAAGGGGAGATGTTTGCTCAGGTCTTGTGATGTAGGCAAACAAGTCTTGTCTATTGCTACAGTTTTAATTCAAAGAGCAAAAAAGGAATATTAACATTAATGATGATACTTGAGTGAAATAGTATTATTGTCTATGTGTCTCTTTGAAGGTTGTGGTAACCTGTATCTGAACTGTTTAATGAATAAATTACTCTGTACTAATTGCCAGGATGCTTGAAAGGAGAGTTAAGCCTATTGTCTTCTGAGGCCGAAAGGCTGCTGGAAATGTATAAGAACCCTGGGACACGATCCTTCTTCATCTCAGATCTGCTTTGGGTTTCAAGAGGGGGAAACCTTAAGCCACAAGGATTGAGATCCCCAGTCATTGACTGGAGCCACCCTGAATATGGAAATTGGACTATAACCTATGGACTATTTCTAAAAGAACTTTTGGCAACTACAAGCTCACCTCTATTATGTATCTGAACCTCAAGAATTGAATTCAAGTCGATATGTCTATTAATCTTTTAATCAACACTCTGTCTCTTTTCTTTTCTAATGAATTTTAGTTTAGTTAATAAGAATTGGCTATAGCATGTATTTTAGGTAAGATATAAGTTATAATTGAACCTGGGTAGGTAACTGATCCTTTGGGATCAGAAGACTCTTTTCTTTAACATGATGAAGTAAGATTTTCAGGAATCATCATCATATCTGACAGGTGTGTCTGGACGGAGGCCTGAGGCTGGGTACTTTAAGGGAACTGCGTGGCTTAAACTTCTAAGTAACCAGTGAGGTACTACAGAAGCTGTTTTGTGTTGGCTTGGTAAATCTGAGTATCGGAATAACCAGCAGCGTTTGGAATTTGTCTGTCCTGTTTTGTTTGCGGTTCACCCTGATTGAGTGACCTCAGCTGGCTCCCACGGGTAGCACCATCACACCTACATCCAGGCTGTAGGGGTCCGGGGGATCTTAGGGGCCTTGGGGTGCACAGATACCTACGTTCATGCTGTAGAGGTCCCTGGGGGGCTTAGAGAGTTTTGGGGGAGGGCACAGATACCAATCTCCAGGCTCTAGGGGTCCCAGGGGGGCTTAGGGGGTTCGTGGGGGGCACATATTCGTACATCCAGGTTTTAGTGGTACCAGGGGGGCTTAGAGGGTTAGTGGGGGGCATAGATACCTACATCCAAGCTGGAGGCATCCTGGGAGTCTTAGGGGATTTTTAGTGGCCCAAGATACCTATGTCCAGTCTGTATGGGTACCAGGGGGTCTTAGGGGTTTGGGTGGGCACAGATACATATGTCCAGGCTGTATCAGTCCAGGAGAAGGGTCAGAGGTTTCATGAGGGGCACAGATATCTACGTCCAGATTGTAGCTGTCCCGGGGGGTTGTGAGGGTACAAATACCTACATCCAGGCTGTAGGGGTTCCTGGGGGGTGAGGGGGTTTCTGAGGGGCACATATACCTACGTGCACACTGGAGTGTCCCTGGAGGCTTATGGAGTCCCTGTAGGGCACAGATACAAATGTCCTGGCTGTATAGGTACCTGGGGGGCTTAGGGGGCTTGTGGGGGGCACCGATACCTAAGTTCAGGCTGGAGGGGTCTCCGGGGGTCTTAGGTATTTGGTGGGGGGCACAGATACCTACATCCAGGCTGCAGGGGTCCTTGAGGGGCTTAGAGTCTGTCACGGAGTGTGGGGGAGTCCAGTCCTGCACCCCTCTTCCTGGGACTCAAAGTGACTCTCAGCCAGCCAGTAAAACAGAAAGTTTATTGGACAACAGGAGCGAAAGATACAGCAGAACATGAAGGCACAAGCAGGATCCCGCAATCGAGTCCTTCTGGGGCTTCAGGAAACTTAGTTCCCAGTTTGGGATTCCTTGAATTCCAACCACCCAGAACAAAACCGAAACTGAACTAACCCAACTCTCTCCAGCCAGCCCCTTCTTTTGTCCAGCTTCCCGGGCAAAGGTGCTGACCCCCTCCCTCCTGCCTAGCTCAGGTTACAGGCTGAGCACGTGTCCGGTCCTAAGGTCACCTGCTGCTCTCCCATCTCCCACACAGACGGTCCCTACTCCATCACAGTAAGGCACAGAGCATTTCCCGCATGGAGCAACAGTGACACCGTGTGGCCACGCAGGATAATGCACAGAGCATTTTCCTCACAGAGCAACAGTGACACCATGTGGCCATATAGGGTAATGCACAGAGCTTTTCCTGCATGGAGCAACAGTGACACCATGTGGCCATGCAGGGTAATGCACAGAGCATTTCCCTCACAGAGCAACAGTGACACCATGTGGCCATATAGGGTAATGCACAGAGCATTTCCTGCATGGAGCAACAGTGACACCGTGGGGCCACTCAGGGTAATGCACAGAGCATCACACCTACGTAGATGCTTTAGAGATCCCTGGGGGGCTTAGGGGTCATGGGGGGCACAGATAGATACGTCTAGGCTGGAGGCATTCCGGTGGGTATTAGGGGCTTCATGGGGGACACAAATATCTACTTCCGGGCTGGAGAGGTCCCTGGATGGCTTAGGGGGTTGTGGTGAGCACAAATACATAGGTCCAGGCTGTAGTGGTCCCTGGGGGTTTAGGGAGTTGGTGAGGGGCACAAGAACCTACGTATGGTCTGGAGGGGTCCCTGGGGGACTTAACGGGTTGTGATTGTGCAGATTACCTATGTCCCAGTTGGAGCTGGCTCTGGGGAGCTTAGGGTGTTTGTGCCTCATACACATACCTACAAACAGGCTGGTGGGGCCCCTATTTGTCTTAGGGGGCTTGTTGGGGGCAGAGATACCTATTTTCAGGCTGGAGAAGTCCTGCGGAGGCTTAGGGGGTTCCTGGAGGTCACAAATATCCACAACCAGGCTGGAGGGGTTCTGGGGGTATTAGGGAGATGTGGGGGGGGGCACAGATACCTATTTCGAGGCTATAGGGGTCCCGGGGTTACTTTTGGGCATTTTGGGGTACAGATACCTACGTCCATGCTGTAGGGGTCGCTGGGAGGATCAGTGGTTTTGTGAGGGTGCACAGATACCTATGTCCAGGGTATAAGTATCCAGGGGGGGCTTAGGGGTTTGTGGGGGGCACAGATACCTTCATCCAGGCAAGAGGGGTCCTGGGGGCCTTAGGCGGTTTGTGTTGGGCACAGATACCTGCGTTTAGGCTAGAGGCATTCCGCAGTGCTTAGGGGGGTTGTGAGGGCACAGTTAACTATGTTGAGGCTGTAGAGGTCCCATCATGGCCTAGGAGGGTTATGGGGGGCACAGATACCTGCGTCAAGGCTGGAGGGGTTTTGGGGATCTTAGGAGGGTTGTGGGGGCACAGATACCTATGTCCATGCTGAAGGGGTCCCGTCGTGGCTTAGGGGATTCGTGGGGTCAGAGATACCTACGTCTAGGCTGGAGGGGTTCTAGGGGGGATTAGGTGTTTTTGGGGGGAACAGATACCTATGTCCCGATTGTAGGGGGCCCTGGGTAGCTTAGGCGGTTTGTGGGGATCACAGATACAAACATCCATGCTGTAGGGGTCCCGAAGGTCTTTGTGTGGCTCTGGGAGTCACAGATACCTACCTACAGGCTGGAGGGGTCCTGTGGGTCTTAGGGGGTTTGTGGGGCATACAATGCCTACATCTGGGCTTGTGGGTTCCCTGGGGGGCTTAGAGGTTTGTGGGGAGCACAGATACCTTTAACCAGGATAGATGGGTCCCGGTGGGATTAGGGGTTTGTGGGGGGCACAGATACCTATGTAAGCAGAAGCAGGATGAACTCTACCCTGAGATCTGGTGGTGAATTATGGCGAGTGTGGAAAAGAATTTCAGGGGCTGATCGTGTTTGCGTAGGCACACCCACCCCGCCTGACACGGCCACGGCAGCCTGGGATGGTTGCTTTGGCAGCTGTGGTATCCAGTTTATTTGTTGTTGGGGCATGAGATGTATAGTATTGCCACCCTGATTGTGTGGATGAGGAACTGTGAAACTGCTTTGAGACAGTGATTCTCACCACAAATTGAGTGGCACTCGCTAGACAAGGGAGTGGGCTCCTTGGGTGAGCTAGAGTCACCAATTGCACTTTTTTTCTTTTAACAGTTGAATAGCAGTGTTGATTTTTGATTCTCTTAAGAGCTGAATTTCTAGGTTCTTGAGCTGAAATCACTGAAAAGATGTGTTAGCTTTTGGGGGAGTTTGAAACTGTATTGCAGAGCACAGTAGTTGGCAGACAGGAGCAGTTTGTGGGAGTGGCCCACGGAGTGAGGTGAGGCTAGCAGTTTTGGGGGACAGCTGGAGCAGAACACAGGTCGGCTTTCAGAGCAGCTGGTGGACCGAGCTGAGCAGTTTGTGGGGAAGGCAAAAGCAGAATCCCATGGAGAGGCAGAGCAGTCGGCAGTGGACCACATAAGGTGCCCCTTTCTACTCAGGCTGGCAGGGGGAAAAACCCTGCAGATAGACTCTTGAACTCTGGGGCTACGGGACTGTGGGTGATTTTGGGTTTGCTGGACTCTTGAAACATTGGAGATATTGGACTTTGGAGTCTTGGGGTGATTTGGGGATTGCTGGACTCATGAGCCCAGGGAAAAGGACACGGCCTAGTTGAGGTGTTTTCCCAATTTAATGCTGTGTTGTTTATCTCACGTTATTAAACATTTTCTGCTACACCCAGACTCTGTCCTTGTGAGAGGGGAAGTATTGCCTCTTTGAGGCACCTAGGGGTGCGTATGTAAAATTTTCCCATGTCACTGGGTGGGGGCTCGAGCTGGTTTGCATTACATTGTAGGCAAGGGACTCCTATGTATTGAACCCAGTCCTTGCTGCTATCAGTTCAGCCTGGCAGAAGGGTTCCACCTACGTCCAGGCTCAAGGGGTCCCTGGGGGGCTTAGGGAGTTTGTGGGGGGCACAGATATCTAGGTCCAGGCTGTAGGGCGTCGGGGGGGCTCAGGAGTTTGGTGGGGGGCACAGATACCTACGTCCAGGCTGCAGGGGTCCCAGAGGGGCTTAGGGGGTGTCACGGAGTGTGGTGGAATCTGGCCCTGCACCCCTCTTCCTGGGACACACAGTGACTCAGCCAGCCAGTAAAACAGAAGGTTTTTTTGGCCAACAGGAATGAAGGAGACAGCAGAGCTTTTGGGCACAACCAGGACCCCTCAATCGAGTCCTTCTGGGGGTTCAGGAAGCTTAGTTCCCAGTTTGGGATTCCCTGAATTCCAACAACCCAGCTCCAAACCAAAACTGAACTAACTCCCTCCAGCCAGCCCCTTCCTTTGTTCAGCTTCCTGGGCAAAGGTGCTGACCCCCTCCCCGCTGCCTAGCTTAAGTTACAGGCTTAGGTCCTGTCCCTCACCTAAAGTCACCTGCTGCTCTCCCATCCCCCACACAGACAGTCCCTACTCCATCACAGTACTGCCCAGAGCATTTCCTGCATGGAACAACAGTGACACCATGTGGCCAAACAGGGTAATGCATGGAGCATTTCCTGCATGGAGCAACAGTGACACTGTGTGGCCACTCAGGGTAATGCACAGAGCATCAAACCTACATAGAGGCTGTAGAGATCCCTGGGGGCTTAGGGGTCATGGGAGGTACAGACAGCTATTTCCAGGCTGGAGGCATTCTGGGGGGCTTAAGGGGGTTCGTAGGGTCACAGATACCTACGTCCAGGATGGTCGGGAATCTGGGGGAGTTAGGGGCGTTGTGAGGGGCATAGACACTTGCGTCCAGGGTGTAGAGGTCGTGGTGGGGATTAAGGGCTTCCTGGAGGACACCAATATCTACGTCCGGGCTGGAAAGGTCCCTGGGTGGCTTAGAGGTTGTGGTGAGCACAGTGATCCCTGGGGGTTTAGGAACTTGGTGAGGGGCACAGATACCTATGTTTGTCCTGGAGGGGTCCCTGGGTGGGCTTAGTGGTATTGTAGGGGACACAGATACCTACGTCCAGGCTATAGTGATTCTGGGGGGACTTAGGGCTTTGGGGGGGCACAAATACCTACATCCAGGCTGGAGGGGTCGCTGGGGGCTTACGGGGGTTGTGGGGGGCACAGGTATGTACGTCCAGGCTGGAGAGGTTCCAGGGAATATAAGGAATTTTTGTGGACAGCAGAGATACCTATCTCCAGGATCTAGGGGTCCCTGGGGGGCTTAGGGTTTTTTTGGGAGGCACAGATAACTATGTCCAGGTTGGAGTGGTTCCTGGGGGGTTTAAGGGGTTCCTGGGGGGCACAGATACCTAGGTCCATGCTGTAGGGGTCCCCGGGTGGATTAGGGGTTTTCTGAGGGGTACAGATACATACGTCTAGGCTGTAGGGATCCCTGGGAGGCTTAGGGGGTTTGTGGGGGGCAGCAATACCTAAGTCCAGGCAATAGGGCTTCCAGGGGGAATTAGTGTGTTGTGGGGGCACAGATACCTAGATCCAGGCTGGAGGGTTCCCTATGGCGGGGGGCTTAGGCAGTTTATGTTCGGCAAAGATACCTACCTCCAGGCTGGAGGGGTGTCTCGGCACTTAGGGATTGTGGGGGGGCACAGATACCTCCGTCCAGGCTGGAGGGTCCCTGGGGAGCTTAGCGGGTTCGTAGGTGGCACAGATACCTAAATCCAGGCTGGAGGGATCCGGGGGGGGGGGCTTATGGGGTTTAGGGGGCACAGATACTTATCTCTAGGCTGTAGAGGTCCCTGGGGGGCTTAGGGGGTTTTGGGGGGCCCCAGATACCTAAGTCCTTGCTGTAGGCATCCCTACAGGTGCTTATGGGTTCATGGGGTGCACAGATACTTATGTCCAGGCTGGAGGGGGCAGGGGGGGCTGGGGTTTCATGGGGGGCACAGATACGAACCTCCAGGCTGTAGGAGTCCCAGGGGGGCTGTGGGGGTACAGATACCTACATCTAGGCTGGAGGGGTCACTGGGACGTTTAGGGTGGTTGTGGGAGCACAGATACCTAAGTCCAGGCTAAAGGGGTAATGGGAGTGCATAAGGGATCGGGGCTGACACAGATACCTACGTCCAGGGTCTAGGGGTCCCGAGGGATTGGGGGTTGAGGGGGGAACAGATACCTACGTCATAGCTGGAGGGGTCTTGGGTGGTTTAGGAGGTTCGTTGGAGTCACAGATACCTAAGTCCAGGCTGTAGGGGTTCCTGGGGCATTCAGGGATTTCTGGGGGTCACAGATACCTACGTGCAGACTAGAGGGGTCCCAGAGGGCTTAGGAGAATTATGGGGGGCACAGATACCAATATACTGGCTGTAAAGGTCCCTGGGGGGCTTTGCGGGTTCGGGAGGCACAGATACCAATGTCCTGGCTGTAGATGTTCCTGGGGTACATAGAGGGGCTGTGGTCGCACATAACCCTACATCCAGGCTGTCGGGGCCCCGGAGGCCCCTGGCCAAATTGGGTCCCCCTGGAAAAGTCTCCCTCACGGTGGTCCCAGGGCTGGAGGAGCTCCCACTCCCTGATACGACCCAGACACTGCAGCAGGGGCACAGAGCTTCTCTGGTGTCAGGGCCACAGCGGGGCAGGGGTAAGGGAGTGAGACCAGAGAAGCTCTGTGCCCCTGCTGCAGCCCCCAGGTAATAGAAGGGAGTGGGAGCTCTTCCAGCCATGGGGCCACCGTGGAGGAACATCTACAGCCAGGACATTGGTATCTGTGGCCCCCATAAACCACCTAATCCCCACGGGAACCCCTACAGCCAGGATGTTGGTATCTGTCCCCCCATAAATCTCCTAAGCCCTCTGGAACCCTTCCAGTCTGAACGTATGTATCTGTGACCCCCAGAAATCCCCGAATGCCCCAGGAACCCCTACAGCCTGGACTTAGGTATCTGTGACTCCAACGAACCTCCTAAACCACCCAGAACCCCTTCAGCTAGGACGTAGGCATCTGTTCCCCCCTCAACCCCCAATCCCCTCGGGACCCCTAGACCCTGGACGTAGGTATCTGTGTCCGCCCGATCCCTTAAGCACCCCCATTACCCCTTTAGCCTGGACGTAGCTATCTGTGCTCCCACAAACCCCCTAAACGTCCCAGCGACCCCTTCAGCCTGGAAGTCCCTATCTGTGACCCCCACGAACCTCTAACCCCCCAGAGATCCCTACAGCCTGGACACAGGTGTCTGAGCACCCCACAAATCCCCTAAGCTCCTCGGGACACATCCAGCCTGGATGTATCTGAGCCCCCAGTGAACCGCCTAATCTCCTCGGGACACCGACAGCCTGCACCTAGGTATCTGTGCCCCCCACAAACCCCCTATAACCCCCAGGACTCCTCCAGACTAGATGTAGGTATCTGTACCCCCACAGCCCCCCTGGGACTCCTACAGCCTGGAAGTTCATATCTGTGCCCCTCATGAAACCCCAACCCCTCCTCGGCCCCTGGAGCTGGGGTTGAGGGCCCCAGGGTTTGGGCCCCTGGAGCTGGGGTTGGGGCCCCCAGGGGCTGGTCCCCTATTGCTGGGGTTGGGGCCCCCAGGGGTTGGGCCCCTGGAGCTGGGGTTGAGGGCCACAGGGGTTTGGCCCCTGGAGCTGGGGTTGCGGCTCCAGGGGTTGCGCCCCTGGAGCTACGGTTGGGGCCCCAGGGGTTGGGACCCTGGAGCTACGGTTGGGATCCCCAGGGGTTGGGCCCCTGGAGCTGGAGTTGGGGCCCCCAGGGGCTGGGCCCCTATTGCTGGGGTTCGAGCCCTCAGGAGTTGGGCACCTGGAGCTACGGTTGGGGCTCCTAGGGTTTGGGCCCCTGGAGCTGGGGTTGGGGCCCCCAGGGGCTGGTCCCCTATTGTTGGGGTTGGGGCCCCCAGGAGTTGGGCACCTGGAGCTACGGTTGGGCCCCTGGAGATGGTGGGGCACAGATACCTAAGTCCAGGCTAGATGGGTCCGGGGGGCTTATGGGGTTCAGGGAGCACAGATGCTTATCTCTAGGCTATAGGGGTCCCTGGTGGGCTTAGGGGGTTTTGGGGGGCCCCAGATACCTAAGTCTATGCTGTAGGCATCCCTACAGGTGCTTATGGGTTCGTGGGGTGCCCCCCCAACACACTAATTCCCCCTGGAAGCCCTATTGCCTGGAAGTAGGCATCTCTGCCCCCCACAAACCCCCTAAGCCTCCCAGGGACCCTTACAGCCTAGACGTAGGTATCTCTGCCACCCAGAAAACCCCTAATCCACCCAGGGACCCCTACAGCATGGACCTAGGTATCTGTGCCCCCCAGGAACTCCCTAAACCCCCAGGAACCACTCCAACTTGGACATAGATATCTGTGCCTACCAAAAAACCCTAAGCCCTCCGGGACCCCTAGAGTATGGAGATAGGTATCTCTGCCATCCACAAAAACCCCTAATCCTCTCCAGAACCTCTCCATCCTGGATGTACATATCTGTGCCCCTCCCCACAAGCCACCTAAGACCCCCGGGACCCCTCCAGCCTGGATTTAGGTATCTGTGCCCCCTCAAAGCCCTAAGCCCCCCCAGAATGCCTATAGCCTGGAAGTAGATATCTGTGTCTCCTACAATACCACTAAGCCCCCACCAGAGACCCCTCCAGGACATACATAGGTATCTGTGCCCCTCACCAAGTCCCTATACCCCCAGGGATCACTGTGCTCACCACAACCCCCTAAGGCGTCCAGGGACCCCTCCAGCCCGGATGTAGATATTAGTGTCCTCCACGAAGCACTTAATCCCCACCATGATCTCTACAGCCTAGACGCAAGTACCTATGCCCCTGAAACCCCCCTAACTCTCCCAGGGTCCCGCCCATACTGGATGTAGGTATCTGTGACCTTACGAACCCCCGTAAGCCCTCGAGGCATCTCTACAGCCTCCACGTAGCTGTGATGCTCTGTGCATTACCCTGTTTGGCCACATGGTGTCACTGTTGCTCCATGAAGGAAATGCTCTGTGTATTACGTTGCTTGGCCACACGCTTCCTGCAAACAAAAGCCTGCTCAGAAACCCCCTTGCTTTAAATAAAATGTCTAAATCTCACATTTCTAAAAATAAAATTCTCTAGTCCTGTATGTCTTAGTTTTTATCTCAAAAGGTAACAGCCTCATAATCTCCCCCAAACACCCTGAGACCTCCCTAAATTATTAAAATACCCCAGTTATCAGCAAGGCCATGACTCTGACCCACAGCTAGAGTATCTAGGCTAAGCTGTTCTGAAGGAGGCAACTCAAACATTTTCTCCCTGCTTCCCTTGGCAAGGTCTGACTGGAGAAACAAAATTTCCCAAACTGAAAATTTTCGGCTGCAAAACCAGTACTAGATATTTGGGGACTTTGGTTTGAATGTATTATTATTATTATCTTCTGATTTATGAATCAGTTCTGTCATCCAGGTGTGTTTCCAGCTGTTGATTTGTGGGAGAGAGATGCCAAGTCATGATGTCTCTTCCCCTTTTCATAGTTTCTTCCAACTTTCTAGAAAGCCCCTTTGCTATGATGTGAGTCAAGCTGTGTCCATTGTTGCTGTGTTATCTCGGTGAAGTCTGCATTGTACAAGGTTCCTGGGATAGTCCTTGGGACTGTAGCCACCTTTAATGGGCCAGCAGTAAGTCTGGCTCCTCCATTTTTGCACCTGAAAGGCTGGTGGGGGGCATTTCCCAACCTCATAACATATTTCTGTAATGCACACAGAGCAAACTTCATAACTTCCCAAACCAATGTGAGCACATAGAATGCAAGAAGACATTAAGGTTCAACAGATGAACAGTTCAAGATTTTTGAAATGATACCTCACCAGGCAGACTTTGTTCAAAATGTATCATCACTATATGAGAGTGGTGAATATGGGGCTTCCAGGGCACTGCTTTAAGCACAGCGTGCAACCCCTGGGCTTCCATTGAAATGGGAACGTAACCTTAGAATCCATCTCTCCCGGGATAAAGATGGCAGGATGGCTGGCCTGGGTCATCTGACTTGGGCTCATGGAGCTAAAGCTGAGAGGTTAAAAATTGTAGTGCAGATATTTGTGTTCACACTGAAGCCTGGGTTCAGAAACCCTCACCCCTCGTGGGGTCTCAGAGGTTGAGTTCAAGTCCATATGTCTGCACTGTAATTTTATAGTCTTGCAGTCCAAGTCCCATAACCCTGAGTCAGCTGACCTGGGCTTTGAGACAGGTGACCTGGGTGTTTTAATCATAGTGTAGACATAACATTAGGATAGGTCTAGGAGCCCAGAAGGTTGGGAGGGAGTTTAGCAAGTGGAAATGGTAAAACCGCAGGGAAGTATTACCCTGGACTCATGGCAGTTCTCCATTGGTCTGTCTGCTTTTGAGGCAGGGATAATAACTGCCAGTGGTGCCCTGTTGAGCGTTTTTTGGGGCACCTGCTCTTGGCTGTTGTCAGAAGGACCTTTGGTCTAGCCCAGTGTGGGTTTTCTTATGGTTTAACTTACACACACAGGCACTGATAGAATTACTGAACGTTTGGGCATTAGGAGCTGGTAGGTCAGTGGTCCAGTCCCCTCATGGATGACCCCCTCCCTCTGGGACAGGGGCAGGTCTAAGCTCTCACACCAAATGCTCATTGTGGCTGCCAGAATCTGTGGGCAGCTCATTTAGTTTATGCTGAGGGTTGTCTCCTGCTTTGTGCCCAGTGTCTGAGAATGAAAATCCTAAATCACCCTATGAAATAATGAATGCAGCAGGATGTGCTATTGTCCCTGCCCCAAAGCAGGCAGACCAATGGAGAAATGCCATTGAGTCCAGGGTAATACTTCATTGCGGTTTTACCTTTTTTGCTTGCTAAACTCCCTCTCAACTTTGAAGGGGCTCAGAGCCCAGTATTGAGCCTGAGCTGAGACATCTACACTGCAAATTTACCACCCCACAGCCAATGCCTTGGGAGCCTGAGCTGGCATGGGGCAGCCTTGGGTGTTTCATTGCAGCGTGGACATACCGTAGCATTATGTCTGCACTGTCATAAACACACTCAAGTCACTATTCTCAAACCCTGGGTCAGTTGATTCAGGCTTGTGGGGCTTGTGCTGCAGGGTTATAAAATTACAGTGCAGACATTTGGGCTTGAGCCCAGCCTCCGAGACCCCACAAGGGGTGAGGGTCTCCAAACCTGGGCTCCAGTCTGAGCCTAAATGTCTACACTGCAGTTGTTTGCCTCACAACCTGAGCCCCAGGAGTCCAAGTCAGATGATCCAGGCCAGCCAGGCCACACTGCTTTTATCACGTTATAGATGCCCTCTCAGGGTATGTCTACATTGCAACATAAGCCCAGGGTTAGCAGAAGTCATGTCAGCAGCCCCAACACATAAACATAAACC
This sequence comes from Gopherus flavomarginatus, assembly GCF_025201925.1. NCBI lineage: Eukaryota > Metazoa > Chordata > Testudines > Testudinidae > Gopherus > Gopherus flavomarginatus. The sequence continues at coordinate 51,725,294 of NC_066624.1, forward strand.
ACGAGGAAAAGACCCACCCACAAATAAGCTGGGCAGTGTCCTTCTCCCTACGGTTCATAAGTCCAGCAACCAAAAGTCCTTTAACATGAGCCATCCCCTCTCTGCACCCCACTCACAACTGTAGTCCTTAGTCAGTGCAAGCCCAGAGATGCCTCTGTAGAGTTCACCTACCATCCTGGGTGAAAAGGGGGGAAAATAAGAAGGCACTATACTCATTATGTTGTCTAGGGACTCACTCATCCCTACACAGCCACCCTGTCCTAACACTGCTCTAACCCCTAAATTTTAGCATTAGGATCCAGGCGCAGGCCCATTTGGCTTTCGAACTCCTGTCCCCTGCCTAGCAAGTGCTATTGAATTGAGGGTGAGTCCTTCAGTTGGGGTCTGCCGAGCACAGTTGTGCTGCCCTCAGTTTACACAACAAGGATAACAACGCTTTATTTCTCCTGCCCCAATAAGAAGGAGACTGGGAATCCAACACCAGGCAAAAGTGATCATTTCGGCAAGCAAACCAACATATTTCCAACATACTGTAAAATCCACATGCAGACTCATACATGAAACCTTGCAAGAAAATCTTCCTGAGGGGGTCTGAAGCACCCACTGCTGGAGGGAAGGAGGGAGCCGTGGGTTGGGATTGAGGGACACTGGGAATAGGAGGGGCCTGTGGGTTGGGATTGAGGAGCAGTGTGAGGAGGAGGGGCCTGTGGGTTGGGATTTAGGGGCACTGGGAATTGAAGGGGGATGTGGGTTGGAATTGAGGAGCAGCGTGAGGAGGAAGGGCCTGTGGTTTGGGATTGAGGGGGCTGTTGGTAGGGACAGAGGGGAAGGGTGAAGAGGAGTAGGCTCTGGTTGGGAGTGAGGAGCACTGTGCATAGGAGGGACTGAGGGTTGGGATTGAGGGGCACTGGGAAAAGAGGGGACATGGGTTTAGGCTGAAAAGCATCTTCATTTGGGGATCCAGCAGGAAAAGGGAAAGCAGCAGGTGATTCTAATTCCTAGGGATATTCTGTGTGTTTGTATGTGTGTGTGTGTGCAGGGAAGGAACATGCTATATGCCCAGTGGCCTTTATTCCTCCAGGCTGCAAGGACAGAGGGATTGTCAGGAAGTTGCCCTTTCAAACCCACACACAAAAAGGCCCTTCTGAGGAAAGGGAAAATCCTGAAGAGAAAAAGTTATGTCAAAGAGGACTCCAGAGAGACAGTTTAAGATCTTGGGGAGTAGTTTATCACCTGACCAGGGACTGGAACCCTGGACCCTTAGATTAAAAGCCTGATGTTTTGCCAACTGAGCTTGCCAGACTCACTAAGTGGAAAAGCAATTTGGTGTGGAGGAGAACTAGTCAAGAAAACCAGAGTGGGAAACAGTAGGGAAAACCTGCTGCTCTCTCTGGCCTGGTCAACACTACAAGTTTATATCTAATTTAGCAGCATTAAATTGCATTAACCCTGCACCCGTCCACACAACAAAGCCCTTTATATCGATATAAAAGTCTCTTAATACCGATATCTGTACTCCTCCCCGACGAGGGGAGTAGCGCTGAAATCGGTATTTGCCATGTCGGATTAGGGTTAGTGTGACCACAATTCAGCAGTATTGGCCCCCTTTGAGCTCTGCTTGCAGAGGCAATAAAGTCAGTGTTGTTTCAAATTCCTGCATTCTTTATTACTTCATCACACAAACAGGGGGATAACTGCCACAGTAGCCCAGGAGGGGTGGAGGAGGAGGGAAGCAACGGCTGGGGTTGTTGCAGGGGCACCCACTAGAATGGCATGCAGCTCATCATTTCTGCAGGATGTCTGGGGCTCTGACCCGGAGTGGCCGTTTGCCTCTCTGGTTCTTTAGCAGGCTTGCCTGATAGTCTAGACAGGACTGACTCTCCCTTTAGACAAAACTCAAAGAAGGGAATGACCTGAGGAGTCATTCCCATTTTTGTCCATGTGCCCTCAGCCAACCTCACCGAGGCTGGCCAGGAGCACCCATGACAGCAGCAGATGGTACAGTATAACTGGTAACTGTCATTGTCAACTTGCAAAGCAGCAGATGGGATGGTATGACTGGTAACCATCTTTGCTAACTTGAAAAGGCAAGGGGATCCTGCTGTGTAGCGCTGCAGTACCACATCTGTCAGCATCATCCAGTAGTCATACGGTGACGGTGAAAAAAGGCTCTACGGGCTCCATGGTTGCCGTGCTATGGCAATCCAGGGAAAAGGGCGCGAAATGATGGTCTGCCATTGCTTTCACGGAGGAAGGACTGAGTGACGACATTTACCCAGAATCACTCACGACACTGTTTTTGCCCCATCAGGCATTGGGACCTCAACCCAGAATTCCAATGGGCGGGACAGACTGTACTATAATGTTTGGTTTATTTTTTTAAAAAACTTCCCTTATTTCCCTCTCCATTTTAGACTCACAGCCTTTAAGGTCAGAAAGGACCAATGTGATCATCTAGTCCGACCTGCTGCACCTTATAGGCCAAAAGACCCCCCTCCCCTCCTGTAATAGACCCAGTAGGGGAGGCAGCTCTGTGCACTTCCCCTACCCCAGGCAGCACATGGACGACCTCTACCCCCCCACCCCAATGGGTGTGCAGAGATGTGCCAGCAGCACTAAGGTGGCTCCCTGCCCACTCTGCCTCCGTCCCTCCGTATCACTCCCAGAAATGGTCAGCATGTCCCGGCACCCCCTAGGGCTGGGGGAGTGTCTCCATTCATTGCCCCTGCCCCAAGTACCAACTCCGCAGCCCCCATTGGCCAGGAACTGCAGCCAATGGGAGCTCTGGGGGCAGTGCCTGCAGGCAGCAGCACACAGAGACCCCTTGGCACGGCCCACCTAGGACCTGCTGCCGCAGGGTTGTGTGTACCAGTCACTTTGGGAGATGCAGTGCCCAGGGTAAGCGCCACCTCTCCTGCACCCGAACCCACTCCCCCAGTGCAGAGCCTGCATCCCACACCCAAATTTCCTCCCAGAGCTTTGCTTGTTTTCCTTTCACCCAGAACCATCCTTCTTCTCCTGGGATGCAAGTAGCCATCCCTGGGAAGCCAAGAGGTAGGCACAGGATTCTACCTCCCAGCAGCCAACTGCACCTCCCCAGGCTTTGCAGGCATTGCAGAACAAATGGGCTTAGCTTCTGCCCTGCCTTCCTCAGCTAAACTTTCCTCTTTTGCCCCATTCCTGCCTCACTCCCTCCTTTGGCAAGTCACACAAAGGAAGCCAGCAGGAAGAGCCGTCTGCCATAGGGCAACCTCCAAGGGCAGAGGAGATCAAGCCACAAGGCTTCAAATGGTGAATGGCCAAGGTCCTCTAGCTTTCACCTGCTGATGCTAAGGCTTTTTCCCAGCTCATTTCACCACCCTCTATCCTGCAGGGATTGAGTTTATCGCAGCTGTTACCTAAAATTGGGCCAGCTAGTAAGCGTAGGGAGGACTAATGACCCACCAGAGTTGGCAGAAAGCAGCAGGTTTATTATACTGACAGCTAAGCTCAAAAGAAGAAGGGGGGGGAGTGTCACACTCACATACTCATGCTCCCAGGACAGGCACAGCACTGGAGATGTCAGGATTCTGCAAGCTAAGTGTCCCATAGTGGGATGGTGCGAGGAAAGTAAGTCTTCCTGAGGCACAATGAAATACAACGCAGAGAACCACTGGCCAGGCAGTCCGGGCAAAGAGCATTCACTGGAGGTACAAGCTTGTGAGTGACTCCTGAGCACATGGCCCCTTCCCCTTTTAAGGAACTGCACCTAATGGCCTGCGACTAGAGATGACTTGGCTGCATCTGGTTGGTCATGCTCCACTTTGGGCAGTGACCATGCTCTGGGTGTATGAGTGCTGCCTAATTAGTGTCCCAGTCACCTTGTCTACCTGGGAGCTCTTCTGCTCTTCTAGCTATTCAGCCAGTCCATTCAACCCACAAGCATTCCAGGAGGGGGAGAGGGAAAACCACTTCACAGGTATTCAGAGAGGGAGAGGAGACAAAAGCAGGAGGGAGGGAAGTATAACAGACCTATTGAGAATACAGGTTATACATTGCATAGAAATCACTGCTGCTCCTACAACAGCAGGGACAGGCCAGTAGGAGCTGGGGAAAAGAAGCCATCATGTTTCTTCCTGTTTTTAAACCAGAGACCCTTTGCATGTTAAGCAAACATGCTAACCACTACACTACAGAATCTCTGTTGCAGTGTTTTGCCCCTCCCTTCATAAGAATATAAGAATGGCCATACTGGGTCAGACCAAAGATCCATCCAACCCCATATCCTATCTGCCAACAGTGGCCAATGCCAGGTGCCCCAGAGGGAGTGAACCTAACAGGTAATGATCAAGTGATCTCTCTCTTGCCATCCATCTCCACCCTCTGACAAACAGAGGCTAGGGACACCATTCCTTACCCATCCTGGCTAATAGCCATTCATGGACTTAACCTCCATTAATTTATCTGCAAAAAGAACAAGGAGTAATTGTGGCACCTTAGAGACTAACAAATTTATTTGAGCATAAATTTTCATGGGCTAAAACCCACTTCATCAGATGCATACAGTGGAAAATACAGCAGGAAGAGATATATATATATACACACACACAGAGAGAGAACATGAAAAAATGGGTGTTGCCATACACACTATAAAGAGAGTGAGCAGTTAAGGTGAGCTATTATCAGCAGGAGAAAAAAATCTTTTGTCGTTATAATCGGGATGGCCTATTTCCAACAGTTGACAGGAAGGTATGAGTAACAGTATGGGGACAAATAAACATGGGGAAATAGTTTTACTTTGTGTAATGACCCATCCACTCACAGTCTTTATTCAAGCCTAATTTAATGGTGTCCAGTTTGCAAATAATTCCAATTCAGCAGTCTCCCGTGGGAGTCTGTTGTTGAAGGTTTTTTGTTGTAATATTGTGACTTTTAGGCCAGTAATCAAGTGACCAGGGAGATTGAAATGTTCTCCGACTGGTTTTTGAATGTCATAAATCTTGAGGTCTGATTTGTGTCCATTTATTCTTTTATGTAGAGACTGTCCGGTTTGGCCAATGTACATGGCAGAGATGCATTGCTGGCACATGATGGCATATATCACATTGGTAGATATGCCTCTGATAGTGTGGCTGATGTGATTAGGTCCTATGATGGTGTCCCCTGAGTAGATATGTGGACAGAGTTGGCAACAGGTTTTGTTGCAAGGATAGGTTCCTGGGTTAGTGTTTATGTTTGGTTGCTGGTAAGTATTTGCTTCAGGTTGGGGGGCTGTCTGTAAGCAAGGACAGGCCTGTCTCCCAAGATCTGTGAGAGTGAGGGATCGTCCTTCAGGATAGAATGTAGATCCTTGATGATGCACTGGAGAGGTTTTAGTTGGGGGCTGAAGGTGGCGGCTAGTGGCGTTCTGTTACTTTCTTTGTTGGGCCTGTCCTGTAGTAGGTGACTTCTGGGTACTCTTCTAGCTCTGTCAATCTGTTTCTTCACTTCAGCAGATGGGTAATGTACTTGTAAGAATGCTTGATAGAGATCTTGTAGGTGTTTGTCTCTGTCTGAGGGGTGGGAGCAAATGTGGTTGTATCAAAGCTTGGCTGTAGACAATGGACTGTGTGATGTGGTCTGCGTGAAAGCTGGAAGCATGTAGGTAAGTATAGCGATCAGTATGTTTCCGGTATAGGGTGGTGTTTATGTGACCATTGCTTATTAGCACAGTAGTGTCCAGGAAGTGGATCTCTTGTGTGGTCTGGTCCAGGCTGAGGTTGATGGTGGGATGGAAATTGTTGAAATCATGGCAGAATTCCTCAAGGGTTTTCTTTTCCATGGGTCCAGATGATGACGATGTCATCAGTGTAGCACAAGTAGAGTAGGGGCATTAGGGGATGAGAGCTGAGGAAGCGTTGTTCTAAGTTAGCCATAAAAATGTTGGCATACTGTGGGGCCATGTGAGTACCCATAGTAGTGCCGCTGTCTTGAAGGTATACATTGTCCCCAAATCTGAAATAGTTATGGATGAGGACAAAGTCACAAATTTCAGCCAGCAAGTTTGCCATGACATTATCGGGGATACTGTTCCTAATGGCTTGTAGTCCATCTTTGTGTGGAACATTGGTTTAGAGGGCTTCTACCTCCATAGTGGCCAGGATGGTGTTTTCTCGAAGATCACCAATGGATTGTAGTTTCCTCAGGAAGTCAGTGGCGTCTCGGAGATAGCTGGGAGTGCTGGTAGCATAGGGCCTGAGGAGGTAGCCTACACAGCCAGACAATCCTTCTGTCAGGGTGCCATTGCCTGAAATGATGGGGCATCCAGGATTTCCAGGTTTATGGATCTTGGATAGCAGATGGAATACCCCAACTGCTTTTTTGGCCTACTGCTTCTCTGTCTGGATGTTTTTGTCAGCCCTGGCACACAAAAAGGGCATCATTGCAAGCACCCACAAAGGCGAGATGAATTTTTGCCTGCCTTGCTCAGCTTGACTTTCTTCCTCACCCTATTCCTGCCTTAGATCCTGGGTCACCTGGTGGCTGAAGATGGTCCATTGTCTCAAGTGGTGCCAGAGCCTGACACAGTGCCCCGGGCCGCCTTTGATCTGCACATGCCGGCCGTGCATATTTGCAAATACTTGAAAGCTCCTGTCAGTAAGTTCTGTGGACAGTTGCTCACCATTATAGGAAGCTCCCTAAAATTGGCCTGTCTCACACCCACTGAAAATTGTGTAGAGTGTAAGGTGGGAGTAGAAGAACACTGGGGGAGGGCCTCTCCCTTCCCCCACCATCAGCCATCCCATACCCAGTGCTGCACAGGGTGGGGTAAAAAAAATAAGGCCATATTGGAAAAGTCAGTTGGGTTCTTTGTGGTTGCCCCACCATTCCCCTTGGGACTGACCTGCCCTCCAGCTCAGCCACCCACTGAAAATTGAAACACAAAAAAGTAGAGCCGTACAAGGCTTCAAAGCCCACCAGGCCCAACTCCCCTTCTAATACAGCAGAAAAGCCACACTTCTCCTGACTAGGTAGAGACGTCCTATTGCCCCACAAGAAGTGGAAGGCCATCGTGTTCAGTCTCAGCAGCACTCGTGGAGCAGGGGGAAATACATGGCTGAGGAAATTCCTCACAGATGGGTCTTGAGCATGACAACCTTGTAGGTAATGACAAGGTCCACTTACACCACCAGCCAAACCATTCCTCACAGGCCTGCAACCATTTCTTCCAGTTTGCGTTTCCCACCTCGTCCCCAACCGAATGCCCAGCCATCAACCTGCCCACTCTTGCAGCCCTCCTCTTCCGCCCTGACTGATAGGGGGAAGTATTGAGCCTCTCTCCCTTAGGCCCTTCAGCATTCCTGGGGAACACCAACACTGCTCAAGTGACTTTGGGCCAGTAGGTCAATCAATAGGGCTGCCTCCTAGGCCAGGCTGCAGCCCAGCTTCAGGACTCAGAGGAAATGCAGCTCGCATCCCTACCTACTGGACTCCAGGCACGGCCAGGCTTCTGAATCAAACGTCTCCTCTTGTGCTCAATTCACAACAGCTAGCGGGCAAAAGACAGGCTTTCATGGCATTTGAGAAAGCAAAGTAGAGCCTTGGAAGTCCCAGCAGGGTTTGTGGAGAAGGAATTGTCCACAGAGCCCATCGAGACTTCAGCTCAGATTGCAGGATTCAAAGTCCCGAGTGCTGGCCCTTACACCATGGGACCAATAAGGAACCCCCTGACCTCTGCTGAGGATGACCTTGTGGGGGCAGCCCTGCATTTGCTCACCAAGTTGTGATGCAGCAGTTTGCTGCAGCTCCCAGAGACCTTTCTTAATCCAGATTGAGAGGCCAGTGGGCATGTGAGGAAGTTGCCCCTTCAGTCCCAGGCAGTACATGGCCCTTCCTAGTGAAAACCCTAGTCCTGGGGAAAAGAGATCATGTCAAATAACAACCTGGAGAGATACCTTCTTTTGTTTTGAGGGGAACAGTTCTTTTTTCACTTAATGAGGGATTTGAAACCTGGACCCTCAGATTAAAAGCTTGATGCCCCACCAACTGAGCTAGCCAGGCTCACACATAACTTAAGCAAATTTCGTACAGAAGAGAAACTAGTCATGAAAATGAGGGCAGGAAACAATAAAGAAAACCTGCTACTCTTGCTCTCTTAGCAGTCCTAGCCCCAGCCTGCTCCTCCATCTGGCGCCTTAGTCTTTTTTAGTTAAATATCAGATCCAGGAGAAAACACACTTATACAAAGCAAAACGAAATCACAAACAGAAATGTCATTGGAAAAACAAAAATAAAAAAGGAAATGCAATCCCCATCACTTTATCATGTCTGGGCCATTCCTGTATTGAGAGCACCCGCTAAGGTCCCTGTGTGCTTACGAGAAACCTGGAGCAACTCATACCACAGCCTGAACATGAAACTCAACTGCTCCCAGGTGCTGCAGTAAAACCCTTTCCCTGCCATGACATTGCACTCCATAGGATTTTATGAAAATATGCTAATGAGCATGAATATAATGTAACTGAAATATGCTCCATGGAAAAGGTCTCTTGTAAGGTATCATTACAAAGCTTATTATCTACTGTGTGTGTTCATCCTATTTGTATAAACAGATCATTCTTGGATCTGAAAGTAGAAATATGAACTATAACTGAGGTCCTGTTGTAATGATGTAAAGTGTGGGCCATTAATAGTGGTTTGGGCTCTTGATGGCTCCCATCAACCAGGACAATAGACTGGAGATGGCTCTGTCCTGCACCATCTGTGAGTCAGGCCAGGAAGAATGAAGGCTTGAGGTCTCACAGGACATGTGACCATGTCACCTGGTACAGGAATCCATCTTAAATCTGGGGCTTTTCCCCAGGAGAGAGACAAAAGATTCCTGCCTTGTACCAAAGCTGTATAAGGGGGCGGAACCGAAGAAAGGTGGTTGCAGTCATGAGAAATCCCCTAGCTACCACCTGAGCTGGAACAAGGACTATACCAGGTGAAAAGATTGGGCCCAGACAAGAAATAAATCTAGTCTGCGAAAGAAGCTTATTGGAAGATCTCTGAGGGTGAGATTTGATCTGTATTGAGTTTCATACTGTATTAGGTTTAGACTTGCATGTTTTTGTTTTATTTTGCTCTGTGAAGAATACAAGCTCCATAGAGAAGGAAAAGTTAATGCCCTAGAAAAGTCTCTGTGTGTATGTGTGTGAGATGGTGTCTATAAACCACTCTCCTTTAGTTTCTTTTCTCTGATTTCCTGTAGAAAATCTGAAGCAGGACCAAAGAGTTCTGAGGAGAGACTGCGGGGTGAGGAAAGTGGACGGTGGAAGCATGTGCCTAAGAGAACCAGGCAGAGGAAAAGACGGGCCAGTGAAGGAGCAATAGAACTCAGGAACAGGTTTGCAGAGTTGGAAAATGAAGAAGGGGCACAGCAGGTGGTCGCTGAAGGAGAGAGGGCAAGGAAGAAGAGAAGAGCTGTTAGTCCTACAGGAGGAGGGAGGAGTCAATGGAGGCAACACCAAATATGAGCCCCAGGAGGATTGCAAGGATGAACAGGAATCGAGAGGACTTGCAGCCAGTGGGTGCCGGGGATAGACCAGAGAATCACACTGTCACCAGGAAAAGGCAAGTCTACGTGATTGGAGACTCCTTACTGAGAAAAATAGACAGGCCTGTAACTAGAGCTGATCGGGAGGGTGTGCTGTCTGCCGGGTGCTAAGATACGGGATGTGGACCTGAGGCTGAAAAGGATCCTAGCGGGAGCGGGAAATAATCTGTTGATTGTCCTTCATGTGGGAACGAATGATACGGCTAGATTCTCACTGGAACGTATCAAGGGAGACTATGCCAGACTGGGGAAGACGCTTAAGGAAATCGAGGCTCAGGTGATCTTCAGTGGGATTCTGCCTGTTCCTAGAGATGGGCAACAAAGGTGTGACAAGATTATGGCAATCAACAGATGGCTCAGGCAGTGGTGCTATAAGGAGGGCTTTGGGAAGTACGGCCACAGGGAAGCATTTATGGACAGAAGACTGTTCTCTCAGGATGGACATCACCTGAGTAAGGAGGGAAATAGACTCCTAGGATGGAGGCTTTCCCAACTGATTAAGAGAGCTTTAAACTAGGAATTTGGGGGAGATGGTTGGGAGATGTCCAGGTGATCTCCATGCTGGAATTTAACCTTGAGAGTGAAGAAAACAAAGTAAGAGAGGATACAGCTGTGGACAGAAGAATTGACATAAGGAAGAAGGGTAGTGTAGATACCAGACTAACAGGTGATGCTGGTGGTAGAACGTCTGTGCCTAACAGGGTAAATAATGTCAGTGAAGCCAAACGGCAAAAATTAAGATGTCTGTACACTAACGCGAGGAGCCTAGGTAACAAAATGGAGGAACTAGAGCTACTGGTGCAGGAAGTGAAACCGGATATTATAGGGATAACAGAAACATGGTGGAATAGTAGTCATGACTGGAGTACAGGTATTGACGGCTATGTGCTGTTTAAGAAAGACAGAAATAAAGGCAAAGGTGGTGGAGTAGCATTGTACATCAATGAGGAGGTTAACTGTAAAGAAATAAGAAGTGATGGAATGGACAAAACAGAGTCTGTCTGGGCAAAAATCACACTGGGAAAGAAAGCTACTAGAGCCTCCCCTGAGATAGTGCTTTGGGTGTGCTACAGACCGCCAGGATCTGATTTGGATATGGATAGAGACCTCTTTAATGTTTTTAATGAAATAAACACTAATGGGAATTGTGTGATCATGGGAGACTTTAACTTCCCAGATATAGACTGGAGGACAAGTGCTAGCAAGAATAATAGGGCTCAGATTTTTCTGGATGTGATAGCAGATGGATTTCTTCACCAAGTAGTTGAAGAACCAACAAGAGGGGATGCCATTTTAGATTTGGTTTTGGTGAGTAGTGAAGATCTCATAGAAGAAATGGTTGTAGGGGACAACCTTGGTTCGAGTGATCATGAGCTAATTCAGTTCAAACTAGATGGAAGGATAATCAAAAATAGATCTGGGACTAGGGTTTTTGACTTCTCAAGGGCTAACTTTAAAGAATTAAGGAAATTAGTTAGGGAAGTGGATTGGACTGAAGAACTTGTGGATCTAAATGCGGAAGAGGCCTGGAATTATTTTAAGTCGCAGCTGCAGAAACTATCGGAAGCCTGCATCCCAAGAAAGGGGAAAAAAACCATAGACAGGAGTTGTAGACCAAGCTGGATGAGTAAGCATCTCAGAAAGGTGATTAAGAAAAAGCAGAAAGCCTACAAGAAGTGGAAGAATGGTGGGATTAGCAAGGAAAGCTACCTTAGTGAGGTCAGAACATGTAGGGATAAAGTGAGAAAGGCTAAAAGCCATGTAGAGTTGGACCTTGCAAAGGGAATTAAAACAAATAGTAAAAGGTTCTATAGCCATATAAATAAGAAGAGAACAAAGAAAGAGGAAGTCGGACCGCTAAACACTGAGGATGAAATGGAGGTTAAGGATAATCTAGGCATGTCCCAATATCTAAATAAGTACTTTGCCTCAGTCTTTAATAAGGCTAATGAGGATCTTAGGGATAATGGAAGGATGACAAACAGGAATGAGGATATGGAGGTGCATATTACCACATCTGAGGTAGAAGCCAAACTTGAACAGCTTAATGGGACAAAATCGGAGGGCCTAGATAATCTTCATCCAAGAATATTAAAGGAACTGGCGCATGAAATTGCAAGACTATTAGCAAGAATTTCTAATGAATCGGTAAACTCAGGGGTTGTACCGTACGACTGGAGAATTGCTAATGTAGTTCCTATCTTTAAGAAAAGGGAAAAAAAGTGATCCAAGTAACTATAGGCCTGTTAGTTTGACATCTGTAGTATGTAAGGTCTTGGAAAAAATTTTGAAGGAGAAAGTAGTTAAGGATATTGAGGTCAATGGTAATTGGGACAAAGTAAAACATGGTTTTACTAAAGGTAGATCGTGCCAAACCAACCTGATCTCCTTCTTTGAGAAGGTGACAGATTATTTAGACAAAGGAAATGCAGTAGATCTAATTTACCTCAATTTCAGTAAGGCATTTGACACGGTTCCACATGGGGAATTATTAGTTAAATTGGAAAAGGTGGGGATCAATATGAGAATTGAAAGGTGGATAAGGAACTGGTTAAAGGGGAGACTCCAACGGGTCGTACTGAAGGGTGAACTGTCAGGCTGGAAGGAGTTACTAGTGGAGTTCCTCAAGGATCAGTTTTGGGACCCATCTTATTTATTCTTTTTAGTACTGACCTTGGCACAAAAAGCAGGAATGTGCTAATAAACTTTGCAGATGACACGAAGCTGGGAGGTATTGCTAACACAGAGAAGGACTGGGATATCACACAGGAAGATCTGGATGACCTTGTAAACTGGAGTAATAGTAATAGGATGAAATTTAATAGTGAAAAGTGCAAGGTCATGCATTTAGGGATTAATAATAAGAATTTTAGATATAGATTGGGGACACATCAGTTGGAAGCAACAGAGGAGGACAAGGACCTTGGAGTATTGGTTGATCACAGGATGACTATGAGCCGCCAATGTGATATGGCCATTAAAAAAGCTAATGCAGTTTTAGGATGCATCAGGCGAAGTATTTCCAGCAAAGATAAAGAGGTGTTAGTACCGTTATATAAGGCACTGGTGAGACCTCATCTGGAATACTGTGTGCAGTTCTGGTCTCCCATGTTTAAGAAGGATGAATTCAAACTGGAACAGGTTCAGAGACGGGCTACTAGGATGATCTGAAGAATGGAAAGCCTGTCTTATGAAAGGAGACTCAAAGAGCTTGGCTGGTTTAGCCTAGCCAAAAGAAGGCTAAGGGGGAATATGCTTGCTCTTTATAAATATATCAGAGGGATTAATATTAGGGAGGGAGAGGAATTATTTAAGCTTAGTACCAATGTAGACACAAGAACAAATGGGTATAAACTGGACACTAGGAAGTTTAGACTTGAAATTAGACGAAGGTTTCTAACCATTAGAGGAGTGAAGTTCTGGAACAGCCTTCCAAGGGGAGTAGTGGGGGCAAAAGACATATCTGGCTTTAAGACTAAGCTTGATAAATTTATGGAAGGGTTGGTATAGCTTAATTTTGGCAATTGATCTTTGATTATCACCCGATAAGTATGCCCAGTGGGATGTTGGATGGGATGGGATCTGAGTTACTGCAGAGAATTCTTTCCTGAGTGCTGGCTAGTGAGTCTTGCTCACATGCTCAAGGTTTAGCTGATCACCATATTTGGGGTTGGGAAGGAATTTTCCTCTAGGGCAGATTGGCAGAGGCCCTGGAGGTTTTTTGCTTTCCTCTGCAGCATGGGGCATGGGTCACTTGCTGGAGGATTCTCTGCAGTTTGAGGTCTTCAAACTACAATTTGAGGACTTCAATAACTCAGACATAGGTTAGGGGGTTGTTATAGAAGTGGATGGGTAGAGTTCTGTGGCCTGCTTTGTGCAGGAGGTTAGACTAGATTATCATATTGGTCCCTTCTGACCCTAAAGTCTATGAGTCTATGAAACCCATTGCCTTTTCTGGGGTCTGAACTCAGGACCTTCAGGTTATGAGACTAACAAGCTGCCAACTGCATTAAGAAAACTTGGAAAAGCTTTAGGCTCAGTGTGTATGTAAGCAGAGTCAGGATGACCTCTACCCTGACATCTGGTGGTGAATTATGGGAAGTGCGGAAAGAATGTCAAGAAGTGCGAAATCTCAAATATTTGCATGGGCACACTCAGCAAGGCAGCCTGGGATGGTTATTTTGACAGCTCTGGGATCCCCAATTTCTTTGTTATTGGGGCAGGATAAATAAAGTGTTGCCACCTGATTATGTGAATGAGGAACTACAAGACTGCTTTAGAACAGAAATGTCTCCATATAAATGACACTTGCTAGACAAGGGACATGGGTTCCAAAACTCAGTGACTTGAGAGAGGTTGGTGACTGGTGTGTGTATCTGATGATATGGGTCTCTTTTAAGAGCCCAGAATAAAAATTGCATATTCTTTTCTCTCCACTGTTAAAGAGTAAAGCTAATTTTGATTCCATTAGGATTTCATCTAGAGACTGCTGAACTGAATTCATGTTGGGCCAATAATGCACCAGCACCAGGGCTCCCCTACTAAGAACTGAGATTCCTGAGTGCTGTGTTAACTAGTGGGAGAGCCTGAAGACCTATCATTAAGTGGCTGGCAGAGCAGAGCAGTTTGCAGTGTGTTGGAGCAGCCCATGGAACAGCGAGTGGAGTGAAGTGGCTTGCAAGGACAGCTGGAGGAGCAGCACAGCTGATGTGGTGGAGCTGGTTGTGGTGAAGGCTGCAGCAGAATTCCATGGAGAGGCAGAGCAGTTGTCCCTGGCCCATGTAAGGTGCCCCTTAACACTCTGTGTGGACTCCCCCGCATTTCCACCCAGGCTAGGGGGGTAAAACTCTGCAGATAAACTCTTGAATTCTGGGGTTGCACGGACCAGGGACTTTGGGGTGATTTGACTTAAGACCCTTAGGGGAAAAGGACATTGCCAAACGTACTTGGAGGTGGGTTTTTGTTTATGGTTTGTGTTATAATCCTGTTTGTGGTGTTTCTCCAATGGGATGCCGCATTGTTTCCTTCCTTTATTAAAAGGATTTTGCTACACTCAGACTCTGTGCTTGCGAGAGGGGAAGTATTGCCTCCTAGAGGCGCCCATGGGGTGTGGTATGTAAGTGTCCCAGGTCACTGGGTTGGGGCTCGAGCCGGTTATGCATTGTGTTATTGAAACAGAACCCTTGGATACTGAACCTGGCCCTTGTTGCTGTCATCTCAGAGGGGCAGAAGGGTTACATATATAGGACCCTCCTACAGCAGTGACTGGGACAGAAAAGGAGCCAGAGATGTGCTGGAAGAAGCAGAGAGCTCTGGTGACCAGAGAGACTTCCTGGCAGCTTTCACAGCAGCAAAGAAATCATTTCATGCTGCCAGTGACCAATCAACTGGAACTAATGGCAGCACAGGGGGGATGTTTCCAAGCTGTGCACCTACTTCCACATTTTAGAACTTACTCTCTTTTTCCTAGTATGGCAATTTCCATGTGAATTAAGCAAAGCAAGCAGGGAAAACTACACAAGGAATAGAAACCAGTGCTCCAGAGAAGTGTTGCACTCATAACCCCAGTAGTATCCCCCTCTGCACTAACCAGTTGCACCACTGCAGCTGCTTCTTAGACAAAAGTTGGGATGCAGGCAGTTGTCAGTCTCTGTGGTCACACCTTTGCCTGGCGATTGTAAGGCTGATGCATCAAACCTAACTCAAGATGCGGCTTTTCAGCCATGAGACTCCAGGACATTTTAACAGGAAGAAAATCTCCTCCTTTCTGGTTTAGCCCCATTTGACTCCTTCTGTCTGTCTTCTCCCCGCCTCCCTCCAGTCTCTTTCCTTCCCCATTGGGGCCATGCAGAGAGGAGCCCCACTCAGTCTCTGTCACAGAGAGTCTGTGTCCCCTAAAGGGAGGGAGGGATCTCTCTAAAACACTGATAATGGGGAGGGGTGGGGTGTCTGTGATTAGGGAGAGAAAGGATGGAGAATTAACAGTGGGGCCCAGAGGGATTCCCCCAGATTGGGGGGATGCCCTGCTGCCCCCCATCAGCCAGCTGTGGGAAGAACAGCTTGGGATTGATTGGGGAAGCCACCTTTAAAAACACAAGTGTAACATGCTAGTTATATTTTAATAAGACCAAAGTCTCCTCAAACCCAGGGTCACGATCACTGGAATGATTTTGTCCTGATTTTTTTTACTGGCCGCAGACACAAAGCGAGTCAAATTACAGTTTCCTTTTGGAGTCAGTGCACACACATGAATCTGGAGGCTTTTAATTTCTTAGGTTCTGCTGCCATTTCATTTCTATCCTGTTCCAAGATTTATTGTTGTGAAAAGCAACGTTAGGCCTTTCGGAGTGTCCCCCCTGGTCCTGCCTGCCACCTCTGGGCAATTTAAAATGGTCCGGGGCAGGAGCAGCGCCAGGCTTTTTGGCGCCCTAGGCTCATGGCTATTTCGCCACCCTGTGCGCCAGTCCCGTGGCTCCAGTGGACCTGCCACAGGCATTCCTTTGGAGGGTCCACTGGTTCCGATGGACCTGCCACAGGCATGCCTGTGGATGCTCCACTGGAGCAGTGGGACCAGCGGACCCTCCGCAGGCACGCCTGCAGCAGGTCCACCGGAGTCGCCTGCCGTCCCCCCGGCAAAATGCTGCCCCCCATAATACTGGCACCCTAGGCGACTGCCTAGGTCGCCTAAATGGAAGTGCCGGCCCTGGCCCGGGGACCCCTGCCACCACCAGCAGCAGCACAAAGGAACTAAGGCAGCATCCTGCCCACCCTTGCTCCATGTAGCACACCACTCCCGGAAGCGGCTGGTATGTCTCTGCGGCCCCTGGAATGGGGGGGTTTCCACACGCTGCCCCCACCCCAAGTGCCAACTCTGCCAACTGTGCCAATGGGAGCTGCAAGGGTGGAGTCTTTGGGCAGCCATGCTCAGAGAAGCCCCCAGCCCTCCTGCTTTGGGGCTGCTGCCAGAAGGGGTGCAGGTTGCTTTCGTGAAATGCCCGAAGTAAATGCTGCACCCCTCACCCTCTCCTGCACCCCCAACCCCAACCCAGACCCCACACCTGCACCCAAACTCCCTCCAAGCGCCTGCCCCCTGCACACCCTCCTGCAGCACAACCCCCTGACTGAGCCCAGACCCTGCACCCAAACTCTTTCCCAGACTCCAACCCCTCTCCCTCCCACACCCAAACTCCCTCCCAGAGCCTTAGGCAGGTGTGTGGGGGGGATGGGGCAGGACTTGGTCCCATTCTGGGCACCACCAAAAATTATAAAAACCTGCCACCCCTGTCCAGCCCAACCTTCTGTTGATGCAACACAGCCCACACCCGTGCAGGGTTTGAAGCTTCCATTGCTTAAATTCCAGGACACTGAGGGATTTCAGCTCCACTTTGGCCAGAGGGAACCTTTACCCCACTCCCAACCAGGTTCTTGTCCATGGGATCACTTAGGAGGGCTGGATCCCTCGGTGTCTTTTCTCTCTCTGTGACAGGCCAGGGTGCAATAACTGGGGCTTCTGAGCACCCAGGACCTTCTGTGTGGCTGCCATTCCCCTTCCCCTTCTGTGGTCTTGTCTGTCATTGACTCCAGCCTTTTTTCTATCCATCGTCAGCACCATCCGAAGCAAACTGCACTCGCCTCAAAAAGACAAAGAGTCCTGTGGCACCTTACAGAGAAACAGACATATTGGAGCATAATCTTTCGTGGGTGAATCCCCACTTCGTCAGATGAATGTAGTGGAAATTTCCAGGGGCAGGTATAAGTATGCAGGTAAGAATCAATCTAGAGATAAGGAGGTTAGTTCAATCAGAGAGGATGAGGCCCTCTTCTAGCAACTGAGGTGTGAACACCAAGGTAGGAGAAACTGCTTTTGTAGTTGGCTAGCCAGGCACAAAATTCCCACTACATTCATCTGATGAAGTGGCGATTCACCCATGAAAGCTTATGCTCCTGGATGTCTGTTAGTCTATAAGGTGCCACAGGACTCTGTCTCTTTTTTTAGATCCTGACTAACACAGCTGCCCCTGTGATACTCAAAAAGACAGTGTCCCCTGGTGAGTGTAAATCACTGACCTCTCTCCTCTCTGAGCACTGACTGCCCCTCTTTTCCTTGCCTCTCAGTCTGTGCAGATGGGACCTTTCCCTCCAGTGCTGGAGGATTCACCCTTCTCATCTACCATTGTCTCAAGCAGCACAGCATATGGGAATCTTAAATGTACCAAGGTGACTTAGGAGCAGAAACCCTCCCAAGACCTTGCATTCAGTTGGCACTTGCCCCTCACTCAGCAGGATTAAAACTCCTTCAGGGAGACATCCTACCTGGGCATGAGCAAAGCAGCAAGGTGAAAGAAAGAACGAACCTGGAAATGCTGGGAATTGAACACAAAGCCTCATACATGTGTAAGCAGAGTCAGGATGAGCTCTACCCTGACATCTGGTGGAAAGAATTTCAGAGAGTGTATTTGCATAGGTACGCCTACCCTATCCCAGACTTCCGAGCTGTGGGACTGCTTGGTGACAAATGACTCACCCTCAGTTGGGTGGTACTTGCTAGACAAGGGACATGGGTTCCAAAACCCAGTGAAGAAAGAGAGAGGGAGGCTGGGCCTGGGCCTGGGCCTGGGCCTGGGCCTGGGCCTGGGCCTTGGCCTTGTGGAGCCAGAAGCACCAGTTCCACTCTCTCCACTGTGGAATGTCAGAGTTGATTTTTTTTATTCACTCAAGAATCTAAATACAGGTTACTGACCTGAACTCACTTTGGGCTAATGGTGCGCTAGCACTGGGGCTCCCCTACTAAGAGCTGAGATCACTAAGAGCTGAAATTACTGAGCTGAGAGCATTGAGTACTGTGCTAACTAGTGGGGGAGCCTGAAGTTATACTGTGGAACAGAGCAGCTCGTGGAGTGGAGCAGTTGCGGGGACGGCTGGAGCGGATCACGGGACAACTGGTGGCAGCAGAGCGGCTGGCAGAGCGGAGTAGCTGTGGGATGGGTGGAGCGGCCCACAGAGCGAGCGGAGCCGAGCAGTTTGTAGAGCAGCTCATGGAGCAGAGCAGCTGGTGGAGCGGAGCAGTTTCTGAGGACGGCTGGAGGAGCAGAGTGGAGCAGCTGATAAAGCGGAGCAGTTCGTGGAGAAGGCGGAAGCAGAACCCACGGAGAGGCAGGGCAGTTGGCCCCGGACCACGTAAGGTGCCCCTTTCTACCCAGGCTGGGGGGAGGGACCTCTACAGATAAACTCTCGGGTGGCATTGACCAGAGACTTTTGAGTTGTTGGACTTTGGGGTGATTGGACTTAAAACCCTAAAGGGAAAAAGGACAGTGCCAAACGTACTTGGAGGTGGGTTTTTTGTTTATGGTTTGTGTTATAACTCTCTTTGTGGTGTTTCTCCAATGGGATGCTGCAGTGATTCCTTCCTTTATTAAAAAGATTTTGCTACACTTGGACTCCGTGCTTGCGAGAGGGGAAGTATTGCCTCCTAGAGGTGCCCAGGGGGGTGTGGTATGTGAGTGTCCCAGGTCACTGGGTGGGGGCTCGAGCCGGTTATGCATTGTGTTACTGAAACAGAACCCCTGGATACTGAACCCGGCCCTTGTTGCTGCCAACTCAGAGGCGCAGAAGGGTTACACATGCAAAGCATGTGCTCTACCACTGAGCTACATCCCCAGATGGGCTGCAGGTTATACTCAGAGCTGGCCTATTTCTAGAGCATCCAGTGGCCTAAGAACAGCATGGGGGACACATTCCCTGCTCTGAGGGCCAAACCTGCTGTCCTGGAGGCTGCTGGTTCTTAGGTTCACTTTTCAGCAGGGCCAGATTCAATGTGTGGGGCAGAGAGAGTGGGTGACCTGGACTCAGGGTGCAGAGATACACTCAGGCCTCTCTCCTGCATTGTTTGGGGGGTGCGGCCACCTCCTGCTGGAAGGTAATGGGAGGGGAGGGGCGCTGTGAGTTGCTCAACACCTGACTCTGGTGGCAGCAGTGGTGTGGGAAGCTCCCGATATTTCTAGGATCTGCTCTTTCCACCTGCTTGTGAAGTCCAGCTTTCCCCAGCACATTCACTGCGGTGCATCTGGGTCACTGTTTCCGTGGCTGAACAGCAAAGAATCACTCCCAGTTTCCCTTCTAACTGCAGCAGGATTAGCCTGTGTCAGTGGTTAGTGAGGTGGATCTAGTTGTAGATTGTTATTCATTCCTCACCTTGATAATTCACACAGTCCCTTTCCTACTCAAATCCCCAGCACCTTGGTAGCAGGGGTTGGGTCCTGAGATTTTGAGGGTCTTTTTACCCTCCACCTGGAGTGAACTCAGCTTTTCCCCCATCCCAGACAATCCATGAAATAACAACAGGAGCATAAAAAAATCGGGGAGGGAACATCTCACAGCCAGGGCTGGATGTGCCCAGGGCCCCCTGCTTCTCCATTGTTTCCATGGAATTTGTCCCCCTGTTTTGCACAAGGGACAGAGAAAGATCTTGCTGTTCCTGTGGCTGTGCAAGGAAAATTGTGCTTCTGTATGAAAGAGGGGAGGGAAATGGCCCCATGATGGGACAATATCCTCAGGATTAAGCCCTAAGGACTCAGGCTGAGAACTGATTTAACTCCACTCTTCTGGGATTTAACAAATTGTCTTCCATGGAGCAGGGCCAGATCCAGTGTTTTTGCCACCCCAAGCGGAAAAAAAAAATATATAAAAAAGCTGCAATCTGCACGCAGCTCTACCTCTGCTGCTTTTGGCGGCAAATCCTTCCCTCCCAGAGGGACTGAGAGGGCCCAATTGCCACAGAAGCCTCCCCATTCCATTGGCTGCCCCAGGAACCTGCTTGCTGCGCTAGTGCCTGGAGCCAGCCCTGCCATGGAGACACTGGGAAGATGGGGGAATCAGGAAAAAAACACAGATTTGTTTACATTGCAAGTGAAGAATAACTAAAGCTTTTTTGGTTTAAAGCCTCTTTTCCCTGACTGGGAATTGAACCCAGGCCTTGGCACGGAAAGTGCCAAATCCTAACCACTAGACCACCAGGGAGTTGATGGCATAGTTTTTCTTCGCACTTATGCTACACTTTCTTAGGCTACTTTCTATCCACTTTCTGAAATCACTCCATTGTCCACTCCCTGAGGGGCTAGTAGCAGAGTGCAGGAATCCCTGTGCTCAGGGGCACAATCTGAGCCCAACCCAAGTCACTGAAACAAACTCAAATGATGCTTCCTCCAGCAGGACCACAGAGCCACACAAAAAAAACCCAAGAGCAACAATCCTCCTCTGCCTTCATTTACCCCATCGCAACTCTCTCAGCAGCCGACTCTTGCGGGAAGGACTGAGCTGATAGGAGCTCTGGCATAGAGACTAAGGCAGGGGTGTTGCTACCCCTTACTGTGAGCTGATCACATTCTCACTCTGTGTTATGGGGCTCTGAGCTTTGCCATCTTGTGAGTGCTGAGACCCCCGGACCCTTCTGCTGGGAGCATGGTGATTGCACAACAGCTGCAAGCCCCTTTCCCGTCTCCTTGTCCTCCTCGGCTTCCTCAGACCTTCCCCACAAATGGTTCTATCAGGCGCTGGAGGGATCTAAGCACCTGCAGGTTTCCCTCACCCACCTCTTAAGGTAAACAGTGATTCCCTTCTCTGACGGGCCTGGCTTCTTTTGAGTTTTTCCCCAGGGGACCTGATGCCCTGTGAAAATGTGTGTGTGGCACATGGGGAACTCAAGCTCAGACTCTCCCCCACTAGATGAGTCCAGCAGCACCTCCCATTGGTGGGAGAATCCTAAATTCCACCCTCCCACCCTGGTTACTCTGACCAGCTGATGGCGGCAGCATGCTAAATCAACCCAAGCTCTCTGGGCTAGAAAGCAGCATCTAACCAGCCTTGTGACAGCTCTGGTTTGCTAGCTGGAGACATAACAAACCAGGAAAGAAGGCAAATGTCAGACAGGGAACCTCAGTTCACAAATAAACACCCTCAGGCTCCTTCTACACTGCGACTGGGCAGTTGACTGACTTTAAATCTAGCTAGCTCAGTTGGTAGAGCATGATGCTCTTAATCTCATCATCATAAATCCAAGCCCCATGGAGGGTGGTAGCGACAGCCCTTAGGTGTCACTCTTCTGCTAATAGTCACAGATCAAAATGAAACAAACTCTCTATGCTCTTCGGCAGGTCATGTTTCTTCCTCTTTCTGAGCTTCAGTAAAACATGAAGAGAGACCAAACTGACATTTGCATCCTCTGTTAAGAGAATATTTTATCCTCTTCCATTCTACCTCAGGCAAGAAGAGGGGATAATGAACCATTTTACGGATGTCTACAAAGAGAAAAGTTTGGTCATTATTAATAGGACGGTGATCAAGTGTTCTCCATGTCCACTGACAGTAGGACAAGAAGCAATGGGCTTAATCTGCAGCCAGGGAGATTCACGTAGATATTGGGAACAGCTTTCTAACTCTGAGTGTAGTTAAGCTCTGGTATAGGCTCCCAAGGGTGTCTGTGGAGTCACTGTCCTCAGAGATTTTTAAGAACAGGTTGAACAAACCTCTGTCAAGGATACTGTACATATACTTGGTCCCATAGACAACCTGCTCTGGCTCTGGTTCTCTCCTTCTGCTCCCTGCCTGGGCCAACTGCTGTGGGCACTTGACCCCACATGGCCCTCAATGCATCGTCTCTGCTTGGCCCTGCTTCAGCAGAGAGGGCTGGATTTCATGACCTCTCCAGGTCCTTTGCAGCCGTGCAGCTCTATAATTCTATGCCATCGCAATATAATATCAACAACAACAAAAGTGGAAACACTCCAATCTAACATCTAACAATTCAGCGTGAAATGACATTCCACAGCATAAAGTGACAATACGTAGGAGTGCAAAGCCCGACAATTCAGCACCATGAAAATGAACGCCCCATAGGGCAAAATGACGCCCTGCAAAAGAGCTCAGCTCAAACCAACGCAACACAAGCCAGTTCAAAAACCATACAACATGAAACAATGCGTCAGAGTGCAAAGTGACACTGTGCAAAACAGCTCAGCGTGGAACAATGTCACAGCACAAACCCACAACAGAATCATATAGAAAGGTAGGGCAGGGAGAGACCCTGAGAGTCAGGACAAAGTCTCCCTAGGCCATCCCTGACAGGTGTTTGAAGAACAGGGAAACAAAGGGCACCAAGAACTTATGTTTTTCGGATGAGTCAAGAAAATGGAGTAGAATTGTCCCCCCACGGGTAGCCCCTGTTCAATTCCAGGTCAGAAAGCAAAACTCTTCTGCAAGAATATCCAAAAAATGTTGTGTTTCACTTCACTTCATAAGTACAGTTGTGTGGCAATTAAGTGATAACCCGTTTCATTAAAGTGTGGGAAATATGGATGTATTTGAGAAAATGGCTTGGAATGAAGGAAGACAAAAAATTGATGGGTCGAGAGAACAGGCACTGTTTCCTCCTGGTTTGAAGCTTCTCTCACAACTACTGGAATAGAAAAGCTAAGCAAATGGTGTTCTATTGTTCCAAAGGAGATTGAAGTGAGGCCATTTTCTGCGGATAGAATTAATGGTAATATCAGGAGTGGGATGTGAAACCACGTCTCCATGCAGAGACCAGAACACCCAAGAGATTAGAAAAAAAGAGTCTCATAACTAGCACTTTAGACCAGTCCACCATCCTGATACTACAAAGAATATGACTTGTCAACCCTAGTTTTCATTAATAGTTGATGAACTCTTTAGGGAGATCGAGATGGCACATCTCTTTCAACTCCTGGAGACCTTCTACAGCACAGCTGATTTTTAGACACACTCACTCAGATCTAAAGTTACACATTTCCTGGAGCTTCATGAGTTCTATGGTGCTGTAATCTCCCTGCTCACGTTTTAAGTGAACAAAAGATGGGTGCTGGCATTCTGAGAGAGTAATGGTGAACCTCAAAATCCTGCCCTGGGGGCCAGACAGTTAAGCAACCAGCACCCACAACCTCTACCATGATAGCATCCTGTCTGGGGACAACTCACTTACCAACAGTTGGGGTGTGAAATCCTCATTTCTTTGTTGTTCTGTCACTGTAGTCCCCTTCTTCCTATTGTTGTCTGTATAATCTCTGTCTGGTTCTGTAACCGTTTCTGTCTGCTGTATAATTAAATTGTTGGATGTAAACCAATTAAGGTGGTGGGGTATAATTGGTTAGATAATCATGTTACAGTATGTTAGGATTGGTTAGTTACATTTCAATAAAATGATTGGTTAAGGTAGAGCTAAGCAGAACTCCAGTTTTACCCTATAGTCTGCAGTCAATCAGGAAGTAAGGGGGGAATGGGAATGGGAATGGGGGTAGCGGTAGGGGTAGGTGAATTGGAATTATGTTTTGCTAAGGGGGGGGAATAGGAACAGGGAATGGGAACAGGGACACAGGCAAGGCTTTGCGGTGTCAGAGCTGGGAAGGGGGACACTGAGGAAGGAAATTGGAATCATTGCTTGCTGGAAGTTTACGCCAATAAACATTGAATTGTTTGCACCTTTGAACTTCGTGTATTGCTGCTCTCTGGTCACGCGAGAAGGACCAGGGAATGGGAGGGTGATTGGATAAACCCTCTAACAAGTACGTCTTTCAGGGTGTGAAAAACCCCAGAACCAGTATAATTAAGCTGATCTAAGCCCATGGTTAGATAGTGCTAAGTGAAAGTAAAGATTGTTTTGTCAACATAGCTATTAGAGGGTTAGAAAACTCCTCTCTTCATTGTAGCAACTGTCTTCTCCACAGTGCTATAGCAGTACTTTAAGTGTAAACAGCCTCAGAGTGAGACCAGATCCTCCTCAGGCACTAAGACAACAGCACTGACAACACACTAATGCATCCTGCAGGATTTGAACCTGCACAGGGAGACCCCAAGAGCTTTTTAGCCCATCACCTTAAGCACTCAGTCACAACTACTCAATGTACAGCTGCTTCACTACACAATGATTCTCTTCTCACAGACCTGTCACTTCAAATGGCTCAGACCAACTCCCCCAGTGCACTCACAGCTGTGCATTAGTGTAAGTGTGTACATGGTGAAAAGCAAGAGTTCCCACCCATTTCCTTTCCAGCTGGAGCACGATGAGAGTGTGTTTGTGGCTAATGACATTGCTGTAGATTGTTGTTGTCATAAACAGATAGTTAAGGGTTAATAGAA
Organism: Gopherus flavomarginatus; assembly: GCF_025201925.1. Taxonomy (NCBI): domain Eukaryota; kingdom Metazoa; phylum Chordata; order Testudines; family Testudinidae; genus Gopherus; species Gopherus flavomarginatus. The sequence goes on from NC_066624.1 coordinate 51,749,997, forward strand.
CAGAAGTACTTCATATCTCTTTTGCCTGTAAAAGGTTAACAAGCTCAGTGAGCCTGGCTGTCACCTGACCAGAGGACCAATCAGGGGACAGGATACTTTCAAATCTTGAGGGAGGGAAGTTTTGTGTGTGCTGTTAGTGTTTGGTTCTTGTTCTCTCTGGGTTCTGAAAGTGACCAGACGTGCAACCAGGTTTCTCTCCAATCTCTCTGATACAGTCTCTTATATGTCCAGAATAGTGAGTACTAGGTAGATAAGGCGAGTTAGGCTTATGTTTGTTTTCTTTATTTGCAAATGTGTATTTGGCTGGAAGAAGTTCAAATTTGTATTTTGCTGAAAGGATTTTAATTTGTACTTGTATACTTAGGCTGGGAGGGTATTCCCAGCGTCTATAGCTGAGAGACCCTGTAACATATTCCATCTTAAATTTACAAAGATAATTTTTACTGAGATTTACAAAGAATTTTTCTTTCTTTAATTAAAAGCTTTTCTTGTTTAAGAACCTGATTATTTTTTTTTATTCAGAGGACGGGGTCTGGATCCACCAGGGAATTGGTGGGGAGAAAGGAAGGAAGGGGGAGAGAAAGGTTAACTTTCTCTCTGTGTTAGGATTACTTTCTCTCTCAGGGAGAGTCTGGGAGGGGGAGAGAGAAGGAGGGGGGAAGGTGAATTTTCCTCTCTGTTTTAAGATTCAAGGAGTTTGAATCACAGTGATCTTCCAGGGTAACCCAGGGAGGGGAAGGCTGGGAGACGCAACAGAGGGAAAGGGTTTACTTTCCTTGTGTTAAGATCCAGAGGGTCTGGGTCTTGGGGGTCCCCGGGCAAGGTTTTGGGGGGACCAGAGTGTACCAGGCACTGGAATTCCTGGTTGGTGGCAGCATTACAAGTTCTAAGCTGGTAATTAAGCTTAGAGGAATTCATGCTGGTACCCCATCTTTTGGATGCTAAGTTTCAGAGTCGGGGTTTCTACCATGACAGTTGTTTATTCCCCACACTGACAATTCAGACAGTCCCTTTCCTATTCGAATCTCCACCATATTATTCCAATGGCTGGGGGCAGGATTTCTCTGGGGCAGTGAAATGTTTCAGGGGGTTGATGCATGAATTAAGCCTTGCATTCCATCCCTGATTTTTCATGGACTGACAACAGCAGTGTAAAGAAAAAACTGAGCCAATATCTCACTGTCAAGAGGTGAAGGTGGCCAAGTCCCCTCTGTCTCACCATTGCCATTGCAGGAGAGAAGGGTTCACTGGAATTGAATGCCCTGGCTCAGACAAGAGACACAGGGAGGCTTTGCTGTTCATGAATCTGTGCAAAGGAAATTGTGTCTCTGTGTGAAACTGAGGAGGGAAATGAAATGTTCACATGGTGGCCCAATGCCTTAACGAATGTGGGTGAAGGACTCAGCTGGGAAATGATTTTACAGGAGTTCGTATCAAATTATTGCCCTGATTAAAATGTATGGCTAAAAGGCAGCCACTGTTGTTAGCACTTGAACTGAGTGGTTATCAAGTCCATTGCCTTAACCGGGGTAGTCGATTATTTTATCAAGATCCAAATTTCTTAGTCAGGATATAGTCAATGACTAGACTCCAGAGAAAATAATACACCGATGATAATAAGAATTTAGAAATAATTTGCAGTCACTATGGGCATAACTATGATGATTGTCTCGTGTTTCACTCTTTATATCTAGCACCACCGCCTTTCCCTTTAGTCTTGTAGCTTACCAAGGGTAAAACTAAACATCTCTTCAGATACAAGGGAGTGTTTGTGTTCATTCTTGTTAGCTACACAGGCGATTGTTGTAGCTGATTTCAATCCTCCGGCTCTGCCCTGATAAGTAACATTTCAGGGTATCACTGAACTGAAGGAGGGAGATCACTTTTTGACAGATTACACCTCCTCTTAAAGGTGTTTGGCTGGCTGGCAGCCCTGGTTCCCAGGTCTCTCCTGAGGGAAGAAAGTTTCTGTGCAAAATACTAAAACTTTTAACAGAGAGGAGGGAGAGGCAATGGATACATGATAGGGCCAGTATGTACCACAACATGGTTCTTTTATGTGGGATGACTCTGAACACTGACTGATCTCCACTCCCTTGGATTTGAAGAGATGTTTAGTTGTGCTCTTAGGAACCTATAAGGCTGAAACAATTTTATGGATGGAGACACTATGATTGAAAGGTTTTTTTATGTTGTAGAAGTTGTTAAAAACACTTAGCTTAAACTGGAACTGCCTGTTATTAAAGGCTGGTTTCCCCACGTCAGTTCCATAAGCTCTGCTAGAAACACCCTGGATTCTCTCCTGCCTCGGTGGGAACTAGAGGGAATCGTCCCCTGCTGCCCTTGGCTCTAGGCTGATTTTTCTGGGGAGGGGACATGGAATTGATTTGTTTGCTCTTGAGAAGGGAGCCGGACCAGTTCTCAGGGAACGAGAACTCCCAGCATCTTCCCAGCCCAACCCAGGCTGCTACCATGTCCCAGCCTCTGTTGCCCTGGGGGCCCTGCATGTTTGACTCTAGAGCAGGCCGGGAGCAGCAGCTGAGGCAGAGGACAGCCTGGGCGGGGCAGATAAGAAGGAGTTTAGCGAGCAAAAAAGGTAAAACGGCAGTGGAGTATTACCTTGGACTTGACGGCATTTCTCCATTGGTCTGTCTGCTTTGGGGCTGGGACAATAACACGTCCTGCTGCATTCATTATTTCAAAAGGCAATTTAGGATTTTCATTCTCACACACGATGCACAAAGCAGGACTCAACCTTTGGCGTAAACTAAACAAGCTGCTCACAGATTCTGGCAGCCACAATGAGCATTTGGGTGAGAGCTCAGACCTGCCCCTGTCCCAGAGGGAGGGGGTCATCTGTGTGGGGACTGGATCACTGACCTACCTGCTCCTTATTCCCAAACTTTCAGTAGCTCTATTACCAGTGCCTGTGAGAGTTATTTAAACAATGAGAAAAACCACACTGGGCTAGACCAAAGGCCCATCTAGTTCTGAATCTTGTCTTCTGACAGTAGCCAATAGCAGGTGCCCCAACAACCAGTCAACAAGGCACCACTGTGAGTTGAACTCAAGATCTCCTGTTTACTAAGCAGGTGCGTTAACCAGCTAACCCATGGTGCCTGCTGTTATTTAAAGCAGCCTATCTGCCCACACCTGACTGTCTGCCAACCCCTACAGGGGCCAGACAAGCTTTGCTTGTGTTTGGATTCTGTAAAGCAGAGGAGCAGGTGACGTTTTACTCCCAAGGTTTGTGTGAGTGATTCTTTGGACAGGTCTACTTGGTGGGTGTAACTACATTACACAGGGGTGTAAAAAATTCACACACACACCCCCCCCCCCCCGAGCAATGCAGTTATATCAACTTAATCCTGATGCAGATAGCACTGTGTGAACAGGAGGGATTCTCCCAGCAACACAGCTTGGGGAGGCGCTTGGTTAGTGAAGACCCAGAGAGGTGGCCCATGACTCTTGCATGTGGGGAGGCTGGACGTGAGCGCTGGAAGCTCCCTAGAAGCTAGTCTGCCTCTTGCTTGCTCCTCTCCTCCCCTGAGGCCTCCTTGCCTGCTGCTCTTGCCTCTACACCCTCTGCCCCAAAGTCTGCCCACCACCGGCACCTCTTTGTCCCCTGTCCTGCCCACCACTCACACCTCTTTGCCCCTCCCCTGAGACCTGCTCCACCCACCCAGGGCCGTCCTTAGGCATAGGCAACATAGGCAGCTGCGTAGGGCACCTGAAAATTTGGGGCACCACTGGGTCTTAGTGTCCACCCTCTTGTTTTCCTATCCCTGTTTTGACCCTTCCTGCAGGCTCTCACAGATGGCTGCTCTAGTCTGGTGAGTCTTCCTTGAGAGGGAATCTAGTAGTTAAAAGTGAAAAAACCTCCAGCCTGCCAGACCTATTAGCACAACATTGAAACTGTTAAAGAGACATTCAAGGGGTAATAAAGCCATTTAACAGGTATTTGCCAACCCCAAGGTATATACTGACAGGTTTCAGAGTGGTAGTCCTGTTAGGGTACGTCTACATCTACAATTTTGCAGCGCTGGTTGTTACAGCTGTATTAGTACAGCTCTATAGGGCCAGCGCTGCAGAGTGGCCACACTTACAGCAACCAGCGCTGCAAGTGGTGTTAGATGTGGCCACACTGCAGCGCTGTTGGGCGGCTTCAAGGGGGGGTCGGGGAACGCGAGAGCAAACCGCGGGGAAGCAGGTCTCCTTCCCCGGTTTGCTCCAGTGTTCCCCGAACCCCCCTGCAAGCAGATCTCCTTCCCCACGGTTTGCTCTCGCGTTCCCCGAACCCCCGTGCAAGCAGGTCTCCTTCCCCGCGGTTTGCTCTCGCGTTCCCCGAACCCCCTCCCCGCAAGCAGGTCTCCTTCCCCGCGGTGTGCTCTCGCATTCCCCAAACCCCCTCCCCACAAGCAGGTCTCCTTCCCCGCGGTGTGCTCTCGCGTTCCCCGAACCCCCGTGCAAGCAGGTCTCCTTCCCCGCGGTTTGCTCTCGCGTTCTCCGAACCCCCGTGCAAGCAGGTCTCCTTCCCCGCGGTTTGCTCTCGCGTTCCCCGAACCCCCTCCGTGCAAGCAGGTCTCCTTCCCTGCGGTGTGCTCTCGCGTTCCCCGAACCCCCGTGCAAGCAGGTCTCTTTCCCCGTGGTTTGCTCTCGCGTTCCCCGAACCCCCCTGCAAACCGCGGGGAAGGAGACCCGCTTGGGGGGGGATTCGGAGAACACCGGAGCAAACCGCGGGGAAGGAGACCTGCTTGATTACCAGAGAGGCTTCCTCAGGTATGCTGGGATACCTGCTTATTCCACGGAGGTCAAGAAAAACGCTGGTAAGTGTCTACACTTGATTACCAGCGCTGGATCACCAGCGCTGGATCCTCTACACCCGAGACAAAACGGGAGTACGGCCAGCGCTGCAAACAGGGAGTTGCAGCACTGGTGATGCCCTGCAGATGTGTACACCTCCTAAGTTGCAGTGCTGTAACCCCCTCACCAGCGCTGCAACTTTGTGATGTAGACAAGCCCTAAGTCTGTATCAGCAAAAACAAGGATGAGTCCTTGTGTCACCTCAAGGACTAACAAATTATTTGGGCATAAGCTTTTGTGGACTAGAACCCATTTCATCAGATGTCTACGAAAGCTTATGCCCAAATAAATTTTTATACTGTCAGTTTCTGACTTTACTGACAAAAACAGTTGTGCATTAATGTAATATTGACACAGAACATGTCAGTCTACAAGACCTTAGTTTAAAATTTGCTTTAAAAATATTTCATTAGTGAGCTGGTGAAGATTATAAAATCACATTTCTAAAAAATGCTTGCATAGAGTTTTAGATGCACAATCATCTTTAGCCTTAAATGTGTGGATCTTCACACATAGTTTTTTAAATAAATCCTTCAAAAGACCTCCCTTATCTAAAATACACATTTTAATTACTATAGTTAAAAAAAAAAGTGCTTCCAAGTCTTCCTGTCCTTTCTGTCCATCCCTTCACCACCTCTCCCCCCACTCCCCACTGAAGAGAGCCCTTAAAGGGACAACAGTCCTTCCCTTCCAGATAGCTGGACAAAGAGTTCCCTTTCTTTACTTCTGACTATCTGACAAACTAGTTTTAAAAGAACCCTCCAGCAAAATCAGTACCTTAGTAAGACAAAATCCTTGTTATACCTAAAATCGTTGGAAACATATTTTTTTAAAGTTGGTGAAATTTCATAACCATGTCTCTTGTTATGGAGATCACACAAAGTAAATTACTGTTCCCTTTTTCTAAAAGCAATGAACATTGTTATGAACACACTAAATCTCTCTGATTAATTTAAAAGAATGTCTTTGTTTCAGTGAGTTAAATATGTAGTAATCTGGAATGCTGGCTTAAGATTTGAGTACATTTAAAATATAAATTCAACTTAGAAATACTGATGAAGAAAATGTAAAACAGAGAAGAGCTGCATCATGTATTCCATTATATGTAATGTTGTATTCAGCAGGACAGCTGACTCACTCTTACTATGAAGTTTTTGCAAATAAATCTCTGACAAACTTCAGGGCATATCAAAAAACCTGTGACTGACATTTTTTATTCCCAAATTTTAGTGCTTTTAATTAGGTACTTTCTTCATGTCCATTCTGCAAGAGGGTGAGTGCATGGAAGTCTCTGCGGGGAACTGTGACTCTCCGCCACCATGAGGCAGGCTGGGCATCTCATTATCCTTTGCTGTCAAGTCCCTCCTCCCCCTCCCCCACCAGGCTGTGAGCTTGGGCTGGCATCCGGCATAGGGGCACCAGTTTAATAATACTGCCTAGGGCCCCATAAATCCTAAGGACGGCCCTGCACCCACTATCCACACCTCTTTGTCCCCTGTCCTGTCCACCACCCACACCTCTCTGCCCCTCCTGTTACACCCATCCTGCCTGCCACTCATGCCTCTCTGACCCTCCCCTGAGCCTGCACTGTCCACTACTCGCACCTCTCTGCCCTTCCCATGACACCCATTGTGCCTGCCACCCACACCTCTCTGCCCCTCCCCTGACACCTGCTCTGCCCACCACCCACACCTCTTTGTCCCCTGTCCTGCTCACCACCCACACCTCTCTGCCCCTCCTGTGCACCCATCCTGCCTGCCACCCACGTCTCTCTGGCCCTCACCTGAGACCTGCTCTGCCTAGTACTCGCACCTCTCTTCCCCTCCTGAGACCGGTACTGCCCACCACCCACAGCTCTCTGCACCTGCCCAGCCCAGCCCAGCCCACCGCTTGCACCTCTCTGCCCCTCCCCTGAGACCAGCTATGCCCACTGATGTGCTGGGGATATGACTGGAAAGGGACTGTCTGAATTAAGGCAGGCCCCAGGGGATGGGGGGAGCGGGGGGGGAGCACTGGGGGCGGGCAGGGAAGTGACTCTTCTCAAGTAGCCCCTCCTCAGCCCATCTCTGCCCTCCTGTGTCTGTGGCTCCCAGCGCTGCTGGCCCCACTGACATCTCTCCCCCCTCCCCGGCTCTGGCTCCCCTCAGGAGCAGCCGATCCAGCTCCAGGAGAGCACGTGTCCCCTGGGAATGGGACAGGGGTCAAGTGTCCCAGCCAGAGTGGGAAGGGGGCAGCCCAGGAGTTCTCAGACTGGGGTTATAGCCCCTCGTGGGGGGGGGTGAGATTATTATGTGGGGGGTCACAAACCACCCAGCTCTGCAGGCAGCAGAAGTGAGGGTGGCAATGGAGCAAAGTCTGCTGTGAAAAGTGATATTGACAAATGTCTTCACACCCCCAGGACTGAACAGTAACTATTTTAAAAACCCTTTTCTGCTTATAACAATAATTCAATCAAAGTGTGTTCTAGGCTGAATTTAAAAGTGGTGAGAAAAGTTAAACTCATTTTAAAGAATTGGGTTATAAATTAAGCATTTTAAATAACGTTAAATATGAAAAAACGTGTTTTGAATTGATGGGGGGGTCGCACTCGGCACCTTGCTTTGTGCAAGGGGTCACCAGTTCAAAAAGTTTGACAACCACTGTGTTACACAGGGAAAGAGCAAAGAGAGACACTGAAACAGGCCTGCAGAAGAAATACCCAGGGAGAGGAGTTCCCAGCTCACAAATCTTCCCCGCTCCATTTACTGCCCCATCCCTGGGCTGTATCGCCAGTGCCGAGGACATCCCAGATCCTCCTCTCTGCCAAGGGTGCTTGCACAGGTAGTTCCTTCCTGCCAGGCCTCTGCCTCACTGAATAATTGCATAAATTAATTGGTGCTCCTCCCCTCCCCCTGCATCTTTCTGTGACCCTTTTGCCAGTTGGAGTCGGCAGCAACATGGCCCAGGGTTCAACATCTTGGGGATCTTTTTTAACAACACAACACAGAACCCGCTCGAGCCCCCACCCAGTAACCTGGGACAATCCCACACCACCCCTGGGTGACTCTAGAGACAATACTTCCCCCCACCAGCACCGAGGCTGAGGCTGTGTCTACACTACCAATGCCAACAATGGGTTCCGCTCGACAATGATTCACAGCATTGCAGACTGACAAACCTCCATTTTCATACTCTGAGTCAGGAAACGCACAAAAGCCTCTTCTTTTGTACTGGGGCAGGCAAAAATAAAGTGACACTAAATTATTCTGATTGCTAAAAGCAGGTTTAGGGGGTTGTCCCAGCCCAGACCCTGCACGCACCCGAACTCCCTTCCAGGGTCTGCCCCCTGCCTCTCTTGTACCCCAACCCTCTGCTCCAGCCCAGAGCCTGCACCTCATGCACCTAAATTCCCTCCCAGAGCTTGTACCCCCTCCTGCACCCAAACTCCCTCCCAGAGCCTGTCAGTGCCCCCTTGCCCCCCAAACCCCTGCCCCAGCCCAAAGCCTGCACCTCATGCACCCAAATTCCCTCCCAGAGCCTACCACTGCCTCCCCTGCCCATCCCAGAACCTGCACCTCATGTACCCAAACTCCCTCCCAGACCTTAGGCGGGGGGGGGGGGGAGGGCAAGGACTTGGACCCGTTCTGGGTATTACCAAAAGTTCTATAAACCTGGCAACCCTGAGGTGGAGCCCTAGTCCCTGCACATCTCTCGCCTTCCAGGAGGGGACTCTGTGGGGCAGGGCTCTGCTGGGACTTTAGTTCTTCCTTTAATCACCGTGGAAGGGTGAACAGGGTGAGAATTTGTTCTTCTTTTCTGTGCAGAACACATGCAGGCAGCTGGATTATTGCCAGGGCTGTAATAAAACCCAAGCTAACAGAGGATGGTTTCGATCCATCAAGCTCTGAGTTCACTCTGCTGTTGGGGGAGGGGGTTTCCTACAGGATATATTCCCAGTGCAGCTCCCTAGCTGTGCCCTGGCGAGCTGTGCCCAGGGGATTTAGACGCTTTAGAGGCAGGTGATTGACACGCGCTGTGCCCCATCTCCAGCGCTGAACTGACACGTGCTCGCTGCATTCTCAGCCGGGAGCTCCTTGGGCTGATGGTTCAGCAGCACCAGCCCCTGCCCCTGCTTTTCTCCTGGGGAGCCCCAGCCCCTCTCCTGCCCCCTCTGGGCTGAGGGGGGGGTCCCCGCTTCCCCACATGATTCAACCCCCCCTGCGAGGGGCCCGGGGGCGGGGGCAAGGCCAGGCCCGGGGAGGAGCCGCCCCTTCCTGCCTCTCCCCCGCCCCTGTGTGCGGCAGCCGGGCCGGGGCCGGGAGCGCAGCGCGGAGGCTGCTTCAGCCCTGCAGCCCGCGGGGCAGCGCGGTGGGGCCGGGGGCAGGGCCCGGGGGGCGGGGACACGCGTGGGGCGGACACGCTCCTGCCGGGAGGGGCTGGGCCCGGCTGCCTGGTTTGCACCCTGCCCGGGGGGGTCCCCAAGCTCCCCGCAGCCGGAGCGGGGCTGCCCGGGGGCGAGTGGCCGGGGTGGGGCAGAGCAGCCTCTCCTGCGGGGCCGGGGCGACGGAGCCCGGGAGCGGCTGGGCCGGGAGCTGCAGGAGGGGCCCGGAGCGCAGCTCGGCTGCAGAGCTCGGAGCCCAGGCTGGGCCCGGGAGCGAGGGGAGGGAGAGCCGGGGGGGCTCGGGGGTGTCAGAGCCAGGCTGGAGGGGGAGCGGCTGGGGAGGGGGACTGTGGGGCAGCTGGGAGTTTGGGGGGTCAGGGCTGGGGGGGACTGTGGGGCTGCTGGGAGCTGGGAGTTTGGGGTGTGCGGGGAGGTCAGGGCCGGGGGCAGACTGGGGGGCTGCTGGGAGTTTGGGGTGTGCTGGGGAGGTCATGGCTGGGGGTTGGGGATGTTTGGGGGGCTCCATGTTCAGATCTGGCCTTGCGGAAGCTTTGGGGGCTGGAGCTGGGGAAAGTTGGGGACTGTCTGAAGTTGACTGCTTGGGATGTGGGTGAGACCCTGGGGAGCTGGGGGTTGGGCTGCCGCCCTGTCACCGCAGCCTGGGGCCCTGCGTTTCCTCTGGAAAAGCTGCTCCCCGTTTCACCATCTCCTTTCAGTCTGCAGTTACCTAGTTATCAAAGCCTCGTGAACGGTGTTTGGTTAGTGTCTGGGAGCTCCTCCTGCTGAAGTAGAAAGCAGTGGGGAAAGAGAGGCTGCCTAGCATCCGAAACTCAGCATCGCTGCTCGGCTCTCTGTGAGCTAAGATCCAGCGTGAGTAGAGTAGTCTTTTGACTTTTCCAGTGCGACAATCCAGTGTCTTGATGTTTTTGGTCTTCTAGCCTCAAGATGAAAACCTTGTCTGTGTCGCTGGGACCTTGAAGTAAAAATATTATCTAAGTTATATCTGTTCTTATCAGTTTAATATGATAGGTTCTTTATTTGAAGACTGTATATTCAATTGATTTTTGAAACAAGGGGATGGAAAAGGAGCTTCTTCTATCCACCCCATGCATTGACCTGGTATTGCAGTGTCTCCAGGACCAGTACCACTCCTTTTGCGGAGAATTGTCTGGTTAGAAAGGCAGAAAGAGATTCACTCTAAAGCTGCTGATTTGAGAAGATTTTTTTAAAGTAGTTGAAAAATCAGGCCTCTTTAGCACTTTGGTTTCTTCATGACAACATATTGTTAAAATTTCTTGGGAGTGTTTTCTAAGTTTACAGATGTGAGTTTCTTTGTCTTGCTGGAGGATTGTTTTAAAAGCTGGGATTCTTCTGTTTGCTGTGAGTCTTTTCAACAACATGAGGGACGAATGCTTTCCGGACTGAGGGTCTGTTTGGGAGATGATTGGTTGGGGGGGTTTGGGGGGAGACACAGATTGGTAATATTCGAGGTCACATGTATATCAATAACTGCATGAGTTACATAGACTTTGCCCCACCCAGCCTAAGTTCCATGTATCTTGACTGAGCCTGCCGCCCACCATCCCAGAGCAGAAGCCTGAAGCCCAAGCCCCACCGCAGGTGGGAAGGTGGGGAACTCCCACTGGTTGCCTGCTCCTACAGTGTTTATGACTCAGGAAGGGGGTAGGGACCAGCCCCTGCAGGCAGCCCGTGGGGAAGAGCCACTGCTTTGCTGCCCCCAACTCCCCCTCAATTATAGTCCAGGAGGCTGTAGCCGCAATACAAGCCCCTGGTGGCCACATTTGAGAAATGCTGGAGCCTCACAGTAAACAAATCCCAGCAGGTTTGTCACACCCTGTCCCCCACCCTGGGGATTTTTTTTTTTCATAGAATCGTAGATTATTATTAGGGTTGGAAGGGACCTCAGGAGATCATCTAGTCCAACCCCTTACTCAAAGCAGGACCAATCCCCAAATGGCCCCCTCAAGGATTGAACTTATAACCCTAGGTTTAGCAGGCCAATGCTCAAACCAATTTCCTGCCCTCGCCCACAAAGACCAACCTTCCTGGAAGTTCCCATCCCCTATGTATTTACTGCCCTTTCTCCTCGCAAAGGGAAACCGCCAGCAACTCCCTGATAATCCCTACCTCAACTGGCTCCACTGCAGCCATTTCCCTTCCCTGGCCCCTGGAAGGACGGAATGATCTGGAGCAAAACATTGATGTTGCGCTGCAGCGTGTTAGGGCAAAAAGGACAATTGGGGACATGTCAGAACAGGAAATAATTTCACAGCACAACTCCCCCCAGGATCTTTCCCTGCACACAGATGTTCTAGACGGTCCTGTATGTGACAGAAAAATTCAAATCTAGGGCTGTCAATTGATCGCAGTTAATTTACGCAATTAACTTAAAACAAATCATGATTAATCTCAGTTTTAATCGCACTGTTAAACAATAGTCCAATTGAAATTTATTTTTGATGTTTTTCTACATTTTCAAATATATTGATTTCAATTACAACATAGAATATGAAGTGTACAGTGCTCACTATAAATAGTTTTATTACAAATATTTACATTGTAAAATATAAAGTACTGTACTCTTTATCATTAAAGTGCAAGTTGCATGTGTAGATTTTTTTTTGTTGCATAAGTGCACTCAGAAAGAAAACAATGTAAAACTTTAGAGTCCAGTCAGTCCTACTTCTTGTTCAGCCAGTCGCTAAGACAAACAAGTTTGTTTACATTTACTGGAGATAATGCTGCCCATGTCTTATATACGTCACCTAAAAGTGAGAACAGGCTTTCTCACAGCACTTTTGTAGCCAGTGTTGCAAGGTATTAACATGCCAGATATGCTAATATCCATATGCCTTCATACTTCAACCACCATTCCAGAGGACATGCTTCCATGCTGATAACGCTCATGAAAAAAATAATGCGTTAATTTGTGACTGAAGACCTTGATGAAGAACTGTATGTCTCCTGCTCCATGGTTCTATCCGCATTCTGTCATATATTTCGTTTTATGGCAGTCTTGGATGATGACCCAGCACATGTTGTTCACTTTAAGAACACTTTCACTGCAAATTTGACAAAACGCAAAGAAGGTATAACATGAGATTTCTAGAGACAGCTACAGCGCTCGACCCAAGGTTTAAGAATCTGAAGAGCCTTCCAAAATCAAAGAGGGACGAGGTGTAAAACATGTTGCCAGAAATCCTCAAAGAGCAACACTCTGATGCAGACACTACAGAACCTGAACCACTAGACAGGAAAATCAATCTTTGGTTGGTGGCATCTAACTCAGATAAGGAATATGAATGTACTTTGGATCATTGTCGAGCAGTACCTGTCATCAGCATGGAAGCATGTCCCTGGCCTCTGATTGCTAGAAGCTGGGAGGGGAAAACAGGGGCTGGATCTCTCCATGGCCGCCTGGTCTGGTCACTCCCTCTGAAGCCCATAGCCAGGGCCAGCCTTAGGGGTGGGTGCCACCAGCGAATTACCTAGGAATACCATAGTCAAGGGCAGTGCTGTACGGTAGCAGTGAGGTGTGTGCTGCTGGTGTAAAGTCAGAAACTGCTCCCGGCTGGCAGGGGAGTGCTGCTTGGGGTGGTGTCCAGATTTCTCCCTGCCAGAATAGGAACATGGAGGGAAGGAGGGGAAGAGAAGGGGGAGAGAGCGGTGATGAGCGGATACTGGTCCCCCCAGTGTTCTTCCATGTCCCCCTAGGGGGTTTTGAGTGGGGAGCAAGGAGCGACATCAGGGCTTCCTGCATCCAGGTCACCTTCCCCACCTGGGCTGCATAAGAGGAGGACAGAGAGCAGAAGCCCAGATGGGGAAGGTGACCTGGAAGCAGGGAGCCCCGATGTCGCTCCTTGGTCCCCTCTCACAGCCCCCTCGTGGTGGGCGGAGGAGTAGTGTTCAGGGGCGTCGGGGAGAGCAAGCAGCAATGTCAGCTACTCCGTGCATCCAGGTCAGTTTCCCCAAGTGGGCACAAGAGGGGGTGCAGGGGTTAGGGGAAAAGGGGGCACAGTGCAGAGATTATGGATGTAAGAGGATGCAGGGGTTAGGGGGGCAGGGGTTAGGGGCACCGGAGGGGGGGCACAGGGTTAGGGGTTCAGGGGTTGGGTGCCGGGGGGGCAGGAGTTGGGGGGCAGGAGGGGGCCACAGGGGTTAGGGGTTCAGAGGTTAGGGGGGCAGGGTAAGGGGTGCAGGAGGGAGGTTCAGGGTTGGGGTGTAGGGGTGACAGAGATCACAGGTTTAGGGTGCAGGAGGGGACACAGGGTTAGGGGTGAGGGACGTAGGGGTGCTGGAGGGGATGCAGGGTTAGGGATGCCAGAGGTTGGGGATGTAGGGGTTAGGGGTGCTAGAGGGAGTGCAGGGAGGAGCACAAGGTTAGGGGTGCCAGAGGGGGGCACAGGGTTAGGGGCATCGGGGAGGATGCAGGGTGAACAGTGCAGGGTTAGAAGCACAGGAAGGGTCACGGGGCTCTCCTGTGACCCAACCCCACAGGAGACTGACCCTATGTTTAAAGAACAAACCTCTATACTAAGGGCTGAAATATCCACTGGGGTGAACACAACGGCATCAGCTCCTTGCTGCCCAGCCTGTGAGAGTTTTGACTGTGCTTCTATAAAGGGAACAGTGAGCGGAAGTTAAGTTGCCTCCTGTTCTATAGCTGATGGGGGGGGCAGCAGGGATTAGGGGCATGGAGAACGGGGGTGCCTGACAGGTGTTGGGCTGCAGGGTTCCCTGCTGCAGCTCCGCAGACTGGAGCCTACTCCTCCTGTGCAGGGCCAGCTCCAGCTTTTCTGCCGCCCCAACCAGGAGGAGGAAAAAAAAAAAGCTGTGGCTCTTCGACGGCAGCTCAACCACACTGCTTCTTCTGCGGCAGTTTGGCGGCGAGTCCTCCCTCCCTTCCTCTTTGGTAGACATTTGGCAGCAGCTCAAGGACTAAGACAGGGAATGGGGGACCCACCGCCGAATTTCCGCTAAAGACTCAGACATGCTGCCCTGATACCAGACGGGCCGTCCCTTTGAATTGGCTGCTCCAGGCACCTGCTTGCTACGCTGGTGCCTGGAGCCAGCCCTGCTCCCGTGACAGGCTGGTGCAGAGCATGGCAGTGCAGGGAGATAACATCTCCTCTAATAGCGGGGCCCTTTCACAGCAAGGGCAGCACCTCCCCGCAGTAGCACAGACCCATCTACTCCTGCTTTCTCCTGACAACAGCACCACCCTTTCCGGCACCGCCTCATTGCAGCGTCTGCTTCCAGACTTGCACCAGAAATGGGAAGTCTGGGCCGGGCCTGGCAGCAGCTGTCAGGAAATGGAAGCAGGAGACACGACCACTCCCATGGTGCTGTGGGTCCCATCCTGGCTGGTGGGAGATGGAGGCAGTGGACACTACCACTCCCATGGTGCCGTAGGGTTTTCAGGTGGGGTGCCCCACCCCCAGTTGGGCTCCAGGGGAGGTTTGGCATCTTAAGGGATTGGTGGGGGGTTGCTTGGAGGAGGTTTGAAGACCAACAGTGAAGGGGAAGTTGGACAGTTTCCAGAATATCAGGGAGACAAGGCAGGTGAGGTGATACCTGTTACTGGACCAGCTTTGGAGTCACACAGGGTCTTCTTCAGGCAGGGGAAAGGTGCTCAGAGCATCACAGTTCAATAGAAGGTGGAACACTCTGCCCCCAACACCAGACATTCTCCATCTTCCTGGAATGGGGGGGCTGTCCCCACTGTCCTGTAAACAGTCCCACCATGTAACCCAGAGGTGGCTGCATCTTAGCACCAAGACACCAGTGGTCACTGCTCCAGAGGAGATGGTACATACAGGCCACTGCCCTACGTGGCCACCAGACGTCACAGACTGTGCACTGTCTTAGCTGACCCCACACGTTACTGCCCCAAGAGGTGAGGTACACACAGGCTACTACTCAAACTGGGCACCTGGGGTCACTGCAGCAATGGTTGAGGGGGATACACGCAGGGCACTGCCGCACATGGCCACCAGGTGGCACTGCTGCAATGGTGCTGGTGGGGAGGAGATGATAAACGGGCCACTGCCTGAAGTGGCCACTACCACAATGGTGAGGGGAGAGGGGGAGGAAGATACCAATAGGGCACTGCTACAACAGGGCACCACGGGGAGGTCACTGCTCCAATTAGTAGAGATACACATTGAGTAGTGCCCCAGCTGGGGGCCCTACCCCAGAGAGAGAGGGGGCTGGGGAGAGAAGAGGAAATCAAAGGCCACTGCCTCACTTAGCCACTTAGGGTCACTACCTATATAGGGGACACACACACACACAGACAGCACTGCCCCACCTGACCAGCAGGGGTCACTGCCCCAATTGGGGGCTATACAGAGGGTATTACCCCACAGGGATGCCAGAGATCAGTGACTGCCATACCTGGCACAGGGGTAGAGGGGATAGGGTGACCAGAGGTCCCGATTTTATAAGGACAGTCCTGATATTTGGGGCTTTTTCTTATGTAGGTGCCTATTATCCTCCACCCTGTCCCAATTCTTCACACTTTCTATCTGGTCACCCTGGGGGGGGACAGAGGGGGCTACACACAGGGCACTGCCATGCTTGGCCACCAGTGCACATCCCTAGTGGGGGAGTGATACACACCAGAAGCAGGGCTCACTACCACAAAGGGGTTGGAAGATACCCAGGGCACTGCCTGACACAGCCACCCAGGCACCCTGCCACCTTGGGGAAGGTGAAGAATACACCTTGGGCACTGACTCCTTTGGCTACCAGTGGTCACAGGTCCAATGCAGGGGTTGGGGGGAGTAAATACACACAGGGGACTGCCTCACCTGGGCAACACGAGTCACCGAGATGAGAATGGGATATGCAGAGGGCCCTGCCCCAATGGCTGATATACATACAGGGCCCTGACTCACTTACCCACCAGCGCTCACAGGCACAATGGCAGTGGTGGGGTCACATAGGTAACTGACCTCAGTTGCCACCAGGGGTCACTGCAGCAATGCTAGGGGGGATACATGCCTGGCATCACTGCTCCTACAAGAAGGCACCTACAGGACACTCCCGTGCCTGGCCAGCAGGGGTCACTATCACTGGGGAGGGGCTATGGGGAAGCAGAGAAAGAGCAACTAACTGCAGTGGGGAAAATCAGAATCTACCAGAGAGAAAGAACAGACTCCGCTAGGACATCACACCAATTCCAGCCAGGCTGGATATCAACAATTGGGGGCTGGAGCAGCTCCAGCTAGAGGCTGGGCAGATGCAGGTGACCTTGCTTTCTGCGCTGAGGAGGCTGCTTTGGCAATGAGGAGGGACAGTAAACCCCCCGGCCAGGGTCTTGCTGCCCAAGGAGGGGGAGATCTGCGGCAGTCTTTGGAGTAGCTGGTTCAGCAGCCGTGAGCCACACGCTTCTCCCTGCCTGAGCTCTCCAGGAGCACATTACGCACAGGTGTGCGCTGGATGTAGGCACGAGTGTAACAACAGGGCCGGACTCTGCTGAGTGCTGCCTGCGAGAGACAGGGGCAGAGTCAGACAGGCAGATGGGGGCAGGAGATGACAGAGCCAGCGGCCAAGAGCTGAACCCATCACAAGTCCAGCCTGTGACATCATCATCCGTCCCTGCAGCTCTCCATCTGTCCCGCTATCCGCCCAACCCTCAACCCCTCATCCGTCCCCAATGTATGTCACACACACTCCTTCACCCATCTGCCTCACACACTCATCTATTTCCTCATGCATCCTGCTGTCCCTCTGATTGTCCCTGCAGTGCCCAGCACAAGGAGGCATACTGGACCCTGAGCAAGACTTTTGGGTGATGCAGTAATGGAGCTAGCTGGTGATAAGGGTCATCTCTTATCCCAGCCCCACTTCTCCTCTGCCCAAAGCCATGACCACGAGCCCACCCTTCTCAGTCTCAGACCTCACAGCCCCAAAGATGTGAATGGTCACTCACGCTGTGACCCAGTTACAGCAATGAGGTCTCCCTGAAGATAGGGGGTGGGAGGAGCAACCCCCTTATCCTGGCAGGCAGGACACATCCTTCCCAGTATGGCAGAGACCCTGCCCATGGGCAGATAGACCCAGCGGAGTCCATAGGGGACTGGGGGAGGGGGAGCAGAGAAAGAGAATGCAGGCAACTGAACATGACAGGTGTCCATGAAAGGAGAGACAGAGAGAGTTTGAGTGAAAGTTGGCCAACACAGAGAGAGAAACCTAGGAGAAAGAAAGAAATTCAGAACAGGGAGTCACCCTCATGGATCCAACTTTCTGCTAGGGAGCCCACACCACTCCTCGCAAGAGAGATGATCAGCCCTCACAAATGGCTACATCATCTCCCTTGAAGCCACAGATAGTCCGGAAGCCCACACCCAGATAATGGGAAGTCCCTGCCTGGAGCCAGGACGGCTGTGACCAGAGCCCTTCCCAAACCAGATACATATCTCACCGACAGAGATGGTTACTCTTGTTCCAGTTGGGCAGCTCTTGCCTGGCATCAACAGGATTCACGCTGTCACTGCTCTCGATCACTTTCCATCTCACCTCAGGGCTGGACTCCGTCTCCCCCACTTCTTTTCCCTTGCTATGAAACACAACACAAGAGGAAAAGAAAAAGCAATGGTGGTGAGGCTCCTGTTCTCGCTACTCCCGCACCCCAGGGCTTCGGCTTCAACCCTCCTCCCATTCTGTCATCACAGCTACAATTAGAAATCTGAGCCCAGGGCTCACACCTGGTTGTCTCACCAATCCTTGGCGCTGTCCAGCATGTCTCCCTCCACAGAATTCACCTGGCCTCATCTTAGACTCCATCTTCATATTACTCTTCTCCTTCCCAGAGCTCCTGCTCTGCTCCTCAGACCTGTCCGTCCTCAGCTCTGCAGGCAGAGGGGAAGGGGAATGTTGGGAACACACACGCCCCATTCCAGACACCACACAGCATCCACAGGGCTACCAAAACACCTCATCTTCGGCCAAAACCACACCTCACCCCGAGGGAGCAAAAAGCCTTTGTGAGCACAGCACACACAAGACAAGAAAAGATTAACACCCACACTCAGCTCAGCCAAAGTGGGGGCTTCCTGGCCACAGGTCCATGGGGCTCATGGATGGAGAAGTTTGGTGGGCTGTGGGGGTCCCTGAAGAACTAGCACAGCATGTGAATGAGTGACTGGGACGTATGTGGGGGCCTGACTGTGGGTTGGAGTGTCCAGGAGGACCCCAGGGAAGGGAATAGGGGGATTAGGGATAGAGGAGGGTGGGGTTACCAACGTGCATTGTGGGAATGTGGGATTTAGAGAGCCCAGAGTGGATGGGTGTCGGCGGGTTGGACGACCCCACAGTGGTTGAAAAGGGGAACCTGGCAGGTTTGGGTGTAGCAGAGATTGAAGATGAGGAACCTCACACCCTGGGGATGGACTGAGGGAGTGGGGGGATGGGAAAGTGGGTTCCAGCAATGAGAAATGGGTTGGAGGCAATTAGGGGTGGGGGACTGAGGACCGGGTGGGGGGGAGGAGGAGGAAGGGGTGGCGGGGTGCTGAGAACGGGAAGGAGGATGTCGGGGGTGGGGCGAGAGGAGGAGGTCAGTGTCGGGGTGCTGAGGACGGAGGGGGAGGAGGAGGTCGGGGGCGAAGGGAGAGGCCAGGTAGAGTGTACACGATGGGGGAGGGGATGCTGGGGGCTGAGGGGTACCCACAGATGTGGGTGGGGCTGGCAAGAGGGTCACAACAGATGGGGGATACTGGGGGGCAGGTTGGGGGGCTTGAATGGGCTGCTGGGGCCGTACAGAAGGAGAGGAGAGGGCGGTGCTGGCAGGAGAGTCACAGCAGACGAGGGGGACACTGGGGGGCAGGTTGGGGGAGGTTGAAGGCCCCGCAGTCCCAGGCTGCTGCTTGTGGGGCTGCTCCCAGGCAGCTTAGCGCCCCCCCCTCCCTGCCCCCCAGGCCCAGCTGGGGTGTGTGTGAAGCCCTTTCACTCCGCGCTGCCTCTGCCCTGTGCCCCCCGCAGCCCGGCTCCCACGGGCCCGGGGATGCTCCCTGGGCAGGAACGCGGCAGGGGCTGGGCCTAGCGCCTGGAACTGGGTGGCCGTGTGGAGTCGCCACTCCCCGTCCCGCCTCAGTGCTCGTCGGCCCAGCCCGGCCCCGCCTGCCGGCTGCCCCCATGGCGGGGCCGGGCAGCGAAGCCTCGGGGTGAGGGAACCAGGGCCTCACCCCCAGGGCTGGCTTTAGACCAATCCACCAATTCCACCAATTCAGGCCCCGCGCCCAGAGAGAATCTCTTCCCTAGCTAGAGGCGCCTTTTTAATTTTGACTCACCTGGTGGTGCTCCGAGTCTTCGGCAGCACTTCTGCGGCGGGTCCTTCGCTTGCTCTGGGTCTGCGGCAGCAGGTCCTTCAGTGCCGCGGAAGCTCTGGAGCGAGTGCAGGACCCCGCCGAAGACTCGGAGCGCCGCCCGCTGAGCACAAGCCCCACATGGTTTTTTACCCGGTGTTTTTTTTTGTCTTCCCTGCCCGGGCCCCATTGAAACTGTTCGAATTGGGCCCCGCCCTCCCTAAAGCCGGCCCTGCTCACCCCACCCACCGAGTCTCTGTCCCGGGCTCTCTCCGCCAATCAGGGAGCGGGGAGGGGCGCGGCTAACTGAGAGCTACAGCCCCTCCTCCAATAGAGGCCACGTGTGAGAGGGAGAGAACTACGCTTCCCAGTGTGCGCCGGGAGGGGGCGCGTTGCCTGAGCAACCTTTTGTCACTTCCGCTCTGAAGCTAGCCAGGAACTACAACTCCCAGCCTGCCCCGGGTCGCCTCTGTCCTCTCGAGCCCAGGTAAGGGGGGGTCTCTGGGTCAACCTGACACCTCCTCCCCCACCACAACTCCTCATCCCCGCCCCGCCCCCCAGAGAGCCCCGGCCCCGCCCCCCCAGGTGCAGAGTATTAAACTGCTCCGCGTTGGAACGTGCTGCGCCGCTTCGCCCCTTTCACACCTCGCCCCCCGCCCGCACAAAGCAGCTGATCGGGGCTGCGGGGAGAGAGCGCGGAGGGGGGGCGAGGAGCAGCTCAGTGCCGGGTCTGTCTCTGTCCGGTGACCTGATACATTTGTCTGCACCGCGGGGATGTTCCCAGCGCCCCTTGTTCGCTGGGGCTTTAACCCCCCGTCTGGGTGTGAGCTGGTTTCTGGGTGTGTCCGATGAGCCTTGTAACCGCTTACTTGTCACTCCCCGAACTCCCGCTGTGCCCGGACATCCAGCCCCATCCTCCTCCCTCGGGTGAGCCCGGCTTTAACCCCCCCTGCAGTACCAGTGTCACCCGCAAACAGACCTGCCACTGAACTGAATTAATCCTCCTCATTCCCCGAGCTCCGCCCTCCCCCCAAAGCCCTGCCCCGGCCCCCCTCCTCCTGGGGTCCTGCCCCCACACTGCCCCTACCCCCGACATCCTGGCCTCACATCACCTGTTCCCCCTAATCCCTGCCCCACTCCCCAAAGCCCTGCCCCTTCCTCCAAGGCTCCGCCTTCGCATTGCCCCTTTTCCCCAATACCCCACCCTCACTCTGCCCCTTCCCCCAAATCCACACTCCTGCATTGCCCCTCCCCAATACACCCCTCCCCTGCGCCCTTTCCCCAAGGACCCACCCCCGCCCTCACATTCCCCCTTCTCCAGAGTTCCTGCCCTTCAGCTTCCCTTTCACCCCGAGACCCCGCCCCTACACCACCCATTCCCCCCCGGGCCCCGCCCTCACATTGCCCTGAGACCCTGCCCCTGCACGCCCATTCACCTGGAACCCCACCCTCACATTGCCCTGAGACTCCCCCCTGCACTGCCCCTTCCCCCTGAGACCCCACCCCTACATCACTCATTCACTGAGACCCTGTGCTCGCATTGCCCTGAAACCCTGCCCCTGCACCACCCATTCGCCCTGAGACCCTGTTCCACATTCCTCCAAGGCCTTGACCCTGTGCCGCCTGTTCCCTCACCTCTAATACCTGCTCCCGCATCGCCCCTTCCCCCGAGGCCCTGCCCTTACACCACCCCTACCCCCAGTCCCCGACCCTTTCCCTGAGACCTCATCCATGCATTGCCCTTCCCCCGAGACCTCGCCCCTGCACTGCCCCTTCCCCTAGTCCCAGCCCCTGTATGGCCCCTTCCCTCAAGTCCCCGCCCCTTCACCACCCATTCCCCTGAATCACCATCCCTACATCACCCCTTTGCCCGAGACCCCGCCCACATGCTTCCCCTTTGCCCCGAGACCCTGCCCTCCCACTGCTCCTTCTCCTGGGACCACGCCCCTGCACCACCCATTCACCTGAGACCCTGCCCTCACATTGCCCTGAGACTTCCCCCTGCACCACCCATTCACCTGAGACCCCGCCCTCCCACTGCTCCTTCTCCCGAGAACCCGCCCATGCACTGCCCCTTCCCCTGAGGACCCCCCTTGCACTGCCCCTTGCCCCAAGGCCCCGCCCCTGCACCATCCAGTGACCCAGGAGCAGGCCAGACCTGGGAGGGGGGAGGCAGAAACATGTTTTGCTCTGCCACAGACTTCCTGGGTGTCCTTGCGCACATCACTCGGCCTCTCTGGGCCTCAGTTCTCCCATCTGGGAAATGGGGCTGGTGGTGCTTCCTACCCTTGCACGAGCCTGGGAGGAGAATTACCCTGTGATTTAGGAAGATGCTCTGATCCTGGAGTGATGGGGGAGGGGCTCAGGGGGAGCATACCTCCTGACCCTGGCTGGGTGCCCCCGGTCCCTTGTAGCATGGGGCTGTGCAGGAGGGTCTCCTTGCAACCATGAGTGGGTGTCTGGTGGGTGCCGTCATCTCTGTCAGAGACCCCCTAGAATCTCACTAGCTTCCTCTGCATGCGGGGAGGGGCTCCTACTTTCTGACTTGGGGGGAGATTCTGTGATGTCAGAGCCCGTGGGGGGAGGGGTTCGAATCACGAATCTGGAGTGGCAGGGCAACCCCCTCCCCCAGTCAGATTCAACTAGGGGGCTGGGCTGGGACCTCTAGGGAGGGAGACCCAGGAAAAAACAGCCGCCACAATGGGACCCAGGAGTCCTGGCTCCCAGTACCCTTGCTCTCACCTCTAGACCCACCTCTACTCGCAGAGCCAGATTTAGAGCCCAACCCCCACCTAATGTGACCATTAGACCCCACTCCCCTTTTAGGCTCGCTGCCTCTTCTATCCATCCCTTTGCTGCAGGTTTCTGGGGTGTCATCCCTGCTCTGCACTCCCTCAGTGCAACCCAAGGCCTTTCCTCCCACCAACCACATTTCCTCTCCCCCTTTGTGCTGGATCATCTGTTTGCCATCCTGCCTCTTGTGGTGCGCTGTGCGGCATGGCTGGGGATTGTGCAATGGCCCAGCATCAGGCAAGGCAGAACGTAAACCACAGGCCCTGCCCTGCCCCGCCCCGCCCGCCCCGCCCCGCCGGATCTGCCTTCCAGGTGCATCGGAGCCCAGCGCCCTGCACCTGTGCCCTCCTGTCCCACAAGGGGTAAGCTGCAGTCCCCACCATGCTCTGCAGAGGGGAGGAGGGTCAAGCCAACCAGCCCATTTAGGATGGGGGAATCAACACCCTTTTTTCTGCACAGCCACTGACCATCAGCAGGATTCCTCCTTCTCCTCCCTCCTGTGCCTCAGTGTGACTAAATCTCTGCATCTAGACAGCCGGTCCATCCACTGCACCTCAATCCCCCATGCCTGAGCCTCCCTGCCAAAGTCCTGCACCTGGTTCCATAGAATTAAGTCTCACATCTCTCTGGGAACTCGACTTCTTGTGCCCAGAGAGTCTCGGCCTCCCTCAGTAGATGACCTGAGTCTGAGAAACACAGTGTTCGTCTTCTCTAAAGAAGTACTTGGAGAGGTTTTTCTTGTGTGACCATGTGGCCTAATGGATAAAACATCTGACTTGGATCAGTGATTGAGAGTTTGAGTCCCTTCATGGTTGTGCTTGTGCAGTTTTACCTTCGTGCTGAAAGTCCTGCTCCCTTCAGGGCTGGAACCTCTTCTTGGCCGCTCAGGCCAATGCTCTGGCTTCAGCTAGAGCCCCGGGAAGGAGTTGGGGATTGGACATCACAAAGGCTGGGGCATGAGCCCCAGGTGCTTCCAGTCTATCCTTTGCCATTCCTGACTTGCCAAAGAAACTGCGCAGCTGCCCGAGCTGGCGTGTAGAGCAGTTTCCCTCTTCCAAATGTGCGCCTGTCCCTGTACTTGAGGGGGCTTGGTAAATAGCACCTTGGGATCCTGGGTGTTTGTCTGCTTCTCGCCAGCTGGGGAAAAGCCTTTTGGGGTAAAATCTCCTGCCCCACTGCAAAAGTGAGCACCGTGAGTGGGAACAGACAGAGGCCACACCAGGGGGCTGGCCCTGCTTTTCTACCTTCTTCTGATGTTGGCCACAGAGCATCAGCAGCCGCCTTGCATGCTGGTCTGTGGGTGGCCTTCAGTGAGTGTTTGGCATGGCAGGGAGCAGGCTGGCTAGGGGTCTTTCTTGCTGTCTGCTGGCCACACATAGGCATGGTCCTCCCCTCTCCTGAACAGCCAGAGTGAGTCTGTGCTTGAAAGCAGGGACACAGGAGACTCAAAACAAGAGGGTGAGAAAGACTGAGAAAGGACATATGAAGACAGCACACACTACAGGGACACTGCCTGGTGAAGGGATGTGGAGACACCAAGTTGCTCCATTTTTCCTGGTGCCCTACGCAGTTGCATACTGCTCCAGTGGCCTGCCCGATCCGCCAGCTGTCTGAGACGGCCAGGAAAGCTGCCCCTGCTCCGCCTCTTCCACAAAGCCCCCACTCCTGCTCTGCCCCCATGCTGCCTCTTCCCACCCCTGCTCCACTCCATTCCCTCCCCAACTCCGCCCCTTCCCCTGAGCTACATCCCAGTGGACTGCAGGAGGGATCAGTCTCATCCTGCACTCACCGGGCGGCAGGAAGTGGAACGACCTGGCCCTAGCCTGCTCTGCTCCATCAGCTCCCAGCTGTGGCACTGGTGAGTGCTGGGGGGCGTTTCCCCCCACCGCCCAAGTTCCAAGACTGGGAGCAGAGTGCAGTAGGCTGGGGCCAGATCACTCCACTTCCTGCTGCCCCGTGAGTGTGGGGTCTGCCCTGCCCTGCAATTACCGGGCGGCGGGAAGTGGAGTGACCTGGCCCCAGACTGCTCCACTCTGCCAGCTTGGGCTGGGGGACGAGGTGCTGTGTAGGGCACCAAAATGTCTAGTGACAACCCTGAATAGACATTTTGCCACAGGGACTGGTGGCTGTTAGAATAGAGATATTCAGGCTGCTTGTACAGGCCTAGACTTTAAGAACTTAGGTGTATTTTTATCACTCAGCTAGTGACAGGGGTATAAAACAAAGAACCAAAATCCCAGTCTGCCTGTGTCTGGGCCTTCTCTCCCTACTAGAGTCTGAGCCCTTGTTCGTAGGTGTCATAAACAGATAGTTAAGGGTTAATGTCTCTTTTACCTGTAAAGGGTTAAGAAGCTCCATAAAGCTGGCTGACACCTGACCAGAGGACCAATAGGGGGACAAGATGCTTTCAAATCTTGGTGGAGGGAAGTCTTTGTTTGTGCTCTTTGTTTTGGGGGTTGTTCGCTCTTGGGACTAAGAGGGACCAGACCTCCATCCAGGCTCTCCAAATCTTTCTGAATCAGTCTCTCACGTTTCAAACTTGTAAGTAATTAGCCAGGCAAGGCATGTTAGTCTTATTTTTGTTTTCTCAACTTGTAAATGATCCTTGTTTGCTGAGAGGATTTTACCTCTGCTTGCTGCAACTTTGAACCTAAGGCTAGAGAGGTTTCCTCTGGGCTATATAAATCTGAGTACCCTGTAAAGTATTTTCCATCCTGATTTCACAGAGATGATTTTTATCTTTCTTCCTTTAATTAAAAGTTTTTTCTTTTAAGAACCTGATTGATTTTTCCTTGTTTTAAGATCCAAGGGGATTGGGTCTGGACTCACCAGGGATTGGTGGGGGGAAAGGAGGGGGGATGGTTAATTTCTCCTTGTTTTAAGTTCCAAGGGGTTTGGATCTGTGTTCACCAGGGAATTGCTGAAGCCTCTCAAGGCTGCCCAGTGAGGGGTATGTTTTGGGGGGACAGGGAGTGATCCAGACACTAACTTCTGGATGGTGGCAGTGTTACCAGATCTAAGCTAGTAATTAAGCTTAGAAGGGTCCATGCAGGTCCCCCACATCTGTACCCTAAAGTTCAGAGTGGGGAAAAAACCTTGACAGTAGGCTAAGGCCTTTGGCTAAGCAGCAGGGGCAGCCATACGCTGGGAAGTGAACGGTCACATCCTCACCTCCCAAACCCGTCACACTCAACTAAGGTGGGGTTGTGCTGTTAGGAAGATGATCCTTTCCCAATAGTGCCCATCACCACCAGATAAAGTAACAGATCTTAAGGGAACATCCGGTCTGGCAAGAAATCCCTTCTCAATGGTTGTGGTTGTGAAACCGTCATTTCTGTAGGGTTTATCTTTATGGCCCCCGCTTTTCTGTTGTCAATCTGTTTGGTCCTCTAATTCTTTCTGTCTGCTGCAGAATTAATTTTACTGGGTGTAAGTTAATTAGGGGAGTGAGATGTAATTGGTTAGAGAATTCTGTTACAATAGGTTAGAATTGGTTAATTACATTTCAGTAAAATGATTGGTTAAGGTCTCGCTGAGAATATTACCGTATAAACTGGGGTCAAACAGGCAGTGGGCGGGGAAATTGGAATCATGCTTGCTAACAGGGGGATGGGAATAGGGAACGGGAAACAGGGACACAGGCAAGGCTCTGCAGTGTCGGAGCTGGGAAGGGGGACGTGGGGTAAACACTCTGCAGTGTCAGAGCTCATAGACTCATAGACTTTAAGGTCAGAAGGGACCATTATGATCATCTAGTCTGACCTCCTGCACAATGCAGGCCACAGACTCTCACCCACCCACTCCTATAACAAACCCCTGACCTATGTCTGAGCTATTGAAGTCCTCAACTCGTTGTTTAAAGACTTCAAGGTGCAGGGAATCCTCCAGCAAGTGACCCGTGCCCCACGCTGCAGAGAAAGGTGAAACCCGCCCCAGGGTCTCTGCCAATCTGCCCTGGAGGAAAATTCCTTCCTGACCCCAAATATGGTGATCAGCTAAACCCTGAGCATGTGGGCAAGACTCACCAGCCAGAAACTCAGGAAAGAATTGTCTGTAGGGATGTGGGGTAAACGCTCTGTGGTGTCAGAGCTGTGAAGGGAACACAGGGGAACAGACTCTGTCAGTGTTTAGATCTCAGCCTGACTGGTGTGAAGGGCTTTGGAATCTGCTTGCTTTGAAACTAACCCCAGTAAACATCCCACTGTCTGCGCTTCCGACTTCTGGTCTTTTGCTGCCTGTGTGACAAGAGCCAGGGAAGTGGGCAGGGGAAGCCCTCTAACAACGACTCCTTGCTCCTTTCCCTCCAGGCTCAGGGGTCAAGGATGGACAGGACTCCAGGCTCTGCTTGAGGGATCCTGGCACAGGAGCTGGTGGGGGAGAAAGGATTGTAGATTCTGACCTGCACTCTGGAGAGGAGGTAATAAGTGAAGGGGTATTTTTGATTCTGACCCTGCTTCAACGTCCCTAGGGCTAGAATTCTACATTCCACAGGGCCAAATGAGGGTGTGAAGCCGTTTGGCTAATGAAAACCAGTGCTCTAGGGGAGGTTTGAACTCACAACAGCATAGCTCCTCTCCGCACTGCCCTATAAGTACTGTGTGCTAATTAATTGTGCCACTGGAGCATCTGTTAAGTGCTAGTTTCTCAGTCCCCTAGGTTGACAATGGCAAGGAGTGACCCCAAAACATTCTCAGTGGGGTTCAGAGCCAGTATCAACAAGCATCGTACTTGGTGGGGTGGATTCTTCTTAAGGCTTCCAGGCACCATTTGACCCTTTTGTTCTTCTCTGTGTAATAACAGAGCTGACTGACACTCACTGTAGAGTCTTGCTGCAGACCAACAGATCTGAAATCACTGATCACCAGGTCTAAGCATTAGTCCTGCTTTGGGACAGTGTCTCTCATCCAAGAAACTGCCGAGTCTGCGCTAGCAGTGAGGCTCCCTCACTAACAGCTGAAATCAGGGAGAGCTGTGTGAAGTGCAGGACTCCAGGGGTGCCTGAACAGGGGTGAACACCCCAGGACTTTTAAAAATGAGAGGGCTCTGCCTTGCCACTTTGTAATGACCGTAAGGGTGAGTGAGGGTGGGGAGGGGGCCGAGAGCAGTGAGCGGGAGGAGGGGTCTTGGGGGAAGAGGCAGTGTAGGAGTGGAGGAGAGCTGGGGCAGGGGGTTGGGGGGTGCATGGAGAGGGCTGCCCACAGCAAGTAACGGGGGTGGGGGCATGCAGGGGAACTGCTCCCTGTCCCAGCTCACTTCCGCTCCGTCTTCTCCCCTGAGCACGCTGCCCCTGCTCTAATTCTGCTCCCCTTCCAGGCTTGCCGCACTAAACAGCTGATTAGCACCGCAAGTCTGGGAGGCAGGAGAAGTGGAGCAGCGCCAGCATGCTCAGGGGAGAAGGCAGAGCAGAGGTGATCTGGGGTGGGGAGCTGCTGCAGAGGGGGCTGCCTGGCTCTTTGCCATGGCCCCCGCCCGTGCTCCACCCCAGCCCTGCCCCCCCCCGCCCCTGTACTCACTGCATGGTCCACTCCTCTGGCTCCCAGCCACGCTGCCGGTGAGTGCTGTGGGGCGGTTCCCCTCTCCCCCCAAACTTGGGAGCCAGGGGAGCAGAGCAGGCTGAGGCCCCAGGCCTGCGTGGGGGGAAGCAGAGGGGGGCAGGTCCCAGGCCTCTGTGGGGGACAGGGGGCTGGCTACTTCCTGCAGGAAGTGGAGTGACCCGGCCCCAGCCTGCTATTGCACAATCCCCAGCCATGCCGCACAGCATGCCCCGAGAGGGAGTGGTGGGCCAAGCAGATGATCCAGCACGAGGGGGTCATTCTCATTGGTAGCTGTCCCGTGGCAGTGAGTTCAACAGGCCTTGGCACATGCTGTGTGGGGCAGGAGGTCCTTGTATTTGGAGCAGTGGGAGTGAACTGCATGCAGTTGTGTCTCTGAGCACAACTGTGAATGTTATGGTGTGTGTGGGGGGTTATTGTGAGTGTGGCTGGGGGTGTGATTGTTTCTCTCTTTGGGGGTTGGACTAACATGTCCCTCTGGGTGTGTTGTGTGTGAGTGTTCTTGGGATTGTGTGAGTCCCTTTGTGTGTGTGTGTGTGTGTCACATGCTGCAGAATACAAAATCCTACAAAGCCATTTCCTACTGGTTAGCCCAACAACAAACTGATACAGTGTCACAGACGCACACACACACAGAGCAGGGCTCAGCAGCGGGCAGCAGGGACACACACGTCTCCCCTGGGCCAGCTTGGACAATTGTCCATCACTACTCAGCACAGTGCTGGTGCCCCTACACGGGGGTGGGCAGTGACCGGGCAGAGAGGGCAGATGTGCTGGATCTGTAAAAGCAGCAAAGAGTCCTGTGGCACCTTATAGACCAACAGATGTATTGGAGCATGAGCTTTCGTGCGTGAATTCCCACTTTGTCGGCTAGATTCAGAAGGAAGCACTTTGGGAAAATCAGTCAAGGCCCTTAGCAGAGCTGGGACACAGACCCAGTGACCCCTGCACCACCTGGGAGGGCAGTGGGGTTTAGTGGTCAAAGCAGGGAGGGGCTGGACACCAGGACCCCTAGGTTCAATCCTTGGCTCTGGAAGTGGAGGGTGTCTAGAGCAGGGGGACTGGGATCCAGGACTCCTGGGTTCCATAGGGGAGACTGTTTTTCCCTGTGCTTCCCTCCCTAGAGAGCCCAGCCCAGCCCCCTAGTGGAGACTGAGCAGGAGTGGGGGGAGTTGTTCTTCCACTTTGGAGTTATGATTCAAACTCCTCCCCCAAAGACTGTGACATCACAGAATCCACCACCCCACCCCACAACCCAAAGAAAACTAGTGGGGTTAGGAGGGTTCTAGCTGCAAACACCCCTTATCATTGCAAAAAGCCCCCAAACCTACTTGCACCCACAAAACACCCTCTCAAGCTATACACCCCCTGCTAGGACAGGAACTCTTGCTCCCACCCCTTTTCTTATCACCACAAGCTGCTCCCAGCCAGGCACCAAAGCCCATTCACACACCTTTTGTCACTACGTAGCTCAGTGGCAATCACTGCCCTGAAGTGACTCCGGTGCAGGTACTCACCACACAAACTCCCCACACCGGATTCTGTCCACACACAGAGAATTCTCTCTGCCCGGCTCCTTCGGTTCATCTTGCTGCTCTCCCTACTGCCGCCAGCCACTGCTTATCTGCATAACCCCGCCCATGGACACGTGACACCTTCTGTCCTGCTGGTTTCAAGTGAGTGAGTTGCCCTTGTGGAGTGAGCAGGTCACAGCACGTCACAGCCCCAGCCAGGGCCGGCTCCAGGGACCAGCTCAGTAAGCAGGTGCTTGGGGTGGCCAAGGGAAAGGGGCGGCACGTTGGGCTCTTCGGCAGCAATTCGGCAGTGGGTCCCTCGATCCTTCTCGGAGGGAAGGAGCTGCCGATTGCAATCGTGGGTTGTTGTTTTTTCCCCGCCGCTTGGGGCGGCAAAAACCCAGCCCTGGCCCCAGCACGTCACAGCCCCAGCACACGTCATAGCATGTCACAGCCTGGGGCAGGGAGATATTGGGGGAGGGGATGAGGGGAGAATGGGGGAGGGAGAGACCCAGCCTCATAGACCCATAGGAGCAGGAGATATTGGGGGAGGGGATGAAGGGAGGGAGAGACCCAGCCCCATAGACCCATAGGGTCAGGAGATTTTGGGGTCAGGAGGAGAAGAGATGGGGTTGGCAGAGACCCAGCTTGGGGTGCAGGGAAAATGGGGTAGGGTGGAGGGAGGTGGGGAACAGAAGAGACATGTGTGGAGTGGTGAGATGTTGGTCCAGGGAAACTGAGTCACTCCTAGGCCATGCTGTGCAAGGGGAAGTACAGGGGCAGGGAGAGAGAACCAGCCCCACAGAGCCCAAGAGGGATATTGGGGGCAGGGGAGGGGATGGAGGGATGAGAGACCCAGGGCCATAGAACTCCCCTGGCTCCCAAGTTTGGGAGGAGGGGGGAACCGCCCCACAGCACTCGCTGGCGGCACGGCTGGGAACCAGGGGAGTGGACCAAGCTGGGGATGGGTCACTCCACTTACCATGCAGTGAGTGCAGGGGCGGGAGGGCGAGACCAGGGCAGAGCAGGGGCAGGGGCCATGGGGAAGAGCCAGGCACCCCCGCTGCAGCAGCTCCCCACCCCAGCTCCCAACTGCTCCGCCTTCTCCCCTGAGCATGCTGGCACTGCTCCACTTCTCCTGCCTCCCAGGCTTGTGGTGCCAATCAGCTGTTTAGTGCAGCCAGCCTGGGAGGGGAGGAGAATTAGAGTAGGGGCGGTGTGCTCAGGGAGAAGATGGAGCAGGGATGAGCTGGGACAGGGAGCGGTTCACCTGCACACACACTCCCCCATAACTTGCTGCAGGCAGCCCTCCCCCCGCACCTCCCTCCAGCTCACCTCCACTCCACTGCCTCCTCTGAGTGTGCTTTTTGGTGCCCCCAACCACTTGGCACCCTAGGCGGCCGACTAGTTCGCCTAGTGGTTGCACCGGTCCTGGACACTGCCTATCAGCAGGATTCCTCCTCCTCCTCCTCAGTGAGAATAAATCTCCACACCTAGACAGCCGGTCCATCCGCTGCACCATAATCCCCCATGCCTGAAACCCCCTGCCAAAGCCCTGCACTCGGCTCCAGAGAATTAAGTCTCACATCTCACTGGGAAGTCACCTTCTTGTGCTCAGAGAGACTTGGCCCCTCTCAGTAGCTGACCTGAGAAACACAGTGTCTGCAAAAGCAGCAAAGAGTCGTGTTGCACCTTATAGATAAACAGACATATTGGAGCATGAGCTTCCGTGGGTGAATCCCCACTTTGTGAGATGTATCAGTGTCTGTCTTTTCCAAAGAAGTGCCTGGAGGTCCTTTTCTTGTGTGACCATGTGGCCTAATGGATAAGGCATCTGACCCTGGATCGGGGGATTGAGGGTTTGAGTCCCTTTGTGGTTGTGCTTGTCCAATTTTACCTTTGGGCTTAAAGTCCTGCTTCCTTCAGGGCTGGAACCTCTTCTTGGCTGCACAGGCCAGTGCTCTGGCTTCAGCTAGAGCCCCAGGAAGGAGTTGGGGGATGGGTGTCACAAAGGCTGGGGCAGAAGTCCCAGTGCTTCTGGTCTAGCCTTTGCCATTCCTGACTTGCCAAAGAAAATGGGCGGCTGCCTGGGTTAGTGTGTAGAGCAGTTTCCCTCTTCCAAATGTGCGCCAGTCCCTGTGTTTGAGGGGGTTTGCTACATAGCACCTTGGGATCCTGGGTGTTTCTCTGCTTCTCACCAGCTGGGAAAAAGCCTCTTGGGGAAAAATCTCCTGCGCCACTGCAAATGTGAGCAACTTGAGTGGGACCAGTCAGAGGCCCCACCATGGGGGCTGGCCCTGCTTTCCTACCATCTTGTGATGTTGGCCACAGAGCATCAGCAGCTGCCCCACATGCATGCTAGTGACCTTCAGTGGGTGTTTGGCATGGCACGGAACAGGCTGGCTGAGTGTTTTTGTGCCTGTCTGAAGGCCACACATAGGCATGGTCCTGCCGTCCTCTAGCCCTGACCTCAGTTTGCTCTGTGGCATTTAATCCTTCCCTTGGATCCGTCAGCACCAGCTGCCTCTGCTCTAGGTGCCCAGAGGAGGAGAGGTGTGTGGGGTCACTTTTAGAGATGCCCCTTCCTGGTACTGCCATTGCTCAGCTGCACAAAGGAGTTTTCATCCCCAATCCCTGCCTAGCAGCCCTCTGGCACCATTCCTGAGGGCTGCCCTGCCTCACTTTCTTCCTATTATATTGAGAAAGACAGCTCTCATCATTAAAGGTCAGGTGGGCCAACTAGGGGCAGAAGCCCATTCCATGTTTTCCTACTGCAAACCCCAAGGTCAGTAACTTATCTTGGGTGCAGGCACTGCTGTGCTCCCAGAAAACAAGCCACCCCTGCACAAAGAGGGATGAGAGGGCCCGCCGAAGCCTGGGATTGAACCATGGACCTTTAGATCTTCAGTCTAATGCTCTCACAACTGAGCTACTTTAGCAGGTGCAGAGCAGCATTTTGGCCTGTTGCTTCTCTGTCTGGGATGTTTTTGTCAGCAGCTGCACACAAAAAGGAGAGGAAAACAAACGGCTGCTTCATACCCCCACCAGAGGAACCCGGCACCGTTAGCTGTGGTGAGTAAGAAGTGGCTGTTCGCTCACAGTGCCTGTCCCCGAGCAGCTGGAACAGCAGCTGCATGCTTCCCCCTCGGCTCCAGGCTGTGGGAAATGCTGATTGCTTGGCTCCATGAGTGGATGCTGCTCCGTGCTCTGGAGAGCGTCTGTATTGCTCTGTCAACCCCTCGTCTTCACTGAGCCAGTCTGGTAAGTGCCCCCTCCGGCCTGGCAGCTGAGAGTCTGTGCAGACATCAACCCCCTGGCCAGCCCTACAGCCAGCAGCAGCGCCAGCCCCCCCCCCAGCACCACAGGGGCACTCAATGCACTTCCTGTGGGGAAATGGCTCCTTGGCGTCCTTCTGCTAGAGTGAGAGCCAGGAGAGAGCAGTGTCTGGCTCACCTTTTGTGGGAGAGAAGAGACCTGATGAGTGTGGATCTCCCTCAGCCTCCCCCGCAATGCTGGTCAGTTGTATTGTCACTGTCATAGTCAGCGTTTTCCTTCAGGGCTGGCCCTAGAGGGGTCTGGGATCAAGGACAAATCCCCTCTTTCGTCCCCAGACCCCACCCCCACCCCCAAGTCCCCACCGCTGTCCCATCTCTTCCCATCCTGCAACTTCCTGCCCCATTCTTCAACCACCCCCACCTCTTCCCGTCCCTGCTCCTTCCCCTCCCCACCCAGTGCCTCCTGAACCCCACTGATCACTAGCAGGTAGGAGGTGCTGAAGGAGAAGAGGAGGAGCTTGTCAGCAAGGCCTATAGTGGGCGGGGGAGGAGCTGGCTGCCAGTGAGTCCTGAGCATCTATTTTTTCTCTGTTGGTTCTGCAGCCCCATAGCTCCCATGAAGTCGCTGACTTGGCTTCCTTTGTACTCTAGAGATAGGAGCAGAACCAGGGCTATGGCTGATCTGTGGGGCACCAGGTGAGTGGCAGAGGCTTCAGGTGCTGAGAATTTGCCTGACCCCTCAGGGACACAGTGTGAGGTGGTGCCCCAGGGATCTCTATGAAAGGAGCAGAACAGGATTTACTTGGGGTGGGGAGAGAATTGAGAGTGTCTCAGGGGGTTGTAGAGAGGTGTTGCCCGGGTTAGAGACTGGCTAAAACACAGGCCTCACTGTGAGCAGGATTCAAACCTGCGCAGAAAAACCTATTGCTTTCCACTCCCACACCTTAACCACTCAGCCACCAGTGAAACAAATCCCCCAATGCCAGAGAAACTGGTAAAGAATCACAATGACAAGGTGTGAAGTCATCTGAACTACAGAATTCCCACCGCAAACCTGGCTCCCAAAGCACAGGGGGGATTTTGGGTTTGTTCTCTTTGCTTAGCCATGTGCAGTTGCACAGAGAGCGCGTTTAAAAGTCTCACCTCCCACAGTGCAGGAATGGGAAATGATTCTCAACTTGAAGCTGATGTAGGGTGACCAGACGTCCCGATTTTATCGGGACTGTCCTGATAGTTGCTTGTTTGTTCCGTGTCCCAACTGATGTTTGGTCGGGACCCTGGACAAACAAAGAACTTTGTCCTCTTCTCCAGCACACAGGCATAGTCTGGAGGGATACTTACCCCCGCCGCAACTCTGCCCCCTCATTCCCCCATTGGATCCCTCCCTAAATCCTGGCCCTGGCCCTGCCCCCAGCCCCACCCCCTCACTGCCCCATTGGATCCCTCCCCAAATCCTCATCCTGGCCCTGCCTCTTCCCCAAGCACGTGGCATTTTTCCTTCCTCCCAGGTTTGCACACGGGCCATGGCCATGGCCGGGAGCGCAGCACGGAAGCTGCTCCAGCCCTGCAGCCTGCGGGGCAGCGCAGTGGGGCTGGGGGCAGCATGGAGCAGGCAAGGCCCAGGTGGGCGGGTGGTGGAGACACACATGGGGCAGACACGCTCCTGCCAGGAGCTGCCTGGTTCACCCCTTGCCCGGGAGCTGCAGGAAGGGCCCGGATCATGGCTCAGCTGCAGAGCTTGGAGCCCAGGCTGGGCCCAGGAGTGAGGGGATGGGGGAGCTGGGGATGTAGCAGGGGTCAGAGCTGAGAGTTGGTTGGAGATGGGGCTGTGCCGCTGCCGCTTGGTGGTGGGGGAGCCCTCCGGCTTTTTTTTTGCTCCACCCCCCGCGTCCCGATATTTCATCTTTGACATCTGGTCACCCTAGCCTGATATGAAGGGGGATGTCTGGACCAAGGGCCCAGGGACTGGCCTTTGCTAGAGAAACCACTGTCAAGTTTTAGCCAATTAGGACAGGTCAGCAAATAAGAACAACCTCATGTATCAGTAACTACTACAGGTTGCAAATTCCTGCATGCAGCAGTTTCTGGCACTACACCTGCACAGCTCTGCTCCCCGGCTCTTCTTGGGCTCCGGCTCTCTCCTTAGCTCTGCCCCACTCTTGCCCAGGCAGTTCCAGCTCACGTGGAGGATGGGACCCCCTGGCCTGGTGACTCCCTCATTATACTGCCTGGCCTGTCAGTGCAGCTAACTTGGAGCTTTGGCTTCTCCCCAGTGTCCCTGGGGACTGTCAGTCTCAGGGGAGTCCTGATTTCCCATTGATCCTTCCCCATTCTATTGGTGCTGGGAACTATCCAACCAAACCCCCTCCCCCACACACTAAGTTTTAGTAAAGGGCCAAGAGCCCCCTTACACAAGCCAGCCCCATGAGGATCACCACTGTGCAGAGAAGGCAGCCTAAGCTGGTCCCATGGTGTAATGGGCAGCACTCAGGACTCTGAATTCTATAATCTGAGTTCAAATCTCAGTGGGACTTTGTGTTGGCTTGTGGTCATAGGCAGCAGGTTATATACATTTGCGGTGCTTGGGCTCCAGCAAAATTTGGAGCTGGGTCTCTTCCCCTGGCCCTGGCTTCTGCTTGCCACCTGTCCCCCCTGGCAGCGCTGCGTCCCTGCCTGACGAAAAGCAGCATGCTTCTGCTGCTGGAGTAGAGGGATTCTGGGCAGAATTGCTGTCTGCTGCCCCAGGGTCCTAGTGCCTGCCCACCACTAATGGCAAGGCAGGCTGCCCTGAGCTGCCCCAACCCTCATCCCTCTGCACCCTGAGTCCCCCTGCAGCATGAACCCCCCATCTTCAGCCTCACACCACACCCCAACCCTCTGCCCTAGCCATGAACCTCTCAGCCTCAGCCCTGAGCCCCCTCCTGCATCATGAATCCCTCATCCTCAGCCCTGCACTCCCTTCTATCCCCAAAATCCCTCCCAGAGGGTGCACCCCCTCCCCCCTCCCACCCCCAAATTCACTGCCAGAGCCTGCACCCCTGCCCGAGCCTGCACCCAGCACCCAAACTCCATCCCAAAGCCTGCATCCTGCACCCTAATCCCCAGCCCAGGATCTGCACCCCAGACCTCCCCCCAAACCCCCTCGCAGAGCCTTCGGCAGGTGGGGGTGGAGTTTGGGGGGCAGAGTTGGGGGGCGGGTTCTGGGCACCACCAAAATTTCTACAAACATGCCACCCATGCTTGTGGTAAAGCCCCAGAGCTCAACTTCCCTATCTCCAGCTGTGTAAGAGTGAATCTTTCCCCTCCTGCTGGGTGACACACACCTCCTAGAGCCAGGTCTTTGGTTGGGATGGCCACAATGGGTTAGGGCTCTAGAACTTGCTACCCTGATAGTTGGGATTCTTGCTGCTGCACCTGATGTTCACAAGCTTGGCCCTTGTGCTTCCTACCACACTTTTCCTCTGGTCCACATGGCGCTTGAAGAAAGGAGTGCCAGGACAGGATTAATAGTCAGGTCTTGGCAGGAGGGAGGAAGAGTCCCAGATTGGAGCCCCACACACCTTCCCTCCTCCAGGCACCTAGAGCAGGTGCAGCCCAGCTCTGTCCGCTGGATACCTCGGCAGAGTAGGTGAGTTCATGTAAATACAGTCTGGTCCCAAAGCCTCCTCCCAACCCTGGTCATGAGTAGCTGTCAGAGGAGAGCTCATTCACACCTCGCTTACAAATCATCATTTGAAATTCTAAGGTTGGCCAACACTGCGGAAGCCAATGCACCGACATTATCAGCAAACACAACAGCTGGATGAGGAAACCCGGCTTTGTCCAGACTTTCCAAACCTATTTTACTTTCTCAGGTACAAGTAGTTTTCATACATTGTATCTGCTTTTAAAGTGTGTGTTAATGTTTCAATTTCCATTCAAATTTGCAACCAATGGAACCAACATTGGCAGCGCTGCGTGTAACTACCTGACCACTGAGGGAGAGGGTGTTGGGGAAATTCGGGGAAGGGGGTGCACAGCCCCCTGGATGGGGGGCGTATAGGGAATGCCCAGTTTCACTGAATTGAGTCTCCTATTGCAGCACCTCAGTAGGTTACATCAGAGAGGAGCTATAGTGTCTAGGCAGTGGGATGCCTGTGCCTTTAAGAGCCCAGCCCTGGGAAGCCCATGCTGAGAGGTGCTGCCTGTGAGAGGGGAAATAAAAAAGCCCTCTGCTCCCCCCACCCATGTTTGCAAACACTGGAGTCTCAGCCCACCGGGATAACTGTTACCCCTCTGTCCCAGCCTGTGCCAGGATTTAACCCTCTGGCAGCGCCTCCCTCTGGGCTTAACTCCGGCTCCTTCCCCCCTCCCTGACTTTGCCCTTCAGTCCCTCTCCTAACTGTGCCTCCAGCTGCTTGACCCCCCGACCAGTCAATTTCCACCCCCTGCTCAGACCCTGGCCACCCCATCCTCTGATTTGCCCCCCTTTGCTCCTTTTTAATCCCTGTAAAAAGTAAAGTGTGCTGGGTCCCGTTCTCTGGAGGGAGGGCTGGGCGCCTGGCCCCTGCCTGCCCAGTGCTCAAAGTGCCCCATGATCCTGTGGATGTTTGCTGAGTGCTGCAGGGTCACCCGAAGGGGGAGAGAGACACGGTTAGGAGGTGATGCAGCCAAGGGTGCCTCACTCAACACTGAGATGCAGCCACCTCTGGGATGAGTTACACAAGTCAGCAAATGAATTTGGAACAAGAAACGCACTGAAAGGACTGAGGCAGCTGCAGGAGGTGGAGAAAACCAGAAAAAAGCAGTATCCCTGGATCCCAGCCCTGCCCCTCCCCCCCTTTACCCTCTAACCTCCACTCCCCTCCCACATTTGAGGGGAGAACCCAGGAGTCCTGGTCCCCAGCCTTGCCCACCCCCATATTTCGATATGGCTACATCCAACAGCTGCCCCCACAATTGCAGGGTAGTGCCATGGAGCACACTAGGGCCTGCCTGTTTGCACAGGATGGGCAATGCCAGTGCCCCAGGATGGGGAGAGACGATGCTAAGGGAGAAGCAATCAGCAGACAGCTCCCATGACAGAGAAAGAAATGCTAGGGGGTGCTATGCTGCAAGGAGTGAAGGGGGTTGGCAGGGAATGGGAGGATCTTCCCTCACAGCAGGTGCTTCTGTCTCCCTCCCAATTCCTCCCCAGCCCTACCCCAGCCCAGGCTAATCCCGGTCCTGCTACCAGGGTTAAATTTGGCCTGGATTCCCCAGCTGCTGGGGCATGGGGCTGGGAAGCATGAGCCTCTACTCCTCCTTCCCCAGATACAGTTGCATGGGCACAGACCAAAGGAGCCTGCAGCACTGCTGCCTAGAGAAAACTGAGGCACCAGCCAGTGACAGACACATCATGGCTCTCCTCATCCTCATCCTCTTTTGCATATATAACCTGGCCAGGGAAGGGGGGGTAAACTCAGGGCAGTTGCATAGTTAACCTGTGGAACTTCTTGCAAGAGGATGTTATGAAGGCCAAGAGTATAACAGGGTTCAAAAAAGAACTAGATAAGTTTATAGTGGATAGATCCATCAAGGGCTATTAGCCAGGGTGGGCAGGGATGGTGCCTGTAGTCTCTGTTTGCCAGAAGCTGGGAATGGGCAATAGGAGATGGATCACTTGATGTTTCCCTGCTCTGTTCATTCCCTCTGGGGCACCTGGCACTGGCCACTGTCAGAAGACAGGAGGATACTGGGCTAGATGGACTTTGTGTCTTAACCAGTCTGGCCATTGTTATGTCTCCCTTGGAGCAGCAGTGACACCCAGTGGGCAGTCAGAGTAATGCACAGAAGGTGTTTTGCTTAGCGCAGCAGTGACACCCAGTGGCCAATCAGGGTAACACACAGAGTATGTATCCCTTGGAGCAGCAGTGACACCTCGTGGTCATTCAGGGTAATGCACAGAAGGTGTTTCCCTTGATACAGCAGTGACACCCACTGGTCATGTGGCGTAATGCACAGCATGTGTCTGCCCTCTACGAGCAGTGACACCCACGGACCAGTCACGATAAGGCACAGAATGTGTTTCCCACCAATCTGGGTAAGGCACAAAGCATGTTTCCCATGGAGCAGCAGTGACACCCAGTGACCAGCAGGGGTGGCATCAGACTCTTCTCTTTTAGTGGGGGACTGAAATGGGCTAGATAAAAAAAATTGGGGGGGGGCTGTGCCCCCCCCATCACCTAGCCCTACCCTTCACGGGGGCTATGCCTCTGCTTCTTCTCAGTTAAAGGCCAGGCTCATCTCCTCTCCCCTCGGCTGGGGTTTATAGCAATACAAACTTTATTAAAATAAAATAGTAAACAGGGTTTACTTTAAATATTCTAAATCTGTCCAAATTTTAGTACTGAATCCAAAGTTCTCTTAAAGATCCCATCAGTAACCAAAACCTAAATGAAAATTTGAAACCAAAAACAAGGCTTAATTTAAAACCCAAACATTAAGAAAAACTAACAAATGCTGTAAATTAATAATTTCAACATTTTATCAAAAAAGTGTGCTACTGCAGAATGATAAAATAACATCAAATAAATAAGCATGACCACTAAAACCTCCTATAAAGGAATTGAATCCTTGAATACCGGTCAAATCTGTATAAAATAGCAGAACTATGTCAAAACTGGTGTTGCAGGTCAGCCATTCGAATCCAGCAACTGTCAATTAAAAGCTCCATTCCAACTAAAAAAAACCAAAACAACCCAATAAACCAAAATGGTCACAGCCTGAAACAAACCTACACAGAAGCAAAATTAAACCTGTACCAACCCTGGAACAAATGATGTAAATTTCTAATTCTAACTTCTTGTTTCTCCCAGGAGGAAGGTGTT
Source organism: Gopherus flavomarginatus (assembly GCF_025201925.1). NCBI lineage: Eukaryota > Metazoa > Chordata > Testudines > Testudinidae > Gopherus > Gopherus flavomarginatus. Next base: position 51,789,530 of record NC_066624.1, read on the forward strand.
TTGCACCCCAGTAACCAGGCTGTCACTGCAGCTTTCTTTTCACTAAATAAGATTTTTACCAAAGATAAATTGCCCTCCAATTTCTCTAAGAAAAATTGAAATTGTTTATTTGCACTGATATCCCAAGTGTGCAAGTCCATCCCATCAGAGCAGCCCCACACCTTGAGGCCAGGGGAGAATCCCAACTGGTTTGTGCATTTGTAACCCTGGGGCCTGAAGCTGATGAGAGAAAGGGAAGTGAGCCATCTTGGCACTTTCCTATACCACCTGCGGGGAGCACAGGGATTTGACTGAGTGACATCCTGGTTAATTTTCACGTTGTTCTCCGCCAGCAGACTCCACTGGAGAGCTTGGGAGTGACTTGACCATGGCAGCACCCTATTTACATATTAAAAGCCGGCATTTTGGGGCCAATGGGGTGAAATGTGAGTACTTTTGGGGTTGGGACCCACATGAGAAGGTATGTGGACAAACTGGAGAGAGTCCAGCAGAGGGCAATAAAATGATTAGGGGACTGAGGCCTGGTCCACACTACAGCGTTAAACCAATTTAAACAGCATTAAATCAATTTAACTCTGTACCCATCCACACTACAAGGCACTTTAAATCGATTTTAAGGGCTCTTAAAATCGATTTCTGTACTCCTCCCCAACGAGAAGAGTAACCCTAAAATTGATATTACTATATCGATTTAGGGTTAGTGTGGACGGAAATCGAAGTTATTGGTCTCATTCCTTTAATGTAGCTACCCAGAGTGCACTGCTCCAGAAATCGATGGTAGCCTGGGACCAAGGACGCACACCACCGAAGTAATGTGCCCTAGTGTGGACGTGTAAAATCGATTTTATAAAACCTGTTTTATAAAACTGGTTTTAATAATTTCGATTTTATTCTGTAGTGTATACGTGGCCTGAGACACATGACTTACAAGAACCTACAGGTCATATCCTGTATGTTAAGTTAAGGCAAAGTTAGCATATCTATATTGTGACCTTTACTCAGAGAGGAAAATCGACCTTTATCATGTTACTTAAATAGATAAGTACCCATGCCTGTCCAAGACCTTTACCTAGGCCAATCGACAATGGAGAATGGCATAGGGTTTTTTTTCAGTGTTGTACCCACAGATTTAACAGGTACACCACAAGGTAACTTATGTGTATATATACATGTCATCACCAAGCACAAACATACTAGTCTATGAAGTAAATGTACCCTAATGTTTTGTGGGTGAGGAATGAAATTTGGGCATAGGAGGAAGGATTTCCGGCCCTTGTGCCCTATAAAAGAGGTAAGCCACCTCGCTAGAGCACTTTGCTCTATCATTGTGACTTACTTCCTCCACTCTCTCTCTATGTACTACCAGTAGGCAGTACTTGTTCTTAAACTTTAAGTTTCAAGGGAACTAGGCTAAGTTCGGTTTCCCTAAGTTTTTAGTCTTTGTTTATTAGGTTTTGATTTTAAGTTTAACATATTCCAGTAAACCCTAAGTAACACTAGCTTTTTCTAAGCACTGCATCTTTCACTTAAGAATTGAGAAACCTGAACTGCAAGGCTGGTCCTGTGTCTCTTACCACCAGGTTATCAAGGAAGGCTGTGAGTATATTAACCAAATCTTTGTTGCATATAATGCCATATGTATCTTTTGAATAGCAGTAATGCAAATGTAACTTTGTAAGTCAATTAAATTAAATAACATGTAAGGTAATCAATTTAATTTTCATCAAATTATCCAAATTAATATTATTAGTACACCCTACATCAGGCTACATGGGACAGAGAGTTGGAGTGCAGAGGGATGAAGGCACTGGTTCTGGGGTGCCAACTTTGAGGTGGGGTTAGAATGAGACATTCAGGGTGCAGTAGAGGACTCAGGGTTAGGATAGAGAATTGGGCTGCGAATGCTCTGGAATGAGGCTAAGAAAGAGAAAACTGAGATGCAAGAGAAAAATCAAGCTAGAGCAAAAACCAAAGAAGAAATGTGCGATTTGAGCTGCAGCGGGAAGAAAAAACCTCTCCCTGTCCCCTCTCACCAAAGCATCTAAGAACCAGATGAGAGACATCTCTCCCCCACTGCAACAACAATTCCAGTTGACCTGGACTGAGAAAGAAAATCTCCTTTACAGCACTAGCAGACCTGGACCGAATCGAATCGAATCGAATCGAATCGAATCGAATCGAATCGAATCACCTCACCTCACCTCACCTCACCTCACCTCACCTCACCTCCAATCTGGTGTTCCTGGCCTGGGATACGGGAGGGGCTCCTCTCTTCTCCATTTGGGACATGGCGGAATGAGAGAAGTGACAGGGCTTTATGGGAAATAATTATTTGCCTGATTCATGTGCAAGTCCTAGTCCTTGTTAACCCAAACAAATGGTTTATCCTGCATGCTGATGCCAGTTTGGAGGGTCTGGGAGCAGTCCCGTACCAGGAAGTGGAAGGAAATGTAAATCTGTAGGCTTTGCCAGCTGAGGACTGTCTGATAGCAAAACTTGCTATCCCATCCACCAGCAGCAGTTCTTGGTCTTGAAATGGGCCATCACTGAGAAATTTTGAGACTACTTGTGTGGTGTTCAGTTTCAGGTGTGGACAGAGAACAATCCACTGACTTATGTGTTAACAAGGACTAAGCTGGATGCTACAAGGCAGAGATGGGTGGCTACTTTTGCTAGCCATAACTTCGCATTCAATACCAATGAGTTGGTATAATAGGGAATGTGATTTATCAGGACTACCAATTCTTGGCTGAGGGGAGGATGTAAGCAGGGTAAGAATGAAATTTACCCTGCCATCTGTTGGTGATCTGTTGTGAAGGCCTTTTGAGGCTGATGTAATTTGCATGGTTCCACCCACCCCAGATTGCATGATGGGGGTGCTTGTCCAAAGAGTCATTTCAGCTGCTGTGGGATCCCCAGTCTCTTACTTATTAGGGCAGGGGTAATAAAGTGCAGTTATTCCAGTGATATGAATCAAAGACAGTAGAACGGAACTTAGCAGTTCATGATTTCGGGACTCACCCGACCCTACATAAAACTCATTAGGCAAGGGACATGTGTTCCAAAGCATAGTGAAATGAGAGAGATTGAAAAGGCATATTTGTGTTTAGCACAATGGATTTTTTGTGAAACCTCTAAATGCACGTTTTATGTTCTTTCTAGTTTAAAAACAGAGGCTTTTATAGTTCTAATACATATTGGATTTTATGCCACAGATGTAAAATCATTAATGACTAAATGCAATTTTTAAACTTATATAAGCTGCTGAGTTTTGATTTCATTTCCACACTGAAAGTTGTAAACAACTCCACAGTTGGGGAAAATGTTCCTTACCACTCAGACAGCAAGAAAATTTAGCAAATTGGACTCTGGGAGATCAGCTGTGGGACACAGCTTTTATTACACACGAACGATCCTGAAACCAGATTCTTAGTCACAGGTGGGTTTATGCAAATTCTGGACTCTGGGACCAGAGCTGGGGTGGGGTGAGCTGGGGTGGGCACAATTTTTCTGGCACATGCACTACCTCTGCAACCAACCTTTGCTACTTCACTCCATAACACCGCACACAAACACACAGAGCAGCCTTTTACCTCTCAGAACCAAAACATACCCTGAGGCCACGTCCACACTACAGAGTAAAATCGAAATTAATAAAATCAATTTTATAAAACAGATTTTATAAAATCAATTTTACACGTTCACACTAGGGCACATTACTGCCGTGGTGTGTGTCCATGGTCCCAGGCTACCATCGATTTCCGGAGCGATGCACTCCGGGTAGCTCAGTAAAAGAATGGGACCAATAACTTTGATTTCCATCCACACTAACCCTAAATTGATTTAGTAATATCAATTTTAGGGTTACTCCTTTCATTTAGCTGGAGTACAGAAATCAATTTTAAGACTCCTTAAAATCAATGTTAAGTGCCTTGTAGTGTGGACATGTACAGCGTTAAATCAATTTAACACTGTTTAAATCGATTTAACGCTGTAGTGTGGACCTGGCCTGAAAGAGATTGAACAGCATAACCTTAAGGCAAACAACTGAAGCACTAACAACAACTCAAAGAGATTAAAAAACACTTCTGTCTTTACACACCAGGAACAAAACCAGCAGGATCAAGCATAGACCAGAAAGAACCAAACAAACATCCATGCCCACCTCCCACAAACTTTGGACCTTTGGAACCCAGACCCCTTAATGGGTGAGGACTTTTCAGGCGAGGGTGAAGCTCTCAGGCCTCAAATGCCAGGTACAGTTACTCTCTCCTTGACCCAAAACGAACAGGAAAATATACTGCATTGCTCCTGCCCCAATAACAAAGAGATTGGGGATCCCACAGCAGTCGAAATGACCCTTGACAAGCACTGCCATCATGCAATCCAGGGTGGGTGGAACCATGCAAATGACATCAGCCTCAAAAGGCCTTTACAACAGATCATCAACAGATGGCAGGGTAGAGTTCATAGCGACCCTGCTTAAACTAGATTGTGGCAAAGATTCAAAAACACTGAACGTTCAAACTCACCAAACGCGGGTCAATCCATCCTCACCGTGGTATCTGCTCATTATACTCCACACCTGAATGTAGCCCTGTCATAAACAGATAGCTAAGGGTTAATGTCTCTTACACTCGGAAAGAAGTACCTGAAACACCTGACCAGAGGACCAATCAGGAAACAAGACTTTTTCAAATCTGGGTGGAGGGTTTTTTGTGTGTGAGTCCTTTGTTCTTGGTCTTCTGCCTGACTCTCTCTCGGCTACGAGGGGATTTCTATTTCCTGCTTTCTAATCCTCTGTTTCCAAGTTGTGAGTACAGAGATCATAAAAACAATAGGGGTTATGGTTTTTTTCTTTTGTATTTACATGTCTATAGTTACTGGAGTGCTCTGAATTGTATTCTTTTTGAATAAGGCTGTTTATTCATATTTCTTTTAAGCAATTGACCCTGTATTTGTCACCTTAATACAGAGAGACCATTTTTATGTATTTTTTCTTTCTTTTTATATAAAGCTTTCTTTTTAAGACCTGTTGGAGTTTTTCTTTAGTGGGGGACTCCAGGGAATTGAGTCTGTGCTCATCAGGGAATTGGTGGGAGGAAGAAGTCAGGGTGAAAGCTGTGTGTGTTAGATTTACTAGCCTGACTTTGCATTCCCTCTGGGTGAAGAGGGAAGTGCTTGTGTTTCCAGGCTGGAAACGGGGGAGGGTGGAATCCCTCTGCTTAGATTCACGGAGGTTGCTTCTGTGTATCTCTCCAGGAACACCTGGAGGGGGGAAGGGAAAAGGTTTATTTCCCTTTGTTGTGAGACTCAAAGGATTTGCGTCTTGGGGTCCCCAGGGAAGGTTTTTGTGGGGACCAGAGTGCCCCAAAACACTCTAATTTTTTGGGTGGTGGCAGCTTTACCAGGTCCAAGCTGGTAACTAAGCTTGGAGGTTTTCATGCTAACCTCCATGTTTTGGACGCTAAGGTCCAAATCTGGGACTAGGTTTATGACAAGCCCTCACATGGACAACATACCCTCCCAACTCAGTGTCTGTACGTTAACCTTTTACCCCCAGTTGGGGCTATTGCAGATTCTGTATTCCTTATGCCACCCGATCTTAAAACGAACTTCGCACCCCCCGGGTAATCTGTACATTGTTCCCTGATCACCAGAAACTTCTGCACCTAAATGCTGTACCGTACACTTCTTTTTTTCTTTCAACGTCATCTTAATAAAATGTTGACATTTGTTCGAGATCCGGCTCCTGTTCCTTTGCAAGGCATGTGCGTTTGCTCTGGGTTTTAGTCTGCTAAGACAGCGAGGGGGGCCGATTGAGCCAGAGGCGCTTGCCTGCTGCAGACATGGATCCAAGGCTGAACGTCGTCCCCCACGAGCTGAAGGCTTAACTGAAAACAGTTTAAGAAGTGCTCCCGTCTCCGGCACTCAGCTACTCAGCTCCCAGTGGGGTCCAAACCCCAAATAGATCCCTTTTACCCTGTAGACGCTGTAAAATCCTGTGACCAAGGCAGCTGCCTAGTAGCCAGTGCATCTGCCTGCCAGCGCGAGAGCTTGTAAGGCACTAATCCAGATAGTGCCGGCTGGGTGGCAGGGCTGTGAAGAGCCAGCAGAGTGGTGCAGCAGAAGTGTGCTGGGCCCATAACCCAGCAGTCAATGGATCAAAACCATCTTCTGCTACATGTGCACTTGTTTCTTTTCCTTCTGGGCTTTCCAGCGAGGCAGTGACCAGCAGAGCGGCAAGAGGTGGCTGAGGCGGCGGCCTGCCAGGGAGCTCCATGGCACCTCTGGCTGCCTGGGCTGAAGGCAAGAGGGAGGTGCGGGTGTGGCGAGGGCCTCCTGTCCCAGAATGAGGCTGCAGTGCTTCCTGGTCCCCTTTTCCCACCCACCTCGGCGGGCTGCGGGAGAACACGAGGGAGGCTCTCAGGACGCTGGGCAGCGCTGTGTGGCTGTCAGGGGAAAGAGCTGAGGCTACCGACTCAACCTGCCATTGGCTCGCGTGGCTCTGCGCGCCGTTAGCTGGGGCGGGCCAGGCTGTGCACGTGACTCAGGCTTGGGCAGCATGGCCGCTCTTTCCTGACGAGGTATGAGGCAGGCCAAGAGATTTGCACAGCCTACAGGGAAGTGGGAGGGAGGCGTCTTTGAGCCGGCGTGTCTCATCCGCTTATCCCTTGCCACTTGGGTGGAGGCGGGAAGGGAGCAAAATGTTCCCAGCTGAATGTTTTTGTACTCGGCCTCGAGGATTAAGCCTCAGCCTCCGGCATGCCTGCTGGGAGACGGGATTCTGAATGGCATCCAGCATGTTCTTTGGGCCACCAGCTGAAAGCTCTGAGGCCAAGAGGCAAATAAATGGGACTTTTGAGGCTCCTCGCAGAACCAAGGAAGTGGCACAGGCTTATCACCATCCCTGGGTGGGCTCAAACCACCATCCTTTCAGTTAACAACCAAACATGCTGACCCATTGCACCACAGAGAAACAGACAGGCAAGATTGTATGGAGCCCTGTCATAAACAGACAGGAACAGTTAATAGCACAGAAGTACTTTATATCTCTTTGACTGTAAAAGGTTAACAAGTTCAGTAAGCCTGGCTGTCACCTGACCAGAGGACCAATCAGGAGACAGGATACTTTCAAATCTTGAGGGAGGGAAGTTTTTGTGCTGTGCTGTTAGTTTTGGTGGCTGTTCACTCTGGGAGCTCAGAGGGAGCAGTGGTGCAACCAGGTTTCTCTCCAATTTTTCCAATACAGGCTCTTATAAGTTCAGACTAGTGAGTACTAGGTAGATAAAGCAAGTTAGGCTTATGGTTGTGTCATAAACAGATAGCTAAAGGTTAATGTCTCTTTCACCTGAAGCACCTGACCAGAGGACCAATCAGGAAACCGGATTTTTTCAACTTTGGGTGGAGGGAATTTTGTGTCTGAGGTCTTTGTCTGTCTGCCTGTTTTCTCTGAGCTTTGGAGAAGTAGTTTCTGCTTTCTAATCTTCTGTTTCTAAGTGTAAGGACAAAGAGATCAGATAGTAAGTTATATGGTTTCTTTTCTTTGGTATTTGCATGAATATAAGTGCTGGAGTGCTTTGATTTGTATTCTTTTTGAATAAGGCTGTTTATTCATATTTCTTTTAAGCAATTAACCCTGTATTTTGTCACCTTAATACAGAGAGACCATTTGTATGTATTTTTCTTTCTTTTTTATATAAAGCTTTCTTTTTAAAACCTGTTAAAGTTTTCTTTACTGGGAAATTTCAGGGAAATTGAGTCTGTACTCACCAGGGAATTGGTGGGAGGAAGAAATCAGGGGGAGATCTGTGTGTGTTGGATTTGCTAGCCTGATTTGGCATTCCCTCTGGGTGAAGAGGAAAGTGCTTTTGTTTCCAGGACTGGGAACGGAGAGGGGGAGTCACTCTGTTTGGATTCACAGAGCTTGTGTCTGTGTATCTCTCCAGGAGCACTTGGAGGGGGGAAGGGAAAAAGGATTATTTCCCTTTGTTGTGAGACTCAAGGGATTTGGGTCTTGGGGTCCCCAGGGAAGGTTTTTCAGGGGGACCAGAGTGCCCCAAAACACTCTAATTTTTTGGGTGGTGGCAGCAAGTACCAGGTCCAAGCTGGTAACTAAGATTGGAGGTTTTCATGCTAACTCCCATATTTTGGACGCTAAGGTCCAAATCTGGGACTAAAGTTATGATAGGTTGTTTTCTTTATTTACAAATGTGTATTTGGTTGGAAGGAGTGCAAATGTGTATTTGGCTGAAAGGAGTTCAAATTGGTATTTTGCTGAAAAGATTTTAATTTGTATTTGTATACTTAGGCTGGGAGGGTGTTCCCAGTGTCTACAGCTGAAAGACCCTGTACCTATTTCATTTTAAAGTCACAAAGATAATTTTTACTGTTTTTTCTTTCTTTAATTAAAAGCTTTTCTTGTTTAAGAACCTAATTGTTTTTTATTCTGGTGAGACCCCAGGGGACTGGGTCTGGATCCACCAGGGAATTGGTGGGGAGAAAGGAGGGAAGGGGGAGAGAGAGGCTAATCTCTCTCTGTGTCAGGATTACTTTCTCTCTCAGGAAGAATCTGGGAGGGGACGAGAGAAGGAAGGGGGAAGATAAATTTTCCTCTCTGTTTTAAGATTCAAGGAGTTTGAATCACAGTGAACTTCCAGGGTAACCCAGGGAGGGGAAGTCTGGGAGAGGCAACGGTGAGGGAAAGGGTTTACTTTCCTTGTGTTAAGATCCAGAGGGTCTGGGTCTTGGGGGTGCCCGGACCAGGTTTTGGGGGGACCAGCGTGTACCAGGCACTGGAATTCCTGGTTGGTGGCAGCGCTACAGGTTCTAAGCTGGTGATTGAGCTTAGAGGAATTCATGCTGGTACCCCATCTTTTGGACGCTAAGGTTCAGAGTGGGGAATTGTACCATGACAAGCCCAAAAGTCGGGAATCAGCTCAGGGTACACTCTAGCATATGCATGCATCTCTTAGACAAGCAACAGCAAGGAACTGGACTGGTATGCAGTGAAAGTTCTGTGGGAAGGAACCGAAAAGAGCACAGGGACTGCGGTACAGCGCTTGCACATACTTTCTTCGGCCTGTTTTGCTGGAAGAGTTAGTAGGGTGAAATTCTTAGTCGCAGGTCAGCAGGTGGGTCTATGCAAATTCTAAACTCTGGAACCAGAGCTCAGGTGGGGGGGCACAATTTTTGTGGCACCAACCTTTGCTACCTCATTCTATAACACCACACACACAGAGCAGCCTTTATTGTCTCAGAACCAAAACATACCCTGAAAGAGATTGAACAGCATAAACTTAAGACAAACAACTGAAACACTGACAACTCAAAGAGATTCAAAAACACTTCTGTCTTTACACACCAGGGACAGCAAGAAGGAAACCAGCAGAAACAAACAGCGAGCGAGCGAGCAAGCAACAAACATCCATTCCAACCTCCCACAAACTTTGGATCTTTGGAACCCAGACCCCTTAACGGGTGAGGACTTTTCAGGCGAGCGTGAAGCTCTCAGGCCTCAAATGCCAGGTACAGTTACTCTCTCCTTGATCCAAAACGAACAGGAAAATACACTGCATTACTCGTGCCCCAATACACAGAGACTGGGGATCCCACAGCAGCTGAAATGACCCTCTGGACAAGCAATCCCATCATGCAATCCGGGGCGAGTGGAACCATGCAATTGACATCAGCGTCAAAAGGCCTTTACAACAGATCACCAACAGATGGCAGGGTAGAGTTCATAGTGACCCTGCTTAAACTAGATTGTGGCAAAGATTCAAAAACACTGAACGTTAAAACTCACCAAAGGCGGGTCAATCCATCCTCATCGTGGTATCCACTCATTATACTCCAGACCTGAACGTAGCCCTCACATGGACAACACACCCTCCCAACTCAGCGTCTGTACATTAACCTTTTACCCCCAGTAGGGGCTATTGCAGATTATGTATTCCTTATGCCACCCGATCTTAAACCAAACTTCGCACCCCCTGGGTAATCTGTATGTTGTTCCCTGATCACCAGAAACTTCTGCGCCTAAACGCTGTACCGTACACTTCTTTTTTTCTTTCAACGTCATCTTAATAAAATGTTGACATTTGTTCTAGATCCTGGCTCCTGCCCCTTTGCAAGGTGTGTGCGTTTGCTCTGGGTTTTAGTCTGCTAAGACAGCGAGGGGGGCCGATTGAGCCAGAGGCACTTGCCTGCTGCGGACACGGATCCAAGGCTGAACGTCGTCCCCCACGAGCTGAAGGCTTAACTGAAAACAGTTTAAGAAGTGCTCCCGTCTCCGGCACTCAGCTACTCAGCTCCCAGTGGGGTCCAAACCCCAAATAGATCCCTTTTACCCTGTAGACGCTGTAAAATCCTGTGACCAAGGCAGCTGCCTAGCAGCCTGCGCATCTGCCTGCCAGCGTGAGAGCTCATAAGGCACTAATCCGGATAGTGCCGGCTCGGTGGCGAGGCTGTGAAGAGCCAGCAGAGTGGTGCAGTGGAAGCATGCTAGGCCCATAACCCAGCGGTCGATGAATCAAAACCATCCTCTGCTACATGTGCGCTCGTTTCTTTTCCCTCTGGGCCTTCCAGCAAGGCCGTGACCAGCAGAGCCGCAGAAGGTGGCTGAGACAGCGGCCTTCCAGGGAGCTCCCTGGCACCTCTGGCTGCCTGGGCTGAAGGCAAGAGGAAGGTGCGGGCGTGGCGAGGGCCTCCTGTCCCAGAATGAGGCTGCAGTGCTTCCTGGTCCCCTTTTCCCACCCACCCCAGCGGGCTGCAGGAGAACACGAGGGAGGCTCTCGGGGCGCTGGGCAGCGCTGTGTGGCTGTCAGGGGAAAGAGCCAAGGCTACCGACTCAACCTGCCATTGGCTCGCGTGGCTCTGCGCGCCATCAGCCTGGGCGGGCCAGGCTGCGCACGTGACTCAGGCTTGGGCAGCATGGCCGCTCTTTCATGAGGCAGGCCAAGAGCTTTGCACAGCCTACAGGGAAGTGGGAGGGAGGCGTCTTTGAGCCGGCGTGTCTCATCCGCTTCTTCCTTGCCACTTGGGCGGAGGCGGGAAGGGAGCAAAATGTTCCTGGCTGAATGTTTTTGTGCTCGTCCTCGAGGATTAAGCCTGAGCCTCCGGCATGCCTGCTGGGAGACGGGATTCTGAATGGCATGCAGCACGCTCTTTGGGCCACCAGCTGAAAGCACTGAGGATAAGAGGCAGCAAAATGGGACTTTTGAGGCTCCCCGCAGGCCTACGGGGAAGCAAGGAAGGGACACGGGCTTATCACCATCCCCAGGTAGGCTCGAACCACCATCCTTTCGGTTAATAGCCGAACACGCTGACCCATTGCACCACAGAGACATGGACAGGCAAGGCTGTATGGAGCCCAAAAGTCGGGAATCAGCTCACGGTACACTCTAGCATATGCATGCAGCTCTTAGACAAGCAACAGCAAGGAACTGGACTGGTATGCAGTGAAAGTTCTGTGGGAAGGAACCGAAAAGAGCACTGGGGCTGCGGTAGAGTACTTGCACATACTTTCTTTGGCCTGTTTTGCTGGAATAGTTAAGTAGAGTGAAATTCTTAGTCGCAGGTAAGCAGGTTGGTTTATGCAAATTCTGGACTCTGGGACGAGAGCTGGGGTGAGGGGGGCACAATTTTTGTGGCACATGCACCACCTCAGCAACCAAACTTTGCTAACACACACACAGCAGCCTTTTACCTCTCAGAACCAAAATATACCTTGAAAGAGATCGAATGGCATAACTCTAACCCTAAGGCAGTGGGGCTCCTCAAGTTTGTGTGTTCCACACTTTGATTTCACCCACCATGTATCAAGTGTGAACTTCTCAGGCACTAGAATAGCGTTAACAGGGAGTCATAGACATTCTCCTTGGGCATCTTGACTCTATCTTGCCACCCAGGTGTTGAAGCAGCCGGGATTCTTTTCGTACGCTTAGAAGGCATGCTGTCTCCATGAAGTCCAAGCAGCATCCGAGGGGCAGGAAGTTTCTTCCTGACAGGGATTTTTATTCCATTCCCCAGAGCTGAAGCTGATGGGGGCAAGTGTTTGTGCAGGTCTCTGCCTCCTCGTGGGTGTGTGAGGGGGAGCAAGCAACCAGGTCTTTTGTCCACGGATGATCCACAGTGGCTTGTCTCATGTCTCAGTCAGGGCTTTCTCTTGTTGGAAAGGTTATGACGCCTCTTCTGGTAAACTAGCATTTTACATTCATAATGCTTCTCTCCTGACTGGTGGCAGGATGGCGGCAAGGGGATTTACAGCTGTAGTGCCAACGCTTATAGATCACCTTTCAACATGGACTACAGCTATTATAGGTGAAAATAATGCATGCAGCAACTCACGAGCTTGTCATAAACTCTAAACGCTAAACACATTTTTATGAATCTAATGCCTGTTTTAACAACACTAACAAACAGGTGAGCAAAACTAGTTTCCAGCCACGCATTTGTCACTTTTCAGTAAGGCCTAGGAGCCTTGGCATGAGCTGGCACCTGGTCTGCCAGTGTCAGAAGAGGATCTTCCCTCTCTTGTCCCCAGGCGTCTGTACTGGGAGCAGTACTGTTCAAGTTATTCATAAATGATCTGGGAAAAGGGGTAAACAGTGAGGTGGCAAAATTTGCAGATGATACAAAATTGCTCAGGATAGTTATGTCCCAGGCAGCCTGCAAAGAGCCACAAAGAGATCTCACAAAACTGGGTGACGAGACAACCAAATGGCAGATGAACGTCAGCGCTGTTAAGTGCAAAGTAATGCACATTGGAAAACATAATCCCAACTATCCCTATAAAACGATGGGGTCTAAATTAGCTGTTACCACTCGAGAAAGAGATCTGGGAGTCGTTGTGGATAATTTTCTGAAAACATCCACTCAATGTGCAGCGGAGTGTTGGGAATCATTAAGAAAGGGATAGGTAAGAAGACAGAAACTATCGGATCGCTTCAATATCAATCCATGCTACGCCCACATCTTGAATACTGCGTGCTGATGCCGTTGCCCCAACCTCAAAAAAGATCTATTGGCATGGGAAAGATTCAGAAAAGGACAATAAAGATGATGAGGGGATATGTACCAGCTTCCATCTAAGAAGAGATTCATAAGATTGGGACTTTTCATCTTGGAAAAGAGACGACTAAAGAAGGATACGACAGAGGTCTATAAAACCATGACCGGTGTGGAGAAAGTAAATAAGAAAGAAAAAAACGTTGTGGTTTTCGGCGGCAGCTCAACCACACTGCTTCTTCTGCGGCAGTCCGGCGGCGAGTCCTCCCTCCCTTCCTCTTTGGTAGACATTTGGTGGCAGCTCAAAGACTAAGACAGGGAATGGGGGACCCGCCGCCGAATTTCCGCTAAAGACTCAGACGTGCTGCCCCGATACCGGACAGGCCGTCCGTTTGAATTGGCTTCTCCAAGCACCTGCTTGCTACGCTGGTGTCTGGAGCCAGCCCTGCTCCCGTGACAAGCAGGGGCTGGTGCAGAGCGTGGAAGGGCAGGGAGATGACATCTCCTCTAATAGCGAGGCCCTTTCACAGCAAGGGCAGCACCTCCCCGGAGTAGTACAGACCCACCAATTCCTCCTGCTTTCTCCTGACACCATCACCACCCTTCCCGGCATCGCCTCACGGCAGCACCTGCTTCCAGACTCACACCAGAAATGGGAAGTCTGGGCCGGGCCTGGCAGCAGCTGTCAGGAAATGGAAACAGGAGAAACAACGACTCCCATGGTGCTGTGGGGTCTGTCCTGGCTGGTGGGAGATGGAGGCAGTGGACACTACCACCCCCATGGGGCCGTAGGGTTTTCAGGTGGGGTGCCCCCACCAGGGTTTGGCTCCAGGGGATGTTTGGCATCTTAAGGAACTTGGGAGGAGGCTTGGAGGAGGTTTGAAGACCAACAGTGAAGGGGAAGTTGGACACTGGCCAGAATACCAGAGAGACAAGGCAGGTGAGGTGATACCTGTTACTGGACCGGCTCAGGAGTCACACAGGGTCTTCTTCATGGAAGGAGAAAGGTGCTCAGAGCATCACAGTTCAAAAGAAGGTGGAATGCTCTGCCCCAAACACCAGATTTTCCCCTACTTCCTGGAATGGGGGGGCTGTCCCCACTGTCCTGTAAACAGCCCCACCATGTAACCCAGAGGTGGCTGCATTTTAGCACCAAGACACCAGTGGTCACCGCTCCAGAGGAGATGGTACATACAGGCCACTACCCTACGTGGCCACCAGACGTCACAGACTGTGCACTGTCTTAGCTGGCCCCACACGTTACTGCCTCAAGAGGTGAGGTACACACAGGCTACTACTCATACTGGGCACCTCAGGTCACTGCAGCAATGGTTGAGGGGGATACACGCAGGGCACTGCCGCACATGGCCACCAGGTGGCATTGCTGCAATGGTGCTGGTGGGGAGGAGATGATAAACGGGCTACTGCCTGAAGTGGCCACTACCACAATGGCATGGGGAGAGGGGGAGGGAGATACCAATAGGGCACTGCCACACCAGGGCACCACGGGGAGGTCACTGCTCCAATTAGTATAGATACACAACGAATAGTGCCCCAACTGGCGGCCCTACCCCAGAGACAGAGGGGGCTGGGGAGAGAAGAGGAAATCAAAGGCCACTGCCTCACTTAGCCATCGGGGTCACTACCTAAATAGGAGACACACACACACACACAGGGCACTGCCCCACCTGACCAGCAGGGGTCACTGCTCCAATTGGGGTATATACAGAGGGTATTACCGCACAGGGATGCCAGGGATCAGTGACTGCCATACCTGGCACAGGGGTAGAGGGGATAGGGTGACCAGATGTCCCGATTTTATAGGGACAGTCCCGATATTCGGGGCCTTTTTCTTATGTAGGTGTCTAGTATCCTCCACCCCGTCCCAATTCTTCACACTTTCTATCTGGTCAACCTGCGGGGGCGGGGGGAGAGGGGGCTACACAAAGGGCACTGCCATACTTGGCCACCAGTGCACATCCCTAGTGGGGGAGTGATACACACCAGAAGCAGGGCTCACTTCCACAAATGGGTTGGAGGATACCCAGGGCACTGCCTGACACAGCCACCCAGGCACCCTGCCACCTTGGAGGAGGTGAAGAATACACCTTGGGCACTGACTCCTCTGGCTAACAGTAGTCACAGGCCCAATGCAGGGGTTGGGGGGAGTAAATACACACAGGGGACTGCCCCACCTGGGCAACACGAATCACCGAGATGAGAGTGGGATACGCAGAGGGCTCTCCACAATGGCTGATATGCATACAAGGCCCTGCCTCACCTACCCACCAGCACTCACAGGCACAATGGTAGTAGTGGGGTCACATAGACAACTGACCTCAGTTGCCACCAGGGGTCACTGCAGCAATGCTAGGGGGGATACATGCCAGGCATTGCTGCCCCTCACCACCAGGAGTCACTGCTCCTACAAGAAGGCACCTACAGGACACTCCCGTGCCTGGCCAGCAGAGGTCACTATCACTGGGGAGGGGCTATGGGGAAGCAGGGAAAGAGCAACTAACTACAGTGGGACAAATCATAATCTACCAGGGAGAAAGAATGGACTCCAATAGGACATCGCACCAACTCCAGCCAGGCTGGATACCAGCAATTCAGGGCTGGAGCAGCTCCAGCTAGAGGCTGGGCGGAGACAGGTGACCTCGGTTTCTGGCCTGAGCAGGCTGCTTTGGCAGCGAGGAGGGACAGGGAACCCCCCGGCCAGGGTCTTGCTGCCCAAGGACGGGGAGATCTGCGGCACTCTTTGGAGTAGCTGGTTAAGCAGCCGTGAGCCACACGCTTCTCCCTGCTGAGCTCTCCAGGAGCACATTACGCACAGGTGTGCACTGGATGTAGGCACCAGTGTAACAACAGGGCCAGACTCTGCTGAGTGCTGCCTGTGAGAGACAGGGGCAGAGTCAGACGGGCAGATGGGGGCAGGAGATGACAGTGTAAGCGGCCATGAGCTGAACCCATCACAAGTCCAGCCTGTGACATCACCATCCGTCCCTACAGCTCTCCAATTGTGCTGATGTCCGTCGAACCCTCAGCCCCCCATCCATCCCCAAAGTATGCCACACACACCCCTTCACCCATCTGCCTCACACACTCATCTATTTCCTCATGCATCCTGCTGTCCCTCTGATTGTCCCTGCAGCGCCCAGCACAAGGAAGCATAGTGGACCCTGAGCGAGGCTTTTGGGTGATGCAGTAATAGAGCTAGCGGGTGAAAGGGTCATCTCTAATCCCAACCCCACTTCTCCTCTGCCCAAAGCCGTGACCGCAAGCCCAACCCTCTCAGTCTCAGACCTCACAGCTCCAAAGACATGAATGGCCACTCACGCTGTGACCCAGTTACAGCAATGAGGTCTTCCCGAAGATAGGGGGTGGGAGGAGCAACCCCCTTATCCTGGCAGGCAGAACACATCCTTCTCAGTATGGCAGAGACCCTGCCCTTGGGCAGATAGACCAAGATGAGCCCACAGGAGACTGGGGGAGGGGGAGCAGAGGAAAAGAATGCAGGCAACTGAACATGACAGGTGTCCATGAAAGGAGAGAGAGAGAGTTTGAGTGAAAGTTGGCCAACACAGAGAGAGAAACCTAGGAGGATGAAAGAAATTCAGAACAGGGAGTCACCCTCATGGATCCAACTTTCTGCTAGGGAGCACACACCACTCCTGGCCAGAGAGATGATCAGCTCTGGTAAATGGCAACATCATCTCCCCTGAAGCCACAACTAGTCCGGAAACCCACACCCAGATAATGGGAAGTCCCTGCCTGGAGCCAGGAGCTCTGTGACCAGTGCATTTCCCAAACCAGATACACATCTCACCGACAGAGATGGTTACTCTTGTCCCAGTTGGGCAGGTCTCGCCTGGCATCAACAGGATTCACACTGTCACTGCTCTCGATCACTTTCCATCTCACCTCAGAGCTGGACTGCGTCCCCCCCCCCCCACTTCTTTTCCCTTGCTATGAAACACAACACAAGAGGAAAAGAAAAAGCAATGGTAGTGAGGCTCCTCTTCTCGATACTCCCGCACACCAGGGCTTCGGCTTCAACCCTCCTCCCATTCTGCCATCACAGCTACAATTAGAAATCTGAGCCCGGGGCTTACACCTGGTTGTCTCCCCAATCCTAGGCCCTGTCCAGCATGTCTCCCTCCACAGAAGTTACCTGGCCTCATCTTACACTCCATCTTCATATTACTCTTCTCCTTCCCAGAGCTCCTGCTCTGCTCCTCAGACCTGTCTGTCCTCAGCTCTGCAGGCAGAGGGGAAGGGGCATGATGGGAACACATACGCCCATTCCAGACACCACACAGCATCCATAGGGCTACCAAAACACCTCATCTTCAGCCAAAACCACACCTCACCCCGAGGGAGCAAAAAGCCTTTGTGAGCACAGCACACACAAGACAGGAAAAGATTAACACCCACACCCAGCCCAGCCAAAGTGGGAGCTTCCTCACCTTCCCGGCCACAGGTCCATGGGGCTCATGGAAGGAGAAGTTTGGAGGGCTGTGGGGGTCCCTGAAGAACTAGCTCAGCATGTGAATGACTGGGATGTATGTGGAGGCCTGACTGTGGGTTGGGGTGTCCAGGAGGACCTAAGGGAAGGGAATAGGGGATTATGGAGAGAGGAGAGTGGCGTTACCAAGGATTGTGGGAATGTGGGATTTAGAGAGCCCAGAGTGGATGGGTGTCGGCGCGTTGGACAACCCCACAGTGGTTGAAAAAGGGAACCTGGCAGGTTTGGGTGTAGCAGAGATTGAAGATGAGGAACCTCACACCCTGGGGATGGACTGAGGAAGTGGGAGGATGGGAAAGTGGGGCTCAGCAATGAGAAATGGGTTGGAGACAAATTAGGGGTGGGGCGCTGAGGACGGGGATGGGGGGAGGAGGAGGAAGGGGAGGCAGGGTGCTTAGGATGGGAAGGAGGATGTGGGAGATGAGGCGAGAGGAGGTCAGTGTTGGGGTGCTGAGGACGGGGGGGAGGAGGAGGTCGGGGCAAAGGGAAAGGTCAGGTAGAGTGTACACGATGGGGGAGGGGATGCTGGGGGCTGAGGGATCCCCACATATGGGGGTGGGGCTAGCGAGAGGGTCACAACAGATGAGGGGACACTGGGGGGTGTTGGGGGGCTTGAAGGGGCTGCTGGGGCCCTACAGTGGGAGAGGAGGGGGCGGTGCTGGCAGGAGAGTAACAGCGAACGGGGGCACGACATGGGGGCAGGTTGGGGGCGGTTGAAGGCCCCACAGCCCCAGGCTGCTGCTTGTGGGGCTGCTTCCAGACAGCTCAGCCCCCCCACCTGTTGCCCCCCCCCAAGCCCAGCAGGGGTGGGGTGGGTGAAGCCCTTTTACGCCGTACTGCCTCTGCCCTGTGTCCCCCCAGCCCGGCTCCCACAGGCCCGGAGCTGCTCCCCAGGCACAGGCTGGGCCTGGCGCCTGGAACTGGGTGTCTGAGCCCCCGGCCCCCCTGTGCAGAGCCGCCACTCCCCGTCCCGCCTCAGCGCTCCTCGGCCCGGCCCCGCCCACCGGCTGCCCCCGAGCCCGCGTCCCCTCAGCAGCGCCGGGGCGGGTCCCACTGGTGCCCCCGCCTCCGCTTCTCCATGGCGGGGGCAGCGAAGCCTCGGGGCGAGGGAACCAGGCCCTCACCCCACGCGCCGAGTCTCTCTCCCGCGCTCTCTCCTCCAATCAGGGAGCGGGGAGGGGCGCGGCGAACATGACGAGTAACGGCCCCTCCTCCAATACAGGACGCGTGTGAGAGGGAGAACTACGCTTCCAGTGTGCACTGGGGGGGGGGCTTTGCCTGAGCAACTCTTCGTCACTTCCGCTCTGAAACGAGCCAGGAATGACATCTCCCATCCTGCCCCGGGGTGCTTTTGTCCTCTCGAGCCCAGGTAAGGGCGGGTCCCTGGGTCAACCGCACACCTCCCGCCCCGCCCCCCAGAGATCCCCGGCCCCACCTTCCCCAAGCTCCGGCTCCAGGCGCGAACTCTCGTGTCCCGGGGTCTCGGCCTGGCCCCGCCCCCCCCGCATCGCGGAGCCCCCCAGTGTGGTGGGGGCTGCCGGGCGCCTGCTTCTCCCCTGGCCTCGTCTCTGCCCGCCCCGATGTGCCCTTCGGGGCTGCCCCACTCGGGGGGTGGGGGGAGGCGTTGGGTGGAGCCCTATGGAAACACGGGGGTGGGCAGGGCTGGGAGCCAGGACTCCTGGGTTCTCCCCCAGCTCGGCGAGGGGAGTAGAGATTAGGGGGTAGAGTGCAGGAGGGGTTGGGGGGGGGTCTCCTGCCCAAGAGGCAAGTCCAGGAGCTGGTGTAGGGCAGCAGGTCACTTGTGGACCCCGAGAGTCCAATCTGGAAACAGCTGCCTGTCCCCACGCCTGGGGACTGCGCGTGGCTGGCAACCGTCTCCTTGTACCTGAGAATTATCCATACACCCCAGGGGTGTGAGTCCTGCGCTCTCCTGTCAGTGCCTGGAGCACAGAGCCATGTATACGAGTCACTCTTTGTGCCGGGATGTCAATTCGTACAGACTTTGCTGGTGCTTTTTCTGTAGCCTGTGGTAAAATAAGGCAATTAACTAGATGCGTTGATGGAAGTTCTCTGAGTACCCTCAGGGGTACACGTACCCCTGGTTGAGAACCACTGATGTAGGGGAACCCAGGCCCACCCCCCATTCTGACTTCCAACCCCGTACCCTGGGCAGCTGGTTCAGTTTTGCTTACCTTGCATCAGCCTCAAGTCAGCTTCACTGGGTCACCAGTTTCACCATGGTGAGGCATCAGAGAGAGGAAGTTTCCTCTCAGCTGTAAAAGCAGCAAGGGCTCCATGAGGGGTCGGTGCTGCTGGAGCAATTATTGACACTTTCTCTAGTCTCCTTTTCAGATTTTGCCCCATTTTCTCTTTAATTCTCCAATGTTAATTTAACAATCTCAGATTTGGGATATTTTCACAGCCGTTTGACCTGCAGCAAATTTTCTTCCTTTCTTTGGGAAATTGTCTTGAATCATTCCCCAAATGAGAAGGGGCTTAATGGGTGCAGTTTGCAGAGCCCTGAGACACAGCTGCCTCTGGGGTGGGCTGGGGTGGCCTTTCTCTGCTGGCGAGGAAGGGGACAACAGGAAAAAGTCCACAGTGGAGACTGTCCAGGACAAGGTTACGCAGTCCTGGCTAGTGCTACCCCCAACTGCCAGTCATTTGCCTGCCCCTGCTTCTGCCTCCTCCCCACAGCCAGGAAGTTTTCTTGCTCCACACTCCCCTCACATACCCTCTTAAAGCACCTCCTCAAAGGGCTCTCTGCTGCCATGTGAATGGTGTGGGTGTGTGTGTGTGTGGGGGGGGAATTATTGCTGTCTGTTAATTGAACTTCCACTGTCCTATTACTCTCACTTAATATAAAATATCTTCATATTCGAGTGGTTTTCTCTCATTAGCAAATGTTTCTTTTTAGACTCATTTCTTCCCCAATTCTCAAAGATAGATATAAAATATCCTGTGTGCAGCGCTGTAGTAGGCAGGGTGGTCTCAGGGTATTGGAGGCTTCCCCCTTGGTTTGTATACAAATGTTCGGTGTTATTCTCCAGCCCATTCCTTATGAATACTAACTTCATGTTAACTTTTTTAGTGTTGGAGTGTCCTTCTCCTCAGGTTAGTGTATTAATGATCTCATCTTGGGGTCATATGTGTCAATTCGCTGCTACGTCTTCAGAGAACTCTCCATGATGACTCCAAGATCTCTTTCTTGATTAGTTGTAGCTAAATTAGCCCCTATCATATTGTATGTATAGTTGGGGTTATGTTTTCCCAATGTGACATTTATCCACATTAAATTTCATTTGCCATTTTGTTGCCCAATCACTTAGTTTTGTGAGATCTTTTTGAAGTTCTTCGCTGTCTGCTTTGGTTTTAACTATCTTGAGCAGTTTAGTATTGTCTGTGAACTTCGCCACCTCACTGTTTACCCCTTTCTCCAAATCATTTATGAATAAGTTGAATAGGATTGGTCCTAGGGCTGACCTAGCAAAATGACAGCAGCAAGATGGAGTCTGGAGTCACATGGGCAGGTTACATGTCCATGCATGATTCAATTTGCAGACCTACGCCATTGTTTACATGTTAGTTTGAATGTTCCCAGGAAAACTCAGATGTGGATTGGCATTTTCCAAAGTCCATTGTCAGTGAAGCGTTTCTTGATTGCGCACTTACTGAGAATAGTCCTTTCTCAAGAAGCTGACCAAATACATCACTGAGGGTACTTGAAATCAAATACCTTTGAGATACAAGTACTTAGCCCATATTCATAACTTCAGATACAAAAATAGTACACGCATACAGCTAGTATAATTATAACCAGCAAATCATAACCTTGTCACAGACACCTCACATGACAACTTTTGCACAATATTTGCTACAAATATATAACAGTGGTGGCAGCAATGATCTATATGGTCCCAGTTGATATTAATAATATCACAGCCTACAGAGAAGTGAGAGGGAGGCGTCTTCTAGCCGGTGTTTCTCCTACATTTCTCCATTGCCGCTTGGGCGGAGGCGGGAATGGAGCAAAACACACCTGGCTGAAGGTTTTGCGTTCGGCCTTGAGGATTAAGCCTGAGCCTCCGGCATGGGTGTTGGGAGATGGATTTCTGAGTCGCGTCCAGCACAGTCTTCGGGCCTGAGCTGAAACCACTGAGGCCAAGAGAGACGGGTTTGAGGTGGCCTTTGAGGGAGCCCAGCAGGTCTTGAGTAGCAAGAGGTTACCGCCATCCCTGTGTGGGCTCAAACCACCATCCTTTCGATTAACAGCAAAACACACTGACCCATTGTGCCACAGAGACACATGTCTGCTGTTACCAAGGCTGCTGCCTAGCAGCCTGTGCATCTGCCTGCCAGTGCTAGAGCTCGCAAGGCAAGTGTGGCTGCTGGAGGCTGTAGGTAAAGAGCCAGCAGAGTGACACAGCAGAAGTGTGCTGGGTCCATAACCCAAAAGTCGATGAATTAAAACCGTCTTCTGCTAGGCATGTGCTTGTTTCTTTTTGCTCGGGGCCTTCAAGGGAGGAGGCAACCAGCAGAGCACTGAGAGCCTAGGCCATGAGGCAAGACGTGGCTGAGGTGTTGGCCTGCCAGAGAGCCCGGCACCTCGGGTTGCCTGGGCTGAAGGATTTTTTTAATTTCTCAAGAAACCTTTGTGGTTTTCAATGGAAATCTAAACCCAAAGCTAAAACGTTGAGGATTTTTTTTTCATTTCATTTCACTGTCCATCCCTTTTCTTTTCCTAAACTCGGGTCTACAGAGTGTCAGTCCTACTGAGCCTCAGGCCATGGTGTCCAAGATTTTGAAAATGTACCGACCTGTCCTGGACATGGTCCCTGCCAGCTCATGTGACGCTGGCTTTTCTGAGCCTGCTGCTGGGGAAGAGGGAAACTTTGTCTCTCAGCTGGACGTTCCCTTCAGATGGCCAGTCTTCAATGTGGCTCGAATGTCCATGGATCAGGGTTCACTGACGCAAGAGATGGCTTTAAAAAATATGAATATTTTCACAAACACACTGACTTTCTCAATTTTCTATTTCTTGGTAACATTTCATGGACCTTTTGTAGTTGAATCGGTAAAAAAATACAGGAACTCAGGGTGTCAACAAAAGGATATAATATAAAGTTTGCAGTTAAAGGTACAGAAAGGAGCTGAAAAGGCAGCTGCAGACTTTAAGACTGTTTCTTTAAGCAAGAGAGGGCAGTCAATGTGACCCCAAAAACCTTGGGACTCATAATGTGATAGGGCAGAGAGGAACTTTGTCTGTTTTCAGCATCTTTCAGCCTATGTTTGGGACTGTGAGAGATCTGCTAAGAATGGGACTACAATCCCCACCATTTCCTTCCCCGCTGCACTTCCCTTTCCTCTGGCCAGGTCAGGGGAAAGGTCCTGAGGCAGGAAAGGACCGGGCTGTTGTGGGAAGTGGTGGCCACGTGGCAGGCGAGGAGCTGCAGAGAGCTGGATGCGGAGGGCAATCCCTGGGAATGGATGCGGAGCCATATGTGGAACAGGCTGTGACTCCCAGAGCTTACAGCTGGCTGCAGGTCTGGGTGGGGTTATGGGGGAGCAGCAGGGGCTGGGCAGGGAGCCAGTACAGAGCAGCTTCAATGAGAGACACGAAGTGAACCTGACTTGGAAACGTGCAGGCTCCAATTTGCTTGGCTAGAGATTGGAGTGGAGAGGTCACCCCAGGCCTTAGGCCTGAAGTAGGGTTACCAACTTTCCGCACAAAACCAAACAGCCTAACCCCGCCCCTTCCCCAAGACCCCGCCTCTTCCCCGAGGCCCTGCCCCGATTCACTACATTCCCCCTCCCTCGGTGACTCACTGTTCCCCATCCTCACTCACTGTCACTGGGCTGGGCAGGAGTGTGGGGATGCGGGAGGGGGTGAGGGTTCTAATGTGGGGTGAGGGCCAGAAATGACGGGTTCAGGGTATGGGAAGGGGCTCTGGGCTGGGCAGGGGGTTGGGGTCCGGGGGGGGTGAGGGCTCTAATGGGGAGTGAAGGCCAGGAGTGAGGGGTTCAGGGTACGGGAAGGGGCTCCAGGCTGGGCAGGAAGTTGGGATGCAGGAGGGGGTGAGGGCTGTAAAGGGGGGTGAAGAGCAGGAATGAGGGGTTCAGGGTATGGGTGGGGAGTCTGGGCTGCAACGGGGGGCGGGGGGTGGAACTGGGTGAGGGCTGTAAAGGGGCGTGAAGGGCAGGAATGAGGGGTTCGGGGTACAGGAAGGGGCTCCAGGCTGGGTAGGGGGTTGGAATGCAGGAGGGGGTGAAGGCTCCGGCTGGGGGTGTGTGTAACCTTCCCCTTTCCCTAGCCATGTGTCTGAGCTACCAGGGCCAGCAAGTACAAGGCCTCGCTGCTGAAGCACTGACAGTGGGTACGTCTACACTACAGGATAAATTCGAATTAGCTGAAACCGATTTTATAAAACAGATATTATAAAGTCGATTGTGCGTGTCCACACTAGGCACATTAATTCGGTGGTGTGCGTCCGTGGTCTGAGGCTATCATCGATTTCTGGAGCGGTGCACTGTGGGTAGCTACTGTAAAAGAATGAGGCCAATAACGTCGATTTGCGTCCACACTAACCCTAAACCGATATAGTAATATCAATTTTAGCGTTACTCTTCTCGTTTTGTAGGAGTACAGAAATCGATTTAAAAAGCCCTTTAAATTGATATAAAGAGCAGTGTAGTGTGGACGGGTGCAGTGTTAAATCTATTTAACGCTGTTAAAATCAGTTTAACAGCTTAATGTGGACCAGGCCAGTGTCCAGTGACGCTACATCTGGCCCTCTACTGACAGCTCAGGGGTTTGGCGTCCTCTGGCACTGAGACACCACAATAATTACAGGGTTATTTCTAATGGGTTAAAGCAGAACTTGTGCTGAGATTAACACGTCTCTCGTGGGTCTGGGGGTTTTACAGCATGAACTGGCTCTGCGTGTGGGTACAGTGCATGTGTTTGAGTGATACCAACACGGCTGAAACACACAACTCCCCATCCTGGGGGTTTCCATCCCGCCTGATTCCTTCCACGGAGTTCACTGGCCCGGCTCCTCTACGGCCAGATGTCCTGATGGGCAGCAGTTGGGATGTTGGGAGAGGTTCTGTTTTCTGTGACTAGTGACAGGCCCAAAGTGACTCTCACCAGCCCCCATTGCCTTGCACTGCAGCTGCCAGTCTCTGAATCCTGACCTGGGATTCGATTGGAACAAGGCCCCTGGGAACTGGAGAGACCACGGGTCAGACACTGCAACATTGTAGCCAGAACATCCTTGTCTAGATTTTAAGGCCACTCAAGACAACTAAATAATCCTGTCTAACCCCCATACACGTGACAGGCCACAAAGTCACCCCTGCACTGAGCCCAACAACCGGGATTAAACCAAAATATTGCAATCCTTAGGAGAATATCCCATTGTGTGCCACAGGCAGAGCATAGGAGAGGCAGAGGGGTACCAATACTGGAGGCCCCTGCACTGGAATTGATTTGGTGAGATGTACCCAGCTGATCCTGGCAAGTGACTTGTGCTCCATGCTGCAGAGGATGACAAAAACTCCAACATCCCTGCCAGTGTGAGCTGGGGCAAATTCTTTCCTTACCCCAGCAATAGAGATCAGGGAGACCCTGAGCATGAGAGCAAGGCCACCAGCCAAGCACTGGAGAGAAATGGTTTTCTATCTCACCTGTGAGCACTTTCTTCAGCCCCCCCGCCCCCTCCTGCCACTCCTATGTGGGGTGGAGAATCCATCATTGCCCTGGGTACTTTGTTCCAGTGTTTAATCACCCGATTGCAAAT
The DNA here is from genome assembly GCF_025201925.1 of Gopherus flavomarginatus. NCBI lineage: Eukaryota > Metazoa > Chordata > Testudines > Testudinidae > Gopherus > Gopherus flavomarginatus. The sequence continues at coordinate 51,814,865 of NC_066624.1, forward strand.
GTGTCCCTTATTTCTCATTTTAGTTTCTCTGCCATTAACTTCCAGCCACTGGTTCTTGTTCTGCCTTTTGCTGCTAGGTTAAAGAGCCCTTCAGTACCCAGGATTTTCTCTTTGGGAGGGGATTTACGCATTGTCATCAAGTGACCTCTTGGTCTTCTCTGTGATAAACTGAGCAGATTGAGCTCTTGTCTCGCACTGGAAGGCAACTTTTCAGCGCTTTTTTTTCTCTTCTCTGCCCCCCAGTCCCATTTTTCATTCTTCATTTTAAAATGTGGCCAGGATGACTGTGTGCAAAAGTCCAGTGTTGGTCTGACCAATGTTGTACAGAGATAACACTAGTGCCCTATATCTAGTCACTGTTCTCCTGTCTGTACATCCAAGACGACCACAGCATCGCACGGGGATTTCATGCTGAGTTGTTTGTCCATTGTGACACCTAAACCCTTCTCCGAGTCACGGCAGTCTGGCCTTACTCGTTAGTAAAGCTCAATGTGTTTGAATGGCCACAGCTGCCCAAGTGCTCTGTAACATGCACAAGGGATTCCCCTCCTCAGTCACCTTCGCCTGCTGCTGGTCTCTTATCTCTTTCTTCTTCTCCAGGATCCACATGTGTTATTGTGAGAGGAGTTCTCCTCCTCTCTTTGCCTGGGAGTGATGTGACCCCCCGGATGGACTGACCAAACCCAGGATTCCTTCAGCCTGAAAGCAGAGGGGACCCTTCACCCGCTTCCTCTTTAAGGCTCCAGTCCCAGATCCTCAATTCCCTGCCAAAGCACAAAAATCCACACTGAGCCCAACTGCTCTCTCGGTGGTGATTTTCTTTCTCCCACAAATCTGTCTTGAGGACACAGCCCTGGGAACAGCTGAACACAACCCCTGAGATTTCCCTTCGCAGCCTGCAAGGGGCAGATCGCCCTATTAAACAGCTTGGGAATGTCGTCTTTTTCTTTTCTCCTTTCAAAAGTAACTTCTTATATTTCTAGTCTCTTTATATGACCCCCCGATTTGCCGCTTCCAATTCTCTGCTGTACATGCCAGCACTGGATTGAGTGAGGTGCCTGGACCCATCCTGTACTGGGTACATGGGGGACTTGCAGGATCAGATCCTGAAATCAGTTTAGAGGGAAATTCTAACCCCGACCTGTTCCTGGGAGGTGTCGGTATGGACCCAGGCCGCCAAGCACCATGAAGTGAAGAGACCAATTTTATCAGTAAGTCAGACCCCCCAGCTGCCCACTGCCTGGATCACCTCCCCCCAGGTGACGCGAGTCACTCTCCAGAGCCATTGCTGGGCTCCGGGGGCAGCCACACAAGCCATGGGGATGGGCAGCTCCCAGGAATCTCGGCAACGAACCTCCAGGCCGGAGGGTTTCCCCTAGTGCCTGATCCACCCTCAGGGTCCAGCCAGGCAGCAGCTTCCACCCAAGGCTAGTGCGCTAACAGCAGCAGCGTGGCTGGGGGTCTCGGTCGGTGACTGGGGCCAGTCGCCTGAGCATGAACCCAGCCAACCCCAGGAGACGGACCCAGGTCACCAGCCCAACCCACCACGTGGCTGCTGCCGCTACCCCATTAGTGCACGAGCTCCCATGGACCACGCTGGGGAGATCCCCCAGCGGCAGGGTAGATGCCCCTGAGCACCTGGCAGGGCACAGCTCCTGGCTGACCTGCCCTGCTTAGTTCTCTACTAGGCTGGGTGGATCCGGGGCCAAGGGTGCTGGGTGACAGGGGAGCATTGGCTCTGGGCTGGGACTGTCATTTCCCCCCCCTGTCCATCCAACAGGATCACAGCAAACGAAAGCAGCTCAGCATGCAGGGGAAGAGTTCAGTCCAGGGCCTGGTGCATTCTGGGAGCAGGGACGGTGCAGAGAAAGGGCAGATACAGGGTAGCTCTGAACACTCTGCGCAGAACTGCCTGTCCTGACCCACAGCCCCTGTTATCCCAGCCCTGGGCTCCCCTCTCACTGCTCTGCCAGTGCCCCTCACTCCCGATCCACAGACCTCCATCGCTGTATCTGTGACTTCTGCTACTGAACCACTAATGCGCTGACTCCTCTTGTGAGACATTTCTCTGCACAATACTGCTGCTATTCCAGTTACTACCTCCAGGAAACATTTTCCTTAGCCTGATTCTGTGTGTCACTGGTTTCTATAGCAAAGATCAGTCCCTGGCCCTGTGGCCCAGACATTCTCATTCACATCAAGCTTCAAGTTGAGAATCATTTCCCATTCCCGCTCTGTGGAAGGGGAGACTTTTGAACGTGCTCTCTGTGCGACTGCACATGGCTAAGCAAAGAGAACAAACCCAAAATCCTCCCTGTGCTTTGGGAACCAGGTTTGCTGTGGGAATTCTGTAGTTCAGATGACTTCACGCCTGGGCATTGTGATTCTTTACCAGTTTCTCTGGCAGTGGGGCAGTTTTGTGCTCATAGCTGAGTGGTTAAGGCGTTGGAGTCGAAATCCAATAGGGTTCCCTTGTGCAGGTTCAAATCCTGCTCACAGTGAGGCCTGTGTTTTAGCTACTCTCTAACCTGGGCAATACCTCTCTACAACCACCGAGACACTCTCAGTTCTCTCCCCACCCCAAGTAAATCCTATTCTGCTCCTTTCATAGAGATTCCTGGGACACCACTTCTCAGCACCTGAAGCCTCTGGCACTCACCTAGTGCCCCATAGATCAGCCATAGCCCTGGTTCTGCTTCTCTCTCTAGCGTGCGAAAGGAGCCAAGTCAGCGACTCCATGGGTGCTACAGGGCTGCAGAACCAACAGAGAGAAAAAAAAAAAAGGTGCCCAGCAGCCATCTCTGCCCCTGCACCTCCCACCTGCTAGCAGGCCTGGCTGATAAGCTCCTCCTCTTCTCCTTCAGCACCTCCCGCTGGCCATTGATGGGGTGTGCTGGAGGAGTGAGGAGAAAAAGAAGTGGGGCAGGGTGGGTTGGGAAGAGATTTGATGGTTTGGGGGCAGGGCCTGTGGTGGAGCAGGCATTGAGCACTGCCCGGGAACTCTCAAAGTCAGCACCTCTGAGCGCAGAAACCTTCCCTGAGTCTGAGCTGCCAGGATCCCTGCCGCAGAGCAGGTGCCACAAGTCTCAGCCTCTCTGTCCCACACATGGCTCTGGGCACCACCAGGAATCATTTGGCTCCTGGCACACAAGGCAACTTAAAAGCTGAGTCCCTGGACAGCAGCTCAAACCCTGGCTCCTCCCATTAAGAGCCTGATGCTTTACTGACTGAGCTAGCCAGGCTTGCTAAGAGCCTCCTCTTCTTCTCCACGGCCACTGCCAATTCCTCCTTCTCTTCCTTTCTCCTGCACCTGAGGGTCACTAAATCTCCTCACCTAGACAGCCAGCCCGTCCACTGCACCCCAATCCCCCATGCCTGAGCCTCCCTGCCAAAGTCCTGCACCTGGCTCCATAGAATTAATTCTCACATGTCGCTAGGAACTAACTCTACTTCTTGTGCCCAGAGAGTCTCCGCCCCACTCAGTAGAAGACCTGAGAAGCACAGTGTCTGCCTTTTCTAAAAAAGTGCTTGGAGGGGCTTTTCTTCCCTGGCCTAATGGATAAGATGTCTGACTTTAAATCAGGAGATTGAGGGTTTAAGTCTCTTCATGGTTGTGTTGCTGCAGTTTTACCTTCGTGCTGAAAGTCCTGCTCCCTTCAGGGCTGGAACCTCTTCTTGGCCACTCAGACCAATGCTCTGGCTTCAGCTAGAGTCCTGGGAAGGAGTTGGAGGTTGGGTGTCACAAAGGCTGGGGCATGAGCCGCAGGTGCTTCCAGTCAAGCCCTTGCCATTCCTGACTTGCCAAAGATAATGGGCAGCTGCTCGGGCTGGCGTATAGAGCAGTTTCCCTCTTCCAAGTGTGCACCTGCCCCTGTGCTTGAGGGGGTTGGTAAATAGCACCTTAAGAGCCTGGGTGTTTCTCTGCTTCTCACCAGCTGGGGAAAAGCCTCTTGGGGTAAAATCTTCTGCCCCACTGCAAAAATGAGCACTGTGAGTGGGAACAGACTGAGGCCACACCAGGGGGCTGGCCCTGCATTCCTACCTTCTTCCGATGTTGGCCACAGAGCATCAGCAACTGCCCTGTGGGTCGCTTTCAGTGGGTGTTTGGCATGGCAGGGAGCAGCCTGGCCGGGGGTCTTTGTGGCTGTCTGCTGTCCATGCATAGGCATGGTTCTCCCCTCCTCTTGCCCTGCCTTCAGTTGCTCTGTGGCTTATAAACCTTCCTTTTGAGTTGTCAGCACCACCCGCCTTTGCTCTAGGTGTCCGGAGGAGGGAAGTTGTGAGGGGCTTCAGGCTGGGCTCCACCTCCCTCCTGCCAAGCCCTGACTATTAATCCCAGCCCTGGCACTCCTTTCGTCAAGCGCCATGTGGGTCAGAGGAAAGGTGTGGCAGGAAGCACAAGGGCCAAACTTGTGGGCATTAGGTGAAGCAGCAAGAATCCCAACCAGGTCAAACCACAGAACTACAGGCAGCCATAGCCACCTCTGCACCCCAATCCATTGCAGCCATCTCAACCAAAGACCTGGCTCTAGTTTGTGTGAGTCACCCAGCAGGAGGGAAAAGACTCATTCTTAAACAACTGGAGACAGGGAAATTGAGCACTTTGAGCTCCCGGGCTTTACCACAAACCAGCACAAGGTCCCACTGACATTTGAACTCAGACTGCAGAATTCAGAGTCCTGAGTGCTGCCCATTACACCATGGGACCAGCTTGTGCTGCTTTCTCTGGCCATCAGTGACCCTCACGGGGCTGGCTCGTGTAAGGGACTGTTGGCCCTTTACTAAAATTTAGTGGAGTTATTGGTTGGCTAGTTCCCAGTCCCAATAAAAAGGGGAAGGGTCAATGGGAAATCAGGCCCCTGAGACTGACGTGCCCCTGGGGCAATGGTCACAAACTGGTAGGGAACACGTTAGAATTTGTTAATGGAGAAAAATTCCTGGTGAAAATTGGGAAAGCTGTGAAGATTTTGAAAAATTCCAGTGAATTTACACATGAAGATACAAACAGAGAGACAAACACACAGAGAGAAAGAGAAAATCACAGACTGCACAGGCCCACACAGACATAAACAAAAACCAAACCCACACAGCACACAGAGGCATATACACAAAAGGGAAAGCCACACAAAATATGGAAAGAACAAATCCACACCAAAAAACACAGCAAAAGCCCACAACAAGAGAGCACAAAATCCACATACCAAAAGAATACTAAGCAAAAAAACAATCTGTATGCAAAAATCATACACACACGCACCCAAAACTATGCCAGACATCCACCAAAATCACACAGGACCCACATGCACATCAACACGACAGACGAAAACCACATCAACATACAGAAAGCCAGGCAGGGTTTGAGTCTCACAGCAAAGAGGGTGAACACACAGCTGGTTTGGGGAGCAAAGACTGAGGGGGAGTCAGGGGCAGTGCTCTGGGCTCTGCCTGACCCCTCCCTGAGGCAGGTGGAGAGCAGAGCCTGGTAGATCTGTGGAATCTGCCCTGCTCTCTGTAAAGGAAGGGGACCTCAGTGTCTTCTGAGCTGCAATTGTATTTTCTGCAGGGCAAACTGATTGGCAGAACCCATTTGCTTAAAGAAAGCTAGTACTTCAGGTGAGGTTTCAACTCACAACCTCAGCATCACTTCACTCAGCACTGCTACTATAAGTCCTGTACACTAACCCATTGCCCCTCTGAGGGTTTTGCCTCCTTCATTCATGGATGGATTAGGGGTTGAGGGGGTTGTATTAACTAAAACAAATCAATATTAATGGCTGCTGAATGGCAGCAGCAAAGGTGGGGAGCCTCCTTCTGTGTGATAGAGCTGGTTCCCACCTTCTGTTGCTGAGGGGAAGGTTGGTGCTTTGAACCCACCCAGTGCTGTAACGTCCCACAGGTGAGATTAACAGAACTCAAGAGGAGAGAAGGAAAGGGAAGGGAAGTCTTTTCTAGTCCTGCCTAGCTCCATTGGTCTCCTGTGGCCCTTTCGGCTCTCTGCTCCCCTGTTGGGGAGATGCAGAGACAAGCCCCCATCTGGGTGAGTCACCGAGAGGCTGTGTCCCATGGAGTGTATGTGGGAGAGGGGGAGGGTTGGATTCGGCTCAAGGGGAGAAGGTTGTGTGTGACAGTGTGTGAGGGAGGGGGAGGGTGTGTTCCTTAGGATATAAATGATGGAAAACACAGGGGTAGTGATAGTGAAGCCCTGTGTCTCAGTGTTATGACCCTGTGTGGTGCTGCCGTTCACCTTCCCCTCCTATGGTCTCATCTTTCATTGAATCCAGCATTTTTTCACCTATCATCACCACAGAGGTGTTGCTCAGGCCTCAGATACAGAGTGTCCCTCTTAGAGACGCCAAGGACTGGAACTGATTTCAGCTGCTGGACAGCTCTGCTAGGTCTTTATTCATTTGCACAGGAAAATGCTGAGTGTTTAAATTCATTTCAACCATCCCCATTCAGCGAACTCCTGAACATACTGGAGATGGGTCTGGAAATTGATCTTCATTCGAAAAAGTTTTCCAAGGGAATCACTTGGGCTACGTCTTCACTACCCGCCGTATTGGCGGGTAGCAATCGATTTCTCGGGGATCGATATATCGCGTCTCATCTAGACGTGATATATTGATCCCCGAATGAGCTCCTATCGATCTCGGAACTCCACCAACCCTAACGGTGGTAGCGGAGTTGACATGGGGAGCCGCGGACGTCAATCCCGTGCCGTGAGGACGGTAGGTAATTCGATATAAGATACTTCGACTTCAGCTACGTTATTCACGTAGCTGAAGTTGCGCATCTTAGATCGATTTTCCCCCATAGTGTAGACCAGCCTTTGGATTGTAAGTAGGAACCCATTATCCTGCAGGGAAACATTCACCCACTGAGCTGTTCTCTGAACATAAATACCCTGTAGAGCCAAGAGCAGGAACAGGTTTTAACCTGGGGGTTACTAAACTTAATCTCTCTACAAACACCACAGTTTACAAACTCCCCATTCCCGGTCTGTGTCACCAGAGCACAACAACAACTCTCCTTGGAGCACACACAGCTCCCCAGCTCCCTGCCAGTCAGTCTCTCCAGCATTGTTCCAATCCCTTAAAGCAGGGTCTCAACCTCAATTTACCTTAGGGCCAGTGCCAATCCTCCAATCCTCCCAGTGGGCCAATAATGTCACTCATACCACTCAGAACTCACCCTCCAAAACTCTGCCTCTCACCTGCCTAAGGATCTGGGAGAGAGATGGGGGGAGGAGGTCTAGGGTTCAGGCCCTGGGTTGGGGCTGGGGATTGGGGTGCAGGAGGGGTGCAGGCTCTGGGGGGAGTTTGGGTGCAGAAGGGGTGAGAGGCTAGTCTCTGGGAGGGAGTTTGGGTGGGGGAGAGGTTCTAGGGTGCAGGCTGTGGGATGGAGTTTGGGTGCTGGGTGCAGGCTCTAGGCGAGGGTAGGGGGAATAGAAGGAGGGGTGGGGGTGCAGGCTCTGGGAGGGAGATCGGGGCGGGTGGGAGAGGGTGTGTGGAGGGAGGGGGTGTAGGCTCTGGGAGGGAGTCAGGGGTGTGGCACTTACCTGGGGCTCCAAGGTAGGGCAGGCTGGGGAGCCTCTGCATGCTGCTGCCCCAGGCATCACCCCCACAGCGTCCCATTGGCTGCAGGGGTTGGAGTGGAGGCACCGCATAGAGGCACAGCTCTGCCCTGCCTTGCCATGGGGAGAGGCTGGCAGCCACTGGAGCGAGCAGGCAGATGCTGCACTGCTGGGGCCCCTGGAGGGGAGCCCCTGGGGGCAGCAGGTGGGTCCAAGGGAGTGACCTGATCCCAAAACTGCTGAAGCCCCATGGGCAAGATCTGGGAACCAGGACTGCCAGCCAGACAAACACCTTTAAGAGGAGGCATCCCTCTCCCTGTCAAAAAATGATCTTCCTCCTTCAGTTCAGTGACAGCCTGAAATGTTCCTTATCCCGGCAGAGCCAGAGGATTTAAAGCAGCAACATCAAACCCCTGTGTAGCTCGCAGGAATGGACATAAACACTCCCTGGTATCTGAAGAGATGTTCAGCTTTGCCCTTGGTCAACTATAAGGCGAAAGAGAAAGGAGGTGGCGCCAGATATAAAGAGTGAAACATGACACATCATAGTTATGCCCATGGTGGCTGCAAAATCTTTTTATGTACTTCTTCTTATCAGCAGTGTATTGTATTCTCTGGAGTCTAGGCCTTGACCAAGAAATTTGTAACTTGATAAAATAATCAACTGCCCTTGGTGAAGGCAATGGACTTAACGCCCACTGGGGTGTCCCTACACAGGTACAAGTACTAACAACAGTAGCTGCCTTTTAGCCATAGTTTTTAATCAGGGCAAATAATTGAAACAAACCCCGTTAAATCATTTCTCAGCCCGAGTCCTTCACCCACATTCCCTAGAGCATTGGGCCACCATGTGGACATTTCATTTCCCACCTCAATTTCACACAGAGACACAATTTCCTTTGCACAGATCCATGAGCAGCAAAACCTCCATATGTCTCTGGTCTGAGCCAGAGTATTCGATTCCAATGAACTCTTCTCTCCTGCGATGGTGATGGGCAGACAGAGGGGTCTTGGCATCTGCATCCTTGCCAGGGAGATAATGGCTCGGCTCTTTCTTTCTGCTGCTGTTGTTCGTCCATGAAACATCAAGGGTGGAAAGCAAGGCTGAGCTCACACACCAATCCCCTGAAACATTTCAGTGCCCCAGAAAAATTTTGCCCCCGGCTATTGGAACGATGTGCTGGAGATTTAACTAGGAAAGAGACTGTCTGAATTGTCAGAGTGGGGAACGAACAACAATCTACAGCGATGTCGTTAACACTAACACACTCTCATTCTGCTCCAGCTGGAAGGGAAATGGGCACGAACTCTTGCTGTTCAGCCAAGGACACACTTACACTGATGCGCAGGCATGAGTGTCCTGGGGAAGCTGGTCTGAGCAATTGGAATGACACCTCAGTAAGAACAGAATCATCATGTAGTGAAACAAATGCATGTTAAGTTGTTGTGGTTGAGTGGTTAAGGTGATAGACTAGAAATCCATTGGGGTTTCCCTGTGCAGGTTCAAATCCTGCCAACTATGCAAGCACTGTGTTGTTGTTGTTATTATTGCACTCTTAGTGCCTAAGCATCCACAGTGTGAACTGGAGCCAGGTCTAGTTTCACTCTATCTACACTTAAAACACTGCTGTGACACTGCTATAGCTCTCTGGAGCAGACAGTGACTGGAGGGGTTTTCCCATCCCAGTAATAGCTACATTGACAGAACAGTTCTTCCTTTTCTTTAGCACTATCGAACCAGGGCTTAGGTCACCTTAACTCTATGAATTTGGGAGTGGGGTCAAACCCTGAGATGTCGCTCTGCCAGTTCAGTGCCCAGCATACACCAGCCCTTAGATTCTTCTTGGTATTTCAATGCAGGCACTGACCTGTGAGAGGAAAACATCAGCTCACAAACACAGAGACTGAATTCCCCACATTTAATCTCGCTGCACTTTCCAGAAAGTCACAAAATTCAATTCATTCTTGCTAGGACAGAGAAAAAATAAGTGACACTAAGTTTTTGGCTTGGTTACATAAAATTAAGTGTTTAACTAATATAGTAAAAAATCTGTACTGATTCCTCTAATTAACACCACAGCGTAAAATAGAAACAGAGACAAATCTTGTCAGTGGCGGCTAATGTCGCAAATGATCTTCCCATTATTAATTGCCACGCTGCCCCCCTTGGAGGTCTGGGCATCTCCAGTGTCATTGCTCTGCATTCACCTTCCCCTTAGAATTGTTCTCAGACATTCGCCTTCCTCTGCAGCGTGGGGCACGGGGTCACTTGCTGGAGGATGAATCTATGAATCTATTCCCAAATTTGGAAAATTGTGCGGTTCAGAATGTGAATAGTGACCCTGTCACCTTCCTGCACCTGCTCTACATTGCTCCCCAGCAGCTTCTCCTCCTGCAGAGTAACCCCAGCTCTGCAATGCAGCCGCCCAGGGTTCAGCAAGGGCCCCTGGCAAGGACAGTGGGTGCAGCTAACACCCCGGTGTGCCTGGCAGTGAGGCAGTTTAAAAAAGCAACACTCCCCCAGAAGTACAGAGACTGAATTCCCCAATTTTAACATCATGACCCCCTGTAGAAAGCCACATGTGCTAGTTGTATTTTCACAGGGAGATGCAAAAATCAAGTGACATCAATTTTTAAATTGAATAAATAAAGTTGAGGAGATAGTTATTAACCTTACAAAAAAAAGGCTTATTTCCCAAACAATCCTCAAAATGTTACCAATTCCCACCCTTCCTCCATAGCAGCTCTGTGCAGTGTAACTGTTCTGCAGGCAGCTTCCCATTAAATGCTGTTGTGGGATATTCCCCAGCCTGGAAATGTATGAACGACAGAATTTGAAGCACAAACCTGGCTCCCTGCACCAGGTGGGATTTGAGTGTTTTGTCCCTGTCACTTAATGTTTCTCAATAGTACAGATGCCATGAGCAGGACTCTTGGCTCTGCTGGAGGGATCCTGGTACAGGGGCAGAAAGGATTGTAGATTCTGACCTGCACTCTGGAGAGGAGCTAATAAGTGAAGGGGGCATTTTTAACTTCTCCCCTGCCTCAGTGTCCCCTGGGCTGGAATTGTACATTCCACAGGGCCAAATGAGAGGGTAATGCCATTTGGTTAATGAAAACCAGTGCTTTAAGTGAGGTTTGAACTCACAACCTCAGCATAGCTCCTCTCAGCACTGCTCTATAAGTACTGTGCGCTAACCAATTGTGCCACTGGAGCACCTGTTATTTGTGACTCTCCCTAGGTTGATAAAGGCAAGGAGTGACCCCAAAACATTTCCAGTGGAGTTAAGAGCCGGTAGCGACAAGCGTTGTACTTGGTGGGGTGGATTCTTCTTAAGGCTTCCAGGCACCATTTGACCCTTTTGTTCGTCCCTGTGTAATAACAGAGCTGATTAAGACTCACTGTAGAGTCTTGCTGCAGACCAACAGATCTGAAATCTCTGATAACCAGGTCTAAGCATTAGTCCTGCTTTGGGACAGTGTCTCTCATCCAACAAACTACCCAGTCTGCGCTAGCAGTGAGGCTCCCACATTAACAGCTGAAATCAGGAAGAGTTGCAGGAAGTGCAGGGCCCCAGGGGTGCCTGAACAAAGGGGAACAACACCCCAGAACTTTTAAAAGTGGGAGAGCTCTGCCTTGCCACTTTGTAATGACCGTAAGGGTGAGGGAGGGGGGAGGGGGCGGCGAGCAGTGAGCAGGAGTTGGAGTCTTGGGGGGAACAGGCTGCACAGGGGCGGAGCCTTGGGGAGAAGGGGTGGTGCAGGGGCATGGCCTCGGGTGGAAGGGATGGAGCTACTGTTCAGGCTCTGGTAGCCACTACTTTTAGGGAGCCTGTTCTGCTCCTGGTGGGACCACAAGACGTCCCAGAGCAGAGAGGGTGGCCAGCAGAGCGGTGAGAAGGTGGAACGGCAAGTGGCCGGCAATGCGGCCAGACAGTGGAGGGAGAAAGGGGCTTTCCCCCCAGGAGGTAAGAGGTGAACTCTGGGTTTTCATTGACCAGAGCAGCAGCTGTGGGTGAGGTGCAGTGAAGGGAGGGGCACATCCACAGACCTTTTGGTGTCTGGATTTAAGACCTGGAGGCAAAAGGCCACTGCCTAGAGGGCTGTGGGTGGGTGTTTTGCTCAAAGTATTGTGTTATGAATCCTCATTGTGGTGTTTTCCCAAGTTAATACAAGGTGAATTTCCTCCTTTTTCTTAAAGTTTCTTTTCTACACTCAGTGCGTGTGAGTGGGGAAAGTATTGCCTCTTAGAGGCACTCAGTGGCCAGGGCTAGTTTCCTCAGGTTACTGGGTGGGGGCTTAAGCAGATTGTGTGTTGTATTGTTGAAGAGGAGCCCCAATCACCCAGACAGGGAATTGTAACTTCAACCTTCAGAGTAAGAGCCACAGGGGCTGCCAGCTGAGCTAGCCAGGCCGCCTAAATGTATTAACCCCTTTTCACCGCAAGAGCAAACACCGGGTACTTCTGCGCTTCTCAGCAGCTGGGAAAGAGCCTCTTGGGGGAAATCCTCCCCTCCTCTTGCCCCACCCTCAGTTGCTCTGTGGCTTTTAAGCCTTCCCTTGGAGCTGTCAGCACCAGCTGCCTCTGCTTCAGATGCCCAGAGGAGGAGAGGTGTGCTTTGGTCCAGCCTGGGACTCTTCCTCCCTCCTGCCTATCCATGACTATTAAACCTGGGCAAGAGGAAGAGGGTGGCAACTGGGCTGTCGACGTGCTTTCTTTCATGTAAATCAGTGTGACTCCTGGCCTACCCCTGCAGAAAGGTGGTGCGAGCTCAGATCAGAGGAATTGGAGGCTACCTCCTGCCCTCCACTGGTTCCACTATGGAGAGACATGTCCTCTAAACCAACCTCACTAGAAACCTGCACCAGGGAGTGGTCATCATAGAAGAGTTTCCTCTGACAGTTGGGAAAATGGGACCAGCGGTCCTCAGGCCGTCTGACACAATTAAAATCCACCGCCTACACCAAACAGTGTGTAGTCCAGAGGAATGGAGCCAGTTCCTTTCACACCTTAACTGGGGACCATAAACACTAATCTAGTGGTAACAAGTGCCATGGAGCACTGCAAATGTGAAGAACAAGACTCCAACTTTATCATTCTTCCCTGGCTAGGAGGGCCAGAAAGGCAGGCCCTTCCTCCAATCACCCTCTACCCATCAAGCCACCCTAAACCTGTTAATGTGCATTTCCTAAATGCACAGCATGTCCAAGTCCAGCTTCTCCAAGTCACAGAACATCCTACAATCTCCTCCTGGGCCTTTGAATCCCTGCCACGTTCCACGTGGATACTTTTACAGATGCCCCTTCCCCAGTACTGCCCTCACTCAGCTGTGGAGAGGAGCTTTTGTCCCCAGTCCCTGCCTCCTCTGGCACCATCTCCGAGGGCCACCCTGCCTCACTCTCTTCCCAGCATATTGGGTCAACCAATAAGTCGCATGGGAAATACAGCTCCCATCTCTGATTTTAAAAGGTCAGGTGGGCCAACTGGGGCAGAAGTCCATGCTCCATTGTCTTGTTGGGGATCTCAAAATCAGGGATTCATCTCAGGTAAAGGTGCTGCTGTGCTCCCAGAAAACAAGCCACCACCGCACAAAGAAAGATAGAAGGGCGGTTAGAGCCAAGGATTGAGCCAGGGACCTTTAGATTTTCATGCAAATGCTTGCCCAACTGAGCTACTTTGGTACCTGCATACTGCTATTTTGGCCTGCTACTTCTCTGTCTGGGATGTTTTTATCAGCCATGGCCATGGCACACAAAAAGGATGTCATTGTGAGTGGCCCACGAAGACAAGACTCGCTTTTGCCTGCCATGCTCAGCTTGACTTGCTTCCTCACACCATTCCTGCCTTAGTTCCCAGGTTGACCTGGTGGCAGAAGGGGACTGGGGGCCAGTGATGCGGGGAGGAAGCTGAGCTGGACCATGAGCTAGACTAGACCCTGACAGTAAGCGTCTGGCCACGACTTGCTGCCCCACCTTGTTATCCTGGCTTCCCCCACTGGACGTCATTTAGGAAGGGAAGTGGGGCTTCTACCGCCCCTCCCCAATTTTCACATCACAGAGGAGCACAAACAGGGAAACAAATGGCTGCTCCCTACTTCTCCCAGGAGAGGAACCAGACGACCTTAGCTGTGGTGAGTAAGAAGTGTCTGTTGGCTGACAGAGCTGTCCTGGAGGAGCTGGAACAGCAGCTGACACCTCCCCCTTGGCTCCGTGCTGTGGTAAATGCCCATTGCCTGGCTGCATGGGTGAATGCTGCTCTGGGCTCTGGAGAAAGTCTGTATTGGTCTATCAACCCCCACATCTTCACTGAGCCAGTCTGGTAAGGTCTCAAGTGCCCCCTCCGGCCTGGCAGCTGAGTCTGTGCAGACATCAACCTCCCTGCCAGCCCCACAGGCAGCAGCAGCACCAGCTCCCACAGCACCACAGGGGCACTCAATGCACTTCCTGTGGGGAAATGGCTCCTTGGCATCCAGCTGCTAGAGTGAGAACCAGGAGACAGCAGTGTCTGGTCACCTTGGGGGAGAGAAGAGACCTGATGAGAGCTGATCTTCAGTCTCCCTTGCAATGCTGGTCAGTTTTATTGCCACTGTAATAGTCAGTGCTTCCCTTCAGGGCTGGCCCTAGAAGGGTGCAGGACCAGGGACAAATCCCCCCCTTTCTGCCCTTCCCCGCTCCACCCCTTCCCCCAAGTCCCACCCCTTCCTGCCCTGCATCTTCCTGCTCCATTCCTCTCCCTCCTTCCCACTGAACAGCTGATCACTGGCAGGGGAAGGTGCTGAAGGGGAAGAGCAGGAGCTTGTCCACAAGGCCTGAAGCAGGGTCACAGCTGGCTGCCAGTGGGTGCTGAGCACCTTTTTTTCCCCCCTGTTGGTTCTGCAGCCTCATAGCACCCATGCATTCACTGACTCGGCTCCTTTCATGCTCTAAAGAGAGGAGCAGAACCAGGGCTGTGGCTGATCTATGGGGCACCAGGTGAGTGGCAGAGACTTCAGGTGCTGAGAGTTTGCCTGACACCTCAGGGACACAGTGTGAGGTGGTGCCCCAGGCATCTCTATGAAAGGAGCAGAACAGGATTTACTTGGGGTGAGGAGAGAATTGAGAGCATCCGTTTGTATAAAGGTATTGCCTAGGTGAGAGGTTGTGAGCAGGATTCAAACCTACAGAGGGGAATACTATTGGATTTGTCAATTCTAACACCTTAACCACTCAGCCGTGAGTATTATAAAGCTTCAGTATCGCAGAATAAATAATCATGATGAACTGGTCAATAATCACAGTGCCCAGGCTTGAAGATTTCCCACAGCAAACTTGGCTCCCAAAGCACTTGGGGGGATTTGGGGTTTGTTCTCATTGCTTAGCCATGTGCAGTCTCCCCTCTCACAGAGCAGGAATGGGAAATGATTCTCAACTTGAAGCCTGATGTGAATGCGAATGTCTGGACCAAGGGGACAGGGACTGGTCTTTACTTGAGAAACCACTGTCAAGTTTTAGCAAATTAGGACAAGTCAGCAAATAAAAACAACCTCAGGTATCAGTAACTGCTACAGGTTGCAAATTCCTACATGTAGCAGTTTCTGGCACTACACTTGTGCAGCTCTGCTCCCCGACTCTCCGTGGGATCCTGCTCTCTCCTTAGCTCCACCCCATTCTGGCCCAGACAGTTGCAGCTCACACAGAAGATGGGACTCCCTCATTTGATTGTGTGAAAGTAGAATGAATTATATTGTGAAAATAGAAAGGATTAAAGAAATACTGTCTGTACCTTTAAGCAAAACTGTTGGAATGCTGCAATCCAGGTGTCAGGAATACAGACATTAATATAGAACAATTGCACCGTTTAAGGGCAATTGGTGAAGTATTAGCCTTAGATCGATAAGAGTTAGTAAGGAAGTAGGATATGCATGCTGTGCCCCAGGTGAATTTTACTGTTTTGCTTTCTTTGTCCCTTTGTCTAATTCCTGTTCTTTTATCTGTATAAATAAGACTATTTGGGTCTTGCATGGCCATACACATTACCTGGGTGCTGTTGGTGGAGCTCTGCGCTAATAAAACAGAGTGGTTTGACAAATTGTGAGTCCTGATTCTAACTTTGACAATTTGGAGGTTCCACCGAGATGGCAACCGTCTCCACTGGGGCTGTGTGATTCCTGACCGTTTTTGTAGGATGACCGTGGCAGCCGGCACCTGGGCATTTGGCCCGAGCGGTCCTCCACTAGGGCAGAAAGGCGCACGACCACAGTGAAGTCTACGCCATCGAACCTGTTGGTTCCCACTCTGTTCTGGTAGGGATCCTGGGATCTGATATCAGGAATCTGGTCAGGTAATTATTCTGTGTTTTGTCCGGACTGAGAACTGTCCTGTCTCTGTGTCTATCCATCCTCTTGTGAAGTGTTTGAGTCTGGGTTCCATCTCTGTCTGGGGATTGGCCAACCATGGGGTTCCTGTCCCCACTGTCTGAGTGAGTGGAATCTGCACCATCGCAGCCGCACCGCACTTTGAGTAAAACCCCTAGTGTGAAAGCAAGGGCAATTGAGGCAGTAGCCTGTGGGCTCCTTTTGTGTGTTGCAGCGGGCATCGCTCTGATGAAAATGAATTTCCTTCTTGTGTGATTGGTGTCTGAAGTCCTCCTGTATTAGTAACCAGACGTCTAAGTCGGGACAGGTCCCTAAATGAACGCCGGCTCATTTTATGTATTTAGAATGGGTCCGGACTCCTGTAAAAAGGGTCCAGACTCCCGTAAATTTCTGGAAAAATGGTCTAGGCTAACTCAGGGGGATCCCAAAACTCAGTGGCGACTGTTAAAATCTTGGAACAAAGACTGAGTGGACATCTTAAAAGACAAACTCGGCCAACCTAAAACTAAATTGGCTAAAGAAGAGGTTAATTGTTTCATGCAGTGGTGGGAAGAGGCAAATCGTAGGTGGACAAAATTAAAACTTTCCTCTCTCAATTATTCAAATAATAAGTTAAAATCTTTATTAAAGGCCTCCTCTCCCACCACCAGATGGAGCGCTCCCCTTTACCCGGTTCTCCAAACCCCGGATCGATCCAACCCCCTTCATACTCCCATCTCATTGTAAAAAGGACAAAAAGCCCTTTGTTCTGTTCCCCTTTGTTGTCTGCCTCAAAAAATGATTCTTTAGTGTTCCACTACCAATTCAGCAAGGAGAGTGGGCTCCTCAACTAGCCCCCACCCTTCCTGGTCCCTTTCCTTGAACATTTCTTTCAAAATTGTGAAATGACCACAATATCACTCACAAACAGTTCATTGGGAAAAAAAAGCAGGATCAGGCCCAGACAAGCAGGCAAGCAACAGATAAAGAAACAGGTTGAAAGCCCTAAGGGAATAGTGTCAGGAGTAAGAAAAACAGTAAGTGCAGGCATGAACCCCTGGAACAATACTTAAAATGGTGAAATCTGAGGTGATAAAGGTGTCATTTTGGGACATAAACAAGTGATTTAAGAAAAGAGAGTGAAAAGTTAACTCTACAGAGGCTGAAGAGAATTAAGCAGTTAAACTTTGTGGAAAATGTTAAAAAGGACCATGTTAAAGAGAAAGAATTCTTGGTTTCTTTGCAGCCATTCTGAAGGGAAAATGGGCCCTTTTTCCAGAAGAATGCCTGTAAATAATTCATATATATATATATACAGCTATTTAAAAACATATCAGTGTAAAGAAATGTTAAGGAAAAGAAAATGTGTATGTATCTATTAGTCTGTGAAAATATGTAAAGTTCTAAGAATCTAAATCAGCACATCTGGTTTGTAAAACTCCTGTTTTGTAGGTGTAAGATAAATTGATTTTGTTTTTGTTTTTAATGCCACTACAAATTCATTTGACTCTTTAATTCAAGGTTGCAAAACTGACAGACCTCTTTGCAAGACACAGATAATTAGTGTTGTTTGGCTTTGGGATTTAGCATTTAACCCTTAAGGGGTAACTTGATTCTTTACAAAATTAAAATGTTTTTAAATAAAGACCAAGGCCATGTCTACACTTACAGTTTTGCAGCGCTGGTAGTTACAGCTGTGTTCGTACAGCTGTGTAGGGCCAGCGCTGCAGTGTGGCCACACTGACAGCTACCAGCGCTGCAGTGTGGCCACATTTGCAGCACTTGCGGCGCTATTGGGAGTGGTTCATTGTGGTTAGCTATCCCACAGAGCACTTAGTCCTATTTTGGCACTGTGGCTTGTGGGAAGGGGAAGGAAGTGTGCGGGTCTTTCCGCTTCCTGTTCCAACGCCCCGTGGTGCTTTGCTGCACATTCCGAGCAGTTTGGCGGCATTGTGAGTCTGCAGCGCGATTTCTGAGATTTCTGTTACAAATGGAGCCTGAGCTGCTGAGAACCTTGCTGATGAATGTTGCCAGCACATCACGCATGGCAGTGGAGCTATTCCTTCAGCTGCAAAGTGACAGTGAGGAGTCAGACGATGATATTGAAACGCCTGACGCTCAAGACACTCAATTGCTTGTGGCAGTAACAGACGTGCTTAGCACCGTGGAACGGCGCCTTTGGGCTTGGGAAACCAGCACTCAGTGGTGGGATCACATCCTCCTGCAAGCATGGGATGACGAGCAGTGGCTTCAGAACTTTCGGATGAGAAAAGCCACTTTCATGGGACTGTGTGCTGAGCTCGCCCCTACCCTGCTGCGCAGAGACACGAGATTGAGAGCTGCCCTGCCAGTGGAGAAGCGGATGGCTATTGCAATCTGGAAGCTGGCAACTCCAGACAGCTACCAATCGGTGGCGAACCTGTTTGGAGTGGGAAAGTCCACCGTTGGAATGGTGCTGAGGCAAGTTTGCACAGCCATTAATCACACCCTGCTAAGAAGAACTGTGACTCTGGGGAACGTGCAGGACATTGTGGATGGCTTTGCACAAATGGGTTTCCCTAACTGTGGAGGGGCAATAGATGGGATGCATATTTCTATTCTGTCCCCACCCCACCTGGCATCAGAGTACGTTAATCGCAAGGGGTATTTCTCCGTGGTTCTGCAAGCGCGTGTGGATCACCGTTGGCGTTTCACTGACATTTACTCAGGATGGCCTGGAAAGGTGCATGATGCACGCATCTTTCGGAACAGTGCCCTGTTCAGGAGGCTGAGGGCCGGGACTTTTTTCCCAGACCGCAAGATCACAGTAGGGGACGTCGAAATGCCCACTGTGATCCTTGGAGACCCCGCTTACCCCTTAATGCCATGGCTCATGAAACCGTATACAGGGAAGCTTGACAGGAACAAGGACCTGTTCAACTACAGGCTGAGCCGGTGCAGAATGACTGTGGAGTGTGCTTTTGGCCATTTGAAAGGGCGCTGGAGGTGTCTTTATGGGAAGCTAGATTTGAGGGAAAGCAGCATCTCCGCTATTATATCCGCGTGCTCTACCCTCCATAATATTTGTGAAGGTAAGGGTGAAAGATTCAGTGAGGAATTGACCTCCGAGGTTCGACGCCTAGAGGATGAATTTGCACAGCCAGAGAGCAGGGCTACTAGAGAGGCCCAGGAAAGGGCTTCAAGGATTAGGGATGCATTAAGGGAGCAATTTGATGGTGAGAGCCAACAGTAATGTTTGGTGCCTTTGCTGTGCTCCTTTCTACCTTGGGGTACAATATTTACCACTTCCTGCAATAATAAAACGTATTGTAAAAGCCATAAAATCCTTTATTCAAAGTACAGTACATAAAAGGCCAGGGGGGTTAGGGTGGTGGACTGTACATTCAGAGGTTTGAATATGTCCTGTTTGGATTACTGTTCAATGTCTGCTGCACTTCATGATTACTATGCTGCAGAGTAATGGGGGTGGAGTGCACAGGGTAAGAATTGTAGTTATCAGGGCTGGTAGGTGATCGTACAGGTGTTGGGGGCAGCTGGGGGTAATAAGAAACTGGCTGCTGGAGAAAGGTGTTTTGTGCAAATACTGGGGAACAAGAAAGAGAGCTTTGGGTGGGGTGTGGGTTACCATGGTACAGATCTGCCTGCATGGCTACGAGAGACTCGAAAGAGTCAGTTTGGCGAGCCAGGAGGCTTATCAGGTGCTTTGAGGTTCTTTTGGTAGCCAATTCCTTTCTCCTGCTTTCTGTTTGCCTCCACTCATACATTTTCTCTCTCCATTCCTGCGTCTTCCTACTTTCTCTGTTGTAGTGAATCATAACTGCTTTGATCAATTCTTCTTTTGATTTTCGCTGATTTTTTCTCAAGTTCTGCAAGCGACGTGAGGCCGGTGATCCGGCTGCATTAGTCAAGGTCACTAAAAAAAACATAGATAGAAACATGTAATACATAGAGGCTACATTGTTTATTATCACACAGTGAAGGAGTTTTTAGACTTTTTGTAGCATCCTTCCCACATACCTAACATAACACAGAGAGGCCAGGGAAGCGAAGGCATGGCGAGCAATGGGGTGAGTGTTTCTGCCCTGACTGCACCTGGGAGGGGGAATTGACTGATGGGTCACTGGGGTTTATCTGCACTGGGTACAGGAGGTAGCTGGTGTCCTGCACAGGGGACAGTAGTGAACATGAAGGTGGCGAGCTGCTGGCGGGGGGGGGGCGGTCCGCGTAAATGCTGGCCTGCTGGTGGGGGGGGGGGGAAACGCACCACGGGGCTGGCTGCCTGCTGGAAAGGAAGGTGGGGAGACCGGAGCGCACCGTGGGGCTGGCTATGTGCTGGAAGGGGGTGGGGAGACCGGAGCGCTCCGCGGGGCTGGCTGCCTGCTGGACAGACTGCTAACCTAGTAAGGAGGGCTTTAAACTAGGTTCGACGGGGACAGGTGAGCAAAGCCCACAGGTAAGTGGGGAACAAGACCTGGGAGATGGGTTGGAACCAGGAGGGAGCACGGGCTATAATGGCAGAGAGGAGGGAGGGTCAGGGCAAAGCTGAGAGGCAAGATCAAACCAGTATCTTAGATGCCTATATACAAATCCAAGAAGTATGGGTAATAAGCAGGAAGAACTGGAAGTGCTAATAAATAAATACAGCTATGACATTGTTGGCATTACTGAAACTTGGTGGGATAATACACATGACTGGAATGTTGGTGTGGATGGGTATAGTTTGCTCAGGAAGGATAGACAGGGGAAAAAGGGAGGAGGTGTTGCCTTATATATTAAAAATGTACACACTTGGACTGGGGTGGAGATGGACATAGGAGACGGAAGTGTGGATAGTCTCTGGGTTAGGCTAAAAGGGGTAAAAAACATGGGTGATGTCATGCTGGGAGTCTACTACAGGCCACCTAATCAGGTGGAAGAGGTGGATGAGGCTTTTTTCAAACAACTAACAAAATCATCCAAAGCCCAAGATTTGGTGGTGATGGGGAACTTCAACTATCCAGATATATGTTGGGAAAATAACACCACGGGGCATAGACTATCTAATAAGTTCCTGGACTGCATTGCAGACAACTTTTTATTTCAGAAAGCTGAAAAAGTTACTGGGGGAAGCTGTTCTAGACTCAATTTTAACAAATAGGGAGGAACTTGTTGAGAATTTGAAAGCAGAAGGAAGCTTGGGTGAAAGTGATCATGAAATCATAGAATTTGCAATTCTAAGGAAGGGTAGAAGGGAGTACAGCAGAATAGAGACAATGGATTTCAGGAAGGCGGATTTTGGTAAGCTTAGAGAGCTGATAGGTAAGGTCCCATGGGAATTAAGACTGAGGGGAAAAACAACTGAGGAGAGTTGGCAGTTTTTCAAAGGGACACTATTAAGGGCCCAAAAGCAAGTTATTCTGATGGTTAGGAAAGATAGAAAATGTGGCAAAAGACCACCTTGGCTTAACCACGAGATCTTGCGTGACCTACAAAATAAAAAGATGTCATATAAAAAATGGAAACTAGGTCAGATTACAAAGGACGAATATAGGCAAATAACACAGGAATGCAGAGGCAAGATTAGAAAAGCAAAGGTACAAAATGAACTCAAACTAGCTATGGGAATAAAGGGAAACAAGAAGACTTTTTATCAATACATTAGAAGCAAGAGGAAGACCAAGGACAGGGTAGGCCCACTGCTCAATGAGGAGGGGGAAACAGTAACGGGTGACTTGTAAATTGGAGAGATGCTTAATGACGTCTTTGTTTCAGTCTTCACTGAGAAGTCTGAAGGAATGTCTAGTATAGTGAATGCTTACAGGAAGAGGGTAGGTTTAGAAGAGAAAATAAAAAAAGAGCAAGTAAAAAATCACTTAGAAAAGTTAGATGCCTGCAAGTCACCAGGGCCTGATGAAATACATCCTAGAATACTCAAGGAGTTAATAGAAGAGGTATCTGAGCCTCTAGCTATTATCTTTGGGAAATCATGGGAGACGAGGGAGATTCCAGAAGACTGGAAGGAGGCAAATATAGTGCCCATCTATAAAAAGGGAAATAAAAACAACCCAGGAAACTACAGACCAGTTATTTTAACTTCTGTGCCAGGGAAGATAATGGAGCAGGTAATTAAAGAAATCATCTGCAAACACTTGGAAGGTGGTAAGGTGATAGGGAATAGCCAGCATGGATTTGTAAAGAACAAATCGTGTCAAACTAATCTGATAGCGTTCTTTGATAGGGTAACGAGCCTTGTGGATAAGGGAGCAGCGGGGGATGTGATATACCTAGACTTTAGTAGGGCATTTGATACAGTCTCGCATGATATTCTTATAGATAAACTAGGAAAGTACAATTTAGATGGGACTACTATAAGGTGGGTGCATAACTGGCTGCATAACCATACTCAGAGAGTAGTTGTTAATGGCTCCCAATCCTGCTGGAAAGGTATAACAAGTGGGGTTCCGCAGGGGTCTGTTTTGGGACCGGTTCTGTTCAATATCTTCATCAACGATTTAGATGTTGGCATAGAAAGTACGCTTATTAAGTTTGCGGACGATACCAAACTGGGAGGCATTGCAACTGCTTTGGAGGACAGGGTCAAAATTCAAAATGATCTGGACAAATTGGAGAAATGGTCTGAGGTAAACAGGATGAAGTTCAATAAAGATAAATGCAAAGTGCTCCACCTAGGAAGGAACAATCAGTTTCACACATACAGAATGCGA
Source organism: Gopherus flavomarginatus (assembly GCF_025201925.1). NCBI lineage: Eukaryota > Metazoa > Chordata > Testudines > Testudinidae > Gopherus > Gopherus flavomarginatus. Next base: position 51,837,475 of record NC_066624.1, read on the forward strand.
AGAGACTGTCTAGGAAGGAGTATGGCAGAAAGAGAACTAGGGGTCATAGTAGACCACAAGCTTAATATGAGTCAACAGTGTGATACTGTTTCAAAAAAAGCAAACATGATTCTGGGATGTATTAACAGGTATGTTGTAAACAAGACACAAGAAGTCATTCTTCCGCTTTACTCTGCGCTGGTTAGGCATCAACTGGAGTATTGTGTCCAGTTCTGGGCACCGCATTTCAAGAAATATGTGGAGAAATTGGAGAGGGTCCAGAGAAGAGCAACAAGAATGATTAAAGGTCTTGAGAACATGACCTATGAAGGAAGGCTGAAGGAATTGGGTTTGTTTAGTTTGGAAAAGAGAAGACTGAGAGGGGACATGAAAGCAGTTTTCAGGTATCTAAAAGTGTGTCATCAGGAGGAGGGAGAAAACTTGTTCACCTTAGCCTCCAATGATAGAACAAGAAGCAATGGGCTTAAACTGCAGCAAGGGAAATTTAGGTTGGACATTAGGAAAAAGTTCCTACCTGTCAGGGTAGTTAAACACTGGAATAGATTGCCTAGGGAAGTTGTGGAATCTCCATCTCTGGAGATATTTAAGAGTAGGTTAGATAAATGTCTATTAGGGATGGTCTAGACAGTATTTGGTCCTGCCATGAGGGCAGGGGACTGGACTCGATGACCTCTCGAGGTCCCTTCCAGTCCTAGAGTCTATGAGTCTATGAAAGGGGAGGGGGGAGACCGGAGCGCACCGCGGGGCTGGCTACATGCTGGAAGGGGGTGGGGAGACTGGAACGCACCGTGGGGCTGGGGGGGGGACCGCGGACCTGGCGCCCTGCACTCAAGTATCCCTAAATTCTGAACAGGGTTTCCTACTGCCAGATATATCACTGCTGCGTGTTACCTGGGAAGAGAGGGAGGGTCTTCTACAGCAATGTGGATTCCGCCCTGGCCCCTATGCAGCTTGCCTGTGTGCAGCCATGGTCCCCCCATCCCTCGCTGCACAGTGGATTGGACGAGTTAGCCTGACAGGGACAAGGACCACAGTGGCTCTCCCTATAAACTTGCGAAAGCACATTGCCCACGCTCTGGCTGCAACTTTTCAAGTGATTACCGAGGCAGATTACAGAGACGTGATAGAGCAAATCAATGGGCTATTCCACGTCTAGGCATGCATGCAGGCAGCCATAACCCCGACCGTCCTCTCCCAAAACATAAAAATCTGCTTACCCCAAGCACGCTCCTCAGCTTCTTCCTCACCAGCCACTTCCAGCTGCTGCGACTGGCTAGCCTCCTTCTGGCTTGAGAAGAGCTTCTGGCTGCATGCCTCCTGGGACTCCGGGGTGTCTCCTTCCACCCCAGTAGCCTCACTCTCGGCTTCCTCTACACCCTCCCCCACTTCTCCCTGCTCTGAACTCTCCATCGTGCTCCTAGGATTGGCAGTGGGGTCACACCCAAGTATTGCATCCAGCTCCTTGTAAAAACGGCAGGTTGTGGGGGCAGCTCCTGAGCAGTGATTTCCCTCACAGGCTTTGCAGTAAGCACTCCTCAGCTCTTTTATTTTGACCCTGCACTGCAACGTGTCTCGTTCATGGTCCCTTCTCAGCAAGGACTGTGATATCTGCCCATAGGTATCATAATTTCTCTGGCTGGAGCGCAGCTGTGCTTGCACAGCTTCCTCACCCCAAACACTGATGAGATCCTGCAGCTCGGAACTGTTCCATGCTGGGGCTCGTCTGGGGCGTGGAGGCGTGGTCGCTGATTGATTGAATGAGTGATTGCACTCCACACCTGGCTGAGCAAACAGGAAGGGGATTTTTAAAATTCCCGGGGCATTTAAAGGTGGGGTCAGCTGAGCCCAGGGCAGTGGAGTGTGCATGATTACCAGAGAGGCTTCTAAGGTATGCTGGGATACCTCCTTATACCCCGGAGGTCAATAAAAGCGCTGGTGGGCGTCCACACTTGCTGACCAGCGCTGGATCACCAGCGCTGGAATCCCTACACCCGAGGCTCGACCGGGTGTACAGCCAGCGCTGCAACCAGGGAGTTGCAGCGCTGGCCGTGCTTTGCAAGTGTGGCCACATCCTAAGTTGCAGCGCTGTAACCCCCTCACCAGCGCTGCAACACTCTAGTGTAGCCATGGCCCAAGTCATGGCTGCAATAGGGCAGTCAAAATCAGGAGAATAGGTAGAGATTCTGGAGTTTTTTTGTTTGGTTGTTTTTTTTGTAACAATAGCAGTTAAGAGCTGTAATGAAAGAATAAGAAATTAACAGTGACCCTCTGAAGCAACAGCAGAGGTGAGGTGCACAAAACAAAAAGAAGCAATGTTAAAAACACTGAGCCTTAAAATGACTCTATGTAATCAGACTGTCACTTTGATAAGGGTACATGAAAACTCTGTAAGAACAAAAGAAACAGTTACACCTTATGTAAAAATTGATATGCTAATGTTTTTAAAAAGTTATAGTATAGAAGGAATGTGCATTTTCCCTAGGACATGTGCAGTGTATATTGTAGAAAGGGGTAAAAGAAATGCAAATGAAACGTGCTGCTGAATTAAAATCCTATTAGGGCTCCAAAAAGAGCCGCAAAAGGCTGTGTTATCTTTTTCAGATCCCTGTGTGTTAAGACAGAGTCTCTGAGCTCTGCTGATGGCTTTGAATCCAAAAGCCAAGCCTCTGTTGATGCAAATTGCCTAACTGATAAAGAAATGTGAGAACTACCAGCACAAAAGAAGCTGCAAATAAAGAACATACCTGGTCAGCAAACAAATTGCCTACATAAAAGGCATGGTATAAGAAGATACCTTGAATAGATTTGATGCTAATGTTGCTGTTAATATTAAACATTAAAATAACTTTAATGTTAGTAAGTACCCCTGTAACAACTTGTAGTGTGTATGATTTTTGGAAAAATCCTTTAAAGTAATATGGTAATGATGCTTCTCAGCTATTACCTGTGAATAAACTTAAAGCTTAACACAGCAGGAAAAACATTACAAACTTGGTCTGCTATATAAAAGGAAAATCTTGAGGTACACCACCTCATGAATTTAATAACTAAACAGTGGAATAATTTCCGCATAAACCTTAAAAAGTAGAACCCATTAAAACCTGGTCTGCCTATAGAACAAAAAACACAAGAAAATATGGGGGTAACTCCTCTGTTTTGCCTGCAATCAGCAAGGGTATTTGTAAAAGAAAGGAATTTTTAAGTAATAATCAATGCCATCCCAAAAGGGGTAGAAAAATATTATTTTTGTCTTTCAGATAATCCAAAGTACTGTATAATGGGCTATGTGTATGTGTTAATTCTTGGGGAAAAGTGTTTAAAAAGTGTTAGCAACCCATTAGAAGACAAATGTAAATGTACTGTAAGTACTGTGTTTACCAATAATCACATTTACTATTTGCCACAACAACAACAAAAGAGTCTCAGCTTACTGTAAGCACTGATTTAGTTGAGTTCTCTATCAATCTTGGCATTGAATGGCAAACAGTTACCAATCATCTGTTAAAAGGTAAAAAGGTAACATAGTTCCTAGAAAAAAAAATGTGGAGAACTGGACCATTCATATTATACACGCAAATGGGGACATGTTAAGAATTGCCACTGCAGAAAAACATAACAGCTTACCATTGGTATAACATATTTTCTGGATGGTCTCCCACAACTACTGGCATACTAATGTTACTACCCCTAATTGTTTTTGGTTTTAAATTGTATGTGTTTAATTGAAATGTTTAAAATGTGCTGGTGGATAAAACAAATGTATGCAAAGCTAAAGCCACAGGCCCAAATCACCTCCCAGTATTTTCTATTACGTGGTCTAAATAAGAAGTGACACGGGTGATTAATAATCTTAGTGTCAAAAGGGAGATATGTAGGAGCAGGATTTTATAATGTCCCATAAGAATTAAAGTATAATTTGATTTCATCCTGCTAGTCACCTTTTTTAAATAGCAGAAAGAAGTGACCCCCTGGGACTATAAGATTCTGTTTTCCCATATGCATTACAAATTGGGCCCTCTCTAACTTTTTGTTTTAAGATTTAGGTAGTAAGAGACAGGATTCTCTATTGTGTCCATGTTAAGTAAATTAGAGAAACATTGAAGGCCTGGGTCTCAATGTAAATTGTCTTGGTTATTAATTGTAAAACTTAGCAAGGTTTAATTTGCAATGCTTTTTTGCTCGATATAAAATACTACTGTTTGTATTCTCAATCTATTTGTGTGAATGAGGAACGTATGCATCAGGAGAAGATAAGTTGTGAAGGCCATTGTTATAGCCAGAGTCAAGGAAGAAGTAGTAAGGAGACTTAAAGAACATCAAAGAATCACCAGGCACTGCTTACTATCCCAACAGCTGTTAAACTGTCTGGCATCTCAGAGTGGATACATGCTTCGCCATGTAAAAATGCACCACCCCCAGTGAACCAATCATCACTTCAGGACCACGCAGAGTCAATTGTGACTCCAGAAGAAGAAGTAGAGGAACAGCCTGCAATACCTTACAATCTACGTTCTCATAAGGGTTGCCAGAAGCAGACAACAACCTAAAGCAAGGCCCAAGAAGAAGCAGTAGTGAGCCTAGCGCCTGCTGCCTGGTGGACATAAAACTGTGACTGCGGTTTCCTCAGTTGAGGTTGTCAGAACCAGAAGGGCCCTGCCTTCAATATGCGCCTGTCGTGGTGCCTGTTCCTCGACTGCTGGTGTCTTAAGGTCTGGGGAGTCCACAACTATGACAATTCTTTTATCCAGCAGCAAGTTTGGATAGCTCAGACCCTTATTATTTCTAAATGCTGGGTCTGCAGTCACATCTCAGCCCACTCTCAAACTGGTGTTCCTGTCCTGGCTATCCCATTCAATTCCCCAGACCTCACTGGAGGACCTTGTCAGTCTAACACAATATGGAACAGTAATGAAACCTGGGAAGAGGCTATTGGCAGTTCCTTTATCCCACTTGGGGGAGTAATACACCAGGCAAAAAGGCTCCTGAGGTTACAAGCAGTAGTTAAAATAATGGCAAATAAAACCGGAGAAAGTTTAAGAGCCCTGGCCAAAGAAACAGGGGCGATCCGACAGGTGGCCCTCCAAAACCATCAGGCATTAGACATAGTGCTGGCGGCCAAAGGACGGACCTGTGCTCTCATTGGAAAACAATGTTGTCTATTTATACCTGATGATACCAATGAGGTAATAGATCGCGCTAGCCACTTAGAACAAATCGCATATCTTTCCCTAGTAGAGCTGAGTTCTTTATGGAAGTGGCTAAGTAACCTGTTCAATTTCTCTGGCATAGGAAACTGGTTGTTTCAGGGAGCCCTAACTATCCTGTTTGGAATCTTAGTGATTTTTGTATGCTTTCAGTTAATCTCCTGTTGTATCCAGAATTGTGTCACCCAGGTGACTGCCCCAAAACAGAGTGCTATTATGATGATTTTGAATATCGCTGATGAACAACGAGATAAGGAACGGTTAATTTGTGGAACCCAGTAATTGTTGGTCATGGCGTGCGCTTAACCAAAAGGAGGGATTGTGAAAGTAGAATGAATTATATTGTGAAAATAGAAAGGATTAAAGAAATGCTGTCTGTACCTTTAAGCAAAATTGTTGGAATGCTGCAATCCAGGTGTCAGGAATATAGACATTAACATAGAACAATTGGACCTTTTAAGGGCAATTGGTGAAGTATTAGCTTTAGATCGACAAGAGTTAGTAAGGAAGTAGGATATGCATGCTGTGCCCCAGGTGAATTTTACTGTTTTGCTTTCTTTGTCCCTTTGTCTAATTCCTGCTCTTTTATCTGTATAAATAAGATAGCTTGTGTCTTGCATGGTGCTCACATTACCTGGATGTTATTAGCAGAGAGCTGTGCTAGCAAAACAGAGTGGTCTGACAAACTGTGGCCTTGGCTACACTGGCACTTTACAGTGCTGCAACTTCCGCGCTCAGGGGTATGAGAAAACACCCGTCTGAGCGCTGCAAGATACAGCGCTGTAAAGCCTCAGTGTAATCAATGCCGCAGCGCTGGGAGCACGGCTACCAGCGCTGCAAGCTACACCCGTAGAGGATGTGGTTTACGTGCAGTGCTGGGAGAGCTCTCTCCCAGTGCTGGCGCTCCGACCACACTCACACTTCAAAGCGCTGCCGCGGCAGCGCTTTGAAATTTCAAGTGTAGCCATACCCTGTGAGTCCTGAGTCTAACTTTGAGAGGAGCGGACGTTCAAGTGGGGGCAGGGTGCTGCCTCCCCTCCCCAGCTCTGCGAGGGGACTGGGGAGCGTTCATTCCTGCGGGGGCAGGGTGCTGCCTTCCCTCCCCGGCTCTGCGAGGGGACTGGGCAGCGGTCGTTCCTGCGGGGGTGGGGCATTGGATTCCCTTCCTAGCTCTGTGAGGGGTATGGGCAGCGGCCGTTCCAGCGGGGGCAGGGCATTGCCTCCCCACTCCAGCTCTGAAAAGGGATTGGGGAGCAGCCGTTCCAGCGGGGGCAGGGCGCTCGATTCCCTCCCCACCTTTGCGAGGGGACTGGGGAGCGGCCGTTCAAGGGGGGGTGGGGTGCTGCCTTCCTTCCCCAGCTCTGCGAGGGGACTGGGGAGCGGCCGTTCCTGGGGTGGCGCGGTGCTGCCTTCCCTCTCAGGTTCTGCGAGGGGACTGTGGAGCGTCCGTTTCGGGGGGGGCGGGGCTCTGACTTCCCTCCCCAGCTGTGTGAGTGGACTGGGGAGTGGCCGTTCCTGCATGGGAGGGGCGCTGGGTTCCCTCTCCAGCTCTGCCAGGGGCTGAGGAGTCGCCGTTCCAGTGGGGGCGGGGCGCTACTTTCCCTCCTCAGCTCGGCGAGGGGCCTGGGCAGCGGCCGTTCCTGCTGGGGTGGCGCGTTGCCTTCCCTTCAAATTTCTGCGAGGGGACTGAGTTAAGGCCATTCCTGCGGGGGCGGGGCGCTTCCTTCCCTCCCCGGCTCTGCCAGGGGACTGGGTAGCGGCCGTTCCTGAGGGAGAGGGGTGCTGGTTACCCTGCCTGGCTCTGTGAGGGGACTAGGGAGCGACGATTCCTGCGAGGGCGTGGCGCTGCCTCCCCTCCCCAGCTCTGCCAGGGGTCTAGGGAGAGGCCGTTCCAGTGGGGGTGGGGCACAGTCTTCCCTCCCCAGCTCTGCGAGGGGCCCGGGGAGTGGCCATTCCTGTGGGGGCGGGGCCCTGGGTTCTTGTCCCAGCTCTGCGAGGGGACTGTGGAGCGGCCATTTCGGGGGGGCGGGGCTCTGCCTTCCCTCCCCAGCTCTGCCAGGGGCTGGGGAGCTGCCGTTCCAGTGGGGGCGGGGCGCTACTTTCCCTCCCCAGCTCGGCGAGTGGACTGGAGAGCAGCCGTTCCTGAGGGGGAGGGGCACTGGGTTCCCTCTCAAGCTCTGCGAGGGGACTATGTAGTGTGCATTCCTGCGGGGGCGGGGCCTTGCCTCCCCTTCAAAGTTCTGCGAGGGGACTAGGTAGCGGCGATTCCTGTGGGTGTGTGGCGCTTCCTCCCCTTGCCCAGCTCTGTGAGGGGACTGGGAAGCGATCGTTCCCCTGGGGGAGGGGTGCTGGGTTCCCTCCCCAGCTCTGCCAGGTGACTGGGGAGCGGCCGTTCCTGCAGGGGAGGGGCACTGCCTCCCCTCTCCAGCTCTGCGAGGGGACTGGGGGGCGGATGTTTCTGCAGGGGTGAAGTGCTGCCTTCCCTCCCTGGCTCTGCGAGGGGACTAGGGAGAGGCCGTTCCTGGGTGGGCGGGGTGGTGGGTTCCTTCCCAGCTCTGCGAGGGGAATGGGGAGCAGCCATTCCTGAGGGGGCAGGGCGCTACCTTCCCTCCCCGGTTCTGCCAGGGGACTGGGGAGCAGCCGTTCCTGCAGGGGAGGGGCACTGCCTCCCCTCTCCAGCTCTGCGAGTGGACTGGCGTGCGGATGTTTCTGCGGGGACAGGGCGCTGCCTTCCCTCCCCTGCTCTGCGGGGGTAGTGGGCAGCGTACGTTCCTGTGGGGGCAGGACGCTCTCTTCCCTCCCCGGTTCTGCGAGGTGACTGGGGATCTGTCGTTCCTGCGGGCGTGCGGAGCTTCCTTCCCTCCTCAGCTCTGCGAGGGTACTGGGCAGCAGCCATTCCTGCGAGGGAGGGGTGCTGCCTTCCATCCCCAGCTCTGGGAGGGGACTGGAGAGCGGCCGTTCCAGCGGGGGCGGGTGCTGGGCTCCCTCCCCACTTCTGCGAGAGGATTGAGGAGCGGACGATCATGTGGGGGTGGGGTACTCCCTTCCCTCTCCACCTCTCGGAGGGGGCTGGGGAACGGCCGTTCCAGAGGGTGCGGGGCACTAGGTTCTCTCCCCCGCTCTACGCGGGGACTGGGGAGTGGCCGTGTGACGGTGCTGCCCGTGGGAGCCAGCTGAATTCACTAAATCAGGGTGAACTGCAAACAAAACAGGGCAGCCAAATCCCAAACTCTGGTGGTTATTCCAATACTTAGATTTACCAACCAGCAGAAAACAGCTTCTATAGTACCTCACCAGTTACTTAAAAGTTTAAACCACGCAGTTGCCTTAAAGTGCTCAGCCTCAGGCCTCTGTCCAGACACACCTGTCAGATATGATGATGATTCCTGAAAATCTAACTTCATCATATAAAAGAAAAGGTTCTTCTGATCCCAAAGTATCAGCCACATACCCAGGTTCAATTATAACTTAGATCTTACCCAAAATACACGCTATAGCCAATTGTTATTAACTAAGCTAAAATTTATTAAAAAAATAAAGGGAGAGTGTTGGTTAAACTATCAATATACAGACAGACTTGAATTCAATTCTTGAGGTTCAGATACATAGCAGAGGTGAGCTTGTAGTTGCCAAGAGTCCTTTTAGAAATTGTCTACAGGTTATAGCCCAATTTCCATATTCAGGGTGGCTCCAGTCAATGACTGGGGATCTCAATCCTTATGGCTTAAGGTTTCCCCCTCTTGAAACCCAAAGCGGATCTGAGATGAAGAAGGATCGTGTCCCAGGCTTCTTATACATTTCCAGCAGCCTTTCGGCCTGAGAAATCAATAGGCTTAACTCCTTCTTCCAAACATCCTGCCAATTAGCACAGAGTCATTTATCCATTAAACAGTTCAGATACAGGTTACCACAACCTTCAAAGAGACATATAGACAATAATACTATTTCACTCGGTATCATCATAGATGCTAATATTCCTTTTTTGATCTCTGAATTAAAACTATAGCAATAGACAAGACTTGTTTCCTTAGATCACAAGACCTGAGCAAACATCTGCCCTTTTACCTCTAACAATGCAGACTTGCATTTCAAAGCTCTGTTCATTTACAGATCTTCCTAACCAGTCCGTAATGTTCACCCATGGGTCAGGTCAGTCGGTGAGGTGAGGTAATTAACTGTTTCTGGCCCTGTCACCTTTCAATGAGATATTATAGTACACTCATAACGTCACAGCCCTGTCCCCGCTGGAGTCTCCACTCCCCAGGGCCGTTCTAGAGCTGGGGATGGAAGCCAGCGCCCTGCCCCCGTTCAAACCATCACTCCCCAGGCCCTTCCCAGAGCTGGGGAGGGAAGCCTGTGCCCCTCCCCCACTTGAACCGCCACTGCCCAGGCCCCTCCCAGAGCTTGGGAGGGAAGCCAGCGCCCTGCCCCCTCTTGAACCGCCATTCCCCAGGCGCCTCCCCCGCTTGAAACGTGACTCCCTAAGCCCCTCCCAGAACTGGGGAAGGAAGGAAGTGCCCTGCCCCCGCTGCAACCGCAACTCCCCAGGCCCCTCACAGAGCTGGAGAGGGAACCCAGCACCCTACTCCCGCACAAACGGCTGCTCCCTAATCCCATTGGAGAGCTGGGGAGGGAAGTCAGCGCTCTGCCCCCGCTTGAATGGCCGCTCCTCAGTCCCCTGGCAGAGGTGGGAAGGGAACCCAGTGCCCCACCCCCACAGGAATGGCCGATCCCCAGGCCCCTCCCAGAGCTGGGGAGGGAAGCCAGCGCCCTGCCCCCCACAGGAAAGGCCACTCCCCGGTCCCCTTGCAGAGCTGGGGAGGGAACCCAGCGCCCCGCCCCCGCTGGAACGGCCACAGCCCAGTCCCCTTGCAGAGCTAGGGAGGGAGGGCAACGCCCCCCCAGCAGGAACGGCTGCTCCCCAGTCCCCTCGCAGAGCTGGGGAAGGGAGGCAGCGCTCTAACCCCGAAGGAACGGCCGCTCCCTAATCCCCTGGCAGAGCTGGGGTGGGAAGGCAGCGCCCTGCCACCGCAGGAACGGCCGCTAATCAGTTCCCTCATAGAGCTGTGGAGAGAACCCAGCGCTCAACCTTCGCAAGAACGGCTGCTCCCCAGTCCCCTTGCAGAGCTGTGGAGGAAAAGCAGCACCCCACCTCCCCTGGAATGGCAGTCCCACAGTCCCCTCACAGAGTTGATGAGGGAAAGCTGTGCCCCGCCCCCGCTAGAACGGTCACTCCCCAGTCCTCTGGCAGAACTGGAGAGGGAACCCAGCGCCCTGCCCCGGCAGGAACGGCCCCTTCCAACTCCCCTTCCAGAGTTGGGAGGGAACCGAGTGCTCCGCCTCTTGAGGAATGGCCGCTCCCTAGTCCCTTCTCAGAGTCGGAGAGCGAACCCAGTGCCCCGCCCCGGCAGAAACAGCCGCTCCCGAGTCCCCTTGCAGAGCTGGGGAGGGAAAGCAGCTCCCGGCCCCCGATGGAATAGCGGCCCCACAGTCCCCTCGCAGAGGTGGGGAGGGAAGGCAGCGCCCCACCCCCACAGGAACTGCCGCTCCCAGTCCCATGGCAGAGCTGGGAAGGGAACCCAGCGACTCGCCCTCGCAGGAAATGCTGCTCCCCAGACACTCGCAGAGCTGGGGAGGGAAAGCAGCACCCCGCCCACGCTGGAATGGCGAACCCATAGTCCCCTCGCAGAATTGGGGAGAGAACACAGCGCCCTGCCCCCGCAGGAACAGCCGCTCTCCAGTCCCCTTGCATAGGTGGGGAGGGAAAGCAGCGCCCCACCCCTGCTGGAATAGCGGACACACATTCCCCTAGCAGAGGTGGGGAGGGCAGGCAGTGCTAAGACCCTGCAGGAACGGCCGCTCATCAGGCCCCTGGCAGAGCTGGCGAGGGAACCCAGCGCCCAGCCCCAGCAGGAACGGCTACTCCCCACTCCCCACGCTGAGCTGAGAGGGAACCTAGCATCCCGCCCCCGCTGGAACGGCCACTCCCTAGTCCCCTGGCAGAGCTGGGGAGGGAAGGCAGCGCCCCTCCTCCTCAGGAACGACAGCTGCCCAGTCCCTTCACAGAGCTGGGAGGGGAACGCAGTGCTCCACCCCCCACTGGAACGGCTGCTCCACAGTCCCCTCGCAGAGCTGGGGAAGGAAGGCAGCACCCCCCCCCCGGAAAGATTGCATCCCAGTCCCCTCACAAGGCTGGGAGGGGAATTCAGCGCACCACCCTCGCAGGAAAGGCCACTCTCCATTCCCCTGCCAGAGCAGGAGTTGGAAGGCAGCGCCCCGCCCCCGCAGGAACGGCCGCTCTCCATTCCCATCGCAGAGCTGTGAAGGAAACCCAGCACACCACCCCTGCAGGAACGAGAGCTGCCCAGTCCCCTCACAGAGCTGGGAGGGGAACCCAGTGCCCCGCCCCTGCAGGAATAGCTGCTCCACAGTCTCCTCGCAGAGCTGGGGAGGGAACCCAGCTCCCTGTCCACACAGGAAAAACCACCCCTAGTCCCCTGGCAGAGCTGGGGCAGGAATGCAGCGCCCCGCCCCCGCAGGAACGGCTGCTCCCCAGTCCCCTGGCAGAGCTCGGGAGGGAAGGCAGAGCCCCTCCCCAGCTGGAATGTCCGCTCCAAATTCCCATGGCAGAGCTCAGAAGGGAACCAAGCGCCCCGCCCCGGCAGCAACGGCCGTTCTCCAGTCCCATTGCAGAGCTGGGGAAGGAATTCAGCACTCCAATTCCGCAGGAACGACAGCTGCCCAGTCCCCTCACAGAGGTGGGAGGGGAACCCAGCGCCCCGCTGCCACAGTAACAGCCGCTCCCCAGTCTCCTGGCAGACCTGGGGAGGGAACAGAGCTCCCCGCCCCCACAGCAACAGCAGCTACCCAGTCCCCTCGCACAGCTGGAGAGGAAAGGCAGCGCCCCGCCCCTGCAGGAACGGCTGCTCCCCCATCTCCTCGCAGGACTGGGGAGGGAACCTAGTGTCCCGCCCCGCTGGAACGGCCACTCCCTAGTCCCCTCACAGAGCTGGGAAGGGAAAGAAGCGCCTGCCCCCACAGGAATGGCCGCTCCCCAGTTCCCTCGCAGCACTAGGGAGGAAACACAGAGCCCCGCCCCCACTTGAACGGCCGCTCCCCATTTCCCTCGCAGAGCTGTGGAGGGAACCCAATGCCCCGCCCCCACAGGAACGGATGCTCCCCTTTCCCCTCGCAGAGCTGGGGAGGTAACACAGTGCCCCACTCCCGCTGGAACGGCCGCTCCCCAGTCCCCTCGCAGAGCTGGGAAGGGAACCCAGCACCTCGCCACCGCTGGAACGGCCGCTGTCCAGTTCCCTCATAGAAGTGGGGAGGGAACCCAAAGCCCCTCCCCTGCAGGAATCTCCGCTCCCCAGTACCCTATCACAGGTGGGGAGGGAACCCAGCGCCCCGCCCCCGCTGGATCGGCCGCTCCAACGTCCTCTTGCAGAGCTGGGGAGGGAATCCAGCGCTCCGCCACCGCAGGAATGGCCGCTCTCCAGTCTCCTGGCAGAGCTGGGGAGGGAAGGCATTGCCACACAGCCGCTAAAACGGCTGCTCCCCAGTCACCTGGCAGAGCTGGGAGGGGAACCCAGTGCACCACCCCCACAGGAACGGCTGCTCCCTAATCCCCTCTGAAAGCTGAGAAGGGGAGGCAGCACCCCAACCCAGAAGGAACGGCCACTCCCCAGTCCCCTGGCAGAGCTGGGGAGGGAATGCAGTGCCCTCCTCTGCAGGAACGGCCACTCCCCAGTGCCCTTGCAAAGCAGGGGAGGGAACACAGCGACCCGCCCCGCAGGAATGGCCGCTCCCCAGTTCCCTGGCAGTGCTGGAGAGGGAAGGCAGCGCCCTACCCCTGCTGGAATGGTCGCTCCCCAGTCCCCTTGCAGAGCTGGGAAGGGAACCCAGCACCCCACCCCTGCAGAAACGGGCACTCCCCAGTCCCCTTGCAGAGCTGGGAAGGGAAGGCAGCGCCCCTCCCCCTCTGGAACGGCCGCTGCCTACTCCCTTCGCAGAGCCGGGGAGGGGACCCAGCGCCCTGCCCCCACTTGAACTGCGAGGGGACTGGGCATCTGTCGTTCCTGCGGGGGTGGGGCACTCGATTCCCTTCCGAGCTCTGCGAGGGGATTGGGGAGCAGCCGTTCCTGTGGGAGTGGTGCGCTGAGTTCCCCTCCCAGCTCTGCGAGGGGACTGGGACGTTGTCTTTCCTGCAGGGACGGGGCACTGGCTTCCCTCGTAGAGCTGGGAGGGTAACCCAGCGCCCCGCCCCCGCATTAACGGCCACTCCCCAGTCCCCTCGCAGAGCTGGGGAGGGAAGCCAGCGCCCCACCTCTGCTCGAACCACCACTCCCCAGGTCCCTCCCAGAGCTGGGGAGGGAAGCCAGCGCCCCTCCCCAGCTTGAACCGCCACCCCCCAGGTCCCTACCAGAGCTGCGGAGGGAAGCCAGCGCCCCGTCCCCACTCGAATCGCCACTCTCCACTCCCCTCCCAGAGTTGGGGAGGGATTCCAGCCCCCCGCCCCCGCTTCAACCGTGTCTCTTCGGGCCCCTCCCAGAGCTGGGGAGGGAAGCCAGCGCCCCGCCCCCGCTCTTACCGCATCTCCCCAGGCCCCTCCCAACCATTGGCGTGATCTGCAGAGGGATCCCTCCTTGGAGAAGCTGAGGGAACTTGCTGGCCACAGCGCTGCAAACCCCCTTGGGGAAGGCTGCAGGGACAGAGTCCTGCGGGAGAAGGGATTCCTGTACCAGGAATGGGCTCCCTAGGGGGAAGTAGAACTGGGGGGAATTGAGAGGCAGCTGGTGATGTCCCAGGAATCCACAGGGTTCTTCCCTTTCGAGCTTCTGGATGGGAGGAGAGTGAGGGGACCCCTGAACCTGGAAGGGGAGGATTGGGAGGAGAAGGGGGAAGACCGCCTAGTGGATCTCTTCCCTGAGGTGGGACCCAATCTCCCCGTCAGGTGTTCCCTGTTCAGAGTCACTGGGAAAGCAGCCCAGAAACTGGAGAGGGAGGTCAAGGACCTGCTGGCTTTAGATGGCATCCAACCATTCAACAGCCCATTGGCATCACCCATGTGGCTGATACCCGGGGGAGACAGGATGATCTGGTTTAGTGGGGACTATCGAAAGGTTAAAGCCATCACAGTGTCCAATGCCTACCCTGTCCCTAGGCCTGGGGAGATTCTAGACAAGCTGATGGGGATGGAGAACATGGCCCTGGCATACGATGACATGTGTGTGTCTTTAGCCAGACCTGGGAGGAACAGGTGTCCCAGGTGAAGAGGGGGCTGGGCTGCCTCAAGGACACAGGACTGACGGTAAAAGCTGAAAAGTGTAAGGTGGGGATGGCAGAGGTGTTGAATCTGGGCCAATAGGTGGGGAGTGGCTGCCCAAACCCAAAGCTGGCCAAAGGCCAAGATGGGGGGCTCTTAACCAAGAAAGCCCAAATCGCAGCCCAGAGTGCTGGGAAAAGACCCAATCCCAGTTTGAACCCCAGGGGTATTGGGGTGGCAAAAGGGTTCGGGCTGCATAATCCTTCCCACATGCGGCCTGTCAGTGCCATCAAGCACACCCAACCTAAGACCCCCCCTGCTAATCACCACCCCTTGCAAAGACCCCCCCAGCCAGCACCTCTCAGACCCCCCCGCTCATTCCTTCCACCTGCAGAGACCTCCTAGCCAGCCCCTTTCAGAGCCGCCCGCTCAGCCCCCACTGCAGGGACCCCCCAGCCAGCGCCTCTCAGACCCCCCCGCTCATCCCCTCCCCCCACAGAGACCTCACAGACAGCGCCGCTCAGACCCCTGCCCCCCGGCACCTTCCCGCTAACTCTTGTGTCTCGCACCCTCCCCCGCGTGTCCCGCCCCTCCCTGGTCCACCTTGCCCCCCCACCCCGTCCACGTCCAAGTGCCCCCCACCCCACGTCCCACCCCCCGGCCCTGTGACCTGCCCCCTGCCTGGGTCTGACCTGCCCCCTTGCCCCGTGACTTGCCCCAAACCAGGGTCAAACCACCCCCCACCCACATCCCGCCCCTTCAGGTCCAACCACCCCGCATCTCACAACCCCAGATCCGACCGGCCCCTGCGTCCCCCCCCGCACATCTGATCATCCCTCATCCCCCCTGTCCTGCTCCACACTCCCTTCACGTACCGTCTGTCCCGGACTCACAGATTGTGCCCACCCGTGGCCCTGTGTGGTCCGTGGAGGGTGCCCCTTTCAGTGTGACAGCCCTTCTCGGGGGTCCACTCTCACTCTGGGTCAGGCCATTCCACCTCCTGGAGCCGCACCTCTCTGAGCCTTAGCACTTCTGTCTCTGCTGTGGGCCCCCTCAGGGAGTCCACACGCTCTGGACCCCCCGGGCCTCCTCACCCCCAAAGAGTTTGATGCCTCACGTTCTCTAGCCTGGAGTGACTCTCAGCCAGCATAAAACGGGAGGGTTTATTGAGAGTTGAACCCAGCATAGGAAACTCTCAGGGCCTCAGGCCTGGCCTCCCTAAGCCCAGCACATCCCAGTCTCCTTGCAGCCAGGTGGTGTGACAAACTGGGACAGTTCTTACTGTGGGCTGTGAATACTGTGTTGGTGCCTCACTGTCCCTATGGCAGTTCTTAAGTATCTAGCAAAGCAAAGGGCCAGTTCACTGAAATGCCTGGCACTCTGTCTCCTAGCCACTGATGGCCTGGGCCCCTCCTCTGCAAAGTGCCAGCTGAAAGTGTTGGAGACAAAGGGATCAGGTGATCTCCTGGCCCGGGGAAAGCAACAGAGAGAGGAGGAGGGGTTGGAGGGGGTTTGGCAGTCTGGAGCTGGCTGGGGGAGGAAGGGAAGGACAGACAGGGCTCTGCTGGGGCCCCAAGATGGACCTAACTGGGGGGATCCCGT
The DNA here is from genome assembly GCF_025201925.1 of Gopherus flavomarginatus. NCBI lineage: Eukaryota > Metazoa > Chordata > Testudines > Testudinidae > Gopherus > Gopherus flavomarginatus. Next base: position 51,853,546 of record NC_066624.1, read on the forward strand.
TGTCTGTGCCTGCAGGACCTGTCTTGGACTGTGTTCCTGGCATCTAAATAAACCTTCTGCTTTACTGGCTGGCTGAGAGTCCTGGTGAATCGCAGGAAAAGGGGTGCAGGGCCCTGACACCCCCAGACTCTGTGACAACTGGTGGCAGCGGCGGGATTTACTATACCCTGTGGACAGCGCTTCCTGCAGTAAGTGACTGGGGAGCAGTAAAACAAAAGGGGACTGACAAGGACCAGGTGGGCTGAAGTGTCAGAGAGAGACGGGGTCAGGGGGTGATTAACCACTGGGAGTGTGTGACCAGAGAGAAGGACTTTGCAGTAACAGTGTCCCCCGGGGGGATTGCAGGAGCTGTCCCAGGGGCAGAAGAGTTTGCAGCTCGACCCTGGCAGAGAGGGGGTGACCGGAAAAAGGGCTGGTGCATGAGGGGTCTCCCTGGAACCGGTGGAAGCTGAGAGCACAGGCCGGCGAGTGGCCAGCAGGAAGATGTATGCTAAGCGCCTTAAGAAAGACCTGGTGGAGCTGTGCAGGCAGAGAGGGCTGTGCATTGGGAGGTCCACCATAGAACAGCTAATTGCCCAGCTGGAGGAGAAGGATTGCTCGGGTGAACGGAGCTCGGTCCATGAGGGAAGCTGCCCAGCGGATGCAGCGCGGACCCTGGGGCCTGACATGGCTGGGAGGGGCCAGACTGCTGCTGAGGACACCTCGAGACCCTGCCCACCTATACCGAGGAAAGAGGTTGGGGGAAGCCCAGTCAATACCGAGGGCACCCTGATCCCGGCGGCCAGCAGGGGATCATCCCAGCGGAGCTCCCCGTCCCTGGAATGGATGTGAATGGAACATGACAAGGAGCTAAGACGAGAAGAGTTCGAGTTAAGGAGGCAAGAACTGAAGGAGTGGGAGAACCAGTGTAAACATGAGGAGAACCAGCGCCAGCATAAGTGGGAGGAGAAGGAGATCCAGCGTAAGCATGAGCTGGAGCTGGCCTGGCTGAGGAGCAGTGGGGCCCCGGCTGCGGCGAGTGAGGGGGGACCCAAGCCTACAAAGAGCTTTGATAAGTGCTTCCTGGCCCGGCGTAAGGAGGGGGAGGACATAGACACCTTCCTGACGGCCTTTGAGAATGCCTGCGAGCTGCATGGGGTTGACCCTGCAGACAGGATCACATTTCTCACCCACTTACTGGACTCCACAGTCGTGGAGGTGTACAGCCGAATGAAAGGGACGGAGGCAGGGGACTACGAGCTGTTCAAACAGGCCCTGCTCTGGGAGTTTGGGCTGACTCCTGAGATGTACTGGGAAAGGTTCCGGAGTCAGCGTAAAACCCGTGAGGTCACATACCTACAACTTGTCAACCGGGCGCAGGGGTAAGCCTGCAAGTGGACAGCTGGGGCCCAAACTAAAGAGGACCTGCTTGACCTATTCATACTAGAGCACCTGTACGAGCAGTGCCCGTCCGACCTGAGGCTGTGGTTGATGGACCAGAAGCCGGAGAACCCGCAGCACGCAGGCCAGCTGGCCGACGAATTTGTGGACAGTCGGGCAGGGTATAACAGGGAGGAGTCTCGAAGGAGCAGGCCTGCCTCAACGCAGAGAGAGAGTCAACATGGGACCTCCCAGTGTGAGCCTATGGAGAACCCCCACCAAAACTGAACATCCAGCATCAGGTCCATCCGTTCCACTCGAGGGGACCCACGAGACATGGGCTGCTATCACTGTGGCCAACGAGGCCACATACGGGCCCAGTGCCCCAAGCTCAGGGACAGATCGAGCAGACCCAACCAGCAGAGGGTTGACTGGGTAAAGACCCAGTCGGATGAGGGGTAACATTCCCAGGAAAGTGGGGCTGGCAGCGTACCACTGGTGAAAGAGGGAGGAGGTCCCCAGGTCAGCTCCTCTGGAGGGTTGGATGCTCCAGGCTCAGAGTTTTTGGTTTACAGGGTGGGAGCGGGGCTGCCCCTCCAGAGAGAGTGCCTTGTTTCCCTGGAGGTAGTTGGGAGGAAGGGCACTGGGTCACGGGCGCAGAGGTGACGATGGCTCGGCCCGAGGTGGTGGCCTCAGATCAGATGGTGCCCGACACCTACCTGACCCAGATGGGTGTGGGCGGGACCCCATTCGAGGTACCCATAGTGAGGGTACACCTGAAGTGGGGGGCCAAGGAGGGCCCCAAGGACGTGGGGGTACACCCACATTTGCACACAGAGGTGTTAATGGGAGGGACCTGGTGGTCTGGCCAAGCAACGCCCGGGGTGCCCTGGTCGTGACCCGTAGTCAGAGTCAGCGCAGGGAACTGCGCCCCTACAACGCACAAGGTACTGTGCCCGAGGCGCAGGACCCTAACCTGCTGGGGAGGGAATGCCCAGGGACACGGCTCAGAGAGGCTGCGGCCTCAGACCCAGCCGACGAGAGAGAGCAGGTCCCAATCCCTGTCCCAGCTGCTGAGTTCCAGGCCAAGTTGCAGAAAGATCCCTCCTTGAGGAGACCAAGGGACCTGGCTGACCTCAGTGCGGTACAGACCATGAGGAGAGGTTACAAGGAGAGGTTCCTGTGGGAGAGGTGGCTTCCGTATCCAGCTCTGGAAGAGGAGTGGGGAGTGGCAGTTCCAGCGGGGGCGGGGTGCTGGCATCCCTCTCCAGCTCTGTGGGGGGTCTGAGGAGTGGCGGTTCGAGTGGGGGAGGGGCACTGGCTCCCCTCCCCAGCTCTGGGAGGGGAGTGGAAAGTGGCGGTTCCAGCGGGGGATGGGTGCTGTATTCCCTCCCTAACTCTTGGGAGAGAGCGAGGAGTGGCTGTTTGAGCATTGGCGGGGTGCTAGCTTCCCTCCCCAGCTCTGGGAGGGGCCTGGAGAGTGGCGGTTTGAGCAGGGGCGAGGCACTGGCTTCCCTCCCCAGTTCTGGGAGGGGCATGGGATGAGGCCTCTCAAGCGGGGGTGGGGCGCTGGCTTCCCACCCTAGCTCTGGGAGGGGAGCAGGGAGTGGCATTTCGAGCAGAGGCGGGGCGCTGGCTTCCCTCCCCAGCTCTGGGACAAGCCTGTGGAGTGGCAGTTCCAGGGGGGTGGGGTGCTGGCTTCCCTACCCAGCTCAGGGAGGGGCCTATGGAGTGGTGGTTCGAGTGGGGGCAGGCAGCGAGCTCCTTGCTTTGGTCACAGCATCAGAGCCAGCGTGAGCCTCCTCTCCGGTGTGCAGGGGGGGCGAGGAGCATCTCTTCCTCCCACTCAGCCCCAGGGGGCTGGTTACAAGTAGGCAGGTATGCTGAGCCCAGCAGCCGCTCCCCCCTGCCAGCCACGTCATTTGCATTTTCACTGACCATTTCCATCCTATCTAATTGGTTCTCTGGATTTGAATTCAAACCCTCGGCCATTGCAGGAGCAGGGCCTGGATCCTGTCCCAAAGAGATACAGTCACCCCCCAACAGGGCCTCCCAGCCGATATCCTGGAGAACCCCAACGACCAGCCAGCCCGACCCCTCCGGGGTCTGCACAGGGATCTGGGCCACAGGCAGGACGAGGGGCTTCACCCTAGGGACCTTCACCCAGGTCCCACAGCCCCTCAGCATCTGCGGCTGCACCACCACAGTTCTCTCTGTCCCAGGGTCTTGCCACCCCAGGCGTGTCTCCCCACTGACCCCTGGGCAGCCCCCTATGTCTATCCACTCCACCATCCCCAATTCATGCTGCTACTGTTTCTCCTGCAGCTTTTCCTCGGGCTCTTGCTCTCTCTCACGGTCCTCTCGCTCTCTCCGACTCTGCTCCCATCCCATCCGTCTCCGATCCCCTGATGGGGAACCTGATCCTGAAAACTCTCATCTGGTTGGAGACCAGACTCTCGGGGATGTCTGGCTGCTGCTCCAGCTGCTCCCAGATCCTCTTGTAGCCCCACCTGGGTCAGGAATCTGCTGCTCAGAGGCATCCTCCTCCTCCAACTGCACGATTAACTGTGCCTTGGTGAACTTCCCCGTGTGTAACCCTCTCTTTGTGCACAGGATCACAATGTCTTTCTCAAGGAGATGGTGATAGGCCATCACCTCACCGTTCCCAAGTGGCTGTGGACTCACAGGCCTGTGTGCTCTTGGCTCCCCCATGGTTTCCAGGAAGAATCCCTGGTGTGCCAGCCCTTCTCGTGGTCACCACCTCTTTGCCAAGGTCGAGCTGCAGCCTCCTCCGCCCCTGGAACTGCTCCTGCAATCCCCAGGGGTCTGTGCTACTGCTAAAATCCTCTCTCCAAGGGTTGAGCGGCAAGCTCCTTCACCCCTGAGACTTTCCACTGCACTTCTCAGGGAGACCCTGTTACTCCAACAGTCCTTCTAGCTAGTCATACACTCCCAGAGGTTAACTGCTTCCTGAAACTGTCCCTCTCTGAGCCTTCAACACATTATCCCTCCTTTGTTTTACTGCTCCCCAGTCACTTACTGCAAGCAGTGCCATTCACGGGGTGCAGTACATCCCACCTCTGCCACCAGTTGTCACAGAGTCACTGGGTGATGCTCTGGAATTGCTCTCCACCAAGCCAGTCAGGACTTTGAGGAGCCTCCTCTCCCTTGGAGCAGACGTTTTAAGGGCAAGAAGCTCACATGTCTTCACCTCCTGGGTCTCTCCTTGGAGCATTCAGCATCCTCTGACCCTCCGTGGACTTCCCACAGCGACTCTGCCCAGGCAAGGTCCATTTTGGGGGGGTATGAAGGTTCTTTCCTCACTTTGAACTTTAGCATCCAAAAAGCGGTGACCTGCATGATCACTTTTAATCTTAATTACCAGCTTAAATTTGGTACGCTGCCACCAGCCAAAAATATAGTGTTTGGCACACTTCCTGTTCCCCCTAAACCTTCCCTGGGGAACCCAAGACCCAAACCCCTTGGATCTGAAAACAAAGAGAAATTAGCCTTCCCCCCTCCTCTTTTTCCCCCCAAGACTTTCCCCTCCATGGGTTACCCTGAGAGGCTACACTGATCCAAACTCCTTGGATCTTAAAACAGAGGAATTAACCTTCCCCCTCCTCCTTTTCCCCCCACCAATCTCTGGTGCATTCAGACGCAATCCCTTTGGGTCTTAAAACAAGAAAAAAAATCAATCAGGTTTTAAAAAAGAAGCTTTTAATTAAAGAAAGAAAAGGTAAAAATTAGCTCTGTAAAATCAGGATGGAAAATGTTTTACAGGGTATTCAGATTTATATAGCCTAGAGAGACCTCCGCACCCCCTTAGCCTGAGATTCAAAGTAACAGCAAACAGAGGTAAAAATCTTTCCAGCAAAAGACACATTTACAAGTAAAGAAAACAAACATAAGACTAATCCACGTTTCCTGGCTATACTTACTATTTTGAAACATGAGAGACTGATTCAGAAAGCTTGTAGAAAACCTGGTTGCATGTCTGGTCCCTCTTAGCCCCAAGAGCGAACAAAGAACAAAACAAACAGCACAACAAAGACTTTCCTCCACCGAGATTTGAAAGTATCTTGACCCCCAATTGGTCCTCTGGTCAGGTGTCAGCCAGGTTTGTTGAGCTTCTTAACCCTTTACAGGTAAAAGAGACATTAACCCTTAACCGTCTGTTTATGACAGGAGGGAAGCCAGCGCCCTGCCCACGATGGAACTGCACCTCCCTTGTCGCCTCCCAGAGTTGGGTCGGGAACACAGCGCCACTCCTCTGCTCGAATGGCCACTCCCCACGCCCCTCCGAGGGCTGGGGCGGGAACCTAGCGCCTCTCCCCCTCTTCAAAGGCCACTCCCCTGTCCCCTCCCAGAGCTAGCAAGGGAACCGAGCGCCCAGCCCCCGCTCCAACAGGCACTCTCCAGGCCCCTCCAAGGGCTGAGGAGGGAACTCAGCGCCCCGCCCCCGCAGGAACAGCTGTTCCCCAGTCCCCTGGCAGAGCTGGGGAGGGAACCCAGCATCCCGCACCAGCTGGAATGGCTGCTCCTCAGTCTCCTCACAGAGCTGGGAAGGGGAGGCAGCGCCCTGCCCCCGCTTGAATGGCCGCTCCCCAGTCCCCTGGCAGAGCTGGGAAGGGAACCAAGTGCCCCGCCCCCGCAGGAATGCCCGCTGCCCAGTCCCCTCGCAGAGCTGGGGAGGGAACCCTGTGCTCCACCCCCGCAGGAATGGCCGCTCCCCAGTCTCTTGGCACAGGTGGGAAGGGAACCCAGCACCCCACCCTTGCTTGAACGACCACTCCCTAGTCCTGTCCCCGCTGGAACGTCCGCTCCCCAGTCCCCTGGCAGAGCTGGGAGGGAAGGCAACTCCCCGCCCCCAATTGAAGAGTCGCTTCCCAGTCCCCTGGCAGAGGTGGAAAGGCAACCCAGCTCCCCACCCCCTCAGGAATGACCACTGGCCAGTCCCCTCGCAGAGCTGGGAAGCGAACACAGCGCCCAGTCCCCGCTGGAACGGCCACTCCCCAGTCCCCTGGCAGAGCTGGGGAGGGAAGGCAGTGCCCCACACCCGCAGGAACGGCAGCTACCCAGTCCTCTGGCAGATCTGGGGAGGGAACCCAGCGCCCCGCCCCCGCAGGAACAGCCACTCCCCAGTCCTCTCGTAGAGCTGGGGAGGGAAGGCAGCGCCTCGCCCCTGCAGGAACGGCCGCTCCCCAGTCCCCTCGCAGAGCCGGGGAGGGAATGCAGCGCCCCGCCCCCGCAGGAACAGCCTCTTCCGAGTCCCCTTGCAGGACTGGGGAGGGAACCCAGTGCCCCTCTCCCGCCGGAAAGGCCGCTCCCCAGTTCCCTCTCAGAGCTAGGGAGTGTTGGTGTCACTAGGCATAACCCTAGGTAACTCGGGTGGGTGGAAGGCCATGAGTGTTGATGAAGCCCCCCTGTTGTAGGCCAAAGCGAACCAAAGCCCCTCCATGTTGAACTCCACTCGACCTATAAAGCTGTCAGTTGCAGCTCAGGTCAAACCTATCTAAAGCAGTAGTGATAAGGCCTCCGTGTTAAAGGACAAGATAACTTGCAGAAGGAAAACTTACTAATGAGCTGCCGCGGCCAAGATTACTTAATGCACCTGCGCTTTCATAATTGCTACAGGGAAAGGAGGGGAGGAAAGGAAAAAGTATTTAAAAAGGGAAAAGCCGCTTTTTTGTGTGTGCAGGATTTGAGATTGTATTCTCCCTTGCACCTTATCTGAGCTCAAATAAACGTGTGTTTTGCTTCTCCACCCTGGTGTGTTTATTTGAGCCAAGCACACCGGGCCACGAACTGCTGTTGCTTGGCCTCGGGCACTATCTATGCCGGCACAGTTCTTGGCGTCCCTGGGTGGACTCGAGGCTAAAATTTGCCTTTCCGGATCCCTCCTGGTGGTCAACGGATCGCGGCGACGACCGATGCCCAGTGCACACCGGTGACTTCACCGGGGGCTCGTTGGAAATGCAGTTCGACTGACTCCGGAGGGCACAACGGTGCAACGCGCTCGAGTAGTGGAGAAGCAGTTGTGGGCGACAATGAGGAACCGGTCCCTTGGATAAGGTAAGAATAGTCCAGTAGTCTGGACTTTGTCTGTGGGTGACAGTGAGGAACCGGTCCCTTGGATAAGGTCGGAACAGTCCAGTAGTGTGGACTTTTCCCCAAGGCTGGGGATGCCCAGTCGTTGTAATTCCCATTAGACAATAGAGCATCATATAGTGGGTCAAGGGCATGGTATGGGGCGCCAGGTATGGTGTACACCCTTAGAATGCATTCTAGTGAATTGGAAGGTGTTTGGTTCAGATCCGATGACTAAGCATAAACTGAAAAAAAGGCAAAGCAAGATCAGATGCAGAATGGTATTGGGGGCCAGTGTGAGTGACTGTTACCGGAAGACGCCCAGAGTACCCTGTGAAGCAAAAGCTCATGACCAGGACTACTCTAATGCAAGCCCGGTAACTAGTGGAATTTTAGGAGGTCCGACCCATGGTGGGCTGACTCGGCCTGGCATCGTCCAGTGAGGAAGCTACCTGGGTCTAGGAGTGTGTGTACCCATCTTCCCTTCCCTTTTCCTTTCCGTGTGGGCTATTGACAGTCTGATCATATCACTGGATGCAATCAGAGTAAGCATCACCGTCTCCCAGAGACTAGCCGATGCTCTTTGCCGAAGGGAGGCGTAGGGGGGTCATGGCCATCCTCGTTAGCCTCTCCTGTGTGAGTACCCTATAGGGAAAAATCCTTAGTTTATGAGCCGCTAGCGCAGACAGGGCACCCTCCCTGTGTGTGTAAGTGGAAAATGGGTGGGGGGACAGTCTAAACATTCCACCTCACTCCCTAAGGGTACCCCCGCATATTACATGCACGTACATTATTGTTCAACAACCTGCAGATATTTAGACAATTGGAATATTTACATCGAAACAATGCCCACTAGAAGGTACTTCAATTTAGATAAGATCATACATCTAAGAGAAGCGTTTAATCACAAAAAAGCCCTGACATAGCATGAGCAAATTTGTCTATTGAGAAAAGGAACGAGTTAATTTGAAATTCAGCTTGGCCCAGGGATAAAAAGAAAGTTGCTCTGCGTTCAGGGTCAAGAATCAACGCAGACCATGCTAAGTACAAAGAAAAACTGCTTTCGGCCCCAGCTTGCTGTGGAAAAAGGAAAATTGACAGAGGAGAACCAAAGGCAATACAAGTTACAGAACTGAGATTATATTTGCAAAGCTTAACTGTCCAGTAAGATCCAACAGTGTGCCTTTGTAACCCCGGAGCCGGTGTGGCTTAGTGACACCAAAGAAGCCACAGGCAGCTGACCTGGACTGGAATCTCTGAAAGAGACGCCACAGGAGATTCCAGGGTGTAAGAGAACAGCCCTCCCAAGAGTGGAAGCATGTTGGAAATTCTGGACAAGCTGTATACAGGATAATCTCCTGTCCACCTCTCCCCCTTCTCTGAACATTATACACAGAAGTGGCCATTCTGGACGTACATGTGTGAGTATGAAAGGGGCTTAGGGCTTGGGGCATTAATGTTTTTCCTGACTAATAAAGCTTTATAATTCAGTTATATGGTGTGCTTTCTTTATCTTCTACCAATGATCCTATAGTGTCAGCCTGATCACCTGACACGAGGGATAGATTGGTAACAGAATTTTGTCACTGTTTGGTGAGCAATTAAGAAGGGGGGAGCCCTGCAGAATTTACACCATCTATTTGTTTTACCCTTGTTATTTTATGTTTGCTTTGTTTGGTACTGTTGGTGTTATATGATGAGAAAATCATGATTAAAAGTGAGCCCTAATAGGATAAGGAAACGCTATCTGGTTCTGGTTCTGTTCTATTTAACCGGTTACTGTTGTTTTTCTGCTCTGTTCATTTGGGCGTTAGGAGTGTGGGCAGAACTGAACCTCTCGTTCGTAATTCCTCAGAGTGGAAGCCATGCGTGCGAGGAAGCTCTGAGGTCAAATTGAGATCATTCTGTCCCGTCCCCTGTAGCAGTCAGTGTATAGAAGTGGGAAAACCTGGCTTAAACTGTAATTCCCTCTGCTCTCTGTGTAATTCTCTTTTCTGTTTAAGAGTCAGCAGACAGATGGATGGGTCTCTGGGTAAAGCCTTAAAGGGGTTTGGATTATATGTTAAATAAATGGCCTTTGCCCAATGGGCCATGTGTTTTTGTCCAGGTGGCAAGCCTCACGAGGGAGGACTCGGGTAGTCTTGTGAGTAAGAATGTTTAAGGGAAGAGACCAGGAGGGGTGGGGGCTAGTTGAGAAACGCACCCTCCTAGCTAAACTGGTAGTGGAACAAGCTGGTGCCCATGGAAGGGACGGTTCAGCAAGAAAAGCAGGATCGGGCCCAGGCGGGCAGGCAACAGACAGAGAGATTGGAAAACAGGTTGAAATACTTTGAGGGTGTAGTGGAAGGAAGGAGTCAGTAAGTGTAAGCATGGGGATTTCAAATACCCCGGACTTACTTGGAATGGTGATTTGAGTTGATAAAAGTGGCTGTTGGGAGACAAGCAAGTGATTTAAGGGAGAGTGAGAAGTTAACTCTGTAGCTGCAGGAGGGAACAGTAGTTGAACTTTGTAAAAATGCTAAAGAGGAAAGTTCTTGATGTCTTTGAAATGTTTGTAAATAAATTCAGGCAAAGAAATTATTGGATTGCAATCATTTGATTTGGCTATGAACAATTTAGTTGAATTAGCTGAAGAATGTAGACAGTGCTATGTAATTGAAATTTTATTAGGCTCTAAGGGCACTATAAGTGGTGATGTTTTCTTTCAGTGTTTGAAAGCAGGAGTTAAAAGTAAAAAGCAAGCCAGAAAGCATCTGTATTAATGCAAATTATCTAACTGATAAGGTAGGAGCTGCTGAAACCTGGGCTGCCTGTGAAACATATACCAAAAAAAAAATGGGGTAATTCCTCTGTTTTTCCTGAAGTCAACAAAGGTATTTGTATATTTTAAGCGATGACTGTCTGCCCAGAAGGGGTAGACCTCTGGTTTTTTTTGTCTTTCAGATAATCAGAGAAAACTGATGCCAGCTGAACAGCATTCAACGTACCATGCATTTACTGGCACAATGGGAATTGTGTTTTGTGTTTTGTGTTCTGTCTTGGGGTGTTTGTCTCATGGCCGGAGTTGTTGAGTTTGGTGTTTTTATGGGATGGTCTGGTTTGGAATCAGGAGAATGTGATATACTAAAGTCTAATACATTTCCTTAAGTAAGAAAAGGAATCTTCATTGGCCAAATCTTTTAATTAAAAATTGTTATTAAAATTTGCATACCAACAGTCTTTGAAAGCAAGGACATGAAAAGTTAACTCACTCCCCATATTGTACATGGGATCCTTCTGGCTACTTCAGACTTCTAGCCAGAGGGCTGAGGATGGTGGGAAGCTATTGGACTAGAGGTTGTATTAAGTGAACTCCTCAAAGTGGGTGTGCTTGTCTTGGCTTGTTGCTCCAAAGCTCTGTAATAAGGTTATTTTAGTGGAAGGGTATATGTGGCATACATTCATTAAATAATAAGACTAATGTACTGTATAATGGCAATGTTTATGTGTTCATTGTTGGAAAAAGGTGTATAAGTGAAAAGTGGAAGTTTCCTTTGTAGGTTAAAAGAAGCCAAAAAGGGGAAAAGGAAAAAGAACAGAATGAGTTAACTGGAAAAAAAGAATTAGCTAGCAAGCTCAGGCTATAGATAAGACACTGACTCCATTCAAGGACACTGCTCACAGTTAAGACTTGGCTAACAACTAGGAAAAGGAGGGCTTGAATTTGCCCACACAGCTATAAGTTTTGCAAAACACTGCCAGGCACTAATGAAATGTGTTAGGTTTCTTTTCTCACAGGTAAAGAAGCGCTACCCAAAGACCCTAGGAGCCCTGCCACTCCTTGGAATCAGGAAACTGGATTGATGTAAAGGTCCACCAACGAAAGACTGCCTTGGCTCCATGCTGGAAAGGCCCTTATTAAGTTCTGCTGACTACCAACACCGCTGTGAAGTGCCAAAGACTGACTGTCTGTACCCATGATTCTCACTGCAAAAAGACCCCTCCACATCGGGAGAATTCTACTGATGATTAGCCTATTTCTCCTTCTAGCTCCACTGTGCCTTCTGGACAGCAGGGGAAAAGTACAAGGTGAAGTGCTAGTAACCTCTCCCTTGTCCACTGACAGATCTACTATGCCCTTGCATTTTTCTAGAAAAAGCAAAACCATTACAGGGTGATGTGCTGGTAACCTCTCCCCTGTAGGATGCTGCACCACAACTGTTTTTGGGAAAGAAAAAGAAACACTCGCTCCACTGAAATTGCCGAAGTCTAGGAATTCCTGACTAGAAAGGACATTAAGAACTGACCCTGGTGAAGAAACAATGAATTATACACTGGCGGGAGGACATTTGTGGAACCCATGCTTGGGAATGTGGTATTGATTGGGTTTTGAGGTTTAGTCTACAGGCTGCGCCCTGTGTTCTGGATAAATCCTTCAGCATGTATTGCTCTCTCTAATTGGATTTTAAATAACAAGTACCCGAAGAGTTTGTTCTGCCACTAGAAATTTTACCCATATTGAAATCATTCCAGTGACTAATAATGTAACCCCCTCCTATGCTATTAATGTTAATGCCTTTTGACAGTACCTGAGAATAGTTAAATAACAGGTGTGTATTATAGTACTACACCAAGGAAAGATGGTATTGAATATCACTGAGGCTGGAAAGGCATTGCAGTGGGATCTAGTATGTTTAGGAATTCAGGATTTCCTGAATGACCAGCTGATGGCCATTCGAGTGATCTTGAGTACCAGATTTGGCCCACTGCCCTTACAGACGCATCAGGAACACCATCTGATCTGTGATTATGGAGACATACTTGGACACTTTCTGGGTGGAAGTGTGGCTTCACAAGGTGGGGTGTGCGCCCTTATAGGGGATGAATGCTGTACTTATGTCCCAGAAAACACACAGGATATTAACAAGCACATCATGTCAGCTGAACAGACTTTTGAACAGTGGAAAGCCGAGGAAAGGGAACCCACTATTTCTGATTCCCTCTGTGGCTGGTTACTCAACCTGGGGAAACTAGGGGAAGGCATTGTTCGCCTCCTGCTCACTGGTGTGGTGTTGTGTATTGTTACTCTTCTCTTACTTGCTTGCTGTAAAGCACTCCAGCTCCCTAGAGCTTAATCGCACGTTATCCTTTGAATGTGAGAACACTCAGCCAAAAGTTTGTTGAGTATTCTCAAAGGAGGGAGTTGTTGGTGTCACTAGGCATAAATCTAGGTAGCTTGGGAGGGTGAACGATCACGAGTGCTGATGAAGCCCTCCTGCTCAGGCCTCAATGAACCATTGTTCTTCCATATTAAACACTTTGTGTAACCTAGTGTAACCTAATGTACTAATAGCTGCAAAAATGTAGTGTTAGCAGTTAGTTTTTGGTTGTAACAGCCAGTTTTCTGCTGTAACACGCTGAAGCGAGCTCAAGGTCGTTTTGAATACTGTATACATGTCTCAGCAGCGGAGAGGGGGGAGGAAGGGGGAAGACAAAAGATTGAATGAGAAAAGATACTGCAGCTAGATGGGAAAGGAGGGGGGAGTGAGAGATCAGCTAGTCAGCAAGAAAAAGTTTTGTAGTAAACAACTGGGATACAAAAGGAAGAAACTGCTTGTTTTAGGTGTGCAGGATTTGAGATTGTTAATTCTCCCTTGCACCTTATTTGAGCTCAAATAAACTTGGTTGTTTGCTTCTCCACCCTGGTGTGTTTATTGGTGCTACGCACTCTGGGCAACGAACCCCGCTGTTGCTTGCCTCGGGCACCCTGTGCTGGCATCACCACCAAGTACAATGCTCATTGATACCGGCTTTTAACCCCACTGAGAATGTTTTGGGGTCACTCCTCGCCTTTATCCACCTAGAGGACTGAGAGATTAGTAATTAACAGGTGCTCTGGTGATGCAGTTGGTTAGTGCATAGTACATATAGGGCAGTGCTGAGAGGAGCTATGCTGAGGTTGTGAGTTGAAACCTCACCTGGAGCACTGGTTTTCATTAACTAAATGGCTTCACCCCCCTCATTTGGCCCTATGGAATGTAGAATTCTTCCCTGGGGACATTGAAGCAGGGTAGGAATCAAAAATTTCCACTTCACCTATTACCTCCTCTCCACAGCGCAGGTCAGAATCTACAATCCTTTCTCCCCCACCAGCCCCTGTGCCAGAATCCCTCAAGCAAAGCCTGAAGTCCTGCCCATCCTTGACCCCTGAGCCTGGGAAGGGAGAGGAGCAATGAGCCATTGTTAGAGGGCTTTCCCTGCCCACTTCCCTGGCTCTTGTCATGCAGACAGCAAGCAGCAAAAGACCAGAAGTCCGAAGCGCAGACAAAGGGATGTTTACTGGGGTTAGTTTCCAAGCAAGCAGATTCTGAAGCCCTTCACATCAGTCAGGCTTATCTCTATACAGGGACAGAGTCTGTTCCCCTGTGTTCCCTTCCCAGCTCTGACACCACAGAGCGTTTACCCCACATCCCTGCAGACAATTCTTTCCTGGGTGCTGGCTGGTGAGTCTTGCCCACATGCTCAGGGTTTAGCTGATCACCATATTTGGGGTCAGGAAGGAATTTTCCTCCAGGGCAGATTGGCAGAGACGCTGGGGGTTTTTCACCTTTCTCTGCAGCGTAGGGCACAGGTCACTTGCTGGAGGATTCTCTGCACCTTGAAGTCTTTAAACAACGAGTTGAGGACTTCAATAGCTCAGACATAGGTCAGGGGGTTGTTACAGGAGTGGTTGGGTGAGAGTCTGTGGCCTACGTTGTGCAGGAGGTCAGACTAGATGATCATAATGGCCCCTTTTGACCTTAAAGTCTATGAGTCTATGAGCCCTGACACTGCAGAGTGTTTACCTCACGTCCCCCTTCCCGGCTCCGACACTGCAGAGCCTTGCCTGTGTCCCTTTTCCCCATTTCCTATTCCCATCCCCCCACATTAGCAAGCATGAGTCCAATTTCCCCGTTCACTTCCTGTTTGACCTCAGTTTACACAATAATATTCTCAGCTAGAACTTAACCAATCATTTTACTGAAATGTAACTAACCAATTCTAACCTATTGTAACAGAATTCTCTAACCAATTACATCCCACTCCCCTAATTAACTTACACCCAGCAAAATTAATTCTGCAGCAGACAGAAACGATTAGAAAACCAAACAGATTGCCAATAGAAAAGTGGGGGCCATAAAGATAAACCCTACAGAAATGAGGGTTTCACAACCACAACCATGGAGAAGGGATTTCTTGCCAAATTAGATGCTCCCTTAAGATCATGCATCCGACCAAGTGGGTATTCACCCACCAAAGCTCATGCTCCAATACGTCTGTTAGTCTATAAGGTGCCACAGGACTCTTTGCTCCTTAAGATCTGTTTCTTTATCTGGTGGTGATGGGCACTATCGGGACAGGATCGTCTTCCTAACAGCCCAACCCCACCTTAGTTCAGTGTGACAGGTTTGGGAGGTGAGGATGTGACCGTTCGCTTCCCAGCATACGGCTGCCCCTGCTGCTTAGCCAAAGGCCTTAGCCTATGAACAAGGGCTCAGACTCTCCTGGGGAGAGAAGGCCCAGACACAGGCAGACTGGGATTTTGGTTCTTTGATTTATTCCCCTGTCACTGGCTAGGTGATAAAAATACACCTAAGTTCTTGAAGTCTAGGCCTGTACAGGCAGCCTGAATAGCTCTATTCTAACAGCCATCGGTCCCTGTGGAAAGAAGATCTATTCAGGGTTGTTCCTAGACATTTTGGTTCCCTAAACAGCACCCCGTCCTGAAGCCCGAGCAGGCAGAGCGGAGCAGGCTGGGGCCAGGTCACTCCACTTCCCGCCACCTGGTAATTGCAGGGTAGGCCAGACCCCACACTCACGGGGCGGTGGGAAGTGGCGTGATCCGGCCCCAGCCTGCTGCACTCTGCTCCCAGCCTTGGAACTTGAGGGGTGGGGGGAAACGCCCCCCAGCACTCACCAGTGGCATGGCTGGGAGCTGGTGGAGCAGAGCAGGCTGGGGCCAGGACGTTCCACTTCCCACCGCCCGGTTGGGTGGTGACTGATCCCTCCTGCAGTCCACTGGGATGTAGCTCAGGGGAAGAGGTGGGGTGGGGGGGGGAATGGAGTGGAGCAGGGGTGGGAAGAGGCGGCATGGGGGCAGAGCAGGGGTGGGGGCTTTGTGGAAGAGGCATAGCAGGGGCAGCTTTCCTGGCCGGCTCAGCCAGCCGAGGGATCGGGCTGGCCGCTGGAGCAGTACGCAGCTGCGTAGGACACCAGGAAAAATGGGGCAATTTGGTGCCTCCACATCCCTTAACCAGGCAGTGTCCCTATAGCGTGTGCTGTCTTCATAGGTCCTTTCTCAGTCTTTCTCACCCTCTTGTCTTGAGTCTCCTGTGTCTCTGCTTTCAAGCACAGACTCACTCTGGCTGTTCAGGAGAGGGGAGGACCATGCCTATGTGTGGCCAGCAGATAGCGACAAAGACCCCTAGCCAGCCTGCTCCCTGCCATGCCAAATACCCACTGAAGGCGACCCGCAGGCCAGCATGCGGGGCGGCTGCTGATGCTCTGTGGCCAACATCACAAGATGGTAGGAAGGCAGGGCCAGACCCCATGGTGGGGCCTCTTACCGTTCCCACTCAAGGTGCTCACTTTTGCCGTGGGGCAGGAGATTTTACCCCAAGAGGTTTTTCCCCAGCTGGTGAGAAGCAGAGAAACACCCAGGATCCCAAGGTGCTATTTAACAAACCCCCTCAAGCACAGGGACAGGCGCACATCTGGAAGAAGGAAACTGCTCTACACACTAGCCCGGGCAGCCGCCCATTTTCTTTGGCAAGTGAGGAAGGGCAAAGGCTAGACTGGAAGCACCTGGGGCTCCTGCCCCAGCCTTCGTGATGTCCAACCCCCAACTCCTTTCTAGGGCTCTAGCTGAAGCCAGAGCAGACAAGAAGAGGTTCCAGCCCTGAAGGGAGCAGGACTTTCAGCACAATGGTAAAAGTGCATAAGCACAACTACGAAGGGACTCGACCCCTCAATTGCCTGATCTGAAGTCAGATGCCTTATCCATTAGACCACATGGTCACATGAGAAAAGGCCCTCCAGGCACTTCTTTGGAAAAGGCAGACACTGATGCATCCAACAAAGTGGGGATTCACCCACGAAAGCTCATGCACCAGTACGTCTGTTAGTCTATAAGGTGCCAAACGGTTCTTTGCTGCTTCTGCAGACACTGTGTTTCTCAAGTAAGCTACTGAGGGGGGCCGAGACTCTCTGGGCACAAGAAGTGGAGTTCCCAGTGAGATGTGAGACTTAATTCTCTGGAGCCGGGTGCAGGCCTTTGGCAGAGAGGCTCAGGCATGCGGGATTGTGGTGCAGCGGACGGACCAGCTGTCTAGGTGTGGAGATTTAATCTCACGGAGGAGGAGGAAAAGGAATCCTGCTGATAGGGAGTGGCCAGGGCCGGTGCAACCGCTAGGCGAACTGGTCGGCTGCCTAGGGTGCCAAGTGGTTGGGGGAACCAAAAAGTGCACTCAGGGGAGGCAGTGGAGTGGAGGTGAGCTGGGGCAGGGGGCGTGGGGGACGCAGGGAGAGGGCTGCCCGCAGCAAGTAACAGAGGGGTGTGTGTGCAGGGGAACCGCTCCCTGTCCCAGCTCACCTCTGCTCCGTCTTCTACCCTGAGCACGCTGCCCCCACTCTAATTCTCCTCCTCTCCCAGGCTTGTCACACTAAACAGCTGATTGGCACAGCAAGCCTGGGAGGAGGTAGAAGTGGAGCAGCGCTGGCATGCTCAGGGGAGAAGGTGGAGCGGAGGTGAGCTGGGGTGGGGAGCTGCTGCAGCGGGGGCTGCCCAGCTTTTCCCCATGGCCCCGGCCCCGGCTCCGCCCCAGCCCCCCACCCACACTCACTGCATGGTAAGTGGAGTGACCCAGCCCCAGCCTGGTCCACTCCCCTGGCTCCCAGCCACACTGCCGGCGAGTGCTGTGAGGCAGTTTCCTCCCTCCCCTCAAGCTTAGGAGCCAGGGGAGCAGAGCAGGCTGGGGCCCCAGGCCTCCATGGGGGGAAGCAGAAGGGGGCTGGCCTCAGGCCACCGTGGGACCAGGGGGGCTGGCTACTTCCTATGGGAAGTGGAGTGACCCAGCCCGAGGCTGCTCTGCTCCCCTGGTTCCCAGGCTTGTGTTGGTGTTGGCTAGATTTGTGCGGGTGATTGCGTATATTAGCAATTGTGTGTGTGTGGCTGGATTCATGCATGTGTTTGTTTGCAATTGTGTGTATGTGCATACTCTGTTGCCCTCTGCCGGCGCGACAACCGTTTCTCCGTATGTCACAGCCCCCATACTGTCGACCCTGATGGTGATTTCTCCATCTTACAATGGCTGGTTGGCCTGACCCTTCTCCCCTCTGCAGAGTGTGGCAGGGGATTCAGCTCACCCCCTGTGGGGCAGGAGTGCCAAGGTGTGGGGTGCTGGGCTCCAATGCACCTGGAGAGCAACTCAGGTGAGGCGGGGCAGGGCATGTGGTGTCCATTCTGCATTGCCTGGTGCTGGGCCATTGCACAATCCCCAGCCACATCACACAGCATGCCCCGAGAGGGGGTGGGGGGCCAAGCAGATGATCCAGCATGAGGGGATCATTCTCATTCGTAGCTGTCCAGCTGTGTGGGGCAGGAGGTCCTTGTATTTGGAGCAGTGGGAGTGAACTGCATACAGTTGTGTCTCTGAGCACAATTTTGTGAATAGTATGGTGCATGTAGGGGGGTGATTGTGAGTGTGGCTGCGAGTGTGATTGTTTCTTTCTTTGGGGGTTGATCTAGCATGTCCCTCTGGGTGTGTTGTGTGTGAGCGTTCTTGGGATTGTGTGAGTCCCTTTGTGTGTGTGTGTGTGTGTGTGTGTCACTTGCTGCAGAGTACAAAATCCTGCAAAGCCATTTCCTACTGGTTAGCCCAGCAACACACTGATACAAACAGTGTCACAGACTCACACACACAGAGCAGGGCTCAGCCCCTCCTGAAGAGGGCAGCAGGGACACACACGTCATCTCTGGGCCAGCTTGGACAATTTCCCATCATGACTCGGCAGTGCTGGTGCCCCCACACAGGGTGGGCAGTGACCGGGCAGGGGGGGCAGATGTGCTGGATCTCTAAAAGCAGCAGAGTCCTGTGGCACCTTATAGACCAACAGATGTATTGGAACATGAGCTTTTGTGGGTGAATCCCCACTTTGTCAGCTAGATTCAGAAGGAAGCACTTTGGGAAAATCAGTCAAGGCTCTTAGCAGAGCTGGGACACAGACCCAATGACCCCTGCACCACCCTGGGAGGGCAGTGGGGTTTAGTGGTCAGAGCAGGGAGGGTGCTGCGCACCAGGACCCATGGGTTCTATCCTTGGCTCTGGAAGTGGAAAGGGTCTAGAGCAGGGGGACTGGTATCCAGGATTCCTGGGTTCCATAGAGAAGACTGTTTTTCCCTGTGCTTCCCTCCCTAGAGATCCCAGCCCAGCCCCCTAGTGGAGACTGAGCAGGAGTCGGGGGAGTTGTTCTTCCACTTTGGAGTTATGATTCAAACTCCTCCTGCAGGGACTGTGACATCACAGAATCAGCCCCCCAACATAGAGAAAATTAGTGGGGTTAGGAGGGTTCTAGCTGCACCCACCAGACAACCCTGGTCATGGCAAGAAACCCCCAACCCTACTTGCACCCACAAAACACCCTCTGAGGGTATACACCTCCTGCTGGGTCAGGACCTCTTGCTCCCACCCCTTTTCTTATCACCACAAGCTGCTCCCAGCTAGGCACTGCACCCCATTCACACACCTTTTGTCAGTACGTAGCTCAGTGGCAATCACTGCCCCGAAGTGACTCCGGTGCAGGCACTCCCCATACGAACTCCCCACACTGCATTCTGTCCACACACAGAGAATTCTCTCTGCCCGGCTCCTTCGGTTCATCTTGCTGCTCTCCCTACTGCTGCCAGACACTGCTCATCTGCATAACCCCGCCCATGGACACGTGACACCTTCTGTCCTGCCGGTTTCAAGTCAGTGAGTTACCCTTGGGGAGTGAGCAGGTCATAGCACATCACAGCCCCAGCGCACGTCACAGCCCCAGCCACGGCCGGCTCCAGGCACCAGCTCAGTAAGCAGGTGCTTGGGGCAGCCAAGGGGAAGGGGCGGCACGTCGGGCTCTTTGGCAGCAATTCAACAGCGGGTCCCTAGGTGTCTCTTGGAGGGAAGGACCTGCTACCGAATTGCCACCGAAGAAAAAGGCAGCGCAGTGGAGCAGCCGCCGATTGCGATCGTGGGTTGTTTTATTTTCCCCTGCTGCTTGGGGTGACAAAAACCCAGCCCTGGCCCCAACACACGTCACAGCCCCAGCACACGTCATAGCACATCACAGCCTGGGGCAGGGAGATATTGGGGGAGGGGATGAGGGGAGAACGGCGGAGTGAGAGACCCAGTCCCATAGACCCATAGGGGTAGGAGATATTGGGGTCAGGAGGAGAGGAGAGGGGGTTGGCAGAGACCCAGCCTGGGGTGCAGGGAAAATGGGGTGGGGTGGAGGGAGGTGGGGAACAGCAGAGACATGTGTGGAGTGGTGAAATGTTGGTCCAGGGAAACTGAGTCACTCCCAGGACATGCTGTGCAGGGGGGAGCACAGGGGCAGGAAGAGAGAACCAGCCCCACAGAGCCCAAGAGGGATATTGGGGGCAGGTGAGGGGATGGAGGGATGAGAGACCCAGGGCCATAGAACTCCCCTGGCTCCCAAGTTTGGGGGGAGGGGGGAACCGCCCCACAGCACTCACTGGCTGTATGGCTGGGAACCAGGGGAGTGGACCAGGCTGGGACTGGGTCACTCCACTTACCATGCAGTGAGTGCAGGGGCGGGAGGGTGGGACTAGGGCGGAGCAGGGGCAGGGGCCATGGGGAAGAGCCAGGCAGCCCCCGCTGCAGCAGCTCCCCACCCCAGCTCCTCACTGCTCCGCCTTCTCCCCTGAGCATAGAGGCACTGCTCCACTTCTCCTGCCTCCCAGACTTGCGGTGCTAATCAGCTGTTTAGTGCAGCCAGCCTGGGAGGGGAGGAGAATTAGAGCGGGGGCAGCGTGCTCAAGGGAGAAGACAGAGCAGAGGTGAGCTGGGACAGGGAGTGGTTCCCCTGCACGCCCCCGCCCTTGTTACTTGCTGCGGGCAGCCCTCTCCCTGCACCTTCCCCAGCCCCCTGCCCCAGCTCACCTCCACTCCACTGCCTCCTCTGAGTGGGGCTTTTGGTTCCCCCAACCACTTGGCACCCTAGACGGCCGACTAGTTCGCCTAGTGGTTGCACCAACTGTGGACACTGCCTATCAGCAGGATTCCTCTTCCTCCTCCTCCTCAGTGAGATTAAATCTCCACACCTAGACAGCTGGTCTATCCGCTGCACCACAATCCCCCATGCCTGAGCATCCCTGCCAAAGCCCTGCACCCGACTCCAGAGAATTAAGTCTCACGTCTCACTGGGAACTCCACTTCTTGTGTCTAGAGAGTCTGTGTAGGGATATTTAAAGGTTTATATTAAACATGGTTTATGTGAGAAATGATTTATTGATTTATTGTTAATTAATACTTTAGAACTTAAGGTTTATGTTAGAAGTAAAATTGGAATGATTTATTGATTTATTGTTAAGTGATACTTTATAACTTAAGGTTTATGTTAGAAGTAAATTTGTAATGATTTATTGTTAGGAATAGCTGTGTCTGTGTGAAGCCAAAGAGATACTTTGTATAAAACTTGTTAAATGTCAATAGACTCTAAGTGCCTGTTCCCTAAGTGAAACTTTGTAGCTAAATTGGTCAATTGACTCAGCGCGCAAGCCGTCAATTGACTCTGTAAGCTGCTAGATTGGGTAATTGACTCAGCGCACAAGCCGTCAATTGACCCTATGCCTCAGGCAAAACTATATAATTACTACAAATAGAGACCCCCACCTCTGTAAATTCATTTTTATCTAAAGCTAAAAAGTGTATTTGAATGAGTGCCTAGTTTAACACCCCAAAAGATAAAGAGTGTATGTGAATGAGTGCCTAGTTTAAATGATGAATGAATGGTTAGGGAGTTACCAGCCTGAAAAATTCAGTGTCGGCCAAAGAAGGTGTCAAGTGGAATCAACCAGATGACCCCCGGAGGGCGAACTGGAATCCAACCCAAGCACCTACAGAATGGAGCCAGCCACCTGCTGATTGATCAAGCAACAGCAGAATGAACAGAATGGAGCCAGCCACCTGCTGATCGATCAAGCAACAGCAGAATGAAACAACTCCCATAAACTAACATAGGGAAAAATCCCTATAAAACTGGACTCTAAAGACTGAGGACTTTGAGTCTATGGCTCTGCTGCCAGCCTTCAGGAGCATCAGGTGCACCTGACCCGGACTCGGCTTCACTCTTGTGTACAGGGTACCTGGCCAGTATTCTGTCACAAGCAACTTTAGGCTGGTAACTTTAATATCTATATAGAACCTGTATGAATGATTGTGTGAATGGATATATATATATATATATATATATATATATATATATATATATATATATATATATAAGTAATCGTAGGAATAAGTAGCCAAACAACATTGTTTGCTGTTATCTTTTATTTTATTATGATATTGACAATAAATGTGGCATCGTTGCCTTGTCCCCTTTAATAAGATCCTGCTCGTTTTTACTAGTCTAATATAATTGGTATAACATCTGGGCCCCCCTCAGTAGCTGACCTGAGAAACACAGTGTCTTCAAAAGCAGCAAAGAGTCGTGTGGCACCTTATAGACTAACAGACATATTGGAGCATGAGCTTTCGTGGGTGAATCCCCACTTTGTTCGATGTATTAGTGTCTGCCTTTTCCAAAGAAATGCCTGGAGGCCCTTCGCTTGTGTGACCACGTGGCCTAATGGATAAGGCATCTGACTTCGGCTCAGGGAATTGAGGGTCCGAGTCCCTTCGTGGTTGTGCTCGTGCAGTTTTACCTTTCGGTTAAAAGTCCTGCTCCTTTCAAGTGCTGGAACCTCTTCTTGGCCGCTCAGGCCAATGCTCTGCCTTCAGCTAGAGCCCTAGGAAGGGGCTGGGGGTTGGGCGTCACAAAGGCTGGGGCAGAAGTCCCAGGTGCTTCCAGTCTAGCCTTTGCCCTTTCTGACTTGCCAAAGAAAATGGGCAGCTGCCCAGGCTAGTGTGTAGAGCAGTTTCCCTCTTCCAAATGTGCGCCAGTCCCTGTGTTTGAGGGGGTTTGCTATATAGCACCTTCGGAGCCTGGGTGTTTCTCTGCTTCTCACCAGCTGGGAAAAGCCTCTTGGGGAAAAATCTCCTGCCCCACGGCAAAAGTGAGCACCTTGAGTGGGACCAGTCAGAGGCCCCACCATGGGGGCTGGCCCTGCTTTCCTACCATCTTGTGATGTTGGCCACAGAGCATCAGCAGTTGCCCCGCATGCTGGTGACCTTCAGTGGGTGTTTGGCATGGCAGGGAGCAGGTGGCTGGGCAATTTTGTGCCTGTCTGAATGCCACACATAGGCCTGGTCCTGCCCTCCTCTAGCCCTGACCTCAGTTGCTCTGTGGCTTTTAAGCCTTCCCTTGGAGCTGTCAGCACCAGCTGCCTCTGCTCTAGGTGCCCAGAGGAGGAGAGGTGTGTGGGGTCACTTTTAGAGATGCCCCTTCCTGGTACTGCCCTTGTTCAGCTGCACAAAGGAGTTTTCATCCCCAATCCCTGCCTAGCAGCCCTCTGGCACCATTCCTGAGGGATACCCTGCCTCACTTTCTTCCTACCATATTGGGAAAGACAGTTCTCATTATTAAAGGTCAGGTGGGCCAACCAGGGGCAGAAGCCCATTCTATGTTTTCCTACTGCAGAGCCCAAGATCAGGAACTTATCTTGGGTGCAAGCACTGCTGTGCTCCCAGACCTACACAAGGAGGAATGAAAGGGGCTGCTAAAGCCTAGGATTGAACCAAGGACCTTTAAACCTTCATTCTAATGCTCTCCCAACTGAGCTACTTCAGCAGGTGCATGACAGCATTTTGGCCTGTTGCTTCTCTGTCTGGGATGTTTTTGTCAGTAGTTGCACACAAAAAGGACAGGAAAACAAACGGCTGCTCCACACCCCCACCGGAGGAATCCGGCACCATTAGCTGTGGTGAGTGGCTGTTCGCAGACAGGGCCTGTCCCCGAGCAGCTGGAACAGCAGCTGCATGCTTCCCCCTCGGCTCCAGGCTATGGGAAATGCTGATTGCTTGGCTCCATGAGTGGATGCTGCTCCGTGCTCTGGAGAGCGTCTGTATTGCTCTGTCAACCCCTCGTCTTCACTGAGCCAGTCTGGTAAGTGCCCCCTCCGGCCTGGCAGCTGAGAGTCTGTGCAGACATCAACCCCCTGGCCAGCCCTACAGCCAGCAGCAGCGCCAGCCCCCCCCAGCACCACAGGGGCACTCAATGCACTTCCTGTGGGGAAATGGCTCCTTGGCGTCCTGCTGCTAGAGTGAGAGCCAGGAGAGAGCAGTGTCTGGCTCACCTTTTGTGGGAGAGAAGAGACCTGATGAGTGCGGATCTCCCTCAGCCTCCCCCGCAATGCTGGTCAGTTGTATTGTCACTGTCATAGTCAGCGTTTTCCTTCAGGGCTGGCCCTAGAGGGGTCTGGGATCAAGGACAAATCCCATCTTTCGTCCCCAGACCCCACCTCCACCCCCAAGTCCCCACCGCTGTCCCATCTCTTCCCATCCTGCAACTTCCTGCCCCATTCTTCAACCACCCCCACCTCTTCCCGTCCCTGCTCCTTCCCCTCCCCACCCAGTGCCTCCTGAACCCCACTGATCACTGGCAGGTGGGAGGTGCTGAAGGGGAAGAGGAGGAGCTTGTCAGCAAGGCCTGTAGTGGGCGGGGGAGGAGCTGGCTGCCAGTGAGTCCTGAGCATCTATTTTTTCTCTGTTGGTTCTGCAGCCCCATAGCTCCCATGAAGTCGCTGACTTGGCTTCCTTTGTACTCTAGAGATAGGAGCAGAACCAGGGCTATGGCTGATCTATGGGGCACCAGGTGAGTGGCAGAGGCTTCAGGTGCAGAGAGTTTGACTGACCCCTCAAGGACACAGTGTGAGGTGGTGCCCCCGGGATCTCTATGAAAGGAGCAGAACAGAATTTACTTGGGGTGGGGAGAGAATTGAGAGTGTCTCAGGGGGTTATACAGAGGTGTTGCCCAGGTGATAGACTGGCTAAAACACAGGCCTCATTGTGAGCAGGATTCAAACCTGCACAGGGAAACCCTATTAGATTTTAACTCCCACAACTTAACCACTCGGCCATCACAGCTGAGAGTGACAAATTGCCCCAATGCCAGAGAAACTGGTAAAGAATCACAATGACCAGCTGTGAAGTCATCTGAACTACAGAATTCCCACCGCAAACCTGGCTCCCAAAGCACAGGGGGGATTTGGGGTTTGTTCTCTTTGCTTAGCAATGTGCAGTCACACAGAGAGCGCGTTTAAAAGTCTCCCCTCCCACAGAGCGGGAATGGGAAATGATTCTCAACTTGAAGCCTGATGTCGGGTGACCAGACGTCCCGATTTTATTGGGACTGTCCTGATATTTGCTTGTTTGTCCCACGTCCCGACCGATGTTTGGTCGGGACCCTGGACAAACAAATAACTTTGTCCTCTTCTCCGGCACACAATCATAGTCTGGAGGGATACTTGCCCCACCCAAACTTGACCCCCTCATTCCCCCATTAGATCTCTCCCCAAATCACTGCCCTGGCCCTGCCCCCAGCCCCACTCCCTCACTGCCCCATTGGATCCCTCCCCAAATTCAAGCCCTGGCCCTGCCTCTTCCCCAAATATGCGGCATTCTTCCTCCCTCCCAGGTTTGCACACGGGCTATGGCCATGGCCGGGAGCGCAGCGCGGGAGCTGCTCCAGCCCTGCAGCCTGCGGGGCAGTGCAGTGGGGCTGGGGGCAGCGTGAAGCCGGCAGGGCCCAGGTGGGTGGGGGGCAGAGTCACATGTGGGGCGGACACACTCCTGTCAGGAGCTGCCTGGTTCACCCCTTGGCCAGGAGCTGCAGGAGGGGCCCGGATCATGGCTCGGCTGCAGAGCTCGGAGCCCAGGCTGGGCCCAGGAGTGAGGGGATGGGGGAGCTGGGGGTATAGTGGGGGTTGGAGCCGAGAGTTGATTGGAGATGGGGCTGTGCCACTGCCACTTGGTGGTGCGGGATCCCTCTGGCTTTTTTTTTTTGCTCTGCACCCCGTGTCCCGATATTTCATCTTTGACATCTGGTCACCCTAGCCTGATATGAAGGAGGATGTCTGGACCAAGGGGCCAGGGACTGGCCTTTGCTAGAGAAACCACTGTCAAGTTTTAGCCAATTAGAACAAGTCAGCAAATAAAAACAACCTCAGGTACCAGTAACTGCTACAGGTTGCAAATTCCTACATGTAGCAGTTTCTGGCACTACACCTGCGCAGCTCTGCTCCCCGACTCTTCTCGGGCTCCTGCTCTGTCCTTAGCTCTGCCCCACTCTTGCCCAGGCAGTTCCAGCTCAGATGGAGGATGGAACCCCCTGGCCTGGTGACTCCCTCATTACACTGCCTGGCCTGTCAGTGCAGCTAACTTGGAGCTTTGGCCTCTCCCCATTGTCCCTGGGGACTGTCAGTCTCAGGGTCCTGATTTCCCATTGATCCTTCCCCCTTCTACTGGTGCTGGGAACTAGCCAACCAACCCCCCCCCTCACACACACTAAGTTTTAGTAAAGGGCCAAGAGCCCCCTTACACAAGCCAGCCCCATGAGGGTCACTGATGTGCAGAGAAGGCAGCACAAGCTGGTCCCATGGTGTAATGGGCAGCACTCAGGACTCTGAATCCTGTAATTTGAGTTCAAATCTCAGTGGGACCTTGTGTTGGCTTGTGGCCATAGGCAGCAGGTTATATACATTTGCGGTGCTCGGGCTCCAGGAATATTCAGGGCTGGGGGCCTTGCTCCAGCAATATTTGGAGCTGGGTCTCTTCCCCTGGCCCTGGCACCCCTCCCCCTGCATGTCCCCCCTGCTGCGCTGCGTTCCTGCCTGACAAAAAGCAGTGTGCGCCTGTCCCCTGCCTGCCCCTGCTCCTGGAGTAGAGGGATTTGGGCAGAACTGCTGGCCCAGAGTCCTAGTGCCCGCCCTCCACTAATGGCAAGGCAGGCTGCACTGAGCCTCTCCAACGCCCTCAGCCCCAACCCTGATCCTCTGCCCCAGTCCTGAGCCCCCCCGCAGCATGAACCCCCCATCTTCAGCCCCACAGCCCTCACACCACACCCCAACCCTCTGCCTGAACCCCCTCCTGCATCATGAATCCCTCATCCTCAGGCCCTCAGCCCTGCACTCCCTCGTATCCCCAAACTCCCTCCCACAGGGTGCATCCCCTCCCCCTTCCCACACACTCCTTCCCACCTCCAAACTCCCTCCCAGAGCCTGCACCTCTCACCCCTTCCTACAACCCCACCCCCTGCCCCAGCCTGGAGCCTGCACCCAGCACCCAAACTCCATCCCAAAGCCTGCACCCTGCACCCCTCCTGCATCCTAATCCCCAGCCCAGGATCAGCACCCCAGACCTCCCCTCCAAACCCCTTCCCAGAGCCTTAGGCAGGTGGGGGTGGATTTTGGGGGGCAGAGTTGGGTGGCGGGTTCTGGGCACCACCAAAATTTCTACAAACTTGCCACCCATGCTTGTGGTAAAACCCCAGAGCTCAACTTCCCTGTCTCCAGCTGTGTAAGAGTGAATCTTTCCCCTCCTGCTGGGTGACTCACACCTCCTAGAGCCAGGTCTTTGGCTGGGATGGCCACAATGGGTTAGGGCTCTAGAACTTGCTACCCTGATAGCTGGGATTCTTGCTGCTGCACCTGATGTTCACAAGCTTGGCCCTTGTGCTTCCTACCACACGTTTCCTCTGGCCCACATGGCGCTTGAAGAAAGGAGTGCCAAGGCTGGGATTAATAGTCAGGGCTTGGCAGGAGGGAGGAAGAGTCCCAGGCTGGAGCCCCG
This sequence comes from Gopherus flavomarginatus, assembly GCF_025201925.1. NCBI lineage: Eukaryota > Metazoa > Chordata > Testudines > Testudinidae > Gopherus > Gopherus flavomarginatus. The sequence continues at coordinate 51,880,962 of NC_066624.1, forward strand.
CACACCTTTCCTCCTCCGCAGGGCCGGCCTTAGGATTTATGGTGCCCTAGGTGAGATTATTAAACTGGTGCCTCTGTGCCTGATCTGCTCTTAGCAACACAAACATAAGCTTATAGTATTGGAAAACTTGCCACATTCACATTATTAAAACCAGTTTAACTTAATTAAGCACACTGTAATGCTGATGGACTAGCACTAAAGAAGCAGCACTATAGAAAAAATTCTGATATGACAGAATGATGCAAATAATATATTTTTTTAAATTTATCAAAATTTTATTGGAAATTTATATGAAGAAGTATTGAAACAAAGATTTGTTTTTAATTAAAAGCAATCTTTCTGGCTTTTTTGGCTGCAAAATCAGTAATAATGTCATCATATGACAAAGACAAAGTCGTGTCTTGTTCGAGCGCAAGAATAGCAAGACCAGTCAAGCGTTCCTGACTCATTGTAGAGCGGAGGTAGTTTTTAATGAGCTTTAGTTTTGAGAAACTCCGTTCTCCTGATGCTACTGTTACAGGAATTGTCAGTAGAATACGAGTGGCAATGTACACATTAGGATACATGTCAACAAGTTTGTGGGTATGAATAAACTGTACAATGTCCATCACCGATTTTGCATGTGGCAACATTAATGACAGTGTACTCAATTCTTCGTACAGTTCAAGTCCATTTAAATCAAAACTATCACCGTGCTTCAGGAGGCTCTCTAGATTCTTGCACTTTGTCATTAGTTGCTCTTGTTTTCCTATTTTGTTGAATTTAGTTATGTCATACAAAAATCCAAACTGTTCATGGTGTACTTGCAAGGTATTTCATCAACAGCAGATACTGCTTTATCCATCACAACATTAAAAAATTCAACCTCAAATTTCTTTTCTGGATCGTCTATGGGCATGACCTGCTGTACAGATTCTTCACAAAGAAGTGTCCCTGGCCTTTTAAACTCATATTAACTATGTATTTACTTTATGAAAGTTGGAGAAAACATTGTGAAAACGTAAAACATTGGCTGCCCAACTTCTAGGCTAGCAAAAGTTATACTGACTCACAAGGAAAAAAAAAAGCAGGAGAATCTTAGTACAACATATGGTCACTCTATACCAGGGGTCGGCAACCTTTCAGAAGTGGTGTGCCAAGTTCACTGTAATTTAAGGTTTCTCGTGCCAGTGATACATTTTAATGTTTGTAGAAGGTTTCTCTCTATGTCTATATTATATAAATAAACTATTGTTATTATCTGAGGTCTTGGCCACCAGTCCTGCTCAGGCCACTGCCAGCTGAGTAAATGAAACCCCAAACCGGCAGCGGGCTGGTGGCTAGAACCCTAGACAAGGATCCCAGGCTCTGCTCAGCCCGCTGCTGGTCTGGGGTTCTGACCACCAACTCCTGCCAGCCAGGATCCCGCTGCCAACCCCCCCTCAGCCCGCTACCAGCCTGGGATTCTGCTCACCCAGGCTGGCAGGAGGCAGAGTGGCGCTGGCGGCTGAGCTCCTGACTGGCAAGAGGCCGGCAGCCGTAACCCCGGAGTAGCAGTAGGCTGAGTGCTGCTGGCACCCCAGACTGGCAGCAGACTGAGCCACTCAACCCCCCACCGGCCCTGCTCAGCCCGCCACCAGCCTGCTCAGCCCACCACCAGCCCACTCAGCCCACTGCCGTCTGAGTGAATGGAACCCCAGGCTGACAGCAGGTTGAGTGGTTCAACTGGCCTGCTCAGCCCACTGCCAGCCTGGGATTCCTTGGGGGTCCCCAGGCCAGCAGCAGGTGCTGAGTGGGCCCGATGGCTGGTATTCCAGCTGGCAATAGGGCAGCAGCCGGAATCCCAGAGCAGTGATGGGCTGAGCCACTCAGCCTGCTGCTGCATACCATCAAAAATCAGCTCACCTGCCACCTTTGACACGTGTGCCATAGGTTGCCGACCCCTGCTTTATACACTAGTAAGGAGATGAGCATATTACAGTTGTTGGAGGGCTCTTATCAGGAGTAACAGGCTATAAGAAAGTCAGTCAACATTTTTTATTTCTCTGATGAAAACTGGCCCACTCCCTGCCTCAAACCAAACCTCTCACTAGTAATTGTCAACAACTTGATTTTCTGTTTTTGGCTAAGATATTGATTTTTTTAAAAAAATATTGAAATTGGATTCAGGATTGTTAGCAAGAATTTTTGGCAAACAAAGTTGTTAAATGACAATCTAAATGGCAACGCAGTACTGCTTTCATGCTTGGCTCACCCCCAAAAGCTGCAGTAGAGGAGGAGATAGGTGGAAAACTGCAGGATCCCAAAATCCACCTCTTGGGGTGCAGAGTGGCAACAGAAGCAGCAAACCCTCAGGTCCAATCACACACCAATGGACACCACTACCAGCCTTATGGACCATGGTGAAGTTAGCACAGCATCTGATCTCATGGACGGGGCACCCATGGAGCCACAGCAGCTCATCCTGCCCTGTGCAGCTCCCCCCCAGATGAGATGGATCGCTGGCAGCTGCCAGCCTGGGGGAGAGGCGCTTCCCAGCTAGGGTGGCCAGATCCAGATGTCCTGATTTTATAGGGCCAGTCCCGATATTTGGGGCTTTGTCTTATATAGGCACCAATTACCCCCACCTAGAGTGACCAGACAGAAAGTGTGTAAACTCAGGACAGGGATGGGTGGGGGTGGGGGTGTAAAAGGAGCCTATATAAGAAAAAGACCCCAAAATTGGGACTGTCCCTATAAAATAGGGATATCTGCTCACCTTACCCCATCCTGATTTTTCACACATCTGGCTAACCCCAGCCAAACCCTGTGTGACATTCCAATTCTGGCTGCCTGCCCAGGAAGTGAGTTACTTTCACTTTCATTCCTCAGCAAGCAGCCAGCCTCCCTTCCCCCGCCCAGCACTTCACCCAACCTAGCCCTGACGGAGGGGAGGGAGGAGAGAGAGAGGGGTGCTCCTGGGGAGGAGGGAGAAAGGAGGGGGTGCTCCGTGGGGCAGGGGGGAGAAGAATGGATGTTATGGGAGACAACAAAGGATACTGGTTCCAGAGCCACAGCCTCACCTGACCTCAGCCGGGGGGAAAGAGTCACACTCACAGGTGAGCTCCTTTCCCAACCCTACTCCCTCCCCTTCCCAGAGACCCCAGCAGCCAATCCCATTCCTCAGACTGTGCTGCATTCGGCTCTCTCTAGGACCCAGCAGCCCTGCTTCTACACTGTCTGGGCTGCCTGCGGAGTGGTGCCCTCAGGCAGTGTGAGGCCCTACGCAGCTGCCTATTCTGCCTATGCCTAAGGATGGCCCTGCTCCTCCGGGCACCTAGAGCACAGGCAGGCCAGTTCTGTCCGCTGGATACCTCAGCAGAGTAGGTGAGTTCATGTAAATACAGTCTGGTCCCAAAGCCTCCCTCCAACCCTGGTCATCAGTAGCTGCCAGGGGAGAGCTCATTCACACCTCGCTTACAAATTATCATTTGAAATTCTAAGGTTGGCCAACACTGCCGAAGCCAATGCACCAACATTGTCAGCCAACACAACAGCTAGGTGAGGAAACCCGGCTTTGTCCAGACTTTCCAAACCTATTTTACTTTCTCAGGTACAAGTAGTTTTCATACGTTGTATCTGCTTTTAAAATGTGTGTTAACTTTTCAATTTCCATTCAAATTTGCAACCAATATCAACATTGGCAACACCTGACCACTGAGGGAGGGCATGTTGGGGAAATTCGGGGAAGGGGGTGCACAGCCCCCTGGCTGGGGGGCGTATAGGGAATGCCCAGTTTCACTGAATTGAGTCTTCTACTGCAGCACCTCAGTAGGTTACATTAGAGAGGAGATGCAGTGTCTAGGCAGTGGGATGCCTGTGCCTGTAAGAGCCCAGCCCTGGGAAGCCCATGCTGAGAGGTGCTGCCTGTGAGAGGGGAAATAAAAAAGCCCTCTGCTCCCCCAACCCATGTTTGCAAACACTGGAGTCTCAGCCCACCGGGATAACTGTTACCCCTCTGCCCCTGCCTGTGCCAGGGTTTAACCATCTGGCAGCGCCTCCCTCTGGGCTTAACTCCGGCTCCTTTCCCCCTCCCTGACTTTGCTCTTCAGTCCCTCTCCTAACTCTGCCTCCAGCTGCTTGACCCCCCGACCTGTCAATTTCCACCCCCTGCTCAGACCCTGGCCACCCCCTCCTCTGATTTGCCCCCCTTCGCCCCTTTTTAATCCCTGTAAAAAGTAGGGGGTGCTGAGTCCCAGTCTCTGGAGGGAGGGCTGGGCACCTGGCCCCTGCCTGCCCAGTGCTCAAAGTGCCCCATGATCTTGTGGATGTTTGCCGAGTGCTGCAGGGTCACCCGAAGGGAGAGAGAGACGCGGTTAGGAGGTGATGCAGCCAAGGGTGCCTCACCCAACACTGAGATGCAGCCACCTCTGGGGTGAGTTACACAAGTCAGCAAATGAATATGGAACAAGAAACGCACTGAAAGGACTGAGGCAGCTGCAGGAGGTGGAAAAAAACAGAAAAAGCAATATCCTTGGATCCCAGCCCTGCCCCTCCCCCATTCTACCCCCTAATCTCCACTCCCCTCTCACATTTGAGGGGAGAATCCAGGAGTCCTGGTCCCCAGCCTTGCCCACCCCCATATTTCGATATGGCTCCATCCAACAGCTGCCCCCACAATTGCAGGGCATTGCCATGGGGCACACCGGGGCCTGCCTGTTTGCACAGGATGGGCAATGCCAGTGCCCCAGGATGGGGAGAAACAATGCTAAGGGAGAAGCAGGCAGCAGACAGCTCCCATGACAGAGAAAGAAATGCTAGGGGGTGCTCTGCTGCAAGGAGTGAAGCGGGTTGGCAGGGAATGGGAGGATCTTCCCTCACAGCAGGTGCGTCTGTCTCCCTCCCAATTCCTCCCCAGCCCTACCCAGCCCAGGCAAATCCCGGCCCAGCTACCAGGGTTAAATTTGGCCTGGATTCCCCAGCTGCTGGGGTGGGACATGGGGCTGGGAAGCATGAGCCTCTACTCCCCCTTCCCCAGACACAGTTGCATGGGCACAGACCAAAGGAGTCTGCAGCACTGCTGCCTAGAGGAAACTGAGGCACCAGCCACTGACAGACACATCATGGCTCTCCTCATCCTCATCCTTTTTTCCATATACAACCTGGCCACGGGAGCGGGGGGGGGGGGTAAACTCAGGGCAGTTGCATAGTTAACCTGTGGAACTCCTTGCAAGAAGATGTTGTGAAGGCCAAGACTATAACAGGGTTCAAAAAAGAACTAGATAAGTTTATGGTGGATAGATCCATCAAGGGCTCTTAGCCAGGGTGGGCAGGGATGGTGCCTGTAGCCTCTGTTTGCCAGAAACTGGGAATGGGCAGTAGGGGATGGATCACTTGATGATTTCCTGCTCTGTTCATTCCCTCTGGGGAACCTGGCACTGGCCACTGTCAGAAGACAGGAGGATACTGGGCTAGATGGACTTTGAGTCTGAACCAGTCTGGCCGTTCTTATGTCTTCCTTGGCGCAGCAGTGACACCAAGTGGCCAATCAGGGTAACACACAGAGTATGTATCCCTTGGAGCAGCAGTGACACCTCGTGGTCATTAAAAGTAATGCACAGAAGGTGTTTCCCTTGATACAGCAGTGACACCCACTGGTCAGATGGCATAATGCACAGCATGTGTCTGCGCTCTACGAGCAGTGACACCCACGGACCAGTCACGGTAAGGCACAGAGTGTGTTTCCCACCAATCTGGGTAAGGCACAGAGCATGTTTCCCATGGAGCAGCAGTGACACCCAGTGACCAGCAAGGGTGTCATCAGACTCTTCTCCTTTAGTGGGGGACTGAGATGGGCTAGACAAAAAAAACTGGGGGGCTGTGCCCCCCATCACCTGACCCCACCCTTCACGGGGGTCATGCCTCTGTTCCTTCTCAGTTAAAGGCCAGGCTCATCTCCTCTACCCCCGGCTAGGGTTTATAGCAATACAAACTTTATTAAAATAAAATAGTAAACAGGGTTTACTTTAAATATTCTAAATCTGTCCAAATTTTATTACTGAATCCAAAGTTCTCTTAAAGATCCCATCAGTAACCAAAACCTAAATGAAAAATTGAAACCAAAAACAAGGCTTAATTTAAAACCCAAACATTAAGAAAAAACTTTGTAAAAATAAAAACTAACAAATGCTGTAAATTAATAATTTCAACATTTTATCAAAAAATGTGCTACAGCAGAATGATAAAATAACATCAAATAAATAAGCATGACCACTAAAACCTCCTATAAAGGAATTGAATCCTTGAATACTGGTCAAATCTGTATAAGATATGCAGAACTATGTCAAAACTGGTGTTGCAGATCAGCCATTCGAATCCAGCAAATATCAATTAAATGTTCCATTCCAACTAAAAAAACCGAAACAACCCAATAAACCAAAATTGTCACAGCCTGAAACAAACCTACACAGAAGGAAAATTAAACCTGTACCAACATTGGAACAAACGATGTAAATTTCTAATTCTAACTTCTTGTTTCTCTCAGGAGAAAGGTGTTTTGCACCCCAGTAACCAGGCTGTCACTGCAGCTTTCCTTTCACTAAATAAGATTTTTACCAAATATAAATTGCCCTCCAGTTTCTCTAAGAGAAATTGAAATTGTATCTTTGCACTAATATCCCAAATGTGCAAGTCCATCCCCTCAGAGCAGCCCCACACCCTGAGGCCAGGGGAGAATCCCAACTGGTTTGTGCATTTGTAACCCTGGGGCCTGAAACTGATGAGAGAAAGGGAAGTGAGCCATCTTGGAGCTTTCCGATACCACCTGCGGGGAGCACAGGGATTTGACTGAGTGACATCCTGGCTAATTTTCACCTTGTTCTCCGCCAGCAAGCTCCACTGGAGAGCTCGGGAGTGACTTGACCATGGCAGCACCCTATTTACATATTAAAAGCTGGCATTTTGGGGCCAATGGGGTGAAATGTGAGTACTTTTGGGGTTGGGACCCACATGAGAAGGGATGTGGACAAATTGGAGAGAGTCCAGAAGAGGGCAATAAAAATGATTAGGGGACTGAGACACATGACTTACAAGAACCTACAGGCCATATCTTGTATGTTAAGCTAAGACAAAGTTCGCATATCTATATTGTAACCTTTTACGCAGAGAGGAAAATCGACCTTTATCGTGTTACTTAAATAGATAAGTACCCATGCCTGTCCAAGACCTTTACCTAGACCAATTGACAATGGAGAATGGCATAGGGTTTTTTTCAGTGTTGTACCCACAGATTTAACAGGTATACTACAAGGTAACTTATGTGCATATGTACATGTCATCAACAAGCACAAACATACTAGCCTATGAAGTTAACCTACCCTAATGTTTTGTGGGTGAGGAATGAAATTTGGGCATAGGAGGAAGGATTTCCGGCCCTTGTGCCCTATAAAAGAGGTAAGCCACCTCGCTAGAGCACTTTGCTCTATCATTGTGACTTACTTCCAACACTCTCTGGGCTGGCCCACACTACGGGGGGAAATAGATCTTAGATACGCAACTTCAGCTACGTGAATAACGTAGCTGAAGTCGAATATCTAAGATCGGATTACTCACCCGTCCTCACCATGCGGGATCGATGTTTGCGGCTCTCCCTGTCGATTCCACAACTCCGTTGGGGTTGATGGAGTTCCGGAATCGATATAAGCGAGCTCGGGGATCGATATATCGCGTCTAGATGAGATGCGATATATCGATCCCCGAGCAATCGACTTTAACACGCCGATACGGCGGGTAGTCTGGATGTAGCCTCTCTCTATGTACTATAAGTAGGCTGTACTTGTTCTTAAACTTTAAGTTTCAAAGGAACTAGGCTAAGTTCGGTTTCCCTAAGTTTTTAGTCTTTGTTTATTAGGTTTTGATTTTAAGTTTAACATATTCATGTAAACCCTAAGTAACACTAGCTTTTTCTAAGCACTGCATCTTTCACTTAAGAATTGAGAAACCTGAACTGCAAGGCTGGTCCTGTGTCTCTTACCACCAGGTTATCAAGGAAGGCTTTGAGTATATTAACCAAAATTTTGTTGCATATAATGCCATATGTATCTTTTGAATAGCAGTAATGCAAATGTAACTTTGTAAGTCAATTAAATTAAATAACATGTAAGCTAATCAATTAAATTTTCATCAAATTATCCAAATTAATATTATTAGTACACCCTACATCAGGCTACATGGGACAGAGAGTTGGAGTGCAGAGGGATGAAGGCACTGGTTCCAGGGGTGCCGACTCTGAGGTGGGGTTAGAATGAGACATTCAGGGTGCAGTAGAGGATTCAGGGTTAGGATAGAGAATTGGGCTGTGAATGCTCTGGAATGAGGCCAAGAAAAAGAAAACTGAGATGCAAGAGAGAAATCAAGCTAGAGCAAAAACCAGAGAAGAAATGTACGATTTGAGCTGCAGAGGGAAAAAAAAACCTCCCTGTCCCCTCTCACCAAAGCATCTAAGAACCAGATGAGAGATATCTCTCCCCCACTGCAACAACAATTCCAGTTGACCTGGACTGAGAAAGAAAATCTTCTCCTTTGCCACACTAGCATACCTGGACTGAATCATGAACACCTCATCCCTTGCCTCCCGCCTGCCTCCAATCTGGTGTTCCTGGCGTGGGATATGGGAGGGGCTCCTCTCTTCTCCATTTGGGACATGGCGGGATGAGAGAAGTGACAGGGCTTTACGGGAAATAATTATTTGCCTGATTCATGTGCAAGTCCTAGTCCTTGTTAACCCAAACAAATGGTTTATCCTGCATGCTGATGCCAGTTTGGAGGGTCTGGGAGCAGTCCCATACCAGGAAGTGGAAGGAAATGTAAATCTGTAGGCTTTACCAGCTGAGGACAGTCTGATAGCGAAACTCACTATCCCATCCACCAGCAGCAGTTCTTGGTCTTGAAATGCGCCATCACTGAGAAATTTCGAGACTACTTGTGTGGTGCTCAGTTTCAGGTGTGGACAGAGAACAATCCACTGACTTATGTGTTAACAAGGGCAAAGCTGGATGCTGCAAAGCAGAGATGGGTGGCTACTTTTGCTAGCCATAACTTTGCATTCAATACCAATGAGTTGGTATAATAGGGAATGTGATTTATCAGGACAACCAATTCTTGGCTAGGGGGAGAATGTCAGCAGGGTAAGAATGAACTCTACCCTGCCATCTGTTGGTGATCTGTTGTAAAGGCCTTTTGAGGCTGATGTCATTTGCATGGTTCCACCCACCCCGGATTGCATGATGGAAGTGCTTGTCCAAAGGGTCATTTCAGCTGCTGTGGGATCCCCAGTCTCTTTCTTATTAGGGCAGGGGTAATAAAGTGCAGGTATTCCAGTGATATGAATCAAAGACAGTAGAACGGAACTTAGCAGTTCATGATTTTGGGACTCACTCGAACCTATATAAAACTCGTTAGGCAAGGGACATGGGTTCCAAAGGATAGTGAAATAAAAGAGATTGAAAAAGAATATTTGTACTTAGTGCAATGGATCTCTTATGAAAAGTTGAAATACACTTTTTATGTACTTTGTACTTCTTTAGTTTAAAAAGAAAGCTTTTTATAGTTTGAATACATATTTGGCTCTATGCCACAAATGTAAAATTGTTAATAGTTAAATGCAACTTTTAGAGAAGCGTAAGTTGCTGAGTTTTGATCTTCTTTCCATACTGAAAGTTGTAAACAACCTCGAAGTGGGGGACAAACGTTATTTTCCACTCAGACAGCAAGAAAATTTAGCAGATTGGACTCTGGGAAATCAGATGTGGGACACAGCTTTTGTGACACACAAACGACCTCTGAAACCAGATTCTTAGTCACAGGTCAGCAGGTGGGTTTATGCAAATACTGGACTCTGGGACCAGAGCTGGGAGGGGGGTGTCACAATTTTTGTGGCACAAGCACCACCTCTGCAACCAACCTTTGCTACCTCACTTCCTAACACCACACACACAGAGCAGCCTTTTACTTCTCAGAACCACAACATATCCTGAAAGAGATCAAACAGCATAAGCTTAAGGCAAACGACTGAAGTACTAACAACAACTCAAAGAGATTCAAAAACACTTCTGTCTTTACACACCAGGGACAGCAGGAAGGAAACCAGCAGGAACAAGCACGGGCCAGCAAGAATCAAACAAACATCCATCCCTACCTCCCATGAGCTTTGGGCCTTTGGAACCCAGACCCCTTAATGGTGACTACTTTTCAGGCAAGGGTGAAGCTCTCAGGCCTCAAATGCCAGGTACAGTTACTCTCTCCTTGATCCAAAATGAACAGGAAAATACACTGCATTACTCCTGCCCCAATAACAAAGAGATTGGGGATCCCACAGCAGCTGAAATGACCCTCTGGACAAGCACTCCCATCATGCAATCCGGGGTGGGTGGAACCATGCAAATGACATCAGCCTCAAAAGGCCTTTACAACAGATCATCAACAGATGGCAGGGTAGAGTTCATAGCGACCCTGCTTAAGCTAGATTGTGGCAAAGATTCAAAAACACTGAACGTTCAAACTCACCAAACGTGGGTCAATCCATCCTCATCGTCATATCTGCTCGTTATACTCCACACCTGAACATAGCCCTCACATGGACAACACACCCTCCCAATTCAGTGTCTGTACGTTAACCTTTTACCCACAGTCGAGGTTATTGCAGATTAGGTATTCCTTATGCCACCCGATCTTAAACCGAACTTTGCACCCTCTGGGTAATCTGTACGTTGTTCCCTGATCACCAGAAACTTTTGCGCCTAAACGCTGTACCGTACACTTCTTTTTTTCTTTCAACGTCATCTTTATAAAATGTTGACATTTGTTTGAGATCCCGGCTCCTGCTCCTTTGCAAGGTGTGTGCGTTTGCTCCGGGTTTTAGTCTGCTAAGACAGCGAGGGGGGCCGATTGAGCCAGAGGTGCTTGCCTGCTGCAGACACGGATCCAAGGCTGAACCTCGTCCCCCACCAGCTGAAGGCTTAACTGAAAACAGTTTAAGAACTGCTCCCGTCTCCGGCACTCAGCTACCCAGCTCCCAGTGAGATCTAAACCCCAAATAGATCCCTTTTACCCTGTAGGCACTGTAAAATCCTGTGACCAGGGCAGCTGCCTTGCAGCCTGCGAATCTGCCTGCCAGCGCGCGAGCTCGTAAGGCACTAATCTGGATAGTGCCAGCTGGGTGGCAGGGCTGTGAAGAGCCTGCAGAGTGGCACAGTGGAAGCGTACTGGGCCCGTAACCCAGAGGTCAATGGATTGAAACCATCCTCTGCTATATGTGTGCTCATTTCTTTTCCCTCTGGGCCTTCCAGCAAGGTGGTGACCAGCAGAGCTGCAAGAGGTGGCTGAGGCGGCGGCCTGCCAGGGAGCTCCCTAGCACCTCTGGCTGCCTGGGCTGAAGGCAAGAGGGAGGTGCGGGTGTGGCGAGGGCCTCCTGTCCCAGAATGAGGCTGCAGTGCTTCCTGGTCCCCTTTTCCCACCCACCCCGGCGGGCTGTGGGAGAACACGAGGGAGACTCTCGGGGCACTGGGCAGCGCCGTGTGGCTGTCAGGGGAAAGAACCGAGGCTACCAACTCGACCTGCCATTGGCTCACGTGGCTCTTCGCGCTGACAGCGGGGGCGGGCCAGGCTGCGCACGTGACTCAGGCTTGGGCAGCATGGCCGCTCTTTCCTGACGAGGCATGAGGCAGGCCAAGAGCTTTGCACAGCCTACAGGGAAGTGGGAGGGAGGCGTCTTCAAGCCGGTGTGTCTCATCCGCTTCTCCCTTGCCACTTGGGTGGAGGCAGGAAGGGAGCAAAATGTTCCCGGCTGCAAGTTTTTGTGCTCGGCCTCGAGGATTAAGCCTGAGCCTCCGGCACGGCTGCTGGGAGATGGGTTTCTGAATGGCATCCAATACGCTCTTTGGGCCACCAGCTGAAAGCATTGAGGCCAAGAGGCAGCAAAATGGGACTTCTGAGGCTCCCCACAGGCCTCAGGGAAGCAGCACGGGCTTATCACCATCCCCGGGTGGGCTCGAGCCACCATCCTTTCAGTTAACAGCCAAACGCGCTGACCCATTGCGTCACAGAGACACAGACAGGCAAGGCTGTATGGAGCCCAAAAGTTGGGAATCAGCTCAGGGTATGCTCTAGCATATGCATGCAGGTCTTAGACAAGCCACAGCAAGGAACTGGACTGGTATGCAGTGAAAGTTCTGTGGGAAGGAACCAAAAAGAGCACTGGGGCTGCAGTACAGCGCTTGCACATACTTTCTTTGGCCTGTTTTGCTGGAAGAGTTAGCAGGGTGAAATTCTTAGTCACAGGTCAGCAGGTGGGTTTATGCAAATACTGGACTCTGGGACCAGAGCTGGGAGGGAGGTGTCACAATTTTTGTGGCACATGCACGACCTCTGCAACCAACCTTTGCTACCTCACTCCATAACACAACACCACACACAGCAGCCTATTACCTCTCAGAACCAAAACATACCCTGAAAGAGATGGAATGGCATAACCCTAACCCTAAGGCAGTGGGGCTCCTCATGTTTGTGTGTTCCACAGTTTGATTTCACCCATCAGGTATCAAGTGTGAACTTCTCAGGCACTAGAATAGCGTTAACATGGAGCCACAGACATTCTTCTTGGGCATCCTGACTCTATCTTGCCACCCAGATGTTGAAGCAGCTGGGATTCTTTTCATACGCTTAGAAGGCATACTGTTTCCATGAAGTCCAAGCAGCATCAGGGGTGGGGACAACAGTTTCTTCCTGACAGGGATTTTTATTCCTTTCCCCCAGAGCTCAAGCTGATGGGGGCAAGTGTTTGTGCATGTCTCTGCCTCCTCGTGGGTGTGTGAGGGGGAGCAATCAACCAGGTCTTTTGTCCATGGATGATCCACAGTGGCTTGTCTCATGTCTCAGTCAGAGCCTTCTCTTGTTGGAAAGGAGATGATGCCTTTTCTGGTAAACTAGCATTTCACACTTGGTAATGCTTCTCTCCTGACTGGTGACAGGGTCGCGGCAAGGGGGTTTACAGCTGTAGTGCAATGCTTATGGATCACCTTACAACATGGGCTACGACTATTATAGGTGAAAATAATGCATGCAGCAACTCACGAGCTTGTCATAAAATCTAAACAGTAAACACATTTTTATGAATCTAATGCCTGTTTTAACAGCACTAACAAACAGGTGAGCAAAACTAGTTTCCAGCCACGCATTTGTCACTTTTCAATAAGGCCTAGGGGCCTTGGCATGAGCTGGCACCTGGTCTGCAAGTGTCAGAAGAGGATCTTCCCTCTCTTATCCCCAGGCGTCTGTACTGGGAGCAGTACTGTTCAACTTATTCATAAATGATCTGGGGAAAGGGGTAAACAGTGAGGTGGCAAAATTTGCAGATGATACAAAATTGCTCAGGATAGTTAAGTCCCAGGCAGCCTGTGAAGAGCCACAAAGAGATCTCACAAAACTGGGTGACGGGATAACCAAATGGCAGATGAACATCAGTGCTGTTAAGTGCAAAGTAATGCACATTGGAAAACATAATCCCAACTATCCCTATAAAACAATGGGGTCTAAATTAGCTGTTACCACTTGAGAAAGAGATCTGGGAGTCATTGTGGATACTTCTCTGAAAACATCCACTCAATGTGCAGCGGAGTGTTGGGAATCATTAAGAAAGGGATAGTTAAGATGACAGAAACTATCATATTGCTCAATATCAATCCATGGTATGCCCACATCTTGAATACTGCGTGCTGATGCCGTCGCCCCAATCTCAAAAAAGATCTATTGGCATGGGAAAGATTCAGAAAAGGACAACAAAGATGATGAGGGGATATGGACCAGTTTCCTTCTAAGAAGAGATTCATAAGATTGGGACTTTTCATCTTGGAAAAGAGACGATTAAAGAGGGATATAACGGAGGTCTATAAAACCATGACCAGTGTGGAGAAAGTAAATAAGGAAGAGTTATTTACTCCTTCTCATAACACACGAACTAGGGGGTCACCAAATGAAATTAATAGGCAGCAGCTTTAAAACAAACAAAAGGAAGTATTTCTTCAGGCACCACACAGTCAACCTGTGGAACTCTTTCCCAGAGGATGTCGTGAAGGCCAAGACTATAACAGGCTTCAAAAAAGCACTAGATAAATTCATGGACAATAGGTCCATCTGTGGCGCTTCACCAGCGGTATCACTAGCTAACCCCAGTTTGCCAGAAGCTGGGCATGGGCTACAGGGGATGGAGCACTTGATGATTCCCTGTTCTGGTCATTCCCTCTGGGGCACCTGGCATTGGCCGCTGTCAGAAGACAGGATACTGGGCTAGGTCTTTAACTTTGATGGCTAGCTGGTAAGATGGTAAATCAGACAGAACCCCTTTAACAAACCTCTTCATTTCCTTGTTATTGCCTGGCTTCTTTATTTATTCCCTTTTCCTTATTTCCCAGCAGACTGACTAGACACCAAATTTGTGTGCTAGCAGAGGGACCTGACGAGCTCCTTCTTTTCAGCAGCATTGAACATGCCAGGGCACAGTCAGATTCTGGATGCTCATCTGAACGTAACGCCTAGCGCTCAGCTTTATTTCTGTTTCTTAGCTCTTTTGGGCCATCGATCTTTGATCTGACACGTAGGATCCCTGCATTAGGAGAGATGGCTAATTCATGAGACCATAAACCTTGGAAATCAATTGAAACCTGAAGTCCATAGAAGACCCAGAAAGGCCCTTGGTGAGTGGAGTACAAGCTGAGGAAGAGTTCCCTGCATAGCTTACCTCTCCATTCTCGTTTTCCTGTCCTGAGCGCAAAAGCCGGGAAGCAGCTCCGGGTAGGGAGGGGATACCAGCATCTGTGTGCAGTGGTTAGACAGGAAACAGCAAGGAACTGGACTGGTATGGAGTGAAACTGTAAGCGTCTTCTGTATGCCTGATGACTGCATGTTTGAGAGAGTTATGTGGGAAGTGGAGGCTTTGAGTGGGCTTTCAGAGGAAATGTAACGGAAAGACAGCAGAAAGTGGAATCCCAGGTTTTTAAACAATGCTCCAATAACACACCAAAAAGCTCAGATCTAGTTACTCATTCCAAATTAGAATAAAGTTACAGCAAGATTTCATCATAAATGAAGTCAAACCCTAAAGATTTCAGAACACAACTGCTATAAGGAGCCTCCAGCGAAGCAAGACGAAGTGAATCTTGTCACAGAGAAACCCAGTTCAACTATTTCTCTTTTTTTAAGCAGCATAATCTTCCCAAACAGAAGGGCACTCTTCCTGGAGAAGGGTCCTGGAGAGGGTTTTCCTCATTGGTGCAGGCCATCCACCTCCCCGAAAGGCGGGAGCTAGGTCGACGAAAGAATTCTTCCCACCAAGGCGTGGACTGACGTAGCCACGCCAATTTACGTTCCCCGTGCAGACCAGGCCCGAGGGTTGGTGCGTCCTGAACAGTGAAGTCAAAACAGCTCCGTCTGTCAGGGGTGCGCAAAAGGGAAACCCGCTCCTGGGCGACGCGGCCACGTCGCCCTAACCCCCAGTGTAGCTAAGGGCATACAGGGAGGCAGTGGGCCTAAAGCGACGGAAAGACCTCCTCCAGCACAGGGTTGTGACAGCCTAGTCTCCATAGCACAGACAGGGTGGCCACCAAGAGATAGGAACAGACAGGAAAAGCCAAATCGGCGCCAGGGCAGGGGGCGAGGCTGCCTGTTGGACGAGGGGACCGGGTGGGACAGGCGTTTTGGACAGGCCGTCCTCCTGTCAAAGGAGGAAGAGCCCAAGAAGGAGGGCCGGGCAAGAAGCTACAAGCAGGGAAAGAAGCAGAGCAGGCAGGCAGGCAGCTCCCCTTAGAGCAAAAGAAGGCATTGGTCCAAGCCCCACCAAAAGCAGACTAGAGAGCAGATCAGCTGCAAAAAACCAGGGAAGATCAAGAAAGCACAGAGCCTTGTAAGCCGTTTCAGAGCTGAGCTTTACTTTTTCTCTGTTAGCTCCATCATCGGGGGAATGAGAAAGATGCCGAGAACGACAGGGCCTGCAAAAAGAGCAATCACACAGACACAGGAAAAAAACTGCTTTGGTCAAAACCAACCACACGTTGTACTAAGCATACCCAGCCCTCTGACCAGCACTCCCCAAAACTTTTGTTTGTTTTTTCAACTGATTGCCAGGGGAGAGCACCAACGCAGTCCCACACTACCCCAAATTATGCAGTCAAGTTTCCCACATTTGGGGAAATTGCAAGAATCAGCACACCTACAGTGCTATGGATGAGTCTCACCCTGGGAAAACCACCTTTATGATCATGGTATCTCCCCTGCCAAATAAGTATGAGCTCCTACTTCCCAGCCACCACCCGTCCTCACTCTCCTCAGACTTATAATACACAGGGCGGACTGCCGCACCCCGACCTTGCCCACACCGGCCCCCACTGCCGACAGCTGTCCCGCTGCATCCCCGAGACCCCTCCCTTCTCCACACCGAGCTCCCGGTGCCAAAGTCGGGCCCTGCTGGGCAGCCTGCCTCCGCTCCCACAATGCTCTGCTCGCACACAGATCTGCATACATGCTCACGCGGCTCCGCCCCTCTGCTCGGGCCCCTCCCCCTGCCTGCCCGGGCCAGGGCTCTTGCGTGCCCTGTAGTTGTAGCCAGGTCCCGTCCCAGGCATCCAGGCTATCAGAGAGACGACATGGACCACCTGCTGCTGGGGAAAGAGTGCAGCTTGCATTTTGCTGGGTACGTCCACACTACCGCTTAAAATCGATATTAGTAAAATCGATTTTATAAAACAGGTTTTATAAAATTGATTTTACGCGTCCACACTAGGGCACATTAATTCGGTGGTGTGCGTCCATGGTCCCAGGGTACCATCAATTTCCGGAGCGTGCACTCTGGGTAGCTCAGTAAAAGAATGGGACCAATAACTTCGATTTCCGTCCACACTAACCCTAAATTGATTTAGTAATATCGATTTTAGGGTTACTCCTTTCGTTTAGCTGGAGTACAGAAATCGATTTTAAGACCCCTTAAAATCGATTTTAAGTGCCTTGTAGTGTGGACGGTTACAGCATTAAATCGATTTAACGCTGTTTAAATCTATTTAACGCTTTAGTGTGGACCTGGCCTCTCTCTCTCTCCCCACCGGAAGTTGGTCCAATACAAGAATGACCTCCCCTGCCTTGTCTCACGTCAGTTTCTCTTCAGTGCAGAAGGTCGGGTGTTGTCAGCCACTCTCCAGAAACTGGAAGGCCACTCCATCCCTTTTGTTACCTGCCAAGTAAGGCTGAGTGCACTGGCAGGCAGCATCATTTGAAGAAGTGGAAGATTGGACAAATGACCAGGGAGGAGTATAAAAATATTGCTCAGGCAGGCAGGAGTGAAATCAAGAAGGGCAACTCACGCTTGGAGTTGCAGCTAGCAAGAGATGTTAAGAGTAACAACAAGAAGGGTTTCTTCAGGTATGTTAGCAACAAGAAGAAAGTCAAGGAAAGTGTGGGCCCCTTACTGAATGAGGGAGGCAACCTAGTGCCAGAGGATGTGGAAAAAGCTAACGTACTCGATGCTTCCCCCCGCACCCCCGTCTTCACGAACAAAATCAGCTCCCAGACTGCTGCACTGGGCAGCACAGCATGGAGAGGAGGTGACCAGCCCCCTGTGGAGAAAAAAAGTGGTTCGACACTATTTAGAAAAGCTGGACGAGCACAAATCCATGCGGCTGCATGCACTGCATCTGAGGGTGCTAAAGGAGTTGGCAGGTGTAATTGCAGGGCCACTGGCTATTATCTTTGAAAAGTCATGGTGGTCAGGGGAGGTCCCAGATGACTGGAAAAAGGCTAATGTAGTGCCTATCTTTAAAAAAAGGAAGAAAGAAGAAGGATCCGGGGAACTACAGGCCAGTCAGCCTCACATCAGTCCCTGGAAAAATCATGGAGCAGGTCCTCGAAGAATCAATTCTGAAGCACTCAGAGGAGAGGCAAGTGATCAAGAGCAGTCAGCATGGATTCAGCAAGGGCAAGTCACGCCTGACTAACCTAATTGCCTTCTGTGACGAGATAACTGGGCCTGGGGATGAGGGGAAAGCAATGGACATGTTATTCCTTGACTTTATCAAAGCTTTTGATACAATCTCCCATAATATTCTTGTCGGCAAGTTCAAGAAGTATGGGCTGGACGAATGGACTACAAAGTGGATAGAAAGCTGGCTAGGTCGTCGGGTTCAACGGGTAGTGATCAATGGCTCCACGTCTAATTGGCAGCCGATATCAAGCGGCGTGCCCCAAGGGTCGGTCCTGGGGCCGGTTGTGTTCAATATCTTCATTAATGATCTGGAGGATGGCGTGGACTGCACTCTCAGCAAGTTTGCAGATGACACTAAACTGGGAGGAGTGGTCTATACGCTGGAGGGTAGGGATAGGACACAGAAGGACGTAGACAAATTAGAGGACTGGGCCGAAAGAAACCTGATGAGGTTTAACAAGGACAAGTGCCCAGTCCTACACTTAGGACGGAAGAATCCCATGCACTGCTCCAGACTAGGGACCGAATGGCTAGGCAGCAATTCTGCAGAAAAGGACCTAGGGGTTACAGAGGACGAGAAGCTGGATATGAGTCAACAGTGTGCCCTTGTTTCCAAGAAGGCTAATGGCATTTTGGACTGTATACGTAGGGGTACTGCCAGCAGATCGAGGGACGTGATCGTTCCCTTCTATTCGACATTGGTGAGGCCTCATCTGGAGTACCGTGTCCAGTTTTGGGCCCCACACTCCAAGAAGGATGTGGAAAAACTGAAAAGAGTCCAGCCTAGGACAACAAAAATGATTAGGGGGCTGGAAGACATGACTTATGAGGAGAGGCTGAGGGAACTGGGATTGTTTAGTCTGCAGAAGAGAAGAATGAGGGGGGATTGATCGCTGCTTTCAACTACCTGAAAAGGGGTTCCAAAGAGGATGGATCTAGACTGTTCTCAGTGGTACCAGATGACAGAACAAAAGGAGCAATGGTCCCAAGCTGCAGTGGGGAAGGTTTAATTGGATATTAGGAAATCCCTTTTTCACAAGGAGGGTGGTGAAGCATTGGAATGGGTTCCCTAGGGAGGTGGTGGAATCTCCTTCCTTAGAGGTTTTTAATGTCAGGCTTGACAAAGCCCTGGTTGGGATGATTTAGTTGGGCATTGGGTTGGACTAGATGACCTCCTGAGGTCCCTTCCAACCCTGATAGTCCGTGATTTTTAAGCTGTTCTCGTGTATCAAGGTGAGCTGCAGCTCAGCGAACCCCAAGGATCTGAGGTCAGCTACTTTGCAGCAGAGGCAGACCAAGCAGCAGGTACAACGCGGGGTCGCACCCCGGCCGGCAGATAGAATCTCATGTCCAAGATCCCGGCTCCTCTTCCTTTGCAAAGTGTATGCTCTTGCTCCGGATTTGAGCTGTGGGCCAAGTGCCCTCTGGCTTCTCGTCCGGGCTCCATTGTCCATGCGCCTGGCCGTCAGCAGGACTGTCTCAGGAGAGCAGCTTCCCCACCCCCACCGCATCCCAATCTCCGTCCAGCCAGGGAAGGAGCAGAGGCAGCCCGGAGAAAAGATTCCTTTGAGCGCCGGAGACGGCTGGAGCATCTTATTTGCATACCCACAGTGCATTGCGCACAGCGAATCGAGTCCCTGGTCAAGGGGCTGGTTTTGCTGCCTGTGTCCCCGGTTCCCATGATCCAACTAGGGCTATCAATCGGGTCAATTCCATGTCCTCTAAAAGCTAGCAGTTTAGTGGGCTGTGAGAGTAGTCACCCTGACTTGTGGTAGCATACGCGATTGCCCCAGCAGCGCCTCTGCCCTGTGTTCTCTGTACTTTCTTTTTCTTCAGTTTGTGTAAATCTTTTGCTTTTTACTAAAGATTTCTGTGAAGAACATTTATGAATTTGTCCTAATTTTTTGATGCTTTGCTTTACCAAGGTTGTTCCCTATTGTGAAAAAAATAGAAAAAGTGCTGCCTGAACTGGTGTCAGTGACTCAAGATCTTCTAATAGTGTATGAAAATAACTCAGAGCTCTGAAAATGACTGTTTGGGATTTTCTGCCTCTTTTTTTTTTTTTTTGAGCTCATTGTGTTAGTGAGATGGCTTCCTAGCTAGCAGGGGACTGTTTTGTGATATGTATTCTGCTGGCTCTTTGGTTTTGTAAATTTTTGGTTATCACAGTTGAAGAGCAGCAAAGAAAAGCGTTGTTGTTTGTGTTAAGGTTTGGTTTGTCCTAAGAGTGTATGGTTTGGAGTCATTTGTAACTCTTGGGTTAGTTATTGGCAACAGCTTATTATTGGGCCCCTGAGTTGAAAGGCTGCTCTTGCAGATATTAGTTTGTCATTGTTGGAAGGTCAGTTAAAGAGCTGCTTTCTTAACTGAGTTCATGAGGGTTCTTACGCCGCCCTCCTTAATATACCTTCCAGAAGGTGATTGCATGGTTTCCCTCATCTCTCCACAGAAGAGAAATTGTCCATGCCTTTCCTGTTGTGAAAACACCAGTGTTTTCAAACGTTTTGCCCAGGTGAGGGATAGTTCATAGGAGCAGAAGAGGAGGAAGGTTGTGGCCCTTTGAGTCAGATTCCTAGTGTTGAAGGCCAGAAGGAACCAGCCGATCACTTCACAGGGACTAAGGGGCACCAATGCCCCAAATAGCGAGGAACTGCTTTGATGCAATTGACTGTATGTTTAAGAGGCTACGTCTACACTACAGCTACATCTACACTACAGGATAAATTCGAATTAGCTTAAACCGATTTTATAAAACAGATATTATAAAGTCAATTGTGCACGTCCACACTAGGCACATTAATTCGGTGGTGTGCATCCATGGTCCGAGGCTAGCGTCGATTTCTGGAGCGGTGCACTGTGGGTAGCTACTGTAAAATAATGAGGCCAATAACGTCGATTTGCGTCCACACTAACCCTAATCCGATATAGTAATATCAATTTTAGCGTTACTCCTCTTGTTTTGTAGGAGTACAGAAATCGATTTAAAGAGCCCTTTAAATCGATATAAAGAGCAGTGTAGTCTGGATGGCTGCAGCATTAAATGGATTTAATGCTGTTAAAATTGGTTTAACAGCATAGTGTAGACCAGGCCAGATAGCTGTCTGGGAAAGAGCAAAAAAGAGCATTGGGACTGCGGAATAGCACTTGCATAGGCTTTCTTTGCCCTGGTTTGCTGTAAGAGTTAACAGTGAGAGATTGGCAGTCACACGTCAGTGGGTGGGTTTATGGAATTTAGGAGTCTAGAGGGGAAACCAGCAAGAGGAAGGCATCTGCAAGACTTGTTTGTCTCTGAACAGAATTGGATGTTAAGGGTTCTTGCTTTGAATTCTTCCCTGGAGTCATTTCGGGGAAGTGAGTCAGTCTCACGTAGAGTTCCCTAGTTATGGTGTTTATTGCGTGTCTGGGAGCTCATCCTGGTGAGGTAGAAATGGGTGGGTACAGGGGTGTGTGTGCGTGGCAGAGTATCAGCATTGCTTTTTTGCCTCCTGGGAGTGAAGATCAAAGTATTGTGTGTGTTCTGATCAGTGTAATCTGTGATATGTCTTTGATGTGAAAACTGTATATTAACTTGATTTTTGAAATGAAGGGGTTAGTCAGAACAAGAGTTTGTTTTATCTACCCTATGCATTGACCTGGTATTGCAGTGCTTCCAGGAAGAGTGTATCTCCTTCAGGGGAAAATCTGGTTAGAAAAACAAAAAAGAGTTAAAATGTGATGATCTTTCTTTCAAGCAGAATTTTTTTAAAAAAGCAGAAAAATCTATTGTCTTTAGTGTTTTTGTTTCTTTATGATAAACACAATACAGTTATGGTTTCTTGGAAGTGTTCTGTGAGTCTACAGATGTGAGATGTTCTTCTTTGTCTTGCTAGAGAATTATTTAAGAAACTGGACTCCTTCTTTCTGCTGTGAGTCTTTTCAACAGGATGAGGGACAAATGCTTTCCAGATTCTGGGTCTGTTGGGGAGATGGTTGTTTTTTTGTTTTTCTTGGGGTGGGGGCTTGGTAATATCTGAGATTATGTGTACATCAACAACTGCATGAGTTACACAAACTTCTCCCCACCCGACCTATGTTCTATGTATCTTGGTTCGTAAGATTGAGACAAGGCACTAGGTGTCGTGCTGCACCCGGCACACAGGGACCCCAATCCTGATTTCCCCCCCCCAACCTACTGTAATCTAAATGCTAAATAATAATCCTTAACTTCTCACTATTACCACCCTCACTCTTGGAAAATCCCCAAAATCACGACAGTGGTTTACAAATCATGAGGATTCTTTTTTAAAAAAATGTAATGTGGGTTCTCTATCTTTCCCTTCCAGTTTTCTGAACCAGGCAAGCTAGAAACTTACCTTTCTAGTGCAGCCAGAGCCCTAGAGAGCAGGAGCCCCCAGCGCCTGGGGCTGGCAGGTGGTGGGATTGCTCACGGTTGTGTGTTCCACACTTTGATCTCACCCACCAAGCATCAAGTGTGATCTCCTCAGGCACTAGAACAGCCTTAACATGGAGTCACAGACAGCCCCCTTGGGCACCCTGACTCTAGTTTGCCACCCAGGTGTAGTAGAAGCTGCTGTAACATGCAAACTCTGTATGTCCTTTAGGGCTAACCCTAGCCAAACAGCCGGGATTCCTTGTTTATGCTTAGAAGGCGTGCCGTCTCCCTGAAGTCCAAGCAGCATCGGTGGTGGGGACAACAGTTTCTTCCTGACAGCAATTTTTATTCCATTCCCCCAGAGCTCAAGCTGATGGGGAAAAGCCTCCTCGTGGATGTGTGAGGGGGAGCAATCAACCAGGTCTTTTGTCCACGGATGATCCACAGTGGCTTGTCTCATGTCTCAGTCAGGGCCTTCTCTTGTTGGAAAGGAGATGACGCTTCTTCTGGTAAACTAGCATTTTACACTTCATAATGCTTCTCTCCTGACTGGTGGCAGGGTGGCGGCAAGGGGGTTTACAGCTTTAGTGCCAATGCTTATAGATCACCGTACAACATGGGCTACAGCTATTATAGGTGAGAAGAATGCATGCAGCAACTCACGAGCTTGTCATAAACTCTAAACACATTTTTATGAATCTAATGCCTGTTTTAACAACACTAACAAACAGGTGAGCAAGACTAGTTTCCAGCCATGCGTTTGTCACTTTTCAGTAAGGCCTAGGGGCCTTGGCATGAGCTGGCACCTGGTCTGCCAGAGTCAGAAGAGGATCTTCCCTCTCTTATCCCCAGGTGTCTGTACTGGGAGCAGTACTGTTCAACTTATTCATAAATGATCTGGGGAAAGGGGTAAACAGTGAGGTGGCAAAATTTGCAGATGATACAAAATTGCTCAGGATAGTTAAGTCCCAGGCAGCCTGTGAAGAGCCACAAAGAGATCTCACAAAACTGGGTGATGGGACAACCAAATGGCAGATGAACATCGGTGCTGTTAAGTGCAAAGTAATGCACATTGGAAAACATAATCCCAACTATCCCTATAAAACGATGGGGTCTAAATTAGCTGTTACCACTCGAGAAAGAGATCTGGGAGTTGTTGTGGATACTTCTCTGAAAACATCCACTCAATGTGCAGCGGAGTGTTGGGAATCATTAAGAAAGGGATAGGTAAGAAGACTGAAACTATCATATCGCCTCAATATCAATCCATGGTACGCCCACATCTTGAATACTGCGTCCTGATGCGGTCGCCCCAATCTCAAAAAAGATCTATGGCATGGGAAAGATTCAGAAAAGGACAATAAAGATGATGAGGGGATATGGACCAGTTTCCGTCTAAGAAGAGATTCATAAGATTGGGACTTTTCATCTTGGAAAAGAGGCGACTAAAGAGGGATACGACGGAGGTCTATAAAACCATGACCGGTGTGGAGAAAGTAAGTAAGAAAGAAAAAAAACGCTGTGGCTTTTCAGCGGCAGCTCAACCACACTGCTTCTTCTGCGGCAGTTCGGCAGCGAATCCTCCCTCCCTTCCTCTTTGGTAGACATTTGGTGGCGGCTCAAAGACTAAGACAGGGAATGGGGGATCAGCCACCGAATTTCCGCTAAAGACCCAGACGTGGTGCCCTGATACCGGACGGGCCGTCCCTTTGAATTGGCTGCTCCAAGCACCTGCTTCCTACGCTGGTGCCTGGAGCCAGCCCTGCTCCCGTGACAAGCAGGGGCTGGTGCAGAGCGTGGAAGGGCAGGGAGATGACATCTCCTCTAATAGCGAGGCCCTTTCACAGCAAGGGCAGCACCTCCTCGGAGTAGTACAGACCCACCTACTCCTCCTGCTTTCTCGTGACACCAGCACCACCC
This sequence comes from Gopherus flavomarginatus, assembly GCF_025201925.1. Classification (NCBI taxonomy): domain Eukaryota; kingdom Metazoa; phylum Chordata; order Testudines; family Testudinidae; genus Gopherus; species Gopherus flavomarginatus. Next base: position 51,905,231 of record NC_066624.1, read on the forward strand.
TTCCCGGCACCGCCTCATAACAGCACCTGCTTCCAGACTCGCACCAGAAATGGGAAGTCTGGGCCGGGCCTGGCAGCAGCTGTCAGGAAATGGAAGCAGAAGACACAGCCACTCCCATGGTGCTGTGGGGTCTGTCCTGGCTGGTGGGAGATGGAGGCAGTGGACACTACCACCTCCATGGTGCCGTAGGGTTTTCAGGTGGGATGCCCCCACCAGGGTTCGGCTCCAGCGGACGTTTGGCATCTTAAGGGACTTGGGGGGAGGTTTGGAGGAGGTTTGAAGACCAACAGTGAAGGGGAAGTTGGATACTGGCCAGAATACCAGAGAGACAAGGCAGGTGAGGTGATACCTGTTACTCGACCAGCTTTGGAGTCACACAGGGTCTTCTTCATGGAAGGAGAAAGGTGCTCAGAGCATCACAGTTCAAAAGAAGGTGGAACGCTCTGCCCCGAACACCAGATTTTCCCCTACTTCCTGGAATGAGGAGGCTGTCCCCACTGTCCTGTAAACAGCCCCACCATGTAACCCAGAGGTGGCTACATTTTAGCACCAAGACACCAGTGGTCACCGCTCCAGAGGAGATGGTACATACAGGCCACTGCCCTACGTGGCCACCAGACGTCACAGATTGTGCACTGTCTTAGCTGGCCCCACACGATACTGCCCCAAGAGGTGAGGTACATACAGGCTACAACTCATACTGGGCACCTCGGGTCACTGCAGCAATGGTTGAGGGGGATACAGGCAGGGTACTGCCGCACATGGTCACCAGGTGGCACTGTTCCAATGGTGCTGCTCGGGGGGAGATGATAAACGGGCCACTGCCTGAAGTGGCCACTAACACAATGGCGTGGGGAGAGGGGGAGGGAGATACCAATAGGGCACTGCCACACCAGGGCACCACGGGGAGGTCACTGATCCAATTAGTAGAGATACACAACGAGTAGTGCCCCAACTGGCGGCCCTACCCCAGAGACATAGGGGGCTGGGGAGAGAAGAGGAAATCAAAGGCCACTGCCTCACTTAGCCATCGGGGTTACTACCTAAATAGGGGACACACACACACAGGGCATTGCCCCACCCGACCAATTGGGGGATATACAGACGGTATTACCCCACAGGAATGCCAGGGATCAGTGCCTGCCATACCTGGCACAGGGGTTGAGGGGATAGGGTGACCAGATGTCCCGATTTTATAGGGACAGTCCCGATATTCAGGGCCTTTTTCTTATGTAGTTGCCTATTATCCTCCGCCCCGTCCCAATTCTTCACACTTTCTATCTGGTCACCCTGGGCGGGGGGCGGGGGAGAGAAGGGGCTACACAAAGGGCACTGCTGTACTTGGCCACCAGTGCACATCCCTAGTGGGAGAGTGATAAACACCAGAAGCAGGGCTCACTGCCACAAAGGGCTTGGAAGATGCCCTGGGCACTGCTTGACACAGCCACCCAGGCACCCTGCCACCTCGGGGGAGGTGAAGAATACACCTTGGGCACTGACTCCTCTGGCTACCAGTGGTCACAGACCCAATGCAGGGGTTGGGGGGAGTAAATACACACAGGGACTGCCCCACCTGGGCAACACGAGTCACTGAGATGAGAGTGGGATACGCAGAGGGCTCTGCCCCAATGGCTGATATACATAGAAGGCTCTGCCTCACCTACCCGCCAGCACTCACAGGCACAATGGCAGTAGTGGGGTCATATAGACAACTGACCTCAGTTGCCACCAGGGGTCACTGCAGCAATGCTAGGAGGGATACATGCCAGGCATTGCTGCCCCTCACCACCAGGAGTCACTGCTCCTACAAGAAGGCACCTACAGGACACTCCCATGCCTGGCCAGCAGAGGTCACTATCACTGGGGAGGGGCTATGGGGAAGCGGAGAAAGAGCTAACAGCAGTGGGGAAAATCATAATCTACCAGGGAGAAAGAATGGATTCCACTAGGACATTGCACCAACTCCGGCCAGGCTGGATACTAGCAATTCGGGGCTGGAGCAGCTCCAGCTAGAGGCTGGCCAGAGACAGGTGACCTCGGTTTCTACGCTGAGCAGGCTGCTTTGGCAGCGAGGAGAGACAGAGAACCCCCAGGCCAGGGTCTTGCTGCCCAAGGAGGAGGAGATCTGTGGCAGTCTTTGGAGTAGCTGGTTAAGCAGCCGTGAGCCACACGCTTCTCCCTGCCTGAGCTCTCCAGGAGCACATTACGCACAGGTTTGCGCTGGATGTAGGCACCAGTGTAACAACAGGGCCAGACTCTGCTGAGTGCTGCCTGTGAGATACGGGGCCAGAGTCAGACGGGCAGATGGGGGCAGGAGATGACAGAGTCAGCGGCCATGAGCTGAACCCATCACAAGTCCAGCCTGTGACATCACCATCCGTCCCTGCAGCTCTCCATCTGTCCTGCTGTCCATCCAACCCTCAACCACTCATCCATCCCCAATGTATGCCACACACACCCCTTCACCCATCTGCCTCACATACTCATCTCTTTCCTCATGCATCCTGCTGTCCCTCTGATTGTCCCTGCAGTGCCCAGCACAAGGAGGCATAGTGGACCCTGAGCGAGGCTTTTGGGTGATGCAGTAATGGAGCAAGCGGGTGAAAGGGGCATCTCTTATCCCAGCCCCACTTCTCCTCTGCCCAAAGCCATGACCGCGAGCCCATCCCTCTCAGTCTCAGATCTCACAGCCCCAAAGACATTACTGGCCACTCACACTGTGACCCAGTTACAGCAATGAGGTCTTCCCGAAGATAGGGGGTGGGAGGAGCAACCCTCTTATTCTGGCAGGCAGGACACATCCTTCCCAGTATGGCAGAGACCCTGCCCTTGGGCAGATAGACCAAGATGAGCCCATAGGAGACTGGGGGAGGGGGAGCAGAGGAAGAGAATGCAGGCAACTAAACATGACAGGTGTCCACAAAAGGAGAGAGAGAGAGTTTGAGTGAAAGTTGGCCAACACAGAGAGAGAAACCTAGGAGGATGAAAGAAACTCACAACAGGGAATCACTCTCATGAATCCAGCTTTCTGCTAGGGAGCAAACACCACTCCTAACCAGAGAGATGATCAGCTCTCGCAAATGGCAACATCATCTCCCCTGAAGCCACAACTAGTCCGGAAACCCACACCCAGGCAATGGGAAGTCCCTGCCTGGAGCCAGAAGGGCTGTGACCAGAGCCCTTCCGAAACCAGATACACATCTCACCGACAGAGATGGTTCCTCTTGTCCCAGTTGGGCAGGTCTTGCCTGGCATTAACAGGATTCACGCTGTCACTGCTCTCGATCACTTTCCATCTCACCTCAGGGCTGGACTGCGTCCTCCCCACTTCTTTTCCCTTGCTATGAAACATAACACAAGAGGAAAAGAAAAAGCAATGGTGCTGAGGCTCCTCTTCTCGCTACTCCCGCACCCTAGGGCTTCGGCTTCAACCCTCCTCCCATTCTGTCATCACAGGTACAATTAGAAATCTGAGCCCGGGGCTCACACCTGGTTGTCTCCCCAATTCTAGGCCCTGTCCAGCATGTCTCCCTCCACAGAAGTTACCTGGCCTCATCTTAGACTCCATCTTCATATTGCTCTTCTCTTTCCCAGAGCTCCTGCTCTGCTCCTCAGACCTGTCTGTCCTCAGCTCTGCAGGCAGAGGGGAAGGGGCATGATGGAAACACATACGCCCCATTCCAGACACCACACAGCATCCACAGGGCTACCAAAACACCTCATCTTTGGCCAAAACCACACCTCACCCCGAGGGAGCAAAGCGCCTTTGTGAGCACAGCACACATAAGACAGGAAAAGATTAACACCCACACCCAGCCCAGCTAACGTGGGAGTTTCCTCAGCTTCCTGGCCACAGGTCCATGGGGCTCATAGAAGGAGAAGTTTGGAGGGCTGTGGGGGTCCCTGAAGAACTAGCTCAGCATGTGAATGACTGGGATGTATGTGGAGGCCTGACTGTGGGTTGGGGTGTCCAGGAGGACCTAAGGGAAGGGGATTAGGGAGAGAGGAGAGTGGCGTTACCAAGGAACATTGTGGGAATGTGGGATTTAGAGAGCCCAGAGTGGATGGGTGTCGGTGGGTTGGACGAGCCCACAGTGGTTGAAAAGGGGAACCTGGCAGATTTGGGTGTAGCAGAGATTGAAGATGAGGAACCTCACACCCTGGGGATGGACTGGGGGAGTGGGAGGATGGGAAAGTGGGGCCCAGCAATGAGAAATGTATTGGAGGGAATTAGAAGTGGGGTGCTGAGGACGGGGATGGGGGGGAGGAGGAGGAAGGGGGGGGCGGGGTGCTGAGGACGAGAAGGAGGATGTGGGAGATGAGGTGAGAGGAGGTCGGTGTCAGGGTGCTGAGGACAGCGGGGGGTGGGAGGTCGGGGCGAAGGGAAAGGCCAGGTAGAGTGTACACGATTGCGGAGGGGACGGTGGGGGCTGAGGGATCCCCACAGATGGGGGTGGGGCTAGCGAGAGGGTCACAACAGATGAGGGGACACTGGTGGGTGTTGGGGGGGCTTGAAGGGGCTGCTGGGGGCCTACAGTGGGAGAGGAGGGGGCGGTGCTGGCAGGAGAGTCACAGTGAACGGGGGGGGACGACACCAGGGGGCAGGTTGGGGGAGGTTGAAGGCCCTGCAGTCCCAGGCTGCAGCTTGTGGGGCTGCTTCCAGACAGCTCAGCCCCCCCCCCACCTGTTGCCCCCGCCCAGGCCCAGCGGTGGGTGGAGGTGAAGCCCTTTCACTCCGCGCTGCCTCTGCCCTGTGTCCCCCCCGCCCGGCTCCCACGGGCCCGGGGCTGCTCCCCAGGCACAGGCTGGGCCTGGCGCCTGGAACTGGGTGTCTGAGCCCCCGGCCCCCCCGTGCGGAGCCGCCACTCCCCGTCCAGCCTCAGCGCTCCTCGGCTCGGCCCGGCCCACCGGCTGCCCCCGAGCCCGCGTCCCCTCAGCAGCGCCGGGGCTGGTCCCACTGGTGCCTCCCCCCTGGCTCCCCGTGGCGGGGGCAGCGAAGCCTCGGGGCGAGGGAACCAGGCCCTCACCCCACACGCTGAGTCACTGTCCCGCGCTCTCTCCGCCAATCAGGGAGCGGGGAGGGGCGCGGCGAACAAGACGAGTTACGGCCCCTCCTCCAATACAGGCCGCGTGTGGGGGAGAACTACGCTTCCCAGTGTGCACCGGGAGGGGGAGCGTTGCCTGAGCAACCGTTCATCACTTCCGCTCTGAGATGAGCCAGGAACTACAACTCCCAGCCTGCCCCGGGGCGCTTCCGTCCTCTCGAGCCCAGGTAAGGGCGGGTCCCTGGGTCAACCGCACACCTCCCGCCCCGCCCCCCAGAGATCCCCAGCCCCGCCCTCCCCAAGCTCCAGCTCCTGACGCGAACTCTAATCTCGGGGTCTCGGGCTGGCCCCGCCCCCCTGCAGCGCGGCGCCCCCCGGTGTGGTGGGGGCTGGCGGGCGCCTACTTTTCCCCTGGTTTCGTGTCTGCCCGCCCCGATGTGCCCCGCGGTGCTGCCCCACTCTGGGGTTGGGGGGAGGCGTTGGGGGGAGCCCTATGGAAACACGGGGGTGGGCAGCGCTGGGAGCCAGGACTCCTGGGTTCTCCCCTCAGGGAAGGGGGGCTAGGGGTTAGAGTGGGTGAGGGGCTCGGCTGGGAGCCAGGACCTGTGGGTTCTCCCCCCCAGCTCGGCCAGGGGCAGGACTGAGAGCCAGGGCTCCTGGGTTCTCCCCCAGCTCGGGGAGGGGAGGGGAGGGGAGATTAGGGGATAGAGTGGGGGAGGGGTTGTGGGGTCTCCTGCCCAAGGGGCAAGTCCAGGAGCTGGTGTCAGGCAGCAGGTCACTTGTGGGCCCTGAGTGTCCGATCTGGAAACAACTGCCTGTCCCCACGCCCGGAGACTGCGCGTGGCTGGCAACCCTCTCCTTGTACCTGAGAATTATCCATACACCCCAGGGGTGTGAGCCCTGCGCTCTCCTGTCAGTGCCTGGGGCACAGAGCCATGTATACAAGTCACTCTCTGTGTGGGGATGTCAGTTCGTACAGACTTTGCTGGTGCTTTTTCTGTAGCCTGTGGTAAAATAAGGCAATTAACTAGATGCATTGATGGAAGTTCTCTGCGTACCCTCAAGGGTACACGTACCCCTGGTTGAGAACCACTGATGTAGGGGAACCCAGGCCCACCCCCCTATTCTGACTTCCAACCCTGTACCCTGGGCAGCTGGTTCAGCTTTGCTTACCTTGCATCAGCCTCAAGTCAGCTTCACTGGGTCACCAGTTCCACCATGGCCAGACATCAGAGAGAGGAAGTTTCCTCTCAGCTGTAAAAGCAGCAAGGGCTCCATGAGGGGTCGGTGCTGCTGGAGCAATTATTGACACTTTCTCTAGTCTCCTTTTCAGATTTTGCCCCATTTTCTCTTTAATTCTCCAATGTTAATTTAACAGTCTCAGATTCGGGATATTTTCACACTCATTTGACCTGCAGCAAATTTTCTTCCTTTCTTTGGGAAATTGTCCTGAATCATTCCCCAAATGAGAAGGGGCTTAATGGATGCAGTTTGCAGAGCCCTGAGACACAGCTGCGGCTGGAGTGGCCTTTCTCTGCTGGCAAGGAAGGGGACAGGAGGAAAAAGTCCGCAGTGGAGACTGTCCAGCACAAGCTTACGCAGTCCTGGCTACTGCTACCCCCAACTGCCAGTCACCTGCCTGCCCCTGCTTCTGCCTCCTCCCCACTGCCAGGAAGTTTTCCTGCTCCACACTCCCCTCACATACCCTCTTAAAGCACCTCCTCAAAGGGCTCCCTGCTGCCATGTGAATGGTGTGTGTGTGTGGGGGGGGGGGGGAATTATTACTATCTGTTAATTGAACTTCCACTGTCCAATTACTCTCACTTAATATAAAATATCTTCAAATTTGGGTGGTTTTCTCTCATTAGCAAATGTTTCTTTTTAGACTCATTTCTTCCTCAGTTCTCAAAGATAGATATAAAATATCCTTTGTGCAGCGCTGTAGTAGGCAGGGTGGTCCCAGGGTATTGGAGGCTTCCCCCTTGCTTTGTATACAAATGTTCGATGTTATTCTCCAGCCCATTCCTTATGAATACTAACTTGATGTTAACTTTTTTGCTAGCAGCTGTGAATTGAGTGGAGCTTTTCACTGATCTGTCTACAGCAACATGCAGATCCCGTTCTTGGGTTGAGTAGCCGATAATCTGTTCTGCTGCCGTCGCTAGGTGTAATGCATGTTCAGTAGGGGTTTCTCCCCTCTTCCCTTTTTGTATTTCCTCTCCCTACTAGTGTTTGGGTGTCCTTCTCCTCAGGTTAGTGTATTAATGATCTCATCTTGGGGTCATATGTGTCAATTTGTTGCTATGTCTTCAGAGAACTATCCATGATGATTCCAAGATCTCTTTCTTGGTTAGTTGTAGCTAAATTAGGCCCCATCATATTGTATGTATAGTTGGGGTTATGTTTTTCCAATGTGACATTTATCCACATTAAATTTCATTTGCCATTTTGTTGCCCAATCACTTAGTTTTGTGAGATCTTTTTGAAGTTCTTTGCAGTCTGCTTTGGTCTTAACTACCTTGAGCAGTTTAGTATCGTCTGTGAACTTTGCCACCTCACTGTTTACCCCTTTCTCCAAATCATTTATGAATAAGTTGAATAGGATTAGTCCTAGGGCTGACCTAGGAAAATGACAGCAGCAAGATGGAGTCTGGAGTCACATGGGCAGATCACATGTCCATGCATGATTCTATTTGCAGGCCGTCACCATTGTTTACATGTTAGTTTGAATGTTCCCAGGAAAGCTCAGATGTGGATTGGCATTTTCCAAAGTCAATTGTCGGTGAAGCGTTTCTTGATTGGGCACTTACTGAGAATAGTCCTTTCTCAAGAAGCTGACCAAATACATCACTGAGGGTACTTGAAATCAAATACATTTGAGATACAAGTACATAGCGCATATTCATAACTTCAGAAACAAAAATGGTACACACATACAGCTAATATAATTATAACCAGCAAATCATAATCTTGTCACAGACAACTCACACGACAACTTTTGCACAATATTTGCTGCAAATATATAACAGTGGTGGCAGCAATGATCTATATGGTCCCAGCTGATATTAATAATGTCACATCCTACAGAGAAGTGAGAGGGAGGCGTCTTCTAGCGGGCGTTTCTCCTACATTTCTCCATTGCCGCTTGGGCGGAGGCGGGAATGGAGCAAAACACGCCTGGCTGAAGTATTTGTGTTCGGCCTTGAGGATTAAGCCTGAGCCTCTGGCATGGGTGTTGGGAGATGGATTTCTGAGTCGCGTCCAGCACAGTCTTCAGGCCTGAGCTGAAACCACTGAGGCCAAGAGAAATGGGTTTGAGGTGGCCTTTGAGGCTCCCAGCAGGTCTTGAGGAGCAAGGGGTTATCGCCATCCCTGAGTGGGCTCAAACCACCATCCTTTCAATTAACAGCAAAACACACTGACCCATTGCGCCACAGAGACACATGTCTGCTGTTACCAAGGCTGCTGCCTAGCAGCCTGTGCATCTGCCTGCCAGCGCTAGAGCTCGCAAGGCAAGTGTGGGTGCTGGAGGCTGTAGGTAAAGAGCCAGCAAAGTGACACAGCAGAAGCGTGCTGGGTCCATAACCCAAAAGTCGATGAATCAAAACCGTCTTCTGCTAGGCATGTGCTTGTTTCTTTGTGCTCGGGGCCTTCAAGGGAGGAGGCAACCAGCAGAGCATTGAGAGCCTAGGCCATGAGGCAAGAAGTGGATGAGGTGTCGGCCTGCCAGGGAACCCGGCACCTCGGGCTGCCTGGCCTGAAGGATTTTTTTAATTTCTCAAGAAAACTTTGTGGTTTTCAATGGAAATCTAAACCCAAAGCTAAAATGTTGAGGATTTTTTTTTTCATTTTTCCAACCCCCCAGTGAAAAGGAGTGGGTTGTGTTGACTTGTTCACTGTCCATCCCTTTTCTTTTCCTAGACTCGGGTCTACAGAGTGTCAGTCCTACTGAGCCTCAGGCCGTGGTCTCCAAGGTTTTGGAAATGTACCGACCTGTCTTGGACATGGTCCCTGCCAGCTCATGTGATGCTGGCTTTGCTGAGCCTGCTGCTGGGGAAGAGGGAAACTTTGTCTCTCAACTGGGCGTTCCCTTCAGGTGCCCAGTCTTCAGTGTGGCTCGAATGTCCATGGATCAGGGTTCACTGACCCAAGAGATGGCTTTAAAAAATATGAACGTTTTCACAAACACACTGACTTTCTCAATTTTCTATTTCTTGGTAACATTTCATGGATCTTTTGGAGTTAAATCGGTTAAAAAATACAGGAAATCAGGGTGGCACCGAAAGGATATAATATAAAGTTTGCAGTTAAAGGTACAGAAAGGAGCAGAAAAGGGAGCTGCAGACTTTAAGACTGTTTCTTTAAGCAAGAGGGGGCAATCAATGTGACCTCAAAAACCTTGGGACTCATAATGTGATAGGGCAGAGAGGAACTTTGTCTGTTTTCAGTGTCTTTCAGCCTATGTTTGGGACTGTGAGAGATCTGCTAAGAATGGGACTACAATCCCCACCATTTCCTTCCCCGCTGCACTTCCCGTTCCTCTGGCCAAGTCAGGGGAAGGGTCCTGAAGCAGGAAAGGGCAGGGCTGCTGTGGGAATCGGTGGCCGCATGGCAGGCGAGGAGCTGCAGAGCGCTGGATGCGGAGGGCAATCCCCAGGAATGGATGCAGAGCCACATGTGGAACAGGCTGTGACTCCCAGAGCTTACAGCTGGCTGCAGGTCTGGGTGGGGTTCTGGGGGAGCAGCAGCGGCTGGGCAGGGAGCCAGTACAGAGCAGCTCCAATGAGAGACATGAAGTGAACCTGGCCTGGAAACCTGCAGGCTCCAGTTTGCTTGGCTAGAGATTGGAGTGGAGAGGTCACCCCAGGCTTTAGGCCTGAAGTAGGGTTACCAACTTTCCGCACAAAACCAAACAGCGTAACCCCGCCCCTTCCCCAAGGCCCCGCCCCTGATTCACTACATTCCCCCTCCCTCGGTGGCTCGCTCTTCCCCACCCTCACTCACTGTCACTGGGCTGGGCAGGGGGTTGGGATGCAGGAGGGGGGTGAGGGCTCTAACGGGGGGTGAAGGCCAGGAGTGAGGGGTTCCGGGTACGGGAAGGGGCTCTGGGCTGGGCAGGAAGTTGGGTTGCACAAGGGGGTGAGGGCTGTAAAGAGGGGTGAAGAGCAGGAATGAGGGGTTCAGGGTATGGGAAGGGGCTCTGGGCTGCAATGGGGGGTGGGGTTTGGGAGGGGGTGAGGGCTGTATAGGGGCGTGAAGGGCAGGAATGAGGGGTTCAGGGTACAGGAAGGGGCTCCAGGCTGGGTAGGGGGTTGGGGTGCAGGAGAGGGTGAGGGCTCTGGCTGGGGTGTGTGTGTAACCTTCCCCTTTCCCTAGCCATGTGTCTGAGCCACCAGGGCCAGCAAGTACAAGGCCTCGCTGCTGAAGCACTGGCAGTGTCCACTGACGCTACACCTGACCCTCTACTGACATCTCAGGGGTTTGGCGTCCTCTAGCACTGAGACTCCACAATAATTACAGGTTTATTTCTAATGGGTTAAAGCAGAACTTGTGCTGAGATTAACACGTCTCTCGTGGGTCTGGGGGTTTTACAGCATGAACTGGCTCTGCGTGTGGGTATAGTGCATGTGTTTGAGTGATTCCAACACGGCTGAAACACACAACTCCCCATCCTGGGGGTTTCCATCCCGCCTGATTCCTTCCACGGGGGTCACTGGCCCGGCTCCTCTACGGCCAGATGTCCTGATGGGCAGCAGTCGGGATGTTGGGAGAGGTTCTGTTTTCTGTGACTAGTGACAGCCCCAAAATGACTCTCACCAGCCCCCATTGCCTTGTCCTGCAGCTGCCAGTCTCTGAATCCTGGCCTGGGATTCGATTGGAATGAGGCCCCTGGGAGGTGGAGAGACCACGGGTCAGACACTGCAACATTGTAGCCAGAACATCCTTGTCTAGATTTTAAGGCCACTCAAGACAACTAAATAATCCTGTCTAACCCCCATACACGTGACAGGCCACAAAGTCACCCCTGCACTGAGCCCAACAACCGGGATTAAACCAAAATATTGCAGCCCTTAGGAGAATATCCCGTTGTGTGCACAGGCAGAGCATAGGAGAGGCAGAGGGGTACCAATACTGGAGGCCCCTGCACTGGAATTGATTTGGTGAGATGTACCCAGCTGATCTGGGCAAGTGACTTGTGCCCCATGCCGCAGAGGATGACAAAAACTCCAACATCCCTGACACTGTGAGCTGGGGGAAATTCCTTCCTGACCCCAGAAATGGAGATCAGGGAGACCCTGAGCATGAGAGCAAGGCCACCAGCCAAGCACCAGAGAGAAATGGTTTTCTATCTCACCTGTGAGCACTTTCTTCAGCACCCCCTGTCCCCTCCTGCCACTCCCATGTGGGGTGGAGAATCCATCATTGCCCTGGGTACTTTGTTCCAATGTTTAATCACCCGATTGCAAATGTGTCCCTTATTTCTCATTTTAGTTTCTCTGCCATTAACTTACAGCCACTGTTTTTGTTCTGCCTTTTGCTGCTAGGTTAAAGAGCCCTTCAGTACCCAGGATTTTCTCTTTGGGAGGGGATTTACGCATTGTCATCAAGTGACCTCTTGGTCTTCTCTGTGATAAACTGAGCAGATTGAGCTCTTGTCTCGCACTGGAAGGCAACTTTTCAGTGCTTTTTTTCCCTCTTCTCTGCCCCCCGTCCAATTTTTCATTCTTCATCTTAAAATGTGGCAGGGACAACTGTGTGCAAGAGTCCAGTGTTGGTCTGACCAATGTTGTACAGAGATAACACTAGTGCCCTAGATCTAGTCACTGTTCTCCTGTCTGTACATCCAAGGACGACCACAGCATTGCACGGGGATTTCATGCTGAGTTGTTTGTCCATTATGACACCTAAACCATTCTCCGAGTCACAGCAGTCTGGCCTTGCTCGTTAGTAAAGCTCAGTGTGTTTGAATGGCCACAGCTGCCCAAGTGCTCTGTAACATGCACAAGGGATTCCCCTCCTCAGTCACCTTCACCTGCTGCTGGTCTCTTATCTCTTTCTTCTTCTCCAGGATCCGCATGTGTCATTGTGAGAAGAGTTCTCCTCCTCTCTTTGCCTGGGAGCAATGTGACCCCCTGGATGGACTGACCAAACCCAGGATTCCTTCAGCCTGAAAGCAGAGGGGAGCCTTCACCCGCTCCCTCTTTAAGGCTCCAGTCCCAGGTCCTAAATTCCCTGCCATAGCACAAAAATCCACACTGAGATGAACTCCTCTCTTGGTGGTGATATTTTTTCTCCCACAAATCTCTCTTGAGGACGCAGCCCTGGGAACAGGTGAACACAACCCCTGAGATTTACCTTCGCAGCCTGCAAGGGGCAGTTCACCCTATTAAACAGCTTGGGAATGTCGTCTTTTTCTTTTCTCCTTTCAAAAGTAACTTCTTGTATTTCTAGTCTCTTTATATGACCCCCCGATTTGCCGCTTCCAATTCTCTGCTGTACATGCCAGCACTAGATCGAGTGAGGTGCCTGGACCCATCCTGTACTGGGTACATGGGGGACTTGCAGGATCAGACCATAAAATTGCTTTGGAGGGAAATTCTAAACCCACCCAACCCCGACCTGTTCCTGGGAGGTGTCGGTAGGGACCGAGGCTGCCAAGCACCATGGAGTGAAGAGACCGATTTTATCAGTAAGTCAGACCCCCCGGCTGCTCACTGCCTGGATCACCTCTCCCCAGGTGACGCGAGCCACCCTCCAGAGCCATTGCTGGGCCCCAGGGGCAGCCACACAAGCCATGGGGATGGGCAGCTCTCAAGAATCTCGGCAACGAATCTCCAGGCCGGAGGGTTTCCCCTAGTGCCTGATCCACCCTCAGGGTCCCGCCAGCCAGCAGCTTCCACCCAAGGCTAGTGCGCTAACAGCAGGAGCATGGCTGGGGGGCTCGGCCGGTGACTGGGGCCAGTCGCCTGAGCATGAACCCAGCCGACCCCAGGAGATGGACCCGGGTCACCAGCCCAACCCACCACGCAGCTGCTGCCGCTACCCCATTAGTGCGTGAGCTCCCATGGACCACGCTGGGGAGATCCCCCAGCTGCAGGGTAGATGCCCCTGAGCGCGTGGCAGGGCACAGCTCCTGGCTGACCTGCCCTGCCAAGTTCTTTACTAGGCTGGGTGGATCCGGGGCCAAGGGTGCTGGGTGACAGGGGGGCATTGGCTCTGGGCTGGGACTGTCACTTCCCCCCCTGCCCATACAACAGGATCACAGCAAACAAAACCAGCTCAGCCTGCAGGGGAAGAGTTCAGTCCAGGGTCTGGTGCATTCTGGGAGCAGGGATGATGCAGAGAAAGGGCAGATACAGGGCACCTCTGAACACTCCATGCAGAACTGCTTGTCCTGACCCACAACCCCTGTTATCCCAGCCCTGGGCTCCCCTCTCACTGCTCTGCCAGTGCCCCTCACTCCCGATCCACAGACCTCCCTCGCTGTATCTGTGACTTCTACTACTGAACCACCAATGCGCTGACTCCTCTTGTGAGACATTTCTCTGCACAATACTGCTGCTATTCCAGTTACTGACTCCAGGAAACATTTTCCTTAGCCTGGTTCTGTGTGTCACTGGTTTCTATAGCAAAGATCAGTCCCTGGCCCTGTGGCCCAGACATCCTCATTCACATCAAGCTTCAAGTTGAGAATCATTTCCCATTCCCGCTCTGAGGGAGGGGAGACTTTTAAACGCGCTCTCTGTGCAACTGCACATGGCTAAGCAAAGAGAACAAACCGAAAATCCCCCTGTGCTTTGGGAGCCAGGTTTGCGGTGGGAATTCTGTAGTTCCGATGACTTCATGCCTGGACATTGTGATTCTTTACCAGTTTCTCTGGCAGTGGGGCAGTTTTGTGCTCATAGCTGAGTGGTTAAGACATTAGAGTCAAAATCCAATGGGGTTCCTCTGCGCAGGTTCAAATCCTGCTTACAGTGAGACCTGTGTTTTAGCCAGTCTCTAACCCGGGCAATACCCCTCTACAACCCCCGAGACACTCTCAATTCTCTCCCCAACCCGAGTAAATTCTCTACTGCTCTTTTCATAGAGATCCCTGGGACACCACCTCACACTGTGTCCCTGAGGTGTTAGGCAAACTCTCAGCACCTAACTCCTCTGCCACTCATCTGGTAACCCATAGATCAGCCATAGCCCTGGTTCTGCTCCTCTCTCTAAGCTGTGAGAGGAGCCAAATCAGCAACTCCATGGGTGCTACAGGGCTGCAGAATCAACAGAGAAATAAAAAGGGTGCCCAGCAGCCACCTCTGCCCCTGTACCTCCCAACTGCTAGCAGGCCTGGCCGACAAGCTCCTCCTCTTCTTCTTCAGCGCCTCCCACCGTCCATTGATGGGGTGTACTGGAGAAGTGAGGAGAGAAAGAAGTGGGGCAGGGTGGGGTGGGAAGAGATTTGATGGTTTGGGGGCAGGGCCTGTGGTGGAGCAGGCATTGAGCACTGCCCGGGAACTCTGAAAGTCAGCGCCTCTGAGCGCAGAAGCCTTCTCTGAGTCTGAGCTGCCAGGAACCCTGCTGCAGAGCAGGTGCCACAAGTCTCAGCCTTTCTGTCCCACACATGGCTCTGGGCACTACCAGGAATCATTTGGTTCCTGGCACACAAGGCAACTTAAAAGCTGAGTCCCTGGACAACAGCTCAAACCCTGGCCCCTCCCATTAAGAGCATGATACTCTACTGACTGAGCTAGCCAGGCTTGCTAAGAGCCTTCACCCCTCCTCTTCTTCTCCACGGCCACTGCCAATTCCTCCTCCTCTTCCTCCCTCCTGCACCTGAGGGTCACTAAATCTCCTCACCTAGACAGCCAGCCCGTCCACTGCACCCCAAACCCCCATACCTGAGCCTCCCTGCCAAAGTCCTGCACCTGGCTCTAAAGAATTAATTCTCACGTGTCGCTGGGAACTCTACAACTTGTGCCCAGAGAGTCTCGGCCCCGCTCAGTAGAAGACCCAAGAAACATAGTGTCTGCCTTTTCTAAAGAAGTGCTTGGAGGGGATTTTTTCACGTGGTCTAATGGATAAGGTGTCTGATTTTTGGGTCAGAAGATTGAGGGTTCAAATCCCTTCATGGTTGTGTTGCTGCAGTTTTACCTTCGTGCTGAAAGTCCTGCTTCCATCAGGTCTGGAACCTCTTCTCGGCCGCTCAGGCCAATGCTCTGGCTTCAGCTAGAGCCCCGGGAAGGAGTTGGGGGTTGGATGTCACAAAGGCTGAGGCATGAGCCCCAAGTCCTTCCAGTCTAGCCTTTGCCATTCCTGACTTGCCAAAGATAATGGGCGGCTGGCCAGGCTGGCTTGTACAGCAGTTTCCCTCTTCCAAGTGTGCGCCTGTCCCTGTGCTTGAGGGGGCTTGGTAAATAGCACCTTGGGATCCTGGGTGTTTCTCTGCTTCTCGCCAGCTGGGGAAAAGCCTCTTGGGGTAAAATCTCCTGCTCCATTGCAAAAGTGAGCACCTGAGTGGGAACAGACAGAGGTCACACCAGGGGGCTGGCACTGCTTTCTTACCTTCTTCTGATGTTGGCCACAGAGCATCAGCAGCTGCCCTACATGCTGGTCTGTGGGTCGCTTTCAGTGGGTGTTTGGCATGGCAGGAAGCAGCCTGGCTAGGGGTCTTTGTGGCTGTCTGCTGGCCATTCATAGGCATGGTTGTCCCCTCCTCTAGCCCCGCCTTCTGTTGCTCAGTGGCTTATAAATCTTCCCTTGGAGCTGTCATCACCAGCTGCCTCTGCTCTCGGTGTCCGGAGGAGGGAAGGTGTGAGGGGCTCCAGGCTGGGCTCCATCTCCCTCCTGCCAAGCCCTGACGATTAATCCCGGCCCTGGCACTCCTTTCTTCAAGCGCCGTGTGGGCCAGAGCAAAAGTGTGGCAGCAAGCACAAGGGCCAAACTGGTGGGCATTAGGTGAAGCAGCAAGAATGCCAACCACCAGGTCAAACCACAGGACTACAGGCAGCCGTAGCCACTTCTACACCCCAATCCATTGCAGCCATCTCAACCAAAGACCTGGCTCCAGTGGGTATGAGTCACCCAGCAGGAGGGAAAAGACTCACTCTTAAACAACTAGAGATAGGGAAATTGAGCACTTTGAGTTCCAGGGCTTTACCACAAACCAACACAAGGTCCTACTGACATTTGAACTCAGACTGCAAGATTCAGAGGCCTGAGTGCTGCCCATTACACCATGGGACCAGCTAGTACTGCCTTCTCTGGCCATCGGTGACCCTCAAGGGACTGGCTCATGTAAGGGACTGTTGGCCCTTTACTAAAACTTAGTAGAGTTTTTGATTGGCTAGTTCCCAGTCCCAATAAAAAGAAGGAAGGGTCAATGGGAAATCAGGCCCCTGAGACTGACATGCCCCTGGGACAATGGTCACCAACTGGTAGGGAACACGTGAGAATTTGTTAATGGAGAAAAATTCCTGGTGAAAATTGGCAAAACTGTGGAGATTTTGAAAAATTCCAGTGAATTTACACATGAAGATACAAACAGAGAGACAAACACACAGAGAGAAAGAGAAAATCACACACTGCACAGGCCCACACAGACATAAACAAAAACCAAACCCACACAAACCCACACAGCACACAGAGGCATATACACAAAAGGGAAAGCCACACAAAATATAGAAAGAACAAATCCACACCAAAAAATACAACAAAAGCCCACAACAAGAAAGCACAAAACCCGCATATCAAAAGAATACTAAGCAAAAAACCAATCTGTATGCAAAAATCATACACACATGCACCCAAAACTATGCCAGTCATCCACCAAAATCACACAGGACCCACATGCACATCAACACGACAGACGAAAACCACATCAACATATAGAAAGTCAGGCAGGGTTTGAGTCTCACAGAGAAGAAGGTGAGCACACATGTGGTTTGGGAAGCAAAGACTGAGGGGGAGTCAGGGGCAGTGCTCTGGGCTCTCCCTGACCTTGGTGGCTGGCAGAGAGCAGAGCCTGGTAGATCTATGGAATCTGCCCTGCTCTCTGTAAAGCAAGGGGACCTCAGTGTCTTCTGAGCTGTAATAGTATTTTCTGTAGGGCAAACTGATTGGCAGAACCCATTTGCTTAAAGAAAGCTAGTGCTTTAGGTGAGGTTTGAATTCACAACTTCAGCATCACTCCACTCAGCACGGCTACTATAAGTCCCGTACAGTAACTCATTGCCCCTCTGGTTCCCAGCTGAGGGTCTTGCCTCCTTGATTCATGGATGGATTAGGGGTTGAGGGGGTTGCACTAACTAAAACAAATCAATATTAATGGCTGCTGAATTGCAGCAGCAGAGGTGGGGAGCCTTCTTCTGTGTGATAGAGCTGGTTCCCACCTTCCGTTGCTGAGGGGAAGGTTGGTGCTTTGAGCCCACCCGGGGCAGGAATGTCCCATGGGTGAGATTAACTGGACTCAAGAGAAGGGAAGGGAAGTCTTTTCTATTCCTGCCTAGCTCCATTGGTCTCCTGTGGTCCTTTCGGCTCTCTGCTCCTCTGTTGGGGAGATGCAGAGACAAGCCCCCATCTGGGTGAGTCACCTAGAGGCTGTGTCCCATGGAGTGTGTGTGGGAGAGGGGGAGGGTTGGATTGGGCTCAAGGGAGAAGGTTGTGTGTGACAGTGTGTGGGGGAGGGGGAGGGTGTGTTCCTTAGGATATAAATGATGGAAAACACAGGGGCAGTGACAGTGAAGCCCCGTATCTCAGTGTTATGACCCTGTGTGGTGCTGCTGTTCACCTTCCCCTCCTATGGTCTCATCTTTCATTGAATCCAGCATTTTTTCACCTGTCATCACCACAGAGGTGTCGCACATGCCTCAGATACAGAGACGCCAAGGACTGGAACTGATTTCAGCTGCTGGACAGCTCTGCTAGGTGTTTATACATTTACACAGGAAAATGCTGAGTGTTTAAATTCATTTCAACCATCCCCATTCAGCGAACTCCTGAACATACTGGAGATGGGTCTGGAAATCGATTTTCATTCAAAAAATGTTTTCAGGGGAATCACTTGGATTGTAACTAGGAACCTATTATCCTGCAGGGAAACATTCACCCACTGATCTATACTCGCAACAAAGGGTGTCATGTATAGCTCAGAACAGGAACAGTTTTTAACCTAGGGGTTACTAAACTTTATCTCTATACAAACACCACAGCTTACAAACTCCCCACCCCTGCTCTGTGTCACTAGAGCACAACATCAACTCTCCTTGGAGCACACACAGCTCCCCAGCTCCCTGCCAGTCAGTCTCTCCAGCATTGTTCCAATCCCTTAAAGCAGGGTCTCAAACTCAATTTACCTTAGGGCTAGTGCCAGTCCTCCAATCCTCCCAGTGAGCCAATAATGTCACTCATACCACTCAGAACCCAGCCCCCAAAACTCTGCCTCTCACCTGCCTAAGGCTCTGGGAGGGAGATGGGGGGAGGAGGTCTAGGGTTCAGGCTCTGGGTTGGGGCTGGGGATTGGGGTGCAGGAGGGGTGCAGGCTCTGGGGGGAGTTTGGGTGCAGAAGGGGTGAGAGGCTGGTCTCTGGGAGGGAGTTTGGGTGGGGGAGGGGTTCTAGGGTGCAGGCTGTGGGATGGAGTTTGGGTGCTCGGTGCAGGCTCTGGGCTGGGACAGGGGTAGGGGGAATAGGAGGAGGGATGGGGGTGCAGGCTCTGGGAGGGAGATTGGAGTGGGTGGGAGGGGGTGTGTGGAGGGAGGTGGTGCAGGCTCTGGGAGGGAGTCAGGGGTGCAGCGCTTACCTGGGGCTCCAAGGCAGGGCAGGCTGGGGGGCCTCCACATGCTGCTGCTCCCAGGCATCACCCCCACAGTGTCCCATTGGCTGCAGGGGCTTGGAGTGGGGGCAGCGCGTAGAGGCACAGCTCTGCCCTGCCCTGCCATGGGGAGGGGCAGCAGCCACTGGAGCGAGCAGGCAGATACTGCACTGCCAGGGCCCCTGGAGGGGAGCACCTGGGGGCAGCAGGTGTGGCCAAGGGAGTGAACTGGTCCCAAAACTGCTGACGCCCCATGGGCAAGACCTGGGAACCAGGACTGTCAGCCAGACAAACACGTTTAAGAGGAGGCATCCCTCTCCCTGTCAAGAACTGATCTTCCTCCTTCAGTTCAGTGACAGCCTGAATTGTTCCTTATCCCGGCAGAGCCAGAGGACTGAAAGCAGCGACATCAAACCCTTGTGTAGCTCACAGGGATGGACATAAACACTCCCTGGTATCTGAAGAGATATTCAGCTTTGCCCTTGGTCAACTACAAGGTGAAAGGGAAAGGAGGTGGCGCCAGATATAAAAAGTGAAACATGACACATCGTAGTTACGCCCATGGTGGCTGCAAAATCTTTTTATGTACTTCTTCTTATCAGCAGTGTATTGTTTTCTCTGGATTCTAGGCCTTGACAAGAAATTTATACCTTGATAAAATAATCAACTGCTCTTGGTGAAGGCAATGGACTTAACACCCACTGGGGTGTCCCTACACAGGTACAAGTACTAACAACATAGCTGCATTTTAGCCATAGTTTTTAATCAGGGCAATAAATTGAAACAAACCCCTATTAAATCATTTCCCAGCCTGAGTCCTTCACCCACATTCCTTAGGGCATTGGGCCACCATGTGGACATTTCATTTCCCACCTCAATTTCACACAGAGACACAATTTCCTTTGCACAGATCCATGAACAGAAAAACTTCCCTGTGTCTCTAGTCTGAGCCAGGGCACTCAATTCCAGTGAACCCTTCTCTCCTGCAGTGGCGATGGGCAGACAGAGGGGATGTAGCACCTGCATCTCTGCCAGGGAGATATTGGCTTGGCTCTTTCTTTCTGCTGCTGTTGTTCGACCATGAAACATCGATGGTGAAATGCAAGGCTGAGTTCATGCACCAGCCCCCGGAAATATTTCAGTGCCCCAGAGAAGTCCTTCCCCCGGCTATTGGAATGATGTGCTGGAGATTTGACTAGGAAAGAGACTGTCTGAATTGTCAGAATGGGGAATGAACAACAATCTACAGCAAGGTCGTTCAGACAAACACACTCTCATCCTGCTCCAGCCAGAAGGAAAATGGGCAGGAATTCTCGCTGTTCAGCCAAGGACACACTTACACTGATGCGCAGCCATGAGTGTGCTGGGGAAGCTGGTCTGAGCAACAATTGGAATGACAATTCAGTGAGAACAGAATCATCATGTAGTGAAACAAATGTATGTTAAGTAGCTATGGCTGAGTGGTTAAGATGATGGACTAGAAATCTATTGTGGTTTTCCAGCAGAAGTTCAAATCCTGACAACTGTGTTGTTCTTATTATTGCACTCTTAGTGCCTGAGCATCCACAGTGTGAACTGGCACCAGATCTAGTTTCACTCTATCTACACTTAAAACATGGCTGTGACACTGCTATAGCTCTCTGGAGCAGACAGTGACTGGAGGGGTTTTCCCACCCCTGTAATAGCTACATTGACAGAACAGTTCTTTCTTTTCTTTAACACTATCTAACCAGGGCTTAGGTCACCTTAACTCTATGGGTTGGCAGGGGGAGGTCACACCCTGAGAGACGTTGCTCTGCCAGTTAAGTGCCCAGCGTACACCAGCCCTTAGATTCCTCTTCGTATTTCAATGCAGGCACTGACCTGTGAGAGGAAAACATCAGCTCACAAACACAGAGACTGAATTCCCCACATTTAATCTCGTTGCACTTTCCAGGAAGTCACAAAATTCAATTCATTCTTGCTAGGACAGAGAAAAAATAAGTGACACTAAGTTTTTGGCTTGGTTATATAAAATTAAATATTTAACTAATATAGTAAAAAATTTGTACTGATTCTTCTAACTAACACCACAGCGTAAAATAGGAACAGAGACAAATCGTGTCAGTGGCGGCTAATGTCGCAAATGATCTTCCCATTATTAATTGCCACGCTGCCCCCATTGGAGGTCTGGGCATCTCCAGTGTCATAGCTCTGTATTCACCTTCCCCTTAGAATTGTTCTCAGACATTCGCCTTCCTCTGCAGCGTGGGGCACGGGGTCACTTGCTGGAGGATGAATCTATGAATCTATTCCCAAATTTGGAAAATTGTGCGGTTCAGAATGTGAATAGTGACCTCGTCTCCTTCCTGCACCTGCTCTACATTGCTCCCCAGCAGCTTCTCCCCCTGCAGAGTCACCCCAGCATGGCAGTTCAGCCACCCAGGGTTCAGCAAGGGCCCCTGGCAAGGACAGTGGGTGCAGCTAACACCCCAGTGTGCCTGGCAGTGAGGCAGTTTAAAAAAGCAACACTCCCCCAGAAGTACAGAGTGAATTCCCCAACTTTAACATCATGACCCCCTATAGAAAGCCACACGTGCCAGTTATATTTTCACAGGGAGATGCAAAAATCAAGTGACACCCATTTTTAAGTTGAGTAAATAAAGTTGAGGAGATAGTTATTAACCTCACAAAAAAAGGCTAATTTCCCAAACAATCCTCAAAATGTTACCAATTCCCACCCTTCCTCCATAGCAGCTCTGTGCAGTGTAACTGTTCTGCAGGCAGCTTCCCATTAAATGCTGTTGTGGGATATTCCCCGGGCTGGAAATGTACGAATGACAGAATTTGAAGCGCAAACCTGGCTCCCTGCACCAGGCGGGATTTGAGTGTTTTGTCCCTGTGACTTAGTGTTTGTCAATAGTACAGATGCCATGGGCAGGACTCTTGGCTTTGCTGGAGATATCCTGGCACAGGGGCTGGTGGGGGAGAAAGGATTGTAGATTCTGACCTGCACTCTGGAGAGGAGCTAATAAGTGAAGGGGGCATTTTTAACTTCTCCCCTGCCTTAGTGTCCCCTGGGCTGGAATTGTACATTCCACAGGGCCAAATGAGGGGGTGATGCCATTTGGTTAATGAAAACCAGTGCTTCAGGTGAGGTTTGAACTCACAACCTCAGCATAGCTCCTCTCAGCACTGCCCTATAAATACTGCACCCCAGCCAATTGTGCCACTGGAGCACCTGTTAATTGCTATTCTCCCTAGGTTGATAAAGGCAAGGAGTGACCCCAAAACATTCTCAGGGGAGTTGAGAGCAGGTAGCGACAAGTGTTGTACTTGGGGGGGGTGGATTCTTCTTAAAGCTTCCAGGCACCATTTGACCCTTTTGTTCTTCCCTGTGTAATAACAGAGCTGATTACTACTCACTGTAGAGTCTTGCTGCAGACCAACAGATCTGAAATCACTGATCACCAGGTCTAAGCATTAGTCCTGCTTTGGGACAGTGTCTCTCATCCAACAAACTACTCGGTCTGCGCTAGCAGTGAGGCTCCCACACTAACAGCTGAAATCAGGAAGAGTTGCATGAAGTGCAGGGCCCCAGGGGTGCCTGAACAGGGAGGAACAACACCCCAGGACTTTTAAAAGTGGGAGAGCTCTGCCTTGCCACTTTGTAATGACCGTAAGGGCGTGTGATGGGGGAGGGGGCAGTGAGCAGGAGGTGGGGTCTTGTGGGGAAGAGGCCACACAGGAGTGGGGCCTTGGGGAGAAGGGGTGGTGCAGGGGCGTGGCCTCGAGTGGAAGGGATGGAGCTACTGTTCGGGCTCTGGTGGCCACTACTTTTAGGGAGCCTGTTCCGCTCCTGGAGGGACCACAAGACGTCCCAGAACAGAGAGGGTGGCCAGCAGAGTGGTGACAGGGGGAATGGCAAGTGGCCGGCAATGTGGCCAGACAGTGGAGGGAGAAAGGGCTTTTCCCCCAGGAGGTGAGAGGTGAACTCTGGGTTTTCATTGACTCAGGGCGGCAGCAGTGGGTGAGGTGCAGTGGAGGGAGTGGCACATCCAAAGAGCTTTTGGTGTCTGGATTTATGAGCCGGATGCAAAAGGCCACTGCCCAGCGGGATGTGGGTGGGTGTTTTGCTCATAGTGTTGTGTTATGAATCCTGATTGTGGTGTTTTCCCAAGATAACACAAGGTGAGTTTCCTCCTTTTTCTTAAAGTTTCTTTTCTACACTCAGTACGTGTGAGTGGGGAAAGTATCGCCTCTTAGAGGTACCCAGTGGCCAGGGCTAGTTTCCCCAGGTTACTGGGTGGGGGTTTAAGGAGATTGCGTGTTGTGTTGTTGAAGAGGAGCCCCAAGCATCCAGACAGGGAATTGTAACTTCAACCTTCAGAGTAAGAGCCAGAGGGGCTGCCAGCTGAGCTAGCCAGGCTGCCTAAACATATTAACCCATTTCACCGCAAGAGCAAACACCGGGTACTTCTGTGCTTCTCAGCAGCTGGGAAAGACCCTCTTGGGGGAAATCCTCCCCTCCTCTTGCCCCACCCTCAATTGCTCTGTGGCTTTTAAGCCTTTCCTTGGAGCTGTCAGCACCAGCTGCCTCTGCTCCAGATGCCCAGAGAAGGAGAGGTGTGCTGGGGTCCAGCCTGGGACTCTTCCTCCCTCCTGCCTATCCATGACTATTAAACCTGGGCAAGAGGAAGAGGGTGGCAACTGGACTGTTGACTTGCTCTCTTTCATGTAAATCAATGTGACTCCGGCCTATCCCTGCAGAAAGGTGTACCGCATCTGTGTCTGGTGTGAGCTCAGATCAGAGGAATTGGAGGCTACCTCCTGCCCTCCACTGGTTCCACTATGGAGAGACATGTCCTCTAAACGGACCTCACTACAAACCTGCACCAGGCAGATGTCATCATAGAAGAGTTTCCTCTGACAGTTGGGAAAATGGGACCAGCGGTTCTCAGGCCACCTGACACAATTAAAATCCACCCTCTACACCAAACACTGTGTAGTTCAGAGGAAGGGAGCCAGTTCCTTTCATACTTTAACTGGGGACCATAGACACTAATCTATTGGTAACAAGTGCCATGGAGCACTGCAAATGTGAAGAACAAGACTCCAACCTCATCATTCTTCCCTGGCCAGGAGGGCCAGAAAGACAGGCCCTTCTTCCAATCACCCTCTACCCATCAAGCCACCCTAAAGCTGTTAATGTGCACTTCCTGAATGCACACCATGTCCAAGTCCAGCTTCTCCAAGTCACTGAACATCCTACAATCTCCTCCTGTGCCCTCCAATCCCTGCCACGTTCCACGTTGACACTTTTACAGATGCCCCTTCCCCAGTACTGCCCTCGCTCAGCTGTGGAGAGGAGCTTTTGTCCCCAGTCCCTGCCCCCTCTGGCACCATCTCCAAAGGACATCCTGCCTCACTCTCTTCCCAACATATTGGGTCAACCAAAAAGTCGCATGGGAAATACAGCTCCCATCTCTTATTTTAAAAGGTCAGGTGGGCCAACTGGGGCAGAAGTCCATGCTCCATTGTCTTGTTGGGGATCTCAAAATCAGGGATTCACCTCAAGTAAAGGTGCTGCTGCGCTCCCAGAAAACAAGCCACCTCCACACAAAGAAAGATAAAAGGGCTGTTAGAGCCAAGTATTGAACCAAATACCTTTAGATTTTCACACTAATGCTTGCCCAACTGAGCTACTTTGGTACCTGCATACTGCTATTTTGGCCTGCTGCTTCTCTGTCTGGTATGTTTTTATCAGCCATGGCCATGGCACACAAAAAGGATGTCATTGTGAATGGCCCACGAAGACAAGACTCGCTTTTGCCTGCCATGCTCAGCTTGACTTGCTTCCTCACACCATTCCTGCCTTAGTTCCCAGGTTGACCTGGTGGCAGAAGGGGACTGGGGGCCAGTGATGTGGGGAGGAAGTTGGGCTGGACCATGAGCTAGACTAGACCCTGACTGTAAGAGTCTGGCCACCACTTGCTGCCCCACCTTGTTATCCTGGCTTCCCCCACTGGACGTCATTTAGGAAGGGAAGTGGGGCTTCTACCTCCCCTCCCGGATTTTCACATCACAGAGGAACACAAACAGGAAAACAAATGGCTGCTCCATACTTCTCCCAGGAGAGGAACCAGACGACCTTAGCTGTGGTGAGTAAGAAGTGTCTGTTGGCTCACAGGGCCTGTCCTCGAGGAGCTGGAACAGCAGCTGACACCTCCCCCTTGGCTCCACGCTGTGGTAAATGCTCATTGACTGGCTGCGTGGGTGACTGCTGCTCTGGGCTCTGGAGAAAGTCTGTATTGGTCTGTCAACCCCCTATCTTCACTGAGCCAGTCTGGTAAGGTCTCAAGTGCCCCCTCCGGCCTGGCAGCTGAGAGTCTGTGCAGACATCAACCCCCCCTGCCAGCCCCACAGGCAGCAGCAGCACCAGCCCCCCCAGCACCACAGGGGCACTCAATGCACTTCCTGTGGGGAAATGGCTCCTTAGTGTCCAGCTGCTAGAGTGAGAGCTAGGAGAGAGTAGTGTCTGGCTCACCTTAGGGGGGAGAAGAGACCTGATGAGAGCTGATCTTCAGTCTCCCCTGCAATGCTGGTCAGTTTTATTGCCACTGTAATAGTCAGTGCTTCCCTTCAGGGCTGGCCCTAGAGGGGTGCAGGACCTGGGACAAATTCTCCCCTTTCTGGCCTTCCCCACTCCACCCCTTCCCCCACGTCCCACCCCTTCCTGCCCTGCATCTTCCTGCTCCATTCCTCTCCCTCCTCTTCCTGCACCCCACTGAACAACTGACCACTGGCAGGGGGAGGTGCTGAAGGGGAAGAGCAGGAGCCAGGGCCAGTGCAACCATTTAGACGGACTAGGCAGTTGCCTAGGGCGCCGAGATTTCAGGGCGCCAAAAAGCCTACCCAAATTTTTTTAAATGGTTGAGCAGCCGCTGCTGCTGGGACAGAGAGGGAGTCTGAGCTGCCAGCGGCAGCGGGCAGCCCAGAGTGTCCCCTAGGTCAGGGCGCCTCCGCGGCAGCCCGCAGTCCAGGGTGTGCCCTGGGTCAGGGCGCCGCCGCGGCAGCCCACAGCCCAGGGGGTCCCCTGGGTCAGGGAGCCTCCACGGCAGCCCACAGTCCAGGGGGACCCCCTGGGCCAGGGCGCCACGGTGGCATCCCGTAGTCCAAGGGGTCTCCTGGGTCAGGGCGCCTCCGCGGCAGCCCGCAGTCCAGGGGATCCCCTGGGTCAGCGTGCCGCCGCGGCAGCCGGCAGCCCTGGAGCGGGTGTCCCCTGGCCCAGGGAAACCCCGGGCTGCCGGCTGCAGTGGAGGTGCTCTGACCCTTGGTCAGGGTGCCGCCGCGGCAGCCGGCAGCCCAGGGTGTCCGGAGGGGACGGCAGGCAGCTCCCATGGAGCTGCCACAGTAGTGCCTGCGGACAGTCGGCTGCTTGTGCGGCTCCGGTGAACCTCCCGCAGACACCACTGCGCCAGCTCCACCGGAGCCGCTGGACCAGCGCACGGGGTGGTGAAATTGCTGTCCGCCTAGGGCACTCAAAACCCTAGCGCCAGTCCTGGCAGGAGCTTGTCCACAAGGCCCGAAGCAGGGGCAGAGCTGGCTGCCAGTGGGTGCTGAGCACCCTTTTTTCCCCCTGTTGGTTCTGCAGCCTCATAGCACCCATGCATTCACTGACTCGGCTCCATTCATGCTCTAAAGAGAGGAGCAGAACCAGGGCTATGGCTGATCTATGGGGCACCAAGTGAGTGGCAGAGACTTCAGGTGCTGAGAGTTTGCCTGACACCTCAGGGACACAGTGTGAGGTGGTGTCCCAGGCATCTCTATGAAAGCAGCAGAACAGGATTTACTTGGGGTGGGGAGAGAATTGAGCGCATCAGTTTGTATAAAGGTATTGCCTGGGTGAGAGGTTGTGAGCAGGATTCAAAGCTACAGAAGGGAATACTTTTGGATTTATCAATTCTAACACCTTAACCACGCAGCCATGAGTACAATAAGACTTCAATGCCACAGAACAAATAATCATGATGAACTGGTCAATCATCACAATGCCCAGGCTTGAAGATTTCCCACAGCAAACTTGGCTCCCAAAGCACTGGGGGGGATTTGGGGTTTGTTCTCTTTGCTTAGCCATGTGCAGTTGCACAGAGAGCACATTTAAAAGTCTCCCCTCCCACAGAGCAGGAATGGAAAATGATTCTCAACTTGAAGCCTGATGTGAATGTGAATGTCTGGACCAAGGGGACAGGGACTGGTCTTTGCTAGAGAAACCACTGTCAAGTTTTAGCAGATTAGGACAAGTCAGCAAATAAGAACAACCTCAGGTATCAAGTATCAGAGGGGTAGCCGTGTTAGTCTGGATCTGTAAAAGCAGCAAAGAGTCCTGTGGCACCTTATAAACTAACAGACATTTTGGAGCATGAGCTTTCCTGGGTGAATACCCACTTCGTCAGATGCATTCACCCACGAAAGCTCATGCTCCAAAACGTCCCTCAGGTATCAGTAACTGCTACAGGTTGCAAATTCCTACATGTAGTAGTTTCTGGCACTACACCTGTGCAGCTCTGCTCCCTGACTCTTCGTGGGATCCCGCTCTTTCCTTAGCTCCACCCCACTCTGGCCCAGACAGTTGCAGATCACACAGAAGATGAGACTCCCTCTTTTGATTGTGTGAAAGTAGAATGAATTACGTTGTGAAAATAGAAAGGATTAAAGAAATGCTGTCTGTACCTTTAAGCAAAACTGTTGGAATGCTGCAATCCAAGTGTCAGGAATACAGACATTAATATAGAACAATTGGACCGTTTAAGGGCAATTGGTGAAGTATTAGCCTTAGATGGATAAGAGTTAGTAAGGAAGTAGGATATGCATGCTGTGCCCCAGGTGAATTTTACTGTTTTGCTTTCTTTGTCCCTTTGTCTAATTCCCGCTCTTTTATCTATATAAATAAGATAGCTTGTGTCCTGCATGGTGCTCACATTATCTGGATGTTATTAGCAGAGCGCTGTGCTAATAAAACAGAGTGGTCTGACAAACTGTGGCCTTGGCTACACTGGCACTTTACAGCGCTGCAACTTTCGTGCTCAGGGGTATGAAAAAACACCCGTCTGAGCGCTGCAAGATACCCTGTGAGTCCTGAGTCTAACTTTGACAGGAGCGGACGTTCAAGCGGGGGCAGGGCGCTGCCTCCCCTCCCCAGCTCTGCGAGGGGACTGGGCAGCGGTCGTTCCTGCGGGGGCAGGGCATTGGGTTCCCTTCCCAGCTCTGCGAAGGGACTGGGGAGTGGCAGTTCAAGCGGGGGTGGTTTGCTGCCTTCCCTCCCCAGCTCTGCGAGGGGCCTGGGGTGTGGATGTTTCTGCGGGGGCGAAGCGCTGCATTCCCTCCCAGGTTCTGCGAGGGGACTGGGGAGCCGCCTTTCCAGCGGGGGCGGGGCCCTGGCTTCTTGTCCCAGCTCTGCAAGGGGACTGTGGAGCGGCCATTTCAGGGGAGGCAAGGTGTTGACTTCTCTCCCCAGCTGTGCGAGTGGACTGGGGAGTGGCTGTTCCTGCGTGGGTGGGGCGCTGGGTTCCCTCTCCAGCTCTGCCAGGGGCTGGAGATCAGCCGTTCCTGCAGGGGCGGCACGTTGCCTTCCCTCCCATGCAAGAGGACTGCGGAGCGGCCATTCCTGAGGGGGCGGGGCGCGTCCTTCCCTCTCCAGCTCTGCCAGGGGACTGGGTAGCGGCCGTTCCTGAGGGAGAGGGGTGCTGGTTACCCTGCCTGGCTCTATGAGGGGACTAGGGAGCGGCAATTCCTGTGGGTGTGTGGCGCTTCCTCCCCTCCCCAGCTCTGTGAGGGGACTGGGATGTGATCTTTCCTGCGGGGGAGGGGCGCTGGGTTCCCTCCCAGGCTCTGCGAGGGGACTAGAGAGCGGCCATTCCTGCAGGGGCAGGGTGCTGCCTTCCTTCCCCAACTCTGCGAGGGGACTGGGGAGCGGCCGTTCCAACGGTGGCAGGGCACTGGGTTCTACCCCCAGCTCCACAAGGGGACTGGGGAGCGACAATTCCTGCGGGGGTGGGGAGCTGCCGTCCCTCCCCAGCTCTGCCAGGGGACTGGGGAGCGGCTGTTCCTCCGGGGGTGGGGTGCTGGGTTCCCTTCCCAGCTCTGCGATGGGACTGGGGAGCGGCCGTTCCAGCGGGGGCAGGGTGGGCTCGGCTCCCTCCCCAGTTCTAGCAGGAGACTTTGGAGCGTCTATTCCAGCAGGGTCGAGGTGCTGGGTTCCCTCCCCAGCTCTCGGTGGGGACTGGGGAATGGGTGTTCCTGCGGTTGCGAGGCGCTGCCTTCCCTCCCCAGCTCTGCAAGGGGACTTGGGAGCGGACGTTCCTGCTATGGCGTGGTGCTGGGTTCCCTCCCGAGGTCTGCGAGCATACTGGGGAGTGGCCTTTCCTGCGGGGGCGGGGCACTGGTTTCCGTCCACAGCTCTGGGAGGGGACTGGGGAGCGGCCATTCCTGCAGGGGTTGGGGCACTGTGTTACAGCTCCAGCTCTGCAAGAGGAATGGGGAGCGGCCGTTCCTGCAATGTGGGGCACTCGATTCCCCTCCCAGCTCTGTGAGGGGACTGGGCAGCTGTCATTCCTGCGGAGGCGGGGCGCTGCCTTCCCTCCCCACCTCTGTGAGGAGACTGTGGGGCCGCCATTCCAGTGGGGTCAGAGCGCTGCCTTCCCTCCTGTTGGTGTCACTCTGGCATAACCCTAGGTAACTCGGAAAGGTGGTAGACCACAAATGTCAATGAAGCCCTCCTGTTGTAGGCCTCAATGAACCAATGTTCCTCCATGTTAAACATTTTGTGTAACCTAGTGTAACCTAATGTACTAATAGCTGCAAAAATGTAGTGTTAGCAGTTAGTTTTTGGTTGTAACAGCCAGTTCTCTGCTGTAATACATTCAAGCTAGGCTAAAGCACGCTCAAGGCCGTTTTAAGATATTGTATACATGTCTCAGCGGCGGAGAGGGGGGAGGAAGGGGGAAGACAAAAGATTGAATGAGAAAAGATACTGCAGCTGGATGGGAAAGGAGGGGGAAGTGAGAAATCAGCTAGTCAGCAAGAAAGTTTTGTAGTAAACAACTGGGATATAAAAGGAAGAAACTGCTTGTTTTAGGTGTGCAGGATCTGAGATTGTTATTTCTCCCTTGCACCTTATTTGAGCTCAAATAAATTTGGTTGTTTGCTTCTCCACCCTGGTGTGTTTATTGGCGCTTAAGCACTCTGGGCAACGAACCGCTGTTGCTTGCCTCTGGCACTGCTGTGTCTGCAACAGTTTTGGTGTCCCTAGGTGGGCTGAGGCGAAAATTAGCCTTGCCTGGATCCCTCCTGGTGGTCAACGGATTGCGGCGATGCCCAGTGCACACTGGTGACTTCACTGGGGGCCTCGGCGGAGACGCGGTGTGAGCGACCCCAGAGGACACAATGGTGCAACGCGCTCAAATAGTGGAGAAGCAGTTGTGGGCGACGGTGTGGAACCTGTCCCGGGCAACGGTGAGGAACCGGTCCCTTGGATAAGATAGGAACAGCCCAGTTGTCTGGACTATCTCTGCTAGGACCTGGGGACGCCCAGCGTCTATCTGCGACACGGGGCAGGGGCAGGGGCAGAGCAAGGTGGGGAAGGCAAGGTGCTCCCCCCTAGAATGCATTCTGGAGAATTGCAAGGTGTTTGGATCGGATCCGTTATCCAAAAATAGGTTATAAAGGTTTTGTACAGTGGACTGGCCTCAGTAAAAATTAGAGGGTCAGGAAAGGTGGCCACCTGAAGGATCAGTAAATTACAGTACAATTACTCCTGTTTTGTCAGTGAACAGGTAGGTTCTGAAACTGTTTGTATGAAAAGCTCTGGTTAAAGGAAAAAAAGAAAAAAAAAAAAAGAAAAAAACAAACAAACCGTAGCTCCTGTTCTTCCCCCTGTCTGGCGGAGTGCAAGGATCCAAAAGCAGGTTAGAGATAGTGCAGGGACAAAGGAGGGACCTGTCTAGAAAGGGGAGACCCTTGTCCTAGTGCACTCTCTCCCTGTTGTAGCTGCTAAAAAAAAAAAAAAAAAAAAAAAAAAAACGGAGGGGGGGGGCCAGTATGAAGCTCTGAGGTTGAATTGAGATCCATCTGTCCCGTCCCCTGTAGCGGTCAGTGTATAGAAGTGCGAAAACCTGGCTTAAACTGTAATTTCCTCTGCTCTCTGTGTAATTCTCTTTTCTGCTTAAGTGTCAGCAGACAGATGGGTGGGTCTCTGGGTAAACCCTCTAAAGGGTTTTGTATTGTATGTTAAGTAAATGGCTTTTGCCCAATGGGCCTTGTGTTTTTATGCAGGTGGCAGCCCTCACGAGAGAGGACTTGGGTAGTCTTGTAAGCAAGAATATTTAAGGGAAGAGACCAGGAGGGATGGGGGCTAATTGAGAAACACACCTTCCTAGCTAAACTGGTAGTGGAACAAGCTGGTGCCCATGGAAGGGACGGTTCAGCAAGAAAAGCAGGATCGGGCCCAGGCGGGCAGGCAACAGACAGAGAGACTGGAAAACAGGTTAAAATACTTTGAGGGTGTATTGGAAGGAAGGAGTCAGTAAGTGTAAGCATGGGGATTTCAAATACCCAGGACTTACTTGGAATGGTGATTTGAATTGATAAAAGTGGCTGTTGGGAGACAAGCAAGTGATTTAAGGGGGAGTGAGAAGTTAACTCTGTAGTTGCTGGAGGGAACAGTAGTTGAACTTTGTAAAAATGCTAAAGAGGAAAGTTCTTGGTGTCTTTGAAATATTTGTAAATAAATTCAGGCAAAGAAATTATTGGATTGCAATCATTTGGCTATGAACAATTTAGTTGAATTAGCTGAAGAATGTAAACAGTGTTATGTAATTGAAATTTTATTAGGCTCTAAGGGCACTATAAGTGGTGATGTTTTCTTTCAGTGTTTGAAAGCAGGAGTTAAAATTAAAAAGCAAGCCAGAAAGCATCTGTATTAATGCAAATTATCTAACTGATAAGGTAGGAGCCACTGAAACCTGGGCTGCCTATGAAACACATACCAAAAAAAAAAAAATGGGGTAATTCCTCTGTTTTGCCTGAAGTCAACAAGGATATTTGTATATTTTAAGCTATGATTGTCTGCCCAGAAGGAATAGACCTCTGTTTTTTTTTTGTCTTTCAGATAATCAGAGAAAACTGATGCCAGCTGAACAGCATTCAACATACCATGCATTTACTGGCACAATGGGAATTGTGTTTTGTGTTCTGTCTTGTGGTGTTTGTATTGTAACCAGAGTTGTTGTGTTTGGTGTTTTTATGGGATGGTCTGGTTTGGAATCAGGAGAATGTGATATAGTAAAAGTCTAATACATTTCCTTAAGTAAGAAAAGGAATCTTCATTGGCCAAATCTTTTAATTAAAAATTGTTATTAAAATTTGCATACCAACAGTCTTTGAAAGCAAGGACATGAAAAGTTAACTCACTCCCCATATTGTACATGGGATCCTTCTGGCTGCCTCAGACTTCTAGCCAGAGGGCTGGGGATGGTGGGAAGCTATTGGACTAGAGGTTGTATTAAGTGAACTCCTCAAAGTGGGTGTGCTTGTCCTGGCTTGTTGCTCCAAAGCTCTGTAATAAGGTTATTTTAGTGGAAGGGTATATGTGGCATACATTCATTAAATAATAAGACTAATGTACTGTATAATGGCAATGTTTATGTGTTCATTGTTGGAAAAAGGTGTATAAGTGAAAAGTGGAAGTTTCCTTTGTAGGTTAAAAGAAGCCAAAAAGGGGAAAAGGAAAAAGAACAGAATGAGTTAACTGGAAAAAAAGAATTAGCTAGCAAGCTCAGGCTATAGATAAGACACTGACTCCATTCAAGGACACTGCTCACAGTTAAGACTTGGCTAACAACCAGAAAAAGGAGGGCTTGAATTTGCCCACACAGCTATAAGGTTTGCAAAACACTGCCAGGCACTAATGAAATGTGTTAAATTTCTTTTCTCACAGGTAAAGAAGCGCTACCCAAAAACCCTAGGAGCCCTGCCACTCTTTGGAATCAGGAAACTGGATTGATGTAAAGGTCTACCAACGAAAGACTGCCTTGGCTCCATCCTGGAAAGGCCCTTATTAAGTTCTGCTGACTACCAACACCGCTGTGAAGTGCCGAAGACTGACGGCCTGTACCCATGATTCTCACTGCAAAAAGACCCCTCCACATCGGGAGAATTCTCCTACTGATGATTAGCCTATTTCTCCTTCTAGTTCCACTATGCCTTCTGGACAGCAGGGAAAAAGTACAAGGTGAAGTGCTATTAACCTCTCCCTTGTCCACTGACAGATCTATTGTGCCTTTGAATTTTTCTAGAAAAAGCAAAACCATTACAGGGTGATGTGCTGGTAACCTCTCCCCTGTAGGATGCTGCACCACAACTGTTTTTGGGAAAGAAAAAGAAACACTCGCTCCACTGAAATTGCCGAAATCCAGGAATTCCTGACTAGAAAGGACATTAAGAACTGACCCTGGTGAAGAAACAAAGAATTATACACTGGCGGGAGGACATTTGTGGGACCCATGCTTGGGAATATGGTATTGATTGGGTTTTGAGGTTTAGTCTACAGGCTGCGCCCTGTGTTCTGGATAAATCCTTCAGCATGTATTGCTCTCTCTAATTGGATTTTAAATAACAAGTACCCGAAGAGTTTGTTCTGCCACTAGAAATTTTACCAGTATTGAAATCATTCCAGTGACTAATAATGTAACCCCCTCCTATGCTATTAATGTTAATGCCTTTTGACAGTACCTGAGAATAGTTAAATAACAGGTGTGTATTATAGTACTACACCAAGGAAAGACGGTATTGAATATCACTGAGGCTGGAAAGGCATTGCAGTGGGATCTAGTATGCGTAGGAATTCAGGATTTCCTGAATGACCAGCTGATGGCCATTCGGAGTGATCTTGAGTACCAGACTTGGCCCACTGCCCTTGCAGACGCATCAGGAACACCATCTGATCTGTGATTATGAAGACATACTTGGACACTTTCTGGGTGGAAGTGTGGCTTCACAAGGTGGGGTGTGCGCCCTTATAGGGGATGAATGCTGTACTTATGTCCCAGAAAACACACAGGATATTAACAAGCACATCATGTCAGCCGAACTGACTTTTGAATGGTGGAAAGCCCAGGAAAGAGAACCCACTATTTCTGATTCCCTCTGGGGCTGGTTACTCAACCTGGGGAAACTAGGGGAAGGCATTGTTCGCCTCCTGCTCACTGGTGTGGTGTTGTGTATCGTTACTCTCCTCTTGCTTGCTTGCTGTAAAGCACTCCAGCTCCCTAGAGCTTAATCGCACGTTATCCTTTGAATGTGAGAACACTCAGCCAAAAGTTTGTTGAGTATTCTCAAAGGAGGGAGTTGTTGGTGTCACTAGGCATAAATCTCAGTAGCTCAGGAGGGTGGACGATCACGAGTGCTGATGAAGCCCTCTTGCTCAGGTCTCAATAAACCATTGTTCCTCCATATTAAACACTTTGTGTAACCTAGTGTAACCTAATGTACTAATAGCTGCAAAAATGTAGTGTTAGCAGTTAGTTTTTGGTTGTAACAGCCAGTTTTCTGCTGTAACACGCTGAAGCGAGCTCAAGGTCGTTTTTGAATACTGTATACATGTCTCAGCAGCGGAGAGGGGGGAGGAAGTGGGAAGACAAAAGATTGAATGAGAAAAGATACTGCAGCTAGATGGGAAAGGAGGGGGGAGTGAGAGATCAGCTAGTCAGCAAGAAAAATTTTTGTAATAAACAATTGGGATATAAAAGGAAGAAACTGCTTGTTTTAGGTGTGCAGGATTTCAGATTGTTATTTCTCCCTTGCACCTTATTTGAGCTCAGATAAACTTGGTTGTTTGCTTCTCCACTCTGGTGTGTTTATTGGTGCTACGCACTCTGGGCAACGAACCCCGCTGTTGCTTGCCTCGGGCACCCTGTGCCGGCATCACCACCAAGTACAATGCTTATTGATACTGGCTCTTAACTCCACTGAGAATGTTTTGGGGTCACTCCTCGCCTTTATCCACCTAGTAGTCTCAGAGCATCATAATTAGCAGGTGCTCCAGTGGCACAATTGGTTAGTGCACAGTACATATGGGGCAGTGCTAAGAGGAGCTATGCTGAGGTTGTGAGTTCAAGTGTCACCTAGAGCACTGGTTTTCATTAACCACATAGCATCACCCTCTCATTTGACCCTGTGGAATGTAGAATTCCAGCCCAGGGGACACTGAGGCAAGGGAGAAGTTAAAAATGCCCTCTTCACTTATTACCTCCTCTTCAGTGTGCAGGTCAGAATCTACAATCCTTTCTCCCCCACCAGCCCCTGTGCCAGGATTCCTCAAACAGAGCCTGGAGTCCTGCCCATCCTTGACCCCTGAGCCTGGAGGGAGAGGAGCAAGGAGCCACTGTTAGAGGGCTTTTCCTTCCCCTGCCCACTTCCCTGGCTCTTGTCACGCAGACAGCAAGCAGCAAAAGACCAGAAGTCCAAAGCACAGAGAAAGGGATGTTTACTGGGGTTGGTTTCCAAGCAAGCAGATTCCAAAGCCCTTCACACCAGTCAGGCTTATCTCTATACACCGACAGAATCTGTTCCCCAGTATTCCCTTTCCAGCTCTGACACCACAGAGCGTTTAGCCCACATCCCTACAGACAATTTTTTTCCTGGGTGCTGGCTTTTGAGTCTTGCCCACGTGCTCAGGGTTTAGCTGATCACCATATTTGGGGTCAGGAAGGAATTTTCCTCCAGGGCAGATTGGCAAAGACCCTGGGAGGTTTTCACCTTTCTCTGCATCGTAGGGCACGGGTCACTTGCTGGAGGATTCTCTGCACCTTGAATTCTTTAAACAATGAGTTGAGGACTTCAATAGCTCAGACATAGGTCAGGGGTTTGTTACAGGAGTGGGTGGGTGAGAGTCTGTGGCCTTCGTTGTGAAGGAGGTAGGACTAGATGATCATAATGGTCCTTTTTGAGCTTAAAGTCTATGAGTCTATGAGCTCTGACACTGCAGAGTGTTTACCCCACGTCCTCCTTCCCAACTCCGACACTGCAGAGTCTTGTCTGTGTCCCTGTTCCCAGTTCCCTATTCCCATCCCCCCGTTAGCAAGCATGATTCCAATTTCCCTGCCCACTGCCTGTTTGACCCCAGTTTATACAGTAATATTCTCAGCGAGACCTTAACCAATCATTTTACTGAAATGTAATTAACCAATTCTAACCTATTGTAACAGAATTCTCGAACCAATTACATTCTACTGCCCTAATTAACTTACACTCAGCAAAATTAATTCTGCAGCAGACAGAAACAACTAGAGGACCAGACAGACTGACAATAGAAAAGCTGGGGCCATAAAGATAAACCCTACAGAAATGACAGTTTCACAACCACAACCGTTGAGAAGGGATATCTTGCCAGACCGGATGCTCCCTTAAGATCTGTTTCTTTATCTGGTGGTGATGGGCACTATTGAGACAGGATCGTCTTCCTACTAGCCCAACCCCACCTTAGCTCAGTGTGACGGGTTTGGGAGGTGAAGATGTAACCATTCACTTCCCAGCATATGGCTGCCCCTGCTGCTTAGCCAAAGGCCTTAGCCTACTGTCAAGGTTTTTTCCCCACTCTGAACTTTAGGGAACAGATGTGGGGGACCTGCATGGACCCTTCTAAGCTTAATTACTAGCTTAGATCTGGTAACACTGCCATCATCCAGAAGTTAGTGTCTGGAACACTTTCTGTCCCCCTAAAACATTCCCCTCCCTGGGCAGCCTTGAGAGGCTTCACCAATTCCCTGGTGAACACAGATCCAAACCCCTTGGATCTTAAAACAAGGAGAAATTAATCATCCCCCGTCCTTTCCCCCCACTAATCCCTGGTGAGTCCAGACCCAATCCCCTTGGATCTTAAAACAAGGAAAAATCAATCAATCAAGTTCTTAAAAGAAAAAAAACTTTTAATTAAAGAAAGAAAGATAAAAATCATCTCTGTAAAATCAGGATGGAAAATACTTTACAGGGTACTCAGATTTATATAGCCCAGAGGAAACCCCTCTAGCCTTAGGTTCAAAGTTACAGCAAGCAGAGGTAAAATCCTCTCAGCAAACAAGGACCATTTAGAAGTTGAGAAATAAAAAATAAGACTAACATGCCTTGCCTGGCTAATTACTTAGAAGTTTGAAACATGAGAGACTGATTCAGAAAGATTTGGGGAGCCTGGATGGATGTCTGGTCCCTCTTAGTCCCAAGAGCGAACAACCCCCAAAACAAAGAGCACAAACAAAGACTTCCCTCCACCAAAATCTGAAAGTATCTTGTCCCCCTATTGATCCTCTGGTCAGGTGTCAGCCAGGTTTATGGCACTTCTTAACCCTTTACAGGTAAAAGAAACATTAACCCTTAACTATCTGTTTATGACACCTATGAACAAGGGCTCAGACTCTCCTAGGGAGAGAAGGCCCAGACACAGGCAGACTGGGATTTTGGCTTTTTGTTTTATACCCCTGTCCCTAGCTAAGTGATAAAAATACACCTAAGTTCTTAAAGTCTAGGCCTGTACAAGCAGCCTGAATAGCTCTATTCTAATAGCCATTGGTCCCTGTGGAAAAATGATCTATTCAGGGTTGTCCCTAGACATTTTGGTGCCCTACACAGCACACCGTCCCCCAGCCCGAGCTGGCAGAGCGGAGCAGGCTGGGGCCAGGTTACTCCACTTCCTGCCGCCTGGTAATTGCAGGATAGGCCAGACCCCACACTCACGGGGCAGCGGGAAGTGGAGTGATCCGGCTCCAGCCTGCTGCACTCTTCTCCCAGCCTTGGAACTTGGGCAGTGGGCGGAAACACCCCCCAGCACTCACCAGCACCGCAGCTGGGTGCTGGAGGAGCAGAGCAGGCTGGGGCCAGGTCGTTCCACTTCCCGCCGCCCAGTGAGTGCAGGATGAGACTGATCCCTCCTAAAGTCCACCAGGATATAGCTCAGGGGAAGGAGCGGAGTGTGGGGGAGAATGGAGTGGAGCAGGGGTGGGAAGAGGCGGCATGGGGGCAGAGCAGGGGTGGGGGCTTTGTGGCAGAGGCGGAGCAGGGGCAGCTTTCCTGGCCGTCTCAGACAGCCGGGGGATCGAGCTGGCCGCTGGAGCAGTACGCAGCTGCATAGGGCACCAGGAAAAATGATGCAACTTGGTGTCTCCACATCCCTTCACCAGGCAGTGTCCCTATAGCGTGTGCTGTCTTCATAGGTCCTTTCTCAGTCTTTCTCACCCTCTTGTCTTGAGTCTCCTGTGTCCCTGCTTTCAAGCACAGACTAACTCTGGCTGTTCAGGAGAGGGGAGGACCATGCCTATGTGTGGCCAGCAGACAGCGACGAAGACCCCTAGCCAGCCTGCTCCCTGCCATGCCGCACACCCACTGAAGGCAACCCGCAGATCAGCATGTGGGGCAGCTGCTGATGCTCTGTGGCCAACATCAGAAGAAGGTAGGAAAGCAGGGCCAGCCCCCTGGTGTGGCCTCTGTCTGTTACCACTCACAGTGCTCACTTTTGCAATGGGGCAGGAGATTTTACCCCAAGAGGCTTTTCCCTCGCTGGCGAGAAGCAGAGAAACACCCAGGCTCCCAAGGTGCTATTTACCAAGCCCCCTCAAGTACAGGGACAGGCGCACATTTGGAAGAGGGAAACTGCTCTACACGCCAGCCCGGGCAGCTGCCCAGTTTCTTTGGCAAGTCAGGAACAGCAAAGACTAGACTGGAAGCACCTGGGGCTCATGCCCCAGCCTTTGGGATGTCCAACACCCGACTCCTTCCCGGGGCTCTAGCTGAAGCCAGAGCATTGGCCTGAGCGACCAAGAAGAGGTTCCAGCTCTAAAGGAAGCAGGACTTTCAGCACAATGTTAAAACTGCACACGCACAACGGGACTCGAACTCTCAATCACCTGAATCAAAGTCAGATGCCTTATCCATTAGGCCACATTGTCACACAAGAAAAGCTGCTCCAAGTACTTTAGAGAAGACGGACACTGTGTTTCTCAGACTCAGGTCATCTATTGACAAGGGCCAAGATTCTCTGGGCACAAGAAGTCGAGTTCCCAGCGAGATGTGAGACTTAATTCTATGGAACCAGGTGCAGGACTTTGGCAGGGAGGCTCAGGCATGGGGGATTGAGGTGCAGCGGATGGACTGGCTGTCTAGGTGCAGAGATTTAGTCACACTGAGGCACAGGAGGGAGGAGAAGGAAGAATCCTGCTGATGGTCAGTGGATGTGCAGAAAAAAGGGTGTTGATTCCCCCATCCTGAAAGGGCTGGTTGGCTTGACCCTCCTCCCCTCTACAGAGCATGGTGGGGACTGCAGCTCACCTCTTGTGGGGCAGGAGGGCACAGGTGCAGGGTGCTAGGCTCCAATGCACCTGGAAGGCAGCTCCGGTGGGGTGGTGCAGGGCAGGGACTGTGGTTTATGTTCTGCATTGCCTGGTGCTGGGCCATTGCACAATCCCCAGCCATGCCGCACAGTCCACTGCAAGAGGTGTGTGTGGGGGAGGCAAGCAGATGATACAGCATGAGGGGGGAGAGGATATGTGGTTGTGGGGAGGAAAGGCCTTGGACTGCACTGGGGGAGTGCAGAGCGGGGGTGACACCCCAGAAACCTGCAGGAAAGGGACAGATGGGCTGGATGGATAGAAGAAGCAGTGAGCCTAAAAGGGGAGTGGGATCTAATGGTCAGAGCAGGGAAGGGGCTGGGTGCCAGGACCTCTGGGTTCTATCCTTGGCTCTGGGAGCAGAGCGGGGTCTCGAGGTGAGAGCAGGGGGACTGGGAGCCAGGACTCCTGGGTTCCATAGTGGTGGCTGGTTTTTCCTGTGTCTCCCTCCCTAGAGGTCCCAACCCAGTCCCCTAGTGGAATCTGACTGGGGGAGGGGATTGCCCTGCCACTCCAGACTTGTGATTCGAACCCCTCCCCCCATGGGCTCTAACATCACAGAATCTCCCCTTCAAGTCAGAAAGTAGGAGCCCCTACTCACATGCAGAGGAAGCTAGTGAGTTTCTTGCGGGTCTCTGGCAGAGGTGACAGCACCCACCAGGCACCCACTCATGGTTGCAAGGAGACCCTCCTGCACAGCCCCCTGCTACAAGGGGCCGGGGGCGCCCAGCCAGGGTCACGAGGTGAGATGGGGTTGCAGTGGCAGGAAGGAGGCAGAGCTGGGGATGGTGCCAGGTCGGGTGCTGGCTACACAGGAAAAACCACACTGCTCCGTTATGTATTTCCCAAGGTTATGGCTGAATACAGGGTTTGGAATGACTTTAGGGAAATATTTTGTTTCCAAACAGACTCCAGATACCTAATGATTGTGCTAATATGCTCCCCTGCGCCCCTCCCCCATCACTCCAGGATCCGAGCATTTTCCTAATTCACAGGGTAATTCTCCTCCCAGGCTCGTGCGAAGGTGGGAAACGCCACCAGCCCCATTGCCCGGACGGGAGAACTGAGGCCCAGAGAGGCTGAGTGATGTGCCCAAGGACACCCAGGAAGTCTGTGGCAGAGCAAAGCATGTTTCTGCCTCCCCCCTCCGGGGTCTGGCCTGCTCCTGGGTCAGTAGACGGTGCAGGGGCGGGGCCTCGGGGCAAGGGGCAGTGCAGGGGGGCCTCAGGGGAAGGGGCAGTGCAGGGGCAGGGTCTCGGGAGAAGGAGCAGTGGGAGGGTGGGGTCTCGGGGGAATGTGAGGGCGGGGTCTCAGGTGAATGGGTGGTGCAGGGGCAGGGTCTCAGCGGGAAGGGGCGGTGCAGGGGCAGGGAATCTGGGGAATGGGCAGTGTGGCACTGGGGACTTCGGGGAAGAGGCAGTGTGAGGGCAGGGTCTCGGGGCAAAGGGGAAGCATGTGGGCGGGGTCTCGGGCAAAGGGGTGATGTAGGGAGGGGGATTCAGGGAAATGGGTGGTGAAGGGGGCGGGGACTCGAGGGAAGGGGCAATGTTGGGGCTGGGACTGGGGGAAGGGGCAGTGCAGGGGTGGGGTCTCGGGGGAAGGATGGTGCAGGGGTGAGGTCTCAGGGAAAGGGGCGGGGACTGGGGGTAGGGGTGGTGCAAGGGCAGGGCCTCGGGGGAAGGGACGATGCAGAGATGGGGGTTAGGGGAAGGAGCAGGGCCTCAGGGGAAGGGACAATGGGGGGCAGGGATTAGAGGGAACAGGCGGCGCAGGGGCGGGGCCTTGGGGCAATGCGAGCACAGGGTCTCGGGTGGATGGGTGGTGTAGGGGCGGGTCTCAGGGCAATGTGAGGGCGGGGTCTCATGGTGAATGGGTGGTGAAGGGGCAGGGTCTCAGGGGGAAGGAGCGGTGCAGGGTCAGGCTCTCCGGGGGAAAGGGAAGCTCAAGGGCCGAAACTCGGGAGAAGGGGTAATGTGAGGGCGGGGGTGGGTCCTTGGGGAAAGGGCGCAGGGGAGGGGTGTATTGGGGAGAGGCAATGCAGGAGTGTGGATTTGGGGGAAGGGGCAGAGTGAGGGTGGGGTATTGGGGAAAAGGGGCAATGCGAAGGTGGTGCCTTGGAAGAAGGGGCAGGGGCAGGGCTTTGGGGAAAGGGGCAGGGATTAGAGGGAACAGGTAATGTGAGGCCAGGATCTCGGGGGTAGGGGTATGGTGGGGGCAGGACCTCAGGAGTGGGGGTAGGGCTTTGGGGGAGGGCGGAGCTGGGGGGGCTCAGG
Source organism: Gopherus flavomarginatus (assembly GCF_025201925.1). NCBI lineage: Eukaryota > Metazoa > Chordata > Testudines > Testudinidae > Gopherus > Gopherus flavomarginatus. The sequence continues at coordinate 51,946,756 of NC_066624.1, forward strand.
GAATGAGGAGGATTAATTCAGTTCAGTGGCAGGTTTGTCTGCGGATGACACGGGTACTGCAGTGGGTGTTTAAAGCTGGGCTCACCCGAGGAAGGGGCTGGATGGCTGGGCACAGCGGCAGTTTGGGGAGTGACAAGGAGCCGGTTACAAGGCTCATCGGACACACCCAGAAACCAGCTCACACCCAGACAGGAGGTTAAAGCCCCAGCGAACAAGGGGCACTGGGAACATCCCCGCGGTGCAGACAAATGTATCAAGTCACCAGACAGAGACAGACCCGGCACTGACCTGCCCCACACAGACCTGCCCAACACCAGGGTTGGCGGGTGGCATTTTGGCAGTGGGAGCTTCGCCCCCTACCCTGGTCCTCGACCTTCACCAATCAGTTGCTTTGTGTGGGGGTGAAAGGGGCGAAGCGGCGCAGCACATTCCTACGTGGAGCAGTGTCATAGACTGCCGGAGCTCTCTGGGTGCCTTCAACCTCCCCCAACCTGCCCCCCAGGGTCCCCCTCCCCATTCACTGTGACTCTCCTGCCAGCACCGTCACCTCCTCTCCCTCTGTAGGGACCCAGAAGCTCCTTCAAGCCCCCCAACCTGCCCCCAAGTGTCCCCTCATCTGTTGTGACCCTCTCGCCAGCCCCACCCCCATCTGTGGGGATCCCTCAGCCCCCAGCATCCCCTCCGCCATCATGTACACTCTACCTGGCCTTTCTCTTCATCCCCGACCTCCTCCTCCCCTATCATCCTCAGCACCCCGACACCGACCTCCTCCTCTTGCCCCACCCCCAACATCCTCCTTCCCGTCCTCAGCACTCCGGCCCCTTCCTCCTCGCCCACCCATCCCTGTCCTCAGCGCCCCACTCCTAATTGCCTCCAACCCATTTCTCATTGCTGGGCCACACTTTCCCATCCCCCCACTCCCCCAGTCCATCCGCAGGTTGTGAGGTTCCTCATCTTCAATCTCTGCTACACCCAAACCTGCCAAATTCCTCTTTTCAACCACTGTGGGGTCGTCCAAACCACCGACACCCATCCAATCTGGGCTCTCTAAATCCCACATTCCTACAATGCACCTTGGTAACACCACTCTCCTCTATCCCTAATCCCCCTATTCCCTTCCCTTAGGTCCTCCTGGACACCCCAACCCACAGTCAAGCCCCTACATACATCCCAGTCACTCATTCACATGCTGTGCTAGTTCTTCATGGACTCCCACAGTCCACCAAACTTCTCCAACCATGAGCCCCATGGACCTTTGGCCGGGAAGGTGGCAAAGCTCGCACTTTGGCTGGGCTGGGTGTGGGTGTTAATCTTTTCCTGTCTTGTGTGTGCTGTGCTCACAAAGGCTTTTTGCTCCCTCGGGGTGAGGTGTGGTTTTGGCCGAAGATGAGGTGTTTTGGTACCCTGTGGATGCTGTGTGGTGTCTGGAATGGGGCGTGTGTGTTCCCATCATGCCCCTTCCCCTCTGCCTGCAGAGCTGAGGACAGACAGGTCTGAGGAGCAGAGCAGGAGCTCTGGGACGGAGAAAAGCAATATGAAGATGGAGTGTAAGATGAGGCCAGGTAACTTCTGTGGAGGGAGACATGCTGGACAGGGCCTAGGATTGAGGAGACAACCAGGTGTGAGCCCAGGGCTCAGATTTCTAATTGTAGCTGTGATGGTAGAATGGGAGGAGGGTTGAAGCCAAAGCCCTAGGGTGTGGGAGTAGCCAGAAGAGGAGCCTCACCACCATTGCTTTTTCTTTTTCTCTTGTGTTGTGTTTCATAGCAAGGGAAAAGAAGTCGCGGGGACGCAGTCCAGCCCTGAGGTGAGATGGAAAGTGATCGAGAGCAGTGACAGCGTGAATCCTGTTGATGCCAGGCAAGAGCTGCTAACTGGGATGAGAGTAACCGTCTCTGTTGGTGAGATGTGTATCTGGTTTGGGAAGCACTCTGGTCAGAGCCGTCCTGGCTCCAGGCAGGGACTTCCCATTACCTGGGTGTAGGTTTACGGACTAGCTGTGGCTTCAAGGGAGATGGTGTTGCCATTTGTGAGGGCTGATCATCTCTCTGACTCAGAGTGGTGTGGGCTCCCTAGCAGAAAGTTGGATCCATGAGGGTGACTCCCTGTTCTGAATGTCTTTCTTCTTCCTAGGTCTCTCTCTCTGTGTTGGCCAACCTTCACTCAAACTCTCTCTCTCTCCTCTCATGGACAACTGTCATATTCAGTTGCCTGCATTCTCTTTCTCTGCTCCCCCCTCCCCCAGTCTCCTATGGGCTCAGCTGGGTCTATCTGCCCATGGGCAGGGTCTCTGCCATACTGGGAAGGATGTGTCCTACCTGCCAGGATAAGGGGGTTGCTTCTCCCACCCCCTATCTTCAGGAAGACCTCATTGCTGTAACTGGGTCACAGTGTGAGTGGCCATTCATGTCTTTGGGGCTGTGAGGTCGGAGACTGAGAGGGGTGGGCTTGCGGTCATGGCAGAGGAGAAGTGGGGCTGGGATTAGAGATGCCCCTTATCACCTGCTAGCTCCATTACTGCATCACCCAAAAGCCTCGCTCAGGGTCCACTATGCCTCCTTGTGCTGGGCACTGCAGGGACAATCAGAGGGACAGCAAGATGCATGCGGAAATAGATGAGTGTGTGAGGCAGATGGGTGAAGGGGGGTGTGCGGCATACATTGGGGACAGTTGGGGGGTTGAGGGTTGGACGGACAGCGGGATAGATGGAGAGCTGCAGGGACGGATGGTGATGTCACAGGCTGGACTTGTGATGGGTTCAGTTCATGGCCGCTGGCTCTGTCATCTCCTGCCCCCATCTGCCCGTCTGACTCTGCCCCTGTCTCTCGCAGGCAGCACTCAGCAGAGTCTGGCCCTGTTGTTACACTGGTGCCTACATCCAGCGCACACCTGTGCGTAATGTGCTCCTGGAAAGCTCAGGCAGGGAGAAGCGTGTGGCTCACGGCTGCTGAACCAGCTACTCCAAAGAGTGCTGCAGATCTCCTCCTCCTTGGGCAGCAAGACCCTGGCCAGCAGGTTCCCTGTCCCTCCTCGCTGCCAAAGCAGCCTGCTCAGCGCAGAAACCGAGGTCACCTGTCTCCTCCCAGCCTCTAGCTGGAGCTGCTCCAGCCTCGAATTGCTGGTATCCAGCCTGGCTTGAGTTGGTGCGATGTCCTAGCGGAGTCCGTTTTTTCTCCCTGGTAGATTATGATTTTCCCCACTGCAGTTAGTTGCTGTTTCTCTGCTTCCCAATAGCCCCTCACCAGTGATAGTGACCCCTGCTGGCCAGACACGGTTGTGTCCTGTAGGTGCCTTTTTGTAGGAGCAGTGACTCCTGGTGGCGAGGGGCAGCAATACCTGGCATGTATCCCCCCTAGCATTGCTGTAGTGACTCCTGGTGGCAACTGAGGGCGACCAGATTGAAAGTATGAAGAATCGGGATGGGGTGGAGGCTAATAGGCTAATAGGCACCTACATAAGAAAAAGCCCCGAATATCGGGACTGTCCCTATAAAATCGGGACATCTGGTCACCCTATCCCCTCTACCCCTGTGGCAGGTACGGCAGGCACTGACCCCTGGCATCTCTGTGGGGCAATACCCTCTGTATATCCCCCAATTGGGACAGTGACCCCTGCTGGTCAGGTGGGGCAGTGCCCTGTGTGTGTGTGTCCTCTATTTAGGTAGTGACCTCGATGGCTAAGTGAGGCAGTGGCCTTTGATTTCCTCTTCTCTCCCCAGTCCCTTCTCTCTCCGGGGTAGGGCCCCCAGTTGGGGCACTACTTGATGTACATCTCTACTAATTGGAGCAGTGACCTCCCCGGGGTGCCCTGGTGTGGCAGTGCCCTATTGGTGTCTCCCTCCCCCTCTCCTCACGCTATTGTGATAGTGGCCAATTCAGGCAGTGGCCTGTTTATCATCTCCCCCCCACCAGCACCATTGCAGCAGTGCCCCCTAGTGGCCATGTCTGGCAGTGCCCTGCCTCAATCCCCCACAACCATTGCTGCAGTGACCCGAGGTGCCCAGTTTGAGTAGTAGCCTATGTGTACCTCACCTCTTGGAGCAGTAACGTGTGGGGCCAGCTAAGAGTGCACAGTCTGTGACGTCTGGTGGCCACATAGTGCAGTGGCCTGTATGTACCATCTACTCTGGAGCAGTGACCACTGGTGTCTTGGTGCTAAGATGCAGCCACCTCTGGGTTACATGGTGGGGCTGTTTACAGGACAGGGAGGACAGCCCCACTGTTCCAGGAAATAGGGGAAAGTCTGGTGTTCAGGGCAGAGCATTCCACCTTCTATTGAACTGTGATGCTCTGAGCACCTTTCTCCTGTATGAAGAAGACCCTGTGTGACGCCAAAGCTGGTTCAGTAACAGGTATCACCTCACCTGCCTTGTCTCTCTGGTATTCTGGCCAGTGTCCAACTTTCCCTTCACTGTTGGTCTTCAAATCTCCTCCAAACCCTCCCCCCCGACAGTCCCTTAAGATGCCAAACCTCCCCTGGAGACCAACCCGGGGGGGACACCCCACCTGAAAACCCTACGGCACCATAGCAGTGGTCATGTCCACTGCCTCCATTTCCTGACAGCTGCTGCCAGGCCCGACCCAGACTTCTCCCTTCTGGTGCGAGTCTGGAAGCAGATGCTGCCATGAGGTGGTGCCGGGAAGGGTGGTGCTGGTGTCAGGAGAAAGCAGAAGGAGTAGGTGGCTCTGTGCTACTGTGGGGAGGTGCTACCCTTGCTGTGAAAGGGCCCCGCTATTACAGGAGATGTCATCTCCCTGCCCTGCCACGCTCTGCACCAGCCCCTGCTTGTCACGGGAGCAGGGCTCGCTCCAGGCACCAGCATAGCAAGCAGCATAGCAAGCAGGTGCCTGGAGCAGCCAATTCAAAGGGGTGGCCCATCCGGTATCGGGGCAGCACATCTGGGTCTTTAGTGGAAATTCGGTGGCGGGTCCCCCATTCCCTGTCTTAGTCCTTGAGCTGCTGCCAAATGTCTACCAAAGAGGAAGGGAGGGAGGACTCACCACCAGACTGCCGCAGAAGAAGCAGTGTGGTTGAGCTGCTGCCAAAGAGCCATAGCTTTTTTTTTCTTTCTTATTTACTTACTCTACATCCTCTGGCAAAGAGTTCCACAGGTCGACTGTGTGGTGCGTGAAGAAATACTTTCTTTTGTTTGTTTTAAAGCTGCTGCCTATTAATTTTATTTGGTGACCCCCTAGTTCGTGTGTTATGAGAAGGAGTAAATAACTCTTCCTTATTTACTTTCTCCACACCGGTCATGGTTTTATAGACCTCCGTCATATCCCCCTTTAGTCGTCTCTTTTCCAAGATGAAAAGTCCCACTCTTATTAATATCTTCTTAGACGGAAGCTGGTCCATATCCCCTCATCATCTTTGTTGTCCTTTTCTGAATCTTTCCCATGCCAATAGATCTTTTTTGAGATTGGGGCGATGGCATCAGCACGCAGTATTCAAGATATGGGCGTACCATGGATTGATATTGATATGATATGATATGATAGTTTCTTTCTTCTTACCTATCCCTTTCTTAATGATTCCCAACACTCCGCTGCACATTGAGTGGATGTTTTCAGAGAACTCTCCACAACGACTCCCAGATCTCTTTCTCGAGTGGTAACAGCTCATTTAGATCCCATCTTTTTATAGGCATAGTTGGGATTATGTTTTCCAATGTGCATCACTTTGCACTTAACAGCACTGACGTTCATCTGCCATTTGGTTGTCCCGTCACCCAGTTTTGTGAGATCTCTTTGTGGCTCTTTGCAGTCTGCCTGGGATTTAACTATCTTGAGCAATTTTGTATCATCTGCCAATTTTGCCCCCTCACTGTTTACCCCTTTCCCCAGATCATTTATGAATAAGTTGAACAGTACTGCTCCCAGTACAGACACCTGGGGATAAGAGAGGGAAGATCCTCTTCTGACACTGGCAGACCAGGTGCCAGCTCATACCAAGGCCCCTAGGCCTTACTGAATATTGACAAATCCATGGCTGGAAACTAGTCTTGCTCACCTGTTTGTTAGTGTTGTTAAAACAGGCCTTAGATTTATAAAAATGTGTTTAGTGTTTAGAGTTTATGACAAGCTCGTGAGTTGCTGCATGATTCTTCTCACCTATAATAGCCGTAGCCCATGTTGTAAGGTGATATATAAGTGTTGGCACTACAGCTGTAAACCCCCTTGCCGCCACCCAGTCACCAGTCAGGAGAGAAGCATTACCAAGTGTGAAATGCTAGTTTACCAGAAGAGGCGTCATCTCCTTTCCAACAAGAGAAGGCCCTGACTGAGACATGAGACAAGCCACTGTGGATCATCCGTGGACAAAAGACCTGGTTGATTGCTCCCCCTCACACACCCATGAGGAGGCAGAGACCTGCGCAAATGCTTGCCCCCATCAGCTTGAGCTCCGGGGGAATGGAATAAAAATCCCTGTCAGGAAGAAACTTTTTTCCGCACCCCCAGTGCTGCTTGGACTTCAAGGAGACAGCACGCCTTCTAAGCATAAACAAGGGATCCCGGCTGTTTGGCTAGGATTAGCCGTAAAGGACATACAGAGTTTGTGTGTTACAGCAGCTTCTACTGCACCTGGGTGGCAAGCGAGAGTCAGGGTGCCCAAGGGGGCTGTCTGTGACTCCATGTTAAGGCTGTTCTAGTGCCTGAGGAGATCACACTTGATGCTTGGTGGGTAAGATCAAAGTGTGGAACACACAACCGTGAGGAACCCCACTGCCTGCCAGCCCCAGACGCAGGGGGATCCTGCTTTCTGGGGCTCTGGCTGCACTAGAAAGGTAAGTTTCTAGCTTGCCTGGTTTGGAAAACTGGAAGGGAAAGATAGAGAACCCACATTACATTTTTTTTAAAAAGAATCCTCATGATTTGTAAGCCACTGTCGTGATTTTGGGGATTTTCCAATAGTGAGGGTGGCAATAATGAGAAGTGAAGGGTTATTATTTAGCATTTAGATTACAGTCGGTTTGAGGGGAAAAGAATCAGGCTTGGGGCCCGTGTGTGCCGGGTGCAGCATGACACCTAGTGCCTTGTCTCGATCTTACGAACCAAGATACATAGAAGGTAGGTCGGGTGGGGAGAAGTCTGTGTAACTCATGCAGTTGCTGATGTACATGTAATCTCAACTATTACTAAGCCCCCACTCTAAGAAAAACAAAAACAAAAAAACAACCATCTCCCCAACAGACCCAGAGTCTGGAAAGCATTTGTCCCTCATACTGTTGAAAAGACTCACAGGAGAAAGAAAGAGTCCAGCTTCTTAAATAATTCTCTAGCAAGACAAAGAAGAACCTCTCACATCTGCAGACTCACAAAACACTTCTAAGAAACCATATCTGTATTGTGTTTATCATAAAGAAACAAAAACACTAAAGACACCAGATTTTCCTGCTATTTCAAAAAAATCTGTTTGAAAGAAAGATCATCACAGTTCAACTCTTCTCTGTTTTTCTAACCAAAACGTTTTCCTCTAAAAAAAAATACACCATTCCTGGAAACATTGCAATACGAGGTGGATGCATGGAGAAAACAAAGCAAGCTCCTGCTCCAGTTCTCTTGTTTTAAAAATCAAGTTAATACACATTTTTCACATCCAGGACAGATAAGCAATTACTCTGATCAGAACAAACACTACCCTTTAATCTTACCTCAAGGAAGCAGAAAAGCTATGCTGATACTCTGCCACGCACGCACACCCCTGCGCCCACCCATTTCAACCTCACCAGGACGAGCTCCCAGACACGCAACAAACACCATAACTAGGGAACTCTATGGGAGACTGACTCACTTCCCTGAAATGACTCCAGTGGAAGAATTCAAAGCAAGAACCCTTAACACAGAATTCTGTTCAAAGACAGACAAGTCTTGCAGACGCCTTCCTCTCGCTGGTTTCCCCTCTAGACTCCTAATTTCCATAAACCCACCCACTGACCTGTGACTACCAATCTCTCACTGTTAACTCTTACAGCAAACCAGGGCAAAGAAAGCCTATGCAAGTGCTATTCCGCAGCCCCGATGCTCTTTTCTGCTCCTTCCCACACAACTATCTCAAACATACAGTCAATTGCATCAAAGCAGTTCCTTGCTATTTGGGGCATTGGTGCCCCTTAGTCCCTCTGAGATGATCGGCTGGTTCCTTCTGGCCTTAAATGCTAGGAATCTGACTCAAAGGGCCACAACCTTCCTCCTCTTCTGCTCCTATGAACTATCCCTCACCTGGGCAAAACGTTTGAAAACACTGGTGTTTTCCCAACAGGAAAGGGATGGACAATTTCTCTTCTGTGGGGAGACGAGGGAAACCATGCAATCACCTTCTGGAAGGTATATTAAGGAGGGCGGCGTAAGAACCCTCACGGACTAGATTAAGAAAGCAGTTCTTTAACTGACCTTCCAACAATGACAAACTAAAATCTGCAAGAGCAGCCTTTCAACTCAGGGGCCCAAAAATAAGCTGTTGCCAATAACTAACCCAAGAGTTACAAATGACTCCAGACCATACACTCTTAGGACAAACCAAACCTTAACACAAACAACAACACATTTCTTTGCTGCTCTTCAACCTTGATAAACAAAAACTTACAAAACCGAAGAGCCAGCAGAATACACATCACAAAACAGTCCCCTGCTAATTAGGAAACCATCTCACTAACACAATGAGCTCAAAAAAAAAAAAAAAAAAAAAGGCAGAAAATCCCAAACAGTCATTTTCATACACTAATAGAAAAGCTTGAGCTACTGACACCAGTTCAGATAGCACTCTTCTGTTCTTTTCACAACAGAGAACAACCTCCCTAAAGCAAAGCCTCAAAAAATGGGTATAAACTCATTAATGATCATCTCTACAGAAATCTTCAGTAAAAGGCAAAAGATTTATACAAACTGAAGAGAAAGCAGAGTACAGAGAACACAGGGCAGAGGCGCTGCCGGGGCAACCGTGTATGCTACCACAAGTCAGGGTGACTACTCTCACAGCCTGCTAACCCGCTAGCTTTTAGAGGAAATGGAATTGAACTGATTGACAGCCTGAGTTGGATCATGGGAACCGGGGACACAGGGAGCAAAACCAGCCCCTTGACCAGGGACTCGCTTCTCTGCGGGCAATGCACTGTGGGTATGCAAATAAGATGCTCCGGCCGTCTCCCGTGCTCAAAGGAGTCTTTTCTCCGGGCTGCCTCTGCTCCTTCCCCAGCTGGGCAGAGATTGGGATGCGGCGGAGGTGGGGAAGCTGCTCTCGTGAGACAGTCCTGCTGATGCCCAGGCGCATGGAGGACGGAGCCAGGACGAGAAGCCAGAGGGCACTTGGCCCACAGCTCAAATCCAGAGCAAGAGCACACACTTTGCAAAGGAACAGGAGCCAGGATCTCGGACATGAGATTCTATCTGCCAGCTGGGGTGCGACCCCGCGTTGTACCTGCTGCTTGGTCTGCCTCTGCTGCAAAGTAGCTGGCCTCAGATCCTTGGGGTTCGCTGAGCTGCAGCTCATCTTGATACATGGGAACAGCTTAAAAATCATGGACTTTCAGGGTTGGAAGGGACCTCAAATGCTTGCCCCCATCAGCTTGAGCTCTGGGGGAATGGAATATAAATCCCTGTCAGGAAGAAACTGTTGTCCCCACCCCCAATGCTGCTTGGACTTCAGGGAGACCACACACCTTCTAAGCATAAGCAAGGGATCCTGGCTGTTTTCCTAGAGTTAGCCCTAAAAGACGTACAGAGTTTGCATGTTATAGCAGCTTCTACTACACCTGGGTGGCAAGATAAAATCAGGATGCCCAAGAAGAATGTCTATGACTCCATGTTAAGGCTATTCTAGTGCCTGAGAAATTCACACTTGATACATGGGGGGTGAAATCAAACTGTAGAACACACAACCATGAGGAGCCCCACTGCATTAGGGTTAGGGTTCTGCCATTCGATCTCTTTGTTGTTGTTAGTGCTGCAGTTGTTTGCCTTAAGCTTATGCCATTTGATCTCAGGTATGTTTTGGCTCTGAGAGGTAAAAGGCTGCTGTGTGTGTGTGTGGTGTTAGGGAGTGAGGTAGCAAAGGTTGGCTGCAGAGGTGGTGCATGTGCCACAAAAATTGTGCCCCCCCCAGCTCTGGTCCCAGAGTCCAGAATTTGTATAAACCCACCTGCTGACCTGTGACTAAGAATTTCGCCCTGCTAACTCTTCCAGCAAAACAGGCCAAAGAAAGTATATGCAAGCACTGTACCGCAGCCCCAGTGCTCTTTTCGGTTTCTTCCCAGAGAACTTTCACTGCATACCAGTCCAGTTCCTTGCTGTTGCTTGTCTAAGAGGTGCATGCATATGCTAGAGCGTACCCTGAGCTGATTCCTGACTTTTGTGCTCCTTACAGCCTTGCCCCTCTGTGGCACAATGGGTCAGCGTATTTGGCTGTTAACTGAAAGGATAGTAGTTCGGGGCCCCCAGGGGGATGGTGATAAGCCTATGCAGCTTCCCTGAGGCCTGCGGGGAGACTCAAAAGTCCTATTCTGCTGCCTCTTGGCCTCAGTGCTTTCAGCTGGTGGCCCAAAGAGCGTGATGGATGCCATTCAGAAACCCATCTCCCAGTAGCCATGCGGGAGGCTCAGGCTTAATCCTCTAGGCCGAGCACAAAAACTTGCAGCCGGGAACATTTTGCTCCCTTCCCGCCTCCATCCAAGTGGCAAGGGGGAAGTGGACGAGACACGCTGGCTGAAAGACACCTCCCTCCCACTTCCCTGTAGGCTGTGCAAAGCTCTTGGCCTGCCTCATGCCTTGTCAGGAAAGAGCAGCCATGCTGCCCAAGCCTGAGTCATGTGCGCAGCCTGGCCTGCTCCTGCTGACGGTGCGCAGAGCCACGTGAGCCAATGGCAGGTCAAGTTGGTAGCCTCGGCTCTTTTCCCTGACAGCTACACAGCGCTGCCTAGCACCCCGAGAGCCTCCCTCGTGTTCTCCCACAGCCCGCCGGGGTGGGTGGGAAAAGGGGACCAGGAAGCACTGCAGCCTCATTCTGGGACAGGAGGCCCTCGCCAAGCCGGGATCTCCCTCTTGCCTTCAGCCCAGGCAGCCAGAGGTGCCAGGGAGCTCCCTGGCAGGCCACCTCCTCAGCCACCTCTTGCCACTCTGCTGGTCACCACCTTGCTGGACGGCCCAGAGGGAAAAGAAACAAGCACACACGTAGCAGAAGATGACTTTTATCCATTGACCTCTGGGTTATGGGCCTAGCACGCTTCCGCTGCACCACTCTGCTGGCTTTTCTCAGACCTGCCACCCAGCTGGCACTATCCGGATTAGTGCCTTACACACTGTTGCGCTTTCAGGCAGATGCACAGGCTGCTGGGCAGCTGCCCTGGTCACAGGATTTTACAGCATCTACAGGGTAAAAGGGATCTATTTGGGGTTTGGACCACACTGGGAGCTGGGTAGCTAAGTGCCGGAGTGGGGAGCACTTCTTAAACTGTTTTCAGTTAAGCCTTCAGCTGGTGGGGGATGAGGTTCAGCCTTGGATCCGTGTCTGCAGCAGGCAAGCGCCTCTGGCTCAATCGGCCCCCCTCGCTGTCTTAGCAGACTAAAACTGGGAGCAAATGCACACACCTTGCAAAGGAGCAGGAGCCGGGATCTCGAACAAATGTCAACATTTTATTAAGATGACGTTCAAAGAAAAAAAAGTGTACGGTACAGCGTTTAGGTGCAGAAGTTTCTGGTGATCAGGGAACAACGTACAGATTACCCAGGGGGTGTGAGGTTCGGTTTAAGATCAGGTGGCATAAGGAATACATAATCTGCAATAACCCCGACTGGGGGTGAAAGGTTAACATAAAGACACTGAGTTAGGAGAGTATGTTGTCCATGTGAGGGCTACGTTCAGGTGTGGAGTATAACGAGCGGATACCGCGATGAGGATGGATTGATCCGTGTTTGGTGAGTTTTAACGTTCAGTGTTTTTTAATCTTTGCCACAATCTAGTTTAAGCAGGATTGCTATGAACTCTACCCTGCCATCTGTTGGTGATCTGTTGTAAAGGCCTTTTGAGGCTGATGTCATTTGCAAGGTTCCACCAACCCCAGGTTGCATGTTGGGAGTGCTTGTCCAAAGGGTCATTTCAGCTGCTGTGGGATCCCCAGTCTCTTTGTTATTGGGGCAGGAGTAATGCAGTGTATTTTCCTGTTCGTTTTGGATCAAGGAGAGAGTAACTGTACCTGGCATTTGAGGCCTGTGAGCTTCACCTTCGGCTGAAAAGTACTCACCATTAAGGGGTCTGGGTTCCAAATGCCCAAAGCTTGTGGGAGGTAGGTGTGGAGGTTTGTTTGGTTTTTCTTTGTCTGTCCTTGTGCCTGCTGGTTTCCTTCGTTCCTGGTGTGTAAAGACAAAGACGTTTTTGAACCTTTTTGAGTTGATATTAGTGCTGCAGTTGTTTGCCTGAAGCTTATGCTATTTGATCTTTTTCAGGGTATTTTTGGTTCTGAAAGCTTAAAGGCTGCTGTGTGTGGTGTTATGGAGTGAGGTAGCAGAGGCTGGTTGCAGAGGTGGTGCATGTGCCACAAAAATTGTGGCCCCCACCCCCGCTCTGGTCCCAGAGTCCAGAATTTGCATAAACCCACCTGCTGACCTCTGACTAAGAATCTGGTTGCAGAGATAGTTCATGTGTCATAAAAGCTGTGTCCCACAGCTGATCTCCCACAGTCCAATCTGCAAAATTTCCTTGTTGTCTGTATGGTTAGAAGCATTTTCCCCAACTACAGAGTTGTTTACAACTTTCAGTGTGAAAATGAGACCAAAGCCCAGCAGCTAATATATGTCTAAAAATTGCATTTAATTATTAATGATGTTTTTATCTGTGGTATAGATATAAATATGGATTAGATTTACAAAAAGCTCTATTTTTAAACTAGAGAGATACAAAAGACATAAAATGTGCATTTAGCGGTTTCACAAGAAATGCAAACATTCCTTTTCAATCTCTTTTATTTCACCATCCTTTGGAACCCATGTCCCTTGCCTAACGAGTTTTATGTAGATTCAGGTGAGTCCTGAAATCATGAGCTGCTAAGTTCCTTTCTTCTGTCTTTGATTCATATCTCCAGAATAACTGCACTTTATTACCCCTGCCCTAATAAGAAAGAGACTGGGGATCCCACAGCAGCCGAAATGACCCTTTGGACAAGCACCCCCATCATGCAATCCAGGGTGAGTGTGACCATGCAAATCAGCAACAAAAGGCCTTTACAACAGATCACCAACAGATGTCAGGATAGAGTTCATTCTCACCCTGCTTACATCCTCCCCCCAGCCAAGATTTGGTGGTCCTGATAAATCGCATTCCCTATTATACAAACTCATTGGTATTGAATGTGAAGTTATGGCTAGCAAAAAGTAGCCACTCATCTCTGATTGTAGCATCCTGCTTAGCCCTTGTTAACACATAAGTCAGTGGATTGTTCTCTGTCCACACCTGAAACTGAGCACCACACAAGTAGTCTCGAAATTTCTCAGTGATGGCCCATTTCAAGACCAAGAACTGCTGCTGGTGGACGGGATAGCGAGTTTCGCTACCAGACAGTCCTCAGCTGGTAAAGCCTACAGATTTACATTTCCTTCCACTTCTTGGTACGGGACTGCTCCCAGACCCTCCAAACTGGCATCAGCATGCAGGATAAATGTTTTTTTTTGGGTGAACAAGGACTAGGACTTGCACATGAATCAGGCAAATAATTATTTCCCGTAAAGCCCTGTCACTTCTCTCATCCCGCCATGTCCCAAATGGAGAAGAGAGGAGCTCCCCCCACCCCGTGTCCCGGGCCAAGAACACCAAACTGAAGAGGGTGTGGGGGAGGGGATGAGGATGAGGATGAGGATGAGGATGAGGATGAGGATGAGGATGAGGATGAGGATGAGGATGGAGTTCATAACTCAGTCCAGGTCTGCTAGTGCTGTCAAGGAGAAGATATCCTTTCTCAGTCCAGGTCAACTGGAATTGTTGTTGCAGTGGAGAAGAAATGTCTCTCATCTGGTTCTTAAATGCTTTAGTGAGAGAGGACAAACAGAGGTTTTTTCCTTTCCTCTACAACTCAAATGGCACACTTCTTTTCTGCTTTTTGCTCTAGCTTGATTTCTCTCTTGCATCTCAATTTTCTCTTTCCTGGCCTCATTCCAGAGCAATCACAGCCCAATTCTCTATCCTAACTCTGAGTCCTCTACTGCACCCTGAATGTCTCATTCTAACCCCACCCCAGAGTCTGCACTCCCAGAGCCACTGCCTTCATCCCGCTGCACTCCAACTCTCTGTCCCATGTAGCCTGATTTAGAGTGTACTAATAATATTAATTTGGATAATTTGATGAAAATTTAATTTATTAGCTTACATTTTATTTAATTTAATTGAGTTACAAAGTTACGGTTGCATTACTGCTATTCAGAAGATACATATGGCATCATATGCAACAAAGTTTGGTTAATATACTCACAGCCTTCCTTGATAACCTGGTGGTAAGAGACACAGGACCAGCCTTGCAGTTCAGGTTTCTCAATTCTTAAGTGAAAGATGCAGTGCTTAGAAAAAGCTAGTGTTACTTAGGGTTTACTTGAATATGTTAAACTTAAAATCAAAACCTAATAAACAAAGACTAAAAACTTAGGGAAACCGAACTTAGCCTAGTTCCCTTGAAACTTAAAGTTTAAGAACAAGTACAGCCTACTGATAGTACATAGAGAGAGAGTGGAGGAAGTAAGTCACAATGATAGAGCAAAGTGCTCTAGCAAGGTGGGTTACCTCTTTTATAGGGCACAAGGGCCGGAAATCCTTCCTCCTATGCCCAAATTTCATTCCTCACCCACAAAACATTAGGGTATGTTTACTTCATAGGCTAGTATGTTTGTGCTTGTTGATGACATGTACATATGCACATAAGTTACCTTGTGGTGTACCTGTTAAATCTGTGGGTACAACGCTGAATAAAACCCTATGCCATTCTCCATTGTCGATTGGTCTAGGTAAAGGTCTTAGACAGGCATGGGTACTTATCTATTTAAGTAACATGATAAAGGTCGATTTTCCTCTCTGAGTAAAAGGTCACAATATACATATGCTCACTTTGCCTTAGCTTAACATACAGGATATGGCCTGTAGGTCCTCATAAGTGATGTGTCTCAGTCCCCTAATCATTTTTATTGCCCTCTGCTGGACTCTCTCCAGTTTGTCCACATCCCTTCTCATGTGGGTTCCAACCCCAAAAGTACTCACATTGCACCCTAATGGCCCCAAAATGCCAGCTTTTAATATTAAATAGGGTGCTGCCATGGTCAAGTCACTCCCAAGCTCTCCAGTGGAGTCTCCTGGCAGAGAACAAGGTGAAAATCAGCCAGGACATCACTCAGTCAATTCCCTCCGCTCCCAGCAAGTGATATCGGAAAGTTCCAAGATGGCTCACTTCCCTTTCTCTCATCAGCTTCAGGCCCCAGGGTTACAAATGCACAAACCAGTTGGGATTCTCCCCTGGCGTCAGGGTGTGGAGCTGCTCTGAGGGCAGGGATGGCTCTAGGTTTTTTGCTGCCCCAAGCAAAAAAAATGTTGGCTTCCTCCTGTCCCAGCCCTGGGGTTCCCCCCTGCACCTGCCTGCTGCCGCAGCCCTGGGCTCTCCCCTCACACACACACACCCCGCTGCCCCAGCGCTAGGCTTCCCCCTTTCCCCCCCACCAGTGCCCCCCCACACTTCCTGCTGCCCCAACCCTGGGCTCTCCCCCCACCCAACCTGCACCCTCCTTCAGCTGCAGCCCTGGGTCACTGGTAACTCGCTCCCAGGGCATGTCATTCAGGAGGAATTTTAGATGTGCACAAAACACAGACAGGATTGGTTCCCACATGGTTATAGAAGTGCAGTAAAGCGGAAAAATTTTCAGCTTGTGTGATTGGAGGATATCTGGATGCATATTATAAGACTGTCCTCCATAAATGAGGAAAAGTTGAGGTGCCTTTATTTTTCTTTTGTTCCACTCTTTCGTTCTATGGGGAATTTGTCAATCCAATATCACTGTCTTCCTTTTAAACAAACAAACAAAAAAAGGCAATGGCTGTTGAAAATAGCAATTCCAGTCCTAATAACCACTGGGGAGCATTTCTTGCGCAATTTTATCCTACCTTTTCTACAGCAAGTTACAGTGGATCAGTATATTTGATCTGAGAGAAATGAAGTACCAGCTGCCCAAACTGAGCTTGAGCACTCCTGAATTTTGAGGTGTTCAAATCTGGAAGGCAGGTGCTGGGTGTGTGTGTGTGTGTGTGTGTGTCGGGGGGAGGACTGTGGGCTCTGCAGGGGAGAACGGCAGCATGTATGTGGCAGCGTGTCTGGAGCTGCGTGGAGCCAGACATATTGGTCTGAGTGGCACGGTAAGGGGGCTGGGGGGATGGAGAAGGGGGAGGGGTTCCAGGGGGGCAGTCAAGGGACAGGGAGCAGGGGGGGTTGGATGGGGCGGAGGTTTGGGGGGCAGGGAGAAGGGCAGGTTAGATGGGTCAGAGGTTCGGGGAGGGGGCAGTCAGGGGACAGGCAACGGTTGGATAGGCATGGGTGTCCCAGGGGTTTTTCAGGGGACAGGTAGTGGGTGGGGTCCTGGGGGAAGTTGGGGGGTCTCAGGAGGGGGCAGTTGGGGACAAGGAGAAGGGAGGCTTAGGGGTTGGGGTTCCAAGGGGCAGTTAGGGGCAGGGGTCCCAGGAGGAGGCAATTAGGGGACAAGAACCAGTGGCACTTAGATAGGGGGTGGGGTCCTGGGGGGCAGTTAGGGGAAAGGGTCCCAGGAGGGGGTGATAAGGGGACAAGGAGAAGGGGGGGAGTTGGATGTGTTGGGGTTTCTGGTGGGGGCAGTCAGAGGGAGTGGATGGTGGCAGGGTGGGGCTTCCCTCCTCCTGGAGTGACCTGTTTTTTGAATGTTAAAATATAGTCTCCCTACTATTCACAGTGCAACTCTCCACTCCCATGCCGCCCTTGCAAATAGGCTGCCCCAAGCAGGTGCTTGCTTTGCTGGTGCCTAGAGCTGCCCCTCTCTGAGGGGATGGACTTGCACACTTAGAATATTAGTGCAAAGATACAATTTCAATTTCTCTTAGAGAAATTGGAGGGCAATTTATATTTCATAAAAATCTTATTTAGTGAAAGGAAAGCTGCAGTGACAGCCTGGTTACTGAGGTGCAAAACACTTTCCTCCTGGGAGAAACAAGAAGTTAGAATTAAAAATTTACATAATTTGTTCTAATGTTGGCACAGGTTTAATTTTGCTTCTATGTAGGTTTGTTTCAGGCTGTGACCATTTTCGTTTATTGGGTTGTTTTGTTTTTTTTAGTTGGAATGGAGCTTTTAATTGACATTTGCTGGATTCGAATGGCTGACCTGCAACACCAGTTTTGACATAGTTCTGCATATTTCATGCAGATTTGGCCAGTATTCAAGGATTCATTTCTTTACAGGAGGTTTCAGTGGTCAGGCTTATTTATTTTATGTTATTTTATCATTCTGCTGTAGCACACCTTTTTGATAAAATGTTGAAATTATTAATTTACAGCATTTGTTAGTTTTTATTTTTAAAAACAAAGTTTTTCTTAATGTTTGGGTTTTTAGTTAAGCGTTGTTTTTGGTTTCAATTTTTCATTTAGGTTTTGGTTACGGATGGAATCTTTAAAAACTTTGCATTTAATACAACAATTTGGACAGATTTAGATTATTTAAAGTAAACCCTGCTTACTATTTCATTTTAATAAAGCTTATATTGCTGTAAATCTGGCCGGGGGGAGAGGAGATGAGCCTGGCCTTTAACTGAGAAGGAGCAGAGAGATGGGAGGCATGGCTCTCGTGAAGGGTGGGGCCAGGTGATAGGGGGCACAGCTCCCAATTTTTTTTTTGTCTAGCCCATCTCAGTCCCCCACCAAACAAGAAGAGTCTGATTCCACCCTTGCTGGTCACTGAGTGTCACTGCTGCTCCATGGGAAACATGCTCTGTGCCTTACCTAGATTGCTGGGAAACACACTCTTTGCTTTACCATGAGTGGTCTGTGGGTGTCATTGCTCCTAGAAGGCAGACACACGCTGTGCATTACACCACCTGGCCACTGGGTGTCACTGCTGTATCAAGAGAAACACCTTCTGTGCATTAACCTGAATCACCACGAGGTGTCACTGCTGCTCAAATGGAAATATACTCTGTGCGTTACCCGGATTGGCCACTCGGTGTCACTGCTGCACCCAGGAAACCACCTTCTGTGCATTACTCTGACTGCCCACTGGGAGTCACTGCTGCTCCAAGGGAGACATAAGAACAGCCAGACTGGTTCAGACGAAAAATCCATCTAGCCCAATATCCTCCTGTCTTCTGACAGTGGCCAGTGCCAGGTGTCCCAGAGGGAATGAACAGAGCAGGGAATCATCAAATGATCCATCCCCTGTTGCCCATTCCCAGCTTCTGGCAAACAGAGGCCACAGGCACCATCCCTGCCCACCCTGGCTAACAGTCCTTGATGGACCTATCCTCTGTTAATATATCTAGTTCTTTTTTTGTACCCTGTTATACTCTTGGCCTTCACAACATCCTCTGGCAAGGAGTTCCACAGGTTGACTATGCAACTGCCCTGAGTTTACCCCCACCCCTACCCTGGGTTGTATATGGAAAAGAGGATGAGGAGAGCCATGATGTGTCTGTCACTAACTCGTGCCTCAGTTTCCTCTAGGCACAATGCTGCAGGCTCCTTTGCTCAGTTCCCATGCAACCGTGTCTCGGGAAGGGGGAGTAGAGGCTCATGCTCCCCAGCCCCATGCCCCTCCCCCAGCAGCTGGGGAATCCAGGCCAAATTTAACCCTGGTAGGTGAGCCGGGATTAGCCTGGGACCCTGGTAGCTGGGCCAGGATTAGCCTGGGCCAGGGTAGGGCTGGGGAGAAATTGCTGGGCAGACAGATGCACTTGCTGTGAGAGGAGATCCTCCCATTCCCTGCCAACCCCCCTCACTCCTTACAGCACACTGCACCCTAGCACTTCTTTCTCTGTTGTCGGGGTGTCTGCTGCCTGCTTCTCCCTTAGCATCATCTCTCCCCACCCTGGGGCACTGGTGTTGCACATCCTGTGCAAACAAGCAGGCCCTGGTGTGCCCCATGGCACTGCCCTGCAATTGTGGGGGCAGCAGTTGGATGGAATACGGGGGTGAGCAAGGCTGGGGACAAGGACTCCTGGGTTCTCCCCCCAACTCTGGGAGTGGAGGGGGGTTAGTGGGTAGAGTGAGGGAGGGGTGGGGCTGGGATCCAAGGCTCCTGCTTTTTCTGGTTTTCTTCACCTCCTGCAGCTGCCTTGGTCCTTTCAGTGCATTTTCTGTTCCAAATTCATTTGCTGACTGTAAAACCCACCCCAGAGGTGGCTGCATCTCAGTGTAGGGTGAGCCATCCTTGGCTGCATCATCTCCTAACCGCGTCTCTCTCTATCCCTGCAGGTGACCCTGCAGCACTCGGCAAACATCCGCAAGATTGTGGGGTACTTTGAGCATTGGGCAGGCAGGGGCCAGGCGCCCAGCCTTCCCTCCAGAGAATGGGACCCAGCACCTGTTACTTTTTACAGGGATTAAAAAGGGGCCAAGAGGGGCAAATCAGAGGAGGGGGTCCAGGATCTGAGCAAGGGGTGGAAATTGACTCGTGGGGGGTCAAGCAGCTGGAGGCAGAGACAGTGTCCCCACTCTGGGGTACTCTCTCCACTCTGGGCACTTCCCTGACCCACTCCTCATTGCATTGTATTGCTTCAAGCAAATACAATTTATTACCCAGCAATTAATGTAAAACATAAGAAAAGATTAAAGGAAAACATGTCACCCTGTTCTGTGCTGCAGGGAGAACACAACCAGCGTCTCTGGAGTGTCAGGGCAGGTCACAGTCTCTCCCTCACTTGTCACATGCCTCCTTCCCAGGCCCTGGCTGTGCTGCAGGGACACCACGGGCCGGACACTTGCTCAGGCAGTGGCCACATGCTCTAGGTGACAGGACCCTTGTTCCCAGTGTCAGTCCCCATGTAGGGGATATGATCCTCCCACGCCTGAAGGCCTCTTGATCGGTGGCATCTCCTTGTGCTGGGCCTTCTGCCCAGGGTCCCTCTCACTCTCCCAAGCTGCTCACTGCACCCACCTCCAGCCCCAGTGCTGCTGTGGCTCTGCCTCCATCTCCCTGGGCTGCTCCTCTGGCCTCTCTGGCTCTGTTTGCTGCAGCTCTTCTCCCAGCACAGATCTGCTCCCTGGGCAGCTTCTGTGGCTCATGCCTCTCCGGCTCAGTTCCTAGCATGGATCTGCTCTGGTTCTCCCTGGCTGGCACAGCTCTTCTCCCCGCCTCTTCTCGGGCTCCTGCTTTCTCCTTAGCTGGGTCCCACTCTGGCCCAGGTAGTTCCAGCTCACACAGATGATGGGATCCCCTGCCCTGGTGACTCCCTCATTACACTGCCTGCCTGTCAGTCGGGCTAACTTTGGAGCTTTGGCCTCTCCCCATTGCTCCTGGGGACTATCAGTCTTAGGGTCTTGATTTCCTATTGATCCTTCCACCTTCTATTGGTACTGGGAACTAGCCAACCAAAAACCCACTGAGCTTTAATAAGCGGCCAACAGTCCCTTACACAAGCCGGCCCCGTGAGGGTCACCGATGTGCAGAGACAGTAACACAAGCTGGTGCCATGGTGTAACGGGCAGCACTCAGGACTCTGAATCCTGCAATCTGAGTTCAAATCTCTGTGGGCCCTTGGGGTAAACCCTGAGAGCTCACAGTGCTCAATTTCCCTGTCTCCAGCTGTGCAAGAGCAAATCTTTCACCTCCTGTTGGGTGACTTGCCCTCTAGAGCCTAGTTGTGAGGGCCCCAATGGGTTGAGGCTCAAGAATTTACTACCCTGGTTGCTGATACCTGCAGTCCTGTGGTTTGACCAGATGCTTAGGATTATCACAGCTTCACCTGATGCCCACAAGTTTGGCCATTTTGCTTGCAGCTACATGTTTCCTCTTGTCCACATGGCACTTGAAGGAAGGAGTGCCAGGGTCAGGCTTGATAGTCAGGGCTAGGCAGGATGGAGGAAGAGTCCCAAGCTGGAGCCCAACGCACCTAGAGCAGAGGCGGCTGGTGCTGACAGCTCCAAGGGAAGGCTTAAAAGCTACAGAGCAACTGAGGGAGGGGCAAGAAGAGGGGAGGACCATGCTTATGTGTGGCCAGCAGACAGCCACAAAGACACCCGGCCAGCCTGCTCCCTGGCATGCCACACCCCCACTGAAGACATGCTTAATGCACTCAGTGATCAGGAGGAAAACCTGTCAAAATGTGTGTGCGAGAGAACCTGCATGGCTTGGAAGGGAGCGAGGAAAAAGGGCAAGTGAAAAAAATAACCAGCGAGAGAGCGAGAGCGAGAAGAACATGGAAGGCAGAGAAAAAAAATAGAAAAAGAAGGAAAGAAAGGAAGAGCATGAAAGAAAGAGGGGGAAAAAGAAAGCAAGAACATACAAGCTAGAGAAGGAAAGGAATGAAAAAGAACGAATGAAACACAAGCGCTAGTTGAAGCTGGAATGGGACAGTCAGAGAAAGGACAGACTGACCCGTTAAGCAAGGTTGCACCCCCGATTCTCCATGTTGGGGGGCACAGGCCCCCTATTTCAATCCTGGCCCTGCTTGGGGGGGGACCATGCATAGGTGCATATTGACACCCCCATGCTTCATGAAGGGGGGCAAGTCCCCCCATACCCTCAGGGCTGCTGAAAGCGGGTTCAGGCCCCGGTGAAAAAATTTTTCAGGTCCCCCAGCAAGAGTGTGTTGCCAGCAGATAACTGCCTGAGGCCAAGCAACAGCGGGGGTGGGGTCCGTCGCCTGGTGTGCCGCGTCAATAAACACACCAGGGTGGAGAAGCAAACAACCAAATTTATTTGAGCTCAAATAAGGTGCAAGGGAGAAATAACAATCTCAGATCCTGCACACCTAAAACAAGCAGTTTCTTCCTTTTATATCCCAGTTGTTTACTACAAAACTTTCTTGCTGACTAGCTGATTTCTCACTTCCCCCTCCTTTCCCATCCAGCTGCAGTATCTTTTCTCATTCAATCTTTTGACTTCCCCCTTCCTCCCCCCTCTCCGCTGCTGAGACATGTATACAGTATCTTAAAATGGCCTTGAGCGGGCTTTAGCCGAGCTTCAATGTATTACAGCAGAGAACTGGCTGTTACAACCAAAAACTAACTGCTAACACTACATTTTTTGCAGCTATTAGTACATTAGGTTACACTAGGTTACACAAAGTGTTTAATAATGGAGGAACATTGGTTCATTGAGGCCTACAACAGGAGGGTTTCATTGACACTTGTGGTCTACCACCTTTTCGAGTTACCTAGGGTTATGCCAGAGTGACACCAACAAGTGGACCAGCTAAACAGGGCAATGAAGCCAGGGAAGCCAGGCCCTGGGCCCTCTTTTGGACCACCAGGCCCCGGTAATCTGTACCGGCTTTCCCGTTGCATGGCAATGGTGGTGCACTCATGTACTGGCACGCCTTTTAGTATCATGACTATTTATCTGTACAATAGCAGCACTTACAGAGAGCGGGGCAGACTCAAACCCCTGTTGTGCCAGGGGTGCACAGACACAGAGACAGTTCCTGCCCCAGCTGAAATCAGGGCACCGTTGGGCCAGGCGCTTCCCAGACACAGCGAGAGATAGGCCATGTCCCAGAGAGTTTACAAGCTCCATACCCAAAAAGTGGGAGGAGAAACAGAGGTCCAGGGTCACACAGCAGCACTGAGAGTAGAACCCAGGAATCCTGGCTCCCAAAAAGGGGGGGAGTGGGGTCTAGTGGTTAGAGGAAGGGAGGCTGGGAGCCAGGACTCCTGATTTCCATTTCCAGTGCTGCGATCAGGCACCAGAGCTCCAAGCATGTGCCTGGGGGCAGCACTCTAGCCCCTGCCCCCTGCCTTTTTTGGCGTGGGAGGCACACAAAAAGCCAGGAGCCAGCCCTGAACCAAGATGTTCTCTGTCAGCTGAGGCTTTCAGGCTGAGCTGGAACTGACCCTGCAATTCTGGCTTCAGTAGCAAGACGGCACTCATGGCAGCCTGTGCAACTCAGGCTGGACTGCAGCTCAGGCTGCCCTGCCGCTGGAGAGCCGGAGCGTCATTCCCCCTAGGGTGGCTCTAGGTACCAGCAAAGCAAGCACCTGCTTGGGGCAGCCCATTTGCAGGAGCGGCATGGGAGCTGAGAACCAAGAGGCGGCTCTGGGAGCTGTAGTTTCTTGGTTAGCTCCCTGCCTATAGAGCCAGCCCTGGAGCAGCGAAAGAACTACATTACCCAGCATTCCCTTGGCCACTACCAACCAGAAAAGAAGGAGGGGGACCTCAAGTGGCAGCGTGCTGTTAGTGGACAGTTGCACTGTGAATGGTAGGAAGACCATATTTTAACATTAAAAAACCAGGACACTCCAGGGGGAGGGAAGCCCCACCCTGCCTCCCTCCACTCCCTCCGATTGCCCCTTACAGAAACTCCAATCCACCCAACTTCTCCCCCTGCTTCCTGTCCCCTGATCACTGCCTCCTGGGACCCTTGCCCCTAACTGCCCCCCAGGACCCCACCCCCTATCTAAGCACCATTGGTACTTGTCCCCTGATTGCCCCCTCCCGAGACCCCTACCCCTAACTGCCCCTTGGAACCCCACCCCCTTTCTAAGCCTCCCTTCTCCTTTTCCCCAACTGCCCCCTCCTGAGACCCCCCCCCAACTTCCCCCCAGCACCCCACCCCCTATCTGTCCCCTGACAAACCCCGGGGACCCCCATGACTATCCAACCGCTGTCTGTCCGCTGACTGCCCCCCCCTGCAACCTCTGACCCATGCAAGCCCCCCCTGCTCCCTGTCCCTTGACTGCCACTCGGGAACCCCATACTGCTTCTCCAACCCCCCCCAACCCCCTTACTGTGTCACTCAGACCAGCAGGGAGAAGGGGGCCTTAGATGGGTCACAGGTTGTGGGGGCAGTCAGGGGATAGGCAGCGGTTGGATAGGCATAAGAGTCCCAGGGGTTTGCCAGGGGACAGGTACGGGGTGGTATCCTGGGAGGAAGTTGGGGGGGGGTCTCAGGAGGGGGCAATCAGGGGACAAGTACCAGTGGTGCTTAGATAAGGGGTGGGGTCCTGGGTGTCAGTTAGGGGCAGGGGTCACGGGAGGGAGTGATCAGGGGACAGGAAGCGGGGGGAGGAGTTGGGGGGGTTGGGGTTTCTGTGGGGGGCAGTCGGACGGAGTGGATGGTGGCAGGGTGGGGCTTCCCTCCCCCTGGAGTGTCCTGTTTTTTGAATGTAAAAATATGGTCTCCCTACCACTCTCCACTCACAGCATGCTGCCGCATGAGGTCCCCCTCCTTCCTTTCCAGTTGGTAGTTGCCAAGGGAATGCTGGGAAATGTAATTCTTTCCTGCTCCAGGGCTGGCTCTATAGGCAGGGAGCTAACCAAGGAACTACAGCTCCCAGAGCCCCCTATTGGTTCTCAGCTCCCATGGCACTCCTGCAAATGGGCTGCCCCAAGCAGGTGTGTGCTTTGCTGGTGCCTAGAGCCGCCCCTGCTCACAAGGCAGACTTTGTACAAACCATGGCATAATTATATGAGAGTGGTGAATATGGGGCTTCCAGGTGCTGCTTTGAGCACAGCGTACCACACCTGGGCTTCCATGCAATGGAGACGTACCCTTAGAGTCCATTTCTCCTGGGATAAAGATGGCAGCATGGCTGGCCTGGGTCATCTGGCGTGGGCTCGTGGACGTAAAGCTGACAGGCTAAAAACTGTGGTATAGATATTTGTGTTCACACTGAAGCCTGGGTTCAGAAACCCTCGCCCCTCATGGGGCCTCAGAGATTGGGCTCAAGCCCATATGTCTGCAGTGTAATTTTATAGAGGTTGGGAGGGAGTTTAGCAAGTGAAAATGGTAAAACCGCATTGAGGGGACTGGACCACTGACCTATCAGCTCTTAACATCCAAACTTTCAGTAACTCTATTATCAGTGCCTGTGAGTGTAATTTAAACCATAGGTCCACCCAGCTCTGAATCTTGTCTTCTGACAGTAGCCAATACCAGGTGCCCCAAAAACCGCTCCCCAAGGCACCACTGGGAGCTGAACCCAGGATCTCCTGTTTACAAAACAAGTGCTTTAACCTGCTAAGCCCTGGTGCCTGCTGTTATTTAAAGGATTGTATTTGCCCACACCTGACTGTCTGCCAATCCCCACTGGGCCCTGACAAACGTTGCTCGTGTTTGGCTTCTGTAAAGCAGAGGACCAGGTGAAGTTTTGCTCCCAAGGTGTGTGTGTGTGTGATTCTTTGGACAGGTCTACACTACAAAATTAGGTTGATGTAAATACATTACTTAGGCTGGCAATGTAGTTATATCAACCTAATCCCAGTGTAGATAGTGGCTCAGCTGTCAGAACTTTCTGGAGCTATGAAAGGGGAGGGGACCAGCCTCTGTAGCAGGAATGCAGGGCAGGTGAGTTCATGGCAGGCATTGTAGGATACTGGTGGAAGCCATTTATGGTGATATAATGACCAGCAGCATTTACACTGACAATTTATTACTTTAAGTTTGCTGCAAAAAGCTCTAGACCTCTTGTTGAGGTAGTTTTTTTTGGTCACCAAAACAAGGCTCTTTTGTCGCCAGATGTGGTATTGCAGTGTGTGCACCAGCCACAAGCTGCCGACAGAGGTAGCCTTGTGTGTTTTTCACACACCTGAGCAATATAATGATGCTGAAATAACTTTGTAGTGCAGACCTGGCCAAAGATTCACAGACACACACACAGCTTGCAAGGAAAACCTCACCTGCTCCTCTGCTTTGCAGAATCCAAACACAAGCAAAACTTGTCAGGACCTGGTGGGGATGGCAAGAGTCAGGTGTTGGCAGACATGACGCAGTAGTCACAGGCAGGCACCATGGCTTAGCTGGCAAACACGCCTGTTTTGTAAAAAGGAGTTCCTGGGTTCAACTCTTAGTGGTCCCTTATTGACTGGCTGTTGGGGCATCTGGTATTGGCTACTGTCAGAAGACAAAATATGGAGCTAGAGGGACCTTTGGTCTAGCCCAAGGTGGCTGTTTTTATGGTTTAAATTACACTCACAGGCACTGATAACAGAGTTACTGAAGGTTTGGGAGTTAGGAGCTGGTAGATGAGTGTTTTAAGCCCCTCGCAGATGACCTCCCTCCCTCTGGGACAGGGGCAGGTCTGGGCTCTCACACCAAATGGCTCATTGTGGCTGCCAGAATCTGTGGGCAGCTCATTTAGTTTACCCTGAGGGTTGAGTCCTGCTTTGTGCACCACCTGTGAGAATGAAAATCCTAAACCGCCCTATGAAATAACGAATGCAGCAGGATGTGTTATTGTCCCTGCCTCAAAGCAGACAGACCAATGGAGAAATGCCATTGAGTCCAGGGTAATACTCCACTGCCATTTTACCTTTTTCGCTTGTTAAACTCCCTCTCAACCTTGTGGGGTCCAGAGCCCAGTATTCAGCCTGAGCCGAGATGTCTACACTGCAAATTTACCATTCCATGGCCCAAGCCCCGGGAGCCTGCACTGGTACGAGACAGCCGTGGGTGTTTCATTGCAATGTGGACACAGCCTATCATTATGTCTACGCTGCCATTGACACACCCAAGCCACTATTCTCAAACACTAGGTCAGCTGATTGAGGCTTGTGGGGCTTGTGCTGAAGGATTATAAAATTACAGTGTAGATACTTGGGCTTGAGCCCAGCCTCCGAGACCCCACGAGGGATGAGGGTTTCCAAGCCTGGGCTCCAGTTCTAGCCCTAGAAGCCCAAATCAGAACATCCAGGCCAGCCGGGCCACAGGGATTTTGTCACAGTATAGATGCCCTCTCAGGGTATGTCTACATTGCAGTGTAAGCCCAGGGTTGCAGAAGTCATGTCAGCAGCCCCAACGCATAAATATAAACCAAGAGGGAAAGACCCACCCACAAATAAGCTGGGCAGTGTCCTTCTCCGTATGGTTCATAAGTCCAGCAACCAAAAGTCCTTTAACTTGATCCCTCCTTCTCTGCACCCCACTCACAGCTGTTGTCCTTAGTCAGTGCAAGCCGAGAGGTGCCTCTGTAGAGTTCACCTGCCATCCTGGGTGGAAAGGGGGGAAAATAAGAAGGCACCATACTCACTATGTTGTCTAGGGACTCACTCATCCCTTCACTGCCACCCTGTCCTAACATTGATCTAACCCCTAAATTTTAGTATTAAAACCTAGGCTCCAGCCCACTAGGCTTTGGAACCCCTGTCCCCTGCCTAGCAAGTGCTATTGAATTGAGAGTGAGTCCCTCAATCGGGGTCTGCCAAGCACAATTTTGCTGTCCTTGATTCACACAACAAGGATAACAACCCTTTATTTCTCCTGCCTCTATAACATGGAGACTGGGAATCCAACACCAGCCAAAAGTGATCGTTTCAGCAAGCAATCCAACATATTTCCAACATACTGTAAAATCCACATGCATACTGTAAAATCCACATGTAAAATCATACACAAAACCTTGCAAGAAAATCTTCCTGAGGGAGTCTGAAGCACCTGCTGCTGGAGGGAAGGAGGGAGCTGTGGGTTGGGCTTGAGGTACACTGGGAATAGGAGGGGGCTGTGGGTTGGGACAGAGGAGAAGGGTGAAGAGGAGTAGGCTCTGGTTGGGAGTGAGGAGCAGTGTGCATAGGAGGGGCAGTGGATTGGGACTGAGGGACACTAGTAGTAGAGGAGACATGGGTTTGGGCTGAAGAACATTGTCATTTGGGGATCCAGCAAGATAGAGGAAAGCAACAGATGATTCTAATTCCTTAGGGATATTCTATTGTGTTTTCTGTGTGTGTGTGTGTGCGTGCAGGGGAGTAACATGCTATATGCCCAGAGGCCTTTGTTCCTCCAGGCTGCAAGGACAGATAGGATGTCAGGAAGTTGCCCCTTCAATCCCCCCCGCACAAAGCCCCTTCTTAGGAAAGGCACAGTCTTGAAGAGAAAAAGTAATACCAAAGAGAACTCTAGTTTTTAAAGATACAGGAAGTAGCTTATCACCTGACCAGGGACTTGAACCCTGGGCTCTCAGATTAGAAGTCTGATGCTCTACTTACTGAGCTAGCCAGACTCACAACCAAAAATGTGTACAAGTTGTACAGAGGAGAAACTAGTCAAGACAAAGCAAAATGGGAAACCTGCTGCTCTCTTTCTCTTCCCAGCCCTGGCCTGGCCTGGTATTAGTGTGGGTTAAAAAGACAGGGAAATATTGGCATCTATCAGCCTTTCATAGCTGTACAAGACTCAGGCACAGTACAGAGGTGCCCATCTGCAAGTGCCGAATGGTTGGATTGGCTAATGCAACCAGCAGAGGTCCAGGGCACACTGGTGTTGCAGGCACAGAGGGTGCCAGAGGCAAGCAACAGTGGTTCGTTGCCCAGAGTGCGTAGCACCAATAAACACACCAGGGTGGAGAAGCAAGCAAAGTTTATTTGAGATCTCAAAGCGGTGCTGGGAGACTTAGCATGCCTTAGATCCAGCACCCCTACACAAGCTGCTTTCTTTTTTTATATTTCAGTTGCTTTTTGAGAACTTTTTTTTGCTGACTAGCTGATTTTTTACTTCCCCATTTTTTTTTATTCAGCTGCAGTATTTTTTTTTACTTAGTTTTTTGTTTTTCCCCTTCCTCCCCCCTCTCCGCTGCAGAGACATGTATACTGTATCTAAAAGTGGCCTTGAATCCAGTGTGTTACAGCAGAGAACTGACTATTACAATCAGAAAACTAACTGCTGACATTACATTTTTGCATCTATTAGTACATTAGGTTACACTAGGTTACACAAAGTGTTTAACATGGAGGAACATTGGTTCATTGAGGCCTACAACAGGAGGGCTTCATTGACACTTGTGGTCTACCACCCTCCCAAGTTACCTAGGGTTATGCCAGAGTGACACCAACAACTCCCTCCTTTGAGAATACTCAACAAACTTTTGGCTGAGTGTTTTCACATTTAAAGGATAACATGCGATTAAGCTCTAGGGAGCTGGAGTGCTTTATAGCAAGCAAGCAAGAGAAGAGTAACAATACACAACACCACACCAGTGAGCAGGAGGTGAACAATGCCTTCCCCTAGTTTTTCCAGGTTGAGTAACCAGCCCCAGAGGGAATTAGAAATAGTAGGGTTTTTTTTTCTGGGCCTTTTGCTGTTTAAAAGCCTGTTCGGCTGACAGGATGTGCTTGTTACTATTCTGTGTGTTTTCTGGGACATAAGTACAGCATTCATCCCCTATAAGGGAGCACACCCCACCCTGGGAAGCCACACTTCCATCCAGGAAGTGTCCAAGTATGTTTCCATGATTACAGATTAGATGGTATTTCTGATGCATCTGTAAGGGCAGTGGGCCAAGTCTGGTACTTAAGATTACTTCGAATGGCCATCAGCTGGTCATTTAGGAAATCCCGAATTTTTAAACATACTAGATTTCACTGCAATGCCTTTCCAGTCTTAGTTATATTTAATACCATTTTTTTGGTGTAGGACTATAATACACCTGTTATTTAACTATTTTTAGGTACTGTTAAAATCATTTTTATTAATAGCATACATTATTAGTTACTGGAATGGTTTTAATATGGGTAAAATTTTTAGTAGCAGAACAAACTTTTTGGGTACTTGTTATTTAAAATTCAATTAGAGAGAGCTATATATGCTGAAGGATTTATTTAAAACACAGGGCGCAGCCTGTAGAATAAACCCCAAAATCCAATTAATACTGTTGGTGTCATTGGCCCACTCGGGAGGGTGGAAAGCCACTATGTCTCAATGAAGCCCCCTGTTAAGGCCTCAGTGAACCAAAGTCCTTCCATGTTTGAACTTTCAACGACCTGACAAGCTAGCTTAAAGAATGGAATGTAAGGGGAGGCTAACTATCAGCTACAGTGCTAGTACCAAGAGGCACTAATGAGGCCTGTATGCACCTGGCTAAGGGAGTAGGATAATATATCACAAAAACTAGAATGAAATAGTAGTTTAGAGAAGAGTCACTAACGAAGATAGATTAGTAGGTGCCAAGAGTGATTTAACTACTTGGGATAATTGCTTTTGTAGCAGTCACAGGAAAAGGTGGGAGAGGGGGGAGAGAGGGGGCATGGGGGGGAATAGAAACGGCTTGGCTAAGTTATGTATAAAAAGAGAGAAACTGTTTGTATCAGTGTGCATGATCTGAGACGTGCCTGTCTCCGTGCATCAGGTTTGCTTTGAGATCTCAAATAAACTTAGTCTGCTTCTCCACCTTGGTGTGTTCTTTGGCGTGAAGCACACCGGGCGATGAACACCCACACTGTTGCTGTCCTCGGGCACCCTGTGTGCTGGCAACAGTTTTGGCGTCCCTGGGTGGGCATCGAGGCTAAAACTGGCCTTGCCCGGACCCCTCCTGGAGGTCGACGGATTGCGGCGACGACCGACGCCCAGCGCGCACCGGTGACTTCATCGGGGGCCTCAGCGGAGACGTGGTGTGGTCGACCCCGGAGGGCACAACGGTGCAACGCGCTTGAGTAGTGGAGAAGCTGCTGCGGGCGACGGTGGGGAACCGGTCCCGTGGATAAGGTAGGAACAGTCCAGTACTGTAAGCCTTCTTTTGCCTGTTTTGACCTGGGGACGCCCAGTGTCTCCCTAGAGTATGGGGCAGGGACAGAGTACCGGTAGGGCACGGTGTACACCCTTAGAATGCATTCTGATGAATTGGAAAGTGTTTGGGTCAGATCCGATGGTTAAGAGCAAGCTGAAAAGATTCTGTACAGTAGACTGGCCTCAGTACCAACTAGAGGACCAGGAAAGGTGGCCACCGGAGGGATCATTAAATTATAACACGATCCTCCAATTAATTCTGTTTTGTCAGCGAACGGGTAAATGGGATGAGCATATGTATGCACAACTGTTTATGTTGCTAAGAAATAGGTCAGACCTGGTGCAAAAGTGTAATCTGACTCCGGCAGGTCCGGTAGTAGCTGCTGCTAGTCCCCCAAACCCCTCCCCAGTTGTAATGGCAGAGTCGGTGTCCCCTTCGGCTTCAGCACCCCCACCATATAAGGACGAGGTGCCTAGGGCGTCAGAGATCGCCCCCTCAGAGGGATTCTATCCGCTAATTACTGAAACTCGGATAGCCCGTCCGGAAGCAGACCGGCGCCCAGCCACTACTATGCAGGTTTACACGCATGTACCTTTTAACCCAGTGGATTTGGCAGCCTTTAAGGCACAGGCAGGGGAATTCTCCACGAACCCCAGTAAGTTTATCTCAGTGTTTGAGGGATGCCTGGCTAGCCACAAGCCAGACTGGGATGACTGTAACGTCCTCCTGAGAACCCTGCTGTCAGAGGTAGAGCGAAATCAGGTCCTGGCTAAAGCACAGGAAGAGGCACAGCGGAGACATGACCGGGATCCTCGGAATGTCCCCATTCCCGATAACGTGCTCCCCCGAGCAGACCCTAGGTGGGACCCAAACAACCCCAGGGATATGACCCGCCTCATCGTGTACAAGGAGTTGCTTTTGCATGGACTCCGACACTCAGCTGTCAGACATAACAATTGGGCTAAGCCTTACGAGCTCATACAGGAGCCAAAGGAAAGTCCGGTTGCTTTTCTGCAGCGCATCCGGGATACAATTCGGCAAAATACTAATGCAGACCCTGATAACCAGGAAACTGAGGCAATCATAAAGGGTATCTTCACCAGTCGGGCTGCCCCTGATATTAAGAAAAAGTTGCAGAAAAAGGAGGATTTAATGGGCATGACTATGGCACAGATTTTGGAAGCTGCAAACAAGGTTTACAGCAACAGGGAAGAAGAGAAGGAAAGAAAGCAAGTAAAATTGATGGTTGCAGCAGTACAGGCTGGTGGTAAGAGAAAATTTCAGGAAGGTAGAAGGGGCCGGGGAATGAGAGGCCGTGGACGTGGGCGCCCCGGCTCACAGGAAAGATGTCTGGGTCACAACCAGTGTGCCAGATGCCGAAAGGAGGGACATTGGAAAAATAAGTGCCCCGAGAGGGAAGTTACCCCTATGATGGCAGCAGAGGATCAAGACTAGGGGTGTCAGGGGAGACGGACTATCCTGCCCCCGGAACCCCGAGTAAAGATGCGGGTGGGAAATTCGGAAATAGACTTTTTAATAGACTCTGGAGCAGCACGAACCGCTGTAAATCAACCCCTTCAGCTGCCTGTGGCAGACTCCCTCACTGTGGTGAGTGCTACAGGGAAAGGAACTAAGTGTCCGGTATATGCTCCAGCAGAGTGTGCTTTGGGAGACAGAACTCTATCTCACAAACTGGTTTATCTCCCCGATTGTCCAACGCCTCTGCTGGGACGGGACCTGCTTTGCCGCTTAGGTGCCACCCTGCATTTTACCCAGGATGAAATAACCCTCACCTTGCCCCCAGAGAATGCCTGGATAATGACCCTTGCAGTTGAGCCTTCAGCCATGCAAGCCCCAGAGTGGAGCCAGTGGGAAGACCAGGTTTTCCCTCTAGTGTGGGCATCGGGGGTCCCAGGAAAAGCAGCCCATCACACCCCCATTAAGGTTCAACTCCTGCCAGGAAAAGGTCCAGTGCAGATTAAGCAGTATCCGATCAAAAGAGAAGCCAGAGAGGGACTACAGGAAACTATAGACCAGTTCCTAAAGCATGGGGTACTGCGGGAATGCCAGTCAGCTTGGAACACCCCCATTTTGCCTGTGCGAAAACCCAATGGCACATATCGGCTGGTCCAGGATCTAAGGGCTGTGAATGAGCGAGTCAAGACTCTGCACCCCCTTGTTCCAAACCCGTATACACTGTTGGCCTCTGTGGGGGGGCAGTACACCCACTTTTCAGTCCTGGATTTAAAAGATGCTTTCTTCACGATTCCAGTTGACGTTCAGTCTCAGGAGATTTTCTCCTTCGAGTGGGAAGACAACAACAGGGTTAAAAAGCAGCTTTGCTGGACAGTGCTGGCCCAGGGATTTAAAAACTCTCCCACCCTTTTTGGCCAGGCACTGGCCCGAGACTTAGAGGAATGGGACAATGAGAATAAAGTTCTCCTCCTGCAGTATGTAGATGACCTGTTAATTGCTGCTGTGGGTCTAACTCCCTGCCTTAAGGCTACTGTGAGCCTCCTAAACTTTGTCAGACTCCGTGGGTATAGAGTAGCTCGGAGCAAGGCTCAAATTGCTCTCACAGAAGTGCAGTACTTAGGATTTCACCTAAGGCAGGGGGAGCGTCAGCTTTCAAACGAAAGGAAGGAAGCTATCTGTCAAATTCCTGTCCCAAGCAATCGCAAACGGCTCAGAGCGTTTCTGGGCATGGCAGGCTTCTGCAGAATATGGATTCCAGAGTTCGGACTGTGGGCTAAACCCTTGTACGAATGTGTTAAGGGAGCAGATCACGACCCCTTTCACTGGTCAGCGAAAGCTGACAAGGCATTTAAGGGTTTGAAGAGAAAACTAATGGAAGCCCCAGCCCTGGGTCTGCCAGACCTCTCCAAGCCATTTCAGCTGTACGTGCATGAGAGGAAAGGGGTGGCTCTGGGAGTGCTTACTCAAATATTAGGCACTTGGAAGCGTCCTGTGGCATATTTCTCTAAACAGCTGGATCAAGTTGCCAAAGGGTGGCCGGCATGTTTGCGAGCGGTTGCAGCCACTGCCCTAGTGCTTGGGGAAGCAGAGAAGCTGACTTTGGGGGGAAAGGTGCAAGTATATACTCCCCATATGGTCCAAGCCCTGCTGGACACTAGGGGTGGTCTCTGGCTTACACAGGCTCGAATGGCTCGGTACCAGGCTAAACTTATAGAAAATCCTGAAGTTGCCCTGCAAACTTGCCCCTCCCTTAACCCAGCCACCCTGTTGCCAGAAACAGAAAAACAGGAACATGACTGCTTGGATGTAATAGATACCCAATACTCCAGCCGTCCAGATTTAAAAGATCAGCCACTCCCAAATGCAGATTATGAATGGTATACCGATGGCAGTAGCACTGTTGTGAATGGACAAAGGAGGGCGGGCTATGCTGTTGTAACTCTCCACGAAACTGTGGAAGCGGAGGGTTTGCCTGCTGGAACATCAGCCCAGCTGGCTGAACTGGTAGCCCTGACCCGTGCACTTGAACTGTCAAAAGGAAAAAGAGTTAACATTTTCACTGATTCCAGATATGCCTTTGGAGTTCTGCACGCTCATGCCGGTCTGTGGAAGCAAAGAGGAATGCTGACAGCTCAAGGCTCTCCGGTCAAGCATGGATCCCAGATCCTCCGGCTTTTAGAAGCGGTACAGCTCCCCTCGGCGGTAGCAGTGGTACACTGCAGGGCTCACCAAAAGGAAGATCAAGATGTGACTAAGGGCAATGCAAGGGCAGACAGGGAAGCCAAGCGAGCTGCTACCCTGGAACCACTGGAAGCTGAAAATGCCCATATGCATGCCCTCATCCCATCGGTAGGAGAGCTTCCAGCCCCTCAGTACTCTCGTGAGGAGAGGAACCTAGCAGACACACTCGGGCTGAAGGAGAAGGAGGGATGGCTCCACTCCACGGAAGGAAAAATCCTCCTACCAAAGAATCTAATACTGCCAGTGCTACAGAAACTACACCAGACTACTCATGCTGGCAAAGAGGCTCTAACCCAGCTCGTAAATAAATATTTTCTAACCTCTGGGCTTAGACCCCTAGTATCCCAGGTACAAGCTGAATGCCTCGTCTGCCAAAAGAATAACCCCCGACCAGGAGTGCCAGTGTTGCCAGCCACACTGAAACCTACCCCAGGCCCAGGATTGGTTTGGCAAATAGATTTTACTGAGTTCCCTCGGGCCCAAGGGTTCAGATACCTCCTCGTCTTAACGGACCGATTCAGTGGATGGCCCGAAGCTTTCCCGTGTCGTAACAACACTGCAAGAACGGTAGCCCTTAAGTTCATCAAGGAAATCATTCCACGATTTGGGCTTCCTCAATGGATGGAATCTGACAACGGAACGCACTTCACATCACAAGTTGTCCAGAAAATATCGGATGCCCTACAGATCCCCTGGAAGCTCCACACCCCCTGGCGACCTCAGGCCAGTGGAGTAGTGGAACGCACAAATCAGACTCTCAAGCGACATCTCTCAAAGGTTTGCCAGGAGGCATCTCTCCGATGGCCTGATGCCTTACCCCTTGTTTTGCTTCGAGTTCGCGCTCTCCCAAAGGGCAGCTTAGGTCTCAGTCCCTTCGAGATCATGTTTGGAAGGGCATGGCCTCTGAATGGTACACCGGTTCTGTTAGGGGAGTGGGAGGTAGGCTGTGGTTTCTTGTCTCAGTACCTGTGCTCTCTGTCTGCTGTTCTTTGTTCTCTTCACAGGTATACCAAAGATTTGCAGCCCCTCCCGCTGGATGCTCCTGTCCACTCCCTGCAGCCAGGTGACTCCATCCTCGTTCGTACCTGGAAGGACGAGCCTCTCCAAGAGAAGTGGAAGGGACCCCATACTGTCCTGCTGGTCTCACACACAGCTGCAAAGGTTGAGGGACACAAGCACTGGATCCATCACTCTCGTCTGAAAGCAGTGCCTGCTCCTGAACGGTGGACCGTCCAGCCTGCGGAAAACACTGCCAGCGACGATTTGGGACTTAAACTGTTGTTTAAAAGACAGTAAGGTCTGCTGGAAATGCCCTGTGCCCTCTTCGGACAGTCACGGCATATTCCCAGCGACCACTCTGAGCATTGGTTCTGTTTATTTTCACAGGGCCGGCCTAACCTCGTGGCCTAGTCCCTTCTGTTTTTAATCTGTTTGTTATTAGTACTTGTTATTTTGTGGGTATTTGGGGAATTGTAATTGTTAGGCCTCACGGTTACCAGCCCAGTATGAAGTTCAGGTCGAAGCTAGCCACAGTATTACTCCTTGCCATAGGAGCACTCATTTTGGTAACTCCTGGTTCTCCCCAGGCACATGCGGGATGGAAAGGAATCCCTAACAAGCTGGGAACAAACACATATGAGGCCCTAAAGGTTTGTTTTGCCCAAGAGTTTAACCTCTCCAACTGCTGGATATGCTCCCAAATCCCACACCATGCAGCTGGATTGCCCTGGAGGGTGGTTCCCCAAAATTGGTCAGATCTCTGTTGGGGATGGTTCAGTAGGGAGAAAAACATTTCGGGCACCCCCTTGTCTCAGAACTGTACAATTGAGTCCCAGTATGCATTAAGGGACGACCCCTGGGAACCGCAAGCCAACTCAACGCATCTCCCTCCCCCTATTAGGCTGCGGCCAGTGAACCCCGGGTTGGTATGCTATCAGCAGTTCAAGTCCAGCAATCACACCTGGTCCGCTGGGAACAGCACCTGCCAGTATTATCTATCCCCTGGCAGTAATGCCTATATACCAGTCTATGTTAATGGAAAACCCAATTCTACTGCCCGGTTTGGAACTTTCAGTAGCTCCCAAACTGAAAGGTGGCAAAGTGGTTATAATGGGCTAGTGGGAAATGGCCACTCCTTTTATGTCTGTGGTACCTCTGCCTATAAGTGGCTCCCACATAGGTGGTATGGAAGCTGTTATGTGGGATATCTTGCTCCTCCTCTTCGAGTGCTTCCTAAACTGCCCCCTGGCCGCCCCAGGCATCGTAGGTCCTTGTATGCCACCCCTGAGCCCATTGGTGAGGGAGACAGACTTGGTATGATCCTCCTCCCCTCTTATGGGGTGGGACGGCTGTCTCAAATATATCGTAGACTTTCTATGTTTCTCACCAAGTTTGCTAATGAGACCCTGGCCATAGAGAAAAGCCTTAACTCAGAGCTTTACCAGCTCCGATTGCTGGCCCTGCAAAACAGACAGGCCCTGGATTATGTTCTAGCCTCCCAGGGCGAAGTGTGTGCCCTAATTGGCAGTGAGTGTTGTACTTATGTCCCAGAAAATGCACAGGACATTAACAAACACATTTTGTCAGCCGAACAGGCTCTCATCCATTGGAAGGCCCAGGAAAGGGAACCCACAATTTTTGATTCCCTCTGGAATTGGCTGCCTAATCTAAAAGGGCTGGGGAATGGCCTTGTGCGTCTCCTCCTCACAGGAGTGGTCTTGTGCCTGATCACCCTCCTCCTGATCGTGTGTTTCAAGCTGGTGCTCCGTAAACTTTGTAACCCCCAGGCCCCAGAAATCCCTACATACCCTCTTGTTGAGAGCCCCAGCTCCATAGAACTCAATCACTTTTTGGCTGTAGAGTATAAGAAAACTCGACCAAAGGTTTGTTGAGTATTCTCAAAGGAGGGAATTGTTGGTGTCATTGGCCCACTCGGGAGGGTGGAAAGCCACTATGTCTCAATGAAGCCCCCTGTTAAGGCCTCAGTGAACCAAAGTCCTTCCATGTTTGAACTCTCAACGACCTGACAAGCTAGCTTAAAGAATGGAATGTAAGGGGAGGCTAACTATCAGCTACAGTGCTAGTACCAAGAGGCACTAATGAGGCCTGTATGCACCTGGCTAAGGGAGTAGGATAATATATCACAAAAACTAGAATGAAATAGTAGTTTAGAGAAGAGTCACTAACGAAGATAGATTAGTAGGTGCCAAGAGTGATTTAACTACTTGGGATAATTGCTTTTGTAGCAGTCACAGGAAAAGGTGGGAGAGGGGGGAGAGAGGGGGCATGGGGGGGAATAGAAACGGCTTGGCTAAGTTATGTATAAAAAGAGAGAAACTGTTTGTATCAGTGTGCATGATCTGAGACGTGCCTGTCTCCGTGCATCAGGTTTGCTTTGAGATCTCAAATAAACTTAGTCTGCTTCTCCACCTTGGTGTGTTCTTTGGCGTGAAGCACACCGGGCGACGAACACCCACACTGTTGCTGTCCTCGGGCACCCTGTGTGCTGGCAACAATACCACATTTTCAAACATGGGTCCCACAAATGTTCTTTCACCAGTGTATAATTCTTTGTTTCTTTACCAGGGTCAGTTCTTAATGTTTTTTTTAGTCAGGAATTTCTGGACTTTGGCAATTTTAGTGGAGCGAGTGTTTCTTTTCTTTTTTTTTTTAACAGTTTTGGTGCAGCATTCCATAGGGGAGAGGTTACCAGCACATCATCCTGTAATGGTTTTGATTCTTCTAGAAAAATTTAAAGGCACAGTAGATTTGTTAGTGGATAAGGGAGAGGTTACTAGCACTTCACCTGTACTTTTTTCCTACTGTCCAGAAGGAACAGTGGAGCCAGAAGGTGAAATAGGCTAATTATTAGTAGGAGAATTTTTCCGATGTGGAGGGGTTTTTTTGCAGTGAGAATCTTGGGTCCAAGCAGTTAGTTTTTGGCACTTCACAGCGGTGTTGGTAGTTATCAGGACTTAAGGGCCTTTCCAGCATGGAGTCAAGGCAGTTTTTTGTTGGTGGACCTTTACATCAATTCCGTTTCCTGGTTCCAAGGAGTGGCAGGGCTGCTAGGGTCTTTGGGTAGCGCTTCCTTACCTGTGAGAAAAGAAACTTAACACATTTTATTAGTGCCTGGCAGTGTTTTGCAAATTGTATAGTTGCGTGGGCAAATTTAAGCCCTCCTTTTCCTGGTTGTTAGCCAAGTTTTAACTATGAGCAGTGTTCTTGAATGGAGTCAGTGTTTTATTTATAGCCTGAGCTCGCTATTTTATTTTATTTTTTTTTAGTTAATTTATTTTGTTTTTTGTCCTTCTTTTCTTCTTGGCTTTTTTTAACCTGCAAAGGAAACTTTTACTTTTTACTTATACAACTTTTTTTTAACAATGAAGACATAAACATTGTCATTATACAGTACATTAGTTTTATTATTTAA
Organism: Gopherus flavomarginatus; assembly: GCF_025201925.1. NCBI lineage: Eukaryota > Metazoa > Chordata > Testudines > Testudinidae > Gopherus > Gopherus flavomarginatus. The sequence continues at coordinate 51,985,526 of NC_066624.1, forward strand.
TATATGCCACACACACCCTTTTACTAAAATAACCTTATTACAGAGCTTTGGAGCAACAAGCCAGGACAAGCACACCCACTTTGAGGAGTTTACTTAATACAACCTCTAGTTTAATAGCCTTTCACCATTCCCAGCCCTCTGGCTAGAAATCTGAGGTAGCCAGAAAGATTCCATGTACAATATGGGGAGTGGGATAACTTTTCATGTCTTTGCTTTCAAAGACTGTTAGTATGCAAATTTTAACAACAATTTTGTAATTAACCATTTGACCAATAAAGTTTTTTTTTTTACTTAAGGAAATGCATTAGACTTTAGTATATTACATTTTTTGATTTATTTAAACACTTTGTATTTTAAAGTTGAATAAAACAAGTATTTGCATTTAACCTTTGTATTTGATTTTAACTAGACTATTTTATGAAAATATTAAACACAACAATTTTGGCCACGAGACAAACACCACAAGACAGGACATAGAACACAAAACATAATTTCTGTTGTGCCAGTAAATGCATGATATGTTGAATGCTGTTTAGCTGGCATCAGTTTTTTCTGATTATTTGAAAGACAAAAAAACCAGAGGTTTACCTCTTTTAGGCAGACAATCATTGCTTAAAATATACAAATACCCTTGTTGACTTCAGGCAAAACAGAGGAATTACCCCATAGTTTCTTGTATTTGTTTTATAGGCAGCCCAGGTTTTTAATTACATAACACTGTATACATTTTTCAGCTAATTTAACTAAGTTGTTTATAGCCAAATTAAATGATTGCAATTCAATAATTTTTTTGCCTGAATTTATTTACAAACATTTTACAGACACCAAAAACTTTTTTTTTTTAGCATTTTTACAAAGTTTAACTGCTGTTTCGTTCAGCAACTACAGAGTTAACTTTTCACTCTCCCTTAAATTACTTGCTTGTTTTTCAACAGCCACTTTTATCAACTTAAATCACCATTCCAAGTAAGTCCTAGGTATTTGAAATCTTTATGCTTACACTTACTGACTCCTTTCTTTTACTACACCCTTAAAGTTTTTCAACCTGCTTTCCAGTCTCTCTCTCTGTTGCCTGTCTGTCTGGGCCCGATCCTGCTTTTCTTGCTGAACCGTTCCTTCCATGGGCACCAACTTGTTTTACTACCAGTTTAGCTAGGAGGGTGGGCTTTTCAACTAGCCCCCACCCCTCCTGGTCTCTTCCCTAAACATTCTTACTTACAAGACTTCCCGAGTTCTTCTTCATGAGGCTTGCCACCTGGACAAAAACACATGGCCCATTGGGCAAAGGCCATTTATTTAACATATAATTTAAAGGACTATTCTTAGAGGGTTTACCCAGAGACTTATTCATCTGTTTGACACTTAAACAGAAAAGAGAATTACACAGAGAGCAGAGGGAATTACAGTCTAAGCCAGACTTTCCCACTTCTATACACTGACCGCTACAGGGGACGGGACAGAAGGATCTTAATTCAACCTTAGAGCTTTCTTGCACACATGGCTTTCACTCCGAGGAATTACGAACAAGAGGTTCAGTTTCGCCCACACTCCTAACGCCCAAATGAACAGAGCAAAAAAACAACAGTAACCGGTTAAATAGAACAGAACCAGAACCAGACAGTGTTTTCTTACCCTATTAGGACTCACTTTTACTCATGCAGTTCTCAGCATATAACACCAACAGTACCAAGCAAAGCAAACACAAAATAACAAGGGTAAAACAAATAGATGGTGTAAATTCTGCAGGGCTCCCCCCTTCTTAATTGCTCATCAAACTGTGACAAATTTCTATTACCAATTTATTCCTCGTGTCAGGTGATCAGGCTGACACTACAGGATCGTTGGGGGAAGATAAAGAAAACACACCATATAACTGAATTTTAAAGCTTCATTAATAAAATAATAAAACAACAACGGAGAGTGTTGGGAACGCTCCCATATCACTCAGGAAAATATTAATGCCCCAAGCCCGAAGCCCCTTTCATACTCACACACGTACGTCCAGACTGGTCACTTCTGTGTATAATGTTTAGAGAAGGGGGGGAGGTGGACAGGAGATTATCCTGTATACAGCCTGTCCAGAATTTTCAACATGCTTCTGCTCTTGGGAGAGCTGTTCTCTTACACCCTGGAATCTCCTGCAGCATTTCTTTCAGAGATTCCAGTCCAGGTCGGCTGCCTGTGGCTTTTTCGGTGTCACCAAGCCACACCGACTCCAGGGTCACAAAGGCACACTGTTGGATCTTACTGGATAGTTAAGCTTTGCAAATGTAATCTCAGTTCTGTAACTTGTATTTTCTTTGCTTCGCCTCTGTCTATATTTTTTTCTTCACAGCCAGCTGGGGCCGAAAGCAGCCCCTCCCTGCACCAAGCACAGTCCGCGCCGATTTCTGACCCTGAACACAGAGCAACCCCCTCCTTCCATCCCGGGGCCAAGATGATTTTTAAATTAACCCGTTCCTTTCCTCAATAGACAAATTTGCTCACGCTGTGTCAGGGCTTTTTGGTGATTAAACGCTCCTCTTAGACATATGATCTTATCTAGATTGAAGTACCTTCTAGTGGGCATTGTTTAGATGGATTTTCATGCGTGTAAATATTCCAATTCTCTAAATACCTGCAGGTTGTTGAACCATAATGTACGTACATGTAATATGCTGGGGTACCCTTAGGGGGTGAGATAGAATGTTTAGACTGTCCCCCACTCATTTTCCACTTACACACACAGGGAGGGTGCCCTGTCCGCGCTAGCGGCTCATAAACTAAGGATTTTTCCCTACAGGGTACTCACACAGGAGAGGCTAACGAGGATGGCCACGACCCTCCTACACCTCCCTTCAGCAAAGAGCGTCGGCTAGTCTCTGGGAGACGGCGCCGCTTACTCTGATTGCATCCAGTGAGATGATCAGACTGTCAGTAGCCCACACGGAAAGGAAAGGGGGAGGGAAGATGGGTACACACACTCCTAGACCCAGGTAGCTTCCTCACCGGACAATGCCAGGCCGAGTTAGCCCACCATGGGTCGGACCTCCTATAGATCCACTAGTTACCGGGCTTGCGTTAGAGTAGTCCTGGTCACGAGCTTTTGCTTCACAGGGTACTCTGGGCGTCTTCCGGTAACAGTCACTCACACTGGCCCCCAGTACCACTCTGCATCTGATCTTGCTTTTTAGCTACAACAGGGAGAGACTGCACTAGGACATAAGGTCTCCCCTTTCTAGACAGGTCCCTCCTTTGTCCCTGCACTATCCCTAACCTGCTTTTGAATCCTTGCACTCTGTCAGACAGGGGGAAGAATAGGAGCTACAGTGGGGTATTTTTACAAGAGTTCTCCATACAAACAGCTTCAGAAGCTACCCATTTGCTGACAAAACAGGAGTAATTGGAGGATCGTGTTATAATCAAGTGATCCTTCCGGTGGCCACCTTTCTGGTCCTCTAGTTGATATTGAGGCCAGTCTACCATACAGAACTTTTTAGTTTTTTTTTAGTTAGTGCATCTGATCCAAGCACTTCCCGATTCGCTAGAATGCATTCTAAGGGTGTACACCGTGCCCTGCCTGTACTCTGTCCCTGCCCCATATCCTAGGGTGACACTGGGTGTCCCCAGGTCATAATAGGCAAAAATCCAGACCACTGGACTGTTCCTACCTTATCCAAGGGACCGGTTCCCCACCGTCGCCCTCAATGCTTCTCCGCTACTCGAGCGCTTGCTTTGCACCATTGTGCCCTCTGGGGTCGCTCACACCGCGTCTCCGCCGAGGCCCCCGGTGAAGTCACCGGTGTGCACTGGGCGTCGAACAGTGGTTCGTTGCCCAGAGTGCTTAAGCGCCAATAAACACACCAGGGTGGAGAAGCAAGCAAAGTTTATTTGAGATCTTAAAGCAGTGCTGGGAGACTTAGCATGCCTCAGATCCAGCTCCCCTACACAAGCGGCTTCCTCCTTTTATATTTCAGTTGCTTTTTGAGAACTTTTTCTTGCTGACTAGCTGATCTCTCACTCCCCCATTTTTTTCCATTCAGCTGCAGTATCTTTTTTTACTCAGTCTTTTGTTTTCCCCCTTCCTCCCCCCTCTCCGCTGCTGAGACATGTATACTGTATCTAAAAGCGGCCTTGAGTCCAGTGTGTTACATTAGAGAACTGACTATTACAATCAGAAAACTAACTGCTGACATTACATTTTTGCAGCTATTAGTACATTAGGTTACACTAGGTTACACAAAGTGTTTAACATGGAGAAACATTGGTTCATTGAGGCCTACAACAGGAGGGCTTCATTGACACTTGTGGTCTACCACCCTCCCGAGTTACCTAGGATTATGCCAGAGTGACACCAACACTGGGATATAGAGCCAAGTGTCCATCACCATCATTATTTCAAAGGGACAATGATAAGGATGGGAAGGTTCACAATTGACTTGGTAGTTGCATACAAAGGTGCACGTTTGGCAGTTACGCTGGGAAATTCTGGCTCCTTCTCAGACTCAGGTTGGCCACCCCGGTCTAGATGTAGAAGTTACAACATTTAAACTTGAAAGAGGGGCCAATTTCCCCATCATTTCACATCTTTACATCCAAACACAATGACTTTCTGAATGAACCCTCCTCACTCAGCCAGAAGATCTTAGGGTGGGTGTGGGAGTCACTGGATAAAATTTTCTGCACTCTGTTCTGAATCAAGTCAGAGCAGAGGTACCTAGTGATCTAGTCTGGCTGTAAAATCTATATATCAACCCCAAATATGGTGTGAAATTAATCCTCAGGAATGGCTGTTCCCCACCCAGACCCAGCAAAGGGCTCTCTAAGTAAGGGGGCTGTTGAGGAAGGAAAGAAGAAAGAAGCCCTTCTCTCTCTGGAGGAACTGGGCTCTGCGCTTTGGACAGAAAGGAGGGGAAGAAAATGGCCACATGATGGCAGCGGAACCTAAGAAATGAAACACAACAGACTTCTGTGCACATTGATTCTGAACAGTGAATGAACCTGACTCCCGTATCATGAAAAGCCAAAAAGCCATTTCTTTGTATGACAGGGAGAAAAGAGTTCCAATCATTCCTGCCCATTTACTTTTGAATTATTTTAAATTATGAATAAAATTGTAACAAAATTAGTCTGAACTTGAGCTGCCTGTTATTAAAAGCCTGTTCCCCAATTCAGTTCCAACTGCCCTGCAAGAAACACCCCCAGGTCCCTGCTCACCCCAAGAAGAGGAAAAAGAGAAACTCCCACTGAGCACTGCCCTTGGCTCCAGGCTGCTGTCCCGGGGTGCGGGTGGGGACTGATTCTTTGCTGCTGAGGAGGGAGCCAGTAGAGGCCTTTGGTGCTCTGCTCCTAGCATCTGCCCAGTCTAGGCTGTCCTCTGACTCAGCTGCTGCTCCAGGCCTGCTCTAGACTCAAACACGCAGGGCTCCCAGGGGAACAGAGGCTGGGACAGGGCAGCAGCCTGTGTTGGGCTGGGAAGATGCTGAGAGTTCTGGTTCCCTGAGAACTGGCCGGCTCCCTTCTCAACAGCGAACAAATCAATTCCACGTCCCCATCCCAGAAAAATCAGCCTGGAGCCAAGGGCAGCAGGGGACGATTCCCTCTAGTTCCCACCAAGGCAGGAGAGAACCCAGGGTGTTTCTAGGAGAGCTTATGGAACTGACTTGGGGAAACCAGCCTTTAATAACAGGCAGCTCAAGTTGAAATTAAGTGTTTTTAATGATTTCTACAACATTAAATAATCCTTCAATCGTAGTATCTTCATCCATAAAATTGCTTCAGCCTTACAAGTTCCCAAGTACAAAACTAAACATCTCTTCAAATCCAAGGAAGTGGAGATCAGTCAATCCTCAGAGTCATCTCACATAAAAGAATCATGTTGTGGTACATACTGGCCCTATCATGTGGCCATGGCCTTTTCCTCCTCTCTGTTAAAAGTTTTAGTATTTTGCGCAGAAACTTTCTTCCCTCAGGAGACACCTGGGAACCAGGGCTGCCAGCCAGACAAACACCTTTAAGAGGAGGCGCCATCTGTGAAAAAATGATCTCCCTCCTTCAGTTCAGTGACACCCTGAAATGTTACTTATCAGGGCAGAGACGGAGGATTAAAAGCAGCTACATCAAACCCCTGTGTAGCTAACAGGAATGAACACAAACACTCCCTTGTATCTGAAGAGATGTTTAGTTTTACCCTTGGTAAACTACAAGGCTAAAGGGAAAGGTGATGGTGGTGTCAGATATAAAGAGTGAAACATGAAACAATCATCATAGTTATGCCCATAGCAACTGTAAATATTTCTAAATTCTTATTATCATCAGTGTATTATTTTCTCTGTCATCTAGACATTGACTAGACCTTGACCAAGAAATTTGAATCTTGACAAAATAATCAGCTACCCCTCATTAAGGTAATGGACTTGACACCCACTCGGGTGTCTCCATGCGGGTTCAAGTACTAACAACAGTGGCACCTCACAGCCATAGCTTTTAATCAAGGCAATACATTGATACAAATTCCTGTTAAATCATTTCTCAGCCAGAGTCCATCGCCCACATTCCTTAAGGCACTGGGCCACCATGTGGGCCTTTCATTTCCCTTCTCAATTTCATACAGAGGCACAATTTCCTTTGCACAGATCCAATAACAGTAAAACCTCCCTATGTCTCTTGTCTGAGCCAGGGCATTCGATTCCAGTGAACCCTTCTGTCCTGCAGTGGCAATGGTCAGACAGAGGGGACGTGGCCACCTTCACCGCTGACAGGGAGATATTGGCTCGGCTCTTTCTTTCTGCTGCTGTTGTTAGTCCATGAAACATCAGGGATGGAAAACAAGGCTGAGCTCACACACCAATCCCCTGAAACATTTCAGTGCCCCAGAGAAATCCTGCCCCCGGCTATTGGAATGATATGGTAGAGATTCGAATAGGAAAGGGACTGTCTGAATTGTCAGTGTGGGGAATGAACAACAATCTATAGCAATGTCGTTAGCCACAAACACACTAATCATGCTCCAGCTGGAAGGGAAATGGGCAGGAACTCTTGCTCTTCACCATGGACTCACTTACACTAATGCACAGCCATGAGTGTGCTGGGGGAGCTTGTCTGAGCAATTTGAAGTGACAAGTCTGTGAGAACAGAATCATTGTGTAATGCAGCAGCTGTACATCAAGTAGTTGTGGCCAAGTGGTTAAGGTGATGGACTAGAAATTCATTGGGGTCTTCCCATGCAGATTTGAATCCTGCTAACTATGGTGGCATTAGTGTGTTCTCAGTGCTGTTGTCTTAGTGCTGGAGCCAGATCTGGTCTCACTCTGAGGCTGTCTGCACTTAAAATGCTGCTGTGACACTGCTGTAGCACTGCAGAGTAGACAGTTGCTACAGTGAGGAGAGGGGTTTTCCATCCCTGTTATAGCTACATTGACAGAACAATCTTTCCTTTCGTTTAGCACTATCTAACCATGGCTTAGGTCATCTTAATTATACTGGTTCTGGGGGTTTTCACACCCTGAAAGACGTACTTGTTAGAGGGTTTATCCCATCACCCTCCCAGTCCCTGGTCCTTCTTGCATGACCAGAGAGTAGCAATGCACGAAGTTCAAAGGTGCAAACAATTCAATGTTTATCGGGATAAGCTTCAAGCAAACAATGATTCCAATTTCCTTTCTCAGTATCCCCCTTCCCAGCTCTGACACCACAGAGGCTTGCCTGTGTCCCTGTTCCCCTTCCCTGTTCCTATTCCCCCCTTAGCAAAACATAATTCTAATTCCCCTACCCCTATTCCCATTCCCCCTCTTACTTCCTGACTGACTGCAGACTATATAGTAAAACTTGAGTTCTGCTTAGCTATACCCTAACCAATCATTTTACTGAAATTTAACTAACCAATCCTAACATAGTGTAACATGATTATCTAACCAATTACACCCCACCACCTTAATTGGTTTACACCCAACACATTAATTATACAGCAGACAGAAACAGTCACAGAACCAGATAGAGATTATACAGACAAGCAATAGGAAAGTGGGGACTACAGTGATAGAACAACAAAGAAATGAGGATTTCACACCTCAGCTATTGGTAAGTGAGTTATTCCCAGACAGGATGCTATCATGGTAGAGGTTGTGGGTGCTGGTTGCTTAACTGTCTGGCCCCCAGGGCAGGATTTTGAGGTTCACCATTACTCTCTTAGAATGCCAGCACCCATCTTTTGTTCACTTAAAATGTGAGCAGGGAGATTCCAACACCGCAGAACTCACTGAGCTCCAGGAAATGTGTAACTTTAGGTCCAGGTGAGTGTGTCTAAAAATCAGCTGTGCTGTAGAAAGTCTCTAGGAGTTGAAAGAGATGTGCCATCTCGACCGTCCTAAAGAGTTCATCAACTATTAATGAAAACTAGGGTTCATAAGTCATATTCTTTGTAGTATAAGGATGATGGACTGGTCTAAAGTACTAGTTATAAGATTTTTTTTTCCAATCCCTTGGCTGTTCTGGTCTCTGCATAGAGATGTGATTTCACATCCCACTCCTGATATTACCATTAATTCTATCTGGAGAAAATGGCCTCACTTCAATCTCCTTTGGAACAATAGAACCCCATTTGCTTAGCTTTTCTATTCCAGTGGTTGTGAGAGAAGCTCCAAACCAGGGGGAAACAGTGCCTGTTCTCTCGACCCATCAATTTTTGTCTTCCTTCATTCCAAGCCATTTTCTGATACATCCGTATTTCCCACACTTTTATGAAACTTTAGGGTCATTGTTTAATTGCCACACAACTGTACTTATGAAGTGAAGTGAAACACAATATTTTTAGGATATTCTTGCAGAAGAGTTTTGCTTTCTGACCTGGAATTGAACAGGGGATACCCGAGGGGGACAATGCTACTCCCTTTTCTTGACTCATCCAAAAAACAGAAGTTCGTGGTGCCCTTTGTTTCCCTGTTCTTCAAATACCTGTCAGGGTGGCCCAGGGATACTTGGCCCTGACTCTCGGGGTCTCTCCCTGCCCTACCTTTCTATATGATTCTGTTGTGTGGGTTTGTGCTGTGTCGTTGTTCCACGCTGAGCTGTTTTTCACAGTGTCACTTTGCACTCTGATGCATTGTTTCGTGTTGTATGGTTTTTGCACTGCCTTGTTGAGTCGGTGGTAGCTGAGCTCTTTTGCAGTGTGTCATTTTGCCCCATGGGGCATTCATTTGCATGGTGCTGAATTGTCGGGCTTTGCACTTCTACATGTTGTCACTTTGTGCTGTGGAATGTCAGTTCACGCTGAATTGTAAGATGTTAAATTGGGGTGTTTTCACTTTTGTTGTTGTTTATATTGTATTGCGATGGCATCGAATTATAGAGCTATATGGCTGCAAGGGCCCTGGAGAGGTCATGAAATCCAGCCTTCTCTGCTGAGGCAGGGCCAGGCAGAGATGATGTGTCGGGGGCATGTGGGATCAAGTGCCCACAGCAGTCTGCCCAGGCAGAGAGCAGAAGGAGGGAAGCAGAGCCAGAACAAGTTGTCTATGGGACCAAGTATATGCAGAGTATCCTTGACAGAGGTTTGTTCAACCTATTCTTAAAAACCTCCGAGGACAGAGACTCCACAGACACCCTTGGGAGCCTTTTCCAGAGCTTAACTACTCTCAGAGTTAGAAAGCTGTTCCCAACATCTAACGTGAATCTCGCTGGCTGCAGATTAAGCCCATTACTTCTTGTCCTACCATCAGTGGATATGGAGACCAATTGATCATTGTCTTATTTATAAAGACCAAACTTTTCCCTCTGCAATCATCCGTTAAATGGTTACTATCCTCTCTTCTTGCCTAGGGTACAATGGAAGAGGAGAAAATACTCTCTTAACATAGGATGCAAATGTCAGTTTGTTCTCTCTTCATGTTTTACTGAAGCTCAGAGAGAGGAAGAAACATGACCTGCCGAAGAGAACAGAGAGTTTGTTTCATTTTGATCTGTGACTATTAGCAGAAAAGTGACACCTAAGGTTTGTTGCCACCACCCAACATGGGGCTTGAATTTATGATGGTGGGATTAAGAGCATCATGCTCTACTAACAGAGCTAACTAGATTTAAAGTCAGTCAACTGCCCAGTTGCAGTGTAGAAGGTGCCCTGAAGGTGTTTATTTGTGAACTGAGATTCCCTGTCTGAGGCCTGGTCTACAATACGCTGTTAAACCGATTTTAACAGCGTTAAATCGATTTAAGGCTGCACCTGTCCACACTACACTGCTCTTTATATCGATTTAAAGGGCTCTTTAAATCAATTTCTGTACTCCTACAAAACGAGAGGAGTAATGCTAAAATTGATATTACTATATCGGATTAGGGTTAGTGTGGACGCAAATCGACGTTATTGGCCTCATTATTTTACAGTAGCTACCCACAGTGCACCGCTCCAGAAATCGACGCTAGCCTTGGACCATGGACGCACACCACTGAATTAATGTGCCTAGTGTGGACGCGCACAATCGACTTTATAATATCTGTTTTATAAAATCAGTTTAAGCTAATTCGAATTTATCCTGTAGTATAGACGTAGCCTGACATTTGCCTTCTTTCCTGGTTTGTTATGTCTCCAGCGAGCAAACCAGAGCTGTCACTAGGCTGGTTAGATGCTGCTTCTAGCCCAGTGACCTGGGGTTGATTTAACATGCTGCCGCCATCAGCTGGTCAGAGCAACCAGGGCGGGAGGTCAGAATTTAGGATTCTCCCACCAAGGGGAGGTGCTGTTGGACTCATCTAGTGGGGGAGAGTCTGAAAAAGTTTCTTGGTTCTCAGAGAGCTGACAGACAAGCTGGTGCCACACACACATTTTCACAGGGAATCAGCCCCCCCTTGGGAAAAACTCAAAAGAAGCTCAGACCCAGGAGTGTCAGAGAAGAGAATCACTGTTTGCTTTAAGAGATGAGTGAGGGAAACCTGCAGGTCCTTCGATCCCTGCAGCACCTGATCAGGTCTCAGCTGGAGTATTGCGTCCAGTTCTGGGCACCGCATTTCAAGAAAGATGTGGAGAAATTGGAGAGGGTCCAGAGAAGAGCAACAAGAATGATTAAAGGTCTTGAGAACATGACCTATGAAGGAAGGCTGAAGGAATTGGGTTTGTTTAGTTTGGAAAAGAGAAGACTGAGAGGGGACATGATAGCAGTTTTCAGGTATCTAAAAGGGTGTCATCAGGAGGAGGGAGAAAACTTGTTCACCTTAGCCTCCAATGATAGAACAAGAAGCAATGGGCTTAAACTGCAGCAAGGGAGATTTAGGTTGGACATTAGGAAAAAGTTCCTAACTGTCAGGGTAGTTAAACACTGGAATAGATTGCCAAGGGAAGTTGTGGAATCTCCATCTCTGGAGATATTTAAGAGTAGGTTAGATAAATGTCTATTAGGGATGGTCTAGACAATATTTGGTCCTGCCATGAGGGCAGAGGACTGGACTCAATGACCTCTTGAGGTCCCTTCCAGTCCTGGAGTCTATGAGTCTATGAGAACCATTTGTGGGGAAAGTCTGGGGAAGCCAAGGAGAGGGAAAAAGGCCTTGCAGCTGTTGTGCAATCACCGTGCTTTCAGCAGAAGGGTCCGGGAAGCTCTGCTCTCAGAACTCACAAGATGGCAAAGTTCAGAGGTCTGTTACACGGAGTCAGACTGTGATCAGCTCACAGTGAGGGGGAGCAACACCCCTTCCTTGGTCTCTATGCCAGAGCTCCTATCAGCTCAGTATCCTTCCTGCAAGAGTCAGCGGCTGAGAGGGTTGCGATGGGGTAAATGAAGGCAGAGTAGGATTGTTCCTCCTGGGGTTTTTTGTGTGTTTCTGTGATCCTGCTGGAGGAAGCATCATTAGAGTTTGTTTCAGTGGCTTGTGTTGGGCTGAGGTTGTGACCCTGAGTACAGGGGTTCCTGCACTCTCTGTTCTTAACCCCTCAGGGAGTGGACAATGGAGCACTGTCAGAAAGTGGATAGAAAGTAGCTTAAGAAAGTGTAGCATAAGTGAGAAAAAAAAAGCATCAGCTCTCTGGTGGTCTAGTGTTTAGGTTTTGGCACTCTCACTGCCATGGCCTGGGTTTGATTCCCAGTCAAGGAAAAGTAACTTTAAACCAAAAAAGTTTCAGTTATTCTTCACTTGCAATGTAAACAAGCCTGTGGCTTTTCCCTGATTCTCCTATCTTCCCAGCATCTCCATGGCAGGGCTGGCTCCAGGCACTAGCGCAGCAAGCAGGTACCTGGGATGGCCAATGGAATGGGGAGGCTTCTGCGGCAGTTGGGCCCTCTCAGTCCCTCTTGGAGGGAAAGACTTGCTGCCAAAAGCAGCAGAGGTAGAGTTGCTGCTGACTGCAGCTTTTTTGGGTTTTTTTTCCGCTTAGGGTGGCAAAAATGCTGGATCTGGCCCTGCTCCATGGAAGACAATTTGTTAAATCCCAGATGAGTGGAATTCTATCAGTTCTCAGCCTGAGTCCTTAGGTCTTAATCCTGAGGATATTGTCCCATCATGGGGCCGTTTCCCTCCTCTCTTTCATACAGAAGCACAATTTTCCTTGCACAGCCACAGGAACAGCAAGATCTTTCTCTGTCCCTTGTGCAAAGCAGGGGGCCAAATTCCATGGAAACAATGGATGAGTTGGGGCCCTGGGCACATCCAGCCCTGGCAGTGAGATGTTCCCTCCCCTCTTTCTTTATGCTCCTGTTGTTATTTCATGGATTGTCTGGGATGGGGGAAAAGCTGAGTTCACTCCAGGTGAAGGGTAAAAAGGACCCTCAAAGTCTCAGGACCCAACCCCTGCTACCAGGATCACTGAGGTGTTGGGGATTTGATTAGGAAAGGGACTATGTGAATTGTCAAGGTGGGGAATGAATAACAATCTACAACCAGATCCACCTCATTAACCACTGACACAGGCTAATCCTGCTGCAGCTAGAAGGGAAACTGGGAGTGACTCTTTGCTGTTCAGCCATGGAAACAGTGACCCAATTGCACCACAGTGAATGTGCTGGGGAAAACTGGACTTCACAGGCAGGTGGAAACACCTAGAGCTCCCCATCTGACTTCTGCCACCAGGGTGAGGTGTTGAGCTGCTCACAGCATACCCCACAATGACCTTACAGCAGGGGATTGCAGCACCCCCACCACCCAAAGCTGGGGAGAGGGCTGAGTGTATCTCTGCACCCTGAGTCCAGGGCACAAACTCTCTCTGCCCCACACATAGAATCTTGCCCTGCTGCAAAGTGACTCCTATGAACAAGTAACCTCCAGGAGAGCAGACCTGGCCCTCAGAGAGGGGAATGGGCTTCTCGTGAAGCTTATAGGTCACTGGATGCAGTGAGAACAGGAGGGCTCTGAGTATAACCCATAGCAAACACAACCCATCTGGGGATGTAGCTCAGTGGTGGAGCACATGCTTTGTATGTATGAGGCCCTGGGTTCAATCTGCAGTATCTCCAGGTTCATTTTTTCACCTTGCTGCTTTGCTCATGCCCAGAGGGGATGTGGCCCACAGGTATCCCTGCACCAGTTTCAGTCCTGCTCAGTGAGGGGCAAGTGCCAATTGCATGGAAGGTCTGGGGGGTTTCTGCTCCAAAGTCACCTTGGTACATTTAAGATTCCCTCTCACTGTGCTGCTTGGGACAAGGGTAGATGAGAAGGGCGAATCCTCCAGCACTGGAGGGAAAGGTCCCATCTGCTCAGACTGAGAGGCAAGGAAACAGAGGGGCAGTCAGTGCTCAGAGAGGAGACAGGTCAGTGACATACACCCAACAGGGGACACTGTCTTTTTGAGTATCACAGGGGTAGCTGCGTTAACCAGGATTTGTAAAAAGCGAGAGTCCTGTGGCACCTTATAGACTAACAGATGTACAGGAGCATAAGCTTTGGTTCATCGGATGAATGTAGTGGGAATTCTGTGCCTGGCTAGCCAACTACAAAAGCAATTTCTCCTCCCTTGGCATTCACACTTCAGCTGCTAGAAGAGGGCCTTATCCTCCCTGTTTGAACTAACCTCCTTATCTCTAGACTGATTCTTACCTGCATATTTATACCTGCTCCTGCAAATTTCTGCCACGTTCATCCGACGAAGCAGGTATTCACCCACGAAAGCTTATGCTCCAATACGTCTGCTAGTCTATAAGGTGCCACAGGACTTTATGTCTTTTTGAAGTGAGTGCAGCTTGCTTAGGAGGTGCTGACGATGGATAGAAAAAAGGCTGGCGTCAATGACAGATGAGACCAGAGAAGGGGAAGGGGAATGGCAGCCCCACAGAAGGTCCTGGGTGCTCAGATGCCCCAGTTATTGCACCCTGGCCTGTCGTAGAGAGAGAAAAGACACGGAGGGACCCAGCCCCCCTAACAGTGATCCCATGGACGAGAACCTGGTTGGGAGTGGGGTGAAGGTTCCATCTGGGCAAAGTGGAGCTGAAATCCCTCAGTGTCCTGGAATTTAAGCAATGGAAGCTTCAAACCCTGCACGGGTGTGGGCTGAGGTGCATCAGCAGAAGGTTGGGCTGGACAGAGGCGGCAGGTTTGTATAATTTTTGGTGGTGCCCAGAATGGGACCAAGTCCTGCCCCCCATCCCCACACCTGCCTAAAGCTCTGGGAGGGAGTTTGGGTGTGGGAGGGAGAGGGGCTGGGCTCTGGGAGAGAGTTTGGGTGCAGGGTCTGGGCTCAGTCAGGGGGTTGAGGTGCAGGAGGGTGTGCAAGGAGCAGGGTCCTGGAAGGAGTTTGGGTGCAGGTGTGGGGTCTGATTTGGGGCAGGGGGTTGAGAGTACAGGAGAGGATGAAGGGTGCAGCATTTACCTCGGGCGTCTCTCAAAAGCAATCCGCACCCCGCCTGGCAGCAGCCCCTAAGCGGGAGGGCTGGGGGCATCTCTGAGCACTGCTGCCCACAGACTCCAGCCCTGCAGCTCCCATTGCCACAGTTGGCTCTTGGGGCAGGAACAGCATGTGGAGACCCCACACACACAGTTGTTCTTCCTGCAGATGGGGGGCAGCAGGGGTTCTCCCCTGTTTGGAGGAATCTCTCTGGGCCCTACTGTTAGGTCTCCATCCTTTCTCCCCCTAACCACGCACACGTCTCCTCTCCCCGTTATCAATGTTTTAGAGTGACCCCTTCCTCCGTTTGTAGGATACAGACTCTCTGTGACAGAGATTGACTGGGGCTCCTCTCAGCATGGCCCCAGTGGGGAAGGAAAGAGACTGGGGGTGCGGAGAAGATGGGCAGAAGGAGTCAAATTGGGCTAAACCAGAATAGAAGAGATTTTCTTCCTGTTAAAACGTACTGGAGTCTCATCACTGAAAAGCCACATCTTGAATTAGGTTTGAACCAGCTGCTTTTCAATTACCAGGCAAAGGTGTGAACCACAGAGACTGGGAACTGCCTGCTTCCCAAATCCATCTAAAAAGCATCTGCAGTGGTGCAATTGGTTAGTGCAGAAGGGCAAGCTGCTGGGATTATAAATTCAAGCCTTATCTGGAGCACTGGATTCTGTTCCCCATGTACCTTCCCCAACTTGTTCCTCTTACCTGTGTAGTTTGCTTTGCCTAATTCCCATGGAAAGTGCCCTACTAGGAAAAGTAGAGTAAGTTCCAAAATGTGGAAGTAGGTGCACAGCTTGGAAACATCCCTCCTGTGCTGCCATTAGTTCCAGTACATTGTTCACTGGCAGGGCAAATTGATTTCTCTGCTGCTGAGAAAGCTGCCAGGAAAAGGTCTGTGGGCACCAGAGCTCCCTGCTTCTTCCAGCATACCCCTGGCTCTTTTCCTGCCCCAGTCACCGATGTAGGAGGGTCTTATATGCACAGAGCCTAAAGCTTTTCCAAGTTTTCTTAGTGCAGTTGACAGCGTGTCAGTCTCATCATCTGAAGGTCATAAGTTCAAGCTTCAGAAGTAACAATGGCGTTTGTTCCCTGCTTCAGATTTCCCAAAGGAAATCAGAGAAAAGAAACTAGAGAAGAGTGGTTTCTAGACACCCTCCCACCCATCTAACATACGCACACAGACTTTTCTATGGCATTATCTTTTCCTTCTCTGTGCCATTTGTATTCTCCATAGAGCAAAATAAAACAAAAACATGCAAGTCCAAGCCTAATACAGTATGAAACTCAATACAGATCAAGTCTCACCCTCAGAGATCTTTCAATAAGCTTCTTTTGCAGACTAGACTTATTTCTTGTCTGGGCCCAGTCTTTTCACCAGGTGTAGTCCTTGTTCCAGCTCAAGGTAGCTAGAGGATTTCTCATGACTGCACCCACCTTTCTTCTGTTCCATCCCCTTATACAGTTTTGGTACAAGGCAGGAATCTTTTGTCTCTCTCCTGGGGAAAAGCCCCAGGTTTAAGACGGATTCCTGTACCAGGTGACATGGTCACATGTCCTGTGAGACCCCAAGCCTTCATTCTTCCTGGCCTGACTCACAGATGGTGCAGGACAGAGCCATCTCCAGTCAATTGTCCTGGTTAATGGGAGCCATCAAGAGTCGAAACCACTATTAATGGCTCATTACAATAGGACCTCAGAATACTTTGCATCATTACAATAGGACCTCAGAGTTATATTTCATATTTCTAGTTTCAGATACAGGAATTATCGATTCATACAAATAGGATGAACACACACAGTAGATTATAAACTTTGTAATGATACCTTACAAGAGATCTTTTGCATGGAGCATATTTCAGTTACTTTATATTCACACTCATTAGCATATTTTCATAAAATCCTATGGAGTTCAACGTCACAGCAGGGAAAGGGTTTTACTGCGGCACCTGGGAGCAGTTGAGTTTCATGTTCAGATTGTGGTATGAGTTCCTCCAGGTTTCTCGTAAGCACACAGGGACCTTAGCAGGTGCTCTCGATACAAGAATGGCCCAGATATGATAAAGTGATGGGAATTGCATTTTCCTTTTTAATTTTTGTATTTCCAATGACATTTCTGTATAACTGTGTTTTCTCCTGGATTTGATATTTAACTAAAGAAAGAATAAGGCCTCAGGGTGCCAGATGGAGGAGCAGGCTGGGGCTAGGACTGCTAAGAAAGCAAGAGTAGCAAGTTTTCTGTATTGTTTCCTGCCCTCATTTTCATGACTAATTTCTCTTCTGCATGAAATTTGCCGTTTGTACATGTGAGCCTGGCTAGTTCAGTTGGTAGAGCATCAGGCTTTTAATATGAGGGTCTACGGTTCAGGTCAGTGAAAAAGACAATTATCCCTGTAATATCTTCCAAGATCTTCAGAAGGCATCTCTTGAGGACTCTCCTTGACTTCAGCTTCTCCTTTTCAGGACTTGGCCTTTCCTAGGAAGGGCCATGTATTGCCTAGGACTGAAGAGGCAACTTCCTCACATGCCCACTGGCCCCTCAGTCTGGATTAAGAAAGACCTCTGGGAGCTGCAGCAAACTGCTGCATGACAACTTGGTGAGCAAATGCAGGGTTGCCCGCACAGGATCATCCTCATCAGAACTCAGCAGAGGTCTGGGGGTTCCCTATTGGTCCCATGGTGTAAGGGCCAGCACTCAGGATTTTGAATCCTGCAATCTGAGTTGAAGTCTCAGTGGGATCTGAGAGCAATTCCTGTGGCACCTAACCATACTGGGTCTTCCAAGGCTCTGTCTTGCTTTCTCAAAGGCCATAAAAGTCTGTCTTTTGCCCTCTAGCTGTTGTGACTTGAGCACAAGGGGGATGTTTGATCCAGAAGCCTGGCTGTGCCTGGAGTCCTGTAGGTAGGGATGCGAGCTTCATTTCCTCTGAGTCCTGAAGCTGGGATGCAGCCTGGACTAGGAGGCAGCCCTATTGGTTGACCTACTGGCCCAAAGTCACTTGGGCAGTGTTGGTGTCCCCAGGAATGCTGAAGGGCCTAAGGGAGGGAGGCTCAATACTCCTCCCTATCAGTCAGGGTGGAAGAGGAGGGCTGCAAGAGTGGACAGGTTGATGAGCTGGGCCTTCTACCATTCGGTTGGGGACGAGGTGGGGTACGTGAACTGGGAGAAGCGGTTGCTGGCCTGTGAGGAAAGGCTCAGCCAGTGGCATAAGTGGACCTTGTCATTAGCCTACAAAGCTGTGATGCTCAAGACCTATCTTTTGGCTGTGGGGAATTTCCTCAGCCATGTGTTTCCCCCTGCTCCATGAGTGCTGCTGAGACCGAACACCATGGCCTTCCACTTCCTATGGGGCAATAGGACGTCCCTACCTAGTCAGGAGACATGTGGCTTTTCTGCCATATTAGAAGGGGGGTTGGGTTTGGTGGGCTTTGAAGCCTCGTACGGCTCTACTCTTTTGTGTTTCAGTTTTCAGTGGTGGCTGAGCTGGAAGGCAGGTCAGGCCCAAGGGAAATGGTGGGGCAACCACAAAGAACGCAACTGACTCTTCCAATATGGCTGTATTATTTTTACCTCACTGGGTGCAGCACCGGGTATGGGATGGCCGATGATGAGGGAAGAGGGAGGCCCCACCTCTAGTGTTCTTCTACTCTCACCTTACACCCTACAGGATTTTCAGTGGGTGGCTTGGTGGAAGGTGCTTGAAGGATGGCTTCATCCGCAACAGCGGCTGCCCTCACAGCAGCGGCGGCCACAGCAGCTAGGCTCCCCCCCGCCTTGGCTCAATCTGAACAGAGATCAATGCACCACTGGGTGAGACAGGCCAATTTTAGGGAGCTTCCTCTGAAGGTGAGCAACTGTCCCCAGAACTTACTGACAGGCACTTTAAAGTATTTGCAAATGTGCATGGCCGGCATGTGCAGAGCAAAGGCTGCCCAGGGGCACTATGTCAGGCTCTGGCACAGCTTGAGACAATGGACCATCTTCAGCCACCAGGTGACCCAGGATCTAAGGCAGGAATGGGGTGAAGGAGCAAGTCAAGCTGAGCAAGGCAGCCAAAATTCATCTTGTCTTCGTGGGCCCTCACAATGATGCCATTTTTGTGTGCCAGGGCTGACAAAAACATCCCAGACAGAGAAGCAGCAGGCCAAAAAAGCAGCAGGGGTATTCTGTCTGCTATCCAAGATCCATAAACCTGGAAATCCTGGATGCCCAGACTATCCTGCTGTCAGGGCAATGACACCCTGACAGCAGGATAGTCTGGCTGTGTAGACTTCCTCCTCAGGCCCTATACTACCAGCACTCCCAGCTATCTTCGAGATGCAACTGACTTCCTGAGGAAACTACAATCCATTGATGATCTTCCAGAAAACACCATCCTGGCCAGTATGGAGGTAGAAGCCCTCTACACCAACATTCCACACAAAGATGGACTACAAGCTGTAAGGAACAGTATCCCCGATAATGTCACGGCAAACCTAGTGGCTGAACTTTGTGACTTTGTCCTCACCCACAACTATTTCACATTTGGGGATAATGTATACCTTCAAGTCAGCAGCACTGCTATGGGTACTCGCATTGCCACATAGCATGCCAACATTTTTATGGCTGACTTAGAACAATGCTTCCTCAGCTTTCATCCCCTAATGCCCCCACTCTACTTGCCCTACACTGATGACATCTTCATCTTCTGGAATCATGGAAAAGAAAACCCTTGAGGAATTCCACCATGATTTCAACAATTTCCATCCCACCTACAATATCAGCCTGGATCAGTCCACACAAGAGATCCACTTCCTGGACACTACTGTGCTAATAAGCAATGGTCACATAAAAACCACCCTATACTGGAAACATACTGACCGCTATACTTACCTACATGCCTCCAGCTTTCACCCAGACCACATCACACAATCCATTGTCTACAGCCAAGCTCTAAGATACAACCACATTTGCTCCAACTCCTCAGACAGAGACAAACACCTACAAGATATCTATCAAGCGTTATTACAAGTACACTACCCACCTGCTGAAGGGAAGAAACAGATTGACAGAGCCAGAAGAGTACCCAGAAGTCACCTACTACAGGACAGGTCCAACAAATAAAGTAATACAAACCCACTAGCCATCACCTTCAGCCCCCCAACTAAAACCTCTCCAGTGCATCATCAAGGATCTACAACCTATCCTGAAGGATGATCCCTCACTGTTACAGATCTTGGGAGACAGGCCAGTCCTTGCTTACAGACAGGCCCCCAAGCTGAAGCAAATACTTACCAGCAACCAAACAACATAAACACTAAACCAGGAACCTATCCTTGCAATAAAGCCCGTTGCCAACTCTGTCCACATATCTATTCAGGGGACACCATCATAGGACCTAATCACATCAGCCACACTATCAGAGGCTCATTCACCTGCATATCTACCAATGTGATATATGCCATCATGTGCCAGCAATGCCTCTCTGCCATGTTCATTGGCCAAACCAGACAGTCTCTACATAAAAGCATAAAAGGACACAAATCAGACATCAAGAATTATAACATTCAAAAACCAGTTGGAGAACACTTCAATCTTCCTGGTCACTTGATTACAGACCTAAAAGTCGCAATATTACAACAAAAAACCTTCAACAACAGACTCCCACAAGAGACTGCTGAACTGGAATTAATTTGCAAAGTGGACACCATTAAATTAGGCTTGAATAAAACCTGGGAGTGGACGGGTTATTACACAAAGTAAAACTATTTCCGAATGTTTATTTGTCCCCCTTCTGTTACTCAAACCTTCCTGTCAACTGTTGGAAATAGGCCATCCCGATTATCACTACAAAAGGTTTTTTCTCCTGCTGATAATAGCTCACCTTAACTGCTCACTCTTGTTATAGTGTGTATGACAACACACATTTTTTCATGTTCTCTCTGTGTGTGTGTGTGTGTATCTATATATCTTCCTGCTGTATTTTCCACTGCATGCATCCAATAAAGTGGGTTTTAGCCCATGAAATCTTATGCTCAAATAAATTTGTTAGTCTCTAAGGTGCCACAATTACTCCTTGTTCTTTTTGCAGATAAATTAATGGAGGTTAAGTTCATGAATGGCTATTAGCCAGGATGGGTAAGGAATGGTATACCTAGCCTCTGTTTGTCAGAGGGTGGAGATGGATGGCAGAAGACAGATCACTTGATCATTATCTGTTAGGTTCAGTCCCTCTGGGGCACCTGGCATTGGCCACTGTTGGTAGATAGGATATGAGGTTGGATGGACCTTTGGTCTGACCCAGTATGGCTATTCTTATAGTCTTATGAAGGGAGAGGCAGAACACTGCAACAGAGTTTCTGTAGTGTAGTGGTTATCATGTTTGCTTAATACGCAAAAGATCCCTGGTTTAAAACCAGGCAGAAACATGATGGCTTCCTTTTCCCAGCTCCTACTGGCGTGTCCCTGCTGTTGTAGGAGCAGCAGTGATTTCTATGCAATGTATAACCTGTATGCTCAAAAGGTCTGTTATACTTCCCTCCCTCCTGCTTTTGTCTCCTCTCCCTCTCTGAATACCTGTGAAGTGGTTTTCCCCTTACCCCTCCTGGAATGCTTGTGGGATGAATGGGCTGGTTGAACAGCTAGAAGATCAGAAGAGCTTCCAGGTAGACAAGGTGTTTGGGACTCTAATTAGGCAGCACTCACACACCCAGAGCATGGACACTGCCCAAAGTGGAGCGTGATCAACCAGATGCAGCCAAGTCATCTCTAGTCGCAGGCCATTAGGTGCAGGTCCTTAAAAGGAGAAGGGGCCACGTGCTCAGGAGTCACTCACAAGCTTGTACCTCCAGTGATTGCAATTTGCCCGACCACCTGGCCAGTGGTTCTCTGCGTTGTATTTCATTGTGCCTCAGGAAGTCTTACCTTCATCGCACCGTCCATAGCTGCACTGTGGGAGACTTACCTTGCAGAATCCTGACATCTCCAGTGCTGTGCCTGTCCTGGGAGCATGAGTATGCAAGTGTGAGTGTGACACCCCCACTTCCTCTTTTGAACTTAGCTGTCAGTATAATAAATGTGCTGCTTTCTGCCAAGCTCTGGTGGGTCATTAGTCCTCCCTATGCTTACTAGCTGGCCCAGTAATGGGTAACAGCTGTGATAAGCTCAACCCCTGCAGGACAGAGGGTGGTGAAATGAGCTGGGAAAAAGCCTTAGCATCAGCATGTAAAAGCTAGAATACCATGGCCAGTCACCTTTTGAAGCCTTGTGGCTTGGTCTCCTCTGCCCTTGGAGGTTGGCCTATGGTGGCCGGCTCTTCCTGCTGGCTTCCTTTGTGTGACTTGCCAAAGGAGGGAGTGAGGCAGGAATGGGGCAAAAGAGGAAAGTTTAGCTGAGGAAGGCAGGGCAGAAGCTAAGCCCATTTGTTCTGCAAAGCCTGAAAAGCCTGGGGAGGTGAGGTTGGCAGCTAGGAGGTAGAATCCTGTGCCTACCTCTTGGCTTCCCAGGGATGGCTACTTGCATCCCAGGAGAAGAAGGATGGTTCTGGGTGAAAGGAAAACAAGCAAAGCTCTGGGAGGAAATTTGGGTGTGGGATGCGGGCTCTGCACTGGGGGAGCGGGCTGGCATGCAGGAAGGGTGGCACTTACCCCGGGCACTGCAGCTCCCAAAGTGACTGGTACACACAACCAGGCGGCAGCAGGTCCTAGGTGGGCCGTGCCAGGGGGTCTCTGTGTGCCACTGCCTGCAGGCGCTGCCCCTAGAACTCCCATTGGCTGCAGTTCCTGGACAAAGGGGGCTTCGGAGTTGGTACTTGGGGCAGGGGCAATGAATGGAGACACTCCCCCCACCCCAGGGGGTGCTGGGACATGCTGGCCATTTCTGGGAGTGACACGGAGGGACGGAGGCAGAGTGGGCAGGGAGCCACCTTAGTGCTGCTGGCACATCTCTGCGCACCCATTAGGGGAGGGGGGTAGAGGTCGTCCATGTGCTGCCTGGGGTAGTGGCAGTGCACAGAGCTTCCTCCCCTCCTGGGTCTATTACAAGAAGGGAGGGGGGTCTTTTGGCCTGTAAGGTGCAGCAGGTCGGACTAGATGATCACATTGGTCCTTTCTGACCTTAAAGGCTCTGAGTCCAAAAGGGAAAAGTAAAGGAAGTTTTTAAAAAAAAACAACCAAACATTGTAATACTAGGATAACTCCACCTGCTCATTGTATAGTCCAACCCCTTTCTTCTTCCATTGTGTGTTGAATGACCTGCAGAACATTGGTTCTCTCATTTCATTGCTAAACTGATACAATGCGACTGAAATTAAACCAATTCCCAGCAGAGAGAACATCACATCACTGCACTGGCTGGGAATCGAACCCAGGTCAAGTGCTTAGACAGCAGCTATGCTCACCACTATACCACCAATGCACCTGATGAAAGTATCACTTATGCTTGCCCAATGAGGCTATACAAGCATTGAGGAGATTTTTCTGCCCATTAAAATGAACTGGATTCTCATCACTAAAAAAATACCATCTCCATCTTCACTTGGGTTTGAACCATCAGCCTTTCAATTAGCCACCAAAGTTGTTAATCACAGGGTATGTCTACACTATGGGATTATTCCGATTTTACAGAAACCAGTTTTTGGAAACAGATTGTATAAAGTCGAGTGCACACGGACACACTAAGCACATTAATTCGGCGGTGTGCGTCCATATACCGAGGCGAGTGTCAATTTCCGGAGCGTTGCACTGTGGGTAGCTATCCCATAGCTATCCCATAGTTTCTGCAGTCTCTCCCACCCATTGGAATTCTGGGTTGAGGTCCCAATGCCTGATGGGGCAAAAACAGTGTCGTGGGTGATTCTGGGTAAATGTCGTCACTCAGTCCTTCCTCCCTGAAAGCAATGGCAGACAATCATTTCGCGCCCTTTTCCCTGGATTACCTGGGCAGACGCCATAGCACGACAACCATGGAGCCTGTTCAGCCTTTTTTCACCATCACTGTATGACTACAGGATAGACTCATAGACTCATAGACTCATAGGTCAGAAGGGACCAATCTGATCATCTACTCTGATCTCCTGCACAAGGCAGGCCACAGAACCCCACCCATCCAATTTTATAACAACCCCTATCCCAGGACCGAGTTATTGAAATCCTCAAAAATGGTTTGAAGACCTCAAGCTGCAGGGAAACCACCAGCAAGTGACCCGTGCCCCATGCTGCAGGGGAAGGCGAAAAACCTCCAGGGCACCTGCCAATTCGCCCTGGAGGAAAATTCCTTCCCGACCCCAAATATGGCGATCAGCTAAACCCTGAGCATGTGGGCAAGAGTCACCAGCCAGCACCCAAGAAGGAATTCTCCGCAGCAACTCAATACCCATCGCATCCAACATCTCCCCGCAGACCATTGAGCAGACCTGTCTGGTGGTAATTCAAGATCAATTGCCCAAATTAACGATCCTATCATAACATCCCCTCCATATACTTATCAAGCTTTGTCTTAAAGCCAGGAAAGTCTTTTGCCCCTACTACTTCCCTCGGAAGGCTATTCCAGAACTTCACTCCCCTAATGGTCAGAAACCTTCGTCTAATTTCAAGTCTAAACTTCCTAATATCCAGTTTATACCCATTCGTCCTCGTGCCTACATTAGTACTAAACTTAAATAATTCCTCTCCCTCCCTAACGTTAACCCCCTTGATATATTTATATAGAGCGAGCATATCTCCCCTCAGCCTTCTTTTGGCCAGGCTAAACAAGCCAAGCTCTTTGAGTCTCCTTTCATA
Organism: Gopherus flavomarginatus; assembly: GCF_025201925.1. Lineage (NCBI taxonomy): Eukaryota > Metazoa > Chordata > Testudines > Testudinidae > Gopherus > Gopherus flavomarginatus. Next base: position 52,010,064 of record NC_066624.1, read on the forward strand.
AGGCAGTTTTTCCATTCCTCGGATCATCCTCGTAGCCCGTCTCTGAACCTGTTCCAGTTTGAATTCATCCTTCTTGAACATGGGACACCAGAACTGCACACAGTATTCCAGATGGGGTCTCACCAACGCCTTATATAATGGTACTAACACCTCCTTGTCCTTGCAGGAAATACCCCGCCTGATGCATCCCAAAATCGCATTTGCTTTTTTAACAGCCGTATCACATTGGCGACTCATAGTCATCCTGCTATCAACCAGTACCCCAAGGTCCTTCTCCTCCTCCGTCGCTTCCAACTGATGCGCCCCCAACGTATATCCAAAATTCTTATTATTAATTCCTAAATGCATGACCTTGCACTTTTCACTGTTGTATTTCATCCTATTTTTATTAGTCCAGTTTACAAGGTGGTTCAGATCTTCCTGATGATGCTGACAGACGCGGTACTGCAACACTACACAGCAGCATCCCCTTGCCTTTTCAAATTAGCAAAGATGGTTACCAGCCATACTGTCCCATCTGCTGCTTTGCAAGTTGACAGTGACAGTTACCAGTTATACTGTGCCGTCTGCTGCTGTCATGGGTGCTCCTGGCCGGCCTTGGTGAGGTTGGCCAGGGGCGCATAGACAAAAATGGGAATGACTCCCCACGTCATTCCCTTCTTTGAGTTTTGTCTAAAGGGAGAGTCAGTCCTGTCTAGACTATCAGGCAAGCCTATTAAAGAACCAGAGAGGCAAACGGCCGCTCCGGGTCAGAGCCCCAGTCATCCTGCAGAAATAATGAGCTGCATGCCATTCCAGGGGGTGCCCCTGTAACAACCCCACCCATTGCTTCCCTCCTCCCCCACCCCTCCTGGGCTTCTGTGGCAGTGATCCCCCTGTTTGTGTGATGAAGTAATAAAGAATGCAGGAATTTGAAACAACACTGACTTTATTGCCTCTGCAAGCAGAGCTCGAAGGGGGCCAATACCGCTGAATTGCGGCCACACTAAGCCTAATCCGACATGGCAAATACCGATTTCAGCACTACTCCCCTCGTCGAGGAAGAGTACAGATATCGGTATTAAGAGCCCTTTATATTGATATAAAGGGCTTCATTGTGTGGACTGGTGAAGGGTTAATGCGATTTAATGCTGCTAAATTAGATATAAACTTGTAGTGTTGACCAGGCCAGAGAGAGCAGCAGGTTTTCCTTACTGTTTCCCACTCTTGTTTTCTTGACTAGTTCTCCTCTACACCAAGTTGCCCTTTTACTTTGTGAGTCTGGCAAGCTCAGCTGGCAAAGCATCAAACTTTTAATATAAGGGTCCAGGTTTCAAGCCCCGGTCAGATGATAAACTATTCCCCAAGATCTTAAACTGTCTCTCTGGAGTCCTCCTTGACATAACTTTTTCTCTTCAGGATTTTCCCTTTCCTCAGAAGGACCTTTTTATGTGTGGGTTTGAAGGGGTAACTTCCTGACAGCCCCTCTGTCCATGCAGCCTGGAGGAATAAAGGCCTCTGGGCATATAGCATGTTCCCTCCCTGCACACACACACACACACATAGAATATCCCTAGGAATTAGAATCACCTGCTGCTTTCCCCTTTCCTGCTGGATCCCCAAATGACGATGCTCTTCAGCCTAAACTCATGTCCCCTCTTTTCCCAGTGCCGCTCAGTCCCAAACTTCAGTCCCTCCTATGCACACTGCTTCTCACTCCCAACCAGAGCCTACTCCTCTTCACCCTTCTCCTCTGTCCCTACTCACAGCCCCGTCAATCCCAACCCACAGGCCCATCCTCCTTGTGCTGCTCCTCAATCCCAACCCACAGCCCCCTCCTATTCCCAGTGCCCCTCAATCCCAACCCACAGGCCCCTCCTCCTCACGCTGCTCCTCAATCCAAACCCACAGCCCCCTCCTATTCCCAGTGCCCGTCAATCCCAGCCCAGAGCTCCCTCCTTCCCTCCAGCAGCAGGTACTTCAGACTCCCTCAGGAAGATTTTCTTGCAAGGTTTCGTGTATGAGTCTGCATGTGGATTTTACAGTATGTTGGAAATATGTTGGATTGCTTGCCGAAATGATCACTTTTGCCTGGTGTTGGATTCCCAGTCTACTTGTTATTGGGGCAGGAGAAATAAAGTGTTGTTATCCTTGTTGTGTAAATTGAAGGCAGCACAACTGTGCTCGGCAGACCATGACTGAGGGATTCGCGCTCAGTTCAATAGCACTTGCTAGACAGGGGACAGGGGTTTGAAAGCCAAATGGGCTGGTGCATGGGTCCTAATACTAAAATTTTGGGATTAGGACAGGGTGGCTGTGGAGGGATGAGTGAGTCCCTAGACAACGTAGTGAGAATAGTGCCTTCTTATTTCCCCCCTTTCCACCCAGGATGGCAGGTGAACTCTACAGAGGCACCTCTGGGCTTGCACTGACTAAGGACAACAGCTGTGAGTAGGGTGCAGAAAGGGGATGGCTCATGTTAAAGGACTTTTGTTTGCTGGACTTATGAACAGTAGGGAGAAGGACACTGCCCAGCTTATTTGGGGGGTGGGTCTTTTCCTCTTGGTTTATGTTTATGCGTTGGGGCTGCTGACATGACTTCTGCTAACTCTGGGCTTACACTGCAATGTAGACATACCCTGAGAGGGCATCTATAACGTAATAAAAGCAGTGTGGCCCGGCTGACCTGGATCATCTGACTTGGACTCCTGGGGCTCAGGTTGTGAGGCTAAAAACTGCAGTGTAGACCTTTAGGCTCAGACTGGAGCCCAGGTTAGGAGACCCTCACCCCTTGTGAGGTCTCGGAGGCTGGGCTCAAGCCCAAGTGTCTACACTGTAATTTTATAAACCTGCAGCACAAGCCCCACAAGCCTGAATCAACTGACCCAGGGTTTGAGAATAGTGACTTGGGTGTGTTTATGACAGTGCAGACATAATACTACTCTATGTCCATGCTGCAATGAAACACCCAGGGCTGCCCCATGCCAGCTCAGGCTCCCAAGCCTTTGGCCGTGGGGTGGTAAATTTGCAGTGTAGATATCTCAGCTCAGGCTCAATACTGGGCTCTGGGCCCCCTCAAAGTTGGGAGGCAGTTTAGCAAGCAAAAAAGGTAAAACAGCAATGAAGTATTACCCTGGACACAATGGCATTTCTCCATTGGTCTGCCTGCTTTGGGGCAGGGACAATAGCACATCCTGCTGCATTCATTATTTCATAGGGTGGTTTAGGATTTTCATTCTCAGACACTGGGCACAAAACAGGACTCAACCCTTGGCATAAACTAAATGAGCTGGCCACAGATTCTGGCAGCCACAATGAGCATTTGGTGTGAGAGCTCAGACCTGCCCCTCTCCCAGAGGGAGGGGGTCATCCATGAGGGAACTGGACCGCTGACCTACCAGCTCCTAACTCCCAAACATTCAGTAACTCTATTATCAATGCCTGTGTGTGTAATTTAAACCATAAGAAAACCCACACTGGGCTAGACCAAAGGTCCTTCTGACAACAGGAAGAGCAAGTACCCCAAAAGCCACTCAACAGGGCACCACTGGCAGTTGTTATCCCTGCCTCAAAAGCAGACAGACCAATGGAGAACTGCCATGAGTCCAGGGTAATACTTCCCTGTGGTTTTACCATTTCCACTTGCTAAACTCCCTCCCAGCCTTCTGGGCTCCTAGACCTATCCTAGTGTTATGTCTACACTATGATTAAAACACCCAGGTCACCTGTCTCAAAGCCCAGGTCAACTGACTCAGGGTTATGGGACTTGGACTGCAAGACTATAAAATTACAGTGCAGACATATGGACTTGAACCAAGGCTTCAGTGTGAACACAAATATCTGCACCACAGTTTTTAGCTTCTCAGCTTTAGCTCCATGAACCGAAGTAAGATGACCCAGGCCAGCCATGCTGCCATCTTTATCCCGGGAGAGATGGATTCTAAGGGTACATTCCCATTGCAATGGAAGCTCAGGTGTGGCACGCTGTGCTTAAAGCAGCACCCTGCAAGCCCCATATTCACCACTCTCATATAGTGATGATACATTTTCAACAAAGTCTGCCTGGTGAGGTATCATTTCAAAAATCTTGAACTGTTCATCTGTTGAACCTTAATGTCTTCTTGCATTCTATGTGCTCACATTGGTTTGGGAAGTTATGAAGTTTGCTCTGTGTGCATTACAGAAATATGTTAATAGGTTGGGAAATGCCCCTCACCAGCCTTTCATGTGCAACAAGGGAGGAGCCAGACTCACTGTTGGCCCATTAGAGGTGGCTACAGTCTCAAGGACTATCCCAGGAACCGTGTAAATGTAGACTTCGCCGAGATAACACAGCAACAATGGACACTGCTTGACTCACATCATAGCAAAGGAGCTTTCTAGAAAGTTGGAAGAAACTATGAAAGAGGGGAAGAGACATCATGACTTGGCATGTCTCCCCCACAAATCAACAGCTGGAAACACACCTGGATGACAAAACGGATTCATAAATCAGACGATAATCATAATAATACATTCAATCCAAAGTCCTCAAATAGCTAGTATTGGTTTTTCAGCTGAAAATTTTCAGTTTGGGGAATTTTGTTTTCCCAGTCAGATCTTGCCAAGGGAAGCTGGGAGAAAATGTTTGAGTTTCCTCCTTCAGAACAGCTTAGCCTAGACACTCTAGCTGTGGGTCACTGTCACGGCCTTGCTGAGAACTGGGGTATTTTAATAATTTGGGGAGGTCTCAGGGTGTTTGGGGGAGATTATGAGGCTGTTACCTTTTGAGATAAAAACTAAGAACATACAGGACTGGAGCATTTTTTTTTTTTAGAAATGTGAGATTTAGACATTTTATTTAAAGCAAAGGGGATTCTGAACAGGCTTTTGTTTGCAGGAAGCAACATTGTTTGATCTGTCATTGTACCAAAGGGGGAGATGGTTGTCTAGAAAGGAGGAGTGAAGACTAAATACATCTGATGAGGATGGGATTCAAACCCATGCATGCAGAGCACAATGGATTAGCAGGCCATCACCTTAACCACTTAGCTACCTCATCTGAGATGTCAGGAAATGGACAGGATGAGAAATCTAAGGTCAGCAGAGATAGGTACACTAAGGTGTTTTTAAATACTAAGCGGAAGCAGGGGCTGAATGAGCTCCCCCGTCACAGCTAGTGACCAGCTGGGGGAAAGGCTTCAGGAACAGACCATGTTTGCATAGACACACCTACTCTGCCTAGGTATGCAGCATCATGGGGCCACTTCCCCAAAATGACCAGTTTTAGCTGGTGGCGGGTTACAAATCACTTTATCACTGAGTGGTATGAAATGTTATTATCCTTCCTGCATGAGTGAAGGGCAGCAGAACATACTTATTTGGTCCTGATGGAGGGGTAGGTGGGTGAGGAATAGCTTTTATTGGACTCCATAGAAGTGATTCAGAACGTCACTCTAAAGCAGTGACCCCAAACATTTCACACTGTGTCCTCTTATCCATGGCTGTGGGCCCTCGGAGCCACAGTTGAAAACTGGGGCTGGGAGTGGGGTGTTGCTTGCTGAAGAGAGGGGTGCAGACAGGGTTAAGGGGGTCAAGGCCGAGCTGGCAGTCAGGGGCCCAGGCTGAGGGTGGGGTTGGAAAAGACCTGGGTCAGAGTCGGGCTGACTGGTGCTCCCTCCATGAGGGCTGGCTCAGCCCCTGAGGTGCCCCTATGAATCTTCCTCTTTGTTCCCCTTGGAGTCATGCCCATCATTTTGGGGACCACTGAACCCTACACGTTAAGCAGGAGCTAGTGATGCCAAAGCCCAGGGAAAGGGAGAACAAGTGCAGGGGCCCCAGCACTGGAACTAGGCCCCCTCACTTCTATCTGTGGCTCTGCCACCTGCCACACCTTCCACCCACAGCCCCATCCACTATGTCACCTCTGTTCCACCACTTCCCCCACTAGCCCCACCCTGTCACTCCTTTACCCCTGCGGCCCCGAGACCAGAGAAGCACTGTGCCCCTGCTGCAACCCCTGGGCCGTAGCAAGGAGTGAGAGCTCCTCCAGCCCTGGGGCTGACATGGGGGAGACTTTTCCAGGGGGACATAATTTCTCCAGGGCCCCTAGTCATGGGCTCCACAGTCTCCTTGTCGATGCAAGTTTTGGGGAGGCTGAGCCCACCCAAGCCTCCATTATGTGCTGCCCAGGCTACCACTGCTCAGTGTGTGGACAGTCTCCCTCTGCTGTTCTTGCTGGGGAGCTTGGCTGGCCTTAGGGTTGGGGCCCCCCAGCAGCTTCCCAGGGCTCCAGGGGTTCAAAGGGCACCATGTGGCAGTGCGAAGCTGCTCACTGCTCTCCCCTGCCCCAATGGTCCTCCATGGCCCCATAGAGGGTTGAGGGGAGCGAGGTGCAACACTATGTGCTCCATGCATGCTGGTCACTTTCCCCACCTGGGCTGTGCTGTGAGGGGAGCATCAGAAGCTGCTGCTCTCTGCCCTCCCCTGATGAAGCGCAGCTGAAGAAAGTGACCTGGATGCAGGGAACTCAGATGATGTCGCTTCTTGCCCCCCCGCCCCGCCCCCGCAGCTCCTAGGGGTGCCCAGAGGAACAGCATTCCAGGGAGGAGCAGGTAGCAATGCCAGCTGCTCCATGCACACGGGTCACTCTCCCCACATGGGTGCAGGAGGGGGTGCAGGGGTTAGGGGTGAAGAAGGTGCAGCAGAGGGGCAGTGGCTGGTGGCACAGGAGCGGGAAACAATAGGGGAAACCTGCTGCTCTCTCTGGCCCAGTCAACACTATGAGTTTATATCAAATTTAGCAGCGTTAAATAGCATTAACCCTGCACCCATCCACACAAGGAAGCCCTTATATCGATATAAAGAGTTCTAAATACCGGTATCTGTACTCCTCCCCGATGAGGGGAGTAGCGCTGAAATCGGTATTGCTATTTCGGATTAGGATTAGTGTGGTCACAATTCAATGGTATTGGCCTCCAGGCGCCATCCCACAGTGCACCATTGTGACCGCTTTGGACAGCAATCTGAACTCGGATGCATTGGCCAGGTAGACAGGAAAAGCCCCGCGAAATTTTGAATTTTGTTTCCTGTTTGCTCAGCGTGGAGCGCTGATCATCACAAGTGACCATGCAGTCCCAGAATCAAAAAAGAGCTTGCAGAGCAGCAGACGGGACGGTATGGCTGGTAACCATCTTTGCTAACTTGCAAAAGGCAAGAGGATGCTGCTGTGTAGCGCTGCAGCACTGTGTCTGTCAGCACCATCCAGTAGACATACGGTGACAGTGAAAGAAAGCTGAACAGGCTCCATGGTTGCCGTGCTATGGCATCTGCCCAGACAATCCAGGGAAAAGGGCGCAAAATGATTGTCTGCCGTTGCTTTCACGGAGGGAGGAGTGAGTGACGACATGTACCCAGAATCACCCACGACACTGTTTTTGCCCCATCAGGCACTGAGACATCAACCCAGAATTCCAGTGGGTGGGAGACACTGCAGAAACTATGGGATAGCTATGGAATAGCTACCTACAGTGCAACGCTCCGGAAATCGACGCTAGCCTCTATACATGGATGCACACCACCGAATTAATATACTTAGTGTGTCCACGTGCACTCGACTTTATACAATATGTTTCCAAAAACTGGTTTCTGTAAAATCGGAATAATCCCGTAGTGTAGACATACCCTGTGATTAACAACTTTGGTGGCTAATTGAAAGGCTGATGGTTCAAACTCAAGTGAAGATGGAGGTGTTTTTTTTTAGTGATGAGAATCCAGTACATTTGAACAGGCTGAAAATCTCCTCAATGCTGTTCTATCCTCATTTTGCAAGCATAAGCAACACTTTTGCCAGATGCATTGGTGGTGTAGTGGTGAGCATAGCTGCCTTCCAAGCAGTTGACCTGGATTCAATTTCCAGCCAATGCAGTGATGTGATGTTTTCTCCCTTGGGAGCTGGTTTAATTTCAGTCGCATTGTATCAGTTTATCAATGGAATGAGACAATTAATATCCTACAGGTCATTCAACACACAATGGAGGAAGAAAGGAGAGGGACTGTACAATGAGCTGTTGGAGTCATCTTTGTATTACAATGTTTGGTTTTTTTTAAAAAAAACTTCCTTTACTTCCCTCTCACTTTTAGACTCGGAGCCTTTAAGGTCAGAAGGGACCAATGTGATCATCTAGTCCATCCTGCTGCACCTTACAGGCCAAAAGACCCCACCCATCCACTCCTGTAGTAGACCCAGAAGGGGAGGCAGCTCTGTGCACTGCTCCTACCCCAGGCAGCACATGGATGACCTCTGCTCCCCTCCCCCCATGGATGTGCAGAGATGTGCCAGCAGCACTAAGGTGGCTCCCTGCCCACTCTACTTCCATCCCTCCGTGCCACTCCCAGAAGTGGTTGGCATGTCCCGGCATCCCCTGGGGCGGGGGGAGAGTCTCCATTCATTGCCCCTGCCCCGAGTACCAACTCCGCAGCTCCCATTGGCCAGGAACTGCAACCAATGGGAGCTCTGGGGGCAGCACCTGCATGCAGCAGCACATGGACACATCCTGGCATGGCCCACCTAGGAGCTGCTGATGCAGGGTTGTCTGTACTGATCACTTTGGGAGATGCACTGCCCGAGGTAAGCGTCACCTCTCCTACACCCCAATCCCCTCCCCCAGTGCAGAGCCAGCACCCTGCACCCAAATTTCCTCCCATAGCTTTGCTTGCCTTCCTTTCACCCAGAATCATCCTTCTTCTCCTGGGATGCAAGTAGCCATCCCTGGGAAGCCAAGAGGCAGGCACAGGATTTTACCTCCCAGCAGCCAACTGCACCTCCCCAGACTTTGCAGAACGAATGGTGGCGCTCTACTAACCCCACTTAGCAGCAATGAGGTGCTCAGCTTCTGCCCTGCCTTCCTAAGCTGGACTTTCCTCTTTTGCCCCGTTTCTGCCTCACTCTCTCCTTTGGCATGTAACACAAAGGAGGCCAGAAGGAAGAGCCGACCTCCGTAGGCCAGCCTCCAAGGGCAGAGGAAGCCAAGTCACAAGGCTTCAAAAGGTTACTGGCCAAGATCCTCTAGCTTTCCCCTGCTGATGCCAAGGCTTTTTGCACAGCTCATTTCACCGCTGTCTGCCATGCAGGGGTTGGGGTTACTGCAGGACAGGACAGTGGCAGCAGTAGGAGCGCTTTGCTGGACAGGCAGAAAAAGTAAATCCTCCTCTTTCTGAACCAATCACCTTTTGCATGTTAGACAAATGTGATAACCACTACACTACAGAAACTGTGTTGCAGGGCTTTCTCCCTCCCTTCATAAGAACATGAGAACAGCCATACTGGGTCAGACCAAAGGTCCATCCAGTCCAGTATCCTGTCTGCCAACAGTGGCCAATGACAGGTGCCCCAGAGGGACTGAACCTAACAGGTAATGTTGAAGTGATCTCTCTCCTACCATCCATCTCCACCCTATGACAAACAGAGGCTAGGGACACCATTACTTACCCATCCTGGATAATAGCCATCAATGGACTTAACCTCCATGAATTTATCTAGGTTTTTTTAAAATCCTGTTATAGTCCTAGCCTTCACAACCTCCTCAGCCAAGGAGTTCGACATGTTGACTGTGCACTGTGTGAAGAACCTCCTTTTATTTGTTTTAAACCTGCTGCCCATTACTTTCATTTGGTGTTCCCTACTTCTTATATTATGGGAACAAGTAAATAACTTTTCCTTATTCACTTTAGGATGTGGGGTCTGGGCTGGGCTGACTTTAGTCCCAGGTTGGGGTCTCCTGAATGTTGGGAAACATCCTTTGCTGCTACCCAGGCACAGCAGGCTACTGGTGACAAACCAGGGCTGGGATGACAGGGGAATGTTGCATTCACTTTATCATACAGGGCCTATCCTGCATCTCAGAGCCCAGAGGCAAGAATCTAGAGAAGGGTGAGTCATTTCTCAGCTGCATTCTCAGGAGAAGCCGGTAGCCATCCTTGACCAGACACTCAGGAGAGCAACCACAGCAGTTCTGCGGACAGCTCTGGCTGCCAGGGGATCCAGCTAGGAGAGGGAGTGCTGAGGGCTCTGCAGTTTTTGCAGTGGGGCTGTCTCAGGAGTCACAGATGGCTTTGTTGGTGGGGTGGAGAAGTAGAGACTACAGGATGTGAAGCTGGCTGAAATGAAACTGCACAAAAAACTTACCCCTTTGTTCCAGCTAAGGCCCTATTTCGGCCTCTCTCCCTTTCATAAATATCTCCATATCTACCTCAGCTCTCAGAAACCCCCTCTCTCCATGGGTATTGTTATGGTTTCTTCCTTTTTTCATGGAGAGAGACAGAGAAAAAACAAGCCTATTAATTTGACCTACCAACTCAGTTCACGGCATGAAATACACAATTTTGTATTCAATGAGTTGTGTTCATTTACATAACATGAAAAATATGTTTTGGGCAATGCATGAAAACCTCACTGCATTGAACAACCCACTTGATATAGTTAATGTACTACAGAATATTTGAAGAAGTTAAGAAAGATGTGCTTATAAATTAACTTGTTGTGCCATTTACACATGCACAAGACACAGAAGAAACTGAATTATTTTAGCTACTAAAATTTCCATTTTCTCACAGCATTTTAGTTCTCAAGGTTGTTTTAATTTGCTTATTTTTTTGGAACTAGAAATGAGGAAGAGCACACTGAAGTCAGTGAATTACTGCAGTGAGGGATTAGTCTCATTATTTGCCACTAACAAAACCTTTGTTAACAGAGAGTTAATTTTGACTGTGAATATCTCTTACCTTCCAGAACATCAAGTTCAGTAAAACTCAAATTCTGGAAAAACAGGGAATACAGAGTGAAGGTACGTGCCCAGATAACCTTAACTCTGCCATCTAGAAGAGAATCCCTGATAGCATATGAGAATAAAGAAAGGTTTGGGGACAAATTACATCTACTTCCCAAGACTTTGTTTCTTCTGTAATTAATTGATCCTGGCCCCATCAGTTGATCCTGGCCTGGTGTCTGGTCGTGGACTTTACTATTTACTATCTTTATCCCAGTATATTAAAGGCAAAACTGCTTTACAAAAGCTCTGCTATTCTAGGTTACACAAACAGGTCACTTCCCCACCTATTTCAAGGAGATGGAATTTTCCTGACCTACAGGGAACTTAAACTAACATGCTCAAGATCACACATTCCTTAGGAGAAAACAAAGGGGGAAAAAAAACAAAAACCACCAAACCATTGCTGTTTCTACCCAAATGATCAATGAGACCAGAAAGTGAGACTGTGCAATTAACTGTCTGGTGTTACACTGACTCTGCAGTTACGTGGATGCAGACACACCCTGCTCTATGGTTGGTAAATGTACAGAGACTCTGCTGCTGTTCATGAATTAGCAGCACAGGACCTCTAAACAGCTGCCATTTGAATGTATCTGAAAGTTACACGGAACAACGATCTGTGTTAAAGGAAGGCTGCCATTTATTAGAGCCCCAGTTGATGCCGTGTGCACAAACAGAGGATTGAATGTGTAACAGGGAGTTTGGTAAATCTTGGTTATTTACCTGCAAACCTTCTCCTGGCTTCAGCGAGCGAATGGGGGCGTGAGGGGCTAGTGCGGTAACAGCAGCAGCGTGGCTGTGGGGCTTGTCCAGTGGCTGGGGCCAGTCGCCTAAGCATGAACCCAGCCGACCCCAGGAGATGGACCCGGGTCACCAGCCCAACCCACCGCTTGGCTGCTGCCACTGCTCCATTAGTGCGTGAGCTCCCACAGACCATGCTGGGGAGAGCCCGCAGCTGCAGGGTAGATGCCCCTGAGCGCCTGGCAGGGCCCAGCTCCTGGCTGACCTGCACTGCTGGGAGTAAGGGTGCTGGGTGACAGGGGGCTGTTGGCTCTGGGCTGGGACTGTCACTTCCTCCCCCACACCCATCCAACAGGATCATAGCAAATGAAACCAACTCGGCCCACAGAGGAAGAGTTCAATCCAGGGCCTGGTGCATTCTGGGAGCAGGGACAGTGCAGAGATCGGGCAGATACAGGGCAGCTCTGCATAGAACTGCCTGTCCTGACGCGCAGCCCCTGTTACAGGTGACTTTTAGCCATAGTTTTAATCAGGCCAATAAACTGAAACAATCCCCTGTTAAATCATTTCTCAGCCCGAGTCCTTCACCCACATTCCTTAGGGCATTGGGCCACCATGTGGACATTTCATTTCTCACCTCAATTTCACACAGAGACACAATTTCCTTTGCACAGATCGATGGATAGCAAAACCTCCCCATGTCTCTGGTCTGAGCCAGGGCATTCAATTCCAGTGAACCCTTCTCTCCTGCAATGGTGATGGTCAGACAGATGGGACGTGGCACCTGCATCCCTGACAGGGAAATATTGGCTTGGCTCTTTCTTTCTGCTGCTGTTGTTAGTCCAGGAAACATCAAGGGTGGAATACAAGGCTGAGTTCAAGGCTCAGCCCCCGGAAATATTTCAGTGTCCCAGAGAAATCCTGCCCCCTGCTATTGGGACAATGTGCTGGAGATTTGAATGGGAAAGGGACTGTCTGAATTGTGAGAGTGGGCAATGAACAACAATCTACAGCAATGTTGTTAACACAAACACACCCTCATCCTGCTCCAGCCGGAAGGGAAATGGGCAGGAATTCTCACTGTTCAGCCAAGGACACACTTACACAGATGCGCAGCTGTGAGTGTGCTGGGGAAGCTGGCCTGAGCAAACAATTTGAAGTGACAATCCAGTGAGAACTGAATCATCATGCTCTACATTGCTCCACAGCAGCTTCTCCCCTGCAGCATCACCCCAGCACTGCAGAGCAGCTCCCAGGGTTCAGCAGGGGCCCCTGGCAAGGACAGTGGGTGCAGCTAAGAGCCCGGTGTGCCTGGCTGTGAGGCAGCTGAAAAAGTAACACCCCCCCACACACAAGTAAAGAAACTGAATTCCCCAATTTTAACATCATGACTCCCTGTAGAAAGCCACTCATGTCAGTTGTATTTTCACAGGGAGATACAAAAATCAAGTGACACCAATTTTTAAGTTGAGTAAATAAAGTTGAGGAGATAGTTATTAACCTCACAAAACAAAGGCTAATTTCCCAAACAATCCTCAAAATGTTACTAATTCCCACCCTTCCTCCATAGCAGCTCTGTGTAGTGTAACTGTTCTGCAGGCAGCTTCCCATTAAATGCTGTTGTGGGACATTCCCCAGACCTGGAAATGTACGAACAACAGAATTTGAAGCGCAAACCTGGCTCCCTGCACCAGGTGGGATTTGAGTGTTTTGTTCCTGTGACTTAGTGTTTGTCAATAGTACAGATGCCATGGGCAGGACTCCAGGCTCTGCTTGAGGGATCCTGGCACAGGGGCTGGTGGAGGAGAAAAGACTGTAGATTCTGACCTGCACTCTGGAGAGGAGCTAATAAGTGAAGGGGGCATTTTTAACCCCTCCCCTGGGCTGGAATTGTACATTCTACAGGGCCAAATGAGGGGTGGTGCCACTTGGTTAATGAAAACCAGTGCTCTAGGTGAGGTTTGAACTCACAACCACAGCATAGCTTCTCTCAGTACTGCCCTATAAGTACTGTGTGCTAACCAATTGTGCCACAGGAGCACCTGTTAATTGCCATTCTCCCTAGGTTGATAAAGGCAAGGAGTGACCCCAAAACATTCTCAGTGGGGTTGAAAGCAGATAGCGACAAGTGGTGTACTTGGTGGGGTGGATTCTTCTTAAGGCTTCCAGGCATCATTTGACCCTTTTGTTCGTCCCTGTGTAATAACAGAGCTGATTAAAACTCACTGTAGAGTCTTGCTGCAGACCAACAGATCTGAAATCACTGATCACCAGGTCTAAGCATTACTCCTGCTTTGGGACAGTGTCCCTCATCCAACAAACTACCCAGTCTGCGCTAGCAGTGAGGCTTCCTCACTAACAGCTGAAATCAGGAAGAGCTGGGTGAAGTGCACAGACCCATGGGTGCCTGAACAGGGGGGAACAACACTCCAGGACTTTTAAAAATGGGAGGGCTCTGCCTTGCCACTTTGTAATGACGGTAAGAGCGAGGGAGGGGGGAGGGAGCAGACAGCAGTGAGCGGGAGGTGGGGTCTTGAGGGGAAGAGGCTGCACAGGAGCAGCGCCTTGGGGAGAAGGGCTCGGTGCAGGGGCGTGGCCTAGAGTGGAAGGGATGGAGCTACTGTTCAGGCTCTGGTGGCCACTACTTTTAGGGAGCCTGTTCCACTCCTGGAGGGACCACAAGACGTGCCAGAGCAGAGAGGGTGGCCAGCAGAGCGGTGACAGGGGGGAACGGCAAGTGGCCGGCAATGCGGACAGACAGTGGAGGGAGAAAGGGGCTTTCCTCCCAGGAGGTGAGAGGTGAACTCTGGGTTTTCACTGACTCAGGACAGCAGCTGTGGGTGAGGTGCACTGAAGGGAGGGGCACATCCGCAGAGCTTTTGGTGTCTGGATTTAAGAGCCGGAGGCAAAAGGCCACTGCCTAGCGGGCGGATTTTTTGCTCATAGTGTTGTGTTATGAATCCTGATTGTGGTGTTTTCCCAAGTTAATACAAGGTGAGTTTCCTCCTTTTTAATAAATTTTTTTTTTTACACTCAGTGCGTGTGAGTGGGGAAAGTATCGCCTCTTAGAGGCACCCAGTGGCCAGGATTAGTTTCCCCAGGTTACTGGATGGGGGCTTAAGCAGATTGTGTGTTGTATTGTTGAAGAGGAGCCCCAATCACCCAGACAGGGAATTGTAACTTCAACCTTCAGAGTAAGAGCCAGAGGTGCTGCCAGCTGAGCTAGCCAGGCCGCCTAAATATATTAACCCCTTTCACCACAAGAGCAAACCCCGGGTACTTCTGTGCTTCTCAGCAGCTGGGAAAGAGCCTCTTGAGGGAAATCCTCCTCTCCTCTTGCCTCACCCTCAATTGCTCTGTGGCTTTTAAGCCTTCCCTTGGAGCTGTCAGCACCAGCTGCCTCTGCTCCAGATGCCCAGAGGAGGAGAGGTGTGCTGGGATCCAGCCTGGGACTCTTCCTCCCTCCTGCCTATCCATGACTATTAAACCTGGGCAAGAGGAAGAGGGTGGCAACTGGACTGTCAACGTGCTCTCTTTCACATAAATCAGTGTGACTCCTGGCCTATCCTTGCAGAAAGGTGTACCGCATCTGTGTCTGGTGTGAGCTCAGATCAGAGGAAATGGAGGCTACCTTCTGCCCTCCACTGGTTCCACTATGGAGAGACATGTCCTCTAAACCGACCTCGGTACAAACCTGCACCAGGGAGTGGTCATCATAGAAGAGTTTCCCCTGACAGTTGGGAAAATGGGACCAGCGGTCCTCAGGCCATCTGAAACAATTAAAATCCACCGCCTACACCAAACAGTGTGTAGTCCAGAGGAAGGGAGCCAGTTCCTTTCACACCTTAACTGGGGACCATAAACACTAATCTAGTGGTAACAAGTGCCATGGAGCACTGCAAATGTGAAGAACAAGATTCCAACCTCATCATTCTTCCCTGGCCAGGAGGGCCAGAAAGACAGGCCCTTCCTCCAATCACCCTCTGCCCATAAAGCCACCCTAAAGCTGTTAATGTGCATTTCCTGAATGCACACCATGTCCAAGTCCAGCTTCTCCAAGTCACTGAACATCCTACAATCTCCTCCTCGGCCCTCCAGTCCCTGCCACGTTCCACGTGGACACTTTTACAGATGTCTGTTCCTCAGTACTGCCCTCGCTCAGCTGTGGAGAGGAGCTTTTGTCCCCAGTCCCTGCCCCCTCTGGCACCATCTCCAAGGGCCACCCTGCCGCACTCTCTTCCCACCATATTGGGTCAACCAATAAGTTGCATGGGAAACACAGCTCCCATCTCTGATTTTAAAAGGTCAGGTGGGCCAACTGAGGCAGAAGTCCATGCTCCATTGTCTTGCTGGGGATCTCAAAATCAGGGATTCACCTCAGGTAAAGGTGCTGCTGTGCTCCCAGAAAACAAGCCATCACTGCACACAGAAAGACAAAAGGGCTGTTAAAGCCAAGGATTGAACAAAATACCTTTAGATTATCATGCTAATGCTTGCCCAACTGAGCTACTTTGGTACCTGCATACTGCTATTTTGGCTTACTGCTTCTCTGTCTGGAGGTTTTTGTCAGCCATGGCCATGACACACAAAAAGGATGTCATTGTGAGTGGCCCATGAAGACAAGACTTGCTTTTGCCTGCCATGCTCAGCTTGACTTGCTTCTCACACCATTCCTGCCTTAGTTCCCGGGTTGACCTGGTGGCAGAAAGGGGACTGGGGGCCAGTGGTGCGGGGAGGAAGTTGAGTTGGACCATGAGCTAGACTAGAGCCTTGCGGTGAGAGTCTGGCCACCACTTGCCACCCCACCCTTTTGTCCTGGCTTCCCCCACTGGACGTCATTTAGGAAGGGAAGTGGGGCTTCTACCTCCCCTCTCCGATTTTCACATCACAGAGGAGTACAAACAGGAAAACAAATGGATGCTCCATACTTCTCCCACGAGAGGAACCAGACAACCTTAGCTGTGGTGAGTAAGAAGTGTCTGACGGGTGACAGGGCCTGTCCTCGAAGAGCTGGAACAGCAGCTGACACCTCCCCCTTGGCTCCACGCTGTGGTAAATGCTCATTGCCTGGCTGCGTGGGTGAATGCTGCTCTGGACTCTGGAGAAAGTCTGTATTGGTCTGTCAACCCCCCCGTCTTCACTGAGCCAGTCTGGTAAGGTCCCAAGTGCCCCCTTCGGCCTGGCAGCTGAGAGTCTGTGCAGACATCAACCTCCCTGCCAGCCCCACAGGCAGCAGCAGTGCCAGCCCCCCAAGCACCACAGGGGCACTCAAGGCACTTCCTGTGGGGAAATGGCTCCTTGGTGCCCAGCTGCTGGAATGAGAACCAGGAGAGAGCAGTGTCTGGCTCACCTTGGGGGAGAGAAGAGACCTGATGAGAGCTGATCTTCAGTCTCCCCCCAATGCTGGTCAGTTTTACTGCCACTGTAATAGTCAGTGCTTCTCTTCAGGGCTGGCCCTAGAGGGGTGCAGGACCTGGGACAAATCCCCCCCTTTCTGCCCTTCCCCACTCCACCCCTTCCCCCAAGTCCCACCCCTTCCTGTCCTGTATCTTCCTGCTCCATTCCTCGCCCTCCTCTTCCTGAATCCCACTGAACAGCTGATCACTGGCAGGGGGAGGTGCTGAAGGGGAAGAGCAGGAGCTTGTCCACAAGGCCCGAAGCAGGGGCAGAGCTGACTGCCAGTGGGTGCTGAGCACCTTTTTTTCCCCTTCTTGGTTCTGCAGCCCCTTAACACCTATGCATTCACTGACTCGGCTCCTTTCACACTCTAAAGAGAGGAGCAGAACCAGGGCTATGGCTGATCTATGGGGCACCAGGTAAGCGGCAGAGACTTCAGGTGCTGAGAGTTTGCCTGACACCTCAGGGACACAGTGTGAGGTGGTGTCCCAGGCATCTCTATGAAAGGAGCAGAACAGGATTTACTTGGGGTGGGGAGAGAATTGAGAGCATCAGTTTGCATAAAGGTATTGCCTGGGTGAGAGGCTGTAAACCTAAAGAGGGGAATACTATTGGATTTATGAATTCTAACACTTCACCACTCAGCCATCACAGCTGTGAGCATAATAAGGCTTCAATACCACAGAATAAATAATCATGATGAACTGATAAATAATCATGATGACCAGACTTGAAGATTTCCCGCAGCAAACCTGGCTCCCAAAGCACAGGGCGGGATTTGGGGTTTGTTATCTTTGCTTAGCCATGTGCAGTAGCATAGAGAAAGCTTTTAAAAGTCTCCCCTCCCACAGAGCGGGAATGGGAAATGATTCTCAACTTGAAGCCTGATGTGAATGTGAATGTCTGGACCAAGGGGGCAGGGACTGGTCTTTGCTAGAGAAACCACTGTCAAGTTTTAGCAAATTAGGATAAGTCAGCAAATAAAAACAACCTCAGGTATCAGTAACTGCTACAGGTTGCAAATTCCTACATGCAGCAGTTTCTGGCACTACACCTGCGCAGCTCTCCTCCCTGACTCTTCTTGGGCTCCTGCTCTCTCCTTAGCTCCGCCCCACTCTGGCCCAGACAGTTGCAGATCACACAGAGGATGGGACTCCCTCATTTGATTGCCTGGCCTGTCAGTCCGGCTAACTTGGAGCTTTGGCCTCTCCCCATTGCCCCTGGGGACTATCAGTCTCAGGGTCCTGATTTCCCATTGGCCCTTCCCCCTTCTATTGGGACTGGGAACTAGCGAACCAACCCGCCCCCACCAAGTTATAGTAAAGGGCCAAGAGCAGCCCCCTTACACAGACCAGCCCTTTGAGGGTCACCGATGGGCAGAGAAGGCCACATAAGCTGGTCCCATGATGTAACAGTCAGCAACCAGGATTCTGAATCCTGCAATCTGAGTTCAAATCTCAGTAAGACCTTGTGTTCATTTGCAGTAAAGCCCTGGAGCTCAAAGTGCTCCTGTCTCCAGTTGTGCAAGAGTGAGTCTTTTCCCTGCTGCTGGGTGACTCACACCCACTGGAGCCAGGTATTTGGTCAGAATGGCTGCAATGGGTTGGGGCTCTAGAACTTGCTACTGCTGTCTGCAGTCCTGCAGTTTGACTTGATGGTTGGGATTCTTGCTGCTTCACCTAATGCCCACAAGTTTGGCCCTTATGCTTCCCACCACATTTTTCCTCTGGCCCACATGGCACTTGAAGAAAGGAGTGCCAGGGCTGGGATTAACTGTCAGGCCTTGGCAGAAGGGAGGAAAAGTCCTAGGCTGGAGCCCCACACACCTTCCCTCCTCTGGGCACCTAGAGCAGAGGCAGCACAGCTCTGTCTGCTGGATACGTCGGCAGAGTAGGTGAGTTCATGTAAATACAGTCTGGTCCCAAATCCTCCCCCTAACCCTGGCTCCTCACTAGCTGTCAGGGGAGAGCTCATTTACACCTTGCTTACAAATCATAATTTTACATTATAAGGTTGGCCAACATTGCCGAAGCCAATGCACCAACATTGTTAGCAAACACAACAGCTGTGTGAGGAAACCAGTCTTTGTCCAGACTTTTAATAAAACCTATTATACTTTCTCAGGTACAAATATTTTTCATACATCATATCTGCTTTTAAAGTGTGTATTGAAGTTTCAATTCAATTCAAATTTGCAACCAATGGCAACATTGGCAACGCTACATGAAATTAGTTCTCCATTGGAGGGGGGGAGTGTTGGGGAAATTCAGGGGAAGAGATGTACAGCCCCCTGGCTGGGCCAGGGGCGCATATAGGGAATGCCTAGTTTCACTGAATTAAGTCTCCTCAGGGCTGGCTCTAGCCATTTCGCTGCCCCAAGCACGGCGGCACGTCACGGGGAGTGCTCTGCCACTCTCTGGTCCTGCAGCTTCGGTGGATCTCCTGGCAACCAGCAGAGCACCCCCTGCGGCATGCCACCCCAAGCATGCACTTGGTGTGCTGGGGCCTGGAGTCGGTCCTGAATCTCCTACTGCAGCACCTCAGTAGATTACATCAGAGAGAAGCTGCAGTCTCTAGACAATGGGATTCCTATGCCTTTAAGAACCCAACCCCTGGGAAGCCAATGCTGAGAGGTGCTGCCTGTGGGAGGGGAAATAAAAAAGCCCCTCTGCTTCCTCGCCACCCTATTTTTGCAAACACTGGAGTCTCAGCCCCCCGGGGTAACTGTTACCCTCTGCCCCTGCCTGTGTTGGAGTTTAACCCTCTGGCAGCGCCTCATCCCTGGGCTTAACTCTGGCTCCTTCCCCCATCCCTGATTTTGCACTTCAGCCCCTCTCCTAACTCTGCCTCCAGTTGCTTGACCCCTCCCCCCGACCAGTCAATTTCCCCCCCTGCTCAGACCCTGGCCACTCCCCTCCTCTGATTTGCCCTCCTTTGCCCCTTTTTAATCCCTGTAAAAAGTAGGAGGTGCTGGGTCCCATTCTTGTGGGGGGAGCTTGGTGCCTGGCCCCTGCCTGCCCAATGCTCAAAGTGCCCCACGATCTTGGGGATGTTTGCTGAGTGCTGCAGGGTCACTTGCAGGGGGAGAGAGATGCGGTTAGGAGGTGATGCAGCCAAGGATGTCTCACCCAACACTGAGATGCAGCCACCTCTGGGGTGGGTTGCGCAGGTCAGCAAATTAATCTGGAACAGGAAATGCACTGAAAGGACCTAGACAGCTACAGGAGAAAAGCAGAAAAAGCAGGAGCCCTGGATCTCAGCCCTGCCCCTCCCCTGTACATCAATATAGCTCAATCCAACAGCTGCCCCCCCTCAATTGCAGGGCAGTGCCATGGAGCACACTGAGGCCTGCCTGTTTGCACAGGACAGGTGACATCAGTGCCCCGGGTGGAGAGAGATGATGCTAAGGGAGAAACAGGCATCAGACAGCCCCCACGACAGAGAAAGAAATGCTAGGGGGGTGCCATGCTGCAAGGAGTGAGGGGCGTTGGCAGGGAATGGGAGGATCTCCCCTCACAGTGGGTGTGTCTGTCTCTTCCCCCCACAGTTCCTCCCCAGCCCTACCCAGGCCCAGGCTAATCCCAGCCTAGCTACCATGGTTACATTTGGCCTGGATTCCCCAGTTGCTGGTGTCATGGGAGCTGAGGAGCATGAGCCTCTACTCCCCCTTCCTCTGACACAGTTGCATGGGAACTAACCAAAGTTGCCTGCAGCACTGCTGCCTAGAGGAAACTGAGGTACTAGCCAGTCACAGACACATCATGGCTCTCCTCATCCTCATCCTCTTTTCCATATACAACCCGGGAAGAGGGAGGGGGGAGGGGTTAAACTCAGGGCAGTTGCACAGTCAACCAGAGGATGTTGTGAAGGCCAAGACTATAACAGGGTTCAAAAAAGAACTAGATAAGTTTATGGTGGATAGATCCATCCAGGGCTATTAGCCAGGGTGGGCAGGGATGGTGCCTGTGGCCTCTGTTTGCCAGAAGCTGGGAATGGGCAACAGGGGATGGATCACTTGATGATTCCCTGCTCTGTTCATTCCCTCTGGGACACCTGGCACTGGCCACTGTCAGAAGACAGGAGGATACTGGGCTAGATGGACTTTGAGTCTGAACCAGTCTGGCCGTTCTTATGTCTCCCTTGGAGCAGCAGTGACACCCAGTGGGCAGTCAGAGTAATGTACAGAAGGTGTTTCCCTTGGAGCAGCAGTGACACCCAGTGGCCAATCAGGGTAATGCACAGAAAGTGTTTCCCTTGATACAGCAGTGACACCCAGTGGTCAGGTGGTGTAATGCACAACGTGTGTCTGCCTTCTAGGAGCAGCGACACCCACGGACCAGTCACGGTAATACACAGAGTGTGTTTCCCACCAATCTGGGTAATGAGCGGAGCATGTTTCCCATGAAGTAGCAGTGACAACCAGTGACCAGTAGGGGTGGCATCAGCCTCTTCTCATTTGATAGGGGACTGAGGTGGGCTAGAGAAAAAAATTGGGGGCTGTGCCCCCATCACCTGGCCCCACTCTTCATGGGAGCCATGCCTCTGCTCCTTCTCAGTTAAAGGTCAGGCTCATCTCCTCACCAGGTTTTACTGCAATACAACCTTTATTAAAATAAAATAGTTAACAGCGCTTACTCTAAATAAATAATCTAAATCTGTCCAAGTTTTAGTATTAAATTTAAATTCCTCTTAAAGATCCCATCAGAAACCAAAACCTAAATCAAAAATTGAAACCAAAAACAATGTTTAATTTAAAACCCAAACATTAAAAAACTTTGTTTTTAAAAATAAAAACTAACAAATGCCATAAATTAATAATTTCAAAATTTTATCAAAAAAGTGTGCTACAGCAGGATGATAAAATAATATAAAATAAAAAAGCCCAACTATTAAAACCTCCTATAAAGGAACTAAATACTTGAATACTGGCCAAATCTGTATAAAATATGCAGAACTATGTGAAAACTGGTATTGCAGATCAACCATTCCATCCAGGAAATGGCAATGAAAAGCTCCACTCCAATAAAAAAAAACCCTCCTAAACCAATAAATCAAAACAGTCACAGCCTGCCTAAAAAAAAACCAACACAGAAGCAAAATTAAACCTATACCAACACTGGAACAAACAATGTAAATTTCTAATTCTAACTTCTTGTTTCTCCCAGGAGGAAAGTGTTTTGCACCCCAGTGATCAGGCTGTTACTACAGATTTTTTCCAATGCCACCTACTGGTGCACAGAGGGAATTGACTGAGTGACGTCCCTGATAATTTAACTACCACCTTGTTCTCTGCCAGCAGGCACCACTGATGAGCTGGGGAGTGACCTGACCGTGGCAGCACCCTATTTGCATATTAAAAGCCAGTGAGTACGTTTGGGGTGGGGACCCACATGAGAAGGGATGTGTACAAATTAGGGAGTCCAGCGGCAGGCAACAAAAATGATTAGGGGGCTGGGCACATGATTTATGAGGAGAGGCTGAGGGAATGGGTTATTTAGTCTGCAGAAGAGGAGAGAGAGGGGGGATTTGATAGCAGCCTTCCTGAAGGGGGGTTCTGAAGAGGATGGAGCTCCGTTGTTCTCAGTGGTGGCAGATGACAGAACAAGGAGCAATGGTCTCAAGTTGCAATGGGGGAGGTCTAGGTTGGTTGGATATTAGGAAACACTATTTCGCTAGGAGGGTGATGAAGCACTGGAATGGGTTACCTAGGGAGGTGATGGAATAGCCATCCTTAGAGGTTTTTTAAGGTCAGGTTTGATAAAGCTTTGGCTGGGATGATTTAGTTGGTGTTGGTCCTGCTTTGAGTAGGGGGTTGGACTAGATGACCTCCTGAGATCTCTTCCAACCCCGATATTCTATGATTTACAAATGGGCCCTGAGCAGCGTTCTCTTTAATTTGTTACGTCCATGTGTGGAATTAAATTTTTTAGGTGTACCAATATGGAGGTGATGTGTGGTGGGGTGTAGCTGAGGGGTTTGGACTGTGGAAGGGGCTCAGGACTGGCACAGAGGGTTGGTTTGGGGGGGGTGAGGGCTCTGGCTGGGGGTGTGGGCACAGGGGGGTTGGGATGAAGGGTTCAGGATACAGGAGGGGACTAAGGGCTGGGTGTAGCCTATAGGATTAACCTGCTTGCTTGCATATATATATCTTTTCTTATAGTTTAAGTATTTGGCTTATTGTAATAGGTTTATAGATTTATATTAAAGTAAGTTTGGCTGTAATGCAAGGGACCTACTACAGGCCATATCCTGTATGTTAAGCTAAGACAAAGTTAGCATATCTATATTATGACCTTTTACTCAGAAAGCAAAGTTGACCTTTATCTTGTTACTTAAATAGATAAGTACCCACACCTGTCTAAGACCTTTACCTAGAGCAATCAACAATGGAGAATGGCATGGGGGGGAGGGTTCAGTCTTGTATCCACAGACTTAATAGGTATACCACAAGGCAACTTACGTGTGTATGCACGTATTATCAATGTGCACAAACATACTAGCCTGTGAAGTAAGCGTACCCTAATGTTTTGTGGGTGAAGAATGAAATTTGGGCATAAGAGGAAGGATTTCTGGCACTTGTGCCCTATAAAAGAGGTGACTCACCTAGCTAGAGCACTTCACTCTATTATTTTGACTTACTTCCTCCACTTTCTCTCTCTATTCTATCTACTATCAGTAGGCTGTACTTGGTCTTCTTAACCTTTAAGTTTCAAGGGAACTAGGCTAAGCTTGGTTTCCCAAAGTTTTTATTCTTTGTTTATAGGTTTTGATTTTAAGTTTAACTTAGTCAAGTAAACCCTAAGTAACACTAGCTTTTTCTAAGCACTGCATCTTTCACTCAAGCATTGAAAAACCTGAACTGCAAGGCTGGTCCTTTGTCTCTTACCACCAGGTTATCAGGGAAGGGTGTGAGTATATTAACCAAAACTTTGTTGCATATAATGCCATATGTATCTTTTGAATAGGAGTAATGCAACTGTAACTTTGTAACTCTGGTTATTTTACCATTTACTTACTATTTCACTGATTTTAATTAAAAGGTCTTTAAGGCTATAATCTGTCTCAGTGTGAGTTTCCTGTCATATCCCCAAGGGTCCTTTGTAAATTCTGTGAAGCCTGATTCGGGATAAGAACTTTCATCTTCTGGTCAAACAGATTGGCAAGCCTAAAACCCATATTAATAATATTAATAATTAATTAGCATTAATATTACTAATTAAATTAAATACAATTAAAATTAAACTAATAAAAATTACACCATATTATCCTAATTAATATTATTAGTATACCCTAAGTCAAGCTACATGGGGCAGAGAGTTGGGGTGCAGGGGGATGAGGGCACTGGCTCTGGGGCTGCAGCTCCAGGGTGGGGTTGGAATGAGAGGTTTGGGATGCAGGAGAGGGCTTAGGGTTAGGGCAGATGATTGGGCTGAGAGTGGTGAGAGTTCTGGTTGGGGGTGCCGGTTCTGGAGTGAGGTCAGAGAGGAGGGGATTGAGGTACGAGAGGGGAGTCAGGCTAGGGCAGAGGGTTGGGGTGAGGGAGTGAGGGGTTGGGGTGCAGGCTGCCCCAGGGCTGCAGTGGGGAGAGAGGACTTCTCCCATCCCCCTTTCACCAGAGCTGCTAGAGGACAGGTGAGAGACACCTCTCTCCCTCTGCAGGAGCTCCAGTGGGCCTGGGCTGAGGGAGGGGCTCCTCTGGAGGGCCTGGGCTGGGCCAGGCTGGGCCATGGACTCCTCTCTCCCACAGCTCCGGTGTGCCTGGACTGGAACAGGGGAGGGGCTCCTCTCCCAGCCTACACTGCCCTTGAGACCCTGCTGCATGGCCACGCAGTTTACAGGGAACTGAGGTCTTAAACCCAGAAAGGTTGAGATCCACTGGTGTAGTCTGGAGGTGGCTCCTTTCTGAGCTCCCTGCAGTGCCCAGCTCAGAGAGGAGCAGCCAGCAGGAAGGCTGGTGGAGAGGAGCGGCTAGCTGGATGGCTGGTGGAGAAGGGCAGCTGGTGGTGGAGGCTGCAGCAGAACCCCATGGAGAGGTGTGGCAATCAGTTGTCAACACAAGCAGCAGAACATATAAGATGCCTCCCCATGCCTCCCCTCGCTTCCACTCAGGCTGTGAGGTAAAGTCTGCAGATGAACTTCTGAACTCTGGGGCTGCACTGACCAAGGACAGAAACTGTGGGTGGGGTGACTGTTGGGTTGCTGGACTTAAGACCCTGAGGGAAAAAGGACACTGACAAACTTACTTGGGGTGGATGTTTTGCTCGTGGTTTTTGTTATGGAGCCTGTTTGTGGTGTTTCCAAACATAATGCCACATTGTTTCCCTCCTTTATTAAAAGGCTTTTGTTACACTCAGACTCTGTGCTTGCGAGAGGGGAAGTATTGCCTCTTAGAGGCACCCAGGGGTGGTGTATAATTTTCCCAAGTCAGTGGGTGGTGGCTCAAGCTAGTTTTGCATTGTGTTATTGAAACAGAACGCCCAGATACTGAACCCGGTCCTTGTTGCCATCAATATGATGGGCAGAAGGGTTCCATTTTGGGGGGCTCGCCCGTGATCCCTGGGTCAGTATCCCTGTCAAGCACCTGTTGAGCAATCCACTACATTGGGAAACTATTTTGTTTATATTTTGAGGCAATTACTGTTTGTATAATGGCTAATATGTCAGGTTTGTTGGGCCCTGGCTCAACAGCCTCTAGCTCAGGGGCCGCAGCCTCAGCCAACGATTGGGCAAAAGCACTGGGGAAAACATTGGAAAAGGTTGTGCTGTCCCATGCTACATCAAACTCTTGTAGTATGTTAAGGTTATTTGCTGGTGAAGAGGAGTTTGAACCCTGGTTAGAGCACACCACTGAGATGGTGCAGGAGTGGGCCATTCCCAATGCAGATGCCCAATGCAGAAAAGCAAAGATGTCTACTAGAGAGCCTTATGGGCCCAGCATTAGATCCAGTTTGCACCCTGAAGCTCATTGACCCTGGGGTCAGTGTGAAAGACTGCCTAGAGGCCCTTGATCACACCTTTGGGAGCATAGAGGGCTCTGAAGACAGCTACTGTAAGTTCCTTAATTCCCAACAGCTAATGGGCGAGAAGGCTTCCGCCTGTATACAGAGGCTGGAGAGATTGCTTCCGAAAGCTGTCATGAGGTGAGCAGTGACTGCTGAGCAGATGGATCAGACAAGACTGGCTCAAATTGTAAGATGAACTCCCTATCAGAACCAGATTCTACTTCATCTCCGGCTAAGAGGACAACAGTAACATTCCCCAAGCTGATAAAAGAGGTCAGAGAGGAGGAAGAAAGGCAGGCTGCCAGTGGGTTTTGGGAAGCCCAAACATCATAGCCAGCCTATACAACACCACTGCAAATGGCCAGTGTACTGATGGTGAGCACCAGAGAGGAACTTGCCTAACAAATGCAGGTTCTGGCAGAACTGATTGCTGAACTGCAAAGCATCATTGACCGAGCTAAGACTTCCAGTAATAAGGAGCCTCAGGCTCTTGCAATGCAGAAGTCAGCATTTAGAGCCAACATCCCATGCAGGCAAAGGGAGAAAGGACAATTCTTCTGCTACCAAAGTGGTCAGGGTGGGCACAGTGCAGCCAAGTGCCATAATGAAGAAAATCCCTCCTTAGTGTATGGAAAGCTGAGGATCAGTTGGGAAAGATACAGTAACTGTCAGAGGGTCTGGGGATGGGGACAGGCTTGCATGATTTGAAGATTCCCCCAGAAAAGACCATTCAACTGGGATTCCCTCCGGACTGATAGGGCCTCAAGCAGAGGTCACGTGAGGATTGAAGGGGTGGAGTGTAAAGCTGTGCTTGACACTGGATCTCAAGTAACTATTATATTTCAGTCATTCTACCAACAGATGCTTAGGCACCTGCCTATACAGCCACTGACCAGCCTTGGTCAATGTGACCTCATCATGGATGAATACCCCTACCAAGGGTATGTCATAGCACACCTGGAATTCCCTGAGGAGGTTGCTGGGGTAAGCGAAGAGGTAGACACAGCTGCCCTAATATGCCCTGACCCTAAAGGGACCTCTGATGTGTCTGTGCCGATAGGGACCGATTCCAGTTTCTTCAAAGTATTTGCAGATTATTGCAGGTGATAGACTGGGGACAAGTATCTGAAAACGTCTGAATAATCTTATCTGGGGATACCAGCAAGAACAAATCTAAGATTAAGAATAAGGAGAGGTCCCCAAAGCCTCCTATGCAGAGACTCTATGGTCCCTTTAAATCATTTGGGACATGGCGGGATGAGAGATGTGAAAGATTTTCGGGAAATCATTATTTGCCCAATTCATGTGCTAGTCCTAGTCCTTGCTGTCCCAAACAAACCATTTATCCTGCATACTGATGCCAGTTTGGAGGGTCTGGGAGCAGTCCTGTACCAGGAAGCGGAAGGTAAATGTAAACCTGTAGCCTTTGCCAGCTGAGGACTGTCTGATAGGAAAACTCACTATCCCATCCACAAGGTGGAGTTCTTGGCCTTGAAATTTCGAGACTACTTATATGGTGCTCAGTTTGAAGTATGGACAGACAACAGATAACAATCCACTGATTTACGTGTTAACAAGTGCTAAGCTGGATGCTACAGGGCAGAGACGGCTGGCCACTTTTGCTAGCTGTGACTTCAGCATTCAATACCAATTTATTCAATACCAATTTATCAATTATAAATTTATTTTTATAATTTTATAAATTTATTTTTATAATTTATTTTATAATTTATCAATTTATAAATTCAATATCAATTTATCACGACCACAAATTCTTGGCTTGGAGAGGATGTAAGCAGGGTCAGTTTGAACTCTACCGTGACACCTGTTGGTGGTCTTTTGTAAAGGACTTTTGCAGCTGATGAAATTTGCATGGTCACATCCACCGTGCATTGCATGATTGCTTGTCCAAACCATGACTGTAGTCTCGTCTCCTACGTCGGAAAAGACCCCTACGTCAGAAGCCTGCTATTTACCCCTTTCAGTTGTAAGAATGGACCATCGATCTCTATGTCATAAATAGATAGCTAAGGGTTAATGTTCTTTTACCTGGAAAGGGGTAACACCAGTAACCTGAAACACCTGACCAGAGGACCAATCAGGAAACAAGACTTATTCAAATCTGGGTGGAGGGAAGTTTTGGGTGTGAGTCCTTTGTTCTTGGTCTGTTCCTTCTCTCGGCTCTGAGAGTGATCTTTCTATCTCCTGGCTTTCTGATCTTCTGTTTCCAAGTTGTAAGTACAAGGATAGTAAGACAATAGGTTTATATTGTTTTCTTTTGTATTTACATGTGTGTAGTTGCTGGAATGTGTTAAATTGTATTCTTTTGGAATAAGGCTGTTTATTCACTTTTTTTCTTAAGCAATTGACCCTGTACATTGACACCGTTATACAGAGACTATTTCTAATGTCTTTTTTCTTTCTTTTTTATATAAAGCTTTCTTTTTAAGACCTGTTGGAGTTTTTCTTTAGTGGGGACTCCAGGGAATTGAGTCTGCAGCTCAGCAGGGAATTGGTGGGAGGAAGAAGTCAGGGGGAAAATCTCTTTGTGTTAGATTTACTAAGCCTGACTTTGCATACCCTCTGAGTGACGGGGAAGAGAGATTAGATCTCTCGGTACTTGTGTTTCCAGGACTGGAAACAGGGAATCTCCTAGAGTCGTCCAGGGAGGGGAGCCTGGGAGGAAGTAACAAGGAAACAAAGGGAGGGGATTATTTCTCTTTGTTGTAAGACTCAAGGCATCTGAGTCTGGGAGTCCCCCAGGGAAGGTTTTGGGGAGACCACAGTGAGCTAGGCACTGTATAATTCCTAGCTGGTGGCAGCAATTACCAGGTCCAAGCTGGTAACTAAGCTTGGAGGTTTTCATGCTAACACCCATATTTTGGATGCTAAGGTCCAGATCTGGGAAGAAATTTTATGACATGGTGTGCAGCTTTGTGGGAAAGATAGAATCCAGAAGCCAGTAGGAATATTATATTTTTCTTTTTCTCTGCTAGGGGCTTTTAAGCAGAGAGGGTTTGGTTTTAAAAGGAACCAGAGAGAATTTTTTTTTCTGTTCTCTCCTGGCAGTAGCTTGCATATTAAGCAAGGAACCATTAAGGATTGACAAAGGGTCTTTTGTTAGACAATAGCACTCCGATTGAGAGTCAAGTACCCAGCACAATACACATGCAAATAAAGTGGTTTTTCTGGTTTACTTTACATTTAAAAGATTAGCTAGAGGAAGAAAGGGAAAAAGGCACTGTTGCTAGGCAGACCCCAGGAGACAACAGAGAGCCTGCAGTTCAGACAATAAACACCGGAGGGCACCCCAACACAAGAAAACAAGAACCATGACTACCAAGGCAAAAATGGAGGCGGGGAAACAAATCAAAGAAGCAGACCACAGGCGACAAATGGAAAAAAGAGAAAAAGAAGTGGAGCTGAAAGAAAGAGAAGAACAGATCAAACAGGCAGCCCATAAAAGAGAACAAGACGCCAAAAATGCAGCCCACCACAGAAATCTACAAGAAGAAGAGGTGGCCCACAAAAGAAAACAAGCAGAACAAGAGGCAGCCTACCGCCGAGAAATGGAAAAACAACAAAAAGAAAGTGAAGAGACGGAAAAACAGAGAAAACATGAACTGGAGTTAGCGCAGGTTGGGCAGCATGCTCCAGCCAATCCTAACAACCCTTCGCCAATTATGGTTCCACATCCCAAGAAATTTCCCACCTATAAGGCAGGTGATGACACCGAGGCCTTCTTAGAAAATTTTGAAAGAGCCTGTCTTGGGTACAGCATCCCTGAAGACCAGTACATGGTAGAATTGAGGTCACAGCTCAGTGAACCCTTAGCAGAGGTGGCGGCTGAAATGCCAAAGGACCGAATGAATGATTATAAACTGTTTCAAAACAAGGCCAGATTAAGAATGGGGATAACCCCGGATCATGCCCATCGGCGTTTCAGAACCCAAAAATGGAAACCAGATGTGTCATTTCCCAGACACACCTACTACGTTGGGGAAAATTATGAGGCCTGGATATCAGGAAATAATGTCAAATCCTTGGATGAACTGCACCTCCTCATACAAATGGAGCAGTTCTTGGATGGTGTTCCTGAGGACATAACACGGTACATACTAGATGGAAAACCCAAAAATCTCACCGAGGCGGGGGAGATTGGAGCCAAATGGATTGAAGTGGCAGAAAGCAAGAAAGCTACTGTCAATGGGAACGAGTACCCCAGAGGGCACACCGACCATAAACCCTACAACCGAGGACAGCCAAAGACCCCACCTACAACCCAAAGAAAGCCACAGACGCCCTATTCTTCCACCTCACCAGTCTCCAGTAACTCACCTCGACCCAGTGACCAGTCAGCTGGAAGATGCTTTAAGTGTAATGAACTGGGACATATAAAGGCCAACTGCCCAAAGAACCCCAACCGAGTGCAGTTCATTACACCACCATCACACCAAAGATCCCCAGGCCCAGATGCCTCTCAAATACCCTTGGAGCGAAGGGAAAATTTGAGAGTGGGCGGAAAGAAGGTTACTGTGTAGAGAGACACAGGGGCACAAATGTCAGCTATCCACCAATCCTTCGTAGACCCCAAATTCATCAACCCAAAGGCCCAAGTGACAATTTACCCCTTCATGTCACAAGCTGTAGACTTGCCTACAGCTGAACTGCCTGTCCAGTACAAAGCTGGTCAGGAATGTGGACTTTTTCAGTCTATGACAATTATTCCATCCCCATGCTACAGGGGGAAGACTTGGCCAACCAGGTGAAGCGGGCCAAGAGATTGGGAATGGTTACGCGCAGCCAAACCAGGCAAGCTTCCAGACCCATTCCTGTTCCTGAGCCGTCCACAGACGCCCCGTCTGTGTTATCAGAGACCCAGACAGAGGTAGTGGACCCGGATTCCATGCCAACCACTGAAACAGCCACAGCACCTCCAGTCCCAGGCCCGGAACTGGAACAGCAACCAGCACCAGCAATTGCAACCACATCTTCAAACTCAACGCCAGAGGGCGCCAGCGAGCCAGAACTGGCAGAAGCAACAGACAGCCATACCCAAAAAGCTCAGCCAGAGCCTGAAATACCCTCAGGTGCACCAGCGGAGAGCGGTTCACCAGCAACGGAAACAACCCCATCACCTACATCGCTTCCAGAGGGACCAAGCCCAAGTCTACAGTCTGAGGAAGAACTGGTGACCCCAGCCTCAAGGAAACAGTTCCAGACTGAGCAGGAAGCAGATGACAGCCTTCAGAAAGCTTGGGCGGCGGCATGGAGCACACCACTGCCTTTCAACTCTTCTCACCGATCCCGGTTTGTTATAGACCAAGGACTTTTATATAAGGCGATTCTTTCTGGTGGACACCGGGAAGAATGGCAGCTGCAAAAAAAGTTGGTGGTTCCAACTAAGTACCGGGGGAAGCTCTTAAGCTTAGCCCATGATCACCCCAGTGGCCATGCTGGGGTGAACAGAACCAAAGACAGATTGGGGAAGTCCTTCCACTGGGAGGGGATGGGCAAGGACGTTGCCAAGTATGTCCGGTCTTGTGAGCTATGCCAAAGAGTGGGAAAACCCCAAGACCAGGTCAAGGCCCCTCTCCAGCCACTTCCCATAATTGAGGTCCCATTTCAGCGAGTAGCTGTGGATATTCTGGGTCCTTTCCCAAAAAAGACACCCAGAGGAAAGCAGTACGTACTGACTTTCGTGGACTTTGCTACTTGATGGCTGGAAGCAGTACCTCTAGGCAACACCAGGGCTAACACTGTGTGTCAGTCCCTAACAGACATTTTTGCCAGGGTAGGTTGGCCCTCCGACATCCTTACAGATTCAGGATCTAATTTCCTGGCAGGGACCATGCAAAAACTGTGGGAAACTCATGGGGTGAACCACTTGGTTGCCACCCTGTACCACCATCAAACCAATGGCCTGGTGGAAAGGTTTAATGGAACTTTGGGGGCCATGATACGTAAATTCATCAACGAACACTCCAATAATTGGGACCTAGTGTTGCAGCAATTGCTCTTTGCCTACAGGGCTGTACCACATCCCAGTTTAGGGTTTTCACTGTTTGAACTTGTGTATGGTCACAAGGTTAAGGGGCCATTACAGTTGGTGAAGAAGCAATGGGAGGGGTTTACACCTTCTCCAGGAACTAACATTCTGGACTTTGAAAGAAGCCTACAAAACGCCCACCGACACTCTTTAGCCCTTGCTAAAGAGAACCTAAAGGATGCTCAGGAAGAGCAAAAGGCCTGGTATGACAAACGTACCAGAGAACGTTCCTTCAAGGTAGGAGATCGGGTTATGGTCTTGAAGGTGCAACAGGCCCATAAGATGGAAGCATCATGGGAAGGGCCATTCACGGTCCAAGAGCGCCTGGGGGCTGTTAACTACCTCATAGCATTTCCCAATTCCTCTCTAAAACCCGGAGTGTACCATGTTAATTCTCTCAAGCCTTTCTATTCCAGAGACTTACAGGTTTGTCAGTTTACAGTCCAGGGAGATGATGCTGAGTGGCCTGAAAGTGTCTACTACGACGGGAAAAAAGATGGTGGTGTGGAAGAGGTGAACTTCTCAACCACCCTGGAACGTCTGCAGCGGCGACAAATCAAGGAGCTGTGCACTAGCTTCGCCCCATTGTTCTCAGCCACCCCAGGACGGACTGAAAGGGCATACCACTCCATTGACACAGGTAATGCTCACCCAATTAGAACACCACCCTACCGGATGTCTCCTCACACCCAAGCTGCTATAGAACGGGAGATCCAGAACATGCTACAGATGGGTATAATCTGCTCATCTACCAGTGCATGGGCATCTCCAGTGGTTCTGGTACCCAAACCAGATGGGGAAATACGCTTTTGCATGGACTACCGTAAGCTAATTGCGGTAACTCGTCCGGACAACTATCCAATGCCACGCACCGATGAGCTATTGGAGAAGTTGGGATGTGCCCAGTTCATCTCTACAATAGACTTAACCAAGGGGTACTCGCAAGTACCGCTAGATGAACCTGCCAAGGAAAGGTCAGCATTCGTCACCCATGCGGGGGTTTATGAATTTAATGTCCTTCCTTTCGGGCTTCGAAATGTACCCGCCACCTTTCAGAGGCTGGTAGATGGTCTACTAGCAGGACTGGGAGAATATGCAGTTGCCTACCTCGATGATGTGGCCATTTTTTCAGACTCCTGGCCCGAACACCTACTACACCTGGAAAAGGTCTTTGAGCGCATCAGGCAGACCGGACTAACTGTTAAGGCCAAAAGTGTCAAATAGGCCAAAACAGAGTGGCTTACCTGGGACACCGGGTGGGTCGAGGAACCATAAACTCCCTACAGGCCAAGGTGGATGCTATCCAAAACTGGCCTGTCCCAAAGTCAAAGAAACAGGTCCAATCCTTCTTAGGCTTGGCCGGGTACTACAGGCGATTTGTACCACACTACAGCCAAATCGCTGCCCCACTGACCAACCTGACCAAAAAGACCCAGCCCAATTCAGTTAAGTGGACTGATGAGTGTCAAAAGGCCTTTACCCAACGTAAGGCGACGCTCATGTCTGACCCTGTGCTCAGGGCCCCGGATTTTGACAAGCCATTCCTAGTAACTACAGATGCATCTGAGCGTGGTATAGGAGCAGTTCTCATGCAGGAAACAACGGATCACAACTTCCATCCTGTCGTGTTTCTCAGCAAGAAACTGTCTGAGAGGGAAAGTCACTGGTCAGTCAGTGAAAAGGAATGCTATGCCATTGTGTACACCCTGGAAAAGCTACGCCCATATGTTTGGGGATGGCGATTCCAGCTACAAACTGACCATGCTGCGCTAAAGTGGCTTCATACTGCCAAGGGGAACAACAAGAAACTTCTTCACTGGAGTTTAGCTCTCCAAGATTTTGATTTTGAAATTCAGCACATCTCAGGAGCTTCTAACAAAGTAGCTGATGCACTCTCTCGTGAAAGTTTCCCAGAA
Source organism: Gopherus flavomarginatus (assembly GCF_025201925.1). Lineage (NCBI taxonomy): Eukaryota > Metazoa > Chordata > Testudines > Testudinidae > Gopherus > Gopherus flavomarginatus. The sequence goes on from NC_066624.1 coordinate 52,043,956, forward strand.
TCCAGTAGTTAAAAAGCGTTCTTAAAACGTAAAAGCCTGTTAGTTATGTACTTAGTGGTATATGTAAACGTGCATGTGTTGTATTAATCTGTTTATTTTAAAGTTCTAGGAAGAAATCGCCGCCAGTGAGGTTCCCCACTGTCTGCAATTTGGGGGGCGTGTCATAAACAGATAGCTAAGGGTTAATGTTCTTTTACCTGGAAAGGGGTAACACTAGTAACCTGAAACACCTGACCAGAGGACCAATCAGGAAACAAGACTTTTTCAAATCCGGGTGGAGGGAAGTTTTGGGTGTGAGTCCTTTGTTCTTGGTCTGTTCCTTCTCTCGGCTCTGAGAGTGATCTTTCTATCTCCTGGCTTTCTAACCTTCTGTTTTCAAGTTGTAAGTACAAGGATAGTAAGACAATAGGTTTATATTGTTTTCTTTTGTATTTACATGTGTGTAGTTGCTGGAATGTGTTAAATTGTATTCTTTTGGAATAAGGCTGTTTATTCACTTTTTTTCTTAAGCAATTGACCCTGTACATTGACACCGTTATACAGAGACTATTTCTAATGTCTTTTTTCTTTCTTTTTTATATAAAGTTTTCTTTTTAAGACCTGTTGGAGTTTTTCTTTAGTGGGGACTCCAGGGAATTGAGTCTGCAGCTCAGCAGGGAATTGGTGGGAGGAAGAAGTCAGGGGGAAAATCTCTTTGTGTTAGATTTACTAAGCCTGACTTTGCATACCCTCTGAGTGACGGGGAAGAGAGATTAGATCTCTCGGTACTTGTGTTTCCAGGACTGGAAACGGAATCTCCTAGGGTCGTCCAGGGAGGGGAGCCTGGGAGGAAGTAACAAGGAAACAAGGGGAGGGGGTTATTTCTCTTTGTTGTAAGACTCAAGGCATCTGAGTCTGGGAGTCCCCCAGGGAAGGTTTTGGGGAGACCACAGTGAGCTAGGCACTGTATAATTCCTAGCTGGTGGCAGCAATTACCAGGTCCAAGCTGGTAACTAAGCTTGGAGGTTTTCATGCTAACACCCATATGTTGGACGCTAAGGTCCAGATCTAGGAAGAAATGTTATGACACCTACCCTTTCGTTTCTGTCTGCTAACCAGTTACTAATCCATGACAAGGAGGGGCTTTAGCCCTCTGGAGTAGCTCGTGACTGTGAGTGGCAACCTCAGGCTCTGTGTGTCACCCTGATTGGCCACTTTGTGTCACTGCTGCGCCAAGGAAACATCTTCTGTGCATTACTCTGACTGCCCACTGGGTGTCACTGCTGCTCCAAGGGAGACATAAGAACGGCCAGACTGGTTCAGATGCAAAGTCCATCTAGTCCAGTATCCTCCTGTCTTCTGACAGTGGCCAGTGCCAGGTGCCCCAGAGGGAATGAACAGAGCAGGGAATCATCAAGTGATCCATCACCTGTTGCCCATTCCCAGCTTCTGGCAAACAGAGGCCACAGGCACCATCCCTGCCCACCCTGGCTAATAGCCCTTGATGGATCTATCCACTGTAAACTTATCTATTCTTTTTTGAACCCTGTTATAGTCTTGGCCTTCACAACATGCTCTTGCAAGGAGTTCCACAAGATAACTATGGAACTGCCCTGAGTTTAACCCCCCTCCCGTCCCCAGGTTGTATATGGAAAAGAGAATGAGCATGAGGAGAGCCATGATGTGTCTGTCACTGGCTAGTGCCTCAGTTTCCTCTAGCCAGCAGTGCTGCAGGGTCCTTTGGTCTGTGCCCATACAACTGTGTCTAGGGAAGGGGGAGTAGAAGCTCATGCTTCCCAGCCTCACGCCCCACCCCCAGCAACTGGAGAATCCAGGCCAAATTTAACCCTGGTAGCTGGGCCGGGATTAGCCTGGGCTGGGGTATGGCTGGGGAGGAATTGGGAGGGAGATAGACGCACCTGCTGTGAGGGAAGATCCTCCCATTCCCTGCCAATCCCCTTCACTCCTTGCAGCACAGCACCCCCTAGCATTTCTTTCTCTGTCATGGGAGCTATCTGCTGCCTGCTTCTCCCTTAGCATCATCTCTCCCCACCCTGGGGCACTGGCATTGCCCGGCCTGTGCAAACAGGCAGGCCCTGGTGTGCCCCATGGCACTGCCCTACAATTGTGGGGGCAGCTGTTGGATGAAGCCATATCGAAATATGGGGCTGCGCAAGGCTGGGGACCAGGACTCCTGGGTTCTCCCCTCCAATGTGGGAGGGGAGTGGAGGTTAGGGGGTAGAGTGGGGGAGGGGCAGGGCTGGGATCCAGGGCTCCTGCTTTTTCTGGTTTTCTCCACCTCCTGCAGCTGCCTCAGTCCTTTCAGTGCATTTCTTTTTCCAAATTAATTTGCTGACTTGTGTAACTCACCCCAGAGGTGGCTGCATCTCAGTGTTGGGTGAGGCACCCTTGGCTGCGTCACCTCCTAACCGCGTCTCTCTCCCCCTGCAGCACTCGGCAAACATCCACAAGATCATGGGGCACTTTGAGCACTGGGCAGGCAGGGGCTAGGTGCCCAGCCCACCCTCCAGAGAATGGGATCCAGCTCCCTCTACTTTTTACAGGGATTAAAAAGGGGCAAAGGGGGGCAAATCAGAGGAGGGGGTGGCCAGGATCTGAGCAGGGGGTGGAAATTGACTGGTCGGGGGGTCAAGCAGCTGAGGGCAGAGTTAGGAGAGGGACTGAAGGGCAAAGTCAGGGAGGGAGGAAGGAGCCGGAGTTAAGCCCAGAGGGAGGCGATGCCAGAGGGTTAAACCCTGGCACAGGCAGGGGCAGAGGGGTAACAGTTATCCCGGGAGGCTGAGACTCCGGTGTTTGCAAACATGGATGGCGGGAGCAGAGGGCATTTTTATTTCCCCTCTCACAGGCAGCATCTCTCATCATGGACTTCCCAGGGCTGAGCTCTTAAAGGCACAGGCATCCCACTGCCTAGACACTGCAGCTCCTCTCTGATGTAACCTACTGAGGTGCTGCAATAGGAGACTCAATTCAGTGAAACTGGGCATTCCCTATACGCCCCCCAGCCAGGGGGCTGTGCATCCCCTTCCCTGAGGTTCCCCAACACCCCCACCCCCAGTGGTCAGGTAGTTACATGCAGCGTTGCCAATGTTGTCATTGGTCGCAAATTTGAATGGAAATTGAAACGTTAACACACACTTTAAAAGCAGATACAACGTATGAAAACTACTTGTACCTGAGAAAGTAAAATAGGTTTGGAAAGTCTGGACAAAGCCGCGTTTCCTCACCCAGCTGTTGTGTTTGCTGACAATGTCGGTGCATTGGCTTCGGCAGTGTTGGCCAACCTTAGAATTTCAAATGATGATTTGTAAGCGAGGTGTGAATGAGCTCTCCCCTGACAGCTAGTGATGACCAGAGTTGGGAGGAGGCTTTGGGACCAGATTGTATTTACATGAACTCACCTACTCCGCCGAGGTATCCAGCGGACAGAGCTGGGCTGCCTCTGCTCTAGGTACCTGGAGGAGGGAAGGTGTGTGGGGCTCCAGCCTGGGACTGTTCCTCCCTCCTGCCAAAGCCTGACTATTAATCCCAGCCGTGGCACTCCTTTCTTCAAGTGCTATGTGAGCCAGAGGAAAAGTTTGGTAGGAAGCACAAGGGCCAAGCTTGTGAACATCAGGTGCAGCAGCAAGAATCCCAACTATCAAGGTAGCAAGTTCTAGAGACCTAACCCATTGTGGCCATCCCAGCCAAAGACCTGGCTCTAGGAGGTGTGAGTCACCCAGCAGGAGGGGAAAGATTCACTCTTACACAGCTGGAGACAGGAAAGTTGAGCTCTGGGGCTTTACCACAAGCATAGGTGGCAAGTTTGTAGAAATTTTGGTGGTGCCTAGGACCCACCCCCCAACCTCCACCCCCACCTGCCTAAGGCTCTGGGAGGAGGCCTGGGGTGCAGCTCCTGGGCTGGGGATTAGGAGGGGTGCAGGCTTTGGGGATAGGAGGGAGTGCAGGGCTGTTGGGTTCATGCTGCAGGGGAACTCAGGAAGCTCAGGGCAGCCTGCCTTTCCATTAGTGGAGGATGGGCACTAGGACCCTGGGGCAGCTGACAGCAGTTCTGCCCAGAATCCCTCTACTCCAGCAACAGGAGGAGGCACACAGTGCTTTTTGTCAGGCACAGATGCAGCAGGAGGGGAAGAGGCCCAGCTCCAAATATTGCTGGAGCAGGGCCCCCAGCCCTGAATATTCCTGGAATCTGAGCACTGCAAATGTATATAACCTGTCGCCTATGACCACAAGCCAACACAAGATTCCACTGAGATTTGAAGTCAGATTACAGGATTCAGAGTCCTGAGTGCTGCCCATTACACCATGGGACCAGCTTGTGCTGCCTTCTCTGCACATCAGTGACCCTTATGGGGCTGGCTTGCGTAAGGGGGCTCTTGGCCCTTTACTAAAACTTAGTGTGTGTGTGTGGGGGGGGGGGGGGTTGGCTAGTTCCCAGCACCAATAGAAGGGGGAAGGATCAATGGGAAATCAGGACCCTGAGACTGACAGTCCCCAGGGACAATGGAGAGAGGCCAAAGCTCCAAGTTAGCCACACTGACAGGCCAGGCAGTGTAATGAGGGAGTCACCAGGCCAGGGGGTCCCATCCTCCATGTGAGCTGGAAGTGCCTGGGCCAGAGTGGGGCAGAACTAAGAAGAGAGCAGGAGCCCGAGAAGAGCCGGGGAGCAGAGCTGCGCAGATGTAGTGCCAGAAACTGCTGCATGTAGGAATTTGCAACCTGTAGCAGTTACTGATACATGAGGTTGTTCTTATTTGCTGACTTGTCCTAATTTGCTAAAACTAGACAGTGGTTTCTCTAGCAAAGGCCAGTCCCTGGCCTCTTGGTCCCGACTTCCTCCTTCATATCAGGCTAGGGTGACCAGATGTCAAAGATGATATATTGGGATGCGGGGGGCAGAGCAAAAAAAAAAAAGCCAGAAGACCCCCCACCGCCAAGCGGCAGTGGCACAGCCCCATCTCCAACCAACTCTCGGCTCCAGCCCCCGCTACACCCCCAGCTCCCCCATCCCCTCACTCCTGGGCCCAGACTGGGCTCCGAGCTCTGCAGCCGAGCCATGATCCGGGCCCCTTCTGCAGCTCCCGGGCAAGGGGTGAACCAGCAGCTCCCGGCAGGAGCGTGTCTGCCCCACTTGTGTCTCCACCCCCTGCCCACCTGGGCCCTGCCTGCTCCGTGCTGCCCCCAGCCCCACTGTGCTGCCCTGCAGGCTGCAGGGCTGGAGCAGCTTCCACGCTGCCCTCCCGGCCATGGCCATGGCCTGTGTGCAAACCTGGGAGGGAGGAAGAATGCCATGTGCTTGGGGAAGAAGCAGGGCCAGGGCAAGGATTTGGGGAGGGATCCAATGGGGCAGTGAGGGGGTGGGGCTGGAGGCAGGGCCAGGGCGGGGATTTGGGGAGGGATCCAATGGGGGAATGAGGGTGCAGAGTTGGGGGGGGGCAAATATCCCTCCAGACTATGCCTGTGTGCTGGATCAGAGGACAAAGTTATTTGTTTGTCCAGGGTCCTGACCAAACATCAGTTGGGATGCGAGACAAACAAGCAAATATCAGGACAGTCCCGATAAAATCGGGATGTCTGGTCACCCTACATCAGGCTTCAAGTTGAGAATCATTTCCCATTCCCGCTCTATGGGAGGGGAGACTTTTCAACGCGCTCTCTGTGCGACTGCACATGGCTAAGCAAAGAGAACAAACCCCAAATCCCCCCTGTGCTTTGGGAGTCAGGTTTGTGGTGGGAATTCTGTAGTTCAGGTGACTTCACACCTGGTCTTTGTGATTCTTTACCAGTTTCTCTGGAATTGGGGCATTTTTTCACTCCCAGCTGTGATGGCCAAGTGGTTAAGGCGTTAGAATTGAAGTCTAGTAGGGTTTTCTTGTGCAGGTTTGAATTCTGTTCACAGTAAGGCCTGTGTTTTAGCCAGTCTCTCACCCAGGCAACACCTCTGTACAACCCCTTGAGACACTTTCAATTCTCTCCCCACCCCAAGTAAATCCTGTTCTGCTCCTTTCATAGAGATCCCTGGGGCACCATCTCACACTGTGTCCTTGAGGTGTCAGGCAAACTCTCAGCACCTGAAGCCTCTGGCACTCACCTAGCACCCCATAGATCAGCCGTAGCCCTGGTTCTGCTCCTCTCTCTAGAGTGCAAAAGGAGTCGAGACTGCAACTCCATGGGAGCTACGGGGTTGCAGAACCAACAGAGAAAAAATAGGTGCTCAGCACCCCCTGGCAGCCAGCTCCCCCCCCCGCCCACTACAGGCCTTGCTGACAAGCTCCTCCTCTTCCCCTTCAGCACCTCCCACTTGCCAGTGATCATCTGTTCAGTGGGGTGCAGGAGGCGCTGGGTGGAGAGGGGGAGGAGCAGGGACGGGAAGAGGTGGGGGTGGGAGAGGAATGGTGCAAGCCAGGAAGAGATGGGACAGGATGGGGTGGGGGCTTGGGGGGAAGGGGTGGGGTGGGGGCAGGGCCTGGGGAGGAAAGGGGGGATTTGTCCCGGACCCTGTACCCCTCTAGGGCTGGCCCTGAAGGGAAGCGCTGACTATCACAGTGACAATACAACTGACCAGCATTGCGGGGGAGACTGAGGGAGATCCGCACTCATCAGGTCTCTTCTCTTCCCCAAGGTGAGCCAGACACTGCTCTCTCCTGGCTCTCACTCTAGCAGCTGGATGCCAAGGAGCCATTTCCCCACAGGAAGTGCATTGAGTGCCCCTGTGGTGCTGGGGGGCCTGGCGCTGCTGCTGCCTGTGGGGCAGGCAGGGGGTTGATGTCTGCACAGACTCTCAGCTGCCAGGCCGGAGGGGGCACTTGGGACCTTACCAGACTGGCTCAGTGAAGATGCGGGGTTGACAGAGCAATACAGATGCTCTCCAGAGCACGGAGCAGCATCTTCCCATGCAGCCAGGCAATGAGCATTTCCCACAGCCTGGAGCCGAGGGGGAGGCAGCAGCTGCTGTTCCAGCTCCTAGGGGACAGGCCCTGTCAGCCAACAGACACTTCTTAGGGCTGGTCTACACTAGGGGAGGGGATCGATCTAAGATACACAGCTTCAGCTACATGAATAACGTAGCTGAAGTTGAAGTATCTTAGATCGAGTTACCTACCATCCTCATGGAGCGGGATTGACGTCCGTGGCTCCCTCTGTCGACTCCACTACCGCCGTTCACATTGGTGGAGTTCTGGAGTCAAAAGGAGTGCGTTCGGGGATCGATATATTGCGTCTAGATGAGACATGATATATCAATCCCCAAGAAATCGATTGCTACCTGTCGATATGGCCGGTAGTGAAGACGTAGCCTTACTCACCACAGCTAAGGGTGTCGGGTTCCTCCGGTGAGGGTGTGGAGCAGCCGTTCATTTTCCTGTTCACACTCGTCTGCAGTGTGAAAATTGGAGAGGGGAGGCAGAAGCCCCACTTCCCTCCCGAAATGATGCTAGTGGGGGAAGCCAGGACAACAGGGTGGGGTTGCAAGTGGTGGCCAGACTCTCACCACCAGGGTCTAGTCTAGCTCAGGGTCCAGATCAACTTCCTCCCCGTGCCACTGGCCCCCAGTCCCTTTCCACCACCAGGTCAACCCAGGAACTAAGGCAGGAATGGGGTAAGGCAGCAAGTCAAGCTGAGCAAGGCAGGCAAAAGCGAGACTTGTCTTCATGGGCTGCTCATAATGACGTCCTTTTTGTGTGCAACTGCTGCAAAAACATCCTGGACAGAGAAGCAACAGGCCAAAAAAAAATCCCATACAGCTGCTAAAGTAGCTCAGTGGGAGGAGTGTTAGACTGAAGATCTAAAAGCCCCTAGTTCAATCCCAAGCTTTGGCAAGTTCTTTCATCTTATTTGTGCAGGGGCACCTTGCTCTCTGGCAGCACAGTGGTGCCTACACCCAAGGTGAGCAGGGCTGATCTGGAACAAAGCAATTTTGGGGGCCCCTTCCATTAAAAAAAGTTGCAATACTGTATTCTCATGGGGCCCCTGCAGGGCCTGGGGCAAATTGCCCCACTTGCCTCCCCTCTGGGTGACACTGAAGGTGAGTCTCTGATCTTGGGCTCTGCAGTAGGAAAACATAGAACAGGCTTCTGCCCCTAGTTGGCCCACCTGACCTTTAATGATGAGAACTGTCTTTCCCAACATGGCAGGAAGAGAGCAAGGCAGGGTGACCCTCAGGAATGGTGCCAGAGGGCTGCTGGGCAGTGACAAGCAAGGATTGGGGATGAAAACTCCTCTGCGCAGCTGAGCAAGGGCAGTACCAGGGAAGGAGAATCTGTGAAAATGGCCATGTGGAAGGTGGCAGGGATTTGGGGGCCCAGGAGGAGGTGCTTGATGTTCAGTGCCTTGGAGCAGGTGGACTTGGACATGGTGGGTGTTCAGGAATTGCACATTAACAACTCTAGGGTAGCTCAATAGGCAGAGAGTGATTGGAGGAAAGGCCTCCTGGCCAGGGAAGAATGATGGGGCTGGAAACTTATTTTTCACATTCGTGGTGTGAGTACAGAAGGTGGTGGAGCTCCAACCAGGGAGGTCATTACTGGTAGACTTTGTGCTCTGTGGCACTGGTTACTGCTATATTAGTGTGTATGGTCCCCAGTTAAGGCATGAGAGGGAAGATCAAAGGCTCCCTTCATCTGGACTGCATGATGTTTGTTGTTGGGGGGAGGATTTTAATTATGTCAGCCGGCCTGAGGACCGCTGGTCCTGTTTTCCCAACCGTCAGAGGACACACTTTTACAATGATCACTACCTGGCACAGGTCTGTAGTGAGGTCAGCTTAGAGGAGCTCACTCCAGCCACAGAGGGGATTCATCTTTCTGTGGGGATAGACCAGGACTCACATTGACCGGATTTATGCTTAGCTTTTGTGTCTTTAGCATGTTGCTTCTCAGATTCTTTCTTGGCCTGACTTGTTACACTTTGACACTTAACAGGCCAGAGTTTGTGCACCTTCCTATTATCCTCACTACGATTTGATTTCCAAATTTTGAGGAATGACTTTTTGCCTCTAACAGCCTCCATTACTTGGCTGTTTACCTAGAGCGGCGTTCTGCTGGTCGTCCTATTGTCGTTTCTGATTTAGGGCAAACGTTTCACCTGAGCCTCTAATTGCAGTGTTTTTAAACGCTCTGCATGCTGCTGCAGGCTCCTAACACTTGTGACAACAGCTCCTTTTAATTCCCATCTAACCATCTGTACTTATGTCGATAGGTTGACTTTAGGTCTTTAACTTTGATTAGTAGCTGAGAAGATGGTAAATCGGACAAACGCGTTCAACAGACCTCTTCATTTCCTTGTTATTTCCTGACTTCTTCATTCATCGCCTTTTCCTTATTTCCTGACTGAGGCGGCGGCCTGCCAGGGAGCTCCCCGGCACCTCTGGCTGCCTGGGCTGAAGGCAAGAGGCAGGCCTGGGCGTGGTGAGGGTCTCCTGTCCCGGAATGAGGCCGCAGTATTTCCTCGTCCCCTTTTCCCACCCACACCAGCGGGTGGCGGCTGCTGCGGGAGAGCATGAGGGAGGCTCTCAGGATGTTAGGCAGCGCTGTGTGGCTCTCAGGGGAAAGAGCTGAGGCGCCTGACTCGACCTGCCATTGATTCGCATGGCTCTGCGTGCCGTCAGCCGGAGTGGGCCAGGCTGCGGACGTGACTCAGGCTTGGGCAGCATGGCTGCGCTTTCCTGACAAGGCATGAGGCAGGCCAAGGGCTTTGCACAGCATACAGGGAAGTAGGAGGGAGGCGTCTTTGAGCTGGCATGTCTCGTCCGCTTCTCCCTTGCCGCTTGGGTGGAGACGGGAAGGGAGTGAAATGTTCCCAGCTGAAGGTTTTGCACTTGGCTTTGAGGATTAATCCCAAGCCTCCAGCACGGCTGCTGGGAGATGGGCTTTTGCAGCACGGCCCTCACACTCTTCCAGCCAGCAGGTGAACCCACAGTATCCAAGAGGGAGCCTTCGAGGTGGCAAAAGAGGAACATCACGGCTCCCAGCAGACCTTGGGGAGCCCACGAGGAGCCTTCAGTGGCATTCCTGGGGGAGCATAACCCCCCCTCCTTTCGATTAACAGCTGAAGTCACTGACCCATGATACCACAGAGACACCTACCAGCAGCTGTTTGCCAGGGCCGCTGCCCAGCACCCTGCAGCGCTTCCTGCCGGTGCCAGAGCTCACAAGGCACTAGCCTGGAGCCAGGGCCACTAGGTGCTGCTGAAGAAAAGCCAGCAGAGGGACACAGCGTCTGTGTGCTGTGCCCATAACACAGAGGTGGATTAATCAAAACTCTCTTCTGCCAGCACCAGGCCTCCTCCTTCCTACACTGGGCCTTCAAGCAAAGGGGTTGCTGGCACAGCACCAAGAGTCTAGCCTGTGTGACAGGAGGCGGCTGACGCCCGCAACCTGCTGGGGAGATCCCAGAAGTTATTAATGGACAGAGACTCCTCAATGCCCTTAGTAACAAGGGTTTGGGGTTCATCGAGGCCAGTTAGGGGGTCACTATGTCTGCCCTATAACCCTGAGGTGTCAGGTTGCTGTACAGCTCTGATCTAGAGCTCGGATCCCAACAACCAACCAGCAGCCCACAGCCTCCCCCTGGGTCTGCCCCACCTGGTTACTCCTTACAGGCTGACCTTATCCTCCTTCCAGCCCCGGATTTGCCCCCTAATCATCCTACTGCCACTCAGAGCCACAGACATGGAGGTGCTGAAGAAGGGAGGGGTGACTCTAGGGTGGGGTTCTTCTCTAAAGATCGCTGGCAGAAAGGTGGTGCTCATCTGTGTCAGCAACCTGCCATTTGCCTCTCTGCCAGGGGATGCACACGTTTCTGTAAGGTGCAGAGGGGGTATTTGGCTTCCAAGTGAATGTGAGGAATGTGCATTTATGAGATGGAATTTCTATCCTTCCAGGTGTGTTTCAGTGGCCTATTGGATAAGGCATTGGCCTTTTAAGCCAGAGATTGTGGGTTCAAATCCTACCTACTGTGAAAACCTTCTTTGTTCTTGTATACTGCAGAGAAACCTTGGTCTTATTTTCACCAAGGAAGCTGGGAGATGTTTGAACACAAAGTGCTGGATCTTGGGAACACTCCCCCAGAAATGCTTTTAAACCCCTCAGGAGCAAACAGTTAATACTAATGTTTGTCTGAGAATAGAGTGAAGAGGAGTGTTTACTCCGACACGTCCATGAGTGAAACAGACATGAAGAGCAAGGCCATTCTGAAAGAGAACAGATGTGTCTGGAGACAAAGCAGACCCTGAGAATGAGCAACAGTATGAAAAGAAGAGGTTCAAATGTGTGTTAGGCTGGTCTGCCAAATTTAAAGAAAATCCCAATGCCCTTAGCATGATGCAGACACTGGCTGTTTCTCATCTTTTACTGAGAATTCATTGAGAAATATTTTCCTTAAGTATATTATGGAATATTGGGTAGGCTAGGAAGGCACCATTCTTCCTGCTTTCAGCCTTCCAGTACTCATGGCTACATGGCCTAGGGCCAATGCGCCCCTTCCAGTCAGCTGCTAGAGCAGACAACAGCAACACAGACAGGAATGGCAGCAGGGCAGACTGGAGCTCTGGGAAGACGGTGGGACCAGGTCTCATCAACGGGGAGGTGGCCATTCCAGCATGCACAATGCTGAGCCAGCAAGTGTGGTGTGTGCTGCAGCCTGCCACTACTCACTTTTGCAACTGTGTTGCCCTCAGGACACTCATATGTCTGGGTGGTATCAGCTACCTGGATGGGCTCACAGAGCAGCTGAGCCTCGCTTGGCAGAGCCTGGCCAGACCCCCAGAAAGGGGAGGGCATGCACTCAGGCCCTGTAATGGGTGATGCCAGGGTGATGCCAGGGTGGCACCTCCTGCTGTTTGTCTCAGGGATTAGCTCACTCAGCCAGTGTTCCCTCTCCTGGTGGTGCCTTGTCCATCACTGTCATTGCTTGCAGACCGCCTCAGTGCAAGTACTGCAGCATCCTCTTTATGACTCGGCCATCCGGCTGTGCCATGATCTGTGCTCCTCCCTTCCAGGGTGACGTAGGCGGGTGTGCGGTGAAGTGTCTCCCAATCCAGCCATTTCCCCAGTGGTGAGTGGCTGGGATCCAGGCCCACACTACTCTGGGTCCCAGCCCAGGGATCCTGTAGCTAACAGCTTCTGCTTCCTCTCCTTAACTTCATCCCCAAGTGCCACTTCAATTCACACACACAGTGCCACTGTCCACATACACACACACACACAATGCCACTGTCCACCACACATACTGCACATGCATACACACAGTGCCACTGTCCACCACACACACACACAGGGCCGGTGCTACCATTAAGGCGAACTTGGCAGTTGCCTAGGGCGCCAAGATTTGGGGGTGCCAAAAAGCGGTGCCCCCAATTTTTTTTTTACAGCAGTTCCTCCCCCAGCGCCCAGTTGCTGCTCCACTTCTCCCGCCTCCCAGGCTTGCTGCGCCAATCAGCTGTTTGGCACCGCAAGCCTGGGAGGAGAATTAGAGCGGGGGGCGGCGTGCTCGGGGAAGATGCGGAGCAGAGGTGAGCTGGGGTGGGGAGGTACTGCATGGCTCCCCAGTGGGGGAGCTGCCACGGGGGGGGGGGCCTGAGGGTGGACGTGGGGGTGCTGATGCAGAGCTGGGGATGGGGAGCGCAAGGTGGAAGTTTTGCCTAGGACCCAAAAGTTCCTTGCACTGGCCCTTCACACACACACACTGCACATAGACACACACACCATGCCCGTGTCCACTGCACACATACACACACACACCGTGCATGCTGCACGCACATCAACTGCAAAAAAAGAAACACAAACTAAACACTCTGGAGACAGTTGGTTTGTTTCCAGGTTGCTTTTACTTACAAAGGTGCTGAAGTGTGATCTCTCTTCTTTTTCCGTGGGCAGAAACGCAATGGAGGAGACTCTCACATCCCTGAGCTGCCAGGTGACAGTGGCAGGAGAAAAATGCATAGCACTGAAATTTTAAAACACTCATAAATAATTTCACACTGTGGGTTGGGGTGTCCAGGAGGACCCAAGGGAAGGAACTAGGGGGATGAGGGGTAGAGGAGGGTGGGGTTACCAGGGTGCACTGTGGGACTGGGGGATTTAGAGACCCCAGTGAGGACAGGCAGAAGTGGGTTGCAAGGCCCCACGGTGGCTGAAAAGGGGAACCAGCAGGATGGGGGGTAGCAGAGATTGGAGATGAGGAACCTCACTCCCTGGGGATGGACTGGGGGAGTGGGGAGATGGGAAAGTGGGGCTCAGCAATAGAGAAATGGGTTGGTGGCAATTGGGGGAGGGGTGCTGAGGACAGGGGGGAGGAGGATGCCGGGGGTGGGACGCTGAAGGCGGGGGAGGAGGAGGTTGAGGGAGGGGCATTGAGGACAGGGAGGAGGAAGTCGGGGCAGGGCACTGAGGATGGAGGGGGTTGGGGCGGGTCCACGGGATGGAGAGGTGGAATGGGTGGGGGGAGGGGCCCCACACAGAGGGAGGCACCGGGGTGAGGATGGGGAAATGGTGGCCCAGGGATGGGGCTGAGGTGGATGTTAGTGAGGGAGCCTCACTGCTAGTGCAGACTCGGCAGTTTCTTGTATGAGAGACACTGTCCCAAAGCAGGACTAATGCTTAGACCTGGTGATCAGTGATTTCAGATCTGTTGGTCTGCAGCAAGACTCTACACTGAGTCTTAATCAGCTCTGTTATTACACAGGGAAGAACAAAAGGGTCAAATGGTGCCTGGAACCCTTAAGAAGAATCCACTCCACCGAGTACAACACTTGTCGCTACCCCCGCTCAACTGCACTGAGAATGTTTTGGGGTCACTCCTTGCCTTTATCAACCTAGGGGTCTCAGAGAATCACAAAAAGCAGGTGTTCCAGTGGCACAATTGGTTACTGCACAGTACTTATAGGGCAGTGCTGAGAGGAGCTATGCTGAGGTTGTGAGTTCAAACCTCACCTACAGCACTGGTTTTCATTGTTCAAGTGGTGTCACCCCCTCATTTGCCCCTGTGGAATGTATATCTCTGACATTGAGGAGGGGAGGAGTCAATTATTTCCTCCTCTCCAGAGTGCAGGTCAGAATCTACAATCCTTTCTCCCCCACCAGCCCCTGTGCCAGGATCTCTCAAGCAGAGCCTAGAGTCCACCATGGCATCTGTACTATTTCATATTCATAGAATATGAGAGTTGGAAGGGACCTCAAGAGATCATCTAGTCCAACCCCCTGCTCAAGGCAGGATCAATCCCCAAATGGCCCCCTCAAGAATTGAACTCACAACCCTGGGTTTAGCAAGGCAATGCTTAAACCACTGAGCTATCCCTCTACAAAGACTAAGTGACAGGGACAAAACACTCAAATCCCGCCTGGTGCAGGGAGCCAGGTTTGCTCTTCAAATTCTGTCGTTGGTATATTTCCAGGTCCGGGAATGTCCCACAACAGCATTTAATGGGAAGCTGCCTGCAGAACAGTTACACTGCACAGAGCTCCTGTGGAGGAAGGGTGGGAATTAGTAACATTTTGAGGATCGTTTGGGAAATGAGCCTTTGCTGACAAGGTTTGTCTCTGTTCATATTTCACTTTCAGGTGTTATGTTGAGGGATCTTTAGTATATTTGTGAGGTTAATAACTATCTCCTCAACTTTATTTACTCAACTTAAAAATTGGTGTCACTTGATTTTTGCATCTCCCTGTGAAAATACAACTGACACGTGTGGCTTTCTACAGAGGGTCATGATGTTAAAGTTGGGGAATGCAATCTCTGTACTTCTGAGGGGGAGTGTTGATTTTTTACAGCTGCCTCACTGCCAGGCACACTGGGCTGTTAGCTGCACCCACTGCCCTTGCCAGGGGCCCCTGCTGAACCCTGGGGGGCTGCACTGCCGTGCTGGGGTGACTGTGCAGGGGGAGAAGCTGCTGGGGAGCAATGTAGAGCAGGTGCAGGAAGGAGACGGGTCACTATTCACATTCTGAACAGCACAATTTTCCGAATTTGGGAATAAATTCATAGATTCATAGACTAAAGGTTAGAAGGGACCATTATGATCATCTAGTCTGACCTCCTGCACAATGCAGGCCACAGAATCTCACCCACCTGTTCCTGTAACAAACCCTTGCCCTATGTTTGAGTTATTGAAGTCCTCAAATCGTGGCTTAAAGACCTCAAGGTGTAGGGAATCCTCCAGCAAGTGACCCCGTGCCCCACGCTGCAGAAGAAGGCGAATGTCTGAGAACAATTCTAAGGGGAAGGAGAATGCAGAGCAATGACACTGGAGATGTGCAGACCTCCAATGGGGGCAGCGTGGAAATTAATAATGGGAAGATCATTTGCAAAATTAGTCGTCACTGACAAGATTTGTCTCTGTTCCTATTTCACGCTGTGGTGTTAGTTAGAGGAATCAGTACAGAGTTTTACTATATTAATTAAACACTTAATTTTATTTAACCAAGCCAAAAACTTAGTGTCACTTATTTTTTCTCTGTCCTAGCAAGAATGAATTGAATTTTGTGACTTTCTGGAAAGTGCAGCAAGATTAAATGTGGGGAATTCAGTCTCTGTGTTTGTGATCTGATGTTTTCCTCTCACAGGTCAGTGCCTGCCTTGAAATACCAAGAGGAATCTAAGGGCTGGTGTACGCTGGGCACTTAACTGGCAAAGCAACATCTCTCAGGGTGTGACCCCCACCACAACCCATAGAGTTAAGGTGACCTAAGCCCTGATTAGATAGTGCTAAAGAAAAGGAAGAACTGTTCTGTCAATGTAGCTATTACAGGGATGAGAAAACCCCTCCAGTCACTGTCTGCTCCAGAGAGCTATAGCAGTGCCACAGCAGTGTTTTAAGTATAGACAGAGTGAAACTAGATCTGGCTCCAGTTCACATTGTGGATGCTCTGGCACTAAGACTACAATAGTAAAACAACAGCCCAGTGCTTGCGTAGTTGGCAGGATTTGGACCTGCGCAGGAGGACCCCAATGGATTTCTAGTCCATTGCCTTAACCACTCGACCACAACTACTTAACATACATTTGTTTCACTACACGATGATTCTGTTCTCACTGAATTGTCACTTCCAATTGTTTGCTCAGACCAGCTTCCCCAGCACACTCATGGCTGCGCATCAGTGTAAGTGTGTCCTTGGCTGAACAGCGAGAATTCCTGCCCATTTCCTTTCTGGCTGGAGCAGGATGAGAGTGTGTTTGTGTGAACGACATTGCTGTAGATTGTTGTTCATTCCCCACTCTGACAATTCAGACAGTCTCTTTCCTAGTCAAATCTCCAGCACATCGTTCCGATAGCAGGGGGCAAGATTTCTCTGGGGCACTGAAATATTTTAGGGGGTTAGTGCATGAACTCAGCCTTACATTCCACCCTTGGTGTTTCCTGGACTAACAACAGCAGCAGAAAGAAAGAGCCAAGCCAATATCTCCCTGTCAGGGATGCAGGTGCCACGTCCCATCTGTCTGCCCATCGCCATTGCAGGAGAGAAGGGTTCACTGGAATCGAGTGCCCTTGCTGAGACCAGAGATGGAGGGAAGTTTTGCTGTTCATGGATCTGTGCAAAGGAAATTGTGTCTCCGTGTGAAATTGAATTGGGAAATGAAACGTCCACATGGTGGCCCAATGCCCTAAGCAATGTGGGTGAAGGACTCAGGCTTGAAAATGATTTAACAGGGGTTTGTTTCAATTTATTGCCCTGGTTAAAAACTATGGCTAAAATGCAGCCATGTTGTTAGTACTTGTACCTGTGTAGGGACACCGCAGTGGGTGTCAAGTCCATTGCCTTCACCAGGGGCAGTCAATTATTTTATCAAGATACAAATTTCTTGGTCAAGGTCTAGAATCCAGAGAAAACAATGCACTGATGATAAGAAGTATATAAAAAAAATTGCAGTCACTATGGACATAACTATGATGTGTCGTGTTTCACTTTTTATATCTGGCACCACCTCCTTTCCCTTTGGCCTTGTAGTTGACCAAGGGTAAAACTAAACATCTCAGATACCAGGGAGTGTTTATGTTCATTCCTGTGAGCTACACAGGGGTTTGATGTTGCTGCTTTGAATCCTCCATCTCTGCCGGGATAAGGAACAATTCAGGCTGTCACTGAATTGAAAGAGGAAGATCATTGACAGGCAGAGGGATGCCTCCTTTTTAAGGTGTTTTACTAGCTGGCACAGTAGTGTAGCTAAGGGGGAACAGGGGTAGCGGCCACTCCCCCCTGAGTACATTTTCCAGAAGTGGCGCCCTTCCATGCAGCCAGCACTGGGCTCTGGACTCGAAGTCTGGAGCTGGGTTTTGTGTGTGGCCGCAGGCTGGCTCTGGGCTCCGCACCGCCCTCCCGCATCCCCAACCCTGTTCACTTACTCTGGGGCTGCAGGCAGCATCAGCTGGTTGCCGGGCTCCCCGGGGAGGAGGAGGCTCCTGCCTGCTCGCAGCTGCCCAGCTCCCTAAGCCGGGGTGGGCTCTGACAGGAAGGGAAGGGGTGGCAGCACAGTCCCCCCCACCCCCCCGCTGGATGCCAATAGGACCCTGGTAACCAAATGGCAGTTGCTCCAGGTTAATCAAGGCACCTGGGACCAATTAAGATCTTTCTAG
Organism: Gopherus flavomarginatus; assembly: GCF_025201925.1. Classification (NCBI taxonomy): domain Eukaryota; kingdom Metazoa; phylum Chordata; order Testudines; family Testudinidae; genus Gopherus; species Gopherus flavomarginatus. The sequence goes on from NC_066624.1 coordinate 52,061,519, forward strand.
AAGGCAGTGGAGATAGCTACTTTAATTGGAACACCTGCAGCCAATCAAGACAGGCTAATCAGGGCACCTGGGTTTAAAAAGGAGCTCACTCCAGTCAGGCAGGGAGGAGCCAGAGGAGAGGAAGTGTGTGTGAGGAGCAGGGAGCAAGCAGCACAAGGAGCTGAGAGTAAGAAGGTGTGCTGCTGGAGGATTAAGGAGTACAAGCATTATCAGACATCAGGAGGAAGATCCTGTGGTGAGGATAAAGAAGGTGTTTGGAGGAGGCCATGGGGAAGTAGCCCAGGGAGTTGTAGCTGTCATGCAGTTGTTACAGGAGGTACTATAGACAGCTGCAATCCACAGGGCCCTGGGCTAGAACCAGGAGTAGAGGGCGGGCCTGGGTTCCCCCCAAACCTCCCAACTCCTGATCAGACACAGGAGGAGTTGACCCAGACTGTGGGGAAGATCACTGAGGTGAGCAAATCTGAAAAGAAGTGCAGGACCCACCAAGGTAGAGGAGGAACTTTGTCACAACCAGTATTTGAAAAGAGTAAATAGAAGGTTCAAGGTAATTATAGGCTGATCAGTCTCACATCAATCTCTGGTAAGATAGTGGAATGAGTAAGGACCTCCATTAATAAAAAATTAAAGGAGGGTAATATAATTAATGCCAGTCACCATTGAGAATACAATTAGAATAATCAAATTATTTATGGAAAATAGATCCTGTCCAGTGTGGCTGATAAAGGGATTAATGTTGATGCAAGACTTAGATTTTTGTAAGATGTTTGGCTTGGTAGCTGCCGTGTCTCTCCATGCAGTAACCTTCTTTCCACCCACTCTCAAATTTTCCTTCGCTCCAAGGGTATTTGAGAGGCATCTGGGCCTGGGGATCTTTTGTGTGATGGCGGTGTAATGAACTGCACTCGCATGGTGTTCTTTGGACAGTTGGCCTTGATATGTCCCAGTTCATTACACTTAAAGCATCTACCATCTGATGGATCACTGGGCCGAGGTGAGTTACTGGAGACTGGTGAGGTGGAAGAATACTGTGTCTGTGGCTTTACTTGGGTTGTAGGTGGGGTTTTTGGCTGCCCTCGGTTGTAGGGTTTATGGTCGGTGTGCCCTCTGGGGTATTCGTTCCCCTTTACAGTAGCTTTCTTGCTTTCTGCCACTTCCATCCATGCGGCTCCAATCTCCCGCGCCTCGGTGAGATTTTTGGGTTTTCCATCTTGTAATGTACCGTGTTATGTCCTCAGGAACACCATCCAAGAACTGCTCCATTTGTATGAGGAGGTGCAGTTCTTCCAAGGTTTTAACATTGTGTCCTGATATCCAGGCCTCATAATTTTTCCCAACGTAGTAGGCGTGTTTGGGAAATGACACATCTGGTTTCCACTTTTGGGTTCTTAAACACCGACGGGCATGATCCGTGGTTATCCCCATTCTGTATCTGGCCTTGGTTTGAAAAAGTTTATAGTCGTTCATGTTCTCCTTAGGCATTTCAGCTGCCACCTCTGCTAAAAGTCCACTGAGCTGTGGCCTCAATTCTACCATGTACTGGTCTTCAGGGTTGCTGTACCCAAGACAGGCTCTTTCAAAATTTTCCAAGAAGGCCTCGGTGTCATCACCTGCCTTGTAGGTGGGAAATTTCCTGTGCTGTGGAACCATAACTGGCGAAGGTTGTTATGATTGGCTGGTGCATGCAGCCCAGCTTGCGCTAAGTCCAGTTCATGTTTTCTCTGTTTTTCCTTCTCTTCGCTTTCTTTTTGTTGTTTTTCCATTTCTCGGTGGTGGGCTATGTCTTCTTCTTCTTGTTTCCTTCTGTGGGCCATCTCTTCTTCTTCTAGTTTTCTTTTGTGGGCTGCCTCTTTGGCTGCTTGTTCTCTTTTGTAGGCTGCCAGTTTGATGCTTTCTTCCTTTTCTTTCAGCTCCACCTCTTTTTGTCTTTTTTCCAGTTGTCGCCTGTGTTCAGCTTCTCTGATTTGTTCTTCGGCCTCCATTTTTGTATTGGAAGGCATGGTTCCTGTTTTCTTGTGTTGGGGTGCCCTCCGGTGTTTATTGTCTGAACTGCAGGCTCTGTTGCCTCCTGGGGTCTGCCTAGCAACAGTGCCTTTTTCCCTTTCTTCCTCTAGCTAATTTTTTAATATAAAGTAAACCAGAAAAACCACTTTATTTGCATGAGTATAGTGCTGGTATTTGACTCCTAATGGGAGTGCTATTGTGTGACAAAAGACCCGTAACAGCTCCTTAATGGTTTCTTGCTTAATATGCAAGCCACAACTGCCAGAGAGAGCAGAAAAAAATTCTCTCTGGTTTCCTTTTAAAACCAAACTGTTTCTCTCTGCTAAAAAGCCCCTAGCAGAGAAAAGAAAAATATAATATTCCTACTGGCTTCTGGATTCTATCTTTCCCAATGCTGCCACTCATGTCATAAACCTAGTCCCAGATTTGGACCTTAGCGTCCAAAATATGGGGTTTAGCATGAAAACCTCCAAGCTTAATTACCAGCTTGGACCTGGTAAAGCTGCCACCACCCAAAAAATTAGAGTGTTTTGGGGCACTCTGGTCCCCCCAAAAACCTTCCCTGGGGACCCCAAGACCCAAATCCCTTGAGTCTCACAACAAAGGGAAATAAACCTTTTCCCTTCCCCCCTCCAGGTGTTCCTGGAGAGATATACAGAAGCAAACTCCGTGAATCTAAACAGAGGGAGTCCACCCTCTCTATTTCCAGTCCTGGAAACACAAGCACTTCCCTCTTCACCCAGAGGGAATGCAAAGTCAGGCTAGTAAATCTAACACACACAGATTTCCCCCTGACTTCTTCCTCCCACCAATTCCCTGGTGAGCACAGACTCAATTCCCTGAAGTCTCCCACTAAAGAAAAACTCCAACAGGTCTTAAAAGAAAGCTTTATATAAAAAGAAAGAAAAAGTACATAAAAATGGTCTCTCTGTATTAAGGTGACAAATAAAGGGTCATTTGCTTAAAAGAATATTGAATAAACAACCTTATTCAAAAAGAATACAATTCAAAGCACTCCAGCAACTATAGACATGTAAATACAAAAGAAAAAAAACAATAACCCCTATTTTTATGATCTCTGTACTCACAACTTGGAAACAGAAGATTAGAAAGCAGGAAATAGAAATCCCCTCATAGCCAAGAGAGTGCAGGCAGAAGACCAAGAACAAAGGACTCACACACAAACTTCCCTCCACCCAGAGTTGAAAAAATCCTGTTTCCTGATTGGTCCTCTGGTCAGGTGCTTCAGATACTTATTTCCAGGTGAAAGAGACATTAACCCTTAGCTATCTGTTTATGACAGTAGTGCACAAAATTTGGTGATAAAACTAGAGCAATACAAACTGAACATGGTACAAATTAGAAGTGGTTAAGTGATGTATTTCCAAATAGAATTGTAAACAGGGGATTGACACCAAGCGGTGTGTTTCTAGAGATGTGTATAAAAATATAAAATAACTTACAGACCAGTAGTGTTCCTAATGACACAGGTGTGCCTGTTTCTCCTGGCACCTTTTTTTCCCAGCTGAGGACATATGTTAGAAAGACTCAACCTGATCTCACCTTCAATTTTCAGCCAACTCAGAGTGCAGGCAGGGAGTACCTAGGGACTGTGTGCAGGCAGGATGGAGCTCAGGGTGCAGGCAGGGAGTACCCAGGGGCTGTGTGCAGCCAGAGGGGAGGGTGGCTAGAGGCTACTCCAGAGATATACAGAAGAAGCCTCATGCAGCCCACAGTCCTTGCACCCAGAGCTCCCCACGGGACGATGAGCCACTGGGACACCAAATGGACCCATGTCCAGGGATGTGACAGGCTACTTCCATGAACACAAAGCAGCAAACCCTGCAATGGCCACAGCTCCCCATGATGCAGAGGGCGAGCACTGGCAGGAGAAGGCAGGGCACACAGGGCTGGCTCAGAACGCTCTTTAGTTTGCCAGCATGAACAGCGGGGAGATGGCAGGCAGCTGGCAAAGCAGAGCCCGGGGCAGCTGTTAGGATGTGGATTTTCACACCTGTCTGGAAAGGCCTAGACTTTAACAATGCAGGTAGATGATTCTCATACAGCTAGTCACAGAGGTAGGAAAGAAAATCACAATCACTGTTTGCCGGTGTAAGGGCTTCTCTTACTGAGACAGTCTGAGGCCCTGCTCTTTGGCTATGCCGCAGGGGCAGCCATAGGCTGGGAAGTGAATGGTCACGTCCTCACCAGTCACACTGAAGTAAGGTGCTATTGGGCTGTTGGGAATACAGTCTTGTCCTGACAATGCCCAGCACCACCAGGTAAAGATGCTTAAAGAAAACTAAGTTTGGTAGCATCCTGTCTGGCAAGAACTCACCTATCAATAGCAGGGATGTGACATCCTCGTTTCTGTGTTGTTCTAGCACTGTAGTCCCCACTTCTCTATTGTTTGTCTGTATAATTGCTGTCTGGGTCTGCGATTGTTTCTGTCTGCTGTAGAATTAATTTTGTTGGGTGTAAACCAATTAGGTGGTGTGTATAATTGATTAGATAATCATGTTACAATATTGTAGGATTGGTTAGTTAAATTTCAGTAAAATGATTGGTTAAGGTATAGCTAAGCAGAACTCAGGTTTTGCCATATAGATTGCAGTCAGTCAGGAAGTAAGGGGAGGGGAATTGGCATCATGTTTCGCTAAGGGAGAGGAATGGGAACAGGGGCACAGGCAGGGATCTGTGGCATCAGAGCTGGGAAGGGGACACTGAGGAAGGAAATTGGAATCATTGCTTGCTGGAAGTTCAACCCAATAAACATGTAATTGTTTGCACCTTCGGACTTTGGTTATTGCTGCTCTCTGTTCACGCGAGAAGAACCAGGCAATGGGAGGGTGAAGGGATGAACCCTCTAACACTAACTAACATCTAACACACATTTGAACCTCTTCTTTTCACACCGTTGCTCATTCTCAGGTTCTGCTTTGTCTCCAGACAGATCCAGTCTCTTTCAGGATGGCCTTGCTCTTCCTGTCTGTTTCGCTCATGGATGTTTTGGAGTAAGCACTCCCCTTCCCTCTATTCTCAGGCAAACACTGGTATGAACTGTTTGCTACTGCTGGGTTAGAAAGCATTTGTGGAGTGGAAGATGCCATTTCTGGGGGATTGCTCCCAAGCTGCAGTACTTTGTGTTCAAACATCTTCCAGCTTCCTTGGGGAAAATAAGACCAAGGTTTCCATGCAATGTACAGGAAGAAGGTAGTTGTTTACTCCAGATGGGATTTGAACCCACAATCTCTGACTTAAAAAGCCGTTGCCTTATCCATTAGGCCACTGGGGCCCCTGAAAGCCAACTGAAAAAGGGATGGATATTCCCTCTCATAAATGCACATTCCTCACATTCACTCAGAAGCCAAATACCCCATTTAATCACCTTACAGAAATGTCTGCATCTGCTGGCAGCGAGACAACTGGGTAGGTTGCTGACAGAGCTGAGCACCACCTTTCTGCCAGCCATGTTTAAAGAAGAACCTCATCCTAGAGTCACCCCTCCCTCCTTCAGCACCTCCACGTCTGCGGCTCTGAGTGGCAGTAGGATGATTAGGGGGCAAATCTGGGGCTGGAAGGGGGGTATGGTCAGCCTGTAAGGAGTAACCAGGTGGGGCAGACCGAGGGGGAGGCTGTGGGTTGGTGGTTGAGATCAGAACTCTAGATCAAAGCTGTACAGTGACCTGACACCCAGGGCTGATATAGTGACTTGATGAACCCCAAACCCTTGTTACTAAGGGCATTGAGGAGTCTGTCCATTAATAATTTCTGGGAGCTCCCCAGCAGGCTGTGGGCATCAGCCATCTCCTGCCTCACAGGTTAGATTTTTGGTGCTGTGAAAGCTGCCCCCTCGCTTGCAGGCCTAGTGTAAGAAGAAGGAGGCCTGGTGCTGGCAAAAGAGGGTTTTGATTAATCGAGCTCTGTGTTATGGGCACAGGAGGGGGAGTTTATGCTCCTCCAGGGATGCCACTGAAGCCTCCTTGTGGGCTCCTCAAGGTCTGCTGGGAACTATGATGTCCCCCTTTTGCCAGTTCAAAGGCTCCCTCTTGGACACAGTGGGTTCACCTGCTGGCTGGAAGAGTGTGGGGACTGCTCCGCAAAAGCCCACCTCTGAGCAGCCATGTCAGGGACTCGGGCTTAACCCAAGTGCAGAATCTTCAGTTGTGTATGTTTCGCTCCTTTCCCACTTCTGTCTAAGTGGCAAGTGAGAAACGGACGAGACACACTGGCCTGAAGACGCCTCCCTCCCACTTCCCTGTAGGCCGTGCAAAGCCCTTGGCCTGCCTCATGCCTCATCAGGAAAGCGCGGCCATGCTGCCCAAGCCTGAGTCTCGTCCGCAGCCTGGCCCGCCATGGCTGACGGAGTGCAGAGCTATGCGAGTCAATGGCAGGTCGAGTCAGGAGCCATAGCTCTTTCCCCTGACAGTCACACAGCGCTGTCTAGCACCCGGAGAGCCTCCCTTGTGTTCTCCTGCAGCAGCTGCCTGCCGGTGTGGGTGGGAAAAGAGGACCAAGAAGCACTGCGGCCTGAGGCCAGGACAGGAGGCCCTCACCACGTCCAGACAGCCAGAGAGCTCCCTGGCAGGCTGACACCTCAGCTGCCTCATGGTCTAGGCTCTTGGTGCTCTGCTGGTCACAGCCTTGCTTGAAGGCCCAGACGGAAAAGGAACAAGCCCATGCACAGCAGAAGATGGCTTTGACCCATTAACTGCAGGATTATGGACCTAGCATGCTTCCACTGCACCACTCTGCTGGCTTTGTACCTGCAGTAGCCAGCACCCAGCCTCCAGCATCCACACTAGTGCCTTGTGAGCACTAGTGCTGGCAGGCAGATGTGCAGGCTTCTAGGCAGCAGCCTTGGTTAGCACACATATGTGTCTCTGTGGTGCAATGGGTCAGTGGATTCTGCCATTAATTGAGAAGATTGTGGTTCAAACCTACCCCGGGACAGTGGCTGAATTTCTCCATTTTTCCTGGCTGCCTTCCTCTCTGTCCCAGGACTGTCAGTCACGTTCACACTCGCTGCTTACTCAGCTCAGCACTTATTCTCAAAACTCTACCAAAGCACCTCAGTCCTACCCCTCCATGACCCTTCCAGGCAGAAGATGGCCAAAAGGATTCCCCTCTTGGGGCTAATTCCATCCCTTGCCACAGGCCTGTTTCAGTCTCCCATGAGAAGGGAATGATGGTGCTTGTATGAGCAAGTGTCTTAACTCATTCTCCCAGTTTTCAATCAAACTCTGCAGAGTGGGTCAGATCCTCAGCTGCTCAAAACTTGTATCATTGATGTCAGTGGAGCTATACGGATTTACACCAGCTGAGGATATGGCCCATACCTTTTAAAGCTGTATCCCCACCTAACTCTAGGGAGCCGATCATAGGTAATGTTAACTAGTGGCCAGAACAGAGGCCAGGGAGCCAGGAGCCCAGACAAGTCCCTGTTGCTCTCTGCGTCTCAGGCTTTCCACCTTTGCAGTGTCACCTTCCCCTTGGGTGAAACCTGCTACAGAAGCGCACAGTGATCCCTTCTTTCATTCAGCTTCCCTCTCCCCCCTACTCATCTGCCACCACACTCGCTCCATGTCGCCACCCCCGACACGGAGACCCCTTCACCACTGATGGGATGGATGGGCGAGACCATCTCCAGAGAGCCGCTCCTGTTGCTCTGCAGGCACGGCAGGACCCCAGGCCTTGAAGAGGCTAAGTAGAGGGGCAGGCAGCTGAGTTCTTCCTTTTCACTTCCCACTTGATTCAAGTATCTGCATCACATTTGTGACATAACCAAGTGGCCCAGGGAGTCCAGGGCCAGGTTCTCTGAGCTCAGGCTCATCGGTGTAAACTGGGAAGAGAACAGGAAAAGAGGGGGAAGAAGGGAGAGGAGGAGTTTTATTGCCAAAGCAGGTTCCAGCGACATGACTAGCAGTGACCAAGGCCAGGTCTGTGCTACGGGACTAGAGCGACACAGTAGAGACCCAGCCGACAGCCACAGAAGGAGTTTTAATGTCACTGCAGGAACCCCACCCCCAAAGTGACAGCAGCCAGGCTGATGGAAGCATCTTCTGTCAATACCGCCGCATCAATAGCAGGGGGGAGAGTGGCACAGCTACATCGGGGGGTGGGTTTTTCACAGCCCTGAGCCCTGTAGTTATGTCAGCCTAGACCAGGCCTGAGTCAAGTGGAACACAAAGCCGAGAGCTCAGGTAAGTCTCTGACCGAGCTAGAGAAGGGTTACAGAACAAGCTAGATACAAGAGGGAGAGGTGCTCAGAAGCAGAGGACTGCTGAGATCTGGACACTGCTTTGACTAGTTCAGATGATCTCTCACATCTGACGTGAACAAACGCGTTGGATTTTTTCAGCTCTCACACCTGTCCCAGTCACAAATCACATTTCAGTATTGAAAGTTTCCATTGCTCTTCTTGTGCAGTGATGGGGACTGTCCTCCATTCTTACTGTGAAAATCACAGCAGCAAGATGGAGTCTGGAGTCACATGGGCAAATCGCATGTCCATGCATGACTTAATTTGCAGGCCAGCACCGTTGTTTACATGTTAGTTTGAATGTTCCCAGGAAAGCTCAGATGTGGATTGGCATCTCCCAAAGTCCAGTGTCAGTGAAGCATTTCTTGATTGGGCACTTCCTGAGAATAGTCCTTTCCCAAGAAGCTGACCAAATGCATCACTGAGGCTACCTGGAATCAAATACATTTGAGATACAAGTACATAGCCCATATGCATAACTTCAAATACAAAAATGGTACACACATACAGCTAGTATAATTATAACCAGCAAATCATAACCTTATCATAGATACCTCACATGCCAACCTTTGCACAATATTTGCTGCACATATATAACAGTGGTGGCAGCAATGATCTCTGTGGTCCCAGTTTATATTAATAACGTCAGAGAAGGCTATAGAGAAGTGGGAGGGAGGCATCTTTGTCTCTTCCATTTCTCCATTGCCACTTGGGCCGAGGTGGGAAGGGAGCAAAATGTCCCTGGCTGAAGGTTTTTGCACTCGATCTTGAAGATTAAGCCCAACCCCCCGGCATGGCAAGGTAGGGGTTGTCCTGGGCTCTGTGGGGGGAAGGCTCAGCTGGGAGAAGGGGCAGACAGGGATTTTGTATCTGATAGATAAGGGCTTTGTCAGTGGGAAGCTGTAGGTCACATGCTGGGGTGATAGTGGGGTTTGAGGTGGAGCAGCACCAGCAGAGGAGCAACAGGTGGGGGTTTCACTTGGTAAAAATGAACCTGCCAAGCTGATCCCTCTGCTGGAGCAAAAGCCTCTCATTTATCTCCTCAACTCCCCTCCATGAAAATCTCCACCCCTCCCCTGGTGCTGAGAGACCCCCTCACTCCCATGGAGATTTGTAATTGTTCTGACTCTTCCTTGCCATTGTTCAAACAGTTTTCCCAGAAAAATGATCAAGGACATTTCAAATGAAAAAAGCAAACCAAACCAGAGAAACCCCCACCACACACATTTTGGGTCTGAATTTTTCTACTGAAATTTGGAGACAATAAAACTCATCCCTCTGTTGGCCAGAAACCAAAGCTAGACCTCCCCCACTGTAGCTGTGACTTCTGCTACCAAACCACCAATGCGCTGACTCCTCGTGTGAAACATTTCTCTGCACAATACTGCTGCTAATCCAGTTACTGACTCCAGGAAACATTTTCCTTAGCCCGGTTCCATGTGTCACTGGTTTCTATAGCAAAGGCCACTCCCTGCCCTGTTGCCCAGACATCCTCATTCACATCAAGCTTCAAGCTGAGAATCATTTCCCATTCCCGCTCTGTGGGAGGGGAGACTTTTAAATGCGCTCTCTGTGCGACTGCACATGGCTAAGCAAAGAGAACAAACCCAAATCCCCCCTGTGCTTTTGGAGCCAGGTTTGCGGTGGGAATTCTGTAGTTCAGATGACTTCAAGCCTGGGCATTGGGATTCTTTACCAGTTTCTCTGGCATTGGGGCATTTTTGTGCTCACAGGTGTGATAGCTGAGTGGTTAAGGTGTTGGAGTCAAAATCTAATAGGGTTCCCCTGTGCAGGTTCAAATCATGATTGCAGTGAGTCCTGTGTTTTAGCCAGTCTATCACCTGGTCAATACCTCGCTACATCCCTCTGAGACACTCTCAATTCTCTCCCCACGCCAAGGAAATCCTGTTCTGCTCCTTTCATAGAGATCCCCAGGACACCACCTCACACTGTGTCCCTGAGGTGTCAGGCAAACTCTCTGCACCTGAAGCCTCTGCCACTCACCTGCTGACCCATAGATCAGCCATAGCCCTGGTTCTGCTCCTCTCTCTAGAGTGTGAAAGGAGCCAAGTCAGCAACTCCATGGGAGCTACGGGGCTGCAGAACCAACAGAAAAAAAAGGTGCTCAGCTTTTCAGTGAGGGGCGAGGGTGAAGAGGTGGGGGAGGGAGAGGAATGGGACAGGAAGATTCAGGGTGGGAAGAGAAGGGACAGGGGTGGTGGCTTGGGGGAAGAGGTGGAGTGGGGGCAGGGCCTGTGGAGAAAAGGCGGGGATTTGTTCTGGGCCGGCCCTGAAGGGAAGCAGTGACTATCACAGTGACAATACAACTGACCAGCATTGTGGGGGAGACAGAGGGAGATCCACACTCATCAGGTCTCTTCTCTCCCCCAAGGTGAGCCAGACACTGCTGTCTCCTGGCTCTCACTCTAGCAGCTGGATGCCAAGGAGCCATTTCCCCACAGGAAGTACATTGAGTGCCCCTGTGGTGCTGGGGAGGCTGGCGCTGCTGCTGCCTGTGGGGCTGGCAGGGGGGTTGATGTCTGCACAGACTTTCAGCTGCCAGGCCGGAGGGGGCACTTGGGACCTTACCAGACTGGCTCAATGAAGATGGGGGGTTGACAGAGCAATACAGACGCTCTCCAGAGCACGGAGCAGCATCTTCCCATGCAGCCAGGCAACGAGCATTTCCCACAGCCTGGAGCCTAGGGCGAGGCAGCAGCTGCTGTTCCAGCTCCCCGGGGACAGGCCCTGTCAGCCAACAGACACTTCTTACTCACCACAGCTAAGAGCATCAGGTTCCTCCGGTGAGGGTGTGGAGCAGCCATTCCTTCTCCTGTTTGCACTCCTCTGTGATGTGAAAATCGGGGAGGGGAGGCAGAAGCCTCACTTCCTTCTTGAAATGACGCCCAGTGGGGGAAGCCAGGACAACAGGGTAGAGAGGCAAGTGGTGGCCAGACTCTAGCCGCCAGGGTCTAGTCTAGCTCAGGGTCAACTCAACTTCCTTCCTGCTCCACTGGCCCCCAGTCCCCTTCCGCCACCAGGTCAACCCGGGAACTCAGGCAGGAACAGGGTAAGGAAGCGAGCAAAGCAGGCTAAAGTGAGCCTTGTCTTCATGCGCTGCTCCCAATGATGTCCTTTTTGTGTGCAACTGCTACAAAAACATCCCAGACAGAGAAGCAACAGACCAAAATACTGCTACAGAACTGCCAAAGTAGCTCAGTTGGATGAGCATTAGAGTGAAAATCTAAAGGTACCTGGTTCAGTTCTGGGCTTTGGCAGGTCCTTCCATCCCTCTATGTGCAGAAGCTGCTTGTTTTCTGGGAGCACAGTAGTGTCTGCACCCAAGGCAAGCATGGCTGCCCTAGAGGATTCAGGAGTCCTGTGACAAAGCAATTTCAGGGGCCCCTTCCATGAAAAAAAGTTGCAATACTATAGAGTACTATATTCTCATGGGGTCTCTGCAGGCCCTTGGGCAAATTGCCCCACTTGCCCCACCTCTGGGCAGTCTTGAAGGTGAGTCCTTGATCTTCGGCTCTGCAGTAGAAAAACATAGAATGGGCTTCTGCCCCTAGTTGGCCCACCTGACCTTTAATGATAAGAGCTGTCTTTCCCAACGTGGCAGGAAGAGAGTGAGGCAGGGTGACGCTCAGGAATGGTGCCAGAGGGCTGCTGGGCAGTGACAGGCAGGGACTGGGGATGAAAACTCCTCTGTGCAGCTGAGCAAGGGCAGTATCAGGGAAGAGGCATTTGTAAAAGTGGCCATGTGGAAGGTGGTAGAGATTTGGGGGCCCAGGAGGAGGTGCTTGATGTTCAGTGTCTTGGAACAGCTGGACTTGGACATGGTGGGTGTTCAGGAAATGCACATTAACAACTCTAGGGTAGCTCAATAGGCAGAAGGTGATTGGAGGAAGGGCCTCCTGGCCAGGAAAGAACTATGGGGTTGGAGTCTTGTTCTTCACATTTGCAGTGTGAGTACAGAAGGTGCTGGAGCTCTGACCAGGGAGGGCATTACTGCTAGACTTTGTGCTCTATGGCACTGGTTACTGCTATATTAGTGTGTATGGTCCTCAGTTAAGGTGTGAGAGGGAAGATCAATGGAAGGGACTGGCTCTCTTCCCCTGGACTGCTTGATGTCTGTTGTTGCGGTGGGGGGTGGGGATTTTAATTGCCTCAGCCGGCCTGAGGACTGCTGGTCCAGTTTTCCCAACCATCAGAGAAAACATTTTTACAATGAGCACTACCAGGCACAGGTCTGTAGTGAGGTCAGCTTAGAGGAGCTCACTCCAGCCACAGAGGGGGTTCACCTTTCTGCGGGGATAGACCAGGACTCGCATTGACCGGATTTATGCTTAGCTTTTGTGTCTTTAGCATGTTGCTTCTCAGATTCTTTCTTGGTCTGACTTGTTACACTTTGACACTTAACAGGTCAGAGTTTGTGTACCTTCCTATTATCCTCACTACGATTTCATTTCCAAATTTTGAGGAATGACTTTTTGCCTCTAACAGCCTCCATTACTCGGCCGTTTACCTAGAGTGGTGTTCTGCTGGTCGTCCTATTGTCGTTTCTGATTTAGGGCAAACGTTTCACCTGAGCATCTAATTCCAGTGTTTTTAAACGCTCTGCATGCTGCTTGCAGGCACCTAACACCTGTGACAGCAGCTCCTTTTAATTCCCATCTACCCATCTGTACTTATGCCGATAGGTCGACTTTAAGTCTTTAACATTGAGCGGTAGCTGAGAAGATGGTAAATCGGACAGAAACCCGTTCAACAAACCTCTTCATTTCCTTGTTATTTCCTGACTTCTTTATTCATCACCTTTTCCTTATTTCCTGGCTGAGGTGGCAGCCTGCCAGGGAGCTCCCCGGCACCTCTGGCTGCCTGGGCTGAAGGCAAGAGGCAGGCCTGGGTGTGGTGAGGGCCTCCTGTCCCATCCTGAGGCAGCAGTACTTCCTAGTCCCTTTTTCCCACCCACGCCGGCAGGCGGCTGCTGTGAGAGAACACGAGGGAGGCTCTCGGGGCGCTAGGCAGTGCTGTGTGGCTGTCAGGGGAAAGAGCTGAGGCTCCCAATTCAACCTGCCATTGACTCGCATGGCTCCATGCTCCGTCAGCTGGGACGGGCCAGGCTGTGGACGAGACTCAGGCTTGGGCAGCATGGCTGCGCTTTCCTGATGAGGCATGAGACAGGCCAAGGGCTTTGCACAGCGTACAGGGAAGTGAGAAGGATGCGTCCTCGAGCCAGCGTGTCTCCTCTGCTTCTCCCTTGCTCCTTGGTCAGAGGCAGGAAGGGAGCAAAACGTTCCCGGCTGAAGGTTTTGCGCTCAGCCTTGAGGATTAAGCCCAAGCCTCTGGCGTGGCTGTTTGGAGATGGGCTTTTGCAGCGCGGCCCCCCACACTCTTGTAGGCAGCAGGTGAACCTACTGTGTCCAAGAGGGAGCCTTCGAGGCGGCAAAAGGCAAAAGGGGGACATCACGGCTCCCAGCAGACCTTGAGGAGCCCACGAGGAGCCTTCAGGTGCCATCCCTGGGGGAGCATAAACCCCCCTCCTTTCCATTAACAGCTGAACTCACTGACCCATGATACCACAGAGACACCTACCAGCAGCTGGTTTGCCAGTGCTGCTGCCCAGCACCCTACAACTCTTCCTGCCAGTGCCAGAGCTCACAAGGCACTAGCCTGGAGCCAGGGCCGCTAGGTGCTGCTGAAGAGAAGCCAGCAGAGTGACACAGTGGAAGCGTCCTGTGCCCATACCACAGAGCTCGATTAATCAAAACCCCCTTCTACTAGCACTGGGCCTCCTTCTTCTTACACTGGGCCCTCAAGCGAGGGGGCGGCTGGCACAGCGCCAAGAGTCTAACCTGTGAGGCAGGTGGTGGCTGATGCCCACAGCCTGCTGGGGAGCTCCCAGAAGTTATTAAGGGATAGAGACTCCTAAATGCCCTTAGTAACAAGGGTTTTGGGGTTCCCCAAGGCCAGTAAGGGAGTCACTATGTCTGCCTTCTAAGCCTGGGTGTCAGGTCGCAAGTCTAGGAGCTTGGCTACACTTGCAAGTTAGAGTGCGTTAAAGCAGCCCTGAGCGCCCTAACTCCTGAGGTGTCCACACTGGCAAGGCACATGGAGCGCCTGGGCCCTGCAGCCGGAGTGCTCCTGGTAATCCTCCTCCATGAGAAGCATAAAGTTCGCTGTGCCTCGGCTGAAACGGTCGGGCATCAAGGTGGATGACGTGTTGGGTTACTGCACTGTGATTGGCCTCAGGAAACATCTCATAATCCCCTGAAGTCAAGTGCCCACTCTGGTCATTGTTTTGATATTGGCTGCAGGCATGCGGATATCCCCTTTCATAGCTCTGTTTCTGACAGCTGGCTGCTTATCTGCTCTGGGACAAAGCAACTATTAGGGTGGAATGCTGCTGTTGTGATCATGTATGGGGGGCGGGTGTCTGGTGCTGTCCAAACACACAAGACAGCATGCTGACACACTCTCAGCCCCCCAAACACAGTCGCTCCCCCCACATACACACAACACACTCCCTGTCACACTCCACCCCCACACCCCATTTGAAAAGCATGTTGCAGCCACTTGCATACTGGGATAGCTACCACACTGCACTACTCTTTGTGGCATTGCAAGAGCTGCTAATGTGGCGACTCCAGTGCGCTTGCAGCTGACAGTGTGAACACACAGCAGGGTTTTCCCTGCTGCGGTCTCCGAGGGCTGGTTTAACTCCCAGCGCTCTACATCTGCAAGTGTAGCCAAGCCCTAAATTTGCCAGACCAACCTACCTGAGTAACTGGCCTCCACCACCACCATGTGCAGTGAGTAGGGGCACGGTGAAGCACACGCCGCACTTGCTCAGCCTTGTGCATGCTGGGGTGGCCACCTCCCTGTTAATGAGACCTGGTCCCACCATCTTCGTGGAGCTCCAATTGGCCCTGCTGCCACCCCTGTCTGTGTTGTCTTCTCTAGCAGTTGACTGGAAGGTGCACATTGGCCTCATGCCATGTAGCCGTGTTGTCTCAAAGGGCGAAAGCAGGAAGAATGGTGCCTTCATAGATCACCCAATATTCCATAACATAGTTACGGAAAATATTTCTCAATGAACTCCCAGGAAAAGATCAGAAACAGCCAGTCTCTACACCAGTCTACGGGCATTGGTATTTTCTTGAAATTTGTCAGACCAACCTAACTAACACCTAACACACATTTGAACCTCTTCTTTTCACATTGTTGCTCATTCTCAAGGTCTACTTTGCCTCCAGATAGATCCATTCTCTTTCAGTACGGCCTTGCTCTTTCACTGAGGTGTTGGAGTAAACACTTCCCTTCACTCTAGTCTTAGACAAACACTGGTATTAACTGTTTGCTACTGCTGGGTTTAGAAAGCATTTGTGGAGCGGAAGATGGCATTTCTGGGGGATTGTTCCCAAGCTGCAGTACTTGGTGTTCAAACATCTCCCAGCTTCCTTGGTGAAAATAACACCAGGTTTCTTTGCAATATACAAGAAGAAAGCAGCTTTTCACCCCAGATGGAACTTGAACCCACAATCTCTGGCTTAGGAAGCCAATGCCTTATCCATTAGGCCACTGGGGCTCTTAATTACATATGAAAGAGGGGTGGAAATTCCGTCTCATAATTGCATATTCCTCACATTCACTCAGAAGCCAAATATCCTATTTAATGGCCTTACAGAAATGTCTGCATCCCCTGGCAGCGAGGCAACTGGGCAGGTCACTGATGGAACTGAGCACCACCTTTCTACCAGCCATCTCTAGAGAAGAACCCCACCCTAGAGTCATCCCTCCCTCCTTCAGCACCTCCACATCTGTGGCTCTGAGTGGCAGCAGGATGATTAGGGGGTGAATCTGGGGCTGGAAGGGGGGTAAGGTCAGCCTGTAAGGAGTAACCAGGTGGGCTACTGGTCGGTTGTTGGGATCAGAGGTCTAGATCAAAGCTGCACAATGACCTGACACCCAGGGTTACAGGGATGACATAGTGACCCCCTTACTGGCCTCAATGAACCCCAAACCCTTGTTACTAAGGGCATTGAGGAGTCTCTGTCCATTAATAACTTCTGGGAGCTCCCCAGCAGGCTGTGGGCATCAGCCACTTCCTGCCTCACAGGTTAGACTTTTGGTGCTGTGAAAGCTGCCCCCTCGCTTGCAGGCCCAGTGTAAGAAGAAAGAGGCCTGGTGCTGGCAACAGAGGGGTTTAATTAATCAAGCTCTGTGTTATGGACACAGAAAGGGGAAAGGAGGGGGAGTTTATGCTCCCCCAGGGATGCCACTGAAGCCTCCTTGTGGGCTCCTCAAGGTCTGCCGGGAACTGTGATGTCCCCCTTTTGCCAGCTCAAAGGCTTCCTCTTGGACACAGTGGGTTCACCTGCTGGCTGGAAGCATGTGGGGGCTGCGCCATAAAAGCCCATCTCTGAGCAGCCATGTCAGGGACTCAGGCTTAACCCAAGTGCCGAATCTTCAGTCATGTATGTTTCACTCCTTTCCCACTTCTGTCCAACAGCAAGTGAGAAACGGATGAGACACGCCGGCCCAAAGACACCTCCCTTCCACTTCCCTGTAAGCTGTGCAAAGCTCTTGGCCTGCCTCATGCCTCGTCAGGAAACAGTGGCCATGCTGCCCAAGCCTGAGTCACGTCCGTAGCCTGGCCCGCCACGGCTGACTGCGCGCAGAGCCACACGAGTCTATGGCAGGTCGAGTCGGGAGCCTCGGCTCTTTCTCCTGAGATCCACACAGCACTGCATAGCGCCCCGAGAGCCTCCATTGTGTTCTCCCGCAGCAGCTGCCTGCCGGGACCAGGAAGCACTGCAGCCTCAGGCCAGGACAGGAGGCCCTCGCCACGCCCTGGCCTGCCTCTTGCCTTCAGCCCAGGCAGCCAGAGGTGCCAGGGAGCTCCCTGGCAGGCCGCCGCCTCAGCCTGGAAATAAGGAAAAGGCGATGAATAAAGAAGTCAGGAAATAACAAGGTAATGAAGAGGTTTGTCGAACTGGTTTCTGTCCGATTTACCATCTTCTCAGCTACTGCTCAAAGTTAAAGACCTAAAGTCAACCTATCGGCATAAGTACAGATGGTTGGATGGAAATTAAAAGGAGCTGCTGTCACAAGTGCTAGGTGCCTGCAAGCAGCATGCAGACCCTTTAAAAATGCTGCAGTTAGAGGCTCAGATGAAACGTATGCCCTAAGTCAGAAATGACAATAGGAGGACCAGCAGAACGCCACTCTAGATAAATGGCAGAGTAATGGAGGCTGTTAGAGGCAAAAAGTCATTCTTCAAAATTTGGAAATCAGATCCTAGTGAGGATAATAGGAAGATGCACAAACTCTGGCCTGTTAAGTGTCAAAGTCTAAGATGTCAGGCCAAGAAAGAATCTGAGAAGCAATATGCTAAAGACACAAAAGCTAAGCATAAGAATGTTTTTAAGTACATCAGCAGCAGGTAGCCTGCCAAAGAGGTGGTGGGGCCACTAGCTGACAAAGAAGCACACTACGAAGACAAGGCCATTGCAGAGAAGCTCCATGAACTCTCTGCAATGGTCTTCACTGCAGAGGACAAGAGGGAGAGTCCCATCTTGGAGCGCTCCTTATTGGGTGACAAATCTGAGGTACCATCCCAGTATAAGAAGTTTTAGAACAAATTGTTCAATTAAACAGGAAGAAGTCAGCTGGACCAGGTGGCATTCAACCATGAGTTCTGAGAGAACTCAAATTTTAGATTGCAGAATAACTAGCCATATCACACAAGCTACCCCTGAAGCAAGCCTCTGTTGCAGATGACTGGCAGGTAGCTAATGTAACACCAATTTTTAAAATGGGCTCCAGGGGTGATCCTGACAATTGCGGGCCAGTAAGTCTAACTTCAGCAATGGGCAAATTGGTAGAAACTAGAGTAAAGAATGATCAGACATCCAGATAAACAGGGTCTGTTGGGAAATGGTGAAGACAGCTTTTGTAAAGGGAACTTCTACCTCACCAATCTTCTAGAATTCTTTGAGGATCTCAACAAGCATGTGGATAAGGATGATTCATTCGATACAGCGAACTCGGATTTTCAGAAAGCCTTTGACAGGGTCTCTCGCCAAAGGCTGTAAAGAAAACTAAGTGGTTATGGGATAAGAATGTAAGACTGGCCATCCTGGGTCAGACCAAAAGTCCATATAGCCCAGTATCCTATCTTCTGACAGTGGCCAATGCTAGGTGCCCCAGAGGGAATGAACAGAACAGGTATCATCAAGTGATCCATCCCCTGTTGCCCATTCTCAGCTTCTGACAAACAGAGGCTCACTAGGGACACCGCTGGCTAAGAGCCATGGATGGACTTATCGTCCATGAATTTATCTAGTTCTTTCTTGAACCCGTTATAGTCTTGGCCTTCACAACATCCTATGGCAAGGAGTTCCACAGGTTGGCTGTGTGAAGAAATACTTCCTTTTCTTTATTTTAAATCTGCTGCCTATTAATTTCATTTGGTGACCCCCGGATCTTTGTGTTGTGAGAAGGACTAAATAACACTTCCTTATTTACTTTCTCCACACCAATCATGCTTGTATAGACCTCTATCTTACCCCCTTTAGTTGTCTCTACAGAAGCTGTTCCATACCCCTCATCATTTTTGTTGCCCTTTTCTGAATCTTTCCAATTCCATTCTATCTTTTTTGAGATGGGGCGACCACATCAGCACACAGGATTCAAGGTGTGAGCATACCATGGATTTCTATCCAGGTGATATGATATTTTCTGTCTTATTATCTATCCTTTTCTTAATGATTCCCAACATCCCGTTGCATGTTGAGTGGGTGTTTTCAGAGAACTAGCCACGTCTCCTAGATCTTGTTCTTGAGTGATAACAGCTAATTTAGACCCCATCATTTTATATGTATACTTGGAATTGTGTTTTCCAATGTGCATTACTTTGGATTGTATCAGAGGGTAGCCGTGTTAGTCTGGATCTGTAAAAGCAGCAAAGAATCCTGTGGCACCTTATAGACTAACAGACGTTTTGGAGCATGAGCTTTCGTGGGTGAATACCCACTTCCTCAGATGCATGTAATGGAAATATCCAGGGGCAGGTATATATATGTGTGCTAGCAAGCAAGCTAGAGATAACGAGGTCAGTTCAATCAGGGAGGATGAGGCCCTGTTCTAGCAGTTGAGGTATGAAAACCAAGAGAGGAGAAACTGGTTCTGTAATTGGCAAGCCATTCACAGTCTTTGTTCAATCCTGAGCTGATGGTGTCAAATTTGCAGATGAACTGAAGCTCAGCAGTTTCTCTTTGAAGTCTGGTCCTGAAGTTTTTTTGCTGCAGGATTGCCACCTTAAGGTCTGCTATAGTGTGGCCAGGGAGGTTGAAGTGCTCTCCTACAGGTTTTTGTATATTGCCATTCCTAATGTCTGATTTGTGTCCATTTATCCTTTTCCGTAGAGACTGTCCAGTTTGGCCGATGTACAAAGCAGAGGGGCATTGCTGGCATATGATGGCGTATATTACATTGGTGGATGTGCAGGTGAATGAACCAGTGATGGTGTGGCTGATCTGGTTAGGTCCTGTGATGGTGTCGCTGGTGTGGATATGTGGGCAGAGTTGGCATCGAGGTTTGTTGCATGGATTGGTTCCTGAGCTAGAGTTATTATGGTGTGGTGTGCAGTTACTGGTGAGAATATGTTTCAGGTTGGCAGGTTGCCTGTGGGCAAGGATAGGCCTGCCACCCAAGGCCTGTGAAAGTGTGGGATTTGGATTGATCAGCATTGACTTTCATCTGCCATTTTGTTGCCCAGTCACACAGTTTGGTGAGATCCTTTTGTAGCTCTCCGCAGTCTGTTTTGGATTTGACTGTCATGCGTAGTTTTGTATCATATGCAAATTTTGCCACTTCACTGTTTACCCCTTTTCCCAGAGCATTTATGAATAAGTTGAACACTACTGGTCCCACTACGGACCCCTGGGGGACACCTGGGGATAAGATGGAAGAGCCTCTTCTGACACTGGCAGACCAGGTGTCAGCTAATGCCAAGGCCTCTAGGACTTACTGAGAAGTGACAAATGCATGACTGGAAACTAGTCTTGCTCACCTGTTTGTTAGTGTTGTTTTAAATTTATAAAAATGTGTTTTGTGTTTAGACTTTATGAAAAGCTTGTGAGTTGCTGCATGCATTATTCTCACCTATAATAGCTGTATCCCATGGTATAAGGTGATATATAAGTGTTGGCACTAAAACTGTAACCCCCCTCCCAGCCACCCCGCCACCCCCGCCCCAAATCAGGAGAGAAGCATTACCAAGTGTGAAATGCTAGTTTACCAGGAAAGGAGTCATCTCTTTTCCAACAAGAGAAGGCCCTGACTGAGACATTGGACAAGTCACTGTGGGTCATCGGTGGACAAAAGACTTGGTAGATTGTACACACACACACACACACACACCAGGTGGTGGAGACATTCACAAACATTTTCCCCATCAGTTTGAGCTCTGGGGGAATGGAATAAAAAGTCCTGTCAGTAAGAAACTGCCCTTATGCTTTGACTTCAGGCAGATGGCGCGACTTCTAAGCATAAGCAAGGGATCCCGGCTGTTTGGCCAGGGTTAGCCCTAAGGGACATACAGAGCTTGCATGTTACAGCAGCTTCTACTGCTGTTTGAAACCTCAGACTGTAACTCCTTTGTGTGTATGTTTACTGGCTTTAAACTGGTAAATAAGTTCCTCATTTCTTTTCCTAGTCAGTAAAGCTTTAGCTCTAAGCTGCTCCCATCAGCTTCATTACTCCACTGGCCACGAGAGGCAGTAGCTCTGTCAGCAGGAGAAGCTCTCCTGCCAACACAGCTCTCTCTACAACGGTGCTTAGATCAGGATAATTTACATTGCTCAGGGGTGTGGATTATTCACACCCTTCCCCCGAGCGACGTAAATTATACCAAAGTCTGTTCTCATGTAGACAAGGTCTAAGATACCAGAACAACTGCTGCTGCTGCTTTTTGAACAGGAAGAGAAGGAGGAGGCTGCAAGATGGTGAAGGAGAGAAAAGCAGCACTGCAGCAGCCGAAAAAGGTGAAGAACAGGAGAATCCAGAAACCAAGTCAGGTACAGAGGACCTCTCTGCAACCTCCTCGAAACTCTCATTTTAAGAGGGGTGAAGACTGTAGAGTATGAAGCTTTCTCTCACAAACTGTGAAGAAATAGCTTTACACTCTAATGCTTTAGGTAAGGTCAGTTCGGTGATTGGGTTAGTGAGGGATTCAATACCATTTAACTAATCCATTTTCAAGTCACACATTTTGCTAATCAAAATTAATTTTGCTGAGTGTCCCCCTGTAGGCAAGCCCTGAATTCGACGCTCTGATCCATCTCTTCAGTGCCCGGGATTTGTGGTATAGAAAGGGCAGCAGGCCAGAGGTCGGGCAGTGTCTGCAACAGGCTAAGCAGGCACTTCTGTGCAGTGGGGCTCTCTCACTTTTTATAGTAGGGGTGCTGAAAGCCTGTGAACTGTACCCAGGTGTGTTCACAAGCAGTGTGAAAACGTGCAATTCTCGCTCACACTACACAGGGGCAGCACAGCTCCGGGGTTCTCTGGAATCACACAATTATGCTGGCTTTGTTCCTACAGTATCTGGAGCTTTTCACAGTAAGACATGGGGGTGCTGCAGTACCCGCCGCACCCCTCATTCCCGCACCTCTTCTTCTCTGCAGGGAACTTGTTATGCCATGAGAAGGTGAAGGGAGACTGTGCAGGTGACCCAGGCACACACCCCTAGCACTGCAGCTCCAGTGCTGTGTTCGGGATTCATTTCTGCTCTCTAATAAAACTGCCCCAGGCTCCTCTGTCCAACTAATATTTGTCCAGGCTCCTCGGAGCTGTTAGTATCTGTCCAGAGCTTTCACCAGCCCTGCCCCAGGAGAGCTGGTGCTCGCCCTGCTCTAGGAGAGCCAGGCAGGCCCTGAGCAGGGCGGCAAAGGGTACTAGACAGTGACCCTAGGCCAGTGGTGCCAGAACAATCTGTATAATGGGGGATGCTGAGCCACTGAACCAACTGTAACCCCTGGGTGTGATGGAAACCATGTCAAGCCAGGAGCTGCTGCAGCACCCCCAGTTCCAGCACCTTTGCCCAGGCAGCTCCCCCAGCCTGACACACACACACAGCCCCTGCACCCGCCCCACCCCAGGTCTCCTCAGCCCAGAGGTGAGCCCATCGGCTGAGTGGGGAATCAAAACCCCCTGAAATTACCCTGGGATCAGCATGATCTGCCTCTGCTCTGAATGTATTCGGAGCAAGTCAGTTTCCCTGTCCCAACATATGTCCTGCCATGTGTCTCTTCTCCTCCATATTCCCTCCAAACCACCCCATTTCTGCTGCACTCCTGGCTGGGTCTCTGCCAACCCCCTTTATCCCCTCCTGCCCCCAATATCTCCCTGCTCCTATAGGTCTAGAGGGCTGGATCCCTCCCTTCTCCCCTCCTTTCCTGCCTTTGGGGGTCTATGGAGATTGCTCTCTTCTCCGCCATCCCCTGTTCTGCTTCCCCATATCCCACTGCCTCTAGGGGTCTACGATGCTGGGTCTCTCTTCCCTCCATTCCCTCCCCTGCCCTCAATATCCCTCTTGGGCTCTATGGGGATGGGTCTCTCTCCCTGCCCCTGTGCTCCCCCCTGCACAGCATGTCCTGGGAGTGACTTAGTTTCCTTGGATCAACATTTCACCGCCCACATGTGTCTCTTCTGTCCTCCAGCTCCCTCCACCCCACCGCATTTCTCCTGCACTCCAGGCTGGGTCTCTGCCAACCCCTCTCCTCTCCTCTTGACCCCAATATCCCCTGCCCCTATGAGTCTATGGGCCTGGGTAACTCCCTCCCCCCATCTCCTCCCCCAATATCTCCCTGCCCCAGGCTGTGATGTGCTATGACGTAGCTGTGACATGTGCTGGGGCCAGGGCAGGCACCAAGGTTTTTACTGCTCCAAGTGGCGGGAAAATGAAAAAAAAGCCACGATCACAATCGGCAGCAGCTTCACTGCGTCGCCTTCTTCTCTGGTGACAATTTGGTGGCAGCTCCTTCCCTCCGAGAGGGACCAAGGGACCTGCCACCGAATTGCTGCCGAAGAGCCCGACGTACCGCCCCTTCCCCTTGGCTGCCCCAAGCACCTGCTTGCTGAGCTGGTGCCTGGAGCCGGCCCTGGCTGGGGCTGTGACGTGCGCTGGGGCTGTGATGTGCTATGACCTGCTCACTCCCCAAGGGTAACTCACTGACTTGAAACCGGCAGGACAGAAGGTGTCACGTGTCCATGGGCGGGGTTATGCAGATGAACAGTGTCTGGCGGCAGTAGGGAGAGCAGCGAGATGAACCGAAGGAGCCGGGCAGAGAGAATTCTTCATGTGTGGACAGAATCTGTGGGGAGTTCGTGTGGGGAGTGCCTGCACCAGAGTCACTTCAGGGCAGTGATTGCCGCTGAGCTACGTAGTGACAAAAGGTGTGTGAATGGGGTATGGTGTCTGGCTGGGAGCAGCTTGTGGTGATAAGAAAAGGGGTGGTAGCAAGAGGTCCTGTCCTAGCACGGGGCGTATACCCTGAGAGGGTGTTTTGTGGAGGCAAGTAGGTTTGAGGGTTTCTTGCAATGATAGGGGGTGTCTGGTGGGTGCAGCTAGAACCCTCCTAACCCCACTAGTTTTCTCTGTGTTGGGGGGGGCAGATTCTGTGATGTCACAGTCCCTGGAGGAGGAGTTTGAATCATAACTCCCAAGTGGGAGAACAACTCCCCCAACTCCTGCTCAGTCTCCACTAGGGGGCTGGGCTGGGCTCTCTAGGAAGGGAAGCACAGGGAAAAACAATCTCCCCTATGGAACCCAGGAGTCCTGGATCCCAGTCCCACTGCTCTAGACCCCCTCCACTTCCAGAGCCAAGCATAGAACCTAGGGGTCCTGGTGTCCAGCCCCTCCCTGCTCTGACCACTAAACCCCACTGCCCTCCCAGGGTGGTGTAGGGGTCACTAGGTCTGTGTCCCAGCTCTGCTAAGGGCCTTGACTGATTTTCCCAAAGTGCTGCCTTTTGAATCTAGGCGACGAAGTGGGGATTCACGCATGAAAGCTCATGCTCCAATACATCTGTTGGTCTTCAAGGAGCCACAGGACTCTTTGCTACTTTTACAGATCCAGAACATTTGCCCCCTCTGCCCGGTCACTGCCCACCCCCGTGTGGGGGCACCAGCACTGTGCTGAGTAGTGATGGAAAATTGTCCAAGCTGGTCCAGGGGAGACGTGTGTGTCCCTGCTGCCCTCTGCTGAGCCCTGCTCTGTGTGTGTGTGTGCGTCTGTGACACTGTATCAGTGTGTTGATGGGCTAACCAGTAGGAAATGGCTTTGCAGGATTTTTGTATTCTGCAGCAAGTGACTGACACACACACGGAAAGGGACTCACACAATCCCAAGAACACTCACACACAACACACCCAGAGGGACATGTTAGTCCAGCTCCCAAAGAGAGAAACAATCACACCCCCAGCCACACTCACAATAACCCCCCCACACACACCATAATGTTGGTGTCATTGGCCCACTCGGGAGGGTGGAAAGCCACTGTGTCTCAATGAAGCCCCCCCTGTTAAGGCCTCAGTGAACCAAAGTCCTTCCATGTTTGAACTCTCAGCGACCTGACAAGCTGGCTTAAAGAATGGAATGTAAAAGCGGCTGACTATCAGCTACAGTGCTGGTACCAAGAGGCACTAATGAGGCCTGTATGCACCTGGCTAGGGGAGTAGGATAATATATCACAGAAACTAGGATGAGATAGTAGTTTAGAGAAGAGTCACTAACAAGATAGATTAGTAGGTGCCAGGAGTGATTTAACTACTTGGGATAATTGCTTCTGTAACATTCACAGGGAAAGATGGGAGGGGGGAAAGGGGGGCATGGGGGGGAATAGAAACGGCTTGGCTAAGTTATGTATAAAAAGAGAGAAACTGTTTGTATCAGTTTGCATGATCTGAGACGTGCCTGTCTCCGTGCATCTGGTTCTGTTTGAGATCTCAAATAAACTTAGTCTGCTTCTCCACCTTGGTGTGTTCTTTGGCGTGAAGCACACCGGGCGACGAACACTCCCACTGTTGCTGTCCTCGGGCACCCTGTGTGCCGGCAACAATAACATTCACAGTTGTGCTCAGAGACACAACTGCACGCAGTTCACTCCCACTGCTCCAAATACAAGGACCTCCTGCCCCACACAGCATATGTCAAGGCCTTTTGAACTCACTGCCACTGGACAGCTACCAATGAGAATGACCCCTTCGTGCTGGATCATCTGCTTGGCCCCCCACTCCCTCTCGGGGCATACTGTGTGGCATGGCTGGGGATTGTGCAATAGCAGGCTGGGGCCGGGTCACTCCACTTCCTGCAGGAAGTAGCCAGCCCCCTGTCCCCCACAGAGGCCTGGGACCAGCCCCCCTCTGCTTCCCCCCACACAGGCCTGGGGCCTCAGCCTGCTCTGCTCCCCTGGCTCCCAAGTTTGGGGAGCGGGGAACCGCCCCACAGCACTCGCCGGCAGCGTGGCTAGGCCTCAGCTCACCTCCACTCTGCCTTCTCCCCGGAGCACGCTGGCACCGCTCCTCTTCTCCTGCCTCCCAGACTTGCTGTGCTAATCAGCTATTTAGTGCGGCAAGCCTGAGAGGGGAGGAGTATTAGAGCGGGGGCAGTGTGCTCAGGGGAGAAGACGGAGCAGAGGTGAGCTGGGACAGGGAGCAGTTCCCCTGCATGCCCCCACCCCCGTTACTTGCTAAGGGCAGCCCTCTCCCTGCACCCCCTGCCCCCTGCCCCAGCTCACCTCCACTCCTACGCTGCCTCTTCCCCCAAAACCCCTCCTCCCGTTCACTGCTCTCGGCCCCCTCCCCACCCTCACTCACCCTTACGGTCATTACAAAGTGGTAATGCAGAGACTTCCCATTTTTAAAAGTCCTGGGGTGTTGTTCCCCCGCTGTTCAGGCACCCCTAGGTCCCTGCACTTCACACAGCTCTCCCTGATTTCAGCTGTTAGTGAGGGAGCCTCACTGCTAGCGCAGACTTGGCAGTTTCTTTTTGAGAGACACTGTCCCAAAGCAGGAGTAATGCTTAGACCTGGTGATCAGTGATTTCAGATCTGTTGGTCTGCAGCAAGACTCTACAGTGAGTCTCAGTCAGCTCTGTTATTACACAGAGAAGAACAAAAGGGTCAAATGGTTCCTGGAAGCCTTAAGAAGAATCCACCCCACCGTGTACAACGCTTGTCGCCACCTGCTCTCAACCCCACTGAGAATGTTTTGGGGTCACTCCTTGGCTTTATCAACCTAAGGGACTGAAAGACTAGCAATTAATAGGTGCTCCAGTGGCGCAATTGGTTAGCGCACAGTACTTATAAGGCAGTGCTGAGAGGAGCTGTGTTGAGGTTGTGAGTTCAAGCCTCACCTGGAGCACTGGTTTTCATTAGCCAAATGGCTTCACCCCCTCATTTGGCCCTGTGGAATGTAAGAATTCTAGCCCTGGGGACATTGAAGCAGGGTCAGAATAAAAAATGTGCCTGCGGGTGGTCCACCAGAGCTGCGCAAGCAGCTGACTGTCTGCAGGCACAACTGGAAGCTCCACCCAAGCTGCAGACCACTGGACTGCCTGCAGGCACCACTGCGGCAGCTCCATGGGAGCTGCCTGCTGCCCCCTCCGAACACCCTGACCCAGGGGACCCCCTGGACGGCAGGCTGCTGTGGTGGCCCCCTGACCCAGGGAACACCCTGGGTTGCTGGCTGCTGCTGGCAGCTCAGACTCCCTCTCTGTCCCAGCAGCAGCGGCTGCTCAACCATTTAAAAAAAAATTGGAGGCACTTTTTGGCGCCCCCAAATCTCAGAGCCCTAGGCAACCGCCTAGTCCGCTTAAATGGTTGCACCGGCTCTGCTTCACTTATTACCTCCTCTCCAGAGTGCAGGTCAGAATCTACAATCCTTTCTTCCCCCACCAGCCCCTGTGCCAGGATCCCTCCAGCAGAGCCTGGAATCCTGCCCATCCTTGACCCCTGAGCCTGGAGGGAGAGGAGCAAGGAGCCATTTTTAGAGGGCTTTCCCCTTCCCTGGCTCTTGTCACGCAGATAGCAAGCAGCAAAAGACCATAAGTCCGCAGTGCAGACAAAGGGATGTTTACTGGGGTTAGTTTCCAAGCAAGCAGATTCCAAAGTCCTTCACACCAGTCAGGCTTATCTCTATACACTGACAGAGTCTGTTCCCCAGTGTTCCCTTCCCAGCTCTGACACCACAGAGCGTTTACCCCACATCCCTACATACAATTTTTTCCTGAGTGCTGGCTGGTGAGTCTTGCCCACATGCTCAAGGTTTAGCAGATCACCATATTTGGGGTCAGGAAGGAATTTTCCTCCAGGGCAGATTGGCAGAGACCCTGGGGGGGTTTCACCTTTCTCTGCAGCGTAGGGCACGGGTCACTTACTGGAGGATTCTCTGCACCTTGAAGTCTTTAAACAATGAGTTGAGGACTTCAATAGCTCAGACATAGTTCAGGGGTTTGTTACAGGAGTGGGTGGGTGAGAGTCTGTGGCCTGCGTTGTGCAGGAGGTCGGACTAGACGATCATAATGGTCCCTTCTGACCTTAAAATCTATGAGTCTATGAGCTCTGACAATGCAGAGTGTTTACCCCACGTCCCCCTTCCCAGTTCTGACATTGCAGAGCCTCGCCTGTGTCCCTGTTCCCCGTTCCCTGTTCCCATCCCCCCATTAGCAATCATGATTCCAATTTCCCCGCCAACTGCCTGTTTGACCCCAGTTTATACAGTAATATTCTCAGCGAGACCTTAACCAATCATTTTACTGAAATGTAATTAACCAATTCTAACCCATTGTAACAGAATTCTCTAACCAATTACATCCCACTCCCCTAATTAACTTACACCCAGCAAAATTAATTCTGCAGCAGACAGAAACAATTAGAGAACCAGACAGATTGACACTAGAAAAACGGGGACCAGAAAGATAAACCCTACAGAAATGAGGGTTTCACAACTGCAACCAATGAGAAGGGATTTCTTGCCAGACCAGATGCTCCCTTAAGATCATGCATCCGACGAAGTGGGTATTCACCCACGAAAGCTCATGCTCCAATACATCTGTTAGTCGATAAGGTGTCACAGGACTCTTTGCTCCTTGAGATCTGTTTCTTTATCTGGTGGTGATGGGCACTATCGGGACAGGATTGTCTTCCTAACAGCCCAACCCCACCTTAGTTCAGTGTGACGGGTTTGGGAGGTGAGGATGTGACCGTTCGCTTCCCAGTTTATGGCTGTCCTTGCTGCTTAGCCAAAGGCCTTAGCCTATGAACAAGGGCTCATACTCTCCTAGGGAGAGAAGGCCCAGACACAGGCAGACTGGGATTTTGGTTCTTTGTTTTATACCCCTGTCACTAGCTAAGCGATAAAAATACCCCTAAGTTCTTAAAGTCTAGGCCTGTACAGGCAGCCTGAATATCTCTATTCTAACAGCCATCGGTCCCTGTGGAAAAATGATCTATTCAGGGTTGTCCCTAGACATTTTGGTGCCCTACACAGCACCCCCGTCGCCCAGCTCGAGCTGGCAGAGCGGAGCAGTCTGGGGCCAGGTCACTCCACCTCCCGCTGGCCGGTAATTGCAGGGCAGGCCCGACCCCACACTCATGGAGTGGTGGGAAGTGGAGTGATCCGGCCCTAGCTCGCTGCACTCTGCTCCCAGCCTTGGAAGTTGGGGGGGTGGCTGGAAACGCCCCCCCCCCCACGCTCACCAGTGGCATGGCTGGGAGCTGGTGGAGCAGAGCAGGCTGGGGCCAGGTCGTTCCACTTCTCACCGCCCAGTGAGTGCAAGGTGCGCCTGATCCCTCCTGCAGTCCACCGGGATGTAGCTCAGGGGAAGGGGCGGAGTTGGAAGGGGTGAATGGAGTGGAGCAGTGATGGGAAGAGGCAGGGTCGGGGCTTTGTGGAAGAGGCAGAGCAGGGGCAGCTTTCCTGGCCGGCTCAGGCAGCCAGGGGATCAGGCTGGCCACTGGAGCAGTACACAGCTGCTTAGGGCAACAGGAAAAATGGGGCAATTTGGTGCCTCCACATCCGTTCACCAGGCAGTGTCCCTGTAGTGTGTGCTGTCTTCATAGGTCCTTTCTCAGTCTTTCTCACCCTCTCATCTTGAGTCTCCTGTGTCCCCTGCTTTCAAGCACAGACTCACTCTGGCTGTTCAGGAGAGGGGAGGACCATGCCTATGTGTGGCCAGCAGACAGCGACAAAGACCCCCAGCCAGCCTGCTCCCTGCCATGCCAAACACCCACTGAAGGTCACCCACAGACCAGCATGCGGGGCGGCTGTTGATGCTCTGTGGTCAACATCAGAAGAAAGTAGGAAAGCAGGGCCAGCCCCCGTGGTGGGGCCTCTTACTGTTCCCACTCAAGGTGCTCACTTTTGCAGTGGGGCAGGAGATTTTACCCCAAGAGGCTTTTCCCCAACTGGTGAGAAGCAGAAAAACACCCAGGCTCCCAAGGTGCTATGTAGTAAACCCCCTCAAGCACAGGGACAGGCGCACATTTGGAAGAGGGAAACTGCTCTACACGCTAGCCCAGGCAGCTGCCCATTATCTTTGGCAAGTCAGGAATGGCAAAGGCTAGACTGGAAGCACTTGGGTCAAATGCCCCAGCCTTTGTGACACCCAAGCCCCAGCTCCTTCCTGGGGCTCTAGCTGAAGCCAGAGCATTGGCCTGAGCAGCCAAGAAGAGGTTTCAGCCCTGAAGAGGGCAGGCTTTTCAGCACAATGGTAAAACTGCACAAGCACAACGGGACTTGACCCCTCAATCGCCTAATCCAAAGTCAGATGCCTTATCCATTAGGCCACATGGTCATATAAGAAAAATGACTCCAGGTACTTCTTTTTAGAAGACGGACACTGTGTTTCTCAGACTCGGGTCATCTACTGAGGGAGGCCAAGACTCTCTGGGCACAAGAAGTCGAGTTCCTAGCGAGATGTGAGGCTTAATTCTATGGAACCAGGTGCAGGACTTTGGCAGGGAGGCTCAGACATGGGGGATTGAAGTGCAGCAGATGGACCGGCTATCTAGGTACAGAGATTTAGTCACTCTGAGGCACAGGAGGGAGGAGAAGGAGGAATCCTGCTGATGGTCAGTGGCTGTGCAGAAAAAAGGGTGTTGATTCTCCCATCCTAAATGGGCTGGTTGGTTTGACCCTTGTCCCCTCTGCAGAGCACAGTGGAGACTGCGGTTCACCGTTTGTGGGGCAGGAGGGCACAGGTGCAGGGCACTGGGCTCCGATGCACCTGGAAGGCAGCTCTGGTGGGGTGGGGCAGGGCAGGGCTTGTGGTTTACGTTCTGCGTTGCCTGGTGCTGGGCCATTGCACAATCCCCAGCTATGCTGCACAGCCCACAGCAAGAGGTGGTGGGGGGCCAAGCAGATGATCCAGCAGCAGGGGGGAGAGGATATGTGGTTGCGGGGAGGAAAGGCCTTGGGCTGCACTGGGGGAGTGCAGAGCGGGGGTGACACCCCAGAAACCTGCAGCAAAGGGACAGGCGGGCTGGGTGGATAGAAGAGGCAGTGAGCCTAAAAGGGGAGTGGGGTCTAATGGTCAGAGCAGGGAGGGGGCTGGGTGCCAGGATCTCTGGGTTCTACCCTTGGCTCTGGGAGTGGAGGGGGGTCTCGAGGTGAGAGCAGGGGGACTCGGAGCCAGGACTCCTGGGTTCCATAGTGGTGGCTGGTTTTTCCTCTGTCTCCCTCCCTAGAGGTCCTAACCCAGTCCCCTGGTGGAATCTGACTGGGGGAGGGGATTGCCCTGCCACTCTAGACTTGTGATTCAAACCCCTCCCCGCATGGGCTCTGACATCACGGAATCTCCCCCCCAAGTCAGAAAGTAGGAACCCCTACTCACATGCAGAGGAAGCTAGTGAGTTTCTTGAGGGTCTCTGGCAGAGATGACAGCACCCACCAGACACTCACTCATGGTTGCAAGGAGACCCTCCTGCACAGCCCCCTACTACAAGGAGCCCAACCAGGGTCACAAGGTGAGATGGGGTCGCAGTGGCAGGAAGGAGGCAGAGCTGGGGGTGGTGCCAGGTCCGGTACTGGCTACACAGCAAAAACCACACTGCTCTGTTACATATTTCCCAAGGTTATGGCTGAATACAGGGTTTGGAATGATATCAGGGAAATATTTTGTTTCCAAATAGACTCCCTATACCAAATGACTGTGCTAATATGCTCCCCCTGCGCCCCTCCCCCATTATTTCAGGATCCGAGCATCTTCCTAATTCGCAGGGTAATTCTACTCCCAGGCTCGTGCGAGGGTGGGAAGCGCCACCAGCCCCATTTCCCGGACGGGAGAACTGATGCCCAGGGAGGCTGAGTGATGTGCCCAAGGACACCCAGGAAGTCTGTGGCAGAGCAAAGCATGTTTCTGCCTCCCCCCTCCTGGGTCTGGCCTGCTCCTGGGTCACTGTATGTTGCAGGGGCGGGGCCTCGGGGCAAGGGGCAGAGCAGGGGCAGGGTCTCGGGAGAAGGAGCAGTGGGAGGGCGGGTCTTGGAGGAATGTGAGGGCTGGGTCTCAGGTGAATGGGTGGTGCAGGGGCGGGGTCTTGGGGGGAAGAGGCAGTGTGGGGCAGGGAATCCGGAGAATGGGCAGTGTGGCATTGCGGACTTCGGGGAAGAGGCAGTGTGAGGGCAGGGTCTCGGGGCAAAGGGGAAGGATTTTGGCGAGGTCTCAGCAAAGAGGTGATGTAGGGATGGGGATTCAGGGAAATGGGTGGTGAAGGGGCGGGGACTCGAGGGAAGGGGCAATGCTGGGGTTGGGACTGGGGGAAGGGGCAGTGCAGGGGCGGGGTCTCGGGGGGAAGGATGGTGCAGGGGTGAGGTCTCAGGAAAAGGGGCGGGGACTGGGGGTAGGGGTGGTGCAAGGGCAGGGCCTCAGGGGAAGGGACGATGCAGAGATGGGGGTTAGGGGAAGGGGCGGGGCCTCAGGGGAAGGGACAATGGGGGGCAGGGATTAGAGGGAACAGGCAGCGCAGGGGCGGGGCCTTGGGGCAATGCGAGCACAGGGTCTCGGGTGAATGGGTGGTGTAGGGGTGGGATCTCAGGGGGAAGGGGTGGTGCAGGGGCAAGGTCTCAGGGCAATGTGAGGGCGGGGTCTCAGGGTGAATGGGTGGTGAAGGGGCAGGCTCTCGGGGGGAAAGGGAAGCTCAAGGGCAGGAACTCTGGAGAAGGGGCAATGTGAGGGCGGGGGTGGGTCCTTGGGGAAAGGGCGCAGGGGAGGGGTGTATTGGGGAGGGGCAATGCAGGAGTGTGGATTTGGGGGAAGGGGCAGAGTGAGGGTGGGGTATTGGGGAAAAGGGGCAATGCAAAGGCGGTGCCTTGGAGGAAGGGGGAGTGGCAGGGCTTTGGGGAAAGGGGCAGGGATTAGGGGGAACAGGTGATGTGAGGCCAGGACCTCGGGGGTAGGAGCATGGTGGGGGCAGGACCTTAGGGGCGGGAGGGCAGGGGCAGGGCTTTGGGGGAGGGTGGAGCTCGGGGGGCTTGGGGAATGAGAAGGATTAATTCAGTTCAGTGGCAGGTCTGTTTGCGGGTGACACTGGTACTGCAGTGGGTGTTTAAAGCCGGGCTGACCCGAGGGAGGAGGATGGGGCTGGATGGCTGGGCACAGCGGGAGTTCGGGGAGTGACAAGTAACCAGTTACAAGGCTCATCGGACATACCCAGAAACCAGCTCACACCCAGATGGGGGGTTAAAGCCCCAGTAAACAAGGGGCGCTGGGAACATCCCCGCGGTGCAGACAAATGTACCAAGTCACCAGACAGAAACAGACCTGGCACTGATCTGCCCCGCACAGACCTGGCCGGCGCCAGGGTTGCCGGGCGGCATTTTGGCGGTGGGAGCTTCGCCCCCCACCCTGGTCCTCGGCCTTTGCCGATCAGCTGCTTTGTGTGGGGGTGAAAGGGGCGAAGCGGCGCAGCACGTTCCTACGCGGAGCAGTTTCATACACTGCTGGAGCTCTCTGGGGGCCTTCAACCTCCCCCAACCTTCCCCCTAGTGTCCCCCCATCTACTGTGACTCTCCTGCCAGCACCGCCCCCTCCTCTCCCTCTGTAGGGCCCCAGCAGCCCCTTCAACCTCCAACAACCTGCCCCCCAGTGTCCCCCCCATCCGCTGTGACTCTCCTGCCAGCACCACCCCCTCCTCTCCCTCTGTAGGGACCCAGCAGCTCCTTCAAGCCCCCCAAACTGCCCCCCAGTGTCCCCCCATCTGTTGTGACCCTTTCGCCAGCCCCACTCCCATCTGTGGGGATCCCTCAGCCCCCAGTGTCCCCTCTGCCATTGTGTACACTCTACCTGGCCTTTCCCTTCGCCCTCGACCTCCTCCTCCCCTACCATCCGTAGCACCCCGACACCGAACTTCTCCTCTTGCCCCACCCCCAACATCCTCCTTCTCGTCCTCAGCACCCCACACACCCTTCCTCCTCCCTCGCCCATCCCTGTCCTCAGCGCCCCACCTTTAATTGCCTCCAACCCATTTCTCATTGCTGGGCCCCACTTTCCCATCCCCCCACTCTTCCAGTCCATCCCCAGGGTGTGAGGTTCCTCATCTTCAATCTCTGCTACACCCAAACCTGCCAGGTTCCCCTTTTCAACCACTGTGGGGTCGTCCAACCCGCCGACACCCATCCACTCTGGGCTCTCTAAATCCCACATTCCCACAACGCACCTTGGTAACCCCTCCCTCTTCTATCCCTAATCCCCCTATTCCCTTCCCTTGAGTCCTCCTGAACACCCCAACTCACAGTCAGGCCCCTACATACGTCCCAGTCACTCATTCACATGCTGTGCTAGTTCTTCAGGGACCCCCACAGCCCACCAAACTTCTCCATCCATGAGCCCCATGGACCTGTGGCCGGGAAGGTGAGGAAACTCCCACTTTGGCTGGGCTGGGTGTGGGTGTTAATCTTTTCCTGTCTTGTGTGTGCTGTGCTCACAAAGGCTTTTTGCTCCTCCAGGGTGGGGTGTGGTTTTGGCCGAAGATTAGGTGTTTTGGTACCCTGTGGATGCTGTGTAGTGTCTGGAATGGGGCGTGTGTGTTCCTATCATGCCCCTTCCCCTCTGCATGCAGAGCTGAGGACAGACTGGTCTGAGGAGCAGAGCAGGAGCTCTGGGAAGGAGAAGAGCAATATGAAGATGGAGTCTAAGATGAGGCCAGTTAACTTCTGTGGAGGGAGACATGCTGGACAGCGCCAAGGATTGGGGAGACAAGCAGGTGTGAGCCCCGGGCTCAGATTTCTAATTGTAGCTGTGATGGCAGAATGGGAGGAGGGTTGAAGCCGAAGCCCTGGGGTGCAGGAGTAGCAAGAAGAGGAGCCTCACCACCATTGCTTTTTCTTTTCCTCTTGCGTTGTGTTTCATACCAAGGGAAAAGAAGACGCGGGGATGGAGTCCAGCCCTGAGGTGAGATGGAAAGTGATCGAGAGCAGTGACAGCACGAATCCTGTTGATTCCAGGCAAGACCTGCCCAACTGGGACGAGAGTAACCGTCTCTGTCAGTGAGATGTGTATCTGGTTTGGGAAGGGCTCTGGTCACAGGCCTCCTGGCTCCAGGCAGGGACTTCTCATTACCTGGATGTGGGTTTCTGGACTATCTGTGGCTTCAAGGGAGATGATGTTGCCATTTGCGAGGGCTGATCATCTCTCTGGCCAGGAGTGGTGTGTGCTCCCTAGCAGAAAGTTGGATCCATGAGGGTGACTCCCTGTTGTGAATTTCTTTCATCCTCCTAGGTTTCTCTCTCTGTGTTAGCCAACTTTCACTCAAACTCTCTCTCTCTCTCTCTCTCTCTCTCTCCTTTTATGGCCACCTGTCATGTTCAGTTGCCTGCATTCTCTTCCTCTGCTCCCCCTCCCCCAGTCTCCTATGGGCTCAGCTGGGTCTATCTGCCCATGGGCAGGGTGTCTGCCATACTAGGAAGGATGTGTCCTGCCTGCCAGGATAAGGGGGTTGCTCCTCCCATCCCCTATCTTCGGGAAGACCTCATTGCTGTAACTGGGTCACAGCATGAGTGGCCATTCATGTCTTTGGGGCTGTGAGGTCTGAGACTGAGAAGGGTGGGCTCACAGTCATGGCTTTGGGCAGAGGAGAAGTGGGGCTGGGATTAGAGATGCCCCTTATCACCTGCTAGCTCCGTTACTACATCACCCAAAAGCCTCGCTAAGAGTCCACTATGCCTTCTTGTGCTGGGCACTGCAGAGACAATTAGAGGGACAGCAGGATGCATGAGGAAATAGATGAGTGTGTGAGGCAGATGGGTGAAGGGATGTGTGTGGCATACATTGGGGACGGATGAGGGGTTGAGGGTTGGATGGACAGCGGGACAGATGGAGAGCTGCAGGGATGGATGGTGATGTCAGAGGCTGGACTTGTGATGGGTTCAGCTCATGGCCGCTGGCTCTGTCATCTCCTGCCCACATCTGCCTCTCTGAATCTACCCCTGTCTCTCGCAGGCAGCACTCAGCAGAGTTTGGCCCTGTTGTTTCACTGGTGCCTACATCCAGGGCACACCTGTGCGTAATGTGCTCCTGGAGAGCTCAGGCAGGGAGAAGTGTGTGGCTCTCTGCTGCTGAACCAGCTACTCCAAAGAGTGCTGCAGATCTCCCCCTCCTTGGGCAACAAGACCCTGGCCGAGGGGTTCCCTGTCCCTTCTCGCTGCCAAAGCAACCTGCTCAGCGCAGAAACCGAGGTCACCTGTCTCCGCCCAGCCTCTAGCTGGAGCTGCTCCAGCCCCAAATTGCTGGTATCCAGCCTGGCTGGAGTTGGTGTGATGTCCTAGCAGAGTCCATTCTTTCTCCCCGGTAGATTATGATTTTCCCCACTGCAGTTAGTTGCTCTTTCTCTGCTTCCCCATAACCCCTCCCCAGCGATAGTGACCTCTGCTGGCCAGGCACGGGAGTGTCCTGTAGGTGCCTTCTTGTAGGAGCAGTGACTCCTGGTGGCGAGGGGCAGCAATGCCTGGCATTTATCCCCCCTATCATTGCTGCAGCGACCCCTGGTGTGGCAACTGAGGTCAGTTGTCTATGTGACCCCACCACTGCCATTGCGCCTGCGAGCGCTGGTGGGTAGGTGAGGCAGGGCCCTGTATGTATATCAGTCATTGGGGCAGGGCCCTCTGCATATCCCACTCTCATCTCGGTGACTTGTGTTGCCCAGATGGGGCAGTCTCCTGTGTGTATTTACTCCCCCCAACCCCTGCATTGGGCCTGTGACCACTGGTAGCCAGAGGAGTCAGTGCCCAAGGTGTATTCTTCACCTCCCCCAAGGTGGCAGGGTGCCTGGGTGGCTGTGTCAAGCAGTGCCCTGGGTATCTTCCAACCCCTTTGTGGTAGTGAGCCCTGCTTCTGGTGTGTATCACTCCCCCACTAGGGATGTGCACTGGTGGCCAAGTATGGCAGTGCCCTTTGTGTAGTCCCCCCCACCCCACAGGGTGACCAGATACAAAGTGTGAAGAATCGGGACGGGGTGGAGGATAATAGGCACCTACATAAGAAAAAGCCTCGAATATCAGGACTGTCCCTATCAGGGCCATCCTTAGGATTTATGGTGCCCCAGGCGGGATTATTAAACTGGTGCCCCTGTGCCTGTCTTGCCCTTAGCAACACAAACATAAGCTTACAATATTGGAAAACTTGCCACATGCATGTTACTAAAACCAGTTTAACTTAATTAAGCACACTGTAATGCTGATGAACTAGCACTAAAATAAAAAATTCTGATTTGACAGAATGATGCAAATATCATTTTTTAAATTTTTCAACATTTTATTGGAAATTTATATGAAGAGGTATTGAAACAAGGATTAGTTTTTAATTAAAAGCAATCTTTCTGGCTTTTTTGGCTGCAGAATCAGTAATAATGTCATCGTATGACAAAGACAAAGTCATGTCTTGTTTGATTGCAAGAATAGCAAGACCAGTCAAATGATCCTGACTCATTGTAGAGCGGAGATAGTTTTTAATGAGCTTTAGTTTTGAGAAACTCCATTCTCCTGATGCTACTGTTACAGGAATTGTCAGTAGAATATGAGTGGCAAGTTTGCTGGTATGAATAAACTGTACAATGTCCATCATCGATTTTGCATGTGGCAACAACTCAATTATTCGTACAGTTCAAGTCCATTTAAATCAAAATGATCACCATGCTTCAGGAGGCTCTCTAGGTCAGGGGTCCTCAATGTTGTGCCCACAGGGGCCTCTCAGTGCAACCGCGTACTGGCCGGAGGACGAGCATCTGCCGAAATGATCGCTGAAATTTGGCGGCATTTCGGCGCCGGCACCTCTGGATGACACTGCTTGCCGCCGAATTTCAGCAGCATTTCAGCGGATGCTCATCCACCACCACGGTCCTTCGTCTGGCGCCCGCCAGACGAAAAAAGTTGGGAACCACTGCTCTAGGTTCTTGCACTTTGTCATTAGTTGCTCTTGTTTTCCTATTTTGTTGAATTTAGTCCCGCTCAGCCTGTTGCCAGCTGAGTGAATGGAACCGCAGGCCGACAGCGGGTTGAGTGGCTGAGCCAGGGTCTCAGCCGCCGGCCTTCTCAGCCCGTTGCCAGCCTGGGATTCCTTGTTGGTCTCCAGGCCAGCAGCGGGTGCTGAGTGGGGCTGGCAGCCGGGACCCCGAGTGGCAATGGGGCAGCAGCAGGAGCTCCGGGGCAACGGTGAGCTGAGCCGCTCAGCCTGCAGCTACGTGTCATCAAAAATCAGCTCGCATGCCATCTTTGGCACATGTGCTGTAGGTTGCCGACCCCTGCTCTATACGCTAATAAGGAGATGAGCATATTAGTTGTTGGAGGGTTCTATTTGGCAGTAACAGGGCTATAGGAAAGTCAGTCAACATTTTTTGTTTCTCTGATGAAAACTGGCCCACCCCCTTCCCCATACCAAACTTGTCATAAATAATTGTCAACAACTTAATTTCCTGGTTTTGGCTAAGATATTGATTTTTAAAATATATAGATATATTATATATAGAAATTGAATTCAGGATTGTTAACAAGCATTTTTGGCAAACAAATTTGCTCAATGATAATCAAAATGGCAACA
This sequence comes from Gopherus flavomarginatus, assembly GCF_025201925.1. Taxonomy (NCBI): domain Eukaryota; kingdom Metazoa; phylum Chordata; order Testudines; family Testudinidae; genus Gopherus; species Gopherus flavomarginatus. The sequence goes on from NC_066624.1 coordinate 52,099,879, forward strand.
CAGTACTTCTTTCATGCTTGGCTCACCCCCCCCCCCAGCCTGCTGGTTCAACAGCTGCAGTAGAAAAAGAGATACGTGGAAAACTGCAGGACCCCAAAATCCACCTCTTGGGGTGCAGAGTGGCAACAGCAGCAGCAAACCCTCAGGTCCGATCACACACCAATGGGCACCACCGCCAGCCCAACGGACCATGGTGAAGTTAGCACAGCAACTGATCTCAGGGACAGGGCACTCATGGAGCCACAGCAGCTCATCCTGCCCTATGCAGCTCCCCCCTGATGAGACATATCACTGCCTGTACAGGGGAAAGACGTGCTCCCCAGCTAAGGTGACTAAATCCAGATGTCCTGATTTTATAGGGCCAGGACCAAAATTTGGGACTTTGTCTTATATAGGCACAAATTACCCCAACCTAGGGTGACTAGATAGCAAGTGTGAAAAAGCAGGACGGGAGGTGGGGGGCAATAGCAGCCTGTATAAGAAAAAGACGCCAAAATTGGGACTGTCCCTATAAAAATGGGACATCTGCTCACCCTACCCCATCCCCCTGTCCTGATTTTTCGCACATGCTATCTGGCTATCCCCAGCCCAGCCATGTGTGACAATTCCAATCCTGGCTGCCTGCGAGGAAGTGAGTTACTGTCACTGTCATTCCTCAGCAGGTAGGCAGCCAGCTTCACCTTCCCCCCCAGCACCTCACCCAACACAGCCCTGACAGCCCTCAAGCTGGGGGAAAGAGTTACACTCACAGGTGAGTTCCTTCTCCCACCTCTTCCCAGAGACTTCCCAGCAGCCAATACCCTCCCTAAGATTGTGCTGCATTCAGCTCTCTCTAGGACCCAGCAGCCCTGCTCTTACATTCTCCACTGCTTCCCATCTGTCCGGGCTCCCGGAAGAGTGGTGCCCCCAGACCTAGTGGTGCCCTAGGCGGCTGCCTGTTCTGCCTATGGCTAAGGAAGGCCCTGGTCCCTATAAAATCGGAACATCTGGTCACTCTATCCCTTCTACCCCTGTGCCAGGTATGGCAGGCACTGATCCCTGGCATCCCTGTGGGGCAATACCCTCTGTATATCCCCCAATTGGGGCAGTGACACCTGCTGGTCAGGTGGGGCAGTGCCCTGTGTGTGTGTCCCCTATCTAGGTAGTGACCCCGATGGCTAAGTGAGGCAGTGGCCTTTGATTTCCTCTTCTCTCCCCAGCCCCCTCTCTCTCTGGGGTAGGGCCCCCAGTGGGAGAACTCCCCGATGTGTATCTCTACTAACTGGAGCAGTAACCTCCCCGTGGTGCCCTGTTGTAGCAGTGCCCTATTGGTATCTCCCTCCCCCTCTCCCCACGCCATTGTGGTAGTGGCCACGTCAGGTAGTGGCCTGTTTATCATCTCCCCCACACCAGCACCATTGCAGCAGTGCCACCTGGTGGCCATGTGCTGCAGTGCCCTGCCTGTATCCCCCCCTCCCACCATTGCTGCAGTGACCCCAGGTATCCAGTTTGATTATTAGCCTGTGTGTACCTCACCTCTTGGGGCAGTAACGTGTGGGGTTAGCTAAGACAGAGCACAGTCTGTGACGTCTGGTGGCCATGTAGGGCAGTGGCCTGTATGTACTATCTCCTCTGGAGCGGTGACCACTGGTGTCTTGGTGTTAAGATGCAGCCACCTCTCGGTTACGTGGTGGGGCTGTTTACAGGACAGTGGGGCAGCCCCCCCATTCCAGGAAGTAGGGGAAAGTCTGGTGTTCGGGGCAGAGCGTTCCACCTTCTATCGAACTGTGATGCTCTGAGCACCTTTCCCTTCCATGAAGAAGACCCTGTGTGACTCCAAAGCTGGTCCAGTAACAGGTATCACCTCAGCTGCCTTGTCTCTCTGGTATTCTGGCCAGTGTCTAACTTCCTCTTCACTGTTGGTCTTCAAACCTCCTCCAAGCCTCCCCACCCAGTCCCTTAAGATGCCAAACCTCCCCTGGAGCCCAACCAAGGGGGGGCACCCCACCTGAAATCCCTACGGCACCATGGGAGTGGTAATGTCCACTGCCTCCATCTCCCACCAGCCAGGACAGATCCTACAGCACCATAGGAGTGGTCGTGTCTCCTGTTTCCATTTCCTGACAGCTGCTGCCAGGCCCAGCCCAGACTTCCCATTTCTGGTGTGAATCTGGAAGCAGATGCTGCCATGAGGCGGTGCCGGGAAGGGTGGTGCTGGTGTCAGGAGAAAGCAGGAGGAGTAGGTGGGTCTGTGCTACTGCGGGGAGGTGCTGCCCTTGCTGTGAAAGGGCCCCACTATTAGAAGAGATGTCATTTCCCTGCCCTGCCACACTCTGCACCAGCCCCTGCTTATCACGGGAGCAGGGCTGGCTCCAGGCACCAGCGTAGGAAGCAGGTGCTTGGAGCAGCCAATTCAAAGGGGCGGCCCGTCCGGTATCGGGGCTGCACATCTGGGTCTCTGGCGGAAATTCGGCGGCGGGTCCCCCATTCCCTGTCAGTCCTTGAGCTGCCGCCAAATGTCTACCAAAGAGGAAGGGAGGGAGAACTCACCACTGAACTGCCTCAGAAGAAGCAGTGTGGTTGAGCTGCCGCCGAAGAACCACAGCTTTTTTTTCTTTCTTATTTACTTTCTCCACACCGGTCATGGATTTGTAGATCTCCGTCGTATCCCCCTTTAGTCGTCTCTTTTCCAAGATGAAAAGTCCCAATCTCATTAATCTCTTCTTAGACGGAAGCTGGTCCATATCCCCTCATCGTCTTTGTTGTCCTTTTCTGAATCTTTCCCATTCCAATAGATCTTTTTTGAGATTGGGGCAACCGCATCAGCACGCAGTATTCAAGATGTTGGCGTACCATGGATTGATATTGAGGCGATATGATAGTTTCTGTCTTCTTACCTATCCCTTTCTTAATGATTCTCAACATTCCGCTGCACGTTGAGTGGATGTTTTCAGAGAACTATCCACAATGACTCCCAGATCTCTTTCTTGAGTGGTAATAGCTAATTTAGACCCCACCATTTTGTAGGGATAGTTGGGATTATGTTTTCCAATGTGCATTACTCTGTACTTAACAGCACCAACATTCATCTGCCATTTGGTTGTCCTATCACCCAGTTTTGTGAAATCTCTTTGTGGCTCTTCACAGGCTGCCTAGAACTTAACTATCCTGAGCAATTTTGTATCATCTGCAAATTTTTGCCACCTCACAATTTACCCCTTTCCCCAGATCATTTATGAATAAGTTGAACAACACTACACTTTGATCTTGAGCACAGAGAAGCAATGCTGACACTCTTCCACGCATGCAGACCCCTGTGTCCATCCATTTCTACCTCACCAGGATGAGCTCCCAGTCATGCAACAAACACCATAAATAGGGAACTCTACAGGAGACTGACTCACTTCCCCGAAATGACTCCAGTGGAAGAATTCAAAGCAAGAACCCTTAACACATAATTCTGTTCAAAGACAGACAAGTCTTGCGGATGCCTTCCTCTCGCTGGTTTCCCCTCTAGACTCCGAATTCCCATAAACCCACCCACTGACCTGTGACTACCAATCTCTCACTCTTAACTCTTACAGCAAACCAGGGCAAAGAAAGCCTATGCAAGCGCTATTCCGCAGCCCCGATGCTCTTTTCTGCTCCTTCCCACACAACTATCTCAAACATATAGTCAATTGCATCAAAGCAGTTCCTCCCTATTTGGGGCATTGGTGCCCCTTAGTCCCTCTGAGGTGATCGGTTGGTTCCTTCTGGCCTTAAATGCTAGGAATCTGACTCAAAGGGCCACAACCTTCCTCCTCTTCTGCTCCTATGAACTATCCCTCACCTGGGCAAAACGTTTGAAAACACTGGTGTTTTCCCAACAGGAAAGGGATGGACAATTTCTCTTCTGTGGGGAGACGAGGGAAACCATGCAATCACCTTCTGGAAGGTATATTAAGGAGTGCAGCGTAAGAACCCTCACGGATTAGATTAAGAAAGCAGCTCTTCAACTGACCTTCCAACAATGACAAACTAAAATCTGCAAGAGCAGCCTTTCAACTCAGGGGCCCAAAAATAAGCTGTTGCCAATAACTAACCCAAGAGTTACAAATGACTCCAAACCATACACTCTTAGGACAAACCAAACCTTAACACAAACAACAACACATTTCTTTGCTGCTCTTCAACCATGATAACCAAAAACTTACTAAACCAAAGAGCCAGCAGAATACACATAACAAAACAGCCCCCCTGCTAGCTAGGAAGCTATCTCACTAACAAAATAAGCTCCAAAAAAATAAGGCAGAAAATCAGTCATTTTCAGAGCTCTGAGTTGTTTTCATACACTAATAGAAAAGCTTGAGCTACTGACACCAGTTCAAGTAGCACCCTTCTGTTTTTTTTCACAACAGAGAACAGCTTTGCTAAAGCAAAGCCTCAAAAAATTGGGTACAAACTCATAAATGTTCCTCTCCACATAAATCTTTAGTAAAAGACAAAAGATTTATAGGAACTAAAGAAAAAGCAGAATACATAGAACACGGCAGAGGCGCTGCCGGGGCAACCGCGTATGCTACCACAAGTCAGGGTAACTACTCTCACAGCCCGCTAAACCGCTAGCTTTTAGAGGAAATGGAATTTGAACCGATTGACAGCCCGAGATGTATCATGGGAACCGGGGACACAGGGAACAAAACCAGCCCCTTGACCAGGGACTTGCTTCGCTGCACGCAATGCACTGTGGGTATGCAAATAAGATGCTCCGGCTGTCTTTGGCGCTCAAAGAAGTCTTTTCTCCGGACTGCCTCTGCTCCTTCCCCAGCTGGGCGGAGATTTAGATGCAGCGGGGGTGGGGAAGCTGCTCTCCTGAGACAGTTAAGCTGATGCCAGGTGCATGGAGGATGGAGCCCGGACGAGAAGCCAGAGGATACTTGGCCCACAGGTAAAATCTGGTGCAAAAGCACACACTTTGCAAAGGAACAGGAGCTGGGATCTCGGACATGAGATTCTATCTGTCGGCCGGTGTGCGACCCTGCGTTGTACCTGCTGCTTGGTCTGCCTCTGCTGCAAAGTAGGTCGCCTCAGATCCTTGGGGTTTGCTGAGCTGCAGCTCACCTTGATACATGGGAACAGCTTAAAAATCATGGACTATCAGGGTTGGAAGGGACATCAGGAGGTCCTCTAGTCCAACCCAATCCTCAACTAAATCATCCCAGCCAGGGCTTTGTCAAGTCTGACCTTAAAAACCTCTAAGGAAGGAGATTCTACCACCTCCCTTGGGAACCGATTCCAATGCTTCACCACCCTCCTCGTGAAAAAGGGTTTTCCTAATATCCAACCTAAACCTTCCCCACTGCAACTTGGGACCATTGCTCCTTGTTCTGTCATCTGGTACCACTGAGAACAGTCTAGATCCATCCTCTTTGGAACTCTCTTTCAAATAGTTGAAAGCAGCGATCAATCCCCTCTCATTCTTCTCTTCTGCAGATTAAACAATCCCAGTTCCCTCAGCCTCTCCTCATATGTCATGTCTTCCAGCCCCCTAATCATTTTTGTTGCCCTAGGCTGGACTCTTTTCAGTTTTTCCACATCCTTCTTGGAGTGTGGGGCCCAAAACTGGACCCAGTACTTCAGATGAGGCCTCACCAATGTCGAATAGAAGGGAATGATCACATCCCTCAACCTCCTGGCAATGCCCCTACGTATACAGTCCAAAATGCTGTTAGCCTTCTTGGCAACAAGGGCACACTGTCGACTCATATCCAGCTTCTTGTCCACTGTAACCCCTAGATTCTTTTCTGCAGAACTGCTGCCTAGCCATTCGGTCCCTAGTCTGGAGCAGTGCATGGGATTCTTCCATCCTAAGTGTAGGACTGGGCATTTGTCCTTGTTGAACCTGATCGGGTTTCTTTCGGCCCAATCCTCTAATTTCTCTAGGTCCCTCTGTATCCTATCCCTACCCTCCAGCGTATCGACCGCTTCTCCCACTTTAGTGTCATCTGCAAACTTGCTGAGAGTGCAGTCCACGCCATCCTCCAGATCATTAATGAAGATATTGAACACAACTGGCCCCAGGACCGACTCTTGGGGCACGCCGCTTGATATCGGCTGCCAGTTAGACGTGGAGACATTGATCACTATCCGTTGAACCCGATGACCTAGCCAGCTTTCTATCCACCTTATGGTCCATTCATCCAGCCCATACTTCTTGAACTTGCCAACAAGAATAATGTGGAAGATTGTATCAAAAGCTTTGATAAAGTCAAGGAATAACATGTCCATTGCTTTCCCCTCATCCCCAGACCCAGTTATCTCCTCACAGAAGGCAATTAGGTTAGTCAGGCGTGACTTGCCCTTGGCTGAATCCATGCTGACTGCTCCTGATCACTTGCCTCTCCTCTGAGTGCTTCAGAATTGATTCCTCGAGGACCTGCTGCATGATTTTTCCAGGGACTGAGGTGAGGCTGACTGGCCTGTAGTTCCCTGGATCCTCCTTCTTTCTTCCCTTTTTGAAAGATGGGCACTATATTAGCCTTTTTCCAGTCATCCGGGACCTCCCCTGATCACCATGACTTTTCAAAGATAATAGCCAATGGCCTTGCAATTACACCCGCCAATTCCTTTAGCACCCTCAATGCAGCGCATGCAGCCCCATGGATTCTTGCTCGTCCAGCTTTTCTAAATAGTCTCGAACCACTTCTTTCTCCACAGGGGGCTGGTTACCTCCTCTCCATGCTCTGCTGCCCAGTGCAGCAGTCTGGGAGCTGATTTTGTTCGTGAAGATGGGGGCGGGAGTGAGGGGAAGCATTGAGTACATTAGCTTTTTCCACATCCTCTGTCACTAGGTTGCCTCCCTCATTCAGTAAGGGGCCCACACTTTCCTTGACTTTCTTCTTGTTGCTAACATACCTGAAGAAACCCTTCTTGTTGTTACTCTTAACATCTCTTGCTAGCTGCAACTCCAAGCGTGAGTTGCCCTTCCTGATTTCACTCCTTCCTGCCTGAGCAATATTTTTATACTCCTCCCTGGTCATTTGTCCAATCTTCCACTTCTTCAAACGGCGCTGCCTGCCAGTGCACTCAGCCTCACTTGGCAGGTAACAAAAGTGATGGAGTGGCCTTCCAGTTTCTGGAGAGTGGCTGACAACACCCAACCTTCTGCACTGAGGAGAAAGTGATGTGAGACAAGGCAGGGGAGGTCGTTCTTGTATTGGACCAACTTCCGGTGGAGGAGAGAGAGAGAGAAGCAAAATGCAAGCTGCACTCTTTCCCCAGCAGCAGGTGGTCCATGTCGTCTCTCTGATAGCCTGGATGCCTGGGATGGGACCCTGCTACAACTACAGGGAACGCAAGAGCCCTGGCCCGGGCAGGCAGGGGGAGGGTCCCGAGCGGAGAGGCGGAGCAGCGTGAGCATGCATGCAGATCTGTGTGTGAGCAGAGCATTGTGGGAGCGGAGGCAGGCTGCCCAGCAGGACCCGACTTTGGCACCAGGAGCTTGGCGTGGAGAAGGGAGGGGCCTCAGGGATGCAGCGGGGCAGCTGTTGGCAGTGGGGGCTGGTGTGGGCAAGGCCAGGGGTCGGGGCGTGGCGGTCCGCCCCGTGTCTTATAAGTCTGGGGAGAGTGAGGGTGGGTGGCGGCTGGGCAATAGAAGTTCATACTTACCTGCTAGGAGAAATATCATGATCTTGAAGGTGGTTTTTCAGAGTGAGGCTCATCCATTGTACTGCTGGTGTGCTGACCCCTGTAATTTCCCCAAATGTGGGAAGCTCAACTGCATAATTTGTAGTAGTAAAAAACAGTATTCACACTTTCCTCTAGCAATTGGTTAAAAAAACCAGAAAAATAAAAGTCTTAGGAAGTGCTGGTCAGTGGGCTGGGTATGCTTGGTCCAGTGTGCAGCTGTGTGGTTGATTTTGACAAAAGCAGTTTTTCTTCTGTGTTTTTGTGACTGCTTTTTTCTGCAGACCTTGTAGTTCTTGGCACCTTTGTCATTCTGCCTGATAATGGGGCCAACAGAGAAAAAGCGAAGCTCAGCTCTGAAAATTTACCTGTGGCTTATGAGGCTCTGTGCTTTCTTGACCTTCCCTGGTTTTTTGCAGCTGATCTGTTCTCTAGTCTGCTTTTAGCGGGGGGCTTGGACCAATGCCTTCTTTTGCTCCAAGGGGAGCTGCCTGGTCTGCTTCTTTCCCTGTTTGTAGTTTCTTGCCCAGCTCTTCTTCTTGGGCTCTTCCTCCTTTGATGGGAGGGCGGCCTGTCCAAAACACCTGTCCCACCCAGTCCCCTTGTCCAACAGACAGCCTCGCCCTCTTCCCTGGGGCTGCTTTGGCTTTTGCTGTCTATTCCTGTCTCTTGTTGGCCACCCTGTCTGTGCTATGGAGACTAGGCTGTCACAACCCTGTGCTGGAGGAAGTCTTTCTTTCGCTTTAGGCCCACTATCTCTCTGAATGCCCTTAGCTTCACTGGGGGTTAGGGCGGCGTGGCCACATCGCCCAGGAGCGGGTTACCCTTTTGCGCACTCCTGACAGACAGAGCTGTTTTGACTTAACTGTTCAGGACGCACTAACCCTCAGGCCTGGTCTGCACGGGGAACGTAAATCGGCGTGGCTACGTCAATCCGCTCCTTGGTGGGAAGAATTATTCCGTCGACCTAGCTCCCACCTTTCGGGGAGGTGGATGGCCTGCAGCAATGAGGAAAACCTCTCCAGGATCCTTCTCCGGGAACAGTGCCCTTCCGTTTAGGGAGACATCAGTCCCCCTGCCAGCCCCAAAGCCAGCAGCAGCGCCAGCCTCCCCAGCACCACAGGGGCACTCAATGCACTTCCTGTGGGGAAATGGCTCCTTGGCATCCAGCTGCTAGAGTGAGAGCCAGGAGAGAGCAGTGTCTGGCTCACTGTGGGGGAGAGAAGAGACCTGATGAGTGCGGATCTCCCTCAGCCTCCCCCGCAATGCTGGTCAGTTGTATTGTCACTGTGATAGTCAGCGTTTCCCTTCGGGCCCAGCCCTAGAGGGGTCTGGGGTCAGGGACAAATCCCCCCTTTCCTCCCCAGGCCCTGCCCCCACTCCACCCCTTCCCCCAAGCCCCCACCTTGTCCTGTCCCATCTCTTCCCATCCTGCACCTTCCTGCCCCATTCCTCTTCCACTACCTGCCCAGTGCCTCCTGCACCCCACTGAACAGCTGATCACTGGCAAGTGGGAGGCACTGAAAGGGAAGAGGAGGAGCTTGTCAGCAAGGCCTGTAGTGGGGCAGGGGGAGCTGGCTGTCAGTGGGCGCTGAGCACCTATTTTTTCTGTGTTGGTTCTGCAGCCTCGTAGCTCCCATGGAGTCACTGACTTGGCTCCTTTCACACACTAGAGAGAGGAGCAGAACCAGGGCTATGGCTGATCTATGGGGCACTAGGTGAGTGGCAGAGGCTTGAAGTGCTGAGAATTTCCCTGACCCCTCAGGGACACAGTGTGAGGTGGTGTCCCAGGGATCTCTATGAAAGGAGCAGGACAGGATTTACTTGGGGTGGGGAGAGAATTGAGTGTGTCTCAGGGGGTGTACAGGGGTGTTGCCTGGGTGAGAGACTGGCTAAAACACAGGCCTCACTGTGAGCAGGATTCAAACCTGCACAGGGGAATCCTAGTGGATTTCAACTCCAACGCCTTAACCACTCGGCCATCACAGCTATGAACACAAAACTGCCTCAATGCCAGAGAAACTGGTAAAGAATCACAATGCCCAGGTGTGAAATCATCTGAACTACAGAATTCCCACAGCAAACCTGGCTCCCAAAGCACAGGGAGGATTTTGGGTTTGTTCTCTTTGCTTAGCCATGTGCAGTCACATAGAGAGCGCGTTTAAAAGTCTCCACTCCCACAGAGCGGGAATGGGAAATGATTCTCAACTTGAAGCCTGATGTAGGATGACCATGGACTGGCCTTTGCTAGAGAAACCACTGTCAAGTTTTAGCCAATTAGGACAAGTCAGCAAATAAGAACAACCTCAGGTATCAGTAACTGCTACAGGTTGCAAATTCCTACATGTAGCAGTTTCTCGCACTACACCTGCACAGCTCTTCTCCCCGGCTCTACACAGGCTCCTGCTCTCTCCTTAGCTCTGCCCCACGCAGTTCCAGCTCCTAGAAGGAAGACACATGCTGTGTATTATGTCACCTGACCACTGGGTGTCACTGCTGTATCAAGGGAGACACCTTCTGTGCATTACCCTGAATGACCACGAGGTGTCACTGCTGCGCCAAGGAAAACACCTTCTGTGCATTACTCTGACTGCCCACTGGGTGTCACTGCTGCTCCAAGGGAGACATAAGAACAGCCAGACTGGTTCAGACGCAAAGTCCGTCTAGTCCAGTATCCTCCTGTCTTCTGACAGTGGCCATTGCCAGGTGCCCCAGAGGGAATGAACAGAGCAGGGAATCATCAAGTGATCCATCCCCTGTTGCCCATTCCCAACTTCTGGCAAATAGAGGCTACAGGCACCATCCCTCCCCACCCTGGCTAATAGCCCTTGATGGATCTAGCCACCATAAACTTATCTAGTTCTTTTTTGAACCCTGTTATAGTCTTGGCCTTCACAACATCCTCTTGCAAGGAGTTCCACAGGTTAACTATGCAACTGCCCAGAGTTTACCCCTCCTCCCTTCCCCAGGTTGTTTATGGAAAAAGAGGATGCAGATGAGGAGAGCCATGATGTGTCTGTCACTGGCTGGTGCCTCAGTTTCCTCTAGGCAGCAGTGCTGCAGGCTCCTTTGGTCTGTGCCCATGCAACTGTGTCTGGGGAAGGGGAAGTAGAGGCTCATGCTTCCCAGCCCCATGCCCCACCCCCAGCAGCTGGGGAATCCAGGCCAAATTTAACCCTGGTAGCTGGGCCGGGATTCGCCTGGGCTGGGGTAGGGCTGGGGAGGAATTCGGAGCGAGACAGACGCACCTGCTGTGAGGGAAGATCCTCCTATTCCCTGCCAACCTCCTTCACTCCTTGCAGCACAGCACCCCTAGCATTTCTTTTTCTGTCATGGGAGCTCTCTGCTGCCTGTTTCTCCCTTAGCATCATCTCTCCCCGCCCCCCCCCGGAGCACTGGCATCGCCCGTCCTGTGCAAACAGGCAGGCTCTGGTGTGCCCCATGGCACTGCCCTGCAATTTTGGGGGTAGCTATTGGATGGAGCCATATCGAAATATGGGGGGTGGGCAAGGCTGGGGACCAGGACTCTTGGGTTCTCCCCTCCAATGTGGGAGGGGAGTGGAGGTTAGGGGGTAGAGTGGGGGAGGGGCAGGGCTGGGATCCAGGGCTCCTGCTTTTTCTGGTTTTCTCCACCTCCTGCAGCAGCCTCGGTCCTTTCAGTGCGTTTCTTGTTCCAAATTCATTTGCTGACTTGTGTAACTCACCCCAGAGGTGGCTGCCTCTCAGTGTTGGGTGAGGTACCCTTGGCTGCGTAACCTCCTAACCGCGTCTCTCTCTCCCTTCAGGGGACCCTGCAGCACTCGGCAAACATCCACAAGATCATGGGGCACTTTGAGCACTGGACAGGCAGGTGAGTCCCGCTTTGTGCATCGTGTGTATGAAAATCCTAAACTGCCTTTTGAAATAATGAATGCATCAGGACGTGTTATTGTCCCTGCCCCAAAGCAGACAGACCAATGGAGAAATGCCGTCGAGTCCAAGGTAATACTCCACTGCCATTTTACCTTTTTTGCTTGCTAAACTCCTTCTTATCTGCCTGGTCCAGGCTGTCCTCTGCCTCAGCTGCTGCTCCTGGCCTGCTCTAGAGTCAAACATGCAAGGCCCCCAGGGGAACAGAGGCTGGGACAGGGAAGCAGCCTTGGTTGGGCTGGGAAGATGCTGGGAGTTCTCGTTCCCTGGGAACTGGCCTGGCTCCCTTCTCAACAGCAAACAAAGCAATTCCACATCCCCTCCCCAGAAAAATCAGCCTGGAGCCAAGGGCAGCAGGGGACGATTCCCTCTAGTTCCCACCGAGGCAGGAGAGAACCCAGGGTGTTTCTAGGACAGCTTATGGAACTGACGTGGGGAAACCAGCCTTTAATAACAGGCAGTTCCAGTTGAAGCTAAGTGTTTTTAACAATTTCTACAACATTAAAGAAACCTTCAATCGTAGTGTCACCATCCATAAAATTGTTTCAGCCTTATAGGTTCCTAAGTGCACAACTAAACATCTCTTCAAATCCAAGGGAGTGGAGATCAGTCAGTGCTCAGAGTCATCCCACATAAAAGAACCATGTTGTGGTACATACTGGCCCCATCATATGGCCACGGCCTTTCCCTCCTCTCTGTTAAAAGTTTTAGTATTTTGCACAGAAACTTTCTTCCCTCAGGAGAGACCTGGGAACCAGGGCTGCCAGCCAGACAAACACCTTTAAGAGGAGGCATCATCTGTCAAAAAATGATCTCCTTGCTTCAGTTCAGTGACATCCTGAAATGTTACTTATCCCGGCAAAGCCAGAGGATTGAAAGCAGCTACATCAAACCCCTGTGTAGCTAACAGGAATGAACACAAACACTCCCTGGTATCTGAAGTGATGTTTAGTTTTACCCTTTGTAAACTACAAGACTAAAGAGAAAGGCAATGGTGGTGCCAGATATTAAGAGTGAAACACAAAACAATCACCATAGTTATGCCCAGAGTGACTGCAAAATCTTTCTATATTCTTCTTATTATCATCAGTGTATTATTTTCTCTGGCGTCTAGACATTGACTAGACTTTGAGCAAGAAATTTGGATCTTGATAAAATAATCGACTATCCCTGGTTAAGGCAATGGACTTGATACCCACTCGGGTGCAAGTTCAAGTACTAACAACAGTGGCTGCCTTTTAGCCATAGCTTTTAATCAGAGCAATAAATTGATACAAATTCCTGTTAAATAACCGACGAAGTGGGTATTCACCCACAAAAGCTCATGCTCGAAAACGTCTGTTAGTCTATAAGGCGCCACAGGACTCTTTGCTGCTTTTACAGATCCAGACTAACAGGGCTACCCCTCTGATACTTCTCAGCCAGAGTCCTTCGCCCACATTCCTTAGGGCATTGGGCCACCATGTGGATGTTTCATTTCCCTCCTCAATTTCACACAGAACACAATTTCCTTTGCACAGATCCATGAACAGCAAAACCTCCCTTTGTCTCTTGTCTGAGCCAGGGCATTCGATTCCAGTGAACCCTTCTCTCCTGCAATGGTGATGGTCAGACAGAGGGGACATGGCCACCTGCATCCCTGCCAGGGAGATATTGGCTCGGCTCTTTCTTTCTGCTGCTGTTGTTAGTCCATGAAACGTCAGGGATGGAATGCAAGGCTGAGTTCACGCACCAATCCCCTGAAACATTTCAGTGCCCCAGAGAAATCCTCCCCCCGGCTATTGGAATGATATGGTGGAGATTCGAATAGGAAAGGGACAGTCTGAATTGTCAGTGTGGGGAATGCACAACAATCTATAGCAATGTTGTTAGCCACAAACACACTCTCATCGTGCTCCAGCTGGAAGGGAAATGGGCAGGAATTCTCACTGTTCTGCCATGGATACACACTAATGCACAGCCATGAGTGTGCTGGGGGAGCTGGTCTGAGCCATTTGAAGTGACAATTCTGTGAGAACAGAATCACTGTGTAGTGAAACACCTATCCATCAAGTAGTTGTGGCCAAGTGGTTAAAGTGATGGACTAGCAATCCATTGGGGTCTCCCCATGCAGATTCAAATCCTGCCAACTACAGAAGCATTAGTGCATTGTAATTGCTGATATGTTAGTGCCTATGGAGCCAGATCTGGTCTTACTCTGAGGCTGTCTACACTTAAAATACTGCAGAGTAGACAGCTGCTACAGTGACCAAAAGGGTTTTCCATCCCTGTAATAGCTATGTTGACAGAACAATCTTTCCTTTCATTTAGCACTATCTAACCACGGCTTAGGTCAGCTTAATTATACTGGTTCTCGGGTTTTTCACACCCTAAAAGACATACTTCTTAGAGGGTTTATTCCATCACCCCCTGTCAAGATTCCTTCCCCACTCTGAACTTTAGGGTACAGATGTGGGGCCCTGCACAAACACTTCTAAGCTTAACTACCAGCTTAGATCTGGTCTTGCTGCCACCACGCTCAAACCAAGTCCCTGGTGAACACCGCCCAACCTCTTGGATCTTAACTAGGGCCGGCTCTGGCTTTTTTGCTGCCCCAAGCAAAAAAAAAAAAAGGAGGCGGGGCCACTGGAGCAGCAAAGCAGGGGGTGGAAAAACGGTGCGGTTGGAGAGGCAAAGCTGGGCGGGGAACATGGCGTGGCTGGAGCGGCAAAGCGAGGGGGAACACGGTGCGGCTGGAGCGGCAAAGCAGGGGGGGAACACGGCGTGGCTGGAGCGGCAAAGCAGGAGGAGGACACGGCGTTTCTGGAGCGGCAAAGTGGGAGGCAGGACACAGCGCGACTGGAGCAGCAAAGCAGGGGGGGGGAACAACACAAAAATGGCACAGCTGGAGCAGGGGGGAAAACAACGGCTCGTCCAACAAAGCAGTGGAAAAACAAAACAAAAAAACCCAGAAGGTGGCTGGAGCCAGGGGACTCCCTGTGCTGCAGAGTGCATGCGCGGTCTAATGGCGGGGAGCGGGGGGAGAGAGAAGGGAGGCAGCCAGCGCTTCAGCAGGGCATTCATCACACGGCCCTGACTGCCATGCCACCTGGTGGGAGGGCTCCACTCTGCTCCGGTCAGCAGGGAGGACATAGGTTGCCCTGCTGAGTTTGCTGCAAGGCGCTCCCCTCCTCCGCATTGCCACCCCCTACTGGGCGACCGAAGTAGCGAACAAAAAAAAAAAAGCATCCGTACTGCCCTAGGTTTGGGCGGAAGCCGCCCTGTAGAATCTGTCACCCCAAGCACCAGCTTGCTCAGCTGGTGCCTGGAGCCTGCCCTGATCTTAACACAAGGAGAGTTTAACCATCCCTCATCCTTTCCCCCACCAATTCCTGGTGAGTCCAGATCCAATCCCCTTGGATCTTAAAACAAGGAAAAACCAATCAGGTTCTTAAAAAAGGAGGCTTTTAATTAAAGAAAGAAAGGTAAATGTCATCTCTGTAAAATCAGGATGGAAAATATTTTCACAGGGTAATCAGATTCATAGAGCCCAGAGGAACCCCCTCTGGCCTTACGTTCAAAGTCATAGCAAACAGAGGTAAAATCCTCTCAGCAAAAAGGAACATTTACAAGTTGAGAAAACAAAAATAAACTTAACCTGCCTTGCCTGGCTGTTACTTACAAGTTTGAAATATGAGAGTCTGGTTCAGAAAGATTTGGGGAGCCTGGATTGATGTCTGGTCCCTCTTAGTCCCAAAAGTGAACAACCCCCAAAACAAAGAGCACAAACAAAAGACTTCCCCCCACCAAGATTTGAAAGTATCTTGTCCCCTTATTGGTCCTTTGGGTCAGGTGTCAGCCAGGTTTCCTGAGCTTCTTAACCCTTTACAGGTAAAAGGATTTTGGTGTCTCTGTACATGAGGGATTTTATAGTATTGTACACAGGAGGCGGTTCCCTTCCCTTTATAGTTATGACACCCTCCCATTCCCTGGTCCTTCTCGCGTGACCAGAGAGCAGCAATACCCAAAGTTCAAAGATGCAAACAATTCAATGTTTATTGGGGTAAACTTCCAGCAAGCAATGATTCCAATTTCCTTCCTCAGGATCCCCCTTCCCAGCTTTGACACCACAGAGGCTTGCCTGTGTCCCTGTTCCCATTCCCTGTTCCTATTCCTATTTGCCCCCCTTAGCAAAACATTATTCCAATTCCCCTACCCCCCATTCCCATCCCCCCGTTACTTCCTGACTGACTGCAGACTGTATAGTAAAACTCTAGTTTTGCTTAGGTATACCTTAACCAAGCATTTTACTGAAATGTAACTAACCAATCCTAACACATTGTAACATGATTTTCTAACCAATTATACCTCCCACCTTAATTTACCTTAGTTTACACCCAACAATTTAATTATATAGTAGACAGAAACAGTCACAGAACCAGACAGAGATTATGCAGACAAGCAATAGGAAAGTGGGGACTACAGTGACAGAACAACACAGAAATTAGGATTTCACACCCCAGCTATTGATCAGTGAGTTGTTCCCAGATAGGATGCTATCATGGTAGAGGTTGTGGGTGCTGGTTGCTTAACTGTCTGGCCCCCAGGGCAGGATTTTGAGGTTCACCATTACTCTCTTAGAATGCCAGCACCCATCTTTTGTTCACTTAAAACGCGAGCAGGGAGATTACATCACCACAGAACTCATGGAGTTCCAGGAAATGTGTAACTTTAGGTGCGGGTGAGTGTGTCTAAAAATTAGCTGTGCTGTAGAAGGTCTGTAGGAGTAGAAAGAGATGTGCCATCTTGACCTCCCTAAAGAGTTCATCAACTATTAACAACAACTAGGGTTCATAGGTCCTAGTCTTTGTAGCAGGAGGATGGTGGACTGGTCTAAAGTGCTAGTTTTAAGACTCTTTTCTCCTATCTCTTGGGTGTTCTGGTCTCTGCACAGAGACGTGGTTTCAAATCCCACTCCTTACATGACCATCTGGAGAAAATGGCCTCACTTAAATCTCCTTTGCAACAATAGAACATCATTTGCTTAGCTTTTCTATTCCAGTAGTTGTGAGAGAAGCTCCAAATCAGGGGGAAACAGGGCCTGTTCTCTCAACCGGTCAATTTTTGTCTTCCTTCATTCCAAGCCATTTTCTAAGATACATCCGTATTTCCCACACTTTTTTGTTTAGCGTTCTTTGGTTTTATGAAACTTTAGGGTCATCATTTAATTGCCACACAACTGTACTTATTAACTAAAGTGAAACACAATATTTTTTGGATATTATTGCAGAAGAGTTTTGCTTTCTGAGCTGGAATTGAACAGGGGCCACCCGAGGGGGACAATGCTACTCCCTTTTCTTGGCTCATCCAAAAAACATAAGTTCTTGATGCTCTTTAGTTTCTCTGTTCTTCAGAGGGGAATCAGCTGGTGTAGTGGCTACTGAGAAAGCCTTAGAAAAGGGCCTCAAAACTGACAGCAGCTGGCTTCTGTAGTGTAGTGGTTAGCACATTTGCTAAACACACAAAAGGTCCGTGGTTAAAAACCAGGCAGAAACATTGCTGCTTTCCTTCCTCTGGCCTTTTATCTCTCCAACTCCTTTCTCAGCTACATCCGTAGCTTCTATGCTTTCTTCCTCATTATTTCTTTTCCCTTTCATGGAGCTTTAAATTCAAAAGGAGAAGGTTAGCTGACATTTTGAGGGAAGGAACAGACCATCATTTGGGAGACTGCCAGCTCCATAACAAATCTGAGCGTAGAAGAATCCCAACCCATTGTCCTGCATATTTAGTTCCCAGCCAGCAGTTTTTCCCTTGCCTTTTTTTTTTTTGAGCTAACCTTGAGCCCAGGACACACACACTCTCTCTGCCCCACACATCGAATCTGGCCCTGCTGCAAAGTGACCCCTAAGAACCAGCAACCTGCATGAGAGTATGACTGGGGGGAAAGGGTTTCCCATGAAGCTTATGAGCCACTGGATGCATTGGAAAGGGGCAGCTCTGAGTGTAACAGTCAGCAAAGAAGGTCTGTTTGGGGATGTGGCTCAGTGGTACAGTGCCTGCTTTGCATGTATAAGGCCCTGGGTGCACTCCCCACATTTGCCTTTCACCTCTGCTGCTTTGCTCATGCCCAGCTGGCATGTGGCCCAGCCAGTCTCTCTGCACAAGTTTCAATCCTGAGCAAAGTGAGGGCAAAGTGCCAATTGCATGAAAGCTCTGTGGGGGTTTCTGCTCCTAAAGCACCATGGTGACTCTAAGACTCCCATCCACTGAGCTGCTTGATGAAGAAGGACTGGAGAGAAGGGTCCCATCAGCACAGAGGGAGAAGGACATGGAGGAGCAGTCAGTGCTGAGAGAGGAAAGAGGTCAGTGATTTACACAAGACAGGGGACACTGGTTCTTGGAGGGGACAGGAGGTAAGGGCAGCTTGTTTACAATGATGCTGATGATGAATAGAAAAAAAGACTGGAGTCAATGAAACATGAGAGCATAGAAGGAGAAAGGGCTCCACAGAGGGCCCTGAGTGCTCATACACCCCAGTTCATAAGTACACAACATAAGAATGGCCACACTGGGTCAGATCAAAGGTCCATCTAGCCTAGTAGTCTGTCTTCTTACAGTGGCCGACCCTAGGTGCCCCACGGTTCCACAGGTTGACTGTGTGTTATGTGAAGAAATATTTCCTTTTGTTTGGTTTAAACCTGCTGCCTCTTCATTTCATTTGGTGATCCC
Source organism: Gopherus flavomarginatus (assembly GCF_025201925.1). Classification (NCBI taxonomy): domain Eukaryota; kingdom Metazoa; phylum Chordata; order Testudines; family Testudinidae; genus Gopherus; species Gopherus flavomarginatus. The sequence continues at coordinate 52,118,143 of NC_066624.1, forward strand.
TAGTTCTTGTGTCTAGAGGGGTAAATAACACTTCCTTATTTACTTTCTCCAACCCAATCATTGTTTTATAGACCTCTATCATCTCTTTTCCAAGCTGAAAAGTCTCAGTCTTATTAATCACTCTTCATATGAAAGCTGCTCCATATCCCTAATAATTTTTGTTGCCCTTTTCTGAACCGTTTCCAATTACAATATATCTTTTATCAGGTGGGGTGACCACATCTGCACGCAGTATTCAAGATGTGGGTGTGCAATGGATTTCTGTAGAGGCGCCCTGGCTTCTCCTAGATAGCGAGAATAGACAAACAGGGACCCAGCCCCGTACAGTGATCCCATGGACAAGACCCTGGTTGTTAGTGGGGTGAAGGTTTCCTCTGGACAAAGGGGAGCTGAAATCCTTCAGTGTCCTGGAACTTAATGAAAGCTTCAAACCCTTCATAGCCGTGCATTGAAATGCATCAGCAGAAGGTTGGGCTGGAGCAGGGGTCAGTAACCTGTGGCACGCGTGCCAAAGATGGCACGTGAGCCAATTTTTAATGGCATGCTGGGGCCGGGTGGGACTCCAGTGTGCCATTAAAAATCCTGCAGGCGCGGCAACCCGCTGGCCCCTCCCCTGCCTTCCCCTGGAGCCTTGCCTCTGCGCACGCAGTGCTCTGGGGGCCAGGGCTCTGCACTCCCGCGGGGCAGCATTTGGTTCTGTGGGGAGTGAAAGACACTCCCCGCTCATCCAGCGCCCTGCTGCCTTGCGTGCAGCACTTTGAGGCGCGGGGCTGTGCGTGCAGCAGCAGGGCTCCGAATAAGCGGGAAGCCTCACAGTAAGGGGTCCAGGGTTGGGGGGGTTGGGCTAAGCGGGGGGGCAATCAGGAGACAGGAAGCAGGGTGGGTTGGATGGGGTGTGGGATCCCGGGGGGGTGGTGGGGGCGGGGGTCTCTGGAGGGGGCAGTCAGGGAGCGGGGGAGGGGGTGGATGAGGCATGGGAGTCCGGGGTCTGTTAGGGGGTGGAAGGTGGATAGGAGACAGGGCAGTCAGGGAACAGGGAGCAAGGAGGGTCCTGGGGGCACAGTTAGGGGTCAGGGAACAAGGAGCTAGGGGAGTTGGATGAGTCAAGACTTTGGGGGGGGCTGTCAGGAGGTAGGGGTGTGGAGAGTGGTTGGGGCAGGCAGAGAGTGGGGGGGGTGTATGGGTCCAGAGTTCTGGGGGTCCTGTCAGCAGGCAGGGAGCGGTTAGATAGTCATGGGAGTTTGGGAGGTTCTGTCTGGGTGTGGGGGGTGTGGATAAGGGTTGGGGCAGTCAGGGGACAGGTAGGGGATAGGGTCCTAGGGGGGCAGTCAGGGAACATGGGGCAGGGAGCCTTAGATAGGGAGTGGGGTCCCAGGAGGGGGTAGTCGGGACAAGGAGCGGGGGGCATGGGGGTGGGGCAGTCACCCTTCCCTGACCCCCCACACCCCACCCAGGCCCCTGCCCTGAGCCCTGTACCACCCAGCCCTCTGTTGACTCCTTCACCCGTCCACCCCTCCCATGACCCCAGCCCTGACTCTGGCACCCCCCCACATCCCCAGCCTCTCCACATCCCATGCACCCTGCACATCCCCACCCCCTCCCTGAGCACCAAACGGGAGCTCCTGCACCCCTCACACCAAATGGGAGCTCCCCAGGTAAGTGCCCCCACACCCAAACCTCCTGCCCCAACCCTGAGCCCCCTCCCTCATTCAAGCTCCTGGCCAGACCCTTCACCCCAGCCCTGTGCTCGGTCCACTCCCACCCTCAGCTCAGTGCAGAGAGAGGAAGAGAATGGGCCAGAACCAGGGAGAAGGTAGATACCCACTGTACGTGGGCAGGGCTGGGATCTCAGACTGGCAGTGGGCTGAGCGGGTCTGGCAGTCAGGATCTTGGCTGGCAGGAGCCAGCAGATGGAACCCCTGAGAGGCAGTGGGCTGAGTCGGGGATCCTGGCTGCCAGCCCCACACAGCCCACTGCTGGTCAGGGGTTCTGGCTGACAGACCCTTCCCAGCTGGGGTCCTGGCCACAGGCCCCACTCAGCCCACTGCCAGCCTAGATGAACAGAATCCCAGACCAGCAGCAGGCTGAGTGGGCCAGCGGCGTAAGATCAACATTTTAATTTAATTTTAAATGAAGCTTATTAAACATTTTGAAAACCTTGTTTATTTTACAATACACTAGTTTAGTTATATAATATACAGACTTGTAGAGAGAGACCTTCTAAAAAACATTAAAATGTATTACCGGCAAGCAAAACCTTACATTAGAGTGAATAAATGAAGACTTGGCACACCACTTCTGAAAGGTTGCCAACCCCTGGGCTGGAGGAACCTGGAGAGTACATTTCTATTCTAATCTAATCTACATTTCTATTTGTTTGGTTTTTGTAGGTTAAATTAATGCAGCCTCTGCTCCACTCTCTCTCAAGGGTGTAATGTTGCTGTGCACAATGAGAAATCTTGAGAAAAGATTGATATGAAATGGAAGCAGCATATGGTGGCAGAACCTAAGAAATTAAAAGCCCATTGATTCTTGTGTGTGTGCACTGACTCTGAACCAGAAGTGTAAGTTTTCTCACTTTGTGGCTGCAGCCAGTAAAATATTTAAATATCTATCAGAGATGGTCTAGACAGTATTTGGTCCTGCCATGAGGGCAGGGGACTGGGCTTGATGACCTCTTGAGGTCCCTTCCAGTCCTAGAGTCTATGAATCTATGAAACTGGCTTTTCCTAAATGCTGTAGACTGAGTTGCTGGGAACGGGCAGGGGGAGAGGGAGCAAGAGGAGAAAGGCAGAGACATTGGAGAAGAATAATGGGGGGAGAAGAAAGAGACAGAGAATAGAGACAATAAATGATTGAAGATGTCCCAACTCAGTCTTGCTCATCACAGGTGTTCAGAGAGCTGGGTAGTTGTAGGTTTCAAATATCAAGGGGATCTCCACATACCTGATCTCTCTCCCCCAGCTCCCATTTTAGTGTTGTCACAGAGTCCCCGGGCGATGCTTTGGAACTGCTCCCCACCAAGCCAGTCAGGACTTTGGGGAGCCTCCTCTCCCTTGGAGCAGACTTGTTCAGGGCAAGAAGCTCACACGGCTTCACCTCCTGGGTCTCTCCTTGGAGCATTCAGCATCCTCTGCCCCTCCGTGCGCTTCCCACAGCGAGTCCACCCCAGCGGGGTCCTGGGGAAGCCACCGGGTTCTGCACCCCCACTTTGCAGTCAGACGTGACTCTCAGCCAGCCAGTAAAACAGAGGTTTATTCGATGACAGGAACAGGGTCTAAAACAGAGCTTGTAGATACAGCGAACCGGACCCCTCGGCCAGGTCCATTCTGGGGGTCAGTGAGCCAGACCCCCACGTCTGCCCTCAGCCAGCTCCAGACTAACAACCCCTCCCAGCCCCTCCTCTCTGCTCAGCCCCTTTCCCAGGCCAGGAGGTCACCTGATCCCTTTGTCTCCAACACTTTCAGCTGGCACCTATGCAGAGGAGGGGCCCAGGCCATCAGTTGCTAGGAGACAGAGGGTCAGGCATTTAGGTGCACTGTCCCTTTGCTCTGCCAGATACTTAAGAACTGCCATGGGGACACTGAGGCACCAACACAGTATTCAGAGCAAACATTAAGAACATTCCTAGTTCGTCACAAGTATTAATTTTTATTTTGAAACGTTTGGCTTACCCCAGTCATCTCTTTCCCTAACTGTATTGCAATTTGGGTGGGGTTTTGTTGCTGTTTTTTTGCTTCCCTTTTGTTCATATCAATATAATTGTAACAGCAAAGGAATCTGTAGGAGCAAAAACTGACTCAAAACTTCATTTCCCCATCATGCAGGAACATGAAACAAACATTGCACACAGCTGGAATCATAACACAGAAGGCCAGGGGATGGGAGATGCAGGTTTCCAAGTGTTCTGTCTTCTCAGATGACACATTCCAGCCCCTTGTATTCCTCCCTCCTGTGTGACCTGCTGGGCTTTGACACATTTATTGTTTCATTCTATTGATAATGTGATTGTAACATATGTGACTGAAATTAAACCACTTCTAGACAAGGAACCAACAAAAGAGAAAAGCCATTATTGCACTGGCTGGAAATTGAAGCCAGGTCAACTGTTTGGAAGGCAGCTATGCTCACCACTATACCACCAACACAGCTGGCAGGAGCAGCTTTCCCGCAGGCTACGTGTGCTGGCAAAGGGGGTTACACATGACCATGGAGCTAGTAAGCAGGGTGGATGGGCTGGAAGCTGCCTGACAGCTGGGAGCAGAGTTAGGGGGCAAAGGTGAAAACAGATTTCATTGGGAGAAGGCCCTGCACTCAACCTGCTCCTACAAGAGGGGAACTGAAGCTCAACTTCAATCATAGAAAAATCTTCCCTAAGAAGGAAGGAGACAGCTTGTCTTAAAGACAAGGTTTGTGGTTTTTGCCCACTACATACACAGGGGCTGGATAGTGCTGAGTTCAGACAAGACTCTGGTAGGATAAGGGAGAAATTCAGGCTGCCAGTGAGCTGAAGGAGTGAGATGATATTTTGACAGTGATGGACACTTCATCTTAAAGGCTTTTGTCTGCCTCCTTCTAGTGACTGTTTGGCACAGGAATGCAGCCCCCTCTGTCAAGCCGGGCCTTACAAACCTCTAAGGATGGTGATTGTACCACCTCCCTAGGGAATCCATTCCAGTGCTTCACCACCCTCCTAGTGAAAAAGTTTTTCCTAATATTCAACCTAGACCTCCCCCACTGCAACTTGAGACTATTGCTCCTTGTTCTGTCATCTGCCACCACTGAGATCAGCCAAGCTCCATCCTCTTTGGAACCTCCCTTCAGGTAGTTGAAGGCTGCTATCAAATCCCCCCTCACTCTTCTCTTCTGCAGACTAAATAACTCCAGTTCCCTCACCTTCTCTTCATAAATCATATGCCTAGCTCTCCTAATAATTTTTGTTGCCCTCCGCTGAACACTCTCCAATTTGTCCACATCCTTTCTGTAGCAGGGGGCCCAAAACTGGATGCAGTACTCCAGATGTGGCCATATCAGTGCCAAATAGAAGGGAATAAGCACTTCCCTCCATCTGCTGCCAACATTCCTACTAATGTTGCCTAATACGCTGTTACTCTTCTTGGCAACAAGGGCACATTATTGACTCATATCCAGCTTCTTGTCCACTGTAATCCCCACGTCCTTTTCTGCAGAATTGCCACTTAGCCACTGTCCCCAGCCTGTAGAGGTGCATGGGACTCTTCCATCCTAAGTGTAGGAATCTGCACTTGTCCTTGTTGAACCTCATCAGATTTCATTTGGCTCACTCCTCCAATTTGTCTAGGTCCCTCTGGACCCAACCTCTACCCTCCAGCACTTGGATTCTTTGTGTGCTTTCACAGAGCGAAGAGCACATGTTCCATGATTTCATAGGGCAGAGTTTTATGCTATAGGGAGCTTTCCCTGTGTGGATCAACATAGATGCACATTGTACCCTTCCCAGGTTGCTAAGGGCCGTGAGTCTCCTTGTGACCACCTGCCATGAGGAAGAGGGACTTTTGCATTTGGCAGCTGGATGTTAGTGACCAAACTCACCAGCCTGTCAGGCAGTCAAGCACCCTCCTCTGAGCTACAGCAACCTTGACAGTTGACAATAAAGGCACCTTAACCCCTGAGTTCCTTCAATGTGTCCCCCCCCCACACCAGATACTCGGGGTATGTCTATACTATGTGCCAAATCGGTGGGTAGCGATCAATCCAGCTGGGGGTCGATATATCGCGTCTAGTGTAGATGCAATATATCGATCCTCGAGTACTCTTCTGTCAACCACTGTACTCCAGCTCGGTGAGAGGCGCAGGCAGAGTCTACCGGGGAGCTGCAGCAGTCGACTCACCGTGATGAAGACACCATGGTAAGTCGATCTAAGTACATCGACTTCAGCTACGTTATTCATGTAGCTGAAGTTGCATAACTTAGATTGATTCCCTTCCCTAGAGTAGACCAGGGCTCAGAAAAATCCCAGATCCTCTCTGCCCGAAGCAATGGTACATCCGAGCTTACCAGTTTTACTGTAGCCCACTGCTGCTGGATCACACATCGCACTTGAGCACAGTTATTGAACAAAGGGAAATTTCTTTAACAAGGAACAGAGATTTAAACATACAAATGTGAATGATGGAAACCAACTGTTACCAACAAAACAAAACCACAAAATGAAACCTACACTTTTTAATAGTTACCTTTCCTACCTAAGTAGATTGAAGTCTGAGGTGACAGTCTGTTGCAGTGATTGCTAGTCCCTAGGAGCCAGGGCTCTGCCTTTCTTGAAGCACCACTGGTCATTAGTGATCTCCTTGGTGAATGGACCCAGAATGTTTCGCTCCCCCCGTTATAAAATGAATCAGTCTTTTGTGTATATTCACAGAAAGGACCATTTACTCATTGTCATATTGTCGTTTACACTTCCACAGGGTTTCGATGTCTATAATTTGTCTTTGATAGTTCTCCACTGGCTTTTCTGGGCTGGTGCAAAGGTTGACAATGCAGCAACATATCTCATAACTGGCTAGCAAGGGACGGATGACAATTCCCTCCCACTTGAACAGGCCATTCCCAACAAGACCTTTGATTGGGGTGACTCACTTTCATGACAATACCATATGGGCATAATTTTCCATATACTTACATGACTCCTTCAATAGGACTCACACACATCTCTTGCAGTGATCGGGGTAACAATCTACAACCTTTCAGTAGAGATCTCACTGCTATGCTTCCTGGATAAATATCATAAAAATCAGAGCATTAGGTGTGAGTTTGTCAGGTCTGAGGCAGGAGTTTTTTGTGAATTACTTTGACCTCTCTGCCAGCTGGCACCAACGAGCATTTATCACACATGCACTGAGCTATACAGTCACATTCTGATAGAACAGAAAGGCCAATACAAAAAATAGAGAAAGGAACAATAAAATACTAAAATGACAATGGTTGGAACTCAACATTTCTCTCAGTTTTTGGACTATGGGTAATTAGAGCTTTTCCCTCAGTTGAACCAGGTGATCGGACAGCTGGCTCAGCCCTTCATACTAGCAGCTTTCTCACATATAGGGAGATGGGTCAAAACTGGAATTGATGTCATGACTCGCTTCCCAGAGGGGATCAGTCTGTCTAAGGCTATGTCTACCCTTCAAACACTGGAAATATTCTTCTGACAACATAACCCTGTCTACACTGGGGCTTAGGTCACATTAATTACGTCTCTCAATGGAGTGGATTTTTCACACCCCTGAGAGATGTGGCCATGTCAGCATAGTTTTTCAGTGTAACTAACCTCTAGATGGCTTTTAGATATGAAAGGCAATGGACGTCAGCCTTTTCCTTGGTATTGATGGTTGACAACTGCAGCTTTCCTACCTGCTGGACACATCCTATGACAGATGTCAGGCCTTTCCTTTGAAAATTAGAGAAGTGGGGAAGACAGTGACGCTTACAGTGTAAGTGAGTAAAAACGTATACAACTTGTCTCCTCGAGCAGTTTTCCTCCTAATAGAAATTGACTTTGAAGCTAAGCAAAATATGCTCTATCTGAAATACAAAAAAATAAAATCTATACAGACCCAATATTCTCTTATACACTCTTTCTAACACCTATTCTCCCACCCCAACCTTTAGAGTGAGGTTTTCTACCAGAACTCCTTACACTACAGGGGGTAAATTAAATCAAATTAACTTTTGAAGATTAACCATCATTTCCTGTACAACTAAAAAAAGAAAAAAAACAAGACAACTTTTAGTTTTTCAAAATAATTCAGATCAAACAATTAGTCTCTTACTCTTTAACTAATAACATCACCTATAATTTCATTTTCACTAGTAACACTAATATATTCAAAGATCACAAATTCTGGTCACATATGTTAGTTATCTTTTAATCTCCATTGCCAACAACCGAACCTTAGCTCAAGTTGTGGTTTGTCTCAACACTTCTGTGAGTTCATATACCTCTGATTCTTCTGCCATGCGTGTTGGTGGAAGGGGTCTCCTATGTGGGAATGTTAGCATCATGAGAAAAAATAACTCTCTTTTCACCCTTTAAATCTTTCAAAGTAGCAGAAAGTAAGGGAGAAGTGATACAAATGCAGAAAACACAAGAGAAAACTGTCTGGTCTACACTAAAGACATTTATCGGTATAATTATTGCTCAGGGGTGTGAAAAATCAACACAGCTGAGCAACATAGTTACACATCTCTAATCCCCCGTGTAGATAGCGCTACATCAGCAGGAGGCCTTGGCCTGCCAACATAGCCATCTGAGACAATATTGATTTAAACAACTGAACTACACTGTGATCATATGCACTTCCTTCAGTTAGTGGGAGGTCTGCTGTTGTTCACAATTTCCAAGTGGAGATTTTAAATCACTGCTGTGTCTTCGTTAGCATGGCCAGTAAATTGGAGAGTTCTCTCCTATTGACAGAACTGCACTTGAACTTTCTCCATATCATCATGGAAGGATGGGGAAAAGGCAAAGCTGAAGTGAGAAATGATGACTTTAGCAAATGGTCATTTGTCTTAAATTCTCCAATAAATCTGAGATGAACTAATATCTAATTGTGTGACCACACAGCCATCAAGAAAGATAGAAACCCGGATTACAGAGAGATAGAATACATGACAATGAGAGTGTAAACTGAAATTCCAGAGCAGGTTACATCAAATTATTTAGAATCAAGACAAGAGATTCTCCCATCACATTCTCCTCCGATCGATTCAAACATATTTCATTGAGCACGGTCTCAATAGTCAGTTATGTTATTTACAATGTTTAGTATCCTAGCATCGCCAAAATGGGGGGGCGAGGGGGGAAACAGCCACCTTGCCAGAATTGGCTTTACCAATAGATGGAACCTGGGATTTAAACTCGAAATGATCACACTGCATTTAGGATCCATTTGAAATCCCCTTCCTGGTCTTTGATACTTTCATCTCCAGTCATAGCAACTCTGGTATAGGATTAAATAAGTCAAAACATCATCTCCAAGCACAGACAACTGAGAACACTTCATCACATGACACTTTGAGAAGTGGAGGGATAGAATGTGATGACAACAAACTCTGCCTGGCTCAGACAAAAGATAACAGTTCTGCCATGATGGGGAAGGAGAGAATCTCTGAGTCACCCCATCTCCTTCCAAGTATCAGAGGGGTAGCTGTGTTAATCTAGATCTGTAAAACGTGACAAAGAGTCCTGTGGCACCTTGTAGACTAACAGACATATTGGCGCATAAGCTTTCATGAGTGAGTCCCCACTTCATCAGATGCATGTAGTAGACATTTCCAGAGGCGGGTATAAATATGCAAGCAAGAATCAGGCTAGAGATAACAAAGTTAGTTAAATCAGGGAGGATGGGGCCCTCTTCTAGCAGTTGAGGTTTGGACACCAAGAGAGGAGAAACTGCTTCTGTAGTTGGCTAGCCACTAATAGTGTCAAATTTGCAAATGAACTGAAGCTCAGCAGTTTCTCTTTGAAGTCTGGCCCTGAAGTATTTTTGCTGCAGGATGGCTCCTTTTAAGTCTGCTATTGTGTGTCCAGGGAGATTGATGTGTTCTTCTATAGGTTTTTGTATATTGCTTATGCTCTAATACATATTTTAGTCTATAAGGTGATGCAGGACTCTTTGTCGCTTTTTACATCTCCTTCCAGTATCACAGAGGCTGAAATGACACTTTTTTCCTGCCCCCGTTCCTCTTCATTTAAATGCAATATGAAAAGTTCCCATTATAACTGCTCTTCAACACAACATGAGAACAATTGGCCATGATACAATCTGTATCACTGGTGACTAACAATAACTTTGCAATAGGAGGAATGGTATAAATGTGATGCTCCCTGGTTTCTGATAGGAAGGGTACACTAGAATTACTAACGGGAGAATGGAGTTGATAGAAAGGACAAATGAGTCCACCTCAAAGAGGTCAAACTGCAAAATGCAAAAATGGGCCACTCACTCATCTGGACAAGCTGAGGGATAATGGTGCTTCAAACAGCTTTTAAAAGTTACTATGTGGCAATCAGGAAACTATTCAAGTATTGATAGCCCTAGAGGGTTTTATGGTGTTGATCCCCCTTGCAGATTCTCTGATGGCTCACATGGGCTCAGTGGCAAGACAAGGTTTTCCCACACTCACTGCTTCCATTGGGTCTCATACCTGTGTGGATTCTCTGATGGCTAATAAGCTCCTGGCGGTGAATGAAGGTTTTCCCACACTTACCGCATTTATAGGGCCTCTCCCCTGTGTGGATTCTCTGATGCCCACTAAGGTGAGAGCTGCGAGTGAAGCTTTCCCCACACTCATGGCATTTATAGGGCCTCTCCCCAGTGTGGATTCTCTGATGCCCAGTAAGGTGAGAGCTGCGAGTGAAGCTTTTCCCACACTCATGGCATTTATAGGGCCTCTCCCCTGTGTGGATTCTCTGATGTTTAGAAAGGACTGATCTGTAAGTGAAGGTTTTCCCACACTCACTGCATTCAAAGGGCCTCTCCCCTGTGTGGATTCTCTGATGCTCAGTAAGTTGAGAGCTCTGAGTGAAGCTTTTCCCACATTCACTGCATTTATAGGGCCTCTCCCCTGTGTGGATTCTCTGATGTTTAGAAAGGACTGATCTGAAAGCGAAGGTTTTCCCACACTCACTGCATTCAAAGGGCCTCTCCCCTGTGTGGATTCTCTGATGGTGAGAAAGGGCTGAGCTGCTAGAGAAGCTTTTTCCACACTCACGGCATTCATAGGGCCTCTCCCCTGTGTGGATTCTCTGATGTTGGGAAAGGTCTGAGCTGGTAATAAAGCTTTTCCCACACTCACGGCATTCATAGGGCCTCTCCCCTGTGTGGATTCTCTGATGTTGAGAAAGGACTGAGCTGGTAATAAAGCTTTTCCCACACTCACTGCATTTATAGGGCCTCTTCCCTGTGTGGATTCTCTGATGTTTAGAAAGGTCTGAGCTGGTAATAAAACTTTTCCCACACTCACTGCATTTATAGGGCCTCTCCCCTGTGTGGATTCTCTGATGTTGAGAAAGGTCTGAGCTGGTAATAAAGCTTTTCCCACACTCACAGCATTCATAAGGCCTCTCCCCTGTGTGGATTCTCTGATGTTGAGAAAGGACTGAGCTGGTAATAAAGCTTTTCCCACACTCACTGCATTTATAGGGCCTCTTCCCTGTGTGGATTCTCTGATGTTTAGAAAGGACTGATCTGAAAGCGAAGGTTTTCCCACACTCACTGCATTCAAAGGGCCTCTCCCCTGTGTGGATTCTCTGATGTTTAGAAAGGTCTGAGCTGGTAATAAAGCTTTTCCCACAATCACTGCATTTATAGGGCCTCTTCCCTGTGTGGATTCTCATATGATGAACAAGATTTGATCTGAAAGTGAATGTTTTCCCACACTGACAGCATCCATAAGGCCTCTCCCCTGTGTGGATTCTCTGATGAACAGAAAGGGATGAGCTGCAACTGAAGGTTTTTCCACACTCAGTGCATGTATTTTTCCTCTTTCCCATGAGGATTTCCTGCTGTGTTGTTGTTTCCTTGACGCTCTTCTGAGTTCCCCGACAGGAAATAAATTTACCCATTTTCTCCCCTGGCTGGTTTCCTTGCTCTCTTTCTGGTCTGTGCTGAATCTCACAGGATTTTCCCTGCTCATGACTCCTGGACACATTCCTTTTCGATCTTTGCGATAATTCTCTGTGTTTAGCCACTTGCTCAACATTTCCCTGCTGACAATTCTGCTCCTCTTTCTCACATATTATTGCATCACCTGCTGTGATAAGAGACAGAAACTTCAAACAGGGATAGAGAGGGGAAGGCCAAAACAAAACAAGTGCTTGAGAGAGGTCAAATAAAAAAAAAACCTGAACTCCGCCAAACTCTTCCCCTAAACAGGAGAGATGAGGGGATCAATTCGGCCCTCACATCCCATCCAAATTCACAGGGGGAAGGGAGGAAACTACTGCCTGGTGTCTGCTAGGGTCTACAGGAAGCCATGAGCTATATTTACCCTGAGGATACGACCCCTGCTAGGGACAATAATGAACTGAGAAACCTTCCAAGGGCATTGTAGGGCATCCCAGATGTTTCCTTCAGGCACTTACAGACTTTGACTTTGTTTAATCTTTCCTCACCTGTGCAGGGAACTCTCAGGATCTCGCTTTCCTCTGAACCCTGGAGGTCTGGGACCCATGGCTCTGCCCTTTGTTCCAGCTGGGAGATTATATGAGGTTTGGAAACTGGAAACCCTGCTCAGATGAAAGAAAACAAAGGAGTTTAGTTGATTTCATATGACTGTGTCATAAAAAACACTATTAATTTAACTTCAGTGCTTAGTGTGACTCAGTGTGCCTGAGGCAGTCCACACTGAAAATGCCAAGATCAAGGCAGGCTGAAAAAGGGAGAGCAGATGCTCCCAAAACTGGGGGTTAACACGGAAGTTTAATTCACCGATCAGTCACCAACTGTGCTTCTGATCCCCCACACTGGTTATTGAGAAACTGAAAAAAGACAATCGCACGGCCCCCTTTACTGCATTCCAGTTCTCTGATTTCCATTCAGCACCTAGGTCCGGCACAGTGAGAGGTGATTTAAAAACTCTGCTCACATAAACAAAGTGTTCCTCTGACCCCAGAGTCAGCCACATTACCAGCTCTGTATAGGCTTGGATCTTACCCAGAATACTATGATGCCAGCCAATCCTTACCATCTAAACTAAAGGTTTATAAGCAAGAAAGCATCTAAATTAAAGGTTTATTATAAAAGGAAAGAAAAAGGAAGTTGTTAAAATGAGAAAACAGTCAGATACATTCAGAAATCTATATATTGGGTTCTTAGCAGTATTGGTGAGTTTATGGCTTGAAAGGCTCTCAGGTACACATCCACATCATTCAGTCCTTTGTTCCAGGGTTCAGTTTGTAGAGAAGTTGCTCCGCAGGTAAGAAGAGGGATTGAAGACAAAATGGAGATGATGCAGCTGCCCTTTATATTCCTTTTGCCACGCGGCTTCTACTTCCTGTGTCCCAAACACAAGCTTCACAGCACATGGCATGGAAAAGCCTTGGAGGTCTCAGTACACAGGCATACCCCTGCATGTCTTGCTGACTCAATAGGTTCATTGTACAGCTGATGACCCCGGATGGCCATCGAACAGGTTGGGCAGCACTGATGCCAGTATGTCTGGTGGTGTCACTCAGAAACACTACACAAGTCTGGAATACAGATATACCCTACATATCTATAACTCACAATACAAAGATAGAAACAAGATTATCAAACCTGGAAAATCATAACATTTTCATTGACACCTTACATGGCATATCTAGCACGATTCATTGCAATTTCATCATATTGGTATGTATAATAAAATAATAATAATATCAAGTGTCTCTCAATTCCATACAGTGTCACTTAATAAATCAGTGAATTCCCAGGACCGGTTCCCCAGATGTTTGAAGATGCCGAACACCTTGTTTGCGAGGGACTGAAATACCCACAGATATGTTGGGAACACACAGACAGACACTGTGCAAGTCTGTGCCTCTATGTTCACTCTTCTAGAAAATTAGGATCAATTTTGTTCATAGTATGTGTCAGGGCTGAATCTCCACTCTGTCACTCCAAGTGCAGAAAGTGGAAGCCTGCCAGGATTCTAAAAATTAATTTGTGCAACTCTAGGTTTGTATTAAACCCCCAAAGTTACAGCTTTTCTCTAACCTTGTCTTGGTAAATGCTGCCACCACTCAAATGCAAAAAACACCCAAACCCTTGGACCTAGGAAGGAGCACTTGAGAATTCTTCCCTCTGGGGTACCCTCAAGCCCTTTCACCTCCCCTCCGGGCAAGAGCTGAGAAAGAAAACAAAGGAAATTAGCTGTGGCTACTAGATAATCAAACAACATGCACAAACTTCTTGCCCAAACAACATGCATACACCCAAAATCCAATCCTGTTCTTAAAAGAGGTAAATTTTATTAAAATTGAAAAGGAAAACAATACATCTGGAACTTGGGCTTTTGCTAGATCTTAAAAGAAACAATTTTTGTAAGCATCCAAAATAGCTTTCTCGGGGGTTCAGCTTAAAGCTTAGAAGCAAACAAAAGCATCTGGGATAGCACAGAGGAGCTCCAAAAGTCAAAATAAAAAAATATAAACCTGATTGTGTCTGTCTAAACATTTCCTGTCCAAATCATTTCTTCTAGGTATGGAAGATGAATTTTCAAACCTGCTTCAAGCCATACACAGCATTGCTACTCCGTATCGCCTCCCTTCTCTGGAGAACAACAGACAAAGGGAAAGTTACTGTCCCATTTAAAAAAGTTCTAGCCTTTCCATTGGCTCTTTTGGTCAGGAGCCCACTCCTTTTCTTTTACCTGTGGGCTTGTTAACCCTTTACAGGTAAAGCAAGCAGAGAAATCATACCAACAAGGATTTTACAGCAATCTGGCTGGTTGGGCGTTTATAAAAGGGAGATCCTTCCCCTCCCCTTCATTTATCACTCTATGGCTTGTGAGGTAACATTTGAAAAGACACAATCTACTGAATATCCTCCTTAAAACATGTAGCAACATTGTATGTAAAGTGATGAGATTTTACAGTATGATATTACTGAAAAAGTTGCAACTCTAACCCTAAGTTCCTCAGAGACAGCAAGGCAAACAGCTGGTCAAATAGCCATTCTCCAGGAGGGGGAAGGTGTGAAGAAGCCATTTACATTCCATCACAGGGACCACTTGAAGCTCATATCTATGACAGCCTGTCACCATGACTCAGCTGAGAACTGAATTTGTTTCTAGTACAAAGGACTGAATTATAAAAAGAGGTGTGGAAAATGCATGAGACTCTCTCTCCACTTTCCCTCTGCTCATGACAACTCCTAAAGAACTGAATGTGGGCAGCAGGGGCAGGCTAGAGGGATTCCTGGCTGAAAGGAAAGCCAGCCTGTCTCAGCAGATGGTGAGAAACATTTGTTTTAAATCCGTTTTAGCTTGTTAAGTTAAACATTAGTTTGTGTTCTCTCTTGCATTTCTTTTGTAAACAATTCTGACTTTTATGCCTCATTACTTGTAGGCACTGAAAATCTTTTTTTTTTTTTTTTTTTAGTAGTTAACAATCTTGGTTTATTGTTTTATCTAACCACTGTGGTTGGATTAAAGTGTGTTGGACACTCCATTTGGAATAACCAGGCTCGTGCATGTCATTTTCCACTGATGAAATAACAGATTTCATATGAGCTCCCATTGTTCAGTAGTGTGCTGGACAGGACAAGATGCACATTTCTGGGGGATGTCTGGGAGGAGAGAATTTTCTGGGGTTCTCCTGTGGGGTACTGTCATTCGGGAGTTACTGACTAGCAGCACTCAAAACTGTGTCGCTGGGAGCGAGTTACATGCTGGAGATTGCGTGTTAACTGCCCAGGAGTGGCTGCTCTCACAGTAAAGCAGTGTAAAAGGCACCCCAGCCTGGGGAACTGAGGGGACACAGCTGTTCAACAGTCCAGATTGTACTGTGCTTAATGTCACAGACACTCAATTTCAAAGTCTCCTAAAACACATAGAAAGTAAATCCACGTCCCAGAAATCGAAGTCTTCAGAGAGAGGGCAAGTCTCCCTGGCACTGCTTCTTGCTGACAGAGAGGTCCAAAGACAAAGAGAGAGTCCCAGGGAAGCTGGGAACATAAGCGTGGGGCTCAGTGGAGAAAGAGAACAGGAAGGGCAGGGATATTACTGAATACAGGATCTTAGCAGTACTGAATGTCAAGATGGCACATATTGCAACCCATTGGAAAACAATCCCAAATAGACATATAAAATGATAGGGTCTAAATTAGTTATTTCCACTGATTTATATAAGGGCAACAAGATAGACAATAATACAGAGAATATCCCTTTTAAATTAATTCCTGATATCCTGTTTGCTTTTTTGACTTCCGCTGCACACTGCTGGATGTCTTCAGAGAACTATCCATAATGACAAAAAGATCTTTTTCCTGACTCATTGTAGCTAAAATTAGCTCCCGTCATATTGTATATATACTTGGGCTTATTTTTTCCAATGTGCATTACTGTACTGTGATAAACTCAGGGCAGACAGCTGCAAGGGAGGGGTAGGAATCAGTATCAGAAGGTTAAAAGGCCCTCCTCCTTATCAACTGAGAGGCAACCACAGGTCAATCAGGTTCAGCTGTGAAAGGTTACCAAGGTAACAAATTAGAATCAGCTGAGGGGGGAGCTACCTGAGGTTAACGGGGACCAGCTGATTAAAACTTGGGGCTGCCTGAGACCTTTTTAAACCCTTCCCTGTGGAAGGAATGGGGGAGAGCAGAGAGAGAAGAAGCCCTGCTGCCAGGAGTAGCAAAACAGTGAGACCCTCCAGGAGAGGCAGTACTTTCTCCCACATGGGGGTTAGAATTCGCTAACCAGGACTGGTGGAGATACGGGGAACAAACTTCCCCTGTGTCCCATGGGGGACTGCATTACCTGAGCCTGTCTTACCAGGGCTAAAAGCAGCAGAGACTGAGGAGATTGAGAAGGTGCCTTGCCACAGTACATTTATCCACATTACATTTCATTTGCCATTTTGTTGCCCAATCACTTAGTTTTGTGAGATCTTTTTGAAGTTCTTCGCAGTCTGCTTTGGTCTTAACTATCTTGAACAGTTTAGTATCATCTGCAAACTTTGCCACCTCACTGTTTACCCCTTTATCCAGATCATTTATGAATAAGTTGAATAGGATTGGTCCTAGGACTGACCCTCGGGGAACACCACTAGTTACTCCTCTTCATTCTGAAAATTTACCACTTATTCCTACCCTTTGTTCCCTGTCTTTTAACTAGTTCTCAATTCATGAAAAGATCTTCCCTCTTATCTCATGATAACTTAATTTATGTAAGAGCCTTTGGTGAGAGACCTTGTCAAAGGCTTTCTGGAAATCTAAGTACACTATGTCCACTGGATCCCCCTTGTCCACTTGTTTGTTGACACCTTCAGAGAACTCTAATAGACTAGTAAGACATGATTTCCCTTTACAGAAACCATGTTGACTTTTGCCCAACAATTTTTGTTCTTGTAAGTGCCTGACAATTTTTTTCTTTATTATTGTTTCAACTAATTTGCCTCGCACAGACGTTAGACTTACCAGTCTGTAATTGCCAGGATCGCCTCTAGAGCCCTTTTTAAATATTGGCATTACATTAGCAATCTTCCAGTCACTGGGTACAGAAGCTGATTTAAAGGACACGTTACAAACCATAGCTCATAGTTCCCCAATTTCACATTTGAGTTCCTTCAGAACTCTTGGGTAAATACCATCTGGTTCCGGTGACTTGTTACACTTAAGTTTATCAATTAGTTCCAAAACCTCCTCTAGTGACACTTCACTCTGTGGAAATTCCTCAGATTTGTCACCCACAAAAGGTTTGGGAATTTCCCTAACATCCTCAGCCATGAAGACTGAAGCAAAGAATGCATTTAGTTTCTCCGCAATGACTTTATTGTCTTTAAGGGCTCATTTTGTATCTCAATCGTCCAGGGGCCCCACTGGTTGTTTAGCAAGCTTCCTGCCTTTGATGTACTTAAACATTTTGTTATTACCTTCTGAGTCTTTGACTAGCTGTTCCTCAAACTCCTTTTTGGCTTTTCTTATTACATTTTTACACTTAATTTGGCAGTACTTATGCTCCCTTCTATATACACCTCACTAGGATTTGACTTCCACTTTTAAAAAGATGCCTTTTTATCTCTCACTGCTTCTTTTACATGGTTAAGCCAAGCCACAGTGGCTCTTTTTAGTTCTTTTGCTGTGTTTTTTAATTTAGGGTATACATTTAAGTCGGGCCTCTAATATTGTGTCTTTGAAAAGCGTCCATGCAGCTTGCAGGGATTTCACTCTAGTCACTGTACCTTTTAATTTCTGTTTAACTAATCCCCTCATTTTTGCACAGTTTTCCTTTCTGAAATTAAATGCCACAGTGTTGAGCTGTCCTTCCCACCACAGGAATATTAAATTTTGTTAGATTATGATCACTATTTCCAAGTGGTCCTGTTATAGTTACCTCTTGGACAAGATCCTGCGCTCCACTTAGGACTAAATGGAGAGTTGCTTCTCCCCTTGCAGGTTCTTGTACCAGCTGCTCCAAGAAACAGTCATTTCAAGTATCGAGAAATTTTGTCTCTGCATTTTGTCCTGAGCTGACATGGACCCAGTCAATATGGGGATAATTGAAATCTCCCACTATTATGGAGTTCTTTATTTTGATAGCCTTTCTAATTTCCCTTCGCATTTCATCCTATCACTGTCTTTGACAGATGGTCAATAATAGATCCCTATTGTTATATTCTTATTAGAGCATGGAATTACTATCCATAGAAATTCTATGGAACATGCGATTTCATTTAAGATTTTTACTTCAATTGAGTCTACATTTTCTTTAACATACAGTGCCACTCCCCTCCTCACCCCCAGAGTATGACCTGCTCTGTCCTTCCGATATATTTTGTACCCTGGAATGATTGTGTTCCATTGATTGTCCTCACTCCACCAGGTTTCTGTGATGCCAATTATGTCAACAGCCTCTTTTAACACGAGGCACTCTAATTCATCCATCTTATGATTTACACTTCTAGCATTTGTGTACAAGCACTTTAAAAACTTGTCCCTGTTTGTCTGCCCTTTTCTGATCTGTTAGATTCTTGTGTGTGTGAATGCTTCTCGTCTGATCTGGCCCCTACTTTATCCTCTTCCAGCCTCTCTTCCTGACTAAAACTAGAAAAATCTCTATCATTGCACTCTCCTCTAAGAGAAGTCTCTGTCTGATCCACGGGCTCCTCTGCAGCCATTGGCTTTCCCCCATCTCTTAGTTTAAAAACTGCTCTGCAACCTTTTTAATGTTAAGTGCCAGCAGTCTGGATCCACTTTGGTTTAGGTGGAGCCCATCCTTCCTGTATAGACTCCCTCATCCTCAAAGTTTCCCCAGTTCCTAATAAATCTAAACCCCATCTCTCTACACCATCATCTCCTCCACACATTGAGACTCTGAAGCTCTGCCTGCCTGCCTGGCCCTGTGTGTGGAACTGGGAGCATTTCTGAGAATGCTACCATAAACGTCCTGGATTTCAGTCTCTTTCCTAGCAGATTAAATTTGGCATCCAGGACGTCTCACCCACCCTTCCCTATGTCACTGGTATCTACATGTACCATGACCATTGGCTCCTCCTCAGCACTACACATAAATCTATCTAGATGCCTTGAGAAATCCACAACCTTCGCACCAGGCAGGCAAGTCACCATACGGTTCTCCCGGTCATCACAAACCCAGATATCCGTGTTTCGAATGATCAAATCTTCCATTACTAACAGCTGCCTTTTCTTAATGACTGGAGTTCCCTCTCCCGGTGAGGTAACCTCAGCGCAAGAGGTTACCCCAACACTATCTGGAAGGAGGGTCCCAACTACGAGAAGCTTTCCCTCTGCTCCCGTTGACTGCTCTCATTCCCTGGGCCTTTCATCCTCCTCAACAGTGCAGGGGGCTGTCTGACCAGAGTTGGGACAATTCTATAGTGTCCCAGAAAGCCTCATCAACATATTTCTCTGCCTCCCTTAGCTCCTCCAATTCTAACACCCTGGCCTCCAAAGCCTCCACACCGTCTTCGAGGGCCAGGAGCTCTTTGCACCAAATGCACACACACATACATAAGAACAGCCGTACTGGGTCAGATCCAAAGGTCTATCTAGCCCGGTATCCTGTTTACCGACAGTGGCCAATGCCAGGTGCCCCAGAGGGAGTGAACCGAACAGGCAATGATCAAGTGACTTCTCTCCTACCATCCATCTCCATCCTCTGACAAACTGAGGCTAGGGATTCCATTCATGGACTTAATCACCATGAATTTATCCAGTTCTCTTTTAAACAGTTATAGTCCTAGCCTTCATAACCTCCTCAGGCAAGGAGTTCCACAAGTTGACTGTGTGCTGCGTGAAGAAGAACTTCCTTTTATTTTCTTTAAACCTGCTGCCTATTAATGTCATCTGGTGATCCCTAGGAGGCTTCTGTTGATTATGCTGCACTTAACCCTCAGTTTTACTTAAGCAAGCAGGAGATATTTGACACTGTGCGATACGGCTCCTGTGCTCTGTTCTCAAAGTGTTCTGCAGCAGGGGAGGGTCTCTGGTCGTGCATGTGTCACTGGCATACTGGGGTGATGCTGAAACTGGGCAGAGCAGAAGTGGCATTGTGGGGCTGGCGTAAACCTTATCTCTCCATTTCCCCTTCCAAGAACTGAGGGGACAGTAACCCTTACCCAGTGAGGTCACATTCTCATAGTTCTCCTGCATGACATCCCAGTAGAGGGCTCTCTGAGTGGGATCCAGCAGAGCCCACTCTTCACTGGTGAAATATACAGCCACCTCCTCGAAGGTTACCGGCCCCTGAAAGAACAAGAGTCCAACACTCAATACCTGCTGCCCCATTCACAGCCCCACTATTTGTGGGGAGAGGAGCCCATTAAAGGGAAGCCATGGGTGGATTGCCGTCAACAAAGTCCCACTCCCACCCTGCTCAGAGCATCCAGGAAACATCAGAGTGAGAGGACAAAGAGAGAGCCTCTTACTGATATCCAGGCTGGGGGGGGGCATCCAATGTGAAAGGTGCCTACTGGTGGAATCTCTCAGGCAGCAGGTGGGAGAGCTACAGGAGGAGGTGGCTAGGTTGACGAGCATTCCTGGACAGTATCCATGTGGAGACAGCTGAGGTAGCTGCCCCAGTTCACAGGACTGCTGACACACCACTGGTGGAGGAGGAGATGGCTCAGGGTGGCACTGGCAGCTGGTTATTTCTGGCAGCGGGTAGTGCTCCACCCCTGCTGCGAACCCTCTCGCCATGGTAATAAGTAACTGTTATGCTCTTCTTGATACAGGAGAGAAGGTATCACCCCCTACAGTAAAGGAGGAGAAGCCTCGTACCCCTAAGGCCGGGTGGTCTGCTGCCACACTGAAAATAGGAAACGTAGGGTAGTGGTGGTTGGAGACTCTCTGCTGAGGGGGACGGAGGCACCCATCTGTCGCCCTGACATTTCATCTTGGGAGGTATGCTGCCTGCCGAGGGACCATATCCCGAAATGTTAGAGGCATTGTTGAGGATTATCTGGCCTTCTGACTACTACCCCATGCTACTCATCCATGTGGGCACAAATGATACCGAGAGGTGTGACGCTGTGCAGATCAAGAGTGACTACAGGGCTCTGGGAGTACGGGTGAAGGAGTTTGGAGCGCAGGTGGTATTCTTTTTGATTCTTCCTGTCAAAAATAGGGGCCCAGGCAGAGACAGATGCATCATGGAGGTGAATGCCTAGCTATGAAGATGGTGTCGCCAAGAGAGCTTTGGCTTCCTCGACCATGGGATGCTACTCGAGGAAGGACTGCTAGGTAGAGATGGTGTTCACCTTTCGAGGAGGGGAAAGACCCTATTTGCACACAGACTGGCTAACCTAGTGAGGAGGGCTTTAAACTAGGTTCAACAGGGACAGATGAGGAAAGCCCACAGGTAAGTGGGGAACATGAAGATCTGGGAGATGGGTCAGAAACAAGAGGGAGCGTGGGCTATAATGGCAGAGAGAAAGGAAAGTCAGGGCAAAACTCGGAGGCAAGATCAAACCAGTATCTTAGATGCCTATATACAAATGCGAGAAGTATGGGTAATAAGCAGAAAGAACTGGAAGTGCTAATAAATAAATACAACTATGATATTGTTGGCATCACCGAAACTTGATGCGATAATACACATGATTGGAATGCTGGTATGGATGGGTACAGCTTGCTCAGGAAGGATAGCCAGGGAAAAAGGGAGGAGGTGTTGCCTTATATATTAAAAATGCACACACTTGGACTGAGGTGGAGGTGGACAAAGGAGATGGAAGTGTTGAGAGTCTCTGGGTTAGGTTAAAAGGGGTAAAAAACAAGGGTGATGTCGTGCTAGGAGTCTACTACATACCACCTAACCAGGTGGAAGAGGTGGATGAGGCTTTTTTTAAACAACTAACAAAATCATCCAAAGCCCAAGATTTGGTGGTGATGGGGGACTTCAACTATCCAGATATATGTTGGGAAAATAACACCGCGGGGCACAGACTATCCAATAAGTTCCTGGACTGTATTGCAGACAACTTTTTATTTCAGAAGGTTGAAAAAGCTACTGGGAGGAAGCTGTTCTCGACTTGATTTTAACAAATAGGGAAGAACTCATGGAGAATTTGAAAGTAGAAGGAAGCTTGGGTGAAAGTGATCATGAAATCATAAAGTTTGCAATTCTAAGGAAGGGTAGAAGGGAGTACAGCAAAATAGAGACAATGGATTTCAGGAAGGCAGATTTTGGTAAGCTCAGAGAGCTGATGGGAATCAAGACTGAGGGGAAAAACAACTGAGGAGAGTTGGCAGTTTTTCAAAGGGACACTATTAAGGGCCCAAAAGCAAGCTATTCCTATGGGTAGGAAAGAGAGAAAATGTGGCAAAAGACCACCCTGGCTTAACCACGAGATCTTGCATGACCTACAAAATAAAAAGGAGTCATATAAAAAATGGAAACTAGGTCAGATTACAAACGATGAATATAGGCAAACAACACAGGAATGCAGGGGCAAGATTAGAAAGGCAAAGGCACAAAATGAGCTCAAACTAGCTATGGGAATAAAGGGAAACAAGAAGACTTTTTATCAATACATTAGAAGCAAGAGGAAGACCAAGGACAGGGTAGGCCCACTGCTCAGTGAGGAGGGAGAAACAGTAACAGGAAACGGAAACCTGGAAATGGCAGAGATGCTTAATGACTTCTTTGTTTCGGTCTTCACTGAGAAGTCGGAAGGAATGTCTGACATAGTGAATGCTTATGGGAAGGGGGTAGGTTTAGAAGATAAAATAAAAAAAGAGCAAGTTAAAAATCACTTAGAAAAGTTAGATGCCTGCAAGTCACCAGGGCCTGATGAAATACATCCTAGAATAATGAAGGAGTTAATAGAGCAGGTATCTGAGCCTCTAGCTATCATCTTTGGAAAGTCATGGGAGACGGGAGAGATTCCAGAAGACTGGAAGGGGGCAAATATAGTGCCCATCTATAAAAAGGGAAATAAAAACAACCCAGGAAACTACAGACCAGTTAGTTTGACTTCTGTGCCAGGGAAGATAATGGAGCAAGTAATTAAAGAAATCTGCAAACACTTGGAAGGTGGTAAGGTGATAGGGAATAGCCAGCATGGATTTGTAAAGAACAAATCGTGTTGAACCAATCTGATAGCTTTCTTTGACAGGATAACGAGTCTTGTGGATAAGGGAGAAGCGGTGGATGTGGTATACCTAGACTTCAGTAAGGCATTTGATACGGTCTCGCATGATATCCTTATCGATAAACTAGTTAAATACAATTTTGATGGGGCTACTATAAGGTGGGTACATAACTGGCTGGATAACCGTACTCAGAGAGTAGTTATTAATGGCTCCCAATCCTGCTGGAAAGGTATAACAAGTGCGGTTCTGCAGGGGTCTGTTATGGGACCGGCTCTGTTCAATATCTTCATCAACAACTTAGACGTTGGCATAGAAAATACACTTATTAAGTTTGCAGACGATACCAAACTGGGAGAGATTGCAACTGCTTTGGAGGACAGGGTCAAAATTCAAAATGATCTGGACAATTTGGAGAAATGGTCTGAGGTAAACCGGATGAAGTTCAATAAAGACAAATGCAAAGTGCTCCACTTAGGAAGGAACAATCAGTTTCACACATACAGAATGGGAAGAGACTGTCTAGGAAGGAGTATGGCAGAAAGAGATCTAGGGGTCATAGTGGACCACAAGCTAAATATGAGTCAACAGTGTGATACTGCTGCAAAAAAAGCAAACGTGATTCTGGGACGCATTAACAGGTGTGTTGTTAACAAGAGACGAGAAGTCATTCTTCCGCTCTACTTTGCGCTGGTTAGGCCTCAACTGGAGTATTGTGTCAAGTTCTGGGCATCGCATTTCAAGAAAGATGTGGAGAAATTGGAGAGGGTCCAGAGAAGAGCAACAAGAATGATTAAAGGTCTTGAGAACATGACCTATGAAGGAAGGCTGAAAGAATTGGGTTTATTTAGTTTGGAAAAGAGAAGACTGAGAAGGGACATGATAGCAGTTTTCAAGTATCTAAAAGGGTGTCATCAGGAGGAGGGAGAAAACTTGTTCACCTTAGCCTCTAATGATAGAACAAGAAGCAATGGGCTTAAACTGCAGCAAGGGAGATTTAGGCTGGACATTAGGAAAAAGTTCCTAACTGTCAGGGTAGTTAAACACTGGAATAAATTGCCTAGGGAGGCTGTGGAATCTCCATCTCTGGAGATATTTAAGAGTAGGTTAGCTAAATGTCTATCAGGGATGGTCTAGATGGTATTTGGTCCTGCCATGAGGGCAGGAGACTGGACTCGATGACCTCTCGAGGTCCCTTCCAATCCTAGAGTCTATGAATCTATGAATCTCTCCCAGCAGATCCATCACATACATACTAGCCACAGACTGATAGAGGAGAGGGAGGCCCTAGCAGGGACCACGGAGAGATCCCTGGTAGGAAGCTCAACACCCTCCCCATTGTAAGGAGCTGGATATGAAGGCAGAGGAATCTCCCCTAACCCTCACTGGTGAGTATCCCCTTCATATTTCACAGCAGCCACTGGTTAGTTGGGTCAGGCTGCAGCACTATGAGTCTGGTCAGTTTTCCTAGCACCATGTGGCTGGGTTATTTTCTGCTCCACAAACTAGAGTATTTTCACCTCCGAACCTTATGGGTCTCTTCCTAGAATCTAGGCCACTTATTAAACAACTCCCAGCACGTTTGTCACCCCCTGCCCCCCCTTTCCCCACCCTGTGCATTTCCTGCCCCAGGCCAACCTCCAAACCAGACTGCGCAAACCTTCTCATCTCCGGTGTATTTGCTGTCCCACTCCCTCCTGTAGGAAACCACCTACACCCCCTCAAAAAAATAATCCCTACCTGAGCTGGCTCCACTGCAGCCATTTCTCTTTCCTGTGTCAGGGGGCGATGGGATGAGCTGGAGAAAAACATGGATGTCATTCTGCAGCCCTGGCAGGGTGAGAAGGGCAGTTGTGGAGGTTTCAGAACAGGCTTTAGTTAATTTCACATCATGATTCCCCCAGGCCCTTTCCCTAAAGACAGAAATCCTAGCCTCTGCCGTGCTGGGAACATGCTTGATCTCTTTATTACAGTGTAGACTGGCCCCTCCTGCCAGGCTAAGCCCACAGAGACATTTTTAACCTCCCTTCTCACCCCCTCACCCCGTAACAAGTCTCTGAACACACGGCTAGAAAAGAGCAAAACCAAAGGAGTCACTGTGGGGGATTCCCTCGGACACTGACCCCAGGGCAGTCACATCCCGGCAGGGGGAATATGGAGTCAGGAACTGGCTTTTCCTCTGTCTGAACCTTTTCTTGTTCATTGGAAAGTGATTCTCCTCAGCGATGCTGCAATACATGTGTCTGGGTGGACTAGAGAGCTGGAAATCTCTCCCCCACTCATTTCTCCCACTGCCCCTTTCAGTCTCTCCTTCCCCTGTCCTCTCTCTCTACCCCTCTGGCTGGGAAAGTCCCATTCCTGGGGGCTTTGCTTTCCCATGGCTGGATTTTCTCCTGGCAATTGCTAATGGGAGGAGAAATGATGAGGGGCTGTTTGTGTAGTTACTTTCTTGCCAGTTCCCAGCACTTTCCCTGAGGTCTTTCAATAACCTGGAGTCTGTAGCTCAGAATTTGTATTAACAGGGCCTAGTGCTGCCCTACGGGGCTAGTACCAGCTGCAGAAAGTCATCCCCTGGGCCAGGCAGAGAAAAAGCTTTAATTAAGATCACATCCCAGCACAGAACCCCCTCTGGGGGAGCAGCAGCTGCTAAGCCTGGTCTCCCAGATCACAATGGAGGCTGCAGCCTCTGATCCAGGAAGCTGAACCCTAATATCCTGAGCAGAGAGGGACAGAGCATCTGAGCACCATCCCTCCTTTAGCTCTCTGGGGAGAGCAGCTTATGAGAGCCCCTCCTCACAGGGAGAACTGCTGATCTCATTTGCCCCACTGTGCATATTCAACGACTCTGATTAACAATGGTCTCAATGAAACCAGATTTCAGAAAGAATGAGTCCAGAATGCTGTGGAAGAGACTATCCTGTGGCAGTGCTGACCCCCTTCCCACCCCTCTCACCCCACCCAGATATAGGACAAGGACTTGCAGGGGGTGGGGCATGAATATTCCCTAGTTTTCAAGAAGGGAGAAAAGAAAAATCTGTGATTTCACCTCCCAGCATTTGATAAGTGGATAGAAAGTTATCACGGTGAGTGGGCCTGGCTGGGGGCTGCCTGGCGGTGCTTGGAGCCAGGATTCTGGCACAAGCTGATCAGGGAGCAGGATCATGGTTAGTAGCAGCCCCTTGACACCCCTGAGTACCCGGAGCCCAGAGCCCACAGCCAGGGGTCCCAGACACCCCCCAGTACCCGGAGCCCAGAGCCCACAGCCAGGGGCCCCAGACACTCCCACAACCCCAGTCAGGGTCCCGCCAGATCTTCCCTGGCACCCAGTCCCCAGAGTCCCTGGCCAGGGACCCAGATACCCCCCCGAGCCCCCACCAGCCACGGTGAGAGCTGGACACTGGTGAAATGGAGAGAAAATGGGGCACAACCGAGGGAGGGGAACAGGGAACTTCTCAGGGATTTGGGGGAAGGGGGGTCACCCTGGACGTTGCTCGTTGCTCCCTAGAGAGAAAGGGGGCAGGATGGGACAGGACGGGCGGACTCCATGGTGGGGGGGGGCAGCAGTAAATCCAAGGGGATCTCAGCCCCCCCTTTTCTCTCCCCCCTCCTCGGGGGTCACCGGCTCTTCCCCCCCCGGCCATGTCTGGGCTGCACTGACATTTTCCACCCCCCCCTTTCGCAGGTCTCCCCCCGGGACGCCCGCCCGGCCCCACGCAGGGATCTCTCCCGCCGCGATCTGCGCATGCCCAGAGCTCCAACGGCACAAACCCTTCTCTGGCCCCGGGAGAAGCTCCAACGGCCGCGCACCGGCCAGGCAGAACCTCAGCGTCCCGCGCGCATTCCCGCTCCGGCTCCGCCTCCCTCGCTAACGTCACTTCCGCTCCCGGAAGAGTCCGGAACTACATCTCCCAGCCTGCCCCGGGGGCGCGTCCGCCCTCTCCAGCCCAGCTAAGGCCGGGGTTCAGCAGCTGAACCTGCGCATGCACCATGCGAACTCCAGTGGGGGAGGGAGGATAGAGCTGCTGCTGCTGCCGCCTCCGTGTGAGCCGGTGAGCGAGAGACCCGGGGGTGGGGGCGGGAAAGTGACTCGGACCCGGCGAACCTGGGAGAAGCCTCGGAGCTGCCTCGGCCCCAGGAGCTGCAGCAAGATCCGCCCCGGCCCCGCTGGGATGGGGGGCGGAGCCTGGGTCCCGGCAGGGGGCGGAGTCTGGGGCCCGGGGGGGCGGGGCGGTGTATTATGTCCTTACCAATGGCAATGTGCTACTCACCGGGCACTGCGCATGCTCAGTAGCAACTGCTGAAGCCGCTGCCCTTCCCTGCCCGTATCAGCCGGAAAGTTCCGCCGACGCTAGTGACCGCGGCTGGGAGGGGCGATGGGAGCAGCAGGGAGCGCGGGGGCTGGGGGATGAGCAGGGGGGAAATTGACTGGTCAGGGTGGGGGATTAAGCAGCTGGAGGCAGGGTTGGGGGGGCTAAATGACAAAATCCGGAATGGGAGGTAGAGGAGTTGCGCTGTGGGGCGGAGGGGGTGAGTCGGTGTTGCACAGGGGGGGAAGGTCATTGGGGTGGGAAATGTGAACTGTTTCTGTGCAGCTAGGAAATTCACATGGGGGGGTTAGTTCACTGAATCCTTCCTTGTTTGTGCCACTTCCTCCCACACACAAAGTCTGACAAGTTTTTCCCCCTTTTTCTCGTTATCGTACGTGGCTATAAAATCCAGGGAGATCCCCCCTCCCCAATGATCAGCTCTCTAATCCCCCCCGATATTGCCCTGCTCTCTCCATACTTCTCAAGTGTCCATTTAAAATCTCTCCGAGGTGGAGGATTTTTTCCCCCTTTTTATCTGCAGCAATTTGTCCTTGTTTAGGTGGGAAATTGTTGCCCTGGGTCATTCCCCAGAACGTGGCTGCCCCTGGCGTGGGGCTGGGATGAGATGCCCTTTCCCTGGCAGGGCGGGGACGCGAAGAGCATGTGTCCCCCATGGAGACTGCCCAGACCCCAGTTTCCCAATCCCACCCACTGACCCCCAAACTACCAACACAGTTTCCCCCGGCTCTCAGTTGCCAGTCACTTGCCCATCACCTGCTGCTGCCCTCTTCCTTTGTCCAGGGAGCCTTCCAGCTCCAACTCGCCACCCCCTTGCCCTCTTAAATCAGCTCCTCAAAGGGCTTCTTGCTGCCCATGTGAATGGTTGAAGTGGGGAACCATCACTTTCTGTTTATGTACTGGATAGTCTCATAAAATCCAGTCAAACAGTCCCCCTTTCCCTCTAGTTATTTAACAGCAACATAAAAATCCCCTCAGATCTTGGTATTTTTCTCTCATGTTATCAATTGCTTAGCTTGTGACACGTTTTCTCTGCAAATCTCCAAGACTGATATAAAATATCCTAAACGTTTGCCCCACTTCTCTCCAGTTGTCTATTTCTAATTGAATATGCCCTGAGATTTTTTTCCCTGTCTCTCTAATGATAAAATACAAAGAAAATCTCAGATTTACACCTTTCCTCAGATTCTTGAACATGGATATAAAATGTTTGCAAATGTTGCCCATTTCCGCTTTATTCATTAATCAAATATTGATGTGAAATACACTCAGATTTTACCTCATACCAACAACTGATATAAAATCTCTCCAATTTTTACACTTTCCTCTCTATAATTGGCAAAAATGGATCCAAAATCGCTCAGATTTCTACTCTTTCTCTTTCATTTCTGAACATTGATCTCAGAGCTCAGGATTTCCATCTTTCTATGTCATTATCAAATATCAATTAAAAAACCTATCGGGTTTGGGACTGTTCCCCGTGTGTCTAAATCCCAGCAACTTCTTCCTTCCAGTGAACCTGTTCCCCTGAATCATTCTCCATTCTGGATGTTGCAGAGGGTTAAATTGCCCAGTGATCATCTTTCCCCTCTCCTTGGAGAATCATTTCTTCCCCCCTTTATCTTTGTTAAAATGTTTGCCACAGAAAAAGACCAGCCACATGTTTAATACACATCAAAGCCAGAAGCCTCTCCCTGTTTGGGGATCAGTGGTTCCCAGCTGGTAACAAGAAAGTTGGCTGGACCCTTTTCTTTTCTCCAGCTGTCACAGGATGAGGTCACTGTGAGTGCATTGTGGGTCCAGAAGTATCCCAAACCCCATGACAAATGGCCTCTGTGAGGGGCTGCTTCCCACATTGCTAAGATGTAGCCACCTTGGGATGGATACATGGTGACCACTATTTGCTAGTGACAGGGCATGGACATGTCTTATCTTTCTGCTGAAGGGCAGGTGGGGGTCCTAGGCAGGCAGTGAGTTCCCAGTTGGGGTCCCCTTGGGGAGGTCCCTGGCTGGTGGGGGCTCTTGATAGGGGGAACCCTTTGGGATTCCTAGCCTGGCAGGGAAGATCTGGTGGGGGTTCTCTGGCCGGTGAGGCTCTGAAGGGTATCTGGGGTCTCTGGCCAGGGATTCTGGTGGTTAGGTCCCAGGGAGTATCTGGTGGGACCCTGGCTGGGGGGTCTGGGTTCTGGGGAGGTTTGGGGGTTCCTGGATGGAGGCTCTAGGGGCTGCTACTAACCATGTTCTTTCTATCTCATCAGCTTGTGCCAGAATCCTGGCTCCAAGCACTGCCCAACATTCCCCGGCCAGGCCCAGTCACCATGATAACTTTCTATTCACTTATCAAACACTGTGAGGTGAAATCACAGATTTTTTTTCCTCCCCTTTTGAAAACTGCAGGAACTTCTGGTTCCACTGGGAAAATTTGTGCCCCCTCCCAAGTCCTTGTCCTAGATCTGGTGGGTGGGGGAGGTGGGAAGGGGATCAGTACTGCCACACAATGGTCTCTTCCACAGCATTCTGGACTCATTCTGAAATCTGGTTTCATTGAGACCATGATAATCCAGAGTCACTGTATGGAAAGACAAAGAGTTACTCCAGATAGACAGCGGGGCAAATTTGATCAGCAATTCTCCCTGTGAGGAGGGGCTCTCATTAGCTGCTCTCCCCAGAGAGCTAAAGGAGGGAAGCTGCTCAAATGCTCTGTCCTTCTCTGCTCAGGATGTTGGGGTTCAGCTTCCTGGGTCAGAGGCTGCAGCCTCCATTGTGATCTGGGAGACCAGGCTTAGCAGATGCTTCTCCCCCAGAGGGGGTTCTGTGCTGGGAAGTGACCTTAATTAAAGCTTCTTCTCTGCCCGGCCCAGATGATGACTTTCTCCAGCTTGTACTAGCCCCTTGGGGCAGACCTGGGCCCTGTTAATACAAATTCTAGCATAGACTCTAGGTAACTGAAAGACCTCTGAGAAAGTGCTGGGCACTAGCAAGAAAGTGACTCTACACAAACAGCCTCTCCTCCTATTAGCAATTGCCAGGAGAAAATCCAGCCATGGGAGAGCAAAGCCCCTAGGAATGGGACTTTCCCAGCCAGAGGGGCAGAGAGAGAGGACAGGGGAAGGAGAGACTGAAAGGGGCAGTGGGAGAAATGAGTCAGTGGGAAGATTTCCAGTGAACAAAAAAAGGATCAGACAGAGGAAAAGCCAGTTCCTCGCTCGATATTCCCCCTGCTGGGGTGTGACTGCCCTGGGGTCAGTGTCCGAGGGAATCCCTCAGAGTGACTCCTTTGGTTCTGCTCTTTTCTAGCCTTGTGTTCAGAGACAAAGGGCAGGTCTATCCTACCACCGGATCAGCAGGTAGTGCTTTCCCATCAACTCCAGTACTCCACTGCCTCAAGGGGCGAATACGGACTCGATGGGTTAGCAGCAGCAGTCGGATGCTGCAGTAAGTCCATCTAAGTAAGCTAACTTTAGCTACGCTATTTTCATAGCTGAAGTTGCGTATCTTAGATCAACCTCCACCTTCAGTGTAGACCAGGGTTTTGTTATGGGATGGAGGGACGGAGAAGGGAGGTTAAAAATCTCTCTTTGGGCTTAGCCTGGCAGGAGGGGCTAGGTCTACACTGTAATAAAGAGATCAAGCATGTTCCCAGCATGGCAGAGTCTAGGATGTCTGTCTGAAGGGAAAGGGCCTGGGGGAATCGTGATGTGAAACTAACTAAAATGTGTTCTGAAAGCTCCACAACTGCCCTTCTCGCCCTTCCAGGGCTGCAGAATGAGCTCCATGTTTCGCTCTAGCTCATTCCATCCTCCCATGGGACATAGGATAGAAATGGCTGCAGTGGAGCCAGCTCAGGAAGGGATCACTGGGGGGTTGCTGGTGGGTTCCTGCTGGAGGGAGAGGGACAGCAAATACACCAGAGATGGAAAGGTTTGCATAGTCTGGTTTGGAGGTTGGAGCGGGGCAGGAGATGCACAGGATGGGGAAGAGAGGAGGACAGATTGTGGCAAACCTGCTGGGAGTTGTTTAATAAATGGCCTAGACTCTAGGAGCAGACCCATGAGATTAGGAGGTTGAAATGCCCTCAGTTCTAGAACAGAAAATAACCCACCTACATGGGGCTAGGAAAACTGACCAGTCTCCCGGTGCTGGAGGCTGACCCAACTAACCACTGGCTGCTGAGAGATATGAAGGGGGCACCCACCAGTCTGACATAGGGGAGATTCCCCTCCCTTCATATCCAGCTCCTCACAATGAGGAGGGTGTTGGGCTTCCTACCAGGGAGCTCTCCCTGGACCCTGCTAGGAGCTCCATCTCCTCTATTAGTCTGTGGCTAGTAGGTATGTGATGGATTTGCTGGGAGAGACAAGGGGCTCTTTGTTCATCCCCTCACCTTGGTGTTTCCAGGATTCTCTAAGTGGGCTGGGAGTGGGACTCTGACTGTCATCCACCAGAGAACATAAGAACGGCCGTACCGGGTCAGACCAAAGTTCCATCTAACCCAGTATCTGTCTACCGACAGTGGCCAATGCCAGGTTCCCCCGGAGGGAGTGAAGCTAACAGGCAATGATCAAGTGATCTCTCTCCTGCCATCCATCTCCATCCTCTGATGAACAGATGCTAGGGACACCATTCTTTACCCTTCATAACTAATAGCCATTTATGGACTTAGCCACCATGAATTTATCCAGTTCCCTTTTAAACATTGTTATAGTCACAGCCTTCACAACCTCCTCAGGTAAGGAGATCCAGAAGTTAACTGTGCGCTGTGTGAAGAAGAACTTCCTTTTATTTGTTTTAAACCTGCTACCTATTAATTTCATTTGGTGACCCCTAGTTCTTGTATTATGGGAATAAGTAAATAACTTTTCCTTATCCACTTTCTCCACATCACCCATGATTTTATATACTTCTATCATATCCCCCCTTAGTCTCCTCTTTTCCAAGCTGAAGAGTCCTATCCTCTTCAATCTTTCCTCATATGGGACCCTCTCCAAACCCCTAATCATTTTAGTTGCCCCTTTCTGAACCTTTTCTAGTGGCTTCCATTTGATTGAAAGAGAGTGGTGCAGTAGGTATTGAGTGTTGGACTCTTGCTCTTTCAGGGGCCGGTGACCTTTGAGGTGGTGGCTGTGTATTTCACCAGGGAAGAGTGGGCTCTGCTGGACCCCACTCAGAGAGCCCTCTACAGAGACGTCATGCAGGAGAACTATGATAATGTGACCTCGCTGGGTAAGGATTCCCATCCCCTCAGTTCTTGGAAGGGGAAATGAAGAGAAATGGTTCATGCCACCCCCCAATGCCATCCCTACTCTGCCCTGTTTCTGCATCACTGCAATATGCCAGTGACACACACACTACCAGAGACCCTTCCCTGCTGCAGAAAACTTTGGGAACAGCGCACAGGAGCAGTATCACACAGTGTCAAATATCTCGTGTTTGCTCAAGTAAAACTGGGGCTTAGGTCCAGCATAACGTAAGAACGTAAGAATGTCCGTACTAGGTCAGAGCAAAGGTCCATCTGCCCCAGTATCCTATCTACCGACAGTGGCCAACTCCAGGTGCCCCGGAGTGAGTGAACCCATCAGGCAATGTTCAAGTGATCTCTCTCCTGCCATCCATCACCCCCCTCTGACAAACAGAGGCTAAGGACACCATTCCTTACCCATCCTGGCTAATAGCTATTAATGGAGTTAATCTCCATGAATTTATCCAGTTCTCTTTTAAACCCTGTTATAGTCGTAGCCCTCACAACCTCCTCAGGCAAGGAGTCCCACAGGTTGACTGCATTGTGTGAAGAAATACTTCCTTTTGTTTGTTCCAAACCTGCTTCCTATTAATTTCATTTGATTCCTAGTCCTTGTGTTATGATGAGTAAATAACACTTATTCACTTTCTCCATGCCCGTCATGATTTTATAGACCTCTCTCATATCCCCCCTTTGTCTCTTTTCCAAGCTGAAAAGTCCCAGTCTTTTTAATCTCACCTCATACAGAAGTTGTTCCAGACCCCTAATCTTTTTTTTTTGTCCTTTTCTGAACATTTTCCAATTCCCATATATCTTCTTTGAGATGGGGAGACCACATCTGCATGCAGTATTCAAGAAGTGGGCGTACCATGGATTCATAGAGAGGCAATATGATATTTTCTGTCTTCTTATCTATCCCTTTCTTAATGATTCCCAACTTTTTGTTTGCTTTTTGACAGCCACTGAACGCTGAGTGGATGTTTTCAGAGAACTACCCACAGTGACTCCAAGATCTCTCTTGAGTGGAAACAGATAATTTAGACCCCATCATTTTATATGTATAATTGAGATAGTGCAGCCCATTGGAAAACAATGTGCTATCCTGACATCTAGTACTGTTGAGCTCCTGCATTCAATAATATCTGTGCCCTTCCTGTTCCCTTTCTCCACTGAACCCCGCCAGCCCATGGTTACTGTTCCCAGCTTCCCCGGGACTCTCTCATTGTCTGTGGACCTGTCTATCAGCAAGAAGCACAGCCAGGAAGACTTGCCCTCTGTCTGGAGTCTTGGATTTATGGGATATGGATTTACCTTCTCTGTGTTTTAGGAGCTTATTTGAAATTAAGTGTCTGTGACATTAAGCACAGTACAATCTGGAGTGTTGAACAGCTGTGTCCCCTCAGTTCCCCAGGCTAGTGTATCTTTTACACTGCTCTACTGTGAGAACAGCCACTCCTGGCAGTTAACACACAGTCTCCAGCATGTAACTCGCTCCCAGCTTCACAGTATTGGGTGCTGCTAGTCAGTGACTCCCGAACGACAGTACCCACAGGACAACCCCAGAAAATTCTCCGGTCCCAGACTTCCCCCAGAAATGTGCATCTTGTCCTGTCCAGCACACTACTGAACAACGCAAGCTCATATGAAATCTGTCATTTCATCAGTGGAAAATGACATGCACCAGCCTTGTTATCCCCAATGGAGTTTCCAACGCTCTTGAATCCAAACACACTAGTTAGGTAAAACAAAATTGTTAACTACTGGGAAAAAAAATCTTTTCAGTGACTATGGGTAATGAGGCATAAAAGTCAGAATTCTTTACAAAAGAAATGCAAGATAAAACACAAACTAAGGTCTAAGTTAACAAGCTAAAATGGATTCAAAGCAAATGTGCTGAGACAGGCTGGCTTTCCTTTCAGCCAGGACTCCCCCTAACCTGCCCCTGCTGCCCAAGTTCAGTTCTTCAGGATTTGTCATGGGCAGAGGGAAAGGGGAGAGAGAGACTTTCCTCACCTTTTTATAATTCAGTCCTTTCTGTTAGAAACAACTTCAGTTCTCAGCTGAGATGGCTAGGCAGCTTCTTGGGCTTGCCCCAGCTTGCTGAGTGATGGTGCCAGGCTGTCTGTTGTAGATATGAGTTTCATGTGATGAAATGTAAATGTCTTCTTCACATCTTCCCCCTGCCAGCAAATGGCTGTTTGACCAGCTGTTTGCCTTGCTGTCTCTGAGCAACTGGTCTGTGGGTGTTCCCTAGAATTGTAACTTTTTGTAATATCATACAGTAAAATCTCATCACTTTACATGCAGTCTTGCTACACATTTTAAGAGGAGGATAATATTCAGTAGATTATGCAATTTCAAGTGATACTTCACAAACCATACTGTGTACAGAATTGATCATAATTCTCCAGAAGGGTAAACGTAGGATTACAGACTGACACAGGGCCTGTCTGTGTGTGTTCCCAGCAGATATGTGGGTATTTCAATCCCTCCTAAGCAGAGTGTTCTGCATCTTCAAGGACCTGGGCAGCTGGTTCTGGGAATTCACTGGTTTACTAAGTGTGACACTGTCTGGAACTGTGAGACACTTTATATTATTATTACTTTATTATTAATACCAATATGATAAAATTGCAATGAATTGTGCTAGATATGCCATGTTAAGTGTCAGGGAAAATGTTATGATTTTCCAAGTATGATCATTTTGTTTGTTTGTATCACCTTTGTAGTGTGAGATATAGATACATAGGGTATATCTGTATTCCAGACTGTGGACTGTGTTTCTGGGTGACGCCCCCAGACATATTGGCATCAGCACTGGCTAGCCTGTTCGATGGCCCATCCGGGGTCATGAGCTGTACAATGAACCCATTGAAAGGATCAAGGGGATACACCTGTTGAGTCAGCGAGACATACAGGGGTATGCCTGTGTAATGAGACCTCCAAGGCTTTTCCATGCCCTGTGCTGTTAAGCTTGTGTTTGGTACACAGGAAATACAAGCCCCATGGCAAAAGGAATATAAAGGGCAGCTGCATCATCTGCATTTTGTCTTCAATCCCTCTTCCTACCTCTGGAGCAACTTCTCTACAAACCGACATAGGCCCCGACTCTGTGGGTGCTCTGCACTCACTGGGGAGCTCAGCTGTTGGCTACGCCAATCAGCTATTTAGCATGCTCAGCAGCCCTCAGCAGCTCTTTGGCTGGCTGTGGCCAATCAGCTGTTTGGTGCCAAGGCCCGCCTATCAGGTGTTTTCCCTGCAGTTGCTGTTGCTCCCAGCTCTGCTGCAGGCATGTGTGAGTCCTTTTAATTTTCAGGTCCTGGCAGCTTCTGGGCTGGGGATGGAGTGGGCAGCCTCTCGGCAGGGGGCTTGAGGGAGATGGCTAGGCAGCTTCTTGGGCTTGCCCCAGGGGGCTGATAGGGGCAGTACAGGCTGGGGGGGAGTTTCTCAAGGACTGAGCCAGCTATTCTCAGCTCACCCTGGTGTCTCCCCCAGGACCTGTGCTCCCCCCTCCAGCCGGGAGAAACCAGCGGTGGGCCTCCTTAGTGCTGGGCAGGAGGACAAACCAAAAGACATTGCTCCTTTAAGAAAAGTTTGCCCTGGTGTCTGATGAGTGAACTTGGCCTGAGGCCAGCTGCTCACCCCCTCCCTGTGCTTCAGCCAGCCAGCTGGGTACACCGAGCCATGGCCAAAGGTGAGAGGGGCTTCACTGTAGCCCGAGCCCCAGGTGCAAATGAGCAGCCCCCACTTCCCAGCCCGGACCCTGCCTGTGCCCAGACTCTTCCCATGTGGGCTCTGAGAGCTCCCAGCCCCTACAGTTCTGACCCAGGTCCCAGGGCTCTGCATCCATTCCTCCATGTGTGGGGGGACAAGAGGGGCCAACACACCACCAGTGCTTGTAGCTGCATCCTCCCCGTGGGCACTTCTCCATGGCCAGCTCTCATGCCTGGGAAAGTAACGCTTGCTCCCCTCAAAGCTGTCTCCCCCTCCCCTGCCCAGATCAAGCTTGGCTGAGAGGCTTTTCCTCCCCGAGAGGAAGTTTATCCCTTCCCACGCCAATCAGCATCTGCGTCAGGAAAGATTGATTTCCTTCCCCTGGATCCATCCACCCCCCCATCTCCTCTTCCCTGGGAGCTGCATTCCTTTTGCTGCATTCACCCCCGTGCATGAGCTTCAAGTCAGGAGACACTGCCCTGCTTCACCTTGGGACGCCTGAGGTTTTCTGGCTTCGGGGTGCTGGGCTGCTGCAGCCCAGGGGAGGAAGCAACCCCTCCTCCCCGCCTTTGGCCATGATCTCAGTGGGGCTCCCTGCCCACAAAAGTTGCAGAGTGGATGAGGGAGCCTGTGAGCGAGCTTCAGAGTGGGGGTGGGCTGCAGCCTGAGGGACTGGGAGGAGCTGGAGTAACACAGCAGCCGTAAAGCAGGATGAATAAATGGGCCATTTCTATGCTGGGCTGTTGAATTCAATTTCTCTCTCTGGCTCAGGGTGGGAAGTTTCTTGGCTGGCCACAGTGGGTGGGGCTTGGGGGAAGATAGAACTGCTTTGAGTGCGTGGGTGGGAGTGGGCACTAAACAGAGACACCAGGAAGTGGGGAGCAGAAAGAGAGAGCGATGGGAAAAGGGACCCAGGTAGAGAACAAGAACTGGGAAACATCAGGAAGGGGAGATACCAATTATAGACACACTTTCAATGAGTGCACTGAAAGTGTATAAATATGCTGAAAATAGCCTCCCCTCAAACCTGGCAGCAGGACCAGCTTTAGGAAGTGCGGGGCCCAATTTGAACAGTTTTGATGGGGCCCTGGCAGGGACGACTATTATATAAAAACACATGGGGCTTGTACTCACCGGGCGGTGCTCCGAGTCTTCGGTGGCACTTCGGCGGCGGGTCCTTCACTCACTTCAGGTCTTCGGTGGCACTGAAGGACCCGTCGCCAAAGCGCTGAAGACCCAGAGCAAGCAAAGGACTCACTGCCAAAGTGTTGCTGAAGACCTGGAGCACCGCCAGGTGAGTAAAAATTAAAAAGGCACCTCTAGCCAGGGAAGAGATTCTTCCTGGGCGCAGGGTCCTCTGAAGTGCGGGGCCCGATTCGGGGGAATTGGAATTGGCCTAAAGCCAGCCCTGCCTGGCAGAACACCCCTCCAGCACAACAACCCTCGCCCTTAAGGCAGGAGGGGGTGGAAAGGAGTGAGCGGTAGGTAGGAGACATTTAGGGCAGGGGATCGGTAAGGAGGCGGCATTCAGGAGAATCTAGGGAGATGGGGCAGGAAGAAGTACAGTGGGGCGGGGCTTTGGAGAAGGGGGCGGAGCCAGGATGGGGCACCCAGCGGCAAAACCAAAAGTCAGCACCTAAGCAAACTGAAGCCTTGAACAAAGGACTGAATGACTCATCCAAGCTGTGGCTCTGTTCCAAACAGACTTTCAAGCCGGCAACTTACCAATACTGCTAAGAACCTGATATATAGATTTCTGAATGTATCTGATTGCTTTCCCATTTAACAACTTTCTTTCTGTTTCTGGTTTTCTTTCTCTTTCTTATCTAAACTTTTGTTTAGATGCTAAAGTATTGTCTGGCCTCACGGTATTTTCAGTAAGATCCAAACCCATACTGACTTGGTAATGTGGCTGACCCTTTGGGGTCAAAAGAACGTTTTGTTTCTGTGCGCAGAGTTTTTAAATAACCTCTCACTGTACCGGACCTAGGTGCTGACTGGGAGTCAGAGAAGTGCAATGCAATAAAGGGGGCTGGGTGATTTCTTTTTTCAGCTTCTCAATAACCCAGGTGGGTGATCAGAAGCACAGTTTGTGACTGGTCAGTGAGTTTAACTTCAGTGTTAACCACCAGTTTTGGGAGCATCTGCCCTCCCTTTTTCAACCTACTCTGACCTTGGCATTTTCAGTGAGGACTGCCCCAGGCACACCAAGTCACACTAAGCACTGAAGATAAATTAATAGAATGTTTTTTATGACCAAGTCTTAAGAAATCTACTGAACTCCTTTTGTTTTCTTTTATCTGAGCAAGGTTTCCAGTTTCCCAACCTGATGTGATCTTCCAGCTGGAACAAGGGGAAAAGTCATGGGTCCTAGACCTCCAGGGTTCAGAGGAAAGAGAGATCCTGAGAGTTCCCTACACATGTGAGTGTAGTGGGGCAGACTGCCCCACTCCCTGTGAGAGTGGGCTGCGGCAGGCCAGGGGGCCTGTGCAGACAGGGAGCCAATCAGAAAAGGGCTTGTTGTGAGCCAATCAGGGCCCAGATTGGAGGGAACCAATCAGGGCCAGGCTCAGATGTATATAAAGGCTGCCCAGAGCAGGAGCAGTCAGTCTGTCCTGGGCATTTGACAGGGGAAGGCCAGTCTTCAAAGGGGAGATTAGCACTGTGGACAGCGCAGTGCTGGGCAGGCTCAGGGAGGCTAGAAGGCTCTAGCCCATAGCTGCTAGGCTGCAGGCCCTGAGGGGAAGGGCCTAGCAGGTGCAAGGGGCTGTAGGGGAAGCAGCCCAGGGGAACAGACAGAGGAGGGGAAAGAAAGAGGACAGCGAGGCTGAGGCCAGAGGGTCCCTGGGCCAGGACCCAGAGTAGAGGGCGGGCCTGGGTCCTCCCCTTCCTCCTTGCAGTACATCCAGCCATTGGCCATAGGGAGTGGCCATTATAGACTGCGCCTGATCCCTGACAAGAGGGATTAGACTTTGGGGTATGTGGTTGCATATGGTGGCTGGAATGTCGGACTACTGATCACCGATCCCTGGAAGGGGGTCCTGATGGACTAAGGGACACTGCCGGAGGACAGTGGCCGCAAAGAGGATGCTGCCGAGCAGGGAGCAACGTGGGTCCAGCAACAGCAGCGGAGAGCAGAGGGTAGAACAATGGACGGGACACCACCAGGAGGGGGCACTCCACTGGAATCGAGCTAATTCTCAGAGTCACCAGCAGGAGGCACAACAGGTGGTGAGTCCCAACCCGTTTACAGTGAGGAAAGATTAAACCAACTCAGAATCTGTACGTGCCTGAAGGAAATATCTGGGATGCCGTACAAGCCCCTGGGATGTCTCTCAGTTTATTATTGTCCCTAGCAGGAGTCATATCATCAGGGTAAATATAGTTCATAGACTCTAGGACTGGAAGGGACCTCGAGAGGTCATCGAGTCCAGTCCCCTGCCCTCATGGCAGGACCAAATACTGTCTAGGCCATCCCTAATAGACATTTATCTAACCTACTCATGGCTTCCTGTAGATCCTAGCAGACACCAGGCAATAGCTTCCTCCCTTCCCCTTGCAAATTTGGATGGGATGAGAAGGCTGAATTGATCCCCTCCTCTCTCCTATTTGGGGGAAGAATTTGGAGGAGCTCAGTTCTTGATTTTTATTTGAACTTCCTCCAGCACTTGTTTTGGTTTGGTCTTCCCCTTTCCATCCCTGTCTGAGGTTTCTGTTTGTATCACAGCAGGTGATGCAATGATATGTGAGAAAGAGGAGCAGAATTCTCAGTAGGAAAATGTTGAGCAAGTGGATAAACACAGAGAATTATCGCAAAGATCAAAAAGATATGTGTTGAAGAGTCATGAGCAGGGAAAATCATGTGAGACTCAGCACACACCAGAAAGAACAGGGAAACCAGCCAGGAGAGAAAATGGGTAAATTTATTTCCTGTTGAGGAACTCAGAAGAGCGTCAAGGAAACCACAACACAGCAAGAAATCCTCACCGGAAAGAGGGAACATACATGCAGTGAGTGTGGGAAAAACTTCACTCGCAGCTCACACCTTATTGCCCATTAAAGAATCCACACAGGGGAGTGGCCCAATACATGCTGAGAATATGGGAATTACTTCACTGAGAGCTCAGCCCTTTCTGCACATCAGAGAATTCACATGGGGAAGACGCCCTTTGAATGCCATGAGTGTGGGAAAACCTTCAGTCGTAGCTTGCACCTTATTAGGCATCAGACAGTCCACAGAGGGGAGAGCCCCTATGTATGCAGTGAGTGTGGAAAAACCTTCAATCACACCTTAGTAGGCATCAGAGATTCCACACAGGGGAGAGCCCCTTTGAATGCAGTGAGCGTGGGAAACCTTCAGTTGCAGCTGGAACCTTATTAGGCATCAGAAAATCCACACAAGTGAGAGAAGCTATGAAAGCAGTGAGTGTGGGAAAACCTTAGGGCCCAAAGAAATTTTGTCCAACTCCACTTCCTAGTTCAGTGTGTCTCATTACTATGCCAGAGAATACCAGGGTTAGATTGAGAACAATCATCCTTCACCATTTGGAAACAAAGAGAGAGTGCTTCATAGGACAGTCCTTCCCCGTGGATCCCAATCTGGCTGCCTGAGTGGGTAACAAGGACTTTCAGGCTGTAGAAATAATGGTAACCAATGAGGCAACAAATGTTTCAAGCTCCAATTTCAGACTTCTGGATGCTCACATATTGAGCCCTGATTCTAAGGTTTTGTGTCTGACGCTTTGGCTACACAATAAAGCTGATGTTGGTGCAGCTGTAGCACTGCTATTACAGATGCTCTCCACCAATGGGAGAAATCTCTTCCCTAGGACTTTATTAGTCCAGCCCCCAGAAGCGGCGGTGGCTATGTTGGCAGGCAAAGTTTTCCTGCTGTTGTAGTGTTGTTTCACAGGGAAGGAGGGTTGCGTAACTACATTTCTCACCAGTGTGTATTTTTCACACCCCTGAGCAATATAGTTACACTAATAAATGTCTTTAGTGTAGATTAGACCTTAGTTTTCTCTTGTTTTATGTATTTACATCACTTCTTCTCTACCACCTCCTACTTTGAAAGATTAAAAAGTGTGACAAGGGAGGTATTTTTCCCCATGATGCAAACATTCCCATATAGGAAATCTCTTCCACCAACACACATGGCAAAAGAGCCAGAGATATATGAACTCACATGTGATGTAAGGAGTTCTGGTAGAAAACCTCCCTCCAAAGATTGGGGTGGGAGAATATGTGTGAGAAAGAGTGTGTAAGAGAATATTGTCCCAGTATAGATTTAATTTTTTTGTATTTCAGATAGAACTTAGTTTGCTTAGCTTCAAAGTCAATTTCTATTAAAAGGAAAACTACTCAAGACAAGTTGTACAACTCTTTACCCACTTAGCCTTCAAGGGTCACTGAGTTCCCCACTTCTCTAATTTGCAAAGAAAAGGCCTGACATCTGTCATAGGATGTGTTTAACAGGTAGGAAAGCTGCAATCGTCAACCATCAATATCAAGGAAAACGCTGGACTCCACTGCCTTTCATGTCTAAAAGCCAGCTAGAGGCTGATCTACAATGAAAAGCTATGATGACATAGCCATATCTCTCAGTGATGTGAAAAATCTACTCCACAGAGAAGTAGTTAATGTGAGCCCCAGTGTAGACGGGATTGAGTTGGGTTGTCAGAAGAATACTTCCAGTGTTTGAAGTGTAGACATAGCCTTAGGGCTGGTCTACAGTACTCAGTTATTTCGGAATTAGCCGAGTTAATTCAAAATAAAACTGATTCTGTCCACACGCCCAAATCTTTTTTTTTTTTTTTTTTTTTTTTTTTTCCCAATTGAAAGGGCTCTTTAATCCGGTTTCTGTACTCCACGTTAGCAAGTGAAGTAGTGCTAAAATCGAGATTGCAGTTCCGGATTAGAGGTACCGTGGACACAATTTAACATTATTGGCATCCGGAAGCTATCCCAGAATGCTTCCTTGTGACCACTCTGGACAAAACTCTCAACTCCGATGCACTTGCCACATAGGCAGTAAAAGCCCCGGGAACTTTTGAATTTCATTTCCTGTTTGGCCTCTGTGGTGAGCTCATCGACACAGGTGACCATCAGGACAATCCACCATCACAGGTGACCAGGCAGAGTCCATCATCATGAGAGACCACGCAGTCCTGGATTCACAGATAAGCTCCAGCATAGTCTGAATGGGAGGTACTGGATCTCATCGCATGTTGGGGAGACAAATCTGTTATGAGAGAACTACGTTCCAGAAAAAGAAACACAAATACACCTCTCCCCCGATATAACGCTGATCTCGGGAGCCAAAAAATCTTACTATGTTTATAGGTGAAACTGTGTCATATTAAACTTGCTTTGATCCACCAGAATGCTCAGTCCCCCACCCCACCCACCCACCCCCGGTGCCCTGATTTACTGTGTTATATTCAAATTCATGTTATATTGGGTTGCATTATATTTGGTAGAGCTAAATGTACGCTAAACTCTCCAGGGCCATGACGGAAAGAGGCTACTCCAGGGACACAGAGCAGTGTCATGTAAAAATCAAGGAGCTCAAGCAAACTTATCAAAAAGCCGGGGAGGCGAATGGTCTCTGAGTCACAGACCCATACATGCTGCTTCTATCGTGAACTGCATGCAATTATGGAGGGTGATGCCACCACTACCCCACCACTGTCCATGGACACGTGCAAGTTGGGAGTTGCACAGAGCAGGGAGAATGACTTTTTGGAGGATGAAGAAGAGGAGGAGGAGGACAGTGCACAAACGACAAGTGGGGAATCCGTTTTTCCCCCATCAAGGTTCCCTCCCCACTCTGAACTTTAGGATACAGATGTGGGGACCTGAATGAAAGACCCCCAAAGTTTATTTACCAGCTTAGGTTAACAGTAAGCTGCCACGACCAAGTGTATTCCAAAT
Source organism: Gopherus flavomarginatus (assembly GCF_025201925.1). NCBI lineage: Eukaryota > Metazoa > Chordata > Testudines > Testudinidae > Gopherus > Gopherus flavomarginatus. Next base: position 52,161,643 of record NC_066624.1, read on the forward strand.
CTTAGGAGAGAGCCACTTGGAACTCTGCCTTTCCCCAAATATTTCCCAAGTCCCTAACCCGTCCTTTCCTGGACAGCCTTGAGACTAATTCCCTCCCCCCAACCCCCAAGTCCCTACACCCCTTTTCCTGGGTAGGCTTGAGAGTATACCCTCATCAGTTAGTCCTGGCAAACCTGGTGGCTGAACTTTGTGACTTTGTCCTCATCCATAACTATTTCACATTTGGGAACAATGTATACCTTCATGTCAGCGGCACTGCTATGGGTGCTCGCATGGCCCCACAGTGTGCCAACATTTTTATGGGTGACTTACAACAACGCTTCCGTGGCTCTTGTCCTGTAATGCCCCATCTCTACTTGCACTGCACTGATGACATCTTCATCATCTGGACCCACGGAAGAGAAGCCCTTGAGGAATTCCACCAGGATTTCAACAATTTCCGTGCCACCATCAACCTCAGCCTGGACTAATCCACACAAGAGCAATATCAACAGGAAAGGGAGGAGGGAAGCTGAGAGATTCCATGCACTGCAGCTTGCTGTGAATGGAGAGCTGGCTGCTAGAAGGGGTTGGCAGTGTGAATGGGGAACAAGTGTGCCCAAAGAGTAGAAAGCTTTGTGCCAGATAGCACCCTCAGAAGACTTCCCCAGACTGGCTTAGGAATGCCAGTGTGACCTCTCCTGGCAGCCCCCAAAGAAGGAACTGGGTGGACTAAATGGACAGAGCCCCTCTCTATCTGAAGCCTAGCAAGAGAGGTACGTGAATCCCATCAGAAATTAAAATGGTAAGTAAGGGAGGGGAGGCTCTACTAGAGGACCTGGGCAGCTTCAGATACAGTACAGGAGGATTTCCACTTCTAAGCCATGAAAATAGAAATTGACTTTTCCTTTCCAGATTTATCTAATATTCAGAAAGAGAATCTAGCACCTGCCTCCCAGATTTGAACACCCTCAAAATTCAGAAGTGCTCAAGCTCAATTTGGGCAACTGTTACTTCATTTCTCCCAAATCAAATATGCTGATCCACTGTCATTTGCTGTAGAAAAAGTAGGATAAAATTGAGCAACAAATGCTGGGGTCTTCCCAGTGCTAACTAGGGCTGGAATGGCTATTTTCAACAGCCATTACCATTTTTTTTATATTTTTTTTTAGTTTTGTTTGTTTAAAAGGAAGACAGTAATATTGCACTGGCAAATTCCCCATAGAAACAAAGAATGGAACAAAAGAATAATAAAGGCAACTCAACTTTTCCTCATTTAGGTAAGACAGTCTTATAAGATGGATCCAAACATCTTTCAAACACACAAGCTGAAAATTGTTCCACTTTACTGCAGTTCTGTAACCATGCTGGAACCAGTCCTGTTTGTGTTCTGTGCACATCTAAAATTCTTACTGAATTCAGAAGTGCCTTGCTTTTGTGATGATACCACCTGATATGTTCAGCCTTGTAAGCGAAGCAGGTTCACATTTAGTAATTGGGTGGGAAGCCTCTCAGAAAGCGTTAGGTGCTGTAGTAGGTGTTGCTTATTCACTAGGTAATGTGAGACCTTCCTGCTACACTAGCAAACCAGTGCCGCACAGAATGCACTTTGCTCCTAGAGTCTAGAATGGGGCCCTTTGCTTCTATACACAGCCCATTAAAGACAATGAAAAGACTCCTACTCACTTCAACAGGCTTTGGACAGAACTGGTTATACTTAGGGTAACTCCACTTTCTTCACAGGGTCCTGGTCTCACAGTGGCGGGGGACATGTGAGCTTGTTGAAGAGCTGCTGCTCAGGGATGGGAACCTCCTGGCACCCCAGCTTCCAAAATCATTCAGGCTGCACTTTCTGCATGACTATGTGCCAGCTGAGGGGTGCATGGGAATTGATGGCCTCTGCTGCAGGTGATGGGCATCTCAGGTACTTAAAGCCATGGCCTAGAAGAGGGAAGTGCCTAGCTGCAGAGTCTGCAGCTGCCTAGGGCCAGGGCTGAGGATTTAGAGTCCCTAGTGCTGCCGTTGCAAGGTTCAAGCATGCTCAGCCTTGGAATTGTCACCCCCTCCTGCGGCTAGTAGCTGCAGTTGTCTAAGGCTGGTCTCTGGCAGTTGGCTCCATGGCTATAGCCAGAGAAGCTACAAGTGGCTCTGTGACTACTGGGGCCATTAAGCTAGAGCAGCTAAAGACAGTGGAGTTAACCTCAAGGAACAGAGGTCACCAGCAGGAAAGGATTGTTAAAGGGAGTAGGGAAAGAGGGAGCAGGTCAGGCTTGCAGAAGGAGCTTCCAGCTGGTTGGGGAGCATGTCCAAAGTAGAAAGGAAATAAGTATGGGGAGAGGTGGTGGTGACCAAGTAGCAGACTAGCATGTAGATGGGAGCAGAGGGAGAAAAGCTGATGTCTTCAGATTCCCAAGGGCTAAGTCCTCACTTTGGGGAAATGGTGTTTGCAGGTGGCTTGCTCTCATGGCAGGATGGGGGCTGAGGGAGGGATCTGTCAGAACCGATCAGGTATCTGCTGGCTTTAGAACTTTGAGCTGAGATTGGGATCATATGCAGTGACTGGTGACATGGGGCAGGGTACTGGAGACATGGCTAAAGAAGGTCTGAATGAGGAAGGAGATAAATCTGTGGGGAGTTGCCCTGATCACTATGAAAGTTCTGCTACCTGTGGACATTGGTGAACCCACATGGGTACAGCTCAGTGAGAAGAACTGGGGGCTGAGGGAGCTGTGTATGGCAATGCATATAGTTATGAAGAGGTGTATGGTAAAAATGTCTCTGATATTCAGTACCAAGTATACTATGGCACCAATGGCACTGCCACACCAGCCTCACACTCAGAGCCCACAATGACTACATAGAGGCCCACAAATATGTTTGGTGCTCGGGCCTTCAAAAGGTTAATCTGGCCCTAAATCCAGATGGTGGAGGATGGGTGCTGGGGGCTCCAAGGAAAAAGGCAGCAGAGTGACACAGCAGCAGTGTGCTGGGCCCATAACCCAGAAGTCAACAGATCAAAACCCTCCTCTGCTATGCAGGGGCTTGTTTCTTTATGCTCTGGGCTTTCAAGCAAAACAGCGACCAGCAGAGCACCAAGAGCCTAGGCCCATGAGGCAAGAGGTGGCTAAGGCAGTAGCCTGCCAGGGAGCTCCCCAGCACCTCTGGCTGCGTGGGCTGAACACAAAAGGCAGGCCTGGGTGTGGTGAGAGACTCCTGTCCCAGCCTGAGGCAGCAGTGCTTCCTGGTCCCATTTTCCCACCCACACCGGCAGGCGGCTGCTGCGGGAGAACACGAGAGAGCCTCTCAGGACACTAGGCAGCTGTGAAGATTTTGCATTTGGATTAAGCCCAAGACCCTGGCGGGGCTGCTTGGAGATGAGCTTTTGCGGCACAGCCCCCACACTCTTCCAGACAGCAGGTGACCCTGGAGATGAGCTTTTGCGGCACAGCCCCCACACTCTTCCAGACAGCAGGTGACCCCACTGTGTCCAAGAGGGAACCTTCGAGGTGGCAAAAGGGGGATTTCCCAGCAGACCTTGAGGAGCCCATGAGGAGCCTTCAGTGGCATCCCTGGGGGAGCATAAACCCCCCTCCTTTCGATTAACAGCTGAACTCACTGACCCATGATACCACGGAGACACCTACCAGCAGCTGGTTTGCCAGGGCCACTGCCCAGCACCCTGCATCTCTTCCTGCCAGAGCTCACCAGGCACTAGCCTGAAGCCAGGGCCGCTAGGTGCTGCTGAAGAGAAGCCAGCAGAGTGACACAGTGGAAGCGTCCTGTGCGCATACCACAGAGCTCGATTAATCAAAACCCCTTTTTGCCAGAACCAGGCCTCCCTCTTCTTACACTGGACCCTCAAGCGAGGGGGCAGCTGGCACAGCGCCAAGAGTCTAACCTGTGAGACAGGTGGTGGCTGACGCCTGCAGCCTGCTGGGAAGCTCCCGGAAGTTTTTAAGGGACAGAGACTTGTCAATGCCCTTAGTAACAAGGGTTTGGGGTTCCCCAAGGCCAGTAAGGGGGTCACTATGTCTGCCTTCTAACCCTGGGTGTCAGGTCTCAAGTCTAGGGGCTTGGCTACACTTGCAAGTTAGAGCGCATTAAAGCAGCCCTGGGCGCCCTAACTGCTGACGTGTCCACACTGGCAAGGCACATGGAGCGCCTGGGCTCTGCAGCTGGAGCACTCCTCGTAATCCTCCTCCATGAGAAGCATAAAGCTCGCTGTGCCTTGGCTGAAACGGCCGGGCATCAGGTTATGGGATAAGAATGTAAGAACGGCCATACTGGGTCAGACCAAAAGTCTATCTAGCCCAGTATCCTATCTTCTGACAGTGGCCAGTGCTAGGTGCCCCAGAGAGAATGAACAGAACAGGTATCATCAAGTGATCCATCCCCTGTCGCCCATTCCCAGCTTCTGGCAAACAGAGGCTCGCTAGGGACACCGCTGGCTAAAAGCCATTGATGGACTTATCGTCCATGAATTTATCTAGTTCTTTCTTGAACCCCGTTATAGTCTTGGCCTTCACAACATCCTCTGGCAAGGAGTTCCACAGGTTGGCTGTGTGAAGAAATACTTCCTTTTCTTTATTTTAAATCTGCTGCCTATTAATTTCATTTGGTGACCCCCAGATCTTGTGTTGTGAGAAGGACTAAATAACACTTCCTTATTTACTTTCTCCACACCAATCATGCTTGTATAGACCTCTATCTTACCCCCTTTAGTTGTCTCTACAGAAGCTGTTCCATACCCCTCATCATTTTTGTTGCCCTTTTCTGAATCTTTCCAGTTCCAATCTATCTTTTTTGAGATGGGGCGACCACATCAGCACACAGGATTCAAGGTGTGAGCATACCATGAATTTCTATACAGGTGATATGATATTTTCTGTCTTATTATCTATCCCTTTCTTAATGATTCCCAACATCCCGTTGCACGTTGAGTGAGTGTTTTCAGAGAACTAGACACAATGTCTCCTAGATCTCGTTCTTGAGTGATAACAGCTAATTTAGATCCCATCATTTTATATGTATACTTGGAATTGTGTTTTCCAATGTGCATTACTTTGCATTGATCAACATTGACTTTCATCTGCCATTTTGTTGCCTAGTCACACAGTTTGGTGAGATCCTTTTGTAGCTCTTCACAGTCTGTCTTGGATTTGACTGTCTTGCGTAGTTTTGTATCATCTGCAAATTTTGCCACTTCACTGTTTACCCCTTTTCCCAGAGCATTTATGAATAAGTTGAACACTACTGGTCCCACTACGGACCCCTGGGGGACACCTGGGGATAAGATGGAAGAGCCTCTTCTGACACTTGCAGACCAGGTGCCAGCTCATGCCAAGGCCTCTAGGCCTTACTGAGAAGTGACAAATGCATAACTGGAAACTAGTCTTGCTCACCTGTTTGTTAGTGTCATTTTCAATTTATAAAAATGTATTTTGTGTCTAGACTTTATGAAAAGCTTGTAAGTTCTTGCATGCATTATTCTCACCTATAATAGCTGTATCCCATGGTATAAGGTGATATATAAGTGTTGGCACTAAACGTGTAAACCCCCTCGCCGCCACCGTGGCACCCCCGCCCAGAGTCAGGAGAGAAGCATTACCAAGTATGAAATGCCAGTTAACCAGGAGAAGAGTCATCTTTTTTCCAACAAGAGAAGGCCCTGACTGAGACATCGCTCACACACACACACACACACACACACACACACACACACACACACCCCCACACACACCCCAGGTGATGGAGACATTCACAAACATTTTCCCCATCACTTTGAGCTCTGGGGGAATGGAATAAAAAGTCCTGTCAGTAAGAAACTGCCCTTATACTTGGACTTCAGGCAGATGGCGCGACTTCTAAGCATAAGCAAGGGATCCCGGCTGTTTGGCCAGGGTTAGCCCTAAGGGACATACAGAGCTTGCATATTACAGCAGCTTCTACTGCTGTTTGAAACGTCAGACTGTAACTCCTTTTTGTGTATGTTTACTGGCTTTAAACTGGTAAATAAGTTCCTCATTTCTTTTCCTAGTCAATAAAACTTTAGCTCTAAGCTGCTCCCATCAGCTTCATTACTCCACTGGCCACGAGAGGCAGTAGCTCTGTCAGCGGGAGAAGCTCTCCTGCCAACACAGAGCTCTCTACAACAGTGCTTAGATCAGGATAATTTACATAGCTCAGGGGTGTGGATTATTCACACCCTTCCCCCGAGCGACGTAAATTATACCAAAGTATGTTCTCGTGTAGACAAGGTCTAAGAAACCAGAGCAACTGCTGCTGCTGCTTTTTGAACAGGAAGAGAAGGAGGAGGCTGCAAGATGGTGAAGGAGAGAAAAGCAGCACTGAAGCAGCTGAAGAAGGTAAAGAACAGGAGAATCCAGAAACCAAGTCAGGTACAGAGGACCTCTCTGCAACCTCCTCGAAGCTCTCATTTTAAGAGGGGTGAAGACTGTAGAGTATGAAGCTTTCTCTCACAAACTGTGAAGAAATAGCTTTACACTCTAATGGTCTAGGTAAGGTCAGTTCGGTGATTGGGTTAGTGAGGGATTCAATGCCATTTAACTAATCCACTTTCAAGTCACACATTTTGCTAATCAAAATTCATTTTACTGAGTGTCCCTCTGTAGGCAAGCCCTGAATTCGACGCTCTTATCCATCTCTTCAGTGCCCAGGGTTTGTGGTATTGAAAGGGCAGCAGGCCAGAGGCCGGGCAGTGTCTGCAGCAGGCTAAACAGTTACTTCTGTGCAGTGGGACTCTCTCACTTTCTAAAGTGGAGGTGCTGAAAGCCTGTGAACCGTACCCAGATGTGTTCACAAGCAATGTGAAAACGTGCAGTTCCTGCTCACACTACACAGGGGCAGCACAGCACCGAGATTCTCTGGAATCACACAATAATGCTGGCTTTGTTCCCACAGCATCTGGTGTTTTTCACAGTGAGACATGGGGGTTCTGCAGCACCGGCCGCACCCCTCGTTCTCGCACCCCTTCTTCTCTACAGGGAACTTGTTATGCCATGAGGGGGTCCAGGGAGACTGTGCAGGTGACTCAGGCACACACCCCGAGCACTGCAGCTCCAGTGCTGTGTTCGGGATTCATTTCTGCTCTCTGATAAAATTGCCCCAGGCTCCTCTTTCCAACTAATATTCATCCAGGCTCCCCGGGGCTGTTAGTATCTGTCCAGAGCTTTCGCCAGCCCTGCCCCAGGAGAGCTGGGCGCCTGTCCTGCTCTAGGAGAGCCAGGCAGGCCTTGAGCGGGGAGGCAAAGGACACTAGACAGTGACCCGAGGCCAGTGGTGCCAGAACAATCTGTATAGTGCGGGGTGCTGAGCCACTGAACCAACTGTAACCCCTGGGTGTGATGGAAACCATGTCAAGCCAGGGGCTGCTGCAGCACCCCCAGTTCCAGCACCTCTGCCCAGGCAGCTCCCCCAGCCTGACACACACACACACGCAGCCCCTGCACCCTCCCCACCCCAGGTCTCCTCCGCCCAGAGGTGAGCCCACCGGCTGAGTAGGGAATCAGAACCTCCTGAAATTACCCTGGGACCAGCATGATCTGCCTCTGCCCTGCCCTGCTCTGAATGTATTCGGAGCAAGTCAGTTTCCCTGTCCCAACATATGTCCTGCCATGTGTCTCTTCTCCTCCACATTCCCTCCAAACCACCCCATTTCTGCTGCACTCCTGGCTGGGTCTCTGCCAACCTCCCTTCTCCTCTCCTGCCCCAATATCTCCCTGCCCCTACAGGTCTATAGGGCTGGATCACTCCCTTCTCCCCTCATTTCCTGCCTCTGGGGGCCTATGGAGATTGGTCTCTCCTCCGCCATCCCCTCTCCTGCCTGCACATATCCCGCTGCCTCTAGGGGGTTATGAGGCTTGGTCTCTCTTCCCTCCATCCCCTCCCCTGCCCCCAATATCCATCTTGGGCTCTAAGGGGCTGGGTCTCTCTCCCTGCACCTGTGCTCCCCCTGGCACAGCATGTCCTGGGAGTGACTCAGTTTCCTTGGACCGTTTCACCAGCCACGTGTGTCTCTTCTGTCCCCCAGCTCCCTCCACCCCACCGCATTTCCCCTGCACCCCAGGCTGGGTCTCTGCCAACCCCCTCTCCTCTCCTTCTGACCCCAATATCCCCTGCCACTATGGGTATATGGGCCTGGGTACATCCCTCCAACCATCTCCTCCCCCAATATCTCCCTGCCCCAGGCTCTGACGTGCTGTGATGTGTGCTGGAGCTGTGACATGTGTTGGGGCCAGGACCAGCACCACGATTTTTACTGCTCCAAGTGGTGGGAAAATGAAAAAAAAGCCACGATCACAATCGGCAGCAGCTTCACTGCGTCGCCTTCTTCTCTGGCGGCAATTCGGTGGCAGCTCCTTCCCTCCGAGAGGGACCAAGGGACTTGCCACCGAATTGCTGCCGAAGAGCCCGACGTGCCGCCCCTTCCCCTTGGCTGCCCCAAGCACCTGCTTGCTGAGCTGGTGCCTGGAGCCAGCCCTGGCTGGGGCTGTGACGTGCGCTGGGGCTGTGATGTGCTATGACCTGCTCACTCCCCAAGGGTAACTCACTGACTTGAAACCGGCAGGACAGAAGGTGTCATGTGTCCATGGGCGGGGTTATGCAGATGAGCACTGTCTGGCGGCAGTAGGGAGAGCAGCGAGATGAACCGAAGGAGCTGGATAGAGAGAATTCTCTTTGTGTGGAAAAGAATCCTGTGTGGGGAGTTCATGTGGTGAGTGCCTGCACCGGAGTCACTTTGGGGCAGTGATTGCCACTGAGCTACCTAGTGACAAAAAGTGTGTGAATGGGGTGCAGTGCCTGGCTGGGAGCAGCTTGTGGTGGTAAGAAAAGGGGTGGGAGCAAGAGGTCCTGTCCTAGCACGGGGCGTATACCCTGAGAGGGTGTTTTGTGGGTGCAAGTAGGTTTGAGGGTTTCTTGCAATGACCAGGGTTGTCTGGTGGGTGCAGCTAGAACCCTCCTAACCCCATTAGTTTTCTCTGTGTTGGGGGGCAGATTCTGTGATGTCACAGTCCCTGGGGGAGGAGTTTGAATCATAACTCCAAAGTGGGAGAACAACTCCCCCGACTCCTGCTCAGTCTCCACTAGGGGGCTGGGCTGGGCTCTCTAGGGAGGGAAGCACAGGGAAAAACAGTCTCCCCTATGGAACCCAGGAGTCCTGGATCCCAGTCCCACTGCTCTAGACCCCTTCCACTTCCAGAGCCAAGCATAGAACCTAGGGGTCCTGGTGTCCAACCCCTTCCTGCTCTGACCACTAAACTCCACTGCCCTCCCAGGGTGGTGCCGGGGTCACTGGGTCTGTGTCCCAGCTCTGCTAAAGGCCTTGACTGATTTTCCCAAAGTGCTTCCTTCTGAATCTAGCCAACGAAGTGGGAATTCATGCATGAAAGCTCATGCTCCAATACATCTGTTGGTCTATAAGCTGCAACAGGACTCTGCTGCTTTTACAGATCCAGCACATCTGCCCCCTCTGCCTGGTCACTGCCCACCCCATGTGGGGGCACCAGCACTGTGCTGGGTTGTGATGGGAAATTGTCCAAGCTGGCCTAGGGGAGACGTGTGTGTCCCTGCTTCCCTCTGCTGAGCCCTGCTCTGTGTGTGTGTGAGTCTGTAACACTGTATCAGTGTGTTGCTGGGCTAACCAGTAGGAAATGGCTTTGCAGGATTTTTGTCTTCTGCAGCAAGTCACACACACACACACACACACACACACACACACACACACACACACACACACACACACACACACACACACACACACACACACACACACACACACTCTTTTACCTCTCAGAACCAAAATATACCTTGAAAGAGATCGAATGGCATAACCCTAACCCTATGGCAGTGGGGCTCCTCATGGTTATGTGTTCCACACTTTGATTTCACCTACCACGTATCAAGTGTGAACTTCTCAGGCACTAGAATAGCCTTAACATGGAGTCATAGACATTCTCCTTGGGCATCCTGACTCTATCTTGCCACCCAGGTGTTGAAGCAGCCGGGATTCTTTTCATATGCTTAGAAGGCATGCTGTCTCCATGAAGTCCAAGCAGTATCCGGGGGGCAGGAAGTTTCTTCCTGATGGGGATTTTTATTCCATTCCCCCAGAGCTCAAGCTGATGGGGGCAAGTGTTTGTGCAGGTCTCTGCCTCCTCGTGGGTGTCTGAGGGGGAGCAATCAACCAGGTCTTTTGTCCACGGATGATCCACAGTGGCTTGTCTGATATCTCAGTCAGGGCCTTCTCTTGTTGGAAAGGAGATGATGCTTCTTCTGGTAAACTAGCATATTACACTTCATAATGCTTCTCTCCTGACTGGTGGCAGGCTGGCAGCAAGGGGGTTTACAGCTTTAGTGCCAACGCTTACAGATCACCTTACAACATGGGCTACGGCTATTATAGGTGAAAATAATTCATGCAGCAACTCATGAGCTTGTCATAAACTCTAAACACTAAACACATTTTTATAAATCTAAGACCTGTTTTAACAACACTAACAAACAGGTGAGCAAAACTAGTTTCCAGCCATGCATTTGTCACTTTTCAGTAAGGCCTAGGGGCCTTGGCATGAGCTGGCACTTGGTCTGCCAGTGTCAAAAGAGGATCTTCCCTCTCTTATCCCCAGGTGTCTGTACTGGGAGCAGTACTGTTCAGCTTATTCATAAATGATCTGGGTAAAGGGGTAAACAGTGAGGTGGCAAAATTTGCAGATGATACAAAAATTGCTCAGGATAGTTAAGTCCCAGGCAGCCTGCGAAGAGCCACAAAGAGATCTCACAAAACTGGGTGACAGGACAACCAAATGGCAGATGAACATCAGTGCTGTTAAGTGAAAAGTAATGCACATTGGAAAACATAATCCCAACTATCTCTATAAAATGATGGGGTCTAAATTAGCTGTTACCACTCGAGAAAGAGATCTGGGAGTCGTTGTGAAGAGTTCTCTGAAAACATCCACTCAATGTGCAGCGGAGTGTTGGGAATCATTAAGAAAGGGATAGGTAAGAAGACAGAAACTATCATTTCGCCTCAATATCAATCCATGGTACGCCCATATCTTGAATACTGCGTGCTGATGCCGTCGCCCCAATCTCAAAAAAGATGTATTGGCATGGGAAAGATTCAGAAAAGGACAAGAAAGATGATGAGGGGATATGGACCAGCTTCCGTCTAAGAAGAGATTCATAAGATTGGGACTTTTCATCTTGGAAAAGAGACGACTAAAGGGGGATACGACGGAGGTCTATAAAACCATGACCGGTGTGGAGAAAGTAAATAAGAAAGAAAAAAAAAGCTGTGGCTCTTTGGCGGCAGCTCAACCACATTACTTCTTCTGCGGCAGTTCGGCGGCGAGTCCTCCCTCCCTTCCTTTTTGGTAGACATTTGGTGGCAGCTCAAAGACTAAGACAGGGAATGGGGGACCTGCCACTGAATTTCCTCCAAAGACCCAGACGTGCTGCCCCGATACCGGATGGGCCGTCCCTTTGAATTGGCTGCTCCAAGCACCTGCTTGCTACGCTGGTGCCTGGAGCCAGCCCTGCTCCCGTGACAAGCAGGGGCTGGTGCAGAGCGTGGCAGAGCAGGGAGATGACATCTCCTCTAATAGCGAGGCCCTTTCACAGCAAGGGCAGCACCTCCCCGGAGTAGTACAGACCCACCTACTCCTCCTGCTTTCTCCTGACACCAGCACCACCCTTCCCGGCACCGCCTCACGGCAGCACCTGCTTCCAGACTCGCACCAGAAATGGGAAGTCTGGGCCGGGCCTGGCAGCAGCTGTCAGGAAATGGAAGCAGTAGACACAACCACTCCCATGGTGCTGTGGGGTCTGTCCTGGCTGGTGGGAGATGGAGGCAGTGGACACTACCACCCCCATGGTGCCGCAGGGTTTTCAGGTGGGGTGCCCTCCCCAAGGTTCGGCTCCAGGGGAGGTTTGGCATCTTAAGGGACTGCAGGGGAGCCTTGGAGGAGGTTTGAAGACCAACAGTGAAGGGGAAGTTAGACACTGGCCAGAATACCAGAGAGACAAGGCAGGTGAGGTGATACCTGTTACTGGACCAGCTCTGGAGTCACACAGGGTCTTCTTCATGGAAGGGAAAGGTGCTCAGAGCATCACAGTTCAATAGAAGGTGGAACGCTCTGCCCCGAACACTAGATTATCCCCTACTTCCTGGAATGGGGGGGCTGTCCCCACTGTCCTGTAAACAGCCCCACCACGTAACCCAGAGGTGGCTGCATTTTAGCACCAAGACACCAGTGATCACCGCTCCAGAGGAGATGGTACATACAGGCCACTGCCCTACGTGGCCACCAGACGTCACAGACTGTGCACTGTCTTAGCTGGCCCCACACGTTACCCAAGAGGTGAGATACACACAGGCTACTACTCAAACTGGACACCTTGGGTCACTGCAGCAATGGTTGAGGGGGATACAGGCAGGGCACTGCCACACATGGCCACCAGGTGGCACTGCTGCAATGGTGCTGGTGCGGGGGAGATGATAAACGGGCCACTGCCTGAAGTGGCCACTACCACAATGGCGTGGGGAGAGGGGGAGGGAGATACCAATAGGGCACTGCCACACCAGGGCACCACGGGGAGTTCACTGCTCCAATTAGTAGAGATACACATCGAGTAGTGCCCCAACTGGGGGCCCTACCCCAGAGACAGAGGGGGCTAGGGAGAGAAGAGGATATCAAAGGCCACTGCCTCACTTAGCCATCGGGGTCACTACCTAAATAGGGGACACACACACACAGAGCACTGCCCCACCTGACCAGCCGGGGTCACTGCCCCAATTGGGGGATATACAGAGGGTATTACCCCACAGGGATGCCAGGGATCAGTGACTGCCATACCTGGCACAGGGGTAGAGGGGATAGGGTGACCAGATGTCCCGATTTTATAGGGACAGTCCTGATATTCGGGGCCTTTTTCTTATGTAGGTGCCTAGTATCCTCCACCCGGTCCCAATTCTTCACACTTTCTATCTGGTCACCCTGCGGGTGGGGGAGAGAGAGGGCTACACAAAGGGCACTGCCATACTTGGCCACCAGTGCACATCCCTAGTGGGGGAGCGATAGACACCAGAAACAGGGCTCACTGTCACAAAGGGGTTGGAAGATACCCAGGGCACTGCTTGACACAGCCACCCAGGCACCCTGCCACCTTGGGGGAGGTGAAAAATACACCTTGGGCACTGACTCCTCTGGCTACCAGTGGTCACAGGCCCAATGCAGGGGTTGAGGGGAGTAAATACACACAGGGGACTGCCCCACCTGGGCAACACGAGTCACTGAGATGAGAGTGGGATACGCAGAGGGCTCTGCTCCAATAGCTGATATACATACAAGGCCCTGCCTCACCTACCCACCAGCACTCACAGGCACAATGGCAGTAGTGGGGTCACATAGACAACTGACCTCAGTTGCCACCAGGGGTCACTGCAGCAATGCTAGGCGGGATAAATGCCAGGCATTGCTGCCCCTCGCCACCAGGAGTCACTGCTCCTACAAGAAGGCACCTACAGGACATTCCCGTGCCTGGCCAGCAGAGGTCATTATCACTGGGGAGGGGTTATGGGGAAGCATAGAAAGATCAACTAACTGTGGTGGGGAAAATCATAATCTACCGGGGAGAAAGAACAGACTCCACTAGGACATCACACCAACTCCAGCCAGGCTGGATACCAGCAATTCGGGGCTGGAGCAGCTCCAGCTAGAGGCTGGGAGGAGACAGGTGACCTCGGTTTATGCGCTGAGCAGGCTGCTTTGGCAGCAAGGAGGGACAGGGAACCCCCCGGCCAGGATCTTGCTGCCCAAGGAGGGGGAGATCTGCGGCAGTCTTTGGAGTAGCTGGTTAAGCAGCCGCGAGCTACATGCTTCTCCTTGCCTGAGCTCTGCAAGAGCACATTACGCACAGGTGTGCGCTGGATATAGGCACCAGTGTAACAACAGGGCCAGACTCTGTTGAGTGCTGCCTGTGAGAGACAGGGGCAGAGTCAGAGGGGCAGATGGGGGCAGGAGATGACAGAGTCAGCGGCCATGAGTTGAACCCATCACAAGTTCAGCCTGTGACATCACCATCCGTCCCTACAGCTCTCCATCTGTCCTGCTGTCTGTCCAACCCTCAACCCCCCATCCATCCCCAATGTATGCCACACACACCCCTTCACCCATCTGCCTCACACACTCATCTATTTCCTCATGCATCCTGCTGTCCCTCTGATTGTCCCTGCAGTGCCCACCACAAGGAAGCATAGTGGACCCTAAGCGAGGCTTTTGGGTGATGAAGTTATGGAGCTAGCGGGTGAAAGGGGCATCTCTAATCCCAGCCCCACTTCTCCTTTGCCCAAAGCCATGATCGCGAGCCCACCCCTCTCAGTCTCAGACCTCACAGCCCCAAAGACATGACTGGCCACTCACACTGTGAACCAGTTACAGCAATGAGGTCTTCCCGAAGATAGGAGGTGGGAGGAGCAACCCCCTTATCCTGCCAGGCAGGACACATCCTTCCTAGTATGGCAGAGACCCTGCCCTTGGGCAGATAGACCCAGCTGAGCCCATAGGAGACTGGGGGAGGGGGAGCAGAGGAAGAGAATGCAGGCAACTGAACATGACAGGTGTCCATGAAAGGAGAGAGAGAGAGTTTGAGTGAAAGTTGGCCAACACAGAGAGAGAAACCTAGGAGGACGAAAGAAATTCACAACAGGGAGTCACCCTCATGGATCCAACTTTCTGCTAGTGAGCACATACCACTCCTGGCCAGAAAGATGATCAGTTCTCGCAAACGGCAACATCATCTCCCCTGAAGCCACAGCTAGTCCGGAAACCCACCTCCAGGTAATGGGAAGTCCCTGCCTGGAGCCAGGAAGGCTGTGACCAGAGCCCTTCCCAAACCAGATACACATCTCACCGACAGAGACGGTTACTCTTGTCCCAGTTGGGCAGGTCTTGCCTGGCATCAACAGGATTCACGCTGTTGCAGAGGGACAACAGCTGGGGTTCGTTTGCCCGGTGTGCGTATCCCCAATGACCACACCGGAGTGGAGAAGCAAGTATCTTTATTTGAGTCAAATAAGGTGCAAGGAGATATAAAATCTCAGATCATGCACACATCACTATTCATTGCCATGTCTTATATACCTTACTTGTTTACAAAGATGTTCACAGGTGCTACAATTCATCATTTACAATTCATTAACTAACGGATCTTTTAATTAACTATATCCTTAACCCATACTACTAACCCCCTGCCTCCTTTGATCGAATACATCTTGTACCATAAACAAAAGAACACAAGAAAATGATAAATGATTACATGTACTCATGCTAACTTTAAAGGAACATATTGTTTAGCTCGAAAGGCAGTCGTAGGCCTGAGAATGTAAACTTCTGACCCCACGCCATATTGCCAGTTACCTGGAGCCCTGCACCCCTCAACAATGCTGTCACTGCTCTCGATCACTTTCCATCTCACCTCAGGGCTGGACTCCGTCCCCGTGACTTCTTTTCCCTTGCTATGAAACACAACACAAGAGGAAAAGAAAAAGCAATGGTGGTGAGGCTCCTCTTCTCGCTACTCCCGCACACCAGGGCTTCAGCTTCAACCCTCCTCCCATTCTGTCATCACAGCTACAATTAGAAATCTGAGCCCGGGGCTCATACCTGCTTGTCTCCCCAATCCTAGGCCCTGTCCAGCATGTCTCCCTCCACAGAAGTTACCTGGCCTCATCTTACACTCCATCTTCATATTGCTCTTCTCCTTCCCAGAGCTCCTGCTCTGCTCCTCAGACTTGTCTGTCCTCAGCTCTGCAGGCAGAGGGGAAGGGGCATGATGGGAACACACACGCCCCATTCCAGACACCACACAGCATCCACAGGGCTACCAAAACACCTCATCTTTGGCCAAAACCACACCTCACCCTGAGGGAGCAAAAAGCCTTTGTGAGCACAGCATACACAAGACAGGAAAAGATTAACACCCACAGCCAGCCCAGCCAAAGTGGGAGCTTCCTCACCTTCCTGGCCACAGGTCTATGGGGCTCATGGAAGGAGAAGTTTGGTGGGCTGTGGGGGTCCCTGAAGAACTAGCTCAGCATGTGAATGACTGGGATGTATGTGGGGGCCTGACTGTGGGTTGGGGTGTCCAGGAGGACCTAAGGGAAGGGAATAGGGGGATTAGGGAGAGAGGAGAGTGGCGTTACCAAGGAGCATTGTGAGAATGTGAGATTTAGAGAGCCCAGAGTGGATGGGTGTCGGCGGGTTGGACGACCCCACAGTGGTTGAAAAGGGGAACCTGGCAGGTTTGGGTGTAGCAGAGATTGAAGATGAGGAACCTCACACCCTGGGGATGGACTGGGGGAGTGGGAGGATGGGAAAGTGGGGCCCAGCAATGAGAAATGGGTTGGAGGCAATTAGCGGTGGGGCGCTGAGGACGGGGATGGGGGGGAGGAGGAGGAAGGCGGGGCAGGGTGCTGAGGACGGGAAGGAGGATGTGGGAGATGGGGCAAGAGGAGGTCGGTGTTGGGGTGCTGAGGACGGGGGGGAGGAGGAGGTTGGGGGTGAAGGGAAAGGCCAGATAGAGTGTACACTATGTGGGAGGGGATGCTGGGGGCTGAGGGATCCCCACAGATGGGGGTGGGGCTAGTGAGAGGGTCACAACAGATGAGGGGACACTGGAGGGTGTTGTGGGGACTTGAAGAGGCTGCTGTGGCCCTACAGAGGGAGAGGAGGGGGCTGTGCTGGCAGAAGAGTCACAGCGAATGGGGGGGATGACACGGGGGCACGTTGGGGGAGGTTGAAGGCCACGCGGCCCCAGGCTGCCGCTTGTGGGGCTGCTTCCA
The DNA here is from genome assembly GCF_025201925.1 of Gopherus flavomarginatus. Taxonomy (NCBI): domain Eukaryota; kingdom Metazoa; phylum Chordata; order Testudines; family Testudinidae; genus Gopherus; species Gopherus flavomarginatus. The sequence goes on from NC_066624.1 coordinate 52,178,486, forward strand.
GACAGCTCAGCCCCCCCCACCTGTTGCTTCCCCAGGCCCAGCGAGGGGGGGGATGAAGCCCTTTCACTCCGCGCTGCCTCTGCCCTGTGTCCCCCCTGCCCGGCTCCCACGGGCCCGGAGCTGCTCCCCAGGCACAGGCTGGGCCTGGCGCCTGGAACTGGGTGTCTGAGCCCCAGGCCCCCCCGTGCGGAGCCGTCACTCCCGGTCCCGCCTCGGCGCTCCTCGGCCTGGCCCCGCCCGCCGGCTGGCCCCGAGCCCGCGTCCCCTCAGCAGCGCCGGGGCGGGTCCCACTGGTGCCTCCCCCTGGCTCCCCGTGCCGGGAGTGTGGGGGAAGCGAAGCCTCGGGGCGAGGGAACCAGGCCCTCACCCCACGCGCCGAGTCTCTGTTCCGCGCTTTCTCCGCCAATCAGGGAGCGGGGAGGAGCGCGGCGAACTGACGAGTTACGGCCCCTCCTCCAATAGAGGCCGCATGTGAGAGTGAGAATTACGCTTCCCAGTGTGCACCGGGAGGGGGGCGTTGCCTGAGCAACTGTTCGTCACTTCTGCTCTGAGACGAGCCAGGATCAACAACTCCCATCCTGCCCCGGGGAGCCTCCATCCTCTCGAGCCCAGGAGAGGGCGGGTCCCTGTGTCAATCGGATACCTTCCTCCCCGCCCCCCAGAGATCCCTGGCCCCACCCTCCCCAAGCTCCGGCTCCAGGCGTGAACTCTCATGTCCCAGGGTCTCGGCCTGGACCCGCCCCCCCGCAGCGTGGCGCCCCCCCAGTGTGGTAGGGGCTGCCGGGCGCCTGCTTCTCCCCTGGCCTTGTCTGTGCCCGCCCTGACGTGCCCCGCGGGGCTGCCCCACTCAGGCGGGGGGGGCGCGTTGGGTGGAGCCCTATGGAAATACGGGGGTGGGCAGGGCTGGGAGCCAGGACTCCTGGGTTCTCCCCCAGCTCGGGGAGGGGAGTGGAGATTAGGGGGTAGAGTGGGGGAGGGGTTGGGGGGTCTCCTGCCCAAGAGGCAAGTCCAGGAGCTGGTGTTGGGCAGGAGGTCACTTGTGGGCCCTGAGTGTCCAATCTGGAAACAGCTGCCTGTCCCCACGCCCGGAGACTGCGCATGGCTGGCAACTGTCTCCTTGTACCTGAGAATTATCCATACGCTCCGTGGGTGAGAGCCCTGCGCTCCCCTGTCAGTGCCTGGGGCACGGAGCCATGTATACGAGTCACTCTCTGTGTGGGGATGTCAGTTCATACAGACTTTGCTGGTGCTTTTTCTGTAGCCTGTGGTAAATTGAGGCAATTAACTAGATGCGTTGATGGAAGTTCTCTGCGTACTCTCAGGGGTACACATACCCCTGGTTGAGAACCACTGATGTAGGGGAACCCAGGCCCACCCCCCATTCTGACTTCCAACCCCGTATCCTGGGCAGCTGGTTCAGCTTTGCTTACCTTGCATCAGCCTCAAGTCAGCTTCACTGGGTCACCACGTTCCAGGATAGCCAGGCATCAGAGAGAGGAAGTCTCCTCTCAGCTGTAAAAGCAGCAAGGTCTCCATGAGGGGTCGGTGCTGGTGGAGCAATTATTGACACTTTCTCTAGTCTCCTTTTCAGATTTTGCCCCATTTTCTCTTTAATTCTTCAATATTAATTTAACAATCTCAGATTTGGGATATTTTCACACCCGTTTGATCTGCAGCAAATTTTCTTCCTTTCTTTGGGCAATTGTCCTGAATCATTCCCCAAAGGAGAAGGGGCTTAATGGGTGCAGTTTGCAGAGCCCTGAGACACAGCTGCCTCTGGGGTGGGCTGGGGTGGCCATTCTCTGCTGGCAAGGAAAGGGACAGGAGGAAAAAGTCCCCAGTGGAGACTGTCCAGCATAAGGTTATACAGTCCTGGCTACTGCTACCCCCAACTGCCAGTCACCTGCCTGCCCCTGCTTCTGCCTCCTTCCCACTGCCAGGAAGTTTTCCTGCTCCACACTCCCCTCACGTACCCTCTTAAAGAACCTCCCCAAAGGGCTCCCTGCTGCCATGTGAATGGTGTGTGTGTATGTGTGTGGGAGGGGGAATTATTACTGTCTGTTTATTGAACTTCCACTGTCCAATTACTCTCACTTAATATAAAATCTCTTCATATTCGGGTGGTTTTCTCTCATTAGCAAATGTTTCTTTTTAGACCCATTTCTTCCCCAGTTCTCAAAGATAGATATAAAATATCCTGTGTGCAGCGCATTAGTAGGCAGAGTGGTCTCAGAGTACTGGAGGCTTCCCCTTTGGTTTGTATACAAATGTTCGGTGTTATTCTCTTGCGCATTCCTTATGAATCCTAACATGATGTTATCTTTTTTGCTGGCAGCTGTGAACTGAGTGGAGCTTTTCATTAATCTGTCTACAGCAACATGCAGATCCCATTCTTGGGTTGTGTAGCCGATAATGTGTTCTGCTGCCGTCGCTAGGTGTAATGCATGTTCAGTAGGGGTTTCTCCCCTCTTCCCTTTTTGTATTTCCTCTCCCTACTAGTGTTGGGGTGTCCTTCTCCTCAGGTTAGTGTATTAATGATCTCATCTTGGGGTCATATGTGTCAATTCGTTGCTACATCTTCAGAGAACTATCCATGATGACTCCAAGATCTCTTTCCTGATTAGTTGTAGCTAAATTAGCCCTCATCATTTTGTATGTATAGTTGGGGTTATGTTTTTCCAATATGCATTACTTGACATTTATCCACATAAAATTTCATTTGCCATTTTGTTGCCCAATCACTTAGTTTTGTGAGATCTTTTTGAAGTTCTTCGCGGTCTGCTTTGGTCTTAACTATCTTGAGCAGTTTAGTATTGTTTGTGAACTTTGCCACCTCACTCTTTACCCCTTTCTCCAGATCATTTATGAATAAGTTGAATAAGATTGGTCCTAGGGCTGACCTAGGAAAATCACAGCAGTAAGATGGAGTCTGGAGTCACATGGGGAGGTCACATGTCCATGCATGTTTCAATTTGCAGGCCCTCGCCATTGTTTACATGTTAGTTTGAATGTTCCCAGGAAAGCTCAGATGTGGATTGGCATTTTCCAAAGTCCATTGTCAGTGAAGCGTTTCTTGACTGGGCACTTACTGAGAATAGTCCTTTCTCAAGAAGCTGAACAAATGCATCACTGAGGCTACTTGAAATCAAATACATTTGAGATACAAGTACATAGCCCATATTCATAATTTCAAATACAAAAATGGTACACACATACAGCCAGTATAATTATAACCAGCAAATCATAACCTTGTCACAGACACCTCACAGGACAACTTTTGCACAATATTTGTTGCAAAAATATAACAGTGGTGGCAGCAATGATCTATATGGTCCTAGCTGATATTAATAATGTCACAGCCTACAGAGAAGTGAGAGGGAGGCGTCTTCTAGCAAGTGTTTCACCTACATTTCTCCATTGCCGCTTGGGCGGAGGCAGGAATGGAGCAAAACACGCCTGGCCGAAGGTTTTGTGTTCAGCCTTGAGGATTAAGCCTGAGCCTCCAGCATGGGTGTCGGGAGATGGATTTCTGAGTTGCATCCAGCACAGTCTTCGGGCCTGAGCTGAAACCACTGAGGCCAAGAGAGATGGGTTTCAGGTGGCCTTTGAGGGTCCCAGCAGGTCTTGAGGAGCAAAGGGTTACTGCCATCCTGGGGGGGGCTCAAACCACCATCCTTTCGATTAACAACAAAGCACACTGACCCATTGCGCCACAGAGACACATGTCTGCTGTTGCCAAGGCAAGTGTGGGTGCTGGAGGTAAAGAGTCAGTAGAGTGACACAGCAGCTCTAAAGGGGGGTGAAGGCCAGGAGTGAGGGGTTCAGGGCATGGGAAGGGGCTCCGGGCTGGGGCAGGGGGGTAGGGATGTGGGAGGGGGTGAGGGCTGTAAGGAGGGGTGAAGGCCAGAATGAGGGGTTCAGGGTATGGGAAGGGGCTCTGGCCTGGGGCAGGGGGGTAAGGATGTGGGAGGGAGTGAGGGCTCTAACGGGATGAAGGGCAGGAAGGAGGGGTTCAGGGTATGGGAAGGGGCTCGGGTGGGGTTTGGGAGGGGGTGAGGGCTCTAAAGGGGGGTGAAGGGCAGAAATGAGGGGTTCAGGGTACGGGAAGGGGCTCCGGGCTGGGCAGGGGGTTGGGGAGCAGGAAGGGGTGACGGCTCCGGCTGGGGGTGTGTGTAACCTTCCCCTTTCCCTAGCCATGTGTTTGAGCTACCAGGGCCAGCACGTACAAGGCCTTGCTGCCGAAGCACTGACAGTGTCCAGTGACGCTACACCTGGCCCTCTACTGACAACTCACGGGTTTGGCATCCTCTGGCACTGAGACGCCACAATAATTACAGGGTTATTTCTAATGGGTTAAAGCAGAACTTGTGCTGAGATTAACACGTCCCTCGTGGGTCTGGGGATTTTACAAGCATGAACTGGCTCTGCGTGTGGGTACTGTGCATGTGTTTGAGTGATACTAACACGGCTGAAACACACAACTCCCCATCCTGGGGGTTTCCATCCCCCCGATTCCTTCTACGGGGGGCGCTGACTCGGCTCCTCTACGGCCACATGCCCTGATGGGCAGCATTCAGGATGTTGGGAGAGGTTCTGTTTTCTGTGGCTAGTGACAGCCCCAAAGTGACTCCCACCAGCCCCCATTGCCTTGCGCTGCAGCTGCCAGTCTCGGAATCTTGGCCTGGAATTTGATTGGAATGAGGCCCTTGGGAGCTGGAGAGGCCACGGGTCAGACACTGCAACATTGTAGCCAGAACATCCATGTCTAGATTTTAAGGCCAGTTAAGACAACTAAATAATCTTGTCTAACCCCCATGCACGTGACAGGCCACAAAGTCACCCTTGCACTGAGCCCAACCACCGGGATTAAACCAAAATATTCCAGCCCTTAGGAGAATATCCCGTTGTGCGCCACAGACAGAGCATAGGAGAGGCAGAGGGGTACCAATACTGGAGGCCCCTGCACTGGAATTGATTTGGTGGGATGTACCCAGCTGATCTGGGCAAGTGACTTGTGCCCCATGCCACAGAGGATGACAAAAACTCCAACATCCCTGCCAGTGTGAGCTGGGGGAAATTCTTCCTGACCCCAGCAATGGAGATCAGGGAGACCCTGAGCATGAGAGCAAGGCCACCAGCCAAGCACTGGAGAGAAATGGTTTTCTATCTCAGCTGAGAGCACTTTCTTCAGCACCCCCTGTCCCCTCTTGCCACCCCCATGTGGGGTGGAGAATCCATCATTGCCCTGGGTACTTTGTTCCAATGTTTAATCACCCGATTGCAAATGTGTCCCTTATTTCTCATTTTAGTTTCACTGCCATTAACTTCCAGCCACTGGTTCTTGTTCTGCCTTTTACTGCTGGGTTAAAGAGCCCTTCCGTTCCCAGGATTTTCTCTTTGGGAGGGGATTTACACATTGTCATCAAGTGACCTCTTGGTCTTCTCTGTGATAAACTGAGCAGACTGAGCTCTTGTCTCGCACTGGAAGGCAACTTTTCAGCACTTTTTTTTCTCTTTTCTGCCCCACATCCAGTTTTTCGTTCTTCGTCTTAAAATGTGGCCAAGACGACTGTGTGCAAGAGTCCAGTGTTGGTCTGACCAATGTTGTACAGAGATAACACTAGTGCCCTATATCTCGTCACTGTTCTCCTGTCTGCACATCCAAGGACGACCACAGCATCGCACGGGCATTTCATGCTGAGTTGTTTGTTCATTATGACACCTAAACCCTTCTCCGAGTCACAGCAGTCTGGCCTTGCTCTTTAGTAAAGCTCAGCTGCCCAAGTGCTCTGTAACATGCACAAGGGAATCCCCGCCTCAGTCACCTTCACCCGCTGCTTGTCTCTTTTCTCTTTCTTCTTCTCCAGGATCCGCATGTGTCATTGTGGGGGGAGTTCTCCTCCTCTCTTTGCCTGGGAGTGATGTGACCCCCGGATGGACTGACCAAACCCAGGATTCCTTCAGCCTGAAAGCAGAGGGGAGCCTTCACCCGCTCCCTCTTTAAGGCTCCAGTCCCAGGTCCTAAATTTCCTGCCAAAGCACAAAAATCCACACTGAGCCCAACTTCTCTCTCGGTGGTGATTTCCTTTCTCCCACAAATCTGTCTTGAGGACACAGCCCTGGGAACAGGTGAACACAACCCCTGAGATTTCCCTTCGCAGCCTGCAAGGGGCAGTTCGCCCTATTAAACAGCTCGGGAATGTTGTCTTTTTCTTTTCTCCTTTCAAAAGTAATTTCTTGTATTTCTAGTCTCTTTATAGGACCCCCCGATTTGCCGCTTCCAATTCTCTGCTGTACACGCCAGCACTGGATCAGGTGAGGTGCCTGGAGCCATCCTGTACTGGGTACATGGGGGACTTGCAGGATCAGACCCTAAAATCACTTTGGAGGGAAATTCTAACCCCACCCAATCCTGACCTGTTCCTGGGAGGTGTCGGTACTGACCCAGGCCGCCGAGCACCATGGAGTGAAGAGACCAATTTTATCAGTAAGTCAGACCCCCCGGCTGCCCACTGCCTGGATCACCTCCCCGCAGGTGATGCGAGTCGCCCTCCAGGGCCATTGCTGGGCCCCGGGGGACAGCCACACAAGCCATGGGGATGAGCAGCTCCCAGGAATCTCGGCAACGAATCTCCAGGCCGGAGGGTTTCCCTTAGTCCCTGATCCACCCTCAGGGTCCAGCCAGCCAGCAGCTTCCACCCAAGGCTAGTGCGCTAACAGCAGCAGCATGGCTGGGGGGCTCGGCCGGTGACTGGGGCCAGTCGCCTGAGCATGAACCCAGCCGACCCCAGGAGATGGACCCGGGTCACCAGCCCAACCCACCACGTAGCTGCTGCCGCTACCTCATTAGTGCGTGAGCTCCCATGGACCACGCTGGGGAGATCCCCCAGCTGCAGGGTAGATGCCCCTGAGCACCTGGCAGGGCACAGCTCCTGGCTGACCTGCCCTGCTGAGTTCTCTACTAGGCTGGGTGGATCCAAGGCCAAGGGTGCTGGGTGACAGGAGGGCATTGGCTCTGGGCTGGGACTGTCACTCCCCCCACTGCCCATCCAACAGGATCACAGCAAACTAAACCAGCTCAGCCTGCAGGGGAAGAGTTCAGTACAGAGCCTGGTGCATTCTGGGAGCAGGGATGGTGCAGAGAAAGGGCAGATACAGGGCACCTATGAACACTCTGCGCAGAACTGCCTGTCCTGACCCACAGCCCCTGTTATCCCAGCCCTGGGATCCCCTCTCACTGCTCTGCCAGTACCCCTCACTCCCGATCCACAGACCTCCCCTGATGTATCCGTGACTTCTGCTACCGAACCACCAATGCGCTGACTCCTCTTGTGAGACATTTCTCTGCACAATACTGCTGCTATTCCAGTTACTGACTCCAGGAAACATTTTCCTTAGCCTGGTTCCGTGTGTCACTGGTTTCTCTAGCAAAAGCCAGTCCCTGGCCCCTTGGTCCAGACATCCTCATTCACATCAAGCTTCAAGTTGAGAATCATTTCCCATTCCCGCTCTGTGGGAGGGGAGACTTTTAAACATGCTCTCTGTGCGACTGCACATGGCTAAGCAAAGAGAACAAACCCAAATCCCCCCTGTGCTTTGGGAGCCAGGTTTGCTGTGGGAATTCTGTAATTCAGATGACTTCACACCTGGGCATTGTGATTCTTTACCAGTTTCTCTAGCAGTGGGGGAGTTTTGTGCTGATGACTGAGTGGTTAAGGCGTTAGAGTTGAAATCTAATAAGGTTTCTCTGCGCAGGTTTGAATCCTGCTCACAGCGAGGCCTGTGTTTTAGCTAGTCTCTCACCCAGGCAATACCTCTCTACAACCCCGGTGACACTCTCAATTCTCTCCCCACCCCAAGTAAATCCTGTTCTGCTCCTTTCATAGAAATGCCTGGGGCACCACCTCACACTGTGTCCCTGAAGTGTCAGGCAAACTCTCAGCACCTGAAGCCTCTGCCACTCACCTGGTGCCCCATAGATCAGCCATAGCCCTGGTTCTGCTTCTCTCTCTGGCATGCGAAAGGAGCTAAGTCAGCGACTCCATGGGAGCTATAGGGCTGCAGAACCAACAGAGGGAAAAAAAAGGGTGCCCAGCAGCCACCTCTGCCCCTGCACCTCCCACCTGCTAGCAGGCCTGGCCAACAAGCTCCTCCTCTTCTCCTTCAGTGCCTCCCGCTGGCCATTGATGGAATGTGCTGGAGGAGCGAGGAGAGAAAGAAGTGGGGCATGGTGGGGTGGGAAGAGATTTGATGGTTTGGGGGCAGGGCCTTAGATGGAACAGGCGTTGAGCACTGCCCAGGAACTCTCAAAGTCAGCACCTCTGAGTGCAGAAGTCTTCTCTGAGTCTGAGCTGCCAGGATCCGTGCTGCAGAGCAGATGCCACAAGTCTCCGCCTCTCTGTCCCACACATGGCTCTGGGCAACACCAGGAATCAATTGGCTCCTGGCACACAAGGCAACTTAAAAGCTGAGTCCCTGGACAGTAGCTCAAACCCCTGGCCCCTCCCATTAAGAGTCTGATGCGCTACTGACTGAGCTAGCCAGGCATGCTAAGAGTCTCCACCCTGACTCTTCTTCTTCATGGCCCTGCCAATTCCTCCTTCTCTTCCTCCCTCCTTCACCTGAGGGTCACTAAATCTCCTCACTTAGACAGCCAGCCCGTTCACTGCACCCCAATCCCCCATGCCTGAGCCTCCCTGCCAAAGTCCTGCACCTGGCTCCATAGAATTAATTCTCACATGTCGCTGGGAACTCTACTTCTTGTGCCCAGAGAGTCTCAGCCCCTCTCAATAGAAGACCTGAGAAACACAATCTCTGCCTTTTCTAAAAAAGTTTTTGAAGCGGCTTTTCTCCCATGGCCTAATGGATAAGGCATCTGACTTTGGGTCAGGAGACTGATGGTTCAAGTTCTTTCATAGTTGTGCTGCTGCAGTTTTACCTTCATGCTGAAATTCTTGCTCTCTTCAGGGCTGGAACCTCTTCTTGGCCGCTCAGGCCAATGCTCTGGCTTCAGCTAGAGCCCGGGAAGGAGTTGGGGGTTGGGTGTCACAAAGGCTGAGGCATGAGCTGCAGGTGCTTCCAGTTTAGCCTTTGCCCTTCCTGACTTGCCAAAGAAAATGGGCAGCTGCCTGGGCTAGCATGTAGAGCAGTTTCCCTCTTCCAAATGTGCACCTGTCCCTGTACTTGAGGGGGCTTTGTAAATAGCACCTTGGGAGCCTGGTTGTTTCTCTGTGTCAAAGTTAAAATCAGGACTCACAATTTGTCAGACCACTCTGTTTTATTATCATAGCGCTCCGCCAATAGCACCCAGATAATGTGAGTGGCCATGCAAGACCCAAACAGTCTTATTTATATAGATAAAAGAGTGGGAATTAGACAAAGGGACAAAGAAAGCAAAACAGTAGAATTCACCTGGGGCAAAGCATGCATATCCTACTTCCTTACTAACTGTTATCGATCTAAGGCTAATACTTCACCAATTGGCCTTAAACGGTGCAATTGTTCTATCTTAATGTCTGTATTCCTGACACCTGGATTGCAGCATTCCAACAGTTTTGCTTAAAGGTACAGACAGCATTTCTTTAATCCTTTCTATTTTCACAATATAATTCATTCTACTTTCACAATCCCTCCTTTTGGTCAAGCGCACGCCGTGACCAACAATTACTGGGTTCCACAAATTAACCGTTCCTTATCTCGTTGTTCATCAGCGATATTCAAAATCATCATATTAGCACTCTGTTTTGGGGCAGTCACCTGGGTGACACAATTCTGGATACAACAGGAGATTAACGGAAAGCATACAAAAATCACTAAGATTCCAAACAAGATAGTTAAGGCTCCCTGAAACAACCAGTTTCCTATGCCAGAGAAATTGAACAGGTTACTTAGCCACTTCCATAAAGAACTAGGCTTTTCATGGGGAAGATATGCGATTTGTTCTAAGTGGCTAGCGCGATCTATTACCTCATTGGTATTGTCAGGTATAAACACACAACATTCTTCCCAATGAGAGCACAGGTCCCTCCTTTGGCCACCAGCACTATGTCCAATGCCTGATGGTTTTGGAGGGCCACCTGTCGGATCACCCCTGTTTCTTTGGCCAGGGTTTTTAAACTTTCTCTGGTTTCATTTGCCATTATTTCAACTATTGCTGGTAACCTCAGGAGTCTTTTTGCATGGTGTGTTACTCCCCCAAGTGGGATAAAGGAACTGCCAATGGCCTCTCCCCAAGTTAAGGGGCTTATGTTATGTATATACCATTGGGCATCCGGTAAGTCACTTTTTTTTTTACCTGAAATTAAGGAGGCTTTCTCATGGGAGGGACTCTAGTACTCGGAATTGTGGGAAGAGTCAGGCGGGATAACAGATACCTGACCAGTTAGCTGGTAATACAGTATAAGCTTTGGTTCTACAAACCCAATGATGGCCTATTAAGGCCGGGAAGGGTCTATTGCATCCATTTGTTACACAGATATCTACAAATGAGGAGTAATATCCTCCAAAGGGAACAGGGTAATCCTCCTTACGAGGAGTGGTAGAGTTCATATGGCATTGGAAGATTGTATTATTTTTACTAAGATTACTCTAGGGGGAACATGAGATTGATTTTTCTGTTTTGTCCCAGGTTGAGAAAAAATTCATATCCCCATACCCAGCCCACCACTCTTTAGTTTTGTTTGAATAATCCCATACACCATTTGCCACAATATGCTGAAGGCAATGGCTTTTTCCCAGATCCAGCCCTGTCCCATTACGCACCCAACACCAATGACCTTTTCCCTCCACCACACTTATCCATTTAAATACATTTATTCCCACTGCTTCCCAAGTGTCATTGCTGTTCCATGTTTTGTTAAATGGACGAGGTACTCCAGTGAGGTCTGGGGAATTGAGTGGCATAGCCAGGACAGGAACACCAGTTTGAGAGTGGGCTGGGATGTGGCTGCAGACCCAGCATTTAGAAATATTAAGGGTCTGAGCTATCCACACTTGCCGCTGGATAAAAGAATTGTCATTGTGGGATCCCCAGACCTTAACACACCAGCAGCCGAGGAACAGGCGCCACCAGAGGCGCACGTTGGAGGCAGGGCCCTTCTGGTTCTGACAACATCAACTGAGGGAACTGCAGTCACAGTTTTATGTCCACCAGGCATCAGGTGCTAGGCTCACTACTCCTGCTTCTTGGGCCTTGCTTTAGGTCGTCGAGAGTGTAGATTGTAAGGTATTGCAGGCTTTTCCTCTACGTCTTCTTCTGGAGTCAAAACTGACTCTGCGTGGTCCTGAGGTGTTGATTGGTTCGCCAGGGAGGGTGTCTTCTTACACTGTGAAGCATGTATCCACGCTGCGATTCCAGATAGTTTAACAGCTGTCTGGGTAGTTAGCAGTACCTGATGAGGACCCTTCCACCGAGGTTCTAAGGCGTGTTTTCGATGGTGGTGCCGTACGTAGACCCAGTCACCTGGTTCAAGGTTGTGGCAGGCATCAGAGGTGGGTTCTGTCGGCCAGGCGGCTCAAACCTGTGAATGGAAGTGGCTTACAGCTTGCATTAATCCCTTGCAATATTGAAGGAGCGTACTGTGAGTCAAGTTCAAGTCTGGGACTGGAGTAATGGTAGCCATAGTTCTCATAGGGCGTCCCATAACGATTTCAAAAGGACTCAGTTTATGCCTTTGGGATGGAGTGGATCGCATTTCCATAAGGGCTAGTGGTAAAGCTGCTGGCCAGCTTAACCCTGTGGAGTCACAAATCTTAGCAAGCTTATTCTTAAGTACACCATTTCGCCTTTCCACAGCACCTGCACTTTGTGGGTGGTAGGGACAGTGCAGCAGGTGTGTGACATGTAATACATGATCCAGGTGTTGGACAGTTTGTCCAGTAAAGTGTGGACCCCGGTCACTGGACAGAGTGGCAGGAATTCCCTTGGCAGGCATAGTATGGTTTAACAAACATTTAGCAACGGACAGTGAGTCAGCTTTGTGACAAGGAAAGGCTTCAATCCAACCAGAAAATAAACATACCATAACCAAAATAAATTCATATCGTTGACACTTAGACATTTGTACAAAATCAAGTTGCCAATGCAAGAAGGGTGCTTGGGGCAAGCCCAGGAATCCCTGAGCCACTTTTACAGGTTTACCAATATTGTGGCTTTGGCAAGTGGTGCAGGCAGCACAGTGGCGGGCTGCAAAAGAGCTGAAATGGGGAGCCCACCATCCCGCCTTAGTTAGAGCAGAGACCATCCCCTCCTTTCCAACATGCGAAACATCGTGTAGCAGGGCGGCCAGCGATGGGTAGAATGAAAAGGGGGCTGCAAAGGCACCAGTGGGCAAAAGCCAAAGGGAATCAGGATGTAGAGAGCAATCCTGGGCAGCCCAGGAGTCTTTTTCGGTTTCTGAGGCAGAGCAGGGTGAGGTCAGTGAGGGACAGCGGTGGTATAGAAACAGAGAGGGAACCTAGAAATGCATCCGGGGAAGGTTCTATGGCAGCAGCATGTTCAGCAGAGGCATCAGCAAATGTGTAACCCTTAGCAACATCAGTATCCGCCATCAAGTGGCCAGGGCACTTAACAATAGCCAGGGCAGAGGGAAGTAAAACTGCATACAGGAGAGCAGCCATATAGGGGCCGTTTTTAATAGGGGTACCGGCAGAGGTAAGGAAACCCCGAGCTTGCCAGAGGGTGCAAAGTCATGTACACCCCCAAAAGCATAGCGGGAATCAGTGTAAATGGTGGTGGAGCGTCCCTCCGCCAAACAGCAGGCACGGGTGAGGGCAACTAATTCGGCAACTTGCGCTGAGGTTACAGAAGGTAAAGGCGCAGCTTCTAGGGTTTCAGAGAGTGACACTATAGCGTATCCTACAAGGAGACGACCTTGGTTGTCTCGAAAACAGGAACCATCAGTAAACAAAACAAGGTCAGAGTTAGGGAGAGGGACATCAGAAAGGTCAGAGCGCGGGATGGTGATAGCAGAGACAGTTGCAAGGCAGTCGTGAGGATCACCTTCATTAGACAAGGGAAGGAGAGTGGCAGGATTTAACTGAGAACAGCGCTTTATAGTGATATATGAGGCCAACAGCAGTAGAAGTTCATACCTGGTAAGGCGAGCGGAGGAGAGGTGGCTTGTATTGCGTTGTAACAGCAGAGTTTCTACAGAGTGAGGGACCATTAGAGTAAGAGGGGAGCGAAGGACAAGGGATTCAGACATTTCGACTAGGCATGCTGCGGCAGCCACAGCACGCAGGCAGGGGGGCAGGCCTTGGGCCACAGGCTCCAAAGTGGCAGAGAAATAAGCCACTGGGCGGTTCTTGCCTCCGTGCACCTGAGTGAGAACTCCAAGTGCACATCCAGATTGTTCATGGCAGAAAAGGGTAAAAGACTTAGAATAGTCTGGCAGCCCTAAAGCAGGGGCAGAAGCCAAACCTTCTTTGAGGGAAACAAAGGCAGAGTCTGCGTCAGGTGGCCATGGCATGGGATTAGGCATTGAGAGTCGAGTGAGTTTGTGTAGAGGTTTTGCAAGGGAGGCATATTGGGGAATCCATTGCCTGCAAAATCCAGCCATGCCCCAAAATTTTCAGGCCTGGCGTGGGGAGCAGGGTCGGGGAAAGCTAAGGATAGCCTGGACGCGGGTGGGAGAAAGCGTACGGGAACCATGAGAGAGGAGAAAACCAAGGTATGTGACAGAGGCTTGACAGAGCTGTAGTTTAGAGCGAGAAGCCTTGTGACCTTTGTTTGCAAGGGCAGTAAGGAGCACTAAAGAATCAGTTTTTGAGGCAGATAATGAGGGGCAACAGATGAGTACATCATCTACATATTGGACTAACGTGGACCCGGATGGGAAAACAATGTCAGCTAGGTCTCGGGCTAATGCCTGGGAAAAGTAAGATGGACTTTCCGTATACTCCTGAGGTAGCGTGGTCCATGTATATTGCTGTCCCTTGTAGGAAAAGGCAAAGAGGTACTGGGAGTCAGGGTGAACCGGAACAGAAAAGAAAGCAGAACACAAATCAACAACAGTAAAATGAGTTGCAGCTGGTGGGATAGAAGCCAGGATCGTTGCTGGGTTTGGGACCACAGGAAAAGCGAGTATGACAATACAATTAATGGCTAGAAGGTCCTGAACAAATCGCCATGATTTGCCATCAGCTTTTCGAATGGGGAGGATAGGAGTGTTACAGGGACTGGAACAGGGAACAATAATGCCTTGCTCCCACAGGCAGTTATGCCCGGACCAATGCCAGCCTCTGCCTCAGGGTTTAAAGGGTACTGAGATAGGCGAGGCAGGGGTTTGGAAGAGTCAACAGTAATGTAGATGGGGTCAGTATTTAAGTAGCCCACCTCAGAGGGATGGGTTGGCCACAGAGAGGATGGGACCTGCGAAATTAGGTGTTCAAGGGACGGGACCAGTGGGCAACAAGGGACTGGAGTAGAAAGGGACGTTTCAGACAGCAGGGAGGCTACGGAATCACTCAGGGAGGTCTGGGGAATTTGTAAATAGACCCCATCCGGGGAACAGTATAAGGTGCAGCCAAGCTTACATAACAGATCCCGACCCAAAAGGTTTACCGGAGTGGAATCAGAGAGAAGGAAGGCATGATCTGCAGAAAGGGGACCAACCTGGACCGGTAGAGGCTTTGAGAGGGGATGAGGGGTTGGGACTCCCCTAATGCCCACAGCGGACACGGTTTTTCCAGAGTGGGGAACTGCAGGCAGGTCGGTAGTACGAACTGCAGAGAGCAAAGCTCCCATATCAACAAGGAAAGGGAGAGAAAGATCATTGATAGTTAACACACGCTCACCCGTGGGAGTGAGAGGTAGTAAAGGAGCTAAAATTTCCTGAGGTTCCCTGGTGTCCCGTCATTGCTGTGGGGCATAGTAAGGCTGGGGACTGACTGGCTGTGCTGGCAGGGGGTCTAACTGGTTATTTACAGAGTTACCAGGCCAGCTCGGACATTCATTCTTCCAGTGTCCCGGCTGTTTACAGTAATTACAAACATCCCCATAACCTGAAAATCCAGTTCCCTGGCCCCTCCCACGACCACGTCCCCACCCCTGGTATTTTCCCCGTCCTCGGTACTGTTTGCCCTGCCCTGAATAATGCTGTATTTGCAAGGCCATTGAGCTGATTGTTCTTCCTTTCCTTTTAAAGTACGCTGGCAGTGCTCTGCCACTGTTTGCAATTTGTCCATGGTTTTGGTCTCCCATCCAACACTTATTCATTTTAGCATATTGCCAATAGCAGGCAGGAGGCCATTAACAAATGTACTAGGCAGGGCGCCTGTCCATTTGTATCTGGTTGCTGTATACCAGAATGTTGCAGAAAAATGTCAGTTAGCCAGGTGCGATAGTCGCCCGGGTTTTCTCCGTCGTTGCTTACAGCTCTTTATGGCCGTCCAGTTGGTTTTAGGAGTCCATACCCGAGGGATGGCTTCAAATAGATTTTTAGCTCGATCCTTACACTTTTTTCAGTATTCAGCATTAGGACCAGCGTCTGGTAAAGTAGAGTGGCGGTCAGCAGCGAGCCAATCTGCTGCTGTGAGCCATTTTTCATGCTCACTAGGGGCTGCTACAAGTAGCTTGCACAGCTGCAGGAGGTCAGCCTCAGAGGGTTCATAGGTATCACACACTAACAAAAATTCCTCTGCAAATTTGGTAGGATTTTCTCGGGGCTTTGGAAAGCCTTTTACAATTGAAAGGAGCTCAGTGCGAGTCCAGGGTTTATAGCTCCAAGTGGGGCCCCCGTCCTGGCCCCCAGTATGCAGGATTCGGAGGGGAGCCTGAATATTTTTAAGGCCCAAGCGCGAGCTTTTACGAGGCAGAGTGTGTCCAGAGGAATGGGCCTCGGCCATACCGGATGATCTGGACGGGTCTGAACTGGAGATTTCTGGGAATTGTTCCTGAGCTGGGAAATCTGGTGACTGTTGTTCCTGAGCTGGGGGCGTGGGTGGCCGTCTATTGATTCGACACAAGGCTGCCAGGCCAATTAATGCGTCTTCTTCATCCTCGTCCTAGGAATCTAGCAAGGGGTTTTCTTCGTCTTTTCCCACCCAGAGACAGGAGTATGAAGCGGGGTCTGCTTGGAGAACAGGGTAAAGAGGAGCGCTCGGTCTAGTGGTGGGAGAGGAGGTTTCCAATAAAGCTTTTAACTTATCATTTGAATCTTTGAGAGAGGCGAGTTTCGATTCTGTCCATCTACGATTTGCCTCTTCTCACCATTGCATGAAACAGTTGACCTCTTCTTTTGCCAATTTAGTTTTAGATTGGCCGAGTTTGTCTTTTAAGACATCTACTCGATCCTTGTCCCAAGATCCTAACAGTGGCCACTGAGTTTTGGGATCTCTCTGAGTTAGCCTAGACCATTTTTCCAGAAACTTACAGGAGTCCGGACCCTTCCTAAAATACATAAAATGAGCCAGAGTTCCTTTAGGGAACTGCCCTGGCTTAGATGTCTGGTTACCCATACAGGAGGACTTCAGACACCAATCACACAAGAAGGAAATTAGGGTTCGTCAGAGTGATGCCCAGTGCAAGACACAAAAGGAGCCCACAGGCTACTGCCTCAATTGCCCTTGCTTTCACACTAAGGGTTTTACCCAAGGTGCGGTGCGGCTGCGATTGTGCAGATTTCACTCGCTCAGACTGCGGGGACAGGAACCCCTTGGTCAGCCAATCCCCAGATGGAGACGGCACCCAGACTCAAACACTCCACAGGAAGGACGGATAGACACAGAGACAGGACAGTCCTTAGTCCGGACAAAACAGAAATAATTACCTGACCAGATTCCTGATGTCAGATCCTGGGATCCCTACCAGAACAGAGTGGGAACCAACAGGTTTGATGGTGTAGACTTCACTGTGGTCATGCGCCTTTCTGTTCTAGTGGAGGACCGTTTGGGCCAAGTGCCCAGGTGCCGGCTGCCATGGTCATCCTACAAAAATGGTCAGGAATCACACAGCCCCAGTGAAGATGGTTGCCATCTCGGTGGAACCTCCACATTGTCAAAGTTAGAATCAGGACTCACAATTTGTCAGACCACTCTGTTTATTAGCGCAGTGCTCCACCATTAACATTCAGAATATGTGAGTGGCCATGCAAGACCCAAACAGTCTTATTTATACAGATAAAAGAGTGGGAATTAGACAAAGGGACAAAGAAAGCAAAACAGTAAAATTCACCTGGGACACAGCATGCATATCCTATTTCCTTACTAACTCTTATCGATCTAAGGCTAATACTTCACCAATTGCCCTTAAACGGTGCAATTGTTCTATGTTAATGTCTGTATTCCTGACACCTGGATTGCAACATTCCAACAATTTTGCTTAAAGGTATAGACAACATTTCTTTAATCCTTTCTATTCTTACAATATAATTCATTCTACTTTCACATCTTAAAGGTGTTTGGCTGGCAGTCCTGGTTCCCAGGTCTCTCCTGAGGGAAGAAAGTTTCTGTGCAAAATACTGAAACTTTTAACAGAGATGAGGGAAAGGCAATGGCCACATGATGGGGCCAGTGTGTATGACAACATGGTTCTTTTATATGGGATGACTCTGAACATTGACTGATCTCCACTCCCTTGGATTTGAAGAGATGTTTAGTTGTGCACTTAGGAACCTATAAGGCTAAGGCAATTTGTGGATGGTGACACTACGATTGAAGGGTTTTTTAATGTTGTAGAAATTGTTAAAAACACTTAGCTTAAACTGGAACTGCCTGTTATTAAAGGCTGGTTTCCCCACGTTAGTTCCATAAGCTCTGCGAGAAACACCCTGGGTTCTCTCCTGCCTCGGTGGGAACTAGAGGGAATCGTCCCCTGCTGCCCTTGGCTCCAGGCTGATATTTCTGGGGAGGGGAGGGGAATTGATTTGTTTGCTGTTGAGAAGGGAGCCGGGCCAGTTCTCAGGGAACCAGAACTCCCAGCATCTTCCCAGCCCAACCAAAGCTGCTGCCCTGTCCCAGCCTGTTCCCCTGGGACCTCTGCATGTTTGACTCTAACGCAGGCTGGGAGCAGCAGCTGAGGCAGAGGACAGCCTGGGCCGGGCAGATTGAAGGAGTTTAACAAGCAAAAAAAGTAAAATGGCAGTGGGCCATTACTTTGGACTCAATGGCATTTCTCCATTGGTCTGTCTGCTTTGGGGCAGGGACAATAACACGTCCTGCTGCATTTGTTATTTCAAAAGGCAGTTTAGGGTTTTCATTCTCACAAACGATGCACAAAGCAGGACTCAACCTTTGGCGTAAACTAAACAAGCTGCTCACAGATTCTGGCAGCCACAATGAGCATTTGGGTGAGAGCTCAGACCTGCCCCTGTCCCAGAGGGAGAGTGTCATCTGTGTGGGGACTGGACCACTGACCTACCCGCTCCTAACTCCCAAACTTTCAGTAACTCTATTCTCATTGCCTGTGAGTGTTATTTAAACCATAAGAAAAACCACACTGGGCTAGACCAAAGGCCCATCTAGCGCTGAATCCTGTCTTCTGACAGTAGCCAAAAACAGGTGCCCCAACAACCAGTCAACAAGGCACCACTAGGAACTGAACCCAGGATCTCCTGTTTACAAAACAGATGCTTTAGCCAGCTAAGCCATGGCTCCTGTGGGTGATTAAAACCCACTATCTGCCCACACCTGACTCCCTGCCCTCGTCACCAGGGCCTGACAACCTTTGTTTGTGTCTGGATTCTGCAAAGCAGAGAAGGCTGTTAAAAAAGCTAATGCGGTTTTAGGATGCATTAGGCGAGGTATTTCCAGCAAAGATAAGGAGGTGTTCGTACCATTATATAAGGCGCTGGTGAGGCCTCATCTGGAATACTGTGTGAAGTTCTGGTCTCCCATGTTTAAGAAGGATGAATTCAAACTGGAACAGGTTCAGAGACGGGCTACTAGGATGATCCGAGGAATGGAAAACCTGCCTTATGAAAGGAGACTCAAAGAGCTTGGCTTGTTTAGTCTAGCCAAAAGAAGGCTGAGGGGGGATATGCTTGCTCTTTATAAATATATCAGAAGGATTAATATTAGGGAGGGAGAAGAATTATTTAAGCTTATTACCAATGTAGACACAAGAACAAATGGGTATAAACTGGACACTAGGAAGTTTAGACTTGAAATTAGACGAAGGTTTCTAACCGTTAGAGGAGTGAAGTTCTGGAACAGCCTTCCAAGGGGAGTAGTGGGGGCAAAAGACATATCTGGCTTTAAGATTAAGCTTCATAAGTTTATGGAAGGGATGGTATGATGGGAGAGCCTAATTTTGGCAATTGATCTTTGATTATCGCCAGATAAGTATGCCCAGTGATTGGTGATGGGATGTTGGATGGGATGGGATGGGATCTGAGTTACTGCAGAGAATTCTTTCCTGAGTGCTGGCTGGTGAATCTTGCCCACATGCTCAGGGTTTAGCTGATCACCATATTTGGGGTTGGGAGGGAATTTTCCTCCAGGGCAGATTGGCAGAGGCCCTGGAGGTTTTTCGCCTTCCCCTGCAGCGTGGGACATGGGTCACTTGCTGGTGGATTCTCTGCAGCTTGAGGTCTTCAGACCACAATTTGAAGACTTCAATAACTCAGGCATAGGTTAGGGGTTTGTTATAGAAGTGGATGGGTAGGGTTCTGTGGCCTGCTTTGTGCAGGGGATCGGACTAGATGATCACATTGGTCCCTTCTGACCCTAGAATCTATGAATCTATGAATCTAGGAACAGGTGACGTTTTCCTTACAAGTTGTGTGTGAGTGAATCTTTGGCCAGGTCTGCACTACAAAGTTGTTTCAGCAGAGTTATACTGCTCAGGTGTGTAAAAAACACACAAGGCTACCTCGGCTGGCAGCTTGTGGCTGGTGTACATGCTGTAATGGCACGTCTGGCGACAAAACTCCCCTGTTTTGCTGACAAAATAAAACAACTTCAATGAGAGGTCTAGAGCTTTTTGCAGCAAACTTAAAGTGACAAAGTAGACGCTGCTGTTCATTATATCACCATAACTGACCTCCTCCAGTATGTCACAATGCCTGCCGTGAACTCGCCTTCCCTACATTCCTGCTACAGAGCCATGGGCCCCTCCCCTTTCATTGCTCTGGGAAGTTCTGACAGCTGAGCCTGCTGCTCAGCTCTGGCAGCCAGGAGCCAATCACTGCCGTGGAATGCTGCTCTCTCCCGCACTGCGAACACAGAGCAGGTGGCGGGAGCTTCCTTACAGTGTGGGGGGGGGGCCACGGGCATCGGAACTGTGACACGCCCAGGACATCCCTTCCCTCGAGGAGGCTCTTACCTTCTAAACAGGGATGGCTGTTTTCTAGTAAAATCAGGAAAAGGGAAGGAGAAAACTCAAAAGAGGTTCCTCCTGGCGCTCACGTCTGTGAACCCGAATACTCTCTCAGTCCTCAAAGAGAGACCTCAAGAAGGAGATTTGCTGAAGCAAAGCCACAGGGGTCTCTGAGATTTCCCTGGCCCCTCACTCCTGTCCTGCCTGGCTGATGTCAGCATCTCTCTGTGAGGTCACCACCTGCCCACCACCTTTGACCAATAGTCTGAGGTCCTGCAAAAGGCCTTTGTGATGTCACTGCCACACCCCTCCCTTGCTGTGCTAATGTCCTGCCCCTGGCCAGGCACTGTGGAGGTTTAAGCTACTCCCTGTGGATCACCCCACTCAAGGAGTGTTCGTTCTACGCAGCAAGCCGGCTAGACAGTAAAACATCAGATGCTGCTCCCAATGCTACACTCAGTTTTTCAGAAATTATTCGACTTTATGTCCTGAAGAGACCATTAGAGCATCTAATCTGAACCCCTGCATATCACAGGCCTCCTGTATGACACAATATCTACTTTTGGGGCAAACACATTCCAGAAAGGCATCTAGTCTTCATTGAATGACATCAGGAGATGGCGAATCCACCACTTTCCTTGGTAGCTTGTTCCTGTGATGAATCATCCTCTCTGTTGATTATTTGTGCCTTATGTGTAATATGAATGTGTCTCTTTTCGCCTTCCAGCCATTGGGTCTTGTTATGCTTTTCTCTACTAGATTAAAGAGTCCTTTCATAGCCAATATTTTCTCTCCATTAAGGCACTTCAATGAAGTCACCTTTCAATCTTCTTTTGATAAGCTAAACAGGTTGAGCTCTTTCAGTAGCTCACTAGAAGGCATTTTTATCCACCCCTCAGAACATTTGGTGGCTCTTTGCTGCCCCAGCTCCAATTTCACAACATCTTTTTCAAATGAGGACACCAAAACTGGAGGCAGTATTCCAATATCAGTCTCATTGATGTCATGTCTCCTCCTGTGATGTTATTGACATAATCAGTAACTCTATAGATCACCGTTGAGACCACTGTTCTGTATTTGCAGTCAATATTGTAGAAAGGTTGTCGTGTAAGGGGTCTATGGAGAGATTCTGATTGGCTGATTACAATGATGCTATCTCTATATGTGTATCATTTTTGTAGTTGACGTTATGAATATTGGCTCTATGCTGCCCATTTTTCAAACTTGTGCTATGCTTCTGGGGAACACCCCAGCCAGACAAGTTGGTGTCAGTTCTGCCTAACTTGCTTGATGGCTCATTAAGGACCATGAGCTGTACAACTGACCCATTGAGAGAAGGCAGATATCCCTTGTGACTTAGCAAGGTATGCAGGGACCTGCCTATGGACAGAACTCAAAGGTTTTTCTATGCCAGGTTTTGGATAGAGTGTCCTTGGGACAAAGAAAGCAAAGATCACGTGGCAAGAGACTATAAAAGGCTGATGCTTCATCTCCATCTTGTCTCCAGTCCTGCTTCATACCCCTGGAGGGACTTTGCTACAAACTGAAGCTCTGTACAAAGGACTGAATGACCCATCCCAGCTGTGGATGGACTTCAGAGACTTGATTTCAACCTGTAAAGTTTGCAGAGGAAGGTGTGCGGTTCTGTCCACAATGGCTGAGAAATGTCAGGTAATTGTTGCCTTCCGTAACTTCCACGGGAGCCCAGCACAGACAGTCTGGAGAAAGTGGCAGAAGCTATGTGGCTCTGTTCACCCCAGAGCCTCACGGGGAGAATCTAGAGAAAGGGGAGTCATTCTTCACCTGTGCTCCCATAAGAGCTGCTAGGACTCCTTCCTTTTCTACACTCTCCCTCCCAGCAAGAAATGTTATCAAGGACCAGCGTTAGGGGAACTGGTGCCCTGGGCAAAATGTGTACTTAGGCACTTCCCCATCACCCCTGGACCATCCCCCTCCCCCTTTACCGCTAGCTCCTGCACTCCCAACCCTTGCGCCTCCTTCACCCCAACTCCTGCCCCCTCCTGTGCCCTAAGCCCTACGCTGTGTCCCCTTTGCCCTTAACTCCCACACTCCCCTCCTGTGCCACCAGCCTTTGCCCCTCTCCTGCACCCCCTTCACCCCTAATCCCTGCACCCCCTTCTGCACCCACGTGGGGACACTGACCTGTGTGCATGGAGCAGCTGGCATTGCTGCCCGCTCCTCCCTGGAACGCTGCTCCTCCGGGCACCCCTAGGGGCTGTGGGGGTGAGAAGCGACATCATCCAAGCTCCCTGCATCCAGGTCACTTTCCTCAGCCAGGCTGTATAAGGGGAGGGCAGAGAGCAGCAGCTTCTGATGCTCCCCTCACAGCACAGCCCAGGTGGGGAAAGTGACCAGGACGCATGGAGCACATAGTGTTGCTTCTCACTCCCCACAACCCTCTGTGGGGCCACGGAGGAACATTGGGGCATGGGAGAGCAGTGAGCACCTTTGCACTGGCACATGGTGCCCTTTGACCACCTGGAGCCCTGGACGGCTGATGGGGGGCCCCATCCCTAAGGCCAGCCAGGCTCCCCAGCATGAACAGCAGAGAACACAGGGAGACGGGCCACATACTGAGCAGTAGTAGCCTGGGTGGCTCGTAATGGAGGCTCGGGGGGAGGGGCTCAGCCTCCCCAAACCTTGCGTCGCCAAGGGGGCAGTGGGGCCCATGACTAGGGGCCCTGGCCAAATTGGGCCCCCCTGGAAAAGTCTCCCCCATGTCAGCCCCAGGGCTAGAGGAGCTCCCACTCCCTGCTATGGTCCAGGAACTGCAGAGGGGCACAGAGCTTCTCTGGTCTCGGGGCCACAGTGGTGCAGGGGTAAAGGAGTGATAGGGTGGGACCAGTGGGGGAAGGACTGGAACAGAGGTGACCTAGTGGATGGGGCCATGAGTGGAAGGTGCAGAAGGGGGCAGATCCACAGACAGAAGTGGGGGGGAATGGTTCTGGTGCTGGGGTCCCTGCACTTGTTCTCCCTTTCCCTGGGCTTTGGCATCACTAACCCCTGATTAGCGAGTAGGCTTCAGTGCTCTCCAAAATTTGGAGTGTGACTCCTAGGGGGATAGAGAGGAACAGTCATGGGGGCACCTCAGGGCCCAAGCCAGCCCCCATGGAGGGAGCAGCACTGAGCCCCATTCTGTCCCAGCTTTTCCTCAACCCCACCCTCAGACTGGGCCTTTGGCTTGCAGCTGAGCCTTGACCCGCTTCACCCTTGTCTGCACGCCTCTCCACAGCAAGCAACAGCCCCACTCCCAGCCGTGGTTTTCAACTGTGGCTTCTGAGGGGCCACAGACATGGATAAGAGGTCACAGTGTGAAATGTTTGGTGACCACTGGTTTAGGATGATGTCCTCAATCACTTCTATACAGTCCAATAAAAGCTATTCCTCACCCACCTACCCCTCCATCAGGACCGACTAGGTATGTTCTGCTGCCCTTCACTCATGCAGGAAGGATAGTAACATTTCATATCACTCAGTGCTAAAGTGATTTGTAACCTGCCACAACTGGTCATTTTGGGGAAGCGGCCCCATCATGCTGCATAGCTAGGCAGAGTAGGTGTGTCTATGCAAACGCGGTCTGTTCCTGAAGTCTTTCCCCCAGCTGCTCACTAGCTGTGAAGGGGGAGCTCATTTAACCCCTGCTTCTGCTTAGTATTTAAAAGCTCCATATTGTCCCTATCACTGCCGGCCTTAGTTTTCTTCTCCTGTCCCTTTTCCAACAGGTGAGATGTGGTAGCCAAGAGGTTAAGGTGATGGACTGCTAATCCATTGTGCTCTGCACGCATGGGTTCAAATCCCATCCTCCTCATATGCTTTTTGTCTTCACCCCTCCTTTATAGACAACCATCTCCCCTTTGGTACAATGACAGATCAAACAATAATGCTTCTTGCAAACAAAAACCTTCTCAGAAACTCAGACAACCCTCTCTCCTCCCCCTCCCCGGCTTTAAATAAAATGTCTAAATCTCAGATTTCTAAAAAAAAATTCTCTAGTTCTGTATTTCTTAGTTTTTATCTCAAAAGGTAACATCCTCATAATCTCCCCCAAACACCCTGGGACCTCCTCAAATTATAAAAATACCCCATTTCTCAGCAAGGCCACGACAGTGACCCACAGCTAGAATGTCTAGGGCAAGCTGTCCTGAGGAAGGCAACTCAAACATTTTCTCCCTGCTTCCCTTGGCAAGGTCTGACTGGGAAAAGAAAATTCCCCAAACTGAAAATTTTCTGCTGAAAAACCAATACTAGTTTGTTTGAGGACTTTGATTTGTATGTATTATTGTTATTCTCTTCTGATTTATCTCATTTCAGTCTTTGTCCTCCAGATGCGTTTCCAGCTGTTGAGTTGTGGGGGAGAGAGGCCAATTCATAATGTCTCTACTTCCCTTTCATAGTTTCTTCCAACTTGCTAGGAAGTACCTTTGCTATGACATGAGTCAAGCACTGTCCATTGTCTCTGTGCTATCTCGGAGAAGTCTGCATTGTACACGGTTCCTGGAATAGTCCTTGGGAGTGTGCATACCTTCTATGGGCCAGCAGCGAGTCTGGCTCCTCCATTGTCACACCTGAAAGGCTGGTGGGGGGCATTTCCCAACCTCATAACATATGTCTGTAATGTACACAGAGCAAACTTCATAACTTCTGAAACCAATGTGATCCCATAGAATGCAAGAAGACATTAATGTTCAATAGATGAACAGTTCAAGATTTTTAAAATGATCCCTCACCAGGCAGACTTTGTTCAAAACGTATCATCACTATATGAGTGGTGAATATGGGGCTTGCAGGGTGCAGCTTTGAGCACAGCTTGCCACTCCTGGGCTTCCATTGCAATGGGAACGGACCCTTAGAGTCCACCTCTCCTGGGATAAAGATGGCAGGATGGCTGGCCTGGGTCATCTGACTTGGGGTCATTATGCTAAGGCTGAGAGGCTAAAAACTGGGGTGCAGATATTTGTGTTCACACTGAAGCCTGGGTTCAGAAACCATCGCTCCTCGTGGGGTCTCAGGGGTTGGGCTCAAGTCCATATGTCTGCACTGTCATTTTATAGTCTTGCAGTCCCAGCCCCATAAGCCTGAGTCAGCTGACCCGGGCTTTGAGATAGGTGCCCTGGGTGTGTTAAATCACAGTGTAGACATAATGTTAGGGTACATCTCCAGTGCAATGAAACAGCCAGGGCAGGCCTGTGTTGGAGTAATCAGGGCAATGTGGCTTGGGCTGTAAAGGTGCAGTGTACGTGTCACGGCTCAGGCTCAGTACCCTGCTCTAGGAGCCCAGAAGATTGGGAGGGAGTTTAGCAAGTGGAAATGGTAAAACCGCAGGGAAGTCTTACCCTGGACTCATGTCAGTTCTCTATTGGTCTGTCTGCTTTTGGGGCAGGGATAATAACTCTCAGTGGTGTCTTGTTGAGTGGCTTTTGGGGCACCTGCTCTTGGCTGCTGTCAGAAGACAAGATTCAGAGCTAGATGGTCCTTTGGTCTAGCCCAGTGTGGTTTTTCTTATGGTTTAAATTACACTCCAGGCACTGATAATAGAGTTACTGAAAGTTTAGAAGTTAGCAGCTGGTAGGTCGTGGATGACCCCCCGCCCCTGGGGCAGGGACAGGGGGCAGGTCTGGGCTCTCACACCAAATGCTCTTTGTGGCTGCCAGAATCTGTGGGCGGTTCATTTAGGTTACACTGAGTGTTAAGTCCTGCTTTGTGCACCATGTATGAGAATGAAAATCCTAAACTGCCCTTTGAAATAACGAATGCAGCAGGACGTGTTATTGTCCCTGCCCCAAAGCAGACAGACCAACCGAGAAATGCCATTGAATCCAGGGTAATACTCAGTGGTTTCCCCAGGAATTGAAATTAGGGGGGGTGTTTGAATTTACAGGAAGGGTGTCAGGTCCAATGAGATAAATAAAAGAGATATGAATAAAGTAAATGTTTTGTTAGGATTATGCAAATTTAACATAAGGATAATGCAAGTTACACCAAAACACATAACAGATCTAGATTTCTAAAAAAAAAAAAATTAAAAAAATGTATTTAATTTAAACTGACTTTTGAAAAGTAAGCCATCATGGGATAAGAGGGCAGTCCTCTCATGGATCAGTAACTGGTTAAAAGATGGGAAACAAAGGATAGGAATAAATTATCAGTTTTCAGAATGGAGAGAGATAAATAGTGGTATCCTTGAGGGGTCAGTTCGAGGACCAGTACTGTTCAACATATTCATCTGGAAAAATGGGTAAACAGTGAGGTGGCAAAATTTGCAGATAATGCAGAACTATTCAAGATAGTTAAGTCCCAGGCAGACTGCGAAGAGCTACAAAAGGATCTCACAAAACTGGGTGACTGGGCAACAAATGGCAAATTAAATGCAATGTTGATAAATGCAAAGTAATGCACATGGGAAAGCAATTTGAACTACACATACAAAATGATGGTATCTGAATTAGCTGTTAACACTCATGAAAGAGATCTTGGAGTCATTGTAGATAGTTCTCTGAAACATCCACTCAATGTGCAGCAGCAGTCACAAAAGCAAACAATGTTGGGAATCATTAAGAAAGGGATAGATAATAAGACAGAAAATATCACATTGCCTCGATATAAATCCATGGTACGCCCACACCTTGCATACTGTGTGCAGATCTGGTCACCCATCCTAAAAATATATATATTGGAATTGGAAAAGGTACAGATATGGGCAACTAAAATGATCAGGGGTATGAAACAGGAGGAGAGATAAAATGACTGGGAATTTTCAGCTTAGAAAAGAGATGACTAATGGGGATATGACAGAAGTCTACAAAATCCTGACTGGTGCTAAGAAAGTGAATAAGGAAATTTTATTTAATCTTTCACATAACAGAAGAACTAGCAGTCACCCAATAAAATTAATAGGCAGCAGGTTTTAAAAAAAACAAAAGGAAGTACTTCTTCACACAATATAATGTCAACCCAGGGAACTCTTTGCCAGGGGATGCTGTGATGACCAAAACTATAACAGGATTATAAAAAGAACTAGATAAATTTCTGGAGAACAGGTCCATCTGTGGCTATTAGCCAGGATGGGGAGGGATGCAATACCATGCTCTGAGTGTCCCTAGCCTGTTTGCCAGAAGCTGGGAATGGGCAACAGGGGATGGTCACTTGATGGTTACCTGTTCTGTTCATTCCCTCTGAAGCACCTGGCATTGGCCATTGTTATAAGACAGGGTACTGGGCTATATGGATCATTGGTCTGATCCAGTATGACCATTCTTATGTAAAAATTAATGATAATAATAAAAATGTTTAGTACAGAAACTCCCCAATATAATGTCCTCCCAAGATAGCAACAATGTGAGATAACAACCTGGGCAAATAATGCATTTT
Organism: Gopherus flavomarginatus; assembly: GCF_025201925.1. Taxonomy (NCBI): domain Eukaryota; kingdom Metazoa; phylum Chordata; order Testudines; family Testudinidae; genus Gopherus; species Gopherus flavomarginatus. The sequence continues at coordinate 52,206,132 of NC_066624.1, forward strand.
AAAAATCTTGGCCTACTAGGAAACATATTTATATAAGTTTCCATTCCCAGTCACAAATCTAGCATTCAGGAGCAAAGTGACTAAAATATAGTCCAACAAACAAATGTTTATTTAACACGCCCCTCACTTTTCCCTCCACCGCACTCCACTCACCGGTGTTGTCCTTGGTCAGTGGAGACTCAGAGTTCAGAGGTGCTTTCACGTGAGTACACCTGCCAGGTGGGGGACAAGAAGGCACTTTGCTTGTTCCTCCAGCTGCTCACTGTTCGCTCTGGCCACGTCTGTTTGTTGTACCACCGTTCACTCCACCACTCTGTTGCCAATGGCCCTCCACAGTCACCTTCGGCTGTCACCTGCCACTGTGACCTCTGCGAGTTGGTCTTTTGAGGTTCCACCAGCTCTCAGTGATTTCAGCTGAGCTCTCAGTGCGGGAACCTCGCTCGCTGCTAGTGCAGTCTGGGTTGTCTCTTACACAAAAACACTGTACACACAGGAACACTGTCTCCACAACAGGACTAAGCACTTAGACCTGATTGTCAGTGATTTCAGCTGCAGTGGTCAGTTAACAGAACAAAAGACTATCTATGGAGCCTAATCAGCTCTGTCTTTAAATAGTGGAGAGGGACAGGTCCCCACCCTCTCTCTTGATGTCTTCAAATCATCACAGGCTACAGTTCTACTGCCCTTTACTCAAACAATAAGAACAACATTTCATCCCCCATTCCCCCCACATTCAAGTAGTTTGTAACCCAACCCCATCCAAAATCTATCACTTGGACAACACAGCTCTGTTTGCTGGATACCTAGGTAGATTAGGTGTGAATGAAAATATAATCTAGCCCTGAAGCCTTTCCCTGCAGCCCCAGCTCATCACTAGCTGTCAGGGAGAGCTCATTTAGACTTTGCTTACAAATCATCATTTAAAATTAATAGGTTGGCCAACACCACCGAAATGAATGCACTGGCATCATAAAAAACAGCTGTATAAGGAAGCAAGGAAGCTAGTCTATGTTCATACTTTTCAAATCTATTATACTTTTTCAGACACACATATTTAAAGTGTGTATTAATGTTTCAGTTTAAATTCAGATTTCCAAAGAGTCAGTGAATTGGTATGTAACTAGCTCACAAAACTGTGGGGGGGGGGGGGGTTTCAGGGAAATCACTGTTAATACTTCATTGCGGTTTTACCTTTTTTGCTTGCTAAACTCCCTCCCAACTTTGAGGGGGCCCAGAGCCCAGTACTGAGCCTGAGCTGAAACATTTACACTGCAGATTTACCACCCCACAGGCAAAGCCTTGGGAGCCTGAGCTGGCATGGGGCAGTCTTTGGTGATTCATTGCAGTCTGGACATAGCATAGCATTATGTCTACATTGTCATAAACATACTCAAGTCACTATTCTCAAACCCTGGGTCAGTTGATTCAGGCTTGTGGGGCTTGTGCTGCAGGGATATAAAATTACTGTGTAGACACTTGGGCTTGAGCTCAGCCTCCAAGACCCCATGAGGGGTGAGGGTCTCTGAGCCTGAGCTCCAGTCTGAGCCCAAATGTCTGCACTGCAGTTTTTAGCCTCACAACCTGAACCCCAGGAGTCCAAGTCAGATGATCCAGGCCAGCCGGGCCACAGGGCTTTTATCACAGTATAGATGCCCTCTCAGAATATGTCTACATTGCAATGTAAGCCCAGGGTTAGCAGAAGTCATGTCAGCAGCCCCAACTCATAAACCTAAACTACAAGGAAAAGACCCACCTCCAAATAAGCTGGGCAGTGTCCTTCTCTCTACAGTTCGTAAGTCCAGCAACCAAAAATCCTTTAACATGAGTCATCCCTGCTCTTCACTCCACTCACAGCTGTTGTCCTTAGTCAGTGCAAGCCCAGAGGTGCCTCTGTAGAGTTCACCTGCCATCCTGGGTGGAAAAGGGGGAAAATAAGAAGGCACTATACTCATTATTTTGCCTAGGGACTCACTCATCCCTTCACTGCCACTCTGTCCTAACATTGATCTAACCCCTAAATTTTAGTATTAGGACCCAGGGCCCAGCCCACTTGGCTTTGGAACCCCTGTCCCCTGCCTAGCGAGTGCTATTGAATTGAGAGTGAGTCCCTCAATTGGGGTCTGCCAAGCACAGTTGGGCTGCCCTCAATTCACACAACAAGGATAACAACGCTTTATTTCTCCTGCCCCAATAAAAGGAGACTGGGAATCCAACACCAGCCAAAAGTGATCATTTCAGCAAGCAATCCAACATATTTCCAACATACTGTAAAATCCACATGCAGACTCATACATGAAACCTTGCAAGAAAATTTTCCTGAGGGAGTCTGAGGCACCTGCTGCTGGAGGGAAGGAGGAAGCCGTGGGTTGGGATTGAGGAGCAGCGTGAGGAGGAGGGGCCTGTGGGTTGGGATTGAGGAGCAGTGTAAGGAGGAGAGAGCTGTGGGTTGGAATTGAGGGACACTGGGAATAGGAGGGGGCTGTGGACTGGGACAGAGGAGAAGAGTGAAGAGGAGTAGGCTCTGGTTGGGAGTGAGGAGCAGTGTGCATAGGAGGGACAGAGGGTTGGGATTGAGGGGCACTGGGAAAAGAGGGGACATGGGTTTGGGCTGTAGAGCATCCTCGTTTGGGAATCCAGCAGGAAAGGGGAAGGCAGCAGGTGATTCTAGTTCCTTAGGGATATTCTGTGTGTTTGTGTGTGTGTGTGTGTGTGTGGGCAGGGAAGGAACATGCTATATGCCTACAGGCCTTTATTCCTCCAGGTTGCAAGGACAGAGGGGCTGTCAGGAAGTTGCCCCTTCAAACCCACACACAAAAAGGCCTTTCTGAGGAAAGGGAAAATCCTGAAGAGAAAAAGGAACATCAAAGGGGACTCCAGAAAGACAGTGTAAGATCCTTATGAGTAGTTTATCACCTGACCAGGGACTTAAATCCTGGACCCTCAGATTAAAAGTCTGATGCTCTGCCAACTGAGCTAGCCAGGCTCATAAAGACAAACACCAAGTTGGTGCAGAAGAGAAACTAGTGAAGAAAACAAGAGCAGGAAACAATAGGGGAAACCTGGTGCTCTGTGTGTCCTGGTCAACACTATGAGTTCATATCGAATTTAGCAGCATTAAATCGCATTAACCCTGCACCCATCCACAAAACGAAACCCTTTATATCGATATAAAGGGCTCTTAGTACCAATATCTGTAATCCTCCCCGACGAGGGGAATAGCGCTGAAATCGGTATTACCATGTTGGATTAGGGTTAGTGTGGCCGCAATTCGATGGTATTGGCCTCCGGGTGCTATCCCACAGTGCACCATTGTGACTGCTCTGGACAGCAATCTGAACTTGGATGCACTGGCCAGATAGACAGGAAAAGCCCCGCAAACTTTCGAATTTAATTTCCTGTTTGCCCAGCATAGAGTGCCAATCAGCACAGGTGGCCATGCAGTCCCAGAATCAAAAAAGAGCTCCAGCATGGACCGTATGGGAGATACTGAAGCTGATCTCTCTATGGGGAGATGAATCTGTTCTATCAGAACTCCGTTTCAAAAGATGAAATGCCAGAACATTTGAAAAAATCTTCAAGGTTATGGCAGACAGAGGCCGCAGCAGGGACTCAACACTGATGAAACTTAAGGAGCTGAGACAAGCGTACCAGAAAGCCAAAGAATGAAATGGACTCTCACAGAGGGGGGGCGACTGACGACTCTAGCTATCCCACAGTTCCCACACTCTCCAAAAACCATTTGAATTCTTTGCTGAGTTCCCAAAGCCTGAAGGGTCAAAAACATTGTTGTGGGTGGTTCAGGGTATATGTTGTTCCCCCCCTTCCCCCGTGAAAGCAAACTAAAAAAAATTGTTTCTTGCCTTTTTTCAATGTCACTGTATGTCTATTGGATGCTGCTGGCAGACGTGGTGCTGCAGCGCTACACAGCAGCATCCCCTTCCCTTCCCTTCCCTACGTCAGAAGGTACAGTAGAACTGGTATCCTTCATCATCATCCCGTGAGTGTTCCTGGCCGGCCTCGGTGAGGTCAGCCGGGGGTGCCTGGGCAAAAATGAGAATGACGCCCAGGTCATTCTCTTCTTTAAGCTTTGTCTAATGGAGATTCAAACCTGCCTGGAATATCATAGCAGCTGTAGGCAGCCCTCCCCTCCCCACTTTGAGCTCTGCTTGCAAAGGCAATAAAGTCAGTGTTGTTTCAAATTCCTGCATTCTTTATTACTTCATCACACAAATGGGGGCACACTGCCATGGTAGCCTAGGAGGCTTGGAGGAGGAGGGAAGCAATGGGTGGGGTTGTTGCAGGGGCACCCACTAGAATGGCATGCAGCTCATCATTTCTGTGGGATGTCTGGGGCTCTGACTGGGAGTGGCCTTTGGCCTTTTTGGTTCTTTAGTAGACTTGCCTGATAGTCTAGACAGGACTGATTCTCCCTTTAGACAAAACTTAAAGAAGGGAATGACCCAGGGAGTCATTCCCATTTGTGTCCATGCGTCCCCGGCCGACCTCACCAAGGCCGGCCCGGAGCACCAATGACAGCAGCAGACAGTACAGTATAACTGGTAACTGTCATTGTCAACTTGCAAAGCAGCAGACGGGATGGTATGGCTGGTAACCATCTTTGCTAACTTGCAAAAGGCAAGAGGATGTTGCTGTGTAGCAATGCAGTACCGCGTCTATCAGCACCATCCAGTAGACATATGATGACAGTGAAAAAAGGCTGAACGGGCTCCATGGTTGCCATGCTATGGCGTCTGCTCGGGCAATCCAGGGAAAAGGGAGCGAAATGATTGTCTGCTGTTGCTTTCACCGAGGGAGGAGTGAGTGACGACATTTACCCAGAATCACTCATGACACTGTTTTTACCTCATCAGGCATTGGGATCTCAACCCAGAATTCCAATGGGCGGGGGAGACTACAGGAACTATGGGATAGCTACAGGATAGCTACCCACAGTGCAACGCTCCAGAAATTGATGCTAGCCTTGGTACATGGATGCACACTTCCGAATTAATGTGCTTAGTGGGGCCGTGTGCACTCGACTTTATACAATCTGTTTCCAAAAACTGGTTTCTGTAAAATTGGAATAATCCCGTTGTCATAAACAGATTGTTAAGGGTTAATGTCTCTTGTACCTGTAAAGGGTTACAAGCAGGGAACTGGACACCTGACCAGAAGACCAGTCAGAAGACAAGATACTTTTAAATTTGGGTGGAGGGAAGTTTTTGTGTGTGTTCTTTGTCCGTTGTGTGTTCTTCTCTCGGAGGGTCTGAGAGAGACCAGACATTACTACAGGCTCTCTAAGTTTCTTTTCAAATAGTAAGTAAAAACAGGCGGTTTAGGCTTTGTGATTGTTTTACTCTATTTGCAATTGTGGATCTGACTGGTTAACTTTTATATATGTAGTTGCTGGGAATATTTTGATTTGTATTGGTTCTGGGGGGAAAGTCTCTTTCTGGTGTGTGTAAGCTATAGGACCCTGTAATACTTACATCTTGAAGTTACAGAGATAATTCTTTACTTTTTCCTTTCTTTTATTAAGAGATTTCTTTTTTTAGAGAACTTGATTGATTTTTTCCCCTTGTTTCCCTTGTGTTATTCCAGGGGATTGGGATAACTCACCAGGACGGGTGGGGGGGAGACAGGAAGGGGAAAGACAGAATCTCTTTGTTTTCCTTGAATCTGTTTGCCTCTTTGTAGAAAGGAAGGGAGATGCTTCTCTGTATGGTGATTTAAGAGGTTGGATCAGTATCTCTCAGGATAGCCCAGGGAGGGAAGTTCTGGGAGGGGGAAAGGTGGGGGAATGGTTTATTTCTCCTTGTTTTAAGAACCCAAGGGATCTGGGTTCTTGGGGTCCCCAGAGAAGGCTGGGGAGATCAGAGTGCCCCAAAACACTATATTTTTGGGTGGTGGCAGCGCTGTCAAATCTAAGCTGGTAATTAAGCTTAGAGGATTCAGGTGCTAGTATCTCATTTTCTGAACTCTAAGGTTCAGATCTGAGAAGGAATGCTGTGATACCCGTAGTGTAGACATACCCTGTTTAATTGAAAGGCTGATGGTTCAAACTCAAGTGAAGATGGAGGTGTTTTTTTTCAGTGATGAGAATCCAGTACATTTTTACAGGCTGAAAATCTCCTCAATGCTGCTCTAGCCTCATTGGGCAAGCATAAGGAGCACTTTCACCAGATGCATTGGTGGTATAGTGGTGAGCATAGCTGCCTTCCAAGCAGTTGACCTGGGTTCAATTCCCAGCCAATGCAATGATGTGATGTTTTCTCCCCTGGGAACTGGTTTAATTTCAGACACATTGTATCAGTTTATCAATGGAATGAGAGAATCAATGTCCTGCAAGGCATTCAAAACACAATGGAGGAAGAAAGGGGTGGGACTATACAATATGCTGTTGGAGTTATCCTGGTATTACAATGTTTGGTTTATTTTTTTAAAAAAACTTCCTTTACTTCCCTCTCCCTTTTAGACTTGGAGCCTTTAAGGTCAGAACGGAGCAATGTGATCATCTAGTCCAACCTGCTGCACCTGACAGGCCAAAAGACCCCCCTCCTCTTCTGCAATAGACCCGGGAGGGGAGGCAGCTCTGTGCACTGCCCCTACCCTAGGCAGCACATGGAGGCCCTCTGCTCCCCTCCCCAATGGGTGTGCAGAGATGTGCCAGCAGCACTAAGGTGGCTCCCTGCCCATACTGCCTCCATCCCTCCGTGCCACTCCCAGAAATGGCGGGCATGTCCCAGCATCCACTGGGGCACGGGGAGTGTCTCCATTCACTACCCCTGCCCCGAGTACCAACTCCACAGCTTCCATTGGCCAGGAACTGCAGCCAATGGGAGCTCTGGGGGCAGCGCCTGCAGGCAGCAGCACACGGAGACCCCCTGGCATGGCTCACCTAGGAGCTGCTGACACAGGGTTGTGTGTACTGGTCACTTTGGGAGCTGCACTGCCCGGGGTAAGCGCCATCCCTCCTGAATACCAACCCCCTCCCCCAGCGCAGAGCCAGCACCCCGCACTCAAATTTCCTCCCATAGCGTTGCTTGCCTTCCTTTCACTCAGAACCATCCTTCTTCTTCTGGGATGCAAGTAGCCATCCCTGGGAAGCCAAGAGGCAGGCACAGAATTCTACCTCCCAGTAGCCAACCGCACCTCCACAGGCTTTGCAGAACAAATGGTGGCGCTCTACTAACCCCACTTAGCCGCACTAAGGCACTTAGCTTCTGCCCTGCCTTCCTCAGCTCGACTTTCCTCTTTTGCCCCATTCCTGCCTCACTTCCTCCTTTGGCAAGTCATACAAAGGAGGCCAGCAGGAAGAGCCGGCCTCCGTAGGCCAATCTCCAAGGCCAGAGGAAGCCAAGCCACAAGGCTTCAAAAGGTGACTCTCCAAGATCATCTAGCTTTCCCCTGTTGATGCCAAGGCTTTTTCCTCAGCTCATTTCCCCACCCTCTGCCATGCAGGGGTTAGGGTTATCGCAGGTGTTACCCAAAATTGGGCCAGCTAGTAAGTGTAGGGAGGACTAATGACCCACCAGAGTCTGGCAGATAGCAGCACATTTATTATACTGATAGCTAAGCTCAAAATAAGCGGGGGAGGAGGGGTCACACTCGCATACTCGCGCTTCAAGGACAGGCACAGCACTGGAGATGTCAGGATTCTGCAAGGTAAGTGTCTCACAGCGCAGCTATGGACGGTGTGATGAAGGTAAGTCTTCCTGAGGCACAATGAAATACAATGTAGAGAACCACTGGCCAGGCGGTCTGGGCAAAGGGCATTCACTGGAGGTACAAGCTTGTGAGTGCTCTCCTGAGCACATGGTCCCTTCCCCTTTTCAGGGCCTACACCTCATGGCCTGTGACTAGAGATGACTTGGCTGCACCTGGTTGGTCACACTCCACCTTGGGCAGTGTCCATGCTCTGGGTGTGTGAGTGCTGCCTAATTAGAGTCTCAGACACCTTGTCTACCTGGGAGCTCGTCTGCTCTTCATCCAGAACTTTCATCCCACAAGCATTCCAGGAGGGAGCTGAGGGGGTGGGGAAAGCCACTTCACAGGCATTCAGAGAGGGAGAGGAGACAAAAGTGGGAACAGGGAAAGTATAACAGACCTTTTGAGCATAGAAATCTCTACTGCTCCTACAACAGCAGGAGCTGGGAAAATTAAGCCCTCATGTTTCTGCCTGGTTTCAAACCAGAGACCTTTTGGGTGTTAGACAAATGTGATAACCACTACACTACAGGCAAGGAGTTTCACATGTTGACTGTGTCTGTGTGAAGAAGAATTTCCTTGTATTTGTTTTAAACTTTCTGCCTATTAATTTCCTTTGGTGGTCCCTAGGTCTTATATTATGGGATCAAGTAAATAACTTTTCCTTATTCACTTTCTCCACACCACTCATGATTTTATATACTTTTATCATATCCTCTCTTAGTCTTCTCTTTTCCAAGCTGAAAAGTTCTAGTCTCTTTAATCTCTCTTCATATGGGACCCATTCCAACCCCCTAATCATTTTAGTTGCCTTTCTCTGAACCTTTTCTAATGCCAGTATATCTTTTTTGAAATGAGAAGACCACATCTGTACACAGTATTCAAGATATGGGTGTACCATGGATTTATATAAAGGCAGTAAGATATTCTCTATCTTAGTCTCCTTTTTTTAATGATTCCTAACATCCTGTTTGCTTTTTTGACTGCTGCTGCATACTGCGTGGTCGTCTTCAGTGAACTATCCATGATGACTCCAAGATCACTTTCCTGATTAGTTGTAGCTAAATTAGCCCCCATCATATTGTATGTATAGTTGGGGGTATTTTTTCCAATGTGCATTACTTTACATTTATCCACATTAAATTTCATTTGCCATTTTGTTGCCCAATCACAGTTTTGTGATACTTCTCTGAAGTTCTTCACTATCTGCTTTGGTCTTAACTATCCTGAGCAGTTTAGTATCATCTGCTAATTTTGCCACCTCTCTGTTTACCCCTTTCTCCAGATCATTTCTGAATAAATTGAATAGGATTGGTTCTAGGACTGACCATTGGGGAACACCACTAGTTACCCCTCTCCATTCTGAACACACCGATGGGCAAACCTGGAGAGAGAAGTGGCAGCCCTTCGATAGGTCAGCTGGTAGAGCAAAGGACTGGAGCCGGCACTCAGGAAGTCACCCTGATGTCGCCCTTCTGACTCTGGCTTGAAGGAGAGCTTCTTTTTCTTCCCCTTGCTGACAAAGAGCAAGAGAAGAAAGAAAGGTCAGGTGGGCCAAGTTGGTGCACAAGTCCATGCTGTCTTTTCTTGCTTGGGAGCCTGAAATGAGGGATTTGTGGTGGGTAAAGGCACTGCTGTGCTTCCAGAGAAAAACCCACTGCTGCACACAGAGAGCATGCCAAAGCATAGGAGTGAACCAGGGAACTCTAGATTGTCAGTCTAACACTCTCCCAACTGAGTTAAGTCAGCACCCTAATGGCACTTTTGGGGCCTGCTGCTTCTCTGTCTGGGATGTTTTTGTCAGCCCTGGCACACAAAAAGGATATCCTTGCGAGTGCCCACGAAGGCAAGATGAATTTTTGCCTGCCTTGCTCAGCTTGACTTGCTTCCTCACCCCATTCCTGCCTTAGATCCTGGGTTACCTGGTGGCTGAAGATGGTCCATTGTCTCAAGCGGTGCCAGAGTCTGACATAGTGCCCGTGGGCAGCCTTTGCTCTGCACATCCTGGCCGTGCACATATGCAAATACTTTAAAGCACCTGTTAGTAAGTTCTGGGGACAGTTGCTCACCTTCAGAGGAAGCTCCCTAAAATTGGCCTATCACACCCAGTGGTACATTGACCTCTGTTCAGATTGAGCCAAAGGAGAGGGGGGGCTCACTGCTGTGGCTGCTGCTGCTGTGAGGGCAGCCACTGTTGCAGATGAAGCCATCCTGCAAGCACCTTCCACCTAGCCACCCACTGAAAATCCTGTAGGGTGTAAGGTGGGAATAGAAGAACACTTGGCGGGGGGACTTCCTAACCTCTTAATCAGCAGGTAAGTATGCCCAGTGATCTGTGATGGGATGTTAGATGGGTTGGGATCTGAGTTACTATAGAGAATTCTTTCCTGGGTGCTGGCTGGTGAGTCTTGCCCACTTACTCAGGGTTTAGCTGATCACCATATTTGGGCTCAGGAAGGAATTTTTCTCCAGGGTAGATTGGCAGAGGCCCTGGAGGTTTTTCGTCTTCCTCTGCAGCGTGGGGCATGGGTCACTTGCTGGAGGATTCTCTGCAGCTTGAGGTCTTCAAACCACAATTTGAGGACTTCAATAACTCAGACAGGTAAGGGGTTTGTTATAGAAGTGGATGGGTGAGATTCTGTGGCCTGCATTGTGCAGGAAGTCAGACTAGATGATCATAATGGTCCCTTCTGACCTTAAAGTCTATGAGTCTATGAGTCTACTCCTCCCCCTTCTGCCACCATCAGCCATCCCATACCCGGTGTTGCATCCGGTGGGGTAAAAAAAAATACGGCCATATCGGAAGAGTCAGTTGGGTTCTTTGTGGTTGCCCCACCATTCCCCTCGGGCCTGACCTGCCCTCCAGCTCAGCCACCACTGAAAACTGAAACACAAAAAAGTAGAGCTGTACAAGGCTTCAAAGCCCACCAGGCCCAACCCCACTTCTAATACAGCAGAAAAGCCGCACTTCTCCTGACTAGGTAGGAACGTCCTATTGCCCCACAAGAGGTGGAAGGCCATCTTGTTTGGTCTCAGCAGCACTTGTGGAGCAGGGGGAAACACATGGCTGAGGAAATTCCCTACAGATGGGTCTTGAGCATGACAGCCTTGTACGTAATGACACGATCCACTTACGCCACCGGCCAAACCATTCCTCACAGGCCTGCAACCATTTCTCCCAGTTCGCATTTCCCACCACGTTCCCAACCGAATGCTAGAAGGTCCAGCCATCAACCTGCCCACTCTTGCAGCCCTCCTCTTCCGCCCTAATTGATAGGGGGAAGTATTGAGCCTCTCTCCCTTAGGCCCTTCAGCATTCCTAGGGACACCAACACAGCCCAAGTGACTTTGGGCCAGTAGGTCAACCAATAGGGCTGCCTCCTAGGCCAGGCTGCAGCTCAGCTTCAGGACTCAGAGGAAATGCAGCTCGCATCACTACCTACAGGACTCCAGGCACGGTCAGGCTTCTGGATCAAACATCCCCTCTTGCGCTCAAGTCACAACAGCTAGTGGGGAAAAGATAGGCTTTCATGGCCTTTCAGAAAGCAAGATATAGTCTTGGAAGACCCAGCAGGGTTTGTGGCACAGGAATTGTCCTCAGATCCCACCAAGACTTCAACTCAGATTGCAGGATTCAAAGTCCCGAGTGCTGGTCCTTACACCATGGGACCAGTAGGGAACCCCCAGATCTCTGCTGAGTTCTGGTGTGGATGACCCCATGCAGGCAGCCCTGCATTTACTCACCAAGTTGTCATGCAGCAGTTTGCTGCAGCTCCCAGAGGCCTTTCTTTATCCAGACTGAGAGGCCAGCGGGCATGTGAGGAAGTTGCCCCTTCAGTCCCAGGCAGTACATGGCCCTTCCTACAAAAGGCCAAGTCCTGGGGAAGAAAGGTGATGTCAAATAATATCCTGGAGAGATGCCTGCTTTCATGTTGAGGGGAATGGTTCCCTTTTTATCTGACCAGGGGCTTGAACTCTGGACCCTCAGATTAAAAGTCTGATGCACTACCAACTGAGCTAGCCAGGCTCACATTTGGAAGAAACAAATTTAGTGCACAAGAGAAACTAGTCATGAAAATGAAGACAAAACAATACAGAAAACCTGCTACTCTTCCTCTCTTAGCAGTCCTAGCCCCAGCCCGCTCCTCCATCCAGTGCCCTGAGGCCTTATTCTTTTTTTAGTTAAATATCAAATCCCGGAGAATACACACTTATACAAAGCAAAACGAAATCACAAAACAGAAATGTCATTGGAAATAAAAAAATAAAAAAGGAAAATGCAATCCCCATCACTTTATCATGTCGTGGCCATTCCTATATCAAGAGCACCCGCTAAGGTCCCTGTGTGCTTACGAGAAACCTGGAGCAACTCATACCACAGCCTGAACATGAAACTCAACTGCTCCCAGGTGCCACAGTAAAACCATTTCCCTGCTGTGACATTGCGCTCCATAGGATTTTATGAAAATATGCTAATGCGTGTGAATATAATGTAACTGGAATATGCTCCATGCAAAAGGTCTCTTGTAAGGTATTATTACAAAGCTTATCATCTACTCAGTGTGTTCATCCTATTTGTACGAACTGATCACTCTTGGATCTGAAACTAGAAATATGAACTATAACTCTGAGGTCCTGTTGTAATGATGCAAAGTGTGAGCCATTAATAGTGGTTTGGACTCTTGACGGCTCCCATTAACCAGGACAATAGACTGCAGATGGCTCTGTCCTGCACCATCTGGGAGTCAGGCCAGGAAGAATGAAGGCTTGGGGTCTCACAGAACATGTGATCATGTCACCTGGTACAGGAATCCATCTTAAACCTGGGGCTCTTCCCCAGGAGACAGACAAAAGATTCCGGCCTTGTACTAAAGCTGTATAAGGGAGTGGAACAGAAGAAAGGTTGGTGCAGTCATGAGAAATCCTCTAGCTATCACCTGAGCTGGAACAAGGACTATACTTGGTGAAAAGATTGGGCCCAGACAAGATATAAGTCTGGTCTGTGAAAGAAGCTTATTGGAAGATCTCTGAGGGTGAGATTTGATCTGTATTGAGTTTCATACTGTATTAGGCTGGGACTTGCATGTTTTTGTTTTATTTTGCTCTATGGAGAATACAAGCTCCATAAAGAAGGAAAAGTTAATGCCTTAGAAAAATCTGTGTGTGTGTTAGATGGAGGGGAGGGTGTCTAGAAACCACTCTCCTCTAGTTTCTTTACTCTGATTTCCTGTAGAAAATCTGAAGCAGAGAACAACCCATTGCTTTCTCTGAGGCTTGAACGCAGGACTTTCAGATTATGAGACTGATGTGCTGCCAATTGCGCTAAGAAGGCTTGGAAAAGACCCTTCCAACCCTAAAAATCTATGATTCCAAAAGCTTTAGGCTCAGTGCATATAGGACCCTGCTACAGCAGTGACTGGGGCAGGGAAGGAGCCAGGGATGTGCTGGAAGAAGAAGGGAGCTCTGGTGACCAGAGACTTTTCCTGGCAGCTTTCACAGCAGCAAAGAAATCAATTCATGCTGCCAGTGGACAATCTACTGGAACTAATGGCAGCACAGGGGGGATGTTTCCAAGCTGTGCACCTACTTCCACATTTTAGAACTTACTCTCCTTTTCCTAGTAGGGCACTTTCCATGTGAATTAAGTGAAGCAAGTTGGGGAAACTACACAAGGAATAGAAACCAGGGCTCTAGATAAGGGTTGAATTCATAACCCCAGCAGTATCCCCCTCTGCACTAACCTGTTCCACCAGTGCAGGTGCTTCTTAGATAAAGTTGGGAAGCAGGCAGTTATCAGTCTCTGTAGGTCACACCTTTGCCTGGCGAGTGTAAGGCTGATGTATCAAACCTAACTCAAGATGCAGCTTTTCAGTCATGAGACTCCAGTACATTTTAACAGGAAGAAAATCTCCTCTATTCTGGTTTAGCCCCATTTGACTCCTTCCACCCGTCTTCTCCCCCTAGCCTCCAGTCTCTTTCCTTCCCCATTGGGGCCATGCAGAGAGAAGCCCCAGTCAGTCTCTGTTACAGAGTCTGTATCCCATAAAGGGAGGGAGGGGTCTCTCTAAAACACTGATATCGGGGAGGGGAGGAGTGTCTGTGATTAGAGGGAGAAAAGATGGAGAATTAACAGTGGGGCCAAGAGAGATTCCCCCAGATTGGGGAGATCCCCTGCTGCCCCCCATCAGCCAGCTATGGGAAGAACAACTTGGGATTGCTTGGGGAAGCCACCTTTAAAAACACAAGTGAAACATGCTAGTTACATTTTAGTAAGACCAAAGCCTCCTCAAACCCAGGGTCACAATCAATGGAATGATTTTGTCCTGATATTTTACTGGCTGCAGACACAAAGTGAGTCAAATTACAGTTTCCGTTTGGAGTCAGTGCACACACAAGAATCTGGAGGCTTTTAGTTCCTTAGGTTCTGCTGCCATTTCATTTCTGTCCTGTTCCAAGATTTATTGTTGTGCAAAGCAACGTTAGGCCCTTGGGAGTGTTCCCTCTGGTCCCGCCTGCTGCCCCCTGGGCAATTTAAAAGGGCCCGGGGACCCCTGCCACCACCAGCAGCAACACAAGGGAACTAAGGTGGCATCCTGCCCACCCTTGCTCCATGTGGCACACCACTCCTGGAAGCGGCTGGTACGTCCCTGCGGCCCCTGGGGTGGAGGTGTCTCCATGTGCTGCCCCCACCTCAAGTGCCAACTCTGCCAACTGGAGCTTCAAGGGTGGAGTCTGCGGGCAGCCATGCTCAGAGATGCCCCCGGCCCTCCTGCTTAGGGGCTGCTGCCAGAGGTGGGTGCAGGTTGCTTTTGGGAGATGTCCGAGGTAAATGCTGCACCCCACACCCGCTCCTGCACCCCCAACCCCAAGCCAGACCCCACACCTACACCCAAACTCCCTCCAAGAGCCTGCCCCCTGCACACCCTCCTGCAGCACAACCCCCTGACTGACCCCAGACCTTGCACCCAAACTCTTTCTCAGACTCCAACCCCTCTCCCTCCCACACCCAAACTCCCTCCCAGAGCCTTAGGCAGGTGTGTGGGGGGGGTGGGGCAGGACTTGGTCCCATTCTGGGCACCACCAAAAATTATACAAACCTGCTGCCCCTGTCCAGCCCAACCTTCTGCTGATGCACCTCAGCCCACACCCGTGCAGGGTTTGAAGCTTCCATTGCTTAAATTACAGGACACTGAGGGATTTCAGCTCCACTTTGCCCAGAGCGAACCTTCACCCCACTAACAAGCTGGTTCTTGTCCAAGGGTCACTGTAGGAGGCGAGGTCCCTCAGTGTCTTTTCTCTCTCTACGACAGGCCAGGGTGCAATAACTGAGGCATCTGAGCACCCAGGGCCTTCTGTGGGGCTGTCATTCCCCTTCCCCTTCTATGGTCTCATCTGTCATTGACTCCAGCCTTTTTTTTATCCATCATCAGCACCATCCCAAGCAAGCTGCACTCACCTCAAAAAGACATAAAGTCCTGTGGCACCTTATAGACTAATAGATGTATTGGAGCATAAGCTTTCGTGGGTGAATACCCGCTTCATCGGATGCATGTGGCGGAAATTTGCAGGGGCAGGTATAAATATGCAGGTAAGAATCAGTCTAGAGATAAGGAGGTTAGTTCAATCAGGGAGGATGAGGCCCTCTTCTAGCAGTTGAGGTGTGAATGCCAAGGGAGGAGAAACTGCTTTTGTAGTTGGCTAGCCAGTCACAGAATTCCCACTCCAGTCATCTGATGAAGTGGGGACTCACCCCTCAAAGCTTATGCTCCTGTACGTCTGTTAGTCTATAAGGTGCCACAGGACTCTCGCTTTTTACAAATCCTGGCTAACGCAGCTCTCCCTGTGAAACTCAAAAAGACAGTGTCCCCTGGTGGGCGTAAATCACTGACCTATCTCCTCTCTGAGCACTGTGGGAAAATGGCTCCTTGTTGTCCAGCTGCTAGAGTGAGAGCCAGGAGAGAGCAGTGTCTGGCTCACCCTGGGAGAGAGAAGAGACCTGGTGAGTGCGGATCTCCCTCTGTCTCCCCCGCAATGCTGGTCAGTTTTATTGTCACTGTGATAAGTCAGTGCTTCCCTTCAGGGCCAGCCCTCGAAGGGTCTGGGATAAATCCCCCCTTTCTTCCCCAGGCCCTGTCCCCACTCCACCCCTTCTCCCAAGCCCCCACCCCTGACCCATTTCTTCCCATCCTGCACCTTCCTGGCCCATTCCTCTCCCTCCCCCACCTCTTCCCATCCCTGCTCCTCCCCATCCCCGCCCAGTGCCTCCTGCACCCCACTGAACAGCTGATCACTGGCAAGTGAGAGGCACTGAAGGGGAAGAGCAGGACCTTGTCGCAAGGCCTGAAGTGGGGGGAGCTGGCTGCTAGTGGGTGCTGAGCACCTATTTTTTCTCTGTTGGTTCTGCAGCTCCCATGGAGTTGCTGACTTGGCTCCTTTTGCACGCTAGAGAGAGGAGCAGAACCAGGGCTATGGCTGTTCTATGGGGCACTAGGTAAGTGGCAGAGGCTTCAGGTGCTGAGAGTTTCCCTGACCCCTCAGGGACACCGTGTGAGGTGGTGTTCCAGGGATCTCTATGAAAGGAGCAGAACAGGATTTACTTGGGGCGGAGAGAGAATTAAGAGTGTCTCAGGGGGCTGTACAGAAGTATTGCCCGGGTTAGAGATTGGCTAAAACACAGGCCTCGCTGTGAGCAAGATTCAAACCTGCGCTGGGGAACCCTGTTGGATTTTAACTCCAACTCCTTAACCACATAGCCATCTGCACAAAACTGCCCCATTGCCAGAGAAACTGGTAAAGAATCACAATGACCAGGTGTGAAGTAATCTGAACTACAGAATTCCCACAGCAAACCTGGCTCCCAAAGCACAGGGGGGATTTTGGGTTTGTTCTCTTTGCTTAGCCATGTGCAGTCGCACAGAGAGCGCGTTTAAAAGTCTCCCCTCCCACAGAGCGGGAATGGGAAATGATTCTCAACTTGAAGCCTGATGTAAGGTGACCAGACGTCCTGATTTTATAGGGACTGTCCCGATATTTGCTTGTTTGTCCCACGTCCTGACCAATGATTTGTCGGGACACTGGACAAACAAATATTTTTGCCGTCTGCTCCAGCACACAGACAGAGTCCAGAGGGACACTTGCCCTCACAACCCCACCTCCGTCCCCTCCTTCCCCCATTGGATCCCTCCCTAAATCCCACCCCTGGCCCTGCCCCAGCCCCACCCCCTGAATGCCCCATTGGATCCCTCCCCAAATCCCCGCTCTGGCCCTGCCCCCAGCCCCAACCCCTCCTTCCCCCATTGGATCCCTCCCCAAATCCCAGCCCTGGCCCTGCCCCCAGCCCCACTCCGTCACTGCCCCATTGGATCCCTCTTCAAAACCTCGCCCTGGCCCCGCCTCTTCCCCAAGCATGTGGCATTCCTCCTCCCTCCCAGGTTTGCACAGGGGCCATGGCCATGGCTGGGAGTGCAGCACGGAGGCTGCTCCAGCCTTGAGCCTGTGGGGCAGCGCAGTGGGGCTGGGGGCAGTACGGAGCGGACAGGACCCATGTGGGCGGGGGGCGGAGACACATGTGGGGCAGACACGCTCCTGCTGGGAGCTGCCTGGTTCACCCCTTGCCCTGGAGCTGCAGGAGGAGCCCGGATCATGGCTCGGCTGCAGAGCTCAGAGCCCAGGCTGGGCCCAGGAGTGAGGGGATGGGGGAACTGGGGGTGTATCGGAGGTTGGAGCCGAGAGTTGGTTGGAGATGGGGCTGTACCATTGCCGCTTGGCTGCGGGGGGGGCCCTCGGGCTTTTTTTTCATTGCTCTACCCCCCGCATCTCGATATTTCATCTTTGACATCTGGTCACCCTAGCATGATGTGAATGAGAATGTCTGGACCAAGGGGACAGGGATTGGTCTTTGCTAGAGAAACCACTGTTAAGTTTTAGCAAATTAGGACAAGTCAGCAAATAAAAACAACCTCAGGTATCAGTAACTGCTACAAGTTGCAAATTCCTACATGCAGCAGTTTCTGGCACTACACCTGTGCAGCTCTGCTCCCCACTCTTCTCGGGCTCCTACTCTCTCCTTAGCTCTGCCCCACTCTCGCCCAGGCAGTTCCAGCTCACATGGCGGATGGGACTCCCTGGCCTGGTGCCTCCCTCATTACACTGTCTGGCCTGTCAGTGCAGCTAACTTGGAGCTTTGGCCTCTCTGCATTGTCCCTGGGGACTGTCAATCTCAGGGTCCTCATTTCCCACTGATCCTTCCCCCTTCTATTGGTGCTGGGAACTAGCCAACCAACCCCCCCCCCTTCCACACACACACACTAAGTTTTAGTAAAGGGCCAAGAGCCCCCTTACACAAGCCAGCCCCATAAGGGTCACCAATGTGCAGAGAAGGCAGCCTAAGCTGATCCCATTGTGTAATGGGCAGCACTCAGGACTCTGAATCCTGTAATCTGACTTCAAATCACAGTGGGACCTTGTGTTGGCTTGAAGTTGTGATAAAGCCCCAGAACACAACATCCCTGTCTCCAGCTGTGTAAGAGTGAATCTTTCCCCTCCTGCTGGGTGACTCACACCTCCTAGAGCCAGGTCTTTGGCTGGGATGGCCACAATGGGTTAGGGCTCTAGAACTTGCTACCCTGATAGCTGGGATTCTTGTTGCTGCACCTGATGTTCACAAGCTTGGCCCTTGTGTTTCCTACCACACTTTTATTCTGGCCCACATGGTGCTTGAAGAAAGGAGTGCCAGGGCTGGGATTAATAGTCAGGGCTTGGCAGGAGCGAGGAAGAGTCCCAGGCTGGAGCCCCACACACCTTTCCTCCTCCGGGCATCTAGAGCAGAGGCAGCCCAGCTCTGTCCGCTGGATACCTGGGCAGAGTAGGTGAGTTCATATAAATACAGTCTGGTCCCAAAGCCTCCCCCTAACCTTTGTCATCACTAGCTGTCAGAGGAGAGCTCATTCACACCTCGCTTACAAATCATAATTTTACATTGTAAGGTTGGCCAACACTGCCGATGCCAATGCACCGATATTGTCAGCAAACACAACAGCTGGGTGAGGAAACCCGGCTTTGTCCAGACTTTCCAAATCTATTTTACTTTCTCAGGTACAAGTATTTTTCATACGTTGTATCTGCTTTTACAGTGTGTATTAACGTTTCAATTTCCATTCAAATTTGCAACCAGTGACAACATTTGCAGCGCTGCATTTAACTACCTGACCACTCAAGGGGGTGTTGGGGAAATTCAGGGAAGGGGGTTCACAGCCCCCTGGCTGGGGGGCATATAGGGAATGCCCAGTTTCACTGAATTCAGTCTCCTACTGCAGCGCCTCAGTAGGTTACATCAGAGAGGAGCTGCAGTGTCTAGGCAGTGGGATGCCTGTGCCTTTAAGAGCCCACCCCTGGGAAGCCCATGCTGAGAGGTGCTGCCTGTGGGAGGGGAAATAAAAAAGCCTCCCACCCATGTTTGCAAACACTGGAGTCTCAGCCCACCGGGATAACTGTTACCCCTCTGCCCCTGCCTGTGCCGGGGTTTAACCCTCTGGCAGCGCCTCCCCCGGTCTTAACTCCGGCTCCTTCCCCCCTCCCTGACTTTGCCCTTCAGGCCCTCTCCTAACTGTGCCTTCAGCTGCTTGACCCCCCGACCAGTCAATTTCCACCCCCTGCTCAGACCCTGGCCACCCTCCTCCTCTGATTTGCCCTCCTTTGCCCCTCTTTAATCCCTGTAAAAAGTAGGGGGTGCTGGGTCCCATTCTCTGGAAGTAGGGCTAGGTGCCTGGCCTCTGCCTGCCCAGTTCTCAAAGTGCTCCACGATCTTGTGGATGGCTGCCGAGTACTGCTGGGTCACCTGCAGGGGGAATGAGACGTGGTTAGGAGGTGATGCAGCCAAGGGTGCCTCACCCAACACTGAGATGCAGCCACCTCTGGGGTGAGTTACACAAGTCAGCAAATGACTTCAGAACAAGAAACGCACTGAAAGGACTGAAGCTGCTGCAGGAGGTGGAGAAAACCAGAAAAAGCAGTATCCCTGGATCCCAGCCCTGCCCCTCTCCCACTCTAACCCCTAACCTCCATTCCCCTCCCACATTTGAGGGGAGAACCCAGGAGTCCTGGTCCCCAGCCTTTCCCATCCCCATATTTCGATATGGCTCCATCCAACAGCTGCCCCCACAATTGCAGGGCAGTGCCATGGGGCACATCAGGGCCTGCCTGTTTGCACAGGACGAGCAATGGCAGTGCCGCAGGGTGGGGAGAGACGATGCTAAGGGAGAAGCAGGCAGCAGACAGCTCCTATGACAAAGAAAGAAATGCTAGGGGGTGCCGTGCTGCAAGGAGTGAGGGGAGTTGGCAAGGAATGGGAGGATCTTCCCTCACAGCAGGTACATCTATCTCCCTCCCAATTGGTCCCCAGCCCTACCCCAGCCCAGGCTAATCCCGGCCCAGCTACCAGGGTTAAATTTGACCTGGATTCCCCAGCTGCTGGGGGAGGGGTGTGGGGCTGGGAAGCATGAGCCTCTACTCCCCCTTCCCCAGACACAGTTGCATGGGCACTGAACAAAGTTGCCTGCAGCACTGCTGCCTAGAGGAAAGTGAGTCACTAGCCAGTGACAGACACATCCTGGCTCTCCTCATCCTCATCCTCTTTTCCATATACAACCCGGGGAGGGGAGGAGAGGCAAACTCAGGGCAGTTGCATAGTTAACCTGTGGAACTCCTTGCAAGAAGATGTTGTGAAGGCCAAGACTATAACAGGGTTCAAAAAAGAACTAGATATGTTTACGGTGGATAGATCCATCAAGGGCTATTAGCTAGGGTCGGGAGGGATGGTGCCTGTAGCCTCTGTTTGCCAGAAGCTGGGAATGGGCAACAGGGGATGGATCACTTGATGAGTCCCTGCTCTGTTCATTCCCTCTGGGGCACCTGGCACTGGCCACTGTCAGAAGACAGGAGGATACTGGGCTAGATGGACTTTGTGTCTGAACCAGTCTCGTCGTTCTTATGTCTCCCTTGGAGCAGCAGTGACACCCAGTGGGCAGTCAGAATAATGCACAGAAGGTGTTTTCGTTGGCGCAGCAGTGACACCCAGTGGCCAATCAGGGTAACACATAGAGTATGTTTCCCTTGGAGTAGCAGTGACACCTCGTGGTGATTCAGGGTAATGCACAGAAGGTGTTTCCCTGATACAGCAGTGACACCCAGTGGTCAGGGGACGTAATGCACAGCGTGTGTCTGGCTTCTAGGAGCAGTGACAGCCACGGACCAGTCACGGTAATGCACAGAGTGTGCTTCCCACCAATCTGGGTGAGGCACAGAGCATGTTTCCCATGGAGCACCAGTGACATCCAGTGTCCAGCAGGGGTGGCATCAGATTCTTCTCGTTTGGTGGGGGACTGAGGTGGGCTAGACAAGAAAAATTAAGAGGCTGTGCCACCCATCATCTGGCCCCACCCTTCATGGGGGCCATGCCTCTGCTCCTTCCCAGTTAAAGGCCAGGCTCATCTCCTCTACCCCCTGGCCAGGGTTCAGAGCAATACAGCCTTTATTAAAATAGTAATCAGGGTTTTAAATAATCTAAATCTGTCTAAATTTTAGTATTAAATCTAAAGTTCTCTTTAGGATCCTGTTAATAACCAAAACCTAAATGAAAAATTGAAACAAAAGACAATGCTTAGTTAAAAACCCCAACATTAAGAAAAACTTTGTTTTTAAAAATAAAAACTAACAAATGCTGTAAATTAATTACTTCAACATTTTATCAAAAAGGTGTGCTACAGCAGAATGATAAAATAACATCAAATAAATAAGTATGACCACTAAAACCTCCTATAAAGGAATTGAATCCTTGAATACTGACCAAATCTGTATAAAATATGCAGAACTATGTCAAAACTGGTGTTTCAGGTCAGCCATTCGAATCCAGAAAATGTCAGTTAAAAGCTCCATTCCAACTAAAAAAACCAACCCAACCCAATAAACCAAAATGGTCACAGACTGAAACAAACCTACACAGAAGCAAAATTAAACCTGTACCAACACTGGAACAAAAGATGTAAATTTCTAATTCTAACTTCTTGTTTCTCCCAGGAGGAAAGCATTTTGCACCCCAGTACCCAGGCTGTCACTGCAGCTTTCCTTTCACTAAGTAAGATTTTTACCAAATATAAATTGCCCTCCAATTTCTCTAAGAGAAATGGAAATTGTGTCTTTGCACTAATATCCCAAGTGTGCAAGTCCATCCCCTCAGAGCAGCCCCACACCCTGAGGCCAGGGGAGAATCCCAGCTGGTTTGTGCATTTGTAACCCTGGGGCCTGAAGCTGATGAGAGAATGGGAAGTGAGCCATCTTGTAGCTTTCCGGTACCACCTGCAGGGAGCACAGGGATTTGACTGAGTGACATCCTGTCTAATTTTCACCTTGTTCTCCGCCAGCAAGCTCCACTGGAGAGCTCGGGAGTGACTTGACCATGGCAGCAGGGCCAGAGCTTCCATTTAGGCAAAGTAGGCAATCGCCTAGGGTGCCAGGATTTTTGGGGGGGCGGCATTTTGCTGGGGGTGGGCTGCAGGCGGCTCCAGTGAACCTGCCGCAGTCATGCCTGCGGAGGGTCCGCTGGTCCCGCATGGCTCTGGTGGACCTACCACAGGCACGGCTGCAGCAGCTCCACTGGAGCCACGGACCAATGGACCTTCCGCAGAAATGGCTGCGGCAGGTCCACCGAAGCCGTTGGAGCGGCGCCGGGCGGCAGAATGGCCGTGCGCCTAGGGCACGAAAAGCTCTAGCAGCGGTCCTGCATGGCAGCACCCTATTTACATATTTAAAGCCAGCATTTTGGGTCCATTGAGGTGAAATGTGAGTACTTGTGGGGTTGGGACCCACGTGAGAAAGGATGTGGACAAACTGGAAAGAGTCCAGCAGAGGGCAATAAAAATGATTAGGGAATTGGGGCACATGACTTACAAGGACCTACAGGCCATATCCTCTATGTTAAGCTAAGGCAAAGTTAGCAAATCTATGTTGTGACCTTTTACTAAGAAAGGAAAAATGACCTTTATCATGTTACTTAAGTAGATGAGTACCCATGCCTGTCTCAGACATTTACCTTGACCAATCGACAATGCAGAGTGGCATAGAGGTTTTTTCAGTGTTGTATCTACAGACTTAACAGGTACACCACAAGGGAACTTATGTGCATACCTAGATGTCATCAACATGCACAAACATACTAGCCTATGAAGTAAGCGTACCCTAATGTTTTGTGGGTGAGGAATGAAATTTGGGCAGAGGAGGAAGGATTACCGGCACTTATACCCTATGAAAGAGGTAACCCACCCCGCTAGAAAACTTTGCTCTATCATTCTGACTTACTTCCTCCACTCTCTCTCTATCTACTATCAGTAGGCTGTACTTGCTCTTAAACTTTAAGTTTCAAGGGAACTAGGCTAAGCTCAGTTTCCCTAAGTTTTTATTCTTTGTTTATTAGGTTTTGATTTCAGGCTGAACATAGTCAAGTGAACCCTAAGTAACATTAGCTCAGGGGTCGGCAACATTTCAAAAGCGGTGTGCCGAGTCTTCAGTTATTCAGTCTAATTTAAGGTTTTGCGTGCCGGTAATACATGTTAACGTTTTTTAGAAGGTCTCTCTCTATAATTCTATATATTATATAACTAAACTAGTGTTGTATTGTAAAATAAACAAGGTTTTCAAAATGTTTAAGAAGCTTCATTTAAAATGAAATTAAAATGTTGATCTTACACTGCCGGCCCACTCAGCCCGCTGCTGGTCTGGGGTTCTGTTCACCTAGGCCAGCAGCAGTGTGAGCGGGGCCTGCGGCCGGGACCCCGGCTGGCAAGGGTCCATCAGCCAGAACCCCAGACCAGCAGTGGGCTGTGCGGGGCTGGCGGCCAGAACCCAGAGGGCTGGGGGCAGAGGGCTGGAGTCAGGGCTGGGTATGTGAGGGGGTGTAGGTGTCAGTGCAGAGGGGGCACTGGGTATGGGTGGGGGTGCAAGAGTCAGGGCTAGGGTTGCGGGTGGCGGCGGGAGGATGAAGGAATCAAGCAGAGGGCTAGGTATGTATGAGGGTATGTATAAGACGTAACTAGTAACTGATTAAAGAGTTACAAATGACTTGAAACCATACCCTGGAGGTTTTTCGCCTTCCCCTGCAGCATGGGGCATGGGTCGCTTGCTGGTGGATTCTCTGCAGTTTGAGGTCTTCAAACCAATTTTGAGGATTTCAATAACTCAGTCCTGGGTTAGGGGTTGTTATAAAAGTGGATGGGTAGGGTTCTGTGGCCTGCCTTGTGCAGGAGGTCAGACTAGATGATCATATTGGTCCCTTCTGACCTATGAGTCTATGAGTCTAATACTCTTAGTACAAACGAAATGGTAAGACAGACAACACCACTTTTCTTCGCTGCTCTTCAACCATGATATTCTCCCCAAAGGGAGGGCCACCGTTCCTGGAGGTTCAGTGCCGCAATAACAGGGCACTGAGTGCAGTGGATGCAGGAAGCTGCTGTTCCATCTCCCGCTTCCAAAAAATCAGTTTCATAGCTAGTCCTGAGAAAGAGGAAGTATCAATTCTTAATGTGATAAGAACCGATGTAAAACTTGGATTCCAGCGAATGTTAAAATGATCTAAAATACAGGTTAATAAAAACATTTCTGGTCCTCTGCACAGAATGCTTACATTATCCCCAAATAGCAAGTTTTGGTTTACAAAGTCATAAAAGGCACGTCCTCCAGAATCTGACACTTGGTGAAATCTAAGTCTGGAACACACCACTGATTCGGGGGCTGTGCCCTGCTTCTCAACAGTCTGGCATGAGGTTGCCACTCACAGTCACGAGCTACTCCAGAGGGCTCAAGCCCCTCCTTCTCATGGATCAGTAACCCTTTAGCAGATAGGAAAGAAAGGGTAGGAATCAATGGTCCGTTTTTACGACTGAAAGGGGTAAATAGCAGGCTTCCAAAGTAGGAGAGGAGACTACAGACATTAGGGCTGGTCAGCTTCAACAAGAGATGACTAAGGAAACTGCCTGCCTGCGGAGGGATAGGCTAAAGCACCGGTTCTCAACCAGGCGTCTGCCAAAGGAAACCTGGGCTCGACCCACCTCTGACAGCCACCAAGCCTACCTGCTTTGCAAAACATTACAGCATCACTGCAGAACACAAGAGAGAGCTGTCCCCCTGCCATCATCGGTAAGGGTTACCTAACAGCCACAAACAGGCAGCAGCTGACCCAGGAGACACACACCACCACTCTGTTCAAGGAGCAAAAGCCCAACCACAATCCTGCTTTCTTCCCACCACATGAGGTAACAACCTCACAAAACTGGGGAGAAAATGGTCAACCTTCCTCTCCAGAGAAAGCCCTTGGCTTATTTTATCAGGAGCAATGAAGCAAAGGGGAATACAAGATTTCTATCATGTGAAGAAAAACCACAACAGCTTGCAGAGGCACTACCAGGGGAAAGGCGCCTTCTGCTCAAGTCGCAGTGACTACACTGACAGCCCCCACTAAACCTCTCCCTTTTAGAGGAAATTTACTTGAACCCATTTAAATCCCAACTTGGCTCATCGGAACCGGGGACATTGGGAGCAAAACCAGCCCCTTGGGCAGCGCCTCGCTTCGTTGCACGCAATGCACCCTGGCTATGGAAATAAGAGTTCCCCGCCGGCCTCCAGCGCTCAAAAGAGTCTTTTCTCAGGGCTGGCCCTGCTCGTTCCCCAGCAGGGCGGAGATTGGGATGCCGGGGGAGGGGGAAAGCTGCTCTCCTGAGATAGTCCGGCTGATGCCCAGGCGCATGGCAGAGGGAGCCGGGCTTAAAACCTGGAGCAGACGCACACACCTTGCAAAGGAGCAGGAGCCGGGATCTTGAACAAGTGTCAACGTAGGGGGGAGGGATAGCTCAGGGGCTTGAGCATTGGCCTGCTAAACCCAGGATTGCGAGCTCAACCCTGGAGGGGGCCAGGTAGGGATTGCAGTAGGGGATCAGTCCTTCCTTGAGCAGGGGGTTGGACCTCCTGAGGTCCCCGACAGCCTCGGATTTCACTAAGATGATGATGGGGGGGGGGGGGAAAGTACGCTACAGAGTTTAGGCATAGACCTTTCCTTTCTGGTGGTCAGGGAATAATGTTACAGATTATGGAGGGGGTGCAAAATTCAGTTTAAGATCAGGTGGCATAAGGAGTACATCATCTGCAATAGCCCCAACTGGGAGTAAAAGGTTAACGGGTCAATGGACAGACACTGAAATAGGAGGGTAAGTTGTTCATATGAGGGCTATGTTCAGGTGTGGAGTATAACAAGTGGATACGACCACGAGGCTGGATTGACCCTCATTTGGTGAAATTTAACATTCAGTGAGCTGACGGCTCCCGTTCATACGCTCCAACGGAAAAAGTCTCTCAGTCATTGAGATTCTATCTGCCAGCCAGGGTGCAACCTGGCATTGTACCTGCTGCTTGGTCTGCCTCTGCTACAAAGTAGCTCACCTCAGATCCTCGGGGTTCAGTGAGCTGCAGCTAACCTGACCCGATACACGGGAACAGCTTTAAACAGCGCCCTCTCTGCCTCTGCAAACAAACGATCAACCAGCCATCTCCCCAGCAGCCCAGAAAGCCTTCATCCCTCCTACTAACGACTGAAAAGACTCACAGCAGAAAAAAAAGGATCCCAGCTCCTTAAACAAGCCTCTAGCAAGACAAAGAACCTCACGTAGCTATCCACAGCCTCACAAAACATTAGACCCCGAGAAAACATAACAATATGTTAGTGTAAAGAAGACAAGGGCTTCCACCCTGTTTTCAACAACTTGAACAAATCTGCTCTAAAGGGGCAGCATTACAGTCAAATTCTTTCTGCTTTTCCAACCAGAAGATTCTCTCCAGAAGAAGAGGCACCGCTCCTGGAGACACTACAATACCAGGTCAATGCATGGGGTGGACAGAGCAAACTCCTATTCCAGCCCCCTGTTTCAAAAATCAATTTAATATATACAGTCCTCAAAGAAAGGACATATCAGATATTAAACTGATAAGAACAGATTTTAATGTTTATTAGTGAATATTTGAAAATAAACGATACAGAGAGTTTAAAGCATCAGTTATTGTTTCATCGGGGATAGCATACAGACTACGGGGGGGGGGTTCAGTATTTTGGTATTGGGCAGCATATACCATATACAGTCTGTCATGTCCCCAA
Source organism: Gopherus flavomarginatus (assembly GCF_025201925.1). Lineage (NCBI taxonomy): Eukaryota > Metazoa > Chordata > Testudines > Testudinidae > Gopherus > Gopherus flavomarginatus. The sequence continues at coordinate 52,233,031 of NC_066624.1, forward strand.
TGTGGGGTGAACGGTGGGTGAGATCAAGATACAGTCGAGAGGCAGTGAGGGTACATCGCTCATACAAACAGGTTACAGATAGTCGTGGGAATAAAGGAGCGAGCTGGGTGATGAGGATAGGGCGACCCTCACATAGTGGAGTTTGGTTTGGTGGGTTCAGGGCTCAGGGGATAGAGTCCAATGGGGGAGTGTGAAGATCTCCTCCCCCCTTCGGGTGCACGGAGTCACGCCCGCTTACTCCTGGTATTGGCGGTGACCGGTGATGTGCTCCGTGTAGATGTCTCTGGACCATCTGATAGTGTCCGAGACCATCAGGCGTCTCATGAGCTGCGCGTAGCGACGGCCTACCCCGCAAGCCCGAAGCACGCGTTCATTACAAGGGTCCCAGGCGCCCAGGGCCCCAACGATCAGGGCGTCGGTATAGACCTCGTAGCCCTTTGACCTCAGAGTGTCCGCCAAGGGGGTGTATTTTTCGAGCTTTCGGGCTCGGGCCTCGCGGAAGGCCAGGGTCCTGTTCTCGAAAGGAACCGTCACGTCAACGAGGATGATCTTTTTTCGAGCCTCGTCCGTGACGACGATGTCCGGGCGCAGTGGGCTGTCGGTGCCAGGGATGGTGCGGTTGGTGGCTTTTTCTCCCAGGTGCGGAGCGATGGCCTTTACCAGACGGTCCTGGATGGCGTTGTGACGCAGCTGCCAGGCTCTGGCGTGGGGCTTGCAGCTGCACAGGACGTGGGGCAGGGTCTCCATGGCATACCCACACTTCCTGCAGCGCTTGTCTCGGTTCCCGTGGCGGACGGCTCCGTTGAGCGGGACGCAGTTTAGTCGGGCGCGGTGTATGAAGCGCCAGTCAGCGAAGCGGGTGAAGCTGCCTGAGTGGAGGAAGTGGTTGCTGGAGTCCCACTTGCTGGTGACCTCGAAAACCTTGCCCTGGTCTGGTTTTTTCTTCAGCGTGCCCAAGTAGAGCGCGCGTACGGCGGCCTTCAGCGACCTCTCCAGTGTGCCTCTGGCTCCAGGGCTGATGACGGTGTTGTCCTCCGTCTCGGTCCGCGGTATCAGGATTCCCAGCTCCCGTCGGTCCTCGCTCCATACCCAGCGGCAGCCTAGTCGTTTCCCCAGTCGGCGCGTGGCATTGTGGGCACGGGTCCACAGTGAGGCTATGTCGCCTCTGTCTCGGGCAAGGTCACCGTCCATGGAGCCACTCAGGAAGTTGGCTATATCTTGGCCAGAGGCAGCTCTGTCGATTCGCTTTGCGGTGGCGGAGCGCAGGGCGGTCGTCGCGACGTTCTTTACCACGGCGTCCGGGCACGTCAGGAGGCGAAAGGCATGTGTGACGACCGCGATATCGCAGAGGTCTCCCATGCGGGGGACGTTGGCGCCACCGTGCCGGTGAGCGATATAGACCAGCTCGTTGCTTGCTCTCTGGGGCAGGGACAGCCACTTCTTCACCAGTTGCCGGATGACGTTGTCCGCCTTGTTGAGGGGCACCTTTGCTACGGCGGATCCTCTCAGGACGAAGGCGATGCGGGGGATCAGGAACGTGTTGAGGGCATCGATTTTCTGCCACGGAGCCAGCAGGGAAACGTCGATCCTGGCGGTGTCCTGCAGGATTTCCTGGATGGTGTCCTCGGGGGTCTGCCGGACACGGAAGCCCGTCGGCATGCCGAGGTGTTGGTACGCCTGCCCCTCGGCCAGGGGGACGACGGATTCACCCTGGATGAGGAAGTCCGTAGCCTGCACTGAGTTCTTCTTGCTGCAGTTGACGTGGAGGGACGCGCACTTTTTGGCGTTAAAGCGGAGTCCCGTCCATTCTGCGACTCTCCCGATGGTGTTGAGCATGCCCTGGAGCCTCTCGGGGTCGTCCGCAATCAGGACTAGGTCATCTGCGTAGGCCAACACGTTCACTCTCTCGCCGTGCAGGTCGAAGCCGTCGGCGCCATCGGAGATTGCCCGCAGGAGTGGCTCCATGGCGAGGTTGAAGATGATCGGGCTGAGGGGGCAGCCCTGCTTCATGCCGCTGCGGATGGGGATCTCGGCTGTTTCGCCTTCTACCGAACGGATGGTGGTGCTGCAGCCCTTGTAGAGTTCCAGGATCAGGCGGAGAAAGGTCTCCGGCATCCCGAACTCCCGTAGGGTGCTGAAGATGTGATGGTGGGGGATGGACCCGAAGGCGTTGGCCAGATCCAGCCACGCTATTGCGCACTGGTTGTGGGCCCTCCTGGTCGTCTGGAGGACGGTCTGGAGCAGGAAGTTATGCTCGTAGCACCCCTCAGATGGCATGAAGCCCTTCTGGGCCGGGCTGATGGCTCCCCCGGTCGTCGCCCACTCCGTGATTCTGGCTGCCAGGCAGCTGGCGTATAGCTTGTTCATTGTGGAGCAGAGGGAGATGGGTCTCCAGTTGCTGGGGTCGTCTCGTTCACCCTTCTTGTAGATCAGGACCGTCATGGCCTTCTTCCAGGAGGTGGGTGGCCGGCCAAAGCACCGGCATAGGTTAAAGATGCCGGAGAGCACATGGCAGCCGGGGTCCCGCTTTTTGAGGAGGCTGTAGGGGATGCCGTCTTTTCCGGGTGCAGTGTTTTTGGTCCTGGAGAGCCTGGCCATTACCTCTTTGGGCGTGAAATCAGCCTCTAGGCCATCTGCGTTGGTGATGCGGGGCAGCGGGTGAAGGCACTCTGGGCGCTGCACGTCGTTCCTGGGCTTGTCAGCGAATACTTCCAGGAAGTAGCGGTATAGGCGCTCGGGCGGGATCGTGCAGTAGGATGAGGGACCGTCGAGGACCTTTCTCATGGCCTTGAGGCGGTTGGTTCTGTATAGCTTCTGGATCTGGGAGGCTGCTGCCGGGTCGTAGTGGCGGCTGGAGTTTCTTCGTCCAGCTCCTTGGGTGGTGGCGTCGCGGTTTGGAGCGGGCCTTCTGGAGGTAGGCCGTGCGGCCTCCTGGTTTGGCGTCCTCTTTGAGACGATCTCTGTGGAGAGTTCGCAGGTGAGCTCATTGATGAGCTGGTCGAATTCTTCAAAGGAGGCTGTCGCTCGGAGCTTCTCGATCCAGGCAGCCTGCCAGGGTGTGGCTGGCTTAATCGTCGGCTGCCGGTCCTCTGGTTCCTCGGTCCGCGCGGGTAGTGGGTTTGCGGTTTGGCCGGCGGGTCGTCTCCCTTGCGGCTCGGGGGATCTTTCGGTTGGTCCCCGAGGCATAGGCGTCGGTGGAGTAGTGGCATTGTTGGTTGGTGGAGCCCGGCTTGGTTCAGCGGGTGCAGCGTCAGTGTCCGGTCTTTCGCGTGTGGTCATCGCCCGGGGGGTCGCTGTGGGAGTGGGTGGTCTTCTATTGGCAGAGAGTGGGCTGGTGCCTGTAGGGGCCACGTCGGACTCTCTGATGGTGGGGGTCTGGGGTTGTGGTCTGGTCGTAGCGGTGGGGTCTCCGATGTTAACAGTGCGTGGGGCGGTCTGGGGGGTGGCCCCTGTCCCCCGGCCAGGTGGAGTTCGCAAGGTGGGCTGAGGAGTTGCGTTGGCGCCCCTTGTGGCTGGAGCTCGGAGGGCGGGCCGGTAGCCAGTATTGGTGACTCTAGGGGTGGGGTTTCGGATGGCCACGCGTGGTGGAGCACTGGCCCTTCTTGGGGCGGGTTCGTGTAGGTTGGAGGGGGCACTTAGGTGCCTCAGTTCGGAAATCTTCCGGGCGACCTGGGAGGAGGTGACAGGACCCCTGTTGGTATGGGCTCGGTCAACGCCTCCCGTTGCAGCATTTGCCGTTCCGGCAGCAGGGTTCTGGTCCGCCGGCTCGGGGGCTGGGGTGGGCTTCTGGGCAGCGGTCAGCACGGTCGCTCTGCTTCTTTTCGGCACAGGAGCAGCAGGCTGGGGCACAGGATGGCGGATGACCGGGGTCGTCTTTTCGCTGGCTTTCGTACAGCTGGCCTGGTGCGCCTTGCATTTCCTCTGACACTCGAAGGGCAGGCTGCAGCGGGCACAGCTGAAGGCGGTGGACTGGCCGTGGCACCTCTTCAGGTGTCTGGTGACCCCTCCGAGGAGATGAAAGCGTCGAGGCGGCAGGCAGATGGGGCAGATGAGCGCATCTGCAGTGAGTGGGTATTGGAGGTAGACGGTGTCTGGGGCGAAGCAGCCATCTTGTGGGGCGTTGGGGCCTTCCTGGTTATTTTCTGGTGCACAGCTGGCGAGGGGGGCAGCGTCCTTCGGTGGTAGCTGAGTCTCAGGAGCATTGAGGATTCCCCCCGGCGGCTGGAGTTCCTGGGGGGTGCAGGTGTCTTGTAGCGGGTCGGGGGATTTACTCCTCGGCGGCGTGCGGTGCTGGGGTGCAGCAGGTGTGTCCGGCGACCGCAGTGGAGCAGGGGAGTCATCTCGTAACTGCTGGGGTGTGGGGGGCGTGATCTGCGAGCGCAGGAGGACGGGGGAGGCGTCTCTTGGCGGTTGGGGTGGCCGGTGGGCAGCGGGGAGGTCTTGTGGGATCTGGAGCAGCGTGGTCGTGAAGGGCCGCACTTCTGATGTCTGAAAAACATCAAGGGGCTCCCCAGGCGCCGCGAGTCGCGGCGGCAGGGGTCCCGGACGAGAGTTCCCCGGCGGGCCGGGCAGCAGCGGCCAGGGCGCCCCGCAGGGCTCCCCAGGCGGCCCGGGACACGGCAGCCAGGGATCCCCCCGCGGCCAGAGCAGGGGCGGCAGGAGTGTGTCATGGGGCTCCTCTGGCAGCGGTACTCGGGACACGGGGCAGGGCTCCCCGGGCCGCTCCAGGTGCAGGGGCCAGAGCATATAGCAGGGCTCCCCAGGCTGTACCTGTGGCGGGGGCATGGGGAGGGGATCCCCCAGCGGCTCAGGCGTTAGTGGCCGGAGCACATGGCTGGGCTCCTCAGTCTGCTCAGGCGGCAGTCTGGGCGCAGGACAGGAGTCCCCCGGGGACCAGAGCGGCGGCTGCAGAGGCGCGCCACGGGGCTCCCCGGGCTGCTCAGGCAGCAGCAGGTGAGGTGCGGGGTCGGGGTCTCCCGGCAGCTTGGGAGGGAGCAGCCGGGGCGCAGGGCATGGGCCCCCCGGCACCCCAAACATCGGCGGCAGGAGCGCGCCACGGGGTTCGCCGCGCTGCCCAGAGAGAGGCAGCACTGGCGCGGGGCCGGATTTCACCGGCAGCTCCGGCGGCAGCGGCCGGGGAGCGGGGCAGGAGTCCCCCGGCGGCTCGGTGACCGGCAGCCGAGGCATGTCGCGGGGGCCCCCCGGGAGCGGCGATATGGCCGCGGGACGGGAGCCTCCGGGCGACCCCGGCGGCGCGCTGCAGGGTCCCCCGGGTCGCCCGAGCAGCGGCAGGCAGAGAGTCGGGCCGGGCTTCCCCGGCGGCTCGGGCAGCAGCCGCACGCTGCACCGCTGGGGCTAAAGGTGGAGAGTCCCCGTGGGCAGCAGCCGCGTGGGGCAGGGACTCCTCGGCGTCTGCACGCCGAGGGAATCCCCAGGTAGCGCCCGCAGCAGCGGCTCAGGGCAGGGATCCCCCTGTAGCGGGGCTGGGCGGGGGTCCTCCCAGGGGGCCAGGGGCTGGGGTGTAGTGGGGCACTTACTCGACCCGGACAGCAGTTGGTTAGGGGGGGTCTCCTCCTCCGGCAGCGGGGGGTAGTCCCTCTGCAGCTGCTGGTGCTCCGCAGACGAGTCTTCCCAGGGTAGGTGTATAGACAGGTAGGCTCCCCGCAGCTGCTGGTCATCCCTCCAGGTGGGGCTGCGAGCAGCGTCTTGGTCCTCAGTTGTTGCGGGGGCTCCTCCGGCAGCATCCTTCCCAGCGGGGGGGCCATCAGAGTCCTGGTCCTTGGTCGATGGGGGGGCTCCTCCAGCAGCCTCCTTCCCAGCGGGGGGACGATTAGCATCCTGGACCTGGATCCTCGCGGGGACTCCTCCAGTATCGTCCGTTTCGGGAGCAGTAGGCCGGTGTTCAGTATCCTGGACCGGAGGAGCGGGTAAGGTTCTTCTGGTGCCCCTCCTCAGGGAAGCTGTAGTCACCTCCTTCCTTCTGGAAGTGGGGTCTCGAAGAGCTGGTTTTTTGCTGCTTATTTTTCCAGAGGAGGTGTCCAGTGCGGTTTTCTTCCGCTGGCTTCTGGTGTTTCCATCCTTGCTGGTGGCTCGGGTCTTTGGAGCACGGTTCTGCTGGGTTTTCCTGGCACTGGAGTGCGCAGGAGCAGCAGCTATCCGCGATAGTGTGTCTGTAGAAGGAAAACAGGGAGAATTTCCCTTTAAAGTAGCATCAGAACAGTGCACATGCAAATCAGCTGTATCTGTATGCAAATCAGCCTCAGAAGAAGAATAAATCTCTAGGGCAGCATCAATTTCTTCAAAAATAGCCACAGGAGATTCCATCATCAGGACAGGGGTGTGCAGATGTCCATTAAATATAATTAAACTGATAAGAACAGATACTACACTTGATCTTAGCTCACCAAGAACCAAGAAGCAATGCCCATGCTCTGCGGAGCACGTGCACCCCTGCGCCCACCGCTTTCTACTTCACCGTGGCGAGCTCTCAGCCACGCAATGAACACCATAACTAGGTAACTCTAAGTGAGGCTCACTTCCCTAATAAGACTCCAATGGAAGAATTCAAAGCAAGAACCCTTGACACACAAGTCTGTTAAAAAGAAAAGAAAAGAAAAGAAAAGAAAAGAAAGACAGTTCCCTGTACACTCCTCCTTTGCACAATACCCACCCACTGACCTGCTGCACACCCCCGAGCGGCTGGCGCATCGGCCCCGGACACTTTATTTTATTTTTTTAAGTATTTTCCTCGAGTCACGCTAGGAATGTCACTCTAAGGGCCACAGCCTTCCTCCTCTTCTGCTCCTACATACTAGCCCTCGTCTGGGCAAAACATTTATAGAGACTGTTTCCTAGGTTAAGATGGTGGCATTTTCCCAATGGGAAAGGGATGGAAATTTTCTCTTCTGTGGGGAGACGAGGGAAAGAATGGATGCAAACCATGCAATTAATTCTGGAAGGTATACTACTAAGGAGAGCGGTTGAAGAACCTACACAGAATAGACTAAGAAAGCAGCTGTTTAGCTGACCCACAAACAACAACAAAGTCAAATCTGCAAGAGCAGCCTTTCAACTCAGAAGCCTAATAATAAGATGTAACTAATAACTGATGAAAGAGTTACAAATGACTCGAAACCATACTCCTAGTACAAACGAAATGGTAAGACAGACAACACCACTTTTCTTCGCTGCTCTTCAACCACGATATTCTCCCCAAAGGGAGGGCCACCGTTCCTGGAGGTTCAGTGCCGCAATAACAGGGCACTGAGTGCAGTGGATGCAGGAAGCTGCTGTTCCATCTCCCGCTTCCAAAAAATCAGTTTCATAGCTAGTCCTGAGATAGAGGAAGTATCAGTTCTTAAAGTGATAAGAACCGATGTAAAACTTGGATTCCAGCGAATGTTAAAATAATCTAAAATACAGGTTAATAAAAACATTTCTGATCCTCTGCACAGAACGCTTACATTATCCCCAAATAGCAAGTTTTGGTTTACGAAGTCATAAAAGGCAAGTCCTCCAGAATTTGACACTTGATGAAATCTACGTCTGGAACACACCACCAATTCGGGGGCTGTGCCCTGCTTCTCAACAGTCTGGCGTGAGGTTGCCACTCACAGTCACGAGCTACTCCAGAGGGCTCAAGCCCCTCCTTCTCATGGATCAGTAACCCTTTAGCAGATAGGAAAGAAAGGGTAGGAATCAATGGTCTATTTTTACAACTGAAAGGGGTAAATAGCAGGCTTCCAAAGTAGGAGAGAAGACTACAGACATTAGGACAGACCAACCAACCACCTGCCTCTCATTTCATTGTTGTAGAAACCATGTGCCTTGTGTAGCAAGAATGATGTAGGCTACGGTTAGTCTCTCAATCATGAAATCCCAAGTACCTTTCTGCTGTCCTTCATTAATATCACCAGTATAACTACACCGTATTACTCCTGCCTAATAAGAAAGATACTAGGGATCCCATGGCAGCTGCAGTCATGCTTTGGACAAGCAATCATGCAATGCAGGGTGGATGTGACCATGCAAATCACATCAGCCCCAAAAGTCCTTTACAACAGCTCACCAACAGATGTCAGGGTAGAGTTCAAACATATCCTTCTTACATCCTCTCCCCAGCCAAGAATTTTTGGTTCCCACAAATCACACTCTGTATACCATCTCATTGGTATTGAATACTGAAGGCCACCCATCTCTGCCCTGTAGCATCCAGCTTAGCACTTGTTAACAAGTAAGTCAGTGGATTGTTGTCTGTTGTCTGTCCATACTTGAAACTGAGCACCATATAAGTAGTCTCGAAATTTCTCAGTGATGGCTCATTTCAAGGCGAAGAACTCCAGCTTGTGGATGGGATAGTGAGTTTTCCTATCAGACGGTCCTCAGCTGGCAAAGGTTACAGGTTTACGTTTACCTCTCACTTCCTGGTACGGGACTGCTCCCAGACCCTCCAAACTGGCATCAGTATTCAGGATAAATGGTTTGTTTGGGTCAGCAAGGACTAGGACTGGCACATGAATCGGGCAAATCATGATTTTCCGGAAAGCCCTTTCATATCTCTCATCCCGCCTTGCCCAAATGATTTAAAGGGACGATAGTGTCTCTGCATAGGAGGCTTTGGGGACCTCTCCTTATTCTCAGTCTTAGATTTGTTCTTGCTGGTATCCCCAGATAAGATTATTCAGAAGTTTTCACATACTGGTCCCCAGCCTGTCATCTGCAATAATCCGCAAATACCTTGAAGAAACTGGAATCGGTCTCTATCAGCACAGACATATCAGAGGTCCCTTTAGGGTCAGGGCATATTAGAGCAGCTGTGTCTACCTCTTCGCTTACCCCAGCAACCTCCTCGGGGAATTCCAGGTGCACTATGACATACCCTTGGTAGGGGTATTCATCCATGAAGAGGTCACATTGACCAAGGCCGGTCAGTGGCTATATAGGCAGGTGCATTGTAGATGGCATCGCAAAAAATCTGTAGTAACAGCCTGGTTACTGGGGTGAAAAACACTTTCCTCCTGGGAGAAACAAGAAGTTAGAATTAGAAATTTACATAGTTTGTTCCAGTGTTGGTACAGGTTTAATTTTGCTTCTTTGTAGGTTTCTTTTAGGCAGGCTGTGACTATTTAGATTTATTGGTTTAGGATTTTTTTTTTAAGTTGGAGTGGAGCTTTTCATTGCCATTTGCTGGATGGAATGGCTGACCTGCAATACCGGTTTTGACATAGTTCTGTATATTTTATACAGATTTGGCTAGTATTCAAGTATTCAATTCTTTTATAGGAGATTTTAATGGTCAGGATTTTTTATTTTATATTATTTTATCACCCTGCTGTAGCACACTTTTTTGATAAAATTTTGAAATTATTAATGTATGAGATTTGTTAGTTTTTATTTTTAAAAACAAAGTTTTTTAATGTTTGGGTTTTAAATTAAACATTGTTTTTTGTTTTAATTTTTCATTTAGGTTTTGGTTTCTGATGGGTTATTTAAGAGAATTTTGAATTTAATACTAAAATTTGGACAGATATAGATTATTTATTTATTTAGAATAAGCCCTGTTTACTATTTTATTTTAACAAAGGTTGTATTGCTGTAAACCCTGGCCATGAGAGGAGCCTGCCTTTTAACTGAGAAGGAGCAGAGGCATGGCCCCCATGAAAAGTGGGACCAGGTGATGGGGGCACAGCCCCCAATTTTTTGTCTAGCCCACCTCAGTCCCCCACAAAATGGGAAGAGCTGATGTCACCCCTGCTGGTCACTAGGTGTCACTGCTACTTCATGGGAAACATGCTCTGCGCATTACTCAGATTTGTGGGAAACACATTCTGTGCATTACCGTGACTGGTCCCTGGGTGTCACTGCTCCTAGAAGGCAGAGACATGCTGTGCATTACGCCACCTGGCCACTGGGTGTCACTGTTGTATCAAGGGAAACATGCTCTGTGTGTTACCCTGATTGGCCACGTGGTGTCACTGCTGCGCCAAGGAAATCACCTTCTGTGCATTACTCTGACTGCCCACTGGGTGTCACTGCTGCTCCAAGGGAGACATAAGAACGGCCAGGCTGGTTCAGACGCAAAGTCCATCTAGCGCAGTATCCTCCTGTCTTCTGAGGCCTGGTCAACACTACGCTGTTAAACCTATTTTAACAGCGTGAAATCAATTTAATGCTGCACCCGTCCACGCTACGCTGCTCTTTATATCGATTTAAAGGGCTCTTAAAGGGGGGCAAATCAGAGGAGGGGGTAGCCAGGGTCTGAGCAGGGGGTGGAAATTGACTGGTGGGGGGGTCAAGCAGCTTGAGGGCAGAGTTAGGAGAGGGACTGAAGAGCAAAGTCAGGGAGGTGGGAAGGAGACGGAGTTAAGCCCAGAGGGAGGTGCTGCCAGAGGGTTAAGCCCCGACACAGGCAGGGGCAGAGGGGTAACAGTTATCCCAGTGGGATGAGACTCCAGTGTTTGCAAACATGGGGCGGGAGGGCAGAAGACTTTTTTATTTCCCCTCCCACAGGCAGCACGTCTCAGCATGGGCTTCCCAGGGCTGGGCTATTAAAGGTACAGGCATCCCACTGCCTAGACACTGCAGCTCCTCTCTGAATAACCTACTGAGGTGCTGCTGTAGGAGACTCTATTCAGGGAAACTGGGCATTCCCTATACACCCCCCAGCCAGGGGGCTGTGCACCCCCTTCCCTGAATTTCCCCAACACCCCCCCATCCCCCAGGTGTTAAGGTAGTTACATGCAGCACTGCTAATGTTGTCATTGGTTGCAAATTTGAATGGAAAATACAATGTTAACACACACTTTAAAAGCAGATACAATGTATGAAAAATATTCATACCTGAGAAAGTATAACAGGTTTTTTTAAAAGTCTGGACAAAGACTGGTTTCCTCATCCAGCTGTTGTGTTTGCTAACAATGTTGGTGCATTGATTTTGGCAATGTTGGCCAACCTTACAATGTAAAATTATGATTTGCAAGCAAGGTGTGAATGAGCTCTCCCCTGACAGCTAGTGACGAGCCAGGGTTAGGGTGAGGCTTTGGGACCAGACTGTATTTACATGAACTCACCTACTCTGCTGAGGTATGCAGCGAACAGAGCTGTGCTGCCTCTGCTCTAGGTGCCTGGAGGAGGGAAGGTGTGTGGGGCTCCAGCCTGGGACTCTTCCTCCCTCCTGCCAAGCCCTGACTATTAATCCCAGCCCTGGCACTCCTTTCTTCAAGTGCCACGTGGGCCAGAGGAAAAGTGTGGTGGGAAGCAGAAGGGCCAAACTTGTGGGCATTAGGTGAAGCAGCAAGAATCCCAACCATCAAGTCAAACTGCAGGACTGCAGACAGCAGTAGCCAGGGTAGCAAGTTCTGGAGCCCCAACCCATTGCAGCCATCCTGACCAAATACCTGGCTCCAGTGGGTGTGAGTCTCCCAGCAGCAGGGAAAAGACTCAGACTTGCACAACTGGAGACAGGAAAGAGGAGCACTTTGAGCTCCAGGGCTTTACTGAAAACCAACACAAGGTCTTACTGACATTTGAACTCAGATTGCAGGATTCAGAATCCTGGTTGGTGACTGTTACATCATGGGACCAGCTTATGTGGCCTTCTCTGCCCATCGGTGACCCTCACAGGGCTAGTTTGTGTAATGGGGCTGCTCTTGGGCCTTTATTAAAACTTGATAGGGAGCGGGTTGGTTGGCTAGTTCCCAGTCCCAATAGAAGGGGGAAGGGCCAATGGGAAATCAGGACCCTGAGACTGACAGTCCCCAGGGGCAATGGGGAGAGGCCAAAGCTCCAAGTTAGCCGGACTGATGGGCCAAGCAATCAAATGAGGGAGTCCCATCCTCTGTGTGAGCTGCAACTGTCTGGGCCAGAGAGGGGCAGAGCTAAGGAGAAAGCAGGAGCCCAAGAAATTCAGGGAGCAGAGCTGCGCAGGTGTAGTGCCAGAAACTGCTGCATGTAGGAATTTGCAACCTGTAGCAGTTACTGATACCTGAGGTTGTTTTTATTTGCTGACTTGTCCTAATTTGCTAAAACTTGACAGTGGTTTCTCTAGCAAAGACCAGTCCCTGTCCCCTTGGTCCAGACATTCTCATTCACATTAGGCTTCAAGTTGAGAATCATTTCCCATTCCCGCTCTGTGGGAGGGGAGACTTTTGAAGGTGCTCTCTGTGCAACTGCACATGGCTAAGCAAAGAGAACAAACCCCAAATCCCCCCCTGTGCTTTGGGAGCCAGGTTTGCTGTGGGAAATCTTCAGGCCTGGGCATTGTGATTATTGACCAGTTCATTGTGATTATTTATTCTGTGGTACTGCAACCTTATTATGGTGATGGCTGAGTGGTTAAGGTGTTAGAATTGATAAATCCAATAGTATTTCTCTCTGTAGGTTTGAATCCTGCTCACAACCTCTCACCCAGGCAATACCTTTATACAGATGCTATCAATTCTCTCCCCACCCCAAGTAAATCCTGCTCTGCTCCTTTCATAGAGATGCCTGGGACACCACCTCACACTGTGTCCCTGAGGGGTCAGGCAAACTCTCAGCACCTGAAGTCTCTGCCACTCACCTAGTGCCCCATAGATCAGCCATAGTTCTGGTTCTGCTCCTCTCTTTAGACAGTGAAAGGAGCCGAGTCAGTGAATGCATGGGTGCTACGGGGCTGCAGAACCAAGGGGGGGGGGAAAGGCGCTCCGCACCTACTGGCAGCCAGCTCTGCCCCTGCTTCGGGCCTTGTGGACAAGCTCCTGCTCTTCCCCTTCAGCACCTCCCCCTGCCAGTGATCAGCTGTTCAGTGGGGTGCAGGAAGAGGAGGGCGAGGAATAGAGCAAGAAGATGCAGGGCAGGAAGGGGTGGGACTTCGGGGAAGGGGTGGAGTGGGGAAGGGCAGAAAGGGGGGGATTTGTCCCAGGTCCTGCACCCCTCTAGGGCCAGCCCTGAAGGGAAGCACTGACTATTACAGTGGCAATAAAACTGACCAGCATTGCAGAGGAGACTGAAGATCAGCTCTCATCAGGTCTCTTCTCTCCCCCAAGGTGAGCCAGACACTGCTCTCTCCTGGCTCTCACTCTAGTAGCTGGATGCCAAGGAGCCCTTTCCCCACAGGAAGTGCATTGAGTGCCCCTGTGGTGCTGTGGGGGCTGGCGCTGCTGCCGCCTGTGGGGCTGGCAGGGGGGTTGATGTCTGCACAGACTCCCAGCTGCCAGGCCAGAGGGAGCACTCGGGACCTTACCAGACTGGCTCAGTGAAGATGGGGGGTTGACAGACCAATACAGACTTTCTCCAGAGCCCAGAGCAGCATGCTCCCACGCAGCCAGGCAATGAGCATTTACCACAGCGTGGAGCCAAGGGGGAAGTGTCAGCTTCTGTTCCAGCTCCTCCAGGACAGGCCCTGTCAGCTAACAGACACTTCTTACTCACCACAGCTGAGGTTATCTGGTTCCTCTAGTGGGAGAAGTATGGAGCAGCCATTTGTTTTCCTGTTTGTGCTCCTCTGTGACGTGAAAATCGGGGAGGGGAGGTAGAAGCCCCACTTCCCTTCCTAAATGACGTCCGGTGGGGGAAGAGGACAACAAGGTGGGGCAGCAAGTGGTGGCCAGACTCTTACTGTCAGGGTCTGGTCCAGCTCAACTTCCTCCCCACACCACTGGCCCCCAGTCCTGTTCTGCCACCAGGTCAACCCGGGAACTAAGGCAGGAATGGTGTGAGGAAGCAAGTCAAGCTGAGCATGGCAGGCAAAAGCAAGTCTTGTCTTCGTGGGCCACTCACAGTGACATCCTTTTTGTGTGCCGTGGCCATGGCTGACAAAAACATCCCAGACAGAGAAGCAGCAGGCCAAAAAAGCAGCATGCAGGTGCCAAAGTAGCTCGGTGAGGCAAGCATTAGTGTGAAAATCTAAAGGTCCCTAGTTCAATCCTTGGCTTTAACAGCCCTTTTGTCTTTCTGTGTGCGGTGGTGGCTTGTTTTCTGGGAACGCAGCAGCACCTTTACCTGAGGTGAATCCCTGATTTTGAGATCCCCAGCAAGACAAAGGAGCATGGACTTCTGCCCCAGTTGGCCCACCTGACCTTTTAAAATCAGAGACGGGAGCTGTATTTCCCATGCGACTGATTGGTTGACCCAATATGGTGGGAAGAGAGTGAGGCAGGGTGGCCCTTGGAGATGGTGCCAGAGGGGTCAGGGACTGGGGACAAAAGCTCCTCTCCACAGCTGAGTGAGGGCAGTACTGGGGAAGGGGCATCTGTAAAAGTGTCCACGTAGAACATGGCAGGGACTGGAGGGCCCAGGAGAAGATTGTAGGATGTTCAGTGACTTGGAAAAGCTGGACTTGGACATGGTGTGCATTCAGGAAATGCACATTAACAACTTTAGGGTGGCTTGATGGGCAGAGGGTGATTGGAGGAGGGGCCTGTCTTTCTGGCCTTCCTGGCCAGGGAAGAATGATAAAGTTGGAGTCTTGTTCTTCACATTTGCAGTGCTGCATGGCACTTGTTACCACTAGATTAGTGTTTATGGTCCCCAGTTAAGGTGTGAAAGGAACTGGCTCCATTCCTCTGGACTACAGTGTTTGGTGTAGAGGGTGGATTTTAATTGTTTCAGATGGCCTGAGGACCGCTGGTCCCATTTTCCCAACTGTCAGAGGAAACTCTTCTATGATGACCACTCCCTGGTGCAGGTTTGTAGTGAGGTCGGTTTAGATGACATGTCTCTCCATCGTGGAAACAGTGGAGGGCAGGAGGTAGCCTCCATTTCCTCTGATTTGAGCTCACACCAGACACAGATGAGGTACACCTTTCTGCAGGGATAGGCCAGGAGTCACATTGATTTACGTGAAAGAGAGCACGTCGACAGTTCAGTTGCCACCCTCTTCCTCTTGCCCAGGTTTAATAGTCATGGATAGGCAGGAGGGAGGCTGGATCCCAGCACACCTCTCCTCCTCTGGAGCAGAGGCAGCTGGTGCTGACAGCTCCAAGGGAAGGCTTAATAGCCACAGAGCAATTGAGGGTGAGGCAAGAGGAGGGGAGGATTTCCCCCAAGAGGCTCTTTCCCAGCTGCTGAGAAGCACAGAAGTACCCGGTGTTTGCTCTTGCAGTGAAAGGGGTTAATACGTACTCTGAAGGTTGAAATTACAATTCCCTGTCTGGGTGATTGGGGCTCCTCTTCAACAACAATACAACACACAATCTGCTTAAGCCCCCACCCAGTAACCTGGGGAAACTAGCCCTGGCCACTGGGTGCCTCTAAGAGGCGATACTTTCCCCACTCACACGCACTGAGTGTAGAAAAGAAACTTTAAGAAAAAGGAGGAAACTCACCTTGTATTAACTTGGGAAAACACGACAATCAGGATTCATAACACATAACACAACACTATGAGCAAAACACCCGCCCTCAGCCCGCTGGGCAGTGGTCTTTGTCTCAGGCTCTTAAATCCAGACACCAAAAGCTCTTTGGATGTGTCCCTCCCTCCACTGCGCCTCACCCACAGCTGCTGCCCTGGGTCAATGAAAACCCAGAGTTCACCTCTCACCTCCTGGGGGGAAAGCCCCTTTCTCCGTCCGCTGTCTGGCCACATTGCCGGCCACTTGCCGTTCCACCCTGTCACCACTCTGCTGGCCACCCTCTCTGCTCTGGGACGTCTTGTGGTCCCTCCGGGAGCGGATCAGGCTCTCTAAAAGTAGTGGCCACCAGAGCGATCTAAGGGCTGGTGTATGCTGGGTACTTAACTGGCAGAGCGACATCTCTCAGGGTGTGACCTCCCCCTCCCCCAGCCCATAGAGTTAAGCTGACCTAAACCCTGATTAGATAGTGCTAAATAAAAGGAAGAAATGTTTTGTCAATGTACCTGTGATGAACTAGGAATGTTCTTAATGTTTTCTCTGAATACTGTGTTGGTGCCTCATTGTCCCCTAGGCAGTTCTTAAGTAGCTGGCAGAGCAAAGGGCTAGTGCACCTAAATGCCTGACACTCTTGACTCCTAGCAACGGATGGCCTGGGCCCCTCCTCTGCAAAGGTGCCAACTGAAGGTGTTGGAGACAAAGAGATCAGGTGACCTTGTGGCCCGGGAAAGGAACGGAGGAGGGGCTGGAGGGGGTTGTTAGTCTGAATCTGGCTGGGGAATGGGGAGGGGCGCCCCGATGTGGCTTGGGTTTCCCAACAGGATTGTGGCCTCCATGGGGGCCCCAGCTATACCTAACTAAAGAGGGTCCTGTTGTCTGTACCGGCAAGACCTGTTTTAGACTGTGTTCATATCATCTACATAAACCTCTGTTTTACTGGCTGGCTTAGTCACATCTGACTGCGAAGTGGGGGTACAGGACCCTGTGGCTTCCCCAGGACCCTGCCAGGGCGGACTCACTGTGGGAAGCGCACAGAGGGGCAGAGGATGCTGAATGCTCCAAGGAGAGACTCAGGAGGTGAAGCCGTGTGAGCTTCTTGCCCTACGGACAGTCTGCTCCGAGGGAGAAGAGGCTCCACAAAGTCCTGCCTGGCTTGGTGGGGAGCAGTTCCAGAGCATCGCCCGGGGAATCCGTGACAACTGGTGGCAGAGGTGGGATGTACTGCACCCAGTGAGTGGCGCTTCTTGCAGTAAGTGACTGGGGAGCAGTAAAACAAAGAGGGGATAATGAGGAACAAGTGTGCTGAAGGCTCAGAGAGGGACAGTTTCAGGGGGCAGTTAACCTCTGGGAGTGTGTGACCAGCGAGAAGGACTGTTGGAGTAACAGGGTCCCCCTGAGGACTGCAGCGAGCAGTCTCAGGGGCGGAGAAGCTTGCCGCTCGACCCTGGGAGAGAGACGGATTTTTGCAGTAGCAGGGTTCCCCTGGGGATTGCAGGAGCAGTCCCAGGGGCGGAGGAGTCTGCAGCTCGACCCTGGCAAAGAGGTGGTGACCACGAGAAGGGCTGGCACACCAGGGGTTCTTCCTGGAAACCATGGCAGGAGCCAAGAGCACACAGGCCTGTGAGTCCAGAGCCACTTGGGAACGGTGAAGTGATGGCCTATCACCATCTCCTTAAGAGGACATTGTGATCCTGTGCACAAAGAGAGGGTTATTCGTGGGGAAGTTCACCAAGGCACAGTTAATCGTGCAGTTGGAGGAGGAGGACAGCTCTGAGGAGCAGATTCCTGGCCCAGATTGGGCTACGAGAGGATCTGGGAGCAGCTGGAGCAGCAGCCAGGCATCCCTGGGAGTCTGGTCCCCAACCAGACAAGAGTCTTCTCAATCGGGTTCCCCATCAGGGGATCGGAGGCGGATGGGATTAGAGCAGAGCCCGAGAGAGCGAGAGGATTGTGAGAGGGAGCAAAAGCCTGAGGAAAAGCTGCAGGAGAAGCAGCAGCAGCATGGACTAGTGATGGTGGAGCGGAGAGACATAGGGGGCTGCCCAAGGGTCAGTGGGGAAACATGCCGGGGTGGCGAGACCCTGGGACAGAGAGAACAGTGGTGGTGCAGCCGCAGATGCTGCGGGGCTGTGGGACCTGGGTGACAGTCCGCGGGGTGAAGCCCCTCGTCCTGCATATGGCCTGGATCCCTGTGCAGACCCAGGAGGGGTCTGGCTGGCTGGTTGTTGGGGTTCTCCAGGATATTGGCTGGGAGGCCCTGTTGGGGAGTGACTGTGTCTCTTTGGGACAGGATCCAGGCCCTGATCCTGTAATGGCCGAGGATTTGAATTCAAATCAAGGGAACCAACTGAGTAAGACGGAAATGGTCAGTGAAAATGCAAATGATGTGGTTGGCAGGGGGGAGGGGCTTCTGGGATCAGGATACCTGCCTACCTGTAACCAGCCCCCTGGGGCTGAGTGGGAGGGAGAGATGCTCCCCGCCCCCCTGCACACCAGAGCTCACTCTGGCTCTGATGCTGGGGCCAGAGCAGAGAGCTCACTGCCTGCCCCCACTGGGACAGCAAGGGCAGTGCTGAGCACAAGGGGAGCTGAGACCCCAGCTGAGTGGGGGGACACTCTGGCAGGGCATGTCGGCTGCCAACCAGGTTTGCCTGGTCCAGACGTGCTGCTGGGAAGTGATTACACAGCAGGGAGGGAGCTACCAGGGACAGGGCTCAGGGGGCTGTGACCCCAGGCCCAGCCAGCGAGAGGAAGCAGGTCCCACTCCCTGCCCAAGCAGCTGAATCACAGACTGAGCTGCAGAGGGATCCCTCCTTGGAGAAGCTGAGGGAACTTGCTGGCCACAGAGCTGCAAACCGCCTTGGGGAAGGCTGCAGGGAAAGAGTGCTGCAGAAGAAGGGATTCCTGTACCGGGAATGGGCTCCCCAGGGGGAAGTAGAACTGGGGAGAATCGGGAGGCAGCTGGTGGTGCCCCAGGAATCCACAGGGTTCTTCCCATTCGAGCTGTTGTATGGGAGGAGAGTGAGGGGACCCCTGGACCTGAAAAGGGAGGATTGGGAGGAGAAGGGGGAAGACCCCCTGGGGGATTTCTTCCCTGAGGTGGGAGCCAATCTCCCCATCAGGTGTTCCCAGTTCAGAGTCACTGGGAAAGCAGCCCAGAACCTGGAGAGAGAGGTCAAGGACATGCTGGTTTTAGATGTGATCCAGCCGTTTTACAGTCCATGGGCCTCATCCGTGGGGCTGATCCCCAAGGGAGACAGGATGATCTGGTTTTATGGGGACTATCAGAAGATTAAAGCCATCACAGTGTCCGATGCCAACCCCATGCCTAGGCCTGGGGAGATTCTAGACAAGCTGAGGGGGATGGAGAACTTGGCCCTGACAGACACTGATAACGTGCATCTTTAGCCAGACCTGGGAGGAATAGGTGTCCCAGGTGAAGAGGGGGCTGGGCTGCCTCAGGGAGGTGGGACTGACGGTAAAAGCTGGAATGTGTAAGGGGAGACGGCAGAGGCTTAGTGTCTGGGCCACAAAGTGGGAAGCGGCTGCCCAAGCCCAGAGCTGGCCAAGGCCAAGATGGGGGCTCTTAACCAAGAGAGCCCGAATCGCAGCCCAGAGTGCTAGGAGAAGACCTCGTCCCAGTTTGAACCCCAGGGTTATTGAGGATAGCAAAAGGGTTCAAGCCGCATAAACCCTTCCCACATGTGGCCTGCAAGTGCCATGAAGCACACCCGACCTAAGGGAGGGTGTGAGACTGGACTGTCCTGGTGTAACTCACACCAAGGAATGGGAGAGATGCTGGGGCATCCATGGGAATGTTGGTGGGTTCGAACTTCCCCAGGTCACTGACTGAAGTGACCTCGCTCAGTTCGGTCTCGAAGGGGGGAAGAGATGTGATGAACTAGGAATGTTCTTAATGTTTTCTCTGAATACTGTGTTGGTGCCTCATTGTCCCCTAGGCAGTTCTTAAGTAGCTGGCAGAGCAAAGGGCCAGTGCGCCTAAATGCCTGACACTCTTGACTCCTAGCAACGGATGGCCTGGGCCCCTCCTCTGCAAAGGTGCCAACTGAAGGTGTTGGAGACAAAGAGATCAAGTGACCTCGTGGCCCGGGAAAGGAACGGAGGAGGGGCTGGAGGGAGTTGTTAGTCTGAATCTGGCTGGGGAATGGAGAGAGGAGCCCTGATGTGTCTTGGGTTTCCCAACAGGATTGTGGCCTCCCTGGGGGCCCCAGCTATACCTAACTAAAGGGGGTCCTGTTGTCTGTACTGGCAAGACCTGTTTTAGACTGTGTTCCTGTCATCTACATAAACCTCTGTTTTACTGGCTGGTTTAGAGTCACGTCTGACTGCGAAGTGGGGGTGCAGAACCCTGTGGCTTCCCCAGGACCGCGCCAGGATGGACTCACTGTGGGAAGCGCACGGAGGGGCAGAGGATGCTGCATGCTCCAAGGAGAGATCCAGGAGGTGAAGCCGTGGGAGCTTCTTGCCCTGCAGACAGTCTGCTCTAAGGGAGAGGAGGCTCCCCAAAGTCCTGCCTGGCTTGGTGGGGAGCAGTTCCAGAGCATTGCCCGGGGACTCTGTGACAGTAGCTATTACAGGGATGAGAAAAACCCTCCACTCACTGTCTGCTCCAGAGTGCTATAGCAGTGTTTTAAGTGTAGACAGAGTGAAACTAGACCTGGCTCCACTTCACACTGTGGATGCTCAGGCACTAAGACTACAATGACAACAACAGGGCAGTGGGCAGGATTTGAACCTGCACAGGGAAACCCCAATGGATTTCTAGTTCATCACCTTAACCACTCGGCCACAAATACTTGATATACATTTGGCTCATGACACGATGATTCTGTTCTCACTGAATTATCACTTCAAATTGTTTGCTCAGACCAGCTTCCCCAGCACACTCATGGCTGCGCATCAGTGTAAGTGTGTCCTTGGCTGAACAGCGAGAATTCCTGCCCATTTCCCTTCCAGCTGGAGCAGGATGAGAGTGTGTTTGTGTGAACGACATTGCTGTAGACTGTTGTTCATTCCCCACTCTGACAATTCAGACAGTCTCTTTCCTAGTCAAATCTCCAGCACATCGTTCCAATAGCCGGGGGCAGGATTTCTCTGGGGCACTGAAATATTTCCGGGGGCTGGTGCATGAACTCAGCCTTTCATTCCACCCTTGATGTTTCCTGGACTAACAACAGCAGCAGAAAGAAAGAGCTGAGCCAATATCTCCCTGGCAGAGTGGCAAGTGGCCACGTCCCTTCTGTCTGACCATTGCCATTGCAGGAGAGAAGGGTTCACTGGAATCGAATGCCCTGGCTGAGAACAGAAACACAGGGAGGTTTTGCTGTTCATGGATCTGTGCAAATGAAATTGTGTCTCTGTGTGAAATTGAGGTGGGAAATGAAACGCCCACAGGGTGGCCCAATGCCCTAAGGAATGTGGATGAAGGACTCAGGCTGAGAAATGATTTAACAGGGGGTTCTTTTAATTTATTGGCCTGATTAAAACTATGGCTAAAAGCCCCCTGTAACAGGGGCTGTGGGTCAGGACAGGCAGTTCTGTGCAGAGTGTTCAGAGCTGCCCTGTATCTGCCCTTTCTCTGCACTGTCCCTGCTCCCAGAATGCACCAGGCCCTGGACTGAACTCTTCCCCTGCAGGCTGAGCTGATTTCATTTGCTGTGATCCTGTTGGATGGGTGGGGGGGAAGTGACAGTTCCACCCCAGAGCCAACAGCCCGCTGTCACTCAGCACCCTTAACCCCAGCAGTGCAGGTCAGCCAGGAGCTGGGTCCTGTTAGGCGCTTAGGGGCATCTACCCTGCAGCTGGGGGCTCTCCCCAGCATTGTCTGTGGGAGCTCGTGCACTAATGGGGCAGTGGCAGCAGCCACGTGGTGGGTTGGGCTGGTGACCCGGGTCCATCTCCTGGGGTCGACTGGGTTCATGCTCAGGCGACTGGCCCCAGCCACTGGCCAAGCCCCACGGCCACGCTGCTGCTGTTACTGCACAAGCCCCTGACGCCCCCATTCACTCACTGAAGCCAGGAGAAGGTTTGCAGGGACGAGGTGGGAAGGGTTTGACCCCAATATCCCAGAGCTGATTCTCCCCACAAAGGGGTGTGTGCACGTGGTGGGTGCCGTGTACAATGCCCTGTGCCCATGAGGGGGGGCCGGAGCTCTGCCAGCAGGAAGATTTATCCTGCAGGAACCCTGCCTCCCTCCCCCAGGGGTTCCCCTGGAGCAGAGAAGCTGGAGCTGCACAAGCTCCATGGCAGAGGTTCTGGATCAGGGTCTCACGGGCACATTGGGTTCATTCCCTCAGGGCTGCCCTGCCCAGTGCCAGAGCTGCTCTCACTTCTCCAGCACAGAGGGGGCTGCAGGCTCTTTGCCAAGCTGGGTCCCAGCTCAAGGCAGATTTAACACTAGCAGGGGGCCCAAGCATGTGCTGGTGCTGCTCAGGGAGGGAATCTGGACCAAAGACTGATTACAAATTGGGAAACACTAAAGTGGGACTAGAAAGACCCTTGCTGGGATGTGGGGGATAGGTACCGTGTGTACCATGCCCTCACCGAGAAGTCTCTGGGAGAGTGGATTCTTAATGGGTCACCAACACGTCTCATTGGTCCTGATGTCGGCTGCTCCTTTGTTGATACTGACAAGCTAGTTGTGGGCCTTTCCCACTCACCCCATAGCTCCAGAATGCACAGACAGCGATACTGGTGTGGAAGAAATGAACTCCACTCTCAGGTTTCAAGATCCTTAAGATCACTGACTTGCCAGCATAACTGTCAGTGGGTTATAGTTCAGTAGTAGAGTGTTTGACTGCAGATCAAGTAGCCATTGGTTCAAATCCAAGTGTCCCCTTAAAAGCCTGGCCCTTCACAAAAATAATTGCATATCCATTCCCATTATGTTCAGGAGCTCCACTGAATAGAGCTCCTAGAAACACTCAATGTTTTCCTGTGCAAATGCATAAAAATCTAGCAAACATGTCCCTCCACTGAAATCTGTTCTAATCCTCTCAGTGTCTAGTTTATGTTTTCATCAACAAAACAAAGGCACATGAAGACAAATTTGCAGGGCCTTGGCCTCCATGGGCTACAATGTGCAGAACAAGTACCACATCCACTTGGGAGGAATGGACTAGTCTGTATTACATTTGGTAAGTAAGTTGCCATTGGGACCGAAAACTCTACTGGAGGTGGACAGGTGCCCGTTACAAAAATAAAATAACCAAGATTTACCAAACTCCCTGTTACACATTCAATCCTCTGTTTATGCACACGGCATCAATTGGGGCTCTAATAAATGGCAGCCTTCCTTTAACACAGATCGTTGTTCCGTGTAACTTTCAGATACATTCAAATGGCAGCTGTTTAGAGGTCATGTGCTGCTAGTTCATGAGCAGCAGCAGAGTCTCTGTACGTTTACCAGCCGTAGAGCTGGGTGTGTCTGCCTCCAAGTAACTGCAGAGTCAGTGTAGCACCAGACAGTTAATTGCACAGTCTCACTTTCTGGTCTCATTGATCATTTGGGTAGAAACAGCAACCGTTTGGTGGGTTTTGGTTTTTTCCCCCTTCGTTTTCTCCTAAGGAATGTGTGATCTTGAGCATGTTATTTCAAGTTCCCTGTGGGTCAGGAAAATTCCATCTCCTATAAATAGCTGGGGAAGTGACCTGTTTGTATAATCTAAAATAATGGAGCTTTTGTAAAGCAGTTTTGCCTTTAATATACTGGGTTAAAGATAGTAAATAGTAAATTCCACAGCCAGACACCAGGCCAGGATCAATTGATGGGGCCAGGATCAATTAATTCCAGAAGAAACAAACTCTTGGGAAGTAGATGTAATTTGTCCCCAAACCTTTCTTTATTCTCATATGCTCTCAGGGATTCTCTTCTAGAGGGCAGAGTTAAGGTTATCTGGGCATGTACCATCACTCTGTATTCCCTGTTTTTCCAGAGTTTGAGTTTTACTGAACTCAGTGTTCTGGAAGGTAAGAGATATTCACAGTCAAAGTTAACTCTCTGTTAACAAAGGTTTTGTTAGTGGCAAATAATGAGACTAATCCCTCACTGCAGTAATTCACTGACTTCAGTGTGCTCTTCCTCATTTCTAGTTCCAAAAAAATAAGCAAATTTAAACAACCCTGAGAACTAAAATGCTGTGAGAAAATGGAAATTTTAGTAGCTCAAATAATTCAGTTTCTTCTATGTCTTGTGCGTGTGTAAATGGCACAACATGTTAATTTATAAGCACATCTTTCTTAACTTCTTCAAATATTCTGTAGTACATTAGCTATATCAAGTGGATTGTTCAATGCAGTGAGGTTTTCATGCATTGCCCAAAACATATTTTTCATGTTATGTAAATGAACACAACTCATTGAATACAAAATTGTGTATTTCATGCCGTGAACTGTGTCGGTAGCTCAAATTAATAGGCTTGTTTTTTCTCTGTCTCTCTCCATGAAAAAAGAAAGAAACCGTGAAAATACCCATGAAGAGAGGGGGTTTCTGAGAGCTGGGGTAGATATGGAGATATTTATGAAAGAGGGAGAGGCCAAAGTAGGGCCTTCGCTGGAACAAAGGGGGAGGTTTTTTGTGCAGTTTCATTTCAGCCAGCCTCACATCCTGTAGTCCCTACTTCACCACCCCACCAACACAGCCACCTGTGACTCCTGAGATAGCCCCACTGCAAAAACTGCAGAGCCCTCAGCGCTCCCTCTCCTAGCTGGATCCCCTGGCAGCCAGAGTTCTCCGTAGAACTGCTGTGGTTGCTCTCCTGAGTGTCTGATCAAGGATGGCTCCCAGCTTCTCCTGAGAATGCAGCTGAGAAATGACTCACCCTTCTCTAGATTCTCGCCTCTGGGCTCTGAGAAGCAGGATGGGCCCTGTATGATAAAGTCCATGCAACATTCCCCTCTCATCCCAGCCCTGGTTTGTCACTAGTAGCCTGCAGTGCCTGGGTAGCAGCAAAGGATGTTTCCCAACATTCAGGAGACCCCAGCCTGGGACTAAGGTCAGCCCTGCCCAGACCCCACATCCTAAAGCGAATAAGGAAAAGTTATTTACTTGTTCCCATAATATAAGAACTAGGGAACACCAAATGAAAATAATGGGCAGCAGGTTTAAAACAAATAAAAGGAGGTTCTTCACACAGTGCACAGTCAACATGTCGAACTCCTTGCCTGAGGATGTTGTGAAGGTTGGGACTATAACAGGATTTTAAAAAAACCTAGATAAATTCATGGAGGTTAAGTCCATTGATGGCTATTATCCAGGATGGGTAAGGAATGGTGTCCCTAGCCTCTGTTTGTCATAGGGTGGAAATGAATGGTAGGAGAGAAATCACTTGATCATTATCTGAGAGCTACAGGAGGAGGTGGCTAGGCTGAGGAACATCCGTATCCATGAGCAATTCCTGGACAGTATCCATGTGGAAACAGCTGACGTAGCTGTCCCAGTTCACAGGACTACTGACACACCAGTGGAGGAGGAGATGGCTCAGGGTGGACACTGGCAGCTGGTTACTTCTGGCAGCAGGCAGTGCTCCACCCCTGCTGCGAACCCTCCTGCTGTGGTAATAGATAACCGTTATGCTCTTCTTGATACAGGAGAGAAGGAATCACCACCAACAGTTAAGGAGGGGAAGCCTCATAACCCTAAGGCTGGGAGGTCTGCTGCCACCACTGATAATAAGAAACGTAGGGTAGTGGTGGTTGGAGACTCTCTGCTGAGGGGGACGGGGACACCCATCTGTCGCCCTGACCGTTCATCCCGGGAGGTATGCAGCCTGCCAGGGGCCCGTATCCGAGATGTTACAGAGGCATTGTTGAGGATTATCTGGCCTTCTGACTACTACCCCATGCTACTCATCCATGTGGGCACAAATGATACTGTGAGGTGTGACATTGAGCAGATCAAGAGTGACTATAGGGCTCTGGGAGTACGGGTTAAGGAGTTTGGAGCCCAGGTGGTACTCTCTTCGATTCTTCCTGTCGAAGGTAGGGGCCCGGGCAGAGACAGATGCACCGTGGAGGTGAATGCCTGGCTGCGAAGATGGTGTCGCCAGGAGGGCTTTGGCTTCCTCGACCACGGGATGCTATTCGAGGAAGGACTGCTAGGCACAGATGGCGTTCACCTTTCGAGAAGGGGAAAGGCCTTATTTGCTCACAGACTGGCTAACCTAGTAAGGAGGGCTTTAAACTAGGTTCGACGGGGACAGGTGAGCAATCCCCACAGGTAAGTGGGGAACAAGACCTGGGAGATGGGTTGGAAACAGGAGGGAGCATGGGCTATAATGGCAGAGAGAAAGGAGGGTCAGGGCAAAGCTGGAAGGCAAGATCAAACCAGTATCTTAGATGTCAATATACAAATGCAAGAAGTATGGGTAATAAGCAGGAAGAACTGGAAGTGCTAATAAATAAATACAACTATGACATTGTTGGCATTACTGAAACTTGGTAGGATAATACACACGACTGGAATGTTGGTGTGGATGGCTATAGTTTGCTCAGGAAGGATAGACAGGGGAAAAAGGGAGGAGGTGTTGCCTTATATATTAAAAATGTACACACTTGGACTGAGGTGGAGATGGACATAGGAGATGGAAGTGTTGAGAGTCTCTGGGTTAGGCTAAAAGGGGTAAAAAACACAGGTGATGTCGTACTGGGAGTCTACTACAGGCCACCTAATCAGGTGGAAGAGGTGGGTGAGGCTTTTTTCAAACAACTAACAAAATCATCCAAAGCCGAAGATTTGGTGGTGATGGGGGACTTCAACTATCCAGATATATGTTGGGAAAATAACACCGCGGGGCACAGACTATCCAATAAGTTCCTGGACTGCATTGCAGACAACTTTTTATTTCAGAAAGTTGAAAAAGCTACTGGGGGGAAGCTGTTCTAGACTTGATTTCAACAAATAGGGAGGAACTTGTTGAGAATTTGAAAGTAGAAGGAAGCTTGGGTGAAAGTGATCATGAAATCATAGAGTTTGCAATTCTAAGGAAGGGTAGAAGGGAGTACAGCAAAATAGAGACAATGGATTTCAGGAAGGCGGATTTTGGTAAGCTCAGAGAGCTGTTAGGTAAGGTCCCATGGGAATCAAGACTGAGGGGAAAAACAACTGAGGAGAGTTGGCAGTTTTTCAAAGGGAAGCTATTAAGGGCCCAAAAGCAAGCTATTCCGATGGTTAGGAAAGATAGAAAATGTGGGAAAAGACCACCTTGGCTTAACCACGAGATCTTGCGTGACCTACAAAATAAAAAGGCGTCATATAAAAAATGGAAACTAGGTCAGATCACAAGGGACGAATATAGGCAAATAACACAGGAATGCAGAGGCAAGATTAGAAAGGCAAAGGCACAAAATGAGCTCAAACTAGCTATGGGAATAAAGGGAAACAAGAAGACTTTTTATCAATACATTAGAAGCAAGAGGAAGACCAAGTCCAGGGTAGACCCACTGCTCAGTGAGGAGGGGGAAACAGTAATGGGAGACATGGAAATGGCAGAGATGCTTAATGACTTCTTTGTTTCAGTCTTCACTGAGAAGTCTGAAGGAATGTCTAGTATAGTGAATGCTTACGGGAAGAGGGTAGGTTTAAAAGATAAAATAAAAAAAGAGCAAGTAAAAAATCACTTAGAAAAGTTAGATGCCTGCAAGTCACTAAGGCCTGATGAAATGCATCCTAGAATACTCAAGGAGTTAATAGAGGAGGTATCTGAGCCTCTAGCTATTATCTTTGGGAAATCATGGGAGACGGGGGAGATTCCAGAAGACTGGAAGGGGGCAAATATAGTGCCCATCTATAAAAAGGGAAATACAAACAACCCAGGAAACTACAGACCAGTTAGTTTAACTTCTGTGCCAGGGAAGATAATGGAGCAGGTAATTAAAGAAATCATCTGCAAACACTTGGAAGGTGGTAAGGTGATAGGGAATAGCCAGCATGGATTTGTAAAGAACAAATCGTGTCAAACTAATCTGATAACATTCTTTGATAGGATAACGAGCCTTGTGGATAAGGGAGAAGTGGTGGATGTGATATACCTTGACTTTAGTAAGGCATTTGATACGGTCTCGCATGATATTCTTATAGATAAACTAGGAAAGTACAATTTAGATGGGGCTACTATAAGGTGGGTGCATAACTGGCTGGATAACCGTACTCAGAGAGTAGTTATTAATGGCTCCCAATCCTGCTGGAAAGGTATAACAAGTGGGGTTCCGCAGGGGTCTGTTTTGGGACCGGCTCTGTTCAATATCTTCATCAACTATTTAGATGTTGGCATAGAACGTACGCTTATTAAGTTTGCAGGCGATACCAAACTGGGAGGGATTGCAACTGCTTTGGAGGACAGGGTCAAAATTCAAAATGATCTGGACAAATTGGAGAAATGGTCTGAGGTAAACAGAATGAAGTTCAATAAAGATAAATGCAAAGTGCTCCACTTAGGAAGGAACAATCAGTTTCACACATACAGAATGGGAAGAGACTGTCTAGGAATGAGCATGGTAGAAAGAGATCTAGGGGTCATAGTAGACCACAAGCTTAATATGAGTCAACAGTGTGATAGTGTTGCAAAAAAAGCAAACGTGATTCTGGGATGCATTAACAGGTGTGTTGTAAACAAGACACGAGAAGTCATTCTTCCGCTTTACTCTGCGCTGGTTAGGCCTCAACTGGAGTATTGTGTCCAGTTCTGGGCACCGCATTTCAAGAAAGATGTGGAGAAATTGGAGAGGGTAGAGAGAAGAGCAACAAGAAGGATTAAAGGTCTTGAGAACATGACCTATGAAGGAAGGCTGAAGGAATTGGGTTTGTTTAGTTTGGAAAAGAGAAGACTGAGAGGGGATATGATAGCAGTTTTCAGGTATCTAAAAGGGTGTCATCAGGAGGAGGGAGAAAACTTGTTCACCTTAGCCTCCAATGATAGAACAAGAAGCAATGGGCTTAAACTGCAGCAAGGGAGATTTAGGTTGGACATTAGGAAAAAGTTCCTAACTGTCAGGGTAGTTAAACACTGGAATAGATTGCCTAGGGAAGTTGTGGAATCTCCATCTCTGGAGTTATTTAAGAGTAGGTTAGATAAATGTCTATTAGGGATGGTCTAGACAGTATTTGGTCCTGCCATGAGGGCAGGGGACTGGACTCGATGACCTCTCGAGGTCCCTTCCAGTCCTTGAGTCTATGTTAGGTTCAGTCCCTTTGGGGCACCTATCATTGGCCGCTGTTGGCAGACAGGATACTGGGTTGGATGGACCTTTGGCCTGACCCAGTATGGCTGTTCTCATGTTCTTATGAAGGGAGGGAGAAAGCCCTGCAACACAGTTTCTGTAGTGTAGTGGTTATCACGTTTGCTTAATATGCAAAAGGTCCTTGGTTTAGAAACAAGTGAATTTACTGTTTCTGCCTGTCCAGCAAAGCGCTCCTACTGCTGCCACTGTCCTGTTCTGCAGTAACCCCAACCCCTGCATGGCAGATGGCAGTGAAATGAGCTGAGCAAAAAGCCTTGGCATCAGCAGGGGAAAGCTAGATGGTCTGGGCCAGTCACCTTTTGAAGCCTTGTGACTTGGCCTTCTCTGCCCTGGGAGGTTGGCCTACAGAGGTCGGCTCTTCCTGCTGGCCTCCTTTGTGTGACATGCCAAAGGAGGGAGTGAGGCAGGAATGGGGCAAAAGAGGAAAGTCGAGCTGAGGAAGGCAGGGCAGAAGCTAAGCACCTCAGTGCTGCTAAGTGGGGTTAGTAGAGCACCACCATTCGTTCTGCAAAGCCTGGGGAGGTGCAGTTGGCTGCTGGGAGGTAGAATCCTGTGCCCGCCTCTTGACTTCCCAGGGATGGCTACTTGCAGCCCAGGAGAAGGACGGTTCTGGGTGAAAGAAAAACCAGCAAAGCTATGGGAGGAAATTTGGGTGCAGGGTGCTGGCTCTGCGCTGGGGGAGGGGATTGGGGTGTAGGAGGGGTGATGCTTACCTCGGGCAGTGCAGCTCCCAAAATGATCGGTACAGACAACCCTGCGTCAGCAGCTCCTAGGTGGGCCATGCCAGGGTGTGTCCAGGTGCTGCTGCATGCAGGCGCTGCCCCCAGAGCTCCCATTGGTTGCAATTCCTGGCCAATGGGAGCTGCGGAGTTGGTACTCGGGGCAGGGGCAATGAATGGAGACTTTCCCCCCGCCCCAGGGGATGCCGGGACATGCCAACCACTTCTGGGAGTGGCACGGAGGGATGGAGGTAGAGTGGGCAGGGAGCCACCTTAGTGCTGTTGGCACATCTCTGCACACCCATGGGGGGAGGGGAGCAGAGGTCGCCCATGTGCTGCCTGGGGTAGGAGCAGTGCACAGAGCTGCCTCCCCTACTGGGTCTATTACAAGAGTGGATGGGTGGGGTCTTTTGGCCTGTAAGGTGCAGCAGGACGGACTAGATGATCACATTGGTCCCTTCTGACCTTAAAGGCTCCGAGTCTAAAAGTGAGAAGGAAGTAAAGGAAGTTTTTAAAAAAAAAAACACCAAACATTGTAATACAAAGATGACTCCAACAGCTCATTGTACAGTCCCTCTCCTTTCTTCCTCCATTGTGTGTTGAATGACCTGTAGTACATTGATTGTCTCATTCCATTGATAAACTGATACAATTCAACTGAAATTAAACCAACTCCCAAGGGAGAAAACATCACATCACTGCATTGGCTGGGAAGTGAACCCAGGTCAACTGCTTGGAAGGCAGCTATGCTCGCCACTACACCACCAATGCATCTGGCAAAAGTGTCACTTATGCTTGCAAAATGAGGATAGAGCAGCATTGAGGAGATTTTTGGCCTGTTAAAATGTACTGGATTCTCATCACTAAAAAAAAACACCTCTATCTTCACTTGAGTTTGAACCATCAGCCTTTCAATTAGCCACCAAAGTTGTTAATCACAGGGTATGTCTACACTATGGGATTATTCCGATTTTACAGAAACTGTTTTTTGGAAACAGATTGTATAAAGTCGAGTGCACGCGGACACACTAAGTATATTAATTCGGCGATGTGCGTCCATATACAGAGGCTAGCGTCGATTTCCGGAGCGTTGCACTGTAGGTAGCTATCCCATAGCTATCCCATAGTTTCCGCAGTCTCTCCCACCCACTGGAATTCTGGGTTTATGTCCCAATGCCTGATGGGGCAAAAACAGTGTCGTGGGTGATTCTGGGTAAATGTCATCACTCACTCCTCCCTCCGTGAAAGCAACGGCAGACTATCATTTTGTGCCCTTTTCCCTGGATTGCCTGGGCAGACGCCATAGCACAGCAACCATGGAGCCTGTTCAGCTTTTTTTCACTGTCACCGTATGTCTACTGGATGGTGCTGACAGACGCGGTGCTGCAGCGCTACACAGCATCATCCTCTTGCCTTTTGCAAGTTAGCAAAGATGGTTACCAGCCATACTGTCCTGTCTGCTGCTTTGCAAGCTCTTTTTTGATTCTGGGACTGCACAGTCACCTGTGCTGATCGGCGCTCCACGCTGAGCAAACAGGAAATAAAATTCAAAATTTCACGGGGCTTTTCCTGTCTACTTGGCCAATGCATCCGAGTTCAGATTGCTGTCCAAAGCGGTCATAATGGTGCACTGTGGGATGGCGCCTGGAGGGCAATACCATTGAATTGTGGCCACACTAACCCTAATCCGAAATAGCAATACCGATTTCAGCGCTACTCCCCTCATCGGGGAGGAGTACAGATACCGGTATTTAGAACTCTTTATATCGATATAAGGGCTTCATTGTGTGGACGGGTGCAGGGTTAATGCCATTTAACGCTGCTAAATTTGATATAAACTCATAGTGCTGACCGGGCCAGAGAGAGCAGCAGGTTTCCCCTATAGTTTCCCGCTCCTGTGCCACCAGCCACTGCCCCTCTGCTGCACACCCTTCACCCTTAACCCCTGCACCCCCTCCTGCACACACGTGGGGACAGTGACCCGTGTGCATGGAGCAGCTGGCATTGCTACCCGCTCCTGCCTGGAATGCTGCTCCTCTGGGCACCCCTAGGAGCTGCAGAGGGGGGGTGGGGGCGCAAGAAGCCACATCATCTGAGTTCCCTGCATCCAGGTCACTTTCCTCAGCTGCGCTTCATCAGGGGAGGGCAGAGAGCAGCAGCTTCTGATGCTCCCCTCACAGCACAGCCCAGGTGGGGAAAGTGACCAGGACGCATGGAGCACATAGTGTTGCACCTCGCTCCCCTCAACCCTCTATGGGGCCATGGAGGAGCACTGGGGCAGGGAAGAGCAGTGAGCACCTTTGCAATGCCACACAGTGCCCTTTGACCCCCTGGAGCCCTGAGCGGCTGCTGGGAGGCCCTACCCCTAAGGCCAGCCAAGCTCCCCAGCAAGAACAGCAGAGAACACAGTGAGACTGGCCACACACTGAGCAGTGGTAGCCTGGTCAGCACATAATGGAGGCTTGGGTGGGCTCAGCCTCCCCAAAACTTGCATTGACAAGGAGACAGTGGAGCCCATGACTAGGGGCCCTGGAGAAATTATGTCCCCCTGGAAAAGTCTCCCCCATGTCAGCCCCTGGGCCAGAGGAGCTCTCACTCTGTGCTACGGCCCAGGGACTGCAGCAGGAGCACAGAGCTTCTCTGGTCTTGGGGCCACAGTGGGGTAGGGGTAAAGGAGTGACAGTGTGGGGCTAGTGGGGGAAGGGGTGGAACAGAGGTGACATAGTGGATGGGGCTGTGGGTGGAAGGTGTGGCAGGTGGCAGAGCCACAGATAGAAGTGAGGGGGCCTAGTTCCAGTGCTGGGACCCCTGCACTTGTTCTCCCTTTCCCTGGGCTTTGGCATCACTAGCCCCTGCTTAACGTGTAGGGTTCAGCGGTCCCCAAAATGTGGGGCATAACTCCTAGGGGAACAGAGAGGAAGATTCATAGGGGCACCTCAGGGGCTGAGCCAGCCCCCGTGGAGGGAGCACCAGTCAGCCCGACTCTGTCCCAGGTCTTTTCCAACCCCACCCTCAGCCTGGGCCCCTGATTGCCAGCTCGGCCTTGACCCCCTTAACCCTGTCTGCACCCCTCTCTTCGGCAAGCAACACCCCACTCCCAGCCCCAGTTTTCAACTGTGGCTCCAAGGGCCAGCAGCCATGGATAAGAGGGCACAGTGTGAAATGTTTGGGGACCACTGCTTTAGGGTGACGTTCTGAATCACTTCTATGCAGTCCAATAAAAACTATTCCTCACCCATCAGGACCGACTAAGTAAGTTCTGCTGCCCTTCACTCATGCAGGAAGGATAATAACATTTCATACCACTCAGTGCTAAAGTGATTTGTAACCCGCCACCAGCTAAAACTGGTCATTTTGGGGAAGTGGCCCCATCAGGCTGCATACCTAGGCAGAGTAGGTGTGTCTATGCAAACACGGTCTGTTCCTGAAGCCTTTCCCACAGCTGGTCAGTAGGTGTGAGGGGGGGAGCTCATTCAGCCCCTGCTTCCGCTTAGTATTTAAAAACACCTTAGTGGCCCTATCTC
This sequence comes from Gopherus flavomarginatus, assembly GCF_025201925.1. NCBI lineage: Eukaryota > Metazoa > Chordata > Testudines > Testudinidae > Gopherus > Gopherus flavomarginatus. Next base: position 52,265,860 of record NC_066624.1, read on the forward strand.
TGCAGGCCTTAGATTTCTCGTCCTGTCCATTTCCTGACATCTCAGGTGAGGTGGTTGAGTGTTTAAGGTGATAGACTGCTAATCCATTGTGCTCTGTATGTGTGGGTTCAAATCCCATCCTCATCAGATGCATTTAGTCTTTATTTCTCCTTTCTAGACAGCCATCTCCCACTTTGGTACATGACAGATCAAACAAAAGCCTGCTCAGAACCCCCCTTGCTTTAAATAACATGTCTAAATCTCAGGTTTCTAAAAAAAAAAAAAAACTCTAGGCCTGTATGTCTTAGTTTTTATCTCAAAAGGTAACAGCCTCATAATCTCCCCTAAACATCCTGAGACCTCCCCAAATTATTAAAATACCCCAGCTCTCAGCAAGGTCATGACAGTGACCCACAGCTAGAGTGTCTAGGCTAAGCTGTTCTGAAGGAGGCAACTCAAACATTTTCTCCCTGCTTCCCTTGGCACGGTCTAACTGGGGAAACAAAATTCCCCAAACTAAAAATTTTCGGCTGAAAAACCAATACTAGATATTTGAGGACTTTGGTTTGAATGTATTATTATTATTATCTTCTGATTTATGAATCAGTTTTGTCATCCAGGTGTGTTTCCAGCTGTTGATTTTTGGGGGAGAGATGCCAAGTCATGATGTCTCTTCCCCTCTTTCATAATTTCTTCCAACTTTCTAGAAAGCTCCTTTGCTATGATGTGAGTCAAGCAGTGTCCATTGTTGCTGTGTTATCTCGGTGAAGTCTGCATTGTACACAGTTTCTGGGATAGTCCTTGGGACTGTAGCCACCTTTAATGGGTCAGCAGTGAGTCTGGCTCCTCCATTTTTGCACCTGAAAGGCTGGTGGGGGGCATTTCCCAACCTCATAACATATTTCTGTAATGCACACAGAGCAAACTTCATAACTTCCCAAACCAATGTGAGCGCATAGAATGCAAGAAGACATTAAGGTTCAACAGATGAACAGTTCAAGATTTTTGAAATGATACCTCACCAGGCAGACTTTGTTCAAATGTATCATCACTATATGAGAGTGGTGAATATGAGGCTTCCAGGGTGCTGCTTTGAGCACAGCGTGCCACACCTGGGCTTCCATTGCAATGGGAATGTACCCTTAGAATCCATCTCTCCTGGGATAAAGATGGCAGCATGGCTGGCCTGGGTCATCTGACTTGGGCTCATGGAGCTAAAGCTGAGAGGCTAAAAACTGTGGTGCAGATATTTGTGTTCACACTGAAGCCTAGGTTCAGAAACCCTCACTCCTCGTGGGGTCTCAGAGGTTGGGTTCAAGTCCATATGTCTGCACTGTAATTTTATAGTCTTGCAGTCCAAGTCCCATAACCCTGAGTCAGCTGACCTGGGCTTTGAGACAGGTGACCTGGGTGTTTTATTCATAGTGTAGACATAACATTAGGATAGGTCTAGGAGCCCAGAAGGTTGGGAGGGAGTTTAGCAAGTGGAAATGGTAAAACTGCAGGGAAGTATTACCCTGGACTCATGGCAGTTCTCCATTGGTCTGTCTGCTTTTGAGGCAGGGATAACAACTGCCAGTGGTGCCCTGTTGAGTGTCTTTTGGGGTACCTGCTCTTGCCTATTGTCAGAAGGACCTTTGGTCTAGCCCAGTGTGGGTTTTCTTATGGTTTAAATTACACACACAGGCACTGATAACAGAGTTACTGAACGTTTGGGAGTTAGGAGCTGGTAAGTCAGCGATCCAGTCCCCTCATGGATGACCCCCTCCCTCTGGGACAGGGGCAGGTCTGAGCTCTCACACCAAATGCACATTGTGGCTGCCAGAATCTGTGGCCAGCTCATTTAGTTTATGCCAAGGGTTGAGTCCTGCTTTGTGCCCAGTGTCTGAGAATGAAAATCCTAAACCACCCTATGAAATAATGAATGCAGCAGGATGTGCTATTGTCCCTGCCCCAAAGCAGGCAATGCCATTGAGTCCAGGGTAATACTTCATTGCTGTTTTACCTTTTTTGCTTGCTAAACTCTCTCCCAACTTTGAGGGGGCCCAGAGCCCAGTATCGAGCCTGAGCTGAGACATCTACACTGCACATTTACCACCCCACGGCCAAAGCCTCGGGAGCCTGAGCTGACATTGGGTAGCCCTGGATGTTTCATTGCAGCATGGACATAGCGTAGCATTATGTCTGCACTGTCATAAACACACCCAAGTCACTATTCTCAAACACTGGGTCAGTTGATTCAGGCTTGTGGGGCTTGTGCTGCAGGGTTATAAAATTACAATGTAGACACTTGGGCTTGAGCCCAGCCTCCGAGACCCCACAAGGAGTGAGGGTCTCCTAACCTGGGCTCCAGTTTGAGCCTAAATGTCTACACTGCAGTTTTTAGCCTCACAACCTGAGCCCCAAGAGTCCAAGTCAGATGATCCAGGCCAGCCGGGCCACACTGCTTTTATTACGTTATAGATGCCCTCTCAGGGTATGTCTACATTGCAGTGTAAGCCCAGGGTTAGCAGAAGTCATGTCAGCAGCCCCAACGCATAAACATAAACCAAGAGGAAAAGACCCACCCTCCAAATAAGCTGGGCAGTGTCCATCTCCCTATGGTTCATAAGTCCAGCAACCAAAAGTCCTTTAACATGAGCCATCCCCTCTCTGCACCCCACTCACAGCTGTTGTCCTTAGTCAGTGCAAGCCCAGAGGTGCCTCTGTACAGTTCACCTGCCATCCTGGGTGGAAAAGGGGGGAAATAAGAAGGCACTGTACTCACTATGTTGTCTAGGGACTCACTCATCCCTCCACAGCCACCCTGTCCTAACCCCTAAATTTTAGTATTAGGACCCATGCGCCAGCCCATTTGGCTTTCGAACCCCTGTCCCTTGCCTAGCAAGTGCTACTGAACTGAGCGTGAGTCCCTCAGTCGAGGTCTGCAGAGCACAGTTGTGCTACCCTCAATTCACACAACAAGGATAACAACGCTTTATTTCTCCTGCCCCAATAACAAGTAGACTGGGAATCCAAGACCAGGCAAAAGTGATCATTTCGGCAAGCAATCCAACATATTTCCAACATACTGTAAAATCCACATGCAGACTCATACATGAAACCTTGCAAGAAAATCTTCCTGAGGGAGTCTGAAGCACCTGCTGCTGGAGGGAAGGAGGGAGCTGTGGGTTGGGATTGAGGGGCACTGGGAATAGGAGGGGGCTGTGGATTGGGATTGAGGAGTAGCGTGAGGATGAGGGGCCTGTGGGTTGGGATTGAGGGGGCTGTGAGTAGGGACAGAGGAGAAGGGTGAAGAGGAGTAGGCTCTGGTTGGGAGTGAGAAGCAGTGTGCATAGGAGGGACTGAAGTTTGGGACTGAGGGGCACTGGGAAAAGAGGGGACATGGGTTTAGGCTGAAGAGCATCGTAATTTGGGGATCCAGCAGGAAAGGGGAAAGCAGCAGGTGATTCTAATTCCTAGGGATACTCTATGTGTTTGTACGTGTGTGTGCGTGCAGGGAAGGAACATGCTATATGCCCAGAGGCCTTTATTCCTCCAGGCTGCAAGAATAGAGGGGCTGTCAGGAAGTTGCCCCTTCAAACCCACACACAAAAAGGCCCTTCTGAGGAAAGGGAAAATCCTGAAGAGAGAAAGTTATGTCAAAGAGGACTCCAGAGGGACAGTTTAAGACTTGGGGAGTAGTTTATCACCTGCCCAGGGACTTGAATCCTGGACCCTCAGATTAAAAGTCTGATATTCTGCCAACTGAGCTTGCCAGACTCACAAAGTAAAAGAGCAACTTGGTGTGGAGGAGAACTAGTCAAGAAAACAAGAGTGGGAAACAGTAGGGAAAACCTGCTGCTCTCTCTGGCCTGGTCAACACCAAGTTTATATCTAATTTAGCAGCATTAAATCACATTAACCCTGCACCCGTCCACACAACAAAGCCCTTTATATCGATATAAAGGGTTCTTAATACCGATATCTGTACTCCTCCCTGACAAGGGGAGTAGCGCTGAAATCGGTATTTGCCATGTCGGATTAGAGTTAGTGTGGCAGCAATTCAGTGGTATTGGCCCCCTTTGAGCTCTGCTTGCAGAGGCAATAAAGTCAGTGTTGTTTCAAATTCCTGCATTCTTTATTACTTCCTCACATAAACAGGGGGATCACTGGCACAGTAGCCCAGGAGGGGTGGGGGAGGAGGGAAGCAACGGGTGGGGTTGTTGCAGGGGCACCCCCTGGAATGGCATGCAGCTCATCATTTCTGCGGGATGTCTGGGGCTCTGACCCAGAGTGGCCGTTTGCCTCTCTTGTTCTTTAGTAGGCTTGCCTGATAGTCTAGACAGGACTGACTCTCCCTTTAGACAAAACTCAAAGAAGGGAATGACCTGGGGAGTCATTCCCATTTTTGTCCATGTGCCCCTGGCCAGCCTCACCGAGGTCGGCCAGGAGCATCCATGACAGCAGCAGACTGTACAGTATAACTGGTAACTGTCATTGTCAACTTGCAAAGCAGCAGACAGGACGTTATGGCTGGGAACCATCTTTGCTAACTTGAAAAGGCAAGGGGATGCTGCTGTGTAGTGCTGCAGTACCGCGTCTGTCAGCATCATCCAGTAGTCATACGGTGACGGTGAAAAAAGGCTGAATGGGCTCCATGGTTGTCGTGCTATGGCATCTGCCCAGGCAATCCAGGGAAAAGGGCGCGAAATGATGGTCTGCCATTGCTTTCACAGAGGAAGGACTGAGTGATGACATTTACCCAGAATCACCCACGACACTGTTTTTGCCCCATCAGGCATTGGGACCTCAACCCAGATTTCCAATGGGTGGGAGAGACTGCAGAATCTATGGGATAGCTATGGGATAGCTACCCACAGTGCAACGCTCTGGAAATTGACACTCACCTCAGTATATGGACGCACACCGCCGAACTAGTGTGCTTAGTGTGTCCACGTGCACTCGACTTTATACAATCTGTTTCCAAAAACTGGTTTCTGTAAAATCAGAATAAACCCATAACGTAGACATATCCTGTGATTAACAACTTTTGGTGGCTAATTGAAAAGCTGATGGTTCAAACCCAAGTGAAGATGGAGGTGGTTTTTTTTAGTGATGAGAATCCAGTTCATTTTAATGGGCAGAAAATCTCCTCAATGCTTGTCTAGCCTCATTGGGCAAGCATAAGTGGTACTTTCAACAGATGTGTTGGTGGTAGTGGTGAGCATAGCTGCTTTCCAAGCAGTTGATCTAGGTTCAATTCCCAGCCAGTGCACTGATGTGATGTTTTCTCTGCTGGGAATTAGTTTAATTTCAGTCACATTGTATCAGTTTTTCAATGGAATGAGAGAATAAATGTTCTGCAGGTCATTCAACACACAATGGTGAAAGAAAGGGGTGGGACTAGACAACGAGCAGGTGGAGTTATCCTGATATTACAATGTTTGGTTTATTTTTTTTAAAAAACTTTCTTTACTTCCCTCTCCCTTTTAGAATCAGAGCCTTTAAGGTCAGAAAGGACCAATGTGATCATCTAGTCCGACCTGCTGCACCTTACAGGCCAAAAGACTCCCCTTCCCTCCTGTAATAGACCCAGTAGGGGAGGCAGCTCTGTGCACTGCCCCTACCCCAGGCAGCACATGGACGACCTCTGCCCCCCTCCCCTAATGGGTGCGCAGAGATGTGCCAGCAGCACTAAGGTGGCTCCCTGCCCACTCTGCCTCCGTCCCTCCGTGTCACTCCCAGAAATGGCCAGCATGTCCCGGCATCCCCTGGGGTGGGGGGAGTGTCTCCATTCATTGCCCGTGCCCCAAGTACCAACTCCACAGCCCCCATTGGCCAGGAAGTGCAGCCAATGGGAGCTCTGGGGGCAGTGCCTGCAGGCAGCGGCACACAGAGACCCCCTGGCACGGCCCACCTAGGACCTGCTGCCACAGGGTTGTGTGTACCAGTCACTTTGGGAGATGCAGTGCCCGGGGTAAGCGCCACCCCTCCTGCACCGCAACCCGCTCCCCCAGTGCAGAGCCCGCATCCCACACCCAAATTTTCTCCCAGAGCTTTGCTTGTTTTCCTTTCACCCAGAACCATCCTTCTTCTCTTGGAATGCAAGTAGCATCTCTGGGAAGCCAAGAGGTAGGCTAAGGATTCTACGTTCCAGCAGCCAACCGCACCTCCCCAGGCTTTTCAGGCTTTGCAGAACAAATGGGCTTAGCTTCTGCCCTGCCTTCCTCAGCTAGACTTTCCTCTTTTTCCCCATTCCTGCCTCACTCCCTCCTTTGGCAAGTCACGCAAAGGAAGCCAGCAGGAAGAGCTGGCCGCCATAGGCCAACCTCCAAGGGCAGAGAAGACTAAGCCACAAGGCTTCAAAAGGTGACTGGCCAAGGTCCTCTAGCTTTCACCTGCTGATGCTAGGGCTTTTTCCCAGCTCATTTCACCACCTTCTGTCCTGCAGGGGTTGAGCTTATCACAGCTGTTACCCAAAATTGGGCCAGCTAGTAAGCGTAGGGAGGACTAATGACCCACCAGAGTTTGGCAGAAAGTAGTACATTTATTATACTGATAGCTACGCTCAAAAGAAGCAGCGGGGGTGTCACACTCACAAACCCATGCTCCCAGGACAGGCACAGCACTGGAGATGTCAGGATTCTGCAAGGTAAGTGTCCCACAGTGCGGCTATCGACGGTGCGAGGAAGGTAAGTCTTCCTGAGGCAAAATGAAATATAACGCAGAGAACCACTGGCCAGGCAATCCAGGCAAAGGGCATTCACTGGAGGTACAAGCTTGTGAGTGACTCCTGAGCATGTGGCCCCTTCTCCTTTTAAGGACCTGCACCAAATGGCCTGTGATTAGAGATGAGTTGGCTGCAGCTGGTTGGTCATGCTCTACTTTGGGCAGTGTCCATGCTCTGGGTGTGTGAGTGCTGCCTAATTAGAGTCCCAGACACCTTGTCTACCTGGAAGCTCTTCTGCTCTTCAACCAGCCCATTCATCCCACAAGCATTCCTGGAGGGGGAGTGGGAAAAATTACTTCACAGGTATTCAGAGAGGGAGAGGAGAGAAGTGTAACACACCTATTGAGCATACAGGTTATACATTGCATAGAAATCACTGCTGCACCTACAACAGCAGGGACAGGCCAGTAGGAGCTGGGAAAAGGAAGCCATCATGTTTCTGCCTGGTTTTAAACCAGGGACCTTTTGTGTATTAAGCAAACATGATAACCACTACACTACAGAAACTCTGTTGCAGTGTTCTGCCCCTCCCTTCATAAGAACATAAGAATGGCCATACTGGGTCAGACCAAAGGTCCATCCAACCCCATATCCTATCTGCCAACAGTGGCCAATGCCAGGTGCCCCAGAGGGACTGAACCTAACAGGTAATGATCAAGTGATCTCTCTCCTGCCATCCATCTCCTCCCTCTGACAAACAGAGACTAGGGATACCATTCCTTACCCATCCTGGCTAATAGCCATTCATGGACTTAACCTCCATTAATAGGTAGGGATGTCCTATTGCCCCACAGGAAGTGGAAGGCCCTCGTGTTCAGTCTCAGCAGCACTCATGGAGCAGGGGAAAACACATGGCTGAGGAAATTCCTCATAGCCAAAAGATAGGTCTTGAGCATCACAACTTTGTAGGCTAATGACAAGGTCCACTTATGCCACTGGCTGAGCCTTTCCTCACAGGCCAGCAACCGCTTCTCCCAGTTGGTGTACCCCACCTCGTCCCCAACCAAACGCTAGAAGGCCCAGCTCATCAGCCTGCCCACTCTTGCAGCCCTCCTCTTCTGCTCTGACTGATAGGGAGGAGTATTGAGCCTCCCTCCCTTAGGCCCTTCAGCATTCCTGGGGACACCAACACTGCACAAGTGACTTTGGGCCAGTAGGTCAACCAATAGGGCTGCCTCCTAGGCCAGGCTGCAGCCCAGCTTCAGGACTCAGAGGAAATGCAGCTCGCATCCCTACCGACAGGACTCCAGGCACAGCCAGCCTTCTGGATCAAACATCCCCTCTTGTGTTCAAGTCACAACAGCTAGCGGGCAAAAGACAGACTTTCATGGCCTTTGAGAAAGCAAGACAGAGCCTTGGAAGACCCAGTAGGGTTAGGTGCCACAGCAATTGCTTTCAGATCCCACTGAGACTTCAACTCATATTGCAGGATTCAAAGTCCTGAGTGCTGGCCCTTACACCATGGGACCAATAGGGAACCCCCAGACCTCTGCTAAGGATGACCCTGTGTGGGCAACCCTGCGTTTGCTCACCAAGTTGTCATGCAGCAGTTTGCTGCAGCTCCCAGAGGCATTTCTTAATCCAGACTGAGAGGCCAGTGGGCAAGTGAGGAAGTTGCCCCTTCAGTCCTAGGCAATACATGGCCCTTCCTAGGAAAGGCCAAGCCCTGGAAAGGAGAAGCTGAAATTAAGTAATACCTTCTGAAGATCTTGGACGATATTACAGGAAAAACTGTTTTTTTCATTTACCAGTGACTTGAACCCTAGACCCTCAGATTAAAAGCCTGATTCTCTACCAACTGAACTAGCCATGCTCACACATACAAATGGCAAATTTCATGCAGAAGAGAAATTAGTTATGAAAATGAGGGCAGGAAATAATACAGAAAACTTGCTACTCTTGCTTTCTTAGCAGTCCTAGCCCCAGCCTGCTCCTCCATCTGGTGCCCTGAGGCCTTATTCTTTCTTTAGTTAAATATCAAATCCAGGAGAAAACACAGATATACAGAAATGTCATTGGAAATTCAAAAATAAAAAAGGAAAATGCAATTCCCATCACTTTAGCGTATCTGGGCCATTCCTGTATCGAGAGGACCTGCTAAGGTCCCTGTGTGCTTACGAGAAACCTGGAGGAACTCATACCACAGCCTGAACATGAAACTCAACTGCTCCCAGATGCCGCAGTAAAACCCTTTCCCTGCTGTGACGTTGCGCTCCATAGGATTTTATGAAAATATGCTACTGAGTGTGAATATAAAGTAACTGAAATATGCTTCATGCAAAACGTCTCTTGTAAGGTATCATTACAAAGCTTATAATCTACTGTGTGTGTTCATCCTATTTGTACGAACCAATAATTCCTGTATCTGAAACTAGAAATATGAAATATAACTCTGAGGTCCTATTGTAATGATGCAAAGTGTGGGCCATTAATAGTGGTTTGGACTCTTGATGGCTCCCATTAACCAGGACAATAGACTGCAGATGGCTCTGTCCTGCACCATCTGGGAGTCAGGCCAGGAAGAATGAAGGCTTGGGGTCTCACAGGACATGTGACAATGTCACCTGGTACAGGAATCCATCTTAAACCTGAGGCTTTTCCCCGGGAGAGAGACAAAAGATTCCTGCCTTGTAGCAAAGCTGTATAAGGGATGGAACAGAAGAAAGGTGGGTGCAGTCATGAGACATCCCCTAGCTACCTTGAGCTGAAACAAGGACTATACCTGGTGAAAAGATTGGGTCCAGACAAGAAAAAAGTCTAGTCTGCGAAAGAAGCATATTGGAAGATCTCTGAGGGTGAGACTTGATCTGTATTGAGTTTCATATTGTATTAGGCTTGGACTTGCATGTTTTTGTTTTATTTTGCTCTATGGAGAATACAAATGGCACAGAGAAGGAAAAGATAATGCCATAGAAAAGTCTCTGTGTGCGTGTGTGTGTGTGTGTTAGATGGGTGGGAGGGTGTCTAGAAACCACTCTCCTCTAGTTCCTTTTCTCTGATTTCCTTTGGAAAATCTGAAGCAGGGAGCAAAAGCCATTGTTATCACCTCTGAGGCTTGAACTCATAACCTTCAGATTATGAGACTGACACGCTGTCAACTGCACTAAGAAGACTTTGAAAAGCTTTAGCCTCAGTGCATATAGGACCCTCCTACATCGGTGACTGGGGCAGGGAAGGAGCCAGGGGTGTGCTGGAAGAAGCAGGGAGCTCTGGTGCCCACAGACCTGTCCTGGCAGCTTTCTCAGCAGCAAATAAATCAATTTGCCCTGCCAGTGAACAATCTACTGGAACTAATGGCAGCACAGGGGGGTGTTTCCAAGCTATGCACCTACTTCCACATTTTAGAACTTACTCTCCTTTTCCTAGTAGGGCACTTTTCATGGGAATTAGGCAAAGCAAACTACACAGATAAGAGGAACAAGCTGGGGAAGGTACATGGGGAACAGAATCCAGGGCTCCAGATAAGGCTTGAATTTATAATCCCAGCAGCTTGCCCTTCTGCACTAACCAATTGCACCACTGCAGATGCTTTTTAGATGGATTTGGGAAGCAGGCAGTTCTCAATCTCTGTGGTTCACACCTTTGCCTGGTAATTGAAAAGCAGCTGGTTCAAACCTAATTCAAGATGTGGCTTTTCAGTGATGAGACTCCAGTACATTTTAACAGGAAGAAAATCTCCTTTATTCTGGTTTAGCCCCGTTTGACTCCTTCTGCCCATCTTCTCCACACCCCCAGTCTCTTTCCTTCCCCACTGGGGCCATGCTGAGAGGAGCCGCAGTCAGTCTCTGTCACAGAGACTCTGTATCCTATAAACGGAGGGAGGGGTCACTTTAAAACATTGATAATGGGTAGGGGAGGGGTGTGCATGGTTACGGGGAGGAAGGATGAAGACCTAACAGTGGGGCCCAGAGAGATTCCCCCAAACAGGGGAGATCCCCTGCTGCCTCCCATCTGCCAGCTATGGGAAGAACAACTGTGTGTGGGGGGTCTCCACATGCTGTCCCCGCCCCAAGAGCCAACTGTGGCAATGGGAGCTGCAGGGCTGGAGTCTGCAGGCAGCAGTGCTCAGAGCCCCGAGCCCTCCCGCTTAGGGGCTGCTGCCAGAGGGGGGTGCGGGTTGCTTTCGAGAGAGGCTTGAGGTAAATGCTGCACCCCTCACCCTCTCCTGCACCCCCAACCTCCTGCCCCAACCCAGACCCCATACCTGCATCCAAACTCCTTCCAGGACCCTGCTCCTTGCACACGCTCCTGCACCTCAACCCCCTGACTGAGCCCAGACCTGCACCCAAACTCTCTCCCAGAGCCCAGCCCCTCTCCCTCCCACATCCAAACTCCCTCCCAGAGCCTTAGGCAGGTGTAGTGGGGCAGGCAGGACTTGGTCCCATTCTGGGCACCACCAGAAATTATACAAACCTGCCGCCTCTGTCCAGCCCAACCTTCTGCTGATGCACCTCAGCCCACACCCGTGCAGGGGTTGAAGCTTCCATTGCTTAAATTCCAGGACACTGAGGGATTTTAGCTCCACTTTGCCCAGAGGGAACCTTCACCCCACTCCCAATCAGGTTCTTGTCCATGGGATCACTGTAGGGGGGCTGGGTCCCTCGGTGTCTTTTCTCTCTCTACGACAGGCCAGGGTGCAATAACTGGGGCATCTGAGCACCCAGGACCTTCTGTGGGGCTGCCATTCCCCTTCCCCGTCTCTGGTCTCATCTGTCATTGACTCCAGCCTTTTTTCTATCTATCGTCAGCACCTCCCAGGCAAGCTGCACTCACCTCAAAAAGACATAAAGTCCTGTGGCACCTTATAGACTAACAGATGTATTGGAGCATAAGCTTTCGTGGGTGAATACCCACTTTGTCAGATGCATGTGGTGGAAATTTGCAGGGGCAGGTATAAATATGCAGGTAAGAATTAGTCTAGAGATAAGGAGGTTAGTTCAATCAGGGAGGTTGAGACCTTCTTCTAGCAGTTGTGGTGTGAAAGCCAAGGAAGGAGAAATTGATTTTGTAGTTGGCTAGCCAGTCACAGAATTCCAACTCCATTCATCTGATGAAGTGGGGATTCACCCCTCAAAGCTTATGCTCCTGTACATCTGTTAGTCTATAAGGTGCCACAGAACTCTCGCTTTTTACAAATCCTGGTTAATGCGGCTACCCCTGTGATACTCAAAAAGACAGTGTCCCCTGTTGGGTGTATGTCACTGACCTGTCTCCTCTCTGAGCACTGACTGCCCCTCTGTTTCCTTGCCTCTCAGTCTGAGCAGATGGGACCTTTCCCTCCACTGTTAGAGGATTCGCCCTTCTCATCTACCCTTGTCCCAAGCAGCACAGCGAGAGGGAATCTTAAATGTACCAAGGTGACTTCGGAGCAGAAACCCCCCTGACCTTCCATGCAACTGACACTTGCCCCTCACTGAGCAGGACTGAAACTGGTGTAGGAAGACTGGTGGGCCACATCCCCTCTGGGCATGAGCAAAGAGCAGGGTGAAAAAAATAAACCTGAAGATGCAACCCATGACCTCATACATGCAAAGTATGTGCTCTACCACTAAGCTACACCCCCAGATGGGCTGTGTTTGCTATGGGTTACACTCAGAGCCCTCCTGTTCTCACTGCGTCCAGTGACCTATAAGCTTCATAAGAAGCCCATTCCCGTCTCTGAGGGCCAGGCCTGCTCAGCTAGAGGTTACTTGTTCATAGGCGTCACTTTTCAGCAGGGCCAGATTCTATGTGTGGGGCAGAGAGAGTATGTGCCCTGGACTCAGGGAGCAGAGATACACTCAGCCCTCTCCCCTGCATTGGGGTGGGGAGTGCTGCAATCCCCTGCTGCAAGGTCATGGTGGGGGATACTGTGAGCAGCTCAACACCTCACTCTGGTGGCAGAAGTGGGGTGGGGAGTTCTAGGTGTTTCCACCTGCCTATGAAGTCCAGCTTTCCGCAGGACATTCACTGTGGTGCAATTGGGTCACTGTTTCCATGGCTGAACAGCAAAGAATCACTCCCAGTTTCCCTTCTATCTGCAGCAGGATTAGCCTGTGTCAGTGGTTAATGTGGAACGGGGCTCTGAGCTTTGCCATCTTGTGAGTTCTGAATGCTGAGCCCCCTGGATCCTTCTGCTGAGAGCATGGTGATTGCACAACAGCTGCAAGGCCTTTTTCCCTCTCCTTGTCCTCCTCGGCTTCTCCAGACTTTCCCCAATATTGATTCTATCAGGCGCTGGAGGGATCTAAGGACCTGCAGGTTTCCCTCACCCACATCTTAAGGCAAACAGTGATTCCCTTCTCTGACACTCCTGGGTCTGGGCTTCTTATGAGTTTTTCTCCAGGGGACCTGATTCCCTGTGAAAATGTGTGTGTGTGTCATGTGGGGAACTCAGACTCTCCCCCACTAGATGAGTCCAACAGCACCTCCCCTTGGTGGGAGAATCCTAAATTTCACCCTCCCCCCTGGTTTCTCTGACCAGCTGATGGCGGCAGCATGCTAAATCAACCCCAGCTCTCTGGTCTAGAAAGCAGCATCTAACCAGCCTTGTGACAGCTCCGGTTTGCTCACTGGAGACATAACAAATCAGGAAAGAAGTCAAATGTCAGACACAGAACCTCAGCTCACAAATAAACACCCTCAGGGATTGAGAACTCGTTAAAAGATAGGGAATAAAGGGTAGGAATTAATGGTAAATTCTCAGAATGGAGAGGGGTAACTGGTGGTGTTCCCCAAGGGTCAGTCCTAGGACCAATCCTATTCAATTTATTCATAAATGATCTGGAGGAAGAGGTAAACAGTGAGGTGGAAAAGTTTACAGATGATACTAAACTACTCAATATAGTTAAGACCAAAGCAGATTGTGAAGAACTTCAAAAAGATCTCACAAAACTAAGTGACTGGGCAATAAAATGGCAAGTTAAATTTAATGTGGATAAATTTAAAGTAATGCACATTGGAAAAAATAACCTCAACTATACATACAATATGATGGGGGTTAATTTAGCTACAACATGTCAAGAAAAAGATCTTGGTGTAATTGTGGATAGTTCTCTGAAGATGTCCACGCAGTGCGCAGAGGCGGTCAAAAAAGCAAACAGGATGTTAGGAATCATTAAAAAGGGGATAGAAAATAAGACTGACAATATATTATTGCCCTTATATAAATCCATGGTATGCCCACATCTCGAATACTGGGTACAGATGTGGTCTCCTCACCTCAAAAAAGAGATTCTAGCACTAGAAAAGGTTCAGAAAAGGGCAACTAAAATGATTAGGGGTTTGGAGAGGGTCCCATATGAGGAGAGATTAAAGAGGCTAGGCCTCTTCAGCTTGGAAAAGAGGAGACTAAGGGGGGATATGATAGAGGTATATAAAGTCATGAATGATGTTGAGAAAGTGGATAAGGAAAAGTTATTTACTTATTCCCATAATACAAGAACTAGGGGTCACCAAATGAAATTAATAGGTAGCAGGTTTAAAACAAATAAAAGGAAGTTCTTCTTCACACAGCGCATAGTCAATTTGTGGAACTCCTTACCTGAGGAGGTTGTGAAGGCTGGGACTATAACAATGTTTAAAAGGGAACTGGATAAATTCATGGTGGCTAGGTCCATAAATGGCTATTAGCCAGAAAGGGTAAAAAATGGTGTCCCTAGCCTCTGTTCATCAGAGGATGGAGATGGATGGCAGGAGAGAGATCACTTGATCACTGCCTGTTACCTTCACTCCCTCTGGGGTACCTGGTATTGGCCACTGTCGGTAGACAGATACTGGGCTAGATGGATCTTTGGTCTGACCCGGTACGGCCGTTCTTATGTTCTTATAGGGCACCTTCTACACGGCGACTGGACAGTTGACTGACTTTAAATCTAGCTAGCTCTGTTAGTAGAGCATGATGCTCTTAATCCCACCATCATAAATTCAAGCCCCATGGTAGGTGGTAGCGACAGCCCTTAGGTGTCACTCTTCTGCTAATAGTCACAGATCCAGCTGAAACAAACTCTCTATGCTCTTTGGCAGGTCATGTTTCTTCTTCTCTCTGAGCTTCACTAAAACATGAAGAGAGAACAAACTGACATTTGCATCCTATGTTAAGAGAGTATTTTCTCCTCTTCCATTGTACCCCAGGCAAGAAGAGGGGATAATAACCAATTAACAGATGATTGCAGAGGGAAAAGTTTGGTCTTTATAAATAGGGCAATGATCATTTGGTCTCCATGTCCACTGATGGTAGGACAAGAAGTAATGGACTTAATCTGCAGCCAGGGAGATTCACGTTAGATATTGGGAACAGCTTTCTAACTCTGAGGGTAGTTAAGCTCTGGAATAGGTTCCCAAGAGTGTCTGTGGAGTCTCTGTCCTAAGAGACTTTTAAGAATAGGTTGAACAAACCTCTGTCAAGGATACTCTGCATATACTTGGTCCCATAGACAACCTACTCTGGCTCTGGTTCCCTCCTTCTGCTCCCTGCCTGGGCCAACTGCTGTGGGCACTTGATCCCACATGCCCCCAATGCATCGTCTCTGCTTGGCTCTGCTTCAGCAGAGAGGGCTGGATTTTATGACCTCTCCAGGGCCCTTGCAGCCGTACAGATCTATAATTCGATGCCATTGCAATACAATATAAACAACAACAAAAGTGGAAACACCCCAATCTAACATCTAACAATTCAGCATGAACTAACATTCCACAGCACAAAGTGACAACACGTAGGAGTGCAAAGCCCGACAATTCAGCACCATGCAAATGAATGCCCCATGGGGCAAAACGACGCACTGCAAAAGAGCTCAGCTCAAACCAGTGCAACACAAGCCAGTGCAAAAACCATACAACATGAAACAATGCATCAGAGTGCAAAGTGACACTGTGCAAAACAGCTCAGCGTGGAACAGCGACACGGCACAAACCCACACAACAGAATCGTATAGAAAGATAGGGCAGGGAGGGACCCTGAGAGTCAGGACCAAGTCTCCCTAGGCTGTCCCTGACAGGTGTTTGAAGAACAAGGAAACAAAAAGGGCACCACAAACTTATGTTTTTTGGATGAGTCAAGAAAAGGGAGTTGCATTGTCCCCCTCAGGTAGCCCCTGTTCAATTCCAGGTCAGAAAACAAAACTCTTCTGCAAGAATATCCAAAAAATATTGTGTTTCACTTTACTTCATAAATACAGTTGTGTGGCAATTAAATGATGACTCTAAAGTTTCATAAAAGTGTGGGAAATATGGATGTATCTGAGGAAATGGCTTGGAATGAAGGAAGACAAAAACTGATGGGTTGAGAGAACAAGCACTGTTTCCCCCTGGTTTGGAACTTCTCTCACAACTACTGGAAGAGAAAAGCAAAGCAAATGGTGTTCTATTGTTGCAAAGGAGATTAAAGTGAGGCCATTTTCTGCAGATAGAATTAAATGGTCATGTCAGGAGTGGGATTTGAAACCACGTCTCCATGCAGAGACCAGAACACCCAATGGACTGGGAAAAAAGAAACTTATAACTAGCACTTCAGACCAATCCACCATCCTAATACTACAAAGAAGGTGACTTAACCCTAGTTTTCATTAATAGTTGATGAACTCTTTAGGGAGCTCAAGATGGCACATCTCTTTCAAATTCTACAGACCTTCTACAGCACAGCACATTTTTAGACACACTCACCTGAACCTAAAGTTACACGTTTCCTGGAGCTCCATGATTTCTGCGGTGTTGGAATCTCCCTGTTTGCTTTTTAAGTGAACAAAAGATGGGTGCTGGCATTCTGAAAGAGTAATGGTGAACCTCAAAATCCTGTCCTGTGCACCAGACAGTTAAGCAACCAGTACTCACAACCTCTACTATGATAGCATCCTGTCTGGGAACAACTCACTTACCAACAGCTGGGGTGTGAAATCCTCATTTCTTTGCTGTTCTGTCACTGTAGTCCCCACTTTCATATTGCTTGTCTGTATAATCTCTGTCTGGTTCTGTAACTGTTTCTGTCTGCTGTATAATTAATTTGTTTTGTGTAAACCAGTTAAGGTGGTGGGGTATAATTGGTTAGATAATCATGTTACAATATGTTAGGATTGGTAAGTAAAATGATTGGTTAAGATAGAGCTAAGCAGAACTCAAGTTTTACTATATAGTCTGCAGTCAATCAGGAGGTAAGGGGGGGAACGCGAATGGGAATTGAGGTAGGGGAATTGGAATTATGTTTTGCTAAGGGGGGGAATAGGAACAGGGAAGGGGAACAGGGACACAGGCAAGCCTCTGTGGTGTCAGAGCTGGGAAGGGGGATACTGAGGAAGGAAACTGGAATCATTGCTTGCTGGAAGTTTACCCCAATAAACATTGAATTGTTTGCACCTTTGAGCTTCATGCATTGCTGCTCTCTGGTCACGTGAGAAGGACCAGGGAATGGGAGGATGATGGGATAAGCCCTCTAACAAGTATGTCTTTCAGGGTGTGAAACCCCCCCGAACCAGTATAATTAAGCTGACCTAAGCCATGGTTAGATAGTGCTAAATCAAAGGAAAGATTGTTTTGCCAATGCAGCTATTACAGGGATGGAAAACCCCTCCCCTCACTGTAGCAACTGTCTGCTCCACAGGGCTACAGCAGTATTTTAAGCATAGCCAGCCTCAGATAGAGACCAGATCTGGCTCTATGGATGCTCAGGCACTAAGACAGGAGCAATGACAATACACAATGCTTCTGTAGTTGGCAGGATTCAAACCTGCATGGGGAGACCCCAATAGATTTCTAGTCTATTGCCTTCTCCACTCGGCCACAACTACTTAAGGTACAGCTGCTGCACTACATGATGATTCTGTTCTCACAGAATTGTCACTTCAAATTGCTCAGACAAGCTCCCCCAGCACACTCATGGCTGTGCATTAGTGTAAGTGAGTCCATGGTGAACAGCAAGAGTTCCTGCCCATTTCCCTTCCAGCTGGAGCATGATTAGTGTGTTTGTGGCTAACGACATTGCTATAGATTGTTGTTCATTCCCCACACTGACAATTCAGACAGTCCCTTTCCTATTCAAATCTCCACCTTATCATTCCAATAGCCGGGGGCAGGATTTCTCTGGGACACTGAAATGTTTCAGGGGGTTGGTGTGTGAGCTCAGCCTTGCATTCCATCCCTGATGTTTCATGGACTAACACCAGCAGCAGAAAGAAAGAGCCGAGCCAATATCTCACTGTCAGCGGTGAAGGTGACCACCTCCCCTCTGTCTGACCATTGCCATTGCAGGAGAGAAGGGTTCACTGGAATCGAATGCCCTGGCTCAGACAAGAGACACAGGGAGGTTTTACTGTTATTGGATCTGTGCAAAGGAAATTGTGCCTCTATATGAAATTGAGGAGGGAAATGAAATGTCCACATGGTGGCTCAGTGCCTTAAGGAATGTGGGCGATGGACTCTGGCTGAGAAATGATTTAACAGGAATTTGTATCAATGTGTTGCCCTGATTAAAAGCTACGGCTGTAAGGTTCTACTGTTGTTAGTACTTGAACCTGCATGGAGACACCCGAGTGGGTGTCAAGTCCATTACCTTAACGAGGGGTAGTTGATTATTTTGTCAAGATGCAAATTTCTTGGTCAAGATCTAGTCAATGTCTAGATGACAGAGAAAATAATACACTGATGATAATAAGAAGAATTTAGAAATATTTACAGTTGCTATGGGCATAACTATGATGATTGTTTCATGTTTCACTCTTTATATCTGACACCACCATCACCTTTCCCTTTAGCCTTGTAGTTTGCCAAGGGTAAAACTAAACATCTCTTCAGATACAAGGGAGTGTTTGTGTTCACTCCTGCTAGCTACACAGAGGCTTGATGTAGCTGCTTTCAGTCCTCCGGCTCTGCCCTGATAAGTAACATTTCAGGGTGTCACTGAACTGAAGGAGGGAGATCATTTTTTGACAGATGACGCCTCCTCTTAAAGGTGTTTGTCTGGCTGGCAGCCCTGGTTCCCTGGTCTCTCCTGAGGGAAGAAAGTTTCTGTGCAAAATACTAAAACTTTTAACAGAGAGGAGGGAAAGGGGATGGCCACATGATGGGGCCAGTGTGTATGACAACATGGTTCTTTTATGTGGGATGACTCTGAACGTTGACTGATCTCCACTCCCTTGGATTTGAAGAGATGTTTAGTTGTGCACTTAGGAATCCATAAGGCTGAAGCAATTTTATGGGTGATGACACTACGATGGAAGGGTTTTTTAATGTTGTAGAAATTGTTAAAAACACTTAGCTTCAACTGGAACTGCCTATTAAAAAAGGCTGGTTTCCCCACGTCAGTTCCATAAGCTCTCCTAGAAAAACCCTGGATTCTCTCCTGCCTCGGTGGGAACTAGAGGGAATCGTCCTCTGCTGCCCTTGGCTCTAGGCTGATTTTTCTGGGGAGGGGACGTGGAATTGATTTGTTCGCTGTTGAGAAGGGAGCCGGGCCAGTTCCCAGGGAACCAGAACTCCCAGCATCTTCCCAGCCCAACCCAGGCTGCTGCCCCGTCCCAGTCTCTGTTCCTCTGGGAGCCCTCCATGTTTGACTCTAGAGCAGGCTGGGAGCAGCAGCTGAGGCAGAGGACAGCCTGGGCCAGGCAGATAAGGAGTTTAGCAAGCAAAGAATGTAAAATGGCAGTGGAGTATTACCTTGGACTTGAGGGCATTTCTCCATTGGTCTGTCTGCCTTGGGGCAGGGACAATAACACGTCCTGCTGCATTTGTTATTTCAAGAGGCAGTTCAGGATTTTCATTCTCACACACAGTGCACAAAGCAGGACACAACCTTTGGCATAAACTAAACAAGCTGCTCACAGATTCTGACAGCCACAGTGAGCGTTCGGGTGAGAGCTCAGACCTGCCCCTGTCCCAGAGGGAGAGTGTCATCTGTGTGGGGACTGTACCACTGACCTACCCGCTCCTAACTCCCAAACTTTCAGTAGCTCTATTATCAGTACCTGTGAGTGTTATTTAAACCATAAGGAAAACCACACTGGGCTAGCCCAAAGGCCCAGCTAGCTCTGAATCCTCTCTTCTGATAGTAGCCAAGAGCAGGTGCCCCAACAACCAGTCTGCAAGACACCACTGGGAGTTGAACCCAGGATCTCCTGTTTACTAAACAAATGCTTTAGCCAGCTAACCCATGGTGCCTGTGGGTGGCTAAAACACACTGTTTCCCCACACCTGACTCCCTGCCATTGCCACCAGGGCCTGACAAGCTTTGCTTCTATTTGAATTCTGCAAAGCAGAGGAGCAGGTGACATTTTCCTTACAAGTTGTATGTGAGTGAATCTTTGGCCAGGTCTGCACTACAAAGTTTTTTCAGTAGAATTATGTTGCTCAGGTGTGTGAAAAACACACAACGCTACCTCAGTCAGCAGCTTGTGGCAGGTGTACACACTGCAATGCCACGTCTGGCGACAAAACTGCCATGTTTTGCTGACAAAATAAAACAACTTTGATGAGAGATCTAGAGCTTTTTGAAGCAAACAAAGTGACAGAGTAGACGCTGCCATTCATTATATCACCATAACTGGCCTCCTCCAGTATCCCACAATGGCCGCCATGAACTCGCCTACCCTGCATTCCTGCTACAGAGCCTGGCCTCCTCTTTCATTGCTCTGGGAAGTTCTGACAGCTGAGCCTGCTGCTCTGCTCTGGCAGCCAGGAGCAAATCACTGCCGTGGAATGCTGCTCTCTCCCGCACTGCGAACACAGAGCAGGGTAGCGGGAACTTCATTACAGTGTGGGGGGAGCCACTGGCATCCGAACTGTGACACGCCCAGGACACCCCTTCCCTCAAGGAGGCTCTTACCTTCTAAACAGGGAAGGCTGTTTTCTAGTAAAATCAGGAAAAGGGAAGGAGAAAACTCAAAAGAGGTTCCTCCTGGCGCTCACATACGTGAACCCGAATACTTTCTCAGTCCTCAAAGAGAGACCTTGAGAAACAGACTTGCTGAAGCAAAACCACAGGGGTCTCTGAGGTTTCCTTGGCCCCTCGCTCCTGTCCTGCCTGGCTGATGTCAGCATCTCTCTGTGAGGTCACCACCTCCCCATCACCTTTGACCAATAGTCTGAGGTCCTGCAAAAGGCCTTTGTGATGTCACTGCCATATCCCTCCCTTGCTGTGCTAATGTCCTGCCCCTGGCCAGGAACTTTGAAGGTTTGAGCTACTCCTGTGGTCACCCCACTCAAGAAGCATTCATTCTAGGAAGCAAGCCGGCTAGACAGGAAAACATCAGACTCTGATCCCAATGCTACACTCCGTTTTTCAGAAATTAGTCAACTTTATGGCCAGAAGAGACCATTAGAGCATCTAATCTGACCCCCTGCATATCACAGGCCTCCTGTATGACACAATAGCTACTTTTGGGGCAAACACATTCCACAAAGGCATCTAGTCTTCATTAAATGACATCAAGAGATGGTGAACCCACCACTTTCCTTGGCTGCATGTTCCTGTGGTGAAACATCCTCGCTGTTGAATTTTTTTGCCTTATTTGTAATATGAATTTGTCTCTTTTCACCTTCCGGTCACTGTGTCTTGTTATGCCTTTCTCTGCTAGATTCAAGAGCCCTTTAATGCCCAATATTTTCTCTCCATTAAGGCCCTTCAACGCATCACTGAAGTCACCTTTCAGTCTTCTTTTGATAAGCTAAACAGGTCGAGCTCTTTCAGCAACTCACTAGAAGGCATTTTTCTCCAGCCCTCAGAACATTTGATGGCTCTTTGCTGCCCCAGCTCCAATTTCACAACATCTTTTTCAAATGAGGACACCAAAACTGGAGGTAGTGTTCCAGTATCAGTCTCACTGATGCCGTGTCACCTCCTGTGACGTTATTGACATAATCTGTAACTGTATAGATCACCATTACGACCACTGTCATATATTTGCAGCCAATATTGTAGAAAGGTTGTTGTGTAAGGGGTCTGTGGAGAGGTTATGATTGGCTGATTAGAATTATGCTCTCTCCAGATGTGTATCATTTTTTGTAGTAGACATTATAAATATTGGCTCTATGCTGCTCATATTTCAAACTTGTGCTCTACTTACAGGGAACACCCCAGACAAGTTGGTGTCAGTTCTGCCTAGCCTGCTTGATGGCCCATTAAGGACCATCAGCTATACAATCGACCCATTGAGAGAAGGCAGATATGCCTTGTGACTCAGCAAGGTATGCAGAGACCTGCCTATGGACAGAACTCTAAGGTTTTTCTAAGTCACATGCTGGATAAAATGTCCTTGGGACAAAGAAAGCGAAGACCACATGGCAAAAGACTATAAAATGCTGAGGCCTCTCCTCCACCTTGTTTTCAATCCTGCTTCATACCTCTGGAGGGACTTTGCTATAAATTGAACCTCTATACAAAGGACTGAATGACCCATCCCAGCTGTGAATATATTCCAGAGACTTGATTTCAACCTGCAGTTTATTCCATGACTGCTACAAGCCTGAACCAAGATCTTTGCCATTACTGGGTGTGAAGGGTTAAAATCCATGTACAGTTTATATAACAACCTGGTCTATGGATTGTGCCAGCTCTTTTCCAGACCCAAAGTCCAGAGCATGGTCGAGGGATCAGAGACCTAGCAAATCATGATCAGCTAAGAGAAAGCTGGGGTAAACAGAAAGCCATACTTGCTAAGATAGGCCTGGTCAGCAAATTGCCAGGAGTTGGAGCTCAGAACTAGAGAATTGTGTCTTATTCAGAGTTGCAGATTGAATAAAGAATCCCTGTTCCTATTGTGTTAGTCTCCTCTGTAGGGAGACGTTCTTCCCACAAATCCAACCTTTAGTTTATGAGAAGTTGGCACATGTCAGTATAAGATATAGCATCCTTCCAGCTCCCTTCCGAGGAACCAACGCCTGCCTTAAGACACACAAAAAAGAATCTTTATTGCCATATACCTTCACTGTTTCTTTGCTTTAACCCCTAGGAATGTTCCTGTTGTACAATCAAAGGAGTTGCTCCATTCCTATGGACCCCAAATCAGAATTCAACATAGATATTTTATACTAATAACATTTTATCAAAGTATTCATTAAATGTTAACTTGCTAACTTGAGACCATTGGTGGAGACATTATGTAACCTGTTAACCATTGGCTAATATGCTTATCTTGTCTTGCTGCAAAACCTAAGCTGGGGTGTGGAACTGCCTACACCGTCATTTTCCCCCGCCCATGGAAAATCTATATATTCTGTTGTAATCAATTAACTGACAGTGCCTGTCATAAACAGATAGTTAAGGGTTAATGTCTCTTTTACCTGTAAAGGGTTAACAAGCTCAGTGAACCTGGCTACATCTGACCAAAGAACCAATCGGGAGACAAGATACTTTCAAATCTGAGTGGAGGGAAGTCCTTTTTTTGTGCTGTTTTTCTTTGTTTTCTGTTTTCTCTTGGGATTAAGAGAAGCCAGTCATGTAACCAGATTTCTCCAATCTTACTGAAACAGACTCTCAGGTTCCAGATAGTAAGTAATAGATAGAAAGCGGATTCAATTTGTTTGTTTTCTTTATTTGCAAATGTGTATTTTCCTGGAAGGATTTTACCTCTGTTTGCTATAACTTGTATTTTATGCTAGGGGAAGGGAGTCCCTCTAGTCTATATAGCTGAATCATAGAATATTGGGGTTAGAAGGGACCTCAGGAGGTCATCTAGTCCAACCGCTGCTCAAAGCAGGACTAATCCCCAGATTTTTACCCCAGTTCCCCAAATGGCCCCCTCAAGCATTGAACTCACAACCCTGGGTTTACCAGACCAATGCTCAAGACTCTGTAAACATTTTTCCATCTTGATTTTACAGAGATAATTTTTACTTTTTTCTTTCATTAATTAAAAGTTTTTCTTTTAAGAACCTGATTGATTTTTTTTTATTCTTGTGTGAGACCCCAGGGAACGGAGTCTAGACTCACCAGGGATTGGTGGGGGGAAAGGAGAGGGAAAGGTTAATTTCTCTCTGTGTTAGGATCACTGTCTCTCTCTCAGGGAGAGTCTGAGAGGGGGAGAGAAGTGGGAGGAAGGTGAATTTCCTCTCTGTTTTAAGATTCAAGGAGGTTGAATGATCTCTCAGTGTAACCCAGGGAGGGGAAAATCTGGGAGGAAGAAAGGATAGGGGGGGAATGGTTAATTTCCCTTTGTTTTGAGACCAGGGGGTTTGGGTCTTGGGTCTCCCAGGGAAGGTTTTGGGGGACAAAGAGTGTACCCAAACACTATATTTTGGGTAGGTGGCAGAGTGATAAGATCTAAGCTAGGAATTAAGCTTAGAAGGTAACAGGTAGGTTCCCACTTTCTGGACGCTAAAATTCAAAGTGGGAAACAGACCCTGACAGTGCCTCTGAACCTAATAAGCAAGGTGACACTCCGCCAGTGCTGTGTGCAATAAACTCCTCTGCTTGACCTCTACACGATGTGATTTACGTCCTTCAGAAAACAAAGAAAGAGGTGGAGGCCAGGTGACCAGGTTGCCAGGGAAACAGGACAAAGGACAGAAGACGGACAAAAGGGCCTGGCTGAGATGGGCTGTTGGAAGCAAGGAGTCTGCTGGTTTTGAGACTCAAGGGGAGAGCCCAGGCTCTGACTTTTGGGTCTCATGACTTTGCTGAATCTTCCTACTTCCTGTGCTAACAAAGAACTTTCCCAGGTTGTATTCCAGACCACTAATAAACCTTCTGTTTTACAACGCTGGCTGAGAGTCACTGGGGATTGTGGAAGTTGGGAGTGCATGACTCCTTTGGGGGGGGGGGGTGTAAGGTTTTCCCAGGTGTCCTGATAAGGTGACTCACTACAGGAAGCTCCTGGCATGGAACGGGTGCTGAAAGATCCAAGGTCAGTCCCAGGTCGTGCTGAAGGCAAGGAGGTTTCCCCCAGTGACAGTGTCCCCCTGGGCAGTGTCACACTGATGAGGACTTTGCCTGGGTTTGTCTCAGAGCTGTTCCAGAGCACTGAGTCTGTGTCAGCCCCCCAGCATGTGACCTGCAGGCGCCACTCTGGCAAAGCCCCCTGTCCCTGGGCTTTCGCATCATTAGCCCCTGCTTAGTGACTAGGGGTAAGTTTAGGGCAGTGATTCCCAAAATGTGGGGCATGCCTCCTAGGGGGGCACAGAGGAATGTTCATGGAGGCACCTCAGGGTTGAGCCAGCCCCCATGGAGGGCAGGGAGGGAGCACCACTCAGTCCCACTCTGTCCCAGCTCTTAGCCTACCCTACCCTCAGCCTGAGCCTGAGCCCCTGGCCCAGCTGCGACCCCTTTACATGTGTCTGCACCCCTCTCCCCAGCAAGCCATAGTCCCACTCCCAGCCCAGGTTCTCGACTGCGGCTTCCAAGGGGCCACAGTCATGGTTAAGAGGGCACAGTGTGAAAAGTTTGGGGACCACTGGTTTGGGATGATGTCCGCAATCACTTCTATGCAGTCCAATAAAAGCTATTCCTCACCCACCTACCCCTCCATCAGGAGAGACTAGGTATGTTCTGCTGCCCTTCACTCATACAGGAAGGATAATAACATTTCATTCCACTCAATCCTAAAGTGATTTGTAACCCAACACCAGCCAAAACTGGTCATTTTCGGGAAGCGGACCCATCATGCTGCATACGTAGGCAGAGTAGGTGTGTCTATGCAAACACAGTCTGTTCCTGAAGTCTTTCCCACAGCTTCTCACTAGATGTGAGGGGGGAGCATATTCAGCCCCTGCTTCTGCTTAGTACTTAAAAACTCCATATTGTCCCTATCACTGCCGGCCTTAGATTGCTCCTCCTGTCCTGTTTTTAACAGTTCAGATGAGGTGGCCGCGTGGTTAAGGTGATGGACTGCTAATCCATTGCGCTTTGCACGCATGGATTCAAATTGAATCCTCATCAGATGCATTTAGTTTTCACCTCTCCTTTATAGACAACCATCTCCCCCTTTGGTACAATAACAGACCCAACAATGTTGCTTCTTGCAAACAAAAACCTTCTCAGAAACTCAGACCGCTCCCCTTGCTTTAAATTAAATGTCTAAATCCCAGATATCTAAAAAATTTTTCTCTAGTCCTGTATTTCTTAGTCTTTATCTCAAAAGGTAACATCCTCATAATCTCCCCCAAACATTCTGGGACTTTTCCAAATAATTAAAAGACCCCCATCCTGAGCAAGGCCACAACCATGGACCAGAGCTAGTGTCTAGGCCAAGCAGTTCAAAAGGAAGAAACTCAAACATTTTCTACCTGTTTCCCTTGGCAAGATCTGACTGAGAAAATAAAATTCCCCAGACTGAAAATTTTCTGCTGAAAAACCAATACTAGTCTGTTTGGGGACTTTTATTTGAATGTATTATTATTATTCTATTCTGATTTATCTCAGTTCAGTGTTTGTCCTCCAGATGTGTTTACAGGTATTGAGTTGTGGGGGGAAGGAGGCCAATTCATAATGTCTCTACCCCCCTTTCTTAGTTTCTTCCAACTTGCTAGGAAATACCTTTGCTACGACGTGAGTCAAGCAGTGTCCATTGTTGCTGGGCTATCTCGTAGAAGTCTGTATTGTACAAGGTTCCTGGGATAGTCCTTGGGAGTGTGGATAACTTCAATGGGCCAGCAGCGAGTCTGGCTCCTCCATTGTCACACCTGAAAGGCTGGTGGGGGGCATTTCCCAACCTCATAACATATTTCAGTAAGGCACACAGAGCAAAACTTTATAACTTCCCAACCAATGCGAGCACACAATCCAACATGATATTAATGTTCAACAGATCAAGACTTTTGACATGATAGCTCACAAGGCAGACTTCGCACAAACCATGTTATCATTATATGAGAGTGGTGAATATGGGGCTACCAGGGTGCTGCTTTGAGCACAGCGTGCCACACTTGGGCTTCCATGGAGACGTACCCTTAGAGTCCATCCCTCCTGGGATAAATGTGGCAGCAGGGCTGGCCTTGGTCATCTGACTTGGGCTCATGGAGCTGAAGCTGAGAGGCTAAAAACTGTGGTGCAGATATTTGTGTTCACACTGAGGCCGGGGTTCAGAAACCCTCACCCCTCTGGGAGGTCTCAGAGATTGGGTTCAAGTCCATATGTCTGCACCGTAATTTTATAGTCTGGCACAGCCCAAGTCCCATAATCCTGAGACAGCTGACTCAGGCTTTGAGACAGGTGCCCTGGGTGTTTTAATCACAGTGTAGACATAACGTTAGGCTACGTCTCAAGTGCAATGAAACACCCACGGTTGATCTATGTCACATAAATCAGGATCACGCAGCTAGGTCTGGAGTAAAGTTGCAGTGCACATGTCTGGGCTCAGACTCAGTACTCTAAGTCTCAGTACTCTAAGAGCCCAGAAGGTTGAGAGGGAGTTTAGCAAGTGGAAATGGTAAAACCGCAGTCTAGTATTACCCTGGACTCAATGGCATTTCTCCATTGATCTGTCTGCTTTGGCGCAGGGACAATAGCACACTCTGCTGCATTCGTTATTTCAAAGGGTGGTTTAGGATTTTCATTCTCTGACACTGGACACAAAGTAGATCTCAACCCTGGGTGTAAACTAAATGAGCCGCTCACAGATTTTGGGAGCCACAATGGGCATTTGGTGTGAGAGCTCAGACCTGCCCCTGCTCCAGAGGGTGGGGGTCATCCTTGAGGGGACTGGACCACTGACCTATCAGCTCTTAATACCTACACTTTAAGGAACTCTATTATCAGTGCCTGTGAGTGTAATTTATACCATAAGAAAAACCATACTGGGTTAGACCAAAGGTCCATCTAGCACTGAATCTTGTCTTCTGACAGTAGCCAATGCCAGGTGCCCCAAAAGCTACTCCCCAAGGCACCACTGGGAGTCGAACCCAGGATTGCCTGGTTTATGAAATAAGGGTTTTAGCCAGCTAAGGAAAGCAAATGTGAATTTTGTCTTAATGGGCCACTGACAAAAGCATCCCAGACAGAAAAGCAATAGGCTAAAAAGAAACCTAGCAGCTGTTGAAGTAGCTTAGTTGGGTGAGTGCTAAGCTAAAGGTCTGTGGTTCAATCCCAAGCTCTGGCAGGCTCTTCTTTCTCCCTTTGTGCAGGGCTGGGCTGTTTTCTGAAAGCACAGCAGTTCCTTTAACTGCCACAAATCCTTCATTTCAGGCTATACAGCAGGAAAAGACAGCATGGGCTTCTGCACCGAGTTGGCCCACCTCCCCTTTCGTTCTTCGTCAGCAAGGGGAAGAAAAAGAAGCTTTCCTTCAAGCAAGGTTCAGAAGGGCGACATAAGGATGACTTCCTGAGCACCGGCTCCAGTCCTCTGCTCTGCCAGCTGACCTATTGGAGGGCTGCCACCACTTGCTCTACGTTTCCCCATCAGTGTGTGCCAGGGTGAGCACAAGCTAAGTGGACAGAGTTTCTGTAGTGTAGTGGTTATCACATTTGCCCAATACACAAAAGGTCCCTTGTTCAGAGTCAGGCAGAAACATGCTGGCTTCCTTTTCTCAGATCCCCTTGCTGTCCAGGAAGGCACTCCTCCTTCTGCTATTGGCCTGTCCCTGGGATAACTCCAACTCCTGCATGACAGAGGGTGCTGACGTCAATGGAGAAAACACTTTGGCGTCAGTCTGGAGAACCTAGAGCAGTTAGGTGTGTCACCTTTTGGAGGCTTGTGGCTTGGCCTCCTCTCCCCTTGGAGGTTGGCCTATAGATTGATGGCTTTAGAGGTGGGGGCTGGGCTGGCTGTGAGCAACTGGGATCCAGGAAACCCCCATCTGCCCTTCTGAGGGCCGAACCTATGGAAGTGTGGTTGGCTTCTGGGAGATAAACCCCTTTGCCTGCCTCTTGGCATCCCAGAGATGGCTACTTGCAGGTCAGGAGAAGTGGAGTTCTGGGAGGAAGGAAAAGAAGCAATGGTGAGGCTGAGTGGGCTCCTTTCTGGCTGAGATTGTGGGCTGCGGGAGGTCTGGGAGTTGCCTGTAAGCCATAAGTGGACTTGGTGAAGTGAAAACCGCTGCTTCATTCTGGCTGACCTGGGGGCGCCACTGATGACTTGGGAGTGAGGGCGGAGGGCTGGCTGTGTGCAAATGGGATCCAGGAAGCCCCAGCCTGCCTCACCAGGATCCGAGTCTTCTTCTCTCTTGCCATGGGGAGCCCAGCCTTAAGCCTGCCCAGCATGTGCTGCAGCTTGAGCATTAAGCCTTTCTGTGAGGCCTGTGCTGGAGCTGACCATGGACCCCTGTGCGGTACTGCTGGGGGAAATCATAACTGCAAATAATTCTGGCCACAAGATCATGCCGTTGGGTCGAATGGGGCAAGCTGGAGGCCTGGAGACTTAGTCCGCAGGGCTAGCAGGTCAAGCCGTTTTCCCGCATGTGGGGGAGGCAGCTGCTGTGGTTCGCCCTTCCTGCGGTATAATTCAGGGGTGCGAGGCTGCAGAGCTGAGAGGAATTGGCGGGAGGCTCTCTATCATTAGTTTTATGAGTGGCTGGGAGAAGCATTCATGTAACTCAGTTGGATGTGCCCCGACCTGTGGATGTCTGTGTAAGTGCAATTTGTGCCAGAAATTTGCAGCCTGTCACACCATCACAGTATGAGAGGGAATCCAGGCGGTGGGACACAGGGCTCAGGGGTCCCTCTGTTCAGGTTTCATCCTGTAGATCTCATCATAGATTTTCAACAACCACAGTGAATGTTCACTGAGACAGAGAGAGAGATGCCAAATGGTGATCTCCAAGGCCTGCGGACATCAAACGATAAGGAATTCTGCACACAGAGAGGACTCTGCTAGTGGAAAATGCCTTTGGAAAAGCCCCTTCTGTCACCAGCTGTGGTCCTACAGTGCTCAGTGCTCTGCGTTGTGGCCTCAAGAGCCATGGATGCAAGTTGAGTTACGATGACCTTTTCCTTGTCCCCACGTTTCTTAGGTGCCTCCTTCTGACACTAGTCAGAAAAAAATGACCAGTTTCTTTTGGAAGCATCTGCACTGCAAGGCAAAGGCAGTCTTCTCTGCTTCCTCGAAAGAATGACCAAAAGGTGGGAAGAGCAGACACATTTGGCAAGGCACCACTGGGTGCTACATCTCTAACCTCCACTTTACCTGGCAGGTGCCTTGGCCAGCTTAGCCACGGTGCTGCTCTCTGGGACTTTTCTCTCAGCTGCTCCATTTCTCATCAGTGACAATCAAAAGGAAGGTGATATGGCCTCTGTGTGTGGACATCCCCAGCGAACCCCAAGGACGTGTGGCACAGGCTCTTGTGTTGCAGCAATTGCAGTTGAAGCAATCGCCAGGCTAATGCCAGTCACAGCAGCCTTTTCATCAACTCCAGGCTTGTGATTTGATTCTTTCCAATGCTTCTCTCCAAAGAAGCCTTTTCCTTAGCAAGCAGTTACTTGGATACCAAGGGAGGTCTCTTCTGTTTCCTAGAAAGACACAGGAAAATGTGAGCAGAGGAGACAAAAACCATACAACAAGGCACCACTGGGAGTTGAACCCAGGATCTCCTGTTTACTAGGCAGGTGCTTTAACCAGCTAAGCCATGGTGCCTGCCTCAAAAAAGCATTTACAACTGTTCCATTTGATGGTCCAGGACAACACCTGCAAATTCCAAAATACAGCCCTTCCCCATTTCCCTCAAGACTTGTAGACTTTGAGGTGTCTGGCTCTCTGTGCACAGAAAGCCACAGCTGAGTTGATAGAGGGCTTCTAACATGTGCTTCTCCCACCAGCCACGGTGATCATATACTGGTTAGTGATCTGTGTTTCAGTCACAGCAACCTTGGCTCAGTTCTGAGTCATGGTAACCTTTCCTTCAGCTCTAGACTTCTCATTTGTCACTTTCCAAGTGTGGTGGGGTAACTGCCCCAAACAATCAGGAAAAAAATTAAGGCAGCCTTGGAGAGGTGGCGCAGAACCCAGCCAGTCAGGAAAGGGCTTATTGGGAGAGCCAATCAGGAGAAGGCTTGCGGGAGCAGCCCATATATACAGGGCTGCTCAGCACAGCAAGAGTCAGTCACTCCTTGGAGTTTGAGGAGGGAGGATTGGCTGCCCTGAAGGAAGGAGAAGGAGGGGTACCATGGTCAGAGTAGTGCTGGGTGGGTAAGGGGAGCATGAGTGACCTCCTGGCTGACTACTGCCAGACTAAGGCCCTTATACAAAGGTGGAGGAAGGTGCTAGGTCTGTGGGGAAGTGGTCCAGGGAAACAGATGGTGAGGGTTGGAGGTGCACCCCTTTTGCCTCAGTTGCCACTGACACAGGTGGCTACACCCTGGACTGCAGCTGGCCACTGAGGCAAGTGTCTAGGTAAAGGACAGCTGCCCCCTCGAAGCAAGAAGAGAACTGAGTGGGGCACAGCCAGAGGGCTCTTTCCATTAGAGGACATTGAAGTCCTGAGAGCGACATGGGTCCTAATGATAGAACAGATGGCAGCCAGATGCCACTGGATGAAGGCGCACTGGTGGACCAGAGCTAATTGCCAGGATGGCCAACAGGAGGCACTGCAGTGGTGAGACATGCCCCATGGCACCAAGACTCAGCCGCAAGGAAGGCTCTCTCTGTCTTGAACCACCACTTAGAAGGATTCTGATGACAGGTCTTTTCTTTCTTATGAAGAGATACGAAAAAGGAGCCAACAGACACATTAGGTTCAGCAAGGAAGAACTGTCAGGCCAAGCCAAAATTTCCTGGGAAGGCTCTTCAGCCAGCTCTTCCCAGAGACCACTATCCAGAGGCCTTTTAACAGTCACTGCAGGTGTTCACCACAAAAGAGACAAAGAGATGCCAAAATAGAGTTCTCCACTGCCTGCAGCCATCAAGCTACCAGGAGTTCTGTGCACAGAGAGGCCCCTGCTGGTGAAAAAAGGCTTTGGTAGAGACTCTTCTGACTCCAGCCATGATCATATAGCGTTTAGCACTCTGTGTTGTGGCTTCAGCATCCACAGATGCAAGTTCAGTTAGGAGATGTTTTTCTTGTCTCCACATTTGCCTAGTGACTCCTTTCAACACTTGTCACCAAAAAGACTGTTTCTTTTGCAAACAATGTACAGCTAGGCAAAGGCAGTCTTCTCCATTTCCTCAAAAGATCACCAAGCTGTGGGGAGAGGAGGTACATTCAGCCAGGCACCACTGGGTGCTGGATGCTGAATCTCCTCTTTATTCAGCAGCTGTCTGTGAAGGAGATAAATCTACACCGTGTAGAGGTCAATAAAAGGAGTTTATTACACACAGCGCTGGCGGAGAGTCACCTTGCTTATTAGGCTCAGAGACACTGTTAATCAATTGATTACAATAGAATACATAGGTTTTTCATGGGTGGGGGAAAGTGACAGGATAGCCAGTTCCACAGCCCGAGATAGGTTTTGCAGCAAGACAAGATAGCACATTAGCCAGTGGCTAACAGGTTACATAATATCTCCGCCCATAGTCTCAAGTTAGCAAGTTAACATTTAATGAATACTTTGATAAAATGTTATTAGTATAAAATATCTATGTTGAATTCTGATTTGAGGTCCATAGAAATGGAGCAACTCTTTTGATGGTCCAACAGGTACATTCATAGGTGTTAAAGCAAAGAAACAGTGAAAGTATATGGCAATAAAGATTTTCTGTCTGTCTAAAGGCAAGGCATTGGTCCCTTGGAAGGGAGGTGGAAGGATGCCATATTTTATACTGACATGTGCCAACTTCTCATAAATTCAAGGTTGGATCTGTGGGAAGAACATCTCCCTACAGAATATTCAAACACAATAGGAACAGGGATTCTTTGTTCAATCTGCAACTTTGAATAAGACACGATTATTTAGTTCTTAGCTCTAACACCCGGCAATTTGCTGACCAGGCCTATCTTAGCAAGCAAGGCTTTCCGTTTACCCCAGCTTTCTCTTAGCTGATCACTATTTGCTAGGCCTCTGGTCCCTTGACCATACTCTGGACTTTGAGTCTGGAAAAGAGCTGGCACAATCCATAGACCAGGTTGTTATATAAAATGCACATGGATTTGAACCCTTCACGCCCAGTAATGGCAAAGTTCTTGGTTCAGGCTCGTAGCAGTGATGGAATAAACTGCAGGTTCAAATCAAGTCTCTGGAGTCCATCCACAGCTGGGATGGGTCATTCAGTCCTTTGTAGAGAGCTTCAGTCTGTAGCAAAGTCCCTCCAGAGGTATGAAGCAGGACTGAAGACAAGATGGAGACAAGGCATCAGCCTTTTATAGACTCTTGCCATGTGGTCTTTGCTTTCTTTGTCACAAGGACACTCTATCCAGCACGTGGCATAGAAAAAAACATTAAAGTTCTGTCCATAGGCAGGTCCCTGCATATACCTTGCTAAGTCACAAGTCATATCTGCCTTCTCTCAATGGGTCAGTTGCATAACTTGTGGTCCTTATTGAGCCATCAAGAAGGCTAGGCAGAACTGACACCAACTTGTCTGGCTGGGGTTTCCTGGGAAGCGTAGCACAAATTTGAAATATGGGCAGCATAGATCCAATATTCATAACATCAACAACAAAAATGATACACATCTAGAGATAGCATCATTATAATCAGCTAATCAGAACCTCTCCATACACCCCTTACACAACAACATTTCTACAATATTGGCTGCAAATATAGAACAGTGGTCGCAACGGTGATCTATAGTTACAGAATATGTCAATAACATCACAGGAGGTGACACAGCATCAGTGAGACTGATACTGGAATATTGCTTCCAGTTTTGGTGTCCTCCTTTGAAAAAGATGTTGTGAAATTGGAGCTGGGGCAGTAAAGAGCCACCAAATGTTCTGAGGGCTGGAGAAAAATGCCTTCTAGTGAGCTATTGAAAGAGCTCAACCTGTTTAGCTTATCAAAAGAAGATTGAAAGGTGACTTCATTGAAGTTCCTTAATGGAGAGAAAAGATTGGCTATTAAAGGGCTCTTGAATCTAGCAGAGAAAAGTATAACAAGACCCAATGGCTGGAAGGTGAAAAGAGACAAATTCATATTACACTTAAGGCACAAATAATCAACAGCGAGGATTATTCACCACAGGAACAAGTTACCAAGGAAAGTGGTGGATTCACCATCTCCTGACGTCATTCAATGAAGACTAGATGCCTTTGTGGAATGTGTTTGCCCCAAAAGTAGCTATTGTGTCATACAGGAGGTCTCTGATATGCAGGGGGTCAGATTAGATGCTCTAATCATCTCTTCTAGCCATAAAGTTGACTAATTTCTGAAAAACGGAGTGTAGCATTGGGAGCAGCATCTAATGTTTTCCTGTCTAGCCGGCTTGCTTCCTAGAACGAATGCTCCTTGAGTGGGATGACCACAGGGAATAGCTCAAACCTCCAAAGTTCCTGGCCAGGGGCAGGACATTAGCACAGCAAGAGAGGGGTGTGGCAGTGACATCACAAAGGCCTTTTGCAGGACCCCACACTATTGGTCAAAGGTGGTGGGGAGGTGGTGACCTCACAGAGAGATGCTGACATCAGCCAGGCAGGACAGGAGTGAGGGGCCAGGGAAACTTCAGAGACCCCTGTGGCTTTGCTTCAGCAAGTCTCCTTCTCCAGGTCTCTCTTTGAGGACCGAGAAAGTATTTGGGTTCAGGTACGTGAGCACCAGGAGGACCCTCTTTCGAGTTTTCTCCTTCCCTTTTCCTGATTTTACTAGAAAACAGCTATCCCTGTTTAGAAGATAAGAGCCTCCTTGAGGTTTGAAACCTGTTCAGTCTGATCCATCTGGTGACAGGTGAATTCTAGGCATGGAAAACACGAGCTTAAGGTGGCAGAATTTTATTCTGCACCTGGGCTTTTGTCCCTTAGAATCACTGGGAACATTAGGGTTTGTCCTTTTTGTTTCACCTTTTCCTCCCTCCCTCCTTTCTCTCCCTCTCTTGCTTCTAGTGTCCCCTCTCTCTGTGTGTGTGTGTGTGTGTGTGTGTGTGTGTGTGTGTGTGTGTGTGTGTGTGTGTGTGTGTGTGTGTGTGTGTGTGTGTGTGTGTGTTGCAGGGGAGTGCTCGGCAATTCCCACTATGGGAGGTCCACCCAAAAATGTGGGGCTGAAATAGTGCTTGGGCAATGATTCTCACCAGTGACCTGGCCATCCTTTGGCCTCTGATGAGAACCCTCAGCCTCTCATCCTCAGTCTCTACCCTGATTGGCTGAGCTGGGGGTTATTGACAGGGAGGAGACTCAGGTCCTTGTTGTTCTCTTTGAAAACCAAGGAAATAAGTCATAACCACTTATATGTTTGATGAATTTTGCTGCTTCTCTGCATTAATGGTCTCTGAGTAGTTCACGATTCTCTCTAACATTGCAGTTCTCCTCAAATACTTGCTGAATAATTACTGTGCACTGTTGTTGATCTGGAGCTCATCGGAGAGCACTTTACTCAGGTCATTCAATCTCTGAAATTCAAGATCCGATGGTTAGTTTGAACATCAGGGCTCTTGGGTCCTACTCCCAACTCTGCCACTGGCTGGCTGTATGACCTAAGACAAGTCAATTCTCCTTTCTCAGCCTTAGCTTCTCCCTCTTTCAAGTAAGGATAATAATGATCCCTCCTACCTACCTTACGGTACGTGGAGGCAGGACTGGCTCTAGGTTTTTTGCTGCCCCAAGCAAAAAAAAATTTGTCTGTCCCCCCATCCCCCTGCTGCCCTAGCCCTGGGCTCTCCCCACACCCCGCACCCCCTGCCTCCACAGCTCTGGGCCTCCCCCCACCCCCACACCCCTGCTGCCCCACCCCTGGGCTCTACCTCCTGACCCTCACCCCCTGCTGCTCCAGCCCTGGGCTCTACCCCCTGACCCTCACTCCCTGCCGTCCCAGCCCTGGGGTCTCCTCCCCACACCCGCACCCCCTGCCAAGCCAGCCCTGGGCTCTCGCACACACACACCCCATGCTACCCCAGCTCTGGGATCTCCCCCCACCAATGCTCCCCCACCCACACACACCCTGCTGCCCCAGTCCTGGGCTCTGCCCCCTCCACCTGCACCCCCTTCAGCCCCAGCCCTGGGCTCCTCCCCCCACCTGCACCCTCCTTCTGCCCTAGCCCTGGGTCACTGGTAACTTGCTCCCAGGGTGGGTCATTCAGCAGGAATTTTGGATGTGCACAGAGCACAGACAGGATTGGTTCCCACATGGTTACAGAGCTGCAGTAAAGTGGAACAATTTTCAGCTTGTGTGATTGGAAGATATCTGGATGCATATTGTAAGACTGTCTTCCATAAATGAGGAAAAGTTGAGGTACCTTTATTATTCTTTCTTCCACTCTTCATTTCTATGGGGAATTTGCCAGTGCAATATCACTGTCTTCCTTTTAAACAAACAAAAAGGCAATGGCTGTTGAAAATAGCAATTCCCATCCTAAAAACCTCTGGGAAGCATTTCTTACTCAATTTTATCCTACTTTTTCTACAGGAAATTACAGTGGATCAGTATATTTGATTTGGGAGAAATGAAGTACCAGCTGCCCAAACTGAGCTTGAGCACTCCTGAATTTTGAGGTGTTCAAATCTGGAAGGCAGGTGCTAGATTCCCTTTCTGAATATTTGCTAAATCTGGAAAGGAAAAGTCAATTTCTGCTTCCATGGCTCAGAAGTGGAAATCCTCCTACGTGCCTGGTACTGTATCTAAAGCTGCTCAGGTCCAGTAGAGCCTCCCCTCCCTTACTTTTCATTTTAAATTCTAGTGGGACCCACATACCTCCTTTGCTAGGCTTCAGATAGAGAGGGGCATTTAGTCCACCCAATTCCTTCTTTGGGGGCTGCAAGGTGAGGTCACACCAGTGTCCCTAAGCCAGTCTGGGGATGTCTTCTGAAGGGGGTATCTGGGCCAAAGCCTTCTACTTATTGGGCACATTTGTTCCCCATTCACAGTGCCACACCACTCTAGCAGTGAGCTCTCCATTCACAGCAAGCTGCTGCTTGAGGTTTCAGCTACCATACTCCCTCTCCCTCCCTTCCCTGTTGATAGCAGCCAAGGGAATGCTGGGAAATGTAGTTCTTTCCCTGCTCCAGGGCTGGCTCTATAGGCAGGGAGCTAACCAAGGAACTACAGCTCCCAAGGCCCCCTGTTGGTTCTCAGCTCCCAGGCTTCAGAGTAGCAGCCCTGTTAGTCTGTATCTGCAAAGAACAGCAGTACTTGTGGCAACTTAGAGATTAACAAATTTATTTCAGCATGAGCTTTCATGAGCTACAGCTCACTTCTTCGGATGCATAGAATGGAACTCACAGACAGGAGATATTTATACATACAGAGAACATGAAAAGATGGAAGTATGCATACCAACAGGAAGAGTCTAATCAATTGAAATTGAGCTATAATTAGCAGGAGGAAAAAACCTTTTGAAGTGATAATTAAGATGACCCATAGAAGGTGTGAGGAGAACTTAACATAGGGAAATAGATTCAATTAGTGTAATGACCCAACCATTCCCAGTCTCTGTTTAGGCCTGAGTTAATTGTATTAATTTGCGTATTAATTCGAGTTCAGCAGTCTCTCTTTGGAGTCTGTTTTTGAAGTTTTTTTGTTGCAAAATTGCCACCTTCAAGTCTATCACTGAGTGGTGAGAGAGGTTGAAGTGTTGTCCCACTGATTTTTGAATGTTATGATTCCTGATGTCAGATTGGTGTCCATTTATTCTTTTGCGCAGAGACTGTCCGATTTGGCCAATGTACATGGCAGAGGGGCATTGCTGGCACATGATGGCATATATCACGTTGGTAGATATGCAGGTGAACGAGCCCCTGATGGCGTGGCTGATGTGATTAGGTCCTATGATGGTGTCACTTGAATAGATATGTGGACAGAGCTGGCATTGGGCTTTGTTGCAAGGCGAGGTTCCTGGGTTAGTGTTTATGTTGTATGGTGTGCAGTTGCTGGTGAGTATTTGCTTCAGGTTGAGAGGCTGTCATAAGCGAGGACTGGCCTGTCTCCCAAGATCTATGAGAGTGAGGGATCATCTTTAAGGATAGGTTGTAGGTCTTTGATGATGCGCTGGAGAGGTTTTAGTTGGGGGCTGTAGGTGATAGCTAGTGGCGTTCTGTTATTTTCTTTGTTGGGCCTGTCCTGTAGTAGGTGGCTTCTGAGTACTCTTCTGGCTCTGTCAATCTGTTTTTTCTCTTTAGCAGGTGAGTACTGTAGTTTTAAGAATGCTTGATAGAGATCTTGTATGTGTTTATCTCTGAGATATTGGAGCAAATACAGTTGTATCTTAGAGCTTGGCTGTAGGCAATGGATCGTGTGGTGTGTCCTGGATGGGAGCTGGAGGCATGTAAGTATGTATAGCAGTCAGTGGGTTTCTGGTATAGGGCGGTGTTTATGTGACCATCGTTTATTAGCACATTAATGTCAAGGAAATGGACCGCTTGTGTGGATTGGTCTAGGCTGAGATTGATATTAGGATGGAAATTGTTAAAATCACAGAGGAGTTCCTCGAGGGCTTCTTTTCCATGGGTCCAGATGATGAAGATGTCATCAATGTAGTGCAAGTAGAGTCGGGGTGCTAGGGAACGAGAGCTAAGGAAGCGTTGTTCTAAGTCAGCCATAAAGATGTTGGCATATTGTGAGGCCATGTGAGAACCCATAGCAGTGTTGCTGACTTGAAGGTATATATTGTCCCCAAATGTGAAATAGTTGTGGGTGAGAACAAAGTCACAAAGTTCAGCCACTAGGTTAGCCGTGATATTATCTGGGATACTATTCCTGATGGCTTGTAGTCCATCTTTCTGTGGAATGTTGGTGTAGAGGGCTTCCACATCCATAGTGGCCAGGATGGTGTTTTCTGGAAGATCACTGATGGATTGTAGTTTCCTCAGGAAGTCAGTGGTGTCTTGAAGATAGCTGGGAGTGCTGGTAGCATAGGGCCTGAGGAAAGAGTCCACATAGCCAGACAATCCTGCTGTTAAGGTGCCAATGCTTGAGATGATGGGGCATCCAGGATTTCCAGGTTTATGGATCTTGGATAGCAAATAGAGTACACCTGGTCGGGGTTCTAGGCATGTGTCTGTACAGATCTGTTCCTGTGCTTTCTCAGGAAATTTCTTGAACAGATGGTGTAGTTTCTTTTGGTAATCATCAGTGGGATCAGAGGGTAATGGCCTGTAGAATGTGGAGTTAGAGAGCCTCCTAGCAGCCTCTCGTTCACATTCCGACCTATTCACGATGACGACAGCACCTCCTTTGTCAGCCTTTTTTAAATGATGTCGAAGTTGTTCTTGAGGCTGTTGATGGCACTGTGTTCAGTACGGCTTAGGTTATGGAGCAAGTGATGCTGCTTTTCCACAATTTCAGCCTGTGCACGTTGACGGAAGCAATCTATGTAGAAGTCCAGTCTGTTGTTTCGACACTCAGGAGGAGTCCATGCAGAATCCTTTTTATTATAACGTTGGTAGGAAGGATTCTGTGGGTTAGGATGTTGTTCAGAGGTGTATTGGAAGTATTCTTTGAGTCGGAGATGATGAAAATAGGATTCTAGGTCACCGCTCCCAGACTGGATCCCTCTTAGCTGCTGCCCCTGCAAATGGGCTGCCCCAAGTACCTGCTTGCTTTGCTGGTGCCTAGAGCCACCCCTGGGACCGACACATGTTTGTTTTCATCCTCTGAGTCAGGAAAACCACGAAAGCCTCTTCTTTTGTACTGGGGCAGGCAAAAATAAAGTGACACTAAGTTGTTCTGATTGCTAAAAGCAGGTTTAGGGAGTTGTGTATTTTTGAAAAAAAATAAAAAAAATAATATCCTTCTAACTAACAGCATGAGATAAAAAAAGAACACAGACAAACCTTGTCAGTAATGTCCTAAATGGGAAATCAGCAGCGGTTTGTAGCTGTGGGAGCATAAAGTCTGAATGTGTATGACTCGACCCCAGCCCCCACCTCCACATAGCAGTAGGGCTTGGCAATCTCTCTGTGCATTGGTGTGGTGGCTGAGTGGTTAACCAAGCAGTGACAATCCAAGGAGGTTCCCTGAGTCAGTTTCACTCCTCAGGAGATTCTGCACAACAAAAATTCTGTGCATAGTGGTTTAAAATTCTGCAAATTTTATTTGCCAATAAATAAATGTGGAGGCTCCAGCGTGGCAATGGGGAACACAGGCTCCTGGATGCCCAGAGGTGGGATATCACCCTGCAGCCCCCTCTCCCCTCCAGGGAAACAGACTCTGTGGTGAGGCTGCACCTCTCTGCTGCCTACTCCAGGAGCCCCCAAAAGACTCCCCAGAACTGCTCATGAGGGGTGCATGACCACTCTTGTGGCTTCCCTTTGCTTCCCCATCAGAAAGCCTGAGCATCTGACCGTGGGCGATTTGAAAGGGCCTGGGAGCTCCTGCCACCACTACCAGCAGCGCAGGCTAAAACAGATTCCTGCCCACCCTCACTTCGCATGGCGCACCACTCCCAGAAGCATCTGGCATGTCCCTGTGGGGTGTGTCTCTTGCACGCTGTCCCTGCCTCAAGTGCAACTCTGCCATTGGAACTGCAGCAATGGGAGCTGCAGGGGTGGTGCCTGTGAGCAGTGGTGCCAGGAGACCCCCCCAGCCTCCTCCATGTAGGAGTTGTGCCGGGGGGGAGTGTGGGTCACTTTCAGGTGCTGCCTGAGATAGGTGCCACATCCCAACCCCCTGCTCCAGCCCAGAACCTACACCTCATGTACCCAAAATCCCTCCCAGAGACCTCCACTGCCTCCCTTGCACCCCAACCACTGCCCAAGCCCAGATTCCGCACCTCACCCACATCCAAACTCCATCCTGGAGCCCGCCACCGCCCCCCCTGCTTTGTTAGCAGCTTTGTTCCAGCTGCTGGGGAAACACCGCAACATTAAAAAAAACAGCGGTACCAAGTCCTACAGTGTCACCTGTGGGGTTTCTATAAGAGCATCCAGGGTGGGGAGCCAGTCAGCATGTGACTGTATGACCGGATCAAGCGACAGCTGGCCGAGTTCCAGGAGATGAGGCAGCAGCTGGCTGATATGAGCAGGAGCACCAAGTGAAGGGAGGGGCGGCCTCCTTTGACATTTTTGCGGCTTGCAGGGAATGGAGACAAAGCAGCGGGATGCGGGGACTCAGGGCAGGACCCACGGATCCGATGGAGGAAGAGAGAGGAAGCCGCTAGTGGGAAGCAATAAGTGCAGGGTGAAAACCAGCCAGCTGAGAGTCACAGGGGTCTAGAAAATGAAACAGCAGCAGGTCCCATGGTGTGATGGGCAGCACTCAGGACTTTGGATCCTGGAATCTGAGTTTAAATCTCAGTGGGACCTCCTGAGCAATGTTGATTTGCTGCAAAGCCATGGAGCTTGATGTGTTTGGCTACCTTCTCTCAGGGTGAACTAGAGTGAGTTTTTCCCCTCCTGCTGGGTGACTGATGCCCATTGAAGATAGGTCTTTGGTCCGGCTGGTTCAGTGAGCTGGCTGCTATAGGTTGGGGTCCTAGACCTTAACAATCTGGCTAGAGAGCCCTGCGGGTTGACTATATGGCTGTTTCTCACTGCTTCACCTGATGTCCACAACTTTGGTTCCTGCAGCTGCCACACTCTTCCTCTTGCCCACATGGCATTCAAAGGAAGGAGTGGCAGGGCCAGGCTTCATAGTCAGGGCTAGGCAGGAAGGAGGAAGAGTCCCAGGCTGGAGCCCAACACATCTTTCCTGCTCTGGGCCCCTAGAGCAGAGGCGGCTGGTGCTGACAGCTCCAAGGGAAGGTTTATAAGCCACAGAGCAACCGAGGGCAGGGCAAGAGGAGGAGATAACCATGCCTATGCGTGGCCTGCAGACAGCCACAAAGACACCCGGCCAGCCTGCTCCATGCCATGCCA
Organism: Gopherus flavomarginatus; assembly: GCF_025201925.1. Lineage (NCBI taxonomy): Eukaryota > Metazoa > Chordata > Testudines > Testudinidae > Gopherus > Gopherus flavomarginatus. The sequence goes on from NC_066624.1 coordinate 52,307,249, forward strand.
AACCCCCACTGAAGGCTACCCACAGAGCAGCATTCGTTCTGCGGCCGGCATCACAAGGTGGTTGGAAAGCAGGTGGGGCCTCTGACTGTTCCTAATGCAACCCCCTGAACCCCTAATCCATCCATGAATCAAGGAGACAAGACCCGCAGTTGGGCAGCAGAGGTGCAATGGCTTAGTGCACAGGACTTATAGTAGCAGTGCTGAGGGGAATGATGCTGAAGCTGTGAGTTTAAACCTCACTTAAAGCACTAGTTTTCTTTAAGCAAATGGCTTCTGCCAATCATTTTGTCCTGCAGAAAATACAATTCCAGCTCAGAAGACACCGAGGTCCCCTTGCTTTACAGAGAGCAGGGCAGATTCCACAGATCTACCAGGCTCTGCTCTCCACCAGCCACCTGTGTCAGGAGGGGTCAGGCAGAGCACAGAGCACTTCCCCTGACTCCCCCTCAATCTTTGCTCCCCAAACCACCTGTGTGCTCACCCTCTTCGCTGTGAGACTCCAACCCTGCCTGGCTTTCTATATGTTGATGTGTTTTTCATCTGCGATGTTGATCTGCATGTGGGTCCTGTGTGATTTTGGTGGATGCCTGGCATAGCTTTGGGTGCGTGTGTGTATGATTTTTGCATACAGATTGTTTTTTTGCTTAGTATTCTTTTGGTATGTAGTTGTTGTGCTTTCTTGTTGTGGGCTTTTGCTGTATTTTTTGGTGTGGATTTGTTCTTTCTATATTTTATGTGGCTTTCCCTTATGTGTATATGGCTCTGTGTGCTGTGTAGGTTTGGTTTTTGTTTATGTCTGTGTGGGCCTGTGCAGTGTGTGATTTTCTCTTTCTCTCTGTGTGTGTTTGTCTCTCTGTTTGTATCTTCATGTGTATATTCACAGGAACTTTTCAGAATCTCCACAGCTTTGCCAATTTTCACCAGGAATTTTTCTCCATTAAAAAATTCTCACGTGTTCCCTACCAGTTGGTGACCATTTACCCAGGGGCATGTCAGTCTCAAGGTTCTGATTTCCCATTGACTCTTCCCCCTTCTATTGGAACTGTGAACTAGCCAACCAAAAACCCCACTAAGTTTTAGTAGAGGGCCAACAGTCCTTTACACGAGCCAGCCCCGTGAGGGTCACCGATGGCCAGAGAAGGCAGCACAAGCTGATCCCATGGTGTAATAGGCAGCACTTGGGACTCTGAATCCTCGAGTCTGAGTTCAAATGTCAGTGGGACCTTGTGCTGGTTTGTGGTAAAGCCCTGGAGCTCAAAGTGCTCAATTTCCCTGTTTCCAGTTGTTTAAGAATGAGTCTTTTCCCTCCTGCTGGGTGACTCACACCCACTGGAGCCAGGTCTTTGGTTGAGATGGCTGCAATGGATTAGGGTGTAGAAGTGGCTATGGCTGCCTGTAGTCCTGTGGTTTGACCTGGTGGTTGGGATTCTTGCTGCTTCACCTGATTCCCACAAGTTTGGCCCTTGTGCTTGCTGCCACACTTTTCCTTTGCCTCACATGGCGCTTGAAGGAAGGAGTGCCAGGGCCGGGATTAATAGTCAGGGCTTGGCAGGAGGGAGGTGGAGCCCAGCCTGGAGCCCCTCACACCTTCCCTCCTCCGGACACCTAGAGCAGAGGCGGCTGGTGCTGACAGCTTCAAGGGAAGGTTTATAGATGTAAGCAGAGTCAGGATAAGCTCTACTCTGACATCTGGTGGAAAGAATGTCAGAGAGTGTATTTGCATAGGCACGCCTACCCTATCCCAGACTCCCAAGCTGTGGGACTGCTTGGTGACAAATTGCTCACCCTCAGTTGGGTGGTACTGGCTAGACATGGGACATGGGTTCCAAAACCCAGAGAATTGAGAGAGGTTGGTGACAGGTATTTGTGTTTGGTGGCACAGTTGCCTTGTGGAGCTAGAAGCACCAGTTGCACCCCCTTCTCTCTCCACTGTGGAATGTCAGAGTTGATTTTTTTGTTCCCTTAAGAATTTAAATACAGCTTACTGAGCTGAAGTCACTTTGGGCTAATGGTGCACTAGCACTGGGGCTCCCCTACTATGAGCTGGAATCACTAAGAGCTGAAAATCACTAAAAAGCTAAAATCACTGAGCTGAGAGCACTGAGTACGGTGCTAACTAGTGGGGAGCCCAAAGCTATACTGTGGAACAGAGCTGCTGGTGGAGTGGAGCAGTTTGTGGGGACGGCTGGAGCGGATCACAGGACAGCTGGTGGCAGCAGAGCGGCTGACAGAGCGGAGTAGCTGTGGGATGGGTGGAGCGGCCCACAGAGCGAGCGGAGCCGAGCAGTTTGCAGAGAGAACTGGAGCAGCTCATGGAGCAGAGCAGCAGGTGGAGCGGAGCAGTTTCTGAGGACGGCTGGAGGAGCAGCGTGGAGCTGCTGGTAAAGCGGAGCAGTTCATGGAGAAGGCGGAAGCAGAACCCACGGAGAGGCAGGGCAGTTGGCCCCGGACCACGTAAGGTGCCCCTTTCTATCCAGGCTGGGGGGAGGGACCTCTACAGATAAACTCTCGAACTCTGGGGTGGCATTGACCAGAGACTTTTGGGTTGTTGGACTTTGGGGTGATTGGACTTAAAACCCTAAGGGGAAAAAGGACAGTGCCAAACGTACTTGGAGGTGGGTTTTTGTTTATGGTTTGTGTTATAACCCTGTTTGTGGCGTTTCTCCAATGGGATGCCGCATTAATTCCTTCCTTTATTAAAAAGATTTTGCTACATTCAGACTCCGTGCTTGCGAGAGGGGAAGTATTGCCTCCTAGAGGCGCCCAGGGGGGTGTGGTATGCGAGTGTCCCAGGTCACTGGGTGGGGGCTCGAGCCGGTTATGCATTGTGTTACTGAAACGGAACCCCTGGATACTGAACCCGGCCCTTGTTGCTGCCAACTCAGAGGGGCAGAAGGGTTACATTTTTGGGGGCTCGTCCGGGATACCTGGGTCAGTACCCCTCGCAAGCACCTGTTGAGTGTTCCACTGTAATGGGAAATAATTGTGTTTATATTTTGAGGAAACTACTGTTTGTATAATGGCTAATATGTCGGGTTTGTTGGGCTCCAGTCCTGCAGCCTCCAGCTCAGGGGCGGCAGATTCAGCCTATGATTGGGCAAACGCACTGGGGCATATTTTGGAAAAGATTGTGTTGGCCTATGCTACGTCGAACTCTTGTCGTAAGTTAAGGTTATTTGATGGGGAAGAGGAGTTTGAACTCTGGTCGGAGCATACTACTGAAATGCTGCGGGATTGGGCCGTACCTGATGTAGAAAAGCGACGATGTCTAATAGAGAGCCTTAGTGGCCCAGCATTAGATGTAATTCACCCCCTGAAGCTCATTGACCCTGAGGTCAGTGTGAAGGACTGCCTAGAGGCCCTTGATAATACCTTTGGGAGCGTAGAGGGCCCTGAGGACAGTTACTGTAAATTCATTAATTCCCAACAGCAAAGGGGTGAAAAATTTCAGCCTATATACAGAGGCTGGAGAGACTACTTCAGAGAGCTGTTATGAGGGGAGCAGTGACTGCTGAGCAGATGGATCAGACCAGACTGGCTCAAGTTGTAAGAGGGACTCAGTATCAGAACCCGATCCTACTTCACCTCCGACTAAGAGAACGGCAGGAACATCCCCCAAGTTACTCCCAGCTGATAAAGGAGGTCAGGGAAGAAGAAGAAAGGCAGGCGGCCAGCGAGTGTTGGGAAGCCCAAACATTGGAACCAGCCAGCACGACGCCACCGCCAATGGCCAGTGTACTGATGGTGAGCACCACAGAGGAACTTGCCAAACAAATGCAAGTCCTGACAGAACGGATAGCTGAGCTGCAAAGCATCATTGACCAAGCTAAGATTTCCAGGAATAAGGAGCCTCAGACTATGACGATAGAGAAGAAAGTATCTAGAGTCACCGTCCTGTTAGACCCCCAAGTTGGGGCCCTAAGGCCAGACAACGGGTGCTCCGGCCTCCACCCCCCAACGGATTTTTCCCCCAGCCCCCAGAACTGCCACTGGTCACGTAGCTGCTCAGAAAGCAGAACTTGTAACAGGAAAAAGCAACCTTGTGGTCGGCCGGCCTGGAGGGACGAAGTTCCCCTCACGACGGTTGCTTCCTGGGTAAGGATGTTGGGGCCCGACTGCCTCCCTTGTATGGGCATGAGCCACTCGCGACCCCGCAATTGGCTTATCATAAATTATGACGAAAAATTCGCTATATATTCCTGATCCCCTCCCGGGGACGGGCGGAGAGAACTCGAATTCCCGTCGAACCGTATCCAGGCCTGATCAACCTGAAGGTCTCTCCCGGCTCACGCGTTTCCTGAAGCCTGACCACTTGCCGGCCGTAATGAAACTTTTGTGGTTTGTATGTGTAAGTAGAATTAGCTGTTAAGTATAACTGTGCTGCTAGATAAGAGGCAAAGACTGGTTCCAGCCGCCCCAAGGCTCCTGCTAGGGGAAACCCGTTGACCAGGAAACCTTGAAAGCAAGGGGGGCCAGTCGAGCCTCACGACCTGTGTTTAGTGAGATTAACTGCTGCATTTATGGGTACTAATAGCACCAATATCACTTTTATTAACCCCTGGAGCGACCTGCATAATTACTGGGACTTGGAAAAGTACCAGGGCCAGCTTCTATTTGTAATTGTAGTATTTGTATTATTTTTTCTGGTATTATATTGTAAGCCCAAGCTGTAACTAATCGTGTTATCCCTTATCCTTATCTGTGGCTCATTTAATAAACCCTCAATTTTTAACACTACGACTGATTGCTTGCGTTATCCTCGTCCCTACCCTTGGACACTTGTCACCCCCCCCCCGAGGGCATCCAGTGATCGAACCTCCGCCCTACCCCAACGCTCATTACCCGGTAGATAACGGGCACCTGGTGGCCATATCGGTGGAGCGAGGGGCGAGAGCAATCTGTAATCAACATGGCGTCACGAACAGGATGCCTTCGGGAGGGTCAGTGCCCGTGGTGTAGTGGGGACCGTGAACAATCTGAACTCGAGCAATTTCAACACCTACAATTTCACCAAGTGGCCAGCAGACAGTCTGCGAGGCCCACCCTAGATTGGATTTGTAGTATAGAGTCAAGGTCAGGGTCAAAAAGTTATACGACCTCATTAACCCTGCCTGCCGTAGGATGTCTCCTCCATTGCCATCCCACTTTTAAATGTCAGCCGGCCGATAGTTCCCTGCAACCCCAGTGCACGGGGGTTGCGGAGACTAGTCGGACCGAGACACCGTCTGGCATTTGGAAGGAGTGTAGCCGTATCATAAAAAGATCCGGGGCCACCATTTCCAAACTCATACCCCCGCCCCGGGTACAGCCGGGTGATCCTGCCCACGGGTTGCTAGCCCAGTTAGTGCAGGAATTAGAGCAGACCAGGCGGACAAAGAAACTTAGACCAGACGAGTATAAGTCAGAAGACGTGTCCACAGTCTTGATCAGCGCACTGAACAAGGCGCTGGACCTCTGTGCGGTCCTTCATGGAAGCACTATGTTTGCTGCTAAACAAGCCGCTGCTAACGGCACCGACAGCGCAGAATGTGAGATAAGTGACAAAGAGCAGGAGGACGGGAGTCAGACTGGGAGAAGCCCACCCCCCTATGAAGACCCCCCTTCCCCTTTAATCTACCCCACACTCCCCTCAGCCCCACCTGCGCCTGAGAAGAAAAGGCAGATAGAGGCAATGCCCGTTGCTATCACCAAAAGTAAGGTGGATTATTATACAGGCCAGACGGTTACGACCACCGAGTACCGAACTCGCACTAAGGCGGAGATGAAGGAATTCTTAGCAGACACGAGGCGCAGGGAGGGCGAGGCACCCCTAGTGTGGCTGGGTCGTCTGGCCCTGGATCACGGGGCGGAGATGGTAGATAGGGAGGAAGCCGCTGTTCTGGCCAAAACGTCCAATTGGTCGTCGGGGTTCCCGGGTCATCATCTCTTGGGAAATGAGGTATGGCCGCTCACCACCCCGGCCGCGGCCGTCTTGGCCATGAAAGGCAGTTTTAAGGGACTGTATGTACCTCCCGGCAGCGTAAATACACCCCATGAGATCATCTGGGCTATTGCCGGAGCGTCCATCGTAGTGTGGAACCCACAAGCGGTACCGTTAAATTTAGACCAGCAACAGGTTCAGTCAGGTGTCCCCTTTATTTATGTCACAGACCCCACTCAAATTCCGGTCCAACGGGACGCGGTGGACTTGGCCGTAGATGGCGCCCCACCGATTGACACAGGGGGACTCCTGCTGTTGCATGGTTGGGTTGGGCAACCCCTTATTACCTTATATGAGGCCGTGTCCCGGCTCCGAATGCCACCAGCCCCGAAGAACCCCATTTCAGCCCTTCCAGCTGAGAGCCCTGTTAACAAGGGTCAGCCTAAACACCCTGAACGAACCAAGGCTGAAAGAGCACTCTTTGGGTTCCTATTACATAAGGGGATCCCCAAGGAAGCACTGCGGAAGATGTCTGATACCCAACAGCAAGATTTGGGGAAACAGTTAGGATGGAAGGACTGGGACGACTATTTGAGAACAAAAAACGAGTAGAGGCCGGGTGCGCCCCGGCCTCTACAGAGACTTGGGATGATCGACCATATCACACCCTATTGGTAGCCGGTTCCAAACCCCCTCACACCCCTGTATATTTTCTGTTGGACACCGGAGCTCAAATCTCCGTTATAAAATCCGATGTGCCCCATGTACCCACAAGTTCTACTATGTTTATTCAGGGTCTTAACAGTATTGAAGAAAAGCCTGTAGTCACCTTTATTCTGATTCATAAGGGGTATAAGCGAAAAGTTAAGGCTTTGTTGGGAGGAACAAATTTGCTGGGGGTTGGGGATATAAAACGACTGCGATTACAAAAACAAGTCTGCCAGGCTCTGCCTGTCACCCTGTCGCCCGAAGCCTCCCCCCCTTATAGCCCCGAGCTTGTTAATAACAGTTCATGGAAATTTTCCCCCATTCCCACGAAGCCTGAAGGCATCCCCCTCATTAAGCGACTGCTCGACCAATTATTAAAGGAGGGACGGATAGCACAGGCGACCGCGTCAAATTATCTATCTCCCGGCTGGGGTATCCCCAAGCCCGGCAACCCCTCTGAATTTCGATTGGTCATTGACTATAGGCAGGCAAATAGCCGAGTCCGACACCTCCCATTCGCAGGCCCAGCCACCATTCCAGAAATACGGCAACAGCTAAGCGATGCCAGTGGAAGGTGGGCCTGCACCCTGGATTTAAAGGATATGTTCTATCAAATTCCGTTGGAAGACAAATCCCAAATCTTAAATTTCGCTTTCCAGGGCGCACAGTATCAGTGGAAGGTGTGCCCTCAAGGGTTCTGTAATTCCCCCGCCTTGGCCACGGCCGCTCTTGCAAAAACCTTAAAGGGGATAGAAGCCATTGGGGGCACCACCATTTTAGCCTATGTGGACGACATAATTATAATTGGGCCCAACGAACACATAGTCCAACACGTAACTAACACCGTGGTAGCCGAACTAAAGGCCAATGGGTGGCGAATTAATGAGGCAAAAAGCCACCTCGTGCCCTCTCAAAGCTTTTCCTTCTTAGGCCAACATTATGACCCTTACAACTGTGGCCAACCCACCTCGGGAATTCTAGACCCTTGGGTTAAAGACCCGCCCGAGAGTAAAAAGCAATTACAGAGACTTTTAGGCCTAATTAATTATCACCGACACTTCATCCCAGATAAACACCTTGTAGACCTGGAAACGATCCAGGAACCCCTCTCGTCCAAACGGAAACGGGAAATATGGAGTCCTGAGGCCCAAAAAAGCTTGGAACGAATAGCCACCTGGTTTGCCTCTAACCCACGGCTAGCGCGATATAAAAGGGATTCACCTTTTACCATTACCCTTTTATTTACACAACATCACTATGGGTACTTGGTATCACAAGATGGGCAACCGGTCTATAATTGGGCCCGACGGCTCAAGGGCCCTCAGTATCGATATGGACCCATAGGACTCATGCTGCTAGCCGCAGGCGAGGCACGCATTTGGGCCCCGCTATCTAGTAAAGGGACCCTGATAGGCCCTGAGGTACGCCTCATTCCTTGGCTCACGCGGCTGCCCCCTCCCAGTTTTCACGGGACCAGCCTAACTTGGCAACAGCTGTGTTATTTGGGGGAAATCACGTGGCGGGAATGGATGCTTAAATCGCTGCCAAACGATGTCCGATTCCCAGCAGTTTCGGAGCCCTTGTGTATAGAAACAAAATATGACCCTTGGATTGTGTCTGACGGGGGCACTTCCCCGACCCCCCGGGCGGGAGTCCTCTGTGCTAAATGCGACCATTTCCAGGTTGATCTCCTTCCCCCGGGTATATCGGCCCAGCATAGCGAAGTTCATGGGGTCCTTCTCGCTGCCCAGCACGTTACCCAGGCCCATTCCGTTTCTGCTCAGGTCGTGTTGGGTATAGATTCACAATTTTGTCTCAGCATTCTCACGGGAGAGGCTAACCCCACAGCGTTCACGCCCCTGTGGGAGATTATTTTTGACCTTATACGTAAGTTCTCCCGGACCTGGTTTATAACCCATTGCCCGTCACATCGTCCTGACTCTAACCCCCTCCACTCCGAATTGGATCACAGAATGAGGGAAATTCAAGCACCCCAAGTGTGCCTGGGGCAGCAGCCCCAGCTGAAAACCGACCCATTCCTCCGATGGCTTCATGAGGATTGGGGGCATTTGCCTAGCGGCCGCCTATACAATCAGTTAGCCCTAGGTGCTCAGGGAAAACCTGAGGTACGGCGTCAGGACTGCGAAAGAATAGTGCAGTCCTGCCTTAAGTGTGCACAAATCAAGTCCCAAAACCGCCCGCGTTATGAGCGGTGGGCGTACGCTGCAGAGTACTTTCCTCCCGGCGCGGTGTGGCAAATAGATTTAATGGGACCCCTACCTGGAGCCCGTCGCCACCCAAAAGCTCTGGTAGTGGTAGATCTGGGCTCCCGTCAAACTCACTGCATCCCCCTGAATACCACCACGGCTGCGGCTGTGGCTGGGGCACTGCAACAGGTAGCCGCAGCATGGGGTGTGCCCTCCGAAGTTCAAGCAGATGGAGGACCCCCGTTTACCAGCAAACGTTTCGAAGCATTAGTGCTGGGATGAGGGGCTTCCCTCCATATTCACTTAAAGTATCACCCCGAAAGTAATGGCGTTGTAGAGCGGAAAATCGGAGTTCTGAAAACCATGATACGTTCAGTTAATCCCAACGCTGACTATAAGGGTTGGAGTGCACTATTACCGCAGGTTCTAATCTCTCTTAATGCAAACTATTCTCGTTGGCCTGAAATCAGCCCCAGACCTAGAGGCCCCTGGACTCCCGTATATCAGCCTGATCAACTAGTCTGGGTGGCTGAGCCACAGGCCTCAGGTCACCGAGAACCCTACGCTGCGCAAATTGTAAGTGCAGGTAAATATCCCAATACCTACACGATTGTGGATGCCCGGGGCACCCACACCTTGGTCCATCATAACTGGATAAGCAAGCGTTCTGAGTCGGGAACGAACTAACGGGGGCCAATAAGGCCGCCTTCTGTTTGTCTTGCAGCTCGCAATGGCAGCGGGAAAACGGGACGACAACCAGGAGGGCCCCGATTCGCGGAACTTAGGACAGCCGTATCCTGTAGATGAGAACACCCATAAGCTTATGTTTGCGGCCTATTGGATCCAAGAAGTCCTGGGAGGAAACATCGACTTATCCTCACTGACATCTGACAACTGCCTTGCATGTTCCAATAGGCTGTCTGTAAATAGGCCTTTGTTTGATTTATTGCCGTTAGTGTTTAACTTTAGTAGTATTAATAGTCCCCTTAATTGTTCTTCCTCCTTTGCTCAGTGGCTCCCTATCGTGCAGTGGACAGGTTGTACAAATGATTATTTTAACCCCATCTCCCCCCGTGTCTTTCCTATTTTTAATAAAACTACGGCACGTTATCTAGGCCCACTCCCCTTGTCACCAGGACAGAGACCCATGGCGTCCCACTGTTGGGCGTTTTATGGCAAGAAGGGACGACGAGGCCGGTCAAACTCACCCTATTGGGTAGGCACGTATCCAAACTGTTCCCAAACCCTTACCTATGACAACGTGTCCCACAGCAACGTTGTTATGAATCGGAACACCCCCCTGCTGATAATTAATAATACTGTCGGAGTGGATATCATGGTCCCACCCTTTAGCGACTTCCTTAAGCCTCTTAGGCATACCTATTTCCAGTTTAGTTGGCTTTTTAATATGTTAAGACCCGGTCATTTTTGGCTATGTGGCGAGACAGCCTTTGCGGCACTCCCCTCCAATCCCAAAGGTATATGTACCATTGGGTCTATCCTAATAAAAGGGGGTGGTCTTTATGTCAAGACCTGGCAGCCCAGTTCAGCCGGGCGGGTTCGACGTTCTTGGGGATGGTGGGAGAGGGCGAAGGGTGCGTTGTCCTCTGTAGTATCTTCAGTGGTCTCATTCAACCCCGTGGGATATATGTTATTGCGTGAGCAAGTATTATTCCAATCGTTGGCTATTGAAACGCTAGCCAATACCACTGCAAAAGGCTTTAGTTTAGTTAATCAGCGGCTAGATGAATTAGCAGATTATTCTTTTCAGAATCGCTTAATGATACAATTTTTGTTACAATCACGGGATTTTTGTGAAACCCTCGTATCTATGTATCCACAGTTTAAAGATAAGTGCTATATCTCTCTTTCTTCTATTTCTGAAAGCTTAACTGAAGTGATTGATGACCTTCAGGCCTTGGGAACCGCTGTGCGTGAGTCCAGAGAGACCTTCCACTTCTGGTCATGGCTGGAGTGGCTGGGCCTTGGTGCCTATAAGTCTTATTTTCAGTCCCTTTTTGTGTCGCTCGTGGTGGGCCTCTGCCTCCTCTGCCTCGGGTGCGCTTTTGTCAAGGCCTGTGTTTGGCGGATGGTGGGAAGTGCCCTTATTGCCTCAGCCACTGAGACACGCCCGCTCGTAGGTGGGGACGCTGACTCGGACACTGAGGTTTAGGTACGTTGGGCGTTGTCGGCCGGAGCATGGGGGCATGTTAGACCCCCAAGTTGGGGCCCTAGGGCCAGACAACGGGTGCTCCGGCCTCCACCCCCCAACGGATTTTTCCCCCAGCCCCCAGAACTGCCACTGGTCACGTAGCTGCTCAGAAAGCAGAACTTGTAACAGGAAAAAGCAACCTTGTGGTCGGCCGGCCTGGAGGGACGAAGTTCCCCTCACGACGGTTGCTTCCTGGGTAAGGATGTCGGGGCCCGACTGCCTCCCTTGTATGGGCATGAGCCACTCGCGACCCCGCAATTGGCTTATCATAAATTATGACGAAAAATTCGCTATATATTCCTGATCCCCTCCCGGGGACGGGCGGAGAGAACTCGAATTCCCGTCGAACCGTATCCAGGCCTGATCAACCTGAAGGTCTCTCCCGGCTCACACGTTTCCTGAAGCCTGACCACTTGCCGGCCGTAATGAAACTTTTGTGGTTTGTATGTGTAAGTAGAATTAGCTGTTAAGTATAACTGTGCTGCTAGATAAGAGGCAAAGACTGGTTCCAGCCGCCCCAAGGCTCCTGCTAGGGGAAACCCGTTGACCAGGAAACCTTGAAAGCAAGGGGGGCCAGTCGAGCCTCACGACCTGTGTTCAGTGAGATTAACTGCTGCATTTATGGGTACTAATAGCACCAATATCACTTTTATTAACCCCTGGAGCGACCTGCATAATTACTGGGACTTGGAAAAGTACCAGGGCCAGCTTCTATTTGTAATTGTAGTATTTGTATTATTTTTTCTGGTATTATATTGTAAGCCCAAGCTGTAACTAATCGTGTTATCCCTTATCCTTATCTGTGGCTCATTTAATAAACCCTCAATTTTTAACACTACGACTGATTGCTTGCGTTATCCCCGTCCCTACCCTTGGACACTTGTCACCCCCCCCCCGAGGGCATCCAGTGATCGAACCTCCGCCCTACCCCAACGCTCATTACCCGGTAGATAACGGGCACCTGGTGGCCATATCGGTGGAGCGAGGGGCGAGAGCAATCTGTAATCAACAACCGTCCCACCTCGCCGAATGGGGAAAGGACAATTCTTTTGCTACCGGTGTGGTCAGGATGGGCACAGTGCTGCTAACTGCCATAAGGAAGAGAACCCCTTTTTAGTGTATGAAAAGCTGAGGATTAGTTGGAAGAGATCCAGTAGCTGTCAGAAGGTCCGGGGACAGAGACCACCTAGGCCTAGAGGATTTGAAGATTCCTCCAGAAGAGACCATCCAGCTGAGATCCCTGCAGGACTGATAGGGCCTCGAGCAGAGGTCATGGTGAGGATTGAAGGAGCGGAGTGTAAAGCCGTGCTTGACACTGGATCTCAAGTGACTATTATATTTCAGTCATTCTACCAACAGATGCTTAGGCACCTGCCCATACAGCCACTGACTGGCATTGGTCTGTGTGGCCTCAGCATGGATGAATACCTCTATCAAGGGTATGTCATAGTGCACCTGGAATTCCCAGAGGAGGTTGCTGGGGTAAGGCAAGAGGTAGACACCACCGCCTTAATATGCCCTGACCCGAAAGGGACCTCTGATGTGTCTGTGCTGATAGGGACCAACTCCAGCCTCTTTAGGATACTGGCCGATTACTGCAGACAGCAAGCAGGAGACCAATATTTGAACACCTTGGTGATACACACACACTGTGCCGCGGCTTACAGAAAAATTGAGGACACAAGAAAAGTGATGCCTGATTTGCCAGTAGGAGCACTGTGGTATGCGGGCCCGGTCCCTTTAGTGGTGCCTGCCATGTCAGAAAAGGAGGTGATTGTCAGGAGTACCTGCCTAAAAGGCAGTAAGGGAACATTAGCTGTGGTAGAGCAGCCAACCAAGGGAGGGCTCCCAGAAGGAGTGCTGGTTCTCAGTGGAGTCATAACCCTACCTGTTGAAGCCCAGGAGGAGGTGACGATACTGGTTGCTAATGAAACACGCCGTGATGTGTTTGTAAAACCAGGGCAGAAGATTGCAGACATCTTTGAGCCTGAAAGTGTTGTGAGACCCCAGTGTGAAGCTGAAGTTCCAATGATAGATCCTGCGAAGTTTGACTTCGGGAACTCACCGCTGTCTGAGGAGTGGAAGGATCGCCTGAGGATGAAGCTTTGCGAGAGATCCAAGGTGTTCTCACTACATGAGTGGGACGTGGGATGTGCAAAGGGAGTGGAACACCATATCAGGCTACAAGATCCCCGACCCTTCAGGGAGAGGTCTAGGAGAATTGCCCTCTCTGAGATGGAAGACGTGCGCCATCATCTTCAAGAGCTGATCGCGAATGGTATCATCACAGAGTCACGAAGCCCCTATGCCTCACCCATTGTGGTCGTTTGTAAGAAGAGTGGAAAAATCCGGATGTGTATTGACTATCGCACCCTAAACAGGCGCACTACAGTTGATCAATACACCATGCCTCGAGTACAAGATGCCTTGGACTGTTTGCTGGGTAGTCAGTGGTTCTCTGTGTTGGATCTTCGGAGTGGATACTACCAGATCCCTCTGGGAGAAGAGGATAAGGAGAAGACAGCCTTCATCTGCCCGTTAGGGTTCTACCAGTTCGAACGCATGCCACAAGGGATTTCTGGGGCCCCTGCCACATTTCAAAGACTTATGGAAAAAGTCGTGGGAGACATGAATTTACTGCAGGTGTTAGTTTACTTGGATGACCTGATTGTGTTTGGAAGAACCCTGGAGGAACATGAAGAAAGACTTCTTAAAGTGCTCGATAGGTTGGAGGCATACGGTTTGAAGCTTTCAATCAATAAATGCCAGTTCTGCCAAACCTCAGTGAAGTATGTAGGTCACATCGTGTCCCAAGAGGGTGTGAGTACTGACCCCGATAAAATAGAAGCACTCACTACCTGGCCACGTCCCAGTAACTACAGAGAACTCAAGACGTTTCTTGGATTTAGTGGCTACTACCGCAGATTTGTGAAGAACTATGCTACGATTGTAAAACCTCTGAATGATCTTACCAGGGGATACCAGTCCAACAAGAACAAATCTAAGACCCAGAATAAGCGGAGGCCTCCAAAGCCTCCTTTGCAGAGACACTATGGCCCCTTCGAACCATTTGGGCCGCGGTGGGATGAAAGATGTGAGAGGGCTTTTCGGGAAATCATTACTTGCCTAACTCATGCTCCCATCCTAGTCTTTGCTGACCCAAGCAAACCGTTTATCTTGCATACTGATGCCAGTTTGGAGGGTCTGGGAGCAGTACTGTATCAGGAAGTGGAAGGCAAACGCAAACCGGTAGCCTTTGCCAGCCGAGGACTGTCTGACAGTGAAACTCGCTACCCCATCCACAAGCTGGAGTTCTTGGCCTTGAAATGGGCCATCACTGAGAAATTTCGAGACTACTTGTATGGTGCTCAGTTCCAGGTGTGGACAGACAACAACCCACTGACCTATGTGTTAACAAGTGCTAAATTGGATGCTACAGGCCAGAGATGGGTGGCCGCCTTGGCTAGCTATGAGTTCAGCATTCAATACCGATCAGGGAGGAGCAATGTAGATGCAGATGCCTTGTCCAGACGTCCGCAGGCACCTGATGTTGCTGTGATACCCACGGATGGTGTGAGAGCTATCTGCAGTGTGAGTCGCCGAGAGCCGGAGGCCCCTGAGAGCCTTCATGGATGTGTTGCTGAAGCTTTGGGCCTGCCCCCTGAATGCGTGCCTTCTGCTTCAGTGAACTATATTGCTTTGGACCAATCTCCCTTGCCCATGCTCAATGCAGCTGACTGGCAGGAAGCTCAGCTGCAAGATGTTGACATTTGTGATACACTACTTGCCAAAAGAGAGGGGCGAGGCCCAGCTGCGGTTGTCCCACCTACCCCAGAGGGTAAACTACTATTGAGAGAATGGACCAAACTGAAACTGATTCAGGAAGTGCTACACCGCGTGACCACAGACCCTCTACAAAAGCAATGGAATCAACTAGTGCTGCCAAAAGAGTACAGAGCCCTGGCCATGAGGGCCCTGCATGATGACTTTGGACATTTAGGGATGGAGAGGACCCTGGAACTTATCCGCAGTAGGTTCTATTGGCCTCGGATGGCCGAAGATGTTTGCAGAAAATGTGACACCTGCGCTCGATGTGTTCAAAGGAAAACTCTGCCCACAAGGGCCGCAGATCTGAAGAACATCACCAGCAACAAACCTCTGGAGCTGGTTTGCATTGATTTCTTGTCCTTAGAAGTAGACAAGAGGAATATTGGGAACATTCTAGTAGTGACCGACCATTATACGCGATATGCACAGGCATACCCCACACGTGATCAGAAGGCCACTACCATCGCTCGAGTACTGTGGGAAAAATATTTCTCAGTTTATGGATTCCCAGCCCGGATACACTCAGATCAGGGACGAGATTTTGAGAGTCACCTTCTGAAGGAGGTGCTGAGGATAGCAGGTATTAAAAAGTCGAGGACAACGCCTTACCACCCACAAGGTGACCCTCAGCCAGAGAGGTTCAACCGAACCCTATTGGATATGTTAGGGACTTTGCGGCCAGAGCAGAAGGCAACCTGGAGCCAACATGTTGCATTTCTGGTGCACGCCTACAATGCCACAAAGAACGATGCTACGGGGGTCACCCTATATCTCTTGATGTTTGGGCGAGAACCAAGACTACCCATAGATTTGTGCTTTGGTGTATCAGAGGATGGCGATAGCTATGAAACCCATCACCAATATGTATCCCGATTACAAGAAAAGCTACGGGATGCTTATCACTTAGCTACGTCTGCAGCTCGGAAGAACGCAGACCGCAACAAACAGCGATATGATGCTAGGGTGCGTCTGCAAGAGCTCCAGCCAGGGGACAGAGTCCTGCTGCGAAATTTGGGTATTGCTGGCAAGCACAAGATAGCTGACAGATGGAAGGCAATACCTTACTTAGTGATGGAAAAGCTAGGAGACCTGCCGGTCTACAAGATCAAACCTGAAGAGGGTCCAGGGCAGACCAAAACCGTGCATAGAAACCTTTTGCTTCCTGTGGGAGAATTGGTAGGCAGCCCTTATGAGATGGGCCACAACAGGGCAACTGGGCAGAACGAAGGTGCTGTACCAAAGCCGCCTTCCAACGTGGACAGCCAGCCTCCTGCAGCTAACCTACCCCTACTCAGCACATCTGACAGTGAGTCTGAGGAGGAAGACACAACCATGGTGTATCCTGGGATGAAGACAAGATTTCAGTCTCGATCCACTGAATCAGAAGAAAGCACATCCTCTTCCGCCCTAAACCCTATGGCAGAAGTATTTAGGCCCATTCCTGACATCCCTGAGCCACTGGTGGGACCCCTGTGTAATGACTTACACAGACTATTGGACAGTGGTGACATACAGATGGAGGATGTCCAGAGCACCTGCAACCCTCCACTGTTAGAACTAGAAATGCAGGGGCCTATGCCAGTACCCGAGGGGAACTCACAGGAAACCTCCCCATCCGTCACTCAAGAGGATGTCCCCTCTACCATAGCAACAGAGATTCTCAATAGGCGAGACAGGGTAATAAGACCAGTGAAACGGTTAACTTACGATGCACCTGGGGTGATTAGTGAGGAGCCTATACATTTAGCACACAGGTTTGTGAAAGCTAAAGTGGGCTTTCTAATGCCTTTTGGAGGGGACCAATAAGTTGGTATAGTAGGGAATGTGATTTGTCGGGACGACAAATTCTTGGCTGGAGGGAGGATGTAAGCAGAGTCAGGATAAGCTCTACCCTGACATCTGGTGGAAAGAATGTCAGAGAGTGTATTTGCATAGGCACGCCTACCCTATCCCAGACTCCCAAGCTGTGGGACTGCTTGGTGACAAATTGCTCACCCTCAGTTGGGTGGTACTAGCTAGACATGGGACATGGGTTCCAAAACCCAGAGAATTGAGGGAGGCTGGGGATAGGTATTTGTGCCTGGTGGTGATGGTGCCTTGTGGAGCCAGGAGCACCAGTTGCACGCCCTCCTCTCTCCACTGTGGAATGTCAGAGTTGATTTTTTTGTTCCCTTAAGAATTTAAATACAGGTTACTGAGCTAAAGTCACTTTGGGCTAATGGTGCACTAGCACTGGGGCTCCCCTACTATGAGCTGGAATCACTAAGAGCTGAAAATCACTAAAAAGCTAAAATCACTGAGCTGAGAGCACTGAGTACGGTGCTAACTAGTGGGGAGCCCAAAGCTATACTGTGGAACAGAGCTGCTGGCGGAGTGGAGCAGTTTGTGGGGACGGCTGGAGCGGATCACATGACAGCTGGTGGCAGCAGAGCGGCTGACAGAGCGGAGTAGCTGTGGGATGGGTGGAGCGGCCCACAGAGCGAGCGGAGCCGAGCAGTTTGCAGAGAGAACTGGAGCAGCTCATGGAGCAGAGCAGCTGGTGGAGCGGAGCAGTTTCTGAGGACGGCTGGAGGAGCAGCGTGGAGCTGCTGGTAAAGCGGAGCAGTTCATGGAGAAGGCGGAAGCAGAACCCACGGAGAGGCAGGGCAGTTGGCCCCGGACCACGTAAGGTGCCCCTTTCTATCCAGGCTGGGGGGAGGGACCTCTACAGATAAACTCTCGAACTCTGGGGTGGCATTGACCAGAGACTTTTGGGTTGTTGGACTTTGGGGTGATTGGACTTAAAACCCTAAGGGGAAAAAGGACAGTGCCAAATGTACTTGGAGGTGGGTTTTTGTTTATGGTTTGTGTTATAACCCTGTTTGTGGTGTTTCTCCAATGGGATGCCGCATTAATTCCTTCCTTTATTAAAAAGATTTTGCTACACTCAGACTCCGTGCTTGCGAGAGGGGAAGTATTGCCTCCTAGAGGCGCCCAGGGGGGTGTGGTATGCGAGTGTCCCAGGTCACTGGGTGGGGGCTCGAGCCGGTTATGCATTGTGTTACTGAAACGGAACCCCTGGATACTGAACCCGGCCCTTGTTGCTGCCAACTCAGAGGGGCAGAAGGGTTACGTAAGCCACAGAGCAACTGAAGGCAGGGCAAGAGGAGGGGAGGACCATGCCTATGCATGGCCAGCAGACAGCCACAAAGACCCCCAGCCAGGCTGCTTCCTGCCATGCCAAACACCCACTGAAAGCGACCCGCAGACCAGCATGCAGGGCAGCTGCTGATGCTCTGTGGCCAACATCAGAAGAAGATAGGAAAGCAGGGCCAGCCCCGTGGTGTGGCCTGTGTCTGTTCCCACTCACAGTGCTCACTTTTGCCGTGGGGCAGGAGATTTTACCCCAAGAGGCTTTTCCCCAGCTGGTGAGAAGCAGAGAAACACGCAGGCTCCCAAGGTGCTATGTAGCAACCCCCTCAAGCACAGGGACAGGTGCGCTCTTGGAAGAGGGAAACTGCTCTATACCCTAGCCCGGGCAGCTGCCCATTTTCTTTGGCAAGTCAGGAAGGGAAAAGGCTAGACTGGAAACACCTGGGGCTCATGCCCCAGTCTTTGTGACACTCACCCCTGAATTCCTTCCCAGGGCTCTAGCTGAAGCCAGAGCACTGGCCTGAGTGGCCAAGAAGAGGTTCCAGCTCTGAAGAGAACAGGACTTTCAGCACGAAGGTAAAACTGCAGCAATACAACCATGAAGCAACTTGAACTCTCAACTTCTGATCTGAAGTCAGATGCCTTATCCATTAGGCCACGTGAGAAAAGCCCCTGAAGCACTTCTTTAGAAAAGGCAGATATTGTGTTTCTCAGGTCTTCTACTGAGGGGGGCTGAGACTCTCTGGGCACAAGAAGTAGAGTTCCCAGTGACACTTGAGAATTAATTCTATGGAGCCAGGTGCAGGACTTTGGCAGGGAGGCTCAGGCATGGGGGATTGGGGTGCAGTGGATGGGCTGGCTGTCTAGGTGAGGAGATTTAGTGATCCTCAGGTGCAGGTTGGAGGAAGAGAAGGAGGATTTGGCAGTGGCCGTGGAGAAGAAGAGGAGGGGTGGAGGTTCTTAGCAACCCTGGCTAGCTCAGTCAGTAGAGCATCAGGCTCTTAATGGGAGGGGCCAGGGTTTGAGCTGCTGTCCAGGGACTCAGCTTTTAAGTTGCCTTGTGTGCCAGGAGCCAAATGATTCCTGGTGGTGCCCAGAGCCATGTGTGGGATAGAGGCTGAGACTTGTGGAACCTGCTCTGCAGCAGGGATCCTGGCAGCTCAGACTCAGGGAAGGCTTCTGCACTCAGAGGTGCTGACTTTGAGAGTTCCCGGGTGGAGCTCAATGCCTGCTCCACCTCAGGCCCTGCCCCCAAACCATCAAATCTCTTCCTACCCGACCCTGCCCCACTTCTTTCTCTCCTCACTCCTCCAGCACACCCCATCAATGGCCAGCGGGAGGCGCAGAAGGAGAAGAGGAGGAGCTTGTCAGCCAGGCCTGCTAGGTGGGAGGTGCAGGGGCAGAGGTGGCTGCTGGGCACCTTTTTTTTTTCTCTCTGTTAGTTCTGCAGCCCTGTAGCACCCATGGAGTCTCTGACTTGGCTCCTTTTGCACGCTAGAGAGAGGAGCAGAACCAGGGCTATGGCTGATCTATGGGGCAGTAGGTGAGTGCCAGAGACTTCAGGTGCTGAGAAGTGGTGTCCCAGGCATCTCTATGAAAGGAGCAGAACAGGATTTACTTGAAGTGGGGAGAGAACTGAGAGTGTCTCGGGGGTTGTGGAGAGGTATTGCGCAGGTTAGAGACTGGCTAAAACACAGGCCTCGCTGTGAGTGAGATTCAAACCTGCACAGGGGAACCTTATTGGATTTCAAATCCAACACCTTAACCACTCGGCCATCACAGCTGTGAGCACAAATCTGCCCCACTGCCAGAGAAACTGGTAAAGAATCACAATGCCCAGGCATGAAGTCATCTGAACTACAGTATTCCCACCGCAAACCTGGCTCCCAAAGCACAGGGGGGATTTGGGGTTTGTTCTCTTTGCTTAGCAGTCGCACAGAGAGCTCGTTTAAAAGTCTCCCCTCCCTCAGAGCGGGAATGGGAAATGATTCTCAACTTGAAGCTTGATGTGAATGAGGATGTCTGAGCCACAGGGCCAGGGACTGATCTTTGCTATAGAAACCAGTGACACACAGAACCAGGCTAAGGAAAATGTTTCCTGGAGTCAGTAACTGGAATAGCAGCAGTATTGTGCAGAGAAATGTCTCACAAGAGGAGTCAGTGCATTGGTGGTTCAGTAGCAGAAGTCACAGATACAGCGATGGAGGTCTGTGGATTGGGAGTGAGGGGCACTGGCAGAGCAGTGAGAGGGATGCCCAGGGCTGGGATAACAGGGGCTGTGGGTCAGGACAAGCAGTTCTGCATGGAGTGTTCAGAGGTGCCCTATATCTGCCCTTTCTCTGCACCGTCCCTGCTCCCAGAATGCACCAGGCCCTGGACTGAATTCTTCTCCTGCAGGCTGAGCTGGTTTCATTTGCTGTGATCCTGTTGGATGGGCAGGGGGGGAAGTGACAGTCCCAGCCCAGAGCCAATGCCCCCCTGTCACCCAGCACCCTTGGCCCCGGATCCACCCAGCCTAATTTAGAACTCAGCAGGGCAGGGCAGCCAGGAGCTGTGCCCTGCCAGGCGCTCAGGGGCATCTACCCTGCAGCTGGGGGATCTCCCCAGCGTGGTCCATGGGAGCTCGCGCACTAATGGGGTAGCGGCAGCAGCTGCGTGGTGGGTTGGGCTGGTGACCCGGGTCCATCTCCTGGGGTCGGCTGGGTTCATGCTCAGGCAACTGGCCCCAGTCACCGGCCGAGCCCCCCAGCCACGCTGCTGCTGTTAGCGCACTAGCCTTGGGTGGAAGCTGCTGGCTGGCTGGACCCTGAGGGTGGATCAGGCACTAGGGGAAACCCTCCAGCCTGGAGATTCATTGCCAAGATTCCTGGGAGCTGCCCATCCCCATGGCTTGTGTGGCTGTCCCCTGGGGCCCAGCAATGGCTCTGGAGGGTGGCTTGCGTCACCTGGGGAGAGGTGATCCAGGCAGCGAGCAGCCGGGGGGTCTGACGTACTGATAAAATTGGTCTCTTCACTCTATGGTGCTCAGCGGCCTGGGTCCGTACCGACACCTCCCAGGAACAGGTCGGGGTTGGGTGGGGTTAGAATTTCTCTCTAAAGCGATTTTAGGGTCTGATCCTGCAAGTCCCCCATGTACCCAGTACAGGATGGCTCCAGGCACCTCACTCGATCCAGTGCTGGCATGTACAGCAGAGAATTGGAAGCGGCAAATCAGGGGGTCATATAAAGAGACTAGAAATACAAGAAGTTACTTTTGAAAGGAGAAGAGAAAAAGACGACATTCCCAAGCTGTTTAATAGGGCGAACTGCCCCTTGCAGGCTGCGAAGGGAAATCTCGGGTTGTGTTCACCTGTTCCCAGGGCTGCGTTCTCAAGACAGATTTGTGGGAGAAAGAATATCACCACCGAGAGAGGAGTTGGGCTCAGTGTGGATTTTTGTGCTTTGGCAGGGAATTTAGGACCTGGGACTGGAGCCTTAAAGAGGAAGCAGGTGAAGGGAGAAGCGGTGGATGTGATATACCTAGACTTTAGTAAGGCATTTGATACGGTCTCGCATGATATTCTTATAGATAAACTAGGAAAGTACAATTTAGATGGGGCTACTATAAGGTGGGTGCATAACTGGCTGGATAACCGTACTCAGAGAGTAGTTATTAATGGCTCCCAATCCTGCTGGAAAGGTATAACAAGTGGGGTTCCGCAGAGGTCTGTTTTGGGACCGGCTCTGTTCAATATCTTTATCAACGATTTAGATGTTGGCATAGAAAGTATGCTTATTAAGTTTGCAGACGATACCAAACTGGGAGGGATTGCAACTGCTATGGAGGACAGGGTCAAATTCAAAATGATCTGAACAAATTGGAGAAATGGTCTGAGGTAAACAGGATGAAGTTCAATAAAGATAAATGCAAAGTGCTCCACTTAGGAAGGAACAATCAGTTTCACACATACAGAATGGGAAGAGACTGTCTAGGAAGGAGTATGGCAGAAAGAGATCTAGGGGTCATAGTAGACCACAAGCTTAATATGAGTCAACAGTGTGATAGTGTTGCAAAAAAAGCAAACGTGATTCTGGGATGCATTAACAGGTGTGTTGTAAACAAGACACGAGAAGTCATTCTTCCGCTTTACTCTGCGCTGGTTAGGCCTCAACTGGAGTATTGTGTCCAGTTCTGGGCACCGCATTTCAAGAAAGATGTGGAGAAATTGGAGAGGGTCCAGAGAACAGCAACAAGAAGGATTAAAGGTCTTGAGAACATGACCTATGAAGGAAGGCTGAAGGAATTGGGTTTGTTTAGTTTGGAAAAGAGAAGACTGAGAGGGGACATGATAGCAGTTTTCAGGTATCTAAAAGGGTGTCATCAGGAGGAAGGAGAAAACTTGTTCACCTTAGCCTCCAATGATAGAACAAGAAGCAATGGGCTTAAACTGCAGCAAAGGAGATTTAGGTTGGACATTAGGAAAAAGTTCCTAACTGTCAGGGTAGTTAAACACTGGAATAGATTGCCTAGGGAAGTAGTGGAATCTCCATCTCTGGAGATATTTAAGATTGGTTAGATAGATGTCTATTAGGGATGGTCTAGACAGTATTTGGTCCTGCCATGAGGGCAGGGGACTGGACTCGATGACCTCTCGAGGTCCCTTCCAGTCCTAGAGTCTATGAGTCTAAGGCTCCCCTCTGCTTTCAGGCTGAAGGAATCCTGGGTTTGGTCAGTCCATCCGGGGGGTCACATCACTCCCAGGCAAAGAGAGGAGGAGAACTCCTCTCACAATGACACATGCGGATCCTGGAGAAGAAGAAAGAGATAAGAGACCAGCAGCAGGTGAAGGTGACTGAGGAGGGGAATCCCTTGTGCATGTTACAGAGCACTTGGGCAGCTGTGGCTATTCAAACACACTGAGCTTTACTAACGAGTAAGGCCAGACTGCCGTGACTCGGAGAAGGGTTTAGGTGTCATAATGGACAAACAACTCAGCATGAAATCCCCGTGCGATGCTGTGGTCGTCCTTGGATGTACAGATAGAAGAACAGTGACTAGATATAGGGCACTAGTGTTATCTCTGTACAATATTGGTCAGACCAACACTGGACTTTTGCACACAGTCGTCCTGGCCACATTTTAAGATGAAGAATGAAAAATTGGACGGGGGGGCAGAGAAGAGGAAAAAAAGCGCTGAAAAGTTGCCTTCCAGTGCGAGACAAGAGCTCAATCTGCTCAGTTTATCACAGAGAAGACCAAGAGGTCACTTGATGACAATGCGTAAATCCCCTCCCAAAGAGAAAATCCTGGGTACTGAAGGGCTCTTTAACCCAGCAGCAAAGGCAGAACAAGAACCAGTGGCTGGAATTTAATGGCAGAGAAACTAAAATGAGAAATAAGGGACACATTTGCAATCGGGTGATTAAACACTGGAACAAAGTACCCAGGGCAATGATGGATTCTCCATCCCACATAGGAGTGGCAGGAGGGGATGGAGGGGGCTGAAGAAAGTGCTCACAGGTGAGATAGAAAGCCATTTCTCTCCGGTGCTTGGCTGGTGGCCTTGCTCTCATGCTCAGGGTCTCCCTGATCTCTATTGCTGGGGTCAGGAAGGAATTTCCCCCAGCTCACACTGGCAGGGATGTTGGAGTTTTTGTCATCCTCTGCGGCATGGGGCACAAGTCACTTGCCAGGATCAGCTGGGTACATCTCACCAAATCAATTCCAGTGCAGGGGTCTCCCGTATTGGTTCCCCTCTGCCTCTCCTATGCTCTGCCTGTGGCATACAACGGGATATTCTCCTAAGGGCTGCAATATTTTGGTTTAATCCCGGTTGTTGGGCTCAGTGCAGGGGTGACTTTGTGGCCTGTCACGTGTATGGAGGTTAAACAGGATTATTTAGTTGTCTTGACTGGCCTTAAAATCTAGACAAGGATGTTCTGGCTACAATGTTGCAGTGTCTGACCCGTGGTCTCTCCAGCTCCCAGGGGCCTCGTTCCAATCGAATCCCAGGCCAGTATTCAGAGACTGGCAGCTGCAGCGCAAGGCAATGGGGGCTGGTTGGAGTCACTTTGGGGCTGTCACTAGCCACAGAAAACAGAACCTCTCCCAAAATCCCAACTGCTGCCCATCAGGATATCTGGCTGTAGAGGAGCCGGGCCAGTGACCCCCGTGGAAGGAATCAGGTGGGATGGAAACCCCCAGGATGGGGAGTTGTGTGTTTCAGCCATGTTGGTATCACTCAAACACATGCACTGTACCCACACGCAGAGCCAGTTCGTGCTGTAAAACCCCCAGACCCGCGAGAGACGTGTTAATCTCAGCACAAGTTCTGCTTTAACCCATTAGAAATAACCCCGTAATTATTTTGGCATCTCAGTGCCAGAGGATGCCAAACCCCTGAGCTGTCAGTAGAGGGCCAGGTGTAGCGTCACTGGACACTGTCAGTGCTTCAGCAGCGAGACCTTGTACTTGCTGGCCCTGGTGGCTCAGACACATAGCTAGGGAAAGGGGAAGGTTACATACACCCCCAGCCGGAGCCCTCACCCCCTCCTGCACCCCAACCCCCTACCCAGCCTGGAGCTCTTTCCTGTACCCTGAACCCCTCATTCCTGCTCTTCACCCCTCTTTACAGCCCTCACCCCCTCCTGCATCCCAACTTCCTGCCCAGCCTGGAGCCCCTTCCCGTACCCTGAACCCTTCACTCCTGGCCTTCACCTCCCGTTAGAGCCCTCACCCCCCTCCTGCACCCCAACCCCCTGCCCAGCCCAGAGCCCCTTCCCATACCCTGAACCCCTCATTTCTGGCCCTCACCCCATATTAGAACCCTCACTCCCTCCCGCATCTCCAACGCCCGTCCCAGCCCGAAGCCCCTTCCCATACCCTGAACCCCTCATTTCTGGACTTCACCCCACATTAGAACCCCCACCCCCTACCGCACCCCAATCCCCTGCCCAGCCCGGAGCCCCTTCCTGTACCCTGAACCCCTCATTTCTGGCCCTCACCCCCCATTAGGACCCTCACCCCCTCCCGCACCCCAATCCCTTGCCCAGCCCAGTGACAGTGAGTGAGGGTGGGGAAGAGCAAGCCACCGAGGGAGGGGGAATGTAGTGAATCAGGGGCGGGGCCTCGGGGCAGAGGCGGGGCCTTGGGAAAGGGGCGGGGTTAGGCTGTTTGGTTTTGTGCAGAAAGTTGGTAACCCTACTTCAGGCCTAAAGCCTGGGGTGACCTCTCCACTCCAATCTCTATCCAAGCAAATTGGAGCCTGCAGGTTTCCAGGCCAGGTTCACTTCGTGTCTCTCATTGGAGCTGCTCTGTATTGGCTCCCTGCCCAGCCGCTGCTGCTCCCCCAGAACCCCACCCAGACCTGCAGCCAGCTGTAAGCTCTGGGAGTCACAGCCTGTTCCACATGTGGCTCTGCATCCATTCCCGGGGATTGCCCTCCGCATCCAGCTCTGTGCAGCTCCTCGCCTGCCACATGGCCACCACTTCCCACAACAGCCCAGCCCTTTCCTGCTTCAGGACCTTTCCCCTGACCTGGCCAGAGGAAAGGGAAGTGCAGCGGGGAAGGAAATGGTGGGGACTGTAGTCCCATTCTTAGCAGATCTCTCACAGTCCCAAACATAGGCTGAAAGACACTGCAAACAGACAAAGTTCCTCTCTGCCCTATCACATTATGAGTCCCAAGGTTTTTGGGGTCACATTGACTGCCCCCTCTTGCTTAAAGAAACAGTCTTAAAGTCTGCAGCTGCCTTTTCAGCTCCTTTCTGTACCTTTAACTGCAAACTTTATATTATATCCTTTTGGTGACACCCTGATTTCCTGTATTTTTTTACCAATTCAACTCCAAAAGGTCCATGAAATGTTACCAAGAAATAGAAAATTGAGAAAGTCAGTGTGTATGTGAAAATATTCATATTTTTTAAAACCATCTCTTGCGTCACTGAACCCTGATCCATGGACATTCGAGCCACACTGAAGACTGGGCACCTGAAGGGAGCGTCCAGCTGAGAGACAAACTTTCCCTCTTCCCCAGCAGCAGGCTCAGCAAAGCCAGCGTCACATGAGCTGGCAGGGACCATGTCCAGGACAGGTCGGTACATTTCCAAAACCTTGGAGACCATGGCCTGAGGCTCAGTAGGACTGACACTCTGTAGACCCGAGTTTAGGAAAAGAAAAGGGATGGACAGTGAAATGAAATGAAAAAAAAATCCTCAACGTTTTAGCTTTGGGTTTAGATTTCCATTGAAAACCACAAAGGTTTCTTGAGAAATTAAAAAAAATCCTTCAGCCCAAGCAGCCCGAGGTGCCGGGCTCTCTGGCAGACCGACACCTCAGCCACCTCTTGCCTCATGGCCTAGGCTCTCAGTGCTCTGCTGGTTGCCTCCTCCCCTGAAGGCCCCGAGCAAAAAGAAACAAGCACATGCCTAGCAGAAGACGGTTTTGATTAATTGACTTTTGGGTTATGGACCCAGCATGCTTCTGCTGTGTCACTCTGCTGGCTCTTTACCTACAGCCTCCAGCAGCCACACATCTTGCAAGCTCTAGCACTGGCAGGCAGATGCGCAGGCTGCTAGGCAGCAGCCTTGGTAACAGCAGACATGTGTCTCTGTGGCGCAGTGGGTCAGTGTGTTTTGCTGTTAATTGAAAGGATGGTGGTTTGAGCCCACCAGGGATGGCGATAACCCCTTGCTCCTCAAGACCTGCTGGGCTCCCTCAAAGGCCACCTCAAACCCGTCTCTCTTGGCCTCAGTGGTTTCAGCTCAGGCCCGAAGACTGTGCTGGACGCTACTCAGAAATCCATCTCCCAACACCCATGCCGGAGGCTCAGGCTTAATCCTCAAGGCCGAATGCAAAACCTTCAGCCAGGCGTGTTTTGCTCCATTCCTGCCTCCGCCCAAGCGGCAATGGAGAAATGTAGGAGAAACGCGAGCTAGAAGACACCTCCTTCTCACTTCTCTGTAGGCTGTGACATTATTAATATCAACTGGGACCATATAGATCATTGCTGCTACCACTGTTATATATTTGCAGCAAATATTGTGCAAAAGTTGTCGTGTGAGGTGTCTGTGACAAGGTTATGATTTGCTGGTTATAATTATACTAGCTGTATGTGTGTACCATTTTTGTATCTGAAGTTATGAATATGGGCTATGTACTTGTATCTCAAATGTATTTGATTTCAAGTACCCTCAGTGATGTATTTGGTCAGCTTCTTGAGAAAGGACTATTCTCAGTAAGTGCCCAATCAAGAAACGCTTCACTGACAATGGACTTTGGAAAATGCCAATCCACATCTGAGCTTTCCTGGGAACATTCAAGCTAGCATGTAAACAATGGCGTAGGCCTGCAAATTGAATCATGCATGGACATGTGACCTGCTCATGTGACTCCAGACTCCATCTTGCTGCTGTCATTTTCCTAGGTCAGCCCTAGGACCAATCCTATTCAACTTATTCATAAATGATTTGGAGAAAGGGGTAAACAGTGAGGTGGCAAAGTTCACAGACGATACTAAACTGCTCAAGATAGTTAAGACCAAAGCAGACTGCGAAGAACTTCAAAAAGATCTCACAAAACTAAGTGATTGGGCAACAAAATGGCAAATGAAATTTAATGTGGATAAATGTCACGTTGGGAAAACATAACCCCAACTATACATACAATATGATGGGGGCTAATTTAGCTACAACTAATCAGGAAAGAGATCTTGGAGTCATCATGGATAGTTCTCTGAAGACGTAGGAACGAATTGACACATATGACCCCAAGATGAGATCATTAATACACTAACCTGAGGAGAAGGACACTCCAACACTAGTAGGGAGAGAAAATACAAAAAGGGAAGAGGGGAGAAACCTCTACTGAACATGCATAACACCTAGCGATGGCAGCAGAACAGATTATCGGCTACACAACCCAAGAACGGGATCTGCATGTTGCTGTAGACAGATCAGTGAAAAGCTCCACTCAATTCACAGCTGCCAGCAAAAAAGTTAACATCAAGTTAGTATTCATAAGGAATGGGCTGGAGAATAACACCAAACATTTGTATACAAACCAAGGGGGAAGCCTCCAATACCCTGGGACCACCCTGCCTACTACAGCGCTGCACACAGGATATTTTATATCTATCTTTGAGAACTGGGGAAGAAATGGGACTAAAAAGAAACATTTGCTAATGAGAGAAAACCACCCGAATATGAAGATATTTTATATTAAGTGAGAGTAATTGGACAGTGGAAGTTCAATTAACAGACAGCAATAATTCCCCCCCCCCACACACACACCCCCAAACCATTCACATGGCAGCAGGGAGCCCTTTGAGGAGGTGCTTTAAGAGGGTACGTGAGGGGAGCGTGGAGGAGGAAAACTTCCTGGCAGTGGGGAGGAGGCAGAAGCAGGGGCAGGCTGGTGACTGGCAGTTGGGGGTAGCAGTAGCCAGGACTGCGTAATCTTGTGCTGGACAGTCTCCACTGCGGACTTTTTCCTCCTGTCTCCTTCCTCGCCAGCAGAGAAAGGCCACCCCAGCCCACCCCAGAGGCAGCTGTGTCTCAGGGCTGTGCAAACTGCATCCATTAAGCCCCTTCTCATTTGGGGAATGATTCAGGATAATTTACCAAAGAAAAGAAGAAAATTTGCTGCAGGTCAAACGGGTGTGAAAATATCCCAAATCTGAGCTTGTTAAATTAACATTGGAGAATTAAAGAGAAAATGGGGCAAAATCTGAAAAGGAGACTAGAGAACATGTCAATAATTTCTCCAGCAGCACCGACCCCTCATGGAGCCCTTGCTGCTTTTACAGCTGAGAGGAAACTTCCTCTCTCTGATGCCTCGCCATGGTGGAACTGGTGACCCAGTGAAGCTGACTTGAGGCTGATGCAAGGTAAGCAAAGCTGAACCAGCTGCCCAGGGTACGGGGTTGGAAGTCAGAATGGGGGTGGGCCTGGGTTCCCCTACATCAGTGGTTCTCAACCAGGGGTACGTGTACCCCTGAGGGTACGCAGAGAACTTCCATCAATGCATCTAGTTAATTGCCTTATTTTACCACAGGCTACAGAAAAAGCACCAGCAAAGTCTGTACAAACTGACATCCCCACACAGAGAGTGACTTGTACACATGGCTCTGTGCCCCAGGCACTGATAGGAGAGCGCAGGGCTCACACCCCTGGGGTGTATGGATAATTCTCAGGTACAAGGAGAGGGTTGCCAGCCACGCGCAGTCCCCAGGCGTGGGGACAGGCAGCTGTTTCCAGATCGGACTCTCGGGGCCCACAAGTGACCTGCTGCCTGCCACTAGCTCCTGGATTTGCCCCTTGGGCAGGAGACTCCCCCAGCCCCTCCCCCACTCTACCCTCTAATCTCCACTCCCCTCCCTGAGCTGGGGGAGAACCCAGGAGTCCTGGCTCCCAGCCCTGCCCTCCCCCGTATTTCCATAGGGCTCCCCCCAACGCGCCTCCCCCCAACCCCCGAGCGGGGCAGCCCCGCGGGGCACATCGGGGCGGGCAGAGACGAGGCCAGGGGAGAAGCAGGCACCCGGCAGCCCCCACAACACTGGGGGGCACCGCTCTGCGGGGGGGCGGGGCCAGGCCGAGACTCCGAGACACGAGAGTTCGCGTCAGCAGCCGGACCCTGGGGAGGGCGGGGCCGGGGATCTCTGGGGGGCGGGGCGGGAGGTGTGCGGCTGACCCAGGGACCCGCCCTCTCCTGGGCTCGAGAAGACGGAGCGCCCCGGGGCAGGCTGGGAGTTGTCGTTCCTGGTTAGTCTCAGAGCGAAAGTGACGAGTGGTTGCTCAGGCGCGCGGGGTGAGGGCCTGGCTCCCTCCCCCCGAGGGTTCGCTGCCCCCGCCCCCTGCGCCACGGGGACCCGCCCCGGCGCTGCTGAAGGGACGCGGGCTCGGGGGCAGCCGGCGGGCGGGGCCGGGCCGAGGAGCGCTGAGGCGGGACGGGGAGTGGCGGCTCCGCACGGGGGCGCCGGGGGCTCAGACACCCAGTTCCAGGCGCCAGGCCCAGCCCCTGCCGCGGGAGCAGCCCCGGGCCCGTGGGAGCCGGGCAGGGGGGACACAGGGCAGAGGCAGCGCGGAGTGAAAGGGCTTCACACCCCGCAGCTGGGGGGCAACAGGTGGGGGGGCTGAGCTGTCTGGAAGCAGCCCCACAAGTGGCAGCCTAGGGCCGCGGGGCCTTCAACCTCCCCCAACCTGCCCCCCAGTGTCGTCCCCCTGTCCACTGTGACTCTCCTGCCAGCACCGTCCCCTCCTCTCCCTTTGTAGGGCCTCAGCAGCCTCTTCAAGCCCCCCCAACGCCCTCCAGTGTCCCCCCATCTGTTGTGACCCTCTCACCAGCCCCACCCCCATCTGTGGGGATCCCTTAGCCCCCAGCATCCCCTCCCCCATCGTGTACACTCTACCTGGCCTCTCCCTTCACCCCCGACCTCCTCCTCCCCCTTGTCCTCAGCACCCTAACACTGACATCCTCTCACCCCACTCCCCACATCCTCCTTCCTGTCCTCAGCACCCTGCCCCCCCTTCCTCCTCCTCCCCCCCACCCCATCCTCAGCGCCCCACCCCTAATTGCCTCCAACCCATTTCTCATTGCTGGGCCCCACTTTCCCATCCTCCCACTCCCCCAGTCCATCCCCAGGATGTGAGGTTCCTCATCTTCAATCTCTGCTACACTCAAACCTGCCAGGTTCCCCTTTTCAACCACTGTGGGGTTGTCCAACCCGCCGACACCCATCCACTCTGGGCTCTCTAAATCCCACATTCCCACAATGCACCTTGGTAACGCCACTCTCCTCTATCCCTAATCCCTCTATTCCCTTCCCTTAGGTCCTCCTGGACACCCCAGCCCACAGCCAGGCCTCCACATACATCCCAGTCATTCACATGCTGAGCTAGTTCTTCAGGGACCCCCACAGCCCAGCAAACTTCTCCATCCATGAGCTCCATGGACCTGTGGCTGGGAAGGTGAGGAAGCTCCCACTTTGGCTGGGCTGGGTGTGGGTGTTAATTTTTTCCTGTCTTGTGTGTGCTGTGCTCACAAAGACTTTTTGCTCCCTCTGGGTGGGGTGTGGTTTTGGCAGAAGATGCCGTGTTTTGGTAGCCCTGTGGATGCTGTGTGGTGTCTGGAATGGGGCGTATGTGTTCCCATCATGCCCCTTCCCCTCTGCATGCAGAGCAGAGGACAGACAGGTCTGAGGAGCAGAGCAGGAGCTCTGGGAAGGAGAAGAGCAATATGAGTCTAAGATGAGGCCAGGTAACTTCTGTTTGGGGGGGACATGCTGAACAGGGCCTAGGATTGGGGAGACAACCAGGTGTGAGCCCCGGGCTCAGATTTCTAATTGTAGCTATGATGGCAGAATGGGAGTAAGGTTGAAGCCGAAGGCCTGGGGTGCGGGAGTAGCGAGAAGAGGAGCCTCACCACCATTGCTTTTTCTTTTCCTCTTGTGTTGTGTTTCATACCAAGGGAAAAGAAGTCGCGGGGATGGAGTCCAGCCCTGAGGTGAGATGGAAAGTGATCGAGAGCAGTGACGGCGTGAATCGTGTTGATGCCAAGCAAGAGCTGCCCAACTTGGACGAGAGTAACCGTTTCGGTGAGATGTGTATCTGGGTTGGGAAGGGCTCTGGTCACAGCCTTCCTGGCTCCAGGCAGGGACTTGCCATTACCTGGGTGTGGGTTTCCGGACTAGCTGTGGCTTCAGGGGAGATGATGTTTCCATTTGCGAAAGCTGATCATCTCTCTGGCCAGGAGTGGTGTGTGCTCCCTAGCAGAAAGTTGGATCCATGAGGGTGACTCCCTGTTGTGAATTTCTTTCGTCCTCCCAGGTTTCTCTCTCTGTATTGGGCAACTTTCACTCAAACTCTCTCTCCTTTCATGGACAGCTGTCATGTTCAGTTGCCTGCAGTCTCTTCCTCTGCTCCCCCTCCCCCAGTCTCCTATGGGCTCAGCTGAGTCTATCTGCCCACGGGCAGGGTCTCTGCCATACTGGGAAGGATGTGTCCTGCCTGCCAGGATAAGGGGGTTGCTCCTCCCATCCCCTATCTTCGGGAAAACCTCATTGCTGTAACTGGGTCACAGTGTGAGTGGCCATTCATGTCTTTGGGGCTGTGAGGTCTGAGACTGAAAGGAGTGGGCTCGTGGTCATGGCTTTGGGCAGTGGAGAAGTGGGGCTGGGATTAGAGATGCCCCTTATCACCTGCTAGCTCCATTACTGCATCACCCAAAAGCCTCGCTCAGGGTCCACTATGCTTCCTTGTGGTGGGCACTGCAGGGACAATCAGAGGGACAGCAGGATGCATGAGGAAATAGATGAGTGTGTGAGGCAGATGGGTGAAGGGGGTTGTGTGGCATACATTGAGGACGGCTGGGGGGTTGAGGGTTGGATGGACAGCAGGACAGACGGAGAGCTGCAGGGACGGATGGTGATGTCACAAGCTGGACTTGTGATGGGTTCAGCTCATGGCCGCTGGCTCTGTCATCTCTTGCCCCCATCTGCCCATCTGACTCTGCCCCTGTCTCTCACAGGCAGCACTCAGCAGAGTCTGGCCCTGTTGTTACACTGGTGCCTCCATCCAGCGCACACCTGTGCGTAATGTGCTCCTGGAGAGCTCAGGCAGGGAGAAGCGTGTGGCTCATGGCGGCTGAACCAGCTACTCCAAAGACTGCCGCAGATCTCCCCCTCCTTGGGCAGCAAGATCCTGGCCGGGGGTTACCTGTCTCTCCTCGCTGCCAAAGCAGCCTGCTCAGCGCAGAAACCGAGGTCACCTGTCTCCTCCCAGCCTCTAGCTGGAGCTGCTCCAGCCCGAATTGCTGGTATCCAGCCTGGCCGGAGTTGGTGCGATGTCCTAGTGGAGTCCGTTCTTTCTCCCCGGTAGATGATTATTTTCCCCACTGCAGTTAGTTGCTCTTTCTCTACTTCCCCATAGACCCTCCCCAGTGATAGTGACCTCTGCTGGCCAGGCACGGGAGTGTCCTGTAGGTGCCTTCTTGTAGGAGCAGTGACTCCTGGTGGCGAGGGGCAGCAATGCCTGGCATGTATCCCCCCTAGCATTGCTGCAGCGACCCCTGGTGGCAACTGAAGTCAGTTACCTATGTGACCCCACCACTGCCATTGCACCTGTGAGCGCTGGTGGGTAGGTGAGGCAGAGCCTTCTATGTATTTCTGCCATTGGGGCAGGGCCCTCTGCGTATCCCACTCTCATCTCGGTGACTCGTGTTGCCCAGGTGGGGCAGACCCCTGTGTGTATTTACTCCCCCCAACCCCTGCATTGAGCCTGTGATCACTGGTAGCCAGAGGAGTCAGTGCCCAAGGTGTATTCTTCACCTCCCTCAAGGTGGCAGGGTGCCTGGGTGACTGTGTCAAGCAGTGCCCTGGGTATCTTCCAACCCCTTTATGGCAGTGAGCCCTGCTTCTGGTGTGTATCACTCCCCCACTAGGGATGTTCACTGGTGGCCAAGTATGGCAGTGCCCTTTGTGTAGCCCTCTCTCCCTGCCTTCCCCCCCCACCCCCCGGGTGACCAGATAGAAAGTGTGAAGAATTGGGATAGGGTGGAGGATAATAGGCACCTACATAAGAGAAAGGCCCCGAATATCGGGATTTTCCCTATAAAATCAGGACATCTGGTCACCTTATCCCCTCTACCCCTGTGCCAGGTATAGCAGGCATTCATCCCTGGCATCCCTGTGGGGCAATACCGTCTGTATATCTCCCAATTGGGGCAGTGACCCCTGCTGGTCAGGTGGGGCAGTGCCCTGTGTGTGTGTGTCCCCTATTTAGGTAGTGACCCCGACGGCTAAGTGAGGCAGTGGCCTTTGATTTCCTCTTCTCTCCCCAGCCCCCTCTCTCTCCGGGATAGGGCCCCCAGTTGGAGCACTACCCTATGTGTATCTCTACTAATTGGAGAAGTAACCTCCCCGTGGCGCTCTGGTGTGGCAGTGCTCTATTGGTGTCTCCCTCCCTCTCTCCCCATGCCATTGTGGTAGTGGCCACTTCAGGCAGTGGCCCGTTTATCATCTCCCTCCCACCAGCACCATTGCAGCAGTGCCACCTGGTGGCCATGTGCGGCAGTGCCCTTCCTGTCCCCCCCGCAACCATTGCTGCAGTGACCCCAGGTGCCCAGTTTGAGTAGTAGCCTGTGTGTACCTCACCTCTTGGGGCAGTAATGTGTGGGGCCAGCTAAGACAGTGCACAGTCTGTGACGTCTGGTGGCCACGTAGGGCAGTGGCCTGTATGTACCATCTCCTCTGAAGCGGTGACCACTGGTGTCTTGGTGCTAAGATGCAGCCACCTCTGGGTTACATGGTGGGGCTGTTTACAGGATAGTGCGGTCAGCCCCCCCATTCCAGGAAGTAGGGGAAAGTCTGGTGTTCGGGGCAGAGCGTTCCACCTTCTATTGAACTGTGATGCTCTGAGCACCTTTCCCTTCCATGAACGAGACCCTGTGTGACTCCAAAGCTGGTCCAGTAACAGGTATCACGTCACCTGCCTTGTCTCCCTGGTATTCTGGCCAGTGTCCAACTTCCCCTTCACTGTTGGTCTTCAAACCTCCTCCAAGCCTCCCCACCCAGTCCCTTAAGATGCCAAACCTCCCCTGGAGCCCAACCCTGTAGAGGGCACCTGAAAACCGTACGGCACCATGGGGGTGGTAGTGTCCACTGCTTCCATCTCCCAATAGCCAGGACAGACCCCACAGCACCATGGGAGTGGTCGTGTCTCCTGCTTCCATTTCCTGACAGCTGCTGCCAGGCCCAGACTTCCCATTTCTGGTGCGAGTCTGGAAGCAGGTGCTGCTGTGAGGCAGTGCCGGGAAGGGTGGTGCTGGTGTCAGGAGAAAGCAGGAGGAGTAGGTGGCTCTGTGCTACTGCAGGGAGGTGCTGCCCTTGCTGTGAAAGGGCCCCGCTATTAGAGGAGATGTCATCTCCCTGCCCTGCCATGCTCTGCACCAGCCCCTGCTTGTCACGGGAGCAGGGCTGGCTCCATCCACCAGCGTAGCAAGCAGGTGCTTGGAGCAGGCAATTCAAAGGGACGGCCCACTCGGTATCGGGGCAGCACGTCTGGGTCTTTGGCGGAAATTCGGCGGTGGGTCCCCCATTCCCTGTCTTAGTCTTTGAGCTGCCACCAAATGTCTACCAAAGAGGAAGGGAGGGAGGACTCGCCGCCGAACTGCTGCAGAAGAAGCAGTGTGGTTGAGCTGCCGCCGAAGAGCCACAGCTTTTTTTTTCTTTCTTATTTACTTCCTCCACACCGGTCATGGTTTTATAGACTTCCGTCGTATCCCCCTTTAGTCGTCTCTTTTCCAAGA
Organism: Gopherus flavomarginatus; assembly: GCF_025201925.1. Taxonomy (NCBI): domain Eukaryota; kingdom Metazoa; phylum Chordata; order Testudines; family Testudinidae; genus Gopherus; species Gopherus flavomarginatus. The sequence continues at coordinate 52,342,537 of NC_066624.1, forward strand.
TGAAAAGTCCCAATCTTATGAATCTCTTCCTAGACGGAAGCTGGTCCATATCCCCTCATCATCTTTGTTGTCCTTTTCTGAATCTTTCCCATTCCAAAAGATCTTTTTTGAGATTGGGGCAACGGCATCAGCACGCAGTATTCAAGATGTGGGCGTACCATGGATTGATATTGAGGCGATATGATAGTTTCTGTCTTCTTACCTATCCCTTTCTTAATGATTCCCAACACTCCGCTGCACATTGAGTGGATGTTTTCAGAGAACTATCCACGACGACTCCCAGATCTCTTTCTCGAGTGGTAACAGCTAATTTAGACACCATCATTTTACAGAGATAGTTGGGATTATGTTTTCCAGTGTGCATTACTTTGCACTTGACAGCACTGACGTTCATCTGCCATTTGGTTGTCCTGTCACCCAGTTTTGTGAGATCTCTTTGTGGCTCTTCGCAGGCTGCCTGGGACTTAACTATCCTGAGCAATTTTGTATCATCTGCAAATTTTGCCACCTCACTGTTTACCCCTTTCCCCAGATGATTTATGAATAAGTTGAATGGTACTGCTCCCAGTACAGACACCTAGGGATAAGAGAGGGAAGATCCTCTTCTGACACTGGCAGACCAGGTGCCAGCTCATGCCAAGGCCCCTATGCCTTACTGAAAAGTGACAAACGCATGGCTGGAAACTAGTCTTGCTCACTTGTTTGTTAGTGTTGTTAAAACAAGAATTAGATTCATAAAAATGTGTTTAGTGTTTATGACAAGCTCGTGAGTTGCTGCATGCATTCTTCTCACCTATAATAGCCGTAGCCCATGTGGTAAGGTGATATATAAGCATTGGCACTAAAGCTGTAAACCCCCTTGCCGCCACCAGTCAGGAGAGAAGCATTACCAAGTGTGAAACGCTAGTTTACCAGAAGAGGCGTCATCTCGTTTCCAACAAGAGAAGGCGCTGACTGAGACATCAGACAAGCCACTGTCGATCATCTGTGGACAAAAGACTTGGTTGATTGCTCGCCTCACACACCCACGAGGAGGCAGAGACCAGCACAAACACTTGCCCCCATCAGCTTGAGCTCTGGGGGAATGGAATAAAAATACCTGTCAGGAAGAAACTGTTGGCATCCCACCCCCAGGATGCTGCTTGGACTTCAGGGAGACAGCACGCCATCTAAGCGTACGAAAAGAATCCCAGCTGCTTGGCTAAGATGTTGTTGTTACAGCAGCTTCAACACCTGGGTGGCAAGATAGATTCAGGATGCCCAAGGAGAATGTCTATGATTCCATGTTAAGGCTATTCTAGTGCCTGAGAAATTCACACTTGGTACATGGTGGGCGAGAGCAAAATGTGGAACACACAACCATGAGGAGCCCCACTGCCTTAGGGTTAGAGTTATGCCATTCGATCTCTTTCAGGGTATGTTTTGGTTCTGAGAGGTAAAAGGCTGCTCTGTGTGTGGTGTTATGGAGTGAGGTAGCAAAGGTTGGTTGCAGAGGTGGTGCATGTATCACAAAAGTTGTGTCCCCCCTCCCCACTGCCAACCCCAGCTCTGGTCCCAGAGTCCAGAATTTGCATAAACCCACCTGCTGACCTGTGACTAAGAATTTCACCCTGCTAACTCTTCCAGCAAAACGGGCCAAAGAAAGTATATGCAAGTGCTGTACCGCAGCCCCAGTGCTCTTTTCGGTTCCTTCCACAGAACTTTCACTGCATACCAGTCCAGTTCCTTGCTATTGCTTGCCTAAGAGCTGCATGCATATGCTAGAGTGTACCCTGAGCTGATTCCTGATTTTTGAGCTCCATACAGCCTTGCCTGTCCGTGTCTCTGTGTTGCAATGGGTCAGCGCGTTCAGCTGTTAACCGAAAGGATGGTGGTTCGAGCTCACCTGGGGGTGGCGATAAGCCCGTGCTACTTCCTTGCTTCTCCTAGGCCTGCGGGGGGATTCAAAAGTCCTGTTTTGCTGCCTCTTGGCCTCTGTGCTTTCAGCTGGTGGCCCAAAGAGCGTGTTGGATGCCATTCAGAAACCCATCTCCCAGCAGCCGTGCCGGAGGCTCAGGCTTAATCCTCGAGGCTGAGCACAAAAACTTTCAGCCGGGAACATTTTGCTCCCTTCCCACCTCCGCCCAAGTGGCAAGGGGGAAGTGGACGAGACACGCCGGCTCAAAGACACCTCCCTCCCACTTCCCTGTAGGCTGTGCATAGCTCTTGGCCTGCCTCATGCCTCGTCAGGAAAGAGCGGCCGTGCTGCCCAAGCCTGAGTCACGTGCGCAGCCTGGCCCGCCCCAGCTGACGGTGCGCAGAGCCACGCGAGCCGATGGCAGGTCGAGTCAGTAGCCTAGGCTCTTTCCCCTGACAGCCACACAGCGCTGCCTAGCGCCCCGAGAGCCTCCCTTGTGTTCTCCCGCAGCCCGCCAGGGTGGGTGGGAAAAGGGGACCAGGAAGCACTGCAGCCTCATTCTGGGACAGGAGGCCCTCGCCATGCCCGGACCTCCCTCTTGCCTTCAGCCCAGGCAGCCAGAGAGCTCCCTGGCAGGCCGCTGCCTCAACCACCTCTTGCTGCTCTCCGCCTTGGTGGAAGGCCCAGAGTGAAAAGAAAGAAGCGCACATGTAGCAGAGGATGGTTTTGATCCATTGACCTCTGGGTTATGGGCCCAGAATGCTTCCGCTGGACCACTCTGCTGGCTCTTCATAGCCCTGCCACACAGCCATTACTGTCCGGATTAGTGCCTTACGAGCTCTTGCGCTGGCAGGCAGATGCGCAGGCTGCTAGGCAGCTGCCCTGGTCACAGGACTTTACAGCGTCTACAGGGTAAAAGGGATCTATTTGGGGTTTGGACCCCACTGGGAGCTGGGTAGCTAAGTGCCGGAGACGGGAGCACTTCTTAAACTGTTTTCAGTTAAGCCTTCAGCTTGTGGGGGACAAGGTTCAGCCTTGGATCCGTGTCTGCAGCAGTCAAGCGCCTCTGGCTCAATCGACCCCCCTCGCTGTCTTAGCAGACTAAAATCCGGAGCAAACGCACGCGCCTTGCAAAGGAACAGGAGCCGGGATCTCGAACAAATGTCAACATTTTATTAAGATGACGTTCAAAGAAAAAAAAAGTGTACGATACAGCGTTTAGGCGCAGAAGCTTCTGGTGATCAGGGAACAATGTACAGATTACCTAGGGGGTGCAAAGTTCGGTTTCAGATCGGGTGGCATAAGGAATACATAATGTGCAATAGCCCCGACTGTGGGTAAAAGGTTAACGTACAGACACTGAGTTAGGAGGGTATGTTGTCCATGTGAGGGCTATGTTCAGGTGTGGACTATAATGAGCGGATACGACGATGAGGATGGATTGACCCACGTTTGGTGAGTTTTAACGTTCAGTGTTTTTGAATCTTTGCCACAATCTAGTTTAAGCAGGGTCGATATGAACTCTACCCTGCCATCTGTTGGTGATCTGTTGTAAAGGCCTTTTGAGGCTGATGTCATTTGCATGGTTCCACCCACCCCGGATTGCATGATGGGAGTGCTTGTCCAAACAGTCATTTCAGCTGCTGTGGGATCCCCAGTCTCTTTGTTATTGGGGCAAGAGTAATGCAGTGTATTTTCCTGTTCGTTTTGGATCAAGGAGAGAGTAACTGTACCTGGCATTTGAGGCCTGAGAGCTTGACCCTCGGCTGAAAAGTATTCACCATTAAGGGGTCTGGACTCCAAACACCCAAAGCTTGTGGGAGATAAGAATGGATGTTTGTTTGGTTCTTGCAGGCCCGTGCCTGCTGGTTTTCTTCTTGCTGTCCCTGGTGTGTAAAGACAGAGGTGTTTTTGGAACTCTTTGAGTTGTTGTTAGTGCTGCAGTCATTTGCCTTAAGCTTTTGCCATTGGATCTCTTTCAGGGTATATTTTGGTTCTGAGAGGTAAACGGCTGCTGTGGTGTTATGGAGTGAAGTAGCAAAGATTGGTTACAGAGGTGGTGCATGTGCCACAAAAATTGTGCTGCCCCCCACCCCAGCTGTGGTCCCAGAGTCCAGAATTTGCATAAAACCACCTGCTGACCTGTGACTAAGAATCTGGTTGCAGAGATAGTTTGTGTGTCACAAAAGCTGTGTTCTACAGCTGATCTCCCAGAGTCCAATCTGTAAAATTTCCTTGCTGTCTGAGTGGTAAGGAGCATTTTCCCCAACTATAGAGCTGTTTACAACTTTCAGTGTATAAATGAGATCAAAACCCAGCAGCTCATGTATGTCTAAAAATTGCATTTAGTCATTAATGATTTTTTGTCTGTGGCATAGATGCAAATATGGATTAGAAATATAAAAAGCTCTCTTTTTAAACTAGAGAGATACAAAAGACATAAAACAAGCATTTAAAGGTTTCACAAGAAATCCATCATACAGAACACACACATTTCTTTGCAATCTTTCTTATTTCACTAAGCTTTGGAACCCATGTCCCTTGCCTAATGAGTTTTATGTAGGTTCGGGTGAGTCCCAAAATCATGAACTGCTGAATTCCGTTCTACTGTCTTTGATTCATATCACCGGAATAACTGCACTTTATTACCCCTGCCCTAATAAGAAAGAGACTGGGGATCCCACAGCAGCCGAAATGACCTTTTGGACAAGCACCCCCATCATGCAATGCGGGGTGGGTGTGACCATGCACATCAGCAACAAAAGTCCTTTACAACACATCACCAACAGATGTCAGGGTAGAGTTCATTCTCACCCTGCTTACATCCTCCCCCGAGCCAACAATTGGTGGTCCTGATAAATCACATTCCCTATTATACCAACTCATTGGTATTGAATGCGAAGTTATGGCTAGCAAAAATAGCCACCCATCTCTTCCTTGTAGCATCCAGCTTAGCCCTTGTTAACACATAAGTCAGTGAATTGTTCTCTGTCCACACCTGAAACTGAACACCACACAAGTAGTCTCGAAATATCTCAGTGATGGCCCATTTCAAGACCAAGAACTGCTGCTGGTGGATGGGATAGCGAGTTTTGCTATCAGACAGTCCTCAGCTGGCAAAGCCTACAGATTTACATTTCTTTCCACTTCCTGGTACGAGACTGCTCCCAGACCCTCCAAACTGGCATCAGCATGCAGGATAAACGGCTTGTTTGGGTTAACAAGGACTAGGACTGGCACAAGAATCAGGCAAATAATTATTTCCCGTAAAGCCCTGTCACTTCTCTCATCCCGCCATGTCCCAAATGGAGAAGAGAGGAGCCCCTCCCATGTCCCAGGCCAGGAACACCAGATTGGAGGGGGTGTGGGGAGATGAGATGAGATGATTCAGTCCAGTCCAGGTCTGCTAGTGTTGTAAAGGAAAAGATATCCTTCCTCAGTCCAGGTCAACTGGAATTGTTGTTGCAGTGGGGAAGAGATATTTCTCATCTGGTTCTTAGATGCTTTGGTGAGAGGGGACAAGCAGAGGTTTTTTCGTCCCTGTGCAACTCAAATTGCACACTTCTTTTCTGCTTTTTGCTCTAGCTTGATTTCTCTCTTGCATCTCAATTTTCTCTTTCCTGGCCTCATTCCAGAGCATTCACAGCCCAATTCTCTATCCTAAACCTGAGTCCTCTACTGCACCCTGAATGTCTCATTCTAACCCCATCCCAGAGTCTGCACCCCAAGAGTCAGTGCCTTCATCCCTCTGCACTCCAACTCTCTGTCCCATGTAGCCTGATTTAGGGTGTACTAATAATATTAATTTGGATAATTTGATGAAAATTTAATTGATTAGCTTACATTTTATTTAATTTAATTGAGTTACAAAGTTACAGTTGCATTACTGCTATTCAAAAGATACATATGGCATTATATGCAACAAAGTTTTGGTTAATATACTCACAGTCTTCCTTGATAACGTGGTGGTAAGAGGCACAGGACCAGCCTTGTAGTTCAGGTTTCTTAATTCTTAAGTGAAAGATGCAGGGCTTAGAAAAAGCTAGTGTTACTTAGGGTTTACTTGACTATGTTAAACTTAAAATCAAAACCTAATAAACAAAGACTAAAAACTTAGGGAAACCGAACTTAGCCTAATTCCCTTGAAACTTAAAGTTTAAGAACAAGTACAGCCTACTGATAGTACATAGAGAGAGAGTGGAGGAAGTAAGTCACAATGATAGAGCAAAGTGCTCTAGCGAAGTGGGTTACCTCTTTTATAGGGCACAAGGGCCGGAAATCCTTCCTCCTATGCCCAAATTTCATTCCTCACCCACAAAACATTAGGGTATGTTTACTTCATAGGCTAGTATGTTTGTGCTTGTTGATGACATGTACATATGCACATAAGTTACCTTGTGGTGTACCTGTTAAATCTGTGGGTACAACACTGAAAAAAACCCTTTGCCATTCTCCATTGTCGATTGGTCTAGGTAAAGGTCTTAGACAGGCATGGGTAGTTACCTATTTAGGTAACATGATAAAGGTCGATTTTCCTCTCCGAGTAAAAGGTCACAATATAGATATGCGAACTTTGCCTTAACTTAACATACAGGATATGGCCTGTAGGTCCTCATAAGTCATGTGTCTCAGTCCCCTAATCATTTTTATTACCCTCTGCTGGACTCTGTCCAGTTTGTCCACATCCCTTCTCATGTGGGTCCCAACCCCAAAAGTACTCACATTGCACCCCAATGGCCCCAAAATGCTGGCTTTTAATATGTAAATAGGGTGCTGCCATGATCAAGTCACTCCCGAGCTCTCCAGTGGAGCCTCCTGGCGGAGAACAAGGTGAAAATTAGCCAGGACGTCGCTCAGTCAATTCCCTCCGCTCCCAGCAAGTGGTATCGGAAAGCTCCAAGATGGCTCACTTCCCTTTCTCTCATCATCTTCAGGTCCCAGGGTTACAAATGCACAAACCAGTTGAGATTCTCCCCTGGGCTCAGGGTGTGGGACTGTTCTGAGGGCAGGGATGGCTCTAGGTTTTTTGATGCCCCAAGCAAAAAAAATGTTGGCTGCCCCCTGTCCCAGCCCTGGGGTTCCCCCCTGCACCCGCCTGCTGCCCCAGCCCTGGGCTCTCCCCTCACACACACACACACATGCCCTGCCGCCCCAGGGCTAGGCTTCCCCCTTTTCCCCTCACCAGTGCCCCCCCCACTTCCTGCTGCCCCAGCCCTGGGCTGTCTCCCCCGGCTCAACCTGCACCCTCCTTCAGCTGCAGCCCTGGGTCACTGGTAACTTGCTCCCAGGGTAGGTCATTCAGCAGGAATTTTGGATGTGCACAAAACACAGAGAGGATTGGTTCCCACATGGTTAAAGTGCAGTAAAGTGGAAACATTTTCAGCTTGTGTGATTGGTGGATATCTGGATGCATATTGTAAGACTATCCTCCATAAATGAGGAAAAGTTGAGGTGCCTTTATTATTCTTTTGTTCCACTCTTTCGTTCTGTGGGGAATTTGCCAATGCAAATCACTGTCTTCCTTTTAAACAAACAAAAAAAGGCAATGGCTGTTGAAAATAGCAATTCCAGTCCTGGGAAGCATTTCTTGCTCAATTTTATCCTACGTTTTCTACAGTGGATCAGTGTATTTGATTTGGGAGAAATGAAGTACCAGCTGCCCAAACTGAGCTTGAGCACTCCTGAATTTTGAGGTGTACAGATCTGGAAGGCAGGTGCTGGGGGTGTGTGTGTGTCGGGGGGAGGGCTGTGGGCTCTGCGGGGGAGAACGGCAGCATGTATGCGGCAGCGTGTCTGGAGCTGTGTGGAGCCAGACATGTTGGTCTGAGTGGCACGGTAAGGGGGCTGGGGGGTTGGAGAAGGGGTAGGGGTTCCAGGGGGGCAGTCAAGGGACAGGGAGCTGGGGGGTTGGATGGAGCGGAGGTTTGGAGGGGCAGGGAGAAGGGCGGGTTAGATGAGTCAGAGGTTTGGGGGAGGCAGTCAGGGGACAGGCAGCGGTTGCATAGGCATGGGAGTCCCACGGGTTTGTCAGGGGACAGGTAGTGGGTGGGGTCCTGGGGGGGAGTTGGGGGGGTCTCAGGAGGGGGAAGTTGGGGACAAGGAGAAGGGAGGCTTAGAAAGGGGTTGGGGTTCCAAGGGGCAGTTAGGGGCAGGGGGCCCAGGAGGAGGCAATTAGGGGACAAGGACCAGTGGCACTTAGGGGGTGGGGTCCTGGGGGGCAGTTAGGGGAAAGGGTCCCAGGAGGGGGTGATAAGGGGACAAGGAGAAGGGGGGGATTGGATGTGTTGGGGTTTCTGTGGGGGGCAGTCGGAGGGAGTGGATGGTGGCAGGGTGGGGCTTCCCTCCTCCTGGAGTGACCTGTTTTTTTGAATGTTAAAATATGGTCTCCCTACTATTCACAGTGCAACTCTCCACTCCCATGCCGCCCTTGCAAATAGGCTGCCCCAAGCAGGTGCTTGCTTTGCTGGTGCCTAGAGCTGCCCCTCTCTGAGGGGATGGACTTGCACACTTGGAATATTAGTGCAAAGATACAATTTCAATTTCTCTTAGAGAAATTGGAGGGCAATTTATATTTGGTTAAAATCTTATTTAGTGAAAGGAAAGCTGCAGTGACAGCCTGGTTACTGGGGTGCAAAACACTTTCCTCCTGGGAGAAACAAGAAGTTAGAATTAAAAATTTACATCATTTGTTCTAATGTTGGCACAGGTTTAATTTTGCTTCTGTGTAGGCTTGTTTCAGGCTGTGACCATTTTGGTTTATTGGGTTGTTTTGTTTTCTTTACTTGGAATGGAGCTTTTAATTGACATTTGATGGATTCGAATGGCTGACCTGCAACACCAGTTTTGACATAGTTCTGCATATTTTATACAGATTTGGCTAGTATTCAAGGACTCAATTTCTTTACAGGAGGTTTCAGTGGTCAGACTTATTTATTTTATGTTATTTTATCATTCTGCTGTAGCACACTTTTTTGATAAAATGTTGAAATTATTAATTTACAGCATTTGTTAGTTTTTATTTTTAAAAACAAAGTTTTTCTTAATGTTTGGGTTTTAAATTAAGCATTGTTTTTGGTTTCAATTTTTCATTTAGGTTTTGGTTACTGATGGAATCTTTAAGAACTTTGCATTTAATACTACAGTTTGGACAGATTTCGATTATTTAAAGTAAACCTTGTTTACTATTTCATTTTAATAAAGGTTGTATTGCTGTAAATCTGGCCGGGGGGAGAGGAGATGAGCCTGCCCTTTAACTGAGAAGGAGCAGAGAGATGGGAGGCATGGCCCCCGTGAAGGGTGGGGCCAGGTGATGCGGGGCACAGCTCCCATTTTTTTTTGTCTAGCCCACCTCAGTCCCCCACCAAACAAGAAGAGTCTCATGCCACCCCTGCTGGTCATTGGGTGTCACTGCTGCTCCATGGGAAACACGCTCTGTGCCTTACCCAGATTGGTGGGAAGTATACTCTGTGCATTACCGTGACTGGTCCATAGGTGTCACTGCTCCTAGAAGGCAGACACACGCTGTGCATTACGCCACCTGGCCACTGGGTGTCACTGCTGTATCAAGGGAAACACCTTCCATGCATTACCCTGAATCAACACGAGGTGTCACTGCTGCTCAAAGGGAAATATACTCTGTGTGTTACCCTGATTGGCCACTGGGTGTCACTGCTGCGCCAAGGAAAACACCTTCTGTGCATTACTCTGACTGCCCACTAGGTGTCACTGCTGCTCCAAGGGAGACATAAGAACGGCGAGACTGGTTCAGACGCAAAGTCCATCTAGCCCAGTATCCTCCTGTCTTCTGACAGCGGCCAGTGCCAGGTGCCCCAGAGGGAATGAACAGAGCAGGGAATCATCAAGTGATCCATCCCCTGTTGCCCAGTGCCAGCTTCTGGCAAACAGAGGCTGGGGACACCCTGGCTAATAGCCCTTGATGGACCTATTCTCTGATAATTTATCTAGTTAGAATCATAGATTATTAGGATTGGAAGGGACCTCAAGAGCTCATCTAGTCCAACCTGCTGCTCAAAGCAGGACCAATCCCCAAACAGTTCTCTCAAGGATTGAGCTCACAACCCTCAGTTTAGCAGGCCAATGCTCAAACCACTGAGCTATAGTTCTTCTTTTGTACCCTGTTATACTCTTGGCCTTCACAACATCCTTTGGCAAGGAGTTCCACAGGTTGACTATGCAACTGCCCTGAGATTACCCCCACCCCTACCTCAGGTTGTATATGGAAAAGAGGATGAGGATGAGGAGAGCCATGATGTGTCTGTCACTAACTCATGCCTCAGTTTCCTCTAGGCAGCAATGCTGCAGGCTCCTTTGGTCAGTTCCCATGCAACTGTGTCTGGGGAAGGGGGAGTAGAGGCTCATGCTCCTCAGCTCCCATGCCCCTCCCCCAGCAGCTGGGGAATCCAGGCCAAATTTAACCCTGGTAGCTGAGCCGGGATTACCCTGGGACCCTGGTAGCTGGGCCAGGATTAGCCTGGGCCGGGGTAGGGCTGGGGAGGAATTGCGGGGGAGACAGATGCACTTACGGTGAGAGGAGATCCTCCCATTCCCTGCCAACCCCCCTCACTCCTTACAGCACACTGCAACCTAGCACTTCTTTCTCTATCGTCAGGGTGGCTGCTGCCTGCTTCTCCCTTAGCATCATCTCTTCCCACCCTGGGGCAATGGTGTTGCACATCCTGTGCAAACAAGCAGGTCCTGGTATGCCCCGTGGCACTGCCCTGCAATTGGGGGGGGCAGCAGTTGGATGGAATATGGGGGTGAGCAAGGCTGGGGACCCAGACTTCTGGGTTCTCCCGCCAACTCTGGGAGGGGAGGGGGGTTAGTGGGGAGAGTGAGGGAGGGGTGGGGCTGGGATCCAAGGCTCCTGCTTTTTCTGGTTTTCTCCACCTCCTTGGTCCTTTCAGTGCATTTTCTGTTCCAAATTCATTTACTGACTGTGCAACCCACCCCAGAGGTGGCTGCATCTCAGTGTAGGGTGAGGCATCCTTGGCTGCATCATCTCCTAACCGCGTCTCTCTCTATCCCTGCAGGTGACCCTGCAGCACTCGGCAAACATCTGCAAGATTGTGGGGCACTCTGAGCATTGGGCAGGCAGGGGCCAGGTGCCCAGCCCCCCCCCGAGAATGGGACCCAGCACCCCGTACTTTTTACAGAGATTAAAAAGGGGCCAAGGGGGGCAAATCAGAGGAAGGGGTCCAGGATCTGAGCAGGGGGTGGAAATTGACTGGTGGGGGGGTCAAGCAGCTGGAGGCAGAGTTAGGAGAGGGGCTGAAGGGCAAAGTCAAGGAGTGGGGAAGGAGCCGGAGTTAAGCCCGGGGGAGGCGCTGCCAGAGGGTTAAACCCTGGCACAAGCAGAGGCAGAGGGGTAACAGTTATCCCGGTGGGCTGAGACTCCAGTGTTTGCAAAAACAGGGTGGGGGGAGCAGAGGGCTTTTTTATTTCCTCTCCCACAGGCAGCACCTCTCAGCATGAACTTCCCAGGGCTGGGCTCTTAAAGGCACAGGCATCCCACTGCCTAGACACTGCAGCTCCTCTCTGATGTAACCTACTGAGGTGCTGCAGTAGGAGACTCAATTCAGTGAAACTGGGCATTCCCTATACGCCCCCCAGCCAGGGGGCTGTGCACCCCCTTCCCCGAATTTCCCCAACACCCCACCCCCCAATGGTCAGGTAGTTACATGCAGCGCTGCCAATGTTGTCAGTGGTTGCAAATTTGAATGGAAATTGAAATGTTAACACACACTTTAAAAGCAGATACAACGTATGAAAACTACTTGTACCTGAGAAAGTAAAATAGGTTTGGAAAGTCTGGACAAAGTCGGGTTTCCTCACCCAGCTGTTGTGTTTGCTGACAATGTCGGTGCATTGGCTTCGGCAGTGTTGGCCAACCTTAGAATTTCAAATGATAATTTGTAAGCGAGGTGTGAATGAGCTCTCCCCTGACAGCTACTGATGACCAGGGTTGGGAGGACGCTTTGGGACCAGACTGTATTTACATGAACTCACGTACTCTGCCGAGGTATCCAGCTGCCAGAGTTGGGCTGCCTCTGATGTAGGTGCCCGGAGGAGGGAAGGTGTGTGGGGCTCCAGCCTGGGACTCTTCCTCCCTCCTGCCAAGGCCTGACTATTAATCCCAGCCCTGGCTCTCCTTTCTTCAAGCGCCATGTGGGCCAGAGGAAAAGTGTGTTAGGAAGCACAAGGGCCAAGCTTGTGAACATCAGGTGCAGCAGCAAGAATCCCAACTATCAAGGTAGCAAGTTCTAGAGCCCAAACCCATTGTGGCCATCCCAGCCAAAGACCTGGCTCTAGGAGGTGTGAGTCACCCAGCAGGAGGGGAAAGATTCATTCTTACACAGCTGGAGACAGGGAAGTTGAGCTCTGGGGTTTTACCACAAGCATGGGTGGCAAGTTTATAGAAATTTTGGTGGTGCCCAGAACCCACCCCCCAACCTCCTCACCCACCTGCCTAAGGTTCTGGGAGGGGGTTTGGGGTGCAGATCCTGGGCAGGGTATTAGGGTGCTAGGAGGGGTGCAGGCTTTGGGATGGAGTTTGGGGGTGGGAAGGAGTGCAGGGGTGAGGGCTGTGGACGAGGGGGCTCAGGGAAGAGGTGTGGTGTGAGGGCTGTTGGGCTGAGGATGGGGGGTTCAGGACTGGGGGCTTTGGAAAGGCTCAGGGCAGCCTGCCTTTCCATTTTGGGGGGCCGGCACTAGGACCCTGGGGCAGCAGACAGCAGTTCTGCCCAGAATTGCTCTACTCCAGCAGCAGGAGCAGGCAGAGGACAGGCGCACCCTGCTTTTTGTCAGGCAAGGACACAGCGCAGGACATGCAGGGGGAGGGGTGGCAGGCAGAGGCCAGGGCCCAGGGAAGAGACCCAGCTCCAAATATTGCTAGAGCAGGGCCCCCAGCCCTGAATATTCCTGGAGCCCGAGCACCACAGATGTATATAACCTGCCGCCTATGACCACAAGCCAACAGAATGTCCCACTGAGATTTGAACTCAGATTACAGGATTCAGAGTCCTGAGTGCTGCCCATTACACCGTGGGACCAGCTTAGCCTGCCTTCTCTGCACATCAGTGACCCTCATGGGGCTGGCTTGTGTAAGGGGGCTCTTGGCCCTTTACTAAAACTTAGTGTGTGGGTGTGGGGGTGGGTTTGGTTGGCTAGTTCCCAGCACCAATAGAAGGGGGAAGGATCAATGGGAAATCAGGACCCTGAGACTGACAGTCCCCAGGGACAATGGGGAGAGGCCAAAGCTCCAAGTTATCTGCACTCACAGGCTAGACAGTGTAACGAGGGAGTCACCAGGCCAGGGGGTCCCATCCTCCATGTGAGCTGGAACTGCCTGGGCAAGAGTGGGGCAGAGCTAAGGAGAGAGAAGGAGCCCGAGAAGAGCCGGGGAGCAGAGCTGCACAGGTGTAGTGCCAGAAACTGCTGCATGTAGGAATTTGCAACCTGTAGCAGTTACTGATACTTGAGGTTGTTCTTATTTGTTGACTTGTCCTTATTAGCTAAAACTTGACAGTGGTTTCTCTAGCAAAGGCCAGTCCCTGGCCCCTTGGTCCAGACATCCTCCTTCATATCAGGCTAGGGTGACCAGATGTCAAAGATGAAATATCGGGACGCAGGGGGCGGAGCAAAAAAAAAAGGCCGGAAGGCCTCCCCCACCGCCAAGTGGCAGTGGCACAGCCCCATCTCCAACCAACTCTCGGCTCCAACCCCCGCTACACCCCCAGCTCCCCCATCCCCTCGCTCCTGGGCCCAGCCTGAGCTCCGAGCTCTGCAGCCGAGCATGATCCGGGCCCCTCCTGCAGCTCCCGGGCAAGGGGTGAACCAGGCAGCTCTCGGCAGGAGCGTGTCCGCCCCACGTGTGTCTCTGCCCCCTGCCCACATGGGCCCTGCCTGCTCTGCGCTGCCCCCAGCCCCATTGCGCTGCCCCGCAGGCTGCAGGGCTGGAGCAGCTTCCGTGCTGTGCTCCTGGCCATGGCCCATGTGCAAACCTGGGAGGGAGGAAGAATGCCGCGTGCTTGGGGAAGAGGCAGGGCCAGGGCGAAGATTTGAGGAGGAATCCAATGGGGCAGTGGGGGGGGGGAGTGCTGGGGGCAGGGCCAGGGCCGGGATTTGGGAGGGAACCAATGGGGGAATGAGGGGACGGAGTTGGGGGGGGCAAGTATCCCTCCAGACTATGCCTGTGTGCCGGAGCACAGGACAAAGTTATTTGCTTGTCCAGGGTCCCGACCAAACAAGCAAATATCAGGACAAACAAGCAAATATCAGGACAGTCCCGATAAAATCGGGACATCTTGTCACCCTACATCAGGCTTCAAGTTGAGAATCATTTCCCATTCCCGCTCTGTGGGAGGGAAGACTTTTAAACGCACTCTCTGTGCGACTGCACATGGCTAAGCAAAGAGAACAAACCCCAAATCCCCCCCGTGCTTTGGGAGCCAGGTTTGTGGTGGGAATTCTGTAGTTCAGATGACTTCACACCTGGTCATTGTGATTCTTTACCAGTTTCTCTGGCATTGGGGCATTTTTTATCTCACAGCTGTGATGGCCGAGTGCTTAAGGTGTGGGAGTTGAAATTCAATAAGGTTCCCCTATGCAGGTTGGAATCCTGCTCACAGCAAGGCCTGTGTTTTAGCCAGTCTCTCACCCGGGCAACACCTCTGTACAACCCCCTGAGACACTCTCAATTCTCTCCCCACCCCAAGTAAATCCTGTTCTGCTCCTTTCATAGAGATCCCTGGGGCACCACCTCACACTGTGTCCTTGAGGGGTCAGGCAAACTCTCAACACCTGAAGCTTCTGGCACTCACCTGGTGCCCCATAGATCAGCCATAGCCCTGGTTCTGCTCCTCTCTCTAGAGTATAAAGGAAGCCAAGTCAGTGACTTCATGGGAGTTATGGGGCTGCAGAACCAACAGAGAAAAAATAGGTACTCAGCGCCCACTGACAGCCCCCCCACACACACACACTACAGGCCTTGCTGACAAGCTCCTCCTCTTCCCTCTCAGTGCCTCCCACTTGCCAGTGATCAGCTGTTCAGTGGGGTGCAGGAGGCACTGGGTGGGGAGGGGAAGGAGCAGGGATGGGAAGAGGTGGGGGTGGGAGAGAAATGGGGCAGGAAGGTGCAGGAAGGGAAGAGATGGGACAGAATGGGGTCGGGACTTCGGGGAAGGGGTGGAGTGGGGGCAGGGCCTGAGGAGGAAAGGGAGGATTTGTCCCAGACCCCAGACCCCTCTAAGGCCAGCCTGAAAGGAAGCACTGACAATTACAATGGTAATAAAACTGACCAGCATTGTGGGGGAGGCTGAGGGAGATCCACATCATCAGGTCTCTTCTCTCCCCCACGGTGAGCCAGACACTGCTCTCTCCTGGCTTTCACTCTAGCAGCAGGACGCCAAGGAGCCATTTCCCCACAGGAAGTTCATTGAGTGTCCCTGTGGTGCTGCGTGGGGGTGCTGGCGCTGCTGCTGGCTCTGGGGTTGGCAGGGGGGTTGATGTCTGCACAGACTGTCAGCTGCCAGGCTGGAGGGGGCACTTGGGACCGTACCAGACTGGCTCAGTGAAGATGGGGGGTTGACAGACCAATACAGATGCTCTGCAGAGCACGGAGCAGCGTCCACCTATGCAGCCAGGCAATGAGCATTTCCCACAGCCTGGAGCCGAGGTGGAGGCAGCAGCTGCTGTTCCAGCTCCTAGGGGACAGGCCCTGTCAGCCAACAGACACTTCTTACTCACCACAGCTAATGGTGCCGGGTTCCTCCGGTGGGGGGGAAAAGCAGCCGTTTGTTTTCCTGTCCTTTTTGTCTGCAACTGCTGACAAAAACATCCCAGACGGAAGCAACAGGCCAAATCACTATCATGCCAGTGCCAAAGTAGCTCAGTTGGGAGAGCGTTAGACTGAAAATCTAAAGGTCCTTGGTTGAATCCCGGGCTTTGGCAGACCCTTTCATCCCTCCTTGTGCAGGGGTGGCTTGTTTTCTGGGAGCACAGCAGTGCCTGCACCCAAGGTGAGTTCCTGAGCTTGCGCTCTGCAGTAGGGAAACATAGAATGGGCTTCTGCCCCTAGTTGGCCCCCTTGACCTTTAATAATGAGAACTGTCTTTCCCAATACGGTAGGAAGTAAGTGAGGCAGGGCAGCCCTCAGGAATGGTGCCAGAGGGCTGCTAGGCAGGGATTGGGGATGAAAACTCCTTTGTGCAGCTGAGCAAGGGCAGTACCAGGAAAGGGGCATCTGTAAAAGTGACCCCACACACCTCTCCTCCTCTGGGCAGCTGATGCTGACAGCTCCAAGGGAAGGCTTAAAAGACACAGAGCAACTGAGGTTAGGGCTAGAGGAGGGCAGGACCATGCCTATGTGTGGCCTTCAGACAGGCACAAAAACACCCAGCCAGGCTGCTCCCTGACATGCCAAACACCCACTGAAGGTCACCAGCATGTGGGGCAGCTGCTGATGCTCTGTGACCAACGTCACAAGATGGCAGGAAAACAGGGCCAGCCCCCATGGTGGGGCCTCTGACTGGTCCCACTCAAGGTGCTCACTTTTGCTGTGGGGCAGGAGATTTTACCCCAAGAGGCTTTTCCCAAGCTGGCGAGAAGCAGAGAAACACCCACGCTCCCAAGACGCTTTGTAGCAAGTACCCTCCAGCACAGGGACAGGCGCACACGCTAGCCCGGGCAGCCGCCCATTTTCTTTGGCAAGTCAGGAATGGCAAAGGCTAGACTGGAAGCACTTGGGCCTCATGTCCCAGCCGTTGTGATGCTCACCCCCCAACTCCTTTCCAGGGCTCTAGCTGAAGCCAGAGCATTGGCCTGAGCAGCTAAGAAGAGGTTCCAGCCCTGAAGGGAGCAGGACTTTCAGCACAATGGTAAAACTGCAGAAATACAACCACTAAGGGATTCAAACCCTCAATCTTCTGATGCATACGCAGACACCTTATCCATTAGGCCACCTGAAAAAAAAAAACCCTCTAAGCACTTCTTTGGAAAAGTCGGACATTGTGTTTCTCAGGTCTACTGAGGTGAGCCAAAACTCTCTGGGCACAAGAAGTAGAGTTCCCAGCGACACGTGAAAATTAATTCTATGGAGCCAGGTGCAGGGATTTGGCAGGGAGGCTCAGGCATGGGGGGATTGGGGTGCAGTGGATGGACCAGCTGTCTAGGTGTGGAGATTTAGTCACACTGAGGCACAGGAGGGATGAGGAGGGGGAATCCTGCTGACAGGCAGTGAATGTGCAGAAAAAGAGGGGTTCCTGGGACTTTTTTTGCCTCTCTTTTGCCTACCTGCTTGCTCTTGTAGTGAACGGTGAAGATGGTCTCAACAAACCCAGGTAGCTCAGTCGGTAAAGCATCAGGCTCTTAATCTGAGGGTTCAGGATTCAAGCTCCTGTCAGCTTTTAAGTGGCCTTGTGTGCCAGGAGCCAAATGATTCCTGGTGCTGTCCACATGTGGGTTCCCAGAATCCATGGCCATTTCCTGGAAAGGTTGCTTTTCTCAGGAATCAGGAGAGAGGCCACATCCACAGGAACAGGCTTAGAACACGCAGTCTCTGGCTGGCAGGGATGTGCTGTGGGGCAAGGTGCTGAAAAAGCTCAGAGGGAGAGCAGCAGAGATGAGGGGGAGAGAGACAGAAAAGCAATGAGTACAGGGGGTTCTGGTCTGGCTATTGTGGCAAACTTCCATGGTTTATACATGACCCTGGTGCAATTTGCCAGAGAAAGGCTCTGAGTCCCCACCCCCTTACCCAGAGGCCTGCCTGACCCTAAGGACGCTCTTTCTACTCTCATGTGTGGCAGAGTCCTCGTAACCCCAACAAGGCTGGACACAGGAATCCTGGGGGGCTTGACCCCCAATCTTGTCACGCTCACTTGAACAGTGCCACATTGTCCCCACTGTGGGATACTCTCTCCACTCTGGGCACTCATCATTGCATTGCATTGCTTCAGGCAAATACAATGTATTACCCAGCAATTAATGTAAAATATAAGGAAAGATTAAAGGAAAACACCTCACCCTGTTCTGTGGTGCAGGGAGATCACAACCAGCGTCTCTGGAGAGTCAGGGCAGGTCACAGTCTCTCCCTCACATGTCCCAGGCCTCCTTCCCAGGCCCTGGCGGTGCTGCAGGGACACCAAAGGCTGCACACTTGCTCTGGCAATGGCCACATGCTCTAGGTGACAGGACTCTTGTTCCCAGTGTTAGGCCTGAATAAAGATATAGCAGACAAAACCAGGTATGCCAACCTGACCAAAGTCAGGCTAACAGAGGTTTGTGGGTAATCCCTGAGTGGAAAACACTGAGAAGCAGCAGCATGTCTCACAAGCGCTGGGAAAAAAAGTGAGATAAGAGAGAAGCTGCATTCCTGGCATAGTACCAGATGTGCTGTGTTAGGGCAGCTCCTTCGAAGAACTGATAAGAGCCCTAGTTTCCCAGCCTCCTTGTTTTCACTTCCTGGTTTGTTCTTTGTTTGTTTTTAACCTCTACATTGCTAACTTTAGGCATGCATGTATACTAAAGGTGTCCAGTTTCTAGTTGTTAGAAGAAGGGGGTGGGTTGCTCCAGTGAATAATGTATGACGTGACGGAACTGTCTATATAGGCTTATACTAAGATGTAAAGAGGAGGCTGGTTCTCTCTGGAGATGAGCTGCTCTCTATTGATGCATGCACTTGTCAATAAAGAACTTTTGATCAGACCTTGCTGGTGTTGCCTGTCTCTCTCATGGTCAGACAACGAACTTTGCCATCTGGGTTACAGTCCCTGACACCAGTGTCAGCCCCCCTGTAGGGGATATGATCCCTTCACCCCCAAAAGTCTGGCCTGCAAGACCTCTTGACTGGTGGCATCTCCTTGTGCTGGGCCTTCTGCCCAGGGTCCCTCTCCCTCTCCCAAGCTGTTCACTGCACCCACCTCCAGCCCCAGTGCTGCTGCAGCTCTGCCTCCAGCTCCCCAGGCTGCTCCTCTGGCCTTTCTGGCTCTGCTTGCTGCAGCTCTTCTCCCAGCACAGATCTGCTCCCTGGGCAGCTTCTATGGCTCATGCTGCTCCGGCTCAGTTCCCATCATGGATCTGCTCTGGTTCTCCCTGGCTGGTGCAGCTCTGCTCCCCGCTTCTTCTCGGGCTCCTGCTTTCTCCTTAGTTGGGTCCCACTCTGGCCCAGGTAGTTCCAGCTCAAACAGATGATGGGATCCCCTGGCCTGGTGACTCCCTCATTACACTGTCTGGCTTGTCAGTCCGGCTAACTTTGGAGCTTTGGCCTCTCCCCCGGGCCAGCTCCAGGCACCAGCATTCCAAGCTGATGCTTGGGGCGGCAGCAATCTGCAAGGGACAGCAGTTCCCCATTGTTTTGCCCCAAGCAGTGTGCCGAATTGCCGCCGCGGGCAGCGGGGGCAGTTTGTGTGCGCTTAGGGTGGCAGGCGTGTTTCCGCGGCGGTTTCAGATAAACATAGAAACGGCCGCTGAATTGCCGCCGCCGTGGAAATGCTCCTGCTGCCCTAAGGGCACACGGACTGCCCCGCCACCCACGGAGGCAATTCAGCACGCTGCTTGGGGCGGCGAAAACTGTAGAGCCGGCCCTGCTCTCCCCATTGCCGGGGACTGTCAGTCTTAGGGTCCTGATTTCCTATTGATCCTTTTCCCCTCTGTTGGTACTGGGAACTAATCAACCAAAAATCCACTGAGCTTTAGTAAGGGGCCAACAGTCCCTTACACGAGCCGGCCCCATGAGGGTCACCGATGTGCAGAGATAACAGTACAAGCTGGTCCCATGGTGTAATAGGCAGCACTCAGGACTCTGAATCCTGCAATCTGAGTTCAAATCTCAGTAGGACCTTAGAGCAAACCCCTAGAGCTCACAGTGCTCAAATTCCCTATCTCCAGCTGTGCAAGAGCAAATCTTTCCCCTCCTGCTGGGTGACTTGTCCTCTAGAGCCTGGTTGTGAGGGCCACAATGGGTTGGGGCTCTAGAACTTGCTGCTCTGGTTGCTGATACCTGTGGTTTGACCAGATGCTTGGGATTTGCACAGATTTACCTGCGGCCCACAAGTTTGGCCATTTTGCTTGCAGCCACATGTTCCCTCTTGTCCACATGGCACTTGAAGGAAGGAGTGCCAGGGCCAGGCTTGATAGTCAGGGCTAGCCAGGACAGAGGAAGAATGCCAGGCTGGAGCCCAACACACCTTTCCTGCTCTGGGCACCTAGAGCAGAGGCGGCTGGTGCTGACAGCTCCAAGGGAAGGCTTAAAAGCTACAGAGCAACTGAGGGAGGGGCAAGAGGAGGGGAGGACCATGCTTATGTGTGGCCAGAGACAGCCACAAAGACACCCGGCCAGCCTGCTGCCTGGCATGCCAAACCCCCACTGAAGACATGCTTAAAACACTCAGTGATCAGGAGGAAAACCTGTCAAAATGTGTGTGCCAGGAGAACCTCCTTGGCTTGGAAGTGAGCGAGGAAAAAGAGCGAGTGAAAAAAATAACCAGCGAGAGAGCGAGAGTGAAAAGAACATGGAAGGCAGAGAAAGAAATAAAGGGAGAGAAAAAATAGAAAAAGAAGGAAAGAAAGTAAGAGCATGAAAGATAGTGGGGAAAAAAGAAAGCAAGAACATACAAGCTAGAGAAGGAATGAAAAAGAATGAATGAAACACAAGCGCTAGTTGAAGCTGGAATGGGACAGTCAGAGAAAGGACAGACTGACCCCTTAAGCAAGGTTGCACTCCAGATTCTCCATGTTGGGGGGCACAGACCCCCTATTTCCATCCTGGCCCTGCTTGGGGGGACCATGCATAGGTGCCTATTGACACTCCCATGCTCTGTGAAGGGGGGCAAGTCCCCCCATACCCTCAAGGCCGCTGAAAGCGGGTTCAGGCCCCAGTGAAAATTTTTTTCAGGCCCCCCCAGCAAGAGTGGACCAGCTAAACAGGGCAATGAAGCCAGGCTCTGGGCCCTCTTCTGGACCACCGGGCCTCGGTAATCTGTACCAACTTTCCCCTTGCATGACAATGGTGGTGCACTCACGCACTGCCACGCCTTTTAGTATCATGACTATTTAGCTGTACAATAGCAGCACCTACAGAGAGCAGGGCAGACTCAAACCCCTGTTGTTCAAGGGGCTGCACAGACACAGAGACAGTCCCTGCCCCAGCTGAGATCAGGGCCCTGTTGGGCCAGGTGCTGCCCAGACACAGCGAGAGATAGGCCATGCCCCAGAGAGTTTACAGGCTCCATATCCAAAAAGTGAGAGGAGAAACAGAGGTCCAGGGTCACACAGCAGCACTGAGAGCAGAACCCAGGAGCCTTGGCTCCTACTGCTCTAACCACTAGACCCCACTCTGCTCCCAAAGATGGGGCTAGAACCCAGGAATTCTGGCTTCCAAAAAGGGGGGGGAGTGGGGTCTAGTGGTTAGAGGAAGGGAGGCTGGGAGCCAGGACTCCTGGGTTCCATTTCCAGTGCTGGGATCAGGCATCAATGCTCCAAGAATGTGCTTGAGGGCAGCACTCCAGCCCCTACCCCACCTTTTTTTGGAGGGGAGGGCGCACAAAAAGCCAGGAGCCAACCCTGAACCAAGGTGGTCCCTGTCAGCTGAGACTTTCAGGCTGAGCTGGAACTGACACTGCAGTTCTGGCTTCAGTAGCAAGATGGCGCTCATGGCAGCCTGAGTTGCACAGGCTGGACTGCAGTTCAGGCTGCCCTGCCGCTGGAGAGTCAGAGCGTCATCCCCCGCAGGGCGGCTCTAGGCACCAGCAAAGCAAGCACCTGCTTGGGGCAGCCAATTTGCAAGGGCGGCATGGGAGCTGAGAACCAATAGGGGGCTCTGGGAGCTGTAGTTTCTTGGTTAGCTCCCTGTCTATACAGCAAGCCCTGGAGCAGGGAAAGAATTACATTTCCCAGCAGTGCCTTGGCCACTACCAACTGGAAAAGAAGGAGGGGGACCTCATGTGGCAGCATGCTGTGAGTGGAGAGTTGCACTCTGAATGGTAAGAAGACCATATTTTAACGTTCAAAAAACAGGACACTCCAGGGGGAGGGAAGCCCCACCCTGCCACCATCCACTCCCTCTGACTGCCCCCCACAGAAACCCCAACCCATCCAACTACCCCCCTGCTCCCTGTAGCCTGATCACCCCCTCCTGGGACCCTTGCCCCTAACTGCCCCCCAGGACCCCACCTCATATCTAAGCACCACTGGTACTTGTCCCCTGATTGCCCCCTCCCGAGACCCCTCCCCCTAACTGCCCCTTGGAACCCCTCCCCCTTTCTAAGCCTCCCTTCTCCTTTTCCCCAACTGCCCCCTCCTGAGACAAGCCCAACTTCCCCCCAGGACCCCTCCCCCTACCTGTCCCCTGACAAACCCCTGGGACTCCCATGCGTATCCAACCGCTGCCTGTCTGCTGACTGCCCCCCCCAACCTCTGACCCATCCAACCCCCCCCCGCTCCCTGTCCCTTGACTGCCCCCCGGGAACCCCATACTGCTTCTCCAACCCCCCAGTCCCCTTACCGCGCCACTCAGACCAGAAGGGAGAAGGGGGGCTTAGATGGGTCACAGGTTGGGAGGGCAGTCAGGGGATAGGCAGCGGTTGGATAGGCATAAGAGTCCCAGGGGTTTGCCAGGGGACAGGTATGGGGTCGTGTCCTGGGCGGAAGTTGGGGGGTCTCAGGAGGGGGCAATCAGGGGACAAGTACCAGTGGTGCTTAGATAGGGGTTGGGGTCCTGGGTGTCAGTTAGGGGCAGGAGTCCTGGGAGGGGGTGATCAGGGGACAGGGAGCAGGGCGGGGAGTTGGGTGGGTTGGGGTTTCTGTGGGGGGCAGTCGGACGGAGTGGATGGTGGCAGGGTGGGGCTTCCCTCCTCCTGGAGTGTCCTGTTTTTTGAACGTGAAAATATGGTCTCCCTACCAGTCTCCACTCACAGCATGCTGCCGCATGAGGTCCCCCTCCTTCCTTTCCAGTTGGTAGTTGCCAAGGGAATGCTGGGAAATGTAATTCTTTCCTGCTCCAGGGCTGGCTCTATAGGCAGGGAGCTAACCAAGGAACTACAGCTCCCAGAGCCCCCTATTGGTTCTCAGCTCCCATGGCACTCCTGCAAATGGGCTGCCCCAAGCAGGTGTGTGCTTTGCTGGTGCCTAAAGCCGCCCCTGCTGACAAGGCAGACTTTGTACAAACCATATCATCATTATATGAGAGTGGTGAATATGGGGCTTCCAGGTGCTGCTTTGAGCACAGCGTGCCACTCCTGGGCTTACACTGAAATGGAGACGTACCCTTAGAGTCCATCTCTGCTGGGATAAAGATAGCAGCATGGCTGGCCTGGGTCATCTGACTTGGACTCCTGGACGTAAAGCTGAGAGGCTAAAAACTGTGGTGTAGATATTTGTGTTCACACTGAAGCCTGGGTTCAGAAACCCTCACCCCTCATGGGGCCTCAGAGGTTGGGCTCAAGCCCATATGTCTGCACTGTAAATTTATAGAGGTTGGGAGGGAGTTTAGCAAGTGGAAATGGTAAAACCGCATTGAGGGGACTGGACCACTGACCTATCAGCTCTTAACACCCAAACTTTCGCTAACTCTATTATCAGTGCCTGTGAGTGTAATTTAAACCATAGGTCCACCTAGCTCTGAATCTTGTCTTCTGACAGTAGCCAATACCAGGTGCCCCAATAGCCACTTCTCAAGGCACCACTAGGAATTGAACCCAGGATCTCCTGTTTACAAAACAAGTGCTTTAACCAGCTAAGCTATGATACCTGCTGTTACTTAAAGCATTGTCAAGTATCAGAGGGTAGCCGTGTTAGTCTGGATCTGTAAAAGCAGCAAAGAATCCTGTGGCACCTTATAGACTAACAGACGTTTGGGAGCATGAGCTTTCGTGGGTGAATACCCACTTCCTCAGATGCATGTAATGGAAATATCCAGGGGCAGGTATATATATGTGTACTAGCAAGCAAGCTAGAGATAACGAGGTCAGTTCAATCAGGGAGGATGAGGCCCTGTTCTAGCAGTTGAGGTGTGAAAACCAAGAGAGGAGAAACTGGTTCTGTAATTGGCAAGCCATTCACAGTCTTTGTTCAATCCTGAGCTGATGGTGTCAAATTTGCAGATGAACTGAAGCTCAGCAGTTTCTCTTTGAAGTCTGGTCCTGAAGTTTTTTTGCTGCAGGATGGCCACCTTAAGGTCTGCTATAGTGTGGCCAGGGAGGTTGAAGTGCTCTCCTACAGGTTTTTGTATATTGCCATTCCTAATGTCTGATTTGTGTCCATTTATCCTTTTCCGTAGAGACTGTCCAGTTTGGCCGACGTACATAGCAGAGGGGCATTGCTGGCATATGATGGCGTATATTACATTGGTGGATGTGCAGGTGAATGAACCAGTGATGGTGTGGCTGATCTGGTTAGGTCCTGTGATGGTGTCGTTGGTGTAGATATGTGGGCAGAGTTGGCATCGAGGTTTGTTGCATGGATTGGTTCCTGAGCTAGAGTTATTATGGTGTGGTGTGCAGTTACTGGTGAGAATATGTTTCAGGTTGGCAGGTTGTCTGTGGGCAAGGATTGGCCTGCCACCCAAGGCCTGTGAAAGTGTGGGATCATTGTCCAGGATGGGTTGTAGATCCTTGATGATGCATTGGAGGGGTTTTAGCTGGGGGCTGTATGTGATGGCCAGTGGAGTCCTGTTGGTTTCTCTCTTGGGTTTGTCTTGCAGTAGGAGGCTTCTGGGTACACGTCTGGCTCTGTTGATCTGTTTCCTTATTTCCTCGTGCGGGTATTGTAGTTTTGAGAATGCTTGGTGGAGATTTTGTAGGTGTTGGTCTCTGTCTGAGGGGTTAGAGCAGATGCGGTTGTACCTCAGTGCTTGGCTGTAGACAATGGATCGTGTGATGTGCCCGGGATGGAAGCTGGAGGCATGAAGGTAGGCATAGCGGTCGGTGGGTTTTCGATATAGGGTGGTGTTAATGTGACCATCACTTATTTGCACCGTGGTGTCAAGAAAGTGGACCTCCCGTGTAGATTGGTCTAGGCTGAGGTTGATGGTGGGGTGGAAGCTGTTGAAATCATGGTGGAATTTTTCCAGAGTCTCCTTCCCATGGGTCCAGATGATGAAGATGTCATCAATATAGCGTAGATAGAGAAGGGGTGTGAGTGGACGAGAGCTGAGGAAGCGTTGTTCCAGGTCGGCCATGAAGATATTGGCATATTGTGGGGCCATGCGGGTGCCCATAGCAGTGCCACTGATCTGGAGATATATATTGTCATCAAATTTGAAATAGTTGTGTGTAAGTATAAAGGCACAGAGCTCAGCAGCCAGTTGTGCTGTGGCATCATCAGGGATAGTGTTCCTGACAGCTTGTATTCCATCTGTGTGTGGGATGTTTGTGTAGAGAGCCTCTACATCCATGGTGGCTAGGATGGTGTTTTCTGGGAGGTCACCAATGCATTGTAGTTTCCTCAGGAAATCAGTGGTGTCGCGGAGATAGCTGGGAGTGCTGGTGGCATAGGGTCTGAGTAGAGAGTCCATATATCCAGACAGTCCTTCAGTGAGAGTGCCAATGCCCGAGATGATGGGGCGTCCAGGATTTCCGGGTTTGTGGATCTTGGGTAGTAGATAGAATAACCCTGGTCGGGGCTCTAGGGGTATGTTGATTTCTTCTGGTGTTAGTGTAGGGAGTGTCCTGAGTAGATGCTGTAGTTTCTTAGTGTATTCCTCAGTGGGATCTGAGGGAAGTGGCCTGTAGAATTTGGTATTGGAGAGTTGTCTGGCTGCCTCCTTTTGATAGTCAGACCTGTTCATGATGACAACGGCACCTCCTTTATCAGCCTCTTTGATGATAATGTCAGGGTGGTTTCTGAGGCTGTGGATGGCATTGCGTTCTGCACGACTTAGGTTGTGAGGCAAGCGATGTTGTTGTTCCACGATTTCTGCCTGTGCACGCCGGCGGAAGCATTCAATATATAGGTCCAGGCTGTCATTTCGACCCTCAGGAGGAGTCCATGTGGAGTTCTTTTTCTTGTGCTGTTGGTGGGAGGGCACCCGTGTATCAGTGCACTGTTCAGTGTTGTCCTGGAAGTATTCTTTGAGTCGGAGACGGCGAAAGTAGGCTTCCAGATCGCCACAGAACTGTATCATGTTGGTGGGGGTGGCAGGGCAAAAAGAGAGTCCCCGAGATAGGACAGACTTTTCTTCTGGGCTGAGTGTGTAGTTGGATAGATTGACGATATTGCTGGGTGGGTTAGGGGTACCACTGTTGTGGCCCCATGTGGCAGGCAGGAGTTTAGACAGCTTACAGTCCTTTTTCCTTTGAAGAGAGGTGAAGTGAGTAATGTAGATCTCCTGTCTTATTCTAGTGAAGTCCGTTTGTATAGAAGTTTGGTTATTAATGAGAGTCTCAAGGTTGGAGAGCTCTTTTTTGATGTTTTCCTGTTTGCTGTATAGGATGCTGATCAGGTGGTTCCTCAGTTTTTTTGATAGAGTATGACATAATCTCTCACTGTGGTCTGTGTAGTATGTAGATAGCAGTGGATTTTTTACCTTTAGTCCATTTGGTATGATGTCCATCCGTTTGCATTTGGAAAGGAAGATGATATCTGTCTGTATTTGTGCAAGTTTCTTCATGAGGTTGATGGATTTCCATTCCATACGGCTAAATGCAGTGCCTTGCATGGTGTCAAGTATCAGAGGGTAGCCGTGTTAGTCTGGATCTGTAAAAGCAGCAAAGAATCCTGTGGTACCTTATAGACTAACAGACGTTTGGGAGCATGAGCTTTCGTGGGTGAATACCCACTTCCTCAGATGCATGTAATGGAAATATCCAGGGGCAGGTATATATATGTGTACTAGCAAGCAAGCTAGAGATAACGAGGTCAGTTCAATCAGGGAGGATGAGGCCCTGTTCTAGCAGTTGAGGTGTGAAAACCAAGAGAGGAGAAACTGGTTCTGTAATTGGCAAGCCATTCACAGTCTTTGTTCAATCCTGAGCTGATGGTGTCAAATTTGCAGATGAACTGAAGCTCAGCAGTTTCTCTTTGAAGTCTGGTCCTGAAGTTTTTTTGCTGCAGGATGGCCACCTTAAGGTCTGCTATAGTGTGGCCAGGGAGGTTGAAGTGCTCTCCTACAGGTTTTTGTATATTGCCATTCCTAATGTCTGATTTGTGTCCATTTATCCTTTTCCGTAGAGACTGTCCAGTTTGGCCGACGTACATAGCAGAGGGGCATTGCTGGCATATGATGGCGTATATTACATTGGTGGATGTGCAGGTGAATGAACCAGTGATGGTGTGGCTGATCTGGTTAGGTCCTGTGATGGTGTCGTTGGTGTAGATATGTGGGCAGAGTTGGCATCGAGGTTTGTTGCATGGATTGGTTCCTGAGCTAGAGTTATTATGGTGTGGTGTGCAGTTACTGGTGAGAATATGTTTCAGGTTGGCAGGTTGTCTGTGGGCAAGGATTGGCCTGCCACCCAAGGCCTGTGAAAGTGTGGGATCATTGTCCAGGATGGGTTGTAGATCCTTGATGATGCATTGGAGGGGTTTTAGCTGGGGGCTGTATGTGATGGCCAGTGGAGTCCTGTTGGTTTCTCTCTTGGGTTTGTCTTGCAGTAGGAGGCTTCTGGGTACACGTCTGGCTCTGTTGATCTGTTTCCTTATTTCCTCGTGCGGGTATTGTAGTTTTGAGAATGCTTGGTGGAGATTTTGTAGGTGTTGGTCTCTGTCTGAGGGGTTAGAGCAGATGCGGTTGTACCTCAGTGCTTGGCTGTAGACAATGGATCGTGTGATGTGCCCGGGATGGAAGCTGGAGGCATGAAGGTAGGCATAGCGGTCGGTGGGTTTTCGATATAGGGTGGTGTTAATGTGACCATCACTTATTTGCACCGTGGTGTCAAGAAAGTGGACCTCCCGTGTAGATTGGTCCAGGCTGAGGTTGATGGTGGGGTGGAAGCTGTTGAAATCATGGTGGAATTTTTCCAGAGTCTCCTTCCCATGGGTCCAGATGATGAAGATGTCATCAATATAGCGTAGATAGAGAAGGGGTGTGAGTGGACGAGAGCTGAGGAAGCGTTGTTCCAGGTCGGCCATGAAGATATTGGCATATTGTGGGGCCATGCGGGTGCCCATAGCAGTGCCACTGATCTGGAGATATATATTGTCATCAAATTTGAAATAGTTGTGTGTAAGTATAAAGGCACAGAACTCAGCAGCCAGTTGTGCTGTGGCATCATCAGGGATAGTGTTCCTGACAGCTTGTATTCCATCTGTGTGTGGGATGTTTGTGTAGAGAGCCTCTACATCCATGGTGGCTAGGATGGTGTTTTCTGGGAGGTCACCAATGCATTGTAGTTTCCTCAGGAAATCAGTGGTGTCGCGGAGATAGCTGGGAGTGCTGGTGGCATAGGGTCTGAGTAGAGAGTCCATATATCCAGACAGTCCTTCAGTGAGAGTGCCAATGCCCGAGATGATGGGGCGTCCAGGATTTCCGGGTTTGTGGATCTTGGGTAGTAGATAGAATAACCCTGGTCGGGGCTCTAGGGGTATGTTGATTTCTTCTGGTGTTAGTGTAGGGAGTGTCCTGAGTAGATGCTGTAGTTTCTTAGTGTATTCCTCAGTGGGATCTGAGGGAAGTGGCCTGTAGAATTTGGTATTGGAGAGTTGTCTGGCTGCCTCCTTTTGATAGTCAGACCTGTTCATGTCTGTCCTATCTCGGGGACTCTCTTTTTGCCCTGCCACCCCCACCAACATGATACAGTTCTGTGGCGATCTGGAAGCCTACTTTCGCCGTCTCCGACTCAAAGAATACTTCCAGGACAACACTGAACAGTGCACTGATACACGGGTGCCCTCCCACCAACAGCACAAGAAAAAGAACTCCACATGGACTCCTCCTGAGGGTCGAAATGACAGCCTGGACCTATATATTGAATGCTTCCGCCAGCGTGCACAGGCAGAAATCGTGGAACAACAACATCGCTTGCCTCACAACCTAAGTCGTGCAGAACGCAATGCCATCCACAGCCTCAGAAACCACCCTGACATTATCATCAAAGAGGCTGATAAAGGAGGTGCCGTTGTCATCATGAACAGGTCAGACTATCAAAAGGAGGCAGCCAGACAACTCTCCAATACCAAATTCTACAGGCCACTTCCCTCAGATCCCACTGAGGAATACACTAAGAAACTACAGCATCTACTCAGGACACTCCCTACACTAACACCAGAAGAAATCAACATACCCCTAGAGCCCCGACCAGGGTTATTCTATCTACTACCCAAGATCCACAAACCCGGAAATCCTGGACGCCCCATCATCTCGGGCATTGGCACTCTCACTGAAGGACTGTCTGGATCTGTGGACTCTCTACTCAGACCCTATGCCACCAGCACTCCCAGCTATCTCCGCGACACCACTGATTTCCTGAGGAAACTACAATGCATTGGTGACCTCCCAGAAAACACCATCCTAGCCACCATGGATGTAGAGGCTCTCTACACAAACATCCCACACACAGATGGAATACAAGCTGTCAGGAACACTATCCCTGATGATGCCACAGCACAACTGGCTGCTGAGCTCTGTGCCTTTATACTTACACACAACTATTTCAAATTTGATGACAATATATATCTCCAGATCAGTGGCACTGCTATGGGCACCCGCATGGCCCCACAATATGCCAATATCTTCATGGCCGACCTGGAACAACGCTTCCTCAGCTCTCGTCCACTCACACCCCTTCTCTATCTACGCTATATTGATGACATCTTCATCATCTGGACCCATGGGAAGGAGACTCTGGAAAAATTCCACCATGATTTCAACAGCTTCCACCCCACCATCAACCTCAGCCTGGACCAATCTACACGGGAGGTCCACTTTCTTGACACCACGGTGCAAATAAGTGATGGTCACATTAACACCACCCTATATCGAAAACCCACCGACCGCTATGCCTACCTTCATGCCTCCAGCTTCCATCCCGGGCACATCACACGATCCATTGTCTACAGCCAAGCACTGAGGTACAACCGCATCTGCTCTAACCCCTCAGACAGAGACCAACACCTACAAAATCTCCACCAAGCATTCTCAAAACTACAATACCCGCACGAGGAAATAAGGAAACAGATCAACAGAGCCAGACGTGTACCCAGAAGCCTCCTACTGCAAGACAAACCCAAGAGAGAAACCAACAGGACTCCACTGGCCATCACATACAGCCCCCAGCTAAAACCCCTCCAATGCATCATCAAGGATCTACAACCCATCCTGGACAATGATCCCACACTTTCACAGGCCTTGGGTGGCAGGCCAATCCTTGCCCACAGACAACCTGCCAACCTGAAACATATTCTCACCAGTAACTGCACACCACACCATAATAACTCTAGCTCAGGAACCAATCCATGCAACAAACCTCGATGCCAACTCTGCCCACATATCTACACCAACGACACCATCACAGGACCTAACCAGATCAGCCACACCATCACTGGTTCATTCACCTGCACATCCACCAATGTAATATACGCCATCATATGCCAGCAATGCCCCTCTGCTATGTACGTCGGCCAAACTGGACAGTCTCTACGGAAAAGGATAAATGGACACAAATCAGACATTAGGAATGGCAATATACAAAAACCTGTAGGAGAGCGCTTCAACCTCCCTGGCCACACTATAGCAGACCTTAAGGTGGCCATCCTGCAGCAAAAAAACTTCAGGACCAGACTTCAAAGAGAAACTGCTGAGCTTCAGTTCATCTGCAAATTTGACACCATCAGCTCAGGATTGAACAAAGACTGTGAATGGCTTGCCAATTACAGAACCAGTTTCTCCTCTCTTGGTTTTCACACCTCAACTGCTAGAACAGGGCCTCATCCTCCCTGATTGAACTGACCTCGTTATCTCTAGCTTGCTTGCTAGTACACATATATATACCTGCCCCTGGATATTTCCATTACATGCATCTGAGGAAGTGGGTATTCACCCACGAAAGCTCATGCTCCCAAACGTCTGTTAGTCTATAAGGTGCCACAGGATTCTTTGCTGCTTTTAAAGCATTGTGTCTGCCCACACCTGACTCTCTGCCAATCCCCACTGGGCTCTGACAAGTGTTGCTCGTGTTTGGATTCTGTAAAGCAGAGGAGCAGGTGAAGTTTTACTCCCAAGGTGTGTGTGTGATTCTTTGGACAGGTCTACGCTACAAAATTAGGTTGGTGTAATTACATTACTTAGGCTGTCAATCAGGGCCGGCTCTACAGTTTTCGCCGCCTCAAGCAGCGCACCGAATTGCCGCCGCAGGCGGGGGGGGGCCAGTCCTTGTGCCCTTAGGGTGGCAGGCTCGTTTCCACGGTGGCGGCTATTTGGCGGCAGCTTCTATGTTTAGCTGAAGCCACCGTGGAAACGCGCCTGCCGCATGAAGGGCACACGGAATGCCCCCACCATCCGTAGCGACAATTCAGTGCGCTGCTTGGGTGCAAAACAAGGGGGACTGCCACCCCTTGCAGATTTCCACCCCAAGCACTGGCTTGGAATGCTGGTGCCTGGAGCTGTCCCCGCTGGCAATGCAGTTCTATCAACCTAATCCCAGTGTAGATAGTGGCTCAGCTGTCAGAACTTTCTGGAGCTATGAAAGGGGAGGGGACCAGCCTCTGTAGCAGGAATGCAGGGCAGGCAAGTTCACGGCAGGCATTGTGGGATACTGGTGGAGGCCAGTTATGATGATATAACGACCAGCAGCATTTACACTAACAATTTGTCGCTTGAAGTTTGCTGCAAAAAGCTCTAGACCTCTCTTCGAGGTGGTTTTATTTTGTCACCAAAACAGGGCAGTTTTGTCGCCAGACGTGGCATTGCAGTGTGTACACCAGCCACAAGCTGCCGACCGAGGGAGTGTTGTGTGTTTTTCACACACCTGAGCAATATAATGATTCTGAAATAACTTTGTAGTGCAGACCTGGCCAAATATTCACACACACACACAGCTTGCAAGGAAAAGTTCACCTGCTTCTCTGCTTTGCAGAATCCAAACATATTCAAAGCTTGTCAAGCCCCAGTGGGGCTGGCAGGGAGTCAGGTATGGGCAGATGCTGTCCCTTAACTATAGGCAGGCACCATGCCTTGTAAACAGGAGATTCTAGGTTCAACTCCCAGTGTTGCCTTGTTGAGTAACTCTTGGAGTACCTGGTATTGGCTACTATCAAAGAACAAAACACAGAGTTAAGTGGGCCAGCCCAGTATAGCTGTTTTTATAGTTTAAATTACACTCACAGGCACTGATAACAGAGTTACTGGAAGTTTGGAAGTTAAGAGCTGATAGGTCAGTGTTCCAGCCTGTCACAGATGATCCCCTCCCTCTGGGACAGGGGCAGATCTGGGCTCTAGCACCAAATGGCTCATTGTGACTGCCAGAATCTGTGGGCAGCTCATTTAGTTTGCACCGAGGGTTGACCCCCCTGCTTCATGCACCATGTGTGAGGATGAAAATCCTAAACCACCCTTTGAAATAACGAATGCAGCAGGACTTGTTATTGTCCCTGCCTCAAAGCAGACAGACCAATGGAGAAATGTCATTGAGTCTATGGTAATACTCCACTGCCATTTTACCTTTTTCACTTGCTAAACTCCCTCCCAGCCTTGTGGAGTCCAGAACCCAGTATTGAGCCTGAGCCAAGATGTCTACGTTGCAAATTTACCACCCCACGGCCCAAGCCCTGGTTGCCTGAGCTGGCATGGGGCAGCCCTGGGTGTTTCACTGCAGTGTGGACACAGCATACCATTATGTCTACACAGTCATAAACACATCCAAGTCACTATTCTCAAACCCTGGGTCAGTTGATTCAGGCTTGTGGGGCTTGTGCTGCAGGGTTATAAAATTACAGTGTAGACACTTGGGCTTGAGCCCAGCCTCCGAGACCTCACGAGAGGTGAGGGTCTCCGAGCCTTGGCTCCAGCCTGAGCCCCAGGAGTCCAAATCAGATCATCCAGGCCAGCCAAGCCACAGGGATTTTATCACAGTATAGATGCATTCTCAAGGTATGTCTATATTGCAATCTAAGCCCAGGGTTAGCAGAAGTCATGTCAGCAGCCCCAATGCATAAACATAAACCATGAGGAAAAAATCCACCCACAAATAAGCTGGGCAGTGTCCTTCACTCTACGGTGCGTAAGTCCAGCAACCAAAAGACCTTTAACATGAGCCATCTTCTCTCTGCATCCCACTCACAGCTGTTGTCCTTAGTCAGTGCAAGCTCAGAGGTGCCTCTGTACAGTTCACTTGCCATCCTGGGTGGAAAGGGGGGAAAATAAGAAGGCACTGTACTCACTGTGTTGTCTAGAAACTCACTCAACCCTGCACAGCCACCCTGTCCAACATTGATCTAACCCCTAAATTTTAGTATTAGGACCCAAGCCCCAGCTCACTTGGCTTTCGAACTTATGTCCCTCGCCTAGCAAGTGCTATTGAATTGAGGGTGAGTCCCTCAATTGGGGTCTACCGAGCACAGTTGTGGTGCCCTCGATTCACACCACAAGGATAGCAACCCTTTATTTCTCCTGCCTCAATAACAAGGAGACTGGGAATCCAACAGCAGCCAAAAGTGATCATTTCGGCAAGCAACCCAACATATTTCCAATATACTGTAAAATCCACATGCAGACTCATACACGAAACCTTGCAAGAAAATCTCCGTGAGGGGGTCTGAGGCACCTGCTGCTGGAGGAAAGGAGAGAGCTGTTGGCTGGGACTGAGAAGCAGTGTGAGGAGGAGCGGCCTGTGGGTTGGGATTGAGGGGGCTGTGAGTTGGGACAGAGGAGAAAGGTGAAGAGGAGTAGGCTTTGGTTGGGAGTGAGGAGCAGTGAGCATAGGAGGAACTGAGGGTTGGAATTGAGGAGCACTGGGAAAAGAGGGGACATGGGTTTAGGCTGAAGAGCATCCTCATTTGGGGATCCAGCAGGAAAGAGGAAGGCAGCAGGTGATTTTAATTCCTTAGAGAGAGAGAGAGAGAGAGAGAGAGAGAGAGAGAGAGAGAGAGAGAGAGAGAGAGAGTGTGTGTGTGTGTGTGTGTGTGTGTGTGTGTGTGTGTGTGTGTGTGTGTGTGTGTAGGGAAGGAACATGCTATATGCCCAGAGGATTCTCCAGGCTGCAAGGACAGAGGTGCTGTCAGGAAGTTGCCCCTTCAAACCCACACAGAAAAAGGCCCTTCTGAGGAAAGGGAAAATCTTGAAGAGAAAAAGTAACAACAAAGAAGACTCCAGAAAGACAGTTTAAGATCTTTGTGAGTAGCTTATCACCTGACCAGGGATTTGAAACCTGGACTCTCAGATTAAAAGGCAAATGCTCTACCAACTGAGCTAGACAGGCTCACAAAAAAAAAAAGAGCAAGTTGGTGCAGAGGAGAAACTAGTCAAGAAAACAAGAGTGGGAAACTAGGGAAAACCTGCTGCTCTTTCTGGCCTGGTCAACACTATGAGTTTATATTGAATTTAGCAGCATTAAATCGCATTAACCCTGCACCTGTCCACACAACAAAGCCCTTTATATCGATATAAAGGGCTCTTAATACCGATATCTGTACTCCTCCCCGACGAGGGGAGTAGTGCTGAAATTGATATTGCCATGTCGGATTAGGGTTAGAGTGGCTGCAATTCAACGGTATTGGCCTCCGGGCGCTATCCCACAGTGCACCATTGTGACCGCTCTGGACAGCAATCTCAACTCAGATGCACTGGACAGGTAGACAGGAAAAGCTCCGTGAACTTTTGAATTTCATTTCCTGTTTGCCCAGTGTGGAGCGCCGATCAGAACAGGTGACCATGCAGTCTCAGAATCAAAAAAGAGCTCCAGCATGGACCATATGGGAGATACTGAAGCTGATCTCTGTATGGGGAGATGAATCTGTTCTATCAGAACTCGGTTCCAAAAGATGAAATGCCAAAGCATTTGAAAAAATCTCCAAGGCTATGATGGACAAAGGTCACAGCAGGGTCTCAACACAGTGCTGAAACTTAAGGAGCTGAGACAAGCGTACCAGAAAGCCAAAGAATGAAATGGATGCTCACGGAGGGAGGGCGACTGACGACTGTAGCTATCCAACAGTTCCCGCACTCTCCGAAAACCATTTGAATTCTTGGCTGAGTTCTCAAAGCCTGAAGGGTCAAAAACATTGTTGTGTGTTGTTCAGGGTATATGTCATCGCCCCCCCCCCCCCCCCACCTGTAAAGCAAAGGGGAAAAAATAGTTTCTCGCCTTTTTTCAATGTCACCGTATGTCTACTGGATGCTGCTGGCAGACGTGGTGCTGCAGAGCTACACAGCAGTATCCCCTTCGCTTGCGGATGGCAGACGGTACAGTAGGACTGGTATCCGTTATGGTCGTCCCGTGAGTGCTCCTGGCTTGCCTCGGTGAGGTCGGCAGGGAGTGCCTGGGCAAAAATGGGAATGACTCCCAGGTCATTCTTTTCTTTAAGTTTTGTCTAATGGAGATTCAGTCCTGCCTGGAATATCATATTAGCTGGAGGCTGCCCTCCCCTCCACCCCTTGAGCTCTACTTGCAGAGGCAATAAAGTCAGTGTTGTTTCAAATTCCTGCATTCTTTATTACTTCATCACAAATGGGGGGATAACTGCCCCGGTAGCCCAGGAGGGGTGGGAGAGAAGGGAAGCAATGGGTGATGTTGTTGCAGGGGCACCCCCTAGAATAGCATGCAGCTCATCATTTCTGCGGGATGTCTGGGGCTCTGACCCAGAGCAGCTGTTTGCCTCTCTGGTTCTTTAGCAGGCTTGCCTGATAGTCTAGACAGGACTGACTCTCCCTTTAGACAAAACTCAAAGAAGGGAATGACCTGGGGAGTCATTCCCATTTTTGTCCATGCACCCCTGGCCAACTTCACCGAGGCTGGCCAGAAGCACCCATGATAGCAGCAGATGGTACAGTATAACTAGTAACCGTCATTTTCAACTTGCAAAGCAGCAGACCGGACGGTATGGCTGGTGGTAACCATCTTAGCTAACTTGTAAAAGGCAAGGGGATGCTGTTGTGTAGTGCTGCAGTACCACGTCTGTCAGCACCATCCAGTAGACTTACGGTGACGGTGAAAAAAGGCTGAACGGGCTCCATGGTTACCGTGCTATGGCATCTGTCCGGGCAATCCAGGGAAAAGGGCGCGAAAAGTTTGTCTGCTGTTGCTTTCACGGAGGGAGGAGTGAGTGACAACATTTACCCAGAATCACCCACGACACTGTTTTTGCCCCATCAGACACTGGGATCTCAACCCAGAATTCCAATGGGCGAGGGAAACTGCGGGAACTATAGGATAGCTACCCACAGTGCAACGCTCTGGAAATCGATGCTAGCCTCGGTACATGGATGCACACCACCAAATTAATGTGCTTAGTGTGGCCGCGTGCACTTGACTTTATACAATCTGTTTCCAAAAACAGTTTCTGTAAAATCAGAATAATCCCGTAGTGTGGACATACCCTGTGATTAACACCTTTGGTGGCTAATTGAAAGGCTGATGGTTCAAACCCAAGTGAAGATGGAGGTGGTTTTTTCTTAGTGATGAGAATCCAGTACATTTTAACAGGGAGAAATGCTCCTCAATGCTGGTCTAGCCTCATCAGGCAAGCATAAATAGTACTTTCACCACAGGCATTGGTGGTATAGTGGTGCGCATAGCTGCTTTCCAAGAAGTTAACCTGGGTTTAATTCCCAGCCAATGCAGTGATGTGATATCTTCTCCCCTAGAAATTGGTTTAATTTCAGTTACATTGTATCAGTTTAGCAATGGGAATGCAGGTCATTCAATACACAACAAAGGAAAAAAGGGAGAGGGACTATACAATCAGCTGTTGGAGTTATCCTGGTGTTACAATGCTTGATTTATTCATTTAAAAAATTTCTTTACTTCCTTCTCCCTTTTAGATTCAGAGCCTTTAAGGTCAGAAGGGACCAATGTAATCATCTAGTCTGAACTGCTGCACCTTGCAGGCCAAAGACCCCACCCACCCACTCCTGTAATAGACCCGGGAGGGGAGGCAGCTCTGTGCACTGCCCCTACCCCAGGCAGCACATGGACGACCTCTGCTCCCCTTCCCCAATGGGTGTGCAGAGATGTGCCAGCATCACTAAGGCGGTTCCCTGCCCACTCTGCCTCCATCCCTCCGTGCCGCTCCCAGAAGTGGTTGGCATGTCCCAGCATCCCCTGGGGGGGGGAGTATCTCCATTCACTGCCCCTGCCCCGAGTACCAACTCCACAGCCCCCACTGGCCAGGAACTGCAGCCAATGGGAGCTCTGGGGGCAGCGCCTGCAGGCAGTGGCACATGGAGACCCCCTGGCACGGCCCACCTAGGAGCTGCTGATGCAGGGTTGTGTGTACCGGTCACTTTGGGAGCTGCATTGCCCAGGGTAATTGCCATCCCTCCTGCACCCCAACCCCTTTCCCCAGCACAAAGCCAGCACTCTGCACCCGAATTTCCTCCCATAGTTTTGCTTGTCTTCCTGTCACCTAGAACCGTCCTTCTCCTGGGCTGCAAGTAGCCATCCCTAGGAAGCCAAGAGGCAGGCACAGGATTCTACCTCCCAGTAGCCAACTGCACCTCCCCAGGCTTTGCGGAACGAATGGTGGCACTCTACTAACCCCACTTAGCCTCACTGAGGCGCTTAGCTTCTGCCCTGCCTTCCTCAGTTCGACTTTCCTCTTTTGCCCCATTCCTGCCTCACTTCCTCCTTTGGCAAGTCACACAAAGGAGGCCAGCAGAAAGAGCCGGCCTCCGTAGGCCAACCTCCAAGGGCAGAGGAGGCCAAGCCACAAGGCTTCAAAATGTGACTGGCCAAGATCCTCTAGCTTTCCCCTGCTGATGCCAAGGCTTTTTCCTCAGCTCATTTCCCCACCCTCTGCCATGCAGGGGTTGGGGTTATTGCAGGTGTTACACAAAATTGGGCCAGCTAGTAAGTGTAGGGAGGACTAATGACCCACCAGAGTTTGGCAGAAAGCAGCACATTTATTATACTAACAGCTAAGCTCAAAATAAGCAGTGGGGAGGAGAGGGAGGGGTCATACCCGCACTCGCATACTCACACTCCCAGGACTGGCATGGCATTGGAGATGTCGGGATTCTGAAAGGTAAGTGTCCCACAGTGCAGCTATGGACGGTGCGATGAAGGTAAGTCTTCCTGAGGCACAATGAAATACAACACAGAGAACCACCGGCCAGGCTGTCCGGGCAAAGGGCATTCACTGGAGGTACAAGCTTGTGAGTGCTCTCCTGAGCACACGGCCCCTTTTAAGGGCCTGCACCTCCTGGACTGCAACTAGAGATGACTTGGCTGCATCTGGCTGGTCACACTCCACCTTGGGCAGTGTCCATGCTCTGGGTGAGTGAGTGCTGCCTAATTAGAGTCCCAAACACCTTGTCTACCTGGGTGCTCTTCTGCTCTTCAACCAAAACATTCATCCCATGAGCATTCCAGAAGGGAGAGAGAGGGGAAAAGCCACTTCATAGGCATTCAGAGATGGAGAGGAGACAAAAGTGGGAGCAGGGGAAGTATAACAGACCTTTTCAGCATACAAATCACTGCTGCTCCTAGAACAGCAGGGGCAGGCCAGTAGGAACTGGGAAAGTTAAGCCAGCAGGTTTCAAACCAAGGACCTTTTGCCTGTTAGGCAAACATAATAACTACTACACTACAGAAACTCTGTCCCAGGACTCTGCCCCTCCCTTCATAAGAACATAAGTATGGTCATACTGGGTCAGACCAAAGGTCCATCCAACCCCGCATCATATCTGCCAACAGTGGCCAATGCCAGGTGCTCCAGAGGGACTGAACCTAACAGGCAATGATCAAGTGATCTCTCTCCTGCCATCCATCTCCACCCTCTGACAAACAGAGGCTAGGGACACCATTCCTTACCCACCCTGGCTAATAGCCATTCATGGACCTAACCTCCATTAATTAATCTGCAAAAAGAAAGAGGAGTACTTATGGCACGTTAGAGACAAACAAATGTATTTGAGCATAAGCTTTTGTGGGCTAAAACCCACCTCATTGGATGCATGCAGTGGAAAATACAGCAGGAAGATGTATATATAGACACAGAGAACATGAAAAAATGGATGTTGCCATATACACTATAACGAGAGTGAGTAGTTAAGGTGAGCTATTAACAGCAGGAGAAAAAACCTTTTGTAGTGATAATCAGGATGGCCCATTTCCAACAGTTGACAAGAAGGTGTGAGTAACAGCAGGGGTACAAATAAACGTGGGGAAATAGTTTGATTTTGTGTAATGACCCATCCTCTCCCAGTCTTTATTCAAGCCTAATTTAATGGTGTCCAGTTTGCAAATTAATTCCAATTCAGTAGTTTCTTGTTGGAGTCTGTTTTTGAAGGTTATTTATTGTAATATTGCAACTTTTAGGTCTATCATCGAGTGGCTAGGGAGACCGAAGTGTTCTCCGACTGGTTTTTGAATGTTATAATTCTTGACATGTGATTTGTGTCCATTTATTATTTTATGTAGAGACTGTCTGCTTTGGCCAATGTACATGGCAGAGGGGCATTGCTGGCACATAATAGCATATATCACATTGGTAGATATGCAGGTGAATGAGCCTCTGATAGTGTGGCTGATGTGATTAGGTCCTATGATGGTGTCTCCTGAATAGATATGTGGACAGAGTTGGCAACAGGCTTTGTTGCAAGGATAGGTTCCTGGGTTAGTGTTTTTGTTGTGTGGTTGCTGGTAAGTATTCGCTTCAGGTTGGGGGGCTGTCTTTAAGCAAGGACTGGCCTGTCTCCCAAGATCTGTGAGAGTGAGGGATCGTCCTTCAGGATAGGTTGTAGATCCTTAATGATACGCTGGAGAGGTTTTAGTTGGGGGCTGAAGGTGATGGCTAGTGGTGTTCTCTTACTTTCTTTGTTGGGCCTGTCCTGTAGTAATGACTTCTGGGAACTCTTCTAGCTCTGTCAATCTGTTTCTTCACTTCAACAGGTGGGTATTGTAGTTGTAAGAAGACTTGATAGAGATCTTGTATGTGTTTGTCTCTGTCTGAGGGGTTGGAGAAAATGCGGTTGTATCTTAGAGCTTGGTTGTAGACAATGGATCGTGTGGTGTGGTCTGGATGGAAGCTGGAGGCATGTAGGTAAGTATAGTGGTCAGTAGGTTTCCAGTATAGGGTGGTGTTTATGTGACCATCGCTTATTAGCACTGTAGTGTCCGGGAAGTGAATCTCTTGTGTGGACTGGTCCGGGCTGAGATTGATGGTGGGATGGAAATTGTTGAAATCCTGGTGGAATTCCTCAAGATCTTCTTTTCCATGGGTCCAGATGATGAAGATGTCATCACTGTAGTGCAAGTAGAGTAGGGGCGTTAGGGGATGAGAGCTGAGGAAGAGTTGTTCTAAGTCCGCCATAAAAATGTTGGCATACTGTGGGGCCATGCCAGTACCCATAGCAGCGCCGCTGACTTGAAGGTATACTTTGTCCCCAAATGTGAAATAGTTGTGAATGAGGACAAAGTCACAAAATTCAGCCACCAAGTTTGCCGTGACATTATTGGGGATACCGTTCCTGACGGCTTGTAATCCATCTTTGTTGGTGTAGAGGGCTTCTATCTCTATAGTGGCCAAGATGGTGTTTTCTGGAAGATCACCAATGGACTGTAGTTTCCTCAGAAAGTCAGTGGTGTCTCAAAGATTGCTAGGAATGGTGATAGCGTAGGGCCCGAGGAGGGAGCCTACATAGCCAAACAATCCTGCTGTCAGAGTGCCAATGCCTGAGATAATGGGGCATCCAGGATTTCCAGGTTTATGGATCTTGGGTAGATGACAGAATACCCCTGGTTGGAGTTCTAGAGGTGCGTCTGTGCAGATTTGTTCTTGTGCTTTTTCAGGGAGTTTCTTGAGTATATGGTGTCGTTTCTTTTAGTAACTCTCAGTGGGATCAGAGAGTAATGGCTTGTAGAATATGGTGTTAGAGAGATGCCTAGCAGCCTCTCATTCATATTTCTATGTAGTCATTATGATGACAGCACCTCCTTTGTCAGCCTTTTTTATTATGATGTCAGAGTTGTTTCTCAAATAAATTTGTTAGTCTCTAAGGTACCACAAGTACTCCTCCTTCTTTTTGCTGATATAGACTAACATGGCTTCCATTCTGAAACCTATTAATTTATCTAGTTCTCTTTTAAACCCTGTTATAGTCCTAACCTTCACAACCCCCTCAGGCAAGGAGTTCCACATGTTGACTGTGTCTGTGTGAAGAAGAATTTCCTTCTATTTGTTTTAAACCTGCTGCCTATTAATTTCCTTTGGTGGCCTCTAGGTCTTATATTATGGGATCAAGTAAATAACTTTTCCTTATTCACTTTCTCCACACCACTCAAGATTTTATATACTTTTATCATATCCCCTCTTAGTCTTCTCTTTTCCAAGCTGAAAAGTTCTAGTCTCTTTAATCTCTCTTCATATGCGATCCATTCCAAACCTTAATCATTTTAGTTGCCCTTCTCTGAACCTTTTCGAAAGCCAGTATATCTTTTTTGAAATGAGGAGACCATATCTGTATGCAGTATTCAAGATGTGGGTGTACCATGGATTTATATAAAGGCAGTAAGATATTCTCTTAGTCTCCTTTTTTTAATGGTTCCTAACATCCTGTTTGCTTTTTTGACTGCTGCTGCACACTGCTTGGTCGTCTTCAGAGAACTATCCATGATGACTCCAAGATCTCTTTTCTGATTAGTTGTAGCCAAATTAACCCCCATCATATTGGATGTATAGGTGGGGGTATTTTTTCCATTGTGCATTACTTTACATTTATTCACACTAAATTTCATTTGCCATTTTGTTGCCCAATCACAGTTTTGTGAGACCTCTCTGAAGTTCTTCACTGTCTGCTTTGGTCTTAACTATCTTGAGCAGTTTAGTGTCATCTGCAAACTTTGCCACCTCACTGTTTACCCCTTTCTCCAGATCATGTATGAATAAGTTGAATAGGATTGGTCCTAGGACTGACCATTGGGGAACACCACTAGTTACCCCTCTCCATTCTGAACACACCGATGGGTGAACCTGGAGAGAGAGGTGGCAGCCCTTCGATAGGTCAGCTGGTAGAGCAAAGGACTGGAGCTGGCACTCAGCAAGTCATCCTGACGTCGCCCTTCTGACTCTGGCTTGAAGGAGAGCTTCTTTTTCTCCCCCTTGCTGACAAAGAGCAAGAGAAGAAAGAAAGGTCAGGTGGGCCAATTTGGTGCACAAGTGCATGCTGTCTTTTCTTGCTTGGAAGCCTGAAATGAGGGACTCGTGGTGGGTAAATGAGGGACTGCTGTGCTTCCAGAAAAAAGCCCACTGCTGCACACAAAAAGCATGCCAAAGCATGGACCTCTAGATTGTCAGTCTAACACTCTCTCAAATGAACTAAGTCAGCATCCTAATGGCACTTTTTGCGCCTGCTGCTTCTCTGTCTGGGATGTTTTCGTCAGCCCTGGCACACAAAAAGGATATCATTGCGAGCGCCCACGAAGGCAAGATGAATTTTTGCCTGCCTTGCTCAGCTTGACTTGCTTCCTCACCTTGCATTCCTGCCTTAGATCCTAGGTTACCTGGTGGCTGAAGATGGTCCATTGTCTCATGCAGTGCCAGAGCCTGACACAGTGCCCCTGGGCAGCCTTTGCTCTGCACATGGCGGCCGTGCACATTTGCAACTACTTTAAAGTGTCTGTCAGTAACTTCTAGGGACAGTTGCTCACCTTCAGAGGAAGCTCCCTAAAATTGGCTTATCACACCCAGTGGTACATTGACCTCTGTTCAGACTGAGCCACAGGAGGGGGGGCTCGCTGCTGTGGCTGCCGCTGTTGTGAGGGCAGCCACTGTTGCAGATGAAGCCATCCTGCAAGCACCTTCCACCTAGCCACCCACTGAAAATCCTGTAGGGAGTAAGGAAGGAATAGAAGAACACTGGGGGGGAGGGGGACTTCCTAACCTCCTAATCAGCAGGTAAGTATGCCCAGTGGTCTGTGATGGGATGTTAGATGGGTTAGGATCTGAGTTACTATAGAGAATTCTTTCCTGGATGCTGGCTGGTGAGTCTTTCCCACATGCTCAGGGTTTAACTGATAGCCATATTTGGGGTCGGGAAGGAATTTTCCTCCAGGGCAGATTGGCAGAGGCCATTGATGTTTTTCGCCTTCCTCTGCAGCGTGGGGCATGGGTCACTTGCAGGAGGATTCTCTGCAACTTGA
The DNA here is from genome assembly GCF_025201925.1 of Gopherus flavomarginatus. Classification (NCBI taxonomy): domain Eukaryota; kingdom Metazoa; phylum Chordata; order Testudines; family Testudinidae; genus Gopherus; species Gopherus flavomarginatus. The sequence goes on from NC_066624.1 coordinate 52,385,674, forward strand.
GGTCTTCAAACCACAATTTGAGGACCTCAGTAACTCAGACATAGGTTAGAGGTTTGTTGTAGAAGTGGATGGGTGAGATTCTGTGGCCTGCATTGTGCAGGAGGTCAGACTAGATGATCATAATGGTCCCTTCTGATCTTAAAGTCTATGAGTCTACTCCTCCCCGTTCTGCCACCATCAGCCATCCCATATCCGGTGCTGCATCCGGTGGGGTCAAAAAAAATACGACCATATTGGAAGAGTCAGTTGGGTTCTCTGCGGTTGCCCCACCATTCCCTCGGGCCTGACCTGCCCTCCTGCTCAGCCACCACTGAAAATTGAAACACAAAAAAGTAGAGCCGTACAAGGCTTCAAAGTCCACCAGGCCCAAGCCCCCTTCTAATACGGCAGAAAAGCCGCACTTCTCCTGACTAGGTAGGGACATCCTATTGCCCCACAAGAGGTGGAAGGCCGTCGTGTTCAGTCTCAGCAGCACTCGTGGAGCAGGGGAAACACATGGCTGAGAAAATTCCCCACAGATGAGTCTTGAGCATCACAACCTTTTAGGTAATGACAAGGTCCACTTATGCCACCGGCCAAACCATTCCTCACAGGCCAGCAACCATTTCTCCCGGTTCGCGTTCCCCACCATGTCCCCAACCAAACGCTAGAAGGCCCAGCCATCAACCTGCCCACTCTTGCAGCCCTCCTCTTCTGCCCTGACTGATAGGGGGGAGTATTGATCCTCCCTCCCTTAAGCCCTTCAGCATTCCTGGGGAACACCAACACTGCCCAAGTGACTTTGGACCAGGAGGTCAACCAATAGGGCTGCCTTCTAGGCCAGGATGCAGCTCAGCTTCAGGACTCAGAGGAAATGCAGCTCGCATCCCTACCTACAGGACTTCAGGCACGGCCAGGCTTCTGGATCAAACATCCCCTCTTGTGCTCAAGTCACAATTGCTAGTGTTCAAAAGACAGGCTTTCATGGCCTTTGAGAAAGAAAGATAGAGCCTTGGAAGACCCAGCATGATTTGTGGCACAGGAATTGTCCTAAGATCCCATCGAGACTTCAACTCAGATTGCAGGATTCAAAGTCACGAGTGCTGGCCCTTACACCAAGGGACCAATAGGGAACCCCCAGACCTCTGTTGAGTTCTGGTGTCGATGACCCTGTGTGGGCCACCCTGCATTTACTCACCAAGTTGGCAGGCAGCAGTTTGCTGCAGCTCCCAGAGGCCTTTCTTTATCCAGACTGAGAGGCCAGCGGGCATGTGAGGAAGTTGCCCCTTCAGTCCCAGGCAGTACATGGCCCTTCCTAGGAAAGACCAAGTCCTTGGGGAAAAAAGGTGATGTCAAATAACATCCAGGAGAGATGCCTTCTTTAATTTTGAGGGGAATGGTTCCTTCTTCACCTGACAAGGAACTTGAACCCCACATTAAAAGCATGATGCTCTACCAACTGAGCTAGCCAGGCTCACATGTGAAAAAAACAAATTTAGTGCACAAGAGAAACTAGTCATGAAAATGAAGGCAGGAAACAATACAGAAAATCTGCTACTCTCGCTCTCTTAGCATTCCTAGCTCAAGCCTGCTCCTCCATCCGGCGCCCTGAGGCCTTATTCTTTTTCTAGTTAAATATCAAATCTAGGAGAAAACACAGTTATACAAAGCAAAAAAAAATCACAAACAGAAATGTCATTGGAAATACAAAAATAAAAAAGGAAAATGCAATTGCCATCACTTTATCGTGTCTGGGCCATTCCTGTATCGAAAGCACTCGCTAAGGTCCCTGTGTGCTTACAAGAAACCTGGAGCAACTCATACCACAGCCTGAACATGAAACTCAACAGCTCCCAGGTGCTGCAATAAAACCCTTTCCCTGCTGTGACATTGCACTCCATACGATTTTATGAAAATATGCTAATGAGTGTGAATATAATGTAACTGGAATATATTCCATGCAAAAGGTCTCTTGTAACGTATCATTACAAAGCTTATAATCTACTGTGTGTGTTCATCCTATTTGTATGAACCGATCATTCCTGTATCTGAAACTAGAAATATGAACTATAACTCTGAGGTCCTGTTGTAATGATGCAAAGTGTGGGCCATTAATAGTGGTTTGGACTCTTGATGGCTCTCATTAACCAGGACAATGGACTGGAGATGGCTCTGTGTGCATCATCTGTGAGTCAGGCCAGGAAGAATGAAGGCTTGGGGTCTCACAGGACATGTGACCATGTCACCTGGTACAGGAATCCATCTTAAACCTGGGGCTCTTCCCCAGGAGAGAGACAAAAGATTCCTGCCTTGTACCAAAGTTATATAAGGGGGTGGAACAGAAGAAAGGTGGGTGCAGTCATGAGAAATCCTCTAGCTATCACCTGAGCTGGAACAAGGACTGTATCAGGTGAAAAGATTGGGCCCAGACAAGAAATAAGTCTAGTCTGTGAAAGAAGCTTATTGGAAGATCTCTCAGGGTGAGATTTGATCTGTATTCAGTTTCATACTGTATTAGGCTTGGATTTGCATGTTTTGTTTTATTTTGCTCTATGAAGAATACAAGCTCCATAGAGAAGGAAAATTTAATGCCTTAGAAAAGTCCGTGTGGGTGTGTGTGTGTGTGTTAGATGGGTGAGAGGGTGTCTAGAAACCACTTTCCTATAGCTTCTTTTCTCTGATTTCCTGTAGAAAATCTGAAGTAGAGAGTGAAACCCATTGCCTTCTCTGAGGATATGTCTACACTATGGGATTATTCCGATTTTACATAAGCCGGTTTTGTAAAACAGATTGTATAAAGTCGAGCGCACGCAGCCACACTAAGCACATTAATTCGGCGGTGTGTGTCCATGTACCAAGGTTAGCGTCGATTTCTGGAGCGTTGCACTGTGAGTAGCTATCCCGTAGCTATCCCATAGTTCCCGCAGTCTCCCCAGCCCATTGGAATTCTGAGTTGAGATCTCAATGCATGATGGTGCAAAAACAGTGTCGCGGGTGATTCTGAGTAAATGTCGTCACTCAGCCCTCCTTCTGTGAAAGCAATGGCAGACAATTATTTTGCGCCCTTTTTCCCTGGATTGCCCTGGTAGACGCCATAGCATGGCAACTATGGAGCCTGTTTTGCCTTGTCACTGTCACCGTATGTGTACTGGATGCTGCTGACAGATGCAGTACTGCAGCGCTACGCAGCAGCATTCCTTTGCCTTTGCAAGGTAGCAGAGACGGTTACCATTCCTATTGCACCATCTGCCATTGTAAATAGGCAATGTGATGATGATTATCAGTTGTTTTGTACCGTCTGCTGCTGTCATGGGTGCTCCTGGCTGGCCTCGCTGAGGTCAGCTGGGGGCGCATGGACAAAAATGGGAATGACTCCCCAGGTCATTCCCTTCTTTATGTTTTGTCTAAAAATAGAGTCAGTCCTGCCTAGAATATGGGGCAAGTGTACTAGAGAACCAGAGAGCACAGCCGCTCTGGGTCAGAGCCCCAGAGATCCCACAGAAATGATGAGCTGCATGCCATTCTAGGAGGTGCCCCTGCAACAACCCCACCTGTTGCTTCCCTTGTCCCCGAACCCTCCTGGGCTACTGTGGCAGTGTCCCCCCATTTGTGTGATGAAGTAATAAAGAATGCAGGAATAAGAAACACTGACTTTTTAGTGAGATAAAAATGAGGGGGAAGGAAGCCTCCATCTGCTATGAATAGTCCAGGCAGGACATTAAAGGTGGTAGGGGAGAGGAGCCCAGCATCCTGCTGCTATGATAGTCTAGGCAGTACAGAATTTTTTCTTTAGACGTGAAAGGTGGGAGGGCAGCAATAGAGCTCAGCCTTCAGTTGCTATGATGAAGACTGTTACCAGCCATTCTGTACCATCAGCTGGGAATGAACAGGAGCCATTCCCATTTTTACCCAGGCACTCCCACCCGACTTTACTGAGGCCAGCCAGGAGCACTCACAGGCTAATGATGACAATAGATAGCAATTATATCAAATCATCTGCCATCAGAAAGGGAATGCTGGTGTTCAGAGCTGCAGCACCCCGTCTGCCAGCAGCATGCAGTAGACATAGGGTGACATTGAAAAAAAAGGCAAGAAACGTTTTTTTTTCCCTTTTCTTTCAGGGGGTGGGGTGGGGTGGGGTGGGGGGAAGGGTGTAAATTGATGACATATACCCTGAAACACCAGGGAAAATGTTTTTGACCCCTCAGGCACTGGGAGCTCAGCCAAGAATGCAAATACTTTACGAAGACTGCTGGGGACTGGGATAGCTGGAGTACTCAGTACCCCCTCCCTTCCTCCATGAGCGTCCATTTGATTCTTTGGCTTTTTGTTACTCCTGTCACACAGCTCTGTGCTGTGGACTCTGTCTATCATAGCCTCGAGATTTTTTCAAATGCTTTGTCATTTCATCTTCTGTAACGGAGCTCAGATAGAACAGATTTGTCTCCTCATATAGCGATCAGATCCAGTATCTCCCGTACAATCCATGCTGGAGCTCTTTTTGGATTTGGGACTGCATTGCCACCTGTGCTGATCAGAGCTCCACGCTGGGCAAACAGGAAATGAAATTCAAAAGTTCACAGGGCTTTTCCTGTCTACCCGGCCAGTGCATCCAAGTTCAGATTTGTCATGGTATAATCCCACACTCTGAATCTTAGCGTCCAAAAGATGTGGTACCAGCATGAATTCCTCTAAGCTCAATTACCAGCTCGGTACTTGTGGCGCTGCCACCAACCAGGAATTCCAGTGCCTAGTACACTCTGGTCCCCTCAAAACCTTGCCTGGGGACCCCCAAGACCCAGTCCGTCTGGATGTTAACACAAAGAAAGTAAACCCTTTCCCTCACCGTTGCCTCTCCCAGACTTCTCCTCCCTGGGTTACCCTGGAAGATCACTGTGTGATTCAAACTCCTTGAATCTTAAAACAGAGAGGAAAATTCACCTTCCCTCCTCCTACTCTCTCCCTCTCCTAGACTATCCCTGCAAGAGAAAGTAATCCTAACACAAAGAGAAATTAACCTCTTTCTCCCCACCAATTCCCTGGTGAATCCAGCCCCAGTCCCCTGGGATCTCACACCAGAATAAAAAACAAACAAACAAACCAAGAGGTTCTTAAACAAGAAAAGCTTTTAATTAAAGAAAGAAAAACAGTAAAAATTATCTTTGTAAATTTAAGATGGAATATGTTACAGGGTGTGACGATACGGTTCTGGCGGGACCCAAATGAGAGTGCCAATTCAGGACCAATTGCTCAAACAGAGCAGTCACAACCCAAGGCTGGGGTTTTTCCACCTCTAAGGCAAACCAAACCAGCCAGACAAAAATGACTTCGGTTTTACCCCACTGGCTAACCACAAGTCACACAAGCAATTTCCTTAGACACTCCAGTCTCCCCATATCATCACCAGTGGCACCCATCCTCAGGATGAATGGTTATGACAACCAACACCCCAGTAAAAAAAAAAGGTTCTCTCGATCCCAAAGGACCAAGCCCCAGACCCAGGTCAATATACATATCATATCTTACCCATAAATCACACTGTTGCCAACCCTTTAGAATCTAAAATCTAAAGGTTTATTCATAAAGGGAAAAAGGTAGAAATGAGAGCTAGAATTGATTAAATGGAATCAATTACATACAGTAATGGCAAAGTTCTTAGTTCAGGCTTGTAGCAGTGATGGAGTAAACTGCAGGTTCAAATCAAGTCTCTGGAGTACATCCCCCTCTGCGATGGGTCATCAGTCCCTTGTGTAGAGCTTCAGTTTGTAGCAAAGTCCCTCTGGAGGTAGGAAGCAGGACTGAAGACAAGACGGAGATGAGGCATCAGCCTTATATAGTCTTTTCCAGGTGTAAGAACACTTTGGGTATGGCTACACTTACAGTTTTGCAGCGCTGGTAGTTACAGCTGTGTTCGTACAGCTGTGTAGGGCCAGCGCTGCAGTGTGGCCACATTTGCAGCACTTGCAGCACTGTTGGGAGTGGTGCATTGTGGGCAGCTAACCCAGCATTCAAGTGGCTGCAACGTGCTTTTCAAAAGAGGGGAGTGGGGTGGAATGTGACAGGGAGCGTGGAGGAGACAGACAGAATGGATTTTTGGAGTTGACACTGTTCTCAGCTCCCTGCCTTGCAAGTTCTAAGGTCTTGTGCCTACCTTCAATCATTTTAAAAGTTCTAACTCCCTTCCCCCACTCCTCTCTCATTCACTAATTGCAAATTATGCACAGCTAAATACCCGTCAGACCAGATCAGCAACTGCTGAACACGGACTTCCCCCTCCCCCTCTGCCGTGTGAGCGTGCTGTTTCTCTCTTCAAGCAAACAGCTGTGAACATTCCAAAGTAATTCCCCTGCCTGCCTCAGCTCGCTCAGCAAACAGGAGCTGTGTTTGTTTTTTAAATAAGCAGTTTGGCTGAACTCCGAGCTCTCTCTTTCTTCCGGTTTGTTGTGGACAGGAATTCTGGGATACCTCCTTATACCCCGGAGGTCAATAAAAGCGCTGGTGGGTGTCCACACTTGCTGACCAGCGCTGGATCCCCTACATCTGAGGCTCGACTGGGTGTACAGCCAGCGCTGCAACCAGGGAGTTACAGCGCTGGCCGTGCTTTGCAAGTGTGGCCACATCCTAAGTTGCAGCGCTACAACCCCCTCACCAGCGCTGCAACTCTGTAGTGTAGCCAAGGCCTTCTTTGTTCTTACTGCGGAAAATAACAGCAAAATGGAGTCTGGAGTCACAAGGGCAAGTCCCTGCATACTTTGCTGAGTTACAAGGCATATCAGCCTCCTCTCAATGGGTCAATTGTGTAGCTGATGGTCCTTAATGGGCCATCAAGCGGGCTAAGCAGAGCTAACACCAACTTGTCTGGGGTGTCACCCAGGACTACAGCACCAATTTGAAATACAGTGTACAGCCAATACTTATAATTTCAACTACAAAATGATACAGACATACAAACAGCATAATCATAACCAGTAACCCAGAACCTGGTCCTAGACACCTTGTATGACCCCCTTTACACAAGATTTGGTGCCTCTACAGGACCTTGGTTGCAAACCATGTTCTATATGGTTCCAGTTTATACCAATAACGTCACACCCCCAATGCAAAATTGATGCAGGAAGGGATGACACAAACATCACTGACTGCATCCCAAGAGCTCCCCATTCTTGGGTCTGTCTCACTACAGCTAGTGTTGGGTTAGAAGCCATACCAGTGTATAACGGAAATGATTTATTAAAGTCATGTTCAATAACATGATCGAATCTCTTTACAAACTTAAGGTATAACTTAGTTAGCTTTTGCAGCATGGTTCCTGTATGTTTCATGTGATCTTGCCAAGAGCTAAAGAACATAGCTACTTTATCCATACACGCTCTGGCAAATGTTTGGAACCCAATTAACCTTAAACCAATGTAGATATTAATGTTGTTTATAATCCCAGATTTCTGGCATTTAGTCACGAAAGCAATATGGTAGGGTGCCTCAGTTTCCCCTTTCCTACTGCACATCAGGTCTGGAATGTCTTTTCCCCTGTGAAAAGTTTCAATACTGTTTACAGGCACTAGCAATGAAACATTAGTATAACAAGGCCTTTTAACATAATGTATGTTCTCCTGTATTTCTCTTAACATGTTCAGGGAAGAGGCAGCTGCCGCCGCTCCATGCCTTCCTCAGGCTACTAAGCTTGTATAAAACGTGGGCAGCCATGGGCCTCCCCGTTTTAAAAGTGGGGAGCACAGCCCCCCCTGTCTTCCCAGTCCTGGTGCCTCTGGGCCCGCAGGGTGTGGGGGCCCAAATGTTCTTTTTGCCCAGGGCCCCATTAAATTTTAATATGCCTCTGAACATACCACCATGTGTGCCAAGATGTACCAGTTCCTCCAGATCTTAAATGGTTGGAGAACCTTTCCACAGGGGAGTCCATTGCCAAGATGGCTGCTACGGTGGGTTCCACAGTAACCTTCTTCTTTTATACAGAATCATTATCTTTACTATACGTCCCCACACTGACTATGAGTCAACTTACTCTTTACCTCATCTCCACATGCTTTTCTCCATTGGTTTGAACCACACAGGCTCCGATCAAATCAATTACAGGGGATTCCAGAATTCACACTTCTATACCTTTTAACCATTGCGCCAAAGCACCATTTCACCATCCTATTAGCCGAACATGCTTTATCCTTGTTATACACTTCCTGAGGACCTAGGGCCTCCCAAATTCAAGGCAAAAACCCCCTCCCATTCCCCTCCTGGTGTCTCTATCTGTAGTTTTGCCTTCCCCAAACTTTTCTGCCAAGTGTCTTGGTATAAAAGGGAGTGTTCCAGCATAAAATGAATTGCATTTTCCTCTGTGCTGTTCAGATATCAGCTCCTTGCCCTGAGAAAAGCTCCCTCGGTCAGAAAGCTCCAATGTATGTACCTTTATATCATCTTTTATAGTGTACGCTAACAAGAACATAACCTATGGCGACTCCGAGTGGGTCAGCATAATCACCTCTACTTAAGATTATTACTAGTTATGTGATGTTTGGTTATCAGATGGTAGCAGCTGAACAAACAAAGTAACTGACTACAGTTAGGTAAAGTCCTGGGGTATGTGCAGGAATGTCAAATTCTAAGGCAACAGGGGCTTGGAAAGCCAAGGTGGGGGAGAGAAAGAGAGAGAGAGAGAGAGCACCAGCGACAGAGGAGGAGAGAACACACGAAGAGGGGAAGCAGCTGGAGAGAAGCTGTGTGTGCAGAGGGCAGCCTGACAGCTGAGCATCATAGGTACCCAGACAGCATAATGACAGGTTTCAGAGGGGTCGCAGTGTTAGTCTGTATCAGCAAAAAGAATGAGTACTTGTGGCACCTTAGAGACTAATAAAATTTATTTGAGCATGAGCTTTCATGGGCTAAAACCCACTTCATCGGATGCATGCAGTGGAAAATACAGTAGGAAGAGATATATACACAGGGGACATGAAAAAATGGATGTTTCCATTCTAACTAAAACAAGACTAATCAATTATGGTGGGTGTCATAAACAGATAGCTAAGGGTTAATGTCTCTTTCACCTGAAGCACCTGACCAGAGGACCAATCAGGAAACCGGATTTTTTTCAACTCTGGGTGGAGGGAAGGTTGTGTCTGAGTCTTTGTCTGTCTGCCTGCTTTTCTCTCAGCTTTGAGAAGTGATTTCTGTTTTCTAATCTTCTGTTTCCAAGTTGTGAGTACCAAACATGGTTTTGTTGTTTTTGTATTTACATGTCTATAGTGGCTGGAGTGCTTTGATTTGTATTCTTTTTGAATAAGGCTGTTTATTCAATATTCTTTTAAGCAATTGACCCTGTATTTGTCATCTTAATACAGAGAGACCATTTTTTATGTATTTTTCTTACTTTTTTTATATAAAGCTTTCTTTTAAGACCTGTTGGAGTTTTTCTTTAGTGGGGAACTTCAGGGAAATTGAGTCTGTACTCACCAGGGAATTGGTGGGAGGAAGAAATCAGGGGGAGATCTGTGTGTGTTGGATTTGCTAGCCTGATTTTGCATTTCCTCTGGGTGAAGAGGAAAGTGCTTTTGTTTCCAGGACTGGAATTACAGAGGGTGGACTCCCTCTGCTTGGATTCACGGAGGTTGCTTCTGTGTATCTCTCCAGGAGCACCTGGAGGGGGGAAGGGAAAAAGGATTATTTCCCTTTGTTGTGAGACTCAAGGGATTTGGGTCTTGGGGTCCCCAGGGAAGGTTTTTGTGGGGACCAGAGTGCCCCAAAACACTCTAATTTTTTGGGTGGTGGCAGCCGTACCAGGTCCAAGCTGGTAACTAAGCTTGGAGGTTTTCATGCTAACCCCCATATTTTGGACGCTAAGGTCCAAATCTGGGACTAAGTTATGACAGTGGGCTATTATCAGCAGGAGAAAACACACTTTTGTAGTGATAATCAGTATCAGGTGACATGTTCACATGTCCTGTGAGACCCCAGCCTCCATTCTTCCTGTGCTGGCCTCCACCCACCCAGGAAGGTTTGCAAGTAAACAGAGTCATCTACAACCAATTGTCCTAGTAAATAGGAGCCATCAAGCTTCCAAAGGACCATTAATGGCCCACATTTTGCATAATTACAATAGGTCTCAGAGTTATACTTCATATTTCCAGCTTCAGATACGAGAATGATACATGCATACAAATAGGATGAACACACTCAGTAGATAATAAGCTTTGTAATTGCAGCGAGTCGGTGTGGCTCCCCTCTGGCCCAGGGGCAGGAGCGCCCAGCCAGCAGCCCGAGTGGGCGAGGCTAAGGTGCAGTGAGCCCGCCCCTCAGAGGATCAGGTGATGACCCGGAAGTACAAAAGCTGGCCGTCAGAGCTCAGTCGGACCCCAGCCACCGCAGGGAGCTCGAGACTGGGAACCCTCTAGGACCCAGGACACCCGCCACGACTGGCCAGAGCTTCCCCGCGCCCGCTAACTGGAGGAGCTGCCGGAGCTTCCCCGTGTCCATTATCCGGGGGAGCTGCTGGAGCTTCCCCAGCCCTGCTGTCATCTGGAGGAACCACCGGAGCAAGCCGGACCTGACTTCCCGGACGAACTGCCTGACCTGCCACCCAGCCCTGGCCGTGAAGAGCCCATGCTGCTGGACTTCCCGTGGGGCGACCCCACGGACCAGGTAGACCCGTCAGGGGAGGTCGGAAGTAGCCCAGGGGCAGCCAACTCTGGTCAGGCTGCAACCATATCCGAGCCTATGTCAGTGTGTTGCAGGCAAGATTCCCACTGACAGCAGTGAGTCTCGGCCACTGCTAGGGCCCCGGGCTGCGACGCAGTGGAGTGGGAGGGCCTGCGTTCCCCCTGCCACCCTCCCAGGGGTTGCAGACTCCCCCTCTCACGGGCCTGAGGAGGCCTTTCTACTGAGCCTCCGAAACCCAGTGCTTTGCTCAGCCCTGAAGCAGAGGGCCTGAGCCGCTTTGACTCTGTATTGTCGCCCAGCCCTGAAGCAGAAGGCCTGAACCTCTCTGACTCTGTATTGTTGCCCAGCCCTGAAGCAAAGGGCCTGAGCCCCCTTTGACTCTGTAATGTTGCTCAGCCCTGAAGCAGAGGGCCTGAGCCCCTTTGACTCTGTATTGTTGCTCTGCCCCGAACCCAGAGACCCGGGCCTTGTGACTTTGTGTTTGTCGCCCCAGGATCGGAGCCAGGGGGCCAGCCTGGCCAGAGAACGTGTAGCGAGCCGGTGTGACTCCCCTCTGCCCCTCGGAGAGGGTCGAGCCCAGGTCCCACATGTTCACAGTAATGATATCTTATAAGAGACCTTTTGCATAAAGCATATTCCAGTTATATCACATTCACATTTTTAAGTATATTTCCAAAAAACACATGGAATTTGAGAACCTCTGAGTTAGAGCATTGGTGGTTCAGTAGCAGAAGTCACAGCTACAGGGGAGGTCTAGCTTTGGTTTCTGGCCAACAGAGGGATGAGGTTTATTGTCTCCAAATTTCAGTTGAAAAAATCAGACCCAAACAGGGTTTGGTGGGGGTTTCTCTGGTTTTCATTTAGTTTTTGTTTTTCTCATTTGAAATGTCCTTGATAATTTGTCTAGGAAAACTGTTTGGACAAGGCCAAGGAAGAGTCGAAACCATTACAAATCTCCATGGGAGGGGGTCTCTCAGTACAGGTGGACATTTTCATGGAGCGGAGTTTTGGAGATAAATGAGAGGCTTTTGCTCAAGCAGAGAGAGGGGGTTGGCATTTTCATTTTTACCAAGTGAATCTCCCCCACCTCATACACACATTGCTCCCTTGCTGCTGCTGCCCCAGCTCAAACCCCACTGTCACCCCCAGCATGTAACTTACAGCTTCTCGCTGACAAAGCCCTTAAATATCAGAGACAAAATCCCCTAGTCTGTCCCTTCTCTCAGATGAACCCTCCCCCCACAGAGCCCAGGACAACCCCGACCTAGCTGGATCTCATGGCATATGACCGAGGATGTGCTTTGCCGATACAAGGAGCCAAGTGTGCAGTCACCCAGGAGATGTAATAACCGTGTAAGTTCGGTTGACAGACTCTTGTAGTACAGACATTATCTTAGTATTTTACTCCATGCACTGAGATCTGAATGTAAAATATCCACCCACAAATGCAGCCATTGAAATCCCCCAATTTAATATCTCTGCCTTTCCCAGAAAGTCATAAACTTCAGTTCATTCTGGCTAGCAGATGGGAAATTCAAGTGACACTAATGTTTACAATTGATTGACTGATGCTTACAGGTTAATTAACAGAAAAATAAACAGTTATTCCTTCACACAATACCACAAGGTGAAATAGGAACAGAGACAAACCTTGACAGTAAAGTCTCTTTTCCCCAAAGATCCTCAAAATTCTCTTAATTCCCACCCTTGCATCCATCCTCCATTAGAATTGCCCTTGTTGGACATTCCCAGACCTGGACATTGGTGAAATACAGAATTTGAACAGCAAACCTGGCTCCCTGCACCATGAATGATGTGGGGGTTTCTACCTGTCACTTACTCCTGTATCATACCACAGAGAACTTTTCTGGCATGGAAAACAGAGGAGAACTGCTGCCCAGGATTACCAATTTTAGGGAAGAACCAATTGGCTTTGCTTTGGGGAAGCTGCCTGTAATCAGATATAAAATCGTTATTCAATCTGAGATATGGTTACAACATCCACAACCCCAGTCTCACAACTATTGAAATCAGATGGTCCTTACATTGTACCAGCCACAGAAGTAAAGGGATTTGAAATAAATCCCTTTTCAGAGTCAATGAGGACTGGGTGCAAGACACTCTGAATGTGAGCCGGGCCCTTCGTGTGGATCATCCCAGCTGCAGAGGGCATCGCTTGCCTCTCCCGCTCCCTGGGGACGGAGGGGGACAGCGTTCCACGTGGGGCGGTGCCTAGCAGCTGAATTAGAAATGGTGAGGACCAGGGAATCCGGCTGTTTAACTAAAATAAAGCATCGCGAAGCCCTGCGGTGGGTGTTGATGCAATGTGATTTCTGCCCAGTGCTCTGAATGTCAAAGTGAAGAAATTCAGTGAAGCGCGGGTATACGGCAGGAGTAACTATGACTCACCTTGTGCTGAGAGTTAGTAACTGGCTTGGCTAGCCGGGCGTATTGCAGAGGATGAGCCCACATCCCTTTGGAGTGTGAGATAGGGTTGGTCAGCCCCATAAGGTCTCACACAGTTGCTCCCCTGGTAAGGGTAGCCTCCCCAGATACGGGTTGACTCCCCCTGGTAAGGATTAGATTCCCCCAGGTACAGGTTAGGTTCCCCCTGAGAACCTTATATCTTTTAATCATGGAAAAAAGTAATTAATATTTTTATACTAGAGTGGCACTGGACCCGGTTAACAACGCCCCAGCTGTCGGCTTCGATGCCCTGCCTGACAGTGTCAAATATATTAGGGGTGTGATTAGGGTCGCTGGACCTATGAATAAGACTGTGTGGATTGAGATGAAGTCTCGGAATGAGAATGAGAATGAGAATCGAGTCCTCCCAGTGGAAAAGGGAGTGGAGGAAGAGGAGATGATAGGCAAGGATCAAGGTGAGGAGATTTTATCTATCTTACCTAGGGTTTATACAAAGGACACTTTTAATAATTTATCTATGGACAATTTTAATCCAGATTTTGAGTATTTGAGTACATTCGACGATCTGTATTTTAAAGAACCTAGACATTTTAATATTAATTCATTAAATAGTCTTGTTTCAAAAATTTCTTTTACTTTGAATAGGGATTTTAATAGGGATTTTAGAGACAGTACTGGTAATAATTTAAATATATCAAAAAGCAGCTCATGGAAAGATGAGTTTTTTACTGTAGATAATTTTAATTGTACAATTTGCCCCCAGATTTTACCAGCATTTGGTAAATGGGCTAAACACATTAATGTGGTTCATAAAAGTAAGGCCATATGAGAATTATGTAAAAAAAGAGGAAAATCTTCTCAGTATCAGAATATAGCCTGCCACTACCCCAAGTGCACGCCCAGGGAGGTGGATACCCTAGTGAAGAGCCATACCTGTTCTGTCTGTGGGCCTGCATTCCACACTAAATCCACACTAAATCCAACACTGTAGACATAGACACCCCGCCGTTAGGAATGAACAAAGAAAATACGATATGGCTGCTAAGAATAAGAGTAGAGAGGGATCATCTTAATCTCGAATATGGACTGATGATGAGGTTGAGGAACTCATACAATTAGAGAGACATATATAGGGAAAAGGAATATAAATAAATGCATAGAGAGTGAGTTGAGAACTAAAACTAATAAATATCAGACAAAATATGAGAATTAGCAAAAAAAAATTGGTGATAGTGGAAGATAAGGATGAAGCAACAGAGGTAGAACAAATTAAAGAAAATATATTAGAAGTCCCTCCCCCGAGAGAAAGGATTTTACCTTTAAAAGGACATCCAGATTTGAATCAAGTGGTCAAAATTTATAAGCAGGGAAAACAAAGTAGCGAAGGAAGGAAAATAGTAAATAGCCTATGTGAAATTGAAGGGTTACTAAAGGAAATTCTAACTAAAGCTCTAGGATGGGCTATGTTAGAAAAACTGTGTTAGTCATTAGTAGAGGGAAAGGATATTAGAAATGAGAAACAAGTAGAGCCGAGGAATAAGGGGAGAGGGAAGATAAGAAAAGGTGAGAGAAGGAAATAGTCCAATACAATTAGGAAATATGCTACTAAGAAAGCAAAATATAAGTTTTACCAACCATTATTTGATAAGGATAGAAGATTAGCTCGTATTATAATGGGAGAGCCAGATAAAGCTAAGTGTGATATCCCCATGAATGAACTGGAGGAGTATTAGATAGATATATTGGGGAGAAGTGGACATGGAAATACAGTAGGGTGGCCTTCATCCACAGAGAATGCGGATAATGATGTATTAATGAGTCTTATCTCTGTGGATGAAATTAGGGAAGCGTTAAGGGAAATTGGAAAAGATAGTGCCCCTGGCCCAGATAGAATAAAAGTGAGCAATCTATGGGATATTTTTAATCTAGACTCCTTAATTCTCACAAACATTTTTAATATATGGTTTTTAAATGGACAGGTCCCTGATGATTTTAAGGGAAACCGAACGATTTTAATTCCAAAGATGCGAGATGAGGAAGAACTGAGGAAGTTAACCTCCTGGAGACCATTAACGATTGGGTCCGTATGGATAAGAATCTCTACTGAGATTTTAGCAAAAAAATTTATGGTAGCAGTTAAAATAGGTATTAGGCAAAAACGGTTTATATCTGCCCGTGTCTGTGAGGAGAATATTGTCATTTTAGATCATTTGATAAAAGAAGCCAAATGTAATGGGGATGAAATAGCAATAGTATTTGTAGATTTAGCTAAAGCATTTGACTCTGTGGGGAATGGACATAGAATAGTTGGCCTTAGAAGATTTGATACAGATGAACATTTTATTGGAATTATAAGGGACTTATATGACAATTGTACCACGAGGGTGTGGGTGGGTGACAAATATACCGAGTCTATTTTATTTAGGAGTGGGGTCAAACAGAGTGAACCCTTGTCTCCTATTTTATTTAATATCACTATAGATCCCCTTTTAACTAGATTAGAACTAGAAGGGAGTAGTTTTTATGTTCAGGGTAATAATGTCATGTCATTGGCTTTTGCTGATGATGTGGCAAATTTAAGTAGCTCATATCAAGGGATGATAAAAAATCTGGGTATTTTAGAGGGTTTTTGTAATACTATTAATCTTCATATGAATGTGAAGAAAACAAAAGGTTTTCATATTTTAACTAAGTATCAAACTTATGTAGTAAATCCTAAAGATATTTGGAAGATAGGGACTGAGGAAATTGAATACATCCAACCAGGGGATTTTGAAAAATATTTAGGTGCAAGAATAGATCCCTGGATAGGGGTAGGAGGACTATTACTTAAGGAGAAACTGAAAGATTAGAGCAAGAGTTTGATTAAGGCCCCTTTGAAACCGGCTCAGAAACTATTGATTTTACAAACATTCATTTTACCAAGGCTATTTTATAATTTGCTTTTAATAGAACCCCCTTTTAATCTTGTAAATGATTTGGATATTTTAGTTAGAAAAATAGTTAAACAAATTTTACATTTACCTCTGTGTACCACTGATGGACTATTTTATTCAAGAGGGAGGGACAGAGGTCTTGCACTCACAAGTTTTGCATGCAAATTCCAAATATGTTAGTTCGAAAACAGAGGAGACATATTGTCTCAAGAGATAATTGGACAGATTTCTCTTATCTATATGTGGGAGAAAATCTTATTGATAAGATATTGTTGTTTAATGCAGCAATACCTCATCTCAGGAAACGGAGAGAGGAGGAATTGTTGAGATGGTCAGAGATGAGGTGCCAGGGAGTAGGGATAAAGTATTTTAAAAATGACATAATTAGTAATTCGATATTTAAAAATTCTAGTAAAATTAAGTCTTCTGCAAATATCGCAGCATTACAACTTAGAGCAAACATTTACCCTACTGGGGAGACACTAGCAAGAGAAAGAGGGGGAGTAAATGCTTTTGGTAGGTGGTGTGGTAATGTGTGGGAGACTATATTTGACTCTCTTAATGGCTGTCCATGCGTCTCTGGACCCTCTCAGTTCTCGGGCTCGGACGGTTACATTGCCTGAGGGTAGTGAGAGGATGGGTTATCAGTGAGGTGGAGATGGGCATGAGCCTAGCCAATAGGGGCAATCCCTACCAAGATCTGAGCCTTTTCTCCATGCCTCTTAGAGCTCGAGGTTATGCTGATTGGGACTCCTCATTTGAGGAAAGCCTCTAGATTGCAAGTCCAACCGCTACCTCCTCATGGTGAGAGTCGGTAACTGGTTTGGATAGCCAGGCGGATTGCGGAGGACGGACCCACATCCCTTTTGGGGTGTGGGATGGGGTTGGGCAACCCCTTCATGTTTTGCCCCCCTGGTAAGGGTAGCCTCCCCCAGGTACGGGTTAGTTTCCCACTGAGAAGGGTATATCTATTAGACATGGAAAAAAGAAATTTATATTTACATACCGGATTGGCGCTGGACTGGTTAAAAACGCCCCCGCTGCCGGCTTTGATGCCCCGGCCAACAGTGTAAAATATGGTAGGGGAGTGATTAGAGTCGCTGGACTAATGGATAAAACTGGAAGGATTGAAATGAAGTCTCATGAGAATGCGATTGAGAACCAAGTCCTTCCAGTTGGAAGAGGAGAATTTTGGTAAGGACCAAGGTGAGGAGATTTTATCTATTTTACCAATGGTTTTCACTGGGAGTGCTTTTAATAATTTATTTATGGACAATATTGATCCAGATTCTAAGTATTTGAGCACATCTGATGATCCATATGTTAGGGAACCTGGAGATTTTAATTGTGATTTACAAAAGGATTTTAATTTGTTTAAGTTGAAGAAGGATTTTAGTAGGGTATTGAAAATAGTATGGATGATAAAATTAATGCATCAGAGAGTAGCTCTTGGAAAAATGGGGCTTTCTATTTAGAATATCCCATTGATAAATTTAATTGTCCTATTTGTCCCCAGATTTTAGCATCATTTGGTAAATGGGCCAAACATATCAATGTGGTACATCGAAGTAAGGCCATGCGGGTATTATGTAGTAAATGTGGGAAATCTTCTCAATTTCATAATATAGCTTGCCACTATCCCAAGTGTGTGCCCAGGGAAGTGGATACCCCGATAAAGAGTCATACCTGTTCTGTTTGTGGGCTTGCGTTCCATACTCAGTCGGGTCTCAGTCAACACTGCAGACATAGACACCCAATTATTAGGAATGAACAGAGGAAGGATGCTATGGTTGTTAAGAGGAAGGTTAAAGAAGGATTGTCTCGTATGCGGATATGGACTGATGAGGAAAATGAGCAACTTATAGAATTAGAGAGGAAGTAAGCAGGAAAAAGGAATATTAATAAATGTATAGAGGTTGAGCTGAAGACTAAAACTAATAAACAAATATCAGACAAAAGACGTGGATTAGCAAAGAAAAGGTTAGTGATAGATAAAGATATGAATGGAGGAATTGAGATAGGAGAAATTATAGATAGTATATTAGAAGCTCCTCCAAAAGAAAGGATTTTACCACTAAAAGGACATTTAGAATTGGATTAAGTAGGTCAAATTTGTAAGCGAGGGAAACAGAGTAGGGATGGAAAGGAAATAATAAATAGTTTAACAGAAATTGAAGGGTTATTGAAGGAAGGTCCAACTAAAGCCCTGGGTTGGGCCAGGTAAGAAAAAATGTTTTTCATTAGTAGAAAGAAAAGATATTGGTAATGAAAAACAGATAGAGGTTAGGGATAAGGGAAGAGGAAAGATAGGAAAGAGGGAAAGGAGGAAGCAGTCTAATGGGCTTAGGAAGTATGCTATGAAAAAAGCAAAATATAAGTTTTATCAGCAACTATTTGACAAAGATAGAAGAAGGTTGGCTCGTGTTATAATGAGTGAACCAGATAAAGTGAAGTGTGGGATCCCCATGGATGAAATAAAAAGGTATTATGTAGATATTTTGGGAGAGATTGGACATGGGAGTATAGTAGGGTGTCCTTCATCCACAGAGAAGGCAGATAATGATATATTACTGAGTCTTATCTCTGTGGATGAAGTTAGGAATGTTTTGAGGGAAATTAAAAGAGATAGCGCCCCTGGCCCAGATAAAACAAAAGTGAGCGATTTATGGGACATTTTTAATTTAGACTCCCTAATTCTCACGAAAATTTTTAATATATAGTTTTTAGATGGACGGGTCCCTAATGATTTTAAGGAAAATAGGACGATTTTAATTCCGAAGACAGAGGATGAGGAGGAGTTAAAGAAGTTGACCTCCTCGAGACCGCTAACAATTCGATCTATATGGATAAGAACTTACACCAAGATTTTAGCTAAAAGATTGTCGGAGGCAGTTAAAATATGTAGTAGACAGAAAGATTTTATAGCTGCCTCTGGATGTGAGGAGAATATCGTGATTTTGGATAATTTAATGAAAGGAGCCAAATGCAATGGAAATGAGATAATTATAGTGTTTGTAGATCTGGCTAAAGCGTTCGACTTGGTGGGACATGGACATATAGTAGGTGGTCTTAAAAGATTTGGAGTAGATCAAAATTTTACTGAAATTATTAGAGACCTATATGATAATTGCACAACAAGGGTGTGGGTGGGTGATATTTATTCTGAGTCTATTTTAATTAGAAAAGGGGTTAAACAGGGTAACCCTTTGTCCTCTGTTTTATTTAATATTGCCATGGACCCACTTTTAACTACATTGGAATTAGAAGGGAGTGGTTTTTATGTTCAAGGCAATAAAGTCATGTCATTGGCCTTTGCGGATGATGTGGCTATTTTAAGCAGTTCTTATGAAGGGATGAGGAGAAAGCTGGGTATTTTAGAGGGTTTTTGTAACAGTATCAATCTTCGGGTAAATGTGATAAAAACAAAAGGTTTTCACATTTTAACCAAATATAAGACTTATGTAGTGAATCCTAAGGAAAAGTGGAAAATAGGGACTGAGGAGATAGAATATGTCCAACAAGGGGATTTTGAGAAGTACTTAGGTGCTAGAATAGATCCTTGGATAGGTGTAGGTGGACCTTCGCTGAAGGAGAAGCTGAAGGATTGGAGTGAGAGGTTAACTGAAGCTCCTTTGAAACCAGCTCAAAAATTCTTTATCCTGCAGACATATATTCTACCGAAACTATTTTATAATTTGCTTTTAATGGAGCCTTCTTTTAACCTTTTAGATGATTTGGATATTTTAGTTAGGAAGATAGTGAAGGAGATTCTACATTTACCGCAATGTACTACTGACGGATTACTTTATTCTAGAGGGAGAGATGGAGGGTTAGCTCTTACTAAATTTAGTATACAAATTCCTAATATGTTAATTCGCAAATGGAGGTGTCATATTGTTTCTAGAGATAATTGGGTAGATTTATCCTATTTGTATGCGTGAGAAAATCTTATTGATAAAATATTGGTATTTAGTGCAGTAACTTCTCACCCTAGGAAATGGAGAGAAGAGGAGTTTTTAAGATGGTCTGAGATGAGATGTCAAGGAATAGGGATTAAATATTTTAAGAATGATAGAATTAGTAATTTGATTTTTAAAAATTCAGATAAAATTAAGTCTGCGGTATATATAGCGGCACTGCAACTTAGAGCGAATATCTGTCCTATGAGGGAAATGTTAGCGAGAGGTAGAGGTGGAGTAAACGCTCTTTGTAGATGGTGTGGTAAGGTTCAAGAGACTATTCCACACATTTCTGGCCAATGTTATAAAACAAAGGAGATAAGAATAAAACGACATAATAGAGTGGTTTTGGCAGTAATAGATAAGGTAACTACATTGGGTTGGAAGGCAATGGCTGAACCCCATTTGAGAAATAGCAAAGGCAAATTGAGAAAACCGGATATTATATTCATAAAGGAAGATACGGTAGTGGTGGTCAATGTCACAGTGCGATGGGAGGACAATGCAGGGAGTTTGAAGCAAGCTCATGAAGAAAAGGTGACCTACTACCTTGAATTAGAGGATGAGATCAGAGAGTTGACGGGAGGTAAAAATATCCACTTCTTTGGGTTTGTAGTTGGGGCGCGTGGCAAGTGGAATGAGGGAAATGCTGATTTGTTACAGATTTTAGGTATTGATAGAGGGAAAAATTTTAAAGAAAATATATGTAGACTCGTTTTATATTCTACAGTTGACATGATGGCTATGTTCAGTGACTGGTAAAGATCCCGGAGTTTCCATTCCATGTATCTTGCTAAAACTAAATTTTAGCTATTTTTGTTTCCATGTTTTAAATTCTATTGCTATTTACTATCTGTCCTTTTAGAAGATGGTTTTAATATATATAATAAATACTTATTAAATGGATTAATTTTAATTTCTATTTTTAAATTATTAATTGATATATACTTAATTTTAATTTTTAATTATCGGACATGGATGCGGACTGGCTGCTAAGAGTAACCAGTAAAGGGCAGGTAGTCACGCCTGTACATGAATAGCCAAATGCCTTGTCATCTAATTAGTGACGCGCATGAATGGATGAACGAGATTCCCACTGACCCTACCTACTATCTAGCGAAAACACAGCCAAGGGAACGGGCTTGGCAGAATCAGCGGGGAAAGAAGACCCTGTTGAGCTTGACTATAGTCTGGTGCTGTGAAGAGACATGAGAGGTGTAGAATAAGTGGGAAGCCTCCGGGCCGCCGGTGAAATACCACTACTCTTATCATTTTTTCACTTACCCACTGAGGCGGAGGGGCGAGCCCCAAGGGGCTCTTGCTTCTGGCACCAAGCGCCCGGCACGTGCCGGGCATGACCTGCTCCGGGGACAGCGTCAGGTGGGGAGTTTGACTGGGGTGGTACACCTGTCAAACCGTAACACAGGTGTCAATTTCTGGTCAATGCTATAAAACTAAGAATGTAAGGATCAAAAGACATAATAGAGTAGTATCTGCAGTTATAGATAAGGTAGTCAAACTAGGGTGGAAGACAATAGTAGAACCCCATTTAAGAAACAGTAAGGGAGAGTTGAGAAAACCGGACATTATATTTACAAGAGGGGATATGGTCGATGTCACAGTGCGGTGGGAGAACAATGCTGGAAGTTTGGAGCTAGCTCACAGAGACAAGGTGACTTATTACCTCGAGTTAGAGGAAGAGATCAAAAATTTAAGAGGAGGTAAAAATATCCACTTCTTTGGCTTCATACTTGAAGCGCATGGCAAGTGGAGCGAAGGAAACAATGATTTGCTACAAATCTTGGGAACTGAAAGAAGTAAAAATTGTAAAGAGAGCATCCGTAGACTTGTTTTATATTCCACAGTCGACATGATGGCTATATTCACTGACCAGTAAAGATCCTGCAGTTCCCATTCCATGTATCTTACTAAAACTAAATTTTAGCTATTCTGTTTCCATGTTTTAAACTTTGGATTATAGGTTTTAGTACCTTTAAATTCATTGCTAATTTCCTATTGGTCCTTTTATACAATGGTTTTAAATGCATAGAATAAATACTTAATAAATGGATTAAATTATATTTTAAATTATCAGTTTATTTTTTTTTAACTAATGGGTGTGGATGCGGACTGGCCGCTTATTGCAACCAGGAAAGGAGAGGTAGTCTCGCCTGTACGTAAACAGCCAAATGCCTCATCAGTGAAGGTAAATGGTGGGAGTAACTATGACTATGACTCTCTCAATGACTATCTATGCATCTCAGGACCCACCCAGATGTCGAGCCCGGACACTTATGAATACCTGAGTGTGGTGGTGGATTGAGTATCCGGTGAAGTGGAGAAGGGGCCGATGGGGCAATCTCTGCCAAGATCCGAGCCCTCTTCCACACTCCCGTTAGCGCTTAGCATTATGCTGGCTGGGAGCCCTCAGTGCACAAAGCCTCTGGATGGTAAGTCCTACTGCCACTTCCTCATGGTGAGGGTTGTTAACCATCTTGAATAGCCAGGCGGATTGCAGAGGGCAAATCCTCACCCTCATTGGGGTGACGGATTGGGGTGGGCAGCCCCAAGCAAATCTGCTTCCCTCGTAAGGGTGTTTTCCCCCTGGCAAGGGTAGCCTACTCCAGGTACAGGTTTAATCCCACTGGTAAGGGTTAGTCTCCCCCGGTAAGGGATAGCATCCCCCTGTGAAGGGTTATAGCTTTTAGTTATGGAGAAAATAAGTTAATTTACGTACTGGATTGGCCCTGGACCAGGTAAACAACCCCCCCACCCCGCTGCCAGCTTTGATGCCCCGGCTGGCAGTGTAAAATATATTAGGGGAGTGATTCAGGTCACTGGATCTATGGACAAAATATTTTTTAGCGAGTGGATATATCAAAAGCTTGAGACAGGTGACCTCCCTGTCGAAGACATAATGGGAGTCGAAACTGAATCAATAGGTTAGGACTAGGTTGAAAATTATTTATCATTTTTACCTAAGGTTTTTACCAATGACGCTTTTAATAATTTAGATGTGGACAATTTTAAGCCTAGTTTTAAGTATTTAAATGCATAACCAAATAGTAGTTCATGGAAAGACAGAGTTTTTATTTAGAATATCCCATTGATTGTTTGAGTTTTCCCATTTTCCACAGATTTTAACTACATTTGGAAAGTAGGCTAAGCACATTAATGTGGTACACAAAAGTAAGGCCATTAGAGTGGTCTGTAAAAAGTGTGGTAAATCCTCTCAATTCCACAATATAGCTTGCCACTACTCCAACTGTGTGCCCAGGGAAGTGGCTACCCCAGTGATGTGCCATACAGAGAATCAAGGCCATAAATGAGGTACATCCCACATCAGGTACCTTGCAAGATAATACCAAGGACAATGCTACTAAGTGCCAAACTATGGCATGGAAAAAAGGAAAGACACAGAGGATCTGCCCAATTCTCACTACAGAAATCATAAACACAACATTCAAGGAGACTTTAAAACCTAACAGACTGTCAGACCTTGGCCTCTCTACGAACACCGCTTATGAAGAGGAAGTTGGTGCTGAAGGCTCCAAAGCAGGGACAAACAGAATTAAAGATAACCTCAATGATCAAATCAACCACAACATCTCCACTATTGAGGTGACAGAAGAAACAGGTGTAAATGGAGTACAGGGAAAGATTCTAATACAGCTGCCTAATGATAATCCAGCATCTCCTTTCTGTGGAGATCATGTTGGCAAATCGAGTGCTCCGAGCATCCACCTTAAGTGTAATCATGGTGGAAAAGATGTGGAATTCCTATACTCCTTGTATAAAAAAAAAAGTGACCCAAACGGTACACAGTCTTATATGTCACACTGCTAAATGTAAAGGGAGAACAGCAGAAGAGCAGCAGGTGACTGGGTTTGTGAAGTATGTGCCAAGCGATTTGACACCGACATTGGTGTCTCCCAACATAAAAGAATAACTCATCCGGCAATATGAAAGGAAGAGCGTATCCAAGTCGGTCAACCTAAACAGAACTCATAGCACAGAAAACACAAGAGTTGTTGGACAGCTGACGAAGAGCAACTCCTCATTGACTTTAACAACATTTTGGGGCAAAAGATGCATAAATATTGTGATTGCGGAGCATATTAAAACCAAAACTGCTAAATAAGTGAAAAATGGCAATTACTGGGTCTCCATAAAAAAAACAAACTGAGGACAGCTGACCCAAGACCTGGGGGAAAAACATGTTTTATATCTGACAAGCCCAATATCATTACTGGGCTAAAGGACACCTACATGCGTAAAATAAATGAAAGCCTAATAAACCAAGGCACAGACCAGAAACTCCAAGGTCAGATAACGTTTGATATGGAAGTTATAAATGCATGGGTGGCTGGAAACTCCAATTTCAGGTACCTTGTTGAATCCACCTCCACTGACATCCTCTCTTCCTTCCTAACAAAAGCTCCTGAGTCAAAGAACAGATGGAATAAAATGGCCACAAACAAAAAGAGAGGAAAGAAAAAGGCTTAGATGAAAAAAAAAGAGCAGCACAAAATAGAACCTACAAAAGATACCAAAGATAACTCTTTGAAAATGACAGATGCAAGCTCGCCTCTATCATCTATCATTAGAAGCAAGAGGAAGACCAAGGACAGGGTAGGCCCACTGCTCAGTGAGGAGGGAGAAACAGTAACAGGAAACTTGGAAATGGCAGAGATGCTTAATGACTTCTTTGTTTCAGTCTTCACTGAGAAGTCTGAAGGAATGTCTAACATAGTGAATGCTTATGGGAAGGGGGTAGGTTTAGAAGGTAAAATAAAAAAAGAGCAAGTTAAAAATCACTTAGAAAAGTCAGATGAAATACATCCTAGAATACTCAAGGAGTTAATAGAGGGGGTATCTGAGCCTCTAGCTATTATCTTTGGAAAGTCATGGGAGACGGGAGAGATTCCAGAAGACTGGAAAGGGGCAAATATAGTGCCCATCTATAAAAAGGGAAATAAAAACAACCAAGGAAACTACAGACCAGTTAGTTTAACTTCTGTGCCAGGGAAGATAATGAAGCAAGTAATTAAAGAAATCATCTGCAAACACTTGGAAGGTGGTAAGGTGATAGGGATTAGCCAGCATGGATTTATAAAGAACAAATCATGTCAAACCAATCTGATAGCTTAATTTGATAAGATAACGAGCCTTGTGGATAAGGGAGAAGCGGTGGATGTGGTATACCTAGACTTTAGTAAGGCATTTGATACGGTCTCGCATGATATCCTTATCGATAAACTAGGCAAATATAATTTATATGGGGCTACTATAAGGTGGGTGCATAACTGGCTGGATAACCGTACTCAGAGAGTAGTTATTAATGGCTCCCAATCCTGCTGGAAAGGTATAACAAGTGGGGTTCTGCAGGGGTCTGTTTTGGGACCGGCTTTGTTCAATATCTTCATCAACGCCTTAGATGTTGGCATAGAAAGTATGCTAATTAAGTTTGAAGACGATACCAAACTGGGAGGGATTGCAACTGCTTTGGAGGACAGGGCAAAATCCAAACTGATCTGGACAAATTGGAGAAATGGTCTGTGGTAAACGGGATGAAGTTCAATAAAGACAAATGCAAAGTGCTCCCCTTAGGAAGGAACAATCAGTTTCACACATATAGAATGGGAAGAGACTGTCTAGGAAGGAGTATGGCAGAAAGAGATCTAGGGGTCATAGTGGACCACAAACTAAATATGAGTCAACAGTGTGATACTGTTGCAAAAAAAGCAAACGTGATTCTGGGATGCATTAACAGGTGTGTTGTAAACAAGACACGAGAAGTCATTCTTCCGCTCTACTCTGCGCTGGTTAGGCCTCAACTGGAGTATTGTGTCCAGTTCTGGGCACCGCATTTCAAGAAAGATGTGGAGAAACTGGAGAGGGTCCAGAGAAGAGCAACAAGAATGATTAAAGGTCTTGAGAACATGACCTATGAAGGAAGGCTGAAAGAATTGGGTTTATTTAGTTTGGAAAAGAGAAGACTGAGAGGGGACATGATAGCAGTTTTCAGGTATCTAAAAGGGTGTCATCAGGAGGAGGGAGAAAACTTGTTCACCTTAGCTGCTAATGATAGAACAAGAAGGAATGGGCTTAAACTGCAGCAAGGGAGATTTAAGTTGGACATTAGGAAAAAGTTCCTAACTGTCAGGGTAGTTAAACACTGGAATAAATTGCCTAGGGAGGTTGTGGAATCTCCATCTCTGGAGCTATTTAAGAGTAGGTTGGATAAATGTCTATCAGGGATGGTCTAGACAGTATTTGGTCCTGCCATGAGGGCAGGGGACTGGACTCGATGACCTCTCGAGGTCTCTTCCAGTCCTAGAGTCTATGAATCCTTGATCCTGCTTGCAGAAGTCCTGGTATATAACGACAAATGGGAGAACCAAACACCCTTTGAAGGACTAGGCCAGTTCAAATCTCATGCTACTGCTGACAACTCTGCTTTCAACATCTTAATTTCATCTAAAGAAATCATTAAGAACACAAGAGGGATGAACAGGAACTCAGCTCCAGGACCTGACAAGGTCATTTTGAGGGACTTACTCCGAGTAGACCTTGAAGGCCACACACTGCCTGGACTATTCAACACATAGCTGATTACAAGTTTAATACTTGATGGTATAAAATAATGCCATTCCCTATTGATCCTGAAAACAAGAGACTCCGAGGTGCTGAAAGATCTGGGAAATTGGAGGCCTCTTACCATCAGATGGGTCTAGAGCGCTACAGCTTTTCTCAAGAATACTAATGAACAGATTGACAAAAGCATGCCCATTAAACGCACATCAAAGACGATTTATCACTGCACCAGGCTGCTCGGAGAACCTCAACATTCTCCATACCATAAAAAAGCAAGCCAGAAAGAACAAAAAGCCACTAGGAGTAGTGTTCATAGACATAGCCAAAACGTGTCTCAGTATCCCATGACCATATCATACAGGACAGGGGCCTGGATCACCACATTGTTGACATAATTTGTGACTCCTATAAGAACATCCATACCCGCATGGAAGCAGGGAAGGAGCTCAGCCCTGTCATTGAAATAAAAACTAGCGTACAACAAGGAGACCCTATGTCACCACTGCTATTCAATTTCATGCTAGATCCTCTAATCTCAGCATGAGAGAAGGCTGGTCTGGGATTCTCATATGGGACACAAAAGATTACAACACTTGCCTTTGCAGATGATCTAAGTCATGCTAAAGGACACTTGGGAAGCTATGAATGCAAACATCGAAATACTAGAAGTCTTCTGCAGGCTGTCTGGTCTGGTCTCAAAGTGCAAGCTAAGAAATACTAGGGATTCTTCCTGAGCCCAACTGATGACTCATTTACTGTCAATAACTGTGAAGCCTGGAAAGTCAACAAGGACGGGCTGAATATGATCATGGTCTGAGAAATACCTAGTACTGAAGGTTGACCCACGGATTGGGTTTTCCAAACTGGCATTATCAGAAAAGCTTGACACTTGACTTGAAAGAATGAACAAAGTCCCACTAAAACCTTAACAAAAACTGATTATGCTAAACACATTTACAGTACCGAGGATCATTTATCTAGCTGAGCACACCAATTCTAAAAAGACCTTACTATCTTCCCTGGATGAAAACATTAGGAATGCTGTGAATCAGTAGCTCCATCTACCAACAGACACCTTTAATGGCTTCATTTATGCCAGATCAAGAGATGATGGACTCACTTCATCCCATCTGTTCAGGCAAGGCGACTGCACAGAATTGCATATTCAGAAGATAAAAGAATTCAGTGCATTGCATTGGCAAGCAATATAGAAGAAGAATTTCAAAATCTCTGGGTGGCTGCCAGTGAGGAATGAGAAAGAGATAACTATGATGACACACCTACTCTGTGTTTACTACAGACTACCACATCGTGTCTTGGAACTTCTCAATGTGTGGGAGAAACTGGCGCCCACACACACACACACACACAATCCTATGAAACTGGAGAGATGCTGAATTATCCCACTGGAAAAATCTACCATGCCAAGGCAGTGGAGCTGAACACTTTTATGATGATTCAATCAGTAATGATTGGTTGAAATTTCATTGTGGGTTCTCAGAACATCAGTTTCTGACAGCCCTCAAACTCAGATAAAAAATGCATCCTATCAAAGAATACCTAGGACGTGGCAGGAATAATCAAACTGTGAATTGCAGGCACTCCTTTGCCTCTTACGAATCGTTAGCTCACATTTTAGCTCACAATGTCCTGCAGTCCTGGGGGCCCGCATACGAAGAATAAACTGTGATACATTGAAGCGGAAGCCCATGAAGTGAAATGGGTGATTTATGAAGAACCCCACTTACACTCTGCTGAGAATGAACTAAGGAAACCAGACCTCATATTTGTTAAAGATGGAACAGTCTTGGTGGTAGATGTCACAGTTTGATTTGACTACAAGGAAAAAGTCTTCAACGATGCTGCAGCAGAGAAAGGGAGGTATTTTAAAACATTGACAAATCAGATTAAAGAACTGACTGGGGCCAATGAAGTCAAATACTATGGTTTCTCTCTAGGAGCAAGAGGGAAATGGCTGAAGCTCAATGAAAAAGTCCTTTCAGCCTGGGCATGCCAGAATACCACCAAGGAAGAACTGCCAGGCTTTTTAGTCAAAGGGCTCCATTGTATTCCCTAGATGTTATTAATACCTTTGTTAGCAAGGGAGGGAATAAATAAAACCACTGTTCCATGAAGTTCTGTCCCTCATGTGCAGACTTTCCTTTCTCTTGACTTGTTATTCAAACTATACACCCACCTTCCATGGGAATCTTGTAAGGATTGTAATAATTCATGACCACTCACACTGGACACGGCACCTGTCAGGCTCAGCTAGGCATGAGTGGCCGGTCCCTGATGGTCGGTCTAGAAATTTTTCTAAGTCCCCATTCAGCCACCAGCTCAACCTCAGTCCTACAGTTTTAGGGGCCGTGAGTTCCCCATGGAGGAGGCTGCACACCCGCTATCCAGGCCGGCCAGGCCAGGCCTTACCTGGGGGGCTGCTAGAGGATTTGAGGTGGCTCTGTGCATCAGCGGCTGGACATAGGGAGTCCTAGCAATTCCGGGCATGTCCGCCCCAAGGCCAGGGGTGCCTCCTGCAACCTCGGGTGCTGTGGGTCCCTGGTGGAGGAAGCTGGGGGGAGCTGGATAGCCACTGCCCAGCCCGCTATGGCAGGTCTTGCCAAGGTGGCCGCTGGAGGATTTGGGGTGGTTCTGCGAGCCAGTGGCTGGGTTCAAGGGGGAGTCAGAGGAACTGACACTGCTGGATACTGATCAGATCAAACAGTTCTGCAGTGCTCCAAGCAGCATAGCGTTTGCTGCGTGGAGCCCCAGTGGTCAGCTGGGAAGATGGGATGTGAATACTCCATGCTGAGCAAACAGGAATGGGAATTTCAAAAATTCCTGGGCCTTTAAATGGGGAGGGGCAGAAGGTGTTTACCTGGCCGCAGGGCAGCGGAGTTGAAACTGCTGACTAGAGGGATCAGGACAGGCATTGAGAGACACCTCCCAGAAGCCAATCACAGCACTAAAATAAAACACAGTGTCTACACTAGCACTTTGGCACCAAAACTTTTGCATAAAAACCCTTATGACTCTCATCAAAGTGGTTTTATCATGTCGCTGAAACTGAGGAGTTCCATGGCCGAACTTGGCTTTGCACCTCTGTAGACAAGGCCTTAGGTGCAGCATGGAAGAATGACATTTTTTATCTGGCCAGTAGAAGTGGGAGTTTTATTGCCTTAAAATTTAAAAAAAAAAAAAAAATTCAAACCCAAGCCATGTGCGGTGGGGAGACTGGTGGGGGTTTCTTTGGTTTTGTTTTTCTCATTTTAAATGTCCTTGATCATTTTGATGGGGAAAATGTTTGTACAAAGCCAAGAAAAATTAAAAATGTGCACAGGAGTGAGTGGGTTTCTGAGTGCCAGGGTAAGCGTGGAGATTTACATGCAGTGGGTTTAGGGGATAAACGAGAGGCTTTTGCTGCAGCACAGAGCGAGATTTTGCAGTTTCATTTTTCCCCAAGTGACAAGTCCCCCACATTGTCCCCTTGCTGCTGCTGCCCCAGCTCAGACCCATGGTCACCCCAGCTGTAGTTCAGTAGGCACTCAAACCTTATTAGACATGAGAGAATACACATGGGGGCGCGCCCCAATGAATGCTGTGAATA
Source organism: Gopherus flavomarginatus (assembly GCF_025201925.1). Lineage (NCBI taxonomy): Eukaryota > Metazoa > Chordata > Testudines > Testudinidae > Gopherus > Gopherus flavomarginatus. The sequence continues at coordinate 52,415,841 of NC_066624.1, forward strand.
TGAAAAAACCTTTGCTCGGCTCTCAACCCTTAGTAATCATCAGAGGATCCACACAGGGGAGAAACCCTATGGATGCTGTAAGTGTGGGAAAACCTTCACTGAGCGTTCACACCTCATTCAACATCAGAGGATCCACACAGGGGAGAAGCCCTACAAAAGCTGCCAGTGTGGGAAAACTTCAATGTGAGGTCCACCCTTCTTAGACAACAGAGGATCCATGCGGGGGCGAAACCCTATTAATGCTCCAGGTGTGGGAAACAGTTCTGTCAGAGCTCAGCCCTTATTTGTCACCACAGAAGCTGCAAAGGAGTTAAAGTCCATAAAAACCTTGTCTGGATTTTGTTTTCCTTTCCCTAATTCCCACATACTGAACTTTAAGGCACCATTTGTCACTGTGGTCTCTCAACTACCTCACCTGAGTTGTTTGCTTTTCAATTTTGCAGCTCATCTTTCCTTGGGATGAGCCCCCCACTCTTTTCCATCAACTCCTTTGTGCTAGGTCATGGAGGTGTGTGTCCCTCCAACAGGAATGTCCATCAGCTCCAGGGAGGGGGAACCAGGAGTAACTTCAACTAGGTACATGGAGGTTAAATTTACCTGGATCTTGACTGCACTAGGATTTTCCATGGAGGTAGCTAGCTTGAGTTCACTATCCTGATATAAAAGCAGAGATAAAAGTGGGGGGAAAGGCAGCCTCCAGCTGCTATGATATTCCAGGCAGGACTGAATCTCCATTAGACAAAGCTTAAAGAAGGGAATGACCGGGAGTCATTCCCATTTTTGACCAGGCACCCCCGGCCGACCTCACAGAGGCCAGCCAGGAGCACTCACGGGATGATGATGATGGATACCAGTCATACTGCACTGTCTGCTATCGGGGAAGGGAAGGGGATGCTGCTGTGTAGTGCTGCAGCACCGCATCTGCCAGCGGCATCCGATGACATTGAAAAAAGGCAAGAAACGATTTGTCTCCCTTTTCTTTTACGGAAAGAGGAAGGCTGACGAAATATACCCTGAACCACCCGTGACAATGTTTTTGACCCTTCAGGCTTTGGGAGCTCAGCCAACAATGCAAATGGTTTTCGGAGAGTGCAGGAACTGGGGGATAGCTGGAGTCCTCAGTCCCTCCTCTCTCCCTCCATGAGCATCCATTTGATTCTTTGGCTTTCAGTTACGCGCGTCTCAGGTCCTTAAGTTTCACGCAGCACCGTGTTGAGTTCCTATCGTGGCCTCTGTCTATCATAGCCTAGGAGATTTTTTCAAAATTTTGTCTTTTGGAACAGAGTTCTGATAAAACAGATTCATCTCCCCACACAGAGATCAGCTTCCGTATCTCCCGTATGGTCCATGCTGGAGCTCTTTTTTGATTCTGGGACTGCACCTGTGCTGATCGGCTCTCCACGCTGAGCAAACAGGAAATTAAATTCAAAAGTTCGCAGGCCTTTTCCTGTCTACCTGGCCAGTGCATCCGAGTTCAGATTGCTGTCCACAGTGGTCACAATGGTGCACTCTGGGATAGCGCCCAGAGGCCAATACCGTCAAATTGCGGCCACACTAACCCTAATCTGAAACGGCAATACCGATTTCAGCGCTACTCTTCTCGTCGGGGAGGAGTACAGATATCGGTATTAAGAGTCCTTTATATCGATACAAAGGGCTTTGTTGTGTGGACGGGTGCAGGATTAATACAATTTAACACTGCTAAATTTGATATAAACTCGTAGTGTAGACCAGGTCCCACACTTAACACAAGTGTTATTTCTCTCACCCCTGGGTATTCTCTGCTGGGCCATGGTTTCCTTGAGAAGTTGGAGTTCTCTGATAATAAACAGAGTAACTAACCTTCTGCATTGCCTGGTTTCCCTGCCACCTCTCTGGAATGTGCTGACTCTCACAGGCTTTTCCCTGATCTCAACTCCTGGACACACTCTCTTTGCATCTTTGCAATAATGTGCCACGTGGTTCCACTTCCTCATCATCTTTCTGTTGAGAATTCTGCTTCATGGTCTCACTCACCAGCACAGCACCTGCTGGGACACAGAAAGAAAAACCATCACAAACAGGAATGGAAAAGGGGAGAACAAACTGGAAGAACAGCTGGAGATGCAAAAAAAATTAGGGACTGAAGTTCCCCAAACTCTTCCCCAAAGGAGAGAGAGGAAGAGATGAATTCTTCAGCCAGTTCCCACCCAAATACTCAGGCAGAAGAAAGTGCAGGGAGGGAGCTCCTGCCAGGAGTTAGTCAGAATGGATAGGAAGTAGGGTTGACTATTCATTGCAGTTAAACCAGACTGAGAAGAAGCCAGAATTTACCAATGTACATTGCCAAAGAGCCACAGCAATACATCAGCAGAGCCCCCATAAGCTTCCTCCCCCAAGCTCCCAGCACCTCCCACCAACGGATCAGTGCCTCCTCCTCCCTCCCCACACCTCCCAATCAGCTGTTTTGTGGCATGCAGGAGGGGGAAGGGGAGGAGAAAGGGCATGGCAGGCTCAGGGGAGGGGGCAGGAAGGAGTGGAGTGGATGCAGGGCCTGTAGCAGAGCCAGGGTTTGAGCAGTGAACACCCCTTGGCACACTGGAAAGTTGGCACCTGTAGTTCCAGCCCCCGAGTTGATGCCTATACAAGGAGCCGCATATTAACTTCTGAAGAGCTGCATGTGGCTCTGGAGCCACAGGTTGGCCACTCCTGGTCTAGATAACACTTAGTCCTGCCATGAGTGTAGGGGACTGGACTAGGTGACCTCTCTAGGTCCCTTCCAGTCTTATGATTCCATAAACCATATTAAAGCACAGTTAAGATTGACTACTGCCGCCTCATGCCCTTCCAGTAAGTGGCGAGTGGTGAAAGTTAAACATCTGAAAACCAGGAAGTGAAGAACTACACATCACACCTGCAAAAGAAAGCTTAGCTCTGCTCCTACTCCCTAACCATGGGGCTAGCAAATGTCACTGGGAATAGGTCAGTAAGGGTGGAGCAACGGTTTACCAACCAACCAGGGAAAATTTGGCACTTCCATCTCTTGAAGTCTGCAACGCAACACTGGATGCCTTTCTGGAAGATATTTTCAACAAAACACAAGCTATTCCGCTCACTTCAATAGTAACTGGATGAAAGTGTATGGCTCGTACTATATGGAAGGTCAGACTAGATGACCGAATAATATCTCCTGGCCTTAAAATGTACTGATCAATGACCAACAGAAGGAAGACAAAGAACATGCCATTATGCGTGTGTGTCAGCTGTAGCTTTACATGAACAGTGGAGGGAACAGTTGGAAGAGCTTGGCAGAGCTGAGACTGTGATAAGAAGAGAGGTGCGTGTGAATCTCGAAGGAACAGGTATTCCTCATGTCAGTGCTAAGTGTTGTTGGTTGTGTCAATGAAGGTGCACAAGGCTGAGTTCTTACCATGAGGGTTGTCAGCATTCTGGTGGCATATGTGCTAATGGTCTCCAATGCTCATGAGGGTAAGTGAAGGAATCCTAAGTGCAAGGGTAAAGGGGTAGTGACATTAGGAAAGTCTGAGATGGATAGTGAGCAGTAGACTCAGTGTTTGAGTACAGGCCAAGTGTAGGTAGCTTCTGTTCCCTGCACTGGACCTAACCAAGTTTTGCCTTAGCAAAGAGAAGGTGTTGGACTTTGTGTTATCTTGCTCCTGTGCTCTGTCCCCAAAGTGTTCTGTAGCAGGGTGGGGCAAAGTGCTAGTATATGTGTCATTGGCCTGTTGGAGTGTTGCTGAAAAGGGCAGAGTAGAGGTCGCATTGTGGAGTATTGTGAACCTCAACTCTTCTTTCCCCTTCTAATAACCGAGGGGACAGGAATCCTTACCCAGTGAGGTCACGTTCTCATAGTTCTCCTGCATGATATATCTGTAGAGGGCTCTCTGAGCGGGGTCCAGCAGAGCCAACTCTTCTTCGGTGAAATACACAGCCACCTCCTCGAAGGCCATTGGCCCCTGAAAGAGCAAGAGCCCCTCACTCAGTACCTGCTGCCTACTGACAACCTCACTGTTCACAGGGGAGGGGCCAATCACTTGGAAGCTGTGGGAGGCAGGCAGGCAGCATAGTTCCACCTACATCACATCACATGACAGCAGCCAGGAAGCATCAAGGGGAGGGGAGACAAAGAGCACCCTCACTCCTCCCAGCAGAGAGAGGGGGCCCGCATCTTCACATTCCTCACTTACCTACTAGCCAGAGACTGAGACAGGAGATGGAGCCCCCAGCAGGGTCCAGGGACAGCTCCCTGGTGTGAATGGCAAAACCCTCCTTACTGCCAGCAGCTGGATGGGAGGGGATGAGGTGTCTTCCCTGGGACTCAATGGTGGGTGCCCCTTTATATCTCACAGCTGCCTCTGGCTAGAAGGTTCAGGCTCCAGTACTGAAGTCTGGTAAGTTTCCCTAGCCCAGACCAGGGGGGTCTTTCCTGCTTGACTAATTAGGGAATTCCCACCCACAAACCGTAGGGGGCTGGTGCTGGGATCTAGGCACCACAGTAAACAAATCTTGGCAGATTTATCACACTCTGTCCCCCTCCCCTTCCCCACCTTGTGGCTTTCCTGCCCCCTCCCACTTCCAGACCAGCCCCCTCGGAAGTGCCCACTGTGACGTTATAGACATGAACTGTGACCGTATAGATCACCGCTGCAACCAGGGGCCTATGGCTGCACCAGGTCTTGAACAGAGGAGGTCCAGTGCAGTATCTGTGGAAAGGTTGTAGTTTGCTGATTATGATTATGCTCCCTGTATGTGTGTATCAATTTTGTATTTGAAGTTATGAATATTGGCCATATACTTGTATATCTATGTGTTTGATCCTAAGTAGCCTCAGTGAAGCATTTGGTCAGTTTCTTGTGAATGGGCACTCAGGCCTTGGCTACACTTGAGTTACAGTGCAATAAAGCTGCCCACAGCGCTGTAACTCATTCCCCGTCCACTGGCAAGGCACGTACAGCGCTGTATCTCCGTGGCTACAGCGCTGCAGGTACTCCACCTCCCTGAGAGGAATAACAGCTGCTGCGGAGTGGCTGAGACACCGGTGCTCCAGTGTAAACAGGGAGTAACCTTATTATGCAGTGACTGACCTCCGGAAACTCCTCATAATCCTTTTCGGTGAAGGTTCCTCTCCTTGTTTTGTTGTGATGCCTCTCTTTGTTTTGTTGTGAACTCCAGGCTCCGGGAACTGCTTATCAAAACACCAAACACGGCTACTGTTTGCTGTGAATGAGCAGAGGGAGGCAGGGAGGCTCCCTTTGGAACACCTATAGCTAATGTTTGCTTGAAGAGAGAGGTGGCGGGCACGCGGAGGGGAGGGGGTAGGGTCCATTTTGGCAAGCGGCTGCTTATCTGGTCTGTGAGAAAAAAACAAACAGCTGCTGTTTGCTTTCAGTGAGTGAGGGGTGGAGGTGGGGGGTCGGAACTTGGAAGGCAGGGTGCTGACACTCAGCACTCCAAAAACCCACTCTCTCCCTCCACGCTCCCTGTCACACTCCATCCTACCCCACCCCCCTTTTGAAAAGCACGTTGCAGCCACTTGAATGCTGGGAGAGCTGCCCATAATGCACCGCTCCCAATGCCGCTGCAGATGCTGCAAATGTGGCCACACCAGTGCGCTGTCAGCTGTCAGTGTGGACAGACTGCAGCGTTTTCCCTACTCAGCTGTACGAAGGCAGGTTTAACTCCCAGCGCTGTACTGCTGCAAGTGTAGCCATACCCTGAGGGCTTGGCTACACTGGAGAGTTGCAGTGCTGTAAACCCACCACCAGGACTGCAACTTACTCACCATCCACACTTGCAAGGCACATACAGTGCTGCATCTCCCTGGCTGCAGCGCTGGTTGTACTCCTGCTCTGCCTCGGGTATAAGGATTGCAGCGCTGGTGATGCAGCGCTGCTCCGCAAGTGTGGCCACCAAAAGCACTTTAATTGGCCTCCAGGGTATTAGGGTATGGCTACACTTACATTTGTGCAGCGCTGGGAGTTACAGCTGTGTTCGTACAGCTGTGTAGGGCCAGCGCTGCAATGTGGCCACACTGACAGCTACCAGCGCTGCAGTGTGGCCACATTTGTAGCATTTGCAGCGCTGTTGGGGGCAGTGCATTGTGGGCAGCTATTCCACAGAGTACCTCGTCCCATTTTGGCGCTGTGGCTTGTGGGAAGGGGACGGAAGGGTGCGGGTCTTTCCGCTTCCTGTTCCAACACCCCGTGGTGCTTTGCTACACATTCCAAGCAGTTTGGCGGCATTGTGAGTCTGCAGCGCGATTTCTGTTATAAACGGAGCCCAAGCTGCTGAGGATCTTGCTGATGAATGTTGCCAGCACATCACGCATGGCAGCGGAGCTATTCCTTCAGCTCCAAAGTGACAGTGAGGAGTCAGACGACGATATTGATTCGCCTGACGCGCAAGACACTAAATTGCTTGTGGCAGTAACGGACGTGCTCAGCATCGTGGAACGCCGCCTTTGGGCTCGGGAAACGAGCACTGAGTGGTGGGATCACATCGCCCTGCAAGCCTGGGATGACGAGCAGTGGCTGCAGAACTTTCGGATGAGAAAAGCCACTTTCATGGGACAGTGTGCTGAGCTTGCCCCTACCCTGCGGCGCAGGGACATGAGATTGAGAGCTGCCCTGCCAGTGGAGAAGCGGGTGGCTATTGCAATCTGGAAGCTGGCAACTCCAGACAGCTACTGATCGGTGGCGAACCAGTTTGGAGTGGGAAAGTCGACCGCTGGAATAGTGTTGATGCAAGTTTGCACGGCCATTAATCGCACCCTGCTAAGAAGTACAGTGACTCTGGGAAACGTGCAGGACATTGTAGATGGCTTTGCACAAATGGGTTTCCCTAACTGTGGAGGGACAATAGATGGGACGCATATTCCTATTCTGGCACCACCCCACCTGGCATCAGAGTATATTAATCGCAAGGGGTATTTCTCTGTGGTTCTCCAAGCGCTTGTGGATCACCGTGGGCGTTTCACTGACATTTACTCAGGATGGCCTGGAAAGGTGCATGATGCACGCATCTTTCGGAACAGTGCCCTGTTCAGGAAGCTGATGGCCAGGACTTTTTTCCCAGACCAGAAGATCACAGTAGGGGACATCAAAATGCCCACTGTGATCCTTGGAGACCCCGCTTACCCCTTAATGCCATGGCTCATGAAACCGTATACAGGGAAGCTTGACAGGAGCAAGGACCAGTTCAACTACAGGCTGAGCCGGTGCAGAATGACTGTGGAGTGTGCTTTTGGCCATTTAAAGGCACGCTGGAGGTGTCTCTACGGGAAGCTAGATTTGGGGGAAAGCAGCATCTCCGCTGTTATATCTGCGTGCTGTACCCTCCATAATATTTGTGAAGGGAAGGGTGAAAGATTCAGTGAGGAATGGGCCTCCGAGGTTCGACGCCCAGAGGCTGAATTTGCACAGCCAGAGAGCAGGGCTACTAGAGAGGCCCAGCAAAGGGCTTCAAGGATTAGGGATGCCTTAAGGGAGCAATTTGAGGCTGAAAGCCAACAGTAATGTTTGGTGCCTTTGCTGTGCCCGTTTTTTCCTTGGGGTACAGTATTTATCACTTTCTTCAATAATAAAAAATGTTTTATAAGTCAAGAAATCATTTATTCAAAATACAGTACATAAAAGGACAGGGGGGTAAGGGTGGTGGACTGTACATTCAGAGGTTTGAATACGTCCTGCTTGGATTACTGTTCAATGCCTGCTGCACTTCAGGATTAATATGCTGCATGGTGATGGGGGTTGAGTGCATAGGGTAAGGGTTGTAGTTATCAGGGCTGGTAGGTGATCGTACAGGTGTTGGGGGCAGCTGGGGGTGGTAAGAAACAGGCTGCTGGAGAAAGGTGTTTTGTGCAAATACCGTGGAACAAGAGAGAGAGCTTTGGGCGGGGTGGGGGTTACCACGGTACTGATCTGCCTGCATGGCTACGAGAGACTGCATACAGTCAGTTTGGCGAGCCAGGAGGCTTATCAGCTGCTTCGTGCTTTTCTTGGTAGCCAATTCCTTTCTTCTGCTTTGTGTTTGCCTCCACTCATGCATTTTCTCTCTCCATTCCTGCATCCTCTTACTCTCTCTGGTGTACTGATTCATAACTGCTTTGATCAAATCTTTTGATTTTCTAGGATTTTTCCTCAAGTTCTGTAACCATTGGGCAGGCGGTGATAGTGCTGGATTATTTAAGGTCACTTAAAAAAACATAAATAGAAACATTTAATACAGAGGCTACATTGTTTATCATCACAGTGGAGGAGTTTGTAGATTTTTTGTAGCATCATTCCCACATACCTAACATAGCACAGAGAGGCGACAGCAGCGAAGGCATGGCGAGCAATGGAGTGAAGTGTTTCTGCCGCGGCTTCACCTGGGAAGGGGAACTGCCTGAGGGCTCACTGAGGTTTCTGTGCACTGGGGAAAGCAGAGAGCAGGGACCTGCACTGGGGAAAGCAGAGAGCAGGTACTCTGGGACCTGAACTGGGGAAAGCAGAGAGCAGGGACCTGGGGACCTGCACTGGGGAAAGCAGAGAGCAGGGACCTGCACTGAATACTATCCCTACATTCTCAACAGGATTTTCTACTGCCAGATATATCACTGTTGCGTGTTACCTGGCAAGAGAGGGAGGGTCTTCTACAGCAATGTGGATTCCGCCCTGGTCCCTATGCAGCTTGTCTGTGTGCGGCAATGGTCCCCCCACCCCTCGCGACACAGTGGCACGGACGTTAGCCTGACCGGGACAAGGACCACGGTGGCTCTCCCTATAAACTTGCGCAAGCACAGCCCACGCTCTGGCTGCAACTTTTCAAGAGATTACTGAGGCTGATTACAGAGACATGATAGACCAAATCAATGGGCTATGCCACATTTAGGCATGCATGCACGCAGCCATAACCCCCACCCTCCTCTCCCAAAACATTTCCACCCTAAAAATAAAATCTGCTTACCGGGAACACGCTCCTCTGCTTCTTCTTCACCAACAAGTTCCAGCTGCTGCGACTGGCTAGCCTCCTCCTGGCTTGAGAAGAGCTCCTGGCTGCATGCCTCCTGGGACTCCGGGTTGTCTCCCTCCACCCCAGTAGCCTCACTCTCGGCTTCCTCTACACCCTCCCCCACTTCTCCCTGCTCTGAACTCTCCATCGTGCTACTCGGATTGGCAGTGGGGTCACACCCAAGTATGGCCACACCCAAGTATGGCATCCAGCTCCTTGTAAAAACGGCAGGTTGTGGGGGCAGCTCCTGAGCGGCGATTTCCCTCATGGGCTTTGCAATAGGCACTGCGCAGCTCCTTTACTTTTACCCTGCACTGCAACGCATCCCATTCATGGCCCCTTAGCAGCAAGGACTTTGATATCTGCCCATAGGTATCATAATTTCTACGGCTGGAGCGCAGCTGTGATTGCACAGCTTCCTCACCCCAAACACTGATGAGGTCCTGCAGCTCGGAACTGTTCCATGCTGGGGCTCATTTGGGGCATGGAGGCATGGTCACTGATTGATTGCACTCCACACCTGGCTGAGCAAACAGGAAGGGGATTTTTAAAATTCCCGGGGCATTTAAAGGGCAGGTCACCTGAGCCCAGGGCAGTGGAGTGTGAAACAAAGAGCAGAGTGGCTGAAAAGGTATGCTGGGATACCTCCTAATACCCTGGAGGCCAATAAAAGCGCTGTTGGTGTCCACACTTGATGACCAGCACTGCATCACCAGCACTGGAATCGCTACACCCGAGGCAGACCAGGTGTACAGCCAGCGCTGCAACCAGGGAGTTGCAGCACTGGCTGTGCTTTGCAAGTGTGGACACAGAGTGAGTTGCAGCGCTGTAACCCCATCACCAGCGCTGCAACTCTCTAGAGTAGCCATGGCCTTAGGAGGTATCCCAGAATGCCTGTTCAGCCACTCTGCTCATCAGTTCACACTCTACTGCCCTGGCCTCGGGTGACCTGCCCTTTAAATGCCCCGGGAATTTTAAAAATCCCCTTCCTGTTTGCTCAGCCAGGTGTGGAGTGCAATCAATCACTGAATCTTTCCAGGTGACCATGCCTCCACGTGCCAAACGAGCCCCAGCATGGAGCAATGGTGAGTTGATGGACCTCATCAGTGTTTGGGGGGAGGTAGCTGTGCAGTCCCAGCTGTGCTCCAGCCGTAGGAATTACGATACCTATGGGCAGATCTCAAGGGCCATGCTGGAAAGGGGCCATGACCGGGATGCGGTGCAGTGCAGGGTTAAAGTAAAGGAGCTGCGGAGCGCCTATTGCAAAGCCCGCGAGGGAAACCGCCGCTCAGGTGCTTCCCCCACGACCTGCCATTTTTACAAGGAGCTGGACGCGATACTTGGGGGTGACCCCACTGCCAATCCAATGACCACGATGGACTGTTCAGAGCGGGGAGAAGAGGGGGCGAGGAGGAAACCGAGAGTGAGGATACTGTGGTGGGGGGAGACACCCCAGAGTCCCAGGAGGCATGCAGCCAGGGGCTCTTCTCAAGCCAGGAGGAAGCTAGCCAGTTGCAGCAGCTGGAACTTATTGGTGAAGGACAAGCAGAGGAGCGGGTCCTCGGTAAGCATCTTTTATTTTCAGGATGGAAATGGTTCGGGAGAGGAGGGGGGGTTAAGGCTGCATGCATGCCTGCCTAGATGCGGAATAGCCCATTGATGCGGTCTATCATGTCGTGGTAATCGGCCTCAGTAATCTCTTCAAAAGTTTCTGCCAGAGCATGGGCAATGCGCTTGCACAAGTTTATAGGGAGAGCCATTGTGGTCCTTGTCCCGGTCAGGCTAACATGTCCGCGCCACTGTTCCGCGAGGGGTGGGGGGGGACCATTGCTGCACACAGGCAAGCTGCATAGGGGCCAGGGTGGAATCCGCATTGCTGTAGAAGACCCTCTCTTGCTTCCCAGGTGACCCACAGCAGCAAGATACCTTCCAGGATAAATTCCTGTGGAAAGTGTTGGGATAGTGTTCAGTGTAGGTCCCCCTGCAGCTATTTGTTTTCCCCCAATGCAGAGAAACCCCAGTACAGCCCTGAACCACTCAGTCCCCCTTCCCAAGTGACCCGCAGCAGCGAGAGATCTTCCAGGATTAATTAACTCCTGCACCCATTCCCCCTTACTCACCATTTCTTCATTGCTGTGTCTTCTGTTTGATATGTGGAAAGTATGCTAAAGTGAGACTGTAAACTCCTTCACTGTGATTATACACAATGCTGCCTCTATTAAATGTTTCAATTTTTGTCTTTCTAATAACAGGGTCCTTGATTACTCGACTGGCCGTATCTGGGACTGCTGAGAGGCTACAAAACCTGAGATAAAAGCCATGAAAAAGCAAAGAAGATATGGTGAAAGCAGTTATGAATCAGTCTGCCAGAGAAAGTAAAAAACTGCAGGACTGGAGAGAAAAAATGCAGCACTGAAGGGAAAGAGAAAGCAGGAGAAAGGCATTGGCTAAGAAAAGCACGAAGCAGCTGATAAGCATCCTGGCGCGCCAAACAGACTGTATTCAGTCACTCGTAGCCATGCAGGCAGAGCACTACTGTGCCGCCCCCACCCCCCGTCCCAAAGCTCTTTCCCTCGTGCCCCAATGTCAGCTCCAAACCCCCTTCCTCAGCATCCTGGTTCTTACCACCACCAACTGCTCCCAACATCTGTACGTTCACCTACCAGCCCTGAGAACTACGACCCTTACCCTCTGCACTCAACCCCCATCACCATGCAGTATTTTCATCCTGAAGTGCAGCAGTCATTGCATAGCACTCCAGACAGGACATATTCAAACCTATGACTGTACAGTTCACCACCCCACCTCCCTGCCCTTTTAAGTTCCCAAAATGTTGTGTGTCTGTCAATAAAGTTATTTTCTTTTCAATAAATGAATTATTGGCTTTGAAAACAGTCTTTATTATTGCAGAAAGTGAAAGATACCGTGGTCCAGGAAAGAAACAGGCACTGCAAATCATTTTAGGAAAAACAGATTCCTGCTAACGTTGTAACCACTGCACTTCACTCCCGTGCAAGGCACCAAACATTACTGTTGGCTTTCAGCCTCAAATTCCTCCCTCAAGGCATCCCTAATCTTTGTAGCCCTGTGCTGTGCCTCTCTAGTAGCCCTGCTCTCTGGCTGTGCAAATTCAGCCTCTAGGCATTGAACCTCAGAGGTCCATTCCTAACTGAATGTTTCACCCTTCCCTTCACAAATATTATGGAGGGTACAGCGCGCGGATATAACCGCGGGGATGCTGCTTTCCCCCAAGTCTAGCTTCCCATTAAGAGATCTCCAGTGCTTTTTTAAACGGCCAAAAGCACAGTCCACAGTCATTCGGCACCGGCTCAGCCTGTAGTTGTACCAGTCCTTGCTCCTGTCAAGTTCCCTGTATACGGTTTCAAGAGCCAAGGCATTAATGGGTAAGCGAGGTCTCCAAGGATCACAATGGGCATTTCAACATCACCTACTGTGATCTTCTGGTCTGGGAAAATAGTCAAGGCCTGCAGCTTCCTGAACAGGCCACTGTTCCGAAAGATGCGTGTATCATGCACCTTTCCAGGACAGCCTGTATAAATGTCAATGAAACGCCCACGGTGATCCACAAGTGCCTGGAGAACCATACAGAAATACCCCTTCCGATTAATGTACTCGGATGCTAGCTGGGGTGGTGCTAGAATAGGAATATGCATCCCATCTATCACCCTTCCACAGTTAGGGAACCCCACTTGTGCAAAGCCATCCACAATGTCCTGCACGTCCCCCAGAGTAATGGTTCTTCTTAGCAGGGTGCGATTAATAGCCCTGCAAACTTGCAAGAACATGATTCCAATGGTCGACTATCCCACTCCAAACTGGCTCGCGACCGGTAGGTAGCTGTCTGGAGTTGCCAGCTTCCAGATTGCAATAGCCACCCGCTTCTCCACTGACAGGGCAGCTCTCAATCACGTGTCCTTGCGCCGCAGGGTGGGGGCGAGCTCAGCACACAGTCCCATGAAAGTGGCTTTTCTCATCCGAAAGTTCTGCAGCCACTGCTTGTCATCCCAGACTTCCATGATGATGTGATCCCACCACTCAGTGCTTGTTTCCCAAGTCCAAAAGCGGCATTCCACAGTGCTAAGCATTTCTGTTACTGCCACAAGCAATTTAGTGTCATATGCGTCAGGCAACTCGATATCATTGTCGGACTCCTCACTGTCACTTTGGAGCTGAAGGAATAGCTCAACTGCCAAATGTGATGTGCTGGCGACACTCATCAGCAAAGTCCTCAGCAGCTCGGGCTCCATCTCCCACAGAAATCACGCTGCACAGAAACCGTTGGGAGACTCACGATGGCGCCAAACGTGGATGGAAAAACAGTGACTGCTGGGATGTGAAGCGATGCACCATGGGGCATTGGGACAGGAAGCGGAATGACCCGCACTCTTCCATCCCCTTCCCACAACCCACGGCGCCAAAATGGGACGAGGTGCTCTGTGGGATAGCTGCCCACAATGCACCACTCCCAACAGTGCAGCAAATGCTGCAAATGTGGCCACACTGCAGCGCTGGTAGCTGTCAGTGTGGCCACACTGCAGCGCTTTCCCTGCACAGCTGTACGAAGACAGCTGTAACTCCCAGCGCTGCACACCTGGAAGTGTAGCAAAGGCCTGAGTGTCTGTGTGATAAGTAACCCTGGACCACAGCTCTGACTCCAGCAGCCTGCCTCTCACACCCCACACACATTCTGGTTTGGGGGGAGTAGGCTCAGTGCTTGAAGAGAAGGGCAGGGGTAGGAACCTTCTGTTCATTATGTTGGACCAAACCCTCAGTTTTACTTGAGCAAACACGAGCTATTTGACACTGTGCAATACTGCTCCTGTGCTCTGTTCCCAAAGTGTTCTGCAGCGGGTGGGAGGGGAGGGTCCTCTGTGTCACTGGCATATTGGGGTGATGCTGAAATAGGACAGAGTAGAGGTAGCATTGTAGGACTGGCATGAACCTTCGCTCTTAATTTCCCCTACCAAGAAGGGAGAGGATTGGAATCCTTACCCAGTGAGGTCACATTCTCATAGTTCTCCTGCATAACGTCTCTGCAGAGCGCTCTCTGGGCAGGATCCCGCAGAATCCACTCTTCCCTGGTGAAATACACAGCCACCTCCTCAAAGGTCACTGGCCTCTGAAAGAGCAAGAGTCCAACACTCAGTACCTTTTGCCCCACTCACAGCCTCACTATTTGTGGGGTAGAGGAGCCCATCAAAGAGAAGCTCTGGGCGGATTGCAGTCAACAGAGTCCAACCCCTACCCTGCTCGGAGCATCCAGGAAACACCAGGGCAGGGGTCAGCAACCTTTCAGAAGTGGTGTGCCGAGTCTTCATTTATTCACTCTGATTTAAGGTTTTGCGTGCCGGTAATACATTTTAACATTTTCAGAAGGTCTCTTTCTATAAGTCTATAATATATAACTAAACTTGTATGTAAAGTAAATAAGTTTTAAAAATGTTTAAGCAGCTTCATTTAAAATTAAATTAAAATGTAGAGCCTCCCAGACTGGTGGCCAGAACCCAGGCAGTGTGAATGCCACTGAAAATCAGCTCACGTGCCACTTTCAGCACACGTGCCATAGGTTGCCTATCCCTGCACCAGGGTGAGGGGACGAAGCGAGAGCCCCTTGTCTCTCCCAGCAGATCCATCACACACCTACTAGCCACAGACTGACAGAGGAAATGGAGCCCCTAGCCAGGTCAAAGGAGAGCTCCCTGGCAGGAAGCCCAGCACCCTTCCCATTGTGAGGAGCTGGATATGAAGGGAGGGGAATCTCCCCTAAGCCTGATTCGTGGGTGCCCTTTTCATATCTCACAGCAAAGGCTGGTTAGTCAGGTCAGGCTCCAGCACTGGCTGTCTGGTCAGTTTTCCTGCTCCATCTAGGTGGGCTATTTTCTGTTTAACAAATTAGGGCATTTCCACCTCCAAACCTTATAAGTCTGTTCCTAGAATCTAGGCTCCTTAATAAACAATTCCCAGCAGGTTTGCCACACTATGTCTTCCTCCCTTTCTCCACCCTGTGCATTTCCTGCCCCGCTCCAACCTCCAAACCAGACTGTGCAAAACTTCCTATCTCCAATGTATTTGCTGTTTCTCCCTCCTGCAGAAACCCACCAGCAACCCTTCGATAATCCCTACCTGAACAGGCTCCTCTGGAGCCATTTCTCTTCCCTGTGTCATGGGAGGATGGGATGAGCTGGAGAAAAACATGGACGTCATTCTGCAGCCCTGGCAGGGTGAGAAGGGCAGTTGTGGAGGTTTCAGAACAGGCTTTAGTTAATTTCACATCATGAATTCCCCCAAGTCCTTTCCCTCCAGACAGACATCCTAGACTCTGCCATGCTGGGAACATGCTTGATCTCTTTATTAGAGTGTAAACCTGGCCCCTCCTGCCAGGCTAAGCCCACAGACACATTTTTAACCTCCCTTCTCCCTCCCCTCACCCCATAACAAAGTCTCTGAACACAAGGCTAGAAAAGAGCAGAACCAAAGGAGTCACTGTGGGGGATTCCCTCGGACACTGACCCCAGGCAGCCACACCCAAGCAGGGAGAATATGGAGTCAGGAACCGGCTTTTCCTCTGTCTGAGCCTTTTCTTGTTCACTGGAAAGTGGTTCTGTCCAGGGATGCTGCAATACCTGTGTCTGGGTGGACTCGAGAGCTGGAAATCTCTCCCTCAACTCATTTCTCCCACTGCCCCTTTCAGTCTCTCTTTCCCCTGTCCTCTCTCCCTGCCCCTCTGGCTGGGAAAGTCCCATTCCTGGAGGCTTTGCTCTCTCATGGTTGGATTTTCTCTTGGCAATTGCTAATGGGAGGAGAGGCTGTTTGTATAGAGTCACTTTCTTGCTAGTCCCCAGCACTTTCCCTGAGGTCTTTCATTACCTGGAGTCGGTGGTAGAATTTGTATTAACAGGGCCCAGGGCGGCCCCAAGGGGCCAGTACAAACTGGAAAAAGTCATCACCTGTGCTGGGCAGAGAAGCAGCTTTAATTGAGGTCACATCCCAACAAAGAACCCCGCTGGGGGAGCAGCAGCTGCTAAGCCTGGTCTCCCAGATCACAATGGAGGCTGCAGCATCTGACCCAGGAAGCTGAACCCCAATATCCTGAGCAGAGGGGGACAAAACATTTGAGCAGCTTCCCTCCTTTAGCTCTCTGGAGAGAGCAGCTAATGAGAGCCCCTCCTCACAGGGAGAACTGCTGATCTCATTTGCCCTCCTGTCCATCTGGAGTCACTCATTGTCTTTCCATGCACTGACTCTGATTAACAATGTTCTCAATGAAAGCAGATTTCAGAAAGAATGAGTCCAGAATGCTGCAGAAGAGACCATCGTGTGGCAGTGCTGACCCCCTTCCCACCCCCCTCACCCCGCCCAGATCTAGGACAAGGACTTGCAGGGGGTGGGACATGAATATTCCCTACGGGACCAGAAATTCCCACAGTTTTCAAGAGGGGAGAAAAGAAAAATTTGTGATTTCACCTCACAGTGTTTGGTAAGTGGACAGAAAGTTATCACGGTGAGTGGGCCTGGCTAGGGGCTGCCTGGCGGTGCTTGACCCAGGATTCTGGCACAAGCTGATCAGGGAGCAGGATCATGGTTAGTAGCAGCCCCTTGACACCCCTGAGTACCCGGAGCCCAGAGCCCACAGCCAGGGGCTCCCAGACACCCCCCAGTACCCGGAGCCCAGAGCCCACAGCCAGGGGCCCCAGACACTCCCACAACCCCAGTCAGGGTCCCGCCAGATCTTCCCTGGCACCCAGTCCCCAGAGTCCCTGGCCAGGGACCCAGATACCCCCCAGAGCCCCCACCAGCCACGGTGAGAGCTGGACACTGGTGAAATGGAGAGAAAATGGGGCACAACCGGGGGAGGGGAACAGGGAACTTCTCAGGGATTTGGGGGAAGGGGGGTCACCCTGGACGTTGCTCGTTGCTCCCTAGAGAGAAAGGGGGCAGGACGGGAGGGGACTCCACGGGGGGGGGGCAGCGGTAAATCCAAGGGGATCTCAGCCCCCCCCCCTTTCTCTCCCCGCTCCTCGGGGGTCACCGGCTCTTCCCCTCCCCCCGGCCGTGTATGGGCTGCACCGACACTTTCCACCCGCCCCTTTCCCAGGTCCCCCCAAGGACCCCCCCCCGCCGGGTTTCACCCCCCCGCCCGGCCCCACGCAGGGACCCCAGTGGGGCCAGTCCCCGCCCCCGGACACTGGGGCAGACTCGCCCCCCGGGCTCGCTCCGGTACCTGGAGGCTGCAGCTCTGCAGCGGGGGCGGGGGCGGAGCCGGGCCGGGCACGAGGGGGAGGGGGGATTAATGAAGGTCTCTCCCGCCGCGATCTGCGCATGCCCAAAGCTCCAACGGCACAAACCCTTCTCTGGCCCCGGGAGAGGCTCCAACGGCTCCGCACGGGCAGACAGAACCTCAGCACCCCACACGCATGCCCGCTCCGGCTCCGCCTCCCTCACTGACGTCACTTCCGCTCCCGGAAGAGTCCGGAACTACATTTCCCAGCCTGTGCTGGGGGCGCGTCCGTTCTCCAGCCCCGCTAAGGCAGGGGGTTCAGCAACTGAAACTGCGCATGCTCAGTGCGAGCCCCGGTGGGGGAGGGAGAGTAAAGCTGCTGTTGCCGCCTCAGAGTGAGCCGGTGAGTGAGAGACCCCGTGGGGGGGGGCGGGAAAGTGACTCTCGGCCCCGGGGAACCTGGGAGAAGCCTCGGAGCTGCCTCGGCCGCAGGAGCTGCAGCAGGATCCGCCCGGGCCCCGCTGGGATGGGGGGGCAGAGCCTGGGGCCAGGGGGGGAGAGTCCCTGTGGGGGGGTGTCGGGCAGGGAGGGGAGAAGCCGGAGTTGGGGGGGGGGGGCGAAGGTCAGTGGGATGCAGGGGGGGGGGGTTGAACTGTCTCTGGGCAGCCAGGAAATTCCCGGGGGAGGGGAGTTAATTGGATCCTGTCCCTGTTTGCGCCTCTCGCCCTCGATACAGATTCTCTCTAGTTCTGCCCCTTTTCTTTCTCAGCGTCTCACACAGATTATAAAATCCGGGGAGATTCCCCCCTCCCCCCCATGATCCGCTCGCTCGATTCCTCTGTTTCCCCCTGGTCTCTCCATGATTCTGAAAAGTCCACATAAAATCTCTCCGAGATGGAGGATTTTCCCTCCCATTTTATCTACAGCGATTTGTCCTTGTGTAGGTGGGAAATTGTTGCGCTGGGTCATTCCCCAGAACGTGGCTGCCCCTGGCGTGGGGATGGGATGAGATGAGATGCCCGTTCTCTGCCAGGGCGGGGAAGGGAGGGGCACGTGTCCCCCGTGGGACTGCCCGGACTCTGGTTTCCCAATCCCAGTTACTGCCCCCTAACTACCAACACAGATGTCCCCAGCCACGTTTCCATTCACCTGCCCATCCCCCACTGCTGACCCCTTCCCTCATCCAGGGATCTTCCAGCTCCCTCACCCCTCCTTTGCCCTCATAAAGCAGCTCCTCAAAGGGCTCCCTGCTGCCCATGTGAATGTTGGGGTTGAGGGGAACCATCACTTTCTGTATATGTATTGGATAGTAATATAAAATCCAGTCCAACAGTCCCCCTTTTCCCTCTAGTTATTAAACAGCAATATAAAATCCCCTCAGATCTTGGTGGTGTTCATAGGTATCTAGTCCAACCCCCTGCTCAAAGCAGGGCCAATCCCCAACTAAATCCTCCAACAGATTTTTACTGGAGATCTCTAAGTGTCCTCCTCAAGGATTGAACTCACAGCCCTGGGTTTAGCAGGCCAATGTTCATACCAGTGAGCTATCCCCTCCTCCCTCTCTCATGTTATCGGTTGCATAGTTTCTGACATGCATTCTCTGCAAACCTCAAAAATTGATAAAAAAATATCCTAAGCCCCACTTTTTCTCTAATTGTCTATTTCTAATTGACTATGGCCTGAGATTTTTTCCCTGTCTCTCTAATTATAAAATACTAAGAAAATCTCAAATGTACACCTTTTCTCAGATTCCTGAACATGGATATAAAATGTTGGCAAATGTTGCCCATTTTCGCGCTATTCAGTTATCAAATATTGATGTGAAACACTCAGATTTTACCTCGTCTCAACAACTGATATAAAATCCCTCTGATGTTTCAC
Organism: Gopherus flavomarginatus; assembly: GCF_025201925.1. Lineage (NCBI taxonomy): Eukaryota > Metazoa > Chordata > Testudines > Testudinidae > Gopherus > Gopherus flavomarginatus. The sequence goes on from NC_066624.1 coordinate 52,434,952, forward strand.
TTTTCTCTCTAAACATATTTATTTAATACCCATCAAATCCAGAGGCCTCCCCCTGTTTAGGGGATCAGTGGTTCCCAGCTGGTAACAGGAGAGTTGGCTAAACCCTTTTCTTTTCTCCAGCTGGCACTGGGTGAGGAGGTCACTGTGAGTGCAGCATGGGTCCAGAAGTATCCCAAAGCCCATGACAAATGGTCTCTGTGAGGGGTTGCTTCCCGCAGTGCTAAGATGTAGCTAGTGACAGGGCCTGGACCTTTCTTGCTCTCCAGGCCTTCCATTCTCCTGTTAAAGAAGCACCCCCCCAGGGATCCCTCTGCTTGTGTGACTGCCCAGCAGGAGGCAGTGATAACTTTCTATCCACTTAGCAGACACAGTGAGGTAACACTGTTGCTGGGGTAGGGGATGGGGTGTCTGTGGGGAGATTGCAGCTGAAGGGGCATTGTGGGAGGGGGAGGCCTTTGGGTGACTGGGCAGGGAGTACCCTAATCAAATTGGTGGGTTCTGGAGGTTTGGGCGGGGGGGTCTGATGTGCCCAGCCCTGAGGCTATGGGTCGTGGAAGTGGGTGTCGCTAGGGACTTGTTGGTGCAGAACAGTGAGGGTGGGCGTCTCTTGGGGAGGTGGGGCAGGAGGTTAGAGGGAGCCTGGTGCTGTGCCAGGGGCTCAGTCATGCCCAATGCACAGAACTGGGTGGGGGAGTCCCAGGTGCTAGGTCAGCATGCCAGGCAAGCAGAGGGCGGGGTCCCATTGTAAAGCATCAGGGAGTCCCAGGCAAACGGCATGGCAGATCCTGCTGGAGGACAGGTGGGGGTCCTAGGCAGGCAGTAGGGAATCCTGGGCAGGCAGTGAGGGACTGAATTCCCAGTGAGGTGTCCCCTGGAGGGGTGGTCCCTGGCTTTTGGAGACTTTTGCTGGGGGTGACCCTTTAGGATTCCCAGCCTGCCAGTGATGTCTGGTGGGGGTCCTCTGGCCAGTAGGGTGTTGAGGGGTATCTGGAGTCCCTGTTCAGGGATTTTAGGGGTTGGGCCCCAGGGAATATCTGATGGGGCCCTGACTGTGGGGTCTGGGCTCTGGGTCCTGGGGGTGTCTAGGGGCCCCTGGTTGGAGACTCTGGGGGCTGCTACTAACCATGCTCCTTCTCCCTGATCAGCTTGTGCCAGATTCCTGGCTCCAAGCACTGCCCAGTATTCCCCAGCCATGCCCAGTCACCATGATAACTTTCTATCCACTTATCAAACATCTTGAAAACTCCAGGACCTTCCAGTTCCATTGGGAAAATTTGTGCCCCGAGTCTTTATACTAGATCTGATGGGTGAGGCAGGTGGGAAAGGGGCTAGAAATGCCACACAATGGTCTCTTCCACAGCATTCTGGACTCATTCTTTCTGAAATCTGGTTTCATTGAGACCATTGTTAATCCAGAGTCAGTGCATGGAAAGACAAGGAGTGACTCCAGATGCACAGTGGGGCAAACGAGATTAGCAATTCTCCCTGTGAGGAGGGTGTCTCATTAGCTGCTCTCCCCAGAGAGCTAAAGGAGGGAAGCTGCTCAAATGCTCTGTCCCTCTCTGCTCAGGATATTGGGGTTCAGCTTCCTGGGTCAGATGCTGCAGCCTCCATTGTGATCTGGGAGACCAGTCTGAGCAGCTGCGGCTCCCCCAGCAGGGTTCTGTGCTGGGAAGTGACTTTAATTAAAGATTTTTCTCTGCCCGGCCCAGGGGATGACTTTCTCCAGCTAATACTAGCCCCTTGGGGTAGCCCTGGGCCCCATTAATGCAAATTCTGAGCCAGAGTCTCCAGGTAACTAAAAGACATCAGGGAAAGTGCTGGGGACTGGCAAGAAAGTGACTCTGCACAAACAGCCCCTCATCATTTCTCCTCCCATTAGCAATTGCCAAGAGAAAATCCAGCCATGGGAGAGCAAAGCCTCCAGGAATGGGACTGTCCCAGTCAGAGGAGCAGGGAGAGAGGACAAGGGAAGGAGAGACTGAAAGGGGCAGTGGGAGAAATGAGTTGAGGGAGAGATTTCCAGCTCTCAAGTCCACCCAGACACAGGTATGGCAGCATCCCTGGGCAGAACCACTTTCCAGTGAACAAGAAAAGGCTCAGACAGAGGAAAAGCCGGTTCCTGACTCCTTATTCACCCTGCTGGGGTGTGACTGCCGTGGGTTCAGTGTCCGAGGGAATCCCCCACAGTGACTCCTTTGGTTCTGCTCTTTTCTAGCCTTGTGTTCAGAGACTTTGTTACAGGATGAGGGGAGGGAGAAGGGAGGTTAAAAATGTGTCTGTGGGCTTAGCCTGGCAGGAGGGGCCAGGTCCAGCACGGCAGAGTCTAGGATGTCTGTCTAGAGGGAAAGGGCCTGGGGGAATCGTGATGTGAAATAAACTAAAGCCTGTTCTGAAACTTCCACAACTGCCCTTCTCGCCCTGTCAGGGCTGCAGAACGACATCCATGTTTTTCTCCAGCTCATCCCATCCTCCTATGACACAGGGAAGAGAGATGGCTGCAGTGGAGCCAGCTCAGGGAGGGATTATTTTTTTGAGTGGGGGTTGGTGGGTTCCTACAGGAGGAAGAGGGACAGCAAATACACTGGAGATGGGAAGGTTTGCACAGTCTGGTTTGGAGGTTGGCGTGGGGCAGGAAATGCACAGGGTGGAGAAAGGGAGGGCAGGGAGTGACAAACCTGCTGGGAGTTGTTTAATAAGTAGCCTAGATTCTAAGAACAGACCTATACGGTTCGGAGGTGGAAATGCTCTAGTCTGTGGAGCAGAAAATAACCGAGCTTCATCGGGCTGGGAAAACTGACCAGACTCGTAGTGCTGGAGCCCGATCCGACTAACCAGTGGCTGCTGTGAGATATGAAGGGGATACCCAGCAGTGAGGGTTAGGGGAGATTCCCCTCCCTTCATATCCAGCTCCTCACAATGAGGAGGCTGTTGGGTTTCCTACCAGGGATCTCTCCCTGGTCCCTGCTAGGGCCTCCCTCTCCTCTATGGCTAGTAGGTATGTGATGGATCTGCTGGGAGAGATAAGGGACTCTCTCTTTGTCCCTTCACTCTGATGTTTCCTGGATGCTCTGAGCAGGGTGGGGGTGGGACTTTGTTGACTGCAATCCACCTAGAGCTTCCCTTTGATGGGCTCCTCTCCCCACAAATAGTGGGGCTGTGAATGGGGCAACAGGTATTGAGTGTTGGACTCTTGCTCTTTCAGGGGCCAGTAACCTTCGAGGAGGTGGCTGTATATTTCACCAGGGAAGAGTGGGCTCTGCTGGATCCCACTCAGAGAGCCCTCTACTGGGATGTCATGCAGGAGAACTATGAGAATGTGACCTCACTGGGTAAGTATTACTGTCCCCCTCGGTTCTTGGAAGGGGAAATGGAGAGTTAAGGTTTACGCCAGCCCCACAATGCCACTTCTACTCTACCCAGTTTCAGCATCACCCCAATATGCCGGTGACACACACTACCAGAGACCCTCTCCTGCTGCAGAACACTTTGGGAACAGAGCACAGGAACCGTATCACACAGTGTGAAATATCTCCTGTTAGCTCAAGTAAAAACTGAGGGTTAAGTGCAACGTAATCAACAGTAGCTTCTTAGGGGTCACCAGATGAAATTAATAGGCAGCAGGTTTAAAGAAAATAAAAGGAAGTTGTTCTTCATACGGCGCACAGTCAACTTGTGGAACTCCTTACCTGAGGAGGTTATGAAGGCTAGGACTATAACAGCGTTTAAAAGAACACTGGATAAATTCGTGGTGGTTAAGTCCATCAATGGCTATTAGCCAGGATGGGTAAGGAATGGTGTCCCTAGCCTCTGTTTGTCAGAGGATGGAGATGGATGGCAGGAGAGAGATCACTTGATCATTTCCTGTTAGGTTCACTCCCTCTGAGGCATCGGGCATTGGCTACTGTCGGTAGAGAGGATACTGGGCTAGATGGACCTTTGGATCTGACCCAGTACGGCTGTTCTTATTTTATGTATGTATGTGTGCATTTGGTGCAAGGAGCTCCTGGCCCTCAGAGACCATGTGGAGGCTTTGGAGGCCAGGGTGTTGGAACTGGGGGAGCTAAGGGAGGCAGAGAAGTATGTTGATGAGGCTTTCCGGGACACTATAAAATTGTCCCAACTCCGGTCAGACAGCCCCCCGCACTGTTGAGGAGGATGAAAGGCCCAGGAAATGAGAGCAGTCAACAGGAGCAGAGGGAAAGCTTCTCATAGTTGGGACCCTCCTTCCAGATAGTGTTGGGGTAACCTCTTTCACTGAGGTTACCTCAGCGGAGGAGGGAACTCCAGTCATTAAGAAAAGGCAGCTGTTAGTAATGGGAGATTCGATCATTAGAAACAAGGATATCTGGGTTTGTGATGACCGGGAGAACTGTATGGTGACTTGCCTACCTGGTGCGTAGGTTGTGGATTTCTCAAGGCATCTAGATAGATTTCTTTGTAGTGCTGGGAAGGAGCCAATGGTCAGGGTACATGTAGATACCAATGACACAGGGAAGGGTAGGTGAGACATCCTGGAGGCCAAATTTAGTCTGCTAGGAAAGAGACTGAAATCCAGGACCTCTATGGTGGCATTCTCAGAAATGCTCCCAGTTCCACACGCAGGTCCAGCTAGGCAGGCAGAGCTTCAGAGTCTCAATGCATGGATGAGATGATGGTGTAGAGAGATGGAGCTTAGATTTATTAGGAACTGGGGAAACTTTGGGGATGGGGGAGCCTATACAGGAAGGATGGGTTCCACCTAAACCAAAGTGGAACCAGACTGCTGGCGCTTAACATAAAAAAGATTGCAGAGGAGTTTTTAAACTAAGAGATGGGGGAAAGCCAATGGCTGCAGAAAAGCACATGGATCAGACAGAGACTTCTCTTAGAGGAGAGTGTAATGATAGAGATTTTTCTAGTTTTAGTCAGGAAGAGAGACTGGAAGAGGATAAAGTAGGGGCCAGATCAGACGAGAAGCATTCTTGTGTGTGAATCTAACGGATCAGAAAAGGGCAGACAAATAAACAGTGAGAAGTTTTTAAAGTGCTTGTACACAAATGCTAGAAGTCTAACTAATAAGATGGGTGAATTAGAGTGCCTCATGTTAAAAGAATATTGAAATAATAGGCATCACAGAAACCTGGTGGAGTGAGAACAATCAATGGGACACAATCATTCCAGGCTACAAAATATATCGAAAGGACAGAGCAGGTCATACTCGGGGAGGGGGAGTGATACTGTATGCTAAAGAAAATGTAGACTCAAATGAAGTAAAAATCTTAAATGAAACCACATGTTCCATAGAATCTCTATGGATAGTAATTCCATACTCTAATAAGAATATAACAATAGGGATCTATTATCGACCACCTGTCAAAGACAGTGACAGTGATAGTGAGGATGAAATGCGAAGGGAGATTAGGGAGGTTATCAAAGTAAAGAACTCCATAATAGTGGGAGATTTCAATTATCTCCATGTTGACTGGGTCCATGTCACCTCAGGACAAAATGCAGAGACAACATTTCTCAATACTTTAAATGACTGTTTCTTGGAGCAGCTGGTACAAGAACCCGCAAGGGGAGAAGCAACTCTCCATTTAGTTCTGAGTGGAGCGCAGGATCTTGTCCAAGAGGTAACTATAACAGCGCTTGGAAATAGTGATCATAATATAACAAAATTTAACATTCCTATGGTGGGAAGAACAGCTCAACACTGTAGCATTTAATTTCAGAAAGGAGAACTATGCAAAAATGAGGGGGTTAGTTAAACAGAAATTAAAAGGTACAGTAACTAGAGTGAAATCCCTGCAGGCTGCATGGATGCTTTTCAAAGACACAATATTAGAGGCCCAACTTAAGTGTATACCCCAAATTAAAAAACACAGCAAAAGAACTAAAAAGAGCCACTGTGGCTTGGCTTAACCAGGTAAAAGAAGCAGTGAGAGATAAAAAGGCATCTTTTAAAAACTGGAAGTCAAATCCTAGTGAGGTGTATATAGAAGGGAGGATAAGTACTGCCAAATGAAGTGTCGAAATGTAATAAGAAAAGCCAAAAAGGAGTTTGAGGAACAGCTGGCCAAAAACTCAGAAGGTAATAACAAAATGTTTTTTAAGTACATCAAAAGCAGGAAGCTTGCTAAACAACCAGTGAGGACCCTGGACATTTGAGATACAAAAGGAGCCCTTAAAGACGATAAAGTCATTGCGGAGAAACTAAATGCATTCTTTGCTTCAGTCTTCATGGCTAACGATGTTAGGGAGATTCCCAAACCTTTTGTGGGTGACATATCTGAGGAATTGCCACAGATTGAAGTGTCACTAGAGGAGGTGTTTTAACTAATTGATAAACTTAAGTGTAAGAAGTCACCGGAACCAGATGGTATTTACCCAAGAGTTCTGAAGGAACTCAAATGTGAAATTGGGGACTATTAGCTATGGTTGTAACCTGTCCTTTAAATCGGCTTCTGTACCCAATGACTGGAAGATTGCTAATGTAACGCCAATATTTCAAAAGGGCTCTAGAGGTGATCCTGGCAATTACAGACCGGTAAGTCTAACATCTGTGCCAGGCAAATTAGTTGAAACAGTCTGCCTTAGTCTTAACTATCTTGAACAGTTTAGTATCATCTGCAAACTTTGCCACCTCACTGTTTATCCCTTTCTCCAGATCATTTATGAATAAGTTGAATAGGATTCCCCCAGGCCCTTTCAGATCTTTTTGAAGAGTTATCATGAGCAGAGGGAAAGGGGAGAGAGAGTCTCATACATTTTCCTCACCTCTTTTTATAATTCAGTCCTTTGTACTAGAAAGAAATTCAGTTCTCAGCTGAGTCATGGTAACAGACTGTTGTAGATATGAGCTTCGAGTAGTCCCTGTGATGGAATATGAATGTCTTCTTCACACCTTCCCCCTCCTGGAGAATGGCTATTTGACCAGCTGTTTGCCTTGCTGTCTCTGAGGAACTTAGGGTTATGGTTGCAACTTTTTCAGTGATATACCATAAAATCTCATAACTTTACATGCAATGTTGCTACACATTTGAAAAGACATAATCTACTGAATATCCTCCTTAAAATGTTACCTCACAAGCCATACAGTGATAAATGAAGGGGAGGGGAGGAATCTCCCTTTTATAAACACCTAGCCAGCCAGATTGCTGTAAAATCCTTGTTGGTGTGACTTCTCTGCTTGCTTTACCTGTAAAGGGTTAACAAGCCCACAGGTAAAAGAAAAGGAGTGGGCACCTGACCAAAAGAGCCAATGGAAAGGCTGGAACTTTTTTAAATGGGACAGTAACTTTCCCTTTGTCTGTTGTTCTCCGAAGAAGGTGACACGGAGTAGCAATGCTGTGTATGGCTTGAAGCAGGTTTGAAAATTCATCTTCCATACCTAGAAGAAATGATTTGGACAGGGAATGTTTTGACAGACACAATCAGGTTTATATTTTTTATTTTGGCTTTTGGAGCTCCTCTGTGCTATCCCAGATGCTTTTGTTTGTGTCTAAGCTTTAAGCTGAACCCTCAAGAAAGCTATTTTGGGTGCTTACAAAAATTGTTTCTTTTAAGATCTAGCAAAAGCCCAAGTTCCAGATGTATTGTTTTCCTTTTCAATTTTAATAAAATTTACCTCTTTTAAGAACAGGGTTGGATTTTTGGAGTCCTAAGAGTTTTGTGCATGTTGTTTGATTATCTAATAGCCACAGCTAATTTCCTTTGTTTTCTTTCTCAGCTCTTTCCCGAAGGGGAGGTGAAAGGGCTTGAGAGTACCCCATAGGGAAGAATTCTCAAGTGCTCCTTCCTGGGTCCAAGGGTTTGGGGGTTTTTTGCATTTGGGTGGTGGCAGCATTTACCAAGCCACGGTCAGAGAAAAGCTGTAACTTTGGGGGTTTAATACAAGCCTAGAGTTGCACAAATTAATTTTCAGAATCCTGGCGGGCCCCCATTTTCTGCACTCAGAGTGACAGAGTGGAGATTCAGCCCTGACACATACTATGAACAAAATTGATCCTAATTTTCTAGAAGAGTGAACATAGGGGCACAGACTTGCACAGTGTCTATCTGTGTGTTCGCAACATATCTGTGGGTATTTCAGTCCCTCACAAGCAAGGTGTTCGGCATCTTCAAACACCTGGGGAACCGGTCCTGGGAATTCACTGGTTTATTAAGTGACACTGTATGGAATTGAGAGACACTTGATATTATTTTATTATAAAGACCAATATGATGAAATTGCAATGAATCGTGCTAGATATGCCATGTAAGGTGTCAATGAAAATGTTATGATTTTCCAAGTTTGATAATCTTGTTTCTATCTTTGTATTGTGAGTTATAGATATGTAGGGTATATCTATATTCCAGACTCGTGTAGTGTTTGAGTGACACCTCCAGACATATTGGCATCAGCGCTGCCCAGCTTGTTCAATGTCCCGTCCGGGGTCATCAGCTGTACAATGAACCCATTGAAAGGATCAAGGGGATACACCTATTGAGTCAGTGAGACATGCAGGGGTATGCCTATGTACTGAGACCTCCAAGGCTTTTCCATGCCATGTGCTGTGAAGCTTGTGTTTGGGACACAGGAAGTAGAAGCCACTTGGCAAAAGGAATATAAAGGGCAGCTGCATCATCTGCATTTTTTCTTCAATCCCTCTTCCTATCTCTGGAGCAACATCTCTACAAACCGAACCCTGGACCAAAGGACTGAATGATGTGGATGTGTACCAGAGAGCCTTTCAAGCCAGAAACTCACCAATACTTCTTAGAACCAGATGCATTCAGAAATCTATATATCTGTTTTCCCATTTTAACAACTTCCTTTTTCTTTCCTTCTTTTATAATAAACCTTTAGTTTAGATGCTTTCTTGCTTATAAACCTTTAGTTTAGATGCTAAGGATTGGCTGGCATCATAGTATTCTGGGTAAGATCCAAACCTATACAGAGCTGGTAATGTGGCTGACTCTGGGGTCAGAAGAACACTTTGTTTATGTAAGCAAAGTTTTTAAATAGCCTGTCACTGTGCCGAACCTAGGTGCTGATTGGGAGTCAGAGAACTGGAATGCAGTAAAGGGAGCCGTGTAATGTCTTTTTTTCAGTTTCTCAATAACCAGTATGGGAGATCAGAAGCACAGTTGGTGACTGATCGGTGAATTTAACTTCCGTGTTAACCCTCAGTTGTGGGAGCATCTGCTCTCCCTTTTTCAGCCTGCCCTGATCTTGGCATTTTCAGTGTGGACTGCCCCAGGCACACTGGGTCACACTAAGCACTGAAGTTAAATTAATAGTGTTTTTTATGACACAGTCATATGAAATCAACTGAACTCCTTTGTTTTCTTTCATCTGAGCAGGGTTTCCAGTTTCCAAACCTCATGTAATCTCCCAGCTGGAACACGGGGAAGTGCCATGGGTCCCGGACCTCCAGGGTTCAGAGGAAAGAGAGATCCTGAGAGTTCCCTGCACAGGTGAGGAAAGATTAAACAAAATCAGAATCTGTAAGTGCCTGAAGGAAACATTTGGGATGCCCTACAATGCCCTTGGAAGGTTTCTCAGTTCATTATTGTCCCTAGCAGGGGTTGTATCCTCAAGGTAAGTATAGCTCATGGCTTCCTGTAGACCCTAACAGACACCAGGCAGTGACTTCCTCCCTTCCCCCTGTGAATTTGGATGGGATGTGAGGGCCGAATTGATCTCCTCCTCTCTCCTGTTTAGGGGAAGAGTTTGGAGGAGTTCAGTTCCTGTTTTTATTTGACCTCTCTCAAGCACTTGTTTTGGTTTGGCCTTCCCCTCTCTATCCCTGTCTGAGGTTTCTGTCTCTCGTTACAGCAGGTGATGCAATGGTATGTGAGAAAGAGGAGCAGAATTCTCAGCAGGAAAATGTTGACCAAACGGCTAAACACAGAGAATTATTGCAAAGATCGAAAAGGAATGTGTCCAGGAGTCATGAGCAGGGAAAATCCTGTGAGATTCAGCACAGACCAGAAAGAGAGCAAGGAAACCAGCCAGGGGAGAAAATGGGTAAATTTATTTCCTGTCGGGGAACTCAGAAGAGCGTCAAGGAAACCACAACACAGCAGGAAATCCGCATGGGAAAGAGGAAAAATACATGCACTGAGTGTGGAAAAACCTTCACTTGCAGCTCAGCCCTTTCTGTTCATCAGAGAATCCACACAGGGGAGAGGCCCTATGAATGCCGTGAGTGTGCGAAAAGCTTCACTAGCAGCTCAGCCCTTTCTAAACATCAGAAAATCCACACAGGGGAGAGGCCCTATGAATGCTGTGAGTGTGGGAAAAGCTTTGTTACCAGCTCAGACCTTTCTAATCATCAGAGAATCCACACAGGGGAGAGGCCCTATGAATGCCGTGAGTGTGGGAAAAGCTTTATTACCAGCTCAGCCGTTTCTGTTCATCAGAGAATGCACACAGGGGAGAGGCCCTTTGAATGCAGTGAGTGTGGGAAAACCTTCACTTATAGGTCAGACCTTTCTAAACATCAGAGAATCCACACAGGGGAGAGGCCCTATGAATGTTGTGAGTGTGGGAAAAGCTTCACTCATAGCTCACACCTTCTTACCCATCTCAGAATCCACACAGGGGAGAGGCCCTATAAATGCAGTGTTTGTGGGAAAAAATTCCTTCACCAGCAGCAGCTTATTAACCATCAGAGAATCCACACGGGGGAGAGGCCCTATGTATGCAGTGAGTGTGGAAAAACCTTCAATCAAAGCTCAAACCTTCTTACCCATCTTAGAATCCACTCAAGGAAGAGGCCCTATACATGCAGTGATTGTGGGGAAAAATTCCTTCACCGCCAGCAGCTTATTAGCCATCAGAGAATCCACACAGGTATGAGCCCCAATGGAAGCAGTGAGTGTGGGAAAACCTTGTCTTGCCACTGAGCCCATGTGAGCCATCAGAGAATCTGCAAGGGGGATCAACACCATAAAACCCTCTAGGGCTATCAATGCTTTAATACTTTCCTGATTCCCACATAGTAACTTTTTTAAAAGCTGTTTGAAGCACCAATATCCCTCAGCTTGTCCAGATGAGTGAGTGACCCATTTTTGTATTTTGCAGTTTGACCTCTTTGAGGTGGACTCCTTTGTCCTTTCTATCAACTCCATTCTCCCATGAGTAATTCGAGTGTGCCTTTCCTATCAGGAACCAGGGAGCATCACATTTATACCATTCCCCTATTGCAAAGTTATTGTTAGTCACCAGTGATACAGATTGTATCATTGTCAATTGTTCTCATGCTGTGCTGAAGAGCAGTTATAATGGGAACTTTTCATATTACATTTAAATGAAGAGGAGCAGGGGCAGGAAAAAAGTGTCATTTCAGCCTCTGTGATACTGGAAGGAGATGTAAAAAGTGACAGAGTCCTGTGGCACCTTATAGACTAAAATACGTATTGGAGCATAAGCAATATACAAAAACCTGTAGAAGAAAACTTCAGTCTCCCTGGACACACAATAGCAAATTTAAAAACAGCCATCCTGCAGCAAAAATACCTCAGGGCCAGACTTCAAAGAGAAACTGCTGAGCTTCAGTTCATTTGCAAATTTGACACCATAAGCTCAGGATTAAACAGACTGTGAATGGCTAGCCAACTACAGAAGCAGTTTCTCCTCCCTTGGTGTTCACACCTCAACTGCTCAAAGAGGGCCCCATCCTCCCTGATTTAACTAACCTTGTTCTCTAGCCTGATTCTTGCTTACATATTTATACCCGCCTCTGGAAATTTCCACTACATGCCTCTGATGAAGTGGGGATTCACTCATGAACGCTTATGCTCCAATATGTCTGTTAGTCTACAAGGTGCCATAGGACTCTTCGTCACGTTTCACAGATCCAGATTAACACAGCTACCCCTCTGATCCTTTGAAGGAGATGGGGTGACTCAGAGATTCCCTCCTTCCCCATCATGGCAGAACTGTTACCTTTTGTCTGAGCCAGGCAGAGTTTATCGTCATCACATTCTACCCCTCCACTTCTCAAAGTGTCATGTGATGAAGTGTTCTCAGTTGTCTGTGCTTGAGGATTATGCTTTGACTTATTTAATCCTATAGCAGAGTTGCTATGACTGGAGATGAAAGTATCAAAGATCGAGAAGAGGAATTCAAATGAATCCTAAATGCAATGTGATCATTTCGAGTTTAAATCTCAGGTTCCATCTATTGGTCAAGCCAATTCTGGCAAGGTGGCTGCTTTTTCCCCCATTATGGGAATGCTAGGATACTAAACATGTTGTAAATAACATAACTATTGACAGTGCTCAATGAAATCTGTTTGAATGGATCAGAGGAGAATGTGATGGGAGAATCTCTTGTCCTGATTCTAAATAATTAGATGTAACCTGCTCTAGAATTTCAATTTACACTTGCATTGTCATGTATTCTACCTCTCTGTGATCTGGGTTTCTATCTTTCTTGATGGCTGTGTGGTCACACAATTAGATGTTAATTCAGCTCAGATTTATTGGAGAATTTAAGACAAATGACCATTTGCTAAAGTCATCATTTCTCACTTCAGCTTTGCTTTTTCCCCATCCTTCCATGACGATATGGGGAAAGTTCAAGTGCAGTTCTGTCAATAGGAGACAACTCTCCAATTTACTGGCCATTCTAACAAAGACACAGCAGTGATTTAAAATCTCCACTTGGAGATGGTGAACAACAGCAGACCCCCAACTAACTGGAGGAAGTGCATATGACCATGGTGTAGTTCAATTGTTTAGATCACTATTGTCTCAGATGGCTTTGTTGGCAGGCCAAGGCCTCCTGCTGATGTAGCGCTATCTACACGGGATTAGAGATGTGTAACTACGTTGCTCAGCTGTGTCGATTTTTCACACCCCGAGCAATAATTATACCGATAAATGTCTTTAGTGTAGACCAGTTTTCTCTTGTGTTTTCTGCATTTGTATCACTTCTCCCTTACTTTCTACTACTTTGAAAGATTTAAAGTGTGACGAGGTATTTTTCCTCATGATGCTAACATTCCCACATAGGAGACCCCTTCCACCAACATACATGGCAGAAGAACCAGAGGTATATGAACTCACAGAAGTGTTGGGACAAAGCACAACTTGAGCCAAGGTTCAGTTGTTGGCAGTGGGCATTAAAAGAAAACTAACATATGTGACCAGAATTTGTGATCTTTGAATATATTAGTATTACTAGTGAAAATGAAATGAGAGGTGATGATGTTGGTTAAAGAGTAAGAGACTAATTATTGTTTGATAATCTGAATTATTTTGGAAAGCTGTCTTGTTTTTTTTTAGTTCAGGAAATGATGGTTAATCTTCAAATGTTAATTTGATTTAATTTGCCCCCTGTAGTGTAAGTAGTTCTGGTAGAAAACCTCTCTCCAAAGGTTGAGGTGGGAGAATAGGTGTTAGAAAGAGTGTATAAGAGAATATTGGGTCTGTATAGATTTTATTTTTTTGTATTTCAGATAGAGCATATTTTGCTTAGCTTCAAAGTCAATTTCTTTTAAAAGGAAAACTACTCAAGGAGCCAAGTTGTATCAGTTTTTACCCACTTACACTGTAAGCGTCACTGACTTCCCCACTTCTCTAATTTGCAAAGGAAAGGCCTGACATCTGTCATAGGATGTGTCCAGCAGGTAGGAAAGCTGCAGTTGGCAACCATCAATAGCAAGGAAAAGGCTGAAGTCCATTGCCTTTCATATCTAAAAGCCACCTAGAGGCTGGTCTACACTGAAAAGCTATGTTGACATGGCCACATCTCTCAGGGGTGTGAAAATCCACTTCTCTGAGAGAAATAGTTAATGTGACCTAAGCCCCAGTGTAGACAGGGTTATGTTGTCAGAAGAATATTTCCAGTGTTTGAAGGGTAGACATAGCCTTAGACAGACTGATTCCCTCTGAGAAGTGAGTCATGACATCAATTCCAGTTTTGACCCATCTCCCTGTATGTGAGAGAGCTGCTAGTATGGAGGGCTGAGCCAGCTGTCCGATCACCTGGTTCAACTTAGGGAAAAGCTCTTAGTACCCATCAGTCCAAAGACTGAGAGAAATGTTGAGTTCCAACTATTGTCATTTTAGTATTTTATTGTTCCTTTGTCTCTTTTGTATTGGCCTTTCTGTTCTATCAGAGTGTGACTGTATAGCTCAGTGCATGTGTGATAAATGCTCTTTGGTGCCAATTGACAGAAAGGTCAAAGTAATTCACAAGAAACTCCTGCCTCAGACCTGACAAACTCACACCTAATGCTCTGATTTGTATGATGATTATCCAGGAAGCATAGCAGTGAGATCTCTACTGAAAGCTTGTGTATTATTGTTACTCCTGATCACTGCAATAAGTGTGTGTGAGTCCTATTGAAGGAGTCATGTAAGTATATGGAAAATTATGCCCATATGGTATTGTCATGAAAGTGAGTCACTCCAGTCAAAGTTCTTGTTGAGAATGGCCCATTCAAGGAGAGGGAATTGTCACCTGTCCATTGCTAGCCAGTTATGCGATGTGTTGCTGCATTGTCAACCTTTGCACCAGCCCAGAAAAGCCAATGGAAAACTATCAGACAAATTATAGACATCGAAACCCTGTGGAAGTGTAAACGACAATATGACAATGAGGAAATGGTCCTTTCTGTGAATAGACACAAAAGACTGATTCATTTTATAACAGGGTAGAGCAAAACACTCTGGGTCCATTCACCAAGGAGATCACTAATGACCAGTGGTGCTTCAAGAAAGGCAGGGCCCTGGCTCCTAGGGACTAGCAATCACTGCAATAGACTGTCACCTCAGACTTCAATCTCCTTAGGTAGGAAAGGTAACTATTAAAAAGTGTAGGTTGCATTTTGTGATTTTGTTTTGTTGGTAACAGTTGATTTCCATCATTCACATTTGTTTGTTTAAATATCTGTCCCTTGTTAAAGAAATTTCCCTTTGTTCAATAACTGTGCTCAAGTGCTATGTGTGATCCAGTAGCAGTGGGCTACAGTAAAACCGGTAACCTAGGATGTACCATTGCTTCGGGCAGAGAGGATCTGGGATTTTTCTGAGCCCTGGTCTACTCTTGGGGAGGGAATCAGTCTAAGGCCATGGCTACACTGGCGCTTTACAGCGCTGCAACTTTCGCGCTCAGAGGTGTGAAAAAACACCCCCCGAGTGCTGCAAGATACAGCGCTTTAAAGCCTCAGTGTAATCAGTGCCGCAGCGCTACAAGCTACACCCGTAAGGGATGTGGTTTACATGCACGCGGCAGCGCTTTGAAATATCAAGTGTAGCCATACCCTGAGTTAAGCAACTTCAGCTACATGAATAACGTAGCTGAAGTTGATGTAGTTAGATCGACTTAACCGTGATGTCTTCATTGCGGTGAGTCGACTGCTGCAGCTCCCCAGTAGACTCTGCCTGCGCCTCACCGAGCTGGAGTACAGTGGTCGACAGAAGAGTACTCGAGGATCGATTTATTGCACCTACACTAGACGCAATATATCGACCCCCCGCTGGATCGATTGCTGCCCGCCAATTTGGCAGATAGTATAGACATACCCCGAGTATCTGGTGATTGGAGCTGGACCCCAGAGGGGGCACATTGAAGGAACTTGGGTTAAGGTGCCTTTGTTGTCAACTGTCAAGGTTGCTGTAGCTCAGAGGAGGGTGCTTGACTGTCTGACAGGCTGGTGAGTTTGGTCACTAACATCCAGCTGCCAAATACAAAAGTCCCTCTTCCTCGTGGCAGGTGGCCACAAGGAGACTCATGGTCCTCAGCACCCTGAGAAGGGTCACAATGTGCATCTATGTTGATCCACACAGGGAATGCTCCCTATAGCATAAAACTCTGCCCTATGAAGTCATGGAACATGTGCTCTTTGCTCTGTGAAAGCACATAAAGAATCCAAGTGCTGGAGGGTAGAGTTTGGCTCCAGAGTGACCTAGACAAATTGGAGGATTGGGCCAAAAGAAATCTGATGAGGTTCAACAAGGACAAGTGCAGATTCCTACACTTAGGATGGAAGAGTCCCATGCACCGCTACAGGCTGGGGACAGACTGGCTAAATGGCATTTCTGCAGAAAAGGACTTGGGGATTACAGTGGACGAGAAGCTGCATATCAATCAATAATGTGCCCTTGTTGCCAGGAAGGTTAACAGCATATTGGGCAGCATTAGTAGGAATGTTGCAAGCAGATCGAGGGAAGTGATTATTCCCGTCTATTTGGCACTGATGTGGCCACATCTGGAGTACTGCATCCAGTTTTGGGCCCCCTGCTACAGAAAGGATGTAGACAAATTGGAGAGTGTTCAGCGGAGGGCAACAAAAATTATTAGGAGACCTAGACATATAATTTATGAAGAGAGGATGAGGGAACTGGAGTTATTTAGACTGCAGAAGAGAAGAGAGGGGGGATTTGATAGCAGCCTTCAACTACCTGAAGGGGGCTTCCAAAGAGAATGGAGCTCAGCTGTTCAGTGGTGGCAGATGACAGAACAAGGAGCAATGGTCTCAAGTTGCAGTGGGGGAGATCTAGGTTGGATATTAGGAAAAACTTTTTTACTAGGAGGGTGGTGAAGCACTGAATGGGTTCCCTAGGGAGGTGGTACAATCTCCATCCTTAGAGGTTTTTAAGGCCCGGCTTGACAGAGCCCTGGCTGGGATGATTTAGTTGGGGATTGGTCCTACTTTGAGTAGGCGGTTGGACTACATACCTCTTGAGTTTCTTTCAACCCTAATCTATGATTCTAAGTAGCTGCAAGTGTCTTTGTGTTCACATCTGTAAAGACGCTAGGAATGAGCAATGGGATGGATCACTTCACGATTACGTGTTCTGTTAATTCCCTCTAAAGCATCTGGCTTTGACCACTCTTGAGAGATAGGACACTTGGCAGGCTGGACCGTTGGTCTGACTCAGTACGGTTGTTCTTATGTTTTGTGGACAGAAATGAGGCTCTTACAAAGCAGAAAGTGGAGGAGGGGCTCTAAATTTAAATCAGTGTTGTAGAGAGATGTGTTCAAACAGTGAGACTCGATGTACGGAAGAAATAACACGTGATCCCCATCTCCTTCCCCAAAGCCTTAGGTGGGGATTAGCTGCCAACAGCTGCGGCTGCTGCTCGAGGGGAGCGGTATAAGCTGTCTGCCTATGGGTGCAGCCCACCGGCTGGTTCTCTTGGGGCAGACGGTGAGTTGTTGGGCAGTAATGGTGCATCAGCTGGAATATGAAATATGAGCAGAGATCTAAAGACTCTACACTGGCTTCCAGTGGAGATTGAGGATGCTGAGGCAGTGGAATTTCAGCATCAGAGTCGTCAAGATTCAAAGCTGCTTGGGGATGGAGAGGAGGGGGATGACTCTACTGGATTTTCAGTGCATCCCCTTAACTACTCACCCATGACTACCTGGCTTTGTCATTGCTCTATAGTTCTCCTGTTGCTCATTCCCAGCTTCTGGAAAACAATGGCTAGGGACACCATCCCTGCCCATCCTGGCTGTTACCGAAATATCGGGTCTGCCTAGCTGAGAGCCAATTAACAGCCTGACAGGGATAAGGAAAAATGCTTTATTCTGCAGAAAAAGGAGAGCCTGTACCTTGGTACAAAAGACTCTGTCTTACACAAATTTCACAAACCTTTTATACACATTCAGACAAAGACCCTTGCGTGTTAATACTTGATTGGTAAGTGTAAAGTCTCATGTTTCCCTTATCTAAGTAGAACTAACTGGTTAGGAGCAGGCTCTTCCTGCCTTGAGGCAGAGGAAAAGAGAGAGCTTGCATTTTTGCACTACTGTGTCCATGAGCAGTACTTACTGCCCCCCCCCCCCCCACCTACTGGCCGCTTGTAATCTATTAAGGGGGGTCAGCCAGCTTTCACAATCCCCCCTTCGGGCCTGGCAAGCCCAGACTATAACTTTATTACAGAGGTTTGCAGCAACAAGCCAGGACAAGAACACCCACTTTGAGGAGTTCATTCACTACAACCTTTAGTCCAATAGCTTCCCACCATGCCCAGCCCTCTGGCTAGAAATCTGAGGTAGCCAGAAGGATCCCATGTACAATATGGGGAGTGGGTTAACCTTTCATGTCCTTGCTCCCAAAAACTGTTGGTATGCAAATTTTAATAACAATTTTTAATTAAAAGATTTGGCCAATGAAGTTTCTGTTTTTTTACTTAAGCAAATGTGTTAGACTTTAGTATATCACATTTTCCTGATTTAGCCAAACACTTTGTATTCCAAGTTGAATAAAACAAGTATCTGCATTCCAATCCAACCCCTCTGCCTGATTCCAAACCAGACCATCCCATGAAAACACTAAACACAACAATTCTGGCCAGGAGACAAACACCACAAGACAGAACATAGAACACAAAACATAATTTCTATTGTGCCAGTAAATGCATGATATGTTGAATGCTGTTCAGCTGGCATCAGTTTTCTCTGATTATCTGAAAGACAAAAAACAGAGGTCTACTCCTTCTGGGCCAGTCAATCATTACTTAAATATACAAATACCCTTGTTGATTTCAGGCAAAACAGAGGAATTACCCCATATTTTCTTGTATTAGTTTCATGGGCAGCCCAGGTTTCAGCGGCTTCTACCTTATCAGTTAGATAATTTGCATTATTACAGATGCTTTCTGGCTTGCTTTTGGATCCAAAGCTATCCACAGCTTAAAGATTCTTACCTTAAAAAGGACACAATTAACTTTACCAGAATTTTGATTGCTTTTTACTTATAACTCCTGCTTTCAAACACTGAAAGAAAACATCACTACTTATAGTGCCCCTGAGAGCCTAATAAAATTTCAATTACATAGCACTGTTTATATTTCTTTAGCTAATTCAGCTAAATTGTTCATAGCCAAATGATTGCAATCTAATAATTTCTTTGCCTGAATTTATTTACAAACATTTCAAAGACACCAAGAACTTTCCTCTTTAGCATTTTAAGTTCAACTGCTGTTCCCTCCAGCAACTACAGAGTTAACGTCTCATTCTTCCTTAAATCACTTGCTTGTCTCCCAAAAGCCACTTTTTTCAACTCAAATCACCATTTCAAGATATTGTCCTGGGTATTTGAAATCCTCATGCTTACACTTACTTACTCCTTCCTTCCACTATACCCTCAGAATTTCCTACCTGTTTTCCAATCTCTCTGTCTGTTGCCTGCCCACCTGGGCCCGATCCTGCTTTTCTCGCTGAACTGCCCCTTCCATGGGCACCAACTTGTTCCACTACCAGTTTAGCTAGGAGGATGGGCTTCTCAACTAACCCCCACCCTTCCTGGTCTCTTCTCTTAAACATTCTTACTCACAAGACTATCCAAGTCCTCCCTCGTGAGGCTTGCCACCTGGACAAAAACGCATAGTCCATTGGCGTTTAACTATTCAATTTCCCCTTGACGTTCCTTTCTGAACACCAGATAAAGGCCATTTACTTAACATATAATCCAAACTGCTTTAGAGGGTTTACCCAGAGACCCACCAATCTGTCTGCTGACACTCAAACAGAAAAGAGAATTACACAGAGAACAGAGGGAATTACAGTCTAATCCAGGTTTTTCTACTTCTATTACACTGACCGCTACAGGGGACGGGACAGAAGGATCTCAATACAATCTCAGAGCTTCCTCGCACGCATGGCTTCCACTCCGAGAAATTACGAACGAGAGGTTCAGTTCCGCCCACACTCCTAACGCCCAAATGTATACAGAGCAGAAAAACAACAGTAACCGGTTAAACAGAACAGAACCAGATAACCAGATAAGAGGCCCACCTCTAACCAGAACCAGATAGTATTTCCTTATCCTATTAGGGCTCACCTTATCGGATCACGAACCCTAGGGGCTGCGGAGAAGTGAAGAAGAGGGGTTAAGCACCCCAGTGGCACCGCTCCTAGTTCACCGCAGCCGTCTGGAGTCCAATGTCCGAGCTAGGAGAGTCCCATCTGGGTCGCCAGAAACTGTTACCAAAATATCGGGTCTGCCTAGCTGAGAGCCAATTAACAGCCTGACAGAGATAAGGAAAAATGCTTTATTCTGCAGAAAAAGGAGATCCTATACCTTGGTACAAAAGACTCTGTCTTACACAAATTTCACAAACCTTTTATACACATTCAGACAAAGACCCTTGCGTGTTAATACTTGATTGGTACGTGTAAAGTCTCATGTTTCCCTTATCTAAGTAGAACTAACTGGTTTGGAGCAGGATCTTCCTGCCTTGAGGCAGAGGAAAAGAGAGAATGCAAAAATGCAGCTACTGTGTCCATGAGCAGTACTTACTCCCCCTCCACCTACTGGCCGCTTGTAATCTATTAAGGGGGGTCAGCCAGCTTTCACATGGCTAATAGCCATTGATGAACCTATCCTCTGTGCAATTCTCTAGCTCTTTTTTGAACTCTGTTCTAGTCCTGGCTTTCACAACATCTTCTGGTAAAGATTTCCCCAAGTTAATTGTGCGTTGTTTGAAGAAATACTTCATTTCAAACCTGTAGCCTATTCATTTCATTTGGTGACTCCTCCTAGTTCTTGTGTTATGAGAAGGAGTAAATAACACTCCCTTCCTTGGTCCTCTGAAAGATGATATGTGAGCCCCCACCTCCCTGCCCCACCTCACATGTCCAGGGAACAACAGGGATATAACAACAAGGCAAACAACAAGGTTCAAAGTCAGTGCACGTGGGAGAAGTATCTGCTGTTTTATTCCTTACATTCCTGTCCCATTGCATGGCCATTTCCTTTCCCTCCTTTCTGTTAAAAGCTTTTGTGTTTTGCACAGAAACATTATTTCCACAGGAGACACCCAGGAGTGGGGGCTGCATTCCTGTGCCAAATAGTCACTAGAAGGAGGCAGACAAAGGCCTTTAAGATGAGATGTCCATCACTTAAAATATCATCTCCCTCCTTCAGCTCACTGGCAGCTTGAATTTCTTCCTTATCCTACCAGAGTCGTGTCTGGACGCAGCACTATCCTGCCCCTCTGTATGTAGTGGGCAAAAACCACAAACCTTTTCTTTAAAACAAGCTGTCCCGTTCCTTCTGAGGGAAGATTTTTCTATGATTAAAGTTAAGCTTCAGTTCCACTCTCCTAGAGGCAG
Source organism: Gopherus flavomarginatus (assembly GCF_025201925.1). Lineage (NCBI taxonomy): Eukaryota > Metazoa > Chordata > Testudines > Testudinidae > Gopherus > Gopherus flavomarginatus. The sequence continues at coordinate 52,455,999 of NC_066624.1, forward strand.
GTTGGGTGTGGGACCAGCTCCCAATGAGATCTGTTTTCACATTTGTCCCCTAACTGCTCCCAGCTGTCAGGCAGCTTCCAGCTCATCCACCCTGCTTACTAGCTGCTCCATGGTCATGTGTAACCCCTTTTGCCAGCACACTTAGCCTGCAGGAAAGCTCCTGCCAGCTGTGTTGGTGGTATAGTGGTGAGCATAGTTGCCTTCCAAATAGTTGACCAGACTTCAATTCCCAGCCAATGCAATAATGGCTTTTCTCTTTGGTTGGTTTCTTGTCTGGAAGTGGTTTAATTTCAGTCACATTGTGTTACAATCACATTATCAATAGAATGAAACAATAAATGTGTCAAAGCCCAGCAGGTCACACAGGAGGAAGGAATACAAGGGCCTGGAATGTGTCATCTGAGAAGTCAGAACACTTGGAAACCTGTATCTCCCATCCCCTGGCCTTCCGTGTTATGATTCCAGCTGTGTGCGATGTTTGTATCATGTTCCTGCATGATGAGGAAATAAAGTTTTGAGTCAGTTTTTGCTCCTACAGATTCCTTTGCTGTTACAATTATATTGATATGAACCAAAGGGAAGCAAAACAACAACAAAAAAACCCCACCCAAATTGCAATACAGTTAGGGAAAGAGAAGATCAGGGATAAGCCAAACACTTCAAAATAAAAATTAATACTAAAATGGGAGCTGGGGGAGAGAGATCAGGTATGTGGGGATCCCCTTGATATTTGAAACCTACAACTCCTCAGCTTTCTGAACACCTGTGATGAGCAAGATCGAGTTGGGACATCTTCAGTCATTTATTGTCTCTCTGTGTTCTCTGTCTCTTTCTTCTCCCCCCATTATTCTTCTCCAATATCTCTGTCTTTCTCCTCTTGCTCCTTCTCTCCCTGCCTGTTCCCAGGAACTCACAGTCTACAGCATTTAGGAAAAGCCAGAGTTTCATAGATTCATAAACTCTAGGACTGGAAGGGACCTCGAGAGGTCATCGAGTCCAGTCCCCTGCCCTCATGGCAGGACCAAATACTGTCTAGACCATCCCTGATAGACATTTAAATATTTTACTGGCTGCAGCCACAAAGCGAGAAAACTTACACTTCTGGTTCAGAGTCAGTGCACACGCATAAGAATCAGTGGGCTTTTAATTCCTTAGGTTCTGCCACCATATGCTGCTTCCATTTCATTTCAATCTTTTCCCAAGATTTCTCATTGTGCACAGCAACATTACACCCTTGAGAGAGAGTGGAGCAGAGGCTGCATTAATTTAACCTACAAAAACCAAAGAAATAGAAATTTAGATTAGATTAAACAGAAATGTACTCTCCAGGTTCCTCCAGCCCAGGGGTTGGCAACCTTTCAGAAGTGGTGTGCCAAGTCTTCATTTATTCACTCTAATGTAAGGTTTCGCGTGCCAGTAATACATTTTAATGTTTTTTGGAAGGTCTCTCTCTACAAGTCTGTATATTATATAACTAAACTAGTGTATTGTAAAATAAACAAGGTTTTCAAAATGTTTAAGAAGCTTCATTTAAAATTAAATTAAAATGTTAATCTTACGTCGTCGGCCCGCTCAGCCTGCTGCTGGTCTGGGGTTCTGTTCATCTAGGCTGGCAGTGGGCTGAGTGGGGCCTGCGGCCAGGACCCCAGCTGGGAAGGGTCTATCAGCCAGAACCCCAGACCGGCAGCGGGCTGTGCAGGGCTGGCAGCCAGGACCCCAGACTCAGCCCACTGCTGCTCAGGGGTTCCATCCGCTGGCTCCTACCAGACGGGATCCCAGCTGCCGGACCCGCTCAGCCTGCTGCCGGTCTGGGGTCCCAGCCCTGCCCACATACAGTGGGTACCTACATTCTTCCTGGTTCTGGCCCATTCTCTTCCTCTCTCTGCACTGAGCTGAGGGTGGGAGTGGACCTAGCACAAGGCTGGGGGTGAAGGGTCTGGCCAGGAGCTAGAATGAGGGAGGGGGCTCAGGGTTGGGGCAGGAGCTTTGGGGTGGGGGCACTTACCTGGGGAGCTGCCATTTGGCATGAGGGGTGCAGGTGGGAATGTGTGCGGAGGGTGCAGGAGCTCCTGTTTGATGCTCAGGGTGGGGGTGGGGATGTGCGGGGTGCATAGGATGTGGGGAAGCTGGGGATGTGGTGGGTGCAAGAGTCAGAGCTGGGGGCATGTGAGGGGGTGCAGGTGTCAGAGTAGGGGGGTTGGGGATGTGTGGGGGTGCCAGAGTCAGGGCTGGGGTTATGAGGGGGTGGAGGGATGAAGGAGTCATCAGAGGGCTGGGTGGTACAGGGCTCAGGGCAGGGGCCTGGGTGCGGTGTGGGGGTGCAAGGCTCAGGGCAGGGGCCTGGGAGGTGTGGGGGGGGTCAGGGCTCCAGGCAGAAGGCTGGGTGACTGCCCCCCCCGAACCCCCATCTCCCCCACTCCTTGTCCCAACTACCTGCTCCTGGGACCCCACTCCCTATCTAAGCCTCCCTGCTCCATGTCCCCTGACTGCCCCCCTAGGACCCTACCCCCTACCTGTCTCCTAACTGCCCCAACCCTTATCCACATCCCTGCACCCAGACAGACCCTCCTGGACTCCCATGCCTATCTAACCGCTCCACGCCCCCGATAGGACCCCAGAACTCTGGACCCATACACCCCCCCCACTTTCTGCCTGCCACAGCCACTCTCCACACCCCTACCTCCTGACAGCGCCCCCCAGAACTCCTGACTCATCCAACCCCCCTGCTCCTTGTTCCCTGACCCTCCCCAGAGACCCCTAACTGTGCCCCCAGGCCTCTCCTTGCTCCCTGTTCCCTGACTGCTCTGTCTCCTATCCACCCCCCACCCCCTAACAGACCCTGGGACTCCCATGCCCCATCCATCCCCCCCAATTCCCTGACTGCCCCCTCCAGAGACCCCTGCCCCAACCACCCCCCCGGGATCCCACCCCCCATCCAACCCACCCTGCTCCCTGTCCCCTGATTGCCCCCCACTTACCCTAACCTCCCCCCGAGCCCCGGATCCCTTACCATGAGGCTTCCCGCTCATACGGAGCTCTGCCACTGCGCGCGCAGCTCCACCCCGCCCCTCAAATGCTGCGTGCAAGCTGGCAGGGCTCCGGGGGAAGGGCCAGCGGGTTGCTGCACCAGCAGGATTTTTAATGGCGCACTGGAGTCCCGGCAGGCCCCAGCATACCATCAAAAATTGGCTCTCGTGCCATCTTTGGCATGTGTGCCATAGGTTGCCGAGCCCTGCTAAAGCCCAACCTTCTGCTGATACACCTCAATGCACAGCTATGAAGGGTTTGAAGCTTTCATTGCTTAAGTTCCAGGACACTGAGGGATTTCAGCTCCCCTTTGTCCAGAGGAAACCTTCACCCCACTAACAACCAGGTTCTTGTCCATGGGATCACTGTAGGGGGCTGGGTCCCTGTTTGTCTATTCTCACTATCTAGCGCAAGCCAGGGCGCCTCTACAGAAATCCATGGCACATCCACATCTTGAATACTTCATGCAGATGTGGTCACTCCACCTGATAAAAGATATATTGTAATTGGAAAAGGTTCAGAAAAGAGCAACAAGAATGATTAGGGGTATGGAGCAGCTTTCATATGAAGAGTGATTAACAAGACTGAGACTTTTCAGCTTGGAAAAGAGATGATAGAGGTCTGAAAAACAGTGATTGGGTTGGAGGAAAGTAAATAAGGAACTGTTATTTACTCCTCTAGACACAAGAACTAGAGCTCACCAAATGAAATGAAGAGGCAGCAGGTTTAAACCAAACAAAAGGAAATATTTCTTCACATAACACACAGTCAAACTGTGGGACCTTGGGGCACCTAGGATCGGCCACTGTAAGAAGAGAGGATACTAGGCTAGATGGACCTTTGATCTGACCCAGTGTGGCCATTCTTACATTGTGTTCTTATGAACTAGGGTGTATGAGCACCCAGGGCCCTCTGTGGAGCTGCCCTTCTCCTTCTATGCTCTCATGTTTCATTGACTCCAGCCTTTTTTTCTATTCATCATCAGCATTATTGTAAACAAGATGCCCTCACCAAGAACCAGTGTCCCCTGTCTTGTGTAAATCACTGACCTCTTTCCTCTCTCATCACTGACCGCTCCTCCATGTCCTTGTACCTCTCTCTGTGCCGATGGGACCCTTCTCTCCAGTCCTTCCTCATCAAGCAGCTCAGTGGATGGGAATCTTAGAGTCACCATGGTGCTTTAGGAGCAGAAACCCCCACAGAGCTTTCATGCAATTGGCACTTTGCCCTCACTGCTCAGGACTGAAACTTGTGCAGGGAGACTGGCTGGGCATGAGCAAAGCAGCAGGGGTGAAAGGCAAATGTGGGGAGTGAACCCAGGGCCTGATACATGCAAACCAGGCACTGTACCCGAGCCACACCCTCAAACAGACCTTCTTTGCTGACTGTCACACTCAGAGCTGCCTCTTTCCAATGCATCCAGTGGCTTATAAGCTTCATGGGAAACCCTTTCCCCCCAGTTATTCTCTCGTGCAGGTTGCTGGTTCTTAGGGGGTCACTTTGCAGCAGGGCCAGATTTGATGTGTGGGGCAGAGAGAGTGTAAGCCCTGGACTCAAAGTTAGCTCAAAAAAAAAAAAGAAAAAAAGAAAAAAAATGGCAAGGGAAAAACTGCTGGCTGGGAGCTAAATATGCAGGATAATGGGTTGGGATTCTTCTGTGTTCAGATTTGTTATGGAGCTGGCGGTCTCCCAGATGATGGTCTGTTCCTTCCCTGAAAATGCCGGCTAAACCTCTCCTTTTGAATTTAAAGCTCCATGAAAGGGAAAAAAATAATGAGGAAGAAACCATAAAAGCTATGGATGTATTTGAGAAAGGACTTGGAGCAATAAGAGACCAAGGGAGAGAAAGCAGCACTGTTTCTGCCTGGCTTTGAACCAGGAACCTTTCAATGTGATAACCACTACACTACAGAAACCAGCACCCCTTTTCTAAGGCTTTCTCAGTAACTGCTACGCCAGCTGATTTTCCTTTGAAGAACAGGGAAACAAAGGTCATCACGAACATATGTTTTTTGGATGAGCCAAGAAAAGGGAGTAGCATTGTGCTCCTCAGGTAGGCCCTGTTCATTTCCAGGTCAGAAAGCAAAACTCTTCTGCAAGAATATCCAAAATATTTGGTGCATCTGAGGAAGTGGGTATTCACCCACGAAAGCTCATGCTCTAAAACGTTTGTTATTCTATAAGGTGCCACAGGATTCTTTGCTGCTTTTACAGATCCAGACTAACACAGCTACCCCTCTGATACAAAAAATATTGTTTCACTTCACTTCACTTCAGAAGTACAATTGTGTGGCAATTAAATGATGACTGCAAAGTTTCATAAAAGCAAAGAACGCTAAACACAATAGTGTGGGAAATATGGATGTATCTGAGAAAATGGCTTAGAATGAAGAAAGACAAAAACTGATCGGTCGAGAGAACAGGCACTGTTTCCCCCTGGTTTGGAGCTTCTCTCACAACTACTGGAATAGAAAAGCTAAGCAAATGGGGTTCTATTGTTCCAAAGGAGATTGAAGTGAGGCCATTTTCTCCTGATAGAATTAAATCGTAATGTCAGGAGTGGGATTTGAAACCATGTCTCTATACAGAGACTAGAACACCCAAGAGATAGGAAAAAAGAGTCTTTAAACTAGCACTTTAGACCAATCCACCCGCCTAATGCTAAAAATAACATGACTTATCAACCCTAGTTTTCATTAATATTTGATGAATTCTTTAGGAAGGTCGAGATGGCACATCTCTTTCAACTCCTAGAGACCTTCCACAGCACAGCTGATTTTTAGACACACTCACCTGGACCTAAAGTTACAAGTTTCCTGGAGCTTCATGAGTTCTGCGGTGTTGTAATCTCCCTGCTCGCATTTTAAATGAACAAAAGATGGGTGCTAGCATTCTGAGACAGTAATGGTGAATCTCAAAATCCTGCCCTGGGGGCCAGATAGTTAAGCAACCAGCACCCACAACCTCTACCATGATAGCATCCCATCTGGCAACAGCTCAATAGCTCAGGTGTGAAATCCTCATTTCTTTGTTGTTCTATCACTGTAGTCCCCACTTTCCTATTGCTTGTCTGTATATTCTCTGTCTGGTTCTGTGATTGTTTCTATCTGCTGTATAATTTATTTGTTGGGTGTAAACCAATTAAGGCAGTGGGGTATAATTGGTTAGATAATCATGTTACAGTATGTTAGGGTTGGTTAGTTACATTTCAGTAAAATGATTGGCTAAGGTATAGCTAAGCAGAACTCCAGTTTTACTATATAGATTGCAGTCAATCAGAAAGTAAAGGGGGGAATGGGAATGGGCGTAGGGGAACTGGAATTATGTTTTGCTAAGAAGGGAATAAGAACAAGGACACAGACAAGCCTCTGTGGTGTCAGAGCTGGGAAGGGGGATCCTGAGGAAGGAAATTGGAATCATTGCTTGCTAGAAGTTTACCCCAATAAACATTGAATTGTTTGCACCTTTGAACTTTGGATATTGCTGCTCTTTGGTCATGCAAGAAGCACCAGGGAATGGGAGGGTGATGGAATAAACCCTCTAACTAGTATATTTTTCAGGGTGTAAAAAACCCCAGAGCCAGTATAATTAAGCTGACCTAAGCCATGTTTAGATAGTGCTAAATGAAAGAAAAGATTGTTCTGTCAATGTAGCTATTACAGAGATGAAAAACCCCTCCCCTCACTGTAGCAACTGTCTACTCCACAGTGCTAGAGCAGTATTTTAAGTGTAGAAAGCCTCAGAGACCAGATCTGGCTCCATGGAGGCTCAGGCACTAAGACAACAGTAATGACAATATACTAATGTTTCCATAGCTAGCAGGATTTGAACCTGCGGGAGGAAACCCCAATGGATTTCTAATCCATCATCTTAACCATTTGGCCGCAACTACTTGAGGTACAGATGTTTCCCTACACAAAGTTTCTGTTCTCACAGACTTGTCACTTCAAATTGCTCAGACCAGCTCCCCCAGCACACTCATGGCTGTGCATTAGTGTAAATGTGTCCATGGTGAACAGCAAGAGTTCCTGCCCATTTCCCTTCCAACTGGAGCATGATTAGAGTGTGTTTGTGGATAACGACATTGCTATAGACTGTTGTTCATTCCCCACACTGATAATTCAGACAGTCCCTTTCCTATTCAAATCTCCACCTTATCATTCCAATAGCCGGGGGCAGGATTTCTCTGGGGCACTGAAATGTTTCAGGGGTTGGTGTGTGAGCTCAGCCTTGCATTCCACCCTTGATGTTTCATGGACTAACAGCAGCAGCAGAAAGAAAGAGCCGAGCCAATATCTCACTGGCAGGAATGCAGGTGCCACGTCCCCTCTGTCTGACCATTGCCATTGCAGGAGAGAAGGGTTCACTGGCATCAAATGCCCTGGCTCAGACAAGAGACACGGGGAGATTTTTCTGTTCATGGATCTGTGCAAAGGAAATTGTGTCTCTGTGAAGTTGAGGCGGGAAATGAAATGCCCACATGGTGGCCCCATGCCCTAAGGAATGTGGGTGATGGACTCTGGCTGAGAAATGATTTAACAGGAATTTGTATCAATGTATTGCCCTGATTAAAATCTATGGCTGTAAGGCAGCCACTGTTGTTAGCACTTGAACCTGCATGGAGACACCCTAGTGCAGTGGTGAGCTGGAGCCAGTTCCCACAGGTTCCCAAAAACTGGTTACTAAAATTAGACCTCTGTGGAGAACTGGTTGTTAAAGGGCCAGGAGGTGGACAAAGAACTCCAGTCCGTGAGCTAGACCATCCTGTTGCTCCCAGGATTCCCAGCTGTGGAGGCTGAGGCTTCCCGGGCCTCTCCTCTGCTTCCCCCCAGCTGCAGCGTGGCCAGCTGCCGGCACCAGCTGGGCAGTTCAGCTGAGCTCGAGAGTCGTCCTGCTGCCACTTTTTGAGAGGCCCGGCAAGGTGTGTGGGGGGTCCTGCTGCAAGCTCCAGGGCTGGGCAGAGGGGAGGGGAGGGGAGGGGGCAAGTGGGGCAATTGGCCCAGGCCCTGCAGGGGCCCCTGGCTCCACGAGGATGTCTCTTCCGGACCCTCCACTGCTTCCCCCACCCCAAAGAGCTGCAGCATGGCCAGCAGCTGGGCAGCTCAGCTTACCTCTGGGCTGCCAGCAAGGTAAGGGGACTGCAAGCTCTGGGGCTGTGAGGGGGTGGGGTGGGCAAGTGGGGCAATTTGCTCTGGGCCCCTGGCCCCACGAGGATGTCTCCCCCCCAGACCCCCCACCCCCCAGCAGAGCTGCAGCATGGCCAGCAGCTGGGCAGCTCAGCTGAGCTCCTGAGTTGTCCTGCTGCTTTGAGCTACCGGCAAGGTAAGGGGGGAGGGGGCTGCAAGATCTAGGGTTGCTGGGGGGCAAGTGGGGCAATTTGCCCCAGGCCCTGCAGGGGCTCCCAGCCCCACGGGTATGTCTCCCTCCCCCAACCGCTCCTCCACTCCCCCCCCCTTAAAATCAGAACTTTTGATAGGGAACCGGTTGTTTAGATTTTGGCAGCTGGGTGTCAAGTCCATTGCCTTAACCAGAGGTAGTCGATTACTTTATCAAGATCCAAATTTCTTGGTCAAGATCTAGTCAATGTCTAGATGCCAGAGAATATAGTACACTGATGATAATAAGAAGAATATAGAAAGATTTTGCAGTCACTATGGGCATAACTATGACGATTGTTTTGTGTTTCACTCTTTATATTTGACACCACTACTGCCTTTCCCTTAGTCTTGTAGTCTACCGAGGGTAAAACTAAACATCTCTTCAGATACAAGGGAGTGTTTGTGTTCAGTCCTGTTAGCTACACAGGGGTTTGATGTAGCTGCTTTCAATCCTCCAGCTCTGCCAGGATAAGTAACATTTCAGGGTGTCACTGAACTGAAGGAGAGAGATCATTTTTTGACAGATGACGCCTCCTCTTAAAGGTGTTTGTCTGGCTGGCAGCCCTGGTTCCCTGGTTTCTCCTGAGGGAAGAAAGTTTCTGTGCAAAATACTGAAACTTTTAACAGAGAGGAGGGAAAGGGGATGGCCACATGATGGGGCCAGTGTGTATGACAACATGGTTCTTTTATGTGGGATGACCCTGAACATTGACTGATCTCCGCTCCCTGGGATTTGAAGAGATGTTCAGTTGTGCACTTAGGAACCTATAAGACTAAAGCAATTTTATGGATGGTGACATTATGACTGAAGGGCTTTTTAATGTTGTAGAAATTGTTAAAAACACTAAGCTTAAACTGGAACTGCCTATTATTAAAGGCTGGTTTCTCCACGTCAGTTCCAAAAGCTCTGCCATAAACACCCTGGGTTCTCTCCTGCCTCAGTGGGAACTAGAGGGAATCGTCCCCTGCTGCTCTTGGCTCAAAGCTGATTTTTCTGGGGAGAGGACGTGGAATCGATTTGTTTGCTGTTGAGAAGGGAGCTGGGCCAGTTCTCAGGGAACCAGAACTCCCAGCATCTCCCCAGCCCAACCCAGGCTGCTGCCCTGTCCCAGCCTGTTCCCCTGGGGCCCCTGCATGTTTGACTCTAAAGCAGGCCGGGAGCAGCAGCTGACGCAGAGGACAGCCTGGGCTGGGCAGATCGAAGGAGTTTAACAAGCAAAAAAGGTAAAATGGCAGTGGAGTATTACCTTGGACTCGACGGTATTTCTCCATTGGTCTGTCTGCTTTGGGGTAGGGACAATAACACGTCTTGCTGCATTCGTTATTTCAAAGGGCAATTTAGGATTTTCATTCTCACACACGGTGCACAAAGCAGGACTCAACCTTTGTAAACTAAACAAGTTGCTCACAGATTCTGGCAGCCACAATGAGCATTTGGGTGAGAGCTCAGACATGCCCCTGTCCCAGAGGTAGAGTCTCATCTGTGTCGGGACTGGACCACTGACCTACCCGCTCCTAATTCCCAAACGTTCAGTAACTCTATTATTAGTGCCTGTGAGTGTTATTTAAACCATAAGAAAAACCACACTGGGCTAGACCAAAGGCCCATCTAGCTCTGAATCCCATCTTCTGACAGTAGCCAATAGCAGGTACCCCAACAGCCAGTCAACAAGGCACCACTGGGAGTTGAACCCAGGATCTCCTGTTTACAAAACAGACACTTCAGCCAGCTAAGCCATGGTGCTTATGCATAGCTAAAACCTAGTGTCTGCCCACACCTGACTCCCTGCCATCGTCACCAGGGCCTGACAAGCTTTGTTTGTGTTTGGATTCTGCAAAGCAGAGGAGCAGGTGACGTTTTCCTTACAAGTTGTATGTGAGTGAATCGTTGGCCAGGTCTGCACTACAAAGTTGTTTCAGCAGAATTATATTGCTCAGGTGTGTAAAAAACACACAAGGCTACCTCGGTCGGCAGCTTGTGGCTGGTGCACACACTGCAATGCCACGTCTGGCGACAACACTGCCCTGTTTTGCTGACAAAATAAAACAACTTTGATGAGAGGTCTAGAGCTTTTTGCAGCAAACTTAAAGTGACAGAGAAGATGCTGCTGTTCATTACATCACCATAACTGGCCTCCTCCAGTATCCCACAATGCCCGCCGTGAACTTGCCTTCCCTGCATTCCTGCTACAGAGCCATGGGCCCCTCCCCTTTCATTGCTCTGGGAAGTTCTGACAGCTGAGCCTGCTGCTCAGCTCTGGCAGCCAGGAGCAAATCACTGCAGTGGAATGCTGCTCTCTCCCACACTGCGAACACAGAGCAGACGGCGGGAACTTCCTTACAGTGTGGGCGGGGCCACTGGTATCCGAACTGTGACACGCCCAGGACATCCCTTCCCTCGAGGAGGCTCTTACCTTCTAAACAGGGACGGCTGTTTTCTAGTAAAATCAGGAAAAGGGAAGGAGAAAACTCAAAAGAGGTTCCTCCTGGCGCTCACATAAGTGAACCCAAATACTCTCTCAGTCCTCAAAGAGAGACCTGGAGAAGGAGACTTGCTGAAGCAAAGCCACAGGGGTCTCTGAGGTTTCCCTGGCCCCTCGCTTCTGTCCTGCCTGGCTGATGTCAGCATCTCTCTTTGAGGTCACCACCTCCCCACCACCTTTGACCAATAGTCTGAGGTCCTGCAAAAGCCCTTTGTGATGTCACTGCCACACCCCTCCCTTGCTGTGCTAATGTCCTGCCCCTGCCCAGGCACTTTGGAGGTTTGAGCTACTCCCTGTGGATCACCCCACTCAAAGAGCGTTCGTTCTAGGCAGCAAGCCGGCTAGACAGGAAAACATCAGATGTTGCTCCCAATGCTACACACAGTTTTTCAGAAATTAATCGACTTTATGTCCTGAAGAGACCATTAGAGCATCTAATCTGACCCCTTGCATATCACAGGCCTCCTGTATGACACAATATCTACTTTTGGGGCAAACACATTCCAGAAAGGCATCTAGTCTTCATTAAATGACATCAGGAGATGGCAAATCCACCACTTTCCTTGGTAGCTTGTTCCTGTGATGAATCATCCTTGCTGTTGATTATTTGTGCCTTAAGTGTAATATGAATTTGTCTCTTTTCACATTCCAGCCATTGGGTCTTGTTATGCTTTTCTCTGCTAGATTCAAGAGCCCTTTAATAGCCAATCTCTTCTCTCCATTAAGGCCCTTCAACACTTCAGTGTAGTCACCTTTCAATCATCTTTTGATAAACTAAACAGGTTGAGCTCTTTCAATAGCTCACTAGAAGGCATTTTTCTCCAGCCCTCAGAACATTTTGTGGCACTTTGCAGCCCCAGCTCCAATTTCACAACATGTTTTTCAAATGAGGACACCAAAACTGGAGGCGGTATTCCAATATCAGTCTCACTGATGTCATGTCACCTCCTGTGACGTTATTGACATAATCTGTGACTCTATAGATCACCGTTGCGACCACTGTTCTATATTTGCACCCAATATTGTAGAAAGGTTGTCGTGTAAGGGGTCTATGGAGAGGTTCTGATTGGCTGATTATAATGATGCTATCTCTAGAGGTGTATCATTTTTGTAGTTGACATTATGAATATTGGCTCTATGCTGCCCGTTTTTCAAACTTGTGCTATGCTTCCGAGGAAAATCCCAGCAGGACAAGTTGGTGTCAGTTCTGCCTAACTTGCTTGATAGCTCATTAAGGACCATGAGCTATACAACTGACCCATTGAGAGAAGGCAGATATGCCTTGTGACTTAGCAAGGTATGCAGGGACCTGCCTATGGACAGAACTCTAAGGTTTTTCTATTCCAGGTGCTGGATAGAGTGTCCTTGGGACAAAGAAAACAAAGACCACATGGCAAGAGACTATAAAAGGGTGATGCTTCGTCTCCATCTTGTCTTCAATCCTGCTTCATACCTCTGGAGGGACTTTGCTACAAACTGAAGCTCTCTACAAAGGACTGAATGACCCATCCCAGCTGTGGATGGACTTCAGAGACTTGATTTGAACCTGTAGAGTTTGCAGAGGAAGCTGTGCTGCTCTGTCCACGATGGCCAAGAAACATCAGGTAATTGTTGCCTTCTGTAACTTCCACGGGAGCCCAGCACAGACAATCTGGAGAAAGTGGCAGAAGCTATGCAGCTCCATTCGCCCCAGAGCCCCACAGGAAGAATCTAGAGAAAGTGGAGTCATTCTTCACCTGCGTTCCCAGAAGAGCTGCTAGGACTCCTTCCTTTTCTACTCTCTCCCTCCCAGCAAGAAATCTTATCAAGGACCAGCGATAGGGGAATTGGTGCCCTGGGCAAAACGTGTACTTAGGCACTTCCCCATCACCCCTGGACGATCCCCCTCCCCCTTTACCGCTAGCTCCTGCACTCCCAACCCTTGCGCCTCCTTAACCCCAACTCCTGCCCTCTCCCGTGCCCTAACCCCTACGCTGTATCCCCTTTGCCCTTAACTCCCACACTCCCCTCCTGTGCCACCAGCCATTGCCCCTATCCTGCACCCCCTTCACCCCTAACCCCTGCACCCCCTCCTGCACCCACGTGGGGACACTGACCTGTGTGCATGGAGTAGCTGGCATTGCTGCCCGCTCCTCCCTGGAACGCTGCTCCTACGGGAACCCCTAGGGGCTATGGGGGCGAGAAGCGACATCATCCGAGCTCCCTGCATCCAGGTCACTTTCCTCAGCCAGGCTGCATAATGGGAGGGCAGAGAGCAGCAGCTTCTGATGCTCCCCTCACAGCACAGCCCAGGTGGGGAAAGTGACCAGGACGCATGGAGCACATAGTGTTGCTCCTCGCTCCCCACAACCCTCTATGGGGCCACGGAGGAGCACTGGGGCAGGGGAGAGCAGTGAGCACCTTTGCACTGGCACATGGTGCCCTTTGACCCCCTGGAGCCCTGGGCAGCTGCCGGGGCTCCCCATCCCTAAGGCCGGCCAGGCTCCCCAGCACAAACAGCAGAGAACACAGGGGACTGGCCACACACTGAGCATTGGTAGCCTGGGCGGCTCGTAGTGGAGGCTCGGGGGGTGGGGCTCAGCCTTCCCAAACCTTGCGTCGCCAAGGGGGCAGTGGGGCCCGTGACTAGGGGCCCTGGCCAAATTGGGCCCCCCTGGAAAAGTCTGCACCACATCAGCCCCAGGGTTGGAGGAGCTCCCACTCCCTGCTACGGCCCGGGAGCTGCAGCAGGGGAACAGAGCTTCTCTGGTCTTGGGGCCACAGTGGTGCAGGGGTAAAGGAGTGACAGGGTGCGGCCAGTGGAGGAAGGAGTGGAACAGAGGTGACATAGTGGATGGGGCCATGAGTAAAAGGTGCAGAAGGGGGCAGATCCACAGACAGAAGTAGGGGGGGCATGGTTCTGGTGCTGAGGTCCCTGCACTTATTCTCCCTTTCCCTGGGCTTTGGCATCACCAACCCCTGATTAGCGAGTAGGTGTCAGTGCTCCCCAAAATGTGGGGTGTGACTCCTAGGGGGACACAGAGGAACATTCATGGGGGCACCTCAGGGCCCGAGCCAGCCCCCATGGAGGGAGCAGCACTGAGCCCCACTCTGTCCCAGCTTTTCCTCAACCCCACCCTCAGCCTGGGCCTCTGGCTTGCAGCTCAGCCTTGACCCCCTTCACCCTTGTCTGCACCCCTCTCCACAGCCAGCAACAGCCCCACTCCCAGCCCTGGTTTTCGACTGTGGCTTCTGAGGGGCCACAGACATGGATAAGAGGGCACAGTGTGAAATGTTTGGTGACCACTGGTTTAGGATGATGTCCTCAATCTCTTCTATACAGTGCAATAAAAGCTATTCCGCACCCACTTACCCCTCCATCAGGACTGACTAGGTATGTTCTGCTGCCCTTCACTCATACAGGAAGGATCATAACATTTCATTCCACTCAGTACTAAAGTGATTTGTAACCTGCCACCAGCCAAAACTGATCATTTTGGGGTAGCGGCCCCATCATGCTGCATGCCTAGGCAGAGTAGGTGTGTCTATGCAAACATGGTCTGTTCCTGAAGTCTTTCCCCCAGCTGCTCACTAGATGTGACGGGGGAGCTCATTCAGCCCCTGCTTTCACTTAGTATTTAAAAACTCCATATTGTCCCTATCACTGCCGGCCTTAGATTTCTCCTACTGTCCCTTTTTCAACAGGTCAGATGAGGTAGCTGAGTGGTTAAGGTGATGGACTGCTAATCCGTTATGCTCTGCACACGTGGGTTTGAATCCCATTCTCAGCGGATGCTCTTAGTCTTCACTCCTCCTTTATAGATAACCATCTCCCCTTTGGTATAATGACAAATCAAACAATAATGCTTCTTGCAAACAAAAACCTTCTCAGAAACTCAGACAACCCTTTCTTCTCCCCCTTCCTGGCTTTAAATAAAATGTCTAAATCTCAGATTTCTAAAAAAAAAAATTCTCTAGTTCTGTATTTCTAAGTTTTTATCTCAAAAGGTAACATCCTCATAATCTCCCCCAAACACCCTGGGACCTCCTCAAATTATAAAAATACCCCATTTCTCAGCAAGGCCACGACAGTGACCCACAGCTAGAATGTCTAGGGCAAGCTGTCCTGAAGAAGGCAACTCAAACATTTTCTCCCTGCTTCCCTTGGCAAGGTCTGACTGGGAAAAGAAAATTCCCCAAACTGAAAATTTTCTGCTGAAAAACCAATGCTAGTCTGTTTGAGGACTTTGATTTGAATGTATTATTGTTACTCTCTTCTGATTTATCTCGTTTCAGTCTTGTCCTCCAGATGTGTTTGCAGCTGTTGAGTTGTCGGGGAAAGAGGCCAAGTCATAATGTCTCTACTTCCCTTTCATAGTTTCTTCCAACTTGCTAGGAAGTACCTTTGCTATGACATGAGTCAAGCACTGTCCATTGTCTCAGTGCTATCTCAGAGACGTCTGCACTGTACACAGTTCCTGGAACAGTCCTTGGGAGTGTGGATACCTTCAATGGGCCAGTAGCAAGTCTGGCTCCTCCCTTGTCACACCTGAAAGGCTGGTGGGGGGCATTTCCCAACCTCATAGCATATTTCTGTAATGCACACAGAGCAAACTTCATAACTTCCCAAACCAATGTGAGCACATAGAATGCACAAATTTCCTCCCATAGCGTTGCTTGCCTTCCTTTCACCCAGAACCATCCTTCTTCTTCTGGGATGCACGTAGCCATCCCTGGGAAGCCAAGAGGCAGGCACAGAATTCTACCTCCCAGTAGCCAACCGCACCTCCACAGGCTTTGCAGAACAAATGGTGGCACTCTACTAACCCCACTTAGCCGCACTAAGGCACTTAGCTTCTGCCCTGCCTTCCTCAGCTCGACTTTCCTCTTTTGCCCCATTCCTGCCTCACTTCCTCCTTTGGCAAGTCATACAAAGGAGGCCAGCAGGAAGAGCCGGCCTCCGTAGGCCAATCTCCAAGGCCAGAGGAAGCCAAGCCACAAGGCTTCAAAAGATGACTCTCCAAGATCATCTAGCTTTCCCCTGTTGATGCCAAGGCTTTTTCCTCAGCTCATTTCCCCACCCTCTGCCATGCAGGGGTTAGGATTATCGCAGGTGTTACCCAAAATTGGGCCAGCTAGTAAGTGTCGGGAGGACTAATGGCCCATCAGAGTCTGGCAGATAGCAGCACATTTATTATACTGATAGCTAAGCTCAAAATAAGCGGGGGAGGAGAGGTCACACTTGCACTCGCATACTCACGCTCCCAGGACAGGCATAGCACTGGAGATGTCAGTATTCTGCAAGGTAAGTGACTCACAGGGCAGCTATCGACGGTGTGATGAAGGTAAGTCTTCCTGAGGCACAGTGAAATACAATGCAGAGAACCATTGCCAAGCGGTCCAGGCAAAGGGCATTCACTGGAAGTACAAGCTTGTGAGTGCTCTCCTGAGCACATGGCCCCTTCCCCTTTTAAGGGCCTACACCTCATGGCCTGCTACTAGAGATGACTTGGCTGCATCTGGTTGGTCACACTCCACCTTGGGCAGTCTCCATGCTCTGGGTGTGTGAGTGCTGCCTAATTAGGGTCCCAGACACCTTGTCTACTGGGAGCTCTTCTGCTCTTCAACCAGAACATTCATCCCACAAGCAGTCCAGGAGGGAGTGGGAGGGGGGGAAGCCATTTCAGAGGCATTCAGAGAGGGAGAGGAGACAAAAGTGGGAACATGGAAAGTATAACAGACCTTTCGAGCATAGAAATCTTTACTGCTCCTACAACAGCAGGAGCTGGGAAAATTAAGCCCTCATGTTTCTGCCTGGTTTCAAACCAGGGACCTTTTGGGTGTTAGACAAATGTGATAACCACTACACTACAGAAACTCTGTTGTAGTGTTTTACCCCTCCCTTCATAAGAACATACGAATGGCCATACTGGGTCAGACTAAAGGTCCATCCAACCCTGCATCATATCTGCCAACAGTGGCCAATGCCAGGTGCCCCAGAGGGATTGAACCTAACAGGTAACAATCAAGTGATCTCTCTCCTGCCATCCATCTCCACCCTCTGACAAACAAAGGCTAGGGATCCCACTCCTTACCCATTCTGGCTAATAGCCATTCATGGACTTAACCTCCATTAATTTATCTGCAAAAAGAAAGAGGAGTACTTGTGGCACCTTAGAGACTAACAAATTAATTTGAGCATAAGCTTTCGTGGTCTAAAACCCACTTCATTGGATGCGTACAGTGGAAAATACAGCAGGAAGAGATAGAGAGAGAGAGAGAGAACATGAAAAAATGGGTGTTGCCATACACACTATAAAGAGAGTGAGCAGTTAAGGTGAGCTATTATCAGCAGGAGAAAAAACCTTTTGTAGTGATAATCAGGATGGCCCATTTCCAACAGTTAACAAGAAGGTGTGAGTAGGGGGACAAATAAACATGGGGAAATAGTTTGACTTTGTGTAATGACCCATCCACTCCCAGTCTTTACTCTAGCCTAGTTTAATGGTGTCCAGTTTGCAAATTAATTCCAATTCAGTAGTCTCTCGTTGGAGTCTGTTTTTGAAGGTTATTTGTTGTAATATTGCGACTTTTAGGTCTATCATCGAGTGACCAGGGAGATTGAATTGTTCTCCGACTGGTTTTTGAGTGTTATAATTCTTGACATGTTATTTGTGTCCACTTCACTTCACTTCAGAAGTACAATTGTGTGGCAATTAAATGATGACTGCAAAGTTTCATAAAAGCAAAGAACGCTAAACACAATAGTGTGGGAAATATGGATGTATCTGAGAAAATGGCTTAGAATGAAGAAAGACAAAAACTGATCGGTCGAGAGAACAGGCACTGTTTCCCCCTGGTTTGGAGCTTCTCTCACAACTACTGGAATAGAAAAGCTAAGCAAATGGGGTTCTATTGTTCCAAAGGAGATTGAAGTGAGGCCATTTTCTCCTGATAGAATTAAATCGTAATGTCAGGAGTGGGATTTGAAACCATGTCTCTATACAGAGACTAGAACACCCAAGAGATAGGAAAAAAGAGTCTTTAAACTAGCACTTTAGACCAATCCACCCGCCTAATGCTAAAAATAACATGACTTATCAACCCTAGTTTTCATTAATATTTGATGAATTCTTTAGGAAGGTCGAGATGGCACATCTCTTTCAACTCCTAGAGACCTTCCACAGCACAGCTGATTTTTAGACACACTCACCTGGACCTAAAGTTACAAGTTTCCTGGAGCTTCATGAGTTCTGCGGTGTTGTAATCTCCCTGCTCGCATTTTAAATGAACAAAAGATGGGTGCTAGCATTCTGAGACAGTAATGGTGAATCTCAAAATCCTGCCCTGGGGGCCAGATAGTTAAGCAACCAGCACCCACAACCTCTACCATGATAGCATCCCATCTGGCAACAGCTCAATAGCTCAGGTGTGAAATCCTCATTTCTTTGTTGTTCTATCACTGTAGTCCCCACTTTCCTATTGCTTGTCTGTATATTCTCTGTCTGGTTCTGTGACTGTTTCTGTCTGCTGTATAATTAATGTGTTGGGTGTAAACCAATTAAGGTGGTGGGGTATAATTGGTTAGATAATCATGTTACAGTATGTTAGGATTGGTTAGTTAAATTTCAGTAAAATGATTGGTTAGGGTATAGCTAAGCAGAACTCAAGTTTTACTATATAGTCTGCAGTCAGTCAGAAAGTAAGGGGGGGGAATGGGAATGGGGGTAGGGGATTTAGAATTATGTTTTGCTAAAGAGGGAAATAGGAACAGGGAAGGGGAACAGGGACACAGGCAAGGCTCTGTGGTGTCAGAGCTGGGAAGGGGGACACTGAGGAACGAAATTGGAATCATTGCTTGCTGGAAGGTTACTCCAATAAGCATTGAATTGTTTGCACCTTTGAATTTCATACATTGCTGCTCTCTGGTCATGCAAGAAGGACCAGGGACTGGAGAGTGATGGGATAAACCCTCTAACAAGTACTTCTTTCAGGGTGTGAAAAACCCCAGAATCAGTATAATTAAGCTGACTTAAGCCATGGTTAGATAGTGCTAAATGAAAAGAAAGATTGTTCTGTCAATGTAGCTATTATAGGGATGGAAACCCCCTCCAGTCACTGTAGCAACTGTCTAGTCTGCAGTGCTAGAGCAGTGTCACAGTAGCATTTTAAGTGTAGACAGCCTCACAGTGAGACCAGATCTGGCTCCAGCACTAAGAAAACAGCAATGACAACACACTAATGCCTCCGTAGTTGGCAGGATTCAAACCTGCTTAGAGATACCCCGATAAATTTCCAGCTCATCACCTTAACCACTCAGCCACATCTACTTGATGTACAGCTGCTGCATTACACAATGATTCTGTTCTCACAGAATTGTCACTTCAAATTGCTCAGACCAGCTTCCCCAGCACACTCATGGCTGTGCATTAGTGTAAGTGAGTCCATGGTGAACAGCAAGAGTTCCTGCCCATTTCCCTTCCAGCTGGAGCACGATGAGAGTGTGTTTGTGTCTAACGACATTGCTATAGATTGTTGTTCATTCCCCACTCTGACAATTCAGACAGTCCCTTTCCTATTTGAATCTCCACCATATCATTCCAATAGCCGGGGGCAGGATTTCTCTGGGGCACTGAAACGTTTAAGGGGGTTGGTGTGTGAGCTCAGCCTTGCATTCCATCCCTGATGTTTCATGGACTGACAACAGCAGTAGAAAGAAAGAGCCGAACCAATATCTCCCTGGCAGGGATGCAGGTGCTACGTCCCCTCTGTCTGACCATCGCCATTGCAGGAGAGAAGGGTTCACTGCAATCGAATGCCCTGGCTCAGACAAGAGACACAGGGAGGTTCTGCTGTTCATGGATCTGTGCAAAGGAAATTGTGTCTCTGTTTGAAACTGAGGCGGGAAATGAAACGTCCACATGGTGGCCCAGTGCCTTAAGGAATGTGGGCAATGGACTCTGGCTGAGAAATGATTTAACAGGAATGTGTATCAACGTATTGCCCTGATTAAAAGCTATAGCTGTAAGGCAGCCACTGTTGTTAGTACTTGAAGCTGTGTGGAGGCACCTGAGTGGGTCTCAAGTCCATTACCTTAATGACGGGTAGTTGATTATTTTATCAGGATCCAAATTTCTTGGTCAAGGTCTAGTCAATTTCTGGATGCCAGAGAAAATAATACACTGATGATAATAAGAAGAATATAGAAAGATTTTGCAGTCACTATGGGCATAACTATGACGATTGCTTCATGTTTCACTCTATATGTTTGGCACCATCGACTTTCCCTTTAGTCTTGTAGTTTACCAAGGGTAAAACTAAACATCTCTTCAGATACAAGGGAGTGTTTTGTGTTCATTTCTGTGATTTACACAGAGGTTTGATGCAGCTGCTTTCAACCCTCTGGCTTTGCCGGGATAAGTAACATTTTAGGGTGTCACTGAACTGAAGGAGGGAGATCACTTTTTGACAGGTTATGCCTCCTCTTACAGGTGTTTGTCTGGCTGGCAGCCCTGGTTCCCAGGTCTCTCCTGAGGGAAGAAAGTTTCTGTGCAAAATACTAAAACTTTTAGCAGAGAGGAGTGAAAGGTGAAGGTCACATAATGAAGCCAGTATATACCATAACGTGGTTCTTTTCTGTGGAATGACTCTGAACACTGACTGATCTCCACTCCCTTGTATTTGAAAAGACGTTTAGTTGTGCACTTGGGAACCTATAAGGCTGAAGAAATTTTATGGATGGTGACACTACAATTGAAGGGTTATTTAATGTTGTAGAAATTGTTAAAAACACTTGGCTTAAACTGGAACTGCTTGTTATTAAAGGCTGATTTCCCCATGTCAGTTGCATAAGCTCTCCTAGAAACACCCTGGGTTCTCTCCTGCCTCGGTGGGAACTGGAGGGAATCGTCCCCTGCTGCCCTTGGCTCCAGTCTGGTTTTTCTGGGGAGGGGGCATGGAATTGATTTGCTTGCTGTTGAGAAGGGAGCCAAGCCAGTTCTCAGGGAATGAGAACTCCCAGCTTCTTCCCAGCCCAGCCCAGGCTGCTGCCCTGTCCCAGCCTCTGTTCCCCTGGGGGCCCTGCATGTTTGACTCTAGAGCAGGCCGGGAGCAGCAGCTGAAGCAGAGGACAGCCTGGGCTGGGCAGATGCTAGGAGCAGAGCACCAGAGGCCTCTACTGGCTCCCTTCTCAGCAGCAAACAATCAGTCCCCACCCACACCCTGGGACAGCAGCCTGGAGCCAAGGGCAGTGCCCAGTGAGGGTTTCTCTTTTTCCTCTTCCTGGGGTGAGCAGGGACCTGCGGGTGTTTCTAGCAGGGCAATTGGAACTGAATTGGGGAACCAGCTTTTAATAGCAGGCAGCTCAAGTTCTGGCTCCTTTTATTACAATTTTCTTTATAATGTAAAATCATTCAAAAGTAAATGGGCAGGAATGATTGGAACTCTTTACTCCCATTCATAGAAAGAAACGCCTTTTTGGCTTTTCATGATACGGGAGTCAGGTTCGTTCACTGTGCAGAATCAATGTGCACAGAATCCTGTTGTGTTTCATTTCTTAAGTTCCGCTGCCATCATGTGGCCATTTCCTTCCCCTCCTTTCTGTCCAAAGCGCAGAGCCCAGTTCCTCCAGAAAGAGAAGGACATCTTTCTTCTTTCCTTCCTCAACAGCCCCCTTCCTTGGAGAGCCCTCTGCTGGGTCTGGGTGGGGAACAGTCATTCCTGAGGATTAATTTCACACCATATTTGGGGTTGATATATAGATTTTACAGCCAGACTAGATCACTAGGTACCTCTGCTCTGACTTGATTCAGAACAGAGTCCAGACAATTTTACCCAGTGCCTCCTACACCTACCCCAAGATCTTCTGGCTGAGCAAGGAGGGTTCATTCAGAAAGTCATTGTGTTTGGGTGTAAAGTTGTGAAATGATGGGGAAATTGGCCCCTCTTTCAAGTTTAAATGTTGTAACTTCTACATCTAGACCGGGGTGGCCAACCTGAGCCAATGTAACTGCCAAATACGCACCTTTGTATGCAACTAGTGAGTCAGTTGTGAACCTTCCCATAATTATCATTATCCCTTTGAAATGATGATGGTGATGGACACTTGACTGTATATCCCAGTGTGCCCTGAACGTCTACAGGCTGCATTAGCCAATCCAACCATTCGGCACTTGCAGATGGGCACCTCTGTACTGTGCCTGAGTCTTGTACAACTATGAAAGGCTGGTAGACGCCGATATTTCCCTCTCTTTTTAACCAGCACTAATACCAGGCCAGGCCAGGGCTGGGAAGAGAGAGAGAGCAGCAGGTTTCCCCTGTTGTTTCCTGCTACCTTTTTCTTGACTAGTTTGTCCTCTGCACCAATTTGTTCATTTTTTTTGTGAGCATGGCTAGCTCAGTTGGCAGAGCATCAGACTCTTAATGTGAGAGTCCAGGGATCAAGTCTCTGGTCAGGTGATAACCTGCTCACAAAGATCTTAAACTGTTTTTCTGGAGTCCTCTTTGATGTTACTTTTTCTCTTCAGGATTTTGCCTTTACTAAGAAGGGCCTTTGTGTAGGGAGGATTGAAGGGGCAACTTCCTGACATCCCCTCTCTCCTCACAGGTTGGAGAAATAAAGTCCTCTGGGCATATAGCATGTTCCTCCCCTGCACACACGCACACACACAGACTATCCCTAAGGAATTAGAATCACCTGCTGCCTTCCCCTGTCCTGCTGGATCCAGAAATGAGGATGCTCTTCAGCCCAAACCCATGTCCCCTCCACTCCCAGTGCCCCTCAGCCCCTCCTATGCTCACTGCTCCTCACTCCCAACCAGAGCCTACTCCTCTTCACCCTTCTTCTCTGTCCCAACCCACAGCCCCCTCCTATTCCCAGTGCCCCTCAGTCCCAACCCACAGGCCCCCTGTCCTCACACTGCTTCTCAATCCCAACCCACAGCTCCCTCCTTCCCTCCAGCAGCAGGTGCTTCAGACTCCCTCAGGAAGATTTTATTGCAAGGTTTCATGTATGAGTCTGCATGTGGATTTTACAGTATGTTGGAAATATGTTGGGTTGCTTGCCGAAATGATCACTTTTGGCTGGTGTTGGATTCCCAGTCTCCTTGTTATTGAAGCAGGAGAAACAAAGGGTTCTTATCCTTGATGTGTGAATCAAGGACTCAACCCTAGGTGTAAACTAAATGAGCTGCCCACAGATTCTGGCAGCCACAATGAGCCATTTGGTGTGCGATCTCAGACCTGCCGCTGTCCCAGAGGGAAAGGGTCATCTGCAAGGGGCTTGGACCACTGACCTACCAGCTCTTAACTCCCAAACTTTCAGTAACTCTATTATCAGTGCCAGTGAGTGTAATTTAAACCATAAGAAAAACCACACTGGGCTAGACCAAAGGTCCATCTAGCTCTGTAGTTTGTTTTCTGACAGTAGCCAATACCAGGTGCTCTAAAAGCATCTCAACAAGGCACCACTAGGAGTTGAACCCAGGATCTCCTCTTTACAAAACAGGCACTTTAACCAGCTAAACCATACTGCCTGCCTGTGACTAAAGTACAGTGTCTGTTCACACCTGACTCCCTGCACCCCCCACCCGGGCCTGACAAGCTTTACTTGTGTTTGGATTCTGCAAAGCAGAGGAGCAGGTGACATTTTCCTTGCAAGCTGTATGTGTGTGAATTTTTGACCAGGTCTGCACTACAAAGTTATTTCAGCAGAATTATATTGCTCAGGTGTGTGAAAAACACACTATGCTCCCTCAGTTGGCAACTTGTGGCTTGTATACACACTGCAATGCCACGTCTGGCGACAACACTGCCCTGTTTTGGTGACAAAATAAAACCACTTTGATGAGAAGCCTAGAGCTTTTTGCAGCAAACTTGAAGTGACAAGAGTGTCAGTGTAGATGCTGCTGTTCATTATATCACCATAACTGGCTTCTGCCAATATCCCACAATGCCCGCCGTGAACTCACCTGCCCTGCATTCCTGCTACAGAGCCATGGGCCCCTTCCCTTTCATAGCTCAGGGAAGTTCTGATAGCTGAGCCTGCTGCTCTGCTCTGGCAGCCAGGAGCAAATCACTGCCATGGAATGCTGCTCTCTCCCGCACTGAGAACACGAGCAGGGTGGCGAGAAATTCCTTACATTGAGGGGGCACCGGCATCTGAACTGTGATGCCTTCATGACACCCCTTCCCTCGAGGAGGCTCTTACCTTCTAAACAGGGACGGCTGTTTTCTAGTAAAATCAGGAAAAGGGAAGGAGAAAACTCGAAAGAGGTTCCTCCTGGCGCTCATGTCCGTGAACCTGAATACTCTCTCAGTTCTCAAAGAGAGACCTCAAGAAGGAGACTTGCTGAAGCAAGCCACAGGGATCTCTGAGGTTTCCCTGGCCCCTCGCCCTTGTCCTACCTACCTGATGTCAGCATCTCTCTGTGAGGTCACCACCTCCCCACCACCTTTGACCAATAGTCAGAGGTCCTGCAAAAGGTCTTTGTGATGTCACTGCCACACCCCTCCCTTGCTGTGCTAATGTCCTGCCCCTGCCCAGGCACTTTGGAGGTTTGAGCTACTCCCTGTGGATCACCCCACTCAAGGAGCGTTGTTCTAGGCAGCAAGCCGGCTAGACAGGAAAACATCAGACGCTGCTCCCAATGCTACACAGGGTTTTTCAGAAATTAGTCAACTTTATGGCCAAAAGAGACCATTAGAGCATCTAATCTGACCCCCTGCATATCACAGGCCTCCTGTATGACACAGTAGCTACTTTTGGGGCAAACACATTCCAGAAAGGCATCTAGTCTTCGTTAAATGACATCAGGAGATGGCGAATCCACCACTTTCCTTGGTAGCTTGTTCCTGTGGTGAAACATCCTCGCTGTTGAATTTTTGTGTCTTATTTGTAATACGATTTTGTCTCTTTTCTTTTTCCATCCATTGAGTCTTGTTATGCCTTTCTCTGCTTGATTAAAGAGCCCTTTAATACCCAATCTTTTCTCTCCATTAAGGCCCTTCAGCACTTCAATGAAGTCACCTTTCAATCTTCTTTTGATAAGCTAAACAGGTTGAGCTCTTTCAGTAGCTCACTAGAAGTCATTTTTCTCCAGCCCTCAGAACATTTGGTGGCTCTTTGCTGCCCCAGCTCCAGTTTCACAACATCTTTTTCAAATGCTGTCACCAAAACTGGAGGCAATATTCCAATATCAGTCTCACTGATGCCGTGCCACTTCCTGTGACATTATTGACATAATCTGTGACTGTTGTGACAGACCCAGGCCAGTAGGGTGCAGGAGTCTGGTAGAGAGCAAATATACTGGTCACTGGGTGAGTAGTTTTCTGTTCCCTGAGTGACCAGAGCAGTGTCTGCGCTAGAGTAATCAGGAACTTGCTAAAACCAATTAAGGCAGACAGGCTGATTAGAACATCTGCAGCCAATCAAGGCAGGCTAATCAGGGCACCTGGGTTTTAAAAGGAGCTCTCTCCAGTCAGATGGGGAGGAGCCAGAGGAGAGGAAGTGCGTGTGAGGAGCCGGGAGCAAGAGACACAAGGAGCTGAGACTGAGAGGGTGTGCTGCTGGAGGACTAAGGAGTACAAGCATTATCAGACACCAGGAGGAAGGTCCTGTGGTGAGGATAAATAAAGTGTTTGGAGGAGGCCTTGGGGAAGTAGCCCAGGGAGGTGTAGCTGTCACACGAGGCACTATAGATAGCTGCAAATCCATAGGGCCCTGGGCTGGAACCCTGAGTAGAGTGCGGGCCTGGTTTCCCCCCAAACCTCCCAACTCCTGATCAGACACAGGAGGAGTTGATCCAGATTGTAGGGGAGATCACTGAGGTGAGCAAATCTGCCAATAAACGCAGGACCCACCAAGGTAGAGGAGGAACTTTGTCACACTGTATAGATCACCATTGCGACCACTGTTATATATTTGCAGCCAATATTGTAAAGAGGTTGTTGTGTAAGGGGTCTGTGGAGAGGTTATGATTGGCTGATTAGAATTATGCTATCTCCAGATGTGTATCATTTTTTGTAGTTGACATTATAAATATTGGCTCTATGCTGCCCATATTTCAAACTTGTGCTATGCTTCCGGGGAACACCCCAGACAAGTTGGGGTCAGTTCTGCCTAGCCTGTTTGATGGCCCATTAAGGACCATCAGCTATACAATCGACCCATTGAAAGAAGGCAGATACACCTTGTGACTCAGCAAGGTATGCAGAGACCTGCCTATGGACAGAACTCTAAGGTTTTTCTATGTCACATGCTGGATAAAGTGTCCTTGGGACAAAGAAAGCGAAGACCACATGGCAATGCTGATGCCTCGCCTCCATCTTGTTTTCAATCCTGCTTCATACCTCTGGAGGGACTTTGCCACAAACTGAAGCTCTCTACAAAGGACTGAATGACCCATCCCAGCTGTGGATGGACTCCAGAGACTTGATTTCAACCTGCAGTTTATTCCATGACTGTTACAAGCCTGAACCAAGAACTTTGCCATTACTGGGTGTGAAGGGTTAAAAATCATGTGCAGTTTATATAACAACCTGGTCTATGGATTGTGCCAGCTCTTTTCCAGACGCAAAGTCCAGAGTATGGTCAAGGGACCAGAGGCCTAGAAAATAGGGATCAGCTAAGAGAAAGCTGGGGTAAACAGAAAGCCTTGCTTGCTAAGATAGGCCTGGTCAGCAAATTGCCAGGTGTCGGCACTAAGAACTAAAGAATTGTGTCTTATTCAGAGTTGCAGATAGAACAAAGAATCCCTTTTCCTATTGTGTTAGTCCCCTCTGTAGGGAGATGTTCTTTCCACAGATCCAACCTTGAGTTTATGAGAAGTTGGCACATGTCAGTATAAGATATGGCATCCTTCCACCTCCCTTCCCAGGAACCAATGCCTACCTTAAGACACAAAAAAGAATCTTTATTGCCATATACTTTCACTGTTTCTTTGCTTTAACCCCTAGGAATGTACCTGTTGGACAATCAAAGGAGTTGCTCCATTCCTATGGACTCCAAATCAGAATTCAACATAGATATTTTATACTAATATTTTATCAAAGTATTCATTAAATGTTAACTTGCTAGCTTGAGACCATGGGTGGAGACGTTATGTAACCTGTTAACCATTGGCTAATATGCTTATCTTGTCTTGCTGCAAAACCTAAGCTGGGGTGCGGAACTGCCTACCCCGTCGCTTTCCCCCGCCCATGGAAAATCTATATATTCTGTTGTAATCAATTAAATGACAGTGCCTCTGAGCCTAATAAGCAAGGTGACACTCCGCCAGCGCTGTGTGCAATAAACTCCTCTGCTTGACCTCTACACAGTGTGATTTACGTCCTTCAGAGAAGAAAGAAAGAGGTGGAGGCCAGGTGAGCAGGTTGCAAGGGAAACAGAAGAAAGGACAGAAGTGGGACAAAAGGGTCTGGCTGAGTTGGGCTGTTGGAAGCAAGGAGTCTGCTGGTTTTGGGACTCAAGGGGAAAGCCCAGGCTCTGAGTTTTGGGTCTCATGAAGATGGACTTTGCTGAATCTTCCTACTTCCTGTGCTAACAAAGAACTTTCCCAGGCTGTATTCCAGACCACTAATAAACCTTCTGTTTTACAACGCTGGCTGAGAGTCACTGGGGATTGTGGAAGTTGGGGGTGCATGACTCCTTTGGGGGGCGGTGTAAGGCTTTCCAAGGTGTCCTGCTAAGGTGACTCACTACAGGAAGCTCCTGGCATGGAACAGGGGTGCTGAAAGGTCCAAGGTCAGTCCCAGACGTGCTGAAGACAAGGAGGTTTCCCCCAGTGACAGCGTCCCCTGGGCAGTGTCACACTGATGAGGACTCTGCCTGGGTTTGTCTCAGAGCTGTTCCAGAGCACTGAGCCTGTGTCA
This sequence comes from Gopherus flavomarginatus, assembly GCF_025201925.1. Taxonomy (NCBI): domain Eukaryota; kingdom Metazoa; phylum Chordata; order Testudines; family Testudinidae; genus Gopherus; species Gopherus flavomarginatus. The sequence goes on from NC_066624.1 coordinate 52,483,735, forward strand.
GCCCCCCAGCATGTGACCTGCAGGTGCCATTCTGGCAAATCTCCCTGTCCCTGGGCTTTGGCATCACTAGCCCCTGCTTAGTGACTAGGGGTCAGTTTAGGGCAGTGATTGATTCCCAAAATGTGGGGCATGCCTCCTAGGGGGGCACAGAGGAATGTTCATGGAGATACCTCAGGGTTGAGCCAGCCCCCATGGAGGGCAGGGAAGGAGCAACACTCAGCTCTACTCTTTCCCAGCTCTTCGCCTACCCTACCCTCAGCCTCAGCCTGAGCCCCTGGCCCAGCCGCGACCTCCTTACCTGTGTCTGCACCCCTCTCCCCAGCAAGCCACAGCCCCTCTCCCAGCCCTGGTTTTCGATCATGGCTTCTGGGGGGACTTAGCCATGGATAAAAGGGCACACTGTGTAAAGTTTGGGGACCACTGGTTTAGGGTGACGTCCTCAATCACTTCTATGCAATCCAATAAAAGCTATTCCTCACCCACCCACCCCTCCATCAGGACCGACTAGATATGTTCTGCTGCCTTTCATTCATGCAGGAAGGATAATAACATTTCATTCCACTCAATCCTAAAGTGATTTGTAACCCGCCACCAGCCAAAACTGGCCATTTTGGGGAAGCGGCCCCATCATGCTCCATATGTAGGCAGAGTAGGTGTGTCTATGCAAACACGGTCTGTTCCTGAAGTCTTTCCCACAGCTCCTCTCTAGATGTGAGGGGGAGCTCATTCAGCCCCTGCTTCTGCTTAGTATTTAAAAACTCCATATTGTCCCTATCACTGCCGGCCTTAGATTGCTCCTCCTGTCCCTTTTTTAACAGTTCAGATGAGGTGGCTGAGTGGTTAAGGTGATGGACTGCTAATCCATTGCGCTTTGCACGCATGGATTCAAATTGAATCCTCATCAGATGCATTTAGTTTTCACCTCTCCTTTATAGACAACCATCTCCCCCTTTGGTACAATAACAGACCCAACAATGTTGCTTCTTGCAAACAAAAATCTTCTCAGAAACTCAGACCCCACCCCTGTCATAAACAGATAGCTAAGAATTAATGTCTCTTTCACCTATAAAGGGTTAACAAACAGTGACCTGCAAACACCTGACCAGAGGACCAATCAGGAGACAAGATACTTTCAAATCTCGTGGAGGGAAGCCTTTGTTTGTGGGTTTTGGGTTTGGCTTTGTTCTCTCTGGGTCCTGGACGGGACTAGAGGTGCAACCAGGTTTCTTCCAATCTCCCTGCTACAGTCTCTTATCTATTCAGAATTGTGAGTAACAAAAAAAGGCGGTTATAGTCTTTTAATTTGTTTTCTTATTTGCATAAGTGTACTTGCTGGAAGTAGCTTAAATTGTGTTTCTGCTGGAGAAAGTTTCTTTCTATTGTTTATAAGTTGAAAGACCCTGTAACTGTTTACCATCTAAATTGCAGAGATGAACCTTTTACTTTTTTCTTTCTTTTTTTATTAAAAGTTTTGCTTTTAAGACCTGTCTGATTTTTTTCTCCTAGTTAAGTCTCGAAGGACTTGAGTCTGTGTACTCACCAGGGAATTGGTGAGAGAAAGGAAAGGGAGGAGGGAAGAAAAGCCTGCTCTCGGCGTTTATCTGTGTATCTCTCTCCGGGGAAGAAGGGAGGGGAAGTTGTGATTCAAGGATTTGAATTATGGTGATCTCCTAGGGTACCCAGGGCAGGAAAGATCTCGGAGGAGGGAAAGAGGGGGAAGGGAATGGTTTATTTCCCTTAGTTGTGAGACTCAAGGAATCTGGGTCTTGGGGGTCCCCAGGGAAGGGTTTGGGGACACTAGAGTCTATCAGGCGCTCTACTTAAGTCCTGATTGGTGACAGCCTATCAGATCTAAGCTGGTAATTAAGCTTAGGGGAATTCATGCTAGTACCCATATTTTGGACGCTAAGGTCCAGATTTGGGAAGAATGCTATGACAACCCCCCCTTGTTTTAAATTAAATGTCTAAATCCCAGATTTCTAAAAAATATTTTCTGTAGTCCTGTATTTCTTAGTCTTTATCTCAAAAGATAACATCCTCATAATCTCCCCCAAACACCCTGGGACCTTCCCAAATAATTAAAAGACCCTCATCCTGAGCAACGCCACAACTGTGAACCAGAACTAGTGTCTAGGCCAAGCTGTTCTGAAGGCAGCAACTCAAATATTTTTTCCCTGTTTCCCTTGGCAAAATCTGGCTGAGAAAACAAAATCCCCCAAGCTGAAAATTTTCTGCTGAAAAACCAATACTAGTCTGTTTGAGGACTTTGATTTGAATGAATTATTATTATTCTCTTCTAGTTTATCTCAGTTCAGTGTTTGTCCTCCAGATGTGTTCATAATGTCTCTACCTCCCTTTCATAGTTTCTTCCTACTTGCTAGGAAATACCTTTGCTACGATGTGAGGTAAGCAGTGTCCATTATTGTTGTGCTATCTCATAGACTCATAGACTCTAGGACTGGAAGGGACCTCGAGAGGTAATCGAGTCCAGTCCCCTGCCCTCATGGCAGGACCAAATACTGTCTAGACCATCCCTAATAGACATTTATCTAACCTACTCTTAAATATCTCCAGAGATGGAGATTCCACAACTTCCCTAGGCAATCTATTCCAGTGTTTAACTACCCTGACAGTTAGGAACTTTTTCCTAATGTCTAACCTAAATCTCCCTTGCTGCAGTTTAAGCCCATTGCTTCTTGTTCTATCATTGGAGGCTAAGGTGAACAAGTTTTCTCCCTCCTCCTGATGACACCCTTTTAGATACCTGAAAACTGCTATCATGTCCCCTCTCAGTCTTCTCTTTTCCAAACTAAACAAACTCAATTCCTTCAGCCTTCCTTCATAGGTCATGTTCTCAAGACCTTTAATCCTTCTTGTTGCTCTTCTCTGGACCCTCTCCAATTTCTCCACATCTTTCTTGAAATGCGGTGCCCAGAACTGGACACAATACTCCAGTTGAGACCTAACCAGCGCAGAGTAAAGCGGAAGAATGACTTCTCGTGTCTTGTTTACAACACACCTGTTAATGCATCCCAGAATCACGTTTGCTTTTTTTGCAACAGTATCACACTGTTGACTCATATTAAGCTTGTGGTCCACTATGACCCCTAGATCTCTTTCTGCCATACTCCTTCCTAGACAGTCTCTTCCCATTCTGTATGTGTGAAACTGATTGTTCCTTCCTAAGTGGAGCACTTTGCATTTGTCTTTACTGAACTTCATCTTGTTTACCTCAGACCATTTCTCCAATTTGTCCAGATCATTTGGAATTTTGACCCTGTCCTCCAAAGCAGTTGCAATCCCTCCCAGTTTGGTATCACCTGCAAACTTAATAAGCGTATTTTCTATGCCAACATCTAAATTGTTGATGAAGATATTGAACAGAGCCGGTCCCAAAACAGACACCTGCGGAACCCCACTTGTTATACCTTTCCAGCAGGGTTGGGAGCCATTAATAACTACTCTCTGAGTACGGTTATCCAGCCAGTTATGCACCCACCTTATAGTAGCCCCATCTAAATTGTACTTTCCTAGTTTATCTATAAGAATATCATGCGAGACTGTATCAAATGCCTTACTAAAGTCTTCGTATATCTTGGCAAAGTCTGCACTGTACACGGTTCCTGGGATAATCCTTGGGAGTGTGGATACCTTGAATGGGACAGCAGCAAGTCTGGCTCTGCCATTGTCACACCTGAAAGGCTGGTGGGGGGGGGGGACTTTTCCCAATCTCATAATATATTTCTGTAATGCACACAGAGCAAAACTTCTTAACTTCCCAACCATTGCGAGCACACACAATCCAACACGATATTAATGTTCAACAGATCAAGACTTTTGAAATGATACCTCACCAGGCAGACTTTGTACAAACCATGTCATCATTATATCAGAGTGGTGAATATGAGGCTTCCAGGGTGCTGCTTTGAGCACAGCGTGCCACACCTGGGCTTCCATTGCAATGGAGAATGTACCCTTAGAGTCCATTTCTCCTGGGATAAAGATGCCAGCAGGGCTGGCCTGGGTCATCTGACTTGGGCTCATGGAGCTAAAGCTGAGGGGCTAAAAACTGTGGTGCAGACATTTGTGTTCACACTGAAGCCTAGGTTCAGAAACCCTCACCCCTCGTGGGGTCTCAGAGGTTGGGCTCAAGTCCTTGTGTCTGCCCTGTAATTTTATAGTCTTGCAGCCCCAGCCCCATAGCCCTGAGTCAGCTGACCTGGGCTTTGAGACAGGTGCCCTGGGTGTTTTAATCACAGTGTAGATATAACATTAGGCTACGTCTCCAGTGCAATTAAAAACCCTCGGCTGGCCCGTGTCGGATTAATCAGGATCATGCAGCTAGGTCTGGAGTAAAGTTGCAGTGTACTTGTCTCGGCTCAGGCTCAGTACCTTGCTCTAGGAGCCCAGAAGGTTGGGAGGGAGTTTAGCACGTGGAAATGGTAAAACCGCAGTGAAGTCTTACCCTGGACTCATGGCAGTTCTCCATTGGTCTGTCTGCTTTGGGGCAGTGACAGAATCACGTCCTGCTGCATTTATTATTTCAAAGGTTGGTTTAGGATTTTCATTCCCAGACACCATGCACAAAGAAGGTCTCAACCCTGGGTGTAAACTAAATTAGCTGCCCACCGATTTTGGGAGCCACAATGAGCATTTGGTGTGAGAGCTCAGACCTGCCCCTGCCCCAGAGGGAGGGGGTCATCCTTGAGGGGACTGGACCACTGACCTATCAGCTCTTAACACCCAAACTTTCAGGAACTCTGTTATCAATGCCTGTGAGTGTAATTTAAACCATAGAAATAGCCATACTGGGATAGACCGTTGGTCCATCTAGCTCTGAATTTTGTTTTCTGACAATAACTAATGCCAGGTGCCCCAAAAGCCACTCGCTGAGGCACCACTTGGAGTTGAACCCAGGATCTCCTGTTTATTAAACAGCTGCTTTAACCAGCTAAGCCATGGTGCCTGCTGTTATTTAATGCATCCTGTCTGCCCATACTTGACTGTCTGCCAACCCCCACAGGGGCCTGACAAGCTTTGCTTGTGTTTGGATTCTGTAAAGCAGAGGAGCAGATGACGTTTTACTCCCAAGGTTTGTGTGAGTGATTCTTTGGACAGGTCTACGCTACAAAAAACTACATTACACAGGAGTGTAAAAAATTCACACCTCCCCAAGCAATGCAGTTATATCAACTGAATCCTGATGCAGATAGCGCTGTGTGAACAGGAGGGCTTCTCCCAGCAACACAGCTTGGGGAGGGGCTTGGTTAGTGAAGACCCAGAGAACAGGTGGCCCATGACTCTTGCATGTGAGGAGGCTGGGCATGAGCGCTGGAAGCTCCCTAGAAGCTAGTCCGGCTCTTGCTCGCTCCTCTCCTCCCCTGAGGCCTTCTGTCTGCTGCTCGTGCCTCTACACCCTCTGCCCCAAAGTCTGCCCGCCACCCACACCTCTCTGCCCCTCTCCTGAGACCTGCTCTGCCCACCACCCACACCTCTTTGTCCCCTGTCCTGTCCACAACCCACACCTCTCTGCCCCTCCTGTGACACCCATCCTGCCTGCCACCCACGCCTCTCTGCCCCTCCCCTGCCAAGTCAGCCCAGCCCACCGCTTAGACCTCTCTGCTCCTCCCCTGACCTGTACTGCCCACCACCCACAGCTCTCTGTCCCCTCCCCTGAGACCTGCTCTGCCCACTACTCGCACCTCTGCTCCTCCCCTGACCTGTACTGCCCACCACCCACAGCTTTCTGTCCCCTCCTCTGAGACCTGCTCTGCCCACTACTCACACCTCTCTGCCCCTGCACTGCTCACCACTCACACCTCTCTGCCCCTCCCTTGACACCCATCCTGCCTGCCACCCACACCTCTCTGTCCCCTCCCCTGCCCAGCCCAGACCACTGCTTGCACCTCTCTGCCCCTCCCCTGAGACCCGCGGTGCCCACCTCTTTCTTCATGCTGCTGTTATTATTCCATAACACATCAGGGATGGAATAAAAAGCTGAGTTTACTCCAGGGTGAGCAAAGAAAGGAGCCACCAATCCCCTGGCAAAGCTCAGTGCCTCAGAGAAAACCTGCTCCCTGCTATCGCAATCACTGATGTGGTGGGGATATGACGGGAAAGGGACTGTCTGAATTAAGGCAGGCCCCAGGGGATGGGAGGAGCACTGGGGGGAGCACTGGGGGTGGGCAGGGAAGTGACTCTCCACAAGCCGCCCCTCCTCAGCCCATCTCTGCCCCCCTGTGTCTGTGGCTCCCAGCGCTGCTGGCCCCACTGACATCCCCCCTCCCCCGGCTCTGGCTCCCCTCAGGAGCAGCCGATCCAGCTCCAGGAGAGCACGTGTCCCCTGGGAACGGGAGAGGGGTCAAGTGTCCCAGCCAGAGCGGGAAGGGGGCAGCCCCGGAGTTCTCAGACTGGGGTTACAGCCCCTCGGAGGTGGGGGTATGTGAGGTTATTATGTGGGGGTCACAAACCACCTAGCTCTGCAGACAGCAGAAGTGAGGGTGGCAATGGAGCAAAGTCTGCTGTGAAAAGTGATATTGACAAATATCTTCACACCCCCAGTACTGAACAGTAACTATTTTAAACACCCTTTTCTGCTTATAACAATAATTCAATCAAAGTGTGTTCTAGGCTGAATTTAAAAGTGGTGAGAAAAGTTAAACTCATTTTAAAGAATTGGGTTATAAATTAAGCATTTAAAATAACGTTAAATATGAAAAAACGTGTTTTGAATTGATGGGTGGGTCGCACTCAGCACCTTGCTTTGTGCAAGGGGTCACCAGTTCAAAAAGTTTGAGAACCACTGGGCTACATAGGGAAAGAGCAAAGAGAGACACTGAAACAGGCCTGCAGAGGAAATACCCAGGGAGAGGAGTTCCCAGCTCACAAATCTTCCCCGCTCCATTTACTGCCCCATCCCTGGGCTTTATCTCCAGTGCCGAGGACATCACAGATCCCCCTCTCTGCCAAGGGGGCTTACACAGATAGTTCCTTCTGCCAGGCCTCTGCCTCACTGAATAATTGCATAAATTAATTGGTGCTCTTCCCCTCCCCCTGCTTTTTTCTGTGACCCTTCTGCCAGCTGGAGTCGGCAGCAACATGGCCCAGGATTCAATATCTTGGGGATCCTTTTTAACAACACAACACAGAACCCGCTCAAGCCCCCACCCAGTAACCTGGGACAATCCCACACCACCCCTAAGTGACACTAGAGACAATACTTCCCCTCCTCAGCACCGAGTCTGAGGCTGTGTCTACACTACCAGTGCCAACAATGGGTTCCGCTTGACAACGATCCACAGCAGTGCTGCCCGACACACGTTCATTTTCATTCTCTGAGTCAGGAAACCCACAAAAGCCTCTTCATTGTACTGGGGCAGGCAAAAATAAGGTGACACAATTATTCTGATTGCTAAAAGCAAGTTTAGGGGTTGTGTATTTTTGAAAAAAAAATCAATACTGATCCTTCTAACTAGCAGCATGAGATAAAGAAAAGAACAGGGACAAACCTTGTCAGTAACAGCTAATGCCCTAAATGGGAAATCAGCAGTGGTTTGTAGCTGGGGGAGTGTACAGTCTGAATGTGTATGACCCGACCCCAGCCCCCACCCTCACATAGCAGTAGGGCTTGGCACTCTTTCTGTGCATTGGTGTGGTGGCTGAGTGGTTAACCAAGCAGTGACAATCCAAGGTGGTTCCCTGAGTCGGTTTCAATCCTGGGGAGATTCTAGACCAAAAAAATAAAAATTGTGTGCACAATATTTTAAAATTCTGCAAATTTTATTTGCCAATAAATAGATGTGGAGGCTCCAGTATGGTAGAGGGGAGCAAAGGCTCCTGGCTGCACAGAGGTGGGAGATCACCCTGCAGCCTCCTCTCTCCTTCAGGGAAACAGACTTGGTGGTGAGGCTGCATCTCTCTGCCGCCTACTCCAGGAGCCCCAAAAAGACTCCCCAGAACTGCTCATGAGGGGTGCATGACCACTCCTATGGTTTCCCTGTCAGAAAGTCAGATCAGCTGGCCCTGGGTGATTTGAAAGGGCCTGAGGGCTCCTGCCACTACTACCGGCAGCACAGTGGGGCTAAAGCAGATTCCTGCCCACCTCACTCTGCACAGCGCACCACTCCCAGAAGCATCTGGCACTTCCCTGCAAGGTGTGTCTCTCACACGCTGCCCAAGCACCAACTCTGCCATTGGAACTGCAACAGTGGGAGCTGCAGGGGTGGTGCGTGTAGGCAGTGGCCCCAGAAGATCCCCCCGGCCTCCTCCATGTAGAAGTTGCTGCAGGTCACTTTCAGGAGCTGCCCATGATAGGCGCCATACCCCAACACTCTGCCCCAGCCCAGATCCTGTACTCCATGCGCACCCAAACTCGCTCCCAGAGGCTGCCATTGCCTCCCCTGCCCCAGCCCAGAGTCTGCACCTCATGCATCCAAATTCCCTCCCAGAGCCTGTCACTGCCTCCAAGCCTGTCCCAGACCTGCACCTCATGTACCTAGCAAAGAATCCTGTGGCACCTTATAGATTAACAGACGTTTTGGAGCATGAGCTTTTGTGGGTGAATACCCACTTTGTCAGATGCATGTAGTGGAAATTTCCAGGGGCAGGTATATATATGCAAGCAAACTGGAGATAACGAGGTTAGTTCAATCAGGGAGGATGAGCCCCTGTTCTAGCAGTTGAGGTATGAAAACCAAGGGAGGAGAAACTGGTTTTGTAGTTGGCAAGCCATTCACAGTCTTTGTTCAATCCTGAGCTGATGGTGTCAAATATGCAGATGAACTGAAGCTCAGCAGTTTCTCTTTGAAGTCTGGTCCTGAAGTTTTTTTGCTGCAGGATGGCCACCTTAAGATCTGCTATAGTGTGGCCAGGGAGGTTGAAGTGTTCTCCTACAGGTTTTTGTATATTGCCATTCCTAATATCTGATTTGTGTCCATTTATTCTCTTCCATAGAGACTGTCCAGTTTGTCTGATGGACATAGTAGAGGGGTATTGCTGGCATAAAGGAAAAGATTAACACCCACACCCAGCCTAGCCAAAGTGGGAGCTTCCTCACCTTCCCGGCCACAGGTCCATGGGGCTCATGGATGGAGAAGTTTGGTGGGCTGTGGGGGTCCCTGAAGAACTAGCTCAGCATGTGAATGAGTGACTGGGATGTATGTGGGGGCCTGACTGTGGCTTGGGGTGTCCAACCCAAGGGAAGTAAATAGAGAGATTAGAGATAGAGGAGGGTGGGGTTATCAAGATGTATTGATGGAATGTGGGCTTTAGAGAGCCCAGAGTGGATGGGTGTCGGTGGGTTGGAGGACCCCACAGTGGCTGAAAAGGGGAACCTGGCAGGTTTGGGGGTAGCAGAGATTGAAGATGAGGAACCTCACACCCTGGGAATGGACTGGGGGAGTGGGGGGATGAGCAAGTGGGGCCCAGCAATGGAGAAATGGCTTGGAATCAAATAGGGGTGGGGTGCTGAGGACGGGGATGGGGGGGAGGCGGAGGAAGGGAGCGGGGTACTGAGAACAGAGAGGAGGATGTCAGGGTGAGATGAGAGGAGGAGGTCAATGTTGGGGCACTGAGGACGGGATGGGAGGAGGAGGTCGGGGTCAAAGGGAAAGGCCAGGTAGAGTGTACAGGATGGGGGAGGGGGACTCTAGGGCCTGAGGGATCCCCACAGATGGGGATGGAGCTTACGAGAGGGTCACAACAGATGGGGGACACTGGGGGGCAGGTTGAGGGGGCTTGAAGGGGCTGTTGGGGCCCCACAGAGGGAGAGGAGGGGGCGCTGCTGGCAGGAGAGTCACAGCAGTCAGGAGTACGGAGTCTGGGACAAATCCCCCCTTTCCTCTCCAGTCCCTGCCCCCACTCTAGTCCTTCCCACAGCATCACCTGTGGGATTTCCACAAGGCCATCCAGGCTGGGGAGCCAGTCAATGTGTGACTGTATGACTGGATCAAGCAACAGCTGGCTGAGTTCCAGGAGATGAGTCTGCAGCTGGCCGATATGAGGGGGACCACCAAGTGAAGGGAGGGGCGGCCTCCTCTGACATTTTTGCAGCCTGCAGGGAATGGAGACAAAACGGGGATGCTGGGACGCAGGGCAGGACCCCACAGATCTGATAGTGCAGGACCACAGTCGCTGCAGGAGGAGAGAGAGTCTCACAAGAGGAAGCCGCAGGTGGGAAGCAATAAGTGCAGAGTGGAAGCCAGCCAGACAAAAGTCACAGGGGTCTAGGAAGCAAGCTAGCAGCAGGTTCCATGGTGTAATGGGCAGCACTCAGGACTTTGAATCCTGGAATCTGAGTTCAAGTCTTAGTGGGACCTCTGGGAGATATGTTGCTTTGCTTGCTTACCCTCTTGCTGGCTGAACTAGAATGATGGTTTTTTTCCTCCTCCTCCTGGATCACTGATGCCTGTTGGTCTTTGGTCCAGCTGGCCGCTATAGGGTGGGGTCCTAGAACTTAACAGTCTGGCTAGAGATTCCTGCGGGTTGACCTGATGGTTGGGTTTCTTGCTGCTTCACCTGATGTCCACAAATTTGGTCCCTGTAGCTGCAGCTCTTCCTCTTGCCACATGGCTTTTAAAGGAAGGAGTGCCAGGGCCAGGCTTCCCAGGCTGGAGCCCAGACCACCTCTCCTCCTCTGGGCACCTAGAGCAGAGGCAGCGGATGCTGACAGATCCAAGGGAAGTCTTAAAAACCACACAACAACCGAGGTCAGGGCAAGAGGAGGGCAGGACCATGGCTATGTGTGGCCTTCAGACGGGCACAAAAACACCCAGCCAGCCTGCTCCCTGCCAAGCCAAACACCCCGAAGGCCACCCATAGACCAGCATGCGGGGAGGTTGCTGATGCTCTGTGGCCATTATCGGAAATGGTAGGAAAGCAGGGCCAGCCCCCCTAGTGGGGCCTCTTACTGTTCCCACTAAAGGTGCTCACTTTTGCAGTGGGCCGGGAGATTTTACCCCAAGAGGCTTTTCCAGAGCTGGCGAGAAGCAGAGAAACACCCAGGCTCCCAAGGTGCTATTTACCAACCCACTCAAGCACAGGGACAGGTGCACACTTGGAAGAGGGAAACTGCTCTACACACTAGCCTGGGCAGCCGCCCATTTTCTTTGGCAAGTCAGGAATGGCAAAGGCTAGATTGGAAGCACTAGGGGCTCCTGCCCCAGCCTTTGTGACACCCAACCCCCAACTTCTTCCTGAGGCTCTAGCTGAAGCCAGAGCATTGGTCTGAGTGGCCAAGAAGAGGTTCCAGCCCTGAAGGGAGCAGGACTTTTAGCCCAAAGGTAAAGCTGCACAAGCACAACCATGAAGGGATTCGAACCCTCAATCCCCTGATCCGAAGTCAGACGCCTTATCCATTAGGCCACAAAAGAAGAGGTCCTCCAGGCACTTCTTCAGAAAAGGCAGACACTGATGCGTCCGACGAAGTGGGGATTCACCCACAAAAGCTCATGCTCCAATACGTCTGTTAGTCTATAAGGTGCCACATGATTTTTTGCTGCTTTTCCAGACACTGTATTTCTCAGGTCAGCTACTGAGGGGGGCCAAGACTCTCTGGGCAGAAGAAGTCGAGTTCCCAGTGAGTTAATTATCTGGAGACAGGTGCAGGGCTTTGGCAGGGAGGCTCAGGCATCGGGGATTGTGGTGCAGCAGATGGACCAGCAGCCTGGGTGCAGAGATTTAGTCTCATTGAGGAGGAGGAGGAGGAGGAATCCTGCTGATAGGCAGTAGCCAGGGCCGGTGCAACCACTAGGTGAACTAGTTGGCTGCCTGGGGTGCCAAGTGGTTGGGGGCACCAAAAATCACACTCAGGGGAGGCAGTGGAGTGGAGATGAGCTGGGGCAGGAGGCTTGGGGGGTGCAGGGAGAGGGCTGCCTGCAGCAAGTAACAGGGGCGGGGGCATGCAGGGGAACTGCTCCCTGTCCCAGCTCACTTCTGCTCCATCTTCTCCCCTGAGCATGCTGCCCCCACTCTAATTCTCCTCACCTCCCAGGCTGGCCGCACTAAACAGCTGATTGGCACCGCAAGTCTGGGAGTCAGGAGAAGTAGAGTGGCGCCGGTGTGCTCAGGGAAGAAGGCGGAGCAGTGGTGAGCTGGGGTGGGGAGCTGCTGCAGGGGGGGCTGCCTGGCTCTTCCTCATGGCTCCCGTCCCTGCTCTGTCCCAGCCCCGCCCCCCTACCCCTGCACTCACTGCATAGTAAGTGGAGTGACCCAGCCCCAGCCTGGTCCACGCCCCTGGCTCCCAGGCATGCTGCCGATGAGTGCTGTGTGGCAGTTTCCCCCTCCCTTCAAACTTGGGAGCCAGGGGAGCAGAGCGGGCTGGGGCCCCAGGCCTGCATGGGGGGAAGCAGAGGGGGGCTGGTCCCAGGCCTCTGTGGGGGATGGGGGGCTGGCTACTTTCTGTGGGAAGTGGAGTGACCCGGCCCCAGCCTGCTCTACTCCCCTGGTCCCAGGCTTGTGTTGATATTGTCTGGATTTGTGCGAGTTTTTGTGCATATTAGCAATTGTGTGTGTGTGTGGCTGGATTCATGCATATGTTTGCAATTGTGTGTGTGTGTGTGTGTGTGTGTGTGTGTATATGCTCTGCTGCCCTCTCCTGGCGTGACAACAATTTCTCCATATGTCACAGCCCCCATACCGTCGACCCTGGTGATGATTTCCCCATCTTACAAGGGCTGGCTGGCCTGACCCTTCTCCCCTCTGCAGAGTGTGGCGGGGGCTGCAGTTCACCCTCTGTGGGGCAGAAGTGCCAAGGTTTGGGGTGCTGGGCTCCAATGCACCTGGAGAGCAGCTCATGTGAGGTGGGGCAGGGTGTGTGGTGTCCGTTCTGCGTTGCCTGGTGCTGGGCCATTGCACAATCCCCAGCCACGCCGCACAGCGTGCCCCGAGAGGGGGTAGGGGGCCAAGCAGATGATCCAGCATGAGGGGATCATTCTCATTGGTAGCTGTCCAGTGGCAGTGAGTTCAATAGGCCTTGGCACATGCTGTGTGGGGCAGGAGGTCCTTGTATTTGGAGCAGTGGGAGTGAACTGCATGCAGTTGTGTCTCTGAGCACGATTGTGAATATTATGGTGTGGGGGGGGGTGATAGTGTGTGTGGCTGGGGGTGTGATTGTTTCTCTCTTTGGGGGTTGGGCTAGCATGTCCCACTGGGTGTGTTGTGTGTGAGTGTTTTGGGATTGTGTGAGTCCCTTTGTGCATCTGTGTGTGTGTGTGTGTGTATGTGTGTGTCACTTGCTGCAGGATACAAAATCCTACACAGCCATTTCCTACCGGTTAGCCCAGCAACACACTGACACAAACAGTGTCACAGACGCGCACACACACAGAGCAGGGCTCAGCCCCGCCAGCAGAGGGCAGCAGGGACACATACGTCTCCCCTGGGCCAGCTTAGACAATTTCCCGTCACAACCCAGCACAGTGCTGGTGCCCCCACACGGGGGTGGGCAGTGACTGGGCGAGGGGGGCAGATGTGCTGGATCTGTAAAAGCAGCAAAGAGTCCTGTGCCACCTTATAGACCAACAGACGTATTGGAGCATGAGCTTTCGTGGCTGAATCCCCACTTTGTAGGCTAGATTAGGAAGGAAGCACTTTGGGAAAATCAGTCAAGGCCCTTAGCAGAGCTGGGACACAGTCCCAGTGACCCCTGTACCACCCTGGGAGGGCAGTGGGGTTTAGTGGTCAGAGCAGGACGGGGCTGGACACCAGGACCCCTAGGTTCTATGCTTGGCTCTGGAAGTGGAGGGGGTCTAGAGCAGTGGGCCTGGGAACCAGGACTCCTGGGTTCCATAGCGGAGACTGGTTTTCCCTGTGCTTCCCTCCCTAGAGATCCCAGACCAGCCCCCTAGTGGAGACTGAGCAGGAGTAGGGGGAGTTGTTCTCCCACTTTGGAGTTATGATTCAAATTCCTCCCCCCCAGGGGTTATGATATCACAGAATCTGCCCCTCTCAAGACAGAGAAAACTAGTAGGATGAGGATTCTAGCTGCAGACACCCCTTGTCATTGCAAGACCCCCCAACCTGCTTGCAGCCACAAAACATTCTCTCACAATATGCACCACCTGCTTGGACAGGACCTCTTGCTCCCACCCCTTTCTTTATCACCACCAGCCAGGTGCCACATCCCATTCACACACCTTTCGTCACTACGTAGCTCAGTGGCAATCACTGCCCCGAAGTGACTCTGGTGCAGGCACTCCCCACACGAACTCCCCGCACTGGATTCTGTCCACACACAGAGAATTCTTTCTGCCTGGCTCCTTAGGTTCATCTTGTTGCTCTCCCTACTGCCGCCAGACAGTGCTCATCTGCATAACCCCGTTCATGGACACGTGACACCTTCTGTCCTGCTGGTTTCAAGTGAGTTGCCCTTGGGGTGTGAGCAGGTCATAGCACATCACAGCCCCAGCGCATGTCACAGCCCCAGCCAGGCTGGCTCCAGGCACCAGCTCAGCAAGTAGGTGCTTGGGGCAGCCAAGGGGAAGGGGCGGCATGTCGGGCTCTTTGACAGCAATTTGGCAGCAGGTCCCTCGGTCTCTCTGGGAGGGAAGGACCTGCCACCGAATTGCCACTGAAAAAAAAGGTGGCACAGTGGAGCTGCCACCGATTGCATTAGTGGTTTGTTTTTTTTCCCTCGCCGCTTGGGGTGGCAAAAAACCTGGAGCCGACCCTGGTCCCAGCACACATCACAACCCCAGCACACGTCATAGCATATCACAGCCTGGGGCAGGGAGATATTGGAGGAGGGGATGGGGGGAGAATGGGGGAGGGAGAGACCCAGCCTCATACACCCATAGGGGCAGGGAGATATTGGGGGAGGGGATGAGGGTAGGGAGAGACCCAGCCCCACAGTCCCGTAGGGGAAGGGGATATTGGAGTCAGGAGGAGAGGAGAGGGGGTTGGTAGAGACCCAGCCTGAGGTGCAGGGGAAATGGGGTGGGGAGGAGGGAGCTGGGGGACAGAAGAGACACGTGGGGAGTGGTGAAATGTTGGTCCAGGGAAACTGAGTCACTCCCAGGACATGCTGTGCAGGGGGGAGCACAGGGGCAGGGAGAGAGACCTAGTCCCACAGAGCCCAAGAGGGATATTGGGGGCAGGGGAGGGGATGGAGGGATGAGAGACCCAGGCCCATAGATGTCCCCTGGCTCCCAAGTTTCGGGGGAGCGGGAACCCTCCCCACAGCACTCGCCGGTGGCATTGCTGGGAACCAAGGGAGTGGACCAGGCTGAGGTTAGGTCACTCCACTTACCATGCAGTGACTGCAGGGGCAGGAGGGAGGGGCTGGGGCAGAGCAGGGACGGGAGCCATGAGGAAGAGCCAGGCAGCGCACCCTGCAGCAGCTCCCCACCCCAGCTCCCCACTGCTCCGCCTTCTCCCCTGAGCATGCTGGTGCCGCTCCACTTCTTCCGCCTCCCAGACTTGCGGTGCCAATCAGCTGTTTAATGCGGCTAGCCTGGGAGGGGAGGAGAATTAGAGCAGGGGCGGCGTGCTCAGGGGAGAAGATGGAGCAGAAGTGAGCTGGGACAGGGAGCGGTTCCCCTGCATGCCGCTGCCCCCGTTACTTGCTGCAGGCAGGGGGTTGGGTGTCACAAAGGCTGATACATGAGCCCCAGGTGCTTCCAGTCTAGCCTTTGCCATTCCTGACTTGCCAAAAAAAATGGGCGGCTGCCTGGGCTGGCGTGTAGAGCAGTTTCCCTCTTCCAAATGTGCACCAGACCTTATGCTTGAGGGGGCTTGGTGAATAGCACCTTGGGAGCCTGGGTGTTTCTCTGCTTCTCGTCAGCTCTGGAAAAGCCTCTTGGGGTAAAATCTCCTGCCCCATGGCAAAAGTGAGCACCTTTAGTGGGAACAGTAAGAGGCCCCACCGGTGGGGCTGGTCCTGCTTTCCTACCATCTTTGATAATGGCCACAGAGCATCAGCAGTCGCCCCACATGCTCGTCTGCAGGTGACCTTCAAGGGTGTTTGGCATGGCAGGGAGCAGGCTGGCTGAGTGTTTTTGTACCTGTCTGAAGGCCACACATAGGCATGGTCCTGCTCTCCTCTTGCCCTGACCTCGGTTGTTGTGTGGCTTTTAAGCCTTCCCTTGGAGCCGTCTGCACCAGCCGCCTCTGCTCTAGGAGCCCAGAGGAGGAGAGGTGGTCTGGGCTCCAGCCTGGGAAGCCTGGCCCTGGCACTCCTTCCTTTAAATGCCATGTGGGCAAGAGGAAGAGTTGAAGCTACAGGGACCAAAGTTGTGGACATCAGGTGAATCAGAAAGAAACCCAACCATTAGGTCAACTCGCAGGAATCTCTAGCCAGACTGTTAAATTCTAGGACCCCGCCCTATAGCGGCCAGCTGGACCAAAGACGTATCTCCAATGGGCATCAGTGACCCAAGAGGAGGAGAGAAAGCCTCGCTGAAGTTCACTCAGGTAGAGGATAATCATACACATTGAGCTCCAAGGTTTTCCGGCAAACCACAATATCTCCAGGAGGTCCCACTGAGATTTAAACTCAGATTCCAGGATTCAAAGTCCTGAGTGCTGCCTCTTACACCTTGGAGCCTGCTGCTGTTTTGTTTTCTAGACCCCTGTGACTCTCAGCTGGCTGGTTTGCACTCTGCACTTATTGCTTCCCACCAGTGTCTTCCTCTCGCAAGACTCTCTTTCCTCCTCCAGAGACTGTTGTCCTGCACTATGGGATCTGTGGGTCCTGCCCTGAGTCACCACATCCCCCTGCTTAGTCTCCATTCCCTGCAGGCTCCAAAAATGTCAGGGGAGGCCGCCCCTCCCTTCACTCAGTGCTCCCCCTCATATTGGCCATACTGCAGCCTCATCTCCTGGAACTCGGGCAGCTGTCACTTGATCTGGTTGTACAGTCAAAGGATGACTGGCTCCCCAGCCTGGATGCACTTGTGGAAATCCCACAGGCAACACTGCAGAACTTGGCACCATTAGTCTCTTTGATATTGCAGTGTTTGCCTGACCTCTGGAACAAAGCCGCCAACTCCTCCCTCACCGACTCCCGTCAATCCCTCTGGTTGCCATAGAACCCTCTGATGCTTTCCCGTTCTGCCAACAACACCAGGCCTCACCCCCCTGCTCCATTATCTTGCAAGCTCTGGATGTTCAGCTTCCAATATCCTTTGCCCTGGGTCAGGGATAGGGGCAGCTCCAGGCACCAGCGCAGCAAGCTTGTGCCTGGGACAGCAAGCTGCGGGGGACGGCCTGCCAGTCACTGTGAGGGTGGCAGTCAGGCTGCCTTCAGCAGCAAGCCTGCAGGAGGTCCTCTGGTAATGCGGATTAGGTGGTATGCCTGCGGGAGCTCTGCCAGTCCCGTGGTTCAGTGGCAATTTGGCAGCGGGTACACCGAAGGCGCGGGACTGGTAGACCTCCTGTAGGCATGCCACCGAATCCGCGTTACCAGAGGACCTCCCACAGGCATGCCATCGAAGGCTGCCTGAATGCCATGCTTGGAGTGGCAAAATACATAGAGCAGCCCCTGGTTAGGGAATTGTCCACACTGAGCACATGGTGAAAGTGGCGTGATCCGAAAAGTCCATAAGCACCATCCTGCACTAGGCTGTCGACATGCTGTCCTTCACGTAAATCCGCACAGTGCGACTCCTGGCCCATCCCCGCAGAAAGGTGAACCCGCTCTGGGGCTGGTGTGAGCTCCTCCGACCTCATTACAGACCTGCGCCAGGTAGTGCTCATTGTAAAAATGTTTCCTCTGACAGTCAGGAAAACAGGACCAGCGGTCCTCAGGCCGGCTGACACAATTCAAATCCCCCCAACACCAAACAGTCCAGAGGAAAGGAGCCTTTCCTTCCACTGATCTTTCCATTCATGTCTTAACTGGGGACCATACACACTAATATAGCCGTAACCAGTGCTGCAGAGCACAAAGTCCACAGTAATGCCTTCCCTGATCGGAGCTCCAGCCCCTTCTGCACTCACACCGCAAATGTGAAGAGCAAGACTCCAACCCCTCCTCTGGCAGTGACCTCAGTTGCTCTGTAGATTTTAAGCCTTTCCTTGGAGTTGTCAGCACCAGCCGCCTCTGCTCTAGGTGCCCAGAGGAGGAGAGGTGTGCTGGGCTCCAGCCTGGGGCTCTTCCTCCCTCCTGCCTAGCCCTGACTATCAAGCCTGGCCCTGGTCCTCCTTTATTCAAGCACCATGTAGGCAAGAGGAAAAGTGTGGCAGGAAGCAGAAGGGCCAAACTTTTGGGCCCCATGTGAAGCAGCAAGAATCTCAATCACCAGATCAAACCACAGGACTGCAGGCATCAGCAACCAGGGTAGCAAGTTCTAGAGTCCCAACCAATTTTGGCCATCACAACCCAAAACCCAGCCCTAGTGGGCAAGTCACCCAGCAGGAGGGGAAAGATCTGCTCTTGTACAGCTGGAAACAAGGAAGTTGAGCACTGTGAATCCAGGGCTTTACCACAAGGTCCCACTAAGATTTGAACTCAAATTGAATGACTCAAAGTCCTGAGCGTTGCCCATTACACCATGGGACCAGCTTGAGCTGCTTTCTCTGCACAGTGGTGACCCTTACGGGGCTGGCTCATGTAAGGGACTGTTGGCCCCTTACTAAAACTTAGTGGGGTTTTGGTTGGCTAGTTCCCAGTCCCAACTGATGGGGGAAGGGCCAATGAGAAATCAGGACCCAGAGACTGACAGTCCCCAGGGGCAATGGGGAGAGGCCAAAGCTCCAAGTTAGCTGGACTGACAGGCCAGACAGTGTAATGAGGGAGTCACCAGGCCAGGGGGTCCCATCCTCTGTGTGAGCTGGAACTGCCTGGGCCAGAACGGGGTGGAGTTAAGGAGAGAGCAAGACCCCGAGAAGAGCCAGGGAGCAGAGCTGCACCAGCCAGGGAGAACCAGAGCAGATCTGTGCTGGGAGCCAAGCCGCAGCAGCACAAGCCATAGAAGCTGCCCAGGGAGCAGATCTATGCTAGGAGAAGAGCTGCAGCAAGCGAAGCAAGAGGAGCAGCCCAGGGAGCTGGAGGCAGAGCCGCAGCAGCACTGGGGCTGGAGGTGGGTGCAGTGAGCAGTGTGCAGTGTGGGAGAGCGAGGGGGACTCTGGGCAGAAGGCTCAGTGCAAGGAGATGCCACCCATCAAGAGATCCCCTACATGGGGGCTGACACTGGGAGCAAGGGTCCTGTCACCTAGAGCATGTGGCCACTGCCAGAGCAAGTGTCCAGCCCGTGATGTCCCTGCAGCACAGCCAGGGCCTGCGAAGGAGGCTGGGACATGTGAGGGAGAGACTGTGACCTGCCCTGACCCTCCAGAGACGCTGGTTGTGATCTCCCTGCACCACAGAACAAGGTAACATGTTTTCCTTTAATCTTTCCTTATGTTTTACATTGATTGCTGGGTAATAAATGGTGTTTGCTTGAAGCACATGCAATGAGGAGTGGGTCAGGGAAGTGCCCAGAGTGGAGACACTGTAGTCCTGTTCAAGTGATCATGACAAGATTGGGGGTCAAACAGTGATGAGCTGCCAAAATCTTAACAACCGGCTCCCTATAAAAATTTCTAATTTAAGGAGGCGGAGCGGGGGAGGAACTGGGGCGGGGGGAGACATACTTGTGGGGCAAGGAGCCCCTACAGGGGCTGGGGAAAATTGTCTCTGCCCCCAACAGCCCTGGAGCTTGCAGCCCACCCACACACACCCCCGCCTGCTTACCTTGCCTGCAGCTCAAAGCAGCAGGACAACTCAGAAGCTCAGCTGAGCAGCCCAGCTGGTGCTGGTGACTGGTCACACTGCAGCTGGTGGGAAACAGGGGAACCTCAGCCTCCCCAGCTGGGAATCCTGAGAATAACAGGATGGTCCGGCCTGCAGACCGGAGTTCTTTGCCCATCCCCTGGTCCCTTAACAACCGGTTCTCCACAGAGGTCTAATTTTAGCAAGCAGTTCTTGGGAACTGGTGGGAACCGACTCCAACTCACCATTGGGGTCAAACTCCTCAGGATTTCTGGGCCCAGCCTTGTTGGGGTTGTGAGGACTCTGCCACACATGAGAGTAGAAAGAGCCTCCTGGGGGTCAGGCAGGCCTCTGGGTAAAGGGGTGGGGACTCAGGTCCTTTCTCTGGCCAATTGCACCAGAGTCATGTATAAATGAGGGAAGTTCCCCACAATAGCCAGACCTGAACTACCAGTACACACTTGTACTCTGTCCCTCTTCCCCTCATTTCTGCTGCTCCCCCTCTGAGCTTTCTCAGCACCTGGCCCTACAGCGCTTCCTGCCAGCCAGAGACTGTGTGTTCTAGGCCTGTTCCTGTGGATGTGGCCTCTCTCCTGATTCCTGAGGAAAGGAACCTTTCCAGGAAATGGCCATGGATTCTGGGAATCTGCATGTGGCTGGTGGACAGCACCAGGAATCATTTGGCTCCTGGCACACAAGGCCACTTAAAAAGCTGGGTGTCTAGACAGGGTCTTGAATCCTGGACCCTCAGATTAAAAGCCTGATGCTTTACCAACTGAGCTACCTGGGCTTGTTGAGATCATCTTCACCGTTCACTACAAGAGCAAGCAGGTAGGCAAAAGAGAGGCAAAAAGAGTCCCCAGAACCACTCCTCTTTTTCTGCACATCCACTGCCTTTCAGCAGGATTCCTCCTCCTCCCTCCTGTGCCTCAGTATGACTAAATCTCCACACCTAGACAGTCAGTCCGTCCACTGCACCCCAATCCCCCATGGCTGAGCCTCCCTGCCAAAGCCCTGCACCTGGCTCCATAGAATTAAGTCTCACGTGTCACTGGGAACTCTACTTCTTGTGCCCAGAGAGTCTTGGCCTCCCTCACTAGATGACCTGAGAAACACAATGTCTGCCTTTTCCAAAGAAGTGCTTGGAGTGGTTTTTCTTGTGTTACCATGTGGCCTAATGGATAAGGCGTCTGAGTGTGGATCAGAAGATTGAGGGGATAAGTCCTTTGGTGATTGTGTTTCTGCAGTTTTACCGTTGTGCTGAACATCCTGCTCCCTTCAGGGCTGGAACCTCTTCTTGGCTGCTCAGGCCAATGCTCTGGCTTCAGCTAGAGCCCCGGGAAGGAATTGGGGGGTGAGCATCACAAAGGCTGGACATGAGCCCCAGGTGCTTCCAGTCTAGCCTTTGCCCTTCCTGACTTGCCAAAGAAAGTGGGCAACTACCCGGGCTAGCGTGTGCCCCTGTCCCTATGCCGGGGGGTACTTGCTACATAGCGTCTTCGGAGCCTGGGTGTTTCTCTGCTTCTCGCCAGCTTGGGAAAAGCTTCTTGGGGTAAAATCTCCTGCCCCACTACAAAAGTGAGCACCTTGAGTGGGACCAGTCAGAGGCCCCACCATGGGGGCTGGCCCTGCTTTCCTACCAACTTGTGGTGTTATCCACAGAGCATCAGCAGCTGCCCTGCATGCTAGTGATCTTCAGTGGGTGTTTGGCATGGCAGGGAGCAGGGTGGCTGGGTGTTTTTGTGCCTGTCTGAAGGCCACACATAGGCATGGTCCTGCCCTCTTCTAGCCCTGACCTCAGTTGCTCTGTGGCTTTTAAGCCTTCCCTTGGAGCTGTCAGCACCAGCTGCCTCTGCTCTAGGTGCTCAGAGGAGGAGAGGTGTGTGGGGTCACTTTTACAGATGCCCTTTCCCTGGTACTGCCCTTGCTCAGCTGTGCAGAGGAACTTCCATCCCCAGTCCCTGCCTAGCAGTCCTCTGGCACCATTCCTGAGGGTCACCCTGCCTTGCTCTTTTCCTGCCAGGTTGGGAAAGACAGCTCTCATGGTTAAAGGTCAGGTGTGCCAACTAGGGGCAGAAACCCATTCTATGTTTTCCTGCTGGAGAGTCCAAGATCAGGAACTTACCTTGAGTGTAGGCACTGCTGTGCCCCCAGAAAACCAGCCACCCCTGCACAAAGAGGGATGACAGGGTCTGCTAAAGCCAGGGATTGAACCAGTGACCTTTAGATCTTCAGTCTAACACTCTCCCAGCTGAGCTACTTTGGCAGCTGTATGACAGCATTTTGGCCTGTTGCTTCTCTGTCTGGGATGTTTTTGTCAGCAGTTGCACACAAAAAGGACAGGAAAACGAATGGCTGCTCCACACCCCCACCGGAGGAACCCGATGCCATTAGCTGTGGTGAGTGGCTGTTGGCTGACAGGGCCTGTCCCCGAGGAGCTGGAACAGCAGCTGCCGCCTTCCCCTTGGCTCCAGGCTGTGGGAAATGCTCATTGCCTGGCTGCATGGGCGGATGCTGCTCCGTGCTCTGGAGAGTGTCTGTGTTGCTCTGTCAACCCCTCATCTTCATTGAGCCAGTCTGGTAAGGTCCCAAGTGCCCGCTCCAGCCTGGCAGCTGAGAGTCTGTGCAGACATCAGCCCCCCTGCCAGCCCCACAGGCAGCAGCAGCGCCAGCACCCCTCGGAACACAGGGGCACTCAATGCACTTCCTGTGGGAAAATGGCTCCTTGTTGTCCAGCTGCTAGAGTGAGAGCCAGGAGAGAGCAGTGTCTGGCTCACCTTGGGAGAGAGAAGAGACCTGGTGAGTGCGGATCTCCCTCTGTCTCCCCCGCAATGCTGGTCAGTTTTATTGTCACTGTGATAAGTCAGTGCTTCCCTTCAGGGCCAGCCCTCGAGGGGTCTGGGATAAAAACCCTCTTTCCTCCCCAGGCCCTGCCCCCACTACACCCCTTCTCCCAAGCCCCCACCCCTGTCCCATTTCTTCCCATCCTGCACCTTCCTGCCCCATTCCTCTCCCTCCCCCACCTCTTCCCATCCCTGCTCCTCCCCATCCCCGCCCAGTGCCTCCTGCACCCCACTGAACAGCTGATCACTGGCAAGTGAGAGGCACTGAAGGGGAAGAGGAGGACCTTGTCGCAAGGCCTGTAGTGGTGGGAGCTGGCTGCCAGTGGGTGCTGAGCACCTATTTTTTCTCTGTTGGTTCTGCAGCTCCCATGGAGTTGCTGACTTGGCTCCTTTTGCATGCTAGAGAGAGGAGCAGAACCAGGGCTATGGCTGTTCTGTGGGGCACTAAGTGAGTGGCAGAGGCTTCAGGTGCTGAGAGTTTCCCTGACCCCTCAGGGACACAGTGTGAGGTGGTGTTCCAGTGATCTCTACGAAAGGAGCAGAAGAGGATTTACTTGGGGTGGAGAGAGAATTAAGAGTGTCTCAGGGGGCTGTACAGAAGTATTGCCCGGGTTAGAGACTGGCTAAAACACAGGCCTCGCTGTGACCGAGATTCAAACCTGCGCTGGGAAACCCTGTTGGATTTTAACTCCAACTCCTTAACCACATAGCCATCTGCACAAAACTGCCCCATTGCCAGAGAAACTGGTAAAGAATCACAATGACCAGGTGCGAAGTCATCTGAACTATAGGATTCCCACAGCAAACCTGGCTCCCAAAGCACAGGGGGGATTTTGGGTTGGTTCTCTTTGCTTAGCCATGTGCAGTCGCACAGAGAGCGCATTTAAAAGTCTCCCCTCCCACAGAGTGGAAATGGGAAATGATTCTCAACTTGATGCCTGATGTAGGGTGACCAGACGTCCTGATTTTATAGGGACTGTCCCGATATTTGCTTGTTCCACGTCCTGACCAATGATTGGTCGGGACACTGGACAAACAAATATTTTTGCCGTCTGCTCCAGCACACAGGCAGAGTCCAGAGGGACACTTGCCCCCACAACCCCACCTCCGTCCCCTCCTTCCCCCATTGGATCCCTCCCTAAATCCCACCCCTGGCCATGCCCCAGCCCCAGCCCCACCCCATCACTGCCCCATTGGATCCCTCCTCAAAACCTCGCCCTGGCCCCGCCTCTTCCCCAAGTATGTGGCATTCCTCCTCCCTCCCAGGTTTGCACACAGGCCATGGCCATGGCTGGGAGTGCAGCACGGAGGCTGCTCCAACCTTGAGGCTGTGGGGCAGCGCAGTGGGGCTGGGGGCAGTACGGAGCGGACAGGACCCATGTGGGCGGGGGGCAGAGACACATGTGGGGCAGACACGCTCCTGCTGGGAGCTGCCTGGTTCACCTCTTGCCCTGGAGCAGCAGGAGGGGCCCGGATCATGGCTCGGCTGCAGAGCTCAGAGCCCAGGCTGGGCCCAGGAGCGAGGAGATGGGGGAGCTGGGGATGTATCGGGGGTTGGAGCCGAGAGTTGGTTGGAGATGGGGCTGTGCCATTGCCGCTTGGCTGCGAGGGGGCCCTCTGGCTTTTTTTTCTTTGCTCCGCCCCCTGCGTCTCGATATTTCATCTTTGACATCTGGTCACCCTAGCATGATGTGAATGAGAATGTCTGGACCAAGGGGACAGGGATTGGTCTCTGCTAGAGAAACCACTGTCAAGTTTTAGCAAAATAGGACAAGTCAGCAAATAAAAATAACCTCAGGTATCAGTAACTGCTACAGGTTGCAAATTCCTACATGCAGCAGTTTCTGGCACTACACCTGTGCAGCTCTGCTCCCCGCTCTTCTCGGGCTCCTACTCTCTCCTTAGCTCTGCCCCACTCTCGCCCAGGCAGTTCCAGCTCACATGGCGGATGGGACCCCCTGGCCTGGTGCCTCCCTCATTACACTGTCTGGCCTGTCAGTGCAGCTAACTTGGAGCTTTGGCCTCCCCACATTGTCCCTGGGGACTGTCAATCTCAGGGTCCTCATTTCCCGTTGATCCTTCCCCCTTCTATTGGAGCTGGGAACTAGCCAACCAACACCCCCCCCACACACACTAAGTTTTAGTAAATGGCCAAGAGCCCCCTTACACAAGCCAGCCCCATAAGGGTCACCAATTTGCAGAGAAGGCAGCACAAGCTGATCCCATGGTGTAATGAGCAGCACTCAGGACTCTGAATTCTGTAATCTGACTTCAAATCACAGTGGGACCTTGTGTTGGCTTGAAGTTGTGGTAAAGCCCCAGAACACAACTTCCCTGTCTCCAGCTGTGTAAGAATGAATCTTTCCCCTCCTGCTGGGTGACTCACACCTCCTAGAGCCAGGTCTTTGGCTGGAATGGCCACAATGGGTTAGGGCTCTAGAACTTGCTACCCTGATAGCTGGGATTCTTGTTGCTGCACCTGATGTTCACAAGCTTGGCCCTTGTGCTTTGATAGGGAAACCCCCCCGACCCCACCTTACCCAAGGCCCCAGGCTTTTTGCTAAGAATAGAGTAAGAGTAGGCCCTTAGCTAGAAGCAAGAGTTTTAACTCCTGCTAAACTTGTTTTTCTGTACAAAGGGCACGCTGAGGCAAAAAGATGTGGTCAGGGCCCCAAAAAGAGGAACTAGAATTGTATAAAGGGGAACCAGGAGATCTGTTAAGTTATAACAGCTGAGTAATAGAAAAAGTAATAGAACGGTCAAACCGCAGACTTGACTGGCAAAGACAATAGCAGGAAAAGCCATAGATTTAAGATTGGGGTTTTGCCATAAATGGAAAATTAATTGGTCAGCTTGCTTGTTATCATTATATCCAAACAAGGCAAATAACATGTGTAACCAGCGTGCTATGTTTTGCGGTTTTAACCTTTATAAGCCTGGTAAAATTTGTAACATGTAGAGCAGCAGCCAGCCTCTTGACATTTGGTCTATGCTGTCTCTCCCTGCATATATGCTTGTATAAGATAAAGGTGTCTCAGGCTGTCTGATCAAATCATTAAAGTGGTGGTCTTTTCCCCGACAATTTGGTGCATTGGCCGGGAACCCACAAGAGGGCTTTCCTGGATCGGAGGACCGCGGACAGTTTCCTTCCAACCCCAGGGCCCGTCTAAGAGGTAAGAGACCTTTTGAAATCTCTGTTGGGGTCTGGGAGAGGACTGGTCCATAGGCTCCGGTTTGGGGTAAGTCACAAGCTGGGTTCAAACTTTTAGCCATCAGACAGGCCTGACACCCTTTTCTAAGGTACCCGTTCCCGGTACACCCGACGAGGTGATTCGGACCGTGGGTCCAAGTGTTTACTCTAGAGTCTCCCATACCATCCCGAGAGTCGACTCCCCGTGGAAAGGCCCATCTGAAAGGACTGGGCTGAATCCCAGAGTGTTACGTCTTAGGAAGTGTTTGTGTGGTTGTGTGAAAAGGCCGAGTGGCCGGAGTGAGTGACAGCTGTGGGAAGACGCCCCGAGCCTCTCGCAAAGTGAAAGCTTGTGACCGAGTGTCTCGAAAGCAAGCCCCATAGCTGAGTTTGGAGAGACTGTGAAGCTTCCCTGGCTGGCAAGTCCTGGTAAGTGGCTACCCAGCTAAGGTGCGTGCATGTTTCCCCGTCCCTTTTTACTCCCCTTCCATGACCCATAACCCTGTGACCGCTCCTCGAGCACTGTCCTCTATAGAACCGCAGGGTTCCTCTCCTTGCTCCTCGGAGCTATAAGCTCTCTTCCCTTCTCGGAGAGGAGGGAAGCCCCAGGAAACCGTACCGCTGCATCTATAGCTTCAGAGGCATCGTTGGCTTGAAGGCTGGTGCTCTGGGCTGGCGGCAGGCGTACGGAGACCACGGGTTCTCCAGCTAGGGTCGAAGCCCTAGGGAGGCCCGCCCCACCTCTTACCTCTTTCCTTGTAGGTACCTGCTGTAGTGCAAGTCAGCGAAAGCCTACTCCTATTTCCCCTGCCGAGGGCAGGTAGAGAGGACATTGGTGTTAGAACCGTGGTAATCCTGATAAGCGTTCCCTTGTGTGAGTGGCTTGAGTGATGGGGAGCTGAAGTAAGAATGGGGACTAGTGAATCCAAAGGGATTCTAATCCCACCAAAAGGCACACCTACTGCTTATATGTATGTACATTATAATCTGTTGACATGTAAATATTTGCAGAAGTGGAATTGGTATACTAGGGGGTCTTAAGGACTCCCAGGAAAAGTTAAACTTTAAACTTTAAAAAAAAAAAAAAAAAAAAAAAACTTAGGAAAAACTAGTCCTTGTCCAGGGACTGTCGGGCCAGTCTGCAGCTGGTCCGAGAGCCCCTCTTTGGGGAGCGGTGGCCTCTAGACTGCTGCCTTTATCCCCACCAAATGATTTAAATGACTTATTTATAAAATATAAACAGTGGCCCCACCGGTAGCCATTGATGAAGGGGAAGGTCAAGCTACCTCTCCCCCTCCCATAATTGCAATTGGTAATTGGTAAGGCAAAAATTTAGAAGGTATTTTAGCAGCTGCTGCTCAGCGTTTTCATCAGCAGCTTGAAAGAAAGAAGGATGAAACAGAATCTAAACTTATGGTCCTGCAAATTTAAACCATGCAGAATTCTTATAAAAAGTTCTCCAGACAGAAACAGGGTCTAGGAGCACCTGGGGTGAATCCTCGACCTAACTCCGATTCCTGCTTTTTGTACTGGCAGGAAGGGCACTGGAAGGCTAAATGCTCGTGGAAAGAGCTGCGCCTACTGTAAGCAGGAATGCTACCTTATAAAGGAGTGCCCCACGCACCCTAGATGGTCTTCTCACCCCGGAGAAGTGCCGGAGCTAGCCCCTTTCCCGAATTTCCAGTTCTTCCCTAATCCGCCTCCTCTGCAGCCAGGTTGCTAGGAGGGTCCGGAGACTAGTAACATCATTGCCCCGCTTTTTTCCTGGTAATTTCCCTATTGTTTCCTGTGTAATAAATGGTACTTTTACCTCATGTTTGATAGATATTAAAGCCTTGTGTTTTACCCTGAGGTTGCAGGAGTTTCTGTCTGTGCCCCTTTCTTAGAATATTGTTACGGCAGTAGGAGTGGGAAATGTTCCCATTCCCCATTCTGTACCGTTTTTGTTTTTTTTTGGTCCCCTCTCTAACCGACATGCATTTCTCCTTAGTCCGTGTTCTCCCGTCAACCCATTAGGAAAAAATTTGTTGTGTGAATTAAATTGTACAATCTGTTGTACCCAAATGGTGTGTATCTGGATATGCCCGATCCCGCTCACAATAAGGCCCTGGCAGTTTTTTAGAGGAACACTCTAAGGAGAAGACTGACCCCAGCCCTTCCTCGTTGCAACAGGAACTGTTGGTTAAGGTCTCTCCCTCCCTGTGGGCATTGTGAGCCGATCATGCTGACCAGGTTTTGGGCACATTGGATCTGCCCAGCTGGCTGAAATTTGCCTGAACCCAGCAAGACCACTTCCCAAAAATATAGTTAAATCCCTCCTCTCAAACTATACCGAGGAAGGAATTTTGTTGTGCTGTTTATGCTGTTGTTCTCCCTATTTTATTTATTGTTTGTAGCCCTGTTATTATTCTCTTTTGTAGTGCACCGATGCTGAGGGGTTGTTGTTGCCTCAGGGAAAGATTGTGTTAAGTCCAGACATAAAGAAAATGTTGATCGTTGAACAGGATGCCTCTGGATGTGGTGTGTGTATGTGGATGGGTGTGCGTGGATAAATAGAAGGGGATTTGGTCGGGAGGCCCGCTCTCCTTGCCAAATTGTTAGTGCAACAATGCTTGTGCCCACGAAAGAAATAATGTAGCAAGAAAAGCAGGATCGGGCCCAGGTGGGCAGGCAACAGACAGAGAGATTGAAAAACGGGTTGAAAACTTTGAGGATGTAGTGAAAGGAAGGAGTCAGTAAGTGTAAGCATGGGGATTTCAAATACCCAGGACTTACTTTAAATGGTGACTTAAGTTGATAAAAGTGGCTGTTGGGAGACAAGCAAGTGATTTGAGGGAGAGTGAGAAGTTAACTCTGTAGTTGCTGGAGGAAACAGCAGTTGAATTTTGTAAAAATGCTAAAGAAGAAAGTTCTTGGTGTCTGTGAAATGTTTGTAAATAAATTCAGGCAAAGAAATTATGGAATAGCAATTATTTGATTTGGCTATGAACAATTTAGTTGAATTAGCTGAAGAATGTACACAGTGTTATGTAATTGAAAACCTGCGCTGCCTATAAAACAAATACTGGAAAATATGGGGAGTAATTTGAGTAATTCCTCAGTTTTGCCTGCAATCAGCAAGGATATTTGTAAAGAAAGAAATATTTTAAGCAAAATAATTTTATTTAAATGTTTAAATGTTGTAATTGCAAGATTTGACCGTAGATAAGGTCACAGACCCCATCTCTTGGACATTAAAGGCTAATGAGACTTTCACTCAGGTTAAGCATGTTCTGGCCTGAGCATTGGCACTGGGCCTCCCTGATTATAAGAAACCCTTTACTCTCTATTGTCGTGAGAAAAGGAGGGGATGGCCCTAGGGGTCCTCACGCAAACCCGTTACATATTTTAGTTCCTCTTTGGACCCAGTAGCTGATGGCTTCCCTCTGAAATTTTTTGTCTTTGTATGCTGCAACCTCTTTCTCCAGCTGCGTCCCCTCATGACCTGGCGCTATTGCAAGAGTCAGCGTCTAAGAAGGAGAAGGACGGTTGGGATGAAATGGGTGTTCTCCACACCTTGTGGTGCACTCCAGATGGTCATCTGGTTGCGCCCCGGGCTTTGTTCCCCTACCTTGCTCACGTGGCCCATGGTTTGGCCCGCGTGAGAAAAGGAGGGATGATTGCATCAGGGGTGTGGCATTGGTATGCCTCAAAATTTTTAATCATGGCTCAACAATATTGTAATCCTTGCCCTATTTGTCTGGCACACAACAGTGGAAAACCAGTCCGGACTAGACCGGCAGCTCACCCCACTCCATGAGGACCCTTTGTAAATATTCAGATTAACTTTATAAACATGCCAAAATGCTGTTCTTATGAGTATGTGTTAGTTTTAGTAATATATTTCCTTATAAAAAGGCTTATGCCAAAATGGTTGTGAAACTTTGGCATACGTGTAAATAGCAACAGTGAATGTGAACCTAATTTTACTGGACAAATTATAACTAAGTTATGTGCAGCTTCACAGATCTAGTATGGCCAAATGCATTTAGAAGGCCACTTCCAATTGAAAAAAAAAAAAAACGCACTCAGCTCTTATAAAATTTCTACCAGGGCACCCAGTGCAACTATCGACAGTGCCCTGCTGGCTTTGGCTCAGGTGGACATTTATTTAATAGATGACACAATGCATAATTATCGCCAGGCACTAATAAAATGTGTTAAGTCTTTTTAAATACAGTAGCTCTGCTGCTTGCTGAAACCAGAAGACTGGGTGTACATGGAGGTCCACCAGCGAGGAACTGCCCTGACTCCATGCTGAAAGACCCTTATCAAATCCTGTTAATTACCAACACTGCTGTGAAGTGCCAAGAATTGACTACCTGCCCATGTTCCTCACTGTGATGACTCTCTGACTGATGATTGGTCTATCTTTCCTTCTGGCGTTGTTGCTCTTTCTGGACGGCAGGAGTGAAGGACAAGGTAAAAGAACTGGTAACTTCTCCTTTGTTTGCTGACAGACCCACTGAGCCTTCGAACTTTGCTAAGAAAACAACCTCTCCACCTGAGGACATAATAAAGCCTCCAAGCAAGCAAGGTGATTGTGCTAGTAACCTCTCCCTTGCGGCCTCACTGCTGGACAGCTAAGTGAATTAAGACTACGAAATCTCGAAGAATAGCCTGCGGAAGCTAGCCAAAACTACCTGAAAATGAGACTTTTAATGTTCCTTAACCTCTCCTCTTTAATGAACTTGGGATGGGGATGGAAAAGTAATATTTTCTGAATATTTCTCCAATTAGTAGCCTTACTTGTAAGCCCACTGCTGACACCACTAGTAAATAACCAAACATGTACCCACAGGACTTGTCTGACCACGGGAATATTTTTCTACTTAGAGGCTATTTCAGTAACCAGCAACATAGCCTGTACCCTGTTATAGTATTTTCTCTCCCATATAACGAACCTAAAGCCTCCTGAAAAAGTAACCGAGTGTATGACCAGCAGTTGTGGTATGGTTCTTCTAGGAAAAAGAAACCCAAGGGGGTTCAGATGGACCATACTTAATGCCAGGCTAGGAACTATCAAATTTGCCCTGCCCTTATCCCACTTCCAGATCACTTCTACCTGCCCCAATTGCTCCTGAGGGGCTACCCATGGGTTGGTATAGACTTGGGTTGCATCCTCCTGCCAAAGGAGGGATTTAACTGGCTCCTTGCGGGACGGGGCAAATAGTGCTGCTCCTGTCTGGAATATTTACAAAAAATCAACAGCATGATGAAAATTGGGCCAATTGGCCCAGGACATAGGCTTATATCCGGGGCACAAGTATGCAGTATCTGGGCTGGAGTGGACGAACTACATGTTGTCTCCACCCTTAGTTCTTTAACCCAAGATTTACTGCTAAAATGCTCTTAAGCATCGCTAAAGCAGGGAAGGCATTGTGGTGGGATCTGGCTTATTCTAAGGTAAAGGATTTTCTGAGCGACCAGCTAATGGCCGTTCGGAATGATCTTGACCACCAAGCTTGGCCCACCGCCCTTATGGATGCTTCAGGCTTACCATCTGATTTGTGGCCCTGGAAACACTTGGAGATTTTCTGGATGAAAATGTTGGTGCTCACAGTGCTCCTTCCAGGCCTATGGGCCAGTGAAAGGAGTGTGGGCTCCCACATACCGAATCTGGGAGGATTCTTGGGGAAGTTGTATGTGGGACTGGGTCATCCACCGGGATATGTGAGAAATAGAACCTCCCCAGCTCCAATGCATTCAAAAACTCAAACCTAGAGAAAACATTACAGTTCACCACTATGTGTAATAGGAAGGTAACGGCCATATAACAACCCTTGCCTCCCAAACCCTCATTCAGGCTAACGATAGCTGTGTCTCTGTTAACTCTTCTGTCTTACATGATGTAGCCTTTAACCTATTTACGAATTCAGGTACCCATGCTATCTATTGGCCCATAGAAAAAAACATATCAGGTTTCCTTACAGTTCCAAGTCCCTTTCGACTGGACATCTGTCATACCCGATCGATTTCACACACTATTATCTCTTTTATCAAAAGTCCAAAAAAATCTCCCAATTGAAAGAAAAATGTCATCTCCTTAAAAATATATATCAAGCAGAACTCAATGCTTTCTGTACTGCCCACATTGTCTCCTCTCTCTGTATAACAACGGCTATTTTTTGCCAAATCACAAAGGTCCTTCATCCATCCCAGCACCCCTGGTATGTAGGGGCTCTCTTAGGGGTCGGCATAATAATCACTCTGTGCCTCTGCTGTTGGTATTGTTGCTGTTGTAACACACGTTGTCCTAAATGCCCAAGATCAAGCTCCACTTCATATGCCCCACCGCCAGTGATACCCCTTAACCCATTAATGGAATCGACTTTAGCCAATGAGGATCGCCTGCATTATGCCACGCTGAATGCTTCCTTAGAAGAAGCCACCTATGCCAGCATTCCAAACTTAGAGAACCCTCATCCGGAGATCCAGGACTTAATGGATATCCAGAGTGAGGAGTTTGATGCCATGTAAGACAAAGGCATCAAAAAGGAGGGAGCTGTTAGGGAACCCCCCCCGACCCCACCTTACCCAAGGCCCCAGGCTTTTTGCTAAGAATATAGTAAGAGTAGGCCCTTAGCTAGAAGCAAGAGTTTTAACTCCTGCTAAACTTGTTTTTCTGTACAAAGGGCACGCTGAGGCAAAAAGATGTGGTCAGGGCCCCAAAAAGAGGAACTAGAATTGTATAAAGGGGAACCAGGAGATCTGTTAAGTTATAACAGCTGAGTAATAGAAAAAGTAATAGAACGGTCAAACCGCAGACTTGACTGGCAAAGACAATAACAGGAAAAGCCATAGATGGAAGATTGGGGTTTTGCCATAAATGGAAAATTAATTGGTCAGCTTGCTTGTTATCATTATATTCCAAATAAGGCAAATAACATGTGTAACCAGCGTGCTACGTTTTGCGGTTTTAACCTTTATAAGCCTGGTAAAATTTGTAACATGTAGAGCAGCAGCCAGCCTCTTGCGTTTGGTCTATGCTGTCTCTCCCTGCATATATGCTTGTATAAAATAAAGGTGTCTCAGGCTGTCTGATCAAATCATTAAAGTGGTGGTCTTTTCCCCGACAGCTTCCTACCACACTTTTACTCTGGCCCACATGGTGCTTGAAGAAAGGAGTGCCAGGGCTGGGATTAATAGTCAGGGCTTGGCAGGAGGGAGGAAAAGTCCCAGGCTGGAGCCCCACACACCTTCCCTCCTCCGGACACCTAGAGCAGAGGCAGCCCAGCTCTGTCCACTGGATACCTAGGCAGAGTAGGTGAGTTCATGTAAATACAGTCTGGTCCCAAAGCCTCCCCCTAACCTTTGTCATCACTAGCTGTCAGAGGAGAGCTCATTCACACCTCGCTTACAAATCATCATTTGAAATTCTAAGGCTGGCCAACACTGCCGATGTCAATGCACCGACATTGCCAGCAAACACAACAGCTGGGTGAGGAAACCCGGCTTTGTCCAGACTTTCCAAATCTATTTCACTTTCTCAGGTACAAGTATTTTTCATACGTTGTATCTGCTTTTACAATGTATATTAACCTTTCAATTTCCATTCAAATTTGCAATCAGTGACAACATTTGCAGCGCTGCATTTAACTACCTGACCACTCAAGGGAGTGTTGGGGAAATTCGGGGAAGGGGGTGCACAGCCCCCTGGCTGGGGGGCATATAGGGAATGCCCAGTTTCACTGAATTGAGTCTCCTACTGCAGCACCTCAGTAGCTTACATCAGAGAGGAGCTGCAATGTCTAGGCAGTGGGATGCCTGTGCCTTTAAGAGCCCAGCCCTGGGAAGCCCATGCTGAGACGTGCTGCCTGTGGGAGGGGAAATAAAAAATCCCCCCACCCATGTTTGCAAACACTGGAGTCTCAGCCCACCGGGATAACTGTTACCCCTCTGCCCCTGCCTGTGCCGGGGTTTAACCCTCTGACAGCGCCTCCCCCTGGTCTTAACTCCGGCTCCTTCCCCCCTCCTGACTTTGCCCTTCAGCCTCTTTCCTAACTGTGCCTTCAGCTGCTTGACCCCCCGACCAGTCAATTTCCACCCCCTGCTCAGACCCTGGCCACCCTCCTCCTCTGATTTGCCCTCCTTTGCCCCTCTTTAATCCCTGTAAAAAGTAGGGGGTGCTGGGTCCTATTCTCTGGAGGTGGGGCTGGGTGCCTGGCCCCTGCCTGCCCAGTTCTCAAAGTGCTCCACGATCTTGTGGATGGTTGCCGAGTACTGCAGGGTCACCTGCAGGGGGAGAGAGACACGGTTAGGAGGTGATGCAGTCAAGGGTGCCTCACCCAACACTGAGATGCAGCCACGTCTGGGGTTACACAAGTCAGCAAATTAATTTGGAACAAGAAACGCACTGAAAGGACCAAGGTTGCTGCAGGAGGTGGAGAAAACCAGAAAAAGCAGGAGCCTTGGATCCCAGCCCCACCCCTCCCCCTCTCTAACCCCTAACCTCCATTCCCCTCCCACATTTGAGGGGAGAACCCAGGAGTCCTGGTCCCCAGCCTTTCCCATCCCCATATTTCAATATGGCTCCATCCAACAGCTGCCCCCACAATTGCAGGGCAGTGCCATGGGGCACATCAGGGCCTGCCTGTTTGCATAGGACGAGCAATGCCAGTGCCGCAGGGTGGGGAGAGAGGATGCTAAGGGAGAAGCAGGCAGCAGACAGCTCCCATGACAAAGAAAGACGTGCTAGGGGGTGCCGTGCTGCAAGGAGTGAGGGCAGTTGGCAGGGAATGAGAGGATCTTCCCTCACAGCAGGTGCATCTATCTCCTTTCTAATTGCTCCCCAGCCCTACCCCAGCCCAGGCTAATCCCAGCCCAGCTACCAGGGTTAAATTTGACCTGGATTCCCCAGCTGCTGGGGGAGGGGCATGGGGCTGGAAAGCATGAGCCTCTACTCCCCCTTCCCCAGACACAGTTGCATGGGCACTGAACAAAGTTGCCTGCAGCACTGCTGCCTAGAGGAAAGTGAGGCACCAGCCAGTGACAGACACATCATGACTCTCCTCATCCTCATATACAACCCGGGGAGGGGAGCAGGGGCAAACTCAGGGCAGTTGCATAGTTAACCTGTGGAACTCCTTGCAAGAAGATGTTGTGAAGGCCAAGACTATAACAGAGTTCAAAAAAGAACTAGATAAGTTTATGGTGGATAGATCCATCAAGGGCTATTAGCCAGGGTGGGCAGGGATGGTGCCTGTAGCCTCTGTTTACCAGAAGCTGGGAATGGGCAACAGGGGATGGATCGCTTGATGATTCCCTGCTCTGTTCATTCCCTCTGGGGCACTTGGCACTGGCCACTGTCAGAAGACAGGAGGATACTGGGCTAGATGGACTTTTCGTCTGAACCAGTCTGGCCGTTCTTCTGTCTCCCTTGGAGCAGCAGTGACACCCAGTGGCCAATCAGGGTAACACACAGAGTATGTTTCCCTTGGAGCAGCAGTGGCACCTCGTGGTGATTCAGGGTAATGCACAGAAGGTGTTTCCCTTGATACAGCAGTGTCACCCAGTGGTTAGGTGGCGTAATGCACAGCATGTGTCTGCCTTCTAGGAGCAGTGACAGCCACGGACCAGTCATGGTAATGCACAGAGTGTGTTTCCCACCAATCTGGGTAAGGCACAGAGCATGTTTCCCATGGAGCAGCAGTGACACCCAGTGACCAGCAGGGGTGGCATCAGATTCTTCTCGTTTGGTGGGGGACTGAGGTGGGCTAGACAAGAAAAATTGAGAGGCTGTGCCGCCCATTATCTGGCCCCACCCTTCATGGGGGCCATGCCTCTGCTTCTTCTCAGTTAAAGGCCAGGCTCATCTCCTCTACCCCCTGGCCAGGGTTCAGAGCAATACAGCCTTTATTAAAATAGTAAACAGGGTTTTAAATAATCTAAATCTTTCTAAATTTTAGTATTAAATCTAAAGCTCTCTTTAGGATCCTATCAATAACCAAAACTTAAATGAAAAATTGAAACAAAAAACAATGCTTAATTAAAAACCCAAACATTAAGAAAAACTTTGTTTTTAAAAATAAAAACTAATAAATACTGTAAATTAATAACTTCAACATTTTATCAAAAAGGTGTGCTACAGCAGAATGATAAAATAACATCAAATAAATAAGCATGACCACTAAAACCTCCTATAAAGGAATTGAATCCTTGAATACTGACCAAATCTGTATAAAATATGCAGAACTATGTCAAAACCGGTGTTTCAGGTCAGCCATTCGAATCCAGCAAATGTCAGTTAAAAGCTCCATTCCAAATAAAAAAACCAAACCAACCCAATAAACCAAAACGGTCACAAACTGAAACAAACCTACACAGAAGCAAAATTAAACCTGTACCAACACTGGAACAAAAGATGTAAATTTCTAATTCTAACTTCTTGTTTCTCCCAGGAGGAAAGTGTTTTGCACCCCTGTACGCAGGCTGTCACTGCAGCTTTCCTTTCACTAAATAAGATTTTTACCAAATATAAATTGCCCTCCAATTTCTCTAAGAGAAATTGAAATTGTATCTTTGCACTAATATCCCAAGAGTGCAAGTCCATCCCCTCAGAGCAGCCCCACACCCTGAGGCCAGGGGAGAATCCCAGCTGGTTTGTGCATTTGTAACCCTGGGGCCTGAAGCTGATGAGAGAATGGGAAGTGAGCCATCTTGTAGCTTTCCGGTACCACCTGCAGGGAGCACAGGGATTTGACAGAGTGACATCCTGGCTAATTTTCACCTTGTTCTCTGCCAGCAGGCTCCACTGGAGAGCTCGGGAGTGACTTGACCATGGCAGCAGGGCCAGAGCTTCCATTGAGGCGAACTAGGCAATAGCCTAGGGTGCCAGGATTTTCGGCGGGCGGCATTTTGCTGCGGGGGGCGGCAGGCGGCTCCAGTGGACCTGCCGCAGTCATGCCTGCGGACGGTCTGCTGGTCCCGCTGTTGTACTCAAAGTACTATACAGGATCTTTTCAGGGGGATTAAGGCAAAATGCCACATTTATTAGTAATACAGGTATCAATTAATACTCTTATGATATGCATATGAGATATATATCACAGTCATGCATTCACACACACACAGAGACACAAACACACTCCGTCTTGCTGTTGTTACCGACTAGTTGCTCCCTTTAACTGCACTGGCCAGGTGAGTTAGATGGGGGAGTGGTGGAGCCGGGCTTCTGCCGATCCGGATGGATGCTCCGATGGTGACAAGACGAGACCCGGGGTCCTTCTGCAAGACACCTTGTATTTATAGCAGCTTCCCTCTTATGCAAATCTAGACCAGATTCAAAATCTGAGTCTGTGTCCGTTGGTCTGTGTCCATTGGTCTTTGTGCTGTTTTTCTTTGGGTGTTGTCCCAATGCTGCTCAAAGAGGGTGTTTTCTAAAGAAGGTGCTTGCTTCTAATCCCTGAGGCCATCAATATGTCTGCTCTTCTTTACTGGGCCCACTTGACAAGTTGTATTGTCCTTTGCTCTGGCTCCCATTCCCTCTTCAACTGTTGTAGCTGTCTGGAGGTGGGTGTCTTCCAAGCCTCATTCATTCACATCTCATTCAGTCAATAGGGCAATTGATTACAGAGTGGGGGGAAGATCTTATTCTACTTCTAGCAAAAAGGCACATGTTTCTTTTACTTTAACTATACTATCCTTAGGGGCTATAACATTTGATACAAAGTTTTCTACCAATTTTCTATATAGGGATCTAATACAAAGTTGTATGAAAATAAAGAGGCACAATGCCAAGTCATATGAAATACAAGATAACATCATGCCAGATGCAATGTCATAAAGATACTTAATACAGAAAGATACTTAATACAAAATAACACACTGCAACGTTATAAAGATTTATAGAGATAGTTAATACAGAGATTTCTCTACACCGCGTGGCTCCGGTGGACCTACCACAGGCACGGCTGTGGCAGCTCCACTGGAGCCGTGGACCAACGGACCTTCCGCAGAAATGGCTGCGGCAGGTCCACCGGAGCCGTTGGAGCGGCGCGCGGGGCGGCAAAATGGCCGTGCGCCTAGGGCGTGAAAAACTCTAGCACCGGTCTTGCATGGCAGCACCCTATTTACATATTTTAAGCCAGCATTTTGGGTCCATTGAGGGGAAATGTGAGTACTTTTGGGGTTGGGACCCACGTGAGAAAGGATGTGGACAAACTGGAAAGAGTCCAGCAGAGGGCAATAAAAATGATTAGGGAACTGCGGGACATGACTTACAAGGACCAACAGGCCATATCCTCTATGTTAAGCTAAGGCAAAGTTAGCAAATCTATGTTGTGACCTTTTACTAAGAAAGGAAAAATGACCTTTATCATGTTACTTAAATAGATAAGTACTCACACCTGTCTCAGACCTTTACCTTGACCAATCGACAATGCAGAGTGGCATAGAGGTTTTTTCAGTGTTGTATCTACAGACTTAACAGTTACACCACAAGGGAACTTATGTGCATATGTAGATGTCATCAACATGCACAAACATACTAGCCTATGAAGTAAGTGTACCCTAATGTTTTTTGAGTGAGGAATGAAATTTGGGCATAGGAGGAAGGATTACCGGCACTTATACCCTATGAAAGAGGTAACCAATCCCGCTAGAGCACTTTGCTCTATCATTCTGACTTACTTCCTCCACTCTCTCTCTATCTACTATCAGTAGGCTGTACTTGCTCTTAAACTTTAAGTTTCAAGGGAACTAGGCTAAGCTCAGTTTCCCTAAGTTTTTATTCTGTGTTTATTAGGTTTTGATTTCAGGTTGAACATAGTCAAGTGAACCCTAAGTAACATTAGCTCAGGGGTCGGCAACATTTCAGAAGCGGTGTGCCGAGTCTTCAGTTATTCAGTCTAATTTAAGGTTTTGTGTGCCGGTAATATGTTAACGTTTTTTAGAAGGTCTCCCTCTATAATTCTATACATTATATAACTAAACTAGTGTTATATTGTAAAATAAACAAGGTTTTCAAAATGTTTAAGAAGCTTCATTTAAAATGAAATTAAAATGTTGATCTTATGCTGCCGGCCTGCTCAGCCTGCTGCTGGTCTGGGGTTCTGTTCATCTAGGCTGGCAGTGGGCTGAGTGGGGCCTGCGGCCGGGACCCCGGCTGGCAAGGGTCCGTCAGCCAGAACCCCAGACCAGCAGTGGGCTGTGCGGGGCTGGCGGCCAGGACCCAGAGGGCTGGGGGCAGAGGACTGGAGTCAGGGCTGGGTATGTGAGGGGGTGTAGGTGTCAGGGCAGAGGGGGCGCTGGGTATGGGTGGGGGTGCCAGAGTCAGGGCTAGGGTTGCGGGTGGCGGCGGGGGGATGAAGGAGTCAAGCAGAGGGCTAGGTATGTATGAGGGTATGTATAAGACGTAACTAGTAACTGATGAAAGAGTTACAAATGACTCGAAACCATACTCTTAGTACAAACCAAATGGTAAGACAGACAACACCTCTTTTCTTCGCTGCTCTTCAGCCACGATATTCTCCCCAAAGGGAGGGCCACCGTTCCTGGAGGTTCAGTGCCGCAATAACAGGGCGCTGAGTGCAGTGGATGCAGGAAGCTGCTGTTCCATCTCCCTCTTCCAAAAAATCAGTTTCATAGCTAGTCCGGAGATAGAGGAAGTATCAGTTCTTACAGTGATAAGAACAGATTTAAAACTTGGATTCCAGCGAACGTTGAAATGATCTAAAAAACAGGTTAATAAAAACATTTCTAGTCCTCTACACAGAATGCTTAAATTATCCCAAAATAGCAAGTTTTGGTTTACAAAGTCATAAAAGACACGTCCTCCAGAATCTGACACTTGGTGAAATCTAAGTCTGGAACACACCACAGATTCGGGGGCTGTGCCCTGCTTCTCAACAGTCTGGCCTGCAGTTGCCACTCACAGTCATGAGCTACTCCAGAGGGCTCAAGCCCCTCCTTCTCATGGATCAATAACCCTTTAGCAGATAGGAAAGAAAGGGTAGGAATCAATGGTCCGTTTTTACAACTGAAAGGGGTAAATAGCAGGCTTCCAAAGTAGGAGACGAGACTACAGACATTAGGGCTGGTCAGCTTCGACAACAGATGACTAAGGAAACTGTCTGCCTGCCTGCCTGACTAAGAAGGGATAGGCTGCAGTACCGGTTCTCAACCAGGCATCTGCCTAAGGAAACCTGGGCTCGACTCACCTCTGCCAGCACCAAGCCTGCCTGCTTTGCAGCAGGGAAAGGGCACAACAAAACATTGCAGCATCACTGCAGAACACAAGAGAGAGCTGTCCCCCTGCCATCATTGGTAAGGGTCATCTAACAGCCACAAACAGGCAGCAGCTGGCCAAGGAGACACACACCACCACTCTATTAATGGAGCAAAAGTCTAACCACAGTTCTGCTTTCTTCCCACTACATGAGGTACCAACCTCACAAAACTGGGGAGAAAATGGGAAATGCTCCTCTCCAGGGAAAGTGCTTTGCTTTGCTTATCTTCTCAGAAGTGATGAAGCACAGGAGAACACAAGATTTCTACCATGTGAAGAAAAACCAGAACAAGCTGCAGAGGCACTGCCAGGGGAAAGGCGCCTTCTGCTCAACTTGCAGTGACAACACTGACAGCCCCACTAAATCTCTCCCTTTGAGAGGAAATGTAATTGAACCCATTTAAATCCCAAGTTGGCTCATCGGAACCAGGGACATTGGGAGCAAAACCAGCCCCTTGGCCAGCGACTCACTTCGCCGCACGCAATGCAACCTGGGTATGGAAATGAGAGTTCCCCGCCAGCCTCCAGCCCTCAAAAGAGTCTTTTCTCAGGGCTTCCCCTGCTTGTTCCCCAGCGGGACGGAGATTGGGATGCCGGGGGAGGGGGAAAGCTGCTCTCCTGAGAGTCCGGCTGACACCCAGGCGCATGGCGGAGGGAGCCGGGCTTAAAGCCCAGAGCAGATGCACACACCTTGCAAAGGAGCAGGAGCCGAGATCTTGAACAAGTGTCAACGTAGGGGAGAGGGATAGCTCAGGCGCTTGAGCATTGGCCTGCTAAACCCAGGGTTGCGAGCTCAACCCTGGAGGGGGCCAGATAGGAATTTAGTGGGGGATCAGTCCTTCCTTGAGCAGTGGGTTGGACCTCCTGAGGTCCCAGACAACATCGGATTTCACTAAGATGATGATGGCGGGGGAGGGAAAAAAGTGTACGCTACACAGTTTAGGCGTAGACCTTTCCTTTCTGGTGGTCAGGGAATAATGTTACAGATTATGGAGGGGGTGCAAAATTCAGTTTAAGATCAGGTGGTGTAAGGAATACATCATCTGCAATAGCCCCAACTGGGAGTAAAAGGTTAACGGGTCAATGGACAGACACTGAGATAGGAGGGTAAGTTGTTCTTATGAGGGCTATGTTCAGGTGTGGAGTATAACAAGTGGATACGACCATGAGGCTGGATTGATCCTCATTTGGTGAGATTTAACATTTAGTGAGTTTATGGCTCCGGTTCTTACGGTCCAACGGAAAAAGTCTCTCGGTCATTGAGATTCTATCTGCCTGCCGGGGTGCGATGTGGCATTGTACCTGCTGCTTGGTCTGCCTCTGCTACAAAGCAGCTCACATGAGATCCTTGGGGTTCGGTGAGCAGCAGCTAACCTGACCTGATACACGGGAACAGCTTTAAACAGCGCCCTCTCTGCCTCTGCAAACAAACAATCAACCAACCATCTCCCCAGCAGCCCAGAAAGCCTTCATCCCTCCTACTAACGACTGAAAAGACTCACAGCAGAAAAAAAGGATCCCAGTTCCTTAAACAAGCCTCTAGCAAGACAAAGAACCTCACATAGCTATCCACAGCCTCACAAAACATTAGACCCCGAGAAAACATAACAATATTTTAGTGTAAAGACGACAAGGGCTTCCACCTTGTTTTCAACAACTTGAACAAATCTGCTCTAAAGGGGCAGCATTACAGTCAAATTCTTTCCGCTTTTCCAACCAGAAGATTCTCTCCAGAAGGAGAGGCACCGGTCCTGGAGGCACTGCAATACCAGGTCAATGCATGGGGTGGACAGAGCAAGCTCCTATTCCGGCCCCCTGTTTCAAAAATCAATTTAATATACAGTCCTCAAAGAAAGGACAGATCAGATATTAAACTGATAAGAACAGATTTAAAAGTTTATTAGAAAATGTTTAAAAATAAACGATAGAGAGAGTTTGAAAAGTCAGTTATTGATCATCGGGGGTAGCATGCAGAG
Organism: Gopherus flavomarginatus; assembly: GCF_025201925.1. NCBI lineage: Eukaryota > Metazoa > Chordata > Testudines > Testudinidae > Gopherus > Gopherus flavomarginatus. The sequence continues at coordinate 52,525,697 of NC_066624.1, forward strand.
TATAGGGGGATGCTAGTAGTTTGGTATTGAACGGCACATATACAGTCTGCCATGTTCCCAATGCGGGGTGTACGGTGGGTGAGATCAAGATACGGTCAGGAAGCAGTGGGGGTACATCGCTCATACATACAGGTTACAGAGAGTCATGGGTAAAGATAAGCGGGCTGGGTAATGGAGATAGGATGACCCTCACATGGTGGAGTTCGGTTCGGTGGGTTCAGGGCTCAGGGGATAAAGGCCAGCAGGGGAGGTCCACAAGTTTCCTCCCCCTTGTGGGTTCACAAAGTCACACCGGCTCACACTCGGTATTGGCGGGGGCCGGTGATGTGCTCTCTGTAAATGTCTCTAGACCATCGAATAGTGTCCGAGACCATTAGGCGTCTCATGAACCGCGCGTAGCGACGGCCCACCCCACAGGTGTGAAGTCCACGTTCATTACAGGGGTCCCAGGCACCCAGGGCCCCAACGATCAGAGCGTCGGTGTAGACCTCGTAGCCCTTTGTCCGCAGGGTGTCCGCCAAGGGAGCATATTTCTCAAGTTTGCAGGCTCGGGCTTCGCGGAAAGCCGAGATCCTGTTCTCGAATGGGATCATCACATCGATGAGGATGATCTTTTTCCAGTCCTCGTCCGTGACAACGATATCTGGGCGCAGTGGGCTGTCGGTGTCGGGGATGGTGCGGTTGACAGCGATCTCTCCCAGGTGCGGGGCGATGGCCTTCACTAGGTGGTCCTGGACGGCGTTGTGGTGCAGCTGCCAGGCTCTGGCATGGGGCCTGCAGCTGCACAGGACGTGGGGCAGGGTCTCCATGGCGTACCCACACTTCCTGCAGCGCTTGTCCGGGTTCCCGTTGCGGATGGCTCCATTGAGCGGGACGCAGTTCAGTTGGGCGCGGTGTATGAAGCGCCAGTCGGCGAATCGGGTGAAGCTGCCCACAGGGAGGAAGTGGTTGCTGGAGTCCCACTTGCTGGTGACCTTGAAGGCCTTGCCCTGGTCCGTTTTTTTCCTCAGGGTGTCCACATAGAGCGCGTGGACGGCAGCCTTCAGGGACTTCTCCAGCAAGCCTCTGGCTCCGGAGCTGACGATGGTGTTGCCCTCTGTCTCGATCCGCGGTACCAGGACTCCCAGCTCCCGCCGTTCCTCGCTCCACACCCAGCGACAACTCAGTCGCTTTCCCAGTTGGTGCATGGCGTTGCGAGCACGGGTCCACAGTGAGGCCATGTCGCCCCTGTCCCAGGCAAATTCGCCGTCCAGGGAGCCGCTCAGGAAGGTGGCTACATCTTGGTCGGAAGGAGCTCCGCTTCGCGGTGGCGGCGCACAGGGCGGTCGTTGCCACGTTCTTTACCATGGCGTCCGGGCACGTCAGGAGGCGGAAGGCGTGCGTGACGACCGCGATGTCGCAGAGGTCTTCCATGCGAAGGACGTTGGCGCCACCATGCCTGTGAGCGATGTAGACGAGCTCGTTGCTGGTTCTCTGGGGTAGGGACATCCACTTCTTAACCAGCTGCCGGATGGTGTTGTCCGCTTTGTTGAGGGGCACCTTTGCCACGGCGGATCCTCTCAGGACGAAGGCAATGCGGGGGATCAGGAAAGTGTTGAGGGCATTGATTTTCTGCCACGGCACCAGCAGGGATGTGTCGATCTTGGCAGCGTCCTTCAGGATCTCCCGGATGGTGTCCTCGGGGGTCTGCTGGACACGGAAACCCGTTGGCGTGCCGAGGTGTTGGTATGCCTGCCCCTCCGCCAGAGGGATGACAGACTCGCCTTGGATGAGGAATTCGGTCATCAGCACCGAGTCTGTCCTACTCCCGTCAACATGGAGGGACGCACACTTCTTGGCGTTAAAGCGGAGTCCCGTCCAATCCGCGACTCTCCTGATGGTGTTGAGCATGCCCTGGAGCCTTTCGGGGTCGTCCGCAAGTAGGACCAGGTCATCCGCGTAGGCCAAGATGCTCACACTCTCGCCGTGCAGGTCGAAGCCGTCAGCACCATCGGAGATCGCCCGCAGGAGCGGCTCCATGGCGAGGTTGAAGACGATGGGGCTGAGGGGGCAGGCCTGCTTCACGCCGCTGCAGATCGGAATCTCGGCAGTCACCCCTTCCACCGAGAGGATGGTGGTGCTGCAGTCCTTGTAGAGATCCAGGATTAGACAAAGGAAGGTCTTCAGCATCCCGAACTCCTGGAGTGTGCTGAATATGTGATGGTGGGGGATGGACCCGAAGGGGTTGTCCAGGTCGAGCCACGCTATCGTGCACTGCTTCTGCGCCCTCCTGGTCGTCTGGAGGACGGTCTGGAGCAGGAAGTTGTGCTCGTAGCACCCTTCCGATGGCATGAAGCCCTTCTGGGCCGGGCTGATGGCTCCCTCGCTCGTTGCCCACTCCGTGATCCTGGCTGTCAGGCAGCTGGCGTACAGCTTGTACATCGTAGAGCAGAGGGAGATGGGTCTCCAGTTGCTGGGGTCGTCTCGCTCGCCCTTCTTGTGGATCAGGATGGTCATGGCCTTCTTCCAGGAGGTGGGAGACCGGCCAAAGCGCCGGCATAAGTTAAAGATGTCGGACAGCACGAGGCAGCGGCGGTCTCACTTCTTGAGGAGGCTGTAGGAGATGCCGTCCTTTCCAGGCGCGGTGTTTTTGGTTCTAGAGAGTCTGGCCGTCACTTCTTTAGGCGTGAAGTCGGCCTCTAGGTCATCTGCGTTGGTAACGCGGGGCAGGGGCGGAGGCACTCTGGTCGCTGCGCGTCATTCCTGGGCACGCCACTGAACACTCCGAGGAAGTAGTTGTAGAGGCGCTTGGGCGGGATCGTGCAGTAGGACGAGGGACCATCGAGGACCGCTCTTACGGCCTTGAGGTGGTTTGTTCTGTACAGCTTCTGTATCCTTGAGGCTGCTGCAGGGTCGTAGTGGCAGCCGGTGTTCCTTCTCCCAGCTCCTCTGGTGGTGGTGTTGCGATTCGGGACGGGCTGTCTGAAGGCAGGCTGGATGGTCTCCTGACGAGCTCTCAGTCACACAACGAACACCGTAACTAGGTAACTCTAAGTGAGGCTCATTTCCCTAAAAAGACTCCAGTGGAAGAATTCAAAGCAAGAACCCTTGACACACAAGTCTGTTAAAGAAAGAAAGAAAGAAAGAAAGAAAGAAAGAAAGAAAGACAGTTCCCTATACACTCCTCCTTTGCACAATACCCACCCACTGACCTGCTGCCCCCCGAGCCGCTCGTGCACCTGCCCTGGGCACTTTTTTTTTTTAATTATTTTCCTTAAGTCACGCTAGAAATGTGACTCAAAGGCCACAACCTTCCTCCTCTTCTGCTCCTATGAACTAGCCCTCGTCTGGGCAAAACATTTGCAGAGACTGTTTCCTAGGTTAAGACGGTGGCATTTTCCCAACGGGAAAGGGATGGAAATTTTCTCTTCTGTGGGGAGACGATGGAAAGAATGATCCAAACCATGCAATTAATTCCGGAAGGTATACTACTAAGGAGAACGGTTGAAGAACCTACACAGAATAGACTAAGAAAGCAGCTGTTTAACTGACCCACAAACAACGACAAAGTCAAATCTGCAAGAGCAGCCTTTCAACTCAGAGGCCTAATAATAAGACATAACTAATAACTGATGAAAGAGTTACGAATGAATTGAAACCATACTCCTAGTACAAACGAAATGGTAAGACAGACAACACCACTTTTCTTCGCTGCTCTTCAGCCACAATATTCTCCCCAAAGGGAGGGCCACCATTCCTGGAGGTTCAGTGCCGCAATAACAGGGCGCTGAGTGCAGTGGATGCAGGAAGCTGCTGTTCCATCTCCCACTTCCAAAAAATCAGTTTCATAGCTAGTCCTGAGATAGAGGAAGTAGCAGTTCTTAAAGTGATAAGAACCGATGTAAAACTTTGATTCCAGCGAATGTTAAAATGATTAAAAAACAGGTTAATAAAAACATTTCTAGTCCTCTGCACAGAACGCTTAAATTATCCCCAAATAGCAAGTTTAGGTTTACAAAGTCATAAAAGGCACGTCCTCCAGAATCTGACACTTGGTGAAATCTAAGTCTGGAACACACCACCGATTCGGGGGCTGTGTCCTGCTTCTCAACAGTCTGGCCTGAGGTTGCCAGTCACAGTCAGGAGCTACTCCAGAGGGCTCAAGCCCCTCCTTCTCATGGATCAGTAACCCTTTAGCAGATAGGAAATAAAGGGTAGGAATCAATGGTCCATTTTTGCGACTGAAAGGGGTAAATAGCAGGCTTCCAAAGTAGGAGATGAGACTACAGACATTAGGGCTGGTCAGCTTCAACGAGAGAGAGAGAGAGAGAGAGAGAGAGAGAACTAACTGCCTGCCTGCCTGCCAGTTCATTGTTGTAGAACCCATGTGCCTTGTGTAGCAAGAATGATGTAGGCTACGGTTAGTCTCTCAATCATGAAATCCCAAGTACCTTTCTGCTGTCCTTCATTCATATAACCAGTATAACTACACTGTATTACTCCTGCCCTAATAAGAAACAGACTGGGGATCCCACAGCAGCTGAAGTCATGATTTGGACAAGCAATCATGCAATGCAGGGTGGATGTGACCATGCAAATTACATCAGCCCTAAAAGTCCTTTACAACAGATCACCAACAGATGTCAGGGTAGAGTTCAAACTGACCCTGCTTACATCCTCTCCCCAGCCAAGAATTGGTGGTTCCCACAAATCACACTCTGTATATCATCTCATTGGTATTGAATGCTGAAGTCACAGCTAGCAAAAGTGGCCACCCATCTCTGCCCTGTAGCATCCAGCTTAGCACTTGTTAACAAGTAAGTCAGTGGATTGTTATCTGTTGTCTGTCCATACTTGAAACTGAGCACCATATAAGTAGTCTCGAAATTTCTCAGTGATGGCTCATTTCAAGGCGAAGAACTCCAGCTTGTGGATGGGTTAGTGAGTTTTCCTATCAGACGGTCCTCAGCTGGCAAAGGCTACAGGTTTACGTTTACCTCCCACTTCTTGGTATGGGACTGCTCCCAGACCCTCCAAACTGGCATCAGTATGCAGGATAAATGGTTTGTTTGGGTCAGCAAGGACTAGGACTGGCACATGAATCGGGCAAATCATGATTTTCTGAAAAGCCCTTTCATATCTCTCATCCCGCCTTGTCCCAAATGATTTAAAGGGACGATAGTGTCTCTGCATAGGAGGCTTTGGGGACCTCTCCTTATTCTTAGTCTTAGATTTGTTCTTGCTGGTATCCCCAGATAAGATTATTCAGAGGTTTTCACATACTGGTCCCCAGCCCGTCATCTGCAATAATCCACAAATACCTTGAAGAAACTGGAATCGGTCTCTATCAGCACAGACATATCAGAGGTCCCTTTAGGGCCAGGGCATATTACAGCAGCTGTGTCTACCTCTTCGCTTACCCCAGCAACCTCCTCAGGGAATTCCAGGTGCGCTATGACATACCGTGGTAGGGGTATTCATCCATGGTGAGGTCACATTGACCAAGGCCGGTCAGTGGCTGTATAGGCAAGTGCACAGTAGGTGGCATCGCAAAAAATCTGTAGTAACAGCCTGGTTACTAGGGTGAAAAACACTTTCCTCCTGGGAGAAACAAGAAGTTAGAATTGGAAATTTACATAGTTTGTTCCAGTGTTGGTATAGGTTTAATTTTGCTTCTTTGTAGGTTTTTTTTAGGCAGGCTGTGACTATTTTGATTTATTGGTTTAGGAATTTTTTTTTTAAGTTGGAGTGGAGCTTTTCATTGCCATTTGCTGGATGGAATGGCTGACCAGCAATACCGGTTTTGACATAGTTCTGCATATTTTATACAGATTTGGCTAGTATTCAAGTATTCAATTCCTTTATAGGAGGTTTTAATGGTCAGGCTTTTTTATTTTATATTATTTTATCACCCTGCTGTAGCACACTTTTTTGATAACATTTTGAAATTATTAATGTATGGGATTTGTTAGTTTTTATTTTTAAAAACAAAGTTTTTTAATGTTTGGGTTTTAAATTAAGCATTGTTTTTGGTTTCAATTTTTCATTTAGGTTTGGTTTCTGATGGGTTATTTAAGAGGATTTTGAATTTAATACTAAAACTTGGACAGATATAGATTCTTTATTTAGAGTAAGCCCTGTTTACTATTTTATTTTAATAAAGGTTGTATTGCTGTAAACCCTGGCCAGGAGAGGAGCCTGTCTTTTAATTGAGAAGGAGCAGAGGCATGGCCCCCATGAAGAGTGGGGCCAGGTGATGGGGGCACAGCCCTCAATTTTTTTGTCTAGCCCACCTCAGTCCTCCACCAAATGGGAAGAGGCTGATGCCACCCCTGTTGGTCACTGGGTGTCACTGCTACTTCATGGGAAACATGCTCTGTGCATTACTCAGATTTGTGGGAAACACACTCTGTGCATTACCGTGACTGGTCCCTGGGTGTCACTGCTCCTAGAAGGCAGAGACACGCTGTGCATTACGCCACCTGGCCACTGGGTGTCACTGCTGTATCAAGGGAAACACTTTCTATGCATTACCCTGAATGACCACGAAGTGTCACTGCTGCTCCAAGGGAAACATGCTCTGTGTGTTACCCTGATTGGCCACGTGGTGTCACTGCTGCGCCAAGGAAAACACCTTCTGTGCATTATTCTGACTGCCCACTGGGTGTCACTGCTGCTCCAAGGGAGACATAAGAACGGCGAGACTGGTTCAGACGCAAAGTCCACCTAGCCCAGTATCCTCCTGTCTTCTGAGGCCTGGTCAACACTACGCTGTTAAACCTATTTTAACAGCGTGAAATCAATTTAATGCTGCACCCGTCCACACTACACTGCTCTTTATATCGATTTAAAGGGCTTTTAAAGGGAGGCAAATCAGAGGAGAGGCTAGCCAGGGTCTGAGCAGGGGGTGGAAATTGACTGGTCGGGGGGTCAAGCAGCTGGAGGCAGAGTTAGGAGAGGGGCTGAAGGGCAAAGTCAGGGAAGGGGGAAGGAGCCAGAATTAAGCCCAAGGATGAGGCGCTGCCAGAGGGTTAAGCCCCGGCAGAGGCAGGGGCAGAGGGGTAACAGTTATCCCGGTAGGCTGAGACTCCAGTGTTTGCAAACATGGGGCCAGAGGGCTTTTTTATTTCCCCTCCCACAGGCAGCACGTCTCAGCATGGGCTTCCCAGGGCTGGGCTATTAAAGGTACAGGCATCCCACTGCCTAGACACTGCAGCTCCTCTCTGAAAAACCTACTGAGGTGCTGCTGTAGGAGATTCAATTCAGTGAAACTGGGCATTCCCTATACGCCCCCCAGCCAGGGGGCTGTGCACCCCCTTCCCCGAATTTCACCAACACCTCCCCCACCCCCCAGGTGTTAAGGTAGTTACATGCAGCGCTGCCAATGTTGTCATTGGTTGCAAATTTGAATGGAAATTGAAATGTTAACATACACTTTAAAAGCAGATACAATGTATGAAAAATATTTGTACCTGAGAAAGTATAACAGGTTTTTTAAAAGTCTGGACAAAGACTGGTTTCCTCATCCAGCTGTTGTGTTTGCTAACAATGTTGGTGCATTGGTTTTGGCAATGTTGGCCAACCTTATAATGTAAAATTATGATTTGTAAGCAAGGTGTGAATGAGCTCTCCCCTGACAGCTAGTGAGGAGCCAGGGTTAGGGTGAGGCTTTGGGACCAGACTGTATTTACATGAACTCACCTACTCTGCTGAGGTATGCAGCGAACAGAGCTGTGCTGCCTCTGCTCTAGGTGCCTGGAGGAGGGAAGGTGTGTGGGGCTCCAGCCTAGGACTCTTTCTCCCTCCTGCCAAGCCCTGACTATTAATCCCAGCTCTGGCACTCCTTTCTTCAAGTGCCACGTGGGCCAGAGGAAAAGTGTGGTGGGAAGCACAAGGTCCAAACTTGTGGGCATTAGGTGAAGCAGCAAGAATCCCAACCATCAAGTCAAACTACAGGACTGCAGACAGCAGTAGCCAGGGTAGCAAGTTCTGGAGCCCCAATGCATTGCAGCCATCCTGACCAAATACCTGGCTCCAGTGGGTGTGAGTCACTCAGCAGCAGGGAAAAGACTCACTCTTGCACAACTGGAGACAGGAAAGAGGAGCACTTTGAGCTCCAGGGCTTTACTGCAAACTAACACAAGGTCTTACTGAGATTTGAACTCAGATTGCAGGATTCAGAATCCTGATTGCTGACTGTTACATCATGGGACCAGCTTATGTGGCCTTCTCTGCCCATCGGTGACCCTCACAGGCCTGGTTTGTGTAATGTGGCTGCTCTTGGCCCTTTACTAAAACTTGGTGGGGGGCAGGTTGGTTGGCTAGTTCCCAGTCCCAATAGAAGGGGGAAGGGCCAATGGGAAATCAGGACCTTGAGACTGACAGACCCCAGGGGCAATGGAGAGAGGCCAAAGCTCCAAGTTAGCCAGACTGACAGGCCAAGCAATCAAATGAGGGAGTCCCATCCTCTTTGTGAGCTGCAACTGTCTGGGCCAGAGTGGGGCGGAGCTAAGGAGAAAGCAGGAGCCCAAGAAGAGTCAGGGAGCAGAACTGCACAGGTGTAGTGCCAGAAACTGCTGCATGTAGGAATTTGCAACCTGTAGCAGTTACTGATACCTGAGGTTGTTTTTATTTGCTGATTTGTCCTAATTTGCTAAAACTTGACAGTGGTTTCTCTAGCAAAGACCAGTACCTGTCCCCTTGGTTCAGACATTCTCATTCACATCAGGCTTCAAGTTGAGAATCATTTCCCATTCCCGCTCTGTGGGAGGGGAGACTTTTGAAGGTGCTCTCTGTGCAACTGCACATGGCTAAGCAAAGAGAACAAATCCCCCCTGTGCTTTGGGAGCCAGGTTTGCTGTGGGAAATCTTTAGGCCTGGGCATTGTGATTATTGACCAGTTCATTGTGATTATTTATTTTCTGGTACTGAAACCTTATTATGGTGATGGCTGAGTGGTTAAGGTGTTAGAATTGATAAATCCAATAGTATTCCTCTCTGCAGGTTTGAATCCTGCTCACAGCCTTTCACCCACGCAATACCTTTATACAAACTGATGCTCTCAATTCTCTCCCCATCCCAAGTAAATCCTGCTCTGCTCCTTTCATAGAGATGCCTGGGACACCACCTCACACTGTGTCCCTGAGGTGTCAGGCAAACTCTCAGCACCTGAAGTCTCTGGCACTCACCTGGTTCTGCTCCTCTCTTTAGAGCGTGAAAGGAGCCAAGTCAGTGAATGCATGGGTGCTACAGGGCTGCAGAACCAACAGGGGGGAAAAAATGGTGCTCAGCACCCACTGGCAGCCAGCTCTGCCCCTGCTTCGGGCCTTGTGGACAAGCTCCTGATCTTCCCCTTCAGCACCTTCCCCTGTCAGTGGTCAGTTGTTCAGTGGGGTGCAGGAAGAGGAGGGCATGGAATGGAGCAGGAAGATGCAGGGCAGGAAGGGGTGGGACATGGGGGAAGGGGTGGAGTGGGGAAGGGCAGAAAGCGGGGGGATTTGTCCCAGGTCCTGCACCCCTCTAGGGCCAGCCCTGAAGGGAAGCACTGACTATTACAGTGGCAATAAAACTGACCAGCATTGCGGGGGAAACTGAAGATCAGCTCTCATCAGGTCTCTTCTCTCCCCCAAGGTGAGCCAGACACTGCTGTCTCCTGGCTCTCACTCTAGCAGCTGGACACTAAGGAGCCATTTCCCCACAGGAAGTGCATTGAGTGCCCCTGTGGTGCTGAGGGGGCTGGTGCTGCTGCCGCCTGTGGGGCTGGCAGGGGGGTTGATGTCTGCACAGATTCTCAGCTGCCAGGCCGGAGGGGGCACTTGAGACCTTACCAGACTGGCTCAGTGAAGATGGGGGGTTGACAGACCAATACAGACTTTCTCCAGAGCCCAGAGCAGCATTCACCCACACAGCCAGGCAATGAGCATTTACCACAGCGTGGAGCCAAGGTGGAGGTGTCAGCTGCTGTTCCAGCTCCTCGAGGACAGGCCCTGTCACCTGTCAGACACTTCTTACTCACCACAGTTAAGGTCGTCTGGTTCCTCTCGTGGGAGAAGTATGGAGCAGCCATTTGTTTTCCTGTTTGTGCTCCTCTGTGATGTGAAAAACGAGGAGGGGCGGTAGAAGCCCCACTTCCCTTCCTAAATGACGTCCAGTGGGGGAAGCCAGGATAACAAGGTGGGGCAGCAAGTGGTGGCCAGACTCTTACTGTCAAGGTCTAGTCTAGCTCATGGTCCAGCTCAACTTCCTCCCCGCATCACTGGCCCCCAGTCCCCTTCTGCCACCAGGTCAACCTGGGAACTAAGGCAGGAATGGTGTGAGGAAGCAAGTCAAGCTGAGCATGGCAGGCAAAAGCGAGTCTTGTCTTCGTGGGCCACTCACAATGACATCCTTTTTGTGTGCCATGGCCATGGCCGATAAAAATATCCCAGACAGAGAAGCAGCAGGCCAAAATAGCAGTATGCAGGTACCAAAGTAGCTCAATTGGGCAAGCATTAGTGTGAACATCTAAAGGTCCCTAGTTCAATCCTTGGCTTTAACAGCCCTTTTATCTTTCTTTGTGTGGAGGTGGCTTGTTTTCTGGGAGCGCAGCAGCACCTTTACGTGAGGTGAATCCCTGATTTTGAGATCCCCAACAAGACAATGGAGCATGGACTTCTGCCCCAGTTGGACCACCTGACCTTTTAAAATCAGAGATGGGAGCTGTATTTCCCATGCAACTTATTGGTTGACCCAATATGGTGGGAAGAGAGTGAGGCAGGGTGGCCCTCGGAGATGGTGCCAGAGGGGGCAGGGACTGGGGAAGAGTCATCTGTAAAAGTGTCAACGTGGAACGTGGCAGGGATTGGAGGGCACAGGAGGAGATTGTAGGATGTTCAGTGACTTGGAGAAGCTGGACTTGGACATGGTGTGCATTCAGGAAATGCACATTAACAGCTTTAGGGTGGCTTGATGGGCAGAGGGTGATTGGAGGAGGGGCCTGTCTTTCTGGCCCTCCTGGCCAGGGAAGAATGATGAGGTTGGAGTCTTGTTCTTCACATTTGCAGTGCTCCATGGCACTTGTTACTGCTAGATTAGTGTTTATGGTCCCCAGTTAAGGTGTGAAAGGAACTGGCTCCCTTCCTCTGGACTACACAGTGTTTGGTGTAGGGGGTGGATTTTAATTGTTTCAGATGGCCTGAGGACCGCTGGTCCCATTTTCCCAACTGTCAGAGGAAACTCTTCTATGATGACCACTCCCTGGTGCAGGTTTGTAGTGAGGTCGGTTTAGAGGACATGTCTCTCCATAGTGGAACCAGTGGAGGGCAGGAGGTAGCCTCCAATTCCTCTAATCTGAGCTCACACCAGACACAGATGCGGTACACCTTTCTGCAGGGATAGGCCAGGAGTCACACTGATTTACGTGAAAGAGAGCACGTCGATAGCCCAGTTGCTACCCTCTTCCTCTTGCCCAGGTTTAATAGTCATGGATAGGCAGGAGGGAGGAAGATTCCCAGGCTGGACCCCAATACACCTCTGTGATGGAGTAGGGGCTGTCTGTGTGGGGAATGGGAGAGCAGGGGAGGACTTTAGGGGATGGATGATACCGGAGCCTGTAACCTGAGCTAGGTAAAGGAGGGGAAAGGTCAACACCTTTGCCCAGGAAGGGGGACAAAGGAAGGGAGTGGCAGGAGGGAAGCAGTTTGAGTTTGGGCTTGGGGCTGTGTGGGCAGAATTCAGGGTATCCTAGCTAGGATCCAAGCACTCTGAAAGCCCAGAAGGACTCGATGGAGGGGTCCTGACTGTGCCTGCAAGCTCTGCTGTAACCTGTGTTCCCATTGTCCAATAAACCTTCTGTTTTACTGGCTGGCTAAATGTCACTGTGGGTCCCAGGAAGAGGGGTGCAGGGCCGGACTCCCCCACACTCCGTGACAACTGGTGGCAGCGGCAGGAGATACTGCACCCCGTGGACGACGCTTCCTGTAGTAAGTGACTGGGGAGCAGTAAAACGAAGGGGTGGTTAACCCCTGGGAGTGTGTGCCCAGTGAGAAGGACTTTGCAGTAACAGGGTCCCCCGGGGGATTGCAGTGAGTGGTCCCGGGGTGGAGGAGTCTGCAGCTCGACCCTGGCAGAGAGGTGGTGATCTCAAGAAGGGCTGGTGCACTAGGGGTCCCCCTGGAAACCGTGGGGAGCGGCGAGCACCCCGACCTGTGTGTGGCCATCAGGAAGATGTATGCCAAGCGGCACAAGGGCGACCTGCTGGAGCTGTGCAAGCAGAGGGAGCGGCGCCCGGGGAGGCTCACCAAGGACCAGCTGATTGCCCAGCTGTAGCAGGGAGACCGCATGAATGAACGGAGCCCTGTCGCTGAGGGAAGCAGCCGGGCAGATGCAGCGCAGGCACCAGTGTCTGTCCCCGCTGGGAGTGGTCAGCCGGCGGATGAGGGCTTCCCGAGACCCCCCCTTCCTAGGCCTAGGGGAAGGGCGAGGAGGAACCCAGTGAATACCGAGGGCACCGTGACCCCTCCGGTCAGCAGGGGATGCTCCCGGCGAAGCTCACCCCCCAGCAGGGGATCCTCCTGGCGACGCTCGGCATCTTTGGAGCGGATGCGGCTGGAATATGAAAGGGAGCTGAAACGGGAGGAGCTCAAGTTAAAGAGGCGAGAGCTGGAGGAGAAGGTGAACCAGCGTAAACATGAGCGGGAGGAGAAGGAGAAACAGCATAAACATGAGTTGGACCTGGCTCAGCTGAGGAGCAGTGAGGCCCCGGCTGCGGTGAGTGAGGGGGCACCCAAGCCTACAAAGAGCTTTGATAAGCATTTGCTGCCCTGACGTAAGGAGGGGGAGGACATAGATACCTTCCTGACGGCCTTTGAGAATGCCTGCGAGCTGCACAGGGTTGACCCTGCAGACAGGATCTCATTTCTCACCCTCTTACTGGACTCCACAGCCGTGGAGGTGTACAGCCGACTGAAAGGGGCGGAGGCAGGGGACTACGAACTGTTCAAACAGGCCCTGCTCCTCGAGTTTGGGCTGACTCTGGAGATGTACCAGAAAAAGTTCCGGAGCCAGCGTAAAACCCGTGAGGTCACATACCTACAACTGGTCAACCGGGCGCAGGGGTATGCCTGGAAGTGGACAGCTGGGGCCCAAACTAAAGAGGACCTGCTTGACCTATTCATACTGGAGCACCTGTACGAGCAGTGCCCGTCCAACTTGAGGTTGTGGTTGATGGACCACAAGCCGGAGAATCCGCAGCACGCAGGCCAGCTGGCCGACCAATTTGTGGACAGTCGGGCAGGGGATGGCAAGGAGGAGTCTTGAAGGAGCAGGCCTGCCTCAATGCAGAGAGAGAGTCATCATGGGACCTCCCAAAGGGGGCCTATGGAGAACCCCCCAAAAGTGGAACATTCAGCGTCAGGTCCCTCCGACCCACTCAAGGGAACCCATGAGACATGGGCTGCTATCGCTGTGGCCAACGAGGCCACATACGGGCCCAGTGCCCCAAGCTCAGGGACAGACCAAGCAGACCCAACCCGCAGAGGGTGGACTGGGTAAAAACCCAATCGGAGGAGGGGCTACATTCCCAGGAAAGGGGGGCTGGCAACATACCACCTGTGAAGGAGGGAGAAGGTTCCCAGGTCAGCTCCTCTGGAGGGCTAGATGCTCCAGGCTCCGGGTTTTTGGTTTACTGGGTGGGAGCGGGGCTGCCCCTCCGGAAAGAGTGCATTGTTTCCCCTGAGGTAGATGGGAGGAAGGTCACTGGGTACTGGGACACGGGCGCAGAGGTGACGCTGGCCCGGCCCGAGGTGGTGGCCTCAGATCGGATGGTGCCCAACACCTACCTGACCCTGATGGGCGTGAGCGGGACCCCATTCAAGGTGCCCGTGGCGAGGGTACACCTGAAGTGGGGGGCCGAGGAGGGCCCCAAGGATGTGGGGGTACACCCATATTTGCCCACGGACGTGTTAATGGGAGGGGCCCTCGAGGACTGGCCTAGTAACACCCAGAGTGCCCTGGTTGTGACTGGTAGTCAGAGTCGGCAAAGGGCACTTCACCCCGACAACGGGGAAGGTACTCGACCTGAGGTGCAGGACCCTAACCCAGAGGGCGGGGAACGCCCAGGCGCATGGTTCAGAGAGGCTGCGGCCTCTCTGACCCAGCCAGCAAGAGAGAGCCGGTCCCCATCCCTGTCCCAGCTGCTGAGTTCCAGGCCGAGTAGTAGAAAGATCCCTCCTTGCGGAAGCCCAGGGACCGGGCTGACCTTAGCGCGGTACAGACCATGAGGAGAGGTTGCAAGGAGAGGTTCCTGTGGGAGAAGGGGTTCCTGTACCAATAATGGACTCCCCCAGGGGAAGTAGAGTCATGGGGGATCAGGAGGCAGCTGGTGGTTCCCCAGAAATTTCTCCACAAGATACTGTACCTGGCCTATGACATTCCTCTTGCAGGGCACGGGGAATCCGGCGCACCAGGCAGAGGCTGCTACAGAACTTTTACTGGCCTGGGGTCTTTACTCACGTCCGACAGTACTGCCAATCCTGTGACCCCTGCCAGAGGGTGGGGAAGGCCCGGGACAAGGGGAAAGCGGCTTTGAGGCCTTTACCCATCATAGCAGAACCTTTCCAGAAGGTGGCATGAACATAGTGGGACCTCTCAGCAAGACGACCCGGTCAGGGAAGAAATACATCCTGGTGGTGGTGGATTTTGCCACTCGCTACCCCAACGCTGTGGCCTTGTCCTCTATCGAAGCAGACACAGTGGCAGATGCACTGCTGACAATTTTCAGCCGGGTGGGGTTCCCCAAGGAGGTCTTAACGGATCAGGGGTCCAACTTCATGTCGGCCCTACTCCGGTCCTTATGGCAGAAATGTGAGGTCCAGCACAACTGGGCCTCAGCGTATCACCCCCAGTCCAACGGGCTGGTGGAAAGGTTCAACGGGACGCTGAAGATGATGCTAAAAACATTTATGAACCAGCACCCGCAGGATGGGGACAAGTACTTACCTCACTTGCTGTTCGCGTACAGGGAGGTACCCCAGGAATCTACCGGGTTTTCACCTTTCAAACTGTTGTATGGAAGGGGGGTAAGGGGGCTCCTATACCTGATGAGGGACGAATGGGAGGGGAAGGCCGCTCCCGAGGGAGAGTCAGTGATGGAGTATGTCCTGACCTTCCGGGAAAGACTGGCCGAGCTCATGGGCCTGGCCAGGGAGAATCTGGCCCGAGCCCAGAGGAGGCAGAAGGTCTGGTATGACCGCACGGCACAGGCCCGTGCCTTCGCCACCGGGGATCAGGTGATGGTTCTCATCCCCATGAGGAGAAACAAACTCCAGGCAGCCTGGGAAGAGCCCTACAAGGTTATCAAGCAACTGAATGAGTTAAACTATGTGGTGGAGCTGTCAAACCGGGCACATCACCGTCGGGTGTACCATGTGAACATGATGAAACCATACTATGACAGGGGGAATGTGGTGTTGGCTATGTGTGGACATTGGGAGGGGCAGGGAGATGACCCCTTAGTGGATCTATTCCCTGGGACAAAAGCTGGTTCCCCCCTGGAGGCGATTCCCCTCTCTGATTAGCTGACCCTTGCCCAGCACGCTGAGATCAGAAGGGTGCTGCATCTATACCGACAGCTGTTTTCCAATCAGCCTGGACGCACTAATTTGACTGTCCACCGTGTGGAGAGCAGGTCACATCACCCTATAAGATGCTCCCCTTTTCGGGTCACTGGACCTCTTGAAAGAGAGGTCAGGGACATGCTGGCTTTGGGGGTGATCCAGCCATCTTCCAGCCCTTGGGCCTCGCCAGTGGTGCTGGTCCCCGAGAAGGTTCGGTCAATCCGGTTCTGTGTGGACTATTGAAAGCTCAATGCCATTACCGTATCTGATGCCTACCCCATGCCCAGGCCTGACGAGCTCCTAGACAAGCTGGGAGGTGCTCGGTACCTCACCACTATGGATCTTACAAAGGGCTACTGGCAAGTACCGCTGGATGCAGAATCCAGGCTGAAATCGGCCTTTATCACCCCTCTGGGGCTCTACGAGTTTCTGACCCTGCCCTTCGGCCTCAAGGGAGCGCTGGCCACCTTCCAGCGCCTGGTGGATCAGCTACTGAGGGGGATGGAGTGTTTTGCCCTGGTATATATTGACAACATCTGTGTCTTCAGCCAGACCTGGGAGGACCACATGTCCCAGGTTAAGCAAGTCCTGGACCGACTCCGAAAGGCTGGGTTAAC
Organism: Gopherus flavomarginatus; assembly: GCF_025201925.1. Classification (NCBI taxonomy): domain Eukaryota; kingdom Metazoa; phylum Chordata; order Testudines; family Testudinidae; genus Gopherus; species Gopherus flavomarginatus. Next base: position 52,541,886 of record NC_066624.1, read on the forward strand.
AGTAAAGGCTGAGAAGTGCAAGGTGGGGATGGCTGAAGTATCTTACCTGGGCCATCGGGTGGGGAGCGGCTGCCTGAAGCCGGAACCAGCCAAGGTGGAGGTGATCAGAGACTGGCCTGCTCCCCAAATCAAAAAGCAGGTCCAGGCCTTTATTGGGATGGCGGGGTACTATCGAAGGTTCGTGCCCCACTTTAGTGCCATAGCCGGCCCCATCACTGAACTGTGCAAAAAGGGGAAGCCAGACCAGGTGATCTGGACTGAGCAGTGCCAGGAGGCTTTCCGGGCGCTGAAGGAGGCTCTGGTTAGTGGCCCAGTTCTGGCAAACCCAGATTTTGACAAACCCTTTATGGTGTTCACCTACGCCTCAGACACGGGACTGGGGGCGGTGTTAATGCAGGAGGATGAAAAGGGGGAGAGACACCCCATCGTGTACCTGAGTAAGAAGCTGCTACCCCGGGATCAAAACTACGCGGCCATCGAGAAGGAATGTCTGGCCATGGTGTGGGCCCTTAAGAAGCCAGAGCCATATCTCTTTGGGCGACACTTCACAGTGTACGCCGACCACTCTCCCTTGACCTGGCTGCACCAGATGAAAGGAGCCAACGCCAAGCTCCTGAGGTGGAGCCTGCTCCTGCAGGACTATGACATGGACGTGGTCCATGTGAAGGGAAGTGCCAACCTGATAGCGGACGCGTTGTCCCGGAGAGGGGGCCCTGAACTTCCCCAGGTCACTGGGCAGAGTGACCCTGCTCAGTTCAGTCTCGAAGGGGGGAGAGATGTGATGGAGTAGGGACTGTCTGTGTGGGGAATGGAAGAGCAGGGGAGAACTTTAGGGGATGGACGATACCGGAGCCTGTAACCTGAGCTGGGTAAGGGAGGGGAAAGGTCAACACCTTTGCTCGGGAAGGAGGACAAAGGAAGGGAGCGGCAGGAGGGAAGCAGTTTGAGTTTGGGCTTGGGGCCGTGTGGGCGGAATTCAGGGTATCCTAGCTAGGATCCAAGCACCCTGAAAGCCCAGAAGGACTCGATGGAGGGGTCCTGACTGTGTCTGCAAGCTCTGCTGTAACCTGTGTTCCTGTTGTGCAATAAACCTTCTGTTTTACTGGCTGACTAAAAGTCACTGTGGGTCCCAGGAAGAGGGGTGCAGGGCCAGACTCCCTCACACTCCGTGACAACCTCTCCTCCTCTGGGCATCTGGAGCAGAGGCAGCTGGTGCTGACAGCTCCAAGAGAAGCCTTAAAAGCCACAGAGCAACTGAGGGTGGGGCAAGAGGAGGGGAGGATTTACCCCAAGAGGCTCTTTCCCAGCTGCTGAGAAGCACAGAAGTACTCGGTGTTTGCTCTTGCGGTGAAATGGGTTAATATGTTTAGGCGGCCTGGCTAGCTCAGCTGGCAGCACCTCTGGCTCAAAGGTTGAAGTTACAATTCCCTGTCTGGGTGCTTGGAGCTCCTCTTCAACAATACAACACACAATCTGCTTAATCTCCCACCCAGTAACCTGGGGAAACTAGCCCCGGCCACTGGGTGCCTCTAAGAGGCAATACTTTCCCCACTCCCATGCACTGTGTAGAAAAGAAACTTTAAGAAAAAGGAGGAAAATCACCTTGTATTAACTTGGGAAAACACCACAATCAGGATTCATAACACAACACTATGAGCAAAACACCCACTCACAGCCCTCTGGGCAGTGGCCTTTTGCCTCTGGCTCTTAAATCCAGACACCAAAAGCTCTGTGGATGTGCCCATCCCTTCACTGCACCTCAGCCACAGCTCCTGCTCTAGGTCAATGAAAACCCAGAGTTCACCTCTTACCTCCCGGGGAGAAAGCCCCTTTCTCCCTCCACTGTCTGGCCACATTGCCCTCCACTTGCCGTTCCACCTTGTCACTGCTCTGCTGGCCACCCTCTCTGTTCTGGGACGTCTTGTGGTCCCACCAGGAGAGGAACAGGCTCCCTAAAAGTAGTGGCCACCAGAGCTTGAACAGTAGCTCCATCCCTTCCACTCGAGGCCACATCCCTGCACCACCCGTTCTCCCGAAGGCCCCGCTCCTGTGCTGCCTCTTCCCCCCAAGACCCCACCTCCTGCTCACTGCTCGCCGCCCCCTCCCCCCTCCCTCACCCTTATGGTCATTACAAAGTGGCAAGGCAGAGCCCTCCCATTTTTAAAAGTTCTGGGGTGTTGTTCCCCCCTGTTCAGGCACCCCTGGGGCCCTGCACTTCATGCAACTCTTCCTGATTTCAACTGTTAGTGTGGGAGCCTCACTGCTAGCGCAGACTGGGCAGTTTGTTGGATGAGAGACACTGTCCCAAAGCAGGACTAATGCTTAGACCTGGTTATCAGAGATTTCAGATCTGTTGATCTGCAGCAAGACTCTACAGTGAGTCTTAATCAGCTCTGTTATTACACAGGTGTCACGGAGTGTGGGGGAGTCCGGCCCTGCACGCCTCTTCCTGGGACCCACAGTGACCCTTGGCCAGCCAGTAAAACAGAAGGTTTATTGGACAACAGGAACACAGGTTACAGCAGAGCTTGCAGGCACAGTCAGGACCCCTCCATCGAGTCCTTCTGGGCTTTCAGGGTGCTTGGATCCTAGCTAGGACACCCTGAATTCCGCCCACACAGCCCCAAGCCCAAACTCAAAACTGCGTCCCTCCTGCCACTCCCTTCCTTTGCCCTCCTTCCCGGGCAAAGGTGTTGACCTTTCCCCTCCCTTACCTAGCTCAGGTTACAGGCTCCAGTATCGTCCATCCCCTAAAGTCTTCCCCTGCTCTCCCATTCCCCACACAGACAGCCCCTACTCCATCAAATCTCTCCCGCCTTCAAGACTGAGCTGAGCGGGGTCACTCTGCCCAGTGACCTGGGGAAGTTCAGGGCCCCCTCTCCGGGACAACGCGTCCGCTATCAGGTTGGCACTTCCCTTCACATGGACCACGTCCATGTCATAGTCCTGCAGGAGCAGGCTCCACCTCAGGAGCTTGGCGTTGGCTCCTTTCATCTGGTGCAGCCAGGTCAGGGGAGAGTGGTCGGTGTACACAGTGAAGTGTCGCCCAAAGAGATATGGCTCTGGCTTCTTAAGGGCCCACACCATGGCCAGGCATTCCTTCTCGATGGCCGCGTAGTTTTGCTCCCGGGGTAGCAGCTTCTTACCCAGGTATACGATGGGTTGTCTCTCCCCCTTTTCATCCTCCTGCATTAACACTACCCCCAGTCCCGTGTCTGAGGCGTCGGTGAACACCATAAAGGGTTTGTCAAAATCTGGATTTGCCAGAACTGGGCCACTAACCAGAGCCTCCTTCAGCGCCCGGAAAGCCTCCTGGCACTGCTCAGTCCAGATCACCTGGTCTGGCTTCCCCTTTTTGCACAGTTCAGTGATGGGGCCGGCTATAGCACTTAAGTGGGGCACGAACTTTCGCTAGTACCCCACCATTCCAAAAAAGGCCTGGACCTGCTTTTTGATTTGGGGAGCAGGCCAGTCTCTGATCACCTCCACCTTGGCTGGTTCCGGCTTCAGGCAGCCGCTCCCCACCCAATTGCCCAGGTAAGATACTTCAGCCATCCCCACCTTGCACTTCTCAGCCTTTACTGTTAACCCAGCCTTTCGGAGTCGGTCCGGGACTTGTTTAACCTGGGACATGTGGTCCTCCCAGGTCTGGCTGAAGACGCAGATGTCGTCAATGTACGCCATGGCAAAACTCTCCATCCCCCTCAGTAGCTGATCCACCAGGCGCTGGAAGGTGGCCAGCGCTCCCTTGAGGCCAAAGGGCAGGGTCAGAAACTCGTAGAGCCCCAGAGGGATGATAAAGGCCGAATTCAGCCTGGTATATGCGTCTAGCGGCACTTGCCAGTAGCCCTTGGTAAGATCCATAGTGGTGAGGTACCGAGCACCTCCCAGCTTGTCTAGGAGCTCGTCAGGCCTGGGCATGGGGTAGGTATCAGATACAGTAATGGCACTGAGCTTTCAATAGTCCACACAGAACCGGATTGACCCATCCTTCTTGGGGACCAGCACCACTGGCGAGGCCCAAGGGCTGGAAGATGGCTGGGTCACCCCCAAAGCCAGCATGTCCCTGACCTCTCTTTCAAGATCCTGGGCAGTTTTCCCAGTGACCCGAAAAGGGAAACATCTTATAGGGGGATGTGACCCGGTCTCCACCCTGTGGACAGTCAAATTACTGAATCCAGGCTGATTGGAAAACAGCTGTCGGTATAGATGCAGCACCCTTCTGATCTCAGCGTGCTGGGCCAGGGTCAGCTGATCAGAGAGGGGAATCGCCTCCGGGGGGAACCAGCTTTTGTCCTAGGGAATAGATACACTAAAGGGTCATCTCCCTGCCCCTCCCAATGTCCACACACGGCCAACACCACATTCCCCCTGTCACAGTATGGTTACATCATGTTCACATGGTACACCCGACGGTGATGTGCCCGGTTTGACAGCTCCACCACATAGTTTAACTCATTCAGTTGCTTGATAACCTTGAAGGGCCCTTCGCAGGCAGCCTGGAGTTTGTTTCTCCTCACGGGGATGAGAACCATCACTTGATCCCCGGTGGCGAAGGCACGGGCCCATGCCGTGCAGTCATGCCAGACCTTCTGCTTCCTCTGTGCTTGGGCCAGATTCTCCCTGGCCAGGCCCATGAGCTCGGCCAGTCTTTCCCGGAAGGTCAGGACATACTCCACCACTGACTCTCCCTCGGGAGCGGCCTTCTCCTCCCATTCGTCCCTTATCAGGTATGGGGGCCCCCTTACCCCCCTTCCATACAACAGTTCGAAAGATGAAAACCCAGTAGATTTCTGGGGTACCTCCCTGTACGCGAACAGCAAGTGAGGTAAGTACTTGTCCCCATCCTGCGGGTGCTGGTTCATAAATGTTTTTAGCATCATCTCCAGCGTCCAGTTGAACCTTTCCACCAGCCCATTGGACTGGGGGTGGTACGCTGAGGCCCAGTTGTGCTGGACCCCACATTTCTGACATAAGGACCGGAGCAGGGCCGACATGAAGTTGGACCCCTGATCCGTTAAGACCTCCTTGGGGAACCCCATCTGGCTGAAAATTGTCAGCAGCGCATCTGCCACTGTGCCTGCTTCGATAGAGGACAAGGCCACTGCATCGGGGTAGCGAGTGGCAAAATCCACCACCACCAGGATGAATTTCTTCCCTGACCAGATCGTCTTGGTGAGGGGTCCCACTATGGCCATGGCCACCTTCTGAAAAGGTTCTGCTATGATGGGTAAAGGCCTCAAAGCCGCTTTCCCCTTGTCCCAGGCCTTTCCCACCCTCTGGCAGGGGTCACAGGACTGGCAGTACTGTCGGACGTGGGTAAAGACCCCAGGCCAGTAAAAGTTCTGTAGCAGCCTCTGCCTGGTGCGCCAAATTCCCTGGTGCCCTGCGAGAGGAATGTCATGGGCCAGGAACAGCAGCTTGTGGCGAAACTTCTGGGGGACCACCAGCTGCCTCCTGATCCCCCATGACTCTACTTCCCGTGGGGGAGCCCATTCTCGGTACAGGAACCCCTTCTCCCACAGGAACCTCTCCTTGCAACCTCTCCTCATGGTCTGTACTGCACTAAGGTCAGCCCTGTCCCTGGGCTTCCGCAAGGAGGGATCTTTCTGCAACTCAGCCTGTATCTCAGCAGCTGGGACAGGGATGGGGACCGGCTCCCTCTTGCTGCCTGGGTCTGAGGCCACAGCCTCTCTGAGCCGTGCCCCTGGGCGTTCCCCGCCCCCTAGGTTAGGGTCCTGCATCTCGGGTCGAGTACCTTCCCTGTTGTCGGGGTGAAGTGCCCTTTGCCGACTCTTACTACGAGTCACGACCAGGGCACTCTGGGTGTTACTTGGCCAATCCTCGAGGTCCCCTCCCATTAACACGCCCATGGGCAAATGTGGGTGTACCCCCACGTCCTTGGGGCCCTCCTTGGCCTCCCACTTCAGATGTACCCTCGACACGGGCACCTTGAATGGGGACCCTCCCACTCCCATCAGGGTCAGGTTGGTGTCGGGCACCATCCGATCTGAGGCCACCACCTCAGGCCAGGCCAGCGTCACCTCTGCGCCCGTGTCCCAGAACCCAATGACCTCCCTCCCATCTACCTCCAGGGAAACAAGGCACTCTTTCCGGAGGGGAAGCCCCGCGGCTACCCGGTGAACCAAAAACCCAGAGCCTGGAGCATCCAGCCCCCCAGAGGAGCTGATCTGGGGACCTCCTCCCTCCTTCACAGGTGGTATGTTGCAAGCCCCCCTTTCCTGGGAATGTAGCCCCTCCTTCGATTGGGTTTTTACCCAGTCTACCCTCTGCAGGTTGGGTCTGCTTGGTCTGTCCCTGAGCTTGGGGCACTGGGCCCGTATGCTGCCTCGTTGGCCACAGCGATAGTAGCCCATGTCTCGTGGGTCCCCTTGAGTGGGTCGGAGGGACGTGACGCTGGATGTTCCCGTTTTGGAGAGGTTCGCCATAGGCCCCCTTTGGGAGGTCCCATGATGACTCTCTCTCTGCGTTGAGGCAGGCCTGCTCCTTCGAGACTCCTCCCTGTTATCCCCTGCCCGACTATCCACAAATTTTTCGGCCAGCTGGCCTGCATGCTGCAGGTTCTCCGGCTTCTGGTCCATCAATCACAGCCTCAGGTCGGACAGGCACTGCTCGTACAGGTACTCTAGTATGAATAGGTCAAGCAGGTCCTCTTTAGTTTGGGCCCCAGCTGTCCACTTGCGGGCATACCCCTGCGCCCGGTTGACCAGTTGTAGGTATGTGACCTCACGGGTTTTACGCTGACTCTGGAACTTTTTCCGATACATCTCAGGAGTCAGTCCAAACTCGCGGAGCAGGGCCTGTTTGAACAGCTCGTAGTCCCCTGTCTCCACCCCTTTCATTCGACTGTACACCTCCACTGCTGTGGAGTCCAGTAAGTGGATGAGAAATGAGATCCTGTCTGCAGGGTCAACCCTGTGCAGCTCGCAGGCATTCTCAAAGGCCGTCAGGAAGGTGTCTATGTCCTCCCCCTCCTTACACCGGGCAGGAAGCACTTATCAAAGCTCTTTGTAGGCTTCGGTCCCCCCTCACTCACCGCAGCGGGGGCCCCATTGCTCCTCAGCCAGGACAGCTCCAGCTCATGTTTACGCTGGATCTCCTCCTCTCGCTCATGCTGGCGCTGGTTCTCCTCATGTTTACGCTGGTTCTCCCACTCCTTCAGTTCTTGCCTCCTTAACTTGAGCTCTTCTCATCTCAGCTCCCTGTCATGTTCTATCCGCATCCGTTCCAGGGACGGGGAGCTCCGCCGGGACGATCCCCTGCTGGCCGCCGGGGTCAGGCTGCCCTCAGTATTCACTGGGCTTCCCCCAACCTCTTTCCTTGGTATAGGTGGGCAGGGTCTCGGGGTGTCCTCTGCAGCAGTCTGGCCCCTCCCAGCCATGTCAGGCCCCGAGGCCCAAACTGCATCCGCTAGGCAGCTTCACTCATGGACCGAGCTCCGTTCACCCAAGCGATCCTTCTTCTCCAGCTGGGCATTTAGCTGTTCTTTGGTGGACCTCCCAATGCACAGCCCCCTCTGCCTGCACAGCTCCACCAGGTCTTTCTTAAGGCACTTAGCATACGTCTTCCTGCTGGCCACTCGCCGGCCTGTGCTCTCAGCTTCCACCGGTTCCAGGGAGACCCCTCATGCACCAGCCTTTTTTCTGGTCACCCCCTCTCTGCCAGGGTCGAGCTGCAAACTCCTCTGCCCTTGGGACCACTCCTGCAATCCCCCCAGGGGACCCTGTTACTGCAAAGTCCTTCTCTCTGGTCACACACTCCCAGTGGTTAATCATCCCCTGACCCCGTCTCTCTCTTACTCTTCAGCCTACCTGGTCCTTGTCAGTCCCCCTTTGTTTTACTGCTCCCCAGTCATTTACTGCAGGAAGCACCGTCCACGGGGTGCAGTAAATGCCGCTTCTGCCACCAGTTGTCACAGAGTGTGGTGGAGTTGGGGCCCTACACCCCTTTTCCTGCAATTCACCAGCCAGCCCAGGATTCACCAGGATTCTCAGTCAGCCAGTAAAGCAGAAGGTTTATTTAGATGCCAGGAACACAGTCCAAGACAGGTCTTGCAGGCCCAGACAACAGGATCGCCCGAGTTAGGTCCATCTTGGGGCCCCAGGAGCACCACAGCCCCATTTGAGGTGGGGAGTCAGAGCCCTTTCTGTCCTTCCCTTCCTCCCCCAGCCAGCTCCAGACTGCCAAATCCCCTCCAGCTCCTCCTCCTCTCTCAGTTGCTTTCCCCGGGCTAGGAGGTCACCTGATCCCTTTGTCTCCAACACTTTCAGCTGGCACCTTTGCAGAGGAGAGGTCCAGGCCATCAGTGGCTAGGAGACAGAGTGTCAGGCATTTCGGTGAACTGGCCCTTTGCTTTGCTAGATACTTAAGAACTGCCATGAGGACACAAAGGCACCAACACAGTATTCACAGACCACGGTAAGAACTGTCCCAGTTCGTCACACCACCTGGTTGCAGGGAGACTGGGATGTGCTGGGCTAAGGGAGGCCAGGCCTGAGGCCCTGAGAGTTTCCTGTGCTGAGTTCAACTCTCAATAAACCCTCCTGTTTTAAGTTGGCTGAGAGTCACTCCGGGCTAGAGAACAGGAGGCATCAAACCCTTCAGGGGTGAGGAGGACCGGGGGGTCCAGAGCGTGTGGATTCCCTGAAGGGGCCCACAGCAGAGACAGACGTGCTAAGGCTCAGAGAGGTGCGGCTCCAGGAGGTGGAGGGGCCTGACCCAGAGTGAGAGTGGCCCCCCGGAAGGGCTGTCGTACTGAAAGGGGCACCCCCCCCAGACCACACGGGGCCACGGGTGGGCACGATCTGTGAGTCCGTGACAGAGGGTACGTGAAGGGAGTGTGGATCAGGACGGAGGGACGGGGGATGATCAGATGCGAAGGGGGGCGGGACACAGGGGCCGGTCAGATCTGGGGTTGTGGCATGCGAGGTGGTTGGACCTGAAGGGGCGGGATGTGGGTCGGGGGGCGGTTGGACCCTGGGGCGGGGCAAGTCAAGGGGCAAAGGGGCAGGTCGGACCCAGGCAGGGGACAGGTCACAGGGCCAGGGGGGCGGGATGTGTGGTGGGGTGCACTTGGACGCAGATGGGGTGGGGGGCGAAGTGGACCAGGGAGGGGCGGAACACTCGAGGGAGGGTGTGGGACATAAAAGTTTGCAGGAAGGTGCTGGGGGGCAGGGGTCTGAGAGGCGCTCTCTGTGAGGTCTGTGTGGGGGGAGGGGATGAGCGGGGGGGGTCAGAGAGGCGCTGGCTGGGGGGTCCCTGCAGGGGGCGCTGAGCATGGGGGTCTGAGAGGGGCTGGCTGGGGGGTCTCTGCAGGGGGAAGGAATGAGCGGGGGGATCTGAGAGATGCTGGCTGGGGGGTCTCTGCAAGGGGCGGTGATCAGCAGGGGGGGTCTTAGTTTGGGTGTGCTTAATGGCACTGACAGGCCGCATGTGGGAAGGATTATGCAGCCCGAACTCTTTTACCACCCCAATTACCCCTGGGGTTCAAACTGGGATTGGGTCTTTTCCCAGCGCTCTGGGCTGTGATTGGGGCTTTCTTGGTTAAGAGTCCCCCATCTTGGCTTTTGGCCAGCTTTGGGTTTAGGCAGCCACTCCCCACCTATTGGCCCAGATTCAACACCTCTGCCGTCCCCACCTTACATTTTTCAGCTTTTACCATCAGTCCTGCGTCCTTGAGGCAGCCCAGCCCCTTCTTCACCTGGGACACCTGTTCCTCCCAGGTCTGGCTAAAGACACACATGTCATTGTATGCCAGGGCCATGTTCTCCATCCCCATCAGCTTGTCTAGAATCTCCCCAGGCCTAGGGATGGGGTAGGCATTGGACACTGTGATGGCTTTAAGCTTTCGATAGTCCCCACTAAACCAGATCAACCTGTCTCCCCTGGGGATCAGCCCCACGGGTGAGGCCAATGGGCTGTTGAATGGTTGGATGCCATCTAAAGCCAGCAGGTCCTTGACCTCTCTCTCCAGGTTCTGGGCTGCTTTCCCAGTGACTCTAAACAGGGAACACCTGACAGGGAGATTGGGTCCCACCTCAGGGAAAAGATCCACTAGGGAGTCTTCCGCCTTCTCCTCCCAATCCTCCCCTTCCAGGTTCAGGGGTCCCCTCACTCTCCTCCCGTCCAGCAGCTTGAAAGGGAAGAACCCTGTGGATTCCTGGGGCATCTCCAGCTGCCTCTCGATTCCCCCTAGTTCTACTTCCTGTTGGGGAGCCCATTCCCGGTACAGGAATCCCTTCTCCCACAGTACTCTGTCCCTGCAGCCTTCTCTAAGAGGGTTTGCAGATCTGTGGCCAGCAAGTTCCCTCAGCTTCTCCAAGGAGGGATCCCTCTGCAGATCACCCCAATGGTTGGGAGGGGCCTGGGGAGTGGCGGTTCCAGCGGGGGGAGGGGAGCTGCGTACTTTCTCCAGCTCTGGCAGGGGACTGGGGAGTGGCCGCTCCAGCGGGGGCTGGGGGCTGGGTTCCCTCCCCAGCTCTAGTAGGTTCCTGGGGGGTGGTGGTTTGAGCAGGGCAGGGACGTTGGCTTCCCTCTCCAGCTCTGGTAGGGGAGTGGGGAGTGACAGTTCAAGGGGGGGCGGTGTGACGGTGCTGCCTGTGGGAGCCAGCTGAGGTCACTCAATCAGGGTGAACTGCAAGCAAAACAGGGAAGACAAAGCCCAAACACTGGTGGTTATTTCAATACTCAGATTTACCAACCAGCACAAAAGAGCTTCTATAGTACCTCACTGGTCACTTAGAAGTCCAAACAACGCAGTTCCCTTAATGTGCCCAGCCTCAGGCCTCCATCCAGACACACCTGTCAAACATATGATGATGATTCCTGAAAATCTTATTTCATCATATAAAAGAAAAGGTTCTTCTGATCCCAAAGGATCAGCCACATACCCAGGTCCAATTACAACTTAGATCTTACCCAAAATACACGCTTACAGCCAATTCTTATTAACTAAGCTAAAATTTATTAGAAAAGAAAAGAGAGAGTGTGTTGGTTAGAAGATCCATATACATACAGACTTGAATTCAATTCTTGAGATTTAGATACATAGTAAAGGTGAGCTTGTAGTTGCCAAAAGTCCTTTTAGAAATAGTCCCTAGAGGGGAGTGGGGAGTGGTTGTTCGAGTGGCGGCAGGGCTCTTGGTTCCCTCCCCAGAGGGGGCGGGGAACCGGCTTCCCTTTTCAGTTCTGGGAGGGCCTGGGGAGTGACGGTTTGAGCAGGGGAGTGGCGCAGGCTTCACTCCCCACCTCTGGGAGGGCCTGGGGTGTGGTGGCTCGAGCAGGTGTAGGGCTTTGGCTTCCCTCCCCAGCTCTGGGTGGGGAGTGGCGGTTCCAGTGGGGGCGGGGTACCCGGCTCCCTCCCGCAGCTCTGGAAGGGGCCTGGGCAGTCGCGGTTCGAGCGGTGGCGGGATGCTGGCTTCTCTCGCCAGCTTTTGGAGGGGCCTGTGGATTGGCGGTTCAAGCGGGGAAGGGGCACTGGCTTCTCTCCCGGGCTGTGCGAGGGGAATGGGCGGTGGCCATTGAGGCGGGGACGGGGCGCTGCCTCCCCTCTCCGGCTCTGGGAGGGAACAAGGCGGCAGCCGTTGGGGCGGGGGCGGGGCGCTGCCTCCGATCCACAGCTATGTGAGGGGAGAAGGGGGCGGCCGTTTGAGCGGGGGCGGGGTGCTGCCTTCCATCCCCGGCTCTGTGAGGGGAGTGGGCGGCGGACGTTGGCATGGGGGCGAGGTGCTGCCATCCCTCCCCGGATCTGAGAGGGGAGTAGGCGGCGGGGCGCTGTCTTCCCTCTCCAGCTCTGCGAGGGGACTGAGGAGCGGATGTACCACCGGGGGCGGGGCGCTGGGTGCCCTTCCCAGCTCTACAAAGTCACTGGGGAGCGGCTGTTCCTGCGGGAAAGTGGGGCTGTCTTCGCTCCTCAGCTCTGCAAGGGGACTGGAAAGCAGGCATCCAGCGGGTGCAGGGTGCTGGGTTCCCTCCCTGGCTCTGCAAGGAGACTGGGGAGTGGCCGTTCCAGCGGGGGCGGGGCTCTGGGTCCCCTCCTCAGCTCTGGTAGGGGACTGGGGAGCTGACGTTCCTGAGGGGATGGGGCGCTGGGATCCCTTCCCTGCTCTGCGAGGGGACTGGGGAGTGGCCATTCCAGCGGGGACGGGGCGCTACCTTCGCTCCCCAGCTTTGTGAGGGGAATTGAGAGCGGCCATTCAAGGGGGCGGGGCGCTGCCTTCCGTCCCCAGCTCTGTGAGGGAACTGGGGAGCGGCTGTTCCAGCGGGGGTGGGGCGCTGCCTTAATTCCCCGGCTCTGCTAGGGGAATGGGGAATGACCGCTCCTGAGGGGCGGGGAGCTGGTTTCCCTCCCCAGCTCTGTGAGGGGACTGGGGAATGGCCGTTCCTGGGCTGGCGGGGCACTGGGTTCCCTCTTACCTCTGTGAGGGGTGTGGGGAGCAGCTGTTCCAGCGGGGGCGGGACACTGGGTTCTCTCCCCTGCTTTGCTAGAGGACTGGGGATCGGCCGTTTCTGCGGGGGCAGGGCGCTAGCTTCCCTCCCCAGCTCTGCGAGGGAACTGGGAAGCTGCCGTTCCAGTGGGGTCGGGGTGCTGGGTTCCCTTCCCAGCTCTGCCAGGAGACTGGGGAGCGGCCGTTCCTTCGGGGTTAGGAGCTGCCTCCCCTCCCCAGCTCTGTGAGTGGACTAGGGAGCATGCGTTCCTGCGAGGGCGGTGCGCTTGGGTCCCCTCCAAGCTCTGTGAGGCGACTGAGACTCAGTCTTTCCTGCGGGGGTGGGGGCGCTGCCTTCCCTCCCCAGCTCTGCCACAGGAGTGGGCAGTGGCAGTTCAAGCGGGGGCAGGGTGCTGAGTTCCCTTCCCAGTTCTGCAGGGGACTGGAGAGCAGCCATTCAAGCAGGTGCCGGGCGCTGCCTTCCTTCCCCAGCTCTGCGATGGGACTTGGGAGCGGCCGTTCCTGCGTGGGCTGGGCGCTGCCTTCCTTCCCCAGCTCTGTGAGCGTACTAGGGAGCGGCCGTTCCTGCGGGGAAAGGGCGCTGGGTTCCCTCCCCAGCTCTGCCAGGGGAGTGGGGAGCAGCCAGTCCTGTGAGGGCGAGGCACTGCCTTTCCCTCTCCATCTCTGCGAGAGGAATGGGGAGCGGCCGTTCTTGCGGGGGCGGGCGCTGCCTTCCCTCCCCAGCTCTGCCAGAGGACTGGGGTTAGCCGTTCCTATGGGAGCGGGGCGCTGCCTTCCCTCTCCAGTTCTGCGAGGGGACTGGGGAACGGCCGTTCCTGCAGGGCCAGGCCCTGGTTTCCCTTCAGTCACGGCGTACTGGGGGGTACAATCCTGCACCCCTCTTCCTGGGTCCCACAGTGACTCTCAGCCAGCCCGTAAAACAGAAGGTTTATTGGACAACAGGAATGCAGGGTACAGCAGAGCTTGCAGGCACAGTCAGGACCCCTCAATCGAGTCCTTATGGAGTTTCAAGGTGCTTGGGTCCAGCATAGCATCCCCTAAATTCCCCTGATCCAGCCCACAACCAAAAGTGAACTGCCCCTCCTCCAGCTGGCTGATTCCTCTGTCCAGCTTCCCCAGCCAAGGTGCTAACCTCCTTCCCCCTACCTGGCTCAGGTTACAGACTTAAAGATCCTGTCCCTCACCTATAGACATCCCTGGCTCTCCCATCCCCCATGCAAACAGCCCCTACTCCATCACATCTCTCCCCCCTTCGAGACTGAACTGAGCGGGGTCACTCTGCCCAGTGACCTGGGGAAGTTCAGGGCCCCCTCTCCAGAACAATGCGTCCGCTGTCAGGTTGACACTTCCCTTCACATGGACCACGTCCATGTCATAGTCCTGCAAGAGCAGGCTCCACCTCAGGAGCTTGACGTTGGCTCCTTTCATCTGGTGCAGCCAGGTCAGGGGAGAGTGGTCGGTGTACGCGGTGAAGTGTCGCCCAAACAGATATGGCTCCAGTTTCTTAAGGGTCCACACCATGGCCAGGCATTCCTTCTCAATGGCCGCGTAGTTCTGCTCCTGAGGTAGCAACTTCTTGCTCAGGTACACGATGGGGTGTCACTCCCCCTTTTCATCCTCCTTCATAAACACTGCCCTCAGTCCCGTGTCTGAGGCGCCAGTGAACACCATAAAGGGCTTGTCAAAATCTGGGTTTGCCAGAACTGGGCCACTAACCAGAGCCTCCTTCAGCGCCCGGAGAGCCTGCTGGCACTGCTCGGTCCAGACCACCTTCTCTGGCTTCCCCTTCTTGCACAGCTCAGTGATGCGGGCGGCTATGGTGCTAAAGTGGGGCATGAACCTTTGATAGTACCCCGCTATCCCAATAAAGGCCTGGACCTGCTTTTTGTTTTGGGGAGTGGACCAGTCTCTGATCACCTCCACCTTGGCCGGTTCCGGCTTTAGGCAGCCGCTCCCCACCCAATGGCCTAGGTAAGATACTTCAGCCATCCCCACCTTGCACTTCTCAGCCTTTACGGTTAACCCAGCCTCCCGGAGTCGGTTCAGCACTTGTTTAACGTGAGACACATGGTCCTCCCAGGTCTGGCTGAAAACGCAGATGTCGTCAATATACGCCACTGCAAAACTCTCCATCCCCCTCAGCAGCTGATCCACCATGTGCTGGAAGGTGGCCGGCACTCCCTTGAGGCCGAAGGACAGGATCAGAAACTCGTAGAGCCCCAGAGGGGTGATAAAGGCTGATTTCAGCCTGGCATCTGCATCCAGCGGCACTTGCCAGTAGCCCTTTGTTAGATCCATGGTGATGAGGTACCGAGCGCCTCCAAGCTTGTCTAGGAGCTCATCAGGCCTGGGCCTGGGGTAAGCATCAGATATGGTGATGGCATTGAGCTTTCGATAATCCACACAGAACCAGATTGACTTGTCCTTTTTGGGGACTAGCACCACTGGCGAGGCCCAAGGGCTGGAAGATGGATGGATCACCCCCAAAGCCAGCATGTTCCTGACCTGTTTTTCTAGGTCCTGGGCAGTTCTCCCGGTGATTCGAAAAGGGGAGCATCTTATAGGAGGATGTGACCCGGTCTCCACCCGGTGGACAGTCAAATTAGTGCGTCCAGGCTGATTGGAAAACAGCTGTCGGTATAGATGCAGCATCCCTCTGATCTCAGCGTGCTGGGCCAGGGTCAGCTGATCAGAGAAGGGAGTCGCCTCCAGGGAGGAACCAGCTTTTGTCCCAGGGAATAGATCCTCTAAGGGGTCATCTCCCTGCTCCTCCCAATGTCCACACACGGCCAACACCACATTCCCTCTGTCATAGTATGGCTTCATCATTTTCACATAGTACATCCGACGGTGATGTGCCCGATTCGACAGCTCCACCACATAGTTTACCTCATTTAGTTGCTTGATAACCTTGAAGGGCCCTTCCAGGCAGCCTGGAGTTTGCTTTTCCTCACGGGGATGAGAACCATCACTTGGTCCCCGGTGGCAAAGGCGCGGGCCCGCACCGTGCGGTCATACCAGACCTTCTGCTTCCTCTGGGCTTGGGCCAGATTCTCCCTGGCCAGGCCCATGAGCTCAGCCAGTCTTTCCCGGAAGGTCAGGACATACTCCACCACTGACTCTCCCTCGGGAGCGGCCTTCCCCTCCCATTCGTCTCTCATCAGATCCAGGGGCCTGTCATAACCTTAGTCCCAGATTTGGACCTTAGCGTCCAAAATATGGGGGTTAGCATGAAAACCTCCAAGCTTAGTTACCAGCTTGGACCTGGTACTTGCTGCCACCACCCAAAAAATTAGAGTGTTTTGGGGCACTCTGGTCCCTCTGAAAAACCTTCCCTGGGGACCCCAAGACCCAAATCCCTTGAGTCTCACAACAAAGGGAAATAATCCTTTTTCCCTTCCCCCCTCCAGGTGCTCCTGGAGAGATACACAGACACAAGCTCTGTGAAACTACACAGAGTGACTCCCCCTCTCCGTTCCCAATCCTGGAAACCAAAAGCACTTTCCTATTCCCCCAGAGGGAATGCAAAATCAGGCTAGCAAATCCAACACACAGATCTCCCCGATTTCTTCCTCCCACCAATTCCCTGGTGAGTACAGACTCAATTTCCCTGAAGTAAAGAAAAACTCCCACAGGTCTTAAAAGAAAGCTTTATATAAAAAGAAAGAAAAATACATACAAATGGTCTCTCTGTATTAAGATGATACAATACAGGGTCAATTGCTTAAAAGAATATTGAATAAACAGCCTTATTCAAAAAGAATACAAATCAAAGCACTCCAGCACTTATATTCATGCAAATACCAAAGAAAAGAAACCATATAACTTACTATCTGATCTCTTTGTCCTTACACTTAGAAACAGAAGACTAGAAAGTAGAAACTACTTCTCCAAAGCTCAGAGAAAGCAGGCAGGCAGAAAACAAAGACTCAGACCCAAACTTCCCTCCACCCAGAGTTGAAAAAATCCGGTTTCCTGATTGGTCCTCTGGTCAGGTGCTTCAGGTGGAAGAGACATTAACCCTTAACTATCTGTTTATGACAGGCCCCCCTTACCCGCCTTCCATACAACAGTTCGAAAGGCGAAAATCCGGTAGATTCCTGGGGTACCTCCCTGTATGCGAACAGCAGGTGAGGTAAGTATTTGTCCCAGTCCTGCGGGTGCTTGTTCATAAATGCTTTTAGCATCATCTCCAGCTTCCCGTTGAACCTTTACACCAGCCCGTTGGACTGGGTGTGATATGCTGAAGCCCAGTTATGCCGGACCCCACATTTTACCCACAAGCACCGACGCAGGGCCGACATGAAGTTGGACCCCTGGTCCATTAAGACTCCCTTGGGGAACCCCACCTGGCTGAAAATTTTCAGCAGCGCATCTGCCACGGTGTCCGCTTCAATAGAGGACAAGGCCACCGCCTCGGGGTAGCGAGTGGCAAAATCCACCACCACCAGGATGCATTTCTTCCCCGACTGGGTCATCTTGCTGAGAGGTCCCAATATGTCCATGGCCACATTATGGAAAGGTTCTTCTATGATGGGTAAAGGCCTCAAAGCTGCTTTCCCCTTCTCCCGGGCCTTCCCCACCCTCTGGCAGTGGTCACATGATTGGTAGTACTGTCGGACATGTGTAATGACCCCAGGCCAGTAAAAGTTCTGTAGCAGCCTCTGCCTGGTGCACCGGATTCCCCGGTGCCCTGCAAGAGGGATGTTATGGGCCAAGTACAGTAGCTTGTGGCGAAACTTCTGGGGAACCACCAGCTGCCTCCTGATCCCCCATGACTCTACTTCCCCTGGGGGAGCCCATTCTCGGTACAGGAACCCCTTCTCCCACAGGAACCTCTCCTTGCAACATCTCCTCATGGTCTGTACCGCACTGAGGTTAGCCCTTTCCCTGGGCTTCCGTAAGGAGGGATCTTTCTGCAACTTGGCCTGGAACTCAGCAGCTGGGACAGGGATGGGGACTTGCTCTCTCTCGCTGGCTGGGTCTGAGGTCCCAGCCTCTCTAAGCCGTGCCCCTGGGCGTTCCCCTCCCACCAGGTTAGGGTCCTGCAGCTCAGGCAGAGTCCCTTCCCCGTTGTCGAGGCGCAGTGCCCTTCTCTGACTCTGACTGCGAGTCACGACCAGGGCACACTGGGTGTTACTTGGCCAGTCCTCGAGGTCCCCTCCGATTAACACATCCCTGGGCAAATGTGGGTGTACCCCCATGTCCTTGGGGCCCCCCTTGGCTCCCCACTTCAGGTGTACCCTCACCACGGGCACCTTGAATGGGATCCTGCCCAGGCCCATCAGGGTCAGGAAGGTGTCAGGCACCATCCGATCTGAGGTCACCACCTCGGGCCGGGCGAGCGTCACCTCTGCGCCTGTCTCCCAGTATCCAGTGACCTTCCTCCCATCTACCTCCAGGGAAACAAGTCACTCTGTCCGGAGGGGCAGCCCTGCGCCCACCCTGTAAACCAAAAACCCAGAGCCTGGAGCATCCAGCCCCCCAGAGGAGCTGACCTGGGGACCTCCTCCCTCCTTCACAGGTTGTACACTGCCAGCCCCCCTTTCCTGGGAACGTTGCCCCTCCTCTGACTGGGTCTTTACCCAGTCAACCCTCTGCGGGTTGGGTCTGCTCAGTCTGTCCCTGAGCTTGGGGCACTGGGCCCGTATGTGGCCTCGTTGGCCACAGTGATAGCAGCCCATGTCTCTTGGATCCCCTCCAGTGGGACGGATGGACCTGATGCTGGATGTTCCCCTTTGGTGAACATAAATTGTCCACAAATTGGTCGGCCAGCTGGCCTGCGTGCTGCGGGTTCTCCGGCTTCTGGTCCATCAACCACAGCCTCAGGTCAGACGGGCACTGCTCGTACAGGTGCTCTAGTATGAATAGGTCAAGAAGGTCCTCTTTAGTTTGGGCCCCAGCTGTCCACTTGCGGGCATACCCCTGCACCCGGTTGACCAGTTGTAGGTATGTGACCTGACGGGTTTTACGCTGACTCCGGAACTTTTTCTGGTACATCTCCAGAGTCAGCCCAAACTCATGGAGCAGGGCCTGTTTGAACAGTTCATAGTCCCCTGCTTCCGCCCCTTTCAGTCTGCTGTACATCTCCACAGCTGTGGAGTCCAGTAAGGGGGTGAGAAATGAGATCCTGTCTGCAGGGTCAACCCTGTGCAGCTCGCGGGCATTCTCAAAGGCCGTCAGGAAGGTATCTATGTCCTCCCCCTCCTTATGCCGGGCCATCAAGCCTTTATCAAAGCTCTTTGTAGGCTTGGGTCTCCCCTCACTCACCACAGCCGGGGCCCCACTGCTCGCCAGCCGGGCCATCTCCAGCTCATGTTTACACTGTTTCTCCTTCTCCTCCACCTCACGCTGGCGCTCGTTCGCCTCATGTTTACGCTGTATCTCCCGTTCCTTCAGTTCTTGCCTCCATAACTCGAGCTCTTCCCGTCTCAGCTTCCTGTCATATTCCAGCTGCATCCACTCCAAGGATGCCGAGCGTTGCCGGGACGATCCCCTGCTGGGGGGTGAGTTTCGCCGGGAGGATCCTCTGCTGGCCAAGGGGTGTAACGGTGCCCTTGTTATTCGCTGGGCTCCTCCCTGCCCTTCTCCTAGTCCCAGGAAGGGGGGGTCTCGGGAAGCCCTCAGCCGCTGGCTGACCACTCCCAGCTGGGACAGACACTGGTGCCTGCGCTGCATCTGCCAGGTTGCTTCCCTCAGATACAGGGCTCTGTTCATTCAAGCGCTCTCCCTCCTCCAGCTGGGCAATCAGCTGGTCTTTCGTGAGTCTTCCACTGCGCAGCCCCCTCTGCTTGCACAGCTCCACCAGGTTGCACTTGCGCCACTTGGCATATATCTTCCTGCTGGCGACTCACAGAACAGGGTGCTCGCCGCTCCCCACGGTTTCCAGGGAGACCCCCAGTGCACCAGCCCTTCTTGAGGTCACGACCTCTCTGCCAGGGTCGAACCGCAGACTCCTCCGCCCCTGGGACCTCTCACTGCAATCCCCCGGGGTACCCTGTTACTGCAAAGTCCTTCTCACTGGGCACACACTCTCAGGGGTTAATCACCTCTAAAATCATCCCTTCATTTTACTGCTCCCCAGTCACTTACTGCAGGAAGCATCATCCATGGGGTGCAGTATAGCCCACCATCGCCACCAGTTGTCATGGAGTGTGCGGGGGTCCAGTCCTGCACCTCTCTTCCTGGGACCCACAGTGACTCTCAGCCAGCCAGTAAAACAGAAGGTTTACTGGACAACAGGAATGCAGGTTACAGCAGAGCTTGCAGGCACAGTCAGGACCCCTCAATCGAGTCCTTCTGGAGTTTCAGGGTGCTTAGGTCCAGCATAGGATCCCCTGAATTCCCCTCACCCAGCCCAAAGCTGAAACTGAACTGCCCCTCCTCCAGCCAGCCAATTCCTTTGTCCAGCTTCCCCGGCCAATGTGCTATCCCCCTCCCCCCTACCTTGCTCAGGTTACAGGCTTAAAGATCCTGTCCCTCACCTAAAGACATTTCCGTCTTTCCCATCCCCCATGCAGACAGCTCCAACTCCATTACACCTTCCCAGCTCTGAGAGGGGACTGGGGAATGGTCGTTCCTGCAGGGGCAGGGCGCTGGGTTCCCTCCGCGGCTCTGCGAGGGGACTGGGGAGCGGCCGTTCCTGCGGGGCCAGGGCGCTGACTTTGCTCCTCAGCTCTGCAAGGGGACCGGGGAGCAGTCATTCCTGCAGGGCGGGGCACTGGGTTCCCTTCCAGCTCTGCGAGGGGAGTGTGGAGCAGCCATTCCAGTGGGGGCAGGGTGCTTCTTTCCCGCCCCAGCTCTGCGAGGGGAATGAGGAGTGGCAGTTCCAAAGGGGACAGGCCGCTGCTTTACCTCCCCAGCTGTGAGGGGACTGGGCAGCTGTCGTTCCTGCGGGGGTGGGGTGCTGGGTTCCCCTCCCAGCTCTATGAGGGGACTGGGGAGCAGCCGTTCCTCCGGGGGTGAGGCGCTGCCTTCGCTCTGCGAGGGGAATTGGGAGAGGCCATTCGAGCGGGGTCGGGGTGCTGCCTTCCCTCCCCAGCTCTGGTAGGTGACTGGAGAGTGGCCGTTCAAGTGGGGGCTGGGCTCTGGGTTCAGCGCCAGCTCTGGGAGGGGACTGGGAAATGTCCGTTCGAGCGGGGGTGGGGCACTAGGTTCCCTCTCCAGCTCTGGGAGCGGAGAGGGGAGTGGCCATTCGAGCAGGGGCGGGGCGCTATGTTCCCGATCCAAGTCTGGAAAGGGACAGGAGAGGGGCAGTTCCAGTGGGGGAGGGGCTCTGGCTTCCCTTCCAAGCTCTGGGAGGGGCCTCAAGAGTGGCGGTTCCACCAGGGGTGGGACACTGACTTCCCTCCCCAGCTCTGGGAGTCGCCTGGGGCATGGCAGTTTCAGCGGAGGCTGGGCACTGGGTTCCCTCCTGTCATAAACAGATGGTAAAGGGTTTATGTCTCTTTTACCTGTAAAGGGTTAGGAAGCTCAGTGAAACTGGCTGACACCTGACCAGAGGACCAATGGGGGGACAACATACTTTCAAATCTTGGTGGAGGGAAGTCATTGTTTTGCTTTTTGTTTTGTTCATTGTTCGCTCTTGGGCCTAAGAGGGACCAGACGTACACACAGGTTTTCTCCAATCTTTCTGAATCAATCTCTCATGTTTCAAAATAGTAAGTATAGCCAGGAAAGGCGGATTAGTCTTATGTTTGTTTTCTTAACTTGTAAATGTGTCTTTTGCTGGAAGGATTTTTACCTCTGTTTGCTGTAACTTTGAATCTCAGGCTAAGCCGGGGGGAGGTCCCTCTAGGCTACATAAATCTGAATATCCTGTAAAACATGTTCCATCCTGATTTTACAGAGATAATTTTTACCTTTTCTTTCTTTAATTAAAAACTTTATTTTTTAAGAACCTGATTGATTTTTTTCCTTGTTTTAAGACCCAAGGGGATTGGGTCGGAACGCATCAGAGATTGGTGGGGGGAAAAAGAAGGGGGGAAGATTAATTCCTCTTTGTTTTAAGATCCAAGGAGTTTGGATCAGTTTAGCCTCTCAGGGTAACCCAGGGAGGGGAAAGTCTGGGGGGGGAAAAGAGCAGCGGGAAGGCTAATTTCCCCTTGTGTTCAGATCCAAGGGGTATGGGTCTTGGGTTCCCCAGGGAAGGCTTTGGGGGAACAGGAAGTGTGCCAAACCCTATATTTTTGGCTGGTGGCAGTGTACCAAATTTAAGCTGGTAATTAAGATTAAAAGTGATCATGCAGGTCCCCACTTTTTGGATGCTAAAGTTCAAAGTGGGGAAAAAACCTTGATACCCCCCAGAATGGACCTTGCCTGGGCGGACTCGCTGGGGGAAGCGCACGGAGGGTCAGAGGATGCTGAATGCTCCAAGGAGAGACCCAGGAGGTGAAGACGTGTGAGCTTCTTGCCCTGAACAAGTCTACTCCAAGGGAGAGGAGGCTCCTCAATGTCCTGACTGGCTTTGTGGGGCGCAGTTCCAGAGCATCGCCCGGGGACTCCGTGACTACTGGTGGCAGTAGCGGGATGTACTGCACCCCGTGAATGGCGCTGCTTGCAGTAAGTGACTGGGGAGCAGTAAAACAAAGGGGGGATAATGAGGACCAGGTGTGCTGAAAGCTCAGAGAGGAACGGTTTCAGGGAGCGGTTAACCTCTGGGAGTGTTTGACCAGAGAGAAGGACTGTTGGAGTAATAGGGTCCCCCTCAGGACTGCAGCGAGCAGTCTCAGGGGCGGAGGAGTCTGCAGCTCGACCCTGGCAAAGAGGTGGAGACCACGAGAAGGGCTGGCACACCAGGGGTTCTTCCTGGAAACCATGGGGGAGCCAAGAGCACACAGGCCTGTGAGTCCAGAGCCACTTGGGAACGGTGAAGTGATGGCCTATCACCATCTCCTTGAGAAGGACATTGTGATCCTGTGCACAACGAGAGGGTTACACATGGGGAAGTTCACCAAGGCACAGTTAATCATGCAGTTGGAGGAGAAGGACCCCTCTGAGGAGCAGATTCCTGACCCAGCTGGGGTTACAAGAGGATCTGGGAGCAGCTGGAGCAGCAACCAGGCATCCCCGAGAGTTTGGTCCCCAACCAGACGAGGGTTTTCAAGATCGGGTTCCCCATCAGGGGATCAGAGACAGATGGGATGGGTGCAGAATCAGAGAGAGCGAGAGGACCATGACAGAGAGCAAGATCCTGAGGAAAAGGGGCAGGAGAAGCAGCAGCAGCATGGACTGGGGATGGTGGAGCTGAGAGAAATAGGGGGCTTCCCAGGGGTCAGTGGGGAAACACGCCTGGGGTGATGAGAGCCTGGGACAGAGAGAACTGTGGTGGTGTAGCAGCAGATGCTGAGGGGCTGTGGGACCTGGGTGAAGGTCCCTGGGGTGAAGCCCCTCACCCTGCTTATGGCCTGGATTCCTGTGCAGACCCAGGAGGGGTCGGGCTTGGCTGGTCGTTGGGGTTCTTCAGGATATTGGCTTGGAGGCCCTGTTGCGGGGTGACTGTGTCTCTTTGGGACAGGATCAAGGCCCTGCTCCTGTAACGGCCGAGGGTTTGAATTCAAATCCAGGGAACCAATTGGCTAGGATGGAAATGGTCAGTGAAAATGCAAATAACCTTTCTGGCAGGGGGCAGGGGCTGCTGGGCTCAGGATACCTGCCTACCTGTAACCAGCCCCCTGGGGCTGAGTGGGAGAGAGAGATGCTCCCCGCCCCCCTGCACACTGGAGAGGGGGCTTATGCTGACTCTGATGCTGTGACCAGAGCAAAGAGCTCGCTGCCTGCCCCCACTGGGCGAGAGATACTGGGGCATCCCTGGGAACGCTGGTGGGTTTGAATTTGTCCAGGTCACTGGCTAAACTGACCTCGCTCAGTTCGGCCCCTCCAGCTCTACCGGTGCCCCTCACTCCTGATCTGCAGGCCTCTGGGCTCCCCACTGAGCTCCCCAGTAACTGCGCTGCTAGTGCCCCTCACTCCCGACTCCCAGCCCCTGCTATCCCAGTCCTGACCTCCAGACTCACAGCTCTGCTGGTGCCCCTCATTTCTGACCTGCAGCCCCCTGGGTTCCCCTCAGTTCTAGCAGTTCCCCTCACTCCCAACCTGCAGCCCCCTCAGTTCCCCGCTGAGCTCTCCAGTCACTGCGCTGCTGGTGCCCCTCACTCCCGACCCACAGCCCCTGGGCTACCCGCTAATCTCCCCAGTCACTGCGCTGCCAGTACCAGTCACTCCCGACCCACAGCACCTGCTATCCCAGTCCTGCCATCCAGAATCACAGCTCTGCTGTTGCCACTCACTCCCGACCCGCAGACCCCTGGGATTCTCCTAGCTCTATTGGTGCCCCTCACTCCTGACAAAGAGACCCCTGGGATCCCCGCTAATCTCCCCAGTCACTGCTCTGTCGGTGCCCTTCACTCCCGACCTGCATCCCCTGCTATCCCAGTACTGATCTCCAGACTCACAGCTCTGCTGGTGCCCCTTGCTACCGACCCGCAGCCCCCTGGGTTCCTTCTAGCTCTACCAGTGACTCTCACTTTCAACGCACAGCCACTTGGGCTCTCCGCTGAGCTCCCCAGTCACTGTGCTGCCGGTGCCACTCACTCCCGATCCGCAGACCCGTGGGCTCCCTGCTGAGCTCTCTGGTCACTGCGCTGATGGTGCCCCTCACTCCCAACCTGCAGCCTCCTAGGTTCCCCCCTGCTTTACCGCTGCCCCTCATTCCCGACTAGCAGCTGTTGGGCTTCCCCCAGCTCTACCGGTGCCACTCACTCCCAACCCGCAGCTCACTGGGGTCCCTCCAGCTCTGACAGTGCCACTCACTCCCTACCCACAGCCCCTGTTATTCCAGGCCTAACTTCTAGCTTCTCTGCTCTGCTGGTGCCCCTTACTCCTGCCCGCAGACCCCTGGGTTCCACGCTGAGCTCTCCAGTCACTGCGCTGCCGGTGCCCCTCACTCCTGACCTGCAGCCCTTGCTATCCCAATCCTGAACACCAGACTCACAGCTCTGCTGGTGCCTCTTGCTCCCAAACCACAGCCCCTGGGATTACCCCAGCTCTACCGATGCCCCTCACTCCCGACCCGCAGCTCCCTGGGCTCCATCCAGCTCTCACGGTGCCTCTCACTCCTGACCTGCAGTCCCCTGGGCTCCCTGTTGAGATCCACAGACACTGCGCTCTGGTACCTCTCACTTCCAACCAGCAGCCCCTCCTATCCCAGCTGTCCTTCAGACTCACAGCTCTGCTGGTGCCACTTATTCCTGACTCACAGCCCCCCTGGGATTCCCCCGGCTCTGCGGATGCCTCTCACTCCTGACCCTCAGCCTCCTGAGCACATCCAGCTCTGACAGTGCCCCTCACTCCTGACCCTCAGTCCCATGGGCTCCCCGCTGAGCTCCCAAGTCACTGAGCTGCCGGTGCCCCTCACTCCCGACCCAAGCCCCTGCTTTCGCAGTCCTAACCTCCAGACCCACAGATCTGATAGTGCCCCTCACTACCGATCCGCAGCCCCCTGGCTTCCTTCCAGCTCTAGCGGTGCCCCTCACTCTCAACCCACAGCCCTCTGGGCTATCCACTGAGGTGCCCAGTAACTGTGCTGCCGTTGCCACTCACTCTCGACCCGGAGCTCCCTAGTTTCCCCCCTGCTCTACCGCTGCTCCTCACTCCCAACCCAGAGCCTCTTGGGCTCCCCGCTAGGCTTTCCAGTCACTGCGCTACTGGTGCCCCTCAGCTGAGGAGGGAAATGAGATCCCCTCCCCCGGTAAAACTGCTACTCCCCAGGCTCCTCCCAGAGCTGGGGAGGGAAGCCAGCGCCCCTCCCACCCTGGAATGGCCAATCCCCGCTCCCCTTCCAGAGCTGGAGAGGGAAACCAGTGCCCCGCGCCGGCTCAAACCGCCACCCCCCAGACCCCTCCCAGAACTGCGGAGAGAAGCCAGTGCCCTGCCCCCGCTGGAGCCGCCACTCTCTGCTCCCCTCCAAGAGCTGGGGAGGGAAGCCAGCGACCCCCCCACACTCAAATTGCCGCTCCTCTCCCAGAACTAGCGAGGGAAGCCAGCCCCCCGCCCCAGGTCGAGCATCACTCCCCAGCCCCCTCCTAGAGCTGGGGAGGGAAATCAGTCCCTGCCCCCACTTCAGCTGCCACTCTGCAGGACCCTCCCAGAGCCGGGGAGGGAAGGCAGTGCCCCACCCCTGCTGGAACCACCACTCCCCGCTCGCCTCCCAGAGCTGGAGAGGGAAGCCAGGACCCCACCCCCACTGGAACTGTCACTCCCTAGGCCCCTCCCAGAATTCGGGAAGGAAGCCAGCGCCCTGCCCCCAATGGAACCGCCACTCCACAGGCCCCTCCCAGAGCTGAGGAGGGAAGCCAATGCCCCATCCCTGCTCTAACCTCCACTCCCCAGCCCCCTGCCACAGCTAGAGAGGGAAGGCAGCGCCCCACCCCTGCTCGAACTGCCACTCCCCAGACCCCTCCCAGAGCTGGGAACGAAAGCCACCTCTCCCACAGGAACCTCTCCTTGCAACCTCTCCTCATGGACGGTACCACTCTGAGGTTATCCAGGTCCCTTGACCTCCGCAAGGAGGGATCTTTCTGCAACTCGCCCTGGAACTCAGCAGGTGGGACAGGGATGGGGACCTGCTCTCTCTCGTCGGCTGGGTCTGAGGTCGCAGCCTCTCTGAGCCGTGTCCCTGGGCATTCCCTCCCCAGCAGGTTAGGGTCCTGCGCCTCGGGCACAGTACCTTCCGCGTTGCCAGGGCGCAGTGCCCTGCGCCGACTCTGACTACGGGTCACAATCAGGGCACCCTGGGCGTTGCTTGGCCAGACCTCCAGGTCCCCTCCATTAACACCTCCGTGGGCAAATGTGATTGTACCCCCAAGTCCTTGGGGCCCTCCTTGGCCCCCCACTTCAGGTGTACCCTCGCCAAGGGCACCTTGAATGGGGTCCCGCACACGCCCCTCAGGGTCAGGTAGGTGTTGGGCACCATCCGATATGAGGCCACCACCTTGGGCCGGGCCAGCATCACCTCTGCGCCCATGTCCCAGTTCCCAGTGACCTTCCTCCCATCTACCTCCAGGGGAACAAGGCACTCTCTCTGGAGGGGCAGACCCGTGCCCACCCTGTAAACCAAAAACTCGGAGCCTGGAACATCCAGGCCCCCAAAGGAGCTGACCGGGCACCCTTCTCCCTCCTTTGCAGGCGGTACGCGGCCAGCCCCCCTTTCCTGCAAATGCTGCCCCTCGTCCAGCTGGGTCTCTACCAAGTTAACCCGGTGTGGAGTCAGTCTGCTCAGTCTGTTCTTGAGCCTGGGGCACTGGGACTGTATGTGGCCCCTCTGGCCACATTTATAGAAGCTCATATCCCCTTGGTCTCCTCGAACCAGCCGGTTGTCCCTGACACTGGGTGTTCCCCTTGGGAGGGGTTTCTCCCTGTTCCCCCTTTGGGAGGTCCCAGGATGACTCTCTCTGCATCGCGGCGGGCCTGTTCCTTTGGGACTCCTCCCTGCCACCCCCCCGTCCAGCTCTTCACAAACTCATCAGCCAGCTGCCCTGCATGTCGCAGATTCTCTGGCTTTTGGTCCCTCAACCACAGCCTCAGGTCGGATTGGCACTGTTCATACAGTTGCTCCAGTACCAGCAGTTTAACCAGACCCCCTTCGTCTGGGCCCCATCTGCCCACTTGCTGGCATATCCCTCCATGTGGATGGCTAGTTGCAGATATGAGACCTCAGGGGTTTTATACTGACTCCGGAACCTCACCCGGTACATCTCAGGAGTCAGCCCAAACTCGTGCAGCAGGGGCTGCTTGAATAGTTTGTAGTCACCTCTCTCCGCCCCTTCCAGCTGGCAGTACAATGCCACGGCCTTGGGGTCCAGTAAGGGAGTGAGAACTCTGAGCCTGTCCACAGGATCTACCAGGTGGAGCTCGCAGTCCATCTAAAAGGCATCCAGGAAGCCATCCATGTCCTCCCACTCCTTACGTTGGGCCAGGATGCACTTATCAAAGCTCCCTGCAGTCCTGGGCCCTGCCTCACTCCTTGCAGCTGGGGGCCCACTGCCCCTCAGCCTTGGCAGTTCCAGCTCATGATTATGCCGTCTCTCTTTCTCCTCCAGTTCCCGCTGGCCTTGTCTCTCCTCATGTTCTCTCTGTCTCTCAAGATCCTCCAGCTCTCTCAGTTTTAGCTCTCTCTCCCATTCCAGCCGCTTCTGCACTGTGGATGCCGAGTGTCGCCGGGACGATCCCCTGCTGGGGGGTGAGTTTCGCCGGGACGATCCCCTGCTGGCCGGGGGGGTCACAGTGCCCTCGGTATTCGCTGGGCTCCTCCCCGCCCTTCCCCTAGGCATAGGAAGGGGGGTCTCGGGAAGCCCTCAGCCACCGGCTGACCACTACCAGCAGGGACAGACATTGGTGCCTGCACTGCATCTGCCAGGCTGCTTCCCTCAGATACAGGGATCACTTCATTCAAGCCATCTCCCACCTCCAGCTGGGCAATCAGCTGGTTTTTGGTGAGGCTCCCACTGTGCAGCCCCTTCTGCTTGCACAGCTCCACCAGGTCGCACTTGCGCCACTTGGCATACATCTTCCTGCTGGCCACTCACAGGCCAGGGTGCTCGCTGCTCCCCACGGTTTCCATGGAGACCCCTAGTGTGCCAGTCCTTCTTGAGGTCACCACCTTTCTGCCAGGGTCGAGCTGGAGACTCCTCTGCCCCTGGGACCACTCACTGTAATCCCCCGGGGGACCCTGTTACTGCAAAAGTCCTTCTCTCTGGTCACACACTCCCAGGAGTTAATCACCCCTAAAACCGTCCCTTCGTTTTACTGCTCTCCAGTCACTTTCTGCAGGAAGCGCTGTCCACAGGGTGCAGTAGATCCCACCTCTACCACCAGTTGTCACAGAGCGTGGGGGAGTCCCGCCCTGCACCCCTCTTCCTGGGACTCACAGTGACTCTCAGCCAGCCAGTAACACAGATGGTTTATTGGACAACAGGAACGAAGGATACAGCAGAGCTTGTAGGCACAACCAGGACCCCTCAATCTGGTCCCTCTGAGGGTTCAGGCAGCTTAGTCCCCAACTTGGGATTCCCTGAATTCCAACCACCCAGCCCAAAACCAAAACTGAACTAACCCAACTCCCTCCAGCTGGCCCCTTCCTTCGTCCAGCTTCCCAGGCAAAGGTGCTAACACCCTCGGCCCCCTGCCTAGCTCAGATTGCAGGCTTAGGTCCTGTTTCTCACCTAAAGTCATCCCTGGATCTCCCATCCCCCACACAGACAGTCCCTACTGCATCACAATCTGCAGCCCCCTGGGTTCCCTGCAGCTCTAATGGTGCCGCTCATTCTCGATCCGCAGCCCCCTGGTCTTGCCCCAGCTCTAACGGTGCCCTTCACTCTCAAACCGCAGACCCCTGGGCTCCCTCCAGCTCTACCACTGCCCCTCATTCCCAAACCGCAGCTCCCTGGGATACCTGCTGAACTCCCCAGTCACTGCGCTACCATTGTCCCTCTCTCGCAACACGCAGCCCCTGCTGTCCCAGTCCTTACCTCCAGACTCACCACTGTGCTGGTGCCCTTCACTCTTGAATAGCAGCCCCCTGGGCTCCCTCCAGCTCTAGCTGTGTCCCTCACTCCTGACCCGCACCCCCCTGTGCTTTCCCCAGCTCTACCAGTGATCCTCACTCCAGACCCGCAGCCCTCTGGGCGCTCTCCAGCTCTGACAGTGCCCCTGCCTCCAAACTCACAGCTCTCCTGGTGCTCCTCACTCCCGACCCAAAGCCCCCTGAGCTCGCCGTTGAGCTCTCCAGTCATCCTCTCTCTCGAACCGCAGCTCCTGCTGTCCCAGTCCTGACCTCCAGACTCACAGCTCTGCCGGTGCCCCTCGCTCCCGACCTGCAGCCCCATGGGCTTCCCACAGCTCTACCGGTGCCACTCACTTCCGACCCGCAGCCCCTAGGGCTCCCTCCAGCTCTACCCGTGCCCCTCACTCCTGACCTGCAGCCCCTGGGCTCCCCGCTGAGCTCCCCAGTCACTGCGCTACCGTTGCCCCTCTCTCCCGACTCACCGCTCCTGCTGTCCCAGTCCTTACCTCCAATCTCACCGATCTGCGGATGCCCCTCACTCCCAAACCTCAGGCCCCTGGTGCAGCCCCTGTTCTGTCCAGCCACTGCGCATCTGGTGCCCCTCGCTCCGGACCCACAGACCCTGCTATCCCAGTCCTGACCTCCAGACTCACAGCTCTGTTGGTGCTCCTCACTCCCGACCTGCTGCCCCCTGGGCTTTCCACAGCTGTACTGTGCACCTCACTCCTGACTAACAGCCCCCTAGGCTCCCTCCAGCTCTATCGTTGCCCCTCACTCCCGACCAGCAGCCCACTGAACTCCCCACTGAGCTCCCCAGTCACTGCGCTGCTGGTGCCCCTCACTCCCAACCTGCAGACCTCTGGGTGACCCAGAAATCTACTGGTGCCCTTCACTCTCGAACCGCAGCCGCTTGAGCTCACCGCTGAGCTCCTCAGTCATTGTGCTGCCGGTACCCCTCAGTCCCGACCTGCAGCCCCTGCTGTCCCAGTCCTGACCTCCAGACTCAGAGCTCTGCTGGAGCCCGTCACTCCCGATCTGCAGCCCCCTGGGCTTGCCCAGCTCGAGCGGTGCCCCTCACTCCCGACCCGCAGCCACCAGGGCTTTATCCAGCTCTACCGATGCCCCTCACTTCCCACCCACAGCTCCTGCTGTCCCAGTCCTGACCTCTTATCTCACAGCTCTGCTGCTGCCCCTCACTCCTGACCCGCAGCCCCCTGGGCTCCCTCCAACTCTGCCAGTGCCTCTCACTCCTGACCTGTAGCCCCCCAGTCTCCCCACTGAGCTGCACAGTCACTGCGCTGCCAGTGCCCCTCACTCCCAACCCACAGCCCCTGCTGTCCCAGTCCTGACCTCCAGACTCACAGCTCTGCTGGTGCCCCTCACTCCCGACCCGCAGTCCCCTAGCCTCCCCCAGCTCTAGTGGTGCCCCTCACTCCCAAACCACAGCCCCTGCTATCCCAGTCCTGATCTCCAGACTCACAGCTCTGCTGCTGCCCCTCCCTCCCGATGCACAACCCCCTGGGCTTCCCCCAGATGTACCTGTGCCCCTCACTCCCGACCTGCAGCCCCCTGGGCTCCCTCCAGCTCTACCGGTGCCTCTCACTCTTGACCCGCAGCCCCTGCTGTCTCAGTCTCGACCTCCAGATTCACAGTTCAGCTGGTGCCCCTCACTCCCGAACTGCAGCCCCATGGGCTTACCACAGCTCTACCGTTGCCACTCACTTCTGACGTGCAACCCCCTGGGCTCCCTCCAGCTCTACCCGTGCCCCTCACTCCCGACCCGCAGCCCCCTGGGCTCCTTGCTGAGCTCCCCAGTCATTGCATTACCTTTTCACCTCTCTCCCGACTCGCTGCCCCTGCTGTCCCAGTCCTTACCTCCAGACTCACGGCTCTGCTGGTGCCACTCACTCCTGACCCGCAGCCCCCTGGTCTCTCCTCTGTTCTCCCCAGTGACTGCACTGCTGGTGCCCCTCACTCCAGACCCACAGACCCTGCTATCCCAGTCCTGACCTCTAGACTCCCAGCTCTGCTGATGTTGCTCACTCCTGACCCGCAGCCCCCTGGGCTTTCCCCCGCTCTAGTGGTGCCCCTCACTCATGACCCGCAGCCCCCTGGGCTCCCTCCAGCTCTACCGGTGCCCCTCATTACCAACTCGCAGACCACTGAGCTCGCTACTGAGCTCCCCAGTCGCCATGCTGCTGGTGCCCCTCACTCCCGAACCGCAGCCCCTGCTGTCCCAATCTTCACAGACTCCAGACTCACAGCTCTGCTCGTGCTCCTCAGCCCTGACCTGCAGCCCCCTGGGCTCCCCGCAGCTCTACCGGTGCCCCTCACT
Source organism: Gopherus flavomarginatus (assembly GCF_025201925.1). NCBI lineage: Eukaryota > Metazoa > Chordata > Testudines > Testudinidae > Gopherus > Gopherus flavomarginatus. The sequence goes on from NC_066624.1 coordinate 52,573,249, forward strand.
TCCGACCTGCGGCCCTTTGGGCTCCCTGCAGCTCTACCGGTGCCCCTCACTCCTAACCAGTGGCATAGCCAGGTTCTGATACCAGGGGGAGCAGACATATAAAAAAAGGTGCCACCTGCCGCCATATCAAATTACTACTTACATACTTTTAAATTTGTTATACATATTTATTTTGTACTTAAAATAAAAACATAAGAATGATATTGTTTTGTAAATATGTGTGTTATTTTTCAATTACTATAAAAGAAGATTTGCAGTCTTGTATATAAAATCAAAACATAATAAAAACATAATAGCTGCGCTGGCTCTGTGTATCATGAGGCACTCAGGAAAAGGAGGCAGCAAGAGAGCCAGCCCGAGGTGGAGGTGCCCTTCCCCTCCCAGCTGGGTCTGTGAGTCCTTGATCTCACCGAGTCTCAGCACTGCAGGCAACCAGCCCCCGGGTACTCGGCTGCAGTGAAAACTAGAGAGGCTGATACAGAGAAATCAGGACCAGCCAGAGCACTTCCCATGTCATCATGAAAACTCACTCCTGGAAAGCTGAGTGAGGTAATGTGTGTGGGGGGAGGTAATATATATCAAGGTAGGTAAGGTAAAATATTTTTTATTGAACCAGCTTCTATTGGGGAGAGAGACAAAGTCTTCTTCAGGAAGAAGAAAGGACTCCATGAAAGCTCCAAAGCTCGTCTGTCTCTCTCTCTCTCTCTCTCTCTCACCAACAAAAGTTGCTCCAATAAAAGCTATTTCCTCACCCACCTCGTGGCTCTAATTTCCTGGGAACAACAGGGCTACACCAACTCAGCAGACAAAAATGCAAGATTCACATGAATAGCACAGAGTGACCATAACACCAGGACATTATTTTCACAATTCATCTTAGCATAACGTCATCATCACACCATGGCAGTAGCACTATCAGCACAATGAGATAAATACAGCCACATCTGCATGCCAAAAATTCACAATACAAGCACACTGGGATCCACACAGCAGGATAGTAGGGTCAGTTTAGCTCTCAGGCTCTGAGTCCATCCCCACTAAACCAAGTCCAAAGTTTCAGCTAAACACAAGGGCACCGCAAATAGTTGTACTACCAGCAGGATCTACACTGGCACAATACGAGGAGTTGCATGTCAGGGCCCTGATTCCCAATCCCAGTGCAAGGCAATATGGGATCCAGGCACCAGGTCCTTAGAACCAGGAGAGTGGCATGAAATTAGAGAAGTTACAGAAGGCAACTCCCAAGAAACAAGGCATTGACCAAATGGCGGGGTGGATGTTAAACAACCATCTCCAGCCATTGTGTGCAGCAAGTGAATAACAATTAGGAACTTAATGACCAGCATCACCAGAGAATTATTCAGCCTTTGGACTCAGCAATGCCTCCCCCTCCTCCCAACCTGATCACAAGCCCTTCCCTTAGGAGACAATTCAGGTTTCTCCCTGCCCCACAACATGGTGCCTAGACTTGTGTTTGCCAGAGCACATGGACTAAACACACACTACAACAGCAGAGAGTTCATTCCAGCCTTTCCTTGGGAGACAATTCCATCCACACCCCCAAGGCACAGATTGTGCTGCTATGAAGATTTCCCTGATAGTCTCAGTTTTCCTGTCCTATCCCTCCACCCCATCCCTTCCCCACTGCCTCTTCCCTTCCACCCCTCACTCCCTAAGAGGCAGTCAACCAGATTCCAGGGAAGGGGAACCAAGCACACTACATAGCCACTGTCTCTGAGAGACAGTGGGCAGGGAGGGCAAGTTGGGACACCACACCCCACAGGAGACCAGGAGATGCATCTGCCTCCCCACCAATGCCTGTCATGGTCCAGCTGCCCAGGTGCAGGGGATATTTTTGGAGATGCTTCTGGCTGAGCCCCCTGGCGCCAACCATGCAGATGGCCATCCCACCAGCAGCCAGGTGCTGGCTCTCACAGTCACCTGGACAGTTTCCAGTCCCCGTCCCCAAGCCACTCTCACCACAAGAAAGACCCCAATTGAAATACACTTACCAGCTGCTCTACTGGCTGCCTTTAGTTGGGTGAAAGGTTAGGAGCTGCTCCTGCAGGGCCAGAAAAAGCACCCCTGCCACAGTGCCACGAGAAGCAGGTAGGAGAAGGAGGTGGGGTCTCTCAGCTGCTCAGCCGCTTGCTCCAGGAGCAGTTCCCCTTGCTGATCAGCTGGTGGCCAAAAACCGGCTAGAAAATGAGTACTCACACTCCCCTAGCTAGCTACCCTGCTTCCCCCACCCCTGCTGAACAGCTGATGTCTCATGGGCCCCATAAACAGTTAAATGGTGGGTGGATGCCCCTGCCCTCTATAGGGGCATGTCCCGACTGACCCCCTTCTTCCCCAAGGCCCCAGCCTCTTCTCCTCCCCAGAAGCCCAGCTTGCTGGAGCTCAGTTCTTTCCCCCTCCCCTCCCCTCCCCTCCTTGATTAGCTGTCTGTCTCCCTCCTGCTGGGAGACAGTTAACACCGGGGCAGGGTTTCTGCAGAGCACTAGGGGAAGCTGGCAAAGCCTGCCTGCAAGAGCCCAGCTTGCTGGAGCTCAGTTCTTCCTCTCCCACCCCTGCTGCGGGATCAGCTGTCTCCCTCTGCTGGGAGACACAGCTGATCGGCGGGGGCGGGGTATGCAGCACACTGGGGGAAGCCAGGCAGGTCAAGCTTCAGAGTAAAGCTTGGGCCCCGCCCCTGGTGCCATGGTCCCTCCTAAGGGACGGCTTTTTTGAAAATGTGCTGAGGGGAAGCAGCTGCTTCCCCTGCACCCCACTAGCTATGCTACAGGGTGGGGCTTGGGGTGCTGGCTCCAGGAAGGGGCTCAGGCATGGGGTGCAGCCTCCCACCAGGCAGCACTTACTTCCTATGGCTCCTGGTCAGCGGTGGGCACTGCGGGACTGCGGCAGGCTCCCTGCCTTCCCCCCCCCACACCGCTCCCGAAAGGAGCCAACGGGCCCCTGTGGTGAGGAGGGCAGGGAGCACCTGGCTCCGCACACTGCCATTCTCTGCAAGCACCGTCCCCTTGGCCGGGAGAGCTGCAGAGGTGGTGCTTGCAGGCAGGAGCAGCACACGGAGGGAGACTCCCGCCCCTAGGGCTGCAGTAGCTGCTCCCAGGAGCCGTGTGTAGCCTTAGGCAGCCACAGTGCGCTGCTGTCGGAGATCAGGATAGACCAGGTGGTGACCACTGGCCTACAGTTTTCAGGCGCCTAAGTAGCCCCTGCAATCATGGTTAAAGTTGCCCATCCCAACCCAAATCTGAAATGGTGCCACTGGGGTCTTAACAGGGTCCAACTTCTGGGCTGGCCAAGGGGCAGGACCATGTGGCAAGGGGTACTTAGCCCCACCCCAGTGCCACACAGGGAAGAGGCAGCCGCCGCCGCTCTGTGCTTTCACCAGGCTACTACACCCGTATAAAATGTGGGCAGCCATGGGCCTCCCCGTTCTTCCCAGTCCTGGTGCACCTGGGCCCCCAGAGTGTGGGGGCCCAAAAGTTCTTTTTGCCCAGGGCTCCATTAAATCTTAATGTGCCTCTGAACATACCACCATGTATGCCAAGACTTCCCAGTTCCTCCAGCCCTTAAATGGTTGGAGAACCTTTCCGCAGGACAGTCCATTGCCAAGATGTCTGCTACGGTGGGTAGCACAGTAGCCTTCTTCTTTTATACAGAATCATTAGCTTTACTGTAGGTCCTCACACTCACCATCAGTCAACTTACTCTTTACCTCATCTTCACATTCTTCTTTCCACTGGTTGGAACCCCACAGGCTCCGATCAAATCAATTACAGGAGATTCCAGAATTGACACTTCTATACCTTTTAACCATTGCGCCAAAGCATCATTTCACCATCCTATTAGACGAACATGCTTTATCCTTGTTATACATTTCCTGAGGACCCAGGGCCTCCCAAATTCAAGGCAAGAAACCCCTCCCATTCCCATCCTGGTGTCTCTATTTGTACTCTTGCCTTCCTCAAACTTTTCTGCCAAGTGTCTGGGTATAAAAGGGAGTGTTTCAGCATAAAATGAATTGTCTTTTCCCCGATGCTGTTCAGATATCAGCTCCTTGCCCTGAGAAAAGCTCCCTCGCTCAGAATGCTCCAATGTATGGACCTTTACATCATCTTTTATAGCGTACGCTAACAAGAACACAACCTATGGCGACTCCGAGTGGGTCAGCATCATCACCTCTACTTAAGATTATTCCTGGTTATGTGATGTTTGGTTTTCAGATGGCAGCAGCTGAACAAACAAAATAGCTGACTACAGTTAGGTAAAGTCCTGGGGTACGTGCAGGAATGTCAAATTCTAGGGCAACAGGAGCTTGGAAAGCCAAGTGGAGAGGGAGAGAGAGAGAGAGAGAGAGAGAGAGAGAGAGAGAGAGAGCACACAAAGAGGGGAAGCAGCTGGAGAGAAGCTGTGAGTGCAGAGGGCAGCCTGACAGCTGAGCATCATAGGTACCCAGGCAGCATAATGACAGGTAGCCATGTTAGTCTGTATCAGCAAAAAGAATGAGTATTTATGGCACCTTAGAGACTAATACATTTATTTGAGCATGAACTTTCATGGGCTGAAACCCACTTCATCGGATGCATGCAGTGGAAAATACAGTAGGAAGATATATATACACAGGGGACATGAAAAATGGATGTTTCCATACTAACTATAACAAGAGTAATCAATTAAGGTGGGCTATTATCAGTAGGAGAAAAACACACTTTTGTAGGGATAATCAGTATCAGGTGACATGTTCACATGTCCTGTGAGACTCCAGCCTCCATTCTTCCTGGGCTGGCCCCTATGCACCCAGGAAAGTTTGCAAGTAAACAGAGCCATCTACAACCAATTGTCCTCGTCAATGGGAGCCATCAAGTTTCTAAAGGACCATTAGTGGCCCACACTTTGCATCATTACAATAGGCCTCAGAGTTATACTTCATATTTCTAGCTTCAGATACAAGAATGATACATACATGCAAATAAGATGAACACACTCAGGAGATAATAAGCTTTGTAATGATACCTTACAAGAGACCTTTTGCATAAAGCATATTCCAGTTATATCACATTCACATTTACAAGCATATTTCAAAAAAACACCTGGAGTTTGAGAACCTCTGAGTTAGAGCATTGATGGTTCGATAGCAGAAGTCACAGCTACAGCGGGGGAGGTTTATCTTTGGTTTCTGGCCAACAGAGGGATGAGGTTTATTGTCTCCAAATTTCAGTAGAAAAATTTAGACCCAAACTGGGTGTGGTGGGGGTTTCTCTGGTTTTCATTTAGTTTTTGTTTTTCTCATTTGAAATGTCCTTGATCATTTGTCTGGGAAAACTGTTTGGACAAGGCCAAGGAAGAGTCAGGACAATTACAAATCTCCATGGGAGTGAGGGGGTCTCTAAGTGCCAGGAGAGGGGTGGAGATTTTCATGGAGGGGAGTTGAGGAGATAAATGAGAGGCGTTTGGTCCACCAGAGTGAGTGGCTTGGCAGTTTCATTTTTAACCAAGTGAATCACCCCCACCTCTCACACACACACACGCGTTGCTCCCCTGCTGCTGCCCCAGCTCAAACCCCATTATCACCCCCATCATGTGACCTACAGTTTCTCACTGGCAAAGCCCTTAAATATCAGAGACAAAATCCCCTAGTCTGCCCCTTCTCCCAGCTGAGCTCTCCCTCCACACAGCCTAGAACAACCCAGACCTAGCTGGATCTCGTGGCACATGACCGAGAATGTACTTTGCCAACAGAAGGAGCCAAGTGTGCAGCCATCCAAGAGATGTAATAACTGTGTAAGTTCGGTTGACAGAATCCTGTAGTACAGACATTGTCTTAGTATTTTACTGCATGCACTGAGATCTGAATGTAAAATATCCACCTACAAATGCAGCCATTGAAATCCCCCAATTTAATATCTCTGTCTTTCCCAGAAAGTCATAAACTTCAGTTCATTCTGGCTAGCAGAGGGGAAATTCAAGTGACACTAATGTTTACAATTGATTGACTAATGTTTACAGTTTAATTAACAGAAAAATAAACAGTTATTCCTTGACACAGCATCACAAGGTGAAATAAGAACAGAGACAAATCTTGACAGTAAAGTCTCTTTTCCCCAAAGATCCTCAAAATACTCTTTAATTACGACCCCTGCATCCATCCTCCCATTAGAATTGCCCTTGTTGGACATTCCCAAACCTGGACGTTGGTGAAATACAGAATTTGAACAGTAAACCCAGCTTCCTGCACCATGAATGATGTGGGGGTTTCTACCTGTCACTTACTCCTTTATAATGCCACAGAGAACTTTTCTGGTATGGAAAACAGAGGAGAACTGCTGCCTAGGATCACCAATTTTAGGGAAGAACCAATTGACTTTGCTTTGGGGAAGCTGCCTGGAATCAGATATAAAATCATTATTCAATCTGAGATACGGTTACAACATCCTATGAACCTATGACTCGCCTCGTGGTGAGAGTCGATAACTGGCTTGGATAGCCAGGCGGATTGCAGAGGACGAGCCCACATCCCTTTGGGGTGTGGGATGGGGTTGGACAGCCTCACATGGTCTCACAGAGTTGCTCCTCTGGTAAGGGTAGCCTCCCCCAGATACGGGCTGACTCCCCCTGGTAAGGGTTAGATTCCCCCAGGTACAGGTTAGATTCCCCCTGAGAAGGGTATATCTTTTAATCATGGAAAAAAGTAATTTATATTTTTATACCAGAGTGGCGACGGACTGAGTTAACAAAGCCCCCTCTGTCAGCGTTGATGCCCTGACTGACAGTGTCAAATATATTAGGGATGTGACTAGGGTCGCTGGGCCTATGTATAGTGCTGTGTGGACTGAGATGAAGTCTCAGGAGAATGAGAATCCTCCCAGTGGAAAAGGGAGTGGAGGAAGAGGAGATGATAGGTAAGGATCAAGGTGAGGAGATTTTATCTATTTTACCTATGGTTTTTACAAAGGACACTTCTATGGACAATTTTAATCTGGATTTTGAGTATTTGAGTATATTTGATGATCCGTATTTTAAAGAACCTGGACATTTTAACATTAATTCATCAAATGGTCTTAATTCATGAATTTATTTTAGTTTGATTAGGGATTTGAATTGGGATTTTAGAGACAGTGCTGGTAATAATTTAAATACATCAAAAAGCAGCTCATGGAAAGATGGTTTTTTTTTATAAAATATCGTGTTGATCATTTTAATTGTCCAATTTGCCTGCAGATTTTACCTGCATTTGGTAAATGGGCTAAGTGTGGTTCATAAAAGTAAGGCCATACGAATATTATGTAAAAAAGTGGAAAATCTTCTCAGTATCACAATATAGCTTGCCACTACCCCAAGTGCGCACCCAGGGAGGTGGATACCCCGGTGAAGAGCCAGACCTGTTCTGTCTGTGGGCTTGCATTCCACACTAAGTCCGGATTGAGCCAATACTGTAGACATAGACACCCCGCCTTAGGAATGAACAAAGAAAAGACGATATGGCTGCTAAGAGTAAGAGTAGAGAGGGATCGTCTCAATCTCGAATATGGACTGATAATGAGGTTGAGCAGCTCATACAATTAGAGAGACATATATAGGGAAAAGGAATATAAATAAATGCATACAGAGTGAGTTGAGAATTAAAACTAACAAATATCAGACAAAATATGAGAATTAGAAAAGAAAAAATTGGTGATAGTGGAAGATAAGGATGAAGCTATAGAGGTAGAAGAAATTAAAGAAAATATATTAGAAGTCCCTCCCCCGAGAGAAAGGATTTTACCTTTAATAGGACATCCAGATGTGGACGAAGTGGTCAAAATTTGTAAGCGGGGAAAACAAAGTAGGGAAGGAAGGGAAATAGTAAATAGCCTAGGGAAATTGAAGGGTTATAAAAGGAGAATCTAACTAAAGCTCTAGGACGGGTTATGTTATGTTATTCATTAGTATAGGAAAAGGATATTAGAAATGAGAAGCAAGTAGAGCCGAGGAATAAGGGGAGAGGGAAGATAAGAAAAGGTGAGAGAAGGAAACAGTCCAATGCAATTAGGAAATATGCTACTAAGAAAGCAAAATATAAGTTTTACCAACCATTTTTTGATAAAGATAGAAGATTAGCTCGTATTATAATGGGAGAGCCAGATAAAGCTAAGTATGATATCCCCATGAATGAATTAGAGGAGTATCATGTAGATATATTGGGGAGAACTGGACGTGGAAATACAGTAGGGTGGCCTTCATCCACAGAGAATGCGGATAATGATGTATTAATGAGTCCAATCTCTATGGATGAAATTAGGGAAGCGTTAAGGGAAATTCGAAAAGAGAGTGCCCCTGGCCCAGATAGAATAAAAGTGAGCAATCTATGGGATATTTTTAATCTAGACTCCTTAATTCTCACAAACATTTTTAATATATGGTTTTTAAATGGACAGGTCCCTGATGATTTTAAGGAAAACCGAATGATTTTAATTCCAAAGATGCAAGATGAGGAGGAATTGAGGAAGTTAAACTCCTGGAGACCATTAACGATTGTGTCAATATGGATAGGAATCTCTACTAAGATTTTATCAAAAAAATTAATGGCAGCAGTTAAAATATGTAGTAGGCAAAAAGGGTTTATATCTGCCCTAGTTGTGAGGAGAATATTGCCATTTTAGATCATTTGATAAAAGGAGCCAAATGTGATGGGGATGAAATAGCAATAGTATTTGTAGATTTGGCTAAGGCATTTGACTCTGTGGGGAATGGACATAGAATAGCTGGCCTTAGAAGATTTGGTATAGATGAACATTTTATTGGAATTATAAGGGACTTATATGACAATTGTACCACAAGAGTGTGGGCAGGTGACAAATATACTGAGTCTATTTTAATTAGGAGTAGGGTCAAACAGGGTGACCCCTTGTCTCCTATTTTATTTCCTATCGCTATAGATCCCCTTTTAACTAGATTAGAACTAGAAGGGAGTGGTTTTTATGTTCAGGGTAATAGTGTCACTGTCACGGAGTGTAGGGGTGGTCAGGCCCTGCACCCCTTTTCCTGGGACTCACAGTGATTCTCAGCCAGCCAGTAACACAGAAGGTTTATTGGACAACAGGAACACAGGCGACAGCAGAGCCTGTAGGCACAACCAGGACCCCTCCATCTGGTCTATCTGGGGTTTCAGGAAGCTTAGTCTCCAGCTTGGGATTGCGTGAATTCCACCACCCAGCCCAAAACCAAATCTGAACTAACTCCCCACAGCAGGCCCCTTCCCTTGTCCAGCTTCCTGGGCAAAGGGGCTGACCCCCTCCACCTATCTGGCTCAGGTTACAGGCTCAGCTCCTGTCCCTCACCTAAAGTCATCCCTTGCTCTTCAATCACACACAGAGTCCCTACTGCATCACATCTCTCCCTCCTTCGAGACTGAACTGAGCAGGGTCACTCTGCCCAGTGACCTGGGGAAGTTTAGGGCCCCCTCTCTGGGACAACACATCCGCTATCAGGTTGGCACTTCTCTTCACATGGACCATGTCCATGTCATAGCCCTGCAGGAGCAGGCTCCATCTCAGGAGCTTGGCATTGGCTCCTTTCATTTGGTGCAGCCAGGTCAGGGGAGAGTGGTCTGTGTACACGGTGAAGTGTCGCCCAAACAGATATGGCTCCAGTTTCTTAAGGGCCCACACCATGGCCAGACATTCCTTCTCAATGGCCGTGTAGTTCTGCTCCTGGGGTAGCAACTTCTTGCTCAGGTACACAATAGGGTGTCTCTCCCCCTTTTCATCCTCCTGCATTTACACCGCCCCCAGCCCGTGTCTGAGGTGTCAGTGAACACCATAAAGGGCTTGTCAAAGTCTGGGTTTGCCACAACTGGGCCACTAACCAGAGCTTCCTTCAGCACCCGGTGATCTTGCTGGCATTGCTCGGTCCAAATTACCTCGTCTGGCTTCCCCTTGTTGCACAGCTCAGTGATGGGGGCGGCTATGGAACTAAAGTGGGGCACGAACCTTCAATAGTAACCCGCCATCCCAATGAAGGCCTGGACCTGCTTTTTGGTTTGGGGAGCGGGCCAGTCTCTGATCTCCTCCACCTTGCCTGCTTCCGGCTTTAGGCAGCCACTCCCCACCCGATGGCCCAGGTAAGATACTTCAGCCATCCCCACCTTGCACTTCTCAGCCATTACGGTTAACCCAGCCTCCTGGAGTCGGTCCAGCACTTGTTTAACCTGGGACACGTGGTCCTCCCAGGTCCGGCTAAAGACGCAGATGTCGTCAATATAAGCAACGGCAAAACTCTCCATCCCCCTCAATAGCTGATCCACCAGGCACTGGAAGGTGGCCGGCGCTACCTTGAGGCCGAAGGGCAGTGTCAGAAACTCGTAAAGCCCCAGGGGGGTGATAAAGGCCGATTTCAGCCTGGCATCTGCGTCCAGCGGCACTTGCCAGTAGCCCATCGTAAGATCCATGGTGGTGAGGTACCGAGCACCTGCCAACTTGTCTAGGAGCTCGTCAGGCCTAGGCATGGGGTAGGCATTGGATACGGTGATGGCATTGAGCTTTCAATAATCCACACAGAACTGGATTGTGACAAACTGGGAATGTTCTTAATGTTTGCTCTGAATACTGTGTTGGTGCTTCAGTGTCCCCTATGCAGTTCTTAATATCTAGGTGGTGGAATAAGTGTGTTTGATTGCTACAGAGGAAAGGGCCAGTGAACATAAATGCCTGGGACTCTGTCTCCTAGCAACTGATGGCCTGGGCCCCTCCCCTGCAAAGGTGCCAACTAAAGGTGTTGGAGACAGAGAGATTAAGGGACCTCCTGGCCTGGGAAAGGAATTGAGAAGGGAAGAGGGGCTGGAAGGGTTTGTTAGTCTGTAGTGAGCTGAGGATGAGAAGTGAGTGCAGATGTGGGGGCCTGGCTCACTGCCCCCCAGAATGGACCTGGCCGAGGGGTCCGGTTCTCTGTATCTACAAGCTCTGTTTTAAACCCTGCTCCTGTCATTGAATAAACCTCTGTTTTACTGGCTGGCTGAGAGTCACGTCTGACTGCAAATTAGGGGTGCAGGACTCTGTGGCTTTCCCAGGACCCCGCCTGGGCGAACTCCCTGTGGGAAGTGCACGGAGGGGCAGAGGATGCTGAATGCTCCAAGGAGAGACCCAGGAGGTGAAGACATGTGAGCTTCTTGCCCTAAAAATGTCTGCTCCAAGGTAGAGGAGGCTCCCCAAAGTCCTGCCTGGCTTTGTGGGGAGCAGTTCCAGAGCATCGCCCAGGGACTCTGTGACAACTGGTGACAGCAGTAGGATGTACTGCACCCCGTGAATGGCACTTCTTGCAGAAAGTGACTGGGTTGCAGTAAAACAAAGGAGGGATAATGAGGACCAGGCGTGCTGAAGGCTCAGAGAGGGATGCTTTCAGGGGGTGGTTAACCTTGGGGATTGTGTGACCAGTGAGAAGGACTGTTGGAGTAACGGGGTCCCCCTGGGCATTGCAGGAGTAGTCCCAGGGGCGGAGGAGTCTGCAGCTCGACCCTGGCAAAGAGGTGGTGACCATGAGAAGGGCTGGCACATCAGAGGTTCTTCCTGGAAACCATGGGGGAGCCAAGAGCACACAGGCCTGTGAGTCCAGAGCCACTTGGGAATGCTGAGGTGATGGCCTATCACCATCTCCTTGAGAAGGACATTGTGATCCTGTGCACAAAGAGAGGGTTACGCACGGGGAAGTTCACCAAGGCACAGTTAATCGTGCAGTTGGAGGAGAAGGACCCCTCTGAGGAGCAGATTCCTGACCCAGATGGGGTTACAAAAGGATCTGGGAGCAGCTGGAGCGGCAGTCAGGCATCCCCAAGAGTTTGATCCCCAACCAGATGATGGTTTTCAAGATCGGGTTCCCCATCAGGGGATCAGAGATGGACGGGATGGGAGCAGAGCCCGAGAGAGCGAAAGGACTGTGAGAGAGAGCAAGCACCCGAGGAAAAGCTGCAGCATGAACTGGCTATGGTGGAGAAGAGAGACATAGGGGGCTGCCCAGTGGTCAGTGGGGAAACACGCCTGAGGTGGCAGAGAGAACTGTGGTGGTGCAGCCGCAGATGCTGAGGGGCTGTGGGACCTGGGTGAAGGTCCCCAGGGTGAAGCCCCTGGCCCTGCCTATGGCCCGGATCCCTGTGCAGACCCAGGAGGGGTCTGGCTGACTGATGGTTGATGTTCTCCAGGATATCGGCTGGGAGGCCCTGTTGGGAGGTGACTGTGTCTCTTTGGGACAGGATCCAGGCCCTGCTCCTGCAACGGCCGAGGATTTGAATTCAAATCCAGGGAACCAATTGGCTAGGATGGAAATGGTCAGTGAAAATGCAAATGACGTGGCTGGCAGGGGGGAGGGGCTGCTGGGCTCAGGATACCTGCCTACCTGTAACCAGCCCCCTGGGGCTGAGTGGGAGAGAGAGATGCTCCCTGCCCCCCTGCACACCGAAGAGGGGGCTCACGCTGGCTCTGATGCTGTGACCAGAGCAAGGAGCTCGCTTCCTGCCCCCACTGGGCGAGAGATACTGGGGCATCCCTGGGAACGTTGGTGGGTTCGAACTTCCCCAGGTCACTGGCTAAAGTGACCTCGCTCAGTTAAGTCCTTCCAGCTCTACCGGTGCCCCTCATTCCTGATCCGCAGCCCCCTGGGCTCCATGCAGAGCTCCCCAGTAACTGCGCTGCTGGTGCCCCTCACTCCCAACCTGCAGCCCCTGCTATCCCAGTCCTGACCTCCAGACTCACAGCTCTGCTGGTGCACCTCACTACCGACCCGAAGCCCCCTGAGTTATGCCAGCTGTAGCGATGCCCCTTACTCCGAACCCACAGCTCCTAGTATTCCAGCCCAACCCTCCACCATCTCAGCTCTGCTCGTGTCTCTTGCTCCTTACCCTCAGCATCTTGGACTCCTCACTGAGCTCCCCAGTCACTGCGAGATGCTGCCCTTCACTCCTGACCTGCTGCCCCTGGTATCCCAGTCCTGACCTCCAGACTCACAGCTCTGTTGGTGCCCCTCACTCCTGACCCGCAGTCCACTGGGCTTCCCCCAGCTCTACCGGTGCCCTCACTCATGACCCACAGCCCCCTGACCTCCATCAACTCTGACTGTGCCCCTCACTCCCGACCCACAGCCCCTGGGCTACCCGCTAATCTCTCCAGTCACTGCGCTGCCAGTACCAGTCACTCCTGACCCACAGCACCTGCTATCCCCGTCCTGACATCCAGAATCACAGCTCTGCTGGTGCCCCTCACTCCTGAACCACAGCCCCTTGGATTACCCCAGCTCTACCTGTGCCCCTCACTCCCGACCTGCAGCTCCCTGGGCTCCATCCAGCTCTCACGGTGCCTCTCACTCCTGACCCACAGTCCCCTGGGCTCCCCGTTGAGATCCCCAGACACTGCGCTCCGGTGCCCCTCACTCCCAACTCGCAGCCCCTCCTATCCCAGTCCTGTCCTCCCGACTCACAGCTCTGCTGGTGCCACTTATTCCCGACCCATAGCACCCTGGGCTTCCCCCAGCTCTACCGATGCCCCTCACTCCCGACCCTCAGCCTCCTGGGATTCCTCCAACTCTACCAGTGCCCATCACTCCCAGGCCACTGCACCCTGGGCTCCCGGCTGAGATCCCCAGTCACTGCAATGCCAGTTCCCCTCATTCCTGACCCGCAGCTCCTCCTATCCCTGTCCTGACCTCCAGAATCACAGCTTTCCTGTTGCCCCTCACTCCCTATCCACAGCCCCCTGGGTTCTCCCCAGCTCTACGGCTGCCCATCACTCTGGGCTCGCAGCCCCCTAGTCTCCCCGCTAGGCTCCCCAATCACTGCGCTGCCGATGCCCCTCACTCCTGACTCACAGACCCCTGGGCCTCCCACTCAGCTCACTAGACACTTTGCTTCCTGTGCCCCTCACTCCTGACCCGCAGCCCCCTGGGTTCCCCGCTAAGCTCCCCAGTCACTGCACTGCTGTTTTCCGTTACTCCCACCCCACATTCTCTGCTATCCCAGTCCTCAACTCCAGACTAACATCTCTGCTGGTGCCCCTCACTCCTTACCTGCAGCCCCCTAGGTTCCCCCAGCTCTGCCGGTGCCACTCACTCCCTTGATTTGAAACTGCAGTTTACTCCTTCACTGCTACAAGCCTGAACTAAGAACTTTGCCGTCACTGTATGTAATTGATTCCATTTAACCAGTTCTAGCTCTCATCTCTACCTTTTTCCTTTTATGAATAAACCCTTAGATTTTAGATTCTAAAGGATTGGCAACAGTGTGATTTGTGGGTAAGATCTGATGTGTATATTGACCTGGGTCTGGGGCTTGGTCCTTTGGGATCGAGAGAACATTTTTTTTCTTTCATTGGGGTGTTGGTTTTCATAAAACATTCTTCCCCAGGACATGTGAGACTGGTGGTGATACTGGGAGACTGGAGTGTCTAAGGAAATTGCTTGTGTGACTTGTGGTTAGCCAGTGGGGTGAAACTGAAGTCATTTTTGTCTGGCTGGTTTGGTTTGCCTTAGAGGTGGAAAACCCCCAAATTATGGCTGTAACTGCCCTGCTTAAGCAACTGGTCCTGAATTGGCACTCTCAGTTGGGTCCCGCCAGAACCGCATCATCACAGGAGAGGCGGTGCCTTCCGTCCACAGCTCTGCGAGGGGACTCAGGAGCGGCCATTCTTGCAGGGGCGGGGAGTTGCCTTCTCTACTCAGATCTGCCAGGGAACTGGGGAGCGGCCATTCCAGCGGGGGTGGGGTGCTGCCTTCCCTCCCCAGCACTGCAAGGGGACTGGGGAGCGGCCCTTCCAACTGGGGCAGGGCGCTGCCTTCCCTCCTCGGGTCTGCGTGGGGACTGGGGGGCGCCCGTTCCAGCGGGGGCGGGGTGCTGCCTTCTCTCCCCGGCTCTGCAAGGGGTCTGGGGGGAGGCCGTAACAGCAGGGGCGGGGCGCAGACTCCCCTCCCCCGCTATGCAAGGGGACTGGGTGGCGGCCGTTTCAGCGGCATGGGGCACTGCCATCCCTCCCCGGCTCTGGGAGGGGACTGAGGAGTGGCCGTTCCTGCGGAAGTGGGGCGCTGTGTTCCCTCTCTAGCTCTGCGAATGGACTGGGGAGGGCCCGTTCCAATGGGGGAGGGGCGCTGTGTTCCCCTCCCATCTCTACCAGCGGACTTGGGAAAGGTCCTTTCAGCGGAGGCGAGGCTCAACTTTCCCTCCCCGGCTCTGCGACAGGATTGAGGAGCGGCTGTTGCAGCGGGGCCGGGGGGGGGGGCTGGGTTCCCTCCCCAGCTCTGCAAATGGACTGGGGAGCACCCGTTCCAGTGGGGGAGGGGCATTGGGTTCCCCTCCCATCTCTGCCGGCGGACTGGAGAGTGATCGTTCCAGCAGGGGCGGGGCGCTGCCTTCCCTCTCCAGGTCTACGAAGGGACTGGTCAGCAGCTATTCCTGCGGGGGCGGGGAGCTGCCTTTCCTCCCCAGGTCTAGGATGGGACTGGGGATCGGCCGTTCCTGCGGGGGCGGGGCGCTGTGTTACCTCTCCAGCTCTGCCAGGGGACTAGGGAGTGGCTTTTCCTGCGGGGGTGGGGCGCTGTCTTTCCTCCCCAGGTCTGCTAGGGAACTGGGGAGCGGCCATTTGCAGCAGGGGCTGGGTGCTACCTTCCCTCCCCAGTTCTGCCAGGGGATTGAGGAGCGGCAGTTCCTGTGGGAGCGGGGGGCTGGATTCCCCTCCCAGCTCTGTGAGGGGACTGGGCAGCGGTCATTCCTGCGGGGGCTGGGCACTGGGTTCCTTTCCCAGCTCTGCGAGGGGACTGGAGAGGAGCCATTCCTGCACGGGCTGGGCTCTGGGTTCCCTCCCCAGCTCTGGGAGGGGTCTAGGGAGTCACGGTTCCAGCAGGGGAGGGGCGCTGGGTTACCTCCCCGTCTCTGGGAGGAGCCTTGGGAGTGGCGGTTCCAGTGGGTTCGAGGCGCTGGCTTCCCCCGCAGCTCTGGAAGGGGCCTGGGGAGTGTAGGTTTGAGTGGGGGACAGGCACTGGTTTCCCGCCCCAGGCCTGGGAGGGGATAGGGGAGTGGCCGTTCGAGCTGGGGTGGGGAGCTGTATTCCCGACCCAAGTCTGAGAGGGGACAGGGGAGGGGCAATTCTAGAGGGGGCAGGGCTCTGGCTTCCCTTTCCAGCTCTGGGAGGGGCCTGGGGAGTGGCGGTTCCAGTGGGGGCGGGGCGCTGGCTTCCCTCCTGTCATAAACAGATGGTTAAGGGTTAATGTCTCTTTTACCTGTAAAGGGTTAAGAAGCTCAGTGATCCTGGCTGACACCTGACCAGAGGACCAATCGGGGGACAAGATACTTTCAAACCTTGGTGGAGGGAAGTCTTTGTTGTGCTGTTTGTTTTGTTCTTTGTTTGCTCTTGGGGCTAAGAGGGACCAGACGTGCAACCAGGTTTTCTCCAATCTTTCTGAATCAGTCTCTCATGTTTCAAAATTTTAAGTCTAGCCAGGAAAGGCAGATTAGTCTTATGCTGTTTTCTTAACTTGCAAATGTGTCTTTTGCTGGAAGGATTTTTACTTCTGTTTGCTGTAACTTTGAATCTCAAGCTAAGGGCAGCGGGAGGTCCCTCTGGGCTTTATAAATCTGAATACTCTGTAAAACATTTTCCATCCTGATTTTACAGAGATAATTTTTACCTTTTCTTTCTTTAAATAAAAGCTTTCTTTTTTAAGAACCTGATTGATTTTTTTCCTTAAGACTCAAGGGGATTGGGTCTGAACGCACGAGAGACTGGTGGGGGCGGAAAAAGAGGGGGGAGGTTAATTCCTCTTTGTTTTAAGATCCAAGGAGTTTGGATCAGTGTAGCCTCTTAGGGTAACCCAGGGAGGGGAAAGTCGGGGGGGAGAAAGACTGGAGGGGCAAGGCTAATTTCTCCTTGTGTTCAGATTCAAGGGGTTTGGGTCTTGGGTTCCCCAGGGAAGGTTTTGGAGGAACAGGAAGTGTGCCAAACATGATATTTTTGGCTGGTGGCAGCATACCAAATTTAAGCTGGTAATAAAGATTAAAAGTGATCATGCAGATCCCCACTTTTTGGACGCTTAAGTTCAAAGTGGGGAAAAAACCTTGATACCCCCCCAGAATGGACCTTGCCTGGGCAGACTCGCTGGGGGAAGCGCACGGAGGGTCAGAGGATGCTGAATGCTCCAAGAAGAGACCCAGGAGGTGAAGATGCGTGAGCTTCTTCCCCTAAACAAGTCTGCTCCAAGGGAGAGGAGGCTCCTCAAAGTCCTGACTGGCTTTGTGGGGAGCAGTTCCAGAGCATCGCCTGAGGACTCTGTGACAACTGGTGGCAGCGGCGGGATGTACTGCACCCCGTGAATGGCGCTGCTTGCAGTAAGTGGCTGGGGAGCAGTAAAACAAAGGGGGGATAATGAGGACCAGGTGTGCTGAAGGCTCAGAGAGGGACGGTTTGAGGAAGCGTTTAACCTCTGGGAGCGTGTGACCAGCGAGAAGGACTGTTGGAGTAACAGGGTCCCCCTGAGGACTGCAGCGAGCAGTCTCAGGGGCGGAGGAGCTTGCCGCTCTCTCCTGGGAGAGAGGATTTTAGCAGCAGCAGGGTTCCCCTGTGGATGGCAGGAGCAGTCCCGGAGCGGAGGAATCTGCAGTTCGACCCTGGCAAAGAGGTGGTGACCACGAGAAGGGCTGGCATACTAGGAGTTCTTCCTGGAAACCATGGGGGAGCCAAGAGCACACAGGCCTGTGAGTCCAGAGCCACTTGAGAACGGTGAAGTGATGGCCTATCACCATTTCCTTGAGAAGGACATTGTGATCCTGTGCACAACGAGAGGGTTACGCACGGGGAAGTTCACTAAGGCACAGTTAATCGTGAGTGGGAGGAGAAGGACACGTCTGAGGAGCAGATTCGTGATCCAGATGGGGCTACAAAAGGATCTGGGAGCAGCTGGAGCAGCAGCCAGGCATCCCCGAAAGTCTGGTCCCCAACCAGATGATGGTTTTCACGATCGGGTTCCCCATCATGGGATCGGAGACGTATGGGATGGGAGCAGAGCCTGAGAGTGCGAAAGAATCGAGAGAGAGACCAAGAGCAAGAGGAAAAGCTGCAGGAGAAGCAGCAGCAGCATTAACTGGGGATGGTGGAGCAGATCGACATAAGGAGCTGCCCAAGAGTCAGTGGGGAAACAGGCCAGGTTGGAGAGAACCTGGGACAGAGAGAACTGTGGTGGTGCAGCAGCAGATGCTGAGAGGCTGTGGGACCTGGGTGACGGTCCCTGGGGTGAAGCCCCCCGTCCTGCATATGGCCTGGATCCCTGTGCAGACCCAAGAGTGGTCTGTCTGGCTGGTCATTGGGGTTCTCCAGGATATCGGCTGGGAGGCCCTGTTGTGTGTGTGTGGGGGGGGGGGCGTGTCTCTTTGGGACAGGATCAAGGCCCTGCTCCTGTAACGGCCGAGGGTTTGAATTCAAATCCAGGGAACCAATTGGGTAAGATGGAAATTATCAGTGAAAATGTAAATGACGTGGCTGTCAGGGGGAGGGGCTGCTGGGCTCAGGATACCTGCCTACCTGTAACCAGCCCCCTTGGGCTGAGTGGGAGGGAGAGATGCTCCCCACCCCCCTGCACACCGGAGAGGGGGCTCACGCTGGCTCTGAGGCTGTGACCAAAGCAAGGAGCTCGCTGCCTGCCCCCGCTCAGGCAGCCACACCCCACGCCCCTCCCAGAGCTGGGGAGGGAAGATAGCCCCCCGCCCCTGCTGGAACCGCCACTCCCCAGGGCCCTTGCAGAGCTGGGGAAGGAAGCAAGCCCCCCGCTCTAGCTCGAACCGCCACTCTCCACGACCCTCCCAGAGCTGGGGAGGGAAGGCAACACCCCTCCCCCTCTCAAAATGCCACTCCCCAGGCCCCTTCCAGAGCTGCGGGGGAAGCCAGTGCCCCGCCCCTGCTTGAACCGCCACTCCCTAGGCCACTCCCAGAACTGGACAGGGAAACCAGTGTCCCATCCCCACTCGAATCACCACATTCCGCTCCCATCCCAGAGCTCTGGTGGGAAGCCAGTCCCCACCCCCACTCGACTGGCCACACCCCACGCCCCTCCCAAAGCTGGGGAGGGAAGCCAGCACCCCGCCAATGCTTGAAAAGCACTCCCCGCTCCCCCGCCAGAGTTAGGGAGGGACTCCAGCGTCCCTCCCATGCTGGAATCGCCACTTTCCGCTCCCGTCCCAGAGCTGGGGAGGGATGCCAGCGCCCCATTCCTGCTGGAACTGCCACTCCCCAGGCCCCTCCCAGAGCTGGGGATGGAAGCCACCTCTCCCAAAGGAAGCTCTCCTTGCAACCTCTCCTCATGGACGGTACCGCACTGAGGTCGGCCAGCTCCC
The DNA here is from genome assembly GCF_025201925.1 of Gopherus flavomarginatus. NCBI lineage: Eukaryota > Metazoa > Chordata > Testudines > Testudinidae > Gopherus > Gopherus flavomarginatus. Next base: position 52,592,585 of record NC_066624.1, read on the forward strand.
TTGGTCTCCGCAAGGAGGGATCTTTCTGCAACTCGGCCTGGAACTCTGCAGGTGGGACAGGGATGGGGACTTGCTCTTTCTCGTTGGCTGGGTCTGAGGCCGCAGCCTCTCTGAGCCGTGTCCCTGAGTGATCCCTCCCCATCAGGTTAGGGTCCTGCGCGTCGGGCAGAGTACCTTCCCCGTTGTCAGGGCGCTGTGCCCTGCGCTGACTCTGACTATGGGTCACGACCAGGGCACCCTGGGCGTTGCTTGGCCAGACCTCCAGGGTCCCCCATTAACACCTCCGTGGGCAAATGCGGGTGTACCCCCAAGTCCTTGGGACCCTCCTTTGCCCCGCGCTTCAGGTGTACCCTCGCCACGGGTACCTCGAATGGGGTCCCACCCACACCCATCAGGATCAGGTAGGTGCCGGGCACCATCCGATCTGAGGCCACCACCTTGGGCCGGGCCAGCGTCACCTCTGCGCCCATGTCCCAGTGACCTTCCTCCCATTTACCTCCAGGGAAACAAGGCACTCTCTCCAGAGGGGCAGCCCCGCTCCCACCCTGTAAACCAAAAACTCGGAGCCTGGATCATCCAGCCCCCCAGAGGAGCTGATATGGGGACCTCCTCCCTCTTTCACCGGTGGTATGCTGCCAGCCCCGCTTTCCTGGGAATTTTGCCCTTCATCCAACTGGGTCTTTACCCAGTCAACCCTCTGCGAGTTCGGTCTCCTCGGTCTGTCCCTGAGCTTGGGGCACTGGGCCCGTATGTGGCCTTGTTGGCCTCAGTGATAGCAGCCCATGTCTCGTGGGTCCCCTCCAGTGGGACAGATGGACCTGATGCTGGATGTTCCCTTTTGGTGGGGGTTCTCCATAGGCCCCCGCTGGGAGGTCCCATGGTGACTCTCCCTCTTCGTTGAGGCAGGCCTGCTCCTTCAAGACTCCTCTCTGTTATCCCCTGCCTGACTGTCCACAAATTGGTTGGCCCGCTGGCCTGCGTGCTGCGGGTTCTCTGGCTTCTGGTCCATCAACCACAGCCTCAGGTCGGACGGGTACTGCTTGTACAGGTGTTCCAGTATGAATAGGTCAAGCAGGTCCTCTTTAGTTTTGGCCCCAGCTGTCCACTTGCAGGCATACCCCTGTGCCCAGTTGACCCAGTTGTAGGTATGTGACCTCACGGGTTTTATGCTGATTCTGGAACTTTTTCTGGTACCTCTCAGGAGTCAGCCCAAACTCGCGGAGCAGGGCCTGTTTGAACAGTTCGTAGTCCCCTGCCTCCGCCCCTTTCAGTCGACTGTACACCTCCACGGCTGTGGAGTCCAGTAAGGGGGTGAGAAATGAGATCCTGTCTGCAGGGTCAACCCTGTGCAGCTCGCAGGCATTCTCAAAGGCTGTCAGGAAGGTGTCTATGTCCTCCCCCTCCTTACGCCAGACCAGGAAACACTTATCAAAGCTCTTTGTAGGCTTGGGTCCCCCCTCACTCGCCGGAGCCGGGGCCCCGCTGCTCTTCAGCCAGGCCAGCTCCAGCTCATGCTTATGCTGGATCTCCTACTACTCCCGCTCATGCTGGAACTGGTTCTCCTCATGTTTACACTGGTTCTCCCACTCCTCCATTTCTTGCCTCCTTAACTCGAGCTCTTCTCGTCTCAGCTCCCTGTCATGTTCCATCCACATCCTTTCCAGGGATGGAGCGCTCCGCCGGGATGATCCCCTGCTGGCCGCTGGGATCAGGGTGCCCTCAGTATTCACTAGGCTTCCTCAACCTTTTTCCTAGGTATAGGTGGGCAGGGTCTCGGGGTGTCCTCGGCAGCAGTCTGGCCCCTCCCAGCCATGTCAGGCCCCGGGGCCCACTCTGCGTCCGCTGGGCAGCTTCCCTCATGGACCGAGCTCTGTTCACCCGAGCGATCCTTCTCCAGCTGGGCAATTAGCTGTTCTTTGTTGGAACTCCCAATAAACAGCCCACTCTGCTTGCACAGCTCCACCAGGTCTTTCTTAAGGTGCTTAGCATACACCTTCATGCTGGCCACTCGCTGGCCTGTGCTCTCAGCTTCCACCGGTTCCAGGGAGACCCCTCGTGCACCAGCCCTTTTTCTGGTCACTCCCTCTCTGCCAGGGTCGAGCTGCAAACTCCTCTGCCCTTGGGACTCCTCCTGCAATCCCCCTGGGGGGCCCTGTTACTGCAAAGTCCTTCTCTCTGGTCACACAGTCCCAGTGGTTAATCACCCCCTGACCCCGTCTCTCTCTGACTCTTCAGCCTACCTGGTCCTTGTCAGTCCCCCTTTGTTCTACTGCTCCCCAGTCACTTACTGCAGGAAGCACCATCCATGGGGTGCAGTAAATCCCGCGCGTTGCCACCAGTTGTAACAGAGTTGGGGCCCTGCATTCCTTCTCCTGCGATTCACCAGGACTCTCAGCCAGCCAGTAAAGCAGAAGGTTTATTTAAACACCAGGAACACAGTCCAAGACAGGTCTTGCAGTCCCAGACAACAGGATCCCCCCAGTTAGGTCCATCTTGGGGCCCCAGCAGAGCCCAGTCTGTCCTTCCCTTCCTCCCCCAGCTATCTCCAGAGTGCCAAACCCCCTCCAGCCCCTCCTCCTCTCTCAGTTGCTTTCCCTGGGCTAGGAGGTCACCTGATCCCTTTGTCTCCAACACTTTCAGCTGGCACCTTTGCAGAGGAGGGGCCCAGGCCATCAGTGGCTAGGAGACAGAGTGCCAGGCATTTCGGTGAACTGGCCATTTGCTTTGCTAGATACTTAAGAACAGCCATGGGGAAACTGAGGCACCAACACAGTATTCACAGACCACAGTAAGAACAGTCCCACTTCGTCACACCACCTGGCTGCTGGGAGACTGGGATGTGCTGGGCTAAGGGAAGCCTGGCCTGAGGCCCTGAGAGTTTCCTGTGCTGGGTTCAACTCTCAATAAACCCTCCTGTTTTATGCTGGCTGAGAGTCACTCTGGGCTAGAGAACAGGAGGCATCAGCCCCTTCAGGGGTGAGGAGGCCCGGGGGGGTCCAGAGCGTGTTGACTCCCTGACGGGGCCCACAGCAGAGACAGACGTGCTAAGGCTCAGAGAGGTGCGGCTCTAAGAAGTGGAGGGGCCTGACCCAGAGTGAGAGTGGACCACAGAGAAGGACTGTCACACTGAAAGTGGCACCCCCCATGGACCACACGGGGCCACAGGTGGGCACGGTCTGTGAGTCCGTGACAGAGGGTACATGAAGGGAGCGTGGAGCAGGACAGGGGGGATGGGGGACGATCAGATGTGAGGAGGGGCGGGACTCAGGGGCCGGTCGAATCTGAGGTTGTGGGATGCGGGGTGGTCGGACCTGAAGGGGTGGGATGTGGGTTGGGAGGCAGTCGGACCCTTGGGCGGGGCAAGTCACTGGGCAAGGGGGCAGGTCGGACCCGGGCAGGGGGCAGGTCACAGGGCCAGGGAGGCGGGACGTGGGGTGGGGGGCACTTGGACGCAGACGGGGTGGGGGGCGAGGTGGACCAGGGAGGGGCGGGACATGTGGGGGAGGGTGCGGGACACAAGAGTTTGCGGGAAGATGCCGGGTAGCAGGGGTCTGAGAGGAGCTGTCTGTGATGTCTCTGTGGGGGGAGGGGATTAGCGGGGGGGTCTGACAGGCCCTGGCTGGGGGTTCCCTGCAGGGGGGGGTTCAGCGGGGGGGTATGAGAGGGGCTGGCTGGGGGGTCTCTGCAGGGGAAAGGAATGAGCAGGGGGGTCTGAGAGATGCTGGCTGGGGGGTCTCTGCAAGGGGCAGTGATCAGCAGTGGGGGTCTTAGGTTGGGTGTGCTTGATAGCACTCACAGGCAGCATGTGGGAAAGATTATGCAGCCTGACCCCTTTTGCCACCCCAATACCCCTGGGGTTCAAACTGGGATTGGGTCTTTTCCCAGCACTCTAGGCTGCGATTGGGGCTTTCTTGGTTAAGAGTCCCCCATCTTGGCTTTTGGCCAGCTTTGGGTTTGGGCAGCCGCTCCCCACCTATTGGCCCAGATTCAACACCTCTGCCGTCCCCACCTTACACTTTTCAGCTTTTACCATCAGTCCTGCCTCCTTGAGGCAGCCCAGCCCCCTCTTCACCTGTGACACCTGTTCCTCCCAGGTCTGGCTAAAGACACACATGTCTTCGAATGCCGGGGCCATGTTCTCCATCCCCATCAGCTTGTCTAGAATCTCCCCAGGCCTAGGGATGGGGTAGGCAATGGACATTGTGATGGCTTTAAGCTTTCGATAGTCCCCACTAAACCAGATCATCCTGTCTCCCTTGGGGATCAGCCCAACGGGTGAGGCCAATGGGCTGTTGAATGGCTAGATCACATCTAAAGCCAGCAGGTCCTTGACCTCTCTCTCCAGGTTCTGGGCTGCTTTCCCAGTGACTCTGAACAGGGAACACCTGACGGGGAGATTGGGTCCCACCTCAGGGAAGAGATCCCCGAGGGGGTCTTCCGCCTTCTCCTCCCAATACTCCCCTTCCAGGTTCAGGGGTCCCCTCACTCTCCTCCCGTCCAGCAGCTCGAAAAGGAAGAATCCTGTGGATTCCTGGGTCATCACCAGCTGCCTCCTGATTCCCCCCAGTTCTACTTCCCGTTGGGGAGCCCATTCCTGGTACAGGAATCCCTTCTCCCACAGGAATCTGTCCCTGCAGCCTTCCCCAAGTTCCCTCAGCTTCTCCAAGGAGGGATCCCTCTGCAGATCACCCCAATGTTTGGGATGGGCCTGGGGAGTTGCGGTAAGAGCGGGGGAGGGGCACTGGCTTCCCTCTCCAGGTCTGGGAGGGGCCTGGAGAGTGGCGGTTCCAGTGGGGGTGTGGCGCTGCGTACTCTCTCCAGCTCTGGCAGGGGACTGGGGAGTGGCCGCTCCAGCGGTGGCGGGGGGCTGGGTTCCCACCCCAGCTCTAGTAGGGGCCTGGGGGGTGGCGGTTCGAGCCGGGCAGGGGTGTTGGCTTCCCTCCCCAGCTCTGGTAGGGGAGAGGGGAGTGGCAGTTCAAGGGGGGGTGGGGCACTGGCTTCCCTCTCCAGCTCTGGTAGGGGAGTGGCAGTTCGAGCAGGGGCAGTGTGACAGTGCTGCCCGTGGGAGCCAGCTGAGGTCACTCAATCAGGGTGAACTGCAAACAAAACAGGACAGACAAACCCCAAACGCTGGTGGTTAGTTCAATACTTAGATTTACCAACCAGCACAAAAGAGCTTCTATAGTACCTCACTGGTCACTTAGAAGTCCAAACAACGCAGTTCCCTTAAAGTGCCCAGCCTCAGGCCTCCGTCCAGACACACCTGTCAAACATATGATGATGATTCCTGCAAATCTTACTTCATCATATAAAAGAAAAGGTTCTTCCAATCCCAAAGGATCAGCCACATACCCAGGTCCAATTACAATTTAGATCTTACCCAAAATACACGCTTACAGCCAATTCTTATTAACTAAGCTAAAATTTATTAGAAAAGAAAAGAGAGAGAGTGTTGATTAAAAGATACATATACATACAGACTTGAATTCAATTCTTGAGATTTGGATACATAGTAGAGGTGAGCTTATAGTTGCCAAAAGTCCTTTTAGAAATAGTCCCTATGTTATAGTCCAATATATTTGGACTCCAGTTAATGACTGGGGATCTCAATCCTTGTGGCTTAAAGTTTCCCCCTCTTGAAACCCAAAGCAGATCTGAGATGAAGAAGGATCGTGTCCTAGGCTTCTTATACATTTCCAGCACCTTTCAGCCTGAGAAAACAATAGGCTTAACTCCTTCTCCCAAACATCCTGGCTATTAGCACAGAGTAATTTATCCATTAAACAGTTCAGATACAGGTTACCACAACCTTCAAAGAGACATATAGACAATAATACTATTTCACTCAAGTATCATCTTAAATGCTAATATTCCCTTTTTTGATCTTTGAATTAAAAGTAGAGCAATAGACAAGACCTGTTTGCTGACATCCCAAGACCTGAGCAAACATCTATCCTTCTACCTCTAACAATGCAGACTTGCATTTCAAAGCTCTATTCATTTACATATCTTGCTAACCAGTTTTTAAGGTTTACCCATGGGTCAGATCAGTTGGTGAGGTGAGTTAATTAACTCTTTCTCGCCCTGTCACCTCTCAGTGAGATATTATATTATACTCATAACATCACACCCCCAACGCAAAATTGATGCAGGAAGGGATGACATCAACATCACTGACTGCATCCCAAAAGCTCCTCATCCTGAGTTTTATCTTATTACAGCTTGTACTGGGTTAGAAGCCATATTAGTGTATAACAGAAATGTTTTACCAAACTTATGTTCAATAACATGATTGACTCTCTTTACAAACTTGAGGCCAAACTTGGTTAAAACAATAGTGGATTGGATCTGCTCTCGCAGCAGGATTCCTGTATGTTTCATATGATCTTGCCATGAGCTAAAGAAACTAGCTATCTTATCTATATAAGGTCTGGCAAATGTTTGGAACCCAATTAACATTAAATCAACATAGATATTAATGTTGTTCACAGTGTAGGAATCTTGGCATTTAGCCATGAAAGCAATATGGTAGTGTGCCTCAGTTTCCCTTTTCATACAACACATCAGGTCTGGAATGTCTTTTCTTCTGTGAAAAGTTCCAAAACTGTTTACAGGCACTAGCAGTGAAACATCAGTATAACAAGGCCTTTTAACATAAAGTGTGTTCTCATATATTTCTCTTAACATGTTCAAGGGATTTTCCAAAAGATTAGGCACATTGTACATTTTTACAGTTGTTGGTAATAGCAATACACTAGTCACAAAAATTACCATTAGCAATAACAACAAATTCATTGCAAGTGTCCATCTATAATTATGTTTCTCATGCCACACCTTTGGCTCAATACCATTGGGGTTTTGACATTTTAGGGTTAACCTGCGGCTTCCCTTTGCAAAATTCCGTTTTCTCTTTCCTCCTCCTTCTGTAGGATCACACCCTGATTTCTCTTGCTTAACAGCATTCACTGGCTTATGAGGTGGGCTCTCTGTGCTAACAGCTATTAGCAAGTATTTCTTCTCCCTGCCAGTCATGTAATTTTCGTCAACACAGACACTAGCTTTTAGATTTTCAGCTGCTACCCATTCCAAGGCTGGACTCTGTTTTACAGAGATACCACACAAATTCAAATAGTCGGAGGGTGAGAGTTTGCTTGCTCTCCCCTGCATCCTCAAGCATTTGGCCATAAAACTGTTCTGTTCTGAAACACCAGTAACCAAATCTCTCCTCAGACCCTGAAGCACAGACTGCTCACTTACAAAATTAGCATGGAGAGAGTCCTGTCCCAACACCATTGTCTTCTCAAGAAGCTGGCCAAACCCAGGCACTCGGTCATAGGGCTATTTAAATTCCTTAACAACTTTTACTCCATCTGAGACCATCTCAAAGCTGTTCACACTGGATTTTTCAAAAGGAAAGTCAGTGGATCCATTTACAATAGAAAATTTCTGGCTGTTAGGAACTGAAACTTCCATGATGAAATCACTTTCACACCCTTTAGTTGGTAATCTGTGCAAGCAGTTTGGTACATGAGGATTTCTTTCCTTAGCAGCTTCTCTAAGCAGCAATTCACCTCTCACAGAAACTCTGCCCTTCCTTGCTTCACCTAGGGCTTGCCCTAAAGGAACACTTTCTTGACCCCCCACAGACTCTTTCTGAGTCTCACTTACATCCAGAATTACCTCTGGCCCATCAGGCAGATTCCTACACAATTCCTTTTCAGGCAAACCTATAGATTTTCTAGATAACAGGTTAGAAGCATTCTCCTTCCCTTGGCCATGAACAAACTCAGGAATCTTTTCCTTCTTGCTACAAGTTGTCAAACTGTGAGTAGGTAACACAATTAAATCACCTTTTTGCTCTCCTTGTGCCCTGGCTAGGGTATCACCCTGATTAGAAAGAGTTGCGACACCATTTTCCAACCACACATTAGCAACTGGCAAACTACAATCACCAGAATTGTCTGATCTCTGGGATTTTGCTAAGACACTAACTGGATGCAACCTAGTTACAGGGCCTTCTCCCCAGCAGACACAAACTTAGAACCATTCCCTTCCTGGCCTTTAGCTGTATTTACAACCAACTCCGAGACAATTGAATTACCCTCAACCATCACAGGCTGAAAGGCACCTTCTGTCTGCTCCACAGACACAGAAGAGCCAGAGACACATTCTCCTTCACCAGATACACAGCTTGGGATTGCCTTTCCCTTGTCCCAGCACACAAGGCTGTTCACAGACAATTGCTTGGAGACTGAGGTAGCTTCCTCCACAGGCAAGTCAATACCCCTGACAGATACAGGCACGTTTTCTTCACTTTCACATTTTTTCACACAGGAAAAAGGTTAGGGATAGGGACACTCATTTTCCACTATTTCTGCCTTCCCAAACTGCTGACCAGATAAAGCCATCAGCTCACAAGGCTGCCTAGGCTCCTCCAAACCTTCTCTACCAGGCACATTGCCACTTCCAACAGATAAGCTGCTGCTTTTTTTACTACACTGAGCTACTTCCAGGAAATCACAGTTACCCATTTCAGGTTCACTTTTACAAGCTGCACTAGCCACCAATCCATTACCCATTACACATCTACCCTTTCCTTCCTCAGTTAGGGCTTTCATCTGACCATTTACTTGAATCTGCTCCTGAGAAATATTTTCCTCCCCAATGAGATCTTTTTGCTCTTGATCTAACTCCAGATTCATTTCTGAGACATTAGACAGACATTCAGAAACTTCATTCCCAGACACACTGCTTTCTTGAACAGACAAACAGCTATTACCCACCAGGTTAGACTCCCCCTCTCCCTGACTATAGCAAAACTGGTGAAACACAGAAAACTGCTCCGAGTAATACCACATATCAACATAGTTATAAACTTTATTTTCAAGAGGATACAGTTTCTGCTGTTCTTTTCTTGCTTCTTTGACTTGGAGCTGAAGTCTGGCAGTTTCTTGTTGCACCTTGTGAGTCTCCTGTTCCAGCTGCTGTTGCCTCTGTCGAGCTTTCTCCTCGGCAGCCAGTAATTCCAGATGCCCCTTACGAGCTTTCTCTTCTCTCTCATCAGCCTCCTCCTTTCTTTCAGCAGCTTCTTCTGCCAGCCGGGCGAAGGCTTGCTTCTCTCTCATTCGAATTTCTGCCAGTTTTTGCTCATGTTCAAACTACAGGCTGTCCATCAGGGCTTAGAGTTTCATTGCTTTTGCTGATGCCTTCTGTCTCTTGGTCACTGATCTTTAACTAACCAAATTCTCAATCCCAAATTTCAAATTTGGATAGCGTGGGGTTCTGACCCAAAGCCTAATTGACCTGGTTCTGTGGATCCTTGCACGACTACGCCACTGTGACGGTGCTGCCCGTGGGGGACAGTTGAGGTCACTCAATCAGGGTGAACTGCAAACAAAACAGGACAGACAAACCCCAAACGCTGGTGGTTAGTTCAATACTTAGATTTACCAACCAGCACAAAAGAGCTTCTATAGTACCTCACTGGTCACTTAGAAGTCCAAACCATGCAGTTCTCTTAAAGTGCCCAGCCTCAGGCCTCCGTCCAGACACACCTGTCAAACATATGATGATGATTCCTTCAAATCTTACTTCATCATATAAAAGAAAAGGTTCTTCCAATCCCAAAGGATCAGTCACATACCCAGGTCCAATTACAACTTAGATCTTACCCAAAATACATGCTTATAGCCAATACTTATTAACTAAGCTAAAATTTATTAGAAAAGAAAAGAAAAGAGAGAGAGTGTTGGTTAAAAGATCCATATACATACAGACTTGAATTCAGTTCTTGAGATTTAGATACATAGTAGAGGTGAGCTTGTAGTTGCCAAAAGTCCTTTTAGAAATAGTCCCTACGTTATAGTCCAATTTCCAGATTCAGGGTGGTTCCAGTCAATGACTGGGGATCTCAATCCTTGTGGCTTAAAGTTTCCCCCTCTTGAAACCCAAAGCAGATCTGAGATGAAGAAGGATCGTGTCCCAGGCTTCTTATACATTTCCCGCAGCCTTTCAGCCTGAGAAAACAATAGGCTTAACTCCTCTCCCAAACATCCTGGCCATTAGCACAGAGTAATTTATCCATTAAACAGTTCAGATACAGGTTACCATAACGTTCAAAGAGACATATAGACAATAAAACTATTTCACTCTAGTATGATCTTAAATGCTAATATTCCCTTTTTTGATCTTTGAATTAAAGCTAGAGCAATAGACAAGACCTGTTTGCTGACATCCCAAGACCTGAGCAAACATGTACCCTTCTACCTCCAACAATGCAGACTTGCATTTCAATGCTTTATGCATTTACATATCTTGCTAACCAGTTTTTAAGGTTCACCTATGTGTCAGGTCAGTCGGTGAGGTGAGTTAATTAACTCTTTCTGGCCCTATCACCTTTCAGTGAGATATTATATTATACTCATAACATCACAGGCAGGGCACTGGCTTCTTTCTGCAGCTCCGGGAAGGGAGTGGGGAGTGGCAGTTCAAGTGGGGGCTGGGCTCTGGGTTCCCTTCCTAGCTCCATGAGGGGCCTGGGTAGCAGAGGTACCAGAGGGGGCGGGGCACCGGCTTCCCTCCCCAGCTCTGGAAGGGGCCTGGGCAGTGGCGGTTCGAGCAGTGGCAGGATACTGGAGTCTCTTGCTGCCTCTGGGAGGGGCCTGTGGATTGGCGGTTCGAGTGAGGGAGAGGCGCTGGCTTCTCTCCCCAGCTCTGCAAGGGGACAGGGCAGCAGCCGTTCCAGCGGGGGCGGGGCGCTGCCTTCCATCCCCGGCTCTGGGAGGGGACAGGGCGGCGGCCGTTCCAGTCGGGGCAGGGCGCTGCATTCCACACCCAGCTCTGCTAGGGGAGTGGGTGGCGGACGTTGGCATGGTGGTGGGGTGCTGCCATCCCTCCCCAGTTCTGCAAGGGGAGTGGATGGCAGCCGATGGAGTGGGGGCGGGGCGCTGCCTCCCCTCCCTAGCTCTGCGAGGGGACTGGGGAGCGGCCATTGCCACGGAGGCGGGTCTCTGGGTTCCCTCGCCGGCTCTGCGAGGGGACTGGGGTGCAGCCGTTCCTGTGGGGGCGGGGTGCTGCCTTCCCTGCGTGGCTATGTGAGGGGACTTTGGAGCAGCCGTTCTAGCGGGGGCGGGGCACTGGGTTCCCTCCCCAGCTCTGCGAGGGAACTGGGGAGCGTCCGCTCCAGGGGGGGCAGGGTGCTGGGTTCCCTCCTAAGGTCTGCGAGGGGACTGGGGAGCGGCCTTTCATTTAGAGGAGGGGCGCTGCCTTCCCTCCCCAGCTCTGCAAGGGAACTGGGGAGCGCCCGTTCCAGTGGGGATAGGGCGCTGCCTTCCCTCCTGTTGCTGGTACAGATAGTGCCCGAGGCCAAGCAACAGCGGTTCGTGGCCCGGTGTGCTCAGCTTGAATAAAAACACCAGGGTGGAGAAGCAAATCACAAGTTTATTTGAGCTCAAATAAGGTGCAAGGGAGAATACAATCTCAAATCCTGCACACACACACAAGCGGCTTTTCCCTTTTTAAATTCTTTTTCTTTCCCCCCTCCTCCTTTCCCTGTAGGAATTAGGTAAGCGCAGGTGCATTAAGTAACCTTGGCTGCGACAGCTCGTTAGTAAGTTTTCCTTCTGCCAGTTATCTTGTCCTTCAACACGGAGGCCTTATTACTACTGCTTTAGACCGGTTTGACCTGTGCTGCAACTGACAGCTTTCTAGGTCGAGTAGAGTTCAACATGGAGGGGCTTTGGTTCACTTTGGCCTAGAACAGGAGGGCTTCATCGACATTCGTGGCCTTCCACCCACTCGAGTTACCTAGGGTTATGCCTAGTGTTACCAACACTCCCTAGTTCTGAGAGGGAACTGGGGAGCGGCCTTTCCCGTGGGGGCGGGGTGCTGGGTTCCCTCCCCAGCTCTGCAAGGGGACTGGGGAGCGGCCATGCCACTGGGGGCAGGGCGCTTCCTTCCCTTCCCAGCTCTGCCAGGGGACTGGGCAGCCGCCGTTCCTGCGGGGGCGGGGCGCTGGAATCCCTCCCCAGTCCTGCGAGGGGATTTTGGAATGATCGTTCCTGCGGGGGCGGGGAGCTGCCTTTACTCAGCTCTGCCAGGGGACTGGGGAGAGGCTGTTCCTGCGGGGGCGGGGCGCTGCCTTCCCTCCCCAGGTCTGTGAGGGGAATGGGAAGCGGCCATTCCTGCGGGGGTGGGGCGCTGCCTTCCCTCCCCAGCTGGGCCAGGGGACTGAGGAGCGGCTGTTCCTGCGGGGGCGGGGCGCTGGGTTCCCTTCCCAGCTCTGCGAGGGTACTGGGGAGTGGCCGTTCTAGCGAGGAGGGGGGGCTCTACCTTCCCTCCCCAGCTCAGCAAGGGGGATGGGATCGTCCGTAACTGCGGGGGCAGGGCACTCTGTTCTATCTCCAGCCCTGCCAGGTGACTAGGGAGTGGTCGTTCCTGCCGGGGTGGGGCGCTGGGTTCCCTTCCGAGCTCTGCGAGGGGAGTGGAGACCGGCCATTCTTGTGGGGGCGGGGGGCTGGGTTCTCTACCCAGATCTGCAAGGGTAATGGGGAGCGGCCGTTCCTGCGGAGGCGGGGCGCTGCCTTCCCTCTCCAGCTCTGCAAGGGGACTGAGGCGCGGTGGATCCAGCGGGGGCGGGGCGCTGGGTTCCCTCCCGAGCTCTGCCAGGGGACTGGGGAGTGGCCGTTCCTGCCGGGTCAAGGCGCAAGGTTCCCTCCCCAGTGCTATGAGGGGACGGTGTAGCGGCAGATCCAGCTGGGACGAGGCGCTGCCTTCCCTCCCCAGCTCTGCGAGGGGACTGGAGAGCAGCCATTCCAGTGGGGCAGGGTCGCTGATTTCCTTCCCCTACTCTGTGAGGGGGATAGGGAGCGGCCGTTCCTGCTGCGGCGGGGCACTGGGTTCCCTCCCAAGCTCTGCGAGGTTTCACGGAGTCACAGGGCGATGCTCTGGAACTGCTCCCCACAAAGCCAGGCAGGACTTTGGGAAGCCTCCTCTCCCTTGGAGCAGACTTGTTCAGGGCAAGAAGCTCATATGTCTTTACCTCCTTTGTCTCTCCTTGGAGCGTTCAGCATCCTCTGCCCCTCCATGCGCTTCCCACAGCGAGTCTCCCCCAGCAGGGTCCTGAGGAAGCCACAGGGTCCTGCACCCCCACTTTGTAGTCAGACGTGACTCTCAGACAGCCAGTAAAACAGGGGTTTATTTGATGACAGGAACAGGGTCTAAAATAAAGCTTGTAGGTACAGCGAACCGAACCCCTCGGCCAGGTCCATTCTGGGGGGCAGTGAACCAGACCCCCACGTCCGCCCTCAGCTAGCTGCAGCCTAACAGAAAGAGAAAGAGTGATCCGAGGCCTGTTAGTTTGACATCTGTAGTATGTAAAGTCTTGGAAAAAATTTTGAAGGAGAAAGTAGTTAAGGACATTGAGGTCAATGGTAATTGGGACAAAGTACAACATGGTTTTAGTAAAGGTAGATCGTGCCAAACCAACCTAATCTCCTTCTTTGAGAAGGTGACAGACTATTTAGACAAAGGAAATGCGGTAGACCTAATTTACCTAGATTTCAGTAAGGCATTTGATATGGTTCCACATGCAGAATTATTAGTCAAATTGGAAAAGATGGGGATCAATATGAGAACTGAAAGGTGGATAAGGAACTGGTTAAAGGGGAGACTACAACAGGTTATACTGAAGGGTGAACTGTCAGGCTGGAAGGAGGTTACTAGTGGAGTTCCTCAAGGATCGGTTCTGGGACCAATCTTATTTAACCTTTTTATTACTGACCTTGGCACAAAAAGCGGGAATGTGCTAATAAAGTTCGCGGATGACACGAAGCTGGGGGGTATTGCTAACATGGAGAAGGACCGGGATATCATACAGGAAGATCTGGATGACCTTGTAAACTGGAGTAATAGTAATCGGATGAAATTTAATAGTGAAAAGTGCAAGGTCATGCACTTAGGGATTAATAATAAGAACTTTAGATATAGATTGGGAAAGCATCAGTTGGAAGCAATAGAGAAAGAGAAGGACCTTGGGGTATTGGTAGATCACAGGATGACTATGAGCCGCCAATGTGATATGGCCGTTAAAAAAGCTAATGTGGTTTTAGGATGCATTAGGCGAGGTATTTCCAGCAAAGATAAGGAGGTGTTGGTAACGTTATATAAGGCGCTGGTGAGACCCCACCTGGAATACTGTGTGCAGTTCTGGTCTTCCAGATGAAGGATGAATTCACACTGGAACAGGTTCAGAGACGGGCTACTAGGATGATCCGAGGAATGGAAAACCTGTCATATGAAAGGAGACTCAAAGAGCTTGGCTTGTTTAGTCTAGCCAAAAGAAGGCTGAGGGGGGATATGCTTGCTCTTTATAAATATATCACAGGGATTAATATTAGGGAGGAAGAGGAATTATTTAAGCTTAGTACCAATGTAGACACAAGAACAAATGGGTATAAACTGGACACTAGGAGGTTTAGACTTGAAATTAGACGAAAGTTTCTAACCATTAGAGGAGTGAATTTCTGGAACAGCCTTTCAAGGGGAGTAGTGGGGGCAAAAGACATATCTGGCTTTAAGATTAAGCTTGATAAGTTTATGGAAGGGATGGTATGATGGGAGAGCCTAATTTTGGCAACTGATCTTTGATTATCGCCCGATAAGTATGCCCAGTGGTTGGTGATGGGATGGGATCTGAGTTACTAAAGAGAATTCTTTCCTGAGTGCTGGCTGGTGAGTCTTGCCCACATGCTCAGGGTTTAGCTGATCGCCATATTTGGGGTCGGGAAGGAATTTTCCTCCAGGGCAGATTGGCAGAGGCCCTGGAGGTTTTTCGCCTTCCCCTGCAGTGTGGGGCATGGGTCACTTGCTGGTGGATTCTCTGCAGCTTGAGGTCTTCAGACCACAATTTGAAGACTTCAATAACTCAGGCATAGGTTAGGAGTTTGTTATAGAAGTGGATGGGTAGGGTTCTGTGGCCTGCTTTGTGCAGGAGGTCGGACTAGATGATCACATTGGTCCCTTCTGACCCTAGAATCTATGAATCTATGAATCTACAACAACCCCCTCCAGCCCCTCTTCTCTGCTCAGTTCCTTTTTCGGGCCAGGAGGTCACCTGATCTCTTTGTCTCCAACTCCTTCAGTTGACACGTTTGCAGAGGAGGGACCCAGGCCATAAGTTGCTAGGAGACAGAGTGTCAGGCATTTAGGTGCACTGGCCCTTTGCTCTGCCAGATACGTAAGACCTGCCTAGGGGACACTGAGGCACCAGAGAAAACATTAAGAACATTCCCAGTTCTTCATATCTCTCCCCTCTTCGAGACCGAACTGAGCCAGGTCACTCCAGCCAGTGACCTGGGGAAGTTCGAACTCACCAACGTTCCCATGGTATGCCCCAGCATCTCTCCCATTCCTCGGTGTGAGTTACACCAGGACAGTTCAGTCTCACGCCCTCCCTTAGGTCAGGTGTGCTTGATGGCACTCGCAGGCTGCATGTGGGAAGGTTTATGCGGCTTGAACCCTTTTGCTACCCCAATACCCCTGGGGTTCAATCTGGGACAGGGTTGTCTCCCAGCACTCTGGGCTGCGATTCGGGCTCTCTTGGTTAAGAGCTTCCATCTTGGCCTTGGCCAGCTCTGGTCTTGGGCAGCCGCTTTCCACCTTGTGGCCCAGATACAACACCTCTGCCGTTCCCACTTTACACTTTCCAGCTTTTACCGTCAGTCCCACCTCCTTGAGGCAGCCCAGCCCCCTCTTCACCTGGGACATCTGTTCCTTCCAGGTTTGGCTAAAGATGCACATGTTATCAGTGTCTGCCAGGGCAATGTTCTTCATCACCCTCTGCTTGTCTAAAATCTCCCGAGGCCTAGGCATGGGGTCAGCATCGGACACTGTGATGGCTTTAAGCTTCTGATAGCCCCCATAAAACCAGATTATTTTGTCTCTCTTGGGGATCAGTCCCACGGGTGAGGCCCATGGGCTGTAAAACAGCTGGATCCCATCTAAAGCCTGCATGTTTTTGACCTTTTTTTCCAGGATCTGGGTTGCTTTTTCAGTGACTTTGAATGGGGAACACCGGATGGGGAGATTGGCTCCCACCTCAGGGAAGAGATCCACTAGGGGGTCTTCCTCCTTTTCCTCCCAAACCTCCCCTTCTCGGTCCAGGGGTCCCCTCACTATTCTCTCATTCAGCAGCTTGAGAGGGAAGAACCCAGTGGATTTCTGGGGCTGCCTCCTGTTTCCCTCCAGTTCTATTTCCCCTTGGGGAGCCCATTCCCAGTACAGGAATCCTTTCACTCACAGGACTCCGTCCCTGCAGCCTTCCCCAAGGGGGCGTGCAGCGCTGTGGCCAGCAAGTTCCCTCAGCTTCTCCAAGGAGGGATCCCTCTGCAGCTCAGTCTGGGATTCAGCTGCTGGGGCAGGGAGTGGGACCTGCTCCCTCTCGCTGGCTGGGCCTGGGGTTACAGCCCCCCTGAGCCTTGTCTCTGATAGCTCCCTCTCTGCTGTGTAATCACTTCCCAGCAGCACGTCTGGACCAGGCAAACCTGGTTGGCAGCTGACCTGCCCTGCCCGGGTGTCCCCCCACTCAGCTGGGGTCTCAGCTCCCCTTGTGCTCAGCGCTGCACTTGCTGTCCCAGTGGGGACAGGCAGCGAGCTCTCTGTTCTGGTCCCAGCATCAGAGCCAGCGTGAGTTCCCTCTCCGGTGTGCAGGGGAGTGGGGAGCATCTCTCCCTCCCACTCAGCCCTAGGGGGCTGGTTATAGGTAGGCAGGTATCCTGAGCCCAGCAGCCCCTCCCCCCTGCCAGCCACATCATTTGCATTTT
Organism: Gopherus flavomarginatus; assembly: GCF_025201925.1. Classification (NCBI taxonomy): domain Eukaryota; kingdom Metazoa; phylum Chordata; order Testudines; family Testudinidae; genus Gopherus; species Gopherus flavomarginatus. The sequence continues at coordinate 52,609,405 of NC_066624.1, forward strand.
CACTGACCATTTCCATCCTAGCCGACTGGTTCCCTGGATTTGAATTCAAACCCTCGGCCCTTACAGGAGCGGGGCCTGGATCCTGTCCCAAGGGGAGACAGTAACCCCCCAACAGGGCCTTCCAGCCAATATCCTGGAGAACCCCAATGACCAGCCAGCCCGACCCCTCTTGGGTCTGCACAGGGATCTGGGACAAAGGCAGGGCGAGAGGCTTAACCCCAGGGACCTTTACCCAGGTCCCACAGTCCCTCAGCATCTGGGGCTGCACCACCACAGTTCTCTCTGTCCCAGTGTCTCGTCCCCGCAGGCATGTTTCCCTACTGAACCTTGGGAAACCCCCTATGTCTCTCCACTCCACCATCACCAGTCCAAGCTGCTGATGCTTCTCCTGCAGCTTTTCCTTAGCCTTTGCTCCCTCTCAAGGTCCTTTCGCTCTCTCACACTCTGCTTCAATCCCATCTGTCTCCAATCCCTTGATGGGGAACCCAATCTTGAAGACTCTCGTCTGGGTGGGGACCAGACTCTCGGGAATGCCTGACTGCTGCTCCAGCTGCTCCCAGATCCTCTTGTAGCCCCATCTGGGTGAGGAATTTGCTCCTCAGGGTGGTCCTTCTCCTCCAACTGCATGATTAACTGTGCCTTGGTGAACTTCCCCATGCATAACCCTCTCTTTGTGCACAGGATCACAATGTCCTTCTTCAGAAGATGGTGATAGGCCATCACTTCACTGTTCCCAAGTTGCTCTGGACTCACAGGCCTGTGTGCTCTTGGCTCCTCCATGGTTTCCAGGAAGAACCCCTGGTGTGCCAGCCCTTCTTGTGATCACCACCTCTTTGCCAGGGTTGAGCTGCAGGCTCCTCCGCCCCTGGGACTGGTCCTGCAATCCTCCAGGGGACCCTGCTACTGCGAAAATCCTTCTCTCTCCCAGGGTCAAGCGGCAAGCTCCTCCGCCCCTGAGACTGCTCACTGCAGTCCTCAGGGGGACTCAGTTACTCCAACAGTCCTTCTCCCTGGTCACACACTTCCAGAGGTTAACCGCCCCCTGAAACCGTCCCTCTCTGTGCTTTCAGCATACCTGGTCCTCATTATCCTCCCTTTGTTTTACTGCTCCCCAGTCACTTACTGCAAGCAGTGCCATTCACGGGGTGCAGTACATCCTGCCGCTCCCACCAGTTGTTACGGAGTCCCCGGGCGATGCTCTGGAACTGCTCCCCACAAAGCCAGTCAGGAGCCTCCTCTCCCTTGGAGCAGACTTGTTCAGGGCAAGAAGCTCATATGTCTTCACCTCCTGGGTCTCTCCTTGGAGCATTCAGCATTCTTTACCCCTCCATGCACTTCCCACAGTGAGTCTGCCCCAACAGGGTCCTGGAGAAGCCACAGGGTCCTGCACCCCACTTTGCAGTCAGACATGACTCTCAGCCAGCCAGTAAAACAGGGATTTATTAGATGACAGTAACAGGGTCTAAAATAAATCTTGTAGATACAGCGAACCGGACCCCTCAGCCGAGTCCATTCTGGGGGGCAGTGACCAAACCCCCACATCCGCCCTCAGCCAGTTCCAGCCTAACAACTCCCTCCAGCCCCTCTTCTCTGCTCAGTTCCTTTTCAGGGACAGGTCACCTAATCTCTTTGTCTCCAACACCTTCAGTTGGCACTCTGCAGGGAAGGGGCCCAGGCCATAAATTGCTAGGAGACAAAGTGTTAGGCACTTAGGTACACTGGCCCTTTGCTCTGCCAGATACTTAAGAACTGCCTAGGGGACACTGAGGCACCAACACTGTATTCAGAGAAAACATTAAGAACATTCCCAGTTCGTCACACGAGGGTACTGGGGAGAGGCCGTTCCTGCAGGGGCGGGGTGCTGGGTTCCCTCTCCAGCTCTGCGAGGGGACTGGGGAGCAGCCATTCCTCCGGGGGCGAGGCGCTGCGTTCCCTCCCCAGCTCTGCGAGGGGACTGCGGAGCGGCCGTTCCTGAGGGGCTGGGCGCTAGGTTCCCTTCCCAGCTCTGCGAGGGGACTAGGGAGCGGCCGTTCAAGCGGGGGCGGGGAGCTGGGTTCCCTCCCCAGCTCTGCCAGGGGACTAGGTAGCGGCCATTCCCACGGGGGTGGGGCGCTGGGTTCCCTCCACGGCTCTGTGAGGGGACTGGGGAGCGGCCGTTTCTGCAGGGGCAGGGTGCTGGGTTCTCTCCATGGCTCTGCGAGCAGACTGGGGACCGGCCGTTCCTCCGGGGCGGGGCACTGCGTACCCGCCCCAGCTCTGTGATGGGACTGGGGAGTAACTGTTCCAGCACGGGAGGGTTGCTGCCTTCCCTCTCCAGCTCTGTGAGAGTAGTGGGCAGCGGTCGTTCCTGCGGAGGAGAGGCGCTGAGTTCCCTCCCCGGATCTGCCGGGAGACTGGGGAGCAGCCATTCCTGAAGGGGCAGGGCTCTGTCTCCACCCCCAGCTCTGCGAGGGGACTGGGGAGTGGCCATTCTAGCGGGGGAGTGGCGCTGTGTTCCCGACCCAACTCTGGAAGGGGACAGTGGAGGGGCAATTCCAGAGGGTGCAGGGCGCTGGCTTCCCTTCCCAGCTCTGGGAGCGGCCTGGGGAGTGGCGGTTCCAGCGGGGGCAGGGTGCTGGCTTCCCTCCTGTCATAAACATATGGTTAAGGGTTAATGTCACTTTTACCTGTAAAGGGTTAAGATGCTCAGTGAACCTGGCTGACACCTGACCAAAGGACCGATCGGGGGACAGCATACTTTCAAATCTTGGTGGCGGGACGTTTTTGTTGTTGTTTGTTTTGTTCTTTGTTCGCTCTTGTGGCTAAGAGTGACTAGATGTGCAACCAGGTTTTCTCCAATCTTTCTGAATCAGTCTCTCATGTTTCAAAATAGTAAGTATAGCCAGGAATCGTGGATTACTCTTATGTTTGTTTTCTTAATTTGTAAATGTGTCTTTTGCTGGAAGGATTTTTACTTCTGTTTGCTGTAACTTTGAATCACAGGCTGGGGGTGGGGGAGGTCCCTCTAGGCTATATAAATCTGAATACCCTGTAAAACATTTTCCATCCTAAATTTACAGAGATAATTTTTACCTTTTCTTTCTTTAATTAAAAGCTTTCTTTTTTAAGAACCTGATTGATTTTTTCCCCTTGTTTTAAGACCCAAGGAGATTGGGTCTGAACGCACCAGAGATTGGTGGGGGGAAAAGGAGGGGGGGAAGGTTAATTCCTCTTTGTTTTAAGATCCAAGGACTTTGGATCAGTGTAGCCTCTCAGAGTAACCCAGGGAAGGGAAAATCTGGGGGAAAAAAGAGAAGGAGGAAGGCTAATTTCTCCTTGTGTTCAGATCCAAGGGGCTTGGGTCTCGGGTTCCCCAGGGAAGGTTTTGGGGGAACAGGAAGTGTGCCAAACACGATATTTTTGGCTGGTGGCACCGTACCAAATTTAAGCTGGTAATTAAGATTAAAAGTGATCATGCAGATCCCTACTTTTTGGACGCTTAAGTTCAAAGTGGGGAAAAAACCTTGATACCCCCCCAGAATGGACCTTGCCTGGGTGGACTCGCTGGGGGAAGAGCACGGCGTGTCAGAGGATGCTAAATGCTCCAAGGAAAGACCCAGGAGGTGAAAACGTGTGAGCTTCTTGCCCTAAAAACGTCTGTTCCAAGGGACAGGAGACTCATCAAAGTTCTGACTGGCTTTGTGGGGCGTAGTTCCAGAGCATCGCCTGGGAACTCCATGACAACTGGTGGTAGAGGTGGGATGTACTGCACCCTGTGAATGGCGCTGCTTGCAGTAAGTGACTGGGGAACAGTAAAACAAAGGGGAGATAATGAGCACCAGGTGTGCCGAAGGCTCAGAGATGGACGGTTTCAGGGAGCGGTTAACCTCTGCGAGTGTGTGACTAGCGAGAAGGACTGTTGGAGTAACGGGGTCCCCTTGAGGAGTGCAGTGAGCAGTCTCAGGGGCGGAGGAGCTTGCCGCTCTGTCCGGGGAGAGAGGATTTTTGCAGTAGCAGGGTCCCTCTGGGGATTGCAGGAGCAGTCCCAGGGGCGGAGGAGTCTGCAGCTCGACCTTGGCAAAGAGGTGGTGACCATGAGAAGGGATGGCACATCAGGGGTTCTTCCTGGAAACCATGGGGGAGTCAAGAGCACACAGGCCTGTGAATCCAGAGCCACTTGGGAACGGTGAGGTGAAGGCCTATCACCATCTCCTTGAGAAGGACATTGTGATCCTGTGCACAAAGAGAGGGTTACACATAGGGAAGGTCACCAAGGCACAGTTAATTGTGAATTGGAGGAGAAGGACCCCCTGAGGAGCAGATTCCTGACCCGGATGGGGCCACAAGAGGATTTGGGAGCAGCTGGAGAAGCAGCCAGGCATCCCCGAGAGTCTGATCCCCAACCAGATGATGGTTTTCACAATCGGGTTCCCCATCAGGGGATTGGAGACAGATGGGATGGGAGCAGAGCCTGAGAGTGCAAGAGGATCGTGAGAGAGAGCAAGAGCCTAATGAAAAGCTGCAGGAGAAGCAGCAGCACCATGGACTGGGGATGGCGGAGCAGAGAGACATATGGGGCTGCCCAAGGGTCAGTGGGGAAACACGCCCGGGGTGGCGAGACTCTGGGACAGAGAAAACTGTGGTGGTGCAGCCGCAGATGCTGAGGGGCTGTGGGACCTGGGTGAAGGTCCCCAGGGTGAAGCCCCTCATCCTGCCTATGGCCCGGATCCCTGTGCAGACCCAGGAGGGGTCGGGCTGGCTGGTTGTTGGGGTTCTCTAGGATATCGGCTGGGAGGCCCTGTTGGGGGGTGAGCGTGTCTCTTTGGGACAGGATCCAGGCCCTGCTCCGGTAATGGCCGAGGGTTTGAATTCAAATCCAGGGAACCAATTGGCTAGGATGGAAATGGTCAGTGAAAATGCAAATGACGTGGTTGGCAGGGGGGAGGGGCTGCTGGGCTCAGGATACCTGTCTACCTGTAACCAGCCCCCTAGGGCTGAGTGGGAGGGAGAGATGCTCCCCGCCCCCCTGCACACCGGAGAGGGGGCTCACACTGGCTCTGATTATGTGACCAAAGCAAGGAGTTCGCTGCCTGCCCCCACTCGAACCGTCACTCTCTAAGTCCCAACCACAGCTGGGGAGGGAAGCCAGCCAGCCTGCCCCTGCTCTAGCGGCCGCACCCTACACCCCTCCCAGAGCTGGGGAGGGAAGCCAGTGCCCCGCCCCCGCTCGAACCGCCACTCCCCAGTCCCCATCCAGAGCTGGGGAGGGAAGGCAATGTCCCTCCCCTGCTCGAACCGCCACTCCCCAGGCCTCTCCCATAGCTGGAGAGGGAAGACAGCGCCCCTCCCCCGCTCGAACCACCACTACCCACTCCCATCCCAGAGCTGGAGAGGGAAGCCAGCCCCCGCCCCTGCTTGAACCACCACTCTCCAGGCCCCACCCTGAGCTGAGGAGGGAAGCCAGCGTCTCTCCCCCCTGGAACCACCACTTCCAGGCCCCTACCGGAGCAAGGGAGGGAAGCCAGCGCCCCGCCCCCACTCGAATCGCCACTCCCCAGGCCCCTACCAGAGCTGGGGAGGGAAGCCAACACCCTACCTCCGTGTGAACCGCCACTCCTGGCTCCCCCTCCAGAGTTAAGGATGGAATCCAGCGCCCCTCCCCCGCTGAAACTGCCAGTTTCTGCTTCCCTCCCAGAGCTGGGGAGGGAAGCCAGCACCCCGCCGCCGTTGGAACCGCCACTCCCCATGCCCCTCCCAGAGCTGGGGATGGGAGCCATCTCTCCCACAGGAACCTCTCCTTGTAACCTCTCCTCATGGACTGTACCGCACTCAGGTTATCCATGTCCCTTGGCGTCCGCAAGGAGGGATTTTTCTGCAACTCTGCCTGGAACTTAGCAGGTGGGACAGAGATGGGGACCTCCTCTCTCTCATCGGCTGGGTCTGAGGCCACAGCCTCTCTGAGCCGTGTCCCTGGGAGTTCCCTCCCCACCAGGTTAGGGTCCTGCGCCTCGGGCACAGTACCTTCCGCGTTGCCAGGGTGCTGTGCCCTGCGCTGACTTTGACTACGGGTCACCACCAGGGCACCCCTGGCGTTGCTTGGCCAGACCTCTCATGTTTACACTGGTTGCCCCACTCCTTCAGTTCTTGCCTCCTCTACTTGAGCTCTTCTTGTCTCAGCTCCCTGTCATGTTCCATCCACATCCATTCCAGGGACGGGGAGCTCCGCTGGGATGATCCTCTGCTCGCCACCGGGGTCAGGGTGCCCTCGGTATTCACTGGGCTTCCCCTAACCTCTTTCCTAGGTATAGGTGGGTAGGATGTCGAGGTGTCCTTGGCAGCAGTCTGGCTCCTCCCAGCCATGTCAGGCCCCGGGGCCCACGCTGCGTCCGCTGGGCAGCTTCCCTCATCGACCGAGCTCCGTTCACCCAACGGATCCTTCTCCAGCTGGGCAATTAGCTGTTCTTTGGTGGAACTCCCAATGCAAAGCCCCCTCTGCTTGCACAGCTCCACCAGGTCTTTCTTAAGGCGCTTAGCATACATCTTCCTGCTGGCCACTCGTCGGCCTGTGCTCTCAGCTTCCATCGGTTCCAGGGAGACCCCTCGTGCACCAGTCCTCTTTCTGGTCACCCCCTCTCTGCCAGGGTCGAGCTGCAAACTCCTCTACCCCTGGGACCGCTCCTGCAATCCCCTCGGGGGGCCCTGTTACTGCAAAGTCCTTCTCTCTGGTCACACAGTCCCAGTGGTTAATCACCCCCTTACCCCTTCTCTCTTTGACTCTTCAGCCACCTAGTCCTTGTCAGTCCCCCTTTGTTTTACTGCTCCCCAGTCACTTACTGCAGGAAGCGCCGTCCACGCAGTGCAGTAAATCCCACCGCTAACACCAGTTGTCACGGAGTGTGGTGGAGTCGGGGCCCTGCACCCCTTTTACTGCGATTCACCAGGACTTTCGGCCAGCCAGTAAAGCAGAAGGTTTATTTATACGCCAGGAACACAGTCCAAGACAGGTCTTGCAGGCCCAGACAACAGGATCACCCCAGTTAGGTCCATCTTGGGGCCCCAGGAGCACCACAACCCCATTTGGGTGGGGGGTCAGAGCCCTGTCTGTCCTTCCCTTCCTCCCCCAGCCAGCTCCAGACTGCCAAACCCCCTCCAGCCCTTCCTTCTCTCTCAGTTACTTTCCCCGGGGCCAGGAGGTCACCTGATCCCTTTGTCTCCAATACTTTCAGCTGGCACCTTTGCAGAGGAGGGGCCCAGGCCATCAGTGGCTAGGAGACAGAGTGCCAGGCATTTCGTTGAACTGGCCCTTTGCTTTGCTAGATACTTAAGAACTGTCATGGGGACACTGAGGCACCCACACCGTGTTCACAGATCAGCATAAGAACAGTCCAAGTTCGTCACACCACCTGGCTCCAGGGAGACTGGGATGTGCTGGGCTAAGGGAGGCAAAGGCTGAGGCCCTGAAAGTTTCCTGTGCTGAGTTCAACTCTCAATAAACCCTCCTGTTTTATGCTGGCTGAGAATCACTCCGGGCTAGAGAACAGGAGGCATCAAACTCTTCGGGGGTGAGGAGGCCCGGGGGGTCCAGAGCATGTGGACTCCCTGAAGGGGCCCACAGAAGAGACAGATGTGCTAAAGCTCAGAGAGGTGCGGCTCCACTAGGTGGAGGGGCCTGACCCAGAATGAGAGCGGATCCCGAGAAGGGCTGTCACGCTGAAAGGGTCACCTCCCACGGACCACATGAGGCCACGGGTGGGCACGATCTATGAGTCTGTGACAGAGGGTACATTAAGGGAGTGTGGAGCAGGACAGGGGGGAACGGGGAACGATCAGATGTGAGGGGGGGCGGAACGCAGGGGCTAGTCGGATCTGGGTTTGTGGGATGCGGGGTGGTTGAACCTGAAGGGGCGGGATGTGGGTCGGGGGGCGGTTGGAACCTGAGGCAGGGCAAGTCAAGGGGCAAGGGGGCAGGTCGGACCCAGGCAGGGGGCATTTCACAGGGCAGGGGGGGCTGGAGGTGTGGTCGGGGGCATTTGGACGCAGACGGGGTGGGGAGCGAGGTGGACCAGGGAGGGGCGGGACACGCTGGGGAGGGTGTGGGACACAAGAGTTTGCGGGAAGGTGCCGGGGGGCAGGGGTCTGCGAGGCGCTGTCTGTGATGTCTCTGTGGGGGGAGGGGATGAGCAGGGGGGTCTGAGAGGTGCTGGCTGGGGGATCCCAGCAGGGGGCTGAACGGGGGGGTCTGAGAGAGACTGGCTGGGGGGATCTTTGCAGGGGGAAGGAATGAGTGGGGGGTCTGAGAGGTGCTGGCTGGGGGGTCTCTGCAAGGGGCGGTGATCAGCGAGGTGGGGTCTTAGGTCGGGTGTGCTTGATGGCACTCGCAGGCCGCATGTGGGAAGGATTATGCAGCCCGAACCCTTTTGCCACCCCAATACCCTTGGGGTTCAAACTGAGATTGGCTTTTTTCCCAGCACTCCGGGCTGCGATTGGGGCTTTCTTGGTTAAGAATCCCCCATCTTGGCTTTTGGCCAGTTTTAGGTTTGGGCAGCCGTTCCCCACCTATTGGCCCAGATTCAACACCTCTGCCATCCCCACCTTACACTTTTCAGCTTTTACCGTCAGTCCTGCCTCCTTGAGGCAGCCCAGCCCCCTCTTCACTTGGGACACCTGTTCTTCCCAGGTCTGGCTAAAGACACACATGTCATTGTATGCCAGGGCCATGTTCTCCATTCCCCTTAGCTTGTCTAGAATCTCCCCAGGCCTCGGCATGGGGTAGGCATTGGACACTGTGATGGCTTTAAGGTTTTGATAGTCCACACTAAACCAGATCATCCTATCTCCCCTGGGGATCAGCCCCACGGGTGAGGCCAATGGGCTGTTGAATGGTTGGATGCCATCTAAAGCCAGCATGTCCTTGACCTCTCTCTCCAGGTTCTGGGCTGCTTTCCCAGTGACTCTGAACAGGGAACACCTGACGGGGAGATTGGGTCGCACCTCAGGGAAGAGATCCACCAGGGGGTCTTCCGCCTTCTCCTCCCAATCCTCCCCCTTCCAGGTTCAGGGGTCCCCTCACGCTCTCCCGTCCAGCAGCTCGAAAGGGAAGAACCCTGTGGATTCCTGGGGCATCACCAGCTGCCTCCCAATTCCCCCCAGTTCTACTTCCCGTTGGGGAGCCCATTCCCGGTACAGAAATCCCTTCTCCCACAGGACTCTGTCCCTGCAGCCTTCCCCAAGGGGGTTTGCAGCGCTGTGGCCAGCAAGTTCCCTCAGCTTATCCAAGGAGGGATCCCTCTGCAGATCCCCCCAATGGTTGGGAGGGGTCTGGGGAGTATTAGTAAGAGCGGGGGTGGGGCGCTGGCTTTCCTCCCCAGCTCTGGGAGGGGCCTGGAGAGAGGCGGTTGCAGCGGGGGTGGGGGGCTGGGTTCCCTCCCCAGCTCTGGGAGGGGAGTGAGGAATGGCAGTTAGAGCGGGGGCAGGGAGTTTGCATCCCTTCCCAGCTCTGGTAGGGGCCTGGGTAGTGGCAGTTCGAGCGGGGGCAGGTCTCTGGGTTCCCTCCCCAACTCTGGGAGGGGCCTGGGGAGCAGCGATTAGAGCAGGAGCGGAGCACCAACTTCCCTTCTCAGTTCTGGGAGGGGCCTAAAGAGTGGCGGTTTGAGCGGGGGCGGGGCGCTGGCTTCTCTCACCAGCTCTGGCAGGGGCCTGGGAAGTGGTGGCTCCAGCGAGGGCAGGGCGCTGGCTTCCCTCCCTGGCTGTGCAAGGGGACTGGGAAGTGGCTGTTGCAACAGGGGCAGGGAGCTGCCCTCCCTCCCCGGCTCTGCGAGGGGAGTGGGCATCGGCCGTTGGGGCGGGGGCGGGGCACTGGCTCCCCTCCCCAGTTCTGGAAGGGGACAGAGCGGCAGCTGTTGGAGCGGAGGTGGGACGCTGTCTCCCATCCCCCGCTCTGCGAGGGGACTGGGCAGGGGCCTTTCCAGCGGGGGCAGGGCACTGGGTTCGCTCACAGCTCTGCGAGGGGACTGGGGAGCGGCCGTTCCTGGGGGGGCTGGGCGCTGCCTCCCATCCCTGGCTCTGTCAAGAGCCTGGGGAGCGTTCCAGCAGGGGCGGGGCACTGGGTTTCCTCCCCAGCTCTGTGAGGGGACTGGGGAGCGGCCTTTCTAGCGGGAGTGGGGCACTGCTTTCCTTCTCCAGCTCTACGAGGGAACTGAGAAGCCTCCCTTCAAGCGGGAGCGGGGTGCTGCCTTCCATCCCCGGCTCTGAGAGGGGACTGGGGAGAGGCCGTTCCTGCGGGGGCAAGGAGCTGGGTTACCTCACCAGCTCTGTGACGGGTCTGGGTAGCGGCCATTCCTGCGGGGGTGGAGCACTTCCTTCCCTCCCCAGCTCTGCCAGTGAACTAGGGAGCGGCCTTTCCAGCAGGGGGTGGGGCGCTTCTTTCCCTCCCCAGCTCTGCAAGGGGACTGGGGAGTGGCCTTTGAAGCAGGGGTGGGGTGCTACCTCCCTCACCAGCTCTACGAGGGGACTGGGGAGCGGCCGTTCAAACGGAGACTGGGCGCTGTCTTCCCTCCCCTGCTCCTGAAGGGGACTGGGGAGCAGCCTTTCCTGCGGTGCCGGGGCGCTGCCTTCCCTCCCCAGCTCTGCGAGGGGACTGGTGAGCGTCCGTTCCTGCAGGGGTGGGGTGCTGAGTTCCCTCCCCAGCTCTGACACGGGACTGGGGAGTGGCCGTTCCCGTGGGGGTGGGGCGCTGCCGTCGCTCCTGAGGTCTGCCAAGGGATTGGGGTGTGGCCCTTTCCGTGAGGCCGGGGAGCTGGGTTCCCTCCCCAGGTCTGTGATGGGACTGGGGAGATACCGTTCAAGCAGGAATGGGGTGCTGCCTTCCCTCCCCAGCTCTGCAAGGGGACTAGGGAGCGGCTGTTCCTGCGAAGGTGGGACTCTGCCTTTCCTCCCAGTCTCTGTGAGGGGACTGGGCAGCAGTCGTTCCTGCTGGGGATCGGCTAGGTTTACCTTCCCAGCTCTGCGAGGGGACTGGGGTGCGGCCTTTCCAGCGGAGAAGGGGCGCTGTCTCCACTCCCCAGCTCTGTGAGGGGAATAGGGAGCGGCTGTTCCTGCTTGGGCGGGGCGCTGTGTTCCCTCCCCAGCTCTACCAGGAGACTGGGGAGCGGCCGTTCCTGCTGGATCTGGGTGCCGGGTTCCCTTCCCAGCTTTGCGTGGGGACTGGGGAGCGGCCGTTCCTGCGGGGGCGGGACGCTGCCTTCCTTCCCCATATCTGCGAGAGAACTGGGGAGTGGCCGTTCCAGCGGGGGTGGGGCGCTGGGTTCCTTCTCCAGCTCTGTCGGTTTAGATGCAGCACCCCTTTGATCTCAGCGTGCTGGGCCAGGGTCAGCTGATCAGAGAGGGGAATCACCTCCAGGGGGGAACCAGCTTTTGTCTCAGGGAATAGATCCACTAAGGGGTCATCTCCCTGCTCCTCCCAACATCCACACGCGGCCAACACCACATTCCCCCTGTCATAGTATGGCTTCATCATGTTCACATGGTACACCTGATGGTGATGTGTCCGATTCGACAGCTCCACCACATAGTTTACCTCATTTAGTTGCTTGATAACCTTGAAGGGCCCTTCCCAGGCGGCCTGGAGTTTGTTTTTCCTCACGGGGATAAGAACCATCACCTGATCCCCTGTGGTGAAGGTGCGGGCCCGCACCATGCGGTCATACCAGACCTTCTGCTTCCTCTGGGCTCTGGCCAGATTCTCCCTGGCCAGGCCCATGAGCTCGGCCAGTCTTTCCTGGAAGGTCAGGACATACTCCACCACTGACTCTCCATTGGGAGTGGCCTTCCCCTCCCATTCATCTCTCATCAGATCCAGGAGCCCCGTTACCCGCCTTCCATATAACAGTTCAAAAGGCGAAAACCCAGTAGATTCCTGGGGTACCTCCCTGTACGCGAACAGCAGGTTAGGTAAGTACTTGTCCCAGTCCTGTGGGTACTGGTTCATAAGTGTTTTTAGTATCATCTTCAGCAACCTGTTGAACCTTTCCACCAGCCCGTTGGACTGGGGGTGATATGCTGAGGCCCAGTTATGCCGGACCCCACATTTTTCCCACAAGCACCGGAGTAGGGCCGACATGAAGTTGGACCCCTGGTCCATTAAGACTTCCTTGGGGAACCTCACCTGGCTGAAAATGGTCAGCAGCACATCTGCCACGGTGTCTGCTTCGATAGAGGACAAGGACACCGCCTCGGGGTAGTGAGTGGTGAAATCCACCACCACCAGGATGTATTTCTTCCCTGACCAGGTCGTCTTGGTGAGGGGTCCCACTATGTCCATGGCCACCTTCTGGAAAGGATCTGCTATGATGGGTAAAGGCCTCAAAGCCGCTTTCCCCTTGTCCCAGGCCTTCCCCATCCTCTGGCAGAGGTCACAGGATTGGCAGTACGGTCGGACATGGGTAAAGACCCCAGGCCAGTAAGAGTTCTGTAGCAGCCTCTGCCTGGTGCATCGGATTCCCTGGTGCCCTGCGAGAGGGATGTCATGGGCCAGGTACAGTAGCTTGTCGTGAAACTTCTGGGGAACCACAAGATGCCTCCTAATCCCCCATGACTCCACTTCCTCTGGGGGAGCTGATTCTCGGTACAGGAACCCCTTCTCCCACAGGAACCTCTCCTTGCAACCTCTCCTCATAGTCTGTACCGCACTGAGGTTAGCCCGATCCCTGGGCTTCCGCAAGGAGGGATCTTTCTGTAACTCGGCCTGGAACTCAGCAGCTGGGACAGGGATAGGGACCTGCTCTCTCTCGCTGGCTGGGTCTGAAGCCGCCGCCTCTCTGAGCCGTGTCCCTGGGCATTCCCCCCTCCCCCCCAGGTTAGGGTCCTGCACCTCGTGCAGAGACCCTTCCCCGTTGTCGGGGTGCAGTGCCCTTTGCTGACTCTGACTGCGAGTCACGACCAGGGCACTCTGGGTGTTACTTGGCCAGTCCTCGATGTCCCCTCCCATTAACACGTCTGTGGGCAAATGTGGGTGTACCCCCACGTCCTTGGGGCCCTCCTTGGCCCCCCACTTCAGGTGTACCCTCGCCACGGGCACCTTGAATGGGGTCCCAACCATGCCCATCAGGGTCAGATAGGTGTCAGGCACCATCCGATCTGAGGCCACCACCTCAGGCCGGGCGAGCGTCACCTCTGCGCCCGTGTCCCAGTACCCAGAGACCTCACTCCCATCTACGTCCAGGGAAACAAGGCACTCTTTCCGGAGTGGCAGCCCTGCGCCTACCCTGTAAACCAAAAACCCAAAGCCTGTAGAATCCAGCCCCCCAGAGGAGCTGACCTGGGGACCTCCTCCCTCCTTCACAGGTTGTACGCTGCCAGCCCCCCTTTCCTGGGAACGTTGCTCCTCCTCCGACTGGGTCTTTACCCAGTCAACCCTCTGCAGGTTGGGTCTGCTCGATCTGACCCTGAGCTTGGGGCAGTGGGCCCGTATGTGGCCTCGTTGACCACAGCAATAGTAGCCCATGTCTCGTGGGTCCCCTTGAGTGGATCGGAGGGACCTGACGCTGGATGTTCCCCTTTTGGGGGGGTTCTCCATAGGCCCCCGTTGGGAGGTCCCCTGGTGACTCTCTCTCTGCATTGAGGCAGGCCTGCTCCTTCGAGACTCCTCCCTGTTGTCCCCTGCTCGACTGTCCACAAATTGTTCGGCCTGCTGGCCTGCGTGCTGCGGGTTCTCTGGCTTCTGGTCCATCAACCGCAGCCTCAGGTCGGACGGGCACTGCTCGTACAGGAGCTCCAGTATGAATAGGGCAAACAGGTCCTCTTTAGTTTGGGCCCCAGCTGTCCACTTGCGGGCATACCCCTGCGCCCAGTTGACCAGTTGTAGGTATGTGACTTCACAGGTTTTACGCTGACTCCGGAACCTATTCCGGTACATCTCAGGAGTCAGCCCAAACTTGCGGAGCAGGGCCTGTTTGAACAGTTCATAGTCCCCTGCCTCCGCCCCTTTCAGTCAGCTGTACACCTCCACTCCTGTGGAGTTCAGTAAGGGGGTGAGAAATGAGATCCTGTCTGCAGGGCCAACCCTGTGCAGCTCTCAGGCATTCTCAAAGGCTGTCAGGAGGGTATCTATGTCCTCCCCCTCCTTACGCCGGGCCAGCAAGCCTTTATCAAAGCTCTTTGTAGGCTTGGGTCCCCCCTCACTCGCTGCAGCCGGGGCCCCACTACTCGCCAGCCAGGCCAGATCCAGCTCATGTTTACGCTATTTCTCCTTCTCCTCCAGCTCATGTTTACGCTGGATCTTCCGCTCCTTCTGTTCTTGCCTCCGTAACTAGTGCTCTTCCCATCTCAGCTCCCTGTCATATTCCAGCCGCATTGGCTCCACGGATGCCGAGCGCCGCCGGGAGGATCCCCTGCGGGGGCTGAGCTTCGCTGGGAGGATCCCCTGCTGGGCAGGGGGGTCACGGTGCCCTCGGTAGCTGCTGTGTTCCTCCCCGCCCTTCCCCTAGGCATCGGAAGGTGCGGGGTCTCGGGAAGCCCTCAGCCGCCAGCTGGCCACTCCCAGCAGGGACAGACACTGGTGCCTGCGCCGCATCTGCCAGGCTGCTTCCCTCAGAGACAGGGATCAGTTTATTCAAGCAATCTTCCTCCTCTAGCTGGGCAATCAGCTGGTCTTTGGTGAGTCTGTAGAGATGGAGGAGGACCAGGGAGCTGCAGGTTGGAAGTGAGGGGCACAGCCCTTCTTGAGGTCACCACCTCTCTGCCAGGGTCAAGGTGCAGACTCCTCCACCCCGGGACCGCTTGCTGCAATCCCCCGGGGGACCCTGTTACTGCAAAGTCCTTCTCACTGGGCACACACTCCCAGGGGTTAATCACCCCTTCGTTTTACTGCTCCCCAGTCACTTACTGCAGGAAGCATCGTCCAAGGGTGCAGTATATCCATCTCTGCCACCAGTTGTCACGCAGTGTGGGGGAGTCCGGTCCTGCACCCCTCTCCCTGGAACCCACAGTGACTCTCAACCAGCCAGTAAAACAGAAGGTTTATTGGACAATAGGAATGCAGGTTACAGCAGAGCTTGCAGGCACAGTCAGGACCCCTCAATCGAGTCCTTCTGGAGTTTCAGGGTGCTTGGGTCCAGCATAGGATCCCCTGAATTCCCCTCACCCAGCCCACAACCGAAACTGAACTGCCCCTCCTCCAGCCGGCCGATTCCTTTGTCCAGCTTCCTGGGCCAGGGTGCTAACCTCCTCCCTCCTACCTGGTTCAGGTTACAAGCTTAATGATCCTGTCCCTCACCTAAAGACATCCTTGGCTATCCCATCCACCACACAGACAGCCCCTACTCCATCACATCAGGGAGCAGCTGTTCCAGAGGGGACAAGGCTCTGAGTTAGCTCCCCAGCTCTGCGAGGGGACTGGGGAGCGGCCATTCAAGTGGGGGTGGGGCGCTGCCTTCCCTCTCCAGCTCTGCAAGGGGACTGGGGAGCTACCGTTTCAGCATGGGAGGAGCGCTGCCTTCTCTCCCCAGCTCTGCCAGGGGACTGGAGAGCGGCCGTTCCTGTGGGGGTGGGGCGCTGGGTTCCCTTTTCAGCTCTGCTACGGGACTCGGGAGCGGCCATTCCCACGGGGGCTGGGCGCTGCCTTCCCTCCCCAGCTCTGTGAGGGAACTGGGGTGCAGCTGTTCTTGCGGGGGCTGGGCGCTGCCTACCCTCCCTAGCTGTGCCAGGGGACTGGTGAGCGGCTGTTCCAGCGGGGGCGGGGTGCTGGGTTCCCATCCCAGCTCTGCCAGGGGACTGGGAAGCGGCCATTCAAGTGGGGGCGGGGCGCTGCCTTTCCTCCCAAGCTCTGCGAG
Source organism: Gopherus flavomarginatus (assembly GCF_025201925.1). Classification (NCBI taxonomy): domain Eukaryota; kingdom Metazoa; phylum Chordata; order Testudines; family Testudinidae; genus Gopherus; species Gopherus flavomarginatus. Next base: position 52,625,211 of record NC_066624.1, read on the forward strand.
GGGACTGGGGAGTGGCCTTTCTGGCGGGGGTGGGGCGCTGCCTCCCCTCCCCAGCTCTGCAAGGGGACTCGGGTGCAGCTGTTTTTGCGTGGGCTGGGCGCTGCCTACCCTCCCTAGCTGTGCCAGGGGACTGGTGAGCGGCTGTTCCAGCGGGGGCGGGGTGCTGGATTCCCTCCCGAGCTCTGCGACGGAAATGAGGAGCGGCCTTTCCTGCTGGTTTGGGGAACTGCTATCCCACCCCAGCTCTGCGAGGGGACTGGGGAGTGGCCGTTCCTGTGGGGGCGGGGTGCTGCCTTCCCTCCCCGGCTCTGGGATGGGACTGGACAGAGTCCATTCGAGCGGGGCCTGGGCCCTGGGTTCCCTCCTCAGCTCTGCAAGAGGATTTAGGAGCGCCCATTTCTGCGGGGGCGGGACACTGCCCTCCCTTCCCACTCTGCGAGGGGACAGGAGAGCGGCCGTTCCTGTGGAGACGGGGCACTGCCTATCCTCCCCAGCTTTGCCAGGGGACTGGGGAGTGGCCATTCCAGCAGGAGCATGGTGCTTCCTTCCCTCCACAGCTCTGCGAGGGGACTGGGGAGCTGCCGTTCCTGCAGGGGAAGGGCGCTGCCTTTCGTCGCTGGCTCTGCGAGAAGACTAGGGGGCGGCCGTTCCTGTGGGGGTCTGGCGCTGACTTCCCTCCCCTGCTCTGCCAGGGGACTGGGCAGCAGCCGTTCCAGCCAGGGCTGGGCGCTGCCTTCCCTGCCTGGCTCTGCGAGGGGACTAGGTGTGATGCGGTTCTGACGGGTCCCAAGTGAAAGTGCCAATTCAGGACCAATTGCTCAAACAGGGAAATCACAGTCCAAGGCTGGGGTTTTTCCATCTCTAAGGCAAATCAAACCAGCCAGACAAAAATGACTTCGGTTTCATCCCACTGGCTAACCACAAGTCACACAAGCAATTTCCTTAGACACTCCAGTCTCCCAGTATCACCACCAGTGCCACTCATCCTGGGGATGAATGGTTATGAAAACCAACACCCCAATAAGAGAAAACGGTTCTCTCAATCCCAAAGAATCAAGCCCCAGATCCAGGTCAATATATACATCATATCTTACCCAGAAATCACGCTGTTGCCAATCCTTTAGAATCTAAAATCTAAAGGTTTATTCATAAAGGGAAAAAGGTAGAGATGAGAGCTAGGATTAGTTAAATGGAATCAATTACAGTGATGGCAAAGTTTTTAGTTCAGGCTTGCAGCAGTGATGGAGTAAACTGCAGGTTCAAATCGAGTCTCTGGAGAACATCGCCCTCTGGGATGGGTCATCAGTCCCTTGTGCAGAGCTTCAGTTTGTAGTAAAGTCCCTCCAGAGCTAGGAGGCAGGATTGAAGACAAGATGGAGATGAGGCATCAGCCTTTTATAGGCTCTTCTAGGTGTAAGAACACTTCTTTGTTCTTACTGTGGAAAATTACAGCAACATGGAGTCTGTAGTCACATGGGCCAGTCCCTGCAACCCTGCTGAGTTACAAGGCTTATCTGCCTCCTCTCAATGGGTCAATTGTGTAGCTGATGGTCCTTAAATGGGCCATCAAGCAGGCTAGGCAGAGCTAACACCAACTTGTCTGGGGCGTCACCCAGAACTACAGCACCAACTTGAAATACAGACAGTATACAGCCAATACCTATAACTTCAACTACATAATGATACAGACATACAGACAGCATAATCATAACCAGCAACCCAGAACCTTGTCTTAGACACCTTATATGACCCCCTTTACATAAGATTTGGTGCAACTACAGGACCTTGGTTGCAAACCATGTCTATATGGTCCCAGTTTATATCAATAACCTCACACACCCAAAGCAAAATTGATGCAGGAAGGGAGGACACAAACATCACTGACTGCATCCCAAGAGCCCCATCCTTGGGTCTGTCTTACTACAGCTACTTTATCCATACAAGCTCTGGCAAATATTTGGAACCCAATTAACATCAAATCAATGTAGCTATTAATGTTGTTCATAGTACAAGAATCTTGGCATTTAGCCATGCAAGCAATATAGTAATGTGCCTCAGTTTCCCTTTTGACACAGCACATTAGGTCTGGAATGTCTTTTCCCTATTGAAAAGTTGCAATACTATTTAGAAGCATTAACTGTGAAACATTAGTATAGCAAGGCCTTTTAACATAAAGTGTGTTCTCATGTATTGCTTTCAACACATTCAAGGGACTTTCCAAAGGATTGGGCACGTTGTACATGCTTACAGTTCTTAGTAATAGCAACACATTAGTTACAAAAATCAACATTAGCAATAACAACAAATTCATTGCAAGTGTCCATTTACAATCATGTTTGTCATGCCACACCCTTGGATTAAAACCATTGGAGTTTGAGCATTTCAGGGTTAGCCTGTGGCTTCCCTTTGCAAAATTCAGTTCTCTTTTCTCCTTGTCCTGCAGGATCAAACCCTGATTTCTCTTGCTTAACCAAATTCACTGGCTTATGGGGTGGGCTCTCTGTGCTAACAGCTATTAGCAAGTCTTTCTTCTCCCTGCCAGCCAGGTAATTTGCATCAACACAGACACTAGCTTTTAACTTCTTAGCCCCTGCTCGAGGCGCCACTCCCCAGTACCCTCCCGGAGCTGGGGAGGGAACCAGCACCCCGCCCCCGCTCGAACTGCCACTCTCAAGGCCCATTCCAGAGCTGGGGAGGGAAACCACCACCCCACCCTCGCTCAATCTGCTGCTCTCCAGGCCCCTCCCAGAGCTGGGAAGGGAAGCCAGCGCCCCGCCCCCGCTGGAACCGACACTCCCCAGTTCCCTCGCAGAGCTGGGCAGGGAAGCCAGTACCCCGCCACTGCTCAAACTGCCACTCCCTGCTCCCCTCCCAGAGCTTGGGAGGGAACCCAGTGCCCCGCCCCAGGTCAAACCGCCACTCCCCACCCCCCTCCCAACCATTGGGGTGATCTCTGGTTAGCAGACACAGGTGTGACACAGATGGCAATTTCCTGCAATAGCCTCACTAAATTAAATCAAACCTTACTGAATAAATTTCAGTATCTTAAAAGTTCATCACATGCATATTTTTAATGCATACTTATTACTGTGGGATGGTCTGTAACATCTCCGGGAAGAACACCTGGCTAACACAAACCCTAGGAAGTGTTATGAGCTTCAAAGGACCCTTTGAAATAATGTCCTAGAAAAGTTAAGTGTGATACCTAGGAAATCCTTGAGGGGAGGGGAAGGCAACTTCTCACCTCCACACCAAACCTATAAAATCTGCACCCTCAGGAAAAAACATTGTCTGCTGATCAACTGCTACATGAAGACAAGTTCAGAGGCCCAACTGGAGAAAACGGTGACACTCAGATGCATGGGCATGCTCGTTCTGAGCGAACAACTGGTCAGTTGTGATCAGAGAAAACTCTTGGTGAGATTTGAAGGTCTGTTCACCTGCCTGAGACATTGGTGTGGTTGGGGTGATCTCTGGTTAGCATGCAGATAGGTTCTTTTATTGTTTAATATGTTCTCTTTGTAATGCCTTTACCTTGAGAATCACTGTTTTCTGGCAAAGGGCTATGTGGTAACTTAACTAGGGACAGTTATGCTGTTCCTAGCCCCTGAGGAAGAAAGGCAAAGCAGGCCTGCTGAGGAAGAGGATCTGCCTTAGTGGGGAATTCACACTGTAGGCAGGGAGCAGTGCAGCCTGGAGATACAACAGCTAGGAGGCAGAGAGATGTGGGTTCCTACCCAAGAGAGATGCCAGCTGGACAGTCTGAGAACAGGTGCCCTTGCTGGACCACAGAGGGGGAATACAGGTGCAATGGCCCTGAATAACGACAGAGAGAGCACAAGGAAACAAGAAAACAACATCAGTCATCCTGATAGTGATCTCAGCACACAACCTGCCTAACCATTGTCATGTGTTTATAGGCTTCATAGAACAAGGGAGTTGTATGGAGGGATGGGAAGGAGGATAACCAGGTAGGCCAGGGGATGCTTATGAGGAGTTCTTCCAAAGAGCAAGGAGCAGCATGGGAGAAAGCCCAGAACCACAGAAATGTAAGGGTGGAAGGGAGCTCAAGAAGCCATCAACTCCAGACCCCAGTCTGTGACAGTACAGGTCTGTTGCATCTTACGCTGGGGTTACGTTCCATGGTCAGCCCGTAAAGCGAAAACAGCGTATAGTCAAAATAACCCTTGAAAATCCCTTAAATCACCCATAGAGTACTATGTATTGTATACAGCAATGTACAGTACATAATAAAGACTACATATGCAAAATATAATTTTACAGTATTTTTAACATGACAGAAGAATGAAAGAATAAAAAATGAAAACAGTACAGAATAGTGCAGTACTGTAAACCTGAACAGTCACCAGTCTTGTACTGTACACACTCCAATGATTAGTCCTCCTCTTCCCCTACCAATGCTATTATTGAGTCATCAGGGCTTGATGTCGATCCAGGAGACGATGGGCCAGGCTTGGGTGAAGGAGAGTGAGTCCTAGACCAAGTGGTCGGCTCTGGTTCAGCTTGAGAAGTTGATTATGTAGGCTCTGCTGCTACTGGTTGTTTTTTCTTTAAAAACATGGTGATTGGCAAATGTAACTGTTGTCTCTTGAGCTCCTCAAACATTTCTTGGTACGGTCTCAAATCATCTGTAATACTATGTATGATTTTGAGGCTTCGTTCCATAAGAGGGATCATATTCAGAAATTAAATCATTCAAGTGTTTCGCTGCTTGGAACACTTCAGAAAATTTATGAAGGTTCCAAGTTGCTGGCTCTTCCTGTTCTTCGTCATCTTCATCTTCTATAGACAATTTTATCAGTTCCTCTAACTCTTCGTTAATCAATGTTTTTCTATGGCCCTCAATTAATTCCTCAATTTCTTCCTCAAGGACGTCGACGAAGCCATCACCACCCACTTGCCTGGCCAGCTGAACAAGGAGTTGCACTTCTTTATCAATGGTCGGGAAACCCTTAAAATCACTCACACAGTCTTCCCATAGGTTTCGCCAACATGCATTGACTGTTTCAGGCTTGATTGAATCCATTGCCTGTTTAATATATGTGAGGCAATCAGCAATGTTGAAGGACTTCCAACACTCCATCACATTAACACTGGGATCAGCATCCATAGCGGTAAGGATCCATGACAATGTAAGCCTCGTGTACGTGGCCTTGAAACAGCTAATGACGCCTTGGTTGAGAGGTTGGGGGTGGTATTGGGGAGAAAGACGACTTCAATGTCGTTATGCACAAACCAGAGTGCTGCAGGGTGGCCAGGAGCATTGTCTACGATCAGCAACACTTTATAAAGTCAAGTCCTTTTTCTTCAAGGTACTGCTTGACCTCCAGAATGAAACACTTGTGGAACCAATCCAGAAATAATGCTGCCGTCAACCTAGGCTTTTTATTTGATTGCCACAACACAGGCAGGAGATTTTTGTTCTTGCCTTTTAGGGCACAGGGATTTGCAGCCCTGTAGAGCAAGCCCGGCTTTATTAAATGCCCAGCAGCATTGCCACAAAGCAACACAGTCACACGGTCTTTAGCTGCTTTGAAGCCAGGGGCTTGTCTTTCTGATTTCAAAATGTAAGTGCGGGTGGGCATTGTTTTTTCCAGAAGAGCCCAGTCTCATCAGCATTAAAAACTTTTTCTGGAAGATATCCCCTTTCCTCTATGATTTTCTTTAAGTGTTCAGGGTAGTTTTTTGCTGTGTCCTCATTGGCAGATGCAGCTTCACCAGTAGTCTGCACATTTTTGAGATTGAAGCAATTCCTGAAACTGTTAAGCCAATCTTGACTGGCTTTGAATTCCTTCTTATCAGAAGGCAGTCCCTCTTTGGTGGGAGGTTGGAACAGCGCATAGATGCTAAGATCCTTTTCTCGCAACATGTTGCCATTGATAGGCACACATTTATGGTTCATGTCTTCCAGCCATAAGTTTAATGCCTTTTCCATCTTCACTAAAGTCTTATCACGCACTTGGCTCGTCACCTTAGCAGGTGCTGGAGCACTTGATGCCACAGCATGACGAATTTCTGTCTACCGAATCTTGATGGCACAGATGCTAGATTCGTTGTGGCCGTATTTATGCGCCATGTTGGCGATGGACATACCGTCTCTCAATAAGTCCAACACAGCCAGTTTTTCCTCCAGTGTTGGAACACATCGCTGTTTCTTCGGTTGAGCACCAGATGAAGTAGGTGCCTTGTGTTTAGGGGCCATGTTATACAGTACGAAAAATACGTACTGTTTTTTTAAACAGTACAGGCACAGGAGAATCTCACTCAGTGCGGCAAGATGCGCACAGTATGAGAGGCACGGGGGGACTGAGTACTGTAGTGGGAACAGCAGATTCGCTTCTCCCATCTCACACTCACTCCAGGGCAGATACACTATTTAAACTTTTTTTTTTTTTTGCCAACCCTCCAGGGTTATTATAGAGGAGACCCATATCACAGGCCTAAAGTTGCTGTCAAGTCCTCCTCAAAAAATATTTTAGTGGTAACAGTAGATTCGCATCTCAAGCTGTTGAAATTGCCTGTTTTTTTTCTTTCTCCTGACCATGCAAAGCTGAAATTGCGCATGTTAAATGCGCGTAAGGTGCGACAGAAGTAATGAAATAGAACACCACATAGTTAAGGGTTATTTCTGAGACAGGAGCAAGGTCATACCTAGCTACCTCATACCTCAGTTTCAGCTAATCAGAATGAGAGGAGGGGACAGACAAGGTAAACAACTGAGACTGAAAACCTTGGTGGCTGGAAAACCGTGAATCTAGTTACCTCTGGTGTTAGAAGTTGATTGAAAGTTAGGAAAAGTGATGAACCAGCAAGTGTCCATATGACTTATGTCAGGGTGGCCAACCTGAGCCTGAGAAGAAGCCAGAATTTACCAATGTACATTGCCAAAGAGCCACAGTAATATGTAATGATTATATACGTAGGTGTGCACATACATCATTATATACATTGACAATGTATATTTAGTATACATTTATAATGTATAGTTAACGATAACAACAACTTAACCTTTTACTTAGTGGGACTTCTGGCAATCTTTGCTTTCAACAATTCCCGTGAAGTTTGGTTTGTGTTCAGTTGTGTGCACATGAAGCAGTTCTCTTAAGTGGCTATCTGTCAAAACGGATTGGTGCTTGGATTTCACATGTTTGAGTGTCGAGAAAACAGACTCACAAAGATAGGTCGAGGCAAACATTAAGATTAATTTTAGGGCTGCACCTCTGATGCTGTGGTATTTATCCTTTGGTACAGATTTCAGGAAAGTAAGGCTCCCCTCTGCCTTCTGAACAGATTTCAATCTGTCGTCTTCCAAAAGTTCTATTATTTACATTGGGGACGTTGTTTCATTAGTGACTAAAGGGGGATTCGGACAATCAGCTTCAGCACTAAAAGGGTCGATCAGAAATCTTGTTTGATGTCTTTTCTGCTGTAAATCTTGGAATCTTTCCTCAAAACTGTCCTTAAGATCTTTAATCACGCTCGTATATCTAGTTGTGCTCCATTTTAGGGGTTCTGCTGCATCTTCTTTTGATCTGTCTTGAAGTTGTGACATTCAGGGAAAGTGTGTCAGCTCTCCCTCAAACATTTGTCTATGAAACAACTGCAGTTTGTTCATGAACACAAATATGCCTTGCACCAGATTAGACAGCAACCTGGATTTTCCTTGTAAGTCGATGTTTAGTTTATCCAAATGCAGCAGCATGTCTGCAAGAAATACAGAATTTAGAACCCATCCAGGATCTGTAAGCTTGGGGTGTATTCTGTGCTTCTCTTCCATAAACAATTATACTGGTTCCAGCTCAAAAAAAATACAAGAAATAATTTTATCTCTCAAGAGCCATTGATCTGCATAGCAAAAAGGCAAACCAGCAAGGGAGTCGCCCCATCCACCTCCCTTCTCCCTGTCCCCTAACTGCCCCCAGAACCCAAGCCCCTGGCAACCCCCCGCCGTACCATCAAACCCCTCCTCTCATTCCTGACTGCCCCCCTAGGACTCCTACCCCATCAAACCACCCCTCTCCCTGTCTGACTACGGAACCCTTGCCTACCCCCTGCCACCCCATCCAACACCCCTCTCCTTCCTGATTGCCCCCCCGGGACCCCGACCCCATTCAACCCCCATTCCTTGCCCTCTGACTGCCCTGACCCCTATCCACACCTCCGCCCCCGAACTCCCCTGCCCTCTATCCAAGGACTTTGCACTTGTCCTTGTTGAACCTCAGAGTTCCTTTGGCCCAATCTTCCAAATTCTCTAGGCCCATCTGTATCCTATCCCTATCCTCCAGCATATCTACCACTCCTCCCAGTTTAGTGTCATCTGCAAACATGCTGAGGGTGCAATCCACGCCATCCTGCAGACCATGAATGAAGATATTGAACAAAATGAGCCTCAGGACCGAACCTTGGGGCATTCCACTTGAAACCGGATGCCAGCTAGACAGGGAGCCATTAATCACTACCCGTTGAGCCTGACAATCTAGCTGGCTTTCTATCCACCTTATAGTCCATTCATCCAGCTCATACTTCTTTAACTTGCCAGCAAGAATACTGTGGGAGACCCTATCAAAAGCTTTGCTAATGTCAAGGAATAACATGTCCACTGCTGTCCCCTCAAAAAAATCGCAATTAATCACAGTTTTAATCGTACTGTTAAAGAAAAGAATATCAACTGAAATTTGTTAAATGTTTTTGGATGTTTTTCTACATTTTCAAAGAGATTGATTTCAATTGCAACACAGAATGCAAAGTGTACAGTGCTCACTTTATATTATTTTTGACTACAAATATTTGCACTGTAAAAATGAAAAAAAAATTCAATTCACTTCATACAAGTACTGTAGTGCAATTTGTTATCGTGAAAGTACAACTTACAAATATAGATTTTTTATTGCATAACTGCACTCAAAAACAAAACAATTGAAAATTTTAGAGCCTACAAGTCCACTGAGTCCTACTTCTTGTTCAGCCAATCGCTAAGACAAACAAGTTTGTTACATGGCTTCCTATGATGGAGTTCTTCATATTCTCCCCCGCACGAAGGATGTTAAATTTAATTACATTATCGTCTCTAGAACCAAGTGGTTCAGCTGTGTTCACCTTTTGGATATCTTGTGTCCCACTTAGGACTAAATCAAGACTTGCCTTTCCCTTGTGGGTTCCAGGACTAGCTGCTCCAATCATTAATGGTATCTAAAAGCTATATCACTGGATCCCATCCTGAGGTGACATGTACCCAGTAAACATGGGGATTGTGGATATCCCCAATTATTACTGAGTTTTCTATTTTTATAGCCTCTCTAATCTCCCTAAGCATTTCATAATCACCATCACCAACCTGGTCATGTAGCATATTCCTACTGCTATATGCTTATTATTCAAGCATGACATTTCTATCTGATTTTATGGCACAGTTTCATTCATTTAAACTTGCTTTTACTATATTTGACTGTTGTTTTCTTTCACATACAATGCCATTGCCCCACCAGCAAAATCTACTCTCTCATTCCTATCTAGTTTGAATCTTGGTTTTACCTGGTCCCACTGATCATCATCATTCCACAAAGTTTCTGTAATATCTATTATATCAATGAGGAGTCGAAGAGACTGAAATTCACATGTGCAGCAAGATGAAGATCTTTTAACAGCTAGAGTGTTTCCAGCAATCTAATGTCACAGTAACTGGCTGGATCAAGAGGACATGCTATGGCCACTGAACCTGAGCTACATCAGACATTTGAGTCCCAGCCTTATCATCAACAAGTTTCAGACAATGTGTTGTGGATTTTGCTTACATACTGAAGGAGTTTCTCTTGGAAGTTTTGTCCTCATATCAATATTTGTGTGTTAAGAACAATATTTTGAGGTGATGTCAAATCTACATGCAGATATGGAACTAATTAAGCATTTTGCAGCATTGCTTTGTCAGTTAGTAGTGTGAAAAAATCATATCCCAACCTGACAGAGCTTGCCAGAAAAGCTCTAATGTAGACACAGTTATAGAGGCAAAAAAAAGTCCAATTAAACAAAATGAAGGAAATTAAATGTCCATAAGTAAATATTTTAGTAAATCATTTGATACTCTCTTGCATGACCTTCTCAAACAAATTAGGGAAATGCAACCTAGATGGAGCTACTATAAGGTGGGTGAAGAACTCATTGGAAAACCATTCCCAGAGAGTAGTTATCAGTGGTTCACAGTCATGCTGGAAGGGCTTAAAGAATGGGGTCCCGCAAGGATCCGTTCTGGGTCCAGTTCTATTCAATACCTTCATCAATGATTTAGATAATGGCATAGAGTACACTTATAAAAAGTGTACAGACGATACCAAGATGGGAGGGGTTGCAAGTGCTTTGGAGGATAGGATTATAATTCAAAATATCCGGACAAACTGGAGAAATGGTCTGAAGTAAATAAGATGAATGAAATTCAATAAGAACAGATGCAAAGTACTCCACTAAGGAAGGAACAATCAGTTGCACACACACAAAATGGAAAACGATTGCCTAGGAGGGAATACTGCGGAAAGGGATCTGAGGGTCATAGGGGACCAGAAGCTAAATATGAGTCAACAAAGTGAACAACATTCTGGGAAGTACTAGCAGGAGTGTTGTAAGCAAGACATGATAAGTAATTCTTCCACTCTACTCCGCACTGATTATGCCTCAACTAGAGTATTGTGTCCCGTTCTGGGGGCCACAGTTCAGGAGATGTGGACATATTGGAGAAAGTCCAGAAAAGAGCAACAAAAATGATTAAAGGCCTAGAAAGCAGGACCTATGAGGACAGAATGAAAAAACTGAGTTTGTTTAGTCTGGAAAAGAGAAGACTGAGAGGAACATGATAACAGTTTTCAAGCACATAAAAATTGTTACAAGGAGGAGGGAGAAAAATTGTTCTTCTTAACCTCTGAGGATAGGACAAGAAGCAATGGGCTTAAATTGCAGCAAGGCAGGTTTAGTTTGGACATTAGGAAAAAACTTCCTAACTGTCAGGGCGGTTAAGCACTGGAATGAAGTGCTTAGAGTGGTTGTGGAATCTCCACCATTGGAGATGTTTAAGATCAGGTTAGAAAAACACCTGTCAGGAATGGTCCAGATAAGAGGTGGCCAGCCTGAGAAGGAGCCAGAATTTACCAATGTACATAGCCAAAGAGGCACAGCAATACATCAGCAGCACCCTCATAAGCTTCCTCCTCCCCTCCCCGCTCCCAGCACCTTCCACTCGTGGATCAGTGCCTCTCCATACCTCCCAATCAGCTGTTTTGTGGCGTGCAGGAGGCTCTGGGGAGGGAGGGGGAGGATAAAGGGCATGGCAGGCTCAGGGGAGGGGGCAGGAAGGAGTGGAGTGGATGCAGGGCCTGTCGCAGAGCCCGGGGTTGAACAGTGAGGACCCCCTAGCACATTGGAAAGTTGGCACCTGTAGCTCCAGCCCCAGAGTTGGTGCCTATAAAAGGAGCCGCATATTAACTTCTGAAGAGCCACATGTAGCTCCGGAGGCCCAGTTTGGCCACCCCTGGTCTAGATAATACTTAGTCCTGCCATGAGTGTAGGGGACTGGACTAGGTGACCTCTCTAGGTCCCTTCCAGTCCTATGATTCCATAAACTACATTAAAGCACAGCTAAGGTTGCCTAGTGCTGCCTCATGCCCTTCCAGTATGTAGAGAGTGGTGAAAGTTAAACATCTGAAAACCAGGAAGTGAAGAACTACACACCACACCTGCAAAAGAAAGCTTAGCTCTGCCCCTACTCCCTAACCTTGGGGCTAGCAAATGTCACTGGGAATAGGTCAGTAAGGGTGGAGCAATGGTTTACCAACCAATCAGGGAAAATTTGGCACTTCCATCTCTTGAAGTCTGCAACGCAACACTGGATGCCTTTCTGGAAGATATTTTCATCAAAACACAAGCTATTCCGCTCACTTCAATGGTAACTGGATGAAAGTGTATGGCTCGTACTATATGGAAGGTCAGACTAGATGACCTCATACTATCTCCTGGCCTTAAAATGTACTGATCAATGATCAATAGAAGGAAGACTAAAAACATGCCATTATTTGTGTTGTGTAAGCTGTAGCTTTACTTGAACAGCGAAGGGAACAGTTGAAGCAGCTTGGCAGAGCTGAGACTGTGATAAGAAGAGAAGTGCGTGTGAATCTCGAAGGAACAGGTATTCCTCATGTCAGTGCTAAGTGTTGTCGGTTGTGTCAATGAAGGTGCCCAAGGGTGTGTTCTTGCCACAAAGGTTGTCAGTAGTCTGGTGGCATATGTGCTAATGGTCTCCAATGCTCAATGAGGGTAAGTGAAGGAATCTTGAGTGCAAGGGTAAAGGGGTGGTGACATTAGGAAAGAGTAAGATGGATAGTGAGCAGCAGATTCAGTGTTTGAGAGCAGGCCAAGCGTAGGTAGCTTCTGTTCCTGTACTGGACCTAACCAAGTTTTGCCTTAGCAAAGAGAAGGTGTTGGGCTTTGTGTTATCCTGCTCCTGAGCTCTGCCCCAAAGTGTTGTGTGGCAGGGCGGGGCAAAGTGCTAGTATGTGTCATTGGCCTGTTGGAGTGCTGCTGAAAAGGGCAGAGTAGAGGTCGCATTGTGGGGTGTGTGAACCTCAACTCTTCTTTCCCTTTCTAATAATCGAGGGGACAGGAATCCTTACTCAACGAGGTCACGTTCTTGTAGTTCTCCTGCATGATATATCTGTAGAGGGCTCTCTGAGCGGGGTCCAGCAGAGCCAACTCTTCTTCGGTGAAATGCACAGCCACCTCCTCAAAGGCCATGGGCCCTTGAAAGAGCAAGAGCCCCTCACTCAGTACTTGCTGCCTACTGACAACCCCACTGTTCACAGGGGAGGGGCCAATTGCTTGGAAGCTGTGGGAGGCAGGCAGGCAGCATAGTTCCACCCACACCTCATCAAAGGATAGCAGCCAGGAAGCATCAAGGGGAGGGGAGACAAAGAGCACCCCCACTCCTCCCAGCAGAGGGTGGGGGAGGAGTCTTTGCATTCCTCACTCACCTACTAGCCAGAGGCTGAGACAGGAGATGGAGCCCCCAGCAGCGTCCAGGGACAGGTCCCTGGTGTGAATCACAACACCCTCCTCACTGCCAGCAGCCGGATGGGAGGGGATGGGGTGTCTTCCCTGGGCCTCCCTGGGGGGTGCCCCTTTATATCTCGCAACTGCCTCTGGCCAGTAGGTTCAGGCTCCAGTACTGAAGGGTGGTAAGTTTCCCTAGCCCCGTCCAGGGGACTTCTTTCCTGCTTGACTAATTAGGGAATTCCCACCCTCAAACCCTAGGGGGCTGGTGCTGGGATCCAGGCACCACAGTAAACAAATCTCGGCAGATTTATCACATTCTGTCCCCCTCTCTTCCTCCACCTTGTGGCTTTTCTGACCCCTCCCACTTCCAGACCAGCCCCCTCAGAAGTGCCCATTGTGACGTTATTGACATGAACTGTGACCGTATAGATCACTGTGGAAACCAGGGTGTGACGTTATTGATATAAACTGGGACCATATAGAACATGGGTTGCAACCAAGGTCCTGTAATGGCAGCAGATCTTATGTAAAGGGGGTTATATAAGGTGTCTAAGACCAGGTTACGGGTTACTGGTTATGATTATGCTGTCTGTATGTATCATTTTGTAGTTGAAGTTATGAATATTGGCTGTATACTGTCTGCATTTCAAACTTGTGCTGTGTTACTGGGAAAGATCCCATACAAGTGGGTGTTAGCTCTGCTTAGCCTGCTTGATGGCCCATTAAGGACCATCAGCTACACAACTGACCCATTGAGAGGAGGCAGATACGCCTTGTAACTCTGCAGGGTGTGCAGAAACTGGCCCATGTGACTGCAAACTCCATTTTGCTGTAACTTTCCACAATAAGAACAAAGTGTTCTTACACCTGGAAAAGCCTATATAAGGCTGATGCCTCATCTCCATCTGGTCTTCAGTCCTGCTTCCTACCTCTGGAGGGACTTTGCTACAAACGGAGGCTCTGCACAAAGGACTGATGACCCATCCAGCGGGGGATGTTCTCCAGAGACTTGATTTGAACCTGCAGTTTACTCCATCACTGCTACAAGCCTGAACTAAGAACTTTGCCATTACTGTATGTAATTGATTCCTTTTAACCAATTCTAGCTCTCATCTCTATCTTTTTTGTTTTATAAATAAACCTTTAGATTTTAAAGGATTGGCAACAGCATGATTTGTGGGTAAGATCTGATGTGTATAGTGACCTGGGTCTGGGGCTTGGTTCTTTGGGATCAAGAGAACCTTTTTCTTTTACTGGGGTGTTGGTTTTCATAGCCATTCATCCCCAGGACGAGTGGGACTGGTGGTGATACTGCGAGACTGGAGCGTCTAAGGAAATTGCTTGTGTGACTTGTGGTTAACCAGTGGGGTGAAACCGAAGTCCTTTTTGTCTGGCTGGTTTGGTTTGCCTTAGAGGTGGAAAAACCCCAGCCTAGGGCTGTAACTGCCCTGTTTAAGCCATTGGTCCTGAATTGGCACTCTCAGTTGGGTCCCGCCAGAACCGCATCGTCACACAGGGGCCTATGGCTGCACCAGGTCTTGTACAGAGGAGGTTCAGTGGGGTCTCTATGGAAAGGTTGCAGTTTGCTGGTTATGATTATGCTGCCTGTATGTGTGTATCAGTTCTCTATTTGAAGTTGTGAATATTGGCTATGGACTCGTATCTCAATATGTTTGATTCTAAGTAGCTTCAGTGAAGCATTTGGTCCGTTTCTTGAGAACAGTCCTATCAAGAAACACTTAACTGACTCTGGACTTTGGGAGACGCCAATCCACATCTCAGCTTTCCTGAGAACGTTCAAACTAACATAAATAATGTCGGCGTCCTGCAAGCTGAATCATTCATGGACGTGTGACTTGCCCAGGTGGCTACAAACTCCACCTTGTTGCTGTCACTTTGCACAGAAGAACAAAGGGGGTTCCACCCACAAGAGAGTGAATATAAAAGGCCCTGGAAGCCTCTCCATTTTCTCTTCCGCTGGCTCAAGAGATGGCCTCTCCACCCCAAAGAGATGCCTGAAAGAAACTGCAACAAAAGACTGTAACTACAGGAGTGTGAGTGATTGCTGGACTCAGACTAGGAACGAGCTTATTGGAACATCTCTGGGGGTGAGATTTCATCTGTAATCAGTTTCTTAATGTATTAGGCTTAGACTTACATCTTTTGTTTTATTTTACTTGGTAACTTATTTTGTTCTGTCTGTCATTACTTGAAATCACTTAAATCATACCTTTTATACATAATAAAAATCATTCTGCTTATTAATTGACCCAGAGTAAGTATTTTATAGCTGGGGGAGCAAACAGCTGTGCATCCCTCTCTGTCGGTGTCATAGAGGGCGGACAATTTATGAGTTTACCCTGTTTATGCTTTATACAGAGTAAAATGGATTTATTTGAGGTTTGGATCCCATTGGGAGCTGGGTGTCTGGGTGCTGGAGACAGGAGATCTTCTTAAACTGTTTTCAGTTAAGTCTGCAACTTTGGGGTGTGTGGTTCAGACCCTGAGTCGGTGTTGCAGCAGACTGGCATGTCTGGCTCGACAATGCAGGGTTCTAAAGGCCCAAACTGGCAGAGAAAACAGGCTCAGAGGTAGTCTCAGCACATCAGGTGACAGTCCCATAGGGGTTTCTGTGATCAAACCCCTCACACTCACCTCCTCTGTATTTACTGCCTTCTCCCTCCAATAGAACCCACCAGCAACTCCGTGATAATCCCATCTCACAGGGCTCCACCACAGCCGTTCTCCTTCCTGGCCCCTGGAAGGACGGAACAACTTGGAGCAAAACATGGATGTTGCACTGCAGCCTGTTAGGGCAAAAAGGGCAATTGGGGAGGTCAGAACAGCAAATAATTTCACAGCACAATTCCCCCTGGGCTCTTTCCTTGCACATAGATATTCTAGACTCTCCTGCAAATAGAACAATTCAAAACACGGTACTGGGCAAGGGGTGGGGGTTGGCTTAATCTACTCAGACTTCTGTTAGAAAAGGAATTCAACCAGACACACCGTGTCCAGTAAGTTCTTGGAATGTACAGGGACACCTGTTTCTTTCAGAGGATGGATGCATTAACTGGAAGATGAAGGAATGAGTTAGGAAACTGAAGGCAGAAAGCAATACGGGCAAAAGTGATGAGAAAATGATCAATGTCACGGTCCTATGAGAAGGAAGGCATGAGAGCAGTAGAATACGGACAATGGAGGTCCAAAAGGCAGACTTCAAACAATGTGAAGAACTGGCTGGTGAGGTCCCGTGGGACTAAAACCTCGGAGGGAGAAAAGAGTTCAGGAGAGCTGGCTGGCCCTTCCCCAGAGGATGAGCAGCAAGGGATCACAATGTGAAGGAAAGACTGAAAGAGGAATAAGTGGTCAATATGGCTCTCCCACAAGCTCTTTCATGACCAGAAAATAAAAAAGGAATCCTATAGAAAGTGGAATCGTGGACAGATTTTTCTGGAAGAGTACAAAAGAACTGCACAAGCATGTGGGGACAAAATCGGAAAGATTAACTCACAAAGTCAGTTACACCTTGGAAGTGACATGAAAAAGGCAATAAGATAAGGGTTCTATAAATATATGAGGAGCAAGAGACCGGGGAAGGAAAGTGTAGGTCCTGTACTTCCCAGAGAAGAAGAAGCGCTAATAACATATGACATCAACAAGACAAAGGTGTTTAATGCCTTTTTACATTCACTAAAAAATGTAATTGTGAGCAGATTATTCCTAACCAAGGGGGGGAAGGAACAGAAACCACAATGGGGAAATAAGATGTTGAAAAAATATTGACATACTTTAAATGTATTGAAGTCAGCAGGACCTAATGCAATTCATCCTGGAGTATCTGAGGAATTAGCTGAAGGAATCTTGGAACAGTTAACAATGATCTTTGGCAACTCCGGGAGGATAGTGAGGTGCCACAGCCTGGAGAAGGGCAAACATAAAACCTGGCTTCAAAAAGGGGAGCAACGCAGACCTGGGGAATAAAGACCAGTCAAGCCTAATTTAGATACCCAGAAAGAAATGTGTTTTAAACAATCAATGTATAAGCACCTAGAGCAGGGGTAGGAAACCTATGGCGCCCAAGCTCATTTTCAGTGGCACTCACACTACCCGGGTCCTGGCCATCGGTCCAGGGGGCTCTGCATTTTAATTAGTTTTAAATGAAACTTCTTAACCTTTTTCAAAACCTTATTTATTTTACGTTCAGGAATAGTTTAGTTACATATTATAGCCTTATAGAAAGAGACTTTCTAAAAACAATAAAACATGTTACTTGCAAGCAAAACCTTAAATGAGAGTGAATAAATGAAGACTTGGCATACCACTTCTGAAAGGTTGCAGACCTCTGACCTAGAGGATAGTAAAATGATAAGTTATAGCCAGCATAGATTATCAAATACAAATCATGCCAAACCAATCTAATTTCCTTCTTTACCAGAGGTACTGGCTTTATGGACCGAGGGGACACTGTAGACATGACATATCTTGATTTTAGTAAGGCTTTTGACATAAAACCCAATGACAGTCTCATCAGGAAGCTAGGGAAATGTGGTGTACTTGAAAGTCTGTACTCAAAGAGTAATTAATGGCTTGCTGACAAACTGGGAGGATGGAATTAATTCGCTCCCACAGGGACCAATCCTCGATCTGGTACTACTCAATATTTGCATTAATGACTTGGATAATGGAGTGGAGAGTGTGCTTATTAAATTTGCAGATGACACTAAGCTGAGAAGAGTTGCAAACATGTTCGAGAACAGGATTAGAATTCAAAATGACCTTTATAAATTAGAGAATTGATCTGAATGAACAAGATGAAATTCAAGAGACAAGTGAAAAGTACTACATTTAAGGAAGGAAAAATGTTCATTTACAAACTGGGGGCTAACTTACTAGGGGGAAGTACTGGTCAAAAGGATCTGGAGGTTATACTGGATCACAAATTGAATCTGAGTCAGTCGTGTGACTCCATTGTGATGAAGGCTAGTTCAGGACTGGAATAGGTGACCAAGGGAGGTTGTGGAATCGCCATCATTGGAGGTTTTTAAGGACCGGTTGGACAAATACCTCAGCGTTGGGGGCTGGATTAGGTGGTTCATTCCAGCCCCACAGTTCTCTGATTCTATTCTGAGGAAACGGTGGGTCATTTTATCACAGCACTGACCCGGCCCATCCTACCAGCACTAAATAACCATGACATTTTGAAATCCTCCCAGTAAAAAAGTCTGGGAACCAAATACGAGATAAGAGCAGAGCAAAAAAAGCAAACGTGATTCTGGGATGCATTGACATGTGTGTTGTGAGCAAGACACGAGAAGTTGTTCTTCCGCTCTACTCTGCACTGGTTAGGCCTCAGCTGGAGTATTGTGTCCAGTTCTGGGCACCGCATATCAAGAAAGATGTGGAGAAATTGGAGAGGGTCCAGAGAAGAGCAATAAGAATGATTAAAGGTCTTGAGAACATGACCTATGAAGGAAGGCTGAAAGAATTGGGTTTGTTTAGTTTGGAAAAGAGAAGACTGAGAGGGGACATGATAGCAGTTTTCAGGTCTCTAAAAGGGTGTCATCAGGAGGAGGGAGAAAACTTGTTCACCTTAGCCTCCAATGATAGAATAAGAAGCAATGGTCTTAAACTGCAGCAAGGGAGGTTTAGGTTGGACATTAGGAAAAAGTTCCTAACTGTCAGGGTGGTTAAACACTGGAATAAATTGCATAGGGAGGTTGTGGAATCTCCATCTCTGGAGCTATTAAAGAGTAGGTTAGATAAAGTTTATCAGGGATGGTCTAGACAGTATTTGCTCCTGCCATGAGGGCAGGGGACTGGACTCGAGGTCCCTTCCAGTGCTAGAATCTATGAAAAAGGAGTGACTCTGGGGGAATTCCTCGGACACTGTCCCCAGGGCAGCACACTCCCACAGCCGGGGGCACAGAGAGGGTCAGGAATTGGCTCTTCCTCTCCCTGTACATCACCTTCTCTGGAAAGTGAATCTGCCCAGGGCTGCTGCAGTAAGTGTGTGTGGGCAGGTTAGAGATCTGGGAATCTCTCTTCCCAATTATTTCTCTTTTCTCCTTGTGTTTTCTATCTCCTGTCCCGCCCCCTGTGGCGGACAGACATATTCCTGGGTGTTTGTTCTCCTATGGCTGGATCAGCTCCTCCAATTGCTAAGGGGAGGAAAGCTGTGGGGTGAAGAGGGGCTGTTTGTGCACAGTCACTTTCATGCCCATCCCCAGCACGTTCCCTCAGGTCTCTATCAATCACCTGGAGTATCTGGCTCAGATGTTGGTGTGGGCAGAGTCTAGGGCTGGCCCATGAAGCTAATCACTGCTGGAGAAAGTCCTCACCTTGCCTGGACACAGGGGAAGCTTCGCTCCAAGTCACTCCCAAGACCACACCCCACCGGGGGAGCAGCAGCTGCTCAGTCTTGGCTCCAAACAAGATCACAACACAGGTAACAGCATCTGACCCAGGAAGCTCAACCCCAATATCCTGAGAAGAGAGAGAGAGACAGTCAGACAGAGACTGAGGGCTCCCCCCACCCTTTAGCAACAACTCAAACCCCCTCCCCACAGGGACATGTCCTGATTTGATTTGCCCCCATGTTAATCCGGCATCGCTCCCTGTTCTTCCTTGAAGTGTCTCTTGATGGACACTGGGTTCAGGGAGACCAGAAACATGGCTCAGGAGGGATGAGGCCAGAGTCCTTTCCTCCTCCCTCATTCCCTCCACTTCTTCTGAGAACGATTCTCAGCAATAGTTTCCCTCCAAAACCTGAAGTTCCTCCACTTTTGAAAATGGGGAGAGAAGCAAAGTCTGTCGTGATTTCATATCAGTAATTGATAAATGGATAAAAAGTTCTCAGCAGCCCCTGCCAGCCATTCTCACGGGGGGAGCCCTAGGTGATGCTTCTTTAACAGCAGAATGGATGGCATGGAGGAGCCAAATTTTGTAAAAAATGTTCATGTCCAGTGACTGGTAGATAATGGCCAATAGGGACTCACTCCAGAGACGACTCCATCTCAGCACTGGGCAAAGCAACCCCTCACGGAGACCATTCATCATGAGGGTTTGGGATACTGCTGGTGAACATGGTGAGGGGAAGTGAGGAGCTAATATAGTAGCATGGAGATTCTCAGCCACTCTGGGGACTGCCCGGGCAGCAAGGAGCCAGGCACAGACTGAGCCCTCATCCTGTGCCCCCTGAGGAAAAGAAAAGGGTCCAGCCAACTGTCCTGTGGGCAGCTGGGAGACACCGTTCCTCCAAGCAGGGGGAGGCCTCTGGCTTTGGCATGTATTAAATATGGGGCAAGTCACTTTCATCAGCAAACATTTTACTGAAGATAAAGGGAGAAAGAAATGAGTCTCACAGGAGAGGAGAAAATTCACCATTTAACTCCCTGCAACCGCCAGGATGGAGAACGACTGAGGCAACAAATTCCCTCCAAAATAGGAGAACTTGCTGCAACTAAACATAAGAATGTCTCCAGAAACTAGATGCTTTTTAACAGACATTTAATAATGGAAAAAGAAAAATCTGATACCTGATGTCTATGTTAAGTCACTAAAGAGAAAAGGGTGGGAATCTGGAGAATTTTGGATCAATTTTCATAAAGTAGAGCAGAAAGTGAAAAAATGTGAACAATTTTGTATTGATCATCAATAGTAGGTAAAGAGGTCAAATGAGAATGAATTTCATAGTGTTATTTGACAAATTGACAGAAAATGGGAAACATCTGCAAAACTTTTCTCAATATATTCAAAAACTGGAGAAAAAGTCAAAATCTGAGGATATTTTATGTTAATATTTTATTATTAGTGAACCATGGAAAAAATCTCAGGGAATATTAAATTAGAAATAGGTAACCAGAGAGAAAGGAGGGAAAATTTTTAGGATAGTCTCTTGGAGAAGAGATCTGTGTGTAGCTCAGAAATGTCTCTCTCTCACCAACTGAAGTGGGTCTAATAAAAAATATTCCCTCACCGACCTTCTCTTTCTAAATGCAAAGCAATGCACATTGGAGAGAAAAACTAGGGCTACTTACAAACTCTCCTTGGTGGTAAATTAACTATCACCTGGAGCCCATATTGCTAGCTTGAGCTTTTCTTTTATGCAGCAGTAACACAAGGAACCCACAGTCCTGTCTCCTGTAGGACGCTGGCATCGGCAGTTACCATAAGGCTCAAGATCTATGAACTGTGGCACAGATCACTATCCTAAGGGTCACCCCTGAGGTTTGGGGAACTGGAAATAGAGTGTCTAAGGGGGAATTTTGTCCGTAAAGACACCAGCTGACCAGAGGAACAGGAGCTAACACCGGCCTTCGGAGAGAACATCCACAGATGTCTGACCACAGGGGTGCCATGCAACGAACTGACACATATGACCCCAAGATGAGATCACTAATACGCTAACCGACAGGAGAAGGACCCCCCAACACTAGTAGGGAGAGGAAATACAAATAGGGAAGCGGGGAGAAACCTCTACTGAACATGCATTAAACCCAGCGATGGCAGCAGAACAGATTATCGGCTACACAACTCGCAAAAGGGATCTGCATGGTGCTGTAGACAGAGCAATGAAAAGCTCCACTCAATACACAGCTGCTGGAGGAGGAGGAGTGGGAGGTATCTGGGGTAGGGGGCGGGGGTATTTGGGGAAGGGGTAGGCGAGGGGAGTTGAAGGCGTTTGGGGAGGGGGCAGGGGGTATTTGGGGGCACAAGGAGTAGAAGGGGGCTGGAGGTATTTGGGGATGAGGAGGGGGCGGGGACTATTTGGGGAGGGGGTAGAAGAGGGAGGATGGGAGGCATTTGGGGAGGGAGTAGAAGGGGGGGCGGGGCCTATTTGGGGATG
The DNA here is from genome assembly GCF_025201925.1 of Gopherus flavomarginatus. NCBI lineage: Eukaryota > Metazoa > Chordata > Testudines > Testudinidae > Gopherus > Gopherus flavomarginatus. Next base: position 52,647,109 of record NC_066624.1, read on the forward strand.
GGGTGCAGAGGGAGCGGCATTGGGGGCCGGGGTATTTGGGGGTGGGAATAGAAGAGGAGGGGATGGGTGGCATTGGGGGAGGAGTGTAGAAGGAGGGCGGGGGCTATTTGGGGACGGGGTGCAGAGGGGGTGGCATTGGGGGCCGGGGGTATTTAGGGGAGGGAATAGAAGAGGGGGGATGGGAGGTATTGGGGGAGGGGATGGGAGAATTTGGGGAGGTGGTAGAAGAGGGGGGCAGGGGCTATTTGGGGGCAGGGTGCAGAGTGGGGTGGCATTGGGGGCCGAAGGTATTTGGGGGCAGGGGTAGAAGAGGGGGGATGGGAGGCGCTTGGGGAAGAGGTAGAAAGGGGGGCCAGGGGCTATTTGGGGAGGGGGTAGAAGAGGAGGCTGCAGTGACCAGACCCCCCCCAGCAGAACGCAGCGAGGTGGCTGCAATAACCAGGCTCCGCCCCTCTCGACACAGCCAATAGGAAGAGGAGACAGAGCCCTGACGAATCGGAGCGCAAGAAGAAACCTGCCCCCCCCCATGTTTGAGTGCGAGGCTGGGGGCTGCCTGCAGGGACCAGACTACCCCAGGGTGGAGGGGGGACAGCAGTGAGCAGCCAGCAGGACGCAGGGAGGCGGCTGCAGTGGCCAGACCACCCCCCAGCAGGACGCAGCGAGGCGGCTGCAGTGACCAGATCTCCCCCCAGCAGGATGAGCGAGGCGGCTGCAGAGACCAGACCCCCCCAGCAGGATGCAGCAGGAAGCCTGCAGTGAACAGACCCCCCCCCCCCGGGATGCAGCGGGGGGCTGCAGTGACCAGACCCCCTCCCCCCAGCAGGTTGCAGTTAGGCTGCTGCAGTGACCAGACCCTTCCACCAGCAGGATGAAGCAAGGCAGCTGCAGTGACCAGACCCCCCTCCAGGGATGCAGCTGGGCGCTGCAGTGACTAGAACCTCCCCAGGGATTCAGTGGGAGGGCTGCAGTGACCAGACCTCCCCCCAGGGATGCAGCGGGGGGGCTGCAGTGACCAGACCCACCCAGCAGGATGCAGCGAAGCAGATGCAGTGACCAGACCCCCCAGCAGGGGGCTCTACCGGCCATGGGGTTTCCTGCAGCCTGGTGGCCTGACACCCCAACCCCTGTACGAGCTCCCGTCCTGCCCCCCCCCGTGCTACTGCCTCTGAGCAGCCGCCCCTACGGTCTGCCCAGTCCTCCCCCCGGCCGTGTCCCCTCCCCCCCCAGCTCCCGCCCTGCCCTGCCCATGCTACTGCCTCTGAGCAGCCCCCCTACGGTCTGCCTAGTCCTCCCCCCAGCTGTATCCCCTAACCCCCAGCTCCCGCCCCGTGACATCCCCCCCACACTTTCTCCCTGCAGCTTGCCCCATTCCCTCCCTGAGTCCCAGCTTCACCCCCGACATTTCTCCAACCCCACTTCCCCCCATCACAGCCCTTGCCTCCCTAGTGCCCCGGCCCCTGCTCCCTGTGGTGGGCTTGAGAGGCCTCCACTCCCCGGCCGCTCCACTCCCCAGAATTGGAAGCTGCTGGCATTGAGGAAGGTGAGGCCTAGGCTGGGTCAGTTGCTTGGGCCTGGTGAAAGAGAGAAGAGCAGGCAAGGCTGAGGCCCCTCCCTTGTCCCAGGGGGGCAGGGGTCCCACAATTTGGTCCAGTGTCACCCTCCCACATACAGAGGAGACATCAGGTCCCAGCAGGCCGTGCTCCATCTCCAGCCCCGCTGGGATGAGACCACAATCCCCCAGTGCCCCCCGCCCCGCCACCGCCATCAGCAGTCAAGCCGGGGAATCACCTCCCTTCTCCCCTGCGAGGGCTGCAGGACTCCCTGCCCCCTGCAACACCAGTCTCCCTGTCATATACCCCGAGGTGGGGTCAGATAAGGGTGGGTTTCTTCTTTCCATTGCCCAGATCTAGCCCTCAGCCCCGGTCTGCCCAGACGTGATCCAGGGTCTGGTGCAGTTGGCTGCTTACCCAGGGCTACCAAGGAGCCACCAGGAGAAGGGACTAGATTCTCCACAGCTTTGCCTCCATTCACGCTGGTACCTGTCTCACACATGGGGAAACTGAGGCACGAGGGAGGGCGATATGGTCTGCGCCAGCTCAGATTGGGAGTCTGTGGGAGAGCCAGGAACAGAAATCAGGAGTCCTGGCTCCACAGGCAGCTTGGGACTCCTCCATTTTGGGAGGCTAGGTGGTCCCGAACTGCGGCCCTGCCCCAAGGCCCGCTTCCACTCAGCCTTCTCCTGCTGAAGCCCCACCCACACTCCCCCTTCAGCCCCGCCCACACTCCACCATCAGGACCCCTTTGTTTCACTCCCCTGACCCCCCCTGCCCGCCCTCCTCTTACGTCTCTTCCCCCAAGGCCCTGCCACTTGTGCCTCTTTGCCCCCTACCCGAAGACCCCCCCCGCCTGCCTGACGTTTTCACCCCCGGCCCCTCCCCCCGCAGCTCTATGTGGGCAGATGAGAATTGGGACAGGGCAGAGTGAGGATGGGGCCTCGGGGGAGGAGAGGACGAGCGGGAGCAGGGCCTCTGGGTGGAGCATGGGCCAGGTGCCTCCCCGAGGCCCTTCTACCCACGGCCCATGCCTGGCTCCCAGCCTCCCCTGCTCTAACCACTAGACCCAGTGGCACTGGAACAATTTTTATAGTGGGAGGTGTTGAGAGCCAGTGAACAAAACTGTAAACCATGTAGAGGATGGAAACCACTTCAAGCTGGGGGTGCACAAGTCTGGCCCTCACTCCCTTCCGAGAGCTAGCGGTGGGACCTGGATACCCTGTCTCCCAACCCCCCCCAACCACTAGACTGCACTGCCCTCCCAGTGCTGGGGATAAGAATCAGGAGTCCTGCCTCCCAGCCGGGCTGTGGGTGGAGCAGGACGTACTGGCCATGGGCTCAGCTGGGTATCACTTACCATCAGGTTGGGTGGTATCCCAGTCCTGACCTCCAGACTCACAACTCTGCTGCTGCCCCTCACTCCTGACCCGCACCCCTTGGGTTCCCGCCAGTTCAAGCGGTGCCCCTCACTCCTGACCCGCAGCCCCTGGTATCCCAGTCCTGACCTCCAGAGTCTCAGCTTTGCTGGTGCCCCTCACTCTTGACCCGCAGACCCCTGAGCTCCCTCCAGCTCTACCGGTGCCACTCACTCCTGACCCGCAGCCCCCTGGGCTCCCCGCTAGGCTCTCCAGTGACTGCCCTGCCGGTGCCCCTCACTCCCGACCCGCAGCCCCGTTGGTTACCTCCAGCTCTACCGGTACCCCTCACTCCCAACTCGCAGCCCCCTTGGGTCCCCGCTGAGCTCCCCAGTCACTGCACTGCCGGTGTCCCTCATTCCCGACTTGAAGCCCCTGCTATCCCATTCCTGACCTCCAGACTCACAGCTCTGCTGGTGCCCCTCACTCCCAACCCGCAGCCTCCTGGGTTCCCCCCAGCTCTAGCGGTGCCCCTCATTCCCGAACTGCAGCCCCCTCAGTTCCCAACTGAGGTCCCCAGTCACTGTGCTGCTGGTGCACCTCACTCCCGACCCGCAGACCCTGCTATCCCAGTCCTGACCTCCAGAATCACAGCTCTGCTCGTGTCCCTCACTCCCGACCCGCAGCCCCAACGGTCCTTCCAGCTCTTCTGGTGCCCCTCATTCTTGACTCACAGCCTCCTGGTTTACCCCAGCTCTAGTGGTGCCCCTCACTCCTGACCCGCAGTCCCCTGGGCTCCGCACTGAGCTCCACAGTCACTGCTCTGTCGGTGATCCTCAGTCCCGACTTGAAGCCTCTGCTATCCCAGTCCTGACCTCCAGACGCACAGCTCTGCTAGTGCCCCTCACTCCCGACCCGCAGCCCTCTGGGCTCCACGATGAGCTCCCCAGTCACTGGGCTGCTGGTGCCCCTCACTCCCAACCCGCAGCCCTCTGGGCTCCCTGATGAGCTCCCCAGTCACAGCTCTGCTGTTGTCCCTCACTCCCGACCTGCAGCCCCTGCTATCCCAGTCCTGACCTCCAGACTCACTGCTCTACCAGTGCCCCCAACTCCCGGCCCACTGCCCCGTGGGCTCCCCACTTAGCACCCCGGTCACTCCGCTGCCGGTGCCCCTCACTCCCGACCCGCAGCCCCTGCTATCCAAGTACTGACTTCCAGACTCACAGCTCTGCTGGTGCCCCACACTCTCGACCTGCAGCCCCCTGGGCTCCCTGCTAAGCTCCCCAGTCACTGCGCTGCCGGTGCACCTCGTTCCCAATCCGCCTCTAACCACTAGTCCTCACTATCCTCCCAGAGCTGGGGAGAGAACCCAGCCCTCCCCCCCCCACCGCTCTAACCACTACTCTCCACTCTCCTCCCAGAGCTGGGGAGAGAACCCAGCCCCCCCGCCACTGCTCGAACCACCAGACCCCACTTCCCTCCCAGAGCTGGGGAGAGAACACAGTCCCCCAGAAGCTCTCTAACCACTAGACAGCACTCGCCTCCCAGAGCTAGGGAGAGAACCCAGCCCCCCCACCGCTCTAACCACTACACCCCACTTCCCTCCCAGAGCTGGGAAGAGAACCCAGCCCCTGACCCCCGCTCTAACCACTACACACCAATCCCTTCCCAGACATGGGGAGAGAACCTGGACCCCCACTTCCAGTCTAATCACCAGACACCACTCCCCTCCCAGAGCTGGGGAAAGAAACCAGCCCCCTGCCCCTGCTCCAACTGTCCCTCCCCGCTCCCCTGCCAGAGCTGGCGGGGGACCCCAGCCCCTGCCCCTGCTCCAACCGCCCCTCCCCAAGACCCTACCAGAGCTAGGGAGGGAACCATGCCCCCCACCCCCGCTAGAACGGCCACTCCCCAGTCCCCTCGCAGAGCTGGGGAGGGAACCCAGAGCCCTGCCCCTGCAGAAACGGCCACTCCCCAGTCACCTTGCAGAGCTGGGGAGGGAAGGCAGCGCTGCACCCCCGCCCGAACGGCTACTCACCAATCCCCTTGCAGAGCCGGGGAGGGAAGGCAGTGCCCCGGCCCTGCTGGAACGGCCACTCCCCAGTCCCCTTGCATAACTGGTGTGATAATGCAGTTCTGGCGGGACCCAACTGAGAGTGCCAGTTCAGGACCAATTGCTCAAACAGGGCAGTCACAGCCCAAGGCTGGGGTTTTTCCAACTCTAAGGCAAACCAAACCCGCCACAAAAAGAGGACCCTGGTTTCACCCCACTGGCTAACCACAAGTCACACAAGCAATTTCCTTAGACACTCCATTTTCCCAGTATCACCACCAGTGCCACTCATCCTGAGGATGAATGGTTAGGAAAACCAACACCTCAATGAAAGAAAACGGTTCTCTCAATCCCAAAGAATCAAGCCCCAGACACATGTCAATATACACATCAGATCTTACTCAGATCACACTATTGCCAATCCTTTAGAATCTAAAATCTAAAGGTTTATTCATAAAGGGAAACAGGTAGAGATGAAAGCTAGGATTGGTTATATTGAATCAATTACATACAGTAATGGCAAAGTTCTTAGTTCAGGCTTGTAGCAGTGATGGAGTAAACTGCAGGTTCAAATCAAGTCTCTGGAGCACATCTCCAGCTGGGATGGGTCATCAGTCCCTTGCGTAGAGCTTCAGCTTGTAGCAAAGCCCCTCCAGAGGTAGGAAGGAGGATTGAAGACAAGATGGAGATGAGGCATCAGCCTTATATAGGCTCTTCCAGGTGTAAGAACGCTTCTTTGTTCTTACTGTGGAAAATTACAGCAAAATGGAGCCTGCAGTCACATTGGGCCAGTTCCTGCACACCCTGCTGAGTTACAAGGCGTATCTGCCTCTTCTCCATGGGTCAATTGCATAGCTGATGGTCCTTAACGGGCCATCAGGCAGGCTAGGCAGAGCCAACACCCACCCGTCTGGGATTTTTCCCAGAAATACAGCACCAATTTGAAATACAGACTGTATACAGCCAATCCCGTCACTTCAACTACAAAATGACACATGCACACAGACAGCATAATCATAACCAGCAACCCATAACCTGGTCTTAGACACCTTATATGACCCCCTTACATAAGACTTGGTGCCACTACAGGACCTTGGTTGCAACCCATTTTCTATATGGTCCCAGTTTATATCAATAACGTCACACCCTCACCACAAAATTGATGCAGGAAGGGATGACACAAACATCACTGACTGCATCCCAGGAGCTCCCCATTCTTGGGTCTGTCTCACTACAGCTAGTAATTGGGCTAGAGGCCATACCAGTGTATAACAGAAATGGTTTATCAAAGTCATGTTTAATAACATGATTGGATCTCTTTACAAACTTAAGGTATAACTTGGTTAGCTTTTGCAGCATGGTTTCTGTATGTTTCATGTGATTTTGCCAAGAGCTAAAGAACAGAGCAACTTTATCCATACACGCTCTGGCAAATGTTTGGAACCCAATTAACATTAAACCAATGTAGATATTAATGTTGTTCATAGTCCAGGAATTCTGGCATTTACCATGAAAACCATATGGTAGTGTGCATCAGTTTCCCCTTTCCCACTGCACACTAGGTCTGGAATGTCTTTTCCCCTGTGAAAAGTTGCAATACTGTTTACAGGCATTAACTGTGAAACATTAATATAGCAAGGCCTTTTAACATAAAGTGTGTTCTCATGTATTGCTTTCAACACGTTCAAGGGACTTTACAAAGGATTAGGCACATTCTACATTCTTACAGTTCTTGGTAATAGCAACACATTAGTCACAAAAATCACCATTAGCAATAAGAACAAATTTATTGCAAATGTCCATTTACAATCATGTTTGTCATGCCACACCTTTGGATTAACACCATTGGAGTTTGGGCATTTTAGGGTTAACGTTTGGCTTCCCTTTGCAAAATTCAGTTCTCTTTTCTCCTTGTCCTGCAGGATCAAACCCTGATTTCTCTTGCTTAACCAAATTCACTGGTTGATGGGGTGGGCTCTCTGTGCTAACAGCTATTAGCAAGTCTTTCTTCTCCCTGCCAGCCAGGTAATTTGCATTAACCCAAACACCAGCTTTTAACTTCTTAGCTGCTACCATTTCCAATGTTGGACTCTGTCTTACAGAGATACCACACAAATCCAAAGGGTTTGAGGGTGAGAGTTTGTGTGCTCTTCCCTGCATCCTCAATTGTTCAGACATAAAACCGTTTAGCTCTGAAACACCAGCAACCAAATCTGTCCTTAGATCCTGAAGCACAGATTGCTCACTCACAGAATTAGCATGGAGACATTTCTGTTCCAACACTATCGTCTTCCCAATAGCTGGCCACACACAGCCATTTGATTATAGGACTGCTTAACTTTCTTAACAGCTTCTACTCTATCTGAGACCTTTTCAAAGCTACCCCCACTGGATCTTTCAAAAGGAAAGTCAGTGGATCCATTCACAACAGAAAATTTCTGGCTGTTAGGAACTGAAACTTCCTTGATTAAATCACTTTCACACCCTTCAGTTGCAGTAAACTGCTTGCACAAATTACCATGAGGATTTCTTTCCCCAGAAGCTTTTCTAAGCAGCAATTCACCCCTCTCAGAACTTCTACCCTTACCCTCTTCACCTAGGGCTTGCTCTAAAGGAACACTTTCCTGAGCAACCACAGAGCTTTTTGGGGTCTCATTTACATTCAGAATCACCTGTGGCCCATCAGGCAGATTTTTACACAATTCCCTTTCAGGCACTCTAACAGACTTTCTAGATAACAGGTTAGAAGCATTCTCCTTCCCTTGGCCATGAACAACTTTAGGAATCTTTTCCTTCTTACTAAAACTGTCAGTAGGTAACACACTTAACTCACGTTTCTGCTCTCCTTGTGCCCTGGCTAGGGTATTACCCAGCTCAGACAGAGTTGCTACACCCTTTTCTAATCACACATTAGCAACTGGCAAACTACAAGCACCAGAATTGTCTGGTCTCTGGGATTTTGCTTTGACACTAATTGGATGCAAACTAGTTACAGGGCCTTCTCCACAGCAGACACAAACTTAGGACCATTCCCCTCCTGGGCTTTAGCTGTATTTACAACCAACTCTGAGACAACTGCACTATTCTTAACCATCACAGGCTGAAAGGCACCTTCTGTCTGCTCCACAGACACAAAAAAGCCATGATCACCTTCTTCTTCACCAGACACACAGCTCGGGATCTCATTTTCCTTGTCCCAGCACACAGGGCTGTTCACAGACAACTGCTTGGAGACTGAAGTAGTTTCCTCCATAGGCAAGTCAATACCCCTGACAGACACAGGCACATTTCCTTCAATGTCACATTTCTCCACACAGGAAACAGGTAAGGGATAGGGACACTTATCTTCCACTATCCTTGTCTTCCCACACTGCTGACTACACAAAGCCATCAGCTTACAAGGCTGCCTAGGCTCCTCCAGACTTTCCCTACCAGGCACATTGCCACTCCCCACAGATAAGCTGCTGCTTTTTTCACTACACTGAGCTACTTTCAGCAAATCACAGTTACCCATTTCAGGTTCACCTTTACAAGCTGTACTAGCCAACAATCCATTACCCATCACAAATTTACCCTTTTCTTCCTCAGTTAGGGCTTCCACCTGACCATTTACTTGAATCTGCTCCTGAGAAACATTTTCCTTCCCAATGGGATCTTTTTGCTCTTGATCTAAGTCCAGATTCACTTCTGAGACATCAGACAGACTTTCAGGAACTCCATTCACAGACACACTGCTTTCTTGATCAGACAAACAGCTATTATCCACCAGGTTAGACTCTCCCTCTCCCCAGCCATAGCAAAACTGGTTACACACAGAAAACTGCCTAGAGTAATACCACATATCAACATAGTTATAAACTGGATTGCAAGAGGATACAGTTTCTGCTGTTCTTCCCTTGCTTTATCGACTTGGAGCCAGAGTCTAGCCGCCTCCTTCTCAGCAGCCAGAAGCTCCAGACGCCCCTTACAAGCTTTTTCTTCTCTCTCAGCAGCTTCTTTCTCTCTCTCAGCAGCCTCTTCCTCCAGCTGGGCCAAGGCTTGCTTCTCTGTCATTCGAATTTCTGCCAGTTTTTGCTCATATTCAAACTCCAGGCTGTCCATCAGGGTTTGCAGTTTCATTGCTTTTGCTGATGCTTTCTGGCTCATGGTCACTGATCTTTAACCAATCAAACTGTGAATCCAAAATTTCAAATTTGGATAGCGTGGGGTTCTAACCCAAAGCTTAATTGACCTGATTCTATGGATCCAAGCACGACTACGCCACTGTGACGATGTGGTTCTGGCGGGACCCAACTGAGAGTGCCAATTCAGGACCAATTGCCCAAACAGAGGTGAAAAAACCCCAGCCTAGGGCTGTAACTGCCCTAAGGCAAACCAAACCAGCCAGACAAAAATGACTTCGGTTTCACCCCACTGGCTAATAGCAAGTCACACAAGCAATTTCCTTAGACACTCCAGTCTCCCAGTATCACCATCAGTGCCACTCGTCCTGAGGATGAATGGTTATGAAAAGCAACACCCCAATAAAAGAAAAAGGTTCTCTCGATCCCAAAGGACCAAGCCCCAGACCCAGGCCAATATACACATCAGATCTTACCCACAAATCACGCTGTTGCCAATCCTTTAGAATCTAAAAACTAAAAGTTTATTCATAAAGGGAAAAAGCTAGAGATGAGAGCTAGAATTGGTTAAAAGGAATCAATTACATACAGTAATGGCAAAGTTCTTAGTTCAGGCTTGTAGCAGTGATGGAGTAAACTGCAGGTTCAAATCAAGTCTCTGGAGAACATCCCCAGCTGGGATGGGTCATCAGTCCCTTGTGTGGAGCTTCAGTTTGTATCAAAGTCCCTCCAGAGGTAAGCAGGATTGAAGACAAGATGGAGATGAGGCATCAGACTTATATAGGTTCTTCCACGTGTAAGAACACTACTTTGTTCTTACTGTGGAAAATTACAGCAACATGGCTCTGCAGTCACATAGGCAAGTCCCTGCACACCCTGCTGAGTTACAAGGAGTATCTGCCTCCTCTCAATGTGTCAGTTGTGTAGCTCATGGTCCTTAATGGGCCATCAAGCAGGCTAGATAGAGCTAACACCAACTGGTCTGGGGTGTCGCCCAGAATTACAGCATCAATTTGAAATATAGACAGTATACAGCCAATACCTATAACTTCAACTACAAAATGATGTAGACATACAGATAGCATAATAATTACCAGAAACCCATAACCTGGTTTTAGACACCTAATATGACCCCCTTTACATAAGATTTGGTGCCACTACAGGACCTTGGTTGCGAACCATGTTCTATATGGTCCCAGATTATATCAATAACCTCACAGGCCATTCCCGCAGGGGCGAGGCTCTGCCTTCCTTACCTAGCTCTGCAAGGGGATTGGGGAGCTGCCATTCAAGCGGGGGCGGGGCGCTGGGTTCCCTTCCCACATCTACAAGGGGACTGGGGAGCGGAAGTTCCAGTGGAGGCTGAGCGTTTGTTTCCTTTCCCAGCTCTGCGAGGGGACTGGAGAGCGGCTGTTCAAGCGGGGGTGGGGCGCTGGGTTCCCTCTCTGGTTCTGCCAGGGGATTGGGGTGTGGCCGATCATGCGGGGGCGGTGCACTGTCTTCCCTCCCTGGTTCTGCAAGGCGACTGGGGTAAGGCCGATCTTGCAGTGGTGGGGCACTGCTTTCCCTCCCCAGGTCAGCGAGGAGACTGAGGAAGGGCCGTTTCTACAGGGGCAGAGCGCTGGGTTCCCTCCCCAGCTCTTCCAGGGGACTAGGGAGTGTCCGTTCCTGTGGGGGCGGGGCACTGCCTTCCCTCCCTGGCTCCTCAAGGGGACTGGGAGTGGCTGTTCCTGCGGGGATGAGGTGTTGGGTTCCCCTCCCAGCTCTGCGAGGGGACTGAGGAGCCGCCCTTTCAGCGGGGGAGGGGCGCTGGGTTCTCTCCCCAGCTCTGCACGGGGACTGGGGATCGGCCGTTCCTGCGGGGGTGGAGCGCTGGATTTCCTCCCCAGCTCTGCGAGGGGACTGGGGAGCGTCCGTTCCAGTGGGGGAGGGTCGATGCATTTCCTCCCCAACTCTGCGAGGGGACTGGGGAGCGGCCGTTTCTGTGGGGGTGAGGCGTTGGGTTCCCTCCTCATCTCTGTGAGGGGACTGGGTAGTGGCCGTTCAAGCCGGGTTGGGGAGCTGTGTTCCCTTGCCATCTCTACTAGAGGACTGGGAAGTGGCCGTTCCTGTGGAAGCAGGGCGCTGCCTTCCCTCCACGGCTCCGCGAGGGGACTGGGGAGCAGCCATTCCCTCCCCAGCTCTGCCAGGGAACTGAGCAGTGGCAGTTCAAGTGGGGGAGGGGAATTCGATTCCCTCCTCAGCTCTGCGAGGGGAATGGCTAGCTGACGTTCCTGCAGGGGCGGGGCGCTGGGTTCCCTTCCCAGCTCTGAGAAGGGACGGTGGAGCGGCCGTTCCAGCAGGGACGAGGCCCTGAGTTCCCTCTCCATTTCAACGAGGGGAATGGGTTGCAGCCCTTCCTGCGGGGGTGCGGGGGCGCTGCCTTTCCTCCCGAGCTCTGCCAGAGGACTGGGGAGTGGCCGTTTCTGCGGGGTGGGGCGCTGCCTTCCTTCTCCAGGTCTGCGAGGGGAATGAGGAGCAGCCGTTCCTGCGTGGGCCGGGCGCTGCTTTCCCTGCCTAGCTCTGCCAGGAGACTGGGGAGCGGCCGTTCCTATGGGAGCAGGGCGATGCCTTCCTTCCCCAGCTATGCGAGGGGAATGGGAAATGGCCGTTCCTGCGGAGGCAGCCGCTGGCTTCCCTCTCGAGCTCTGCCAGGAGACTGGGGAGCGGCCGTTCCTGCGGGGGCGGGGCGCTGGTTTCCCTCCCAGCTCTGTGAATGGACTGGAACGCTGTCTTTCCTGCGTGGGTGAGGGGCTTGTTTCCCTTCACAGCTCTTCCAGAAGAGTGGGGAACGGCCTTTCCAGCAGGGGCAAGGCGCTAGGTTCTCTCCCCAGCTGTGCCAGGAGTTTGGGAAGCTGCCGTTTTTGTGGGGTCGGGGCGCTGCCTTCCTTCCCCAGCTCTGCGAGGGGACTTGGGAGCGGCCATTCCAGTGGTGGCGGGGCACTGGGTTTCCTCCCCAGCTTTATGAGGAGACTAGGGAGCGGCCGTTCCAGCGGGGACTGGGCGCTGCCTCCACTCTCCAGTTCTGCCATTAGACTGAGGAGCAGCCGTTCCTGCTGGGGCGGGACGCTGCCTTCCTTCCCCAGGTCTGCGAGGAGACTTTAGAGCGGCCGTTCCTGAGTGGGTGGGGCGCTGAGTTCCCTTCTAGCTCTGTGAGAGGACTGAGGGGCTGCTATTCCAGCGGGGACGGGGTGTTGCTTTCCCTCCCTAGCTCTGCGAGGGGACTGGGGAGCGGCAGTTCCAGCGGGGGCTGGGCGCTGCCTTCCCTTCTGAGCTCTGCCAGGGGACTGGAGTGTGGCCATTTCTGCGGGGACGGGGTGCTGGGTTCCCTCCCCAGCTCTTCCAGGAGACTGGGGAGCGGCCGTTTATGCGCGGCGGGGCGCTGGGTTCCCCTCGCAGCTCTGTGAGGTGACTGGGACGCGGTCTTTCCTATGCTGGCAGGGCGCTGCCTTCCCTCCCAAGCACTGCGAGGGGACTGGGGAATGGCCGTTCCAGCGAGGGAGTGGCGCTGTGTTCCCTTCTGCCAGGAGACTGGGGCGTGGCCATTCCTGTGGGGGTGGGGTGCTGTGTTCCCTCCCCAGGTCTGCGAGGGGACTGGAATGCGGTCTTTCCTGCGGGGGCGGGGCTCTGAGTTCCCTTTCCAGCTCTGCCAGGGGACTGGGGAGTGGCCATTGAAGTGTGAGTGGCGCGCGGCCTTTCCTCCCCAGCTCTGTGAAGAGACTGGGGAGGGGCCGTCCAGCTGGGCAGGGGCGCTGCCTTCCCTCCCCAGCTCTGCGAGGCGAATGGGGAGCGGCTGTTCCTGTGGGGGCTTGACACTGGGTTCCCTCCCCAGCTCTGCAAGTTGACTAAGGAAAGGCCGTTCCAGCGGGGGCAGGGCGCTTGGTTTGCTCCCAGCTCTGCGAGGGGATTGGGGAGCGACCGTTCCTTCAGGACTGGGGCGCTGCCTCCCCTCCCAGCTCTGTGAGAAGATTGTTACGCGGTCTTTCCTGCGGGGGCATGGCTCTGGGATCCCTTCCCAGCTCTGCCAGGGGACTGGGGAGCGGCCATCCAGCGGAGGAAGGGCGCTAGCTTCCCTCCCCAGCTCTGCGTGGCCACTGGGGAGCGGCCGTTCCTGTGGGGGCAGGGTGTCGGTTTCCCTCCCAAGCTCTGCCAGGGGACTGAGGAGCTGCCGTTACTGCGGGAGCGGGGCACTGGGTTCCCTCCCCAGCTCTGCGAGGGAATTGGGGAGCTGCCGTTCCCGTGGGGGCGGGTCACTAGGTTCCCTTCCCAGGTCTGCTAGGGGACTAGGGAGCGTCATTCCTGCGGGGGTGGTGCGCAGGGTTCCTTCCCCAGCTCTGTGAAGGGACTGGGGAGCGGCCATTCCTGCGGGGACGCGGTGCTGGCTTCCCTCCCCAGATGTGCCAGAAGACTGGGGAGCGGCCGCTCCCACGGGGGCGGGGCGCTGGCTTCCCTCCCCAGATCTGAGAGGAGACTGAGGAGCCGATGCTCCTGCAGGGGACCGGCGCTGCCTTCCGTGCCCAGCTCTGTGATGGGAATGGTGAGAGGCCATTCCTGCGGGGGCGGGGCACTGGGTTCCCTCCCCAGCTCTGCCAGGGTCCTTAGGAGTGGCCGTTCCTCCGGGGGCTGGAGGCTGGATTCCCTCCCCGGCTCTGCGAGTGGACTGGGGAGGGGCCGTTCATGTGGGGGCGGGGCGCTGCCTTCCCTCCCCAGCTCTGCCAGAGGACAGGGGCCACCCATTCCTATGGGGGCGGGGCATTGTTTTCATTCCCCAGCTCTGTGAGGGGACTGGGTAGTGGCAGTTCAATCGGGAGCGGAGAGCTGTGTTCCCTCCCCAGCTCTGCCAGGAGACTGGGGAGCGGCTGATCCAGTGGGGGCTGGGTGCTACCTTTCTTCCCCAACTCTGCGAGGGGACTAGGGAGCAGCCATTCCTGCAGGGGCGGGTCGCTGGATTCCCCTCCCAGCTCTGTGAAGGGACTTTCGTTCCTCCGGAGGTGGGGCGCTCGGTTCCCTTCTCAGCTCTGTGATGGGACTGGGGAGCGACTATTCCAGCAGGGGAAGGGTGCTGCCTTCCCTCCTCAGCTCTGCCAGGAGACTGGGCAGCGGCGTTTCAAACTAGGGTGGGGTGCAGGTTACCCTCCCCGGCTCTGCGAGGGGAATGGGGAGCGGCCGTTCTAGCAGGGGCGGGGTACTGGGTTTCTTTCCAGCTCTGCGAAGGGAGTGGGGAGTCACCGTTCCTGCGGGAGCATTGCGCCGGGTTCCCTCCCCAGCTCTGCCAGGAAACTGGGGAGCGGCCGTTCCTGCGGGGATGGAGCGCTGCCTTCCCTCCCCACCTCTAACTGGGTCTGTGGGGCCGCCCTTCCAGAGGGAGCGGGGTGCTGCTTTTCCTCCTCATTCTGCCTGGGGACTGGGAAGCGGCTGTTCCTATGGGGACGGTGTGCTGTGTTCCCTCCCCATCTCTGCCAGGAGACTGGGGAGTGACCGTGTCATAAATAGATATTTAGGGTTAATATCTCTTTCACCTGTAAAGGGTTAACAAACAGGAAACCTGCAATACCTGACCAGAGGACCAATCAGGAGACAAGATACATTCAAATCTTGGTGGAAGGAAGCCTTTGTTCCTGTTTTTTGGGTTTTGCTTTGTTCTCTCTGGGTCTTGAAAGCTACTAGATGTGCAACCAGGGTTCTTGCCAATCTCCCTGCTACAATCTCTTATGTATTCAAAATAGTAAGTATTAAGTAGAAAAGGTGGTTATAGTCTTTTAATTGTTTTCTGTATTTGCAAATGTGTATTTTCTGGATGTATTTTAAATTGTATTTTTGCTGGGGAGAGGCTTCTCTCTAGTGTCTATAAAATGAAAGACCCTGTAACTTTTACCATCTAAATTACAGAGACAATTTTTACTTTTTTTTTCTTTCTTTTTATTAAAAGTTTTGCTTTTTAAGACCTGTTTGATTTTTTCCCCCTTGTTGAGGCTCAAGGGAATTGAGTCTGTACTTACCAGAGAATTGGTGGGAGACAGGGAGAGAGAAGGGAGTGGGGAAAGGTGGAATCCCTTTGTTTTAGATTCACGGAGCTTGAATCTATCTCTCCAGGATAACCCAGAGAGGGAAAGCCTGGGAGGGGGAAAGTAGGGGAAAAAAACCCTGATTTCTCTGTGTTGTGATTCAAGGAGTTTGAATCACAGTGATCTCCTAGCGTATCCAAGGCGGGAAAGATCTGGGAGGAAGGAAGGAGGGGAAATGGTTTATTCCCCTTTGTTGTGAGACTCAAGGAATTTGGGTCTTGGGGTCCCCAGGGAAGGTTATTGTGGGGACCAGAGTGCCCCAAAACACTATATTTTTCAGTGGTGGCAGCTTATCAGATCTAAGCTGGTAATTAAACTTAGAGGAATTCCTGTTGGTAACCCAACTTTTGAACTCTAAGGTTCAAATTGGGGAATTATATCATGACAGGGCGTTCCAATTGGGGAATTATATCATGACAGGGCGTTCCTGCGGGGGCGGGGCGCTGCCTTCCTACCTCAGCTCTGCGAGGGGTCTGGGAAGCAGCCGTTCCAGTGGGGGAGGGGCGCTGCCTTCCCTCTCCAGCTCTGTGAGGGGACTGGGGAGCGGCCGTTCCTGCGGGGGCAGGATGCTGCCTTCACTCCCCAGCTCTGCCAGGAAACTGGGCAGCGGCTGTTCCTGCAGGGGCGGGGCAGGGCACTGCCTTCCTTCTCCAGCTCCACGAGGGGAAAGGGGAGCGGCCATTCCAGCAAGGGCGGGGCTCTGCCTTCCCTCCTCACTCTGCCAGGGGACGGGGAGTGGCCGTTCCTGCGGGGGAGAGGCTCTGTGTTCCCTCCCCAGCTCTACCAGGGGACTGGGGAGTGTCCATTCCTGCGGAGGCGAGGTGCCGGGTTCCCTTTCCAGCACTACCAGGGGACTGGAGAGCGGCCGTTCCTGCGGGGGAGAGGCGCTGTGTTCCCTCCCCAGCTCTGCGATGGGACTGAGGAGCAGCCATTCCAGCAGCAGCGGGGCACTGGGTTCCCTCCCCAGCTCTGTGAGGGGACTGGGCAGCTGTCGTTCCTTCGGGGGTGGGGCGCTGGGTTCCGTTCCCAGCTCTGCGATGGAACTGGGCAGTGGCAGTTCAAGCAGGTGTGGGGCGCTGCCTTCCCTCCCCAGGTCTGCGAGGGGACTGTGGGGCTGCCATTCCAGCAGGGGTGGGGCGCTGGGTTCCCTCCCCAACTCTGCAAGGGGACTGAAGAGTGGCCGTTCCTGTGTGGGTGGGGTGCTGTGTTCCCTCCCCAGCTCTGCCAGGAGACTGGGGAGCGGCCATTCCTGCGAGGGCGGGGTGCTGGGTTACCTTCCCAGCTCTGCAAGGGGACTGGGGAGTGGCCATTCCTGCGAGTGCGGGGTGCTGCCTTCCCTCCCAACTCTGTCAGGAGACTGGGGAGCGGCCATTCCAGCAGGGGCGGGGAGCTGCCTTCCCTCCCCAGGTGTGACATTGCTGCCCGTGGGAGCCAGCTGAGGTCACTCAATCAGAGTGAATGGCAAACAAAACAGGGCAGACAAACCCCAAATGCTGGTGGTTATTCCAATACTTAGATTTAGCAAGCCAGCACAAAGAACTTCTATAGTACCTCACTGGTTACTTAGAAGTCCAAACCAAGCAGTTCCCTTAAAGTGCCCAGCCTCAGGCCTCCGTCCAGACACACTTGTCAGATATGATGATGATTCCTGAAAATCTTCCTTCATCATATAAAAGAAAAGGTTCTTCCAATCCCAAAGGATCAGCCACATACCCAGGTTCAATTATAACTTAGATCTTACCCACAATACATGTTATAGCCAATTCTTGTTTACTAAGCTAAAATTTATTAGAAAAGAAAAAAGAGAGAGAGTGTTGGTTAAAAGATTAATACACATACAGACTTGAATTCAATTTTTGAGGTTCAGATACATAGTAGAGGTGAGCTTGTAGTAGCCAAAAGTCCTTTTAGAAATAGTCCCTACGTTATAGTCCAATATCCATATTCAGGGTGGCTCCAGTCAATGACTGGGGATCTCAATCCTTGTGGCTTAAGGTTTCCCCCTCTTGAAACCCAAAGCAGATTTGAGATGAAGAAGGAGCGTGTCCCAGGCATCTTATACATTTCTAGCAGCCTTTTGGCCTGAGAAAACAATAGGCTTAACTCCTTCTCCCAAACATCCTGGCAATTAGCACAGAGTAATTTATCCATTAAACAGTTCAGATACAGGTTACCACAACCTTCAAAGAGACAAATAGATAATAATACTATTTCACTCAAGTATCATCTTGAATGCTAATATTCCTTTTTTGATCTTTAAATTAAAACTATAGCAATAGACAAGTCTTGTTTGCTTACATCACAAGACCTGAGTAAACACCTCCCCTTCTACCTATAACAATGCAGACTTACATTTCAAAGCTCTGTTCATTTACATATCTTGCAAACCATTTCTTAAGGTTCACCCATGGGTCAGGTCAGTCGGTGAGGTGAGTTAATTAACTCTTTCTGGCCCTGTCACCTTTCAAAGAGATATTATATTATACTCATAACATCACACCAAGTCTGCGAAGGGACTGGGGAGCGGCCGTTCCGGTGGGGGTGGGGCGCTGTGATCCCTCCCCAGCTCTGCCAGGAGACCGGGGAGAGGCCGTTCCTGTGGGGGAGGGGCGATGACTTCCTTCCCCAGCTCGGCGAGGGGACTGGGGAGCGGCCATGCCAGCGGGGGCAGGGCCCTGCCTTCCCTCCCCAGCTGTACTAGGGGAATGGGGAGCAGCTGTTCCTGCGGAGCTGGAGCATTGGGTTCCCTTCCCAGCTCTACAGTCGGACTGGGGAGCGGTCGTTCCAGCAGGGGCAGGGCGCTGCATTTCCTCCCCAGCTCTGCGAAGGCACTGGGGAGTAGCCATTTCAGCAGGGGCGGGGAACTCGGTTCCCTCCAAAGCTCTGCCAGGCGACTAGAGAATGGCCGTTCCAGTGGGGGCAGGGCGCTGCCTTCCCTCCACAGCTCTGCGAGGGCACTGGAGAGTAGCCATTTCAGCAGGGGTGGGGAACTGGGTTCCCTCCCCAGCTCTGCGAGGCAACTGGGGATAGCCTCTTCTACGGGGGCGAGGCGCTGTGTTCACTCCCTGCTCTGCGAGGGGACTGGGGAGCAGACGTTCCAGCGGGGGCAGGATGCTGGGTTCCTCTCCCAGCTCTGTCAGGGGACTGGACAGCTCTCGTTCCTCCAGGGGTGGGGCACTGGGTTCCCTTCCCAGCTCTGTGATGGGACTGGGAAGCGGCCGTACCAGTGGGGGAGGGGCACTACCGTCCCTTCCCAGCTCTGCGAGGGTACTGGGGAATGGCCTTTAAAGTGGGGGAGGGGCACTGTGTTCCCATCCCAGCTCTCTGAGGAGACTGGGCAGATGTCGTTCCTCCGGGGGTGGGGCGCTCGGTTCCCTTCCCAGCTCTGCGAGGCCACTGGGGAGTGGCCGTTCCTGTGGGGGTGTGGAGCTTCCTTCTCTCCCCAGCTTTGCCAGGGGTCTGTGGAGCCGCTGTTCCTGCGGGGGTGGAGGACTGGGTTCCCCTTCCAGCTCTGCGAGGCGACTGGGCAGCGGCCGTTCCTGTGGGGGTGGGGCGCTTCCTTCACTCCCCAGCTCTGCGATGGGACTGGGGAGCAGCCGTTCCTGCGGGGGCAGGGCACAGGGTTACCTCCCCAGCTCTGCGAGCAGACTGGGGAGCAGCAATTCCTGCAGGGGCGGAATGCTGTGTTCCCTCCCCAGCTCTGCGAGGGGAATGGGAAGCGGCCGTTCCTGCGGATGCGGGGCATTGTGTTCCCTCCCCAGCTCTGCCAGGAGACTGGTGTGCAGCCTTCCTTCCTCAGCTCTGCGTGGAGAGTTGGGAGCTGCCGTTCTAGCGGGGACGGTGCGCTAGGTTCCCTTCCCAGCTCTGCAAGGGGACAGGGGAACGCCTGTTCCAGCGGGGGCGGAATGCTGCCGTCCCTCCCAAGCTCTATGAGGGGAATTGGGAGTGGCCATTCCTGCAGATGCGGGGCTCTGGGTTCCCTCCCCAGCTCTGCCAGGGGCTGGGGAGTGGCCGTTCCTGCGGGGGAAGGTGCCACTTTCCCTACCTAGCTCTGCCAGGGGACTGGAGAGTGGCCGTTCCTGCGGGGGCAGGGCGCTGGGTTCCCTCCCCAGCTCTGCAAGGGGAGTGGGGAGCAGCTGTTCCTGCGGGGGCAGGGCGTTGGGTACCCCTTCCAGCTCTGTGAGGGGACTGGGCAGCTGTCATTCCTGCTGGGTGGGGGCGCTGGGTTCCCTTCCCAGCTTTGCGAGGGACTGCGGAGTGGCAGTTCCTGCAGGGGTGGGGCGCTGCCTTCCCACCCCAGTTCTGCGAGGGGATTGGAGAGCGGCCGTTCCAGTGGGGGAGGGGCGCTGACTTCCCTCCCCAGCTCTGTGAGGGGACTAGGGAGCGGCTGTTACTGTGGGGGTGGGGAACTGCCTTCCCTCCCCAGTGCTGAAGGGAAATGGGCAGCGGCCATTCCTGAGGGAGCGGGGTGCTGCCTTCCTTCCCCAGCTCTGCCAGGGGACTGGGCAGCGGCAGTTCAAGCAGGGGCAGGGCGCTGGGTTCCCTCCCAGCTCTGCGAGGGGATTGGGGAGCGGCCATTCCTGCAGAGGCGGGGCGCTGCCTTCCCTCCCCACCTCTGCGAGGGTACTCTGGGGCCGCCATTATAGCGGGGGCGGGGCGCTGGGTTCCTTCCCCAGCTCTGGGAGGGGACTGGTGAGCGCCCGTTCCTGCGGGGGCAGGGCACTGGGTTCCCTTCCCAGCTCTGCGATGGAATTGGGGAGTGGCCGTTTGTCATGGAGTGTGGGGTAGTCCGTTCTGGTACCCCTCTTCCTGAGACTCACAGTGAGTCTCAGCCAGCCAGTAAAACAGATATTTTATTGGACAACAGAAATGCAGGTTACAGCAGAGCTTCCAGGCACGGTCAGGCCACCTCAATCAAGTCCTTCTGGAGTTTCAGGGTGCTTGGATCCAGCATAGGATCCCCTGAACTCCCCTCACCCAACCGAAATCCGAAACTGAACTGCCCCTCCTCCAGCCGATCGATTCCTTTGTCCAGCTTCCCATACCAAGGTGCTAACTCCCTCTCTCCTACCTTGCTCAGGTTACAGGCTTAAAGATCCTGTCCCTCACCTAAAGACATCCCCAGCTCTCCCATCCCCCACACAGACAGCCCTTACTCCATCACATCTCTCCCCCCTTTGAGACTGAACTGAGCGAGGTCACTCTGCCCAGTGACCTGGGGAAGTTCAGGGCCCCTTCTCCGGGACAAAGTGTCCGCTATCAGGTTGGCACTTCCCTTCACACTTCCCTTCACATGGACCACGTCCATGTCATAGTCCTGCAGGAGCACGCTCCACCTCAGGAGCTTGGCGTTGGTTCCTTTCATCTGGTGCAGCCAGGTCAGGGGAGAGTGGTCGGTGTACGCGGTGAAGTGTCGCCCAAACAGATATGGCTCTAGTTTCTTAAGGGCCCACACCATAGCCAGACATTCCTACTCAATGGCCGTGTAGTTCTGCTCCCGGGGTAGCAACTTCTTACTCAGGTATACGATGGGGTGTCTCTCCTCCTTTTCATCCTCCTGCATTAACACCGCCCACTTTTTCATCCTCCTGCATTAACACTGCCCCCAGTCCCGTGTCTGAGGCATCACTGAACACCATAAAGGGCTTGTCAAAATCTGGGTTTGCCAAAACTGGGCCACTAACCAGAGCCTCCTTCAGCGCCCGGAGAGCCTCCAGGCACTGCTCGGTCCAGACCACCTTGTCTGGCTTCCCCTTGCACAGCTCAGTGATGGGGGCGACTATTGTGCTAAAGTGGGGCACGAGCCTTCGATAGTACCTCACCATCCCAATAAAGGCCTGGACCTGCTTTTTGGTTTGGGGAGTGGGCCAGTCTCTGATCACCTCCACCTTGGCTGGTTCCAGTTTTAGGCAGCCACTCCCCACCCGATGGCCCAGGTAAGATACTTCGGCCATCCCCACCTTGCACTTCTTAGCCTTTACGATTAACCCAGCCTCCCGGAGTCGGTTTAGCACTTGTTTAACTTGGGATATGTGGTTCTCCCAGGTCTAGCTGAAGACGCAGATGTCGTCGATATACACCACGGCAGAACTCTCCATCCCCCTCAGTAGCTGATCTACCAGGCGCTGGAAGGTGGCTGGCGCTCCCTTGAGGCTGAATGGTAGGATCAGAAACTTGTAGAGTCCCAGAGGGGTGATAAAGGCCGATTTCAGCCTGGCATCTGCATCCAGCGGCACTTGCCAGTAGCCCTTTGTAAAATCCATGGTGGTGAGGTACCGAGCACCTCCCAGCTTGTCTAGGAGCTCGTCAGGCCTGGGCATGGGGTAGGCATCAGATACGGTGATGACACTGAGCTTTCAGTAGTCCACACAGAACCGGATTGACCCGTCCTTTTTGGCGACCAGCACCACTGGCGAGGCCCAAGGGCTGGAAGATGGTTGGATCACCCCTAAAGCCAGCATGTCCCTGACCTCTCTTTCTAGGTTCTGAGCAGTTTTCCCAGTGACCCGAAAAGGGGAGCATCTTATAGGAGGATGTGACCCGATCTCCACCCGGTGGACAGTCAAATTAGTGTGTCCAGGCTGGTTGAAAAACAGCTGTCGGTATAGATGCAGCACCCCTCTGATCTCAGCGTACTGGGCCAGGGCCAGCTGATCAGAGAGGGGAATCGCCTCCAGGGGGGAATCAGCATTTTTCCCAGGGAATAGATCCACTAAGGGGTCATCTCCCTGCTCCTCCCAATGTCCACACACGGCCAACACAACATTCCCCCTGTCATAGTATGGCTTCATCATGTTCACATGGTACACCCGACGGTGATGTGCCTGGTTTGACAGCTCCACCACATAGTTTACCTCATTTAGTTGCTTGACAACCTTGAAGGGCCCTTCCCATGCAGCCTGGAGTTTGTTTTTCCTCACGGGGATGAGAACCATCACTTGATCCCTGGTGGCGAAGGCACGGGCCCGCGCCTTGCGGTCATGCCAGACCTTCTGCTTTCTCTGGGCTCGGGCCAGATTCTCCCTGGCCAGACCCATGAGCTCGACCAGTCTTTCCCGGAAGGTCAGGACATACTCGACCACCAACTCTCCCTTAGGAGTGGCCTTCCTTTCCCATTCGTCTCTCATCAGGTCCAGGGGCCCCCTTACCCACCTTCCATACACAGTTCGAAAGGCAAAAACCCGGTACATTCCTGGGGTACCTTCCTGTACACGAACAGCAGGTGAGGTAAGTACTTGTCCCAGTCCTGCGGGTGCTGGTTCATAAATGTTTTTAGCATCATCTTCAGTGTCCTGTTGAACCTTTCCACCAGACCGTTGGACTGGGGGTGATACGCTGAGGCCCAGTTACTCCGGACCCCACATTTTTCCCACAACCACTGGACCAGGGCTGACATGAAGTTGGACCACTGGTCCGTTAAGACTTCCTTTGGGAACCCCACCCAGCTGAAAATGGTCAGCAGCGCATCTGCCACGGTGTCTGCTTCGATAGAGGACAAGGCCACCGCCTCGGGGTAGTGAATGGCGAAATCCACCAACACCAGAATGTATTTCTTCCCCGACCGGGTAGTCTTGCTGAGAAGTCCCACAATGTCCATGGCCACCTTCTGGAAAGGTTCTTCTATGAGGGGTAAAGGTATCAAAGCCGCTTTCCCCTTGTCCCGGGCCTTCCCCATCCTCTGGCAAGGGTCCCAGGATTGGCAGTACTGTCAGACATGGGTAAAGACCCCAGGACAGTAAAAGTTCTGTAGCAGCCTCTGCCTGTTGCACCGGATTCCCTGGTGCCCTGCGAGAGGGATGTCATGGGCCAGGTACAGTAGCTTGTGGCAAAACTTCTGGGGAACCACCAGCTGCCTCCTGATCCCCCATGACTCTACTTCCGCTGGGGGAGCCCATTCTCGGTACAGAAACCCCTTCTCCCACAGGAAACTCTCCTCGCAACCTCTCCTCATGGTCTGTACAGCACTGAGGTTAGCCCGGTCCCTTGGCCTCCGCAAGGAGGGATCTTTCTGCAACTCGGCCTGTAACTCAGCAGCTGGGACAGGGATGGGGACCGGCTCTCTCTTGCTGCCTGGGTCTGAGGCCACAGCCTCTCTGAGCCGTGCCCCTGGGCATTCCCCACCCCCTAGGTTAGGGTCCTGCATCTCGGGTCGAGTACCTTCCCCGTTGTCGGGGTTCAGTGCCCTTCACTGACTTTGACCAGGGCACTCTGGGTGTTACTTGGCCAGTCCTTGAGGTCCCCTCCCATTAACATGTCCGTGGGCAAATGTGGGTGTACCCCCATGTCCTTGGGTCCCTCCTTGGCCCCCCACTTCAGGTGTACCCTCACCACGGGCACCTTGAATGGGTCCCGCCCACGCCCATCAGGGTCAGGTAGGTATCGGGCACCATCCGATCTGAGGCCATCACCTCGGGCCGGGCCAGCGTCACCTCTGCGCCCATGTCCCAGTACCCAGTGACCTTCCTCCCATCTACCTCCAGGGAAACAAGGCACTCTTTCCGGATGGGCAGCCCTTCACCCACCCTGTAAACCAAAAACCCAGAGCCTGGAGCATCCAGCCCCCCAGAGGAGCTGACCTGGGGACCTCCTCCCTCCTTCACAGGTTGCAAGCTGCCAACCTCCATTTCCTGGGAACGTTGCACCTCCTCCGACTGGGTCTTTACCCAGTCAACCCTCTGTGGGTTGGGTCTGCTCGGTCTGTCCCTGAGCTTGGGGCACTGGGCCCGTATGTGGCCTCATTGGCCACAGTGATAGCAGCCCTTGTCTTGTGGGTCCTCTCGAGTGGGTCAGATGGACCTGACGCTGGATGTTCCCTTTTGGTGAGGGTTCTCCATAGGCCCCCACTGAGAGGTCCCATGGTGACTCTCTCTCTGCGTTGAGACAGGCCTGCTCCTTTGAGACTCCTCCCTGTTATCCCCTGCCCTACTGTTCACAAATTGGTCTGCCAGCTGGCCTGCGTGCTGCGGATTCTCCGGCTTGTGGTCCATCAACCACAGCCTCAGGTCGGACGGGCACTGCTCGTACAGGTGCTGTAGTTTAAATAGGTCAAGCAGGTCCTCTTTAGTTTGGGCCCCAGCTGTCCACTTGCGGGCATACCCCTGCGCTCGGTTTACCAGGTGTAGGTATGTGACTTCACAGGTTTTACGCTGACTCTGGAACCTTTTCTGGTACATCTCAGGAGTCAGCCCACACTCGTGGAGCAAGGCCTGTTTGAACAGCTCATAGTCCCCTGCCTCCACCCCTTTCAGTCAGCTGTACACTTCCACGGCTGTGGAGTCCAGTAAGGGGGTGAGAAATGAGATCCTGTCTGCAGGGTCAACCCTGTGCAGCTCGCAGGCATTCTCAAAGGCCGTCAGGAAGATATCTATGTCCTCCCCCTCCTTATGCCAGGCCAGCAAGCCTTTATCAAAGCTCTTTGTAGGCTTGGGTCCTCCCTCACTCACCACAGCCGGGGCCCCACTGCTCGCCAGCTGGGCCAGCTCCAGCTCATGTTTACGCTGTTTCTCCTTCTCCTCCAGCTCACGCTGGCGCTGGTTCTCCTCACGCTGGCGCTGGTTCGCCTCATGTTTACGCTGGATCTCCCATTCCTTCAGTTTTTGCCTCTATAATTCGAGCTCTTCCCGTCTCAGCTCCCTGTCATATTGCAGCCGCATCCGCTCCACGGATGCCGATCGCCGCCAGGAGAATTCACTGCTGGGGGGTGAGCTTCGCCGGGAGGATCCCCTGCTGACCGGAGGGGTCACGGTGCCCTCGGTATTCGTTGGGCTCCTCCCCTCCCTTTCCCTAGGTATAGGAAGGGGGGGTCTCGGGAAGCCCTCAACCGCCGGTTGGCAACTCCCAGCTGGGACAGACACTGGTGCCTGCGCTGCGTCTGCCCCGCTACATCCCTCCGAGACAGGGCTCTGTTCATTCATCGGTCTCCCTCCTCCAGCCGGGCAATCAGCTGGTTTTTCCTGAGTCTCCCACTGCGCAGCCCTCTCTGCTTGCACAGCTCCACCAGGTCGCACTTGCACTGCTGGGTATACATCTTCCTGCTGTCCACTCACAGGCCGGGGTGCTCGCCGCTCCTCACAGTTTCCAGGGAGACCCCCAGTGCACCAGCCCTTCTTGAGGTCACCACCTCTCTGCCAGGGTTGAGCTGCAGACTCCTCTGTCCCTGGGACCACTCACTGCAATCCCCCGGGGGACCCTGTTACTGCAAAGTCCTTCTCACTGGGCACACACTCCCAGGGGTTAATCACTCCTAAAATCGTCCCTTCGATTTACTGCTCCCCAGTCATTTACTGCAGGAAGCGCCGTCCACAGGGGGCACTCTTTTCCGCCGCTGCCACCAGTTGTGACGGAGTGTGGAGGAGTCCATTCCGGCACCTCTCTTCCTGGGACACACAGTGACTCTCAGTCAGCCAGTAAAACAGAAGGTTTATTGGACAACAGGAATGCAGGTTACAGCAGAGCTTGCAGGCAAAGTCAGGACACCTCAATCGAGTCCTTTTGGAGTTTCAGGGTGCTTGGGTCCAGCATAGGATCCCCTGAATTCCCCTCACCCAGCCCAAAACCGAAACTGAACTGCCCCTCCTCCAGCCGGCCGATTCCTTTGTCCAGCTTCCCAGGCCAAGGTGCTAACCCCCTCCCTACTACCTGGCTCAGGTTACAGGCTTAAAGATCCTGTCCCTCACCTAAAGACATCCCCAGCTCTCCCATCCCCCACACAGACAGCCCCTACTCCATCACACTGTTCCAGCAGAGGTAGGGAAGTGCCTTCCGTCCCCACCTCTGCCAGGGGACAGGGCAGCGGCCGTTCCTGTGGAAGCGGGGCGCTGCCTTCCCTCCCTACCTCTGCAAGGGGACTGTGGGGCTGTCATTCCAGCGGGGGCGGGGCGCTGCTTTCCCTCCCCATCTCTGCAAGGGGACTGGGCAGAGGCCGTTCCTGCGGGGTCAGGGTGGTGCTTTCACTCCCCACCTCTGCGAGGGGACTGGGGAGTGGCCGTTCCTGCGGTAGTCGGGGGGCGCTGGGTTCCTTTCCCAGCTATGCGTGGGTACTTGGGAGCAGCCATTCCAGTGGAGGAGGGGCGCTGCCTTCCCTCCCCAGCTCTGCCAGGGGACTGGGGAGCGGCCGTTCCTACGAGGGCGGGGGTGCTGGTTTCCCTCCCCAGCTATGCGAAGGAACTGGGGAGCGGCTGTTCCAGCTGGAGCGGGGCGTTGGGTTCCCTCCCCATTTCTGCGATAGTACTGGGGAGTGGCCATTCCAGCAGGGGTAGGGCACTGCCTTCCCTCCCCAGCCCTTCCAGGGGACTAGGCAGCGACAGTTTAAGCAGGGGCGGGGCGCTGGCATTCCTCCTCAGCTCTGGTAGGGCACTGGGGAGCGGCCGTTCCTGCGGGGGCGAGGCGCTACATTCTCTCCCCAGCTCTGCGAGGGGAGTGAGGAGCGGCCGTTCCTGCAGAGACGAGGCGCTGGGTTCCCTCCCCAGCTCTGCCAGAGGACTGGGGAGTGGCGGTTCTTGTGGGGACGGGGCGCTGCCTTCACTCCCCACCTCTGGAGGGGAATGTGGGGCCGCTATTCCAGCAGGGGCAGGGCACTGGGTTCCCACTGCAGCTCGGCCAGGAGACTAGGGAGCAGCTGTTCCTGCAGGGGCGGGGCACTGGGTTCCCTCCCCAGCTCTGCCAGGGGACTGGGGAGCGGCCGTTCCTGTGGGGTCAGAGCACTAGGTTCCCGCCCCAGCTATGCGAGGGGACTGGGGAGCGTCCATTCCTGCGTGGGCGGGGCGCTGTGTTCCCTCCCCACCGCTGCGAGGGGACTGGGGAGAGGCCGTTGCTGCAGGGGCGGGGCGCTGGGTTCCCTTCCCAGCTCTGTGAGGGGACGGGGGAGTGGCCGTTACTGCGGGGGCGAGGCGCTGCCTTTCCCCACCCAGCTGTGCGAGGGGACTGGGGAGCGGCCGTTCCTTAGGGGTTGGGGCACTGCCTCCCATGCCCAGCTGTGCGAGGGGACAGGGGAGCGGTCGATCCAGTGGGGGCGGGGTACTGGGTTCCCTGCCCAGTTCTGCAAATGTACTGGGGAGCGGCCGTTCCTACGGGGGTGGAGCGCTGCCTTCCCTCCTCAGCTCTGCGAGGGGACTAGGGAGCGGCCATTCCTGAGGGGGCAAGGCGCTGCCTTCCTTCCCCAGCTCTGCGAGGGACATAGGGAGAAGCCGTTCCTGTGGAGGCAGGGTGCTGCCTTTCCTCCCAGGCTCTGCGAGGGGACTGGGGAGTGGCCGTTCAAGTGGGGGCGGGGTGCTGGGTTCCCTCCCAGATCTGCGAGGGGAGTGGCGAGCGGCCCTTCCAGCATGAGTGAGGTGCTGGGTTGCTTCTCCAGCTCTGCGAGGCGACTGGGGAACGGCCGTTCTTGCGGGGGTGGGGCGCTTCCTTCCCTCCCCAGATCTGCCAGGGGACTGGTGAGCGGCCGTTCTAGTGGGAGCGGGGCACTGGGTTCCCTCCCCAGCTCTGCGAGAGTGCTGGGGAGCGGCCGATTGAGCGGTGGCGGGGCGCTGCCTTCCCTCCCCAGCTGTGCAAGGGGACTGGGGATCGGCCGTTCCAGCAGGGATGGGGCGCAGGGTTCCCTCTCCAGCTCTGGGAGGGGAATGGGCAGCGCCCATTCCTGGGGGGGGGTAGGGGGCGGGGTTACCTCCTCAGCTCTGCGAGAGGACTGGGGAGTGACTGTTCTTGCGGAGGTGAGGCGCTGCCTTCCTTCCCCACCTCTGCAAAGGGACTGGGGAGCTGCCATTCCAGCGGAGGTGGGTCGCTGCATTCCCGCCCCAGCTCTACCAGGGGACTGGGGAGCGGTCGTTCCTGCGGGGGCGGGGTGCTGCCTTCGCTCCTCAGCTTTGGTAGGGGACTGGGGAGCCACCGTTCCTGCGGGGTGTGTGTGCTGGGTTCCCTCTCCAGCTCTGCAGTGCACTGGGGAGTGGCTGTTCGTGCAGGGATGGGGCGCTGGGTTCCCTCCCCAGCTCTGCCAGGGGATTGGGGAGTGGCCGGTCCTGCGGGGGCAGGGCGCAGAGTTCCCTCTCCAGCTCTGACAGGGGACTGGGGAGCTGCCGTTTCAGGAGGGGGAAGGGCGCTGCTTTCCCTCCCCAGCTCTGCGAGGGGACTGGGGAGCTGCCGTTCCCTTGGGGTCGAGGCGTAGCCTTCCCTCCCTGGCTCTGAGAGAGGACTGGGAAGCAGCCATTCCAGTGGGGGTGGGGCGCTGCCTTCCCTCTCCAGTTCTGCAAGGGGACTGCGCAGCGGCCGTTCCTGCGGGGGCGGGGCGCTGCTTTCCCTCCCCAGCTCTGCTAAGGGACTGGGGAGCAGCCGTTCCTGCTGGGGAAATGCGCTGCATTCCCTCCCCAGCTCTGTGAGGGGACTGGGGAGCCACCGCTCCTGTGCGGGGGCAGGTGCTGTGTTCCCTTTCCAGCTCTGCAGTGGACTGGGGAGCGGCCGTTCATGAGGGGATGGGGCACTGGGTTCCCTCCCCATTTGTGCCAGGGGACTGGGGAGCGGCCAGTCCTGTGGGGACGGGTTGCTGGGTTCCCTCCCCAGCTCTGCCAGGGGACTGGGGAGCCGCTGTTCCAGCGAGAACAGGGCGCTGCCTCTCCTC
Source organism: Gopherus flavomarginatus (assembly GCF_025201925.1). NCBI lineage: Eukaryota > Metazoa > Chordata > Testudines > Testudinidae > Gopherus > Gopherus flavomarginatus. Next base: position 52,675,898 of record NC_066624.1, read on the forward strand.
ACCAGCTTTGCGAGGGGAATGAGGAGCTGGCGTTCCTGCGGGGACGGGGTGCTGGGTTCCCTCCCCAGCTCTGCAATGGGACTGAGGAGCGGCCATTCCATCGGGGGCGGGGTGCTGGGTTCCCTCCCAAGCTCTGCGAGGGGACTTGGGAGCCGTCGTTCTAGCGGGGAGTGGGACGCTACCTTCCCTCCCCATCTCTGCGACGGGACTGGGGAGCGGCCTTTCCTGCGGGGGCAAGGCGCTAGCTTCCCTTCCCAACTCTAGGAGGGGCCTGGGGAGAGGCGGTTCCAGCGGGAGCGGGGCGCTGTCTTCCCTCCAGTCACAAACAGATGGTTAAGGGTTAATGTCTCTTTTACCTGTAAAGGGTTAAGAAGCTCAGTGAACCTGGCTGACTCCTGACCAGAGGACCAATCGAGGGAGAAGATACTTTCAAATCTTGATGGAGAGAAGTCTTTGTTGTGCTGTTTGTTTTATTCTTTGTTTGCTCTTGGGGCTAAGAGGGACCAGACATGCGACCAGGTTTTCTCCAATCTTTCTGAATCCGCTGACTCTGACTATGGGTCACGAGCAGGGCAGCCCGGGCGTTGCTTTGACAGACCTCCAGGTCCCTCCCATTAACACCTCCGTGGGCAAATGTGGGCATACCCCCACGTCCTTGTGGCCCTTCTTGGCCCCCCACTTCAGGTGTACCCTCGCCAGGGGTACCTCGAATGGGGTCCCGCCCAAACCCATCAGGGTCAGGTAGGTGTCAGACACCATCTGATCTGAGGCCACCACCTCGGGCCGGGCCAGCATCACCTCTGCGTCCATGTCCCAGTGACCTTCCTCCCATCTACCCCCAGAGAAACAAGGCACTATCTCCAGAGGGGCAGCCCTGCGCCCATCCTGTAAACCAAAATCTCGGAGCCTGGAGCATCCAACCCCCCAAGAGGAGCTTACTTGGGACCTCCTCCCTCTTTCACTGGTGGTACGCTGCCAGCCCCCCTTTCCTGGGAATGTTGCCTCTCATCCGACTGGGTCTTTACCCAGTCAACCCTCTGCAGGTTGGGTCTGCTTGGTCTGTCCCTGAGCTTGGGGCACTGGGCCCGTATGTGGCCTCGTTGGCCACAGTGATAGCAGCCCATGTCTCGTGGGTCCCCTCGAGTGGGTCAGATGGACCTGACGCTGGATGTTCCCTTTTGGTGCGGTTCTCCATAGGCCCCCGCTGGGAGGTCTCATGGTGACTCTCTCTCTGCATTGAGGCAGGCCTGCTCCTTCGAGACTCCTCCCTGTTATCCCCTGCCCGACTGTTCACAAATTGGTCGGCCAGCTGGCCTGCGTGCTGCGGGTTCTCCGGCTTCTGGTGCATCAACCACAGCCTCAGGTCGGATGGGCACTGCTCGTACAGGTGCTCCAGTATGAATAGGTCAAGCAGGTCCTCTTTAGTTTGGGCCCCAGCTGTCCACTTGTGGGCATACCCCTGAGCCCGGCTGACCAGTTGTAGGTATGTGACCTCATGAGTTTTACGCTGACTCCGGAACTTTTTCTGGTACATCTCAGGAGTCAGCCCAAACTCGCGGAGCAGGGCCTGTTTGAACAGCTTGTAGGCCCCTGCCTCCGCCCCTTTCATTCGGCTGTACACCTCCATGGCTGTGGAGTCCAGTAAGCGGGTGAGAAATGAGATCCTGTCTGCAGGGTCAACCCTGTGCAGCTCGCAGGCATTCTTAAAGGCCGTCAGGAAGGTGTCTATGTCCTCCCCCTCCTTACGCCAGGCCAGGAAGCATTTAGCATAGCTCTTTGTAGGCTTGGGTCCCCCCTCACTTGCCGCAGCTGGGGCCCCACTTGCTTTCAGCCAGGCCAGCTCCAGCTCATGCTTACGCTGGATCTCCTTCTCCTCTCACTCATGCTGGCACTGGTTCTCCTCATGTTTACACTGGTTCTCCCACTCCTTCAGTTCTTGCCTCCTTAACTCGAGCTCTTCTCATCTCAGCTCCATGTCATGTTCCATCCACATCCATTCCAGGAACGGGGAGCTCTGCCGGGACGATCCCCTGCTGGCCGCCAGGGTCAGGGTGCCCTCTGTATTCACTAGACTTCCCCCAACCTCTTTCCTAGGTAGAGGTGGACAGGGTCTCGGGATGTCCTCCGCAGCAGTCTGGCCCCTCCCAGCCATGTCAGGCCCCGGGACCTATGCTGCGTCCGCTGGGCAGCTTCCCTCATGGACCGAGCTCCGTTCACCTGAGCGATCCTTCTCCTCCAGCTGGGCAATTAGCTATTCTTTGGTGGACCTCCCAATGCACAGCCCCCTCTGCCTGCACAGGTCCACCAGGTCTTTCTTAAGGTGCTTAGCATACATCTCCCTGCTGGCCACTCGGTGGCCTGTGCTCTCAGCTTCCACCGGTTCCAGGGAGACCCCTCGTGCACCAGCCCTTTTTCTGGTCACCCCCTCTCTGCCAGGGTCGAGCTGCAAAGTCCTCTGCCCCTGGGACCGCTCCTGTTACTGCAAAGTCCTTCTCTCTGGTCACACACTCCCAGGGGTTAACCACCCCCTTACCCCTTCTCTCACTGACTCTTCAGCCCACCTGGTCCTTGTCAGTCCCCCTTTGTTTTACTGCTCCCCAGTCACTTACTGCAGGAAGCACCGTCGACGGGGTGCAGTAAATCCCGCCACTGCCACCAATTGTCATGGAGTGTGGAGGAGTTGGGGCCCTGCACCCCTTTTCCTGCGATTCACCAGGACTCTCAGCCAGCCAGTAAAGCAGAAGGTTTATTTAGACACCAGGAACACAGTCCAAGATAGGTCTTGCAGGCCCAGACAACAAGATCCCCCCAGTTAGGTCCATCTTGGGGCCCCAGGAGCACCACAGCCCCATTTGGGGTGGGGAGTCAGAGCCCTGTCTGTCCTTCCCTTCCTCCCCCAGCCAGCTCCAGACTACCAAACCCCCTCCAACCCCTTTTCCTCTCTCAGTTGCTTTCCCCGGGCCAGGAGGTCACCTGATCCCTTTGTCTCCAACACTTTCAGCTGGCACCTTTGCAGAGGAGGGACCCAGGCCATCAGTGGCTAGGAGACAAAGTGCCAGGCATTTCAGTGAACTGGTCCTTTGCTTTGCTAGATACTTAAGAACTGCCATGGGGACACTGAGGCACCGACAGAGTAATCACAGACCAAGGTAAGAACAGTTCCAGTTCGTCACACCACCTGGGTGCAGGGAGACTGGGATGTGCTGGGCTAAGGGAGGCCTGGCCTGAGGCCCTGAGAGTTTCCTGTGATGGGTTCAATTCTCAATAAACCCTCCTGTTTTATGCTGGCTGAGAGTCACTCTGGGCTAGAGAACAGGAGGCATCAACCCCTTTGGGGGTGAGGAGGCCTGGGGGGTCCAGAGCGTGTGGACTCCCTGAAGGGGCCCACAGCAGAGACAGACGTGCTAAGGCTCAGAGAGGTGAGGCTCCAGGAGGTAGAGGGGCCTGACCCAGAGTAAGAGTGGACCCCCAAGAAGGGCTGTCGCACTGAAAGCGGCACCCCCCACGGACCACACAGGGCCACGGGTGGGCACGATCTGTGAGTCCGTGACAGCGGGTACATGAAGGGAGTATGGATCGGGACAGAGGGCACGGGCGAAGATCAGATGCGAAGGGGGGCGGGATGCAGGGGCTGGTCGGATCTGGGGTTGTGGGATGAGGGGTGGTTGGACCTGAAGAGGTGGGATGTGGGTCGGCGGGCAGTTGGACCCTGGGGCGGGGCAAGTCATGGGGCAAGGGGGCAGGTCGGACTCGGGCAGGGGGCAGGTCACAGGGCCGGGGGGGGCAGGACGTGGGGGGGGCACTTGGACGCAGGCGGGGTGGGGGGTGAGGTGGACCATGGAGGGGCGGGACACACGGGGGAGGGTGTGGGACACAAGAGTTTGCACGAGGGTGCTGTGGGGTAGGGGTCTGAGAGTCGCTGTCTGTTAGGTCTCTGCGGGGAGAGGGGATGAGGGGGGGTGTCTGAGGTTCTGGCTGAGGGGGGTCCCTGCAGGGGGAAGGAATGAGCGGGGGGGGTCTGAGAGGTTCTGGCTGTGGGGTCTCTGCAAGGAGCGGTGATTAGCAGTGGGAGTCTTTGGTCGGGTGTGCTTGATGGCACTCGCAGGCCGCATGTAGGAAGGATTATGCAGCCCGAACCCTTTTACCACCCCACTACCCCTGTGGTTCAAACTGGGATTGGGTCTTTTCCCAGCACTCTAGGCTGCGATTCGGGCTTTCTTGGTTAAGAGCCCCTCATCTTAGCTTTTGGCCAGCTTTGGGTTTGGGCAGCCGCTCCCCACCTATTGGCCCAGATTCAACACCTCTGCCGTCCCCATCTTACACTTTCCAGCTTTTACCATCAGTCCTGCGTCCTTGAGGCAGCCCAGCCCCCTCTTCACCTGTGACACCTGTTCCTCCCAGGTCTGGCTAAAGACACACGTTATTGTATGCCAGGGCCATGTTCTCCATTCCCCTCAGCTTGTCTAGAATCTCCCCAGGCCTAGGGATGGGGTAGGCATTGGACACTGTGATGGCTTTAAGCTTTCGATAGTCCCCACTAAACCATATCATCCTCTCTCCCTTGGGGATCAGCCCCACGGGTGAGGCCAATTGGCTGTTGAATGGCTGGATGCCATCTAAAGCCACCATGTCCTTGACCTCTCTCTCCAGGTTCTGGGCTGCTTTCCCAGTGACTCTGAACAGGGAACACCTCATGGGGAGATTGGATCCCACCTCAGGGAAGAGATCCACCAGGGGGTCTTCCCCCTTCTCCTCCCAAACCTCCCTTTCCAGGTTCAGGGGTCCTCTCACTCTCCTCCCGTCCAGCAGCTCAAAAGGGGAAATCCCTGTGGATTCCTGGGGCATCACCAGCTGCCTCCCGATTCCCCTCAGTTCTACTTCCCATTGGGGAACCCATTCCCGGTAGAGGAATCCCTTCTCCCACAGGACTCTGTCCCTGCAGCCTTCCCCAGGGGGGTTTGCAGCGCTGTGGCCAGCAAGTTCCCTCAGCTCTCCAAGGAGGGATCCCTCTGCAGATCACCCCAATGGTTGGGAGGGGCCTGGGGAGTTACGGTAAGAGCGAGAGCGGGGTGCTGGCTTTCTTCTCCAGCTCTGGTAGGGGAGTGGCAGTTCGAGCAGGGGCAGTGTGACAGTGCTGCCTGTGGGAGCCAGCTGAGGTCACTCAATCAGGGTGAACTGCAAACAAAACAGGGCAGACAAACCCCAAACGCTGATGGTTATTTCAATACTTAGATTTACCAACCAGCACAAAAGAGCTTCTACAGTACCTCACTGGTCACTTAAAAGTCCAAACAACGCAGTTCCCTTAAAGTGCTCAGCCTCAGGCCTCCATCCAGACACACCTGTTAAACATATGATGAGGATTCCTGAAAATCTTACTTCATCATATAAAAGAAAAGATTCTTCCAATCCCAAAGGATCAGCCACATACCCAGGTCCAATTACAACTTAGATCTTACCCAAAATACACGCTTATAGCCAATTCTTATTAACTAAGCTAAAATTTATTAGAAAAGAAAAGAAAAGAGAGAGAGTGTTGGTTAAAAGATCCAGCTTCGTGTCATCCGCGAACTTTATTAGCACATTCCCGCTCTTTGTGCCAAGGTCAGTAATAAAAAGGTTAAATAAGATCGGTCCCAAAACCGATCCTTGAGGGACTCCACTGGTGACCTCCTTCCAGTCCGACAGTTCACCTTTCAATACGACCCTCTGGAGTCTCCCCTTTAACCAGTTCCTTATCCACCTTACAACTTTCATATTCACTCCCAGCTTTTCCAATTTAACTAACAGCTCCCCGTGCGGAACCGTGTCGAACGCCTTACTGAAATCTAGGTAAATTATATCTACCGCATTTCCTTTATCTAAGTAATCCGTCACCTTCTCAAAGAAGGAGATCAGATTGGTTTGGCACGATCTACCTTTAGTAAATCCGTGTTGCAATTCGTCCCAATTACCATTGACCTCTATGTCCTTAACTAAAAGGACTTTTGTCTTATTACAGCTTGTACTGGGTTAGAAGCCATATTAGTTTATAACAGAAATGTTTTACCAAACTCATGTTCAATAACATGATTGAATCTCTCTACAAACTTAAGGCCAAACTTGGTTAGAACAATAGTGGATTGAATCTGCTCTCGCAGCAGGATTCCTGTATGTTTCATATGATCTTGCCAAGAGCTAAAGAAAGTAGCTATTTTATCTATACAAGCTCAGGCAAATGTTTGGAACCCAATTAACATTAAATCAACATAGATATTAATGTTGTTCACAGTGTAGGAATCTTGGCCTTTTGCCATGAAAGCAATATGGTAGTGTGCCTTAGTTTCCCTTTTCATACAGCACATCAGGTCTGGAATGTCTTTTCTTCTGTGAAAAATTCCAAGACTGTTTACAGGCACTAGCAGTGAAACATCAGGATAACAAGACCTTTTAACATAAAGTGTGTTCTCATATATTTCTCTTAACATGTTCAAGTGATTTTCCAAAAGATTAGGCACATTGTACATTTTTACAGTTGTTGGTAATAGCAATAAGCTAGTTACAAAAATTACCATTAGCAATTACAACAAATCCATTGCAAGTGTCCATCTATAATTATGTTTCTCATGCCACACCTTTGGCTCAATACCATTGGGGTTTTGACATTTTAGGGTTAACCTGCAGCTTCCCTTTGCAAAATTCAGTTTTCTATTTCCTCCTCCTTCTGTAGGATCACACCCTGATTTCTCTTGCTTAATAGAATTCACTGGCTTATGGGGTGGGCTCTCTGTGCTAACAGCTATTAGCAAGTCTTTCTTCTCCCTGCCAGTCAGGTAATTTGCATCAACACAGACACTAGCTTTTAGATTTTCAGCTGCTACCCATTCCAAGGCTGGACTCTGTTTTACAGAGATACCACACAAATTCAAATAGTCGGAGGGTGGGAGTCTGCTTGCTCTCCCCTGCATCCTGAAGCATTTGGCCATAAAACTGTTCTGCTCTGAAACACCAGTAACCAAATCTCTCCTCAGACCCTGAAGCACAGACTGCTTACTTACAAAATTAGCATGGAGAGAGTCCTATCCCAACACCATCGTCTTCCCAACAAGCTGGCCAAACCCAGGCACTTGCTCATAGGGCTATTTAAATTCCTTAACAACTTTTACTCCGTCTGAGACCATCTCAAAGCTATTCACACTGGATTTTTCAAAAGGAAAGTCAGTGGATCCTTTTACAAAAGAAAATTTCTGACTGTTAGGAACTGAAACTTCCTTGATTAAATCACTTTCACACCCTTTAGTTGTACCAAACTGCTTGCACAGATTACCATGAGGATTTCTTTCCTTAGCAGCTTCTCTAAGCAGCAATTCACCTCCCACAGAAACTCTGCCCTTCCCTGCTTCACTTAGGGCTTGCTCTAAAGGAACACTTTCTTGAGCCCCCACAGACTCATTCTGAGTCTCACTTACATCCAGAATCACCTCTGGCCCATCAGGCAGATTCCTACACAATTCCTTTTCAGGCAAACTTATAGATTTTCTAGATAACAAGTTAGAGGCATTCTCCTTCCCTTGGCCATGAACAAGCTCAGGAATCTTTTCCTTTTTGCTACAAGTTGTCAAACCATCAGTAGGTAACACAATTAAATCACCTTTTTGCTCTCCTTGTGCCCTGGATAGGGTATCACCCTGATTAGACAGAGTTGCTACTGGCAAACTACAAGCACCAGAATTGTCTGGTCTCTGGGATTTTGCTAAGAAGCTAACTGGATGCAACCTAGTTACAGTGTCATTCTCCCCAGCAGACACAAAACTTAGGACCATTCCCTTCCTGGCCTTTAGCTGTATTTACAACCAACTCCGAGACAACTGAATTACCCTCAGCCATCACAGGCTGAAAGGCACCTTCTGTCTGCTCCACAGACACAGAAGACCCAGAGACACATTCTCCTTCACCAGACACACAGCTTGGGATTTCCTTTCCCTTGTCCCAGCACATAAGGCTGTTCACAGACAGCTGCTTGGAGACCGGGGTAGCTTCCTCCATAGGCAGGTCAATACCCCTGACAGACACAGGCACATTTCCTTCACTGTCACATTTTTCCACACAGGAAACAGGTAAGGGATAGGGACACTCATTTTCCATTATTTCTGCCTTCCCAAACTGCTGACCAGATAAAGCCATCAGCTCACAAGGCTGCCTAGGCTCCTCCAAACCTTCTCTACCAGGCACATTGCCACTTCCAACAGATAAGCTGCTGCTTTTTTCACTACACTGAGCTACTCCCAGCAAATCACAGTTACCCATTTCAGGTTCACTTTTACAAGCTGCACTAGCCACCAATCCATTACCCATTACACATCTACCCTTTCCTTCCTCAGTTAGGGCTTTCATCTGACCATTTACTTGAATCTGCTCCTGAGAAACGTCTCCCTCCCCGATCTTTTTGCTCTTGATTTAACTCCAGATTCACCTCTGAGACATTAGACAGACATTCAGAAACTTCATTCCCAGACACACTGCTTTCTTGAACAGACAAACAGCTATTACCCACCAGGTTAGACTCCCCCTCTCCCTAGCCATAGCAAAACTGGTTAAACACAGAAAACTGCTCCAAGTAATACCACATATCAACATAATTATAAGATGGATTTTCAAGAGGATACAGTTTCTGCTGTTCTTTCCTTGCTTCTTTGACTTGGAGCTGAAGTCTGGCAGTTTCTTGTTGCATCTTGTGAGTCTCCTGTTCCAGGTCTTGTTGCCTCTGTCGAGCTTTCTCCTCGGCAGCCAGTAATTCCAGATGCCCCTTACGAGCTTTTTCTTCTCTCAAATCAGCCTCCTCCTTTCTTTCAGAAGCTTCTTCCTCCAGCTGGGCCAAGGCTTGCTTTTCTTCCATTTGAATTTCTGCCAGTTTTTGCTCATATTCAAACTGCAGGTCATCCATCAGGGCTTGCAGTTTCATTGCTTTTGTAGATGCTTTCTGGCTCATGGTCACTGATTTTTAACCAATCAAACTCTCAATCCCAATTTTCAAATTTGGATAGCGTGGGGTTCTGACCCAAAGCCTAATTGACCTGGTTCTGTGGATCCTTGCACGACTACGCTACTGTGACGGTGCTGCCCATGGGAGTCAGCTGAGGTCACTCAATCAGGGTGAACTGCAAACAAAATGGGGCAGACAAACCCCAAACGCTGGTGGTTATTCCAATACTTAGATTTAGCAAGCCAGCACAAAACAGCCTCTATAGTACCTCACTGGTTATTTAGAAGTCCAAACCATGTAGTTCCCTTAAAGTGCCCAGCCTCAGGCCTCCGTCCAGACACACCTGTCAGATATGATGATGATTCCTGAAAATCTTACTTCATCATATAAAAGAAAAGGTTCTTCCAATCCCAAAGGATCAGCCACATACCCAGGTCCAATTACAACTTAGATCTTACCCAAAATACACGCTTATAGCCAATTCTTATTAACTAAGCTAAAATTTATTAGAAAAGAAAAGAGAGTGTTGGTTAAAAGATTCATATACATACAGACTTGAATTCAATTCTTGAGATTTAGATACATAGTAAAGGTGAGCTTGTAGTTGCCAAAAGTCCTTTTAGAAATAGTCCATAGGTTATAGTCCAATGTCCAGATTCAGGGTGGCTCCAGTCAATGACTGGGGATGTCAATCCTCATGGCTTAAGGTTTCCCACTCTTGAAACCCAAAGCAGATCTGAGATGAGAAGGGTCGTGTCCCAGGCTTCTTATACATTTCCAGCAGCCTTTTGGCCTGAGAAAACAATAGGCTTAACTCCTTCTCCCAAACATCCTGGCAATTAGCACAGAGTAATTTATCCATTAAACAGTTCAGGTACAGGTTACCACAACCTTCAAAGAGACATATAGACAATAATACTAATTCACTCAAGTATGATCTTAAATGCTAATATTCTCTTTTTTGATCTTTGAATTAAAACTATAGCAATAGACAAGACCTGTTTGCTGACATCCCAAGACCTGAGCAAACATCTACCATTCTACCTTCAACAATGCAGACTTGCATTTCAAAGCTTTATTCATTTACATATCTTGCTAACCAGTTCTTAAGGTTCACCCATGGGTCAGGTCAGTCGGTGAGGTGAGTTAATTAACTCTTTCTGGCCCTGTCCCCTTTCAGTGAGATATTATACTATACTCATAACATCAGAGGTGGGGCGCTGGCTTCCCTCCCCAGCTCCGGGAGGGAAGCGGCGGTTCGAGCGTGGGCTGGGCTCTGGGTTCCCTCCCCACCTCTGGGAGGGGCCTGGGGAATGGCAGTTCCAGAGGGAGCAGGGCACCGGCTTTCCTTTTCAGTTCTGGGAGGGGCCTGGGGAGTGACGGTTCGAGCGGGGGAGGGGCGCTGGCTTCTCTCCCCACCTCTGGGAGGAGCCTGGGGTGTGGTGGCTCCAGAGGGAGTGGGGCGCTGTGTTCCCTCCCCAGCTCTGCGAGGGGACTGGGGACTGTCCGTTCCAGCAGGGGTGGGGTGCTGGGTTCCCTCCCCAGCTCTACCAATGGACTGAGGAGCGGCCGTTACAGTGGGGGAGGGGCGCTGGGTTCCCCTCCCATCCATGCCAGCTGACTGGGGAGAGGTCGTTCCAGCGAGGGGCGGGGCATTGGAGTCCCTCCCCAGCTCTGCCAGGGGACTAGAGAGCAGCCGTTTCAGCAAGGGAGGGGCGCTGGGTTCCCTCCCCAGCTCTGCCAGGGAACTGAAGAGCAGCTGTTCCTCCGGGTGTGGGGCACTACATTCCCTCCCCAGCTCTGGGGGGGAACTGGGGAGCGGCCGTTGATGCAGGGGGTTAGGGCACTGGATTCCCTCCCCAGATCTGCCAATGGACTGGGGAGCGCCCGTGTCATAAACAGATAAGTAAGAGTTAATAGAACAAAAGAGCTTCATATCTCTTTTGCCTGGAAAGGGTTAACAAGATCAGTGAGCCTGGCTGTCACCTGACCAGAGGACCAATCAGAGGACAGAATACTTTCAAATCTTGAGGGAGGGATGTTTGTGTGTGTGCTGTTAGTGTTTGGTTTTTGTTCACTCTGGGGGCCTAGAGGGATCTGACGTGCAACCAGGTTTCTCTCCAATCTCTCCGATACAGGCTTTTATAAGTTTAGAATAGTGAGTACTAGGCAGATAAAGCGAATTAGGCTTATGGTTGTTTTCTTTATTTGCAAATGTGTATTTGGCTGGAAGGAGTTCAAATTTGTATTTTGCTGAAAGGATTTTAATTTGTACTTATATACTTAGGCTGGGAGGGTATTCCCAGTGTCTATAGCTGAAAGACCCTGTAACATATTCCATCTTAAATTTACAAAGATAATTTTTACTGTTTTTCTTTCTTTAATTAAAAGTTTCTTGTTTAAGAACCTGATTGTTTTTTTTTTATTCTGGTGTGAGACCTCAGAGGACGGGGTCTGGATCCACCAGGGAATTGGTGGGGAGAAAGGAGGGAAGGCGGAGAGAGAGATTAATTTCTCTCTGTGTTAGGATTACATTCTCTCTCAGGGAGAGTCTGGGAGGGGGAAAGAGAAGGAGGGGGGAAGGTGGATTTTCCTCTCTGTTTTAAGATTCAAGGAGTTTGAATCACAGTGATCTTCCAGGGTAACCCAGGGAGGGGAAGCCTGGGAGACGCAACGGAGGGAAAGGGTTTACTTTCCTTGTGTTAAGATCCAGAGGGTCTGGGTCTTGGGGGTCCTTGGGCAAGGTTTTGGGGGGACCAGAGTGTACCAGGCACTGGAATTCCTGGTTGGTGGCAGCGCTACAGGTTCTAAGCTGGTAATTAAGCTTAGAGGAATTCATGCTGGTACCCCATCTATTGGACGCTAAGGTTCAGAGTGGGGAATTACACCATGACAGCCCGTTCCAGTGGGGGAGGGGCACTGGGTTCCCCTCCCATCTCTTCCAGCGGGGGCGAGACACAACTTTCCCTCCCCAGCTCTGCGAGGAGTCTAGGAAGCTTCCGCTCCAGCGGGGACGGGCCGCTGGATTCCCTCCCCAGCTCTGACAGGGGATTGTGGAGTGGCAGTCCCTGCAGGGGCGGAGCGCTGGGTTCCCTCCCCAGGTCTGCGAGGGGACTGTGGAGTGGCCGTTCCAGCGGGGGCGGGGCGCTGCCTTCCCTCCCCAGCTCTGCGACGGGACTGGAGACCGCTCGTTCCAGCGGGGGCGGGGCGCTGGGTTCCCTCCCCAGCGCTGACAGGGGACTGGGGAGCGGCCAGTCCAGTGGGGGCGGGGCACTGGGTTCCCTCCCCAGATCTACGATGGGACAGAGGAACGGCCATTCCTGGGGAGGTGGGGCGCTGCTGGGAACTAGAGAGCAGCCGTTCCTGCGGGGACGGGGTGCTGCCTTCTCTCCCCAGCTCTGCGAGGAGACTGGGGAGTGGCCGTTCCGGCGAGGGCGAGGCGCTGGGTTCCCTCCCCGGCTCTGCCAGGGGTCTTGGGAGCAGCCTTTCCTGCGGGGGCGGGGCGCTGGACTCTTTCTGGCTCTGCGTGGGGACTGGGCAGTGGCCGTTGCAGTGGGGGCGGGGCGCTGGTTTCCCTCCCCAGCCCTGAAAGGGGATGGGGGATCGGCCGTTCCTCTGGTGGCGGGGCTCTGCCTTCACTGCCCGGCTCCGCGATGCGACTGGGGAGCAGTCGTTCCTGCTGGGGCGGGGTGCTGGGTTTTCTCCCCGGCTCTGCGAGGGGATTGGGGAGCGGCCGTTCCAGTGGGGGGCAGGGCTCTGCCTTCTGTTGCCAACACAGAGGGTGCCCGAGGCACGCAACAGTGGTTCGTTGCCCAGAGTGTGAAGCGCCAATGAACAAACACCCGGGTGGAGAAGCAAGCAAAGTTTATTTGAGATCTCAAAGCGGTGCAAGGAGACGAATGCCTCAAATCATGCACCACTACACAAGCGGCTTTTCTGTTTTTATAAGTTTTTTTTCTCTTTCTTCTTTCTCCCCTCCCCTCTTCTTTCCTCCCCCTGTAGCAGTTACGTAAGTGCAGGTGCATTAAATAATCTTGGCCGCAGCAGCTCGTTAGTAAGTTTTCCTTCTGCAAGTTATCTTGTCCTTCTGCTAAAGGTGCACAGGCCTTATCACCACTGCTTTAGACCGGTTTTAGCTGTGCTGCAACTGATAACTTACTCTTACACATTTCATTTCATCACTGCTAGCTTTCTAGATCAAGTAGAGTTCAACATGGAGGAGCCTTTGTTCACTGAGGCCTAGATTTATGCCTAGTGACACCAACACCCCCATGGTACTGCCTCTGAGCAGCCCCCGCTACGGTCTGCCCAGTCCTCCCCCACTGCTGTGTCCCCTCCCCCAGCTAACACCCTGCCTCCCCTCCATGCTACTGCCTCTGAGCAGCCCCCCCTACAGTCTGCCCAGTCCCCCCCTGGCTGTGTACCCTCCCCCCAACTCCCAACCTGCCCCCCATGCTACTGCCTCTGATCAGCCCCCCTACGGTCTGCCCAGTCCTCCCCCCTGCTGTTTCCCCTCCCCCCTAGCTCCTGCCCTGGCCCCTCATTCTACTGCCTCTGAGCAGCCCCTCCTATGGTCTGCCCAGTCCTCCCCCACTGCTGTGTCCCCTCCCCCAGCTCCCATCCAGCCTCCCCCCCATGCTACTGCCTCTGAGCAGCCCCCCCAACAGTCTGCCCAGTCCTCCCCCTGGCTGTGTCTCCTCCCCCCCAACTCCGACCCCTGTCACATCTCCCTCTCTACACTTTCTCCCTGCAGCTTGCCCCATTCCCTGCTGAGTCCCAGCTTCACCCCCTGACAGCTCTCCAACCCCACCTCCCCCCATCACAGCCCTTGCCCCCCTAGTGCCCCGGCCCCTGCTCCCCATGGTGGGCTTGAGAGGCCCCCACTCCCCGGCCGCTCCACTCCCCAGAATTGGAAGCTGCTGGCGTTGAGGAAGGTGGGGCCTGGGCTGGCCCAGCTGCTTGGGCAGATCCTGGTAAAAGAGAGAAGAGCGGGCAAGGCTGAGGACCCTCCCTTGTCCCGGGGAGGGCAGAGGTCCCACAATTTAGCTCAGTGTCACCCTCCCATCTCCAGCCCTGCTGGGATGAGACCACAATCCCCCAGTGCCCCCCACCCCGCCACTGCCATCAGCAGTCAAGCCTGGGAATCGCCCCCCTTCTCCCCTGCGAGGGCTGCAGGACTCCCTGCCCCCTCCAACACCAGCTTCCCTGCCATGTATCCTGGGGTGGGGTCGGATAAGGGTGGTTTTCTTCTTTCCATTGCCCAGATCTAGACCTCAGCCCTGGTCTGCCCATATGGGATCCAGGGTCTGGAGCAGTTGGCTGCTTACTCAGGGCTACAAGGAGCTGCCAGGAGAAGGGAGTAGATTCTCCACAGCTTTGCATCCACTCACACTGGTACCTATCTCACACATGGGGAAAATGAGGCACCAAGGAGGGTGATATGGCCTGCGCCAGCTCCAACTGGGAGTCTGTGGTTAGAGCCAGGAATAGAACCCAGGAGTCCTGGCTCCATGGGCAACTTGGGACTCCTCCATTTGTGGGGGCTGGGCGGTCCCGGACTGCGGCCCTGCCCCAAGGCCCGCTCCCACTCAGCCTTCTCCTGCTGAAGCCCCGCCCACACTCCTCCTTCAGCCCCACCCACACTCCACCCTCAGGCCCCCTTTGTTCCACTCCCCTGACCCCCTCCGCCTTCCTCTCACATCTCTTCCCCCAAGGCCCTGCCACTTGTGCCCCTTCGCCCCCTACCCCAAGGCCCCAGCCTAACTGCCTGACGTTTGCACCCCTGCCCCTCCCCCCATGGCTCCATGTGGGTGGATGGGAACTTGGGACAGGGCAGAGTGAGGATGGAGCCTTGCGGGGGGAGAGGACGAGTGGGATCAGGGCCTCTGAGTGGAGCATGGGCCAGGTGCCTCCCCTGGCCCCTTCTAGTCACAGCCCATGCCTGGCTTCCAGCCTCCCCTGCTCTAACCACTAGACTGCACTGCCCTCCCAGAGCTGGGGATAAGAACCAGGAGTCCTGGCTCCCACCCGGGCTGTGGGTGGAGCAGCACATACTGGCCATGGGCTCAGCTGGGTATCACTTACCATCAGGTTGGGTGGTATCCCAGTCCTGACCTCCAGACTCACAGCTCTGCTGGTGCCCCTCACTCCTGACCTTCAGCCCCCTGTGTTCACCCCAGCTGTAGCGGTGCCTCTCACTCCCGACTCACAGCCCCCTGGGCACCTTCCAGATCTGCCGGTGCCCCTCACTCCCGACTCGCAGCCCCTGTTATCCCAGTCCTGACCTCCAGACTCACAGCTCTGAAGGTGGCCCTCACTCCTGACCCGCAGCCTCCTGAGCTACCTGCATAGCTCCCCAGTCACTGTGCTGCCGGAGCCCCTCACTCTCGACCCGCAGCCCCTTACTTCTGAACAGCAGCCCCTGCTATCCCAGTCCTGACCTGCTGACTCTCAGTTCTGCTGGTGCCCCTCACTCCCGACCCACAGCTCCTGCTCTCCCAGTCCTGACATCAGGACTCAAAGATCTGCTGATGCGCCTCACTCCCGATCTGCGCCCACTGGACTCCCTGCTGAGCTCCTAAGTCACAGCACTGCCAGAGCCCCTCACTCTCGACCTGCAGCCCCTCCTATCCTAGTCCTGACCTCCAGACTCACAGCTCTGCTGGTGACCCTCACTCCCGACCAGCAGCCCCCTGGGTTCACCACAGCTGTAGTGGTGCCCCTCACTCCCGACCCGCAGGCCCCTGTGCTTCCTCCATGAAAGACGATGCATATCACTCTCGACACACAGCCCCTGTGATCCCAGTCCTAACCTCCAAACTGACAGGCCTGATGGTGGCCCTCACTCCCAACCCACAGCCCCTGCTAACCTAGTCTTGACCTCCAGACTCACAACTCTGCTGGCACCCCTCACTTCCAACCCGCAGCCCTCTGGGTTCCCCCCAGCTCTAGTGCTTACCCTCACTCCCGACCCGCAGCCCCCTAGTCTTCCCCCAGCTCTACCAGTGCCCCTCACTCCCGACCCGCAGCTTCTGCTATCCCCTTCCTGAGCTCGAGACTCACAGCTCTGCTGGTGCCTCTCACTCCTGACCCGCAGCCCCCTGAGATCCCAGCTGTGCTCCCCAGTCACTGCACTGACAGTGCCGCTCACTTCCGGCCCTCAGGCCCTGCTATCCTAGTCCTGAACTCCACACTCATAGCTCTGTTGGTGCCCCTCACTCCCGACCCACAACCCCCAGGGGGTCCCACAGCTCTACCGATGCCCCTCACGCCCAACCCGCAGACTGCTGTGCTCCCCGCTGAGCTCCCCAGTAACTGTGCTGCCGTTGCCCCTCGTTCCCGACCCACTGCCCTCTGGGCTTCCCCCAGCTCTACCGGTGCTCCTCACTCCAGACCCGCATCCCCATGGGCTCCCCTCTAGGCTCTCCAGTCGCTGCGCTGCCGTTGCCCCTCACTCAAGACCCGCAGCCCCTGCTATCCCTGTCCTGAACTCCAGACTCACAGCTCTGCTGGTGCCCCTCATTCCCAGCCCTCATCCCCCTGGACTCACTCCAGCTCTGACGGTGCCTCTCACTGCAGCCCCGCAGCCCCCTGAGCTCCCCGCTGAGCTTTCCAGTCACTGCACTGCTGGTGCCCCTAACTCCTTACGCGCAGCCCCTGCAATGTCAGTCCTGACCTCCAGACTCACAGCTCTGATGGTGCCCCTCACTTCTGACCTGCAGCCCTCTGGACTTCCCCCAGCTCTAGCGGTGCCCCTCACTCCCAAACTGCAGCCCCCTGAGCTCCCTCCACCTCTACTGGTGGCCCTCACTCCCCACCCACAGCCCCCTGGGCTCTCTTCAGCTCTGACAGTGACTCTAGCTGCAGACCCACAGCGCCTGGTATCCCAGTCCGAACCTCCAGACTCACAGCTCTGCTGCTGCCCCTCACTCCCAACCCACAGCCCCCTGGGCTTCCCCCATCTCTAGCTGTGCCCCTCACTTCCAACCTGCAGCCCCCTGGTCCTCCTCCATCTCTACAGACTCACCAAAGACCAGCTGATTGCCCAGCTAGAGGAGGAAGATTGCTTGAATAAACTGATCCCTGTCTCTGAGGGAAGCAGCCTGGCAGATGCAGCACAGGTACCAGTGTCTGTCCCCGCTGGGAGTGGTCAGCTGGCGGCTGAGGGCTTCCCGAGACCCCCACTTCCTATGCCTAGAGGAAGGGCGGGGAGGAGCCCAGCAGCTACCGAGGGCACCGTGACCCCCCCGGCCAGCAGGGGATCGTCCCGGCGGCGCTCGGCATCAGTGGAGCACAAGCTGCTGGAATGGGAGAGAGAGCTAAAACTGAGAGAGCTAGAGGATAGTGAGAGACAGAGAAAATATGACTGGGAGGAGAAAGAGAGACAGAGAGAACATGAGGAGAGACAGAGGGAACATGAAGACAGACAAACAGAGCGGGAACTGGAGGAGAAAGAGCAACAGCGTCATCATGAGCTGGAACTGGCTAGGCAGAGGGGCACCGGGCCCCCGGCTGCAGTGAGTGAGGGCTGGCCCATGACTGCGCGGAGCTTTGAGAAGTGCATCCTGGCCCAGCGTAAGGAGGGGGAGGACATGGATGACTTCCTGGATGCCTTGGAGACGGCCTGCGAGCTGCATCAGGTAGCTCCGGCAGACAGGCTCCGGGTTCTCACCCGCTTACTGGACCCCAAGGCCGTGGCATTGTATCGCCAGCTGGGAGAGGAGGAGAAAGGAAACTACGAACTATTCAAGCAGGCCCTGCTGTGCGAGTTTGGGCTGACTCCTGAGATGTACAGGGAAAGGTTCCGGAGTCAGGATAAAACCCCTGAGGTCTTATATCTGCAACTAGCCATCCGCATGGAGGGATAGGCCAGCAAGTGGGCAGATGGGGCCCAGACGAAGGAGGACCTGGTTAAACTGCTGGTACTGGAGCAACTGTATGAGCGGTGCCCATCCGACCTGAGGCTGTGGTTGAGGGACCAAAAGCCAGAGAACCCGCGACATGCAGGGCAGCTGGCTGATGAGTTTGTGAAGAGCTGGTCGGGGGGTGGCAGGGAGGAGTCTCAAAGGAACAGGCCCGCCATGATGCAGAGAGAGAGTCATCCTGGGACCTCCTAAAGGGGGAATAGGGAGAACCCCCTCCCAAGGGCAACACCCAGCCTCAGGGACAACCGATCGGTTCGAGGGGACGAACGGGACATGAGCTGCTATCAGTGTGGCCAGAGGGGCCACATACGGTCCCAGTGCCCCAGACTCAAGGACAGACTGAGCAGACTGACCCCACACTGGGTGAACTTTGTAGAGACTCAGCCGGATGAGGGGCAGTGTTTGCAGGAAAGGGGGGCTGGCCGCGTACCACCTGCGAAGGAGGGAAGGGAGCCCCAGGTCAGCTCCTCTGGGGGGCTGGATGCTCCAGGCTCCGAGTTTTTGGTTTACAGGGTGGGAGCGGGGCTGCCCCTCTGGAGAGAGTGCCTGGTTTCCCTGGAGGTTGATGGGAGGAAGATCACTGGGTACTGGAACACGGGCGCAGAGGTGATGCTGGCCCGGCCCGAGGTGGTGGTCTCAGATCGGATGGTGCCTGACATCTACCTGACCCTGATGGGCGTGGGCAGGACCCCATTCAAAGTGCCGTTGGTGAAGGTACACCTGAAGTGAGGGAACAAGGAGGGCCCCAAGGGCGTGGGGGTACACCCATATTTGCCCACGGAAGTGTTAATGGGCGAGGACCTGAAGGTCTGGCCAAGTAACGCCCGAGGTGCCCTGGTCGTGACCCGTAGTCAGAGTCAGCGCAGGGCACTGCACACTGACAATGGAGAAGGTACTCTGCCCGAGGCGCAGGACCCTAACCTGGTGGGGAAGGAATGCCCAGGGACACGGCTCAGAGAGGCTGCGGCCTCAGACCCAGCCAGCGAGAGAGAGTAGGTCCCCATCTCTGTCCCAGTTGCTGAGTTCCAGGTTGAGTTGCAGAAAGATCCCTCCTTGCGGAGGCCAAGGGATCTGGCTAACCTCAGTGCGGTACAGACCATGAGGAGAGGTTGCAAGGAGAGGTTCCTGTGGGAGAAGGGGTTCCTGTACCAAGAATGGGCTCCCCCCGGGGAAGTGGAGTCATGGGAGATCAAGAGGCAGCTGGTGGTTCCCCAGAAGTTTCGCCACAAGCTGCTGTATCTGGCCCATGACATTCCTCTTGCAGGGCACCAGGGAATCCAGCGCACCAGGCAGAGGCTGCTACAGAACTTTTACTGGCCTGGGGTCTTTACCCAGGTCCGACAGTACTGCCAATCCTGTGACCCCTGCCAGAGGGTGGGGAAGGCCCGGGACAAGCGGAAAGCGGCTTTGAGGCCTTTACTCATCACAGAAGAACCTTTCCAGAAGGTGGCCATGGACATAGTGGGACCTCTCAGCAGGGCGACCTGGTCGGGAAAGAAATACATCCTGGTGGTGGTAGATTTTGGCACTTGCTACCCCGAGGCAGTGGCCTTGTCCTCTATCGAAGCAGACACCGTGGCAGATGCGCTGCTGACCATTTTCAGCCAGGTGGGGTTCCCCAAGGAAGTCTTAACGGACCAGGAGTCCAACTTCATGTCGACCCTGCTCCGGTCCTTATGGCAGAAACTGGGCCTCAGCGTATCACCCCCAGTCCAACAGGCTAGTGGAAAGATTCAACGGGACGCTAAAGATGATGCTAAAAACATTTATGAACCAGCACCTGCAGGACAAGGACAAGTACTTTCCTCACCTGCTGTTCACGTACAGGGAGGTAGCCCATGAGTCTACTGGGTTTTTGCCTTTCGAATTGTTATATGGAAGGCGGGTAAGGGGGCCTCTGGACCTGATGAGAGACGAATGGGAGGGGAAGGCCACTCCCGATGGAGAGTCGATGGTGGAGTATGTCCAGACCTTCCAGGAAAGACTGGCCGAGCTCATGGCCCTGGCCAGGGAGATTCTGGCCCGAGCCCAGAGGAAGCAGAAGGTCTGGTATGACTGCAAGGCGCGGGCCCACGCCTTCGCCACTGGGAATCAAGTGATGGTTCTCATCCCCATGAGGAAAAACAAACTCCAGGCTGCCTGGAAGGCCCTTTCAAGGTTGTCAAGCAACTAAATGAGGTAAACTATGTGGTAGCACTGTCAAACCAGGCTCATCACCGCCGGGTGTACCTTGTGAATATGATGAAGCCATACTATGACGGGGGAATGTGGTGTTGGCTGTGTGTGGACATTGGGAGAAGCAGGGAGATGACCTTTTAGTGGATCTATTCCCTGGGATGAAAGCTGATTCCCCCCTGGAGGCAATTCCCCTCTCTGATCAGCTGACCCTGGCCCAGTACGCTGAGATCAGAGGGGTGCTGCATCTATACCGACAGCTGTTTTCCAACCAGCCTGGACGCACTAATTTGACTGTCCACCTGGTGGAGACTGGATCACATCCCCCTATAAGATGCTCCCCTTTTCGGGTCACTGGGAAAACTGCCCAGGACCTAGAAAGAAAGGTCAGGGACATGCTGGCTCTGGGCGTGATCCAGCCGTCTTCCAGTCTTTGGGCCTCGCCTGTGGTACTGGCCCCCAAGAAGGAAGGGTTGATCCGGTTCTGTGTGGACTATCAAAAGCTCAATGCCATCACCGTATCTGATGCCTACCCCATGCCTAGGCCTGACGAGCTCCTAGACGAGCTGGGAGGAGCTTGGTACTTCATCACCATGGATCTTACAAAGGGTTACTGGCAAGTGCCGCTGGATACAGATGCCAGGCTGAAATCGGCCTTTATCACCCCTTTGGGGCTCTACAAGTTTCTGACCCTGCCCTTCGGCCTCAAGGGAGCGCTGGCCACCTTTCAGTGCCTGGTGGATCAGCTACTGCGGGGGATGGAGAGTTTTGCCTTGACGTATATTGACAACATCTGCGTCTTTAGCCAGACCTGGGAGGACCACGTGTCCCAGGTTAAACAAGTGCTGGACCGACTCCGAGAGGCTGGGTTAACCGTAAAGGCTGAGAAGTGCAAGATGTGGATGGCTGAAGTATCTTACCTGGGCCATCGGGTGGGGAGCAGCTGCCTAAAGCCGGAACCAGCCAAGGTGGAGGTGATCAGAGACTGGCCCTCTCTCCAGACCAATTAGCAGATCCATGCCTTTATTGGGATGGCGGGGCACTATCGAAGGTTCGTGCCCCACTTTAGCGCCATAGCCGGCCCCATCACTGAACTGTGCAAAAAGGGGAAGCCAGACCAGGTGGTCTGGACCGAGCAGTGCCAGCAGGCTCTCCGGGCGCTGAAGGAGGCTCTGGTTAGTGGCCCAGTTCTGGCAAACTCAGATTTTGACAGGCCCTTTATGGTGTTCACTGACGCCTCAGACACGGGACTGGGGGCGGTGTTAATGCAGGAGGATGAAAAGGGGGAGAGACACCCCATCGTGTACCTGAGTAAGAAGTTGCTACCCCGGGAGCAGAACTACGCGGCCATCGAAAAGGAATGCCTGGCCACGGTGTGGGCCATTAAGAAACTGGAGCCATATCTCTTTGGGCGACACATCACCATGTACACCGACCACTCTCCCCTGACCTGGCTGCACCAGATGAAAGGAGCCAACATCAAGCTCCTGAGGTGGAGCCTGCTCCTGCAGGACCATGACATGGACGTGGTCCATGAGAAGGGAAGTGCCAACCTGATAGCTGACGCGTTGTCCCGGAGAGGGGGCCCTGAACTTCCCCAGGTCACTGGGCAGAGTGACCCCGGTCAGTTCAGTCTCAAAGAGGGGAGAGATGTGATGGAGTAGGGACTGTCTGTGTGGGGATGGGAGAGCTGGGGAGGACTTTAGGTGAGGGACAGGATCTTTAAGCATATAACCTGAGCCAGGTAGTGGGGAGGGGGTTAGCACGTGGGCCCGGGAAGCTGGACAAAGGAATCAGCCGGCTGAAGAAGGGGCAGTTCAGTTTTAGTTTTGGGCTGGATGATGGGAATTCAGGGGAACCTATGCTGAGATCCAATCTCCCTGAACCCCGAGAAGGACTCAATGGAGGGGTCCTGGTTGTGCCTCCAAGCTCTGCTGTAACCTGCATTCCTGTTGTCCAATAAACCTTCTGTTTTACTGGCTGGCTGAGAGTCACTGTGGGTCCCATGAAGAGGGGTGCAGGGCTGGACTTCCCCACACTCCATGACATAGGGGTCCCAGGTATAGGACCCCTGGAGCTAGGGTTAGGGGCCCCAGGGGTAGAGCCCCTGCAGCTAGGGATTGGGGCCCGAGGGATGGGGCCCTGGAGCTAGGGTTAGGGGACCCAGAGGTGAGGCCACAGTAATTAGGGTTAGGGGTCCCACGGAAAGGGCCTCTGGAGCTAGGGTTAGGAGCCCCACAGGTAGGGCCCCTGGAGGTAGAGTTATGGGCCCCATGGGTAGGGCCCCTGGAGCTAGGGTTAAAGGCCCCAAGGATAGGGCCTCTGGAGCTAGGGTTAGGGCCCCCAGGGGACGGGCCCGTGGAGATAGGGTTCAGGATACACCGGAAAGGCCCATGGAGCTAGGATTAGGGGTCCCACTTGTAAGACCTCTGGAGCTATCGTTAGGGGAGCAAGGGGTAGGGACCCTGGAGCTAGGGTTAGGGGTCCCAGGGGTAGAGCCCCTGGAGATATGGTTAGGGGTCCAAAGTGTAGTGACCCTGTAGTTAGGGTTAGGTGCCACACGTGTAGGGTCCCTGTAGCTAGGGTTAGAGGTCCCAGCTGTTCGGCCCCTGGAGCAAGAGTAATAGGCCCCACGTGTAGGGCCCCTGGAGCTAGGGTTAGGGGCTCAAAGGATGGGGCCCCTGAAGCTAGGGTTAGGGGTCCCACGGGTAGAGCCTCTGGAGTTAGAGTTAAGGGCCCCATGGGTAGGGTCACTGGAGCTAGGATAAGGGGCCCCAGGGATGTGGTCCCTGGATCTAGGGTTACAGGACCCATATGTAGGACCCATGGAGCCAGGGTTAGGGACCCCACAGGTAGGGCCCCTGGAGCTGGGGTAAAGGGGCTCCACTGGATGGGTCCCTGGAGCTAGGGTTAGAGACCCCAGGGATGGGGCCCCTGGAGCTAGGGTTAGTTGTCCCAGGGGTGGGGCCCCTGGAGCCAGGGTTAGTGGCCCCATGGGTAGGGCCCCTGAAACTAAGGTTAGGGGTCCCACGGGTAGAGCCCCTTGAGCTAGGGTTAGGGGACTTACGGGTAGGGCCCCTGGAGCTTTGTTAGGGGTCTCAGGGGTAGGGTCTCTAGAGCTTTGGTTAGGGTTCCCAGGGTTAGAGCCCCTGGAGATATGCTTAGGGGTCCAACGCATAGTGCCCCTGGAGCTAGGGTTAGGGGACCCAGGGGTAGGGCCCCTGGAGCTAGTATTAGAGGCCCCATGGGTAGGGACCCTGGTTTTAGGATTAGAGGTCCAAGGGGTAGGGCCCCTGGAGCTATGGTTAGGGACCCCAAGTGTAGGACACCTGGAGCCAGGGTTACGGGCCCCACGGTAAGGCCCCTGTAGCTAGGGTAAGGGGCCCCATGGGTAGGGCCCCTAGAGCTACGGTTAGCGACCCCAGGGATGGGGACTCTGGAGGTAGGGTTAGTTGTCAAAGGGGTGGGGCCCCTATAGCTAGGGTTAGGGTCCCCTATAGCTAGGGTTAGGGGCCCCACGAGTAGTGCTCCTGGAACTAGGGTTTGGGGTCACACAGGTAGGGCCCCTGGAGCTAGGGTTAGGGGACCTACAGGAAGGGCCCCAGGAGCTAGGGTTCGGGAACCGACGTGTAGGGTCACTGGAGCCAGGGTTAGGGGCCCCACGCATTGGGCCCCTGGAGTTAGGGTTAGGGGCAGCTGGGATGGGGCCCCTGGAGCTAGGTTTATGGGCCCTAGGGGATGAGCCCCTGGAGCAAGGGTTAGGGACCCAAAGGTCATTGCCCCATGAGCTAACGTTAGCAGTCCCAGAGATGGGGCCCCCTTGAGCTAGATTTTGGAATCCCAAGGGTGGGGCCCCTGAAGCTAGGGTTAGGGGCCCCACGATTAGCACCCCTGGAACTAGGATTAGAGGCCCAAGAGATTGTTCCCCTAGAGCTAGGTATAAGGGCCTTACAGATAGAGCCCCTGGAACTAGGGTTAGGGGTAACACGGGTAGAGGCCTTGGAGCTAGGGCTAGGGGCCCCATAGGCAGGGCCCCTGGAACTAGGGTTGGGAGATCCACGCGTAGGGCCCCTGGAGCTAGGGTAAGGGGCCCCAGAGGTAGGACCTCTGAAGCTAGGGTTAGGAGCCCGATTGGTAGGGGTTACAGGGTAGGGGCCCTGGAGCTAGGGGTAGAGGACCAAGGGTTAGGGCCACTGGAGCTAGGGTTAGAGATCCCAGGTGTGGGGTCCCTGGAGCTAGTGTTAGGGTTACCAGGGATGGGGGTCCTGGAGCTAGGGTTAAGTGCCCCACGGGTCTGGCCCCTGGAGATAAGGTTAGGGCCCCAGGGTTAGGGCCCCTGGTGCTAGAGTGAGAGGCCCCAGGGATGGGAATCCTGGAGCTAGGGTAAGGGGTCCCAGGAGTGAGTCCCCTGGAGCTGGGGTTAGGGACCCCACAAGTACGGCCCAAGAAGGTAGGGTTATTGGCCCCACGGTTAGGGCCCCTG
Organism: Gopherus flavomarginatus; assembly: GCF_025201925.1. NCBI lineage: Eukaryota > Metazoa > Chordata > Testudines > Testudinidae > Gopherus > Gopherus flavomarginatus. The sequence goes on from NC_066624.1 coordinate 52,700,442, forward strand.
GAGCTAGGGTTAAGGGCCCTACGGGTAGGGTCTCTGCAGCTAAGGTTAGGGGCCCAAGGGGCAGGGCCATTGGAGCTATGGTTGGGGGTCCCAGGGGTGGGGCCCCTTGAGCTAGAGTTAGGGTTTCCAGGGGTGGGGACCCTGAAGCTAGGGTTAAGGGCCCCACGGGTAGTGCCCCCGGAGTTTGGGTTAGGGTCCCCCTGGGTAGGGCCCCTGGGGTTAGGCTTCCGGGCCCCATGGGTAGGGCTGCTTGAGCTAGGGTAAAGGGTCCCACAGGTAATGTACCTGAAGCTAGGTTTAGGAGACCAAGGTGTAGGGCCCCTGGATCTAGAGTCAGTGGACTCACAGGTAGGGCCTGTGGAGCTAGGGTTAGGGGCCCCATGGGTACGGCCCCTGGGGCTAGAGTTAGGGGTACCACAGGCAGAGCCCCTGGATTTAGGGTTAGCGGCCCAGGGGTGTGGCCCCTGGAACTAGGTTTAGGGGTCCCAGTGAAGGGGCCGCTGGAGCTTGGATTAGGGGACCTAGGTATGGGGCCCCTGGAGCTAGGTTTAGGGTTTCCGGGGGTGAGGGGTCCTGGAGCTAGGGTTAAGGGCCCCACGGATAGGGCCTCTGCAGCTAAAGTTAGGGGCCCCACTAGGAGGGCCCCTCTCCTTCGGGTTAGGGGCCCCACGTGGAGGGCCCCTCTCACTTCTGTTATGGGACCCAGGTATGGGGCCCCTGGAGCTAGGGTTAGGAGCCCTAGGGGTACGGCCCCTGGAGCTAGGGTTCGGGGCCCCAGGGGTATTGCCCCTGGAGCGAAGGGTTAGGGGTCAGAAGGGTAGAGCCTCTGGAGCTAGGGTTAGAGGCCCAACGGGTAGAGCCCCTGGAGCTACTGTTAGGGGCCCCAGGGGTAGTGCCCCTGGAGCTATGGTTAGTGGCCCCATGGCTTGGGCCCCTGGTGCTAATGTTTGGGTATCCATGGTTGGGGCCCCTAGAACTAGGGTTAAGAACCCATCAGGCAGGGCCTCTTGAGCTAAAGTAAGGGCCCCAAAAGCAGGGCCCCTGGAACTAGGGTTAGGGGCCCCACGGGTAGAGCCCCTGGAGCTAGGGATAGTGGCCTAAGGGGTAGGGCCCCAGGATCTTTGGTAATTGGCCGAAGGGGTAGGGCCCCTGGAGCTAGGGTTAGGGGTCCCAGGGGTAGGACCCCGGAAGCTAGGGTTAGAGTTCCCAGGGGTAGGGCCTCTGGAGCTATGGTTTGGGGAACCAGAGGTAGGATCCCTGGAGCTAGAGTTAGGGCCCCACAAGTCGGGCCTGTGTGTCACGAAGTCCCCGGGTGATGCTCTGGAACAACTTCGCACAAAGCCAGTCAGGACTTTGGGGAGCCTCCTCTCTCTTGGAGCAGACTTGTTCTGGGCAAGAAGATCACATGGCTTCACCTCCTGGGTCTGACCTTGGAGCATTCAGCATCTTCTGCCGCTCCGGGCGCTTCCCACAGCGAGCCCACCACAGCGGAGTCCTGGGGAAGCCACAGGGTCCTGCACCCCCACTTTGCAGTCAGACGTGACTCTCAGCCAGCCAGTAAAACAGAGGTTTATTCGGTGACAGGAACAGGTGTGACGATGCGCTTCTAGCGGGACCCAACTGGGAGTGCCAATTCAGGACCAATGGCTTAAACAGGGCAGTCACAGCCCTAGGCTGGGGTTTTTCCACCTCTAAGGGAAATCAAACCAGCCAGAGAGAAAGGACTTCGGGTTTCACCCCACTGGTGAACCACATGTCACACAAGCAATTTCCTTAGACACTCCAGTCTCCCAGTATCACCACCAGTCCCACTTGTCCTGGGGATGAATGGTTATGAAAACCAACACCCCAGTAAAAGAAAAAGGTTCTCTCGATCCCAAAGGACCAAGCCCCAGACTCAGGTCAATATACACATCAGGTCTTACCCACAAATCACGCTGTTGCCAATCCTTTAGAATCTAAAATCTAAAGGTTTATTCATAAAGAGAAAAAGATAAAGATGAGAGCTAGAATTGGTTAAATGGAATCAATTACATACAGTAATGGCAAAGTTCTTAGTTCAGGCTTGTAGCAGTGATGAAGTAAACTGCAGGTTCAAATCAAGTCTCTGGAGAACATCCCCCTCTGGCATGGGTCATCAGTCCCTTGTGTAGAGCTTCAGTTTGTAGCAAAGTCCCCCCAGAAGTAGGAAGCAGGATTGAAGACAAGATGGAGATGAGGCATCAGCCTTATATAGGCACTTCCAAATGTAAGAACACTTCTTTGTTCTTACTGTGGAAAATTACAGCAAAATGGAGTTTGCAGTCACATGGGCCAATTCCTGCACACCCTTCTGAGTAACAAGGCGTATCTGGCTCCTCTCAATGGGTCAGTTGTGTAGCTGATGGTCCTTAATGGGCCATCAAGGAGGCTAAGCAGAGCTAACACCAACTTGTCTGGGTTGTTTCCCAGAACTGTAGCACCAATTTGAAATACAGACAGTATACAGTCAATACTTATAACTTCAACTACATAATGATATAGACATACAGACAGCATAATCATAACCAGTAACCCATAACCTGGTCTTAGACACCTTATATGACCCCCTTTACATAGGATTTGGTGCCACTACAGGACCTTGGTTGCAAACCATGTTCTATATGGTCCCAGTTTATATCAATAACGTCACAACAAGGTCTAAAACAGAGCTTGTAGATACAGCACACTGGACCCCTCGGCCAGGTCCATTCTGGGGGCAGGTAGCCAGACCCCCACCTATGCCCTCAGCCAGCTCCAAAATAACCACCCCCTCCAGCCCCTCCTCTCTGCTCGGCTCCTTTCCAGGAGGTCACCTGATCCCTTTGTCTCCAACACCTTCAGCTGGCACCTTTGCAGAGGAGGGGCCCAGGCCATCAGTTGCTAGGAGACAGAGTGCCAGGCATTTAGGTGTACTGGCCCTTTGCTCTGCAGCAATCACACACCCTTATCCCACCATCTAGATATTAAGAACTGCATAGGGGACACTGAGGCACCAACACAGTATTCAGAGCAACATTAAGAACATTCCCAGTTCATCACATCTCTCCCCGCTTCGAGACCGAACTGAGCCAGGTCCTCCAGGTCTGGCTAAAGATGCACGTTATCAGTGTCTGCCAGGGCCAAGTTCTCCATCCCCCTCTGCTTGTCTAGAATCTCCCCAGGCCTAGGCATGGGGTGGGCATCGGACACCGTGATGGCTTTAAGCTTCTGATAGCCCCCACAAAACGAGGTCATCCTGTCTCCCTTGGGGATCAGCCCCACGGGTGAGGCTCATGGGCTGTAAAACAGCTGGATCACATCTAAAGCCAGCATGTCCTTGACCTCTCTCTCCAGGTTCTGTGCTGCTTTCCCAGTGACTCTGAACGGGGAACACCTGATGGGGAGAGTGGCTCCCACCTCAGAGAAGAGGTGCCCCAGGAGGTCTTCCCCCTTCTCCTCCCAATCCTCCCCTTTCAGGTCCAGGGGTCCCCTCACTCTCCTCCCATCCAGCAGCTCAAACAGGAAGAACCCTGTGGATCCTGGGGCACCACCAGCTGCCTCCCCATTCCCCCCAGTTCTACTTCCCCTTGGGGAGCCCATTCCCGGGACAGGAATCCCTTCTCCCACAGGACTCTATCCCTGCATCCTTCCCCAAGGGGATTTGCAGCTCTGTGGCCAGCAAGTTCCCTCAGCTTCTCCAAGGAGGGATCCCTCTGCAGCTCGGCCTGGAACTCAGCTGATGGGGCAGGGAGTGGGACCTGCTCCTCTGGCTGGCTGGGCCTGGGGTCACAGCCTCCCTGAGCCCTGTCCCTGGTAGCTCCCTCTCTGCTGTGTAATCACTTCCCAGCAGCACGTCTGGACCAGGCAAACCTGGTTGGCAGCCGACCTGCCCTGCCTGGGTGTCCCCTCACTCAGCTGGAGTCTCAGCTCCCCCTGTGCTCAGCGCTGCCCTTGCTGTCCCAGTGGGGGCAGACAGCGAGCTCTCTGCTCTAGTCACAGCATCAGAGCCAGCGTGAGCCCCCTCTTTTGTGTGCAGGGGGGAAGGGAGCATCTCTCCCTCCTACTCAGCCCCAGGGGGCTGGTTACAGGTAGGCAGGTATCCTGAGCCCAGCAGCCCCTTCCCCCTGCCAGCCAGGTCATTTGCATTTTCACTGACCATTTCCATCCTAGCCATTTGGTTCCCTGGATTTGAATTCAAACCCTCGGCCATTACAGGAGCAGAGCCTGGATCCTGTCCCAAAGAGACACAGTCACCCCCCAACAGGGCCTCCCAGCCGATATCCTGGAGGACTACCAGCCAGCCCAACCCCTCCTGGGTCTGCACAGGGATCCGGGCCATAGGCAGGGCTTCACCCCAGGGACCTTCACCCAGGTCCCACAGCCCCTCAGCATTTGCGGTTGCACCACCACAGTTCTCTCTGTCCCAGGGTCTCGCCACCCCAGGCGTGTTTTCCCACTGACCCCTGGGCAGCCCCCTGTGTCTTTCTGCTCCACCATCTCCAGTCCATGCTGCTACTGCTTTTCCTGCAGCTTTTCCTCAGGTTCTTGCTTCCATGCCATCCGTCTCCGATCCCCTGATGGGGAACCCGGTTGTGAAGACCCTCGTCTGGTTGGGGACCAGACTCTTGGGGATGCCTGGCTGCTTCTCCAGCTGCTCCCAGATCCTCTTGTAGCCCCATCTGGGTCAGGAATCTGCTCCTCAGAGTGGTGGTCCTCCTCCAACTGCACGATTAACTGTGCCTTGGTGAACTTCCCCATGTGTAACCCTCTCTTTGTGCACAGGATAACAATGTCTTTCTTAAGGAGATGATGATAGGCCATCACTTCACCGTTCCCAAGTGGCTCTGGACTCACAGGCCTGCGTGCTCTTGGCTCCCCCATAGTTTCCAGGAAGAACCCCTGGTGTGCCAGCCCTTCTCGCGATCACCACCTCTTTGCCAGGGTCGAGCTACGGACTCCTCTGCCCCTGGGACTACTCCTGCAATCCCCAGGGGAACCCTGCTACTGCAAAAATCCTTCTCTCTCCCAGGGTCGAGCGGCAAGACTGCTCGCTGCAGTCCTCAGGGGGACCCCATAACTCCAATAGTCCATCTCGCTCGTCACACACTCCCAGAGATTAACTGCCCCCTGAAACCATACCTCTCTGATCCTTCAGCATGCCTGGTCCTCATTATCCCCTCTTTGTTTTACTGCTCCCCAGTCACTTACTGCAAGCAGTGCCATTCACGGAGTGCAGTACATCCCACACCTGCCACCAGTTGTCACGGAGTCCCCAGGCGATGCTCTGGTACAGCTCCCCACAAAGCCAGTCAGGACTTTGGGGAGCCTTCTCTCCCTTGGAGCAGACTTGTTCAGGGCAAGAAGCTTACACGGCTTCACCTCCTGGGTCTCTCCTTGGAGCATTCAGCATCCTCTGCCCCTCTGTGCACTTCCCACAGCGAGCCCACCCAGGCGGGGTCCTGGGGAAGCCACAGGGTCCTGCACCCCCACTTTGTAGTCAGACGTGACTCTCAGCCAGCCAGGAAAACAGAGGGTTATTAGACGACAGGAACAGGGTCTAAAACAGAGCTTGTAGATACAGCGAACCGGACCCCTCAGCCGGGTCCATTCTGGGATTCAGTGAGCCAGACCCCCACGTCTGCCCTCAGCCAGCTCCAGACTGAGCTGAGGGTGACCTCCAGCCCCTCCTCTCTGCTCAGCTCCTTTCCCGGGCCAGGAGGTCAGCTGATCTCTGTCTCCAACACCTTCAGCTGGCACCTTTGCAGGGGAGGGTTCCAGGCCATCAGTTGCTAGGAGACAGAGTGACAGGCATTTAGGAGCACTGGCCTTTGCTCTGCAGCAATCACACACCCTTATGCCACCACCTAGATATTAAGAACTGCATAGGGGACACTGAGGCACCAACACAGTATTCAGAGCAAACATTAAGAACATTCCCAGCTCGTCACACCCTGGAGCAAGAGTTAGGGGCCCCACGTGTACATCCCCAGGAGCTAGGGTTAGGGGCCCCAGAAATGGGGCTCCTGGAGCTAGGGTTAGGGGTCCCAGGGGTGGGGCCCCTGGAACTAGCGTTAGAGACCCCACGGGTATGGCCCCTGAAGCTAGAATTAAGGGCCCCACGTGTTCAGTTTGTGGCGCAAGGGTAACGCTTCCCACAGGTAGGGTCCATGGAGCTAGGGTTAGGGTCCTGACGGGTAAAGCCCCTGGAACTAGGGTTAGGGGCCACAGTAGTAGGGCCACTGGAGCTAGGGAGAGGGGTCCCACCTGTGTATGGCCTCTGGAGCTAGCGTTAAGGGCCCTGGGATTAGGACACCTGGAGCTAAACTCAGGGGTCCCACGGGTAGGGCCTTTGGAGCTTGAGTTACACGCCCCAGGGTTCGGGCCCCTGGAGCTAGGGTTAGGGGCCAAAGGGATGGGGCCTTTGGAGCTAGGCTTAGGGGTTCCAGGGGTGGGGACCCTGGAGATAGGGTTAGGAGCCCCACGGGAATTGCCCCAGGAGCTAGGGTTAGGGTCTCCAGGGGTAGGGCCCGTGGAGCTAGGGTTAGGGGTCCAACTGGTAGGGCCTCTGGAGCTAGGGTTAGGGGCCCTATGGGTATGGTACCTGGAGCTAGGGATACGGTACCCACGGGTAGGACCCCTCGAGCTAGTGTTAGGGGCAACACAGGAAGGGACACTGGAACTAGGGTTAGGGGCCCCAGGGGTAGGGCACCTGCACCTAGGTATAGGGGCTCCATGAGTAAAGGCCCTGGAGCTAGGATTAGGAGCCCCACGGTTAGGACCCCTGGAATTAGGGTTAGGTTTCCCATGGGTAGAGCCCTTGGAGATATGTATAGGGGCCCCATGCGTAGGGCCCCTGTAGATAGGGTTAGTCGCCCTATGGATAAGTTCCCTAGAGTTAGGGTTTGGGTCCCAGGCATAGGGCCCCTGGAGTAAGAGTTGGGGGCGCCATGCGTAAGGCACCTGGAGCTAGGGTTAGGGGCCCCATTTTCGGGCCTGTGGAGTTAGGGTTAGGGGCCACAAGTATGGGTCTCCTGGAGCTAGAGTTAGGGGTCCCAGGGGTGGTTCTCCTGGAGCTAGGGTTAGGGGCCCCACGACTATCGCCCCTGTAGCCAGGATTAGGGGCCCCACTGGTAGGGACCTTGGAGCTAGGGTTAGGGGCCCCAGGGATGGGGCCATTGGAACTAGGGTAAGGAGTCACAGAGGTGGAGACCCTGGAGCTAGGGTTAGGGACCCCACATGTAGGGCCCCTGGAGCTAGGGTTAGAGGTCCAACGAGTAGGGCCTCTGGAGCCAGGGATAGGTGCCGCAAGGGTAGGGCCCATGGAGCTACGGTTAGGGGCCCCAGGTATGGGGCCCTTGGAACTAGGGTAAGGGGTCCCGGGGTGGGGATCCTGTAGATAGGGTTATGGGCCCCACATGTTGGGCCCCTGGAGCTAGGGTTAGGGGTCCAACTTGTAGGGCCCCTGGAGCTAGAGTTAGGGGCGCCAGGGATGGGGCCTCTGGACCTAAGGTAAGAGGTCCCAGGGGTGGGGCCCCTGAAGCTAGGGTAAGGGTCCCAGGAGTAGGATTCATGGAGCTAGGGTTAGGGGCCACACGGGTAGGGCCCCTGGAGCTAGGGACTGGGGCCCAAGGGATGGGGCCCTGGATCTAGGGTTAGGGATCCCAGAGGTGAGGCCCCTGGAGCTAGGGTTAGAGGATGCAGGGTTGGAGCTCCTGGAGCTTGGGTTAGGGGCCCCACAGATAGGGCCCCTGGAGATAGGGTTAGTGGTGCAAGGGTTAGGGCCCCTGGATATTTGGTAATGGACCCAAGAGGTAGGGCCCTTGGAGCTAGGATTATGGTTCCCACGTGTAGGGCCCCTGGAGCTAGGGTTAAGAGGCCCAGGGATGTGGCCCCTGAAGCTAGGGTTAGAGTTCCCAGGGGTGGGGCCTCTGGACCTAGTGTTAGGGGCACCATGGGGACGGCCCCTGGAGCTAGGGTACGGTGCACCAGGGATGGGGCCCCTGGAGCTAGGGTTAGAGGTCCCAAGGGTGAGGCCCCTGGAGCAAGGGTTAGGAGCCCAATGGCTAGGGTCCCTGGAGCGAGGATTAGGGGCGTCACAGGCCAGTGGAGCTAGGGTTAGGGGTCTCGGGGTGGGGCTCCTAGAGCTAGGGTTAGTGTTCCTATGGGTGGGGCCCCTGGATCTAGGGTTAAGGGCCCCATGAGTAGGGCCCCTGGAGCTTAGGTAAGGGCCACACGGGCAAGGCCCCTGGAGTTAGGGTAAGGGGTCCCACGGGTAGGGGCCTTGGAGCTAGGGTTAGGGGTCCCAGGGATGGGGCCCCTGGAGCTTGGGATTGTCACCCCACGGGTAGGGTCCCTGGAGCTAGGGTTATTGGCCCACGGGGAAGGACCCCTGGATGTTTGGTAAGGAGGCCAAGGGGTAGGGCCTCTGGAGCTAGGAGTAGGGGAACCACAGGTAGGGCCCCTGGAGCTAGGGGAAGGAGCCCCACGGGTAGGGCCCCTAGAGCTGGGTTAGGGAAACCAGGGATGGTACCCCTGGAGCTAGGGTTAGGGCCCCAAGGGTTAGAGCCCCTGGAGCTTCCATTAGGGGTCCCATGGGTAGGATCTCTGGAGCTAGGGTTAGGAGCCCTAGGAGTAGCTCTTCTGGAGCTGGGGATATGGGCCTCAGTGGTAGGGCCCCTGGAGCTAGGGTTAGGGGTCTCACGGGTAAGGCCTCTGGAGCTAGAGTAAGGGGCCCCACAGGTAGAGGCCCTGCAGCTAGGGTTAGGGATCCCACTGGTAGGGCTCCTGGAGCGTGGGTTAGGGGCCCCATGGGTTGGGCCCCTGGAGCTAGGGTTAGGGGTCTCACGGGTAAGGCCTCTGGAGCTAGAGTAAGGGGCCCCACAGGTAGAGGCCCTGCAGCTAGGGTTAGGGATCCCACTGGTAGGGCTCCTGGAGCGTGGGTTAGGGGCCCCATGGGTTGGGCCCCTGGAGCTAGCATTAGGAGCCCCAGGGAAGGAGTCCCTGGAGCTAGGGTTAGGGGCCCCAGTGGTAGGGCCCCCAGAGCAAGTGTTAGGGACCTTACGGTTAGGGCCCCTGGAGCTAGGGTTAGAGGCCCCACGGGTATTGTCTAAGGAGTTAGGGTTAGCAGCCCAATGGGTAGGGCCCCAGGAGCTAAGGTTAAGGTCCCAACGGGTAGGGACCCTGGAGCTATAGTTTGGGGCTGGGGTGAGAGGTTCAAAGGGTAGGGCCTCTGGAGATAGAGTTAGGGTCCCAACGGTTAGGGATCCTGGAGCTATAGTTTGGGGCCCTACGGGCAGGGTCCCTAAAGCTAGGTTTCAGGGTCCCATCGGGTATGGCCCCTGAAGCTAGGGATATGGGCCCCATGGGTAGAGCCCCTGGAGATAGGGTTAGGTGCCCCATGGGTAGAACCCCTGGAGCTAGGTTTAGGGGCCCCATGGGTAGGACCCCTAGAGCTAGGGCCAGGGGCCCCAGGGATGAGACCCCTGGAGCTAGGGTAAGGGGTCCCAAGGGTGGGGCGCCTGAAGATAGGTTTAGAGGCCCCATGAGTATGATCCGTGCAGCTAGGGTTAGGGGCCCCAATGGTAGGGCCCATGGAACTAGGTTTCAGTGTCCCACGAGTAAGGACTCAGTAGCTAGGGTTAGGGGCCCCATGGGTTGGGCCCATGGAGCTACTGTTAGAGGCCACAGGGATGGGGCCGCTGGAGCTAGGGTGAGGGGTATCAGGGGTCAGGTCCCTGGAGCTAGGGTTAGGGGTCCTTGCGTATGGCATCTGGAGCTAGGGTTAGGGGACACAGGGGTAAGGCCCCTGGAGCTAGGGTTAGTGGTCGCATGGGTAGGGTCTCTGGAGCTAGGGTTAGGGGCTCCACAGGTAGGGACCCTGGACTCTGGGTGAGGGGCCCCAGGGATGGGGCTCATGGTGCTAGGGTTAGGGGTCCTAGGGTTGGGCCCCTGGAGCTAGGGTTAGTGATTCCTTTGGTGGGGCCCCTGGACCTAGGGTTAGGTAGGTTCCATGGGTAGAGCCCCTGGAGCTAGCGTTAGAGGCCCCCCGGGTAAGGCCCTTGGAGATAGGATTTGGGGCCCCAGGAGTGGGGCCTCTGGAGCTAGGGTTAGGGGACCAACGGGTAGAGACCCTGGAGCTAGGTTTAGGGGCCCCGGGGGTAGGACCCCAGGACCTAGGGTTCGGGGTCCCAGGGGTGTGGCCCCAGGATATAGCTTTAGGGGCCCTGCAGGTATGGCTTCTGGAGCAAGGGTAAGGGTCCCTAGGGGTAGGGCCCCTGGAGCTAGCGTTAGGGGTCAAACAGGTAGGGACCCTGGAGCTAGAGTTAGTGGCCCAACAAGTAGGATCCCTGAAGCCAGAGTGCGGGGCCCCATGGGTTGGGCCCCTGGAGTAAGGGTTAGGGGACCCAGGAGTAGGGCCCCTGGTGCTAGGGCTTGGGCACCACTGGTAGGGCCTCTGGCCTTAGGGTTAGGGGCCCCACAGGTAGAGCCCCTGGAGCAACGGTTTGGGGCCTCAGCAATAGGGCTGCTGGAGCTAGATTAAGATATCCCATGGGTAGGGCCTCTGGCGCTAAGTTTAGGGGCCCCATGGGTAGGGACCCTGGAACTAGGGTTATGGACCCCACGGGTAGAGACCCTGGAGCTAGGGTTAGGGGTCCCTTGGGTGGGGCCCTCGGAGCTAGTGTTAGGGGTCCCATGGGTAAGGCCTCTGAAGTTAGGTTTAGGGGCCCCACAGGTAGGGATCCTGGACTGTGGGTGAAGGGCCCCAGGGATGGGGCTCATGGTGCTAGGGTTAGGGGTCCTAGGGTTGGGCCCCTGGAGCTAGGGTTAGCAATCCTATTGGTGGTGCACCTGGAGCTAGGGTTAGAGGCCCCAGGGGTAGGGCCCCTGGACCTAGGATTAGGGGTACCACGGGTAGGGCCCCTGGAACTTGGGTTAGTGGTTCCACAGGTAGAGTCCCTGGAGCTAGCATTAGAGGCCCCACGGGTAAGGCCCTTGGAGATAGGATTTGGGGCCCCAGGACTAGGCCCTTGAGTTAGGGTTTGGTGTCCCAGGAGTGGGGCCCCTGTAGCTAGTATTCAGGGTCCCAGGGGTGTGGCCCCTGGATATTGGTTTAGGGGCCCCACAGGTATTGCCTCTGGAGCAAGGGTAGGGGTCCCCAGGGGTAGGGCCCCTGGAACTAGCATTAGGGGTCAAACAGGTAGGGCCCCTGGAGCTAGAATTAATGGCCCCAGGAGTAGGGTCCCTGGAGCCAGAGTGAGGGGCCCAATGGGTCGGGCCCCTGGAGCTAGGGTTAGGGGACTCAAGGGTAGGGCCCCTGGTGCTAGGGCTAGAGTCACCACTGGTAGGGCCCCTGGCCCTAGGGTTAGGGGCCCCACAGGTAGAGCCCCTGGAGCAAGGGTTTGGGGCTTCAAGAATAGGGCCCCTGGAGCTAGGTTAAGGTTTCCCATGGGTAGGGCCTCTGGCATTAAGGTTAGAGGCCCCATGGGTAGGACCTCTGGAACTAGGGTTATGGACCCCACGGGTAGAGCCCCTGGAGCTAGGGTTAGGGGTCCCATGGCTAGGGCCCTCGGAGCTAGCGTTAGAGGCCCGAGGGATGGGACCCCTGGATCTAGGGTTAGGTGTCCCAGAGGTGGAGCCCTTAGATCTTGGGTTAGGGTCCCCACGGGTATAGCCACTGGAGCTAGGGTTAGGGGCCCAACTGGCAGGGCCCCTGGAACTAGGGTTTGATTCCCTAATGATAGGACCTCTGGAGCTAGAGTTAGGGGTCCCAGGGCTGGTGCCCCTGGAACTAGGGTTAAGAGCAGCGGGGGTAGGTCCCTTGGAGCTACTGTTGGGGGACCCACTTGTAGGGCCCCTGGAGCTAGCATTAGAGGATCTAAGGATGGGGCCCCTAGAGCTAGGGTTAGGGGTCCTAGGGGTAGGACCCTTGGAGTTAAAGTTAGGGTTCCCATGGGTAGGGCCTCTGGAGCTAGGGTTAGGGGTCCCACATGTAGAGCCCCTGAAGCCAGGGTTAGGGGTTCCACAGGTAGGTCCCCAGGAGCTAAGGTTAAGGGCCGCAGGTCTGGGGCCCCTGGAGCTAGGGATAAGGGACCTAGGGGTTGTCATAACCTAGTTCCAGATTTGGACCTTAGCGTCCAAAATATGGGGGTTAGCATGAAAACCTCCAAGCTTAGTTACCAGCTTGGACCTGGTAAAGCTGCCACCACCCAAGAAATTAGAGTGTTTTGGGGGCACTTTGGTCCCCCCAAAAACCTTCCCTGGGGACCCCAAGACCCAAATCCCTTGAGTCTCACGACAAAGGGAAATAAACCTTTTCCCTTCCCCCCTCCAGGTGTTTCCTCCCTGGGTTCCTGGAGAGATACACAGAAGCAAGCTCCGTGAATCTAAACAGAGGGATTCCACCCTCTCTATTTCCAGTGGAAACAGAAGTACTTCCCTCTTCACCCAGAGGGTATGCAAAGTCAGGCTAGTAAATCTAACACACACAGATCTCCCCCTGACTTCTTCCTCCCACCAATTCCCTGGTGAGCACAGACTCAATTCCCTAGAGTTCCCCACCAAAGAAAAACTCCAACAGGTCTTAAAAAGAAAGCTTTATGTAAAAAGAAAAAAAAATACATAAAAATGGTCTCTCTGTATTAAGGTGACAAATACAGGGTCAATTGCTTAAAAGAAATATGAATAAACAGCCTTATTCAAAAAGAATACAATTCAAAGCACTCCAGCAACTACACACGTGTAAATACAAAAGAAAACCATATAAACCTTACTGCCTTATTATATTTGTACTTACAACTTGGAAACAGAAGATTAGAAAGCAAGAGACAGAAATCCTCTCATAGCCGAGAAAGAGACAGATTCAAGACAAAGAACAAAGGACTCAGACACAAACTTCCCTCCACCCAGATTTGAAAAAGTCTTGTTTCCTGATTGGTCCTCTGGTCAGGTGTTTCAGGTTACTTCTTTCCAGGTGAAAGAGACATTAACCCTTAGCTATCTGTTTATGACAGGGGTGGGGCCTCTGGAGCTAGGGTTAGAGTCCCCACGGGTAGGGGCTCTGTAACTAGGGTTAGGGGCCCCACATGTTGGGCCCCGGAGCCAGAGTAAGGGGCCCAAATGGCAGCTCCCCTGTAGCTAGGGTTAGGGGCCCCATGTGTAGGGACCTTGTAGCTAGGGTTAGGTGTCCCAGAGGTAGGTTCCCTGGAGCAAGAGTTATAGGCCCACGTGGTGGGCCCCTGGAGATAGGGTTAGGGGCCCCACGTGTAGGGACCTTGTAGGTAGGGTTAGGGGTTCCAGAGGCAGGCTCCCTGGAGCAAGAGTTATAGGCCCACGTGGTGGGCCCCTGGAGATAGGGTTAGGGGCCCAAGTGTAGGGCCTTTGAGGCCAGGGTTAGGGGCCCAACGGATAGGGCCCCATGAGCTAGGGTTTGGGGCCCCAGGAGTGGGGCACCTGGAGCTAGAGTTAGTTGTCCCACAGGTAGGGCCTGTAGAGCTAGGGTTATGGGCCCCACGAATAGGGCACCTGGAGCTAGGGTTACGGGCCCCACGGGTACGGCCCCTGGATCTAGGTTTAATGGCCCCACAGGTAGGGCCTCTGGAGCTAGGGTTAGGGGTCCAAGGGTTAGGGCCCATTGAGCTAGGGTTAGGGACCACATGTGTAGGGTCCCTGGAGCCTGGGTTAGGGGCCGGACAGGTTGGGCCCATGAAGCTAGTGTTAGGGCCCCAGTGATGGGGTCCTTGGAGCTAGGGTTAGGGTTCCAAGGGGTCAGGCTCCTAGAGTTAGGGTTAGGGGCCCCACGGGTAAGGCCCTGGAACTAGAGTTAGGGGCTCGATGGGTATGGACCCTGGTTCTAGGATTAGGGGTTCCAGTGGTAGGGCCACTGGAACTAGGGTTAGGGGCCCCAGGGATAGCTAAGATAAGATTTCCCAGGGGTGTGGCCCCTGGAGATAGGGTTAGGGGCCCCACGGGTTGGGCCCCAGTACCTAGTGTTAGAGGCCTGAGAAGTAGAGCCCCTGGAGCTAGGGTTAGGGGCATCAGGGTGGGGGCCCCTGGAGCTCGAGTTAGGGGTCCCAGGGGTGGCGCCACTGTAGCTAGGGTTAGGGGCCACACTGGTATGGCCCCTGGAGCTAGGGTTACAGGACCCAGAGTTAGGGCCCCTGCAGCTTGGGTTAGGGGTCCCACGGGTAGGGCCTCTGCAGGTAAGATAAGGGGCCCCATGGGTTGGGCCCATGCATCTAGGATTAGGGGTCCCTCAGGTAGGGCCCCTGGAGCTAGGGTTTGGGGCCCCACGGGCAGAGTCCCTGGAGCTAGTGTTATTTGCCCCAGGGAAGGGGCCTCTGGAGCTAGGATTAGGGGTTCCAGTGGTAGGGCCCCTGAAACTAGTGTTAGGGACCCCATGGTTAGGGCCCCTGTAGTTAGGGTTAGGGTCCCCACGGATAAGGCCCTTGGAGCAAGGGATAGAGTCCCCACGGGTAGGATGCCTGGAGCTAGGTTTAGGGACCCACGGGTAGGGCCCGTGGAACTAGAGTTAGGGGCCCTAGAGGTAGGGCCCTGGAGCTAGGGTTAGAGGACCCACGGTTAGGGCCCCTGGAGCTAGGGTTAGGGGCCCGATGTGACGAACTGGGAATGTTCTTAATGTTGCTCTGTATACTGTGTTGGTGCCTCAGTGTCCTCTATGCAGTTCTTAATATCTAGGTGGTGGGATAAGGGTATGTGATTGCTGTAGAGGAAAGGGCCAGTGCACCTAAATGCCCTGCACTCTGTCTCCTAGTAACTGATGGCCTGGACCCCTCCTCTGCAAAGGTGCCAGCTGAAAATGTTGGAGACAAAGGGATCAGGTGACCTCCTGGCTCGGTAAAGGAGCTGAGCAGAAAGGAGGGGCTGCAGGGGGTTGTTAGTCTGGAGCTGGCTGGGGGTGAGGTGTGAATTGCAGATGTGGGGGTCTGGCTCACTGCCCCCCCGCCCCCAGGATGGACCCGGCCGAGGGGTCCGGTTCACTGTAACTACAAGCCCTGTTTTAGACCCTGTTCCTGTCATCTAATAACCCTCTGTTTTACTGGCTGGCTGAGAGTCATGTCTGACTGCAAAGTGAGGGAGCAGGACCCTGTGGCTTTCCCAGGACCCTGCCTGGGTGGGCTCGCTGTGGGAAGCGCCCGGAGGGGCAGAGGATGCTGAATGCTCCAAGGAGAGACCCAGGAGGTGAAGCCATGTGAACTTCTTGCCCAGAACAAGTCTGCTCCAAGGGAGAGGAGGTTCCCTAACTCCTGACTGGCTTTGTGGGGAGCAGTTCCAGAGCATCACCCGGGGACTCTGTGACACCCTATGCATAGGGCCCCTGGAGATATGGTTTCGGCCCCCATGGGTAGGGCCCCGGGAGCTAGGGTTAGGGGACCCAGGAACGGGGCTCCTGGAGCTAGGGTTAGGGGCCCCATGAGTAGGGCCCCTGATGCCACGGTTAGGAGTCCCACAGGTAGTGCCCCTGGGGCTAGGGTTAGGGGCCCCACGGGCTGGGCCTCTGGAGCTCGGGATAGGGTCCTTACGGGTAGGGCCCCTGGTGCCAGGGTTAGGGGCCCCACACGTAGGGCCTCTGGAGCAAGGGTTAGGGACCTAATGGGTAGGGCCCCTGCCCCAGGGATAGAGGTCCCATGGGTAAGGCCCCTGGATCTAGGGTTAGAGGTCCCATGGTTAGGGCCTCTTGAACTAGAGTTTGGGGTCCCACGTGTAGAGCACCTGGAAATAAGGTTAGGGGCCCCAAGCTTAGGGACCCTGGAGATAGGGATAGGGGACCCATGGGTTGGGCCCCTGAAGCTAGGGCTTGGATCCCAGTGGTAGGGCCCCTGGAGCTAGGGTTAGGGGCCCCATGGCAAGGGCCCCTGGAGCTAGGATTAGGGGCCCCAGGGTTGGGCCCCTGTAGTTAGGGTTAGGGGCCCCATGGGTAGGGACCTTGGACCTAGGTTTAGGGGTCCCATGGGTTTAGCCTCTGGAACTAGGGTTATGGGCACCACGGATAGGTCCCGTGGAACTAGGGTTAGAGGCCCCATGGGTATTGCCCCTGGAGTTAGGGTTAGAGGTCCCATGGTTGGGGCCCCTGGAGCTAGGATTATTGGCCTCACGGGTTAGGGGCCCCACGGGTAGGGCCCCTGTCCCAGGGATAGAGGTCCCACGGGTAAGGCCCCTGCACCTATGGATAGGGGCCTCACTGGTAAGACCCTGGAGGTAGGGTTAGGGGCCCCATGGTTAGGGCCTCTGGAATAGGGGTTAGGTTTCCCACGAGGAGAGCCCCTGGAGATATGGTTAAGGGCCCCACACGTAGGGCACCTGGACATAGGGTTAGGGCCCCATGGGTAGGGCTCTTGGAGCTAGGGTTTGCATCCCATGGGTACAAGTATCAGAGGGGTAGCCGTGTTAGTCTGGATCTGTAAAAGCAGCAAATAATCCTGTGGCACCTTATAGACTAACAGACGTTTTGGAGCATGAGCTTTCGTGGGTGAATACCCACTTCTTCAGATCCATGTGGTGGAAATATCCAGGGGCAGGTATATATATGCTAGCAAGCAAGCTAGAGATAAAGAGGTCAGTTCAATCAGGGAGGATGAGGCCCTGTTCTAGCAGTTGAGGAGCTACAGTTAAGAGTCTCAGGGGAGGGCTTCTGGAGCTAGAGTTAGGGGCACCACGGGTAGAGCCCTTGGAGCTAGGGATTGGGGCCCCAGGGATTGGGCCTTGTAACTATGGTTAGGGGTCCAGGGGCAGGGCCTCCTGAGCTATTGTTAGGGGCCCCACGTGTAGGGCACTGGAGGCAGGGTTAGGGGCCAGATGGGTAGGGCTCCTGGAGCTAGGATTAGGGGCCCCAGGGATGGGATCCCTGGAGTTAGGATTAGGGATCACAGGGTTGAGGCCCCTGGAGCTAGAGTTTGGGGCCCCAAGGGTAGGTCCCCTGGAGCTAGGGTTAGGGGCCCCACGTGTAGGGCCCCTGAAGCCAGGGTTAGGGGCCCTACGGGTAGGGCTTCTGGAGCTAGGGTTACAGGCCCCTTGGGTAGGGCCCATTGAGCTAGGGTTAGGGCACCCAGGGGAAGGGCCCCTGACACTTGGGTTAGGGGTCCACGGGAAGGGCCCCATGAGCTAGGGTTTGGGGCTCCAGGAGTGGGGCACTTGGAGCTAGAGTTAATTGTCCCACAGGTAGGGCCTGTAGAGCTAGAGTTATGGGCCCCACGATTAAGGGCACCTGGAGCTAGGGTTACGGGCCGCTTGGGTAGGGCCCATTGAGCTAGGGATAAGGCACCCAGGGGAAGGGCCCCTGATGCTCGGGTTAGGGGTCCACGGGAAGGGCCTCTGGAGCTATTGTTAGGGGACCAAGGGGTAGTTCCCCTGGAGCTAGGGGTAGGGGTCCCAGGGGTGGAGCCCCTGGGGATATGGTTAGGCGTCCAAGGCTCAGTGCCCCTGTAGCTAGGGTTAGGGACCCCACGTGTAGGGACCTTGTAGCTAGGGTTAGGGGTTCCAGAGGTAGGTCCCCTGGAGCAAGAGTTATAGGCCCACGTGGTGGGCCCCTGGAGATAGGGTTAGGGGCCCCACGTGTAGGGCCTTTGGGGCCAGAGTTAGGGGCCCAACGGATAGGGCCCCATGAGCTAGGGTTTGGGGCCCCAGGAGTGGGGCACCTGGAGCTAGAGTTAGTTGTCCCACAGGTAGGGCCTGTAGAGCTAGGGTTATGGGCCCCACGAATAGGGCACCTGGAGCTAGGGTTACGGGCCCCACGGGTACGGCCCCCGGATCTAGGTTTAATGGCCCCACAGGTAGGGCCTCTGGAGCTAGGGTTAGGGGTCCAAGGGTTAGGGGCCATTGAGCTAGGGTTAGGGACCACATGTGTAGGGCCCCTGGAGCCTGGGTTAGGGGCCGGACAGGTTGGGCCCATGAAGCTAGTGTTAGGGCCCCAGTGATGGGGTCCTTGGAGCTAGGGTTAGGGTTCCAAGGGGTCGGGCCCCTAGAGTTAGGGTTAGGGGCCCCACGGGTAGGGCCCCTGGAGCTATAGTTAGTGGCTCGATGGGTATGGACTCTGGTTCTAGGATTAGGGGTTCCAGTGGTAGGGCCACTGGAGCTAGGGTTAGGGGCTCCATGTGTAGGGCCCTGGGAGCCAGGATTCGGGGCCCCACGGGTAGGGCCCCTGGAGCTAGGGTAAGGGGCCCCAAGAATGAGGCCCCTGGAGTATAGGTTAGGATTTCCACAGTTAGGGCTCCTGAAACTAGGGTTAGACCCCGACGGTTAGGGCCCCTGGAGCTAGGGTTAAGGACCCCACAGGTAAGGCACCTGGAGATAGGATTAGCGGCCCCAGGGGACGGACCCCTGGAGCTAGGTTTGGGGCACCACACTTAGGGCCCCTGGAACTAGGGTTAGGGGAGCAACGGATAGGAACCCTTGATCTAGGGTTAGGGGTCCCACAGGTAGGGCCCCTGGATCTAGGTTTAGGGACCCCAGGGTTAGGGCCCCTGGAGCTAAGGTTAGGGGTCCCAGGATTGGGGCCCCTGGAGCTAGGGTTCGAGATCACAGGGGTGGGGCCGCTGGAGCTAGGATCAGGGGACCCACGGGTAGGGCCCCTGGAACTAGGGTTATGGGTTCCATGAGTAACAGCCCCTGTAACTAGGATTAAGGTACCTACGGGTAGGGACCCTGGAGCTAGAGTTAAGGGTCCCAGGGGTAGGGTCCCTTGAACTTGGTTTAGGGGTCCCACATGTAAGGCCCCTGGAGCTACGGTTAGGTGATCCAGGGATGGGGCCACTGGAGTAAGGGTTAGGTGTCCCAGGGGTGGGGCCCCTGCAACAAGGGTTAGGGGCCAAATTTTTGGGCCCCTGGAGCTAGGTTTAGGAGTCCCACGGGTAGGGCCCCTGGAACTATGTTCAGAGGTCCCATGGGTAGAGACCCTGGAGCTAGGATTAGGGGCCCCATGGGTAAGGCCCCGGGATTTAGGGTTAGGGGCCCAACAGGCAGGGCCCCTGGAGCTAGAGTTTGGGGCCTTACGGGTAGGGCCCCTGGAGCTACAAATTGGAGCCCCAGGGATGAGACCTTGGAGCTAGGCTTAGGGGTCCCAGGGAAAGGACCCCTGGAGCTAGGGTTAGGGGTCCCATGGGTAGGGCACCTTGACCTTGGGTTAGGGGACCCACGGGTAGGGTCTCTGGAGCTAGGGTTAGGGACCCCCCGGGTAAGGCCCCTTGAGCTATGGATTGGGGCCCCAGGAATGGGGCCCTGGAGCTAGGGTTAGGGGCCCCAGGGAAAGGACCCCTGGAGCTAGGGTTAGGTGTAAACGGGAAGGGCCCCTGAAGCAAGGGTTAGGGGCCCCACGGGGACGGCCCCTGGACCTAGAGATAAAGGCCCCACGGGTAGAGTCCCTGGAGCTAGGATTAGGAGTCCCACGGGCAAGACCTCTGGAGCTACAATTAGGAGTTCAAGGGGTAGGACAACTGGAGCTAGGGTTAGGGGTCCCACCAGTAGGACCCCTGGAGCTAAGGTTAGGAACCCAATGGGTAGGGCCCCTGGAGCTAGTGTTAGTTGTCCCAGGATTGGAACCCCTAGAGCTAGGGTTAGGGGTCCCACGTGTCGGGCCGATGTAGCTAGGGTTAGTAGACCGACAGGCAGGGCCTCTGGAGGTAGGGTTAGGGATTCCAAGGATAGAGACCCTGTATCTAGTGTTAGGGGTACTAGGAGTGGGTCTCCTCAGGCTAGCGTCAGAGTTTCCAGGGGTAGGGCCCCTTGAGCTAGGGTTAGAGGCCCCAAGGTTGAGATCCCTGCAGCTAGGGTTAAGGGTCCCAGGGATGGGGCCCCTGTAGATAGGGTTAGGGGCTCAACTTGTAGGGCCCCTGGAACTAGTGTTAGGAGTCCCACGAATAGGGCCCCTGGAGCCAAGGTTAGGGTCCCCACAGGTAGGGCAACTTGAGGTAGGGTTATTGTCCCCATGAGTAGGGCCCCTGGAGCCAGGGTGAGAGGCCACACGGGTAGGGCCCCTGAAACTAGGGTTAGAGGTCCCAGGGGTAGAGCTCCTGAAGCCCGGCTTAGGGGCCCCAGGGTAGGGCCCCTGGATCAACGGTTAGGGGCCCAACAGGTAGGAACCCTGCTGTTAGGGTTAGGGGTCCCAGGGGTAGGGCCCCTTGAGCTAGGGTTAGGGGTCCTATGTGTAGGGCCCCTGGAGCCAGGGTTAGGGGCCCCACAGGTAAGGCCCCTGGAGCTAGTGTTAGGGTCCCCAGGGATGGGGCCACTGGAGCTAGGGTTAGTGATCCCAGGGGTGAGGACCCTGGAGCTAGGGTTATAGGCCCTACGGGTAGGGATCCTGGAGTTAGGGATAGGGGCACCACGGGTAGGAACCCTGGTGCTAGGGTTAGGTGTCCCAGGAGTAGGGCCCCTGGAGCCAGGGTTAGGGGGCCCAAGGTTCGGGCCCCTGGAGATAGGGTTAGGGGGCCCACTGATGTGCACCCTGGAGCTAGGGTTAGGAGTCCTAGGGGTGGGGCCGCTAGAACTAAGGTTGGGGGCCAAAGGGTTAGGCCCGTGGAGCTAGAATTGGGGCCCCAGGGGTACGGCCCCTGGAGCTCAGGTTAGGGGTCCCACGGATAGAGCCCCTGGAACTAGGGCTAGAGACCCCACAGGTAGAGCCCCTGGAACTAGGGTTAGGTGTCCCAGGGGTAGAGCCCTTGGAGCTAGGGTTAGGGGCTCCACGAGTAAGGCCTCTGAAGCAAGGGTTAGGGGCCCCATGGGCAGGGCACCTGGAGCTAGGGATAGGGTCCCCAGGAATGGGGCCCCTGGAGCTAGGGCTTGGGGTCCCACGGGTAGGGCCGCCATAGCTAGGGTTAGGGTCCCATGGGTAGGGCCCCTCGAGCTAGGGTTAGGGGTCTCATGAGTAGCGCCCTTCGAGCTAAGGTTAGGGGCCCCAGGGTTTGCGCCCCTGGAGCTAGGGTTAGGGGTCCCACAGATATGGCCCCTGGAACTAGGGTTAAGGGCAGCACGGGTTGGGTCCCTGGAGCTAGTGTTAGAGTCCCCTGGCATGGGGCCCCTGGAGCTAGGGTTAGGACAGAAGGGCAATGGATGGGGTCAGCCTGGTGCTGCCGTGTTCCGGTGGCACTAGAACGCTGGTGGCTGGTGTGGTGGCGAGTGACCAAGAAAAAGAAATACAATGAGCGCTTCCTGCCAGTGAGTGCAGGCCCAACTCCACTGCTCACGCCAGGCCCTCTGCTAGCCTTCTGCCTCGGCCTGGCTTGGCCCCCCAGATGCCTAATCTCACCTCCTCTGGGCTGGCCTACTGGCCCCCACACAACATATGCCACTGAAGTGTGGGAGCCCCCAAAACATGGGTCCTAGAGCGGTCACCCCAATTGGCCATACCCAAGGAATGGCTCTGACTGTCCCCACAGTTATTCTGGGGGACTTCACGTAGCCTCTGTGACATTGCACTCTATATGATTTTATGAAGGTATGCTAGTGTGTGTGAATATAATGTACCTGGAATATGCTTCATGCAAAAGGTCTCTTGTAAGGTATCATCACAAAGTGTATAATCTACTGAGTCTGGTTAATCTGTTTGCATGTATGTATCATTTTTGTATATAAGGGGGTGGAACAGAACAAAGGATACAGCCATCATGAGAAATCCCCTAGCTGCCACCTGAGCTAGAAAACAAGGGCTGTACCAGGCGAGCGGATTGTGCCCAGACTAGGAAGGTGTCCAGTCTGTGAAATAAACGTATTGAAATATCTCTGAGGGTGAGATTTTATCTGTATTCAGTTTTATTACTGTATTAACCTTAGACGTATGTGTTTTATTTTATTTGCTTGGTAATTTACTTTGTTCTGTCTGTTATTACTTGAAACCACTTAAATCCTACATTTTGTGTTTAATAAAATCACATTTTACTTATTAAATGAACTGAAAGTATGTATTAATACCTGAGGGGGAGGGGACACAGCTGTGCTTATCTCTCTATCAGTGTTACAGGGGGCAAACAACTATGAGTTTACCCTGTATAAGATTTATACAGGGTAGAACGGATTTATTTGGGGTTTGGACCCTATTGGGAGCTGGGTATCTGAGTGCTGGACACAGGAACACTTCTTAAGCTATCAGAGGGGTAGCCGTGTTAGTCTGGATCTGTAAAAGCAGCAAAGAGACCTGTGGCACCTTATAGACTAACAGAAGTATTGGAGCATGAGCTTTCGTGGGTGAATACCTACTTCATCGGATGCATCATGCATCCAACGAAGTGGGTATTCACCCACGAAAGCTCGTGCTCCAATACTTCTATAAGGTGCCACAGGACTCTTTGCTACTTTAACTTTTTAAGCTGTTTTCAGTTAAGCCTGCAGCTTTTGGGGGACATGGTTAAGACCTGGGTCTGTGTTTGTAGCAGGGAAGTGTGTCTGGCTCAAATCAGGCAGGGCACTGAAGTCCCAAACTGGCAGGGAAAACGGGCTCAGAGGTAGTCTAGGAACATCAGATAGCAGTCCCAAAGGGGTTTCTGTGATCACCTCTGTCACAGCCCCCTCTGCCTTGGCTTATGAAACCACACCCTGATTTCAGAGTGTGGTTTCACAAAAGAAGGTTTAATTACATTCTCAGCAGGTGTAGAGTGGTTGCTGAATGTATGTTTGACAGATTAAAATCTCACTGGAGATGTCTACAGACCAGTTTGTACTCCATTGTCATCAGTGCTGTCTGCATTACGGTGGCTCACTGTGCTCTTCCCAACTTTCGTGAAGCCAGAGATGAGCCACCATTCCCCACTTAAGGGACCTATGACAGTGAGGGGCAGTTGAATCAGTACACTCAGATAGAAAGTGCACCTGCCACAGCTGGAGCTGGCTGCATCTGGGCAACAGAAGTCAGGGATGCTCTGTGTTCTCACCTTATGGATTTGCATGGCCCAATGGAAGAGAGGGACTAGTACCTGTAAGAATGTGCTTGTGGGGGAAAAAGGGCAAATTGATTGGGGGGTGGAGGAGTCCAGTGCTTGGGAAGGATGTGGGCTTGATTGCCATGGAATGAACTTGTCGATGACATGCTAAATAAGAGAACAACACCTACAAAATCTTCACCAAGCATTCTCAAAACTACAATGCCCACACAAGGAAATAAGGAAACAGATCAACAGAGCCTCCTACTGCAAGACAAACCCAAAAAAGAAACCAACAGAACTCCACTGGCCATCACATACAGTGCCCAGCTAAAACACCTCCAACGTATCATTAGGGACCTACAGCCCATCTTTGACAATGTTCCCACACTTTCACAGGCCTTGGGTGGCAGGCCAGTCCTTGCCCACAGACAGCCTGCCAACCTGAAGCATATTCTCACCAGTATCTGCACACTGCACCACAGTAACTCTGCAACAAACCTCGATGCCAACTCTGTCCACATATCTACACCAGCGACACCATCACAGGACCTAACCAGATCAGCCACGCCATTACTGGTTCATTCACCTGAACGTCCACCAACATAATATATGCCATCATATGCCCGTCTGCTAGGTACATCGGCCAAACTGGAGTCTCTACAGACACAAATCAGATAATAGGAATGGTAATGTACAAAAGTCTGTAGGAGAACACTTCAACCTCCCTGGCCACACAATAGCAGATCTTAAGTTGGCCATCCTGCAGCAAAAAAACTTCAGGACCAAAGAGAAACTGCTGAGCTTCAGTTCAACTGCAAATATATATACACACACACATGCCCCTGGAAATTTCCACTACATGCATCCAACAAAGTGGGTATTCACTCATGAAAGTTCATGCTCCAAAACGTCTTGTTAGTCTATAAGGTGCCACAGGACTCTCTGCTGCTTTTATAAGGGGGAGGGATAGCTTAGTGGTTTGATCTTTGGTCTGCTAAACCTAGGATTGTGAGCTCAATCCTTGAGGGAGTCATTTAGGGAACTGGAATGAAAGTCTGCCTGGAGATTAATCCTGCAGGGGGTGGGATTGGATTAGATTAGATGACCTCTTGAGGTCCTGTCCAAACCTAATATTCTATGATTTAAAAAAAAACCCTATGATTACACTACCATGTAGGAGAGACATAGTCTTCAGCTTCGCAAACCCCTCTGGACTTGATGTGCATCTCTTTATTGTTAGGGAGTGTCCCTCTTACACTTCTTTCTGTAAAAACTGTAAGCTATAGCTATAATAAAAGGGATTTCTATTTGTTAAACCTGTATGGGGGGGAGGGTTTCACAGACTGTTGCACATTATCCCATATTGTGAGGTAGGGTCCCATTTCAGGTATAGTGGTTATAATAGCCTGCTAGGTATCATATGAATGGAAGGGAAGCAGATCAGGTCTCTCTGGGACTGTAGGATTTCACTAGGATTTTTTGGGGGAGAATAGGAGGCTCAGTTATTGAAGATCTCCTGCAGATGCACTGTCTGGCTCCAAGTCAAGCTGGGAACCAGGTATATCTGAAGCTACCAATAGGATGGGTGAGAGATGTTTGCATGGACTGTACCTGCCTGCCCTTCCTATCAGAGCAGTTAATGCATCTGGCTGCATAATAGCACCCAAACTGAGGGGCTGGGAGCAGGGTGCCTTGGATGCATTGTAGTTACATGAACAGCAACTGAAAATGAGTGCTTCTCAAAGGCTGCCATGGATTAATCTCTGCCTGCAGCTCTGTGCAGTTACCATGGATACGAGGGTTGCCTTATCTCCTGGGGGATACTCAATGCCCCATATGAAATTTCTTCTGGAACTACTAGCTCAATCCAGCCCTGCTGCCAGCCCTCAGAGTAGGGCATGGACTGTGGGGTGATGTTGGGATGCACTGCACTTTGATTGTTCTTTGCTTCGCAGGGACATAGGAAGCGGAGTGTTAGTTGGACAGAATGGACTCTAATTTACATGGGCGCTGGGCAAGTCCATTCCTGGGATTAGGATACAGGGAGTGCAAAGGTGTCTTAAATTCCCTGACTCAACTCATTCATCCCAATCCCAAGCCTAGGAAGGGAGTGCCTCCAAGTCAGGGCTCTGGTGTCCTCTAGTCTCAGGTGTCCCCTGTCTGGAGGACCCATCAATGGCTGACTCTTGTTAGCAGAAGGCAATATGTTCAGCAGCTGCACCTTTATAAATGTGAGAGGAAGCTGTACTGTCACCATCTACAATCCAGGATTGGTTGGGGAGCTCATGCTATTTTCTATCCATGTTTGTACAGTGCCTAGCACAATAGGGTCCTGGTCCATGATGAGGGCTCTCATTATAATCAAGTAATAAATAATAATAACATTCTTAATAGTCTCCATCTTCTTTCCATGGCCATCCATAGCATTCACCCAAGACACCTTCTATGTCCATAGCCTCTGCCTCACCAGGGCGGGTAGAGTTCCCCATTCACATCATCAAAGAGCAGAGTAAGTTCACGGATGATGAGTTCCCTCTTGTTCACTGTTCTCACTGCCATGCCGCACCTGCTCTGACCCAGGAACTGCTAGGGACACCATTCTGCTGGTTCTGTTTACTTGCAGCCTTTGTTATATCTCTGGCATTCCTCTGTACATGTTAGCATATGTTAATTAACAATCAGCATATGTTAATATTTTGGTCATGGGATTTCTGCAAAACATTGGGCTTCCAGGCACTTTTCAACAATGGTCGGAAAGTTCCAGCCGGAGGTGGTGGCTCATCCCCCTGAGCCGCAGCTAACATTGCTGTCATGCTGTGAGAGCTGGTCCTTGAGAGGAGACGCAAAGGACATTAGATCCTGTCTGATGGCTTGCAGACCTTCAGCATTTGGGTAGAGTATGGTTTGTGCTAATGACCTTGAACAGTTGATTCTCAGGAAGGTCTTTGCAACCCACACTGAAGATTGCTAAGGGAGATGAAGGCTTGAAGAAGTCCCCTTCAGCACATTGCTCTTTTTAATACCCACACCTGGAGATACTTTGGAACTATTGGGGAAAGACAAAGGCAAGGTCCTGCAATCTACAGCTCCCACCCTGGTGAGTCCTAGCTACACTCTGGGGAACTAGTACATGGGAAGATGGGAAATTCTAGAAATACAAATCATTAAAAACCCCTTAGCAAATATTATGAATTTAATAGTTATTTGGGATTTTCAAAATAATACGTGTTTTATGTGAGGGGCAAGCACGTGTCTTTAACCTTCCTGGCTTCCTGGGAAGTGCTGAAAGATAAAATATGAACATGAAACTCTCAAAAGACATAAATGTGAAATAAAATGTGCAAATTATCATTAACAGAATTCCTTTTCAATTCCTAACTTAATCCGGTGTATATGATGAAAGCTTACAATGTTTGGAACTCAAAACTAGTTAATTGCGTGCCAGCTGAATTTAGGGAGAAAGATGAAGCTTCTGAGGAAGGAAATTGTAGGAGTAAATATCTACAGTTTTATGAGCGGTCCTGATCGTAAAATCTTATTGGGTTAGGAATGAAGAGCAGAGAGGGTAATGGAACCTGGATCTCTCCTAACTGTGAGGGCTAAAGCACACAAAGGAGGGGGTTCCTCCTGTGGCCATTTGTCAATAAAATTGCCTGAAAGTCAAAACATTTCATTTCAATGTTACCCAAACGTTTTGATTCCATTTTTTCAGATTTTCAATTCACAGAAAACTTTCACAAATGTCATTTTCAGTTTGACCTGAAACAAGTTTTTCTTTCAGTTTTTCAGAATTGCCAGCAAATCAAAAAAATCCATGATTTGCCTAGTTCTACTCTTAGCCTCTTATGTGAAATAGCCACTGAGGATAAGGGGCCCAATTCTCAAACAGATGGCAGCACCAAAACATTCACACAGGTGCTGAATGGGATTTTCAAAAGTGCCAAACGCAGGTTAGGTGCCCAGTTCCCCTTGAAGTCCATAGGGGAGCTGCTTAGGTACTTTTGAAAATCCCACTACATATGTGTTTGCATCTTTGCGGCCTAAAAACCTTTGAAAATTGGGCCCGAAGAGCCACCCTAGGCTAGGTTACACTGCTCAGAAGATAAATGGGACCCATTGTTTCCAGGTCAGTTCAGGCCCCTGACTGTGCCTGTTGTGTGGATATGTCAGACAGAAGCCTCATTTTCCAGGTCTGCCAATTTGACAGTTTTCACAAACACCACAGCCACTTCCCGCCTACTCACTGGTGCGGGCCGATAGGACAGTCCCAGGGTTGCTAACAGTAGGGAAAACTATAGGCTCAAGCATGATTTCAAGGCAGTGAAGAAAATAACAGCAATAATTTTGCACTGAGCAGAGATTTTCATTGAGCTGTAAACTGTGGTCCCTAGTCTCTCTCATGACAGGTTACAGTTAATTTCTATACTAGCAATGTGTATGCATAGTTCATTCTTTCCAATTCCCTTGTATAAGTGTCCGAATTCACTCGGTTACCTCTTTTAGTGCCAATCTCCTTATGGGTTTTGATGGACAGGGCTAGGTTCTTCTGCATCCTGCCTCCACCTCATCAGGGTGTAACTTCCTCATTTTCTTCACATATGACTTTATTAGGCAGTATCTCCACGCCCCTTGCTCCTCAGGGTGCAGGTTACAAAAACTCTACTAAAATCCTAGTGTTAGTCTCCTACCCCAGCGCTCAGACACACACACAGCCAGAGCAGAGCTCGCCATGTGGTGACTGATCTCACCTAGGGAGCTGCAGGACTAATCCAGCCAGGCTGTGCAGGAGAAATTTTCCCAATAAAGCTCTACAAACTGGGACTCGCCTTGGAGAGAGAGGGTACAGGCTGAGGGATGTTGCTGCATGGCTCCAGAAGTCAGTTCTCAGGAGAACCCTGCAGGCGAACCTGGGCCTCACCAGCCCCTGCAGCCAGCCCTGCCCTTTCCCTGGCTGGCTCCAGCTCCTCCAGACTGACTTCTCTCCTCTCGAGAGCTCCCAGGGCAGGCATCTCACTCCCTATTGGGCAGGCTAGCTCTTCTTCTCAGGCTTTCCCTTGTCAGTCATTAGACTCTGCCCCCTCCCTTCTCTCAGGAACTGCCCCTCCCTGGAACAGGCACCCTGCAATCCTCCCCATGCCAAGAGGACCCCGTCGTTTTGAATAGCGTCTCTCTATGACACCACAGTGTAGGCACTTGCTACATGAACAGAAGGAGTTTTTCCATCAATGTAGGTAATCCACCTCTCCAAGAGGAAATCGGCACATCTACACCGGGGGCTAAGTCCACCTAACAGTGTTGGACAGGGTGAGAAATTCTTCAGAGCCCTGACATCACTAGATCGATCTAAATTCTATTCATGGCCCAGGCCAAAGTGTGTAGTACATTATCTGCCTGGAATGTGTCAAAGTGTATCAAAATGTCCCTCTTTCCTCTATCACCCCTGCTTGCCTCGTTGGCCCATTCTGTTCGAAAGGGGGACCAGGTGCTGCACTGATCTTAGCACTTGCTTCTGTGCTTCAAAGTCTGGCATTCTTTGAAGCACTCAATTTTATTTCTTGATTTTCTGGCTTTGCATCAACCATTCAATCAAAGTTTGTTCTACACATCTATTCAGAGACTGACACACCCATGTATTTCTGTGGAGTTCTGAATATGGAGGTATCTATAGACCCATGGCTGCAGGTCCAAACACACAGCGAAGGAGCCTGCAGGTACCATGGGGCATGTTCTCATCACAGAGAGAGCACTTTACAAAGGGCTCTGTATTAATGTCCTGTTGCTTACAAATAGAGAAACTGAGGTACAAAGACTTGCCCAAGGTCAGATTGTGATGCAGTGACAAAAAAGTCAGGGCTAGAACTCAGTTCGCCTGGGTTTCCAGCCAATGCTCTAATCATGAGACCATGCTGCACAGGTACAAAAAATGCTGCTGCACACTTGAGTCTCTAACATCCTGGGACCAACATGGCTACAACAACTCTGCAAACAACAGGCCCTTGGTCAGAGATGAGCAGTCTGATCCCACACAACCATGAGCTCAGTCAAACTGGGGTCTGGTCCCTTCGATCCAGTTACACACTACCGTTCCAGTTTTGACAGTTGACTTCCAAAACCTTGTGCACCAGCTGTCACTTGATGTCATAAAATAGAAAGAGGTTCTCAAACCGGGGGTTGTGACCCCTCGGGGGGGGGTCCACAAGATTAGTATGTGGGGGTCGCAAGCTGTCAGCTTCCGTCTCACATCTCGCTACCCCTCCAGCATGTATAATAGTGTTAAATATTTTTAAAGTGTTTTTAATTTAAAAGGGGGAGTCACATTTACAGATTTGCTGTGCAAAAGGAGTCACCAATATAGAAGTTTGAGAACCACTGAACTAGAGCCATTGGCAGAGGGAGAGATTTGATTGACTCTGAGTGATTGTTTGGGGAACCTTTCATTTGGCAAATCATTATCCAGTCCCTCCACTAGCAGCAGTAGATGCTGTCAATGACGAATATAAAGATGAATCCTTGATCTATTCCTGAAGTATCATTTTATCACCTAGGAGGGACAGTCTCCAAGCTGAGGGAGTTGAATATGAGGGGGATTTATAAATTGCTGTTTTCCAAAGCTGGCTTGCTGCAATTATTTCCTGAATATCTCAATCATCTTAGTACTACAATTGGGCTCACTACAAGTTCCCAACACATCAATCCCAGTCTAAAAGCCTTCCTTGACTTCCTCTGAAGTGTCACAAGTTATTTTACTTAGCTGCAAGGTCTGGAGAGCTGGAACACAATATATATACATCACTGATCTCCTGCTGTCCATGGGAACACCTAGCTGGACTGGGAGTCACTTGGTCTATCCTGGCCATGATCTGGGGAGAAAGGGAAGCAGAGTTGCCAGTTGCGCTAGTCTGCAGGGTACAAGGGGATGCACTATGGACTGAGCAAACAGCAGGCCAGATGGGAGAATAAGGCTCAGGACTGACCATCTGATGGTGCATTTTTACTGTGGATCGGATTCTGATCAATCATTCTGTCTATCTGTGGGACAAGACTACATCCTTCATATGCTGCTCCTGTTGTGTTCTTGATTAGCACAAGGGTCATCTAAAGGCTACCACCAGACATTAATCTGTTGATCCCTCGATAAGATTAGCCACATTAAATGTGTTGACAGTCCTTGTCGGGAGACTCAGGACAGCATCAAAGAGCCATAGGACCAGCTCTAGGTGTGTACCAACTTAAAGTGGAAGATGTGTCACTGAAGAGCTCTCAAGAGGGAGAAAATAGATGGTTTACAATAAACTCATGCTGCAGACTACGAATCAACACCAAAATCGCACTGGAATTTCTGCAAAGTGAACTTGACTGCATATACTACAAGAAGTTGAAGACTGGATACATCGTTCATTTTCTTATCAAAGCTGCCACAAAACACATTCCCCAGAGCTATCACAAGGTCTAGCCACAGATAGAAGCACTTTTCAAGCAGTGATCCGAACACAACAAAAGCACTAATAATCATTGAATTCTGCCCACCTGAAGAAATGAAACAAGACAGTGGAAGGTCTTGACTTCACTAATTCCAATTGGAGTTGCTGCTGCATTAAAACACCATCAACCAAAAAGGTTGGCTAGTGCTGCACCATCTATGTAATTTGAAGACCAAAGCGGACAAGCTGACTAGACAGTAGGTTCTGAAAGAGCTCTTTATAAACGTCCTGCCACTTCATTGCTGTCATCCTCACTTACTAGAGAAGAAATAAACTAGATCTTCATGGCCAGGAAAAGTGGAAAAGTTGCTGGCAAGCATGGCATTTATCCCAAACCCCTTAAGAATTTGAAGCCAAGGGGACAAGCATGGTGGGCAAACCTACTCACTACTGTACATTTAACGGCGAAGACATCTTCTATAAGGTGCTAGTCATTGCCCTCCTCAAGCATGGGAAACCCTCAAATACTGCTGACAGCTATTGTCCATTATCACTGCTGTCCACAATTTGCAAATTAACAGGAGGTCCTATTGGCCTATCTTACACGTATCTTTGAGGCCGTCCTGCCAAAGGCTGAGGCTGGTTTTAGACCAGGATGAAGATGCTGTACGCAGTTTCTCACCATTGCTGGTCAACACTGAGGCTGGCTTCCAGAGAAATCTGAAAACTAGAACCATGTTGATAGATTTATCTGCCACCTTGGTATGGAGATATGGGTTATTGCTCAAGGCATTAAGGGTTATCAAATGCTGTAGCAGTATGCAACTCCTGGTCCTAATGTTGAGCAACTGTAGATGCTGCATCCCTTTCCAATGGGGAGATCAGTAAAGCACACACCCATGCTGGCTCCTTCACTATTCAACAAGTACATTAGTGACTTACCGGACACAATTTTATATAACTTAATTTATACTGATAACATTGCTCTTGCTGTACAAGGAAAAGATCTTATCACCATGATACTCTTTCCACCAACCTCAAGTACTGGAAGCGCCACTCTAATGCCTCCAAAACCTTGGTAACAGCCCTGCATCTAAATAAAGCCACCAAGAAACCTTGTGGTCAATGGGTCCACAGTGAGCCCTATCTGACGTAGTTGGGTGACCGTGACTTTTAAAGCTAATCTGGAAAAGACGTGAAAAAGTAAAAGCGAAGACTAGTCTTGTCTGAAGACTTGTGGGCACAACATGGGGTGCCAGTGCGCACACACTTCAGACAGTGAAACTACTACTGATATATTCAACGTCTGAATATTGCGCACCACTCTGGGTGAGAACCTCACATACAAAAATCTCTGCACTTAGTGCAGCCAAACAATTAAAAAAATTAACCAAGATTAATTTCAGTTTTAATCATACTGTTAAAAACGGAATACCAATTTTATTGTATTAAAATATTTGTGGAAGTTTTTCTGCATCATTATATCAATATTATTTTATTACCAATATTTGCATTGTAAAAAAGGTAAAAAGCATGAAGGAGGATATGAATATTTAACATATCTGGCATGTAAACAGCTTGCAACACCAGCTACAACAGTGACATGCAAATGCCTGTTCTCGTTTTCTGGGACATCGTAAATAAGTAGCGGGCAGCATTCTCTCCTAAATGTAAACAAATTTGTATGTCTTAGCAACTGGTTGAACTGGCTGGACTTGTAGGCTCTAAAGATTTACATTGCACTCAGAACCAAAACAGTTATGTAAAAAAAATTCTATATTTGTAAATGCAACTTTCATAATAAAGAGATTAAACTATGAGGTGAATTTAAAAATGCTATTTCCTTTGTTTATCCTTTTTAGCAATGCAATTATTTTTAATCAAGAATAATATAAAGTGAGCACTGTACCCTTTGTATTGTCTTGTAGCTGATATCAATATTTGAAAATGTAGAACATCCAAAATATTTATAATAAATTTCAATTGTGTGATAAAGTTCCTCCTCTACCTTGGTGGGTCCTGCGCTTATTGGCGGATTTGCTCACCTCAGTGATCTTCCCCTCTGGTGGAACCCACAGTCTGGGTCAACTCCTCCTGTGTCTGACCATGAGTTGCGAGGTTTTCGGGGAACCCCCGGGCCCACCCTCTACTCCGGGTTCCAGCCCAGGGCCCTATGGATTGCAGCTGTCTATAGTGCCTCCTGTAACAGCTGCATGACAGCTACAACTCTCTGGGCTACTTCCCCATGGCCTCGTCCAAGCACATTCTTTATCCTCACCACAGGACCTTCCTCCTGGTGTTTGATAATGTTTGTACTCCTTAGTCCTCCAGCAGCATATCCTCTCTCTCTCCTTTTCTCTCTCTCTCTCCTTTTCCCTCTCCCTCTCAGCGCCTTGCACCTCTTGCTCCCAACTCCTCACACACGCACATCACTGACTGGGAGGCTTTTAACTAGTTCCAGCGAGCCCTTGATTGGCTTCAGGTGTCTGAACCAATGTAGCTATCCTCACTGCCTTCTAGAAGGATCTTAATTGGTCCCAGGTGTCTTGATTAACCTGGAGCAACTGCTATTTGGTTACCATTGTACCAGGGATTTGTTTAGCCTGGGGCTAATATACCTGTTCCTCACTACTTTACTGTAGTCACCTGGCCTTGCCCCATCACAACTGGTATTCTATTATTGTTTAACAATGTGATTAAAACTGCAATTAATTGCAATTATTTTTTTAATTGAGTTAACAGGGATTAATTGACAGCCCTAGGCACAATGAGAATCAGAACTTGAATATTAAAATCAACACCTCTTCAATGGTTGACCACTAGTACACATACCCTCAGCCAAGATCTAGATATAAACACAGCGCATGAGTACAATCCCACCATGGCCAATTTGAGTTTACCAATTCATGAGGACTTCCAGAACCTTTGGAAGACATCCCTGAAACCTTACACAAGGATTCTGGGCATTTTCAGAGCTTTAGCCTTATTCAATCCTCTGGTCCACTGTAAAGAATTTCAGGACAATGCTCTTGTCCCAGACAAGCATCTGGTTGCCAACCCCACAAAAAACTTCCAGGCTTTATCCTACCTGGGAAACAATGGACCATACTGAACTGCTTCAGAGCATCACACAGTATGTGCTGTCATCTCTTACATCTCTAGAAGGTGACAGACAATGCACCATATGATTGTAGACAGCAGACGTAATCTGTAGACCACATCATAAAACATACATTTCTGTAGCAGTTTAGGAATCACCATCCTGACCCTTTAACAAAACTCCATGTAGTACTGAGACCTTCCCTTTAAACTGGTATAAGCAGCTGGGAACTTGTCCTGGCCACCACATGCTAGAAGCTTTAATTATTTTCTTCAGGGTTTGAGGAAGAGTTGCAGCTCAGGATATCACAGTCCACCTTTCATCTGAGACCAGATAGGTTTTTTGTTTTATTAGATTGCAATGTACAAAATCTACCTCTGGCCTTTGCTCCACTGCACTTTTGTTAAATGCTCTCAAGACTGTGTCTGCAACAACCAAATCGCTTTCAGGTTTGTATTCACTTTGACAGTCATGTATTTGAGCTGAAAAAATAATAAATAATAAATGGGGATGCAGGTGTAGTGGGGGACTGTTAGACTCCATTGGCAATTGCAAGTGGTTTATGGTCAGTTTCAGCTCACACCAATTTCCCATAAATATATGAAACTTTTGCCACCCATGGACTAAGGCCAAAACCACCTCCTCTGTTAGCGACTATTGACTATTCATTAGAGTCCATAACACAAGCCACTTGTTTCCAGTTTTTATTATACTGCTGTAAGGGGACTGTTCAATACCCTCCTTGGAGGCATACATGGACAACTTGGTTTTGCACTCACTGTCCTAGTACCTAGGGCTGGGGCCTCCAATTAACTCCTTCCATTACTCACACTCTTCATTAAGATTTGCATATCATGTCCATTGGACATCTTTGCACATAGCGCTCTCGGGTTGCTGGTTTAAGCAGCTAGATTAGGCACAATTTTCCCTACATAATTCACCATTCCCAGGAATCCTTGTGCCTCTTTCTTGTCTGTTGGGGCAAGCAAGTTGGTGATGATCTCAATATTACTGTGATCTGCCTGTACCCCTTGCTGTGTTAACTTCTCTCCCAAGGATATTTCCATTATAAAGAATTTACATTTTTGTTTGTTGCGCTTTAGCGCAGCAGCTTTGGTTCTTTCCAAAGCTGCTGAAAGACTCTGGGCTTGGCTACACTGGCACTTTACAGCGCTGCAACTTTCGTGCTCAGGGGTGTGAAAAAACACCCCCGGAGCGCTGCAAGATACAGCGCTGTAAAGCCTCAGTGTAATCAGTGCCGGCACGCTGGGAGCGCGGCTCCCAGCGCTGCAAGCTACACCCGTAAGGGATGTGGTTTACGTGCAGCGCTGGGAGAGCTCTCTCCCAGCGCTGGTGCTCCCACCACACTCTGTCCAACACATCACAAGTGGCAGTGGAGTTATTCTTTAAATTACAAAGGCAAGTGTAGCCATACCCTCTGTCATGTTCTGCTATAGTTTTCCCCCCTCATTAAAACACTCTCTATATAAGCCTTAGTACCCTCGATACCATAAAAATGTGTTGTAATTTCCAGAGAAAAGGTGCTGAACACAACACAACTAGCGGTCTGTGGAAAGACTCTCTCCCAGAGGAAGTGTTGAATATACACAATCACGTACCCTGTCTTTCTAAGAGCACTTGCCAGAAACCTGTCGATGGATCCAGACTACAAAAAAAAATTTGAATCAGCCATCTCTCCCTTTTTAAATATTGATTCAATTCTTTGGGTTCTGTACATAAGCGAAGAGTTACATTTTTTTTATGCGTATAATCACTCTCTTGGTTTTTCTGCTTACGCTATCATTTCAAAGCAATAAGCCCATCCAGCTCATTCCTAGGCACACGAGTTCTGAGTTCTGTGCTCTGTTAACAGCTTCCCTATCCCTCAAACTCCTCAATGATTTTGGTCCCTTGCCCCTCCAAAGAGTGCACATTCTTGATGAAACCAAGGTTTGACCTGCTTTTAATTAATCATGGGTAGCTCTATTACAAATATTACATTTTCCAATGTGTTATTGACTCATATATCTAGCTCAGGTATTTCCTTACCGAGGATAAGCTCATTACTGAAAACCCAGAATTTTACCTGTTTGTTCTCCTATACCTGTGGTTTTTCTTTAGTGCAAATAATGCCAATTCTGGCAATACAATGGTTTGAGTACCAGCATCCAACTTACAAATAATAATTACCTCATTTGCTTTCAGGTTGACAGTCCTATCAGCTTTTGCTGCAACATTGGTCACTGCTCCAAGAATTACTGTGAGCTGGTGATGCTATCATCACCGTCTTTGTCCATACTGTGCATGCTGTGCTGGTGCTTGCAAACTCTGAGAAAGTGATGAAATCTTTTCACTCCTTGCATCTTTCCCCATATGCTCAGCATTGTCTTGGTTTGTGCTGGTTGCCACAGCATATGCATACTCCAACTTTGAGCACCATATGCCTTTCTGCTTCAGGTCTCGCAGTATTTTGGCCAGCGTGTCAGAGCACTGACCACTATTCATAATTGCATTCTCAAAGGTTAATTCTGGACCTTCCAACAGTTGTTCTCTCAGTTGTTTGTCTCAATTCCCAACCACAATCTGGTCTCTTGAGAGTGGCTCTTCAGCTTTCTATCAGGAACAAACTCTTGCATGATTTCACCTTCTTTTTTCACTTATCATTTAAAGGCATATCACTCATGATTTCTTTTTACTTTCAGTGCTGAACTCCTGACATTTCTGTAATACACAGTTTCACAGTTAGACTCCTCTGCCTGAGGAAACTGAAAACTGTTGAACACATTATGTGCTTCAGAAATAAGGCGAACCTCCTACTGGCTGCCATTCGATGGCATCCATTGCTGGCAGATACAGAGTGAGATTGTAGAAACCTTCTCCAGTTATCAGCCACATTTCCAGCGAGTTTCAGCTCTGTGGGGGGTTTTAGCAACACCATTCTTCCAGTAAGGGTCTTTTCTTAGTTAATTTTACTCCTGATACAATGTGGTGTGGTGTGATCATTCACACTCAGTGGCAGAGAGCTCCTTCATTCAGTGTCAGAGCTTTAGCTGAGCAGTGTTGAGCCTCTGCACAACATAATCACCAGTTCCAACTACCTCTTGCCAGAGCCTCTTTTGGTACATCTACTCAGCAATTAAACACCCCCAGCTGGCCTGGGTCAGCCTGAGCTCGGGGCTGTTAAACTGCCCCACGAGGGGGATAGGTCCCAGAGCCCCATCTCCAACCTGAACCTGAATGTCTACAAAGCAACCGTTATCCCTGCAACCTAACTGAGTTGACCTGAGCCTGCTAGAACCATTCTACTTTGGGTTTTATTCCAATGTAGACATATTCTTTATAAGAAGCCTGGGGGGGAGGTGCACTGTGCTTTTAAGGGTTCTTGAATCTAGCAAAGCATAACAAGATCCATGCCTTGAAACTCAAGTCACCAGAGTTAAACAAGAAATAAGACACTTGGGATATGTCTACAGTGCAGCTGGAAGCAAGCCTTCCAGCCCAGGTAGAAAGACTTGGGCTAGCAGGGGTTTTGCTAGCATGCTAAAAATAGCTGTGTAGCTTGTGACACTGTCAGAGGCTTGGGCTAGCCACCTGAGTTCTGACCCACGTTAGAACAGATCTGAGCTCAGGTGGCTAGCCCAAGCCTCCACAAGTGCTGTAGCGTCCACACAGCTATTTTTAGCACATGAGCACGTCTGTCTACCCAGGCTGGGAGGGTTGGGCCCGGGTACAGTGCAAACACAGCCAAATTCTTAACAAGGGTGTTAAAATGTTCTAAAGGTGAATTACCCAAGGATGTTGAGGATTATCCATCATTTGCCATCTTTACATTAAGACTGGCTGTTTTTCTGAAAGATATGCTCTAGCTCACCTACAGGATATGGACTGGATTCAGGAATCCTTGGATGAAGTTCTCTGCCCTGTGTTTTACGAGAGGTCTGACTTTAGGAGTGCAGCAACTTCGATCCCTATATGCAAGAAGCCCTCCGAAATGTGCAAGGGGAAAGCATTCTGTAAGGAAGCCAAATCTTTCAGGTATAAATTTGCAAATGGCAAGCAACATTCTCAGTTTTTTGATTAAAACAGTTGTGCTCTTAACAGTAAAACTGTAAAATTTCATCCAAATTTAAGAAGTTCACTTGGGGATTAATTGAACTCAGACTGAGGCTAGGGAGCTGCAAGTGGTTTTTTTAACATTCTCCTGTGGCTCTTTGTAGCACATAAGAACGATCACACTGGGTCAAATGAAACATCCATTTAGCCCAGTATTCTGTCTTCTGACATTGGACAGTGTCAGCTGCTTGAGAGTGAATGAATAGAACAGGCAATCATCGAGTGACCTATCCTAGCACATGATATGAAATATTGGGTGATAATCACAATGGTCTTTTTTGGCCTTAAAAGTGATGACCCTCTCCCACTATCTGCCAAATCTATCTATACCAGATCATTTATGAATAAGTTGAATAGGATTGGTCCAAGGACTGACCCTTGGGGAATACCACTAATATCCCTCTCCTTTTGGAGAATTTACCATTAATTCCTACCCTTTGTTCCCTGTCTTTTAACTAGTTCTCAGTCCATGAAAGGGCCTTCCCTTTTATCCCATGACATCTTAATTTACATAAATTTACATAATTTACAGAAAGGGGAAAAATTCATAGGCAGGAGTTGTAGGCCAAGCTGGAGGAGCAAGCATCTCAGAGAGGTGATTAAGAAAAAGCAGAAAACCTACAAAGAGTGGAAGATGGAAAGGATTAGCAAGGAAAGCTACCTTATTGAAGTCAGAATATTTAGGGATAAAGTGAGAAAGGCCAAAAACTATGTACAGTTGAACCTTGCAGAGGGAATTAATACCAATAGTAAAAGGTTCTGTAGCCATATAAATAAGAAGAGAACAAAGAAAGAAGAAGTGGGACCGCTAAACACTGAGGATGGAATGGAGGTTAAGCATAATCTAGGCATGGCCCAATATCTAAACAAATTTTTTCCTCAGTTTTTAATGAGGCTAATGAGGATCTTAGGGATAAAAGTAGGATGGCAAATGGGAATGAGGATATGGAGGTAGATATTACCACATCAGAGGTAGAAGCTAAACTCGAACAGCTTAATGGGACGAAATCGGAGGGCCCAGATAATCTTCATCCAAGAATATTAAAGGAAGTGGCACATGAAATTGCAAGCCCATTAGCGAGAATTTTTAATGAATCAGTAAACTCAGGGGTTATACCATGACTGGAGAATTGCTAACATAGTTCCTATTTTTAAGAACGGGAAAAAAAAGTGATCCAAGTAACTATAGGCCTGTTAGTTTAACATCTATAGTATGCAAGGTTTTGGAAAAAAATTTGAAGGAGAAAGTAGTTAAGGACATTGAGGTCAATGGTAATTGGGACAAAGTACAACATGGTTTTACTAAAGGTAGATCGTGCCAAACCAATCTGATCTTCTTCTTTGAGAAGATAGATTGTTTTAGACAAAGGAAATGCAATGGATCTAATTCATCTCGATTTCAGTAAGGCATTTGATATGGTTCCACATGGGGAATTATTAGTTAAATTGGAAAAGATAGGGATCAATATGAAAATTGAAAGGTGGATAAGAAACTGGTTAAAGTGGAGACTCAACAGGTCATACTGAAAGTTGAACTGCCAGGCTGGAAGGAGGTTATTAGTGGAGTTCCTCAGGGGTCGGTTTGGGGACCAGTCTTAATCTTTTTATTACCGATCTTGGCACAAAAAGTGGGAATGTGCTAATAAAGTTTGCCCATGACACAAAGCTGGGAGGTTTTGCTAATCTGGAGAAGGACCGGGATATCATACAGGAAGATCTAGATGAGCTTGTAAACTGCAATAATAGTAATAGGATGAAATTTAATAGTGAAAAGTGCAAGGTCATGCATTTAGGGATTAATAGCAAGAATTTTGGTTATAAATTGGGGACACATCAGTTGGAAGTAACAGAGGTGGAGAAGGACCTCGGAGTATTGGTTGATCATAGGATGACTATATGAGGTATTTCCAGCAAATATAAGGAGATGTTAGTACCATTATACAAGGCACTGGTGAGACCTCATCTGGAATACTGTGTGCAGTTCTGATCTCCCATGTTTGAGAAGGATGAATTCAAACTGGAACAGGTAGAGAGAAGGGCTAATAGGATGATCCGAGGAATGGAAAATCTGTCTTATGAAAGGATACTCAAAGAGCTTAGCTTGTTTAGTCTAACCAAAAGAAGGTTGAGAGGGCATATGCTTGCTCTTTACAAATATATCAGAGGGATAAATATTAGGGAGGGAGAGGAATTATTTAAGCTTAGTACCAATGTGGACACAAGAACAAATGGATATAAACTGGACACTAGGAAGTTTAGACTTGAAATTAGACGAAGGTTTCTTACCATTAGAGGAGTGAAGTTATGGAACAGCCTTCCAAGGGGAGTAGTGGGGGCAAAAGACATATCTGGCTTTAAGACTAAGCTTGATAAGTTTATGGAGGGGATGGTATGATGGGATAGCCTAATTTTGGCAATTTTGCTGGAATGACTATTTAGGTTTTCTTTGACATCACTCGTTACCTGCAACTATTGTTCTGGGGCCAATGCTCTGTAACTTGCAAGGGTGGAATTCACCTCCATGCAGGACTTAGCACAAGGCTGAGGCACAAGTTAAATCCCACTTCAGCCTTCAAACCAGGGATTCAGTGAGTGGTGACTGATGCATGGCCATTGTGTCAGCCTTAGGAGGGGTATATTACACCCTAAATGCAGTTCAGTTAATAATGATGGATAGATAGGTGGGCCCCCTCAGTGTTGCTTTAGGGAATGTGGATACCTCGTTCCCATTGATTCATTTCTAATGGGGACTGGGATCCAAATTACTCAGAAGGCTATGCAAATCCTATCAAAACCTTTCAGTTATAAAGGACCAGTCCATAGGTCTGATCCATCTACCAGTGGAGCCAGTCTTGTCCATTTTCCAGTGAAATGTGGTCTAGATTAAATTACTAATAAGGTGGGTGCACGTGTGGTTGAAAAATCATACTCAGAGAGTAATTCACTGTCAAACTGGGAGGATGTATCTAGTGGGTTCAGTCCTGGTACTATGCAATATTTTCATTAATGACTTGGATAACAGAGTGGAGAGTAAGCTTACAAAATCTGCAGATGACACCAAGCTGCTAGTGGTTACAAGCGCATGTTGGAGGACAGGATTAAAATTCAAAACAAACTTGACAAATGGGACAATTGCTATGAAATCAACAAGATGAAATTTAGTAAAGAGCAAAATATGACGTTCAGCAAGGAAAAAAATCAAATGCACAGCTACAAAATAGAAAATAACTGAGTAGGTGGTAGCACTGCTTAATTGGATCTGAGGGTTATAGTGCATCACAAATAACAATGTGATCCAGCTGCAAAAAAGGTAAATATCCTTTAGGGATGTATTAACAGGTGTGTTGTTTTTAAGACTTGAGAGCTAGCTGTCCTGCTTGACGTGGGACTGATGAAACCTCAGTTGATGTACCTGTTATGGGTGCCATATTTTAAACAACATATGGACAAATTGGAAAGACTCCAGACGAGAGCAACAAAAAATGATAAAAGGTTTAGAAAACCTGACTTATGAGCAAAGGTTAAAAAAACAGGGCAGGTTTAGTCCTGAGAAAAGAAGACGGGGTGGGGCTGATAATCTTCAAATCTGTTAAAGGCAGTATCAAAGAGGGTTGTGATCAATTGTTTCCCATGTACACCAAGGATAGGATGCAGGGCCGGACTCCTCCACACTCCGTGACAATCCCATTCTGGATACCAGTACTTTAACTTTTACAGTATCTTCCATCGAGGGTCTTCAGATTCATGATGCACTATATTCAATACCGTATTGACCTATACTAAATATAAAAGAAATCCATTTTTTTCTTTTTCTGGGACACGGATTAGCAACCTTTGGCACGCGGCCCGCCAGGGTAAGCACCTGCCGTGTCTGCAGGTTCAGACCGCTGGCCATGATTCATCACCTCAGGCCAATGGGGGCTGTGGGAAGCAGCGTGGGCTGAGGGCTGTTCTTGCTGCTGCTTCCCGCCACACCCATTGGCCTGGAGCTGCGAACCGCAGCCAGTGAGAGCAGTGATCAGCTGAACCTGCAGACGCAGCCAGTAAACAAACCGGCCCAGCCCATCAGGGTGCTTACCCTGGCGGGCTGCATGCCAAAGGCTGCCGATCCCTGTACTGGAATATATTTTTTCTGTACTGGGATGCACAGATAACCAAGTTCTTTCCTTATGCTTATCCTAGTTCCAAAGACCAACACATCTTTTTACTTTTAAGAGGTTGCAAAGGCACCGGAGGAAGCTCCACATACCGTGTTGTAGGTTTCTCCTTCCCCTCTCTCTCAAGGATTTTAAATCCTCTTCTTAGCAGGCTATGATAAAAAGACTGGCTGAATAGGCTAAAGGCAGGTTCTGTCCATTTGCTAGTTTGCTAGAAGTTCAATCCATCATAAATGTACCTCACATTTGACTTCTGTTGAATTTCATTTGAAAAACTTAAAGCTAAATAAACTTGAAGTTAGTCCTCATTTTTCTGCCCCAACTCAAATTAACTTCTTTCCCAAGTGGAAAATGTTGGATAAGCATGGAATGTGATTTGAGAAGGGGATGAAAAGACATGACAATTCCTGCTGACAGTTACACCTATTAGCCTTATTGACTTCAGGGGGAACAGATTTTTTCACAAGAATAAATTTTGGTCCCTTCTGCTTTTCATACCTGGAATAAGCAGAATCTCATTCACTTTCCTCCCCTAAACTCTGAGCACTTTAAGGGGAAAAAATAATGCAAGGTCTGCTTGATTTACACGTACAAATGAAACAGGAAACTCTCCCTTCATTCTACACCAGTCTTAAACAAACACCAGATAACAAGGGTATCGCTACAGCAGGCTTGGTTGGACTCTTCTTTTGAAAGATCCTTAATAGTTCTTTTAAGATGCTGATTTTCAATGAAGTCTTTTTGTTCAGGGGGCTAGAGAATACAACAGGGAATAGCTCTGTTTTGTCAACTCCTAGTCATTCAAAAGCTGAACGGCTTTAGATTAAGTTTGTTTAATGTTTGTACATTGATTTCGAACAGCTAACATAGTACAGAAGGGCTAAATATATTATGACTTGCCAACAATCTAAAGATCTGTGTCCCTTCTAGCTGTTAACTTTTTCTTACAGAAAGCTTAAAAGAAACAAATGCAAACCGTAGGGGGCTGGTGCACACAGAACTCATGCTTAACAAACCTCATGTCAGAGCTGCTGATCACACATGCTATAATAGATCCTACTTAGTCCTACCATGAGTGCAGGGAACTGGACTAGATGACCTCTCAAGGTCCCTTCCAGTCCAATGATTCTATTCTATGCTTCTAATAGTGGAAGAGCTTGGTGATGGAATGGCCTGAGGTGGTGAGTCACTGGAGATTAACTACACAAACTGGGTATCATCCCACAAACAGTGTTTGCGTTCAATGTGAAAACAGTAAATTCATTGTCCTCAGCCAGTGCAACACTGGGAAGTGGCTTTCAGAGCAAGAAATCCTAAAATGTAATGAACTCAATGTAATTTTCCCAGTACTACTTCCTCTGCTTCAGTGGATTTTACACCTGAGTGGTTTTCTTTTACATAATAAAAGCATACTGCCTCCCAGACTGCAGTCAGAGTGAGATAGGTTATGTGATTTAGCGTCCATAGCTTGGGGAAAATACCTGCAGGGCTTGGCTTTGCACTGTGCCATGAAGAGTGTTGAAGGTAGACGCACAAGGTTGAAAGAAGTGAGCAGGAAGGGGAATGTTCATGCAGATGAGCACTCCACTACATAGGAGGAAGGAGACCTAAGAGAAGGACAGCGAAACATCCCTCGGGCTACCTCTTACTCAGAAGTATCTGTATGAAGGATTGAGTGTCGTGACAGTAGAAGAAACACGTTAATTTTACATAAATAAATAATATGTAAATATGTATGTAGAAAAAAGTTTGATGACCATCTTTTTTTTGCAATATACAATTCATACTTAGGCCCCTCATAACCTTAATCCAGCCTTGATGACATCACTTTGCTAACTGTACCTGCCCTTTAAATGACCAGTGTCTTTAGCCACCATGCAACACTCGAGGTTTGCAGAAATGATTAAAAGCTCAGGACTGGAAGATCAAGGACCATGAGGGTGAAACAGGGAAAATTAATCAAATGCTTAATGAGAGAGGATGTTACTGATGCCTCATAATAACAAAGAGAGCCAAGAGCTGGGAGGAGAAAGAGCTGAAGATACTGGGTTTCTAATAATAATCAGACCCTCCTGAGACACGGACCTAGATATTGATTTGGGGCCTTGTGAAAGGGATGCTGAAGCCTTGTGGGAAACATTGAGAAATAATATGGAGGAACAATCCACCATGTT
This sequence comes from Gopherus flavomarginatus, assembly GCF_025201925.1. Lineage (NCBI taxonomy): Eukaryota > Metazoa > Chordata > Testudines > Testudinidae > Gopherus > Gopherus flavomarginatus. The sequence continues at coordinate 52,744,269 of NC_066624.1, forward strand.
CCTCGTGTACTCTCTGAATTGCCCTCACTCAGACTTTGACACTCAGAAGTGTGTTTGCATCCCAGAAGCTAGAGGCCACTCAGTCCAGTTCCTGGCCACTGCAGGATTGCTTCCTGTGGTACGTTGCCTAGTGTCTTCTCCACTCTAGTTTCAACAGACCAAAGCAACTGGGCTTTTGCAACTTCACTTGGGAGATAATTCCAGTTTGACGGTGTCTCTCTCAGGACATTCCCCTGCTGCTCCATGTCACCAGCCCCCGGCCTGTCACATCTCCTCTTTGGACTTTCTCCCTGTGTTCAATGGCAGCATCCCTTTGCAAGACACCTGACTGTAGTGGTCCCCAAACAGTGGGGCATACCACAACCACAGCCCCAGCTCCCAACTCTGACTCTCAAGGGAGGGCAAACAGGGTAAGAGGGGAAGGGGCATGACCAAAAAAGTCTGGGGAGAAGACACTTCTGTCTTACTACAACTATGCATGGTGGTTAACTTAGGATCTAGAACGTCCTTGCCCTTCAGCTCTACTCCAAAGATGCTGAGTGATTCTTATCAATTTGGGACAGACTGCATAAAGCTACCCAGACAACAGTAATCTTCTTAAAAACAGGAGAAATTGAAACATATTGAGTGAATGGTAATAAAACCAAAGAAACGGTCCACAAAACATCTCATCCAAACTCTCAAAAAAGCCAACCGAGGTAACTCATCCGACCAAGTGGGTATTCACCTATGAAAGCTCATATTGCAAAAAGTCTGTTAGTCTATAAAGTGCCACAGGACTCTTTGCTGCTTTTATGAGGTAACTCAGCTTCTCTTGGCTTGCTGCAGAGAAAAGAAAACCTTGCATCACTAGAAATAAGTTCCCTCTGATCAGCTTCTGACAAAGCGTTTCCTATTGCTCACATAGCTGCTTACCAAGGCCCAAGTGCTCCAGTTCACTATAATTCACTGACAAAAAAGTCATCAGCACAGATTTAAGAGTGTCCAGAGAGTCCAGCAAATCTCTCAGCTCTGAAAATCAAGACTTATGGAGTAAAGGTAAATAACCACACAGTCATCACTTTGCCACCTTGGAGATGGCAGTGGCCGCTGAGAGTCACCTGCCTGCACTCCAGCTGAATTCACTCTGTTAGATAAAGCTTTACTAACTGGGAGAGGGGCTACTTAGAGTTGGAGGAGCATAGGAGAGCTGGGATTGTGACCCGTGAGTCCCTGTCCCTCTGGGGGCAGAGGCTGACAACCCTCTTCATGATACACACATGCCTGTGGTGTTGTCAAAAGGGATAGATACTTGTGTACAGTTAGAGATCTCAGGTGGTGAAGAATTCTGTAGGATGTGTCAGTAGCAGGGCCCAGGGATTGCCCGCAGAGAGGTGAGCTCTGACCAGGCTCCGTAGATTTAGTGATGGCCAAGTGAAAGTGTTAGATGGCAGCCTGTGCTCAAGGGTGATGGGGTTATAGTAAGTTTAAATGCATGAGATAAGGTTGATGTGTGTGTCTCTCTCTTCTCTGTCCCATCAATCCCTCAACATATAGACCCTCACCACTATTTCCAGCTCACCCTCCCCTTGTCCCTCCAGTCACATTCTGGCTTGAGAGTTGTGCGACCCCCCATGCCCAGTAACCCCAAGTGCTTCAAAGACTCTGCTGGTGCAGCCATCTGCCTGGGTTGCTCACAGTCAACAACAAGCATGTGCTCTGCCTGTACGTGGCGCAGCCCTGATCCAGTGCTCTGACAACAGCAGCTTGCCTTCTGCAGCAAAGCCAATGCTTCCTGGTTTCTACCAGCTTTAGTGGCATGTGGCCCAGTGACCCCAACACCACCCAGTCCTGAATTTTCCCAAAAGTGTGTGCTCTGCAATGTCCAGCACTTTCCTGGAACAGTCAGAGGAATTATAAGGTCTGTTTGCTCCTCTAAAGAGAAAAAAAGCAGCGCGTATCACCTTAATCGGAGTTAACATTCACCTCCTTTCAAACACAGCACTGGGCTGGTTTAGATTAAAAGTAAACCAAGTCTATTAACAAAAGGAGACAGGCTTTTAAGTGAATTTTAAGGAGTTAGAAAGGGTTACACACAAACAAAGGTAAAACCATACTTTCTAGTGACTAACCCTTACCAAAAGCACAGGCTTTCTTCCAGGTAAGAATCTCACCACACCTTCTTCCAGCAAGATGGCTGCTCACCACCTCTGTCAGGAACTCCCATAAAATCCAAAGTGCTTTGTTTCTCTGTCTTCTTAGGTAAACAATCCCTTGGGGTTCTTTGCCTCCCGTGTTATGGTCTGTCATCACTATAATGGAAGGGTAACAGCCCTCCTGTGTACAATACTGTAAAATCCCTCTTGGCCAGAGACATCAAAATCCTTTTAGCTGATATCAATATCTGAAAATGTAGAACATCCAAAATAGTTATAATAAATTTCAATTGTGTGACAAAGTTCCTCCTCTATCTTGCTGGGTCCTGTGCTTATTGGCGGATTTGCTCACCTCAGTGATCTTCCCCTCTGGTAGAATCCACAATCTGAGTCAACTCCTCTTGGCCTGGTCACCCTACGCGTTTAAACCGATTTTAGCAGCGTTAAACTGATTTAACTCTGTACCCGTCCACACAAAGAGGCCCCCCTCCATCCTCACTCCAGCCAGCTACAACACAAAACAAAGTATACAGTGCTAACTTTATATTATTCTTTATTACAAATAGTTGCATTGTTAAAAAGGATAAACAAAGGAAATAGCATTTTTAAATTCACCTCATAGTTCAATCTCTTTATTATGAAAATTGCATTTACAAATATAGAATTTCTTTTACATAACTGTTTTGGTTCTGAGTGCAATGTAAATCTTTAGAGCCTACAAGTCCAGCCAGTTCAACCAGTTGCTAAGACATACAAATTTGTTTACATTTAGGAGAGAATGCTGCCCGCTACTTATTTACGATGTCCCAGAAAACGAGAACAGGCATTTGCATGTCACTGTTGTAGCTGGTGTTGCAAGCTGTTTGCATGCCAGATATGTTAAATATTCATATCCTCCTTCATGCTTTTTACCTTTTTTACAATGCAAATATTGGTAATAAAATAATATTGATATAATGATGTAGAAAAACTTCCACAAATATTTTAATACATTAAAATTGGTATTCCGTTTTTAACAGTATGATTAAAACTGAAATTAATCTTGGTTAATTTTTTTAATTGTTTGGCTGCACTAAGTGCAGAGATTTTTGTATGTGAGGTTCTCACCCAGAGTGGTGCGCAATATTAGGACGTTGAATATATCAGTAGTAGTTTCACTGTCTGAAGTGTGTGCGCACTGGCACCCCATGTTGTGCCCACAAGTCTTCAGACAAGACTAGTCTTCGCTTTTACTTTTTCACGTCTTTTCCAGATTAGCTTTAAAAGTCACGGTCACCCAACTACGTCAGATAGGGCTCACTGTGGACCCATTGACCACAAGGTTTCTTGGTGGCTTTATTTAGATGCAGGGCTGTTACCAAGGTTTTGGAGGCATTAGAGTGGCGCTTCCAGTACTTGAGGTTGGTGGAAAGAGTATCATGGTGATAAGATCTTTTCCTTGTACGGCAAGAGCAATGTTATCAGTATAAATTAAGTTATATAAAATTGTGTCCGGTAAGTCACTAATGTACTTGTTGAATAGTGAAGGAGCCAGCATGGGTGTGTGCTTTACTGATCTCCCCATTGGAAAGGGATGCAGCATCTACAGTTGCTCAACATTAGGACCAGGAGTTGCATACTGCTACAGCATTTGATAACCCTTAATGCCTTGAGCAATAACCCATATCTCCATACCAAGGTGGCAGATAAATCTATCAACATGGTTCTAGTTTTCAGATTTCTCTGGAAGCCAGCCTCAGTGTTGACCAGCAATGGTGAGAAACTGCGTACAGCATCTTCATCCTGGTCTAAAACCAGCCTCAGCCTTTGGCAGGACGGCCTCAAAGATACGTGTAAGATAGGCCAATAGGACCTCCTGTTAATTTGCAAATTGTGGACAGCAGTGATAATGGACAATAGCTGTCAGCAGTATTTGAGGGTTTCCCATGCTTGAGGAGGGCAATGACTAGCACCTTATAGAAGATGTCTTCGCCGTTAAATGTACAGTAGTGAGTAGGTTTGCCCACCATGCTTGTCCCCTTGGCTTCAAATTCTTAAGGGGTTTGGGATAAATGCCATGCTTGCCAGCAACTTTTCCACTTTTCCTGGCCATGAAGATCTAGTTTATTTCTTCTCTAGTAAGTGAGGATGACAGCAATGAAGTGGCAGGACGTTTATAAAGAGCTCTTTCAGAACCTACTGTCTAGTCAGCTTGTCCGCTTTGGTCTTCAAATTACATAGATGGTGCAGCACTAGCCAACCTTTTTGGTTGATGGTGTTTTAATGCAGCAGCAACTCCAATTGGAATTAGTGAAGTCAAGACCTTCCACTGTCTTGTTTCATTTCTTCAGGTGGGCAGAATTCAATGATTATTAGTGCTTTTGTTGTGTTCGGATCACTGCTTGAAAAGTGCTTCTATCTGTGGCTAGACCTTGTGATAGCTCTGGGGAATGTGTTTTGTGGCAGCTTTGATAAGAAAATGAACGATGTATCCAGTCTTCAACTTCTTGTAGTATATGCAGTCAAGTTCACTTTGCAGAAATTCCAGTGCGATTTTGGTGTTGATTCGTAGTCTGCAGCATGAGTTTATTGTAAACCACCTATTTTCTCCCTCTTGAGAGCTCTTCAGTGACACATCTTCCACTTTAAGTTGGTACACACCTAGAGCTGGTCCTATGGCTCTTTGATGCTGTCCTGAGTCTCCCGACAAGGACTCTCAACACATTTAATGTGGCTAATCTTATCGAGGGATCAACAGATTAATGTCTGGTGGTAGCCTTTAGATGACCCTTGTGCTAATCAAGAACACAACAGGAGCAGCATATGAAGGATGTAGTCTTGTCCCACAGGTAGACAGAATGATTGATCAGAATCACATCCACAGTAAATATGCACCACCAGATGGCCAGTCCTGAGCCTTATTCTCCCATCTGGCCTGCTGTTTGCTCAGTCCATAGTGCATCCCCTTGTACCCTGCAGACTAGCGCAACTGGCAACTCTGCTTCCCTTTCTCCCCAGATCATGGCCAGGATAGACCAAGTGACTCCCAGTCCAGCTAGGTGTTCCCATGGACAGCAGGAGATCAGTGATGTATATATATTGTGTTCCAGCTCTCCAGACCTTGCAGCTAAGTAAAATAACTTGTGACACTTCAGAGGAAGTCAAGGAAGGTTTTTAGACTGGGATTGATGTGTTGGGAACTTGCAGTGAGCCCAATTCTAGTACTAAGATGATTGAGATATTCAGGAAATAATTGCAGGAAGCCAGCTTTCGAAAACAGCAATTTATAAATCCTCCTCATATTCAACTCCCTCAGCCAGGAGACTGTCCCTCCTAGGTGATAAAATGATGCTTCAGGAATAGATCAAAGATTCATCTTTATATTTGTCATTGACAGCATCTGCTGCTGCTAGTGGAGGGACTGGATAATGATTTGCCAAATGAAAGGTTCCCCAAACAATAGCTCAGAGTCAATCAAATCTCTCCCTCTGCCAATGGCTCTAGTTCAGTGGTTCTCAAACTTCTGTATTGGTGACTCCTTTTGCACAGCAAGTCTGTAAATGTGACTCCCCCTTTTAAATTAAAAACACTTTAAAAATATTTAACACTATTATACATGCTGGAGGGGAAGCAAGATGTGGGACGGAAGCTGACAGCTTGCGACCCCCACATACTAATCTTGTGGACCCCCCCCGAGGAGTCACAACCCCCGGTTTGAGAACCCCTGTTCTATTTTATGACATCAAGTGACAGCTGGTGCACAAGGTTTTGGAAGTCAACTGTCAAAACTGGAACGGTAGTGTGTAACTGGATCGAAGGGACCAGACCCCAGTTTGACTGAGCTCATGGTTGTGTGGGATCAGACTGCTCATCTCTGACCAAGGGCCTGTTGTTTGCAGAGTTGTTGTAGCCATGTTGGTCCCAGGATGTTAGAGACTCAAGTGTGCAGCAGCATTTTTTGTACCTGTGCAGCATGGTCTCATGATTAGAGCATTGGCTGGAAACCCAGGCGAACTGAGTTCTAGCCCTGACTTTTTTGTCACTGCATCACAATCTGACCTTGGGCAAGTCTTTGTACCTCAGTTTCTCTATTTGTAAGCAACAGGACATTAATACAGAGCCCTTTGTAAAGTGCTCTCTCTGTGATGAGAACATGCCCCATGGTACCTGCAGGCTCCTTCGCTGTGTGTTTGGACCTGCAGCCATGGGTCTATAGATACCTCCATATTCAGAACTCCACAGAAATACATGGGTGTGTCAGTCTCTGAATAGATGTGTAGAACAAACTTTGATTGAATGGTTGATGCAAAGCCAGAAAATCAAGAAATAAAATTGAGTGCTTCAAAGAATGCCAGACTTTGAAGCACAGAAGCAAGTGCTAAGATCAGTGCAGCACCTGGTCCCCCTTTCGAACAGAATGGGCCAACGAGGCAAGCAGGGGTGATAGAGGAAAGAGGGACATTTTGATACACTTTGACACATTCCAGGCAGATAATGTACTACACACTTTGGCCTGGGCCATGAATAGAATTTAGATCGATCTAGTGATGTCAGGGCTCTGAAGAATTTCTCACCCTGTCCAACACTGTTAGGTGGACTTAGCCCCCGGTGTAGATGTGCCGATTTCCTCTTGGAGAGGTGGATTACCTGCATTGATGGAAAAACTCCTTCTGTTCATGTAGCAAGTGCCTACACTGTGGTGTCATAGAGAGACGCTATTCAAAACGACGGGGTCCTCTTGGCATGGGGAGGATTGCAGGGTGCCTGTTCCAGGGAGGGGCAGTTCCTGAGAGAAGGGAGGGGGCAGAGTCTAATGACTGACAAGGGAAAGCCTGAGAAGAAGAGCTAGCCTGCCCAATAGGGAGTGAGATGCCTGCCCTGGGAGCTCTCGAGAGGAGAGAAGTCAGTCTGGAGGAGCTGGAGCCAGCCAGGGAAAGGGCAGGGCTGGCTGCAGGGGCTGGTGAGGCCCAGGTTCGCCTGCAGGGTTCTCCTGAGAACTGACTTCTGGAGCCAGGCAGCAACATCCCTCAGCCTGTACCCTCTCTCTCCAAGGTGAGTCCCAGTTTGTAGAGCTTTATTGGGAAAATTTCTCCTGCGCAGCCTGGCTGGATTAGTCCTGCAGCTCCCTAGGTGAGATCAGTCACCACATGGCGAGCTCTGCTCTGGCTGTGTGTGTATCTGAGCGCTGGGGTAGGAGACTAACACTAGGATTTTAGTAGAGTTTTTGTAACCTGCACCCTGAGGAGCAAGGGGCGTGGAGATACTGCCTAATAAAGTCATATGTGAAGAAAATGAGGAAGTTACACCCTGATGAGGTGGAGGCAGGATGCAGAAGAACCTAGCCCTGTCCATCAAAACCCATAAGGAGATTGGCGCTAAAAGAGGTAACCGAGTGAATTCGGACACTTATACAAGGGAATTGGAAAGAATGAACTATGCATACACATTGCTAGTATAGAAATTAACTGTAACCTCTCATGAAAGAGACTAGGGACCACAGTTTACAGCTCAATGAAAATCTCTGCTCAGTGCAAAATTATTGCTGTTATTTTCTTCACTGCCTTGAAATCATGCTTGAGCCTATAGTTTTCCCTACTGTTAGCAACCCTGGGACTGTCCTATCGGCCTGCACCAGTGAGTAGGCAGGAAGTGGCTGTGGTGTTTGTGAAAACTGTCAAATTGGCAGACCTGGAAAATGAGGCTTCTGTCTGACATATCCACACAACAGGCACAGTCAGGGGCCTGAACTGACCTGGAAACAATGGGTCCCGTTTATCTTCAGAGCAGTGTAACCTAGCCTAGGGTGGCTCTTTGGGCCCAATTTTCAAAGGTATTTAGGCCGCAAAGATGCAAACACAAATGTAGTGGGATTTTCAAAAGTACCTAAGCAGCTCCTCTATGGACTTCAAGGGGAACTGGGCACCTAACCTGCGTTTGGCACTTTTGAAAATCTCATTCAGCACCTGTGTGAATGTTTTGGTGCTGCCATCTGTTTGAGAATTGGGCCCCTTATCCTCAGTGGCTATTTCACATAAGAGGCTAAGAGTAGAACTAGGCAAATCATGGATTTTTTTGATTTGCTGGCAATTTTGAAAAACTGAAAGAAAAACTTGTTTCAGGTCAAACTGAAAATGACATTTGTGAAAGTTTTCTGTGAATTGAAAATCTGAAAAAATGGAATCAAAACGTTTGGGTAACATTGAAATGAAATGTTTTGACTTTCAGGCAATTTTATTGACAAATGGCCACAGGAGGAACCCCCTCCTTTGTGTGCTTTTGCCCTCACAATTAGGAGAGATCCAGGTTCCGTTACCCTCTCTGCTCTTTATTCCTAACCCAATAAGATTTTACGATCAGGACCGCTCATAAAACTGTAGATATTTACTCCTACAATTTCCTTCCTCAGAAGCTTCATCTTTCTCCCTAAATTCAGCTGGCACGCAATTAACTAGTTTTGAGTTCCAAACATTGTAAGCTTTCATCATATACACTGGATTAAGTTAGGAAATGAAAAGGAATTCTGTTAATGGTAATTTGCACATTTTATTTCACATTTATGTCTTTTGAGAGTTTCATGTTCATATTTTATCTTTCAGCACTTCCCAGGAAGCCAGGAAGGTTAAAGACACGTGCTTGCCCCTCACATAAAACACGTATTATTTTGAAAATCCCAAAATAACTATTAAATTCATAATATTTGCTAAGGGGTTTTTAATGATTTGTATTTCTAGAAATTCCCATCTTCCCATGTACTAGTTCCCCAGAGTGTAGCTAGGACTCACCAGGGTGGGAGCTGTAGATTGCAGGAGCTTGCCTTTGTCTTTCCCCAATACTTCCAAAGTATCTCCAGGTGTGGGTATTTAAAAGAGCAATGTGCTGAAGGGGACTTCTTCAAGCCTTCATCTCCCTTAGCAACCTTCAGTGTGGGTTGCAAAGACCTTCCTGAGAATCGACTGTTCAAGGTCATTAGCAGAAACCATATTCTACCCAAATGCTGAAGGGCTGCAAGCCATCAGACAGGATCTAATGTGCTTTGCATCTCCTCTTAAGGACCAGCTCTCACAGCATGACAGCAATGTTAGCTGCGGCTCAGGGGAATGAGCCACCACCTCCGGCTGGAACTTTCCGACCATTGTTGAAAAGTGCCTGGAAGCCCAATGTTTTGCAGAAATCCCATGACCAAAATATTAACATATGCTGATTGTTAATTAACATATGCTAACATGTACAGAGGAATGCCAGAGATATAACAAAAGGCTGCAAGTAAACAGAACCAGCAGAATGGTGTCCCTAGCAGTTCCTGGGTCAGAGCAGGTGCGGCATGGCAGTGAGAACAGTGAACAAGAGGGAACTCATCGTCCGTGAACTTACTCTGCTCTTTGATGATGTGAATGGGGAACTCTACCCGCCCTGGTGAGGCAAAGGCTATGGACATAGAAGGTGTCTTGAGTGAATGCTATGGATGGCCATGGAAAGAAGATGGAGACTATTAAGAATATTATTATTATTTATTACTTGATTATAATGACAGCCCTCATCATGGACCAGGACCCTATTGTGCTAGGCACTGTACAAACATGGATAGAAAATAGCATGAGCTCCCCAACCAATCCTGGGTTGTAGATGGTGACAGTACAGCTTCCTCTCACATTTATAAAGGTGCAGCTGCTGAACATATTGCCTTCTGCTAATAAGAGTCAGCCATTGATGGGTCCTCCAGACAGGGGACACCTGAGACTAGAGGACACCAGAGCCCTGACTTGGAGGCACTCCCTTCCTAGGCTTGGGATTGGGATGGATGAGGTGAGTCAGGGAATTTAAGACACCTTTGCACTCCCTGTATCCTGATCCCAGGCATGGACTTGCCCAGCGCCCATGTAAATTAGAGTCCATTCTGTCCAACTAACACTCCGCTTCCTATGTCCCTGCGAAGCAAAGAACAGTCATAGTGCAGTGCATCCCAACATCACTCCACAGTCCATGCCCTACTCTGAGGGCTGGCAGCAGGGCTGGACTGAGCTAGTATTTCCAGAAGAAATTTCATATGGGGCATTGAGTATCCCCCAGGAGATAAGGCAACCCTCATATCCATGGTATCTGCACAGAGCTGCAGGCAGAGATTAATCCATGGCAGCCTTTGAGGAGCACTCATTGTCAGTTGCTGTTCATGTAACTACAATGCATCCAAGGCACCCTGCTCCCAGCCCCTCAGTTTGGGTGCTATTATGCAGCCGGATGCATTAACTGCTCTGATAGGAAGGGCAGGCAGGTACAGTTCATGCAAACATCTCTCACCCATCCTATTGGTAGCTTCAGATATACCTGGTTCCCAGCTTGACTTGGAGCCAGACAGTGCATCTGCAGGAGATCTTCAATAACTGAGCCTCCTATTCTCCCCCAAAAAATCCTAGTGAAATCCTACAGTCCCAGAGAGACCTGATCTGCTTTCCTTCCATTCATATGATGCCTAGCAGGCTATTATAACCACTATACCTGAAATGGGACCCTACCTCACAATATGGGATAATGTGCAACAATCTGTGAAACCCTCCCCCCCATACAGGTTTAACAAATAGAAATCCCTTTTATTATAGCTATAGCTTACAGTTTTTACAGAAAGAAGTGTAAGAGGGACACTCCCTAACAATAAAGAGATGCACATCAAGTCCAGAGGGGTTTGCGAAGCTGAAGACTATGTCTCTATTATATGGTAGTGTAATCATAGGTTTTTTTTAAAATCATAGAATATTAGGTTTGGACAGGACCTCAGGAGGTCATCTAATCTAATCCAATCCCACCCCCTGCTGGATTAATCTCCAGGCAGACTTTCATTCCAGTTCCCTAAATGGCTCCCTCAAGGATTGAGCTCACAATCCTAGGTTTAGCAGACCAAAGATCAAACCACTAAGCTATCCCTCCCCCTTATAAAAGCAGCAGAGAGTCCTGTGGCACCTTATAGACTAACAAGACGTTTTGGAGCATGAGCTTTCGTGAGTGAATACCCACTTCATTGGATGCATGTAGTGGAAATTTCCAGGGGCATGTGTGTGTGTGTATATATATTTGCAGATGAACTGAAGCTCAGCAGTTTCTCTTTGGTCCTGAAGATTTTTTGCTGCAGGATGGCCAACTTAAGATCTGCTGTTGTGTGACCAGGGAGGTTGAAGTGTTCTCCTACAGATTTATGTACATTGCCATTTCCTAGTATCTGATTTGTGTCCGTAGAGACTCCAGTTTGGCCGATGTACGTAGCAGACGGGCATTGCTGGCATATGATGGCATATATTATATTGGTGGACGTGCAGGTGAATGAACCAGTAATGGTGTGGCTGATCTGGTTAGGTCCTGTGATGGTGTCGCTAGTGTAGATATGTGGACAGAGTTGGCATCGAGGTTTGTTGCAGAGTTACTATGGTGCAGTGTGCAGCTACTGGTGAGAATATGCTTCAGGTTGGCAGGCTGTCTGTGGGCAAGGACTGGCCTGCCACCCAAGGCCTGTGAAAGTGTGGGATCATTGTCCAAGATGGGCTGTAGGTCCCTAATGATACGTTGGAGGTGTTTTAGCTGGGGACTGTATGTGATGGCCAGTGGAGTTCTGTTGGTTTCTTTCTTGGGTTTGTCTTGCAGTAGGAGGCTCTGTTGATCTGTTTCCTTATTTCCTCGTGTGGGCACTGTAGTTTTGAGAATGCTTGGTGAAGATTTTGTAGGTGTTGTTCTCTTATTTAGCATGTCATCGACAAGTTCATTCCATGGCAATCAAGCCCACATCCTTCCCAGCACTGAACTCCTCCACCCCCAGTCAATTTGCCCTTTTCCCCCCACAAGCACATTCTTACAGGTACTAGTCCCTCTCTTCCATTGGGCCATGCAAATCCATAAGGTGAGAACACAGAGCATCCCTGACTTCTGTTGCCCAGATGCAGCCAGCTCCAGCTGTGGCAGGTGCACTTTCTATCTGAGTGTACTAATTCAACTGCCCCTCGCTGTCATAGGTCCCTTAAGTGGGGAATGGTGGCTCATCTCTGGCTTCACGAAGGTTGGGAAGAGCACAGTGAGCCACCGTAATGCAGACAGCATTGATGACAATGGAGTACAAACTGGTCTGTAGACATCTCCAGTGAGATTTTAATCTGTCAAACATACATTCAGCAACCACTCTACACCTGCTGAGAATGTAATTAAACCTTCTTTTGTGAAACCACACTCTGAAATCAGGGTGTGGTTTCATAAGCCAAGGCAAAGGGGGCTGTGACAGAGGTGATCACAGAAACCCCTTTGGGACTGCTACCTGATGTTCCTAGACTACCTCTGAGCCTGTTTTCCCTGCCAGTTTGGGACTTCAGTGCCCTGCCTGATTTGAGCCAGACACACTTCCCTGCTACAAACACAGACCCAGGTCTGAACCACGTCCCCCAAAAGCTGCAGGCTTAACTGAAAACAGCTTAAAAAGTTAAAGTAGCAAAGAGTCCTGTGGCACCTTATAGAAGTATTGGAGCATGAGCTTTCGTGAGTGAATACCCACTTCATTGGATGCATGATGCATCCGATGAAGTAGGTATTCACCCACGAAAGCTCATGCTCCAATACTTCTGTTAGTCTATAAGGTGCCACGGGACTCTTTGCTGCTTTTACAGATCCAGACTAACACGGCTACCCCTCTGATAGCTTAAGAAGTGTTCCTGTGTCCAGCACTCAGATACCCAGCTCCCAATAGGGTCCAAACCCCAAATAAATCCATTCTACCCTGTATAAATCTTATACAGGGTAAACTCATAATTGTTTGCCCTCTGTAACACTGATAGAGAGATGAGCACAGCTGTGTCCCCTCCCCCTCAGGTATTAATACATACTTTCGGTTAATTTAATAAGTAAAATGTGATTTTATTAAACACAAAAAGTAGGATTTAAGTGGTTCCAAGTAATAACAGACAGAACAAAGTAAATTACCAAGCAAATAAAATAAAACACATACGTCTAAGGTTAATACAGTAATAAAACTGAATACAGATAAAATCTCACCCTCAGAGATATTTCAATACGTTTATTTCACAGACTGGACACCTTCCTAGTCTGGGCACAATCCGCTCGCCTGGTACAGCCCTTGTTTTCTAGCTCAGGTGGCAGCTAGGGGATTTCTCATGATGGCTGTATCCTTTGTTCTGTTCCACCCCCTTATATACAAAAATGATACATACATGCAAACAGATTGACCAGACTCAGTAGATTATACACTTTGTGATGATACCTTACAGGAGACCTTTTGCATGAAGCATATTCCAGATACATTATATTCACACACACTAGCATACTTTCATAAAATCATATAGAGTTCAATGTCACAGGGGCTACGTGAAGTCCCCCAGAATAACTGTGGGGACAGTCAGAGCCATTCCTTGGGTATGGCCAATTGGGGTGACCGCTCTAGGACCCATGTTTTGGGCGTATGTTGTGTGGGGGCTAGTAGGCCAGCCCAGAGGAGGTGGGATTAGGCATTTGGGGGGCCAAGCCAGGCTGACGCAGAAGACTAGCAGAGGGCCTGGCGTGGGCAGTGGAGTTGGGCCTGCACTCACTGGCAGAAAACGCGCATTGTATTTCTTTTTCTTGGTCACCCGCTGCCACACCAGCCACCAGTGTTCTAGTGCCACCGGAACACGGCAGCACCAGGCTGACCCCATCCATTGCCCTTCTGTCCTGGACCACTCACTTTTCCTGGACCACCCCAACACAGGGGGCCCCCTAGCATGGTGCCACAATGTGACTCTCCAGTGTCCCTTGCTCTGACCTTAAAAACCTCTAAGAAAGGAGATTCCACCACCTCCCTAGGTAACCCATTCCAGTTTCACCCTCCTGGTGAAATAGTTTTTTCTAATATCCCACCTAGACCTCCTGCTCTGCAGCTTGAGAACATTGCTCCTTGTTCTGTTATCTGCCACCACTGGAACAGTCTAGCTCCATCCTCTTTGGAACTCACCGTCAGGTAGTTGAAAGCTACCTGAAACCCCGCTCTCTCTTTAATGCCGAGCATGTTGGGGTAACCTACAAGGCTGATTGCCTCAGAAACCTCTGCCACCGCTTTACCCACAGTTGACCTTCCAGCACCAAACTAGTTGGCAAGAGACCTGTAGCAGTCTAGTGTAGCCAGTTTCCAGATGCTTATAGCAATCTGCTTCTTGTCCAGCAAGGGTAATCTCATGTGTGTCTCTTTACATTGAAGGATTGGGGCAAGCTGCTCACAAAGCCAGGAACTCTGGGAGATGGTTGGTCTGACTCGGTTCTGCACACTGTAGTATGGCTGTCAGAGCTCGAGGGTTTGAGCCCGGTTAGAAAACAAAGGCTTAAAAATCAGTGTAGACACTCACATCCACATTTCAAGACAAAGGTCAGCTGACTCAAGTCCCATTAACTCTGGGCTTACATTGAAATATAGACATATCCTCTGTGTCAGCCCATCACATTACATTACCAAATCCTCAACAGCAGTAGATTTTATTAACTACACTCAGGCAACCTCTCTGTGGTATTTTAATCCATTTTCAGCATATAAATACCACACTAGGAAGCACTTTACCGGTGTTGATAGACAGATTAGAGTAGATTAGATATTAGTTCTTGCAATATGCAGTTTTCCAGAGCAAAAATAATAAAATTTTTAAGAAATTCCTGTCATTTGAAAATGAGCCACAACTGTCCACCACTGAAGCTGACAGAGGCATGCAAGAGGTGGTTGATGCTATATTCTGTGACAGCCGCTCTCGCCTGACAATTCTTTCAGAGACCAGAGCAAAGATACTATGTTTGTCTGGGGCCAGTAAAGAGTGATTTTGCTGTGATGGAAACCCAGATACTGGGCAAAAGGTGCAATTTCTGGCTGGGAAATGGCGCCCCACTGTTGAATTGGATTTCTGGTAGTACATCACAGGAAGAGAAGGTTTTGTCAAGTAAGGGGAAGACCTTGTGTGAAGCTGTAGATGAAATAAGTGTGAGTATTCAATGATGATAGACAGGTGATAGTCACCAGAGGGAAGATTGTCCAGAGAAATCACTGCTGATTTCCTCCTAGAATTCTTTTGACAGGTCAGACATTGGAAGTGGTTGTGTTTTACTTGCAGGAACTAGGCATGGGATGTATGTGAGAAGCATGGATTGGGCCTACTTGTCAGTGCCTGGGAACCTGACCTGTTCATGAAGGAACTGTTTAGTCTTGGTAGCACAATGATGTTCTTCATGAGCAAGGACGTGTGCTTCAGGCGGCAACGAGGCTGGAATTGTGAGCCAGGTGCCTGGTAGTAGTATCCCTTTTAGATATGCATAGGACATTCATATACATGCTATAAGAACCATGCTGGTAGCCTGAAGGGAGGTATGGTAGAAATTTGTGGAACATATGTCCTGGGCTGCTTGTGCTCACTTATTCAGTCTTGGATTGAGATTTGGGTGGGAGAAGGTGAGAGAAATTCATAGATTTTGGGCATGAGGAGTACAGTAGGAAGAAGGGGCTAGTTGGGTCTAGAAAAGATGCATGTAGGAACTATTGAAACATTGGCAGTTTTCATATGTCATCTCAAAATATGCAAGACCATCTCTCAAAGTAGCTACTAGCTAACTGAGTGTGGAAGGAGTGAGACCTCCAGAGAAGGGGTGAGACCCAGGGCAATATGTACCTGTAGGGGGTCAGCTTCTACAGACAGGGTGCAAAAGAGGGCCAGTCACCCATAGGCTGTGTAACTGGGGGTGGTGGAGCCCCTGGGTAGATGAAGCATGAGCATGGTTATGGGAGTATTTACATACAATGTCTGATGTGTCTGTCAGTCGCCAGGATTACTTCCCTCTCTCAGTGGCTTTAACAAAGGAAAGGAAACATTTCCCTGTTTTTCAGTTTCACAAATGTCACTCGCTCTGGCCTGCATTTGGTTTCTTTAGATGCTAAAAGACTCTAGCCATGCTTAACACCTGCTGCATATCTGAACGATTGGGAGACATCTCTAATACAAGAGCACCCCCAAGTGGACACAAAGGATACCACTCAGTACTGCAGTCAGGTTGTTCTCCCCATGGCTGCATTTAGTGCTGGGGAGATTTATTCTCTCTGGCTCACACACACGACTCCTTAGCACGGATATGTTTCACGGGTGTGTATTGAATGGGCGAGATTAGATGTTCACAAATTCTTCTCTCTAGACTGGTCATTTCCCCCTGTTAGTGATTGTGCTAACAGGACATGAAAAGACTTAAAAATACAGGCTGCAGGGAGCTTGCAAAGCATCTCCCCATTCCTGCACCATCTACCTGACAGCCAGTCACAGTTGCTGTTTCTGGATTCACGAGAGCACAAGGGCTGCAACCTCATGACCCGTCAGGGACTCACATTGTCCCAAATGGGATGGAATTCTTAATCTACTTCTTGCACTGATACAAGAATGTTTGAAGGCGCAAGCCCTGATGCAAGGGCAATTAGGAGGCCCTGAGGAAGGGTATGTCCACACGGAAGCAGCCTGGAGAGGATACTGTGAATGGATGGTGAAGGAGGTTGACACCTGCTCTTATTTAGGGGTCCAAACTGGGACTTCCAGTGAGGGTGGGAGGATGTCCCCCTCTTTTTACCCTCTGCCAACAAGGCAAATGGATGCTGAGCCTAGGCAGGAGGGGTAGAAGAAGAACACTACCCCAATGAAGCTGAGAGCATGGTGTGGCCCTGGGAGGAAGTGGAGGAAGACAGTCTTGGACTCTCTTTTTACCCCCAGAAGGTGGGAATGGATGTTATGATTTGGCTGGAGGGCTGCCATTTCTAGGGCCACTGCCACTACCAGAAAATGTGCATCATCCCTGCTTAACATAGCCCTTCCCATCCCCAAACATGCTGCGCCAAGTGCACCCCTAGGGTAACATCACTGAAGTCCATGCAGTTTCTCCAAGGATGGCTCTGGCCCTTCAGATGTTTGGCAGGAAATGTTGGGCTGCTGGCACTGGGGCCACATGAAAATTCCAGTTAATGGCAGGATCTGGTCCAGCAGCAGCTGCTGCTGCTCTGCTCCAATTTTCCAACTCATGAGCAACCAGAGCCATTTGGGAAGGGCTGTGACATCCCCACTCGTGCCACTGAGAGACACCGGATAGCCACCAGGTCGACACTGTGATGCTTGGTGCTACTGACCTGCCCTGAGCTGTACTCAATCTGACTGAAAGACGCTGTCACAGTAACAGGGCCAGCCACATCTCTCTGCCTCCTTTCTAGTCTCTCTGAATGCACCTCTCTCAGGTGTGTAGTCTTGTCTCACCCTTAACTGTCTCATGGCAGGATCTCATGAGTCCCCGACTCTCAGAGCAGGACCCTGTACACTGTCCTGTGCATATCCAATGCTTATCACCCTGCAGGCCTGTCTCAGCTACGACCCTGCTTGACCCACCCTTTAGGGAAATGTGACTGTGATCATTACCAACCGCCTTTATGAAAGTCTGTTTACTTACCAGGTGGAACAAAGCGTTAGAGAACAAGAATTTTAAAACAGCAAACAGTTAACGTGCAAACTTAGCCTCATCCAGTCTTATGCTTCCCTCTGAGCTAAGGGAGACAGGATTCTTCTCCAGAGACAGGAACAGAACTGACCCAACTCGCATTTTCTTAGAAAGCGAAGATGGCAGCCCTGTGATGCACGCTGGTCCCAGCTGACAGCAGCCCTGCTGCTCTTTGTCTGCAGCCTTGTCTTCAATGAGAAAAGTAATTGTACCTCAGGGTAACCAGCACCTGGGAGCTACAGCAAAACACCAGGCGACAGATCCGCCCCCCCGCTGTTGCTTGGCCTTGGGCAGTTAGGTGCCGGCAACACTCTTATTGGTCCTTTGGGTCAGGTGTCAGCCAGGTTACCTGAGCTTCTTAACCCTTTATAGGTAAAAATTTTTTGGTGCCTCTGGCCAGGAGGAATTTTATAAAATTGTATACAGGAGGGTTGTTACCCTTCCCTTTATAGTTATGACAACTTCACACGGTGTTTTTACATCCATGGAGTTCACTCATGTTAGTTACCCTGAGGTAAAAACCACACTATTTTTTAGCAGCGAAGACAAGGCCTTCCTCTCTCTGAAGTAGAAGAGAGGCCCTGCTGCTCCCTGAGCAAATCCATTACCCTAGAGCAGGGGGAGTCAATAGGCAGACCGTAGGCCAAATCTGGACTGTCAGACACTTTTGAATGGACCCCAATATCTTTTTATTTACTCATTGTCATTATTATTGTTTTTGTATTATTTTCTCTGGAGTCTGGACCTTGACAATACCTTGACCAAGAGATTTGGATCGTGACAAAAAATAATTGATTACACCTGCCCTAAGGGCTCAAACCATTTTTGGTATTTTGGTGTTTTTGTTTACGGGACCAGGCGTGAAGTCTCCTGGTGATTTTCTCCTTGGGCCAGTGCATCCAGAAGGCCTGTCCAAGAGGATGCCTCCATAAAAGCTGCTCTGTCGTTTGGGTGTTTGGACCAGCTTGGCCTTACTGAGCTGTCATCATTGGCCTGATGACTGTGTCTCGCTAGTGAGGAGCTCTTTGAACTATCTGAGTGGGCGCCTTCCCTCTTCTCCCCCCCTCCCCCCGCTTTGCAAGGCTAACACCCATACATCTCTGTCACGCTGTATGGGGGAGTCAGGACCCTGCACCCCTCTTCCTGAGATTCACTGTGACTCTCAGCCAGCCAGTAAAACAGAAGGTTTATTGGACAACAGGAACACAATCCCAAGAAGAGTGTGTAGGTACAAGCCAGAACCCCTCAATCAAGTCCTTCTGGAGGGTTCAGGGAGCTTAGACCCCAGCTTGGAGTTCCCTGCGTTGCACTATCCAGCCCAAACTGAAACAAAAAATTCCTCCAGCAGCTTTATCCCCCCTCCCCTCTGCTTCTCCTCTCCTTTTTTCAGTCTCCCCAGGCAGAAGGTGTCACTTCTCCCCACCCCCATCCTGGCTCAGGTTACAGCTCAGATAGCTTCCTTCTCATCCCCAATGTAACTCCCCGGCAACACTCCCAGGTCAAATCCACCCCACTCCCTGCTCCGTCACAATCTCTTTTTGGATACAGATCAAAATATGCCATTAATACTGACATACACATGACCTCCTATTGTCAGATGTTCTAGGCTATTTCCATGGGCCACACGTTCCTCTTGAGCTGTTGCTTTTGACTACAGCTCCACCATGGCGCTACCACCAGCCCTCTAGAGCAGTGGTCCCCAACATGGCGCCCGCGGGGCATCTTAATGCGCCCGCGTCTTGGCCCCTGGGAGAACACCCGCCAAAATGCCGCCGAATTTCAGCAGCATTTCAGTGGGGACGCCCCTCAATGACGTCTCTTGTCGACGGAAAGCGGCGTCATCGAGAGGCATCATTTCGGCAGGTGGTCCATTGCCGCAGTGGTCCTTCGGCCGGCGCCCACCAGCCAAAAAGGTTGGGGACCACTGCTCTAAAGCCTTTCATTTTTCATATTGGCAACTTTAAAGTAAAAGCACCTGATTCCCACATGACGAGAACCCCCCCCCACGTGTGTTAGGCACCCCCAGGATGCTAGTGAGCATGCCCGCTACCGCTAAGCTCCCCTTCTCTGAACATGTGACTCCACACTTTAATCCAGCCCTTCATCTTTATTGTAACACTTTGTCCTCTGAATAAAGTTCAGCCAACCCTTCACAAAATTTAGAGGTGTTACCAGAGCTGCAGTTTCAGGTGGTACCCAGCAGATGACTGTCAAAGTCCATCCTGTTAAATAGCGATCTTGTCAGCTCGCACTTTCATGGAGATACTTCCTTTGAAGGGACAGGAGCAGGAGGAGTTATTAAAGTGTGGCTGAAATGGGAACCATCAGTTGCCAGGCGATAACTGTCAGTGTGTGATGAGGCCATGCAGAGGCAATGACTTCCCCAGTTCCTGGGGGCTGCTCGACCCCCACTCCAGCCCACACCCCGCCCTCACTCCATCCCTTCTCCCAAACCTCCACCCCACCTATTCCTGCCCACCCCTTCCTACCCTGTTCCGCCTCCTCTCCCTATCTCTTCCTGTCCCTGCTCCTCCCCCTTCCCACCCAGCGCCGGCTCCAGGCACTAGCATTTCAAGCTGGTGCTTGGGGCGGCATTCTGCAAGGGGCGGCAGTCCCTGTTGTTTTGCCCCCAAGCGGCGCACCGAATTGCCGCCCCGGGTGGCGGGGGCAGTCTGTGTGCTCGCAGGGTGGCAGGCGTGTTTCCGCGGCGGCTGCCATTTGGCAGCAGCAGCTTCTACATTTAGCTGTCCGGGGCGGCTTCAGCTAAAGATAGAAGCTGCCGCCGAATTGCAGCCGCCACAGAAACACGCCTGCTGCCCTAAGGGCACACGGACTGCCCCCGTCGCCCGCAGTGGCAATTCGATGCACTGCTTGGGGCAGTGAAACTGTAGAGCCAGCCCTGATCCCACCCAATGCCTCTTGCACGCTGCTGAACAACTGGTGGTGGATGGGAGGGCTGGAGGGAGGAGGGGAAGGAGCTGATCTGCAGGGCTGTCAGTGGGTGGGCAGGGTCCAGGGCGGAAGTGATGAATCTGTCACTTCCAGGACGGCCTGCGCTGGCTAATTGTACTGGCCCACAGGGCCCCCCAAAGCATGGGACCCGGTCCCAGAATGGTCTCACATGCTTAGGAGTCCTGCAGCCCGCCCGGACAATTTAAAAGGGTCTGGGGCTCCCAGCTGCCACTACTGCGGCAGCAGCCAGGGGCCCCCAAGCCGTTTTAAATTGCCTGGGCCCCTGGGCAATTACCTCCTTTGCCCCACCCCCACCCTCACCCCATTGGCGGACCTGGATATAGTAAAGAAGGAAAAACATTTAAAGCATTTGAAATGTAAAGTATTGAGTAAGACTTTCCTTTAAGACCATCCCTTGTCCCTGTTTCCTTTTGCTGGAGGGAGTTTGAGAAGGAATAAAACATATTCATAGATTATCTGGAAAAGAGGCTAAAAAGTGAGGTGGCAAAATTTGCAGATGATACAAAAGTACTCTAGACAGTTAAGTCCAAAGCAGACTGTGAAGAGTTACAAAGGGATCTCACTAACCTGGGTGACTGGGGAACAAAATGGCAGGTGAAATTCAATGCTGATAAATGCAAAGAAATGCACATTGGAAAACATAATCCCAACTATACATCTAAAATGATGGGGTCTAAAATATCTGTTACGACTCAAGAAAGAGATCTTGGAGTTGTGGATCAGTGTGACAGAATATGCAGTCTTGGCCAGCTAAGCCAGACTCTCCTTAGACAATAGGGGACTGGAGAGAGATAGGAAAGAAAAGAAATAAGAGAGGGCAGGAAAAGGACACACCAGGGTGTGGGGGAGACAGAGGCTCACATATCAGCTGGTATTTGGGATTTAGCCAGTAGAGATGGCCTAGTCTGGTCAAGACGTTTCTCAGGGTCACGACGACAAAGGCACAATATTGTCACTCTGGATCCCATGTTCCCAAGAGATGGGGGAGGGGCGGCAGCCATGATAGTGAGCTCGCTCCTCCCCTTCTTTCAGTCAGCCAGCATCTTGGCAGCCAGCTGTTTGCTTCAGTCTTTATTTACGGACCCAAAAAAGGTGTGATGGGTGGAATAAGCTATCCCCTCATTATTTTATTTACCAATAAGGCCTAATTGCCAACCCAGCGATTTTGGTCCACTAATTTCCAGTTCCACTTTTCTCTTGTTTACCAGGCATGATCTCAATAGCCTTTTTGTGTGGACTAATTCAGTCTCTTTTACACCATTTCCCATCACCATTTATTGTTAGTGGTTACTGGGAGGACACTTTATGAACAGACTGAGCTCACAATTAGGGTACATTGTAGGCCCAGTTATCCCATCACCTCCCCATGTCAGGAAGGGGCTGATGATGGACCCATGGCACCAGTTGGCACTCTGCATGTGACAGACAGTCATGCCACCAGCCTTCTCCCATGGACCAGCGGGCATGATTGAGAGCAGCGAGAGCAGGAATGAGTTAAGTGACCTTGCCTCTCCAGACAGGTAGCATGGTACAGCCCTGTACAATCCCTGCACACGCTGGAGAAGAGGAATCAGTATGATCACCAAAAGGGCACCACTAAATACACCCATTCCATAGAACTTTCACCTCTCTCATGAATCACACAACCAGCACCAATAGGCTGCGGGGTGAGCTTCGCTACTAAACAGTGCAGGGGGGAATGGAACATGCTGGGTGTGCCCTTTGGAGTAGGAGCCAGCCCAGCCAAAGGCTGTTTGAGGGGACACAAATGTGCATGGTCACTAAAGGGCCTGCTCACCCATGGTGCTGGGCCCCTGCTGGGATGGTGCTGGAGACCCCCACTTTCTGGGGGCATTGAGGGGAATGGAGGAGGTACCATGAGGTGTCAAGCCTTCCATGTGTAGGTATAGCTTGTACACACCAATTTTCATCAAGTAGGGTGGGGCCTGGGTTTATCTGAACATTTTTGTGTCACCGGCATGGGGTGCTGGACACACAAAACTCACTCTTGTCGCCACCACCCAGCATATCTTACTGGCAAGAGGAGTGATCCTGCAAATACTCTGAGTACTGAACATAGTGCTGGGTCCTGTGAAGCTCCCACTGGCCTTGTCTGCACCAGCTTATTTCTCAAGAAATTGCCCCTGTTGTTACCACTAAATCAGCTGCCCTGGTGGTAGCAACAGTGGCAACTAGACAAGGCTCCAGACAGCCATGTCATATAGACCTGCTCTGAGCAGAGTTAGACTGCATGGAGGTTAAAACACCTGCAGCTGCATGGAACCCTGTTAACCCTAGCTCTCACTATTGCTATCATGAGGGGACCTGAACTGGTGGTCACAGTGATGGGAAATTGGAGGGAAAAACAAGCCCAGTGCGCACTAAGGCAATGGGGATCTTTCCTGTACTGGACACTAAGGCCTGGTCTACACTACGCTGTTAAA
This sequence comes from Gopherus flavomarginatus, assembly GCF_025201925.1. NCBI lineage: Eukaryota > Metazoa > Chordata > Testudines > Testudinidae > Gopherus > Gopherus flavomarginatus. The sequence goes on from NC_066624.1 coordinate 52,767,313, forward strand.
CCGATTTTAACAGTGTTAAATCGATTTAAAGCTGCACCCGTCCATACTAGACTGATCCATACTACACTGACCAGGAAGCAATGTAGAACCAATGAGAACTATAATGAAAGAGAGTCTATTTTATACCATCATAGCTAGCCAAGGATTCCATATTTGTTGTTGTTGTTTCTCATAGACCATAACCCAGCTCTTCATTGTTGGCTGACCAAGTGACTTCTATAGATGCATTCGCCTGCAAACAGGACCTTTGCAGATTCCCAGTGCCATGTGATACAGACAACTGCACAAGAAAAGAGAATATGCAGAGACATCTGTGAAAAGGGATGGAGACATCTTCAGAAGGGATCCCTGGGGACCTGTCTCTAGAGGAGGGGGAGACGGGTCAGCTTGTTCCAACAATCAGTCACTGTCTGGTTATAGAATTTCTCAGAGTTTTTGCATTTATGCACATTTCCAGGCTCAGTGTTTGATGAATCATCTCTCTGGCATTGGCTTATCTCTGATATACTCCTGTTTCTAAAGTCCCGAAGAGGCCACGGATAAACATGACCTGCAAAAAGAAAGACACTGGGTTTGTCCCTTCTTTTGCTTGTTTTTTAGGGATAGGCCGAAGAGGGCTTGTTTTGATCTTATTTAAAAGGTTTTTTCTGTTTTGTTTTGTAACAAAAATTCAGGACATATTAACTCTTTTTATTCTCAAGAACTCTATGGAGGCCTGGAGAACTGGAGAATTAGACTGTCAAAGATTCCATGCAAGTGAAAGCTGAAGTGAGCGGCAAAGTGACCTTTAGTCACACTGTTTAAAACTCTGGGTTTTGGTTGGTTTTGTTAACACCTATTCAGCTGAGATTACTGGGAGAAATAGAGCCCCCATAATGCCATGTTTCTAGGAACTGGTAAAATTTGTGTTAGAAAGAGAAATTGGATCTTGAGTTTCTGGAAGGTTTAAAACAATGTGAGTCAAACAGATCACCTCGGAAATGAAACCTCCCCTTACCCACCCCTTGGATTCTGAGTGACACAACAAATTATTGTACAGGGTTATCTCAGCAGGGGACTTGGGGGGAGTGCACTCTGGCATGTCCACGGTGAGGCTAATGTGACCCAAATTGTATGCATGGGTCCTTTTGAAACCATATTCTGCCTATCTTTGCCTTTCACAGAATTGAAGAAATATAGTGCTGGAAAGGACCTGGAGAAGTTATCAAGTCCAGACCCCAGTGCTGAGACAGGACCGAGTAAACCTAAACCATATCGACAGGGGTTTATCCAACTTGGTCTTAAAAACTTCCAACGATGAGGATTCTACAACCTCCCTCGGAAGCCTGTTCCTGAGCTTATTTAGAAAGTTTTCCCTAATATCTAACCTAAATCTCCCTTGCTGCAGATTAAGGCCTTTTGTCCTACCTTTAATGGACATGGAGAAGAATTGATCCCTGTCCTCTTTGTACCAGCCCTTAACAAATTTGAAGGCTGTGATCAGGTCCCCCCTCAGACTAAAAATGACCAGTTTTTTTACCTTTTCTCATAGGTCAGGTTTTCTAAACCTGTCATCATCTTTGTTGCTCTCCTCTGGACTCTCACTAATTTATCCATATCTTTCTTAAGATGGCACCCAGAATTAGACACAGCCCTCCCACTGAGGCCTCACTAGTGTCAAGGAGAACGAAACAAGTATCTCCTAGGTCTTACATACAACACCCCAGAATGAGATTAGCCTTTTCCGCAACTGATATCACATTGTTGACTCATATTCAATTTGTGGTCCATTATTGCCCCCAAATCCTTCACAGCAGTATGACCGCCTAGCCAATTATTCCCCATTTGTAGTCAGGCATTTGATTTTTCCTTCCTAAGCGTAATACTTTGCACTTGTCTTTACTGAATTTCATTGTGTTGATTTCAAAGCAATTCTCCAATTTGTTAAGGTTGTTTTGAATTCTAATTCTGTCCTCCAATGTGCTGTCAACCTCTTCCAGCCTGGTGTCATCTGCAAATTTTATAAGCATACTCACCTCTCCATTATCCAAGTCATTAATGAAAATATTGAATAGTACCAAACCCAGGACTGACCCATGTGGGACCCCACTAGATACACCCTCCCAGTTTGACGGTGAACCATTGATAACTGCTGTATTCTTTAAATATGGTCTTTCAAGCCGTTGTGCATGCAACTTACAGTAATTTCCTCTAGACCACATTTCCCTAGTTTGTTTATGAGAATGCCATGTGGGTCTGTATCAAAAGCCTTATTAAAAATCAAGATATATCATGTCTACTGGCCTGACCCATCTACTAGGCCAGTAACCCTGTCCAGGAAGGAAATTGGGTTGATTTGGCATGATTTGTGCTTGATAAATCCAGGCTGCCTATTCCTTAGCATCCCACTATCCTGTAGGTGCTCACAAATTGATTATTTAATAATTTGTTTCAGCATTTTTCCAGGCATTGATGTTACACAGGCTCATCTATAATTCCTCGAGTCCTCTTTGTTCCCTGTTTTAAAGATAGGTATATGTTTGCCCTTCTCTAGTCCTCTGGGATCTCATCCACCCTCCATGAGGTCTCAACAGTAACTAACTCAATCCTTCCAGAGCTTTTAGCCAGCTGGGTTGATTTTACAGGATCTGAACAGAGCTGAGTGTGAAATGTTTTTTCTATTTCATGAAACTTTTCAAGATTTTGAAAATGTTCCCATTCAGCATTGGGGTGAAACTGGGACCTTTTGAAGATTTTTTACAAAACTCTGGGAGAGACCCTTCTTCCTCACTCCTGAATAGCTAATAGGTTGATGTTTAGGGCACACATCTAGGATGTGGGAGACCCAGGTTTAAGTCCCTAACCTGCCTGATTCAGATCAGGGACTGTAACCTGTCTCTCCTATACTCCAAATGAATGCCCTGCCCACCCCACTGAAATTCTGTCCAGGACTTGAGAAACCTTTCCTGGAAAGAGTTTAGCCCAAACTGTACATTCCCATGAAATGCTTTTGCATTTTCCAAGGACAACCTGTTTTGTTAGAAATGTCCTGACCTGCTCTATTTCTGAGCTAGGCCAAGGGGACATGGCACCTGCTAGCCCAACAGCAGGTAGGAAGGTCTGATGTCCCCACCCCGCTGCTTCCTATGAAGAGCAATTTGCTCCATGCTCATTGTCCTTAGTGGTTTATGATGTCAGAACCAATGGATACATCCTGCCTTCCTACACCCATTACCCTCTTCTCTTTACTCCCACCTCTCGCTTCTCTGCAGTGCCTTTCCACTGTGAGGATGAGCACACACTCCCGCCTGTGGCCTGTGGAGGGTGCTAGTGCAACCTGCTAGTGAGTGCGTTAAGCCTGACATCCTCTCTGAATCCAGACCAGCGCAGCTCCCTCAAGTGCAGACAACATTTTAGCAGAGAGATTGTCACGTGGACACTGGCCTTGGCAATCCTAGACCATCCCCCCAGAACTACAGCAGGCACTGATATGGCACAGGGGTGGGGTGCAGGATGCCATCTCCAGTGCATTAAGTGTGGTGTCCTTTGTGAACTGAGCTCTGCTCACTGTCTCCTTTTCCCCTTCAGCCCTCCCCCACCCCCATCTGTCCTGCTTCCTCAACTGGAAATGAGGAGAAACCAGAAGCATGTGACCAGTCAGCTGCGTGCAGAGACCTCAGCTAGTGCTTCCTAGAGCACCGTGTGGCAGCCACCACTGGAGCTGCTGCTGCAGGGGTCATGGTGCTTGTCTAGCATCCAGCAGCAGGAGCCTGCAGATTGGATGCAGATGAGGCAGTCAGGGAGGAGGGGGGAGGGCAATGCCCTGAATGCCACCTACCAACCGCCCCTCTTGGAATCCTGACATTCCCTCCCATCAGATCTCCTCCAAGCCCTAGCATCCTCCTCCCTGCCAGACTTCTGCAGAGCCTTGTCACCCCCCTAGCCAGAGGGGTCACTGCTGCCCTTGAGAGTTCATCAGATCTCCTCCTACACCTCCTGGGCACTGCTCCCCAGAGGCAGGCCCCGAGGAGGGACAGAGCAGGAAAACCCCCATGGCACCATCTGTTTGCAATCAGTGTTTATAGCTCTCGCTAAGCTCCTTTCCAGCCAGGAGCCAAGTGAGATGTCTCCCCCAGGCTCCTAAAACATGGCTCCGTGTGCTGGGCTTTTGCGACCAGCTGCATCCAGTGAAAGGGCCTGAGCCCTGGTCCCCTCTTGTTCATCCAGGTCTGGGCCAGGGGAGGTATCCTCCCACAGAGACCCCAGCGCCAGGAGCACAGTGGGCAGGCCTGCAAAATGTTGAACTGAGCCATCCAAACTGGGATGGCTCTCACAGGCCCCTTTACGATTGGGTCCCATTGTGCTGGATGCTGTATGGCACCCCCATTCCTGGGTGGGGTGTCGTGTGCACAGTACTCTTTTATGCATTGCTTATACACAAAGCATTTTCCCTGGTAGGTCCTTTCCAAAATTATTTAGGGAATGTGAATGTTGGTTTCCACCATTATGAGCCTGGCTGGCTCTACTGACACTTTTAATCCGGTGATCATCCTGCCTTGCTAGTTATCTAACATTTTAGAAATGGAACCATCATTTACCTGCACTAAGCAGAAAACGCAAAATGCGAGGGAAGGGGGGAAAGCATTCCAAAAACTTCATTTTAAAACCAATCCTCGCAATTTGATCAAGAGACTTGTGATATTTGATGCTTTTAGGAACACTCCAACTCCTGGAGTCAGGTAATTACTTGAGAATTCCAGCTTGCATTGCAAAAAATACGTTCCTACCCCTTCCAGTTGCAGAGAAAAGCTTGAAAACATGACCTGTGTGTAACCTAAAGCCTCAGAAACCAGAATACAAAGAACCTAAAATGTATTATTTTTTAAAATCTCATGATTTTTAAGCCAATCTCAGGATTTTGGGGAGTCTGATTCATGATCTTTGACTGCTTGGGATTGTCCATACTGCAAAATGTGGCTACCTATGAATTCATTTACCAGCCCAGCCACTTAAAAGCAAGGAAATAAGTAGTTAAGAGCATCATAAATCTCACCTTGCCAGCATAATAAACATAAGTGCATCCTATCCTAGAACAAAGAAATACACATTTCACCAGAGCATAACCTTAACTCTGACCCAGACTCTTATGCACAGAGGCCTTGGTGTTTTGGGCTGGGCCTGCTGAAGAATTCCTTGTGCCCACAGCCCTTACACACCATCACCATCCCATGAACAGGGCTGACCTGAGCACTCTGAAGGGCAGTGGGATGGCTCCGATGGACACATCTCACACCTGACTGACTCATTTTATACTGTTTGTGTGTGTGTGTCTGTGAGTGTGTGAATGGATGTGTACACGTGTGTGTATGAATATAATTAAGTTTCTCCCCACAGCCACGTTCTGCTGCTTCTTCCATTCAGCCTGGTAATCAGTTCTCACTGGCTTCTATCTGATATATTGTCAATGTTTTCTTTTTTTCTCTGTTTTCACCACCCAAAGTATGCCGGGGGTGGATTTTTAAAACTGACGATCGTTTAAAACAGCCTAGGTATTAATCCAAATTTTACAAATGCTATGCTCCCTTCAAGATACTGGGAGACATGGGTGTAAGTGGGCCAATACCGTCGATACCAATACCGTCGATTTGCGGCCACACTAACCCTAATCCAATATGGTAATACCGATTTTAGCCCTACTCCTCTCGTTGGGGAGGAGTACAGAAACCAATTTAAAGAGCCCTTTATATTGATATAAAGGGCCTCTTTGTGTGGACGGGTACAGAGTTAAATCGGTTTAACGCTGCTAAAAATCAGTTTAAACGTGTAATGTAGACCAGGCCAAAGTCCCCAACCTTCTCCCTCTGGAGCGGGGATGCCTTGGCTCCACCCACTAGAAGCAGTGGCAGCGAGGTGGGCATGGATTTCCCAGACCTCAGGACATCAGCCATGGCATGCGGGTCTTGCACATGCTCACAGCCTGTTCCAGCCCCAATCCACATGACCACTACAGGGCTGTGTTCACAGGGGCTCCATGATAGCCCCTGGCCCTAGGACTCTCCTATAGGAGGAGGGGAGAGGCATGTACCATAGTACCAAACTGTCGGCATTAACTAAGTCTCAGTAGCTCTAAGGGTTTGGGGAGTGGGGTAGTGTTGGTTCTGTGACCATCACCTCCACCCCCCTGGGGGCAACCATCACCTTCTGAGAACACCATTCCCTCCCACTCTCTGACAGCACCTCCTGCTGGCAGTGACTAGTACCAAATTAGCTGTGAAGACACACCAAGCGAACTCACCTGCATTGTTCCCTGATGAAAGGGGCAGAACAACTGTGTCTGGGCCTCCCCCTCACTGCTAGCACTCCTGCCCAATTCCTTACAATGCCTCCTGCTGGGAGCAGCCAGGTGCTTCCGCCACAGCCAGTGCTCCCTACAGCACCCCCTTCTGGGAGAAGGCAGGACAGGTATAGTCTGGAGCTCCTCTCATAGCCAGCACTTCTGCCTTGCTCCTTACAGCACCACCTGCTGGGAGATGGCAGGCCTGGCATTTTTCCATCACTTATCTATCCCCATCATCTGCCACTGGCTCATCTCATCCAATCGCATCTCTCCTCATTCCCCTGCCCGTCGCTTGCCTCCTCACCCCACCAGCCCGCCGTTTGTCTCCTCACCCCCCCGTTGACCAAAACAGGAGGCCAGGAGTCTCCGTCTCAGGTTCACCTTCCTTCCCGTATCTAGCACCAGGGCGTTCTGCTCCCAGATATGACTCAGATAGGATAAAGGTACAACAAGATTTATTAATGGGGTGGCAAGGACTTCCCAGGTAATAAGGGGAGATGGATAATAAAACAAGGCAGGCTGTATCAATAGGTATCTATATACTAGGATCAAAATAACAATGACATTACCATCTCTTACAGCTTGATTTGATGGTGTCTTCTCCTCTTCTGGATGGATGCAGCACAACAGGATGGCTGGATCCCTCAGATGGAGACAGGACCTCAAGGCAGAACCAGATGAGTGTCTTCTCAGGTAAGGTGAGAGTATTCAGGTAACTAAATCCCTCCCCTTCCCTTTATCTGCATCGTCGTGCATGGAACAAGCAATCACTATAAGAGATGGATTAGGTGCATTTAAGTAAATATATTCCCTGCTTAAGATGACCCTGGTGGGGTGGATGGCCTATCTTATTAACCTTCAGCCACTTCTCTGCCCCAAACAGACAACAACAAGCCTCTGACACTCAGGCAGGCAAGCTTGATATAATCTGAGCACTGCCCTTATACAGACATAGGCTTGCTAGGCAGATTACCTGTTGACAGTAACCATCTTTTCCTGCCTAAAATAAAAAGGCACCGAATTCAGAGTGAGGAGGGGACAAGAAGGGTTTACAAACTCTAGTTGTCCTTTAGAGGATCCCAAATGGCCTTAGGATTTTTACCTTTGCACCCCCACACTCTGCGCTCGCCTCTTCACCCTGCCGCTCACCTCCTTAACCCCTGCCAGACCCCCTCCCACCTGCCGCAGGACCCCCCTGCCTGCTAGGTTACTAGTGGAGCTCCTCAAGGACCTGTCTGGGGACCAATCTTAGTCAATGTGTGTATTAATGACTGGCACAAAAAGTAGAAGTTTGCTAATGAAATTTGCTGATAATACAAAGCTGGAAGGCATCGTCAGTACAGAGAAGGATCAGAACAGTATACAAGAAGACCTAGAGGACTTTGGAGACTGGAATGACAGAAATGGGATGAAATTAAACTGTGAAAATACAAGGTCACGCACTTTGGGTTGAATAATAAGAATTTCTGCTATAAGTTAGGGAAGTGACAGAGGAGGAGAGAGACCAGTGTGTGTCTAGATCACAGGATGACTATGAGCCACCCATGGGATGCAGCTGCAAAAAAAGACAAATGTGATCCTAGGATGTACAGGCAAAGGACTTCCAGTCAAGATAAAGTAGTATTAATGGCATCGTACAAGGCACTGGTAAGACCCAATTTGAAATGTGTATAATTCTGCTCACCAATGTTCACGAAAGATTAATTCAAACTGGAAGAGATGTGGAGAAGAGCTACAAGGATGATCAGGGTAATAGAGGGCCTGTCTTATGAGAGGGACTGAAAGAGCTTAGGTAGTTTAGTTCAGTGGTTTTCAAAATGCAGGTCACGACGCAGTACTGGGCCATAGAATGTAAGGCACTGGGTTGTGGCAGCTCTGGTCAGCACCACCAACCGGGTCATTAAAAGTCCCATTAGCAGTGCTGCCTGGCTAAGGGGAGGGGGCATGGGGCTCTGTGCACTACCCTCACCCTGAGCAGCCTGGTTCCCAGCCAATGGCAGTTGGGGGAGGGGGTGCTTGTGGGCGAGAGCAGCTCAGAGCTGCTTGTGCACCTCCACCTAGGAGCCTGACCTGCTGCTGACTGCTTCTGGAGTGCAGCAAAGTCTGCAGTGCCATGACAGGCAGGAAGCCTGCCTCAACACCCCTGCTGCGCTGCTGACTGGGAGCCACTACAGGTAAGCCCCCAATCCCTTACCCCAGGCCTAAGCCCCCCCCCACCAAACCGAGAGCCCCCTCCTTCACACCAAGCCCCTCCTCCTCGGCCCACCCCAACCTGTAGCCCTGACCCCCTCCCATATCCAACCCCCTGCCCCAGCCCAGAGCCCCCTCCCACATCCTGAACTCCTCATTCCTGGCCCCAGTCCTGATTCCCTCCCACACTCCAAACCCCAAATCCCCAGCTCCGTTGAGTCACAAACATCAATAATTTTCTTCAACTGGGTCACCAGAAATTATTTTTGAAAACAGTTGGTTTAGTATAGCAGTAAGAAGACTGAGGGAGAATCTGATTGCTGTATATAAACACATCAGGGAGTAAATACCAGGGAGGGAGAAGAGCTATTTAAGCTGAAGGATGATATCATCAGAAGAACAAGGATGATGTTGGCAAATGGAAATAAACTGTGCATGAACAAATTCAGCCTGGAAATTGAAAGAACGTTTCTAACCATCAGAAGGGTGAATTTCTGAAATAGCCTCCCAGTAGGAGTTTGGGGGACAAACAACTTAATTAGTTTTAATAATAATGGGGGATTTCAACAACCCTCATATTGTCTGGGTACATGTCATCTCAGGACTGGATGCAGAAATAAAATTCCTAGACACCAGAAATAACTGCTTTTTGGAGCAGATAGTCCTGGAACCCACCAGGGGAGAGGCAATTCTTGATTTAGTCCTAAGTGGAGCACAGGATATGGTCCAAGAGGTGAATATAGCTGACGTGCTCGGTAATAGCAACCATGATGTAATTATATTTAACATCCTTATAGTGGGAGAAATAAAAAACCTACCACAGTAATTTTTAAATTCAAAAAGGGGAACTACAGAAAAATAAGGAAGCTAATTAAACTTAAATTAAAAGGAAGAGTCACAACAGTGAAATGCTTGCCAGCTGCATGGAAACGGTTTTAAAACACCATAATAGAGGCTCAAATTAAATGTATAACCCAAATTAAAAAAAAAAAACAGTAAGAGAACAAAAAAAATGTCTCCATGGCTAAACAACAGAGGTTAGAGGAAAAAGGCATCCCTTAAACACTGGAAGTCAAATCCTACTGACTCAAATCCTACTGAGGAAAACCAAAAGGAGCATAAACACTGGCAAGTCAAGTGTAAAAGTATAATTAGGCTGGCCAAGAAATAATCTGAAGAGCAAATAAGAAAAGACACAAAAATTAATACGAAACATATTTTTACATATATCAGCAGCAGGAAGCCTGCCAAACAAACAGTGGGGTCATGAGACAATCAAGGTGCTAAAGGAGCACTCAAGGAAGAAAAGGCTCTTGCAGAGAAGCTAAATAAGTTCTTTGCCTTGGTCCTCACTGAAAACAAAAGGAGGGAAACTCCCACACCGGAGCCATTCTTTTTAGATGCCAAATCTGAGGAAGTGTTCCAAATTGAGGTATCAGTAAAGGAGGTTTTGGAACTAACTAAAAAATTAAACAGTAATAACTCTACAGGACCAGATGGTATTCACCCAAGAGTTCTGAAGGAACAAATACGAAATTGCAGAGCTACTAACTGTGGATGCAACCTAGTACGTAAATCAGCCTCTCTTCAAGATGAATGGAGGCTAGCTATTGTAACGTCAATTTCTTTTAAAGGCTCTAACGGTGATCCTAGCAATTATAGATTGGTAAACCTAACTTCACTACAAGACAAATTGGTTGAAACTATAGTAAAGAACAGAATTATCAGACACGTAGATGGACATGATGTGTTGGGGAAGAGTCAACACAGCTTTTGTGAAGGGAAATCATGCCTCACCAGTCTAGCAGAATTAACTGAGGATGTCAAAAACATATGGACAAGGCTAATCCAGTGGACATTGTGTACTTGGACTTTCAGCAAGCCTTTGGCAAGGTCCATCACCAAAGGCTCTTAAGGGAAGTAAGCAATCATGAGATAAGAAAGAAGGTCCTCTCATGGATCAGTAACTGGTTAAAAGATAAGACACAAAGGATAGATATAGATTGTCGGTTTTCATAATGGAGAGGTGCAAATAGTGGGGTCCCCCAAGGATCTGTACTGGGACCAGTGCTGTTCAATGTATGAATAAATGATCTGGAAAAGTTGGGTGGCAAAATCTGCAGATGATAGAAAATTACTGAAGATAGTTAAGTCAATGAGTCATCTTTGGAGATGTGTAATTGTAGCGATGTTAGTCCTAGGACATTAGAAAGACAACTTCTGAAGTTGGTCCAATAAAAGATATTATTTCCCTCACCTTGTCTCTCATCTTTGGAGACTCCTTTTCCCTTAGGAGGTGCTGCTTTACTCTCTGACCACCTGTGCTCCGTGTAGAGCAACTGCATAGAATTACAAGCTACTGCCTGAGCATGTTCTCCATTCCCTAACGTCTACCTCCTCACTTATCAGTGTCTCCAACAAGGTCTCCCCTGCAACCTGATTATCTTGTCAATAAGGTTGCATCACACTCCATATATTGTCATTCTGCAATCCCATCAGAACTGAATGGAGGAACATGCTTTGTACAAAGGTAGGGTCATATCTTAGGTCAGAATCAGTTTCTTGTGAGGCAAACAATGATTTCTATCTCAAATCAAGTGCTCGGACTAGGAAATCCTAAGGTGTCTTTTCTGGCTTTTGTGTAACTCTTGAGGCATCAGTAGGGTGACCAGATTTCCCAATTTTATAGAGACAGTCCCAATGTTTGGACCTTTTTCTTATATAGGAGCCTATTACCTCCCACCTCCTGTCCCAATTTTTCACACTTGCTATCTGGTCACTCTAGGCATCAGGTAAAATTCAGTGGCATCTTTTTCCTAGTAATAGGACCTTAAAACACTTCTTTATTTTGACAGGCTCAGATTAGCTTTTCCCTCCAAGTAATCCCTGAGGCTCAGTCCTGGGCAGACTCCCCCAATTACAGTTTCCAAGATCTCTGCCTCAGTATACCTATTTGATGTGCTCGCTACACAGAAGAAGGCAAGCACATGTGGTATGGGTTTCAACCAGGCCGCAACATTATTAGTTAAATTAGATCCAAGGTTCCTGTTGATTGCCGGTGAGTGTCCCCCCATTGATCCTTTGCCAATTCTTGGCGCTCTGACCACAGGAGGATCTCTGGGTACCTCCACTCACCCACTAGCAGCCCTCTCCCTTTCCCTTTCAGGGGTTGATGTGAGAGAGGACCTCACCCCCTTAACCCAACAACACCATCCAGCACACTGGCAGGGCAATCTACCTTGGGTAGTGCCTCAACTCTTGGTTCACATTTGCCCTCAAAGAGTTAGACATGATGCCCCATCTCATAAGAAGATGCCCTTGGGATGCCCACTATGTTACCTGTTTGATCTGGAGCCTAAATCAGCAAGTTCCTGCACTGGGTACCTGATAAAATATGCAACGACTCTCATGTAGGTCCAAACTGTGACCCAGCCCTCCACTTTCCCAAAACACAACCCTTGGGTTTCACTACAAGGAAGGTGGAAAAACTCAACCAGCCTTGGCCAATACTTCCCAGCCCCAAGTGGCAACTAGCCCATGGAAACCTAGGCCAGGGAGAGAGGGTGTCTGACTACTGGACGCCTGCAAACAGGAAGTGGCTCTTATCATGGCTCCAGATCTCAAGCCAAATCCTGCAAGATCTTATGGCTCAAATCATGTGCTAAATCCCTCAAGACCTCAAGCCTACCCCAAAAGCCTTGTGGGGGCTGCAAATCTCACTAGCCCCAGCCCATCCTGTTCTTGTTGCCTTCTCCCATCATGATTCACCAAAACACAGCCCTCTGCTCAGTGTAATCTAATTGGTTGTTGAGTCGTAGGTGCAAGCCTAACTGGAGAAGCAAATTCTTTTGCTGATTAGGCTACGTCTACCCTACAGGATAAATTCAAATTAGCTTAAACCGATTTTATAAAACAAATATTATAAAGTCGATTGTGTGCGTCCACACTGGGCACATTAATTCGGTGGTGTGTGTCCATGGTCCGAGGCTAGCGTCGATTTCTGGAGCGGTGCACTGTGGGTAGCTACTGTAAAATAATGAGGCCAATAACGTTGATTTGCATCCACACTAACCCTAATCCGATATAGTAATATCGATTTTAGCGTTACTCCTCTTGTTTTGTAGGAGTACAGAAATCGATTTAAAGAGCCCTTTAAATCGATATAAAGAGCAGTGTAGTGTGGACGGGTGCAGTGTTAAATCGATTTAACGCTGTTAAAATTGGTTTAACAGCATAGTGTAGACCAGGCCTTACATTTAGAATTTTAATCCTCCAAAGGGCTAGTACATACCATACACACTCTGGGGGTAACCCTCGGGTGAGTGAGACCCTTATGTCAGGATAAGAGCCCTGGTTTGATCCTCAGGCTCAGGCAAAAAACAATGCCACAATACAGCAACTTTAAGAAAAGCTGGGATTTGGGGGGACCTGACTCTCAGTAACCCTTTGACCAAGTGGTCTCAAATTTGTTTCATTGACCAAACCCTCCGCCCTCAGGAAGCACAACAAATTTCAAGGCAATCCAAGTAACTGTGCAGATTTTAGAGCACTTAGAAGTATCAAGCTTTAAACAGAGAGCTGGTCCTGCACTATAATAAGGAAGAAATGTAAAAAGACCCTTCTCTCTATGGCTAGATATGGGTGGGAGGTGAACAGACCAGCACTCTTCAGAGTATGAATGTTGATGAGGGCTGAACCAATCCCTCAAAGCAGTGCAGTGTACCCGTGGGTTTGCGGCTGTCTGTACTGGCCCCTCTGCCCCTTCCAAACCACATGACTGGGGCAGCTGAGAAGGCAGAACTGCATTATCAGGTGAGTTTGATTTTATTTGTTCATTTAAATTCCTTAAAGTGCAATGACTTGCCACCAGGGTCATCAGCAGTTTGAACCCAGAACCTTCACTTACAAAGTGCTAGCCCTAAAATAAGCCCAGTGGCTGGCAGCACATGTAAGCTGTTATCCTCCAGTAGAGCAGTCTCTGAAGCAGAGCATGGCAAACACTACCAACATGGATTACAAAACTCTTCCTAGCTTCAGGTGTTTTCCAGTAAGTAAAGTATCCACTGGAAATAGAGTCCATGCCATGCACCCTCACTGAGAGACATAGCAGGGTGAGGAGCATGTGAGCAGAGAGAGAGCACTGCAAAACAGGCAGCTCCCTGAGTGCCTTGACTGCTCCTTGGCTCCTAAGACTCACGCAGCCAGTGTATGCAGGAAGACTCAGCATTTCCCCATAGGCCCTAAAGCTCCCCTCGGTAACATAATTATGAACCAGCCCAGGCCAAGAAAGCAACTACACTCAGTACAGGCCCCACTAGGACCTGGTTTGGGGAAGTATCTGAATCCAGCCCAGTGTTCCAAAGTCAGACTATGCAGCATGGCATTTGTTCCAGCAGCACATGTCCCCAGCACTCCAGCCTCCCCACTGCTACAACCCCAGTGCATGATGGGTGGGTTTCCCTGAACAGCTGCCTGGAAAAGAGCTTCATAACAGGTGAACCAGCTGTCCCGCTACCAACATATGTGCTTTCTAGAACCAACCACAATTTGGAGTGATGCTCTTTTGGCTGGTGGGGGCACACCCTGCCCAGCCACCAGCATAATTTAGAACAGACTCAGGGCTGCCAAGTCCTGACACTTTCTTCTGCTTTGCATTCATTAGCTGTGATATGTTCACATTTTCTTCTGCTGCAAACTGTACAGATTCGCAATAAGCAAACTGAGATCCAGGATCTGTAAGAAAAGTCTCTGGAATTTTATATTAGACACACTAGGATTTGCTGCATTCAGTGATGGAGGCTGCTGTTGTTGTGGATAAGGAATCTGTTGGCCAATAATCAGAATAGGCTCAACAGTCACGGGGTATGTTTGATCTCCCATTCTACGTAAAGCCATGCCCAGCATGCTCCATGGTTGGTCAGGTATCTTGTGCATCTCTTTGTTGACATACTGCACGGATGTATGTTTGGTCACTACAGGACATCTTGGGCCTTGCATAGACAAGCTTCAGCATCAGGATGGCTCGAGTATACAAGGGTTATACCATTTCAGGATGCAGATCTCTCACTGTCATGCATAGACAACTGGTGTCTGCTGATGGGGGGCACAACCCCAGAACAACTCAAGTGACCCCCTCTCCTCTTGCAGTCCTCCCCTCCTGGAAAGCAGCAGTGCCTCTGTGCAGCTCCCAGCTGTTCCCTTGCTCCTGCCTCTCCCTGTCTGGTGCAGCTCTCTGGCTCAGCTGCCCCACAGGGAGGGGGCCTGGCCATACTATGTTACTCAGCAATCGGGGGGGCATGTGTTTCCTGCCTGCCCCCACGTACGCATCACCTCTGCTGTCATGCAAAGTTTTCTGGATCTTGAATCATTTTTGTAGCCACTTTTCTGAATCCTCTCTAACTTTTCAGCATCTTTTTTGTGTGGACACCAGAACAAGGCACAGCATTCCAGGCAGTCTTGTCAGTGCTGTATACAGAGTAGGGTGACCAGACAGCAAGCATGAAAAATCAGGATGTGACTGGGGGGTAAGAGGAGTCTATACAAGAAAAAGACCCAAATATCAGAACTGTCCCTATAAAAGCAGGACATCTGGTCACCTAATACAGAGGTAAGTATTACCTTTCTACCCCTCCCTACTTCTGCTCATATTCCTCTGCTCATACTGTTGCCCCTTGGCCTGAGCAGTAAGCCAGCATTTGAGCTCTTTATTGGGGCTTGCTTCCATGAGGAGGAGAAATTGATTGTGTCAGTTATGTTCTCTGGAGCAATTCTGTTTATTTTCAAAGAATGCCCCCATCAGGAGTCTCATACTCAATTTACCTCAGGGCCAGTGACAGACCTCAAATCCTCGCAACGGGCCAATAATGTCACTGAAGGTGATTTTTCAGAAAAGAAGATGTTCGTATTATATTTTTTTATTTCGAATTTCTTAGAAATAATAAAACTGTCATACAGCTTTATATAATTCTTCGCCTGCCAGAGAGCTTTTAGTGTTTGTCACACTTCAGTTCTATCAGTTTGTTGATGTTTGACCTCTGTGACTGAGCAATTGAAACCTTCAGGATTGCAGCAAGGTGTGCATCAGATAGTTGTGTTCAGTATTTTGACTTGTTTATATTCATTGTGGAAAAAAGTGACGCTGACTCCATAACTGACTCTGCCTGGTAACTAATGATGCTGCCTCAATGGTTGACTCTGCCCTAGTGATGGTATCTCTGTCCCTGTCCCCCAGCCAATGGGAGCAAGAGCAGCCTATCTGAGTGTTCTTTCCTCCGTGGGCCGTAGTGGGGAGGTTCTTGGGCTGCAGATGGCCCTCGGGTTGGGACTTTGAGACTCCTGGCCCACATAGTCCTGTTCTCCTGAACACAGATGGAACAAAGCGCAGCAGGCTTCTTGGTCACAATTCGCAAGCCTTTCCAACCAGTCCTGTCCCATAAGACCTCTGCATCTGCCCCCTCTTGGGGCTATGCTACTGACTGCTTCTCGGCTCTTTCTCCTCTCTTCCTGGTTGTTTTCTGCCTCTTGACACATAGAACTCCAACCATTCACTGCCTCAGCCTCTGTATTTGTAGTCCCAAGGAAACTCTTCTTATTCTCCCTGAGTTAGTTCGTGCCCAGGAACTTCCCATGAAGTCCATGCTTTATGCAGTGACTTCTATTGTTTCAGCTATTTCACACCATAGAAGAACTTAATTCAGTGTTTCTCTATCTTTTGTATTGGTGACCCCTTTCACACAGCAAGACTGAGTGCGACCTCCCCCCTTATAAATTAAAAACACATTTTTTTATATTTAATACTATTACACATTCTGGAGGTGAAGCAGGGTTTGGGGGGGGGAGGATGAAGCTCACAACCTCCAAGTAATAACCTCCTGATCCCCTGAGGGGTCACAACCCCTAGTTGGAGAAGCCCTGGCTTAACTGCTTCTTCCGTTCAGAATGAACGCAAGGTGGCTAGCATACTCATCAGTTTTAATGAGGCCTGGGATAACCCACAGCTCAAAGACACAGTGGCTGGCAGCCACCACCAGGGGCAGCTCCAGGCCCCAGAATGCCAAGCGTGTGCTTGGGGTGGGATGCCACAGGGGGTACTCTGCTGGTCGCCGAGAGGGTGGCAGGCAGGGTGACTTTGGTGGCATGCCTGGGGAGGGTCCTCTGGTCCCGCGGCTCCGGCGCCGCGGGACCGGCGAGCGGCAGAGAGCCCCCGCAGCATGACGCCATGCTTGGGGCGGTGAAACGTCTAGAGCCGCCCCTGGCCACCACCACCCTCCACCACAGCAACACATACCCAGGAACATAGGAATTGCCAGAGTGGATCAGACACAGGGTCTCTGGCGCTGGCCAGCACCAGCTGCTTTAGAGAAAGATACAAGAAAGTCCATGCTACCAGTGGTGGGATAATCTGCCCACACACACACACACATAGATCTCATCCTGATCTCTTTTACTTTAAAACCAGCTTACGCCCAGAAGCATGAAGTTCAATTTCCTTTCCAAAGTGTTTGGCATTGTGTGGATATCATTGTTAACCATATAAATATCTAATCCTTTTTTTGACTCGTGCTAAAATCTTGGCCTCAACAAAGTCCTGTGGCTATGAAGCCCAGTCTGAATTCACATGGGGAAGAGGGGGTATTTCCTTTTGTTAGGCTTGAATTTGTCACCTTTTAATTTCAGTTAAGGGAATTCTTGTACAAATACAAACACCTATTGCACCTCTATAGCTTGTTCTTTCAGCTTGTAGATTGAGTTTTGCCTATGGGTTTTGACATGAAATGATTATTTTGTGCTTGTTTGTTTAGATATTTTCACATAATTGCCAGCACATCAAATAATGACTTGAATCTCCCTGAAGATTAAACAGCTGCATTCTGCAAAATACAGGCTTGGAAATTCAGCAGAAGTTTGCAATGTTTTTAATTAATATTTTATATTGCAAGGGAATGTTTGAGAAATAAATTATGTCTGGAAGCATATCAGTGCTGTGTGAGATGGTATCATCTGTCCTTCCATTAAGACAGCTAAGGGAACATTCTTCACGTCGTTAGTGAAGCCCTGATGACCTTCCTGCCTGTCCATTCTCTGCTGGGCACTAGACAACAGGACTGAGTGTAAAACCTGAGTCTGGTCCATTCTGGAGCATTAGTGCAGGACCTGCAATTCTCTATTCTCCTCTTCTTTGTCCCCAGCCAGTGCCTCAAGGTTATGTATATTTATTAAGGATGTTGAAAAGGGTGAACAGAGAAGTGGCAATATTTGCAGGTGACCCTACCACTGTAGCAGCTGTATTATAGCCACGCCCTCAGTAAGACTAGGAGATACTGAAGGCACAGCCTATGATTCTATGACCTATTTTAAGAAAGAGGAAAGAAAACACAGAAGGAGGGACAGCTCAGTGGTTTGTGCATTGGCTTGCTAAACCCAGGGTTGTGAGTTCAATTCTTGAGGGGGCCATTTAGGGATTGGCTAAAAATTTGCCTGGGGACTGGTTCTGTTTTGAGCAGGGGGTTGGACTAGATGACCTCCTGAGGTCCCTTCCCGCCCTGATAGGCAATGAACAGAGAATTTGGTTGTTTGCTGTTTGGCATTCCCAAGTTCCCTGCATTTGCTCCTTTGGGGAAAAATTGGTGGAGTTGCTTTCTAGGGCTCAGTGCAGCTGCTTGTTGATGCTTCCATATGCAAAACTTGAAACATATGTTTGTTTAATTGCATCTAAACTCGGGTGTAATTTTCTGCTGTTTGATTTGATTATATTTAATTTTGCTTTATGTGTAATTTGATCTCAGTCTTTGATTGTGTTGTTATGAAGTGCCATGTGAGAGAAACAAATATTACCATATACTCATGGTGAAAAAAAATCGAATTGCAAGAACCCAGAAGTCCCTGCAGGCACTGGATATTTTGGTCCTAAGCAGATCTCTGCCAAGTTTAGCCCGTTCAAAGAACAAATATAATTAATCCATGCAAGAATTCATGGTGCAGTATGTTAGCAGAACCTTTTACTTCAAGTATGGAAAGTGTGTGTGTTGGGAGAGAGGGGCAGTGAAATTAGCTCAAATGTTTCACAGGTCTTCTGTCCACCTCTGCCTTCTGCATGGTTCCTCCTAAATTACAGGACTCCTTCCTCTTTCTTCCAGCATCAGCACCATCCTCCCAACAGAATCTGGGCTTCCTGATCCCCTCTCCCTGAACAGGCCCTAAAACTTCCTTGATATTCAACAGCTCCCACCTTTTTTCTGCAAAAGGTTGGAGTGGACGGAATAATTTGTAACAAAGAATTTATTTGCTGTATTTCACCTCTTGCCTGTACACCACCTGTCCATGAGCAGAGTGAGAAAGCATTTGTTCTAAATTGACTCCATAATTTCTTTGAACAATTCTTGGTCTGTGGCATGTTTGTGATGTGGCATTCAGAATGCAAGCTATTTTGACTGCACCTGCAGGTCACATCATCTGTTGCTGTTTCCTGATTGGATCAAGGTGACTCTTCAGGTACATCTGGAAGTGTGATTTCCAGGTTGGGTAGACATACATTTGCTGGCTTTGATGGAACTAGCACACTAACAATAGCGGGGTAACTGCAGCAATGCAGGCAGCAGGGTGGACTAGCCACCTGCATGCAGTCCTGCCGAAGAACCTAGGTTTGTACGCAGGCCACTAGCCCCTCCCGCCCCCTGTGCAACTACACTTCTATTTTAAGTATGCTAGCTTGATCAATCACACTCCAGGCTAAGGGAGATGAGCTTCTTCTCCAGCGACAGGAACAGAACTGTCCCAACTTGCTTTCCCTTAGAAAGCAAAGATGGTGGCCCTGTGACGCATCCTTCCTCTTTGCTCCCCCCACAACCCTCACCTGCTGGTCACTCACCACTCCCGTATGCCTCTTCGCCCACTCCCCCACCCTGCCCACCCACCGCTCGTGCCTCCCACAACTGCCTGCCTGCCCACTCACCATTTGTGCATGCCTCTTCACAGCCTCCCCCAAGGCCTCCATGCAGATGGAGCACAGATGTGAAGAGGTGGAGGGAGGGCAGAGCCTCAGGGGGAAGAGGTTTAGCTGCACACTCCAAAGGCAGTGGACTGGCTGTTAGCAGAGGCTTAGCCTCCCTTGGCCTCTTATACCCACTGCCCATGATTCCCCTCAATTCAGGACTGTGAGTAAGTTGGTTCCTACTCCAAAGTTCCTACTGTTACTATAGTCCAGTGAAACCTAGTGGCAGTGCAGGGGATCTCCTCTCACACCCTGCACAGTGAGACTTTGAGACAGAAGCCACTGGGCTGAGTATGGCAAGTTATTGGTGACAGGGAGATTTGGTCCCCAAACCTTCTGCAAGGTTTTGCCCGTGGACTGAGTTTTCAGTCCATCTTGACTGACCAATACGCACTCCTTTCCCCTCCTTCTTTTTCATGCAGTTATGAGAAGGCACAAAGAAGGATGATCAGGACGGACAATCTGTCTGTGATGAGTAGTTCCCTGAAGAACAGGTATAACATGAATGCCTTTCATGATATTAAGCCAAGTAGGGCTTCACAGATGAAGGTGAAAACATGGATCCAAATGCCACGTAGACTGCAGTTGTTTACACATAAATTCCAAGATGGGAAAACACCACAATGATAAACTTCCCCCAAATAATTCCCAGAGCAGCTCTTTTAGAAAAACATTGTCTTGATTTAAAAATGGTAGATTCTCCATCACAGATAATGACTCTTGGTAAGTTATTCCAATAGTTAATTACCCTCATTGTTAAAAATGTATGCCTTATTTCCTGTCTGAATTTGTCTAGCTTCACTTTCTACCCATTGGATCATGTTATATCGTTCTTTGCTAGATTGTTGAGCCCATTATGAAATATTTGTTCCCCAGGTGGATACATAAAGACTGTAATCAAGTCATCCCTTTACCTTCTCCTTGTTAGGCTAAATAGATTAAGCGTTTTTATTATTTTTATTATTATTAATTATTTGGCGTATGCAAATCTGGTCAAGCCAAAACACTGCGTTCTTATCAACGATGTTCAAGGCACAAAGACCTCCAGGAAGCTGAGTCATTTTGCAGTCTTCAACGTGTGTCATGGTTTGTGATTGCCCATGTTGACATAGTGCACTGTCTCTAAAACACCATCAAAATTCCACTGCAGCACAAATTCCATGTCCAATACAAAACCAGTTCAGAGCATAGCAAAGCTCATGATGAAACTGTGTGATATGCCACATCTATCATTAATTACAAACTTATTTAATCCATCACATAGTCATCTACCCTCTTGGCCCCCATTGTGGATTGAGCTCTGAGTCTATGACTATTAGGCAGGTTTTCTAATCCTTTAATTATTCTTGTGGCTCCTTTCTGACTCCTCTCCAATTTATCAGCATCCTTTCTGAATTGTGGGCCCCAGAACTGGACACAGTATTTCAGCAGTGGTTGCACCAGTGCCAAATACAGAAGTAGAGTAAACTTCTGTACTCCTCCTTCAGATTCCCTGTTCATGTATCCCAGGCTGGCATTAGCTCTTTCGGTCAGAGCATCAAACTGGGAGCTCATTTTTCACCTAATTATCCACCAAGGCCCCCAAACTTTTTACAGAGTCCCTAGGGGTGGCTCCAGACCCCAGCACGCTAAGAGTGTGCTTGGGGTGGCATGCCGCAGGGGGCGCTCTGCCAGCCGCAGGGAGGGCGGCAGGCAGCTCCGGTGGACCTCCCACAGGCGTGCCTGTGGAGGGTCCACTGGTCCCGCACAACTTTGGTGGAGCTGCGGGACCAGCGGACCCTCCGCAGGCATGCCTGCGGGAGGTCCACCGGAGCCGTGGGACCGGCGACCAGCAGAGTGCCTACCGCGGCATGCTGCCCTGCTTGGGGCTGTGAAATGTCTAGAGCCGCCACTGATTCCAGGGCAGGGTCCTCCACCCTGTATCAGTGACCCATCCTCTTCATTATTTACCACACCCCCAATGTTTGTGCCATCTGCAAACTTTATCTCTGAGCCGCTTGCACCACCCAGTAGGCAAACAGCTGCCTTCTGCACTGGCTGGAGCTTCTGGATGGTCTTTGTCTGTAGTCCAAGTGGAACATAGTCTAGCAATGCAGGCTGGAAGTCACAAAGGTAACTGGCAAGTTCCTTGCATCTACTTGACAACCAGTGATGAGAAAGACACTTCTGGCTACAGCAGCCATCTGCAATTCCACTTACCAAATGATATTTAAAGAATCTAAAAATACATTCAATACTTTCCTAACTTTCCTTTGCATGTCAGCAATGGCCGCAGCTGCCACAGGGTTGTTATACAATGGGAGGGAATGTGCATGACTGTGAATGAAAGAAGTGTTCACAGCATAGTCTCTGCATTAAAATATGGCCCACACGATGAAAACATTCAAGGATCCCTGCTCTAGATGCTTATCTCTGCCAGCCAGCATCAGCTTGTCCAGACTGAGCCTCTGCCAACTTGTTTTCATTCATGCACCAGTACTGCCCAGACACTAAGAAAGCCAAGCAACCCAAATATGGATACAAAACAAGAGGCAGCATGGTCCAGTGGGTATGGCATGGGGTTGGTACTCAGGAGAGCTGGGTTGTCTGCCTTGGGTCATCTGTATGATGCTGGGCAGGTTGCTTCTCTTTTCTGTGCCTCTACTGGTACCATGGTATTGGTCAATCCAGTCTGGCTACAAGTGTTCTTGTCCAAAAGGACAGATGAGGCACTTCTCCCCATGAAAACTTACCAGCTCTCTTGCTAAGCTGGGCAGCCTGGACTCAGCAGTTTGTCTGTTATATGGAGTAATTCAACTGGTCAAGTCTTCATGGGGCACACCAAAGAGATAGATGCTCCAGGGAGGCGTTAATAGTCAGCTGGTGAGAGAGACATCCCAGGTGAGACACTGTACTCTCTAAGGATGATTGACAGGTCTGCCCCTCTGTTAACCATCCATGATCAGGGAAGAATACATGTTCCTTTACCTCTGTGTCATTAGGAGTAATCAGTTCTCTGGGATGGCATCCAATAATGCAGCTGCTTTGGCAAAGCATGTCCCTTATATGTGTGAGATACTGAAATCTCCACCAGATCATGCATGAGGGAACACTATAGAAAGCATATGAAAGGCTTCCAGATACTATGGTACATGGTACTGCTTTGCACTTCTACAGAGTCCTTCACTTCAGGACTGAGATCAATCATTATTATTAGCACTGGCTATATCTCCAGAGTGGGCCTCTCCTGAGCATCCCCTCAGATTTTCATCCTTTGTGTGAGGCCCCATTATCTCCCTGTTACAGGAAGGGGCACTGAAGCACAGAGTGGTGGAATGACTGGCCCGAGGTCACACAGCAAGAAGGTGGCAGAGCCAGGAATAGGACCCAGGATGCTTGACTCCTGCTGTGATTGGTTTGTAATATCCTCTCCAGGGTGCTGTGCAGGTCAGAAGAGCATTGCTAGGCCTGCAGCCTCATGGCTGGCGGCACTAGTCTGGTAGTAACATGTACTGGGTACCAGGCCCTCCATGCTGCTGGGGTCTGAAGTACATGGGCTACAGGGAGCCATTAGCTCTAAGTGGGGGGAGGGGAGGAGTCTCAAAGGCACAACGGGCAGTTAGGTGTCATGTCCCACTGAAGACAAGGGAGATAGGGCTTGTGTGAATGGTCTCTGCTACTGCCACCCCAAGGAGGGGCTGGACTATAGCATGAAGGCAGGGTCAGGAGGAGCCCATATGGGATGTGCCGAGTGCCCCAGTGTCCAAGACCAATGCAGGTTCGAGTAAGTGTTTGATTGAGAGAGAAAAATCAAAACGTGACAGATTGAAATTTCAAACCACGTGGTTGTTTATTAACAGGGATAAGTTACAACTTGGACCGGGGAGAGGCAATTTATCAACTAGAAATACTATTAGAATAAAACCACACACAACCTGAAACAGTCTATTTACATCCAACAACAAGAAACCAAATGATTTATAATCAATTGCTCACTAAAATCCAGAGCAGATACACAAAACTAAGTAAACTGTACACGCATTAACCGAATGCTGTAAAATACACCAACTAATCACAATAGCAATCAATACAACAATTTGACTCATATGCTGTATACACAACTTTGTACCAAGTAAGAGAGAGAGAAAGAAAGACAAAAGAAGGAAGAAAGAGGCTGAGCGAACAGAGTATTTACAGAAAACAAAATGCACATACCACACTCCAAGCGCAGCTGACCAGCAGTACAGACACCAAGGGCATAATGAATTGGTGAGAAGTAATCCAAAAGAAAAAGTCGACACGACACAAGCCCGCAAAATCTGGAGGAAACCCTGACTGAAAGGGTGATCAGGCCTTTCAGCTAACACGCGGATACTCCTGCTGTTTTTAGCACAAGACATAGTTTTATTCGAAGACTCTTACTCGTGTCAGCATCTGATTGGTCCCTAGCACCTTCACCAACCAGGTTCCGAGCTGGTGCCTTTTATGTAAACAGGATCTGCACCCGGCACATTACCCTTTGCTCACAGCTCTGTACTTTTGCACACGGCCCCAACTTGACCTTTTGACCAGACAGAAGGTTCAAGAATAGGCACACGGCACTATAAAGTAGCACACTGCACCATAGGGTAGCACACGGCACTAAGGTGTTGCACATGGTACCAATGTGACCTTTTGACCAACAATTGGCCATACAGACGCCATGTTTGAGCGTAGGTTTAGGGTTGTGACACCCAGTTGCCTCCTAGTTGCCTTTATCCAGCTCTGCCTGATAGAGAAGTGACCACATCACAGTTAGAAGAAATTAGTAGCCTTTGGAGAGATATTGAGGATTGAGGAACCAGGAGGCCAAGCTTCCTTCTCCCCTGTGAAGGCACCATGAGCTGAGGCACACTGAGCAGGGACCAGAAGGGAATGTTACTTTTATGGTTAAGTTGGTTGCTTCTCTCTCTCTTCAGCAAGAGAGAGAGAAGCAACCAACTTAACCATAAAAGTTATTTATTGAATAATAGTGATAACTACACAAGGATAGCTAACCCAACATAATATACATTATTAAAGGTTAATACCTAAGGTACAAAGGAAAACAGAGAGAGAGAGAGATTGAGAAGGGGATCTCACTGCTCCCTAAAGCTTGAACTGGTCGAGATTCCCAGGTGATGGTGGTAGCTCAGGGTCCTGAGGGCAGGACACAGGCAGAGTCCCCAGCACGACAATATGGAGTCCCAGTGGAGCTGATGCACAGTTTGGATCTAAGCATCAGAACACTGATTGGAGGGTGATTTTTGTAAGAGAAAATACAATAGTTCAAGGGAAAACACTAGATTTGTTTATGGGTAAACTGATGACTCAAGGGTTTTCTTTAGGCTAGACAATAGGAACTGATCACTCTTGGCTATGGGTGGTGCTTTCTTCCAGGGAGCTCACAATGCAACTAGACTGCTTCAGTATTTTGGATATAAATCAAGGATTCATTACTAGAATTGGTCTGATAATTGCTGAGCTGGGTGTGGGCAGGCGTAGGTTCATTAGCATCTGGAGCAGAGATTCCCATGATGCAGTACTTCTCTGCTTTTTCTGGTCCCAGAGTTCAGTGCGGTTCTCTGTTCTCCATTCTATGTGCAAATTGAGATATCTCCCTGTCCCATCTTTCATGCAGATGAGGCTAGGGGAATTGTCTCTGTTCTTCATTCTGTATGCTAATAGAGATGTCTTAATCTTGTCACCTTTGTCAGGAGGTGTCTAGGTGTGTCTCCCACTGCCCTTCACTTCTCTCTGCAAATTTTTTCCTCTGATGGGTTTTGGTTTAAGCAGAGGCTGGTGGGGGGTGTCTTTCATGAGTCAGGCTGGATACTGCACCCTGGTTCCCCAAGAACACAGAGCTGACTGGTATCACCCTGGAAGGGGAAGACTATAGTGACCTGGCTGGAGGGCCAAGCCACAGAAGCAGAGTACCCTGAATCACAGGGAGCGAGAGAGAGAGAGACAGCAGGGTGTGCAATGAACAGCAGAAGGGGGCATGTAACTGTCCGGTGTTGGGGCTCAGCCTTCTCAGGCGCAGCTGGGAGCCAGGGCGCCTCACTACACACAGCAAAGAGTTCCCGGTTCCGGCCCTTCAGCAGGGGTTAAACAAACAAATAGTCAATAAGCCCAGGCCCTGGGTCAGGGCGTGGCAATAAGCAGTTCAAAGCTCAAGCCCTTCAGCAGGGGCTGAGCAAACAAATAGTCTCTTAGTCTACAAGAACGGACTCCTCAGGCCAGCGAGAGGGGAGTCTGCCACCCTCGGAAGGGTGGCAGGGGAAACGCAGGCCCTCCCACTCCACTGCATTCCAGCCAGGGGCCCTAGCAGCTGCCAAGAGTCGCTGCTGTCAGTGGGGATCCTGGCTGCAACACACTGATATTGGTTCAGGCTCTTTGGGAGCCAAACAAGGGTTGGCTACCCCCGGGCCACTTCCGACCTCCCCCTCTCTGGGTACCTGTGTCTCGCCAGCATCTTCCGGTGGGTCCCAGACCATGGGTTCCTAAGGATATCGGGCCCGGGGCAGGGTTGGCCAGTCCTCCTCAGGATACCAGGCATGGGGAAGCTCAGGCCAGGCGGGAGCTCGGCCACCCGCCTCCAAGTGAGCGCTGGGGCTGTGCTTTTATACTTCCTGTCCTGCCCCTTGACTTCCGGGGGGCGGGAATGGACGGCAGTGGCTCCGCCCACATTGAAGGCTGCAGGGGCTCGGCCCTCTCAGGTGCAGCTGGGAGCCAGGGCGCCTCACTACAGGGCATCAGATCTGAGTGAAGCTAATCACCAGATGTGCCACAAGGAAGTGCCCCTAGTAGGGAGTAGAGTGCCCCATGATAGGAGGGAAGGGGTGACAGTGCATATCACCAGTGGAAAATACAGCCCCTAAGCATGTTTAAATAGCCTAGTCTCCAGACAGGCCACAGTATTTCAGAACAAGAGCAGACACTAATTTATGGGGTTACGAGGCAGTTTGACATTATTGTACAGGCACAGTGCAATCAAAGGAGTTCTCCAGGTTAAAGTTCTCACACTAAATACTTGGAGGATTTATCATGATTGACCACTTAGTGAGAGACTCCACTATCTTAAAGGAATGTGCTCAGCCTGACATGGCTTATAAAATATTCTGTAAGCAAACAGCAATCTGATTAGTGGGGCAGACGCCCCATTCTTCATCCTCAGCTGCCAGACCCTTGGCTGGCTCTCCCGAGACCCTTCCCTCTTGGAAGATGTACTCCGGGTGTTTGATGGTCGTTTGTTTCCATGTGAAAAATGAATTTATTCTCTCTGATATGTGAGCATCCTCTCTCCCTGTGCCACCCTTCCCCTGGTCCCTAAGGGTGTGGCTGTGCTGGACCTAAAGGTGGAGTCCCCAGCTCAGGTAGACTTACCCACAATAACTCTGATTGAGCTAGTGCACTAAGCAGCAGTGTAGCTGCAGCTGCGAGGGCAGTGGGAGGGGCTATTGACTCTGAGTGCATATTGTGGAAGTAGAGAAAGAACTGGCAGGGATTTGTAGGGGATCTTAATGCATGAGTCTTTGTTAGCAAGAGTTAGGCTAACTGTAACCCTAATAACGTGAGAGTTGTAGAAGCGAGGATTGTGTGAAGCAAGTGGAAAAGAACTGTGTGAGAAGTTGTTTTTTGACCGTGTATAGATAATATGAAATGTAGACTGGAGTATCTTAAGTGAGAAAAACAAGATATCAGGATGACCTATGTATAAACAAAATGCAGCTGTTGCTTATTATTGTCTGTAACAAAAGTATAAGTGCTTGCTGTAATTGTTTACCTGTTGAGAGACCTGACTAGGAAGGGGAGACCCTAGGTCCTAGTGCACTCTGTCCCTGCTGTAGCTGCTAAACAGAATAAAGCATCTGACTCTGCTGCACCCAACCAAAAAGTGAGAACTATGTTTTTCTCCAACAATATCTAGGATCTTGCACAGGATTGTACTCATGGTGAGTAGCCCATTCCCCAGATGCCACCATGGCTACATTGCTATTTTTAGCACATTAGCTCAATCTGACCTTTCTCTGATCCCCTGCAGCTGGGGTCAGACATTATAATTAAGTCTCAGTGGCCATCGTCTGGGGGAGTAGCTGTCTGGTGACAGGCGAGGCTGAGCCTGGTGTGCCTTAAAAGGCTAGCCAGCCTCTGACAGTCCACAAGAGATATTAGGTTATTTTCATATTCTCCATTAGGCCATGATTTGGGGGTAGTATGGGTCAACTGCAGGGGTAGGCAACCTTTGGCACGTGTGCCGAAGGCGGCATGCGAGCTGATTTTCAGTGGCACTCACACTGCCTGGGTCCTGGCCACTGGTCCGAGGAGCTCTGCATTTTAATTTAATTTTAAATGAAGCTTCTTAAACATTTTAAAAACCTTATTTACTTTACATAAAACAGTAGTTTAGTTATTGTGATGGAGTAGGGGCTGTCTGTGTGGGGGATGGGAGAGTTGGGGATTACTTTAGGTGAAGGACAAGTGCTCAGCCTGTAACCTGAGCCAGGGAGCAGGGAGGAGTGTCAACACCTTTGCCAGGGAAGGTGGACAAAGGAAGGGGCCGGCTGGAGGAAGTGGAGTTTAGTTTTGGTTTTGGGCTGGGTGGTTGGAATTCAGGGGACTAAGGTTCCTGGACCCCAGAAGGGCTTGACTGAGGGGTCCTGGCTGTGCCTACAAGCTCTGCTGTAACCTGCATTCCTGTTGTCCAATAAATCTTCTGTTTTACTGGCTGGCTGAGAGTCACTGTGAGTCCCAGGAAGACTGTAAACTGACAAACCTGTAAGTCTCTGGAATAGAAAGGCTTGAGAGAATTAACATGGTACACTTTAGGCTTTAGTGAGGAATTGGGAAATGCTATGAGGTAGTTTACAGCTCCCAGGCGCTCTTGGACCGTGAATGGCCCTTCCCATGATGCTTCCATCTTATGGGCCTGTTGCGCCTTCAAGACCATAACCTGGTCTCCTACCTTGAAGGAACGTTCTCTGGCATGTCTGTCATACCAGGCCTTTTGCTCTTCTTGAGCATCCTTTAGGTTCTCTCTAGCAAGGGCTAAAGAGTGTCGGAGGGTGCTTTGTAGGTTGCTTACAAAGTCCAGAATGTTAGTTCCTGGAGAAGGCGTAAACCCCTCCCATTGCTGCTTCACCAACTGCAATGGCCCCTTAACCTCATGACCATACACAAGTTCAAATGGTGAAAACCCTAAACTGGGATGTGGTACAGCCCTGTAGGCAAACAGCAACTGCTGCAACACTAGGTCCCAATTATTGGAGAATTCGTTGATGAATTTTCATATCATGGCCCCCAAAGTTCCATTGAACCTTTCCACCAGGCCATTGGTTTGATGGTGGTATGGGGTGGCAACCAAGTGATTCACCCCATGAGTTTCCCACAGTTTTTCCATGGTCCCTGCCAGGAAATTAGACCCTGAATCTGTAAGGATGTCGGAGGGCCAACCTACCCTGGCAAAGATGTCTGTTAAGGCCAGGCACACAGTGTTAGCCCTGGTGTTGCCTAGAGCTACTGCTTCCGGCCATCGGGTAGCAAAGTCCACTAAAGTCAGTACGTACTGCTTTCCTCTGGGCGTCTTTTTTGGGAAAGGGCCCAGAATATCCACAGCTACTCGCTGAAATGGGACCTCAATTATGGGGAGTGGCTGGAGAGGGGCCTTGACCTGGTCTTGAGGCTTTCCCACTCTTTGGCATACCTCACAAGACCGGACATACTTGGCAACGTCCTTGCCCATCCCCTCCCAGTGGAAGGACTTCCCCAACCGGTCCTTGGTTCTGTTCACCCCAGCATGGCCACTGGGATGATCATGGGCTAAGCTTAAGAGCTTCCCCTGGTACTTAGTTGGAACCACCAACTGTTTTTGCGGCTGCCATTCTTCCCGGTGTCCACCAGAAAGAATTTCCTTGTATAAAAGTCCTTGGTCTATAACAAACCGGGATCGATTAGAAGAGCTGAGAGGCGGTGGGGTGCTCCGTGCCGCCGCCCAAGCTTTCTGAAGGCTGTCATCTGCTTCCTGCTCAGTCTGGAACTGTTCCCTTGAGGCTGGGGTCACCAGTTCTTCCTCAGACTGTGGACTTGGGCTTGGTCCCTCTGGAAGCAATGTAGGTGATGGAGTTGTTTCCGTTGCTGGTGAACCGCTCTCCGCTGGTGCACCTGAGGTTATTTCAGGCTCTGGATGAGCCTTTTGGGTATGGCTGTCTGTTGCGTCTGCCAGTTTTGGCTCGCTGGCGCCCTCTGGCATTGAGTTTGAAGATGGGGTGCTGGTTGCTGTTCCAGTTCCGGGCCTGGGACTGGAGGTGTTCTGGCTGTTTCAGTGGTTGGCATGGAATTCGGGTCCACTACCTCTGTCGGGGTCTCTGGTAACACAGACGGGGCCTCTGTGGACGGCTCAGGAACAGGAATGGGTCTGGAAGCTTGCCTGGTTTGGCTACGTGTAACCATTCCCACTCTCTTGGCCCGCCTCACCTGGTTGGCCAAGTCTTCCCCCAGTAGCATGGGGATAGGATAATTGTCATAGACTGCAAAAGTCCACATTCCTGACCAGCCTTTGTACTGGACAGGCAGTTGAGCTGTAGGCAAGTCTACAGCTTGTGACATGAAGGGGTAAATTGTAACTTTGGCCTTTGGGTTGATGAATTTGGGGTCAATGAAGGATTGGTGGATAGCTGACACTTGTGCCCCCGTGTCTCTCCACGCAGTAACCTTCTTTCCGCCCACTCTCAAATTTTCCCTTCGCTCCAAGGGTATTTGAGAGACATCTGGGCCTGGGGATCTTGGGTGTGATGGTGGTGTAATGAATTGCACTCGCATGGTGTTCTTGGGACAGTTGGCCTTGATATGTCCCAGTTCATTACACTTAAAGCATCTTTCATCTGATGGGTCACTGGGCCGAGGTGAGTTACTGGAGACTGGTGAGGTTGAAGGGTAGGGTATCTGTGGCTTTACTTGGGTGGTATGTGGGGTCTTTGGCTGTCCTCGGTTGTAGGGTTTATGGTCTGTGTGCCCCCTGGGGTAATCGTTCCCCTTGACAGTAGCTTTCTTGCTTTCTGCCAGTTCCATCCATTTGGCTCCAATTTCCCCCGCCTCAGCGATATCTTTGGGATTTCCATCTTGTATGTACCGTGTGATGTCTTCAGGAACACCATCCAAGAACTGCTCCATTTGTATGAGGAGGTGCAGTTCTTCCAAGGATTGAATGTTGTTTCCTGTTATCCAGGCCTCATAGTTTTTTGCAATGTAGTAGGCGTGTTTGGGAAATGACACCTCTGGTTTCCACTTTTGGGTTCTGAAGCGCCGACGGGCATGATCTGGGGTTATCCCCATTCTGTATCTGGCCTTGGTTTGAAAAAGTTTATAGTCATTCATTTGCTGCTTAGGCATTTCAGCTGCCACCTCTGCTAAAGGTCCACTGAGCTGTGACCTCAATTCTACCATGTACTGGTCTTCGGGAATGCTGTACCCAAGACAGGCTCTTTCAAAATTTTCCAAGAAGGCCTCGGTGTCATCACCTGCCTTGTAGGTGGGAAATTTCCTGTGCTGTGGAGCAATAATGGGCGCCGGGTTGTTAGGGTTGGCTGGCACATGCAGCCCAGCTTTTGCCAACTCCAGTTCATGTTTTCTCTGTTTTTCCTTCTCTTCATTCTCTTTTTGTTGTTTTTTCCATTTCTTTTTGTTGTTTTTCCATTTCTTTTTGGTGCTTTTCCATTTCTCGGCGGTGGGCCAACTCTTCTTCTTCTTGTTTCCTTCGGTGGGCGAACTCTTCTTCCTCTAGTTTTCTTTTGTGTGCTGCCTCTTGGGCTGCTTGTTCTCTTTGGAAGGCTGCCAGTTTGATGCTTTCTTCCTTTTCTTTCATCTCCATCTGTCGCCTGTGTCCAGCTTCTTTGATTTGTTCTTCGGCCTCAATTTTTGCCTTAGAAGTCATGGTTCCTGTTTTCTTGTGTTGGGGTGCCCTCCGGTGTTTATCTTCTGAACTGCAGGTTCTCTGTTGCCTCCTGAAGTCTGCCTAGCAACAGTGCCTTTAGCTAATTTTCAATGTTAAGTAAACCTGAAAAACCACTTTATTTGCATTCATATAATGCTGGAACTTGCCTCCTAATGGGAGGGCTATTGCATGACAAAAGACCCTTAACAGTCTGGTAATGGCTTCTTGCTTAACATGCAAGCCACAAACTGCCAGAGAGAGCAGAAAAAAAAATTCTCTCTGATTCCCTTTTAAAACCAACCTATTTCTCTCTGCTAAAAAGCCCTTAGCAGAGAAGAGAAAAATATAATATTCCTACTGGCTTCTGGATTCTGTCTATATCCCACCCGCTGCTACACCATATCATAACCTTAGTCCCAGATTTGGACCTTAGCGTCCAAAATATGGGGGTTAGCATGAAAACCTCCAAGCTTAGTTACCAGCTTGGACCTGGTACCTGCTGCCACCACCCAAAAAATTAAAGTGTTTTGGGGCACTCTGGTCCCCCTGAAAAACCTTCCCTGGGACCCCAAGACCCAAATCCCTTGAGTCTCACAACAAAGGGAAATAATCCTTTTTCCCTTCCCCCCTCCAGGTGCTCCTGGAGAGATACACAGACACAAGCTCTGTGAAACTACACAGAGAGACTCCCCCTCTCTGTTCCCAATCCTGGAAACAAAAAGTACTTTCCTATTCCCCCAGAGGGAATGCAAAATCAGGCTAGCAATCCAACACACAGATCTCCCCTTGATTTCTTCCTCCCACCAATTCCCTGGTGAGTACAGACTCAATTTCCCTGAAGTAAAGAAAAACTCCAACAGGTCTTAAAAGAAAGCTTTATATAAAAAGAAAGAAAAATACATACAAATGTTCTCTCTGTATTAAGATGATATAATACAGGGTCGATTGCTTAAAAGAATATTGAATAAACAGCCTTATTCAAAAAGAATACAAATCAAAGCACTCCAGCACTTATATTCATGCAAATACCAAAGAAAAGAAACCATATAACTTACTATCTGATCTCTTTGTCCTTACACTTAGAAACAGAAGACTAGAAAGTAGAAACTGCTTCTCCAAAGCTCAGAGAAAGCAGGCAGGCAGACAAAAGACTCAGACACACAATTCCCTCCACCCAAAGTTGAAAAAATCCGGTTTCCTGATTGGTCCTCTGGTCAGGTGCTTCAGGTGAAAGAGACATTAACCCTTAGCTATCTGTTTATGACACCTGGACCCCAGAAGGGCTTGACTGAGGGGTCCTGGCTGTGCCTACAAGCTCTGCTGTAACCTGCATTCCTGTTGTCCAATAAATCTTCTGTTTTACTGGCTGGCTGAGAGTCACTGTGAGTCCCAGGAAGAGGGGTGCAGGACCGGACTCCCCCATGCTCCGTGACAATTGGTGGCAGCGGCAGGTTATACTGCACCCCGTGGATGATGCTTCCTGCAGTAAGTGACTGGGGAGCAGTAAAACGAAGGGACGATTTTAGGGGTGATTAACCCCTGGGACTGTGTGCCCACTGAGAAGGACTTTGCAGTAACAGGGTCCCCCGGGGGGTTGCAGCGAGCGGTCCCAGGGGCGGAGGAGTCTGCAGGTCGACCCTGGCAGAGAGATGGTGACCTCAAGAAGGGCTGGTGCACTAGGGGTCTCCCTGGAAACCGTGGGGAGCGGCGAGCACCCCGACCTGTGAGTGGCCAGCAGGAAGACTTATGCCAAGCGGCGTAAGTGCTACCTGGTGGAGCTGTGCAAGCAGAGGGGGCTGCGCAGGGGGAGGGTCACCAAAGACCAGCTGATTGTCCAGCTGGAGGAGGAAGATTGCTTGAATGAACTAATCCCTGTCTCTGAGGGAAGCAGCCTGGCAGATGCAGCGCAGGCACCAGTGCCTTTCCCCACTGGGAGTGGTCAGCCGGCGGCTATGGGCTTCCCGAGACCCCCCTTCCTATGCCTAGGGGAAGGGCGGGGAGGAACCCAGTGAATATCGAGGGCACTGTGACCCCCCCGGCCAGCAGGGGATCCTCCCGGTGAAGCTCACCCCCCAGCAGGGGATTGTCCCGGCGATGCTCGGCATCCGTGGAGCGGAAGCGGCTGGAATGGGAGAGAAAGCTAAAACTGAGAGAGCTGGAGGATCGGGAGAAACAGAGAGAACATGAGGAGAGACAAAGATAGCGGGAACAGGAGGAGAAAGAGAAACAGCGTCATCATGAGCTGGAACTGGCGAAGCTGAGGGGCAGCGGGCCCCCGGCTGCGGTGAGTGAAGTGGGGACCCAGGACTGCACGGAGCTTTGATAAGTGCATCCTGGCCCTGCGTAAGAAGGGGGAGGACATGGATGACTTCCTGGATGCCTTTGAGATGGCCTGCGAGCTGCACCAGGTAGCTCCGGCAGATAGGCTCCGGGTTCTCACCCCCTTACTGGACCCCAAGGCCGTGGCATTGTACCTCCAGATGGGAGAGGAGGAGAAATGGAACTACGAACTATTCAAGCAGGCCCCGCTGCGCAAGTTTGGGCTGACTCCTGAGGTGTACCGGGAGAGGTTCCGGAGTCAGTATAAAACCCCTGAGGTCTCCTTTCTGCAACTAGCCGTCCGCATGGAGGAATATGCCAGCAAGTGGGCAGATGGGACTCAGACAAAGGAGGACATGATTAAACTGCTGGTACTGGAGCAACTTTATGAGCGGTGCCCATCCGACCTGAGGCTTTGGTTGAGGGACCAAAAGCCAGAGAAACCATGACATGCAGGGCAGCTGGCCGATGACTTTGTGAAGAGCCAGTCAAGGGGTGGCAAGGAAGAGTCCCAAAGAAACAGACCCGCCGCAGCGCAGAGAGAGAGTTATCCTGGGACCTCCCAAAGGGGGAATAGGGAGAATCCCATCCCAAGGGATATCCCAACGTCAGGGACAACCGACCAGTTCTAGGGGACCAATGGGACATGAGCTGCTATCAATGTGACCAGAAGGGCGACATACGGTCCCAGTGCCCCAAGCTCAAGGACAGACTGAGCAGGCCGACCCCACACCTGGTTAACTTGGTAGAGACCCAGCTGGACGAGGGGCAGCATTTGCAGGAAAGGGGGTCTGGCCGTGTACCACCTGCGAAGGAGGGAGGAGGCCCCAGGTCAGCTCCTCTGAGGGGCTGGATGCTCCAGGCTCCGAGTTTTTGGTTTACAAGGTGGGCGTGGGGCTACCCCTCTGGAAAGAGTGCCTTGTTTCCCTGGAGGTAGATGGGAGGGAGGTCACTGGGTACTGGGACACTGGCGCAGAGGTGACGCTGGCCAGGCCCAAGGTGGTGGCCTCAGATCGGATTGTGCCTGACACCTACCTGACCCTGATGGGTGTGGGTGGGACCCCATTCAAGGTGCCCGTGGCGAGGGTACACCTGAAGTGGGGGGCCAAGGAGGGCCCCAAGGACGTGGGGGTAAACCCACATTTGCCCACAGAGGTGTTAATGGGGGGGGGACCTAGAGGTCTGGCCAAGCAATGCCCAAGGTGTCCTGGTTGTGACTCGTAGTCAGAGTCAGTGCAGGGCACGGCGCCCTGACAACGGGGAAGGTACTCTGCCCGAGGCGCAGGACCCTAACCTGATGGGGATGGAATGCCCAGGGACACGGCTCAGAGAGGCTGTGGCCTCAGACCCAGCCAGCGAGAGAGAGCATGTCCCCATCACTGTTCCAGCTGCTGAGTTTCAGGCCGAGTTGCAGAAAGATCCCTCCTTGTGGAAGCCCAGGGACCGGGCTAACCTCAGTGCGGTACAGACCATGAGGAGAGGTTGCAAGGAGAGGTTCCTGTGGGAGAAGGGGTTCCTGTACAGAGAATGGGCTCCCCTCAGGGAATTAGAGTCAGGGGGGAATCAGGAGGCAGCTGGTGGTTCCCCAGAAGTTTCTCCACAAGCTACTGTACCTGGCCTATGACATCCCTCTCGCAGGGCACCAGGGAATCCGGCGCACCAGGCAGAGGCTGCTACAGAACTTTTATTGGCCTGGGGTCTTTACCCATGTTCGACAGTACTGCCGATCCTGTGACCCCTGCCAAAGGGTGAGGAAGGCCCGAGACAAGAGGAAAGCAGCTTTGAGGCCTTTACCCATCATAGAAGAGCCTTTCCAGAAGGTGGCCGTGGACATAGTGGGACCTATCAGCAAGGCGACCCGGTCGGGAAAGAAATACATTCTGGTGGTGGTAGATTTCGCCACTTGCTATCCCGAGGCGGTGGCTTTGTCCTCTATCGAAGCAGACACCGTGGCAGATGCGCTGCTGACCATTTTCAGCTGGGTGGGTTTCCCCAAGGAAGTCTTAACGGACCAGGGGTCCAACTTCATGTCGGCCCTGCTCTGGTGTTTGTGGGAGAAATGTGGGGTCCGGCACAACTGGGCCTCAGCGTATCACCCCCAATCCAATGGAGTGGTGGAAAGGTTCAACGGGACTCTAAAGATGATGCTAAAAACATTTATGAACCAGAACCCACAGGATTGGGACAAGTACTTGCCTCACCTGCTGTTCGCGTACAGGGAGGTACCCCAGGAATCTACCGGGTTTTCGCTTTTTGAACTGTTATATGGAAGGCGGGTAAGGGGGCCCCTGGATCTGATGAGAGATGAATGGGAGGGGAAGGCCACTCCCAATGGAGAGTCAGTGGTTTAGTATGTCCTGACCTTCCGGGAAAGACTGGCCAAGCTCATGGGCCTGGCCAGGGAGAATGTGGCCAGAGCCCAGAGGAAGCAGAAGGTCTGGTATGACCGCATGGTGCGGGCCCGCGCCTTCGCCACCGGGGATCAGGTGATGGTTCTTATCCCCGTGAGGAAAAACAAACTCCAGGCCGCCTGGGAAGGGCCCTTCAAGGTTATCAAGCAACTAAATGAGGTAAACTATGTGGTGGAGCTGTCGAATTGGGCACATCACCGTCGAGTGTACCATGTGAATATGATGAAGCCATACCATGAGAGGGGGAATGTGGTGTTGGCCGTGTGTGGACATTGGGAGGAGCAGGGAGATGACCCTTTAGTGGATCTATTCCATGGGACAAAAGCTGGTTCCCCCCGGAGGCAATTCCCCTCTCTGATCAGCTGACCCTGGCCCAGCACGCTGAGATCAGAGGGGTGCTGCATCTGTACCTACAGCTGTTTTCCAACCAGCCTGGATGCACTAATTTGACTGTCCATCAGGAGGAGAGCGGGTCACATCCCCCGATAAGATGCTCCCCTTTTCGGGTCACCGGGAAAACTGCCCAGGACCTAGAAAGAGAGGTCAGGGACATGCTGGCTTTAGGGGTGATCCAGCCATCCTCCAGCTCTTGGGCCTCGCCAGTGGTGCTGGTCCCCAGAAGGGATGGGGCGATCTCGTTCTGTGTGGACTATTGAAAGCTCAATGCCATCACTGTATCTGATGCCTACCCCATGCCCAGGCCTGAAGAGCTCCTAGACAAGCTGGGAGGCGCTCAGTACCTTACCACCATGGATCTTACAAAGGGCTACTGGCAAGTGCAGCTGGATGCAGATGCCAGGCTGAAATCGGCCTTTATCACCCCTTTGGGGCTCTATGAGTTTCTGACCCTGCCCTTCGGCCTCAAGGGAGCGCTGGCCACCTTCCAGTGCCTGGTGGATCAGCTACTGCGGGTGATGGAGAGTTTTGCCTTAACGTATATTGATGACATCTGCGTCTTTAGCCAGACCTGGGAGGACCACGTCTGCCAGGTTAAACAAGTGCTGGACCGACTCCAGGAGGCTGGGTTAACCGTAAAGGCTGAGAAGTGCAAGATGGGGATGGCTGAAGTATCTTACCTGGGCCATCGGGTGGGGAGCAGCTGCCTAAAGCCGGAGCCAGCCAAGGTGGAGGTGATCAGAGACTGGCCCACTCCCCAAACCAAAAAGCAGGTCCAGGCCTTTATTGGGATGGCAGGGTACTATCAAAGGTTTGTGCCCCACTTTAGTGCCATAGCTGCCCCCCTCACTGAGCTGTGCAAGAAGAGGAAGCCAGACATGGTGGTCTGGACCGAGCAGTGCCAGCAGGCTCTCCGGGCGCTGAAGGAAGCTCTGGTTAGTGGCCCAGTTCTGGCAAACCCAGATTTTGACAAACTATTTATGGTGTTCACTGACGTCTCAGACACGGGACTGAGGGAGGTGTTAAAGAAAGAGGATGAAAAGGGGGAGAGACACCCCATCGTGTACCTGAGCAAGAAGTTGCTACCCCGGGAGCAGAACTACGCGGCCATCGAGAAGGAATGCCTGGCCATGGTGTGGGCCCTTAAGAAACTGGAGCCATATCTCTTTGGACGACACCTTACTGTGTACACCGACCACTCTCCCCTGACCTGGCTGCACCAGATGAAAGGAGCCAACGCCAAGCTCCTGAGGTGGAGCCTGCTCCTGCAGGACTATGACATGGATGCAGTCCGTGTGAAGGGAAGTGCCAATCTGATAGCGGACGCGTTGTCCCAGAGTGGGGGCCCTGAACTTCCCCAGGTCACTGGGTAGAGTGACTCCACTCAGTTCAGTCTCGAAGAGGGGAGAGATGTGATGGAGTAGGGGCTATCTGTGTGGGGGATGGGAGAGCCGAGGATTACTTTAGGTGAGGGACAAGTGCTCAGCCTGTAACCTGAGCCAGGGAGCAGGGAGGAGTGTCAACACCTTTGCCAGGGAAGGTGGACAAAGGAAGGGGCCGGCTGAAGGGAATGGAGTTTAGTTTCGGTTTTGGGCTAAGTGGTTGGAATTCAGGGGACTAAGGTTCCTGGACCCCAGAGGGACTTTATTGAGGGGTCCTGGCTGTGCCTACAAGCTCTGCTGTAACCTGCATTCCTTTTGTCCAATAAATCTTCTGTTTTACTGGCTGGCTGAGAGCCACCGTGAGTCCCAGGAAGAGGGGTGCAGGATCGGACTCCCCCACACTCCGTGACAGTTATATATTATAGACTTCTAGAAAGAGACCTTCTAAAAACTTTAAAATGTATTACTGGCACGTGAAACCTTAAATTAGAGTGAATAAATGAAGTCTCAGCACAGCACTTCTGAAAGGTTGTCGACCTCTGATCAACGGGTAATGTTCTGTACTAAGAACTATACTCAGAATGACCACTAGGTGGCATTTTATACCCATTGTGTGCATAGTACTAACAGCCATGTTCCCGTGATTACAGAAACCAGCCACTGACAGAGGTGTGTTAGATTACTGCTAGCCTCTAGGGATCAACTCTTTGATCTCATATGGCAGGAGGAGACACTACGAACCAATGGTCTGATCTATGAAACACCTCTGTTCCTAATGATTCCCATGCGTGCAGCCTTTGCCTGTAGATGTTCACTAAGCTAGTGTCAGAGTAGCAGCCGTGTTAGTCTGTATCCACAACAAGAACAGCAGTACTTGTGACACCTTAGAGCAGGCCTGCACAACATGCAGCCTGCGTGGGCTCACTGTGCAGCGCGCAGGCAAGTGGCAGGCCGGGGCTGCTGGGTTTGCCCCTGTCCGGGGTGAGGGGCCCACCTCACGTGCACGCACTGCGCTCCAACTACCCTAATGGACAGAACCGCACGTGTCTCCGTCTCCTGCTCCCCCGCCTGGTGTACAGTGGGTGCATCACTTCTGGGGCCTGCTGGGCACGAGGCAGAGCCAATAAGTGCTGAGTGAGGGGAGGGGTGCCCGGCCTGGGCTCGAGCTGCAGCTGGGGATGGGGTGGGGACAACTGGCTCGAGACCCCCCATAAACCCCCCCTTTGGTTGGGGGCGGGGCAGCTACTGCGCT
This sequence comes from Gopherus flavomarginatus, assembly GCF_025201925.1. Classification (NCBI taxonomy): domain Eukaryota; kingdom Metazoa; phylum Chordata; order Testudines; family Testudinidae; genus Gopherus; species Gopherus flavomarginatus. Next base: position 52,806,495 of record NC_066624.1, read on the forward strand.
GGTTGGTCCCCGGACGGTCTCCATAGTGATTGGGGGGGGCCTGTTGAACTGTCCGTGGGCAGCCAGGAAATCCCTGGGAGAGACGTGTATGTGTGTCTCTCTCTGTGTGTTTTGTACATGCCCTGCCCCGACTGCTGCCCCCTTTCCTGGTCCAGGGACCTTCCTCCTCCCCAGCCCCTAATCACACTGCCACCCCCCATGACTCCTGTGTTTGTGTGTTGGACAGTCACATCCATTCCCTTCACACTGCCCCCCTTTTCCCCTCCCCAGCTTAGTTCATAGCCCCAGAAAATCCCTACAAACTGTCCCCCTTTCTGCCTCCCCTTATTTCATAGGGGGATGATGAGCCGAATGGGCAGGCAGGTGGTGGTGGCGAGGCTTTATACTTTGAGGGTGGGGGCATGAGAAGGCGAGTGGGAAGTCGGTGGCTGGAGGGGGGTTGTTTCTGTGGGGCCGGGTGGTGCTGGGGAGGGGGATGTGTTTTGTGGGGGCTGGGTGGCGCTGGGGGTGTGTGTGTTTCGGTGGGGCTGGGGGCGTTTTGGCCCTCAGCTGTTTTCTTTCGAGTAATATGGCTCTCTCTGCTTTACGAGCTGTGCAGGCCTGGTCTAGGCTGAGGTTGGTGGTCGGATGGAAATTGTTGAAATCATGGTAGAATTCCTCAAGGGCTTCTTTTCCCTGGGTCCAGATGATGAAGATGTCATCAGTGTAGCGCAAGTAGAGTAGGGGCATTAGGGGACAAAAGCTAAGGGAGCGTTGTTCTAAGTCAGCCATAAAAATGTTGGCATACTGTGGGGCCGTGCAGGTACCCATAGCAGTGCCACTGACTTGAATGTATATATTGTCCCTAAATGTGAAATAGTTGTGAGTGAGGACAAAGTCACAAAGTTCAGCCAACAGGTGAGCTGTGACATTATCGGGGATACTGTTCCTGATAGCTTGTAGTCCATCTTTGTGTGGAATGTTGGTGTAGAGGGTTTCTACATCCATAGTGGCCAGAATGGTGTTTTCTGGAAGATCACCGATGGACTGTAGCTTCCTCAGGAAGTCAGTGGTGTCTCGAAGATAGCTGGGAGTGCTGGTAGCGCAGGGCCTGAAGAGAGAGTCCACACAGCCAGACAATCCTGCTGTTAGGGTGCCAATGCCTGAGATGATGGGGCATCCAGGTCCAGGTTTATGGATCTTGGGTAGCAAATCTGGTTGGGGTTTTAGGCATGTGTCTGTACAGATCTGTTCTTGTGTTTTTTCAGGGAGTTTTTTGAGCCGATGGTATAGTTTCTGTTGGTAATCCTCAGTGGAATCAGAGGATAATGGCCTGTAGAAGGTGGTGTTAGAGAGCTGTCTAGGAGCCTCTTGTTCATATTCCAAGCCGGTGATTGCCATATGAGTCTCAGCCTTGAAAAGTCATGCTTTGTAGGGATTGTGTATTACCAATATTAGACGTTGTTTCCTCCAATGATGAAACCTGTAATTTAAAGAGAAAGCAGCCCTGCTCAGTCACTCACTGACTGGTGTAATCTAGATGCATGTTTAGTTAAATACAGTCCTGCCCCCGTGTGATGATAGACTTATGTGACAAGTATCAGAGGGGTAGCCGTGTTAGTCTGGATCTGTAAAAGCAGCAAAGAGTCTTGTGGCACCTTATAGACTAACTGACGTTTTGGAGACTATGTGACGTTCACACTATACTGTCTGAGCCATTCAGCAACAGGGATGGAGGAAAACACAGCATCTCAGGCAAACTGATGAAAGAACAATGTCAGGAAATGGATGGAGCCGTGATTCTTTGTGTCAGAAAATCAATAAGTCAGTGGGTCTTGCACTCCATTCAGCATTCTTATCCTACTTATAAATCCAAGTGGGAGCCAGGCAGCTAATGGAGTGGGTGGTGCTGCAGAATGATACAAATGCTGCTAGACTCTGTAAACATCAAAATACAGAGAGCACTTAAAATACTAGTTTGATAACACATCCTGACCTGATGGTCGTCTTTCTCCTTAAGAGTAAAGAAGAGATCAGTCTAGCACAGTGGTTCCCAAACTTTAACAACCTGTGAACCCCTTTCACTAAAATGTCGTCTCGCAAACCCCCTCCTAAAAATGAATATTTACAGGGATTTTCTCCTTTACCTGAGTATAAATTATAAAAGAAGTGATCTTGGAAATATAAAATTTGTTTTTGTCATGCTTTTTATACACTTTATTATTAATTATTATTTATCATTACAGTATTTTTATTACATTATGAAAACGACAAGACTTCCAAGATCTCACTTTGGTAGATTGTATCACTTTGAATAAACCTGTTAGAAGATAAGGATCCTATGTTTCATCAAGGAGTATCAGATGTAAAATAGCATGAAGGTATTTAAGAAGTCAATTCAAAGAGTTCCTCCTACACAAGCATTCAAGTCTTGAGCAGTCCAGGCAAACAAGGCATGTTACAACAAAGCTTAGCTGCCTGTTTAATTTTAAAAAACAGCAAAATATATTCACCTCCCTTTCCATTTCTAAGAAGTCTTGAAGTTTAAATCTCCTCAGTGTGATAGATTATGCTTGCTTTGATCTGTTTAGCTCTTGGAAGTCCAGGGGCTCTGAGCTGCTGGCCCTGTACTGCCCAGGGTCCCTACGGACAGCTCTGTCCGCCATTAGTGAATTTTTTCCCAAGAACCCCCTGTAACATTTCGCAAACCCCCAGGGGTTCACGAACCCCAGTTTGGGAACCGCTGGTATAGCACTGTGAGTCTAACTGCACTGAGTAAGCAGAAGCTGCTAATACATGTGTGTGTACAAGGACCTCGTGCACATAACAAAGAAAAATAAATGAGAGCTGTAGGTGCTCAGCATTATTGGAAATCAGGCACTTAGACACCTAAATATTGCGTTGGATCCAGGGCTTAAATTCAGCTGGAGGCTAGGGCAGCATGCTGTATCTCTCAGGAGTGTGGATTTCATACTCCCAAGAGACATAGGTATGCTGATGTAAGTTTTCAGTGTAGACCAACCCTTAATGACTACAGGGCAGATACCCACAATAGCTGAAGACATTAAGGTCTTGGCAAGATCTTCAGCGTGTTTTTTTCTTCCTACCAACATCACCTCAGTCTTGCCTGGGGTAAGTTTTAGCCAGCTGTTTTTCATCTATGATTTCATGATTGCCAATATTTATGCTAGTCTGCCAGAGTAATATTCAGTCACCCAGCCTTGGTTATTGGTAACCCAATTAAGGAGTCTCTTCACTCCTCATTTTTATTATATAAAGTGTTCCTTTAATCTTTTTATGGGCAGATTTTTCCAAGATGAAAGGTGATAGTTCTGTATGATTTCCTACTAAGCTCTCAGTAGAAATGTATCTTTGATGACTTCAGTGAGGCTAGATGTCTGTTGTCTCTATCTGAAGTTGTGGTGAAGACAACTTAGGAAATGCAGTTGACTCCAGTGATGATTTAACTAGGAATTCTTCTCTTTTTTTCCCACCTAACATTACTATAGTCTGCGTTTTGATTTGTGGATCAGGCCTTCTTACTGATAGAAGAGTGTTTAATGGTTATTTCTGGAACAAGCATCTGTCAGCCTTCATTAGGGCTTGTTACTCACAAGATGACTTATTATGCAAGCACTGTGCTTACAAAATAGAGATATTGCTAATTTTTTCTTTTCATGGCTATGAATTGCTATCTTGTTATAGCATTCCCTTCCTTATTTGGACTTACTGATTGGTTCTTATCTTTTCCCATTTCTCTGTATTTGTTTTTGATGGAATGAACACAGCATTAATTAAGAATACAAACCTAAATACCAGGTACAAAGCAAGAGTACAAAATATGTAGTGCCTAGACCAGGGGTCAGCAACCTTTCAGAAGTGGTGTGCTGAGTCTTCATTTATTCACTTTAATTAGAGGTTTTGCATGCAGGTAATACATTTTAATGTTTTTTAGAAGGTCTCTCTCTATAAGTCTATAATATATAACTAAACTAGTGTTGTATTGTAAAATAAACAAGGTTTTCAAAATATTTAAGAACCTTCATTTAAAATTAAATTAAAATGTTGAACATATGCTGTCAGCCTGCTCAGCCCGCTGCTAGTCTGCAATTCTGTTCACATAGGCCGGCAGCGAGCTGAGCGGGGCCTGTGGCCAGGACCCCAGCTGGCAAGGATCTAGCAGCCAGAACCCCAGACTGGCAGCGGGCTGTGTGGGGCCGGCAGCTGGGACCCCAAACCAGCAGTGGGCTTAGCGGCTCAGCCCACTGCCGCTCAGGGATTCCATCCGCTGGCTCCTGCCAGTCAGGATCCTGGTTGCCAGACCCACTCAGCACGCTGCCTGTCTGGGGTTCTGGTCCTGCCTACATACAGTGGGTACCTATCTTCTCCCTGGTTCTGGCCCATTCTCTTCCTCTCTCTGCACTGAGCTGAGGGTGAGAGTTCACTGAGCACAGGGCTGGTAGGTGAAGGGTCTGGCCAAGAGCTAGAATGAGCGAGGGGCCTCAGGGTTGGGGCACAAGGTCGGGTGTGGGGCACTTACCTGGGCAGCTCCTATTTGGTGCGAGGGGTGCAGGTGGGAATGGGGGGGTGCAAGAGTCAGGATGTGAAGGGTTCATGGGATGTGGGGGGGCTGGGTATGTGGGGGTGTGCAAGAGTCAGGGAAGAGGGCTGGGGGCATGTGAGGGAGTGCAGGTGTAAGGGGGGAAGGGGCTGGGTATGTGTGGGGGTGCCAGAGTCAGGGCTGGGGTCATGGGGGGTGTGAAGGAGTCAAGCAGAGGGCTGGGTGTGTATAAGAGGGGTACAGGGCTCAGGGCAGGGGTCTTGGGGGTGTGCGGGGCACAGAGCTCAAGGCATAGGACTGGGGGCAGAGGGCTGAGTGTGTGTGTGCGGGGGTCAGGGCTCAGGGCAGGGTGTGCGTGAGGGGGGCTCAGGGCAGAGGCCTGGGGGTACATGAGGCGGGGTCAGGGCAGGGGGCTGGAGGGAATATGCCCCTATTCCACCCCATCTTCCCCAAGGCCCTGCCTCCGCTTCTTCTCTGCCTCCACTGGGAGCAACGAGCACGCTGACTCTGCTCCTTCCCAACCCTCATAAGGGCCATCAGCTGATCAGGCGGCAGGGAGGGAGGGACGGAGAGGTGGAGGAGGGGCAGGAACGCAGCACACTACAGGAAGAGGCAGGGGAGCCAGCAGGACCAAGCTTCTGCCTCCTGCCCCTTGCCCCCTGCCCCCCGGGGTGGGGGGCGGAGGGCGGAGAAGAATGGGCCGGGTCGGCTGGGCAGGATTTTTAATGGCACAGCTGCTGCCTGCTGGAGTCCCGGCAGGCAGCAGCGGTGCCATTAAAAATCGGCTTGCTTGCCGTTTTTGGCACGCGTGCCATAGGTTGCCGACCCCTGACCTAGACAAATACCAGCTATATTCCATATCTCTTCAGCTCATTCAGTGTATAAGTATAATGATGTCTCTTTAATTGATTCCCCCTCTGCATCGTCTCCTAATTAACCAACTACAAACACTTGACCAGAACAAATCACACAAAACATAGAAGAACTGATTCTTTCCCCAAATACTCAGTTCCTGGTGGAGAGACTTGTCCCTACTGGGTGTGAAGGTTGCAGATCCCTGGAGACATCTAGACAGGTTTATGTGTAGTACTAGGGAGGAGCCAGTGGCTGTGGTATATATAGGTACCAGTGACATAGGGAAAAGTGGGAGAAAGTTCCTGGAGGCCAAATTTAGGCTGCGAGGATTGAAGTCCAGGACCTCCATGGTAGCATTCTCTGAAATGCTTTTAGTTCCACACTCAAGGCCAGTTAGACAGGCAGAACTGTAGTGTGTCAATGAGTGGATGAGACGATGGTGTAGGGAAGGGGCTTAGATTTATTAGGAACTGGAGACCCTTTTGGGAAAAGAGGAGCCTATACAGGAAGAATGGGCTCCACCTAACCGAAGACAGAACCAGATTGCTGGCAAATAAAATTTAAAAGGTTGTAGAGGAGTTTTTAAACTAAGGGCTGGGGGAAAGCCAACAGGGGAAGAGGAGCACATGTTTGGACAGAGACATCCCTTAGGGGAAAATCTGTTAATGGGGAGTCTCTATGTCCCATTAAGGAGCAGAGGATGGAAGATGATAAAGTACAGGTAGTATCTGATGAGAAACAGTCAAATGAAAGAGAGTCCTATTCAATTATATCACATTATGGCAGATAGCTAGAAAGTGGCAAAATCTATAAGTGCTCATATACAAATGCTAGAAATCTAAATAATAAGATGGGTGAACTTTAGTGTCTGATACTAAATGAGGATATTGAAATAATAGGCATTACATAAACTTCATGAAATGATGATAATCAATGGCACACGGTAATACCAGGGTATAAGATATAAAAGGATGAGAAAGTAGGTCATGCTAGTGGGGAGAGTGGCACAATATGTGAAAGAAAGCAGAGTGTCAAATACAGGGGTGACAGTAACTTTAAAGGACTTATGGGTACATCGGAGTCCTGAGCAGGGGCGTGGTCTCAACTGGAAGAGGCAGGGCCTTTCCAGGTTTAAAGGCCCTGGGACTCCGGCTGTGGCTGGGAACCCCAGGGCGTTTAAATCACCCTGGAGCTACCAACTAAAGAGGTGGCTGGGAGCTCTGGGGCTCAGAGGGGAATTAAAGGGCCCAGGGCTCCGGCCACCGCAGCAGGCGCTGGGGTGAGAGGGGGATGAGCTTGGCTGCCAGTGTGTGCTAAGCACCCACTAATTTTTTTCTGTGTGTGTCTCTCTCTCACACAGACACACACACACATAGAATCCAGTTTAACTTAGTGAACAGCAACCACCCCCAAGCACCCCTCCCCTCAAACCCCCCAACAGCATTAGCATAAAGTCAAAGAACAAAGAAAAGGCCCTTTGTTGTTTTCTGGGTCCGTGCAAGTGTGGAATAAGTAATTACCAATCCCCTCAGGCACCTCCCTCCCTCTCCCCATCTAGCTCAACACCAGAGCTGTGGAGTTAATTGAGGTGCGGAACGGATTTCTTCTTGCTATTCAGTTCCTTTAAAAAGTGCCTTTTGATTTATTTTTCCAGTGGCTTGAATACAGGCAATTTCTCCCTTATTGAAGGGAAATTAGCCCATCAGAGGTGGCCTTCATTCTATCCTTTGTGCAGTTCCAGGCTACAGACACAAAGGCAGCCTCGTCGCTTTGTAAAAACAGACTGTCCATGTTATTTTTGGGAAGGGGGGACGGTGGGGTTAGAAAGCAAGGCCTGGATGGAAAAGTTGTTGGGGAGGTGGTTACCCATGCTGCCAGGACTCCAGGAGCAGGGACGCATCCATAGTAAGCTGATACCTGTTCGCAGGTTCCGCTTTGGAAGCAAACTCCAGTCTTTGCTGTGGCAGTAACTCGGTGGCAGCAAAACTGCATTTCAGCAAAAGAGCAAGCAAGGTCAAGAGATTAAAATCAGTTCATCCCTCCTCCCTCGGGGATCACACACCCATGTTTCTAAATGGCCACAAGACAAGAGTTAATTTCCTTGACCACAGGCAAAGTGATAGAGATACTGTTACGGCAGCAGCTAGATTCAATAAATTATTATTTCATCCTCCTTGTGCCAGTGCAGTGCACAGAGTGGGTACTAGCCGCTTCCATCTGCACAGTGGTGTTTGGATCAGCTGTCTGGCCTACCATGCTAAGAGTTCTTCTTAGGCTTACTCCTGGGTGCCCTCGTTGCCTTACACCAGTTTGTTTCCACCTGACAGCTTCATACGGGAGTCTGTGTCGACATCCTGAGGACATGCCCCAGATACGTCCAGAACTTCTTAGTGTTGCCAACTCTCATGATTTTACCATGAGTCTCATGATAATTATGGTTTTCCTTAAAGCCCCAGCTCCTAGAGCCAAGTGCAGATGTGATGATTTCAGCCTTTATTCATAAGAAAAAATAAGTTAGTTCTAGCCCTCGTGGCGGTGGAGAAAGTTTCCAAATGTGACCCCGGGGCACCCTAGGGCTCAAAAGGCAGAAGGCAACTGAAAAGAATCCCCCATCTATTATTTTTACATAATCTTATGATTTTTAAAGCCAATATCATGATTTCTGATGAGCCTGACTCATGATTTTTAACATTTGGGGTTGGCCGTATTGCTTCCTTCTGACTCTGGTGGAAACAAGCTGCTGGCTGGTGATTTCATGGATCTCTTTGTTGTCTCGAATCTTCCATACTCACTTGTTTTCGAAGGCATCTAGTTTTCTGTCCAGTGTTTTGGTAGATCTCCAGTTCTTGCAGCTTTATGTTAGCATTGAGATTACATTTGAACTGAAAATTCTCAGTTGTGCTGATGCTGTGTATCTTCTATTTCTATTAAATTTAGTAAATGCTATGGATACCTTTCCTATCTTTGATGCCACTTCTTTCTTGAGGTCTCTATTGGCCATTATAGTGCTGCCCAGGCAGATGAATTGTTCTACTGACTTGATATTTTTGCCTTCGAATATGATGTTACTGCTTGACTCCTAGGTTTCAAGGATATTATTTCAGCATAACTAATTCTGAGCCCTGTTTGGCCTGTTGTTTTGCCAGATTGTCTGTCTGTCTTTGTTGGTAACTTTTCAGGAGAGCTGCTCAGTAGAGCAATATCATCAGCAAAGTCTTGGTTTTCTTGGCATTTGCCATCTACCCATTCTATGCCAGTGTTTGTGTTGCTCATATCCAGTCTATGATAATGCCAAACAGAGGAGATAAAAAGTAAATGCTGTGTCATGCCACTGTTCACACTGAACCATTCTGTTGTCTGGTTGTTCACCCTTGCAGAACACTTTGCATCCCTGTACAAAGCCTTAGAATAGAATAATAGAATATCAGGGTTGGAAGGGGCCTCAGGAGGTCATCTAGTCCAATCCCCTGCTCAAAGCAGGACCAACCCCCAACTATCCCAGCCAGGGTTTTGTCAAGCCTGACCTTAAAAACCTCGAAGGAAGGAGATTCCACCACCTCCCTACGTAACCCATTCCAGTGCTTCACTACCCTCCCAGTGAAAATTTTCCCTAATATCCAACCTAACCCTCCCCCACTGCAACTTGAGACTGTTACTCCTTGTTTTGTCATTTGCTACCACTGAGAACAGTCTAGACCCAACCTCTTTGGATCCCCCTTCAGGTAGTTGAAAGCAGCTGTCAAGTCCCCTGAGATTTTTCTCTTCTGCAGACTAAACAAACCCAGTTCCCTCAGCTTCTCCTCATAAGTCATGTGCTCCAGCCCCCTAATCATTTTTGTTGCCCTCTGCTGGACTCTTTCCAATTTTTCCACATCCTTCTTGCAGTGTGGGGCCCAAAGCTGGATGCAGTGCTCCAGATGAGGCCTCACCAATGTTGAATAGAGGGTTTGTCACCTGCAAACTTGCTGAGGGCGCAGTCCACACCATCTTCCAGATCATTAAGGAAGATATTGAACAAAACCAGCCCCAGGACTAACTCTTGGGGCGCTCTGCTTGATACTGACTGCCAACTAGACATGGAGCCATTGATCACTACCTTTGAACCCGATGATCTAGCCACCTTATAGTCCATTCATCCAGACCATACTTCTTTAACTTGCTGGCGAGAATACTGTGGGAGACCGTATCAAAAGCTTTGTTAAAGTCAAGGAATAACATGTCCACTACTTTCCCCTCATCCAAAGAGCCAGTTATCTCCTCACAGAAGGCAATTAGGTTAGTCAGGCATGACTTGCCCTTGGTGAATCCATGCTGACTGTTCCTGATCACTTTCCTCTCCTTGAAGTGCATCAGATTGATTCCTTGAGGCCCTACACCATGATTTTTCCAGGGACTGAGGTGAGGCTGACTGGCCTGTAGTTCCCTAGATCCTGCATCTTCCCTTTTTTAAAGATGGGCACTACATTAGCCTTTTTCCAGTCATCGGGGACCTCCCCCGATCGCCATGAGTTTTCAAAGATAATGGAATCACTGCAATCACATCCACTAACTCTTTTAGCACACTCAGGTGCAGTGCATCTGGCCCCATGGACTTGTGCCCGTCCAGCTTTTCTAAATAGTCCTGAACCACTTCTTTCTCCACAGAGGGCTGGTCAACTCCTCCCCATACTGTGCTGCCCAGTGCAGCAGTCTGGGAGCTAACCTTGTTTGTGAAGACAGAGGCAAAAAAATCATTGAGTATATTAGCTTTTTTCACGTCCTCTGTCACTAGGTTGCCTCCCTCATTTGGTAAGGGGCCCACACTTTCCTTGACTTTCTTCTTGTTGCTAACATACCTGAAGAAACTCTTCTTGTTACTCTTAGCATCTCTTGCTAACTGCAACTCCAAGTGTGATTTGGCCTTCCTGATTTCACTCCTGCATGCCTGCACAATATTTTTATACTCTTCCCTAGTCATTTGTCCAATCTTCCGCTTCTTGTAAGCTTCTTTTTTTGTGTTTAAGATTAGCAAGGATTTCACTGTTAAGCCAAGCTGGATGCCTGCCATATTTACTATTCTTTCTACACATTGGGATGGTGTGTTCCTGCAACCTCAATAAGGATTCTTTAAAATACAGCCAGCTCTCCTGGACTCCTTTCCCCCTCATGTTATTCTCCCAGGGGATCCTGCCTGTCAGTTCCCTGAGGGAGTCAAAGTCTGCTTTTCTGAAGTCCAGGGTCTGTATTTTGCTGCTTTCCTTTCTTCCTTGTGTCAGGATCCCAGGGTACGTCTTCACTAGCTGCCATATCGGCAGGTAGCAATCAATTGCTCGGGGTTCGATATATCGCGTCTCATCTAGACGCGATATATCGATCCCCGAACACACATATCAATTCCGTAACTCCACCAACCCGAACGGAGTTGCGGAATCGACCGGGGGAGCCGCGGACATCGATCCCGCACCATGAGGATAGTGAGTTATTCACGTAGCTGAAGTTGCGTATCTAAGATCGATTTTCCCCCGTAGTGTAGACCAGCCCCTGAACTCGACCATCTCATGGTCACTGCTTCGCAGGTTTCCATCCACTTTTGCTTCCCCTACTAATTCTTCCCTGTTTATGAGCAGCAGGCCAAGAAGAATTCTGCCCCTAGTTGGTTCCTCCTGCACTTGCACCAGGAAATTGTCCCCTACACTTTCCAAAAACTTTCTGGATTGTCTGTGCACCCCTGTATTACTCTCCCAGCAGATATTGGTGTGATTGAAGTCCCTCATGAGAACCAGGGCCTGTGATTTAGTAACTTCTGTTAGTTGCTGGAAGAAAGCCTCATCCACCTCATCCCCTGGTCTGGTGGTCTATAGCAGACTCCCACCACGACATCAACCTTGTTGCTCACACTTCTAAACTTAATCCAGATACTCTCAAGTTGTTCTGCAGTTTCATACTGGAGCTCTGAGCCTCACACTTCTCTCTTACATACAATGCAACTCCTCCACCTTTTCTCCCCTGCCTGTCCTTCCTGAATAGTTTATATGTATCCATGACAGTATTCCAGTCATGTGATTTATCCCACCAGGTCTCTGTTATTCCAATCACATCATAATTCCTTGACTGTGGCAGGACTTCCAGTTCTCCCTGCTTGTTTCCCAGGCTTCTTGCATCTGTGTAAAGGCACTTGTAAGTGTGTGGGACTCACCCCTGTGGCACCATCTTCTTTTTCCAGCTCCAGAGCGCCCTCTGAAGGCCAGTGTCCTGCTGCCGCTGGCCCTCGTGTGTACCTCCCTGGACCCAGTGCCCCTTGTCTCTGGGGTGCTGCCCCCTGGCAATAACCCCACAGTCTCAGGGTCTCCCCGCCCCAGGGAACCCGCAACTCTCTATCCCCACCTTGCCTCAGTCATGGGCTACTGCCAGTCACCACCTAGCCTCCGCTCACTGGGGCAGACTGCAGTGTAAAAGCCACTCATCATAGGCAAGGTGGGTTTGGACCAGCTGCCTCTGCATAAGTCTGGGCTGCCCCTCTGCAGCCCTAGTACCCTTTCGTGGGCCCTCACCTTGGCCTGCAGCCTGGGGCTCTGCTCAGCTCTGCTAGGCTGGAACTCCCCAGTTCCCTCTGCCCTTCCCCAGCATTCTGAATCCCTTAACTTCTCCAACTGCCTTTGTTAAGGAGTTTGGAGTGGGACACTGACTGCTCAGCCAGTGCAGAAAACAATAGCCTTGCCCACCCACACGCCTGCCAGCCCTGGCTAAGCACAGCCTGTTCATGTGTAGCATGTGGTAATGATTGCACAGCAACCCCGCCCCATATCTTGCAGTTTTGTCTATAAGCCGGCTTGGCAGAATTAATGGGCTTTCAGTTTAACCTTGCGCTCTTAAAAATCTGTTCCTACCTACTGGTAATAACTAATTTGGAAGATGTTATTGAATTAATAATATTGATGTCCTCTCCTGAAGGTCGGGCTGGGAATAAAGTCACTTGATGATATTAATGTTAATACTAAAATTAATTACCCATTCATTTTATGTGTGTTAGTGATTTGATTATAATGCTCTTTATAACCGTAATGGAAGGCCAGTGACTGATATATTCCCATTCTTTATGAATGTATGTAAAAGAAGGCATTTTCAGGTATTTGTTCACAAATAACACACACCAAAGTCCAATCCGCCTCTGCTGTGCACAGTCTGCACTCCTTTAGCAAGCCTCGTATTTGAAATTATGGTCTCCTGCCTGATGTAAATCAGGCCACAAGAATGCGTTGTGATCTAGCAACAAGTGCTTGTTGCAGTTACAGTGTACCACAGCTAGGCAGAGTGTGTAGCACAAATAGGGTGCCAGATAGCAATCATTTGTGTTATAGCTTTCTCCCTGCTTCCTCCTGTCCTCTCCAAACATGAAAAGCACATAAAGATTTTGCCTGTGAACGCTTTGATGAAGCCCTGCACACTTCTGTGTTGGACATCACCCAGCAACACAACAGTCTGTTTTGTGTGATTCTGAGGGCAGGTGATGGCATCCCTACTGTGGGAAATGTGTGTGTTTGTGAGAGAGGATCAGCAGAAGCAGGGAGGGGTGTGTGTGTGCAAGCTGGAGAGTGATGGGGCTGGTTCTTGCAGCGAACTCCACATCTGTCGGTTGCCATTATGTGTATTCTTGTGTACTGTGTACACTGTCACCAATCCTAAATGTTCAAAAATCAAGAGTCAGCTTCCCCCCCTCCCCAGTCATAAATTTAAAAAGCAAGGAGTGTGATGCTCTCTTTCTTTACCTCAGGGTTGCACACAAGTCACATGGCAATTCTGGCAGCCCTTGTGAGGAGGGGGAGGGCATGCTCCTTCCCCCAGGGCTGGCCTTAGGGAAAATGGCACTGTGGGCAAATGCATATTTTGGTGCCCCTGCTCCAGCACATATTAAGCACTGGCTGGGTGGCCGGAGAGTGGTGGCTGCTGGCAAGGTGCCTGCTCTGAAGGTTGCACTGTCTTCAAAGAGTGGCATGGTATAGTATTGACACTCTCACTTCTGCACTGCTGCTGCTGGTGGCTCTGCCTTCAGAGCTGGGTGGCTGGAGAGTGACAGCTGCTGGCTGGAAGCCCAGAGGTGCTGCGGCGAAGAACTGCCAAGGCTTGGCACAAATTAAGCACTGCTACCCCTTCTTCCCCCCTACTGCCCTGAGATCCCTTCTGCAGCCTTGCACACCAGGCCCTCCCCAGTCCTTGCCTCTTGCTCATGGTGCCCCCCTGACTGGCATCCTGGGCAGTTGCTCACCCCTAAGGCCAGCGCTGCTCCCCCCACCCCTAGCTGCATGGTCACACTGCAGCATTAAGTGCCCGATTCTGCCTTCTGACTGCCGGCAGGTGGTATACTGCACCACCAGGACTCCATGGGGAGAGGCAACTTTAACTGTGATTCCAGGGGCTGTGTAGGCACCTGCAAACTCTAGATTTTTTTGCAGATAATAGTTTAGAGATTAGCTGAGAGGAGCACTGTGTTTAATTCCTATATAAAGAAAGAAAAAAATATATGAACAGCAATTAAAGCCACATTTTAAGTTTATATGTAAATTTAGAGCAATCAGGAAATAATACAGCAAGATATTCTCAATCCCAAGCCTTGAGGTATCAGTTTTGGAGCCTTAACACAGATATCAGAAATGCAAGTTTGATATCTTGTACATTATCTTTAGTAGAGATAAATAAAATCTGCTTAAAACCTGTGTACTTTCTCTGACACACTCTGTGTTACTGCCATTATTTACTCTATTTTAGTCAACTGTTTTTCATTCCACTAAAAACATATTCCAGTGATTGGAAGACTATGCTAAAGTCAATGTCTGTTCATGGAGGAGCAAATAACGTGTGCTGTCACATATGGAAGCTCTGTTGTTCACAATGGGTCATAGTATCAATGCATTTTTGATAAACAAGCATCCGAAAATATTAGGTAGTGGCAAGAAGTATTATAAATATTGCTTGACACAGTTAAAACTTTAGTTAGTTTAGGTTTCCCCTTCCACAGACACCATGAAGTGCTGGAGAGCAACCATTGTGGTATTTACTTTAGCATCATTAAGCTACTTACCAGACATAATACAACTTTTGCTAAACATATCAGTGACACCAAGAGAATCAAATACTTCAGCAAGACTCAAAAAGAACAGGAGTACTTGTGGCACCTTAGGGACTAACAAATTTATTTCAGCATAAGCTTTTGTGGGCTACAGCTCACTTCTTCGGATGCATAGAATGGAACAAACAGACAGAAGATATTTATACATACAGAGAACATGAAAAGGTGGAAGTACCCATACCAACTGTAAGAGTCCAATCAATTGAGATGAGCTATTATCAGCAGGAGAAAAAAAATCCTTTGAAGTGATAATCGAGATGACCCATAGATGTCCGATTTGTGTCCATTTATTGTTTTGCATAGAAACTGTCCGGTTTGGCCAATGTAATGGCAGAGGGGCATTGCTGGCAAATGATGGCATATATCACATTGGTAGATGTGCAGGTGAACGAGCCCCTGATGGCATGGCTGATGTGATTAGGTCCTATAATGGTATCACTTGAATAGATATGTGGAATCATAACATTCAAAAACCAGTGGGAGAACACTTCAGTCTCTCTAATCACTCAGTGACAGACTTGAAGGTGGCAATTTTGCAAGAAAAAAACTTCAAAAACAGACTTCAAAGAGAGACTGCTGAACTCGAATTAATATGCAAATTAGATACAATTAATTTAGTTTTAAACAGAGGCTGAGAATGGTTGGTTCATTACACTAATTGAATCTATTTCCCCATGTTAACTTCTCCTCACACCTTCTATGGGTCATCTCGATTATCACTTCAAAGGTTTTTTTTCTCTTGCTGATGATAGCTCATCTCAATTGATTGGACTCTTACAGTTGGTATGCCTACTTTCACCTTTTCATGTTCTCTATATGTATAAATATCTTCTGTCTGTGTGTTCCATTCTATGCATCCGAAGAAGTGAGCTGTAGTCCACGAAAGCTTATGCTGAAATAAATTTGTTAGTCTCTAAGGCCTGGTCCACACTAGGCTGTTAAACCGATTTTAACAGCGTTAAATCGATTTAACGCTACACCCGTCCACACTACACTGCTCTTTATATTGATTTAAAGGGCTCTTTAAATCGATTTCTGTACTCCTACAAAACGAGAGGAGTAACGCTAAAATCGATATTACTATATCGATTTAGGGTTAGTGTGGACCCAAATCAACGTTATTGGCCTCATTATTTTACAGTAGCTACCCACAGAGCACCGCTCCAGAAATCGACGCTAGCCTCAGACCATGGACGCTCACCACCAAATTAATGTGCCTAGTGTGGACGCACACAATCGACTTTATAATATTTGTTTTATAAAATCGGTTTAAGCTAATTCAAATTTATCCTGTAGTGTAGACGTACCCCATGGTGCCACAAATACTCCTGTTCTTTTTGTGGCTACAGATGAACACGGCTGCTACTCTGAAATTTAGCAAGATGATTACTGATGAATTTATAAGTCTTTTAGCTGCAAAGAAGCTAAGTTTTTGATTGTTTTTGCAGATGCAACCACAGATATTAGCCATGTTGAAAAAATGGCCATTTTGCTTTGCTTTAATATTGGTCATATCCTAGGAAAAGTAGATATAAGAGCATTTTGTAAGCTTTGTGGCAGTGAGGCAGAGGCTGCATCCTTCTGTGACCAGTTAACTAATGTTTTATTCTGCAAGTATATGTTAGACCCAAATACATGTCTGGACAGGGATATGAAAAGATCAGTGTTATGGCCATAGCTTGTAGAGATTTGCAACCAAAAATGAGATAATATCTTAGGCACGGGAGACAAAATGTATGTAACATGCATTCATTGTCCAGCACATCAAAATAACCTAGTTTTAATGCATGCTGCTTAAGATAAGACCAGTCCAGACCTGCAGCTTTGCAGGAAATGTATAAATATTTTTCAGACTGTAACCATTGATAGGAAAAACTAATGAGCAAGTGTCATAAACAGATAGTTAAGGGTTAATGTCTCATTTACCTGTAAAGAGTTACAAGCAGTGAACCTGGACCACCTGACCAGAGGACCAATCAGAAGACAAGATACTTTCAAATCTCGGTGGAGGGAAGTCTTTGTTTTGTGTTGTTTGTTTGTCTGTTGTTCTCTCTGGGTTCTGAGAGTGACCAGACATACCTACAGGCTCTCTAATTTTCTGTTCACATAGTAAGTACAAGTAGAAGGACGGTTTAGTCTTTTTGGTTTTCTTTATTTGCAAATGTGTATTTTGCTGGAAGGATTTTAATTTGTATTTGTGCTGGGGGGAAGGCTTCTCTCTAGTGTCTATAAGCTGAAAGACCCTCTAACCTTTACCATCTTAATTACAGAGACAACTTTTACTTTTTTTCTTTCTTTTATTAAAAACTTTTCTTTTTTAAGACCTGATTGATTTTTTCCCCTTGTTGAGGCTCAAGGGAATTGAGTCTGTACTCACCAGGGAATTGGTGGGAGACAGGGAGAGAAAGAGGAGGGGGGAAGGTGCATTTCCTTTTGTTTTAAGATTCAAGGAGTTTGAATCACAGTGATCTTCCAGGGTAACCCAGGGAGGGAAAGCCTGGGAGAGGCAACGGTGGAGGAAAGGGTTTGCTTTCCTGGTGTAAGATCCAGGGGGTCTGGGTCTTGGGGTCCTCTGGGAAGGTTTTGGGGGGACCAGAGTGTACCAGGCACTGCAAGTCCTGGTTGGTGGCAGCACTACAAGATCTAAGCTGGTAATTAAGCTTAGGGGGATTCATGTTGGTACCCCATCTTTTGGATGCTAAGGTTCAGAGTGGGGGTTATACCATGATAGCAAGTCTAAATAATCCTTATGTTCAAATTCTTGCTTGCGAGAGTACTGTTTTGCAATGGGAAGAGGAGCTTGATGATGCACTTCAGACCCCTGAAGAAATTGACAGGATTGATGCAACAGATGAAATTGAATAGGCATCTGAAGAGAGAAGGAGACCTATATATCATTCTAAAGGCACTCTGCAGGACTAGATGGGCAGCTCAAATGAAAGCCACTGAGGCAATGATAGTAAATTTTCAGAGTTTAATTGAATGTTTAGAAGATGAAACTGTTGCTGAATGTAGAACTAGTGAGGACATACATCGGGCAAAAAACAACTTGTCTTTGATGGCTTGGATGTTTTACCCCAATCTGTTATGGTGGCATAAGACCTTAGTTATCATGGCTGCAGCCTCTGGAATCCTTCACTCAAAGAAAATTGACCTGTTTCAAGTTCTCTAGACATCTAAGAGCACTGTAAAGGAGCTCAGCAAACTCATTTAGAAATGGGTTTTGAAAATACAAACTATCCAAACCACAGGAAGAGATGTACATGCCACAAGGATGATGAATTTGCACACAGTTCTGTGTTATAAAGAAAGAATAACCATCAAAGGAAATATTTTGAGGTCTTAGACAATATGATTGGGAAACTGAAATCTTCATGTGAGGGATTTTAAGAGGTAATCCCCTCTATTTGGTTTCCTCCATACCAGGCAATTTCAAAATATAATTTTAGAAGAATCAAAAGTGGAAGTTCTTAAACTCATGAGATTATAGTAATATTTTCTTTAGATTTAGTTCATAAGATTGTGTCTTTCAAGATGTATTATTTTATAAAGGACAGAGGGGGGTTCATTTTGTCACTTGGAGTCTGGAGTTACTTGCATTTTATAGTGTCAAGTTCTCTTGATGTTTTACCAGAAATAGAAATGTTGTGTTGACTCTTTCTCACCAACCGGAGTGGCTAGAGGTGAACCTGAATAAGCACATTAAGATGTATCAAAAACTACATGTGTTCAACCCTGTCACAGACACGGCTGAATGACCTTGCTCTCCTTGCAGTTGAGAAAGACAGGACAAGAAGTTTGGAACTGGACAGCATCACAGAACAATTTGCCAAGGAAACATGTAGCTGCAGGGCAAGGTTCCAATAATTGGGAATACACAAGCCAACACAATTTGGGTGAGATTCAACTTTTGTTTAGGCCTGGGATTTTTTAAAATTTATTTTTAACTTTTTATGTTGAAAAAAGCCTAAGGTGATGTGACCATTGAGAACCATGCTGCATGTGTCCTGACCATGCTCTGACCCTTAAATCTGCTCCTGCTCCTCACCACAGCAACCCAAAACCATTCTCACAGGAAGGGAAGGGGAGAGAGCAAAGAGCTCAGCAGCTCAGGGCAGCTCCACTCCCTCCTCCCCTCTCCCTCTCCCTGAGCAATGGGGATGAGATGGCTCATCTGCTCCCTCACCCTTCCTCCCTGCAGCACCCTCCCTGGAAGCGGAAGAGGAGGCCCTACTGCAGTGCCCCATCCCCAGGTCTCAGGAGGAGCAGAGGTGAGGCGGTGGGAGAGAGGGCTCTGACCTAATGGGGGCTGGTGGTTGGGCAGATGGGGATCTGGAGGGACAGGATTGATTTGGAAGGTCGGGGGCAGAATGAATTGCTGACAGGGGATGAGCAGATGTGGGGTGAGAGCTCCTGCAGCATGGGCCAGACTCCCCTTACCCATTACATGTGGGAGAGTGCGCAGCACTGTCACCTAGACGCTGTGGTGGGGGCAGGGGGGAGGCAGAGGGAATTCAACAATCAAATAACAGAGTGAAAAAATGCACTATCATCTTTTTAAAAAATCTCATGATTTTGGGGTCCTGACTCAGGAGTTTTGATCCCTTGAAGTTTGTAATACTGTGGGTAAGGGAGGGTGGGAAGTTAAGGCACTAAAGTTAGTTTGATGTATTCCAGTATCGGAGCGTTGGCAGGGAGTTAGCATAACTATAGCGGTGTAAATGGAAAAATCTCCCCTGTTAACAAGCCTGAAGTGTAAATGAAAATGATACCTATTGACTCCTACCTGACAGATGGGGCTTAACTACCTCACCCCAGCCTGAGTTTAGCAGTTGAATTATGACCCAAGTGGATTACAACTTTAGTTGTCGTCTCCCAAATGAACATTGTCAGGCCATTCACATTTCTGCTATTGCAAGGTGAGCTGTGCAGAGTGATGGCTCTGTCATTGAGCCCTTGGTCTTGTCTACATACAGGCTTGTCTTAAAACCAATACAGTTAAATTGGCACAAGTTTGTGCATGACCATTTACTGCTGCTTAAGAGAGGCTTATTTTACGTTAGTTTAAATCGATTGGAAACAGGATTAATCTAAATTGAAAGAAGCCACCTTAATTCCAAATCAGCGTGTCCATGGAGGTTTGCTCTGGTTTAACTAAATTGGTTTAAAAAATGATTTAACTTACGCTGGTGCAACTTTCCCACATAGGCAAGGCCAAGGTCTCAGAAGTGACAAGACTTATGTTCACTCAAAATCCTAAAGAGTTGGGGTGCTGGTTCTCGGAGTCTGGTTCAGATTCATGGCTAATGTGTTTGTCTTCCCCATCATGCCTTTGCAATAAAAATAAATATTGCAGTACAGAAACCACGAACCACAGCAAAACCTGAAATTTCAAGAACAGAATTTGGTCCTTCTCTTGCCTTCAATTTATATGGAATCCCAGCTTTTCAGTGTTAATGGCAGTTCCTTGCACATACACCCCGCAGCAGAGAAAAGTCCCTGCTGCCTGGAACAGTTGCCTGCTGTATCAACAAGTTCTCTCCAACTCCCGGCCATTGTTTTATAATTACCACAGAATAATTCCTAGCCGCTTCGCTCCTGCCATTTATTTATTCTTCACTAACTGTCACCCCTTGCAAATTTCATTCCTCACCCAACCTTAACTTTCCTTCTTATAATTTACATATATAAATAGGAAGAACGTGATTACTGCACTGGGAGATTGTAAAATCCCATTTCCTTATCAGAGGGCCTATTCCCAATGTGTTATAACTTTAGTATATTCTGTTATTATTTTAAAAGGACTAGTGTAAATGTTTGCTGATAAACATTACAGGGAAGTGTGCCTATTAGCATATCCACATATCCTTACAGAAATGTAAAACATCCTATATTCAGCACTCCAACATGGCTAAGATTATAATGTTTTTTCCTTTTATACATAAAAAACATCTTACTAATTAATCACCATGTCACAGTAGCCAAAAATTATGCAGCTCTGGCGTATGCTAATGCACCCTGGGATTATATTAGCTGTGAAATCTTTAATTCTAACTGAACGCAGAACATGTTGGTTCTTCTGTAACTATCCAGCAATATATGATTATTTCAGTATATAAGGTTGCAGGTCGGGGGGTCATTCTCTTCCCGACGACTCTTTGGCCTGTCCGTCTATTTAGACTGTAAACTCTTTGGGGCAGGGTCTGTCTCACTATGAATGAGTGCAGCATCTAGTACAGTGGGGACCTGATCTTGGTTGGAGCCTCTAGGTGCTACATAAATTAATAACAATGACAACAACAGTAGTAATACTAATTAATAATTCAGGTGGGATGATAAGTGAAGAAGGATCTGTGTCATGGCTATGGTTGAGACCATTAACTGCTTATTTCCAGCCTTTCATACATGTAATGGTTTTTGGAGGTAAAAGAAGTATTTTAAGGAAGTTATCATACACTGTAATTATTATAACTGTTCAGTGTTGGAATACAGCAAACCTCGAGGGTGCCAACCACATACCAGATTCGTGGGTCCCAGTAACCACTCAGACACATGGCAAAGGGAAAGGGTGTTTTACTAGGGCTGTAGGAAAGGGGAAGGCTGCAGACCGCCTTGATACAGTGCAAAGTGAGTAACAGCGGTAAATGTTTGGGTCCCTGGAGCCATCCAATCAAGGGTTCCTCAGGCCACTCTCTGTTCCAGCAAACAGGCACTTACAGGTTTCCAGGCCAGGCTCAGTTAGTGTCTTTCACTGGAGCCCCTCAGATCCCTCCCCAGATGCTGCTGCTCCCCCCAGAAGTCCCACACAGATCTGGACCCTGCGATAAAATCTGATACACACAGCCTGTTTCACACGTGGCTCCATGTACAGTTCCTGGGGATTCCTCTCTGCATTCAGCTTCTCTGCAGCTCTTGGCTCACCAGCCATGTGCCTGTTGCCCCATCCTTTCTCCATACCCGGCTAGGAGGAAGGGGATGTGCAATGGGGAGATGGCCGATGTGCGTTGTAGACAACACCTACTGGATGTTAGGGAGACTCCATGGATACATACATTCAGCTGTAACTACTTCCTAATGAAGAGACAGATTCTGCTACCTTTCCTCATGATGAGTAGTGCCTTACTTTGCAGAGAGTCCTATTGCAATTGATGAGAGTAGTAGAGTAAGGCACTATTCAAAGTGAAAAGGGGGTGGGGGGGCTGGGGTGGAATCTGGTTCATTGGGTCTAGGTGCTACTAAACCAGAAGGAGTGTATCAGAACCTTCCCCTAGTATCCTCACTCAACTTATGGGTGAAAATCTGCACAGCAACAGCATGCCACTCTCCCAGAGAGAAGCAAAGGAGAATACAGTGCCCAACTGGAAGAATTTAAGGGAGCAGAACTGAATTACTGATGCTGGAATTTGGACAGGACTTTATGGTGTAATTTAGGGTCCATACTGACTGCCTATTTCCATACAGAATACACCAAAGCATGCACTTGCAGTCTACAATGCCTTTATTTCAGATTAAAGGAAATGACAGTAAGAAAGAACCAAAGTAAAGTCTCCGTGAGAAGGAGCACAGTGTGGGTCTCCTCAGGAACATGCTACAGCAACTCAGAGCAGTATAGCTGCTGCAACCTGCACACAGCAGGGGGTTTTCACCTTCCTCTGCAGCCTGGGCCATGGGTCACTTGCAGGTTTAAACTAGTGTCAGTGGTGGTGTCTCTGTAATTTGAAGTCTTTAAACCATGATTTGAGGACATCAGTACTGGGCCAGAGGTTCTGGGTCTATTTCAGGAGTGGGTGGGTGAGGTCCTGTGGCCTGCAATGTGCAGGAGGTCAGATTAGATTATCACAATGGTCCCTTCTAACCTTAAGGTCCATGAGTCTGTGAGTTCTTTCCAATTTAAAGGTGCAGTGCACAGCTGATGAAAGGCACCATTAAACTTTCATTGTCATACATGCCATATTGACCACTGATTGCTTAATAGGGTTAAACCCTAGCACAGTTTAGTGATCGACGTCTAAAACTGGCCAAGCCTGTGCCCCAGTGCCAGGGTGTGACTGGACTAAGAGGGAGAAGGGATGTTGTTAGCATGGGAGAGCACCCTGTGTAATGTGAGGAGAACCCTGATCTAAGTAAGTGAGCAATTTGCCCCTGTCTTTGCTCTTCTTACCAGGAGACTGGCAGCCTTGGGGGAACCCCATTAAATCTGAAAAACCCACTCAGTCTCCTTCTTGCCTTGTCCAAAGCAGTCAGTATTAACTTGAGAGAAGCACAAGGAGGCAGATGCCATGCTTTCCTTCAGCGTGCCAGGCCTTGTAATACAGGCTTCATTCCTCCCAGGAATGGTTTCCATTGTGAGCAATGCACTGATCAGAGCCCACAGGCCCAGGTTTGCTGACGAAAAACAGCATGGAAGCTGGGTCTGCCCTTAGCGTCCCCCCAGGCAGAGGCAGAGGCATTAGGTCCTGGGGAATCTGTGGTTTTCCAATGGAGCTTTATGGGTCTGGCTGTTAGGGCAGTGTGCAGAGTACTCTGACACAGCTGCCAGTGTGGGGTGACCAGAATCTGTGTGTATGTGTGAAAGCTGAGGTAGGGAGAAGGCTAAGGAGAGAATTGGGAAGAGTAAGCTATGTGTAGTTGGGGAAGGCAATGGGCTGGGGGAAAGGCACGGCATGTAGCCAGCAGGGTGGCTGGCGGAGAGACTTGGCCATCAGGGTGGCTGGCAGAGAGACATGGAGAGCAGCCAGCAGAGAAGCTGGTGGAGAGGTGCAGTGAGCAGCCAGCAGGGTGGCAGGCAGAGAGGCCCAGAACAGAACCTTGCAGAGAGGTGTGGCAATCAGCCAGCGGGGCAATGAATGAGTGCCCGAGCAGTGGAGTGTGTTACCCTGCCTTCCACCCAGGGTGGGAGGTGAACTCTGCAGATGAACCTCTGAACTCTGGGACTGCATTGGCCAAGGACAGCAACTCTGAGTCGGGTGCAGAGAAGGGACAGGTATGTTAAAGGGACTTTTGGGTTGCTGAACTTCAGAACCTGAGGGGAAAAGGACACTGCCTAACTTACACGGGGGTGGGTCTTTTGCTCATGGTTTATGTTTATGAACCCTGTTTGTGGTGTTTTCCCAAATTAATGCTGAGTTACTTCCTTCCTTTTATTAAAAGTTTTTTGCTACACTCAGATCCTGTGCTTGTTAGAGGGGAAGTATTGCCTCTTAGAGGTGCCCAGGGGATGCTGTGTAATTTTCTCAGGTCACTGGGTGGGGCCTCAAGCTAGTTTGGTGTTGTATTGGTGAAAAGGAAACCCTAGCTATTGAACCCGACACTTATTGCTGCTCGCTCCACCTGGCAGAAGGGTTACACACATAAGGAGTTGAGTTTGGATAAGCAGCCCAAAGCACCTGTCCTCAGATTTCCATCTAGCCTGGGTTTGATCAGGCCAGATCTCCCTAGCTGAAGGCCAATGGTTCACCACTGAGTTTTGGAAGAAGCTTCAGCCTGGGTCAGATTTTCTCAAAACTGGCTCACCAGAATCTAGCAATAACAGAGATGAAAATACAAATAATAGAGCCAACTGGAAACTGGAATTTCTGTGCAGCGGAATTTCAGTTTTTCAGCATTTGTCTGCATCCCAAATCAGACCAAAAGTCAAAAATATTGGATTTTTTCACAGAAGGAAAAACTCCAGAAGTTTGGATCTGGAAATGTCGGAATGTTTTGTTTCTGGTCAGTTTGACACTAAACTGTGTCTGCCTGAACTGCTGTGGTGACACATGGGAGTTGTAGCTGGGTGCTTTATGCCCCTATTCTCCCCAGTGGGCTGGGCTCCTCAGCTGGACTACATCTCCCATGAAGCACCATGGTGATTCAGCCAGAGTGTCACTTCATGGGAGATGTAGTTTGGCCAGGGAGTCCATCCCACAGAGGGGACTACAACTCCTTTGAGGCACTGTGGTCGTTCAAGCAGATACAGACAAAGCATAATGTTTTCATTTGGGACATTCTGATACAAAATTTAATATTTTTTCCCTATTTTTCCAATAGAAAATCAACTGGATTTTTTGGTAAATTTGGTAAAATTGACCTTTTTCTGCAGAATAGTATGATTTTGTGGAAGCTGCATTTTCTGTCAAAACACAATTTTAATAGAAAATTCCTGACTGGCTCTACTAAGCAAACCTGTAAGTACAACAGCAGTCACGTCACATGAATGGCAACCATCTGGCAATTGTTGGGACTCTCCACATAAAGAAAGTCCCATAAAGTAAGAGGATCCAAAATGGGATGTTTGTTGCTTAAGCTCTCAATGCAAAGTGAGGTAGTCCCCAGCTGAGCTTCAGAAAGTCTTGAATTTAAATTCACTTCAGCAGACTGTATGCTTACGAATATGCCACTCCATTCCATCAGCACAGATCTGTCCAGCCCTTTAAAAGTGTACTGCACAATGCCATTGCTGAAATTCCCCTTTGTGCAGCTCTCTTCTCACCCTACCATGTCCTCAAACTCTCCATGAATCTAGCATGTCCTTGGGTGCAGGCATTTCTCTTTGTACACTTCTCTCTTGCTGCGTAAATGCTGATAATCGGGTCACATGGAGTTAAACTGAACATTAATGGTTCACCCTATAAAAACCACAGGTGCAGCCTCACTGGGTGACCTAGAAATTGTTTTACAAATGTGATTGAAATCAAATTGCTGTCTTTTGAGCCAACTATTATTGGGAGAAAGCTGCTTTACAAGAGCGGGTGTTCCTAGGAGACAGAAAGAAAAAAGTTGCACAAGTAGAAACATCATGTACCTTCATTCTGATCTGCAAACTCCTTGCTATTTCAGTCCCACCTACCACATCACACCAATTTTTAGCTAGAGCACCCCCTGCTCTTCCAGCCCTGGGCTTCCCACTCCCACAGCTCTGCTCACGTCCTTCAATATTGATCTGCAGCCCCATGCTACTGACGTGGCACAAAGAGACCAGAAAACTGCTGGATCTGGCCACCTGAGAATTCCCTCATTTTATCTGTGCCACCGTCCCTCTCAGCCCTCATGCAAAGAATATGTTGGGGCCTGGGTGGGGTGAGACGTAGGTATGGCTGAAGTGTGCTGTACTCAGCTGACATATGGACTCTTAGGAACCAAAATCAGCTGGTAATAATTAGGGCAGCTCCCAATCTAACCTATGCCAGGGCTCAGGATGGCATAACGTAACATCCCCTCCAGCCCAGCTACAGCCCTGCTGAGCACAAGCTTGGCACAGTAGAGAATCTGGGTCAGTCATTCTATAAGGAGATGTTTGTGAGATAGTTAGTTGAGTCCACCTAGGAGCAGGCTGAGGCACTTTGTCCCCAACCCACAAGAGCCTGTTTCACTAGTGACATCGCAGAACTCAGTTTTCCAGACATAAAAAACTAGCACTAAAATCTGCAGTGTCACAACAATCCCCGGAGAGGTGCTCAGGAGAGATTCTGGGTTAGTGCCTAGCCAGACTGCCCTGCTGGATGCCTGGTGGCATGCAGGCGCAGCAGTGGGCTCCCAGGACTTCTTGAAAAGAGCCTACACCCTGGCCTTGCTCAATGTCCTTCTGGTGGAACAGATTTGGAAGCACTTCAGGAGGCGGAAAGTGCATCTGGCTCAGCCAGCACTGGCTGGGCTGCAAGTGCCATGTGAAACGGTACCAAGTGCTCCTGCAGACCTGAAAATGAGTTGCAGGTGGAGCAATTAGTTATGTCATTTGGTTTCTTCCAAGCAGCCTAATTGGCTCAGTATGATCAATGAAATCAGATTAAGGAGGGCAAGCTGCTTTAGCAGTGAAAGCTTGATCAGAACAAAAGACAGTAGGTCTCCAAGGGTCTCTGAGATAATCACAAGCAAGAGGATTTCCATGCCGTGTTGGCTTCAGATGGGTTATTTCTTCCAGATTAAGTAGAGTAAGTATTTTGGCAGCAAATTTCCACCAACTCTGAGTGGGCGAAGCATCTGCTAAATGAGAAACATTCAAAACCTTCCATGTGTTAGCTGTTTGATTCAAAATTTAACACAAACATATGAATTTGAGCATATTTAGATAGCATATGTGCATGTGTGTAAATGCAATTCCTCTTCATCGTGCGGACTAAGCCCCTCACTAATGATAGCAGCTATGTCTGCTGGTGTGTGGAGAGAAATTCTTTCCCTCCTGTGCCCACAGCCACCTGACTTGTTTCTAGCAAAGCCTTCTCCTGGAGAAACCCGAGCCTGCTCAGTGTAACAGATAAAGTCATTACGTGGTAAAAACTATTTGGAGTCAGAAAACACAGAGAGAAGTAGGATGGACTTTCCGTATGTCCTACATATGTCCCATCTGGGATCTGAGACAGGAATCTTGAAAATTCAGCTGCCATCATTGCTGTGGTTTATTTCCAGGTGGGGTGCTAGGAAGGTTCTTTCCAGTGTTCCCACAGGTTGTAGGGATTCCTGTCAAAAGAAGGTAGGGGAACTGTCTAGGATTGTCCCTCGGCACTGAGGAGAGTGGGATGGATGCTTTATTGGTGCCATCACTGACAGTACGGGCGCCACAAGTCCCACCGAGTCCTGCTCTTAAGTGAACTCAATGCGGATGACGGGCTTGAGGGAGTAATAGATCAACCCTCCAAGCCTGACACCTTTGAGGCGGCGAAGGACCTCATTGGGGGGCGAGCCCCCTCCCGACCAGGGAGAAGCCTCTGGCACCCAAGCCCTGGGTGCCATTGAGGGGAAAGTCGACAATGGTATGCCGTTCGAGGACACTGTCCTGGCACCACTCCCGGTGTTGGCCCCGGTTGAGCTCCGAGTCTGTGGACTCCCAGTTACCCCTGACTCAGAGGGAAGTCTTGGTACCGGAGACGAGTCAGCACATGGGATTAGCGGAAGGAACATGACACTTTCCAGCACCCCCCAGAGGCCGGCACCAGGAGGAGAGGAGCTAGTCATTGCCAAAGGCACCCAGAAGACACCAGTCCTGGTCTCGAGAGCATGGTTACCAATCCAGGTCCTGGTCCTGGTCCTGAGAGCCGCGGTCCCAGTCCCGGTCCCAGTCCCATTCCCGCTCCCGTTCAGCAAGAAGCTGCTCATCGACCTTCCAACAGCACAGATCGATGGCAGTACTGTGGCCCTCACATTCGGCATCGCCGGAGTCCGGCGCCAACTCGGGACGATACAGTTACCTGCACCGGGCACCAGGCAGCAGGGAACACCAGGCTGGCTGGCACCCCCAATGGGGACTGCCAAGACACTGGCCCTTCTGGATCCCTTGAGCCTACTACCAGCGGCAAGGGGCCGCCTCCAGGGCCAGTTACTTGGTGCAGCGGTCCCAGTCCCCGCACCAATGCTCTTTTGTGTGGGAAGCTACGGTGTCCAGACCACCTGCATCTTCGCCGGGCGAGAGACCAGAGAGACCGGCACCAAGTCCGGTGCCGCCCCAAGGTCATCTGCCCCAGCCCAAGCCAGAAGCCCCTCCCTTGGGGGAGGGGGACCAGGGAGACCAGCAGGAGGAAGCTGAGCAGCTGCTGACCTCCTCCTCATCCCCAGATGAAATGATGGTAGGCACAGCGGTATCAGGGCCTCCACCAATAGACCACAGAGCCCACCATGAGCTGTTGCATAAAGTTGCCCGTAATTTGGGGTTGTAGGCCGAGGAGATGGTTGAGCAGGAGGACCCCATGGTGGACATTCTGAGCCCAGAACAGTGCTTCCACTCATTAAGACCATTCAGTCGAACTATAAGACTATATGGCAGACCCCGGCCTCCAGCGCACCAACAACCAAAAGTGTAGAGCACAAGTACTGCTCCATCAAAGGGTTATGACTTCTTGTTCTGCCACCCAAGCCCATGTTCCCTGGTAGTCTCAGCGGTCAATGAGAAAGAGCGCCATGGGCAACAAGCCATGGCCCCTAAGGCCAAGGAAGAAAAATGCCTGGACCTTTTTGGCAGGAAGGTGTATTCGTCAGGGGGCCTCCAGTTGAGGATGGCTAACCAACAAACTATCCTCAAGAGGCATAAATTCAACTCCTGGGTGGCAGTAGGGAAATTTAAGGACAACCTCCCGCAGGGTTCCCAACAGAAGTTCATGGCCCTGGTGGATGAAGGCAAGGCTGTAGCATCAGCGAAACCCTCTCTCCAGGCGTCCTTGGATTCGGCAGACGCGGTGGCCAGGACAATCGCATTGGGTGTAGTCTTGCGGTGCTCAGCATGGCTTCAGGAGTCAGATCTACTGACTGAGGTCCAGAATTCACTCCAGGACCTTCCCTTTGAAGGGTCCAGACTCTTTTTGGACCAAACAGACGCAAAACTACATAGCCTCAAGTATTCGAGGGCTACACTCAAGTCGCTGAATATGCACACCCTGGCAACTCAGAGGAAGTCCTTCAAGCCACAGCCTCCTCTTCAGCCTCAATACCAGCCTTATCCTAGGCATGGACCTTACCGCAGGTGAGGCAGAGATAACAGGAGGTGGTGCAATAATAATAGGCCAGGCAAGAGCCAAGGCCAGCACAAGTCCCAGTCAGGCCTCAAGCCAGGCTTTTGAAGGTGCACTCGAGGACAGCATACCAGATCATTCACTGGATCCATCCCCTTGTTTCCTGAACTGCCTGTCCCATTTCCCCCGTGCATGGTCCAGCATTAGGTTGGACCATTGGGTGTTATGCATGGTGCGAAGCGGGTACATGCTACAGTTTTCCTCCCTACCTACCCCCCACCCCACTTCCCCATCCCTCTTCAGGGACCCTTCTCACGAGCATGTCCTGGAAAAGGAGGTTCTCTTGCTCCTAGAGGTGGGGGCAGTAGAGATAGTACCTAAAGAGGAAAGTGTTCTACTCCTGTTACTTCCTCATTCCCAAGGCCAAAGGGGGCCTTCACCCCTTTCTAGACCTGTGTGGGCTCAACAAGTTCCTGGTCAAGGCACAGTTCTGCATGGTCTCTCTGGGCATCATCATCCCTTCCCTGGATCCAGAGGACTGGTATGCTGCCCTCGACATGAAGGAGGCGTACTTTCGTATTGCCATCCACCTGGCACATCGCCGATTCCTGTGTTTCATCGTGAACCAGGAACACTACCGGTTCACAGTTCTCCCGTTTGGCTTACCTGCAGCCCCACTGGTGTTCACAAAATGCATGACGGTAGTGGCGGCCTTCTTATGGAGGCAGAGGATTTGGGTTTACCCGTACCTCAACGACTGGCTCCTGGTGGGCTGGTCTGAAGACGAAGTTCGGTCCCACGTGCAGGTGGCCCTGAAACTATTCCACAAGCTGGGGCTCCAGGTCAACATCCCCAAGTCCACTCTCATTTCAACGCAGGAAGTGGAATTCATAAGGGCGGTCCTAGGCGCGGTGCAGGCAAGGGCGAGCCTTCCAGAATCACAATTCCAGACCATCCAGCAAGCACTATTCCAGACCATTCACTACAATGCCAGATGCTGCCTGCAACTGCTGGGTCACATGGCAGCATGCACACAAGTGGTCAGGCATGCCAGACTGAGACTCAGGACTCTGCAGGCTTGGCTAGCCTATGTATACCACCCAGGCAGAGACCCCCTTGACTTGGTAGTGACAGCCCCGGGAGATGTGCTGGAATCCTTGCTGTGGTGGCGGTCCCAGATCGTGGTTTGTGAGGGCATCCCCTTTGCCGCAGAACAGCTGGACCTGATGCTTGTGACAGATGTGTCAGACCTCGGATGGGGTGCTCACCTGGGGGGCCTCAGGACTCAGGCCTTGTGGTCAGAAGCAAAACGGTTGCTCCATATCAACGTGAAGGAGCTCAGGATGGTTCGATTAGCCTGCCAAATCTTTCACGCCACTCTGAGTGGTCACAGTGTGACCATTCTCAGACAACACGACTGCCATGTTTTATATAAACAAGCAGGGCGGAGACAGTTCCTTGCCGCCCTGCCATGAGGTTCTCTCCTCTGGAACTTTTGCATAGCCCACGCCATTCACCTCAAGGCGTCGTTTCTCCTGGGAGAGCGGAATGAGCTGGCGGACTACCTCAGCAGGTCGTACCACATGCATGAGTGGATGCTCAGAGTGGACGTTGTGTTTTTGCACTTCCGCAAGTGTGGATTTCCACAGGTAGACCTGTACACCACGAGGGGCAATGCCCAGTGCCTGCAGTTTTGCTCATTCCAGGGTCGCAACCTGGACTCAATAGCCGATGTGTTCGCAATTCCGTGGGGAGGGGGATTGAAATATGCCTTTCCCCAGCTCCCTTTAGTGCATAAGGTCCTGCTCAAGGTGTGCAGGGACAGGGCGATGGTCATCCTCATCTCCCTGGCCTGGCCCCACCAGCACTGATTCACTACGCTCCTGGAGCTGTTGGTGGACGCCCCAGTAACTCTTCCCGTACACGGGGACCTCATTATGCAGGACAGAGGGCTGCTTCTCCACCCCGACCTGCAGTCGCTGCATCTCACAACATGGAAGCTCTGTGACTAAATGCTTTGGACAGCTAGTGCTCCCTTCCTGTGCAGCAGGTTCTACTTGGTAGTAGGAAGCCCTCTACCAGGGTGACTTACCTGGCCAAGTGGAAGAGGTTCTTATGCTGGTGTGGGCCCCAACAGGTGCAGCCACACCAGGCCCGGTGCTGGCCATTCTAGAGTATTTACTGCATCTCAAGCAGCAAGGGCTGGCCCTGTCCTTGATCAGAGTGCACTTGGCGGCCATTTCTGCCTTTCACCTGGGGTTTTCAGGGGGCTCGGTGTTCTCCCACCCAGTGGTGGGGCAGTTCCTTAAAGGACTGGAAAGGGTGTTCCCTTACACATGCCCCCCAGTCCCTCCATGGAATCTCAACCTAGTCCTCTCTAAGCTCATGGGGCCCCTGTTCGAGCCCCTCGCTACCTGCTCCCTCCTCCACCTTTCCTGGAAGGTGGCATTCCTGGTGGCCATCACCTCAGCCAGAAGGGTATCTGAGCTGAGGGCTCTCACCTCAGAGCCACAATATACAGTGTTTCATAAAGACAAGGTGCAGCTCCGCCCACACTCCAAGTTCCTCCCTAAGGTGGTCTCACAATTCCATCTCGGCCAGGACATTTGTCTGCCGGTGTTTTTTCCCAAACGCCATGCGGATCCGAGTCACCGCAGCCTGCACACCCTGGATGTCTGCCGGGCTTTAGTGTTCTACCTGGGGTGCACCAAGCCCTTTTATAAATCTACGCAACTTTTCATGTGCGTAGCTGAGAGGATGAGAGGGCTCCCGGTGACGGCACAGCGGATCTCGTAGTGGATTACGGACTGTATTTGGGAGTGTTATGACCTTGCAGGTGTTCTGGCCCCAGTGGTCATGGCCCACTCGACCAGGGCGCAAGCAGCTTCCACAGCTTTCCTGGCACAGGTCCCTATCCAGGAGATCTGCAGGGCAGCCAGGGCCGGCTTAAGGCTGATTTGTACAATTCCCCGGAATTGGGCTCCAAGCCTTAGGCGCCTTTTTAATTTCTTTTACTCACCATGGTGGTGGTCCACTCCTGGGTCTTCAGTGGCCCCACTTCCCTGGCCAGAGCTCCAGCCAGAGCATGGCAGCCCCACGGCCCCGCTCTCCCAACCAGAGTGTGACAAGCCCCACAGCCCCACGACCCCGGCCGGAGCGTGGCAAGCCCCGCTCTCCCGGCTGGAGCGTGGCGGCCCCTTGGCCCCCCTCCCCCAGCCGGAGCTCCAGCCAGAGCACGGCAAGCCCAGCGGCCCTGGCAGCCCCTCAGTGCCCCTCCCCCGGCTGGCAATCCAAAGTGCTGCTGAAGACTGGGAGCGCCGCCCGGTGAGTACAAGTCCTGCCTCCAGGAATTGGGCCCTGCAGTTGCTAAAGCCGGCCCTGAGGGCAGCCACCTGGTCATCAGTGCATACCTTCACGACCCACTATGTGGTCAGCCAGCAGGCTTGGAAGGACATGGCAGTTGGCAGGGTGGTCCTCCGATCGATCGTTCCATGACTCCTACCCTCCTCCAAAGGTAAGCTTGTGATTCATCTAATGAGGAATGGACGTGAACAAGCGCTTGAAGAAGAAAAAGCGGTTACCTACCTTCTCGTAACTTTTGTTCTTCAAGATGTGTTCTTCACGTCCATTCTACCACCTGCCCTCCTACCCCTCTGTCGGAGTCGCTGGCAGGAAGGAACTGGAGGGGGTCGGGCCAGCGGGGTTTATATGCACGGTGCAGTGGTGCCACTCAGGGAGGGCCCCCGACGGCCTGACAGGAGCTGCTAAGGGAAAAGTTTCCAAAGCTTGTGCACACAGCATGCGCACACCTAATGTGGAACGGACGTGAACAACACATCTCTAAGAACAACAGTTATGAGAAGGTAGGTAACCATTTTTTCCTATAGATAACTGGCAGAAAGAACGTAAAAGCTCTGTTGTTCATGCTGGTGGCCAGAGGCCTAGCAGCTCTGTGACGCTCACCTTGCATAGGAAATGGATCCTTGACAACTATACATAAGGAGCTGGGCCCAGCTGCTCCTGCAGCAGAGGTGATAGGTGGCGGTGCCAAGTGCTGGAGGCGGCACAGACCATCATATCGCCAATCGGTCCCTACATTCTAAGATTGGCCTTGTGCATGTGTGTGTGAAGGCAGGGGTGTTTCAGATGACCAACAGTTTCACGGGTGTCCCTCACAATGCTGAGGCTAACTCTGATCCCCAAGAAATACACAGCCAGCCATTGTATATAGGTGCTCTGTCATAAACAGATAGCTAAGGGTTAACGTTCTTTTACCTGTAAAGGGTTAACACAGGGAACCTGAAACACCTGACCAGAGGACCAATCAGGAAACAAGACTTTTTCAAATCTGGGTAGAGGGAAGTTTTTGGGTGTGAGTCCTTTGTTCTTGGTCGTTTCTTTTCTCGGCTCTGAGAGTGACCACAGGAATCTCCAGGCTTTCTAATCTTCTGTTTCCAAGTTGTAAGTACAAGGATAGTAAGACAATAGGTTTATATTGTTTTTTTTTGTATTTACATGTGTGTAGTTGCTGGAGTGTATTCTTTTTGGATAAGGCTGTTTATTCATTTTCTTTAAGCAATTGACCCTGTATATTGTCACCTTGATACAGAGACTATATTTTATGTCCCTTTTTATTCTTTTTATATAAAGCTTTCTTTTTAAGACCTGTTGGAGTTTTTCTTTAGTGGGGACTCCAGGGAATTGAGTCTGCAGCTCACCAGGGAATTGGTGGGAGGAAGAAGTCAGGGGGAAAATCTGTTTGTGTTAGATTTACTAAGCCTGACTTTGCATACCCTCTGGGAGAGGGGGAAGAGAGGTTAGCTCTTTCGGTACTTGTGTTTCCAGGACTTAAAACAGGGAGGGTAGAATCCCTTTGTTTAGATTCACGGAGCTTGCTTCTGTATATCTCTCCAGGAACCCAGGGAGGGAACACCTGGAGGGGAGGAGGGGGAAGGAAAATGGTTTATTCCCCTTTGTTGTGAGACTCAAGGAATCTGAGTCTTGGGGTCCCCCAGGGAAGGTTTTGGGGAGACCACAGTGAGCTAGACACTGTATAATTCTTAGCTGGTGGCAGCAATTACCAGGTCCAAGCTGGTAACTAAGCTTGGAGGTTTTCATACTAACACCCATATTTTGGACGCTAAGGTCCAGATCTGGGAAGAAATGTTATGACAGCTCTCCACCAAGGGAGCTTACTGTACCAATACCCAGAAATCTGATCATGGTTGTCATGCCATGTTATCCTCCAAAAAAGTGCTGTAACCACCCCATTTTACTATTTGCTGAAAAGATTTTGCCCAGCAATAAGCCCCTAGTAACATACTGAATATCTCCCCTGAGTTTAACTATAATCTCCCTGCAATATAGTGATTTGTAATGTCTAGTGGTAAATAATTTACTATCCTAGTGTTTATCACCCTAGTGAATTACCCAGATTAATCATAACTGCTGCTATCATCTTGTGTAATAACCCCCCCACACACCTGAAATAAAGACTCCAGAAGGGGTTCATTGACAGTGAATTACTCCCTTTTCCCAATGAAAGATCTTTCTGTAATCCTGATGGCATTGTTTCCTTTTGGCACTTGGAGTTTAGAGTGTAAAACTGTCATTGCTCAGGGATGTCTTGTGGCTTTCAGGGGCGGGAGGACCTGTGAAAGGGAAAATTGGTGGTGTTATTAAAGCCAGTGAACTCTCCAGAGCTCTGGCAGAGTTTAGGGAATCTGCTTGCATGAAGTACCGAGAGACACAGAAGTTGTTTCGTTACTCAGTGGAACACTGGAAAAAGAGTGGAAATTTCCCCTCATTCATAACAGCTGCAACTCATTTGGTGAGTAAATGGAGGACAGGACAGTCATGAGCATAGGTAGTGGAACTAGGGACACTGGGTTGAACCCACGGGTTTGAAGTGGTTTCCATCACATACAGGGTTTACAGTTGGGTTCAACGGTTCTCAGCACCCCCACTATACACATTGCTCCAGCACCCCTGGTCATGAGCCTCTCAAGAAGATAAATCCGACAGGTAAAGGGTCACTGGAGAATGGCCCATGGTCTAGGCCTACATAGATTAAAGGAGTGAAGAGGATTTTCCTCATGGGTCAGGAGGAGCCAAAATGTAAACCTGGATTTCTGGTTCCCTCTCTGCCCATGTTCAGGGCATTCAGGGAAGCAGCTTGGTTCAGCCCATTTTAAGGTGGGGGCTATTTGGGAAATTCAGATCCAGATCGGGGAATAAGGTTGCAAACAGCCCCACTTGTTTTAGTGTTGGGGATCTGAGCATTATTTTCAGGCCCATCTCAGTTCACCCCAGCCCCAGCTTGATGAGCCAACTCTGCCTGATCTACCTGTGCTGGTATTTACACTGTGCACTTCACTGTACCTCTGCTGTGATGGGAAAGGAGGTTATTAACATGGGACAAGTGAACCACACTGGGGAAAATAAAACCCATGTGAGCTATGGCCTGAGCAGGCAGAAAGCGCCTTCTGATTCTTTTTTAAATCTTTGTCAGAGCCTAGGAACAAAAATAAGTTCTTGTGCCTTTAAGCTATTCCATGCACTCAGTAGATTCTATGGGGGGCTGGGACGGAGCCATTGGAGCACTGGCCCAGCTATTCTAGCCCATTGAAATCTCTCTTCTGATTGACTGCTAGAAGAACTCTGCTCTAATTTGGTTCCTGAATTCACGACCTGTTTACCCACAACAAACACAGCACCTCAGCGTCTCTCATTCTGAAAATGAGAAATGCACAATTATACTCAGGTGAAGGGAAAAATACCAAAACCCAAAGAAAATGAGGCTGGGACACTGCTAAAAGAGAAATACTTAGAAAAAACAATAAATCCCTTTTGGCTCATTTTACTCCTTCCCTCCCTTGCCCTATATTTGCATAAAAGCCCTAGCAAACAGAAATAGCGTTTATTATGCACCCACCCTTTCTTTTCTCACACTTCCACAGCACCTCTTTATAGCTGAGTATCACAGGGTGAGCTGGTCCTTTAAAGGCAGGCTGGGGCTCTGCATTACCAGTGCCAGGTTTAGTCTGCCTCCTCAGGTGAAGGGAAGGAGGATACAAGAGTCATGTGACAGCAGGAGCATGTGAATAAGAACCAGGCCTACTGGGAAACATAAGGGCAGCCTGTGGCTAGTCAGGGGAAACTTCAGGGAGAGCTGCTCTGTGAGGGAGTACTTTGGTCAGTAATAGAAGACCAGCCAGGAAAAGAGCTAGTGAGGAGCTTAACACTGGGTGCAAAGGAAGAGGCCCTGGAAGGAAAGACAGGGTAGCTGAGTTATGGTGCAGACAATCCAATTGTTTAGGGTTCCAGGGCTAGGGATACACAGTAAAGGGAGGGAGCAGGTGCCATCATGGGAGGGGACGCAGCCACCCTGTTAACAAGGGGAAGAAGGGACTGACTGGAGTCCAGAAGGGCTAGAAGCTGAGTGCAAGAGACTGCAGACTGTTGAGGAATAGTACCAACCTAGAGAGGTAGGGGTGGAAGAGTGGGTTTGTGTTTCCTTTTGCACTTCAATTTAACTTCAGAAGTGGTGGATTCCTGTGACTTAGCCAGAGGTCTGCAACAACTCAACAACCTCACAGTGACACTAGAAGTGGGTGGTTGACCATATGCAAAGGAAAACTGAAGCAAATGAGCTTGAAGTGAGACTGGGTAAGTCCCTGTTACATTAGTGTCGAAGCTGGCTTGGCATTATAACCTCAATGTTCACAGATAATTGTGTTCCCAGCCTCTTGAAAAAAATACCCATATGCTTTGAAAATCAAAGTGTCTTGTCTTAGGCTAAGGTAGGCTTTTTTATGGAAGGTCTGAGCAAAAGTGTACTGAGATAAAGCTAGCTAATAATGGATCTTTTTTGGAAAGACTTTCCTATTGCTTTTTTTTCTTGCTGTGCCATATAATGTTAAGAGTAAATGGGTTCCCTTTCTGCTTTAAAAAAGGGTCTAATTTGATAGGTAGCAAAGGTCACTAGGCTTCTACTCAGTGCAAGAAGTTCCTGTGGTAATGGCCATTGTCACAGAGTCACTGGGCCAATGGTCTGGAACTACTCCATATGAAGCCAGTCAGGACTCTGGGGGAGCCTCCTCTCTCTGAGCAGACTGTCTCCAGGGCAAGAAGCTTACACAGCTTTGACCTTCTTGGGTCTGACCTCAGAGCATTCAGCATCCCCTTCCACACTGAGCGCTTCCCCTTCCACACTGAGCTCTTCCTGCAGCAAGTCTGCCTGGGTGGGGCTCCCGGGGAAGCCAGAGGGCCCTGCACTCCAACTCCACAGCCAGCAGTGACTCTCAGCCAGCTGGTAAAACAGAAGGTTTATTAGTCGACAGGAACACAGTGTAGGACAGAACTTGCTATTACAGAAATCAGTGACTTTCAGCCAAGTCTATCTTGGGAGTCCTGGCCCAGATGCCCTGGACTCCCCCTCTTCCAGTCCCCCTACGCAGACTATCAGCTTCCAGCCACCTGAACTCTGACACCCCGTGTTGCTCCTCCTCTGTCTCTTTGTCTCGCTTCCTGGGCAAAAGGTGTCACCTGGTCGCATTCCCCCTCCTGGGTCTCAGGTTAGATAGGTGCAAACAGCTTGGCAGCCTCAGAAAAAAATCTCACACCCAGTTCCCACCACTGAAGTATTAGTGCAGTACACAGGGAAACTGAGGTACACACAGTATTAGTATAAGACATTAAGACTCACATGTAACATAACAAGATGAATAAAACCCCACTTTGTCACAACTCTCCCCCTCCGAGACCAAACTTAGCAGGGCCACTTTAGCCAGTGGCCTGGAGAAGTTCTAGTCCCCCTCTCCGGGACAAAGCATCAGTTATAATGTTGGCACTCCTCTTAACATGGACCACCTCCATGTTATAATGCTGAAGCTGGAGACTCCGCCTCAGGAGCTTGGCATTGACCCCTTTCATCTGGTGTAGCCACATCAGGGTCCAATGGTCGGTGGACACGGTGAAGCGCCACCCAAATAGATATGGCTGTAGCTTTTTAAGGGCCCATACCATGGCCAGGCATTCCTTTTCTATGGTTGCATAGTTCTGCTCTTGGGGCAGCAGCTTTCTGCTCAGGTACACAATAGGCTGTCTCTCCCCATTTCTTTCAACCTGCATTAGCACCGCACCCAGCCCTGTATCTGAGGCGTTGGTGAACACCATAAAGGGCTTGTCAAAGTCCGGGTTTACCAGCACCGGGCCCTGGACCAGAGCCTCCTTCAGAGCACAGAGAGCCCTTCAAGGAAGGCCCTGGGTGACCCCCCTTCTGCACTGATGTGGGCCTGTCCCCCTGGATTCCATTCCATATCCTGACCTGCTGTCTACAAGCTCATCAGCCCGCAGTCCTGCATGGCGCAGGTCCTTCAGCCTCTTGTCCACCAGCCACATCCTCAGGTTAGGAGGACAGAGTTCATATAGTCACTCCAGCCCTATCAGTTCAATCATGTCCTCCTTGGTCTGGGCCCCAGCCCCATTCACTCACTTGCAGGTGTATTCCCCCATCAGCATGATCAATTCCAGATAGTCATCCCCTGGGTCTTCTGCATATTCCGGAACCTTTTCCTGTACACCTCAGGGGTCAGCTCAAACTTGTGCAGCAGGGCTTGTTTGAACAGTTCATAGTCCTCTGTTTCCACTTCATCCATCTGGCTGAACATCTCTATGGTCTTGGAACCCAGTAAGGGGGTGAGATGCTGAACCTGTCTGCAGGGTCAACCTGGTGAACATTGCAGGCCTTCTCAAAGGCAATGAGGAAGGCATCTTTATCATTCCCTTCCTTAAATTGAGACAGCACTTTGATATCTGAATTCCCACCCTGGGTCCATCCCCACTCACCATGGTAGGAGTCTCTCTCATTCTCAGCTCTGTCATTGCCAGTTCATGCTGCCTCTGTCTCTCACAGTCCTCCAGCTCTTTCAGTTTCAGTTCCATTTTTAACTCCAACC
This sequence comes from Gopherus flavomarginatus, assembly GCF_025201925.1. NCBI lineage: Eukaryota > Metazoa > Chordata > Testudines > Testudinidae > Gopherus > Gopherus flavomarginatus. The sequence continues at coordinate 52,845,369 of NC_066624.1, forward strand.
GTCTCAGCTACACCAACGGGGAACTCGGCTGTGAAGATCCCCTTTTGGTTGGGTAGGTGGATCCTGGGGCTGCCTGGCTGCTTTCAGCCCTTTCCACGTCCCCCGTTGGGTCGGTGGCTGGGTGACCCCTGGGGCTGCCTGGCTTATCCCAGCCTCTCTCGTGGCCCCAGTTGGGTCAGGAACCAGCTCCTAAAGTGCTCTTTCAGCTCTCCATGGTCCCTGGGAGAAACCTTCAGTGTGACAGCCCTTTATAGGGGTCCACTCTCTCTTGGGATAAAGCCGTAGGCTCCTCCGCCTCCTAGAACTGCACTTCTCTGAGCCTTCAGCATGCCTGCTAATCCCCCTTCATTCTACTGCTCTCTAGTCACTTACTGCAGGTTGCTCTGTCCATGGGGTGCAGTTTATCCCACAGCTGATACCTGTTGTCATGGAGTCATCAGGTCAATGCTCTGGAACTACTCCCTATGAAGCCAGTCAGGACTCTGGGGGAGTCTTCCCTCTCTGAGCAGACTGTCCCTATGGAAAGAAGCTTACACAGCTTCAACCTTCTTGGATCTGACCTCAGAGCATTCAGCATCCCCTTCCACACTGTGCGCTTCCCGCAGTGAGTCCACCCAGGTGGGGCCCTTGGGGAAGCCAGAGGGCCTTGCACCCCAACTCTGCAGCCAGCAGTGACTCTCAGCCAGCTGGTAAAACAGAAGGTTTATTAGTCGACAGGAACACAGTGTAGGACAGAACTCACTATTACAAAAATCAGTGACTTGCAGCCAAGCCCATCTTGGGACTCTTGGGCCAGATGCCCTGGACACCCCTTCTTCCAATTCCCCCACACAGACTGCCAGCTTCCAGCCACCCAACCTCTCACACCCCCTGTTGCTCCTCCTCCATCACTTTGTCTCACTTCCCGGGCAAAAAGTGTCACCTGGTCGCATTCCCCCTCCTGGGTCTCAAGTTACATAGGTCCAAACAGCTTGGCAGCCTCACCTGCCCTGAGGGCCTCAGCAAAAATCACACACCCAATTCCCACCACAAAAGTATTGGTGCAGTACACAGGAAAACTAAGGGCTTGTCTGCGCTGGCAATTTACAGCACTGCAAACACAAAAACCACACCCCTGAGCACAGCAAGTTTCAGCGCTGTAAAGTGCCAGTGTAAACAGCGCTGGGAGCTGCACTTCTTGTGGAGGTGGGTTTTTTTAGAGCAGTGCATCAGCGCTCTGTGGCAACAACATAAGCCATGTTAAAGTGCTGCCGCGGCAGTGTAGACTAGCCCTAAGGTACACACAGTATTAGTATAGGACAGTAAGACTCACATGCAACATAACAAGATGAATAAAACCCCACTTTGTCACAGCCATAAACAAGGTTACATAAGAAAGAAATGGGTCACTCACATTCTTGGCAGCCCAGTACAACAGGACATGGGTGTAACCTGGGTTCATGGGTCTGATGAAAAAGGCAGCCAACCTTGTTGGGGAGTAGATGAAAGACAGGTAAAACTGCCTTGCCAAGGATGCTGAGCCTTGTGATTGGGCAAACTCTTCAAGGCTGACTAAGCCAATCGAAGAGGGGATGAGGGGTCCCCCTGCCTGAGGGGAGCATGGGCTCCCCTTTTGACTGCCTTAGTGTCATTCGTTGCTCTGGTCACTGCTGGGTGGCGCCCCCTTCTGGCAATTTCCACTGTCTGGTTCAGCTCCTCCTTTCTTCTCTCCCACCACTGCAGTAGTTCTCCTGCTCACGGAGTCTCAGTACAGCTACTTTGTGACTTGGCCCTCTGGCCAGGTCACACTGTGACTCCCCTTCTGGGCGAGTCTTTCCAAGTCTCCTTTCACAAGCAGCATCAAGCAGTCCTCACACCTGCTGCCCTGACTATGTCACTGTTGCAATGACTCAGGCAGTCTTCCCATTCACTGCTCCAAGCAATGCCAATTTGCTGAGGATGGTAGGGGAATCCAGGCCCACCCTTTACTCTGGGTTCCAGTACCAGACTCTATAGCGAGCAGTTAAGATCTAGGTCTTTGCCTACTAATCTCATCCCTAGACTACTTCCAACCATGCTTATTTAAGCTTCTCCTTCACCAGCTGTCCTAGTCAGACCCTCTCTCTTTGGTGTACTAGGTAACCCCTTCCTTTTCCCTTACCTCATGGAGAGACTCCTGCCTGCCTCTCTACACTATTGCCAGCCCCCTGGCTTTACAGAAGCCCTGCCTGTTCCCTCACAGAGTGAGCTTCCTTCTAATTAGCACCCTCTGCATGCCCTAAATTTCCTGTTTGCAGTGGTATACCTCCATCACATCCCTCCCTGCCTGAGGGGAGCGTGGTTGACCCCCTGACTGTTCCTATACCTGAAGTGTTGCCTATTTTGCCCTGAAAGAGATTTGCTGAACTATTCTGGGAGAGAGCAACTGCTCTTGGAAACACCAAGGAGGCCCCCCTATGCCATGGGGACTTTTCGATTGTGAGTAATGCCTATTGCTGACGCAGAGATGTTGGTCCCCTGAGCAATTCGGTGCCATCACCTTACCGCCTTCAATCAGCTCCAGGCCTGCAACAATTCATCAAGATATGTAGGTTCCTCCACATTACAGGGCCCAGTAGTGTGGAATAAACTGAATTTATGCATCTAGGGAAATACAACTTTCAGCATTGTGTTACTGACAGGTTGTATGGTGTTACAGATGTACCCACTCCAAATCCATCTTCCCCTTCCCTTTATATGCTTCCTCTATATTTCCCCTTGTGAGTAAAGTGCACATTGATTGTTGGTTCATCCATGACGGAGGTGTCAGAAGAGTATATGTACGAGGAATTAGGCTAGTCATAGGGGTAAGTACCAGGTCGGGGATAGTTCAGAAGATAAGATGGGTTCCTGACTTAATTAAGCAGTCGGGTGGAGGCACTGCCAGTTAGTAGCTAAGAACCCAGGCTGTTGAAACCTACTGCAGCTAAAGAAGAGGGACATCAGGTATGGGTCCCTGTTGATGATTAGCTGCCTTTAGGGGCACAACCAACCATAAAACCTCCTTACATTCAAACATAAGAATGGCCATACTGGGTCAGACCAATGGTCCATCTAGCCCAGTACCCTGTCTTCTGACAGTTACTGGTGCCAGATGTTTCAGAGGGAATGAACAGAATAGGGCAATTTGTCAAGTGATCCATCCCCTGTCATCCAGTCCCTGGCAATCAGAGGTTTAGCGACGCCCAGAACATGGGTTTGCGTCCCTGACCATCTTAGCTAATAGCCATTAATGGACTTATCCTCCAGGAACTTACTAATTCTGTTTTGAATCCAGCTATACCTTTTTGGCCTTCACAACATCCCCTGGCAATGAGTTCCACAGGTTAAATGTGCATTGTGTGAAAGAGTACTTCTTTGTTTGTTTTTAAACCTACTGCCTATTAATTCCATTGGGCAGCCCCTTGTTCTAGTATTATGTGAACCAGGAAAAAAAGTCCATATTCATTTTCTCCACACCATTCATGATTTTATAGACCTCTACAATATCCCCTCTTACTCCTTTCTTTTCTAAGATGAACAGTCCATCTTAAAATCTCTCCTCATATGGAAACTGTTCCATGCCCCTAATCATTTTTTCCCCTTCTCTGTATTTTTTTCAACTCTGATATATCTTTTTTGAGATGGGGCAACCACATCTGCATGTAGTATTCAAGGAGTGGGTGTACCATGCATTTATATAGAGACATTATGATATTTTCTGTTTTATTATCTATCCCCTTCTTAATGATTCCCAACATTCTGTTAGCTTTTTGGACTACCACTGCACATTGAGCAGATTTTTTTTTCCAGAGAACTATCCACAATGACTCCAAGTTCTTTCCTGAGTGGTAACAGCTAATTTAGACCCCATCATTTTGTATATATAATTGGGATTGTGTTTTCCGATGTGCACTACTTTGCACTTATCAATGTTGAATTTCATCTGCCATTTTGTTGCCTAGTCAGCCATGTCAAGCTGTCTTGCATTGTCTTGAGAGTGTGGGTACCAAGCTCAGGGCAGACTGCTAAAGAGCAGGACACAAACCCCAAATTGGCTGTTAGTTCTATACTTAGATTTCACTAACCAGTTATCCAATATAAACTCTTCGAGCACTATATCAGCCTTAACATGGAGACATAGACAACCCCTTTGGGTACTCTGATCTGCCTTGCCACCCAGCTAAGTTTGCCTTTGTGACAGATAGTCCCTAACAACACCAAAAATCACAAAAATTCTGATAACTCCCAGCCCCAAAGGACCATTAACTTATCCAGGGGTGAAAGTAACTTACAGGACTTACTGCTGGAGTCCTGAAGAGGCGTGGCCTCAACCGGAAAGAGATGGTGCCTCTCAAGATTTAAAGGTCCTGGGGCACAGCTGTGGCTGGGAGCCCCAGGGCCTTTAAATCAACCTAGGGCTCCCAGCTGAAGGGGTGGCTGGTAGCCCCCGGGGCTCAGGGGCAAATTAAAGTACCTGGGGCTCCGGCCACCGCAGAGCTCCGGGCCCTTTAAACCCCCCCCCCTTGCAGCTCCAGCTGCCGGAGCCGTGGGCGGGATTCAAAGGGCTCTGGGCTCCCCGCAGCCGTGGAAGCTCTGAGCCTTTTAAATCCGGCCCCAGCCCGGCCACCGGAGCCACAAGCGGGATTCAAAGGGCTCTGGCCTGCCCGCTGTGGTGGGAAGCCCAGAGCCCTTTAAATCCCTGCCACGGAAGCCGGTGCGGTCCGGCACCATGTACTGGCTTTTGCCGGTACGCCAGACTGGACCAGCTTACTTTCACCTCTGCACTTACCCCAGGCCAGTTGCACCTTAGATCTCACACCAAAGACTATGCCTGTAACCTATCTTATATCAAAGGGCACCTTCACCATGATATTTAAACACCTGTACAGTAAATAAAACATGCGTAGCAATGTCCATTGGGAAATCTTTGTTTCCCCCCTCATTTATTATTTGTAACTTTCTTGCTTTTATTTTCAGCATTTTCTCATGTGTCTTTGATTACAGCAGGATTGTCTTGGCAAGCATGCGAGTGCTGCAATGTGCTGTGAAAATGGTTGACTTGAGCCTTTGGTCAGTCTTATCTCCTTCAGGAGCTTGTTCCAAAGCTGTGGGCCAAAGCTGAGAGAGTTTAATCTTCAGCTCTTGTGAGCTTAATCTTGGGGCCATGTGTATGTGACATTATATGATTAAAATATGACCATGTAGATCATTGTTGCTACCACTGTTATATAATTGCAACAAATCCTGTATAAAATATGTCATGTAAGGTGTCAATGGAAAAGTTATGGTTTGCTGAGTATGATTATCCTATTTATATGCATGCATCATTTGTGTATCTGAAATTATGAATATTGGCTGTATACCTGTATTTCAAACATGTTTGCTCCTGGGTAACACCAATAAGGCATTTACAGCCAGTCTAGCCAGCACATTATGAAGGGAATATTTAAGTTGATGGCCATTGACAAAAACAATGGGCCATGGAAGAAGCCTATCTCTACTTAATAGACTTTCCTGTGGACATTTTAGCTAGAATATGGGTAATGGCCCCTGCTATGACTCTTCGAAGCATGCAAGGGCATATGACTAGACCATGTGGTACTGAACTCCATTTTGTGCCTGTACTTTTCCACAAACTGTGCTGAGGGCTTTGCTTGGAACAATGAGTTTCCCTCCACATGGCAGAAGTTTTATAAAAGGCCTTTGAAAGAGCTCCATTTTGCCTCTTTCCTGCTCTGATCTCTGGACTATAGATTTATACTAATGGGAGCATTCTAACTAAGGGACTGAGGACCTTCCAATCATTTGGAAGCAACCAGAGACTTAGCAAGCCAGCTGTTTGTCATCACTGCTTCAAATCTGATCCAAGAACTTTGCAATTATTGTATGTATTTGATTTTTTTTAAACCAATTTTAACACTCACCTGTTTCTTTCTTTTTATAAATAAACCTTTATATATTAGTTACTAAAAGATTGGCAACAGCATGATTCCTGGGTAAGATCTGACTTGTATATTGACCTGGGTATGTGGCTGGTCCTTTGGGATCAGAAGAACCCTTTGGTTGACGAAACTGGTTTTAAATAACCACTCATCATTAAGTATAGTGTATGGGTGTTGGAACAAGGTCTGGGATACCCAAGGAGGCTGCATTTCTGACTTCTTGTTAGTCAGTGTGGTGAGGCAGAAATTTACTTTGGTGGCTGGTTTGGTATATCTTGTGGAGAACAACCACTAGTTTTGGGGTGTGTCTGCCCTCTTACTTAGCAGTTTGTCCTGAATCTGGTATTCTCAGTGTGACCCACTGATGCACAGTGACAGTGTAGTCAAGTGTTCTCTGAAGTGTATGGATTCTAATCCATGGAGTTCCTTCAAGATTAATACTATTGGCCCCAGAAGCAGGATCCAAAGGAGCATAAGTGTGTGGTGTACAGTTGCTGGCTTGTTCTGCTCAGGGTGTGGAACAACTGTGCTCCTTCCTCTTCTAATTCCAGGTGCTGGGAATTGCAATAATCCAGTCAAGAGGTGGCAAAATGTATGCACCACTGTGGCTAGATCTTCATCCAAGAAGGGCACAGCTTCTTAGCAAGCCACAGTGGAAGCAGTGGCTCTCATTTCTAATGCCTGGGTGCCTAGGGTTAGTGATCGGTCCAATAGGTCTCTAAGGGTTTGTACTACTTTGTTGAAGGGTAGGAAGATCAGTGTCTTGTTTAGCTCCTCATGGAGTTTTCCCTTCCATCAGCAGCACTCTGCTTTTACCCAATTTCATTAGGAGGCATCTGCTGAGGTACCCTTGCGACAGTAAAAGCAGCAAAGAATCATGTGGCACCTTATAGACTAACAGACGTTTTGGAGCATGAGCTTTCGTGGGTGAACACCCACTTCGTCAGATGCATGTAGTGGAAATTTTCAGGGGCAGGTATATATATGCAGGCAAGCTAGAGATAATGAGGTAGTTCAATCAGGGAGGATGAGGCCCTGTTCTAGCAGTTGAGGTGTGAAAACTAAGGGAGGAGAAACTGGTTTTGTAATTGGCAAGCCATTCACAGTCTTTGTTTAATCCTGAGCTGATGGTGTCAAATTTGCAGATGAACTGAAGTTCAGCAGTTTCTCTTTGAAGTCTGGTCCTGAAGTTTTTTTGCTGCAGGATGGCCACCTTAAGGTCTGCTATAGTGTTGCCAGGGAGGTTGAAGTGTTCTCCTACAGGTTTTTGTATATTGCCATTCCTAATATCTGATTTGTGTCCATTTATCCTTTTCCATAGCGACTGTCCAGTTTGGCCGATGTACATAGCAGAGGGGCATTGCTGGCATATGATGGCGTATATTACATTGGTGGACGTGCAGGTGAATGAACCAGTGATGGTGTGGCTGATCTGGTTAGGTCCTGTGATGGTGTCACTGGTGTACATATGTGGACAGAGTTGGCATCGAGCATGTTGCATGGATTGGTTCCTGAGCTAGAGTTACTATGGGGCAGTGTGCAGTTACTGGTGAGAATGTTTCAGGTTGGCATGTTGCCTGTGGACGAGGACTGGCCTGCCACCCAGGGCCTGTGAAAGTGTGGGATCATTGTCCAGGATGGGTTGTAGATCCCTTATGATGCGTTGGAGAGGTTTTAGCTGGGGACTGTATGTGATGGCCAGTGGAGTCCTGTTGGTTTCTTTCTTGGGTTTGTCTTGCAGTAGGAGGCTTCTGGGTACACGTCTGGCTCTGTTGATTTGTTTCCTTATTTCCTCGTGTGGGTATTGTAGTTTTGAGAATGCTTTGTGGAGATTTTGTAGGTGTTGGTCTCTGTCTGAGGGGTTAGAGCAGATGCGGTTGTACCTCAGTGCTTGGCTATAGACAATGGATCGTGTGATGTGCCTGGGATGGAAGCTGGAGGCATGAAGGTAGGCATAGCGGTCGGTAGATTTTCGGTATAGGGTGGTGTTAATGTGGCCATCACTTATTTGCACCGTGGTGTCTAGGAAGTGGACCTCCCGTGTAGATTGGTCCAGGCTGAGGTTGATGGTCGGGTGGAAGCTGTTGAAATTGTGGTGGAATTTTTCCAGAGTCTCCTTCCCATGGGTCCAGATGATGAAGATGTCATCAATGTAGCGTAGGTAGAGAAGGGGCGTGAGTGGACGAGAGCTGAGGAAGCGTTGTTCCAGGTCAGCCATAAAAATATTGGCATATTGTGGGGCTATGCGGATGCCCATAGCGATGCCACTGATCTGGAGAGATATATTGTCATCAAATTTGAAATTGTGACAGTGTTAATCACACTGTAAAGCCATGTGTCACTGATATTTTGCTGGCATCTATCTCAAGAGAATGCCGCATAGTCTCATGTCAATACCAAGGACTGCACTGAGCCCTGTGGCACTCTCCACCTGAGGTTGATGGGCATGAGGAGAAGCTGCCCACTGTTGTTCTCTGCATCTCATCTGAGAGGAATTGCTGGGTTAGGGTCATGCTCTGCTAGTCACTTCAACCTGATCTTGTAAGCAGGTTTGCAGTTCCCTGTGGCAGACTGTGATATCAAATTTAAAAGTGGGAGAGTACTTATTATAACCCTGCAGATTTTGTCTGTGAAGGTGTTAAAAGATTCTCTTGTCAGAATCTTCTAGGCCCCAGCAAAGTGTCACAAATATATGTCAAGTACTGGGGCTTTGTGACAGTATGAAAATGCAAATCACCAATCCCAGTTAGTCATCTTCATCTTGCAGGACAAATCCTACTATTTGAGATCCTCTGGGTGACATTCCCAGGATAATACCCGTCTTGAGGAAGCAGTGTCTGGTTTATAGTAGGGGCAATTTGCTCACTTGTTTTAACAGGAGTCTGAAATATCCTGCAGAGCTGCATGGTGCTTGGTGGTCACTGGTCTCTGTTCTGACCATGACCATTGTCCACCTTGATTGTCTTCTTCAGTCCAGTTACCTTCTCGTGTGGGATGTTCTGTACTCTGTGTAGCTGAGACAGATGTTAAATGGACATCTCTGCCCTATTATTTCATGTATAAACATCTCTCTAAAGGGGAAATGCCCCTGCACTTTCCGGGGTCAAAGTGCACTGCATGGTCTCCTTGTGGAGTGGGTGCATATTCTTTTAAAGAGGAGTGAGATAAGGGTCTCTGAAACAGTGATTATTAGGAAAGAAACATACAATTAGTCAGATTCTGATAACAGATTAGAGTTGGTTGAAGACTTGACAATATCCCTCTTCAACGGAAGGAAAAACAAAGAGGATCCAGTACTTAATAGGAACAGGAAGGCAAACAAGTGGAATGAAGCAGTAAATTAAACCAGGACATAGTGGGGGTTCTGGAGTTAAGCCACCACTAAGACTAAGGCTTTCTGTTTCCCACTTGAAGCTGAACATCTCCTTACATCTGCATTCTAGTCAATGTTGTTCACGTCATATTAGTTGATAATGGTCTTGTTCCAAAATTTGGAGTCTTGCATGACTGGCAATCTCCCTCCGAGGAAGTCCCCAGGCTAGAGTAGCAGGGGGCTGCACGTCAGCACTAAGGAACATGGCATAGCTTTGTGTGGGCCCTGCGCTGAAGCAGCAGGGCATCCTAAAAGTTACGAGCAAAGTGCACTGGCAGAGCTGTTGAGGAGTCCAAGGCTAGACTAGCAAGGGGACGGAGGGAAATGTTTCTGTTCAGGATAGCGGTTCTTTGCTAGGCCATTGGGGACCTCAGGCTAGAACAGCAAGAGGAGCTGCAGTTGAGGACTGAATTGAATTGTTGAACTGTTTGGGTGCCTAGGACTAGAACAGGCAGCAAGACAGAAGTGTATTAGCATAGCTGTCTGGGAAAATCTTGCACAGCACTTGTTTTCACTGTGTGTAATTGTCATGGTATAATTCCCCACTCTGAACCTTAGCGTCCAAAAGATGGGGTACCAGCATGAATTCCTCTAAGCTCAATTACCAGCTTAGTACTTGTAGCGCTGCCACCAACTAGGAATTCCAGTGCCTGGTACACTCCGGTCCCGCCCATAACCTTGCCTGGGGACCCCCAAGACCCAGTCCCTCTGGATCTTAACACAAGGAAAGTAAACCCTTTCCCTCACCGTTGCCTCTCCCAGGCTTCCCCTCCCTGGGTTACCCTGGAAGATTACTGTGATTCAAACTCCTTGAATCTTAACACAGAGAGGAAAATTCACCTTCCCCCCTCCTACTTCTCTCTCTCTCTCTCCCTGAGAGAGAAAGTAATCCTAACACAGAGAGAAAATTAACCTTTCTCTCCCCCTTCCCTCCTTTCTCCCCACCAATTCCCTGGTGAATCCAGACCCAGTCCCCTGGGGTCTCACCAGAATAAAAAAAAAGTAGGTTCTTAAACAAGAAAAGCTTTTAATTAAAGAGAGAAAAAACAGTAAAAATTATCTTTGTAAATTTAAGATGGAATATGTTACAGGGTCTTTCAGCTATAGACACTGGGAATACCCTCCCAGCCTAAGTATTCAAGTACAAATTAAAATCCTTCCAGCCAAATACACATTTGAACTCCTCCCAGCCAAATACACATTTGCAAATAAAGAAAACAAACATAAGCCTAACTCGCCTTATCACCTAGTACTTACTATTTTGAATCTATAAGAACTTGTATCAGGGAAATTGGAGAGAAACCTGGTTGCACGTCTGGTCACTCTCAGAACCCAGAGAGAACAACAACCAAAATCTAACAGCACACGCAAAAACTTCCCTCCCTCAAGATTTGAAAGTATCCTGTCCCCTGATTGGTCCTCTGGTCAGCTGACAGCCAGGCTCACTGATCTTGTTAACCCTTTACAGGCAAAAGAGATATGAAGTACTTCTGTTCTATTAACTCTTACTTATCTGTTTATGACAGTAATTTATTCTTATTATTGTATGTTCAACATAAACCTTACTAAGATCACCTAACAGGCCTCTTAAATTAGGAAGAAGGTGAGGAACAAAATCCCAAATCACTACTGTTATTTAAAAATCCAGTGCAAAGGATAGTTTTAAGGAATAAATACAAACATCTGCCATTTAGCTTGTCTTTAACTTGAACCAGCAGAAAGAACAGCCTGAGGGAGTGATAGAAAGAACTCCATGGAAAAATCCTGCTTGACTAGTGTAATATTCCAGCAGCTGGGCAATGGAGAACAAATACATCTCCTGTATTGTAAGTGGGACTTACCCTTTGGCCTAAACATCTGTAAAGATGTTCAGAAGTTCCTCAGACTTGCTTGGCCTTCAGTGAGACCGGAAAACTCTGCTGATATCCCATGCTGTCCTGGAGAAACCATATGGGCAGTTTGGCAAGATTTGGGACCTGGAGACTTGAGCAGAGCCATATGTTACATACACATGCGTAACCTGTTATAGCAGTTGGCTCCCAAAGGTGGACATAGTGTCAATCCACTGCCATAGGAATGACTGACCTTTCTGTGGCCTAGTCTAAACACACAAGTTGTACGCTGGGTATTGAAAGCAGCACAACCCCCCTGCCCCAGAGTAGAGGTAGTTGTAGGGAAGGAAGATGTGCTATACTAGCATGAGCACTATTATAAAAGTAGAACTACAGCCACATGAAGAGAGTTTGTCCTAGCTATTCTGGTTTAAAAAAAAATACCAAAACCTGACTCAGGCAGTGATTGACCGGCAGAGATATTCCAGAATCCGAGTGACCACAGGGGATTTATTCCGGAATAGCTACAGTGCTTTAAACTCACACTCTACCTTATTCTGGGATAACTTCCCTGTGTAGAGAAGCCCCTAGTTATAATACTACTACAACCTACCTCTTATACACAATTGTCATCGGTAGATCTCAAAGTACGTTGCAAAGGACAGCAGTATCAGTGCCCCCATTTTAAATATGGGGAAGCTGAGGCACAGAGAAGGGGAAAAGTTTTGCCTGAGATTGCCCAGGAATAGAAGCCAGGTCTCTTCAGTCGCAAGCCAGTGTGCTAACCACTAGGCCACACTGTCGCTACCAATATAAAAACTGCATGGATACAACAAGGGCATAGCAATTCCTGCAATTCCCGGATTAATACCTGAGCCAGAGGAAAAATTTACTTAGGGAAAAATCGTGCCCAGTGATTTGTGGGTGCCTTTGGGAGAGATTGAAGAAGGGAGGAGGCACAGGCTGCATCTTCCTCACCATGTATATACTCATTCAGCAGCAGGCAACGTGCACTCTGAGCATGCAATTTTCAGCAGGGCTCAGCACTCAGACCTGGGGCCAGATATGCAGATGAGCCCAGCACATTGGATGCTGAGCTCTTTTGAAAATCTTGCCTCTAGTGCTCTCTTGAGCACTGGGAGACGGAGTCCAACTGACATGCTGTGATGCTGAGCTCTTTTGAAAATCTTGCCTCTAGTGCTCTCTTGAGCACTAGGAGATGGAGTCCAACTGACATGCTGTGATCAGTTGGAGGATATTGCACACAGCTGCTTTTATAGGTAGTGAAGAGTGTTGTGGTGTTTACTGTCCCTGGGCCTTTCTGTAAGGAGAACCTCACTCCCAAACCATCTGCTTGCACTACTGCTTTGCTTGCCCTGTGGCGAGTCAGAGCAGGAATTTGCCATTGCTTTGGAAGTGCTTGTACGTTCACATAGCAGGATAAATATTGTTACTCATAATTATTTGCTGTACCCTAACTGCTGCATTTTGAGCCCAGCATCGTGGCTGACCTTTAACAAAACCCCAAGGAATGCAGTGATGAGAACAAGTTAAATAATATCAATTTGGTGTATTCAGACCCAGATGGTGTGTGCGATCCCTGCAATTGGGGATGTTAAATCATGAACTGAGGTCCTAAAAGACACACCCTGAGTCTTGCGGGTGAAAAACCCCTTGTGTCACTGTAATCCAGAGCAAGAGGCTTCTTCCAACCTGTGTCTGCCAATACACACAGCTGTATTGGCAGACAAACAGCACCAAGATTACACCAAGTGGTCACCAAGCTTCTGAGCAGTGGAGGAGCTAATGCTTAAAAATCATTCTGAGTGAGTGAACTGATAACTGCTGGGGGTCCAGAGCCAACCTTGCTCATGCTCAACCTGTAGTTCACCTGTGCAGGAATTGCTGGGGCAGTGATGTGATTTTTTTTTTTTGCCTCTGTGTTGATGTTTCATTAAATAACCTTTTGAAAGCTCTTCACAAATGAACTGAGGCTTGAGTCCCCTGAGAGCAGCAGTGCAATATGCCGCCTTGCTGGGATGCACCAACAGCTCAGTATATTGATTTCACCCACTACAAAAAGTCATGTCGTTTATGTAAAAGAAGCAGAATTCGTCTGTAAAATGTCACTTTGCCTTTGCGAGCACGTGATCGAGCAGACATTTAGCTCCCTCCCTTGCCTCACCAGCGGGGCACACCAACATCTGCAGTCAGGGGGGCATGGTACATTGCAGAGCTTGCCAGCTTTCCAGGGGAAACAGCTCATCAGCTCCAGGAGGAGCAGGCTGACAGTTACAGCTCTGGCCAAGATCTGACTGAGGGATTCTTGGGCAGAGACCAGTCTGGCTCCGGATTGCAGGAGTGGGAGCAGGGCCAGCAAAAGCAGGCCTTGATCACAGAGGGAACAGCTTGAGAGCCCAACAGCCCTTAAAAAGCCAGGATCCCTGTTTGGAGATTACTTCAGTGGGGATACAGTACTGCTGCAGAATGCTAAGGGGATAATGATCCATGGGACCCCAGAATTGGGTCATGATTATTTGGCCTTGGGGATCTTCGTGGGGCAGGCAATTCTCAACCAAGCCACCCTGGGATCAGGGGGCTTGTAATTTAACTGTCACCCATAGGGGAGCAGTCTGGGAGAAGGATACATTTAATGTGGCTAGCTTACAGGAGGACAACATGGAGAGCCCCAATGATCGTTGGCGAGAACAAGGACCAAAGACTTCCCCCCTGCAAGAGAGGGACACAGGAGCAGAGGCATCTCTGCTAATGGACTCACAGAGACACCAGCCTCAAAGCTGACTCTGCACTCTGCTACTGACCTGTTGAGCTGTATCTAAGGACTGTGTCTATTCATCTTCCTTTAAGTATCTGTGATCTCATGTGCCCGCATAGCACCTTTTCCACTGCCCAGCCCTTCTGCATGCTGTTTCACTACTGCATATGTGTGGATTAATGGAGATCCTAGCAAGGCCTGGAGCTTAGGGGACCTAAGGGTTTGAAGCACCTACATGCTAAACCCTATGCATGTAGGACACAACCAGCTCCTCTGGGGGGGCCTCCAACTGTCCAAGTTTTGTGTATGGTGAAATTCCATTTGCACAAAATGGAGATGTTGAGAACAAAATTAATCAAAGAACCAAAGTCCATGAAGAGAAGATATTGTTGAGCTGCTGTGCTAGGAGCCTGGATGACAAACAAAAGGAATTGGAATTGCTCATTTGCAAGCATAAATTTGAACTAGGTGGGATCACTGAAACCTGATGAAGATGTGCACAACTGGAATGTTAAAATCAGTGGCTACCACCTATTTAGGAAGGACTGAGTGGTCAAAAGAGGAACGGGAGGCAGATTATATGTCCAAAGTGGCATTACCTGTGTCCGAATCTCTAATAACTCAAAAGAAGATGATCTTGAATGCTTATGGAACAATGTTCTAACAGAGAGAGCACAAGATGGGGAACTAATTAGTGTCTGCTCCAGACCCCCAAATCACACTCGGGAATGGGATGGCAGACTCCTTACACAATTATCTATAATGTGTAGAGAAAAAAGCTGTGAGATCCTGGAGGACTTAAGTTTGAGCGAATTATGCTGGAGGTCTCATGCTGCCAGTGCTAAAAGAGCCTTGAGATTTCTAAACATTATAGAAAACAATTTCCTAACTCAGTGTTTCAGCCAACATGGGGGCAATCAACAGATAAAGATAAACTGATCACAGATCTAAAAATTAATGGTCTACACTATGAGTTTAGGTCAAATTTAGCAGCATTAGATCACTTTAACTCTGTACCCATGCACACGACAAAGCCATTTTTGTTGACTTAAAGGGCTCTTAAAATTGATTTCTGTACTCCTCCCCGACGAGGTGATTAGCACTGAAATCGACCCTGCTGGGTTGAATTTGGGGTAGTGTGGATGTAATTGGATGGTATTGGCCTCCGGGAGCTATCCTAGAGTGCTCCATTTTGACTGCTCTGGACAACACTCTCAACTCAGATGCACTGGCCAGATAGACAGGAAAAGCCTCGTGAACTTTTGAATTTCATTTCCTGTTTGGCCAGCGTAGCACACTGATCAGCACAGGTGACCATGGAGTCCCAGAATAGCAAAAAAAGCTCCAGCACAGACCGAACGGGAGATACTGCATCTGATTGCTGTTGGGGAGACGAATCCGTGCTATCTGAACTCCATTCCAAAAGACGAAATGCCGGAATAGTTGAAAAAATCTCCAAGGGCATGAAGGACAGAGGTTATAACGGACCCATAGCAGTGCTGCACGAAGCCTACTGGAGACTCAAATAGCTGCTCCGGGTCAGAGCCCCAGACATGCTGCTTCTATGATGAGCTGCATGCTATTCGAGGGGGTGTAACAGTGGTTCCCAAACTGGGGTTCGTGAAATGTTACAAGGGGTTCTCGGGGGGGAATCCCTAATGGCAGACAGAGCTGTCCCTAGGGACCCTGGGCAGTGCAGGGCCAGCAGCCTGGAGCCCCTGGACTTCCAAGAGCTAAGCAGATCAAAGCAAACATATCTATCATACTGAGATTTAAACTTCAAGACTTCTTATAAGAAATGGAAAGGGAGGTGAATATAATTGCTATTTTTAAAAATTAAATAGGCAGCTAAGCTTTGTTGTAACGTGCCTTGAATGCTTGTGTAAGAGGAACTCTTTGAGTTGGCTTCCTAAATACCTTCATGCTGTTTTACATCTGATACTCCTTGATGAAACATAGGAGCCTTGTCTTCTAACAGATTTATTCAAAGTGATACAAGCTATGAAAGTGAGATCTTGAAAGAGTGTTCCTGTTTTCATAATGTAATAAAATACTGTAATGATTAATAATTAATAATAAAGTGTATAATGTGTCAAAAACAAATTTTATATTTCCAAGATCACTGCTTTTATAATTTATACTCAGGTAAAGGAGAAAATCCCTGTAAATATTCGTTTTTAGGAGCGGGTTCGCGAGATGACATTTTAGTGAAAGGGGTTCATAGGTTGTTAAAGTTTGGGAACCACTGCTCTACAACTACCCCACCCCTGTGCTTCCCTCCTCCTCCACCTCGCCGGGGCTATCTTGGCAGTTATCTCCTGATTTATGTGACTAATTAATAAAGAATGCATGTATTTGAAACAATGACTTTGATCTCCACTTGCAGAGGCAATAAAGGGGAGAGAGGAGGGCAGCTGGCTTACAGGGAAGTAGAGTGAACCAAGGGGACAGTTTTCATCAAGGAGAAACCAACAGAACTTTCACACCATAGCCTGGTCAGTCATGAAACTGGTTTTCAAAGCTTCTGTGATGCACAGTGTGCTCTGCTGTGCTCTTCTAACCACCCTGGTGTCTGGCTGCGCGTAATCAGTGGCCAGGTGATTTGCCTCAACCTTCCACCCTGCCATAAATGTCTTCCCCCTTACTTTCACAGATATTGTGGAGCACACAGCAAGCAGTAATAACGATGGGAATATTGGATTTTGCTGAGGTCTAACCGAGTCAGTAAAGTGCACCAGCAAGCTTTTAAACGTCCAAAGGCACGTTCTACCACCATTATTCACTTGCTCAGCCTATAGTTGAACTGCTCCTTACTACTATCCAGGCTTCATGAGCCGTGGGAGCAAGGGGTAGGCTGGGGTAGGTGTGACCGCGCGGTGTTGCCGACTGGGAGAGCAGCCTTAGGCAGAAGCCTCCAGCTGGCATGATATTCCGGGTAGGACTGAATCTCCATTAGATGAAACTTAAAGAAGAGAATGAGCTGGAGTCATTCTCATTTTCTTCCAGGTGCCCCTGACCAACCTCACCGAGGCTGGCCAGGAGCACCCATGTCTGCCCAGGTGCCCCTGACCAACCTAACTGAGGTTGGCCAGGAGCACCCATGGGATGATGACGACGGCTAGCAGTCGGATTGTACTGTCCACAAGGCAAGGGGATGCTGCTCTGTAGTATTGCAGTACCGCGTCTGCTAGCAGCACCCAGGAGACATACGGTGACAGTGAGCTGAGCGGCCTCCATGCTTGCTGTGGTATGTTGTAATCCAGGAAAAAAGGCGAGAAACGATTTTTTGCCATTGCTTTAATGGAGGGAGAGAAGGAGGCCTGACAACATGTACCAAGAACCACCCAGGACAATGTTTTTGGCCCATCAGGCATTGGGAGCTCAACCCAGAATTCCAATGGACAGCGGAGACTGCAGGAACTGTGGGATAGCTACCACAGTGCAACACTCCGAAAGTTGACTCTAGCCTTGGTACTGTGGACGCACACTGCCGACTTAATGCGCTTAGTGGGGACACACACAATCAACTGTATCAAATCGATTTCTAAAAAATTGACTTCTATTAAATTGACCTAATTTTGTAGTGTAGACATACCCTTAGATACAAGTGGTCATAACTTGATCACATTTATAATATGCAAGCAGCATAAAG
Organism: Gopherus flavomarginatus; assembly: GCF_025201925.1. Lineage (NCBI taxonomy): Eukaryota > Metazoa > Chordata > Testudines > Testudinidae > Gopherus > Gopherus flavomarginatus. The sequence continues at coordinate 52,862,944 of NC_066624.1, forward strand.
TCCAGACCAGTAATATACAGACACTAGGTGTTTTAATGGGGCTGATTTCTCAAAGCTGAATACAATTATGAGCTAAATCAGCTGGAAGAATTTAATCAGAAAAATGTGAACAATAATTGAACAAAAAGAATTCTGACAATTGTGTTGGCACACATTAAATGGATTAAAAACTGGTTAACTGATAGCTCTCAGAATGTAATTGTAAACTGAGAATTGTCATCTAGCGGGTGTGTTTCCCATTGGGTTCCACAGGGACTGGTCTTGGCCCTATACTATTTAACATTTTTATCAATGACATGGAAGAAAACATAAAATCATCACTGATAAAGTTTTCAGGTGACACAAAAATTGGAGGAGTGATAAGTAATTAAGAGGATGAGTCATTGATATAGAGCAGTCCGGATTGCTTGGTAAACTGGGTGCAAGCAACAGTCTGTATTTTAAAATAGCTAAATCTAAATGTGTAAACCTCAGAATAAGGAATATAGGCCATACCTACAGGATGGGGGACTCTACCCTAGGAACAGGGGTGGCAAGTTTGTATAATTTTTTGGTGGTGCCCAGAACGGGTCCAAGTCATCCCCCTGCCCCCACCTAAGATTCTGGGAGGGAGTTTGGGTGTGGGCTCTGGGCTGGGGCAGGGGCTTAGGGGGTGGGTTCTGGTGGGAGGGAGTTTGAGTGGGAGGGAGGGGTCAGGCTCTGGGAGAAAGTTGGGTGTGGGGTGCAGGCTCTGGGCTGGGTCAGGGGATTGGAGTGTGGGAGGGGTCACAGGGGGCAGGCTCTGGGCTGGGGCAGGCAGTTAGGGTGTGGGAGGGGGCACGGGGGACCGGTTCAGGGAGGGAGTTTGGGTGCAGGGTGTGTGGTCTGGGCTGGGGCAGGCAGTTGGGGTGCAGGAGGGGGTGAGCTGTGCACCGCTTATCTCGGACAGCTCCTGGAAGCGACCCACACACCCCTCTGGCAGCAGTTACTAGGCAGGGGGCTGGAGGGATCTCCACACGCCGCTGCCCACAGGCACCACCCCCGCAGCTCCCATTGGCTGCATCTCAGGGTGAGGGCAGCTTGCAGAGACATGGTCCCCCAGAGTTGCAGGGACATGCCAGCTGCTTCCAGAAGCAGAGTGGGCGGGTGGGCAGGAAGCTGGCTTAGCCCCATTGCGCTGCTGGTGGTGGCGGTGGGGGCCCCAGGCCCTTTTAAATCGCCTGGGTGCGGCAAGCAGGGCCAGGGGAATGCTCCAGGGAGGCGTGTGGGGGGTGGCAGGTGGGGCCAAGGGAGAGACTCGGCTCCGAACGTTGGTGGAGCCAGGCCCCCATGCTCTCATATTGGTGGAGCACAGGCACCACGGGTTCATACAGCTTGATGCCTCTGCCTAGGAAGCAGTGATTCTGAAAAAGACTTGGGGATGATGGCTAATCAGCTGAACATGAATTCCGAGTGCAACACAGTAGCCAAAAGGGCCAACACAATCCTTGGATACATAAACAGGAGACTCTCGAGTAGGAATAAAGAGGTTATTTTACCTCTGTATTTGGCACTGTTGTGACTGCTTCTGGTATGCTGTGCCCAGTTCTGGTGTCCACAATTCAAGAAGGATGCTAATAAATTGAAGTATGTTCAGAGAAGAGCCCTGAGTATGATTAAAAAAATTAACACAGGGAAGGTTAAGGGATGACTTGATCACAGTTGATAAGTATTTAGGTGGGGAACAAATATTTAATAATGGGCTATTACATCTAACAGAGAGAGGTCTAACATGATCCAATGACTGGAAGTTGAAGCTAGACAAATTTAGACAGGAAATAAGACATATTTTTTTTAACTGTGTAATTAACCACTGGAACAATTTACTAGGGGTCTCCATCACTGATAATTTTAAAATCCAGATTGGATGTTTTTCTGGAAGATCTGCTGTAGGGATTATTTTGGGGAAGTTCCCTGACTTGTGTTACACTGGAGGTCAGACTGGATGATCACAGTCTTCCGGCCTTGAAATCGATGTAAGCAGTGTCTGAATAAACTCTCACCTGACAGCTAGTCAGGGAGGGGGAGAGACTTCAGGAGCAAACTGTATTTACGTGAACCCACCTACTCTGCCAAGATATCCATCAGATAGAGCAGTGTGTGGCTCAAAGTGATCAACTTTGGCTGGTGTTGGGTTACAAATCACTTGAGTACTGAATGCAGAGGAGCAAAATGTTGTTATTTATGCTGTTGTCTTTATTGTATTAATAAAGGGGAGTAGAACTATGCTTAACCTGTCCCAAATGAGGGGGTCACCCTCAACTGAAAGCATCTCGTTAAGCCAGAGGCTAGAACCAGACCCCTGTGAAAGTAAGAGGAGTGGGTGGGGATAGGTGTCCTAGCCTGGAGGTGTCTATTCTCATCAGGGATCCCTGGTCTGGTTTAACCTGTTCCTCCCTCCTATTCAAAGATAAAGCTGAATAGGCCTCATTAGGAGCCTTTTGTTATTTCAAGCACTCAATAAGAGCTGAAATCACTTGTGGTGGGGGAGCTAAAATCACTAAAAGACTAATCTACAGAGTTCACAGCAGAGAGGCAGGTGGCAGCAGAATGTAACTGATGGGTGGGTGGTGAGGAACAGTGGCTGGGGAGGCAGCCAGCCAGAGCAAGTGCTCAGATGGTGGAGCAAGCAAAGTGCTTTCTTCCCTGGGTGGGAAGTGAACTCACACAGATGCAACCCTGAACCTGGCTCCTCACTGACCAAGGACAACCACTGTGAGTGGGGTATGGTGAGCGAGCAGAGGGGGGCATAGTAAAGGAACTTTTGGCTGTAGAACTGAAGAACATGAGGTAGAAGACTCTGGTCTATGTGCTCTGGGGTGGGCATCCTTCTCACAGTTTTATGTTTATGAATCCTGCTTGTGGCATTTCCCCTAATTAATGTTGGGTGACTTCTCTTCTCTTATTAAAAGTTTATTTTCTATACTTGGACTTTGTGCTTGCGAGTGGAGAAGTATTGCCTCTCCGAGGCACCCAGGAGTGGTGTGTAATTTTCCCAGGTTATTGGGTGGGGGCTTGAGCTGGTTCTGTGTTGTATTGTTGAAAAGGAACCCCTAGGCATTGAATCCTGCCCTAGTTGCTGCTGGCTCCACCTGGCAGAAGGGTTCCATCCATGAATATCTGAATGACACCAGCACAGCAATGGGGGAGGCAGTGCCATCTCTAGCCATTTAGGTGCCCTATGCAGCCTCCCGCGGTGGGATCTGTGGGGGGCCCCAGGCCTTCCCCCGCCCAGAGTCTGTGAGCTCTGGGGGGGGGCCATTTTTTGGGGCCACACAGGCCGAGAGTGGCACAGGGGGGCTGGGAGCAGCCCGCTTTGCTTCCTTCGCCCTGATTCCATCCGTGTTGTTCGGGGGAGGGGGCTTGGGGGAACAGATCTCCCCCCCCCCCACGCACTGGCAGAGGCGGGAAGCAGAGCACCCCGGCTCCAGCCCACTCTACTCTGCCAGCTCCCAGCTGTGGTGCTCTGCTTCCTGCAGCCAGTGAGAGCCCGGGGCGGTCCTCTTCCCATCCCAAGTGACATGGCTGGGGCCGGAGCAAGGGAAGTGGAGTGGGCTGGGGCTGCATCTCTCTGCGATCTTTTCCCCGCACTCACTGGTAGCTGGAATTGGAGCGCCATGTCTGGGAGCTGGCGGAGTACAGCAGGTTGGAGCTGGGTTGCTCCACTTCCCGCCGCTGCCAGTGAGTCCTCGCAAAGGCTTTGCTTGAAGGTCAGCCTCATGTCATTGGGGGAAGAGTTGGAATGAGGATGGGATGGGGGCAGAGCAGGGGGAAAGGGTAAGAGGCAGGGTGGAGCGAGTTGTCCAGGCCCCCCACCACCCCAGGGATGGCCCTGCCTGCCCCTTGGAGGGGGGGCTGGCCGAGAGTTAGGGCTGGTTGCCGAGACTGGTGCTGCCACATATGCAACATGCAGTTACCTAGGGCACCATGAAATTTGGGGCAATTTGGTGCCCCAAATTTCATGGTGCCCTACGCAGCTCTGTATGCCTAAGGACGGCCCTGGGAGGAGGTGGACAAAGCTGGTAAAAGAGGGAATCAACTGCATTTCTATGGGTGGGAGGAGGAGAACCCCTGCCTGTCAAATGCAGCTGTCAGGAGTGCAGGAGCTGCAGTGAGTGAGGTGCTACAGGGCTGCTCATTGGGTGGAAATGAGGAAGACCTTGGTTGAATCCTGACTGGGGAATAAAGAGGAATGGATTTGGAGGGAAAGGTCATGGCTGGGACCCAGGCTTAGACTCTACCCATAGAATGAGATTGCATGTTGCCAATGGGGATCCCAGAAAACCCTAATCGGGACCCTTTTCCTCCAGTGGTATGAGGCTGACCATCAAGCAAAGTCTCTGTGAGGACAGGCAGTTTTCCCTAATAAGTATTGAGGTGAAACAGATGTATGTGAGATCACTGAGAAGAATATGACAGTATCCCCATAAGTGAGAGGCGCCATCTTGGATGGTTGAGATGAACACTGACAGAGGCCTGGAGAGCATGCTGGAAACTCCACCGGTAGGCTGATGTGAGTTCCTGGTGGCTCGTACCATAGGCTGAAGCCTGAGGAGGCACATCCCGTTCAGGGTTGTTAATGTGACAGTGGAACCCTGAGTTGGACATTAGAGCATGATCATGGACATCTTCCAGCTGGGCATGATGGCATGATTAGAAATGTCAGTCAAAGCCCAGCTTCCTTGATGATTCCTTCAAACACTTGTGACCCAGTCAGTCTGAGTTCAGTGAGCATTGCAACAGATGCTGGAGAGAAGCTTTCCTGAAATGAAAGTTTCTTCAACAAAAAGGCAGAGCTGCATTGGCCCAAGGGCACCTGCCTGACCTAGCTCAGGAGAAAGGGCTGCTGAGGGCAATGGGAAAGATGCACTCTCTCACCCAACTAGCCTTGGGGAGGTTGATATCTGAGATTTTGATGTCACTGCATATCCCAGAGACTGGGTGGCTCCTGAGAATAGAGAAACTGGACCAGGGAGTCCAGGACTGATGCTATTAGCCAGACTGGTTCCAAGTCTGTCAGGTACTTGGGAAATTCCTGGTATCTCTTAGACCCACCACATCCTTCATAGACAAGTAATCAAACCAGGATAGTTTGCTTCCCTCTATTGTGGCCTACAGGACTGTTCTCCAGGGTGCACACCCAAGATGGTGGGGATCAGATACCAGATCATCCTCCTGATAGAGTTGGTGAATGAAACTAGAGTGACTGAGAGGTGGAGATTCATAGATTCTAGGACTGGAAGGGACCTCGAGAGGTCATTGAGTCCAGTTCCCTGCCCTCATTGCAGGACCAAATACTGTCTAGAACATCCCTGATAGACATTTATCTAACTTATTCTTAAATATCTCCAGAGATGGAGATTACACAACCTCCCTAGGCAATTTATTCCAGTGTTTAGCCACCCTGACAGTTAGGAACTTTTTCCTAATGTCCAACCTAAACTTCCCTTGCTGCAGTTTAAGCCCATTGCTTCTTGTTCTACCCTTAGAGGCTAAGGGCTTGGCTACACTCGAAACTTCAAAGCGATGCCGTGGGAGTGCTGCCACGGCAGCACTTTGAAGTGTGAGTGTGGTCGCAGTGCCAGCGTTGGGAGAGAGCTCTCCCAGTGCTGCACGTACTCCACCTCCTCATGGGGATTAGCTTGCAGCGCTGGGAGATGCACACCCAGCACTGCGGCACTGTTTACATTGGCGCTTTACAGTGCTGTATCTTGCAGCGCTCAGGAGGATGTTTTTTTCACACCCCTGAGCGAGAAAGTTGCAGCGCTGTAAAGTGCCAGTGTATTCAAGGCCTAAGATGAACAAGTTTTCTCCCACCTCCTTATGAGTTTTCTCCCTTTTATATACCTAAAAACAGCTATCATGTCTACTCTAAGTCTTCTCTTTTCCAAACTAAACAAATCCAATTCTTTCAGCTTTCCTTCATAGGTCATGTTCCCTAGACCTTTAATCATTCTTGTTGCTCTTCTCTGGGCGCTCCTTTTCTCCACGTCTTTCTTGAAATGCAGTGCCCAGAACTAGACAAATACTCCAGTTGAGGCCTAACCAGCGCAGAGTAGAGCGGAAGATTGAGTTCTCGTGTCTTGCTCACAATACACCTGTTAATGCATCCCAGAATCATGTTTGCTTTTTTTGCAACAGCATCACACTGACTCATATTTAGCTTGTGGTCCACTATAACCCCTAGATCTCTTTCTGCCATACTCCTTCCTAGACAGTCTCTTCCCATTCTGTATGTGTGAAACTGATTGTTCCTTCCTAAGTGGAACACTTTGTGTTTAGGAGAACCCAAAAGGTTGCTTCTTCTTCTTCTTCTTGCTCTGACAACTAAACCCTTTGTTACTAAAATAAAGACTAATTCAATGATAAAAGGATTAAAATAGCAGGTCTATGCCATAAATTTGCTTTGTTTGTGTAAGAGTAGCCATTGGACTCAGTGGGTACGAACCCCTGTCATGCAGTGGCTATTAACCTCTTATAAAACTGACCCAGATTTCTATTCTGACCAAGCATTAACTCTGCCATCGCACATCACACTCAGGGCCGGCGCTTCCATTTAGGCGACCTAGGTGGTCGCCTCGGGTGCCAGGATTTGGGAGGGTGGCATTTTGCCGCCCTTGGCGGCAATTCGGTGGTGGCGGGTCCTTCCGCGCGCTGGGTCGTCGTCGGCAATTCTGCGGCGGGTCCTTCACTTGCTCCGGGACCTGCCACCGAAGTGCCCTGGGGAGCACGGAAGGAACCCCCCCACCGCAGAATTGCCGGGACAGTGGAAGGACCCCCGCATAGGGCGCCAAAAACCCATGCGCCGCTCCTGATCACACTCTCTTACTCTTCCCCCCTGCTCTGTATCCAAGTGTGAAATTTGTAATCAGCACGGGAAGCCGAACATAATTTCAATGGCTCATTATTCATAAGTGTCTTATTTCAGCATTTCTTTTCTATATAACCATTCAAGTCCACCACATTAAGATCTTGTTATGCCCAATCGAATGGATTGTCAACATGTATTGCCTAGAACTTAATATGAACAAACCCTGGCAGAGAAAGGGATCCTTCGTTAGCATGTTAGAATAACCCAGCCCACCCTTCACAATGCTTTGTTGTGCTCAGCATTTCAGACACTAGTGGGCAGAAGGGCCCAGATCCATGAAGGTCTTTAGGCTACTAACTTCCATTGAAATCAACAGAAGGTAGGAGCTAGATACCTTTGTGGATCTGGGCCAAGAACAAAAGCTTTGGTGTTAACTTCTAACAAGCTTCTTGAGCTGGAGACAACTACCTGTGATAGCTACCAAAGGGCTAGATGCCAGGAAACTAGAACCGAAGAGACTGTATACAATGTGGGCCAGATTACTGCTAAACCAGCTACACAGGATCATGCATCATAAGCACCCTACAGCAGGAACAGAGACAGCTAACAAAAATGAAGCAGGGAAGTAGCTCATTTCCTTGAGCGCACCCATGATGTCACTGACCATGCTCCTGTATTGGCAGAAGTAACCCAGTGACACACAGCCAGGTGCCAGCTCCATCTCTGCAGCTGAACAAGGTCACTGCAGAAGGAACTGTCTTGAGAACAAGAAGTGGTTGTGTGATGAAAAGCCATTGAGGATCAGAGGTGTCCAACCATTTCTGCATGTTATTAACATATTGCATTGGTTTTTACTGAGTTTTTCTGTATGCTATGTTTTACTTGCATTTGAGTCTTTTTAAATGGGGAAGATCTAACAGTAACCACTGGAGTCCTAATTAGTATTATTTATAATTTGTATAGGAGCTCCAGTCACAGACCAGGACCCCCTTGTGCTAGGGACTGTACAAACACAGAACAAACAGATGGCCCCAGCCTCAAAGAGCTTGCAATCTAAGTATAAGACAAGAGAGAACAGATGAGTAGAGATAGATGGGAGAGTACAGGTGTACTCTTGGACAATGCCAAGATGATGGTGCTGAGGAAGATGATGATGAAGTTAATGACTAACATTTGGACATCATGACAGGCTGTGATCTCAGCACACCAGCAGCCTAAATGTTGACAAAGTTTTTGTAGGCATTTGTGATGGGGTATATAAACCTTGTGTTGCTCTCCATGGGTTAACAGGAGCCTGAGCCAAATTAGCACCTGGTGGGGTGTCAGACATTAATGGAGATCAGACTAATTGGGGAGGAGCTAGATGTTCATGAAGGAAAGAGCACAGGGTGATGGGAGGAAGGCCAGGGAGGAGAATAAGATGAAAGGTATTTGGGAGTTTCCTCTCTTGGGCTAAAGGCTGAGAGCAGCTGAGAAGATCTGGAGCCAGAAGTGGAGGGTCCTGAGACAGGAGAAAGCCTGGGGCAAGAGGCAGGAGTGAGCTGGAGGCAGTGATGCACAGGAAGATAGTGCTGGTAAAGTCTAAGGGGCATTTGGACTGGAGTTTGAGACCTGCAAGGAGACACCTGGGAAACACAGGATTGGATCAAGCTCCTATGGCTGAACCTGACAAAGCTCCTGAGGAGAGAAGCCCTGGGAGGTGTAACTCATTACAAAAAGACCAGGAAGGGCTGCGGGGGTGGGGGGAAGCCTGAAAAAAGGCTATTGGTAGAGAGGAATCCAAGGAGGCAGCAGTAAGGGGTCTGACAGAGCAGACCTTGGCTGCTCATCCCAGGAGAGGCTGAGAAAACTGGGCTTTTTTAGTCTGCAAAAAGAAGAGTGAGGGATGATTTGATAGCAACTTTCAACTATCTGAAGGGGGGTTCCAAGGAGGATGGAGCTAGGCTGTTCTCAGGGTATGTCTACACTACAAAATTAGGTTGAACTTATAGAAGTTGATTTTTTAGAAATCAATTTTACACAGTTGATTGTGTGTGTCCCCACTTAAGAACATTAATTCGGCGGAGTGCGTCCATAGTACTGAGGCTAGCATTGACTTCCGGAGCATTGAACATTGCACTGTGGTAGCTATCCCACAGTTCCCGCAGTCTCCGCTGCCCATTGGAATTCTGGGTTGAGCTCCCAATGCCTGATGTGGGAAAAACATTGTCACTGGTGGTTCTGGGTAAATGTCATGAGCCCCCGTCCCCGTGAAAGCAACGGCAATAAATCATTTCTCACCTTTTTTCCTGGGTTATCCGTGCAGATGACATGCCATGGAAAGCATGGAGCCCACTCAGCTCACCATCACCATATGTCTCCTGAGTGCTGCCAGACGTGGTACTGCATTGCCACACAGCAGCAGCTCATTGCCTTTTGGCAGCAGACGGTGCATTACGATTGGTAGCCATCGTCCTCATCTTCTGGTCTGTTTCAAAAGCTGCAGCAAGGGAAGAATGAGGGGGGATTTGATAGCTGCTTTCAACTACCTGAAAGGGGGTTCCAAAGAGGATGGATCTAGATTGTTCTCAGTGGTACCTGATGACAGAACAAGGAGTAATGGTCTCAAGTTGAAGTGGGAGAGGTTTAGGTTGGATATTTAGAAAAACTTTTTCACTAGGAGGGTGGGGAAGCACTGGAATGGTTTACCTAGGGAGGTGGTGGAATCTCCTTCCTTTGAGGTTTTTAAGGTCAGGCTTGACAAAGCCCTGGCTGGGATGATTTAGTTGGAAATTGGTCCTGCTTTGAGCAGGGGGTTGGACTAGATGACTTCCTGAAGTCCCTTCCAACCCTGATATTCTATGATTCTATGATTCTTCCCAGACCAGAAAATAAGCATTGGGGATGTTGAAATGCCTATAATTATCCTTGGGGACCCAGCCTACCCTTTAATGCCATGGCTCATGAAGCTGTACACAGGTAGCCTGGACAGTAGTCAGGAACTGTTCAACTATAGGCTGAGCAAGTGCAGAATAGTGGTAGAATGTGCATTTGGATGTTTAAAAGCATGCTAGCGCAGTTTACTGGCTTGAATAGACCTCAGCAAAACCAATATCCCCATTGTTATTACCGTTTGCTGTGTGCTCCACAATATCTGTGGGAGTAAGTGTGAGATTTTTATGGCGAGGTGGGAGGTTGAGGCAAATCACTTGGCCGCTGATTACGCACAGCCAGACACTAGGGCGGTTAGCAGAGTACAGGAGGGCGCGGTGTGCATCAGAGAAGCTTTGAAAACCAGTTTCATGACTGGCCAGGCTACAGTGTGAAAGTTCTGGTTGTTTCTCCTTGATGAACTCCCCCTCACTGCCCTCTTGGTTCACTCTACTTCTCTGTAAGGTAACCACCCTCCCCTCCCCTCTTCGACCACCGCTTGCAGAGGCAATAAAATCATTGTTGCTTCACATTCATGCATTCTTTATTAATTAATCACACAAATAGGGGGATAACGGCCAAGGTAGCCTGGGAGGGGTGGGGGAGGAGGGAAGCACCAGGTGAAGTGGGGGGAGGAGGGAAGGACAAGGCCTCACTGCACTTTAAAACTTATTGAATGCCAGCCTTTTGTTGCTTGGGCATTCCTCTGAGGTGGAGTGGTTGGGTGCCCGGAGGCCCCCCCACTGCATTCTTGGGTGTCTGAGTGAGGAGGCTATAGAACTTGGGGAGGAGGGCGGTTGGTTACACAGGGGTTGTAGTGGTAGTCTGTGCTCAAACTGTCTTTCCTGAACCTCAACCATATGCCAGAGCATATCAGTTTGTTCCTCCAGTAGCCTCAGCATTGCCTCTTGCCTTCTGTCACCTAGCTGATGCCACCCACCTATCATCTTCAGCCTGCCATTTATTATCTTTAGCCCACCACCTGTTCTCGCATTCGTATTGTGCTTTTCTGCACTCTGACATCGTCTGCCTCCACGCATTCTGCTGGGCTGTTTCAGTGTGGGAGGACTGCATGAGCTCAAAGAACATTCCATCGTAAGTGCATTTTTTTCGCCTTCTAATCTTTGCTAGACTCTGGGAGGGAGAAGATAGTGTGAGCACTGAAACATTTGCAGCTGGTGGAGGGAAAAAAAGGGAGAGTGGTAGTTAAAAAGACACATTTTACAGAACAATGGGTAGACTCTTTCATGGTAAACTTTGCTGTTAACATTACCTAGCACATGTGCTTTCGGTACAAGGTTGCATTTTGCCTCTTATGGAGGGTATGCTGGTTTGGTGTGAGAGATCTTTCACGCAGGGCTGGGCAACAGAATTTGGCTTGCAGGCAGCCATGGTAAAACACAGTCTTTTGGCATCTTTAACCTTCATAACATGAGGGAATGGTTTCAGACAGCAGCGCCCTCATTTCCCATACCAAGCAGCTGTTGGGTTGGCTATTTAAAATGGATTGGCCAATTAAAAGGAGGAGGGGCTGTGGTTTTTGGGTTAATTTTCAGCACAAACCCAACTTAACCCCCCCCCCCAAGTCTCTGGGATGATCGTTTCACCCCTCCCCCCCACCGCATGGTTAACACCAGGGAACATTTCTGTTCAGCCACAGGCAAACAGCCCAGCAGGAACAGGCAGCTCTGAATGTCCCCTTAATAAAAGCACCCTATTTCAAACAAGTGACCAGGAATGATATCACTGTCCTGAGGATAACACAGAGAGAGAAAGAACGGATGCTGTTTGAATGCCAGCAAACACCAGGACCATATGCTGCCATGTTTTGTTATGCAATGATTCCTGACTACGTGCTACTGGCCTGGCGTGGTAAAGTGTCTTACCATGGTGGACAGAATAAGACTGCCCTCCCCAGAAACCTTTTGAAAAGGCTTTGGGAGTACATCCAGGAGAGCTTTATGGAGATGTCCCTGGAGGATTTCCGCTCCATCCCCAGACACATTAACAGACTTTTCCAGTAGCTGTACTGGCTGCTAATGCCAGGGCAAATTAATCATTAAACATGCTTGCTTTTAAACCATGTATAATATTTACAAAGGTATACTCACAGGAGGTCCCTTCTCTGCCTACAGGGTCTGGGAGGCAGCCTTGGGTGGGTTCAGGGGGTACTGACTCCAGGTCCAGGGTGAGAAACAGTTCCTGGCTGTCGGGGAAAAGAGTTTGTCCACTTCTTTGCTGTGAGCTATCTTCCTCGTTCCCAAAACCCGCATACCTGTTGCGTGCTACTCCATTGATAGAATCAAAGCACAGGGGTGGGGTAGATGTAGGGGCACCCCCTAGAATGGCATGCAGCTCATCATAGAAGCAGCATATCTGGGGCTCTGACCCGGCGCAGCCGTTTGCCTCTCTGGCTTTTTGGTAGCCTTGCCTCAGCTCCTTAAGTTTCAAGCGGCACTGCTGCAGGTCCCTGTTATAGCCTCTGTCCTTCATGCCCTTTGAGATTTTTTCAAATGTTTGGGCATTTCGTCTTTTGGAACAGAGTTCTGATAGCATGGGTTCGTCTCCCCATACAGCAATCAGATCCGTACCTCCCGTTTGGTCCATGCTGGAGCTCTTTTGTGATTCTGGGACTCCACCATGGTTACCTCTGCTGATGAGATCTGCACTCACCTGCAGATTGCCACGCTGGCCAAACAGGAAATGAGATTCAAAAGTTCACGGGGCTTTTCCTGTCTACCTGGCCAGTGCATCTGAGTTGAGAGTGCTGTCCAGAGCGGTCACAATGGAGCACTCTGGGATAGCTCCCGGAGGCCTATACCATCAAATTGTGACCATACTACCCCAAATTTGACCCAGCAAGGTCGATTTCAGTGCTAATCCCCCCGTTGGGGTAGGATTACTGAAATCTATTTTAACAGCCCTTAAGTCAAAAATAACGGCTTCATTGTGTGGATGGGTGCAGGCTTAAATCGATCTAACGCTGCTAAATTCAACCTAAGCTCATAGTGTAGACAAGGGCTTAGTGGTGGCAGATGACAGAACAAGGAGCAATGGTCTCAAGTTGCAGTGTGGGAGGTCTAGGTTGGATATTAGGAATCACTATTTCGCAAGGAGGGTGGTGAAGCAATGGAATGGGTCACCTAGGGAGGTGATGGAATCTCCATCCTTAGTGGTATTTAAGGCCCTGTGATGGTGCCCCCCGTAAGGCTTTACAGAAATATGGTTATGAATGTATATATGACATAACTAGAATATGTTTTATACTACATATGCCATGTAACATATATCTGTAAAGGTTATGATCTACTGAATCTATTAATCCTATTTGTATGCATGTATCATTTTTGTATTCGAAGTTATGAATATTGGCTCTGTACTGGCTTGATTTTCAAGTAGTCATTGTAAAGCATTTGGTCAGCTTCTTGAGAAAGGAATGTGCAAATTAAGTGCCTGTGGCGTGGTGCGGCCGCAGTTTGTCCCTCAGCAAGGCTGTGGGATATCCCACCGTCTCGCTACCAATAGTCTCCCGCCCAGTCCTCCGTCGGGGTGGAACAACCGATGTTGAGTCCAAACGCTCAGGCCCTTGGGCAAGGCCAAGCAGCAATAGTTGTAAGCCCAGCCCTGGGTCAGGGCAGGGCAACAAACACTGAGTCTGTGTGCTCAGGCCCTCAGGCAGGGCTGAGCAGCAGTAGTCCTAGCACAGCCCTAGGTCAGGGCGGGCCAACAAACACTGAGTCTGTATGCTCAAGCCCTCAGGCAGGGCTGAGCAGCAATAGTAGGTTTGGACCTCCTCAGGCTAGGGAAAAGAGAGAGTCTGCCACCCTCTGAAGGGTGGCAGGGGGGACGCAGGCCCTCCCACTCCAATGCGTCCCAGCCCGGGGCCCTAGCAGCGGCAGAAACTCGCTGCTGTCAGTGGGGATCCTGGCCGCAACACACTGACATTGGTTCTGGCAGTGCTGCAGCCAGACTGGGGTTGGCTGCTTCTGGGCTACTTCCACTCTCCCCCTCGTCAGGTACCTGAGTCTTCAAGGCATCCCCAGCGGTCTCGAATATCATCGGTTCCTCGGAATAAGTGGCGAACGGCAAGCTTGGCTCCTCCTCGGGGTAGCGGGCAAGCAGCAGGCTCGGCTCCTCCTCGGGGTAGCGGGCAAGCAGCAGTCTCAGCCAGTCCTCCTCAGTGTAACGAGCTAGGGGTAGGCTTGGCCGGCCTGGTGCGATGTCAGGCCGACCGCAACCTTCTGCTGTCTCCCCAGCGGGAGCTCGGTCGCAGACGTCTGGCCTCTCTGGCAGCTGGGCCTCCACTGAGCTCCGCCGGTGAGCCTTTATACTTTTGGGTCTGCGCCGTGACCTCTGAGGAGCGGGCGCAGGACCCAGTGGCTCCGCTCACGCTGTTGCGAGGGGAGGTTTGTCCCTCAGCGATGCTGTGGAGTATCCCACTGCCTCGCTACACACCCCCCTCCTCAAGGCTGGTTCCCAGTCATCAGGGCCAGATCCGTCTAACTCTCCCAGGCAGGACGAGAAGTCCGCGTTGGCGTGATCCTTACCAGCCCTATGGTGTACGGTAAAAGCATAGGGCTGTAGTGCCAGGTACCACTGTGTTAGCAGCATATTATTATTTCTCATTTGGGCCAACCTGCGAAGCGCAGAGTGGTCGGTGACTAGAATGAACGGGGCGCCCAGGATGTAATAATGCAGGGCGTCACAGGCCCATTTTACTGCCAAGGCCTCCTTCTCGATTACAGCATAGTGCCATTCTCGTGGAAACAATTTCCGACTGAGGTATAGGATTGGGAGTTCCTCCCATCCACCTCCTGAAACAGGACTGCCCCTAGTCCTACCTCCGAGGCATCCGTTTGGAGGATGAACCCTTGGGTAAAGTCGGGGCTGTACAGGACGGGTTCCCGGCAGAGACAGTCTTTGAGGGTCTGGAAGGCACGGTCACACTCCGGGGTCCACTCCACCCGTCTGGGACTAGTCTTGGTCAAGAGCCGCGTTAAAGGGACTGCCATGGAGGCGAAGTTGGGGATGAATCTCTGATAGTAGCCTGCAAGTCCGAGGAATTGGCAGACATGACGCTTCGTAGTGGGGAATTGGGGATGCCGCTAAGGCTTGAACCTTTCCAACAAGTGGTCTTACCTGTCCCCTTCCAATAGTATACCCCAGGTAGGTGGTCTCCTGCCACTCGATACGGCACTTCTTTGGGTTGGCGGTTAGTCCGGCAGTTCGCAGGGACCTCAGGACAGCCGCTACCCGCTCTAGGTGGTTCTCCCAAAGGTCGCTATAAATGATGACATCATCCAGGTATGCGGCCACGTACCCTTGATGAGGACGAAGGATGCGATCCATGAGCCTCTGGAACGTTGCGGGGGCACCATGGAGACCGAAGGGCATCCGGGTGAACTAGTAGAGGCTCGTGGCCATGGCAAATGCGGTCTTCTCCTGTGAAGCGGGGTCGAGGGGAATCTGCTAGTAACCCTTGCTTAGATCGAGGGTCGTGAGAAAGCGAGACTTACCTAAACAGTCCAGCAGCTCATCGACCCAAGGCATCAGGTACGCGTCAAACTTCGAGATGGAGCTGACGTGGCGGAAATCGATGCAAAACCGCTGGGTGCCATCCGGTTTGGGGACCAGGACTACTTGGCTACGCCACTCGCTTTGCGATGGTTCAATAATGCCCAGCTCTAGCATCGCCTGGACTTCCTCCTCAACCACCTGCCACATACGATAGGGTAGGGGCCTAATTGACTCTTGGATTACCACCCCCAGTTCCGTCTAAATAGTATGGTATACGAGGGTTGTATAGCCCGGCTGGGCGGTCAATGTCCGACGGAATGCCTGCAGGAGGCACCCAGTCTGTTTGCGTTGCTCCTCAGTTAGTGACTCTCCGAGTTGCGGCATCGTGGCGTCTTTGGGCGGTGTGGCCCAGGGCCCTAACTTGGGCTCTGGTGGACAGGGATTAATTAGGAGGCCTTCCCTTTCTCGCCAGGGCTTCAGGAGGTTGACATGATACCGCTGGGTCTTCTTCCAGCGGTCTGGTTGATTAATCTCATAGGTGACATCCCAACCTTCCGAATCACCTCATATGGCCCCTGCCACCGGGCCAATAGTTTTGACTCGCTGGAGGGCAAGAGAAGCAGAACCTGATTGCTGGGCTGGAACTCACAAACTCGGGCCTCTCGGTTATAAGTGTGGGCTTGAGCTTCCTGCGCCGCCTTCAAATTCTCTCGAGCGAGACTTCCTGAGTGAGACGCCTTTGCAGTTGGAGGACGTACTGCAGAAGGCCTTGATTCCGTGAGGGGGTCTGCTCCCAGGTCTCCCTCATAAGGTCCAGGAGCCCCTGCGGATGACGGCCATACAATGATTCGAAGGGGGAGAATTTGGTGGAGGCTTGGGGTACTTCACGGACAGCCAGGAGCAGCGGGGGAATCAACTGGTCCCATCGGCGAAGGTCCTCAGGAGAGAACTTGCGCAGCATGTCCTTCAGGGTGCGGTTGAACCGCACCACCAGGCCGTTGGTTTGCGGGTGGTACACTGAGGTGGGCAACTGCTTAATCCCGAGGAGTTCACAGACCTGCCGCAGCAATCGGGAGGTAAAATTGGTACCCTGGTCGGTAAGGATCTCCCGGGGTAGGCCCATGCGGGCAAAGACCTTGACCAGTTCATCAGCAATGGTCCTTGCCGTGATATTCCGGAGCAGGACAGCCTTGGGGAAGCGGGTGGCATAGTCCACAATCACCAGTATGTAGAGGAACCCGGCCCAGCTTCTTGGGAGGGGTCCCACCAAGTCCATCGCCACCCGCTCAAACGGTGTCTCTACGATGGGCATGGGTATTAGGGGGGCCAGGGCCATCCATGAGGGAGTGGCCAGCTGGCATTCCGGACAGGAGTTACAATGGTTCTGCACTTCTTGGTGCACCTCGGGCCAGAAAAAATGGGACAGAATCCGGGCGAGGGTCTTCTCCTGGCCTAAGTGCCCGGTCGCTGGGACGTCGTGGGCAAGCCTCATTACCACTTGTCGGTGGCGCCAAGGCACCAACAGTTGGGTCTGGACCTCCCTGGTGCGGGAATCTCGATCTACTCGCTAGAGGCGGTCACGACGGAGCTCGAAATGGGGCCAGGTCTTCGCCTGGGCTGGATCAATCAGGGCGCCATCAACCTCCGCGATCTGGTCATATACCCGGCTCAGGGTGGGGTCCTCCCTCTGGTCTTGGGAGAAATCCGTGTTGACTGTGGGGTCGTCAGTGGGCATCGGCAGGGGGTCCTCCAATGCTCTGTCCTGGCTCTCAGGCCCTGTCCCTTCAGCCTCCACTGTCAGATCCTAGCGGCAGTCATGCTGGGGTGACCTCGGGGCCCCCCTGCACATACGACCTCAGGACGCCCAGGAACTCTGGCCAGTCACACCCCAAGATCACGGGGTAGGCGAGTCGCGGGGCCAGGCCGACCACCATAGTTCGGGTGACTCCATCCATGGTAAGTGGGACTCGGGCACTGGCGTAAGGTTGCTCATCGCCATGTATGCATTGCAACTGGATGGTTCCCAGCCAAGGGTCTCCTGGGAAGCCTAGGCTTTGCCGGACTAGAGTCTGCCCACATCCCAAGTTGACCAGGGCCTGCGTCTGACAGTCCCTGACAACTATGGGCACAGTGACTTTGGCAGCCTGCGGCGGTAGGGCACAGTTCTCTCCAGCGCAAACGTGCCTGAAGCTGCAGTCCATCTCGGTGCAGTCTCGTCAGAGGTGCCCATGCTTCCCACAGGAGAAATAGGGCCCAATTTCGGGTCGTCCTGGCCGGACCGACCCTCCCTTCTGTCTCATAGGGGGACTCCATGGGGTGTGGCCATCCTGGACTCCGGGCCCGTCGGGGTTTGCCGAGGGGGACCCTCAAGACGTTTGTACTGGGCCTCCTGACTCCATGGTGATGTCCAAGTTTCGACCCGGGTGCTCGCCCGTCTTTCAGGGTTGGGGTGCTCGAGCCCTGGAGGGTGGCCTCACACAAGCAGCCCGATCGGGGTCTCCACTGCCAGGAAACCCTCCATGAGGGTGATGGCAGCCGCTACCATTGGGGGCCAGTGGCGGAGGACCCAAGCCCTTCCCTGTGACGGGAGAATGTGGAGGAACTGCTCCAAGATGATTTGCTCAATGAGCTCATCGGGGTTCAGCCTGTCGGGCTGTAGCCACCGCTGACACAGGTCTCTCAGCTCCTGAGCCACCAACCAGGGGCGGGCGCCCACGTTGTAAGTCAGACTCCGGAACCGCTGCCGGAAGGTTTCCAGGCTGACGTCTAGGGCGTCCAGAATCGCCGCCTTCACCCGGGTATAGTCCTTGGCCTCCTCCGCAGATAAGCCTCGGTACACAGTTTGGGCCATCCCCATCAAGTATGGGGCTAGGAGGGTGGCCCACTGCTTAGGGGCCCAGCCGGCAATGTGCGCCACTCATTCGAAAGTCACCAGAAAGGCTTCAGGGTCATCCAGCGGACCCATCTTGGTCAGCCTTACTGGTGGGGTGGGTCGGGGAGCCCCGTCCATGCCCCCCGGCTGGGGCCCCATGGAGCGGGGCAGCGCCGACGCCAGCTGCTGCAAACATTATTGCCGGAACTCCTGGTGCTGCTCCATCAGGTCCTGGATCAGCTGCTGCTGCTGGGCTCCCAGCTGCTCGACCAGCTGTTGTTGTTGCTTGCGCTGGGTGGCCTGCTGCTGCTGCTGCTGCTGTTGCAACTGGGCCGCCTGCTGTCGCTCCTGGCTCTCCATCAGGAATGTGAAGAGCTTCGTTAAACCCATGGCTCCTGTGGGGGATCTCTTTCCCTCAAACCCTTTCTCACAGGGGTCATGGGCCTATGCCCACATTCTGGACAGAATCCCCACTTCTGGTACCACGTGTGGCGTGGTGCGGCCGTGGTTTGTCCCTCAGCGAGGCTGTGGGATATCCCACTGCCTCGCTACCAATAGTCTCCCACCCAGTCCTCAGTCGGGGCGGAACAACCGACGTTGAGTCCAAATGCTCAGGCCCTCGGGCAAGGCCGAGCAGCAATAGTCGCAAGCCCAGCCCTGGGTCAGGGTGGGGCAACAAACACTGAGTCTGTGTGCTCAGGCCCTCAGGCAGGGCTGAGCAGCAATAGTCTTAGCACAGCCCTAGGTCAGGGCGGGGAAACAAACACTGAGTCTGTATGCTCAAGCCCTCAGGCAGGGCTGAGCAGCAATAGTAGGTTTGGACCACCTCAGGCCAGGGAAAAGGGGGAGTCTGCCACCCTCGGAAGGGTGACAGGGGGGATGCAGGCCCTCCCACTCCACTGCATCCCAGCCTGGAGAAACTCGCTGCTGTCAGTGGGGATCCTGGCCGCAACACACTGACATTGGTTCTGGCAGTGCTGCAGCCAGACTGGGGTCGGCTGCTCCCGGGCTACTTCCACTCTCCCCCTCGTCAGGTACCTGAGTTGTCGCGGCGTCACCAGAGGTCTTGAATACCATCGGTTCCTCAGGGTAAGTGTCGAATGGCAGGCTCGGCTCCTCCTCGGGGTAGCGGGCAAGCGGCAGGCTCAGCCAGTCCTCCTTGGGGTAGCGGGAGCGGGGTAGGCTTGGCCAGTCCTCCTCGGTGTAACGAGCGAGGGGTAGGCTTGGTTGGCCTGGTGCGACGTCAGGCCGACCGCGACCTTCTGCTGTCTCCCCAGCGGGAGCTTGGTCGCAGACATCTGGCCTCTCTGGTGGCTGGGCCTCCACTGAGCTCCGCCGGTGAGCCTTTATACTTCCGGGTCTGTGCCGTGACTTCTGAGGGGCGGGCACAGGACCCAGTGGCTCTGCCCACGCTGGTGCTAGGGGAGGTTTGTCCCTCAGCGTTGCTGTGGGGTATCCCACTGCCTCGCTACAGTGCCCAATCAAGAAGCACTTAAGGGACAATGGATCTTAGGAGGTTCCAATCCACATAAGAAGTCTACATGAGGACTTTCAAGGTAGCAGGTAAGCAATGGCTGCTGCCTGTAAAAAACGAGACATGCATGGACATGTGACTTGCCCATGTGACTCCAAAACTCCATCTTGGAGCTGGACCTTGCATAGCAGAGAGGAGGGGGTCTCCACCCACAAGAGAGAGTCTACTTAAACCCCTGGGAGACCCCTCCATTTTGTCTTCAGCTGGCCAAAGAGAGAGCCTTTCCACCCCCAACGATACCTGAAAGAAATTGGAACAAAGGACAGTAACTACAGTGGGTGTGAGTGATTGCTGGGCCCAGACTAGGAGGAGACTAGTCTTTAAAAGGAAGCTTACTGGAATTCCTCTAAGGATGAGGTTTTTATCTGTACTCAGTTTTCTTACTGTATTAGTCCCAGACTTGCATGTTTTATTTTACTTGGTAATTCACTTTGTTCTGTCTGCTATTACTTGGAACCACTTAAATCCTACTTTTTGTATTTAATAAAATCACTTTTTACTTATTTATTAACCCAGAGTATGTATTAGTACCTAGGGGGGCAAACAACTGTGCATCTCTCTCTATCAGTGTTATAGAGGGCGAACACTTTATGAATTTACCCAGTATAAGCTTTATACAGGGTAAAACAGATTTATTTGGGGTTTGGACACCATTGGTAGTTGGGCATCTCAGTGTTAAAGACAGGAACACTTCTTAAATTGCTTTCAGTTAAGTCTGCAGCTTTGGGGCATGTGATTCAGACCATGGGTCTATGTCGGAGCAGACTGGCATGTCTGGCTCAACAAGACAGGGTGCTGGAGCCCCAAGCTGGCAGAGAAAGCAGGGGCAGAAGTAGTCTTGGCACATCAGTTGGCAACCCCAAGGGGGTTTCTGTGATCCAACCCATCAAAGGGCCAACTTGACAAAGACCTGGCTGGAATGATTTAGTTGGTGTTGGTCCAGCTTTGAGCAGGGGGTTGGACTAGATGACCTCCTAAGGTCTCTTTCAACCTTAACCTTCTATGATCCTATGACTGGAACCCAGTGTAGACGGTGGGCCTGGGGTCCCCTACCAGTCACTGGGAAGGTGTCATGAAGCCCCAGACATAACGGGGTGTAGTAGGAAGAGAACCTGAGACATAAGCCCTTGTATCAGAGGCCTTGTATGAAGCAGGACTTGCTCAGAGGATTTGACAAGAACAGGGCTGATATTGCAGAAATGCACATTCCTAAGACGTGCTAGTCACAGAGTGCTCAGGCAGACACATTTCTAGTAAGGCCAAGTGGCCTATCTCCACATGGGAGAGCAAGGATTCACTACACGTCCCGTGGTGGGAGGAGCCTAGCCTGCCCTGCCACCCTCTTTGGAAGTACCAAGATGGGGTCGGAAGTATAAGAGGAAGGCCCTGCAGCTCAGGGGCAGAATCCACGGAGAAGAAGGATGCTTCTGTCATACTGCCGTGGACTGACTTTTGTTTTGTTGGACTTTCTGTTACCCTAGAAGAGATGCACTTAAATGTGACCTGGCTGGAGGTGACACTTGAAAGAAGACAGACACCTCAGGACCAGAGCAGCTCTCAACAGGGGGCGCTACGCCTCACCCAGCAATATGGGCGTGTCCCCGCAGTGTGGCACTCTTCTCTAGTATCACAACAAATGAGGGTTTTGAGGAAAGGATTTGAAGGAGGGCAATGAGTTAGTTTTGTGGAAGTTTATGGGAGCTTCTCCCAAGCATAGGGGCAGCAAGAGAGAAAGCACAAAGGTCCTTGTTTGAAAATTTAACAAGTAAATGATGAAGGCTGGCATGATTGGCCCATCGGAGAAAGGATTTGACATCTCAACAGTGAATGAGAGCTGAGAGGTCGGTGGGGAGGATAGACCATGAAGAGTCCTGGAAGTATGGCAAGTAGCTCATGTTTGATGTAGTGGAGAAGGGGGTAGCCAGTGAAAGGAATTCAAAGAGGGGGGTGACATGCTACAAGTAATGGGCTAGGAAAATTATCTGTGCAGCAGCATTCTGAATGGCTATGAGCAGTCATGTGATAGTAATATTGTTCTCTGTGACCTTTTCCACATTGAGTGATGGCACCGAAATATTGAGTTCATTCCCTCTGGCCAGCACTCCTGGGTGTTACCTCACTTTTAGCACATGCAGACACTGCTATATCAGTGTTAGCTAACCCACAATAGTCTGTAAGAAAATTAACTAAAAGAAGAATTTGGAAAAGCGTATTGTTTTAAAATAAATTACCATGTACAAAATCAGAAATGTTGGCCTTTAATATTTAACAGGAAGAGCAAAATTACATTCATCCTCTTTACCAATTTCAGTGGGTGCTTTTTGTATGAAACTTACAAACAAACATTTCAGCTAAGGTTGACTAGGATCAAAATAATCTTGCTTCCTAGAACTGCAGAATCTGTTTGCAGGTCCTTCTGATAAAAGCCAAAGCACATTTTTGAAAGGATTATAAATAAAATACTTATGTGTTTATGGGATGGGTAAAAGCCTAGAGTCGGAACAGGAACTCTTTATAGACCAAGGAAAATGGCCAGACTTACTCTTACTTGTATGTGTAAATATTGCCAAGTAGTTGCTGCATGAACATAGCATAAAAAGGAGCACTACATGACCATGATGCAGTTAGATTCTGTAGTATCAGAGGGGTAGCCGTGTTAGTCTGGATCTGTAAAAGCAGCAAAGAATCTATAAGGTGCCACAGGATCCTTAGATTCTCTAGGTCTAAATCTGGAGAAAGGGATAGCGGAAGGTAGGCCAGTTTCCTTATATCGTCACCTTATTACTAAGGTTACCATAAAAGAATGGATTCTGGGACAGATCCTCTGCTGGTGTCATAACTGTGACTTCAGTGATCTGCCCCATGACTCAAAAAGATTAAATACATATCCACTCCCACCCTCACCATTAAGTGAAAATGAGGATTTTAGGCCCCGATCCTCAACAGTATTTAGGCAGCAAAACTTCAAAGGTGAGGAAAGGCAGAAATTTCTGCATCCAAGGCCATGTTCCAAACCGAAACCATTACTAGATTTTGAACAGATTAAGAAAAAATGAAAGTTTTTGAATTTTTATTTTGAATTATTATTCTGAATTTTTACAAGTTGAGCACGTCAAAATGAAAGAGGCTTTAGAGAGATCTTTCAGCAATGGAAACTACCTGGCTGCAAGCTATAGGGAGAAAAATTGCTGGGGAGGAGTGGAAAGACAGCTGGAAAGCAGGTACCTTGTGTAACCATGTCTTAGTGGGTCACAACTGAGGATGCTAAATTCAGGACGAACTGCTGAGAAGTAGGGCAAACACAATCCAAAACTGGTGGTTATTCTTTCATAAGATATTCCAAACCAGCCACAAAAGTAGACTTCTGTTTCACTACACTGGCTAACAAGAAAACATAAAGGCAGTTTCTTCAGGCATTCCAGTTCTTATATCACCACCAAAAACACTGGATTCAGAGATGAACAGTTCTTTACAACCAGTCTCATCAAACAATAGGTTCTTCTAATCCCAAAGGACCAGCCATACACCCAGGTCAATTTATAACTGAGATCTTACCCAAAAATCACGCGAATGCCAATCCCTTAATATTTTAAAATCTAAAGGCTTATTTATAAGAAGAAAGAAAGGTGAGAGTTAAAATTGGTTAAAGGAATCAACTACATACAATAATGGCAAAGTTCTGGATTCAGGCTTGTAGCAGTGATGAAATAAATTGCTGGCTTAAGTCAAGTCTCTGGAGTACATCCACAGCTTGGATGGGTCATTCAGTCCATTGTTCAGAGCTTCAGTGTAGCAAAGTTCCTCCAGAGGTAAGAAGCAGGATTGAAGACAAAATGGAGATGTTTCCAGGGCCTTTTATAACTTTTGCCATGTGGAAAATTACCTCAACAAAATGGAGTTTGGAGTCACAAGGGTAAGTCACATGTTTATGCCCAATTTCCCTGTCACTGCAGGAAGCCATTACCTACACTCCAGACAGCACGTTTACATGACAGTCCACTAAGTGCAGATGAGTGTCTCCCATAGTCCATTGTCAACCAAGTGTTTCTTGATGAACCACTTAATTTGAACAGTACCTCCAAGATGTACTGGCTAGCTACTTTGTGGGTGTTACCCCAGGAGCAAACATTTGAAATCCAAATATAGAGCCAATACTTATAACTTCAAATACAAAAATGATACATGCATACAGGTAGCATAATCATAACCAACAAATTATAATCTTTTCATAGACACCTCACTCGACAACCTTGTACAATATTTTCTGCAAATATATAACAGTGGTTGCAACAATGATCTATATGGTCATATTCTAATCAGATAATGTCACACCTTGGTCTCAATGTGTGCTGTTTTAACAGGAAAATTATTACAAAATACTGCATCAGTGGGGTTTTACCTCGTTCAGACTGAAAAAGAGCTATGGGTAAGGCAGAGTTGATTGAAATGGGGATTGATTTGGATGTAAGCTTTTTCAGACAGTGACTGTCTCCTTCTCTGTGTTTGTATGGTGCCTAGCACAGTGGAGCCAGTGATGCTGTGTACCAACCCCAAACTAGTACAGCAAGGGTTAACAAGCTCAATAGTTGGCTGACCAGGGAGGAGATCAGTCCTTGTTCCTAGGGAGCAGGGCTGCTGACTCCAGGACCTATCCAGAGACAGCTGACTACCAGATCCTCTCTGGAGGAAGGCAGGCCTGGCATGGGACTATTCAGTTTGTTTTCTCCATAGGATTATTTCCTGGTTTTCCTTCAAAAGACTCTTGGGTTTTTTTGTGCTTCCTGGGACTGGCCTGAGGGGTCTATTGAGACTATTGCAGGCCATGACAAACTTCCTCAGTAAAATTTGTGGACTTTCCCACCCAATTTAAATCTGTCCCATGATTTGCCCTGGGTCCTGAAAAGCACTGCCCAACACACCCTCTTTGGCTGATTCTTAATCACTACTGTAATAAACATGATTGATTGTAGGAGAGAGAGTGCAACATGAGGTGACTTCCTAGCAACCATATAACTGTCACGTGCTAAGACGAGAAGTGTTGGAAACACGTGTGCCAACAAATTAAAGATGCCACCATTTGTCATTTACCTTTACATATATTGGTCTTATTGTTTGGCTTTCCACTGGAAAATCATTAATATTTGAAATTAATCCCCTCACTTATTAGTTGCAGCCAAACAGGCTCTTGCAAATCATTGGAATTAAAAACAACCCTGCAGTAACATCTTGGTTTAACAGTGTTTGGTAAATGTTCGTGATGGGAAAACTCACTTATCAAAAAAAACATGGAAAGGTATTTTGAATGTGGCTGTTTTTGCTGAATTCACCTCCAGCAGTTACTCTTCAGTAAGTGAGTGAGCAGTTATGCTGACTGTAACCGATGCTGTGCTCTGAAAAATGGAATATTCAAAGGCTATTATACTGAGATGTGATGGATGTTTTGGACATGTGGAATATTCCAAGGCTGTTGTACCAACTCTATATAAATGTTACACGTATCTTTATGGGTTAGCTAGTGATTGTATTCCTGGTTTAATGAGGGAGCTAATGGGTTTACTGTAGGAGCTAAAGTGACTGGAGTGGTGGTATGAGACTGAATGCACCCCTGTATTCACACTCTATACACTATTGTAAAAATCTTTGTATAAAATATGTCTTGTGAGCTATCATTTGAAAATGAATAACTCACTGGTCAAGAATATCATGATGAAATGTGTGTAGTAACATTATATGCGAAGTTATGAACATAAGCAGAAATTATGACTGAAATGTGTTTACCAGATAAGGGAAAAAGTACTTTGGTCCAGGAAATCTCATTTTTTATAATACTGAAGAAAAACATGTTCAAGTCTAACTCCATCATCTATAGTCTAATGCCCGTGTTTGGTGACTCTTGTTTTTAAAATGGGCTCAGCTCACACACACATTTTGCAGATCACAGGGTGCCCGAGTGTAGAAGGGGTGCTATACTACAGTTCTTTTTGCCAAGTTGCAGTGGGTTTTTTTCCTCTTAATCCAGTCAGTTCCTGGAATTTCACTAAGACACAGCATAATTCCCCATTCACAAGAAAATAATGCCATTCCTCCCTTCCTCCATGCAAAATCAATGCAATCTCTAGGCAAATATTTTCAGGGCAAAATAATCTGGCCCTAGTCATAATACAGTAGTATGCGTTCAATGTGTTAGTAACAACCTGCCTGGGTTTGCCTATCGTTCTCTTCCTTAGCTCCTCGCTGTCCAGTAACAACACAGAATCAGGAAGGATCTAGGCACATCTCTAGGGAGGAATGCATGCTCACAAGTCTTCAGTAAGGGCCCTTCCTCCCTTGCGCACCTGTGCCAGGCCTAATCACTGTGTCACGGGTTTCCCCCCTGGGGTGTAACCTGGAACTGGGGTAAAGGTGAGCTCTCTGACTCTCCATCCTGGGCTCCCTCTTGCACTGTGCTGCTGTGACAAGCTGCAGACCGCTCCCAGTCTGGCACTTCCACCAGTATTCACATAAGCAAGGATACACTCTGCTGCAGTTACATGAATGCTTCTCCTCAGCCACCCATGAACTAACAAAAGAGAAGCTCCAGCTTCTCCGCAGTTCCACAGCCTAGGACCTCAGTGCTGTACTGTCCTGCCCTGGTTAAAATCATGACCAATATACATTTCCCTGTCTGCCCCTCCCTCTTTGTGGGGAGGACAATGCATCAGCCCCTGTTCCTGAGCAGATTTCCCTTTGCACTTCAAATACCACACTGTTTTAGGTAAAAATATAAAACAGATTTATTAACTACAGAAAGATAGATTTTAAGTGATTATTAGTAATAGCAAACAGATCAAAGATGGTTTTAAATACAGGGCTGGCCTTACCGTGAGGCAAACTGAGGCAGCCGCCTCAGCTGTCAGACTGTGTGGGGGCACCACTAGGACCCAGAGTACAGAAAATGGTGTCTGCTGCTGGTGCATATGTATTCTTTCTGCTCTAGATGCACAGAGATGGTGGAGTGCTGTGCTGGAGGAAGGAGGGCACAAGAGACATAACAGGCAGGCAGGAGAAAAGGTGAGAGAGAATAACAGAAAGCAGCAGGAGCTGCAGGGAGAGAGAGGAGGAGGAGCCTCTTATGTACCTCTCTAGCACCCCCAGGAGCCTGGACTGATTAATACCAGCTTCTCAGGGAGCTTCCTGTTTCCTGCTGCTTCCCTGAACCCACTTGAGGAGAACAGGCAGTCAGCTGAAGTAGTAGGAGCCAGTTAGGCCCTAAAGATGCTGATATCTTCCCTCACTCAGGCCCTGCTAGCAGCCTGCTTATTTGTCCCTTCAACTGAGTGTTGAGAGCCACTATAGCTGGCACAGAATAGCAGTCATGAGTGAAAGAAGAAAACGCCCCTCTGGGGCAGCATTCACAAAAAGAAAGAAAGTAAAGGAAGCTTTTCTATCTAAGCAAATAGGGGCTCTCCTGAGATCATAGACACAAATGTTCACGGTGAGCTTTCTGGCCCCAGTGAGGATGTGAGTGGTGAGGAAATGCCTGATCTTCCAGTTAGTCAGAGTGCAGGTGACCTGGTAGCTACTGCAGCATCCATATCTCCATCTCAAATGGATGTAACCATGCACATTCCTGAAGAAAAGTGTAGATCAGAGAAGAGTGGTGGAGGCACAAGAAACAGCTGCTGCTGAGGTTAGTTCCTTAAGTCAAGATGATCCAGGACTGTGGACTCACTTGAGCAGTAGCCTGAGGGACTTCCTTGTACTGCATGGGCCACAGCAAGTGAAAAACTTCATGTTCCCCAAAGAAATGAATATAGAAGCTTCCATCCAACACATTACTGGTGTGAAATCCCCAATGTGACAAAGTGGAGAGGCCATGGCTTACGTACTCAAAAACCCAGAATGCTGCATACTGTTTTTGTTGCAAACTCTTCCAGTCTAATGTTCCAGCCACAATGGATTCTACAGGAACAAAGGACTGGAAAAATTTGGCTAGAAATCTGGTATGCCTTGAGAAGGCAGCAAATCACCAGAGAGCATTCCATAGGTGGAAAGAGCTTGAAATGAATCTAAGGTTAAAGGCCACTATAGATGATCAGCATCAAGAGAAGATTGCATCAGAGTCTTTTTACTGGCAAAATGTTAGGAGAAGGCTCATTGCCATTGTGAGAATGCTTGCTACTCAAAACCTAGCACTGCATGGCACTTCAGATCAGCTGTATGTGCCAAACAAAAGAAACGTCCTTAAAATTGTGGAGCTGATGGCTGAGTTTAAAGCTGTACTCCAGGAGCATCTAAGAAGAATCACGACCCAAGAAATGTACACACACCACTATCTTGGAAAAACAATTCAAAATGAGATCAGACAGTTACAGGCAACAAAAGTCAAAATGAAGATTGTGGCAGATCTGAAGTCAGCAAGATATTACTCTATTATTCTGGACTGCACACCTGACATCAGCCATACGGAACAAATGACTTTAATGGTGCGTTTTGTAACAACAACAGAACCCAGTGAAAATGCCCATGCAATGGTGGGTGTCAGAGAGCATTTTCTAGAATGTATTGACATTGATGATACTACAGGAGCTGGTATGACAAATGTGCTTCTTAAAAAGCTGGAAGATATGGGAATTGTGATAGCTGACAATGGAGGTCAGACTACGATAACGGTGCCAACATGAGAGGAAAGAGCAGAGAAGTGCAGACACGGATCTGACCGTTAAACCCTCAAGCTTTTTTTGTCTCATGCAGTTCTCATTCATTGAACTTGGTGGTCAAAGATGTAGCATCAGCTTCTAATGAGGCTACTGAATTTTTTAATGTAATTCAAAGCAGCTATGAACTTTTCTCTGCATCAACTCATCGATCGTTTAAAAGAGAACTGGATAAATTCATGGAGGTTAAGTCCATTAATGGATATTAGCCAGGATGGGTAAGGAAGGGTGTCCCTAGCCTCTGTTTGTCAGAGAAAGGAGATGGATGGCAGGAGAGAGATCACTTGATCATTGCCTGTTGGGTTCACTCCATCGGGGCACCTGGCATTGGCCACTGTCAGTAGGCAGGATATTGGGCTAGATGGACCTTTGATCTGACCCAGTATGGCCTTTCTTATGTTCTTATGTTGGCAAATTTTGAAGCAACGTCTGGAAACATTCTCTCTGACACTGAAACCACTGAGTGCCACAGGATGGGAAAGTCAAGTGGAGGCAATAAAGACTATAAAACACCAAATTGGAAAGATAGATGATGCCATAGTTGCCGTTATAGAGGATAATGCTATGACAGGAATTGTTTGTGGAAGAACGGGTGGCAGAGGGAAATGGAATCACCAGAAACATAACTTTAAATTTCTGTGTGGCTTAGTGTTGTGGCATGACATACTATTTGAAATAAATGTTGTAAGCAAGAGACTCCAAGGTGTTGACCTTGATATATCTGGAGCAATGGAACAACCTGGACAATGCAAAGTCATACCTACAGTCTTATCAGTCTGATGAGGGATTTCAAAACGTTCTGAAGAGTGCACAGAAGTTGTCAGAGGAACTTCCCACTGAGGCTATTTTTCCACCCATTCAAGAATACAAGAGTCGCTGAAGAAGACATTTTTATTAAGAGGCACGAGATAATCCCATAAGAGACACCAAACAACAATTCAAAATTGAGTTCTTTAACCAGGTGCTAGATTGTGCAATATAGTCAGTTGAAGAACTTTTTTTGCAGCTCAAGGAACACAACAGTATATTTGGGATGTTGTATGCATATTCTCCTCACTATACCTGAATGAGACCTACACCAGCAATACAGAGCACTAGAGACAGTGTTGACGTATGATGACATGCGTGATATTGATTCCAATGATTTAGATGATGAACTGAAAGCCCTTTCAAGATACATTTCAGCAGGATAAACTCCAAAGGCTGTTCTGGAATATATGTGCATAAATAAGATGACCACCCTCTTTCCAAATGCTTTTGTTGCTCTGCGCATACTTCTAATACATCCTGTAACAGTTGCCAGTGGAGAACCCAGCTTCTCCAAGCTGAAGTTAATAAAAATACATCTACATTCCACAATGACACAGAAGAGGCTGGTCGGCCTTGCAACCATCTCAATAGAGCATGAGTTGGCCCAGATTGTGGACCTTCAGGAAGCACTTCAAATCTTTGCATCCAGGAAGGCATGGAAAGCACCACTTTGATTAGTCAAACAGATACAAATGCCAGTGTTTACTATGCAGACAAGAAAAGTTACATTTGCTGTTCAGGTGTTTGAAAGTTAAGTGTTACTTAAAATTTTTGAATAAGGCATTTTAAGTTGTTAGTTCTCCTTTATTGGGGTAGGTAACAGAGCAGTACCATGAGAGGAGTAGAACAGGAAGAAGGCAGAATTGAGACTTTTCAAAGTTTTGGCCCAAGTGAGGGGACATGGGGGAGTCATTTGAGCTTCCCGCCTCAGGTGCCAAAATGTTGTGGGCCAGCCCTGGATGGTTACCTAAGAAATAAACAAAATTGCAATCTAAGACATATATAGTAGATAGGATTTGAATCAAGCAGTGTCTCACCCTATTAGATAGTACAAACAGTCCGCCAAGCTTCCATACACAGGCAGGCCTCCTTCTTTCCTGCCTGGGACCCCGCTTTCCCAGTTCAGTCTTTGTTCCAGGTATTGTGTAGTGTGGGGAGTGAGTCCTCTTGGTGATGTCACTTCCCTCTTTTATAGCTTATTCCATATGGTGGGAATCACTTTGTACCAAGGCAAGTTCCCAGCCCAGTTGGTGGAAAAATACAAGTACCAAAATGGAGTTCAGTATCATATGATCTAGCCTCAAGCCCTTGCATACTCTGAGTCATGGCAGCCATTATCGATAGGCTGACTGAAGTGTCCACAAGTGAGGATAACTTTTCCATGGTCCATTGTCTTGTTGACGGGCTATTCAACTTGAATAGACCATTCATAATGTGCTGGCTAGACTGTATGAAAAGCTTTGTGGGTGTTACCCAGGTGCAAGCACATTGGAATTATAGATATAGTCAATCAATATTCATAACTCTAGATACAAAAAGGATACATTCACACAAATGGGATAATCATATTCAGAAAACCATAACTTTTCCATTGATTGATACCTGACATGACATACTTTATATGAGATGCATCATAATTATGCCGTAATTATACCACTATGGCAGGGGTTGGCAACCTATGGCACGCATGCCAAAGATGGCATGCGAGCCAATGTTTAACGGCACGCTGCTGCCTGCTGGACTCCCGAGGACACACAGCCAGTGAAGGGCAGCGCCCACACCCCCCGAGAAAGGAGCCGCTCCAGTGGCCTGCCCGTGGGCTCCCGCATCCCCTTACCCAGCAAGGAGACCTGCCCGGGGGCGCGGAGGGGCCTGCTCACCTGGGCCACCTTGGTATAGCTGGCCATGGCAGATTGGCAGCGGGCCGGGGGAGCGGGTTCGCTGGGGGACCCGGTCTCGACTCCTGGCGGCAGGACGCGGGGGTGGTGGAGGTGGGAGAGGCCGGCAGCGGCAGCAGCACCGGCTGCTGAGCGTCCTCAGAAGGAGGCAGCCGGCCGTGGCCAGGGAGCGGTACCTGCTATTCGTGAGCTGGGAGGAGCGGAAAGCCCCGCGTCCCGGCGGTGCTGAGCACGTAGCAGGTGCGGGCGAGTGGGAATCAGTGGTGGCCAGAGAGCCCTGGGGCGAGGAGCTCGCATACAGTGGGGTCATGTGCCACCTGGAGCGGCTCATCCAGACACAGCCAGAGGGGACTCTCTTGCCGGGAGGCGCTAGTTGCGCTCGTGCAGCACGCCACAGGGCCCCAAGTGGGTGAGCCAGCTGGAGGCCACAGGATTGGGGGAGAGGCCTCTGCTCTGACCCCCCACACACACACCCAGCCCTCTGCCCTGAGCCTTGCAGCCCCCCCCCCAAGCCCGTGCCCTGAGCCCCGCACACACCCTAGGCCCTGCCCTTTGCCCTGTACCTCCCCTCACACACACTCAGCACTCTGCTTGACTCCTTCACCCCCCCCCACGACCTCAACCCTGACTCTGGCACCCCCACACATACCCTGCTCCCCCCCGCCCTGACTCCTGCACCCCCCTCACATGCCCCCAGCCCTCTGCCCTGACTCTTGCACCCCCCTCACATACCCAGCCCCCACACCCTCATGTACCCCCACATCCTGACTTTTTCACCCCCCACATCCCCACCCTGAGCACCAAATGGGAGCTCTTGCACCCCCCCCATTCCCACCTGCACCCCTCACACCAAATGGGAGCTGCCCAGATAAGTGCCCCACACCCAAACCTCTTACCCCAACCCTGAGCCCCCTCCCTCAGTCTAGCTCCTGGCCAGACCCTTCACCCCCAGCCCTGTGCTCGGTCCACTCCCACCCTCAGCTCAGTGCAGAGAGAGGAAGAGAATGGGCCAGAACCAGGGAGAAGGTAGGTACCCACTGTATGTGGGGAGAGCCTGCATCCCAGACTGGCAGCGGGCTGAGCAGGTCCAGCAGCTGGGATCCTGGCTGGCAGGAGCCAGCCGATGGAACCCCTGAGCAGTAGTGGGCTGAGCAGTGGTCTGGGGTCCCAGCCACTGACCCTGCATGGCCCACTGCTGGTCTGGGGTTCTGGCTGCCAGACCCTTGCCAGCCAGGGTCCCGGTCCCAGGCCCGGCTCAGCCCGCTGCTGGCCTAGGTGAACAGAACCCCAGACCAGCAGCGGCCTGAGCGGGCCAGCGGCGTAAGATCAACATTTACATTTAATTTTAAAAGAAGCTTCTTAAACATTTTGAAAACCTTGTTTATTTTACAATACAACAATAGTTTAGTTATTTAATATATAGATTTATAGAGAAAGACCTTCTAAAAAACATTAAAATGTATTACCGGCACGCGAAACCTTAAATTAAAGTGAATAAATGAAGACTCGGCACACTGCTTCTGAAAGGTTGCCGACCCCTGCACTATGGTGAATACGGGGTGCAGAGTGTCACACACAGATCCCTCCAAAGGGGGTAGTGGAATCTGGAGCGTTATATTAATGCTGATGGAATGAATGGGCCCACCAAGTCACAGGTGTCACCATGACCCTGGCACCACCCAACACTAAACATCTCAACATGGTTTGGGGTGTTGAATACAGAGACTTCAGCCAGCTTAATATCATAGCAACAGCCACCATTACAACTATCAGCTTTTATTAAAGATATAGAAAGAGAAGGAGAAATAGTTAAAGCATTAGTAATATAAAGTATTAAAGTTTTCATTTTAACAAAATCCCGTGTTCCCTTTTGCTCTAGAGTTTTTATAGGGTCTTTCCCCACCCTCCCCCCATTTAAAAACATCTAAAGGTTTGTCAAAGATGATAATAACTGTCCTATGGAGGAGGGGGTAGGCTTGTGTGGCCACCCCTCACTGCGAATCTCCGAGGGTAGCCATGCTGCTCCACTGTCACTCACCTGGAATGACAGTGTGTACAGGGGTCAATTAGATGTCTCTAGGGCTCAAACTCTCAGGTAGGGTAGAGCAGCGAACAGTTCAGGGACCCAGGTCTTTAGGCAGGGCACCAAGCAGTCTAGAACTCCAGCCCTCAAGCAGGGTAGAACAGGTACGGGCCTAGGAGCCTGGCCTTCAGGCAGGGCTGAGTGCCCCAACAGAGTCTAGGGAGCTCTGGCAAAGAGGGAGCACCCCAGCTCAGTCTAGGGGGCTCAGGCAAAGAGTCTGCCCAGCAAGCATAGTCTCCTCACCTAAGGAGGGGGTGAGTACTTCCACCACAAGGGAGGAGTGGCAGGGGGGACACAGGCCCATCCAACTCCACCACATCCCAGCCCAGGGCCCTAACAGCAGCAGAGTGGTCCACCACTGGGTCAGTGGGAAATCCACCTGCAACATGCTGACCATGTCTCTGGCAGCACCACAGCCAGACTGGTTCCCCTTGGCTGCTTCCTATACTCCCCCTCGGGTGTACCTTCCAAGGGTCATCCTCCATCTCCCCAGGATATACTGCGAGTGGCAGTCCAAGCAACTATTCAGCATCCAGTGTGTCTGGCCATACAGGTAACTCAGGGCCATCCTCGGGACAGCAGAAGTCTTCTGTGGGCTCCTGCATCCACAGCGGGGACAATGCATCTGTCTTCCTTGGCAGCTGCTCCCCAACTGAGCTACAGGGCCCACCTCTTATACTTCCTGTTTCTGTCCCACCCCTCTGCTTTCAGCATTGAGTGTCTGGCCTTCCAGATTCTGCCCACCCCTCACTGTTAATTTCTGATGGTGGCCACACCTCTTCACTACAGGGGGAAAGAGAAGAAGTTAGTTGTGATGTTCTGGAGCTGTTACTTGTGTTTCACAGGCAGACTTTGCACCTCCAGAACAGCCCTTAACTATATCTGTAATGCACCTCCATGGTGTCAGGGATAAGTCAGGGACACTCAGATCTTAGCCACGTCTCAGTTTTTACCTTGAGAAAATGCAGGGGAATAGTCTCAGAAAGAACTTGGGACAGTTGGTCTGGTCGATAGATATTTGGAGAATGGAGTCGCCTCATGCTTGCCTCTAGCTTCCTGGAAGCTGCCAGCAGGGATTCCTGGAGCAGCAGAGTCATGGTTAGTGATACCCAATGGAGTGGACAAGGAAGCTGGCTCCATTCCATTTGTGTCATCCACTCAAGGGCTTCACAAACCTGTTGTGGATGGAGAGTAAACACCATTTCAGTCTGTCCGAGCCCCGCAGAAGAGTCCCTCTTCTGTCTCCCTGTCATCAGCAGTCACATTTCTCCTGCTGCTGGGAGGTCGCTTGGCACTTGCTGCTTTCCCATTGGCTTTGACAACATGGTAATCAGCCCTGAAAAATGTAAACTCTTCTAACTCATGCCGGGGAATGCCCAGGAAATCAATAACTTTGGTGGCTTGTGATTAAATTCCAACTCCAGGACCCTACATGATGCACCCAATAACTGCTGTATTGTGTGTCTATTCCATACACATGTATGGTGCTGCACTTACAACCTTGTCAGAACAGCACATTCTCAGTGTGCACCATGATCCAATGAGAGCAGCAACACTGACAAGACCCTTACTGCACATGAACCCTGAGGTGACGTGAGGAAGGTGCTAGGATAGAATTAAATACAATAACAAGGAAAATATAGTGCTTTAAAATAGACAAGAAACTCCAGAGCAAAGTGA
Organism: Gopherus flavomarginatus; assembly: GCF_025201925.1. Lineage (NCBI taxonomy): Eukaryota > Metazoa > Chordata > Testudines > Testudinidae > Gopherus > Gopherus flavomarginatus. Next base: position 52,897,773 of record NC_066624.1, read on the forward strand.
CTCTGGCAGCTTGATTACAGAATAAATATCACTTGTAAAATGGGTCATGGAATTCAGGGCTGCTATTCAGTGAGATCATTTAGACTCGGCTGCCTGAACTCCTGAAGGACAAGGCTTTCCTGATGAGCAGTACAACTTGGGTGTCTAGTTAATGGAGTCCCTGTGATTCTTTATATTAAAAGAGGAATTTAAAAGACCTGCAATTAGCCTCATTAACTTTTAGAGCGGTGCGTGCACTGCCCTTTTATTTTTCTGTTTTGTAATAGTCTTTTCCCAAAAGTCCCAAAATACATGACTGCAGACAAGGGAATGGAGTACAAAGCATATAATCATAGATCCAGTAATACACAGCACTGGATTAACACAGGGGCTTTAGGGCCTGCAGCCCCAGGCCTCAGTCTAAGGGATGACCTGCAAAAATCAATCCATAATTATATACAGTTCAGTGGCCACCAACCTGTTGATTGCGATTGACTGGTTGATCCTGGAGTCTCTGCCAGTCGAATGCGATCTCCGGGCTGCTAAAAGTCGAGCAACACAGCAGGGCTCAGGTAGGCTGCCTGTCTGCCATAGCCCCACACAGCTCCTGGAAGTGGATGGCTACTGGTCTGTCTCTGTGGCCCCTGGCGGGGAGTGGGGTGGGGGAGGCGGCTCCACATTCTGCCCACGCCCCCAACACCGTCCCTGCAGCTCCCAGTGCTTATGGCCGTGGGCAGCACATGGAGACGTACTGTTCCCCTCCCCCAGGGGCCACAGAGACAGGCCAGCAGCCGGCTTCTTCCGGGAGCAGTGTGGGGCTATGGCAGGAAGGTAGCCTACCTAAGCCCTGCTGTGCTGCCAGCTGGGAGCCACCTGTGGTAAGGGCTTCCCAGCTGGAGCCTGCACTTTGCACCCCCTCCTGCACTCCAACCCCCTGCCCCAGGTCAGAATCCCCTCACTGCTCCCGGAATCAGCCAGCTGCTGGCATGTCTCTGTGGCCCCTGGTGGAGAGAGACAGCAAGTCTCCATGTGCTGCCCGTGCCCACAAGCACTGCCCCTGCAGCTCCCATTGGCTGGTTCCCGGCCAATGGGAGCTGCAGGGACGGTGTTGGGGGCACGGGCAGAATGTGGAGCCACCTCCCCCACCCCAACCCCTGCCAGGGGCCACAGAGACAGACCAGCAGTGGGAGCGGTGTGGGGCTGTGGCAGGCAGGCAGCCTTCCTGAACTCTGCTGTGCCGCCAGCTGGGAGCCACCTGTGGTAAGGGCCTCCCAGCCAAAGCCTGCACCTTGCACCGCCTCCTGCACCCCAACCCCCTACCCCAGGTCAGAATCCCCTCCTGCACCCAAACTCTTTCCCAGAGTCCTCACCCCTCACCCTCTCCTGCACCCTGACACTCTGACCCAGCCTGGAGCCCCCTCCTGCACTCAAACTCCCTCCCAGAAAGAAGCTAACATAACAGCTGTTCTAAGGTAAGAAGTAGGCTATTTTTAATTAATGTAACTATATTCTACACGTTTTAGGACTGAAAAGTAACAACAGAATGGCTTTATGTTAACTAAAAGGCAAGTTTAAAATAATGTTAATAGCGTCGATGCCATAATTTTGATCATTTTGTTTTAAATTAGGAAAAAGACTTGTATCTTGGGGCCCCACAAAATCTAATCCCCACCGGAGAGTTAATCTGGCCCTGGTAATACACAATCCCAAATATTATATGCAGTAACAAAACAAGATGGATGTATACAAACTGACGCATCAGAAGAAGAATATCCTAGCTACTGATCTGTTCAATGGGCCTGACAAACTGGTATTTCAAACTATAGATAGGGAACTTCCCCCATAAATGCAGTTGCATGTGCAGTGGATAGCAGCAGCTGTTTAAAAGGGCGTAGCAATACTGCACAGCACTTTAGGGCAGTAAATGTCATATACAATTGACACTGCAGGGTAAATTTAGGAAGGCAGAGAGTAATTACTGGGGCTAAAATTACCCAAGATAGACATACCCTTTAAGAACTTCCCACTGCACAGGGACTACAAGAACCAATCATAGCAAAAGAAAGTCTAGTGAAGGAAAAATAGAGCTCAGGAACAGGTTTGCTGAGATGGAGAATGAAGCATAGCAGGTAGTAACAGAAGGTGGGAGGGCAAGGAAGAAGAGAAGAGTGCCTAGTCCTTCAAGAAGAGGGGAAGAGTCAATGGAGATAGCCAGAGTTTGGAGCCGCGGGAGGATTGAGGATGACTTGTAGAAAACTGCAAGTGAGGGCAAAAGACAGAGGACTTGCAGCCAGAAAGAACAGAAGGGGGAAAGTTGAAAACTGCATCAACACCAGGAAGAGACAGATCTGTGTGACTGGGGATTCCCTACTAAGAAGAATGGACTGACCTATCACCAGAGCTGCTCTGGAGAACAGAAAGGTGTGCTGTCTGCCAGGAGCTAAGATACAGGTTGTGGACCTGAGTCTGAAGAGGATCCTAATGGGAGCTGGAAAGTATCCGCTCATTATCCTTCATGTGGGAACAAATGATACAGCTAGATTATTGCTGGAACGTATCAAGAATGACTATGCCAGGCTGGGGAAGACGCTTAAAGAAATGGAAGCTCAGATGATATTCAGTGGGACTCTACCTCTCCCTAGAGGAGGAGAACGAGTGTGGAAAAAGATTATGATGATCAACAGATGGCTCAGGCAGTGATACTATAAGAAGGGCTACTGGGACAGAGAACTGTTGTCACAGGATGGACTCCACCTGAATAGGGAGGGAAATAGATTTCTGGGATGGAGGTTGGCATAACTGATTAAAAGAGATTTAAACTAGGAATTTGGGGGAGATGTCTGGGAGATACTTATGTAATATTAACACCTGTTTCTAACATTGAGCAGGAGGAAAATCGAGTAAGAGAGGATACAGAAAGGAGAAAGGAACAACAGAGCGTAGGCAAATGGACATCAGGAAGAATGATAGTGCCGGTACCAATGGCACTAAGTAAAGTAGGCAATACTGGCAGTAGAATGACTGTACCTAATTAGGCGAGGAATCTGGGTAAAGCTGAGCAGAAACAAATAAGATGTCTGTACACCAGTGCAAGGAGCCTGGTTAACAAAATGGAGGAACTAGAACTTCTGAAGCAGGAAATGAAATCAGGTATTATGGGGTAACGGAAACATGGTGGAATAGTAATCCTGAATAGAGCACAGGGTATTGAAGGATAAATGTTCAGGAAAGACAGAAATAAAGGTAAAGGTGGTGGAGTAGCATTGTATATTAATAGACTCTAAAGAAATTAGAAGTGATGGGATGGATAAAACAGAATCTGTTTGGGTCAAAATCACTTTGGGGAAGAAAGGTAACAGAAGGTCCACTGGGATAGTTCTTGGGTTTGCTGCATGCCCCCAGGATCTGATTTAGATATGGATAGAGATCTCTTTAATATTCTCACTGAAATAAATACTACTGGGACTTGTGTGATTATGGGGCACATTAATTTCTCAGATATAGATTAGAGGATAAGTATTACCAATGATAGTAGGGCTCAGATATTCCTGGATCTAATGGCTGACAGAGTTCTTCACCAAATAGTCACCAAACCAACAAGAGGTGATGCCATTTTAGATTTAGTATTGGTGAGTAACTAGGACCTCATAGAAGAAGAAGTTGTAGAGGACAGCTTTGGTTCAAGTGATCATGAGCAAATTCAGTTTAAACTAAATGGAAGGATAAACAACAATAGGTCTGCAACTGATTTCAAAAGAGCAAACTTTAAAAAATTAAGGGAATTAGTTAGGGAAGTGGACTAGACTGAAGAACTCAATGATCTGAATGGGGAGGAGGTTGAATTACTTTCAATCAAAGTTGCAGACGCTATCTGAAGCCTGCATCCTAAGTAAGGGGGAAAAAATTCATAGGGAAGGGTTGAAGACCAAACTGGATGAGCAAGCATCTCAAACAAGTGATTAAGAGAAAGCAGAAAGCCTACAAGGAATGGAAAATGGGATGGATCAGCAAGGAAAGCTACCTCTTGGAGGTCAGAATGTGTAGGCATAAAGTGAGAACTGCCAAAACCCATGCAGAGTTGGACCTTGTGAAGTAAATCAAACAGGGGCGGCTCTACGTATTTTGCCGCCCCAAGCGCGGCAGTCAGACGGCTTTCAGCGGCATGCCTGCGGGAGGTCCTCTGGTAACGTAGATTCGGCAGCATGCCTGCGGGAGATCCGCTGGTCCCGCGCCTTCGGTGTACCTGCTGCCGAATTGCCACCAAAGCCGTGGAACCAGCGGACCTCTCGCAGGCATGCCGCCGAAGGCAGTCTGACTGCCGCCCTCACGGCAACCGGCAGGCACCCCACATGGCTTGTTGCCCCAGGCACGCGCTTGATGCGCTGGTGCCTGGAGCCGCCCCTGAAATGAAAACATTAGTAAAAGGTTCTATAGCCATATAAATAAGAAGAAAACAAGGAAAGAAGAAGTGAGACCGATAAACAATGGGCATGGGGTGGAGATGAAAAATAATCTAGGCATAGCCCAACACCTAAACAAATACATTGCCTCAGTTTTTAATAAGTCTAATGAAGAGCTTAGGGATAGGGGCAGGGTAGCTAATGAGAATGAGGATATGGAGGTAGAAATTACCACATTCAACATGAAAATCAAACAGCTTAAGGGGACTAAATCGGTGGGCCCTGGATAATCTCCATCCAAGACTATTACAGGACCTGGCGCATGAAATTGCAAGCCCAATAGCAAGGATTTTTAATGAATCCCTTAACTTGAGAGTCATACGCTATGACTGGAGAATTGCTAATATGGTACCTATTTTTAAGGAAGGGGAAAAAGGTGATCTGGGAAATTACAGGCCTGTTAGTTTGACCTCAATTGTATGCATGGTCTTGGAACAAATTTTGAAAGACAAAGTAGTTAAGGACATAGAGGTGAACGATAATTGAGATAAAATACAACATAGTTTTACAAAAGGTAGATCATGCCACACCAACCTGATCTCTTTCTTTGAGAAGCTAACTGATTTTTTAGACAAAAAACATTCAGCAGAGCTAATCTACCTGGATTTCAGTAAGGCACTTGATATAGTTCCACATTATAAATTATTAGTTAAATTGAAGAAGATGGGGATTAATATGAGAATTGAAAGGTAGATAAGGAACTGGATAAAGGGGACACTGCAGCAAGTCAGCTGTCAGGCCTGAGGGAGGTAACTACTGGAGTTCAACATTTATTTAACATTTTAATTCATGACCTTGACACAAAAAATGGGAGCACGCTAATAAAAATTGAGGATGACACAAATTGGGAAGTATTGCCAAAACGGAGGAGGACTGAAATATCATACAAGAAGATCTGGAGGACCTTGAAAACTGGAATAATAGAAATGGGATGAAATTTAATAGTGCAAGTGCAAGGTCATACACTTAAGGACTAACCACAAGAATTTTTGCTATAAGCTGGGGACGAATCAGTTGGAAGAGACAGAGGAGGAGAAAGGCCTGGGTGTACTGACTGACTGTGAGGTGCCAATGTGATGCAGCCTTGAAAAATACTAATGCCGTCCTAGGATGCATCAGGCGAGGTATTTCCAGTAGAGATAGGGAAATGTTATAGCCATTATACAAGGCACTGGTGAGACCTTGTTTGGAATCTATATGTAATTCTGGTCTCCCACTTCAAAGACAGATTAATTCAAACTGGAACAGGTGCAGAGAAGGGCTACTAGGATGATCCAAGGAATGCAAAACCTTATAAGAGGAGACTCAAATAGCCTGGCTTGTTTAGCCTAACCAAAAGAAGGCTGAGGGGAGATATAATTGCTCTCTATAAATACATCAGAGGGATAACTCCTCTCCATCCTGGTATTTATTTAAATGCCAATGGTGATACAAGAACAAATAGATATAAACTGGGCATCAGCAAGTTTAGACTTGAAATTAGACAAAGTATTCTTATCACCAGAGGAGTGAAGTTCTGGAACAGCCTTCCAAGGGGAGCAGTGGGCAGTAAAAATCCTAACTGGCTTCAAGACTGAGCTTGATAAATGTATGGAGGGGATGGGATAATGAGACTGCCTTACAATGGCATGTGGCCCAACTGTGACTAAGATGGGATGTTAGAGGGGAAGGGCTCTGAGTTACTACAGAGAATTCTTTCCCAGGTGGGTGGTGGGGGGTCTTGCCCACATGCTCAGAGTCTAATTGATCATCATATTTGGGGTAGGAAGGAATTTTCCCCTGGATCAGGTTGGCAGAGAACCTAGGGTTCATGTCTTCCTCTGCAACATGGGTCATGGGTCATTTGCTGATTTAAACGAGAGTAAATGGTGGATTCTCTGTAACTTGAAGTCTTTAAATCATTATGTGAGGACTTCAGTAACTCAGCCAGAGATTAGGACTCATTTACAGGAGTGGGTGGGTGAGGCTCTGTGGCCTGTGTTGTGCAGCAGGTCAGACTTGATGATCACAATGGATCCTTCTGGCCTTAAATTCCATGAGACCCCCTGGAACACTGGTTCAGGACTGAGTGAGAGAAGAGGATCCTCTGCTGAACCACTATTCCCTACAACATCTGGCTTTTCCTTGAAGGTCTCCCATTCAGCTCCTGCCCTCACCAGAAGCTGAATTCCTTTATAAGAAGATCACAGAATGAGGTGGTAAAGGGCTGAGGATACTAACAGAGTCAGTACAATATTCAGATAATTTGGCACTTTCCATTTTTCTAGCATCAGTGTTTTGATTCTTAAAGAAACTCTTGGCATAAATATTCCTTGCATTCAATGCTTTGGCAAAGCCCCCTAGTAAGAGGCACGTAAATCAAGAAGGGGCAACTCTGTGGAGTGCTGATCATGCATGGCCCCTTTCCCAAACTGTATGCATTTGAGGACTTAAATAAGCCATTGTCATTCCCCGGGGCCAACTATGTCATTAAGCCTCATTATTCCTGCTTTTGCCTCCCCAGCCAGTCTGAAAATGTTCAGGAAGTTTCTGCGCCAAGTTCAGCAGCTGCTAACTTTGTTCATGAGTTTTACTGCTTTGTCTCTGTGGTGCTCATCTGGGAAGTGAGCTAGAAAGAGTAGAGCAGAACAATGGTTTAAAAGGTTCCAATGTTCTGAGCAGTTTGGATGAATGTGAGAATATTGAACTGACTTCTAAAACAAATAGATGGGACTAATCAAGGGACCTCTTGTGGACTGGCTCCCATTAGAGCAACTACTGTCACATGATCATCTGGAACAGATGTGAATCTATCCAGCTTTTGTTAGTAAGGTTTGGTCTAAGCTAAACCTGGTTCTTCCCAAAGTTTGGGGTGTTTGGTTCTGGTCTTCTCTATTCTGAAGTCTTTCCTCCTTCAAAAAGCTCTGGAAGACCAATATATTCTTTAAAGCACTCCTGTTGTCAGAGGTGCCAACTTTCAAATGTGCTGAGGGGTGCTCAGGGGTGAAAGTAACTTAAAGGATTTACTGGTATGCCGGAGTCCTGAGCTGGGGGCAGGGCCTCAACCGGAAGGGATGTGGCCTCAACCGGAAGAGGTGGGACATTTAAATCCCCGGGCCCTTTAAATCACCCCTGGAGCTCCCAGCTGCTGAAGCGGCTGGGAGCCCCAGGGCAATTTAAAGGCCGCTATGCTGCTGAGAGCCCTAGGCCCTTTAAATCGCGGGCCTGGGGAAGCCGGTCTGGTACGGCGCACTGGCTCTTGCTGGTACGCCGGAGTGGACCAATTTAGGCCTGGTCTACACTAGTCTGTTATTTCAGAATTAGCCGAGTTAATTTGAAAAAAAAAATTATTCTGTCCACATGATCAAACCGGCTTTTTTTGATTTAAAGGGCTCTTTAAATCGATTTCTGTACTCCACCTCGGCAAGTTGAGTCACGCTTAAATTGAGATCACAATCCCTGATTAAAGGTATTGTGGACGCAATTCAACATTATTGGCCTGCGGGAGCCATCCCAGAATGCTTCCTTGTGACCACTCTGGACAACACTCTCAACTCAGATGCACTAGCCAAGTGGGCAGGAAAAGCCCCGGGAACTTTTGAATTTAATTTCCTGTTTGGTCACAATTAGCACAGGTGACCGTCAGCAGAGTCCACCATCACAAGAGATCACGCAGTCCTGAATTCGCAGATGAGCTCCAGCATGGTCCGAACTGAAGTTACTGGATCTCATTGATATTGGGGAGACGAGTCTGTTATGGCAGAACCATGTTCCAAAAAAAGAAACGCAAATACGTACACTAAAGTCTCCAGGGCCATGACGGAAAGAGGCTACTCCAGGGACACAGAGCAGTGTCGTACAAAAATCAAGGAACTCAGGCAAGCGTACCAAAAAGCCAGGGAGGCAAATAGGAGCTCTGGCTATACATTCCGCTTCTACTGTGAGCTCCATGCGATTATGGGGGGTGACACCACCACTACCCCACCACTGTCTGTGGACACCTGCAAGGGGGCAGTTGCATGGAGTGAGGAGGAAGAGTCATTGGATGACGAGGAGGAGGAGGAGGACAGTGCACAGGCGGCAATGGGGAATCCGTTTTCCCCCCTAGCCAGGAACTATGCTTAACTCTGGAGCCAATAGCCTCCCCTACTCCCAATGCGGGCTCCTGGACCATGACCCTGGAGAAGGTACTTCTAGTCAGTGAGAGCCTGATCGGAGCCACACGGTGGAGGGCAGGGGGGAAACCCAGCCTCACTGGGCTGTTTGCGTATAGTTTAAAGGGCTCATCACTGCTCAGAGCTTCATCGGAGCCACACGGTGGGGGTGGGGTTGGGTGTTGTGTGAAGTGATCATCCCAGAGACCCCGCAGGACCTCTTTTATGGCAAACGCACCAGGCATTGCTTGCTATGGGAAAGGGGTCCCAGCAGTTTGAAAACATTGAAATGAATGTAGAAGAAGCAGAACCCTGCATGCCCCTAGGCTGCCTGCAACCTGAATTCTGTTGCCCAGCTGTGTGTGTTGGCTTACTCACACCAAAGTGTCCCCTTTGTGCTCTGAAATATATATTTTAAAGTACTACCTTCCCTTTTTCTCCTCCTGCAGATGCAAATGTTTCAACTCGGCCCCTATCTGCTTCATCCCAGAAGCTGGTCCAGATTAGAAGATGGAAAAAATGAACTCAGGAAAACATGTTCGCCAAGCTAATGCAGTCCTCACACACTGATAGGGCCCAGCTGAATTCGTGGAGGCAAACAATTTGCGGAATCCCGTAAAGCATTACAGGAACATGAAGAGAGGAGGGATGCGTGCGATGAGAGCAGGCAGGATGTTATGGTCAAGCTCATGGGGGAGCAAACTGACATGCTCCGCTGTATGGTGGATCTAATACGGGAAGCCCACAGACTGCTGCTGCAGCCCCTGTATAACCGCCTTCCCTCCTCCCCAAGTTCCCAAAACTCAGACACCCAAGAACACGAGGAGGGAGGCTGCGGGAACCCACACACTCAACCCCAGAGGGTTGCCCAAGCAGCAGAAAGCTGGCATATGAGAACTTTTGATTTGCTTTCTCGACTGGTCCTTCCCTCCTCCTCTACCCACCTAACCCAACACCTCCCCAGTCTTCCTTCTGATTTCTCTCAATGTGTTGTGCAACAAATAATAAAGAACAATTTAAAAACAATTATGACTTTATTTCCCTTCATATATAAGGGGGGGGTAACTTCAAAAGAAACAAATACAACTGTCACACTGTATCCTGGCCAGTCATGAAACTGGCTCTCAGAGCTTCTCTGATGCGCAATGTGCCTTGCTGCGCTCTTCTAATTGCCCTATTGTCTGGTTGTGCGAAATTGTCCACCAGGCAAGTTGCCTCAACTTCCCACCCCGCCATAAACGTCTTCCCCTGACTCTCACAGAGATTGTGGAGCACACAACAAGCAATAATTACAATTGGAATATTGGTTGTGCTGAGATCTAAGAGAGTCAGTAAACTGTGCCAGTGCGCTTTCAAATGTCCAAAAGCACATTCTACCACCATTCTGCACTTGCTCAGCCTATAGTTGAATTGCTACCTACTACTGTCCAGGGTGCCTGTGTACAGCTTCATGAGCCATGGCATTAAGGAGTAGGCTGGGTCCCCGAGGATAACTATAGGCATTTCAACATCCCCAACAGTAATTTTCTGGTCTGGGAAGTAAGTCCCTTCCTGCAGATGTTCAAACAGACCAGAGTTCCTGAAGATGCGAGTGCCATGGACCTTTCCCAACCATCCCACATTGATGTCGGTGAAACATTCCTTGTGATCCACCAGTGCTTGCAGCACCATGGAAAAGTATCCCTTGCAGTTTATGCACTGGCCGCCACAGTGTGCTGGAGCAAAGATAGGGATATGAGTTCCATCTATTGACGTGCCACAGTTAGGGAACCCCAGTGTATTAAAGCCATCCACAATGTCTGCACATTTCCCAGAGTCACTATCCTTAATAGCAGCTGGTCAATGATTGCGTTGGCTACTTGCAGCACTGCAGCCCCCACAGTAGATTTGCCCACTCCAAACTGATTCCTGACTGACCGTTAGCTGTCGGGCGTTGCAAGCTTCCACAGTGCTATGGCCACTTGCTTCTCAACTGTGAGGGCTGCTCTTATTTTGGTGTCTTTGAGCTTAAGGGCAGGGGACAGCAAGTCACAAAGTTCCATGAAAGTGGCCCTATGCATACGAAAGTTTCGCAGCTACTGGAAATCATCCCAGACCTGCAACACTTTGCGGTCCCACCAGTCTGTGCTTGTTTCCTGGGCCCAGAATTGGCGTTCCATGGCATGAACCAGGCCCAATGCCACCATGATCTCCCAATCGCCATATGCCGTGTTTCTATGAATGTCTGTGTCCATATCCACATCAGTAAAGTAATTGCGTTGTCATCACCAGGGGCGGCTCCAGGCACCAGCACGCCAAGCGCGTGCCTGGGGCGGTAAGCCGCAGGGAGCGCTCTGCCAGTTGCCACGAGGGCGGCAGGCAGGTTGCCTTCAGCGGCATGCCTACAGAGGGTCCGCTGGTTCTACGGCTTTGGCGGACCTCCTGCAAGTGTGCTGCCAAATCCGTGGGATGGGGACCTCCCGCAGGCAAGCCGCCGAAGGCAGCCTGCCTGCGGTGCTTGGGGCGGCAAAATACCTAGAGCCGGCTCTGGTCATCACTTCCTCTCCTGGTTTTGCAGGTATTGCACATACTGGTGGATAATGCACGAGGTATTTACAATGGTCAAAACTGCAGTGGAGATCTGAGCGGGCTCCATGCTTGCGTTCTATGGCACCTGCACAGGTAATCCTGGAAAAAGGGCGCAAAACGAGCTGTTCGATTCAAGATGGCCAATAAAATGCGGTAAATGGTTGTCTTCTATGGCTTTCACAGAGTCAGGAAGCTCGCTAGAGCTGCAAGAGCGGGACAGCAGAGTTTGTGGTGGAAACATGAACAGAGTTTGTGGTGGAAGCTGTGTGGCTCTGTTCACGATGGCCAAAAAATGGCGGGGAATTGTTGCTTTCTGTAGCTTCCACGGGAGCCCATGACTGACAACATGGAAAAAGCGGTGGAAGCTGTGCCACTCTATTCACAATGGCTGAAAAATGGCTGGGAATTCTTGCCTTCTGTAGCTTCCACAGGAGCGCAGGACAGACAACATGGAAAAAGTGGCGGAAGCTGTGCAGCTCTGTTCATGGTAGCCAAAAAAAAGGCGGGAAATGGTTAGATGAAAGAGTAGATAGAAAAACAAGAGGACGTGCGAGGTGGATTCATAGTACCAGGAGACAGGCGGTGCACCGGGCTGCACTGTCTGCTGGTAGTATGGCATCTGCCGTAGCTTTCGTGGAGGGAGGAACAAGTGATGGCACACACCCAGAAACACCTGTGAGAATGTTTTTGCCCCATCATGCACTGGGAGCTTAACCCACAATTCCAATGGGTGGCAGAGACTGCGGGAACTGTGGGATAGCTACCGTAGTGCACTGCTCCGACATTCAATGCTAGCCTCAGTACTGCGGACGCACTCCGGCGAATTCATGCACTTTAGTGGGGACACACAACACCGAATGTATAAAATCACTTCTGAAAATTAGAATAAAATAAGTTTGAATTACTTTCGTACTGTAGACGTACCCTTACTTTCACCTCTGGGGGTGCTCGACCTCCACTGTGCCTCAGGCCCTGCCCCCACACCTCCCCTTCCCTCAAGACCCCACCCCACCTCTTCCCATGCTATTCTGCGCCTTCCCCTCCCCGAGCATGCCCTGCCCCTGCTCCTCCCTCTCTCCCCCAGCACCTCCTGCATGCCATGGAACAGCTGATCTGCGGCAGGCGGGAGGCGCTGGGAGGGAGGGAGAGGAGCTGATCAACAGGGATGCCAGTGGGGTGGGAGGCACTTGGAGGGAGGTGAAGGAGCTGATTGGGGGGCTGCCAGTGGGTGCTCAGCACCCACCATTTTTTCTCTGTGGGTGCTCCAGCCCCAGAGCACCAACTGAGTCGGCACCTGTGCCTGTTGTATCTACTGCTGGCCACCCTGTTTCTTTATCTAGATTAGAAAAAGTGGATGAGGTTAAGTCTGAATTCGCTAACACAGCTCTCCAACCTGACAAGCTCAATTGAAGTAAAATGTATTAGCCTGTATCTATCCTAAGAAAAAAGGCAAAGTTTAGGCAGGGGTGCTGGAACAATTTGTATAGTGGGGATACTAAGAGCCATTGAACCAAGCTGTAAACCCTGTATATGATGGAATCCAAGCCAGGAGGTGCAGCAGCACCCCACAGCACCCCCAGCTCCAGCACCTCTGAGTTTAGGTGAGAGTTGGCTAGCATGTATTAGCTAATTTCAACCCAATCTCAACCAATTTCCCTAGTGCAGTCAAACCCTGTGTTTGTTCCTTTCTGTATGGGACCTGCACATGCTCTGTAAGTAATAGTAATAAACTGCAGCCAACTTAGAACAAATGAAATATTCCACCAGTGCTCAGAACCAAGCAGAGATCCTAAGAGATACACTCTTGATAAAAAGAGTTTTAGCCATTTGGTTGCATTTCAAGATTTCCCTTTGCTTTCATAGTGTAATCCTCCCCATGTATTGGTTCTCAGTGATTTTGATATCAAATTTGCTCGATATACAAATAAAAAGATGGTTTCTGTACCTGCCAGAACCACAGATTTCCCCTGGGTTCCAAGGATCAATCTAGGTTCTTTTTGGCTTGTTGCATCATCACTGGGAATAATACCTAATGCTGCCTTGGTGACACCTGTGCAAACCTCTTGTCTTCAGTGGCAACTACTTGTGACACTCTTGTCCTGAGAGAGATGGTATGTGTGATGCTGGGGGATAGAATTTGGCTAGACAGGTGACTTTGTCAATGGATTATAGGGCCCAAACCAACTGTACTGATTCCAGTGGGGTTGGATGGGCCCTGGAGTTACCAACAATAAAGATTCTGCAGTTTGAACTGGGTTAGCAATTCTTTGGATAGTTTGTGAGCAAGAAAAGACTCCAGTTCCCTCTCCCAGAGTGGGGTTAGGTCTGCAGGGCTGACAGTGGTAAAAAGGAGTATAATTTTACTTGCTTTCTCTGTAGTTAGCAGCTTTCACTCTGGTACAGGCAAAGAGCAGCTCTGTGTAAGCAAGGGCCATTTTTACACACTCATTATTTGGTGCAGAACTGCACTCCTGGTCTGAGCACTTACTTCCATTAACAAAGGCTATCTGTGCATTCCCAAAAGTAAACTCCTAAACTTAATAGACATGGGTTGCAGTGCTTAGCTGGATATCACTGGGCTGGTTTGTCTTTTGATCCCTTCGATTTGAACTGTGGTAGTTGGGAACAAAGCCATTTTTGTAATGGATTTTTGTTACATAATGTTGGTATTTTTAGCCCTTCTAATTCTTCTGATTGTCACCAGATGTTCAGAAAGTAAGAGTAAGGAATTAATTATCCCAAATGATGAATGACTGGATAGCAACTGGATCCCATCAGAGTGGGCTGGAAAGAGAAAGAAAAGTATCTGAACACTCTCCTGGTCAGATTCCATCTTGGACATGGCACTGGAATGTGTTGGCTTCTGATGAATGTTGTGCAGCAGAAGGAAGCAGCGACGGCTCTGCCTCTGAAAATTTCCATGCAATTTTTTTTGCAAGGGCGATCTTGACAGAAGTACCAGCGTAACGATGTCATTTTCACATCTTGCCTTATTAGGCTAATACTGAGAAACAGTCCATCACGCCATAATCTGCTGAACATATTATCCAGGGTGAATTTATAAGGCGCTGTGTTGTTAAAACTCACAGGTGCTGCATGTCATCAGTAACAATGTAATCCTTCAAGAGCTGATGGCTTGAAAAAGATTTTGTACTGGTGCTAAGAAATGTCTGATAATTCACACTGCTATTGGCCTACAAGATGTTGGTAATGTTTTATGCACGCACATGATGGGAAGCACTGTACACAAAGATATCCCAAAACTTGGGCTTCACTGTATGGGCAAGAGGCCTATTTGTACACTCAGAGAAAGAGTGCTTAGGTTGCACAGAAATCTTCAATGATATGATCTTCCTGTTGACATACTGTAATAATCAGGGCCATCAAATGGCATTGGAAGTTCACTGGATAGGACCATAACTGAGTTAACTGGACAATGTGTTGTGAAAAAGGAAAGGAAAAGAAATCCTAAGCAATTAATTAAATAGCAAAGCCAAAATGGAGATAATTCTATCTCCTTTCTCTGGGCTACAGAAGAGCATGGGTTCATTTCCATAACAATGCAGTCTGCCTGTGTAAGTGCAATGTCCTAAGCACCATGTTTAAAATAGAATTATTGGGGAACTAAAGCTTTCATAATTGGTAATAACTGTGTTGTTAGTGCCTGACAAGCTGGCAATATGTGAGTAATTATCTAATTAACCTCAACCCAGCAGAAGTGATGAAGGGGAATTGACACATTCCTCCTGCTTTATTAAGATTCTGTCCAGTTCCCAGTGGACTTTTGCAGAACAAGAGGAGGAGAAATAGTCAAGCACTGTTGCCTAGTGTCAGATTTGAGTGACTGCTCAGAGACATGACACCAAGTCACCTCAGGAAGATCAGACTGGATAACCCCACGTGACTGAGGCTCTCTTCATAGCAATACTGAGCCCATTCACAAAGGAGGGGGACATTAGCCTTGGTTTTGTGGTGTAGAAGAACACAGAGATCCCAATCCTGTGAGGTGCTGAGCAGGTCTTGTTGAAAAACACTTTCCTATTTTTTGCAAAAAAAATGTTGAAGGAAACAAACAATTTTCATTTCTGTAAAAATGTTTCATGAGGATTTTTCAATGAAAAAATTTGAAATGAAACAAAATGAAGAAAATTATAATGCTTTGGGGATTTTTTCCTGCAACTTTCCCTCTTCTACTTTTTTTTTTCCTGTAACGGGGAAAATTTCCCATCTCTTTTCCAATGGGAAAAAGTAAAAAATAGAAAGTGATCATTTACACTTCTGCACAGCGGATGTGAAACCCTCCTGCACTGAGTGGAGAATTCACACAGCCACTGTGCACAAGTGTAAATTACAACACACAGTGCCTGTCAGAGAATCAGACGCAGGAGGATAGATTTTCAAAAGTCCTCAGGACCTCATGTGCCAAGCTCTGAAAATCTAGTCACTGTCTCAGGGCTTGTCTAAACACAAAAGTTCCCCTGCTTTAAGTGTACCGGCGTAGTCAAAGAGGGATAACACGCCTAGTGCAGACACAGTTATACGGTATCAGTATAAAGAGGCTTCTTCCACATATCTGTATAGCCATTCCTATAGAGAAGGGGAATAAACTGCCACTATAGGACACCTTTATAACTGTGTATCTGCATCCACACTGGAGCTTGAACCAATATTACCCTATTGGTAAAAAAATCACACCTCTGACTGACATAGTGATAACTGTGCAAAGTCTGCATGCACAGCAGATCTTGGATACCATTCTGACAGGTGAATTACAAAGAACTAACTGAAGAAGTCAGACAATGGTCTCACCTCTGGAGAGCTGGGAGAAGGATTAGTGAGAGCAGACTCTTCGTTAGCGCAGATTGTCATGTAAGCAGGGTCTGAATGAGCTCTTCTCTGACATCTAGTGACGAGCTGGGGGGAAAGATTTCAGGAACCAACTTTGGCCTGCTCTACACTACGATTTTAGGTCGAACTTAGCAGCGCTACCTCGATTTAAGCCTGAACCCATCCACACAACAAAGCCCTTTTTTTCGACTTAAAGGGCTCTTTAAATCGATTTCTTTATTCCACCTTCGATGGGATTAGTGCTGAAATCGGCCTTGCTCAGTCGAATTTGGGGTAGTATAGATGCAATTTGATGGTATTGGCCTCCGGGAGTACTCCATTGTGTCTGAACAGCGCTCTCAACTCAGATGCAGTGGCCAGGTAGACAGGAAAAGGCCCGTGAACTTTTGAATCTCATTTCCTGTTTGGCCAGCATGGCAAGGTGCAGGTGAGTGCAGATCTCATCTGCAGAAGTGACCATGATGGAGTCCCAGGATCACAAAAGCGCTCCACCATGGACCGAACGGGAGGTACGGGACCTGCTCGCCATATGGGGAGACGAACCTGTGCTATCTGAACTCCATTCCAGTAAACGAAATGCCAAAACATTAGAAAAAGTCTCAAAGGGCATGAAGGACAGAGGTCATAACAGGGACACAAAGCAGTGCCACGTGAAAATTAAGGAGCTAAGGCAAGCCTACCAAAAAAACAGAGAGGCAAACGGCTGCTCCGGATCAGAGCCCCAGACATGCCGCTTCTATGATGAGCTGTATACCATGCTTGGGGGCGCAGCCACCACTATCCCAACTCTGCTTTGACTCCGTCAGTGGAGAATTATGCAACACAGAAGTGGGTTTTGGGGACGAGGAAGATGATAATGAAGAGACTGAAGATAGCTCACAGCAAGGAAGCAGAGAAACCGGTTTCCCCAACAGCCAAGACATGTTTCTCACCCTGGACCTGGAGCCAGTAACCACAGAACTCACCCAAGGCGTGCTCCCAGACCCTGAAGGCGGAGAAGAGACCTCTGGTGAGTGTACCTTTGTAAATTATTACACATGGTTTAAAAGCAAGCATATTTAATGATTAATTTGCCCTGGCATTTGCAGCCAGTACAGCTACTGGAAAAGTCTGTTAACATGTCTAGGGATGGAGCGGAAATCCTCCAGAGACATCTCCATAAAGCTCTCCTGGATGTACGCCTAAAGCCTTTGCAAAAGGTTTCTGGGGCGGGTGGCCTTATTCCTTCCACCATGGTAGGACACTTTACCACGCCAGGCCAGTAGCACGTAGTCAGGAATCATTGCATAACAAAAGCATGGCAGCGTATAGTCCCGGTGTTTGCTGGCATTCAAACAGCATCTGTTCATTATCTTGCTGTGTTATCCTCAAGAGAGTGATATCATTCCTGGTCATCTGTTTGAAATAGGATGATTTTATTAAGGGGACATTCAGAGCTGCCCGTTCCTGCTGGGATGTTTGCATGTGGTTGAACAGAAATGTTCCCTGCTGTTAGCCATGCAGTGTGGCGAGGGGTGAAGCGTGAGTGATCTCTCACACCAAACCGGCAGGTCCTCAATACAAGAGGCAAAATGCGACCTTGTAACGAAAGTGCATGTACTGTGTAATGTGAACAGCAAGGTTTAACGTGAAAGAGTGTACCCATTGTTCTCTAAAATGTGTCTTTTTAACTACCACTCTCTGTTTTCCTTCACCAGCTACAAATATCAGTGAGGTAGCCGTGTTAGTCTGGATCTGTAAAAGCAGCAAAGAGTCCTGTGGCACCTTATAGACTAACAGACGTATTGGAGCATGAGCTTTCGTGGGTGAATACCCACTTCGTTGGACACATGTAGTGGAAATTTCCAGAGGCAGGTATACATACGCAAGCAAGAATCAGGCTGGAGATAACGAGATTAGTTCAATCAGGGAGAATGAGGCCCTCTTCTAGCAGTTGAGGTGTGAACACCAAGGGAGGAGAAACTGCTTTTTTAGTTGGCTAGCCATTCACAGTCTTTGTTTAATCCTGAGCTGATGGTGTCAAATTTGCAGATGAACTGAAGCTCAGCAGTTTCTCTTTGAAGTCTGGTCCTGAAGTTTTTGCTGCAGGATGGCTACCTTTTAATCTGCTATTATGTGGCCAGGGAGATTGAAGTGTTCTCCTACAGGTTTTTGTATATTGCCATTCCTAATATCTGATTTGTGTCCGTTTATACTTTTCCGTAGCGACTGCCCAGTTTGGCCAATGTACATAGCAGAGGGGCATTGCTGGCATATGATGGAGTATATTACATTGGTGGACATGCAGGTAAATGAACCGGTGATAGTGTGGCTGATCTGGTTAGGTCCTGTGATGGTGTTGCTGGTGTAGATATGTGGGCAGAATTGGCATCGAGGTTTGTTGCATGGATTGGTTCCTGAGTTAGAGTTACTATGGTGTGGTGTGCAGTTACTGGTGAGAATATGCTTCAGGTTGGCAGGTTGTCTGTGGGCAAGGGCTAGCCTGCCACCTAAGGTCTGTGAAAATGAGGGATCATTGTCCAGGATGGGTTATAGATCCCTGATGATGCGTTGGAGGGGTTTTAGCTGGGGAGTATATGTGATGGCCTGTGGAGTTCTATTGGTTTCTTTCCTGGGTTTGTCTTGCAGTAGGAGGCTTCTGGGTACACATCTGGCTCTGTTGATCTATTTCCTTATTTCTCCTTTGCAGAGGCTAGCGAAGATTAGAAGGCAAAAAAAAACACACTTGGAATGAAATGTTCTCTGAGCACCTGCTGTCCTCCCGCACTGACAGAGCACAGCAGAATGCATGGAAACAAACAGTGTCAGAGTGCAGGAAAGCACAATATGAATGCAAGGAAAGGTGGCGGGCTGAAGAGAGTAAGTAGTGGGCTGAAGATGATAGGTGGCATCAGCTTGCTGACAGAAGGCAAGAGTTGATGCTCAGGTTGCTGGAAGATCAAACTCATATGCTCCAGTGTATGGCTGAGCTGCAGGAAAGGCAGCAGGAGCACAGACCGTGGCTACAACCCCTGTGTAACCAACAGCCCTCCTCCCCAAGTTCCATAGCCTGCTCACCCAGATGCCCAAGAACACAGTGGGGGGACCTCTGGGCACCCAGCCACTCCACCCCAGAGGATTGCCCAAGCAACAGAAGGCTGACCTTCAATAAGTTTTAAAGTTTTTAAGTTTTAAAGTGCAGTGTGGCCATGTCCTTCCCTCCTCCCCCACCCCACTTGGTGCTTCCCTCCTCCCCCACCCCTCCTGGGCTATCTTGACAGTTATCCCCCAATTTGTGTGATGAATTAATAATGCATGAATGTGAAGCAACAATTACTTTATTGCCTCTGCAAGCAGTGATTGAAGGGGGGAGGGGAGGATGGCTAACTTACAGGGAAGTAGAGTGAACCAAGGGGGGGGTCATCAAGGAGAAACAACCAGAACTTTCACACTGTAGCCTGGCCAGTCATGAAACTGGTTTTCAAAGCTTCTCTGCTGTGCACCATGCCCTCCTGTACTCTTCTAACTGCCCTGGTGTCTGGCTGCGCGTAATCAGCGGCCAGGTGATTTGCCTCAACCTCCCACCTTGCCATAAACGTCTCACCCTTACTCTCACAGATATTGTGGAACACTCAGCAAGCAGTAATAACAATGGGAATATTGGTTTCGCTGTGGTCTATCCGAGTCAGTAAACTGCACCAGCATGCTTTTAAACTTCCAAATGCACATTCTACCACCATTCTGCACTTGCTCAGCCTATAGCTGAACAGCTCCTGACTACTGTCCAGGCTACTTGTGTGTGGCTTCATGAGCCATGGCATTAAGGGGTAGGCTGGGTCCCCTAGGATAACTATAGGCATTTCAACATTCCCAGCAGTTATTTTCTGGCCTGGGAAGAAAGTCCCTTCCTGTAGCTTTTGAAATAGACCAGAGTACCTTTCCTGGCCATCTCACTTTGATGTTGGTGAAAAATCCCTTGTGATTCACCGGTGCTTGCAGCAGCATTGAAATGTACCCCTTTCGGTTTATGTACTCGCTGGCTTGGTGCGCCGGTGTCAAGATAGGGATATCGGTTCTGTTTATCACCCCACCACAGTTGGGGAATCCCATTGCAGCAAAGCCATCCACTATGACTTGCACATTTCCCAGAGTCATTACCCTTGATATCAGCAGCTCTTTGATTGTGTTAGCTACTTGGATCACAGCAGCCCCCAAGGTAGATTTTCCCTCTCTAAACTGATGCCCAACTACTGGTAGCTGTCTGATGTTGCAAGTTTCCACAGGGGTATCACCACTCGCTTGTGAACTGTGAGGGCTGATCTCATCTTGATATTCTTGCACTTCAGGGCAGGGGAAAGCAAGTCACAAAGTTCCATGAAAGTGCCCCTTACACGTGCGAAAGTTTCACAGCCACTGGGAATCATCCCAGACCTGCAACACTATGCGGTCCCACCAGTCTGTGCTTGTTTCCCGGGCCCAGAATCGGTGTTCCACAGCATGAACCTGCCTCATTAACACCATGATGTGCACATTGCCAGGGCCCGTACTTTGTGAGAAGTCTATGTCCATGTCTATGTCCTCATCACTCTCATCCCCGCGCTGCCGTCGCCTCCTTGCCTGGTTTTGCTTTGTCAGGTTCTGGTTCTGCATATACTCCAGGATAATGAGCGTGGTGTTTACAGTGCTCATAATTGCCATGGTGATCTGAGCGAGCTCCGTGATCCCAATGCTATGGTGTCTGGGCTGAAAAAAGGCATGAAAAGATTGTCTGCTGGGATGGAGGGAGGGGTGACTGATGACATGGCTTACAGGAAATTAAAGTCCACAAAGGGGTTGGTTTTGCATCAAGGAGAAACACAGACAACCATCACACAGAATGGCCCCCTCAAGGATTGAACTCAAAATACTGGGTTTAGCAGGCTCTTGATTTCACAGAGGGTGGGAGGAAGCAAATGAATACAAAACTAATCGGGTCTATTTCTTGTTTTTGATCCACTCCATCTATCTTTTACATCTTTAGGGTGGTAGCAGACAGTGCAGTTCAACTGCTAACCATCATCATCTCCTGGGTGCTTGGCAGAAGATGTTGCATTATGATTGCTCGCCAGAAGACCGTGCAGTAGGACTGCTAGTTATTGTCATCGCCTGGGTACTCGCCAGAAGATGGGAATGACCTGGCTAGGTCACTCCAATGTCTGCCCAGGCACCCCTGACTGACCTCATCAAGGTCAGTTAAAAGAGCACCTAGGAATATGATGCCAATGGCTACTAGTTGTAATGCACCATCTGCTGCCAAAAGGCAATGAGTTGCTGCTGTGTAGCAATGCAGTCCCACGTCTGCCAGCACTTACTGTGACAGTCAGCTGTGCGGGCTCCATGCTTACCATGGTATGGCATCTGCACAGGTAACCCAGGAAAAAAGGCGTGAAATGATTGTCTGCCATTGCTTTCACAGAGACAGGGAGGGAGGGCGGGTCGACGACATGTACCCAGAATCACCTGCGACACTGTTTTTGCCCCATCAGGCATTGGGATCTCAACCCAAAATTCCAATGGGTGGTGGAGACTGTGGGAACTGTGGGATAGCTACCCACAGTGCAATGATCCAGAAGTTGACTCTAGCCTTGGTGCTGTGGACACAGTCTGCCGATTTAATGCACTTAGAGCATTTTTTGTGGGGACACACACAATTGACTGTACAAAAATGATTTCTGAAAAACTGACTTCTATGAATTCGACCTAATTTTGTAGTATAGACATACCCTTTGTTTGCATAGATATGCCTACTCTGTCTTAATGTGCAGCATGATGGAGCTGCTTTGCCCAAATGGTCATTTTTGGCTGTTTGCAAGTTTTGTTGGATTGCAAGTCACTTTGGCGTTGAGCGTAGGGGGTGATGAAAGGTTGTTGCCCTTATGGTGTAAGTGGAGGATTGACCTGCCCTGGTTGAGGGGGGTCACCGTCAACTGAACTGCAGTCGCTAAGCGGGCAGTAGGGATGCTAAATCCCAGTGAAGGAGAGAGAGGGTGGAGACAGGTGTTTTGACTGGGTGGTGTCTATGAGTTTTAGACACCATTTGACACTCCTTCTCTCCACTGTTTAATGACAGAGCTAGTTAGACTCAGTTGAGAGTCTTTTCTTTTGTTACAGATCTCTAGAGCTGACATCACTGATAACCAGGTCTAGGTAATATGCCTTAACCTGCCGTGGGGCAGTGTCTTCGGTGAAAGAGACTGACCAGTTTGTACTGGCAGTGAGGCTTTCTCACTAAGTGCTGAAATTGCTGAGAGCTGTTCGTGTTAAGTTGCTGGGACCTCAAGACATTACAGAAGTTGCAGTAGAGAGACCAGAGGAAGAGTGAACAATGACGATGCAGCAGCAGAGTAGACAACAGTGCAGTGCACAGCAGTGGCAGGCAGTGATGCAGAGTGAATGGTGCGGCAGCTGCAGCTGAGGTATTGGTCAATGCCTCCCCTCACTTTGGGTGGAAGGTGAACTCAGGCAAATGCACCTCTGAACTCTGGATCTTCACTGATCAAGGATAACAACTGTGAGTGGGGTGTGGTGGAGGGAGAGGAGAGTGATGTGCTAAAGGAACATTTGTTTGTTGGACTTTCATAGTGCAAGGTGAGAAACAGGCAAAGGACACTCTCCAATGTATTCTGGAGCGGGTGTTTTGCTCATGATCATGTTTTTGAATTATGCTTGTGGTCTTTTCTCAGATTAATGCCCGGTTCCTTTCCCCTTTTTTTATTAAAAGTTTTCTTTTCTATACAGACTTTGTGCTTGTGGGAGGGGAAGTATTGCCTCTTAGGGGTGCCCAAGGGTGGTGTGTAATTTTCCCAGATTACTGGGTAGGGGCTTGAGCTGGTTCTGTGTTGTACTGATAAAAGGGACCCTTACATATTGAACCTGGCCCTTGTCACTGCTGACTCCACCAGACAGAAGAGTTACAGTAGCATCCCTGCTTCTAGATCTGAGACTGTTCCCATACCAAATCTGTGGAACCACTCAAAAAGTAAAGCACATCTTATCAGGAGTGATGGGGCTCTGACTTATCACCAGCCAACAAAATCCCCATAAAGAGGCAACCATTTTAAGCAGACATATCTGTGTGTCAGGTCTATATGGATGCATTTAATCAGAATGAAGCAAGAGAACCTGTTTGTAATGAAATTGCAAACATAGCCATCACTTACCAGTGCTGGTAACAAACACATCATTACTGGACAGTGCAATGTTTAATGATAATTAAATGTGTTTCTTCCATGTGATGCTTAATTTATTTTCTAATTAACTCTGTTATGTGTTTGCAGTTTGTTATTCATGGGTAATTAGCAATTTTCCCTGACTTTGTTTATTTAATTAATCTTGTTTGCATCTACGTTACACCCTTGTTTCAGTGGAGCTGAAGCATGAGACATAGTGTTCCTACTCTCACATGAACTAGATGTAACTTCCTCAAGGGGTCCTGGCGGGCTTGGTGGCTTCTAGAAAAGCCAGTTCGGTGCACAAAAATTCATGGCAGGTGTTTTCTTGATCCCTCATCAGCTGACTGGTCTATTGTTGGAGTTGAGCGATGGGCGAACTGGTATGGACAAAATAAGAGTGATTGTGAACCTTCCGCCCCAGGACTGGTTCAAGTAAATCTGGAGCTTGCTGTGAAATTGTTTAATTACCAGTCCTGCTCCCACACACCCAGCATTTCCTTCTCAAGTCCCCAGACAACCAACCTAAGCATTTAATTCTCTCTTCTTCCCTCACCTCTCAGCCTTTCATTCCCTGCCTCCTCTCCTTTAGAAACCTTCCCCTCCCTCCCTGTCCTGCAGGGCTTCCTGTGCACCAGCTGGGACAGGACAGAGAATCTGCCCTAAATATTGTTTGTGTCCCCATGCTCTTTCTGGAATAACATGCTTGGCTTTCAGGTTGGGAATGGCTATCTTAGAGCTTCACGCTGGGCCCCCAGCACAGGGGTGCTCTAAAGTGGTGTGCACTTTTAAAAATCCAGGGTTCAGTATCTGTTCCTCCATTGCTGAAGGGTCTCTTTGGTTTCCCCAAACCTGCCTGAATTGCTCAAACAGCTGAAGGGAAAGGTGACATTGGCATTTGTCTGGAAGAAAGACCCATTTCCTATCAATCAGAGCTGAACATTGAGTTCCTTTCCCATTAACTACCAATCTGGGGGTTAGCTGCGCATGCAGAACTTCTTAATGGCATCAGAATACTTTCCCATTCACAATTACAAAATTGGACTCTGTGATTAATTCTGCTCCTTTACAGACTTCTTGCTCTGTGTGTAATAAAGCAAACCAGTCATGGATTGATGCTTAGTCATGGACTCAGTAACAGTACGTAGTGTAATATTTAATTTAAACAGGCTTACGCTTTGCTAAGCTTGATCATAGCTGTCTCCTGTTCCAGGCTTCTTGCTGGGTCTCCAGATTCCTTGAAAACTTCCAGCTGCTGTTCTTATTCTTGGAAAATCCTCCTTGGAATACACTTGACTCACACAAGTGCCCTCAAGTGACAGGGAATTCCCTGTCTGTGTGCTTACCACAGAATGAATGGTCAGAACAGTAGTCAGTAAGTGTCCCCAAAACCTAAAGCCAATGCTGCCCAAACCCTCACAGCTGAAAACAAGTAACCATTCCTCCTTCTTTATTATGTATTAGTGGCACTGCATGCAATGTTGCACTAGTACCCTTAGCCCTGTGTCAGCAAATAAACTGGGGAAGGAGACCTTTGTTCAATTCCCTACTTCACCACAGGACAAGTCACTTAGGCTCCTGACTCCCATTAAAGTGGATTTCAACAGGTGTTAGGATCCTCAGTCCCTTTGAAGATGTGGGCCTTATCTTTCTGTGCCTTTCTGTACAATGGGGATAATAGCACTGCCCTAACACACACACTCATCAGTGTTGTGAGGATGAATGCATCAGAGACTGTGAGGTGTTCAGTGGTCTGTGTTAGGATGTTCACCCCACATTGGAATGGAAGGGGTTAATGGAGGTCTTGTAGGCCTGCCACAATCCACCCTGAAAAAGAGCAGTGGAGGTGAGTCCTCCTAGCAGCCTAGGGAGGCTTCACAGGAAGCAGACAATTGGGGAGAGGCTGCATGGAGTAGCCAGTCATGGCCCAGTGGGCTAGTACAAAAGAAGCTGCAGGGCAGAACAAGAGGCAGTTGCTGTGGGGAGCTGAAAGACTGAGAACTGTCTCTAGCAGGCTGCAGTAAGGGTAGCATCTTGGGGCTTGGCTACACTGGAGAGTTACAGCACTGGTGGCGGCTTTACAGCGCTGTAACTTACTCCCCGTCCACACTGGTGTCGAGGACTCTAACCCAGATGGCAAAGTTCGTTGTCTGACCGCGAGAGAGACAGGCAACAGCAGCAAGGTCCGATCAAAAGCTCTTTATTGACAAGTGCACGCATCAATAGAGAGCAGCTCGTCTCCAGAGAGAACCAGCCCGCTCTTTACATCTTAGTATAAGCCTATATAGACAGTTCCGTCGCGTCATAAATTATTCACTGGAGCAACCTACCCCCTTCTTTTAACAACTAGAAACTAGACACCTTTAGTATACATGCATGCCTAAAGTTAGAAATGTAGGGGAGTTAAAAACAAACAAAGAACAAAACCAGGGAGTGAAAACAAGGAGGCTGGGAAACTAGGGCTCTTATCAGTTCTTCGAAGGAGCTGCCCTAACACAGCACATCTGGTACTATGCCAGGAATGCAGCTTCTCTCTTATCTCACTTTTTCCCAGCGCTTGTGAGACATGCTGCTGCTTCTCAGTGTTTTCCACTCAGGAATTACCCAAAAACCTCTGCCAACCTGACTTTGGTCAGGTTGGCATACCTGGTTTTGTCTGCAATATCTTTATTCAGGCCTAACACTGGCAAGGCACATACAGCACTGTATCTCCCAGGCTACAGCGCTGGTTGTACTCCACCTCGACAAGGGGAATAAAGAGAATAGCGCTGGTGCTGCAATGCTGGAGTGCCAGTGTAAACAGTGTTTAATCTTACTACGCTGTAACTGACCTATGGAATTTTCCCATAATGCATTTAAGTAAAGATAACTCTCTTTGTTTTGTTGTGATGCCTCTCTTTGTTTTGTTGTGAACTCAGGGCTCCCGGAGCTGCTTATCTAAAAAACAAACACAGCTACTGTTTGCTCGAGCAGAGGCAGGCAGGGAGATGAATGTCCACAGCTAGTGTTCGCTTGAGGAGAGAAGCAGCCCAGCTTGTCCGTTTTGGAGCAGCTGCTTATCTGGTCTGAGAAAAAAACCAAAAGGCTATTTGCATTTAGTGAATGAGAGAGGGGTGGGGGAAGGGATCGGAAGTTGCAAGGCAGGGAACTGACACACAGTCAGCTCCAAAAATCCACTCTCTCTCTCTCCCCCACACTCCCTGCCACACTCCACCCACCCCCCTCTTTTGAAAAGCATGTTGCAGCCACTTGAACACTGGGATAGCTGCCCATAATGCACCACTCCCAACACCGCTGCAAATGCTGCAAATGTGGCCACACTGCAGCGCTGGTAGCTGTCAGTGTGGCCATACTGCAGCGCTTTCCCTACACAGCTGTACGAAGACAGCTTTAACTCCCAGCGCTGTACAGCTGCAAGTGTAGCCAAATCCTCCAACAGAACAGTTGCTGGCTGGGTCCAGGGGAGAAATTGGGAGCTCCTGGCTACCTGCTGGGACTTGCTGGCTGAAAGCCCTGAGGTGGTGCTGGGGCCATGAGGAAATGGCCCAGGGAAGTGAAGCAGCCTTGAAGAAAGTTAAGGAGACACAGCGGGAGGCTGCTATCTATACGGTCCCTAGGTTAAGACTGTGATGAGTTCGGTGACAGAGACCCCCTTGGGACTGTCACCTGATGTGCTAAGATTACATCTGAGCCCGTTTTCCTTGATGGCTTAGGACTTAGAACCCTGTTTTGTTGAGCCAGACACACTAGCCTGCTGCAACAGAGACCCAGGTCTGGTCCACACCCCCAAAGCTGCAGACTCTAACCAAAAACTGCTCAGGAGGTTTCCTATCTCCAGCACCCAGACACCCAGCTCCCAATGGGATTCAAATCCCAAATAAATCCATTTTACTCTGTATAAAGCTTATACAGGGTAAACTCATAATTTTTCCACCCTCTGTGACACTGATAGAGAGATATGCACAGCTGTTTGTT
Organism: Gopherus flavomarginatus; assembly: GCF_025201925.1. NCBI lineage: Eukaryota > Metazoa > Chordata > Testudines > Testudinidae > Gopherus > Gopherus flavomarginatus. The sequence continues at coordinate 52,924,923 of NC_066624.1, forward strand.
CCCCCAGGTATTAATCACTTACTCTGGGATAATTAATAAACAAAAGTGATTTTATTAAGTATAAAAAGTAGGATTTCAAGTGGTTTCAAGTAATAACAACCATAATGAAGTAAGTTACCAAGCAAAATCAAGCAAAAACATGCAAGTCTAAGCCTAGTACATTAAGAATCTATTAACAGATAAAATCTCACCCTCAGAGATGTTCCAATAAGCTGCTTTCACAGACTAGACGCCTGCTAGTCTGGGCCCGATCCTTTCCCCTGGTACAGTCCTTGTTAGTTCCAGCTCAGACTGGCATCCCTGCCCTTGTTCTGCTCCAACCCCTTTTATAGCTTTGGCCCAAGGCGGGAAGCCTTTGTCTCTCTGGGTCCCCATCCCTCCTTCTAAATGGAAAAGCACCAGGTTTAAGATGGATTCCAGTATCCTGTGACATAGTCACATGTCCTGTGAGAACTCATTCTTCATTCTTCCAGGGTTGGCCCCCACATACCCAGGGAGGTTTGCAAGTAAACGGAGCCATTTACAAGCAATTGTCCTAGTTAATGGGAGCCATCAAGCTTCCAAACCACAATTAATGGCCCACACTTTGCATAATTACAATAGGACTTCAGAGTTATACTTCATATTTCTAGCTTCAGATACAAGAATGATACATACATACAAATAGGATGAATACTTAGTAGATTATAAGTTTTGTAATGATACCTTACAAGAGATCTTTTGCATAAAGTATATTCCAGTTACATCATATTTACACTCATAAGCACATTTCCATAAAACATATGGAGTGCAACTTCATAGGGACCCAGAGTAGTGGGTGGGCCCACATCCCCTCCACTTGCCACTGGGAATGTGGCCTGACTATTGAACAATGGTACCCACCTCTGGAAGGAGGAAACATGGATAGTGGCATGGACAGTAGGCCGAGTCATGAAGAGGATGCTGCAGTTCCTGGATTGACATGGAAGGCAGGAGAGGTGACAACAGGAGAGGCACCACTGGAGGAGGGCACACCCACTGGCACAGCTAATCCCCAGGATGGCCAGCAGGAGGTGCTGCCATGGTGAGTGAACACTGTTACAGGCCCTAGACATATCTAAAATAGATAGAGACAGAACTAAATTCCATTACCAAATTGTCTTATATTATCCTTAAGATTTGTTACTGAATAGGGTTGATGCAGGTATGTGGGGTGGTGAACTTTTAGTTTTTAATAGGGCCCAGTGGGTAGCTCCTTCCTTCCAAAGATTTTAAAGCATTAACATCACAAAGACACACTATGAGAGACTTCATGTTATTAGCTGCGTTTCAGAGATGAAATGACCCGCACAAGGCCAGACCACAAGTCAGGGGCAGAACAGGGAACAGAAATCAGGTTACCTAGTTCCCAGTTCTGTGCTGTAACCACAAGCCCATTTTTCTGCTTTTCTACTGTCCTGGAAGGCAGCTGCAATGTAGAGACTCCAGCTTTTTGTTTAGTGAGATGGTTCTCAGTAACTACCTCCCACCTGCCTAGTGGTGGATGAATGCATGTGTGTTTGTAAGATTAGGAAAATAAAGTGTGATATTATATGATATATTTGAGAGAAACTATCATCAAACAACAGACTGTTGTAATTCAGGCTTGCAGAGAATGTGGGCATTTCCTGACTGTGTGTTAAAATCTTCATTAACTTACACAATATGGTAGTAACCGGCTACAGCATGATCCAAAGCCCATTGATGTAAATGGCAGTTTTCCCCTTGACTTTAATGGACTTTGAACTAGGCCCTGAATGAAGCAGTTTCTGAACCCATGGATGGGACCAAGTTAGCTCTCTGTTTGACCTGGCAATTTAAATGCTGTTTTCAGAGTTATCACATCTTTGGCCAAATTTTTACTCAGTTCAATCCAGTTGCTTGGCTTTGCTCAGGCATGGGCAGTTCCAGTTTTGGCAAGTGTCTACAGGCTATTAAGTGCCAGCAATGAGCCACAATCAGATAAATTGGCCCAGGCTGGCTGATCTCTTCCTTGTATGACTTGGCTTTTGTTCGTGGAATGCTTCGGATAAGATGTATGAGCTGGGTCTGTTCATTCATTAACATCCCCGCTTTCGAGCCTGTCCCTCTGTCCACACGGGGTGGGGGACGCAGGGAGAGCATAATGCTGCTCAGTGATGAGGGTCTGAGATGGAGCCACCAGTTCTCGATGGTGATAAAATGGCTGAATGTGTTTTTATTCACCCAAAACTTCGACAGATGGGAACTTAGTCCCTCTAATACAATAAATAATAAATAACAGTAATGGCATAAGAAAAATCTATACTGAATCATCCCAAGTCACGAACACATTGGAGATTGAAAGTCCTCACTGTCATGATGAGGCTGTCTAAAGTGGCTGACCCATCTGACCATAAGAAGTCCCTTAGCGTGCTAACAAAGCTTCACTAATGTGTGTAACGACTGAGAGGCCAGGAGTAGAGACAAATGCATTTCATCAAATGGCAAATGTAGTTGCCACACTTTAAATACATGCTCTATGCTGCAACAGTGGTTCAGTTCTGAAGGAACAACAGCCACTGACACTTGGTTAGTGCTTGTCACAGGAGATTTCATTAATTACACAGAATGCAATTCAGTTGAGTGGCTATCTGCGGAAAGAGGCATTTTTTCCCATCCTTGTCAACTCATTTTTTCCACTGATCACAATTCCCATCTCGTAGGCTCCTAATTACATTAATTACAAGTTGGCATTGAACAAAAGAAATAAAAACTTAATAGAACCAAATGTGGTTCATATAACACAGGGAGCCAAGAGCACACTGTACTTGTTTCATTAAGGAGTAATATTGCTGCACAGCTATTTAAAAAAAAATGCATTTAAGAAATACCATTGCGGGTGAATAAATAGTACAGAGAAGTGATATATTTCCTGAACAAGATGCATGTCCATACAGAGTTACCGGGTATGGATCCATCTCCGACATCATCATAGACAGAGGGGGAAGCTTCCCATGGGGTGACGCTTCCCTGTTTTCCCTGTGATTCCGTGCCAGGACCTGCCCCTGCTCTGCCCCCTCCCTGCTCACCCCCTCCACCACCACTCGCAGCATTCCTCCTTTCCTCCCCCCACATCACCTTCCGCTCCCTGTGTCCTTCCTCTCCTCCATCCCCTTTCCCTGTGGTGAGGGGGGAGGAGGGTGGAGAAGAGGAGGGACGTGGGGAGCAGTGGGATCTTCCAGAGAGGGGAGGTGGAGTGGAGAAGAGGAGGGACTCACCATGCAGAGCCAGGTGGTGGGGGCCTTGTGGGGAGAAGGGAGGGACACAGCAAGCAGTGGGGGCCTCGAGGATGAGGTAGAGTAGTGGCAGGGCCATCACAGTCCAGGCGTCCGGCGGCAGGTAGGCAGTGGCTGCACCAGCAGAGGCTTAGCTTCTTCTGGTCTACTACACCCACGACCTATGCATATCAGATGGGTAGGCAGTACTTTGGCTCTAGCACCTATTATCTTAGACAGGGTACATTCTCACAGCTATTAATGCAACCAACGATAGAGGTGGGAAGATTATGTCAGGAGAGGGAGTGATACAGATTGAAAGGTTTGGAGAGAAAGTTATTATATAATATTAATAATCATTACAGCTAATCAGAATTTGAGGTAGGGAACAGCTTCTGTATGAGGAGAGATTAATAAGACGGATATTTCAGCTTGGAAAAGAGATGACTAAGGGGGGATATGATAGAGATCTATAAATCATGACAGGTCTGGAGAAAGTAAATAAGGAAGTGTTATGTACTCCTTCTCATAACACAAGAACTAGGAGTCACCAAATGAAATTAATAGGCAGCAGATTTAAAACACCCAGAAGGATATATTTTTTCACAAAAAGCACAGTCAGTCTGTGGAACTCCTTGCCACGGGATGTTGTGAAGGCCAAGACTATAATGGGGTTCAAAAGAGAACTAGATAAATTCACGGATAGTAGGTCCATCAATGGCTATATGCCAGGATATGCAGGGATGGTGTTCCTAGCCTCTGTTTGCCAGAAGCTGGGAATGAGTGACAGGGATGGATCAATTGATGATTACCTGTTCTGTTCATTCCCTTTGGGGTACCTGGCATTGGCCATTGTTGGAAGATAGGATACTGGGCTGGATGGACCTTTGGTCTGACCCAGTACTGTATAACCTTTCTTATGTTCTTATTTTAACTATGGAACATTTTTTAGTCTGAAAATGCTTATTCATTGAAAACAAAATATTTTGTGGAAAAATGATTTAGATGAAATTTTGTTTAGAAAGAAAAACTGAAACAAGTACATCAATAACATGGAAACATTGGGGTATTCCCTGTGAAATGACAAATCCATTTCCTGCCCAGCTCTGTTAATCCTTAACTAGTTGGAAAGCTCTAACAGTGATGGTGGGAGGGTTGTGGGAAAATGGGCAAATCTGAGACAGTGGGATAAAAGGATGAGGGGAGGTATTGCGGGAGATGAACAGAAAGACTTGGGAGGACAGTGGGAAAGGGAGGCTTTGGAGTAGGAGTGGCAGAGACTGTGCCCTGGTGATCAGCATGGAGCAGTGTAAAAAGGCTGCTGAGCCTTCCCAACAGGCACCTTTCACTTGCCATGGGAGTAGCTTTGCTGCAGCATTCCCTGTCCTCAGGCTGTATGCCATGGTAGGATCTGTACTGTACTGAATGTCTGCTGGGTGCTTGTAAAGGTGTGGGACTCTCCCCTGCGGCACCTCCTGCTGGTCGTTTCAGGGAATTAGCTCTCCAGCCCTCAGAGCACCCTCTGCAGGCCAGCGTCCCACTGCTGCCGGCTCCTGTGTCCCTTCCGGACCCGGTGCCCCTTTACCCGGGTGCTGCCCTGTGGCGATACCCCCACCAGTCTCTATGGGCCTCCCCTCTCTGAGAAACACCCAACCCTCTAATCCCTACATTGCCTCAGTCTGGGCTACTGCCAGTCATCATCAAGCCCACGCTCCCTGGGACAGACTGCAGTTTAAAAGCCACTCATCATAGACAAGGGGGTTCGGACCTGCTACCTTCCTGTGCCTCCCAGTACCTCTGTGGGCCTTGGACCAGGCCCTGCAGCCTGGTGAGTTGCCAGCCTGGAGCTCCCCTGCTCCTCTGGCTCTCCCCAGCCCTGCTTCGCTCCCAGTACCCTTTCTGCAGGCAGGCAGGCCCTGCTCTCTCCCAGCCTGGAGAGAGAGAGACTTCTCTTGGGCCTCTGGCTCACAGCCTTTTTATACAGCCCAGCTTAGCAGCTCTCAGCCACAATCTTCTCCCAGGGCTGACTTTAACCCTTTTTCTGCTGGACTGGGGGAGCCGCCCCACTACAGTGCACCTGATGCTTTGTTGCCATCTCTGCCTTTGGAGAGAGAAACAAGTGCCCCCAGGTCTTGCCACTGCATGGGCCTCTCTCTTGGACAGAGTGTTCCCTCCTGGAGGTGAGAAGGGAGGCAAGGCAGCTGTGCCCAGACTACTGAACACAACTGCAGGCACCACAGAGAATCTGCCCCCATGGCCAGTCTGTGCAGCTTAGGTCTTTGGAGAGGGACGACAATTGCAGCTAGAGCCTCCTGGGGCCCATAAATAGCATTGCTGAGAGCATAGCATGCTGTGCTTTGCTATTACACAGGGAAGCCAGAACAAGGGAGAAAAATCCAGTGTGCATGCAGAGTCGGAAGGCTTCCAGGCGGTAGAATATGACACCATGAGAATAATCTGAGCAGAAAGGGCCTGGAAGGATTAATGAGCACATTAGGAGTTTGAGATGGTGTGATGGGTGAGCCCAGTGGTTTCCCCAGGTATTGAAATTAGGGAGGGTGTTCGAATTTACAGGGGGGGTGTCAGGACCAATGAGATAAATAAAAAAAGATGAATAAAGTAAATGTTTTGTTAGGATTATGCAAATTTAACATAAGAATAATGCAAGTAACACCAAAACACATAACAGATCTAGATTTCTAAAAAAAAAAAAATTAAAAAAATGTATTTAATTTAAATTGACTTTTGAAAAGTAAGCCATCATGGAATAAGAGGGCAGTCCTCTCATGGATCAGTAACTGGTTAAAAGATGGGAAACAAAGGATAGGAATAAATTATCAGTTTTCAGAATGGAGAGAGATAAATAGTGGTATCCTTGAGGGGTCAGTACTGGGACCAGTACTGTTCAACATATTCATCTGGAAAAATGGGTAAACAGTGAGGTGGCAAAATTTGCAGATGATACAGAACTATTTAAGATAGTTAAGTCCCAGGCAGACTGCGAAGAGCTACAAAGGGATCTCACAAAACTGGGTGACTGGGCAACAAAATGGCAATTGAAATTCAATGTTGATAAATGCAAAGTAATGCACATTGGAAAGCAATCTCAACTATACATACAAAATGATGGGATCTAAATTAGCTGTTACCACTCAAGAAAGAGATCTTGGAGTCATTGTGGATAGTTCTCTGAAAACATCCACGCAATGTGCAGCAGCAGTCACAAAAGCAAACAATGTTGGGAATCGTTTAGAAAGGGATAGATAATAAGACAGAAAATATCATATTGCCTCTATATAAATCCATGGTACGTGCACACCTTGAATAGTGTGTGCAGATCTGGTCACCCATCCTAAAAAATATATATTGGAATTGGAAAAGGTACAGAGATGGGCAACTAAAATAATCAGGGGTATGAAACAGGAGGAGAGATTAAAATGACAGGGAATTTTCAGCTTAGAAAAGAGATGACTAATGGGGATATGATAGAGGTCTACAAAATCTTGACTGGTGCGAAGAAAGTGAATAAGGAAATTTTATTTAATCCTTCACATAACAGAAGAACTAGCACTCACCCAATGAAATTAATAGGCAGCAGGTTTTAAAAAACCAAAAGGAAGTACTTCTTCACACAACATAAAGTCAACCCAGGGAACTCTTTGCCAGGGGATGCTGTGAAGACCAAAACTATAACAGGATTATAAAAAGAACTAGATAAGTTCCTGGAGAATAGGTCCATCTGTGGCTATTTGCCAGGATGGAGAGGGATGCAACACCATGCTCTGAGTGTCCCTAGCCTGTTTGCCAGAAGCTGGGAATGGGCAACAGGGGATGGTCACTTGATGATTACCTGTTCTGTTCATTCCCTCTGAAGCATCTGGCCTTGACCACTGTTGTGAGACAGGGTACTGGGCTATATGGACCATTGATCTGACCCAGTATGACCATTCTTATGTAAAAATTAATTATAATAATAAAAATGTTTAGTACAGAAACTCCCCAACATAATGACCTCCCAAGATAGCAACAATGTGAGATAACAACTTTGGCAAATAATGCATTTTAAAAATCTAGACCTACTAGGAAATATATTTATATAAGTTTCCATTCTCAGTCACAAATCTAGCATTCTGGAGCAAAGTGACTAAAATATAGTCCAACAAACAAATGTTTATTTAACATACCCCTCACTTTTCCATCCACCGCACTCCACTCACCGGTGTTGTCCTTGGTCAGTGGAGACTCAGAGTTCAGAGGTGCTTTCACGTGAGTACACCTCCCAGGAAGGGGACAAGAAGGCACCCTGCTTATTCCTCCAGCTGCTCACTGTTCGCTCTGGCCACTTCTGTTCATTGTGCCACTGTTCACTCCACCGCTCTGTTGCCAATGGCCCTGCACAGTCACCTTCTGCTGCCACCTGCCACTGTGACCTCTGCGAGTTGGTCTCTTGACGTTCCACCAGCTCTTAGTGATTTCAGCTGAGCTCTCAGTGTGGGAAACTCGCTCGCTGCTAGTGCAGTCTGGGCTGTCTCTTACACAAAAACACTGTACCCATAGGAACACTGTCTCCACAAGAGGACTAAGCACTTAGACCTGATTGTCAGTGATTTCAGCTGCAGTGGTCACTTAACAGAACAAAAGACTCTCTACGGAACCTAATCAGCTCTGTCTTTAAACAGTGGAGAGGGACAGGTCCCCACCTTCTCTCTTGATGCCTTCAAATCATCACAGGCTAAGTACAGTTCTACTGCCCTTTACTCATACAATAAGAACAACATTTCATTCCCCATTCCCCCCACATTCAAGTGGTTTGTAACCGAACCCCAGCCAAAATCTATCACTTGGACAACACAGCTCTGTTTGCTGGATACCTAGGTAGATTAGATGTCAATGTAAATATAATCTGGCCCTGAAGCCTTTCCCCACAGCCAGGGCCGGCCTTAGGATTTATGGTGCCCTAGGCGAGATTATTAAACTGGTGCCCCTGTGCCTGATCTGCTCTTAGCAACACAAACATAAGCTTATAGTATTGGAAAACTTGCCACATTCACATTATTAAAACCAATTTAACTTAATTAAGCACACTGTAATGCTGATGGACTAGCACTAAAGAAGCAGCACTATAGAAAAAATTCTGATATGACAGAATGATGCAAATAATATATATTTTTTAATTTATCAAAATTTTATTGGAAATTTATATGAAGAGGTATTGAAACAAAGATTTGTTTTTAATTAAAAGCAATCTTTCTGGCTTTTTTGGCTGCAAAATCAGTAATAATGTCATCGTATGACAAAGACAAAGTCATGTCTTGTTCGATCGCAAGAATAGCAAGACCAGTCAAGCGTTCCTGACTCATTGTAGAGCGGAGATAGTTTTTAATGAGCTTTAGTTTTGAGAAACTCCGTTCTCCTGATGCTTCTGTTACAGGAATTGTCAGTAGAATACGAGTGGCAATGTACACGTTAGGATATATGTCAACAAGTTTGCGGGTATGAATAAACTGTACAATGTCCATCACCGATTTTGCATGTGGCAACATTGATGACAGTGTACTCAATTCTTCGTACACTTCAAGTCCATTTAAATCAAAACTATCACCGTGCTTGAAGAGGCTCTCTAGATTCTTGCACTTTGTCATTAGTTGCTCTTGTTTTCCTATTTTGTTGAATTTAGTTATGTCATACAAAAATCCAAACTGTTCATGGTGTACTTGCAAGGTATTAAACCTTTCATCAACAGCAGATACTGCTTTATCCATCACAACATTAAAAAATTCAACCTCAAATTTCCTTTCTGGATCGTCTATGGGCATGATCTGCTGTACAGATTCTTCACAAAGAAGTGTCCCTGGCCTTTTTAACTCATATTAACTATGTATTTACTTTATGAAAGTTGGAGAAAACATTGTGAAAATGTAAAACATTGGCTGCCCAACTTCTGGGCTGGCAAAAGTTATACTGACTCACAGGGAAAAAAAAAGCAGGAGAATCTTAGTACAACATATGGTCACTCTATATCAGGGGTCGGCAACCTTTCAGAAGTGGTGTGCCAAGTTCACTGTAATTTAAGGTTTCTCGTGCCAGTGATACATTTTAATGTTTGTAGAAGGTTTCTCTCTATGTCTATATTATATAAATAAACTATTGTTATTATCTGAGGTCTTGGCCACCGGTCCTGCTCAGGCCACTGCCAGCTGAGTAAATGAAACCCCAAACCGGCAGCGGGCTGGTGGCTGGCACCCTAGACAAGGATCCCAGGCCCTGCTCAGCCCGCTGCTGGTCTGGGGTTCTGACCACCAACTCCTGCCAGCCAGGATCCCGGCCGCCAACCCCCCCTCAGCCCACTACCAGCATGGGATTCTGCTCACCCAGGCTTGCAGGAGGCAGAGTGGGGCTGGCGGCTGAGCTCCTGACTGGCAAGGGGCCGGCAGCCGGAACCCCGGAGTAGCAGTAGGCTGAGTGCTGCTGGCACCCCAGACTGGCAGCAGACTGAGCCACTCAACCCCCCACCGGCCCTGCTCAGCCCGCCACCAGCCCGCTCAGCCCGCCACCAGCCCACTCAGCCCGCTGCCAGCTGAGTGAATGGAACCCCAGGCTGACAGCAGGTTGAGTGGTTCAGCTGGCCTGCTCAGCCCACTGCCAGCCTGGGATTCCTTCGGGGTCCCCAGGCCAGCAGCAGGTGCTGAGTGGGGCCGATGGCTGGTATCCCAGCTGGCAATAGGGCAGCAGCCAGGGCCCCCGAGCAGTGATGGGCTGAGCCGCTCAGCCTGCTGCTGCATACCATCAAAAATCAGCTCACCTGCCACCTTTGACACGTGTGCCATAGGTTGCCGAACCCTGCTTTATACGCTAGTAAGGAGATGAGCATATTACAGTTGTTGGAGGGTTCTTATCAGGAGTAACAGGCTATAGAGTCAACATTTTCTGTTTCTCTGATGAAAACTGACCCACTCCCTGCCTCAAACCAAACCTGTCACTAATAATTGTCAACAATTTAATTTTCTGTTTTTGGCTAAGATATTGATTTAAAAAAAAACTTTGAAATTGGATTCAGGATTGTTATTTGGGGCTTTGTCTTATATAGGCACCAATTACCCCCACCTAGAGTGACCAGACAGAAAGTGTGTAAAATCAGGACAGGGATGGGTGGGGGTGGCGGGGTAAAAGGAGCCTATAAAAGAAAAAGACCCCAAAATTGGGACTGTCCCTATAAAATAGGGATATCTGCTCACCCTACCCCAATCCCGATTTGTCACATATCTGGCTAACCCCAGCCAAGCCCTGTGTGACATTCCAATTCTGGCTGCCTGCCGAGGAAGTGAGTTACTTTCACTTTCATTCCTCAGCAAGCAGCCAGCCAGCCTCCCCTCCCCCCACCTACCCCCAGCACCTCACCCAACCCAGCCCTGACGGAGGGGAGGGAGGAGAGAGGGAGGGGTGCTCCTGGGGAGGAGGGAGAAAGGAGGGGGTGCTCCATGGGGCCTGGGGCAGAAGAATGGATGTTATGGGAGACAACAAAGGATACTGGTTCCAGAGCCACAGAGCCTGCCTCACCTGACCTCAGCCGGGGGGGAAGAGTCACACTCACAGGTGAGCTCCTTTCCCAACCCCCACCCCCTCCCCTTCCCAGAGACCCCAGCAGCCAATCCCATTCCTCAGACTGTGCTGCATTCGGCTCTCTCTAGGACCCAGCAGCCCTGCTTCTACACTGTCTGGGCTGCCTGCAGAGGGGTGCCCTCAGGGAGAGTGAGGCCCTACGCGGCTGCCTATTCTGCCTATGCCTAAGGATGGCCCTGCCCACAGCCCCAGCTCATCACTAGGTGTCAGGGAGAGCTCATTTAGACTTTGCTTACAAATCATCATTTGAAATTCTTAGGTTGGCCAACATCACCGAAATGAATGCACTGACATCACAAAAAACAACAGCTGTATAAGGAAACAAGGAAGCTAGTCTATGTTCATACTTCTCAAATCTATTATACTTTTTCAGATACACATATTTTATCATACACTGTATAAGCTTTCAAAGTGTCTATTAATGTTTCAGTTTAAATTCAGATTTCCAAACAGTCACTAAATCGGTATGTAACTAGCTCACAAAACTGGGGGGGTGTTGGGGAAATTCAGGGGGAGTGTAGGGAAATCACTGGGTGAGCCACAGAGAGGGCCAGACTCTGCACTCAACTACACCCCTGTCTATCCAGAGTGACTCTTCTGAAGGGGCTGTGAATTGCACCAGGTCAGTGCAGAAAAAGGCTTTCCTGTTCCAGAAGGTGCATGCAACTACTCAATGCTGAGCACTATGCACAGTGCAGCCCAGGTGCAATTTGCTGCTTTTTGCACTAAGCACAGGGAATTTGGTGCAGGTGCCAGAATGACAGCATTGGAGAAATCTCAGAGCACACACAGCAGAGGCTGCCTGCCCTAGAAGGTCACATCTTGGGGTGGGGGCAGGGCATGTTCACTCTCATTATCCCACAAGCATTGGCCCCTTTGCCAAAGCTGGTTCTAAAGAGGCCAGTGAATGCCAGCTGCGATGATGCAAGTTATCTCCATCTTTAGCATGGAGGCACTGAACCAGGGACAAATTCCGAGGCGATGTATGTGGTAGCATAAGTTACTTGTCTTCCAGGGAGCCTGGGTACGGGTAACTGTAATGGCAGGTTTCCGGGGGAGGTGTGAATTGAAGGGTGGGGGCAGTGATGAGCTGCTAAAATCTTAACAACCGGTTCGCTATAAAAACTTCTGATATAAGGGATGTGCCACAGTATGTATTTTTTGCACCAATAGGGTTACCATATGTCCGTATTTTCCCGGGAGGAATTTTTAAAATTTACCACCCAGACAGCGATTTAAGAACCTAAAAGCCTGACATCTCTGGGAAAATACACATGTATGTTAACCCTACCTAAAGTTCTTTTTTAAAAAGATGGGCTTGAACTAGAAATGAGCTCCATTTCACATGTGTGGGTCCCCACCACTCCCTGGGGATGTGCTAGGGTGACCAGATGTCCTGATTTTATAGAGACAGTCTCAATTTTTAGGTCTTTTTCTTATATAGGCTCCTATTACCCCTCACCCCTGTCCCAATTTTTCACACTTGCTGTCTGGTCACCCTTCGGTGTGCACATGTGTGGGTCCCAGCTGCTCCCTGCCCCCCCTCATTGAAGCAGGTGTGCAGAGTTACTGCCCTGAGAACTGCAGGGTACCAGTGGACATGAGACTGGCTGCAGAAAGGGGCGTGGGGCAGGGCTAGCTGGAGGCAGGGAGTGTGACATGAGCTGGCTGCAACAGGAGCTGGCTGTGGGCAGGTGGTGCAGACAGGCTGTGGTGGAGAAAGGGGCTGTGGCAGGGGTTGGGGGGTTGGCAGGGGGGTGACGGGCTGTGGGCAGGGGCTGGCTGCGGGCAGGGGCTGTGGGCAGGGGGCGAGGGGTGGCAGGGGCTGTGGTAGGGGGCAGGGGGGATGGCAGGTGCTGTGGCAGGGGAGTGGCAAGGGCTTTGGGCAGGGGGCAGGAGGGATGGCAGGGGCTGTGGGCAGGGGGTGGCAGGGGCTGTGGGCAGAGGGGATGGCAGGGGCTGTGGGCAGGGGAGTGGCAAGGGCTTTGGGCAGGAGGGATGGCAGGGGCTGTGGGCAGGGGGTGGCAGGGGCTGTGGGCAGAGGGGATGGCAGGGGCTGTGGGCAGGGGGGATGGCAGGGGCTGTGGCAGGGGGCAGGAGGGATGGCAGGGGCTGTGGCAGGGGGGATGGCAGGGGCTGTGGGCAGGGGGGATGGCAGGGGCTGTGGGCAGGGGGGATGGCAGGGGCTGTGGCAGGGGGGATGGCAGGGGCTGTGGGCAGAGGGGATGGCAGGGGCTGTGGGCAGGGGGGATGGCAGGGGCTGTGGCAGGGGGCAGGAGAGATGGCAGGGGCTGTGGCGGGGGAATGGCAGGGGCTGTGGGCAGAGGGGATGGCAGGGGCTGTGGTAGGGGGTGGCAGGGGCTGTGGGCAGGGGGTGGCAGGGGCTGTGGCAGGGGGGATGGCAGGGGCTGTGGCAGGGGGCAGGGGGGATGGCAGGGGGGATGGCAGGGGCTGTGGGCAGGGACTGTGCACTCCCCAGCGGCCGGGAGGAGGAATTACATGCTTCCAGAATGGAGCCCATCAAAGCTTCCCTCGCAGGAAAGCCAGTTTACAAGTGGTTCTAAAACCACTTCTAAATTTAACAACCGGTTGGTGCGAACTGGTGCGAACCGACTCCAGCTCACCCCAGAGTGGGGGTAAGGGAGGCTGTGTAGACTCAGGCCATCTTATATCCTCCTGTTAGCTTCTTTTCTTGCTGCCCCACTCTCTTACAGCTGCTTGGCATGTAAATTACACTAATATAGACTACCTCAGGGCCCTTTGCACACACAGAAATGAGTACTTTAATGCACCACAAACAGCAGCAGACTCACCCCTCAGCTGCGGATTCGAGGCCTTTCTGAAGTAGAGAGATATCGCTCTGCCACTCATCACCCTTAGGCCAACAGGAAAAGAGAAGGCCCCGATAGAGTTTGGAGAGAACAGCTAACCTGTAAGGAAAACTCTTTGTCATAAATGTCTCCAGACCTGATTTATAAGCTTGCTGCTACTGAAGTCAAGGGAGTTTTTCCGTTGCGCGAAATGGGCCCCAACTGAGCAATCTTATGGAGCAGTTAACTGAAGCATGTTATGTATTCTCGACCAGCAGAGGATTTGTGTCTGCTGTGGTGGCAGAGTTAGTCCTTATACTTATGCTATTGGGGCTTACGCTTTTAGCTCTGAAAGTCCGTGGTCATGACTGAAATGACAGCCACTACTCATACAGCTAGCAAACTAGCTGTCTTTCACAGAATTATTACATGGGAGGAGTAGGCAGACGAAATGAAATAGCAGCACTCTCTAAAAGCCTGACTCTCATCAAGAGATGCCGCATAATGGAACTCACGTGAGAGGCTGTAAATCTGGATTTTTTTGCAAAGGCAATTGAAGCTGTCAAGTGGGAGGAATGCAATGCTGTGCATCTATGGAACAGCTATACTGCAGGTGCACCTTTGGATTCCCTTTCATTCTGAGATGACATCATATGACACATCACTGCTATGACTGACCTGTCATATAAAAATGACAAAGAAACATATAATAAAATATTTTTCCAGACAAAAATTTCATGTTGACATGAAAATTTGACATTTTTCCAAAACAAATTTTTATGGAATTTCCATTTCACTGGAAATTTCAAAAATAATTGTTTTTGTTCTGATTTGGACCAGTCTATGCATGTGTCACCTCTGGGCTGGCCTTACTGTAACTCCCTGATCTGAAGCTGAACGGTGGGATGATGCAGAAGCTCCAGCTGGTGCCAAGCGAGTCTGTCCATCTCCGCCAGGGCTCAGGCTGCCATCAGCACCTGTGCTCAAGTCCTTCGGCTGGCTCCCAGTCCGGCTTCCAAAGCCAGCTTAGGGCCTTGGTCTTTATGTTCCTAAGCAATTAATGGATCAAGCCCCAGTCGCACTAAAGACCAAATTTTGATCTTTATACCATCCCAACAGAGGTGTTCCTCTGGGATAATGCAAATCTCCAAAGCCCAAACACAGCCTGTGAATGCTGGGAACAAAGCATTCTCTGCGGAGGGGGTCTGATTATAGAACAGCCTTCCAGAGGGGGTCAGGCAGATCTTGAGCCTGGCCACATTTAGAGAATACTGCAAAATCTCCCTCTTCATAAAGGTCTCATAACAAGAGTGACACATACAACACTGACACCTCCCATCTGCCCCCCAAATAAAGCAAAACAAATAAACGTGCAAACAAAAGCAGAACATCCCATCCCCCCCACCCCCGCAGAGTTTCTATATCCCTGAAAGAAAAGCCAGCCAAAAACTCCATAGAGCCAACTAGGGATTTCGCTATTGCTATCAATTTTACATGCATGGAGCTCAGATACTATGGTGATGGATGGCTGTGCATAACCATAGCACAATATAAGACAGAGCAATGAGTGTGGACCAAGAGAAATCATGTCATATGGCCATGATTAAACCCTGAACCTAGCTGGGTATAATCTGGGTGAGCTGCCATGATGATTAATGTGATTTGTGCTGATTACTACATTGTGGTCAGCACTGCATCCACTACCTCAACTGTTCAGCATCTTGAGAAGTTTCCCTGTGCCTGGGCAAGGAGACACAACTACACCTGGAAGGGCACATTTCCCTCAGGTCCTGGACAGAGCATAGAGCTCCCTATGAGACACTCCCACAGTGACCCAGACAGCGAACCCCTGGGATCTGACAGGTTCCCAAAGGTTTTGTGCTTCTGTGGCGCATGAGAAATGCAGAGAAGGAATGTCAGAGTGAGAGAGATGGGGGAGGATCTTGTGCCTTGGGAGCATGCCAAAGAACTCGAATTTTGTTAAACCTCCCTTTAATTAAGCTCTTCAATCTTTGTAAGTGCTCTCTCGACGTTCCGTGAGATAAAGACAATCTGTTTTTCCTGCTCAGAGAGGTGGCGGCAGAATGCTTCAGGTTAGCAGAATTTCCTATAGCCAGGGCACAAGATGCAATTTCACAGCTATGCCCTCGGTTGGTGAAAGGCTGTGAATATTCACTATTCCTCAGCCCTGGAGCAGGGAGTAAGGAAAGGAATCCCCACCTGAGAGCAGCTTTAACTTCCACCCTCTATTAATGACCCCAAGAGGCTGAAACTGAGGATAAATATGGCTACCTTTGGCTATGCCCTTTTTCTCTGGCCACACCCCTAACACTGGCAGCATAGCTGTGTCTCTGGAGAATTCCCATTGGTCCTGGATAACTGGCCATCCTAGCCCATTATCCGGTATCCCACAGTTGTCAGAATCAGATGCTTCCGAACAAGGTCCAAGAACCCTGCAGTAGCATATGTGGGGTAATCTGTCTTCCTGATGTCTAATAGTTAGAGACTGGCAGAAATACTGAAATGCGAGGTTTGATATCTCTTCTGAAAATCATGTTGTTATTAACTGTCATAACTCTGGATATCAATGTTACTTAATTCCTGGCCTCAGTGGTTTCCTGTGGCCATGAGTTCCATAGTTTAATTACGAGTTGTGTGAAAAAGTGTTTCCTTCTCTCAGTTTTGAATGTCCCACCTTTCAGTTTCATGGACTGTCCCCTTGCTCTTGTATTATGAGGCAGGGAGAGCAGAAGATCCCAATTCCCCTTCTCTAGAACTTGCATGATTGTATATATATGTTTATCATGACCCCTCTTATTCATCTCCTTTCTATAGGAAACTACCCCAATTTTTCCATCTCTCTTCATTCGAGAGTTTTCCCAGGCCCTTAATCATTCTCACTGCAGATCTTTAAACCTCCTTCAGTTCTGAAATGTCCATTTTGAGATAGGCTCACCAGCACCGCACACAGTACTTTAGATGAGGATGGACAATTGATTTATACAATGCCATACTTCTCCTACAGAGTTCTGTAAGCTGTTTTAAAATACTCTGGAGGATGAGAGCTTTTCTATTACATTCTATCAGACTTTACCAGTAAGGACTGTTGGAGCATTTGCATCAGATAATTTACTTTATGTCCTTTGATGTGACAGTAACTGGTTTCTCCTCAGTGTATTATTATTCCATAATTTTCAATAATAGATCAGTAATGGAGCCATTACTCAGCAGCAGCTGCTGTCTAATTACTGTGCTGCTAGGTTATTCTTACTCCGACACACCTCCCCATTATTACAATGGTGACATTCTGCTTCCCTGCATCACCTTCTGTTTGAGAGCAGCAAAGCGCTTCCTGAATGGGAATGAATTCACTTCGCCTCACCTCCATGAGATCAATGGGGAAAGATGGAACACACAGCTTACAGCCAAATGTCCAAATATTGCTGCCTAAAGTTAGGCACCTAAAACCCACACTTAAATACCTCAAAATGTGGCCTGTAATTCGAAGGTGCTGAAAACCCAGACCTCCCCCTGACGACAGTGGGAGCGACGGGACCTCAGAACTTTTGAAAATCAAGGCACTTATTCAGGTGTCTAAATATGGATTTAGGTCCCCAGTCTGGAACATCTTGGCCGTTGTGCTTATTATCTACAGTTCATTGAAATGGAGCCAACCTCATGGAGAGTCTCACTGTCACACAAAACATGAACCACTTCTCCATAACCACCCCATGCTCATGTCCTTCTTCCTTCCCCGCCCGTCACTTTCCTGACATCTCCTTTCTGTATCATACTCAGTCTCAGCAAGCCATCAGCTTGGATAAAACAAGAGCCAGCTGGCACCAGTGCTCAAAACTCCAGCTGAACCCAACCCTGCTTCCACACCAATAAGTACCTGAAACTTCACAGTAGTGCAGATCAGTCTGGCTAAGGGGCCAGTCTTTTGGGTTTCAGTGGGGATAAGGTTGTGCTAGGCTTTGTGCTGGGCCTCTTCCCAGGGACGAATATTCTCTCAGAAGAGAGCTGGCCATGGTGAACTACCTTGGGAACACACCAGACGATGCTAGAGCATAGCTTGGCTTGCTGCCACACTGACGCGATTGTTTGGGACAGTCCTTATTGTTGGTTGAACATTGGTGGAAAGCAAGAACTATTGACTGGACGGTGTTGTGCTTTCTGCTAGGTATGGTATCGAACAGGGATAAGCCATCGTGAGGACCAGCAGAGTACTGTGGTGTGCTCTACCCATGAAGATGTGCCAGAGCATTAGCACCAGATACACAGCAGGCCGATCTCATCCACCAGGGCCGTGACCAACATCAAAGAAGTCATCAGCACCCGCTCAGCCTGCATCACAGCCTGCCCCAGGAGTGCCTGCAGAAATGGAGAACACCCAGTGACCTTGTGGAAGGGGATTAAGTCATATCAGAGAGGGCAGCTAGTTCCATGTTCTGCCAGAGCCTGCTTAGCAGTGCACACACACAGTACACAGCATGCACCCAGAGTAGCTGGGCACACACACACAACACATACACTCAACACAAACACACACCCCCTACCACTACTGCCAGCCTTAAGAGATCAAGAATCGTGAGTCAGATCCTTAAAAAAACATTGTCAGACCATGTTTTTTCAGTACGTCTTTTGACTTTTTTAACTCCTCTCTACTCTTCTGGAAATGTGTGTCTATTATAATTTCAAGCTGAAAGTCAACCATTAGTGCCAGCATGCCTGTCCCTAAATGCTCAGCTGGAGACTCAGCATATGCTGGAGGTACACAAACATATGTGAAGAGAATTGGAATGGAGACAATGCAAAATGGTTATTTCTTTGGTTTATTTAGGCTAGTCCTAAGTAGTGAGAGGCTTGTTTCAATATAGTTATTGCTTCTGTTAATGGATTGCAATATTAGGATGGATGTCCCCTCAACAATATCACATCAAAAATGTAGAGAGGGGGTGGAGGGAAGGCACCCATACTACTGGGAGAAAGGGAGAGTTCTTATGTTAGATTCTTGTGCACAGGTCTAACGTAAGTATTCAGTGAACGGTTCTATAGTGTGACAAAGTTAAAATATGATGTAAAAATCTATTTCACGCATATTTAGAAATCTACTGTACAAAACCTATAAAATGGAGCTGGAAAATGAACAATGATCATCCAAGAAACAGAAAGCACTCCTTCTGTGTATCAAGATTGCCAATTATTTTTCAATAAAGATCTATGTGAGCTGCAAAGATCTTTGCATGCAAGAATGTTATATCAGCCACCTTTTAGAGCTTTCCACATGTCAATGCGCTAATTGTTATTATATAATCCCTAAATATTGTTTATTAAAATAATCAGTTCAATCACATTCAAAGTATTTTAAAATAACTTTAAATCATTCCTCTTTCTCTGTATAAATTTGATAACTACATATATATATATAATATAAATTATCCAGTAATTACAATGCATTATTTTTTTAAAAAGAGTTCATAATTAATTCTCCAAATAGCTGAAAATAATTCATTTTTATTTTAATTATTCTTCCCTCCTGCAGCCCTTAGGGCTTCTCTCCTCCCACCCTGCAATACCCCCAGCCTCCACCAGTTCAGTCCCCACCACCCTGCATCCTCATCTCTGCTCCTCCTGGGGTTTTTCACCCATCTCCCAGGCTGAGACAGGGAGGCTTCCATGGGTTCTCCTGTCTCCCTTTCCCAGGCTGGAGTAGGGGGCAGCTCCAGGAGTTCTTCAGCCCCCTCTTCCCCTGTCCAGGCAGGTGGTGCAGATGGTGTGTGTGTGTAAGAGCAGAGGCACCATCCTGTCTCTGATGCTTACAAAAGGGGAGGGGAGGAGAGAGTGGAGCATCCCTGAGCTGCTGAACTATTTGCTTCCTTCCCCTTTCCCTGCCGTGAAAGTCATGAGCAGAAGGGAGAGGGTCTGCTGGCTGCTAGCAGGGCTGAACTCGAGGGGGCTGGTGCATCTCACGTAATTGCTGTTTGGGTTCCCGAGCCCTCCGCAATCCTATCATGAATACCCACTTCGTCTGATGAAGTGGGTATTCACCCACGAAAGCTTATGCTCCAATACATATGTTAGTCTATAAGGGCCACAGGACTCTTTGTTGCTTTTTACAGATCCGGACTAACATGGATACCGCTCTGATACTTGAATCCTATCATGGTGTCACTTTTGAGAAAATAGCAAGAGTTGGTGACACTGCATAACACATAAACAACACAGGCAGACAGACACAGTCACCTCCCCAACACCGAGCACACCATGGCTCATCTTCTCTGATTTCTTCAGCTCAGTGGCAGACAAGTCTTGTTGCTCTTACAAGTTCAACAGCTTTTGTTTTTTCAGCAGTTCCTAATTCATGTTCCTGTTTCTTTTCACTATTCATTTCCTGAAAAGACTATGATATATTTTTTTCTGTGCTTTTTCCTTCTACAGTACCTGCTTTCACTCCTATTGATACTTTACTGCCAATTCTGTATTGTCATAGATCCCAGTGCTCCCACCACAGAGACAGACAGGTTTTACGTGCAGAGCCTGCACCAGGGCCACCAGTTCATTTTATTTCCTCACAAGCAATAAATTTTCAGGTGGAGCTCAAGCCAGACTGGCCATAACCCAGAAGTACCAGCCCTCTAATGAATTTCAGCCTTGCTGCAGGATGTAAGCAGACTCCTTGTGATTGGCTGCTTTCCACAGTGCCCCACCTCCTGCCAAAGAGCAGCTAATCAGAGCTGTTGCAGGAGGCAGACAGAGCTCTTCCCCCCTCCCTTCAGCAACAGGGGAGCAATTTTCTTAGGTGGGGAGAGGAAAGTGGGAGCAGAAAAAGCACAGCAGCTCAGGGTGGCTCTGCCCTCTCCCCTGCTGTGAGCAATTGGGATGAAATGTCATGTGCACACATGCACACAACAGGAGGGAGGAAGGGAGAGTAGTGTAAGAGAAATGAAAAAAGCACCATGTAACCTTGTTTTAAATATCTCATGATTTTTGGGCCAGTCTTGTGATTTTTGGGGCATTTAACTGTGATTTTTGAACCTTTGGGGCTGGTGATATTGCAGTCTTAAAGCCCCAGCAGGGGTCCTATCTGGTGCTGATATGCAGTGGTTCTTAACCTTTACTGCAGCCTGCACTCCTTTGGTTCTCAAAATTTGTTCTCGAGCCCCTTATCAAAAATCAAAATATGTTCTTGCACCCCTTATCAAAAATGGTTGAAGTAGGTCAGTTCTTTAAACTCTGATATATTTTTTGTTTGTATATTACAGTAATTGTTAAAAAAATGTATAATGTTAATAAATACATGGGTTTGGTGAAACAAAGTAGTTGTACGTACGTGCCTGTGCTTAATTTGTGTTTTTGATGATTTACCTTCTAAAAAAATCTGGCATGTCTCACACCCCCAGAAAGGGCATCTTGCATCCCCAGGGGGTGCATGCACTCCAGGTTAGAAGCTGCTGTTTTAGAGCCTACAGGGCTAGAACCTGAGTCTATGAGCCACTGACACCTCTGAATCACCGTGGGTGGTTTAGGTTAAGGACCTAGAGGAGGGCCTTGTGAAGTTGGGTCCAGCAGGAAGTGCCGCCCAGCAGGACCTGAGTGGTAGCCTCTCACAGCCCCTTGATTGGCTGATACCAGTACTTAAAGCAGGAAGCTAGGAAGGGAAGCTGTCTGAGTAGCAATACTGACTGTCTGTGCCACAGCCTGCTTGCAATAGACCCTAGACTCTGGCTTCTGACCCTGCTTTGTCCTCGACTTTGCTAGTCCATTGCTTTCTGCAACCTGGTGCTCAGCCTTGATATCCTGGTACCCTTACCCTGCCTGACTCTAGGTTCACCCTCTGGCCTATCTCAGATTCTGGGCACCTGACTTGGTCTGAGTCCTGTGCTGACCGCTAGGTTTAACTGTCCTCATCCCTGTCCGGACGCTCTCTGAGTTGAGGTTGTATGCAGCGGCCTGTTTGATTTCACTGATGCAGACACTTTGGCCTGGTCTACACTACGCGTTTAAACCAAATTTAGCAGCGTTAAACCGATTTAACCCTGCACCCGTCCACACAATGAAGCCCTTTATATCGATATAAAGGGCTCTTTAAACTGATTTCTGTACTCCTCACCGACGAGAGGAGTAGCGCTGAAATCAGTATTGCCATGTCGGATTAGGGTTAGTGTGGCCGCAAATTGACGGTATTGGCCTCCGGGCGGTATCCCACAGTGCACAATTGTGACTGCTCTGGAAAGCAATCTGAACTTGGATGCACTGGCCAGGTAGACAGGAAAAGCCCCACGAACTTTTGAATTTCATTTCCTGTTTGTGCAGCATGGAGCTCTGATCAGCACAGGTGGCCATGCAGTCCCAAATCCAAAAAGAGCTCCAGCATGGACCGTACGGGAGATACTGGATCTGAGCATTGTATGGGAAGACAAATCTGTTCTATCAGAGCTCCGTTATAGAAGACGAAATGACAAAGCATTTGAAAAAGTCTCCAGGCTATGATACAGAGGCCACAGCACAGTGCTATGTGACAAGTGTAACGAAAAGCCAAAGAATCAAATGGACACTCATGGAGGGAGGGAGGAAGGGGGGACTGAGGACTCCAGCTATCCCACAGTTCCCGCAGTCTCCAAAAAGCATTTGCATTCTTGGCTGAGCTCCCAATGCCTGTAGGGTCAAAAACATTGTCCGGGGTGGTTCAGGGTATATCTTGTCAATTTAACCCCCCATGAAAGAAAAGGGGAAAAAATTGTTTCTTGCCATTTTTCAACATCACCGTATGCGGTGCTGCGGCGCTGAACAGCAGCATCCCCTCCCCTTCCATTCCTGATGGCAGACGGTACAAAATGGTGGAAAACCATCATCCTCTCGTGAGTGCTCCTGGCTGACCTCGGTGAGGTTGGCCGGGGGTGCCTGGGTAAAAATGAGAATGACTCCCTGTCATTCCTGGCAGATGGTACAAATTGCTTGGTAACGGTCCTTATCATAGCAGCTGGAGCCTGAGCTCCATCAGCCCCCCATCCCCTTTTGTGTCTAAAGAAAAGATTCTCTACTCTCTGGACTATCATAGCAGCGGGAGGCTGTGCTCCTCTCCCCCACACCCTTTAATGTCCTGCTTGGACTGTCAAAGCAGCTGGAGGCTGCCTCCCCTTCATTTTATCTCACTAAAAAGTCAGTGTTTCTTATTCCTGCATTCTTTATTACTTCATCACACAAAAGGGGAGACATTGCAATGGTAGCCCAGGAGGGTTGGGGGAGGAGGGAAGCAATGGGTGGGGTTGTTGCAGGGGCACCCTCTAGAATGGCATACAGCTCATCATTTCTGCAGGATCTCTGAGGCTCTGACCTGGAGCAGCTGTGCTCTCTGGCTCTCTAGTAGACTTGCCCCATATTCTAGGCAGGACTGACTCTATTTTTAGACAAAACATAAAGAAGGGAATGACCCATTTTTGTCCATGCGCCCCCAGCCAACCTCAGCAAGGCCAGCCAAGAGCACCCATAACAGCAGCAGATGGTACAAAATGACTGATAACTGTCATTGCCAATTTCCAATTGCAAACAGTACAAAATGATTGATAACCATCATCTCATCACCAATTTACAATGGCAGATGGTGCAATAGGTAACCATCTCTGCTACCTTGCAAAGGCAAATGAATGCTGCTATGTAGCACTGCAGTACTGCCTCTGTTAGCAGCATCCAGTACACATACGGTGACAGTGACAAAAGGCAAAACAGGCTCCATGCTTGTCATGCTATGGCATCTGCCAGGGCAATCCATGGGAAAAAGGGCGCAAAATGATTGTCTGCCATTGCTTTCACGGAGGAAGAACTGAGTAACGACATTTACCCAGAATCACCCATGACACTGTTTTTGCACCATCATGCATTAGGATCTCAACCCAGAATTCCAATGGGCGGGGAAGACTGCGGGAACTACAGGATAGCTACCCACAGTGTAACGCTCCAGAAATCGATGCTAGCCTTGGTACATGGATGCACACTACCGAATTAATGTGCTTAGTGTGACCGCATGCACTCGACTTTATACAATCTGTTTTACAAAACCGGTTTATGTAAAATTAGAATAATCTCGTAGTGTAGACATACCCTTTGTGATGCAGGGGTTCACCCAAACGTGGCTGATGTGGCTGATTGAAATGTGACATTGCAAGGACAAGGACTCTGCTGCTAAAAGCACACAGTAGCTGGGCAGCCAGCCAGCCCTGGTAGTGAAGCATCCACTGCATGCTGACAGGAGCTGGGCCAGTAGTGGGGTGGTAGGAGAGGTCCAGTCAGAGCCTCCTGCTTCCCCAAGCCTCTGTGAAGTCAACAGCCTTCTGCTTGCTGTTTGGACTCTGCACATTATCCTATGCCTATTGTTTGCCCCAACCCCTCCCACTTTTCTTCCTGCCCCACTTCCTGTGCCCCCCAAATCCTCTCCAGCCTACCCTCCCTTCTCCTGCCCATCTTTCCTCTTACCCACTCCTTTGCGCCTAGGTGTTCCCCAACAAACAAAGCCTGTAGCCTGGGTCCCACCCTTAGCCTGTTTGGGGCCATTTTAGACACTAGGCTCTTCAGGGTGGTGATGGTGCCTTACTGTGGTATTTCAATGCCCCTAGCACAATGGGGCACTGATCCCCCTCGTTACCTCTTTTGATGATACAGTTCATTTCTTTAGTTCAAACATTTGTTTACAGAGAAAACAGATGAAGTCTTGTTTTCCTGAGCACAGTAGGAATCAAACAACAGCAGACAGTTTCCTTGCCCAGCATTCCAAACCTTTTTTTCACAGCCAGCACTCTGCCTAAAAGCTCTCTCTCTTAAGTTTCTCTCAGGGTCACAGTACATGTGCTTCTCTGGCTATCATTGGCTTTCTGCTGCTTCCTCTGTCTACTTCTGTGGTGTTTCTGGCTGCATCTGCCCCTCCTCACCCCAGCCCCATCAAAACAATACTCAGCAAAACCCGCTCTCCCATATAGCTTAGTTCCTGACTGGCCTTGCATGGGGCCTGTGTTTTGGTTGGTGTATACAGCTAGTCTTACTCCAGGTTAACTACTTCTCACATTTATCCTGCCTGTAGGGCAAGCCCACCAGTTTCAACAAGGTTTCAACTGACCCCGTGAATAACCGCCCCAACAGGGGCTTGCCATAAAATTAAAAATTTTATTAAAGTAAATGTTTGAAATGAAATATACACAGGTTGAGAGGGAAGATACTGTACATCTGGGGTCAGGCTTGGGTTATGGGGTGTTAAAGATATCGTTTGCAAGGATGAAAAGATACATACATATCACATAACCAGCATAGACCCAGATTGGGGTGCAGGGGTTTTTAAAGTGTCAGTGGAACAGTGGGCTCAGGTATGCCACCCATGGAATGAATAAGGAGTCCAAGTCCTTATCGGTAGAGCGGATAGGTATATGGGTGGGGTGCGTCCCTAGGTCAATCAGGGAAGGAAGTGGGTTATTTCCCTGGTCGGCTGTCTCGATTACTCGGTGTGGTATTGGCAGTGTCTGGTGATGTGTTCGGTATAAATGTCTCTGGACCACCTGATGGTGTCGGACACCATGAGCTGTCTCATGAGCCGGGTGTAGCGTTGACCGACCCCACACACTCTCAGAACCAGCTTGTTGCGGGGGTCCCATGGGCCCAAGGCTCCCACAATCAGGGTGTGTACCTGGACTTCGTAGCCCTGGACTCTCAGGATCTCAGCCAGTGGGACATACTTCGACTCCTTCTGTGCTTGGGCCTCGTGGAAGGCCGATGACCGGTTTTCGAAAGGCATCATGACGTCTACCAGGAGGACCTTCATAAATAGGAATAAGCCCTAGAGTAGCACTGGTGGAGCAACGGAACTCGGGCAGTTCAAGTCCATCTTGTCCCAGATTCCATTCTGTTCTGAGAAACCTGCACTGCTCTGTAGTCTTGGGCTCAGCAGATTACCCTAGCATGTGGTTCACTGGCTGCCCTTTCTCTGTGCCAGTGTGTTGCCAGCAAGGAGGAATTTCTACATTGCAGCCAGAGCTCAAGCCACTTGTGAAGAGATCAACAGGCCCAAGGAAGGAAAGATGGAGAGTTAGGTGCTGCACAATAGCCCTGCAGAATTGACTGGGTTCATTGCTACAGCTGTCTTCAGCTCTGCAAGGTAATTGAGGGTGTAATAGACTCAGGCAAATGAGAGATAAAATTAGGCATAAAAACGCCTTGCCATAAACATGCAAATATTGCCCTGGCACTAAGGGATTGCCTGGGATATTTGTATAATCTTAATGAGAAAAGTTACAGCAATCCTGAGTCTAGATCAAACTGCTCCTAACTCTATTTAAGCAGAAACAGTTCTTCTTGGCCTGTGCTTCTTCACGTTTAAATGCCCTGGTGCAATGGCATCTTGGGAAGCCACAATGGTTAAAACACATCCAAGTGATGCTTGCCAGTGCAGTGCAATTGCCTAGTAATAGCACTCTGATTTCATTCCTGAATCTCTGTCATTTTTATTCATTGTGTTGATGAGGCGGTTACAGCACTGGGGACAGATGTTCCTGAGACAAGACTCGCACAGAACATTAGCTTCTGTGCTGCCTCTGCTACAAGTAAATAAAAACACCATTTTTCACTTTTATTCCTTCTTTTTTTTTTTGAGGGATGAAATAAACAGCACAGTAATAAACCTCTATTAAAAGAAATGTTTGTTTTGCTGAAAAGTTTGGCGTGGTGGCACCCTAAGGATGGTGTAGTTTAAATACATGATATAAATTTCTCCAGTCTGAGGCTGCAGGAGATAATGACTCATTCCAGCTCCTCAGATGCGGCCTGCTCCTTCAGCTGTTAGAATTCCCAGTGCTGTCTCAGAATACGACTCCAGCGCTGAATTTTACACCAGAATTGGATGTGTGTGGTTTTGGATTCTATTCTATTAAATTCTATGCAGGTTCATATCCCACTCTCATCACTGGGATACCTGAGCACCTTCTGGAGTTGCTTTAAGCATCCAGATGTAGCCTTAGTCCTACTCTTGCAAAGCCTTCCTGCCTCTGCTCCTGCTGAGCTTCCATAAGTTCACTAAAAAGGATAATCTCAGGGAATGACACATGAAACCTCCTCCAAGATCCTTCTGGTGCCAAGTGCTAATGAAGAAAAGGGAAGAGTCTCATCAAGACCAACCAGAGCTCATGCTGATGGTGCAGAGAGAAGGGCTTTGGATTTACAGAGCATCTGAGCCTTCTTTGGGAAGATGCAACTGTTAGCATTTGATGTTTCCACATAAGCTGAGGTCAAAACCAGCAGGGCTTTTATGGGAAGAAGGGGTTAATGGCACATTGGCTGGGGCATCAGACTAGGACTCAGAAGATCTGGCTTCCCTCCCCTGCTCTGCCACTGTTTCACTGTCTGATCTTGGGCCAGTCATTTAATCCGCTTGTGACACAGCCTCCCCAACTGAAAAGAGGGGATAATAGTTCTTATTCATCTTTGTAACCTGCTTTGAGATCACCAGATGAAGAGTGCCAAGTATTTGTTGTTGTTTTAAATGTTTATAACTGTGGTACCATGTACTCCATGATTCCACAGGTGTGTACTTTGGTACATTGGATCCAAAATTTGAGATTTCATTTTTAAAATTTCTGGCTTTTATCATTGAAAAGTAACCCTTTGAAAAGTGAAATGAGTTGAAACCAATGCCATGGCATCTACCTGAATTTTCAGCCAGCCTGAAACAATAGCACAGAAAGGTGTGAAATGCTCTCATTCATCTATATGGGGTGTTAACTCTGAAACCTAATCAAGAGCGTTTAAATGCTGATCACTTAACTACTGATCATTTTAGCACGAGGTGGGCAAACTTTTTGGGCTGAGGCCACATCTGGGTGGGGAAATTGTATGCAGGGCTGGGGCAGGGGGGTTGGGTGCAGGAGGGAGTGTGGGCTGTGGGAGGGGGTGCGGTGTGCAGGAAGGGTCTCAGGGAAAGGGATTGGGGCAGAAGAGGGATGCGGAGTGTATGAGGGGGCTCAGAGAAGAGGGTTGGGGTGCAGGAGGAGTGTGGCGTGCAGGAGGAGGCTCAGGGCAGGGGGCTCAGGGCAGGGGTTGGAGTGCAGGAAGCGTGCAACAGGGGGCTCAGGGCAGGGGGTTGGGGTGCAGGAGGGGTGCAAGGTGCAGGTAGGGGGCTTAGGGCGGGAGTTGGGGGGCAGAGTGCAGGAGGGGTTTGAGCTCCAGCCCAGCACCACTTACTTAAAGTGGCTCCAGGGTGGCAGCAGCGTGCATGAGGGCCAGTGCAGGCTCCCTACATGCCTGCCCTGTCCCCAGCCCACGCTGCTCCAGGAAGCGCTGCGGCCCCTGGGGGAGGGGGGCAGAGGGATCTGCATGCGCTGCCCTTGCCATGCCTCCAGGTACCTCCCCCGAAGCTCCCATTGGCCAGGTTTCCCCATTCCTGGCCAATGGGAGCTGTGGGGGGTTGTGCTGAGAGGCAAGGGCAACACACGTGGAGCCCTCTGCTCCCCGTCCGAGGACCGCTTCTGAGAGCAGTGCAGGGCCCACGGCGACACGGGTGGCAATCCTGCGAGCTGGATCCAAAGCCTTAAGGGGCTGGATCTGGCCTGCAAGCCATAGTTTGCCCACCCCTGTTTTAACAGAAACCTTCATCTAATGTGTTTGTCAAGAATCCCAAACCACCAGCCCTTGTGCCAGAAATCCCAGCTTTCCCATCCCCACCTGTCCAGACCTCCAGCTTCCCCCCTTGACAACTGGTTTGGTTCAACTGGGCAAAAAGTGTCCCTTGACAAAAGACCGAGTCAATGAGGTTTTCAATGGGGCATCATCATAGACTGGGGGAGTTCTGCAGGGATCCATACTAGGCCTGATGCTATTTAACAGTTTCATCAATGAGCAGGAAGTCAATATAAAATCACTGCTGCTAACCTTTGCAGATGACACAAAGACTGGCAGAGTGGTAACTAATACAAAGGACAGGCCAGTTGTACAAAGAGATCTGAAGAATTTCGTAAACTGGGCCCATTCCAACAAAATGTATTTGAATAAAGCCAAATGTATACATCTAGGAACAAGGAATGCAGGCAGCCCCTACAGAATGGGGGACTGTAGCCTGGAAAGCAGCGACTCTGAGGTCAGAGAGAAGAGAAAACTCAACATGAGTTCCCAATGTGATGCTGTGGCCAACCAGGGTTAATGCAATCCTTGGATGTATAAACAGGAGAGTGGTGAGGAGTAGGGAAGTGATTTTACCTCCATACATAGCACTAAGGAGACCATAGTAGAATAGTGTGTCCAGTTCTGGTGCTACATTTGGAACAGAAGAGGGTGCTGGAAAGAGGTACAAAAAGAGGAGGCCCTGAGATATAAACCTTGGTATTAGAGGCCTGGTATGAGGCCTAAGGCCTTGAGATATAAACCTTATAAAAGGCTCGGTCCCTATTACATTGTTCTTATTACACTGTAAACAAACTAAGTTAAAAGTGCATATTAAGTTTGGGTTACTGAAAACAAACAAACAAAAAAACTTTACTATGTTAATTAACAAAAGTTGTTTAAGTTGCATCCCACAGACGAAAGATTCCAGAAAATATCACACCCTAAAGACACCAGATAACATCAGTATACAGTGAAGAAACCCCCAAGTATCAAGAAAAGAAAAGTGAAGTGCTTTATAAATAAGAGACTGGTCAAATACACCTCTATCTACCATATATGGACAATTAAGTTAACAATCAGCTAAAAACCACTAGCTGGACCAGGAAAACTGTCATTTAATTTCAACATGGTTACTGTGTAAAAACAACTGTATTATTGCTGTACTACTGTATTATCATTGTACTGCTGTATTATTGCTGTATTGTATTATTGCTGTACAACATGTATAATGTGCATAACCTTGCTAAACTGTTTAACCAACACACAGGTAAAAATCAACAACCAAATGGCAACAAACAACATGAAGGCAAGGAAAAAACAAATTAGTAAAGAAATTGTTACATAGTAACTATAAATTGGGTAAACAAATTCCCTATTAGTACCAGTCATAATTTGGGGTAGTGACACTGCATCCTAACTGAGGCACATGTTATTCAAAACAATCTTGGTCAGTGTCTGAGTACCAATATTAAATCTTGACACTGAATATTTGATAAATTGGTTACTGTCAGTTCAGTAGGTTATCTGGAAGACAGCATCCATAAAAAACAACTGAAGCTACATCAACCAATGGAACAGAGACGCTACTCACTTCTGTTTCCTGCATAGTAAAGCTGACCAAAGGGTGACAGCCAGCGGTAAGGGTAACCTATAACATGAATGGACAGGACTGTGTAGTAACTAATTACAATATATTTCTATATAAAGGCCTCAATGGTAGTGTCTCTACTCCAAATTTCTGTTTTACTTCTCATACACATAGCAGGGCGGGACACACTATCACAGTCCATATCCCAGTATTTCAAAACCCTCAGCCTACTACTAATGATGAGAGAGGTGGTCACTGGAATTGCCCTAATAGGAGTGTGTTTCTATCTGTGTCACCAAACTAAAAGGGCCAGAGTACACCAGCAGCCTGGAAAAACATGGTTATGCTTGCATATAAGTTGGTGTCATATGTACACATACATACTATACATATATGCCCATACACACTACAAATATATATGCAATATCCATATAATTCATATATATTAATTATTTGGGAGTGCCTCTAAGGCTCAATCATAATATTACATTTCTCAGTCATGGTCCTGGGCCTAACATTCCCAGGCCCACCATAAGGAACTAAAAAATAATTGGATAATAAAATCTGCCTAACAGTCGTACAAGGAAATGTGCAGACTAAAAAGACAGATGGGGCATAAGTGTATGAATGGTAAAATAAGGTAACCACATAACAGTGTTTAGCTCACTGGGTTATCTTTAGTCCATGCATTATGCTTTTCCGGGACGATGGGTAAACATTTTCCCCACAAAAAGACAAAAAGTGGGGGAATGTAGTAAGAGGAGGCCCTGAGATATAAACCTTGGTATCAGAGGCCTGGTATGAGGCCTAAGGCCTTGAGATAAAAACCTTGGTATTAGAGGCCTAGTATGAGGCCTAAGGCCTGAACTAAAGTAATGGTCAAGACTTTGCTAGCATAAAGCAAAGTTAAGCTGTGAGCCAGAGGCAGGCCCTGCTCACAGAAGCTGGCAAGGAAAGGGCTGATGCTGCAGAAAGAGACATAGCTAAAAGGTACTGGACACCAGATATCAGAACACTTGCATACTCGTACACTCCACACAGATAACAAGAAACAAGCTGATCCAGCCCAATGACAGGGCCAAAAGGGTAATATGATGGATAGAGTTGTTTTGTTCGAACCAACATGTACAACGTGAGAGGCGGCACCTTACTACGTAGAGGGGTTGTACCTTGCTACGTAGAGGGATTGCACCTTATACGTCAGGAGTATGTGTAACTTGTTTGTACCTGTGTATAAGAATGCATCCCTGGGGCGATGTCTTTGTCCAGCCGAGGGGGCAGTGGAAAGTTCCGCCACTAACTGAGCCGAGTCCATTGCCAAGAGGCACTTTCTCGTAGTATGTTCTGTAGAGTAACAATCTAGAGGGAACGATACGGCAATAAACCTGGCCGACGTGCCTTCGTACCTTACTAGAGTCTGTGGTCATTGGGGGTTCTCTTCGAGTCTGCTGTGTCAGCTATCTTCGAAGAGCTGGGACAGCACACAGAGGGAACACACGCACGCAGCCGAGTGATATCAACACTGAACAGAGCAAAGCACCACTCCGGTAGCATCTGACAACACTTGAGGGCTGGAAAAGCTGGCATAAGACAACAATATGTATTTTAATGCTGCTACTTGTAAATATAAGCAACACTTACACAATGGCGGACTCTATCCTGGGGTCCAGTGAGTCTGAAAAAGATTTGGGTGTCATGGGGGAATAATCATCTGAACATGAGCTCCCAGTGCCACGCTGTAGCCAAAAGGTGTTATGTGATTTTTGGACACAGGGGAATCTCCAGTAGGAGCAGGGAGGTTATTTTACCCCTGTATTTGGCACTGGTGCAACTGCTGCCGGAATCCTGTGTCCATTTCTGGTGCCCGCAATTCAAGGAGGATGTTGATCAATTGAAGAAGGTTCAGAGAAAAGCCGGAAGTACGATTAGAAGATTGGCAAACATGCCTTATGGTGATAGACTCAAAGAGCTGAATCTATTTAGCTTAACAAGGTGAAGGGGTGACTTGATCAAAGTCTACAAGTACCTACATGGGGAGCAAATATTTGATAATGGGCTATTCAGTCTAGCAGAAAACAGAATAACATGATCCAAGGGCTAGAAATTAAAACTAGTCATATTCAGACAGGAAATAAGGTGTAAATTTTTAACAAGAAGTGTAATTAGCCACTGGAACAATTTACCAAGGGTCATGGTGGATTCTCTATCACTAACAATTTTTAAATCAAGATTGGATTTTTTTCTAAAAGATTTGTTTAGGGATTTTTTTGGGGAAGTTCTTGGCCTATGTTAAATAGGATGTCAGAGTAGAGGACCACAGTGGTCCCTTCTGGCCTTAGAATCTATGAATCTGTGCCAAAATGTCTTACTGGGAGCGATTTCATAGTATCATAGAATCAAAGAATATCAGGGTTGGAAGGGACCTCAGAAGGTCATCTAGTCCAACTCCCTGTTTAGCTTATCAGGAAGAAGATTGAAAGCTAACCCGAGTACAGTATATAAGTAACTACAAGAGGAGAAAATACCAGGTAACAAAGGGCTCTTTAATTTAGCAGAGAAAGTCAGACTGAGAGCTAATGCCTGGACGTTAAAACCAGACTGTAGTGGGGCAATGACTAACCCCTGTGGCACCTCCTGTCAGTCGTCCTGGGAATTAGCTCTTCGACCCAGGAGCACTCTCTGCAGGCCAGTGTCTCACCATGCCACTGGTGTCCCTCCCATACGCTGGTGCCCCTTCTGCTGCGGTTCTGCCCCCTGCATTATCCCATGGTCTCTCTGAGTCTCCCTTCCCTGGGGAACCCCCAACCCCCTATCCCCACCTCACCTCAGTCCTTGGCTACTACCAGTCACCACCTGCTTACTGGGCCAGACTGCAGTATAATTGCCACTCATCACCAGGGTTGGACCTGCTGCCTCTGCCTACCCTTGGGCTGCCCCATTGCAACCCTAGTACCCTTTCGGCCCTTAACGAGGTCTGTAGCCTGGAGTTTTTCCAGGCTGGAGCTCCCCAGATCATATGGCCTTTCCTCAGCCCTGCTCCACTTTAGGTACTTGGTTCAGCTTCCCAGCAGCCAGTCCTGTCTCCCTCTAGAGACAGACTCTCTGCCCCTGGCCCACTGCCCTCTTATAAGGGCTAGCTGGGCCCTGATTGGGATGTGGCCACAGCTGAGGCTGCTTCCCCAATCACCCTTTCCCAGCCACGGCCCTCCCCAGGGCTGCTTTTAACCCCTCCGGGCAGGAGTGGTATGATCACCCTGCTACACAGACGTATTCGAGTCAGAACGAAGGCACTCATTTTTAACAGCAAGGGTGATTAACTATTGGGATGAACTCCCCAAGGAAGAGATAGATTCCCCATCTCATGATGTCTTTGCATCCAGCCTGCTGTCCTTCTTGGAGAGGCTTTAGCCAAACAGAAGCTATTGGGCTCAGGGCAGGGGGAAGCGGATGGAGTTCTCTGGCCTGTGGTGGACTAGGTGATGTAATAGTGTCTCCTGGTCTTAAAATGTACAAGTCCCAGAGGTGGGTGAGCTTTGGGTTTCTGTTATAAACTCTCTCTAGCTGAATTTCTCATCCTGTGCCTACAGGCAGTGATAAAATCATTTCATGTCACTTCCAGACACAGACATATTTATCAGGATGGATTAAGTCATACTGATGAGACAGATGTCTTAGAGCCACAAGCGACATGCACAAGCCCAGATGTGTGTCTGATAAAATCTCTTCCAAATTAGACACAACCTTTTTTGGATAGCAGAGTGATTTAGGAGAAGAGACAATGGAACACAGGATTTGCCACACTAGGTCAAGCTAATTGTCTGTTGAGTTGAGTATCCTGTCTGCGACAGTGCCTGATGCTTCAGAGAAAGGCCAAGACCTTTACCATAATGTACTTGACCAGATGTGCACTGTTGTACATGAGGCATAAGGGAATTCCTTCCTGATCTGTTTACAACCTGGAACATGAGGCTGGATGACCCTTAGCCTAACAGGTTGTGTAGTATCCCTGGCCCTGACACTAGCTCATGCTGCAATCTCAACCAAGGGAGTGGTGTTAGGTCCTGTGCTACAGCAACACTGAATGCTGTTTGGGGTGGGGGTGAGAAAGCCCATGAGAGGGCAGCCCAAGCTGGGGAAGGGACTCTGGATCCTCTCAAAGGAGGCAGTGGGAAGACAGTTAAAGGAGGTGAAAAGAGAGGATTTGCTGAGGAAGTTGGACCTTGAAGGGCTGTGTGCAAGGAGCACAGCGGCAAGGGGCAGAGAACGACTGACTGGTGAGGCTGACCATTAGGACACTGACGTTGGGAGACAATTTGCGTGCCTAGAGAACAGGTGCTGCCCTCTGGGTGAAGAGCTGCTGTTTGTGAGTGGGCCTGCTGGAAAGAGGTGCAGCACCTCAGCATCAAAGCAAAGGAGCATTGTCAGCTGGAGAGAGACAAAGGCAGGACAGCTGGGGGGAAGTGGGACTTTGGCGTCAGGGATGGGAGGAGCTGACACAGAGTGGTGGTGAAAAGCTTCTCTTATGGTGATGGTAACTGTGGTGGGGCGGTGCCCCGCCCCCTGAGAAGAAGGCTGGAACAGGCCTTTGAGGCGGTGCAGACCGGCAGCCAATCAAGAGAGGCCTGTTAGGAGCCAATCAGGGCAGGGCAGAGGCAGCCAATCAGGGCCAGGTTAGGCCCTACATAAAGGCTGCCTAGCAGGAGGAAAGGCAGTCTCTCTCTGACTACCAAGAGAGGAGGACTGGCTTCTGGGCTGAAAAGTAGTGAGCAGAGCAGAGCAGAGCAGAGCAGAGCAGAGCAGAGCAGAGCAGAGCAGAGCAGAGCTGGAGAAGGGCAGAAGGAGTTGGGGATCTCCAGCCAAGGAAAACCCCAGGCTGCAGGCCTTGCTAAAAAGGGCCGAGAGGATGCACAGGGCCAAAGGGGAAGTGGCCCAGGGACAAAAGTCTGACAACAGGAGAGAAGGAGGGCAGGGAGGCTGCCGCTAGAGGGTCCCTGGGTCAGGACCCAGAGTAGTGGGGGGCCCTTGGACCCCCTCTTCCCCCATGTACTACACCTGGCTGAGGAGGAGCCTGGCCTGATACAGGCTGTGTCTGTCCCATGTGACAAAGGGCCTAGACTTTGAGGCTGCATCTGGCCACTAGAACAGGTGCAGACTGAGGGCTGCTGATAACACCAGACCCCTGAAAGGGGGTGAGACCAGAGCAGTGGGCACTGCCAGAGGGCAGTGTCCTGAAGAGGACACCGCCAAGCAGGGAGCAACGTGGGTCTGGACACCACCAGGGGAGCAGACAATGGATGGGACAGCACTGGCAGAGGGCGCCCCCCAGGGGACAGAGCTAATTCCCAGATGTGCCAGCGGGAGGCGCTGCAGTGGCAAATCCCAACCCTGTCATAGTAACATACAGATTATCATTTTCCTCAGAAAGCATCTGATGTTACTTCATCTTATTTATATTCTGTTATTCCTGCCAATTTTCTAGTTTTTTTTCCATTACAAAGTTTAAAATGGAAGGTGATCTCCATTGTGTCGGTTTGCCTCTGCCTCTTCTCCCAGTAGGCACAGCCTAACTGGGGACTGGCTCCCTGAAACTGGCATCATGACCACAGTAGGAGGAGCCCAAAGCAAGGGTAACCATCTTAGAACAACATGAGTCTGTCAGGGGATAGCACAGGGGAAAGGTCAACGGTTGGGGCCCAACTGCCACTTGTACAGATACTCCTACCACATGTGATGGGGTGTACAAACCCCACACTGGACACCAAGATGTTAAGGAGCTGATCTAGGGTTAGGATCAGCCTGCCCTGCCCCACCACACCTGTGCCACTCATACAGGCTGGAGGAAGAGTTAAAAGGGGAGCACAGCAGCTCACTGGTGGGCAGACCAAGGAAAAGAACAGATGCTCAGCTCCCGAGGAAAGGGCTGATGGAAGGCAGGAGTTTCTCAGACAACCACTGCCTGAAGGGCCCTCCCTGAGCAAAGGGAGGGCCTGATCCTGATGTACCCTGAGAGAGAGTCATAGAATTATAGAATATCAGGGTTGGAAGGGATCTCAGGAGGTCATCTAGTCCAACCCCCTTCTCAAGGCAGGATCAGTCCCCAACTAAATCATCCCAGCCAGGGCTTTGTCAAGCCTGACCTTAAAAACCTCTAAGGAAGGAGATTCCGCCACCTCCCTAGGTAACTCATTCCAGTGCTTCACCCAGGGCCGGTGCTTCCATTTAGGCAACCTAGGCGGTCACCTAGGGAGCCAGGATTTGGGAGGGTGGCAGACTGCCCCGGTGGGACCTCCCGCAGGCGTGCCTGCGGAGGGTCCGCTGGTCTTGCGGCTCCAGTGGAGCATCCGCAGGCACGTCTGCAGCAGGTCCACTGGAGCCATTGCCGGCTTTAGGAAGTGCGGGGCCCAATTCGAACATTTTCGGCGGGGCCCTGGCAGGGATGACTTAAAAAAAAAAAGTGGAAAAAAAAGCCTTTAATTTCTTTCATGTATTATTTACTTTCCATAACTATATAAATAAAATTATATATTATGTACATTGCATCATATATGCTGTTGATTGGTTATTAATGACTGCCGTTTCACATGTGTGGGTCCCAGCTGCTCCCTGCCCCCCTCATTGAAGCAGGTGTGCAGGATTACTGCCCTGGGAACTGCAGGGCACAAGTGGACATGGGGCTGGCTGGAGGCAGGGCAGGAGCTGACTGGAGGTAGGGTCTGGCTGCAGGCAGGGCAAGGGGTGCGGGGCTGGTTGGAGATAGGGGGTGTGTGGGGCGGGCTGGCTTCAGGCAGGGCCGCGGGGGGATGCAGCAGGGGTTGGCAGGACTGGAGACAGAGGAGTGTGAGACTGGCTGGCTTCAGGCAGGGGGGTGCAGCAGGGGTTGGCTGGAGACAGGGCAGGGTGTGCAGGTCTGGTGCGGGCAGCAGTGTGTGTGAGGCTGGCTGGCTTTGGGCAGGGCCACAGGGGTGTGTGGCAGGGGTTGACTGGAGACACTGCAGAGGGTTTGACAGGGAGTGGCTGTGGGCACGGGGTGCAGAGCTGGCTGCAGGCATGGGGAGCGGGGCTGGTGTGGGCAGGGCAGGGGGTACAGCAGAGGCAGCTGGAGCCCCAGCCCTTTAAATAGCCCCCAAGCTCCCTGCTATCCCAAGGTTTTGGGGGCTATTTAAAGGGCCCCGGGCTCCTTAGGTTCTACCCCACCCCGGACCTTTTAAATAGCTGCGGGAGCCCTGGGGAATGCATGGGGGTGGTGGGGCTCTGGCGGCTATTTAAAGGACCGGAGTGGCAGATGCAGCTGGAGCTCTGGCCCTTTAAATAGCCCCTGGAGCCCCTCACTACCCTAGGGCTCTGGAGCCTATTTAAAGGCCCGGAGCTCCAGCCAGGAGAATGGGGCCACAGGGCTTGCCGTGCTCTGGCCGGGGCTCCAGCCGGGAGAGCGGGACCACGGGGCTTGCCGCGCTCCGGCGGGGCCTCCAGCTAGGAGAGCAGGGCCGCGGGGCTTGCCGCGCTCCAGCCGGGGCTCCAGCTGGGGCCTCGGGGCTTGCAGCGCTCCGGCTGGAGCTCCAGCCGGGAGAGCGAGGCCTCGGGGCTTGTAGCGCTCTGGCCGGGGCTCAAGCCAGGAGAGCGGGGCTTGCTGCGCTCCGGCCGGAGCTCTAGCTGGGGCCGCAGGGCTTGTCTCGCTCCCGCCTGCGCTTCGCTCAAGGGAGCGGGACCAAAGAAGACCTCTGAGCAGATCGCAGCCAGGGACCCGGGGTAAGTTTAAAAAAAAAAAAAGTCTAAGGCATGGGGCCCTCTTAGGCGCGGGGCCCGATTCCTGGGAATCGGGCGAATCGGCCTAAAGCCGGCCCTGACCGGAGCCGCGGGACCAGCGGACCGTCTGCAGGGACGCTTGCGGCAGGTCCACTGGAGCCGCGGGACCGGCGAGCAGGCCCTGCTCCCAGGGCGCCAAAAACTCTCGCACTGCTCCTGGCTTCACCACACTCCTAGTGAAAAAGTTTTTCCTAATATCCAACCTAAACCTCCCCCACTGCAACTTGAGACCATTATTCCTTGTTTTGTCATCTGCTACCACTGACAACAGTCTAGATCGATCCTCTTTGGAACCCCCTTTCAGGTAGTTGAAAGCAGCTATCAAATCCCGCCTCATTCTTTTCTTCTGCAGACTAAACAATCCCAGTTCCCTCAGCCTCTCCTCATAAGTCATGTGCTCCAATCCCCTAATCATTTTTGTTGCCTTCCGCTGGACTCTTTTCAATTTTTCCACATCCTTCTTGTAGTGTGGGGCCCAAAACTGGACATAGTACTCCAGAGGAGGCCTCATCAATATCAAATAGAGGGGAATGATCACGTCCTTTGATCTGCTGGCAATGCCCCTACTTATACAGCCCAAAATGCTGTTAGCCTTCTTGACAAGGGCACACTGTTGACTCATATCCAGCTTCTCCTCCACTGTAACCCCTAGGTCCTTTTCTGCAGAACTACTTCCTAGCCATTCGGTCCCTAGTCTGAAACAGTGAATGGGATTCTTCCGCCCTAAGTGCAGGACTCTGCACTTATCCTTGTTGAACCTCATCAGATTTCTTTTGGCCCAATCCTCTAATTTGTCTAGGTCCCTCTATATCCTATCCCTACCCTCCAGCATATCTACCACTCCTCCCAGTTTAGTGTCATCTGCAAACTTGCTGAGAGTGGAGTCCATGCCATCCTCCAGATCATAAATGAAGATATTGAACAAAACCGGCCCCAGGACTGACCCTTGGGCACTGCACTTGATACCGGCTGCCAACTAGACATGGAGCCATTGATCACTACCTGTTGATCCCGACGATCTAGCCAGCTTTCTGTCCACCTTATAGTCCATTCATCCAGCCCATACTTCTTTAACTTGCCAGCAAGAATACTGTGGAAGACCGTGCCAAAAAGCAGCAAAGAGTCCTGTGGCACCTTATAGACTAACAGACGTTTTAGAGCATGAGCTTTCGTGAGTGAATACCCACTTCGTCAGATGCATGTAGTGGAAATTTCTAGGGGCAGGTATATATATGCAGGCAGGCTAGAAATAATGAGGTAGTTCAATCAGGGAGGATGAGGCCCTGTTCTAGCAGTTGAGGTGTGAAAACCAAGGGAGGAGAAACTGGTTCTGTAACTGGCAAGCCATTCAAAAACTTTGCTAAAGTCAAGGAATAACATGTCCACTGCTTTCCCCTCATCCACAGAGCCAGTTATCTCTTCATAGAAGGCAATTAGATTAGTCAGACATGACTTGCCCTTGGTGAATCAATACTGACTGTTCCTGATCACTTTCCTCTCCTCTAAATGTTTCAGAATTGATTCCTTGAGGACCTGCTTCATGATTTTTCCAGGGACTGAGGTGAGGCTGACTGGCCTGTAGTTCCCCAGATCCTCCTTCCCTTTTTTAAAGATGGGCACTACATTAGCCTTTTTCCAGTCATCGGGGTCCTCCCCCGATCACCATGAGTTTTCAAAGATAATGGCCAATGTCTCTGCAATCACATCTGCCAACTCCTTTAGCACCCTTGGATGCAGCACATCCGGCTCCATGGACTTGTGCTCATTCAGCTTTTCTAAATAGTCCTGAACCACTTCTTTCTCCCCAGAGGGCTGGTCACCTCCTCCCCATACTGTGCTGCCCAGTACAGGAGTCTGGGAGCTGACCTTGTTCGTGAAGACAGTCATTCCCTCCTCTCTCTTACTAACTCAGTTTATTTGTATTAATTCTCCTTGCATTTTGTTCATAGACTGCCCCAAAAGGTGAGAGACTTTGATGTTACCTGGCCTGAGGGCCAAATCACAGGAAGAGTTAGGCCATGACAGAAGTGGAGCATCCACCTTTGGGAGACCCCCAGCATAGAGATCACTCCTGCACCACTCCTAGCCACAAGGAGGCACAAGCAGTGAGTCGACTCCTTCACACCCAGTTTCCCTAGATTTTTTTCTGAAGAAAACTGTGAAAGTAACACTGTCATTTGGGGAATTTAAGACAATGCTTCAGTCAATGGTTAGATTACATGCCCTGCCAGAAAGACAAAAACCGGAGATTCTGCTGGGGCAATTAGAGGGTGCAGCTAGACAGGAAGTGCAGACATGGCCAGAAAATGAAAAAGGAGCTTTAGAACGGATAGTTAGAAGGCTAGGCTGTGTGTCTGACATTTGCATCTTGTCAGAAGTGAAGCAGAGGTTCTTCTCCAGAGTCCAGTAGAGAGTCTAGAGGAGTATGCATTGGTATGCCCAGCAGCTTTGCAAGCAATAGAAAAATTAGAACTTCATGAAGCCCTAGATACTGACAAAATGCTGAAGGACAAATTTGTTGAGGGGCGATGATACATTACGGAGGAAACTAAAGCTATTACTAAGATAGAATCCAGAAATTTCCTTTCTAGACTTTAAGGAGTATGTTAAACTTCTGGGTGGTAAAGGACCAGACAGGGTAGTTACCATGTGTCCACAACATGGTTGCAAATCTTTTGTTGACATGCAGCCTATAGATGGTGGGCACTGTGTGGGGCAGACTAGACAGAAGTCAGAGGATGGTAATTCTGGAATGGAAGATACTTTTCAAAGAAAATTTAAAAGGGAGATAGAGGAATTGAAAGAACACTCCTTGATGATATAAGGAAAGAAATTCAGTGTATAAGACTGACTTTGAAATAGGAGTTCCCAGCATCTAGAGAATACGAGCACAGGCTACAGGGAGTCAGAATAGGGTAAATGGGACAACTGATAAGTTTGATCATGATGGCAACCCTATTTGCAGAAGATATAGTGAGGTGGAATGTATAGAAAGGGGAATATTAATGCCATGGCTTTAAACACACAGTCTCCTGGATCAGGGGTCAGACCGCAGGGAACAGAGAATAGACCCAAATGACATTAAAGGGCAGGCTACTGCTGTAGGAAGGTGTCCAATTGTGTTGGATAAGATTAATGGACTAGAAATGTGAGCCTTGCTAGAAAGCAGGTCTTGAGTCACTACCTTACGGAGCCAACATTTTAGGAAACATTGGACTCCAGATTGATTGTTAACTACCATGAACAGGATGAAATTGGTAGCAGGAAATGGTTTGGCTATCTCATGTGCTGGCTATATAGAGAAACCATTGTTATTTGTAAAACAAAAGCTGGTCTGCAGGGTCAGGATTATGTTTTACTGGAATCTTGTTGGGACAAAAGAAGAAGATTCCACAACAGTGGCAAAAAGTGTTGTTGTGGGAAAAGGATTATTACCAGTCTGGATGCTAAATTATAGGGCCAGACTGTGACACTAAATAGAAATCAGGTGGTTGGTGTCTGATGCGCATAGGTTGAGAGAACATCTTGGTGCTCAAGAAATAGGTTGTGGAAGTGGGACATCTGCAGATAGTAATCCAGGATGCCGGGACAGAGCCATACGCATGGACAAAGAAAATAGACTTGGGAATGCCTACAGCATCTGCAGAGCATGTTGACAGGTTGGTACAATTGATTGAGAAAGCTTTCTCACAATCTCCTTTGGATTGTGGTATGCCACCAGACACAGCACACTATACCCACTGGCGTACAGCCTCTAATTAGGGAACCATTTTGATCAATTGATTCAGATTTGTACAACCAGTGAAGGAAATAAGAGATGTTGGAAGCTAATGTAATAAAAGAGAGTGATAGTGCAGGGGCAGTGCTCATTAGGCTAGTTGAGGAAAAAGATAGGGAAACTAGACTTTTTGTGTAAATTACCAAAAACTGAACCGGGTCACCCATAAAGATGCCTCTCCCTTATCGAGAACTAAAGATTCCTTAATGGCATTTAAGTCATCAATTTTCTACTCTACTCTCCATTTAGCAAGTGGGTATTGGCAAATTGGAAGTGGCACCAAAACATGAAGAGAAAAATTCTCTGACACCCACAGGGCTTTGAGTTGACAAGAATGCCATTAGGATTATGTAATGCTCTGAGGACTTTTCACAGCCTTGACAATGCTCCAAAAATCTCTGAAAAGCTTGATACCTGTTTATTGCATCTAGGAGACATCATTGTGTATTCCAAATCCTTTGAGGAACAGTTACAACACTTGGGTATGGTATTTGAAAGACTTACACAGTATGGATTAAAAATAAAACCTTCAAAATGTCATTTTCTAAAAGAAATGGTGAATTTTTGGGGGACAGATAGGGTGTGTCTACACTGCAACTAAACACCCGCGGCTGGTCCGTGTCAGCTAACTTGGGCTTGTGGGGGCTCAAGCTGTAGGTCATAAAATTGTGGTGTAGACATTCAGGCTCAGCATGGAGCCTCAGCTCTGGGACCTCTCTCCTGATATAGAGAGTGCTAGAGGAATAGCCAGTACTTGCTATGGTATGAGACTTACAGAAGTTCTTGGGATTTGTTGATTATTATTGCTGATTTATAAAGGACTTTGCTGACATTACTCTGCCATCACATGAATAGCTAAGAAACACGAGATAAGAAAATTACCAAAGCTGCCCAGGTAAAATGGAGAGCAGAATGCCAAGCAATAGTTGAAGAAATGAAATCTCTCCTAGTGAAATCACCTAGCCTGGCATACCCAGATTATGAACTACCATTTAGAGTGTCTACTGATGCCAGTAACAAAGGATTGGGAGCCATCCTTGCTCAGGACCAAGATGACAGGGAGCAAGTGATTGCTTGTGCAAGTTGGGGCTTAAAAGGATCTGAAAGAAAATATGAGAGATACCATTCATTCAAAATGGAATTCCTAGCATTGGTCTGTATGTAGTGGTGTTGTAGCTGTGTCAGTCCCAGAATATTAGAGAGAGGAGATAGGTGCGGTAGAATCTTTTATTGAACCAATTTCTGTTGGTGAAAGAGACAAGCTTTGGAGATGCACAAAGATCTCTTCAGGGCAGCTGAAGAGCTCTGTGTAGCTTGAAAGCTTGTCTCTCTCATGACAAACTGGTATCCCACAGTGCACTTCAAAAATGTCCCACACTGGCATGGGGCACAATGGCATGGGGGTCACTGGGATGCCTACCCACTGTGCACCACATCTTTTGCCAACACAACTTCTGACGGCATCATGTGCTCATCATGATTGATGATTACACAACATTTGTAGTGGTGGTTCCTGTGAAGGATTTGTCTGTGCAGACTATGGTCCAGGCCTTCTGGACATATTTTGTAAGGCCTTATGGATACCCAGTCAAAGTGTTGACAGATCAGCGAACTGCTTTTGAGTCTGAGCGCTGCATGGGGCAAGAGATCATAATGTAACATGGAACCTTTTCTGACTGCCTCTATTTGCATAGTCCTGCTCCAGGTACCATCCTAATACTGCATTAAAGTAGCCTATTATTCTCCCTCTTCCACATAACCTAATTTAAATTCTCTTCCACCGGGTACTGAATGTTACTGCCCATTCTTTCTGGTGCTAGGAAGACTCCACCCTTTGAAGTGTCTCTCTCTGTTCATCCTGCATCCACTCTTGCTTTTGCTAAGACTTCTGCTTGCTGAGCAAGATGACTGCACCCTGGCTGAGGCAAAGCATTCGCTGGTGAGCAGACTTGGGCTGAGCTTTTCAAAGGAATCTAAGCAAACTAGGCACCCAGACCTCTCTGAAATTCAGCTCTCTTACTTTTCTTGGAAAATCCTTTCTTGATACATGGGTGTCTGCCTCATACAAGCAGTGGCAGTAAATTGTGGTTTGTTTGTTAAGAAACTATGTATGCAAAGGAGTTTGCCATGGAGCTGTGAGTCCTCTTGGCTGTGAGTCAGACAGCAGAACTAGGGGGTGTACAATGGACCATTTGTCTTTTACAAAAGCTTAATATTTAGCCTTGATTTAGTTGAGAATTGGTCCTGATTTGAGCAGGAGGTTGGACTAGATGGCCTCCTGAGGTCCCTTCCAACCCTGATATTCTATAATTCTATGATGAATATCCACGAGTCAGCTGTGTGTTAGAATGCCCCCAGACACAATGGTGTGCTCATGTGTCTTCTCAACAGGGCTGCTTGCATCAGTAAAACCTCCTCAGCATGAGGGAGAATGGCAGAACAGGGCCCTGTAGGATGCTTGCTCAGTGGCCTGTGGAAAATGACTGGATGGATCTCTGCCCAGTTCATAGCACTGTCGCATCTGGCACCAAATCAGACCCCTCCTTTGGCAGCCCCTGTAAAGAAATAAAGAATGATGTCTCCATGGAGAGTGAGTTCCTCTCCTGCCCTAGGTGGCAGAGATCCCTCAAGTGTGGATTAAGGGACATGGGTGGCATTCTTTTCTTCCCCTTGGTTCTAGTCTGAGGCCAGATATACACTGGAAAATGTC
The DNA here is from genome assembly GCF_025201925.1 of Gopherus flavomarginatus. Taxonomy (NCBI): domain Eukaryota; kingdom Metazoa; phylum Chordata; order Testudines; family Testudinidae; genus Gopherus; species Gopherus flavomarginatus. The sequence continues at coordinate 52,969,120 of NC_066624.1, forward strand.
ACCAGCAGCATTTTTGCTGGTATACAGCTGCCAATACTGCAATGTCGCTAGAGTGCATGCCCTCTGGGATGCCTTTGCCAGTGCTGTCATTGGTTGTGTTGGCAAAAGACGTGGTGCACAGTAGGTAGGCATCCCAGTGACCCCCTCGCCAGTGTGCCCCATGCCAATGTGGGACATTTTTGCAGCGCATTGAGGGATACCAGCACTCCTTTCAGGGAATTATGAGAGCTTCGAGTCAAGTTCCAACAATTTCCTTTGTTCCATCCCATATTCTTTTTCCACAGTTCCTCATGCTGCTTTTCAATTTCTCTGGCATCTCACTGGCAGACGCATGGATGGTGAAGCGACCAGCAGAGTTCTCACATCTGTTTTAAAGATAGAGTGTCTGATATTTCTGTTTTGTGGAAATTTGGTAACTATTACTACAGGTCCTGTAGCAGCAGAAATAGAAAACCAAGGGGGAGTGGATCTTGTAACAGTGAATGACAGTCCCCAGATGTGCAGGCATTTGCTCACCAGCTACATACGGTGGAATGGCACTTCTGGGCCCATGAAAAGAGCATTGAGTGGAGGAATTGGTTCATGTTGTAAATCTGGGATGATCAGCAGTGGTTGCAGAACTTCAAATGTAGAATTTGTGGACCGCTGTGCCAAGATCACTCGAGCTCTGCAGGGCAGACTCACTAAAATTAGAGATGCCTTGACAGCAGAGAAATTACTGGCAATTTTGTTCAGGAAGCCTGCAATCCTGCACTGCTATTGATCGGTGGGGGTTGGAAAATCTATGGTGGGGGCAGTTGTCATCCAGGTGTGCAAGGCTAGTAAGAGTGGACTGCGCAACAGGATTCCTGGTCGATGTGCAGGAAATAATCATGTGTGTGTGAGGGGGATGATAGATGGGATGCATATCCTGATTCTAACCCCCACCTAGTTTCTGAGTACATACACAGAAAGGGCTACTTCTCCATGACAGACAAAGCTGGGTGCTGTCTTTTTTTTGGACCAACTTCTGTTGGTGGAATCCTCTTCTTCATGTTTGGGAAAGGTACCCAGAGGGTACGGTTACACTGTGATAAAAGACGCATGGCATGGCCGTGTCTGGCCTGAGTCAGCTGACTTGGGATGAAGGGCTATAAAACTGCAGTGGACACATTTGGGCTTGGCTCAAGCTTAGGCTCCAAGACCTCATGAGGAGGAATGGTCCCAGAACCCGGGCTCCAACCTGAGACCAAACATCTACACTGCAATTTTATAGTCCTGCAGCTTGAGCCTTGCAAGCCCAAGTGAGCTGAGCTGGGTGTTTAAACTTGCTGCTGCGCGGGTTTTTTATCACCATGTGGACATATCCAGCGTGTTACAGCTAAACACAAAGTGGAACCAATTGTTAAGCATAAGGCGTTAACATGTGTTGCAAGAGACCATTCAAGATGAAGTGGGCAGTTAACACTTCTGTAGTCACAGGACAAAGCTAGGTTAGTGGGTTACAGATTGTTGAGCCATAAATCCAGTGCCTTTATCGAGTCCTGGATTTTTAGTGTCTAACACAGCTATGAATTTAAACCCAGAGACTTCCTTTTTGAAGGTGTTGTGCAAGTTTCCTTTGAAGATGAGGACTGAGAGGTCAAATATGGAGTCATCATTTTGTGAAAAGTGTTCACCAAAAGATAGCAGGGCATTTTGGTCTGTTACTTCTCCATGGTTATGCAAGTGCTGGTGTATCCCTGGAAATCATAGAATCATAGAAGATTAGGGTTGGAAGAGACCTCAGGAGGTCATCTAGTCCAACCTCCTTCTCAAAGCAGGACCAACACTATCTAAATCATCCCAGCCAGGGCTTTGTCAAACTGGGCCTTAACCTCTAAGGAAGAAGATTCCACCACCTCTCTAGGTAACCCATTCCAGTGCTTCATCACCCTCCTAGTGAACTAGTGTTTCCTAATATCCAACCTAGACTGCAACTTGAGACCATTGCTTCTTGTTCTCTACTTATTTCATTGATGTTGGCATTGGCTGATCTGGAGAGGTGCATGATGCTTGCATCTTTACAAATGCTGGTCTTTTTGAAAAGCTGCAGTCAGGGCCATTTTCCCCAGATCGGCACATTCGCACCATAAGTGCCAACTGTGTGGGTGCTCCAGGGCTGTAGCATCCACAGGGAAAAATGAGTGGGTGCTTGTAGTGAGGCGGATAGACCTCCCTCCTCAGGGATGAGTGAGGGAGTATTACACACCCCTTGGAGGGAGAAGCCTAGGCCGCCCCACCCCCCTCGCTGGAAGGACAAGGGTGTGGCAAGTAGTATAAAAGACCAGACCCGCAGCCCGTTGAGGGAGAAGCCTGCAGAGGGGAAGGATGACCCGCTAATTCCAGAGCAGCACGGAGCGGATTCCCCCCTGACTCAGCCCAAGCCCTGGATGTGGACGACAACTGGCCCAGAGTGCCTGCCGCCGCTTACCCAGAGGAGCCAGATGATGATTGGATGTCAGAGGTACCCACCCCAGGGGAGGCAGGAGGTGGCCCAGAGGCAGCCCCCGGAGCACTGTTTGCAAAGCCCCGAACCCCCGCATCAGTGTGTTGTGGTTGGATCCCCACCGACCCCAGGGCATCTGATTCTGACCCTGCCAGGGAGGAGGGCCTGCATATCTCTGCCCCCCACCCCCCAGGTGGCTGACCCTCGTGCCTCTGGAAGGTGCTCTCTCTGAAGATGAGTGGCCCCAGCCCCCTTGAAACTGTTGTTTGCTGGCTGCCTGAGCCCTGCAAGCCCAGGCCTCAGCCTACCTTAAGACTAGTGTTTGCTGGCTGCCTGAGCCTACCCAGGCTTATAGCCAGCCCCATGAGATTGTTGTTCGCCAGCTGCCAGAACCCAGACGGGCTCCGGCCCTAGTTAAGCTGTGACAAGCTTGGCAGCTGGCTACCGCCAGCCCTTCAGTGACCTCCCTCTTCCCGGGGTGAGGGAGTGTTGCAGTACTCCACACCCAACAGCAGTCAAGCTCCCCATCCTTGCTTCCTTCTCCCATGACAGTGCACTGCGTTTCTGCTCTTCCCCCTCCCTCACAGCGCTTCCCGCTGCCCCGCAGCCTAACAGCTGTTTTGTGGCACTTGGGACTTTCCAGGAGGGAGGGGGAGGAGCAGGGACACAATGTGCTCAGGGGAGGAGGCAGAGAAGAGGCAGGGCAGGGGTGGGGACTTTGGGGAAGGGGTGGAATGGGGGCAGGGCAAGGCCAGTGCAGAGGCGAGGCTGGAGGGGGGAGGTTTGAGCACCCACTGGGAAGAGGGGAAGTTGGCACCTATGATTTGCACTGGTGGGGTTTCAGTGCCTGTTATGATTCTCAGGGACCTGACTTGCCCTTTGCTTTCTTAGCTCATGAAGCCATATGTCAGAGACCTAGACAACAGCAAGGAAAGATTTCACTATTGACCCAGCAATTTCAAGACAACTGTTGAATGTGTATTTGGTAGATTAAAAAGAACACTGGAGATGTCTCATGACTAGCCTGGACATCGGCGAGCTGAATATTCCCAGTTATCTCTGCATGTTGTGTCTTACATAATATTTATGAAGCAAGAGTTGGGGGCAACATGACTGGCAGGGTGGAGGGGCGAGCTGGAAAGACATTCTGGTGATTTTGAACAGCCAGACACAAGGACAATTATAAGAGTGCACTGTAGTGCTGTCAGGGCCGGCTCCAGGTTTTTTGCCACCCCAAGCAAAAAAAAAAAGCCAGAGTACCACTCATTGAAAAGTGCCACCCCAAGCGCATGCTTGGAACGCTGGTGCCTAGAGCCGGCCCTGGGTGCTGTATGGCTGAGGGAGACCTTAAAAGATCACTTTAACAGTATGCCATAATACTGCAGTGTGCTGCTCTCTGTCTGTGGAGTTTAATGACTGTAAACCTGTTCTGAATCTGGTGGGAGGGGTGCTGATTTGAGTGGTCACATGCCTATGGGACTGTTGCTGGAGGACTGTTTTGTCCACTACTGGTACTGCAGTGTTCACACAGACATTGTGTCACTGCAGAGCTTGTGTCAATGGGGGAAGTGGTATAACATGACTGACAAAATCAAGATATTACTGGCAAGACTCCAGATTGAGTGTGCTGAAGTAATGCAAAATTTAACGGTAATATGTTGTAGTGTAGACCATGCCTGTGTTATGGTACAAGGGTTTAGAGATTACCCTGCTCCATAGCTGACACAAGATAGTGCAGTAGCATTGTCCTTTAGAAATGCCTAAGTTACATCTAAATATATGGCTAAGTATGACACCCAGGAAAGGGTTAATATAAGAAAAAAGATGCAGATGCTAGGCATGATACATCAGACACCAGCCAATGAGAACTGATCTGATGTAATGGTGACAATATGATGTTTCGTTCCATGATTGTTTTGTTACATGCCAATGTGCTGGTTCGTTTTCAGACACAGAGGACAGTTGGAGATTTGTCCTGGCTTCCCTGTGTTAGTTCATTTCAGCTGTTAGAGAACTCAGTAATTGTTCTCATTTTCTCTCTCTTTCTCTCTCTCTCTCTCTCTCATCTCCAGACCTTTAGTTGCTATATTACGCTAAAAATAACTGTTTGCTAGACCTGTGCGCTCAAATTAGGGTTGCCACCTTTCTAATTGCTGGTAACTGGACTCCTGAGGCTGTACCCCTGCCCCACCTCTTCCCCCAGACTCCACTCCCCTCCACCTCTTCCCTTGATGCCCTGCCCCCTTCTCCACCTCTTCCCCCCTCAAGGCCAAGCCCCTGTCACTTGCTCCTCTTCCCCCCTTCCCCTGTCATTCACAGGATCATCTCCACTTTTCTGCCCACCCCCCCAGTAGGACTCCCTCTGCTCTGGGGCTGGAACAGGAGCTGCTGCAGCCTGGCAAGGAGCCTGCCTGTAGTTAGGAGATGTCCCTGGCTGAGCAGGGACTGACGCAGGCTAACCTGGTGCCTCCCTGGCCCCTGTGATAACTGCGCTTTTGGTGGCCATCAATACATCTGACCAGACACTGCCAGGTCCACTTTTCGACTGGACTTTCTGGTTGAAAACCAAGCACCTGGCAATCCTATGGCACCCAGACCCAGAAGCCAAAAGCTGGACTGTCCAGGTAAAACCTGGATGGTGGCAACCCTAACTTAAATCCCAGCTGATTCCATAGGAAGAGGTATCAGGTCTAGGATCCTTTTCTTCCCTAGTGGAATGGAAAGGCCAGCTGATCACATATTCAAAATGCTTAACTCTTTTAGCATTCCTTTTCTAGTGCAGGAAAATTCACTGTTCTGCAGCTATGCTGCATACCAAACACACTGTTTCTGCCTTCAGTGTATTCAGTTCAAGGTCTTTCTTTAATAGCCTTGGTTTCACCATTTCAAAATAATTCCAAAGAGATCTTGCTGATGACTCTGGGGGTAGGATGGGATGATACATGGCTATGTCATCATGGGTCTGCATGTTAATGGCAACCTGCAAACATTATAATGGTACATCAAGGAAGGGAAAACACTGTTGGCTCCCAGAATATACCCTTCTTCATCAGATTCCCATTCTCAGTCAGTCTGATCTCCTGCTAGGAGATTTTAAAAAGGCCAGTCTAATTAAAGTCAACATAAATTTGGCTCTCTTAGAATATGACTGACTAATAATATATGACACTCTAGCAACACAGAGTTAATAAATTATACTGACTGCTGAGCACCAGCCAGCTTTTTGTGAGCTATGCTAGGGACTGCCAATAACCCATGGCTTGTAAATCATGTCTGCTCAGGCTCTTCTTGAACAGACTGGATTCCATTATCTGAATTCCATACACGTGTGTGTCTTACACACAGCAAGTAATTTATGGCTTCCAGGGTAACTATTGGCTAAAGGTTCTTCATTTAAAGCTCTTTATAGGGTATTGGTTGGCTCTGGGAATTAGAGGTGGGTTATGAAGTCTTTCACACCCTTAATTATTGAAGGAAATCTAACCTGGGTCAAAATCTGGCTAGTAATGGGAGGAGTAATTATCTTCTGATGTCTCTTCAGTGGCTCCTATGTGAAACAAATGATTGGTCTCAGTCTAGTTCCTAGTGGACAACTTCTATAGCTGCTGCACTGACTGGCCCCTGCTACAGAGAAACCAAGGTCTGAATGGACCACAGAGACTGTGGATGCTTATCATGTCCATCTAGCTACATTGGACACAGCCTCTGATCTGAAGAAACATGGTAGCACTACAGGTGCCCCCTGGCCAGAGTTGGGCATGGCAGATTCCCCACCAATGAGGGCCAGGTCCTCTGCTAGCGTAGTTTGGCAGAGCTCCATTGACTTCAGTGGGAGGGGCATCAGGACTGACTTTAGTGGAACTACATGGATCTATACCAGCTGCGTATCTGGCCCTACAGATTTCTCCTGTCCCTCCACTGAACCAAGGGAACCACCACCAGCATTTAATCAGGAGCACCACCTACAGCATGACTCAGTATAAGGGTAAAGGAAATGCAGTATTAAGGGGCAGGCGGCATCAAAATAAGAAGCCTGGTTTTGATAAGAAAAGGAATAATTTTGACCCAACTTCTTCCTCCTCTTCCAAAGAAACTGGGAGCAGGGGCTTCATCAATTCCGCACAGTGGGTCGGATTCTGAACCTTGAAACTTTCCTCCTTATTAACTGCCCCATAGCAGTGGGCTATCACTGCTGAGCCTGCTCAGTGTGCATCTGCTAAGATCTGTAGCAGTCTATTGAAGCCCTGATATCCTCTGTCACCTCACACTGAGGGGTAAGGTAGATTGCACATTTTCTCTGGCCAGCTCAACAGGGAACGGAGCTGTTGCTGCTTGGGGCATCTGCATGAAGGAGAGTGTAACATCCATAGCGAAACCCTTCCAGTAAAATGCATTAACATCAGGACAAAAGGAAAACCAAGTGTAAGACCAAGATCACAGTCCCTGTCAATCCAGAGGCCTGCCACAATTTTGGCTGCATTCTGCAAATTCTAAGGGCAGGTATATACTAGAAGCACTACATTGACATTGCTGCACTGATGCAGCTGCGCCACTATAGTGCATCTGGTGAAGACGCTGTATGCCAATGGGAGAGCCCTCTCCAGTTGGCATAATTACTCCACCTCCATGGGAAGTGGAAGCTGTGTCTCCTGTCGACATAATGCCAGTATGGACAGCGCGTAGATTGCTGTAACTTGTCTTTTTTGCACCCCTGAGCATCGTAACTTACATCAACTTAAACAGAAGTATAGACCTGCCCTTAACCCTTCAGTACTTCTTCACTGGGAGGATATACCCATCACAAGGGAAACTGAGGTGCTGCTCTTCTCTAAACCCAGCCCCAACACAGCAACAGCAAAGGGGAGCAAGTGTCTCTCCATCATCCCATTCACATCAGCCAGATGTATAAGTCGTGGCCTAATTAAGACTATTTTAATGTTAATTAAACTTGCTTATTGAACAAAGGCATTTCACCCTGGTTTTTACTTTAAAAATACCTGGGGAAATCAGTGGAAAAAGTCATAGATCAGATCTATAGTCCTCTGATCGGCTACTTGGTGCTGATCAGGCAGCACCAAGCAGCTAGAAAGCAGAGTGAAAGGGGTAGCTGGGGATTCCTGTGTAAGAATCACAGAGTTAGAAGGGACTGCAAGGATCATCTAGTCTAACCCCCTGCCAAGATACAAGATTTGTTGTGTCTAGAACATCCGAAACAGATGGCTATCCAGCCTCTTTTTGAAAACCTCCAATGAAGGAGCTTCCACAAATTCTCAAACATTTTGTTCCATTGTCCTACTGCTCTTACAGTTAGGAAGTTTTTCCTGAGATTTAATCTAAATTTGTTGTGCTGTAGTTTGAACCCAATGCCTCTTGTACTGCCCTCTGTGGCAAGAAAGAACAACTTTTCTCCAACATTTTTATGGTAGCCTTTCAAGTATCTGAAGAGCACTATCATGTCCCCCTGCAATCTCCTCTTTTCCAAACTAAACATACCAAGTTCCTTCAGCCTTTGTTCATATGGCTTGCATTCTATCCCTTTGATCATCTTTGTTTCTCCCCTCTGGATGTGTTCCAGTTTCTTCACATCCTTTCTATACAGTGGTGACCAAAATTGGACGTAGTACTCCAGTTGAGGTCTAACCAGTGTTGAGTAGAGCGGTAATATCACCTCCCATGACTTGCATGCTATAACTCTCTAAATGCAACACAAAATTGCATTTGTTTTTAGTTTTTTTGCAACAACATCACATTATTGACTCATGTAGCACCTTACATTTCTCTTTGAATTTCATTTTGTTGTCTATAGCTCAGTTCTCCAATTTATCAAGATCCCTTTGAATTTTAGCTCTATCCTCAAGTGTTTGCAGTCTTCTAGCTTTGTGTCATCTGCAAAGTTGATCAGTATACTCTCCATTCCTACATCCAGGTCATTAATAAAGATGTTAAACAATACCAGACACAGAACTGATCCCTGTGGAACCCCACTTGAGACTGCCTTTCAATCTGACATCATTCCATTATTAGTGATTCTTTGTTTGTGATTGTTTAACCAATTATGTATCCATTTAATGGTAGTTCCACCAGCCCGCATTTCTCCAGCTTACTTATCAGAATGTGATGTGGGACTTTGTCAAAAGTCTGGCTGAAGTCCAAGTATACTATATCCACTGCATTCCCCCCATCCACCAAACCAGTTACCTTGTCAAAGAAGGAAATCAAGCTGGTTTGGCATGCTTTGTTTTTGGTAAATCCCTGGTGGCTGCTAGTGATCACCCTTCACCCTCCAGGTATTTAGCAAATTGAATGTTTTATACATGGCTCTAGTAGCTTCCTAGGTACTGAAGTCAGGCTGACCTTTGCCTCTCCTCCAGTTCCTGCACTTACGCCTCATCTCCAATCACCAGTTACCAGTCCTTGCTCTGACTCCACCTCTAACTTATGAGCCTGACTCTGGCTTGACACTTGCTCTGGCCTTTGGTCTTTGACCCTCAGCTTCGATTCCTGGTTCTGACTCTGGCTGCACCACTGGCTCTGGTAACTGATAGTTGACTCTGGTGCTGACCCTTGGCTTTGTTCCCCAACCTGAATGCCTCCTCCGCCCGCTAGACCTGATTCTTCCTCTCATTACTAGGCCAGACTGCCCACATCCCAGTCCATAACAAGAAGAGGACTTGTTCTCATGAAAACAGTGTGGAACATTGCAATGCCATGGTTGCCTGGCTAGCATGTTTGCAAGGCAAGAATCTCATCAACGGGGAGATGGTACAGCTGTTTTTAATGCAAATTGCTTACTGGAAGGCAGTTATAAGGCATATTGTGACAGTTGCTAAGCTTCTCCCTGAGCAGAATTACGTAGGTATTCTTGAAGTCATCACCAAATTTGACCCATTTCTAAATGAGCATATTAAATGCTATGGAAACAAAGGGAAAGGTCACGCATCCTACTTGTCTAAAACAATCTGTGATGAGTTCATTGAGCTAATGGGAATGTAAGATTTTTGGAATCTTCAATAGTAAGTTCAACTCCTGATATTGCTCATGTTGATCAGTTATCTGCTGTTTTACGGTACTGCTTACAGGCTGCCATAAATGAGCATTTCCTTGGGTTTACTCCTATTGAAAGCCACAGGGGTAAGTTGCTTTTCAAGACTATGAAGGTTTTTTTGGACACAAACAACACAGCTATTGAAAACTGCAGATGTCAGTCATATGAAGCACAAGTAACCTGTCTGGAAAGTATAAAGATTTTCAAGCTCAGATCCAAGGACTAAACCCACTAGCTCTGCATATGCCATGCACAGCTTATTCTCTGAACTTAGTTGGAATATGCAGCGTTGATTCCAACATGGAAGCCATAAATGTCTTCAGTTTTTTCAGAAACTATATGGCTTTTTTTTGCAGCATCACCCAGGTGATGGCAGCTTCTGTGCACCAAGAGTGATCATGGAGAATTTCCTGTCTGATATGAGATAGTCCTGTCACTGAATCTTGTAAACAACTGCAGTGAACTATAAGGGCATTCAATGTTGTTTGAAAGAAACAATGGACAGTGCAGCAGAAAACAGTGAAACTCACAGGTAAGCATGATTGTTGTACAAGAAAATGTGCCAATTGGAAACTGCCTTTGAGTATGAGTGTATCTTATGGAATGTGATACTAGAAAGGTATGACAAAACTAGTATAAAGCTTCAAAAGCCAAGCTGGATCTTGTTGTTGCTGTTAATTTGCTGACTTACGTGCAAGAGTTTGTCACAGGCTTACCGTGAAGAGCAAGCAAAATATAGGACAGTGATGATGAGTCCTGCCATGAAGAACAGAAACATACTGTAAAGCAAAAATTTCTAGATGACAAAAGTGACACTATACTTCGAGGAAGAAGGAAATGTGAGTGTGGGGGGGTTCAATTCTCTCTTGTGAGCACCTCCTGCTGGCTGGGTGTGAACCTGCACACTCTTTCTCTCTCATGTGCATGGTGCCCCCTGTTGGCTGTTCCCCTCATCAGGCCGTCAGTGGCTCAGCCCTCTGGCTAAGTCACACACAGTCTAAAATGGATGAACCCCTTCCAGGGTAACAAAGGTCCAACAAGGATTATAACTGCCCTTGTTGGTCTCTGTGGCCCTGCCCCTGAACTCAGTTCTCAGCCTCTTCTGGGCTAGTTTTAAATCTATCCCTGCGCTTTTATAGAGCAGTGCCCCTAGGGCTTTCTCCCTGGAGATTCTTTGCCTTTAGTGGTTCTGTGGTGTCCCAACTCTCCAGCCAGGTCACTTCTTAACTTCAGTTCCCTTTTGTGGGGAGAAGTAACAATATTAAATGAAGGGTGGGCCCTCTCCAGGGTCTTCAGCCCCTACCTGGGCCTGCTTCAAGTCCAAGCTCCTTTCTTGGACTTTTAATATAGAGTCTTACTCTTAGCCCCTTCTTGGGGCCTAGGCCACTTTTCTGGTGGCTGCTGGGGGGACCTGGGCCCACCCACTACACCAGGTCCCAACCCAAATACCAGTGGTGAGCAAGATGGGAGGACACTAACATCCCAAATAAACACCTCATCAAGAACCCAACTTAAGAACTCCGTGGCTTTTCACTCCCACAGAAAATATTGTCCAGTTTAATCGCATCTACAGACCATATGGCAGATACGCCTACTTTCTCCATAAATGGGGACTGAGACATAATCCTATTTGTGACTGCGGAAATGGACTTCCAACTATGGAACACCTCCTCAATCAATGTCCCAAATGATCATATCCTGGTGGTATCTCTACTCTCCACTCCAAGCTGCAGGAAGCAATCAATTCTTCTTCTCTCCTATGGCTTAAAAACCAGCAGTGTTGGATGTCCAAGTCTAGGCTGGCAATCCAGGTTTTAAATTCACAGATGCTCAAGGCCAAAAGGACCATTCTGATCATCTAGTCTGACCTCTGGCATAGGCCAAACAATTTCCCCCAAAGTAATTTCTACAAGATCTTCTCTAGGGATTATTGTGGGGCAGTTCTCTGGCTTGTGTCATAAAGGTGATCATAATGGGTGCTTCAGGCCTTGGAACCTATGAACTGGATCTCCCAACCTAGATATGGACTTCTAATGTTGCTCTTTTTAAGCATACGACAGAAGAACTAGAAGACCTGCAGGATTTACACCCCTAAATGAGTGCGGCATGGAGAGACCCCAGCAAAGGGAGTGACACTGGCTGAGAGTTTAATGCTGCATTTAAGGAAAATGCTCCAGCTGCAGATTAACAGCTCTCAGCTTTGTAATATCAGGAGACAAAGTATTATAAAAAGGTATTAGCAACACTTTGTTAATGCCTCACATGCCTCTGTGTTTGTTAACAGCTGCAAATGAGCTACACTCAAGTGTTTAGCAACATCAAGCTGTAAATGTCACCGGCAATGAAATCTATGTCCACAAACTGCTTCTAAAAGCTTTTAAAATTACATTGGTCCCATGCACACACAATCCAGAGGAACATAAATACCACACTATTTATTTTTATGTAGTGTCCTTGACACGGTGAATAACAAAGGGCTGCGGGCCTAAGAGCCGAGTCTGGGGAGAAAGAGAAGAAGGAGGTTTAAGGGGGCGTGCACCGACAGGATGGACATGCTGGCTCAGATAGAAGGGGTAGATGAGGTAGAATTACCCCCCGCCTTAGAGAGGGGAGGGAGAAGATGGCGGGACTAGGAAGCAGAGTAAACATATGCGGTAGTGGTGGAGATAAGCTGCTCAGAGAGGAGAGAATATAGCAAATCTATGAAGGATCATGACTGGAGAGGATTTGGGAGACCACCGGTGATGGACACTAACGGCCTGAATACCCATTGAAGGACTCCCATTGACTACAATCGGCAATAGGTTGAGTCAGTGGGAATGTAATGGCCAGGGCTAGGAGGGGATCTTGCAGCCAGATAGTAAATAGATACTCATTAGAATTATTTTATTTATTATTTGTATTGTGGGCCTGTGATGGGGTGTGCTGCTCACACTGGCCCTGCAAGAACTGAATTGTGCCAGGTGAGTCCAATTAGATAATTAGGCTCTTACTAGGGAAGCTATAGGCTGGAGACAGCTAATTAGGAAGAGGCTCACCTGTGCAGGAACAGGCAAGGCCTATAAAGCCAGGAAGCTGGCTACAGACAGGTGCTGCTAGGAAATTGGGGGCTGTAGGGAAAGCCTGCAGGAAGCTGTCACTCCCTGGGAAGAGGGAGGGGGATTTGGTGCTGCTATGCTCAGGACAAGGAAGGGAACCAGGAATGGCAGGAAGCAGTTCAGGGAAGGAGCAGTGAGGGCTGGGAGAGGAAAGCCCACGACTGCTGAGCTGAGGGTCCTGGACTGGAACCTGAAGTAGAGGGTGGGCTTGGGTTCCCCTGCCAGCCATTGAGAGAGAGGCAGTGGAAGCAGGGGTGGCTCCAGGCCCCAGCACGCCAAGCGCGTGCTTGGGGCGGCATGCCGAGGAGGGCGCTCTGCTGGTTGCCGGGAGGGCGGCAGGCAGGGTGCTTCGGCGGCATGCCTGCGAAGGGTCCACTGGTCCCGCGGCTTAGGTGGAGCTGAGGGACCAGCGGACCCTCTGCAGGCACGCCTGCGGGAGGTCCACCGGAGTGGCGACACGGCGACCAGCAGAGCACCCCCCCACAGCATGCTGCCGTGCTTGGGGCGGCGAAATGTCTAGAGCTGCCCCTGGTGGAAGGGAAGATGCCTAGGACTGCTAAAGAGAAGGGACTTTTCTACCCCAGAAGGGGGGACACTGAGTGACACTGCTGGAGGGCTGAGTCACGAGGAGGACACTGCTGTTCCTAGGGCTGAGAGAGGGAGAGACAGAGCGACTGCAGACAGAGGCATCAACATCAAGAGCTAATCCCCAGAGTGACCAGGAAGAGGTGCCAGACCAGTGGTGAGTGGTGCACCCTGACAGAGCTCCACTGTCTATAAACAGAGCCCAAAGCTCCTGCCCCAGGGGCCATACCCTCTCAGGGTATGTCTACACTGCAGTTTAAAATCCACAGCAATGAGTCTCCAAGCCTTGGTCTATGGACTCAGGCTTGACAGGCTCCCTCTACAGTACTAAAAACAGCTGTGTATGTAACCCACACACCTTATGGGTGTGGTGTTCTGTCCCATCTAGTGGCACTGAGACCACTTAGAGAGAGAGACAGATGTAAAATGAGTGTGCTCTACAGCCTTAGCTAACAGCCAGTTTGCTTTTATGTCATGTGCTAGAGGCTCAGTCACTGAGCTCCTGAGGTCATAGGTTTGATCCTGCCTGACAGCAACCAGGGTCTATTGGTATTACATGTAAGCTTGGGCTGGAACTTGGGCTCTGAAGTCCACCCCCCCCCCCCCCGGCTTCTGAGCTCACGCTCCCACCCAAGCCCAAACATCTGCATGGCTATTTTTAGCGTGAGCCTGAGTCTGTAGACCTGGGCTTTGAAATTCACTGTTGCAGGTTTTAAACACAAGAACATGGCGCCTGGGGAAGATCTGCAGAGGAAAAGGCAGCATTTGAGATGGGGAGGAATTCAGGGCTAACAAGGGGCAGCTGAGGCTCCATCTAGCAGACTCTCCAATTCCTCCTGTAATCTGGCTATTCAGGGCAAGTAACACTTCTGCACAGTCAGGGTTCATGCTTGGATTGTGTGAAGCACCTTTCTTTGATGCAGATCCTTAGAGAGGCAGTAACACCATTTGCCTGGCAAGCATAGCTGGATCCCTGGATAAAAGTCCTTCCAAGAACAGCATGCCAGCAATGAAAGGGAAACTGAATCTGCATAGATGTTCCTTGTCACTCATGGCCTAACTGCTTATTGCATGCTCTGTGCATCCCCAAATATTACTATGGGGTGCCTGGTCTCCCACTTGAAAGATGCACTGCTGCTGTATATATGCAGGGCCTTGAGATCTCGCACCAAGAATTAAATTGATGAATGTATTTTAGGCACCAGTAAAATGCTTTGATGAGTTCCATAGATCTAGCTATCAGTATCTTCACTCACTCTCAGGGAGATTTAAAAGGCAACCAGAAGAAGCAACTTTGAAACCCCAGCTGCCAAAGAATAACATACAAATCTCCCCATTAGCAGAGCTCTTTGCTATTGGCGCCCAGCCTGCCTGGGGTGGGAAAGATGGACAGTAACTCGGCACTAAGTGTTTAAAACACAGCCACATCCATCACTTTTGGAAATCAGAGCAGTCACACTTATCTGGATCCTGATGATTCATTAGGGGAGCCTCAGGTTCAATATCCAAGCAGCGGGGAGATAAAGGAGCTCTTTGTTCTGGGAAATGACTCTGTCAGTGGAGGTGGGGGAGATGCTTGTGGAATCAATTTTCATAAGTGGTTATAAAAATGTATTTAATCTTGATCAGGCTGCTGCCTTTGTCTCCCTCACCTGCCTCTCTCACAGGCTGCTGCCACTTAGCCTGTTAATCACCTGCTTGCTTATTAGCCAGGGAAGGTTCTTTCTGTGCTTTCATCTCCTTGGGTGGTGCACCCCCATAATGAGATGCAAATCCTACGCACTGGTGCCGATGGGCTGCTTCTCTACAGAGGAATAGTTTTGCCTTCATTGTAACAGCTTTACAATAGTCTGCAACTGTCACTGGCCAAATGGTCTGGAGTGATCTCTGAAAAGCAAAGCGAGGACATCAGTCCCCACTGGGAAGTGGGGGGAGGGATAGCTCAGGGGTTTGAGCATTGGCCTACTAAACCCAGGGTTGTGAGTTCAATCCCTGAGGGGGCCATTAAGGGAACTGGGGTAAAAATCTGGGGATTGGTCCTGCTTGGAGCAGGGGGTTGGACTAGATGACCTCCTGAGGTCCCTTCCAACCCTAATAGTCTATGATTCTATGAACATGTGGGGGGCTAAGCTTTGGCTGGGGGCAAGCAGAGTGGGAATGTGTTTGCTTCCTTCTTCAACCTCTTACCCTTCTCCACAGGCTTCACCATTCACTCTAACTCCCCCAGGCATGCAACTGCACCCCAGCCTGTCCACCCTTCCCATCCCTTCTTCACACCCCATCTGTTTCTCACCCTCTATCATAGGGCACCTTGGAGTCCAGTGACTGCAGTTGAACCCCAGTGCTGCTATTGCTCCTGGGGCTGTAATGACATACCACCTAGCCCCTATTGCTTCTGCTGGGTTTCAATGCACCAGTGCTCTCTCTCCAAGTTTACTGTGCTACTGTGTAATGGATTACGGGCTATACCACCTCCCAGAATGCTCAGTGACCCATATCATGGTGGTTAGTGCCTTGAGGCACACCCCTGCATGGGGTTGAAAGGGAAATAAGACTGAGGGCTGGGGCAGAATGGATGCTGGTCTGATGGTAGTGATAGCGAGGCAAAGCCTAGAGTGATTCAGCTTCAACTCCAAGACTGTGCTACCAGCCAGGCCTATCGCAATGAACTAGGACATGTGGCCATCCTATGACACACATGTTGAGGAACCAAGCACTCAAAAGGCAGCAAGTGCCCAGAGCCACACAGATTCTTCAAACATGGCCTCCCCTTTGTCAGCGAGGAGTCTCTCAGGTGATGGGGACTAGACTGGCAGCCTCCAGCAGCAGCAGCTCAGTAGCATCCACTGTCACTGCCATGAAGGATATGGCTCCTAAGCTGAGGCAGTGAAAAACTGAGCCAAACCGTTCTTCTGTATAGGAGCTGATCCCATCTGTATCGGCTGGTTCACTGAACCCAGCTGTCTGGAAGGCCATATCAACTTCAGCCCATTGATTAAACTCAGACCTGGGCCTCCCTCCCAGGTGTCTGGTTGCCAGACAGTAGTGACAGCTGGGCTAGGAGCCCTGGACAAGCTGTCTGCTGTGGCTCACCTGGCCTGTGCCAGAGTCACTCAGAGCCTTCTCATTCTTAAGTTGTAGATTTTGTTGTTTCTGCTACTAGATGCAGGTTTCCAAACTCGGCCTCCATTTGCTCACTCTTCCCTGGTTCATCTATCCATCCCTACAGACTGCATGGTAACCGCTGTGGGTGAGCTCTCTAATCAGGATTCTTCATTCAGTTGCATCAGCTTCTCTGGTTAGGAGATAGGAAGGAGCGCTGCCCTGGTCTGTACCCTTTTGCTCCCATCAGCTGCTCACTTTAGGATGTCTGCCACTTCCCCAAGTGCTTCAGCCCCACCACACTGCAGTGCACTTCTCACCCCTGGGGTAGCAACAAAATCCCACTTCTCACTCCAGTGCAAAAACCAGAGCTATAGTATATTATTGACTATTCATCCTTAGTTCTGCAATCCTAATTCTTGTGGGCTTCATTTCTCAAAACAAAGTTGACTAATGTTAGGAGTAACAGAACAAATATTTCATAGTGGGCTCTTCAGTCTACTAGAGGAAGGTTTAATGTGATCCAATGGCTGGAAGTTGAAGCTAGACAAATTCAGACAGGAAAGAAGGTATACATTTTTAACTGTGAGTAATTAACCACTGGAACAGCTTACCACAGGCCATGGTGGATTCTTCATCTCTGACAATTGTTAATTCAAGGTGGAATTTTTTTCTAAACTATCTTCTCTAGGAATTCTTTTGGGGCAGTTTTCTGGCCTGTGTTATTCAAGGGGTCAGACTGGATGATCATAATGGTCCCTTCTGGCCTTGGAATCTCTGAATGTTTCATTAACATTAGTCTTTGTGCATAGAAAGAAAGAAAAGGAATTACCTGCTACTGTGATGTGATGCTCCATATCTTTATAGAAATATGCTTGTGATATGAATATGGCATAACTAAGATATATTTTATGCAAGATGGGTATTGTAAGATATCATTGGAAAGGTTATGATTTACTGAATGTGTTTATCCAATTTGTATGCCTGTATCATTTCTGTATCTAAAGTTAGGAATATTGTCTATGTAACAATTGCAGCTATGTGGGTATGTGCTGGGGAAACGCCCACCAGACAGTAAGCAATTAGCCTTAATGGACCATCAGGAAAAGACAATGAGTCTTTGAAGATGTTGATCCTCCATCTTCCTGGGGATTCCTTCCTGTGGACCTTGCAAGTAAACCTGGTTTCATGGTTGCTTTGACACTGCAAGGTCAGGTGATAACAACACCTGATACAAAATACCACCTGGAACTTTGCTGGTACATTTCCACTGGAAACAAAGGCTTCCTGCCATATGTAAATTCTGTTTAAGAGTGGGAAGCAAGGCAACGAGGCTTCTTCTCCACTGCCTTCCCAGCCAAAAAGAAAGACTGCTGAAAGTACCCGATTGCTGAAAGTACCCAAAAAGACAAAAGAACTAAGCTGAGGGAAAGGCAAGGGCTGAGTTCAGGCTGAGACAGGAATCTAGTCTGAAAAGAGAAATAACTGGAACTCTAAGCTACAGAAATACTGCAACTTGCCTAAAATAACATTTAGGGTGAGAAATTACATTTTGTAATCTGTGTCTCGAGCATATTAAGCTTAGTTTGCGGGTTTCGTTTTATTTGCTCAGTAATCTGCTTTGTTCTGTTTGCTGTCCCTTATAATCACTTAAAATTTACTTTTTGTAGTTAATAAACTTATTTCTTGTTTATAATATAACCCAGTTTGTGCCAATTCATATTAGGGGAGCAGGGGGGTGAAGCTGTGCATCTCTCTCTCCCCTTTGAGGGAGAAGGCAATTTTTAGGAGCTTGCGCTGTATGAATTTCTCTATGCAGCACAGGACAATATTCTCTTGGGTTTACTCTCCAGAGAGGAGGTGCACTTGAGTGCTGGGCAATTTCCTAGCCTAATCATCCGATAGAGAGCTGTTTGCAGACTCTGTGTGATTCTACAGCTGGTGCTCCCTACCTGTGTGTGTGCTGCCAGAGGCCAGAGAGCCTGATTCAGCAAGACAGAGGGAAAGGGGGACCAGGCTGGTGGAGCAGGTGGGCTCATTGGAACACCAGTACTTCAGGTGGCATCCCGGACGGGGGTCCAACCTGTCACCACTGTGTTTATGGTTCCGCAGATGTGAACGGAGGTTTCACACAACTAAAATAATATTCTCTGTCCCCAGGAGCTAACAATGAAAGGCCCCAAACCTCCAATGAGGTCAATGAGTATATTTACACTGCAAGAAAAGACCTGTACCATGGCCTGTGTCAGTTGACTCAGGTTTGGGCTGTGGGGTTAAAAATTGCAGTGTAGACTTTCAGGCTTGGACTGGAGTCCCAGCTCTGAAGCCCAGTGACGGGGGGTGGGTCTCAGAGCCCAGGCTCCAGCCTGAGCATAAACATCTACACTGCAATTTTTAGCTCCACAGCCCAAGCCCTGTGAGCCTGACTCAATTGACCTGGGCTCTGAGACTTGGTGCTACGGTTTTTACTGCAGTGTGGATATACCCTATGTGGGCAGAGCCTTGCAGCCACATGGTGTGCCACTAGCTTCAGTGCACATGGAGCTCATTGCAGGGGCATGGCCAGCAGTGGCAAGCAATGTCAATAAACAATGTGAACAGGGTAGGGCAGCAGTGGTAGAGGAATTGGGCCTGAAGCAGTGTGTGCTGGCGGGGGATTTTTTAAATGATGTGATTAAGCTAATTTACTACATATGCATTTGTGGATCCTGGCCAGGGTGAATGCTAGGCTAGGGGTCAGCAGGAGGTGAGCTTTGAGGAAGACTCCACAGGAAAATTTAGCTTCTGGAAATTGTATCCCAGCCAAATAATCACCTTGGCCCAAAGTTTAACAGGGCTGTCTCCATCCTGAGGATGGATGTCTTTAATCTGGGCCTCCCACATCCAACTGTCTTGAACAATGTGCTGCTCCCTCTGTTCAGCCATTCTCAATCACTCTTTTGTGGAGCAGACCAAAAACTGGGAATCCCTTCCTGGGAAAAATTTCAGGGAGTTGAAAAACAATGGTGCCCTGAGCCAGGACAGAAAATCAAAAATGCAGAATTGCTCAAGGAAAGAGATTCCAGGAACATGTCCGTTTCAGAGGAACTAAAACGGGTATTTCAGCTTTCCAGGTGCCTGCCTGGAAGGCTCTTGTCAATAAACCATCGGCTTTGCTGCTCCCGCAGTGGGAAGAGAGAACGGCTGAGTACCCCGGGGCTTTCAGCCTGATAATCCTCTGGGAAAGCTCTTGTCAACTGCACTTTCTGCCAGATACTTGACTGAATGAAAATAGAATTTATTTTGGCAACACTGACTTTTTATCATAGAAAAATTCAGTTTTGTGAAAAGGTTTTTTTTGCTCATTGGAAAATTATTGCAATGAAAAAATTTTCAATTTTGGGTGTCTCAAAAGTTTTGGCCAGATGCTAGAGCTTCTCAAGCTCCCTGCGAACTCAAAGGTTAACCTGCCTCAACACATGGGAGGGCCTCAGTTGTGGTGCCTGCAGCCTCAGATCAGCTCAGATCTGGGGCAGTTCGGCCTCTCCAACATGCGCCATTGTTCTAGCTTTCTAGGCCAACCATGGAGCTTAAATCCTTTACAAACCCAGATTTTACACAGGGAATGGAAATGCTCCACTGGCATGTGCAGAACTGGCAGAACCCCACCTTCCCAGTCTCAGTGTCTTAGGTTCCTATCATGCAAAGCTTATGAATGTGCTTAATTTTCCTTACAGGAGTAGTCTCATTGGCTTCAGTGTAGTTGAACACATGGGTAAGCCTTTGCAGGATCAGGGCCTCAGTGAGGAGCACAAAAAAATCCACATTTGGGAGCTGTAGCTTCAGCATTTTGAAATTTTTCAAATGTTGAAATCTTAATCAGACCATGAGGAGGAGGAAATGTAGAACTCAGTGTCATGGTCCCAAAGCTAGCTGCACCCTGGACCCCTTTCTTGTCTGTCTGAGGGCAGCTCTCCAGTGACAGACTACCTCTTTGTTCCACTTTCCTCTGCTTGGACAGCCTCCACGCCAGGCCATGCCAGACTGTTGAGCTCTGTTTGATTAAAGGGAAAACAGCAAAACAAATTACTCCTGCACTTTTGTACCAGTAAATGCCGGCAGGAGAGGGAACTGCTCTAATCGCTGCTTGGGAGATATAGCAGAGAACACAACAACAAGCAGAGAACATAAAATAGTAATAAATGATTCCAGGCAGCTGCATATCCTTCACATTCAGTGGTATGGCATTGGCTGAAATGATCTCTGGGCTGAGACTGAGCATGGAAAAATGCCAGTCCAAAACAGCAGGGACTAGAATGGGAGCTGGGATTCAGCCGTGACTGGTACTTGCTAGCGTGACTACAAGGCTGTACAATACATACAGCATCTTTGTTGCTCCAATGCAAACGTTAACACTAAGCTGAGGCTGGAGTTAATGAGTACAAGACAGATCCACAATGTGTTTAATGACTGAAGGCTCAGTAAACACAGTGCTAATTAAAAACAATGGTAGGAAAAATAGAATGAATTCTTATTAAATGTCTACAGTGATGTATTTAGGGTGAAATAGTTTTAGGGGCCATCTGCTGTGAGTAAGGATATACTATGGAGGGAGCTTTGGCCTCTCTTTAATCCAAAGAAAGGAGCAGGTCTGGCTGCATGAAATGTGAATTCTTCCACTGTCGCCCACCCCCCATGTTTCTTCCCTCCTGAGGCAGCAGAGTTGGGGTTTTTAGCATAAAAGATATGTGCAAAAATGATTTTCAAAGTGCTGGTTGTTCCTCCAGGCTCCTGTGCTGCTGCCCAGGGTGAGTCTGCCCAAACCCAGACTGATGCCTCTGTTCATGTGGGCCTACAGCAATGGGGAGAGAAGCGTGGCTGTTTTTGCAGCTATTAGAGCAGGGATATGCTGGAGAAAGGCATGGGGATAGCATACACCTTTCCCTGCAATAGTTCCCAGCCCCCGCTTCTCCTCACATGCCCTGCACCATCCCCCATTCATCTTAGCCTGTTTACCTGGCAATCAGTAGGAAAGTGTCAGATCAGCAATGATCCACACAGAGGACTACTGACTCTGCACCTTCAGACCTTGGGATCCACATCCACAAAAGTTTCTTGTCAAGCTCCCAGGAAGGGGGAGGAGTATAGTGCATAGGCTCCACCTCCTTTCTGCTGATTCAGGCCTCTCTGTCTTTTCTCCTTTCTTGCTGTCCTCCATGTCTCTGTGTAGTTGCAGAGCAAAAGGGCCCAACCACGCACAGCCCAGACTGAAACATCCCTAAAAAAGAGGGAAAAGCAGTATTTCCAGGTCAGGTTCACTTCAAATTTATACCAAGTCCACAATATGGAAACTAGGGAAGATGCCTCTCAAGATCCAGCACATCTAAAGGAACGGAGAGATGGACAGGCTACATGGGGTGGATGGCAGCTCAGCCCAACCAGTAAGAAAATCAAGCTTGTCCACAAAGTGTTCTCTGTCCATCCCAGGAAGACAGACTATCCTTGCTGGAGATTCAATACTCAGAAAAATCAAAAGAACATTCGGCAAGGGACAGGTAGACAGGACAGTGTGCTGCCTTCCTGGAGCCATGACATGAGATGTCACTCTAAGACTAAATAGGCTTATGAAGTCGACAGACAAGGATCCCTAGGCAATGTTTCATATTGGCACTAATGACACTGCATCGTGGGATACCTCACAGATAGTAGATGACTTCAGGGAATGTTGAAGCATGCTAAAGAAGAAGAATGTCCAAGCAATCTTCTCTGAGATCTTCCCTGTCCCACGAGCAAAGGAAGACAGAAGGCAGAAGATTTTGGAAGTCAATTGCTGGCTAAGTAAAGGGTGTTAGGTGCAGATCCTTGGTTTTATGGAACATTGGTCCACCTTATATGAGGAAAGGGGGCTGTATAGTTCGGATGGTCTCCACCTCCGTAGAAGTGGGATCAATCTCCTTGGGGACAGGCTGACAAGAATAGTCAGGAGGGGGGTTCAACTAATAGCAAAAGGGGAGGAGGGTAAAAAGAGGGAAGATAGGAGCACTCAGCACAAAATTGAGAGGCTGAGAACAAGATTAGTAAAGAAACCAAAAGGCCATGAAGAGAAGAGAGTTTTGAATTGTCTATACACTGATGACAGGAGACAGGGTAACAAAGAAGAGGCATTGGAATTGTATATTTATGAGCATCAGTTTCATCTAGTTGATATTACTGAAACCTCACGGGATGTTTCACACAATTGGAATGGTAAAGTCAATGGTTACAACCTATTTAGGCAGGATCAAGTGGGCAAAATGGGAGGGGGAGGGGCACTCTGCCAAAAATGGCATTACCTGTTTTCAAGTCTCTGATAACTCAGAAGAAAATGAACTTGAATGCTTATGGCTCAATGTTTTAACAGAGTAAGCACCAGACAGTGTGTAAGTTTGTGTCTGATACAGACCCCCAAATCGCAGTAGGGAACAGGATGGCAGGCTCCTTGCACACCTATCTATAATGTGTAGGAAAAAAACGGTGTGATTATGGGGGACTTCGCACTGAGTGACATATGCTGGAGGTGCCATGCTTGCCTGTTCTAAATATCCTTGGGATTTCTAAACATTATAGCTGACCATTTTCTAACTCAAAAAGCATTGCAGCTGACACAAAGGAATTCTATATTAGGGCTGGTCTACACTACGGGGGAAAATCAATCTTAGATACGCAACTTTAGCTATGTGAATAACGTAGCTGAAGTCGAAGTATCTAAGATCAAATTACCGTCCTCATGGCGCAGGATCGATGTCCGTGGCTCCCCCTGTCAATTCCGCAACTCCGTTCAGGTTGGTGGAGTTACGGAATCGATATAAGCGCGTTCGGGATCGATATATCGCTTCTAGATGAGATGCGATATATCAATCCCAGAGCAATAGATTGCTACCCGCTGATACGGCGGGTAGTGAAGACATACCCTTAGACTTTGCCCTAATAGATACAGAGGAACTGATCACAGAACTAAAAGTTAATGGTACCTTAGGTACAGTGATCATGACTTGATTACATTTATAATGTGCAAGCAGAATAAAGTCCAGACCAGTAATATCTATGCGTGGTGCTTTAATAGGGCCAATTTCACAAAGATTAAAACAATTATGAGCTAGACCAGAATTCAGTCAGAAACATGTGAATCATTTAATCATTGGGAATCATTTAAGAGCACCTTACTAGATGCCCAAAAAACCACAGTCCCACAATGGAGGAAGAAGGCTGTGCTGGTTAAAAGAACAGCTTTAGTGGGGACATGAAGGCAGCTGTAAAAAAGTATATACAACAAATGTAAGAATAGGAACTTTGATAGTAATAAATATAAAGTGGAAGTTAAGAACTGTAGAAAATTGATAAGTGAAACCATGGGACACAAGGCTAACTCTATGGCCTCCAGAGATACGGACAATAAGGAGTTTTTAAAATATATTAGGAACCAAAAAATCCTGACAATGTATGTTGGACCATTACTAGGTGGAAATGGTAGAATTATCAATAATAATGCAGCAAAGGCAGAAGTATTCAATAAATATTTCTGTTCTGTATTTGGAGAAAAGACAGATGATATGGTCTCATCATATGCTGATAATAGCACTCTTTCCATTCCACTAGTATCTCTGGAAAATGTTAAACAGAAGCTGCTAAAGTCTTAAAACAGCGAGTCCAGATAACTTGCATGAAAGGGTTTTTAAAAAGCTGTCTAAGGAGCTCACTGGGCCATTAACGTTGATTTTCAAATGTCTTGGAGCACTAGTTAAGTTAGAAGTCTGGAGGAAAGCTAATGTTGTGCCAATATTTAAAAATGGTAAACACAATGACCTAGATAATTATAATCCCGTCAAACCTGACATCAATCTTGAGCAAGTAATGGAGTGGCTGATATGGGATTTGATTAGTAAAGAACTAAAAGTAATTTAATTAATGCAAATCAACATGGGTTTATGGAAAATAGATCCTGTCAAACTAACAATAGCTTTTTAAAAAAATAAGATTACACATTTGATTGATAACGGTAATAGTGCTGATGCAATATACCTAGACTTCTGTAAGGCATTAGACTTGGCACTGCATTATATTTTTATTTTAAAAATACATTTTATAAAATTAACATGGTGCACATTAAATAGCTGGCTAACTGATAGGTCTCAAAATGTAAGTGTAAATGGGGAATGGTCATTGAGTGGGTCTGTTTCCAGTGGCGTCCCATGGTGATTGGTTCTTTTCCCATGGCAATTGGTTCTTGGCCCTATGCTATTAAAAGATTTTTATCAATGACCTGGAAGAAAATATGAAAACATCACTAATAAAGTTTGTAGATGACACACAAAACTGGGGAAATGGTAAATACTGAAGAGGATAGGCCACTGATACAGAGTGATCAAAATCACTTGGTAAACTGGGCACAAGCAGTTTTAATATGGCTAAATGTAAATGTATACATCTGGGAACAAAGAATGTAGGCCAGACTTACAGGATGGGAGATTCTGTCCTGGGAAGCAGTGACTCCAAAAATGATTTGGGTATCATGGTGGATAATCAGGTGAGCATGAGCTCCCAGAATGATGATGTGACCAAAAGAGCTAATGTGATTCTGGGTTGCATAAACAGGAGAATCTTGAATCAGAGCAGAGAGTTTATTTTACCTCTAGATTTGGAACTGTTGCTGGAATCCTGTGTCCAGTTCTGGTGTCCACAACTCAAGAATGATGTTGATAAATTGGAGATGGTTCAGAGAAGAGTCACAAAAATGATAAAAGGATTAGAAAACCTGCCTTACAGTGATAAGATTCAAGGAACTCAATCTATTTAGCTTAACAAGGAGAAGGTTAAGGGGTGACTGGATCACAGTCTATAAATACCTACATGGGGAACAAATCTTTAATAACAGACTCTTCAATCCAGCAGAGAAGTTGAAGCTAGACAAATTCAGACAGGAAATAAAGTGCAAATTTATGACAGTGAAGGTAATTAATCATTGGAACAGTTTAGCAAACGTTGTGGTGGATTCTCCATTACTGACCATTTTTAAATCAAGACCGGATGCTTTTCTAAAAATCTGAACTATGAATTCTTTCGAGACAGTTCTCTAGTCTCTGTTATACAGGAAGTCAGACTAGATGGTTATAACAGTCCCTTCTGGACTTAACAGCCATTAATCTTAACAGCCATGAATCTGAGTAAATTCCTTTATAAAAAAGGAACGCTACCAGTCAGCATTCCAAAAGGAGAGTAATAGACTCATAGATTCATAGACTTTAAGGTCAGAAGGGACCATTATGATCATCTAGTCTGACCTCCTGCACAATGCAGGCCACAGAATCTCACTCACCCACTGCTGTAACAAACCCCTAACCTATGTCTGAGTTACTGAAGTCCTCAAATTGTGGTTTGAAGACCTCAAGCTGCAGAGAAACCTCCAGAAAGTGACTCATGCCCCATACTGCAGAGGAAGGTAAAAAACCTCCAGGGCCTCTGCCGATCTGTCCTGGAGGAAAATTCCTTCCCGACCCCAAATATGGTGATCAGTTAAACCCTGAGCATGTGGGCAAGACCCACCAGCCAGCACCCAGGAAAGAATTCTCTGTAGTAACTCAGATCCCACTCCATCTAACATCCCATCACAGACCATTGGGCATACTTACCTGCTGATAATCAAAGATCAATTGCCAAATTAATTGCCAAAATTAGGCTATCCCATCATACCATCCCCTCCATAAACTTATCAAGCTTAGTCTTAAAGCCAGATATGTCTTTTGCCCCCACTACTCCCCTTGGAAGGCTGTTCCAGAACTTCACTCCTCTAATGGTTAGAAACCTTCGTCTAATTTCAAGTTTAAACTTCCTACTGTCCAGTTTATATCCATTTGTTCTTGTGTCCACATTGGTACTAAGCTTAAATAATTCCTCTCCCTCCCTAATATTTATCCCTCTGATATATTTGTAAAGAGCAATCATATGCCCTCTCAACCTTCTTTTGGTTAGACTAAACAAGCTAAGCTCTTTGAGTATCCTTTCATAAGACAGATTTTCCATTCCTCGGATCATCCTAGTAGCCCTTTTCTGTACCTGTTCCAGTTTGAATTCATCCTTCTCAAACATGGGAGATCAGAACTGCACACAGTATTCCAGATGAGGTCTCACCAGTGCCTTGTATAATGGTACTAACATCTCCTTATCTTTGCTGGAAATACCTCGTATAGTCATCCTATGATCAACCAATACTCCGAGGTCCTTCTCCACCTCTGTTACTTTCAACTGATGTGTCCCCAATTTATAACCAAAATTCTTGTTATTAATCCCTAAATGTGTGATCTTGCACTTTTCACTATTAAATTTCATCCTATTCCTATTACTCCAGTTTACAAGGTCATCTAGATCTTCCTGTATGATATCCCGGTCCTTCTCCATGTTAGCAATACCTCCCAGCTTTGTGACATCCACAAAATTTATTAGCACATTCCCACTTTTTGTGCCAAGGTCAGTAATAAAAAGATTAAATAAGATCGGTCCCAAAACCGATCCTTGAGGAACTCCACTAGTAACCTCCTTCCAGCCTGACAGTTCACCTTTCAGTATGACCCATTGTAGTCTCCCCTTTAACCAGTTCCTTATCCACCTTTCAGTTTTCATATTCATCCCTATTTCTTCCAATTTAACTAATAATTCCCCATGTGGAACCGTATCAAATGCCTTACTGAAATCGAGGTAAATAAGATCCACTGTGTTTCCTTTGTCTAAAAAATCTGTTACCTTCTCAAAAAAAGAGATCAAGTTGGTTTGGTACGATCTACCTTTTGTAAAATCGTGTTGTATTTCATCCTAATTACCATTGACCTCAATGTCTTTAACTACTTTCTCCTTCAAAATTTTTTCCAAGACCTTACATACTACACATGTCAAACTAACAAGCCTATAGTTACTCAGATCACTTTTTTCCCTTTCTTAAAAATAGGAACTATGTTAGCAGTTCTCCAGTCGTACTGTTCAACCCCTGAGTTTACTAATTCATTAAAAATTCTTGCTAATGGGCTTGCAATTTCATGTGCCAGTTCCTTTAATATTCCTGGATGAAGATTATCTGGGCCCGGCGATTTTATCCCATTAAGCTGTTTGAGTTTGGCTTCTACCTTGGATGTGGTAATATCTACCTCCATATCCTCATTCCCATTTGTCATCCTACCATAATCCCTAAACTCCTCATTAGCCTCACTAAAGACTGACGCAAAGTATTTGTTTGGATATTGGGCCATGCCTAGATTATCTTTAACCTCCATTCCATCCTCAGTGTTTAGCAGTCCCACTTCTTCTTTCTTTGTTTTCTTATTTATATGGCTATAGAACCTTTTACTATTGGTTTTAATTCCCTTTGCAGGGTCCAACTCTACATGGCTTTTGGCCTTTCTCACTTTATCCCTACATGTTCTGACCTCAAAAAGGTAGCTTTCCTTGCTAATCCCTCCCATCTTCCACTCCTTGTAGGCTTTCTGCTTTTTCTTAATCACCTCTCTGAAATGCTTTCTCATCCAGTTTGGTCTACAACTCCTGTCTATAATTTTTTTCTCTTTCTTGGGATGCAGGCTTCTGATAGTTTCTGCAACTTTGACTTGAAGTAATTTCAGGCCTCCTCCGCCTTTAGATCCACAAGTTCTTCAGTCCAATCCACTTCCCTAACTAATTTCCTTAATTCTTTAAAGTTAGTCCTTTTGAAATCAAAAACCTAGTCCCAGATCTATATTTGTTTATCCTTCCATCTAGTTTGAACTGAATTAGCTCATGATCACTCAAACCAAGGTTGTCCCCTACAACCATTTCTTCTCTGAGGTCCCCACTACTCACCAAAACCAAATCTAAAATGGCATCCCCTCTTGTCGGTTCTTCAACTACTTGGTGAAGAAATCCATCAGCTCTCACATCCAGAAAAATCTGAGCCCTATCATTATTACTAGCACTTGTCCTCCAGTCTATATCTGGGAAGTTAAAATCTCCCATGATCACACAATTCCCATTAGTGTTTACTTCATTAAAAACATTAAAGAGGTCTCTATCCATATCCAAATCAGATCCCAGCAGTCTGTAGCACACCTCAAGCACTATCTCAGGGGAGGCTCTAGTAGCTTTCTTTCCCAGTATGATTTTTGCCCAGACAGACTCTGTCTTATCCTTTCCATCACTTCTTATTTCTTTACAGTTAACCTCATCATTGATATACAATGCTACTCCACCACCTTTGCCTTTATTTCTGTCTTTCCTACACAGCACATAGTCTTCAATACCTGTACTCCAGTCCTGACTACTATTCCACCAAGTTTCTGTTATCCCTATAATATCCGATTTCACTTCCTGCACCAGTAGCCCTAGTTCCTCCATTTTGTTACCTAGTGTGACAAAGTGGGGGGGGGGTTCTTGGGTTTTCTGTGTTTTCTAGTGGGTTACATGCAGAGGGAGTGGTACTCAGTGTCCCCGGGTGTTACTGGTTTAACAAGGTGAGGGGAGAAGGAGTTTGTTGTTACAGAGGACTGGAGAGGGAACTTGGGACCCGAGCCGAGGGCCTGGAGGATGGAGACCCCACCGACTGGTGACCTGGTGACCTGGAGATGCAGTTCAGGAGTCACAGCCAGTTCTGGCGAGTGGGAGGACAATGGGCTGCGAAGAGAGGACCCTGGTGACCTGATCAGCCAGAGGGGGCCAGAGGAGAGCTGAGAGGAGAGGAGACCCAGGCCTTGCTATTTACAACCCTGTTTACCTGGAGAGAAGACAATGGACAGAGGCGGGGCTTGGGGCCAGGGATATCGGAGGCCCAGCTGGGAAGCAGGGGGGCTCTGGGCTGGAGAGGAGGAGCAGGCAGAGCCCACCTGGATGCAGGGGGACTGGGATATGCTGTGCTGAGGGAGGCCAGGCCTGAGATCGTGAGAGTTTCCTGTGCTGTGTTCAACTCTCAAGCCCTCCTGTTTTATGCTGGCTGAGAGTCGCTCCGGTCTAGAGAACAGGGTTACATCAACCCCTTCGGGGGTGAGGAGGCCTGAGGAGCCCAGAGTGCGCTGATTCACTGAAGGGGCCCACGGCGAGAAACAGGTGTGCTAAGGCTGAGAAAGGTGCGGCTCCAGGAAGTGGAGAGGCCTAACCCTGGGAGAGAGTGGATCCCTGAGAAGGGCTGTCTCACAGACAGGGGCACTCCCACCGCACCACACAGGGCCACGAGTGGGCTTGATCTGTGAGTCTGTGACACCTAGGCTCCTTGCATTGGTATACAAACATCTTAATTTTTGCCGTTTGGCTTCACTGACATTCTTTACCCGGTTAGGCACAGACGTTCTACCACCAGTATCACCAATTAGACTGGTATCTACACTACCCTTCCTCCTTATGTCCATTCTCCTGCCCACGGCAGTATCTTTTCTTACTTTGTTTTCTTCCCTCTCAATGTTAAATTCCGGCATGGAGATTATCTGGACATCTCCCAACCATCTCCCCCAAATTCCTAATTTAAAGCTCTCTTAATCAGTTGTGCCAGCCTCCATCCTAGACATTTATTTCCCTCCTTACTCAGGTGAAGTCCATCCCGAGAGAACAGTCCTCTGTCCATGAATGCTTCCCAACGGCCGTACATCCCAAAGCCCTCCTTATAGCACCACTGTCTGAGCCATCTGTTGGTCGCCATAATCTTGTCACACCTTTGTCACTCTTCTCTAGGAACAGGCAGAATCCCACTGAAGATCACCTGAGCTTCGATTTCCTTAAGCGTCTTCCCCAGTCTGGCATAGTCTCCCTTGATATGTTCCAGCGAGAATCTAGCCGTATTATTCGTTCCCACATGAAGGACAATCAGTGGATTCTTTCCTGTTCCTCTTAGGATTCTTTTCAGCCTCAGGTCCACATCCCATATCTTAGCACCCAGCAGACAGCACACCCTTCTGTTCTCCGGATCAGCTCTAGTTACAGGCCTGTCTATTCTTCTCAGTAAGGAGTCCCCAATTACATAGACCTGCCTTTTCCTGGTGACAGTGTGATTCTCCGGTCTATCCTCTGCTCCCTCTGGCTGCAAATCCTCTCGATTTCTATCATCCCTTGCAAACCTCCGCAACCCATTCCATATCCTCCTGGGCTCATATTTGGTGTTGTCTCCATTGACTCTTCGCCTCTTCCGATAGGACTAGTTGCTCTTCTCTTCTTCCTTGCCCTCTCACCTTCAGCGACCACCTGCTGTGCCCCTTCTTCATTTTCCAACTCCACAAACCTGTTCCTGAGCTTTATTTCTCCTTCACTGGCCTGTCTTTTCCTCTGCCTGGTTCTCTTAGCCACATGATTCCACCTTCCACATTCCTCACTCAGCAGTCTCTCCTCAGAATTCATTGGTCCTGCTTCCATCTGCAAATCTGAGCTTATCCCTTCAGCTTCCTCATATCTTTGCTCCACCATCTGCTCAGACCCCCTTCTAAACTCTACCAGAGTTTCCACCTGCATCTCCAGTCCTCGGATCTTTTCTTTCATCAGCTCTATCAGTTGGCACTTCATGCAGATGAAACTCTTTTCAGGTACCCCAGCCAGGATCTTGTACATGCCACAACTTCCACATCCAGTCATCCTCATTGTGTCTTTCACTGCTTCCTCTGTATCGGTCATCGCCTTCCCACCTAAAACCTCTTAGTCCAGGAAACGCAAACCAAAACAAACCCCCAACAGGCACCCGAACACTGGCAGAACACCACCCACTACCTTCACTGGCCCGTCAGGTTGTAGAACTGATAAATGAAATTGTTTTTAATTGTTCACTTTATTAATGTAACTTCTGTTCACTATTCACTACACTTGCCTACACTGTAACTTCTGTTCCATATTGTAATTCAAACCCCATTTTAAAACACTCACTCCATTTTGTAAAAGCTTCCTCCAACCTTCATTTTTGCAAACCCTTCTGTAATCTTATTAGTTTAGTTTAGATGTGTGAATGAGGTATGTATGAATGATGGAATCAACCTCCAGCCCCAGCCTGTCTTGATGAGATAAAGTTCAAATACCAACGGCTGAAGACCTAGACAACAGCCCTAAACAAAGTAAGAAGCATCCACCCTAAAAAGAAAAGGACAACAGAACAACAGAAGGAAGATCAAAGCCAGGTTCAAGGCTGAAAGTCACGCCTGCAATTGATGGGTGATCAATCTAAACCCAGAGGCAGCGTGACACAGCAAGACCTATAGACTTTGAATCCAAACTAAAAGCCTATAAAAAAGAAGGGTGAGATGAGAGACTCTGGGTAACATTCTGCTGCCAACATGGAAGGACCTCAGTGCCTTCCCAACAGAGATCCAGCTTGTCCTTGTGCCTGGCTTTCCTGGCCAGTTAGCCGCCACAAGCTACGAACCCAGGCTACAAAATCAAGCTATGAACTTAAGCTATCATCAGGACTGGTAACTATGCAGCAGCTGCAGAACATCTGATGGATATGTGTGTGTGTGTGTGTGTGTGTGTGTGTGTGTGTGTGTGTGTGTGTGTATAGGTATTAGGTATAATGTGTGTTCATAAGAATTAAGATATTAGTTATTAGTCATAAATCAAATTGTTATCATAATAAATGTGGCATCTTTGTCTTGTCCCCTTTAATAAGATCCTGCTGGTTTTTACTGGTCTAATATAATTGGTTTAACAAGGTCCTCTGCCTAGGTCTCTAAGTCTCCCCTGCAAACTCCCACTGAAACTCCCCTGTTTACAGCTCTGTTTGCTGGCTCCTGTGCCGCTGCAGCTGAATAAGGTGGTGCTAAATGGGACTCCCTCACAACTGAGTTCTGTGATTTTACACAGCCTGGGTCTGCCATAGCAGATCTGTTATGAGACCAAGGCCCAAGGTAATGAGAATCACTCCTTTGGAAAGTTTTCACGAGAGTCTCATGTGTGTTTAGAACCCCTGGAGTCTAAATTTCACATAGTGCTTAATACTGCCTGTGGTGGCTTTTGGAGTTGCTCTGTAATAGTTTATGGTTCTTCTCCGAGTGGTTGTTCATGTCCATTCCAAGCAGGTGTGTGCGCGCCGCGTGCACGCCAGCCGGAAGATTTTCCCCAGCAGCGTCCATAGGATCGGCTCTGGCATCCCCTGGAGTGGCGCCACTACGGCGCCCTATAAAGGGGCCCACCAACCCTCCACCCCCTCAGTTCCTTCTTACCGCTGGTGACAGCTAGCTGGAACTTCTCTTGCGCATAGCAAGTTAGCAGTGTCCTATCCTCGTGTATAGTCTGTGTATATAGTTAGTATATAGTTAGTTTACTTAGGTCATATGTATATAGTTCTTGGTAGTTGGGGGGTCCCCCCCACGTTTTTGTCGCCCGCTGGGGCATTCCTGGGTACCCCAGGTTTAAACTCTGTAAGGACTGTGGGAAATTCATGCCCAAGAGTGACCCGCACTCTGCTTGCTTGAGGTGCATTGGAGAGGGCCACCAAAGGGACTGGTGCTCTATCTGCAGGGGCTTCCGCCCAAGAACTCTCAAAGACAGAGCTCAAAGACTTAGAGTCCTCCTGATGGAGACTGTCCTGCGGCCACCCTCAGACCCAGAGCTTGCCGAGGCGGTGTCCAGCACGTCTTCCTCGGTGCGGAGCACCCCGGCGCCGGCATCAGGACTTAGGGGCCAGCCCAAGTCATCTAAAACCAGGCACTGAACGGAGTCGGGTCATAGGAAGTCTGCCTCAGTGCGGCACCGCTCACCGTCTCCGGTGCCTGCTAAGAAGAGGAAGCTGGTGAGGGAACGGTCACCCCACCAGGACCCCCAGAGGCCAACGCCATCCGCGGGTGCAAGTGGACAGGCTGGACTACAGCCCTCTGCTGCTCTGTCGACTCCTGCACTGCAGGGAGGGCAGTCGAGTCCGGACCAGCCTAGATCCCCGGACCTTAGCAGAGACTTGCACCTCCTCTCGACACCGGAGGCATTCGAGGGGGTCTCAGACTTGATGGGACTCCTGGCACCGGCCTCCCCACACCGTAGTAGGGAGTTGCTTACCACGGCCAGTCCCCCAGTACAACTGAGGGGCAAGCCGGCCATGCTGTCGCCTCCCTCCCTGCCCCATGCCACTAGGGTGGCACCGGACCAGATAGGAGGCTCCCTGCCGCCTCAGCATCGCTCTTCAATGGCACAGGGTGCTGCTCCGCCCCGGTCCTCTTACTCAGAGACTTCAAACTCAGAGGCAGACTTCTACTGTTCCAGCCAGTCGCGGAGCAGGAGATCGGTTACGGAGGTGAGCCATCAGCGTTACCCACAGTGGCAGCAGCAGCAATGACATCTGCCCTCACAGTGGCCATTTTGGACCCCCTGAGCCTACCACCAGTCAGTAGGCCAGGCGTTTGGTCCTCGATCAAGGTCGGCCTCAGTCTCCTCGGTGTCGGTGGCCCCGGCAAAGTTGCCTTCTCCACCGGCACCATCACTGGGCAGGGGTGTGCCATATCCAAGTTCAGCACCCCCTAGCCGGGCAGCGGCACTGGCAGTGACTACGGTTCGGGCTCAGCAGGCACCGCCCGATACACCAAGCCGCTCACTGGCAACCCGGGTACCGGTCGCTGTGCACCATTTAGAATCAGAACCGGTCCTGCAACCATAGTACCGTGTGCCGCAGGACCCCGAAGGGCTACATGCACCTGAGGAAGGGCTGATCCAAGCAATTTCCTCGTCTTCCTCCCCGGACACAGCGGTCTCGGGCACAGCTGCAGCACCAGCCCTGGAGGACACTCGGATCCTCCAACAACTGCTTCAGCGAGCTGCTCAGAGCCTCGCAATCCAGGCTGAGGAAATCGAGGTGGCCATGGATCCGGTTGTAGACATCCTGGCTCCCTCAGGACCATCCAGGGTGGCTCTTCCATTGCTCAAGACCATAGCGGATACGTCCCACACCTTATGGCAAATGCCAGCCTCACTGACCTCTACTGCCAAGAGAACAGAACAGCGTTATTTTGTCCCCTCTAAGGGGCACGAACACTTGTACACTCATCCCCCCCCCGGACCCACTGGTGGTGGACGCAGCCAACCAACGGGAGCGTCTAGGGTTTCAGGGGTCAACACTAAAGAACAGGGATGCCAAAAGACTCGACCTCTTTGGCAGAAAGATGTACTCTACAGCAGGCCTACAATTCCGTATTGCCAACCAACAGGTGATCGTAAGCCGATATGGTCATAACACATGTTCAGCCATGTCGAAGTTTATATAGCTCCTTCCCTAGGACTTGGGATCAGAGTTTTTGGCCCTGGCAGAGGAGGAGAAACTGATCTCCCGAGCCTCTCTCCAAGCGGCCCTAGGTGCGGCGGACTCAGCCTCGCGCACCCTGGCCATGGGCCTCGTCATGAGGCGGGGAGCCTGGCTCCAGGTCTCAGGCCTTCCCTATGAGGTCCAGCAGACCATTCAGGACCTCCCTTTCAAGGAGTGGATGCTGTTTTCAGAAAAAATGGACGAGCTTCTCCACAGCCTAAAGGACTCGAGGGCCACACTTCACTTGCTGGGCTTGCATACCCCTGCAACCCAGCGCAGGCAGTTTAGGCCGCAGGCGGCCCCACACGCCTACCAGCCTCAGACTCGCCAGGAGCTAGGACGCACGCAGGGCAGAATTGGCAGAAGGCGTCACCAATGCCACCCCTCCAGCCAGGTGTCCGGTCAATCGAGACCATCATCGGGGCCTAGGCCCCCTATTTGATGGTACGGTCGAGGGCGACCTACCTATCGAGACTCTGGATCCTTCTACCCCTACCTTTGGGTCACATCTGTCCCCCTTCTATCATGCTTGGTCTCGAATCACGTTGGACAGCTGGGTGCTCCGCACGGTAGAGAGGGGATATTCTATCCAGTTTTCCTCCCTCCCACCCCACCAACTCCCCTCCCCGTCCCTCTTCAGGGACCCATCTCATGAGCAACTTCTAATTCAAGAAGTGAAGTCCCTCATGGAGGCAGGGGCGGTGGAGGAAGTCCCTCAAGAGCTCAGGGGCAAAGACTTCTACTCCTGCTATTTCCTAATACAAAAGGTGAAAGGGGGCCTGAGACCCATCCTGGACTTGCGGCGACTGAATAAGTTTGTACGAAAGCTCAAGTTCCGTGTGGTTTCCCTGTCCTCGATCATTCCCTTTCTGGATCCAGGAGATTGGTGCACCGCCCTTGACTTAAAGGACGCTTATTTCCACATCGCCATAATTCCCCGACACTGTCAGTACCTCAGGTTCTTCATGGCTGACGCCCATCTGCAGTTCACGGTGCTCCCGTTCGGCCTGTCAGCTGCCCCAAGGGTCTTCACGAAGTGCATGGCAGTTGTGGCGGCCTTCCTGCGCAGGCGAGGCATCCAGGTATTCCCCTACCTGGACGATTGGCTCATAAAGGGCCACACCAAGGAGCAGGTGGAGGCTCAGGTGTTGTTCATCAGGCGGACCTTTCTCAAACTCGGCCTCCTCTTGAACAAAGCCAAGTCCACCCTGTCTCCTATGCAATGAATAGAGTTCATAGGGGTGGTTCTGGACTCCACCCACGCCAGAGCGTACCTTCCGGAATCCAGGTTCCACACGATTTCTGAGCTCACCCTTGGACTGCAACGTGCCCCGATTACCATGGCACGGGTCTGCCTCTGGCTGTTGGGTCACATGGCGGCGTGCACCTATGTGGTAAACCATGCCAGACTCCGGCTTCGCCCGCTACAGTCCTGGTTAGCAACAGTATACTGCCCGGACAGGGACCCCTTGGACTCAGTGGTGTCCATTCCCCACTTGGTGCTGAGCTCGCTACGGTGGTGGCTCGACCCGCAGAAGGTGTGCCTGGGTGTCCCCCTCAAGCCTCCCTCTCTCTGGTAATGGATGACTCAGATCAGGGTTGGGGAGCGCACCTGGGGAATCTCAGGACGCAGGGCTTGTGGTCACCAGAGGACCTTGAGTTGCAAATCAATGTCAGGGAGCTGAGAGCAGTTCGCCTGGCTTGTTTGACCTTCCGGTCCCACCTGGCGGGCAGATGTGTTTCAGTCCTCTCGGACAACACATCAGCAGTCTTTTATATCAACAAACAGAGCGGTGCACGCTCCTCTCCCCTGTGCAGGGAAGCCCTCGCGTTGTGGGATTTCTGCGTCCAGAATGTTACCCACCTGACAGCATTCTACCTTCCGGGGGAGCAGAACGGCCTGGCGGACACCCTCAGCCGCTCGTTCCGGGGTCACGAGTGGTCCCTCCGATGGGACGTGGTACGCTCAATCTTCCAGCTCTGGGGCTTTCCCCAGTTAGACCTGTTCGCCTCGAGAGAAAACAGGAAGTGCTGACAGTTCTGCTCCCTCCTGGGCTGCAGTCCGGGGTCTCTGTTGGACGCCTTCCTCCAGTCTTGGGGGGTCGGTCTGCTCTACGCCTTTCCTCCAATCCCCCTGATACACAGGGTGATTTTGAAGATCCACAGGGATCGCGCACGGGTAATCCTGATACCTCCGGCTTGGCCGCGCCAACATTGGTACACGTCACTCCTGCACATGTCCGTTCAGGCACCCCTGACGCTGCCCCTGCTTCCGGACCTGATCACGCAGAACCAGGGCTCCCTCCGCCACCCGAACCTGGAATCTCACCAGGTCACCGCCTGGATGCTCCATGGCTGAACCTGGTGGAGATGCAGTGCTCCCAGCAGGTCAGACAAGTGCTGCTCGGTAGTAGGAAACCATCAACCAGGGCCACCTACCTGGCCAAATGGAAGCGCTTCTCCATATGGTCGGGTCAGTCACAATCCACTGGAAGTCCCAATCCCTATTATCCTAGACTATTTGCTCCACTTCAGACAGCTGGGCCTCTCCCTCTCCTTGATTCGTGTTCACTTGGCGGCCATCTCGGCTTTCCATCCGGGAGAGGGGGGTACCTCGGTGTTTGCGAACGAGCTGGTTGGGCGTTTCCTCAAGGGTATGGACAGGCTATTTCCACATGTTTGTCAGCCAGCTCCTGCCTGGGACCTGAATCTGGTCCTCTCTGCCCTCTTGGGACCTCCGTTTGAGCCCCTGGCTTCGTGTTCCCTGTTGTACTTGTCGTATAAGACCGCCTTCCTGGTGGCGATCACCTCGGCCAGGAGGGTGTGGGAGCTCAGGGCGTTGACATCCGAGCCCCTGTACACTGTCTTTTATAAGGACAGGGTCCAACTTAGACCTCACCTGGCCTTCCTCCCCAAGGTTGTCTCACAGTTCCACATGGGACAAGATATCTTTCTCCCAGTGTTTTATCCGAAACCACACTCTTCCAGTGACGAGTGGAGGTTACATTCCCTGGATGTCCGCAGGGCTTTAACCTTTTACATCGAGCATACCAAGCCGTTCAGACACTCGACTCAGCTCTTCATTGCGGTGGTGGATAGGATGAAAGGGCTCCCGGTCTCCTCTCAGCTAATTTCTTCGTGGATCACGACCTGCATCTGGGAATGCTACCGCATAGCTAAGACTCCTGTCCCTCCGGTCACGGCCACTCCACTAGGGCGCAGGTCTCCTCTGCGGTGTTCCTGGCTCAAATCCCAACTCGGGAGATTTGTAGAGCGGCCACGTGGTCCTCCATCCACACGTTCTCATCACACTATGCCATCACTCACCAGGCTAGGGATGATGCAGCCTTCAGTCGTGCAGTACTCCAGTCAGCAGTGAACTCCGACCCACCACCTCGGTTCAGGCTTGTGAGTCACCTGCTTGGAATGGACATAAACAACCACTCGAAGAAGAAAAAATGGTTACTCACCTTTTAGTAACTGTTGTTGTTCGAGATGTGTTGTTCATGTCCATTCCAATACCTACCCTCCTGCCCCTCTGTCGGAGTGCCGACAAGAAGGAACTGAGGGGATGGAGGGTTGGCGGGCCCCTTTATAGGGCGCCATACTGGCACCACTTCAGGGGGTGCCAGGGCCGACCCTACGGATGCTGCTAGGGGAAAATCTTCCGACTGGCGTGCACGCGGCACGCACACGTGCTTGGAATGGACGTGAACAACACATCTCAAAGAACAACAGTTACTAAAAGATGAGTAACCATTTTATACTGTATGTTGGCTGTGATGACTATACTGATTTAGCTCCATAGAAATATAGGCAGGAAGGAAGAGAATGGCTCAAGGTACACACCTCTCAGAAAATATTTGAGTTGTTAAGGGACTATGCCAGAACTACTTGAACTTATCTCCCATGCCAGCCACCAACAAAATTGGTTTTGACCAGAAAGGCAGAGCCCAGGAACAGATGAACAAAAGAATTCTGGGAGAATTAGAAAGGACCCTCTCCCTCCAGAGGCAACCATTGTTTGAGGAAACCAGACTGAGTCCCAGAACCCTGCTGTGGGAGTCAGAAGTAGTTAGACATGCCTGGGTTACCATCAGGATATGGTAGGCTATAAGATAAGATAAATAATCGTAATACATGCATGTTTATTATTTATTACTGTAGTATCCAGAAGCATCAGTCGTGGACCAGGAGCCCTGTTGTGCTAGGCTGTTTTAAAATCATTATCTCTAATGCTTTGAGCCTAATCTAAACAAAATACTTTGGTTTTAAGGTTGCTGTTTTGTCACATTCACCACTGATTGCAAACTCTCAAAGGGCAGAACTGCAGGCAGGGGCGGCTCCGGGCCCCAGCACGCCAAGCGCGTGCTTGGGGCAGCAAGCCTCGGGGAGCGCTTTGCCAGCGCCGAGAGGGCAGCAGGCAAGCTGCCTTCGGCAGTTTGCCGGCGGAGGGTCCGCTGGTCCCGCGGCTTCAGCAGACCCTCTGCAGGCACACCTGCGGGAGGTCCACTGAAGTCGCGGGACCAGCGGACCTTCCGCTGGCAAACAGCCAGAGGCAGCCTGCCTGCCATGCTTGGGGTGACAAAATCCCTAGAGCCACCCCTGACTGCAGGTGCCCGGACCTACTCAGAAGTGTCAGATAAGTACAAGCAATATACAGGGTGCTGTAGCCCAGGACCTGGTCTAAGACTGGGAGAACTGCAGAATTCTAGCCCCGGAGAGGTAAAGGCACAAGGCCTGACACCCAAGGGAGTGCACTCAGAGACTAGAAAGGGGACAGAGGTGCAGCCACGCTTGTAGCTGTGACACTGCAAAGCATGAACACTTTGAATACATTTAATTAAGTATAGAAGAAGATCTAAATGCTTGTTCACACATCTTTCTCTACTGGAGACCTGTTGAACAGATTCTTCTTGGACAACTGTTTTCAAAGTCCACATAGAATAAAATTCAATAAAGACAAGTGCTAAGGAGCAAGGAAATCCAAATGCATACATACAAACTGGGGAATAACTGACTAGGCAGCAGTGCTAACAGAAGAGGAGCTGGGGGTTATAGCAGATCACAAACTGAATGAGTGTCAGCAGCGAGATACTGTTTTGAAAAAGGCAAATGTCACTCTGGGGTGAATTAACAGTAGTGTCGTAGATAAGAAAGGGGAGGTAAACGTTCCACTCTACTAGGCACTGGTGAGACCTCAGCTGGTGTCCAGTTTTGGGCACCACACTTTAAGGTGTGAACAAATTGAAAAGAGTCTGGAAGAGAGCAACAAAAATGATCAGAGGTTTAGAAAACCTGACCTAGGAGATCAGGTTGAAAAAACTGGGCATGTTTAGTCTGGAGAAAAGAAGACTGAGGGGGGACTTAACAGTCTTCAAATATTATTCAGGGCTGTCATAAAGAGGACAAGGACTGATTTTTCTCCATGTCTACTGAATGCAGGACAAGAAGTAATGGGCTTAGTCTGCAGCAAGGAAGATTTAGGTTAGACATTAAGAAAATCTTTCTAACTATAAAGGGCAGTTAAGCCATGGAACAGGCTTCCAAGGGCAGTTGTAAAATGACAAGATGACCTCTAAAGGACCCTTCCAGTCCTACATTTCTATGGTTTCAGCAGCAATCAAGGAGAGGGAAAGGCACACGCAGATACACTGCATCTACGCCAGAAGCAGATATGCTGACTAACCAGAGGCAGTGGAACTCGGGGACAGACAGTGCTAGTGCCCCTGCAATGGAAATATGGTGAGGGCTCTGCTATGTAAATTAATACATGCCAGGCAAGAATGAGATGCAGAGGGGCTCGAGTGACTGCCACAGAGCCCAGGAGCAGGTTGGGAAGCAGTAAATGGGAGCTGGAGCAAGCCCAGGAGCAAGTGGGAATTGCTGAGACCATCCTTCCCAGCCTGGAGTTATCTGCCCCCCCACAACCTTCCCTTCTATCCCTTCACCCACTCACCCCCCATTCACATTGAGTCTTCACCTCCTGTAACTAATTATGGAGATGCTCTAGCTGCTCCATAGTTAAGGTTGCATCAAGATTTGCAGTTAAAATAGGGCTAAAATCCCTCTATTTCACATTTTCCTTCATACATTCCAAGGCCAGAAAGGACCTTTGTAATCCTTTTGTCTGACCCCCTGTGTAACACAGGCCAGAGAACTGCCCCACAATAATTTCTTAGAGCAGAGCTTTTTATGAAAACTTCCTTTAAGAATTGTCAGCAACGGAATGATTGAATTTAGTCCCCAAGTTTAACCAAGTCGCTCTTCAGGGGACAATTGCATTTCCATATTTTGTTGCTCAATGATTTATTCCCATTCGTAGAGGGAATGTTTAAAATGCCTCCTCTGCATCTCATGTTTTCTCAATCCCCTATAAATAGAGAATCACAGTGGGTGAAATCCTCCCCCGTGCAGAGGGACAGTATCATACCAAGGTCTATGCTCCACTTAAGCCTTGTGTGAGGGCTTAATGGAGATTAACAAGGACAAGTTTAAGGGTTGACTTGATTACAATCTTTAAGTACCTACATGGGGAACAAATATTTAATAATGGGCTCTTCAGTCTAACAGAGAAAGGACTAACATGATCCAATGGCTGGAAGTTGAAGCTAGACAAATTCAGATGGGAAATAAGGCGTACATATTTAACAGAGAGTAATTAACCATTGGAACAACTGACCAAGGATCATGGTTGATTCTCCATCACTGAGAACTGTTGAATCCAGATTGGATGTTTTTCTAAAAGATCTGTTCAAGGAATTCTTTTAGGGCAGTTCTTTGGCATGTGTTATAAAGGAGGTCAGACTAGATGATCACAATGGTCCCTTCTGGCCTTGGAATCTATGAATCTGTGAATGAGGCCTTGTGCTGACTCTGCACAATGGAGAGTTTAGCAGAGAAACTTTACACAAGCTCCAGATTTTGCATGCAGATGCGTCCTCATGGCAGCTCAAACACAGCACAGGTACACGTAACCACATAGACCCTTCATCATTATGATCTACAGAGTTCTCCAAAGCCTAAATCCAACAGCTGCTCATGTTCACCAGTATTGCCAGGCCTCCTTCCTTGAGTCCTCAGATGCTCTCTGCACAAACACCACTGCCAAATTTGGATGTCATTGAGTGGGGGGAGGCTATGGAGTATGTGAGGCATTATGTAGCTATGTTCCAGTCATATATCCCGTAAGTAATATGTTTCACCAGGGAAATACAAAGCTGCAACTATCAGGCCAAATCTTTCAGATCCGTGTCAGCATGTGTTCCCTGTAAGCTGTGTGGTTGGGCAGCCACCCAGAAGAGATTCAAGTGCTGCACAGCTGATTAGCAGAGCCACACACATCCAGCACTGTGTGTTTAGTCACCTTCCTCCTGCAGCTGCTCCTGAGACCCTCCTGCTGGCTGTGCAGAGTGTGTGTGTTTGTGTGGTGGGGTGCTGATGTCAGGGCCTCCCCCTCCCCTGTACTCCATCTCCGCAGAGCAGAGCAGAGGGGAAAGCCTGGCTCAGGACTCAGAGCTGCTGAGATCTGAAGATTCCAGCTTCTAGGTGGTGAGTGAGTGACTTTCTTAAAGAGACAATGCATAGTCTGAGACTTCCCCAGCAGCCAGTTCACACTCTCTGTCTCTTTCTCACACACACACAGAAACATGCACACTGTCTCTTTCACACTCACCTACCAACACATACTTGTATTATTGTTGTTGTTACTTCTTGGTACTTCCTACAATGCACATATATTCTCTGTAATTTTATTCTTTCAAAGTGTGTTCTTTTAGTGTTTTGATGGTCTATGCATTTCACAATTTTTATTTCTCTTACACTTAAATTTAATTCTTTGAGTAGTGAGTCCTAAAATGCCTAACCTGTCCTGATTGGAGTAATTATCCCTATAATAACTTTAAAAATATATATATTATATAGATATATAGGTTTTTTGTTTCTACTGATGGCGCACATCCCCATGTACCTTGGTGCACATAACAAAATTTATTCTGCACATGGATGGAAAAAATTAGAGGGAACATTGGTCAGCATGGACTTTCCATGATCAAAGAGCTTAGGTCACTGGACCATCCTTGAAAATCCTTCAGCTAAACATTGAAGGCGTG
Source organism: Gopherus flavomarginatus (assembly GCF_025201925.1). NCBI lineage: Eukaryota > Metazoa > Chordata > Testudines > Testudinidae > Gopherus > Gopherus flavomarginatus. Next base: position 53,011,751 of record NC_066624.1, read on the forward strand.
TGAGCCGCTAGACACTTTATTCTCCCAATCTTATCCTCTAAATAGAACACGGATGTAATCTACCTTCAGGAAATACATATCGACTCTCTGTCTGCCAGCTGCCTCAACTTCAAAGGTTAGGATCTTATGAGTTACTCTTAGTAGAACAAGTATGGCCATGCGACCTATGTTAGAGCAGATCTTGTAACTCAGAACCACTCCCATCTAACTCAGACCTTTGTGATATTGTGAGAGTCAGTCATTTCAGAGCGAAGACTGTGTACAAGCTCCCGAACCAACCCTGGCCTACCCCAAATATTCTTCTTAAGCTCCTATATCCTGCCATCTATATTGGAGATTTTAATACCTCTCACATCACCTGAGGATTCAAAGTCAAATCAAAGTGAGGTTAATCTTTTGGACAGGGTCTTGCTCCACTACCCAAAACAACAGGTTACTTTTCATTCTACCAGACAGAAACACCACTACTCTGCTAACCTCACCTCGGCCACCAGCACAGGCAATCATCCATTACAAACTATACACGGTGTATTGAAAAACTTTGCATGTAGTCAGCATTGCCCAATCCTTACCAAAGTTGGAGTGGCTGTACCTATTGTGAGCACCAATAAAAACCGTCACTGGAACAATAGGAAAGCAAACTGGCCCAGCTTTACACAGTTCACCGACCTCTTCATCACTTGTATCCCACACAACATCTCTATTGAAGAAGTTTATATGCATCTCACAAGAGCCATTTATAAAGTTGCCACCAAGTCAACCCCAACAGGTTTTTCTAAGACCTCAATTTCCAGTCTAGATGAGGAGTGTACCAAACTCCTCAAGCACTATGGAGAGAGTAGTGATCTAGAGCAACTTCTAGAAGAGCAAGATGGAGCAGGCTAGCTCAGAACTAAACATGCCATGATCCAGTCAGAAAACTAGGTGCTCCTCAGAAGCCTCCAGCACAGCACCATTACCTAGTCTCTGCAAACAGCATTGCTACCCACCTGATAATGCCACAAAGGCGGATAAGGAGAAAAAGTCTGACGGAGAGATGAAGAAGAGATGGCAGCAATACAAACAGTGCATACTTGAAACCAAAGAAGACTTCCAGCCTTTCACCACCGGGATCAAAACCTTGAAAACAGGTAAAGCCTATGGGCTTGATAACATCTTCCTGAATTCCTGAAGAACCTGGGAAAAACTAGCAGACAATGGCTAGCCATCTCTCTATTTAGAGTCTCTAGAATAAAATACCTAAGATGTGGCAACACAAAATAGCTTTGCCAAAATCTGAGAGAGACCACCAACATGCGACAAGTTTCTGTCTCATCTCTTTGCTAAGCTGTGTGTACAAATTACTTGAAAACCTTATTCTTCATAGAATTACTCCCACTGTTGGTGATATGCTGAGTGTGGATCAGGCAGGTTTCAGACCAAGAAGCAATACCTGACAAAATGCTGGCACTCACCACCAACATCAAGAATGGCTTCCAGGTCAGGCAGGAGACGGGCGCAGATTTCTAAGATCTTACTCCTGCATATGACACAATCAGGCATACACTGTACAAACAGTCATTGGCCTTACCAATGTGGGTTGTCATGGCTGTGGAACTGCTCCAGGTTCCAAGTTTCACTCGAGCAAAAACAAACCCCCAGCTCTGGGTGCCCCCAACACAATAGTCTACCTGAGGTCTCAGTTCTAGCACCAACACTTTTCAACCTGTGTACAACACCACTGCCAGACATTTTATCTATTCAGATCAATCTGTAAACTCAGAGGTCATACCCTTTGACCAGAGAATTGCTAATATAGTTCCTATCTAAAAGAAAAGAGGGAAAAGTGATCCAGGAAACTACAGACCTGTTAATTTGACCTCACATATATGCAAGGTCTTGGAACAAATTTTGAAAGACAAAGTAGTTAAGGACATAGAGGTGAATGGTAATTGGGATAAAATACAACTTTGTTTTACAAAAGGTAGATCATGCCAGACCCACCTGATCTCCATCTTTGAGAAGCTAACTGATTTTTTTAGACAAAGGAAATGCAGGAGATCTAATCTACCTGGCTTTCAGTAAGGCATTTGATACATTCCCACATGAGAAATTATTCATTAAATTGGAGAAGATGGGGATTAATATGAGAATTGAAAGGTGGATAAGGAACTGGAACTCCAGCAGTTCTGAAACTATAACAGGTCATATTGAAAGGTGAACTGTCAGGCTGTAGGGAGGTTTCTAATGGAGTTACCTCAGGATCGGTCTTTGGAACTATCTTGTTTAACATTTTTATTAGTGACGTTGGCACAAAAAGACTGAGTATGCAAATAAAATTTGTGGATGACACAAAGTTGGGAGGTATTGCCAATGTGGAGGAGAATTGGAATATCATACAAGAAGATCTGGAGGACCTTGAAAACTGGAATAATAGAAATGGGATGGAATTTAATAGTGTAAAGTGCAAGGTCATGCACTTAGGGACTAACAACAAAAAATGTTTCTATAAACTGGGGTTATATCAGTTGGAAGTGACAGAGGAGGAGAAAGACATGGTGTATTAGTAGATCACACAATGACTATGAGCCACCAATGTGATGTGGCCATGAAAAAGGCTAATGCAGTCCTAGGATGCATCAGGCAAGGTATTTCCATTAGAGATAGGGAAGTGCTTGTAGCATTATATGAGGCACTGATGAGACCTCACCTGAAATACTGTGTGCAGTTCTGGTCTCCCATGTTAAAGAAAGATTAATTCAAAGTAGATCAGGTACAGAGAAGTGCTACTAGGATGATCTGAGGAATGGAAAACCTACCGTATAAGAGTTTGGCTTGTTTAGCCTAACCAAAAGAAGGCTGAGGGGAGATATGATTATCCTTCTGATGTATTTATAGAGAGCAAATAACTTCTCTCCCTGGCTGGTATTTAAGTTAAGTGCCAATGTTGACACAAAAACAAATGGATATAAACTGTCCATCAATAAATTTAGGCTTGAAATTAGATGAAAGTTTGTAACTATCAAAGCAGTGAAGTTCTGGAACAGCCTTCCATGGGGAGTAGTGGGGGCACAAAACCAACTGGCTTCAAGACTGAGCTTGATGAGTTTATGGAGGGGATGGTAGAATATGACTGCCTACAATGGCACATAGCCCATCTGTGACTGCCAGCAGTAAATATCTCCAAATGCCAGTGATGGGACACTTTACGGGAAAGGCTCTGAGTTACTAGAGAATTCTTTCCCAGGTATCTGGCTTGGGGGTCTTGCCCACATGCTCAGGGTCTAAATGATTGCCATATCTGGGTTCAGGAAGGAATTTTCCCCTGGGTCAGAGTGGCAGAGACCCTAGGGGGGTTTCGCCTTCCTCTGCAGCATGGGGCACAGATCACTTGCATGTTTAAACTAGTGTAAATTGTGGATTCTCTGTAACTTGAAGGCTTTAAATCAAGTTGTGAGGACTTCAGTAACTCAGACAGAGGTTGGGGTCTATTACAGGAGTGGGTGGGTGAGGTTCTACGGCCTGAAACGTGCAGAGGAGGTCAGACTAGATGATCATGATGGTCCCTTCTGGCCTTATAGTCTATGAGTCTATAACATCTGTCTGGCACCTAGAAGCCCCGAATGCCAAGATGAACGAGGTGTCCCACAGTTGTAAATGATGGAGACTTAAACCATCTTAAAAGTTTCCAGCTGCTTCCATCTATAATACATAAAGTCCTACAAATAGCTTAACAGCTTCCTGAATGGACACAGGATGGACCATGACTCATAGCCTGTGTTTCTAGATGTTCGCTGGACCATACCTTGCCTTTCAAGGAACCCCTTACCAAGACCTTGCTGAAAATAATGACAAGAAATGAACTGATCAGCAGATTAGCTGGTTCTACCTAGGAAGCCAATGTGCAAACTCTAAAACTCTAGGCTTGCCTTGTGCTACTCTGGGGCAGCGAATGGCTCTCTGGTGCGGCTGGCTCTTTTCACACAGGACTAGTAGACACTCAGCTGAATAAAACAGGTTTCATGAGATCAACCAGCCCTGCGTGGATGCCGATCTTGTCCAACATCCTCCCTCCTGGCATCAGGTGACACATTGCCTTGCAGAATCTGCTCCTTAAGGAACAAGACATGCCACATCTATCCCTGTTTAAAGGAGTGTTTAATCCACCACGCCATGCCCTGTTTGGACAATTTCACTAAGGAACCCAGGGTTATCATCTCCAGGTGGCATACGAGGGGACAAGAACTAGCTTCCAACATAGCCAGTGCCTATCTCGTGAGAGATCCAGCAGACCAGCCCTCTGTTTTTGGCCTTTCATGCCATCTTTGGATAAAGGTCAAACGCTCCAGAAGTGAAAGCTTATTCTCAAATCAATTTGTTAGTCTCTAAGGTGCCACAAGCACTCCTGTTCTTTTTCCAGAAGTAGAGAGATCAGATGTGCTGCTAATGATTGTACGTGGGGTCTTTGTAACTCCCCCATTTGCGTCTGTGACCAGTGACCTCTCAGCAAGGGAAGCCTGGCTCCTTCATGGACTCGCACAACATCCTTCCCTCAGCTATGGAATGATCACAAGACTGAGAAGATCCAGACAAGCGTGTGAATCTGTGTAGAGGCAATCACAGTACAGATGGAAGTAGGTGAGAGAAGGGATATGCTGTGGAGAAAGTCATGTTGAGGAAGAGGAGGAGGGCTGGAGAAGAGCTTCCCAAGTTTCTCAGAGCATAGATAATCCTCAGTTTCACTTCTCAAGTGAGCTGGGGCCCCCTGAGTGGGCAAGGCTGTCCAGTGGGGCCTGGTGGAAGAGACGTGGGGCCACAAGAGAGCTGCATTAACATGTGGGCTTGAAAATAAACTAGAAATAATCTATGTATCTATTTACAGACAGGAAATGCCCAGCTTCAATGGTCTACAAAGCCTGCAGCAGGCCTTGTCTGGACAGTGCATTATATGACAAAAACAATCCACAGGATTTTTTTAAATACTTTTTTTACCATTCCATAACTCATTGCAAGTCTTAATGTTTTCCATCCAGAGCTAGGGCTAGCTACATTAATTCACCTCTTTAAATTGGTGTTGAATATTTTAAAGGCTTCACAGGGTCAGACCTTCGGCTGCTGTCAGGCAGCATCATTCCGTGTAGTGATCCTCTCAGCTGTGGATCTGGCCAGCAGCCTCTATCATGAAGAAGGCTGGGATCTTCAAAGGAGCCTAAGGAATTAGGCACTCAAATCTCATTGAAATTATGTGGGGTTTAGTCCCCTAACCCCCACTGGTGCCTCTGATGATCCCATCTGAAGTTCCTTCCCTCTCACTACAGCCAGGTAATTCCCATTGCCATGGGAGGGAGGGGTGTCCCCGCAATTCAGGCAAATACTGCTGTTCCCATTACCATGATGCATGGTACAGTAGAAACATACTAGCCTTCTGTGAGGGTTTGGGGCCTTTGTACAGTTTATGAATTTTGATTACTATTATGAAATATCATGAAATGACTGTGTGTGTGGTGGAAAGCCTGTATGTGTGTAGATTCATCACTGCTGACAGGATGCGCAGAGGGTACATTCCTGAGTGAGGACAATGGGAAAGTATGCATATTTAAACAATTGTGCTTTGCCCATAATAGCTCTACCAGATGGGTTTGCTCAGCAGGAGGAAGATCCCCTCCCCCTGCAGACAGAGGAGGAATTAAGGTGGGAGCAATGGAAAGTTACCAAACATGACCTCAGAAGGAAGAAAGCCAGGTGATCCTGTGGGATTTCACTGAGGAGTCACACAGCGTAGCTGAGGAATAGCCCCGGAGGAACTGGAAGATGGGGAAGGAGACTCCATGAGGGAAACACCATCCAGAATGGGAAACCCAGCCTGTGACGCTAGCAAACCTGGTGGCAGCTCTTGCCAAGTCTCTGGGCGTCAGCTGAGCACTGACAAATTCATAGGTGGAAACCAGCCTAGCTCACCTGTTTTTTAGTATTGTTCAAGCCAGGTGCTGAGCTTGTAAGAATGTGTTTCGTCTCCATGAAAGTTTTGCTTTATAATTGGAAAAATGCACTATCAAGACTAAATAGGCCATTGTGGAGCATCACAAATACAAAGGCTGGTTTAATGGCCCTCTTACATCCCTGAACGTGCTAGGTGTGAGAAAGCACATCCCACCAGCTTGAGCTCTGGAAGGGGGAAATAAAGCTAGCTGACATGAAGATTTTTCATCTCTTTGCTGTTTGGACTCTCACACGGGCTGGAGCTGAGAAACAAAAAACAGCAATCTCCAGGGTAGCCCTAAAGGTCATTCAGTGCTGACAGATGGCTACATCTCTGTCATTTTTTGGAACCATAAACTGAACTCATTTGTGTATACATCTTGCCTGCTTTAACCTGTAAATAACTCCTTTCTATTTCCTAGTTAATAAATCCTTAATTTGTTTGCTCTAGGACTGGCTACCAGTATTGTCTTTGGTGTGAGATCTAAGGTACAAATTGATCTGGGGGAAGTGACTGGTCTCTTGGAACAACCTGAGTATTTTGTGATCCTTGGTGTCAGTGATCGCTAAGCCTAGCTTGCCTGGGCGCAATTAGACTGGAGAGCCCACGAAAGCTTATGCTCAAATAAATTTGTTAGTCTCTAAGGCAGTGGTCTCCAACCTTTTTCATCTGGTGGGTGCCAGACGACGAGCCACGGAGGACTGTGGCGGACAAGCATCAGCCGAAATGCGGCCAACAAGCGGCATCATTCAGAGGTGCCACCGCCGAACACTGTTTGTCAGCAGCAAGCAGCGTCATCCAGAGGCGTCACAGCTCCACTACTGCCTAGTGCCTCCTGCAAGTTCAGCAGTGACCCAGACAGCTTACACCTCAGCATGGAGTCTGGGAGGAGGCTGTGTTTGCATACGGGGGATTTTGAAAGGTTAGCACTGGACACAGGGGGATTAGGCAGAAGGTTCCAGTTGTCAGAAGGGAGTGTTAGCCACTGGGTCTGCACCCTAACAGTGTATCTAGGGACCCCAAGAACACCTGGGCTCCCAGGGTGCAGAAGTTTGGATTCCCCTGGCTGCAATGCAGTGGGGCACCCAATCAGATCAGCTACATCTTCACTGACTACAATGACCATGCCTCATCCTCCAACCGGGACCTGTCTGAAGGGCCTGGCTGCTCCGGAGGAGGCATTGTCCACAATAATGTCTCCATTTAGCAGAGTGATTCAGAGTTTTGGCTTAGATTTTACCTTTTGCTTCGCAGGGAGTTAGTTTTTCAGTGGGTTCATTCTTTAACCCAGATATTCCCTTAGAGGGCTACTGAGCATTTCCCCATTTGTTTCAGTTCAACCCTCCGGAAAATCTTGTTACGACAGGTCTGCACCCCTTTCAAAGGAAGATATCTGACTAGTGAGCCTCATTGAAGGGTTAAGTATAGGCTACCCTGAGACACGCAGAAGAGTTTGGAGACATTGCTCTGAAATCCTTGGTCTTGGTTTGGGCTGTGTCACTCACACCTCTAGATCCATGTCAAGGAGCATTACATTCAAATCCAGAAGGCTGCCTGCCCAAGCCAGGGACCAGGGCAATCCGGAAACAAAGGCAGTGAAGGAATTTGTAATTAAATTGCCATTAGATAGGTAACAGATTGTCTGGCAGCTGACAGTGAGTGAAAATGCTCCATTCTGTCATGTTTTATCAGCATGAAAACCATTTGCAAATGCTATAATTACATTCCTAATTGTCAATCTGATTAGGGCCCTTCTGCTGTTCATTAAATGGGTGTCACCCTCAGCCAGCAATCTGTAGGTGAGAATATTTAATTAATTAACTCATGCATGAGGGAGGGGAGGAAATGGCCAAAACAAGGAGTTAAATTGTTTGAGAGTCAGGATTTCAGCCTTGGATTGTATTGACTTCAAGAGGAGCTGCTGGGCAAACAATGCTTTGGAAAAATCCAGTCACTGATTTAGGTTCCTAATTTTAGGCACCCAGTTTTGAAAGTGTTGGCGATAGTCTAACATGGGAGATAGCTTGGCTGATTAAAGCTGGTGCAACTGATGTGGGTGTCTCCCCCTCAAAGGTGGGCCCGGAGCAACAACCAGCAGAACCAGAGCTGAACTCTGCCAGACTGTGGGATGCACAGATACGTGGTTACAGTCCATATCTGGGTAGTCTTGTTCTCAGAGAGCTGAAGAATGTTTTATCTGCTGCTACCTGAATTCAGGGCTTTCCATTTCTGTTGCAGAAAGCTTACACACATTTCACCTTGGGTTTTTGTTAGTATTCCATGCTCCACATTAACTCTCAGTGTGCTGCCCACAGGTCGCCAGGCAAAGCAGAAGAGGCTCCAGCCGTAGCGGAAGGGGCCTTTATCCCTTACTCAGCCAGGGAAGAGCCCATCTCTGGTGTTACTGCACTGAGGTCTGTGGAGCTGCCCCAGGAATTAATTTGTCTCTCAGTGTTTGCTGGAGGGGGTGAAAACTTTTCCAATAAGTTTTCACTGAAAAAGTAGCCTTTACACATTTTAGAAAATTCAGCACATTATATTAAGAGTGATCTTACAGAAGTGGGTTGTGTACCAAAAACTCAAAGATGTAATTAAAAAAACTTTAATGGGTGTATTTCAAGCACCACCAAAGAGTTGAAAAATTGAAGTTTCAAAAAATCTTTTTGAAATCTTCACTTTTTTCATTTTCCACGGCCCTGAGTTTGCCTGATGCATTCAGAAGTGGAGAATTTTTCTGGAGATCCCCAAGTAACTTACAGGAGTCAACGTTATGGGCTAGATTCTGGAGTCTGGACCAGCTGTGTGAGGCACAGTGCCATGGAGACAAAGGTAGTATTACACAACCTATGCAGCTCCAGACTGAGGTTATCTGGAGGCTAGTTGAAGTCCTGGCATAAGTGAGAGCACCCTCTTGTACCCCAGCTGCCTATGACTCCAAGGGAGCACACACACAGTTCAGCCATTCCCTTTCTTGCCCAGCCACACCCTCTAAACTAGGAACAGAGCCGTAGACCAACTCTGCCATGCTGGCATTCCTCCAGTGCAGGAGGGATCCCCAGCTGGCCAGATCAGTTGGGTTTCTGGCCCCTTTGCATTGGCGGAGTGGCAAACAGAGCTAGAGTACAACAAAGAATGGACCCCTTAGATGAAAACAATCCATTCTACAGGGAGACTGAGGGTACGTCTATACAGTGTTGGATGTATCAGGGGTCGATTTATTGCGTCTCGTCTGGACATGATAAATCGATCTGATAATTGACTCCCATACTCCACCTCAGCAGGAGGAGTAAGCGGAGTCAACGGGGGTGCCGCGGCAGTCAAGTCGCCTCCATGAAGACTGCAGTATCTGGAGATACTTCGATTTCAGCTACAGGAAGAGCTGAAGTTATGTATCTTAGTTCGAACCCCCGCACTAGTGTAGCCCAGGCCTGAGTGACTTCCCTCCCAAGACCCATTAGTTTTCAGGCTGTGTTCCTCCTATTGCAGAACTGGAACATTGCCAGAGAAAGGCCCTATATGAAGGCATCAGGGAAAGTGTCGGCCCCTTACTGAATGGGGGAGGCAACCTACTGACAGATGATGTGGAAAAGCTAATGTTCGCAATGCTTTTTTGCGTCTGTCTTCATGAACAAGTTAGCTCCCAGACAACTGCACAGAGCAGCACAGTATTGGGAGGAGGTGACCAGCCCTCTGTGGACAAAGAAGTGGTTCAGGACAATTTAGAAAGCTGGATGCGCACAAGTCCATGGCGCTGGATGCGCTGCATCCAAGGGTGCTAAAGAAGTTGGCGGATGTGATTGCAGAGCCATTGGCCATTATCTTTGAAAACTCATGGTGATCAAGGGAAGTTCTGGATGACTGGAAAAAGGCTAATGTAGTGCCCATCTTTAAAAAAGCGAAGTAGGAGGATCTGGGGAACTTTAGGCCAGTCAGCCTCACCTCAGTCCCTGGACAAATCATGGAGCAGGTCCTCAAGGAATCAATTCTGAAGTACTTAGAGGAGAGGAAAGTGATCAGGAACAGTCAGCATGGATTCACCAAGGGCAAATCATGCCTGACTAACCTAATTGCCTTCTATGAGGAGATAACTGGCTCTGTGGATGAGGGCAAAGCAATGGATGTGTTATTCCTAGACTTTAGCAAAGCTTTTGATACAGTCTCCCACGGTATTCTTGCCAGCAAGTTAAAGAAGTATGGGCTGGATGATTGGACTATAAAGTGGATAGAAAGCTGGCTACATCGTCGGGCTCAATGGGTAGTGACCAATGGCTCCATGTCTAGTTGGCAGCCGGTATCAAGCGGAGTGCCTCAAGGGTTGGTCGTGGGGCCGGTTTTGTTCAATATCTTCATTAATGATCTGGAAGATGGCATGGATTGCACCCTCAGCAAGTTTGCAGATGACACTAAACTGGGAGGAGTGGTAGATACACTGGAGGGTAGGGATAGGATACAGAGGGACCTAGACAAATTAGAGGATTGGGCCAAAAGAAATCTGAAGTGGTTCAACAAGGACAAGTGCAGAGTCCTGCACTTAGGACTGAAGAATCCCATTCACTATTACAGACTAGGGACCAAATGGCTAGGAAGCAGTTCTGCAGAAAAGGACCTAGGGGTTACAGTGGATGAGAAGCTGGATACGAGTCAACAGTGTGCCCTTGTTGCCAAGAAGGCTAACGGCATTTTGGACTGTATAAGTAGGGGCATTGCCCGCAGATCGAGGAACATGGTTATTCCCCTCTATTAGGCATTGGTGAGGCCTCATCTGGAGTACTGTGTCCAGTTTTGGGTCCCACACTACAAGAAAGATGTGGAAAAGTTGGAAAGAGTCCAGCGGAAGGCAACAAAAATGATTAGGGGGCTGGAGCACATGACTTATGAGGAGAGGCTGAGGGAACTGGGATTATTTAGTGTGCAGAAGAGAAGAACGAGGGGGGATTGATAGCTGCTTTCAACTACCTGAAAGGGAGTTCCAAAGAGGATAGATCTAGGCTGTTCTCAGTGGTACCAGATGACAAAACAAGGAGTAATGGTCTCATGGTGCAGTGGGGAAGGTTTAGGTTGGATATTAGGAAAAGCTTTTTCACTAGGAGGGTGGTGAAGCACTGGAATGGGTTACCTAGGCAGGTGGTGGAATCTCCTTCCTTAGAGGTTTTTAAGGTCAGGCTTGACAAAGTCCTGGCTGGGATGATTTAGTTGGTGCTGGTCCTGCTTTGAGCAGGGTATTGGACTAGATCAGGGCCGCCCGGGGGGGGTGGGGGGTAACAGTGGCAACTTGCCCCAGGCCCCGGGTTCCGCAGGGGTCCCCATGAGTTTTTTGGGGCCCCTGGAGCGGGGTCCTTCACTTGCTTGGGGGCCCCAGAAAACTCTTGCGGGGCCGGGCCCTGGAGCTTCTTCCACTCCTGGTCTTTGCCGGCAGGGGAGTCCTTCCGCTCCAGGGCGGAAGGACCCCCCACCAGTGAATTACTGCCGAAGTGGGACCTGCCGCTGAAGTGCAACCCAGCCTTCGGTGGTAATTTGGCGGCGGGGGGCCCTTCCGTTCCGGGACCCACTGCCGAATGCCCCGAAGACCCGCGGCGGGGGCCCCCTGCAGCCAAACAGGGCCAGCTCTAGACATTTCGCTGCGCAGGGGGCGCCCTGCCGCTTGCCGGTCCCGCGGCTCCGGTAGACCTCCCGCAGGCATGCCTGCGGATGCTCCACCGGAGCTGCAGGACCAGCGGACCCTCCGCAGGCACACCTGCAGGAGGTCCACCGGAGCAGCCTGCCGCCGACGGCCCCAGGCCCCCGGAATCCTCTGGGCGGCCCTGGACTAGATGACCTCTTGAGGTCCCTTCTAACCCTCATATTCTATGATTCTATGATCTGATCTCTCCATCAGCAGGTGCACCCGCACCTCAGTTTCTCCTCAAGGTTCTGCATTCTCCCTTGTCTGATAGGGTCTCTAGGCCCTTCAGAACCCAGGGAAGTCAAAACAGAAAACACCAACTAGACCTTCTCTCCTCAATCCTAGGACCAGGGTCATCCCTACCTATTCGCAAAGTATGCAGCTGTGTAGGGCACCAGGAAATTTGGGGCACCTATGCAGCTGCATGCTGCTCCTCCTCTTCCCCAAAGCCCCTGCACTTCCTCCGCCCCAGCCCCGCCTCTTCCTGCCCCTGCTCTGCCCCAGCCCCACCCCACTCCAGCCCTTCCCCTGAGGACTGCAGCATAGGTTGGGCCTGCACTCACCAGGTGGCAGTAAGTGGAATGACCCAGCCCCAGCCCGCTCTGTACCGCAGCGCCAGCTCCCAGCCAAGCCATTGGTGAGTGCTGGGGGGCAATTACCCCCTGCCGCCCAAGCCTGGGAGCCAGGGGAGCAGAACGGAACTAGCTGGGGCTGGGTAGGTCCAGTTCCCGCTGCCCCATGAGTGTGGGGTTGGGCCTGCCCTGCACTCACCAGGTAGCAGGAAGTGGAGCGATGCAGCCCCAAACCGCTTCGCTCTGCTGGCTCATGCTGGGGGGCAGTTCCTCCCTGCCCCGCAAGCCAGCTCCTACAGGAGGAGCTGCTGAGTCCATGACTTGCCCCCACTACAGCCTCAACCCTCCCAGGCTCCAACTAATGAAACAGCCTCAAACACCCACCTCATTGTCCCCTAAGGCTACTTCCTACGCAGCTTGGCTTGCCTGCCTCTTGGACTTCCTCAGACCCAGCTTCGAGTCTCCAATCAGCACTATGCCCTCCTGGCTGGATTATCCCCAAGCACAGGACTCTTCCAGCTTCCACTGGGCAAGAGCAGGTCCCGATCCCTCTCCAGGCTTAAGTACCTGCCTTCCTGAACCCAGGTGGAAACGCCTGCCTTGGTTGGCCAGCAGAGCATGTTGTATGAGGTGGAGCTGGCTGTCCGCCTGGCTCTCCTCCTAGAGGATTAACCCCTTCCCTGCCTACTCCAGCATAGGGCATGGTCACCCTACCAGAGGAAACAACAGTGCTGAGAGGCCGGTCACCCAGGAGCCATCTCCCATCCACCTGCCCTGGATGTTCAGCCAGCCCTGCCATTTCTTCCTCTAGTATTTCTAAGTCTGCCTGCCCAGGCAGCTAACTCCCACTCTCATGGAATCTCACCTTATTTACTGTATGTTCCTCCTTCCTGTTAGGATATAGGAATTCAGGTCTGTCTGCAAAGACCTATACTTTAAGAATTTAGGTATATTCTTATCACTTAGCTAGTTATAGAGGTATAAAAGAAAGAATCAAAATCACGGTCTGTCTGTGTAATGGCCTTCTCTTACTGTGACAGTCTGAGGCCTGGTTTTTAGGCTAAGGCCTTCAGCTAAGCAGCAGAGGCCAGCCATAAACTGGGAAATGTATGGTCACATCCTCACATTCCAAACTAGTCACATTGAAATAAGGTGCTATAGGGCTGTTAGTAATACAATCCTGTCCTGATATTCCTATCACCTCCAGAGAAAGGGAAGAGTCTAGAAGATGTAAAAGGAAACTTAGTTTAATAGCATCCTGTCTGGCAAGAACTCACTTATCAATAGCTGGGATGTGAAATCCTCATTTCTGTATTGTTCTGTCACTGTAGTCTCCACTTCCCTATTGTTTGTCTGTATAATCTCTGTCTGGTTCTATGACTGTTTCTGTCTGCTGTATAATTACTTTTGTTGGGTGTAAACCAATTAAGGTAGTGGGATATAATTGGTTAAATAACCATGTTACAATATGTTAAGATTGGTTAGTTAAATTTCAGTAAAATGATTGGTTAAGGTATAGCTAAGCAGAACTCAAGTTTTACTATATAGTCTGCAGTCAATCAGGAAGTAAGGGGGGCGGGAAATTGGGATCATGTTTTGCTCAGGGAGAGAATGGGAACAGAGGATGGAACAGAAATAGGGACACAGGCAAGGCTCTGTGGTGTCAGAGCTGGGAAGGGGAACACTAAGGAAGGAAACTGGAATCATGCTTGCTGGAAGTTCACCCTCATAAATATCGAATTGTTTCCACCTTCGGACTTCAGGTATTGTTGCTCTCTGTTCATGCGAGAAGGACCAGGGAAGTGAGAGGGTGAAGGAATAAGCCCCCTAACACTTCCGCCAGGGCTTTCTGGCCCCACACTGTCCCCTCCTCTCCATACAAAACAAAGCTGTTAAAATCAGCTTCCTTGCCTGTTGCTCTGGCCAACTCACCCCTCCTTCCATCCTCCTTCCCATCCAACCTTTATATCCCTCTTTTGCCTACCCCTCTTTCTTCATGTAGAACTCGGGTTCCTTATTCAATCTTTCAAGGGTCTTCACAAGTTCCCTCCCATTGCTGCCAACTCTCATGATTTGTTCACAAGTCTCCTGCTACCTAGTATTGTTCTTAATGCCCAAGCTCCTGGAGTCCTGTGATTAGATGAGACTCTCAGCTTGCACTGAACAAGAAAGGACATTTCTAATCCTCATAGTTGCAGAGAAAAGCTGAAAAATGTGTCCCAAGTGCAGCCCTGAAGAATCAGAAATCAGAAGGCGAGGAAAAAGATCTCAGGATGGTTAATCCAGCCGCATGATGCTGGGAGCCTGATTCATGATTTCTGAATGCTTGAAGCTGGCAAGACTGCCCTCGCCTCTGCTCTGCCAGGGGTGCCAGCTTTACTCCATCAAAAATTGCTATTTAGTACGGTTATCAATAATTGTCATAAAAAATGACTGTGGTATTGCAATCATGCCTCGAGACTTCAGCTGAGATCAAGGGCCCCTTGAGCAGGGAGCTCTGCAGACTCATGGCAAGAGACAGTCTCTACCACAAAGATTTTGCAGTTTAAACAGAGAAAGGGTGGGAGGGGAAAGACAGCCATAACACTGTTGTCACAAAGAACCAGGAATAGGTCTCAGCAAGGGGCCCTGTCCACCAGACCACATTGTCTCTCATGGTGTCTTTTATGACACCCAGATGCAGGGAATGCCTTCCCTGAACTGCAGGACGAATCTCCTCCTTCACATCTTTTCTCCAGACCACTTCTTCTGAAACTCCTACAAAGAACCAGGCACAGTCTGATGGCCACGCTGAGAGGTAATGGAAGAGAAGAGAGAATCATAGAATCATAGAATATGAAGGTTGGAAGGGACCTCAGGAGGTCATCTAGTCTAACCCCCTGCTCATTGCAGGACCAATCCCCAACTAAATCATCCCAGCCAGGGCTTCGTCAAGCCTGACCTTAAAAACCTCTAAGGAAGGAGATTCCACCACCTGCCTAGGTAACCCATTCCAGTGCTTCACCACCCTCCTAGTGAAAAAGCTTTTCCTAATATCCAACCTAAACCTCCCCCAATTCAACTTGAGACCATTACTCCTTGTTCTGCCATCTGCCACCACTGAGAACAGTCTAGATCCATCCTCTTTGGAACCCACTTTCAGGTAGTTGAAAGCAGCTAACAAATCCCCCCTCATTCTTTTCTTCTGCAGACTGAACAATCCCAGTTCCCTCAGCTTCTCCTCATAAGTCATATGCTCCAGCCCCCAAATCATTTTTGTTGCCCTCTGCTGGACTCTTTCCAGTTTTTCCACATCCTTCTTGTAGTGTGGGGCCCAAAACTGCACACAGTACTCCAGATGAGGCCTCACCAGTACCAAACAGAGGGGAATGATCACGTCCCTCGATCTGCTTGCAATGCCCCTACGTATAAAGCCCAAAATGCCGTTAAGCTTTCTTGGCAACAAGGGCAAACTGTTGACTCATATCAAGCTTCTCATCCACCGTAACCCCTAAGTCGTTTTCTGCAGAACTGCTTCCTAGCCATTCGGTCCCTAGTCTGTAACAGTGAATGAGATTCTTCTGTCCTAAGTGCAGGACTCTGCACTTGTCCTTGTTGAACCTCATCAGATTTCTTTTGGCCCAATCCTCTAATTTGTCTAGGTCCCTCTGTATCCTATCCCTACCCTCCAGCATATCTACCACTCCTCCCAGTTTAGTGTCATCTGCACACTTGCTGAGAGTGCAGTCCATGCCATCCTCCAGGTCATTAATTAAGTCACATCATTGCATCTATTGGTTATTTACCTCTCCCCAGCTCTTTGTATGTTGCTCATCTTCTTAGGCTTCTTCATCTATGCTTTGAGCTAGACTGTAATTCCCAGCTCAAGCAGATGTGCCGGCACTAGTTCTAATTGAGCTAGCATAGCCACGCCTGTGAGAGCGGCAAGAGGGATATGGTTGGTGTGATGGGGCAAGGCCAGATGGTTACAGTAAAATAGTGCTGAACAGGTATGTTAGCCCCAGACTAAACAAATCCCTGGTACCATGGTAACCAAATGGCAGTTGCTCCAGTTAATCAAGACACCTGGGGCCAATTAAAATCCTTCTAAAAGGCAATGGAGATAGCTACATTGATTGGGATACCTGAAGCCAATCAAGAGCTGGCTGGAACTAGTTAAAAGCCTCCCAGTTAGTCAGTGAGGTATGTGTGTGAGGAGCTGGGAGCAAGAGGTGCAAGGAGCAGAGAGAGAGAGATAGAGAGAGAGGGTGTGCTGTGCTGTGCTGTGCTGTGCTGTGCTGTGCTGCTGGAGGATTGAGAAGTACAAGCATTATCAGACACCAGGAGGAAGGTCCTGTGGTGAGGATAAAGAAGGTGTTTGGAGGAGGCCATGGGGAAGTAGCCCAGGGATTTGTAGCTGTCATACAGCTGTTACAGGAGGTACTATAGACAGCTGCGATCCACAGGGCCCTGGGCTGGAACCCGGAGTAGAGGGTGGGCCCAGGTTCCCCCCAAACCTCCCAACTGCTGATCAGACACAGGAGGAGCTGACCCAGACTGTGGGTTCCACCAGAAGGGAAGATCACTGAGGTGAGCAAATTCTCCAATAAGTGCAGGACCCACCCAGGTAGAGGAGGAACTTTGTCACAGTGGTTACATTAGACAGGATAAACATATCTAAGGCCTGGTCTACACTATGCATTTATACCGAATTTAGCAGTATTAAACCAATTTAACCCTGCACCCGTCCACACAATGAAGCCCTTTATATCAATATAAAGGGCTCTTAAAACCAATTTCTGTACTCCTCCCCTATGAGGGGAGTAGCGCTGAAATCAGTATTACCATGTCGGATTAGGATTAGTGTGGCCACAATTCGACGGTATTGGCCTCCAGGCGGTATCCCACAGTCCACCATTGTGACCACTCTGGAAAGCAATCTGAACTCGGATGCACTGGCCAGGTAAACAGGAAAAGCCCCGCGAACTTTTGAATTACATTTCCTGTTTGTGCAGCGTGAAGAGCTGATCAGTACGGGTGGCGATGCAGTCCCAAATCCAAAAAGAGCTCCAGCATGGACCGTATGGGAGATACTGGATCTGATCACTGTATGGGGAGACAAATCTGTTCTATCAGAGCTCTGTTACAGAAGACAAAATGATAAAGCATTTGAAAAAATCTCCAGGCTATGATAGACAGAGGCCACAGCACAGTGCTGTGTGACAAGCATAACGGAAAGCCAAAGAATCAAATGGACGCTAATGGAGGGAGGGAGTGGGGACTGAGGACTCGAGCTATCCCACAGTTCCTGCAGTCTCCAAAAAGCATTTGCATTCTTGGCTGAGCTCCCAATGCCTGAAGGGTCAAAAACATTGTCGCCAGTGGTTCAGGGAATATGTCGTCAATTTACCCTCCCTCCACTCCCCCAAAGAAAAGGGAAAAAAATTGTTTCTCACCTCTTTTCAATGTCACCGTATGTCTACTGGATGCTGCTGGTAGACGGGGGGCTGCAGCACTAAACAGCAGCATCCTCTCCCCTCCTGCAGATGGTATGGTACATTATGACTGGTAGTCATCCTGGTCATCATCCTATAAGTGCTCCTGGCTGGCCTCAGTAAGGTCAGCTGGGGGTGCCTGGGCAAAAATGGGAATGACTCCTGGTCATTCTCTTCTTTAGGCTTTGTGTCCTGGAGATTCAGTCCTGGCAGATGGTGCAGTAGGGCTGGTAACTGTCCTCTTCATAGCAGCTGGAGGCTGTGCTTCTCTCATCCTCACCCTTTAATGAGTAATGGAGATGTCTTGCCTGGAA
The DNA here is from genome assembly GCF_025201925.1 of Gopherus flavomarginatus. NCBI lineage: Eukaryota > Metazoa > Chordata > Testudines > Testudinidae > Gopherus > Gopherus flavomarginatus. The sequence goes on from NC_066624.1 coordinate 53,029,732, forward strand.
TATCATAGCAGCTAGACGCTGCCTCCCCCTCATTTTATCTCACTAAAAAGTCAGTGTTTCTTATTCCTGCATTCTTTATTACTTCATCACACAAATGGGGGGATAACTGCCACAGTAGCCCAGGAGGGATGTGGGAGCAGGGAAGCAATGGGTGGGGTTGTTGCAGGGACACCCCCTAGAATGGCATGCAGCTCATCATTTCTGCAGGATATCTGGGGCTCTGACACAGAGCGGCTGTGCTCTCTGGTTCTCTAGTAGACTTGCCCCATATTCTAGGCAGGACTGACTATTTTTAGACAAAACATAAAGAAGGGAATGACCTGGGAACTCATTCCCATTTTTCTCCATGTGTCCCCATCCGACCTCAGCGAGGCCAGCCAGGAGCACCCATGACAGCAGCAGATGGTACAATATGACTGGTAACTGTCATTGCCAACTTCCAAAGCAGCAGACGGTGTAATAGGGCTGGTAATCATCTCTGCTACCTTGCAAAGGCAAATGAATGCTGCTGTGTAGCACTGCAGTACCGCATCTGTCTGCAGCATGCAGTACACATAAGGTGACAGTGAAAAAAAAGGCTAAACGGGCTGGTTCCCATGCTATGGCATCTACCAGGGCAATCCAGAGAAAAAGAGTGTGAAATGATTGTCTGCTGTTTCTTTCACGGAGGAAGGATTGAGTGATGACATTTACCCAGAATCACCCGCGAAACTGTTTTTCTTCATCATGCATTGTGATCTCAACCCAGAATTCCAATGGGCGGGGGAGACTGTGGGAACTATGGGATAGCTATGGGATAGCTACCCACAGTGCAATGCTCTGGAAATCGACGCTAGCCTCTGTACATGGACGCACACTGCTGAATTAATACACTTAGTGTGGCCATGTGCACTTGACTTTATACAATCTGTTTTAAAAAACCGGTTTCTGTAAAATCGGAATAATTCTGTAGTGTAGACATACCCTAAGAGAGAGAAATCCTCATGCTTCAAAGCATAGGCCAATCACCAGCTGACCGGGATTAGAAAGAAACTTCCTTTGAAGCATCTGGAACTGGTCCCTGTCAGACAGCACACTGCACTGTATGGACCATTGATCTCATTGGGTAGGGCAATTCCTGTGGTTCTAAGCTGATGGCATAAGAAACCTATGCTAAAAACCAGCATCTGCATTCCTAGATCTTCTCACTCTGCCCAAGGTGTCTGTGTGATGTTCTGGAACTCAGATACTGACAGGTGAACAACTAAGGAACTTGGCAGCACTCTATTTTGTTCTGATATATATTTGGGTCTGATCCTGCTCCCAATGGGACCTTTGCCATTGAGTTCAATCACAGTAGGGTAGTAATATGAATTTTTAGGGTATCTACTTTTCACACCTAGAGTTTAAAAGAGGATCTGTATAGGTATCACACATAGAGGAAATAAAGCACAGGATAACTCAGTGGTTTAAGCATCAGCCTGCTAAACCTGGGGTTGTGAATTCAATACTTGAGGGGTCCATTTAGGGATCTGGGGCAAAAATCTGTCTGGGGATAGATCCTCCTTTGAGCAGGGGGTTGGACTAGATGATCTCCTGAGGTCCCTTCTAACCCTGATATTCTGTGATTTGCACTAGGTCACACAATGAGGCAGTAGTAGAGTTGAAATAAAAAGCCCAGGTCACCTGACTGGTCCATTATATTTATCTGTAATTCAGTGTCTATGTATAATCACTAATAATTTAGGATATTTTAACATTTTACCTTAAAAAACAACAGACACTTGACTAGAAGGAAATCACCTCCATTCTTCTCTTGGTTTTATGTCTTCATGTCTCTGATGGCAGCACAAGCAGAATTGAAGCAGAGAGGAAGCAAACCCATTTTGGAGGGGCTGGCTGCTGCGGGGGGCTGACAGAGCTACGATACCTTTGTTACCTTTACATGACCCCTGGAGCACCAAGGTTTCACGCTCTTTCTTCCTAGAGCAGAATATCTGCAAATAAAGATACTTGTTAGTTTATGCACCTGGACGTGTGCCTCTGGTAGACTGTGATTAACTCTGACAAGATGGGACAGGCACCAACCTCCCACGCTGGCTTGCAGCAGAACAGAGAGATAGGAGAAACAGTGCTACCTTGTCCTGGTCTCCTGCTGTGAGGCTGGTGTGTACTGCATGACCAGTCACTGTCTGAAGGGGAGATGGATAGGGGTCATTGCAGGGATCTGGAGAACTGAGGGCACACCTGGGGCAGCTAGAGGACTGAAGGAACAGATAGGACGATGGAAAAGGCCTGGAGTGATGCTGGCAAATCTTCAGATGCTAGCAAAGACCAGACAAACTCTCAGCTAGAGACCAGCCCAGGTCACCTGTATGTTAGTTTTGCTCAAAATATGTATTAGTCTTATAAGAATGTATTTAGTGTTTAGACTCTAGGAGATGCTTGCAAGTTGTTGCATGCATTAATCTCACTTGTAATGTCGGTATTCCAGGCTAAAAGAAAATACATAAAATTTGCTTTATAACTTTGACAGTGTTTGCTTTGAACTTGTGAACCCAGGTATGGGAGTCCTCTCCCCCACCCATCCTGGTGGACTATCAAAATGTAAGTGGGCTATTATCAGACAAAAGTTTTAATTGCCACATCCACCCATGGAGAAGTATGGGCAGACTGTCTTGTCCCATTGCTCTAAATGCTAGAAAAAGGAAGTACAAATAGCTGATGTGAAGATTTTTCATCTCTTTGCTGTTTGAGTTCTCACAGGGCCCAGAGAGGCCATACTGAAGCCAGAGATCCCCAGGGGACTGCCTCCTGGGGCTGACCCGAAAGACACTTTGAACTGACAGATCACTACAACTTTTAGGAGTTATATGATAACTCCTTTGTGTATACATGTTTGCTGGCTTTAACCTGTTAATAAACCCCCATATCTGGGCTGCCAACCATATTCACTGGCTCTTGGATCCCACGTGTAATGAGACCTTCGCTTGCCCTCGCAACAAATCAGCCAGAGACTCCTTCTGAGTGCAATCACCAGTGCTTTTCATTTTCAGTGTCCGCTTCCCACTACCTTCTTTTTACAGACTGCTTCAACCCAGCAATCTGGGGGACAGCTAGCTTCTCCAGCCGGCAGGGATGCCCAGCCTTTGGCTCCTCCCTCTCCTTTCTCTTCCCATGTCAGCCATATATAGCTTCCTGGCTAATAAGGCCTGCAAGTGCTTCTCTTCTAGCAATTAGGTGTGGCATACTCATCCAGCCTCAATTAATGCTTCTTAATTGGAGCTGGGCTAACAGAGGCCTGGTTCAGGACCTCTTGGCCAGCACCTTGTTACAAGCCTCCATGGAGAAAGCAAAGTGTAGGCACTGGCCCATCTAGGCAGTTGAGCTTGCTGGGAATAATATTGTCTAGACAGGGAATTGTGCAGCCTGGAAAAAAGTCAGGTCCAGAGGGCGAGAGACATGGGTCTCTACCCAAGAGAGGGAACAGAGCCTCCTCAATAGAAACTTTTCTATGAAATGCAAGTTATCAGGAGACACCTGCGATGGCTCACAGTAACCCAGAGAATGCAATGGATGAACGCAGAACTACAGCAAAGTGTTCAAAAATATAAATTTAGACTTTTTGCTGTTGGGTTAAAATTATGCTGCTAACATGTTATTTGGTGGTTATTGTGTATCTTCTTAAAATGTGTCAGAGCTGCTGAGAGGTGGTGACAGATGCCACAGGTGTCTCTCAGATTGAAATAAACACAGAAATTCATAGTTACAGCAGGTGCAACAGAAGTGCCCTAACATGCCGACGGTGGGTGGGAGGGGTACAAGCACCCAAACTGTGGCACTGCCTGCCATGCCACTAGCACGAGGCCCTGCTCCCGCACCAACCCTTCTCCCCAAGACCCCATCCTTGCACTGTCCCTTCCCCAAGTCCCCAACCTCACACCACCCCTTCCCCTAAGACCTTGCCCCTGCACCACCTCTTCTCTTGAAAGCCTGCCCTGTCCTGTCTCCCCAAGCCTTCATCCTTTCTCCCAGAGGCCCCACCCTCATACCAACCCTTTCCCCAAGACCTTACCCCCGCTCCGCCTCTTGCCCCTTTTAAAAGTTGGGGGGCCAAGGGCCCCGGGTCCCCCTTGTTCCAGCTCCCCTGCTTTGAAACCATGAAAAAAACTCATAGGCCTTACAAATTCTATCCCTGAGCTTTCCCAGCTCATCCAGGGGAAACTCTAGGTATTTTGCCACCCCAAGAACGGCAGGCAGGCTGCCTTCGGCAGCTTGCCTCCGAGAGGTCCCCGGTCCCGCGGATTCGGTGACACGCCTGTGGGAGGTCCGCTGAAGCCACGGGACCAGCTGACTCTCCACAGGCATGCCGCCAAAGGCAACCTGCCTGCCACCCTCGCAGCTACCGGCAGAGCGCCCCCTGCTGCTTGCTGTCCCAAGCACGCGCTTGGCATGCTGGTGCCTGCAGCCGCCCCTGAGCTCATCCCAGGCCTCTCTAGTAGTCTGGGATTGGCAGCTGTGATGGCAGGTAGCTCTGAGGATTCTGGGATTGTTGGTGTTTGGCAATCTTGTGTGTAAAGCTAGAAGATGAGCTAACCCTCAGGAGCGACTGTACAAGTGCACAAAGAAAGGGCCTCAGTGCTGTAGTAGGAAGAGGGTCTGAAACATAAGCCCTTGTATCAGAGGCTCGTATGAGGCCTGAGGCCTAAACTAAAGTAGTGATCAAAACTTTGCTGTTATAAAGCAAAGTTAAGTTGTGAGCAAAAGGCAGGGCTCACAGAATCTGTCAAGAACTGGGCTAATATTGTAGAAACACATATTCCTAAGGAGTGCTAGACACAAGAACACACACTCAGACACATTCCAGAAGGGTGGTACCAGAATACCCCGATACCAGCACATTCCCCAAAGATTTACTGGGAAGTTCGATCAGGCTATCTGGCCAGAGTCAGTACAGCACACAGAAAGAAAACATACATGCAGCCAAACATGTGACCACAGATGTGTCATCTGAATTCAATTCTGCTGTGTTCAAGTGATCAAAGATGAATAATGCGGGTTAGTGACAGTGTGTTTCCTGTCAAAGAGCAGACGGTAATGAGGGTTTTCAGGAGGGTGACTTGTACAGAAAGAAGCACCAGAAACACATTTCAATCTAATAATCCTGTTAAATTAGAAACCACTGAGTTCAGCAGGATGGGGCCCAGTCAGAAAGGAAGACAGAAGTGATGAGAAGGGAAGTCACTGAGAAGATTAAAAACCAGAAGGGAAAGGCACATTAAAGAGAGGCGTAATTCTGGAAGGCAGGGGACCATAGATGAGCAGAGATGTCTATCTCCATCTTAGTATCTTGTCCGGTGTCCATCATTGTAGTACCTACATGCGGTTAACCCATGCCACTCAGACACACAAGTGTTGGTGTCTCCTACATGTTGCACAGGGCTGGGCACATGAATGCTTTAAAAACAATCATAACACAGTTTTCCCATGCATTAGTGTGTTTTCATTGTACCCCTGTTAGTGGGACGTGCACTTTACACGGTCTGCACTCAGGGCCGGCACTTCCATTGAGGCGAACTAGGCAATCGCCTAGGGCGCCAGGATTTTCGGGAGGAGGCATTTTGCCTGGGGAGTGGCGGCAGGCAGCTCCGGTGGACCTGCCGCAGTCGTGCCTATGGAGGGTCCGTTGGTCCACGGCTTCCTGGAGCTGCCACAAGCATGCCTGCAGACGATCCGCTGGTCCCATGCGGCTCCGGTGGACCTCCCACAGGCACGGCTGCGGCAGCTCCACCACAGCCGCAGACCTGGACTCTCCACCGAAATGGCTGCTGCAGCTCCACCGGATCCGCGGGAGCGGCGCGCAGGGTGGCGAAATGGCCGTGCGCCTAGGGCTCGAAAAACTCTAGCGCCGGTCCTGTCTGCACTTAAATCCCCTGAAGAAATGAAATTGCCCTGTACAGTACGGTGCACTGCAGTATCCCTGCTATGGGATGTGGTGTTGTGAGTCTGTACTTTCATAAAGGCTGAAGTGTGAAAAGACTGTTAAGACCCACCCCCAGTTTACAAATAGGGTTGGCCCAAGTCCCCATGTAAGAAGAAGTGTGCCTGGGGCCAGTTTGATCCTGCTAAGCACAGTGCTATAGCTCAATGGTCCCCACACTTTTTTTAGTATCATGTGCCCCCTCAAGCCCCTGAGGTAAGGGGGCTAAGGCTGGGTCTGCAGCTGGGGGGTGGATTTGGGGCCAGGAATAGGGGTGCAAATGGAACCGCAGCCAGGGGCTGAGGCTGGGGGTGAGGCCAGGGCTGGGTGCAGAGTAGTGGCTGGGAACAGGGCTGGGTGCAGGGCAGAACCTGGGGCTGTGGCTGGGAGTGGGGCAGGAGCAGAACTGGAGGAGGGGCAGTGGCTGGGTGGCACTCCCTCCCCATTCTCCATGGGGTCTGGCCCAGTCCCTGCTATGCTTACCTGAACATTCCTCCACACCCCTGTAGGGGGACATACCCCACAGTTTGGGGACCCTGTTTTAACTGAATGTGTCTCTAGCTAAGCAAGCTGGTGCAGCAGTGGTATCCACTCTGTGTCACTGTTCCACAGGCAAGCAAGAGACAAGAGGGTCCCACACTTGGTTTATGAACGATCACGTCCGGTATCTGCAAACGTGAAAGTCCAGGGTAGGGTGAAAGGGGAATCATAGAATTATAGAATATCAGGGTTGGAAGGGACCTCAGGAGATCATCTAGTCCAACCCTCTGCTCAAAGCAGGACCAATTCCCAACTAAATCATCCCAGCCAGGGCTTTGTCAAGCCTGACCTTAAAAACCTCTAAGGAAGGAGATTCCACTACCTCCCTAGGTAAACCATTCCAGTGCGGAAGAGGAAGGTCAGGCTGGTGGTGGGGAAGGGACATTTCAGGCTATGGTGGGGTGCCGTGGACTGTTTTGCTGCATCTCAGAGGTGGTGACCCTACATGAGGTGGGTGGCTGAAGAGAGCCAGCCAGACTGTGGAGAGATCTGCACAAGCTGGACCGCTCGACATTCTCAGGTGTTGCAGGACTGTTCTGCTTTGACCCACAAAACGTCCTGTCCCACATGGCTGGCTAGGCTTGGATCCTCACTCCTGCCCTCTGGCACATGAGGTCACAATGCTGCTCACTCCAGTTTGGCCTGGCACCACCCTTCCATCAAGGACCCTGGCCAAACCTGAATAATGCTGCGACCCCATGCAGACAGGCCAGGTTGCACCGCCCCTAATTGGGAGGTGATTCCAACCATCCCTAAGGACAGCTGCAGTGGCACAGCAGCCAGCAAACAGAGCTGTAAACAGGGGAGTTCCAGAGGGAGTTCTCTTAGCCCTCGTCCAGACTAACCCGCGGCATCGGCGGGTTAAAATCGATTGCTCGGGGATCGATATATCGCGTCTAGTCTGGACGCGATGTATCGATCCCCGAGCGCGCTTACATCGATTCCGGAACTCCATCAACCCGAACGGAGTTCCGGAATCGACACGGAGAGCCGCGGACATCGATGCAGCACCGTCCAGACGGGTGAGTAACTCGATTTTAGAAATTCGACTTCAGCTACGTTATTCCCGTAGCTGAAGTTGCGTATCTAAAATCGATTTTAATTCCTAGTCTGGACGTGGCCTTAGAGAAGCAGGTTTTTGTAGTTTGTGTATTGTATTGTGTAGTTTGTATGTGTGGCGGCTGCTAGCGGCAGTGTGCTGGGAGAGCAGCTGAGCCCTGATTAGGGGGCGGGACTTACCTGATTAGGGGTCCTATAAAAGTAGCCAGCCAGTCATGCAGCTGCACAGCAGCCAGCAAACAGAGCTGTAAACAGGGGAGTTTCAGAGGGAGTTTACAGGGGGAGGTTGCAGGGGAGACTAAGACAGAGGAACTAACAGGCTAGTAAAGGGACTGGGTGGAGGTCTGCCAGTGTTCTGGTGCCTGTTGGGGGTTTGTGTTGTGTTGTGTTTCTTGAACTACCAGGTTGTAGGTGGGAAGGCTATGACTGATACAGAGGTAGCAGTGAAAGACACAGTGAGGATGACTGGATGTGGAAGCTGCGGCGTGTACATGATCCTGGAGGGGATACCTGAAAAGAGTTTTGTCTGCATGAAGTGCCGCCTGATAGAGCTGATGGAAGAAAAGATCCGAGGACTGGAGATGCAGGTGGAAACTCTGGTCGAGTTTAGAAGGGGGTTCAAGCAGGTGATGGAGCACAGACACGAGGGGGCTGAAGGGATAAGCTCAGACTTGCAGATGGAAGTAGGACCAAAGAATTCTGAGGAGAGACTGCTGGGTGAGGAAAGTGGACGGTGGAAGCATGTGACTAAGAGAACCAGGCAGAGGAAAAGACTGGCCAGTGAAGGGGAAATAGAACTCAGGAACAGGTTTGCAGAGTTGGAAAATGAAGAAGGGGCACAGCAGGTGGTTGCTGAAGGAGAGAGGGCAAGGAAAAAGAGAAGAGCTGTTAGTCCTACAGGAGGAGGGGAGGAGTCAATGGAGGCAACACCAAATATAAGCCCCAGGAGGATTGCAAGGGTGAATAGGAATCGAGAGGACTTGCAGCCAGTGGGAGCAGGGGATAGACCGGAGAATCACACTGTCACCAGGAAAAGGCAGGTCTGCGTGATTGGAGACTCCTTACTGAGAAGAATAGACAGGCCTGTAACTAGAGCTGATCCAGAGAACAGAAGGGTGTGCTGTCTGCTAGGTGCTAAGATATGGGATGTGGACCTGAGGCTGAAAAGGATCCTAGCGGGAGCAGGAAAGAATCCGTTGATTGTCCTTCATGTGGGAACGAATGATACATCTAGATTCTCGCTGGAACTTATCAAGGGAGACTATGCCAGACTGGGGAAGACGCTCAAGGAAATCGAGGCTCAGGTGATCTTCAGTGGGATTCTGCCAGTTCCTAGAGAAGGACAACAAAGGTGTGACAAGATTATGGCGATCAACAGATGGCTCAGACAGTGGTGCTATAAGGAGGGCTTTGGGATGTACGGCCACTGGGAAGCATTTATGGACAGAAGACTGTTCTCTCGGGATGGACTTCACCTGAGTAAGGAGGGAAATAGACTCCTAGGATGGAGGCTTGCCCAACTGATTAGGAGAGCTTTTAACTAGGAATTTGAGGGAGATGGTTGGGAGATGTCCAGGTGATCTCCACGCAGGAATTTAACCTTGAGAGGGAAGAAAACAAAGTAAGAGGGGATACAGCCGTGGACAGAAGAATTGACATAAGGAGGAAGGGTAGTGTAGATACCAGACTAACAGGTGATGCTGGTGGTAGAATGTCTGTGCCTAACTGGGTAAAGAATGTCAGTGAAGCCAAACGGTTAAAATTAAGATGTCTGTACACTAATGCGAGAAGCCTAGGTAACAAAATGGAGGAACTAGAGCTACTGGTGCAGGAAGTAAAACTGGATATTATAGGGATAACAGAAACATGGTGGAATAGTAGTGATAACTGCTATACAGGTATTGAAGGCTATGTGCTATTTAGGAAAGACAGAAATAAAGGCAAAGGTGGTGGAGTAGCATTGTATATCAATGATGAGGTTAACTGTAAAGAAATAAGAAGTGATAGAATGGACAAGACAGAGTCTGTCTGGGCAAAAATCACACTGGGAAAGAAAGCTACTAGAGCCTCCCCTGAGATAGTGCTTGGGGTGTGCTACAGACTACCAGGATCCAATGTGGATATGGATAGAGACCTCTTTAATGTTTTTAATGAAGTAAACACTAATGGGAATTGTGTGATCATGGGAGACTTTAACTTCCCAGATATAGACTGGAGGACAAGTGCTAGCAAGAATAATAGGGCTCAGATTTTTCTGGATGTGATAGCAGATGGATTTCTTCACCAAGTAGTTGAAGAACCGACAAAAGGGGATGCCATTTTAGATTTGGTTTTGATGAGTAGTGGGGACCTCATAGAAAAAATGGTTGTAGGGGACAACCTTGGTTTGAGTGATTATGAGCTAATTCAGTTCAAACTAGATGGAAGGATAATCAAAAATAGATCTGGGACTAGGGTTTTTGACTTCTCAAGGGCTAACTTTAAAGAATTAAGGAAATTAGTTAGGGAAGTGGATTGGACTGAAGAACTTGTGGATCTAAATGCGGAAGAGGCCTGGAATTACTTTAAGTCGCAGCTGCAGAAACTATCAGAAGCCTGCATCCCAAGAAAGGGGAAAAAAACCATAGGCAGGAGTTCTAGACAAAGCTGGATGAACAAGCATCTCAGAGAGGTGATTAAGAAAAAGCAGAAAGCCTACAAGGAGTGGAAGAATGGTGGGATTAGCAAGGAAAGCTACCTTAGTGAGGTCAGAATATGTAGAGATAAAGTGAGAAAGGCTAAAAGCCATGTAGAGTTGGACCTTGCAAAGGGAATTAAAACCAATAGTAAAAGGTTCTATAGCCATATAAATAAGAAGAAAACAAAGAAAGAAGAAGTAGGACCGCTAAACACTGAGGATGGAATGGAGGTTAAGGATAACCTAGGCATGGCCCAATATCTAAATAAATAATTTGCCTCAGTCTTTAATAAGGCTAATGAGAAGCTTGGGGATAATGGAAGAATGACAAACGGGAATGAGGATATGGAGGTAGATATTACCACATCTGAGGTAAAAGCCAAACTTGAACAGCTTAATGGGACAAAATCAGAGGGCCCAGATAATCTTCATCCAAGAATATTAAAGGAACCGGCACATGAAATTGCAAGTCCATTAGGAAGAATTTTTAATGAATCGGTAAACTCAGGGGTTGTACCGTACGACTGGAGAATTGCTAACATAGTTCCTATCTTTAAGAAAGGGAGAAAGAGTGATCCGAGTAACTATAGGCCTATTAGTTTGACATCTGTAATATGTAAGGTCTTGGAAAAAATTTTGAAGGAGAAAGTAGTTAAGGACATTGAGGTCAATGGTAACTGGGACAAATTACAACATGGTTTTACTAAAGGTAGATCGTGACAAACCAACCTGATCTCCTTCTTTGAGAAGGTCACTGTCATAACTTAGTCCCAGATTTGGACCTTAGCGTCCAAAATATGGGGGTTAGCATGAAAACCTCCAAGCTTAGTTACCAGCTTGGACCTGGTACTTGCTGCCACCACCCAAAAAATTAGAGTGTTTTGGGGCACTCTGGTCCCCCTGAAAAACCTTCCCTGGGGACCCCAAGACCCAAATCCCTTGAGTCTCACAACAAAGGGAAATAATCCTTTTTCCCTTCCCCCCTCCAGGTGCTCCTAGAGAGATACACAGACACAAGCTCTGTGAATCCAAACAGAGTGACTCCCCCTCTCCGTTCCCAGTCCTGGAAACAAAAGCACTTTCCTCTTCACCCAGAGGGAATGCAAAATCAGGCTAGCAAATCCAACACACACAGATCTCCCCCTGATTTCTTCCTCCCACCAATTCCCTGGTGAGTACAGACTCAATTTCCCTGAAGTAAAGAAAAACTCCAACAGGTCTTAAAAGAAAGCTTTATATAAAAAGAAAGAAAAATACATACAAATGGTCTCTCTGTATTAAGGTGACAAAATACAGGGTCAATTGCTTAAAAGAATATTGAATAAACAGCCTTATTCAAAAAGAATACAAATCAAAGCACTCCAGCACTTATATTCATGCAAATACCAAAGAAAAGAAACCATATAACTTACTATCTGATCTCTTTGTCCTTACACTTAGAAACAGAAGATTAGAAAGCAGAAACTACTTCTCCAAAGCTCAGAGAAAAGCAGGCAGACAGAAAACAAAGACTCAGACACAAACTTCCCTCCACCCAGAGTTGAAAAAATCCGGTTTCCTGATTGGTCCTCTGGTCACGTGCTTCAGGTGAAAGAGACATTAACCCTTAGCTATCTGTTTATGACAGTCACAGATTATTTAGACAAAGGAAATGCAGTAGATCTAATTTACCTCGATTTCAGTAAGGCATTTGATACGGTTCCACATGGGGAATTATTAGTTAAATTGGAAAAGATGGGGATCAGTACGAAAATTGAAAGGTGACTAAGGAACTGGTTAAAGGGGAGACTCCAATAGGTCATACTGAAAGGTGAACTGTCAAGCTGGAAGGAGGTTACTAGTGGAGTTCCTCAAGGAACCGTTTTGGGACCAATCTTATTTAACCTTTTTATTACTGACCTTGGCACAAAAAGTGGGAATGTGCTAATAAAGTTTGCGGATGACACAAAGCTGGGAGGTATTGCTAACTTGGAGAAGGACCGGGATATCATACAGGAAGATCTGGATGACCTTGTAAACTGGAGTAATAGTAATAGGATGAAATTTAATAGTGAAAAGTGCAAGGTCATGCATTTAGGAATTAATAATAAGAATTTTAGATGTACATTGGGGACACATCAGTTGGAAGCAACAGAGGAGGAGAAGGACCTTGGAGTATTGGTTGATCACAGGATGACTATGAGCCGCCAATGTGATATGGCCATTAAAAAAGCTAATGCAGTTTTAGGATGCATCAGGCGAGGTATTTCCAGCAAAGATAAGGAGGTGTTAGTACCGTTATATAAGGCACTGGTGAGACCTCATCTGGAATACTGTGTGCAGTTCTGGTCTCCCATGTTTAAGAAGGATGAATTCAAACTGGAACAGGTTCAGAAACAGGCTACTAGGATGATCCGAGGAATGGAAAACCTGCCTTATGAAAGGAGACTGAAAGAGCTTGGCTTGTTTAGCCTAACCAAAAGAAGGCTGAGGGGGGATATGCTTGCTCTTTATAAATATATCAGAGGGATTAATATTAGGGAGGGAGAGGAATTATTTAAGCTTAGTACCAATGTAGACACAAGAACGAATGGGTATAAGCTGGACACTAGGAAGTTTAGACTTGAAATTAGACGAAGGTTTCTAACCATTAGAGGAGTGAAGTTCTGGAACAGCCTTCCAAGGGGAGTAGTGGGGGCAAAAGACATATCTGGCTTTAAGACTAAGCTTGATAAGTTTATGGAAGGGATGGAATGATGGGATAGCTTAATTTTGACAATTGATCTTTGATTATCAGCAGATAAGCATGCCATGTGGTCTGTGATGGGATGTTGGATGGGATGGGATCTGAGTTACTGCAGAGAATTCTTTCCTGAGTGCTGGCTGGTGAGTCTTACCCACATGCTCAGGGTTTAGCTGATCGCCATATTTGGGGTCGGGAAGGAATTTTCATCCAGGGCAGATTGGCAGAGGCCCTGGAGGTTTTTCGCCTTCCTCTGCAGCGTGGGGCATAGGTCACTTGCTGGTGGATTCTCTGCAGCTTGAGGTCTTCAAACCACAATTTGAGGACTTCAATAAGTCGGACACAGGTTAGGGGTTTGTTATAGAAGTGGATAGGTAGGGTTCTGTGGCCTGCTTTGTGCCAGATGATCATATTGGTCCCTTCTGACCCTAAAGTCTATGAGTCTATGAGTCTATGAGACAGGAGCAGCAGGAACCGCTGCTAGGGGAGTGAGTGCGGGTGGGCTCACTATGCAGCTTGCCCCCCTGATCTCCCTTCCCTTGGGGCCAGCCCCCATCACCAGCATCCCTCCCTCAAAGGCAGGACCCTTCCTGCTTTACCAACTGGAAATGTTGGGAGGTATGTGGAAGCAGAGAGGGGGCCGGAGAGAGGGGGGCTGCGGGCAGCTGTCACTGTAAGAAATCGCTGGTGGGGGGCATTACCCATCATGCACCATGGCATGCCTGGTAGGGAATGTGGAAGGCAGGGGCAGTTAGGTTCATGTTAGTGAGGGCATTGAAGCCAATGGCTAGAGTCAGAGTGGTGACATCAGCGTCTGAGGATTGCTGTGCTGTTTCATGATGGCTGGGTGTCTGCCCCATCTGGCTCTGCCCTGGTGCTTCTCCCTCTCAAGCCCACATGGCTTGGGCTTGGTGCCCCTGGGATTTCTCACAATGTTCTGGGTTTGGGGACATAGGCAGAAATAGCGGAAGCTGGGTCTCAACTACCACCAGGAGCAGCACCAGAGTTTCTGGCGCCCTAGGCAGAATTTGGGGGGTGGCATTATGTGCGCGTGGAAGCTTCCGGTTCCATTCCCATCGCGCCACCGAAGAAGGACCCTCCGCCAAAATGTCGCAAGTGACTGTGGCAGTCATTGAGCTGCTCAATTGCCTGTCGCTGTTTTCCACAGCAATTTGGCAGAAGGTCCTTCTTTGGCAGCGCAAAGGGACTGGAACCGGAAGCTCCCGTGTGCCCCGTGAGGAGCACACAAAATGCCCCCCCCCGAATCCTAAGGTCGCCTAATGGAAGTGCAGGCCCTGACTACTGTAACCCCTCTGCCCCTCTGAGTTGGCAGCAACAAGGGCCGGGTTCAGTATCCAGAGGTTCCATTTCAATGACACAATGCATAACCGGCTCGAGCCCCCACCCAGTGACCTGGGAAAATCTTACACGCACCCCTAGGTGCCTCAGAGAGGCAATGCTTCCCCCTCTCGCAAGCACAGAGTCTCGGTGTAGCAGAAAAGGTTTAATTACATGAGATAAACAACAAGCACTAAATTGGGAAAACACCTCAACTAGAGTTCCTAGACCAAACCGTGAGCAAAGACCCACCCCAGGGAATTGGGCTGTGTCCTTTTCCCTGGGCTCTTGAGTCCAGCAACCCCCAAATCACCCACAGTCCCAAAAGTCCCACAATCCAAAAGTCTCTGTCCTGGGTCAGTGCAGCCCCAAAGTTTGAGAGTCTATCTGCAGAGGTCCCTCCCCCCAGCCTGGGTAGAAAGGGGCACCTTACATGGTCCGGGGCCAACTGCCCTGCCTCTCCATGGGTTCTGCTTCTGCCTTCTCCACAAACTGCTCCACTTTACCAGCTGCTCCACTCTGCTCCTCCAGCCGTCCTCGCAAACTGCTCCTCTCCACCAGCTGCTCTGCTCCACCAGCTGTCCCGTGAGCTGCTCCAGTTGTCCCCACAAACTGCTCGGCTCCGCTCGCTCCCTGGGCCGCTTAACCCGTCCCACAGCTACTCCGCTCTGCTCCACCAGCTGTCCCATGATCCGCTCCAGCCGTCCCCACAAACTGCTCCATTCTGCCAGCTGCTCTGTTCCGCAGTATAGCTTCAGGCCCCACCACTAGTTAGCACAGTACTTAGTGCTCTCAGCTTAGTGATTTCAACTCTTAGTGATCTCAGCTCATAGTAGGGGAGCCCCAGCACTAGTGCACCATTAGCCCAAAGTGAGTTCAGCTCAGTAACCTGTATTGAGAGTCTTAAGGGAATAAAAAATCAACTCTGACATTCTACACTGGAGAGAGGAGGAGGTGGAACTGGTGCTTCCAGCTCCACAAGGCAACTACACCACCAGACACAGATACCTGTCCCCAGCTCTTCTCAATTCACTGGGTTTTGGAACCCATGTCCCTTGTCTAGCAAGTACCACCCAACTGAGGTTGAGTCATTTCTGTCACAAAGCAGTCTCACAGCTCGGCAGCCTGGGATGGGGTAGGCATGCCTATGCAAATACACTCTCTGAAATTCTTTCCACCAAATGTCAGGGTAGAGCTCATCCTGACTCTGCTTACACTACCACGTCTCCTCTGGTGCAGCTGTCCCTGCTATGCCTGCTTCTGAGTTGGCTCCCATCGGCGGACTCTGCCCCCCCTAGTTGGTTCTGTTGTGGAGGACACATGGCTGGGAGGAAGTGAGGAGCTACATGGGGCCTCATGCTCCTGGGGGATGGTCTCCTCTGCACAGTGCTGGGTCTAGGGGATGCTTGGGGGAGGAAGTGTTGTCCTATTGTAGGAACCATGGATGGCTCAAGAGTCTGGTGGATGCATGTCCTCTTGACTTGCTTTTTACACTGGGCTGGGGCCCTGCTGAATCCTCCCTGTATTCCTGCCCCCTCCAATCTGACCTCTTGCCATGCTGTTGCTCTGCAGGCTGGGCTGCTCCTACCTTGACCAAGAGCAACATCACATGTTCCATTGCTGGTTCCCCAGTGCCAGTGAGAGGGACTCGAAGCAGGATTCCCCTCCCCTGCCCGGGACAGCACAACAGGCCATCACTAAGCCTGGTGAGTTATCTTTGTTAAATGAACACTAAGTGGCTGGTGGGACGTTCCTGGCTGCCCTTTGTCCAGGTATTTTGGCATGTTTCTGCAAACTGCTGACTTGCTTGTAATTGTTTCTGGCAGTGTTCACCTCAGTCATAACAGAGCTTTCACCAAAGGTACAGCTCATTATATAATTATCACTGATGTGTCATAGCTGAAGTCTGGCCTTCCAGGTTAGTGCTCCCGAATGAAATTAACATTTACTTTCATACCCCCTGGGATCCTGACATGAAAATAAATGTCTGGAAGTCTCAATGTTATTCAGCACAGTCACCATGCTGATTAAAGGTTCTGCCACTCCATATGATCTTGCCTGGTCCAAGGCGTGTCCCCTAGTATTCCCAGCTCTGAGCTATCCAGGACCTGTTCTTCTCCAGCCCTCTGTGTCTTAACCTGCAGCTGCACATCCACTGGACTCGTATGGCTGGTGCTATACCCTGTATGCACCACAGGCCAGCCCTCTTCTCTCGACAAGGCAAATCGCTGGCAAAATCCCAAAGCGATGTGGCTTCCTTGTAGATTGAGTGCACCCAGATGGATATCTGGTAAGGTGCACAAGGTGGTCTGATTGTAGAGTCAGTTTTTGTTCATCATGCCAGCAAAACCTTTTGACTTTGATGTTATCATTGGTTATGTACCAGCATTCTTTGGTACACGTGCTTCAGAATTCATTGGACTTCCATTCTGATAACATACCTATACCAAGAGAGACACTGAAGCTGAACCAGTGCCAACGGAAGTGGTTGCTGGGTTTGGTGGTTGCCTGACAAGGCAATAGAGCTGGGTGCTAGGCAGTGATCTGCGACCAACACTTTAACAGGGGCTTCCTCAGTGAATGCAATGGATGGTATTCCTGGGTATAGTACCATCACCCTGCCAAAAATGTACACCTAGCTTCGCTTTTGCCTAAAACATGCCCTGAGTATCTCTAAACCTCTGACTGCTAGAAGTTGGGACTAAACAACAGGGGATGGATTCCTCAATAAATTGCCCTGTTCTGCTCACTACCTCTGAAGCATCTGGCATTGTTTGCTGTTGGAAGACAGGACACTGGGCTGGATGACCCATTGGTCTGATCCAGCATGACCATTCTTATGTTCTTAACTTCTCAGCCACTTTTAGTTGGTGGCCCACAAAATGACTGACTAATGGTCCCAGGACCCTCCCTATCTCATAATCCTTTGCACATGGACAAGAGTGTGGGAGTAGGGATAGGTGATGGTGGGCTGCAGGGTAGTGCTCTTGAGCAGAAGGATTATTTGCCTTGGGCAGCACGCTCCAAGAGGCTGTGAAGCCATTGCTGCAGTCCCTTGAAGTGGCAGGTAGCATTGGGAGTGGGATCAGAGCCGGAGGCAGACACAGCAGCAAGAGGGAGGCCGAAGGGAGCAACCTGTTGTTTCCCCTGCTGGATCCTAGCCCCTGCAGAGTCTTTCATGTGCCAGCAGTGCAAGGTGACACAGCTAGTGCTTGAGAACTGCTGCTCTAAACTCCCCATGCTTTCCTTTCCCCAGCATTTCCTGAAGTCTCCCCTCAGTGCCTGCCCTACCAGTGGTGGCCACCCCCTAGCTCTGGGGTGGCTTGTGGCTGGGAGGGTAGGGAAGCAGACTTTAGCTAATGTATGGGGGGATGCAGAGAGAGTCTCCTGGTGACTGACTGGGGTGGGGGATGAGCTGGAAAGAGCAGGACTCCAGGCTCCCTTCCCATACCAGCTTCTCAAGCTTCAGACTGGGATTGGGCAGCCAAAGTGTAGGGAGAGAGGCAGCTGCAGTTGTTTGTTATTGCTGTAGTGCCCAGAGGGGGCCCATTGTTCTGGGTGCTGCACAGAGTAAGACAAGCTCCTTGCCCTGGTGAGGGTATAGCCTGAGGCTCCCAGCACAGATAAGGGAATTCTTTCAGCAGCTCCTGCACCACGGCCAGTGCAGTCTCAGAGGGGGCTGGATGGCTCACAAGCACAGCTCTCCTTGGCCTCTCTTACCAACCTTACTGCTGTGCCAGTGGCTCCTGCTCTCTCTCCGGAAGCCTCTGTGCACAGGGCTGGTCTGAGCATGGGGTGGTTTGATTGTGCGTCTGTCATGCCCCTTACACAAACACTGCATCCTTGTCTAGGTTCCCGCCAGGCTCTGTAGAAGAGCAGCCAGCTGCCTGTTCCTTTTCAGCCCCAGCTCCCTGCTTATATCAGTTACGTCTCCAAGGATCTTCACAAGGAGAAGCCAGGGCTAGGAACTTGCCTTTATAATGAACATGGAGCTTCTTCTTCCTTGGGCCAAGACTGTTAGCAAGCAGCTGAGCAATTTCACTTGGAGTGAGCCCCCTCTGGCTCTGCAGTAGCAAGAGGGATGAGTGGGGTCCGGCTGTCTTGGTCTTACTGCCTCTGTTAGCAGTAGCACATAGGTTCTCACACCTAATGTTGCTAGTAGCTGGGGTCAGAGCTCTGCTAGGTCAGCCTGGGGAGCACAGCAGCAGCCTGAAGCCGAGAGGCAGAGCAGAGGGCAACTCAGTGTGCCCTCTGCCTGCCCAACTTCCAGTTACAATGGAGCTTCCCTCATGCTCCTCTCCCACTCACCATAGGGATTGGGGAGACAGAGCCATTTCCCCATCACAGCACCCCCATCCTCCCTCCCCAGAAGAGGAAGGCAGGGGGCAGGCATCCCTCAGCATGCAAAAGAGGGAAAGTATTTCCTTGCTATGCTGCCCACCCCCAAAAGGCCCCAAACTGTGGCATGCTCCCTGAAACAGATAGGCCTGACCCCCAGCTAAATACACTAGAATGTATCTGGGCCCCTGAGTCCACCTGGCATATTGCAGAGCTGCCCTCCTGGCTCTGGGTACATGTAGCTCGTGGTGCTTTTCCATTAACCTCTTTATCTTGTAGAAAATGGAGCTATTGCAAACACTGATGAGTGGTCTGATTCTGGAAACTTGCACACTGAGACCTTTTAATGTTCTCCCAGGGTATTATTCCTGCTATTGTCCCCTCCTTTCCTGGAAGCCAACCAGAGCCCTCACTTCCCACAATGGGCCTCCAGTTCTTTTCTGACCCAGATATGAGGGCATGTCTCTACTCTGTGCCTTGCCTCCCCCTGAGACCAGAGTTCAGCTTTCCCCAGTGAACGCCTGCTCAGATGGGCTTAAACTAAAGAAGCTTTCCTTGGCAGTTTTACAGAAAGAAAGAAAGCTGTTTAATAACAGATAAATGCAAATAAGCTTAAGGAAAGGGTGCATATGACATCTCTAGACTGGCTTTAAATCAGGGGTGGCCAGCCTGTGGCTCTGGAGCCGCATATGGCTCTTCAGAGGTTAATATGCGGCTCTACCTCCTTGCATAGGCGCTGACTCTGGGGCTGGAGCGACAGATGCTAACTTTCCAATATGCTGGGGGGTGCTCACTGCTCAACCCCCTACTCTGCCCCAGGTCCTGTCCCTACTCCATCCCCAAGGCCCATGCCCCTTCTCCTGAGCCTGCCATGCCCTCGCTCCTCCCCCTCCCCCACAGAGCCTCCTGCGCATGCAAAACATCTGATTGTGGCAGGCGGGAGGCACTGACTGGTGGGGCTGCTGGTAGTTGGGAGGCACTAGGGGCTGGAAGGCGGGAGCTGATGCAGGGTTGCTGACATATTACTGTGGCTCTTTGGCAAAGTACATTGGTAAATTGTGGCTCCTTCTGAGTCTCAGGTTGGCCACCCCTGCTTTAAACAGTCCAAAATCCAGAGGTCATGGACCTGCCTGGATTCCATTCCAGCCTGCTGCTCTGCGATGCAGATTGCCAGCCCCTGAGTGCTGTCTCCTATCTGTAGTTTCTGGTAGGCATGCCCTAACTTTCAAGTGAAAAGACACTGTCCCAGAACTTCAAAGGTATTGGCGTTTGTAACTCCCATTGAATCACTGGTACCTAAATGCCTTTGAGAATCTGGGCCACTCCCCTTTCATGTGATTGTCTGTACTCAGCTCCTGGTAGCAACTGATCAATTATTTCTGGTTATGAAGTTCACTACTTCTACTAAACAAAACAATCCATTTTGAGTGTTTGTTACTTCCAAATCAAAATGCCAAGGGCTGTCAGATTACAATCTCTGCACGTGCCCATTCCCACTGGGTCCTTTTTGTAAGGGGACTGTTGTCCCCTTTCTAACACTCAAAGGGGTGTTTTGGTTGGCTAGCTGCCAGTACCAAAAAAAAGGGGAAGTGTCATGGGAAATCAGGATCCTGAGACCGACCCGCCCCAGGAACAATTGGGAGACCCGTGCTCCAGGTCAGCCTGATTGACAGGGCGGCTTTAAGACTAAGCTTGATAAGTTTATGGAAGGGATGGTATGATGGGATAGCTTAATTTTGGCAACTGATCTTTGATTATCAGCAGATAAGTATGCCATGTGGGCGCTGATGGGATGTTGGATGGGATGGGATCTGAGTTACTGCAGAGAATTCTTTCCTGCTGGCTGGTGAGCCTTGCCCACATGCTCAGGGTTTAGCTGATCGCCATATTTGGGGTCGGGAAGGAATTTTCCTCCAGGGCAGATTGGCAGAGGCCCTGGAGGTTTTTTGCCTTCCCCTGCAGCATGGGGCATGGGTCACTTGCTGGTGGATTCTCTGCAGCTTGAGGTCTTCAAACCACAATTTGAGAACTTCAGTAACTCGGACATAGGTTAGGGGTTTGTTATAGAAGTGGATGGATAGGGTTCTGTGGCCTGCTTTGTGCAGGAGGTCAGACTAGATGATCACATTGGTCCCTTCTGACCTTAAAGTCTATGAGTCTATGAGTTTAATCAGGGAATCAGAAGGCCAGGGGGGTGGGTCCCATCCTTCCTGTGAGCTGGAATTGCCTGGGTCAGACAGAGTGGGGCTGAGCTAAGGAGAGAGCAAGGGCCCAAGCTGAGCTGGGGAGCAGAGCTGTGCCAGCCAGAGGAGCCAGAAAAGCAGCCCAGGACGCAGGTCAGTGCTGGGAGCAGAGTTAGATGCAGCCCACAGAGCAGACCTGCATTGGAAGGAGAGCTGTAGCAACCAGAGCCAGAGGGGCCAGAAAAGTAGCCCAGGGAGCTGGAGGCAGAGCAGCATTCATGCTGAGGCAGAGTGGTGGAGCTGGAGCTGAGGCTGGAGCAGTCCAGAGCCGGGTGCAGTGAGCAGCTGGGGAGAGCAAGGGCTCAGCAGCGGGCCCAGTGCAAAGAGACACCCCAGCCAAGATGCCTGGCAGGCCAGACTTGGAGGGGAATCAGTACCCCGACAAGAGGGCTGATGCTGGGAAGAAGGGTCCTGCCACCTAGAGCATGAGAGCATGTGGCCACCACCAGAGCTAATGTCCAACCCGCAGCATCCCTACAGCACAGCCAGGACCTGAGAAGGGGCCTGGGACATATGAGGAACAGACTGAACTCCCCTTACATTCCAGAGATGCTGGTTGTGGTGTCCCCATGTCGCAAAGCAGGGTGACATGTTTTTCTTTAACCTTTCCTGTTTTTCCTTATTTTTTTTATAATTGATTGCTGTTTAAAAAATTGTATTTGCTTTGAACTGTATGTAATGATCAGTGGGTCAGGGAAGCATCCAGTTCAGAGAGAGCACCACGGGGTGGGGGACACCCTACCCCCTGCCCTAAGTGACCAAGGCAAGGTTGGGGGTCAAGACCCCAGGAATCCTGGGCCCAGCCTTGTTGGGGTTACAAGGACTCAGCCACACAGGAGAGTGGAAGGGGAGCCCTTGATGAAGGGGTGAGCAAACTATGGCCCAGGGGTCACATCTGGCCCTTCAGACATTTTAATCCAGCCCTTGAGCTCCCATCAGGGAGCAGGATCCAGGGCTTGCCCTGCTCTACACGGCTCCCAGAAGCAGCAGCATGTCCCCCCTTCCCGGCTCCTATGTGTAGAGGCAGCCAGGGGGCTCCGTATGCTGCCCCCACCCCAAGTGCCGGCTCTGCAGCTCCCATTGTCCAGAAACCACAGCCACTGGGAGCTGCAGGGGCAGTGCCTACAGATGGGGCAGTGTGCAGAAGCTCCTGGCCATGCCTCCACATAGGAGCCGGAGAGAGGACATGCCACTGCTTCTGGGAGCTGCTTGAGGTAAGCCTGCACCCCTGACTCCCTCCTGCACCCCAACCCCCTACCCAAGCCCTGACCCCCCCTCCTGCCCTCTGAGCCCCTCGGTCCCAGCCCAGAGCACCCTCCTGCACCCCCAACCCCTCATCCTCATCCCCACTGCAGAGCCCACACCCCTAGCTGGAGCCCAGACCCCCACCCCCCTGCCCCAGTCCGGAGCCCCGTCCCACACCCTGAACTCCTCATTTCTGGCCCCACTGCAGAGCCCTCACCCCCTCCCACACCCCAACCCACAATTTTATGAGCATTCATGGCCCACCACACAATTTCCATACCCATATGTGACCCTCAGGCCAAAAAGTTTGCCCACCCCTGGCTTGCAGTCAGGCAAGCCTCTAGGTAAAGGAAGTGGGAGTGAGGACTCAGATCCTTTTGCTAGCCCATTTCACTGGGGTATTGTACAAGCCAGAAACGTTCCCCACAATAGTGGTATCATTCCCCCTCTTACATTTTAAATAGTTACTACTTACTCCCATGAAAGGATAGCTGGTCTCATTTCATGTACTGCATACCTGCCAATCAATCAACCTGATCCAAGCCAGTGATTCTAAAACGACATCATGCACAATGCTTTGACATGTCTAACAACCAAGACCTACCAGTTTTAGGGGCTCTATTCCACTTGAGATTTAAAAGTCCCAGTTATAGTTATAGGGAGGATTAATATGGACTGGCTCAGAGAGCATAATACCAAGAATGTCAATCACATAACAGATGCCATCTATCACAGGCTCAGGTTGGAATTTTCGGCTCTGTCCATGTATAAAATGTTATGTTTTACCTGGAGCAAATTCACTAGTTAAGGTATTATTCATTAATGGACAGGGGAATTATGTCATGTTGTATTGCTATTTGAGATTATCCCACAATTTGTCTGCTAACTTTGTCGTTAATGGATGTCTACAAATGGGATTATTTTTGGATAGTTTTTCACTGTCATTAGCTCAGCTATCATTTAAATTCTGGTTTTGTCGCTTGTTCTGTACACTGACGCTGAGGGATGCAGAGTAGAACTGGGTGAAATTATTTGGACGAATAGTTGATTTGCCCCCCAAAAATGCAGTTTTGGGTCAACTGAAGTGATTTGTGAATTTGATATGAATGTGCACTATAGTTTTGGACAAAAAAACAGTTAGGGTTGATTTATAAGGGGACACAGGCTCTAGTAACAAAAAAAGGTGCAAATGACAGGGACCCCCTTATACCCAATAACTCACTGGTTAGTGTGCCGACCTGGGCTGTGGGACCTCCAGATTTGAACCCCAGATCTGGAGCAGGGACTTGAATACAGATCTCCTCCTCCCAAGTGACTGTCCTAAACATCTGGCTCTTGTCTATTCTGGGCTGGAGCTCTCTCAATCTCTCCTGCTGAACCTGTTTGACGTGGGGTAAGTAATGAAAAAGCCATGGGAGCAGGGATGTGAGTCCCCTACATATCAGGTGGGTGCCCAAAACACTGAACTTTGGCATCATTCACTCATGCTTGTGCGCACTCTCTCATAGGTGATTTATACACAGTGACATAGCTTCAGCAGGAGAGATTGAGTGAGCCCTACACCAGACTAGTTAATTGCCTGGTGGTTAGGACACTTTGGGGCATGGACTCGAACTTAGGCCTGGTCTTCACTTACAAATTAGACTGACCTAGCTACGTCTGTCACGTCTGTGAAAAATAGCATGCTCTGACTCCTCGGTGAGTTCAACTTACCCCACAGTGTAGACACAGCGAGGTCAATGAGAGAATTCTTTCATCAACCTAGCTGCCACCTCTCGGAACGGTGGACTAACCAAAAACCCCCATCTGTCGATGTAAGAAATGTCTACACTATGGAGTTACAGCAGTACAGCTGCAGCACTGGAGCTGTCCCACTGCAGTGTAAACATGCCCTTAGGTTGCCTCGCCCCCCAGGTGAGTGTTAACCACTGGCTCAGAGCCATAACGGGGTCCCCCCCACCTTCTGCTTGGTGACTCTCGCCCTTCATTGCCTTTGCTGTGATTTAAAATAAGGTTTAAAATTGCCAGAAGTGAAACATTTTGTTTGACCTCAAATGAAATTTTTTGGCACCAAAAATTCAATTTTGGTTCAGCTCCAATTGATTGGGAAGAGGGGGATGAACTGCCAGCAAACCGACAGATCAGTTATTCGCCCAGTTCTAGTTCTGAGCCCCAGAACCCCTGTGCAGGCAGTGGGATGCAATTGGATCTTGGGCAGCTCTGACAATCATTTTATATTCACCTTTCAGGGAATTTAAAATTGACTTTCTTTGCTATGTTTAAACAGCCAATTGTGTACAATTTAGCCTCACACTGGACACATGTTCATAAACCGGAAGCTCTAATCTGCTTTGCTTTATGGATTCAGCTGCTTTTGTGTTTAATCCCCTACATTCGTTAGCCACTGCCACAAGCCTGGAATGGGATTTTATGAATATGTTGAAATGCAGGATGCCACTTAGGTAATCACAGTGCAGTTACAATAAGCCATCAGTACAACAGACTGACAATGACCCAACACAGAGGTCCGGTCCAGCATGGCGTACTGGCATGAGCCGGTACACCATGCTGGACCGGACTGACTTCCCCAGGCTGGCAATTTAAAGGCCCCAGGGCTCCCCGCAATGGCTGTAGCCCAGGGCCCTTTAAATTGCCTCCTGAACCCCGCTGCCGGAGCCCTGGAGTAGCTGCAGTAGGGCTCTGGCAGTGATTTAAAGGGTCTGCGGCTCCCGCCGCTGCAGGGAGCCCTGTCCCTTTAAATTACCACCCGAACCCTGCCTCCACTACCCCGGGGCTCTGGCAGTGGGGCTCGGGCGGCGCTTTAAAGGGCCTGGAGCTCCCCGCAGCAACCAGAGTACCTGGCCCTTTAAATAGCCGCCTGAGCCCGGCTGCCGGAGCCCCCGGGTAGCAGTGACAGGGCTCTGTCGACAACTTAAAGGGCCCAGAGCTCTGCTGCAGTAGCGGTGGCCAGAGCCCTGGGTCCTTTAAATCACCCCTGAGCCCCAGGTCTCCCAGCCGCCTCTGCAGCTGGTAGCTCTGGGGATGATTTAAAGGCCCCGCCACTTCCGGTTGAGGCCACACCTCTTCTGGTCGAGGCCACACCCCCGCTCATGACTCTGGTGTACCGGTAAGTCCCTTAACTTACTTTCACCCCTGGTGCAACATTAGGGTGATCACCCATCTTTAATTGGGCAGGACAATCACAAAATGTACATTTCAAGTCCCGGTCCCGGGCTAAATGACTCCGGGACAGTGTTTGTCCTGTATTTCTTGCAATGCCATGCCACACCTGCCCGAGGCTCAGGAAAGGCACCAGCATCTTTCTGCGGGGGGAGGACTGAGGTGGGCCTTAGTACTCAGGTGGGCCCGGCAGTACTCAGAGCCGCCCAGGGAGCCTAGGCTGCTATGGGGAGTCCTGGAGTCCCGGACCTTCCACCTCCCCTGGGCAGCATGCCATGGAGGGCGGGAAAACAGGTCCGGGGCTGCTCTTGGGCACCCTGGCACCCAGGTGGAGGGGCAGGACTTCTCACAGAGTGGCCCAGGCTCCCTGGGTGGTTCTTACCAATGCCAAGCTCTGGCTTTTGGCCTGGTCATGGGGCAGGGCTTCAGAGGAGAGGAGGAGAAAGAGGCAGGGTCAAGGAGGGGGACAGGGCTCCTGCATGTGTCCTGTTTTTGCATTTTGAAAAGATGGTCACCCTACACAGCATGCGCCTAACGCTGCAGTCCTTACTCTCAGGGCAGAGGGGTGCAGGAGAGGACTCAGCCTGTCTTTTTATAGCACCACTCCTCCGAGCACCTCAAAGCATGTACATTAATTAACCCTCACTACTCCCCTCAGAGTGTGGAAACACTGTCCCCATTTCACAGGTTCAGAAACTAAGGCATAGAGAGGGGAACCGACTGGCCCAAGACCACAGCTGTGGTATGCTGGGAACGGAACCCAGCATTCGGACTTGCAGCCCCCTGCACTCACCACTTGTGCCTGCCCCTAATCCCATAAGAGGCCAATGCAAAGAAAACTTTCTTTTCTGGGCTCTTGACAATGGCTGGTCACATGCCCTTGGGCAAGGCCCCTCTGTGCTGAAATGGGGATAATGGATTTTAGTGGCTTCGCTCCTTTGGGACACACTGCAAAGTGCCCTGTTTGTGAAGTCTGCTGCAGAGGCCAGGGTGTGATGGGGCTGGAGCTGTATCGGGAGAGGAGTTCTGGATGGTGTCTTGGAGGGGGCTCAGGTCTGCTGGCTGCGGTCTGGGGACAAACTGCTTTTTAATTCAGTGTTGTTCCTAACGTGCTGGATAGTTGCTGTCATGGGAGCATTGAGGGCTCATGGAATGCAGGATGGGGCCCTGCATTGCACAAAGTGCTCTCCGACCTTCCTGAGAAAGCTGCTAGCGGAGCCAATGTGTAGCAATTCAGTGATGGCTGATGGCTCACAGAGCTATGTTGGCGCCTGCGCGTGTAGGGCTTCTGGCCCAGTTCGGCCCTTAGGCAGGTTTCAGCCAGTGTTCAGTCTCTTTTTCAGACAAGTGATATTAAGCCAATTCTCAGGAACAGCCCTTCCGAGCTGTGCGTGGTGTCTGGACCCCACCCACTGACAACTTTGTGATGAGATGCTCATTCTGTAGCCCGCTTGCCCTCTCTGCCACGTTCAGGGCCTTAAATCACGGGCACTTGCATCACTGGCAGGAGAGGGGTATATTACTAGCTCTCATGCTATTTGAAAGGGGTTTCAGCCTTACATGGGGTTCATCGGTAATGAGGGGTATTCTTCCCAGCTAGTCCCAGCAGCAGACACCTCCGTTCTTGGGCCATGCTGTTCTGGGCTGATATATCTCTGTTAGCTAGCATCGTTCGAAGGCAGTGTTATGCTAATAGTTCCCAGGCTGATCTATTGGCATAACACTGCCTTCAAATGATGCTAGCTAACAGAGGTATATCATCCCAGAACAGCATGGCCCAAGTAACTCCAGAGTAACAATTTCCGGTTGATTTGGTGCCCCTCTGACATTCAGCCCAGGGTGTTTGCTAAGCTGCTGCTTTTCCAGAATCAAAGTTCACTTTTCACCTTTGTTCTGTAAAATGCTTTCACTTTCCTACAGCAACCTGTGATGCGAGTGCACATTGTATCAATCAGCGATAGACTTTCACATGTGACCATCAAACAATGGCCTGTGTTCCCTGGAAAACAGAGCTGGAAGTTGTTAGAAAAAGGCACCAAATAAGAGAAGAAAGAGGCAAAGAAACATTGCTCTCCCCTCTGGGTAGATTTGGGAACTTGATGGAAATTGTACAAAGACGATGATCAGAAATTACATTATAGAAATGCTCCAGCACATGGGAAAGGTTCCTGTATGGTGGAAAGCACTGAGAAATGTAGGACTAATCTGTGCTGAATTTGGTGTGGGTGTGTGAGAAGGGCAGGGAGAGCCAAGGAGAATTCTCATGTTGAGACTGGGTAGCAGTTTGCAGTTGCCTACACAGTTATTAGCTCCCCAAAGCAGCAGGGAAGGGACAGGTGATGGTGGGGCTACAGCTCTGCTCCCTCCTTGCCAGCAGGGAGCAGCATTGTGCCCGTGCACCCCCACATGGCCACCTATTGAGGGCTCCAGCATGTAATGCCACGTGATGGTGCAAATAACACAACTGCAGTGCTGTTGTGCCTTTAAGTGTGGCCCTTCAAATGTGGATTGCCAGAGTTTCAGGATTAATGTGTTGTACGCAAAGGAGATGAGAGCCTGAATCCATGACTTTTCCCTGGGGTTCACACAAGCAGAAGAGCCCCTGGCAGCTCCCTCAGGGCCTGAGGAGTTTAAGAGGACATATTATGGATACATGGAATAGTCAAAGACTATTGTATCAACTTTATAACCATACTATGCATCCTTATGGCTAGGAACTGGATTCCTGTCTCAATGCGGGAGATACAAGCTTTCTGCAGGAGCAGGGGGGTAATTATCGCCAGTTCCTAGGTGGGTAACAAGCCTGGGGAATGGTCACTCTATTGGGGTACAATGGTGTAGACTGGTTTGGCCTCATTCCAGAGGCTTGGCAGACAAAGAACTGAGAACTCTATAAAGTGGCCACCCTGATGTGGGACAGATAGGGCACATGCACTCTTTCCAAGAACAGATTGCCAGAGGGGTGGGCCATGCCGAGGCCCCAACGTACTCTGAAACCTGCCAGGGCCTCCATGTGGAAGATGGATGACTGCTGGTCAGCTGTTCCTTTTTTTACTGTTGTATTTTCCCAGTATCACTCCTTTAGAGGGGCTGCTCCTGAAATACTACATGGCACATCTAGGCGACTCACCCCAGACGACAGCAGCAATGGCTACAGAAGCTCAGGAATCCATTTCCCAGGTTGCCTAGGGTCCAGGGTGGGATAGAGCACCACCAGAACTAGTCACCAGAACCCAGAAACAGGGCCGACCTTAGGCATAGGCAGAATAGGCAGCCGCGTAGGGCCTCACTCTGCCTGGGGGCACCACTCTGCAGGCAGCCCAGACAGTGTAGAAGCAGGGCTGCTGGGTCCTAGAGAGAGCCGAATGCAGCACAGTCTGAGGAATGGGATTGGCTGCTGGGGTCTCTGGGAAGGGGAGAGGGTAAGGGTTGGGAAAGGAGCTCACCTCCCCTCTGCCCCACGGAGCACCCCCTCCTTTCTCCCTCCTCCCCAGGAGCACCCCTTTCTCTCTCCTCCCTCCCCTCCGTCAGGGCTGGGTTGGGTGTGGTGCTGGGGGATACGTGGGGGGAGGGCTGGCTGGCTGCCTGCTGAGGAATGAAAGTGAAAGTAACTCACTTCCACGACAGGCAGCCAAGATTGGAATGGCACACAGGGCTTGGCTGGGGTTAGCCAGATGTGTGAAAAATCAGGATAGGGGATTGGGGTACAATGATCAGATATCCCTATTTTATAGGGACAGTCCCAATTTTGGGGTCTTTTTCTTATATAGGCTCCTTTACCCCCCCTCCCCATCCCTGTCCTGATTTTTCACACGTTCTGTCTGGTCACTCTAGGTGGGGGTAATTGGTGCCTATATAAGACAAAGCCCCAAATATCAGGACTGGCCCTATAAAATCAGGACATCTGGATCTGGCCACCCTAGCTAGGGAGCGCCTCTCCCCCGGGCTGGCAGCTGCCAGCGATCCATCTCATCCGGGGGGAGCTGCACAGGGCAGGATGAGCTGCTGTGGCTCCATGGGTGCCCCGTCCCTGAGATCAGATGCTGTGCTAACTTCACCATGGTCCGTAAGGCTGGTGGTGGTGCCCATTGGCGTGTGATTGGACCTGAGGGTTTGCTGCTGCTGTTGCCACTCTGCACCCCAAGAGGTGGATTTTGGGGTCCTGCAGTTTTCCATCTATCTCCTCCTCTACTGCAGCTGTTGGCCCAGCCAGCTGGGGGGTGGGCCAAGCATGAAAGCAGTACTGTGTTGCCATTTAGAATGTCATTTAACAACTTTGTTTGCCAAAAATTCTTGCTAACAATCCTGAATCCAATTTCAATATTTAAAAAAAAAATCAGTATCTTAGCCAAAAACAGAAAATTAAGTTGTTGACAATTATTAGTGACAGGTTTGGTTTGAGGCAGGGAGTGGGCCAGTTTTCATCAGAGAAACAAAAAATGTTGACTCTATAGCCTGTTACTCCTGATAAGAGCCCTCCAACAACTGTAATATGCTCATCTCCTTACTAGTGTATAAAGCAAGGGTCGGCAACCTACGGCACACCTGTCAAAGGTGGCAGGTGAGCTGATTTTTGATGGTATGCAGCAGCAGGCTGAACGGCTCAGCCCATCACTGCTCTGGGGTTCCGGCTGCTGCCCTACTGCCAGCTGGGATACCAGCCATCGGCCCCACTCAGCACCTGCTGCTGACCTGGGGACCCCCAAGGAACCCCAGGCTGGCAGTGGGCTGAGCAGGCCAGCTGAACCACTCAACCTGCTGTCAGTCTGGGGTTCCATTCACTCAGCCGGCAGCAGGCTGAGTGGGCTGGTGGCGGCCTGAGCAGGGCCCGTGGGGGGTTGAGTGGCTAAGTCTGCTGCCAGTCTGGGGTGCCAGCAGCACTCAACCTACTGCTACTCCAGGGTTCCGGCTGCCGGCCCCTTGCCAGTCAGGAGCTCAGCCGCCAGCCCCACTCTGCCTCCTGCCAGCCTGGGTGAGCAGAATCCCAGGCTGGTAGCGGGCTGAGGGGAGGTTGGCGGCCGGGATCCTGGCTGGCAGGAGTTGGTGGTCAGAACCCCAGACCAGCAGTGGGCTGAGCAGGGCCTGGGATCCTTGTCTAGGGTTCCAGCCAATAGCCCGCTGCCGGTTTGGGGTTTCATTTACTCAGCTGGCAGTGGCCTGAGCAGGACCGGTGGCCAAGACCTCAGATAATAACAATAGTTTATTTATATAATATAGACGTAGAGAGAAACCTTCTACAAACATTAAAATGTATTACTGGCATGAGAAACCTTAAATTACAGTGAACTTATCACACCACTTCTGAAAGGTTGCCGAACCCTGATATAGAGTGACCATATGTTGTACTAAGATTCTCCTGCTTTTTTTTTTCCCTGTGAATCAGTATAACTTTTGCCAGCCCAGAAATTGGGCAGCCAATGTTTTACGTTTTCACAATGTTTTCTCCAACTTTCATAAAGTAAATACATAGTTAATATGAGTTAAAAAGGCCAGGGACACTTCTTTGTGAAGAATCTGTACAGCAGATCATGCCCATAGACGATCCACAAAGGAAATTTGAGGTTGAATTTTTTAATGTTGTGATGGATAAAGCAGTATCTGCTGTTGATGAAAGGTTTAATACCTTGCAAGTACACCATGAACAGTTTGGATTTTTGTATGACATAACTAAATTCAACGAAATAGGAAAACAAGAGCAACTAATGACAAAGTGCAAGAACCTAGAGAGCCTCCTGAAGCACGGTGATAGTTTTGATTTAAATGGACTTGAACTGTACGAAGAATTGAGTACACTGTCATCAATGTTGCCACATGCAAAATCGGTGATGGACATTGTACAGTTTATTCATACCCGCAAACTTGTTGACATATATCCTAACGTGTACATTGCCACTCGTATTCTACTGACAATTCCTGTAACAGTAGCATCAGGAGAACGGAGTTTCTCAAAACTAAAGCTCATTAAAAACTATCTCCACTCTACAATGAGTCAAGAACACTTCACTGGTCTTGCTATTCTTGCAATCGAACAAGACACAACTTTGTCTTTGTCATACAATGACATTATTACTGATTTTGCAGTCAAAAAAGCCAGAAATATTGCTTTTAATTAAAAACAAATCTTTGTTTCAATACCTCTTCATATAAATTTCCAATAAAATTTTGATAAATTAAAAAATATATATTATTTGCATCATTCTGTCATATCAGAATTTTTTCTATAGTGCTGCTTCTTTAGTGCTAGTCCATCAGCATTACAGTGTGCTTAATTAAGTTAAACTGGTTTTAATAACGTGAATGTGGCAAGTTTTCCAATACTGTAAGCTTATGTTTGTGTTGCTAAGAGCAGATCAGGCACAGGGGCACCAGTTTAATAATCTCGCCTAGGGCACCATAAATCCTAAGGCTGGCCCTGCCCAGAAACAAAGGGTTTGGCTGAGTTTGGAGTGGAGCCAGGATAGAAACATCACAGCCAGGGAGGACCCTTCCACCCTCCACATTCCAACCCTATGGAGGATTTTCAGTCCTTTTGGGATTTCTGGGACACTGAACAGTGTCATCTCAGCCCAGACCAGACACCCAGAAGGCTGAGGAGCATCACAGTCAGGCTTCCAAGAGCCAGCCTAACATGGAATCCAGACCGGAGGGCCACAAGGACAAGCTGACCATCCTTGGCACGGGTACTTTATAAGAACACCCCTGTTTGTTTATGTTCCTATTGTGCTCTAAGCCGGCCACCGATTCCTGTGCTGCATCACCGTCAAAGACTGAGGCTAAACTTTGCCTAGGCAGGTGCTGGGAAGGGGTGCCAAGGGGTTGTACTGTCTGTAAATATTGAGAGGGGTAGTGTTTATGTATTGTTCTATCTCTCATTATCCTGATTCTTTTCTCCAATGTCCCCATCCTGAGTTCCCCATACCTAACAAAGCCTCTGTTACTGTTTTATCACTCTTGGAGTTGTGATAGCTGTTTTATTTGTGTGTGTTCTGACTGACACTCCAGTCTAGGGCAGTGGTTCTCAAAGCCAGTCCGCCGTTTGTTCAGGGAAAGCCCCTGGCGGGCCGGGCTGGTTTGTTTACCTGCCGCGCCCGTAGGTTTGGCCGATCACAGCTCCCACTGGCTGCGGTTTGCTGCTCCAGGCCAATGGGGGCTGTGGGAAGAGTGGCCAGCATATCTCTCTGCCTGTGCTGTTTCCTGCAGCCCCCATTGGCCTCGAGCTGTGAACCTCAACCAGTGGAATCTGCGATTGGCCGAACTTGCAGATGTGGCAGGTAAACAAACCAGCCCGGCCTACCAGGGGCTTTCCCTGAACAAGCAGTGGACCGGCTTTGAGAATCACTGCTTTAGGACACTGGGGTTGAATGTTTTCCCAGGGGACTGACCATTTGTGCTCTCCATACAAGGAGGGGTTTCCTTGGGTGGAGGCACCAGGACCCAGGAGAAGAGAGAGAGGGCTGCAGCCACACCTCATTAGGGAGTCACATCTACAATGCTTTGGTTCTGATTAAATAGTTCTTTGCTGTTTGTTGGTCACTGGGTAACCTGTCATTGTCGCTGAGAGAACAGGATGGCAGGTGCTGAACGAAAGTCAGACCTGCTGAGATCCTCACAGTGAACTGCAGGAATCTGCAGCCTAAATACTCAATCTGTTGGGAGAGGATCGCAGGATCTGCTCTGAGGAAGGTGACAGCTGGAGGTCTCAGACTGAAGTGGAGTGCCCTCACAGAGGCCATGAAGGGGTCTGAGGCACAGTTACCTCAGGAACTGTGACAGTCAGCTCTGCCATCTCCATAGCTCTCTCTGGTCCTGAAGAGCAATGAATCCTCACAGGCCCTGGCAGACACAGGGACTGGGATCAGGGAAACCATAACCCACCAAGTTAAGCAGCTAATCTTGAAAGCACGAGGGCCTAGATCCTCAGAGGTTTGCAGGCACCTAACTCCCATTGAGGATCTGGCCTAGGCTCCCAGCTGCCCAGGTCTCCACTCCCTTCTTATGCTCCTGCCTCCCCACAGCTTCTGTTTCTGCTCAGCAATATCCCCTCCTGGCAGTACTCCTGCTGCCAGTCCAGTTCCTCTCCCCATACAATGACAGGGGCCCACTAGCTGCAGAAGCAGTGTCAGAGTCCCTGATTCTCCCCCAACATACACCCCAATACACCCCTGGCCTGGCCAGCCTCTGGAGGGTTCCCCTCCTGGACAGGGACAACCTACCAGCTATCACCAATCGCCCAGTCTGGAGCTGTCTGCTCTTAGTTCCTCACAAACTGTCCTGGGGCTGCAGCCAGGGAGGTAAAATCAAGACACCCTCCACCCACCCCTGTGTATGACTTTACTGCCCATTTGCTGGGCACTTGATGCACTTTAAAGTCCTGCTTCCCCCTCCTCCTGCCAAAGGGTGGAATGGGAGCCAGAGTCCTTGGACCACATGGCTGGATCCATAGTGCTCTGCAGACCTCTCTGCAGAGGGCACTTGTCAATCTCCATCTCAAGATGGGGCAGGATCCAGGTAGTAGGAGGAGCTGGAAGAAACATCCGTTGCTCTCAACCTGCTGGGATTTGGGGCAGAAACCAAATGTGAGCCATAAGGTGGCTTTTGCAGCCAGCTCCAAAACTGCCCATGCAGCCTGGACAGGGACAAACTGGCTGCTTCCTGGCTTCGGCTCTATGAACTGTCTGCCCTGCAATATGAGCATCCCTGAGCTAGCCTGCTCAAAATAGCAGCTTAGCTGCAGCAACAGGGGCAGCAGGCTGGACTAACCACCCAAGCACAGTCCTTCCCAGAACTCTTAAGGGCATGTTCAAGCCCATCCCCCTGCCTGAGCTGCCATGACTACGTTGTTATTTTTAGTGAGCTAGCTGGATCCTAGCGAGCTAAGGTTTGCTCCATGCACTGCCATTGCACCTCCCAATGGCAAATTAGTGGACACCTTTGACAATAATATCCTTAATGGCTCTGTGCCTCAGTTTCCCATCTATAAAATGGAGGTAATACTATCACCTCACAGGGCTGCTGTGAAGATAAATTCATAGATTCTAAGGTCAGAAGGGATCATTGTGATCATCTAGTCTGACTTCCTGTATAACATGGACCAGAGAACTGCCCCAAAATAATTCCTGTGAACCAGACTGTCTTTGTTTAAAAATCCACTCTTGAAATTCATTACCAGTTGTGAAGCACTCAGCTATTACAGCTCTGAGTGCTATAGAAAAGGTCAGGATGAAACTAAGAAGTCCACATACAGCACAGGGTTTGGCTGCTGTGTGGGTAAATAAGGCAGCAAATGCACATTGAATGAAGTAGATGGAAAGAAACATTGAATAGCGGCTTCATTCAATGAGTGGCATTTATGCTATGCACTGAACGAGGCAGGCATCCTATAGAAAAAATAGCATGTGAGCATATAATTAAAGACTGTAGCATGATGCGTATGCACAAGGGGGTTGGTTTAGAGTTGCAAAGGGAACTTTAATTCTGGCAGTGCCTAACTTTGCAACCTTAATAATAGTTCCTTTAACGTGGGATTTTTGTGTATGTAATATAGTCTTTATGCTGTAGAACTTTCTTCTCTGTACTTGACAGTGGGGCAGAGCTGAGGAGGAGGGATTGAATCCAGGCCACTACTACTAATGGCATAGACTGCAGAAGATAGTCTGCTCTTTTAGGAGGAAGATGACGAGCAGATCTGTTGATACTGGCTTCAGAATAATGTCACTATTGCAGGACAACTGATATTATACTTCCCGGTACTTCTGGCATACTTGGGGAGAGGGGGGCAGAGAGGGGATATGAGAGAGAAAGAGATGTCCCCTTGTGCAGACTTCTGGAGCAATTAAATCTAGTGTATGTTGTTTCTCACCTTGATTTTTGTCCTACATATCAGGCCCTTGCTGCTCCTCAGGGGTTCAAAGATGTTTATATAGTCCCCATGCCCCATAGCTTGGTGCCTGGTTTGCTGTATGGATATACCTCCATAATTCCTGGCCTCTACTGGCTACATGCTGATCTGCATTCACATTAGCACTTCCCTCTGCTGGGCAAAATCAGACCAATTAAAGATATTACCTCACCCACTTTGTTTCTCTGCGATATGTGCGTCCACTGCAGCTACAGAGAATAGACGTCTTCTTGTGTGTTTGTGCAATGCTGCTAGCCACTGAGTCGTCTCAGACCTGCTCATGGATTTGTGATTTGTTTGTCCCCTAGTGGCTGGAGTTTTTCTGCTAGCATAGGGGTGCCAATTTTGGTTGAACATATTCCTGGAGGTTTCATCACATGACACAATCTTTAATTAAAGATTCATCTTTAATTTCTGGAGATTCCAGGACAACCCTGCAGGGTTGGCAACCCTATGCTAGAATCACTTTTAGAACCGCCTGCCAGGATTAAGTTGTTTCTCTGACATTACAGTGACATGGTACAAATGCTGTCTCATGATGTCACAACTAAGGCCAGGTGAATTATCTATGCCTAAGCATTTGTAAACTGAGCAGCTTATGATTTCTGGACCTTAATACTTTGCCAAATGATTCCTGTGAATAGCGCCTGCTCAAGCCTGTTAAAAACTGGGAGTGTCTGACACTTAAGTTATGTTGACTAGTTTTGATTGGACACACAGGCTGCACGGTATGTTTATGTTGGCTGATTGGATGAATGCAACTCTTGTAAACACACGTTCACAAACCTGATTCTGAATTCAAAATGGAATCTGTACATGGCTCCATATCCTGACATTGGAACTGCCTGCCCAGCGGTAGCCCCAACGAACAAGCACATGGCTACACTGCGGGCAAGTTACCATTAATAAAATGGCAAAAAGCTCTTTGTTAATGCAGCGACTTAAGGCTGCCAGGTGATAGCTTATGCTCTTGCACAATGTCCAGTGCAGCAAAACTCAAAGTTTGAAACCCAGGAAACAGAGTTTAGGTAAATGCCTGTGCAACCTTAACACTTTCCCCTCCCTTCACCCTGCTCCTGGTGCTGGCAAAAGTCACTGGGCATTATCTGCAGTCTTTCCTGTTGCTTTCAGTGTTTTAGGTGTAGTTGTACTGGCCAGTGGAGGCAGCAGGTAGGGAGGTTGGTAGAGATGTGTCTGTGAGCTGAGATGATCTGAGGACTAGTTTGAGGAGCGTCACAGGGCTATTACTGTGGTATGAAGTGGTCTGGCTCTGAGATCCGCCATGTGCATGATGAAAGGAGAGAGGTACATGCAGACCTTGAGGTTCCAGTCAGCACTATTTCAATACAGGATTGTGTAGTTTGTGTCAGGGGCAGGGCAGTGGGGTGATTTTGCCATCTGGATTGTCAGCAGTGAGGTGAGATATGAGCACAGGCTATGGATTGACTGATGGGATGGGGAAAGTGCAGGGTTAGGTGGTATCCTTTGTGAAAGGGCTGTAGAAAGGTGTGAAGTGGTTGTTAAATTTTACAAGTGTAGTTTCTGCTGGGAGAGCAGGCTCAGTGTTTGAGCACAGGGTAGGTGCAGGTAGCACCTGACCATTACCGTGAGAAGGTGGAGTGGAAGGGGATGTCATGAGTGTATCAGAGTGTCTCTCAAAAAGCCCAGAGTTATGGTTGCATGCTCAGGGAGAGGGGCTCAGACCCCTGCAGCGGGGTAGGGCTCTCCCAATCCCTGCACACACACAGAAGGGAAAAATTCAGGGCTGTCAGCCTCACCCCTAAACCCCCAACTTACTCTGCTCCTCGTCACATTCTCCAAACCCTCCTCCTCACCCAACCAACCCAAGTCCTCTTCCCTTCCCTAGCACTCATTCCCATTTATCCCTCAAAATAACCCCATCTCTCACTACTGACCCAACCCCCATTTTTCCCTAATACCACCTAGCCTTTCATCCCCAATCAACCTTCCCCTCCCAATGAGCATTCACAGATGTAATTTATTTGCATCCAAAAATAGTTTCAGCACCTTCTGAAAATTCTACTGTGCTCAGAGTCCATTTTTTAAAAAAAAATAAAAAATAAATTAAAAAAAATCTTGCCAGAGGTGGATTTTTCCCAGATGTGGACAGCTCCTTCCCAGATTTCTGGTTTCACATTTCAAAGGTACTAGAATCTGGGAACTTTCTCAGTGCTGTTGTAATGTTTCTGGGGGCTGTATATCGGGAACTCCTTGCTCAACCACATTTGCATCACTAACCCCACTCTGCACGCCAAATTTCAAGGCAATTCATGTAAGCACACAGGCTTCAGCGCACTTAGAAGAGTTGTCCTTTAAACAGGAAGGTTCCCCAACCTTAGCTAGAGCAGAGTTGGCAACTGGCATGCCATGATAATATTGTATGAAATTAGAGGAGCAGGGAGGAGAAGGGCTCAACACATCCATCAGCAGCACAGCAACAGGCTCAGAGAGGTTTAAGTGGCATATTCATCTCAATGAGAAGTTCTCAGCTGAAAGCAAGCACCCAGTGGAGATGAATACAGCTTGAGACAACAGCTTTGAGACTGCATTGCTCCATTCATGGCAGTGGGTGGTCCCTTCCCTCCTCCACCAGTGCTGGAGAGTGTCTGACACGTCATGGGGGGGAGGGATAGCTGAGTGGTTTGACCTGTCAAGTGTACTGTTCTCAGCTCCTTCCCCAGAAGGGCAGGGCTTCCCCAAATCCTGGCTCGCATGTGAGTTAAGGGGTAGGGAGATGGGTTCAGAACCTCTTGGAGGAACATGGCACCCCAGATTCCCAGATCACATGGTGGGGAGTAGGGAGAGAAGGGGTCAGAACTCCTGCCCCAGATGGGCCAACTTTCCAGCACTCAGCTCACATGGGGGTAGGGACAGGGGCGGCTCTAGGCATTTTGCCGCCCCAAGTACGGCAGGCAGGCTGCCTTCAGTGGCTTGCCTGCGGAGGGTCTGCTGAAGCTGCGGGATCAGCGGACAGTCTGCAGGCATGCCACTGAAGGCAGTCTGCCTGCCACCCTTGCGGCAACTGGCAGAGTGCCCCCAGTGGCTTGCCGCCCC
This sequence comes from Gopherus flavomarginatus, assembly GCF_025201925.1. NCBI lineage: Eukaryota > Metazoa > Chordata > Testudines > Testudinidae > Gopherus > Gopherus flavomarginatus. Next base: position 53,068,006 of record NC_066624.1, read on the forward strand.
AAGTACGCACTTGGCGTGCTGGGGCCTGGAGCCGCCCCTGAGTAGGGAGGGTAAATGGGCAGGGTTTCCCCAGATTCTGACACACATGGGAGGGCAGGGAAAGGGGTTCAGACACCCCCTAGAAGTGCAAATCTCCTATATTTGGGTTACAATGAGGTGGACACATTGGGGGCAGAGCCCTCACCAGAGGCTGGCGCTCCCCAGCTCTTAGCACATGCATGAAGGTAAGGAAAGAGGCACAGACCCCACAAGAGAGGCAGCACCCCACAGATCCTCTCGCCCCTAGCTCCCTGTCACTCACCTCCATGTCCCCCTTCCCACTGTCTCTTCCCCCCTTCTCATTCCACCTAGCTCCCTCTCCATCAACCGACCCCACTACCCTTCTCCTATCCACCCATCTCCCTTTACTCACCTCCCATAATCCCTTGCTGCACCCTCCCACTCACCCCATTCCCACCAACTCTTCCAGCCGCAATCACCTTCCTGCCCAGCAAACTATACATATGTAATAGTTTATTTTTTCATTTCCAAAATAGTTTCAGGGCCTTCAGAATATTCTGCAGGCCTCAGATTCCATTTCCCCCAAATAAAAAAAACACCTGTGACAGCAGCAGATTGGCGCAAACTGCCCCACTTTATTTCAGATTTCTGCTGAGGGCTCTCTTGGAACACTCAGTCCCTGGCTGCTGCTTGATGGCTGGAACATTCCCCCTTCAGCCAGCCAGGTCCTGGGATGCAGAAGTTGATTTCAAGCCACTTAGCCTGTCTCTTTGTACCGGTATAGCAAGCCCTTTGGCAAGCTGCCAAACACCTCCAAGGCTGACATGCTGACCTGACAAACCAAATTCCTTGACTGAGAACGTTGTAATTTGCTTTCCCCCAAAGGGCAAGGGGCGGCATACATCCAGCAGGGTGTTTGAGACACGGGGGTCCTGTGAGCACAACCCTGCTTTGGGATCTGTGCGCAGAAATGAGTTGCCTAAATGCATGAATGTTAAGAGAGGCTGGTTTTTTCCTGGGGGCTGTCTCTTGGGAACAGCTTTACAGTGGTACAGTTTAAGGCCAGAAGCAGAAGCGATGTGTGGGGAGGCTTCTTGGCTTGTACTGGGCATGCTCACATGGATTCTAACAGACACTGTTGAAGGTGGCTGCCTTCACTCTGCCCCTCCCCCCCGTATCGGCAGGGATGGGTCATCTCTAGCCAGCATGGACCGCTGGATTGTCTAGTCTGACCTCCTGGGCATCACAGCCCCCCCAGCACCTGCACACTGAACCCAACCACCAAAATTCAACCAGGGTATTACTGTCCAGGGGAACCTAGGCTGTTATGTGCTGCAGGCACGGAATAGGAGGGACTGCGGTGCACTGATTGTGAGATAGACCCAGATAATCCTGGCAAATGACCCACGCTCACATATTGAGAGGAAGGCAAAACACCCCCAAGGTCACTGCCAATCTGCCCTTGGGGGAAATTCTTTCACAATCCCAGATATGGTAATCACTTAGACCCTGAGTGTGTGAGCAAGAACCAGCCAGCCAAGCACCACTCCCCCCACACACACACACAACACAGAGACCCCTCAGAGCCCTGTCCCACTTTGCCCAATATCCCATCTCCAGCTGTGGCCATCTCTGATGCTTCATAAGAAGAAGAACAAACCCTGCCCTCCCAGAATACACTGAGGAGGGGGAAACCCTTCCTGATCCCAACAAGTGGCTAGCGGAAGCCTTGAAGCATGAGCCTTTAGGAGCATAAGCCATAAAGTGGATGTGAACCCGTCTGCCGAACTGTACCCCTGCTGTCACAAGCCCCCTTGTTACACAACAGCACTCAGAAATGTCGTCAGCTCGCTCTCAAATCAAATTAAGTTGTTTACTCCCTCTTGGGAGGCTGTTCCAGAACCTCACCCTTCTGATTGTTACAGACCTCCTTTTAATTGCCAGCCCAACTTTGTTCCTGGCTAGTGTCTCTGAGAGCCTGTGCACTCATTGGAATCAGTAGCATAGCTCCTAATAACATTGATGGGCAAAGAATTAAACCGACTACTGAAAACCCCACCTGTAAAACTTCCTAAGGTCGGGCTGGCGCTTCCATTGAGGCAAACTAGGCAATTGCCTAGGGCGCCAGGATTTTTGGGGGGCAGCATTTTGCCTGGGGAGGGGCAGCAGGCAGCTCCGGTGGACCTGCCGCAGTTGTGCCTGCGGAGGGTCCGTTGGTCCGCGGCTCTGGTGGAGCTGCCGCAGGCATGCCTACGGACGGTCTGCTGGTCCCGTGCTGCTCTGGTGGACCTCCCGCAGGCGTGGTTGCGGCAGCTCCACCAGAGCCGCGGACCAACTGACCCTCTTCAGAAATGGCTGCAGAAGCTCCACTGGAGCCGCGGGAGCAGCGCGCGGAGCGGCGAAATGGCCGTGCGCCTAGGGCGCGAAAAACTCTAGCGCCGGTCCTGCCTAAGGTGAATGCTGCAGAAAGCTCTGTGCATGTGAAAACGAGACTAAAATGGGGAGGATTTTGCAGCCTTGGCTGTAGCAATTGCTGGAAGGTATTGAAGTGTTGGCATCCCCAGGTTTGAAGATATGTGTGTGTCAGGGGAGGGATGACGGCATACACTGAGGGAAGTGTTTGGCCTTGCGTTACCCACTACACTGGTGTCAGAACCAGGGACAGAACCCAGAAGTCCAGCTTGCCAGGGTCTTCTTAGCTAACCACTAGGCCTACCCTCCTTTTCTGGTCCAGGAGTCTGCCACCTTCTGTGCCCTGCCATTCCTCTTAGCTATAAGGGAGACCTCCCGCCTCTGAAATCCCTGCTGCTAAATGGTTCTGCTGAAGTTACCCAGCTTTCTCCTGGCTTCGCCATGGCCAGTCAGGGAGCAGGCAGCCTCCTTCCTTGCATTCACCTGACAGAGCTGCTGCCTGAGATGATCACAGTTTGTAGCTACACAAACGTTTCCAGCAGATGCAGGGAGCAATAGAAGAATATAGTCTAGCAGCAGGGAATATCTGGGCTCACCTCCTGCAGCCCTGTCTGGGAAAACCTGCCCAATTCCAGCTCCTCGTCTGGGCTGTGTATTTTGTAGATAGGAACCAGGGTGTGGGAAGGGTAAGTGTGAGGCCCCAACCCATCTGGCTGAGCCGCACCGCCTCCCCTCAGTCTGCCTCCTGCACAAGCTGCTGCATGGCACCCGTAGTTTCCAAACATTGTTCCTCCTCTCCAACCTCTTCCCTCCATCCCCTGAGGCCCAGTCCTCTCCCTTCCTGCTTCCATCCTCTGGTGATCATCCCTTCTCCCTAGCCCTGACCCAGCCCTCTTGTTACAGATTTCTGTTACCAATCTGCCTGAGGCATCAGGTGATCAGGCTGAGGCTGCAGGATCATTAGGGGAGGAGATGAAGGAGCACACCAAATGACTAATTTTAAAGCTTTATTAATTAAATAAAAGCAGTGAGTGCTGGGTGCTTCCAACATACTCAAAGGAAGGAAAAAAGCGTTAATGCCCATGCCCTAACCCACTTTCATACTCACACACGCATAACACAAGGCTGGCCAAGCTTGGGTGTAACGTAAGAAGAAGAGGGAGAAGGGTGGACGAAAGTTCTGTCCTGTGCACAGGCCATCCAGAGTCCACTGTTGATCTCTGATTTGCTTCAGCTCTCAGGAGAGTTTTAAGTCCTGGGGTCTTTTGGGGGCATTTCGTTCAGGGACCTCTGTCACCCGTGCTCTTTGTACCAGTCTGTGGCTTCCTCAGCTTTCCCAAAACACACCAGCTTCAGGACCGCGAAACCGTTGTTTTCCCCCTTGCTGGCCTTCACTGTCTCACTAGTTTTTGCAATCCCCTGCAGTCTTATTCAGCTTACTTCTCTTTTCTCACAGTTGGCTGGGTGTTGGGTAAGATACAGATACGGCTGCAGGCTTCTTGGCTGCATAGAGTCTGTTTGAGTGCCGTGACCTTGGACTGGAGCCTGCATCTTAACTTCATACTGAGCTGAAGCGTCGAGTTAACCTGTTCTCTTCTCCTTTCCTCACCCTTCGGCATCTCACAACCTGCAAAGGAATTTTTCACTCCACACTCACACCTTCAGCCCTCCCCGAAATCCTTTCCAGTGCATCTCAAAGGATTAGCAATATACAATGCTGGTGCTTACCCAGGGGACCCCAGGGGGCGAGGAATTTTATTGTGACAGTCCCCCCCTTGACCCCGAATCAACATTCATAGAATCATAGAATATCAGGGTTGGAAGGGACCTCAGGAGGTCATCTAGTCCAACCCCCTGCTCAAAGCAAGACCAATTCCCAACTAAATCATCCTAGACAAATTAGAAGACTGGGCCAAAAGAAACCTGATGAGGTTCAACAAGGAAAAGTGCAGAGTCCTGCACTTAGGATGGAAGAATTCCATTCACTGTTACAGACTAGAGACCGAATGTCATTAGCCTTCTTGGCAACAAGGGCACACTATTGACTCATATCCAGTTTCTCGTCCACTGTAACCCCTAGGTCCTTTTCTGTAGAACTGCTTCCTAGCCATTTGGTCCCTAGTCTGTAACAGTGCATGGGATTCTTCCGTCCTAAGTGCAGGACTCTGCACTTGACCTTGTTGAACCTCATCAGGTTTCTTTTGTCCCAATCCTCTAATTTGTCTAGGTCCCTCTGTATCCTATCCCTATCCTCCAGCGTATCTACCACTCCTCCCAGTTTAGTGTCATCTGCAAACTTGCTGAGAGTGCAGTCCATGCCATCCTCCAGATCATTAATGAACAAAACCAGCTCCAGAACTGACCCTTGAGGCACTCTGCTTGATTCATAGATTCAAGAACTGGAAGGGACCTCGAGAGGTCATCGAGTCCAGTCCCCTGCCCTCTTGGCATTACCAAATACTGTCTAGAGCATCCCTGATACATATTTATCTAACCTACTCTTAAATATCTCCAGAGATGGAGATTCCACAACCCTCCTAGGCAATTTATTCCAGTGTTTAACTACTCTTACAGTTAGGAATTTTTTCCTAATGTCCAACCTAAACCTCCCTTGCTGCAGTTTAAGCCCATTGCTTCTTGTTCTATCCTTAGAGGCTAAGGTGAACAAGTTTTCTCCCTCCTCCTTATGACACCCTTTTAGATACCTGAAAACTGCTATCATGTCCCCTCTGAGTCTTCTATTTTCCAAACTAAACAAACCCAGTTCTTTCAGCCTTTCTTCATAGGTCATGTTCTCAAGACCTTTAATCATTCTTGTTGCTCTTCTCTGGACTCTCTCCAATTTCTCCACATTTTCTTGAAATGCGGTGCCCAGAACTGGACACAATATTCCCGTTGAGGCCTAACCAGCGCAGAGTAGAGTGGAAGAATGACTTCTTGTGTCTTGCTCACAACACACCTGTTAATGTATCCCAGAATCACGTTTGCTTTTTTTTGCAACAGCATCACACTGTTGACTCATATTTAGCTTGTGGTCCACTATAACCCCTAGATCTCTTTCTGACGTACTTCTTCCTCGACAGTCTCTTCCCATTTTGTATGTGTGAAGCTGATTTTTCCTTCCTAAGTGGAGCACTTTGCATTTGTCTTTGTTAAACTTCATCCTGTTTACCTCAGACCATTTCTCCAATTTGTCCAGATCATTTTGAATTAAGACCCTAACCTCCAAAGCAGTTGCAATCCCTCCCAGTTTGGTATCATCTGCAAACTTAATAAGCGTACTTTCTATGCCAATTTCTAAGTTGTTGATGAAGATATTGAACAGAGCCGGTCCCAAAACAGACCCTTATGGAACCCCACTCGTTATACTTTTCCAGCAGGATTGGGAACCATTAATAACTACTCTCTGAGTACGGTTATCCAGCCAGTTTGCACCCACCTTATAGTAGTCCCATCTAAAATGTGTTTGCCTAGTTTATCGATAAGAATATCATGCGAGATTGTATCAAATGCCTTACTAAATTCTAGGTATACCACATCCACCACTTCTCCCTTATCCACAAGACTCGTTATCCTATCAAGAAAGCTGTCAGATTGGTTTGACACGATTTGTTCTTTACAAATCCATGCTGGCTATTCCCTATCACCTTACCACCTTCCAAGTATTTGCATATGATTTCCTTAATTACTTGCTCCATTATCTTCCCTGGCATAGAAGTTAAACTAACTGGTCTGTAGTTTCCTGGGTTGTTTTTATTTCCCTTTTTATAGATGGGCACTATATTTGCCCTTTTCCAGTCTTCTGGAATCTCTCCCGTCTTCCATGATTTTCCAAAGATAATAGCTAGAGGCTCAGATACCTCCTCTATTAGCTCCTTGAGTATTCTAGGATGCATTTCATCAGGCCCTGGTGACTTGCAGGCATCTAACTTTTCTAAGTGATTTTTAACTTGTTATTTTATTATTTTATCTTCTAAACCTACTTCCTTCCCATAAGCATTCACTATGTCAGACATTCCTTCTGACTTCTCAGTGAAGACCAAAACAAAGAAGTCATTAAGCATTTTGGCCATTTCCAAGTATCCTATTACTGTTTCCCCCTCCTCACTGAGCAGTGGGCCTACCCTGTCCTTGGTCTTCCTCTTGCTTCTAATGTATTGATAAAAAGTCTTCTTGTTTCCTTTTATTCCCGTAGATAGTTGGAGCTCATTTTGTGCCTTTGCCTTTCTAATCTTGCCCCTGCATTCCTGTGTTGTTTGCCTATATTCATCCTTTGTAATTTGTCCTAGTTTCCATTTTTTATATGACTCCTTTTTATTTTTTAGATCATGCAAGATCTCGTGGTTAAGCCAAGGTGGTCTTTTGCCACCTTTTCTGTCTTTCCTACCCAGCGGAATAGCTTGCTTTTGGGCCCTTAATAGTGTCCCTTTGAAAAACTGCCAACTCTCTTCAGTTGTTTTTCCCCTCAGTCTTGATTCCCATGAGATCTTACCTATCGTCTCTCTGAGCTTACCAAAATCCGCCTTCCTGAAATCCACTGTCTCTATTTTGCTGTACTCCCTTCTACCCTTCCTTAGAATTGTGAACTCTATGATTTCATGATCACTTTCACCCAAGCTGCCTTCTACTTTCAAATGCTCAATGAGTTCCTCCCTATTTGTTAAAATCAAGTATAGAACAGCTTCCCCCCAGTAGCTATTTCAACCGGCTGCCAACTAGAGATGGAGCCATTGATTACTACCCACTGAGCCCGACGATCTAGCCAACTTTCTATCCACCTTATAGTCCAATCATCCAGCCCATACTTCTTTAACTTACTGGCAAGAATACTATGGGAGACTGTATCAAAAGCTTTGCTAAAGTCAAGGAATAACACATCCACTGCTTTCCCCTCATCCACAGAGCCAGTTATCTCCTCATAGAAGGCAATTGTTAGTTAGGCATGACTTGCCCTTGGTGAATCCATGCTCACTGTTCCTGATCACTTTTCTCTCCTCTAAATTCTTTAGAATTGATTCCTTGAGGACCTGCGCCATGATTTTTCCGGGGGCTAAGGTGAGGTGACTAGTTTGTAGTTTTCTAGAGCCTCCTTCTTCCCTTCCCCCTCCCCCACATCAGACTAGGCAGGATGCAGCCTTTCATACCCTGGATGTGTGAAGGTCATTAGCCTTCTATTTGGTCAGACTCAAACCATTCAGAAACTCTCACAGACTATGTTTCAATTGCAAACGTACCCACAGGATCCACAATCTCCACCCACAGGCTTTCAAGAGAGCTCTCTGGGTGTACCATTTCATGTTATGTCTCCGCTAACATTCAGCCTCCTTCTAGAACAGGGGTGGGAAAACTTTTTGGCCAAAGGGCCACATCTGGAAATAGAAATTGTATGGCGAGCCATGAATGCTCACAAAATTGGGGTTGGGGTGCAGGAGGGAATGAGAGTTCTGGTTGGGGGTGTGGGCTCCAGGGTGGGGCCAGAAATGAGGAGTTCAGGGTGTGGGAGGGGGCTCCCAGCTGGGGCAGGGGAGTAGGGTGCGGCAGGGGTGAGGGCTCTGGCTGGGGGTGCAGGCTCTAGGGTGGGGCTGGGGATGAAGAGTTTGGGATGTAGGAGAGTGCTCCGGGATGGTACCGAGGGGTTCAGAGGGCAGGAGGGGGATCATGGCTGGGGCAGGGTGTTGGGGTCTAGGAGGGGTTCAGGGGTGCAGGATCCATGTGGCTCTTACCTCAAATGGCTCCCAGAAGCAGTGGCTATGTCCCCACTCTGTCTCCTACATGGAGCCGCGGCCAGACAGCTCTGCATACTGCCCCATCTGCAGGCGCCACCCCTGCAGCTCCCATTGGCCACAGTTCCCGGTCAATGGGAGCTGTGGGGGCGGCACTTGGGGCGGGGACAGTGTGCAGAGCGGAGCCCCTTGGCTTGTAGGAGCTGGAGCGGGGCCATGCCACTGCTTTCAGAAACAGCATGGATCAGCTCCCAACCCTGCTCGTTGGCTGGAACACTGGAGCGCCAAAAGAGGGCAAGCCTCAGACCCCGCTTCTCAGTGGGAGCTCGAGGGCCAGCCTAAAATGGCTGGCGGGCCGGATGTGGCCCTCAGGCCATAGTTTGCCCTTCCCTGTTCTAGAATATTGACCCATTCTACAAGGTCATGGTCTGCTTCCATGACATTATGCAAGAATGTTCCAGTAGCTGAACTTGCAGACCCGCAAGCTGGATTTTCAGTACAAACTTTCTCCAACCACTATGCTTTGGTTCACACCTCTAGATTAGATGCTGCAGTTGGCAAGGCAGTTCTGCCTTCAATATTAGGTGCTATTTCAAAGCTCTCTCTTCACTGTGGGGCTATGCCATGGGAGTCACCTGTGGAGCACCCAAAGGACCACACTTAAATAAGAAGGAGATGTTACTCATCTTATGCAGTAACTGGAGTTCTCTGAGATGTGTGTCCTTACAGGTGCTCTGCTACCTGCCCATTTCCCCTCTGCTTCGGAGTTTGCTTTGCGGGACTTTGCAGTAGAGAAGGAACTGAGGGTGGTTCACCCATGCAGCCCTATACATTCATGATATGGGGCACAAGGATGTATAGAGTGCATGCACAAGCTGATCAGGCATTGTTATCAAAAAAAGCTCCGATCAAGGTACAGGGGCCCATGTGTACCTGAACTGGAGAACCCATAGGGACACACATCTAAGCCTGATCTACCCTACAAAGTTATGTTGACATATGCCCCGTTAGGTCAAGTTAGTACTGTATGTGTCTACACTACTGAATCCCTTCTACCAACTTAAAGGGCTTGTAAAGTCAACTTCTGTAATCCACCTCTGCGAGAGGCATAGTGCTTCAATCAACATCCACGCACTGACATGGGGATAGCGTAGACACTGTGTTGTGTAATTTGACTGAATTGGCCTCCTGGAGGTGTCCCACAGTGCTCTACTGTGACCGCTCTGGAGAGCACTTTCAACTCCAGTGCATTTCAGCCAGGTACACAAGAAACAGCTGTCCCCCTGTTAAAGCTTCAGGAGCTTCTGAATTTTCATTTCCTGTTTGATTGGCATGGAGAGCTCATTATGCTCAAGGCTGCAAATACACTTCAGCATGGAGCATACAGGAGGCGATGGATCTTATTGTTGTGCAGGGAGAAGAGTCTGTGCAGGCAGAGCTCCAGTTCGGCAGAAGAAATGCTGACATCTGTGCTAAAATTGCCCAGGGCGTGGGGGAGAAGGACTATACCAGGGACACACAGCAGTGCTGCATGAAAATACAGGAGCTTTGTCAAACATACCAGAAGACAAGGAAGGCGGACAGTCGCTCTGGTTCTGCGCCACAGACATGCCGCTTCTATGAAGAGCTGCATGAAATTCTCAGCTGCGACCCCACCACTACCCCAAAACACTTCATGGATACCTCCCAGGAGCTCCTGGAGACCTCGGGCAAAAACAAGGAGGACATTGTTAACGAGAAAGAGGAGGAGGAGGAGGAGATTGTGAGTCAGGCAAGCGGAGGATCCATTCTCCCTGACAGCCAAGAACTATTTTTAACTCTGGAGCCCATCCCGTCACAGGACCAATTGTTGGCAGAGTGTGATGCTAGGGAAGGCACCTTTTGTGAGTACACATTTTCAATCAAACTGTAAGGGTTACGTGCTATTATTTTTAATGTTGAATCTGAACAAAATATTGGGATAGTGGTTATTGGTGGCCACTCCAGCTATGCAGGGTGCTCTCCAAAAAAGACTGGAGCAGCAAACTGACTCTTGCAGTAGCCAGTGGTTCTGATTACGTTTTGGCTTGCAGGGAAGTGCATTGAGGGTAGTTTCTTTTATAAAAAGATTTAACCTTGCACCAGAAACAATATATGCACTGTTGATGCTACTCTTGTGCTTTGTATTCTTTGCAGCTGAAACCTTGTCCGTCGGCGCATCCTCCACACCTTTCCCAGTTTAGAAGGCTGAAAAAGAAGACTTGGGAGGACATGTTCAACGAGTTAATGCGGGCCTCCAAGAGTGACAAGACGGAGCTCAGCGCATGGAGGATTATACTGTCAGAGAACCTGCACAATAACCGCAAGGATAGAAGAGCATGCAGAGAAGAGGAGTGTGACATGCAGGACGAGATGGTGCAGATTATGAGGGAGCAAACAGATATGTTGAGGGGTCTGGTTGAGGTTTAAAAAAGACAGGTGGATGTGAGAGTCCTGCTGCAGCCTATGCTGAACCTGCTGCCATTGTCGCCAAGTTCCACATCCTCGTCTCCCAGATGTCCTAGGATGTGGCCATGGAGGCGAGGGGAAGTCCAGTATCCCTTGCACTCAGCACCAGGGGAGGGCACAAGGACCAGAAGGCGCCCATTCCCACACCTTTGATTGTTATTGCAGTGCATCTGTAAGCAAACTGTCCTTGTTTTGCCCTTTTGCCTCAAGTTATCTTACTTTTCTTTGCTGTCTCTCAGTGTTTGTGAGCACAATAAAACTTAATGGATTGAGGAGAAAAGGCTCTTTATTCTTTCAGCGCGCTGTGGTTACCAGGAATGTAGTTTATAGGGGAGTACATGCAATGAAGAAGGGGATAGCTTGGTAAGGAACAACACACATAAGTGTCACTTTACTGTAGGCCATTGATGAAACTAGTTTTCAAAGCCTCACAGAGATGCAGAGCCCCTCAATGTCCTCTTCATATTGTCCTGGTGCCTGGCTGCTCAAAATTGGCTGCCAGGCGATCTGCCTCAATCCCCCACCCTGGCAGAAACATTTCTCCCTTTGTTTCACAGATATTATGGAGCACACAGCATGCAGCAACAACAATTGCTTTCACGGAGGTCTAACCTAGTTAGCAGCCTATGCCAGTGAGCTTTTAAACATTCAAAGGCACATTCCACCGCCATTCTGCACTTGCTCAGCCTATGGTTGAACCAGTCCTTACTGCTGTCCAGGCTGCCTGTGTACTGGCATTTCAACATCACCAATGGTTATTTTGCAGTCTGGAAAGAATGTTCCTGCTTGCAGCTTTCTGAACAGACCAGAGTTCCTAAAGATGCATGTGTCATGTACCTTTCCCAACCATTCCACACTGATGTTGGTGAAACAGCCCCTGTGATCCACCAGTGCTTGCAACACCATTGAGAAGTACCCCTTTCAGTTTATGTACTCTTTGGCAAGGTGGTCTGGTGCCAAGATAGGGATATACTGTCTGTTTGTTGCCCCACTGCAGTTAGGGAACCCCACCACAGCAAAACCATCCACTATGTCCTGCATGTTTCCCAGAGTCATTACCCTTCTTAGCAGAAGTCTATTGATTGCTCTAGCAACTTGGATCACAACAGACCCCATGGAAGATTTATCCACTCTGAATTGATTCCCTGTTGACTGGTAGAAATCTGGCATTGCAAGCTTCCACAAAGCTATTGCCACACATTTCTCAACTATCAGAGCAGCTCTCATTTTAGTATTGCTGTGCTTTAGGGCTGGGGAAAGCACATCACATAGTTCCTAGAAAGTGGTCTTGCACATTTGAATGTTCTGCAGTTTCTGCTCATCATCCCATAGCTGCATAACAGTGTGGTCCCACCAGTTAGCGCTTGTTTCCCAAGCCCAGAAGCAGCACTCCACTATATCAAGGTGATGTACATCTGTCACCAGCATCTGTAAATTGCTCCGCTCCATAGCTTCTAGCAGGGCTGCTTGCGTGGCATCACATTGTTGCACACGGCAGCTCCTGCTTCGGCTAAGCAAATACTGTAAGATAAGAAGCAAGGTGTTTGTAATGCTTACAATAACAGTGTACAGCTGAGCGGGCGCCATGCTTGCCATGCTATGGTATCTGCATGGGTAACCCAGGTTAGGAAAAAAAGTGCAAGTAAGCAAGGTCTGTTGAATTCTTCCCTGACAGCTAGCTGGGAGGGGGAGAGACTTCAAGAGCAACCAGTATTTACATGAACACACCCACTCTCCTTAGATATTTGGCAGACAGAGTGAATATCTAAGCAGATATTCAAAGTGATCAACTTTGGCTGGTGGTGGGTTACAAATCACCTTATTACTGAATGCAGGTGGTGAAATGCTGTTACCAATGTTGGCATTATTGTGAATAAAGAGGAGCAGAACTGTGCTTAACCTGGCCAAAATGAGGGGACCTGAAAGGACCTTATTAAGCCAGGGACTCCAGTGCCAGAGTCTTATGAAAAGCAAGATGGGGATGGAGACAAGTGTTCTAGTTAGGAGTTGTAAATTCTTTCTAAGGACTCTTCTTGTTCAAAAAAAGAGTTAAATAGGGTTCATTAGGAACCTCTTTTGTTATTTTAATTGCTTAATTACTGAGAGCTAAAATCACTTGAGAGGTAATAGTTTCTCTACCTAGCTGCAAAGACCTGGAAATCAGTAAGAGACTAATGTGCAGAGCTCATAGTAGAGCAGCAGGTGGCAACAGAAGGTGACTGATAGTTAGATGGCAAATAAGTGGCAGGTGAGGTAGTGAGCAGAGCAAGAGGCCTGTAGGGCAGATGGTGGAGAGGGATGGAGGGCAAGTGCCCAAGCAACAGAGTGAGTAAGGTGCCTCCTTACCTCCACCCAGGGTGGGAAGTGAACTCTGCAGATGCACATCTGAACTCTAGGTCTGCACTGACCAAGGACAGCAACTGTGAGTGGGGTACAAAGAAGGAGCAGGCACGTTAAAGGGACTTTTGGGTTGCTGGACTTAAGAACCTGAGAGGAAAAGGACACTGCCCAACTTACTTGAGGGGTGGGTCTTTTGCTCATGGTTTATGTTTATGAACCCTGTTTGTGGTGTTTTCCCAAATTAATGCCAAGTTACTTCCCTCCTTTTATTAAAAGTTTATTTTCTACACTCGGACTCTGTGCTTGCGAGTGGGGACGTATTGCCTCTCAGACATGCCCAGGGGTGCTGTGTAAATTTCCGAGGTTACTGGGTGTGGGCTTGAGCCGATTCTGTGTTGTATCTATGGAAAGAAATCACTATATATTGAACCCAGCCCTGGTTGCTGCTGGCTCTGCTGGCAGAAGAGTTACATTTTGGGGGGCTTGTCCAGGATGCTAAGACAGTACCCCTTGCAAAGCACATCTTGAGTGATTCACTAAGTTGGGAAAAAAATTCTGTTATATGTTGAGGAAATCACTGTTTGTCAATTGGCTAATATGTCAGGTTTGTTGGGCCCTGACTCAGCAGCCTCTAGCTCAGGATCTGCAGACTTGGCCAGTGATTGGGCAAAAGCAGTGGGGCAAACATTGGAAAAGGTTGTGCTGTCCCATGCTACGTCAAGCTCCTATCATAAGTTAAAGTTATTTGCTGGGGGGTCTCATCCCAATACCTGGGGAAGAGGAGTTTGAACCCTGGCTGGAATATATCACTGAAATGCTGCAGAAGTGGGCTGTACCAGATGCAGAAAAGTGAAGATGTCTAGTAGAGAGCCTCTGGGACCCAGCATTAGATGTGATTGGCACCCTGAATCTTACTAACCCTGAAGTGAGTGTGAAGGTCCTCGAGCACACCTTTGGGAGCACACCTTTGGGAGTGTAAAGGGCTCTGAGGACAGTTATTGTATGTTCCTTAATTCCCAACAGCAAAGGGGCAAGAAGGTTTCAGCCTATATACAGAGGCTGGAGAGACTGCTTCAGGGAGCTGTCAAAATGGGAGCAGTGACTGCTGACCAGATGGACCAGATGGACTCAAATCATAAGAGGACCTCAATATCAGTATCCGATTCTACTTCATCTTCAGTTAAGAGAATGAGAGGAACGTCCTCTGTGTTGCTCCAGGCTGATAAAAGAGGTCAGAGAGGAGGAAGAAAGGCAGGCTGCCAGTGGGTTTTGGGAAGCCCAACCATTTGGGCCAGACAGCACTGCACCTCTGCAAACAGCCACTGCACTGATGGTGAGCACCAGAGAGGAACTTGCCCAACGAGTGCAGGTTCTAACAGAAGAGATAGCTGAACGGCAAAGCACCATTGGCAGAACTAAGACTTCCAGGCATAAGGAGCCTCTGGCTGTGGTGATGGAGAAGTCAGCATTTAAAGCCACCATCCCACCCGGGCGAAGGGGAAAAGGACAATTCTGCTACCAGTGTGGTCAGGATGGACACAGTGCTGCGAAGTGTCATAATGAAGAAAATCCCTCCTTAGTGTATGGAAAGCTGAGGACCAGTTGGGAGGGGTCAAGGAACTGCCGAAGGATCTGGGGATGGGGGCCACCCAGGCCCACAGGACTTGAAGGCTCCCCCCTAAAAGACAGTCCAGCGGTGATCCCCTCAGGACTGATAGATCATGGTGAGGACTGAAGGGACAGAATGTAAAGCCGTGCTTGACACTGGATCTCCAGTGACGATTATATTTCAATCATTCTACCAATGGATGCTTAGGCACCTGCTGATACAGCCACTGACAGGCGTTGGCCTGTGTGGCTTCAGCGTGAATGAATACCCCTACCAAGACTATGTCATAGTGCACCTGGAATTTCCAGAGGAGGTTGCTGGGGTAAGAGAAGAGGTAGAAACTGCTGCCTTAATATGCCCTGATCCTAAAGGAAAGTCTGATGTGTCTGTGCTGCTAGGGACCAACTCCATTGTCTTCAAGGTGCTTACAGATTACTGCAGACAACGAGCTTGGGCCCAATACCTAAACACCCTGATGATCCATATGCTTTGTGATGAAGCCTATAGAAAAACTGAGAGCAATAAAAAGGAGATGTCTGAACTACCAACGGGAGCATTGAGGTATGCGGTCATGACTCCCTTTGTAGTACCTGCAAGGGCGACGCAAGAAGGGCTTGTCATAAGTACCTGGTTGAAAGGCAGTAGAGGGGCACTGGCAATGGTAGAGCAGCCGGCTGACGGAGAGCTCCCTGAAGGAGTGCTGGTCCCCAATGGAGTCCAGCTGGAGCCCAGGAAAAGGTGATTATACTGATTGCTATTGAAACAAGCTGTGATGTTGATCCTGAAACCATTGTCAGACCCCAGTGTGCAGCTCAAGTTCTGGCAATAGATCCCTGCAAGGTATGATTTTGGAGATTTGCCATTGTCTGAGGAGTGGAAGGACTGCCTGAGGAAGAAACTTTGTGAAAGAGCCAAGGTATTGTCACTGCATGAGTGGGACATGGGATGTGCAAAAAGGGGAAAGCACATCAGACTACACGACTTCTGACCCTTCAGGGAGAGACCTAGGAAGATTGCTGTCTCAGAGATGGAAGATGTTCGACATCATCTTCAGGAGCTGATTGCAAATGGCATAATTACCTTACCCATTGTGGAGGTCTGAAAAGAAAATGGGAAAATCCAGAGGTGTATCAACTACCACACCCTGAACAGCTGTCCTGTGGTCGAACAGTACACCATGCCTCAAGTCCAAGATGCCTTACACTGTATACTGGAAAGCCAGTGGTTCTCAGCATTGAATCTTTGAAGTGAATACTACCAGATCCCTCTGGGAGCAGAAGACAAGGAAAAGACAGCCTTCATCTGCCCGTTAGGATTTTATCAGTCTGAATGCATGCCTCAAGGGATTTCTGAAGCACCTGCCACATTTCAACATCGTATGGAGAAAGTTGTTGGAGACATGAACTTACTGCAAGTCTTAGTTTATTTGCATGACCTGATTATATTTGGAAGAACCTTGAAGGAGCATGAAGAAAGACGTCTTAAAGTGCTTGACAGGTTGGAGGCCTATAGATTGAAGCTTTCAGTTGATAAATGCCAGTTCTGCAGACATACTCCTAGAAGAACTCCAGTTACTGCAGAAAATAAGTAATCTCTCTTTTCCTCCCCTTCTTCTAGCTCCCATGGGTTTGTCTATCCCATAATCATACTTCGTTGTAGGTGGCTTGTTGAGTTGCTTGAGTCTGAAGTAGAAATAGCTCAGACAGAATTCTAAAGCTCTTCTCTGGACATAAGACACAAGCCAACTTTATTTTTGTTTGACTCTATGGGAGAGGTCCCCACAAGGACTATAAGCCGGCTGGTCCTGTCTGCATCATAACAGCTGCTGCTTACTATACTGAGCTTTCCAAATTGGCAGGGAGACAGTGAATGAAAGTGCTCATGTCCCAAAGCAAAACCTGAACAGATTGTATGGCCTGAATCATTAATGCAGAAATATTTTTCAGTAGTGCATAAGCTAGGAAAATAACTACTGGATCTGAGCAGTTTGAGTCTCGCTACCTACAAAGTAGCAGAAAGCAGGTCCTCAGACTAGAGTCCAAGTAGAGATAGCACTTAAATGTTATTGTCTAGAGAGCAGGTTCCCCAGTCGGGTACCAGAGCAGGGAAGGAAGTGTGGGTCTGTCTCTAGGTGCTTTGTATGCCACGTCTCTCCACCCCTTGCTACCTGCCCTTCATTTCAATGAATTGTCCCATCTCTCTTTTGTTCCAAACACATGCAGCCTTGCAGCTTTTCTGTTCGCAAGCTCTCCTTATAGGAAGGACTGTACTAAGCAATCAGATGCCATGTCATGATATTCTGCAATGCATGGGGGCTTTCTCTAGAGCCAACAGCCTGGCTGCTGTCACTTCCTGCTAGCCCCTAACACAGGACTTGGGGGTGGAAGTAGACAGTGACGCTTGGTGATCTGCACATTTATACTTAAACACAGGAGTCCTCTCTCTCTCTCTTTCTCTCACGCACACTCACTCATTCACTCAGGGCCGCACAGTGTCCGACGTAGCTGGGCTCTGTCAGATGAGCACTAGGATGGCATCGTATATAGTGATTAAAATTGGGAGTTGGGGCTCTACGTTCTGGTCATAAACCTTCCACAGACTACTGGCCATGCCATACATGCATCTCATGTCCCACTGTGCAGGGGTGATTCTAACACAGCACTTGGAGTCTCTGCCTTAGGACGTGAGTGTTAACCATCTCTAACCTTGACCCATGGCACCAGGGCATAAAGAACAGTCTCTTCCTAGGATTGTCAGTCACAATCTGAGCACAGAGATGTTATGATCTTCACAAATGAAGGTGTGTGACCTCACCACACTGCTGTTTCACACAGACCCTACATCAGGCCTTGAACCCAGCTGTCAGGCATACTTGTTCTCTGGGTAGGACTGGGAACCAAGGGCAGAGTCAGGTAGTGGGGTTCTGTTCCCAGCTTTTCTGGTCATTTGTCCATGATCTTGAGTCATATACCCAGGTCCAAATTCTCAACTGTCCTCTCACTTAGGGGGCTTGATGTTCTAGGTACTCAGCACAGAACCTCCTGGACCTGGTTTAGAGGTGCCATTGGCTTCGTTTGTCTAGGCACCCTTACATTATAACATGTCCATATAGACTCTTGCATAAAGACAGGCTCTGCCCCAGCGAGCATCCCATGTACATGATGGACTGCAGGCAACAGGTGGGAAAATGGCTCATAAACGCCTAGATTCAAAGACCAGAAGGGCCCACTGTGTTCATCTAGTCTGACTTCCTGTGCAATACAGGCTAATCCCCCACCCCATTAAATGGCAATACAATGCTCACAGCCAGTTTTGTGGTGTTTCAGCAATTCTGAAAATGAGGTCTTAGTGTGTAAAGCAGGGAACCTCAAACCGCCACTGCCTTGAAGTCACAGGCTGCTTTTGGAAAAGTGGGCCATGACCTCTCTCTGTGCTTTGGCTGGCGTTAATGATGCTGACCCAGTTAAGTAAGATGCTGCCAGATCGGTGACTGAGATGTGCTAGGGCATAGAAACACTAAGTGCCATTAGCACCCCAACAAAAGACCTTTTCAGTTGTGTGTATGAACTCAATCATGTACCAACAACAGCGGTTTGATCTATTACACACGCTGTAGATTTGTCCCAATAACAAAGGCAGCTGTACAATCTTCAGGCCTGTCTCAGAGTGGGCTTTCAATGTTTAATGGGAAAAAGCCCTGAGCAGAGGAATAAGGTAAGAAATATTTAATTTTACAGTGTTGGTTTACACTATATGTTGTCTATTTTATAAATATTTCAGAGACTTTGCTCAACAAGCCCAAGCTGAATCTTCTGTGGCTTCCTCCCTGGAGAACTGGGCATTTATTTGCTTCCCTTACCAACTGGCATCTCCTCCCAGGGAAACTTTTAGCAATTATTGGTCTCTTCCCTACTGTGATGCTGTATGGAATAGGTGGAACACTTTGTGAAATTGCAAGAAATCTGACCTGATGTGCCTTGTATGGTAGCTGTGAAAATGTTATGATTTGCCAAGTATGATGAACTTGTTTATACCTTTGTATCGCCTTTGTATTGTGAGTTATAAGTATATCTATATTTCAAAACTTGTGCTGTGTTTCTGGGTGACACCCCCAGACCGACTGGCATTAACACTGCCTAGCCTGTTCGATGGCCCATCAAGGGTCATCAGCTGTACAAAGAACCCACTGAGAGACGCCAGGGGCTACACTTTATGAGCCAGTGGGACCTGTAGGAGCATGCCAGTGGACAGAGGAGTCTAAGGCTTTTCCATGCAATCTGCTGTGAAGTTTGTGTTTGTGACACAGGAAGTACAAACCGTATGGCAAAAGGAATATAAAGGGCAGCTGCATGATCTCCATTTGCTCTTCATCCTGCTGCTTACCTTTGGAATAACTTTTCTACAAACAAAGCTCTGAACAAAAGCCTGAATGACTCATCCATGCTTTGGATGTGTTCCAGAGGGACTTTCAAACCCAGCAAAATCACCAACACTAAGAACTTGATACATGGACTTTGTAGTCTTATATATGTACCTAATTGCTTTACCACTTAACAATTCTCATTCTTTCTATTTTCTTTATAATAATCCTTTAGTTTTAGATACTAAAGAATTGGCTGGCAACATGATATTATGCTAATAACTAATTGTGATAAACTCAGGACAAATGGTTCTGGGAGTGGGTAGAAACCAGTCCCAGAACATTAAAAGGCCCCCCTCCCTATCAACTGGGGAGGAGTGACTACAGGTCAGTCAGGTTCAGCTGAGAAGGGGTTACCAGAGATCAATTAGGATCAACTGATTCCAACTTTTTAAACCCTCCCCTGTAGAGAAGGAGTCAAGCTACCAGTAGGCAAGTAGCAGCAAGGGAGCAAGGCTCTCCAGGAGGGGAGACTGTATTCCATCCCATAAGGGAGAAAAACAAGCCCAAAACACTGGCTGAGAGAATTACGAACTGCCCCTGTGCAGCCAAGAGGGACTGTTTTACCCCAAGCCCGTCTCACCAAGGCTAAAAACAGCGCAGGCTGGTGAGATCGAGAAGGTGCCTTGCCACACGTGGGATCTGTGAGTGAGAATTCATGGCGAACCATCCCAGAGCAGAGTAAATCATCCACAACAAAAAAATAAATAAAAATGGTGGATATAGTGAAGGCGTTGGTGCAGGCCACTGGGGCCCAACAAGAGGCTACCAGGGTTCAGACGGCTACCCAGCAGGAGGCAGTGCGAATACAGCAGGAGGCAAATAAATTACTGATGAGCCAGGCGGCTCAGGATCGAGCCACCGTGCAAGAGGTTGCGAACCAGCTAAAGGCCCTGACCACTCTGATACAATGCCCCCACAGGACCTGGCCCCTGCGGGCAAGCAGCTACTTGCAGAAGATGACAATGGATGACAACATAGAGTCATATCTCCTCACATTTGAGAGAATGGCCCTGCAGAAGGCCTGGCCCCAAGACCAATGGGCCAGTATCCTTGCTCGTTTTCTGTGTGGGGAGGTCCAGAAGGCATCTTTTGACATGACAACAGAAGCAGCTACCCCCAGCTGAAGGCGGAGATCCTGGCAAGGTCTGACGTGACAACAGCTATAAGAACCCAGAGGTTCCACAAGTGGAAATACCAGGACAGCAAAATGCTGAGGTCCCAGCTGTTTGATCCAATCCACTTAGCTCAGAAGTAGCTGCGCCTCAAGACCCATGGCCCAGAGAAAATTGAGGAAATCATAGTTTTGGACAGGTACATGAGAGGGCTAACATCGGACATACGAGGATGGGTCAGTCAAAATGATCCCTCCTCCTGTGACGAGCTAGTTACCCTTGTAGAGAGACACCTCGCAGCTCAAGAACTTCCTTGAACGACTGGAAAAGGAATGCACCAGAATAGGAGGGAAATCTCTGTGCTGAGGGCCTGAGTTGCCGTAGCCCCGGGCAGAACTATGGAGGGGAGGAAGGAGGCTGAAGAGCAACCAGAGATCATGGAGGGACTTGGGGACTGAGGGAGAAAGACTCAGGGGGTAAGGCCCAACAGCCCAAAAAATAGGAGGCTGCCCCAAGCAGGGTACAGATGTTATGCATGTGGGGAAACAGGGCATATAGCTGCCCAATGCCCGAACCTAGAAGAGCCCATGCAATGCGACCTGGGAGATCTAGGAGGACCATGTGACCCAATAAATCTAGTAGGGGTTGTGATGGTCCCCCATAGGTATACTAGACCAGTTAAAATGAATGGCATAGAGACCACTACGTTAGTGGACTCGGGAAGTGCATTCACGCTGGTCTTGGGAAAACTATTGGGCAAGACCAACTATCCCAGGCAAAATGCACATAAATATCCTGTGTACATGGGAATGTCAACTACTACCCGACTGTCCCAGAAAGAATAGAAGTCCTGGGAAACCCCACTAAAGTGACAGTGAGAGTGGTCCCAAAGCTACCATATCTAGCCCTCATAAGACCAGACTTCCCAGGGTTTGGCAGCCTATTCCCCAGAGGGGAATCAGAAGAAGGTAATAATCCCAACAGCAATGGGATGACCCCGATATTTAGCACCCTCCCAATCTTCCATGAATTTGCCCATGATTTGTTCTCTTCCCCTGGGAAGCCCAGGGAGACCCGGCAAGAAAGGAGGGCAGGTAAGAGGAGGGAAACAAGAATCTTGGCCCAGAACCAAAAGCCTACATTCGTAGGGGAGACAGTTGGCCCCACTGACAAGGGGACTATGTAGGAGGTCAATGAACCAGAAGCTGGACCCAGTTCCCTGGGGACCCCCCACCCCTGAGAGGGAGATGGAAATAGATCCTCCTGAGTTTGGGCAAACTGAACCCTCGCTGGAGAATTTTGGACAGGATCAGGCCAATCAGCCAATATATAACAAAATTCACAAAGAAGTAGTTGAGGTGAATGGGGTCTCTGTGGAAGGGAGATCCAAGGACCCAGGGCCATATTATATCATAAAGAGGGATCTGCTATGCAGAATAGTCCGGATCCAAGAACAAGTCGTGGAACAGTTCTTAGTACTGCAGACGCATCAGAGGGTTGCTAGCCCACATCCATCTGTTCAGGGGGCATCTAGAAGTAGAAAAAACCCTTGACTGAATTCTACAGAGGTTGTTTTAGCCCAGAGTTTATGCAGCGGTCTGATGATATTGTGCCTCCTGTTCTGAATGCCAACTACACTTAAGGGCCCCTTTGGTACGTCTGCCGACTATTTATGTCTCATTTGAGTGGATAGCTATGGACCTAGTAGGCCCACTGGAGAAGTCAGCCTGGGGCCATCAGCACATACGGTTTGTGCTAGATTACACCACCCGATACCCTGAGGCCATACCCCTATGAAACACCCTGTCCAAGACCAGAGGTTAAGGAATTAATCCAAATTTTCTCTAGAGTAGGGATATCCAAAGAGTTTCTGATGGATCAAGGAACTCCCTTTGTTCTAAATTATTGAGAGATTTGTGTGCAATGCTCCACATACGGACCATAAGAACATCAGTCTATCATCCGCAGACTGATGGCCTCGTCAAATGTTTTAATAGAACATTAAAGAACATGATGCAGAAGGTGGTGAGCCGGGATGGGAAGAACTGGGACGCCCTGTTGCCGTACCTAATGTTTGCTGTAAGGGAGGTTCCCAACTGGGTTTTCCCCTTCGAGCTGTTATATGGTTGCCAACCCCATGGCATACTGGACATTGCCAAAGAAGGTTGGGAAGAACAGCTGAACCAAGGGAGAAACATCATTGAGCATGTGCTGCAGATGAAAGACAGAATAGCCCAAGCCCCTTAGTACGGGAACACATGGAGAGGGTGCAAGGGACCCAACAGCCATATTACAATCACCAAGCGACAATCCGAAAATTCCAGGTGGGAGATCAGGTAATGGTGCTCGTACCTACAGTGGAGAGCAAGCTCCTGGCCAGGTGGCAGGGGCCATATGAGATAATAGAAGTCATTGGAGAGGCCGACTATAAGGTCCGACAGCCTGGAACAGATCTATCATATAAACCTGTTGAAAACTTGGCAAGACAGAGAAGCTCATGAGGTCATTCTAGGGTCGCCACCCCCCAAAAGCAACCGGCATGGCCAAGTGGGAATATTCATGGAATTGACCCTGACCAATGAACTGAAGTGATCGACATGATCAAACACAACCAGGACATATCCTCGGAAAAGCCAGGCAGGACTACCGAGGTTCACCGTTACATCCGCACAGATCCTGGAGGGAAGGTGAATGTCAAGCCATACCAGATCCTGGAGGTGAAAAGAGAAGAGATCAAGACAGAAGTCAGGAAAATGCTGAAGTTAGGGGTCATTGAAGAGTCTCATAGCCAACGGTCCAGTCCAGTTTCCTAGGACCTAAGCCCGATGGCAGTATGAGGTTCTGCAACAACTTCCAGAAACTGAATGAAGTTTCCCAATTTGATGTGTACCCTATACCCAGGATAGATGAGCTAATTGACCGATTTGGAAAAGCACAATTTTTGTGCTCCCTTATTGGTGAATCCCCCTGCCAAGGCTGACAAAGAGAAGATGGCCTTTTCAACACCAGAGGGACTGTATGAGTACACTTTCCTTCCTTTTGGTTTACATGGGGCTCCCGCAACTTTCCAATGTCTCATGGATAAGCTGTTGCCATCCACATGGCAAGTATGCAGCCGCCTATCTCGACAACGTCATTATACATAGCCCAGTCTGGGAGACACACTTGGAGAAGGTGGAAGCAGTCCTGGACACCCTGAGGAAGGCGGGACTGACTGCAAATCCCTCCAAATGCGTGATTGGGCTAGCAGAAGCCAAATACCTCAGGTATATCATGGGGAGGGCCATGGTGAAGCCCCAGCTGAATAAGTTAGAGGCAATACAGAATTGGCCCCGACCAGTCCAGAAGAAGCAGGTCAGAGCATTCCTGGGACTAGTTGGATACTATAGGTGGTTCATCCCCCACTTTGCTACCAGGGCATGCCTATTAACAGACCTAACAAAAACCCATGGCCCAGACATAGTAAGATGGACTAGCATGGCCGAGGAGGCTTTTGCAGATCTGTGGACCACCCTCTGCACTGTGGATCTGTGGATCACCCTCTGGTAGCTCCAGACTTTGAGAAGGAGTTACAAACCGATCTTACAAACCGGTACCTCTGACATTGGGTTGGGAGTAGTTCTTTCACAAATGGTCGGAGAAGAAGAACACCCAGTTCTGTTCTTCAGTAGGAAACTCCTGCCCAGAGAACAAAAATATGCCATAGTAGAGAAGGAATGCCTGGTGGTAAAGTGGGACGTAGAAAACCTACGCTACTATCTACTCAGATGGAGGTTTACCCTCGTCACAGACCATGCCCCTCTGAGGTGTATGCACCAAAACAAAGAAAGAAACACAGGAGTAACAAGGATGATTCCTATCACTACAACCTTCCCATTTCAGAGTACAACATAGGTCTAGAATCAAGCATGGCAATGTTGATAGCCTTTTGAGGGTGCACTGTTTGCTGACCCAAGTAGCCCAACCACATAGTGTTGAGTGGGGAGTGGGAAGGGGTATATGTGATAAACTCAGGACAAATGGCTGCAAGGGGGAGGGAGTAGAAAACAGTCCCAGAAAGTTAAAAGCACCCCACCCCCATCAACTAGGGAGGGGTGACTACAGGTCAATCAGGTTCAGCTGAGAAGGGGTTACCAGAGATCAAGTTAGGATCAGCTGATTCCAAATAAGGGCTGCCTAATACCTTTTTAAACTATCCACTGTTGGGGGGTAGAGAAGGAGTCAAGCTACCAGTAGGTGAGTAGCAGCAAGGGGAGGCTGCATTCTCTCTCATAAGGGAAAAAAACAAGCCCAAAACTCTGGCTGTGAGAATTACGAACTGCCCCTGTGCAGCCAAGAGCAGGGCCAGTGCAACCATTTAGGAGACCTTGGCAGTCGCCTAGGCCACTGGCATTTGGGGGGTGCCATTTTCTTCGGCAGTGACTGTAGTGGCCGGATCTTCGGCCGACCCAGTCACCACCGGCATTTAGGTAGAGGGAGCTGGGCAGGGGAGTGCGGGGAGGGTAGCCTGCAGCAAGTAAGGAGGCGGGAGGGCGGCATGTAAGGGAACTCCTCGCCTCAGCTCACCCCTGCCCCGCCTCCTCCCTGAGCATGCCTTGGCCGCTTCACTTCTCCCGCCTGCCAGGCTTGCGGCGCCTAAGCTGATTGGCGCCGCAAGCCTGGGAGGTGGGAGAAGTGAAGCAGCAATGGCGTGCTCGGGGTGCTCATGCGCGGAGCAGGGGTGAGCTGGGGTGGGGGAACTGCTGCAGGGGGGGCGCCTCAGGGCGGAGGGGGGAAGGCATAAGGTGGAAGTTTTGCCTAGGGTGCAAAACATCCTTGTACCGGCCCTGGCCAAGAGGGACTGTTTTACCCCTAGCCTGTCTTACCAAGGCTAAAAACAGCTGCGGCTGGTGAGACTGAGAAGGTACCTTGCCACATAAGATCGACCTGGCAATGTGGTTGGTCCTTTGTGGTCAAAAACTGATTTTCAGTGGCACTCACACTGCCTGGGTCCTGGCCACCTAGCCAGGGGACTCTGCATTTTAGTTTAATTTTAAATGAAACTTAAACTTTTTAAAAACCTTATTTACTTTACATACAACAATAGTTTAGTTATATATTATAGAAAGAGACCTTCTAAAAACGTTAAAATGTATTACTGGCACGCGAAACCTTAAATTAGAGTGAATGAATGAAGACTCAGCACACCACTTCTGGAAGGTTGCCGACCCCTGAATTACAGTGTTAACCACCCGTTTTGGGAGTATCTGCTCTCCTTTTGTAGCCTGCCTTGACCTTGGCATTTTCAGTGAGGGCTGCCTCCAGGCACCCTGGGTCACACCTACCATTTAGAGATACACAACTGCTGGAGCAAGGGTTGGCACCTGCCAAGGTTTTTCCAGGATCATTCCTTTGTAGAGGCAGCTGATGTGGGAAAGCCATTAGGAAGCTCAAGACTCAATGCTAGGTCAGGGGTGTTGGAACAGGAGGGGTTGGGGGCCATGGTCCCATCACTTTTTATTGGCCATAGGTTGAGTGATGGGGAAAGGGGCAGAGAGAACCGAGTGGGAGGTGAGGTCTTAGGGGAAGAGGTGGCATAGGGATGGGGCCTTGGGGTGAAGGGGTTGCACAAGTGGGCAGTGCCACAGTTCAGACACAGCAGATTCCGCTATTCCTGTGCCAAGTATCCAGTTTTATGGGCTTCAGGCTCATCATAGGCACCCCCATTTTGTGTGACTCTAGCTGGTGCCCATGGCAAAGCTCCTGCAGCAGTCATGGATCTTGGAGGCTTGGTGTCACACGAACACACACCCCTCCACATCCTAGGCAAATCCTTTGCACAGTAGCTGCCGCTCCAAGTGCTGACCTCTCGCTGCACCACTGTGCATGTAACCCAGGTGTGTGCCCCTGAGGGATATGGATCTATCCGTAACCAAAGGGCAGCACTCAGAAGCGATTCAGGGATCAAATACCCACCCTGGATTTCAGTAAGCCTGGGACGGGAGGTGGTGCAGAGAAGAAGCAAGGAGTTTCCCATCATTGCTTTACAACCACTTCTGGCTAGTTGAAAGGGGGAGGGGAGGGGAGGGGAATGCCATAGACCCATCCCCACAATCCCAGTGAACTGATTGGCTGGGTGAGAAGGCAATGCATGCTGTATGCCCTTGGGTGGACCTGTCACTGCAGTGGGTGCTCACAGGCAGCCCCAGAACAGCCTCTGCCAGCAGCATTTTCACCATGCTCCTATAGCTATCCCTGGGCGGCCACTGCTGAGGCAGGCAGTCTTCAAGCTCACTGGCTGGAACCCCCCAAACTTTTGCTGAGTTCAGCCCGTGTTCCAGCCCTCTGAGCCCCGGGCAGCTGCAGGACAGGACCTGGAGCTCTCAGTGGCAGCTCTTCTTTTCCAATCACACTGGCAATGGCACCAAGATGAGCCACCGGGGCAGCATTTCAGCCCCTCTGGGCCTCTCCCAGCTTGAGGTGGAGGGACAGCAAAGCGACCCTGGCCAGTAAGGAGCAAAGTGCACCTCCCCCAGCTCCGTGCTGGGATCAGCTGCACAGTGGGGCTGGGAGAGGGGTCTCCCACTTCACCCCAAATGGCTTAACTGTCACTAGTGAAAAGTTAGCAACATTAGCTTTGCCCCTATTCTGGTCCTGAGAGAAATCCACCCCCCCTCTGAATAAACACACATGGCTGCCCTCCCGAATGCCAGTGCTTCGGTCTGGTCGATTGTAGGCAGGCTTTTACACTGCACTCATCACCCTGTACCTGAACGCCTCCCAGTGGTGCATTAAGCCTCAGCAAAGCCAAGCTGGAGCCAGGACACCCCCTCTCCCCTCCATTCTTCCTGCTACTCGCTCCTCCATCACACGAAGGATGTAGTTCCAAGCATACCATCAGTTAGGCTTTATTCTACTCTGTGGGTAATGCAGCAGGAAGCCTTACAGCTGGACAGAATGGCTTTCAAGAAATTACATGCTGAAGGTGTAAATACATTGCCTGTGCTCTGCAATTAGATGGCTAAGTACACTTGAAATTCAGCTAAAGGTATAGCAAGTAGCATGGCCCCCGGTTAGTCCCCTAGTGTTTCTTTGCTATTGTAACCCATTTGCCAGGTGGTGTCAGCAGCAACACAGGCTGGGTTCAATATATGGCAGTTACTCTCCTGTAAGTGAAAGTTCTTTGATCTGTGGGGTCGCTAGCTGTATTCCACACATGGGCATGCATGCGCACCATTCTCCTGAGCTCAGAGCTTTCCAACAATTGGTGTCCAGTGGGCCACAGCTGCACAGTTGCTCTCCTCATGCTCCAGACTGAGGATGTAAGGGGTGACTTGATCCCAGGCTGTAAGTACCTACATGGGAAACAAATATTTAATAATGGGCCCTTCAGTCTAGTAGAGGAAGGTCTCACATGATCCAATGGCTGGAAGTTGAAGCTAGACCAATTCAGATGGGAAATTAGGTGTACATTTTTAACACTGAGGCTAATTAACCACTGGGACAACTTAACAAGTGTTGTGGTGGATTCGCCATCACGGGCAAATTTTAAATCTAGATTTAGAAGCAAAGCCAAAGGGCTATGAGAGATTAGCTACAGGAGCAGAAAATTAACATCAATGCAAGTGGGTGAAAGATTCTAAAAGAGCCTCCACGGCAGGGAGAACTTGCAAAAGCAGAGATGCCAAAGGAGCGTAAAGTAGGCAGGCGTTTATAAGGCCACATGACAGCACAAACAGCCCATGGAATGTTGCATAGTCTATATTAAGGGTTTTCAAACTGGGGCTCCGGATCTCTCAGGGGGTCAAAAGGTTCTTACATGAGAGGTTGTGCGCTGTCAGCCTCCATCCCAAAACCTGCTTTGCATCCAGCATTTATAATGGTGTTAAATACATAAAAAGTGTTTTTTAAATTTTATATGGAGGGGTCCTACTCAAGAGACTTTCTATGTGAAAGGGGTCACCAGTACAGAAGTTTGGGAACCACTGGCCTATACAAAGGTACTTTCTCATCCTGGAGCAGGGAGGTAGTCAGCCCTCGCCACCTAGGTCTGTAAAGCTGCACCTGGGCCGCTGCACTGGGCTCTGAACACCACTGTCAAGAAAACACTGTCTGAGGTTTGGGGAAGAGCAGCAGCCATGCCCAAGGCCTGGCAGACTTGTTTTACTTAGGCCTGGTCTACACTATGCGTTTATACCGATTTTAGCAGCGTTAAACAGATTTAACACTGCATCCGTCCACACAACGAGGCCCTTTATATCGATATAAAGGGCTCTTTAAACCGGTTTCTGTACTCCTCCTCAAGAAGAGGAGTCGCGCTGAAATCAGTATTACCATATCGGCTTAAGGTTAGTGTGGCCGCAAATCGACAGTATTGGCCTCCAGGCGGTATCCCACAGTGCACCACTGTGACCGCTCTGGAAAGCAATCTGAACTCGGATGCACTAGCCAGGTAGACAGGAAAAGCCCCATGAACTTTTCAATTACATTTCCTGTTTGCCCAGCATGGAGCTCAGATCAGCACAGGTGGAGATGCAGTCCCAAATTCAAAAAGAGCTCCAGCATGGACCGTACGGGAGATACTGGATCTGCTCGCTGTATGGGGAGAGAAATCTGTTCTATCAGAGCTCCATTACAGAAGACGAAATGCCAAAGCATTTGAAAAAAATCTCCAGGCTATGATACAGAGTCCACAGCACCGTGCTGTGTGACAAGCATAATGGAAAGCCAAAGAATCAAATGGACACTCATGGAGGAAGGGAGGGGGGACTGAGGACTCCAGCTATCCCACAGTCCCCGCAGACTCCGAAAAGCATTTGCATTCTTGGCTGAGCTCCCAATGCCTGTAGCGTCAAACACATTGTCTGGGGTGATTCAGGGTATATCTCGTCAATTTACTCCCCCTCCCTCCCGCGCCCCCCCCCGTGAAAGAAAAGGGAAAAAAATCGTTTCTTGACTTTTTTCAATGTCACCGTATGTCTACTGCATGCTGCTGGTAGACACGGTGCTGGGGCACTGAACAGCAGCATCTTCTTCCCTTCCTTTCCTGGTGGCAAACAGTACAGTGCAGTAGGACTGGTAGCTGTCCTCATCATCAGCCTGTGAGTGCTCCTGGTGGCCTCAGGTGAGGTCAGCTGGGGGTGCCTGGGTAAAAATAGGAATGACTCCTGGTTATTCCTGGCAGATGGTACAAAACAGCTGGTGACTGTTGTCATCATAGCAACTGGGGACTGAACTCCATCAGCCTCCCCCGTTTCATGTCTGAAGAAAAGATTCTGTACTGTCTAGACCATCATAGCAGTGGGATGCTGCGCTCCTCTCCCCTCCACCGTTTTATGTCCTGCCTGGACTATCATAGCAGCTGGAGGCTGCCTCCCCCATTTTATCTCACCAAAAAGTCAGTGTTATTCTTGCATTCTTTATTACTTCATCACACAAATGGGGGGACCCTGCAATGGTAGCCCAGAAAGGTTGGGAGAGGAGGGAAGGAACAGGTGGGGTTGTTGCAGGGACACCCCCTAGAATAGCATGCAGCTCATCATTTCTGCAGGATCTGATACAGAGTGACTGTGCTTTCTGGTTCTCTGATACACTGGTTCTCTAGTACACTTGCCCCATATTCTAGGCAGGACTGACTCTATTTTTAGATACAACATAAAGAAGGGAACAACCTCCTGGGTCATTCCCCTTTTCCTCTTTGTGCCTCACCCCCTGGCCTCAGCAAAGGCCAACCAGGAGCACCCCTGACAGCAACAGATGGTATAGAATGACTGATAACTGTCATCTCATTACCCAGTTACAATGGCACAGCAGACAGTACACCACAACCATCTCTGCTACTTTGCAAAGCCAAATGAATGCTGCTGTGTAGCGCTGCAGTACTGCCTCTGTCAGCGGTATCCAGTACACATATGGTGACAGTGACAAAAGGCAAAACGGGCTCCATGGTTGCCATGCTATGGCATCTGCCAGTGCAATCCAGGGAAAAAGGGTGCAAAATGATTGTCTGCTGTTGCTTTCACGGAGGAAGGAAAGAGTGATGACATTTACCCAGAATCACCCGCGACACTGTTTTTGCATCATCATGCATTGGGATCTCAACCCAGAATTCCAATGGGTGGGGGAGACTGCAGGAATTATGGGATAGCTACAGGATAGCTACCCACAGTGCAATGCTCCAGAAATCAACGCTAGCCTCGGTACATGAACACACACCACCGAATTATTGTGCTTTGTGTGGCCGCGTGCACTCGACTTTATACAATGTTTTACAAAATCGGTTTCTGTAAAATTGGAATAATCCTGTAGTGTAGACATACCCAAAGAAAGATTTAAGGAACTGACTGTATATCACTTGGTCATGCAATGACTTAGGCAGACTGACATGATGAGCTGCCACAGCCATTTGAGTCATGCAAGCCCCAGGGGAAGGAGAGGAATTAGCTCAGGCAGTACAAAGGGGCATAACTAGGAAATCTGGGATGACATTTACAAAGGGAAAGTGGCAAATGTAAAGTGTAATCAGGCCATACTTGCTGGTGGCGAGATGGACTTGCTGGCGCGCCCAGTCCTAAGGGAGATGCCAGAGGTCACCATGTTTGGCATGTGTACAACTGGGCTGGATTAAATGCTAGTAAATGCAGCCATCTTGTATTGTCCCCTGGGGGATGGAAACTGTCATGTCTCTTCCATTGCTAAACTCATAGACTCATAGACTTTAAGGTCAGAAGGGACCATTATGATCATCTAGTCTGACCTCCTGCACAACGCAGGCCACAGAATCTCACCCACCCACTCCTGCAACAAACCCCTAACCTATGTCTGAGTTATCGAAGTCCTGATGGCAGACAAATGCAGGCCTCCTGGCCTAAGGGGTGGGGTTGGCAGCAGAAGGTAGGGGGACCTGAGCCCAACCTACTTCACTGGGTCCCGGACCAGGGCCCAAACGGTGGTGGAGTGTTCCACCACTGGCTCAGCAGGGATCTGCATAAAACACGCTGACCTATATTCAGGCAACAACACAACCAGACTATCATCTGGTATCCCCGGGCTACTTCCTATGCTGCCCCTCAGGATGTGCCTGTATCTCAGGATTGTCCTCCGTCTTCTTGGGGTACACCGCCAGCAGCAGTCCGAGCAGTTACTTGGCTTCTCTGGTGGCAGGCAGTTCAGGCAGCTCCGGCCAGTCCTCAGCACTGCAGGTGTCCTCTTTGGGCTCCAGCCCCAATGGTGGGCGGGAGGCATCTGTCACCTTTGGCAGCTCCGGCCTGACTGATCAGCTGTGCCTGACTTTTATACTTCCTGTCCCACCCCTCTGCTTTCGTGGGGGTGTCCTGGCTCTGCCCGCCAAACCCTCCCAGTCAGTCTCAGAGGGCGGGGATGCCCCCTCACTACAGTATGAGGACTCTGAGGCAGGGTCTGTTTTTCAAGGACAATTCCCTGCACTGTTTTATTCCTGGTACAAAACCCAACATGTGGATTATAACCCTTGGTCTGATCAGTGCTTGTCTTATGTTCTGGCGTGACGGCTGCAGTGACTGAACTCATTAAAGGCAGGCAGACAGATTTTGCACTCCCAGGTTGTTTTGTATATTGCTCCGGTATTTCAGTTTTAGCCATGTCCCCCATTTAATTACACCTCCCCTGCCCCTCCCCCCCCTCCCCTCCCCTTCCCCAGAGCAGCCATGGTAACAACAGCCCAGGACAGGAGCATCATGTGTTTTACACATTGCCATTTACTGACAGATGCCCAACTCCAATTTAGGAGTTCTCTGACTCAGGCCTGGGATTAGTGCCTCTGTGGCTATGATTTCACTGAGCGGCAGCTGGGGCCAGGTTTCTCTCTCACGCAGGTGGCACGGTTTGATAAGAGAGGACAGCTGGAGCTGCTTTTCCATCCTATGAAAATCTTGGAGATTTCAAACATTTTCCCAGTCTCCAGTGGGACAAAACTGAACTCTTTGGGCAGTTTTAATGACAAAGAAGAGAGCACGCGAGACCCTCCCCAAAACAGGTCTGTAGTCAGGGCTCTCAGCTGGGATGTACAGGACCCCTGGTGAAGTCTCTGCTCTGGTCTTCACTCGATTCATCAAAAAATTCAAACTTTGCTCTGGCTTCTACTGACATTACTGGGTCCTTTTCTCTTGATCTCAGTCATGGGAACAGGGTTAGGCCCCAGATGGTTCCTATATAGAAAGGAAACCCTAAGCCATCAGCAGGGCCAGGTTATCCAGGCAGTGGGTCAGGGTCTCAAAGGAGGAGGGTGTAAAGGATGCGCCTGGCAACCTACCTCTGCATGTGCAGTTAAGTCCTTCTGGACTGCCTGTTTATATGAGTCATGCCCTGCATCTCATCTACAGCTGCTAACGTGGCCCAAGCCAGATTAGTTGGGTGCTGAGACTCACTAATGCAGGTTTTGGGTTCTTTTTGCTGTCCAGCTGTACTTATGCTGAGAACAACTGCTTGGGGTTTTCATATCCCCAATGCAGAGTGTGGGGGAGGGATAGCTCAGTGGTTTGAGCATTGGCCTGCTAAACCCATGGTTGGGAGTTCAATCCTTGAGGAGGCCATTTAGGGAACTGGGGTAAAAAATCTGTCTGGGGATTGGTCCTACTTTGAGCAGGAGGTTAGAGTAGATGACTTCCTGAGGTCCCTTCCAACTCTGATATTCTATGATTCTGTGACAGGCACACACTAGCATGGAACAAGCCTTAAGCAAAGCACCTTGCAGTGACAACTGGGGAACTGTGATGCACATGCTCAAATAGTCCCCACATGGCTCCCTCAAACACTGTCTGTCAGCCTGGGGTAGCTGGCACATGAACACATCCACTGTATCACGGGATTGGATGCTGGTGATGCCTGTTGGAACCAACAGCCTGCCCTTGCTCTGAGCCCTGGAGCTGTGGTGTGGCTGGAAGCTGCCAAGTCTGCAGAGCAATTCACACAGGGACTCCGAGACTGATGTGCATGGTGAGAGCAGAGGGTGGATGAGGAAGCTGGGTGAGATTGGCCTGAGGAGGAAGTGCTGTGACATGTATTGTCACTGCTATATGGGCTAGCAGCTTGTCTAACGTGAGGGCTTCTAGGCTTTGTCAGGCAATTCATAACTACAAGTTGCCAGGACGGCTCCCTCTCTCCCCTGATTGTTCGAGGCATTTACTTTGTAAACGCTGAACACAACTCCATGCCAGCTCTGCACTACCAAGCCCCTAGGTTCTGCATGCTCAGGGGATGAGGCTTGCTTTCAGTGGCCAGCCTGGTCCCATGGAGCATGATGTCCCGGATTGCATCTCTTCCCTGGCCTCCCGCAGCACCAGCCAAGCGGCTGAGGGCTCAGGTGCCACACCTGTAATCCAGCTCCAGACACTGAATGCTCATGCGGACTCCTGCACTCCCTGCACTCACTTCTCATGGCACCTTAAATGCCAGGCGCCTTGGCCAGTGTCCAGGGAAAGTTGTCCCCAGCTCAGAGTGCAAAGCTAATCCCTTGCACGACAGCTTGTGCAAGGCCTAGAATGTATCCAAAGGAGAAGTATAGGACCCTGTCCTCTGGTAGTGCCAGCATGGCTGGGGAGTGCAGGCACCCTATGAGTTTAGGCCAACCCACCATTGAGAAGAGGTATGGGGATGAGTCCACAACTCTGTCTCCCCTCCACACTGACCAGCAGCAGCTGGGCACAGGCAGACCAAATGCTGCACCCTCTCAAATGGGGACAGAGCACCCCGGGGAGCATGACACCCTCTGAGGCCCCCCATTTCTGGGCTGTCTGCATGCACTGCACCAATCTGCTTGCTGAGCTCAGGGACCATGCCACTTGGGGCAGGGAGCTCTCAGCACATGGGCTAAGCATGGTGGGCTGCAGGGAGCAGGGTCAGTATTGAGCTAGGCCCCAAGCATGGGCATTACAGGCACCATTTTGCTGGTTGTCAGAGGGCATGTACAATGGAGATCCTGAATCCCTGACACTTCCCACGAGAGGAGGGGGCTGCAGATACTGGTTACCTGGCTGTGCGCCAATTTGGATAACTAAAACTCTGCCTATTTGCTGCCCCTTTGGTGCCACACAGTGGGTGCCAAACACCCCTGTGCTGCACAGCTGTGCTGACCTGCTTGTGCAGCAGTGGGTGCCGTTCGTGCACTCAGTGGCCCCATTCTGCTCTGTTCCACTCATGCAAGCCTGCTGGCCACAGGGCCATAATTTGGACTCTCTGCATAGCTCATTGGTAGCCTTTCTCAGCCCTTTTCATGAAACAGCTCATGGTGACGTTGTTTCCAAGAGCCCTCCCACCCCCCGCTTCACTTTTACAAGCCTACACCAGCCCCAGAGCAGTGATCACTGGCAGGGACAAGGCATATGGGAAGATTTTATATGGGCACATATTGAACCTTCTTTGAATGTGACTGAGCAGCTGGGGGAAAGAGCCAGCCCCGTACGACCAGCCATCTCCCTACAGTCCCTCCAGCAAGGCACCAGCCACAGCACGAGCTCCTCTGCTTTAGGATGGAAGTGTTTGTTACCTACCACTATATATGGGTAGCTAAGTGTTTGTGCCCCTGCATGCAGCCCAATGCCAGATGACACGCGATTCTCATGGGACTTACCCAAAAGATGGTATGTAATAGACCACTGGAAAACTAATAACTCACTGATCATTAATATTCCTGTGTGATGCAAGTATGGTTAACCCACACGGAACTTCACAGATGTGCTGGAAATACGTGACTAAAATGTCAGGGGAGCTTTGAGAAACAGGCTTTTTTTAGGCAACGGAAAAAGGCTAACCAAAGTGTGGCCAAATTCAGTGGGTTGCCAATTGTGTCGGGTTGCAGGAAGAGAACATTTGCACTGTGAAAATCACCAGCGAGGGAGGAACCAGCCTGGAGTCTACACCAGACAGCATGGCATCCACACACAGCAAGAGAAAGGCACTTTACCCATGTCCAAGGCTATACAGAGAGGGGGAGCAAACCCCTAGGTTATCTGTCTCCTGAGGGACCAAAGTAACCAGAACTTTGATTGTGTCAGGGTGGATCCCAGCCAGTCTCACTGGAGAAGTTGCTGTACGTAGGGAAACCATCTTGAACGACAACTAAAGCTGAGTGTTAGTCACAGAAGTGTGTTTTACTTTTGTTTGTTTGCAACCATTTTTATCTTTAGTCTTTCAGCTTGGTATCTCTTAACCCTCCACCCTTTTGGTAATAAACTTGTTTTACTTTTATCATAAACCCACTCAGTGCTCTGTTTGAAGCGGAAGGTTTGTCAGCTCCCATTAAGTTAATAAGCAGCTATGTACGGGTTATTTAAAGGAGCAGCAAATCTGATAAGGTTTGGTGAGTGCTACAGACCAAGTGGCTGAGCACTGCATAGCGACATCTCTGAGGAACTCAGGAACTGGGCTTCACTGATTGTTACCGGCTAGGCCAGGTTTGGCCAGGCAGAGTCCTGAAGAGCTTAGTAGCAGCAACACTCGCACTTGCTGAGGCTGAGGTGTGTAACACAGGGGCTCACAGTTCTGGAAACTCCAGCAGCTTGCCACAGTTTGATTTGCCCCACAAGAGCAGGTGCTTGAGTAAGTCTAACAGACAACACAGAGCTCTCCTGCAAGAGCAGCTCCCCCCCCCCATTCTGCCCAGTCAGCCCTACATGGCCAGGCTGTGGGGGTTTTCTAATACGGCAGCTCAGCTGGGGTCTCTCCTGTGCCTAGGAAGGGATCCTGGAAAAGGCACCTGGATTGTTGTGAAGGATTATAACAGGAGACTCTGGTTATACAATATCAGCGTCCTGCACTGGAATCTCAACTTTACGTTTGCCCCACACAAACTCTTGTGACGGTCTCCGCTGTGATTATCTAATTTACTGCCATGATTTCGTCTCACTCACTAAAATGTCTAAACAGGGCTACCTCACTTTGTGATGTGGCTACTGGGGCTTTGGATTAGTTAAGGCATCTTGGTTGCTAGTTCGTATAGCAGCATAACAGCATTTTCCCCTCCTCCCTCCGACAGAAAACAGCCTGTGATATGGCTTCAGAGTTCCAGATGATTTTGAGTAGAGAGAAGAGAGCCCAGTTGACAGAGAAAAAGTGATTTGAAAAGATTGCATGTGAAACTGATAAGGAGTGGAATCCTTATCTGGGAGCTGTGGCTTTTGGCTTTAACATGACTGACTTCTGTGTCTTCAGCTCAAATGAGGGTCCCTCTAAGGTTGATATAATGTGCAAAGACGAGATTACCAGAATGAGTGCAATGTCAGATGTGGCAGCAGCTCCTCCATACACAAACATGGCCAATACATATATATATATTATATTATATTTATATATATACACATTAACAAAGAAATTGCCAAAAAAATAAAAACCAAAAAAAAAAAAAAAAAGAGCAACCCAAACCCCAGTTACGTTACATATGAAGAGAAAGTATGACAGGTTTTGCTGTAACCAGATTTTCACCACATCCCAAATCAGATACAATGGATTTACTATGATAAAAACATCTAGCAGCCGCAGAGCTCTGCATGAGGCAGAAATACAGATGACAAATGAACTTCCTGCAATGACTTGAACCGGTCCCCTCCAATCCTGCCACCTGCTTCCGACAGGATGATAGAAAAAGGAAGAAAACATTTCTATGTTAATTCCAACCATGGGCAGCAGAGGCTGGATAGGCTCAGACTGGCTGGAACTGTCACAGCGTCATATGACACTGGGCATTTTCACCAATGGGATTGCTCGCTAATGAGTGGGAGGCAAAGGCCATGATGCAACAGGGAAGCTTTGAGGATCCATTTCTATCTGCAGAGGACAGACAGCCGAAAAGCTTGGCCCCTGTTTTTCAAATGTTAAAATCCATCTACAGTGTGCAGGCATCTGTTTGAGAGAGCTTCCGTTACAAGCAGCCCCCCCGTTGGGAACACTCTGGGTTAGCACAAAGGGAAAAGAAAAACATCAACCTGCAAATGGCAATTTATCTGCTTAAAATGATTCTGGGCTTAGCTGCAGGGCAAGGTAGGAATGGAGATGTATGGGAAAGCTGCCAGAGAGAACCGAAAGATAGCTGAGGGCCGGCAGGAAGGAAGGAGGCATTAAGTGAACTCAGACAAGTCACAAGGGGCAATACTGGGATGTATGCAGAGGGGCTGGGTTTGGTCCACAGGCTGCCTGTCTCCAAACCAGCATCCTCAAAGCCTAGCAGCAGGACTTTACAGCAGCCAGCGGTCCAGTGCACACGTCACAGTTCACTCCATCTGAGCCAAACCAGGCTCTCTCTGACCTCCACTCCTGAAACTAGGCAAGAACCTTCCTCCAGCCAGGTGAACTATGCTCTGCCAACTCCATCCTAACACTAAGTAGCCCATGCACTAAGACTACCCCCGGATCAATCAATCCACCTGCTCCCCGGAGGCTGGGCTGTGAGGTAGATTTCTGATCAGCAAGGTCCAGAGGTCTCTTCCAAGGAAAAGTTAAGCAGAGTTTTAACCCACACAAGGGCAGTCGGGCAACTTCTCCTGTCCTGGATCACACAGCCCCGTGCAACAAAACCAAGGAGAGACTAACAGAAGGGACATTCCAAAGAACACACTGAACCTGGCCCCTGGACCGGCACTAGCCAATACTGTCAGCCTGGTGCTTGGCTGGGCAAAAGAGCCAAATCTCGTTCCAAAGGAGAGACTTCCCAAGGTTCAGAGGTTTTGTTAGCACCAGTTCTAAAAGCTGGTTGGATGCTGGGTCCCCAGCAGAACAGCACCAGCTGTGTGAAAGAACCAGACTTTAAAAGCCAGTAGACTGATATTCAGACAGCCATGTTCACAGCATGGAATGAGGGTCTGCAGCAGGACCAGCTCTGGTGTGGAAGTCTGCAAACCTAGGCTAGACCTGCCCATGGCTGCAGAAGCAGCTGGAACTGAGACATCGTAAGTCGCACTTGCTGGTGATGACATTCCCTTTGCACCTATGGAAGTTAAGACATTGCCTATCCCTCTCCCAAATCAGATCAAAGGCCCCACGAGGCAGCTTTCTGCGTGCTTTGGGCACTGTCTCCTCATGACCTGCGGTTCCTCTGACACATGCAGGCCCGTCCTCCCCTGCCCAGCTCCTGTTGTCATTCACAGCTATCTATGCAACATGCTCCCCCAGCATCAGGAAGGGAAGAGCTCAGGATTGGCAGAACTTGCCCTTGCTCGGTTGCAGCATAAGTGATGACACAAGGTGCCTGCCAGGGAGGGTCAAACCAGCTGGGATTCATGGGGAACAAAAACCTTGGGCAAGTCTCTGCATGACGGGGGTCAGAGTTACCCAAACATAAAGGCCTGGGGGCTGGATTCTGATCTCTGCCCCATGGGTTAACTTCAGAGTAAAAGGAACAGCTCAGCACTGACTCCGGAGGTGACCCCAAGAACCAGCCAGCATGGGACAGAGAACGAGCTAGACGGACTTTGCCAGGCCAGGCTGTCTGCTTGCTATCAGCGCTCATATTTGGTCTTCCGGATTTACTCCCTTGTAGCCCCCAGTTAACCCTCACACCAACACAACATATAGAGGAGAAAGTGAATTCTGAGCAGGGCTGTGTGCAGAGGCATAAATAATGGATACAGTCCTTGTACACTACAGTAGTCATACACCTCACGGCCCACTGGCTCCCTCCTGCTTCTCTGGAGATGGTGCTGTCTGGCCAGCTTCCACTCCCCCTGCTCGGCAGCAGCAGCACCAGGTGACACTGGGCCCTTTCCCCACTCCCAATGGCCTACATTAAACCAGTGCAGCCTTTTGCCAGCCGCATCTCTACCATGGAGCATGACCTAGCCCAGCCTCAAGAAGCAGCATTGCATGATGGGGCCTGTGTTCTCCACAGGCCCTAGATGGGCACTGGAGGGGACAGACACCTCAGCTTGCTCCATTTTGCACAGATAGATATCAGCCAGAGCTGGGCTTGGCTGGGGACTCCCTGATGTATAATGACAAAGGGCCTCCCAAAGGAAGCAGTTATAACGGAAGAAAAAGGAGCACTGGAGCCAGATTTCAGGTCTGAGCATCCCCCCGAGTGGGAAGAAGTGCGTGCCCCTGTCAGCTAAACACTCTAGCCACACCCCACAGGCGACGCGGCTGGATGGCTCTTTCAGAGGAGGTTCCACTTTCACAATCTGCAAACAGTTAAATGGCTCTGGATGGTTGGCTGCAGCCACCTGTCTGGGTGACACTGAAAGCCACGCTGCTTATGTGATGGATCCTTCCTGAGATGCAGCCGATTGCAGCCCCCCATCTGAATGGCGATGGTCAGTGGAGCCGGTTGGTGCTCAAGCTGGCCCCTACCAGGCAACATCCTGCTCTGCCCAGGATCCCCTCCCTCGCCCACACTCCTAGAGGGCCCCGGAACAAACCCTGCCCACATCCCCCTCCGCTCACACCCAACCAAGCCGTGTGACAGTCCAGCTGCAGGAAAACCATCCCGCTACAAAGGAGTTTCTCAAGCCGCCTTCCCGCACACACAGAGTTTAGCCACAGAGTTTATTTCAATCGCTTTTAAAGTTTTGTTTTTCCCTTAAAAATGAAACTCCTGTGGGAGGTGCTCACTCGCTGAGCGTTATTTCTCTGGTGGCAGGGTCTGCTTTCCTATCCAGCTTTCAAAAGCCCCCACAAACATTCCCTGTGATCCACTGTGGAGCACGACAGGGGCTGGCTGCTGCTTAGTGGCAGGCTTTCATCCCTGATACATACGGGGACTCCTGCGGTCGGCAGTTACACTCCTGCTGCTCCGGGTAATCGATGAAATCTGGAGCAGGCAGACCCGACAGGATCATCAAAGATTTGTTCCAGATAGTAAACGTTGGACACACCGGCAGGATGAAGGAAACGTTGAACGTATGGAGATGGAGAGAACTGGCCGGGTCATAGAAGGACAGGATGTTGTTGTCATAATCCAGGAGGATGCCCAGGCGCTTCATCTGTGGGTGAACATCCACCAGCATTTCCTTGTTGTTGTGTCTCACCACAAAGTTGCTGCTGCAGCGGGAGAAGACCCAGGACGAGGAGTTCTTGCCAATCCACTCATTCTTTGGGGCTGATTTATAGGCGATGCCGATGGCGTACCTAGGAGAGGGACACATGTTACTGACCTAGACCCTCCAGAATGCACAAACCATGTCCCGGAGGGCTCATCCAGCCATCAATTTAAAATTTGCCCTAAAATGTACACGGTTACTCCAATTCCCTTGAAATTTGGTGCACCTTATGGGCACATGGGGTTTGGTCAGTGGCCCAAATTTGGGGACAGTTGACCAAGGGGTTCCCAAGATGCAGCCCCTGACAAAACTCCCAGCTTTTCTTAAAGGCAATCTTATTTTGCTCACAGATAGAGATCAAACCAAGGGTCAGCTCATTGCACCAGGGTCTGCAATGCTCGAAGACAGAGTGCATGGCACCCGATGGCTCTTTGGGGGAAATCAAATTACAGTGTCATTTCAAAAAGATTTTGCTTCTCTAGTTAAAATTTTCACAAGCCTCAAGTGCCCATTCTAGTTCCTACTGTATTACACTGAGCACATGCAGAGAGCAAGGCTACCCATCTGGAAAACCAGTACTACCGCTACATCGCAAGACCTGGGCGGCTCTGAGGGTGTGTTTTGGTCATTGAATCTGAGCATCGCCCCAGGCATTGGCAATTCAAACAACTCAGAGCAGAAATCTGAAATTAAAAAGGGAGACATATTGCTCTGTCACCGAGAATTTCTGATTTGGGGAAATGGAATCGAAGCACAGCAGAATATTCGGAAGGTGCTGAAACTATTTTTTGAAAAGAAAGTATGCATGCAAGTCCTCACTGGGAGAGGCAGGGTATCCAGGGATGGAAGAGTAGGCAGTAATAGGGGGAAGAGGGGTTTGGGTCTGCAGTGAGGGATAGGGGTATTATGGGGTGCGATGAATGGATGGTGGGGAGCGTTAGAGGTTGGGGGACTCAGATAAGGGGGGAGATATTGGGGAAGTAGGAGGGGAGAAGACAGGAGAGGTTGGGGAATATGAGGTGTAGCAGAGGAAGTTGGGGGTTTAGGGGTGGAGCTTTCAGCCTTGAATTCTCCCCTTCCTTGTGTGTGATGGGAGTGGGGGAGCCCTACGCCTCTGCAAGGGGACAGAGCCCCCTACTTGTTATATGCAAGTCTGGGGGACCCTGCTCCCCCAGGGATGTCTGAGTCCCTCTTCCTGACCCTCCATGTGAGCTTGGATCTGGGGTGCAGGGAATGAAGGCAACAAATTTAAACATCTGAAATCCAGAAAATTAATAGTTAAAATACACATCCCCCCTGTGTGGGGGGAAGGGGGCTGGGTGCGAGGGCTAGGGGCATGGCTGGGGAATTCTGGATGAAGCAGGGGCAGGAGTCCTCGCTATGTGTGTGTGTGTGTGTGGGGGGGGGGGAATGAAAGTGAGGGGCCCAGCTCAGTGTGCAGCTTGGGCTACAGAACCCGGTAGCATGAGGCCCTCCAGTAATAGTCTGTGGGTATGTCCAGACTACCCGCCGTATCGGCGGGTAGTGATCGATTTTTCAGGGATCGATATATCACGTCTCATCTAGACATGATATATCGATCCCTGAACGTGCTCCCATCGACTCCGGAACTCCACCAGAGCGAATGCGGTAGCAGAGTCGACTGGGGGAGCCGTGGACATCGATCCCGCGCCGTGAGGGCG
Source organism: Gopherus flavomarginatus (assembly GCF_025201925.1). NCBI lineage: Eukaryota > Metazoa > Chordata > Testudines > Testudinidae > Gopherus > Gopherus flavomarginatus. The sequence goes on from NC_066624.1 coordinate 53,109,773, forward strand.
ACACGTAAATCGATCTAAGATACTTCGACTTCGGCTACGCTATTCATGTAGCTGAAGTTGCGTATCTTACATCGACAACCCCCCCCAGTGTAGACCAGGCCTGTGACAGACATGTGTCCACAGCAGCGCAGGGCAGGAGACAGCAAGGAGCAACTTCAGACATATCCCTGGTTTTTGCAGGGCCAGTTCATGGCTTAGTGGGACGGGAAGGGGGGGAGGGAATAAGTGTTGGAGGTGAGGGGTGGGCAGAGGGTGGAGAAGGAGACATACTAGCCTGCTCTCACCTGCTAACAAGTCAGTTACTGTAACAAGCCTGCCATAAAACTGTCAAGGTTTGGGACATAGAGCATGGATGGGATTTCTCTAGGGCCCTGTTAGCAGCTACACACTGCAAACCTTTCAAAGCCAGACCATTCCAGTATAACAAACCATTCAGGAGGTGAGGGAGCACTGAAGAATAACAAGGCATCCGTGTATCCAGGTGGAGGGGTCACTGGACTGGAACTATTGCTAGCTCTGCCACTGGCTGGGTGATCTTGGGCAAGTTGCTGCTCTATGCCTCAGTTTCCCTTCTGTAAAATGGGGGTAATGCTCTAAAGTTCTCTGAGATCTACTGATGAAAAGCACTAGATCAGAGCTAGGGCTTTTGATTATTACCTAGGCACAGTAGCATATCAACTTAACAACGAGGTGAGAATACAACAGTCTAAATGACCAGTAGCTCCTACTAAAAAACATGTCTCTGTTTAAACTACTAGGAAACTAAATAGGAAAAACCCTTCGCTAATGCAGAGTTCAGGCTGCCAGGTGATACCTTGTGCCAGGCTCAGCAAAACTCAAACCTCTGAAACCCAGGAAATACAGAGATAAGGTAAATGCCCGCACAGCCTTAACTCTGCCCTCTTTGAGTGATGCCCTGACACACACACTCCCACTCTGCCTTGTCACAGTAATAGCCAGGCACTACATGTACCTACCCTGCGCTCAAACACTGCTCCCTCAACAGAACACCACATCTGTCAAATGTAACCACCACTTTGTACCCTTCTACAGCCCCTTCACACTTGCACACAGGCAACCCCTAAACCTGGACTTTCCCCATCCCATCATTCAATCCAGCCTACTCTTGTATCCCACCCCAGTAGCCTACTCCTGACACAAGCTGCACATTCCTGTACAGACCCGCTGCAGACTGGATCCTCGCAGTCCACGAGCCCCTTTTCTTTCATCACACACATGGGGGGGGGGGGCGCGGAAGAGAAGGGTTCAGAGACACAATCCTCATGTCACAATCACAACTCTCCCAAGCAGCTCCAAATTACTCCTCCCCCGTTCACTGCTAACACACGTAACAGACAGGTCTCAAAATGTAATTGTAACAGGGGAATCATCATCGAGTGGGTCTGTTTCCAGTGGGGGCCAGCAGGGCTTGGGTCTTGGCCTTATGCTATTTAATATATTTATCAAAGAACTGGAAGAAAACATAAAATCCTCACTAATAAAATTTGCAGATGACACAAAATTTCATGGGAGAGGGGAGATAAAGAATGAAGAGGACAGGTCGCTGATAAAGAGCGATCTGGATCACTTGGTAAACTGGATGCAAGCAAACAGTGTGTTGTAATGTGGCTAAATGTAAATGTATTGTCTAGGAACAAAGAATGTAGGCCATATCTACAGGGTGGGGAAGTGCTATCCTGGGAAGCAGGGACTCTGAAAAAGATTTTTTTTGGGGGGAGGAGAGAAGGTGTTGGATAATCAGCGGAACATGAGTGCCCAGCAGTGTGATGCTGTAGCCAAAAGAGCAAATGAGCTCCTGGGATGCATAAACATGGGAATCTAGAGTAGGAGTAGAGAGGCTATTTTACCTCTGGATTTGGGACTGGTGCAACTGCTGCTGGGATCCTGTGTACAGTTCTGGGGCCCACAATTTTAGATGCAGGTTGAAAAATTGGAGAGGGTTTAGAGAAGAGTCATGAGAATAAGTAAAAGGTTATAAAACCTGCCTTATAGAGATAGACTTAAGGAGCTCAATCTATGTAGTTTAACAAAGAGAAGGTTAAGGAGTGACTTGATAAGGCTCTATCTATCTACATGGGGAACAAATATTTAATAATGGGCTCTTCAATCCAGCCGAGGAAGGTCTAATAAGATCCAGTGGCTGGAAGTTGAAGCTAGACAAATACAGACCAGAAATAAGGTGTACATTTTTAACGGTGAGAGTTCTCCTTGTGTCTTAGATGGGTGGAACTCCAGGCATGATCACCACACTAATAATACAGAGAACTGAATGCACTCTTCAGAATAAACATAAGACTGGCCATACCAGGCCAGACCAATGGGCCATCTAGCTCAGTATCTTGTCTTCCAATAGTGGCTAATGCCAAGTGCTTCAGAGGGACTGAACAGAATAGGGAAACCATTGAGTGATCCGTCCCTTGCCATCCACTCCGAGCTTCTGGCAATCAGAGGCTAGGGACACCTAGAGCATGGGGTTGAATCCCTTACCATCTCGGCTAATAGCTTGGCTAACCTCCATAAACTTATCTAGTTCTTTTTTGAACCATTCACAACATCCCCTGGCAAAGAGTTCCACAGATTGACTATGTATTGTGTGAAGAAATACTTCCTTTTGTGTGTTTTAAACCTGCTGTCTATTAATTTAATTGAGTGATGCCTGGTTCTTGTGTTATCTGAAGGAGTTAGGGTGACCAGATAGCAAGTGTAAAAAATCGGGACAGAGTGTGTGGGGTAATAGGCGCCTATATCAGAAAAAGGCCTGAATAGTGGGACTGTCCCTATAAAATCAGGGCATCTGGTCACCCTAAAAGGAGTAAATAACACTGCCCTCTTCACTTTCTCCACACCAGTCACAATTGTATAGACCTCTATCATATCCATTCTTAGTCATCTCTTTTCCAAACTGAAAAGTTCCCATCTCTTTAATCTCTCCTCATATGGATGATGCTAATAATTTTTTTGCCCATCCTTGTATCCTTTCCAATTCCAATATATCTTTTTCAAGATAGGGTGACCAGAACTGCACATAGTAGTCAAGGTGTGGGCGTAGCATGGATTTATATAGAGGAATTATGATATCTTCCATCTTCTCATCTATCCCTTGCTTAGTGGTTCCTAACATTTTGTTCGCTTTTTTGACTGCTACTGCACATTGAGTGGACGTTTTCAGAGAACTACCAACAAGGACTCCGAGATCTCTTTCTTGAGTGGTAACAGCTAATTTTAGATCCCAACATTTTATATACATAGTTGGGATTGTGTTTTCCAGTGTGCATTACTTTGCATTTATCAGCAATGAATTTCATCTGCCATTTTGTTGCCCAATCACCCAGTTTTGTGAGATCCCTTTGTAACTCTTCACAGTCTGCTTTGGACTTAACTATCCTGAGTAATTTTATATCATCTACAAATGTTGCCTCTCTATTCACTCCCTTTTCCAGAGCATTTATAAATACATTGAACAGCAAAGGTCCCAGTACAGATTCTTGGGGGATCCCGCTAGTTACATTTCTCTATTGTGAAAACTGACCATTTATTCCTACCCTTTGTTTCCTAGCTTTTAACCAGTTAGTGATTCATGAGAGAACCTATCCTCTTATCCCCTGGAGATTTCACAGTGGTTTCAGCAAAGAAACTGTTAGTTTTCAGTGTATACGCTATCCAGCTGCTTCACAACAAGCCATCTGTTTCCTCCTGCGCTGAGCCTCATGACACGTAGAATGGGCTGCCACAGCCTTTCATGTAACAGTGTAAAAGCAGTATAAAACCATCTTTATTCTATAGAAAATAAACCTGCCACAGTGCTGCTACGAAAACATTATTTCTTCCTAGCACAATCTCACCCTGTCAGGAAGGAAGAGGGCTAGAAGTGACACAGCCAGGCTCTTTCAGCAGAAGCCTTCCATTTTAGGCCCATTGTGACAGCCAAGGCAAAACAGCTTTAAAAATTGGATCAGCTTGACGATGTTTCTGTAATGGCTCACGGCTAACACACAACATGCATGTGATGATCAGAAGCAGAGCCTTCCAAGCAATCTGGCTGCCAGGGCTTTCTTAGAGTTCAGCAAACCACAATTCTTCATAGCCAAATTTGAGTGCAGCAGGGGCTTCCTGATGAAAGGGTGTTGTTTTAACACCTGGGGAGCTTTGAGGGTGACCTCATCACAGAGAAACATGTGGCAGCAGCTTGTGGCCCATGTGCTACACTCAGATCACATGTGGGATTAACCCATTCAACAATTCACTCACTAGTGGGACAATCTGGAAATAGGTGTTCAGGGGGCAGTAGAAGGGACTTTAAAGGAGGGCTTGGCAGTGGGAAGGATATGCTGGCGTTCATGAGGGGGTGGAGAAAGGATTTGGGGGTATCAGGGCTCTTGGAAGGTTTGTCAGATTGTGAGGGGCCCGAGAGCCTCCAGCAGAGAGTGTGGATGCATTAGGAATCAGCCAAGGCAGAAGGGAACATGCCAGCTCCCAGTGACAGGAACATGGGATTTGTACCAGTTTAGAGACCATTGGGCAATCTTGGGTGCTTCAGGAAACCAACGAAGCAAAAACAAACCAGCCCCAAATCCTAGAGCATCTGCCCCTTGGTGCAGTCCTGTGTATGAGTGAACTGCCTTCCGGGCCCTGTAGTGACCAGTAGGTGCCTGCATTGTGAGAACTGATTGATTGGCCTACTGAGCATAAATACTGGCCACACAATTACCCAGCCTCTGACAGAGTGTTTTATTGTTTTACTGTTTTTAGGAAGGCTGTGGGAAAGTGTGAGCATTTCCCCTAAACTCCACTCAGTAACAATGTGAGTTTTGGGGACATTACAGGGGAACAGCAACAAGCCCTATACTGAGGATGCCTAACACTTTCCATCATAAAAATTCTTCTAATTGATATGAAGAGATCTATAACCCACGTGGTTTGTTGGAGGATCTTGAAATGAGGCAGGGGGTTAGTTCTGGGGTGAAGGAGGAGCCTTTTGCTGGTTTCACAACAGCCTGTTCAAATTTTCACAAGTTTTGAGCTTTTGCCATTTCGTTGGTCAGGGGTAGGCAAATTTTTTGGCCTGAGGGCCACATCGGGGAATAGAAATTGTATGGCGGGCCATGAATACTCACAAAATTGGGGTTGGGGTGTGGGAGGGGGTAAGGGCTCTGGTTGGGGGTGCCAGCTCGGGGGTGGAGCTGGGGATGAGGAGTTTGGGGTGTAGGAGGGTGCTCTGGGCTGGGACTGAGGGGTTCAGAGAGCAAGAGGGGGGAATAGTGCTGGGGAATGGGCATGGGAAGGGGTGCAGGTGCCAATTGGGGGTGCGAACTCTGGGGTGGGGACCATAGGCGCCTACTTCTCCTGGTGCCGACGGGTGCTCCGACTCCACCCCTGCCCCGCCCCCTCCAACCCTTGCCCCACCCCCATTCTAACCCCTTCTCCAAAGTCCCTGCCTCAACTCCACCCCCTTCCTGCCCCTATTGGACTCCTTCCCCAAATCCATGCCCCAGCCCCACCTCTTCCCCTGAGCACACCATGTTCCCGCTCCACCCAGCTCCCTTCCACAGCTTGTTACGCCGCCAAACAGCTGTTTCACGGTGGCAAGCCTGGGAGAAGAAGCGGGGATGCAGCATGCTCAGAGGAGGAGGCGGAGGTGAGCTAGGGAGGCGGGAAAGGGAGCTTGCCTGCCGGTGGGTGCAGAGCACCCAGCAATTTTTCCCTGTGGGCGCTCCAGCCCTGGAGGACTCATGGAGTCAGCGCCTCTGGTGGGGATGAGAGGTTTGGGGTGCAGGAGGGTGCTCTGGGCTGGGATTGAGGGGTTTGGAGTGCAGGAGGGGGATCAGGGCTGGGGCAGGGGGTTGGGGTGTGGGGATAGGCGCAGGGGGTGCAGGATCTGAGTGGTACTTACCTCAAGCGGCTCCCGGAAGCAGTGGCATGTCCCTTCTCTGGCTCCTACAAGGAGGCATGGCCAGGTGGCTCTGCACACTGCCCCACTGGCAGGCACTGTCCCTGTAGCTCCCATTCGAGCACGTAGGAGCTGGAGTGGGACCATGCTGCGGCTTCCAGGAGCTGCGTGGTGCGGCCCCTGACCCTGTGCCCTGGCCGGAGGGGGGCCCAGCCATGTGATGCGGCCCACAGGCCGGCTTAAAACGGCTCACGGTACAGGCCATAGTTTGCCCACCCTTGTCCTGGGTGGTTCTGCTCAGTACAGCTTATTCTTTGTTTGCTCCAAACTCTAAACATTTCATTAGCAATGCACAGGCACCAGCCCGGAACCTCACTTCAGTATGTTAGTTACACAGAACTGCTCTGAATGGGATGGATGACAATGGGTCTGGATCCTCCTCCTGCAACTGCTCACCTCTGCCTCCACCTCCTCCGCGAGCACACTGCCACATCCTGCTTCTTCCCCCTCACTCCTAGCACTTGGGAGTGGGGAAGAGGGGGAACACAGCATGCTGGGAGAAGAGGCGGGGCTTGGGCAGGGATTTGGGGAAGGGGTCCAATAGGGACAGGGAGGAGGCGGAGCTGGGGTGAGGACTTTGCCAAAGGTGTTGGAATGGGGGTGGGGCCAGGGGTGGGGAAAGGGTGGAATCGGGTCAGGGCCAGGGGCGGGCGGGGGCACGAGCACCTACCAGCACTGGAGAAAGTTGGCGCCTATGCCCATCACAGTCCTTATTTCTGAGCAAGACCTCCTATCTACTTGAGAAGTGATACAAGCTAGGAATAGAACTCACAGTTCTAATATGACAAACACACATGCACCCACCTCTGAGGCTTGCAGGAAGGTCTCTTACATATTTTTAAATTGTGTGTACACATCTCCACCTTGTAATAATTAATTTCTAAAAAACAGCTTCTGTTAATCATGTAGTAACGAAAGCAACAGAAAGAAAGAAATACTCCAGAAGTAGAGTGTTACCTTGCTTTTAATGTTGCAGAAACTGGGAAACACAATATTTGGGGCATATGCCTTTTCACAGTGGCAATGTTCTTATACAATATGCAACGTTACTGTTCTGGTTCAACTGACTGACAGTCTCAAGTCTGAGGGCTCTGTCTTGCTGTCTGAGCCCTTTACCATCTGCCAGCATACTCATGCAGTAGCAGATTGTAGAACTCTATGCACCCTGGGGCTAAAACTTATGACATTCTATCCCAAAGGCACAGGCTAGCCTGCTTACTCTCCCAGGAAATTTCTAGCTATCACTGGGGTTAATATCTTTTCCCAGATTTCCAGCCATTAGAGAGGAAATGCTGAATTGTAGGAAAGTTATACAAACACCCCAAGCTAGACCATGATTGGACTTTATGTGTAACACAAGTCTGGCTTGCAGCCAAAACCCGACACTTGCATTAGCACTGCTCATGTACTGCCTGGCACACACTGATACATGGGGAAAGCACTATCGAATGCTCTAACACTTCAAAACACACTGGCAGGCTTGCCCAGCTCATGGCACATGCCCTATACAGGCACTAACAGTACACTGGCTTGGGAGCTTTCTGATGTAAGTGGGTTTCTTTTTGGGCAAATTTACAGCTAATTTTAGGAATCAAAATGGCTGTTTATCAATGTTTAGCCATGGGCCCCCCTTCACTGATATGTATGTTGCTAGCCTTCTGAATCTGTGTGGGCCTGGTGCTGAGTCTGAGTGGACATCAAGGGATCTTTGGCCTTACAGGCCCCTTCTGAAAACAAGTCATGGTCCAGAGTCCATTTGGTGGGTCTATTTTATAAGCACCTCCTCTGATTAAACAATCAGTTTGTGAGCACCTGCAGAATAGCTGGGTTATAAGGAATAGCTAGAATGGATTTGTCAAAAACAAATCCTACTAAACCAACCTAATTTCCTTCTTTGACAGGGTTACTGGCCTAGTGGATTGGGGGTGAGGGGGAGAAACCAATAGATCATGATACATCTTGATTTTAGTAATGCTTTGGATACAGTCCCACATGGCATGCTCATAAACAAACTAGGGAAATGTTGTTTAGATAAAATTACTATGAAGTGGGAGCACAACTGTTTGGAAGCCAGAACTCAGAAGTCATTATCAATGGTCATACTGGGAGGGTGTGTCTTGTGGGGTCCCAGAGGGTCTGTCCTAGATCCGGTACTGTTCAATACACCTCTACCTCGATATAACGCTGTCCTTGGGAGCCAAAAAAAGCTTACTGTATTATAGGTGAAACCATGTTATATTGAACTTGCTTTGATCCACCGGAGCGCGCAGCCCTGCCCCCCCAGAGCGCTGCTTTACCGCATTATATCCCAATTCGTGTTATATTGGGTGGCGTTATATCGAGGTAACGGTGTATTTTCATTAATGAGGTGCATAATGGAGTGGAGAGTATGCTTATACAAATTACAGATGACACCAAGCTGTGAGGGGCAGCAAGCACTTTGGAAAACAGGATTAGAATTTAAAATGACCTTGACAAATTGGACATTTGGTCTGAAATCAACAAGATGAAATTCAATAATGATAAGTGGAAAGTACTACACATAGGAAGGAAAAATCAAATGCACAACTACTAAACAGGGAACATTGGCTAGGAGGTAGTACTGCTGAAAAGGATCTGGGGGTTATATTGGGTCACAAATATGAATCTGAGTCAACAATGAGATGAAGTTGTGAAAAAGGCCAATATCATTCTGCAGTGTATTAACAGGAGTGTCATATGTAAGAAACAGGAAGTAATTGTCCTGCTCGGCACTGCTGTGGCCTCAGCTGGAGTACTGTGTCCAGTTCTGGGCACCACATTTCAGGAAAGATGGGAACAAACAAAGAGAGTCCAGAGGAGAGCAACAAAAATGAAAGGTTTGGAAAACCTGACCTGTGAGGAAAGATTAAAAAAACTGGGCATGTTTAGTCTTAAGAAAATAAAAACTTCCTAACTATGGGGGCAGTTAAACTCTGGAACAGGCCTCCAAAGGAGGCTGTAGAATCCCTGTCACTGGAGGTTTTTAAGAACAGAATGGACAAACACCAGTGACCAGTGACAGACAGAGACCAACACCTACAAAATCTCCACCAAGCATTCTCAAAACTACAACACCCGCACGAGGAAATAAGGAAACAGATCAACAGAGCCAGACGTGTACCCAGAAGCCTCCTACTGCAAGACAAACCCAAGAGAGAAACCAACAGGACTCCACTGGCCATCCCATACAGCCCCCAGCTAAAACCCCTCCAACGCATCATCAAGGATCTACAACCCATCCTGGACAATGATCCCACACTTTCACAGGCCTTGGGTGGCAGGCCAATCCTTGCCCACAGACAACCTGCCAACCTGAAACATATTCTCACCAGTAACTGCACATCACACCATAATAACTCTCGCTCAGGAACCAATCCATGCAACAAACCTCGATGCCAACTCTGCCCACATATCTACACCAGCAACACCATCACAGGACCTAACCAGATCAGCCACACCATCACTGGTTCATTCACCTGCACATCCACCAATGTAATATACGCCATCATATGCCAGCAATGCCCCTCTGCTATGTACATCGGCCAAACTGGAGAGTCTCTACGGAAAAGGATAAATGGGCACAAATCAGACATTAGGAATGGCAATATACAAAAACCTGTAGGAGAGCACTTCAACCTCCCTGGCCACACTATAGCAGACCTTAAGGTGGCCATCCTGCAGCAAAAAAACTTCAGGACCAGACTTCAAAGAGAAACTGCTGAGCTTCAGTTCATCTGCAAATTTGACACCATCAGCTCAGGATTGAACAAAGACTGTGAATGGCTTGCCAATTACAGAACCAGTTTCTCTTCTCTTGGTTTTCACACCTCAACTGCTAGAACAGGGCCTCATCCTCCCTGATTGAACTGACCTCGTTATCTCTAGCTTGCTTGCTAGCACACATATATATACCTGCCCCTGGATATTTCCATTACATGCATCTGAGGAAGTGGGTATTCACCCACGAAAGCTCATGCTCCAAAACGTCTGTTAGTCTATAAAGTGCCACACGATTCTTTGCTGCTTTTAAACACCAGTGAGAGATGGTCTAGATTTACTTGGTCCCACCTCTGGGCAGAAGGCTGGGCTAGATGACCTCTTAGTCCTATTTTTCTGTGATTCTGTTTCTGCTTTACCTGGATTTTTATTAGTGTAACCCTAAAACCAGAACCCTTTTAATGCCATTTTCTTGGCCTTTTAATGTTCTAGAGCAGCAGTTTTCAAAGTTCGGGTCGCAATCCTGTACTGGGCTGCAGCATGTCAGGCACTGGGTCGCTCTGGTCAGCACTGCCAATCGTGATGTTAAAAGTCCCTTTGGCAGTGCTGCTCAGCTAGGGCAGGGTAGTGCCTACCTGTTTTGACACTGTGCTGCTCCCCGGAAGCAGTAAGCTGTGGGTCCGGCTTCTAGGCAGGGAACTGGCCAAGGGGAACTGGGGAGGGGAAGACAATGCCTGCGGGCGAGAGTTGTGGAAAGCCGCTTGCGCACCTCTGCCTAGGAGCCGGACCTGCTGCTGGCTGCTTCTGGGGCACAGCGCAGTCCACGGTGCCAGGACAAGTGGGAAGCCTGACTCTGCACCCTGGCTATGCTGCTGACCAGGAGCTGCCAGAGGAAAGTCCACACCCCAACCTGGTGCCCCAATCCACTGCCCCAGCCCTGAGCTCTCCCTCAACCTGGAACCCTTTCCTGCATCCTAAATCCCTCATCTCTGGCCCCACCCCAGAGCCTGCACCCCCAGCCCACAGCCCCGACCCCTCCTCCCACACCCCAACCCCCTGCCCCAGCCCTGAGCTTCCCCTCAAACCTGGAACCCCTTCCTGCACCCCAAACCTCTTATCCCCAGCCTCACCCCAGAACTTGCACCCTGAGCCCAGAGCTCTGACCCCTCCCACACCCCAACCCCCTGCCCCTACTCCTACCCAGGGTCCCCTATCCAGGGTCCCCTCCCACACCCCAAACCCCTTATTCTCAGCCCCACCCCTGGACCCCAACCCTCTACCCTAGACATTTCCTTCAACTGGGTCTAGAAAAAAAAGTTTGAAAACCACTGTCCTAGAGCAGGAGGGAGGATGCATTCTGACAAGGAGAAGATATTATTTACACGCAAGATTTCCTTCTGTGATGGATTTTTCTCTTTTGTTCAAATCTCATTAACCTTGCTGTGGGCATATTTGAATTGTCATCCATGCAGCTTGACCATTCCAGCTCCCCAATGCACATGTTCAAAGGCAATGAAACCCAAGCATGCTGGATCTAGTTCTGCCTCAGTGATGCCTGTGCATACCATGGGAGTCAGAAGTGCATGTGTCTCCACCAGGTATGAACCTAATGAGGCCAAAGTGCATGCTGTATGTGCACCGCTGCAGAAAAAGCAGGCATAAATTCATCTGATTCTGCAGCATTCGTATAGCCCAGTGTGGAATGCTGCTGATTGAAAAGTGGTTGCCAAGCCATGGGGCAGGAGGACACACATCCATGTACACTCCCCCACCCCATCCTTTCACTTGCCAGCCTTGCTGTGCCTCACGTGGCCTGCAGCATCCAGGAGCCAGCTGCTACTTCAGCAGTGCCAGAAAAATGCACTTGTTCTCTTAAAGGGAGACTAATCAGACAGAGAGAATGATCTGTCCCCAACTAGACTGGCTTCTTGTGTAACTCTGCATTACAGGGACAGTATATTTGGATACTTTAGAACAAGTGACATGTTAAAAGGCTGAGCTTCTACCATGTTATTTAAAACAGAGGTAACACACTGCGGGTATGTGGCTCATATTCCTAGCCATACATTTTACATACAAAGATAAACCTGATGTAACTAATATACAGCTCTTGATTTTTGTTAATAAACTGGAGACACATTTTTGTGCAGAACAGATGGCTAGTTTCTCTCATCACTACCACAGCTCTGTAAGACCACACCTGTGTTTGAGATCTATTTCAAAAAAGATTTCTGAAAAGAGAGGAAGGATGGCTCAGTGGTTAGGGCATTAGCTTAAGACCTGGAAAACTCAGGTTTGATTCCCTACTTTGTCCCAGTTCTCTGTGTAATCCTAGGCAAAACTGTAGCTCTCCACACCTCAGTTCTTTGATTTTAAAATAGCTAGCACTGTCCCTTGGCACTGCGGTGCTGTGCTGTGAGGGGCAATACCTTACAAGAGAGTCAGGGGCAGGCGTACTGTGGTAATGAGGGCCAGATAAGTACCCTCAAGGGGGAGTCCTTTGAGGTTTCAAAGCTTTTGCCACTATTGAAGCCTTAAATACACTGCTATTAGGTTTTCTCCAGTATAACCCAACAGTGATCCCATTACATACACTACCCTAAAATGTGGGAGGAAGGACAGGGAAAAACATGCAGGAATAGAATGGAAGGAATGCATGAATAGCCAAACACCCATTCCTGAGGCTAGGTCAGCTGGCAGCCTGTTCATGAAAGAGCAGTTGTATTTCTCCACAAGGCTTGAATAGGAATTAGTAAGAGATGTGATGGTGTGTCTCAGCAATATCTGGAAGATCTGAACCTTGCTTGGCTATTCATGCACAAATCAAAAAGTTAAAGTACCCAAAGAGTGGAACATACACTTATAGCTGGGCTATATTATCCTTCCTGAAAGGTCACTTTTGTCTCAACTCCTCTCTATCTTCTAAGGGCAGAGAGAGGAGAAGCATCTGATTATTTGCCCCATCAGAAGAGCCTTGACCCTGAAGCATTTGAAGAGCTGTTGGGTTCCTCATTATATTCCAGCCTGGGAGCTAGCAGGTGAACTGTATAGGCTAGGAGTTTTGTCCAAGAAATAGCAGCCGGAGAAAGCACCGAAGCAGGAATGTCATGGACTGCAGGCATTTCCCTCAGGCCGTCATTAATGAACCTGCCAATTGAAGCTTTGGCCACCAAAGAGCCTTTTCATTTCCTTCTATTACTTTTTGATTTGCTTCTGCCAGCACAAGCTGGCACCTCTTGGTCCTTGACAGAGGCAGGGAATGCTGGCTGTGTGCAGCCGTGGAGTGGGGAAGAGAAGGGAGTTTGACATAGCTGTCTTCACACTGAGAAGCCCTGCAAATCAGCAAATCATTTGCACCAAATCTAATATTGTCCTTTGTGACAATGAAGTGATGGGACAAAGATGTGTTTGCTTGGGGGATGGCATTTGATTGGGTTTTTGGGTGAGGACTGAGAGGAGGGGTGATGGAGTATTTATTGAAGGCTGCAGAAAGCTGCAGGCCCTGCTGTGCCTTTGATCAGTGCTGTAAGTTTCTATGGGTATTTCTTCACTAGCATCGTTAAAGTACTGCCATGGCAGCACTTTAACAGCTGTGTAAAAAACCCACCCCCACAAGGGGAGTAGCTACCAGTGCTGGTGCATTGCCAACACTGCCACTTTACAGCGCTGAAACTTGCAGGGGTCAAGGATGTGTTTTTTTCAAATCCCTGAGCTAGAAAGTGGCAGCATTGTAAAGTGGCAGTGTAGACAAGACCCATGAGACACAAGGCTCCAGGCTCACTCAGTCACAGCTGTAGCCAACCCCATTATACTTTTGCCTACTTGCAGCATGTGGCTGTCTCTTGTGTACACCTCTGCTCAGAGACTATGATACTGCTGTATATTTTAAATTAATTTTTCCAGCTACAGGGACTGAATGACTCAGTCATCGAGAAACCAACTCTTGGAATTGATTCATTTCTAAGGCACAGCCCCTAATAAAATTCAGCTTCCTGTGAAAGAACTTACAAATCAAATTGCCAAGCCTCCCCTCTATGCTGCTCTGTAGCTCCCCCTCCTACACTGTGCTAGTGGCATGACAGGCTCTGCTTCTCCCAACAGATGCTGGAAAATGCTGGGAGAACGAGGCAATGCTGCCTTGCATATTCTCCAGGTTTGTTCTGAGGCTGGTCAGATGGCTTCATCTGACCAGATGCTAAACTCGCTGAGTAGGTTAGGCTGTTGGTCCCATGGGAAGAATCAGGTCAATGGTGAAACTATTAATTAGAAAGGGTTTACTGTCCTTAATTAACTCCATGACAGCAGCGGACTGGAGCAATAGCTCAGTGTTTGAGCATTGGCCTGCTAAACCTAGGGTTGGGAGCTCAGTCCTTGAGGGGGCCATGTAGGGATCAGGGCAAAAATCTGTCTGGGGATTAGTCCCCCTCTAAGCAAGGGGTTGGACTAGATGATCTCCTGAGGTCCCTTCCAACCCTGATATTCTATGGACTCATTGACCCAAGCAGGCCCCTTCCAGTCCTGTCTCTACAATCACAGGGGCTGAGTGATCCTTTTGTGAGGCTGAATCCTGCCCGCTAGGTGACAGGTGAGTGAGGCAGAGGGTCTTCCCTCAACACTGCTATGGTTAGGCAGGATATCTCCACCCGGCACCCACTGTGGGGTCTGGGTGGATGGGACTGCAACTCTGTGTTCAGCTCCCCAGCCAGGAGACATGCTACCATTCGCAGTAGCTGTTAAGCAGCAAGGGGTGAGCTGGGGCTCCCCAGTGGCAGTAGCTTGGCCTGACTTGCCCCAGCAGCAAACCCAAGGGGTGCCACATCAATTCCCTTGTGGTGCTGGCCAAGGCAGGGCTTGGCCACACAGACTGTGCTCAGAAAGGGAGCATCTCAAAGGCTGGGTACAAGTTCTCCTTGGGGTGAAGGCACCTCCAGGAGAGGAGACAAGGCAATGTATGTCACTGGGAGGGAAGGAGCAGCAGCAGTCTCCATCCCTGCACACTCAATGAATGCTGCACACTCAAAGAAGCTGCCCAGAAGGAGCCATTGCTCTGCAGTGAGCTCAGAGCAGCTAGCAAGGGGGAATGAAGAATCTGCTGAGTCTGCTTGATATTTCTTGACATGGTCCCATTCTCATGGACTGTATTTGAAGGATCCTCAGAGACAAACTCCTCTCGCTGCAGCTCCAAGCCCACGCGTCATTTGTCCCCAACCCTGCAGCCATTTCTGGCCATGGCCAGTGAGTGCAAGACACCACTCCATTATAATAGCAGCGTTTTAAACTCACCATGCACAGGCAGAAAAGACTCCAGGCTGCAGGGCAATGGAGAATCTGTTCATGTGCCAACCCAGGCATGAACACACCACACTCTCACTCAGCCTCCAGCTCCCTCCGGCCGGCTCCTGGCCCTGCACAACTCAGTGAGACTGGGAGTTGCTACTGACTTCAGTGGGAATAGGACCAGTGCCTCGGTGCAGCTGGCCACCTCATCCCATGCTTCTGAATGCTGGGATGACAGCTCACTGCACACACAGAGCAGCAAACATTCTCCCACTTTCAGCACCAACTCACCAGCTGCAGATCCCAGGGAACCAAGCAAAGCAAACACCCTTTTACTGGGCTGCATACATTTAAGTGTCACGTAAAATAATCATCCCAGGCAATTACAGCCTCCCACAGTGAATTCCACATTCCGAGCTTGGCCTCGAGGTCGACCATCCAACCTTGAACCAGGGAGCAGACGGAAAGACAGATCCTGATCTCTCTCACTCTGCTGCAGCCACTGTGACTCAGCAGAGCAGCTGCTGATTCGCACAAGAAGGTGCTCACGGATTCCTGCACTGAATCCAGTGCCCAGGCTTCTGCAGCTCCATCAGAGCAGCTGACTAATGCTACTCTCTCCCATGTCAGCCCAGCCTGGACTCTCCTGCAGCTGGCATGACTCTGCACAGGAGCCTGGCTTGGGGTTACAGCATTTTGTCAGACACTCTCTGGGGGAAGCCAGCCTCCCCTCTCCCCATAAGCTACTTCAGTAAAGGCATGCAGCAGAGATCATATTTGGAAGTTCCCTGTCTGCTATTACTCCAGCTGTTCTAACAACTGCATAGCACCTTCAGCTTGTCCCAGGGCACACTGATGGGAAATACATGGACCTTTGC
Organism: Gopherus flavomarginatus; assembly: GCF_025201925.1. NCBI lineage: Eukaryota > Metazoa > Chordata > Testudines > Testudinidae > Gopherus > Gopherus flavomarginatus. Next base: position 53,125,634 of record NC_066624.1, read on the forward strand.
ATTTTCACTGACACGATGAAGATGTTTTATCCTGCTCCCTGAGGCTTGAAGCTTGTCACAGTGAATGAGGCTTCTCCCAAAACAATGCAGAAGCATCCCCGTAGCACATCAGTGGAGAGTGAACGACAACTAGTTCTTCACTGCCAGTGCCACTGAGTCCTGCCCAGATGCACTGGCCTAGAGAACAGCTTCAGCCCCCTTTGCCTGCCCAAGGGCAGCGATACAGACAATTGCACGTTCTCCTGGGCAATGTAGCCATAAAGATAACCTGTACCTGGGAGTGCGCTCCGATTGTTAACTCCTTCAGTGCTGGCTTGCCAGCACTGGCAGCACCTTTGGGGGAGGGGGATCCTGAAGAGCTAAAGCCTGATTCCTTACCAACCCTCTGCATGCAGCATGGCACAGCACATGTCGCTCTGTCCATCCTACACAGAGCAGCAGCGGAGGCAGATTCCTGTCCACGCCTCCCATCTTTGCTCCCCTAGTCAGTCCAGTTTCTGATTCCTGCCCTACCACAGACCTTGGTGCCCTTCTGCCAAGAATCTTGGTAAGCCCTACACTTCCCGCCACATTGATACCCTCCAGCCCTCCTTTCTGCACCTTTGGCTCCATAACTCTCCTCAGCAACACTAGACTCCCCACCTATCTTACCTACTCCCTGCACTTCTTATTTCCTCTTTGCTGGCAGCATCATCCAGCACCTGCTCCTCCTGATGGTGCTTCCCCATTAGTGATGTTGCTACACTCTGCCACACTCCTGTACTGGTGGTTCCTCAGCCTGGCTGCCTTCCTGGACCCACAGATCCCAGCCAGGGGCACAGTGAGTGTTCCAGCTGTTCACAGGGTTCCACCAAGACAGAAGAGCACTAGAATTCAGAACTCCTGGGGTCTCCTCCCAATTCAGCAGGGTGACTGCCGGCAAGCCGCTTCCACTCTCTGTGCCCCCCACCCCCATCCACCCTGCAATGGGGATTAACAATACCCAATTGCCATTGGGAAGTCCTCGGAGTTGTGTGACGGATGGTGCCAGGAGACTTTGTTCTGATTACACATTTTCCCTGCTAGATTGTGCCATTCCACAGTACATTAGCTGTGGCATCATGGTCGCCGCTTACTAGCCCACTAGTGAGTGTGTGTGACAGGTCCCCCCAAGGCCGATCTGCAGTGGAGATGAATTGTTCCAATCCCACTCCTCGGGAGCCTGGGCTCTCTAGCTCAGGCTGTTATCCCTAGAGGCCCCTGGTTCAGTCCCTGGGGAGCCAGCCAAGAGGGTGGCTATCATGCTTGCACTCCATTGCTCATACCCCGCTTATGCTGGGACCACTGTGTGTCTGTCCAGTGTGGGCCACAGGAGGAACTGTGAGCTACCTCAGACATGCAGGGACTTGTCATTGACTCCCAAGTTCTTCTCAGATGTCCCTGGAAAACATCTCCCTGGTTCTCATGGGGGACTTCAATCAACCCGATATCTGCTGGGACAGCAATATAGAGGTGCACAGACAATCCAGGAAGCTTTTGGAAAGTGTAGGGGACAATTTTCTGGTGCAAGTGCTGGAGGAACAAACTAGCGGCAGAGTGCTTCTTGACCTGCTGCTCACAAATAGGGAAGAATTAGTAGGGGAAGCAAAAGTGGATGGGGGAGGCAGTGACTAGGAGATGGTCGAGTTCAGGATCCTGACACAAGGAAGAAAGGAGAGCAGCAGAATATGGAACCTGGACTTCAGAAAAGCAGACGTTGACTCCCTCAGAGAGCTGATGGGCAGGATCCCCTGGGAGAATAAATGAGAGCTGGCTGTATTTTAACGAATCCTTATTGAGGTTGCAGGAATAAACCATCCCGATGTGTAGAAAGAATAGTAAATATGACAGGCGACCAGCTTGGCTTAACATTGAAATCCTTGCTGATCTTAAACACAAAAAAGAAGCTTACAAGAAGTGGAAGATTGGACAAATGACCAGGGAGGAGTATAAAAATATTGCTCAGGCATGCAGGAGTGAAATCAGGAAGGCCAAATCACACTTGGAGTTGCATCTAGCAAGGGATGTTAAGATTAACAAGAAAGGTTTCTTCAGGTATGTTAGCAACAAGAAGAAGGTCAAGGAAAGTGTGGGCCGATTACTGAATGGGGGAGGCAACCTAATGACAGAGGATGTGGAAAAAGCTAATGTACTCAATGCTTTTTTGCCTCTGTCTTCACGAACAAGGTCAGTTCCCAGACTACTGCACTGGGCAGCACAGTATGGGGAGGAGGTGACCAACCATCTGTGGAGAAAGAAGTGGTTCAGGACTATTTAGAAAAGCTGGATGAGCACAAGTCCATGGAGCAGGATGCACTGTATCTGAGGGTGCTAAAGGAGTTGGTGGATGTGGTTGCGGAGCAATTGGCCATTATCTTTGAAAACTCATGGCAACCGTGAGAGTCCCAGATGACTGGAAAAAGGCTAATGTAGTGTCCATCTTTAAAAAAGGGAAGGAAGAGGATCTGGGGAACTATAGCCAGTCAACCTCACTTCAGTCCCTGGAAAAATCATGGAGCAGGTCCTCAAGGAATCAATTCTGATGCACTTCAAGGAGAGGAAAGTGACCAGGAACAGTCAGCATGGATTCACCAAGGACAATTCATGCCTGACTAACCTAATTGCCTTCTATGATGAGATAACTGGCTCTGTGGATGAGGGGAAAGCAGTGGACATGTTATTCCTTGACCTTAGCAAAACTTCTGATACGGTCTCCCACAGTATTCTTGCGAGCAAGTTAATGAAGTATGGGCTGGATGAATGGACAATAAGGTGGATAGAAAGCTGGCTAGATCATCGGGCTCAGCAGGTAGTGATCAATGGCTCCATGTCTAGTTGGCAACCGGTATCAAGTGGAGTACCCAAAGGGTCAGTGTTGGGGCCGGTTCTGTTCAATATCTTCATTAATGATCTGGAGGATGGCTTGGTTTGCACCGTCAGCAAGTTTGCAGATGACACTAAACTGGGAGGAGTGATAGATACATTGGAGGGTAGGGATAGGATACAGAGGGTCCTGGACAAATTAGAGGATTGGGCCAAAAGAAATTTGATGAGGTTCAGCAAGGACGAGTGCAATGTCCTGCACTTAGGACAGAAGAATCCCATGCACTACTACACACGAGGGACCGAGTGGCTAGGCAGCAGTTCTGCAGAAAAGGACCTAGGGGGTACAGTGGACGAGAAGCTGGATATGAGTCGACAGTGTGCCCTTGTTGTCAAGAAGGCTACCGGCATTTTGGGCTGTATAAGTGGGAGCATTGCCAGCAGATTGAGGGACATGATCTCTATTCAACATTGGTGAGGCCTGATCTGGAGTACTTTGTCCAGTTCTGGGCCCCACACCACAAGAAGGATGTGGAAAAATTGGAAAGAGTCCAGCAGAGGGCAACAAAAATGATTAGGGGACTGGAGCACATGACTTATGAGGAGAGGATTATGGGATTATTTAGTCTGCAGAAGAGAAGAATGAGGGGGGATTTGATAGCTGCTTTCAACTAGCTGAAAGGGAGATCCAAAGAGGATGGATCTAGACTGTTCTCAGTGGTAGCAGATGGCAGAATAAGGAGTAATGGTCTCAAGTTGCAGTGGGGGAGGTTTAGGTTGGATATTAGGAAAAACTTTTTCACTAGGAAGGTGGTGAAGCACAGGAATGGGTTACCTAGGGAGGTGGTGGAATCTCCTTCCTTAGAGGTTTTTAAGGTCACGCTTGACAAAGCCCTGGCTGGGATGATTTAGTTTAGGGGTTGGTCCTGCTTGGAGCAGGGGGTTGGACTAGATGACCTCTTGAGGTCCCTTTCAACCCTGATATTCTATGATTCTATGATCTCTGGTCTTGTGAGCCTGACATGTTCATTTCTCCCCCTTCACCCACCACTGACCTTCCAGATTCTAACTTTGTAATGGTGTCTGTTTCATTTCTGTAAGGCCCTGGAGGAGACCGCGGGGACGGAGAAAGCCTGCGGAATAGCAAACCAACCCCTGCTGTCCAGGCTGCCACTGCCCAGGGTAGGCACTCCAGTCTACGTTATTTTAACGTCCCCAGTGATGCTATTACCCTGAATTTTACCAGTGCTGCCACCTAGGAATGATGCTTTTCTCTCCTGGCCTGAAATTCCCAGTGCTGCATTGTCTGTTACACACAGCACCTGTGACACCACTTTTGTTAAGCTGTGGCACTCCTGAGCCTTGTTCAGAAGGAGAGGCTGGGGCACTAGACATGGGGAACGTAATCTATTGCTGCGGAGTGCCCCAAAGTCCCTTGAACAGCAGAATGTTTCCATGATGGAGAGCCATGAAGGGCCCAGGCTGGGGTACAAATCTGTGAATTTACACAGCACGCGAGGAAATGTCACACATGCTGGACCAGCAAAACTTTCTGAGGGCCCTTTGAGACATAGACAACCTCTACAGATGGCAGGGCTGGGCCTGCCATTACACGTGACTGTCAAGGTGAGGAGGAATGAGACATTAATCCTCCAGGGGCCACACTAAGGAAAACGCAGGTCCTGTTACGGAACCCATGAAAGGGGAACCCAAGCAGCACCAGGTTCCAGTCACCCTGAGTAAACACTCTGACCTCAGGTAACACTCCTGCAGTGGCTGCATGTCTAGGGTTGGCCCAACAGCAACTTCTTACCCCTCAGAGCTGAGGCAGAGCCACAGACTTCATTAAGACACATGAGCTTTAGCCCATGAGTCCTGAGGAGCCTGCAGGGCTATGGACCAGCAAGCTGGAGTCCAGCCTTGTGTGTCTTCTGTGAAACATCCAGCGGAGATCTTATGGGAGGACCTCCGTGACTAGGGCTGATGTCAGGCAGAACACACCGAGCTGGGGTTCATGTCCTGGCAGGAGTTCACAGCACCAGCTGTTTCTACACTGCACCATGAAACCTGAGCAGATTTGACTCAAGAGCCTGTGGGAGGGGCTGTGACCTATCACCTGTCCAGGGTTACTGCAGAGTCTCACTTCACAGCTGGCATCAGTCTGCAGTTACAGCTCCCTGAGCAGTGAGAAAGCACGTAGGGATAGCACCAGCCACTCCTCTGTTCGTGACACAGCCCTATAAAGGGACTGTCCTTTCATTACACTGTCTCACAGTCCGTTTCAGGGTAGGGGAAGAGAACGGAGCACTTCCTGGCAGATCTGCTTACCAGGTTGAAGATCCCACCATCACTTCCCAGTAATGGCACCCACTGTCAATGAATATGTTGCCTGCTGCTCCGTAGCATCCAGTGCTGCTGAACCTCTCAGGCGTGTGGCTCTTTTTCAAGGAGCTCTCATCTTTTTCCATCTGCAGCCCATCATTGGAGAGCTTCAGCTTCTTGTGAGCCATCTTGGGATCCAACTTAAAGGGCTGACCTGAAAGGAGACAGAAATACCAATGGTTAGTGTATCTTCTTCCCTGTCACACAGGCTGAATCCTGAATTGCCTCTCTTCTGCCTGTTACACCAAGCCATGGGATGTGAGACAGGGTATCAGCCAGGGTACCTGGTCCTTCCAACCACATACCAGAGCATTCATAGAAAGTACTGTGTACTCTTGGCACGGTCCAGGCTGCCCCCCCGCTGGCAGGACAAGGCTCAACCACATGCCTCACCAATGTACTGTCAAAAGCTGATTCCAGAGCAAAAGGTCCCTCTAATACTAACACGGCCCATGCATCACTTGAGTCCCATGTAAGTCATCACAACAGGACACAGGCAGGAGCTAGGTGGTGTGCTGGCCTCGTGAATTTATTTAATCTTCATCGACCTAATGCAGCGAAGGGAGGAATAGCTCGGAGGTGAAATCAGAAGAGGTTTATGAAGTTGTGCTAGAGAGAAATAAGTCTAATTATAGTTGGAACAAAAGCAATAATTAAAAAGAGAATGAAAGCTTGGCCACTTAAGAATGGAGTCAAGCATTGCTCCAAACTGCCGGTCTATAGCATGGAGGCCGTTTTTACATTTTCCTTGTCTGTAAATGGCTTCTTCTTAGTGTGGACAGGGCACAGGACTGGGACTGAAGAGAGCTAGGTAACAGCTCTGCTACAGACTCGCTGTGTGACCTTGGGCAGTCACTTAACTGCCCCATGCCTCAGTTTCCCCAACTGTAAAAGGCAGATAAGGAGGCTGCTCCTCCTATGTGAGTACTTTGAGAAGTATCCATGAAGGGTTTTGGATAGCTGATGAGTTCTATGGTATTGTACAATCATCCCAGCTGGGATGTTTGGGCAGGGAACTCTCAGTCCTCGGCTAATTGTGTTACATTGTTCAGACTTACCGCTGTAAACACACGCCCTTAAACAGAAATAGGGATCTGGTTGCAGATAATGGAGGTGGAGCCAAGGATGCCCTAAAGCAGTGGAAATCAAATCCAAGCATGGTAAGTGGTTTGAATTTGTTAAAGGGTCTATTCTCTATTACAGTGGGTTTTCAACCTTTTTTCATTTGTAGAACCCAATTCTTTTTCAAATGGAGGTGTAGGCCTCTTTTGAAATCTTAGACATAGTCTGCGGACCCCTAGGGGCCTGCGGCCCATCGGCTGAAAACCACTGCTCTATTAGCATTAATGAAAGTTATACAAACATACTGAAAGGCAAATAGACCCTTGAGTACTGGTACAATAATGTCACTGAAACACAGATCTACCTAGCCAATCTCCACATACCCAATTCCAGCTGTTGCCATTTACTCCCTGCAGTATATTACACATTGCAGGAAACATGCCCTTAGTTTCTCAGTACTTTTTCTATTGCCAGCTGAAAGTCTCAGCTCAGTGTCTTCTGCTCGCAGGCTGTGCCTTACACACCGCGCTAGTTACAGAAACAAACCAAAGGCATACAATGAAATCTGGATTTGCACAGGCTGTGCTCTTAAACTTGATACTTCCCTAATCTGGTGGCATCAAAGAGCAGGCACTGTGGCACATGAACTGGCAGAGAGAGTACTTCATTCTCAATCAACAGAACAGATTTTGAGGGGTTCACTGCAGGTCTTTTAATGCTGGCTTGAAACACGACTGAAATTCCTGTCATGTTACCAGCCGTCAGAACGCCAAACTATTTCCTAATTGACACGCACTCACTCTCCTGCTCGCTTTGATAAAACCCTCCTAAAGATTCATTACAGCCAAGGAATATTTGGCCTTGCTCACGCTGATAAACATGGAGCAATCCACAATTGTAAAACAGCACAATAAGTGGTAAGGATTTTCTGAAAGCCTCTGTTCTTTGCTATGCTAGAAAAGGTATGGTGCCTTGGCTATAAATTAACAGGATCAGATTTTGAACTGGGAAAAAAGGAATGACTCATCTGATTCTGCACAGCCTCATGGCAGGGCAAACTCACAAGCTGACAGCTCCTGAGACTGGCTTTCATTTGTGCAGGAGACAAGTTTCTTGCAAAGCGAGTGCCCTTGAATCTGGAGGGCTGGGGAATTCTGCGCTATCAATCTACGCAGCAGCATCCTGAGCCACAACAGCTTGCACCAATCACCCAGATTGCACCTCAGAAAAAAACAGTGTGAATTTACTGCCCAGGAAAGCAAGCCCCTAAGAGCATCATCTTGAGTCAGGTATTGGGTGGGCAGATGCTGCACATTTCCCCAATGGGAGGTCAAGCGCAGTGTGTGTAGGCTCTGTGCAGCCAGCTCTGCCAGTGCATCGTAAGCTGGACATTCAGCATCCCCTGCTGTTCTAGTCCAGTTCCCCACCTCCAGGGTGCAGGCAACTCGGCCAAAGAATCCCAGTCCTGACCCGCACTCCCCCACACTTTATTCCAGCCAGCAGACCGCACAAACAGCCGGCTGAACTCCTCAGTCCTGACCTGCAGCTCCCCTGCTGTTCCAGCCCAATGGGCCTCACACACGCGGCTCTGTCACAGTGCGCCAAACCCCTGCTACTCCAGTCCTGGATTTACATACAGCATTTCCACAGCACCTCAGCCCTGCCAGTTAAGTCCTGAGGTCCTCCAGAGCAGAGGGCCCCTGGTCCTTCACAGAGCTGCAGGAGTCAGAATTAACTGATCAGTGGATCATTAAGCACTTAGATTAAAGGGAAAACGCACAGGAAAAATAGGGCTAACTGGGGAGAAACACGGGAGGGGGCAGAATGCATCCTGAGAGCCAAACTGAGATTCTAACAGTTTGGCCCAGCCCCAAGGTTATTATAGCAATAGCATCTGGACAGTGACTGGCACTAGATAGGGAGTGTGATTACAGCATGCGACTGGCATTCAGGAGACCTGGACCCTGTTCTCAGCTCTACTATGGACATGTGGAGTGAGCCTGGGTTACTCACTTCCCTCTCAGTGCCTCAGCATCCCCATCCATAGAACAGATAGTAATGCTTGTGTAGCTCACAGTGGTGCTGAAAGGGCAAGTCCGTTGTCTGCAGGGTGCTCTGATGCTGGCTGGGCGCTGCTGTAAAAATGCCAGAGTTGTTAAAGTAAGAGTTTTAGGGATACTCTCTAATGGGCTGAAAGAGGCAGAGGAGCCAGAGATTGAAACACAGGCTCGCTAATGAATCGCTTCACTGTTTAGAAAGCAGGCCATTTTCTTTTGCTTCAGACTTGAGCACAGATGACAAGGAAAGGATGGGAAGGATGGCAGCTGGAGATGGGCACTACTGATAGCACTGGAGGGCTTCAACAGCAGCCAGACAGCAGGAGAGAGATGGTTATTGTGCTCGCGATGAACTGTACGGTGAGAAATATAGACAGCATATAATGAGCCATCCTTTCCCAGAACGTAACCCGGCGCCATAAATCTTCCCTGCACAAATAGCAGTGGTGAGCTGGCGCTGCAGCTGGGCTAGCCAATCTGGACTGGCTCACGCAGAAGGCCGGCTGCATACACCAAAGGGATAGCCTCCCTTTCGATCTCCATTGAGCTGCACCCACCAAGCTGTCCGGGAAAGGCAAGTGGTGTTCCCAGTACCTGCTGTGACCCAGCCAGGGCCGCCCATGGGGGGGGGGGCAAATGGGGCAATTTGCCCCAGGCCCTAGGCCCCACAGGGGCCCCCACAAGAGTTTTTCGAGGCTCCTGGAGTGGGGTCCTTCACTCACTCCAGGGGCCCCGGAAAACTCTTGCAGGCCCCGGCCCCCGGAGCTTCTTCCGCTCCAGGTCTTCAGCGGCAATTTCGTGGCGGGTCCCAGAGTGGAAGGACCCCCTGCCACTGAAGTGCCCCGAAGACCTGCGGCGGGGGGTCCTTCCACCCCGGGACCCGCCGCCAAAGTGCCGGGTCTTCGGCGGCAATTCGGTGGTGGGGGATCCTTCCGCTCTGGGACCCGCCGCTGAAGTGCCCCGAACATTCACAGCAGGGGGTCCTTACGCCCTGGGACCCGCTGCCGAAGTGCCGGGTCTTCAGCTGCAGTTCAGCGGCAAGACCCCAGGCCCCCTGAATCCTCTGGGTGGCCTGGACCCAGCACAAGCAGAATCCCTAAGGGTATGTCTAGACTGCAGTTAGACACCGGGCCAGCTGACTTGGGCTTGCAGGGCTTAAACTAAGGGGTTGTTTCATTGTGGTATAGATATTCTGGATCAGGCTGGAGCCTGGGCTCTAGGACATTGTGAAGTGGGAGGGTTTCAGAGCTTGGGTCGTAGCAGGATCCTAAACATCTCTACTGCAGTGAAACAGCCCCTTAGCCTGAGCTGTGCGAGACCAAGTCAGCAGGCATGGGCCAGACGTAGGTGTCTAACTGCAGTATAGACATCCCTCAAAGGTGTATCTACACTGAAGTTGGGTGTGTGCTTCTCAGCATGGGAGACAGATATGCTAGCTCTGCCTGAGCTAGTGGTCTGAAAATAGCATTGTAGCTGGGAGTAGCTGTGGCCTGGGCAAGGGATTGTGTATGTACTTGGGGGTCCATGCAGGTTTGTACTAAGATGGCCACCCTGAGCTGCTGCCCATGCTATCCTCGGTTACGCTGCTATTTTAGCACACTTGCTCAAACAGTGCTAGCCCGTGTCCGTCTGCCCGTGCTGGGAAGCATGCTCCCAGCTGCACTGCAGACACACCCAAAAACTCTCCCCCACATCTCAACTCCTGACAATAGTCAGTTCTAGAGCTGACCGAATGTTCCGTCCAATATTTCAACGTGTTTGCATCCTGAACGGGGATGAAAGCTGATATATCGAAACCTCATGTGCAGCACAAAGTTCTGAAAATGTTTGAATCACAAATGTCAAAATCTTTCAGAGGAGATGGACATTAATGTCTCTGTCCACCTGAGCAGCCATGGTGACTGCTGGCAGGTGTAGTTCCACATCCCATGTGCCCCCATTCTCCCCTAAGGGTCATGATCTCTGGCTGAACTGCATCCCCTACATCTCCCAGGATGCCCTGCAGCCAACAGAGTGAACACTATGGGTGCTGTCGCAAACCCAAAGGGGAAGACTCTAAACTGGAAATATTTTTGGCCCACCATAAACCACAGAAACCTCCTGGGGGAAGGAGGAATGTCTATATGAAAATATGCATCCTTCACGTCAAGAGCTGTAAACCATATCCCCTCTGCTAACATAACCATCCGGAATTCCAATATTTGAATGAAGATGTTGAGTTGCTGAAGGTCTAGAATGGGTCTCCACTCTCCTCCTTTTTGGCAAACTAGGAAATATGGGGAATAGAACCCTCTTCCTTGATACTGAGATGAGACATGCTCTGTTGACCCTTGCTGCTGGAGGGTTCGCCTCTAGTTGAAGAATCACCTCATGAGAGTGGTTCCTGAAGGGGGCTTGTGAGTGGGGGAGGAAGAGGAACTCCATGGAGTATCCTTGATGGATAATTTCTGAGATCTAATTGTCTGTTGTGATCAATTCTCAGTTGTGGCAAACTGCATAAGATGGCTCCTGAAAATAATGGGAGAAGAGATGGTTGGCATCAGTGGTGCTAGAAGGGGCTTGACTGAGACATCAAAAGTAGCCCTTTGCAGGTGACTGGGCATGGGTAGAGGGCATGGTGACAGAGGGGGCTGAGGCCTCTGAACCCTCTGAGGTCTCCGCAGAGGCTCAGTGGACGCTGGCAGAACACATGAGGAAGAGGTGGCCTTGGTTTACAGGTTTGTCTCTGGTGTTTCCTCCATGGGGCTGGAATGTAGAACCCCAAGAGGTGTGAGGTCGATCTCGAGTTCTGTAACAAGTGTAGGGACTCGTCTGTTTTCTTGTTTAAGAGATTTGACTCATCAAGGGAAGGCCCTGAGTGGAGTTCTGGACTTTCCTAGGGAAACCTGCCAATTGTACCTAGAATCCCTCCTCATGAATATGCCAATGGCCAGCCCTCTGGATGCCAATATCTGCTGCCTCTACTGCACTAACTTGCCTTCCTCTATGAAGAACTGGAACTGGGCTATGTCTTCTGTGGGGAGCTTGTCCTTAAAGTCCACCAGCCTGGAATAGTTGTACATGTTGTATTTCGCTAACAGAGCCTGATAGTTAGCGACAGGAAATTGCAGGCCCACAGAGGAAAAGACTCTTCTCCCCACAAGGTCCAGCCTCTTTGAGCCAGGGTGGTCTTTGATGGTGTGACCTAGAGGTCTCTGCCTCTACCTCCAGAAAGTTGGGGGTGGAATGGCAGAAGTCAGAACAAAAATTCCTTGGGCTTAGGAAATGCAGACTCCACTTCTAAGCACGTGCTTGGAGGGGTGCTGATCGGCAGTTGGGGTTGATGTACAGGGGGGTCTCCTTGGCCTAAATCAGTGATCGGCCTCATAGCCTTCTCCATCAGGTGTTTCCTTAGGCAAAGCTCATGAGTTTCAGGAGTTCTTATGGAAACAAGCAACACATATTGCACTTCACTAAGGCCTGGTCCGCACTACGCAGTTAAACCAATTTTAACAGCGTTAAATCGATTTAACACTGTATCCATCCACACTACAATGCACTTTATATCGATTTAAAGGGCTCTTTAAATCGATTTCTGTACTCCTCCCCAATGAGAGGAGTAACGATAAAATCGATATTAACATATCGGTCTAGGGTTAGTGTGGCCGCAAATCGAAGTTATTGGCCTCCGGGTGGTATCCCACAGTGCACCACTGACCGCTCTGGCCAGGTATCTGAACTCTGATGCACTGGCCAGGTATACAGGAAAAGCCCCGCGAACTTTTGAATTGCATTTCCTCTTTGGCCAGCGTGGAGCTCTCATCAGCACAGGTGACCACGCAGAGCTCATCAGCACAGGTAACAATGCAGTCTCCTGAGAATAGAAAAAGAGCACCAGCATGGATCGCATGAGAGGTTCTGGAGCTTATCGCTATATGGGGAGAGGATTCAGTGCTAACAGAACTCTGTTCCAAAAGATGAAATGAAAAAACTTTTGAAAAAATTTCCAATACCATGAGGGAGAGAGGCCACACCAGGGACTCAGTGCAGTGCAGAGTGAAAGTGAAGGAGCTAAGACAAGCCTACCAGAAAACCAAAGCAGCAAACGGAAGATCCGGGTCAGGGCCAAAAACATGCCGCTTCTACACTGAGCTGCATGCAATTTCAGGGGGCTGCGCCACCACTACCCCCCCCTTGTCCATGGATTCCGAGGTGGAGGTTATAATCTCAACAGTGGCTAAGGATTCAGCAGAGGAGGAAGATGAGGAGGAGGAGGAGGAAGAGGAGGACGACCTTGCAGTGAGCACACAGCACTCCATTAGCCCCAACAGCCAGGAGCTTTTCGTGACCCAGACGGAATTACCCTCCCAGTCCTCCCAAGCCACTAGCCCAGATAGTGAAGCCATTGAAGCGACCTCTGGTGAGTGTACCTTTGTAAATATAAAGCATGGTTTAAAAGCAACCTTTTTTTAAAGATTGATTTGCCATGAGGGCTTGGGATGCATTAACAGCCAGTAAAGTTACTGCAAAAGTTTGTTAACATGTCTGGGGATGGAGCGGAAATCCTTCAGGGACATCTCCATGAAGTGCTCCTGGAGGTGCTCCAAAAGCCTTTGCAGAAGGTTTCTGGGCAAGGCAGCCTTGTTCCGTCCACCATGGTAGGACACTTTACCACGCCATGCATGTAGCAAGTAATCGGGTATCATTGCATGACAAAGCCTAGCTGCGTATGGTCCCGGTGATTGCAGGCATTCAAGAAACATCCGTTCTTTATCTCGCTCTGTTATCCTCAACAGAGTGATATCGTTCATGGTAACCTGGTTGAAATTAAGGAATTTAATTAAGGGGACAGAGAGATGGCCATTTTCCTACTGGGCTGTTGCTTAAAAGAAAGTCTTCCTTGCATGTAGCAAAGCGGGGGGAGAGGTGGGGTAATGGCGCTGAGCTTTTTAGCGTTTGGCCAGCAGGAATCTTCCCAGCTACCAGCCACGCGTTGGGGGTGGGGCGGAGGAAGGGGGGTGATTAGCAGTGATCTTCCATGATACCAGCCATGCGGTGGTGGGAGGGGTAAAGCAATCCTAGAGAATTGAATTGGGGAGGAGAGGGGTTGGCGTCTGCTGCTGCTTGTTAACAGGAAAGAAGCAGGGCACTATGTATATGAAGGCTGGAGAAGCTGTGGCTTACCATGACTGCATGCAAGCTGAATTGTGATACCCAGACCTGCGTCTGTGAGATCTGTAACACCAGAGCCGCAGGCACTCAATATTAAAAGTTTCCAAATGCGACCTTGTAGTGAAATCACATGTGCTATGTAAGGTGAATAGTGTTGTTCACTGTGAAAGAGTATAACCATTGTTCTGTAAAACGTATCTTTTTAAATCCTTCTCTCCCTATTTACCCTTCCCTCAGGCAGCTGCACATTTTTCATGCCTCCCTACTCCATCCCGAAGGCTAGCTCAGATAAGGCGGAGGAAGAAGAGGACACGAGATGAAATGTTCACAGAAATCATGGCAGTAACCCGCAATGAAAGAGCTCATCTGGGGGAGAGGAAGGACGTGGTAGCAAAGTACAGGAAAGATGCCAGTGAACGTGAGCACAGGAGTGACCAACGTGAGGATAGGAGGGATGCTTGAGATGAGAGGTGGCGGCAGGAAGATCAGAGGTGTAGGCAGGAAGATCAGCAGTGGCAGGATGCAATGTTGGAGCTGCTGCGTGATCATACTGATATCCTCCTCCGTCTGGTGGATCTTCAGGAAGAGCAGCGGGGTCACAGAGTGCCGCTCCAGCCCATGTTTAACCCCCTCAGTACTCACCATGTTCTGTATCTTCCTCACCCAGATGTGTAAGAACGCGTGGGGGAAGGCTTTGTGCACCCGCCCACTCCACCCCCGTGGACAGTCCAACCAAAAGGCTGTCATTACATTGAAATGGCCTTAATGGCCTTTTCCTTCCCTCCTATCTTCCTCCCAAACCACACCCGGGATACCCTGTTAATTCTCTTCCTCTTTTTATAACTACATGCTTTTTAAACGATAGTGACTTTATTTCCAGAAGCAAGCTGTAATCGAAGGGGGAGGGTGGGTTGCTTACAGGGAATGACTTTCAATAAAGAATAAATGCTTTTTAAACGATAGTGACTTTATTTTCTTAAGTAAGCTGTAATCGAAGGGGGAGGGTGGGTTGCTTACAGGCAAGGAGTCAATAAAAGGGGGGAGGTTCATGAAGGGGAAACAAACATGGCAGTCACACCGTACCCTGGCCCGTGATGAAGCTTGTTTTCAAGGCTTCTCTGATGCACACTGCTTCCTGGTGAGCTCTTCTAATCGCCCTGGTGTCTGGCTGCGCGTAATCAGCGGTCAGGTGATTTGCCTCAGCCTCCCACCCCGCCATAAAGGTCTCCCCCTTACTTTCACAGAGATTGTGGAGCACACAGCAAGCAGCAATAACAAAGGGGACATTGGTTTGCCTGAGGTCTGAGCGAGTGAGTAATGTGCGCCAGTGAGCCTTTAAATGGCCAAATGCACATTCTACCACCATCCTGCACTTGCTCAGCCTGTAGTTGAACAGCTCCTGACCACTGTCCAGGCTGCCTGTGTATGGCTTCATGAGCCATGGCATCAAGGGGTAGGCTGGGTAACCCAGGATAACGACAGGCATTTCAACATCCCCAACAGTTATTTTCTGGTCCGGGAAGTAAGTCCCTTGCTGCAGCCGTTTAAACAGAGTAGTGCTTCTGAAGACGCGAACGTCATGAACCCTTCCTGGCCATCCCACGTGGATGTTGGTGAAACGTCCCTTGTGATCCACCACTGCTTGCAGCACCATTGAAAAGTACCCCTTGCGGTTTATGTACTGGGTGCCCTGGTGCTCTGTTGCCAAGATAGGGATACGGGTTCCATCTATCGCCCCCCCATAGTTAGGGAATCCCATTGCAGGAAAGCCATCCACTATGACCTGCACATTTCCTAGAGTCACAACCTTTCGTAGCAGCAGCTTAGTGATTGCTTTGGCTACTTGCAACACAGCAGCCCCCACAGTAATTTTCCCACTCCAAATTGATTCCCGACTGACCAGTAGCTTTCTGGTGGTGCAAGCTTCCAGAGGGCTATTGCCACTCACTTCTCCACTGTGAGGGCTGCTCTCATCCTGGTATTATGGCTTTTCAGGGCAGGGGAAAGCTAGTCACAAAGTTCAAAGAAAGTTCTCTTACGCATGCGAAAGTTTCGCAGCCACTGCGAATCGTCCCACACCTGCAAAACTATGCGGTCCCACCAGTCTGTGCTTGTTTCCCAGGCCAAAAATCAGCGTTCAATGGGTAGAACCTCCCCCATTACCAGCAGGAGCTCCAAAGCGCAGGGGACCGCAGTTAGGGAGAATTCAGTGTCCATGTCCTCATCACTCTCGTCGCCGCGCTGTCATAGCTGCCTCCTCCTCGCCTGCCTTTGCAGCTCATGGTTCACCTTAGACTGCACGAGAATGCACGAGGTGTTTACAACGTCCACGATTGCGCTATTGATCTGAGCAGGGTCAATGCTTGCTGTGCTATGGCGTTTGCTCAGTTCACCCAGGAAAAAAGGCGCGAAATGGTTGTCTGCTGCTTTCAGAAAGGGAGGGCTGAGGCTGTACCCAGAACCACCCGCGACAATGATTTTTGCCCCATTAGGCACTGGGATCTCCACCCAGAATTCCAAGGGGCAGGGGAGACTGCGGGAACTATGGGATAGCTACGGAATAGCTACCCACAGTGCAACACTCCGGAAATCGATGCTAGCCTTGGACCATGGACGCACACCGCTGAATTAATGTGCCTAGTGTGGCCGCGTGCAATCGACTTTATAATATCTGTTTTATAAAACCGGTTTATGTTAATTCGAAATTATCCTGTAGTGTAGACATAGCCTGAGATATGCATCTTACCCAAGCAGTAGAAGCTGCATTGGCGGTCATCGCTGATGGAGAAGGAGTGATAGGGCAAGAGGCGCAGTTCTTGAACCCCAGGATTCTGGGCATAGTCCCAGACCACTGGGAGGGAGTCCCCAACCAGGAAAAACAAGATACACTAACTATACGATAAAACTCTAATTACAGTAATAGGCCAAGAAGCATAACAAACTATTTACAAATCTATTTACAGGTTCTATGAAAAGCTGGAGAAATCTGCAGATTCCAACTCAGGCCATGTGGCGGAGAGAAGGCATTAGCCCGCACTGCCTGTTATGCCCTCGGTAGGAGCATGAGGAGACCTACCGTGCATGTGAGGGCCAACGGGTGCTGCTTGTTAACATTTCTGGACTGGGGCCCATGGTGCGCATGTGTACTCCACCTGTGGAATACAGATCAGGACCAGACCTTGAAGAAGAACCCAAAATTATCTCTTTCACCTAAGAAGTCAAAGTCACAGTGCCTTTGAGAGATATTCTGAGGGTCAGTCACAATCTTGCTGGCAAACTATGGATGAGAAAGGCCATCTTAAACAGAGCTTTGAAACAAAACTTGCTAGATTAAGTTTTAGACGTTTAGATGTGCGTTTTCACTTTTATTAGCTGGTAACCATTTCTAGCTCCTCTGGAAAAGGTTGGACATTCTTCCTGACAAAATTTAAGTTTTTAAATTGAAAAGCCAAAGACCAAAAATAGCACTGTAGTGTCTCACTGCTGCCAGAGCCTTTCCCTGCTGCAGGGAATGATTCTGGCAGTGAGGAAAGGCTCTGCCAGCTCCCCATTGTTGGAGCCTTCCACTGCAGCAAGGAAAGGCTCCTGAAGCAAAGCCTTTCCCCGCTGCCTCCTCTCTGACAGAGCCTGTCACTAACCAACAGGTGTAGCTACACACCATAGTGTGGATGCAGCTTGTTTTTCACTGCAGTATATAGCTACACATAACCTACACGCCACTGCCAGTAGTATGTAGTGTAGACTTAGCCTTAGCTAACTAAATAAAGTTATCTCCGTTTTTGGCGTGTTCCTTGTACTAACCATAGGGAAGTTAATAATAATGGTGTAATTCTCAGCATTTTCACTCAGTGCTTCACTTTGCACCCCTAGATTTCAAAGCACTTTGCAAAGGCTGGTGTTGCTATCTCCATTTTCAGCTGAGAAAACTGAGGCTCAGGGAGGTGACATGACCTGGCCAATGTCACTCTGCAAGACAGTTGCCAAACCAGGAATAGGGAACACTGAAGATACTGGGGTAACATCAGCCAGTCTGGAAAGCTGCGTGTGTCCTCTGTAATGTAGGTCATCTGCTATAGCCTGTGAAATCTGGTGCCAGTGAGTGTTTACTTTTCACAGTGTCCAATTTGCAAGATAACTGAAATGAGAAGCCTGAAAATAAAGCTGCCAGTTGGAAAAGGCCTATTCTCAACCCCCCAGTTATTGTAATATTTCCGTATCTGTCTTTTTCCTGCAATAATGGAAAGAGACAAGCTCTTTGCAAGTTAGAGCTGAAATTCTTCACTCTGTCAGGAAAGAGACAGTCACTTTTGTTGTTGTAAAGATGACCTGATTGGGAGGTGGATACAAACAAATGGTGCCAAACCTTGGCCTCAGATTTATGAGTGTGACTCCTAGCCCACGGGCTCCAAGTACAATCCACAAAACAAGGATTGACTCTGAATATCACAGTTACTGAGCAAAGTGGCTGGTATCGCAAGCCTTGCTGTTGGTGCAAGGACATTTCAAAGGGATGCTGTCTTGCAGCTTGCCTCCAAAATCTGACTTGCCTTAAAAAAATACCTCCCTGGCACTAGAAAATTAAACAAATGAACAGGCTCTTAGTCACCTGCCACCTCACATCCACTATCCTGTGACCCCTCTCAGCATTCACCGAACTTACAGTGGCACATTACACTCTCCATAAGCAGAGGGACAATGAACAATTGTTAATGACAACCAAGGCTTTGGAGAATTAAAAAGCAAGTGAACATCCAGGGATTTCACCCTGTTTAGGAAAACAAAGGTTCAGCTAATGGAGGTTTGGATAATGGTGTTTGTGCTACCCCTCTCCATAGGCTGTGCTCAGATACCACTGAAGATCTCATACAAACAAGGAAGTAAATACCAAGAGCTATTTGATTCTTACATGTATCTGAAATAGCACTATCTCAATCTCCTAAGGGACACAGAGAAGTCAGCAAAGAAAGAAAAGAGGAGATATAAGCCACTTCAAAGGCGCTGCTACAAAGCAAGAGAATAAAACCTTTAGTGCCAAAGGGCTGCAAAAAAGGTAACAGGATGAGATTACTGAGAGCTGGAGAGGAACCGTTAGGTGCCATCCAGTCACTTGTCCCCAGGGGCACAGGGTAAAACTACTTCCTGCAGTATATTCTAGCATGGCCTTTTCATTCCACAATGGAGAATGCAGGCAGAGCAGCACCTCCGCTCCCTGCTCAATGTCCCAAAGCCTCCCCAGCTCACCCCTGCTCTCAAGTTAGCAGACACCTCCTCATTCCTGATAACATGTCTTCAGTACAATGCTGTCTGTCAGGGAGCTAGGACAGCTTCTGCTGTCACATTTGATTAACATTTATTCCAGTTCTGTCAGTCAGGTAGCTTTGATCTCACAAATTCAGCTTATTAGACTAGTTCCTTTAGTCACATGCTGCTCCTGCACCACCTAAGCAGGAGGCCAACCAACTCTGCGGCCAGACACTACAAGGATACACCTTCTGGGCTGTTTATTATTTGAATTTTACTTTCCTTCCCTAGAGAGTTTCAGGAACTGAAGAAATGTACTGAACTCAGAGGAGGAAATCCTGGCTGGGTATATGGGTGTGCTGGGTTACAGAGGAAATAGGGAGTTTGTTTTTTCCTAAAGAGTTGCTGATGCCTCAAGGAAAACTTTGAAAGTTAATTAGGAGGGTCAATGACATAGAAACACTGATGGAAATGAAAGGGCAAAGGAGAGTTTGGATTCCATGCCAGGGCAAATGCATGATTCTTGCGCATCACCATGGGTAGCTTCATGATCATTAATAGCAATGGTAGCTATGGAAGCTAAGACAATGATAGGGATAGCAAACTGACTGCCTGCTGGAGTCAAAAATAAGCTGATTGCCTGCTGGGGTCAAGAGAGGATAATTCCTTGTAAAACCAACAATATTATATCATTGGTTAAGATGCAGTGGGGGGAAGGATTTCTCCTTCCTCTGAAATTTCAGGTATTGTCATCTGCTAGCACAAAGGATAGATAGACCTTTACTTGGGGGCGGGGGAGAAGGAGGAGGAGGAGGGGGAGCAGGAGATAATCAGCTGAACATGAACTCCAATGGCCAAAAGAGCTACAGTAAACCTCAGAATTACGAACACTTTGGGAATTGGAGGCTCTTCGCAACTCTGAACAAATCTTTATGGTTCTTTCAAAAGTTTACAACCGAACATTGACTTAATATAGCTTTGAAAGTTCACTATGCAGAAGAAAAATGCTGCTTTCCCTTTAGTTTTTTAGTACTGTACTGTATTTTTTTTTTTTTTTGTCTCTGTTGCTGCCTGATTGCGTACTACTGGTTCCAAAGGAGGTCTGTGGTTAACTGGTCAGTTTGAAACTCTGGTGTTCAGTTACAGTGTTCAGTACATCCTGGGATGTACAAACAGAGGAACCTTGAATATTTGGAGTATTTGGCACTCGTGCGACTGTTGCTGGAATACTCTGTTTAGTTCTAGTGCCCATAATTCAAGAAGGATGTTGATAAATGGGAGAGGGTTCAGAGAAGAGCCACAAGAATGATTAAAAGGTTAGAAAACCTGCTTTATAGTGACAGACTCAGAGGTGAATCTATTTTGCTTAACAAAGAGAAGGTTAAGGGGTGACTTGATTTTGTCTGTAAGTATCTATGTGAGGAGTGAATAATGGGCTTTACAGTCTAGCAAAGGTCTAACATGATCCAATGGCTGGGAGTTGAAGCTAGACAAATTCTGACTCACAATAAGGCGTAAATTTATAACACTGAGAGCAACTAACCATTGAAACAATTCACCAAGAGTTGTGGTGGATTCTTCATCACTGACAATTTTTAAATCAAGATGGGATGTTTTTCTAAAAGCTCTGCTCTAGGAATCACTGTGGGGCAGTTCTCTCGTCTGCGTTATACAGGTGGTCAGTCTAGACGATCACAATGGTTCTGAAGGGAGGGATAGCTCAGTGATTTGAGCACTAGCCTGCTAAACCCAGGGTTGTAAGTTCAATCCTTGAGGGGGCCATTTAGGGAACTGGGGTAAAAATCTGTCTGGGGATTAGTCTTGCTTTGAGCAGCAGGTTGGACTAGATGACCTCCTGAGATCCATTTCAACCCTGATAGTCTATGATTCTGGCCACAAAATCAATGAAGCTAATCCTCTATGGCAAACCTCTGGCTTCTCATTATGTATGTGGTATGGCTGGGAGCAGTGATCCCTGTGAACCTAAGAGACATTTTACAAACATTTCAGCACAAGAGATGGAAAGCCTGTTGAGTTCCTTCTGGGGCTGACCTCTCCCCCACTCTGAAGCTGCACCTCTCTTTCTGAGAACACCAGAGACACTCCCAACTCATCCATGGAGCTCCGAGTCTCAGCTACACCCATCAAAGCAAAAGCATCAACCAAAGCTCTCTCTAGCTGCCTGGGCTGTCCCTACAGGATCTCTCAGTCTCCACCCCTACTTCCCTCAGCTTCAGAGAGCTACTCCAACCCCTGTTATACTTCTAGACTGATGCTGACTAGACACCCCTGATTTAACCTTAGTGTGACATTAGAAATACCCTCGGCATCCCAACACTGAGCTTGAGCACCTGACATCTCAACAGAAGAGCCCTGTGTCCCAATGTGTGGGCCATGAATCTGTCACGCTATCGCCAGGGCACACTTTGTCCACACCTGTAATGCTGCAGAGACACGGGTGCAGAAATAGCTGGATGGAAGCCACAGGGCACTGTCAGGGTAAAACCCTCAAGGCAGGATCATTTTAAGGCTTCTCTTTCAGCACCTAAAAGGGTCTTTGTTTGTATGTTGGGCTACTGGAGCCTGCTTTGTCCCTTTCCTGTCTCTCCTTTCATGTGGGCACATGGACATACCTTGTCAAATTAACTTGGTGTCTTGAAGAGCACAAAGGCTCCTGCTGTGCCGGAATCAGACTCTGGACAGGCACTTCACTGGGTACTGAGCGTGGTGCCCTCCTGCTGGCTGCACAGAAGAGCTAGAGAAAATTCTCTTCAAATCCCCTGCTAGTTTTCCTTGGGACTGTACTTCAAAAACCAGACTGTTTTTTCATTTGTTCTCTCAACCACAACTGGAAATATTCCCCTTCTCAGCTTGTCTGCAGCTTGGATGGTTTTTCCTTCCCTTTTGAGTCTATTTCTAACCTGTCTCTTTCAATGTACATCTCATTTGTAAAGCTTTGGGATTTGTCGCTAATAATTTCCAAGGTAACTGCTCTGAGATGTCCTCTCCTTTTGCAAGCCCAGGATAGTCAGGTGTCTGCCATTTCCACTCACTGGCCCCAACGCGTTCTGTGTCTCCACCTAAATCACAGCTCCTTGAAAATATGACACTTTAAACTGCTTTTGTCTTTTAAAGAAATATTCTTTGTCATACTCTACAGATAATTTCTCACTCTGCTTCACCTCCCTGCAGTTTAATTGCATGTGTTTCAGTTCCACTGTGGCTGGGCATTAATATTTAGACCAGGAGATGTGTTTTTCCATTTACCTAAGCAGTACTTTGTCAGTGAGACAAAGATAGTTAATAAGCCAGTCAGTGTACCAAGCTGTCCTTTCATTCTCAGCAGGGGAGTAATTTACAATTAAGCTCAACAGGATCAGCTATCCCACTTGTCATGCCAGCAGAGGTAAGTCCAAAGGGTACCAGCCTCCTGGTCTGTACAACCAACATTGGGCAATGCAAACATGCCATAGTTACACACTCCTTAGGGCACTGGAGATCAGATTGCCAGAGATGTCTAGCAAATCCCATCCATCAATAAGAACTGCATGCTGTCTCTACAAGGAACTGAAGCTGAAGAGGTATTTATGTTAGGCCTGGTCCACACTACGCTGTTAAACCGATTTTAACAGCGTTAAATCGATTTAACGCTGTACCCATCCACACTACAATGCACTTTAAATGAATTTAAAGGGCTCTTTAAATCGATTTCTGTACTCCTCCCCAAAGAGAGGAGTAACGCTAAAATCGATATTAGCATATCGATTTAGGGTTAGTGTGGCCGCAAATTGAAGTTATTGGCCTCCGGGCGGTATCCCACAGTGCACCACTGGCCGCTCTGGATAGGTAACTGAACTCTAATGCACTGGCCAGGTATACAGGAAAAGCCCCGCGAACTTTTGAATTGCATTTCCTCTTTGGCCAGCGTGGAGCTCTCATCAGCACAGGTGACCACGCAGAGCTCATCAGCACAGGTAACAATGCAGTCTCCTGAGAATAGAAAAAGAGCACCAGCATGGATCGCATGAGAGGTTCTGGAGCTTATCGCTATATGGGGAGAGGATTCAGTGCTAACAGAACTCTGTTCCAAAAGATGAAATGAAAAAACTTTTGAAAAAATTTCCAATACCATGAGGGAGAGAAGCCACACCAGGGACTCAGTGCAGTGCAGAGTGAAAGTGAAGGAGCTCAGACAATCCTACCAGAAAACCAAAGCAGCAAATGGAAGATCAGGGTCAGGGCCAAAAACATGCCGCTTCTATGCTGAGCTGCATGCAATTTTAGGGGGTTGCGCCACCACTACCCCCCCCTTGTCCATGGTTTCCGAAGTGGGGGTTATAATCTCAACCATGGATGAGGATTCAGCAGAGGAGGAAGAGGAGGAGGAGGAAGAGGAGGATGAGCTTGCAGAGAGCACACAGCACTCCATTCTCCCCAACAGCCAGGAGCTTTTTGTGACCCAGACAGAATTACCCTCCCAGTCCTCCCAAGCCACTAGCCCAGACAGTGATGCCATGGAAGCGACCTCTGGTGAGTGTACCTTTGTAAATATAAAACACAGTTTAAAAGCAAGCGTTTTTTAATGATTGATTTGCCTTGAGGGCTTGGGATGCATTAACAGCCAGTAAAGTTACTGCAAAAGTTTGTTAACATGTCTGGGGATGGAGCGGAAATCCTCCAGGGACATCTCCATGAAGCGCTCCTGGAGGTACTCCAAACGCCTTTGCAGAAGGTTTCTGGGGAAGGCAGCCTTGTTCCGTCCACCATGATAGGACACTTTACCACGCCATGCATGTAGCAAGTAATCGGGTATCATTGCATGACAAAGCCTAGCTGCGTATGGTCCTGGTGATTGCAGGCATTCAAGAAACATCCGTTCTTTATCTCGCTCTGTTATCCTCAGCAGAGTGATATCGTTCATGGTAACCTGGTTGAAATTAAGGAATTTTATTAAGGGGACAGAGATGGGCATTCCTACTGGGCTGCTTGCCTGTTGCTTAAAAGAAATCCTTCCTTGCAGGTAGCCAAGCGGGGTGAGGGGAGGGAGGTTAATGGCGCTGAGCTTTTTAGCGTTTGGCCAGCAGGAATCTTCCCAGCTACCAGCCACGCGGTGGGGGAAGGGTAAAGCAATTCCAGGGTTAGGGTTAGGGTTTGGCGTCTCCTGCTCCTATTTAAAGAAGCAGCACAGGGAGAAGCTATATGCCTCTTTGTATGGCTTACCATGACCGCTTACAAGCTGAATTGTGATGCTCGGATCTGTGTCTGTTTTGATCTGTTACACCACAGCCGCAGGCACTCAATACTAAAAGAATCCAAACGCGACCTTGTAGTGAAATCACATGTGCTATGTAAGGTGGATAGTGTTGTTCACTGTGAAAGAGTATAACCATTTTTCTGTGAAATGTCTCTTTTATAATCCTTCTATCACTATTTACCCTCCCCTCATGCAGCTGCACATTTTTCAAGCCTCCCTACTCCATCCCGAAGGCTAGCTCAGATAAGGTGGAGGAAGAAGAGGACACGAGATGAAATGTTCACAGAAATCATGGCAGTAACCCGCAATGAAAGAGCTCATCTGGGGGAGAGGAAGGACGTGGTAGCAAAGTACAGGAAAAATGCCAGTGAACGTGAGCACAGGAGGGACCATCGTGAGGATAGGAGGGATGCTCGAGATGAGAGGTGGCGGCAGGAAGATCAGAGGTGTTGGCAGGAAGATCAGCGGTGGCGGGATGCAACGCTGCAGCTGCTGCGTGATCAAACTGATATCCTCTGACGTCTGGTGGATCTTCAGGAAGAGCAGCGGGGTCACAGAGTGCCGCTGCAGCCCATGTTTAACCACCCTCAGTACTCATCATGTTCCATATCTTCCACACCCAGACGTGTAAGAACGCGTGGGGAAAGGCTTTCCGCACCCACCCACTCCACCCCCGTGGACAGTCCAACCAAAAGGCTGTCATTACATTGAAATGGCCTTTTTCTTCCCTCCTATCCTCCTCCCAAACCACACCCGGGATACCTTGTTAATTCTCTTCCTCTTTATAATTACATGCTTTTTAAACGATAGTGACTTTATTTCCAGAAGCAAGCTGTAATCGAAGGGGGAGGGTGGGTTGCTTACAGGAGGAGTCAATAAAGCGGGGGAGGTTCATTAAGGGGAAACAAACATGGCAGTCACACCGTACCCTGGCCCGTGATGAAACTCGTTTTCAAGGCTTCTCTGATGCACACCGCTTCCTGGTGAGCTCTTCTAATCGCCCTGGTGTCTGGCTGCGTGTAATCAGCGGTCAGGTGATTTGCCTCAGCCTCCCACCCCGCCATAAAGGTCTCCCCCTTACTTTCACAGAGATTGTGGAGCACACAGCAAGCAGCAATAACAAAGGGGACATTGGGTTGGCTGAGGTCTGAGTGAGTGAGTAACGTTCACCAGCAGGCTTTTAAATGGCAAAATGCACATTCTACCACCATTCTGCACTTGCTCAGCCTGTAGTTGAACAGCTCCTGACCACTCTCCAGGCTGCCTGTGTATGGTTTCATGAGCCCTGGCATCAAGGGGTAGGCTGGGTCACCCAGGATAACGACAGGCATTTCAACATCCCCAACAGTTATCTTCTGGTCCGGGAAGTAAGTCCCTTGCTGCAGGCGTTTAAACAGAGTAGTGCTTCTGAAGACGCGAGCATCATGAACCCTTCCTGGCCATCCCACGTGGATGTTGGTGAAACGTCCCTTGTGATCCACCACTGCTTGCAGCACCATTGAAAAGTACCCCTTGCGGTTTATGTACTGGGTGCCCTGGTGCTCCGGTGCCAAGATAGGGATATGGGTTCCATCTATCGCCCCCCCACAGTTAGGGAATCCCATTGCAGCAAAGCCATCCACTATGACCTGCACGTTTCCCAGAGTCACAACCTTTCGTAGCAGCAGCTTAATGATTGCTTTGGCTACTTGCAACACAGCAGTCCCCACAGTAATTTTCCCACTCCAAATTGATTCCCGACTCACCGGTAGCTGTCTGGCGTTGCAAGCTTCCAGAGGGCTATTGCCACTCGCTTCTCCACTGTGAGGGCTGCTCTCATCTTGGTATGATGGCGTTTCAGTGCAGGGGAAAGCAAGTCACAAAGTTCAAAGAAAGTGCTCTTACGCATGCGAAAGTTTCGCAGCCACTGCGGATCGTCCCACACCTGCAAAACTATGCGGTCCCACCAGTCTGTGCTTGTTTCCTGGTCCCAAAATTGGCGTTCAATGGGTAGAACCTCCCCCATTACCAGCAGGAGCTCCAAAGCGCGGGGGCCCGCGGTTAGGGAGAAATCAGTGTCCATATCCTCATCACCGTCGTCGCCGCGCTGCCGTAGCTGCCTCCTCCTCTCCTGCGTTTGCAGTTCATGGTTCACCATAGACAGCATGAGAATGCGTGAGGTGTTTACAACATCCACGATCGTGCTATTGATCTGAGCAGGGTCCATGCTTGCTGTGCTATGGCGTTTGCTCAGTTCACCCAGGAAAAAAGGCGCGAAATGGCTGTCTGCTGTTTTCAAGAAGGGAGGGGTGAGGCTGTACCCAGAACCACCCGTGACAATGATTTTTGCCCCATCAGGCATTGGGGTATTAACCCAGAATTCCAAGGGTCAGGGAATACTGCGGGAACTATGGGATAGCTACGGGATAGCTACCCACAGTGTAACGCTCCGGAAATTGATGGTAGCCTAGGACCATGGATGCACACTGTCCAATTAATGTGCCTAGTGTGGACGCATAAAATCGACTTTATAATATTTGTTTTATAAAACCGGTTTTAGTTAATTCGATATTATGCTGTAGTGTAGACGTACCCTTAGAGATGAAGAAGTATCTATTTCTGAAAGGCCATAAAGTAGGAAGGGTTAACAACAGGCTACCGGTTGGCCCAGCTAGGCTGGTGGGCTTGGTAGAAGCTATGGAGGTGGACTTGGAGCCCCAGGCAATCTCCCTCTCCTATTTATGCCTCTTCTGTAGATTTTAGATCTGGAAACCAAACCTGTGGGTATGCTGAGCAATTGCCACAGGCCCCAGTTTTACTGGTACATGCTAGCCCAGGCTTTTGTAGATGTGTGCCAGAGTTCTGCACAATGTGGCCTCATTTGTAAAGCACCTTATTATGCAAAAATGCCAAGGCTCTGCACTTTACAAAGCTCTCAGATTGTATCTTCATTTGGCTCCTTCCCTTCCGCCTGCAGAACCAGCACTGAAAAAGCACTTATTCACTTAATTGTTCTAGCTCTATTGATTCCAACAGAGAATGAGTAAATGGTGACTCTCTTCATTAAGCCTCTGCCATTTTGCTGGGAAGAGGCATTGTGTTAGATTTTATGGCTCTGTCACTCTCCTCCCCAGCTATCAGCATGGAAATGAAGCTTGAATTTCTTTGAAGGCACAGAGAGCCAGACTGAGCAGAAAGTGCAGGACTGCATGTGGGAACAGCGCCATGGGAGCCTACATCCCCTTGGGAGTGCAGTATATTCTCCCCCACCTTCAGGTGGCTCTGTAGATGGCCCTGCCCTCTACGTCTTGAGGAACAACAAAGGAGACAAGAGGAAAGCCTCCCGGAGTCTTGATCCCATCGCACTTCTTCAGGAGGGGGACGCAGATCCCCTGGGGTAGTTTGGAATTGGAACAGAAACCCTCCTGAGGTCACCTGGATTTATGTCCTAGAGAGAAGGGATGGTGAGACACTGAAACCCTGATCTGGGGTTGGCTTTCAATACAACATTGCCTAGGGAGGATCTGGACTCCTACGTCAAGGAAGGACTCAATCTCTGGCGCTGGAACAGACACCCATTGCGGTCTGCATGGCTGAAGTGCAAACCAAGCAAATAATCCCAGGGTAACATGCCGCAAGCAGCACACACCTGACGCTTTTCTTTGCAGTGCTTTTTCTTTCCTACTTCAGCTGGAGAGCAGAACCAACAGTGTTCCAGTCTTGGTCAGTCAGCTAAGAAGTCAACGATTCTGATTATGCAGAAGTAACCAGGATGCAAAGCCTGGCTGATGATGCTAGGGTGACCAGACAGCAAATGTGAAAAATCAGAACAGGGTGTAGGGGGTAATAGGAGCTTATATAAGAAAAAGATCCAAAATCAGGACTGTCCCTAAAAAATTGGGACATCTGGTCACCTTAGATGATTCCTTTCTCTGTCAATTTACATCCTTATACTTGGCCCAGAGAAAGACGCTACGTCCCTTAGCATGACACTGAGAAGCCTGAACAGACCAGCATAAGACCAAAATAAATGTCTGAAACACTTGGGTGCACTATGCCTCTAAGGGTGCAGCAGAAAAAAGCAAGCAAGACCAGACCTCTCAGCATGGTAGGCAAGTCCACAACTGTCTGCTATGCAGTCAGAAAACTAACTGGTGAATGAAGGCTGCAAAGCAGAGAACAGTATTGAGGGTGGGCATGAAAACTGGTGATTATTGTCCTCTTCTCTGATACTGTCTTGGAGGAGGACAAGCAGCTAGATTGCAATGGAGCCGCTGAATAACAGAAACACAATACAACTATCAAAATATACAAATCTTCAAACAGATTCCCTGTGGATTTTCTTGTTTAGGGATTGCCTGCTACACAGCATCCAGTTCCTCAGAACATGTGTGTGTTAACAGAAAGATCTGAGAGAGCTGGTGCTCACTCAGCAGACCTGCAGAACCCATGATGAATCAATTCCCCTGACGATGAGATCAAACTTTCAGATGTTCCCAACTTGAACTTCAAACAGGTTTAAAAATTATTGAATAATACATGACAGCAGCTGAATTGCTCTTACAATAGATGATCAACTGGTTTGCCCAAAGTATAGTAGCTGGAGAAGGATGGTGCTAAAGGTGGTTTATGTCATGTGTGTGGCAGGCAAGTGTGAAAAGGTGCATCCTGTGTGTGGAGGTATTGGGATCCTCATAGAAGAGACAGGGGCCATTCCTTAGCATTTGACTACTGTTTTATTGTTAGTTAGAATAATTTCTTGGAGTCTGAAAACTGGACCAGCCAATGCCCTCGTCTCAAATGCAGATAAAATCTCAGCCCTTAATGTGAACCCACACCAAACAAAGATCTGCCCTAGCCCGAAACTCAGACTAGCCCTGCCTGACGTGCCACCACTGTAAATCCAAACTGGAACCACTGTCATTGACCCAACTTATGAGGGTGTGCAGGATACACACTTCCAACTGTTCCTAAAATTAACAGCCCAGAGGGAAACACCTGCTAAATGGGGCATTTGCCTTAGGATCACTTGACATATTTCTTTGCTGAAGTGAAGGCATTTCTCTGTGTACTCCATCATCATAATGCATTATGAGACAAACAATGGAAAGTGGGCCTGATTCCTTCAGCTCCTAACCAGATGGCAACCTCTACTCTCAGTTACAGCAGTGTAAGTCCAGAACATTGCTATCAAAGAGGTTAGAGCTTGTCTATACAGGGAAGGTGACTGGAATAGCTATTCTGGGATAACTCATTGTGTGGACATTCTTATTCTGCAAAAGCTTTAAATTCACACCCTGCCTTATTCAGGAATCACCTCCCCAGCAAGACAAATCCTTAATCTGGACTAAGAGCAGAACCTGGGGCCCTTCCAGCTGTACTATTAATTTCCATTTTCCAAATAATGTTATGATAATTTCCACTTCTTGTGACTTACAGAAAACCAGCCCATGGGACACACATTATCATAGCCTGGAGCTCATCAGCCATTACAAAGTGATGCATAAATGTCAACAGGTGGAAACGTATCATCAGCATGAGTCAATAGAGGACTGAGTATTTAAAGCACTGGACAAAGCTCCACCAATAAAAGCCATCTCCCCTCTATTCCCTTCAGTACAAGAGCTGTGGCTTTCTCTGTATTCTGTGAGGAGCCCGGTGCACTTTGGGACACTTAATGAGGCCAAGGGCGTGTGCTTACTTCGGAAACATCAGCTTTTCACCCTGTCTTAAAACCAAAATAGACCCTCCACGCCAGTTGGTTTTACATTCCGACCAGTTAAGGATTCAGTGGGAGCACTGACACTTTTGCATTCTGGGAGTTAATATCTGTCTTGCCACAGGCCTTAATGTAAGGGGACTGTTGCCCCCTTACTAACATTCAGTGGGTGTGTTTGGTTGGCTAGCTCCCAGCACTAAAAAGGGAGGGGTCGATGGGAAATCAGCAGCCTGAGACTGACAGTCTCCAGGAACAATGTGGAGAGGCCAATGCTCCAGGTCAGCCTGACTGAAGGGAGGGCAGGCTAATCAAGGAGTCAGGAGGCCAGGAGGGTCCCATCCTCCGTGTGAGCTGGAATTGTCTGAGTCAGATGGAGAGGGGTCCAAGCTAAGCTGCTAGGAGCAGAGCTGCAGCCCAAAAAGCCAGAGCACAGCCCAGAAAGAGCAGACCTGCCCTGGGAGGAGAGCTGCAGGAACCAGAGCCAGAGGGGCCAGAAAAGCAGCCCAGGAATCAGGTGAGATTCTGGGAGCAGAGTCACAGAAGCAGCCTTCAGAGCAGACCTGCTCTGAGAGAGCTGTAGCAACTGGAGCCAGAGAGGCCAGAGAAGCAGCCCAGGGCGCTGAAGGCAGAGCAGCAGCAGCAGCCGTGCTGAGGCAGAGTGGAGCTGGAGCTGGGGCTGGAGCAGTCCGGAGCTGGGTGCAGTGAGCAGCTGGGGAGAGCGAGGGGGACCCCGGGCAGTGGGACCAGCACAGGGAGACGCCTCAGCCAAGAGGTCCTGCAAGCCAGACTTGGAGGGGGATCATAACCCTGACAGGGCGGGGGTGACGCTGGGGAGAAGGGTCCTGCCACCCAGAGCCTGAGAGTGTGTGGCCACCGCCAGAGCAAATGTCCAACCCGCAGCATCCCTGCAGCACAGCCAGGGCCCGAGGAGGAGACCTGGGACCTACAAGGAACAGACTGTGAACTGCCCTGATGTTCCAGAGACACTGTTTGTGACGTTCTCTGCCACAGAGCAGCGTGATGTGTTTTCCTTTAACCTCTTCTGTTTTTCCTTATTCTTTTTTAAAATTAATTGTTAATTAAATAACTTGTATTTGCTTTAAATTGTATGATGTGATCAGTGGGTCAGGGAGGGGCGCAGTGCAGAGAGAGTACCCCGGAGTGGGGACATTCTAGCCCCTGTCCTGGGTGACCACAGCAGGGCTGGGGGTTGAGCCCCCTCAGGAATCCTGGGCCCAACCTTGTTGGGGTTCTGAGGACTCTGCCAGAAAGGAGAGTGGAGGGGGAGTCCTCAAGGGCAGGGAGGCCTCTGGGTAAAGGAAGTGGGAGCGAGGACTCAGATCCTTTCGCTAGCCCACTTCACCGGGGTAGTGCAGAAGCCAGGAAAGTTCCCCACAATAGTGGGACCATTCCCCCGCTTACATTAAGTCTATGGTGGAATATCTCAAAACACTGCTTCAGAAGCAGAGAGTAGAATCCAAAATAGGTTAATTGGTCATTCTTTTCTTGTATGACTGTTGACATTTTTCTGAAGTGACATCATTTGTGAAGTATGCACTCTGTTATAACTGGCTCTTTTGAAGGACTATAATAAATTGCTGCACACAGGGTTCCACACTGACAAATACAGGAAGGAGAAATAACCCAGAGCAAACCACTACAAACCCAGCACAAAGTGGTAGGATCCTCACACACAAAGAACAAAACATTTGTTTGTAGTGTGCAGCAAATAGGCCTATTAATACCCACAGGAGAACCTTAAAGAGACAGGTTCCTTCACAGGGCATTGTTCATTCTCTGCGTGCTCAGGAAATGGCAGCCATGCTGCAACATAGTAGAGTTTATTTATCTGTAACTATATATTGTTATATAAAAATAAAAACACAGAAAAACTATGTTAAAAGGACATTGACTTTGCAACCTTAGTAATCACTGAAAAGTTGGGAAATCACACAATTAAGGTTGCCTGTGCAACCTTCATTCAGCCCCTTTGTGCTTATGCATTATAACACAGTCTTACACAATCACATACTATTTTTTTTCCACAGGACCCTTGCTTCATTCACTTGATTAGCAGGTATTCAATATTTTGTTTTCTTCTCATTGTTCAGTGTGTGCCTCCTCCCTTATTTACTGCATGCTATTCAAGCCCTGGTGTGAGGGCAGAATCATTAATTTCTTCTTGGGCTTTTTTGAGATGCTCATCATGACACTCTCTGAGTGCTTCACCAACATCAATTTATTTTCAAAACACCCCCGTAAGATCCCCATTTTATAGACGAGGTACTGAGGCAGAAAGATTTAAGTTCTCATTTTGGGTACCCAATCCGAGACACCTTGGATCTGATTTCATAGCACATGTAAAACTTTATGTTCAAAGCACAGCTACTGTTGACTTCAGTTGCAGCTCTGAGCACTCAGCACTAGTACAATCAGGGTCTCAAGTTAGGCACCCAGAAAATTAAGAACAGACAGTGACCAGTTTAAGTGACTCACCCAGCATCACATAGGAGCTCTGTGGCACAGGCAGGGATAATATCCAGTTCTCCAGGGCTGCATTCAACTGCTTTAACCATGAGCCCAGTCCTACTCTCCCTACTCCCCACACTCAGGTTCACTCTCTCAGCCTCCAATTCCCAGTTACAGTTTCTCTTCTCCCCCTACCTCCAGTTCCTATCCCATTAGATTGCTTGCTTGTCCCAAACTTCTCCTTTCCCTCCCCCAGTCCAGCTTTTGCCCTGCCCTCTGCGTGAGCTCCAATAGGAGGGTTACAGATTGCACAGGAAATACAGGCTCCCAGCTCTTCAGTTTCAGCCCAGCTCCACCCCGGCCCAAGGCAGCTGGGAGCAGCCATCACAGGGAAAGTCCAGCATTGCTCCTGTAGCCCAGGGCTGGAATATGCTCATTGGCTCCATGGGCATGACGCACAGGCAGTCTGGTCAGCTCTGGGAGCTGGGAGAGGCCCAAGCATGCCCAGTGTGGAAGCAATCTTTGGAGATTTTACTTGCTAAAACTGAAGAAGTCTCTTCTGAGCAGGTATGGCCTGAGATTTTTCAAAGGCTTACTGTATGGCCACATTTGGAGGGATTTTCACAGGGAACATCAAAAAGCACAGCCCTGACACAAAGGCTACTCCTGTCAAAATGGTAAGTCCCTGCTACAAAGCCTAGACTTCTCCAGGGAACGGCTTCCAGAACACTTTCACATGGGCAAAACAACTTATTTCCCCCCAGCCTCCTTCTTGGAAATGCTGGACTTTTTTAGTGAAATATTTCATAAAAGGAAAAAAAAAATTCAGCCTGAACCAGATACATGACATGAGAAATTTCAGCCCAATTGGTCAAAGTTTGGCACAGTTAAAAGCAGCTGAAAACAGGGTCTTATAACGAGAAGTGCTGAGCAACCTTCATGGCAGGCAGTGCTCTCAGAACACGTTTTCCATGGTTAATATGTTGCTTTTTCTTCTCTAGACCTGTACACCAGGCTGGTGGGATCCTCGCCTCTCAGGCCTGGTCTACACTACGCATTTAAACCGATTTTAGCAGTGTTAAACCGATTTAACGCTGCACCCGTCCACACTACGAGGTCCTTTATATCGATATAAAGGGCTCTTTAAATCGGTTTCTGTACTCCTCCCCAAAGGGACGAGTAGCGCTAAAATCGGTATTACCATATCGGATTAGGGTTAGTGTGGCCGCAAATTGATGGTATTGGTCTCCGGGTGGTATCCCACAGTGCACCACTGTGACCGCTCTGGACAGCAATCTGAACTCGGATGCGGTGGCCAGGTAAACAAGAAAAGCTCCGCGAACTTTTGAATTACATTTCCTGTTTGCCCAGCATGGAGCTCAGATCAGCACAGGTGGCGATGCAGTCCCAAATCCAAAAAGAGCTCCAGCATGGACCGTACAGGAGGTACTGGATCTGATCGCTGTATGGGGAGACAAATCTGTTCTATCAGAGCTCCGTTACAGAAGACGAAATGTCAAAGCGTTTGAAAAAAATCTCCAGGCTACACAGTGTTGCGTGACAAGCGTTAACGGAAAGCCAAAGAATCAAATGGACGCTCATGGAGGGAGGGAGGGGGTACTGAGGACTCCAGCTATCCCACAGACCACAGCAGTCTCCGAAAACTATTTGCATTCTTGGCTAAGCTCCCAGTGCCTGTAGGTTCAAACACATTGTCCAGCGTGGTTCAGGGTATAGCTCGTCAATTTACTCCCTCCCTCCACCACATGAAAGAAAAGGGAAAGAAATCGTTTCTTGACTTTTTTCAGTGTCACTCTATGTCTACTGAATGCTGGTGGTAGACGCAATGCTGCAGCGGTGAAGAGCAGTATCCGCTCCTCTCCCCTCCCTGGTGGCAGATGGTACAATATGATTGCTATCCATCATCACCATCAGCCCGTGAGTGCTCCTGGCTGGCCTCAGGTGAGGCTGGCCGGGGGCGCCTGGATAAAAATAGGAATGATTCCTGGTCATTCCTAGTAGATGGTACAGAACGGCTGGTAACCATCCTCATCATAGCAACTGGGGGCTGAGCTCCATCAGCCCCCTCCCTTTCCTGTGTAAAGAAAAGATTCTGTACTGCCTGGACTATCATAGCAGCGGGATGCTGGGCTCCTCTCCTCCGCACTGCTTAATGTCCTGCCTGGACTGTCATAGCAGCGGGAGGCTGCCTCCCCCTCATTTTATCTCACTAACAAGTCACTGTTTCTTATTCCTGCATTCTTTATAACTTCATGACACAAATGGGGAGGACACTGCCACGGTAGCCCAGGAAGGTTGGGGGAGGAGGGAAGCAACAGGTGGGGTTGTTGCAGGGGCAGCCCCCGTGAATGGCATATAGCTCATCATTTCTGTGGGATCTGACATGGAGCAGCTGTGCTCTCTGATACACTGGTTCTCTAGTACACTTGCCCCATATTCTAGGCAGGACTGACTCTATTTTTAGAAACCATAAAGAAGTGATTGACTTGGGGAGTCATTCCCAGTTTTGCCTTTGTGCCCCCAGCCAACCTCTGCCAGGGGCACCCATGATAGCAGCAGACAGTACAGAATGACAGATAACCATCATCTTACTGCTAATTTACAATGGCAGCAGATGGTACAGAACAACTGATAACCATCTCTGCTATCATGCAAAAGCAAATGAATGCTGCTGTGTAGCGCTACAGTAATGCCTCTGTTAGCGGCATCCAGTACACATACGGTGACAGTAAAAAAAAAAAAAGCTGAACGGGCTCCATGGTTGCCGTGCTATGGCATCTGCCAGGGCAATCCAGGGAAAAAGGGTGCGAAATGATTGTCTGCCATTGTTTTCCCGGAGGAAGGAATGAGTGAAGACATTTACCCAGAACCATCCGTGACAATGATTTTTGCCCCATCAGGCACTGGGATCTCAACCCAGAATTCCAAGGGGCGGGGGAGACTGCGGAAACTATGGGATAGCTACAGAATAGCTACCCACAGTGCAACGCTCCCGAAATCAATGCTAGCCTCGGACCATGGACGCACACCGCCGAATTAATGTGCTTAGTGTGGCCACATGCACTCGACTTTATACAATCTGTTTTACAAAACCGGTTTATGTAAAATCGGAATAATCCCGTAGTGTAGACGTACCCTCAGTGCTCAACTAGCAGCTGCTAGAAGAGAACTCAGTCCACTCTTTTCCCTGTGTGTCTGCTGATATAAGGACCAGAGCAGAGATTAACATACAAGAAGAGAGAATTAGAGGGGGATTGAAGGGTGACTGCTGCACTCCAGGGGAGACTGCATGTGGCTGCAAATCAAGTTCCATGCTAGGGGCAGTCCGGCACTCGCACAGGGAAGTTCAAAGCCCTTGGAATGCCTGTTGCCTTGCTCTCAAGGGTGCAGAGTAAATGAAGGGTAGAGAGGAGCACAGACTGTCTGAAGAGACGTGCTATCCTCCTCGTGCTAATGAGGTGCTTAGGCTCTCCTGTCTCTCAGCAGATGTAACCTGGCTCTCAAGCAGCAGTGCTTTCATTAACATCATCATCCTCAACTTACTCAAAATGAGGTAGACACAGTTTGCTCAAACTTTCCAAAAATTGGGACTGACAGACATCAAGCACAGAGCACGTTAACCAAAAGAGAGAGGTTCAAGTTTTGAACATGTGGAAACAGGTAGTTACGTAGAAGTCTCAAGGTGACACTGATGAGAAGGTTGGCTCCAGACAGATATTGTAACAACATATGCAAATAATGTTTTAATGTTAATTTAGCTGTTCTCTTATCCTTCTGCTGGGTTGGGGATGCAATGATTATTTAAACGATCATACAATCCCAATGTTAGAGGTTCATTTTGTAATATGCATAACAGTAATGTTGAGCACTTCTTATAGCATTTTATGCAATTCCTGCTTTACAGTTTGACAAATGTAGGAAGCTGCTAGAGATAGTGAACAATCAGAATTAAAAATTTGATCCCGTATATCTTTCAGTAAATCAGGTTCATCTGTAAAGCACCGCACTTAGCAGCGTGCTAATATCTCTGATGACTGACACTGAATAAAATAACAAGTTGCAGTCTCCCCAGGGAACTACTGAAACTAACCTATTTTCCTTTCTTCTGAGTAGGTTTGTCATATCAGCTCTAGGCCCGTCAAGTCACCAATTTTTTATTTCCATCTTGAGTGTATTTCAAAGCAGGGAGCGTGCTTTTAAACAGCATTGGAGGGAGGGATACATTTTTTATAAACAAAAGAGAATTAGATTGGAGTTTGTTTTTCATCAGCTTCTCTCCATTCTCTCCAATGTATTGACTTAATTTAATTTAATTGTATTTAAAATTACCACAGTCTAATGAAAAGATTGAGGCAGTAGAAGCAATAAATCATTTCAAAAGTCTACTCAAGTGCAGAACTCAGACATGATTGAAACGTCAAGAAAAGGGAACAAAAAAGAACACTGGGCACGTCAGGACCAGACAGAGGAATTTTATAATAATCAACAAGACATGGCCACAGATCAGGCAGTGCTGGACAAAAGCCAAGGGATGAGCCACTTGCAACTACTTTGGAGACCAACTGCCCATTCCAATATTTTTACCTTTTTTTTTTGTATTATAAATCACCACTTATTGGGAAATAATCATTCCAGATGTGTTACTGAGCTAACGGGAAATGAGGTTTAAATCCTCCATATATCATGTTCTATTTCATGGCCAGATTGGATCCAATCCTGTTCCCTTTGAAGTCAATGGACCTGTCATCTGATCCTGTTCCCATTCTTAGAATGTCTTTAACTCTTTCCCTCCCCTCTGAGGGAATTTAAGTTGGGAGAACCAAAGTCTGAACTAACTTTTTTCTCATGTTTGTTGGCAAAGCCCATGACATTTTCCATATAGATGCTTTTCAGGTTTCTTTTCCTAATAACCGTACGATATCAAACCAGCACATGCCTCACAGTCCTCCCAAATAACCCACAATAATAAGCCAGTGAGCTGTCTGGTTCACACGAGTGACCTTGTCTTAACAAACCAGTAGACACCAAGCTCAGTGCTCAGAAGTGAGTGAGAGGTCAATTTCAAGAGATTTGACTTTTTTAAGCACCAAAAATGTGGGATGCTCATTAAGAACAGGTTGTGCAACCAGATTTCTGCTACTTTCGCTTCTTGACCAAGCCAGATTTCTAGATATGGTTTGGAGAAGTGGGTTCGGAGTGGATATGAACTGACCTGAATGTTTGCCCAAACAGTCCCTGCCCTAGAGCCTAGGATTTAGACAGTATGCAACAGCTGAATGGAGGGGAAGGGACTGGGGACGAGGGAACAGTAGAGACAGACATGTTTGCAAAAAGGAGCTCATGAATAACCCTACAATAACAAACCCTATCCAACAAGCAACATGGACACAGCTTAGCATTCTGGGGCAACCCTAGAGACACCAGCTAGCATGCAGTGCCCAGGGCTCACGTGCAATCTGGCCTTTGTGTTTTGTGAGCATGATGGGAAAAAAAAAACAAGTCAAGCAAGGAAACAACAAAGATTTCAAGTTTACAAAGGGTGGTTACAAGCCACAGCAATTAAAGAGTTAGGGAAAATCTCAGCAATATCCTTTTAAACTCCAAGATTGATAAAGCTGCTTTTCTACTTCCCACCTAACCTGAAAAAAAAGCCTTGGCACATACTGTTTGTCTTGAGCCTGGCAGGTTCGCTGTTCCGGCTGCCAGCTTGGTTTATGGCCTTGACTAGGAAGATGTATCTGGTGCCACTCTGGAGCCCATGCACGGTGTAGTGGTTCTGTTTGATGTTAGGGACAATCATCCAGCTATCCATGGAGTTATACAGACCTGCAGTACAGGAGCAAGGCATGGAGAGGAGATTTATTACTAGGTAATCGAGTCAGAGGACAAGATATAATGCAAAGGCAACACAAGCTGGTAAAGTGGAGTTCATGGACTCTGCATCCTTCAGACTGATTTACTGTCTGCCCAGGAGTTAACAATAGAAACTTGCTGAAGTAGCTGAAGAAAAATTTACATAATGATAGAAAACGGCTGCTGGGGGATTCTTTTTATTATCACATGAAAGCGAAGCTTGATAAGTCAAATCTGGCATCATGGCCAGGGAATGGTGAGAAAGGGGATGCAGGCATTGCAGTCAGCCCGTCATGTTGTTATCTGGGGAAGGGACGGAGGTGAGGGCCAGAGAAAACTTTGGAAAAAAATTAAAATATAAAGATTCTTCCAGGTCCAGGCCACCTGGAAGATGAAACATCCAGCAGAGTATGCCTGGGAGAAGACAAGATAAGCCAAATAATAGCTGCTGATAAGACCTCACTGAGTGGGCAGGCTTGATTGTTGGGCTGTCTCTGGCTTAGGACTCACATTCATTAGAGCTGCTTAAAAGGGTTGCTAATGAGCTCCAGGTGTAAGCTTTCCCATTAATTGTGGGAGAGTAGCACCAGTGTTCACACCAGGAGGAGCATGCAGCTGTGCTGGGTGACCGGAGAGCACTCACAGTTTGTACCTTAATGCAGAGTGATTTGTTTATCAGATGAAAGGTCTTTGCCTGAGCTTGTTTCTATGAACCAGCACCTATAAACTTAACCCACCCTCCTGCAGCCACTCAAATTAGCTTTCCCTGTCTACAGGGATTACCATTACAACAGGGTCTGAGCAATGCTGCTAATATGCTGCGGCCTCACTGAGTTTCCTTTTCAAGTTGCCATGTAAAATGCAAATAAAATACTGCTGTGCAAGGGGACTTACATGAGCAAAATGAGAAACAAATGCTTCAGGAAGTGCATCTTAGAAAGGCTGTGAGCTCTTGATGGCATTTACTTGGTTGTAATAAACGAAGGCAGTGAGGGGAATGGACTGGCAGCAACACACTGCCTGCCAGTGGAATTTCATTATCTGGATGCCACCTCGTGCACAGCAGTGCTTTCACCAGCCAATGTAATCCTGTCATGCTGGCGTGTCCTTTTCACTGCTCAGTCTGTTGTAATGTTAAGAACATTGAAGTGATGACCCTCCCCACGCACCACACACATGCATTCCACACATGCTCAGCGTGCAAGGAGAACCCACCAGGGTGGAACTAAGAAGCACTGTCAGTACAGCAGTTCTGTCTGTTCTCCATATAGGATGGTGCTGGAACCCTGCAGCTGCTTCCACCCTCTTGTAAAACAAAACATTTCCCTTGGCGATGCCCACTTCTCCCCTACATTGCTGTCCTGGCTGCAAGTATAAATTTCCCACAACCATACACAATTTCACCAAACAGCATTTACGGCTTGGGTCAATATTTATTCCTTTTCATTAGCCATTGCTGCTACCATTACAGCCCACAAGGGTAAAGGGCATTCACCTCCGTACAGCAAGCCAGCACAAGGTCTATGTACCAATGCCTAATGGCCTCTCTTGAATGAAACATGAGCTTGTTCACCTCTCACAATTTCTCTCCCCTCCAGGAAAATCTTGCTGTGTCACTCAGCAAGTTGTAATGGGTGACACCACAGCCCTGTGACACAGCCTATTAAAAATAAAAGGAAATATGACATTTGTACTGCTTTATGGTTCTAATACCTTCCCACTGGTCACATAAATACCACATGGGGCTCAGTGTTCACAGATTAAAAGGGGAAAGGAAGGTACAGCTATAATTAATATTAATCCATGAGTGACACTACAGGCCAGTGTAACTCATCTTAGCCCTCGTCCAGACTAACCCGCGGCATCGGCGGGTTAAAATTGATTGCTCGGGGATCGATATATCGCATCTAGTCTGGACGCGATGTATCGATCCCCGAGCGCGCTTACATCGATTCCGGAACTCCATCAATCCGAACGGAGTTCCGGAATCGACACGGAGAGCCGCGAACATCGATGCTGCGCCGTCCAGACGGGTGAGTACCTCGATTTTAGAAATTCGACTTCAGCTACGTTATTCCCGTAGCTGAAGTTGCGTATCTAAAATCGATTTTAATTCCTAGTCTGGACGTGGCCTCAGTAATATGTCACTTTGTCTCCCTTTAATGGCTGATTCATATAAGAGATTAAAAGTCTACTAAAGCTATCACCTAAAGGAGTTATTCAAGTAGTTCAGAAACAGTGGCGGATTATTCTTTTAGCATTGACGGTCCCCAATTAGGTGGTCATTATACAGGCACATTATGTGATATTCTGTAATAAAACAGGATTTCTAAGTAGCAAGGGAAAGGAAAACAGCAACATTACATCTATGAGGGACATTCTTATTACAGATACCTGTGCTATAAGCAAATGCTAATGTCAGTTAGAGAAGAAACTCCAGTGAACAGCTGCTATAGACCACCAGGACTGGAGGAAACAGACAATGAAACATTCCTGGACCAATTTGAAGTATTCAGACCCATGGTCTAGGTGGATGGCAACTACCCAAGTATCATCTGTTGCGTGACAGACACTCAGGCATGGGTACCAAAGATGTTCCCAGGTAAATCAGAAAACACCTGTATGACAGAGAATCCAACATAGCACTACTTCTTATCAACAGAGAGGAACCAGCTGGGAATACAAGAATAATAAGGAAATTTGAACCTATGATTACAGGCTACTTGGATTCAGGTTGGTAAAGGGTGGAGCATAGAATAAAGCAGTACATGACTATTGGATTTCAGAGAAGGAAATTTAGGGAATGAAGGAACCTACTGAATAGGGTGCAACAGGAGGAAGTATTAAAAAAATCCATATGTGTGCACGTCTATGTGGAAGAAGACGGGGAACTGCTCCACACCTCACACTTCATGTAGAGCAGAGGACAGTTCCTCTGAGAAACAAAGAGTATAGCAAGAAAAACAGCCAAAGGGGCTCTGCTTAGGATTGTGGGACAGATTGGAGGGGTAAAAAAACATAAGCAGGAAATGGAAATTGAGCTGTTATCAATATGTATTCAAATGATATATTGAAATGTGAAAGGAACAGTTGGAGTTCAAAAATAGAAATATCACATAGATTAGAAAACAGATTTTCAGAAAGGACTACACATAATTTGTCTGAGAGATGGGGAGTATGGAGCAGATTTCAACACAAACTAAAAACGCTTTGCAAAAGAGCCACAAAAATGCAAAACCCCAGGAAACAATCCGCTAAGCCACCTCAGCTATACTGGTAGATCCATGTGAAGACTCTGCATGGCTGTGTTAAGTGACTGTTGTTGCTGGCTCATGACATGAGGGGGCACAGGTGCTGGCTACGTGGGAAGTGGAGGAATGGCGCTGGCTGAAGACGTGAGGAGGGTCAGGCGCTGGCTGGGTGGGAGGTGGAGGAATGGTGCTGGCTGAAGACAGGGGACGATGGTGATGGCTAAGGATGTGAGGGGGTGCTGGTGCGGGCTGGGTGGAAGGTGGTGGGATGGAGCCAACTGAGGGTGTCGGGGGGGTGATAATGATGGTTAAGGACATGAGGGAGCACTGGCTGGGTGGGAGGTGGAGGGATGGGGCTGACTGAGGATGTGAGGGGGTGCAGGTGCTCGATGGGTGGGAGATGGAGAGATGGCGCTGACTGAG
Organism: Gopherus flavomarginatus; assembly: GCF_025201925.1. Taxonomy (NCBI): domain Eukaryota; kingdom Metazoa; phylum Chordata; order Testudines; family Testudinidae; genus Gopherus; species Gopherus flavomarginatus. Next base: position 53,167,337 of record NC_066624.1, read on the forward strand.
GACATGAGGGGGTGCTGGTGCTGGCTGGGTGGGAGGTGGAGGGATGGCGCTGACTGAGGATATGAGGGGGTGCATGTGCTGACTGGAAGGTGGATGGGTGGCACTGACTGAGGACGTGAGGGGGCATTGGCTGGGTGGGAGGTGGAGGGATGCACTGGCTGAGGATGTGAGGGGTCCATGGTGATGGCTGTGGACATGAGGGGGAGCTGGCTGGGTGAAATGGGGAGAAATGGTGCTGGCTGAGGACATGAGAGGGCGCAGGTGCTGGCTGTGTGGGAGGTGGAGGGATGGCACTGGCTGAGGACATGAGGGGGAGCTGGCGCTGGCTGGGTGGGAGGTGAAGGGATGGTGCCGAGGACGTGAGGGGCCACAGGTGCTGGCTGAGGATGTGAGGGGGTGGAGACGTGGCTGTGTGAGAGGTGGAAGGATGGTGCTGGCTGGGTGAGAGGTGAAGAAATGGTGCTGGCTGAGGACCATTAATGGTGGTTTAGAATCTTGATGGCTCCCATTGACTAAAACAATTGGTTGTAAATGGCTCTGTTTACTTGTAAACCTTCCTGTATTCCCATAAATCAGGCCGGGAAGAATGGAGACTTGGGGTCTCACAGGACATGTGACCATGTTGCCTAGAATCCATCTTAAACCTGATGCTTTTCCATTTAGAAGGAGGGGTCGGGCCCAGAGAGACAAAAGATTTCTGCCTTATGCCAAAGCTATAAAGGGGATGGAACAGAACAAAGCAGAAATCCACTAGTTACCACCTGAGCTGGAACTAACAAGAACTGTACCAGGGGAAAGTATTTGGCCCAGACTAAGGAGGAGTCTAGTCTGTGAAAGAAGCTTATTGAAACATCTCTGAGAGTGTTTCAGTTTCCTGTATTCAGTTTCTTAATGTATTAGGCTTAGACTTGTGTGTTTTTGTTTTATTTTGCTTGGTATCTTACTTTGTTTTGTCTGTTTTTAGTTGAAACCACTGAAATCCTACTTTTTATACTTAATAAAATCACGTTTATTAGTTGACCCAGAGTTAGTGATTAATATTTGGGGGAGCAAACAGCTGTGTGCATATCTCTCTATCAGTGTTATTGAGGGTGGACAATTAATGAGTTTACCCTGTATAAGCTTTATACAGAGTAAAATGGATTTATTTGGGGTTTGGATCCCTTGGGAGCTGGGTGTCTGGGTGCTGGAGACAGGAAACCTGCCGAGCAATTTTGGTTAAAGTCTTTGGGGGCATGGTTCAGACCCTGGGTCTGTGTTGCAGCGGAGTAGTGTGTCTGGCTCAACAAGACAGTGCTCTGGAGTCCCAAGCTGGCAGGGAAAATGGGCTCAGAGGTAGTTTCAGCATGTCAGGTGACAGTCCCAAGGGAGTCTCTGTAACTGAACCCATCACCGAGGGATGGCACTGACTAAGGAACTGAGGGGGTGCAGGTGCTCTCTGGTTGGGAGGTGGATGAATGGCGCTGACTGAGGACGTGAGGGGGCAATGGCACTTGCTAAGGACATGAGGGGGCACAGACGCTAGCAGAGGATGTGTGGGGGCACAGGTGCTGTTTGGGTGGGAGACAGAGGGATGGTCCTGGATGAGGACGTGAGGGGGTGCTGGCAGGATGAGAGATAGAGAAATGGTTCTGACCGAGGAAGTGAAGGGGAGCTGGCTGGGTTGGAGGTGGAGGGATGGCGCTGGCTGGTTGGGAGGTGGAGGGATGGCACTGGCTGAGGATGTGACAGGCCGATGGCTGAGGACGTAAGGGGGTGCAGGCGCTGGCTGGGTGGGAGGTGGAGGGATGGTGCTGACTGAGGACATGAGGGGGCATAGGTGCTGGCGAGGTGGGAGTTGGAGGGATGGCGCTGGTTAAGGATAGGAGGAGGTGCTGGCCTTTGCTGAGGATGTGAGCTGGTGCTGGTGGTGGCTAAGGACATGAGGGTGCACTGGCTGTGTTGGAGGTGGTGGGATGGTGCTGTCTGAGGCTGTGAGGGGGCACTGGCTAAGGATGTGAGGGGGTGCAGGCTCTGGCGTTGGCTGAGCACGTGAAGTGGCACTGGCTGGGTGGGAGGTGGAGGAATGGTGTTGACTGCGGATGTGAGGGGGCTCTGGTGCTGGCTGGGTGGGAGTAGGAGGAATGGCGCTGGCTTCTGGGCTAGAGGGAAGTAAGGCATGAAGAGGTAATAATGAGTTGTGGGGAAGGGGATGTTGGATTACTGAAGGAGGTCCAATGACCTTCTCTTGATGACAACGGGAACATGGATGGAGGAAAGTGCAGGTGGCTTCCGTCCTCTAGCAGCTGTGCGCCGCCACTCAAGTGTGTTATGTGTGCTGGGCTGTAGGAAGCATGTGGAGAAGGTGTGCGCTAGCAGCCACTAGTGCACTAGTTAAATTCCCTCCTTAGCCCCAACATTTCACTTGTGCTGAATGGCTGGATCATGGCTGGGTCATGGGGGGCCAGACCTAGTAGCCAGAGCCCACTGTCACAACCTTCGGTGGGGAGGGAAGTTCCATAGCTCCCCCAGTAGGTGTTTCAGTGCAGCCAACTACCCCTAGTTGAGCCTCCTTGGGTCTGCATGCAACATTTGCTGACTCCTACCCCTGCAGTCAGCTGAGTTCTGAAGGGAACATAACTTTCTGTTCTCACCAGTGAGTGAGGGTGTCATGAAGGGTCAGTCAACAGATGTCAAGGATCAGGGGAAAATGTGGGACATGGATCTCACCGAATTGCATCATTTCTCCGTGTTCCTGAATAACAGCCTCCAGGAGGACAATCTCCTCCTCAACTGGATAAAGGGCATGGCCTTGTGTAGCAGGAGAAGCTTTAGAGTCTGAGCTGTAGCTGCATCCATGAAATTGTTTGCTGCTCCCAAATTGATGAGGGCTTGTTGGAGGGGAATCTGTCAGGGTCCCCTAGTATGCGCAGCTTGATAGGCACCTGCAAAGTGGAAGCCTGTGGATGGGCCTCAGGGTGCAGTTCAGTGAGGACTAAGGTATGGGGAAGTTCTATTCTTTCAAGGTCCATGGCAGCTCCCCACACCAGTCCTGGGTTGGCTTGTGTCCCTAGGCTCTTTGGCATTCGTACTGGGCAGGCTGAGATGGCATGACCAGTTTCACCACAGTAGAAGCCCAAGTGATGGTGTTGTTCCTTTTCTTCAGGTGTGAGTTGCTGGTCAGTCAGATGGCTTGCATGGGTTCAGCAGGTGATACAGCAGTTGGGGTCATGATCCACAGTAAGAGAGGTTGCAGGCAACCGCTTTCTCCTCCCTTTGTTCTCACAGCTGATTATCCATGCATATGGTAAGGTCCACAAAGGCATCTAGGCCTGCTGTCATCTCTACATGGGCCAGTCATCTTTGATTTCTCCCTGCAAGCTCCATCGGAACTGGTATGGCTGTGCTGCTTCATTCCACTCTGTATGTGCTGTAGGGTGGCGGAAGAGCACTGCATAGGAGGCCATCATGCCTGACCCCTGCCGGAGCCCTCTCAGGGCTGCCTCGGCTGCTTGTGCTCAGTGCAGGTCATTGAAGATGGTTGACATCAACTGGAGAAAAGCATCCCAGTGCAACAGCACCAGGCTATGGCCTTCCAGCAAGGGGGAGGCCCAGTCTAATGCATCTCCTGTCAGCAGGCTGATTACCAGGGCTGCGTTAGCCTGGTCAGAGGCACAGATTTGGGGATGCACCTGGAACAGAAGGTGGCATTGGTTCATGAAGCCCTGGAACTGCCACCGATTCCTGTCAAGCCATTGTGGCAATGGTATTGCAGGCCTCTGTTCAGGGCCAGACCCTGCACACTGCATTGGCAGCACAGTATTCTCCACTCAGCTGCCTCACTTGCTCCTGCAGCTGCTAGTTGTCTGAGGTTATCTGCACAATTTGTGCCTGCAGTGCTTGATTATAAGTGTGTGTGTGGGGGGCATTTGGGGGAGTCCAATGCTTCTAGTGTGGTCTGAACAGCCTGTCACAGACAGGTTGTGGGCAGCCCGACATAGCAGTCAGAGCCAGAGTGCAGTCACAAGATAGGAGTCAGCTGGGTCAGGACACCAGGAGTTAGAATCACAAATCAGATGCCCGGAGTCACACTGGGTCAGAATGCCAAGAAATCAAGATAGGGGGCACACAGTGTAGAACAGGATGCAGCCCAGTTGTTCAGACAGCTTCCTGGTCCTGCTGTTGGCTTAAATAGGGACAATAGGCCAATCAGCTGCTCCGGGATTCCACCAATAGAACTGCAGGGGCAGAGCCTCCAACTGGGGCTGGGCTTCATGGATCCCAGGTATGCAAGCATTAGCAGGCTATCTGGTGAAGGGTTGGAGGTTAGCTGCTCCTGCAGACCCAGGTTTGAGACCCATGGGTCATACAGCGAGGTGAGCTGGAGTTTGGAAGGCTGGGTTGACTAACTGTGCTTTCCCCCGCCCCCCATAAGCAAACACTGTAATCATGCCATAAGTATTTGAGATGGGAAAGGACTCTTAGGTCCCATCCAGCCCATCCCTTGGGGCCAGCATCAGGCTGAGTCCCACAATTCACTTTCTAGTATCTTCTGCAGGCCAGTTTTAAATGGCCCAAGCAGGGGTCTCACTCTGCTCCCATCCCTCCATCCAATACATCTCATGCTCAGGAAGCCTTTCCTGGGATTCACCTTACTGTTCCTCTTCCTCACTGTAGCTCCATAACTCTCAGTTCTATCCCTGGGTATAACTAGGGCAATGCTTGGTATGAGTCATTGTTGTTTTTTAGCTCCTGGCTGGTTAGCTCAGATCACAAGAAGGGGAGGACAGGCTGCATGTGTCCATATGCATTTTGTCTGAAATGTTTGTTTAAAGCACCTAGAGGATCAGGGCATCACTATTTTAAGCACAAGGTGAAATAGCTACAATAAAGAGATACAAAATTGACTGTGCCCCAAATAACTGACCAATTGCCTTCCTCAGGCTCTGCAGCCTTCAAACGCTCAGAGTTTGGCTACAGTTGCAGCTGTACAGCACTGGGAGTTAAAGCTGTCTTTGTACAGCTGTGTAGGGAAAGCGCTGCAGAGTGGCCACACTGACAGCTACCGGTGCTGCAGTGTGGCCACATTTGCAGCAGTGTTGGGAGTGGTGCATTATGGGCAGCTATCCCAGCATTCAAGTGGCTGCAACGGTGCTTTTCAAAAGAGGGGGGTGGGGTGGAGTGTGACCACTTCCCCCACCCCTCTCTTATTCACTCTTAAATGCAAATAGCTTTCAGACCAGATAAGCAGCTGCTCCGAGGGACTCCCTTTCCCCCCACCCGCCGCCGTGCTGTTTCTCTGCTCAAGCAAACACTAGCTGTGGACATTCCCTGCCTGCCTCTGCTGGAGCAAACAATTGCTGCATTTGTTTTTTAGATAAGCAGCTCCGGGAGCCCCGAGTTCACAACAAAACAAAGAGTTCTTTAGTTAAAAGCATTATGGGAAAATTCCGGAGGTCAGTTACAGCGTAGTAAGATTAATCACTATTTACACTGGCACTCCAGCGCTGCAGCACCAGCACTGTTCTCTTTATTCCTCTCATCCATGTGGAGTACAACCAGCGCTGTAGCCAGGGAGATACAGGTCTGTATGTGCCTTGCCAGTGTGGACGGGGAATAAGTTACAGCGCTGTAAAGCCACCACCAGCGCTGTAACTCTCAAGTGTAGCCAAGCCCTCAGAGATTTATCATGTGTACCCTATATTGTTGCACAACAACACTCTCATAATGTCTCATAAGCCCTCCAACATCCAGGAACTTTTGCTGCTCTTGCACGTACTTCCTCTGGTCTGACTACACCCTTCTATTAATGCAGTGTCCAAGAACTAATGCCATTTTCCAGCTGTGATCTCACCGGAGCTCCACAACCCTCTCCTCTGTGACCTGGAGCCATTCCACTGCCTTTGTGTTGACATTGCTCATTGTAATCTCTCAGCTCCAGAATCTCACTGTCCATTCGGTTCTCTGCAGTAGGTATCTTGTGGCATTGCTGCCTTACACGTTCACCCCACCCTGGGTTCTGTGACCAATTTTCTACTGATTTCAGGCAATTTTCCCAATGGACTCATCTTCATCTTTTCTGCCCACGTCAGATTTCCCTGTGACCCCCGGGGGTTCTTTCTTCATCTTCATTGCAGTTCAAAACTCCATCCAGTTTAGAAATATAGAGAGTGATCCATCTATCCCAGTATCCTGTCTCAGACAGTGGCCAGCATCAGAAGCCTTGGAGGAAGGTGAGAGAAAGTCTGTAGTGGGTAGTTATGGAATTACTTGCACATGGGGAAAACTTTTTCTTAATTCCCTCTCAGTCAGGGTTTGGCTGAGGCCTTGAATATGAAGGTTTATATCCCTGTACAAGCCTTTAAAAAACAAAAAAAACCAACCTTTTTATTTTAACTCTAGATGCTCTTGTTATCCAGATAAATTTCCAAATCCTACTAAGCCCTTGGTCTCAAAGATAGCTTGTGGCAATGAGTTCCATGGGCTAATTGTGTGTTGTGTGAAAGAGTATTTCCTTTAATTGAATGTCCCCATGTTCTTGTATTATGTTAGAGGATGAACAGCGTACCTTCTCCAGATGAGTCATTATTTTTTATATCTTTACCATGTGTCCTCTCAAACATTCCAATGTTTTCAATCTCTCTTCATCAGAGAGTTTTTCCAGACCTCTAATATTCTCGTCACCTGTCTCTGAATGGGTTACTCCAGGTGAAGGGGTACTATTGATTTTTTAACCTGAAATTGTCATTGACTTGCTGTTTACTCTCTTTTCTGAACTGTTAATGAAAATTTTAAATAAAACAAGTCCTAATGTTAATGCCTTTGGTGCTCATTAGGTGCTTTCTGTCAGCTCAACACACTGCTTGTGGCTGCACCATCCTTCACAGCTTCTAACCCATGTGCAATGTTCACATCCAAGCCTGTTCAAATGTGCTTGCTATGTTGGGAGATCCAGGTCATATGAACTCTGGTGGCTGCTTAAGAATGTGACTCAAAGGCCTGGTCTACTCTACATGTTTATACCGAATTTAGCAGCGTTAAACTGATTTAACCCTGCACCCGTCCACACAATGAAGCCTTTATATCGATATAAAGGGTTCTTAAAACCGATTTCTGTACTCCTCCCCGACGAGAGGAGTAGCGCTGAAATCGGTACTGCCATGTCAGATTAGGGTTAGTGTGGCTGCAATTCGACGGTATTGGCCTCCGGGTGGTATCTCACAGTGCACCTTTGTGACTGCTCTGGAAAACAATCAGAACTCAGATGTAGTGGCCTGGTAGACAGAAAAAGCCCCGCGAACTTTTGAATTTCATTTCCTGCTTGCCCAGTGTGGAGAGCTGATCAGCACGGGTGGCCATGCAGTCCCAAATCCAAAAAGAGCTCCAGCATGGACCGTACGGGAGATACTGGATCTGATCGCTGTATGGGAAGACAAATCTGTACTATCAGAGCTCCGTTACAGAAGACGAAATGACAAAGCATTTGAAAAAATCTCCAGGCTATGATAGACAGAGGCCACAGCAGGGACTCAACACAGTGCTGTGTGACAACTGTAACGGAAAGCCAAAAAATCAAATGGACGCTCATGGAGGGAGGGAGGGAGGACTGAGGACTCGAGCTATCCCACAGTTCCTGCAGTCTCCGAAAAGCATTTGCATTCTTGGCTGAGCTCCCAATGCCTGAAGGGTCAAAAACATTGTCAGGGGTGGTTCAGGGAATATGTTGTCAATTTACACTCCCCCCCCAAAGAAAAGGGAAAAAAATCATTTCTCACCTCTTTTCAGTGTCACCGTATGTCTACTGGATGCTGCTGGTAGACGAGGTGCTGCAGCGCTAAACAGCAGCATCCTCTCCTCTCCTCTCCGGTAGATGGTATGGTATGGTAAGGTATGGTACGGTACGATACGGTACGGTACAATACAGTACAATGACTGATAGCCATCCTCGTCATCATCCTGTGAGTGCTCCTGGCTGGCCTTAGTGAGGTTGGCTGGGGGTGCCTGGGCAAAAATGGGAATGACTCCCAGTCCCAGTTTACATACAGTGACAGTGAAAAAAGGCTAAATGGGCTCCATGGTTACCATGCTATGGCGTCTGCCAGGGCAATCCAGAGAAAAAGGGCGCGAAATGATTGTCTGCCATTGCTTTCATGGAGGAAGGAAGAGTGATGACATTTACCCAGAATCACTCGTGACACTGTTTTTGCTCTATCATGCATTGTGATCTCAAACCAGAATTCCAGTGGGCAGAGGAGACTGTGGGAACTGTGGGATAGCTACCCACAATGAAATGCTCTGGAAATCGACGCTAGCCTCGGTACATAGACGCACACCGCCGAATTAATGTGCTTAGTGTGGCCGCATGCACTCGACTTTATAAATCTGTTTTAAAAAACTGGTTTATGTAAAATCAGTATAATCCCATAGTGTAGACATACCAAAAGTTAGATCAGAACTCCCACACTCTGGTTGAAGAATGCAAGGTATGGAAGCTCCCCTACATTTGATGGAAGGTATAACTGCACAAGCACCTGGTATAGGAAGTCCTAGCCTAGAGGACTGCCATTCTCATCACAATGTTCAGGGGAAAAGATGTGAAGTCTTGTTAATATTAGCGAGCTTTGGGTTGAAAGTTCCATGCCAGACACTGAAAATTTACTGCCAGATTAGTTACTATTTGCAGCCTCTCGCTTTATGGGAGGCGAGGTGGTGCCACAGACAAAGGAACATGGCTATAAAACATCTCTACTGCAGCTTCCCGCTCCATACGGGGGAAGCATGCAAAGAGGTAAGAGTATAGTGCCAAATACCAAGTGTGACTGTACAAATGGTTTGCCCTGTGGACCAGAATATCAGGGCTTGTCTACATCAGAAAGTTGCAGCGCTGGTGAGGGAGTTACAGCGCTGCAACTTAGGAGGTGTACACATCTGCAGGGCACCACCAGCGCTGCAACTCCGTTTGCAGCGCTGGCCATACTCCCGTTTTGTCTCGGGTGTAGAGGATCCAGCGCTGGTGATCCAGCGCTGGTAATCAAATATAGACACTTACCAGCGCTTTTCTTGACCTCCGTGGAATAAGCAGGTATCCCAGCATACCTGAGGAAGCCTCTGGTAATCAAGCTGGTCTCCTTCCCCGGTTTGCTCTCGCGTTCCCCGAACCCCGAGCAAGCAGGTCTCCTTCCCTGAGGTTTGCTGGGTGGTTCCGGGAACGCGAGAGCAAACCGGGAAAGGAGACCAGCTTCGCCGCGGTTTGCTCTCGCGTTCCCCGGAACCACCCTGCAAACCGCAGGGAAGGAGACCTGCTTGTTCGGGGGTTCGGGGAACGAGAGAGCAAACCGGGAAAGGAGACCAGCTTCGCCGCGGTTTGCTCTCGCGTTCCCCGAACCCCGAGCAAGCAGGTCTCCTTCCCTGAGGTTTGCTGGGTGGTTCCGGGGACGCGAGAGCAAACCGGGAAAGGAGACCAGCTTCGCCGCGGTTTGCTCTCGCGTTCCCCGGAACCACCCTGCAAACCGCAGGGAAGGAGACCTGCTTGTTCGGGGGTTCGGGGAACGAGAGAGCAAACCGGGAAAGGAGACCAGCTTCGCCACGGTTTGCTCTCGCGTTTCCCGGAACCACCCTGCAAACCGCAGGGAAGGAGACCTGCTTGTTCGGGGAACGCGAGAGCAAACCGCGGCGAAGCTGGTCTCCTTTCCCGGGTTTGCTCTCGCGTTCCCCGAACCACCCAGGAAACCGCAGGGAAGGAGACCTGCTTGTTCGGGGGTTCGGGGAACGCGAGAGCAAACCGGGAAAGGAGACCAGCTTCGCCGCGGTTTGCTCTCGCGTTCCCGGAACCTCCCTTGAAGCCGCCCAACAGCGCTGCAGTGTGGCCACATCTAACACCACTTGCAGCGCTGGTTGCTGTAAGTGTGGCCACTCTGCAGCGCTGGCCCTATACAGCTGTACTAATACAGCTGTAACAACCAGCGCTGCAAAATTTTAGATGTAGACATGGCCTCAGAGTGCTGAGATTCTTGGTTGGTTACTGTCTAACAGCTGGAACACAGTGGGAGGAACAGGTAAAGTTTGCTAATTGTCAGCTGATGTCTGACTACAAAGAGAAAAGCTTAACTGGATTTTTCCTTTTAATGAAAGCACAAAGGATGCCAGAGATGGCTGGATAGACAGGTTATATCAGCTTTGAAGATTTCATTCTGCCATTCTCACTGGAAGCCTCCTGTATATTTAAGGTGCACTTAATAAGCTCATTTAGAAATCTCCCTCTGTTGTGACACTGCATTTTCCTTTTTTGCACCCACTAGCACTCCTTTATCTGCAGCCAGGGCTCAACTCCTAACAGTACATAGGCTGTGACAATGCTTGGGTCAGTAACAGAGGCACAGGATTCAAGCCCACATGCTCAGGGTTTAACTGATTGCCATATTTGGGGTCAGGAAGGAATTTTCCTCCAGGGCAGATTGGCAGAGGCCCTGGAGGTTTTTTGCCTTCCTCTGCAGCATGGGGCACCATGGGCGGCAGGATGGTAGAAATTTTGGTGGTGCCCAGAACCCACCCCTGCCCAAACTCCGCCCCCCCAAAACTCCGCCTCCTACCTGTCCAAGGCTCTGGGAGGGAATTTGGGTGGGGGAGGAGGTCTGGGCTGCAGGAGGGGTGCAGGCGCTGGGAGGGAGTTTGGGGATGGGAGGGGGTGTGGAGGGAGGGGGTGCAGACTCTGAGCGGGAGTTTGGGGGAGGGAAGGAGAGCAGGGGTAGGGCTAGGTTTGGGGTGAGGCTGGGGATGAGAGGTTTGGGGTGTGGGAAGGGGCTCAGGGCTATGGCAGAAGGGTGGGATAGGGGGTGAGGGCTGTGGGGTGGGGCTGGAGATGAGGGGTTCATGATGCAGGAGGGGGCTCCAAACATTGGTGCAGCTGAGCCCCTGGGCTCTGAATATTGCTGGTGCTCGGGCACCACGTGGGTATATAACTTGCTGCCCATGTGGGGCACGGGTCACTTGCTGGAGGATTCTCTGCAGCTTGAGGTCTTCAAACCACAATTTGAAGACTTCAGTAACTCAGACATAGGTTAGGGGTTTGTTACAGGAGTGGGTAGGTGAGATTCTGTGGCCGGCATTGTGCAGGAGGTCAGACTAGATGATCATAATGGTCCCTTCTGACCTTAGAGTCTATGAGTCTAAGGCCACAGATGTTCCATGTAATAAACTACTTGAAAAGGAGTGAGTGGCTGGGAAATGAACATTGCTGCAAAAGCAATGAAATGAGAGTGCAGTTGGAGTTAAATTTATCACCTCTTCCCTGAGAGTGCTATGTTTCTGCGGAAAGCACACACTAATTCAGGAAAAAGCCTAGAAACCACACACACCAGCTAGACCATTTGAATTCTAATTTCACTGTGTAACCTGACATTAATTTTCTTCCTCCCATGTGGTGCAGACAGGATGGCCCCTCTACTTTCTGAGGCCTTGGCTACACTTGAGAGTTACAGCACCGCTGATGGCCTTATAGCGCTGTAACTCACTCCCCGTCCACACTGGCAAGGCACATACAGCACTGTATCTCTCTGGCTACAGTGCTGGTTGTACTCCACCTCGACGAGAGGAATAAAGAGAATAGCGCTGGTGCTGCAGCGCTGGGGTGCCAGTGTAAACAGGGAATAATCTTACGCTGTAACTGACCTCTGGAACCTTCCCATAATGCTTTTAAGCAAAGATAACTCTCTTTGTTTTGTTGTGATGCCTCTGTTTGTTTTGTTGTGAACTCGGGGCTCCCCAAGCTGCTTATCAAAAATACAAACACAGCTACTGTTTGCTGTGAATGAGCTCCCTTTGGAATGCCCACAGCTAGCGTTTGCTTGAAGAGATGGGGCTTGAGGACAGAAGCAGCAGGGCGTGCAGGACGGGGGTGGGGTCCGTTTCAGGGAGGCTGCTTATCTGTCTGTGAAGAAAAAAACAAAGAGGGCTATTTGCTTTCAGTGAGTGAGAGAAGGGTGGGGGAGGGGGCCGGAACTTGCAGCTGCTGATAGAGGGTTGGCTCCAAAAATCCACTCTCTCTCCCCCCACGCTCCCTGTCACACTCCACCCTCCCACTTTTGAAAAGCACATTGCAGCCACTTGAATGCTGGGATAGCTGCCCATAATGCACCACTCCCAATGCCGCTGCAGATGCCGCACATGTGGCCACGACAGTGTGCTGGTAGCTGTCAGTGTGGCCAGACTGCAGCGCTTTCCCTAGTCAGCTGTAAGAAAGACAGGTTTAACTCCCAGCACTGTACAGCTGCAAGTGTAGCCATATCCTGAGTCACTTCAGAAACTAAAGCCAGCCTTGGCTCTCAGAGAAACACTTGCATGAGGGTGATGGGTGGGGATATGAAAGTCCACAGGTAGGGCCTCCCACATACCTCTATGCCTTGCAGATCACCAACTGGCCAATGAAGTGAATTTGGTGCTTTTACCCCAGAAATAAGAAACAAGGCAGTTGATTCCCTTGGCTCTAAACTCAGCAACAGTTTGTGAAGACCAGAAAGGGACCTCAACTAGAATCAGGGCAGGTGAGCTAATCTGCCCTTCCCCTGATGGGAACACGATCTGAGACAGAGCCCAGTAATGTATAATCCCATTGCTGCATTCTTGTTCTCTCTGTACCTGCTACAGTTGGTTTATCAAGATGAGGGTTGATCAAAAAGTTTTCATCAAAACTTTTTTTTTGATGGAAAACTGGATTTTCAACAAGATGAATGTTTTCATGACAAGTGTCTGCATTCAGTAGGAAACTAATTTTTCATTGAAAAAACACACACCCAGAACCCAGAATATTTTGATTTGGATAATCAGTTAAAGTACTACATGGGAGTTGTAGTTCTGATTCTTCAAAGATCCCCTTTTCCTCTATGCCTCCCCCAGTTGGACTACATCTCCCATGATACACCACAGCCAGGGACTCCCATGATGGACCATGCTGAATCATGGGAGATGCAGTCTGAATGGTGATCCCAGCCTATAGAGGAGAATGAGAGCATGAGGCAACCAAACTACAACTCCTGTGAAGCACCACAGCAACATTTCTGATTTAAAATATTTTAGATTTTTGGGTTTTTTTGTTTGTTTGGGGTTCTTTTGCTTAAAAGGCAAACTTTTCCCTGGCAAATGTTGATGAAAACTTTTTTTTTTTTAAATTTTTGCGGAAATTTTCCATGGGGGGAAATGCCTATTTCCCAACCAGCTCTAATGAAGACCCAGACCCTCTCTTGTCAGCATGGTCCCTGGAGAGCAGTGTGGCTCTTGGAGCTGGTCCAAGGCACTAGTCTGCACTGCCTCCCCTCTGTTCCTAAAAGCTCCTTCCCAAAGGATTGAACACTGTACCCTACAGGGGCTGAGACAAGGGATTCCACAGCCAGGAGAATTCACTGGCAAAAGGAGACAGTTCAAACCTTCTACTGTAAATCACTTGCATTGTACCCATTCCAACTGTTACTGGGAAATGCCTTCATTAAATACATCTAACAACACACTGGGATTTTCTTTCTGAATTAGTCCTAACTGCATCCTAAGCAGCACATTTCTGGGGCAGACTCAGAGCTGGCGTCAACCAGTACAGGGGCCACACTGAGTTACGCCAGCTGAGGAGTTGGCCTGAGGAGCTCTTCCAGTTGCCCGCGGGTGGAGTTCATTGCGGATCAGCTATAAGTACAAAACAGGGAAGCTGCTGGTAATTCGGTGGTAATACCTGGAGTTTAGCCCCCTCTCCTCTTTTTATTTAATTGGAGTCTTTTGGCAGGAGAAATCCAGCTGTTTGGAAAATAACATGAGAGCTCTGTATAGTACAGCAGGGGTGCCTGCCAAGCTGTGCCCCTCCAAGTCAACTGATCTGAAAATACAATGTTCCTTTGAGGGTGAGTTGAATATAGGGTGACCAGACAGCAAGTGTGAAAAATCGGGATGGGGTGGGGGGTAATAGGCTTCTATATATGAAAAAGCCTCAAATATTGGGACTGTCCCTATAAAATCAGGACATCTGGTCACCCTAGATGAATATGCCTCCCTAACCAGCACTGGTGACGTTTATACTGAAGTGCTTGAAGCAGCCCTGTCCCTACAGGGAGGAGGTAGGGGGTACTACCTCTCACCATCTGCCAGCAGCCCCAGGTGTAGCTCTGGGAGTGCAGTGAGAGCCTGCTGCTCACTCCCTGCTGCGGCTGCTCACATGCACTGTGCTGGCCCCCTGCTGCATCCCAGCAGAGGGAGGAGAGCAGTAACAGAGGCTCTATCATCTGCATCACTGCCAGCTGCGGGAGCTTCATGGAGAGCAGGAGGAGAGCTCGACTGGCTCTGCCTCAGTCTGGGGCAGAGCCTACCAAAGGACAGATCTTCTCCCCCACGCAGCTCCACAGGGGGAAAGAGAGGAGAAACAGAGTGCCAATAGCCATTAGAGCGTTGCCCTGGCCCAGGTTAGAGCCCAGGGGCTGCTCTAGTGGATGCTAGCTGACAATGCTTCCCTCCCCTCCCCCACAGGACTGTACACTGGCTTGGATAGCTGAAGCACAGCACAGTCCAGCCACTCCCCTTCCTCACCCTTGCACCGATGCTGGGAGGAGGGAAGCATAGGAGGCGTCTACAGCAGCCTTATGCCTGCCAAGGAATCCTTGCACAAGGGGATTCTCCCACAGGTTGGATTCTGCTTCCTTTGTGCCAGCCACATGAGACAGGACAGAGCCTGCCCCTCAGTACTGACTGTGGTCCCTGGGCCTTTTGGGCTGGACACCCCGTCACAGGAGGAAGAACTCTTTGCTTCTCTCTATTAGCATGAGGACTTGATGGGCCAGCCTGACACAGTATGCATTTTAACCACCTTCAGCTGGATTCTTATAACATTGTTTCTCCTTCTCCCCTGTGTTAGGAGACACTTCTCTCACCCGCTTGTCATCACCGTGCAGCCAAAGGAAACTCTAGAAATAGCCTGAGACAAAAGTTTCCTGCTGCTGAGTCTCACTGACGAACTTGGGTCAGAGTGTTTGAATCAGAGACACTCATTCCTCTCGCAGTCCCTGTCACATCCTCCCTCCTCCACACAGCTCAGTTACCAGGGGAAAGACGAGATTCTACGCCTTTGGCACCGACCTCAGTGTCCAAGCTGCAGTGAAGAAAAATACCTTCTCTGTAACAGTCAGGTCAGAGACCCATTCTGATTCTTTGGAGAACAAATTCAGTACAGAATCATAAAAATGTAGTGCTGGAAGTACCTCAAGAGTCCAGTCGCCTTTGCTGAGGCAAGCCAAGTAAACCTAGACCATGCCTGACATGTTTGTCTCACCTGTTCCTGAAAACCTCCTGTGACTGGGATTCCAAGTTTTTCCTAATGTTATCCTAAATCTCCCTTGCTGCAAACTAAGTTGATTCCTTCTTATCCTACCCTCAGTGGACATGGAAACCAATTGTCCACCATCCTCTTTAGAACAGCCCTGAATATATGTGAATATACGGAAGCTTTAAAATGACCTGACTTGGAAGAGGAAATAATATCTGCTGGAAAACAAGTTATTGAGAGGAAGGCTGGCCCAATGGCTAGCACAGTAGCTTGGGGGAGCTGAGTTCAATTCCCAGCTCCGCCACAGGCCCCCTGCATGACCCTGGACAAGTCACTTTCTGTGCCTCAGTTCTCCATCTGTAAAATGGGCATAACAGCACTGCCCTGCCTCAGAAAGGTGGGTCAGGGTAAAGACATTAACAACTGTGAGGTGCCTTAGATAGATGTTCAAGAGACTAAAGAAGCAAGTGCTAAACCACTGGTCAGTGCTTCTGTTACAAAGAAATGTGGACATTCTGGAAATGTATGAATGGCTCTTATTACCCAGGCATTATACCTTCCTGAAGGAGGAAAGGGATCATGTAGCTAAGTGGTTATTGCTTAATTTCCCATTTGAACATGCATAATACTTCTGATATCAAGAGAGGGACCTTCACCAGAGCCCTCTCAAAATCAACTCCACAAACTGTCATGGGCACTTTGTATCTGTTTCTTCAGACTGTACTAATTTTTCACATCATATTTGAAAGGGGAGGGAGGCAGTGCTCTAAAATGAGAAAATTCACATATTCCCTCATGCCATGAGGATGAGTCCAGGTACTGGAGAAACGAATCACTGTGTCTGAGGGCAGAATCAATAGCCCTTGGCTTTAAAGGCTCTGTGCTTTTGCCACTTATCCTACACATCTGTAAAAATCAAAAGAATGACATTTTCTTTGTTTACAATCAAGTTTTTGATCAGCTCTGATGATGAATAATGACCAAGAGTAAATAGATACTGAAGACAAGTCATCTCAACCACAGTTTTGAATCTCTGGTCTCCTCAGTCTGTAATTTACTCAGGGCTTGGCTACACTGGAGAGTTGCAGCGCTGGTGAGGGGGTTACAGCGCTGCAACTCAGGATGTGGCCACACTTGCAAAGCACAGCCAGCGCTGCAACTCCCTGGTTGCAGCGCTGGCTGTACACCCGGTCGTGCCTCGGGTGTAGCGATTCCAGCGCTGGTGATGCAGCGCTGGTCAGCAAGTGTGGACACCACCAGCGCTTTTATTGGCCTCTGGGGTATAAGGAGGTATCCCAGAATTCCTGTCCACAACAAACCGGAAGAAAGGGGGAGCTCGGAGTTCAGCCAAACTGCTTATTTAAAAAACAAACACAGCTCCTGTTTGCTGAGCAAGCAGAGGCAGGCAGGGGAATTACTTTGGAATGTTCATAGCTGTTTGCTTGAAGAGAGAAACAGCACGCTCACACGGCAGAGGGGGAGGGGGAAGTCTGTGTTGAGCAGATGCTTATCTGGTCTGACGGCTATTTAGGAGTGCATAATTTGCATTTAGTGAATAAGAGAGGGGTGGGGGAAGGGGTCAGAACTTTTAAAATGATTGAAGGTAGGCACTCTGTATCTTCCAATCCTTAGAACTTGCAAGGCAGGGAGCTGAGAACAGTGTCAGCTCCAAAAATCCACTGTCTCTGTCTCCCCCACGCTCCCTGTCACATTCCACCCCACCCCCCTCTTTTGAAAAGCACGTTGCAGCCATTTGAATGCTGGGATAGCTGCCCACAATGCACCACTCCCAACAGCGCTGCAAATGCTGCAAATGTGGCCACACTGCAGCGCTGGCCCTACACAGCTGTACGAACACAGTTGTAACTACCAGCGCTGCAGAACTGTAAGTGTAGCCATGGCCTGAGTCTACTTAATGATAATCAATGGTGCTAGCAAAGAGCTGGCAATACCTTTTTTGATATTCTTAACTTGGGGCAGGGGAATCAAGTAGATGTTTAGCACGTTTGTTAAATTTTAACATCAAGGCAATTTGCATATTGCTTTATCACCAAGACTTCAGCTCATTTCTGATGTCTGAAGAAATTCTGACTAGTGACTGGAGTTTTGTTCTAATATTAGCTAATGTCAGATGTAAACTTTGAAATAATAAATACACTTATTTTAAACAGCAGACTTGCTGTATCTGGAGCCTGATCAGAACAACCAGCCCAGATTTGCCTTTTCTGATGTTCCTTTGTGCTGTCTGATTTTGTTTGACCAGGGCTAGCATGGTGCTGCGAGATCCTAGGGAAAAAAATACAGCCACCGCTTTGCTGCTAGGCAGAGACTGTTACACAAGAGACAAAGATGAGCAGTAATAGACCAACCCTAGTACACACCCCACCATGCAGGTGAGCAAGGTACTCCAAAATCAGAGGCAGGTGTCCGAGACTAGGGGGTAAAATCGGCGAGATCAGAGAAAAAACTAAATTATGTGATTGCAATGCTAGGGAAAGGTGCTGGACTGACAGCTCTAGAGGACAATCTATTTTGGGCCAACCTCAGAGCAGGTCCTGCAGCGGCAGTGGCTGGAAAAGTCTGTTGACATTCCCCCGGCATGCAGCACACACCTCCAGGGTTATCTTTCAATGGCTTCTTCAGTCCTTGGCTTCTCTGTTGAGGCTGCCAACGAGGGGACTTGGTGCCATTTGTAATGCCTGGTTTTGTGATTTGTGTAGTGTTCACTAGGGGCTCCAACCTGCTCCCCTGACTACAACTGCAGCACATCTGGGCTGTATGCAGTGGGACCATGAGCCCCAAAATTATTTCACACTAGCCAGTGGACAGCCATCAGATGATGACAACATTGATGGCATGCTCCCGCTTCACACAGCAGTCCGTCACAGCACACTACACACATTTTAGTGCGCTGTAGCAGTGTCCACATAGGAGGTTACTGCATGGCAAGCTAAGGTGTTGTACTAATGTCCTATGTAGACTGGGTTACTAGCTTTTTGGGCAGGACTTGATCTCCCCACCATTGACCTCTCTTCCAGTGCTAATATATTTACAGTATATCCAGCTCTTGACCTTCTAGTTTAGGACAGCAGTAACAGATGAAATATTCAGAGCAAATCAGCACAGATGATCTATTGTCTCAACAAAACAATGGTGTCCAAAGGCAGCATCCCCTTCCCAGAATTTAGGGTGGAGTTCTCTTCTTCCCTTTTCTGTTGCTGTGTCCCCACCCTTGGTCCTTATTCACTGCAAAAAGTGATGTCCTGGGGCACAAAATGTCTTTTTAACATACTTCTATTCACAAGCCTGCCTTCTCTCATGTTCAGAAGTTGAATAGCCCCACGTCCACCTATTGTGCCATACAAATACATAACAATAAACCCCATGAAAGACTTCGTATCCCATTATGAACTTCCTGAGTCATGGGAGCCATTTGTTAAATATACTATGAAAATATTTTTCAGATTAAAAAACCAATAAACCTCCGATTTAATTATTATCTAAGCACAGCGTGTGTCTAGCATGTGTAGAGGGGACAAGCCTTCTCTTTCTCATTACTGGGCATAAAACAGGGTATAAAAACAGGGTAGGGATAAATATGACAAGTTTGGGTGAATTACATAAAATATGTCAACAACCTCAAGACCACAAAATATTTGGTTAGGACACAACCAGGAGTTCATGTTCAAGGAGATCCCAGCCAGGCTGCGGTGCTGCTTTCCAAATTTTTCGACCCAGAACAGATGGTTAGGGATGAGTTACAAATGAAAATAGTTGTCACTCCGTTTGCTCTAGCAACAAGGCTGGGGGTGGCTACAACCCTGTGGAATCCTTGTAAAGATGGCCCTTAACACAGCATGGCTATTGCAGCATTGAGCTTACTGCCATGTGAAAGCCAGCACTCACTGCTGTCCCAGGCCTTGGCTACACTGGTGCTTTACAGCGCTGCAACTTTCTCGCTCAGGGGTGTGAAAAAACAAACCCCTGAGTGCAGCAAGTTACAGCGCTGCAAAGCACCAGTGTAAACAGTGCCCCAGCGCTGGGAGCGCGGCTCCCAGCGCTGCAAGCTAATCTCCACGGGGAGGTGGAGTACCTGCAGCGCTGGGAGAGCTCTCTCCCAGCACAGGCACTGCGACCACACTCGCACCTCAAAGCGCTGCCGCAGGAGCGCTCCTGCGGCAGCGCTTTGGAGTTTCGAGTGTAGCCAAGCCCTGAGTCTTTGCTGATGAGGTGGGAACTGAAGCGCACACTGATGATTCCTCACCATTTGACCACAGCCCATTTACTAAGTGATTAGGTGCCGACAGGCTTCAATCACTAAGAGCCCCCCACATTCCTTTAATCTTATCGCTGGCCAAGCAAACAGGCATTTTCTGAATGAATTACCTAGAGACTTCTCTTGGTATTGTTGTGGGGAATAAATAAAACAAATTTCATTTTTAGCCTGCAGCTCGCTGAGCACCAGCTTTGTCCTATTTGTATAATCCTAGGGAATTATGTGAGTGTGTTGCTATGCGCATGTCTCTTGGTAGCTCCCCGAATGACCAGCCACCAGACAAATTAGATTTGCTAATGCTGAGGATGCTTCAGTGAACTGAAGGATGTTGGACGCTCGGTGCAGCACAAAACAATTCAGTTCCGGACCCCCAAAGCACAGAGTTAACAAACTGCACTTCGAAGTTCCTCTCTGCTCCTTAATCATTTTGATTACTGCCCTGAGACATGTCCTCAGCAAACCTCTTCTCACAGCTTCCTCCAAACTCCCATGTCTCCTGGGCAAGCCAGCTTGCTAAATGCCAGAGCACAAAGCTTTCATGGTTTATTTATGCTACCCAAATAGGACATGGGCCGGGAAGAATGGGGAGTGACCAAGCCCCAGTGCAATGGAATATATATGTCCCGGGGCCTCACAAAAGTAATGAGGGAAAATGAACTTCTGTTATCTTGCTGCACTTTGATTAAATCAGTAGCCAACAGGATGGCGAGTTCTTTGTTATAAACTGTCACAGGGTGCTGCCGTCTAAAGGACTGAGCATCGGAGACAGCAACTCAGACTCCAACCTCAGCTCTTCCACTGTTTACCTACATGGCCTTGGGCAATTGACTTCCCCTCAATGCCAGCTTCCCCATGCATAACAGGGGGCTGATACTTGCCTTCCTCAGTGGGGCAGGTAAACCATTCCTCACTGATAGGTGTTTGAGTGCAAAGTGTTAGCAGTATTAATGGTAAATCAGCAGAGACTGCTGTGGGTTAGCAACCCCAGTGCCCTGCACCAAGCTGTGAGAGGTCTAGGTTTAGGTCCCAAGTTTGGGCCCCAGTCTGACAGGAAGTGGGGTGCTTGGGAGGTGGCAAAACATTCAGTCCCCAGGGAGTGGGCTTTGGGGAGTGGGCAGAACACACTGTGTCAATCTAGAGCCCGCTCTCGGTGGAAAGTGTTCATGCAGCTCTCCTCAGCCAAAGACCAGTGGCCCAGGTGCAGAGCCTCGAGGGAGGAAGGTGAAAATTGCAGGGAATCCTCTTTAAAGTGCTCTCCTCCCCATCCCCCACAGACACTGGATACCTGCACAGAACCCATGTACAAACAGGATGCAGAGAACACTTTAAAAAGACAGTCAAGCTAAAATTCCTATTAAGAAAACAAGATGCCTGGATTGTTAACCCCATCTTCATTCTCAAATGGCAATCCTTAGGGGAAACCTCATTTGCTTTTGTCTTGGTAACACTGATGGTTTACTTTCCCTGTTTTGCTGAACTTGGAGAATGAAAATTGATTGGCCAGTTCCCCTTGTTGGTGCTCGTGCATAAGCCCTTTGTGGCAAGGCTGGGCTGCAAATGTCATAGGGGAAGGGAGAAATCACAACCATATGCTGTTTTCACCAGACTTCCAAAAATACCCCCAAAAAACAAAAACGGAGCTAAATTTTCTCCTGTGCTTGAGTTTTGCAAAATTTTGTTTCTAACCAAAACTAATTTTGGGAGTTAAACAGCTCTCAAGGTTCCTGGCAAGTTGATATGGGAACTGCGATGCTACTGTAGCCCTTGAACCCTTCCTGACATTGACCGATGGCATCTTTTCTGCCAGACTGGACTGTGATGCCTGGTGATGCCCTCTTTACTTTCTTCACTGCAACACTGCATTCACCGCAAGCAAATGGCTACTTACTGATGAAGTTGGCCTGGCCGGTGAAGATGGTGTACTGGAGCTCATAGGAGCTGACACTGAACTCATCCTCCGAGATCCAATGGACTGTAATGGTGTCATGGGAAGCTGTACAAAGTTCCTCTCGGACAGATGGTGGATTGGGTGCTGCATGGGCGACAGATGACAATGTAGAGATAATAAGGGGTTTTCATATCCACTTGGGTGACACCTCATAATGGAGACAGCCTCTATATGGAGGGAGCACAGACACTGCACAGAAAAAACAATTCTATGTGTTGTTGAGTGACTGCTGGAGTAAAATGGAGGCTCCTGGAAGGGCTGGGGCATCAGGGACAAGGCTAGGAGACCAATTATTAATGTGGTCACATTGAAGGCTTAGGCCGCTAATTAAAGCCTCGCCTCTGGTTGGCACTGACTTTTTAACAACCTTTTTATCTGATAAATGTTCTGGACACAGATGACATTTCTCCTCCTATATTATCTGCTTGAAAATCTGATAGATGGACCCAAAGATCAGTTAGCTTCTCTGGTACATTTGTCTCCTCAGTGGCTTTAAGTAGCCTTGTTAAGAAACACAGGTATATCTATACGGCAGTTGGGTGAAGTAATTCCCAGTCCAAGTAGATGTACCCAGGATAGCTTGAGCGGAGCTAGCATGCTCAACTTAGCAGTGTGGCCATGGCAGCATGGCTATGCCCTCTGCAGATACCATACACTACATGGGAAGTTTTTCTCCCACTTTCTTCAAATGTGGAAGAAAATCTGTCAAAAAGGACTGCAGCACATCAGGACGGGAGTAGCCCTTCATTGCTATTTACTTGCATTATGGTATACCCTTTATTCTTATGTGTATTACTGTCACACCCAGAGACCCAAATCTGGATCAGAGACCCAATGTGCTAGGTGCTGTCTGAACCCAAGGGTTGACATGATCCCCATCCAAAAGAGCTTTCAATGTAAGGCTTCAAGACACATACAAAGGGCAGCAAAGAGGAAATACTAACCTATATATTACACGTTGAATGTATTACATGTTTTTTTTTCAAATATACTATTGGCTGCTCATTTCCTGTGGGCAGCATGGCAGGAAGTGGGATTTGAAGAAGGAGGCTCCAGGGATTTTTTCAGAGAGGGCATTCCCAGCATTCAGCAAAGTGGTGGATGTCAGCACCACTGGTGGAGCAGAGGAGATGGGAAAGGGGAAGCAGGAGATAGCAGCCAATGTGATGAGAGCAGATATGAAGGGACAGAACTATGAAGGTGCTTGGAAGTGAGACACTTCAACTGGATGGGGTGGAAATAGGGGAACCATGAGAAGGATTTAAAGTGGGATGAGGTGGTTACATGGTCAGAAGGAAGATGGTCATAGCAACTGACTGGACAGAAGTGATGTGGGTGAAGGGAAGGGTCCGAGGAGAAGGATGCTGTACTCAAGCCAGGGGATGAGAGCGTGACTCAGAGGTTTTGCAGAAAGGGAAGAGAATTGTAACAGATTTCAGAAACAGCCACCCTAAGAACATGCCTGAACACCAAAAGCCCAAGGACTGATGACTGAGCCACTCCATTATATAGATAGATAGATAGATAGATAGATAGATAGATATACCTATCTCATAGAACTGGAAGGGATCCCAAAAGGTCACCGAGTTCAGCCCCCTGCCTTCACTAGCAGGACCAAGTACTGATTTTGCCCGCAGCATCAAGAAGAAGTTTAAAAGACTAGAACAACTTACAATGTAATTGATATTAAAATATTTTCCACCTCATCTGAGAGGACAAAGAAGGTTACAGAGTGTGTTAGGAAAGCAGGATCAGCACACACCTGTTAGATAATCCAGCCCCTCCAGCAGTTTCTTTTCTCTGGAAAAATCTAAAGCAAAGTTTTCAAAGGCATCGTTAAAATTGATATCTGGTATCAGCACTTGAGAGGATGCAGTTGCCATGGCGACCCTGAAAGAAAGAAAAGAGCATCAATATACATTAGGGGTGTTTGGACAACCCAGCCGGCAGTTAGATTGCTGATTAAAAAGGTGCAAACAGTCTTGCAGTAATGTAACATGCCAGGAGGAAAACCACCACCCAAAGCAGGCTTCTCTGGAGAAGCAAAGCAGCAAGCCCCTGTGGAAGGGCCTGGTGGCTTTGTTTGCTTTTGTTGTTGTTCTTAGTGACAGAAGCATCCTCCTTTTGCTCTTTGAAACAATCAAAAACATTACGCTGGGCTAGACAGGGCTACCTAAGCGACAGCGCTGCCTGTTCTTCCAAGGAAGGACATGCTCCCATTCACACTTCATGTTTACCTTCTGAACGACTTGCCTCCCATTGTCCCAGCTGGACATTCGCGATCCCAGAGTGAATGGCACCCCACATCTGATACGATCCCTAGTGAAGATTCTCACAGGCCTTCTCTGCACTAGGACATTTCTGCTAATATTTGCCACTGTTGCATCTCCACTTGTGGCTGCAATGGTGTGACTTAGAGCACCAGCACCCATCAGTGCTTTCAGCACTGAGTTGTGCAGGTCAGCTCTAAACAGGGTTGGATTGGAATACCCAGTAATCTCCTGGGGCCCTGTCTATACCCACTAGTGAATGTATGTAACAGAGGTTATGAGTCAGTTACAGCCCTGGTTAAAGAACCTGACTCTAGTTCACACAGTAGCAGGTTGTACTGTTTAGCTCTGGAGGTCCTCAGTTCAATCCCTGGTGTTTCAGCCCAGAGGACAGCTGACACCACCACCACTACTACTAGAACTGAAAGGGAGGTAACCATGACCAATAATTATTGAGCAGATGAACCCTAGAGCCATCATTCTTTCAATGTTTCGCCTATTACTCTCACGGGCCATTCTCAAACCCCTGTACCTGTCATACGATTTGCTGGTGGCCCTGTGTGATGCTGCATGCTGTGCCACTGTAAAGCACTTTGATAGTTGGCAAGAAGGGGGAGGGATAGCTCAGTGGTTTGAGCATTGGCCTGCTTAAACACAGAGTTGTGAGTTCAATCCTTGAGGGGACCATTTAGGGAACTGGGTAAAAAATCTGTCTGGGGATTAGTCATGCTTTGGGCAGGGAGTTGGACTAGATGACTTCCTGAGGCCCCTTCCAACCCTGATATTCTAAGAGTACTCTTTGTAAGCACCACTTCTGTGGCTGTGAGGCTTAGTAAATAGATAAAGATAGTTCAGAAAACAGGCAACATTGAGGGAAAAATCTCACAGGATAAATGAACTTCCAAGGGGGAGGGGGGGCTCTGTGCTCAGAACTGCTGAGACAGCTATTTTTTCTACCACTCTAAAAAACACATGCACCATTTTCTACTGGGGATTCAAACCCAAGCTGGCTGGCCAGTAACACCTAGCAAGCCCACCTCTCAGCCACATTCCTGGCAGTCTGCAGGAACCGTGCATGGTCATTCTCTTTCAGGATATGTTCTGCTTGATTGATGAGGACCGTAGAGCGCTCCAGGCACTGCCGACAGTTAGCTACCTGCTGGGCCAGCTTCCTCAGCTTCATAACCTTGGAGAGAGGAGCAGAGGGGAAACAAAAAACAGAAAACAGCACTTGAAGGAGATCAGCACGGAGCCCTGGGAATTGGGCTTATTAATCAACTGGCTAAAGCTGCCTTGTTTAGGACAAGGCTGACGGAGAGGCTGCCACAATGGCTTATCCTCTGCAGTGCCCTGTGAGCACATCAAAGGCATTGCTTTAAAACCAAAGGAGAAAGCACTGGTCCTAGCAGAGGAGGCTTCTCAACGAAAGTCAGCAGGAGTAAAACTCTGCCAGAGCCTTGTGCTCCAGCCCCTCCCAGCCAAACAGCTTGTTGTGGAAAAGAGAGTTAAGAAGCATTTAAAGGTGCACTCTCTATGTTCATTTAGATTACAGAACAGACAGACTGAAACCCTGGGAAAAAGGCTTTTGGTTGCTCTAAAGGCTTGTGCGATCAAAAGTGATGCAGCTGCTCTTCACTTTTCACATTTTCAAACTCTGAGGGCTTAAATCTCACCTCATTCCCTTTACTTTAGCACAAAAAAATAAGACATTCATGTAACCCCCTTTTTGAGTTGGCCCTAGTTTAGGGACAAATCTCCTCTCTGAAAGCAGGTCAGAACAGTACAAGGAAACCTCACACTTGTCTAGAGCAGCTCAGTCAGTGCACAGCTCAGACTTGCACTCAGAAAGCATTACAGTTTCAGCCACAGATAGTTTCGTAACTGCAACCCAGGGGGGTGAGATGTGGCAATAACATGGGATGGAGAAGTAAGCTGCGACACCTGGAATCAGATGCAAACTCAACCAGCTGTAAACATGATCAGACACAAGCATGCACAAAGAATGACAGACATCTCAAAAGCAGTCAGCCCCACTCTGCACCAAGCTGCCTTCGGATATCAGGAAGACCATTTCAAAGTAGCAGGATGACAATTAACTTGTCACCATTCCCTGCTTCAAAGTCTTTGCTGCATTTTGGAAGTCATACTGTGCCCTAGCCAAAGTTCAGATCAGAAGAAATTCAGTACTGTCAGAGAAAAATGGCCAACAATTCAGCTTTTTCTGCAGGGAATTTCTAAAGTGTGTTTATTGGCTGTTTAAGATAACACATGATAAACCAAAAATTCACAGCACTGATATTTGAAGTTCTGTGGTATCATCTCTCTGATTTTTCTTCGGCAAAGCATGGTGAGAAAACTGAGTGCATCTTGTGACAGTGGAGTTCACCATGAAACCAGAATGACCAGTGTTTCTTATGGTGTCAAATCCCGAAGTCCATACTCAAGGAAATGTCATATTGAAGTTCTCAGAACACCTTAGGACTGTGCTCAGGTGAGAGCCTCCTACGGAATGATGTTGAGATCTGCAATGTGTTAGGTGAGGCAATCGGTTCTTCTACCCACTCCAGTGCCCTAGGATGACACGCATTCCTTTAGTGGAGAAATTCTAGCTGCGATAAGTGCACTCACCCAAGGAACTAGCCACCTACGTGGTACCCAGAATGGTAAATCTTCATGAAAACAGCTGTATTCTCAAGGGCAGATTCAAACTGTCTCCTGATGAAAACCAGGATTGCCATTTGCTGCCCATCTGGCCAGGAAAGTGTGCCAGTCCCTAATTTTTGAAAGACCACGTTTGAAGTGTATGTGGATGTCTCAGGGCACTGAGATGGCTGCAGCTATGGTGCATTTGGTGCTAGGGAACTAACAAGCCTAGAGACTGAAGTCCGCTATTCACAGTATGGGTGCAGCATGGCCAGAAGTGCCTCCAGCCTCCCTCAACCTGCTGTAGCCTATATGCCCCAACCATGACCTCAGAGATCCGTCTAAGCATGAGAGGGCATTAGCTTACACGTGGCCTCTGACAAGGCTGCTCATAAGGATGCTGCTCAGTGCCCCAGGTGATCAGATGTGGGCACTGTCCCATCAAATGCTTGAGTGTAATGTGCTACCATAGGCGAAGTAGCCGTCAGGGGGCAAGAACTTTCAGTTGCTGCTAACCACAGATGCATGGGAACCACCAACCTAGATGGGAAAGGCTCCCCAATCCCACTCCCACTGCCAAGCCATTCTGCCTTGATAAAATGCCCCATGCAGTGCCTTACTTAGCATGAGTGATCAAGGAGAAGGACCGCCTGGAAATCATCAGAGCAATCAAGCACGGGCGCTTGGCTGCTTTCATTTTTGTCCTCATTAGAGAAAAAAATTTGGGCAGAACTTTCTCTTTGAACCCACAGCCGAGGCAGGCCAGTCCTGCTTTAGTAATGTCTGCACCCTACCCAGTACTGAGACAAAACCAAATGTGATCTTGACTGGTATCAGATGGGGACACCACTTTGATGAATGCACTGCTCTGTCCCCGGTGGCGTGTGTGACAATACACTCCATATGATTTTATGAAAATATGCTAATGAGTGTGAATATAATGTAACTGGAACATGCTTCATGCAAGAGGTCTCTTGTAAGGTGTCATTACAAAGCTTATAATCTACAGAGTGTGGTCATCCTATTAGTATAAATGTATCATTCTTGTATCTGAAACTAGAAATATGAAATATAACTCTGAGGTCCTATTGTAATTAGGCAAAGTGTGGGCCATTAATGGTGGTTTGGAATTTTGATGGCTCCCATCAGCTAGGACAATTAGTTGTAAATGGCTTAAGCTTTATACAGAGTAAAACAGATTTATTTGGGGTTTGGATCCAATTGGGAGCTGGGTGTCTGGGTGCTAGAGACAGGAAAAGACAGTTATCTTTTCCGTAACTGGTGTTCTTCAAGATGTGTTGCCCCCATCCATTCCATAGTAGGTGTGCATGGTCACTACGTGCACTGGTGCCGGAAGTTTTTCTCTTAGCAGTACCCATAGAGGAGCACCCCTAGCAACCCCTGGAGTGACGCCTCTATGGCACGGTATAAGGGGTGCTGTGAGCTCCCCTCACCCTCAGTTCCTTCTTGCCAGACAACTCTGATAGAGGGGAAGGAGGGCGGGATGTGGAATGGACTTGAGCAACACGTCTCGAAGAACACCAGTTACGGAAAAGGTAACTGACTTTTCTTTTTTGAGTGATTGCTCATGTGCATTCCACAATAGGTGATTCCAAGCTATATCTGTTGGAGGTGGGTAGGAGTTCACAGACACTCGGGATGGAGCACTGCCTTGCCAAACCCGGCATCCTCCCTAGTCTGGGAGATGATCATATAATGAGAGGTGAACATGTGGACCAACGACCACATGGCAGCCCTACAAATGTCTTGAATAAGGACATGAGCCAGAAAGGCAGCCGATGAGGCCTGCGCCGTAGTCGAGTGTGCCCTCACAATCAGTGGCGGGGGAACTCCCGCCAGGTCGTAACAATTATGGATATATGAAATGATACAGTTGGAGAGCTGCTGAGTGGAGATCAGCTGACCTTCATGCATTCGGTCATGGCGATGAACAGCTGCGAAAACTTCCTGAACGGTTTTGTACATTCCAGGTAAAAGGCCAGAGTCTGTCTCACATCTAGAATGTGGAGGCGGTGCTTCTCACTGGATGCATGGGACTTGGGACAGAGCATCGCCAGGAAAATGTCCTGACCCATATGGTAGGTGGAGACCACCTTAGGGAGGAACGAAGGGTGTGAGCGGAGCTGGACCTTATCCTTACGGAACACTATGTACGGGGGTTCAGCACTCAGGGCCCGGAGCTTCGAGACCCATCTAGTAGAAGTGATCACGACAAGAAAGGCTACTTCCAATGAGAGGTGTGACCAGGAGCACGTAGCAAGCAGCTCAAATGGAGGCTCAGTTAGCCTGGCCAGCAGCAAGTTCAGGTACCACTGAGGGACTGGGGGTATCATAAGGAAAGAGGCGATCCAAACCCTTAAGGAATCGACCAGTCATGGCATATCATGTGGTCCTGGACTGGCAGGTGGAAGGCCGATATGGCTGCCAGATGCACCATGACAGACAAGGGCGCTAGGCCGCGGGCTCAGAGATGAAGGAGGAAATCTAGTACAAGCTGGATCGGAGCAGCCACTGGCGAGACACCCCAATCTGCAGTCCACCGGGAAAACCGAGACCATTTTGACAGGTAGGCCTGGCGTGATCAATTACCAAAATTAGGCTATCCCATCATACCATCCCTTCCATAAACTTATTAAGCTTAGTCTTAAAGCCAGATATGTCTTTTGCCCCCACTACTCCCCTTGGAAGGCTGTTCCAGAACTTCACTCCTCTAACGATTAGAAACCTTCATCTAATTTCAAGTCTAAACTTCCTAGTGTCCAGTTTATATCCATTTGTTCTTGTGTCCACATTGGTATTAAGCTAAAATAATTCCTCTCCCTCCCTAATATTAATCCCTCTGATATATTTATAAAGAGCCATCATATCCCCCCTCAACCTTCTTTTGGTTAGGCTAAACAAGCCAAGCTCTTTCAGTCTCCTTTCATAAGACAGGTTTTCCATTCCTCAGATCATCCTAGTAGCCCGTCTCTGAACCTGTTCCAGTTTAAATTCATCCTTCTTAAACATGGGAGACCAGAACTGCACACAGTGTTCCAGATGAGGTCTCACCAGTGCCTTGTATAATGGTACTAACACCTCCTTATCTTTGCTGGAAATACATCGCCTGATGCATCCTAAAACTGCATTAGTTTTTTTAACGGCCATATCACATTGGCGGCTCATAGTCATCCTGTGATCAACCAATACTCCAAGGTCCTTCTCCTCTGTTACTTCCAACTGATGTGTCCCCAATTTATAACTAAAATTCTTGTTATTAATCCTTAAATGCATGACCTTGCACTTTTCATTATTCAATTTCATCCTATTACTATTATTCCAGTTTACAAGGTCACCCAGATCTTCCTGTATGATACCCCGGTCCTTCTCTGTGTTAGCAATACCTCCCAGCTTTGTGTCATTCACAAACTTTATTAGCACATTCCCGCTTTTTGTGCCAAGGTCAGTAATAAAAAGGTTAAATAAGATTGGCCCCAAAACTGATCCCTGAGGAACTCCACTAGTAACCTCCTTCCAGCCTGACAGTTCACCTTTCAATACGACCCGTTGTAGTCTTCCCTTTAACCAGTTCCTTATCCAACTTTCAATTTTCATACTGACCCCCATCTTTTCCAATTTAACTAGTAATTCTCCATGTGGAACCGTGTCAAATGCCTTACTGAAATTGAGGTAAATTAAATCCATTGCGTTTCTTTTGTCTAGAAAATCTGTTACCTTCTCAAAGAAGGAGATCAGGTTGGTTTGGCACGATCTACCTTTTGTAAAACCATGTTGTAAAAAGCTGACCTGACCAGGACAGGAGTAAGGCATTGGAGATCGTGCCCAGGCCCAATCCTCCCCTGGAGCAGAAACGGGGACACTGGTGGTTCTGCCAGGTAGCAAATAGGTCCACTTGGGGAGTGCCCCATGTTTGGAAAATCCTGTGCACCATCTCTGGGTGCAGTGACCATTCGTGCTGAGAGGAGAAGTCCTGGCTCAGCCGATCTGCCCGAGAGTTTCGGATGCCCGGTAAGTGGGGGGCTTCCAAGTAGATATCGTGGGCTACACAGAAATCCCACAGTCTGAGGGCTTCCTGGCAGAGGGCTGAGAAGTGGGCTCCGCCTTGCCTGTTGATGTAGAACATCGAGGCCGTGTTATCTGTGAGAACTCTGACCACTCTGCCTGCTAGGCACGAGCAAAAGGCCACACAGGCTAGATGGACCCCCCTGAGCTCCTTGACATTTATGTGCAGGGCTAGTTTCTGCGTGGACCACAGACCTTGGGTCTGGAGGTTTCCCACATGGACTCCTCTTCCAAAGTCCGATGCATCGGACTCCAACTCTATGGTTGGGGGCTGGGCCCTGAATGGGACTCCTTGGAGCATGTTCCCTGGGGTGGATCACCAGCAGAGGGAGGCTAGCACAGGTTTGGGCACAGTGAGATCTTTGTCCATCCTGTCTCTGGACTGGGAGAATACCAAAGCCAACCAGAGCTGAAGGGGCTGCATCCTGAGTCTGGTGTGACAAACCATGTATGTGCATGCCAATATATGACCCAGGAGTTGAAGGCATGCTCTGGCAGTCATCATGGAAAACCTCATGACCATGCCAATGAGCTCCCTTAAGGTTTTGAATCTGTCCGGTGGGAGAGAGGCTCTGCCCGATGTCAGGTCCAGAATTGCACCAATGAACTCTATGCGTTGCACCGATACCAGTGTGGACTTGGCGTTGTTTACCAGCAGCCCCAGTGTGGTGCACGTGGACAGGAGGAGTGTTACGAGATCCTGTACCTGTGCCCTGGAGCTGCCTTTGACCAGCCAGTCATCGAGGTAAGGAAAGATCTGGACCATCCGATGCCTGAGGTAGGCCGCTACCACAGACATATACTTTGTGAAGACTCTGAGAACTGTCAATAGGCCAAACAGGAAGACAGTGAACTGGTACTGCTCCTGTCCTTGAATATATGAATGTGGAAGTACGTGTCCTATAGATTGAGGGTGGTGTACCAGTCTCCCAGATTCAGGGAGGGGATAATGGAGGCCAGAGAGATCATGCAAAACCTGAGCTTTACCATGTAGTGGTTCAGGTCTCACAGGTCCAGGATGGGCCTGAGCCCCCCTTTGGCCTTCAGGATAAGGAAATAGTGGGAGTAGTACTCCTTGTATCTGAACTCTGCCAGATCCTAAGTGAAGGAGCGGTCTCACCTCTTGCTTGAGTAAGCTCTGTGAGAGGGGTCCCTGAAGAGGGACAGGGAGGAGGGTGGGTGCACGGTGTAGAAAGAAAATGGAGAGTATAGCCCCAGGAGATGCTGTTTATCGACCCATCGGTCCAAGGTGAGCAGCGACCACTCCGGGAGGAAAGTACATAGGCAGTTGGAGAAGGGAAGGTCGGGTGGATCCCTGATACAAACTGGTAAGTCATCCCTGGGCATCCCATCAAAACTGGTGCTTACCCGCCTGCTTGACCTTAAAGGGCCCAGGCTGGGGTGCAGGCCGAGATTGCCATTGTGAGCACTTTTCATAGTCCCTTGATTTTTTTTTATAAGGGGGCTCGTATCTGGAGTGGGTGGCCTGACTGGGGGCCTGCTGCAGTTTGAATTTGGTCCTGGCCGGGGCCGGGACATAGAGACCAAGAGTCTTTTATGTTGTGCAGGAGCCCATAACACTGCGTAACTTCACCTCTGAACTGGAGAACCGCTGGCGTCGGTGCAACTGGTACCGGTAGAGACATAATGTCTCGAGCAGCCTGCAGGGCCTCCAGAGTGGAGGGCACCTGAATGTGACCACTGGCGTCCAGGAAGGTCGGCTTGGAGTAGGGTGGGCTGCTCGGCTCGACTTCAGTTGGAGGCCGTGAGATTGATGGGGATTGAGAGCTGCCCAACATGGTTCTAGTCTCTCCCCCAGTCTTGGCCTGGTGCCTAGGTGGGGAAGACTTCTTCTTTGCCTTTTTAGAGTGCCCCGTGGACAGGAAGTGGTGCTGACTGGTGCAGGGCACTGTTGGGTAGCCGTGCATTGATGCAGCGGTGCTCAGTGCCAACTCGGAGTGGTGCAGCGGTGTTGGGGTCAGAGCCAACTTCATCAAAATGGCTTGGAGCTGTATGTCCCGCTCCTTCTTGGTCTTAGGCTTAAAGTATCTGCAAATTTTGCAGCAGTCACTGAGGTGGATTTCCCCCAGACAGCGTAAACAGTCCGTGTGCAGGTCACTCACAGGCATAGGCTTTTTACAAGTGTCGCAGTACTTAAAACCCACGGCATGGGGCATGCCCCGATCCGAGCGCACTTAACTATTCTAACTATACTACTACTGTGTGACTGGGGCGGGGTAGGAATTCAGCACCTGCCTGAGGTTTGCAGTTTTGGGGGGGAGAGGCAATGCCCCCATCCTCCCTCAACTCTGCCCATGCTTGTCTCTCTAATATCCTGGGACTAACACAGCTACAACAACACTACATCCTGCTGATGGGACACAGTTACACACACACACACACCACACAAGACAAAACTCCTGTCATGTTCCTGAGCACAGCAGATCCTAAGTATGCACACCTGCACACACACCCAGATGATGGGAAGTGTATTTCCGAAGGTATTGTCAATGGTAGTATGTGTGTTTAAAACAACAGGCCCCTTGCAGTAATAAACCCTGTCTCTTGGAGCTCAGTCCCACGCTGACACACCTCCTCCACTTCCCGCACAGCACTGCTCAGCAGAAAGGCATCACACAAATGTATTTTCAATAAACCAGATCATCAAAGATCAAATCACAGATCATGTGATTGCAGAGCCATTGGCCATTATCTTTGAAAACTCATGGCGATCAGGGGAGGTCCCGGATGACTGGAAAAAGGCTAATGTAGTGCCCATCTTTAAAAAAGGGAAGAAGGAGGATCCAGGGAACTACAGGCCAGTCAGCCTCACCTCAGTCCCTGGAAAAATCATAGAGCAGGTCCTCAAGGAATCAATCCTGCTGCACTCCAAGGAGAGGAAAGTGATCAGGAATAGTCAGCATGGATTCACAAAGGGCAAATCATGCCTGATTAATCTAATTGCCTTCTATGATGAGATAACTGGCTCTGTGGATGAGGGGAAAGCAGTGAACATGTTATTCCTTGACTTTAGCAAAGCTTTTGATACAGTCTCCCATGGTATTCTTGCCAGAAAGTTAAAGAAGTATGGGCTGGATGAATGGACTATACGGTGGATAGAAAGCTGGCTAGATCGTTGGGCTCAATGGGTAGTGATCAATGGCTCCATGTCTAGTTGGCAGCCAGGATCAAGCGGAGTGCCCGAAGGGTCGGTCCTGGGGCCAGTTTTGTTCAATATCTTCATTAATGATCTGGATGATGGGATGGACTCAGGAGCGGCGCCAGGGTTTCTGACGCCCTAGGCGGACGGCCATTTTGCTGCCCCCCGCGGGTCCAGTGGACCTACCGCAGTCATGCCGGCGGATGGTCCGCTGCTGGAAGGCTCCAGTGGAGCTGCCGCAGTGATGCCGGCGGGCGGTCCGCTGGTCTAAAGGCTGTGGTGGACCTGCTGCAGGCATGACTGTGGTAGGTCCGCCGGACCCTTTAGACCAGCGCACCGTCCGCCAAAATGACTGCGGCAGCTCCACCGGAGTCTTTCCAGCAGCGGACCGTCTGCCGGCATGACTGTGGTAGGTCCATCGGACCCGCGTGCCGCCCCCCCGGCAAAATAGCGCCCCCCAAAAATTCTGGCGCCTTAGGCCATTGCCTAGGTCGCCTAAATGGTAGTGCCGGCCCTGGATGGACTGCACCCTCAGCAAGTCTGCAGGTGACACTAAACTGAGAGGAGTGGTAGATACACTGGAGGGTAGGGATAGGATACAGAGGGACCTAGATAAATTAGAGGATTGAGCCAAAAGAAATCAGATGAGGTTCAACAAGGACAAGTACAGAGTCCTGCATTTAGGATGGAAGAATCCCATTCACTGCTACAGACTAGGAACCGAATGGCTAGGCAGCAGTTCAGCAGAAAAGGACTTAGGGGTTACAGTGGACGAGAAGCTGGATATGAGTCGACAGTGTGCCCTTGTTGCTAAAAAGGTTAACGGCATTTTGGGCTGTATAAGTAGAGCCATTGCCAGCAGAATGAGGGACGTGATCATTCCCCTCTATTCGACATTGGTGAGGCCTCATCTAGAGTACTGTGTCCAGTTTTGGGCCCCACACTACAAGAAGGATGTGGAAAAACTGGAAAGAGTCCAGTGGAGGGCAACAAAAATGATTAGGGGGCTGGAGCACATGACTTATGAGGAGAGGTTGAGGGAACTGGGATTATTTAGTCTGCAGAAGAGAAGAGTGAGGGGGGGATTTGATAGCTGCTTTCAACTACCTGAAAGGGGGTTCCAAAGAGGATGGATCTAGACTGTTCTCAGTGGTAGCAGATGACAGAACAAGGAGAAAAGGTCTCAAGTTCCAGTGGGGGAGGGTTTAGGTTGGATATTAGGAAAAACATTTTCACTAGGAGGGTGGTGAAGCACTGGAATGGGTTACCTACGCAGGTGGTGGAATCTCCTTCCTTACTGGTTTTTAAGGTCAGGCTTGATGAAGCCCTGGCTGGGATGATTTAGTTGGGGATTGGTCTTGCTTTGAGCAGGGGGTTGGACTAGATGACCTCCTGAGGTCCCTTCCAATCCTGATATTCTATGGGTATGTCTATACTACCCATGTCTAGTCTAGACACGATAAATCGACCCCCGAGCACTCTCTTGTCGACTAACCGCATGTACTTGATGTACTTGTTGACTCCTGCCGCATGTCCTGTGTGGTTGTAAGCAGCACTCCGGAGCCTGGCAGCAGTGCCACAACACCATCCAGAACCGGCTGGTGAAAGCCATCCCGCCATCCCTGGGGAAGATCACCATGGACTCCGCCATCCCCAGGACAGACAGCCGACTGCGACCCAACATCGTTGTGACGGACGCAGAAAAGAAGAAGGTCCTCCTGGTAGACATCATGGTGCCTTTCAAAAACCAGTCACCAGCCTTCCACGAGGCCCGAGCATGGAAGGAGTCGAAGTATGCCCCA
Organism: Gopherus flavomarginatus; assembly: GCF_025201925.1. Taxonomy (NCBI): domain Eukaryota; kingdom Metazoa; phylum Chordata; order Testudines; family Testudinidae; genus Gopherus; species Gopherus flavomarginatus. The sequence goes on from NC_066624.1 coordinate 53,202,790, forward strand.
CTGGCCGAGACCCTGGGAGCCCAGGGCTACGAAGTCCAGGTACATGCCCTGATTGTGGGAGCCTTGGGCTCGTGGGACTCTCGCAACGATCCGGTTCTGAGAGTGTGCGGGGTCGGTCAACACTATGCCCGGTTCATGAGACAGCTCATGGTGTCCGACGCCATCAGGTGGTCCAGAGACATTTATACCGAACATATCACCAGACACTGCCAATACCACACTGAGTAACCGAGACCACCGACCAGGGAAATCACCCACTCCCTTCCCTGATGGACCAAGGGACGCATCCCACCCATGTACTTATCTGCTCCACCGATACTGACTTGGACTCCTTAATCCGGTAAATCGATTAAGTACATCAACTTCAGCTACATTATTCATGCAGCTGAAGTTGTGTAACTTAGATCGGTCCACACACCCCGCCCCCAGTGTACACCAGGCCTATGATTCTATTATTCTATGATTCTATGATCAATTCTGTGTGGGGGCAGGTAGGGGAGAGACAACTTCTCCTTTAGCTCTATGGTGATCTCATCAATGCATCTCTCTAGCTGCACCTCAGCTTGTGACAATACGACCAAGGAGGTTGATATTTTCTCTCACTTACATGTTTTACACATACTCAAGTGTGTGGACACACATGCACATGCACCCTTATGCACACCCACAGTCCTAATGAAAAAAGCACATGCGCACATGCATACGCATACACCCAATGGCATGTGGACTCACACACTCCTATTATCACACCAGCAGATGTCTAACCATACACAGGTATACACACACATCTGCATGCATATTGGTACACAGCAGATATACATCACATGCCCATTCCTGTGCACCATTAGTCTCCCTCCCAGGTGAGTTTTCTGCCCTACTATTATTTTGTTATATTTTTCTATTTTAACTAGAGAGACATATTTTACAGAACTCCCCAAAGCCCACATGACAGCAGCTCCCAGAACTTTCCACTTGTCAATTCCTGTGTCAAAGCCACTGCCCCGGAGCATCCTGTCAGCTTGAAACTCCTGTCTGTGCTTCAGAAATCTGACAAGAAACAAGAGCCAGAGTCTTTGGAGCTGACAGGGAGACAGGGAGAATACTTGAGTCACTCTCTCAAAACTGTCAACATTGTCAGCGCTTTACAATTAAACATCACACTAATCCCCTTTTTGACACCACCGCCATGCTCACATGGCAACATCGACAGGTGACCGACGGACACGGCACTTCACATCACTTTGGATCACTTTGCAGCTCCTACCCCAAGCAGCCCTTGTCCTTTCACAGGTATTTATCACAAACAGTCCAAAAATATAACAAACTAGCTCCAAAAACAGCAAACCCTCAAACCAAATACCAACGAAACTCTCATACATGGCACACTGCCTCCCTCAGCAAATGCCCCAGGAAACAGATGCACCATGAGATGCACCCAAAAGGCCAACTTACCCTAGTAGTGCTAGATCAAGGCGGAAGTGAATTCCTGCCTCAAGACTCCTGCTGCCAAACCACTCTGTTTTAAAGTGAGGGGACTCTTGCTTTGAGCACCTCTACTGACCCAAACTGCAACCCATTCCCACCAGGAGATTGCTGGGGCTCTCGGATAACCAGACAAACAGCTTTATACAGGTGAAAAGGCACATTGTGAACTCCATCGCACACTGACTTAACTGGAAGTGTAAGCGCTTGCTGCTGAATAGAAGGGTGGAGAGAGTTTACACTAGTTCAAACTAGGGCTATTAATCGCAGTTAACTCACATGATTAACTCAAAAAAATTAATCGTGAGTACAAAAATTAACCGTGATTAATCACAGTTTTAATCACACTGTTAAACAATAGAATACCAATTGAAATTTATTAAATATTTGTGGATGTTTTTCTACATTTTCAAATATATTGATTTCAATTACAATACAGAATACAAAGTATACAGTGCTCACTTTGTATTATTTTTATTACAAATATATGCACTGTAAAAATGATAAACAAAAGTAACAGTATTTTTCAATTCACCTCAAGTACTGTAGTGAAATGTCTTTATTGTGAAAGTGCAACTTACAAATGTAGATTTTTTTTCTTACATAACTGCACTCAAAAACAAAACAATGTAAAACTTTAGAGCCTACAAGTCCACTCAGTCCTAGTTCTTGTTCAGCCAATTGCTCAAACAAACAAGTTTGTTTACATTTACAGGAGATAATGCTGCCCGCTTCTTTATTTACAATGTCACTAGAAAGTGAGAACAGGCGTTCACATGGCACTGTTGTAGCCGGCATTGAAGGTATTTACATACCAGATATGCTAAACATTTGAATGCTCCTTCATGCTTCAGCTTCCATTCCAGAGGACATGCTACCGTGCTGATGATGCTCGTTAAAAAAATAACACACTAATGAAATTTGTGACTCAACTCCTTGGGAGATAATTGCTTGTCTCCTGATCTGTTCTCCCCACATTCTGCCATATATTTCATGTTATAGCAGTCTCAGATGATGACCCAGCACATGTTGTTCATTTTAAGAACACTTTCACTACAAATCTCACAAAATGCAAAAAAGGTACCAATGTGAGATTTCTAAAGATAGCTACAGCACTTGACTCAACGTTTAAGAATCTGAAGTGACTTTCAAAATCTGAAAGGGACAAGGTGTAGAGAGCATGCTTTCAGAAGTCTTAAAAGAACAACACTCCAATGCGGAAACTACAGAACCCAAACTACTAAAATAGAAAATTGACCTTCTGCTGGTGGCTTATGACTCAGATAATGAAAATGAACATGTGTCAGTCAGCATTGCTTTCGATTGTTATCAAGCAGAACCCATCAGCATGGTTGCATGTCCTTTGGAATGGTGGTTGAGGCCTGAAAGGACATATGAATCTTAACAGCATATGGCATGTAAACATCTTGCAACGTTGGCTACAACAGCGTCATGCGAATGCCTGTTCTCACTTTCAGGTGACATTGTGGACAAGAAGCAGGCAGTATTATCTCCTGTAAATGTAAATAAACTTATTTGTTTGAGTGATTGGCTGAACAAGAAGTAGGACTGAGTGGGTTTGTAAGCTCTAAAGTTTTACATTGTTTTATTTTTGAATGCAGCTATTTTATGTATATAATTCTACATTTGTAAGTTCAACTTTCATGGTAAAGAGACTGCACTATTGTACTTGTATCAGGTGAACTGAAAAATGATATTTCTTTTGTTTTTTTACAATGCAAATATCTGTAATAGAATAAATATAAAGTGAGCACTGTACACTTTGTTTTCTGTGTTGTAATAGAAATCAATATATTTGAAAATGTAGAAAACATCCAAAAATATTTAAATAAATGGTATTCTATTATTTTTTATCAGTGCGATTAATCGCGGTTAATTTTTTTAATCACTTGACAGCCCTAGTTTAAACTTCTGAATTGGTTCCAAGGTGTTACCTCACTTAAAGAACATAAGAATGGCCATAATGGGTTAGACCAATGGTCCATCTAGCCCAGTGTCCTGTCTTCTGACAGTGGCAATGCCAGGTGCTGCAGAAGGAATGAACAGAATAGGGCAATTATTGGGTGATCCAGCCTCTGTCATCCACTCCCAGTTTCTGGCAAACAGAGAACACTACTGAATCTGGACACCCGAATCAAGGTAGGAAGGTCCTTGCAGCTGAAGAAAAGATCACCCTTACCAAGCTCAGATAAACACAGCACCCTGAGTGCAGATGTCACCTGTGCATCCATCTGCACCTGAGGATCTAACCTGACACCCAAACTGTGAACCTGTTGGACAAGTGGCAGGTGCAGATATCATCTTGCCGTCTCTTCCAGCTGTTTCCCCCAACCTATCAACAGCCCCCTTAATCTCATCTCACCCTGCTCATTGGCTTTCATCCCAGCACCAACCTCATTCAGAGAACAAGCAAGTCATCTTCTTGCACCAACCACAGCAGATGAGATGGACCCGTGCTGAGTGCCATCAGCATAGTGGAAGCACTGTAAATTCCCCAGCTGGCCAGAGGGCCTCATATGCACAGTGATCAGATGGGGTGGGAGGATGGACTCAGGGACATCCCGTCGGAGAGAGCCCATATGTTAAACAAGCCGTCACTCGAAACACCCTTCAGGGACAGGAATGAAGCCACTCCATAGTGCCCTTGCCACGCCTAGGCCCGACGCTAGACTGAGTTGGGTGAGGGAAATATTAGCAAGAACTGCCCTGGCACAACCCTGTTGGAGAAAAACTTAGTTTTTGCTTTTTTGTTTGGGTGCAGCAAAATTAAATACTTTATTATTTTTTTAGCAATTGCAATAGAGGGAGGGAGTGCCCTAGGACACAGGGTTGCCCCAGTGCCAGACAGGTTTTTTAACAGGTAAACAATTACAGCAAGCATTTATACCTTTGTTATAGACAATAACAAGCAATAATACAGACAATAATAAGCAACAGCTGCATTTTGTTTATACGTAGGCTATTTTGCTATTTTATTTTTTTTACTTTTAGAAGATGCCAGTTTACATATTTGGTTATTAGTGCAAGGTTGTGACAACTTTTTATACAGTTTTTTTTTTACTTGCCTTACACCATTTTTGCTTTTACAAGTTTTGTGTTATTAGGGTTACAGCTGGCCTAACCTTTGTTAACTGCTAGCCTGACTCTTGCTAACAGACTGACATGCATTGAGATTCCCTACAAATTTTTGTTAATTTTTTTCCTATTTCCACACTTTCTCCTTTTGTACTTTTAGTACAACAGATATTTTTAAATTTTTATTTGCATTAAGTTATGGATTTTTGATTTTACATTAGATGTTTTAACCTTAGGAGTTTTTACTGGATGTAATGACTATGCATGATTAGCATGGACATGAAAGGTATTACTATTATTATGTTTTTTACAACAACAATAACAATTTTAAACTAACTAACAGCAATGTAAGCAATAACATTTTTATAGCAATAATATGATGAGGTTGTTGTACAGTTTTGGTTACAAAGCACAATACATTATACTTAGTACATAAAATAGACACTTTATAAGCTGTATGAAAGGAATTTTTTTTAGTTTGATATATATTTTGAAGCATGTGAATTTGCCCTTATATTTTATAGATTTTTTTGAACCTCTGGTAACAATGAAAGCAAATTTTGAAATTGATTTGATACTAACCTTGTTTTATTAAAGGGTATTTGGAAACTTAGGGCTACTTGCAAAATTTTATTTGCAGGCCAATAAACAATATGATTGCCTGCAGTGGTAATGAGATTAAAATGTATATTTTGCAATGTGGTGGTTTTAACATACACACAGCTATTATTAGCTTGAAAAAGTAGATGTTTAGTTAGAATAGTTTTTTGTTTTTTACTTTTTTTAGCAAACATTATGAACAGTGACAACTTTTTTTGGCTTTAGTTTATGGATACACTGAAGCTTTAGGGGTTTTAACAGCCAAATGTTTATTGACTTTTTATTTTTATTTAAAATATTAGGTGTTATTTTAGGGGCACTGACTATAAATTAGTTAGGTATACCAGGTGGTTTAATTTTTTAGATGTTTTGGTGAATAATTTAGTTTTATATGCATTTTTTTTATGGACCCGTCAGGATTTGGTATGTGGGAGCCCACACCCCCCTAACTGGTTTAAATGCTTGGAAGGAGCACTGTGAATGTTTACACATTTACTTAGAAAGTCTTTAAATATGTTTTTATGACCACAGATTAGATGGTACTTTTGATGTGTTTGTAAGGGCAGTGGGCCAAGTTTGGTGCTTAAGATTACTTTGAATGGCCATTAGCTGGTTATTTAGGAAATTTTGAATTTTTAAACATACTAGATTTTACTGGAATGCCTTTTTAGCCTTAGTGATATTTAATACCATTTTTGTTAGTAACTTTTGGGTTATAGAACTAAGGGTGGAAATAACATGTAACTTACCAACTTTAGTTTGTACTTGGGTTTGCTGAGCTTTAGAAATAAGGCTAGTGGCCTTTTTTAGTTGGCCTGATTTTTTATTATGTTTTTGGCTTTTAAAAATATTTTAAATGGCTGCTGCGCTATTGGCTCTATTTTATAGGGATTTAGTTAAGTTTTTTTTTTTAAGAGGAAATAATCCAGGCCCTTTGTTGTGCTAATTTAATGGTAGCCCCTTGTGAGCAATTTGAGTATGTAGAGGTGATTTGGAAACTGGATAAGGGTAATGTAAATTTGACAGTTTTTAGTGTTGTATTAATTATAGTTTATTGATATTTTCATACTTTTTTTTGGTGTAGTACTATATTACATTTGTTGGTTGTATACCTTTAACTAATTTTAGGTACTTTTAAGAGGCATTGACATTAATAGCATAGGAGGGAGTGTATTGCAATAAGGTACAGGTTACATTATTAGTTACTGGAATGGTTTTAATACAAGTAAAATTTTTAGTGGCAGAACAAACTTTTTGGGTATTTGATTATTTTTTAATTGGGTAATCAAATAACAATAAGGGCTTTTTTTATGTAACACAGTACAAATTTTAGGAAGAGCCATTATATTTACTTTACTATGGAACTCATTAATTTTAATTACAGATTTTTGGGGTTTATTTGTAGTGATATTGTAGATTTTTATTTTTACTGATTTATTTATTTTTTACTTAATTGTTTACTTATATGGGATATTTTGAACTTTAAAAAACATTTTTTTAAACATTTTTTAAATAAATTACTAAAGTGTGAAGGCCTTGGCCATTGGTTTTATTAAATATATGGCATTGTTTGTATTTGGATGTATTATAGGCGTAACAGTGTAATGGAGGAGATGGCAGAGGCAGTGGCAACAAAGTGCCTTTGGTACTTGTTATTTAAAATTTAATTAGAGAGAGCAATATTAGGGTTACAGCTGGCCTAACTTTTGTTAACTGCTAGCCTGACTCTTGCTAACAGACTGACATGCATTGAGATTCCCTACAAATTTTTGTTTATTTTTTTCCTACTTCCACAACCTTCTCCCTGTACTAATAAGGGGAAAGGCGGACTGAGGTGTGGCAGGAACAGCTTGCTGCACCTCCGGCAAAAAATGTCAATGAAATTTTCTTGTATTCTTGTGGTAATAGGTAATAATTGGAGATATACCAATCTCCTAGAACTGGAAGGGACCTTGAAAGGTCATTGGGTCCAGCCCCCTGCCTTCACTAGCAGGACCAAGTTTTGCCCCAGATCTGTAAGTGGCCCCCTCAAGGATTGAACTCACAACCCTGGGTTTAGCAGGCCAATGCTCAAACCACTGAGCTATCCCTCCCCCCATTTGTGTATTTTCAAACTTTTTTGGCAGAAATTAAAAAGCCAAAATATTTCTGATTCTGGCCAAAATATTTCATTTTTTCATCAAAACATCAATGGTTTTGGACAGCAGACTTTTTTTCTGAATTTTTTCATTTAATCCAAAACTCAACATTTCCTTAAAAAACAGTTTAGAAAGAATATTTTCCACCAAGCCCTACTGTCAATGCCAAACAATGGCTTCTCCAGCAGGCCATGATATAGCCTCCTTCAGGATAAATGGCCCTACCTAGCTGAAAAGCGGCCTCAGAAATCCTCACCAGGAGAGGGCCAGCACTTCCCCACATGTTTTCACCTGCCAGAAGGGGTAAGGGCCCAGCTGGGACACTCACCAGGAACTCCACAACCACAATTTTAATTTTCACAGTTGCTGGACAATGACTGAATGAGAATGTTAAGATTCAAAAAGTTAAAGCTTTGTAAACTGTTAAAAAAAGGTCATCAACATCTCAGGTCAAAATATACAAAGTAAACATCTTTAAATCAACAAATCAGACCTGTTTTTACTATTCATTTGTAAGAATCAAATTACAAGCCTAATTCAAAAGATTAAACCACTGGATTTTGCCTATTAAAGTCTTCAGTTCCAACAGTTACAAAGTTCGAGCAAAAATAAATAAATAAAAATTAAGAAACCTCAGGATTTTTTTACAGCTACTAGAATGCATAATTATTTGTTAGAAGCAGCAAATGAGATTTTGAAAGCCCTCAGAATTTAAGCATATGTCTCTATTGTAGAACAAAATGTTGAGCGGCCCAAGTTGGTATTCGTAGAGGCGCATGCAACATTTGTCTTGAACTTTTCTGAAAGGACAATGATCTTTCCACAGACATCAATGTTAGTGGCACTGCAAGTACACATAATGCCACACTAGACATGACAGGCAATGACTGGGTTTCACTTTTCCAGTATTCAAGTGCCGTTATGCTGTCATCACAGGGCACTTCATGCTCCATGTACAAGTTAAAATCATGCCTCCACTCTTCTGCCTTTTAAGGGAAAACACTCAGAATATTTCCATGGCTGCTAACATTGCGTGACATCTTAGCCTTGACAAATGGATCAAGTACTTTAGAGTTGGCAAAAGAGATCTCAATCCACAAGATCCAGTGTGCCATCAAGGACATTGTGGGATATGCTTGTCTTCAGTTTGCTTTGAAATTCCGATATGAAAGAGTTGCCTTTTGGAGCCCCTTGACTTGAGTTCCATTTCTTTTAAGGTATTATCTACATCAGTGGCAACTTATAAACTGCAGTTAAGCAATGTATCAATGTGATGTATCAGGATGCATTTATTTCCATTTGGAAATGAACCCCGTGGATTTTCCCCAAAAATACACACACAAAAAAGATAACTTGTAATACAGTCTCATTGGTTTCCATCTGGTATAACTTCATTGTCTTCTTTGAAGTGACTGCATCCTCTTCTTTAATAAGAAAGTCTGTCACACTGTCCCAGTGCACATGAAAGAATTTTGCTGCCTTGAGCCATGAAATCCAGCACAATGGCACAACACAAGGCGACACATGCACCCCGATGGGGTCACGTTGTTGCTTGCACAGACTTTAAAAAGTGCTCATCTTTGCCTGTTGGCATGTTTAAATATCACTGGAAAATGTACCAAATATTCGTTGCCACAATGGAACTCATTGTTTTGATTGCATGATCAATGGTTACAGACAAAAGATGAGGAACAAATGGAATGTGCAGCCATGTGAATACAGAATGTGGATGCAGATCTTTCAAGTCCTTTACTAACTATTTATTGCATGAGTCTCACAGAGTCACAGTTTTCCCACATTTAGCTGTACTCTCACAACACATCTTGAATCCAAATTGAAAGGACTCCCATGCTGCACTGAAGAACAGACAATTTTACTAGAACAGTATTTATTGATTTATTTTTGTCACTGCAGAACGACGCAAGCACGTTAATTGCTGGCTATCCAGCAAACTCTGGGGTTTCATCAAGTACTAAAGAGAATTTCTCACCACTCAAAAGATCCTTAATTGCAGCTTAGTGGTGAGCAAAAGTTTCAGGCAGATATTTGTTTTCCAGATGCTGACACAATAGCGAAGTGTGCGCTGCCAGTGCATGCTTGTGACGCAGAGCTAATGAAAAGCTCGAAGCTCAGCCAGCATTGACTGGAATCACCTTAAAGCATGTCGCACATACCAGACAATGTGGAAATCTGCAGCTTCTTCTTTCGTTTTTCCCATTCTTCCCATCCAGGCATCTACCAAAAGTTGGGTTCCCTTTGCTTGACTTTCTTTTACTTTCAAATGACGCTGTTCAAATGCTCAGCACTACAATTTGCCTGCACGGTTAATCTTCAGCTGCAGCACTGCTTGGTGGCCTCTGTAGCCCTTTGTCACGTGATCGCTGCTGCTTCTGCCAAGTGCCATGGTCTGGCTGCATAGCCAACTTCACCAAGGAAGTGTCTGGTTCTTGCAGGACCGTGATATGGTGGATGAGCTCCTCACTGCATGGGAGGCTACTCTGCTGCTGAGCAGTTCAGGGGCAGCAGGGTGCCCCTTGCACTCCTGGCGGGTGAATGAGCAAGCAGAGTCCGGTGACAGCAGAGCTGCAGGAGGGTTCCTGCATAGTCAAGGTGCCAATTGCAGTGAGGCTACAAGAGACTCCCTGTGTGACCAAAAGGCCCAGGAACCAGATCCTTGTGGGTGCTAGGTGCGGGGGAGGCTGTGTTTGCTGGGCAGAGCAGAGATTCCACCTCCCCTTCCACTCCCACATTCTGCCCTGGCATTGTCCTCACCCTGGTACCTCCCCATTACATTATCATCAATGGATATTTTTTATCAATTTCCATGTGTGAGCTGAAATCAATGTTTACCAGTGATCATCAACAGAAACTGAAACCTTCCAAGCCTGCTGATTATCCATCTCCCAGAAGGCGCCCGCTGCTCAGGACTTCGCCGGCCCTGTGGTACATGTGAAGGAAGCTGTCTTTGCTGCCTGCAAAGCTGAGGCTAAGACATTGATATTCTCTATGCTACAGTCCCCCAAACATGGCATCGTACTTGTGCCACTGGCATACTATCTCACTTCCTCTGTCACAGACCATCCGTAAGCCAGTGCAGGTGGGAGAGAGGCCACTGTGCCGATAGGAAGGGACAGAAGATCACTAAGGCCCATTAGGGAATCGACAGAGTGATATGTTGGCTGAACGGCATTCTCCTGCAGAAGCAGCAAAAAATCCTGTGGCACCTTATAGACTAACAGATGTTTTGGAGCATGAGCTTTCGTGGGTGAATACCCACTTCGTCAGATGCATATAGTGGAAATTTCCAGGGGCAGGTATATATATGCAGGCAAGCTAGAGATAATGAGGTAGTTCAGTCAGGGAGGATGAGGCCCTGTTCTAGCAGTTGAGGTGTGAAAACCAAGGGAGGAGAAACTGGTTTTGTAATTGGCAAGCCATTCACAGTCTTTGTTTAATCCTGAGCTGATAGTGTCAAATTTGCAGATGAACTGAAGCTCAGCAGTTTCTCTTTGAAGTCTGGTCCTGAAGTTTTTTTGCTGCAGGATGGCCACCTTAAGGTCTGCTATAGTGTGGCCAGGGAGGTTGAAGTGTTCTCCTACAGGTTTTTGTATATTGCCATTCCTCATATCTGATTTGTGTCCGTTTATCCTTTTCCAAACTTAGTTACCAGTTAATTAAGTTAATAACCAAACTTCCATACAAATGGATTTCACTAAAATAAGACAGGAGATCTACATTACTCACTTCACCTCTCTACAAAGGAAAAAGGACTGTAAGCTGTCTAAACTCCTACCTGCCTCATGGGGCCACAACCGTGGTACCCCCAACCCACCCAGCAATATCGTCAATCTATCCAACTACACACTCAGCCCAGAAGAAAAGTCTGTCCTATCTCGGGGACTCTTTTCCTGCCCTGCCACCCCCACCAACATGATACAGTTCTGCAGCGATCTGGAAGCCTATTTTCGCCGTCTCCGACTCAAAGAATACTTTCAGGACAACACTGAACAGCGCACTGATATACAGGTACCCTCCCACCAACAGCACAAGAAGAAGAACTCCCCATGGACTCCTCCTGAGGGTCGAAATGACAGTCTGGACCTATACATTGAATGCTTCCACCGACGTGCACAGGCAGAAATTGTGGAAAAACAACATCGCTTGCCTCATAACCTAAGCCGTGCAGAACGCAATGCCATCCACAGCCTCAGAAACCACCTGACATTATCATCAAAGAGGCTGATAAAGGAGGTGCTGTTGTCATCATGAACAGGTCTGACTACCAAAAGGAGGCTGCCAGTCAACTCTCCAACACCAAATTCTACAGGCCACTTCCCTCAGATCCCACTGAGGAATACACTAAGAAACTGCTTATCTACTCAGGACACTCCCTACACTAACACCGGAACAAATCAACATACCCTTAGAGCCCCGACCAGAGTTATTCTATCTACTACCCAAGATCCACAAACCCAGAAATCCTGGACGCCCCATCATCTCGGGCATTGGCACTCTCGCTGAAGGACTGTCTGGATATGTGGACTCTCTACTCAGACCCTATGCCATCAGCACTCCCAGCTACCTCCGTGACACCACTGATTTCCTGAGGAAACTACAATGCATTGGTGACCTTCCAGAAAACACCATCCTAGCCACCATGGATGTAGAGGCTCTCTACACGAACATCCCTCACACAGATGGAATATAAGCTGTCAGGAACAGTATCCCTGATGATGCCACAGTACAACTGGTTGCTGAGCTCTGTGCCTTTATCCTCACACACAACTATTTCAAATTTGATGACAATATATATCTCCAGATCAGTGGCACCGCTATGGGCACCGCATGGCCCCACAATATGCCAATATTTTTATGGCCGACCTGGAACAACACTTCCTTGGCTCTCGTCCACTCATGCCCCTTCTCTACCTACGCTACATTGATGACATCTTCATCATCTGGACCCATGGGAAGGAGACTCTGGAAAAATTCCACCACAATTTCAACAGCTTCCACCCCACCATCAACCTCAGCCTGGACCAATCTACACAGGAGGTCCACTTCCTAGACACCATGGTGCAAATAAGTGATGGCCATATTAACACCACCCTATACCGAAAACCTACCGACCGCTATGCCTACCTTCATGCCTCCAGCTTCCATCCCGGGCACATCACACGATCCATTGTCTATAGCCAAGCACTGAGGTACAACCGCATCTGCTCTAACCCCTCAGACAGAGATTGACACCTACAAAATCTTCACCAAGCATTCTCAAAACTACAATACTCACACGAGGAAATAAGGAAACAGACCAACAGAGCCAGACGTGTACCCAGAAGCCTCCTACTGCAAGACAAACCCAAGAAAGAAACCAACAGGACTCCACTGGCCATCACATACAGTCCCCAGCTAAAACCTCTCCAACGCATCATCAGGGATCTACAACCCATCCTGGACAATGATCCCACACTTTCACAGGCCTTGGGTGGCAGGCTAGTCTTCGCCCACAGGCAACCTGCCAACCTGAAACATATTCTCACCAGTAACTGCACACTGCACCATAGGAACTCTAGCTCAGGAACCAATCCATGCAACAAAGCTCGATGCCAACTCTGCCCACATATCTACACCAGCGACACCATCACAGGACTTAAGTAGTTTGGCCACACCATCACCGGTTCATTCACCTGCATGTCCACCAATGTAATATACGCCATCATATGCCAGCAATGCCCCTCTGCTATGTATATCGGCCAAACTGGACAGTTGCTAAGGAAAAGGATAAACAGACACAAATCAGATATTAGGAATGGCAATATACAAAAACCTGTAGGAGAACACTTCAACCTCCCTGGCCACACTATAGCAGACCTTAAGGTGGCCATCCTGCAGCAAAAAAACTTCAGGACCAGACTTCAAAGAGAAACTGCTGAGCTTCAGTTCATCTGCAAATTTGACACCATCAGCTCAGGATTAAACAAAGACTGTGAATGGCTTGCTAATTACAAAATCAGTTTCTCCTCCCTTGGTTTTCACACCTCAACTGCTAGAACAGGGCCTCATCCTCCCTGACTGAACTACCTCATTATCTCTAGCTTGCCTGCATATATATACCTGCCCCTGGAAATTTCCACTACATGCCTCTGATGAAGTGGGTATTCACCCACGAAAGCTCATGCTCCAAAACGTCTGTTGGTCTATAAGGTGCCACAGGATTCTTTGCTGCTTTTACAGATCCAGACTAACACGGCTACCCCTCTGATACTATTCTCCTGCAGAACCCTCTAGAAACACATCAGTTCTAATGATCTATGCAGGGAGGATAATCAAGTAGGCCCCAGCACCAATGAGAAAGGTGCACCCTGCCTTTCAACCACAAGAGGAAATACACCAGATACAACTCCAACACACAAGCCTAGATCCAGCATAGGCAGCTGTATGTTCTGAGCCATACAGCACCCAGGACAGTTCCAACGCACTGTTACCTAGAACAGTAACTTTGTGATAGGACTGCCCATCAACTCAAATGGTGACGAGGTCATTAGGAAAGCCCCTGTGGTGGGCACACATTGGGCAGGTAGCAGGTGTTACCTTCCTGACTAGTATCATGCAACTGGTGCTGCGACTGCAGGAGATGTGTCCCTGGAGTCAAGTGTTAGTTCCACTGACAAGGCCAAAGGCTAAAGCAGCAGCAGAACTGGGCAGATCCTGCTGAGAATTTACAATGGCAGCTGCTGGATTTTTAAATAATTAAGAAGACAAACCCACTTATCAAATCACAGGTGTTCAAGAGAGCAGGGTGAGGGAGAGATAGTTGAAAGAAAACCCAGGCCTACAGCTTTAAGAGTTATTGGTAGGAGTATTACTGATGATGAGGTAGTATTGAGGCCTGTATATTTTCCTGAGATAGCATTTTGAGTCTTGTTTGCCCATTTGACTTTTGCTATATTTATATTCTTATTCATATGTGTGAACAAAGATACTGTGTGGTACATCTGCCCACAAGCAGATAGGGGGAAAAAGAGATAAGAGATAGAGCTAAAGAGTTGCTGGGTAGAGTGGGAGTATAATATAGAAGTGTGCACTTGAAGGACATAAGACCGAGATAAGGTCAAGCAACCAGTTAGGAGGGGTCAGAGGGATGGGTGGGGGGAGGTATAAAAACACTAAAAGCCAAAGAAATGCCTGTCCCTGACTGAAGCACCACTTCACTCCTTACCCCTCCCATTGGCTACAAAGAAGGCTGGCACTGAAGCCCCCAGACCCAAGACCCTCCAAAACAGAACATGACCACAACTTGTAAGGGGTGGGACCAAGGGCGTGCACTACAGGTCTTAATTACACCTGCTAAGGAAGGGGAAACTGGGACACTGGGAAAAAAGCTTTACTGGCGTGCAGAGCTATGGATATACTTGCTTGATTAACCGAAATAAACATCACATTGCCTGCACTTTGGACTTCTGGTCTTCCTCTTTCTGTCTGCATGACTAGAACCAGGGAGGGGTGAAGGAAAGCCCCTAACAGCCATAATTAACATGTAACTCCAACCCCTTTCCCAATGAGGAAGCAGGGCTGGAATTCCAGAAGCACTCAGCATGGTGCTCCTCCGTATTGCCAGTGTCAAGAGCTAAAGTCGTGACTGTTCTCAACTCTGAATTCCCCTCCGCAGGGAGGATTCAGCAGAAGGTTTGGACAACTGATGATTTTGTGTTTGCACCTCGCTGATGAGTGAAATGCAGGTAACTGCACAGTGCTGGGATTCTGCCTCGCTTATTTCCCAAGTCCAAGATGTCTCACGAAAAGAATCATATCTCATCACTTAACTATTCAACTAGACTAAGGTTGTTATGATAAACAATATGAGACTGAAGGGCTGAAAGCTGAACCAATGGGGACATTGGAGTTAATCTCACGTGAGCAATGCCATTTATCAGTCAGATCCTTAAAGCTAAGCATGCACTAAAGTGCTTTGCCAGGTCACCACTTAAAAGAGCAGCAAACCAAGCAATATTTATAATAATTGTTGTAACTATTTTTATGATGTAAAGTTACTGAGTGAGAAATGGTAGCACTAAGAGCTAGTCTACATGGGCAACGTTAAAGCAGTGCTTTAACATGGCTTGTGTGGTTGTGGCAGAGCTCTAATAAAACCATCTCCATGAGGAGCGTAGCTTTACAGTGCTGAAACTTGCTGCGCTCAGGGGGGTGTTTTTTCACATCCCTGGGCGAGAAAGTTGCAGAACTGTAAAGTGCCAGTGTAGACAAGCCCTAAATGTTCATTCCCATCTAGTTTTGGTAAGAATGATGCTAAGAATATGTCCAAGGTGATAGGTGTATGACTATTACTGAGGGACAAGGTTTCCTTACCTGAAACTAGGGAATGATCAATAAGCAGAAGAAAGGCTGGAACATGTGACTGGGCAGGAAATGTTTCCGCAAGGGCATTTGCTATTATAAGGAAACATTTGGAAAAGCAAGAGCATAATTTAACGGTGCAATGAGTCAGCATGAACGCATGAAAGATAAATCACTTCAAGCAACCCTGACACTTGTTTGTTTTCAGTGAAATTGCTCTGGGTGTAGACTGAGGGGAAGCAATATGCTTAATGTTTTCAGAAAGCTTTTGCCCAAGTTGCACATGATGGATTATTGCATAAAGTCTCTGACTAGGAGTGAGGTCATAAGTTATGAAGAGGGGAAGAATCGGTTAATAACTGGGAAGCAGACAGCTGCAGCGAAAGCTACATCATTCTTGTGAAAGCAGAAAGATCAGTTTTTAATAACCAAATTCTTCCACTCCTGTTCAAGCAGAATCACACCTTCCTCCATGCACCGTCCCAGTGATTTCAGAGGGGTCCTACTGATTTTAAAAGGTCTATTCATGGAATAAGGTACAATTTACAAGGAGTTAGGGGAGCAGAGCCTGGCAGAAAATACTGAAGTAGAAGGAGGAAGTAAGTTCAGGGGGATGAAGCTGTTGTGTGGGATCATCTCAATTTGATCTGCAGATGGAGCTCAGAGCAAGAACAGAAAATGTAATATGTAGGTTTAAAATGATGCATTTAGGTACAGATCACCTTCAAATTAAAAAAAGGTTACCCACCTTTTAGTAACTGTTGTTCTTCGAGATGTGTTGTTCATGTCCATTCCAAGCGGGTGTGTGCGCGCCGTGTGCATGCCAGCCGGAAGATTTTCCCCTAGCAGCATCCGTAGGGTCGGCCCTGCCGCCCCCTGGAGTGGCATCACTACAGCGCCCTATAAAGGGGCCCACCGACCCTCTACCCACTCAGTTCCTTCTTGCCGGCACTCCGACAGAGGGGCAGGAGGGTGGGTATTGGAATGGACATGAACAACACATCTTGAAGAACAACAGTTACTAAAAGGCGAGTAAACGTTTTTTCTTCTTCAAGTGGTTGTTCATGTCCATTCCAAACAAGTGACTCACAAGCCTGAACCTAGGTGGTGGGGTCGGAGTTCACTGCTGACTGGAGTACTGCACAACCAAAGGCTGCATCATCTCTAGCCTGGTGCGTGATGGCATAGTGTGACGTGAACGTGTGGATGGAGGACCACGTGGCCGCTCTACAAATCTCCCGAGTTGGAATCGGAGCCAGGAACGCTGCAGAGGAGGCCTGCGCCCTAGTGGAGTGGCCGTGACCAGAAGGACAGGGGTCTTAGCTATGCAATAACATTCCCGGATGCAGACTGCGATCCACGAAGAGATTCGCTGAGAGGAGACCGGGAGCCCTTTCATCCTAACCGCCACCGCGATGAAGAGCTGAGTCAAGTGTCTGAACGGCTTGGTACGTTCAGTGTAAAAGGCTAAGGCCCTGCGGACATCCGGGGAATGTAGCCTCCGCTCCTCACCGGAAGAGTGTGGTTTCGGATAAAACACCAGGAGAAAGATATCTTGTCCCATGTGGAACTGTGAGACGACCTTGGGGAGGAAGGCCGGGTGAGGTCTAAGTTGGACCTTGTCTTTATAAAAGACAGTGTACGAGGGCTCGGATGTCAACACCCTGAGCTCCGACACCCTCCTGGCCAAGGTGATTGCCACCAGGAAGGCAGTTTTATATGACAAGTACAACAGGGAGCACAAAGCCAGGGGCTCGAAGAGAGGTCCCGTGAGGGCACAGAGGACCAGATTCAGGTCCCAGACAGGAGCTTGTTGACGAACATGCGGAAATAGCCTGTCCATGCCCTTGAGGAAACGACCAACCAGTGGGTTTGCGAACACTGAGGTACCCCACTCTCCCGGATGGAAAGCCGAGATGGCCGCCAAGTGAACACGAATAGAGGAGAGGGAAAGGCCCAGGTGTCTAAGGTGGAGCAAATAGTCTAGGATAATAGGGATTGGGACCCCCAGTAGATCATGACCTCGCTGACCTGACCATAGGGAGAAGTGCTTCCATTTGGCCAGGTAGGTGGCCCTGGTTGATGGTTTCCTACTACCGAGCAGCACTTGTCTGACCTGCTGGGAGCACTGCATCTCCACCAGGTTCAGCCATGGAGCATCCAGGCTGTGAGGTGGAGAGATTCCAGGTTTGGGTGGCGGAGGTAGTCCTGGTCCTGCGTGATCAGGTCCGGAAGCAGGGGCAGCGTCAGGGGCGCCTGAACAGACAAGTGCAGGAGCGACGTGTACCAATGTTGGCGCGGCCATGCTATCAGGATTACCCATGTGTGGTCCCTGTGGATCTTCAAAATCACCCTGTGTATCAGGGGGATTGGAGGAAAGGCGTAGAGCAGTCCAACCCCCCAAGACTGCAGGAAGGCGTCCGACAGAGACCCCGGACTGCAGCCCAGGAGAGAGCAGAACCGTCGGCACTTCCTGTTTTCCCTCAAGGCGAACAGGTCTAACTGCGGAAAGCCCCAGAGCTGGAAGATTGAGCGTACTACGTCCTGTCGGAGGGACCACACGTGACCCCGGAATGAGCAGCTGACAGTGTCCGCCAGGCCGTTTAGCTCTCCCGGAAGGTAGAATGCTGTCAGGTGGGTAGCATTCTGAAAGCAGAAATCCCACAACGCGAGGGCTTCCCTGCACAGGGGAGAGGAGCGTGCAGCCCCCTGTTTGTTGATATAAAAAACCGCCGATGTGTTGTCTGAGAGGACTGAAACACATCTGCCGGCCAGGTGGGACCAGAAGGTCAAACAAGCCAGGAAAACCGCTCTCAGCTCCCTGACATTGATATGCAACTCGAGGTCCTCCGGCGACCACAAGCCCTGCGTCCTGAGATTCCCCAGGTGCGCTCCCCAACCCCAATCCGAGGCATCCGTTACCAGAGAGAGGGAGGTTTGAGGGGCGGCGAACGGGACGACCATGCACACTTTCTGCAGGTCGAGCCACCACCGTAGCGAGCTCAGCACCAAGTGGGGAATGGACACCTCTGAGTCCAAGGGGTCCCTGGCCGGGCGGTATACTGTCGCTAACCAGGACTATAGCGGGCAAAGCCGGAGTCTGGCATGGTTTACCACATAGGTGCACGCCGCCATGTGACCCAACAGCCGGAGGCAGATCCGCGCCGTGGTAGTCGGGGCGCGTTGCAGTCTGAGGATGAGCTCGGACATTGCGCAGAACCTGGATTCCGGAAGGTACGCTCTGGCGTGGATGGAGTCCAGAACCGCCCCTATGAATTCTATTCGTTGCATAGGAGACAGGGTGGACTTGGCTTCGTTCAAGAGGAAGCCGAGATTGAGAAAGGTCTGCCTGATGAACAACACCTGAGCCTCCACCTGCTCCTTGGTGTGGCCCTTTATGAGCCAATTGTCCAGGTAAGGGAATGCTTGGATGCCTTGCCTGCGCAGGGAGGCCACCACGACTGCCAAGCTCTTCGTGAAAACCCTTGGGGCAGCTGACAGGCCGAACGGGAGCACCGTGAACTGCAGATGGGCATTGGCCATGACGAACCTGAGGTACTGACGGTGTCAGGGAATTATGGCGATATGGAAATAAGCGTCCTTTAAATCGAGGGCGGTGCACCAATCTCCTGGATCCAGAGAGGGAATGATCGAAGACAGAGAGACTACGCGGAACTTGAGCTTTCGTACAAACTTGTTCAGTCGCCGCAAGTCCAGGATGGGTCTGAGGCCCCCTTTCACCTTTGGTATTAGGAAATATCTGGAATAGAAGCCTTTGCCCCTGAGCTCCCAAGGGACTTCCTCCACCACCCGTGCCTCGAGGAGGGACTGCACTTCCTGAATTAGGAGTTGCTCGTGAGAGGGGTTCCTGAAGAGGCACAGGGAGAGGGGCTGGTGGGCAGGAGGGAGAAAAACTGGATAGAATATCCCCTCTCTACCATGCGGAGCACCCAATTGTCCGACGTGATTCGAGACCAGGCATGATAGAAGGGGGACAGATGTGACCCAAAGGTAGGGGTAGAAAGATCCAGAGTCTCGATAGGTAGGTCGCCCTTGACCATACCATCAAATAGGGGGCCTAGGCCCCGATGATGGCCTCGGTTGACCAGACGCCTGGCCAGAGGGGTGGCATTGGTGACGCCTCCTGTCATTTCTGCCCCGCCTGCGCCCCAGCTCCTGGCGAGTCTGAGGCTGGTAGGTGCGCGGGGCCACCTGCGGCCTAAAATGCCTGCGCTAGGTCGCAGGGGTATGCAAGCCCAGCGAGAGAAGCGTAGCCCTCGAGTCCTTTAGGCTATATAGATGCTTGTCCATTTTTTCTGAAAACAGCATCTGCCCCTCGAAGGGGAGCTCCTGAATGGTTTGCGGGACCTCATAGGGAAGGCCTGTGGCCTGGAGCCAGGCTCCTCGCCTCATGACCAGGCCCGTGGCCAGGGTGCGCGAGGCTGAGTCCGCGGCAACTAGGGCCGCTTGGAGAGAGGCTTTGGAGATCAGTTTCTCCTCCTCTGCCAGGGCCAAAAACTCTGACCTCAAGTCCTGGGGAAGCCGTAAACTTCGACATGGCTGAACATGTGTTATGACCATATCAGCTTATGATCGCCTATTGGTTGGCAATACAGAGTTGAAGGCCTGCTGTAGAATACACCTTTCTACCAAAGAGGTCGAGCCTTTTGGCGTCCGTGTTCTTTGGTGTTGACCCTTGAAACCCTTGACGCTCCCGTTGGTTGGCTGCGTCTACCACCAGGGAGTCCAGGGGAGGGTGAGTGTACAAGTGTTCATGCCCCTTAGAGGGGACGAAATAACGCCGTTCCGTCCTCTTGGCAGTAGGGACCAATGAGGCTGGGGTTTGCCATAAGGTGCGGGACGTATCCGCTATGGTCTTGATCAATGGAAGGGCCACTCTGAATGGTCCTGAGGGAGCCAGGATGTCCACTACCAGATCCGCGTCCACCTTGATTTCCTCAGCCTGGATTGCGAGGCTCTAAGCTGCTCGCCGGAGCAGTTGTTGGATGATCCGAGTGTCCTCCAGGGCCAGTGCCGCAGCTATGCCCGAGACCGCTGTGTCCGGGGAGGAAGACGAGGAAATCACCTGGCTCGGCCCTTCCTCAGGTGCATGTAGCCCTTTGGGGTCCTGTGGCACACAGTACTGTGGTTGCAGGGCCGGTTCTGATTCTGAATGCGGCACCACAACCAGTACCGGGGTTGCCAGTGAGCGGCTTGGCGTATCAGGTGGTGCCTGCTGAGCCCGAACCGTAGTCGCTGCCGGTGCCGCTGCCCAGCTAGGGGGTGCTGAACTTGGATATGGCACACCCCTGCCTGGCGACAGTGCCGGTGGAGGAGGCAACTGCGCCGGGGCCACCGATGCCGAGGAGACCAAGGCCGACCTGGATTGAGGACCAAATGCCTGGCCCACCAACTGGTGGTAGGCCCAGTGGGTCCAAAACGGCCACTGTGAGGGCGGATGCCATTGCTGCTGCTGCCACTGTGGGTAACGCTGGTGGCTCACCCCGGAAACTGAATCTGCCTCTGAGTCTGAGGTCTCTGAGTAAGAGGACCTCGGGGGAGCAGCATCCCGTGCCCTTGGAGAGCGATGCTGAGGCGGTGGGGAGACTCCTATCTGGTCTGGTGCCGCCCTCGCGGTGCGGGGCCGGGAGGGAGGTGACAGCATGGCCGGCTTGCCCCTTGATTGTACTGGGGGACGGGTAGTGGTAGGCAACTCCCTGCTACGGTGCAGGGAGGCCGGCGCCGGGAGTCCCATCAAGTCAGAGGCCGCCTCGAATGCCTCCAGTGTCGAGGGGAGGCAGAAGTCTCCACTAAGGTCCGGGGATCTAGGCTGGTCCGGACTCGACTGCCCTCTCTGTGATGCGGGAGTCGACAGAGCAGCCAAGGGCTGTAGCCCAGCCTGTCCGCTTGTACCCGCGGACGGCGTCGGCCTCTGGAGGTCCTGGTGGGGTGACCGTTCCCTCACCAGCCTCCTCTACTTAGCGAGAACCGGAGACGGTGAGTGGTGCTGCACTGAGGCTGACTTCCTATGACCCAACTCCATTCGGTGCCGGGTTTTGGGGGATTTGGGCTGGGCCCTAAGTCTTGATGCTGGTGCCGGGGCGCTCTGTACCGAGGAAGATGTGCTGGGCACCGCCTCGGCCTGCTCCGGGTCCGAGGGTGGGCGCAAGACAGCCTCCATCAGGAGGACTCTAAGTCTTTGAGCTCTGTCTTTGAGAGTTCTGGGGCGCAAGCTCCTGCAGATAGAGCACCGGTCCCTTTGGTGGCCCTCTCCGAGGCACCTCAAACAAGCAGAGTTCGGGTCACTCTTGGGCATGAATTTCCCACAGTCCTTGCAGAGTTTAAACCCGGGGGACCTGGGCATGACCCAGAGGCGACAAAAATGTGTGTGGGGGGGACCCCCCAACTATCAAGAACTATATACAAATGACCTAAGTAAATTAATTATATACACGGACTATACACATGAGGATAGGACACTGCTAACTTGCCATCCGCAAGAGAAGTTCCAGCTAGCCGTCACCAGCGGTAAGAAGGAACTGAGGGGGTAGAGGGTCGGTGGGCCCCTTTATAGGGCGCCGTAGTGGCTTCACTGCAGGGGGCGCCAGGGCCGACCCTACGGATGCTGCTAGGGGAAAATCTTCCGGCTGGTGTGCATGTGGCATGCACACACCTGCTTGGAATGGAAACGAACAACCACTCGAAGAAGAAGCCCAGTTCCAATTCTGCAAACTCCAGAGTGAACAGCCTTTGACCTCATTGTACAGTCTGATATCACACACTCAAAACAATGTAGGTAGGGCAAGAGTGAGGTAGAGTGGAATAAGGAAGGGGCAGAAAGCAGCAAGCCAGGGCACAGGGAGAGTCCAGAGTAGTACAAGTGAGTAGAGCTGATTTTTTTGATTCACCAGGAATTTTTTAAAAAATTAGTTTTGGGTTGACCCAAAAAACTCCACACATTTTTTCAATTTTTGGGGGGAAATTGAAAAGTTTTTTTAAAAAGCAGCCTTGGGGTGAAGTGAAATGGTTACTTTTGATTTCAAGCATTTTTATAAACCTTCTTTAGATTTTTGAAAATAAAATTGAAGGACATTTTAAAACAAAGAATCATTTGAACTGAAAAATCAAAACATATTGTTCAGACAATGTCAAACCAGCACATTTAAAACTGTTCAGATTTTTCTTTGACCAAAATAATTTGGCAAATTGACTTGACTTCACTAAGCGTTCTGTGCCGCTTCTCTCGGGGGCTCCAGGGCTGAGTAACCCTGTTGCCATCTGCCTCCAACACAAAGGAGTGGGGCCTGTGCCAGCTGAGCGTTAGTGCATGTAGCGAGGCGCCCTGGCTCCCCCCCGCGCCTGAGAGGGACGGGCCAGAACTGACGCCAGAGTGGGCGGAGCCAACCCCGCCTGTCCCCGCCCTCCGGAAGTCCAGGGGCGGGACAGGAAGTATAAAGGCCGGGCCCTAGTGCTCAGTTAGGTGCAGGCTGCCGGAGAGGATAGATGTTGGTGCTCGAGCTCCCGCTGGGCCCAGCCTGCCCCGTGCTCACTACCCTGAGGAGCACTGGCCGAGCCTGCCCCGTGCCCGGTACCCAGAGGAGCGGCCTGAGCTTCCCTATGACCGGTACCCTGAGGAGCCCATGGTCTGGGACCCACCCGATGATGCCGGCGAGAGACAGGTACCTAGAGAGGGGGAGACTGGAAGTGGCCCTGGGGTAGCTGACCTCAGTCTGGCTCCAGGGACCCCGAACTGATGTCAGTGTCTTGTAGCCAGGATCCCCACTGACTGCAGCGAATCTTTGCGGCTGCTAGGGCCCCGGGCTGGAATGCAGCGGAATGGGAGGGCCTGCATTCCCCCTGCCACCCTTTCACGGGTGGCAGACTCCCCCTCCCTCCTCGCCTGAGAAGGCCCCTTTATACTGTTCAGCTTACTGCCCCGCCCTGCCCAAGGGCCTGGGCTTATATACTGTGTTTGCTCAGCCCTGCTGAAAGGCCTGAGCCTGAACTGCTTGTTGCCCCCGCCCCCCCGCTCT
The DNA here is from genome assembly GCF_025201925.1 of Gopherus flavomarginatus. NCBI lineage: Eukaryota > Metazoa > Chordata > Testudines > Testudinidae > Gopherus > Gopherus flavomarginatus. The sequence goes on from NC_066624.1 coordinate 53,226,497, forward strand.
AGGGCCGGGCTTATAGACTCTGTATTTGCTCAGCCCCTGCTGAAGGGTCTGAGCCCGGGAGAGATTGCTGCTGTGTAGCACCTGGCTCCCCGCCGCGCCTGAGAGGGACGGGCCCCAGCACTGGACCCTTACAGTGCCCGACTGCCACCAGCCCGTCAGTCCCCCAAGCACTCTTCTCTGGGCTATGCCAGCCCTGCCTTCGCCCTCCAGGTTGACAACAGATGCACCCAACCCCCGAGTCCCCTGTGGTGTCCAGCTCCTGATCACTGAGTATTCAAAACAAACTCAGATACGCCGTTCCCAAAGGACAGTGCACCCCCGTTTACCAGTTCTACCTCAGATACAGGACAGTGGTCTCTCACAGCACTTGAATTCAGCTACAGTAAAACAAAAGGAAATGAATTTAAGAAAGAGCAGAGATTCAAACAGAAACAAGTGTGAGTAATGGAAACAAATGGTCACAAACAAAACTAAATAATAAAATGTGAACTAGAGTGTTTATTAATAGTCACTTCTCCTATCTAATTAAGCAGATTCTTACCCCAACTTCATTCTTTTGCAGCATTTGCTGGCCCCAAGGAGCAAGTGGTCCACAAGCTAGTATAGTTCCACTTACAGATATTGCAGAACGGGAACACATTGATTGTTCTGCACTCATTACTGTTGAAAACCCTGACCCTAAGAAGCTTCTGTACTTCAACATTCAGAAAGAGAGTGAGAAACTCTACAGATGCTCACTTAAGATGTTCCAATTCCTTTGCTCCTAGTACACAGATGGATGTGGGTGGTCTATTATAGTTTTTGCCTGATAATAAACTTGGAGTCTCCAGGGGGAACTAAGAAATAGTAACCCTCTCTTACTATATTGAAATAAACTATGTAAATTGCACAGCAATGTAAGGTTGTTTTTAAATTATTGTTGTATTCTGACATGGCGATACCTGCTTGTTGGACAATAACATTGTTAGCTTTACAATGTTTACTATGACCTCAAGAAAAGGAGCTTGCATATTTGAGTTGTTAGAGAAAGGAGTCTTGCCAAGGATGGCAAGAACTTTCACCCAGGGAGAATGTAACCCCTAGGCCTCTGGGGTCTCTGTGTGCTGGTAGCTCAGGGAGGGGCACTGTCCCTGGGAGGAAGAGGCCAAGGGCAGACTCAGAGTCTGCTGGGCAGCCCAGAGGGAGAGGAGAGACGCTGTTTAGAACAGGGGCCTTGTTGGCACGAGGAGGGTGGCAAGGCCCCCGCTCTGGGGAGGTACAGTGCCTGAGAGAAAAGAGGGGGCAGAGTCAAATAACTGACAAGGGAAAGCCATGGAAGAAGAGCTAGCCTGCCCAAGAGCCCAATAGGAGCCCTGGAGAGGAGAGATGTCAGTCTGGAGGAGCTGAAGCCAGCCAGGGAAAGGGCAGAGCTGGCAGTGGGGACTGGTGAGGCCCAGGCTTGCCTGCAAGGTCTCCCTGAAAACCAGCCTCTGGGGGCCTGGCAGCAACATCCCTCAGCTCGGGCCTCTCCCTCTCCAAAGTGACTCCCAATCTGTAGAACTTTGAGAAAACTTAGCCCGGCAGCTCCCTAGGCAAGATGAGAAACCACATGGCGAGCTCTGTTCTGGCTGCAAGTGTGTCTGAGCGCTGGGATGGGAGACTAAGACTATGATTTTAGTAGAATTTTGTAACACGCACCCTGAGCCCTGCACTGCTTTTTGGGGAGGGAAAATCCTGACGCCAAAAACAGCCTGACTCCTGCAAGCAGAGATCAATCCCTCTGCAGTGACTGAGAAGTCCAGCACCATCTCTGAACCTGAGGACTGTTCACCGACTTGAGAGTCACCATCCTTCAGCTAGATAGTCCGGGAGATTGTTTGGGAGACCACCAGATCCCTGAACTGTGTTCTCAAGCCAGGGCTGAGGCTTTCGGGATTTTATTATCTGCTGCCTATTAAACCTGTGGAGGGACCCACCACATCGCTAACTGCTGCACAGAAATTATTGTGGCCACAGGCCATCAAGGGCCCCTACAAAGTGCATGTATCAGCAGGAACCTAATTTTACATTTGCTATATTAGGTAAACTGACAAGGGAAATTCATGGGTTTTATCAGCGTGGACACTGGTGACCCTGAGAGTAGTTTTTACCCTGCTATATTATATACACTTCCTGTTTAATATATTTGACAGTGCTCAATATATTGTGTTTTTGTGTTGAATATATTGTGTGTGTTTAATTATTTCTTGGGAGTTTCCAACTCTTTGGCAAGTAAATGAGGGTTATCCTGTGGTCAGAATTTTCCTCCCCTAGTGACCCTGCCAGGAAGGAGTGATGCAGAGCATTGGTTTGAGCATCGGTCTGCTAAACCTAGGGTTGTCAGCTCAATCCTTAAGGGGGCCACTTGGGGATCTGGGGCAAAATCAGTACTTGGCCCAGCTAGTGAAGGCAGGGGGCTGGACTCAATGACCTTTTAGGGTCTCTTCCAGCTCTATGAGATAGGTGTATCTTCATTTAAAAAAAAAAAAAAAAAGGAAGTTAATCCCTGCTGAGCTGAAGGTGGGATCCAGAAGAACCCAGGCCTGTCCATCAAAAAGGAAACTGGCACTAAAGGAGGTAACTAGGTGGGATACCGGATTTATAATGGCGCCATGGCGCTGGGCCCACGGTCAAAAGGGGCCCCAGCACACTCTTCTCCGCCCTCCTTCCCCCCACTCTCTCCTGTGGGGTCAGAGCTTGCTGCTGCCGCAGCCTGGCTCCAGCATGCTACATTGTCCCCTGCTGAGGCAGGAGCGGGGAGGACGAAGCTGCAGCATGCCACTCCAAGGGGGAGGAGAAGAAGAAGCAGGGTGAGGACTTTCCCCCACCTCTTTCCTCAGCGTGCTACCTTCCCTTCCCCACCCCCAGTCAGCTGGATCAGCCTTGCTGGCAGGAGGGGAGACAAGGGAGGAGCGAGCCGCAGCACACCACTCTGGAGAGGAGGAGGAGAAGAGGCAGGGGTGAGGTCTTGGAGAAGGGGCTGTAATTGGGGCATACCTCCTCCAGCCCCCTGCTTGAGCACCCCCATGACCCTAACCCCTGCACCCACTCCCCCTCACATACCCTGAGCCCCCTGCCCTGACTCCTGCACCCACTCACACACCCTGAGCCCCTTGACCCTGCACTCCCCTCACACCTCAGCACCCCCTCACACTCTCCCAGCCCCCCTCCCTGACCCTGCATCCCCCCTCACACCTCCCCAGTCCCCTGCCCTTACTCCTGCACCCCCCCACATCCCCATCCTGAGAACCAAAAAGGAGCTGCCCCAGGTAAGTGCTCCACGCCCCAATCCTGAGCCCCCTCCCTCGCCCTAGCTCCTGGCCAGACCCCGCACCCGAACATTTTTTTTAGAATACTTAGAAAGATCATTAATTGGTCCATCGAGACCCCCCCCCCCCGTGATTTTCAAGTGGTCTGTGGAAAAATAAGTTAGACAACAAGAACAATCAAAGTACCTCACTTTATTTTCATTTATTTGCTATTACTTATGGGAGGAGGATGAAGAAAAAAAGAATGAAAAACGGGGGGCAGGGGGAGATAAGAGAGAATGTTCTTTTTCTTGACTGGGTCCCAAGGAGGAGCCCCCAAAATGAAGCTGAGCACAGGGCTGGGGGGCTCCACTAACTCTAAAACCACCACTGGCTGTCACGTCACCTGGGCTGGGAATACTGTCAGGGCCGGTGTAACCGCTAGGCAAACTAGGCGACTGCCTAGGGCTCCAAGATTTGGGGGTGCGAAAAAGCGGTGCCCCAATTTTTTTTTTTTTACACTACAGTGGAGTCACATCTTACACAGGGGTTGGTTCTAAAGTCATCGTGTAAGAGGAAAATTGCGTATAGTGAAAATTACCATAAAGTATAGTATACACTGGAACAGGGGTCCTCAACCCAAAGGTGGCACGCAAGCTGATTTTTTTTTTTTGTTTTTTTTTTTAGTGGCAGGCTGCGGGTCCTGGCTGCCGCTGAGCCTGCTACCGACCTGGGGTTCTGTTCACTTAGCTGGCAGCGGGCTGAGCAGAGCCAGCAATGGGCCGGCTCCTGCCAGCCGGGGTCCCAGCCGCCAGTCCCGCTCAGCCTGCTGGGGTCCCAGCCAGCTCCGCTCAGCCTCCTGCCAGCCTGGGTGAATGGTCTGGGGTTCCATTCACCCAGGGTTCTGTCCGCCATCCTGGGGTTCTGTTCACCCAGGCCGGCAGGAGGCTGAGCGGAGCCGGTGGCTGGGACCCCAGCTGGCAGCGGGCTGAGGTCCCAGCCACACTCAGCCTGCTGCCAGTCTGGGATTCTGGCTGCCAGCCCCTTGCCAGTCGGGATCCTGGCCACCGGCCCCACTCAGCCTCCTGCTGGCCTGGGATTCCATTCACCCAGACCACCAGGAGGCTGAATGGATCCAGTGTCCAGGACCCCGGCTGGCAGTGGACTGAGCAGGCTGAGTGGGGCCGGCAGCTGGGACCCCAGCTGGCAGGAGCCAGCAGACAGAACCCCAGACCGGCAGCGGGCTGTCTGGGGTCCTGGCCGCCAATCCTGCTCAGCCCGCTGATGATCTGGGGTTCCGGCTGCCGGCCCCTTGCCAGCCAGGGTCTTGGCCACTGGCCCTGCTCAGCTTCCTGCCGGCCTGGGTGAACGGCAAGAGGCTGAGCAGAGTCACCAGCTGGGACCCCAGCTGATAGCTGAGTGAACAGAACCCCAGGCTGGCAGCAGGCTCAGCGGTGGTCGGGACCCACAGCCTGCCATTTAAAAATAAATAAATAAAAAATCAGCTTGCGTGCCATCTTTGGCATGTGTGCCGTAGGTTGAGGATCCCTGTTCTAGTGTAGACAGTGTATACTATGTATACTGTAGTTTATGGTAATTTTCACTATACGCGATTTTCTTCTTACGCGCTGACCTTAGAACCTAACCCCCGCGTAAGATGTGACTCCACTGTATTCATTTTTGAAAGTTTATAATAAGCGATGCTCCAGAGGGGAGGGAGGGGACGCAACGTGGAAGTTTTGCCTAGGGTGCAAAATATCCTTGCATCGGCCCTGGATATTGTGTCAGCTGATCCCCACAATCTCCAACCTACCTGGGCAGTACAGCAAACATGGCCCTGCCCATTAGCTCCTCTCCACTCCCTAGCCCACCCACCACTTGTCCCCGCTTAAGGCTTAGCCCTCTTACTTTTAAAAATGATTGCTTGCCCCTCTCCCCCGCTCAGGCCTTCCTGGCAGCCCTGTTGCCTGGTATCCAGTTTTAGACTGGAAACTCCAGTAGAAAACGGGATCTGAGTATCCGGTTAGCAGTGCTGACTGGAAACTAAATGTCCGGTTATAGGAGTAACCACATTAGCCTCCGCTCCTCCCACTCCCAACACGCACCTCAGAGGACTGGAAGAGAACCTGTCCTGCTGCTGCAGGAGAAGGGGAAGCTCAGTGCAGAGAGAGACAAAGAGAATGGGCTAGAACCAGGTAGGTACCCCCTCTATGTGGGCAGGGGCGGGGGGGATCCTGTTTACCCCCTCCCCAGCCCTGCTGCGCTTGAAGTTTACCCCTGACCCCTTCCTTGCTCCAGAGACCAACCCTAGCTCCTGCCCCACTGTGCTTTTACCCCCAGCCCCTTTTACAATTATTCCCTAGGGGGGCCCACAAATATGTTTGGCGCCGGGCACACAGAAAGTTAATTCGGCCCTGACTGGGTGGAGAGGGGCCCTACAGTAAGTTACAAGCTTTCAGTAGAGGCCTCACGCGCAGCCCTTTATGGATAAATTGATGAAAGCAATGTCTTAGGTATAATGAGTTGGTATGGTCTGAGACAGAAGTGTCTTGTAAAGCAGAATAAACCCTTTGCCAGCTGGGCACCAAGAGACATCTGTCTCACTTGTTGCAGTTGATCTGAATCTGCATTTTTTGCCACACAAAGTGGAACTCCAGACAGTTAAACACTCCTTCCAAAATAATGGCTCCTTTGTGTACCTAAGACAGAGTAGCCTGATATGGCCTATTTCAGTTTCACAGCAACCTCATGTCCTACTGCCTCTGTGCCCTGCATTGCCCTCCTCCTCACACAGCTGATCTCCTCCTGCTCTGTGCATTGTGCTATACCATCCCAGAGCACTTGGACTATGAGTCTCTCTCCTCCCTACATCACAATGCCAACACAACTGCACGGGCTCGGGTGTCACTTGGTTACTGGTGGCTGGGAGAGGGAGTTATGAATGCCAGGATGGGCTGATTAATCCATTTGTCTGCCAACAGGCCATGCATCTCTCCTGCCAATCTGTAACGCACACCTTCATTCATCATTATGGGAACCAAACCATCACAGCCTGTGCTGAGTGAGACATGCAGGCTCATTCTGACTAACAGCAAGGTGGACAAAACTTCAAATGGATATTTGCACAAGGCAGTGACTCTCCTGCTGGGACTTAATGGGCTGATGGATGGTTCATTTTATGCCCAGGCTCATGAGGAAAATTATCAAAAGGAGAAAAGAAACGAGAAAGGAAAGCCTTGCTGTATTAAAAAAAGACTAGACAAGCATTACAGGCCTGGTCTACACTGGAGGCGGGGGGGAATCAACCTAAGATACGCAACTTCAGCTACGAGAACAGCGTAGCTGAAGTCGACATATCTTAGTTCGACTTACCTCACATCCTCACGGAGCGGGGTCGATTGCTGCGGCTCCCCCGTTGACTTTGCTTCTGCCTCTCGATAAGCTGGAGTTCAGCAATCGATGGGAGAGTGATAGGGGATCAATTTATTGCATCTACACTACGTGCGATAAAGATCCATGATAGATTGATCGCTACCCGCTGATCTGGTGGGCAGTGTAGACATACCCTTAGTGGCAAAAAGCTCTGATGAACAAAGCCCAGGTTATGCCATGCATTAAAGAGATGCCTTCTTTGGGATTTTTAGTTCCTGAGAGGTGCATGGTGCTAGTTTGAAGACAGAGGTTCCTTCTACCACATTTTAGAACTAACCAAAGATTTCAACCATGATGTATTAAAACAAGATAAAACCCAGCCTGCAAATAAGTACCCTGGTCAACAGAGTAGCACCCAGGCATTGCAGCAAGCGGGGCGGGGGGGCCACCGGGATGCAGCATAACAGCACTCAGGTGCACCCAGCACTGGGCTTTCCATGCTCTAGCTCTCGGGGGGCTCCCCCAGACACCTGCCCTCTCCTAGGGCTACCAGAAATATAAGGTACAAATATCCTTGACAATTTCTTTAACAGTAACAAAACCCAACAATTCCCCACCTGCTGCTATCAGGCCATCTGATGCAGTGATGTGGCTCATCTCATCTAAGTAGGGTCATTCACCAGAACAAACACCCCAGAACGTATGGAAAAGGAATTGGCAATTTATCAGTCAAACTATTTCCTGATTGTCAGTTTTTAATGTTTCATTTATCTGCAGTTTGCTACCCATCTCCCCTTTCCTCCCCTTCCCCCACTTTTTGATTTTTTTCCCCTGCAGATTTTACAAGTATTTGCAGTTGGGGGCTGATCAAAGAAATTGGTTTTCATTTTGCTCTTGGAAAGACACTCCATATTGGTACTCGGTTATCTTTGATTGAGTAGCACAGTCGGTCATTTCTATAATGCTCCAGCTGCTTGGTTCTCAACATTGCTTCTGAATTAGAGAGAGAAAACAGCTGGAGCCACAAACAGCTTAGCATTTACTTACATTTCATTAGCCTGGAGAGTAGCTGGGCTGACCACTGGCAGTCACTACAGTGCTCAGAAGTGAAACATTTTTATCACCATCTCAACTTCCTCTCTAAACACACAGGGAAGTGTCCTTTTTCCTGTATTATTTGTAACCAGCATCATGTGATCTGAACAGTCCCCAGCCTTTTGGGACCTCTGTCGTACTTTCTCAGACAAAGGACGTAACTCCAGGAGCCAGACTCCCACTTAGCTGTGCACAATCAAACCTACAATGGAGCTCAGGCTATCTATGACTGCTGTCCTTGTGCCACAGTGAGTTAGAATGTCCATGGCACTGGCAGCTTACAAGACGGACAAACAGGGTACAGTGTACCCTTTAGCTGGGAGGTGTAGTTCACAGCTGGTGTAGTCATACATGCATTAGTGCTGCTTGAGCTAACACTTATAAATAGTGGTGGGGCTGCAGTGGCGTGGACTGGGTGTGTGGCGGGGGAAGGAGGGAAGAGTCAGGAAGGACTGTTTGGGTGGCTAACCTAAGCTGCTAAAGCCACTCTGCTATTTTTAGGCACTACCTCAAGCACAGCTAATGCATGCATGTCTACCTGAACTGAGAATTACATCCCAGCTCTTCTGTAGGCATCCTCTCGGAGACTTGTCATGAACTGGTGGTTCTCCTCTGAAAAGTGACTCTATAAATGGCATTGTGAGGTTCCCTGTCCACTGGGTATCACTCGTTTCCTTTCCACATTTGCTCAGGTTGCAAGGAAACCCTCCCACCCTGTTACAAGTGCCATCCCTGCAAACTCCTTCTGGGATCTGAAAGTCAAGCTGGGCTCTCTCACACAGACCCTCTCAAACAGCATAACCTGCAGGTCAGTGACACCTGTGCAATCACTAGGGCTGGAATTGGGCCCTCAGACCCCTTTATTCTCTGGGATGATGCACAAGATGGAAAGAGCTCGAGGTGACCGTCAAATGCTAGGGTAGGTTTGAAGGGTTGGCTGTTGGAGAACATCCTTTTACTTACAACCAGAGCAAATATGAGAGAGAAAATCAGTTCATACACAACGACTATGGAACTCTGTGAGGCCACTGTCACAGAGGTGGAGCAACGTTTAACATTTAAAGGTTGGAGCACCAGTACTGACAAGATGAACCCACACTAGTTTTAGCGTCAGAGTTAATTCAAGCACCACATATCTCCCTATTATACAGAAACCACTGGAATACCCAACAAACTTAACGTTAAGTATATTGCAGAGTTTTCAGCTTTTAACTGATCTGCTGTGTAGGTCTAAGATGGCCCTTCGACATTAACATTATCACAGTAACATAGCAGTGTTATAAAACCCCTTAGGAAATTACCTGGGCAGATGTGACTACAACAATCTATCATGCAAATCTGTACCATTCTCCTCCCCAAACCAGATACCATCTGTGGCCTTTCAAACATTAATTTGTCCAAGACAGTTGAACTCTGAGGATAAGAGCAGTGAGGAGCCACTCAGATTCACATATAACTTCAGGAGGTGGGGAGTCAAAAGCGCATTAAAAGACAGGCCATGACAGTCCCTTTGGAGTATACGTTTCACATACTACACAGATTATAACAACTCCTTCCGGTGATGATGTTACAATGTTAAAACACTAAAGAGCAAAACTGGAGAAGATTCTCACAAACAATACTCTGTAATAACGTGTAGCTCTGGCCACATTCGGAATGCTATTTGGTGCCAAACAATGTGGGTTATTGCTGGGCCAAAGTAGGAATTTTCTGTAATATTTGTGTGAATAGCAGTGACTTACCTGCAGGGCCGGCTTTATGACCCGCAGGGCCTGACTGGAATACTCGGCGGCGGTCTGGGGCTTCGGAGGTACTTCGGCGGCAAGGGATCCGCTCCAGGTCTTCCATGGCACTGAAGGACCCCCCACCACCGAAGACCCTCAGAGCGGACCCCTCGCCATTGATGACCCCTGGAGTGGGGCCCCCTTAGGCACAGACGTGGGGCCTTCTTCAGCGCAGGGCCTGATTCCGAGGAATTGGTGGAATTGGCGTAAAACTGACCCTGCTTACCTGACATGGGATTGCTACCCAGAAAGTGCAGAAACGTTAAAATGCTCCTGGGGCAGAGCAGGAGACTTGAGGTACTGGGGTCATGTAACTGTCTGGGGAGGTAGGAGTGGGTCATTCAGGACTGGTTGAAACTGACCATATCTATGGACGATCTGGAAAGACAACAGGACCCCAAGTGCAGAACAACTGACACCTAACAATGGGAAACTCCCTCAGGCAGAACATGTGAACTCAGCATGCGTCCTGGCAGGAGGAAGACAATGGAGCAAAAGGTGTGAGGTGGCTGTGTTAGGAGCTAGCTCTTGGAGAGACACAGGAGCTCTCAACTGCGACTGAGACACAAAGACAGAGAGAGGATTGACAGAGCCAATCTACAGTGGCTTGGCTGGGTACTACCCTGACATTGGCCAGTCTGAACTCCATCTTCACCTTTGTCTCTCTTAGCTACCCTAAGGACTTCCTGATGCAGTATCCCAATTGATGAATAATCCTTACTCTGTTTTAAAAAGGCTGCCAGGTGTCACTGCAATGTCAGCACATGTGGAAGAGATGGAAGAGGGGCTCAGGTTTATCTGATAGGATGTGCAAAGAGACATTCATGTGCATGTGGCAGCCAGCATTCTGGTCCATGGCTGTGTAAGAGCTAATACAGAATAGCTGCTGCACTCCCTGCACTATTGGGATCTAATTCAAAGCTCTGAGCTACAGCTGCTATTCAAAGCCTATCCCAAAAAGCGCTGCTGGAGTAGGACAAATTAACGGCATCTCATGAATTTGTGAAGCACAACTCAATGATATCAACATGACAACATACCCTGTGTGCTGTAAGGTATGTGAGTCTCTAGAGTGGCTGGACAGTGCAGGTGCTGGCCCCTTGATGGGCTCTGCAAAGCTACGGCTCCAGGGAGCACTACGCACTGAGCTACAGCATCGTTTGCTATTAGTCTCATTGCCATAAGAGCTGAATGAGGAAAATGGATTTTACCAAGTGTCAAGCTGTCTGCAGTGACTCAGGAGCATGAACACCAACCTCAGGGCAGGCTGGTAAGACCCAGGACAAAACCTCCAAATTGACTGTGAATTATGTACTTAGATGTTCCCAACCAATTATCAAGTGTAAAATCCTCAGGCACTATATCAGCGTTAACATGCGTGACTACCCTCTCTTCATGGGGGAGGAAGGGGCAACAGAGCAACAAAGTCTTTTGTCCTCTTTAACATGCCACAATAATTTTTCTGGTGTCAACTGGCTTTTCCTTTTGGGTAGGACGTCACACCTTCAGTTGCAGAGCGGCACTTCACGTTACTTAATGCCTCTCTCCCTTCTGGTGATTGACTTGCCTTTCCTGTTGGCAGGTGGCTTTAAAACTTGGGTTCTCTTCAGGGGTTTTATCTAAGTGGGGTTAGGTTTCTTTCCAGTCACCACTTCCTTCTTACCCTGGGTGACATGGGGATTTCCCTTCCCCTCGGATTTACTCCCCTACCCCCATGGGCCCTTGACTCAACATCATAAGCAATTTCTGCAGCCTCTAAAACTGTGTCTGGCTTTTTATCACAGATGGCTGTCTTCACTTCATCCATAACCACCCAGAGCAACTGCTTCTGGGCTATCAGCTCAAACAGTTTTCCATCATCGCCTTCAGCACCCACCTCGATTATCCATTTTCTCCTAAAATGACATATTTTATGCACCTGTTCAATATGAATGACATTGTCCAACAGGCTGATGTTTCTAGCCTTCAATCAACAGATATCAGAGGTAATCTTCAATCTTTCCAATACATTTCCTTTGAATTTCTTCTTCACCTTTACACCACCCTCCTCCAGATCATTCAAAACTTGTCTGGCTTCACAGATACGCTGGTTAAGAGAACAGGCATCTGTTTATCTGATGAGATATTGTGCAACCTAAGTAGTCTCTCCAAGGTGGACTGGAACTCGTCTGTACAGTCAGTTTCTTTATAAATTAGGCAGACTTTCTCCTACTCCCTTGTGTTGAGGGCGGGGGCAGGTGTACTCACTGGCTCCTTTTGCTTCTCCAGTAATTTGGGCTGAAATGTTTGAGCTTCCATCAGACACCTGTGTGCCCGCTCCTCAGTTTTTTTGTTGGCTTTGACTGCTGTTACTTGTTCCTGGTGTCTTTGGTGGGCTCTCTCCTCAGCTGCCTTAGACTCCCTGACTGGTAATTCCATCATCAGTCTCTGATGCTCACATTCTTAAGGTGCTCTCAGGCGCTGTAATTGGGCCCATTCCCCTGCAGTGGTCTCCTCTGCTGCATCTGAGGCTGGAAGGTTGCAGTGCGGCACTTCATATTACTTAATGTCTCTTTCCTGTCCAGTGATTTACATAGTTACAGAAGCTTACAGTACCAATGCTCAACCGTGGGATACCGATGCTGTAAGTGAGATTAGTGCAGGCAGCAACTCACAGGCATTTCATAAAGTTTAAACACTAAACACATTCTTATAATTTTAATGTTTCAACTATACTAACCCACAGGTGAGCCAGTCTGGTTCCAGCTAGGTGTTTGTCAGTGTTTAGTTGAGACCTGGGGACCTTGGCATGAGCTGGCACCTGGTCTGCCACTATCACACAAAGCATCTCTGAAAAGCACTCCCTGCCTTGTCCTCTATGTTTAAAAGAATTAGAGGACCCAGCCTTGGCACATCCTATCCCTTCTGTAGGCAAATTCTTGGCCACTCCATTGCAAACCCTGAAATGCTGAGACTTAAAGCTCATTTCCAGACACACCAATCTTTTCCAGTGGGTCTCCCGGACTCTTAGACCACTTACTCAAGGTACATCTTCCTCCTCTGTGACTTTCTTTGCTGACATGTCAGCCCCATGGATGGGAGCATGCTGTCCTGGAGAGGATGCTGTATTATGAAACCAAGAGGACTGGGCAAGTTGGCAAAGCTGATCTGAAAATCTGGGGCAGGGATGTCATAGGAGCAGCAGCACCAGTGTCCACAGCACTTCCCCCAAGTAATTGTGGCATCAGCACTGGGCACGCACACCTCAGAGCGACACTTACCTTCGTCTCCTTGATCTTGACAGCAATCACTTGCTTGCGCTGCCGGATGATCTCCATGAGCTCATCACATTCCTCCATCAGCTTGGCCTCATGCATGGCTGTGTTCACCTAGGTAAAAACAGCAGAAACCCCAAGCTGTTAGAATGCAACATGCTGACTCAGAGTCTGGCAACTCCAGCAGCTCTGACATCTCTGACAGAGAGATAAGCAACAGCTTACCACAACAGGCCCCCTCTTGTCAGCCAAGGCCCGTGCAGCTGCCAGGGACGGAAGTGGGGAGGACTTAATACTGTTAACAGTTACTGCTGTGCAGGCAACAAAAATAGAAGCAGGCTGCCATGTCCTGTATTCATTCCCATTTCAGTGGCAGGAGGAAGGCACCAAAGCAATGCTAGATATTAAACTCTTCAAAGCTGGAGCCTGAGCTTCTGTCCTTAGGTCAAATGACAGGGCCCCTCATGATGCGGGAAAGAGCCGTTCCCTTGGGTGTCCAGCCATGACCAGAAAGGAGCAAGAGACACGTTCTCCAATACAATCAGTTCACATGACACAATCTGAGCCTTCTTCTGGATACTAATGGCCACAGGCCAGCACAGACAGCTCAACCATTAGAACCTAGCTAGTGCCAATGAGGGTCAGGGTTCTAATAATTAGAATAATAAAAATATAGGGTTGAAGGGGACCTTGAGAGGTCATCTGGTGCAGCCTTCTGTGCTGAGACAGGGCCAAGGAAACCAAGATCATCCCTGACAGGTGTTTGTCCAACCTGTTCTTTAAAACCAACAGTGACAGGGATTCCACAACCTGCCTTAATGCCCCAGCATGCTGGGGCCCAGCTTGTCTGTACAGAGCATATATCCAAAGAGGTCTTTCCAACTGATCGTGACAAAGAAAGGGTCCGTGACCTTCTCAAGTAATGTGAGATTGCAGAGCAGGAGTCACTAAGCTGTCACCATCAAAGGGCATGGGGAAAGAATAAAATGCGAGGGGTGAATTAGGCTTCTAATGGAATAGCAGGCAGCAGCTAGAATGGAGCTTTGCCATTTTACACTACAAGACAGAATCCATTGCTTTCTTGTAGGCAGATGCAGCTAAAATGATGCAGCATTTATGCAGCAGGGCAGATGCAAAGTACCAAAGTCCCCAGGTTGGTGCAGAAAGGTCAGCAGTATACAAAGGTGAAAGTAACTTAAAGGACTTACCAGTACCCCGGAGTCCTGAGAGGGGGCGTGACCTCAACCGGAAAAGGCAGGGCCTTTCCAGATGTAAAGGCCCTGGGGCTCTTGCTGTGGAGTTACCAGCTGCACAGGCAGCTGGGAGCCCCAGGGCTCAGGAGTGAATTAAAGGGTCTGGGGCTGCGGAGCTCTGGGCCCTTTAAATCATCGTGGGAGCCCTGCCGCTGCTATCCTGGGGCGGCAGAGCTTGGGCAGGGATTTAAAGGGCCTGCTGCTCCTGTCACTGTGGGGAGCCCCAGGCCCTTTAAATCACTGCCGGAGAAGCCGGTCCAGTCCAGCATGGCGTACCGGCTCCTGCTGGTACGCTATACCACCTTATTTTCACCTCTGGTAGTATAGTTCTAGCTCACCTCAGGCTTCAGCACAGAGGAGCAGCTGGAGGATTATCAAACACTTCTGTACACATGCGATCTGAAGTCAACCATGCTATTGGGGTCAGAGGGAGGAGGGGCTCAGGCAGGCGATGAGGAACACAGCAGAACTTAAAAAGGAGATCAGTCAGGATGAGAATTGCAGTGGATTAAAGAAGAAGATGCAGCAGATTTACATGCAAATGGCTAAATGAAGAAATAACAAGAAAGCTGGCCTACTGTTTCCTGGGGGACAGGCCAGCTTATTTTCCCTTGTTTTATCACTGTTCTTTCTTTCCGGTGATTTGTAAATTTGGTCCTAAACACTAAATGGCCTGAGTACTGGTGAAAAGGCCCTGGAGAGTAACAGCCTCTGGGAGCCAGCCCAAGGTGCTCAGGACAGATTCCAGCTGGATGGAGGGTACTCAGCAGAGAGACCTTAATCCACCGAACGGTTTCACCATGGGCAGCAGCAGGCCCGCTTCACCCACGCTAAGCAGCCAGCAGGTCTCAGCCCTGCTCTCAGGGAGAGCGACAAGGGCAGTCTCAGTGGCACATTCAGCCATTGCCCTCTCCACTGACTCTGCTGACACAGGGGCCAATGCCTAGTGGAATGGCGGGGTTTGCTTTAACATGGATAATCATCGACTAGACACAGGGCGGATCCCACCAGGTCAGTCGTGCAGCTTGCAGTGGAGCAGACAGCAGGTCCCTGGGTCCATGAACAACATTTTGTTAGATCAGAAACTAAATGTTCCATTACCTGATTTTTTTACCCTGTAAATGTTTTGGGAAGGACATCGAAATACATTTCAAATAAAAATTCAGTTTGAATCGAAAAATCAAAACTTCTGCTTTCAAAACGGTTAATGCCTCTACCCAGATGCTGGTGTGGATTTGCAGAGACTGTGGCCTGCATTTCCCACTCACAGAAAGCCAGGCTGGGGGGACCATCCAGTGTGAGAGGTGCCTGCTGGTGGAATCTCTCAGGAAGTAGCTGGGAGACTACAGGAGGTGGTGGCCAGGCTAAGGAGCACCCGTGCACACGAGGAATTTCTCGAGAGTATTCGTATGGAGACGTAGAATCATAGAATAGAATCATAGAATATCAGGGTTGGAAGAGACTTCAGGAGGTCATCTAGTCCAACCCCCTGCTCAAAGCTGGACCAATTCCCAACTAAATCATCCCTGTCAGGGCTTTGTCAAGTCTGACCTTAAAAACCTCTAAGGAAGGAGATTCCACCACCTCTCTACGTAACCCATTCCAGCGCTTCACCACTCTCTGAGTGAAAAAGTTTTTCCTAATATCCAACCTAAACCTCCCCCACTAGAACTTGAGACCATTACTCCTTGTTCTGTCATCAGGTACCACTGAGAACAGTCTAGATCCATCCTCTTTGAAACCCCCTTTCAGGTAGTTGAAAGCAGCTATCAAATTCCCCCTCATTCTTCTCTCCTGCAGACTAAACAATCCCAGTTCCCTCAGCCTCTCCTCATAAGTCATGTGCTCCAGCCCCCTAATCATTTTTGTTGCCCCAAGGTTGAGGACACTATCCAGCTAGAGAGGACTGCTCTCTTGCCATCAAGGGAGGAGGATAAGGCTCTGATATAGGGAGGACACTGGCTGCTGGTTACTTCTGGCAGCAGGCAGTGCTCCACTCCTACTCCCAGCCCACTCACCATGGTGATGGAGAACTGTTACACTGCCCTGGCAACAAGTGATGAGGAATCACCCCCAAAGACTGAAGAGAAGAAGCCACATACCCCCAAGATTGGGAGGATCAGAGCCACCACTCCTAGGAGGAAACGTAGAGAAATGGTGGTTGGAGACTCTTCCGAGAGGGACGGAGGCACTATTCAGTTGCCTGGACATGGCATCCCAAGAGGTATGCTGCCTGCCAGGGGCCCATATCCGAGATGTTACGGAAGGACTGTTGAGGATCATCTGGCCCTCTGACTACTACCCCATGCTACTCATCCATGTGGGCACTAATGATACTGCAAGATATGACCCTCAGCAGATCAGAAGTGACCACAGGGCTCTGGGAGTAAGGGTAAGAGAGCTGGGAGCGCAGGTGGTGTTCTCTTCAATCCTTCCAGTCAAGGGTAGGGGCCTCGGCAGAGACAGATACATTCTGGAGGTGAATGCCTGGTTGCAAAGATGGTTTTGCTAGGAGGGCTTTGGCCTCCTTGACCATGGGATGCTGTTCCAGGAAGAAGGATTGCTAAAAAGAGATGAGGTCCACCTAGCGAGGAAGGGGAAGAGCATATTTGACTACAGATTGGCTAACCTAGTGAGGAGGGCTTTAAACTAGGTTTGACAGGGGCAAGTGATCAAAGCCCACAGATAAGTCAAAAACATGGAGACCTGGGAGAAGGGTCAGACTTCGGGGGGAGCATGGGCTGTTAAGCAGAAAAAAGGGAGAGACAAGACAGAACTGTGGGGGGGTGGAATCAAATCAGTATCTTAGATATCTGTATACTAATGCAAGAAGAATGGGAAATAATCAGGAAGTACTCGAAATGCTAATAAATAAACACAACTATGACATAGTTGGCATCATGGAGACTTGGTGAGATAATATGCACGACTGGAATATTGGTATAGAAGGATACAACTTGCTCAGGAAGGACAGGAAGGGAGAAAAGGGATGAGGTGTTGTCTTATATATTAAAAATGTATACACTTGGACTGTGGTTGAGATAGAAATAAGAAACAGACTTGCTGAAAGTCTCTGGGTAAGGATAAAAGGGGTAAAAAACAAGGGTGATGTCATGGTAGCGGGTCTACTACAGACCACCAAACCAGGAAGAAGAGGTGGATGAGGCTTTTTTTAAACAACTAACAAAATTATCCAAAGCACAGGAGTTGGTGGTGATGGAGGACTTCAACAACCCAGACATCTGTTGGAAAAATAACACAGCAGGACACAGATTATCCAACAAGTTCTAGGAATGTATTGGAGACAATTTTTTATTTCAGAAGGTAGAAAAAGCTACTAGTGGGGAAGGCTATTCTAGATTTGATTTTGACAAATAGGGAGGAACTGGCTGAGAATTTGAAAGTGGAAGGCAACTTGGGTGAAAGTGATCATGAAATGGTAGTTCAAGATTCTAAGGAATAGCAGGAGGGAGAAAAGCACAATAAAGACAATGGATTTCAAGAAGGCAGACTTTGGCAAACTCAAGGAGTTGGTAGGTAAAATCCCATGGAAGCAAGTCTAAGAGAAAAAACAACTGAAGACAGTTGGCAGTTTTTCAAAGAGACATTATTAATGGCACAAGAGCATAGGAAAGATAGGAAGTATGGCAAGAGACCACTCTGGCTTACCCAGGAGATGTTCAATAAACTAAAACTCAAAAAAGGGTTCTATAAAAAGTGGAAACGCAGTCAAATTACAAAGGATGAATATAAACAAACAACACAAATATGTAGGGTCAAAATTAGAAAAGCACAAAATGAGATCAAACTAGCTAGGGACACAAAAGGTAACAAGAAAACATTCTACAATACATTAGAAGCAAGAGGAAGACCAAGGACAGAGTAGGCCCGTTACTCAATGGGGGCGGGGGGAGAAAATAACAAAAAATGTGGAAATGGCAGTTCTGCTTAATGACCTCTTTGTTTCAGCTTTCACCAAGAAGTTTGGTGGCAACTAGATGTCTAACATAGTGAATGCCAGTGAAAATGAGGTACGATCAGAGTCTAAAACAGGGAAAGAACAAGTCAAATATTACTTAGTCAAGTTAGATGTCTTCAAATCACCAAGGCCTGATGAAATGCATCCTAGAATACTCAAGGAGCTGACTGAGGAGATATCTGATCCATTAGCAATTATTTTTGAAAAGTCAAGGAAGATGGGAGACATTCCGGAAGACTGGAAAAGGGCAAATCTAATGCCTATCTATAAGAAGGGAAATTAGGACAACCCTGGGAATTACAGACCAGTCAGCTTAACTTTTATATCCGGAAAGATAATGGCGCAAATAATTAAGCAATGAATTTGCAAACACCTAGAAGAAAATAAGGTGATAAATAAAAGTCAGCATGGATTTGTCAAGAACAAGTCATGTCAAACCAACCTGATAGCTTTCTTTGACAGAGTAACAAGCCTTGTGTATAGGGGGGTATCATAACCTTAGTCCCAGATTTGGACCTTAGCGTCCAAAATATGGGGGTTAGCATGAAAACCTCCAAGCTTAGTTACCAGCTTGGACCTGGTACTTGCTGCCACCACCCAAAAAATTAGAGTGTTTTGGGGCACTCTGGTCCCCCTGAAAAACCTTCCCTGGGGACCCCAAGACCCAAATCCCTTGAGTCTCACAACAAAGGGAAATAATCCTTTTTCCCTTCCCCCCTCCAGGTGCTCCTGGAGAGATACACAGACACAAGCTCTGTGAATCCAAACAGAGTGACTCCCCCTCTCCGTTCCCAGTCCTGGAAACAAAAAGCACTTTCCTCTTCACCCAGAGGAAATGCAAAATCAGGCTAGCAAATTCAACACACACAGATCTCCCCCTGATTTCTTCCTCCCACCAATTCCCTGGTGAGTACAGACTCAATTTCCCTGAAATTTCCCAGAAAAGAAAACTCCAACAGGTCTTAAAAGAAAGCTTTATATAAAAAAGAAAGGAAAAATACATACAAATGGTCTCTCTGTATTAAGGTGACAAAATACAGGGTCAATTGCTTAAAAGAATATTGAATAAACAGCCTTATTCAAAAAGAATACAAATCAAAGCACTCCAGCACTTATATTCATGCAAATACCAAAGAAAAGAAACCATATAACTTACTATCTGATCTCTTTGTCCTTACACTTAGAAACAGAAGACTAGAAAGCAGAAACTACTTCTCCAAAGCTCAGAGACAGCAGGCAGACAGACAAAGACCTCAGACACAAAATTCCCTCCACCCAAAGTTGAAAAAATCCGGTTTCCTGATTGGTCCTCTGGTCAGGTGCTTCAGGTGAAAGAGACATTAACCCTTAGCTATCTGTTTATGACAGGGGGAAGCGGTAGATGTGGTATATCTTGACTTTAGTAAGGCTTTTGATACTCTTTCTCATGACATTCTCATAAACAAACTAGGGAAATACAACCTAGATGGAGCTACTATAAGTTGGGTGCATAACTGGTTGGAAAATCATTCTCAGAGAGTAGTTATCAGTGGTTCACAGTCATGCTGGAAGGGCATAATGAGTGGGGTCCTGCAGAGATCAGTTCTGGGTCCGGTTCTGTTCAATATCTTCATCAATGATTTAGATAATGGCATAGAAAGTACACTTATAAAGTTTGAGGATGATACCAAGCTGGGAGGGGGTGCAAATGCGTTGGACGACAGGAATAAAATTCAAAATGATCTGGAGAAAAGGTCTGAAGTAAATAGGATAAAATTCAATAAGGACAAAGGCAAAGTACTCCACTTAGGAAGGAACAATCAGTTCCACACATACAAAATGGGAAATGACCGCCTACGAAGGAGTATTGCGGAAAGGGATCTGGAGGTCATAGTGGATCACAAGCTAAATATGAGTCAACAGTGTAATGCTGTAGCAAAAAAAGCAAACATCATTCTGGGATGTATTAGCAGGAGTATTGTAAACAAGACATGAGAAGTAATTCTTCCGCTCTACTCTGCACTGATTAGGCTCAACTGGAGTATTGTGTCCAGTTCTGGGTG
The DNA here is from genome assembly GCF_025201925.1 of Gopherus flavomarginatus. Lineage (NCBI taxonomy): Eukaryota > Metazoa > Chordata > Testudines > Testudinidae > Gopherus > Gopherus flavomarginatus. The sequence goes on from NC_066624.1 coordinate 53,246,542, forward strand.
CCACGTTTCAGGGAAGATGTGGACAAAGTGGAGAATGTCCAGAGAAGAGCAACAAAAATGATTAAAGGGCTAGAACAGAGGTTCTCAAACTGTGGTCTGCGAGCTCCATTCAAGTTCTCCACAGATAGTTCCCTTTAAAGTGTGTGTCATGGTGGCTGCACACGAGAGAATAGAGGGTTACCCACCTAATTATTGGAGCCACACAGGTGTGCCTCCATTAATTAGGTGCCTGGACCCTGGAGAAGACCAATATGTAAGGTGAGGTGGTGGTCTTGGGGGGATAGGGTGTAGGTGGGAGGGGGCACTGGGGCGAGGGGGGGAGGAATTTGTGAAGTGCAGGGCTGAGGCGGCCAGAGAAAGAGGCTACTTTCCCCGGCTCCAAGGCTGCAGCCCCCTCCCTCCCAGCTCAGCTCAGGAGTTGCCGCGGAGGGGGAGAGAGGGCACATCCATGGCATTAGAAAGGTAAGACTACTGATATTAAAATATGAGTTGTGTGCTTTTATTTGTAGAACAAAAAACCCCATTAATTATTGAGTGTTTTTTTATGCAGCACTTTTATCTAAAGCGCTTTACAATAGTTAGCTAATGGTACAAACAACATTTGGAAAGATCATTAAGTGGTCTGCCGAGACTCTCAGCAATTTTCATGTGGTTCATGGAAAAAAAGGTTTCAGAACCACTGGTCTAGAAAACATGATCTATGAGGGAATATGATAAAAACTGGGTTTCTTTAATCTGGAGAAGAGAAGACTGAGAGGGGACATGATAACAGTTTTCAAGTACATAAAAGGTTGTTACAAGGAGGAGGAAGGAAAACTGTTCTTCTTAACCTCTGAGGATAGGACAAGAAGCAATGGGCTTAAATTGCAGCAAGAGCAGTTTAGGTTGGACGTTAGGAAAAACTTCTTAACTGTCAGAGTGGTTAAGCACTGGAATAAATTGCCTAGGGAGGTGGTGGAATCTCCATCACTGGGGATTTTTAAGAGCAGGTTGGACAAACGCCTGTCAGGGATGATCTAGATCAGGGGTCGGCAACCTATGGCACGCGTGCCAAAGACGGCACGCGAGCCGATTTTTAATGGCACGCTGGAGCCTGCTGGGACTCCAGTGTGCCATTCAAAATCCTGCCAAAGCGGCAAGCTGCAGGGTCCGTGTTCCCGGCCGGAGCACCGGCTGAGCCCAGCAAGCTGCCGGCCCCTCCCGTGCCTTCCCCTGGAGCCCTGCTGCCGCTGCATGCAGCGCTCTGGGCGCCGGGGCCGTGTGCTCCCGCGGAGCAGCGTTTGGCTCCGTGCGGACAGAAAACTGCTCCCCGCTCATCCGGAGCCCTGCCGCCACGCGTCCAGCACTCTCAGGGGCGGAGCAGCACTGTGTGCATGGCGGCAGGGCTCCGGATGAGTGGGGAGCCTCATGGTAAGGTGTCCGGGGCTGGGGGGGGGGGTTGGATAAGGGTTGGGGGCAGTCAGGGGACAGGGAGCAGGATAGGTTGGATGGGCGGGGTGGGATCCCGGGGGGGTGGTTAGGGGCAGGGGTCTCTGGAGGGTGCAGTTAGGGAGCAGGGGGGGTGGATGGGGCATGGGAGTCCTGGGGTCTGTTTGGGGGGTGAATAGGGGTCAGGGCAGTCAGGGGACAGGGAGCAAGGAGGGTCCTAGAGGAGCAGTTAGGGTGGGGGGGGTCTCTGGAGCGGATGGTCAGGGGACAAGGAGATGGGGAGGTTGGATAAGTTGGGAGTTCTGGGGGGGCTGTCAGGAGGCATGGGTGTGGAGAGGGGTTGGGGCAGGCAGGGAGCAGGGGAGGGCGTTATATGGATCCAGAGTTCTGGGGGTCCTATCAGGGGGCGGGGAGTGGTTAGATAGGCATGGGAGTCCAGGGGGTCTGTCTGGGTGCGGGGGTGTGGATAAGGGTTGGGGCAGTCAAAGGACAGGTAGGAGGTAGGGTCCTGGGGTGCAGTCAGGGGACAAGGGGCAGGGAAGCTTAGATAGGGGGTGGAGTCCCAGGAGGGAGTAGTTGGGACAAGGAGCGGGGGAGCGGGTTGGGGGTTTTGAAGGGGGGCAGTCACCCAGCCCTCTGCTCTGAGCCCTGATCCCTCCCCCCCACAGCCTTCTGCCCTGAGCCCTGCAGCCCCACACCCTCCACAGACCCCTGCCCTGAGCCCTGTACCACCCAGGCCTCTGACTTCTTCACCCCCTCCCATGACCCCAGCCCTGACTCTGGCACCCCCACGCATACTCAGCCCTCCTACCCTGACACCTGCACCCCCCTCACATGCCCCCAGCCCTCTGGCCTGACTCTTGCACCCCCCACATCCCCAGCCCTCCCACATCCCATGCACCCTGCACATCCCCACCCCCACCCTGAGCTCCTGCACCCCCACTCACATTCCCATCAGCACCCCCTCACACCAAATGGGAGCTGACCAGGTAAGTGCCCCCACACCCAAATCTCCTGCCCCAACCCTGAGCCCCCTCCCCGATTCTAGCTCCTGGCCAGACCCTTCACCCCCAGCCCTGTGCTCGGTCCACTCCCACCATCAGCTCAGTGCAGAGAGAGGAAGAGAATGGGCCAGAACCAGGGGGAAGGTAGGTACCCACTGTATGTGGGCAGGGCCGGGACCTCAGACCGGCAGCAGGCTGAGCAGGTCCAGCAGCCGGGAGCCAGCTGGCAGGAGCTGGCAGATGGAACCCCTGAGCGGCAGTGGGCTGAGCCACTCAGCCCACTGCCAGTCTAGAGTCCTGGCCACCAGCCCCACACAGCCCGCTGCCGGTCTGGGGTTCTGGCTGCCAGACCCTTCCCAGCTGGGGTCCCAGCCGCAGGCCCCACTCTGCCCACTGCCATCCTAGGTGAACAGAACCCCAGACCAGCAGTGGGCCGGCGGCATAAGATCAACATTTTAATTTAATTTTAAATGAAGCTTCTTAAATATTTTGAAAACCTTGTTTATTTTACAATACAACACTAGTTTAGTTATATAATATATAGACTTGTAGAGAGAGACCTTCTAAAAAACATTAAAATGTATTACTGGCACACGAAACCTTAAATTAGAGTGAATAAATGAAGACTCGGCACACCACTTATGAAAGGTTGCCGACCCCTGATCTAGATAATACCTGGTCCTGCCTTGAATGCAGGGGACTAGACTAGATGACTTCTCGATGGCCCTTCTAGTTCTATGATTCTATGAAAATGAAAGCAGCAAAGAATCCTGTGGCACCTTATAGACTAACAGACGTTTTGGAGCATGAGCTTTCGTGGGTGAATACCCACTTCGTCAGATGCATGTAGTGGAAATTTCCAGGGGCAGGTATATATATGCAGGCAAGCTAGAGATAATGAGGTTAGTTCAATCAGGGAGGATGAGGCCCTGTTCTAGCAGTTGAGGTGTGAAAACCAAGGGAGGAGAAACTGGTTTTGTAATTGGCAAGCCATTCACAGTCTTTGTTTAATCCTGAGCTGATGGTGTCAAATTTGCAGATGAACTGAAGCTCAGCAGTTTCTCTTTGGAGAAGGTGAAGTGAGTAATGTAGAACTCCTGTCTTATTTTAGTGAAGTCCGTTTGTATGGAAGTTTGGTTATTAATGAGAGTCTCCAGGTTGGAAAGCTCTTTTTTGATGTTTTCCAAACTTCCATACAAACGGACTTCACTAAAATAAGACTTGTTGGACTAGGCGTATGATTCTCGCTTAGGGTGCGATAGGTCCTGGGTTCAAATCCTGGACAAGCCTGCCTGCCCTCCATCCCTCAGGGTGTGTTTCCTGATTTACTGGGGGGGGAAGGGATAGCTCTAGTGGTTTGAGCACTGGCCTGCTAAACCCAGTGTTGTGAGTTCAATCCTTGCGGGGGCCATTTGGGGAACTGGGGTAAAAATTTGGGGATTGGTCCTGCTTTGAGCAGGGGGTTGGACTAGATGACCTCCTGAGGTCCCTTCCAACCGTAATATTCTATGATTACTCACTTCACCTCTCTACAAAGGAAAAAGGACTGTAAGCTGTCTAAACCCTTACCTGCCTCATGGGGCCACAACCGTGGTACCCTCAACCCACCCAGCAATATGGTCAATCTATCCAACTACATACTCAGCCCAGAAGAAAAGTCTGTCCTATCTCGGGGACTCTCTTTCTGCCCTGCCACCCCCACCAACATGATACAGTTCTGTGGCGATCTGGAAGCCTACTTTCACTGTCTCCAACTCAAAGAATACTTTCAGGACAACACTGAACAGCGCACTGATACACAGGTACCCTCCCACCAACAGCACAAAAAGAAGAACTCCCCATGGACTCCTCCTGAGGGTCAAAATGACAGTCTGGACCTATACATTGAATGCCTCCGCCGACGTGCACAGGCAGAAATTGTGGAAAAACAAGATCGCTTGCCTCACAACCTAAGCCGTGCAGAATGCAATGCCATCCACAGCCTCAGAGACCACCCTGACATTATCATCAAAGAGGCTGATAAAGGAGGTGCTGTTGTCATCATGAACAGGTCTGACTACCAAAAGGAGGCCACCAGTCAACTCTCCAACATCAATTTCTACAGGCCACTTCCCTCAGATCCCACTGAGGAATACACTAAGAAACTGCAACATCTACTCAGGACACTTCCTACACTAACACCGGAACAAATCAACATACCCTTAGAGCCCTGACCAGGGTTATTCTATCTACTACCCAAGATCCACAAACCCAGAAATCCTGGACGCCCCATCATCTCGGGCATTGGCACTCTCACTGAAGGACTGTCTGGATCTGTGGACTCTCTACTCAGACCCTATGCCATCAGCACTCCCAGCTGTCTCCGTGACACCACTGATTTCCTGAGGAAACTACAATGCATTGGTGACCTTCCAGAAAACACCATCCTAGCCACCATGGATGTAGAGGCTCTCTACACGAACATCCCCCACACAGATGGAATACAAGCTGTCAGGAACAGTATCCCTGATGATGCCACAGCACAACTGGCTGCTGAGCTCTGTGCCTTTATCCTCACACACAACTATTTCAAATTTGATGACAATATATATCTCCAGATGAGTGGCACCGCTATGGGCACCCGCATGGCCCCACAATATGCCAATATTTTTATGGCCGATCTGGAACAACGCTTCCTCGGCTCTCATCCACTCACACCCCTTCTCTACCTGCGCTACATTGATGACATCTTCATCATCTGGACCCATGGGAAGGAGACTCTGGAAAAATTCCATCACGATTTCAACAGCTTCCACCCCACCATCAACCTCAGCCTGGACCAATCTACACGTGAGGTCCACTTCCTAGACACCATGGTGCAAATAAGTGATGGTCACATTAACACCACCCTATACCTAAAACCTACCGACCGCTATGCCTACATTCATGCCTCCAGCTTCCATCCCGGGCACATCACACGATCCATTGTCTATAGTCAAGAACTGAGGTACAATCGCATCTGCTCTAACCCCTCAGACAGAGACCAACACCTACAAAATCTCCACCAAGCATTCTCAAAACTACAATACCCGCATGAGGAAATAAGGAAACAGATCAACAGAGCCAGATGGGTACCCAGAAGCCTCCTACTGCAAGACAAACCCAAGAAAGAAACCAGCAGGACTCCATTGGCCATCACATACAGTCCCCAGCTAAAACCCCTCCAACGCATCATCAGGGATCTACAACCCATCCTGGACAACGATCCCACACTTTCACAGGCCTTGGGTGGCAAGCCAGTCCTCGCCCACAGGCAACCTGCCAACCTGAAACATATTCTCACCAGTAACTGCAGACCACACCATAGTAACTCTAGCTCAGGAACCAATCTATGCAACAAACCTCAGTGCCAACTCTGCCCACATATCTACACCAACGACACCATCACAGGACCTAACCAGATCAGCCATACCATCACCGGTTCATTCACCTGCATGTCCACCAATGTAATATATGCCATCATATGCCAGCAATGCCCCTCTGCTATGTACATCGGCCAAACTGGACAGTCGCTACGGAAAAGGATAAACGGACACAAATCAGATATTAGGAATGGCAATATACAAATACCTTTAGGAGAACACTTCAACCTCCCTGGCCACACTATAGTAGACCTTAAGGTGGCCATCCTGCAGCAAAAAAACTTCAGGACCAGACTCCAAAGAGAAACTGCTGAGCTTCAGTTCATCTGTAAATTTGACATCATCAGCTCAGGATTAAACAAAGACTGTGAATGGCTTGCCAATTACAAAACCAGTTTCTCCTCCCTTGGTTTTCACACCTCAACTGCTAGAACAGGGCCTCATCCTCCCTGATTGAACTAATCTCATTATCTCTAGCTTGCCTGCATACATATACCTGCCCCTGGAAATTTCCACTACATGCATCTGATGAAGTGGGTATTCACCCACGAAAGCTCATGCTCTGTTAGTCTATAAGGTGCCACAGGATTCTTTGCTGCTTTTACAGATCCAGACTAACACGGCTACCCCTCTGATACTATGAAAATGAAACGTTTCCACTTTTTTTCCCTTCAGATTTGTTTGTTTTTCTTCCCCTGGCCAAAGCAATCTGGTGAATTTGAGGTGAATTTGTAAAATGTTTCCGTTAACCCGAATCTGCATTTTTCAGGGAAAAAATGGTTTGTCCCAAAAATTTTGCTCAGCTCTAGCTAGGATATCAGGACCTGATCTGGAAAGCATCCTGACCATAAGTCTCTGTGCCCTTACGCCTTCTCCCCCAGACAGGCAAATGGCCATCTGTCCCCTGGAATTCAGTGTAGTTCTAGAAGTGGGGTGCTAGCCCCATAAGCCCCTTTGATTTGGCCTCATGCTATGGGAAGCATGGGCATACTTTTTAAAGGCATATGCTTGGTCTCTCCTGCCTCCCCCTCCTCACTGTGCTACAATTGACACTCTCACACTTCCCAGTGGCGGAGCGCCTATGCCCCAAGTGTGCCAGCACTGAATGAAGCTCTGGAATGAGCCACAAAAAGCTGCAGTTTCACAGCAATATCCATTTAGCTTCTGGGCCCTTTACTGATGCTCTCATCTCCCCAGCCTCCCTGCCAGTGTTTGGGGTCTAGTGATAAAGGAACGAGACTGAGCTGTACAGCCCAACTGAGCTTCTCCTTCCCAGGGCACAGGCCACAGAGAGGCTGGTGCCATCTTCCAGACTCGCTCCACAGAAGGCCTTGTTGGTCAGCAACAGAGTTTGGAGGATAGAAGGACATGGTCCAGCTCTGGCCACTGCAGCCTGCAACCCCACTGTGGGGCAATGCAATCAGGATGGATGAACCTTTCCAAAAGCTATGCACTAGCCTGGCCAGGAGTTACTGAGCTAGACACAGTAGCCCTGAGTCTCCTTTTCTGGTCTGTGTCATGCAGAACATCAGGCCAGATCATAACACACCCCGCTGGCCAACAGCATCCATGAATGTGCCATTGTGTCCAAGCGGAGGCAGTTTTTACTCTCCCTCCCTCTCCAGACCAAATATCTTCTGGTCAGCAAAATACTGCAGGGGAAGGCATCTACTGTGGGCTAGGCCTGCCCCATCTACTCCATGGCATTCTGAGTCAGTGCCCTTTGAGTGCTTTGAGCAAAGGATGGGGGATCAGGACTCCTCAATCCATGTCCTGCCACTGTGTAACCATGTGCAGGCCTCCATCCCCCTCTATACCTCAGTTTCCCTCTAACAAGGGGATAATAACACTGACCCACCTTGCAGGGGAGTTCTGAGGCTTAATTCAGTAACTCCTCAGACTGCAATTAATGTCGGAGTATCTAAGGATAGGATTTTAGGGGGATAGTTCAGTGGTTTGAGCATTGGCCTGCTAAACCCAGCATTGTGAGTTCAATCCTTGAGGGGGCCATTTAGGGAACTGGGGTAAAAATCTGTCTGGGGATGGATCCTGCTTTGAGCAGGGGGTTGGACTAGATGACCCCTTGAGGTCCCTTCCAACCCTGATATTCATGATTCTATGACTGTTCTGAAGGGTGTGCTGTCACAGGGCCATGGAGCGGCCTCTGTCCTTGCCTAGAACAAACCCCAATTGCCCTCTCTGCCAGAACTCAGCTTGCCCTCCCATGGTGTGCTACGTTCCCACTTAGTGATGGGCAGGTGGCACTCAGCGGACCTGGCATGGAGCCCAGAGCAGCTCTCTTCTATACATATGAAGGCTAGAGAGTGATGGATGGGAGCATGAGGTCCTCCACGCACTGGGGGACATGGGTGTCTTCTCCAACCTCTTTGGTCCCTGCCATGATGAGAAGCAGGAGTCTCGTTCTTGAGCTGAGAAGAGCCAGACGTAGTGTGGGGGAATAGGGACAAGAGGAGAGAGAGACAGCGGAAGCATTTACTCATCGTTGTCACTAAGATTCAGATCTTAGGGGCAAGCACACTTGCCTCAGTTAACGGGGAAAGTGCTTTGAGTGCTGTGTGCACTATGGGATCGGTGCCATCTCAGTGCTGCTATCATCACTAGAATGGCACAAAGGGAATGGAATTGTGCTGCAGTCAGGCAAGGCTGGGACTAGATATGTGTGTTGTGACAAAGTTCCTCCTCTACCTTGGTGGGTCCTGCACTTATTGGTGGATTTTGCTAGCCTCAGAGACATTCCTGTGTTGGATCAGGAGTTGGGAGGTTTTGGGAGGAACCCAGGCCCGCCCTCTACCCCACCCTGGGTTCCAGCCCAGGGCCCTGTGGACTGCAGCTTTCTAGAGTGCTTTCTGGAACAGCTACACGACAGCTACAATTCCCTGGGCTACTTCCCTATGGCCTCCTCCCAACACCTTCTTTGTCCTCACCACAGGACCTCCCTTCTGATGTCTGTTAACGCTTGTACTTCTCAGTCCTCCAGCAGCACATCCTCTCACTTCCAGCTCCTTATACAAACCTCACTAACTGGAGTGAGAGCCTTTTTATACCAGGTGTCCTGATTAGCCTTCATTAATTCTAGTAACTTCCCAATTGGCTACAGGTAACCTAATTAGCCTGCCTGTCTTAATTAGTTCTAGAAAGTTCCTGAGTGTTCTGGAATAGTCCCTGTTATCTTACCCAGGGAAAAGGGATCTGCTTAACCTGGAGCTAATGTATTTACCTTTGACCACTCTCTTGTAGCATATGGCCTGACCCTGTCACAGTGTTTATTGAGTTACCTTCACGTACAGACCCACACCCACCTATGGCAAAAGGTACAGCACCCAGGGCTTACATTTACCAGACCAGAGTAACTCTAAACTTAGACAGACTGCAGTCTTTACTATCCACGCAAGGATCATTGGATGGCTGCTGCCAGTGGAGTAATGTTACCGTACGACCACTGTGGTGGAACACTCATTTATAACAGCATAGGATGCCACATGCTACCTGCATAATTAGTGTAAAAAAGGCTTGTTAGCTGCCTTCAAGGGTTGTTTCCTGCAGCTTCCAGGACTTAATTGACCTCATTTACTACAAATCTATCCCAGCTGGTACTCGGAGAGGAGGTAGTGCTGAATACAGATGCAAAAGGCCATCACTCGCACTGATTCAATTTCTGATTAATGAGCACCTTCATGTTAAAATACTATGCAAGAAATAATAAGACATCCTGTGCTATTGCTGCTGCCCACAGCCCTCTCCTGGCTCACATGAGGTGGCTCTGAGAGAGGAATGTATCTTACTTTGGAGAGAGAGGGGTGTTCTGACAAGTCTGTCTCATTAACAGAGCAGCTGTTAGCTGGAAAAATAAAGCCCACTAAATACTAGTGGAAAACCCTTTGATCTATGAGAAGAAAGGAGGAAAGAAAACACAGAGCTGCATGCCATGTGATGAGCAGCTTGGGGAGGGCGCATTCGTATTACTGAATGTCTAGGACTTAACCTAGAACTCATTGTATCACAGGGACTGGTTCCTGCTGGACTGAAAAGAAACAAGATTCTTCAACAGCTACAAGGAAAGAACAGGACCCTAGAGCCGGGCTGGCTTGCTGGCCGAATGGAGCGAAGCCAGCATGGGGCTGGCTGGCCGAGAGGAGAGGAGCCAGCACGGGGCTGGAAGGTAAGGGCTTTGGTTTTTCACAGTCAGAAAATCTGGTCTGGGGGATTCTTATTCACCAGCTTAGATTGTGAGTCTGTCTGCCCTGGGCACAGGAACAAAACCTAATAAGACAGAGCTAGAGGCCGAGTACCTGGACATGTTCTATCTCCTTGCTAAGACACTGAGGGCAGGTCTACACTACAGCAGGAATCAACGCTCTGAGATCGATCCACTGGCAGTCTATTTAGCAGGTCTAGTAAAGACCCGCCAAATTGACTGCAGATTGCTCTCCAGCTGACACCTGTACTCTACCCCAATGAGAAGAATAAGGTAAGTCAACAGGAGATTTTCTCCCATCGACCCCCCGCAGTGTAGACCCTGTGGTAATTCGACCTAAGGTATGTCGACTCCAGTTACGTTATTCATATGCTGGAGCTGCGTAGGGTAGGTCGACTTATTGCGGTAGTGTAGACATAGCCTGAGTAAGAGAACGGCTGGTGGCATTACTCAGGGCAGCTCCAGATGAGTGAGCCAGAGGGGGCCATGGCTCGTATGACATTAAAACAGGGCTGAAGAAACTTAAGAGAGAAACATACATACTGTGTGTATATATCCAAATGTCCCCCGTCCTCCAGCATCTACAGCAGCTGGGTGATTCCAGTGACTAGACACCCTCCCTAAGGCCAAGACAGGCAACTTCTGGTTTGAGAACATGTGGAGGGAGTGAGCTTCATGCTCAAGAGCAGTTACTGCCTCCAGCTGAGGATGGAGCCCATTTACACTGCAAGATGACCTGACACAAGCCCATCTCCATTTTGCCAAGACACCGATAGGTTAGAACCAAGAGCCTTCCAGACTAGACCATCCTATGGTCCTAATGGCAATTTGTTATGGGAACCTACTTTGCAAAAAATGCAGCATGCCACAGCTGCAGGTGACTGGAGCATTCACAAGCTGTGCTGAAGAACTCAGCGCTGCACTGCCCATCCTTGTCTCACAGGCAGTCCCCTCCCCGGACACTGACACTTACAAGGCCCAGCGAAAACTGGGTATCCATTTAAGGGGAAAACAGAGAATGAAACAGTCCTATCCCACAGTAGGTAGGAACTGGCTGGCTATATGGCCTTAGACTCCATTACATGTCTCATCAAGATGATAGCGCATCAGCTGGATAAGCTGTAACCTCCACTCCCTTCTTAAAAGAAGGAAAACCAAATGAAGCGAATATCATCCTATCACTCAGGACTCCACCTTGGCTAGATCCAAGAACACAATGGGTCATGACAGCTAGAGAAAAGGGCACTGAACCCCCTGGGTGTGTATTACAATTTCACAGGTCCCTAGAGACTTTCAATGCAAAGAAGAGGGATTGGATTCTCTACTCAGCACTTCACAAAGGGTAACACCACAGGAGATTTCCTTTTGTCCCAGGGTCAGATTAGGGATGTGCTGAAAGGTGACCCAGGCAATACAATAACTAGTTCCACTAAGACGTGACCACTATCTCTTGACCTTAATATTTCAAATCTGGCCACCTCTATCTAAAGACTTAATACCTTTTTGCCCTGGTCTACACTTAAAATTTAGATTGTTGCTTGGTGCTGTGATGAGCACTGTAGTTAAGCCAACCTAACCCCTGATGTAGGATGAGCGAAGAATTCTTTCATCCACCTAACTACTGCTGCTTGGAGAGGCAGATTACCTACATCCACAGAAAAATCCCTTCTGTTGATGTAGGACGTGTCTACGCTATGGCACTACAACAGCAGCCTTCTGCCAGGGAATAGAAAAAGGAATGTTATGGGAAGGGTTGGTAAACCTGTGTGGAGCTGTACTGGAGACAGGTGACACACTGAAGGGAGAGTTTCAGACTAGAAACAAGCTAATTGAAAGGTCAGCACCTCGTGGTAGAGTCTCCATCAGTGACAATTTTAAAAGCAAGAGTATGATATTTTTCTAAAAGATCTGCCCTTGGGATCATAGTGGGGCAGGCTTGTGGGATACAGGGGGTCAGATTGGATGATCACAGTGGGCCCTTGTGGCCTTGGGAATCTATGAATCACAGCAGAAGTTTCAAAGCCACTTACCAAGAGGATCCTGCAGAATCTAATCTAGTCAAGACAAAATATGAAGTGCACACACGCTGTTTACTGATATGTGTGAATATGGGCCATTCAAACACAGACTAGATAATTAGGATAATTAGGTTTTTGGTCAGTGAGCTTGAGAAACCAGCCAGTTCTAGGGCTCTCCTTACTATTCATGATGAAGCAGGAGCACACAAGTGCCCTCAAAGTGCCCACAGGCACCTGAACCCCCCCCTGCACTGCCCCCCGGGACTCCACGCTTGTATCAGCCCTTCTCCCTGTGCCCCCAGCCCACTCCTTTTCCCCAAGCCCCTGCCCTCGCACTACCCATTCCCCCCACTCACTTTTCTCCGCCCCCTCCCCCGTTGCTTACCCTTACAGCCAGTAAAATGTGGGGAGGGGCGTGGCCCATAGTCCCTGCACAGCCCATTCTGGCACCCCTGTGATGAAGTGGAATGAATGCAGGGGAGAGAAGTCAGGAGCTGGCTTGTCTCTATAAATGCATTTCATTTAACTCAGGCTAACTAATCTCTGATGGACCCTTTTCTCACCCCAAGTTTCAAATACTTGCAATATTTGAACTAAGAAGGGAGCAGCAGGAAGAAGATACCCCTTACAATGAAAGTGAGAGGCCATGAAAGGGTTACAATGTATCACTCTCTAGGAAGGGGTGGCATACCAGGGGAGTCAGACAAATTACAGCGAGAAATCGGATTCCCTCTGTAATAAAATAAACACTCTACCAGTTACCATGAATAAAATGGATCTCCCTGTTTTTGAAACTACAAAAATATCTGAAACAGCAGAGTAGTTATAGACCACCCTCCGTTAAATACAGATTACAAAGAATTTATTAAAATCCTGAACAGCAGATTAAACAGAACGAAAGTGGAAACAATTAATGAAGATCTGGTGGAGTTAATTCCAGAGAGGCAAACAGCAGATAATCTCTGTAACCTACTGGACATTATAGAGGAATCTAAAGACAATTTACACCCAATGTCATTCCTGGCCTCATATGTTTTTGACAGGGGTGAATAATGGATTCTTTACATGCCCTAAATAGTTGGTCTGGGTTCAGAAGTTTTGACACAGCATGTGATTACAGAGATTTAGTCACCACTTGAGGCAATGGTGTGGAGGAATAGTTTATGAGCACCTTCTTTTTTCACAGAAGCACTAAACTGGGATGCCCTTATTAGCATTGCTATTTGCACTGGCTTTAGAACCCTTAGTGATCACTATAACAAGCAGAAAGGACATATCAGGGGAGGGGCTGCATATGTTACTGCTGAACATTGAGACAATCCATAACAAGCAACTCAAATCACACTATCTCTGCAACCTTAAATATCATGGAAAATTCAGCACTCCAAGTTAAATCAATTCTAAATCAGAAATCTCAATATTGACAAAAATCTGCAGTTCCGCCATGTTTACGCTTTGGGAGATTAAATGAGTAAAAAGATCTGACTCTATTAGAGCAGAAGCATCAGCACCTCCTACAGGCAAGGCTGCATAACCATTCCCATTCTAATTTCTGAAGCATTCACGTTTTGGGTTGAAATTTTGCAGGTCTGATCTCTGTCCAGACGCCAAGAATGAATATTTTCTCTCATTTGAGCAAAAACAGTTCAACCTTTTTTGAGTATAAGGTGACTGGAACCAACACCATAAATATATGAGTTATGACACTAGGGGCAGCTGTGACCTATCATGGAGCAGCACTACACTCAAAAAAAGTGGGGAATGAATGAAAACTGTTAGCCTGGAATTGGCTCTCACTAGGGAGCAACAGCTTGGCTTGCGGAGTAAACTGGTTTGGATTAGTTCCAGATCTGAGCCTGTGGTGGAGCAGCTGCCCCACCCCCATGTGAGAGGGGGCTAGAGTAGGCCAGAGCAGCGGTACAGGCCAGCAGCCAATCAGGAAAGGGCTTAACAAGAGCCAATCAGAGCCGACATTATAGCCAGCCAATCAGGACTAGGCTAGGCCCTATATAAAGGCTGCCTAGGCAAGGAGCAAGCAGTCTCTCCCAGACCTTCAGAGGGGAAGGTGTGTCTTTTGAGTGAGAAGACTAGCACCTGGGGCAGGCTCAGGGGAGTATAAGAGAGCTCCAGCCTGCTACCTCCCATGCTGCAGGCCCTGAGGGAAGGGCCTAGCTGGTGCAAAGGGGCCAAAGGGGAAGTGGCCCAAGAAGAGAGGTGCACAAGGAGAGAAAAGGAGGACAGGAAGGTGGCCACCAAAGGATCCCTGGGTTGGGACCCAGTGTAGAGGGTGGCCTGGGTCCCCTCCTTCCCCCTAGTATAAACACCCAGCCAGTGGATGTGGTGATAGTGGACTGCACCAGACCCCTGATGCTAGGGGTTAGACTTTGAGGTGAGGCTGACCATGGTGGCTGGGGTGCAGACACCCCCAGAAGGGGGTGAGACCAGAGCAGGGGGCACTGCTGGAGGGCAGTGTCCTGAAGAGGATGCCGCCAAGTGGGAAGCAATGTGGGTCCAGACAACAACAAAGGAGTAGAGGACAGATGGGACACCACCACCAGTGGGTGCCCCGCCAAGGACTGAGCTACTTGCCAGAGTGACCAGCGGGAGGTGCCACAGTGATGAGTCCTGACCCTGTCACAGAGCCTTTGAAAATCATGTTCTGTGCATGCAAAGTAGATTTTTTTTTTTTTGGCTGTATTTTTAACATGCAGTTTAAGGAAGGATCTGCAATGCAATCATTCAGACACAGGTAACTCAGGCCTGTTCATGTTACAAGTGCTACTATGTTTTTGCGATTGCTTTGTGCCACTCCCATTTCAGCTGGTTATGAGACACATTGATTCATTGAACTGTATTCAGATGAGAGGCTTCTCTCACTACACAGCCACATTTGCATATCTGTAACTGCCATGGCACCTGATATTGCCTGTACCAGTGCATTCTGAGAGATCTCAATAATTCTTCTATAATGCTTGAGGAGGCTATGTGCCCAGAGGACATGTATACAGAAGAGCCCCAGCAACACTTGGGTCAAATTATTCTGGGATTTCCTACTGAATAGATTGTTGGGGCAACTAGCCACCCCAGTGCCCCACACACTGCAAACAGTGTTGTGACTCAGCTACAGGAAAGCAGCTAAATGTAAGATTAGGCTATGCACAAGGGAGCCAGGCAGAGTTAGCAGCCACGTTGCTCCCTGATATCCTGTTAAAAACACATGTGTCTTTCTACATGCATACATGTGTTACATTTTAGAATATTTCCTTCTGCACCAACTGCATGGCCATGAGTCAGGTATCTTGACTGACAAATGCTTTACGGAGAAACTTTCTTCTCTCTGAGGGCATGTCTACACTATACGTGCTACAGAAGCAATGCTACACTGCTGTAGTGTAGATACTTGCTACAGCAATGCAAGAGGTTTTTCTGTGATTGTAGTAAATCTATCTCCTTGAGAAGTGGTAGGTTGAAGGAAGAATTCTTCCATCGACCTAGCAGCGTTTACACTGGGGCTTAATTATGTCTCTCAGGAGTGTGAGTATCATAGGTAGGTTGACATATGTTTTAGATGTAAATCAGGCCTCAGATGTGTATTTTAATCATGTTGGCAACACCCATGTAGTATACATTTGCCTATTAAGGGCTGGTCTATGCTAGAAAATTAGGTCAACCTAGCTATATCGCTTACGGGTGTGAAAAATCCACACCCCTGAGCCATGTACTTAATCTGACCTAAATCCCCATGTAGACAGTGCTTGGTCAATAGAAGAGACATAAGTCCCAGTGTAGACAGTGCAGTGCCACTGTTGCTTTTAAGTGCAGACATGCCCGAAGCTGCAGCTTAACGTCCCTCCAATGTAATCAAGAGACTGAGGCAGTTAACTGTAAAACTACCTGTGAACTAGCAAATTTTCACTATTCTTCTGCATGGTTATTCTCAACCTGTAGCGCATGGAGTACACTTGGTTTACAGTATATTTTTTAGACAAATTACTCAGACTAATGCTGTTTGCTTGGAGTATACAGAAATAATATGGGATCATATCATTATATACACCTGGGGCACAATTAAGGTTTCATGTTCAGCACTAATGTTATTTCCTCACTTTTTAATACTTAACTGGGCTATTTTACCATTCTAGTAATACAGCTTTCTGGGTAGAATTTAGAAATTTAAGCTGAACAAGAGACTGAACAGTATAATTAGGAATCACTGGTGCCTAGTTATACAATGACAAGGAAGACTTTGTAAGGTAGAATCCCTTGAACCCAAGCCCATAGAGTAGATCTAGAATAGCGAAGATATTTTCTGCTCCATGTTTGAATGTTCTTTCTCAAATGCTGCCTCTGGAGACTAGGGAGGCATAGTTTATTAAGTCAGAGAAATTTATTTCAACTATGTTTTTTATGAGGAATGATTGACAAAGCTTAAAACTTCCAAATGAAGTAGAAAACTACACAGCCTAGACTTCTAGGATCTAAAAATATATCAAACCATTTAATTTATCTCAGGTAAATTTGTTATAAATCCCTGAGGTGAACTCAAAGCCATGGGCAGGGATTCTCACCCATTCAGAAGAGCATGGTAGACATATATATTTCCTTGAAAAGGGCTTTGAACACTGCTGACCTGTTTGACAGAGATAAATACCTAGCGCCTCTTCCCAACATAAAAATAAAAACACGAATCACAGTCTTCACTAGAAGTGAACTCTCACTCCCCTACTCTCCTGTCCAACAAATCTCTCTCACATACAGCCCCCTCCTTTGCCCTCTGCACTGGCCAAGACCTGGATTTAGTTACCTTTGTTTCCCTGCAGGACGATCTTTTGTTTAAAACATGTCTAATATTAACTCTACGTCTACTCCCTACTACTGGATCAGATTGGCCACACAGGCCACTCAGCTTCAGGATTGGAAAGCCAGCCTTTCACAGATGGGACTGATGTAGATGACCTTAAGGGCAACCTATAAAATGTGAGCAATAGTTAATGCAGGAGCTGATCTCACTTGGGGATCTAACATAAGGTCAAAAAATCTTGTCATTTACTCATTGCACAGTTCAGAAAGCTGAACATGCAGAGCCTACCAGCAGCTCTATATATAAATCCCCTAGATGACCACCTTTCACAAACTGAAGACATTGACATATCCAGCTGTGTCCCTCTTCCAACCCCGGCAGGGCCTTTGAGTCATACCCTGACCTATAAAAAGTTTGAATGTTAGTCACTTTCATTTTGCCTAGTGAAGTTACAGGTCTTACTCTGAATATTCTGCTTGCAAAAATCAATCCACTCTTCATTCCCCCTTATTAATGCTCTCTGTCATGAGCTACAGTAAGGGGCACAGACAGGAGGGAGAGAAGGAGCCCTGGGAACATGGCTAGAAGGATGCCCATTAGAGGAAAAACCTTCCCTTGTGGAGACTATCCTCAGCCAGTCATAGGGAGGCAACAGGAACAGCCGCACTTCTTGGATTAATGCTGGGTTATTTCTCTGAGATAAAGGTGCCAAGGCACAAAGCCACTGGAATTGCATCTCTGTAAAACTGGAGCAAGAACAAAGCTCAAAGCATCATTCAAAAGCAAGTTCACATAGATTGCTCACTCTCTCTCAGGACTGTCTTTAATGTCCATTGCAGCTGTCACAAGTAAATTACCTCTGCATGGGGAGGACCTGACTAGATTTGCTTCTTGTCTCCCCTTCCTGGATTAAGAGTGGAGCTGGTCAAAGAACAGGGACATGATTTAGCTAAAACCTGCAGAGTTTCAGAGCTGGCTGGTCAGGGAGCCTCAGCACTTCTCCCAGGGCTCTCAAGCAGTGGGGTCTTTGTGGGACTCCAGGTGAGAAGCAGTGTATCCATCACCACTCTCGGGTCCTGTTGGAGAGGGATGATTAGAGCCACTATAGTTCTGTGTCATCGGTGGCTGCAGCTAGTCCCTGAGCAGCTTGTGGTCAGCAGCTGCATCGAAAGTTATAGCAAGGCCAAGTAGTAGGAGCATTCTATCTACTGCAGGTGTGAGGGGGGAGACGTCTCGGTCTGGGGAAATGTAACTCAACTAGGTAAATAACCTTCATGACAAATTTGCTGAAGTATGGACAAAAATGACCTAAATCCATTTCTGAGATCCCTGCAGTAGATCAGTGTCTTTATTCTTTTTAAAGGAAATTGTTTGAGGAACTGCTGCTTAATTTAGTAACTGAAAATCAATAGCCCATTAGGAAGAAACTAATTGCAATGGTCTCTCTCCATGGATCACCTCAGCAAACAAAATAAATTAATTTACTATTAATTGTTATGCACTTTGAAAGAACAATTTGTTATTAACCGTTTTCTTCCCTTCAGTTGTTGTTTGCGAGGGCTCCTTATTTATGAACTCCTGGTTCATACAGTAATAGCCAAGAGGAAGCATTAATCTGTTCGCATACACTTTCTATTGGGTGTGCATTCTACAGAGGTTTCCCTTGGAAATGCAAACAAAGGATGCCTGATTGCTAATCAGCAAGACAAAGAATTTTATAGATCAAGTGGTCAGAGTAGCAAGGTCAGATCAGTCCCTTTCTTCAATGGGATTAAAGATGATCTTCTCTTTTCCTCTGATTCTTTCCTGTAATCCTCAACACAAAACATTTTCCAATTGCTGCTGGCCTGCCTGCAAAAGCCGCTGTTTGGCTACAGAATTCAGCCTATGGAAATTCTAATCTTGGTTTCTGAAAGCAGGAAGGGTGCAGTTTCATAATGTTTTTGGAGGAGAGGGAGAAAAGAGGAAGGAAACAATTTAGGCACGATGGGAAAAAAACAGTATGTTTAGAGAATGCAGAGGGGGAGAAGACAGTCTCCCTCATCCTACTGCTGCTTTCTTGGAAACATCTGTATTCTGTGACCTTGACAATAGGTCTACCCAACACTCATCAGCAATCTGACCTGGTGTCATTTATATTTGAAAGTAGAAGAGTACTGTAGCCTGGAACAAACATCTAGGTAGTGTCTGGAGTAGCCTTTCTAGAGGCGTTAACCACCACCAGTTAATCAGCAATCAAATGCCAAAAACTCCAGTGTCGACATACCCTGACAGACTGCCAGCCAGAGGGGTCAGAGAGGAGAGAGATGAGATGCAGGTAGGAGGCATTCCTGGCACAGGTGGATGACCCAGCGCCTCCCACCCTGCCCATGGTAATTGGATTTTTTGATTGGACACAGCCAGGTCCCCTTTTCAACCAGACTTTCCAGTAAAAAAAAACAGACTCCTGGCAACTCTACCTTTGACTGTGACTAATAAATCTCATTTTAATGAGATTGGGAGAGTCTCAGAGCTGTTGTAAACTGCAAACTTACCTTGGTATTGCTACATCTCTGAGGGACATGAAAAATCCACACCCCTGAGAGATGCAGCTATGCCAGTCTAGCCCTCGGTACATACACCGCTGGATTGACAGAAGAATTCTTCCATTGACCTAGGTACCGCCTCTCGGGGAGGTGGATTAATTACATCCCATCACTGTAGTGAGTGTCTACCCTGAAGCCCTACAGTGGCACAGCTGCAGCTGTGACATCTCACTGTAGCAATGTTAAGTGTAGAAATAGTCTCAGACTCTCCAGGAAGGCCGCACTGAATGCGTCAGGGGCAAGACAGTGATGTAAATGTATCCAGTGCAGCTGGTCCACATTTGTGGCCCCTTCCCCTCCCCTGGTGGGAAATTTTTGACAGAAATGAAAAAAAAAATGTTTTGGGTAATTTATCCCCTCGCAGAAAGTTCTGACTTTTTACCAAAACCACAAAATCAGGTTTTTGGCTAAAAATTGGAGTTGCAGAGCTTCATGGGAGTTGTAGTTTGCCCCTTGTGTCTCCACTTTGCCCCTCTTGATTACAGCTCCCATAATGCACCCTAGTCTCCCATTTAGGTGAGGGAATGATTTGCATCATGCAATTCCTGGCCATGGTGCATTACAGAAGATGTAATTCAGCTGCCAGGGAATCCTGGCTTATAGAGAAGAAACCTTCTATGGAAAAAAACCCAGAAATTTTCAGCAGAAAGCAAAACTTTTTTTGCATAAATATTGTTTAATTGAAAACCCAATTTTCCATCAAAACACAGTTTTGACAAATAAATTCCAACCCGCCCTTGTGTCCAGAGCCTGCCCTGCTGGGGATTCCAGATCCCTTGGAACACTGAGTCCTCTCCCAGAAGGTGTGCTGCTAGCTCATGTTCTCCTCCATTCTGATAACCCATGGTGATAGCGAATTCCCCATTTGAAATGCACTGTGGGACACATTTCCCCCACCCTACTCCATGCATGCTCCTAGGGCCGCAGACACTGTGGCTCAGTTTGGTCTTATTCATTGCTCTCCTATTGTTCCTTAAAGGGACAAACTGCTACTTCCAAAATGGGCATCACTACCTCAGAACCCCCAGTGCAACCAGCCCCTCTGGGCTCAGCAGCCCACCTTTCCTACCCAGCCTAGGCATGCATAACCCAGCAGAGTAAGAGGGTGAGAGTCCAGAACTATGTCCTTTTCCTCAGGCTTGGGATGACACTTGCCCTCATGCTAGGAAAGCTGTTGCTGGGCTGGGGTGAAGCAGGAGTGGGGGGGTGTCCTGGGCAATGTGGGGGCAGGCGGGGAGGTGCTGTGCTCCATCACACAGCAGTGTGATTGAGCCGAAGAGGAGGTATGCAGGGGGAACAGGAAAGCTTGTCATGAACCAACTAGGTTAGTCCCTGACCTCTCCCTGTCTAGGCTCTAGTGTCTGGTGCCCAACAACTGCAACGAGCTAAATGAAGTACTGGGGGGTAGGATTACAGTGGACCATAACATTTTCCAGGTTTCCCTTTGTTCCTGATATGCTCCAGAATGATTTCTATTTTGAGGGGCGGGATATCAGAGGGCACAGAGCTGGCAGAGCCCACTCCAGTCACCTACATACCATGGCTTTTTGGATGGATATGCCATGCTGCAACATTCTTTTAAATGACTTTTTAAAAGGCTTGGTTTGTAGAATGCACAGTCATAGCATGGACAGGGTTCAAGAGGGGTTTTGTCCCAGTGTACATAGCAGGATTGATTGCCTAGCATGACTGCCTGTGACTTCCACACAACATTGCCATGGGAGTGTGAACAGGGCAAAGGGATGGCTAGGTGCCCCCCTCGCACTGGAAAAGGCCTGAGAAGCTGGGCTTATGCTCATACCGCCATCAGAAGACTCTGCTGGGATGCATTAGGACAAGCCAATGGTTTGAGGTGCAGTAAGAACTGAAATCTTGCAGAGAACAAAACGCACTGGTTTATTGACAGGCTGGAGTATGACACTTGCTCATCCCTGCATTGTCGGTGTGCTTCCCAAACATGGTCTCATTTGCATTGTCACCGCCTTCTAAGTCTTTTAATTGTTTTCAAACAAACATCCCCTTCATTTTGGAAGGAAAACAATGAGACTGCTCGTCCTAAGCAGATGCTGTTTCTTTTGTTTCTCACAAGGTTTCAGTAGCTTTGCAAAGGGACCAGGTATGTCAAATAATTACCCATAATTGTGGCAAGCTGCCTGCCTACTGATGCGCGAGTGTCAGCAGCTGAAATATAACAGCCGCAGAATTACAGAGAAAATGGCTTGTTGGAAAGGGCTCTCCTGGGTTAGGTAGCGCATCTCCTCCTTCACTAGGGAAGGCTGTTCTCATCCACTCTTAGCGCACGTCCAGACTAACCCGCGGCATCGGCGGGTTAAAATCGATTGCTCGGGGATCGATATATCGCATCTAGTCTGGACGCGATGTATCGATCCCCGAGCGCGCTTACATGGATTCCGGAACTCCATCAACCCGAACGGAGTTCCGGAATCGACACGGAGAGCCGCGGACATCGATGCTGCGCCGTCCAGACGGGTGAGTACCTCGATTTTAGAAATTCGACTTCAGCTACATTATTCCCGTAGCTGAAGTTGTGTATCTAAAATCGATTTTAATACCTAGTCTGGACGTGGCCTTACTGTAAACATTCTTGCTACTCTGCATTCAGACACCTCCCATGTTGATGCCTCCATTGCATCTACATCCCTTGGCAAATGCTGTTCAACCTCCCTTCTGGAATAGGGCGGACTCCAACTGAAACCTATCCTGCTTTAATTCCAGGCCACTGCTTCATCTTACATTCCCCACCCATTTCACCACCTTCAGCCTCTGCCCTTTTTGTGTCATTCCCTTTCAAGCACTTCCAGTTATCACTTACCCACTGTCCCTGCTTCTCCAAGCTGCACATATTCATT
Organism: Gopherus flavomarginatus; assembly: GCF_025201925.1. NCBI lineage: Eukaryota > Metazoa > Chordata > Testudines > Testudinidae > Gopherus > Gopherus flavomarginatus. The sequence continues at coordinate 53,268,865 of NC_066624.1, forward strand.
TGCCTTCATCTCTCTTTTGTTAAGCCATGTGCTCCAATCCTCTCACCATCTTTATCACTCTGTCTCACATTTTCTCTAGTGTCTCAAATGTTGTCATATAATTATACACACTCAAAATACATCAAGAAAACATTATCAAGGTTGCAAAGTCAGGCACTCAGCAGCAGAGAAATGCCAGAATTAAGGTTTCCTGTGCAACTTTAATTCTGCTTCCTTGTGCATATGCACCATGATATAGTCTTTGATTACATTATTACATACTATTTTTCCATAGGATTCCTGCCTCTTTCAGTGCACAGAATATATGGTGCTCACTCAACGAGCAGCTTTTCAAAATCTTGCATTAGCCACATTCTTCAGGGTGTTGCCCCTGCCTTACTTTTTGCACACACTTCAAACCCTGCTCTGGAGACAGAATGATTAATTTCTTGTGGCACTCATCACTAGGGTATCCAAGGGCTTCACAAATATTTGTTAATTTCTCTTCCCAATGCTCTTGTAAGAGGAGTGGTGATGATATCTTACAGGTGGTGTACTGAAGCAGAGATTAACATCAAACACCTCCATTAATGATTGAGGACCTGAAATGAGAAATCTAGGACTGGATTTTGGGGATCACATAGCATTATACAGCACTCTGTATGGTCAAAGCCTAGCTCCTATTGACTTCAGTTGTTGCTGTGAGAACTCAGCACTTCAGATCCCAGGGTCTAAAGTCAGGTACCCAGAAAATGAGGAACACACAGTTAGTGACCACCTGTGAAAAGTTTGGTTTATGCAACTTGCCCAGAATCGCATAGGAACTCTGTGGTAAAGATAGGGACAGAATCCAGTTTTCCAGGGCGGCATTCAACTGCCTTCACCATCAGACCATCACCATCAGATCATCCCTTCTCTTTCTGCAGTCTCCTGCCTCATTCACTACATGCTATCCAACTTCTGCAACGAACGACAACAGCCTTCTTCAGTATATACCCCCGATTCATCACAAGAACAGGTCCATCCTGCGTACTGAATGAGGCTGGCGGCCTGTGGAAAAACTAGTATGTGATCATGTGATTAAAGATGGTGTTATGATGCACATGCACAAGAGGGTAGAACTAAGGTTGTCCTAATTCTGACATTTCCTAACTTTTGAGTGCTTGACTTTGCAAACACAATAATGATCTTTGAATGTAGGTTTGGTGTGTAAATTTCCTAGGTTTTTCAAAAAAGAAAACTGAAAAGGTATACCCATGTGGCTCATCAGCAGGGCTGGAATCTTTAAATCCACTGCACAGACTCAGCCACTTGAACTAAGAGTAACTAATAGCAATATTAGGTTGTCATCCTTTGTGTGGACCAGCAGCTAGAGAGGGGTGAGCCATAAACTTTGTCAGTGGGTTTCACAGATATTTGCTGACAGCAGAGAAATGGTGAAACTCAGGGATTTTGGGTTCCATTCCAGATTCTGGATGGAAGTATACTTTAAGGGGCTCAGACTCTGCCTCTTTCCCTCAAACTTGACCCCTTCTGCCCCAAACTGTCCCTGTACCACTCCTGTCTCTTCCCCACTCCTGGGCCATCACCTCAGCCATCATCATTCTCCTTGTCTACCAAGTCCCAGGTTTCTGATCCCTGTCTCTTTGCCCAGCCAGTCCTTGTCTCAGTCTCCCCTCAACTATTACTAGTCACAGTCTTCCTCCTTTCAGTCTCCATCACATTGCCCAGCAATTTCCACATTTCCCCTCCACCCCCACCCTCCCAAGCTCCTTGTGTGACACTGAGGTCAATTGGTACCAGTTGGGAAAGGAGTCAATACTCTGTGTCAAGGCTCCTAACAGCTGTACCAAACTCACTACGCCTAGCACACTGCTTTCCTAGTATTTATCCAGAGAGAATATAATGTAAGATAGCTAATAAAAGCTTATGTCATCCTGATCTTCATAATCATTGCAATATTTATGGAATCATGTATGAAATTTGTGTCTACAAGAAATTTGACAAACAGTTTTTGAGTCAGAGGATGTTGAGTCACCTAATTCAGTGTTTCCCAAACAGTCGGTTGTGAGAAGGTTCTAGATTAGTTGCCACATCCAGGGCTGGATTAACCCATCCCTGGGCCATGACCAAGGCAAACACACACTTCTCCCACCCTGGTGCGGAGGGGTGACCCGGCCAAACCTGAGTGGTGCTGAGACCCCATGAACCAGGTCACAATACCTGGAGCGGGGCATTGGGCTGAGCACAGTGAGACAGGAGCTGCTACAGCAGGATGAGTGCAGAGTGGGACGGGTCAGGACTAGTGTTGTGGTGCCAGGGCAAAGGGTGCATTTATGGAATGCTGGGTCACAGAAAGAGACAAAAGGCAATGGGGGGCCAAGGAGAAGGGGAGAGGGTTGCTTTGGTAAAAAGTTTGGGGACCACTTCCTAAGTGATGTATCCCAATACAGCACTGGCTTGACTCTGCTGGAGCTTCACACTGTGAGATCATGTACCACTCATTACCCTCCCAGCCCCCACAGCACCCTACAGTGCTAGGGTTGCCAGGCATCCAGTTTTCGACTGGAACACCCGGTTGAAAAGGGACTCTAGCGGCTCTGGTCAGCACTGCTGACCAGGCCATTAAAAGTCCGGTCAGCAGCACAGGAGGGCTAAGGCAGGCTTCTTTCCTGTCCTGGCTCCGCACAGCTCCAGGAAGTGGCCAGCATGTCCCTGTGTCTCCTAGATGTAGGGGCAATCAGGGAACCTCCGTGTGCTGACCCCACCCTAAGCACCGGCTCCGTCATCCCCATTGGCCAGGAACCGCAACCAAGAGGAGCTGCAGGAGCAGCACCTGCAGGCGTGGACAGCATGCACCATGCCAAGCTACCTGGCCATGCCTCCACCTAAGGGCCAGACGTGCCAGCCGCTTCCAGGACCTGCGCAGTACCAGGGCAGGCAAGGAGTCTGCCTTAGCACCTCTGAGCTATGAATCAGGAGCTGCCTGAGGTAAGCGCTGTCTGGCTGGAGACTGTACCCCAACCCCCTTGCCCCAGGTTGGAATTCCCTCCTGCACCCTAACTCCTTCCCAGACCCTACACCGGCCACCCCGCCACCCCAACCCCCAGCCTGAGCCCCCTCCCGCACTCAAACATTTGGCCCCTGCCTGGTGCCCCTCCTGCACCCCAAACCTCTCCAGACCTCTCCCCCCCAAACCTCTGCACCCCAAACCTCTCCCCTCTGCACCCGAGCTCCACCCCAGAATCTGCACCCTCAGTTAGAGCCCTCACTCCCTCCCACACCCCAACCCCCTTCCCCAGCCCAGTGAAAGTGAATGAGGGTGGGGGAGAGTGAGCAATGGAGGGAAGGGGGCTGGAGTAAGTGGAGGCGGGGCCTCAGAGAAGGGGTGGGGCAGGACAGGGCCTTGGGTGTTTGGTTTTGAGCAATAAGCAAGTTGGCAACCCTATCCAGTGGCCCAGAGCAGCCATGACGATTATCAGGATTCTATAACCCGTGTGAAAGTAGAATGAATTATATAGTAAGAATAGAAAGGATTAAAGAAATGTTGTCTGTACCTTTAAGCAAAATTGTTGGAATGTTGCAACCAGGTGTCAGGAATACAGACATTAACATAGAACAATTGCACCGTTTAAGGGCAATTGGTGGAGCATTAGCCTTAGATTGATAACAGTTAGTAAGGAAATAGGATATGCATGCTGTGCCCCAGGTGAATTTTACTGTTTTGATTTCTTTGTCCCTTTGTCTAATTCCTGCTCTTTTATCTGTATAAATAAGACTGTTTGGGCCTTGCATGGCCACTCACATATTCTGAATGTTATTGGCGGAGCGCTGCGCTAATAAACAGAGTGGTCTGACAATTGTGAGTCCCGATTCTAACTTTGACAATTTGGAGGTTCCACCGAGATAGCAACCATCTTCACTGGGGCTGTGTGATTCCTGACCATTTTTGTAGGATGACCGTGGCAGCTGGCACCTGGGCACTTGGCCCAAGCGGTCCTCCACTAGAACGGAAAGGCGCACGACCACAGTGAAGTCTACGCCATCAAACCTGTTGGTTCCCACTCTGTTCTGGTAGGGATCCCTGGATCTGACATCAGGAATCTGGTCAGGTAATTATTTCTGTGTTTTGGCCGGACTGAGGACTGTCCTGTCTCTGTGTCTATCCGTCCTCCCTGTGGAGTGTTTGAGTCTGGGTGACGTCTCCATCTGGGGATTGGCCGACCAAGGGGTTCCTGTCCCCGCGGTCTGAGTGAGTGAAATCTGCACAATCGCAGCCGCACCGCACCTTGGGTAAAACCCTTAGTGTGAAAGCAAGGGCGATTGAGGCAGTAGCCTGTGGGCTCCTTTTGTGTCTTGCACTGGGCATCGCTCTGACGAACCCTAATTTCCTTCTTGTGTGATTGGTGTGTGAAGTCCTCCTGTATGAGTAACCAGACATCTAAGCCAGGGCAGTTCCCTAAAGGAACTCCGGCTCATTTTATGTATTTTAGGAAGGGTCTGGACTCCTGTAAGTTTCTGGAAAAATGGTCTAGGCTAACTCAGGAAGATCCCAAAACTCAGTGGCCACTGTTAGGATCTTGGGATAAGGATCGAGTAGATGTTTTAAAAGACAAACTCGGCCAATCTAAAACTAAATTGGCAAAAGGAGAGGTCGATTGTTTCATGTAATGTTGGGAAGAGGCAAATCATAGATGGACAGAATCGAAACTCGCCTCTCTCAAAGATTCAAATGATAAGTTAAAATCTTTATTGGAAACCTCCTCTCCCACCACTAGACCGAGCACTCCCCTTTACCCTGTTCTCCAAGCAGAACCCCCTTCATACTCCTGTCTCCGGGTGGGAAAAGACGAAAAAAAACCCTTTCTAGGTTCCAGGGACAAGGATGAAGAAGACACATTAATTGGCCTGGCAGCCTTGCGTCGAATCAATAGATGGCCACCCACGCCCCCAGCTCAGGAACAACTGTTATCGGATCTCCCAGATCAGGAACAATTCCCAGAGATCTCCAGTTCAGACCCGTCCGGATCATCCAGTACTACCGAGGCCCATTCCTCTGGACTCGCTCTGCCTCGTAAAAGCTCGCGCTTGGGCCTTAAAAATATCCAGACTCCCCTCCGAATCCTGCATACTGGGGCCCAGGACGGGGGTCCCACTTGGAGCTATAAACCCTGGACTCAAACTGAGCTCCTTTCAACTATAAAAGGCTTTCCAAAGCCCCGAGAAAATCCTACCAAATTTGCAGAGGAATTTTTGTTAATGTGTGATACCTATGAACCCTCTGAGGCAGACCTCCTGCAGCTGTGCAAGCTACTTGTAACAGCCCCTAGTGAGCATGAAAAATGCTTCACAGCAGCAGATTGGCTCACTGCTGACTGCCACTCTACTTTGCCAGACACTGGTCCTAATGCTGAATACCAAAAAAAATATAAGGATCGAGCTAAAAATCTATTTGAAGCCATCCCTTGGGTATGGACTCCTAAAACCAACTGGACGGCCATAAAGAGCTGTAAGCAACGACCGAGAAAACCCGGGCGACTATCGCACCCGGCTAACTGACATTTTTCTGCAACATTCTGGTATACAGCAACCAGATACAAATGGACAGGGCACCCTGGCTAGTGCATTTGTTAATTGCCTCCTGTCTGCTATTGGCCATCTGCTAAAATGAATAAGTGTTGGATGGGAGACCGAAATCATGGACAAATTACAAACAGTGGCAGAGCACTGCCAACATACTTTAAAAGGAAAGGAAGAGCAATCAGCTCAGCAGTTAATGGCCTTGCAAATACAGCATTATTCAGGGCAGGGCAAACAGTACCGGGGACGGGGAAAATACCAGGGACAGGGACATGGTCGTGGGAGGGGACAGAGAACTGGATTTTCGGGTTATGGGGATGTTTGTAATTACTGTAAACAGCCGGGACATTGGAAGAATGAGTGTCCAAGCCGGCCTGGTAACTCTGTGAACAACCAGTTAAACTCCCTGCCAGCACAGCCAGTCAGCCCCCAGCCTTACTTTGCCCCACAACAATGACAGGACACCGGGGAACCTCAGGAAATTTTAGCCCCTTTACTGCCTCTCACTCCCACGGGTGAGTGTGTGTTAACTATCAATGATCTTTCTCTCCCTTTCCTTGTTGACACGGGAGCTTCGCTCTCTGCAGTTCATACTACCGACCTGCCTGAGGTTCCCCGCTCCAGAAAAACCGTGTCCGCTGTGGGCATTACGGGAGTCCCATCCCCTTATCCCCTTTCAAAACCTCTACCGGTCCAGGTTGGTCCCCTTTCTGCGGATCATGCCTTCCTTCTCTCTGATTCCACTCCGGTAAACCTTTTGGGTCGGGATCTGTTATGTAAGCTTGGCTGCACCATATACTGTTCCCCGGATGGGGTCTATTTACAAATTCCCCAGTCTTCCCTGAGTGATTCTGTAGCCTCCCTGCTGTCCGAAACGTCCCTTTCTACTCCGGTCCCTTGTTGCCCACTGGTCCCGTCCCTTGAGCACCTAATTTCGCAGGTCCCATCCTCTCTGTGGCCAACCCATCCCTCTGAGGTGGGCCACTTAAATACTGATCCTGTCTGCATTACTGTTGACTCTTCCAAACCCCTGCCTCGCCTATCCCAGTACCCTTTAAACCCTAAGGCAGAGGCCGGCATTGCTCCGATCATAACTGCCCTGCAGGAGCAAGGCATTATTGTTCCCTGTTCCAGTCCCTGTAACACTCCTATCCTCCCCGTTCGAAAAGCTGATGGCAAATCATGGCGATTTGTTCAGGACCTTCAAGCCATTAATCGTATTGTCATACCCGTTTTTCCTGTTGTCCCAAACCCAGCAAAGATCCTGGCTTCTATCCCACCAGCTGCAACTCATTTTACTGTTGTTGATTTGTGTTCTGCTTTCTTTTCTGTTCCGGTTCACCCTGATTCCCAGTACCTCTTTGCCTTTTCCTACAGGGGACAGCAATATACATGGACCACGCTCCCTCAGGGGTATATGGAAAGTCCATCTTATTTCTCCCAGGCATTAGCCCGAGACCTAGCTGACCTTGTTTTCCCATCTGGGTCCACTCTAGTCCAATATGTAGATGATCTGCTCCTCTGTTCCCCCTCGTTATCTGCCTCAGAAACTGATTCTTTAGTGCTCCTTACTGCCCTAGCAAACAAAGGTCATAAGGCTTCTCGCTCTAAACTACAGCTCTGTCAAACCTCTGTCACATACCTTGGTTTTCTCCTCTCCCAGGGTTCCCGTACGCTTTCTCCAACCCACGTCCAGGCTATCCTTAGCTTTCCCCGACCCTGCACTCCACGCCAGGTCCGAAAATGTTTGGGCATGGCTGGATTTTGCAGGCAATGGATTTCCCAATATGCCTCCCTTGCAAAACCTCTATAGGAACTCACTCGACTCTCTGTGCCTAATCCCATGCCATGGCCACCTGAAGCAGACTCAGACTTTGTTTCCCTCAAACAAGGTTTGGCTTCTGCCCCCGCTTTAGGGCTGCCAGACTATTCTAAGCCTTTTACCCTTTTCTGCCATGAACAATCTGGATGTGCACTTGGAGTTCTCACTCAGGTGCACGGAGGCAAGAATCGCCCAGTAGCTTATTTCTCTGCCACTTTGGACCCCGTGGCCCAAGGCCTGCCCACCTGCCTGCGTGCTGTGGCTGCTGCAGCACGCTTAGTCGAAATGTCTGAATCCCTTGTCCTTCGCTCCCCCCTTACTCTCATGGTCCCTCACTCTGTAGAAACTCTGCTGTTACAACGCAATACAAGCCACCTCTCCTCCGCTCGCCTTACCAGGTATGAACTTCTACTGCTGTCGGCCTCATATATCACCATAAAGGGCTGTTCTCAGTTAAATCCCACCACTCTCCTTCCATTGTCTAATGACGGTGATCCTCATGACTGCCTTGCAACTGTCTCTGCTATCACTGTCCCGCACTCTGACCTTTCTGATGTCCCTCTCCCTAACTCTGACCTTGTTTTGTTTACTGATAGTTCCTGTTTTTGAGACAACCAAGGTCGTCTCCTTGCAGGATATGCTGTAGTGTCACTCTCTGAAACCCTAGAAGCTGCACCTTTACCTTCTGTAACCTCAGCACAAGTTGCTGAATTAGTTGCCCTCACCCTCACCTGCTTTTTTGCAGAGGGACGCTCCGCCACCATTTACACTGACTCCCGCTATGCTTTTGGGGTTGTACATGACTTTGGTACCCTCTGGCAAGCTCGGGGTTTCCTTACATCTGCCAGTACCCCTATTAAGAACGGCCCCTATATCGCTGCTCTCCTGTATGCAGTTTTACTTCCCTCTGCCCTGGCTATTGTTAAGTGCCCTGGCCACTCGATGGCAGACACTGATGTTGCTAAGGGTAACGCATTTGCTGATGCCTCTGCTAAACATGCTGCTGCCATAGAACCTTCCCCAGATGCATTTCTAGGTTCCCTCTCTGTTTCTATACCACCACCGTCCCTCACCGACCTCACCCTGCTCCAGGACTCTGCCCCAGAAACCGAAAAAGACTCCTGGGTTGCCTAGGGTTGCTCTCTACATCCTGATTCCCTTTGGCGTTCACCCACTGGTACCTTTGTAGCCCCCTTTTCATTCTACCCATCACTGGCCGCCCTGCTACAGGGTGTTTCGCATGTCGGAAAGGAGGGGATGGTCTCTGCTCTAACTAAGGCGGGATGGTGGGCCCCCCATTTCAGCTCTTTTGCAGCCCGCCACTGTGCCGCCTGCACCACTTGCCAAAGCTACAATATTGGTAAACCTGTAAAAGTGGCTCAGGGATTCCGGGGCTTGCCCGAAGCACCCTTCTTGCATTGGCAACTTGATTTTGTACAAATGCCTAAGTGTCAACGATTTGAATTTATTTTGGTTATGGTATGTTTATTTTCTGGTTGGATTGAAGCCTTTCCTTGTCGCAAGGCTGACTCACTGTCCGTTGCTAAATGTTTGTTAAACCATATTATGCCTGCCAAGGGAATTCCTGCCACTCTGTCCAGTGACCGGGGTACACACTTTACCGGACAAATTCTCCAACACCTGGATCGTACATTACACGTCACACACCTGCTGCACTGTCCCTACCACCCACAAAGTGCAGGTGCTGTGGAAAGGCGAAATGGTGTACTTAAGAATAAGCTTGCTAAGATTTGTGACTCCACAGGGTTAAGCTGGCCAGCAGCTTTACCACTAGCCCTTATGGAAATGCGATCGACTCCATCCCAAAGGCATAAACTGAGTCCTTTTGAAATCGTTATGGGACGCCCTATGCGAACTATGGCTACCATTACTCCAGTCCCAGACTTGAACTTGACTCACAGTACGCTCCTTCAATATTGCAAGGGATTAATGCAAGCTGTAAGCCACTTCCATTCACAGGTTCAAGCCGCCTGGTCGACGGAACCCACCTCTGACGCCTGCCACAACCTTGAGCCAGGTGACTGGGTCTACGTACTGCATCATCATCGAAAACACGCCTTAGAACCTCGGTGGAAGGGTCCTCATTAGGTACTGCTTACTACCCAGACAGCTGTTAAGCTATCTGGCATTGCAGCGTGGATACGTGCTTCACAGTGTAAGAAGACACCCTCCCCGGCGAACCAATCAACACCTCAGGACTGCGCAGAGCCAGTTTTGACTCCAGAAGAAGATGTAGAGGAACAGCCTGCAATACCTTACGATCTACGCTCTCGTAAGGGTTGCCAGAAGCAGACAACGACCTAAAGCAAGGCCCAAGAAGCAGCAGTAGTGAGCCTAGCACCTGCTGCCTGGTGGACATAAAACTGTGACTGCAGTTCCCTCAGTTGAGGTTGTCAGAACCAGAAGGGCCTTGCCTCCAACATGCACCTCTGGTGGCGCCTGTTCCTTGGCTGCTGGTATCTTAAGATCTGGGGAGCCCAGAATGACAATTCTTTTATCCAGCAGCAAGTGTGGATAGCTCAGTCCTTTAATATTTCTAAATGCTGGGTCTGCAGCCACATCCCAGCCCACTCTCAAGCTGGTGTTCCTGTCCTGGCTATCCCACTGAATTCCCCAGACCTTACTGGAGGACCTCGTCCATTTAACAAAACATGGAACAGCAATGACACTTGGGAAGCAGTGGGAATAAATGTATCTAAATGGATAAGTGTGGTGGGGGGGAAAGGTCATTGGTGTTGGGTGTGTAATGGGACAGGGTTGGATCTGGGAAAAAGCCGTTGCCTTCAGCATATTGTGGCAAATGGTGTATGGGATTATTCAAACAAAACTAAAGAGTGGCGGGCTGGGTATGGGAATATGAATTTTTTCTCAACCTGGGATCAAACAGAAACATCAATCTCATGTTCCCCCTACAGTAATCTTAGTAAAAATAATACAATCTTCCAATGCCATACAAATACTACCACTCCTCATAAGGAGGATTACCCTGTGCCCTTTGGAGGATATTACTCCTCATTTGCAGATACCTATGTAACAAATGGATGCAATCGACCCTTCCCAGCCTTAATAGGCCATCATTGGGTTTGTGGAACCAAAGCTTATACTGTATTACCAGCTAACTGGTCAGGTACCTGTTATCCCGTCCAACTCTTCCCACAATTCCGGGTACTAGAGTCCCTCCCACGAGAACGCCTCCATAATTTCAGGCAAAAAAGAAGGGACTTACTAGATGCCCAATGGTACATACATAACATAAGCCCCTTAACTTGGGAAGAGGCCATTGGCACTTCCTGTATCCCACTTGGGGGAGTAATACACCATGCAAAAAGACTCCTAAGGTTGCAAGCAGTGGCTGAAATAATGGCAAATGAAACCGGAGAAAGTTTAAAAACCCTGGCCAAAGAAACAGGGGTGATCAGACAGGTGGCCCTCCAAAACCATCAAGCATTAGACATAGTGCTGGCGGTCAAAGGAGGGACCTGTGCTCTCACTGGGAAAAAATGTTGTGTGTTTATACCTGACAATACCAATGAGGTAATAGATCGTGCTAGCCACTTAGAACAAATCACATATCTTCCTCATGAAGAGCTGAGTTCTTTATGGAAGTGGCTAAGTAACCTGTTCAATTTCTCTGGCATAGGAAACTGGTTGTTTCAGGGAGCCCTAACTATCCTGTTTGGAATCTTAGTGATTTTTGTATGCTTTCAGTTAATCTCCTGTTGTATCCAGAATTGTGTCACCCAGATGACTGCCCCAAAACAGAGTGCTAATATGATGATTTTGAATATCACTGATGAACAAAGAGATAAGGAACGGTTAATTTGTGGAACCCAGTAAGGGTTGGTCATGGCGTACGCCTGACCAAAAGGAGGGATTGTGAAAGTAGAATGAATTATATAATAAGAATAGAAAGGATTAAAGAAATGTTGTCTGTACCTTTAAGCAAAATTGTTGGAATGTTGCAACCAGGTGTCAGGAATACAGACATTAACATAGAACAATTGCACCGTTTAAGGGCAATTGGTGAAGCATTAGCCTTAGATTGATAACAGTTAGTAAGGAAATAGGATATGCATGCTGTGCCCCAGGTGAATTTTACTGTTTTGATTTCTTTGTCCCTTTGTCTAATTCCCGCTCTTTTATCTGAATAAATAAGACTGTTTGGGCCTTGCATGGCCACTCACATATTCTGAATGTTATTGGCGGAGCGCTGCGCTAATAAACAGAGTGGTCTGACAAACTGTGAGTCCTTATTCTAACTTTGACACCAGTTAGTGGCATAGACACCACTATGACATTACACCTCATTCTTTGTAGAAATATAGTTATGATATGAATATGGCATAACTAAGACATGCTTTATGCAAGATGGGTAGTATGAGGTATCATTGGAAAGGTTATGATTTACTGAATGTGTTTATCCAATTTTGACGCATGTATCATTTCTGTATCTGACGTTAGGAATATTGTCTATGTACCAATTACAACTGTGTGTGTACTTGGGAAACACCCACCAGACTAAGCAATCAGCCTTAAAGGGCCATTAGGAAAAAACAATGAGTCTTTGAAGATGTGCATCTCCCATCTTCCCTGGAGTTCCTTCCTGTGGACGTTGCAAATAAACCTTGTTTCATGGATGCTTTGACACTGCAAGGTCAGGTGATAAGGTCACTTGGTACAAAATACCACCTGGGACATTGCTGGCACTTTTCCACTGGAAACAAAGGCTTCCCACCTCATGTAAATTCTGTTTAAGGCTGGGAAGCAAGGCAATTGGGGCTCTCCATTTGCCTCCCCACCCAAGAAGGAAGACTGCTGAAAGCTCCTGAAGAAACCAAGGAACTAAGCTATGGGAAGGCAAGGGATGAGTCCAGGCTGAGAACAGGGGCTTAGACGGTAAAGAGACTAAGGAGGTGTGCACACGAGTGCTTGCCATTCTCCTAAGTCTTCCCACACAGAGCTGATTTCAGTGTGTGTGAGCATGCGCGTGCGCTGGAGAAGGCTTGAGAGCCTAGCACAGCAAAAACAGGGTGAGGAAACCCAGGCTGGTGGAAAGGGTGGGCTCAGTGAGATCCTAGCATATCAGGTGGTGCCCCAGGATGGGGTCCAACCCATCACAACCGCAACTACCCACAAGCAACATAGGCCAGTTTGTGTCCATGCAGCAGCACTCAAATTCCAACTAGCACAGAATTCCTTCTTCCTTCCTACTTCCCCACTTGAGCCCTGAGCCCACACGTGGGCCCTGTGTTCTCAGTGCCGCGCTGCAACAGCAGGTGTTCACATGCGCACGTCACCTTGTAGGATTGGGATTGGAAGGCATTCCCTCTGCAACTATCTATGCTACCTCTCATCTCATTGATTGTTGCTTGTTTGTCCTCTAACCCCTGTGTTTTACGATATGGTCTCTCCAGCTCTCACTGCATATGGGTTTCTGCTTCCTCCACAGCACATATGAAGGCAGTTAAGAGGACAGACTCCAGGGCAGATCCCATGCAGCCTCCTCCATACTTCTCTCCACAGTACAGTTATAATTATTCTGTTTATGGTCCATCAGCCACTTCTGTTTGCCCTTCTCCAGACAAACTCTATCTTCTCCCAGGAAATTGTCTCAGACACTTTACTGGCTCACAAGGCTAGCTATATTGGGCCAGACTGGCCCAAGCTGGGGCAAGCTGGGAAACCCTCTTAATACACCTCCCTGTATCAACTAATCCCCCTACATCGCGAGAGGGTGACGTACCCACAGTGGTCAGGCAGTGCATGCCCTCACCAATCAGGGACATCGTCCACCTCCGAACATTCAGCTGCCATGGGAGAATTGCATAGAACAATCTCAGGTAGAGGGATCATACTATTAGGCCACCTTCCCCATTACCAGTGCAGTTTGCTCATTGTAATAGGGGGAAGGATAGCTCAGTGGTTTGAGCATTGGCCTGCTAAACCCAAGATTGTGAGTTCAATCCCTGATGGGGTGATCTGGGGATTGGTCCTGCTTTGAGCAGGTGGTTGGACTAGATGACCTCCTGAGGTCCCTTCCAACCCTGATATTCTATTTAATAGCAGTCTGTCCTGCCTAGATTTAAGTGAATCGAGGTATGAGGTTTCTGCCATTGCCCATGGGACACCATTCTGCAGTCTCATTCATCTCACACCAGGGCTTTCCCCTGCATGATCCCTTTCCAAATTTCATCCCATTGCCCCCCTATCATCCTAAATAACCCCTCTTCCCAATTCAGGGTTCCCATGCTGCAGGCAGGTATCATGCCCCCAATGCATGCACCCCTCAGCCAGCAGACCCCCACTCTCTGAAGCATTGCCACTACGTACCTCCACCTGCTGGCAGATCTGTATCAGCTTGGCCATCTGGTTTTCTAGTTCGCTATTGCGTTTAACCAGGTTGGTGAGATTCGTCTCCAGGGTTTGCTGCCGGCACAAAAACAGGAAGAAAAAATAGAGAGTGTAAGCATCAGCAGAGCTGAAGAACCAGCTCCACAGATTGGGAACATCTCAGAACATTATCCAGTGATCATGTTTGATGACAAAACACACACACACATTAATGTCTTTGGGCAGAGATGCTTGGTTGCATTGGCAGCTTCCACCTGGGCCATTTGCAGCTACCACAGAATGCTGGAATGCCGCTTCATGTAGAAAAGGGAGGCACAATAACCTGCTTCTAAGCCAAAGCTAATGTTATTTTATTATCCCAGGTTCACAGCTACAGTAACTTTTATGGATGGCTAGAGGGCAGCACAGTGCAAGTGGCCCACAGGGTTTGGCAATGCAGCCTGCATCCTTAAAGGTCATCAGCACAGAGGAGGGATTGTTTGTGCCTCTTCTATTACTTTATTTACGACCAAGGCCTGGAATTGGGAGGTGAGTTTTTAACCCTGCCTTGATTTTTCTTTTTGTGTTTTAATGCACAAAACTGAGTTTTGACTCCCCTGACTTTCCTGGAAAACTCTATGCACAGGAGAACTAATCGATTATTCCAGCTCTTGCAATCTCCCCATGATATGAGCAGTATTACTAAAAGCCCCAGCTCCTGAAGTCATGAGATTATATGAGGTTTTTTTAAAAACACATACATTTCTAATCGTTGAGGTTGCAGAGCAAAACTGAAAAACAGGACCCCTTTAGGCTCAAAATCCAGAAGGCAAATAAAAAGAACACCATATTTTTTTCAAAAAGAACAGGAGTACTTGTGGCACCTTAGAAACTAACAAGTTTATTTCAGCATGAGCTTTCGTGAGCTACAGCTCCCTTCTTCGGAGTGAGCTGTAGCTCACGAAAGCTCATGCTGAAATAAATGTGTTAGTCTCTAAGGTGCCACAAGTACTCCTGTTCTTTCTGCGGATACAGACTAACACGGCTGCTACTCTGAAACCATATTTTTTAACTGTCATGATTTTTCTGGGACCTGGCACCTGATTTTAAATAATTGGGGTTGGCAGCTCTGTTATGACATCAAAAGATGCCGAGTATGGGAAATTGAAGTGAGACTCAAGACACTAAATACACTACACTTATGTTAATAGCTACAGCATACAACTCCAATGTCCTACACACACCTGGAAGAAAAGCTCTTTTGTTAAAGATACATCTCCCCATCTTTCCTCCCTTCCAACTGCAAGCAGAGGAATCTCACATTGTTACCAAAGAGTCCTGCAACAAAAGCAGGGCAGACCAGACTTGATATTCCTCGTGTTTCTAAAGTAAAAAGCAAACCGTTTTTTGTTAAATAGCTTCAGGCTCCTTTGAACATTATAAAACCCATAAAAACCACACACCTATTTTTCCCACCTTTCATATAGCAATACATATAGGTAGGCTTGGCAGAATTCAATTTCCTTTTTTTAAAAATAACTTTGTCAATGTGTATTTTTAAGCATTTTTTAAATTTTTATTTAAATTTTCACAGTTGTGGGAAATTATAAATGCATCAGAGTATGGGGAAGCGAGACAATTATTATTTAATTACTTTAGACAGCTGAGATTAAAGTTAAAGCTTTGTAACCATTCAGATACAAATTGTCTACGTAATATGTCCAAATATATACAGTAAATACTTTTAAATCAAACTCTAATAAGTTCTCAAGGAGTGTTTTCCTTACTTTGCCTATTGTGACAGGCAGATGGCTATAGTAAAGCAGTGAGGAACAGGTATGTTAGCCCCAGGCTAAACAAATCCCTGGTACTCTCGCACCACCAACCCCATAAAACCCCAAAAGCACTGAAATGAAAGACTGAAAACATTTGGAGCAAGCTGCGCTTTCAGCTATATTTATTGTTCATATAGCAGTGGCACCTAGGAGCCCATTGTGCAAGGCACTGTACAAACACAGAACAAAGACAGTGGTGTAAATCCAGAACAACTTCACTGGCTATGGATTTACCCTAGTGCAAGAGCAAAAACTGGCCCACATTCTCTCCCGGGAGACCTCCTGATTCCCTAGGGTCCGTGCCAATCCCTACATTCGATGAACTCTTTGTCAAATTTCTGAAGGGGGGTTGTTCATATTATAGCAAAATAAAAAAAAGTCATTTGTGGCTAACTACAACTCGAAGGTTTTGTGTGGAAGCCTGGGCCATTTAGATGAACTGAGACAGTTTGCAATCTTGCTTCTACTTGCTGCCTATTATGCTAAATGCTGGTTTGCTGTCGCATCGGTCTTGGTGTGCTGGTTGATGTAATATTTATGGAGAGGAATGCAGTCTAACAGACATAGGAGCAGCTAGAAGAGAGTCCATTTGAAACTATTTCAATATCTGTGGACACACAGTGGACTTGTGCTTTTGGATATCAATAATTTAAATGACATCACATTTCCATTAAAATATGTGATTCCACTAAGAGAAAATGTTTTATAACAAAGTGCTCACAACCTGTTGCAATACTTGTCATGAAAATGATACCCTATTAATATTTGAAGCTTCAGAGCCGAAAAAGAATCCCCCATGGTGTTTTATTCATACTTGGCTTGGAACTGCGGCCCATAGCTCCCAGCAAGACTTTAACAGCCCCATAAACAAGATTCCCTCTGCATGAACATATAATTCTGGGGCTGGTTAGCCAATGGAACTTGAATCACAGTCATAAAATACAGGCAAATCATTAATTCCTGAAACCCACTGGCTCCTAAAATATTCAGAGCTCATTTGCAATCCTGTGAATTGCTAGCCAATGGCTGAAAAACATAATAAAGAAATAGGATTGGAAAATGACATGAAACTCAGGCAGCTTTCATTAAGCTGAAAATGCTATGCAAAACAAACCTACATTGATAATGAAAAAGCCAGCTGTTAACAGTTTTTGCCACTGTTTTCTTATAGCTCAATATTATTAAACATAATTTGAATAAAGCACTGATAATTTAACATGCTAATTATCTTTCTCATCATTGACTTAGGGTATGGCTACATTTGGAATTTCAAAGCGCTGCCCTGGCAACGCTGCGGGAGCACTGCCGTGGCAGCGCTTTGAAGTGTGAGTGTAGTCGGAGCGGCAGAGCTGGGAGAGAGCTCTCCCAGCGCTGCATGTAAACCACATCCCTTATGGGTGTAGCTTGCAGCATGGGGAGCCGCGCTCCCAGCGCTGCCGCCCTGATTACACTGATGCTTTACTGCGCTGTATCTTGCAGCCCTCAGGGGGGTGTTTTTTCACACCCCTGAGCGCGAAAGTTGCAGCACTGTAAAGTGTGAGTGTAGCCATGGCCTTAGCTACACTGGAGTTTCTGCGCTGAAATGGGAGTTGATCTTCTTTAATGGTCTAATGCTGTTGAGGAGGGGCAAGGAGGGTGGGAGAAGTGAGTTTTCAGTTAAATCCTTCATTACATGAAATTCTCAAATAGCTGTTCAGGAATCCAGGATCTACAGCTAAGAACATAAGAACGGCCATATTGGGTCAGATCAAAGGACCATCTAGCCCAGTATCATGTCTTCCAACAGTGGCCAATGCCACAGAGGGAATGAACAGAACAGGTAATCACCAAATGATCCATCCCCTGTCGCCCATTCCCAGCTTCTGGAAAGCTGTTGTCTTTCTTCCTAAGAGATTGTGTGTGTGTGTGTGTGTGTGTGTGTGTGTGTGTGTGTGTTTGTGTGTGTGTCCTGTAAAGCATCCATAACACTTTATATTGAGCAGGCATCAATTCATTAAGTGTTCTCTGATATTAAAACAACGTTCCAGGGTCCTAAGGATGTACTAAATAAGTCTCAAATACTCTTCTTGATACTCCTGTCCTTCAAACCGTCTTTGCTGAAAAACAGGGCTGACCATTGCTAGTACCAGGACTAGGATAGTACATGAAAATGCAAACATAGGTTGCTTCTGTTTAATTTGCTGAAAAACAAAAAGAAAACATACCTGAAGTCCTAATTATAACAGGTAGTTATTATATCTATAATTATAGAAATTATAATTCCTGTTTAACTCTTATTTTCCCATACTCTATTTTTCCTGAACAAGAACGCCTATGGAACTCAAAAGTTTGTCTCTTTCAGCAACAGAAGCTGGTCCAATAAAAGATATTAAGTCACTCACCTTGCCTCTCTAATTTTTTGCAAAGCATTTACTTCCTGACCTGAAATATTCCAGTTTTGGTCTTTGCACAACTGTGATTTTTTGGAGTGGGGAAAAGGGGAGTAGCAGCATGGATATGAGCAAAATTCCTTTGGCCCAAAATAAGTAGATTTAATTTAAATTAAAAATGACAACCACATTTCCTCTCTGCATCCAACCCCCACCAAAAACAGCAGAAGCTTGGACCTTGGCATGGACACAGTCCTCTTTGAAGGCAACAGCTTCTGCTTTGCATGTAAACATATGACCATTTTAGAACCACTTCCTAAACATGAGCAGTACAGTATTCCCTGGAGTCTAGGTGCACTTAAAGACAGATGCATTCTCCACATAAAAGGTGGTTAGTTAGGTGCCAGCTTGCTGGTTCATAGATTACAAGCTTTGCTAGCTCTCATAGGTTACAAAGCCAATTATCACCAGTTTTTTTTCTATTTTCTTTCTCTTTTAAGAAAAAATAAGAAAGAGAGAAAAGGAAAGAAAAATAAAACAAATCTAAAATTAGAAAATTAAAGAAACAATTGTTAATGCAATATCAAAGTCATGAGCTCAAGACAAATTGAGAAACTGCACATTTGAATTTGCTCCAGCCATGTTAGCTCAGCCATGCTGGAAATAAACAATATTTTCTATTCCTTTATCCCTTATTAAATGTAACCTTTAATATAATCCTTTGTTTTTAGACTACACTGTAAACTATAAAAGTTGGCATGAAATGTGGCCAAATTAGCCTTTCTAGTGTAACCTTAATAATTGGAGTTTCCTGAATGTTCCTTACCCTCATCACTGGATTAACTAACATATTCCACAAGAATGTCTACTGGTGCCTTCAAACGTGAACACTTAACCATCAAAATTACTACAGAAAATTCACTTGGGAGATCCAATGCGGAGCCTTTTTCCACCTGGTAACTGCTTCAAATCCAGCCTAATGCAGGTTGGTAGTGACCACGAGTCAGTATCATGGGATGGCTGTTGAATGGCCTTATCGGAAGGAGTTGGTGGATCCCAGATCAGTTTACAGTATCACTCTCTAGGTTTTTATACTGTATCCTTCACTCTGGAGTGTGTGTGCCCCAACTCAAACACTGCCAACACCGTGGCACTAGCCATGACTGACAATCCCTGGAAAGTAGCCTTACTTCAAGGTTCTTAAAGCTACAGCTCCTTGAGTGAGGAGAATCTCAGCTTTCATTTCAGAAAGGTCTGTGTCTAGCCTTCCTGCTGGTGGGGAAATGCCTGGAGCACTTGACACCCAGAGACTCACACCCCAGTGGATATAAAAAGGGAACTCTGTCTCCTGGGCTGTCATGTGCTGCCTCTCACCCAAACTAAATTCACTTTAAAACCAACCCTATCTAATGCTTCATTAGAAAGGCAGCAAATGGATGTTAAATGAATGCATCTGGATTTGCTTATTACAGAACTGAGGAAGGGCTCTCAAAGGACTCTGGCTCTGCATTTTCCTGCACAGAAGTTGAGCAGGGGCCTGAAGGGACTAATGAATAAGCAATTCAAGCAGAATTTCTTTAAGCAACAAGGGACTGTAATCACAAATCACAGAACTCTACAAGAGAAGAGCGCTGAGATGGGGAAGACAAGACTTCTTTATAAGGTGTTTTACTTTCCCCAGAATGGAGGGCAGATAGTTTGCATTAAGTGGTGAGCATCCCAGCCCTGCCCTGTCTGGATTTCCCAGAGCACAGTATCTCAGACTCTCTGGGGCAGAGACTGTCTTTCTCTTAAGGTCTTGTCCAACACTGAGCAAGTTGACAATAATTCAATAAATATGACTAATAATAATATAGAGTAGAACTGATGGTATATGAACAGTGCAGCTTTTCCTGCCACCTCCCCTCCACATCACCCAATATCCTTGAACACATTATTTGTGAGCCATGCTGCTCATGAGTGCTGATCTCCTGCACAACTACACAGTATACTGATATCACTGTCCATTCCTACATTCACCATTGGTTTGGAATGCGTTAATTGTACTCATTGTCCAGGTCAACAAAGCAAGCCTGGTTTCATCAATGAGACAGTTTCCTTGGTCTCCAAACATCAACTATGCCACCCAATCCAATTTTACGTTATGTTATGTTTTCCCAGCTAAATCCCATAATCCTGGTTACTTCCTAAATCCAAATAAATGGATGCTCTGGACCAAATACTTTTACATTCTAACACCTGCTGACCTACTTCACACTACTGCCTTCTCCATGTACATAAAGGAGCCCGGGGAGCTACAAAGCCTCTGAGATTCACTTATTGCCTTAAGAATGTACATCAATTCAGTTGCTAGCTGGGTTATCAAACATCTCTTAGCTGTAAATCAAACTGCATGGGCATCTGTTAAGTACTGACTGAATCCCTCTTGCCCTGAACCTGTATATGCAGCAGGGCAGAGATACAAAACAGTGGAGCTCCTCTGAGACTGTCTACATGAGAATGCTGCACTAGTTTAATTTTTTTTTATTGTGATTTTAAACCAAATCTGTTAAGCTGGTACCAAAGGCGACATGGACATCAGTTTGGTTTGAATCAGGCTCATTTTGGTTTGGCCAAAGTCAAGTAGGCATTTAATGAGCTGAACTGAAATAAGCCATCCTTAAACCAAATTATATTATTCACGCTGGGGTTTGCAATAGTTTAACTAAATAAGTTTAAAAACTGATCCATGTTAACCTTGTGTAGCTTTCTTGTGGCAACAAGACCTTCTCTATTTTCCAAAAATTCTGTTCAAAATACATTTTCAGAATGCTTTCTTGGGCACAATGGCCATTCCCCATCAGCACCAGGGCATTTTTCTTGGGGCTGTTTCCTGAAAGTAACTCTACCTCCTCCCACGGAAGGACATTTCTGAATATTCTTTTTTCTTGGGCAGGTTTAGGTGCTACACTGGGGCACGAGCATCCTAGGAAGGCTTTGATAGCATTCAGAAGTCTCACCGCCTGTCACCAAGTAAGAGGCGAAGATGTAACATGACTATTCTCCAGGTTGGAATTGCCAGCTAGATGCACTGGCACAGAAAAGCAGCCATTCCTGTCACTGGAATGTCTCATGTACCTAAAGGTGAGGCTAGGGCCCTGGGTCTGAGCAACATCCCTCTGCATCTCCAGGGCAGGCCTCAGACACTCATTTCACTGTGGTAACTCAGTTTTAACTAAAGGAACGATAGCTTTCGTTCTCTTCACAGACCCACAACAGAGCAACTGGATCCCCCACGCTGATTCCTGCACTACTTCCCCTTTCTTGAGGGTCACCAGCCTCAATGCTGATGATGACCCACACAGAAGACTAAGATTGCCTCTTCCCTGGGCCCGTAAGGATCACAGGAATGAGTGAAATACGGCACCTGCCCTGCATGCACCAGGCAGTATCAACACACACACAGTAGCTGTAATGTTAGCCATATCAGCAAAATAGTCACATGGTGCCCAAGCCACTGGGAAAAAAATAATTACAAAATTCATCACAAATAGCCAACAACTGGCCACAAATAGGCAACACCCAAATCACTTACCAGATACAACCATAAGGAAGATAAAACCCAAACCCCATCCAACACTTAATGGAACTCCAGTGCAGGCAAAGGCCCAAATAAACACATGGGCCTTGCATCCTCCATAGAAGGTGAACAAACTTTTATTATTTTTTAACACACTATTGCAGTAGCAGCAAGAACCTAACCAGACTAGGCCCCACAGCGCCAGGCGCTGTGCAAACATGCCCCAGAGAGCTTAGTGTCTAAAAGACAAGATGGAGGAGGTGGATGAATCAAACACGTGGTTAGAGTGGAGGGGAGAGAGTGTAGTGATAATAGGACATGGGCAATTCTTAGCCAATCTGGGCAGCGATCACAACTTCCCGCTGCCTAGCTGAAAACTTGGGGTCTGGCACACTAACAAGACAAATCTGCTAGAATTGAGGAGCTCCTTCCACGGAAAATGCCAGATCCAAAGAGTTTAAAGTCTTGGAGCTGTTAACAGGAGTGCTTTGGCTGACCTCAGCTATCCAGAATGCGCATCAGAAGAAAGTCCCCAGGAGTATTGGCGGAGGTGCTCATTAGCTGCACTAGTTGTGTCCATCTCTGATGCAGTGTTTAAAAATCAACCTCCTCTTTCTCCCCCGTGACTGTTTTAGCAAAATTAATTAGGAAAAAATCTATAGAAGATGAGCACAATTTATTCCATTTTTGTAACTTAATGAAAAAATTGCAATTGTTCAGCTACTAGAACAAGGCAAGGAAAGGTACAATTTAGTCTGCCAAAAATCTCCAAGTAGCTCACAAGCTATGACACTAATGCATTTTAAGTAATTTTGAAGCAAAATAATGCTGGTAAAAGCTGAAATAAAATACCAGCTTTCATGAGTGATATCACCCTAAGTAGCAGATTTGACCTAGAAAATCAAACAATTTGTTATGGTGAAGTTATGACAGTGTTTATAATTGGGCTCAATATAGTCTGGAAACGAAGCTTTGAGCCAAAAGAGAGAATGATAATTATCCCATCAGTTAGAGGAAGGCCCCAGCAATGACAGGGTTGCATGTTTATCATGCCATTTTTTATTGCTCTGCCTAATTAGTCTGAGGTCACACACTAAACTGTAGCACTGAGCAGAGCATTCAGACACCCACTCTTCTCTCAGGTCACATCTCAGCCACTGACATTAACAAAATCATTGTGTCCCGGGCACTGTTTTGATGCATGAGTGTCCCAAATTGATGATCATGCCTCCACGATGCGGAAGGAAAAGTATTGGATCCTCCTAGGTCTTTGTCCCTGTTCTGATCCTCCGGTCCTAAATTGCAGAGGATCCTCAAAGCTCAACAAGACGGCATTGTTCCATTTTTGTTCTTCGCCTCAAACAGTGGGAAACTGCAAGCAGCTGAAAGAGCAACAGACTCTATTAACCCTTTGGATGCCCCATGGTACAGTGCCAGCCTCCGTGCTCAAGGGAAGAAATTCCTGACATGGACCCTTCTCTTTCAGCTGACCACCACCAGGCACATACAGTTCATATTCCTCCTGGACCAGAAACAACTGGCCATCTAGTTCAGCACTGAACACAGTGGAGATCACAGGGAGATTTTATATTATGCTAAAACCCAGCAAGTATGAGCCTGTCTGTGGGCTGCTTTCCAGCTATCCTGACAGCATTTCAAAGCTCAGGTAGATCCCAGCCCCCACTTGTCATCCCTTTCCATGCAGGTACCCTGGCACGCATCTGTCTGTCCATTCAGGGCAGTTAACAGTCGCTTTGAATCAGGCATCAGGTTTGAAATACCGAGACTCCAAGGAACCACAGGTTCAGCTCCTGACACACCAACTGCTTTCTAAGCATTCTGCTACCTGGGGCCTATGGGCACCACTTTGAAAAGCGAAGTCCTACCCATTCTGCATGGAAGAGGCAAACACTTTGGCCATTTCCATAAAGATGGCCTTACCTCATGTGCTGGGCCAAGAAGCCCCTACCCACCCATCACACTGGGCTTGCTGTGATGGCTGCTGCCCTCCTCCACAGAGGCGGCTGCATTTCAGGAGCACTGTGTGTATGCACAGCAAAGTGTTAAACCCTCTGCAGTGAGAGGGGTCAGAGGCTATCACCAATATCACTATTCAGAACCACCATTTTGTCTTCCTGCATCTCCCTGGAGATTGCACCACACTGTCAGGTTTTTCACAGCAAGTTTGCTCCATGTCTCATTTCCCACAATATCTGATCATCAATGGTTCAAATGTAATGATCCTTCACAAGAAGGGGTCAGCTATGCGGGGGATGGGTGGTATGAGCCAAAGCACTCTCTAGGTCTTCACTAACACTGGCTGCATTCCTGGCCAATGGGTGCTGCAGACGCAGTGCCTGTGGCCAGGGGCAACAAGTGGAGCCATCTAGCCATCCCCTGTGCCCAGGAGCTGGAGGGACACGTTGCTTCTGGGAGCTGCCTGAGATGAGCGATGCCTGGAGTCCGCACCCCAACTCCATGCCCCAGCCCTGAGCCCCCTTAGAGTTGCTAGGCGTCCGGTTTTCAATCGGAATGTCCGGTTGAAAAGGGATACTGGTGGCTTTGATCAGCACCGTTGATCAGGCCACTAAAAGTTCGGTCAGCGGCAAAGCAGGGATAAGGCAGGTTCCCTGCCCGGCTCCCGGAACCGGCCAGAATGTCTGGCTCCTAGGCAGAGGGATGGCCAGGGGGCTCCATGCACTACCCCGCCCCAAGTGCCAGTTCTGCCGCTCCCATTGGCTGGGAACCACAGTCAATGGGTGCTGCAGGGGCAATGCCTGCAGGTAGGGGCAGCACCTGTGGGCAGGAGAAGCAGGCGAAGCCCCCGTGGCCGCCCCTTTGCCTAGACATACTGGCCGTTTTCTGGAATTGTGTGAGGTAAGCGCTGGCTGGCTGGAGTCCGCACTCCTCACCCCCTCCCACATCCCAACCCCATGCCCCAGCTCTGAGCTCCCTCCCACAACCAAACTCCCTCCCGGAGCCCACACCTCCTCCCGCACCTCAACCCCCTGCCTGAGGCCCCTGCTGAATCCCAAACCCCTCATCCCTAGCCCCACCCCAGAGCCCGCATCCTAGCCAGAGAC
Source organism: Gopherus flavomarginatus (assembly GCF_025201925.1). Classification (NCBI taxonomy): domain Eukaryota; kingdom Metazoa; phylum Chordata; order Testudines; family Testudinidae; genus Gopherus; species Gopherus flavomarginatus. Next base: position 53,293,443 of record NC_066624.1, read on the forward strand.
CTCACTCCCCCATACCCCAACCTCCTGCCCAAGCCCTGAACCCCCTCCTGCACCCCAAACCCCTCATCCCTGACCCCACCCCAGAGCCCTCACCCCCTCCCACACCCTGAACCCTTAACTTCTGCCCCCCCCAGAGCTTACACCCCAGTCAGAGCCCATACTCCCTCCCAGACCCCAACCTCCTGCCCCAGCTTGGTGAAAGTGAGTGAGGGTGTGGGAAAGTGAGCAACAACAGGGCAGGAGGTTAGAGTGAGGGGTCGGGGCCTCAGAAAAGGGGCACGGCAGGGCAGCAGTGTTCGGTTTTGTGCAATTAGAAAGTTGGCAACCATAGGCTCACCCAATCTGCATCCCTCTAGCACAGGGGTTGACAACCACAAGGGTCGACAACGCTAGCCAAAAGTGGCATGCTAGCCAATTTTTGAAAGCACACGGGGCGGGCTAAGCCACTCAGCCAGCCATAGCCCTGGGGTTCCCACTGCTGGCCCCTTGCCAGCTGGGGTCCCACCACCAGTCCCACTCAGCACCCCCTGCTGGCCTGGGGGAAGGAACCCCAGGCTGGCAGCGGGCTGTGAGCCCAGCTGACAGGAACCAGCAGCCGAAACCTCAGAGCTGCGGCAGGCTGAGGGGTTTCCACCACCGGCTCTTGCCAGCCGGGGTCCCACCGCTGGTCCCACTCAGCGCCCCCTGCTGGCCTGGGGTTCCTTCCTCAGGCTGGCAGTGGGCTGAGACCCCAGTTGGCAGGAGCCAGGGGCCGAAACCCCAGAGTGGCTGTAAGCTGAGCTGCTTAGCCAGCCGCTGCTCTGGGGTTTCTGCTGCTGGCCCCTTGCCAGCTGGGGTCTCACCGCCGGTCCCACTCAGCACCTGCTGCCGGCCTGGGGTTCTTCCCCCAGGCTGGCAGCGGGCTGAGACCCCAGCTGGCAGGAGCCAGCAGCCAAAACCCCAAAGAGGGGCGGGCTGAGTGCTGCTCTGGTGTTCCCGCTGCTGACTCCTTGCCAGCCAGGGTCCCTCGCCAGTCCTTCTCAGCGCCTGCTGCTGGCCTGGGTGAAGGAACCCCAGGTCGGCAATTGGCTGAGACACCAGCTGGCAGGAGCCGGCAGCTGAAACCCCAGAGCAGGGGCTGGCGAAGACGCTCAGGCCACCGCCGAAACCCCAGAGCTGGGCTGGCTGACCTGCTCAGCCCACTGCCGCTCTGAGGTTCCGGATGCTGGCCCCTTGCCAGCCGGGGTCCCCACCATAGTCCCACTCACCTTGCTTCAGCGCAGGCCCCCTTTCAGACAGGGTCCAGGCCTCTGGCCCTGATCAGCCCTACCAGCTGGCAGCTCCACTCACCTCAGCTGCCGATCTGGGGTTTCAGCCAGTTAACAACTGATCACTCAGAAGCCTGTGTGCAGCTTAAAGTATCCAGATACGTGCCACCAGACACTGGAAAACTTAGCAAGGAAATGCAAGGGCAAGGATCACACTAAACTAATAAGATCTGCATTTTAATTTAATTTTAAATAAAGCTTCTGAAACATTTTGAAAACTTTGTTTACTTTACATATAACAGTAGTTTGATTATATATTATAGACTTATAGAGAGACCTTCTAAAAAACGTTAAAATGTATTACTGGCACTCGAAGCCTTAAATTAGAGTGTATACATGAAGACTCAGCACACCACTGCTGAAAGGCTGCCGACCCCTGCACTAGCAGCTTCACCCCCACAGAGATGAAGACAAGCAAGTCCGTGGCCCACCTAAGCTCAAAGACAATTATCTCAGCAAAGCCTGAACCCAGGGGCATTGGAACGGGGGAGCCAAGGCCCTCCCACTTTTTATCAGCCATAAGGGTAAGCCGTGGGCGGGAAGGGGTGGGATCTTAGGGGGGGAAGGGGTGGTGCAGGGGCAGGACCTTAAGGGGAAGGAATGGGGGTGGGGCCAAAGTTTGGGCACCAGTGGGCCCCTCTCTCTTCTAGGGACCTTCCACCATTCCCGCCTGGACCTGCTTGCCCTCTCATGTCCACCAGCCCCACAGCTTCATTCCCAATTTACATTGATGTGAAAGGAAAATCATACTCCTGGAGTCCAGATCCACCACTCTTCTGATACCAACCAGAATATTCCCGTGGGACAGGTCTGCTACAGGCAGATAAGAGCAGAAACAAGCACCTCGAGATTCATCATTTCAAAGCAGGCTGAATTAGCATATGCTGTAACTAATGCCTGCCTGGAAATGTAAATAAAAAACTAACAAACAACTAGCAAACAGGGCTAATTTAATGCAAAAAATGCAGCTGAGTTTGTTGTGCCACTGGATAATTAGCACATATTGGATTTCAGTCTTCTTAGTGTTTTCAAGCCTTTTCTCTTGGATGGAGTTAATCAGCCTTTCCATAACTCATTCTCACTACCTTCAATTATTGAGAATAAACATCTTGTCGCACACAAGATAATAAAACACACACTGTAATGCATTTTTTCCCCCATTGCAAGACACCCCCTCATTTGTGAAAAGCAAAAGAAACCAACCACACTGCCCATGTGACGGACGTGTTAGGTTCACCACCAGGACAATCATGTAATCAACTGAAAGAATCCAACAGTGGCCTAATGAGATCAGATGGGTCTGCATGGAAGTTTACTTAACCACCAAAACCATAATGCATTATTTACTCCTTCCTTCCACAGTAGCTGTGCAGTGAGACTGCCAACCTCACCCACTGCGGCTTCCCCTCACTCCCTCCCATTTCATACTTCACTAATTCTCATGCTTCTTTTCTCCCGCTCCTCCTCACCATTTCAAATTAGCAGGGGGAGAAAATGACATATTGATCTTGGATCCAATCTAAGCTTCACAGACCCGGGGTCATTTCTTAGTCAGATTTCCAGCATCTTGGCAAATTGCCTTCCAGTGATATACTGTAACTTCAATAATATGTTTCCAGTTGTAACTAATTCTAAGTAGTATTTTGTTGTACTGTTTTTGACAGCTGTTGCAGTGTACATTAGCATGTAGGTGTTAAAGAAAATACTTTGCTGTAAGAATCCAGTAGCTATAGCATCCAAAGATTTCTTAACAACTGTGCTGTTTTGGCTGCTGACAGTGAAAAGGGGAAAATGAATGGCAAAGCCCAGCTCAAACTCTCACTGCTGCCGGCTGAGCAGAGAATCACAACTGCCATGAAGGGTCCAGGTCTAGATCTTGACAAGGGGTCAGGGATCTGCTGTGTAGTTTGTTTTTAAGAGAAGTTTTCACTTTCTTCTCAAGGGGAAAGCAAGCGTCCTGGTGTTTGTTCAGTGAAATAAAACTAATTTGACAAAGCCTACTAGATTGGCAAATTCTCCCCACCCAGCCCAGGTATCGCTTTAGGTCAGCAGCATATCACCTTCTGAAGAACCGCAACAGCAACATCCCACACCCTGATGTGCACATGTTACAGAGGGCCCTGCATTTGCAGGGAGCTCTGCAAAAAGCTTATTCCTTGCATTTAAAGGTCTGGTTTTCTCTAGGCAGACGTGTGATGCCTGGCCTCTTGCATAATGTTCTTCTCAACGGGGAGTACACGCTACCTTTTGGGAGACAGCCAGGCAGCTGAAACTTTTTCCAGTCCCATCCTCCTAGGAAACAGCTCTTATCCTCCTAACTAACTGCTGCCATTTTTATTGCTCTGGACACAGGTTGCTTCTGGTAATTTTCTCAGTGATTCCCAAGGGCCTTGGCTCAACATCAAAGCAGAACTCTTCATTAGAGCCAAACCGATGCTATGGCCATGGTAAAAAAGGAAGTGCACTTTGCATGGCTTGTGAATGCACGTGCATGCACATGAACACATGGAGTATTCTGCATGCCTGACTGAGAGTGTAATAACTTAACCATCAGAGGTTAAGAGGTTTTGGAAACTCTCTTCCAATTTACAGTGAGCCACTGTGGGTTCACAGAGACACACAAGGAGGGTTCTTATGCTGTCCTGCCACCTAAAACCAGGGAATGGAACAATATTGCTGCTTCCAGACTAAGAGAACTGCCTGCATGCAAACATTCTTGTCCAACAAGTATAACCTGCAAGATGCTTCTTACCTCACCTCTGGTGGAAAAGGTAGTAAAATGAAACTGTCATGGTTTATGACTAATCCAAATCAACCTACAGTCAAGACTAAATATAAATCCAGCCAGGGATGGATTTTAGGGGCAGGTGACTCAGGCGGGAGCCTGGGGTGCCAGGGCTTGGGAAATGCCAGGTTCAGGGTGCTGTTTTTGGTCTTAGCGACAAAAGGGAAAATAGAATGTTTGAAGTAAAATGTTTCAGGTATTCCATGTTTCACTAATCTTCTCTAAAGCTCTCACCTACTGTAACACTATTTAATACTAGTCCCCCAATGTTGGTGCACAGTTCAATTTCTTGATGTTCGTACATTTCAGGTATTCTTAAAATTAAAAAGTTTCTATAAACTTAGAGGAAACTTTTTTTATTTGCTTATATATGGCATGAATAAATACAGATATACAAATCCTAGCGTGCAAATTTATCATCTTATATGACAGGGATAAATCTTGCATGCAGATTGTGCAACAAGTCGTGCTATGGGTTACAAATGCAATAAAAAAAGAAGATATTCAAAAGTTTAATAAATGGAGGGGGTGGACACCAAAGATGCTCCTTGTCTGGGACAGCAGCCCTGAACCTAACCACAGTAAAGGATCTAGAGTAGCTTGAAGTGCAGTATGTACCATAAAAGAGCAATTTCATCAATGAACTGTCAGGGGTGACTGTCTAATTCAGCAGTTTTAGACCTGTGGTCCACAGACCCTTGAGGGTCCGCAGACTATGTCTACGGAGTCCGCCAAAGGTTGTCATTACCATAGAGAAGTGGTTTTGAATCTGTGATCTGTGGACCCTTGAGGGTCTGCAGACTATATCTAAGATTTCCAAAGGGGTCAGCACCTTCACTCAAAATTGTTTAGGAGTTCGCAAATGAAAAAACGTTGAAAAGCACTGGTCTAATTTATTTAATAGCACACATTTGTACAAAGCTGGTGTACAATGACTGATAACCCACAAGGTCCTCTTGACTTCATTATAATGCATATGGGGGAGGGCTGTTAAACTGAGCTCTTAGCAAAAGTACAGGATTCTCCACTGAGATGATAAGCTCTTTGGGAGAACAGCCCATTACAACAACAATACTCTCTAGCTTCCAGATCAGGAAGCTGAGGTGCAGAGAAAGACACTGACATGCCCAAGGTGACAGAGTCAAGAACAGAGCACAGGCGTCCGACTACCTGCCACATTTCTTGCTATTTTCTTTTGCCACAAGGTTTATATGCCCTCAGAGGAGGGGACATCTGGCAACCCAGACCAGATCTATGCACTGTTCTGAGCTCAGCCTTCACTCCATGCAGCTTTCCTGATTCTTCCCAAATCTCATTCTCTCCCATTCCCCCCCTCCCCCACCCCCGCCACACACACTAACTATACTCCTGCTAATAATGAAGACTCACCACACTTAACATTGAATGACTTGGGAGAGTGGATGAATTCTTAACCTCTGCCATTGTGACCAAGCTAAAGGAGGCTGCTGAAGGCTGATGGGATTCGGAGAAAGTGCTGCATGCTGGGATCCAGGCTTTGCATTAGTCTCAGGCTCTAGGCATTGTGTAGGCTGCACCTCCATGTGGCACAGGAGGATGCTTGCATTTGTGGCTGCATAGGCCAGGCTTTGACCAACCTCGGCTTTCTACCGGCACCACTTTTCCCTCTTTCCCACTGACCCAGCAAGCCTGACCCTGCTGTTCACACAATACCCTGAAGCTTAAAGGCATCCTGCTTTCTTACAGTGCCAGCATCCCCCCCACCCCACATGTTTCACTGATATCGCCCATCGACTGCACATTCAACTACAGGTCCATTAATTCAGCCGTGGTTATCTGAATAATAAAAGAGCGTCTCTGAAGCACGCATCTCAAATTGGTTCATTATGATGAGTCCTCTGGCACTGAAGAGCAAACGAGTTAATAATGAAGAGACGATTCCAGTGGCCTCCCCTTCTCCTGAATATGGAAAGGAGGAGAGATTCACTGTGAGAAACCCAGACAAGTGGTCAGGTCCCCACCTTGCACTTTGCCAAGCCATTTCTGTCTCTGCCTCGCTGTACTATATTATCAGCCGGAGACCATTTACTGCACGGGACTGTTTATGAATAACAAGAACGTAATACATGAATGGATGAGACTCATTTGTAGCGACAAAAAAGTGGTAAAGAGAATGTGCTCGTTTCTCCTTTTCAGGAAATTCCATTATTCCTGTGGTTTCTCATGAGCTGTGTTTTCTGGCAGGGGGGATGGAAACTGTAAAGGCATCACTCTGAAAGAGAATTACAGTAATCATGTTGGATTTACACAGATGTGGTTCTTGACCATTGAGGTCACTGGAAAATCTCACAATCAAAATGAATCATCACTTAAAAATAAGGATATGTCATAATTTTGGTCACCCAGGTTCACAGCACTGTCAGCTCTGCCTGGGGAGATTCATTCACACTTCTGAAGTATTGACAGCGGAAAAGTAGATTTACATTGTGTAGGGCACGTGCTATATACCACAGCCTATGTCCCGCAAACCTGGGACGAAGCTTTGTCTCTTTGAAGGTTTACAAGAATGCTCAACATTTTTTCTTGAAGGTTTCTGGATGTAAATTATACTTAAAAAAACACAATTCATTCTTGAAGCTACTATGACCTATGCTTACAGGGATCTGACTACACAGTAGCAGAATAGCTTGTCTTCAGGCAGCAGGAGTTGCAGGGCTAGAACAGGTACCAGTATGCACTCAGATGTGCAAAAACCCTAAGGTTTGCGTACCAAGCATTGCCCTGAAGCTAGCTAGCATAAATCCTGCTGGGAGCTGATCACCTGGGCCCCAATGTAGAAGGCAAGGGAGTAGACTCTTTAATTACACAGGTCAGGTCTGGGTAACCTGTAAAACTCAGTGATAGAAGGAGAGCAAACTTCAGTCAAGGTGAACTTCTCACAACAAAGCCAATCCTGTCTGGGCGATTGGAACACAGACAGCCTGGACATTTCATTAACTCCAGCTGCCGACATGTGTCAAAGCCTGAGAGATGAACACACAAAGCAAAGAGGCTTTGGGTGGGGTGAGAGGAGACAGGACTGTTACTTTGTGTATCTAGATTTCTACTCATCTGCTGAGAGAAATGTTGCTGCTCTGGGTTCTCTCAGTCCAGATTGCAAAGGGAGACAGATAAACAATAATGCATGGGTCCGGCTGTGTTATGCTAAAACTGCCAAACCCATACAACTAATCCTCATTTCCTCTCATCAGAGGGCGTCTCTGAGAATTTAACAGCATCATAGCAGCATTTCTGTTATCATGCACAGCTAGGGAGGGTCTGTCCCCAGACGGGCTCTGTTATATCGGTGGGTCTTGCAAGGGTTCCATTGCTCTTCTTCTCTGGGGCAGTAGAGTAACCCTAGAGGCGTCCTGCTCCTCAATGGATATAAACTGTCCTAGCATCATTGACTTCAAAGGACTGACCCTCATTTACACCAGCGGAGGATGTGACCCTCAGACACCACAATGAGGAGTGCAGTATGAACATTTGGGCAGACAGGTTTCAGAGTAGCAGCCGTGACACCATCATAGGACCTAATCACATCAGCCATGCCATAAGCCATGCTATGCCAATGTAATATATGCCATCATGTGCCAGCAATGCCCCTCTGCCATGTACAGTGGCCAAACTGGACAGTCTCTAAGCAAAAGAATAAATGGACAGAAATCTGACATCAGGAATCATAATATTCAAAAACCAGTGGGAGAACACTTCAACCTCTCTAACCACTCAGTGACAGACTTGAAGGTGGCAATTTTGCAACAAAAAAATCTTCAAAAACAGACTCCAAAGAGAGACTGCTGAACTCAAATAACTATGCAAATTAGATAAATTAACTTAGGTTTAACCAGAGACTGGGTATGGTTGGGTCATTACACTAATTGAATCTATTTCCCCATGTTAAGTTCTCCTCACACCTTCTATGGGTCATCTCGATTATCACTTCAAAGGGTTTTTTGTTTGTTTGTTTTGTTTTTTTCTCCTGTTGATGATAGCTCATCTCAATTGATTGGCCTCTTAGAGTTGGTATGGGTACTTCCACCTTTTCATGTTCTCTGTATGTATAAATATCTTCTGTCTGTGTGTTCCATTCTATGTATCCGAAGACGTGAACTGTAGCCCACGAAAGCTTATGTTGAAATAAATTTGTTAGTCTCTAAGGTGACACAAGTACACTTGGGCAGACAGGTTCCAGTAGCGAGAGCGCCCCATGTTACTGGAGCAAAGCAAGCAGGGAACTTCAATTAGTGTGTGGCCTTTGTCTCCTCCCCTCACACACCCTTCTGCATTACTACTCCCATGCCTGGTGACTCCACTCTCCCAGCCTAGGAAGCCAGGGGCCTCCCCTGACATCAGTCGCATCCCACCTCAAAACCAATTCCACCTATGAAACTCACTGGGACTAAGCTCCTGACCTACCACCCAGAAGGGCTAACATGGCACGCTGAGGAGCATCCTTCCGCTGGGACGATCAGCGTCTGCCACATCTCTTTAGACTGCAAGCTCCTGGGGCCAAGCCAGAGGCCTCGCCCCATGCTAAGCACACTGTCCACTCCTAGCAAATGAATCCAGAATGACACTATGCTCTGTAGGAGCGCTCAGACCTGCCTCTGGGACACCTCCTCCCCACCATTCATAACAACACAGAACGACGCCCTTCCCAGACCTCTCCTCCCTTTGGCAGCCACATAACATTCCTGTGGCAGTCACAGAAATTGCTTCACTGGAAAAGTCACACTCGGAAAGTATTCAATAGCTTCCATTTATAACTCCTTTTAATGCAACTTAGCAGCGGAGGACCAAGAGGAGACACAGCCCCATACGAACAGCCAGCTTTCCACAAACCATCAGCAAGAACTCTGTTGGCCACAGGTCATCAACACACCACTGTCCAAGACCCACTCTCTAGTCTGGTCAATTTCACCCCACCCTACCCCGATATTATGAGAGTATCCCAGGCATGTTGCATCTTCTCAGCCATCTTAATGGAGTAAGCCAAGGGTCACAGCATCTCCACAGAATTACCGAAGTGCCCCAGACACATAATTGAACCTCTGTACTGCTAATGGGGAGGCTGATTACATTTCTCTTTTAACATAGCCCTCTGAACAGTCTGTGTTCAGCCCCCTGCTTCATTACATTTGCAGCACCAAAATTGCACCTGGAAGCCCATAGAGGGCACATTGGAGAATGACAAAGCCAAGAACAAAGGGAAAATCTCTTGCCTACTTGTCTACTCTTGTAGACTTGCCCCTCAGCTGTACTCACACTCTCAGGTTTCTCTCTATTTTGGACGTTTAATTGTTCACTTTTTTTAAACTTTAGAAATGGGACAAGAAAGGACAGGTGTAAAGCTAACAGCCTGTGGATGTGCGGGGACTGGAATGGCTTCCAGGACACCAGCATGCTCACCCCAATGGAAACCCATGCAACTGCCTGCTGTCCCTGACAGCCTCATGAAATGTTCTGCTCAGCCACAAAGGCAGCCAGGGGTTGGGTGTGGGATTGCTAATTCCTTTATAAATCAGAGTTGTAGGGGAAAAAAAATGACATCTTCTAATAGTGTCATCTCTCCAGAAGCCACTGATTAGCTGTAGACTTGGTCTGGAGCATCTTTCTGGCAGGTCTCACTGTCTGGCTGTTCACAGGGCTGAATTCCACCCGGTTTGCTTTCTGCTCTCCCTGACATACAGAGAAATGCACAAATTTCTGTTCTGAAATCACTCTTTAGACCTGTTATGGTCCCAACACTTGCAAGTTCTTGGCATAGGCTGTTCCATTATCCCGGTGAGAAGCAAGAATGGCTCTGTCCAGGCAACAGAGCCTCTCACTGCTGGTGCTCATCAGCACAAATACATAACATAACATACAATATACATCCCCAGAATGTCAGCAGTTTTACCCCTCTCTCCTGGCTGAAGTGAAGGTCAAAGCAGAAGCAAACCTGCTGGGACCTGTTCTCAGCACTGTGGAGACTAGAGCAATTTTCATTGTTACCATGAGACACTGGAGAGCAAAAGATGCTATTGAATTTCATGGGGTAGGTCCAGTCCATTGTTCACTTACCCAGGGCTGTCCTTAGGATTTATGGTGCCCTAGGCGGGATTATTAAACTGGTACCCCTGTGCCTGTCTTGCTCTTAGCAACACAAACATAACCTTACACTATTGGAAAACTTGCCACGTGCATATTATTAAAACCAGTTTAACTTAATTAAGCACACTGTAATGCTGTAAAAGCAGCAAAGAATCCTGTGGCACCTTATAGACTAACAGACGTTTTGGAGCATGAGCTTTCATGGGTGAATACCCACTTCGTCAGATGCATGTAGTAGAAATTTCCAGGGGCAGGTATATATATGCAAGCAAGCTAGAGATAATGAGGTTAGTTCAATCAGGGAGGATGAGGCCCTATTCTAGCAGTTGAGGTGTGAAAACCAAGGGAGGAGAAACAGGTTCTGTAGTTGGCAAGCCATTCACAGTCTTTGTTTAATCCTGAGCTGATGGTGTCAAATTTGCAGATGAACTGAAGCTCAGCAGTTTCTCTTTGAAGTCTGGTCCTGAAGTTTTTCTGCTGCAGGATGGCCACCTTAAGGTCTCCTTTAGTGTGGCCAGGGAGGTTGAAGTGTTCTCCTACAGGTTTTTGTATATTGCCATTCCTAATATCTGATTTGTGTCCGTTTATCCTTTTCCGTAGAGACTGTCCAGTTTGGCTGATGTACATAGCAGAGAGGCATTGCTGGCATATGATGGCATATATTAAATTGGTGGATGTGCAGGTGAATGAACCAGTGATGGTGTGGCTGATCTGGTTAGGTCCTGTGATGGTGTCGCTGGTGTAGATATGTGGGCAGAGTTGGCACTGAGGTTTGTTGCATGGATTGGTTCCTGAACTAGAGTTACTACGATGCAGTGTGCAGTTACTGGTGAGAATATGTTTCAGGTTGGCAGGTTGTCTGTGGGCGAGGACTGGCCTGCCACCCAAGGCCTGTGAAAATGTGGCGTCATTGTCCAGGATGGGTTGTAGATCCATGATGATGTGTTGGAGGGGTTTTAGCTGGGGACTGTATGTGATGGCCAGTGGAGCCCTGTAATGCTGATGGATTAGTACTAAAGAAGTAGCACTATAGAAAAAATTCTGATTTGACTGAATGATGCAAATAATATAATTTTTTTAATTTGTCAACATTTTATTGGAAATGTATATGAAGAGGTATTGAAACAAGGATTTGTTTTTATTTAAAAGCAATCTTTCTGGCTTTTTTGGCTGCAAAATCAATAATAATGTCATCGCATGACAAAGACAAAGTGATGTCTTGTTCGATTGCAAGAATAGCAAGACCAATCAAGTGTTCCTGACTCCTTGTAGAGTGGAGATAGTTTTTAATGAGCTTTAGTTTTGAGAAACTCCGTTCTCTTGATGCTACTGTTACAGGAATTGTCAGTAGAATACGAGTGGCAATGTACACATTAGGATATATGTCAACAAGTTTGCTGGTATGAATAAACTGTACAATGTCCATCATCGATTTTGCATGTGGCAACATTGATGACAGTGTCAATTCTTCATACAGTTCAAGTCCATTTAAATCAAAATGATCGCTGTGCTTCAGGAGGCTCTCTAGGTCAGGGGTCCCCAACGCGGTGCCCGAGGGTGCCATGGCGCCCACAGGGGCCTCTCAGTGCACCTGCGTACTGGCCGGCAGACAAGCATCCGCCGAAATTTGGCGGCATTTCGGCAGCGACGCCTCTGGATGACACTGCTTGCCGCTGATAAGCAGCGTCATTCAGGTGCGTCGCCACTGAAATGCCGCCAAATTTTGGCGGCATTTCAACGGATGCTCGTCCACTGCCATGGTCCTTCGTCTGGTGACCATCAGATGAAAAAGGTTGGGGACCACTGCTCTAGGTTATTGCACTTAGTCATTAGATGCTCTTGTTTTCTTATTTCGTAGAATGTAGTCCTGCTCAGCCCGCTACCAGCTGAGTGAATGGAACCCCAGGCCGACAGCAGGTTGAGTGGCTCAGCTAGGGTATCAGCCACTGGCCTGCTCAGCCCACTGCCAGCCTGGTGTTCCTTGGGGATCCCCAGGCCAGCAGTGGGTGCTGAGTGGGCCAGTGGCCGGGACCCCAGGTGGCAATGGGGCAGCAGTCTGAACCCCAGAGCAGTGGCGGGCTGAGCCGCTCAGCCCGCCACGGTGTGCCATCAAAAATCAGCTCACGTGCCACCTTTGGCACATGTGCCGTAGGTTGCTGACCCCTGCTCTATACATTAGTAAGGAGACGAGCATATTACAGTTGTTGGAGGGCTCTATTTAGCAGTAACAGGGCTATAGGAAAGTCAGTCAACATTTTTTTGTTTCTCTGATGAAAACTAGCCCACTTCCTTCCCCAAACCAAACTTGTCACAAATAATTGTCAACAACTTAATTTTCTGTTTTTGGCTAAGATATTGATTTTTAAAAAAAAAATATATTGAAACTGAATTCAGGATTGTGAGCAAACATTTTTGGCAAACAAAGTTGTTAAATGACAATCTAAATGGCAATGCAGTACTGCTTTCATGCTTGGCTCACCCCCCAGCCTGCTGGTCCAACAGCTGCAGTAGAGGAGGAGATAAGTGGAAAACTGCAGGACCCCAAAATCTACCTCTTGGGGTGCTGAGTGGCAACAGCAGCAGCAAACTCTCAGGTCCAATCACACGCCAATGGGCACCATAGCCAGCCCAACAGACCATGGTGAAGTTAGCACAGCATCTGATCTCAGGGACAGGGCACCCATGGAGCCACAGCAGCTCATCCTGCCCTGTGCAGCTCCCCCTGGATGAGATGGATCGCTGCCAGCCCGGTGGAGAGACACGCTCCCCAGCTAGGGTGACCAGATCCAGATGTCCTGATTTTATAGGACCAGTCCAGATATTTGGGACTTTGTCTTATATAGGTAACAATTACCCTCACCTAGGGTGACCAGACAGTAAATGTGAAAAATTGGGATGGGGGTGGAGGGGAATAAGAGCCTATATAAGAAAAAGACCCAAAAATCGGGACTGTCCTTATAAAATCAGGACATCTGGTCATCCTACAGGTGAGTTCCTTCGCCCACCCCTTCCCAGAGACCCCAGCAGCCAATCCCCTCCCTCAGACTGTGCTGCATTCGCCTCTCTCTAGGACCCAGCAGCCCTGCTCTTACATGCTCCACTGATTCTGGTCTGTCTGGGCTCCCAGCAGAGCGGTGCCCCCAGACCTAGTGGTGCCCTAGGCGGCTGCCTGTTCTGCCTATGGCTAAGGACGGCCCTGCACTTACCAATATACCATGCAGTGACAGGAGAGGAAAAGAGAAGGTCTCCTAGAAGTGCAGCACACTCCTCCAGTGCAGGGGAGAATTCACTTCTATTCTGGGCGCTCTTCTTGCTATCAGGATGGAGTGCAAGAGATTAAACACAATAGGCTGGCTCTTGTTTATCTGCAGTGGAAAGGAGATCATTTCTCATGCCCCCGCTGAACATGCCCTCAAACACATTTTCCTTTCCCTTTCATGCCAGTGACAAGTTATCAGTTCATACAGCACTCAGAGGAAGTGGTGAATCTCCCTTTTGTATTGTCTCTTTTCTCAGAGCTGCCACAGTGTCCTTCATCAGGGACCCATGAACCGAAGACCTTGGGGAGGTGTGTCAGACTGAACCCAAGGAGGCTTATGAGCAAGCAGCAGTGAAGGCAGCAGACTGGCAAGTGATGTAGAGGCCCTGAAATGCTCATTCCTTTGACAGGCTGCCACCACAGAGTGTAACTAAGGAGGTCGGCCTGGCAAGCCAGTGCTACAGAAAGCATCATTCTTCATCTTGGGCAGCTGGGGAAGCAATCCAAAGCAAAAACAAACAAGAGATTCTTCAGTCTATCAGAAGTAGGAAGCCTGCAAAAGAATCTAATAAACAAGAGCTAGCCTACTGTGTTTAATCTCTTGCACTCCATCCTGATAGCAAGAAGAGAGCCCAGGATAAATGTGAATTCTCCCCTGCACTGGAGGAGTGTGCTGCACTTCTAGGAGACCTTCTCTTTTAACCTCCTGCTACTGCATGGTATATTGGTAAGTAAACAATGGACTGGACCTACCCTATTCCATAGCATCTTTTGCTTTACAGTGTCTCATGTAACTATGAAAATCGCTCTAGTGGGATAACCCGTGGCTAAAGCACACAGCTAAGAATGTAACAACATTGCTGGGAAGATAAATTATTTCTTTGCATCAGTTTTCATCATTGAGGATGTTGCGGAGATACCTACCCTGGACCTGGTCTTTACCAGTAATAAGAATGAGATGACAGAAGAAGAGATGCTGGAGCAACCTAATTTAAAAAGCACCAAGTCACCAGGCCCAGATGGTCCATTTAAGGGTTCTGAAGGAGCTTATGTATGCAATAGCTAGGCTATTAGCAACATTTGCTATCATTAAAAACATCCACTATCCCAGAGGACTGGAAGGGAGCAAATCTTGAACCCATATCTTAAAAAGGCTCTGGGGATGATCCACGTAATGACAGATCCAGGATTCCTTCCCCAAAGCTGACCCAGTCAGTGCACGTGATACTTACTGCCTGTGCGTTTGGAGGGAAACTGCCAGTGAACGAGGAGGCCAGTATACTGAGTGCCAGATTCATGTTCATTAAGAGGGTGGGCATCTCTCTGAGGTGCATACAGAAGTGCCATTACCACTCTGCCCTGCACAATTTACTGAAGCCTAGAGAGGTGACATGATTGCTTGGGTGATATTAGTCGATTCAGTATTAAATAAGGGATCAGGAGACACTGGTTCTAACCTGTGTTCCAATTACCTTGGGTGAGTCCCTTCACCTCATTGTCCCTCAGTTTGTCCGTCTATAACATGGGAAGAGTGATTTATTTTACTGACATTTGTACAGTGCTGTTGAAGTGTAAAAGGATTACTGAGGTAGACTGGTGTCAGTGGGTTTGATCTGTTCATAGCACTCCTATTTTCTGGATATTATAACAGTTTGCTGTGCCATTGCAGTCCTGTTGAAAAGTGTTTAAATATTTTATTAATTTCACCCAGACAGTGACAAGATGGCTTTTCTTTCATTACCAAAGTCATCGAATCATTATTGAAATGTGTGAGTTGTCTTACATCTTTGATGCTTTACTCCCCAATTTAGACTTTTTAATCTAACAGAACATGGTTTTGATACATCTTATTGTGTTTGTATTTTTTGGTTTACAGAACTCCCTGGCTTTGGAGTCTTCTGTGCCTTCTGAACACCCTTCTACCTGAAGAACATAAGAACGGACATACTGGGTCAGACCAAACGTCCATCTTGCCCAGTATCCTGTCTTCCAACAGTGGCCAATGCCAGGTGCCCAAGCGGGAACGAACAGCACAGGTAATCATCAAGTGATCCATCCCCTGTCGCTCATTCCCAGTTTCTGGCAAACAGAGGCTAGGGACACCATCCCTGTCCATTCTGGCTAATAGCTATTGATGAACCTATCCTCCTACCTTTGTTTGTTTAAAGAAATAATTCTCCCATCGCAATCACCTTTTCCAGGATTTTTTGGAAAGCAAATATTCTCCAGGGAATGATTTCCTAGCTTCCCATCCTCCCATTGAAGAAACTGAACCATCACAAAGTATTATAGTGCCATTAATGAGTCAGTGGAATATTCTAATCTGGAATGCTTTTCTAAATTCTGGTCTCTCTGTCACAGAAGAACTCTGTGGAAGCTTAAAAGTTGTGTCTCTCACCCAGAAGCTGGTCCAATAAAACATATTATCTCACCCACCTTGTCTCTCTAATAGCAGAAACAGACAGGATTCAGAGAGGAGGGTTGAAAATGGTAGACTTTGTCTCCACAGGAAAGTTTCACCAGATTCAGAAACACAGGTGTCCGGATATACTTATTCTGACATAGCCCCACATGGGGCTATGCTTATTCCAATATAAGAGTGACTTTTTTTTTTTGTTTCATTTAAAATCCTTCCCAAGTGACATAAGCTAAACTGAAAAATGGCCATTATGATACTGGTATAAGAATGCCTACCTGGGGGATTATACCAGGGTAAGTATCCATTTTAACTGACACTAAGTTATATGGAAAAAAACCTTTCCATGTAGACAAGGCCTTAAGGGTCAGGAGAGACTTCATTATGAGGCAGGACTGAAAGGACTGACACACTTAGTTTAAAGAGAAGAAATAAATAAATGGGAACATGACAGAAGGAGCTGGTCTGCGGCAGGTAAATCATGAGCTCCTATTTATCTCTCCTCATAATACCAAACCCAGGGGAAAGTCAGTGAGATTGAAAGCCAACAAAATAAAGCCGATAAAGAGGAAATAATAAACTATTTTAAATTTACATACAGAAGTTCATCGATAGCATTAAAATATTGAAGAGACATATAAACCTCCATGCTTCAAGACACAGGCCACCTGCTAACTACCTGAGGTCAGGAAGGAACTTCCCCCCCAGTGGACAGGTCATTCCATAACTGAGATTTCTTAACCAGTATTTAGTACTGGGGCTGCTGATGAAGCCAGGATTCTGAGCAAGGTGAGCCATTTGTCTGATCCAGTCTGGCATTTGTTGCATTCCTTTGTTTAAATTTCTCTCTATCTGGAAATAAATTAGTGTTTTATTTCCCAAACATGATCTATTATATATTTGTTCCAATTTGATGGCAGGTGTTCAATAAAAGACTATATCTCAAGGAACACGCACAAGGAGGCAATGGGAAGGCTGTAGATGACATTTAAACTCCCTGACCTTTGAGTGGTTAACCATGCAACCATAGCAATCTAGCAAACCATTTACAAGGGTCTTCCCCCACCCCACACACCCCCTTAAGGGTTTCACAGTCAAAGGACAAGAAGAAAAATGTCAGTTTGCTAGAAATGCAGCTTCATTGAACTGGAAAAACAAAAAATTAATGATCTTCCCTGATATCTATCTGGAAGTTGCAAGAGAACAAACTAATGTCACCCCTAAAGATACCACTGTAGATCCCCAGATTGAAGATACAGGATATTGTATGCCAGCTGCAATGCAGATTCCTTCCTGTAGTGAGGCGGTGGGATACCCCACAGCCCCGCTGAGGGACGGACTTCCCCTAACACCAACATGGGCGGAGCCACTGGGTCCTGCACCCGCCCCTCAGAGGTCATGGCGCAGACCTGGAAGTATAAAAGCTCACCTGCAGAGCTCAGTGGAGAACCAGACGCCGCAGAGACCAGACGTCCGCGACCGAGCTCCCTCTTGGGAGACAGCAGCAGCCGGCAGCCGGCCTGAGCTCGCACCCGGCCAGCCGAGCCTACTCCTTGCTCGCTACCCCAAGGAGGACTGGCCGAGCCTACCCCGCGCTTGCTACCCCGGGGAGGACTGGCCGAACCTATCCCGCGCTCACTACCCCGAGGAGGACTGGCCGAGCCTGCCCCTTCCTAGCTACCCCGAGGAGGAGCCGAGCCTGCCCTTCGCTGCGTACCCCGAGGAACCGATGGTGCTCGAGACCACCAAGGATGCTAGCAAGATCCAGGTAACCTACGAGGGGGAGTGTGGAAGTAGCCCGGGGGCAGCTGACCCAAGTCTGGCTGCAGCACTGCCTGAACCTATGTCCGTGTGTTGTGGCTAGGATCCCCACTGACAGCAGCAGGTCTTTGCCACTGCTAGGGTCCTGGGCTGGGACGCAGTGGAATGGGAGGGCCTGCGTCCCCCCTGCCACCCACTCCTTGGGTGGCAGACTCCTCCTTCTCCCTGGCCTGGAGAGGCTAGGACCTCTTGCTAGTGAACTATTGACTCAGCCCCTGCTCAAGGGCCTGAGTCCTTGATTGTTTGTTGGGCCCTGCCCTGAGCTAGGGCCCGGGCTGCTATAGAACTATTGACTCAGCCCCAGCTCAAAGGCCTGAGTCCTTAACTGTTTGTTTGCTGCCCTGCCCTGAGCTACGGCCTGAGCTGCTACAGAACTATTGACTCAGCTCCCTGCTTAAAGGCCTAAGTCTCTGACTGTTTGTTTGCTGCCCCGCCCTGACCTAGGGCCTGGGCTGCCATTTGACTATTGACTCAGCCCCCGCTCCAAGGGTCTGAGTCCCTAATCAAGTGTGCATTATTCCCCACAACCGCAGAGCCGACGGCCGGCGAATTAGAGTGAGGCGGTGGGATACCCAACAGCCCCGCTGAGGGACGAACCGCGGCAAAGCCGCACCACACTTCCCAAGATACTGCTGTGCATTCCAAAGACATCCAAGATGCCAAGTAGTTTCTGTAGCCTCCCAACTTCCAATAGTGATCAACATGAAAGAAATCTGATCAGTGCTCCCTTCTCCCAAAGAACCAGCCCCTGAAAGTAACAGGAACTGAGAGCCAGATTTTAAAAGGTATTTAGGTGCCCTAAAGGTACAGATAAGACTCCATTACATGCCTAGCTACATCTTTAATGCCTAAATACTATCATAGAAACCTTCTGCTAGCCTATTATTTCATAACCCAGAAAGCATCATTAGTCAAAAGCTTTTTTGTATTACTCTCTTGAAATTGGAGAATAGAGGGATACAGGAAGGAATATTAGTATACTTATTTTGGTTTCATGATTGCATAATTAACCACCTGGCCCCTGTGACTCCTTCAGTAAAAGTCGTAATGCGTAAGTATATAAATCCACACTGGCTTATATAGGTTTTTGCCAGCATTTTAAATAGTTTGAAAGCTGAAGAGACTGCCTCATGCATTCTAAGGAAGTATGAAATCATTCAGTGGACCATATGCAATATGAAATCCCAGCATATACCTGAAATATTTGACAGCATCTCCAGCCTCATGATATCATCCAAAGAACCTAATTCTGAAAGACAAGAAGGAAATTTGGAATTTGGCTGATAGTTTAGGTAAAATCACTTTGGCACTTACTAAGAATCTTCTTTCTGGTTGGGGGAATGAAACATGGGTAGCTGTGTTAGTCTGGATCTGTAAAAGCAGCAAAGAATTCTGTGGCACCTTATAGACTAACAGATGTTTTGGAGCATGAACTTTCGTGGGTGAATACCCACTTCGTCAGATGCATGTAGTGGAAATTTCCAGGGGCAGGTATATATATGCAGGCAAGCTAGAGATAATGAGGTTAGTTCAATCAGGGAGGATGAGGCCCTGTTCTAGCAGTTGAGGTGTGAAAACCAAGGGAGGACAAACTGGTTTTGTAATTGGCAAGCCATTCACAGTCTTTGTTTAATCCTGAGCTGATGGTGTCAAATTTGCAGATGAACTGAAGCTCAGCAGTTTCTCTTTGAAGTCTGGTCCTGAAGTTTTTTTGCTGCAGGATGGCCACCTTAAGGTCTCCTTTAGTGTGGCCAGGGAGGTTGAAGTGTTCTCCTACAGGTTTTTGTATATTGCCATTCCTAATATCTGATTTGTGTCCATTTATCCTTTTCCGTAGAGACTGTCCAGTTTGGCCGATGTACATAGCAGAGGGCAATGCTGGCATATGATGGCGTATATTACATTGGTGGATGTGCAGGTGAATGAAGCGGTGATGGTATGGCTGATCTGGTTAGGTCCTGTGATGGTGTCGCTGGTGTAGATATGTGGGCAGAGTTGGCATTGAGGCTTGTTGCATGGATTGGAAAAAGGACTGTAAGCTGTCTAAACTCCTACCTGCCTCATGGGGCCACAACCGTGGTATCCCCAACCCACACAGCAATATCGTCAATCTTTCCAACTACACACTCAGCCCAGAAGAAAAGTCTGTCCTATCTCGGGGACTCTCTTTCTGCCCTGCCACACCTACCAACATGATACAGTTCTGCGGCGATCTGGAAGCCTACTTTCGCCATCTCCGACTCAAAGAATACTTTCAGGACAACACTGAACAGCGCACTGATACACAGGTACCCTCCCAACAACAGCACAAGAAGAACTCCCCATGGACTCCTGAGGGTCGAAATGACAGTCTGGACCTATACATTGAATGCCTCTGCCGACGTGCACAGGCAGAAATTGTGGAAAAACAACATCGCTTGCCTCATAACCTAAGTCGTGGAGAACGCAATGCCATCCACAGCCTCAGAAACCACTCTGACATTATCATCAAAGAGGCTGATAAAGGAGGTGCTGTTGTCATCATGAACAGGTCTGACTACCAAAAGGAGGCCGCCAGACAACTCTCCAACACCAAATTCTACAGGCCACTTCCCTCAGATCCCACTGAGGAATACACTAAGAAACTGCAACATCTACTCAGGACACTCCCTACACTAACACCGGAACAAATCAACAAACCCTTAGAACCCCGACCAGAGTTATTCTATCTACTACCCAAGATCCACAAACCCGGAAATCCTGGACGCCCCATCATCTCGGGCATTGGCACTCTCACTGAAGGACTGTCTGGATCTGTGGACTCTCTACTCAGACCCTATGCCATCAGCACTCCCAGCTATCTCCGTGACACCACTGATTTCCTGAGGAAACTACAATGCATTGGTGACCTTCCAGAAAACACCATCCTAGCCACCATGGACGTAGAGGAGCTCTACACGAACATCCCCCACACAGATGGAATACAAGCTGTCAGGAACAGTATCCCTGATGATGCCACAGCACAACTGGCTGTTGAGCTCTGTGCCTTTATCCTCACACACAACTATTTCAAATTTGATGACAATATATATCTCCAGATGAGTGGCACCGCTATGGGCACCCGCATGGCCCCACAATATGCCAATATTTTTATTGCCGACCTGGAACAACGCTTCCTCGGCTCTCGTCCACTCACGCCCCTTCTCTACCTACGCTACATTGATGACATCTTCATCATCTGGACCCATGGGAAGGAGACTCTGGAAAAATTCCACCACAATTTCAACAACTTCCACCCCACCATCAACCTCAGCCTGGAACAATCTACACGGGAGGTCCACTTCCTAGACACCACGGTGCAAATAAGTGATGGTCACATTAACACCACCCTATACCGAAAACCTACCGACTGCTATGCCTACCTTCATGCCTCCATCCCGGGCACATCACACGATCCATTGTCTACAGCCAAGCACTGAGGTACAATCGCATCTGCTCTAACCCCTCAGAGACCAACACCTACAAAATCTCCACCAAGCATTCTCAAAACTACAATACCCGCACGAGGAAATAAGGAAACAGATCAACAGAGCCAGACGGGTACCCAGAAGCCTCCTATTGCAAGACAAACCCAAGAAAGAAACCAACAGGACTCCACTGGCCATCACATACAGTCCCCAGCTAAAACCCCTCCAACGCATCATCAGGGATCTACAACCCATCCTGGACAATGATCCCACACTTCCACAGGCCTTGGGTGGCAGGCCAGTCCTTGCCCACAGGCAACCTGCCAACCTGAAACATATTCTCACCAGTAACTGCACACCGCACCATAGTAACTCTAGTTCAGGAACCAATCCATGCAACAAACCTCAATGCCAACTCTGCCCACATATCTACACCAGCGACACCATCACAGGACCTAACCAGATCAGCCATACCATCACTGCTTCATTCACCCGCACGTCCACCAATGTAATATATGCCATCATATGCCAGCAATGCCCCTCTGCTATGTACATTGGCCAAACTGGACAGTCTCTACGGAAAAGGATAAACGGACACAAATCAGATATTAGGAATGGCAATATACAAAAACCTGTAGAAAAACACTTCAACTTCCCTGGCCACACTAAAGGAGACCTTAAGGTGGCCATCCTGCAGCAAGAAAACTTCAGGACCAGACTTCAAAGAGAAACTGCTGAGCTTCAGTTCATCTGCAAATTTGACACCATCAGCTCAGGATTAAACAAAGACTGTGAATGGCTTGCCAACTACAAAACCAGTTTGTCCTCCCTTGGTTTTCACACCGCAACTGCTAGAACAGGGCCTCATCCTCCCTGATTGAACTAACCTCATTATCTCTAGCTTGCCTGCATATATATACCTGCCCCGGAAATTTCCACTACATGCATCTGACGAAGTGGGTATTCACCCACAAAAGCTCATGCTCCAAACATCTGTTAGTCTATAAGGTGCCACAGGATTCTTTGCTGCTTGAAATTCAATGGGTATTCATGCAACAGGAAATTCAGAAAAGTATTAAGAGTTAAATTCATTGGAGATTTGTGTGTGCTATGGATGAACATCTGGTCTCCATTACAAGATTCTTCGAGATTATGACCAGATCAAGAATGGTTTTACCAGTGACTTTAAATTGTCTCATTCAGTCCCTAAATGTTGCACCTCCAAACTTGGTTATCTGATGAAAAATTCAGAGATGAAAATGTAATGAAATATTTCAATATGGGTTCATGTAATATCCATTTCTCATCTCTCCCTGGGGTCAGCTTGGAATATCCAAACAGAGCTTTACAAAAATTGAAAACGAAATGAATAAAATTAATTAGAAGCAGAATCCACTCCTAAACAATGGGAAGGTGTTTTGAATTATAAGCATACAATTAGCATGGGAGCCAAGTTAAAGCTTATGCATTTTAAATTATTGCACACAATACAGTGGTCTCTGCAGAAGCTGGAAAGATGTGCCTCTGAAGCTTGGTGATAAATACTGGGAGAGTGATAAGTTCCTGGGGAACATCATTCCTGTTATGACTTTGCCTCAGAGTTTATGTTTATTTGGCAAAAATATTTCAGAGCATGACTGTAATCCAAAATATTAATTTGCAACAAAACATACAATTTATCTTCCTGTATGACTCTTCCTTAAAGTCACCTATTATTTGGAGACTGAAAGGATGGCTGTGCACTGCCTGACCCTGTGCAGATATGTTTATTATTGCACAATCAGAGCCCTGACAACAGCCCAAGAATTCAGGACGACGACAATAATGTAGCTCTATCGTTTGGAAGATGAATTTATAAATTGAACTACCAGAACACAATGCAGTCTATAGAAATTTCTTGGACCATGTTGAAAGTATGTAGAATATGGATTGCTTCCAAGCATCCCTGCTACTTTCAGAACGCAGACAAAGAGGATCCCACGTTATTCCGTGACAAGTTTAATTGACCCAGCCGCTCAGATTTTATTTTATTGTAGTGGGTGTTTGTATTGCTTCCATCATTATATCATTTCTGATCAAATGCTGAGTTACCATTTCTGGGGCATACACAAACATTTTACCTGTTTTTCTGGACGTCATTATCTATTAATGGCAGCACCCAGTGTGTGCCAGGCACTTTCCAAACGCTCAGAGATAGTCCCATCTCTGAAGAGCTTACAGTTAAAAGACAGACAGGGAGATAGAGGCTAGAGGATGGGAACCACAGGCCAGTTATACACAATATCTACTCAATTCACAGCAGGGAGCATGGCAGAGGCGAGTCTCGGGGACTTGCATGTGGGCAGGGCAGGAGCAATGCCAACAGGTTTAGGGAAGCTGCACGATGCAGAGAGGGCTGCCTGGAAAAGGGTACAGAAGTGACTGTGTGAGACTCTAACAAGTGGGTGGATGGAGGCTGGGAGCACTGGAAGAGGAGAAGACATGGGGGCAGTGGTGAGCTGCAGCTTGTTCACATCAGTTCACGCGAACCAGTTATTACATTTTGAAGCAATTTTAGAACCGATTGTTAACCTGATTCACTGTGAGTGGGCGCTGCTGCAGCTTTGATGGGCTCTGGCTGGGAAGTGATGTAATTCCTCCTCTGGCCGCTGGGGGCACTGCACTGCGGGAGCCATGTGGGCTACCGCCTAGCCCTGTTGCTGCTGCTGCTCTCTCAACCCCTGGCCCTTGGCTCCTGCTGCTGCCTTGTGGGTCCCCGACTGCTCTGCTGGGCCTGGGCTGCGTCCTGCTGCTCGGGCTGCTCCGAGCCGATCTCCCTGTGAATACCCGCCACTTTGCCCGCAGCCAGCTCCTGTCTCCAGCCAGCCCCGCACCCCCTGCCCTGCCTGCAGCCAGCCCCTGCCGCACCCCCTGCTCTGTCTCCAGCCAACCCTTGCCACACCCCGCTGCAGCCCTGCCCAAAGCCAGCCAGCCCCACCCACCTGTCTCCAGCCAGCCCCGCACCCCCAACCCTGCCTGCAGCCAGCCCCTACCTGCAGTCAGCCCCTGCCCTTCCTCTAGCCAGCCCCACACCCCCTTGCCTCCAGCCAACCCCACACACCCCTGTCTCCAGCTAGCTCTGCCCCATGCCCCTGTCTGCAGCCAGCCCCACATCCACTGGTGTCCTGCAGTTCCCAGGGCAGTAACCCTGCACACCTGCTTCAATGAGGGGAGCAGGGAGCAGCTGGGACCCAACATGTTCACATCCTAGGGTGACCAGACAGCAAGTGTGAAAAATTGCAATGAGGGTAGGAGGTAATGGGAGCCTATATAAGAAAAAGACCCAAAAATCAGGACTGCTCCTATAAAATCAGGACATCTGGTCACCCTAGCACACCCCCAGGGAGTGGCGGGGACCCACACGTGAAACGGAGCTCATTTCTAGTTCAGGCCCATCTTTTTAAAAAAGGACTTTAGGTAGGGTTAACATACATCTGTATTTTTCTGGACATGTCGGGCTTTTTGGATCTTAAATCACTGTCTGGACGTAGGGTAACCCTATTGGTACAAAAAATACATACTATGGCACATCCCTTAAAGCAGAACTTTTTATAGCGAACTGGTTGTTAAGATTTTGGCAGCTCATCACTGGATGGGGGCAACATGAAACTTGACAAGGGAGGATCAGTAGGAAAGGACAGAGAGATGTAGAGCTCTGAAGACAGTAGCAAAGTGTTTAAATTTGCTATAATATTGGATGGGAAACCAGTAGAGAGACTCCATGAAAGGAGCGATGCAATCAGACTGACAGGCAAGGAAGAGGAGTTTAGCCCTAGTGTTCTGCAAGGACTGAAGCAGGCCATGTTGGTGTTGACCATCAAGGCAGGATGTAACAAGGGCCTGAACAAGAGACCTGGCTGTGCAAATGGAGAAAAAAAGGATGTCTCTTGGACACTCTGAAGGAGCAGTAGGATCTGAAAAAGGCCTGAAGGAAGGAAAAAAAAAGGAGTGGAAAATAACCCTAAAATGGAAGATCTGAGTGCTGGGGAAGTAGGAAAGGGGAGGAGGGAAAGTAGGAGTCTAGCTTTGGCCGTGTTCAGTTTAAGCTAATGAGGATACACCCAGGGAAGATGTCAGAGAGAAGGTGACAGGCTGGTGGTGGAGAGGTGGCTCTGCGAGAGAGGGAGGAGGAGGAGGCGGCAGCAATGAAAGATGATGAGATGAGATATCAGAGATGTGGGAGGACAGCCAGGAGAGAGTAGAAAGCCCAGTACAGAGACGATGGTCAAAAAGAGAGGAAGATTCACAATATGAAAAGCAGCAGAGAGGTCAAGCAAGATGAAGACAGAATAGTGGCCCTGAGATTGGGCCAGGAAAACGTCATTAGTGACCAGAGCGAGTTCACTAGAGCAGAAATGTCATAAACCAGCCTGACTGGAAAGGAGCCAAGAGCTGGAGGACAGGAAATTGGGGCACTGGATGCAGACTGCTCAGTGATTTTATGAAGTGGGAAGGCATTGGGGAAGGCAGCTGGAGCAAGGGACAGCCTTTGGAGGATAGGGGAGACCAGGGCTCATTTATGTTGAGAGGGAAAAAAGCCAAAACCCAAGGAGAGGCTGAGGAGGACAGTGAGGGAGGGAATAAATCTGAGGCAAATGGAAGAAAGAAGGCAGGAAGGGCTGGGAGCAGTGGCAATACAAAGAAGGCAGGAGACCTCCTGGGCAGTGATCGGGAAGGTGTTTTGGGGGCAGGAGGAAGGAGATTTCCAGTGGAAGTTGTTGATTCTCTCTTTCAAGAGGTCTGCATGGCCTTGGCTGACTCAGCCTCCTCAAAGCTTCCCTGGAACCAGCTCTCCGAGTTAGCTGCCCTCCTGTCTTTGCACACTTGGTTTCTGGACTGAGCTGTTATTTATGTCCTGGCTTGCATATCCCCTGAGTGAGCAGCCTGAATAAATAGAGAAAGTCCATTGGAGCTGGAATCTTCCCATCCCCCTCCCAGACTGAGATGCAGCAGCCAAGCCACTGTGGCCCCCAGTAGGGGGGTTGGCTGATAGATCTGAGGGGCAGGGAGCCCTGTAAGGAGTCTGAAAAATCTTGCTCTGTTGCAGTGCATGTTTTGGCAAGGTGAACTGTGACATGCACCACCTATTCTAATCATGTTCTGCACATGTACATTTTCAGAAGGGAATTAGGCATTTCGGAGCCAAAAACCCACTGACAGTCAATACAGCTGACATCAATAGGAGTTAGTATCACATTTTGGGGTATAATCCAGATCATTGAGAGGCTGCGTCACGACCTGCCCTGCAACCCTTGATGCCTTAAAATTCTTTGCTACTGTACCTCCCTTTTCTGGACATGCTCAGCCAGCATACAAGCATGCATTGAGTGTCTGTGTGGTAAGCGGTCCTGGTTTAGTAACTCTGACTCCAGCAGCCTGTTTGTTACACCACAGCCACACTCTGGTCTCCACCAGCCTTGGCTACTACTAACCAAATGACCCCAATACACTCCCAGTCCTGAATTTCCCCAAAACCACCCACACTGGAGTGTTCAGCCTTCTTCTGGACCACTCAGAGAAATAAGAAGGATCTGCAGCTCCTTTAAAGAGACAATACCCAGCAGCTTGCCACATTAACTGGAATTTACAATTACTTCAATTCAAGCACAAGACTGGGCTGATTTAGATGAAAATAAAACATGTTCATTACAACAAGACATAGGTTAGTGATGTGCAGCTTAAAGGACAAGATGGTTACAAGCAAATAAAAGTGAAAACACATCTAAAAATCTAAAACTTAATCTAGCAAGTCACAGCCTTTGTTCAAGATGGTTTTGCTCACCAGTTACTCTTGGTCCAGCATGGCTGACTGGCTCTCAGTCAGGACTTTTCACAGAACTACGAGCTGCTGGCTTCCTTTTTAATCTTACGTGAAAGATAATTCAAGGGTTCACCGCTCCTCTCTGTATAGTCCAGTAAACCTTTGAAAAGCATCTCTCAAAGTTCATTGCTTCTTGAAGACTTCCTCAAGGCCCTGTCTCCATCCCCTGTTGATAACTGAGTCGTCACCTCCTCCCCTGTTAGCCTGACGGCTTTGTTTACCTTTTATGCTTTTATGTAAATATACCATCATTGTCTCTGCCTGATGACAGTGCTGGTTACATAAGTAAATACACAATAGTTTATGTTCCAGATATGCCAATACCACAACCACCTGTGAGCTTTGATGGTTCTGTTTACTACACATGTAAATTTCTAATTTGTTCAATATAGACTTTAAAATATAATATCAAATTACATCCATAACTCCACATGCAGCAGTGTGACATATATTCCACAAAGATTTTATTGACCAGTGTGTTATTAGTTTTCAGATGATACCTCATACAACATTGTTTGTACAACTATCATTGCAGAAGTGTGTGGGGTCTGAATCCAGGGAAGCCTAGGGTCACAGTTAGGTGCCTAATCTGTTTAGGTGCTTTTGAAAACCCCACTAGGCACCTATCTGCATCTTTAGGTGACTAAATACCTTTGACAATCTGGCCCATGTCCTTCAAATGTTTTGAATTAGCAGATCTCATCTCCCACCTGGCTCTTTATTCATAGAGTAGGAGAGGAAAATAAGCTTCCCTGATTCTTGAACTCTTTACAAGAAAATATTCTCTCTGCATCAGCTTTTCTGCAGCACAGAAACTGAAAACACATTTGGAAAAATGCAAATACCAGAATTCACTCTATTGTGCTGAGTGACAATAACAGAGATACTTAATGAGTCAGATGACATTGTGACATACTTATAAAGCCCAGGTTGCCCAAACCAGGGAAGATGTTTTCTCCCTGATTCTCTGTGTAATTAAAAAGACAGCACCCTCTAACTCATTAAAATCATAGGAAGACTCACAGATGAAGAATTGTTTTATTTCAGTGATTTTAATAGACTATGGCTAGTTTAGGACTTGATGTAGGTTGTCAGAATTTCGAATGTGATTTTTGAACATTTTCTAAAGAATGTATTTTAAATTACATTTTTAAAATGCAAATCTTTCATTTTAAAAAAAAATCCTCGTCTTCTCCCTGCTGTACCCCAGGCTTGGAGCAGCCTCCCGCTTCAGTCACTGCTGAGCCACCTCCCCCTGCACTCCTGCTGGGGAAATGCGGTCGGGGCGCAGGGGCTTCCCCCGCCTGCCCTTCCTGCCAGGGAGCGGGGTCAGGCGCGAGGATGCCCATTTTTCTGAGGTCCTCCAATTGGCCAGGGCCCCTGCGCATGGGCCCTGTTGGCCCAGTGGGTAATCCACCACTGGTCCTCTGGGATGCAAAAAGAAGAAGCCATTCAGCCCTACAATAGCCACACTACACGTGATGCAGACCTGTGCCTTAGACCTCCCCATTCCAGCAGAAAAGCCTGGGAGTCTGCCCCCTCCTGCAGACTTCAGAAGACTCACAAGAAGGTGGTGATGGGGAGGAGATACCAGTCTCCTCCTGCTGAAGCCACTCATCTCCCTAGTGGGACGTGTCACCATGCGCATATTAGACCAGGGCTCTGCTGGTTTTTTTCCAGGTGCAGCACATTGATCACAGCCCCCTAAGCCTCGCCTAAGAGACTACCAGATGAGACCTCTGCCCGCTATGCTGGGGTAGATGGGATCTGCTGGATTGCCCCACCTGTTGGTTTTGGGATGTGTACCATTCCCAGAGCTAATGGCAGAGTGCTCTCAACTTTGAACACTGCTACCCCCAAGACATGGAGTTTGGCAACCTTAAAGGCACATCATAAGGTTTCTCCCTGGTATGCAGGAGACGCCAGGCTGGATTGGACCAGTGGCCCATCTCGTTCAGTGTGCTGCCCCAAGAGCAGCCAGCACCACAGAGAAAGGAGCCCTGCAGCAAGTAGTGATGGGATAACCTGCCGCAGGGCAGTTTCCTCCTGACCCCAGTCGTTCCAGGTTAGATCATTCCCTGAAGCAGGAAGGTTTAGCTCCCTGCCAAAGCTCCTGCTGCTCTAATATTTACTAGTCAAATCTGACTGTTCCTGGCCCAGACCCTCGCTCAAGCAGCACTTCATCAATAGGCAGCTCTCTACAGGTTTCCTTATCTCCCCGCTAGAATCTCTTACTAAGGGATGGTTTTGAGGCTGGAACTGCCTGCTTTGAAGTTTCTTTCCTCTCACAGGGTGCCCCACTAGCCAGACTGGCAGAGCACTTCCCCTAAACCCAGCAGTGAGAGCTGACAATCAAACAACGTGCCAGCTGGGTTTCCAGCAACTCACGTAGCTAGAGGTTTTTCTCTGAGATATTTAGTGGAAAAACAGCTACTTTTGCATTTCCTCACTTCACCCTCAATCTCCCACACAGGCTTTACTGGAGAGTCCTGATGTTTCAGCAGCAGGAAAGCGCGCGTGCGCGCACACACACACACACACACACACACACACACACACACACACACACACACACACACACACACACACACACACACACACACACACACACACACACACACACACACACACACACACACACACACAAAAAGGTACCAACAAACATTTCTCTCCCTCTCCCCTATATCTGAGGCTCTCTCTATTTAAAACCCACTGTCTGGCAGGGTGGGAGGGGGGAACCAAACCGTAGTACTCAGTTGCTGTCTTTTGTCCGTGACTATTGGCACCTTTTAATATTTTTGACCACCTCACCTTGTCGATGGAGGCAACAGAATAAACCCATTCACAGAGATTCTCTTACATTAGTGTAAAGGGTCTGGCTCAGCCAGTACTCCACTGCAAAGCCAGGATATTCACTAATATGCAGGGGCGGGAAGGATGGTGCATAAGGCACAAAAAGTATCTAGAGCACCAGTAGCCAAAATTGCTTTTCACATCTCAAGCCCTCATTCTGCAGACAATCACAGTCTGACCGTTGATGCTGGCTGGTCTCCTCTCTCACAACAGCTCTTTGATCATACACACACTCTTCAATCATGTGGGTAAGAAACTTTAAATACTGGAGTAACAGGATGATATGAAGAAACAGAAAAGTTCAGCTAAATATCTCAGTTCTAGCCAGGGAGGTGGACTGGGGCATGGCTTCCTAACAAAAGTGGTGGAAGCTCCATCGCTGGGTACATTTAAATCAGGGTGGACAATGAACTAGTAAGTATGCAATAGAGAGCAGTCCACTAGGGCAGGGAGTGGGATGAGACAGCCTCTGCTGAACACAGCCTGGAGCCCTAGAGCACATCGGCTTCCAGTCAGCAGCCAGGGTAGCCTGCTACAGCAGGAACACACCAGTCACAGAGTTCCATAAGTGGCCAACAAAGTCCACATGTAGAAGAGTTAAGTGGGAACATTTAAAACATGCCTAAGTGACTTAGGAACCTAAGTTGAGACCTGGATTCCTAAGTCACTTATGCACTTTTGAAAATTTTAGCCAGGGCCAATTGGAGCTTTAGATGCTCAGTGCTTTTGAAAATTAGGCACTTTGTCAACACTTTTAAAGCTTCAAGGTCTACAATTTGGCTCTTACATCCATATTGAGGCACCAAAACATAAGAGGCCTAATTTTCAAAGGTGCTGAGCACTGTAGCTCCCACTGACTGCAATGGGATTTGAGGGTACTCTGAAAATCAAGTCACTGATCTAAGTCCTGAAACACAGATTTAGGGGCCAAACCCTAAACATGCAGGTTTGAAAATGTTGTCTTTAGTGATTAGCATGGTATCGTTTACAAATGAGTGTTGTTTATGAATAAAGCAACGTGAATGTACATTGAAATGCAACTAAGGATGCACATTCACTTGTTCAACTTAAAAGTATATTTACTCAGTTTAGCTCCTACAGCTCCTCCAGATCCCAAACCCAACATACAGTTGCCACCTTCCACCCCAGAGTTAGCTACATTTCAACAGTGGATGACGATCTCTGAACACTACAGATCAGCGCCATAAGATACAGCACATTTTATCTACCTAAAGGAACATTTTGTTATGGGACAGTTGGTCAAATTTGGGGCCTCCATGGCTCAGCCGTGCACCTCTTCAAAAATGAGTAGCCTTCCTAAAGACCTAGCAAGAAAAATGATATTTAGTGCTATCAAGGAACATTGCTTAATTCTCATTATTTGTAGGATTTCTCCAGCAGACGTGGTTTTCAAGACTCTCCTAATAGCATCTCTCTGAAAAGGGTCAGATGGACAAAGTGCTTAGGGGAAGCTCAGAATGTCCCAGGGAAACATCACTAGAAAAGTTACACCACTTGGAGGCATCAACCGCAAAGGTTTCTACAAACGGGGATGGTTTGCATAATTGGGAACACAGTGATTAGAAGCATCAAATTATTTTCCTTAGCATACAACAAATAACATTAATGGTAGAGATAATGTCAGGCAAAATTACATTGCATTTTAAACAGCACTGATAGTCAGTGTTAAGCAGACATATGATTAGCACTGTGGAAGCATGATAATATTAATAACATGGCTAATTGTACTGATATAAATAGCCAGATTAATTGTCACAAAACATCAGTATCAATTTTTCAAAGCCATCCCATAAACCCTGCCATTGCTTGTTGGCAGTGCTGGCATCGGTGTCGGTAAGGGAAAACAGCAAAATGCACTCCAGTATGCACTCCTGGCTTAGGCTGCTGTCTTGCTCTAATGGCCTTGTTAGCAGTGACTGCAAACAGGTGGTGAATTGCCAGTGATGCACCATATGAGCACTCTAAGGCCTGGTCTACACTATGCGTTTATACCGATTTTAGCAGCGTTAAACCGATTTAACGCTGCACCTGTCCACACAACGAGGTCCTTTATATCGATATAAACGGCTCTTTAAACCAGTTTCTGTACTCCTCCCCAACAAGAGGAGTAGCGCTGAAATCGGTATTACCATATTGGATTAGGGTTAGTGTGGTCGCAAATCGACGGTATTGGCCTCTGGGTGGTATCCCACAGTGCACCACTGTGACCGCTCTGGAAAGCAATCTGAACTCGGATGCACTGGCTAGGTAGACAGGAAAAGCCCCGTGAACTTTTGAATTGCATTTCCTGTTTGCCCAGCGTGGAGCTCTGATTAGCACGGGTGGCCATGCAGTCCCAAATCCAAAAAGAGCTCCAGCATGGATCGTACGGGAGATACTGGATCTGATCGCTGTATGGGGAGACAAATCTGTTCTATCAGAGCTCCGTTACAGAAGACGAAATGCCAAAGCTTTTGAAAAAAATCTCCAGGCTATGATACAGAATCCACAGCACAGTGCTATGTGACAAGCATAACGGAAAGCCAAAGAATCAAACGGACGCTCATGGAGGAAGGGAGGGGGGACTGAGGACTCCAGCTATCCCACAGTCCCCGCAGACTCCGAAAAGCATTTGCATTCTTGGCTGAGCTCACAATGCCTATAGGGTCAAACATATTGTCCGGGGTGGTTCAGGGTATATCTCGTCAATTTACGCCCCCTCCCACCCCCCATGAAAGAAAAGGGAAAAAAATTGTTGACTTTTTTCAATGTCATTGTATGTCTACTGCATGCTGCTGGTAGACACGGTGCTGGGGCACTGAACAGCAGCATTCTCTCCCCTCCCTTCCCCAGTGGCAGACGGTACAGTGCAGTAGGACTGGTAGCCGTCCTCGTCATCAGCCCGTAAGTGCTCCTGGCTGGCCTCAGGTGAGGTCGGCTGGGGGCGCCTGGGTAAAAATAGGAATGACTCCCGGTTATTCCCAGCAGATGGTACAGAATGGCTGGTAACCGTCCTCATCATAGCAACTGGGGGCTGTACTCCATCACTCCCCCCCTTTCATGTCTAAAGAAAAGATTTTGTACTGCCTGGACTATCATAGCAGTGGGATGCTGGGCTCCTCTCCCCCCCACCGTTTAACGTCCTGCCTGGACTATCATAGCAGCTGGAGGCTGCCTCCCCCTCATTTTATCTCACTAAAAATTCAGTGTTTCTTATTCCTGCATTCTTTATTACTTCATCACACAAATGGGGGGACCCTGCAATAGTAGCCCAGAAAGGTTGGAGGAGAAGGGAAGCAATGGGTGGGGTTGCTGCAGGGGCATCCCCTGTGAATGGCATGCAGCTCATCATTTCTGTGGGATCTGACACAGAGCGGCTGTGCTCTCTGGTTCTCTGATAGATACACTGGTTCTCTAGTACACTTGCCCCATATTCTAGCAGGACTGACTCTATTTTTAGATACAACATAAAGGAGGGAATGACCTGGGGGGTCATTCCCATTTTTGTCTTTGCGCCCCCGGCCGACCTCAGTGAAGGTCAGCCAGGAGCACCCATGATAGCAGCAGATGGTACAGAAAGACTGATAACCGTCAACTCATCGCCAATTTACAATGGCACAGCAGATGGTACAGAACGACTGGTAACTGTCTTTGCTACCTTGCAAAAGCAAATGAATGCTGCTGTGTAGCGCTGCAGTACCGCCTCTGTCAGCAGCATCCAGTACACATACGGTGACAGTGACAAAAGGCAAAACGGGCTCCATGGTTGCCATGCTATGGTGTCTGCCAGTGCAATCCAGGGAAAAAGGGCGTGAAATGATTGTCTGCCGTTGCTTTCATGGAGGGAGGAATGAATGACGACATTTACCTAGAACCACCCGCGGCACTGTTTTTGCACCATCATGCACTGGGATCTCAACCCAGAATTCCAAAGGGCGGGGGCGACTGCGGGAACTACAGGATAGCTACGGGATAGTTACCCACAGTGCAACGCTTCACAAATCGACACTAGCCTCGGAACATGGACACACACCACTGAATTATTGTGCTTTGTGTGGTCGCGTGCATTCGACTTTATACAATCTGTTTTACAAAACCGGTTTATGTAAAATCGGAATAATCCTGTAGTGTAGACGTACCCTTAGCCAGAAAACTCCCTCCAGCTAACTCAGCCCCTGACGCTGCTGCTTCGCACTCAATGATTTATTCACGCAGCTCTAGTTGGAGTTGGGGGCCTGGCTGTATTTGGGCTTTCTCTCCCCAGACTCTGGCACGGCCACTCTTTTAATCTGGGAAGCTGTAATGAAGAAAATAATGACATGATGTGTTTTGAAACTAATGTACAAAAGTGCTCTACTTGGCCATTGGAAGCCTCATGCTGGGGACAGCCATTTTGCTCAAGAGCCATGCCATGTGTACGGTTCTAGACCCATGCGAGTCCCCGGGAAAGAGGCAGGGGGGTTTCAATGGTCAGTGACTTTCAGTGGGATTTGGGCTAGTAAGTCACTTTGGCTCTCTCTCCCTCAGCCAGTCTCCAACCTGCATTGGACCCAATCCCGACTGCCTCTTTGCAGGAGCAACAGACGTGGGGCTGTGGGGAGGGAATTTCTTTCCCAACCTATGCCCACAGAAGCCCAGTATAATAGAGAGCTAGCATTCCCTGGAGCACTAAGACTGGAGCCTCATCTGTGTGCCCAAGATCCCCCATGGCTGCTGGGGTGGAGATACTCCATGATACTCCATGGCTGCTGTAGTCAAGGCTGCCCCTCCCCTGTGAGCTTGTTGGTGTGTTTGGCAGCACTCTCTAGCAGGAGCACTTGAATCACCCTTCCAAAGCAGCAGTCTGGGCTGCAGTGTATCACCGTGCTGCGCAGGACACAGTATCTGAGGACACCTCTGCCCAGCTTCCCCTGCCAATGCACTCGGGGCACCAGGTCGCAATGGGCCCCAGATGCCGGCCAGCCATGAGAAACACTGTCTGAATATGAAGGATCCCCTGCTGACTATGAAAGCAACAGGAGGGCAGGAGCACAGCCAGGTCACATGGCCATTTCTGCCCTCCATTTCCCCCCCTTCCCTGCTGTACTGGACCAAAAGGGCAGCACCTTCTTTTGCAAGGTGGCAGCCTCCAGCCCTCAGCTCAACATGTCAGTTAGAAACAAAACGGTTTTTAAGAGAATGTGTTTTCGCCCTGTGCTCAAGGTAATGATGAGCGTGTTGCACCCTGGGATGCTCTGCATTGCGGGGCTGGGGAGGATGGGGGCAGTTTCCTTTCAGGACAGAAAAGGCATTTACAGTCCAATTAATTAGCCAGCATGATACTCCCTTGAGGCCCAGTCCCACTGTCCTCACTAATTTCTCTTCCACTGATGCCAGCTGCAGATTCGTCAGCCAGGATTGGGTCCTACGGGCCTGAATCGCCCCTTGCTGGCCTCAGTCTGATGCTGGTGTGATATCACTGAGTTACTCTCCATTTACACCAATAGGAAGGAGAGTAGAATCAGGCCCTGGATTCCCACTGCCTCGGAGACCATGAGGAAGGCTGGACTCTGACTTGCTTTATGGGCCAGCTGAACATGAAAGGCTGAGAGAACAGAGCTCGAGTGAAGCAGAAAACAACTGAAGCAGGATGCTTGAGGGAGAATAGAGTGGAGTGCTGCAAACGCAGCTAATGAATAAGCACATGCTTGAACACCCAGAAGATGGCTTGGATATTCTTGGATCCTCTGACCGTATTCAGCCCTTGCAGTCTTGTTTGCTTTAGATATAAATCGCTCTATTGAATTGCTTATTTGAAGGAAATAAAGCCAAGTGCTTTTCCTTTTGATAACCTGAAGACAAGAAAAGAGACTTGTTTTGATTGGTTACCAGAAAACGCTTTTGATTATTAAGTTCTCTGAATGCCACTTGGTTTTTGATCTGAAAACAGCAAGTGCCTCTTTATCAAACTCTGCCCTCTGCTCCTAAGGGGAAAAAGCCAGTGACCAGAAAACCCAATCGTTCCAATGAAAAGCCACATTCAAACTGGGGGGTTTGTGGCTCCTGGTTCACAGCAGCTGAAAGAGGCACCGAGACTGCTTTCAACATCTGGATTTGAGTTAGCACTGCGCAAAGTAAGACTATGACAAATGGGGATGATTAAACATAAAATACACTCGTGCCCATTGGGAGGCTAACCTCTCACCAGCAGTTCTCTCTTACAATCAGGCTGCTGTGTTAAAGTAAAGGACTGATGTGTCATTCCCACTGCAGACCAGAATGGCTCTCTTGGACTCTAAGCAGGCTTGTCCAGTGGCCGAGCCTGAACTGGAAATACTCTTGCCAATGTTGAGTTCAATCACACCTCATTTTGGCACCAATACCCATTGCCTGGGGCGCAGCACCATGCAGCATCACAGAGACAACGCAGAAGGTAACACACACACCTATCTGTCAGATGTGCTGAACGGGGCAGGCATCAGGAGTGCACAGGAGGAAAACTGAGCCTCAGACCTAAAATGGCAGGCTTGGCAAATACACAGTGGCCATGTTGTATTATTACATGAGCCTTAAGAGTGCAGCAGCATTCCTTCTACGAGAGCTCATTTCACATGGGGTTTAATGCTCAGGTTCTTTCCTTCTCTCGTGCTGCCTCCTGGATATTTTTGACCATACGATGCTCTCTTTGGGGGCCTAGCAGGAATTTACATACTAATCAGGCAGCTACAGCACCTGGGTACAACAAGAGAAATTGAGGACAGAGACGAAGCCTGAATAACAGCTTCATTTTTCCTCCCCTCTCACATCCAGTTCATTCCATTCAATAATGCTTTGTTGGCAGGACAGTTTGCAAGTCTTGCCAAAGGAAACCAAACTCTCAAGTTTCTCTCATAAGCAGATAAAACACACCAAGCATCTGCCCAGGACACAGCTGATTTTGGCTGCCCATATTGCTTATATTGAGCCACAGTGAGATATTTAGAGACAGAGCTAGAGATACATATATACAGGCATAAACTCAGCCCAGCAGTAACTGCATTGACTTCAGTGGATTACATCAAGGAAAGATTTAGTCCACTGGGCAGATTTGATCAAAAAGGAAGCGCCTTCCCCTTTCTCTCCCCTCCCAGTCACTATTTTTGCACTAGAAATGAACAAACAAAACAAAAGCCTAGAAA
Organism: Gopherus flavomarginatus; assembly: GCF_025201925.1. Lineage (NCBI taxonomy): Eukaryota > Metazoa > Chordata > Testudines > Testudinidae > Gopherus > Gopherus flavomarginatus. Next base: position 53,330,464 of record NC_066624.1, read on the forward strand.
TTAAGCAGAAGAAATAACCAGAAATGCCAGACATCACTGCTAAGCATTAGATCCACTGGACACAGTGCAGTCTCTAAGCTAGCTTATTTCTCTCGGCTCAGCAACTAAAGAAAATTCCACCTAGAAAAGCCCGACTGTAACTGTCACAGATGATACACTCACCAGCCCTTTCTTAATCTAAGCACACCCAATCCTCTGCCATTGTTAGCTTCTCACAGCTTGGTGCCCAAGCACTCTCTGACATTGCCTGTGCTGTAACTGTCCCCACCACCCTAAGCTACATCTTCATTTCTGCTGCATCGCCTACGAAAATCAGTGCATTCGCTCTTTAAAAAACTCCAAACAACAGTTGACTCACTAAAGTGAATGCACACCTAACCCAAGTGATCATGTGGCAGAGCAACTGTTGCCAGAGTCCGCCAGGCCTGGTGTATGTTATAGCCACCCATCTGTCAAATCCATCAAGACTGTGAGTTCCTCAGGGCAGGCTCCCATCCTATCTGGTCATTCAGGGCACACTCGCAGGAGCTAAAATGATGACCACCAAACACTAGCTCCATTCATTCATCTAGCCCGAACCACGGAACAACTTTTAGCCAATTAAACAGCCAGGCTCAGATAACATAGGGTATGTTTTGCAACCAGTTTTACCAACTACTTAAGGGAAAACATATGATGCCATGGTAACCGATGGATTAGATAACACATCGATTTTACACAGCAATGAGTGCTACAGAATTTGACAGCTTTCTCTGAGTGTGCAAACTGCATACAGCACAGCCTCTGCTGTCCCTAATCTCATCATTCGAACCCCACCCCCACTAGTCAAAGCAGGATGATGCTGCTCAGTATCTGTAACTGCCCCAAAGTGTTCTTTGACCACCTGAACTTTATTTGGCACTTTCCCTGGCCGTCAGATAATTGGGGCTGAAGCACAAACCAAACACATGAGACGGGAGCGTGTGACATGAGAAATTTCCACTGTTTAGGGACGACCTTGTGGTTTCAATTTGCCACTCTTGAGTTACAAAAGGTCATCTCTAATTGGTGGAAATAGAACTTCCATCACTCTCTCCACGCTCACATATTCTCCTTGCATACCTGCATTGCATGACAGCAGCAGTTACAATGCCAGTTCCTGCCTCCCACCTGCTCAGCTTAGTGGCTCAGAAATTCCTCATGGCCTGAAGTTTTCCAATCTTGGCCTCAGCCTGAAGGTGAATGGGTTTGGACAGTTTAAGGAGGGTGACCAGGTGTCCTAATAAACCAGGATTGCCTTTAGTTATCTAATAAGTCCCCGATTATTTCACTGTAAGCATGACCTTGTCCTAGTTGGCAAATCCAAACACTGCAGTGCTGCCAGGCAGCTGCCCTTTGCTGTTGCGCTGAAACCAGCAGCATTTCTTCTGGATGCCTCCAGGCAGCTGCTCCCCAGATTACACCTTCCAGCTAGACATCTGAAAGACACAAAATCTCATGCTTGCAGCAACACTGGCCCTGGCAGAAAAAGAAAGATCTTTGGGGAACTTGGAAAAACTTGACTTAAAAAAGGAAATGTATTTTCCCTCGCACTCTTCCATACTCCAAACCAGCTGCAGGATTTTGTTCATCTTAACCGTGGGCTAAGAACAAGCCTGGGAAATTTCAGCGTGAAAGCAGGATTTTTCAGAGAGTTATAAATCTCTCAAAACAGGGTGGAGTGGGCATTAGTGCAAGTCTTAAAGCAATTTCAACTCCAAGAGTAAGGGTATTGCAAACAAGCAGAGCTCCCAGTAGTTTCAATTACAAGACCCTGATTGCAGTTGATAACAACTTTGCCAAACCTGAGCCATCTGGGCTGAAATTTCCCATATGGAGCACCTGCTTCACACTGAATTTTTTGGAAGATTTCAGCAAAATGGTTCAGCCAATTCCAAGAGCAAGACTAAGGAAAACATCACTAGTTTCCCTATGTTAAAAATAGTCTTACAATCATTTCACTGAAAAGCTCTAGTGCTCTTATAATTTGAAGCAAGGATTTGAAATCTGGCAGAGCAGAAGTCACCCTAGTGCCAGGGATGTGCCTTTTGCTGTTCTTGTGAAAAAATCACCCCAACTTGGCCAAGTTACAAGCCTTTGAAAAATCTCAGTTTGCACATATTCAGTAGAGACTTGCCAGACTTTGGCTGCTAAACTCTCCGATGATCCCATCTGCACAGAGCATGCTCTGGCATCACACAGCTTCTCTATGCACCATCCCACCCAGACCAACTGAGCATGTTCCATCCTGGGGCTGCAGGGGCTGAGCAGGATTGCCTTGCAACCACTCCTCCTAACTGCTGTGGACTGCTCTGACACCAGCTACAGGACCTAAGAGCAGGGAGGCTGTCTCTCCTGTGCTCTCAGCACTCCCCCAATAGCTCCCAGGCAACAAAGAGGAGGAAACAGCCCTCCTCATGTGCAGAGGAGCAAGACCCAGACCTGGTGAGATAATGGAGAGGGGAGACTGGGATTGTGATTGGACAAGGAACCTGGAGCCGGGATGTAGGATGTAGTAGTAGAGACTAAGAATGGCAGTGGATCTAAAGATTCCAGGCAAAGTTGCCTGGTCCAACTCCAGCCCCAAAACAGCTGGGACTAGCATTACAGGGGAATGTTCAGCATCACCTCTATAGCCCTGGGCTGGAGCATGCTCAATTGCTCTTTGGGGGTGGCACATGGACATTCTGGTCCTCAAATAGGAACTGTGAGAAGATGGAGCACACTCAGTGAGGTGAGAATCTTCAGGAACTTTTGAAGCTAAAATCAAAGTCTCTATTGAGCACATGCAAACTGCAATTATTCAAAAACTTGTAACTTGGCCAAATTTTCATGGGGACAGCAAAAGGCACATCACTGACACAAAGGCCACCTCCCTGCTAAATTTCAAGTGCCTGCTTCATAGCATGGAGGTACTAGAACTGCTGAAAGGCAAGGTCACCAGAATTTTTGCACATTGGCAAAACTATGGGATTCCATCTCCCATTCCCCGTTCTCAGAAACTGCCCAATCTTTCTGGATGAAATTCAAAAATAACAAACAGCCTGAGGCAGACAGAAAATTTCAGCCCAAACAGTTCCGTTTTGCAAAAGTTATAAACAACAGAAAACAGAATCTTGTAATAGGAAGTGTTGGGCAGCTTTAATAATAATAGCAATGCCTACAACACACACTGCTACAGATGGAAATGTACAGAAAAGGCACGCAGGTTTATTGTCCTGAAATTACAGATCACATCAAATGTAATGATGTATATATAATACAGGGTTAAATGCTGCAGTGCAGTGGTGCAAAGCCACTGAAAGCCATTGGAGTTGTGCAGATTAGTGGAGTATTAATTGGGGAGTCATCCTCGTCATCGTGGCAGATTTTAAAGGGACGTAACCTCCTTGCAGATTGGGTGGCACCCGGATTGATCTCTATTTAGATCTATTAATTGGGGAATGGTTGAGCATAAATAGGAAACACAGAGAGGTTGTTTGTTGCAAGTAGAAGAGCGAGAGTAGTGGAAGCCAAAATAAATACAAATTGAATCCACAGCTTTGGTGCTGCAGCCAGTGTTACATAACACATTCACTGTAGCTCCTCTGAATAGGTTTTTAAACTGTCCATGATAAAAGCACTATGAAAAGCAATTTTTACGTACAGGTGCCACTTTACAAGCCACAAAATCTCCCCCACTTTGGAATTAAAACAAGCAGAAATTCATTCAGAAAGAAGTCTCTAAAAGAATAAATAAGTAATAAAACAGTGTCAATAGATTCATCCCCCACACTCCAGAAGCTACCTCCCTAGTCTCTCCTTCATTTTAGTCATAGCTAGAGCCTCACAGATTCTGCTGTACTGATCTAAACCACTTTCCACTTCATTTTATGGAACATTACTTCTCTTTACTAATTGCACATTGGCAATTCACTGCTTAACAGTATTGCCAACTGCAGGCATTCAAAAATCAGTCAGATCCCTCCAAAGTCATGAAATTTTTTTTAAATAATACAAGTGGGATCTTTTTTATTTGTTTTCTGGCTTCTGAGCCTTTAGGGGTCAAATTTTCAAGCTTTTTTCTGCAGCCATGAGGATTAGAAACTTGAATTAATAAAAGCAAGCACAGATTTTCATATAACCTCTGACTCCAAGAGCTGTAACTTTAAGAACAACATTGGATATCGTGAAAGCTGACAACACTACCTCTCCATCCATTAGCAGATCAACGTTTGTCAAAGCTAGCTGTTCCCATAGGATCCCATATAGCCACAGGAGAGCACCAATCAGATACCTGTTTGCAGAAGGTTTACTGTGCTGCAGTCATTGGGCTAAAGTCTCTCTCTCCATGTGGATGAGCTACAACAGTGGTCCCCAACGTGGTGTATCTTAATGCATCTGCGTCCTGGCCCCCAGGAGAGCACCCCCCCAAATGCCGCCAAATTTCAGCAGAATTTCGGCGGGGATGCCTCTCAATGACGCCGCTTGCCATCGGCAAGTGACGTCATCGAGAGGCGTCGCTCCTGAATTTCGGTGGGGACGCCTCTCGATGACGTCGCTTGTCAACGGCAAGCGGCGTCATCGAGAGGCATCGTCGCCGAAATGCCGTCAAAATTCGGCGGCATTTTGGCGGGTGCTCCACCGCCGCAGTGGTCCTTCATCTGGCGCCCACCAGATGAAAAGGTTGGGGACCACTGAGCTACAAGAAGCAGTGTGCAGGTAGTCAGGGAGTGCTGTGGCAGCACTGCTGAGCCCAGAGGCCTTTGTTAGTAGTGTTGGGAATCACGGCCTGCAGCACAGGCAACCTAACTAGTTCAGGTGGCCTGATCTAGGCTGCCTGATTGGCTACGCCACCTGTTTGGTTGGAAGAGTCAGCAGACTGCCTCTTAAGCCCAGAAGCAGTTCCTTGGCTGCTCAAAAGCATTTATTCATGGTTGTGATAGCTCCTATCTTGGACCCAGCCATGCCTCTCTCCAGGTAACCCAACTCTGACCTGCTGGCTCCAATTCCCAACTCCTCTTCCAACCGCTAGGCACAACTGCCCATGTCCTGATCACTGACAGGTCAGATGCAGGTGGCCTTTCATCACTAGAGTAGCTGTAATGGCAGAGCACTTGCAACACCTTTTTAGGCACTATGCTTAACATAGTTCACAGGAAGCACAACTGAGCTCACAGCATAGGACAATCGCTACATGGTCTTATCGTCCATTGAACTATAGGCAGAACTCCCCATTGATATCAGTGGGAAATCACCACACCAGATCACCTTGGGCATGTGACTGCAAGAAGTTCTCTGGACTCCTTTGCAGCCCTCCTCCATGAGTGTGAGGCCCTAAATAAAAGGTGATCAGCCTGACACAAAGGTGACAAAATGACTGAATGCACCACCCCCCACCAGATCCTCAAAGGTATTTAAACACCAGGGAGGCCATGTGCCATATCTACTGACCACAAACAGAGCTCCTGCAAGGAGCAGAGTATTCTCAGTTCCCATTGACTTCAACAGTACATAGCAGGATTAGGCAATTAAATTCTCATGCTAGAAGCTTTGCGACCCATCCCCACCCTGAGTGCATCCAAGTTGACAACACAGGCACAGGCACTCCAGTGGCTCTGAGCTCCTGCATGGCAGAGAGAGTTCTCTAAAAGTCTTCGTCATGCACTAGAAGAGGGAGCCTCCCAATACAAAGTGACTTGGCATACACTGAAATGCATTTCACATCACTGGTTTACAGAGGCTTTATATATGTAACTAATGCAAACCCAAGAGCAATTAACCCAATTGTATGGAAAGCCCAGGCTGCGGAGGGAGCTGCATGTCTCCGTTGCTACTAGAAAAAATAAATATGTAAATCACACTCATCCTGACGAAGACAGTAATGATGCAATCCACTATTTTTATTGCTTAGCAAGTAGCTGGCTTGTCAGGACAATCCTTTTCCAGCATTGGTTGGACTCCCATCATTTAAATGAAAAACAGGCCTTGGTGGAAATTAATGCAAAAGGAAATAAAGCAATTGTGTCTTTCATTGTTTTTGTTGAACTGATATGTAGTGGCATTTCATGTTCTTCAAATCACTAGTTGGAGGGAGGAGAGAACACTTATCTTGTTGCTATATTTATGTTCACATGTTTATCTGAAGCTTGGCAGTTGCTGTAAGTAGACCCTGCTGCAAGCTAGTACATTCAAAGTGCTTTTCATTCCTAATGAGGAATGCAGAGAATCCAGGGCATAGTGGGCAACACATTTTTTTGGTTTGGGGGGTGAAGGAGGGCTCAAATGGTCAGATGAACTGATGTTCATTGTTTTGCTTTTAGGTTCAAATGCAGTATAGCTGGGGTAGGGTGATCAGATGTCCCGATAAAATCAGGACTGTCCCAATATTTAACCATTTGTCCCGCGTCCCGATCAATGTACAATTGGGACACTATTTGTCCCAATATTCAGGTAAGGAGGCGAGCGGGAGGGAGGATGGAGCACCCATGGGGAAAAATTGCAGCCAAGCTCTCCCCTCTTGCCACCTTTCCCCCCTCCCACCAGCAAACCGTGTCCCTGCTCATACCTCCCCCCCGCCGCTTTTTGCCAGCTAACAGCCGTTTGGCAGCACTTAGCACTTTCCAGGAGGGAGGGGGAGAAGCGGGGATGTGGCGCGCTCAGAGGAGGAGGTGAAGAAGAGGCAGGGCAGGGGCGCGACTTGGGGGTAGGGGGTAGAATGGGAGTGGAGCGAGGGTGGATGCTTGAGTGGGAAGAGGCGGGGGTGGGTGAGCACCCACCCGGCAGAGGGGAAGTCGGCACTGTAGGGCTGAGTGGTGGGCAGGGGGGTGAAGAGGTGAGTGGCAGGTGGGTGGGGGGGTGAGGAGGTGAGCGGTGGGTAGGGGACTGAGGAGAGATGCAGCAAGCCAGCAGGGGGCTGGGGGATGAGGAAGGGCACGGGGGGGGGCAAGCGGGGAAGGGGCAGGATCTGGGGAGGAGCAGGGGTGGACTGTGGGCAGGGCTGATGGCATCCCAATGTGTCCCGATATTTTAGCGTTGTGATCTGGTCACCCTAAGCTGGGGCCACTATCAACCACTTTCTGCCAAAATAAATGCAACATTTTCAAAATCACCCACTGGTTCTGGTGCTGTAATTTCTGGGTTCCCAATGTGAGCAACCTTCGGCCTAGTTTTCAAAGTCGCTGACTTCAACAGGAGCCCTCGGTTTCCAGCACCTCAGACAACCAGACCCTGATGCCTCAATTTGGATACACAAAACGAGTGGCCTGCACATCTTACCTTCTTGGGATGATGAGGAAACTTGGTCCAGTAACAAAGCAAGCTGTTCACACGCTCTTGGTACAAGACTTTGGATTCAAGCTCCAGTTTTCCTTCAGACTGAAAACATAACTCTCCAAAGCAACATTTTTTTTAAATGAGACCTCTGACTTGAGATGCTCTAGCAGTTTGCAGGCAACTGCTAGTCAGATAAATATATAACTACAACATCAAACATCCAGCCAGGAATAGATTTATTTAGAGATCGTTACATTTGGCATTATTTACAGACAGTTTTCTCTAGGTCAGGTAACAGCTCTGAAATTCCTGGATTTTAGAAAGCTCTGATAACTGTTTTTCTCTCTTTTTAAACTATGTTTAGGTTTCAGGTAAGAGCTGGCCTTGATGAAAGATGCTCTGGACCTGAAAACGAAACAAGTTTTGGGCTTTAACTCTCAACTTCTCCCTGTAATGGGACACAACATTAATATTAAGCACAACTGCACAAACATTCCCTTCCTAAAAGTGTATCTTTTACCAATCTTTGGGCTTGTCTTTACTGCAGTGTTAACTCAAGGTACAACCTGAGTGTTGTCCCTAACCTGACTCCCATCCACATACAAAAATGTCCAGTGTGCATAAAGTGGTGCTTTCAAGTGGAGCTAGCTGGGCTGGCAGAGGAGATGGTGGGTGGGTGGGTTCGTTGAAGCTTGAATGCTGCTGATGCTCCAGCTGGTAATGCCACCATGGGCTGCAGTTGAGTTAGCACAACGTCAACTGCTAATCTAATCTAATCACTCTGTGTAGGCTCAGTGCTGTTTAGTAGCAGGACTTGGCTAGCTAGCTGCAGCGAAGAAAGCCCTATTTCGCAGTGAGCACTACACTAACTTTAGTTTACTTCACTGCTCACAGCCTTCAGGAATACAAAAGAAAAGAATATTAAAGTAAAGCAAAAAGAACTAGAAAAATAGAGGATCAAACATTGAAATGAATGTGCACTATTCTCCCAATGCTATTCTCCCCACTCTAGTTTCAATCAGATTTTGGATTGCATAGGAGAATTCCCTTCCCATTTTGTATATTCATATCTTATATCTGCAGCTATGCAGTACTGCCAACCACAAGTGTCCAAAAATCATGCACCAGGGCCGAAAAAGTCACGAGACTGGTTTAAAAATCTTAAGATTGTTTTAAAAAATAATACATTTTTATTTGCCTTCTGTGGTTTTGGGTTTTGTTTTGTTTTTTTTGCCCTTAGAGTACACTTGAATCATGTTTTCAAGCTTTCCTCCGCAGCAATAAGGGCTAGGAACTTACTTTTTTATTTGTAATGAAAGCCAAGCTTCCCACATAATCACTTCCCTCCAGGAGGCAGGGTGCCAAACAAATACCAAATATCTCAAGACCTAAGAGACCTCAAAGGAGACAAAGAGATGACAGAGGCATGGCCCCCTCCCCACTGTCCTTACACACCAGCCAGTAGAGCTGGCTGGGGCACTTAGGTCAGAATTCTACCTCCTTGCAACTGCATCTCTTTCCTGCAAGGCCATAGCAGCCCTCCTCTTCTCATGAAGCAGGGCTGTGCGCCTGAGGGCATGTTTTCACTGCCAAGTTACCTCAAGTTAGCTACATTCCGTGAGTTTCTCCTCTGGAATCAGCCTCGCTTGACTGAGAGTGGCCACAGTCACTTGTGTATGGCACTAAGGCTTCTAAGAGCATATCCCATGGGTTTCAGTGCTGTATTAAGATGAGATGCTCTATGACAGGGGTTCTCAAACTTTTTTTTGGTGGGACCCCCTTTGAAAATATTTCAAACTGTGATGACCCCCCACCCCCTAATACCATGCCATCCTCACTTCTGCACTGCTGCTAGCAGCAGCGCTGCCTTCAGAGCTGGGCACTTGGCAAGCAGCTGTTCTCGTGCTGTTCTCATGACCTCCCCTACAATAGTCTTGCAACCACTTTTTGGGTCAGGACCCACTTTGAGAAGCACTGCTCCATGAATTCTCTCTCAAGAGAAAATGTTTTTCTAGAACAGGGATCGGCAACCTTTCAGAAGTGCTGTGGCGAGTCTTCATTTATTCACTCTCATTTAAGGTTTCCCGTGCCAGTCATACATTTTAACGTTTTTAGAAGGTCTCTTTCTATAAGTCTATAATATATAACTAAACTATTGTTATATGTAAAGTAAATAAGGTTTTTAAAATGTTTAAGAAGCTTCACTTAAAATTAAATTAAAATGCAGAGCCCCCTGGACTGGTGGCCAGGACCCAGGCAGCATGAGTGCCACTGAAAATCAGCTCATGTGCCGCCTTCAGCACGCGTGCCATAGGTTGCCTACCCCGTTCTAGAAGATCTGCTCTAGCTGAAACTGGAATTAATTCGGGGGGCCTGTGTTGTACAGGAGATCAGCCTAGATGATCGCAATGGTCCTTTCTGGCCTTAGAATTGATGACTCTGGTCTCCTAATGCCATCACTTCTCCTGCACTCTCACTCCGTCCTCCCTGGACAGTCTTATCTTTGCTTTGGTAATGGTTACGTTTAAGAATATCAGTGTTGCACGGTTATTTTTCTCCCTCTCCACTTTCTCAGTTCAAGCCTTGAAACTAATCCCTCGCATCTCTCACTGGGTTTTTTAACACTGCTGCTAGTCAGAAATATCCATTTTTTTCCTGGCTGAACCCTTAGAAACAGAGCTTTGTGATAATTTCTAAGCTGCCAGTATTTAGCCCATTTTATATCTTTTAGATTGACTTAAAGGTATTGCCAGGATCTTACAGTGGATGGGGCTGGTAGGTCCTAGTAACCAACATGTTTCTTCCTCCATTAGGTATGTTTCTGTTTTCACATTTGTTCTCTCTCCCCCTATTGAATGAATTCTGGCAGAACTTTTTGCTTTCTACTAATGTTCACTGTTGTGTGTCCCATGGCACAGTCACCCTCTGGATCTCTGAGTGCACTCCCTTTTGAAGGCCTAGAGGTATCACCATTCTCAGGGGGAAAGCCATGATTCTCAGACTGGGCTGGGGGCTATAGTCCCCTGGTACTAACCGCGATCACCTCTACAGGCCCTGTGAGCTGAGTCAGCTGCCAGGGGCCAGCCCCGGGAGTTTAATTGCTGTGCAGACATACCCTCTGTGTCCCTGTTGCCTGTTCCACCATGATCAGCTCTCCCAGCTCCCTTCCTCTTCTCCCCGGGGAGTCTTTTCACATGTTGGTGCCCTGTGATCATTAGCCTTGGCAGCAGCCGGGTATCTTTGGGCTGGGGCCCGGGAGCAGCATCTTCACTGCTAACAGCTGAGCCATTGGCTTGTAATGGCCCCTAAGGGTTTGCTGGAGGCTGCTCCTCTACAGCCACCATGTTGCCTTCCTGCTTGTTCTTCCAGCAGCCCCCCCACAGCTAGACTAACGCATTGCACCAGGACAGGCCAATAACCCAATGTAGCTGCATAGCAGCTCTACCACTCTATCCAGCTAATATACAGCATTCATACGATTACACAGCAGCTCAGTGTCCACCACATCCTAAGCCCCAGGTTACACCCTGGAGCTGTCCCCACAACGTCCCAGCGTGGAAGGACATTCTAGCCCACCTCCTGTGTTCAAAAATTATGAGACAGGCCCCTTCCTCCACCAAAAAAAAAAAAGAGAAAAAGAAATTGCTTTAAAAATGATAAGATTTCTAATATTAAGCAATGTTGGGTTCTCATCATCAGCCTCCTGGTTGTAGGGCCATTAGGAGTCACCCTTTCCAGGTTTCCTCCACAATTATGAGACTTAGAAACTCACTTTTTTTTAATGACAGATGAGATTCTCATGCACATGATGGGTTCCTCCACCCTCCCTTGCTCTCAGGGGGTAGTGGGTGAATGACCTGTACGTTCCTCCGCATGGCTACTGCCACAAGCCTAGCCAGAGCAGTGCAGAGCTAGCTTTCCTGCGTGGCTGAGCCAGGCCTGCAACAGTCCAGCTCAAAGGGCGTAAATGGGCACAAGCAGAAGTTACAAACACCTTTTAAAACAACAGCAGTAAGCAGGGCCGGCTCTAATTTTTTTGCTGCCCCAAGCAAAAAAAAAACAAAAACCCCAACATGCCGCCCCACCGAACCAACTCCCACCCCACAAGCGCCACCCCACCGAACCAAAAACAACAACAACAACAAAAACCAGTGCTGCCCCGCCGAACCAAAATCAACTGCCCCAGAGCGCCGCCCCGCCAAACCAAAAACAAAATCACCCCCCCGCCCCGGAGGGCCGCCCCGCTAAACCAAAGAGAAAATAAACACCCCCCACCCCGGAGCGCTGCCCTACCGAACCAAAAAAACCCCCCAAACTCCAAGAGCCGCCCCACCGAACCAAGATTGGCCACCCCTTATAAGGTGCCGCCCCAGCATGTGCTTGGTCGGCTGGTGCCTGGAGCAGGCCCTGACGCCAGCCCTGGCAATAAGAATCACTCTCTCTGCTACCGACTGGTGCCTTTCTTTGTGGCATTTCATGGCATCACCACACCCAAAGCAGAGCTCCCTGGCCACCAAGTACAGCAGCGGCAACACAGAACCCTGGCTCTGATGTTGGCAGGGAAAACTCCCTTCTCTTCTCTGAAAGGATAAACTTCTGCAGTGGGTATTATTTCCAGTAAACAGAGGTATCCATTCTCACCAGACTGGAACCATGTGATGAATTCAGCACCTTGAGGGGGCACCAAAGAAAGATGAAGCACTGAGGCTGTCCACCAGCCAATTATTTCAGAAGCAGATCAGATGAAGCTTAGAATTAGATAGACAATGTGACCCACTTATGATAAACAAGATGTTAAAGAAGGGTCAGCTATGGGGAGGGGCTCTTTAGTGCAAGGAATGTAAACGATCCATTTACAATATGAAAAGAGCATTTTGTTCCCCACTCCAAAACCTGGCACTGAAATTGCATTTAATTTTTTTTTCCTTAAAAAATGAAGAATAAAAGTTACTGGGACTTCAGAAAAAAAAATGTGGTGAAGAGGCAAGGTCCAGGAAGCAGAAACTGAACACTACTACTGCATTCTCAGCTTCCATTTCTGAAAAAAGAACAACAAAAGAGAGTGACTGACACCCTAACCCAGCAAAGGGAGCCACACTGGCACAAGGCCCCTGGCAGGATCAGCACTTCACACAGTATTCATACTTCACCCAAACTCAGATGGCACTTGCCACTTTGTATTCATCTGGAGCCCGTCAGACACTGATTGGCAAACAGCTCACTTCAAGCATATCCTTTTAAATAGACCCTTTTCTATTTAAAGACTTGGCCAAAAGTTCTAAGGAATTGCTAGCCACTTATTTTTATACGTTAAGCACATTCTTCCAAGCTTATTCATCTTTTAAAGGTCCATAGCACTGTGTAAATTATTGGCATCAACACTTCGGTTTTCAAACTGAATATGGAGAAGTATTGGAATGCCTTTAGCTCACAGAATATATTGGCTTTTTTTTTTTAGATACTGCATTTTATGATTAACTTACGAAATATGCCACTTAAACTGCCTCCACCACTCCTTCTGGTTTTGGGATAAAGGTCTGGCTTGTACCGTTTAACATCTCCTGTGCCATTCCTCTCAGTGTGTACACGCACAGACCCCAGACAATGCTAGCAAGTGCAGAGATGCTTCCAGAATGTTTGGTATTTTGTCACTCAAGCAGAAATGAGTTCTCAAACTATTCTTCATTCACATCACTGACAAGAGGCAGCAGAGTCTGGTGGAATGGGCACAGAACTGGGCATCCATTCTAAACCCGATCTATCAGGGGTTGCTCAACTTTCAAAGCCTCGGGTCTGATTTTCAGAGGTGCTGCACACTTAGTCTCAGTGGGAGTGGTCGGCAGTTTCTGTACCTGTGCAAACTAGGACCACAGTGAACTCCAAGAATAGTCCATTTTTGAAAATGCCTGCCTCAGTTTTCCCACCTGTAAAATGGGGACAACAATATTTACTCACTCACCTGACAGGGTTCTGCAAAGGCTACTTACACTGCCTGGTGAATGTTACGGCAAAAAGCCCTGTGTCGCAAACTTTTTCCAGTTGAGACTCCATCTCATTAGTACTATGGCCGATCTCACTGAACTTGAAAGGCAAGGGCCAGATTTTAGCACGAAGAAAAAGGACTGAAGACAGGAATTATGCAATCACCTAAGGCTGACGGAACAGCTAGAGATCAGAAAGGTTTTAGCTTCTCTTAGTTTCAGCATAGAGTAACTATGCAAGTAATAGTATAGACCACCCAGGAAAGCAACTGTAGCACATGTGGGTTATTTGATAATGGAAAAAAGCAGCTGAATCTTAATCAAGTGATTATGTTTAATGCAGTGTAAAGTGCACAGAGCAGAAAGCAACAACAAAGATTACCTTTTCTTTTACATTGGCACTGGCCACTTTCCTTACTTGCACCGCACACCCATCGGAGCCAGAGGCTGTGAAGTTCTGTGAAGAACTCCTATATCTGGCTTTGCCAGGAGCTTAGAAACTGATGCTCATTTTAAACTCTCCAGATCCAGCAATGATGACGTCAGGATTTGCCAATGCAACCCGCAAACGTAGCAGGTTTATCACAACAAAGGCAACAGATATAGCAGGATGTTGGTCAGCTGACAAAGCCTGTTCTACCACAGGCACCAAGCGGGCAGAGAATGGCACACACACAAGATCCTCTGGATAAGGCCAAGCTAACTAAAAATAATCAAGTTCAGTTTCATTCACTTCTCTTCCCAGTCAACTGATCTCCTCCTAACTAAACCTACCACCTCAAAAAAATGAATTATGGAACTTACCTGATGTTTGTGGCCATCTCCTTGTTCACTCTGCCGCTGTGTTCTACTCCTTCTCCCACCCTGAGTCTGTCTTGTCTGCTAAGATTATAAGCTCTTTGGGGCAGGTGCCATCTACTGCTCTGTGTTTGTGCAGTGTCCAGCTCAATGGGCCCCTGCTTAGCTGGTCCTTAGGCACTACCGTAATGAACAGGATTACTAACAGCCAACTCTATTCTCCACAAGCTGGACCCACTATTAAAGGTCAAGAGCATCTGCAATTTGCTCCCATTTTTGGATCCTGCCCAGCTGCCAACATGGCCTTCAACTGGGCCACATTGTGACATCTCTATCCCATGCAGTTTGGGTTTGACCAAGAACCCAATGTACAAGCTGCTTAATACAGGTGGAGTTCTTGAGCTCCACACACGGACAGGGGTCTCTCCAGGTGGAGCAGCATGCAGGATCACGGCCCCAGACCTATAGGCTCTCCTCAGGCTCCCCCCCAAGTAACCTCAACGCAGGTGAGATTGGGCACATTCAAACTGGTGCAGCTGCTGAATAGAAGATGGAGCCTCTCCTGGGCTAGCAGGCTGGTCTTAGCACTGGGAGCCAGGATCTCACAAGTTATAAAAACAGCTCCAGCACTGGGCAAGTCACTTCCCTCTTCCATGTCTCTGCAAGGTGGTAAAATAACAACACTTCCCACCTCATTCACATGGGAGGCCTTGTAAACTGACAAGGCCTGTTCTACCACAGGCACCAAGCAGGCAGAGAATGGCAAACACACAAGATCCCCTGGACAAAGCCAAGCTAACTAAAAATTATCAACATACCAGGAGTTAGCAAGTTAGTGTTGATATAGTATATTCATACCCATAGCCATCTCAGATCTACCCTATCTGAGGTACTTATACGGTCCCTGTTATCACAATACCTGAGCGCCTCACAGTCTTTTCCTGGATCTCTGCTCACAGTAGAGCTACTGTCCCCATTTTACAGATGTGGCACGGGGAAGCAAAGTGCCCTTCCCCGTGTCACACAGGCATGCTGTGGCACAGCAAGAATTGAACCAGCTTCTCCCAGACCTCAGCTAACATCCTACTGACTGGATATGGTGCGGCTCTAGATATTTCACCGCCCCAAGCATTACGGCATGCCGCAGGGGGCGCTCTGCCGGTCGCCAGTCCCATGGCTCCGGTGGACCTCCCACAGGCGTGCCTGCGGAGGGTCCGCTGGTCCCACGGCTTCAGTGGACATCCTGCAGGCGTGCCTGCAGAGGGTCCGCTGGTTCCACGGCTCCACCGAAGCCGCAGGACCAGCGGACCCTCTGCAGGCACGCCTGCGGGAAGTCCACCGGAGCTGTCTGCCGCCCTCCCGGCGACCAGCAGAGCACCCCCTGCGGCATGCCGCCCCAAGCATGCACTTGGCGTGCTGGGTCCTGGAGCCACACCTGCACTGGATCATTCTTCTTCTCTATGGATTGGCACTGGTGGGGTGGGGACAGGAGGAAGTATAAACACACTCTAACTCCACTGAAATACACTGGACTAGGAGAGCTTTTTGGAGGGACAACATGGGGGAAATGATCAATATGATACTAAAAACAGGAAAAGTCCCTTCCTTGGCAGGGCACTTTGCAGGCTGAAGAAATAAGGCATGGCGTGTTCACCACTGGAAATGCCTTCATTAACACTCCTTCGGTTCTCCCCATACTGAGTATCAAGAACACAGAGACCCTTTATTTCATTAGTAGGGTTGTCTATTAATCACAGTTAACTCGTGATTAACTCAAAAGAAATAATTGTGATTAAAAAACTAAATGTGATTAATAACAGCTTTAACCACACTGTTAAGCAATAGAATACTAAGTGAAATTTATTAAATATTTTTGGATGTTTTTCTACATTTTCAAATATATTGATTTCAATTACAACACAGAATACAAAGTGTATAGTACTCACTTTATTTTTTTATTATTATTATTTGCACTGTAAAAATGATAAACAAAAGAAATAGTATTTCAATTTATCTCATAAAAGTACTATAGTGCAATCTCTTTTTTGTGAAAGTGCAGCTTACAAATGTGCATTTTTTTTGTTACATAACTGCACTCAAAAACAAAGTCCACTCAATCCTACTTCTTGTTCAGCCAATCGCTAAGACAAACAAGTTTGTTTGCATTTACAGAGATAATGCTGCCCTCTTCTTATTTACATCACCAGAAAGTAAGAACAGGTATTTGCATGGCACTTTTGTAGCCAGCATTGCTAAGTATTTATGTGCCAGATATGCCAAACGTTCGTATGCCCCTTCGTGCTTCGGCCACCATTCCAGAGGACATGCTTCCATGCTGATGATGCTCATTAAAAAAATAACATGTTAATTAAATTTGTGACTGAACTCCGTGGGGGAGAATTGTATGTCCCCTGTTCTATTTTACCCGCATTCTGCCATATATTTCAAGTTATAGCAGTCTCAGATGATGATCCAGCACATGTTGTTCATTTTAAGGACATTTTCACTGCAGATTTCACAAAACACAAAGCAGGAACCAATGTGAGATTTCTAAAGATAGGTTAAGAGCTGTAGCTAAGGTTTAAGAATCTGAAGAGCCTTCCAAAATCTGAGAGAGATGAGGTGTGGAGCATGCTTTCAGAAGTCTTAAAAGAGCAACACACCGATGCGGAAACTACAGAACCCTAACCACCAAAAAAGAAACTCAACCTTCTGCGGGTGGCATCTGATTTAGTTAATCAAAATGAGCAGGCATCGATCCTCACTGTTTTGGATGGTTATTGAGCAGAACCCATCATCAGCATGGAGGCATGTCCCCTGGAATAGTGGTTGAAGCATGAAGGGATGTATGAATCTTTAGCACATCTGTCACATAAATACCTTGCAATGCCAGCTGCAACAGTGCCATCAGAACACCTGTTCTCACTTTCAGGTAACACTGTAAACAAGAGGCGGGCAGAATTATCTCCTGCAAATGTAAACAAATTTGTTTGTCTGAACGATTGGCTGAACAAGAAGTAGGACTGAGTGGACTTGCAGGCTCTAAAATTTTACATTATTTTATTTTTGATTGCAGCATTTTTTTACATGATTCTAGATTTGCAAATTCAATTTTCATGATAAAGAGATTACACTACAGTACTTGCAGTAGGGGAACTGAAAAATACTATTTCTTTTGTTTTTTATGGTGCAAATATTTGTAATAAAAATAAATATAGAATTCATAGAATATCAGGGTTGAAAGGGACCTCAGGAGGTCATCTAGTCCAATCCCTGCTCAAAGCAGGACCAATCCCCAGACAGATTTTTGCCCCAGATCCCTAAATGGCCCCTTCAAGGATTGAACTCATAACCCTGGGTTTAGCAGGCCAATGCTCAAACCACTGAGCACTGTACACTGTGTATTCTGTGTTGTAACTGAAATCAATATATTTGAAAATGTAGAAAACATCCAAAAATATTTAAATAAATGGTATTCTATTAACAGTGCGATTAATCTCAATTAATTTTTTTAATCACTTGACAGCCCTATTAATTAGCTAAGACATGAAAAGCTTTTAAACAAGCCCGTGCATTATTATAATAAAATATTACAAGAGTAATATTGCTCCTACTGCCACATCATTTTCAGATGTCCCTCCTTTAGCCGTTTAAACTGCACATTAACAAATAGTTCAAAAGACTCTTTCATAATTTAGCAGTGTCACAGCACAATAATAGAAACAAAAAACAACATATTGATCTTCCTGGCACAGAGCTCCATAATGAGGGTTACTCAGAAAACCTTTATCTGGGATTTTTTTTCACCTCGTGTTTTGTTAAAAACTAATCTTTACTAATGGCAACTTTTTGTTCCATTTGACACCACTAATTTATGTGTTGGCAAGCAGGGCTGCAAATATATATCTTCTCTAGAAGGTATTGTCAAAGGCTTTGGAACCAAACCAATTAGCATTTTATTTTTATTTTTCTAAATGAACAGTTTAAAAATATGTTAAAAGCCGATATTTCAGTGCTAAATAAATATCTCAGGCACAGATATTATCAAATGTGTCAAGGAAGCCCCCAAATTACTCAGAAAATTATCCAAGTTTATACAAAATTCAGTTGCGGATAACTTGAGAGATAAACCATTTGGTTCTGCATGACTGGAATTTAAATGATTTCAGAAGCTGTCACTTTTATTATTCTGTATTTTCCTCACTTTTTCTATCTTCTTTGTGCCTCAGTCTGAAGCCAGCACAGTCAGTCTATATCCTCTGACCCAGTGCTGACCTCTCTGTAATGACTGTCATTATTCCAAAAGGGGACAATTCTTCCTTATTTCCAATTCCACATTAGCTTCTCTTACCACTTCAAAGAATTGACTCACTGCATCCTTTGTCAAGACCCGAACCACCACCATCCTAGTAAACAGGATTCTCTCCTCCCAAGTAGCTGCACCAAACTTACTATACATGCTCATCACACATCCCCCATGTTTTTCTTTAATATAACTGGCACCTTAGTTTTCTGAACGGAGAGGTCGGCTTAAAGGGCGAGGAAAGGAAATGGCCCAATATCTAAATAAGTACTTTGCCTCAGTCTTTAATAAGGCTAATGGGGAGCTTAGGGGTAATGGAAGGATGACAAACGGGAATGAGGATATGGAGGTGGATATTACCACATCTGAGGTAGAAGCCATACTTGAACAGCTTAATGGGACAAAATCGGAGGGCCCGGACAATCTTCATCCGAGAATATTAAAGGAACTGGCGCATGAAATTGCAAGCCCGTTAGCGAGAATTTTTAATGAATCAGTAAACTCAGGGGTTGTACCGTACGACTGGAGAATTGCTAACATAGTTCCTATCTTTAAGAAAGGGAGAAAGAGTGATCTGAGTAACTATAGGCCTGTTAGTTTGACATCTGTAGTATGTAAGGTCTTGGAAAAAATTTTGTAGGAGAAAGTAGTTAAGGACATTAAGGTCAATGGTAATTGGGACAAAGTACAACATGGTTTTACTAAAGGTAGATCGTGCCAAACCAACCTGATCTCCTTCTTTGAGAAGGTGACAGACTATTTAGACAAAGGAAATGCGGTAGACCTAATTTACCTCGATTTCAGTAAGGCATTTGACACGGTTCCACATGCGGAATTATTAGTCAAATTGGAAAAGATGGGGATCAATATGAGAATTGAAAGGTGGATAAGGAACTGGTTAAAGGGGAAACTACAACGGGTCGTACTGAAGGGTGAACTGTCAGGCTGGAAGGAGGTTACTAGTGGAGTTCCTCAAGGATCGGTTCTGGGACCAAACTTATTTAACCTTTTTATTACTGACCTTGGCACAAAAAGCGGAAATGTGCTAATAAAGTTCGCGGATGACACAAAGCTGGGGGGTATTGCTAACACAGAGAAGGACCGGATATCATACAGGAAGATCTGGACGACCTTGTAAACTGGAGTAATAGTAATAGGATGAAATTTAATAGTGAAAAGTGCAAGGTCATGCACTTAGGGATTAATAATAAGAACTTTAGATATAGATTGGGGACGCATCAGTTGGAAGCAACAGAGGAGAAGAAGGACCTTGGGGTATTGGTAGATCGCAGGATGACTATAAGCCGCCAGTGTGATATGGCCGTTAAAAAAGCTAATGCAGTTTTAGGATGCATCAGGCGAGGTATTTCCAGCAAAGATAAGGAGGTGTTAGTACCGTTATATAAGGCACTGGTGAGACCCCACCTAGAATACTTTGCGCAGTTCTGGTCTCCCATGTTTAAGAAGGATGAATTCAAACTGGAACAGGTTCAGAGATGGGCTACTAGGATGATCCGAGGAATGGAAAACTTGTCATATGAAAGGAGACTCAAAGAGCTTGGCTTGTTTAGTCTAGCCAAAAGAAGGCTGAGGGGGGATATGCTTGCTCTTTATAAATATATCACAGGGATTAATATTAGGGAGGGAGAGGAATTATTTAAGCTTAGTACCAATGTAGATACAAGAACGAATGGGTATAAACTGGACACTAGGAAGTATAGACTTGAAATTAGACGAAGGTTTCTAACCATTAGAGGAGTGAAGTTCTGGAACAGCCTTCCAAGGGGAGTAGTGGGGGCAAAAGACATATCTGGCTTTAAGATTAAGCTTGATAAATTTATGGAAGGGATGGTATGATGGGAGAGCCTAATTTTGGCAACTGATCTTTGATTATCGCCAGATAGGTATGCCCAGTGTTTGGTGATGGGATGTTGGATGGGATGGGATCTGAGTTACTGCAGAGAATTCTTTCCTGAGTGCTGGCTGGTGAGTCTTGCCCACATGCTCAGGGTTTAGCTGATCGCCATATTTGGGGTCGGGAGGGAATTTTCCTCCAGGGAAGATTGGCAGAGGCCCTGGAGGTTTTTCGCTTTCCCTTGCAGCGTGGGGCATGGGTCACTTGCTGGTGGATTCTCTGCAGCTTGAGGTCTTCAAACCACAATTTGAAGACTTCAATAACTCAGGCATAGGTTAGGGGTTTGTTATAGAAGTGGATGGGTAGGGTTCTGTGGCCTGCTTTGTGCAGGGGGTCGGACTAGATGATCCCATTGGTCCCTTCTGACCCTAGAATCTATGAATCTATGAATCTATAAATGTAACAGGAAAGGCCTTGGTGATTTTCAGTTACACAGACTCTCAAAATATGTATTTTTTTTAAATCTCTATTAAAAAATTAAAAAAATAAAAAAGAGTGAGACACTTCCAACATATTGTAACCTGGAAATCCAAGCCCAAAAATCAGGCCATCACTGCAGAAACTGCTCAGGATTTAGAATAAATTGTCAATGAATCACGCTTAAAACAGTTAAGACCTTCAAAAGCCAGAAACCATGGAGAGATTCTTCTCTTCACTTCCTGTCCCAAACTGGTGAGTAGTAATGATGTGCACTGTTCAATATCTGCTACATTCCACCCCACAGGAGGCTCCATTTTAGTAGTGGATAATGTGATAACCTGAATCTAACACGCTTTGATTTGGGATAGAAGATGCTCTACCACAGCACAGGAGAGCATCCTAAATGTATAACCATGCTTCAGCTTTCTGAGGCATGCACGTACATACCTGACATCTGGGGTACACACCTAGGGTATGTCTACACTGCACTAAAACATCCACTGCTGCCCTGTCTCAGCTGACTTGGGCTGCAGGGCTATAAAATTGCAGTGTAGATGTTTGGACTCAGGCTGGAGCCCAGTTTCCGGGACCCTTCCCCTTCATGAGGTTCTAGTCTGGGCTCCAGCAAGAGCCCAAATGTCTGTACCACAATTTTACAGCCCTGCAGCGCAAGCCTTGAGAGCCCAAGCTAGCTGACACAGGCCAGCCATGGGTGTTCTGTTGTAGCGTAGACATACTCACTGCGTACTGAAAAGTTCTATGGGTCCGTCAACCACAACATTGCCCAGCAATAGTAAACCAACAAAATGCATTTGGAAAAAAAAGATTATTTGGGCCAGAAGAGCAGGCATTCTCCCACATCATTCCCTGAAGTCATGAGACAAGAGTTCAGCAGAACGCACACAGAAGGAAAACTGCAAAAAGGCCTTTTAAAAACTGCTCGGAAACAGGACTTGAGCTTGCCAAAAATAATCTCTGCCCCCAACCACACACACACAAACACTTTCTTTGGCAAATACATACCTAGAATAGGCAGAAGGATTTCCCCAGAAATGCTAGGGCAGGGAGCTGCCGGGCTCAGGTTTCTGGGCAGTAATTGGCTCACTCTGTGACACGGTTAGGGGAATATGGAATTAATTGTGCGACTGTAGAGAACAGTTACAATCCAGTAGTCCAGTGGGAATACAGAGGTGTTTCTACTGCTCTGCAAAGACAGGCTGTGGCTGATTATCAGCATGGAAGGTGGCACAAACTGCAGGTGAGAAGGCTGGCCCCATGGTTAGGGCTCTAGACCGGGAATAACTCCCCACTCTACCAGAGACACCCCCCAATGTGACCTTGGGCAGGTGAGCTTGGGCATATTCACCTCTGCAAACCCAGCCATTGGTTTCCCTGTGCCTCAGTCACCTGGGGATAACAGCACTTCCCTTCTCCCAGGAGTGTTGCGAGGACAGAGAGTCACTGTGGGATGGTCAGATGCTAGGGCAATGGGGATGAGGAAAGTGCGCTGGATAATATGACAGACAAGAGGCTGCTCAAGGACTGATGGACACAGGTCCACATGGAAATGGGGGGACACCCTGAGCAGGTATCTCCTCACTTAACCCTCAGAGGAGTAAATGCAGTTTGTGTACCTGTGGCCTTCTTGCACTTCCCAGCAGCAGCCCTTCCTCCAGTCTCTCTCTAATGATCTCCCTCACAGTGAGTCCGTCCTAATGTCCAAACCCACCAGCCTGCATGGAGCCACCTTCAGCCCTGTAACAATTCCCCTCCGCTGCAGCCCTGCTGCCTCTCCCTGGCTGAGGAAGTGGTCAGAAACCAGGAGAACAGAGAACTGACAGAGCAGAATTAGAGAATGAGGGGGACCCATTGTCCAGCTTCCAAAATTTCCCTTCACTTGTGTCAAGGCTGAATCCTCATTCTGTCACTCCGAGTGCAGAAAGTTGGGGCCTACAAGGATTCTAAAAAATAATACTTGCCACTCCAGGCTTGTATTAAACTCCTAAGGTTACAGCTTTTCTCTGACCTTGGCTTGGTAAACACTACCACCACCCAAATGCAAGAAAAAAATTCCTTGGACCCAGGAAGGAGCACTTGGGAATTCCTCCTTGTGAGGTACCCTCAAGCCCTTTCACTCTCCGCCTCCAGGAAAGAGCTGAGAAAGAAAACAAAGAAAATTAGCAGTTGGCCCCAGCTAATCAAACAGCATGTGCACAAACCTCTTAGGACACCAAAAATCCAATCCTGTTCTTAAAAAAGGTAAATTTTATTAAAAACAAAAAGAAAGAAAATACATTTGGAACTTGGATTTTAAAAGAGCAATTCTAAAAATTAAGCACCCAAAATAGCTTCTTGGGGGTTCAGCTTAAAGGTTACAAGCAAACAAAAGGATCCGGGGTTCGCACAGACGAGATCCATAAGCCAAAATAAAGAAATAACCTGATCATGTCTACCTAAACATTCCCTGTCCCAATGAGTCCTGCTAGGTATGGAAAATAATTTTATATACCTGGTTCAAACCTTACACAGCATTTCAGCTTATAGTATTGCTGCTCCTTGTTCTTGCAGCTCAGAGAGAGCAACCACAGATAAAGGGAAAGTTTCTTTTCACATTTTAAAAAGTTTTAGCCTTCCCACTGGCTCTTTTGGTCAGGTGCCCACTTTTTTTCCCTTTACCTGGGGGACTTTTTAACCCTTTACAGGTAAAGCAAGTAAAGAACAGCTACCAAGAGGGAGGTTAGAGCTAACTGGCTGGCTGGCTGGCTGTCCATCAAAGGGAGCTACCTCCCCTTCCTTTATTTGTCACAACTTGGCAAACTTCCCCTCAGAAACAGGCTAGCCTTAAAGGTGTCCGACTAGAGCTGTCTGGAAAATAGGTCAATTCCCCCTCCTGCCCCCCCCCCCCCAACCACACACAGGAAATTTCCAGTTTTCCTACCAAAAAAATCAAAATCCAAAATATTTTGGTTCTGAAATGCCACCGCGGTGCTCCTGGGAGTTGTAGCACAGGTTCCTCATGCTCCCATACAGGCTCAGTTTGCTCGCCAGATTACATCTCCCATGATGCACCATGGTCTCTCCCCTCTTGGTGGTGGGGGGTGGGAGGGACATCATGGCAGTGACATGGCCACGATGCATCATGGGAAGTCTGTCTGTTACATAGGGTTGCCAAGTGTCTGGTTTTCAACTGGAACACCAGGTCGAAAAGGGACCCTCCCCAGTCCGGTGCAAATGAGCGAGTGAGAGTGAGGGAGAGTGAGCAATGGAGGGAGGAGGGATGGAGTGAGCAGGATGGGACAAGGGCGTTCGGTTTTGTGTGATTAGAAAGTTGGTCTGCACAGGAGAACGGGAGCGTGAGGCACTTGAACTACAACTCCCATGAGGCTCTGCAGCAGCATTTCACTTTGGTGTTCCGCTTTTGGACAAAAAATAAAAAGAATTTCTCCCTGGAAAGCAGACACATTTTGTGAAAAAATTTGTTTAGTCAAAAACCTGATTTTCCGTCAAAACACAGTTGTGACACCGAATTCTGCACCACCCTAATGTAGCACCCTCAAAGGGCAACAGACTCCTGAGGGATAAAACACTTCAAAAAGGCCTGCCCTCCTGTGCCAGTATTCACAGGGCTGTGAGAACGGAAGAGGCTTCAGCCACTACATGCCACCTGCACACAGAGCCGCACGGATGCCTGCAGGCAGAATTAAGCCATACATGAGGCATCACGATGTGCTGGGTGTAACAGCCAGCATCTTCCCTCGCTGCATTTGCAGCCAGCGCTGCAAACCCACAGACAAGCTGCTCGAACCTCCAGGACGAACGCAGCATGGAGGGCCTGGAAACACACCTTGATTTAGTTAAAATGCATGCCAACCTGAGGCAAAGCATGCTCCACAGGAGCGAAGGACTCCTCAGACTTAGTTCCAGCCTCTTCAGTGTCACCTGGAGCAAACCACTTCCCCTCCCAGCACCTCAATTCTTGCTCTGCGGGAGAGGAACCTCGCTCACCGACAGGTACCTCACGCGTGTGCAGTGAGGACTAGCTAGGCAGGGTTTGTGCCAGACTTTGAGAAGGGTAAAGTGCTATTAATTATTTATTAATTATTATTATTATTATTAATGGCAACATGCACAATGCATATTAAACCAGGAGCACCTAGAGCTGCAGTTGAGGACCTATGCTGCATCCTTGTTAATTCTGTAATCCTTGCAGCTGTTGCCCAGAACTAGCACTACACTGTTTGTAATTCTGATGCCAAGACACTGCTTAGACCCACATCAGAACCTCTATCACCCTGAAGATTTCAGTCCTACTGCCCAGACCCACCCTGTTACATGCAGTGACGTCTCAAACTTTTTCAGCACCACTGTGTGGTCACCATTTCACAGGTTCAGTTAATGACTTGAAGGCAGACAAGTGATGGTCAGGCAGAATTCTCTTGTGGCACAGAGAGCTATGCTCTCTGAAATGGCCCTCTCTCTCTCATGGGTACGTGCTGAAATGGTCACCCGTCCACAATGACGCCTGCCCTGTTTTCAGCCCCCTAGTTATGTCTCAGTGGAGCAGGATGTTTTCCTTTCCCTACAGATCTGCATCCCTTTGCTGTGTGAAGCTATCATGCTGGGAAAGAAAAACAAATGCCCTGGATTTCCAAAAGTAGAGTAGCGTCTGAGTTAGATTTTGGCTTAACGAGTATTTAATTGGGGAGTACACATGTGGTCACAGTAGTCTCTATTTTCATCTTTAAAGGGAAAGACTCGTAACATTTGGGATCCATTTTGCACTCAGAGAGAGAAGGGCATATGTCACAGCACACAAGGGTGAACATCTGCAGGATAAGAGGGCAGCAGAGCCACTACCAGGTTCTGCACATTTATTTTGGGAGATCTACGTGAGCATCGTTACAAATTACTCAGGATGTTTAACGTTCAGGTCCCAACCCTGCCACAGACCTCATCTGACAGCCATTTCCTCTCTCTCTGCCCCACCTTCCCCACCTGTACTATGGACATAATGACACTGTCCTGTGTCATAGGAGTGTTTGTGAGCCCTCACTCACTGCGTGAGAGGCACTCACAGTACTACACTTCGGAAGGAAAAATCAAATGCACAGCTACAAAATGGGGAATAACTGGCTAGGAGGTAGTACTGCGGAAAAGGATCTGGGGGTTATAGTAGATCACAAATTGAACAGGAAGCAGTTGTAAAAAAGGCCAATATCATTCTGGGGTGCATTAACAGGAGCGTCGTATATAAGGCCTGGTCTACACTACGCATTTAAACTGATTTTAGCAGCGTTAAACCCATTTAACGCTGTACCCGTCCACACTACGAGGCTCTTTATATCGATATAAAGGGCTCTTTAAATCGGTTTCTGTACTCCTCCCTGACGAGAGGAGTAGCGCTAAAATCGGTATTACCATATAGGATTAGGGTTAGTGTGGTTGCAAATCGACGGTATTGGCCTTCGAGCGGTATCACACAGTGCACCACTGTGACCACTCTGGACAGCAATCTCAACTCGGATGCAGTGGCCAGGTAAACAGGAAAAGCCCCGCGAAATTTCGATTTTCATTTCCTGTTTGCCCAGTGTGGAGCTCTGATCAGCACGGGTGGCAATGCAGTCCCAAATCCAAAAAGAGCTCCAGCATGGACCGTACGGGAGATACTGGATCTGATCGCTGTATGGGGAAACAAATCTGTTCTATCAGAGCTCCGTTACAGAAGACGAAATGCCAA
The DNA here is from genome assembly GCF_025201925.1 of Gopherus flavomarginatus. Taxonomy (NCBI): domain Eukaryota; kingdom Metazoa; phylum Chordata; order Testudines; family Testudinidae; genus Gopherus; species Gopherus flavomarginatus. The sequence goes on from NC_066624.1 coordinate 53,356,890, forward strand.
AGCGTTTGAAAAAAAAATCTCCAGGCTACACAGTGCTGCGTGACAAGCGTAACGGGAAGCCAGAGACTCAAATGGACGCTCATGGAGGGAGGGAGGGGGTACTGAGAACTCCAGCTATCCCCCAGTCCACAGCAGTCTCCAAAAAGTATTTGTATTCTTGGCTGAGCTCCCAATGCCTGTAGGGTCAAAGACATTGTCCGGCGTGGTTCAGGGAATAGCTCGTCAATTTACTCCCCCCGACCACATGAAAGAAAAGGGAAAGAAATCGTTTCTTGACTTCTTTCAATGTCACCCTATGTCTACTGAATGCTGCTGGTAGACGCGATGCTGCAGCAGTGAAGAGCAGTATCTGCTCCTCTCCCCTCCCTGGTGGCAGACGGTACATGCTTGATAACTGCTGAATACTCCTGGCTGGCCTCAGAGGCGCCTGGGTAAAAATAGGAACGATTCCTGGTCATTCCCAGTAGATGGGACAGAACGGCTGGTAAACGTCTTCATCATAGCCACTGGGGGCTGAGCTCCATCAGCCCCCTCCCTTTCTGGTGTAAAGAAAAGATTCTGTACTGCCTGGACTATCTTGCAGAAGGATGCTGGGCTCCTCTCCCCCACACCGCTTACTGTCCTGCCTGGACTGTCATAGCACCGGGAGGCTGCCTCCCCATCATTTTATCTCACTAACAAGTCATTGTTTCTTATTCCTGCATGCTTTATAACATCATGACACAAATGGGGGGGACACTGACACGGTAGCCCAGGAAGGTTGGGGGAGGAGGGAAGCAACGAGTGGGGTTGTTGAAGGGGCAACCCCCGTGAATGGCATGTAGCTCATCATTTCTGCGGGATCTGACACAGAGCAGCTGTGCTCTCTGATACACTGGTTCTCTAGTACACTTGCCCCAAATGCTAGGCAGGACTGACTCTATTTTTAGAAACCATAAAGGAGGGGTTGACTCAGGGAGTCATTCCCAGTTTTGCTTTTGCGCTCCCGGCCGACCTCAGCCAGGGGCACCCATGATAGCAGCAGACAGCACAGAAGGACAGATAACCATCATCTCATTGCCAAATTACACTGGCAGCAGACGGTACAGAACAACTGGTAACCATCTCTGCTATCATGCAAAAGCAAATGAATGCTGCTGTGTAGCGCTGGAGTATCGCCTCTGTCCGTGGCATCCAGTACACATACGGTGACTGTAAAAAAAAAAAAGCTGAACGGGCTCCATGGTTGCCGTGCTATGGTGTCTGCCAGGACAATCCAGGGAAAAAGGGTGCGAAATGATTGTCTGCTGTTGCTTTCCTGGAGGAAGGAATGACTGATGACATTTACCCAGAACGACCCGCGACAATGATTTTTGCCCCATCAGCCACTGGGCTCTCAACCCAGAATTCCAAGGGGCGGGGGAACTGTGGGATAGCTACGGAATAGCTACCCACAGTGCAACGCTCCGGAAATCGACGCTAGCCTCGGACCATGGACGCACACCACCGAATTAATGTGCTTAATGTGGCTGCGTGCACTCAACTTTATACAATCTGTTTTATAAAACCAGTTTATGTAAAATCGGAATTATCCCATAGTGTAGACGTACTCTAAGACACAAGAGGTAACTGTTCCGCTCTGCTGGGCACTGGTGAGCTCTCAGCCAGAGTACTTTAGACACCTTCAGGAATTAACATGGATAAATTGGAGACAGTCCAGAGGAAAGCAACAAAAATGAAAACCTGATCTATGAGCCAAGCCTAAACAAAACTGGGCATGTTTAGTCTTGAAGACCACAAAGGGGCGTGGGGGATGGGGGGTGTCTTGATACAGTAGAACTTCAGAGTTGCAAACACTAGAATTACAAACTGACTAGTCAATCACATACCCCATTTGGAACTGGAAATATACAATCAGGCAGCAGCAGAGACAAAAAATCCAAAATGCAAATACTGTATAGTACTATGTTAAATATAAACTACTAAAAAAATAATAAAGAGAAAGCAGCATTTTTCTTCTACAAATTTTAAAAGCTGTATTAAATCAATGTTCAGCTGTAAACTTTTGAAAGAACAACCATAATATTTTGTTCAGAGTTATGAACATTTCAGAGTTATGAACAACTTCCATTCCTGAGGTGTTCATAACTCAGAGGTTCTACTGTAACAGTCTTAAAATCTGTCAAGAGCGCTTATAAACAAGTCTGTCATCAATTGTTCTCCATGCCCATTGAAGGTAGGACAAGCAGCAATGGGTTTAAACTGCAGCAAGGGAGAGTTAGGTTAGATATTAGGAAATATTTCGAATAGTTACAGTTTCTAACAATAGTTAAGCTCTGGAACAGGCTTCCAAAGGAGGTTGTGGAATGCCCATCACTGAAGGTATTTGGGAAGAAGTTGGAAGACACCTGTCAGGGATGGTCTTGGTTTACTCAGTCCTCCTCAGTGCTGGGAGCTGGGCTTGATGTCTTCTCAAAGTCCCTTCCAGCCGTACATTGTTATGATCCTATTGTGTGCATTGAGGGCTGCACACGTACCTAGACAGAGTGCAAACCTGGCTATGGTTCTGTGGGCTCCATATGAGTGGTTCTACCAACCACTGTTCATTTTTATTGCCACTCATTGACCTCTATGGCACTTTTTTTTTTTAAATTCAAGACAAGTCAGTCAAGGCTTCCTAGCCATTTCCCTTTAAAGCCAAGGTGAGAAGGTCCAAGAGCACCATAGAAATATTGACTAGCATTAAACTGCAAGATGTACACATCATAGCTAAGATATTACTGTTACATTATATACATATGGAGAGAAATAATTCACATACTCAGTATATGTCCTGTCTGTTACACGAAAATAAAATATTTCAAAAACGGTTTAGAGAGTTTTTAAAACATTTTATTGGGACAAGTATCAGAGGGGTAGCCGTGTTAGTCTGGATCTGTAAAAGCAGCGAAGAGTCCCTACGTAAAAGGATAAATGGATACAAATCAGATATTAAGAATGGCAGTATACAAAAACATGTAGGAGAACACTTCAATCTCCCTGGACACACTATAGCAGACCTTAAGGTGGCCATCCTGCAGCAAAAAAACTTCAGGACCAGACTTCAAAGAGAAACTGCTGAGCTTCACTTCATCTGCAAATTTGACACCATCAGCTCAGGATTAAACAAAGATTGTGAAAGGCTAGCCAACTACAAAAGCAGTTTCACACCTCAACTGCTAGAAGAGGGCCTCATCCTCTCTGATTGAACTAACCTCGTTATCTCTAGCCTGATTCTTGCTTGCATATTTATACCTGCCTCTGGAAATTTCCACTACATGCATCTGATGAAGTGGGTATTCACCCACGAAAGCTCATGCTCCAATACATCTGTTAGTCAATAAGATGCCACAGGACTCTTTGCTGCTTTATTGGGACAGTTGCTCATATCCTTATCTGTAATGCCAAGTGCCTAACTTGCCCTGGGTTCCAACAGTACAAGACTAAAAGGGTGCCATAAAAGCTGATCAAATGACCAAGAATAAGATCATATAGCTTTTCTGTACTAAAAATAAGATCTTTAGAAACCAGTATTTGAGGTCCTTCTAGGACTAAACTGGTGCTGTGTCCCCCATAGGGAAGCTAGGAAGATCCTCTGGCCCAGGGGTGGCCAACCTGTGGCTCGAGAGCCACATGTGGCTCTTCAGAAGTTAATATGTGCCTGCTTGTATAGGCACCGACTCTGGGGCTGGAGCTACAGGAGCCAACTTTCCAATGTGCCGGGGGGTGCTCACTGCTTAACCCTTGTCTCTTCCACAGGCCACAGGCCCTGCCCCCACTCCACCCCTTCCCACCCGAGCCTGCTGTGCCCTCACTCCTCCCCCTCCTTCCCCCAGAGCCTCCTGCATGCCACGCTGATTGGGAGGTGCGGGGAGGTGCAGTTCAGCGGGGTTGCCGGTGGGTGGGAGGCGCTGGGAGAGGGGGGCAGGAAGCTGATGGGGAGCTGCTGATGTATTACTGCGGCTCTTTGGCAATGTACATTGGTAAATTCTGGCTCCTTCTCAGGCTCAGGTTGGCCACCGCTGCTCTGGTTATTTGGAAAAAGATCTAATTTTTAGCGCTACATGAGATATAGGGCTTTTAAACATGTCGCTAAGCTAGCACCGAAGTTTTCCCACCCTGGACCTCTGTCAATACAGAGATAAACTAAGAGAAATACACAGAGCTATCTGGAAAATTATTACGCACTGGGGTGAAACCCTGACCCTACTGAAGTTAATGGGAATTGTGAGATGGACTTGATGGGGCCAGGACTTCAAACTGTATAAAAATATAGAATCTAGATACAGCAGACGACCAGTTCCAAGGAGCAGCAAGAAGCAACTTATTTGCCTGAAGTCTGTTTGTAGAACTTTGTAGAAATTTTAAAAAACACTTTATCCATGTGAAAAATAGGCACACTGTAACACTGCTGAGGTCAGGCACTCTTCTCTGGGAGCTGGACTCTATCAGTACAGGTGCCTCCTGCTCAAAGAACCTAGTAGAGAAAAATAGTAATTTGTAAAACCAATTTTTCCAAGGTACCAGAACAAGAGAGGAGAAAGGACAGAGTATGAGTCACTTGTCTGTGTGGCCAGCTCCTCCTCCTTTGCTGCTTTCTTCATCTCTCATTTTGGATACAAAATTGGAAATTGGCCCAATCAGTTAGTGCCCTTGTATGTTCTGCAAATCTTCTGTAGTGCAGTGATGGAGTTTTCCTGGTTTGCTAAAATCTGGTTCATTCTGGGAGTATGGAAGTGCAGTGCAGGAGCCCAAGCTAGCAGAGAAGGGAAAATGCAAAGTATTAGGGCAAAACCCCTGCGTATTTTCAATTGTTTTGTTTGGAGGGATCTGAACTATATATTTTACACCCTGTTTTTCCTAGACACTAGCTGAAAATAAAAAAGTGAGTGTCATAAACAGATAGTTAAGGGTTAATAGAACAGGAGTACTTCATGTCTTTTTTGCCTGTAAAGGGTTAACAAGTTCAGTGAGCCTGGCTGTCACCTGACCAGAGGACCAATCAGGGGACAGGATACTTTCAAATCTTGAGGGAGGGAAGGCTTTGTGTGTGCTGTTAGTTTTTGGTTGTTGTTCTCTCTGGGTTCTGAGAGGGACCAGACGTGCAACCAGATTTCTCTCCAATCTCTCCGATACAGGCTCTTTTAAGTTCAAAACAGTGAGTACTAGGTAGATAAGGCAAGTTAGGCTTATGTTTGTTTTCTTTATTTGCAAATGTGTATTTGGCTGGGAGGAGTTCAAATTTGTATTTGGCTGAAAGGATTTTAATTTGTACTTGTATACTTAGGCTGGGAGGGTATTCCCAGTGTCTATAGCTGAAAGACCCTGTACCTATTCCATTTTAAATTTACAAAGATAATTTTTACTGTTTTTCTCTCTTTAATTAAAAGTTTCTTGTTTAAGAACCTGATTGTTTTTTTATTCTGATGTGAGACCCCAGGGGACGGGGTCTGGATTCACCAGGAAATTGGTGGGGAGAAAGGAGGGAAGGGGGAGAGAGAGGCTAATTTCTCTCTGTGTTAGGATTACTGTCTCTCTCAGGGAGAGTCTGGGAGCGGGAGAGAGAAGGTGCATTTTCCTCTCTGTTTTAAGATTCAAGGAGTTCGAATCACAGTAATCTTCCAGGGTAACCCAGGGAGGGGAAGCCTGGGAGAGGCAACGGTGAGGGAAAGGGTTTACTTTCCTTGTGTTAAGATCCAGAGGGACTGGGTCTTGGGGGTCCCCGGGCAAGATTTTGGAGGGACCAGAGTGTACCAGGCACTGGAATTCCTGGTTAGTGGCAGCGCTACAAGTACTAAGCTGGTAATTGAGCTTAGAGGAATTCATGCTGGTACCCCATCTTTTGGACGCTAAGGTTCAGAATGGGGGTTTATACCATGACAGTGGGATACTAAAAAGGCCGCTCCTTTGAAGCTGCTGTATTAAAACATTTGGTTGTGATGCCTGGGACACCACTGAGCTGTTAGAAGGAAGGAGCTGGTTTCGTTGATAATTTATGACACAATTTTATTCCAATGATGCACTTGACTGCCACACCTCACTGGGGGCTCTCTGTTATCGGCAAACTGAAAGAGCACCACATCTCCTGGATGAAGCTGCGGCGAAAGGATAAAATATGTAAAAAGGCCACAATGTGGAAGGAAATACCAGGAAGGCAAACAGAAGGCAATGTCAGCATGTTCTTATGCACTACAATGGGAAAGGGAGGTTTCAACTGCTTCATGGAAAGATTGACCCACATTAACTTTGAGAGGGAATATTCGTCCTCAGAGGACTTTGTTTAGCGAGTGCCAGCTGGATTATCTAACCCACCTAGTGGTGCTCATGTTCTCTTCCTCCTGAGATGATATCTTGGCTTTAACAAGTTTTCCACAGGGCAGGACCCACTCACTCATCCCACAAGAATCCCTCAGCACACACATTGCCATTTCAAGGTTCCTGTTGAGCTTTGTAGCACAGCACAGACTCGCCCCTGTGGCACCTCCTGCTGGTTGTCCTTGGGAATTAGCTCTTTGACCCAGGAGTGCTCTCTGCAGGCCGGTGATCTGCTTGCTGTTGGCCCCCGTGTCCCCCTCTGGAACCCGGTGCCCTTCTGACTGGGGTGCTGCCCCCTGGCAGTACCCCACCAATCTGGGTCTCCCCCCCCAGGGGAATCCCCAACCCACTATCCCCACTTTGCCTCAGTTTTGGCTACTGCCCAGTCTCCATCTAGCCCCCACGCCCTGAGGCAGACTGCAGTATCAGCCACTCATCGTAGGCAAAGGGGTTTGGACCTGTTGCCTTTGCTTACCCCCTGGGCTGCCCCCTGCAACTCCCAGTACCTCTTGGCCTTATGCTAAGCCGCAGCCTGGGGCTTTCCAGGCAGGCGTTCCCCAGCTCCTCTGCCTTTCCCCAGCCCTGCTCCCCTCAGGCACTCTGTGTCTAGCTCTCTGCAGCCAGGCCCTTCTCCCTCTACAGGCAGAGGGAGACTTCCTGGGCTTCTGGCTCACAGCCTCTCATAGGGGACAGCTGGGCCAGACAGGGGCATGGCCGCAGCTGAGCCTACTTTCCCCAATCAGCCCAGGCTTCTTGCTCCAACTACAGCCCTCTCCTGGGCTGTTTTAAGCCCTCCAGGGCAGGGGTCCACCCTGCTATAAGCTTAAAAGAATTCAAGGTACTGAGCTACTGCAGTAGAGCCAAGCACATTTCCCAGCACTGAGCCACCAGAACTCCTTGATCCCTTCACTCAACAGAAATTTCTTCTCAATAGCAAGCTTAATATAGACATAGCCCAATTGTCAACATAGCAGGAGGACTCCATGGGCTGGACAAAGCCGCTTCCATTTCTGCAATGAGTTTCATCCTGCACTGTCCTTTGTATGGGGCTGTTATTAATGGCAAAACTCGAGTTTCAAAGGGTAGACTAACCACAGTTACAGTCTTTGTGCTGGATAGACTAACGCTTCCATTTCTTTAAAATTAACATCAGTGACAGTGGCGACACAAGCTAGGGTCTCTAATCAGCATTTCTGTCCCAGTGGCTCTTGCGTCTAGATCAGGGGTGGGCAAACTATGGCCCGGAGGCCGCATCCAGCCCTTCAGACATTTTAATTCGGCCCTCAAGCTTCTGCTGGGGAGTGGGGTCAGGGGCTTGATCCGCATGGCTCCCAGAAGCAGTGGCATGCTCCATCTCCAGCTCCTATGCGTAGGGGCAGCCAGGGGGCTCCGCACACTGCCCCTGTCCCAAGCGCAGCCCCCGCAAGTCCCACTGGCTAGCAAACGGGGCCAGCGAGAGCTGCAAGGGTGGTGCCTGTGGACAGGGCAGCATGCAGAGCAACCTGGCTGTGTCTCCATGTAGGAGCCGGGGCGGGGTAGGGGAGACACATGACACTGTTTCCGGAAGCTGCCTGAGGTAAGCGCCACCCAGACCCTGCACTCTAACCCCCTCCTGCACGCCAACCCCTTGCCTCAGCCCTGATCCCCCTCCTGCCCTCTGAACCCCTAGGTCCCACCCTCCTGCACCCCAGATCCCACACCCCTAGCCAGCCCCCTCACTCGCACCCCAACCACCTGCCTGAGCCCGGAGCCCCCTCCTGCAACCTGAACTCCTGATTTCTGGCCCCACCCCAGAACCTGCACCCCCTCCCTCACCCAACCCCAATTTTGTGAGCATTCATGGCCCACCATAAAATTTCCATACCCAGATGTGGCCCTCGGGCCAAAGAGTTTGCCCACTCCAGTCTAGATTCACCCACCACTCTGAGCTGAAAACAACACTCCTGAGCTCACACTCCTTGTGCAAGAGGCAAGTGTAAGTCACACTCTGATCACTTGTGAAACGCACCGTTGGGGAAACGACTAGTGGACAGCATCACCAGGTTAAGGTTAGCTGTCACAGGAAAGAGCTGGCCCGAGGGAGTACAGAATCAAGACTTAATCATAACTCATCAAAAATTATTCAAAGGAATAAGGCTGGAGCATATGTGCTTCTCTGCTCCTTACTGAACGGACACCCCAGAGAAGATGGTTGCTCCAGTCATGCTTTATTCATGCATACAGTGATCCTTGATGATAGCAGAAATAAACACTGGTCCTTCAGTTTGTCAGCATATAGACATAAATCTAAGGACATAGCACTTCATGGCTACTACATGTTCAGAACATGTAGCACAACCTCAAGTAGAGCACAGGATTAGAAGAGTTAATGTCCAAACATGCCCCTCATATGTGCACACTTGTCCTCGCTTCTGGCTATTATTCAAGTAGCAATCCTTCAAGCTGAAAAATGTATTTAGTCTGGCACGACCACAATCTTGTATGTGCAACGATAGAGCAGATAAACAGCCTGGAGCCTGACAATCACCTGAATGAAAAGAAGATTTGAAAACATCTTTCGGCCACTATAAATAACAAATCACGTGGGCAATAATGAAATCTGCACTGCCAAACATCTCCTCACTCCACATTCATTTCCTGCATGGAAGGGAAAAGCAGATATAAAAATGCACCGATTTCCCAATCCCATTGTTCTGCCATCCGAGCCTCCTCTATTGTAACACTATTTATTTTAGCTGCCTCTAGCTTGGTGGTAGGAAGCCATCTAGTCTCACACTTATTTAGTCAGTGTTCAATACGCAAGGTCCAAGAAGTGTGCAAACCCAGCAACCACTCCAGTTTCTAGCTAGAGCTGATCACTGCAAGGAAACACCCCCCAATCCAGCCGGAATTACAGTCCAAGCCTGCAACTCTTCTCATCTAAATGAAACCAATGGCACTGCTGAGGGGAGCAACAGCAGCAGGTTCTGGTCTTCAACTGTAGTTCTAGGGGTGGGGTGGGGCTAGTGAGAAAGGGGCTAGGTGGTTGGTTTTTTGTTTTTGTTTTTGTTTTAAAGACCTTTATCCTTTTCCCCCACCTTCTCCACATGCCAGAACCAAATGCCAATCTGACAAATAGACATTTTCTCCATGTGTACTGAAGAGAGTTACTGCATCTGTCATAAACAGATGGTTAAGGGTTAATGCCTCTTTTACCCGTAAAGGGTTAAGAAGCTCAGTAAACCTGGCTGACACCTGACCAGAGGACCAATAAGGTGACAAGATACTTTCAAATCTTGGTGGAGGGAAGTCTTTGTTTGTGCTCTTTGTTTTTGGGTGTTGTTCGCTCTTGGGACTAAGACGGACCAGACGTCCATCCAGGCTCTCCAAATCTTTCTAAACCAGTCTCTCATGTTTCAAAATTGTTAAGTAACAGCCAGGCAAGGCGGATTAGTTTTATTTTTGTTTTCTCAACTTGTAAATGTCCTTTTTTGCTGAGAGGATTTTACCTCTGTTTGCTGTAACTTTGAACCTAAGGCTAGAGGGGGTTCCTCTGGGCTATACGAATTTGATTACCCTGTAAAGTATTTTCCATCCTGATTTTACAGAGATGATTTTTACCTTTCTTTTTTAATTAAAAGCTTTCTTTTTAAGAACCTGATTGATTTTTCCTTGTTTTAAGACCCAAGGTGATTGGATCTGGACTCACTAGGGATTGGTGGGGGAAAGGAGGGGGGATGGTTAATTTCTCCTTGTTTTAAGATCCAAGGGGTTTGGATCTGTGTTCACCAGGGAATTGGAGAAGTCCCTCAAGGCCACCCAGGGAGGGGAGAGTTTTAGGGGGACAGGAAGTGCTCAGACACTGACTTCTGGATGGTGGCAGTGTACCAGATCTAAGCTAGTAATTAAGCTTAGAAGTACTCATGCAGGTCCCCACATTCATACCCTAAAGTTCAGAGTGGGGAAGGGACCTTGACAGCATCTTAGCCCAGCAGGGCTCAGAGTCAATACCCACCCAGCAGCAGCCGTGAAAGTTTTAATTTAGGCTTAGTCTAGTGTGGACAGACTGACTTGGGGAAAGGGGGAGATATGGGAGCAGAACAGAGGGACTGAAAATGCAGCCTACTATTAACTACTTCTTAGACTCTGTGTTCTGGGGAAGCCAGGATTAGAGAGAAAGATGGAAAGACAGCAGCACTGTTAGAGAGAAGAAAAAGGGAAATGAAAGAGGATAGTTGTATGTTCTTGGAAAAACACAGAAAGACTGGAGAGTGAGGGTGACTCCCAGCACAGTCAAGAAGAGACAAAGTGTAACCGCACCACTAATCACCTTTGGTCTCACATTCATCCTTTTAGTGTGTGTCAGAGGCCCTGGCACAATGTGTTCCTGATCCAGGCCCCTATGTGCTACCACAAAATTATCATCATCATTGATGGAAGCTGTTACCTACTAAGAACATAAGAACAGCCGTACTGGGTCAGACCAAAGGTCCATCTAGCCCAGTATCTGTCTACCGACAGTGGCCAATGCCAGGTGCCCCAGAGGGAGTGAACCTAACAGGCAATGATCAAGTGATCTCTTTCCTGCCATCCAGCTCCATCCTCTGACGAACAGAGGCTAGGGACACCATTCCTTACGCATCCTGGCTAATAGCCATTTATGGACTTAACCATCATGAATTTATCCAGTTCTCTTTTAAACACTGTTACAGTCCTAGCCTTCACAACCTCCTCAGGTAAGGAGTTCCACAAGTTGATTGTGCGCTGCGTGAAGAACTTCTTCCTTTTATTTGTTTTATACCTGCTACTTATTAATTTCATTTGGTGACCCCTAGTTCTTGTATTATGGGAATAAGTAAATAACTTTTCCTTATCCACTTTCTCCACATCACTCATGATTTTATATACCTCTATCATATCCCCCCTTAGTCTCCTCTTTTCCAAGCTGAAGAGTCCTAGCCTCTTTAATCTTTCCTCATATGGGACCCTCTCCAAAACCCTAATCATTTTAGTTGCCCTTTTCTGAACCTTTTCTAGTGCCAGTATACCTTTTTTTAGATGAGGAGACCACGTCTGTACACAGTATTCAAGATATGGGCGTACCATGGATTTATATAAGGGCAATAATATATTCTCAGTCTTATTCTCTATCCCCTTTTTAATGATTCCTAACATCCTGTTTGCTTTTTTGACCGCCTCTGCACACTGCGTGGACATCTTCAGAGAACTATCCACGATGACTCCAAGACCTTTTTCCTGATTCTTTGTAGCTAAATTAGCCCCCATCATATTGTATGTATAGTTGGGGTTATTTTTTCCAATGTGCGTTACTTTACATTTATCTACATTAAATTTCATTTGCCAGTTTGTTGCCCAATCACTTAGTTTTGTGAGATCTTTTTGAAGTTCTTCACAATCTGCTTTGGTCTTAACTACCTTGAGTAGTTTAGTATCATCTGCAAATTTTGCCAGCTCACTGTTTACCCCTTTCTTCAGATCATTTATGAATAAATTGAATAGGATTGGTCCTAAGACTGACCCTTGAGGAACACCACTAGTTACCCCTCTCCATTCTGAGAATTTACCATTAATTCCTACCCTTTGTTCCCTGTATTTTAACCAGTTCTCAATCCATGAAAGGACCTTCCATTTTATCCCATGACAGCTCAATTTACATAAGAGCCTTGTCAAAGGCTTTCTGGAAATCTAAGTACACTATGTCCACTGGATCCCCCTTGTTCACATGTTTGTTGACCCCTTCAAAGAACTCTAATAGATTAGTAAGACACGATTTCCCTTTACAAAAACCATGTTGACTATTGCTCAACAGTTTATGTTTTTCTGTGTGTCTGACAATTTTATTCTTAACTATTGTTTTGACTAATTTGCCCAGTACCGACGTTAGACTTACCAGTCTGTAATTGCCGGGATCACCTCTACAGCCCTTTTTAAGTATTGGCGTTACATTAGCTAACTTCCAGTCATTGGGTACCGAAGCCAATTTAAAGGACAGGTTACAAACCTTAGTTAATAGTTCCGCAACTTCACATTTGAGTTCTTTCAGAACTCTTGGGTGAATGCCATCGGGTCTCGGTGACTTGTTAATGTTGAGTTTATCAATTAATTCCAAAACCTCCTCTAGTGACACTTCAATCTGTGACAGTTACTCAGATTTGTCACCTACAAAAGCCAGCTCAGGTTTGGGAATCTCCCTAACGTCCTCAGCTGTGAAGACTGAAGCAAAGAATCCATTTAGTTTCTCCACAATGACTTTATCGTCTTTAAGCCCTCCTTTTGTATTTCGATCATCAAGGGGCCCCACTGGTTGTTTAGCAGGCTTCCTGCTTCTGATGTACTTAAAAAACATTTTATTACCACCTTTGGAATTTTTGGCTAGCTGTTCTTCAAACTCCTCTTTGGCTTTTCTTATTACACTCTTGCACTTAAGTTGGCAGTGTTTATGCTCCTTTCTATTTGCCTCACTAGGATTTGACTTCCACTTTCTAAAGGAAGTCTTTTTATCTCTCACTGCTTCTTTTACATGGTTGTTAAGCCACAGTGGCTCTTTTTTAGTTCTTTTACTGTGTTTCTTAATTTGGGGTATACATTGAAGTTGGGCCTCTATTATTATGTCTTTAAAAAGCACCCATGCAGCTTGCAGGGATTTCACTTTAGTCATTGTACCTTTTAACTTTCGTTCAACTAACCCCCACATTTTTGTATAGTTCTTCCTTTTGAAATTAAATGCCACAGTGTTGGGCTGTTGAGATGTTCTTCCCACCACAGGGATGTTGAATGCTATTGTATTATTGTCACTATTTCCAAGCGGTCCTGCTATAGTTACCTCTTGGACCAGCTCCTGCGCTCCACTCAGGATTAAATCTAGAGTTGCCTCTCCCCTTGTGGGTACCCATACCAGCTGCTCCATGAAGCAGTCATTTAAAGTATCAAGAAATTTTATCTCTGCATTTCGTCCTGAAGTGAAATGTTCCCAGTCAATATGGGGATAATTGAAATCCTCCACTATTATTGGGTTCTTAATTTTGATAGCCTCTCTAATTTCCCTTAGCATTTCATCATCACTATTACTGTTCTGGTTAGGTGGTCGATAATAGATCCCTAATGTTATATTTTTATTAGAGCATAACATGTCTATCCATAGAGATTCTATGGAACATATGGATCCGCTTAATATTTTTACTTCATTTGAATCTACATTTTCTTTCACGTATAGTGCCTCTCCTCCCCCTGCACGACCTGTTCTGTCCTTCCGATATATTTTGTACCCCAGAATGATTGTGTCCCATTGATTGCTCTCAGTCCACCAGGTTTCTGTGATGCCTATTATATCAATATCCTCCTTTATCACAAGGCATGTTAGTTCACCCATCTTATTATTTAGATTTCTAGAATTTGTGTACAAGCACTTTAAAAACTTCTCCCTGTTTATTTGTCTGCCCTTTTCTGATGTGCCAGATTCTTTCTTATGTGATTGTTTATCATCTGATCTGGCCCTTACATTATCATCTTCCATCCTCTGCTTCTGACTATAACCTGGAGATTCTCTATCATCAGACTCTCCCCTAAGAGAAGTCTGTGTCAGATTCACATACTCCTCTGCAGTAGTCGGCTTTCCCTCATCTCCTAGTTTAAAAACTGCTCTACAACCTTTTTAATGTTAAGTGCCAGCAGTCTGGTTCCACTTTGGTTTAGGTGGAGCCCCTCTCTCCTGTATAGGCTCCCCCCATCCCAAAAGTTTCCTCAGTTCCTAATGAATGTAAACCCCTCCTCTCTACATCATCGTCTCATCCACGCATTGAGACTCTGAAGCTCTGCCTGCCTACCTGGTCATGCACGTGGAACTGGGAGCATTTTTGAGAATGCCACCATAGAGGTTCTGGATTTCAGTCTCTTCCCTAGCAGCCTAAATTTGGCTTCCAGGACATCTCTCCTACCCTTCCCTATGTCATTGGTACCTACATGTACCACGACCACCGGCTCCTCCCCAGCACTACACATAAAAGTCTGTCTAGATGCCTCAAGAGATCCGCAGCCTTCGTACCAGGCAGGCAAGTCACTACACAGTTCTCCTGGTCATCACAAACCCAGCTATCTACGTTTCTAATGATCGAATCTCCCACTACTAACACCTGCCTTTTCCTAGAAACTGGAATTCCCTCCACAGGAGAGGTAACCTCAGTGCAGGAGGCAACCCCAGCACCATCTGGAAGGAGGGCCCCAACTATGGGAAGGTTTCCCTCTGCTCCCATTGACTGCTCTGCTTCCCTGGGCCCTTCTTCCTCCTCAATAGCACAGAGGCTGTCTGAGCGGAGGTGGGACAATTCTACAGTGTCCCGGAAAGCCTCATCAACATACCTCTCTGCCTCTCTTAGCTCCTCCAGTTCCGCCACTCTGGCCTCCAAAGACCGTACGTGGTCTCTGAGGGCCAGGAGCTCCTTGCACCGACTGCACACATACGCCACCCGCCCACAGGGCAGGTAATCATACATGCTACACTCAGTGCAATAAACTGGATAGCCCCCACCCTGCTGCTGGGCTTCTGCCTGCATTGTTTCCTAGTTAATGAAAGAGTGGTTTAAAGAAAGAATTTCTGAATGTAGTTCGGTTTATAGGTTTTAAGGAGAACACAGGGGCACAGTTAGAACTGACAAGGGACACCCACTCCCTTTCCGCTCCCCTTCCAAACTCCCTTGCAAAACTGCATATTAGCAGCCCCTGTTCGCAAAGCTCCCTGGTCACTTGTGCACGGCTTTATAAAGCCCTGGCCTGAGTGAATGCCCCACCCACTGATTAAGGCTCAGCCAATTACCAGAGGCTTCTAGCTTTCAAACCTTCCTTTGAAGCTCACAGCCTCCAACTGCCAGCCACAGCACATGGTCCTTCAACCAACCAAACAAACAAACAGACTGACAAACACAAGCTCAGCACACAGCAAGTAACCCCCAAACACAAACAAACACACACTACAGACAGTCACTTACCCCACAGATGCTGTCTGTATTTACTCCTCCTTCACCTGGAAAACTCCCTTGCGAAACTCCCTGTTAGCAGCCTCTGTTCGCAAAGCTCCCAATGTTCCATGGGAACAGGTGTCTGTATATTTTAGATTCATACATTGAAGAAGCTTTTCTCATGAACAACTTTTTAATCCATCCAAGTTCCATCTCCTCTCATGCTTAACACATAAGGACTGATATGCCTTTAAGGCCAGATTCTGCCCTTAGACTACCATGGGAGATGCACACATATCCGAGGGCACCACTTAGCCCTGGGCTGTCAATTCCCAGCATAGCGATTCGTTCTGCAGAGTGCACCTTGGTTAGCAAGTAGATTTGCTCTAGAAGTTTATTCTGTACCTGAGTGTTTGTTCAAGTCACTTTCCCTGTAGCAAAAGATAAATAAAACAAAAAGAGGTAGTGACTTCTGAACAGAGGCTCCAGCGGGAGCATTTACATCTTTCCCTTCTCCTATCCTTCACTGACACAAAGGCAGACAGGAAGCTTCTGAAAGCATCCTACCAACAAGAAAGAGAAGCACCAGATATCTCAGGGCACAGCCAGCAGCACTGACAAAGGCCTGGTCTACACTATGCGTTTAAACCGAATTTAGCAATGTTAAACCGATTTAACCCTGCACCTGTCCACACAACGAGGCCCTTTATATCGCTATAAAGGGCTCTTTAAACCGGTTTCTGTACTCCTCCTCGACGAGAGGAGTAGCGCTGAAATCGGTATTGCCATGTCGGATTAGAGTTAGTGTGGCCGCAAATTGACGGTATTGGCCTCTGGGCGGTATCCCACAGTGCACCATTGTGACCGCTTTGGAAAGCGATCTGAACTCGGATGCACTGGCCAGATAGACAGGAAAAGCCCCGCGAACTTTTGAATTGCATTTCCTGTTTGCCCAATATGGAGCTCAGATCAGCACAGGTGGAGATGCAGTCCCAAATCCAAAAAGAGCTCCAGCATGGACCGTACGGGAGATACTGGATCTGATCGCTGTATAGGAAGACAAATCTGTTCTATCAGAGCTCCGTTACAGAAGACGAAATGCCAAAGCATTTGAAAAAATCTCCAGGCTATGATAGACAGAGGCCACAACAGGGACTCAACACAGTGCTGCATGACAAGCCTAACGGAAAGCCAAAGAATCAAATGGAGGGAGGGGGGACTGAGGACTCCAGCTATCCCACAGTTCCCACAGTCTCCGAAAAGTATTTGCATTCTTGGCTGAGCTCCCAATGCCTGTAGGGTCAAACACATTGTCCGGGGTGGTTCAGGGTATATCTCGTCAATTTACCTCCCCCCTCACCCCCCGTGAAAGAAAAAGGAAAAAAAATCGTTTCTTGCCATTTTTCAGTGTCACCATATGTCTACTGCATGCTGCTGGTAGACACGGTGCTGCGGCGCTGAACAGCAGCATCCCCTCCCTTCCTTTCCTGATGGCAGACGGTACAAAATGGTGGAAAACCGTCATCATCCCGTGAGTGCTCCTGGCTGGCCTCGGTAAGGCCGGCTAGGGGAGCCTGGGTAAAAATGGGAATGACTCCCTGTCATTCCTGGCAGATGGTACAAAATGCTTGGTAACGGTCCTCATCATAGCAGCTGGAGCCTGAGCTCTATCAGCCGCCCCCCGCCCCTTTCGAGTCTAAAGAAAAGATTCTGTACTCCCTGGACTATCATAGCAGCGAGAGGCTGCGCTCCTCTCCCCTCAATCCTTTAATTCCTGCCTGGACTATCATAGCAGCTGGAGGCTGCCTCCCCCTCATTTTATCTTGCTAACAAGTCAGTGTTTCTTATTCCTGCATTCTTTATTACTTTATCACAGAAATGGGGGGACATTGCAACGGTAGCCCAGGAAGGTTGGGGGAGGAGGGAAGCAATGAGTGGGGTTGTTGCAGGGGCACCCTCTAGAATGGCATGCAACTCATCACTTCTGCGGGATCTCTGGGGCTCTGACCCGGAGCAGCTGTGCTCTCTGGCTCTCTAGTAGACTTGCCCCGTATTCTAGGCAGGACTGACTCTATTTTTAGACAAAACATAAAGAAGGGCCAGCCAGGAACACCCATGACAGCAGCAGACAGTACAAAATGATTGATAACTGTCATCACCAATTTCCAATTGCAAACTGTGCAAAATGACTGATAACCATCAACTCATCGCCAATTTGCAATGGCAGACGGTGCAATAAGTAACCATCTCTGCTACCTTGCAAAGGCAAATGAATGCTGCTATGTAGCACTGCAGTACCGCCTCTGTCAGCAGCATCCAGTACACATATGGTGACAGTGACAAAAGGCAAAACAGGCTCCAGGCTTGTCATGCTATGGCATCTGCCAGGGCAATCCAGGGGAAAAGGGCGCGAAATGATTGTCTGCCATTGCTTTCACAGAGGAAGGACTGAGTAACGACATTTACCCAGAATCACCCACGACTCTGTTTTTGCACCATCATGCATTGGGATCTCAACCCAGAATTCCAATGGGCGGGGGAGACTGCGGGAACTACAGGATAGCTACCCACAGTGCAACGCTCCAGAAATCGATGCTAGCCTTGGTACATGGATGCACACCACCGAATTAATGTGCTTAGTGTCGCCGCGTGCACTTGACTTTATACAATCTGTTTTACAAAACCGGTTTATGTAAAATCGGAATAATCCCATAGTATAGACATACCAAAGTATTTCACAGCCTTTGCCCGTCTGGCCTCTACAGTGCTGCTTCTTTGGAGTGAAAGAAGTCTGAACCAATACATCCTATTTATCCGACTAAAATACTCCTATAAAACCACAGAGTGGCGTGTATCGATTTACTGTCCCTATAATTCTTAGACTAAAGGCTTCAAGACTCACTTTTGACTGTTCAAAAGCTTTACAGGGAAACTATTCAATAGGTATATTTTTAAATCAGGGAAGCTACAGCTTAAAAATACACACAGATCATTAAAGAATAATATTGTACCAAGGGGTAAGATGTCCATCAGTGAGGGGAATAGGCTGTGGAAAGATCCATGAGGAAGTCTGCGTAATACATTTAAGGTAATTAGTTTCTGAAATCAAAGGGAGAACTTACAAAAAGGTAATATTTAAAAGTTATTATAGAGTCAGGGCACAAGAAGAAAAGTCAGACGATTCCAACAGCCCTCAAGAGATGAGACCCGCTACACAGTAGAGTCCATTTTAGCTAACATCATCTTGGTTTATCAGCACAGACACATATCCCTCATGACGAAGCAATCATCGATTGACAATTTTACAGCACATAATTTTACAACCGTTTTGTGGAGATGAATTTTGTAATCTAGATAATAATGGAGTTTGCCAACCAAGCAGGTTATCTCAAGTAGTCTCAGCAGTAATGCTGCAAACACTTGGAACCTAAAAATCTATTTTCCAAACATGATTTCTGACCCCATTACTTTGTCCATTCCAAGCTCCTTTTAGAGAAGTGCCCTCTGTTATAATATATTCCCCCTCTGCATATTTGTACTTTGACTATACCATAACATGTTAATATATTTCATTAATTAAGCCTGACCAGAATATGAAACAGCACAGCATCTGACTGATGTGGAATTCACCCAACTTACTTGTCCTTAGATGAGGATTTAGAAACAGAATGAAAAACAAAAAAATGGATGTATATTTGATTAAACTCCGGAGTTCAGTAAGGAACATGTTTAATTGCAAGTGTGGGTTTGGGATTATTCTTTTTTATGATTTTGATCAATATAGCCAGGGTCGTCCTCTAGTACCAAGAGAGCAGCAAACAGATTGCATGAGACTAATCACTCTCTCTTACTCAGCTCTGTGAAAAATAGATCAAAGTACTGCAAACCTTTTGGTATTTTTTTTTTTTTTGGCTGTTTCTCTCAGCTGGTCCCAAATGCAGCTCCTGACGGAATTTAAAGGGACACTGTCAAATTAAAAATCGTGGTTTTAAGAATTAAACAGCTTCACATCAGATTCAACTGGAAAGAACATTTAAAATGTAGGATTGGATGCTGCAAGGTGCTGAGCACCTTCTGCCCAGATGTTCAGTACTCTCAAACCCCATGGGAGCTGGTGATGTTCAGCCCTGGCCAGGATTGGCCTTGTATGAGCTCTCACTGTTAATATGCTGCTTGTTTCCTTTTTGCACTTCTTTCAGTCTGGAATTTGTTAGTCAAGGAAGCATGGTCCAATGGTTAGAGCATGACAGCATAAAAAGATGTGATCTCTATTCCAAGAGCCGCCACTGACTCATCAACTGACCTTGGGTAAGTCACTTCACTGCTTTGTACTCCATTTTCCCTGTCAGATGTAAACAGTGAGGTGGCAAAAATTGTAGACGATACAAAATTACTAAAGAGACTTAAGACCTAGGCAGACTGCAAAGAGCTACAACAGGATCTCTCAAAACTGGGTGACTGGGCAACAAAATGGCAGATGAAATTTAATGTTCATAAATGCAAAGTAATGCACATTGGAAAGCATAATCCCAACCATACATATAAAATGATGGGGTCTAAATTAGCTGTTACCAGTCAAGAAAGAGATCTTGGAGTCATTGTGGTAGTTCTCTAAAAATATCCACTCAATATGCAGCAGCAGTCGAAAAAGCGAATAGAATGCTGGGAATAATTAAGAAAGGGATAGATAATAGGACAGAAAATATCATGTTGATCTATATACATCCATGGTATGCCCCCATCTTGAATACTGTGTGCAGATGTAGTCGCCCCATCTCAAAAAAGATATATTGGAATTGGAAAAGGTTCAGAAAAGGGCAACAAAAATGATTGTGAGTATGGAACTACTTCCGTATGAGGAGAGATTAATAAGACTAGTACTTTTCAGCTTGAAAAGAGATGGCTAAGGGGAGATATGATTGAAGTCTATAAAATCATGACTGGTGTAGAGAAAGTAGATAAGGAAGTGTTGTTTACTACTTCTCGTAACACAAGAACTAGGGGTCACCAAATGAAATTAATAGGCAGCAGGTTTAAAATAAATAAAAGGAAGTATTTCTTCACACAACGCACAGTCAACCTGTGGAACTCCTTGCCAGAGGATGTTGTGAAGGCCAAGACCACAACAGGGTTCAAAAAAGAACTAGATAAATTAATGGAGGATTAGCCAGGATGGGCAGGAATGGTGTCCCTAGCCTCTGTTTGCCAGAAGCTGGGAGTGAGCAACAGGGGATGGATCACTTGACGATTATCTGTTCTGTTCATTCCCTCTAGGGCACCTGGCACTGGCCACTGTCAGAAGACAGGATACTGGGCTAGACAGACCTTTGGTCTGACCCAGTAGGGCCATTCTTATGTTCTTATAATATTATGGCACTTACCTCAGAGGAGGAGTGCAAGGCACAATTCCAGTGTTGCCAACTCTCATGATTTTACTGCAAGTCTCACGAAATTTGGTGTTTTACTTAAAGCTCCAGCTCTGGGAGTAAGGTGACATGGGGAGGATGTCAGATTGCATTTTAAAAATGTAAGTTTCTAGCCCTCATGACTGCAGAGAAAAAAAACATGAAAATGTGGCCTGATTGCACCCTAAAGGCTCAAAAACCCAAAGGGCAGAGAAAAGTACCCAATAATTAAAAAAAAAATCCTTGATTTTTAAACCAATATGATTTTGATCACTTGAGGTTGCCAGACTGTAATGTGTGGGAATGTGAGTGGTGTGTATATATACAGAGGACGCTGCATTATGATTCTGTTTCTAGTCAGTTTCACTTCTTGGTTCTTTCACATTAGCAGAAGGCTGCAATTTTTGTGTTGCATTAACTACCTGGGAATGTTTCAATCCAAACAAGTTTCATTAAAACATTTAGATTCATAACAGATTTTGTTTTAAAAAAATTAACAAAATCACAGTGACAGGATGAAAGCAACTAGTGCAGGAAAGTTTAACCAGTCAGACCCTTGTGCCTAAATCCATCTGTCTATCATCCTGTTCCCCTGAGACTGTTACCTCATTTCCCTTTGGACATTACTGCTGATTCTCAAATGCCTTCTCTCAGCTGCTCTTCCATGAACAAATCGCTTTACAACCAGGATAGGCTTGCCTACAGTGCGGCTTGGTGAATGGGTGAGGTTTGCTCATCAGGATGGGTCATGCATGTTTGAGTCAATGGATAAGAGAGGAGTATGTTTGGGAAGGGGTGCTGGGTTTTTTTTTTTCCTATCTATTCCCTCATGGGGAGTGTATTTGATGTTGGGATAGTGGTAGGAACAGTCCCTGTTCTGGAGGGTACCCCAAATTCATCAGGCTGAGCCCATGAGCTCTAAAGGAATTAACTGGGGTACAAGAAAGATCCTCTTCAAGGTATATCCGTCCCATTCCTGCCTGAAAACACTTCCCCACACAAACCATCATGTCAAGGAGGACATTCTTTCTCTCCTAGGTGTGGAGCATGTGAGGCAGAGGGGATTATATAGGTCTCCTCAAATTCTCATGCTGGATGGGGAATGGTACCAGCAGCTGCAGGCAACTAAGCAGAAGGGACCATTTTTACCACATCTCTCTAGATGCTCCAGCCCTCTCTTACTCCATGGCATCCCTGCCCAGGAACTCTCTCTCTAGCCCTCTGAATTTTCTGGCGCTTGCTTCTCTTATGTTGTCTCCTGGTCTGAGTACCCATCTCCATGCCCTTGCTGGATAATGATGCTAACAGAATTATTTCATGATTCCCTGACCAGAGGGTCCATGCAAGCCCCAAAGTTTTATATTATTTCTTCCTTGTGTATCCATACATCATCTATCAATCATTCGGGGTTGCTCATGGACCCTGTGTTTACAGCCCTGGTCTACGAAGACCCAATCTGCAAATTACTATCCATATCCATGCAGGCAACTAATATCTGTGTCCAGATGCACCAGCATCCTGGGGGATGCACATTCCTAGCTGTTGTCATTGTCCCTTCCCTGCTCCATAACCTAAGCCCATGGGCAGGCAAACAGCTGCACAGGGCTTAGTGAGAGAAGGCAAAAATAAGCAGAGTCTCCTCTATAGATACCGCTGTAGTAGTATCACACTAACCCATCACTGATGCTATCCGAATGTCAGCTATTGAAATGGAAGGTCCCAGGGCACCACTCAAGTACCAACTACTTGCTTTATCATGTTAGTAGCCAAGACAACCAACAGCCGAAGCAAGTGTGTGGAGTGCTTTGCAGTGTTAACAATCCTATTGGTTACCAACATGGCTGCTACAATAACAGTCATTCCTCCTCTGGTAGCCCCCTACATTGCACAAGATGAAGTGACCATCTTATCTTACAGCCAGCTCCATGCTGTGGGAAGCTAGCTAACAGCCTAAACTGTCATAAGGGTGTCATCAGCCACCGCAAGTTACCAATCCCCCACATCACCAAAATGCCATTTTACAATCCTTTGCTGCCTCGCTCCGGCAGGGCCCAACTCTCCATTTATCGATGAGGAGACAAGGAAGAGAATTTGACACATTCTATCCATTTCCACATTGGCAACAAGGATGTTCTCTCATCAGCTTTAAGTGTCAGAACACTAAAGCATGATCACTTGGCTTGGGTGCTAATGCTCTTTCCGGGAGACCCCATGGTTTGATGGAGAAACTCCTGGATCCAGGGAAAGGTAAGCTCTAGTGACCTTTGTGTCCCAAGATTGGCATGTCACCGTGTGCTTAGATGTGGCAGTTTCCCTGTACAGTCACTCATTCAGGAATGATTCCAATAGAAACGCAGTACCCGGTATTCTCGAGTACCCCTTCACCCCCCGAGGTTGGGCTCTCAGCCTTTAGAAATGCACCACCTGCCATGCCATGTGCTAATCCTCAGAATGCACTGCCTGTTATTCTGCATTGTTTATTGCAGGGACACCTATGGAGCTCATGCATTTTCCACTGCATTTACCCTAGAGACTGTCTGCATCTAAAACTGAATTGGCTGAAGGAATAGCAGCACTCATCCATGCTGCCAATCAAGTGAGCATTTATTTGCCAGCAAAAACAAGTTTAGTTCTTTAAGAAAGCAGCCAGAGTCAGGCACGAATTACAGCAGCCCTCGGCCAGCTCTCTTTAGTCAACAGTCTCACAAGCTTTCCCCACTACGTAGACACAGGTGACCAAACGTTAGTGACTATTTCACAAAAGCAGACTGCAGAATAGGGCTGATGGAGGGCATTAGAGCACCATTCTGTGCCTGCATACCTTGCCTATGCTGGCCAGGGTACACTATGTTAGTGCCTTGCTAGCAAGAAAAGGCTGAAGCACTAGTATGAAAAGATAAGTAAATGAGTTGAAACAGAAAAGACAGATGCCATTCCATTTTGCATATTTCAGGGAGGCTCTGGGTTGAACAGCTGTTTGCCTTCGGTTCCATATCCTATGATATGGATGCATCCAACCAAAAAAGAATAGCTCGTGTGGGAAAAGAGCCTGTTACCGAACTCAGAACGCCCAACCACCCAAGGGCATCAGAACTCATTCTATTCGGGCAATGTCAACATCCATTGCCTTCCTCCATAATGTACCTATTACTGACATCTGCAAAGCGGCCATGTGGACATCTGACCACACATTTGCCAAACATTATACTATCACGCAGGATACCATGGCAGACACCATAGTAGGCCACACAGTACTGTCTACAGTTGTCACTGCCACAACTCCAAAGTCCCACCAGCCATCGTGGGTACTGCTTCACATGCACCTGAAGTGGAGCACCCACAGGGAAAGCACTCGAAGAAGAAGAGAAAGTTACTCACCTTGCAGTAACTGAGGTTCTTCAAGATGTATGCCCTGTGAGTGCTCCACTCCCCGCCCTCCTCCCCTCTACTTTGGAGTATTATTCTGACCTCTCCACAGTAGAGAAGGAACCGAGGGGGGCACAGGAAGCGCGCGCTCACGCAGACTCTAAAGAGGCTGCGAGATAGCAGCTGAGCACGTGCATCCCGACCAAGCACTGCTACTACGAAGGTCAGTGGTGCCGGAATGCACCATCACCTGGAATGGAGCACTCACAGGGACACACATCTCGAAGAACCTCAGGGTTTGGCTACACTTGCAGGTGTGCAGCGCTGGGAGTTACAGCTGTCTTTGTACAGCTGTGTAGGGGAAGCGCTGCAGTGTGGCCACATTGAGAGCTACCAGCGCTGGAGTGTGGCCACATTTGCAGCATTTGCAGCGGTGTTGGGAGTGGTGCATTATGGGCAGCTATCCCACAGAGCACCTCGTCCCATTTTGGCACCATGGGTTATGGGAAGGGGGCGGAGGGTGCAGGTCATTCTGCTTCCTGTCCCAACGCCCCGTGATGCATCGCTTCACATCCCAGCAATCCCTGTTTTTCCGTCCACGTTTGGCGCCATCTTGACTCTCTCAACGGTTTCTGTGCAGCGCGATTTCTGTGGGAAATGGAGCCCAAACTGCTGAGGAGAATGCTGACGAGTCTCGCCAGCACATCACGTTGGCAGTTGAGCTATTCCTTAAGATCCAAAGTGATGAAGAGTCTGACAATGATAGCAAGTCGCCTGACGCGTATGACACTAAATTGCTTCTGGCATTCACAGAAATGCTCAGCACCATGGAACACCGCTTTTGGGCTCGGGAAACAAGCACTGAGTGGTGGGATCACATCGTCATGGAAGTCTGGGATGATGAGCAATAGCTGCAGAACTTTCGGATGAGAAAAGCCACTTTCATGGGACTGTGTGAGGAGCTCGCCCCCACCCTGCGGCGCAAGGACACAAGATTGAGAGTTGCCCTGCCAGTGGAGAAGCGGGTGGCTATTGCAATCTGGAAGCTGGCAACTCCAGACAGCTACCAATCGGTTGGGAACCTGTTTGGAGTGGGAAAGTCGACCGTTGGAATCGTGTTGATGCAAGTTTGCAGGGCCACTAGTCGCATCCTTCTAAGAAGAACCGTGACTCTGGGGAACGTGCAGGACATTGTGGATGGCTTTACACAAATGGATTTCCCTAACTGTGGAGGGGCGATAGATGGGACGCATATTCCTATTCTGGCACCACCCCACATAGCATTCGAGTACGTTAATCGGAAGGGGTATTTCTCTATGGGTCTCCAGGCGCTTGTGGATCACCGTGGGCGTTACATTGACATTAACACAGGCTGGCCTGGAAAGGTGCATGATGCACACATCTTTCGGAACACTGGCCTGTTCAGGAAGCTGCAGGCTGGGACTTTTTTCCCAGACCAGAAGATCACAGTAGGGGACGTCAAAATGCCTATTGTGATCCTTAGAGACCCTGCTTACCTGTTAATGCCTTGGCTCATGAAACAGTATACAGGAGCAAGGAATGGTTCAACTACAGGCTGAGCCGATGCCGAATGACTGTGGAGTGTGCTTTTGGCCATTTAGAGGGGCACTGGCGATCTCTGTATGGGAAGCTAGACTTGGGGGAAAGCAGCATCCCCATAGTTATATCCGCGTGCTGTACCTCCCATAATATTTGTGAAGGGAAGTGTGAAAGATTCAGTCAGGCATGGACCTCTGAGGTTCAACACCTGGAGGCTGAATTTGCACAGCCAGAGAGCAGGGCTACTAGAGAGGCCGCAAGGATTAGGGATGCCTTGAGGGAGGAATTTGAGGCTGAAAACCAACAGTAATGTTTGGTGCCTTGCACGGGAGTGAAGTGCAATGGTTACAATGTTAGTAGGAATCTGTGTTTCCTAAGCTGATTTGCAGTGCCTGTTTCTTTCCTGGGCTAAGATACCTTTGACTTTCTGCAATAATAAAGACTGTTTTCAAAGCCAAGAATTCATTTATTGAAAAGAAAATAACTTTATTGACAGACACACAACATTTTGGGAACCTAAAAGGGCAGGGGATGGGGTGGGGAACTGTACAATCACAGGTTTGAATATGTCCTGTCTCGAGTGCTGTGCAATGACTGCTGCACTTCAGGATGCCTATACTGCATGGTGATGGGGGTTGAGTGCAGAGGGTAAGGGTCGTAGTTCTCAGGGCTGGTTGGTGAACGTACAGATGTTGGAGGCAGCTGGTGGTGGTAAGAACCTGGATGCTGGAGAAGGGGGTTTTGAGCTGACATTGGGGAACAAGGGAAAGAGCTTTGGGACGGGGGGAGCGGCGCGGTAGTGCTCTGCCTGCATGGCTACGAGCACCTGGATAGTGTCTGCTTGGTGCGCCAGGAAGCTTATCAGCTGCTTTGCGCTTTTTTTCCTGGCTGCTGTGTTTTTCTGGCGGATCCTGCTTTCCCTTTCCCTCCAGTCCTGCACTTTTTGATTCTCTGTGACTGAGTGATCCATAATTGCTTGCAGCATGTCTTCTTTGCTTTTTTGCGGCTTCTTCCGGAGGTTGTGGAGTCTTTGAGCTGTTGATAACACGGGCAGCTGAGAAGTCAAGGTCGCTTGTGGAAAGGCAAGAAAGGCAACACTTAACAGAGGCAGTATTGTTTATATCGGACAGCTATTCCCACACAGTGAAGGAGTTTACAGTCTTCACAATAGCATAATTTTCCCATATCAAAGAGAGCACATGTAACCCACAGGAGCCCTGAAATGGTGAGTAAGGGGGACTGATTGCTTCAGGGCTGTACTGTCCTCGGGGTTTCTGTGCATTGGGGAAAGGAAACAGCTGCAGGGGGCACCTACACTGAACACTCTCCCAACATTTTCCACAGGAGTTGATCCTGGAAGATATCTCGCTGCTGCGGGTCACGTGGGAAGAGCAGCAGGGTCTTCTACAGCAATGCAGATTCCGCCCTGGCCCCTATGCAGCTTGCCTGTGTCTTGCAATGGTCCCCCCACCCCTCGCGGCACAGTGGCACGGATGCATTAGCCTGACTGGGACAAGGACCACAGTGGTTCTCCCAATAAACTTGCGCAAGCGCATTGCCCACGCTATTCCACATTTAGGCATGCATGCAGCCCTAACCCTCCCTCCTCTCCCAAAAAATTTCCATCCTGAAAATAAAAGCCGCTTACCAGGAACCTGCTCCTCTGTTTGTCCTCCATCAAGTACTGGCTGCTGTGACTGGCTACCTTCCTCCTGGCTTGAGAAGAGCTCCTGGCTGCATGCCTCCAGAGACTCCGGGGTGTCTCCCCCTACCCCAGTACCCTCACTATTGTTTCCTCCTCCCCGCCCTCCTCCTCCTTTCCCCCCTTGCTCTGAAGTGTCCATCATGGTCCTCGGATTGGCGGTGGGGTCACCCCCAAGTATCGCGTAAAATGTAATGTAATTGTAAAAATGGCAGGTACTGGGGGCAGCGCCAGAGCGGCGGTTTCCCTCATGGGCTTTGCAATAGGCACTCCGCAGCTCCTTCACTTTAACCCTGCACTGCAGCATGTCCTGCTCATGGCCCCTTTCCTGCATGGCCCTTGATATCTGCCCATAGGTATCGTAATTCCTATGGCTGGAGCACAGCTGGGACTGCACAGCTTCCTCTCCTCAAACACTGATGAGGTCCAGCAACTCGCCATTGCTCCATGTTGGGGATCGTTTGATGCGTGGAGGCATGGTCACCTGGAAAGATTCACTGATTGCACTCCACACCTGGCTGAGCAAACAGGACGGGGATTTTTAAAGGGCGGGTCACTTGAGGCCAGGGCAGTAGAGTTTGAAATGATGAGCAGAGTGGCTGAACAGGCATTCTGGGATACCTCAGAATACCTCTGGAGGCCAATAATAGCGGTTTTGGTGGCCACACTGGCGGAGCAGCGCTGCATCACCAGCGCTGCAGTTGTTATTCCCCAGGCCGAGGTGGAGTACAGCCAGCACTGTAGCCAGGGAGATACAGCGCTGTATGTGCCTTGCAAGTGTGGACGGTGAGTGAGTTGCAGCGCTGTAAAGCCACCACCAGCGCTGCAACTCTCCAGTGTAGCCAAGGCCTCAGTTACTTCAAGGTGAGTAACTTTCTCTTCCTTGGTAAGCCGCTATTGGCTTAGCAGCAAGTTTGAAGTGCCTCCCTGGCAATGCTGTGTTATCAGATGCCTGAAGAGGCATGTAGGATGCTGATTTTATTTATTTATTTATTTGGTTAACTTTACTCCCTGGTCTTCAGAGAAAGCACATTGCTTCCTTATAGGGAAAAAAGGGGCCTGTTCTCTCCAATAGGGTAAAGATTATGCATTACTTCCTTCCAGAGTCAACTTGAACTCTGCTGCTGCTGCTGGGATTGAACCAGCACTTCTAAAAGCTCAGAGCCTCTGCCCAGCTGGCGTGTTTGTGTTTCAGCTGCAGCTCCTTGATTGCTGAGAAAACTTATGAAAAAGGGCAGCAGAGATGTAAATCAAGGCAGCCAGACCTTGGAGTTGTACAGACCATTGATCTGTCTGGAAAAACAAAGGGTCATGACATCTTCCTTCTGTACAACCCCGCTTCAGATTTACAAACTTGGGAGCCTGCTTTATGCAGGCGACTCGGGAAGTACGTGAACTTGGCTGCCTCTCCAGGGGCCTTGGAGCAGGGAGCCCAAAATCTTCCACTTCCTCTGACCTTAAATCTGGAAGACACACATTTCCTCTTGAAACAAACTTCTGATCTGTATGCTTCTGGTGCTGGAGCATGTATTTATGCTCCATGGCTGCTCCTTCATGGACTCCCAGCCAGTGCATCACTCGACAAGTCACTCCTTTGATCCAGTTCCTATGACAAATTACTCTTTGGATGCATGCAGGCTCCTAGTGTACTCTAAATGTCAGATGTTTATAGTACATCAGAGTAAAAGAATTCACATCAATTATAATTATCTTTCGAATGCCACTAGGCTTGTGCTATTCCCTTATTGCTGGAGTTCTCAGAGTTCCTTTTCTTTTTCCTTTAAGATGAAAGTCAAAAGAACAAAAGATGGAGAAAATAGAATTTCGACAGTGTGGTCTGGCAGTGTGTCTGCATGGCTGATAGGGAAGTGAAAATCCCATCTGCAGTCTGAAATGGCTGAGGGCAGAGAGCTGTCCTGGGGTAGAGATACTTTTATCTTCGTCTGGAGACTGAGCAGAGCCAGCTATTATTTACAATGCACAAAAGAGAGCATTCTCCCCCATCCTCCGAGCTCTGTTAGTACAACTGTGACCCCCACTGCCAGTCCACCACTTCCTGTGACCTTATTAGGCCTTGCATGCTAAGAAGCTTTGGGCCTTTTCACTACTTGGATGGCAGCTCTTACGGGAAATAGTTCACATGCTTCCCCATTTGATCACATAGATATCTCCACAGTGTGTGTGCACACATTTTCATGTGTAAGTATAATAATATGCACATGCACAAGTGCTGTCATGTGCTTCTGGATGAAAGGTGTGATATTGAAGAGCAATGCAAATGTACGTTTATAGGTGGTTCAAAACTCAGTGTCATATAGATGCTTGAAGAAAAATTCAGCGTTATATTTCTTTACCTGATATTGCATCCAGAATGGAATGGCTGCTTATTTCTTATTCAAACTGTGGTGGAAAAGGACCGTTACAATAGAAGTGTTTGGTTTTTATATGCATTTCCTGTGGCATGCGCTCACAAACACACGATGAAACAGTGTGCTGCGTTCAGGGCCGGCGCTAACATTTAGGCAGTCTAGGCAATTAGCTAAGGTGCCAGGATTATTGAGGGGGCGGCATTTTGCTGGGGGGGGCAGGCGGCCTGCGGCAGCTCCACCAGAACCACGGACCAATGGGCCCTCCGCAGGCATGCCTGCGGCAGCTCCACCAGAACCGCGGGATCAGCACGGGAGGCGGCGAAATGGCCATGCACCTAGGGCGTGAGAAACCCTGGCGCCGGTCCTGGCTGCATTCAGTTTAAAAGGAATCTGGAGCCTCTGCAGTGCAGTTGGTAAATCCCAGTGTTTGCCTGTGAGAGGACAGATCAGAATGGTGTAGTTTAAATTAACATAAAAGCTTTCCTATTTTGCACAAGGTGCATTCCCTGGGGCTGGTGGCTGTTTCTGTGTGTCTGACTCCTACTTTACCATTTCATTAATGATTCTCCAGGTGCCGAGACTGAGCTCCACATTAATGTAGCTGTCACTTCCTAGGAGGAGGGGGAAAAATGCACATTGTTTTCACTTGTTCTTCTCATTTGAATCCTTCCAGATGATCCACTTGGGAAGTCGTTGCTTAGAGATACCCTCTTGAAAAGTTCCTGGAATTGCTTAAAGTCATCCACATTCTGTGGAGGCAGAGGCATAAGGGCTCTGTCTGGAGCTGATGGAGAGTTAGGAGTTGGTGAATCAGGGTATGGTTCATAGCCCACCTCTTCCAGGGGGGTTCAGGGGCTTTAGATGTAGATGGGGCTGGAGATAGGGGCGCAGAAACAAGCTTGTGGTCTGGTGGAAGAATCATGAGGGTGAGTGGCAGCAGGAGCCAGCCAAGGGTACCACTGAGGCCAAGACATGGGATAAGAGAAGTGAGGTCCTGCCCACGGGGGAGCAAAGTAGGGAAACCGAGGCTGGTGCTTGTGAGCTGTGTCCTGAGGTATAAATGGCTCCGCTGGAGGAGGAGAGGCAGGTGAGGAGAACTTGGCCTGCTGTTGCATATCGAGCTCACTGTCAGTGTAGGGTAGCCAGGTCAGGTGAGGAGAGCGGCTGGTCAACAGTGAGCATTGTGTGTCAAGAAACGGAGAGTCAGGCTCAGGGGCCACTGAGATGTCATCCTGATTAAAAATTGCGCTGCTCCTGGGCTGTGATCCTGCTGAGCATGATATGTGATCACCAGCACATATTGACTTCTGCTTTACTTTCACTGGTGCCACGGGCCGTTTGTAGGTGCCCTGTGAGAGGTCCACTCCTGCTGCTGGAGTGATAGGCAGGCTGGTGTTGACGTTCTTGTCGGCACCAGGGTAGAACATGCTGTCAGCACCGGGTCTATTTTCGGTGCCAAGGGGACCAGTGCCCAGGAGACCTCCCCGCTATGTGAAGCCAGGTCCCTGCCTCTACGTGCCACGGGAGCCATGGCTGAGGTGCTGGGACGGTCGGAGGTGCCTGCCTTCAGTGCTGTCAGCACTGAGGGTAATGATCTCACAGGAGACCCTTTACCCTTTTGAGGCTCTGCACGGAGACAGTTGGGCTTCCTGCCTCTTCACTTGAGAGGGTGAAGCCGCGCTCCCAATCAGTTTCGACCTGGCCGGGGAGCGTGAGGGAGAGGGTTTGACATTGCGCATCTCCATAGGTGCATTTTCAGCTGCAGGTCCCTGTCACAACGAGTCCTGGTTTTCAGGCTGGTACAATGGACACACTTCGCAGGGACATGTCTCGCCGAGGCACTTCACACAGCATGAGTGTCCATCGGACCATGGCATAGGCTTCTGACAGGAGTCACATTTTGTAAATCGTGAAGACCCAGGCATTATTGCACTAGAAATGCCAGGGGAGAGTGTCTCAACGGGAGATGAACTTGAGGGGAAACAAAAGTTTTGTTTTTTTCTTTTTTAAACTAGGTAACTATTCTAAAGGAAGGGAAATAGCTGGGATGTTTCTAACTAGCTATTTCTATATTTTTGAACTTATTTCCTTCAGTGACCAGGGAAGAGGTTCAGCACTGTCCTGAGTCCCGTCTTCAGCTGAGGACGGTGAGAAGGAACGGAGGGGGGCATGGGACACGCACACTCAGGCAGACTCTAATGAGGACGCAAGACAGTAGCTCAGCGCATGCGTCCCAACCAGGCACTGCTACTGAAGATCTCCGATCAATGGTGCCGGGACGCACAATCACCTAGAGTAGAGCACCCACAGGGACAGTACTCGAAGAAGAAGAGGGGCTTCCTGAAGCTCCTACTTACTTTCTCTTCAGAAGAGCTGATGAAGGACTGATATGAGGAGCCCAAGAATAATAAGGAACACAAAGGAGATAACAACACAGTGAGAATGCACTGCAGTCAAGCTCACATGCCCTTCTGGAGCACACAGTGTGCAGGGGTAATGGGTGTAGAGCTCCGACACACCTTGTTAACCTTGTTAGTCACTAGCACTATTGTCACTAATTACCACGATGCTCAGCTGCTAATGTAGCTTCGCTTAGTAATAAACTGAGGGATCCTAATGTTCCTTGCATTCCATTTACACACACACACACACACGCACGCCCCTCTATTTGGGGAGCTAGTAATACCATGTTCCAGTCGGTCCACATTCTGTGCTGCTAAAGGCAAAGACTCCAGTTTGTGATTGTACTTCAAGCACAAAAAGCAGAGCAAGTGATGCTACAGCTTGTGACAAAGTTCCTCCTCTGCCTTGGTAGGTCCTGCACTTTCCAGTGGATTTGCTTGCCTCAAAGGTTCACAGCAGCCCTCAGTTTGGCCATTTTTGCCACTGGCTCAACCCGCCATTCACTCAGCTAACCTCATCACTGGCCAGCATGTGGGAAAGGGAGGAGAACAATCCCTGCAGTCTCTGTTGTCCCACCTAGTGGGTCAGAGACAGGCTACAGACCTTCCCCTCTGATACGACTCTCAGTCCAGATCAACTCCTCTTATGTCAAATAGGGAGTTGGAGGAATGGGAGGAACCCGGGCCCACCCTCTACTCTAGGTTCCAGCCCAGGGCTCTGTTTATCGCAGCTGTCTACAATGTCTCCTGTAACAGCTGTGTGACAACTAAAACTCCCTGAGCCACTTCCCCATGACCTCCCCCCAGCACTTTTTTTGTCCTCACTGCAAGACCTGATGCCTGATGGTGTTGTATATTCCTCAGTCCTCCAGCAGCACATCCTCTCACTCTCAGCTCCTTACGTACCTCTCCCTAACTGAAGGGAGGTCTTTCTTTTTAACCAGGTGCCCTGATTAGCCTACCTGCCTTAATTGGTTCTAGTAGCTTCCTAATTGCTTCAGGTGTCCTAATTAGCCTGCTTGCCTTAATTGGTTCTAGCAGGTTCCTGATTGTTCTGGAATAGTCCCTGTTATTTTACCCAGAGAAAAGGGTCCTGCTTAATCTGGGGCTAATGTCTCTACCTTCCACCACTCTCCTGTAGCCATCTGGCCTGACTCTGTCACAAGGTCCATGGGTGGAGATGGGAGTGTGTGCAGGGCCATTGCCCTCCCAAACTATATATGTTGATAAAAAATTACTAATATTTTCTATGCACCTGTGACTCCTTACATGAGGGATAAAGCCAACTGGAACCCAACTGTCTCTCCTATGTCTGTCCCTCACGGCTGGTATCTGTGTGATCGGGATTTGAAGATGAAGCAACTATATGCAACTGCCTTATTAGCGGCTAGCTATTTCCAATTGACTTAGGTTATGTCTATACTACCCGCCAGATCGGCAGGCAGCAATCCATCCAGCGGGGGTCAATTTATCGCATCTAGTCTAGACACAATAAATTGACCCGAGTGCTCTCTCGTCAACTCCTGTATTCCACTGGTACGAGAGGTGCAGGTGGAGTCAATGGGTGAGCGTCAGCTGTCGACTCACTGCAGTGAAGTCACCGTGCTGAGCAGATCTAAGTATGTTGACTTCAGCTACATTACTCATGTAGCTGAAGTTGCGTAACTTACATCGATTCCGCCTCTCTGCAGTGTAGACTAGGTCTTAGATGATGTGTTAGTGTGTAAGAGTGCTGATACTGTGGTGCAAACAGACACACACGTGAAGAGCTCAGTTACCAACAATTTCAGAAACATACTCCCAAATATTGCTATCTATACATTACAACAAAGAGTGCTCAAATGCATGGCTAGGCTATTAGACAGTTCAGTGTTGCTGGTAGGCGGTACCACATCTTTGACACCATAATTGGTACTTCCTTCCATAAAGCATGAGTACTACTTTAAAACATTGCAATGAACCTTTTAAAGTTTTAACATCAAGTGACATAACTTGATGGCCTTGTCCAAAAGCTAGGAAACATAAAATGGAAGGTTTTTTTTGTAAAGGCGACTGTGGAACCGTCGGCGTCTGTGCCACAGCAAGATTTCACAGCACCTCTAGGCCAGGCCCTGTCACCGCCTGCCTTGGCTCTAGACACTTTATCGCAAGTACTGCAACAGATTCTCAAATCATTGGATGCAGTGAGTATGGGTTCTCTCAGCACAGGTCTGACTGAAGATGGTATGAGAACCTAACTGTTCCTACAGGTCTCAGCAAAGAAAAATCAATTGGCATAATCAACCACATCTGCCTGGTTTTCAAAGCAGAATGTATGGGAAGCACAACTGTTCTTTTTCAGTTTTCCATTACAAACAATTTCCTTAGGTTGAATGGAATATTCAGCAAGATTCTGTATTCTGCTTTACATGCCATTGCTTCCACTGTGAGAAGGACTATGTGGACAATTCAAGTCATCAAAAAAGGTGTGCAGAACTGCAAAAAAATTCTCTGAAAAATTGTCTTTTTAACATGCTATTTCCCAGGTTCTTGTGAAATGTATGGAAAAGTGGCAATGCTTCAAACACGGTGAAGAAACAGGATCAGTAGCAGTGAAGCTTTCAGCAAATCATAAAAATAGTGTGGACAGAAACTGGGATTACCTTACAAAGATTTGTAATAGTGTCAAGTTACTTTCGAAGCTTGGTTTATCATTTCGAGGACATGATGAGGGAAAAGAATCTAAATTGAAAGGGAATCTTCCTTAATTTTGTAATTTCTTTTCAAAATCTGATTCCACTTTCAAGAAAATGCAGGCAAATTATTTTAACTACACAAGCCTTGTCTTTCAAAATGAAGTGCTAGAGATTTGTGCAGATTTAGTTTGTAAAGAAATTGTATGGCAGTGAATGAGACTGGTTTCTTTGCTGTAATTTCAGATGAGGCCAGGTCATTTAAGACAGAGCAGCTTTAAGATTGTATCTGATATGGAGACCTAGGGATTAACAAAAGGTTTGTGTGCTTCATCAATTTCTTGCCTTCCCAAAATGCAAATGGCATTTATACCACAATAAGAAAAGCTTTGGAGACAACTAGATTACAGAATCTACTGACAGTTGCACAGTCTTATGATGTCAAGCATCAGAGGACAAAGAGTCCTGTGGCACCTTATAGACGAACAAATGTTATGGTGATTCTTCTGTGATGTCAGGACATGTAGCTGGGGTTCAGCACTGAATGCAAAAGATCATCCAACTGCAATATACGTACATTGTATGGCACACAAACTCAACTTCATCCTCGTGGAATGCTCCAAAGTTGAAGTCCTGTGGGCTTTCTTAATATAATTGAAAAATTGTATTCTGTCTTTGTGGAGCCAAGCAATCAGAGTTTTCGCAACATGCAGAAAGCTTTGTCTTGTGTCAAGAAATTGTGCAGCCCAGTGACATGCATTGGCCATGTAAATGTAAAAGTGTGTTTGCAGTAAAAACATTATGCG
Organism: Gopherus flavomarginatus; assembly: GCF_025201925.1. Classification (NCBI taxonomy): domain Eukaryota; kingdom Metazoa; phylum Chordata; order Testudines; family Testudinidae; genus Gopherus; species Gopherus flavomarginatus. The sequence continues at coordinate 53,392,456 of NC_066624.1, forward strand.
GTGTCTTAAAGAACTCAGCGAAAAAGGCAAAAAGTCGTCTCTAGAAGCAAATGGCCTTTATCATGTGTGGCGTTTCATTCATTGCGTGATTATCTTTCTGCATAGTGTAACCCCAAAGGAGAGTACATAGATTCCTGGGACTCTGTCTGCTGGCAGCTCAGGGAGAGGCACGCTGTCCCTGGTAGGGAGCAGGAGCCAAGGCAGTCTCACAGTCTACCCAGCAACCAATACAGAGTGACAGGCCTTCCCAAGGAGAAGCCATTTTGTAGTCAATCTGGAGCCAGCCAGGAAAAGGGCAGGACTAGCTGTGTGGGGAGCTGATGAGTCCCAGGCCTGCATGCAGGGTTTCCCCTGAGAACAGGCCTCTAGGGACCTGACCGCAGATCCCTCAGCAGGGTTTTTGCTTCCCCACTGATGATTCCCAATTTGTAGCGTTTGCTGGGAAATTTCCCCAGCCAGGCTGAGTTCGCCCTCCAGCTCCCTAGGTGAGACCAGTCACCACATGGTCAGCTCTGCTCTGTCTGCTAGTCCAGGGAAGCTGCCTGCTGAGTGTCTGACTGGAAGCTGGGCTAGGAGGCTACAGTTTGGATGTTAGTGTAGTTGTATAACCTACACTCTTGAGCCCTTCACCCCTTTGTGGTGAGGGGAAATCCTGGGACTGACGCAGCCCAATTCCTGCCTGAGGAAGATCCCTGCCAGCAGAGCCGGCTTTAGGCCTATTCCACCAATTCCCCTGAATTGGGCCCCGCGCCTAAGAGGGCCCCGCACCCAGTGAGAATCCCTTCCCTGGCTAGAGGCGCCTTTTTAATTTTTACTCACCTGGTGGTGCTCCGAGTCTTCAGCAGCACTTCGGCGGTGGGTCCTTCAGTGCCGTCGAAGACCTGGAGCGAGTGAAGGACCCGCCGCCGATGTGCCACTGAAGACTCGGAGCACCGCCCAGTGAGTACAAGCCCCAAGTGATTTTTTATGGTTTTTTTAGTCATCGCTGCCGGGGTCCCGTTGAAACTGTTCGAATTGGGCCCCGCACTTCCTAAAGCCTGCCCTGCCTGCCAGCAGACAGCAGACCCTCTGCAGTGACTGAGGAGTCCAGCGTCATCTTCGAACCTGAGGATCATTCATTGAGTTTGTGAGTGCACCATCTTTTAGTTAGTTAGTCAGGGAATTTGTTTTGAGGACCCCCTACTCCCTGAACTATGTCCTCAAGCCAGGGAGTATGAGTTTGAGGATTTTATAACCTACTGCTTATTACACCTGTGAAGGGATTTACCACCTCTTCCCACTTGTGAGTCCTTTGGGCTGTACTGAACCCAGTCAGTCACACTGCTAAACCACTGCAGAGAAAATTATAGGTCATCAAGACCCCAGCAAAGTAAGCGTACCAACGGGACACTAATTCTACATTTGCTACATCAAGTCACAGGTATTTTCAGTGTGGGCACCAGTGACCCTAAAAATAGTGTTTCACCCTGTTATGTTATATTTGTCACTTGTTTAATATAATTATTGTGTTGAATATATTTTTATGTATTTGTGTTTATTTCTTGGAAGTCTCTAACTATCTGGCAAGTAAGTGGGGATTACTCTGTAGTTAGAATTTTCCGCCCAAGCTGCCCTGGTGACCCTGCCAGGAAGGAGCGAGGGAGGTGGAGGCACCGCCAAATAATTTCATAGGAAAAAAGGAAAGAAGATACACACTGCTGAGTGGGTAGCGGGATCCAAAAGAACCCAGACCTGTCCATCAAAACCTGTAAGCAGATTGGCATTAAAGGAGGTAACCAGGTGGAGAAGGGCGCTACAATATTATGAAAGTTGTTCGTGTCTCTCACAAAAGACTTCAAGGTGTTGGTACCATGCTTGCAAATGCTTCATCTATCATAGGAAAAATGAAAGTGTACTTTGAAAAATGCAGAAGTGAAGAAGGCTGGAAAGAAACATGGAAAGAAATGTCAGTATTCTGCTGAGACCGCAACATTGCAGTGCCGGATGAAGATACTTCAACCAAGAAAAAAGAAGAATTGTAAAAGTCTCAGCAACTCTACGGACTTCATTGTCCCAATAACTGTGAGTCAAAGAGAGCATGTAGAAGAACCAACAAATACTCATGAAACGCCCGAGACTATAAATGTGCCTGAAAAAAACAGGTGAGATCAGCAGTTACACCTTCCTGTTTTGGATTGCATAATTGTACAATTAGAGAGACCATTCTCAAAAGAATCAATGGAAATTGCTGAAGTCTGTGATTCAGTGTTAGGTTGTGATAAAAATAGCATTCAGCCACTCTTGCAGAAATATGCATTCCCCTTCACCTTGCAGCTGGAGAAATTGACCTTTTTGCTGGTACTGAATCTCTTGTTACCTTTCAAAGAATTAAAAAGAAATACCTCAAATCATGTACCCAAACTATTACAGACTCATTCAGTTAGCTCTCATATTGCCAGTTGGAACGGCCACATCACCAAAAGTTTTTCTGCTACGGGACAGATTAGAAACTGGTTGTGTTCACAGAATCATAGAATAGACGAGAAAAGAAAGATTTTCTTCACTGGCTTTCTTCACACAGAAGCCGATTTAACTGCAAGACTGATTCCTAAGAACATTATGGGTGTTTACACTAACTGAAGAGAAAGAGAACTGCATCTAAATTAAGCTAAATACAGTATTTCTAGACAATACTGGGTTTACAATGGCTCAAAAGGGGCCCCGGCCCAGCCCACTCCACTTGTGCTACGCTCGGAGCAGCTGGGTCCTCTCCACTCCTCCGGCTCCTCCCCCCCACCGCTCGCTCCTCTTGGCCAGCAGCCGGCTGAGGGCTCCTGTCTGCCCCCATCACTGGCAGGCAGCTGCCGAAGGAGATGGGGGTGGAGAGGAGCCCTCAGCCGGTGACCATCTGCTTCGGGCTCCCCAGGGGTAAGGCCCGCCTCTCCCTGCCGCTCTGCGGAAGTGGCGGGCTGGGAAGTTGATGGCTGCCTCCCCTCCCCAAGCACCCCATGCGAGTAAATGCCTCCTCTGCCGTGGGCAACTCCAGTGCCAGGCAGGTAGGGCTGGGTGGAGCCTTGGCACTGCAGGTGCTCCCAAGCTTCAGCTGTCCTGCCTCCTGGCACTGTGCTGGGAGGGAGGATCCCTGCTCTGCTCTGGCTCAGCAGAGCCGGGGGGCAGGGAGTGGAGGAGTTAGTCTGTGGGGGGGATGCTGGGCTGAGGGGGTGGGAGGTGCTGGGCAGTGGAGGAGATTTGTATGTTTTGGGATTCTAAGCTGTGCGGGTCTGTTGGGGGAGGGCACTGTGTAGTTGTGGTGATGAGGCTGTAGGAAAGGGTACTGGACAGTGGGGGAGATCTGTGCATGTTGGAGCCCTAGGGAGTGGTGGTTGTGTGTGGGGTGCTGGGCAGTTGTGGTGGGCTTGAAGGAGGGGGGTTCTGGGCAGAGGTGGTGGGTGTGCAGGGCACTGTGCATTTGTGCGTCGGGGGGTGCTGGGTAGCGCTCCATGGACCCTCCCCCAAGCGGAGGGGACACGCTAGCAGCACAAGGCCAGGCGAGCCAGTGTGTATCTGGCGTATCTGATGGTTTGTAAACAGTGCCCTCACACTGCGCAGAGCAGGGCTGCCCCTGCCATGCCATGCCCCATTACCCATGGCCGGCCTCTTGCTCCAGGGACCAGCCTTCCCATGCCAATGTTCCATTGCCCCAATGGGGGCCCACAAATATGTTTGGCGCCTGGCCCACAAAAGATTCATTCGGCCTTGTTTCTATAATAAGACAATATTTGTGTGTCTCTAAAACTAGAGATAGTTACATAAAAGTGCTCATGGTAGCTCGTAAACATATCAAATAATTAAATTACAACAAGAAATCAAGAGTGATTAAATAATAAATGTACACTCTGATTTCAAATACGTTGTAATTTTAATATCAGTAATAATCAGTACATTCAAGCGTCAGACCTATATTCAAAGCCGTCCCTAGCGGACAGCAAATCAGGGTGACCACTGCGGGCCCCGCGCTTTGGGAGACCCCATGGGCCGGCTCCATTGGCCGGTACCACATGGGCAGCAGGTGAAGCGATGGCTGGGGGAGGCTACCCCTAGCCCCACCTCTTCCACCTGAGAGAGAGCGCGGTGGGCGGGAGAGTGCACCACGGCGGCGCTGCAGCCTCCCCAGTTCCCTGGAGCCCAGCGGCAGTGCTAAAGCGGGGCGCTGGGGGGGCAGAGTTACAGAAGTCAAACTCCACCTATGCACAGCACATAGTGGAGGCCTAACTCGCTCCGTACTTTACGAATGGGCTTGGAAGGACTAGTTTTGGTTTTTTTGGTAAATGTCTATTTCATCATATACACTAAAATTGATGAAAAATATTTCAATCAGTAACTGCAATTTACAGAGGAAAAGTGAGAAAAATTTTGGTTGAGAAGCTGATTTGTGGATATTTACTTTGCATATTTTAACATGTGACGTTGACAATTTGTGTTTCAATGGTTATAAAAAACTAACTTTTTCAATCTCAACATCAACTGTCATTAAATAATCATCCTTCCTTCCCCACATAATTTCCCACACCTATGAAATTTTAAATCAACAAAACTCTAAATTTTTTTAAATAAACATTGACATTATCTATCAAAATTATTTAAAAAAAATCAAAAAAATCTAATTCTGCCACGCCTATTTATGACTGATGAATTAGGCTAACTTCTCTCACCCCAGGAAGAACAGACTGGGCTTTGCTAACTGTCAGGATACATCTATACATAGTCTCTGGGTACTTGGCATAGAAGAGCCTACAGAAGCAACAGAATTCTCAATCTATCTGAACCAACACAAAAATCTTGGCTAAGACGATGTTAAAGTTCGAGGCACATGCCTGGACATTGAGTGCATGTCATCTTTAATCCTGTTAAGAGTTAAAAGAAAATAAACCCTTCACTCAAATGCTCCAGGGAACACAGAGCTGAATTTGTGCTTCCCAAATACACTAAGATTTTAAGGAGTTGCATTCTACTAGTGACCACCAAAATGAGAATGCATTAGTCATCTTCATACCATAGTAGTTATGCTGCTGAACAATATGCACAGAACACAGATAAGAGTAGCATATATTCCTAATTAGAAGGCACTTCAGAATCAAGAACATGCAGAGGTATGAAAGTAAGGATTTAAAAAACAAAACAGATTTTGTCAGGGATATAAACTCTCCTGCTTGTGAGTTTAAGCTGTCCTCTGACTAATGGCTTGGGAAGAAACATCCCCTCTGATCAAGGTTATGAATTTATTCCACCACTACCCAGTGCAGAATTCTTACACCTTCCTCTGAAGGATCTGGTGCTGGCTGCTATCAGAGACAGGACATTCATCTAGATGAGACCCTGGTCTGATCCTGTCTGGCAATTCCCATGTATCCTAAGCATCCCCACTCCTCTTTAATGGCTAGATCCTGCTAGCCATGAGTCGATAGAAGCATATTACCATTATTATTAATCCTGCTACTCACCAAGTAGATTATTTTTCCTCTCTGGCCACTGAACCATACCACAGGTAATTTGCTGAGCTACCTCAGCACGGACACTGCAAATACACCTATGACCTGCTGACCCATATGCACTACCTCTGCTGAATTTCACAGGGATGCCTGCCTGTGGGAGTGAGTTCACATCCATCTGAGCTCCTCACACAGGAATAGACTATGATGGACTCTGCTGAACCCAGGGCTTGGACACAAAGTTTTCCAGCTTCTCTATCCATGTCTTGCAGAGTTTTTGGCAGAGATATAAACCCTTCTATACAACAGACTCTGTTCATGTCCTCCAAACAGAGGTCAGTGCCAGCCCCATCTCCAGCACATCCTCATTCTATGCCCAAACAGCCCCATGGAGCTGGAGGTTGAGCCCCACAGAGCAGCACCTGTGTAGTCTCCCCATGGCCTGCACCTGCCTTTATAGCAGAACTGAAGTGATCTTGCTGCCTTTAGGACCCTACATGCCCACAGCTGGTGCAGCAAGAAGTGGCCCAACATCATCATTCATAAAATAAAGTGTTAACTTAAAGTGCTGCAGCTCTCCTCCTTCAATGTCACCCTGTACACTCCATCAGCATCCAGATTCTCATCATGTACTTGAGCAAATGAAATCAGGGGAAGGAGATGGTACAGAGAAAAATCAGGTATACCTGATCAAGAAGAATCAGACAAAGGCTGGTACAAGTAACTGATTCAAAACCATTAGCAATGCAGTAAGAGTGGCCTATTCCCAGCACGCAACAGTCCCAGCAGAGAGATATTCTTCTTTAAAATAAATAAATATAATCCAGCCGACAGCGTCCCCTCCAGTCGTGTTTCTTTTGTACCTCACCTGGCCAGTCTAAGTCCATCTGAGCTCCTTTTACACAAAGTAGGGCAGAAAGGGCAGAGCGCCTTCACTCTTGGCCAGTCAGTATCACTTGCCAGGAGCCCGGTACAATGCTGGAGATCCTTTTCTGAGAGGGATGGAGGCATCCATCTGTTGACTTGACCTGGCAGCCTGGGCGTGTTATGCTTGCCTAGAGCCTGCATCTGAGATGTTACAGAAAGGTTGCCAAGGCTCATCCATCCCTCTGACCACTACCCTGTGCTGTTTATCCATGTGGGCACTAATCATAGAATATCAGGGTTGGGAGGGACCTCAGGAAGTCATCTAGTCCAACCCCCTCCTCAAACTGTTGCTCTTCGAGATGTGTTGTAATGTTCTGAACCTGATGGTCATTAGGAGATCTGTTTACAGGTTCTGGCTGTGAATGTATTCATGTACAACATTGTAATTATGGTGCAACTACAACATTATCTGACCATAGGGGGTGAAGTAATCAGGCAGTGAGGGACACCTCCCAAGCTAGTTGTTTACAGAAAAGCAACTTAAAATACTCATCTATTGTCCAACCAGGCAGGTAATAGGTAATAATTGGAGATATACCAATCTCCTAGAACTGGAAGGGACCTTGAAAGGTCATTGAGTCCAGCCCTCTGCCTTCACTAGTAGGACCAATTTTTGCCCCAGATCCCTAAGTGGCCCCCTCAAGGGCTGAACTCACAACCCTGGGTTTAGCAGGCTAATGCTCAAACCACTGAGCTATCCCTCCGCCCTGTAAGGATTTCCCTACACCCCCCCTGAATTTTCCCAACACCTCCTGTACCCAGTAGTCAACTAGTTACATGCAGTATTGCCAATTTAGTCATTGGTTGGAAATCTGAATTTAAACTGAAACATTAATACACACTTTAAAAGCATATACAGTGTCTGATAAAATACTTGTACTTGAAAATGTATTTGGTTTGAAAAGTATGAACAAAGACCAGCTTCCTCACACTGCTGTTCTTTCTAAGGATGTCAGCGCATTCATTTCAGGAATGTTAGCCAACCTTATAATTTCAAATGATGATTTGTAAACAAGGTCTGAACGAGCTCTTCCCTGACAGCTAGTGAGGAGCCTGGGGAGGGGGGAAGGCTTAAGGACCAGACTGTATTGACATGAACTCACCTACTCTGCCTAGGTATCCAGCAGACAGAGCTGTGTTGCCCAAGAGACCAATTTTGGCTGGTGTTTGGAGTTTCTGTACTAAACATTTTTATTATATTATAATTAATTTTTACATTAGAACGGCTATATTGGGTCAGACCAATGGTCCATCTAGCCCAGTACTCTGTCTTCCGACTGTGGCCAATGCCAGGTGCTTCAAAGGCAATTAACAGAACAGGGCAATTACTGAGTGATCCATTCCCCGTCACTATTTTATCTCTGAATTTGTAATTTTTCTATTACGTAAACTTTTTGTTTATTTTTACCCCAAGGAGGTCTCTGTTGTGCAAACCATGTGGAGCATCTGTGCAAAGTGAACTGATGACTGGGGGCAGGTTTCACTTATTTGAGGGGGATGAACCATAGGGGAAAATTCCAAATGTCAGGTAGTAAAGAACTTGCGGAGATGGATTTGGGAGGACTCAGGATCAGAAGGAATTGTTGAGGTCACTCAGAAAGAAGGGAGGGACCATATGCTTATAGGCTGGTTACTGGTGTCAATGCACTGAACCATAGCACCAGAGTATTAAGATGCCCAAAGTTACAAGGAAAGGGATGACAAAACTTCTTATTGCTCTGTGATCCCCAAAATGTCACAAATACACACAGGGACCAGCACTTGAAGATGTATACTCTGCACTGACAGAACCAAGAGAATTTCTAAGCACATGGCCTGAGCTACTGCTCCCACTGCATTGGTGGATTGCCAGCTGAGCTCACAAACACTAGGAACAATATTCATTTGTCTTTTAGTACCAGCAAGTTCCAACAGCTGAGCTAGACCCAGTGGTCCAACTAGCCCAGTATCCGGTTTCTAGCAGTGACTGATACCAAAGCTTTAGGGGTAGTGCACAGATCAGGGCAATTCTGGAGAGATCCATCCCTGCTTTCCCCTCCTGACTTCTGGCAATCAAAGGTTTAGGGTTGCCCTGAAAATAAAGTTACATCGCTGAACTAAGAGCCATTTATGGACCCATTCTCCATGAACTTATCTAGTTCTTTTCTGAACCCAGTTATACTTTTGGCCATCACAAAGTCCCACTGCAATAAGTTCCACAGGTTAATTGGGCGTAGTGTAAAAAAAGTACAGTAACTCCTCACTTAATGTTGTAATTATGTTCCTGAAAAATGTGACTTTAAGCGAAAGGATGTTAAGTGAATCCAATTTCCCCATAAAAATTAATGTAAATGAGGGGGTTAGGTTCCAGGGAAATTTTTTTCAGCAGACAAAAAACTATACATATATATATATACATACATACACACACACACTTATACTGTGTGTGTGAATGTGTGTACATATATATACACAGACAAAGTATAAGTTTTAAACAAACAATTTAATACTGGGACACAGTGATGATGATTGTGAAGCTTGGTTGAGGTGGAAGAGTCAGAGAGTGGGATATTTCCCTTACTGCTAAATGATGAACTAGCAATTGGCTGAGCCCTCAAGGGTTAACTCTCTCACTTTACAAAGAAGCAGGAATGGAGGGAGATATGCACATTTCCCCTTTAAGTACACTGCCTTGTTAATTAGATCAGCTTGCTGAGACCACAGTTGCTGTAAGCTCCCTCCATCCTGAGCCCTGGTGTGTCCCCCCTGCTCTATGGAAGTTGGGGTAAGCGGGGAGCAGGGGGACACCCTGACATTAACCCCCCTCTTCCTTCCCTCCCCCCTCGCACAGCAAGCAGAAGTCTCGGGGAGCAGCTCCAAGGCAGAGGGCAGGAGCAGCACATGGCAGTGGTGGGAGGGACGGCTGCATGGGCAGCTGCTCCACAGGGAACTTAGGGGAGCAGGGAGCTGATGGGGGGGCTTCCGGTCCACCCTGGTTCCAAGTTCCCACCAGCTAGCTGCAACGGGCTGCTCTTCCTGCAAGCAGTAGACAAAGCAGGTGGCTGCCAAATGACATTAGAAGGGAGCATTACACAACTTTAAACGAGCACATTCCCTAATTGATCAGCAACGTAACAACAAAACAACCTTAATGGGACTACCTTAAGTGAGGAATTACTGTATGTCCTTGCATTTGTATTAAACCTCTGTCTATTACTGCAATGGGTAAACCCTGGTTTTTGGATTGTAAGAAAGGATAAATAACACTTCTGTATTCATGATTTTATAGATCTCTATCATATCTCCCCAAAATCATCTCTTTTCTATGAGCTTATCACACTTAAAATACTACAGAGGCACGGCTGTGCTGTTGCAGCACTTCAGTGTAGACACCACCTATGCTGACAGGAGGGGGTCTCCCATTGGTGTAGGTAATGGGTCAATGAAAGAAAACTTCCATCAACCTAGCACGGTCTACACAGGGACTTAGACAGCTAAACAATGCCAATCAGGGGTGTGGATTGATCTAATTTTCTAGTGTAGACTAGGCCTGTAGCTAAAAAGCCCTAATCTTTCTAGTCTCTCCTCTTATGGAAGCCATTCCATACCCTTGAAGATAGAGCTAGGCTGTTCTCAGTGGTGGCAGATGACAGAACAAGAAGCAATGGTCTCAAGTTGGAGTGGGGGAAGTCTAGGTTGGATATTAGGAAAAAATATTTCACTAGGAAGGTGATGAAGCACTGGAATGGGTTACCTAGGGAGGTGGTGGAATCTCCTGCCTGCCTTAGAGGTTTTTAAGGCTCAGCTTGACAAAGCCCTGGCTGCGATGGTTTAGTTGGGGTTGGTTCTGCTTTGAGCAGGGGATTGGACTAGATGACCTCCTGAGGTCTCTTCCTATGCTTCTGTGATCTTTCTTGCCCTACTCTGAATCATTTCCATTTCCACTATACTCTTTCTGAGATGGGGTAACCATGGATTTATACTGTAGCATTATGATATTTTTATGATATGTTTCTGTCTTATTTTCTTTCTCTTTCCAAATAGCTCCTAACATTCAATTAGCCTTTTTGACCACTGCTGAAGTTTTCAGAGAATTATCCACGATGACTTCAAGATCTTTTCTTAAGTGGTAACAGCTAATTTAGAACCCATATGTGTAGTTGCCATTGTGTTTTCCAATGTACTTTAGGTTGCACTTATCAATATTGAATTTCATCTGCTGTTTTGTTGCCCAGTCACTCAGTTTTTGAGATCCCTCTGTATTTTTTGCTTAACTATCTTGAATAATTTTTGTATCATCTGTAACCTTTGACACTTTGTTCATTCCCCTTTCCAGTTCATTAAGGAATACATTGAATAGCACCAATCCCAATACAGATCGTTGAGGACGCCACTATTTACCTCTCTCCATTGTGAAAATTGACCATTTATTCCTACTTTTAGTTTCCTATCTTTTGACCAGTTACTGATCCATGAAAATACCTTCCCTCTTATCTCATGACTACTTAGGGTACGTCTACAGTACGAAATTAATTCACACTTATTGTATTTGAACTTTTGGAAACGATTTTATACATTTGGTGTTGTGTGTCCCCACTAAAGCACGTGAATTCGGCGGAGTGTGTCCACACTACCAAGGCCAGCATCGAATGTTGGAGCGGTGCACTGTGGGAAGCTATCCCACAGTTCCCGCAATCTCCGGCACCCATTGGAATTGTGGGTTAAGCTCTCAGTGCATGATGGGGCAAAAACATTCTCGCAGGTGTTTCTGAGTGTGCGCCGTCACTTGCTCCTCCCTCCATGAAAGCTACAGCAGATGCCATACTGCCAGCAGACGGTGCAGTACGGTGCACTGCCTGTCACCTGGTACTATGAATCCACCTCGCATGTCATCTCGTCTTTCTATCTACTCTTTTATCTAACCATTTCCTGCCTTTTTTTGGCTACCATGAACCGAGCAGCACAGTTTCCACCACAAACTCTGCTCTCCCGCTCTTGCATCACTAGCTAATTTTTCCATGTTGTTTGTCCTGGGCTTGCGTGCAAGCCACGAAGGCAACAATTCCCTGCCGTTTTCTGGCCATCGTGAACTGAGTCACACAGCTTCCGCTGCAAACTCTGCTCTCCCTCTCTTGTAGCTCTAGCAAGCTTCCCGACTCCGTGAAAGCTACAGAAGACAACCATTTACCACCTTTTATCAGCCATCTTGAACCAAACAGCTCTCCTACGTTTTGTGTCCTTTTTCCAGGATTACCTGTGCAAGCGCCATAGTGTGGCAAGCATGGAGCTGACTCAGATCTCTGCTGCAGTTTTGACCATTGTAAATACCTTGTAAATACTGCATTATTCAGCAGTATGTGCAGTACCTGCAAAACCGGGCGGGGAAGCGAAGACAGTGTGATTACTATACTGATGAGGACATGGACACAGATGTTCCTAGAAACACGGCATGTGATGACTGGGAGATCATGGTGGCATTGGGCCAGGTTCATGCCGTCGAATGCCAATTCTGGGCCCGGGAAACAAGCACAGACTGGTGGGACCACATAGTGTTGCAGGTCTGGGATGATTCCCAATGGCTGCGAAACTTTCATATGCTCAGGGCCACTTTCATGGAACTTTGTGACTTGCTGTCTCCTGCCCTGACGTGCAAAGACACCAAAATGAGAGCAGCCCACACAGTTCAGAAACGAGTGGCCATAGCATTGTGGAAGCTTGCAATGCCCGACAGCTACCGGTCAGTCAGAAATCAGTTTGGAGTGGGCAAATCTACTGTAGGGGCTGCTGTGCTACAAGTAGCCAACGCAATCATTGACCAGCTGCTATCAAGCGTAGTGACTCTGGGAAATGTGCAGACCATTGTGGATGGTCTTAATGCGCTGGGGTTCCCTAACTGCAGCGAGGTGATAGACGGAACGCATATCCCTGTCTTGGCCCCAGCACACCGGGGCAGCCAGTGCAAGGGGTACTTTTCCATGGTGCTGCAAGCACTGGTGGATCACAAGGGATGTTTCACTGACACCAACATGGGATGGCCTGGAAAGGTGCATGACGCTCGCATCTTCAGGAACTCTGGTCTGTTTGAACAGCTGCAGGAGGAAACTTACTTCCCAGACCAGAAAATTACTGTTGGGGACGTTGAAATGCCTATAGTTATGCACGGGGACCCAGGCTACCCCTTAATGCCATGGCTCATGAAGCTGTACACAGGAACCCTGGACACTAGTAAGGAGTAGTTCAACTATAGGCTGAGCAAATGCAGAATGGTGGTAGAATGTGCTTTTGGATGTTTGAAAGGGCGCTGGTGCAGTTTACTGACTCGTTTAGATCTCAGCACAACCAATATTCCAATTGTAATGGCTGATTGTTGTGTGCTCCACAATATCTGTGAGAGTAAGGGGGACATGTTTATGGCGGGGTGGGAGGTTGAGGCAACTTGCCTGGTGGCCAATTTCGCACAGCCAGATAACAGGGCAATTAGAAGAGCGCAGCAGGGCGTGCTGCTCATCAGAGAAGCTTTGAAATCCAGTTTCATAACTGGCCAGGGTATGGTGTGACAGTTGTGTTTGTTTCTCTTGAAGTTATCCGCCCCCTATATATATGAAAGGAAATAAAGTCAAAAGTGTTTAAAAACTGTTCTGTATTATCTGTTGCACAATACATTGAGAGAAATCAGGAGGTAGACCGGGGAAGGGGAGGTACTGGGTTAAGGGGGTGGAGGAAGAGGGAAGGACAAGTCCAGAAACCAAATCAAAAGTTCACATATGCCAGCTTTCTGCTCCTTGGCAATCCTCTGCGGTTGAGTGTGTGGGGCCCCACAGCCTCCCACCTCGTGTTCTTGGGCATCTGGGTGAGGAGGCTATGGAACCTGGGGAAGAGGGAGGGCGGTTATACAGGGGCTGCAGCAGCAGTCTGTGGGCTTGCTGCCTTTCCTGCATTAGATCCATCATACAGCGGAGCATGTCAGTTTGCTCCCCCATGAGCTTGACCATAGCATCCTGACTGCTCTTATCATGCACGTCCCTCCTCTCTTCATGTTCCTGTAATGCTTTACGGGACTGCTCAGTTCTTTGCCTCCACACATTCAGCTGGGTCCTTTCAGTGCGGGAGGACTGCATGAGCTCAGTGAACATGTCATCCCGAGTTCATTTTTTCCACCTTCTAATCTGGACTAGCCTCTGGGACGGAGTAGATAGGGGTGATGTTGAAACATTTGCACCTGCGGGAGGCGAAAAAGGGAGGGTAGTATTTTAAAAGATACATTTCAGAGAACAAAGGGGACACTTTGGTGTGAGTAAGCCATCACACACGGCCGGGGAACAGAATTCAGCTTGCAGGCAGCCTAGGGACATGTGTGGTTCTTCTACGTTCATTTCAATGATTTCAAACTGCTGGACCCCCTTTCCCATAGCAAGCAATGCCTGGTGGATTTGTCATATAAAAGGAGGGCCTGCAGGCTCTCTGGGATGATCGCTTCACACAACACCACCCCGCACGGCTCCGATGAGGTTCTGAGCAGGGATGAGCCCTTTAATCTAAATGTGAACAGCCCAGTGTAGCTGGGTTCCCCTCAACCCCCACCGAGTGGCTCCAATCAGGCTCTCACTCACCAGAAGTACCTTCTCCAGGGTCATGGTCCGAGAGCCCACCTCGGGAGTGGGGGGAGGCTATTGGCTCCAGCGTTAAGAATAGTTTCTGGCTAGGGGGGGAAATGGATTCCCCACTTGCCACCTGTGCACTGCTCTCCTCCTCCTCCTCCTCTTCGTCCTCCAATGACTCTTCCTCCTCGCTCCGTGCAACTCCCCCCTTACAGGTGTCCACAGACAGTGGTGGGGTAGTGGTGGCGTCAGCCTCCATAATTGCATGCAGCTCATGGTAGAAGTGGAATGTATGGGGCTGTGACCCAGAGTGCCTGTTCGCCTCCCTGGCTTTTTGGTAAGCTTGCCGGAGCTCCTTGATTTCTGTATGACACTGCTCTGTGTCCCTGGAGTAGCCTCTTTCTGTCATGCCCTGGAGACTTTAGCGTACGTTATTTGTGTTCCTTTTCTTGGAATGTAATTCTCCCATAACAGACTAGTCTCCCCAACATGCGATGATATCCAGTACCTCCCGTTCAGACCATGCTGCGAATCCGGGACTTCGTGATCTCTTGTGATGGTGGAGTCTGCATGGTCGCCTGTGCTGATGGTGACCAAACAGGAAATGAAATTCAAAAGTTCCCAGGGCTTTTCCTGCCCACCTGGCTAGTGCATCAGAGTTGAAAATATTGTCCAGAGCGGTCACAAGGAAGCATTCTAGGATAGCTCCCAGAGGCCAATAACGTCAAATTGCATCCACAATACCTTTAACCAAGAATTGCAATCTCGATTTAAGCACTACTCCACTTGCTGAGGTGGAGTACAGAAATCGGATTAAAGAGCCCTTTAAATCGAAAAAAAATGGTTTGGTCTTGTGGACAGAATCATTTTTTTTTTCAAATTAACTCAGCTAATTCCAAAATAACAGACTAGTGTAGACCAGGCCTTAGTTTCCTTAAGAGCCTTTGGTGTGGGACTCTTCCCCAACAAATTGTGTTTATCTATGTGTCTGATAAATCTGTTTTTTACTATAGTTTCTACCACTTTGCCTGATACTGAAGTTAAGTTCACTGGCCTGTAATTGTCGGATCACCTCTGGAGCCCATTTTAAAAATAAGCGTCACATTAGCTATCTTCCAGTCATCTGGTACAGAAGCTTGGTTCAGCAATAAGTTATATACTACGATTAATAGTTCTGCAATCTCATATTTTAAATCCTTCAGAACTCTTGGATGAATCTCATCTAGTCCTGATGATCTATTACTGTTTAATTTATCAAATTTGTTCTACAACCTCTTATTGACACATCAGCGTGGAACAATACTTCAGATTTGTCACCCAAAAAGATTAGCTCCAACGTAGGTATCTCCCCTACCTCCTCTGCAGCAAAGACTGATGCCAAGAATTAATTTAGCTTTTCTGTAGTAGTCTTGTCTTCCTGAATGATCATTTAGCATCTCTGTCAGCTAGTGGCCCCACTGCCTGTTTGGGAGGCTTTCTGCTTCTGATGTGCTAAAAAAAAGGTTGCTCTTAGTTTCTGGGGTCTGGTCTACACTACAGACCTGTATCGGTATAACTACATTGAGTGACGTGGTTAGACTGATCCAAATCCCCATATAACAGTACTATACTGAAGAGAGAGCTTCTCCCGTGGACATAGCTACTGCCTCTCAGGGGGGTGGATTAACTATGCTGATGGGAAAGCGCTCTCCCGTCGGCATAGGAGCATCTTCATGAAAGTGCTATACCGGTGCAGCTGCGCCAATGCAGTGTTTTAAGTGTAGACTTGCCCATGGTCTTCAGCAAGGTGCTTCTCAAATTCTTTCTTGGCGTGCCTAATTTTTTTACACTTAACCTGACAGAGTCTGTGCTCCTTCCTATTATCCTCACTAGGTTTTGACTTCCAAATTTTAAAGGATGCCTTTTTGCCATTAACAGCTTCCCTTACTCTGTTGTTTAGCCATGGTGGCATTCTTTTGCTCCTCTTATTGTCTTTTCTGGTAGGGAAATACACTTAGGCCATGGCTACACTTACAGTTCTGCAGCGCTGGTAGTTACAGCTGTGTTCGTACAGCTGTGTAGGGCCAGCGTTGCAGTGTGGCCACACTGACAGCTACCAGCGCTGCAGTGTGGCCACATTTGCAGCACTTGCAGCACTGTTGGGAGTGGTGCATTGTGGGCAGCTATCCCACAGAGCACCTCGTCCCATTTTGGCGCTGTGGCTTGTGGGAAGGGGATGGAAGGGTGTGGGTCTTTCCACTTCCTGTTCCAACGCCCCGTGGTGCTTTGCTACACATTCCGAGCAGTTTGGCGGCATTGTGAGTCTGCAGCGCAATTTCTGTTACAAATGGAGCCCAAGCTGCTGAGGACCTTGCTGATGAATGTTGCCAGCACAACACGCATGGCAGTGGAGCTATTCCTTCAGCTGCAAAGTGACAGTGAGGAGTCAGACGATGATATTGACTCGCCTGACGCTCAAGACAGTAAATTGCTTGTGGCAGTAACAGACGTGCTCAGCACCGTGGAACGGCGCCTTTGGGCTCGGGAAACGAGCACTGAGTGGTGGGATCACATCGTCCTGTAAGCCTGGGATGACGAGCAGTGGCTGCAGAACTTTCGGATGAGAAAAGCCACTTTCATGGGACTGTGTGCTGAGCTCGCCCCTACCCTGCGGCGCAGGGACACGAGATTGAGAGCTGCCCTGCCAGTGGAGAAGCGGGTGGCTATTGCAGTCTGGAAGCTGGCAACTCCAGACAGCTACCGATCAGTGGCGAACCAGTTTGGAGTGGAAAAGTCCACCGTTGGAATAGTGCTGATGCAAGTTTGCACAGCCATTAATCGCACCCTGCTAAGAAGAACTGTAACTCTGGGGAACGTGCAGGACATTGTGGATGGCTTTGCACAAATGGGTTTCCCTAACTGTGGAGGGGCAATAGATGGGACGCATATTCCTATTCTGGCACCACCCCACCTGGCATCAGAGTACATTAATCGCAAGGGGTATTTCAACGTGGTTCTCCAAGCGCTTGTGGATCACCATGGGCGTTTCACTGACATTTACTCAGGATGGCCTGGAAAGGTGCATGATGCACGCATCTTTCGGAACAGTGCCCTGTTCAGGAAGCTGATGGCCGGGACTTTTTTCCCAGACCGCAAGATCACAGTAGGGGACGTCGAAATGCCCACTGTGATCCTTGGAGACCCCGCTTACCCCTTAATGCCATGGCTCATGAAACCATATACAGGGAAGCTTGACAGGAGCAAGGACCGGTTCAACTACAGGCTGAGCCGGTGCAGAATGACTGTGGAGTGTGCTTTTGGCCGTTTGAAAGCCCGCTGGCATTGTCTTTATGGGAAGCTAGATTTGGGGAAAAGCAGCATCTCCGCTGTTATATCCGCGTGCTATACCCTCCATAATATTTGTGAAGGGAAAGGTGAAAGATTCAGTGAGGAATGGACCTCCGAGGTTCGACGCCTAGAGGCTGAATTTGCACAGCCAGATACCAGGGCTACTAGAGAGGCCCAGCAAAGGGCTTCAAGGATTAGGGATGCCTTAAGGGAGCAATTTGATGCTGAGAGCCAACAGTAATGTTTGGTGCCTTTGCTGTGCTCGTTTTTCCCTTGGGGTACAGTATTTACCACTTTCTGCAATAATAAAAACTATTGTAAAAGCCATGAAATCCTTTATTCAAAATACAGTACATAAAAGGGCAGGGGGGTAGGGTGGTGGACTGTACATTCAGAGGTTTGAATATGTCCTGTTTGGATTGCTGTTCAATGTCTGCTGCACTTCAGGATTAATATGCTGCAGCGTCATGGGGGTGGAGTGCACAGGGTAAGGATTGTAGTTATCAGGGCTGGTAGGTGATCGTACAGTTTTGGGGGCAGCTGGGGGTAGTAAGAAACAGGCTGCTGGAGAAGGGTGTTTTGTGCAAATACTGGGGAACAAGAAAGAGAGCTTTGGGAGGGGTGTGGGTTACCACGGTACAGATCTGCCTGCATGGCTACGAGAGACTGGAAAGAGTCAGTTTGGCGAGCCAGGAGGCTTATCAACTTCTTCGAGGTTTTTCTGGCAGCCAATTCCTTTCTCCTGCTTTCTGTTTGCCTCCACTCATGCATTTTCTCTCTCCATTCCTGCGTCTTCCTACTTTCTCTGGCGTACTGATTCATAACTGCTTTGATCAATTCTTGTTTTGATTTTCGTGGATTTTTCCTCAAGTTCTGCAAGCGACGGGCAGGCGGTGATCCGGCTGCATTATTCAAGGTCACTTAAAAAAACATAGATAGAAACATGTAATACACAGAGGCTACATTGTTTATTATCACACAGTAAAGGAGTTTGTAAACTTTTTGTAGCATCATTCCCACATACCTAACATAGCACAGAGAGGCCACGGAAGCAAAGGCATGGCGAGCAAGGGGGTGAGTGTTTCTGCCCCGACTTCACCTGGGAAGGGGAACTGCCTGATGGCTCACTGGGGTTTCTCTGCACTAGGTAGAGGAGGGAGCTGGGGGCCTGCACAGGGGACAGGAGGGAACAGGAAGCTGCCGACCTGCAAGGGGGGGGGGGGCCGCGAAGCTGCCGACCTGCAAGGGGGGGACCGCGAAGCTGCCGACCTGCAAGGGGGGGGACCGCGAAGCTGCCGACCTGCACTGAGCAGTATCCCTACATTCTCAACAGGGTTTCCTACTGCCAGATATCTCACTGCTGCGTGTTACCTGGCAAGAGAGGGAGGGTCTTCTACAGCAATGTGGATTCCGCCCTGGGCCCTATGCAGCTTGCCTGTGCGCAGCAATGGTCCCCCCACCCCTCGCGGCACAGTGGCTCGGACGAGTTAGCCTGACTGGGACAAGGACCACGGTGGCTCTCCCTATAAACTTGCGCAAGCACATTGCCCACGCTCTGGCTGCAAGTTTTCAAGAGATTACCGAGGCAGATTACAGAGACGTGAAAGAGCAAATCAATGGGCTATTCCACATTTAGGCATGCATGCACGCAGCCGTAACCCCCCCACACTCCTCTCCCAAAACATAAAAACTGCTTACCCCGAGCACGCTCCTCTGCTTCTTCTTCACCAACAACTTCCAGCTGCTGTGACTGGCTAGCCTCCTCCTTTGGCTTGAGAAGAGCTCCTGGCTGCATGCCTCCTGGGACTCTGGGGTGTCTCCTTCCACCCCAGTAGCCTCACTCTCCGCTTCCTCTACACCCTCCCCTACTTCTCCCTGCTCTGAACTCTCCATCGTGCTCCTCGGATTGGCAGTGGGGTCACACCCAAGTATGGCATCCAGCTCCTTGTAAAAACGGCAGGTCGTGGGGGCAGCTCCTGAGCGGCGATTTCCCTCACAGGCTTTGCAATAGGCACTGCGCAGCTCCTTTATTTTTACCCTGCACTGCAACGCGTCCCATTCATGGCCCCTTAGCAGCAAGGACTTTGATATCTGCCCATAAGTATCATAATTTCTCCGGCTGGAGCGCAGCTGTGATTGCACAGCTTCCTCACCCCAAACACTGATGAGGTCCTGCAGCTCGGAACTGTTCCATGCTGGGGCTCGTTTGGGGCGTGGAGGCATGGTTGCTGATTGATTGATTGATTGCACTCCACACTTGGATGAACAAACAGGAAGGGGATTTTTAAAATTCCCGGGGCATTTAAAGGGGGGGGGTCAGCTGAGCCCAGGGCAGTGGAGTGTGAAACGATTACCAGAGTGGCTGAAAAAGTATGCTGGGATACCTCTTTATACCCCGGAGGCCAATAAAAGCGCTGTTGGTGTCCACACCTGATGACCAGCGCTGCATCACCAGTGCTGGAATCGCTACCCTCGAGGCAGACCAGGTGTACAGCCAGCGCTGCAACCAGGGAGTTGCAGCGCTGGCTGTGCTTTGCAAGTATGGCCACATCCTGAGTTGCAGTGCTGTAACCCCCTCACCAGGGCTGCAACTCTCCAGTGTAGCCAAGCCCTTAGTGTGAGCGTCTACCATGCTGTTTTTAAGTAGTCCTAGTGCTGCTTGCAGGCATTTAACACTTGCAACAGCTTCTTTTAATTTCCATCTAACAAGTGTCCTCATTTAGTGTAGTTCCCCTTTTTAAAGTGAATGTTACTGTGGTGGGGTTTTGTTTTTTGGTTTGTATTAATCTCCTTGCAAGGATATCGATATTTCTGCTATGGGGATTACAGGCTGTGTTCTAAGAGACAGTAAGTGCCATGAACCATATAGCTGTCTCTCCCACAGGACATACATCAGAATGACCTTTCAGCCTTTAGTAATCTGCAGTAATTTCTCTCACAGAAATTACAATCTCTGCATCTGTGCATGTAGGCGTCAAGGCACATTCAAACAATACAGATTCTCTCCAAATTATTCCTCTTAGGATATGTCTACACCACCCTCCGGATCATCAGGCAGCGATCGATCCAGTGGAGGTTGATTTGCTAGACACAATAAATTGACCCCCGAGCACTCTCCTGTCGACTCCTGTACTCCACCACCACGAGAGGCGCAGGCAGAGTCGACGGGGGAGCAGCAGCAGTCAACTCACCGTGGTGAAGACACTGCGGTGAGTAGGTCTAAGTAAGTAGACTTCAGCTACGTTATTCACGTAGCTGAAGTTGCGTAAATTAGATCGATCTTCCCCACCCCACCCCCAGTGTAGACCAGGCCCCAGAAATCCCTTCATAGCATTTATAGCATCTGTAGACCTTCATGTGGCTCCCAGCCATGTTTTATCTTTAAGAATTCACAAGTTTCCCACACCACCTTAGCAGAACAGTCCTATGCAGTTGTTGTTCTCACATATTGAAAACAATTTGAATTCTTCAGGCTAAGCTACTTTGGAGTTACAAATCACTGAAAACACAGAATTCTTTGCCTAGAGTGTAAAAACCACCATTTTCCTCCCTAAATTTTATTTCTCTAAACTGGCTCATTCATTTATTCTCAAACTTCCCAGAATAGTTCTCTTCCAGTGGGAAATCAAATATGAGAAACCACAGGCAAAAAGAAGCTTTTGTCGTGAAGTTAGACCTGGGTTAGAAGAAAATTGGGTTTATAATGGAAACTATCACAGTATTACCCTAGCTATTAGTCTCCCCAAATTTTCAAACTCCCCAGGCACTCTCACATTGCTTAAAACTTCATCAAGACTCCTTATCCACTTCATGTCCATAGATACCTTCATGGAGCTCCCAGCGGTTTAAACTTTTGCACCTAATAACGCCAAGATTTTCAACCCAATCTTCATAATGATAGTTCTATGCACTAGCTGGCATGGAGCAATAATATTTAAAAACAGCGTGAAATTTTTTGACCAAGCTATTTCTGAGCTAAGCTTCTACAAACACATTAGAAGACTTCAACTGTGCCAAGTCCCATAACTCAAATTAGTCCAATTATCCTCAGATTCGCCAATCAAAACCATCTCTTCCTGCCTGGAAGAAATGAAAGCTTCAGAAAGAAAAGCTCTTTTCCAGTGAATCTGAGGATGGAGGGGTAAAACATCTGGCTTCGTATGGATACTTTCCTACAATCTTAAATGTGGAGTAATTGCTGGGACTCTACACTCAGCAACATTAATAACTGTAGGAAGCTCTCATCCGTCATGAACTTTATTTTCAGACCACAGTTTAAACCTATCCAAACATTTTCTATCAGTAATCACCAGAGCTCTGATTCTCAAAATCCCCCTGTAGAAGCAAGTGAAGATTCTCCTGTTATCTCTTTGAAATATCCCACAAGACTTTTCTTTGCACTCTTGTTTTCTGGAATTATACTCTAGGCAATACAGACACCAGGAGGGATGGAAGGGATCTACTGACTGGGTTTACCAGGATACCTAAAAATCTAAGGCTGGCTTTTACAGTAAGATTAATTTCAGATAAATCAAAGCCTCTTGCAACTAAATTTGAGACTTGAAATACTTCCAGCCTTTCATACAGTACCATGGGTATGCAATTAGTGCATGCAGTGGTGAACACAAACTGGTACAACAGCAGCATTCAGACAGAAAATGCTGTTCCTTTGATTAAAGGAAACATAACTACTCAACAGGAAAATAATACTGTCTCAACTGAACTTGAGACAGACTTGAAACCACAGCCCACATGCTACAGCCAGTTGGCCCAAAGTGCAAATGAGTTGGGTCAGAAGAACTCTGTTTCCTTTCATAAATACAGTTACTTGTCCTTATAAGAAACTTACTTAAAGGGCACATGGAGAGTCAGCTGAAACGCTAGTTCTCTGCAATCATACGTTTTTCAAATTCAAGCACAAATCAGGCCTTTGAGCCATACCCATAAAAATAACCTGTCAAATGATCTCCTTCCACCCATTCAGAACACACAGATGGGTTCGAACAGGATTCATCAATTGCTGTACTTGCAATGCACAGCTGGATGCAACTGATTGTTCTGATTACTTTTCACAGATGAAAAGTAATATTTGACTCTGCAACCTTCAGAAAGCAAAAAAAAAAAAAGTCTGCCATCTGGGTCACACTGCTGTCCTCAATCAGCCCACACCTGCCTCCACCCCGAATTGCTTGGAAGGGCTCAATGAACAGGGATAACACTCGGCCCATCCACACTCTGGAGGCAATGCAGTGTGTCAGAACGTATATAGCTTTGCCAGAGATCACTTCATTGGCTCAACTACTGTACTGGAAAGACATGATCTTCAAGTCGAGTGTTTTTGATCCCTGTACATAGCTGATGTAAATTACAGCCCTGTTACCAGGAGAGAAGGAAGAAGAAGAGGAAGAAAGTCAAAACAACACAGACTTGCCCAAAAGATCTGCGGCCATGACCTGTAAAAACTGTAAGTGCTGTGTTCTCAAGGTATCTCTGCATTGTAGGAGTTTGTGGGCTATCTTCACGGAATGATTAATAGAGCGCTCCTTTAGCGATTCTAGCAAGATAGGCAGGCAGACAGACCTTATCATATCCTCATCCCAAGCAACATACTAACACTGCTATAACGGTCTCCCAGAGAACATTTTTCACACAGCACTCCATGCAGAGTAAGTGATCTTCCAAAAGCAAGGCTGACAGACAGATAAAAGGAACACAATAGGCAGGAGCAGAAACAAGACACCTAACCCATTCCTGGGAGATAGCACCTCTTAACGGAATCTTTTCCATTCATCACATTCCAGGATCACTTTGCTCAAAGCAGCAAAGACAGTTAGGAACCCAGAGCTTTATTCCTAAAAACAAATGCATTAACTCACTGATCCGCAGATCCAGGGGTCACGCAACTCGTACTGATGCTTCAGGCTTTTGTAATCAGTGTTCTCGTCTCCCCTTGCAAGGGGGATTCTTCCCCCAGCCCTAATACTCTGTCACCTGCCTGCTGCTAGAACGGCAGGCGGTAATAACAGGCTGGTATTGTTAACGGTGCAATTTTCAAAAAGCACCCAAGTCTCATTTTCAAAAGCCTAAATCCCACTGGCTTTCAATAAGACACAGGGCCCGATTCACAAAGGCTCCAAAAGATGGAGCCAGACACCTCATGAGATTTAAAAAGTGCCTAAGCAGGTTTGGTGCCTAACTCCCATTGAAAGCCAATGGGAGTCAGGCACCAAACTCACTTAGGTGTTGCTGTAAATCCCACTAGGCACTTACCTGCATTTTTAGGTGCCCAAATACCTTTGTAATCTGGCGCTTAGTCTCCAATGTGCTTAAGTTACTTTTAAAAATGGGACTTGGTAAAATTTTCAAAAGTACCCCAGTATCTGATGTCACAGAGTCCCTGGGCGATGCTCTGGAACTTCTCCCCACAAAGCCAGTCAGAACTTTGGGGAGCCTCCTCTCCCTTGGAGCAGACTGTCTTCAGGGCAAGAAGTTCACACGGCTTCACCTTCCTGGGTCTAACCTTGGAGCATTCAGCATGTGCCCCTCCATGCGCTTCCCACGGGGTCCTGGGGAAGCCAGAGGGTCCTGCACCCCCACTTCACAGTCAGATGTGACTCTTAGCCAGCCAGTAAAACAGAGGTTTATTAGATGACAGGAACACGGTCTGAAACAGAACTTGTAGGTACAGAGAACGGGACTCCTCAGCTGGGCCCATTCTAAGGCTCAGCGAGGCAGACAACCCCGTCTGCCCTCACTTTCTGTCCCCAGACAGCTCCCAACTGAACCCCCCTGCCCAGCCCCTCCTCCTCTGGGCTTTGTTCCTTTCCCAGGCCAGGAGGTCACCTGATCTATTTGTTCACCTTTACCCATCCCCTTGCAAGGAGGAAGGGCCTGGGCCATTAGTTGCCAGGAGACAGAGTATCGGCCAGAAACTGAGGAACCCACACAGTATTCAGAGGAAACTGTAAGAACAGTCCCATTTTGTCACATCTTAATCTGTAAACTGGTAAACATTGCTCCAAAAGTCACGCCCCATGGGCCCATCTCCTGAGGTCAAAACCCTTGGAAATTCAGAGTTAACCTCTACACATTATCTGGTGATAAGCACATTCATATTGAAAAGAAGCAACATTACAGAGAGCACTCAGATTTATGCATGTAATTCCCACCAGTATTAATGGAAGATAGTCATGTAAAATCCCCTGGGGTATTGCTAGAACACAATTTTAAATGAAGCATAGGTCAGGCTGCTGTCTAATTAGTTCAATCAGTAAATCATAGTTAGGTCACAACAGTAAGTCAGTGCCGCCACCTGTGCTGACTGCATAGACCATGCTGATGTTTTCTTAACACTTTGTACATTGTCACAATGTATCCCAACCCCTGAACTCTCTATATGCTACAGACATATGGACCCAGCCTCTAAGTATTATTCAGTGAACAGCTGGCAAGACATTCCAAGTATTAACCCCTTCCTAATCCAGCAGCTTGTTCTTTTGGGCTCGTGAAGCCATTCCAAGTGTTTATGGGAGAGGTCTCCTTTTTCCTCACTCCCATACCTACTCCCTGGGAAGTGAACACCATGATTCATAGAGTTGAAGGCCAGAAAGGAGCATTAGATCATCCTGTATAACACAGGCCCATGACCCAGGCTGATTTCCTACCCATCAGTCACAAGGCCATGAAATAAATGTTTTACTCAGTGTTGAGTTAATCTGCAAAACTCACTGCCACAAGGTACTATTGAAGCCAAGGCCTTCCCAAGGTACTAAGAAGCATTAGTTTGACACCTGTACAACATGTAGAATGTGAACATTCGCAGTCAGGAAAGGTAGAAATATACATGGGGCTGAAAACCTGGCATGCTTCAGGACATATGCCAGTGACCGACTGTCTGGGGTTAGGAAGAAGCTTTTCTTGCGGGCAGGTTATTCAACACTTGTCCATTAGGATGTGGGGGATGGGAGGTATGCCTTCCTTGGAAGCTCCTGGTCATGGCTAGTGATAGATCCCAAGACCAGAAGGAATCACTGTGATCACCCAGTCTGACCTCTTTTAATACAGCCCACAGTATTTACCCAAAATAATTCCTGAGGGAACCAGTACATATCCTTTTTTAAAAATCCAGTCTTAATTTTAAAATTATTGCTACGGCTAGGCCTTGCAGCAGCTTTATCACACATAACTATGCATCACACTAACGATATGGAACAAGCCCGGACTCCACTCTGAAGCACGCATAGCTGCAGCTTTTCCAAAGGAGCATGAGGAAGGCTCTTCTCACACCCCAACACCTGCAGCCAACTTCTACAAGAGCCAGTGAAAAGTCCCAGCAAACACCTGAGTTAGCTGCCACCACATGCTGACATTGGCCATTTTAGGTCCGCTCTGACTTCCTTCTGCCGAGTTGGTGCTTGCCTGGTGCTCCTCCCTCCAGTCCCCAGTCTACCGTGCTTCTGCTATGCCTGCAAAGTGTATTACAGGGCCTAAATACCAATGCATTTTTGAATGGAGCCACAGAGCCTGATCCTGCCAACCATTCCTTCATCCTCCCAGCAGTGCCCCCTACTTCTAGAATAGCCTCCCACTCTGCCCTGAAACTTCTCCAGCCCTGAGCCTGAAGGGACTCCCAATGACCAGCCCCAGGACTTAGATTTGGGATTCAGTTACTACCAGAGGCTAAACATCTAGAGTTCAGTACATGCCCTCTATGCAGACTGCCCATCGCCCACAGAACCTCATCCTCTGGAAATTCATTCACCTGTACACCTCGTAATTCCTACAAAGAAAACTCACAGAAGTGGGGGAGATGGACATATGATGAGGTCCCCAGATTTCAGTACTACACAAAATTCACCCCGAGATTAATGAGGTATTGTAGTGAGGCGGCCTGGCTCCCAGCTGCCCCAGAGAGGGATGAGCCCTTATAGACGCCAAAGTGGGCAGAGCCACAGGAGCCTGTGCCCACCCCCCAGAGGTCAAAGCGCAGGCCAGGAAGTATAAAAGCCCAGCCCCAGGGCTCAGAAGCTGCCTGGCCATGGGAGAGGCCAGACGCTGGTGCCTTAGCTCCTGCTGGGGAGACTCCTGCCGCCTGTGACCGACCCAAGGACTGGCTGTACCTGCGGAGCCTGGACGCCGACCAGGCACTGGAAGAGCCCCTAGGCCGGCTGGTACAAAGGGACCCCGAGGAGCTGCCCAGTTTACCCCTCGCTCAGTATCCTGAGGAGCCCATGGCGTGGGACGCTGCAGAAGATGCCGCCGAGACAGAGGTACCAGTAGAGGGGGAGGTCGGAAGTAGCCCTGACCCTAGTTTGGCTGCAGCACACCCAGATCCAATGTCAGTGTGTTGTGGCCAGGATCCCCACTGACACAGCAGGCTGCCTGCTGCTGTTAGGGCCCCAGGCTGGGACGCAGAGGAGGGGGTGGGCCTGCGTCCCCCCTGCCACCCCACTCACAGGTCTCCCCCTCGCCCCGACGCTCAGGCCCAGGAGCCTGGGCATACCTTACTGAACTGTTTGCTCAGCCCTGCCTGAGGGTCTGAGCCCTGAAATGTTGGTTGTTGCCCCGCCCTGACCTAGGGCCTGGGCTTAGTATACTGAACTGTTTGCTCAGACCCTGCCTGAGGGTCTGAGCCCTGAATGGTTGTTTGTAGCCCCGCCCTGACCTAGTTCTTGCGCTTAAATTACTGAACTGTTTGCTCAGCCCCTGCCTAAGGGCCAGAGCCCTGAGCTGTCCTTTGTTGCCCAGGTAGTGAGGCGGCCAGGCTCCCAACCGCCCCAGAGAGGGGTGAACCCCGACAGCACACATTTACAGGTATCAATAGACAGAAGCTAAAGTTGGTAACTCTCTTGGTTTTTAATTTGTTCACTCATTCTGGACTGTGCCAAATATGGCAATCTTGCAATAGATGTGAAGTTCTAATGTAGGTTAGTGTAAGGACCCTGAACTGCTGCTTAGGGGGGTTGGATGGATTGGGGATTGTGGCAGTTCTCAGGAAACCCGGATTCAATTCCCAGCTCAGACACAGATTTCCCTGGCAATCTTGGATGAATCATCTAATCTTCCACAGGGGCACATGAGGATAAATCCATTACTGACTGCGAAAAGCTTTTGTATGCCGCTGCGAAGAGTCCAATAAGCACTTGGAGAGAAATCCAACCTTTTCCATGAAAAATGCTTTGGATCCACTCCACAGAGCAAGGAGACAATCTACAGAGCTCGAGAGAGACCCGGGTCACAGAGATGAGTTCTGAGCACCCCATTACCAGAACACTAAGAAACTGGACGAAGTGCAGAGAAGAGTGACAAAACTGATCACGCTGTTGGAGGAGCTGATGTAGGAGGAGAGATTACAACATCGGAAGGAATCTAGGTCTACACTTACAGTGTGGCACAGCTGTACTAATACAGCTGTGCCACTATAAGAGTTCTCGTGTAGCCACATTATGCCAACAGGAGAAGGCTCTCCCATCGACATAATTAAACCACCCCCAACGAATGGCGGTAGCTGTGTCTGCTGAGGGAGCTGCTTCCCCATCAACATAGCACTGTGCACACTACCACTTATAGTGGCAAAGCTTCTGTCGCTCAGGATGGTGATTTTTCACACGCCTGAACAACAGACATTTTGCCAGCATAATTGCTAGTGTAGACATGGCCTACCAATGACGAAAGGTGTCTGGAGGGTGAAGGGGAGGGAGACATACCAGTTTGTTAACAGTTGAAGGACACACACACTAATTCCTGCTCCAATGGGGATAACTAAGAATGACAGGCTAAAAATAAGAAGGGGGGAAGTATTCCCAATATAAAAGGAGGCTTCCTGCGAAAGAGGGGGTTGGGGCTGGGTTGTGTCTGTCCAGTGAAGGTGCTGGAAGCCCAATGGTTTGTGATAAACCTAGACAGCACAAAGCACTAGCAAATGCATGACAGGGAGCGCTTCTGCATTAGCCCAGACTGGATGGACCATGTAATCTCATCAGTGGGCTCTATCTCTAGTTTGATGGCCATTTCCAATGCAAAGGGTTTTTATAGGTAGCTGCACTGCTCCTGTACATTAATTTCTAAAAAACCCTTTACATCCACTATACACTGCTGTGATATTCAAATTAAACTTAGACAAGCCTGTCATCTGTCATGGTAAAATCACTTAATGACACTTGTAAACCTATTTAAGGGGCTAATTTGATAATAGTAATATTCAGCATCTCAGAGCTTACCCCTAGTAAGAAATTCACATTACCCTCACTAAAGACTATGCAGATGATTCTCCAAATTACCTAAAGATACTGAATATTTCTCAGATCCATTTTCCAAGTGATAGTATGCATGCTGAATTACTGAGCCCCACCATAATAAAAACAGGACATTCCATATTGCACACAGATCAGAATCAACTTTGTTAATTCACACTCTGAATATCCATTATACAAGTGAGGGAATATAGCCTGAATATTAAACATCTACTTACAGATGGAATATCAATCTTTTGGTATAGCTACTAATTGTTTAAATGGTGGAGCAACCAATGGGCCTGGATGGCTCAGGAATGCAGAGCATTTCACCTGGGTCACTTGTTCAAATCTAGCCCAGTGATCTGATAGATGTTAAATAATCTCTATGACATGAGCTGAGGGTACAAGCTGGGTATGTTCTACTGCACGGGGGAGCACGTCACAAAAAAAAATAATCAGAACAGGCATGTATGTTGGCATCCTAGCCAACGGCTACCAGAAACTGAACTTCCCCTCTCCCCTTATAGGTGGTCCCTGCTGTGGGCAGCATGTGGGAAAAGTCTGTGCTGTCCAACAGTGCTTACTCTATGGACACACACAATTCTTCGGTGTCCCGGGCCTTGAGGACAGCACCTTTTCCCAGCATTAAGGAAAGTGTACTTTAAAGGGTTTCCTTCTATTGACTATGTGCATTTATTAGGTCTCCCCTGCTGAGGTACAGAGAGCCATAGGAGGGAAACGCAATTTTAAAGAAACCGTCACATTGTGGCCCAAGTGTACAGTGACATCAGCCTGAATCTGCAGACAGCCTGAAACAATAGTTCTGAGAGCTGCGAAGTACCCTGCCCATCTCAACACGCCACTAACACTGAAGCCTAACAATTACATATTAAAGTGACAACACTGTTAGCTTTTTCCCTGTGGATTCATGCACGCAGGAAAGAAGAGCATAGGGGAGCACATCACAAAAAAAACTCATCAAAACGGCTATGGATGAACTGTTGTCACTGCATGGATAAAAGAAGAGGGATGCTCATGGTACAATGATCTGTTCTATCTATAGTGTGTAGCATCTTGTTTTGGCAGGTTTGGGTGATTAGGAAAAAAAGGAATGGTAGTTAGACATCTGCAGCCAATGCTCATTTTATGCTGTGTGTTCATTTTCTGCTTTGGGAGCTTGGGGACAAACCCCATCTGAAGTAATAGAATCTCGAGATTTCTGTTTTAATCAGCAAATCATTTTCCTGGCACTTACCAGAGGCAGCTGGCCTACCATATCTGAAATGCGAGAGAGAAAATGTTCACAAAGATACACAACAACTACGCTCTACCAATTGAAAATATAGTTTAAATGAAGGTGAAATGTGCTTCCTGATTCCCTGGCAGAGAGACAAACCATGCTGCAGAGATAACGAATTCCTTCCCTTGTTACACACCCCACTTCTTCTGCAAGCCCTTTGGAGCAGGAAATTATTTACTTCCAGCATCTAATGCTTCTCTCCTTCCCAAGAATCATGAGGGCTGCCTGCCTCAGCCAGCGTGCCAAGAGTTTAAAGCTCAGGCAGGGAAGGTACAAGGAACATTTGTGCACAAGTTATTCCCACCCAACTAATCACTGTATAAAAGTCAATCATCATAAGGTATAAAGTTAACCAGGAATTTAATACCTAATGATCTGGAGCTGCTGCAGTTGTACAATTTAACACGCTCATAAATTTTTCATTTCTAATTTACCAGTGCAGCAACTTCTGCCAAAACTTTTCCTTCCTCCGCCAGTAACTTGGATGTGTTTTTTGTTTCTTGTTAGTTCACTAATGAAGTAGCTACATTCCTGCAGGGACTGCTCTTATCCCCTGCTCAAGAAAAAAAAGTTCTGTTTCTCCACCCCTTATAGAAAACTCATACTCTACTTGACCTGGAAACCGCAATCTTAAATTCCAAAGTAGAATAATCGCCTCCCTGAAGATCTGAGATATTAGCGGTGCTGGCCTCGGAACCTATTTATGAAGTAACAAAAAAAGATCTTCAACAGAGAGATATTAAATGTGGTGCTGTGAATGTTTGATACATACACACACGCACACAAACAGGAAATAAGGAAAACATTGAAAGCAGGATGCTGGAAGGACAGAGCATGTCTGTTGTAGCCCTAGATCAGAAAAGGAACTTTGATGGTAAGGTTTGAGGGTATCCAACTGCTGGTGGCACTGGTAACCTAACAGAAGCCCAGAAGGCAGCACCTAATTCACATTGGATAGAATGGGCTTGTGACGAAGTGGAAATGTTCTTAATGTTTTCTCTAAATACTGTGTGGGTGCCTCAGTTTCCCCTATGCATTTCTTAGGTATCTAGTTGGGAGGATCAGGGTGTATGATTGTTGCAGAGCCTAAGAGGGCCCCTGCGATACTGTCTGCACAGAGAATGGCCAGCACTCTGTCTCATGGCAGCTAATGGCCTGGGCCCCTCCCCTGCAAAAACGCCAGCTGATGGTGTTGGGGAACAAAGAGGTCAGGTCAACTCCTGGCCCAGGAAAGAGACAAAGGCCAGAGAGGAGAGGCTGGAAAGTTTCAGTTCAGAGCTGGCTGGGAAAATAGAGGGGAGCCCAGACAGGGCTCTGGCCACCCCTGACCCCCCAAGATGGACCTGACTGAGGGGGTCCTGTTGTCTGTACATGCAAGACCTGTCCTGGACTGTGTTCCTGTCGTCTAAATGAACTTTTTGTTTTGCTGGCTGGCTGAGAGTCACAGTGAATTACAGGAAGCCAGGGGTGCAGGGCCTTGTCTCCCCCAAACTCTGAGACAGGGCTATAGCCGTCTGCCCACAGAGGTGGTTGGCCCCAGCATGAAGAATTCATCTTGATCCAAGCACCCAACTCGGAGCATGGTGGGGCCTGTTTGTTGTTTTATTAAACACTATATAAATGTTTCCCTTCCCCACCAATGTTTCTAAGAGTCTTTCCAGCTAGGAAGGAATGGTGGCGAAGCTAAGCAAAGTGCTGTTGAATGCATGGAGTAAAGCAATGGATAAAACAGAGGCAACATCTCTACTATGGACACTACAGTGACACAGCTAGCGCACTATAGCTATGCCATGGCGCCGAGTGTAGAAGCACATGGCAGTGATGGAAGGGGTTTTTCTGTCACTGTAGTAACTCCCTTTCCCCAAGCAGCAGTCACTGGATCAATAGCAGCATTCTTCAGTCAATCTAGCTATATCTACTATATCTACACCAGGGGTTTATGTTTGCCTAGCTGCAGTGCTGAGGGGTGCAGATTTTTCACACCCCTGAGCACTGTACCTGTGTTGATCTAAGTTTTAACTGTAGACCAGGGCTGACAATCAGAGAGGTCACTTGTAAGGACTGTGATACAACACGGCAAGGCGGAGCTGTGATAACTGAGTTGACTATGTCCCTTTACAGAGAAGGGTGGCTGCGAGCCTGAGTGGAGAGCTCCCTGGTTTATCCTCAGCCCACCTACTTCCCATTGGCTGCCCCCGAGATATTAACACATGCAAACCCAGCAGGCACCTGACACAAACAAGAAGGTTCTCCTCCCTCCTCCCCCCCAATTCACAAAAGCAAACTGAAGAACTAATTGGGATCAAGACTGCAGAAAAAATTTGGATCCCACCGGCCTTGCCTCTCACATCTGGCAGCAGCCATCGCCAGATGGAGACAAAAAACTCCATTCTCATGGCGCGTGGCCATTTGTGCATGCTGTAAAGTTCCTTTCCATCCCCCTGCAGCTTACATCCTTTCCCTGGAAGCATCTGAACTAACTTTTCAACTTGGTGGAGCTGCTTGTGTTGCATGGGTTCACTTGACTTAAAAGACTTTTGGGGAAGCTGGGCTAGTAGCAGAGCCAAGTCCTGTCTGCCTAGGGTGTACAAATATTCCATGGACTCTACTATATGAGGCGAATCCTTCCAAAACAATCAATCCCTGCTAAACAATGTCTCCAGGACACAGACACAGCTTTTCTTTCCCAGCTGGCAAATCACACACATTTTACTACATCCTCCTTTTGTTCAAATGCACATATCACTGGTGAAGAAAGCTGGAAAAATCTCTCCCCCCCAATTGCATTTAATTCCCTGTGTCTCCTGCACAGGACAGCAAAGCTCTGCAGGAACTGCTCCAAAAAGGACATCTGTTTTCTGATCCTCCTTCCCGACTCCATTCCCACAAAGCAATCGGTAGTGGTGACTGACGTGGCTGCACCAGACAGTCCTGTTCTTTTGGACAGTTGACATTGATTTTCCTTATCGGGCTGGAGATCCCCTTTGTTCCATTGCCCAGCACTCAAGAAGGCTCTGAGAGCAGAGCGAAGGGGAAGTGGGTTTCTGAGATAAGTAGAATGAGCCATCTTCACTCAGACAATTCTCCCAATGCAAAGGTCCCGTGCACAACACCTGCACGGAGGCTGCCCTTGTCCAAAAGCACTGCGACCTGGGCCTAGGAACCTAATTTCAGTCTGGTGAAAAGGTGCTACACTCACCATTCCAGAAAGTGAGGTCCCCTAACCACAAAGCAGGGACAGAATGGTTTGTCAGCCTCATTCACTGCCCCTACTGCTAAAACTCAATCCTGACCGGGAGGAGAACAGTCATTAACCTGGGTGCATCTCTGATGAAAGCAGCAATAGGCATGCACATTAACAATGTCAGCTGTGACATAAGGGACTCCCTACTAGAAGCTGGGCTGTGACCACCACCTCATTAAACACAGATCACTGCACAGCATTGTAATGGGATGCTCATGTCTGAAACATTTCCCAGAGGTGGGTGCTGTATCACAGTCCTTTTTGCATCCCTGGTGCCCCCTGCAGACTGCAGCCAACCTTGCTGGGTCTTCAGTGGATTGGCACTCTGGCCAAGTCACCAACTTCTAATGAGCCTCGTCCAGGGTATTACAGAGTCCAATAAATAAATGGTCTAACCATCCTCACTTGGGTTTTCAACCCCCACTCTAGATCCTTTAAATACAGCTCTTTGTTCAGGCCTCAGATAAGCTCAGTCCCCTTCTGGGGGTTTATTCCACTGAACCAGTCCAGGGACCCTAGACATGACAGCCATGTACAGCTTGAGTCAATTCATCATTGCTTCTCCCTGGGCCTCTTCCTCCCAGGCCCGTTCAGCTTCACCTTCAGCTCAGGGTTAAGGCTCTTCGGTCCTCTCCCCCTGCAAACCCGGCTGTGCGAAATGTGGCTGGAGAACAGACACTGGCTGCCTCTCAAGCTGCTCTGGCCAGAACAGAGCCTCTCTCCTCTTGTCCCAACTAGGGCCCTGCCATTCCTTTTATCTCAGCCTGCTGTGCCCTGATTGGCAGTCGCTACTCCATCTAGCCTTTGGAGGACCAGGTCTCTGTGGTTCCAAAGTGGCTGAGCAAAGAGTCCTCTCTGGGCACCCCTGGAGGATCCAGCTTCACTGCTCCTTTTGCTGAGTCCTGGGGTGGGGTGTGGTAAGACTGTAGGGCTCCTGGTAGGGAGCCATGCGGGCCAGGTACCCGTCACAGGCATCAGATGGGAATTCTAGTCAGTGTGAGCAGGGCCAAATTGAAACCTGAGCCCTAGAGGTGAAAGGTTATGTCCCCTTGCCAGCTCACAGCCTCTGACCCGAGACACATTCAAACAAAGAACCCAGGCTCTGGATCCCATTTCCAGGTCCCTGACTCATCCTGTCTCCTCAGCACCCGCTTGTAGCCAGAGGCCACCCTGCGGAACCCTGCCTCTATTTCCCCTCGAGTCCTCAAACTCAAAGAGACAACCCAACGTTAATTAAAACAATTCCCTTCTGCGGGTCCAATTTATTCAATCTTCTGGGTACACATTGGCCATCCAGAACCCAAACCCAATTCAGTGTCTCTCCCCCATTCCGTAGGGAATCCACATCCCAGACACTTCCAGGCTTTATCTGTCTGGAGTTCAACCTCCTTGTTTTAATGTCTCAACTCCTCTGGTGAAAGGGTCTTCCCTGCAAGAGCCTCCCTCACTCTCTGCAAATTCCTGCACTTTCCCCCTTCACCACAGCATCCTGATCTCCTTCCTAGGAAAATCAGCTGTTCTCCATCAGGCCCCATCCAGGCTGTTAATGCAGCACAGGTGGGCTGGAGCAGTTTCTTCGGTACTCAGATTTGGTTGCCCCTGGCCTCCACCCCTTTGGGGCAGGCCACCCTGCTACAGGCAGATAGATGAAACACTGAGAACATAATTTGCTCCTTTTCTTTAGCAGCTGTGACCTCATGTACCTCAAACATCCTGTTGGGCAGATCCCACCCAATGTAGGTGCACTGTGATGTGTTCCGATAGCTCTTGAGACTGAATAAGATCCAGCCCATGCTCTTGTCCTTTCTTCACCAATAGGACCAGTGAGGGGAGAAAACAGAGCTGCTTGCCTGCTGCTCACAGAGATCAGAAGAACCTGCATGTTCCGACTATGCAATGCACAGAAATGTTCACATGCGACTGAAAAAGCACACAAGAGCATGTATGTAAAATGGAAGGGCCCCTTTCCACTGGCTAGGCAGCTGGTGTGCCGTGACACCTATTGTCAATGCTTTTCCTTGTGCTTCCCTCACCTGCTCTCTCTTGTCTTAGACTGTAAGCTCTTTGGGGAGGGGACCATTTGTTACTCTGTGTTTGTACAGTACCTTTCACAATGGGGCTCTGGTCTGTGACTGGACACTATCACAAAACAATCATTATCATAGTAACCTGCCATGGTGAACAGGGCCTTTTGCCCTTGGGAAAATCTGGATGTAGGGCCATGGTGCGGGTCTTTGTGAGGGTCTCAGAGTGTTGCAGGAGCAAAAGAGGAACAGCACCAGCACATCAAAACAGACAATGGGTGGGGGGAGATGGAACCATTCCCCAGAGAATGACTCCCCTCTAGCATCGGGGAAGGGAGCAGGTGGATACATGAGGACCAGAGCCAAACCATTCCTGCCCTTTGGCAAATCCAGACCCTGAGTGATGTGGGTTTGCCCATCTTTATACCAAACAATTCCCCCTCCACATTCTACTCACAGGCATGGTTTCCTGTTCCAAATGGAAATTCAAACTCTCCATTTCCCAAGCTACCGCATTTCCCTGTAGGCCCTGCCACAGGGAAAATCTTTGTGTTCTGCGGAGAGGCCATAGAAAGTCTTGGCACAGTTCTTCTGCACAGATAGTGTCCATGGTAGAGATGGACACAGCGCCCATGCACCCTTTTGTGATGGCCTCTGCAACGACTTCTCCCCAACACCCCCCAGGGAGTGTGGGGGTGGGAAAGGGCAGGCGCTATGCACACCCACTGACAAGAGCTGTACCAAGATGGAGTACAGTTGCCACCACCACAGCAGTTACCGGAAAATGGCTCTGTGCCCCATGCATCAAGGATTCCATTCCACTCCCCCTCCCCAGCCCACAAACGGCATCTGTGCTAAGCCCAGTGGCTCAGGTTGTACAAGAGTAAGGAACTGGCATTTTCCAACTTTCTGCACAGCACAGAAGGCTTATGGAATAACAAGCCAGACACACCTGAGCCAATGCAACATTTGCCCATTTGACTTGATATGGGTTTGACTCCCAAGTTAAATATTGTCAGTGCCAAAGATGAGGCTTTCCACATCTCCCATAACTTATCAAGCAGTCAAAGGGAATATTCTCAAACTTAAAAAAAACATAAAAAACAAAACTTCCAACACTGTCAGGCAGAGGCGAAGGACTTTGGTACTCGCAGCCTCCGGATGCCAGCCGCGGCGCACGGTCCTTCAGGTGGCCAGCCAAACAAACAGACTGAGGAGAACGGGCTCGGCGCGCAGCGGGTAACACCCAAACACAAGATTCTCTGCACCTTGAAGTCTTTAAACCTTGATCTGAGAACTTCAATGGCTCAGACACAGGTTTGATATAGGAGTGGGTGGGTGAGATTCTGTGGCCTGCATTGTGCAGGAGGTCAGACTTAGATGACCATAACAGTCCCTTCTGACCTTAAAATCTATGATTCTATGGAAAATTTAAACCCAAACCACAAATGCTTTGCAAAGTTACAAGCACACATAAGCACAGGAGCTATAATGGGAACTCTTGTGCTGCTTTAGCTTCAGCATTAGTGGTGATTCGATGCCCATAGCGATACAGCTGCTAAGTAAATGTTACAAGTAATTTAAACGATACTTTCTCCTCAATTCTGATTGGCTGAAACAGTATCATGTGATCCAAAATAGTTTTGTACTATAGTCTGACAAATCAGGCCACAGATTACTGCACATGCTCAGATAAAAAGTACTTACAATGCTTCCCACCTCCACCCAGCTCCAGTAAATCAATGCACCTTGCAGCAGTGCCCTAAAGGCTATTTTAGACTAAGGGGCAGAACTAGTTACAGAGCTGAGGACACTCTAACAGAAAGTGCTCTGCTGCCAACCCTTTGTCTTTGAAATGGAGGGCACTCCAGCTTGGGCAGTTCTACTGACCAAGTCGCTGCTCTATGGCCAAGTGAGACATGTGTCTAGCCGGTAGGCAGGTCCCAAGGATTTAAAAGTGAAAAATGACCCTTAATCTCTCCCTGCACACTGAAAGGCAGGGAGCACGTTGGTGACATGCTCCCACTGACAGGCACCCTTCACCCCTACAGAATGCACTGGTGTAGGTGTCCAGACTGACTCCAGGTGCAGCCCCACGTAGAGCAGACTGCAGTGATATTGGCTGGAGGGGATAACAGCATGAAAGAAGGAAAGAAAAGAGATGGTCGCAACTGCTTCACCAGGCCCAGATGGGGAAAAGCCACTCTTGGACACTGTTGTAATCTGGCAGTTGGGAATCCAACAGCATCTAGAGAGCGCCAACTACGAGGCACAAAACCTCAGGCACCCCTACCCCTGCTTCAGTCAACCTCGCCGTCTCTCCTGGGCACTTTCCCCAGCCCAGCATCTCAGTCTTATCCACATGGAGCTTCAATCTGCTTGATGCCATCCATGCCCCAGTCTCCCCCGGTAAGAAACGTTTGGCAACATGGGCTGGCCAGGTCAGGTCATCTAAATAAATGCCTGGAGATGCAAAAGCATCAGATATTAACAATTCCACTGGTGTTAACTGGGAGCTGCAGGTGCTTGGCACTCTGGGAATCAGGCCACTGCTCTAAGGGCCTCAACATAGATTTCTCAGCTTTCTATCCTACTTAGGCACTTCTGTAGCCCTGGTGAGTGCAGTATCTGAGCACTTCACAGTCTATATTTATCTTTTCACATGCCTGTGGGGCAGGGCAGTGTTGTTATCCACACTTTATAGATGGGAAACTGAGGCACAGAGAGACTAAGGGTATGTCTACACTACAGTTAAAACACCTGCAGCTGGCCTATGTCAGCTGACTTGGGCTCAGGGGGCTCAGGCTACAGGGCTGTAAAACTGCAGTGTAGTCGTTCGGACTCGCTCTGGAGCCTGAGCTCTGGGACTCTTGCTTCTCTAACATGTGCACACACTTCAGTTTTGGCCTGCTCTCTCTCAGAATACAAAAGCTGGCGATTAATGCTTTATCCTGTCTGAAAGACAAGCATCCCCAGGTGCTTTAGTAGAGAGTGATGCTTTCTGTTCCTAGCCCTAAAAGCTCTTCAGACAGTGACACTGAAGTCAGGTGGGAAATGAAGTGGGGCAGAAAAAAAGCAAGATGATCATTCAGAATTACGCATTTTAGATCTGAAATCTCACAACCTACCACGGATTTTAAAAAATGCATTATGCTTCTCGAAAGCTAGGTATCCCAGCAGCCTGATGGCAAATAGTTTTTATTTCTAGTTCCACTGGCCCACAAGCGATTGGACTGAAAACTGTCACTGATCTTTAGGACTACCACTGCTTTTTTTTAATGTTTATGCACTGGTTCAGCACTTAATCAATTAGATCCTGCACCAGAGGCCAGTGCAAATTCTGATCCATCTCTAGATCAGGGAGAAAGGCCAGGAAAATTCAAACTTGAATATGACTCATGATGCTTAAATAAATCTTAAGGCTTGATGCAATTCCTCACCAACACATTCCTGATTTCTGTTGCTTGATGTCAGAATTTAAAAACAAAGCCTAAGTACCCTTAATTATACCTGGTGTTTCACCGCATTAACCTATTCAGTTACAGTCATTTCTGTGCACGTGGTAAAGGCGTGAGCAAGCGTGAACAGGATCAGAGAACAGAGCGAAATCCCAGTACTTGGAATTATGATAGATCTCCCTGCAAGCCTTGTCCTGTGTGCAGGGCTCTCTCCGTCTCAGATGATGTCAGCACCACAACTTCCCAAACAGATTACCCTGAATGGAGAACCAAACCATGATACAAATAAGCAAACATATCCCACTGCAGAACAGCTATCACATGCTTAAGATCTAAAGCTATGGCCAGCCTCTTTAGGCAAGCTGATCAAAATGTGGGCGAGAGGCCAAGACACTAACCCAGAAAGTGAAGTCACCTTGGTTCCTAATACAGACCCCCCTCACCCTCCACTTACACAATTGTTCCGTTCCAGAAAGCCTTGTGTAATTCAAATTTTTCGTAAGTTGGAAATTATGCAAAAATTTCCGCAACTCAAAAATCCTATTTCTGACTTATGGAATTTTTTCTATAAGTGCGAATTTGTGTAAGTCAGGTCTTGCATAACCCAGGGAGTGTCTGTACAACATAAAGACTACAAATCCCAGTGTGCAGTGCTCCTTCTGGCTCTTGTGCAGTCTCAGCTTGGATTGACATGGAGCATGGTATTCTTTCATGGGTCATTCCTCCTCATTAACTCTATGCAGAAATTAGGTGCAACTCTAGTCCTCTTTGGCAAGTTACTAGCATGGGCCTCAGCTGGCTAAATTTGTGGCATCTTTGCCTTTAAACCAAATTACAATCACTGTCTTGACTTGCACTGTAAGAAATCAAAGTTGTTTTGATGTGACGAGCACACTATACTGCTGTATGGAGATTTGGGTAATCATTTGACCTGGGAATCTGGCAGGGGACCAAAGGCCTTTATCTGAGTGAAGGACAACACAAGATGCTCTTTTGTGTGCATGCAACATCAATTAAGTTCTTGCTGGTTTACAAGGCATTTGGCTTTGCTGGAAACAAACTGAGGGAAATGCGTAATGCTCTGCTGAGGACCTATTTTAAGTCACTCCTCAGCTCAGAGAGATTTCTAGCAATGTCTGCGGCTGACAGGCTCAACACAGAGTAACTAAATAGATGAAACTGTGCTGGTTAGCTCGTGTTCATTTCACGACCTTCAAGCATTTAAAAACAACCTGTGCGCTGCTAGAGCTGGGCAGGGAATTGTGGTCTGCACAGGAGAGGAAGAAAAAGAAAGATTACAAATCCCAGATCATGTTAAGGATCAGGTGCTGGAAAGGAAGGTGGGGGGTTGTGTGCTCTGCCTGTAATGAAACATCTGTCAGTAGTCACAGCGGCTTTGACTTTAAATTAAGGAAATGACATTAGCCTGTAATTCCAAAGCTGCAGCAGCCAGCCAGGAACTGTTAGCTGTGTGAGAGGGAGGAGAAGGAAGCAGCCTCTTTCCCTGAGGGAGAGAAACAGAGAGGCACCTGTCTGCACTAGTCTGACAGGAATTTAAGAAGTTTGAGCTTGACTGGGGCAAATGTGGTTTTAATCTAGTTTGTGGACAGACCGTACCATCTTAGAATAACCATGTTCTAGCCAAGCTGGGAACTTAGGCTGGCACATGGTTTTTGAATCCTGTTTGAATACTCTGTGGTCTCATCCACACTATCCGGCAAATCAAGTTAGGTGTGCATCTGGCCACGACTAAGTCGATGCTGTGTTTAGACATCTCTCTGTAAGCTAGAGTGCCAGAGAGAGAGAAAGAGTAACATACAAATGTATGTTACTCCATGTAAACTGGATCATTGGTGTACATGTTGAAAGAGTTTGACCTCTTTTGGGTCAGAATTAAGATTGGTCTTGGAATAGATAGGACAGTAGTCCCCAAACTTTTCATGGTCATACCCCCCCTTACCCTTGTCAGTACTCCACCCAAGGGAGCCAGGAGTGGGGCCATGGCTCATGGGAGGGTGGAGAGCAGACAGCTGTAAGGGGGCCGCAGCAGGGGGCAGGTCTGGGGCATAGGTGCTGGAACAATTTGTATAGTGGGGTGCTGAGTGCCATTGAACAAATCTGTAAATCCTGTATATGATGGAAACCACTTCAAGACAGGGGGTGCTGCTGCACCCATACTTCCAGCACCCTATGGTCTGGGGCAGGGAACAGAGCCATGGCTGGGTTGCAGTCAAGGGCCAAGGCTGGGGGCAGAGCTGGAGCTGGGGCCCTGGGAAGTGCCGGAGTGGGGCTGGATGGTGCTCCCTCCGTGTCCCCCTTGGGGGCTGGCCTGGTCCCCATCATGATCCCCTCAAAAGGTTCCTCCACGCCCCCATAGGGGGATACATCCCACAGTTTGGGGACCTCTGAGGTAGGATGAACTTTGAGAGCAAATAATGTCGTTAAGCAAATATCTGACCTGTTAGTGTCACAGAACAGTTATCTCAAATTACCTTTATTCTCATTTCCTTCCTGTCCAGGCTGAGATATTTTTAAAATGGTAATAAACTTGTTACAGACTTAGTATAAGGGTCATAGTAACCACAGCTGCAATCTTTACAATATATGCTCATGTTTTTGTGTAGGAGTGACATGGAAAGAGATTTCAATTTAGCCTCATAGCATTATCAGTAAATTATAAATTAAGCAGTGATCTTCTCGGTAACTCTCACAGTAGAAGTGAAAAGATTTTCAAAAGTCCATAGGCAAAAAAGTTCATATTTCATGGAAGTTCTTAGTAATTCATTTCACCATTCACATAAGAACACTAGAACGGGCAGCAGCTTCTCTGTGTAGGAAAAAACCCATGCTGGCCCAGTTCTAACTTCATTCACACAATCGCGTGAGCACACTGAAGTCTGTGGATCTATCCAAGTGTAACTGAGCATGGAATTTGGCTCGTATATAGTATGTACTTAGTGAACCACCAATATAAAAGGTTACAAAATAAACGCGTGTCTCTGGTATTTAGAGAATGCCAATCAGCAGAACATCTAGGCACTGACAAAGGAAAACATTGTGCTAAGCTGGACGCTGTCTGATCTCTGCAAAAGGAGAGACAGAACAGATGGAAAGAGTGCTGATTGGTATGAAGTGATTAATGCAAGGGGGGGAATAAACCTCCTTTTTGGAAAGCTATTTTCTCTGCCACAAATCATGAATGGTAGCATTCTGAAAGAGCTCTGCACCAAATACTCCTCCCAATATAAATCGTTCACCCACAAGCACTTTGAAAAATAACCTTGGTGGTCTTCCCCTCTTGCAGTTATAGTTCTAGAGCAGAGGTTTGCAACCTTATTTCACTTGCAGACCCCTAAAAAATTTGAAATGAAGGTGCGGACGCCTTGGAAATCTTAGTCTGTGGATTACCAGGGGTCTGTGGATCACAAGTTGCAAACCATTGTTCTGTGGTAATGACAACCTTTCACAGACCCCTTGGACACAGTCTGTGGACCCCATGGGGTCCACAGATCACAGACTGACCCACTGTTTAGGGGTACCAAACTAGCAATCAGCACCAAACAGCTACAGTGTACAGTAACATGTGTGGCATGAAAGGACAGGATTCTGCATGTTATGCTCCACAGAGAGAACCAATAGTGAGAGTTTCAACTAATTTGACTTTTTAATTAGCAGAGATTTCATTTCATTGATAGTGCACTGCTATCCCAGGCATTTGTTTCATCTAGGTCAAGGCATTACTTTCACTCAATCTGCATTAATTTTTAATTTGATCTGTAATGCTAATTTTTAGTGACTAACTCAGGAATTTTTGCATTACTGCGACCATAAACCAGATTGTATTCAATTTCTCATCCATCTCTGAACACAAGGAACACAGTGAAAAGATAAGCAATAAAGTCAAACTACCTTTTTCCCTTCAATAGAAGCCAGGGTTTCAGAAAGGATGCATCATCGTCCTCTTGCCTATGGAGACATTGGCTAACTCCGGTAACAAATTCAAATGAGTTAGCTGGTCTCGCGTTATTAACTAATACCTAAGCGCACCACACAGCTGGGCATGACTAGCAATCTCAGGCCAAGATAAAACCAAGATTGAAACAGCACAGAGTATTGTGGGTCAGCCTCAAGAGACGCTGGCAGAGCTGTGTTTGGGGGAAGCTTGCCAAGAGGCTATCCAGTGGATCTGCCTTACATTATTAACACCTCAGTTCCAAGCACCAAATTCATTACAAGGCATTGCACAAAACACAGAGGCAAACTCAGGGTGGATTGTACAGTTTCACACTGCTAACACCGGACCTGTCTCAGATAGGTAGCTGCCTGGGAACTGAACAGCAGAAGCCCTCTGATGGGAGTGCTATTGCTGCTTTCATCCAAAGGCGCAGCTTGACATACAGTCATCCTCTCAGACCGCCACACAAATTTGTCTCAGCTAAATGCACACTGTCCAGGTGCCAATAGATTCACAGAGGGCAACTGCTCCAGACAAACATAATCAGCTTGCCAATGAATTCTAAACCAGTGGCATTACAGTTCCCTGCCATAAAAGCCTATGTGACCGTGCATGCGCAATCTTTCAAAGCTCCAGGTTAGCAGGCAAGATTGGAACAGACACACACAATCCTGCAAAGGTAAATATGATGCGAATTCCATTT
Organism: Gopherus flavomarginatus; assembly: GCF_025201925.1. NCBI lineage: Eukaryota > Metazoa > Chordata > Testudines > Testudinidae > Gopherus > Gopherus flavomarginatus. The sequence continues at coordinate 53,435,673 of NC_066624.1, forward strand.
TGTCTAAAGAAGGAGAAAGGAAAAGCACTTCTCCCCTGTACCCATTGCTGCTTTAGATAAATATGTAGAAGGCAAAGGTAAGCACTCTTCATGGTTGAAGTGCTGTGCCTTGTCACTGTAAAATCAGATATAAATATTTCAGTGGGTCTCTCACCGTTTAAGGTCACATTGCAACAGAATTCTCTGAAATTGATCATTCTTAGAAACTTTTAACAAACCAAACAGCAGAGGCCCAAAAGGTGTGACCAAAAAATGTAGTGAGTGTAGAATTAAATTTTTCCTGTTGTGATTAAGATACAGCATGGATTTAACATGGGCAAAGGCTAACTCATCAAAACTAAACACAAATCCTTTTGAAATTCAGCATCCTAAGGATTTTGCCATAACCTGTTAACATCATCAGATATAGCTGAACAGAGCTAGTCTCAGCTGAGCCCATTTTTTATAGAAAGTGCTATAGTTATACACAGCACTCTAAACCTCGTTATTAGAACAGACTAAGAAAATATCCTCTCTCACTATTCAATTCCAGGCAGATTTCCAAACCCTCTCCCTCTTGCATATAAGATCTGTAACACTGGGGGAGAGGGGCTAACAAATTCATAGCAATTAACAAAGAGATGCCTTAATAAAGAAGAGCTACAGTCATATTTTGCAAGGCAAGATTCCCTGTTATGAAAAAGTTTCAGAGTAGCAGCCGTGTTAGTCTGTATCCGCAAAAAGAACAGGAGTACTTGTGGCATCTTAGAGACTAACAAATTTATTTCAGCATGAGCTTTCGTGAGCTACAGCGCACTTCTTCGGATGCATAGAATGGAACACACAGACAGGAGATATTTATACATACAGAGAACATGAAAAGGTGAAAGTAGGCATACCAATAGGAAGAGTCTAATCAATTGAGATGAGCTATCATCAGCAGGAGAAAAAACTTTTGAAGTGATAATTAAGATGACCCATAGAAGGTATGAGGAGAACTTAACATAAGGAAATAGATTCAATTAGGGTAATGGCCCAACCATTCCCAGTCTCTGTTTAGGCCTGAGTTAATTGTATCTAATTTGCATACTAATTCGAGTTCAGCAGTCTATCTTTGGAGTCTGTTTTTGAAGTTTTTTTGTTGCAAAATTGCCACCTTCAAGTCTGTCACTTCAACCTCTCTAACCACTCAGTGACAGACTTGAAGGTGGCAATTTTGCAACAAAAAAACTTCAAAAACAGACTCCAAAGAGAGACTGCTGAACTCGAATTAATATGCAAATTAGATACAATTAACTCAGGCCTAAACAAAGACTGGAAATGGTTGGGTCATTACCCTAATTGAATCTATTTCCTTATGTTAAGTTCTCCTCACACCTTCTATGGGTCATCTTAATTATCACTTCAAAAGTTTTTTTTCTCCTGCTGATGATAGCTCATCTCAATTGATTAGACTCTTCCTGTTGGTATGCATACTTCCACCTTTTCATGTTCTCTATATGTATAAATATCTCCTGTCTGTGTGTTCCATTCTATGCATCCGAAGAAGTGGGCTGTAACTCACGAAAGCTCATGCTGAAATAAATTTGTTAGCCTCTAAGGTGCCACAAGTACTCCTGTTCTTGTTATGAAAAAGGGATCAGTTGTTTTTTTTGGTGTTTGGGGGTGTGGGTGTGCGCGCACACGCGTAAGAGACTCTTCTGCTTGCAGCCGCAGGGTATTTACTCTGCCTCATCAGAGCGCGTGGCCTGGACTACATGTGACCTCTGGCCGCTGCACTTTCCCAACCAGTAGAGTTCACAAAGAGAAACGCTTCTGCTGGGTGGTTGCATGTGCACAGTCTCCTTGCCTGGGAGGACATGGCATTTAAGAACCCCTGGAGTAACTCATATGTGGCATGACAAGATGGGAGAGGTAATTTTTTTTATTGGACTAACTTCTGTCGGTGACACAGGGCTTGGCTACACTGGTACTTTACAGCACTGCAGCTGGGGTGTGAAAAAACACCCCCCTGAACACTGCAAGATACAGCGCTGTAAAGGCTCAGTGTAATCAGTGCCGCAGCGCTGGGAGCACGGCTCCCAGCGCTGCAAGCTACACCCGTAAGGGATGTGGTTTACGTGCAGCGCTGGGAGAGCTCTCTCCCAGCGCTGGCGCTCTGACCACACTCACACTTCAAAGCGCTGCTGCGGCAGTGCTTTGAAATTTCCAGTGTAGCCATACCCAGAGACAAGCTTTCAAGCTACACAGAGCTCCTCTTCAGGTGTAGGGTCTACTTCCTATGTGAAATGGCATTACTGGCTGTTGCTTGTCACTAAGTTTCTCTACATGAGTGCCCAATGTTTAATGTATTTTAACACAGTTTGATTCAATAACCCCACTTTGCAACTTATTCCATATTTGCAGCTGAGTGATACGGGTCTACACAGCTTTGCTGTTTACTCTATCTTCTTCACTTTTGGTTGTTGTTACATGTCCAGTGTTTCCAGCTCTATCAGGAGCTGTATGAGCAGATGTATAAGTATAATGCTTGAGCTGCCCACACTTGATTACATAGTTGTTCTATCCGCAAGTGATGGTTTCTGAGTCTCACATCCACGAACAGTTTTTTGTTGTACTTCGCCGGCCTGTTGTCATGCTTCAGAACATTTGCCTTAGACCACTTCATAGTCATCTTGTCTCCAGTAGAAATGTGCTAAACTCCTTCTGCAGTATATTTCTGAAACCTAAAATCACCCTGGAAGTCCTGCAGGGTACTTAATCAGGTAGTAATACCAAAAAGGCCACAACTGAACCCTAAATTCTAACCAGTGCCATATGTATTGTACTAAACATCTTCCCTTTCTTTTGATGCATTATCTCACCCTTACTTAATATAACCTAGTCCTCAGTTTGCCTTCTTTAATCACAGCCCCATGCTAGACTGACAGGCAAGGATTTCTGCAGTCCCAGTATAACTGCCACATCCCCTTCCAGGCCAGCATGCTGCATGCCTATCACATTAAGCACATGCTCTCCATTTTCATTCACACAACACTCAATCTGGTTGCAATGACCCTATCTGTTGTCACTCCAGTTCTGCTACAAGCAACAAATTCTGGTATAATCCACTTTCCTATTCTCACCCACCCAGCAAACCACCACCACAGGGCTCTCCATCTCTCATAGCTACAATTCTATGAGAGCCTCAGTACACTTACTGTGACCAGCCACTCTCTCTCATGAGCCATTTTTCTATCCAAGGAGCTATTTTGCCCTCATTTACTCATCTCTGCCTTTCGGCCAATAGCCTTTGATGTAGAACCTATTCTACAGTCCTTGAAAAAATGGAAGTGTATGGACCCCATTGCGTTTCCCTTGGCAAGAGCTCCCAGCAGAACTCCTAGCTGACCATCATGCTGTTCACAATATTAGTTCCACAAACCTTGCCAAACTTTTAGCATTGCTCATCACAGCTCATGGCCTATTTATTTATTTAGAAAGTCACATCATCCACCCCCACAGCCCCAGAGTAAATACAGACTGTGGTTAACAGCAAGAGAAGAAAGAGGGAAGTCTCTGCACCTTCTAAGAGAGGACAAAAGCATCTGCCATAGACAAGAGGGCAGCTTTGGTCAAACTCATATGCCTTGAAGGGGCCAAGTCCTGTCCTCTAGCACAATGAGAACTGACAGTGTTGTTTGAATCAGAAGCATCAATATGAAATAGCAAAGCTGGCAATGGATATATTTCAAAGCATCTGAAACACAATGTAGGAAAGATGCCTAGTTTTAAATGTATTTATTCTCAAACAGGTGCATGGAATTACGTATAAATCCCTAGGCATCACACAGCAGGCTAAACTAAGAATAACAGTGACAAATCGATAGTTTTATTATGCTCGGTGTTTACATCATTGATGCTTCTTGCTGCTTCAGTGGCAGATTATGCCTCCTGCCCTGGACAGCACAGAGATGGAGTTGCCTTCGAAAAGGGCCAGCCCGTGGCACAATGTGACATTAAAAAGAAAACAGATACAGAACAATCTCCTGATGGTGCAGATGTGTGAGCAGTGTGAAAACTCCTCTGTACCAAGCAACTTAGCACAGCTGTCAGACAGGCAGCACTTCGATTGTGTATTGTATTAAATACCAGGTGGCAGGTTCAAAAATTCCAGGTTGCGATATGAACTTTTCCATTTTAACAAAGGAAGAACTATTCAGCCTCAAAAGGAAACCTCCGAAACAGGAGCACAACTGTTTATATGGTCTAAAAAAAGAACAGCCACACAGCTGCTCATTGGGACAGCAACGTAAATTTGAACTTCTTCAGTCTCTGTTGAAAAGTCAGAGAAGGTTTCTGAGTCAAGTTTATAAAAGTTCAGGAAAACTGCACACGCTTAGTGCTACTGATTTCTTCCTCCCGCCCTGTAGATAACCTAGTGGAGCTAACGATGGATGACCTGACAAGGGATACAACATCTCCAAAATGATCAAAGATGGTTCTAAAAACCCTAGGTGAGCAGGATCTGGTTGGGAAAGGTCAGCACAGCTTCTCTAAAGGAGAATCTTACCTCTCCAACCTACTGGAATTCTGACAGGTTTCAGAGTGGTAGCCGTGTTAGTCTGTATCAGCAAAAACAACAAAGAGTCCTTGTGGCACCTTAGAGACTAACAAATGTATTTGTGCATAAGCTTTTGAGGACTAAAACCCACTTCATGAGATGCATGGAATGAAAAATACAGTAAGCAGTATATATATCACAGCACATGAAAAGATGGGAGTTGTCTTACCAAGTGGGGGGTCAGTGCTAACAAGGCCAATTCCATTAAGGTGGAAGTGGCCTATTCTCAACAGTTGATAAAAAGGGGTGAATATCAAGACAGGGAAAATTACTTTTGTAGTGCTAACAAGGCCAATGCAATCAAGGTGGACATTGCCCATTTCCAAAATTTGACAAGAAGGTCTGAGTATCAGCAGAGGGAAAATTACTTTTTGTAGTGACCCATCCATTCCTAGTCTTTATTCAGGCCTAATTCGATGGTGTCCAGTTTGCAAATTAATTCCAGTTCTGCAGTTTCTCATTGAAGTCTGTTTTTGAAGTTTTTTTGTTGAAGAATTGCTACTTTTAAGTCTGAATTCTGAGGGAGTCAACAAACTAATGGATAAAGGAGAACAGGTAGCAGAACGTATCTGAATGTTCAAAAAACCACTGATAACGTTCTCCATGAAAGACTGTTAAAGGAACTAAGTAGGCATGAAGAGAGTGACAATGTGCTGCTATAGACTGGACATGGATTAAGAGTAGAGCTGGTAAAAAAATTGGAAGATTTTCTGCAGAAATTTTTGAATTTTTGGCTGAAATTCAAATGCCAAAAAAATTGGCCAACATGTTACTTCATGCTTTCGTTTTTCCATAGGCTTGACTCTCCAGAGCACCCTGGGGGATAAAGTAAGATCATAGCCTCCCCTCCTGAAGAGAGGAAATAGTGCATCATGGGAGTCCCTGGGTGCATCACTGGAGTTGTAATCCAGCTGTGATCCTGGCCCATAGAAGAAAATGGGGATTCGAGACATCAAACTACAACTCCCATGAGGCACCAGGGCAACATTTGGAAATCAAAATCTATCGTTTTCTAGGCAAAATATTTTGGTTTCAGGCATTCAATTTTTCAGCAAAATAACTGAAGTTTTCCAGGGAAAGCAGACACTTTCTACAAGAAATAGTTTTGTCAAATCCAGTTGTCTGTCAGAAACAGTTTGATGTGAAATTTTTGATCAGCCCTGGTTAAGAGATAGAAAACAGATATTAAGTGAAATGGGTCAGTGTTTAGTATGCAAAGGTGTTAAAGTTATCCATACTAAAATGGGTTCAATTAATATATTTATTGGTGATTTGGAAGAAGGGGTGAGAAAGGAGGTGACAATTTCCAGATGATGTAAAATTGTGTCATCAAAGAAAGGACTGTGAGGAACTTCAGAAAGGCCTAATGAAATTAAATGACTGGAGATTACAGCAGCAGTTTAGGGTATGTCTACACTACAGAATTAGGTCAAATTTATAGAAGTCGGTTTTTCAGAAATTGTTTTTATATAGTCGACTGTGTGTCCCCCTACAAAAAATGCTCTAAGTGCATTAAGTTGCACGGACTGCATCCACAGTACCAAGGCTAGTGTCAACTTCTGGAGCGTTGCGCTGTGGGTAGCTATCCCACAGTTCCCGCAGTCTCCACCACCCATTGGAATTCTGGGTTGAGATCCTAACGCCTGATGAGACAAAAACAGTATCGCAGGTGATTCTGCGTACGTCGTCAGGTCCCCCGCTTCCTCCCTCCCTCCGTGAAAGCAATGGCAGACAATCATTTCGCGCCTTTTCTCCTGGGTTACCTGTGCAGACGCCATACCATGGCAAGCATGGAGCCCGCACAGCTGACCATCACCGTAAGTCTCCTAGGTGCTGGCAAACGTGGCGCTGCGTTGCTACACAGCAGCAACTCATTGCCTTTTGACAGCAGACGGTGCATTACGACTGGTAGCTGTCATCATCGTATTCCTGGGTGCTCTTTTAACCGACCTCAGTGAGGTCAGTCAGGGGATCCTGGACAAACATAGGAGTGACTCAGCCAGGTCATTCCTATCTTCTGCCAAGCACCCAGATGACAACGATGGCTAGCAGTCGTAATGCAGCATCTTCTGCTGAGCACCCAGGAGATGACGATGGCTAGCAGTCGAACTGCACTGTCTGCTGCTACCCTAAAGATGTAAAAGATAGATGGAGTAGATCAAAAGAAGAAATAGACCCGATTTGTTTTGTATTCGTTTCCTCCCTCCCTCCGTGAAATCAAGAGCCTGCTAAACCCAGAGTTTTGAGTTCGATCGTTGACCTTGAGGGGGCCATTCTGTGTGACAGTTGTTTGTGTTTCTCCTTGATACAAAGCCATCCCCTTTGTGGACTTTAGTTTCCTGTAAGCTATGTTATCAGTCGCCCCTCCCTCCGTCAGTGCAGACAATCGTTTCATGCCTTTTTTCAGACCAGACGCCATAGCACTGGGATCATGGAGCCCGCTCAGATCACCGCAGCAATTGTGAGCACTGTAAACACCACGCTCATTATCCTGGAGTATATGCAGAACCAGAACCTGCCAAAGCAAAACCTGGCGAGGAGGCGACGGCAGCACAGTGACGAGAGTGATGAGGACATAGATATGGACGCAGACTCCTCACAAAGTACGGGCCCCGGCAATGAGCACATCATGGTGTTAATGGGGCAGATTCATGCCGTGGAACGCCGATTCTGGGCCTGGGGAACAAGCACAGACTGGTGGGACCACATAGTATTGCAGGTCTGGGACAATTCCCAGTGGCTGCGAAACTTTTGCATCCGTAAGGGCACTTTCATGGAACTTTGAGACTTGCTTTCCTCTACCCGGAAGCACCAGAATACCAGATGAGAACAGCCCTCACAGTTGAGAAGTGAGTGGCAATAGTCCTGTGGAAGCTTGCAACGCCAGACAGCTACCGGTCAGTCGGGCATCAACTTGGGAGTGGGCAAACCTACTGTGGAGGCTGCTGTGATGAAGTAGCCAACGCAATCAAAGAGCTGCTGATATCAAGGGTAGCGACTCTGGGAAATGTGCAGGTTATAGTGGATGGCTTTGCTGCAATGGGATTCCCTAACTGTGGTGGGGCGATAGATGGAACCCATATCCCTATCTTGGCACCGGCGCATCAAGCCAGCGAGTACATAAACCAAAAGGGGTACTTTTCAATGCTGCAGCAAGCACTGGTGGATCACATGGGACGTTTCACCAACATCAACTTGGGATGGCTGGGAAAGGAACATGACGCTCGCGTCTTCAGGTACTCTAGTCTGTTTCAAAAGCTGCAGGAAGGGACTTTCTTCCCAGACCAGAAAATAACTGTTGAGGAAGTTGAAATGCCTATAGTTATTGTTGGGAACCCAGCCTACCCCTTAATTCCATGGCTCACGAAGCCACACACAGGCAGCCTGGACAGTAGTCAGAAACTGTTCAGCTATAGGCTGAGCAAGTGCAGAATGGTGGTAGAATGTGCATTTGGACGTTTAAAAGCTCGCTGGCACAGTTTACTGACTTGGCTAGACCTCAGCGAAACCAATATTCCAATTGTTATTACTGCTTGCTATCCGCGCCACAATATCTGAGAGAGTAAGGGGGAGACATTTACGGCAAGGAGGGAGGCTGAGGCAAATCATCTGGCTGCTAATTACGCACAGCTAGACATCAGGGTGGTTAGAAGAGTACAGGAGGGCATGGTGCACATCGGAGCAGCTTTGAAAACCAGTTTCATGACTGGCCAGGCTACAGTGTGAAAACTCTGTTCTTCTTCGAGTGCTTGCTCATATCAATTCCAGTTAGGTGCGCACGCGCCGCATGCACATTCGTCAGAAGATTTTTACCCTAGCAACACTCGGTGGGTCAGCTGGGTCGCCTCCTGGAGTGGCGCTATTATGGCGCTGGATATATACCCCTGCCAACCCAACGGCCCTTCAGTTCCTTCTTACCGCCTGTGACGGCCATTGGAACAGTGGAGCACGGCTTTGCTGATCTCCATACCCCTAGCTACTCACAGTTCTTTGCTGTTTACTGTGTGTATAGTTCGAGTTCTTGTAGTTATAGTTAGTATTAATTGTTGTCTTTATAGTTAGTGTATATAGTTTAAGGAGGGATCAGGGATTAGCCCCTTTCCTCCACCCCGGTGCGGGGCCATGCTCAAAGCACCGGGATTCAAACCATGCTCGGCATGTCAGAAGCCGATGCCAATAGGGGATCCCCACGACTCCTGCCTCAAGTGCCTAGGGGAATCCCACCTTGCTGATAAATGCCACATCTGCAAGTCGTTTAAACCAAAGTCGAAGAAGGAGCAGGACTTTCAACTGAAACAGCTCCTCATGGAGTCGGCACTTAGTCCTGCAGCGTCGGTACCGAGTGCCCAACAAACTGCTTCTGTAAGGAGCGCTCCTCCAGCCCTGGACCACTCTGGTACCGAGAAGGAGTCCCAGCACCGACCCTTGCCGGCACCAACATCTGCTCGCCATCGCTCCCTGTCCCTGAGACCTGGGAAGCAACATAGTGCTCCAACTTCAGCTCCACGGAAGGAGCGCTCTTCCAAGACGGTTCATCCAGCACCATCATCTGCCGTGGCACCGTCGACTGTGGCACCACAGATTGCAGCTCCACCAAGTGCAGCACCATTGATTCCGGTCCCACAAGGGCCGTTGAGTCTGGTGCCTGACAGCTGCCCGGCTCATGCTGTGGTTGAGTTTACCCGCCCTTCTATGCCGGAGACCTTCTCCACGGCAAGAGAGCTCATCGCAATGATGGAGTCAACACGGCCTCAACCCCCGGCAACGCCAGTGCAGGTCATACAATCCATCGGCAAGCCGGCCCTGGTAAGGCCACCTTCCGTTGGTCCACCAGAGAGACGTTGTTCAAGATCACGGTCTCGCAGATGCTCTCGATTGCGTCGTTCCTGCTCCCGGTGCCACTCGCAGTCCCGGCACCGCTCTCCATCACGGTACCGGTCACACTCGCAGCATCGTTCGACATCTCCTTCGCCGGACAGATACTTCTGGTACCGATCTGACTCACGGCACCAATCTCAGCACCGTGTATCCCGCAGTCACTCCAGACGAACGGACTCAAGATCTCGGTCGACCTCCCGGCACCGGTATGGTAGAAGGTCTCGGTCTCGCTCGCGGTACTGTTATAGCTCCCGGTACTGCTCCCCGGTATCGCCCCGAGCTCGAGCGTCGAGAACAGTGGTGCCCTCCCAGGGTCTATTGGCACCACCGTGGCCTTCGAGACACACATCGGTCTCATCGCAGGCTAGTAGCACATCCTACCATCAGGAGCGTGACTCTGATGTCCCCAGCCACATATTCCCAGAGAGATAGAGCCACGAGCAAGGACCTCATCACTAGTCCTTCTGGACACCATGGGCATACCACCAAGCCCAAGGTGCACCATCAGTGGCTCAACGGTTGGCCCCGTCAGAACACCAGGTACCAGAGGCGACAATAAGCCACCTCCCACCACTCCAGGCACGGATGAGGCTTCAATACCATCTGCAGTCACTGAGGTTCCACCTGACGCAGATGATGCCCCTCAAGTACAGGAGCCACCACAGCACCCTTTGGTCTCGGGCCTCTCCTCCTCCTCCTCGCCTGATGAGGCGGTGGCGGGGACATCCTCCTCAGGCCCTCCACCAACTGATCTCAGGGCCCATCAAGACCTTTTGAGGCGAGTGGCTCAGAATATGAACTTGCAGGTGGAGGAGGTCCCTGAAATAGAGGACCCGGTCATGGACATCCTATCGGCTGATGCACCTATTAGAGTCGCTCTTCTGTTCATCCGCACCATACAGGCTAATGCAAATACCATTTGGCAATCCCCAGCTTCAATTCCACCTACAGCAAGGGGAGTAGAGAGGAAATATATGGTCCCCTCAAAGGGGCATGAATATCTCTACACTCACCCACCTCCTTGCTCTCTAGTTGTCCGTCGGTGAACGAAAGGGAGTGTCACGGCCAGCAAGCCCCAGCACCTAAGTCAAAGGAGGCTAGGCGTATGGACCTCCTAGGCCACAAAATATACTCGGCCGGGGGCCTCCAACTTAGGGTGGCAAACCAACAACCCCTCCTACATAGGTATAACTTTAACACTTGGGTGTCCTTGAGGAAGTTTACGGAGCTTCTTCCCCAGGAGTCTCATCAAGAATTCACAGCCTTACTTGAGGAGGGTAAAAAGGTAGCAAGAACTTCCCTCCAGGCCTCTCTGGATGCAGCGGACTCTGCATCCAGAACTCTGGCATCAGGAGTGATGATGAGGCATATCTCCTGGCTCCAGGTAGCAGGTCTTCCTCCTGAATTGCAACAAACCATTCAGGATTTACCCTTCAAAGGCCAGGGCCTTTTCTCAGACAAGACTGACCCCAGGTTGCAAAGTCTGAAGGACAATCGCGTTATAATGCGCTCACTGGATATGCATACGCCAGTGACCCAACGCAGGACCTTCCGGCCTCAGCCACACCGTCCTTATGCCCAGCCTAGGCCGCATCAGGATGCTACCAGAAGGCATGGCAGGGGGAATCGCCGGAGACAATCTGGCCCTCAAGGAGCTCAAAATCAGGCGCCCCCCAAACCACCAGCGGGGCCCAAGCAGAACTTTTGATGGGACGCCCGAGGACAGCCCACCAGTTACCCTACCGGATCCTTCTCCTCCCTTTTTCAACCACCTCTTCCAATTCCTCCCTGCCTGATCCCAGCTAACTTCAGATCGTTGGGTCCTGCGCATGGTGGAAGGGGGATACTACCTCTAGTTTGCTTCAACCCTGCCTTCCCACCCTCCCTACCCATCCCTCTTCAGGGACCCCTCTCACAAGCAATTCCTCTTACAAGAGGTCCAGTCGCTCCTAGCCATGGGAGCCATAAGGGAGGTGTCAGAGGACATGAGAGGCAAGGGGTTCTATTCCCGATACTTCTTAATCCCCAAGGCAAAGGGAGGTCTACGACCGATCCTAGACCTGCGAGAACTCAACAAATTCATGACAAAACTGAAGTTCCACATGGTATCTCTGTGGACCATTAGCCCGTCCCTGGGTACGGGAGACTGGTATGACGCCTTCAATATGAAGGACGCGTATTTCCACATCGCAGTCTATCCACCACACAGACGGTACCTCCGTTTTGTGGTCAACCATCAACACTTTCAGTTCACTGTACTTCTGTTTGGCCTTTCTACAGCTCCGCGTGTCTTCACAAAATGCATGGCTGCAGTCGCCGCCTCCCTCTGGCGTTGTTGGGTACATGCCTACCCGTATCTCGACGATTGGCTCAGTTGAGGGACTTCCCAGTTGCAAGTATCACAGCACCTGCACATCATCACAGACCTCTTCGGGAGCCTAGGCCTCATGATCAACACAGAAAAGTCTACTCTGACACCCACACAGAGAATAGACTTCATCAAAGCGGTTCTGGACTCCAATCTGGCCAGAGCCTGCCTCCTGCAGTCGCGTTTTCAAGCAATGGCTTCCATAATCCAAAGTCTTCAAGCCTTCCCGACAATGTTGGTGCGCACCTGCCTCAGCCTAGTAGGTCACATGGCCTCCTGCACCTTCGTGACCAAGTACACCAGGCTACGCCTCCGTCCCTTCCAAACCTGGCTTGCTTCAATATACCAACCACGCAGACACAGCCTGGACTCGGTGCTCACTATCCCCAGGAAGGTTCTGGGCTCCCTAACCTGGTGGCTAGACCCCACTCTAGTCTGTGCAAGGATGCCATTCCACCCACCACAACCCTCGATGGCCCTGACCACGGACATGTCATCTCTGGGTTGGGGTGCCCACCTCGGGGGCCTTCGCACTCAAGGCCTCTGGTTGCCCCAAGAACTGGCCTTACACATCAATGTGTGGGAGCTGAGAGCAGTCCGTCTAGCATGCCAGGTGTTTCGAGACCATCTCCAAGGCCGTTGTGTGTCAGTATTCACGGACAACACAACTGCCAAGTTTTACATGAACAAGCAGGGTGGAGCATGCTCCTCCCTCCTTTGTCAAGAAGCCATCCACCTCTGGAACTTTTGCATAGCCCACTCGATCGAATTGGTAGCGTCTTTTCTCCCACGAGTCCAGAACACTCTGGCGGATCACCTCAGCAGATCCTTCCTGTCTCACAAGTGGTCGATTCGTTCGGACATCATCCATTCTGTTTTCTGGAAGTGGGGGTTTCTTCACATAGATCTCTTTGCCTCCCAAGAAAACAGGAAATGCCAGGTGTTCTGCTCCTTCCAGGGACGCTCCCTGGGCTCCCTCTCAGATGCATTCCTGATCCTGTGGAAGAGGCACCTACTTTACGCCTTCCCACCGTTTCCGCTCATCCACACAGTCCTACTCAAGCTCTGCAGGGACAGCACCCACCTGATCCTGATTGCTCCAGCGTGGCCGAGGCAGCACTGGTACACCATGTTGTCCGACCTCTCAGTGGCAGACCTGATCCCCCTGCCACTCTGGCCGGACCTCATAACACAGGACTTCAGCAGGCTTCACCATCCGGACCTGCAGTCCCTTCATCTCACAGCATGGTTGCTGCGTGGTTGAGCCAGTCTGAGTTGCGTTGCTCTGCCTCAGTCCAACAGGTGCTCTTGGGCAGTAGGAAGTCTTCCATAGGATGACATACTTCGCCAAGTGGAAACGTTTCTCCTGCTGGTGCGCTCAGCGTAGCTTAGTCCCCAGACAAGTGTCCGTTCCTACGGTCCTGGACTACCTCTGGTCCCTAAAAGAGCAGGGCCTAGCGGTCTCTTCCATAAAGATGCGTCTGGCAGCCATTTCCACCTTCCACCCAAGGGAAAATGACCAATCAATCTTCTCTCACCCTATAGTTCAAGGTTCCTCAAGGGATTGGAGCGTTTGTACCCTCAAGTCAGACGCCCGACCCCTACCTGGGATCTAAACCTGGTGCTAGCCAAGCTTATGGGTGCTCCTTTCGAGCCACTGGTCACCTGCTCGCTGCTGTACCTTTCCTGGAAGACAGCCTTCCTCGTCGTTATTACTTCAGTGAGATGAGTATCTGAGCTGTGGGCTTTGACAGCAGACCCCCCGTATATGGTATTCCATAAGGACAAGGTACAGCTGCGACCACACCTCTCTTTCCTCCCTAAGGTGGTGTCTGCCTTTCATGTCAATCAAGAAATCTTCCTCCCAGTCTTCTTCCTGAAGCCGCATCCATCGCGTTGGGAACAACAGCTACACACCCTGGACGTCCTCAGGGCTCTCACCTTTTATATCGAGAGAACCAAACCCTTCCGAAGGTCACCTTAGCTCTTTGTAGCTGTCGCAGACCGGATGAAAGGCCTACTGGTCTCTTCCCAATTAATTTCATCTTGGGTAACATCCTGCATTCGCACATGCTATGAATTGGCTCACGTTCTGGCTAGCCACCTCACTGCCCATTCTACTCGGGCGCAAGCGTCATCTGCCGCCTTCCTGGCCCATATCCCCATCCAGGAATATGTCGGGCAGCTACCTGGTCATCGATTCACACTTTTGCCTCACATTACGCATTGGTTCAACAGTCCAGAGATGATACAGTATTTAGCTCAGCGGTTTTGCATTCTGCAACATTTCACTCCGACCCCACCGCCTAGGTAAGGCTTGGGAATCACCAAATTGGAATCGATATGAGCAAGCACTTGAAGAAGAAAAGATGGTTACTCACCTTTGTAACTGTTGTTCTTCGAGATGTGTTGCTCATATCCATTCCAAACCTGCCCTCCTTCACCTCTGTCGGAGTAGCTGGCAAGAAGGAACTGAAGGGGCCGTTGGGTCGGCAGGGGTATATATCCAGCGCCATAACGGCGCCACTCCAGGGGGTGACCCAGCCAAACCACCGAGTGTTGCTAGGGTAAAAGTCTTCCAATGAACGTGCATGCGGCGCGCGCACACCTAATTGGAATGGATATGAGCAACACATCTCGAAGAACAACAGTTACAAAGGTGAGTAACCGTCTTTTCTTCTTCAGTTGCAATCCCTCCCAATTTGGTATCATCTGCAAACTTAATAAGCGTACTTTCTATGCCAACATCTAAGTCGCTGATGAAGATATTGAACAAAGCCAGTCCCAAAACAGACCCCTGCAGAACCCCACTTGTTATACCTTTCCAGCAGGATTGGGAATCATTAATAACTATTTCGGGGAGCCTCTGTTATCTTTCTTCCCCAAAGTGATTGTGACCCAAACAGAACGCAGCACTGAAACACCAATACAAAGAACATCTACAGAACTAGGAAACTACAATATTGGAGAGCACAGGAACTGACTTTTATTTTTCCCAGAGGGTGGCTGCACCCTGAGACCCTGCCCCCACTCCACCCCTTCCCCTGAGGCCCCATCCTCACTCTGTCTGTTCCCCCTCCCCACCGGCTCCACTCTCGCTGCTCTGCGCCCTTCCCCGCAGGGCCGGCTTTAGGCCAATTCAACCAATACCCCTGAATCAGGCCCCACCCCTAAGAGGGCCCCGCACCCAAGCCCCGGTTCGGTGTACCGGCAAGAGCCGGTGCACTGTGCCAGAGTGGCCTGGCTTTAAATTGCCACCAGAGCCCCACTGCTGGAACCCTGGGGTAGGGCTTCAGGGTTCTGGGGGCTATTTAAAAAGTCCGGGGCTCTCCTGCTTCTACAGCCCCGGCCCTTTAAATAACCACTGGAGCCCCGCCGCTTCCCCAGGACTCCCTCGGCTATTTAAAGGCCAGGACGGTAGAAGCAGGGGAGCCCTGGGCCCTTTAAATAGCCCCCAGAGCCCTGGAGTAGCAGGGGGCTCTGGGGGTTATTTAAAGAGCTGCAGGAGCCCCCCCCCCCCCGCTTCCCCAGAGCTCCCTCAGCTATTTACGGGGCGGTGGAAGCAGGGCAGCCCCAGGCCCTTTAAATAGCCCCCAAATCCCTGGCTGCTGCTGCTGCTACCCCGCTGGGAGAGGGAGGAGGAGGGGGCACTCACCGTACAGGGTGGGCTGTACCCCCTGTATACACATCCCCTGCCCACAGCCAGCCCCTGCTCCACCCCCTGCCCTGCCTGCACCAGCCCGTCTGCAGCCAGCCCATCTCCAGCCAACTCCACACCCCCTGCCCTGCCTCCAGCCCCGCAGTCCCTGCCCTGCCCACACCAGCCCATTTCCAGCCAGCCCCGCAACCCCTGCCCTGTCTCCACCCAGCCCCTGCTGCACGCCCTTGCCTGAAGCCAGCCAGTCCCACACTCCTCTGTCTCCAGCCCTGCCAACCCATGCCTCACCCCTCTCCGTGGCCCTACCTGAAGCCAGCCAGCCCACCCCACCCATTTCCAGCCAGCCCCACACCCCTTGCCCTGCCTGCAGCCAGACCCTACCTCCAGTCAGCCCCTGCCCTGCCTCCAGCCAGTCCGATCATGTCCACTGGTGCCCTGCAGTTCCCAGGGCAGTAACCCTGCACACCTACTTCAATGAGGGGGGCAGGGAGTAGCTGGGACCCACAAATGTGCACACTGGGATAGGGTGACCAGACAGCAAGTGTGAATAATAGGGACAGGGAGTGGGGGGTAATAAGATCCTCTATAAGAAAAAGACCCATAAATCGGGACTGTCCCTATAAAATAAGGACATCTGGTCACCCTAGCACACCCCCAGGGAGTGGCGGGGACCCACACATGTGAAACGGAGCTCATTTCTAGTTCAGGCCCATCTTTTTAAAAAAGAACTTTAGGTAGGGTTAACATACATCCGTATTTTCCCAGACATGTCTATCTTTTTGGTTCTTAAATCGCCATCCAGGACGAAAATACGGAGGTATGGTAACCCTACTGGTACAAAAAATACATACTGTGGCACATCCCTTAAATCAGAACTTTTTATAGGGAACTGGTTGCTAAGAAATGAAAGGCCTTTTTAACATTTTTTTTAAGTCATCCCTGCCGGGGCTCTGCCGAAAACGTTTGAATTGGGCCCCACACTTCCTAAAGCCAGCCCTGCTCCCCCGAGTGCTGTCCGACAGCAGCCAAGCCGCTGATCAGCAGCCCCGCAAAACAGCTCCGGCTGGGGGGTGCTGAGCACCCGTTATTTTTTTTCCATGGGTGCTTGAGACCTGGAGTACCCACAGAGTCAGTGCCTATGTTGCAGAGATCACCACTAAACATGACAGTGGTATCTGAGACCCTTTAATAAGAAACCTAGGCAACATCACCAATATGGGGTTGCCATTGACAAATGCTGACTGTTTCAATTGCTACCATTTCATTTATTTCTGTTATCAATAGTTCTTAGACAGTATTTTCATAGTATAAATGTGCAAAAATAGTAAATTTAAACAATTTGTGGTTAGTGTTTGTTTCTGTGTATGCAAATTAGTCTGGAGAATAGCCCTCAGTTAGGACAAGACTTCTGGAAAGTTTTATTGTCCAATCATCAGTCCTTTTATTTAGAAATCTAACCTGTGCATGAAAGAGTGCCTGGCAGTTTTGCTAGAGGGGAAAGTATTTCTTCCTGCCCCCTCACATAACAAAAGTAGGTGAATTGATTTTGCTTAAATATTTAAAAAAAGAAATCACTTTCAGGCTGAGAATAAGCCTGGAAAATTTCAACTGGAAAGAGAAGTGATTAAAAGGTTATAAGCATGTGAAAGAGGATTCTAATGGAAATCTGACTAACTATAGTCTTACTAGCATAATCAGTAATATAACAGGCTATACAGATTTTTAATTTTATTTGAAAATAAAATTAATTAAAACTATTTTGCAGATTCACATGGAATGCATTGGGGGAGAGGGGAGAGATTTCTAATTTTATATTTTGTATGTAGGTCAAATATCAGTCATTCAGGTTCACTTCAGATTCAGTGGAGCCATTAGTGCTGCTTAAAAATCAGGCTTCAAAGTACTCCTCAGGGACCGTGGGAAGTATTCCAGGAAGTTTGATCTCTCCAACTTCGAAAGCACAGAACTGTAATTCAGTTCAGATCAAACACATGCTACATACTTGTGTTGGGGGGGATGATCACCCATTTCTGCTGCTTCACTGTGGAGGATATTCCAGCTGGAAAACAGGCTACCACAGAGGGAAGGTTCCCCAGACACAGAGAGCAAGGTGGCAACACACCTGAGGCTACTTCCAGGCGTATCTCTGCAGGGACTGGGAGAAGGTGGGGAGGGAGGGAAAGGAAGGCTGATGAAAATGATAAATAGTCCTTATACAGCAGACAAGTGAAATGGGAGGATAGGAAGGATGGTGCAGCAGACAGGTCACAGGAGAGGCAATTCCCAGCTCAACCACAGGCCTTGTGCAAGTCACTTAATCTCTCCTGCTGCTTAGTTCTGCACCTATACGATGAGGTAACAGCTGTGGCGCTGAAAGCCCCAAATGATTGTGAGGTGTCCAGATAGCCCGGGACAGATGGCTAGATATAGAGCTTTGGCCAAAAGGGCCAGGAGAGGGGAGACTGTCTGGTGCGCTTCAGTGGTGCTGGGGAGTTTATTGCTGGTACTGCTGGAAAAGGCTGTCCCCAGTGCAGATCCTGCAATGGCATCAGTTAGCAGGAGACCGACAGAGGAAGGGGGACAGATGCTGTCAGGATTGACCTGACGGGGCCAATGAACAGCATGCAGTTGGTACCTGTCAGAAGTAGGAGCTGGGGAGAGGGAAGTTCCCGGGGCACATCACAGCTAGCAGGACAGAACACGCCATGCCTGGGAGCATCAGGCCCCAGGACCATTATCCCTAGAAGACTCACATGAACTGCATTGTACAAGGCTGGTTAGCTCACCCCGTCTGATCAGGATGCCTCAGCCACACCGACATCGGCTTCAATCTCTGCAGTGAGGATGTCTACCCCTCCCCCACTGTGCCTCCAGCCCATCCTGGTTAGATCAGGATACAGCTACCAGGGGCAGATGGAGCCTCCAGATTTAATGGGAGCACTATACTGTAGCTATTATTACGCTTATTAAGTTTGCGGACAATACCAAACTGGGAGGGATTGTAACTGCTTTGGAGGACAGGGTCAAAATTCAAAATGATCTGGACAAATTGGAGAAATGGTCTGAGGTAAACAGGATGAAGTTCAATAAAGATAAATGCAAAGTGCTCCACCTAGGAAGGAACAATCAGTTTCACACATACAGAATGGGAAGAGACTGTCTAGGAAGGAGTATGGCAGAAAGAGATCTAGGGATCATAGTGGACCACAAGCTTAATATGAGTCAACAGTGTGATACTGTTGCAAAAAAAGCAAACGTGATTCTGGGATGCATTAACAGGTGTGTTGTAAACAAGACACGAGAAGTCATTCTTCCGCTTTACTCTGCGCTGGTTAGGCCTCAAATGGAGTATTGTGTCCAGTTCTGGGCACCACATTTCAAGAAAGATGTGGAGAAATTGGAGAGGGTCCAGAGAAGAGCAACAAGAATGATTAAAGGTCTTGAGAACATGACCTATGAAGGAAGGCTGAAGGAATTGGGTTTGTTTAGTTTGGAAAAGAGAAGACTGAGAGGGGACATGATAGCAGTTTTCAGGTATCTAAAAGGGTGTCATCAGGAGGAGGGAGAAAACTTGTTCACCTTAGCCTCCAATGATAGAACAAGAAGCAATGGGCTTAAACTGCAGCAAGGGAGATTTAGGTTGGACATTAGGAAAAAGTTCCTAACTGTCAGGGCAGTTAAACACTGGAATAGATTGCCTAGGGAAGTTGTGGAATCTCCATCTCTGGAGATATTTAAGAGTAGGTTAGATAAATGTCTATTAGGGATGGTCTAGACAGTATTTGGTCCTGCCATGAGGGCAGGGGACTGGACTCGATGACCTCTCGAGGTCCCTTCCAGTCCCAGAGTCTATGAGTCTATGAGCTACAGGCGGCACCAGTCACCTGCAGCAGCACCCTCCACCCCAGTACTGATCCCAGCCCAATGTGGATGGGAGGGCCCAGGCCTAGCTAGAGAGACTGAGCTGTGATCACTTTGCAGTGGTGGCTCTGGGCTTTGTGACATGGCACACTGGTCACAGCGCCTCTTGGGTTCAGCACCCTTGGTTTCATGATTTTTCCCAGGCCCTCGTGCATTTCCTGCAGTCTAAGCAAGCAGCATGAACCCAGGAATTCTGCCATGGCCTTTGGAGCTCAGCTCCACCACAGTCAGCACTGCTTCTATGGATGGAGTTGGCATAACTCCTGGAAGAGCCAGTGTGCACCGAGACATACGGGGACGGAGAAGGAACCTACCCTGCGATCAGTTTAATTGACCCTTTCCATCTTCACAGCAAGTCTAGCTGACAGGTTCATCTGCTCATTTTTCTGCCTCTAATAAAGAGGAGACGGCGGCTTATGGGAGATTATAGGGGCTGAGCAGAAAGGAAGGCAGTCGAGCACGGAGATGCAGCCATGCTGCCAGATAGGTTACTGACCTCAGCACTTAGTCAGCTATTCGCCAGGCAGTGTGTGTGTTCTGACCAAGTGCCATTGAGTAACCTTCATTTTCCGGGCCTTATCTCATGAAATAGGAGCCAATCGTGGAGTCACCCCAACAAAGCTTTGGACAAGCCGACCTGGGGTAGGCTGGTAGTAATACCCCCACTAGTGCTAGACAGACCAACCACCCCCAGAAACAAAGAAAGGCAACAGAAGACTTTTGTCCTTACGGGATAAATAAAGGCTGCCAAATCTCTTCAGTGCAGAGAAACTAAGGAACCTGGACACGCATAACTAGGCGCTGAATGGATGGGGAATGAGAGTGTGGATTGAGGAAAAACAGAGAGACAAGGCTCCCATTGGTTAATAAATCAATAACTTTAATCCAGGGCCTGGCCAATGTAGCGAGAAACCCTGGAGCCCAATGACAAATTGCCTGGGGCTTGAGGGCCAAATCTAACTTGCATAGTCATTGCTGTACCACAATTAAATGCACGCCACCACATTCACACCTGGACTGGGATCTGCTGTTTGTGGCAGAGTGCCCCTAGATGATCTGCTTAGTCCAGCTCACCCTGCAGTCCTAGATGGAAGGCACTGGTCCCATCTAGCCCTGGGGACAAAGCTGGGATTCCAGCTTCAAATACAGAAGGATAGAAGGACATTTCCTCACGTGCAATGCATGCAGATACAAGTCTCATTCAGGGGGATTACACTGCATGCCTGCATCAGAGAGGGAACAGATGCACCCCCAATTGCAAGGAGTGAATCGGGGGAGAGTACACCTCTAATTTCAATGACACTTCACCACTGATCAGTGTCGAGTCAGACACATCTCATTTCCAATAATCCTTCATTGCAGAAATTACAGTCAGCCAATAGACATAGCAAGGGTCTGCACACAGGACCCATTGCTGGGGCAGGGAGAGCAGCAGCTTGGAAGATCCAGGATCTGGGAAATCTGCAGGGATGTGCACGGAAGATTTTTCAGTAGGAGAATCTCCACAATAAATACTAAGCAAATCCCTGGGTCCACTAGCCACAGCCAGCACCAGATCTCATAAGTCCCTGCACTCAGTGCCCAGCTCCAGTACTAGCTTCTCCATTACCCTGAAACTCCCCACTCATGCCCTCCCCACCCATACCCATTTCCCCGAAGCAGCCCTGCACTCTCTATTGCGTGGACATTCTTGGTGCTGCTGCCCAGAACCACCATTGCATTCTCTATTACACACAACGACCCCGTCTAATTTGGGGCACGGGGAGGCTTGCTCTGTACTTTGTGGGCTCTATGGTTTGGTTAGCACGCCTGAGGACTGAACTCGTGACATGCAGATCAGCAGAAAATGAACAACTTTCTTGCAATCATACAAGCAGGATCTCTCTTTCATGTGGTTCGCTTAACCTTCTAGCTGCCAATGGTCTGGAGATTTTACCACTAAAGGATCATGCAGTTTTCATTAACCTATGGACCTTCTAAAGCCTGGAGGGTTCGTTAGGTGTAAATAAGAGTCTGACTAGGACATCTGGAACTGATTTAGCTTTAAAAATACTCCACTGGAAAACCACAGTCCCTACAAGGAAGGCTGTCCAACTCTCAGCATGCAGCAGCCTTCCTCGTGGCACTAGGGCTCTGCCACTGAACCAGGTGGCCAAAGAGCAACAGTTCACGGCATTCCACTCTTTGACCCATGACACTTCACCATAGAGCTGAGGCCCACTGAAACTACAGCTCCCAAGATGCAATGCTTCATCATGCTCCCAGCTGGCACTTGCTCCATTTCCTGCACAATTCGGCCACCCCTGGTTTAGGGCGAGCCCAGCGAGCCACAAACGACCCTCCCCAGCTCACACCACTCGTTTTGGGAAAGCCAGTGACTCTTACCTTGAGCTTCTCAAATCGATCACTCAGTGATGCCACCTGGTGGTCCCGGTGGCGTCCCACCAGTTTGCATAAGGCACAGATCAGCTGGTCATCCGCAACACAGTACATGTTCACTTTCTCATTCTCGTGCTCCAAGCAAGTGAGTCCTCGGAAGTGTGTGTCCGGCACGGGCTCCACCAGGCGGTGGCTGGTGAATGGCTTCTTGTTAGGGTGCGTGGCCCGGAGGCAGCGGTCACAGTAGGACACCTCGCAGGTTATGCAGGTCTTCACCGCATCCCGCGGCGGGTCCTGCTCACAGAACTGACATGCTATCCTTTCACTGGACATGGCAGGGCTCTTGCGGTATGTTCTCTCTCGGCGGCTCTCGCTAGGGGAGTTGGGGCCACTCAGAGAAGCCTTTTGGAAGCGATCTATAATGTTCTGCAGGGTCACATTCCGCTTGAGGCCCTCTAGGCCGCGGTGGTTAAGGGAGATGACATACCTGCAGGTGGGGCACTGGAATGCTGTGATGGGCTCTATTGACTCGCTGGAGGAGCAGCTGGACACCAGGATGCGATGGGCACAACTGAAGCACAGGCTGTGAGCACACGGCAGCAACAGAGGGTCTTCGAATAACTCCAAGCAGATTGGGCAGGTCAATTCCGACTCCAGTGTTTCCATCTTTAGTTAAAACAATCCTGCTTTAGCATCAAAAACCAGGGAAGCTGGTCAGATACCTACAAGAGAGAACAGGAGAAAGGAGCAGCATGAGAGCAAGCCACTCAATACAAGGGACATCAGGAACTACATTAGCATCAGCAAAAGGAAAGATAGCAGTGACTCCTTCCTGCCTGAAACTGAGACCAGACATTTTCTTGGGGAAAGGAGAGAGGGATGCAGCCAGTGTGGATCTTAAATGCACTGCATTCACATGAGCATGGCAGGGGATGCTCCAAAACCTTCCATCACATCCCCAAGATCATATTCATACGAAGCTGAGACATTGACTCACAGTTTGCAGGAATATTTTCAGACAGGAAATTGGGGGTGGGAAAAAAGAGCCAACTCTGCTATAAACCTTTCCCTCTCGCCTGGGAAGGAAGGATGGGACAGCAATGCAAAAAGCTAAGGCAAGGTAAACTGCACAATTTCACTGCAGAAGACAAGAAACAGAGGGGATCGTGCCTGTCTTGTGTGCATGAGAATTCTGGTGTACATCAAGGAGGAAAAACAAGCAGCAACGATAAAACCCTAAACATTTTCTCTACTGATTAGAAAGCACCTACTTCTTTTCAGTGAAGGATCCTAGGAAAAGCATGGGAAGGGAGAGACTGGAGTCTTGGAACCTCTGACCAAGCAAAAGAGTCAGGGACTCCAATGTATTATTATTTTGCTGTGTGTTTGAATCAGCTCCTCAGTCTTTGGGGTGGGGGTGGGGAAGAGAGGAGAGTGAGTTGATAGTTTCTAAACTTCTATCGCTCTATTTTCTCCAAAGCACTTCAAGGAAGAATGCAGCGGATCCTAAATCATCTCCAGCTGGAGGAAAACAGGGCTATATTTTTACACAGCTCCTCTGAGGAAGGTTTGAAATGGGCTCTGTTCAGATGCCGGGCTTTAAGCTGCATCATCAAATGCATTTCCGAGCACAGAACAATAAATGGCTCTGATTTCACAGTGCATGAACTCAAATTAGTCCCTCCTGCCCTGGGTAAAACGGGCTACTCCATTTCATTCCTGGCAAACTGAGGGTATGTTTACACTATGAAATTAGGTCGAATTTATAGAAGTCTTTTTTTAGAAATCATTTTTATACAGTCGATTGTGTGTGTCCCCACACAAAATACTCTCAGCGTATTAAGTTGAGGAACTGCATCCACAGTACCGTGGCTAGCGTCGACTTCCGGAGCATTGCACCGTGGGTAGCTATCTCACAGTTCCCACAGTCTCCGCCGCCCCATTGGAATTCTGGATTGAGATCCCAATGCCTGATGGGGCAAAAACAGAATCGCGGGTGGTTCTGGGAATATATCGTCAGGCCCTGCCCCCCTCCCTCCGTGAAAGCAACGGCAGACAATCATTTCGCGCCTTTTTTCCTGGGTCACCTGTGCAGATGCCATACCGTGGCAAGCATGGAGCCCGATCAGCTATTACCATATGTCTCCTGGGTGCTGGCAGACGTGGGACTGCAGTGCTACACAGCTGCCGCTCATTGCCTTTTGGCAGCAGATGGTGCCTTATGACTGGTATCCGTCATCGTCGTACTCCTGGGTGCTCTTTTAGTCGACCTCGGTGAGGAGTGACTCAGCCAGGTCATTCCCATCTTCTGCTGAGCACCCAGGAGATGATCATGGCTAGCAGTCGTACTGCACCATCTTCTGGACAGCAGCCAGGAGATGTCGATGCCTAGCAGTCGAACTGCACCGTTTGCTGCCACATCAGAGAATTTTTGAAAACCAGTTTCATGACTGGCCAGGATATAGTGAGACTGTTGTGTTTGTTTCTCCTTGATGAACCCCCCACACACACACCCCGGTTCACTCTACTTCCCTGTAAGCTAACCCACCCTCACCTGCCCCCTTCGATCACCGCTTGCAGAGGCAATAAAGTCATTGTTGCTTCATATTCATGCATTCTTTATTAATTCATCACACAAATAGGGGAATAACTGCCAAGGTAGCCCAGGAGAGGTGGGGGAGGAGGGAAGGACAAGGCCACATTGCACTTTAAAACTTAAAAACTTATTGAAGGCCAGCCTTCTGTTTCTTGGGCAATCCTCTGGGGTGGAGTGTCTGGGTGGCCGGAGGCCCCCCCACTGCGTCGTTGGGCGCCTGGGTGAGGAGGCTATGGAACTTGGAGATGGCAGTTGGTTACACAGGGGCTGTAGTGGCAGTCTGTGCCCCTGCTGCCTTTCCTGCAGCTCAACCATACGCTGGAGCATATGAGTTTGATGCTCCAGCAGCCTGAGCATTGACTCCTGCCTTCTGTCAGCAAGCTGACACCACCTATCATCTTCAGCCTGCCACTTACTCTCTTCAGCCCACCACCTCTCCTCGTGTTCAGATTGTGCTTTCCTGCACTCTGACATTGTCTGCCTCCACGCATTCTGCTGTGCTCTGTCAGTGTGGGAGGACAGCATGAGCTCAAAGAACATTTCATCCCCAGTGCATTTTTTTCGCCTTCTAATCTTTGCTAGCCTCTGGGAAGGAGAAACATATGTAGTTGGTGGAGGAAAAAAAAGGAAGAGTGGTAGTTAAAAAGACACATTTTATAGAACAATGGTAAACCTTGCTGTTAACATTACATAGCACGTGTGCTTTCATTACAAAGTCGCATTTTGATGGCTTCACCATCCATCGCGTGGCTAACAATGGGGAACATTTCTGTTCAGCCACAGGCAAACATCCCAGCAGGAACAGGCACCTCTGAATGTCCCCTTAATAAAAGCACCCTATTTCAACCAGGTGACCATGAATGATATCTCTCTCCTGAGGATAAAAGAGAGATAAAGAACGGATGTTGTTTGAATGCCAGCAAACACCGGGACCATATGCTGCAATGCTTTGGTCTGCAATGATTCCTGACTACATACTGCTGGTCTGGCGTGGTAAAGTGTCCTACCATGGCGGAAGGAATAAGGCCACCCTCCCCAGAAACCTTTTGCAAAGGCTTTGGGAGTACATCCAGGAAAGCTTTATGGAGGAGATGTCCCTGGAGGATTTCCGCTCCATCCCCAGACACATTAACAAACTTTTCCAGTAGCTGTACTGGCCGCAAATGCCAGGGCAAATTAATCTTTAAACACGCTTGCTTTTAAACCATATCTAATATTTACTCACCAGAGGTCCCTTCTCTGCCTGGCGGGTTCGGGAGGCACACTTGGGTGGGTTTGCGGGTTACTGGCTCCAGGTCCAGGGTGAGAAACAGATCCTGGCTGTTGGGGAAACCAGTTTCTCTGCTTCCTTACTGTGAGCTATCTTCCTCGCCCCCAAAACCCGCTTCCGTGTTGCGTCCTACTCCATTGATGGAGTCAAAGCACAGGGTTGGGGTACTGGTGGCTGCACCCCCTAGAATGGCATGCAGCTCATCGTAGAAGCATCATGTTTGGGGCTGTGACCTGGAGTGGCCATTTACCCCTCTGGTTATTTGGTAGGCTTGCCTGAGCTCCTTAATTTTCACATGGCACTGCCACGAGTCCCTGTTATAGCATCTGTCCTTCATGCCCTTGGAGACTTTTTCAAATATTTTGGCATTTTGTCTTTTGGAACGGAGTTTTGATAGCACAGATTCATCTCCCCATACAGTGATCAGATCCAGTACCTCCCGATCGATCCACGCTGGAGCTCTTTTGTGATTCTGGGACTCCATGGTCACCTCTGCTGATGAGCTCTGCATGGTCACCTGTGCTGATCAGCTCACTACGCTGGCCAAACAGGAAATGAAATTCAAAAGTTCACGGGCCTTTTCCTGTCTACCTGGCCAGTGCATCTGAGTTGAGAGCACTGTCCAGACTGGTCACAATGGAGCACTCTGGGATAGCACCTAGAGGCCAATACTGTTGAATTGCGTCCACACTACCCTAAATTCAACCCGGCAAGGGCGATTTAAGCGCTAATCCCCTCATCAGAGGTGGAGTAAAGAAATCACTTTAAAGAGCCCTTTAGGTCAAAAAAAGGGCTTCGTCGTGTGGACAGGTCCAGGGTTAAATCGAGGTAATGCTGCTAAATTCGACCTAAAATCGTAGTGTAGACCAGACCTGAGTAGCAGCTCACCCATCCCTCCCAGCCCCAAACCCAACCTTCTCCCGCCCCTCAGACCAGGTCAGCTGCCTTCAACAAAAGTGCTTAAAAAGAGGCAATTAGCAGAGTTTAGATGGCAGTTGCTCCTCAGATGGCTGAAAAAAAGCATAAGTGATGTTCTGACATGCATTGACACTCTCTACGTTATTAACAGGCTTGGCAGAAGTTTATGGGTTTTGATCATTTTGACAGATAATACTGATGTTTATTTTCATCCATTTTTTAGGTTTTTTCACAGTTGCTCAACATTATGGGAAGAAGTCACACACCAGGGGAGCAAGACAATAATGATATCATGGCAGTAGACATTGAAAGTCAGAAAGTTAAAGCTCTGTAACCATTAAAACACAAATTAGCATGATCACATGTCAAAATATACAACAGAAACATCCCTAAATGCTCAGAAGTTCTCAAGTGGCATTTTTCTTACTTTTTGATTATTACTGCTGGAAATACTTTTTCTTCAGTTTGTGTGTGTACTGTGAAACTGATGTGTACCAACATTCACCATTACAAATCTAATCCTTCCAAGTGTAATTATTAAACACCTACTGGATGAGCAATGTCTATCTGCAGTGGAAGTTGCCTGGTAAAACCACTTCCAGACCTCACACCAGCTTCTTTTCCAGGTGGAAATTTTCACTTCCGAAACATGCCAGAATAATGGACTGCATGCACTAAGGAGAGGAAAAAACAAGTTGACCCAAGTGCTCCTGATGCCTGGCATGATGCAGAGTGGCAGAGGCTAATCAGCAAGCAGGGGCACTGCAGTAGGCTGCGAGACAGTCTGGCTGTGTATATCTGACACATGCTCCCACTAGTTCTGTTCTGTGTTAAAAAGGAGTGCACTGCACTGCTGGCAAACCAATAAATGGTTAGTCATCTTCTCTGCTCTCCTGCTGGGAGCGGGGAGATGAAACTGTAGGAAGGGTACATTCACAGAGCACGGTCTCAGTAAAAACTCATATGCCTTCTAGGTCTAACTCACTCTTCCAGGTTGACTCTGGTGTGAACTACCTAACACGAGGAAGACACAGCAATTACTGATCTTGGAAACAGTTGGGCTGGTAGAGGCCCTCCAATGCACAATGCTCTGAGCTGGCTATCGAAGAGAATAGCTGCAAGGAGCTGGTTATGTGCCATGCTGTCGTGGCACTGCCGTGCCTCAGAGGGACGGGCAGGATGCGCACATGGCCGACCTGGGAGGTTTCTTACTCCTGGTATGTGCATGGCAGGTGTGGGGGACACTTGCCCAGGGCAAGACACACAGACTCCCGTTCCTCTTCTTCTCCTCCCAGGAGGGCAAAGGGAAACTGCCTGTGGGTAACTTAGTGCTGGCTGACCCTGTGCGAGGGAGCAGGAGTGCTGCCTACTGCTAGGTGCTCTCCCCTACCCCCCCCACATAGCTGTCTTTGTTTGCCAGGGAGGCTCCTCATTAGCCCCACGGCCTCCCCCTGCCTTCCTGTGCTTTCTCCCTGCCCCTCAGCCCAGCGGGGGGACTCTCCACTGAGGAATGGGGCAGCTGTTTCCCACCCTCCCACAGGGCAGCTCCTCCAGCCCCCACCAAATCTGGGCCATTCTGAAAGAGCAGCCAGCCCTTTTCTTTGGGTAGGCCCAGCCTCTTCTGCCCCGGGGCGCAGCAGTTGGGCATGGCCATAGATAGCCACTCAGAGGGGGGCTCTCAGCAGAAACCCCACAAGTAAAAGGAGAGGTCAGTTATCCAGCCTGCCCTTTGCCTTCAAAATTAGGAGAAAACCAGCCAACAACCCAGCCCTAGTCATTCCATATTGGCACCAGCTGTTCCTTTGGTTTGTCACACTACTGAGATGCTTGCTGTCATGGAGTCCCTGGGCGAAGCTCTGGAACTGCTCCCCACAAAGCCAGTCAGGACTTTGGGGAGCCTCTTCTCCCTTGGAGCACTCTGTTTTCAGGGCAAGAAGCTCACACGTCTTCACCTCCTGGGTCTCTCCTTGGAGCATTCAGCATCCTCTGCCCCTCCGTGCACTTCCCACAGCGAGCCCGCCCCAGCAGGGTCCTGGGGAAGCCAGAGGGTCCTGCACCCTCACTTTGCAGTCAGACGTGACTCATAGCCAGCCAGTAAAACAGAGGTTTATTAGATGACAGGAACACAGTCTAAAACAGAGCTTGTAGGTACAGAGAACGGGACCCCTCGGCTGGGTCTGTTCTGGGGGGCCGTGAGCCAGACCCCTACATCTGCACTTCACTCCTCGTCCCCAGCCAGCTCCAGACTGAAAACCTCTCCAGCCCCTCCTCCTCTGCTTAGTTGCTTTCCGGGGCCAGGAGGTCACCTGATCTGTCTCCCACACGTTTAGCATCCCCTTGCAGGGTGGGAAGGGCCTGGCTATTAGTTGCTAGGCAACAGAGGGTCGGCCAGGAACTGAGGCCCCCACACAGTATTCAGAGAAAACATTAAAAACAGTCCCAGTTCGCCACACTTGCAAACACCCTCCCACGCACTACTCGAGGTGCCACATTTCTAGTGGCGGGCAGGTGGCTGTTTGTTTACTCCTGTGTCTGCGGCAGCAGCACTGTCAGTGATAAATGCACAGCCATGGGAATGGAGGAAACTCATTAATTTCTGCTAGAGAGCAGCAGGCGCTTTCTCACACAGCTTTTTAATATTAAATCTAAATCATCACATTCGATTACTCTTATTACATCTTAGCAACAAAGTAACTTTAAAATCTATTCAGGCTCAAGAGAACACAGTCCTTAGCATCGACATAGCAGAGTGCTCGACAGGCAATGACTCGGTCATCCTTACAAGTTCCTGAGAGGCAGGTAAGGAGGAGTTATTTCAGAGATGGAGAAAATGAGGCATAAAGGAGTTAGAGACTTGTCCAGACAACAAATTGGTGACAAATAGGATTAGAACTCAGCTTTCTGGATTCCAGCCCCATGCTCAATCCACTAGACCACAGCACCTTTCATTGCCCCTACAAAACCCTACAATGTGGTCTAAGTAAAATCTATTTCTCAATACAACATCCCTGACGCTGAAAGAATTAATAGACTAAATCAGTGGTTTTCAATCTTTTTTCATTTGCAGACCCCTAAAAATTTTCAAATGAAGTTGTAGACCCCTTTGGAAATCTTAAGCATAGTCTGTGGACCCCCAGAAGTCCATGAACCACAGGTTGAAAACCACTGCACTAAGTCATTCCTTTGGGAAGATCTTGGTAGCAAAGCCTCTGATTACACTTAGAGTAATGGGGCACTTTGACATCAGAGGCAGTGATCTGAAGTACATCACTGCAGCAAAACACTTCTCTCTCTCAGTGACAACTCTGCTCCTGAGAGAATTCCTGTGTACCAGAAAGGTCCCTGTCATAAACAGATAGCTAAGGGTTAATGTCTCTTTCACCTGAAGCACCTGACCAGAGGACCAATCAGGAAACCGGATTTTTTCAACTTTGGGTGGAGGGAATTGTGTGTCTGAGTCTTTGTTTTCCTGGCTGCCTGCTTTCTCTGAGCTTTGGAGAAGTAGTTCTACTTTCTAATCTTCTGTTTCTAAGTGTAAGGACAAAGAGATCAGATAGTAAGTTCTATGGTTTCTTTTCTTTGGTATTTGCATGAATATAAGTGCTGGAGTGCTTTGATTTGTATTCTTTTTGAATAAGGCTGTTTATTCAATATTCTTTTAAGCAATTGACCCTGTGTTGTATCATCTAATACAGAGAGAACATTTGTATGTATTTTTCTTTCTTTTTATATAAAGCTTTCTTTTAAGACCTGTTGGAGTTTTTCTTTACTTCAGGGAAATTGAGTCTGTACTCACCAGGGAATTGGTGGGAGGAAGAAGTCAAGGGGAGATCTGTGTGTTGGATTGCTAGCCTGACTTTGCATTCCCTCTGGGGGAATAGGAAAGTACTTTTTGCTTCCAGGACTGGAAACAGAGAGGGGGAGTCACTCTGTGTAGTTTCACAGAGCTTATGTCTGTGTATCTCTCCAGGAGCATCTGGAGGGGGGAAGGGAAAAAGGATTATTTCCCTTTGTTGTGAGACTCAAGGGATTTGGGTCTTGGGGTCCCCAGGGAAGGTTTTTCAGAGGGACCAGAGTGCCCCAAAACACTCTAATTTTTTGGGTGGTGGCAGCAGGTACCAGGTCCAAGCTGGTAACTAAGTTTGGAGGTTTTCATGCTAACCCCCATATTTTGGACGCTAAGGTCCAAATCTGGGACTAAGGTTATGTCAGTCCCCAATCTGAATAGTTACTGCCTGCCCCGGGGAGCAACCGTTTGGTAGGAACACAAACTCTCTTGGGATTTATGACCAGCCTCGGATGGAAAGAACCCACCCACCACTCCAAAGCATCAGGACTTCCCTCAACTGATCCAGCTAAAAGGACCTCCCCCAGCATTGCACCACTGCAGTTCCCTCAGATACAGCCATGCACTAGCCTCCAGGTGAGCTGATGCATCTCCTTAATGCCATTGGTGGAAACAATCAGACTCTGCAGATCCACTTTGCAGCTTTGTCGTTCCTTTGCATGTTGGACTGACTACAATGTGCCGACCACGCGCAGACCAACCTGCCTGAATTCCTTCAGAGCAGATGCTCCAAGCAATACCTACCCTTGGAATAAAAGGTTGCACAAGACTTCTTTTGTTGTAGTTCTCGCAGGCCTGCGGCCACGCTGGTCTTTTGCTGGTGTAAGTCAGGAGTAAATCTAATGAAATCCGTGGGACTGCAACAAAGAGGGTACACTGGGAGCGCAGAGCCTGGCTGTCTGGAGCTAGCAATGGCTACATGCCCTATTGTCAGGCACTCTCAAAGCACTAATTCCCCTACATTATCTGGGAAGGGCAGAGCACCTTCCCTTGATGCCACAGTCACTGTGGGGGAGGGAGTGCGTAACTTTGAAGATAAAGGAGTCTGTTCTAATTACCATCCCCAGACCTAGACATTGACATGAAAACAGGTGGGGCAGAGAGCGCTCTGCCAGCTGGAAAAGAGGGTTTGGTAGCTGGGAGGTGCTCTGGAGACGTCTCACTGGAGGGGGAGTGGTCAGGAAGGTTTGAGAGCTGGGATGGTGCTCGAGGGTTCAGCACAGTGGTGCTCAGGGCAGAGAGGGTTTGACAGGCAGGAGCAGGAGCAGGAGCAGGGGCACTTTGAGAATGTCACAAGTTAATCTTAGGGACAGAAGACCCTTGCACCACATTGACCGGGACAGTTCCTCCTCGTGCTACCTCGGTGTCCCACCATGGGTTTCCGTCTCCAACTCCAACAAGAGCAATTCCCTAAATGGCTCCAAAAGCCCAGAGCAATCACTAAGATCACAAGGACGTGACAGGCTTCTACACAACCTGGGGGCAGTACCAGCAGCTGCTCCCTGACCACAAGGGGACTGACAGCAGCATGGCTTGGGGACCCAGCTTCCCTGCCAAGCTTCAGGCATCTTCAAACATTCAGAAATGCAGGCAGCTTGTTGGAACCTGCCTGAGCCAGTACCATATCATACAATCTATTCCGAACTGCCTGGAACAACACTTGCAAGTGCCTAGAGCAGACTTTCATCTCTGCCCGCACCAGCTCACAGAGCTTATAAAATTAATTAAAAATGTAATGTATCTTACTGCTGCAGTAATCTTTCCAAGGCCTGCCAAAAATACCCAAGGACTTGGAGTGTGGAAAAGCAGCTGTGTACAAAAACATTTGGAGAAAGGAAACTGTTCCCAGCACTAGCTTTTCCCTTTGCCCTAGTGCCGGTTCTCAAACCCCAACTCCTATCTGGGCCACCATGGTAGAGTGAGGGGAGCAGCCAAGAAAGCTTTGCCACATGCCCCAATATTTCCATCTCCTAAGCGGACTCTGCTGTACTCCTTTGTGATATCCGGGCCCATGCAGATGGTAGGGATTGGGTTAAATATCTGTTTCACCACCATGCTGGCTATTCCTCACTATTGTTGCTGCTGCTAGCAATTACACTGCATTTCCTTTGGTTTGTTCAGAGTGTTGTGACCCTCTGAAATTTATTACAAACCACCCTTGACTCAGCATTTGTTACTTGCTGAGGCAGGAGCCTCCAATTAGGTAAGCCCACCTGCTTTACTTTTAAGAGGCCAGTGCTTATAGACAGAATTCAACAGTCCGTATGGAGAGCAGGGTTTACTATCATGAGTAATCTCATTCAAATTAGTGGCAATACGAGTGTTGCAGAAATGAGCCCTAACTAAATACATTCTCCTCTGACCTGAGGTGGGAAGAGGGATTGCAGGCCAAAATGGGTTTGTTTGCCTTTTTAAAAACCCTAACAAAGGATATGTAGGCAAGGATTATAAAGGGAAGATTTCTGCAACCTTGTTTATGGAGTCACTGGTGCAACTGGTTAGTAAGAACAACACCTGCTGCAGCTACAATGTCTAGGATATTCCCAAGGGACTTGCGTCCTTCTATTTAACGGCATCAGTTCCCAAATTAAGGGTCACGATCCCAAGTTGGGACACTCCATCAGCAGATTGGGTCACGGCATCCCAGGTGTATGGAGGACACCATTTTCTAAAATCACAGTGTGATCTTGCACGTAGGGTCCATGCGAGGTCATGCTGTATGAAGGATTCCAATCTGTCCAGATCACAGGAAACAATGCATCTGAAAATGAGGTCATGCAAGGGAAAAGTTTGGAAACCTCTGCTTTATGCCACAATTGCTCACCATCTGAGTTAGTTCCCCACGACAGCATCGCACAGGTAGATGCACTGTAGATATTTTATGCCTTCCTTCAAGCACTAGGAGGCAAAAAACTGGACTACATAAACCATTGCTTTGTTCTCATATAGCCATTCTTATGGCAATCTCCTTTGCCCAGCACTGCAATATCTAATAGATCTGGGATAACTGAAAGCCTTGAAATGGGTCTATAGCAAACAGAGAAACGACATGGACTGGGAAGCTAGTCCAGATGCACCTGGGTGAATCAGTTGGCTCTGCTTTCAAAGTGCTTTTATTCTTCTTTCTTTTATGTTCACTTTGATGTCTGTGATTGATGCAGCGGATAGAACAGCTGATTAGATTAATCTGCTTTGTTTACAGTAATTAACACCCTAAATATAAAAACTATACAATATTAACAAGGCATATGAGGGCAGCAGCATGTGTCATAATGCACAGGCTCTGCATGAGGGTCTGAGAGATCAGCTATTCCAAACCACAGCACAAATCACCCTCTGGGGAAACTACAGGAAAGCAGCTGTTGGACAGGGCTACAGTTATAGGAATCAGTGTTTCAGTAAAGTTCAACATAAAAGCAAATATTTTTGCCATGGAAACACTTGGGTGGGATGACTTTCCATTTAGTCATATAATCCATCGGTACACACGTTGCCTTCACAGCGTATCTACCCAGGGCCTCTGCTTGTCAAAATGTTGGTGTTACAAGCAGTTTCACATTGGTCTCCATTGATATTTAAGCAGAAATTCTGCTGAAAGGTCATTCCATGCAGCAGCCGATAGTCTCCCACCCACTCAGCAGAGGGGTTCAGGTATCAGACATAAGCTATTTCCAGCATTCTTTCTGCTTGATCAAAATCTCATCTAAGGTGCTAATTCAATAAGCAATTGGTAAATATTTAGCACTTAAGGGGGCAATTTTAAATGTACACCAAATTCTGCGAGTCTTATTCTGGTGCCAGGGTTCCTCTAACTCTCCAGCAAAGGGGCAAGCGAAGTGGGGCCAGTACCCACAACCCACCTTCATCTTTAACATCAGGGCGTGGCCCGCAGAGTCCCTTTTGGTCAGGATGGAGCATTACATGCTGGGAGCTGCAGCCTGTGAGCTATAACTCTATGCTGAAGACAAAAGCAGCCACGTACCACAATCCAGAACTCCATACTTGGTGTGTGAGCCACACTTTGCATCACTAAACATGGAGGTGGGTTAGTGGGCAGAGTGCAGGGGAGGCAGTCAAAGGAACTTGATCAACGGGGTTTAAAAGAGAAGAAGAGAGAACTCAGCAGCGCCGCGCACAGAAGCAGATTACAGATCCTTTTACAAATAACCCAGCACAGGCCCCTGAGGGTGGGGATCCTAGGAACAGTGCTGGCCCATTCCTAATATGACTGAGGAGATCCTCAGCAACTCTGCCCCAGAACTCTCACCAGCCTGGGCAATGTGGAAAATAACCACAGTTTTCATCCTAGCAGCCACTCCCAAAACACATCATCATTAGCTCTTTTGCTGCCCCTGCAACCTGCCAATTGTGCCCTGCACTGTCAAGCCAATTGGTTTCATGAAAGCACATGGGAAAGAGGGAAGGAGATTTTCTGAGATGGTGTCACTAATCAGAGGCTATTTTATCCCAGTTAAGGAGCAGTCTCAGGCAGTGATAGTGCTGGAAAGTAACCTCAATATTCCTCTTGGAGGCTCTGCCTCCAAGTGAATAGTTCCTGGGATCAGTAGGTGCCGTTGCAGTGCAGAGTGCGCTTGTCAGGGCACTCACTGACCAGATTTTCATTTACTGCAATGAACATGTTCTGGTTCTGACTTCACAGGTCCACCTTAAATCCCTGGTGCAAGGACCCGCTCTGACCTGCCAGAACCTTCACCTCAGAAGCAACAAGCCTCTCTCACTGGAGCTCATTATCAGCAAATTGGTGTGAACAAAGATCTCTCCTTAGTTGCTTCCACCCTTTTGTAATCCTTTTTCTCCTAACAGAATAGGCAGATTCTGCTCTGCCAAGCATGTCATAAGTATCAGTACATGGGTACTTCCTGTTTACCATAGTGCCGGCCTATTAGAGTCAAGACAAAGAAGCTGTGGCAGTATAAAAACAACACTGATGGCAAGTTGTTGTTGATGCTGAGAAACAAAAGCAGCTGTGTTAATTTCAGCTTAATTAAAGCGAGGGCGGGGGAGAGGAATCAATGGACACCAAATAAAGAGGACAAAGACAGCAGAAGAGTCATTGAATGCAACATTGACACTATATAGATTGCAGAGCAGGTATTATAGCAGAGCACCAACTCCCCCGTACGTAAGATTGAGCATTGCTATCTGTTTAAAGATCAACTCTTTTCCATGCTCCAAAATCTGCAGGCTTAGAATCATAGAATATCAGGGTTG
Organism: Gopherus flavomarginatus; assembly: GCF_025201925.1. Classification (NCBI taxonomy): domain Eukaryota; kingdom Metazoa; phylum Chordata; order Testudines; family Testudinidae; genus Gopherus; species Gopherus flavomarginatus. Next base: position 53,471,322 of record NC_066624.1, read on the forward strand.
GAAGGGACCTCAGGAGGTCATCTAGTCCAACCCCCTGCTCAAAGCAGGACCAATCCCCAACTAAGTCATCCCAGTCAGGGCTCTGTCAAGCCTGACCTTAAAAACCTCTAAGGAAGGAGATTACACCACCTCCCTAGGTAACCCATTCCAGTAATTCACCACCCTCCTAGTGAAAAAGTTTTTCCTAATATCCAACCTAAACCTCCCCCACTGCAACTTGAGACCATTACTCCTTGTTCTGTCATCTGCTACCACTGAGAACAATCTAGATCCATCCTCTTTGGAACCCCCTTTCAGATAGTTGAAAGCAGCTATCAAATCCCCCCTCATTCTTTTCTGCAGACTAAACAATCCCAGTTTCCCTCAGCCTCTCCTCATAAGTCATGTGCTCCAGCCCTCTAATCATTTTTGTTGCCCTCCGCTGGACTCCTTCTAATTTCTCCACATCCTTCTTGTAGTGTGGGGCCCAAAACTGGACACATTACTCTAGATGAGGCCTCACCAATGCCGAATAGAGGGGAATGATTACATCCCTCGATCTGCTGGCAGTGCCCCTACTTATACAGCCAAAATGCCATTAGCCTTCTTGGCAACAAGGGCACACTTACTCGGATTATCTCGAATTTTGTAATGCCTCACTGGGTAGCATAAGCAGTACAAAGCTGGGGTCATCAGTAGGGTTGCCAACCCTCCCAGATTGGCCAGGAGTCTCCTGGAATCAGCATCAATCTCCCGGAGGCTATTAAAAGCCATCCAGGAGATTTTAATAAGCCACTAAAAGTCCAGTCAGCGGGGCAGCGAGGGCCCGGAGCTAAGGCAGGCTCCCAACCTGCCCCAGCTCCATACGACTCCCGGAAGTGACCGGCAGGTCCCTCTGGCTCCTAGGCAAAGGGGTGGCCAGGGGTTTTCTGTGTGTTGTCCCCGCTCTGAGCACAGGACTCCAGAGCTCCCATTGGCTGGGAGCTGCAGGGGCAGTGCCTGCAGGCTGGGGCAGCTTGCAGAGCCGCCTGGCTGCCCCTAAGCCTAGGAGCCGGACGTGCCGGTTGCTTCTGGGAGCCGCCCGAGGTAAGAGCCACCTGACCAGAGGCCACATCCTGCACCCCTCCTGCACCCCACCCCCTGCCCCAGCTCAGAACCTCCTCCCGGCACCAAAACTCCCTACCAGAGCCTGCATCCGCTCTTGCACCCAACCCTCCGGCTCCAGCCCTGAGCCTCCTCCTGCACCCAAACTCCCTCCCAGAGCCCATACCCTCTCCTGCATCCCAGCCTACTGCCCCAGCCAGGCGAAAGTGAGTGAGGGTGGGGGAGAATGAGTGACGGAGGGAGGGCGAATGGAGTGAGTGGGGGGGGCGGGACCTCAGAGAAGGGGCAGGGCAAGGGTGTTTGGGCTTGTGTGATTAGACAGCTGGCAACCCTAGTTATTGGAGCAAGGGGTTCCCAAGATACACCCACCTTAAAAATATCATTTTGCAAAATCTTCTCCCTCTTCTCCTAATGGTGGTTTGCCCACGCTAGAGCCTTAAACTCTGTCTCTGATCCTCCCCAAACCAATCTCAGTCTTGTGGGATTTATCTCCACTACTGCATGGCATCCCTTGGGGTTACTGTGAGCACTGCTTAGCTCTCTCAGCTGTTGCAACTAGTGACCAGAGAGGAGTGAACTGCCCACTTTAATGTATCCAGTCCATGCAACTCCCAAAATGTAATTACAGCTCAACATGGTACCTTTATGCTCAAAACTGATGGCTGCCGTTTCTATGCATTTGTTAGGAATTTGCCACACCAGATTAGACCAGTGATCCTTACAGTCCACTAGACTGTCTCTGACAGTGACTCAGTAACAGATGCTTCACAAGAAAGTGCAAGAAACCCCATATTAGCCAATTATGGAAGAATCATCACAAACAGAACATTTCTTCATAATTCCATCTGATTAGGGAGTTAATTTTTGCCCTGAAACATGAAGGTACTACCACATTTTAAAAAAAAAATCCTACCTAACATAACTGTGGATAATCTCTTTACCCCATAAAAATCTAATCCTCCTAAACACTTGGCCTCAATGCTATCCTGTGGTAATGAGTTCCACAGGTTAATTATGCCTTTTGCATATTGAGTAGTAGTTTTATTGACCATTGTACACTAACACCCAGGTCTCTTGCCTAAGTGGTTACAATTAATTTAGAACCCACCAAGGTGCATGAATAGATCACATTCTCCCTTCCAATACACATTGTCTTGCATTTGCCAGTGCTGAATCACTTCTATTAGTTCCCTCTCCAATTCCTCAGTCTTCTCTAGAACTGACTAGTCAAAATAATCGTGTGTTAGCTGCAAGTTTTGCAGCTCACTAGTCAGTTCTTTTTGCAGATAATTAACGGCAGAGCTGGTAGCACCACCTGTTGTTACCTGACACTTCCCAATTTAAGACCGTGTTCAGTTGCTTGTAACTTTCCACTTGTAACTTTTACCGTTTGGGCCCAAATATTCCATGCCGGGTGTCTGCCTCAAGCTGATTTTTTTTTTTTTTTTTTATTTAAACCAAAACAGTTCAGCCATTTCTAAGAACAAGGCTCAGGAAAAATATGTTTTCCTTGTGTTAAAAAATTCGGTGATCTTTTCTCTGAGAAGCTCAACCACCACTATACTCTGGAGCAGGCGGGATTCAATCAGTTCTCCAGGGCAAAATTCAATTGCCCTACCCATGAGAATGTCCTTTCTCTTCCTGTAGTCCTTTGTCTCATTCTCTGAACACATTCCAGCTTCTGCAACAAATGAAGCACAGGTCCTACAGAAGACACTCCCCTTCACTGCCCAACCCTGATGCATCCCCAGAGTAGATCCATCCTGTGCACTGAATGATGCAGGGGGTCTGTGGAAAAAACCAGTATGTGATCATGTAATTAAAGACTGTCACAATGCATACACACAAGAAGGCCAAATTAAATTTGGACAGGCAACCTTAATTTTGGCATTTCCTAACTTTGTCGTGCTTGACTTTGCACCTTAGCAATGTTCTTTTCTGTGTGTGTGTGTGTGTGTGTGTGTGTGTGTGTGTGTGTGTGTGTGTGTGTGTGTGTGTGTGTGTGTGTGTGTGTGTGTGTGTGTGTGTGTGTGTGTGTGTAACAAACAAAAACCACCAGGCCCAGAACAGGAACCTGGAATTTGAAAACCCTTTGGCAATGTTGAAATTTGAGCATGTGTGTGCACGCGTTTGTGTTTGTGCATGCATAGATGTGCACAGAATCTTGCTCTTGTTTTCTGACTCTTAGGGCTTGTCTACAACTACTGAAGTACAGCAATGCAGAGTAGCCCTAAGTAAGTTTCTAATTCATGACAAAAAACTTTACTCTAATCCCACGACTACCTAGTTTCCTTAATAACTCGTGGACTTTAACAAAGAATTTTAAAAGTCCAAATAAATTATCTCAGCCAGTTCTCAACTATCATTTTGTTGAAATTCTCACAGAATCCTCGTAGACTAGACAGGCCTAGTTTTCCTGTAGAGAAATGATGTTTGGGTGTCCCTAATCTGTCACATTCTGCAAAGTATTTTTTAACTCTAGTTTTAATTATTTTCTCAACTAATTTTCTTGGCACTAAAAAAAATCCTTACTGGTCTGTAACTTCCCCAAATCCCTCCTTCTACCTTTTTTTAAAGTTAAAGATAGCATCAATAAGGTTTTACTCCTGTGGAGCAGCTGACTTTAATGAGAGATTATGGGATCTTTTAGCAGCTCAGTCACTTCAGTTCTGAATTCCTCCAGAACAGTTTGCAGCAGTCACAGGACCTGATCTGCTGCTGTTTCATTTAGCCATTTGTTCCGGCACCTCACTTTCTGCCATAGCTCATCTTTATCTTCCAGCACCTCACTTTCTGCCATAGCTCATCTTTATCTTCCACAACAGCCTCTTGATAGATGGAAAGAAATAATTTAGCTTCTCTGCAACATCTTTCTTCTTCTTCCTTAATTTCTTCCTTTACTCTCTGGTTGTCTAGCAGACCCCCCCATTCTCTCACAGGTTTGCCTCATCTGAGATTCTGAAAGGATCCCTTGGTCCTTGACTGCTGCTAGTGTTATTTTGGGTTGTTTTAATTATGTCTCTGGCTAGCTGTCTTCAGATATCTCTCTCCTTATGTGCCGTAAAACTAGCTGTTGCAGGAAGCAATCACGGTGTCAAGAAACTGCTTCTCTAAATCATGTCTCACTATGTCATCTGGCCACTTAACATATGAGCCACCACCCATTATTGCTGTTTTATTAGACTTAGTTGCCTCTTTAAACTCCCTCAGCACTAGATACTCAGCATCCTTTCCATGATCAAGAGGTCAGCAATATTACTCCGGTAGTACCTTTGTATTCTGGTGACTCTGGATACTAACTGTTACCAATTTCTCAGTATGGCTCTCTCCACATAGAAGTTCTAGTTCAATAGAGTTTATGAAATCTTCCAGGTAAATGATGCCCTCCCATCTCTAGGATCTCAGCTGTCCTTGCTGGCTAATTTAGAGCCAGGTTTAGCACATTGATCTGCTGTCCTCACTATCCCGTGGATCTTTGTCTCAGTGATCCTGTCATCTGAGGCTCCTTTTCCATTGACTGGCATTTGAGTTCACTCATTTAAGAAATTAGCTTCTTGTGTTGCTCTATAGACATTTACTGTTATATTTTTGGCCATGTGTATTTTTCATTTAGCTTCTTTAGCGAATACCTTGATCCTATTCAGAATTTACCTCTGATCTCAATCTATAATTTCTGTTCTGTCCTTTCCCGGCTACAAAGAGACTTTTGTGTTATAAACATTCCTAGCAGAGATCTTTCTACAACATGAATGCTCCTTTCTGCCTCCCACTAGGAAAAATAACCCCCCGAAATCTTGTTAGCTGGGCACATCAGCTGTCTGGCTCTTCTGTGAGTAAGTGTGGAACCCTGCTCCCCCTCCATATAGACTCTGCCTACCCCAAAAAGTTTCCCACTGCCAGACGTAAACCACTCCTTTCCGTCACCTTCACCAAGGCTCTGAGGGGCCCTCTGGTCTAGCTGGCCATGAGTGTGGAACTGGAGGCATTCCACAGAAAGCTGCCACAGAGGCCTCTCTTTCCTAGCAATCTAAACTTAGTTTCCAGGCCCTATCTCCTACACGTCCCTATCCATGCCAGGAGATACGGGCTCCTCCCTGGCCATGCCTGTCTGGAAATCTGTCTCAGTGCCTTGAAAGATGCGACACTCTGCTGCCCGTAGGCAAGCCACCCACCATCCACGTTCTTAATGATAGAACCCACTATTGGCACAGCCTGAGTACCCCTCACAACCACTGCTCCAGGGGCTGGAGATATCCCTTCCAAGCATGATCAAAGACCAGGCTCCACCTCTTCCATCACAAGGTGCCAACTCAGGGGGGTGTCCTTCCAACCATATTACCTTGGCCCCCTGAGATCACAACACCAGTTTCCTCAACTTGAGGGTGGGACCAGGCCATTCTGATGTCACTCGTCCTATTAATCCCATCTCTGCTCCTTTGATTCTTCAGCTCTGACCTCTCAGTGCTGCTTCTGCAGTCAGAGCGCCAAAGGCCACTCGCCCCAGTGTACACATCCATCCCTGGGCCACCATGCAGCTTGCACTCTGTAGCAGCTTGCACTCTGTAGCAGTTTGCTCTTATTTTTTCCACTGCAAGCAGATAGCCACGTGCACTTTAGTTTCCCAGAATGACTGACAAAGAAGGACAAGTTTCTGACAGAACAGGACAAGAGGCTTGTTTTGTTTTGTTTAGTTCTTTCCCAATAACATCTCTGCTTTACTGAGCAGCTCCTCGTGCATCCCTGCCATCTAGCAACACAGCAACATTTTTAGGCTTCTCTATATGCAAAATACCTGTCACCCCATCAAAGGTCATGACCTAGTAGTTATACTCTCTATATTTGTGCCTTGCCCAGAATTCTCTCAGTCCACAATTCTCTGCAGTTTTCTTCTCCCCTCGTACCAGAGTTAAGCATTTCCTATCATTCTAAACAGCTAATACTATTTAATCAATTGACTAAGGTATTTGTTCTGACAATGAAATGAAACCTTTCCCTCTGCAGCAATCTCCTACTCACTCAGTGTGAAATGAAGAGTCATAATCCTCTGGGTTGGAAAATTTGCAATGGGGAAGGATCATGTCAATAACAGATGCTTCCTAATGCTTAACCATCAACTGCTATTATTCTATTTCCTTAGTCTGATTGGATTAAGATGTACTTGGGAGCAGTGATGAGCTGCCAAGATCTTAACAACCAGTTCCCTCCCCGCCCCACAAGGGGGTCATGGCCCGCCCCCCGGGACTCATGGTCCATCCAACCCCCATGTTCCTTGATGCCCCCCCTCAGGACTCCTACCCCATCCAACCAACCTTTCTCTCTGTCCCCGACCGCCCCTGGAACCACTGCCCCATCCAACACCCCTCTCCTTCCTGACTGCTCCGCGGGGCCCTTGCCCCCATTCAATCCCCATTCCCCGCCCTCTGACCGCTCCGGTATTTTTTTAAGCAGGCTCCCTAACGCACCATACATCAGATATGTCACTTAGAAAACCAGTGAGCTACACAGCCAGCCCTGTTCTGCAAGAGTCTGAAGCCAAGCCATCCTTCATGATCACCATGGGTGGTAGGTTTACAATGCACTTGTTAGGATTTTACAGAAACCTGTAAACTGTCCAAAAGTGCTAGCATACATGAGCAGCATACATGTGCAGCAGCCCTTAGCAGATAGAGAACAGAATGCTACATGACAGAGGTTACCTGTATATGAGAGGTTCTTGGTGGTGGTGACTGCACAGTAAGGGCTCAACCTTCAGATCAGTCCACTGGATGCAGCCGAGCTGCAGAAGCTGCACAGGAGCCATCTGTAGCACCTCAATCTTGGGGCAATCTGAGCAGTGCAGGGCTGCTCTAAAAAAAATAATCAAATCACCCAAATAGCAATGACCCCCAAAGGGCCACCTGTCAGTCAGGGGCAAGGGATAGCTTAGAGGTTTGAGCATTGCCCTATTAAACCTAGGGTTGTGAGTTCAATCCTTGAGGGGCCCACTTAGGGATCTGGAGATTAGTCCTGTTTCAAGCAGCAGGTTGGACTAGATGACCTCCTGAGGTCCCTTCCAACCCTGATATTCTATGACTGCTGGAATCATAGAAGACTAGGGTTGGAAGCAGGGCTGCCGGGGGGGGGCAAGTGGGGCAATTTGCCCCAGGCCCCACAGGGGCCCCCACAAGAGTTTTTTGGGGCCCATGGAGCAGGGTCCTTCACTCGCTCTGGGGGCCCTGGAAAACTCTCGCAGGGCCCGAGCCCCCAGAGCTTCTTCCACTCCAGGTCTTCAGAGGCAGTGGGTCCTTCCGCTCCGGAGCAGAAGGACCCCCCGCCGCCAAATTATCACCGAAGACCCAGCACTTCGGCGGCGGGTCTCGCTTCCGTGGTAATTCGGTGGCAGGCGTCCCTGCCGCAGGTCTTCGGGGCACTTCGGCAGCGGGTCCCAGAGCAGAAGGACCCTCGCCGCTGAACTACTGCTGCAGCAGGGCCCGCCCGCCGCCAAAGACCCAAGGCCCCCTGAATCCTCTGGGCGGCCCTGGTTGGAAGAGACCTCAGGAGGCCATCTAGGCCAACCCCAACTAAATCATCCCAGCCAGGGCTTTGTCAAGCTGAGCCTTAAAAACCTCTAAGGATGGAGATTCCACCACCTCCCTAGATAACCCATTCCAGGGCTTCACCACCCTCCTAGTGAAATGGTCGGATATCAGGAAAAACTTAGACCTTCCCCACTGCAACTTGAGATCATTGCTCCTTGTTCTGTCATCTGCCACCACTGAGCTTCATCCTCTTTGGAGCCTCCCTTCAGGTAGTTGAAGGCTGCTATCAAATCCCCCCTCACTTCTCTTCTGCAGACTAAATAATCCCAGTTCCCTCAGCCTCTCCTCGTAAGTCATGTGCCCCAGCCCCCTAATCATTTCCATTGCCCTCTGCTGGACTCTTTCCAATTTATCCACCTCCTTGGAGTCCAAGGGTGCTGCATGATGATGCAACCATGCCTCCTCACCCTGGAATAGACCAAGCATGACCCCTTTGACAGGACATGGAGAGGAAAGCATGGCTGCTCTACACTGCCCCATTAGGGAGATTGTGGCTTTCCAACTGCTTGATACTGCAGGAGCAACACTAAAGGGTCCGAAATGGGGCTCTAGATTGAGACCCTCACTACAATTTCTAGTAGCACCTACAAATACTCCACACTACACAAATAAAGAATAACACATTCCCCTGGCCCCACAGAATTTGCAGCATCCTCCCTCCCTGCACAGGCAATGCCGAGAGAGCCAAAGAGCCTGAGTCTATTTGAATCTCCAATAGAATCCAATGTCTAGGGCTTGTTTAGTGCAATACACTGTGTGTGCGCACACATAGGGTGTTAACTTATGGGGGAGGGATAGTTCAGTGGTTTGAGCATTGGCCTACTAAACCCAGGGTTGGAAGATCAAGCCTTAAGGGGGCCATTTAGGGATGTGGGGAAAAATCTGTCTGGGGATTAGTCCTGCTTTGAGCAGGGGGTTGGACTAGATGACCTCCTGAGGTCCCTTCCAACCTTGATATTCTGTGATTCTTACCATTGCTTAGCTGATTTGTGTCATGTGTGCAGGAAAAGCAACATGTATTTTTCTGCAATCAGAGTAGTTTAAAAGCACCTCTGTAGCCACTCACTAAGTCACCCTGACCCCCAGGGCCTGGAGGCATTTGATAGCTGCAGCTCCCACAGCTGTACACACCAGCTGTGAAAATCTTCACCTTCTGCTTCCTTCAAAGGCCTGTGGAATGCAGGACCATAAAAGGGGGCAGAGAGCCTCTTGCCTGATCCCCAGAATTCAGCAAGGCTGCAAGTGCATCATTATTTCTCATTTGCTTCCTTTGATTTCTAGTCAAGGAAGCATCCTTTCCGGCTCTGAGCACTCTGGCAATTACTAAACCACAAGCCAGGAAACATCAGCCTCCGATCTCCTCCCTGTGCAATTAACAGCCAGTCAACAAAAACCAGAGCAAAACATCCCCACTGCACCAGGCTCCAACCCCCTCACACTGCTCAGCAGCCCAAGCTGCACACCTAGGAGGTCTGCAAGCCACAGGGGAAACGGAATGTATACCAAAGCCTTGTTCTCTTCATAGAAGATAACCGGCCAGCCAAGCCCTGTTTAAATCCTGGTAGCTCCAGTCACCATGGCAGGATGGAACACACAGAGTGACAATCACACGCATTCTTGACCCAAACCCTTTAGGTTGTAAGACATTGGTTCTGGCCCATGAACTCTGCGTCAATGCAGAGCACGCGTATCACATGCTCACAGTGTGACAAATCAATTTCCCCCTAATATTTAAGCTAAATTCCTCCTCCCTTCACTACCGGCCTCAGCTTCTCATCCCATTCTCCAATACTGGGAACGATTCCCTTCCTTCATTGCTGCCCTGAAGGCTTTTATTCCTTCCCATATGCCAGTAGTTGGGATTCCACTCACAACCCAGCCTCCAGCGTGCAACTTGTAAAGCTGGATTCAGTCGCTCTGAGAGCTGAAAACCTGCTTGTTTACTTTCTTGCTGGTTATGCTGGTTGCGGGGCATTCTAGTGGCAACACCAGGACTCAGCATTCAAGAATTAATCCTGTTTTCATCAGCACCAGTAGCCACTTGGATCCAGGTCTGTTTACACTAACTAGAAAAGGGGGTTGAAAAGAACAGCTAGCAATGGGAAGCCAACAGCCATTTCTATTATGTCACAATTTCCATGTGTCCTTGTGCAGGGAAAGTTTGAGCCCTAATGAGGCATAATCTTGTGTGATTGCAATTTACTGCTGCCAATAGGAAGCAGCACTGGGAGATTACATGCCCCCACACCCCCTCCACCATACTGCTCCTCTAGGATGAAGAAGTTACTCATCTTTTGCAGTAATGATGGTTCTTCCAGTAAAAAGAACAGGAGTACTTGTGCTGAAATAAATGTGTTAGTCTCTAAGGTGCTACAAGTACTCCTGTTCTTTTTGTGGATACAGACTAACATGCTGCTACTCTGACACCGTTCTTCCAGTAGTGTCCTTATTGGTGCCCCACTGTAGGTGTGTCTTCGTCTCTGCACTGAAGATTGGAGAATTTCGGTAGCAGTGTCTATTGGGCCCGCACATGCGTGGTCTCTCCTTGTGCTGTGCCACAAGGCTAGCCAGTGCATGTGGGCTAACCGTCCTCAGTTCCTTCTCTACCCAGAGTCATAGCGAGAACTTCAAAGCATAGGGAATGCGGGCGGGTCGTAGAGCACCCACAGTGACACACATCTCAAAGAACCATTGTTACTGCACAAGGCTAGTAACAACTTCTTCGAGTAGAGTCCCTGTGGGTGCTCCACTGCAGGTGACTCCCAACAGTACCCGCACTGGAGGGCTGGGACTTCAAAGTCAGGTCAGTCACAGATGACCGTACTGTGGAGCCAAAGATGGTATCAGAGGCAGAGTCCCTGATGATCACATGATGTTCTGTGAAGATGTGGGCTGACACCCACATTGCCACTCTGCAGATCTATAAGATGGGGACGTCCTTCAAGAAGGCAAGAGATGAGAAGATTGATCTTGTGGAATGTGTATGGATTGAATTTGGAGGGGTCATGTTACAAATTTGGTAGTGGTGTCTGATGCAATTCAAGAACCACTTGGAGAGTCTTTGGGCTGATATTGCTGAGTCCTTAGACCTTTCTGGCACAGAGAGGAACAGTCTAGGGACTTTTTGAAGGCCTTTGTCCTACCAAGATAGTATGAAGGGCCCGCCTAACATCTGGGTATGCAGGTTCTTGGGCAATGCTCAGTACCCTTGAGGCAGATTGTGTCTGCACTGCCCAGGGGTCCCAGTACAGCAATTGCAGTGGTATAGGGCCTGGTGGTGATGCCCACAGGTGGTGCACCAGGATGGTGGTGGTCACACCTGGCGGTGTATTCCCAGACCCTGTTAATAGTGAGTCCCATATGGAGCTTGGGAGGAGTATTGTGAAACTCCTTCTGGCTTGCTATCCAATCCCTCGCTTGCCATCAGAGGGGCATGGCATGATTGTGGGGAAATACCCTCAGTTGGCCATGGCTTGGTGCCATGATCTCGATACCGAGGGAGGGAGAGTCAAGCTTCCAACATGCTCATGATGGAATTCCATCAATACTGAATGTCCCAGTGTTGGGGGACATGGGGACCTTGTCCGCATCCATCTCTCTGGTGCTGGGTGCTGATGCCACTGGTGAACCAACATCAGCTTGCGTTACAGGAGCATCTTAGGGTGTTTGCCCTTGTGTCTCTGTACTGAAGATTCGGTGCCCATGCCCAAAGGGTCCATGGGCCTATGAACGGTACTGGACACTGACGGTCGCTGTGAGGTGTAGGTACCAGATGATCTCATTGCCGAGAATACCAAGTGAGATGGCAATCACTTTTGGCTATTCCTGGGCTCGATGAGGGAACTTCCCGCTCAATTTTTTGACTTGTGAAAGGAGTCCCTGGACTGTTTCTTCAACTCACTATCCTTCAAAGTCAAAGGTTGAGTGGAAGACTCATGACAGTCGGAGGGCTGGGGTCAGAGACCCACATCCATACCGATGATTTTCTGGTGGAGCTCTCTGTCCTTGTGGGATCTTGACAGAGGGAACACTACTGTTGGATGCCTCACCGAGGCAGTGAATGCACATCTGCCACCAGGAATCACCTCACTGCAAGTGCGATACTTCTTGAAGCCCAGAGAGCCGGGTATACGCTTGTCCAGGGGGTTCCCCCTCAGGACCGGGGTTGAGCAAAAGAACAAAGTCTCTTCTCTCTTCTTTTTTCAGGTGTGGACAAATAAAGAGCCAGAAGAAAGTTAGAAGGTTTCTAAAAGCTAAAGTTTAACAAATGAAAAGTAGAGTTAATGATCCACTAACTGACAAGTAATGGCTCCATCTCTAGCCAGGGGCGGTTGAGAAAGAACTCAGGGGGGTTAGCCTGTGCTCAGGGCCGGCTTTAGGGAGATTTGCCCCATTCCCCCAAATCGGGACCCGCACCTAAAAGGGTCCCGCACTGCATCACGCTGGCGGCCTTTTTAATTTTAACTCACCCGGTGGTGCTCTGGGTCTTCGGCAGCGGGTCCGCCCAGTGAATACAAATTGGGCCCCACACTTGCTAAAACAGGCCTTGCCTGCGCTGGCTAGCCTTGTGGCACAGCACAGAGAGACAACGCATGTGCGGGCCCAAGGGACACCGCTTCTGAAGTTCTCCAATCAGCAGCACGGGGCTGCAAACACACCTACAGTGGGGCACCCATAGGGACACCACTCAAAGAAGAATATCTGCTTTGAACGGATTTAAACTGGAGCGCTATAGCAGAGGGCAATGGCTTTTTATGCCACAATGAAATCAATGTGCCAGCGGCTGTCACTGTAACGCAGGTGAAACTATAAAATCAACAACACTTAAACGAGCACCCAAATGTTTTAATAAATTCAAACATTTTAAGAATCAATTCAGCAGGTCTGGCTCAGGCCAATTCATACACCGTCTGCTGCTGGAGGAAGCGACCCAAGGGCAGCAGCAAAGTGCAGCTATTTCCAAATGAGGATCCTCCTCTCCACTGCATGACTGGCACCACGCTCAGAAATGCAAATTCCCATCCATGCGTTGGGCCTTTCATGGGAACAACAACAGTAAATACTCAGGACCTACGTGGCACTTTTAACTGAGGGTCACATCTCACTTTGCAATGGGAAGTAAGGCTTATTATCTTATTCTCCAGAGGGGGAAACTGAGGCACAGTACTGGCAGTCAGCTTGCCCAGGGTCACACAGGTGGAGTCAGTGACAGAAGCCAGCTCTCCAATGCCCTACACATGCATACATCTCCCAGCTTTCCTACATTTCTTCCCCCTTTTCCCCACCCAATAATTTAGCAAGTTTTCAGAAGCTCGTCACAGTCCATCTATTTCCATGTGGCCAGCAAACCTGAACAGTGACAGCAGCAGAGCTGGGAGTTAACTGGTTATTTATGAAAACAGTTGATATGCCGTGATGACTCCTCACTTGTAGGGTAGGTGGTGCTCATGTTCCCAGGAAGATGCTGCATGGAATTAAAGAAGCCACGAGGCCTCCTGTCTGCACAGGGCAAACACAGGCAGAACCCCATACAGTAAGCAGACTGCAGTCTGTAATGCTTGCAACCTCAAGTGCTTTCATGCACAAGGCAGTGCTAGCATCCTCAGGGAACTGAGTCCACACTGGCTAAGGGACTTCACCAATGTCACACAGAAAGTCTGTGGCAGAGCAGGGAATGGAATCAAGTCTCCCAAGTCCTAGCCTAGTGCCCGGACCACTGGACCATCCTTTCAGCACAAATTCCTTCTCCACTCCAGCCCTGCTCAGTGCACCCACCAGGGCTTTAGGGCCCAGATTCTTACAGGTATTTCAGTGCCTAACTCCACACTCCTAAGGTGCGGGAGTTTCCCTTTGGAAGGGAAGAGTGAGCATTGACAGGGCAGCACTGCAGCTCTTAGTGCTTCAGCCAGCTCCTCCGTGTTTGGCCTGCGAGGTGCCAGCAGCTCCTTTGCAAAATTACAGACGAATGCACTACAAGTAACTGTACATTAATCCTGCTGACCTTTAAACATCGTGATCCCAAAGGAAAAGCATATTTTGAGCATGATCTTCTCGTTCCCTACAGAGATCTGGGGAGAGCCAAACAGCCTGCTCCGGCACTCTTGGCATGGGCTTTACACCTCCTGAGTTATTAACACAGAGACAGGCAGGCTTCTTTTGGGACACTCGCCTCGCCAGCCATGCCCGATCATCAGAACTCTACAAGGCGAGTGAATCTCCTTTTTATTTTTTTTCAGGCTGCTTCATAGCTGCCATTTGTCTCCCAGACAGGAATGGGACACAAACAAATCACAGCTTTACTAGCTCCACTCCGCTGAAGGGACTCCTGCAAACACAGTGTATAAATCATCCAGAAGAGCAGCAGGACACTGGAGTTTAGAACTGACTGGAGACCAGATCTTAAAAAATCATTTCAAAAGTGGTTATACGAAGGTACAGTTAAGATGACACCTTGGAAGAAATCTCATCTCACTGCTGCCAAAACCCAAAAGGCAGATGGGGTCAGAGAGAGTAAGTACCCCAAGCAGCAGGACAAGAGGGGTAAGTGGGGCAATCAGCAGCCAAAAAACTGCACACCCCACTCTCTGAGGCATCATGAGCTGACAGGGGTTTGATGGGTATCTACTGGGGGGAGAGGGCAGAACAGAACTGCTGGCCACTGAAAGGGCTCCAGGTCCATTACCAGGGCACCATGACAGCTCAGCCAATGAGTCACTCAGCTGCACAGGGCTTCCCTGGGGACATCACAAGGAAAAGGAGTACAGTTGCTACAGCGTAACAAACCTACGGCTGGCAGCACAGACTGACCACAAGATGGAGGAATGCAAGTACTGCACTGTCTGCAACACCTCCCACTGGGAGAGGCCCAAAGTACTTTACACATTCCAAAGCCGAACCCTCCTTCCTTTTAGAACTGAGTGATGGCTGCAAAGAGCCAGCACTCCAAGGCAAGGAAGTGGAGAGTTAAGGGCACCACACCTGTGATCCTACTTGCAATGACACACACATTATTCCGTTCAGAAATGTAAAGTTCATCGCAACACAACCACTAACTCTGACCTATACAATGTTTGGGCAGTGGGGAGGGGGTCTTAAAGTATTTGTGGTGTTCTGTTATTAATAATTTGTGTTATCATAGCACCGAAGAGCCCCAGTCACTGACCTCGGTATCTAATTTTTTTAAGGGATCCTGCTACATAGGAAATAGAATATTTTAGTGTAATGCTTATAATTGAGGTTTCATGAGAATAATCTATACTTAGTTTAAACAGGAAGAGTTGAACACTATGCATTTATGGCAGAATGATGGGATTTTGTAGATAGGCTCTTCAGGCTGATCAATACTCATGACAGCAACATTATTGCATATAAAACGGGAGTCATGCAGCAATGAGACAAGCTCATCAATTTTGCTTTTCAGAGGGTTTGGCATTGTAATTAGATCTTGTGATCACTAGTGAAAGAACAGCATTTATGAGGTCAGAGTTAAGGGGATTGCATTTTGAAGAACTTCAAATTTTGTACACTCGACTATACGGTTGCGTTTGCTATTCTGTGGGCAGTATGAGATTTATGATCTATTCATCACTCCGCTTTCAAATGCCTGGGCTTTGGAAGTGAGGGAATGGGTAAGTACAACACGATCAGGAAATGACTGTAACTGTCTGTTTTTCTAAAATGAAATTATTGTTTATTATCAAATTTCCCTTTTGTGCACGTGAATGTGTGCATGCACGTGAGGTTAAATAAAGTCTCAGTGGGTCGGATGGGTCCTCAAACTTATAAGTTGGATTGAAGAAGAGGAGCATTGCCAAAGTTAAGACTCCCAACTGAGTCCTGCCTTCTTTTGCACAGCCCTGACAATATACAGGTCATCTAAATTATAATAAGTATTAACTAGGTCTTATATAGCGCTCTTTATCATAGAATCGTAGGACTGGAAGGGACATCAAGAAGTCATCTAGTCCAGTCTCCGGCACTCATGGCAGGAATAAGTATTATCTAGACCAGTGACTCACAAACAATGGTTTGCGATCCCATTTTAATGGAGTCGCCAGGGATGGTTTATACTTGCCGGGGACCAGGGCTGAAGCCCACTGCCCAGGGCCTGAGGGCTTCAGCCCTCAGCAGTGGGGTTTAGGTTACAGGCCCCTACCCCAGGCTGAAGTCCTCAGGCTTCAGCTTTGGCCCCGCCTGGGACAGTAGGGCTTCAGCTTTGGCCCCTGTGCCTGGGGCAGTGGGGCCCAGGCAGACTCAGGCTCCTGTCCCCCCTCCTGCGGTAATTTTTGTTGTCAGAAGGGGGTCACAGTACAATGAAGTCTGAGAACTCCTGATTTAGATCATTCCTGACACATTTATCAAACCTGCTCTTAAAAAACTCCAATGAGGGATATTCAACAACCTCCCTAGGCAATTTATTCCAGTGCTTGTCTGTTAGGAAGTTTTTCCTAATGCCCAACCTAAACCTCCTTGCTGCAATTTAAGCCCGCGACTTCTTGTCCTATCTTCAGTTATTAAGAACAATTTTTCTCTCTCCTCCTTGTAACAACCATTTATGAATCAGTAGATCTCAAAGCACTTCCCAGTCTTAACTGCATTTCTCTTCATACCCCTGTAGGGTAGGGCAGTGCTGTTATCCCAGCGTACAGATGAGGTAGATGTTCTGCAAGCATGTTCAAAAAAGCGCATTTTAACATCTTGTGAGGAAAAATTCTCAAAGCCAACTCATTGACCCCGCTGACTTACTATGATATCTAGGCTCCGAAATGCCTCAGTCACTTTTGAAAATGGGACTTTCCAATGCTTTCATAATGTTACCCTTAATCTCAAAAAGGTCTCAGACTCATAGACTTTAAGGTCCCCAAGCTCCTGGCCCAGGAAGCTTGTCTCTGGCCCCTCCCTTGCTGTCCCCCGTAGCCTCAGCTAGCTCGCTCGCTCTACCACCAGTGCAATGCACTGGGCAGCGGGACTATGAGCTCCTGGGGCAGCGCAGCTGCAGAGCCGGCCTGACCTGGTCTCTGCACTGCTTGGTGGCAGTGGCAGCAACCTGGCCCAGCTCCAGCCGACCGCGCTGCCAGCCACCGGTGCTCCAGGCAGCACAGTAAGGGGGCAGGGAGAAGGCGGGGTTGGACAGAGGGCAGGGGGCGGGGGTGTGGATGGTGGTCGGGAAGGAAACAGAGGGTTGAATGGGGGCAGGGGTCCCGGGGGCAGTCAGGAAGAAGGGGGGTTGAATGGGGCAGCAGGGGGCAGTCAGGGGAAGGGGTTCCGGGGGCAGTCAGGGGCCAGGGAGAAGGAGTGGTTGGATGAGGCAGAGATCCCGGGGAGGCCATAAGAAATGAGAGGAGGAGGAAATACCACTGAAGACTGTCCGCGACTGAAGGGCTCTCCGCCGAATTGCTGCCAAACTCATAGACGGGTGAGTGTAAACCCTCCCTCCCCCCACGGCAGTCCCGATATTTTCCCCTTAACATATGGTCACGCTACAGTCAGGGGACAGGGAGTGGGGTGTGTGTGGATGGGGCAGGAGTCCCTGGCAGGGGGCAGATAGGAGGTGCAGGCCGAGCCATGACCCCTCCCCTAACTGGTCCTCCATAGAATTTATGAAACCCGATGCAGCCCTCGGACTAAAAAGTTGGCCTGCCCCTGATCTAGTCTGACCTTCTGCACATTGCAGACCACAGAATCTCACCCACCCACTCCTGTAACAGACCCCAACCTCTGGCTGAGTTACTGACATCCTCAAATCATGATCAAAGATTTCAAGTTACAGAGAGTCCACCATTTACACTAGTTTAAACTTGCAAGTGACCCATGCCCCGTGCTGCAGAGGAAAGCGAAAACCCCCCAGCATCTCTCTGCCAATCTGACCCAGGGGAAATTTCTTCCTGACCCCAAATTTGGCAATCAATTAAACCCTGAGCATGTGGGCAAGACCCACCAGACAGATACCTGGGAAAGAATTCTCCATAGTAATTCAGAGCCCTCCTCATTTAATGTCCCCTCTCCAGCTGTTGGTGATTTTTGTGACTAACAGTTGCCTATAGGCCACATGCCACTGTAGGCCATCCTATCACACCATTCCCTCCACAAACTTTTCACACACAGTCTTGAAGCCAGTTAGGTTTTTTGCCCCTATCGCCCCATTCAATTTGATCAACATTTCCAAACCATAATCCAGGTGCCACTGAGATCACTATTGATTTGCATTGCTGTAGCACTTGAAGCCCTCAGTCAGGACAGGAGACTGACTGTGCTAGGTTATGTACAAACACATATTGAGAGAGAGTTGCCCCAAAAACTTTCCATCCAATCTAAGACAACACTCAGTATGTGGGTGTGATAAATAATCAGACTCTGGGATATCGCCTTGTGCTAAGTGTGGTGTAGTCCCTTCCATTTTTTAAATAAACAAAAATAAAGAAAAATGTTGCAATAACGCTGAAAATGCAACAGCATGAGAATAGGGAACAATATCATCCTTGTAATGGGTGTGAGTTTGCAACCTGAACTCTGAAGAGGTTATCACTTCTCAGTAATAAGCCACACTCCTGCAGTGAAGACACCTGCAGAGAGAGCCCTGCTTTCTACAGCTCCAACAGTGCAGGCTCCATCACTTGAGCTACAGCTTCACTTTTACAAAGACCCTCTTGAACTTTCTAAGCTGTAAGCAGCCAACACAAGGGGAAGATGCTGACACACCAACATACCTGCTAAATGAGGCATCCAATGTCTGCAACCCTGACAAAGCTACAACAGGAGGTACAAAAATAAGTTAATTGCAAGGAACTATTAATGCTTAAGCTGAAATTTAAACCCACAGTCCCACAGGCAGGAAAGAGAGCTGGTATAACCCACCTCTCGCACACAGAAAGACCAGAACAGAGAGTCTTTCATTACCAGCCATCAGATAACACTAAGCAGTAGGGAAGATGCATATTGCTGTTATCAGAAAGTCTTTCATTTGTAAATCTGCATTCACAATGCGCCAATGAAGAAACATTTCAGATATTGTCAGACATGAATGATGCACACAGGTAAAATGAGCGGAGACATTCCCAGGCCACAGGATGATAGGAAGTCTCCTGGATGATATTCTAGAGCAGTGGTCCCCAATGTGGTGCCCATGGGCGCCATGGCACCCGCCGGAGCATGTATGTGCGCCCGCCTAGTGACAAGGTGTGAAAAGTAGTGCCACTGCCTCAAGCCTGCCGGGCAGGGCCGCAGTTTCTCTCCGTCTTCTCTCCACGCTGCCTAGCGCAAACTGGTCTCATTTTCGTTCACCGGAACGACCTACCAGGTTTAATAGTATCATGGTAGTGTAGAGGTAGGCTGTCTCATGCGCATGCTGTTGGTTCCAACTTCTCGTCACTCGTGTATCACCACTCTTTTTTTTCTGCTTGCACCTGCGCACGCAGTGGGATGTTAGTGACCTGTGGTTCCGTATATTATGTGAGTATTCTTTCGCTGCACTGATACTGCTGTTTTCTTGTGCTTTGCGATTTTTTTTTTTAACATTTTGCCCCAAAATGAGTGGTTTAAATAAATATGTATTATTTCAACGCAGAGTGGGAAGAATCCTATTGTTTTATTGAAAATAAAAGGAAATGTGTTAGCTTATTGTGCAGTGGTACTGTTGCAGTGCTGAAAAAACGTAATGTCGAACGCCATTTTCAAACTAATCATGGCTCTTCTGACATTAGCCATCCACTTAAATCTGAGTTGAGAAAGAAGAAAATTAATCAATTCAAATCAAACCTATCTGCCCAGCAATCTGTTTTCACTAGACAAGTGGTAAAGTCTAAAAGTGCTACTATTGCTTCCTTTAAAATTGCTCATCTGCTCGCAAAGAAGAAAAAATCCTTTCAAGATGGTGAATTGTGGAAGGAAGCATTTTTGACTGGTGCTGATTGCCTATTTCAAGGATTTTCTAACAAGCGTGAGATTTTGTCGGCAATACAAGGCTTGCAGTTATCAGACAACAGTTACGAGGAGGATACATGCAATTTCAAGCGACATGCAAACTCAGCTAAAGGATGACTTGGAAATATGTGACTGGTTTTCACTGCAGTTCGATGAGTTGACAGATGTATCAGATACAGTGCAGTTGGCAGTTATGGTGAGGATGGTACAGTGAAACTCTGCTGTAACACGATGATTAGAGTCCAAAAAATTCGATCGCGCTAAATGTGGGGTCACGGTATAGCGGGGTTTACCATTTCAAGCTGGTCAGTTTCAAGCCGGTTGATTTCTCTTGGGCAGAAAACTACTTTCATTTGCGAACTGCCCATAACAGTAACTAGAAGGGTGCAGCTCCAGCAGCAGGGGCTCTCAGCCATGCAGTGAGAGAGTGAAACACTTGGTGAGAGCAGGGGAGACTGCAAGGGGCAGAGGAAGAGCGAGGAGCAGCTGGGGAGGAGAACGGCTCTTCTTACTAAAAGGGTAAGCAGGGGTAGGGGCAAAGAGGCAGTGAGGAAAGCACATTCCATTTTTTGTTTTTTTTTTTTCTTCGGGGGCGCTCCAGCCTCTTTTTTTTCTTTTTTCTTTTTTTTATATTTTTTCTCTTTTGTGCTTCCACGGCGCTCTGGCCGTTTTTTTTTTTTTTTTTTTTTTTTTTTGGCCTGGGGCAGCCGGAGCCACCTTACAATCACGTTATAGCCGAATTTGCATTATTGCAGGGTGCATTATAGCAAGGTTTCCCTGTATTTAGTGACTTCACCATAAAAGAAGAGTTACTAAAAGTATTGCCTATGAAAGGGCGAACAAAGGGTGAGGACATCTATAGTTTATTCAAATCATACGCAACATCAATTAGTATGCCACTACACAAGCTGTCTGCGATCACCACTGATGGGGCACCAGCAATGATGGGCAGCACCAATGGATTCATTGCACTCTGCAAGAAGAATGAATCCTTTCCGAACTTTGTGTCTTATCATTGCATTATCCACCAAGAAGCTTTGTGCATCCAAGTTCTTTTTTTTTCAACACATCATGAATGTCGTTATTAAAATAGAGATAAAGAGTCCTGTGGCACCTTATAGAAACACAGACGTATTGGAGTATAAGCTTTTGTGGGTGAATACCCACTTCGTCAGATGCATGTGGTGGAAATTTCCAGGGGCAGATATAAATATGCAGGCAAGAATCAGTCTAGAGATAACGAGGTTTGTTCAATCAGGGAGGATAAGGCCCTCTTCTAGCAGTTGAGGTATGAACACCAAGGGAGGAGAAACTGCTTTTGTAGTTGACTAGCTGTTCACAGTCTTTGTTTAATCCTGAGCTGATGGTGTCAAATTTGCAAATGAACTGAAGTTCAGCAGTTTCTCTTTGGAGTCTGGTCCTGAAGTTTTTTTGCTACAGGATGGTTACCTTTAAATCTGCTATTGTATGTCTAGGGAGGTTGAAGTGTTCTCCTACAGTTTTTTGTATATTGCCATTCCTAATATCTGATTTGTGTCCATTTATCTTTTTACGTAGGGATTGTCCAGTTTGGCCAATGTACATAGCAGAGGGGCATTGCTGGCACGTGATGGCATATATTACATTGGTGCAGGTACATTGATGTGCAGGTGAATGAACCAGTGATGTTGTGGCTGATCTGGTTAGGTCCTGTGATGGTGTCGCTGGCGTAAATATGTGGGCAGAGTTGGTATCGAGATTTGTTGCATGGATTGGTTCCTGAGTTAGAGTTACTATGGTGTGGTGTGTGGTTGCTGGTGAGAATATGCTTAAGGTTGGCGGGTTGTCTGTGGGCGAGGACTGGCCTGCCTCCAAAGGCCTGTGAAAGCGAGGGATCATTGTCCCGGATGGGTTGTAGATCACTGATGAGGCATTGGAGAGGTTTTAGCCGAGGACTGTAAGTGATGGCCAGTGGAGTTCTGTCTGTTTCTTTCTTTCTGTTGATTCTTAAAATAATTAACTTGATTTGAGCGAAACCTTTGCAACACTGACTTTTTAAGGCCCTGTTGGAAGATGTTGATGATAAACAATCTGACCTTATCTTGCAAACAGAAGTACGATGGCTGAGCAAAGGTAAAGTTCTTGCACGTTTTTTAAGCCTAATTTAAGAGATCAAAGAATTTCTGAAGTCCACAAATTAGAACTTCGAGCACTAGAAGACTCCAGCTGGTTAATGGACTTGGCTTTTCTTGCCAACATCAGTGACAAACTGAACATTTTAAATCTTGATCTCCAGGGAAAAGACAAACATGTGGCTCAAATGATAGGTTCTGTAAAATCATTCAAAGAAAAACTGATCTTGCGGATGTCACATATGAAGACGAAGTCTCTTGTACATTTTCCAAGTATGAAGAAAATGGTATGCGACAGTGATTTTCACCCATCACCATTTGTTATCCACATTCAAACACTTCTGGAACAATATGAAAAGAGATTTCAACAGTTCACCATCATTGAGCCTGCAGTTGCCTTTCTTGTGAATCCTTTTACTTGCCAAACAGAGGTAACAGAAATGGCTACATCAATTGCGAGTCTCCTTCAAGTAAGAACAGAAGAAGTGGACCTGGAAATTTTGGACCTTCAAAATGATATTGTTCTAAAATCCTGTGCAACAGATGAAAACTTTTGGAATCTGGTTGACTGAAAAAAGTTTCGTGCCTTAAAAAATGTAGCATACAAAATAAAAACTTATTTTGGTTCCACTTATCTATGCAAAGTTCTATTTTCAACAATGAACATCATAAAATCAAAATACAGATCTCGGCTTACAGATGCCCATCTTGACGATTGCTTACTAATGGGAATATCATTCTACTCTCCCAACTACGAAAAATTGGCTGAAGAAATGCAGTGCCAAAAATCACACTGACTTTATTAGAAAAACCACGTGAATTAATTATACCTATTTTCCATTAAGTGCTGATGAGCGCATATGATTAACTTGTGTTTAACTTTTTTTCATATTTGTTTATTGAAATCCAGATACAAATAACAATATAAAGAATATTTTTAATTAACCATAACTGGCTATCTATGTTAAAGTAAGAATAATAAATATATTTGCACCAGCAGTCAACAATGTTTTACATTTTTAAAGTAAATAAGATGAAAACTGTTTATGATGTGTATTTTGTAAAAACTCCTTAATTTTTCTTACAGGTAGATAAAAAAGAGCAAATTCACATCGTAAGGTGAAACAGTAATTGCCGAATAATTTAATTAATACCTTTTACATGTAAAATTACCTTTTTTAGCTTATGGATTCATATATTATGTAATATTAAATATGCTGTTTTTCATATTATTTAATGTACTAATGCAAAATAAGCCTTGAAAAATTGTTGTCGTCCGCCACACTCTTCTGAAAACATGAATGTGCTATTGGCCACAAAAAGGTTGGGGACCACTGATCTAGAGCAATAATAATATTGTTTCACATTTATAGTGACAAGCATCACAAGTTAAGACGTGACGGTGTGAATTTTACAATTGGGCGCTAGCAGTATTTCAAGTAACTTCTACAAACACTAGCTAATAAACTCCTCAGAACCATGTTGGAAGAAGGTGGTTAGGGAAAGTGTGGGCCCCTTACTGAATGGGGAGTGGTAACCTAGTGACAGAGGATGTGGAAAGAGCTAATGTACTCAATGCTTTTTTTGCCTCTGTCTTCACAAACAAGGTCAGCTCCCAGACTGCTGCACTGAGCATCACAGTGTGCGGAGGAGGTGATCGGCTCTCTGTGGAGAAACAAGTGGTTCAGGACTATTTAGAAAAGCTGGACGAGCACAAGTCCATGGGAGCAGATGCACTGCATCCGAGGGTGCTAAAGGAGTTGGTGGATGTGATTGCAGAGCCACTGGCCATTATCTTTGAAAAATCATGGTGATCAGGGGATGACTGAAAAAAGACTAATGTAGTGCCCATCTTTAAAAAAGGGAAGAAGGAGGATCCGGGGAACAGGCCAGTCAGCCTCACCTCAGTCCCTGGAAAAATCATAAAGCAGGTCCTCAGGGAATCAATTCTGAAGCACTTCGAGGAGAGGAAAGTGATCAGGAACAGTCAGCATGGATTCACCAAGGGCAAGTCATGCCTGACTAACTTAATTGCCTTCTACAATTAGATAACTGGCTCTGTGGATGAGGGGAAAGCAGTGGATGTGTTATTCCTTGACGTTAGCAAAGCTTTTGATATGGTCTCCCACAGTATTCTTGCCAGCAAGTTAAAGAAGTATGGGCTGGATGAATGGACTATACGGTGGATAGAAAGCTGGCCAGATCATCGGGCTCAACGGGTAGTGATCAATGACTCCATGTCTAACTGGCAGCCAGTATCAAGCAGAGTGCCCCAAGGGTCGGTTCTGGGGCCAGTTTTGTTCAGTATCTTCATTAATGATCTGGAGGATGGTATGGACTGCAGGCTCAGCAAGTTTGCAGATGACACTATACAGGGAGGAGTGGTAGATACGCTGCAGGGTAGGGATAGGATACAGAGGGACCTAGACAAATTAGAGGATTGAGGCAAAAGAAATCTGATGAGGTTCAACAAAGACAAGTGCAGAGTCCTGCACTTAGGAAGGAAGAGTCCCATGAACTGCTACAGACTAGGGACTGAGTGGCTAAGCAGCAGTTCTGCAGAAAAGGGGTTATGGTGGACGAGAAGCTGGATATGAGTCAATAGTGTGCCCTTGTTGCCAAGAAGGCTAACGGCATTTTGGGCTGAATAAGTAGGAGCATTGCCAGCAAACCGAGGGACGTGATCATTCCCCTCTATTCAGCACTGGTGAGGCCTCATCTGGAGTACAGTGTCCAGTTTTGGGCCCCACACTACAAGAAGGATGTGGAAAAATTGGAAAAAGTCCAGCAGAGGGCACCAAAAATGATTAGGGGGCTGGGGCAC
The DNA here is from genome assembly GCF_025201925.1 of Gopherus flavomarginatus. Lineage (NCBI taxonomy): Eukaryota > Metazoa > Chordata > Testudines > Testudinidae > Gopherus > Gopherus flavomarginatus. Next base: position 53,495,837 of record NC_066624.1, read on the forward strand.
ATAACTTAGGAGGTAAGGTTGAGGGCAGGGCCGGCTTTATGAACTGCAGAGCCCGATTCGAATACCTGGCGATGGTCCAGGGTGCCACCGAAGACCTGGAGCAGACCCCGTACCCCGCCGCCGAAATGCTGCCGAAAAGCTGTAGCATACCCCTCCGCCCCGCCGAAATGTCGCCCAAGTCCCGGGTGCCAGGTGAGTAAAAAAAAAATTTAAAAAGGTGCCTTAGGCGCTGGGTCCGATTCCCAGGAATCAGAGGAATCGGCCTAAAGCCGGTCCTGGCTGAGGGAACTGGGATTATTTAGTCTGCAGAAGAGAAGAATGAGGGGGGATTTGATAGCTGCTTTCAACTACCTGAAAGGAGGTTCCAAAGAAGATGGATCTAGACCAGGGGTAAGCAAACTTTTTGGCCTGAGGGCCACATCAGGTTTCTGAAATTGTAGGGAGGGCCGGTTAGGGGAGGCTGTGCCTCCTCAAACAGCCAGGTGTGGCCCGGCTCCCGCCCCCTATCTGACCCCTCCTGCTTCTCATCCCAACGGGCCCCCTGGGCCCCCTGCCCCTGCGTCCACTTCTCCCTGTTCTCTGACCTCCTCCGGACTCTCCGTCCCCGACTGCCTCCCACAGCCCCATCCAACCCCTCCTCTCATTCCTGAGTGCCCCTCCAGGACCCCTGCCCCATCCAACCCCCCAATTCCCCTTTCTCCCTGACCACCTCTGGAACCTCTGCCCCAACTGCCCTCCACTGGCCTATCCAACCCCCCCCCTCCTTCCTGACTGCCCCCCTGGGACCTCTGTCCCCATTCAACCCCCCTGCTCCCCGCCCTCTGACTGCTCCGACCCCTATCCAAATCCCCACCCCCTGACCACCACCCTGAACTCCCCTGTCCTCTATCCAACCCCCTTTGCTCCTTGTCCCCTTACCACGCCACCCAGAGCAATAGGACAGGCAGCTGTGTCACTTGGCTGGAGTCAGCCACACCACCCCGCATCACAGAGCACCAGGTCAGGCTGTGACTCTGCAGCTGCGCTGCCGGCAGGAGCTCACAGCCCTGCCGCTCAGAGCACTAGCCGGCAGCGCAGTGAGTTGAGGCTGCAGAGGGGAAACAGCAGGGGAGGGGCCAGAGGTTAACCTCCCGGGCCAGGAGCTCAGGGGCCGGGCAGGAGGGTCCTATGGGCCGGATGTGGCCTGTGGGCTGTAGTTTGCCCATCTCCGATCTAGACTGTTCTCAGTGGTACCAGATGATAGAACAAGAAGTAATGGTCTCAAGTGGCAGTGGGGGAGGTTTAGGTTGGATATTAGGAAAAACTTTTTTTACTAGGAGGGTGGTGAAGCGCTGGAATGGGTTACCGAGGGAGGTGGTGGAATCTCCTTCCTTAGAGGTTTTTAAGCTCAGGCTTGACAAAGCCCTAGCTGGGATGATATAGTTGGGGACTGGTCCTGCTTTGAGCGGGGGTTGGACTAGATGATCTCCTGAGGTCCCTTCCAACCCTGATATTCTAGGATTCTATGTTCTGCACTGATCCTCAAGGCATTTTACATGCAGGTACAAGACAATATCCCTGCCCAAAGGAGCTTATGATCCAAGTTAAGACATGACAGTGTGAATTTTACAACTGGGCGCTTGCAGAGAAAACAAGGGCTGGCATCTCAGAACACCCTGGCAAGGCAGGCAGGCAAGCGTTATACCCATTTTATAGCTGGATAAAGAGGTTAAATGCCTTCCCCAAAGCCACACAGAACATCAGTACAGAGCCAAGGCAAAACCCAGATAGATGGCCAATGAGGGGTCACTGGCCCTCACTCCCCTCTGCCTCCAATTTCAAAACAACAACAACAAAGCAGGTAAATACCACAACTGCGCCAATTATCACTGTGTTTATTTGACCAGATCTTCTGTCCCCAGGCTCTCATCTCTGTCTCTTTTCAGACCGCTAGCTCTCAAAGGCAGGGACTGTCTCTTCTATGGCACTTGGTTTTCTTCACACACAACACAGTGGCTTTTGGATGCTACAGTAATACCGAATGAATGAGAACCACTACGAGCATGGAATCCTGACACTCAGCCCTGAGGTCTAACCACTAGGGAACACAAGCACAAATAAAGAAGGCTAGGTTTCATTGGCATCAGTTGGGGTGTGAGAAACCCAACACAACCCCTAACTCTATCCCCTTGGCATTACAAGTCTTTAATTACATGATCACATGCCAGATAATTCAACCACATACATTTTTCTCTCCGCTTATACTTCTACACATACAGCAGTTTGTTAGGCCTGGTCTATACTATGAGTTTAGGTCAAATTTAATAGCGTTAAATCGAATTAACCGTGCACCCGTCCACACAACGAAGCCATTTACTTCAACATAAAGGGCTGTTAAAATTGATTTCTATACTGCTCCCCGATGAGGGGAGTAGCGCCGAAATCAATATTACAATTTCGAATTAGGGTTAGTGTGGCTGCAATTCGAAGGTATTGGCCTCTGGAAGCTATCCCACAGTGCACCATTGTGACCGCTCTGGACAGCAATCTGAACTCGGATTCACTGGCCAGGTAGACAGGAAAAGTTCCATGAACTTTTGAATTTCATTTCCTGTTTGCCCAGCGTGGAGAGCACAGGTGACCACGCAGAGCTCATCAGCACGGGTAACCAGGCAGTCCGAGAATCGAAAAAGAGCACCAGCATGGACCGTACAGGAGGTACCAGATCTGATCGCTATATGGGGAGAGGATTCCATGCTAGCAGAACTACATTCCAAAAGACAACATGCCAAAACATTTGAAAAAAATCTTCAATTGCATGATGGAGAGAGGCCACAATAGGGACTCACTACAGTGCCGCGTGAAAGTTAAGGAGCTCAGACAAGCCTACTAGAAAATCAAAGCAAACCGTCAGAGCCACAGACATGCTGCTTCTACGCTGAGCTGCATGCAATTCTAGGGGGCACCGTCATCACTACCCCACCTCTGACTATGGATTCTGAGGAGGGTGTAATCTCAGCCATGGCTGAGGATTCTGCAGATGGGGAAGATGAGAAGTGGGAGGAGGAGGACGAGCTTGCGGAGAGCACACAGCTCTCCCTAACAGCCAGGATCTTTTTCTTAGCCTGAATGAAGTACCCTCCCAACACTCCCAAGGCAGTATTTCAGACCAGGAAACCATGGAAGGGACCTCTGGTGAGTGTACCTTTGTAGATATAAAACATGGTTTAAAAGCAAGCGTTTTTTTAATGATTAATTTGCCCTGAGGACTTGGGATGCATCCGCAGCCAATACAGGCTGGAAAAGTCTGTTAACGTGTCTGGGGATGGAGCAGAAATCCTCTAGGGACATCTCCATGAAGCTCTCCTGGGGGTACTCCAAAAGCCTCTGCAGAAGGTTTCTGGGCAGTGCAGCCTTATTCCGTCCTCCATGGTAGGACACATGATCATGCTATGCTAATAGCAAGTAATCTGGTATCACTGCATGACAAAGCCTGGCAGCGTATGGTCCTGGTGTTTGCTGGCATTCAAGCAACATCCGTTCTTTATCTCACTGTGTTCTCCTCAGGAGAGTGATATCGTTCATGGTAACCTGATTGAAATACGGGAATTTAATTAAGGGGACAGAGGTGGCTGTTCCTATTGGGCTGTTTGCCTGTGGCTGAAAAGAAATCCTTCCCTGCAGTTAGCCAAGTGGAGGGGTGGGGCATTGACGCAGAGTTTTTTGCATTTGGCTAGCAGGGATCTTCCCTGATACTAGCCACGTGGTGGGGGTAGGGATAAAGTGATCTTCCCAGAGACTTGGATTGCAGGGGGGGTAGTTTAGTTTCTGCTGCTGCACATTAACACAAAAACTGCAGCACTCAACAGGCTTTGCTTGGTATGTGGGAAAGGAGGTGCTGTTTTTATGAAGGCTGCAGAAGCCAAAAGACAATGGCTTACTATGGCCGCATGCAAGCCGAATTCTGTTGCCCAGACCTGCATCTGTGATTTCTAACATCAAAGCCACAAGCACTCAATATTAAGATGCAAAACGCAACCTTGTACCGAAATCACATGTGCTATGTAATGTGAATAGTGGTGTTCACCGTGAAAGACTATAAGCATTGTTCTGTAAAATGTAACTTTTTAAATAGTTCTTTCCCTTTTTTCCCTCCCTCCCGCAGCTGCAAATTTTTCAAGCCTCCCTCCTCCATCTCGAAGGCTATCTCAGATAGGGCGGCGACAAAAACGGACTCAAAGACGAAATGTTCTCTGAAATCATGGAATCGACCCGCAATGAAAGAGCTCATCTGAATGAGTGAAAGGACATGGTATCAAAGTACAGGAAGGATGCCAGTGAACGTAAGGACAGGAGGGACCAACGTGAGGACATGAGGGACCAATGTGAGGACAGAAGGGACCAACGTGAGGAGAGGAAGACACTCGAGATGAGAGGTGGTGACAGGAATATCAGAGGAGGCAGGATGCAATGCTGGGACTGCTGCATGAGCAAACAGACATGCTCCGGCATCTGGTGGACCTTCAGGAATGGCAGCAGGATCACAGAGTGCCGCTGCAGCCCCTATATAACTGCCCTCCCCCTCACCATATTCCATAGCCTTCTCACCCAGATGTGTAAGAACGCCAGGGGGAGGGAGAGGGAAGTTCCGTGCACCCTCCCACTCCACCCCAGTGGACAGCCCAAGCAAAAGGTTGTCATTAATTTGAACTTTTTAGCGGCCTTTTCCTTTCCTCCTATCCTCCTCCCAAACCACACCCGGGCTACCTTGTCAGTTCTCTCCCTCTTTTTATAATCAATTAATAAAGAATATATGATTTTTAAACCATAGTGACTTTATTTCCTTTGAAAGCAAGCTGTGATCGAAGGTGGAGGGTGAGTTGCTTACAGAGAATGAGTCAATCAAGAGGGTGGGTTTTCATCAAGGAGAAACAAACAGAACTTTCACACCGTAGCCTGGCCAGTCATGAAACTGGTTTTCAAAGCTTCTCTGATGCACAGCACTTCCTGGTGTGGTCTTCTAATCGCCCTAGTGTCTGGCTGCATGTAATCAGCGGCCAAGGGATTTGCCTCAGCCTCCCACCCTGCTATAAATGTCTCCCCCTTACTCTCACAGAGATTGTGGAGCAAGCAGCAATAACAATAGGAACATTGGTTTGGTTGAGGTCTGAGCGAGTCAGTAATGTGCACCAGCAACCCTTTAAATGTCCAAATGCACATTCTACCACCATTCTGCACTTGCTCAGCCTGTAGTTGAACAGCTTCTGACTACTGTCCAGACTGCCTGTATATGGGTTTATGAGTCATGGCATTAAGGGATAGGCTGGGTCCCCCAGGATAACTATAGGCATTTCAACATCCCCAATGGTTATTTTCTGGTCTAGGAAGTAAATCCCTTGCTGTAGCCATTTAAACAGATTAGCGTTCCTGAAGACACAAGGGTCATGAACCCTTCCTGGCCATCCCACATTGATATTGGTGAAACGTCCCATGTGATTCACCGGTGCTTGCAGCACCACTGAAAAGTACCCTTTGCGGTTTATGTACTGGCTGCCCCTGTGCTCTGGTGCCAAGATAGGGATATGGGTTCCAGCTATCGCCCCACCATAGTTAGGGAATCCCATTGCAGCAAAGCCACCCACTATGACCTGCACATTTCCCAGAGTCACTACCTTTGGTAGCAGCAGCTCAGTGATTGTTTTGGCTACTTGCATCACAGCAGCCCTCACAGCAGATTTGCCCACTCCAAATTGATTCCCAACTGACCGGTAGCTGTCTGGCGTTGCAAGCTTCCACAGGGTTATCACCACTCGCTTCTCAACTGTGAGGGCTGCTCTCATCTTGGTATTATGGCATTTCAGGGCAGGGGAAAGCAAGTCACAAAGTTCCATGAAAGTGCCCTTACGCATGCGAAAGTTTCGCAGCCACTGGGAATTATCTCAGACCTGCAACACTATGCGATCCCACCAGTCTGTGCTTGTTTCTCAGGCCCAGAATTGGCATTCCATGGCTATAACCTTCCCCATTAAGAGCATGATCTCCAAAGCGCCAAGGCCCACGGTTTGAGAGAATTGTGTCCATGTCCTCATCACTCTCGTCGCCACACTGCCATAGCCGCCTCCTCCTCACCTGTTTTTTTAGGTCCTGGTTCAGCATAGACTGCACAATAATGCGCGAGGTGTTTACAATGTTCATGACTGCTGTCTTGAGCTGAGCAGGCTCCATGCTTGCAGTGGTATGGTGTCTGCACAATTCACCCAGGAAAAAAGACGCAAAACGGTTGTCTGACATTGCTTGCATGGAGGGATGGGGAGGATGTACCCAGAACCATCAGCGACAATGTTTTTTGCCCCATCAGGGATTGGGATCTCAACCCAGAATTCCAACGGGCAGATGAGACTGTGGGAACTATGGGATAGCTATGGGATAGCTACCCACAGTGCAACGCTCCAGAAGTCGACACTAGCCTCAGTACATGGACGCACACCACCGAATTAATGTGCTTAGTGTGGCCGCATGCACTTGATTTGATACAATCGGTTGCCAAAAATCGAATTCTGTAAATTCGGAGTAATCCCGTAGTGTAGACATACCCTTAGATTTTGCCATTCTTGAGTACTTACATTCATTACCCTGATGGGTCAGGCTACCTTTACCAGCTGACACAACTGGGAGCAATTTTCTTTTAAGGTCTGGCCTGGAATAGTTTTGTCAGCAGACACAGGCTACAGCTTCTCTCTTCATCCAGCAGAAGCACAGCCTTCCTTAGGTGAAATTCCAGACATGAGGCAGTTAACTACAATGTTAATTTACATACACACAGCACAGCATTCCCCTGCAACCCAACAGGAGTGGAAGGGATGGCTCAGTGATTGGCCATCTCTGTGATGAGATGTACTGTGGGATAATGCCTGGTATATTACACTGGGGTTTTCCTTTAATGAGTAGAAAGAAATATAAAAGCTTTGTATCTTGCATTTTGAGTACGTTGCATGGAGCAGCAGCAGATCAGTGGAATAATCACAGAGCTTGGAAGCCGCTCGTGAGAAAAAGAGCATTATATCCACAGGCATATTCTCCCCTTGAGAGCGACTGTGCCTTTATTCTCTACAGAAAGCACCATGTGTGCAATGGCACAGTATACAACTGCTCAACTGTAATACACATGCATTAATCCTGAGAACACTATCGGGAGCTGGGGGCACTTTTCTCAGATCACACAACTATATGAGAACCCACCAGCAGCAAAGGGCTTAATGCAATATGTGTGAAAGGCAGGAGTTTAAATCAATTCAGTCTCCCAACATCCAGAATATGGATCTCCCATTACGGCCACCGCATCAGTGGCTTGGCTGTGCTCAGGGGAGAGATTGGGAAGGGAGGCAAAGACCCTCGGTGGCATGGGGCATAATATTTTCATAATGCCTTTCATCTGAGGATCTCGAAGTACTTCACAGATATTACTGATGGAGCCTCAAAAACCCTCACTGGGTTAGCTTGCATGTTACAGTGACGGGCCCTTATAGGCAGCTGGGTAGGTCATGGGAACACCGAGCAACAGAAAATTAAGTGACGTACCCATGGCCACAAACTGCTGGGCACAGACACAAACAGAACCAGGTCTACTGACTGCTAGTACCCTGGTCTCAGCACTAGATCACACTCCCTCTACAGAGAGAAGATGGGAGAATGAGGTGAGAAAGAAGAGGCAGAAAGAATGAATGAGATAGACAGGAAGCAGCAAAATAAAGAATTTGTTTGCAGATATGCAATGAATAACATGCTCCCAAGACACTCATAAATCTGCGTGGTTTGGTGACATTAACAAACCATTCTGATTTTTCTTCCAAGGTTTGCCACATCACCATAGCCCCACAATGGTATTCCAGCGGCTGGGTGTACATTACCCCTTATATTTGCTTTGGGAAGCTGCAAAAACACAGCCGATAGGAGCACAGAGATTGCTGAAATAAACATTACCTCACTTCTAATCACCTAGCTAAACGGACTAGTTATAATCACCTCCTAACGAAAGGATAATGTTGATTGATAATTATTCATTAGATGAAGTGCTGATTAAATGACTTGAGGAGTCATGGGGGGATAATCGGAATTAAAGGAGGATGCGCTATTATGTCCTTCTGGAAATGAGAGAACATGTCAAATGCCAGGACCTGGAGCAATAAAGGTGACACTGGTAGGGATCCCAGGACCACATATCAGGTTCGGTTGCCCCTCACACTAATAGAGGCTCTTTTCATTAAGGTTTTCAAATTTCATTTCAACCCATTTGTAATGGTGGATGTTAAATACAGCACAGACATTGCCACCTGAAGCAAAAGCGATGATTGCGCTCTCTGGCCAAGGGGCGGCAGGGTGCATCGTGCTGTGAGAACAGAAGAGGGGACACAGGACCTACCTCCTGTAGCTTAAAATGCTCCAGACATAGCTGAGCCAGTAAGAATTTGAGACCGTTTCTGACATTCCCGGAGATGCTTGCTGAAAGGCCCGCACAAAGGAGTGTGCTGTGAGGATAGGGACAGGGCAGCAAGGAAGGCCTTACACAACTGAGAGTGAGCAGGGGACACAAAAGGAGCAGCAAACTATGCTGGCTGTGCAGAGCAAAAAGGAGTGAGAAGGGAGAGCAGAGACATGTGCCAGGACAGAGCCGTGCCCGGCACTGAGGGTCAGAGGCTGGGAGTTGATGGATGGATCTCAAGGGAGCTGCAGAGCCATCAGAGGAACAGAAGGTGATATGAGTAGCAATATTTGGGATGGGATGGGGGAGGAGTGGGAGATGAGTTGAGGAGCAGGGTGGCCAGGACGAGCCGTTTGTTTTAGTGGAGGCGAGAGGTGGTCAAGCCATTTGGGATGGGCGGGGATCAGGGTTAGTGGTGGTGCAGGAGAGTGACAGCACATGGCATAGACAGTGCATGGAAGGAGATTAGGGTGACCAGACAGCACGTATGAAAAATCAGGACAGCGGATGGGGTGGGGGTGGTGGTAAATAGGCACCTATATAAGACAAAGCCCCAAATATTGGGACTGCCCCTATAAAATCGGGACATCAGGTCACCCTAAAAGAGACAGGACGCTGAGACTGTGCACTGGGTGATGAGAGGACAAGAGAGGCTTGAAGAATGTTGAAGAAGTTTGAGCTCAGCATGTGTCAGAGGTTTGAGTCCGCACAGGAGAGGAGAGGGAGACTGGACTTCACAACTAAAGAGGCCCTGAAAACAGACAAGGAAGCACCAGAAAGGAGGAGACTGAAGACAGAACCCAGAGAAGCCAACAGAGAGGGGAAGATGGAAGAGGAGATCCAAGGAATAGCCAAGACTTAGAGCACAGGAGCAGGGAGAGATCAAGGGAGGCAGCCCCACGGTAGGCAGGAAGAGAGCCCATGGACCTGAGCAGGAGGAGGCCCTGGGAGGATATTTTCAGGGGAGGCGAGGATTGCAGAGCAGAGGAGATCAGGGCATCAGCAGAAAATCAGGAGCTGAAAGGCAAAGGGGAGGAGGCAGCAGCTGGAGAGCCAGGTGGGGTCAAGGAATGGGACTTGGGGTCTATGTGAGCACGTGGCCCAGAGAAGTCAGAAGTGTCAGTAACCTAGTATTTTGTACTCACAACTTGGAAACAGAAGATTAGAAAGCATGAAATAGAAAAATCCTTCTCTATCTGAGAGAGATTCAGGCAGAAGACAAAGAACCCAGACACAAACTTCCCTCCACCCAGAGTTGAAAAAAATCCTGTTTCCTGATTGGTCCTCTGGTCAGGTGCTTCGGGTTACTTTTTTTTCAGGTGAAAGAGACATTAACCCTTAGCTATCTGTTTATGACAAGAAGTGATTGGAGTCAGGGCTTAGGAGCTGATAAAAAACATTTGGGGATCCAGGAGTGGGCGTCTGGCTGGAGGAGGGCAGAATCAGAAAGCTCTTTGCATATGTTGTCTTGAAGAAAGGGCCACAGTCCTGAGGAGAGAGGGAGGAGGGGAAGCAAGTTTGTGAGGCAAAGCTAGAGACAGCTTGGGCTCAGGAGACAGCCCAAGCAAGGCCTGGCTACTGGCATAGTTAAAAGCTGCGGTGCTAATCACAAATTGCGCTGGAACAGCAACACTGCAAGCAAAGGAGCAGTGCAGTAGTTAGAGTGGGGCGCAGAGAGGGGCAGAGCTGGGTCCTACATACACAGTCCCAGACCATCCCTTTCTAATAATACATGTGCAAAAGCTTCCAGCACCTGGGAGCAAGACAGAACCAACCAGCAGCCAGGGAAAACCTCCAAGTAAAGCCAGAGCACATTTCTGGAGGAAAAACAAGCAGAGCAGACAAAGGCATCTTTGAGGGGAGCTAAAACAATGTACTCGAGCACTCACTCCCCATCCATCATAATGTAAAGCACAGACTAGGAGAAATCAGGGCCAGTTTGCTAAGTAAACTGAATTGTTTCTGGCTCCGTCTCCACAGGATCTTGCAAGATGGAGAGTGAATTGCAGATTGGTGTGTCAACATAGAGCACCAGAGGGCCCAGATTCTCATGCTGCAGCACTCAAATCCCTGGATAAACATTTCAAAGGTACCTGGAGCTTTCAGTATGTTAGACTCTGGATTCAAGATGGGATAGGAACACAAAGCGCCAGGGCTAAAACAGGGGCCTGGTCTACACTACGCGTTTAAACCAATTTTAGCAGCGTTAAACCGATTTAACGCTGTACCCGTCCACACTACGAGGCCCTTTATATCGATATAAAGGGCTCTTTATATCGGTTTCTGTACTCCTCCTCAACGAGAGGAGCAGCGCTAAAATCAGTATTACCATATCGGATTAGGTTTAGTGTGGCCGCAAATCGATGGTATTGGCCTCCAGGCGGTATCCCACAGTGCACCACTGTGACCACTCTGGACAGCAATCTCAGCTCGGATGCACTGGCCAGGTAAACAAGAAAAGCCCCGCGAAATTTTGATTTTAATTTCCTGTTTGCCCAGCGTGGAGCTCTGATCAGCACGGGTGGCAATGCAGTCCCAAATCCAAAAAGAGCTCCAGCATGGACCATACGGGAGATACTGAATCTGATCGCTGTATGAGGAAACAAATCTGTTCTATCAGAGCTCCATTACAGAAGACGAAATGCCAAAGCGTTTGGAAAAAAAAATCTACAGGCTACACAGTGCTGCGTGACAAGCGTAACGGGAAGCCAGAGACTCAAACGGACGCTCATGGAGGGAGGGACGGAGGGGGTACTGAGGACTCCAGCTATCCCACAGTCCACAGCAGTCTCCGAAAACTATTTGCATTCTTGGCTGAGCTCCCAATGCCAGTAGGGTCAAACATTGTCCGGCTTCAAGGAATAGCTTGTCAATTTACTCCCTCCCCCACCCCTACGTGAAAGAAAAGGGAAAGAAATCGTTTCTTGAATTTTTTCAATGTCATCCTATGTCTACTGAATGCTGCTGGTAGACGCGATGCTGCAGCAGTGAACAGCAGTATCCGCTCCTCTCCCCTCCCCGGTGGCAGATTGTACAATATGATTGCTATTAATCATCACCATCAGCCCACGAGTGCTCCTGGCTTGCCTCAGGTGAGGTCGGCTGGGGGCGCCTGGGTAAAAATAGGAATGATTCCTGGTCATTCCCAGTAGATGGGACAGAACGGCTGGTAACTGTCCTCATCATAGCAACTGGGGGCTGAGCTATCAGCCCCCTCCCTTTCCTGTGTAAAGAAAAGATTCTGTACTGCCTGGACTATCATAACAGCGGGATGCTGGGCTCCTCTCCTCCGCACTGCTTAATGTCCTGCCTGGACTGTCATAGCACCAGGAGGCTGCCTCCCCCTCATTTTATCTCACTAACAAGTCACTGTTTCTTATTCCTGCATTCTTTATAACTTCATGACACAAATGGGAGGGACACTGCCACGGTAGCCCAGGAAGGTTGGGGGAGGAGGGAAGCAACGAGTGGGGTTGTTGAAGGGGCACTCCCCATGAATGGCATATAGCTCATCATTTCTGCGGGATCTGACACGGAGCAGCTGTACTCTCTGATACACTGCTTCTCTAGTACACTTGCCCCAAATTCTAGGCAGGACTGACTCTCTTTTTAGAAACCAAAAGGGAGGGATTGACTCGGGGAGTCATTCCCAGTTTTGCTTTTGCGCCTCCGGCCGACCTCAGCCAGGGGCACCCATGATAGCAGCAGACAGCACAGAAGGACAGATAACTGTCATCTCATTGCCAAATTATCCTGGCAGCAGATGGTACAGGACGACTGGTAACCATCTCTGCTATCATACAAAAGCAAATGAATGCTGCTGTGTAGCGCTGGAGTATCGCCTCTGTCCGTGGCATCCAGTACACATACGGTGACTGTAAAAAAAAAAAGAGCTGAACGGGCTCCATGGTTGCCATGCTATGGCGTCTGCCAGGACAATCCAGGGAAAAAGGGCGCAAAATGATTGTCTGCCGTTGCTTTCCCGGAGGAAGGAATGACTGACGACATTTACCCAGAACCACCCGCGACAATGATTTTTGCCAGATCAGCCACTGGGCTCTCCACCTAGAATTCTAAGGGGTGGGGAGACTACGGGAACTATGGGATAGCTACAAAATAGCTACCCACAGTGCAACCCTCCGGAAATCGACGCTAGCCTTGGACCATGGACGCACACCACCGAATTAATGTGCTTAGTGTTGCCGCGTGCACTCGACTTTATACAATCTGTTCTATAAAACTGGTTTATGTAAAATCGGAATTATCCTGTAGTGTAGACGTACCAAGGGAAACAGAGAAGTTACCTTACAGCATACACGTTCCATAAATGAGCTTTCAGTGTTTACATATAAAGTTTAGGAGAGAGACAATGTGTGTGAATGATACTCCAGGGAATATTATGCTGGAAGAATTCCAGAAACTTTAAAGTGCCAGCTTTAAGTATGTGTCAGATGCGTTCAGATAAATAAAATGCTTTTATGCAGACTTATGTGCCAATAAATCTTAGTAACAACTCGCAGTTTCTGGATTTCTTCTGTCTCAGCATCTTAACCATCCTGCTGTCACCCTAGGCTGCATCAAAAACTTCAGCAACAAAAGCCAGTTCATAAGGCCATCATTTCGCTAACACTCTGTGCTTCCGGAGGCTACAGCCCACTTTCTGGTGTGGGACATTTTCTCAAAGTTGTTCCCACCTCTCCCCAAAGTTCCACACCACTGTGCAGTGGTGCACGTCCTCAAACCGCCATCCTCCCAGGCAACTGCATTTTACGGGGCACAAGGAAGGGAGGAAAGTGAGTCCTCTAAGATAGTGATAAATGTTTGCAAAGCTGAAGCGTTCAAAATCCAGGCTAAGTGCCTTTCTAACACAAACATAGCAGCCTTGGGCTTGTGCCTGGGAACCAGACAGCAAGCGTGAGGAGCCTGGGTCAGGCAGCAGCCGTCTGCAAGAGATCTTAGGAGATATCTACACAGCCGCTGGGAGGTGCAATGTAGGCACACCCAAGCTAGCCTCGATCCAGCTAACCACAACAGCACAGGTAGTGGGATGACATAGTCACCCGAGTACAATCCCACCCGGAACCCGACAAACATACACGGTCAGCTGGCCTGTGTCGCTGCAACTACTGTGAGCGAGCTAGCTCTGGTTCACCTACACAGGCTGTCCCAACTGTAGTGGAGACATACCCTGTAATGCACCTCTGTTGTGGGCCGGCCCAAAGCCACTGCAATATCTTGAAGAGGCCACCACTGGTGGTAGGTTTCCAGCACGTGCCAAGGGGCAGCACAAGCCAGAATACTGCCCATAAGTCACTTTGGGACAATGTTGGAAGCTATTATTCCATTAGTTACGATTTTTCCCTGCATCATGCAGAAGATCCCTACACTCTCCCCTAGAGCTCTCTAGGGAGAGGGATGCAGATGCCTTTGGAACAATTATTTCTCCGTTACCTCAGCGCTGCACTGGCTCTGGAGATTCACCCTTAACCCGCACAGCAGGGACAGCACAGCCAAAACTACTGCATTTTTCCCATGCCACTCTCCCTTCCCTCTTCCTCCTGTGGTCCCTCCCTGGTAGGGTTGGAGTTCACTCCCCAGGGCCCGTTCACCCCTTTGCCTCTGTTGAAACTGCATACAAGAGGGACAATCAGTGCCAGTCGCAGTGAAGTTTCCTGCAATGTGAGCACTGGATTGTTCCAGGGTGGCTGCCCCATGTGAATGAAACAGATCCAGCTCCCCTGCCAGAATGGGTGCTCCCTGCTTGGCCAATTAAAAGGGCAGGGCAGCACTTGGGGCCTAAAAAGTGGGTCCCAGTAAGCCGGAGCAGATGGGTACAGCCAAGAAGGGCAGGTGAGAGGTGCCAGAGACCGGGGAAGACCTGGAAGCCAGCAGAAGCTAGTTCCTGGGAGAACACTGAAGCCAAGAAAGCAGCAGTGGGAGGTTGCCTGCTGGCTCTATGCGAGAACCAAGGGCCAGGGAGGGCTAAAGAGAGCAGTGCAGGGGCACATCCACTGACATCTCCAGGGCTAGACTAACCACTTTCCTGGACCCAAAGGAACCATGACAGGGCTGAGGGAGCGAGGGATGCTCCCAGCCGAGAGGCTGTGGGATTGCCACAGGGAAGAGTGGGGCAGGACTCCAGTTGGAAGGGCAAAGGAGCTAGGGCATAGTGAGGGGTGCCAGAGCTGACTGGGAAGCCAGGGCTGCATTTGATGTTTTGACTGGACTGTGGTGTTGGGGCTTATTATGGGGGCATGGGCATGTGCTTTTGTTATAAATTAAACCCATACAGGCTATTGGCATTCAGAAGGAAGGGAGGGATAGCTCAGTGGTTTGAGCACTGGCCTGCTAAACCCAGGGTTGGGCATTCAATCCTTAAGAGGGGCCACTTAGGGATCTGGGCAAAAATCAGTACTTGGTCCTGCTAGTGAAGGCAGGGGGCTGGACTCAGTGACCTTTTGGGGTCCCTTCCAGCTCTATGAGATAGGTATATCTCCATATTTTTTTTTGAAAGACTAATTGGACTGTTTCAGGGACTGATTCAGTTGGGAATTGGACCTCCTGAGGTCCCTTCCAACCCCGATAGTCTATGATTCTCTATGATTCTATGAAGGCACTCCTGGCAGGCAGCCCTATGGCAAGGATCCAGCCACGTCTCAATGGCATTGCCTACACACCAGACAAGGAGAATTTCTGGCCAACAACCACCTTGCCTCTATTTACCCATCTGCTGGCCGGCTTCATCCAGGAGCCTCAGCTCCAGGCCCCTAAGCTATCTAGCACCATTTTAACTATCAAGGAGTGGGGTTTCCAGCTGGGAGCTAAGCACGTTGGGTGACCAGCCATTCACTAATTAACTAGTTTTAGCTGGTTTGTTTTGTACCCTAAAGAAATTGTATTTGTATCCCCAAGTCATCTTGAGCCTTTTATTCTGGTTATTCTAACCAGTCCCTGCACAATACTGGACACAGCCCTAGTTACTGTCATTACCATATGGCAGAAAGGACACAGGAGGGGACTGAGCTCTTCCACAGGGCACTGCCCCTGGACCTCCCTGATTGACTCCTCGTCTTTTGTATGGACAGAGGAGCAGCAGGTTTAGACCCTGTGGTAGGTGTCTCTTCCCACCCCTTGATCCACCCCTCTGAAGAGCCATGAAACCCTTAAGGAAAAAACCACTCCCCATATGCTAAGTGAACACAGTGTCCACACCCCGCTGCAGGGTGTTGCGTGACACAGAGGCCCCCTCTACAGCCTGCTCAATGGACGGCAGGTGCTTCCAGCACCGGGATCTCTAGGCTTCTGTTTTCGGGGGTCCTATTAATGCTCACACACTGCAGGGAACAGATTATGCTTTTCTAGGCTGCAGAAATAACAGGTGCAAATACCCTCAGCCCCACAGTGAGAGAGAAGCCAGTAGTCCTTAGGGGCAGTTCAATACACAGTACAAGAGGAACCCTCTCCTTCCCCTAGGGTTTCCCTGGTTGCCAGAAATGCTGCTGACCTCCTGCCAGTGACAAGCACCCAGATGCTCCCCTGCCTGTCCTGGCTCTTGCGCTGCTTAGTGCCCAGCCTTCCCTGCACCAACAGCTGCCAGGCTGTGTTCTCCAGTCACCTGCTCACGGGCAACCTCTGGCTTCTCCTGAGCCTGAGCCCCTGTGACCTGGTTGTGCTGTGGGGCTTATGGTGCCCTCCTCTGGCTGGATGTTAAGTTGCTGGGTAACAGCATTCAGTGCCTTCTGAATGGCCTGCGGGTGACTGGCAAGGCTAACGCCAGCCCATCAGGGCTTGTCTTCACAGGGAAACTACCTGAGTTCGGACACATTCCCTAACATGTCCTGCAGTGCCTAACACTGCCTCAGCTCCTTGTGGTTAACTGCAGTGCACCCGGGGCCAGGCCACAGGACTGTAAGCACAATGGGCCAGCTTTGCGCAGAGAGAGGGTGTTTCAGATGCCCTCAGAGTCACTCTGACTCTGCTCCTATGACAGCCAATGGTACAGCTCAATGGAGGCAGGGTAGAGCCAATGCTCACCCCTTCAGAACCATCAGAGCCTGCATGCTTGCCTGGTGCTAGCTAACGTGCATTCTAATGCACTGTAACTTAGCAGCAACACGAGGACGTCAAGTGTGCCCCTCCCGCCTGGGGGACACAGCTGGGAACCCCCCAGAAGACGCAAATAAATCAGGTGGGTTTGCCACAGAGCACCCACGTCAGGCCGTGACACCTTCAGCCCTGTCTTATCACCCGGAGCCTTCCCGCAGCAGAGCAGGTTAATAGCTTCATGTCAGCCTGAGCTAATGTCACAACTTAACTCACGGCCCCGCTGCTCTCCGGAGCACACTGTGTTTCAGGTGCTTGAGCATAATTAAACAGCCTAATGTTAATCAGCCCAGTTACACAACCAGATTTACTGGGATTCTTTTGATGTCTGTCTATGACACACATTTCATACGCTCCGTGTCTCTTTGAAGAACACACAAGCTAATTTAGTCCCTGGTATCTCTGATTTGCTGCTGAAGGAGGCTGCAGGAGGAGTGCATCTTTTTAGCACCTTTTCCATTTACTTCCATGCAGCTTTTCTCCCAGCCTGCATTTATTATACTGGTGCTGAAACTTGCCATTGTAACACTCCTGCTTGCTAAGAGAAGTTAAGACTTTTGGAGTTTTTTTGCTTTGGTTTGCTCAACTAGCTCAACAGTGGATTGAAACGAAATGTTCCTAGGCCATTACCCTTAATGTGATCCAGTTACTGTAATATAATAAATAAATAGATCTACTGATTAATGTCACTATTCAACATGAATTCTAGCAATAATAATAAATTGTATAGCCCCTTTCAGGTGATAATTTCAAACCACTCTACAGATAGCAATCATTTTTACCCTGGCATCACAGATGGGGAAAGTAACACTTCTCCCCTTTTTATGATCTATTGGGCTTTGCCCCTCTGCTCTCCAATGCTGAGTCCTATCCTCAACCCTAGAACTCATGCTGACTTCAGGGGCATGGGAGCTCAGAGTGGCTTCAGCAGACTTTTTAAGAGCTGTAAAATAAATACAACTTACTTGGAGGTTTTGGAGGAGATAGCGAGTTTTACTATTAATTTAAATGGGTGAATATAAAAGTCCCAATCCATGATGGGAGTTTTACCTGAGAAAGGACTGAAAGATCAGGTCCAGAACACACAAGATGCTGGGGAAGAGCATACAACAAGCACACCCTACACTCTAGGTTTTGAGCATGCTCCTTTGATATGCCCCAAGCAGAGCCTGGTTTTATTTCCCTTCAAGCACTTGGCAGTTTTTTACCGATCCCTACACCAGAAATGCAGCAGGTGGGGGAGAACAGACATCCATTTATTAAGCCTGGTTGCTTGCTGTAGTATGCTGAGCACATCCTTCCCTCTGGCCATATCCTAGTTAGCGCAATTTTAAATAATAAATGTGGGTTTTATTGGGAAATACTCTCCAGCTCCCTTAAGTAACATTTGCTGCCTATTCGGAGACTCCTCTTGGCTCAGAGTTGGACCGAAACGTGATGGATGGTCACACTACTGTCCCAGTTTAAATGGAGAACAGGGCGCAGACAGAGAACCCCTAACGGCTTGAGACCAGGAGGCAGCCTCTGCCTTTGATCATGTGTGCATTTTCCACACCCATAAATAATTACACAGGAAAGTGATAAGCAGTATGTTCTGTCACACTGCTCATCGCATCCAGCGGCAATGCTCCTGGGGAGAGGGCTCACATGGCCATTCACTTCGCACACCACTGCTAGGGAGGAAGCAGTCTAACTACAAAGCAATCCTCCAGACTTCCTCCCCACTCGGCTGAAAAACCAGATGCATCTGGAGTCTCTGCAAGCCTGCTTGAACATAGATCAGCGGTTTAAACCTTTCCCCACAGGACGTGGCCATTATAATCATCCCTCTTCACCCCATGCCCTGCCTTATCAATGGAGGCCACCTACACACCATAGTGTGCCTTGATCGTATTACCAGATGTGACAGTGGGATAGCGGGAAAGAGGCAGAGTCCCCCTGTGTGAATGCAGTACTAATGAGAAAGATGATCTTGTCACAAAAGGGGCCTGCAAAGGGGGAATATATTGGCCTTGTGCCCTTCTCTGATTCTTAAAGTAGTTTAAAACCCAAAAAGTTGGATACTTGGACCCTGCCCACCCTAGGAGACACTGTGGTGATGGAGAACTGACAAAGTTACAGTAAGAGTCGGGTGATGGGCAGCTGTGAGGAGAAAGGAAATGCAGCTCACCGCTACACTTGCTTCACTTGACTCATACAAGGAATCCCACTGGAGTCAGCAGGCCTTGTCCCATGCCTCCACCAGAGCACATACACAAGTCTGGGCAGGATCAGAGCCGCAGCCTACTCCAAACTGTCAGTTGTGTTCGCTGGGTCGCACCTCTGACTAGCAGCATTTAGAAGAAAGGACCCCCGTTGGACAGTCTGGACCCAAGCAGGTGGGGTGGGATGCACATCCCAGATCCCCAAGGAGTCGTCCAGCACTAGCAAGGAAGAGTCGGCTTTCAGAGCGGAAGAAAAGCAATACACCAAGCCCTTCACCCTCGCACATCCCAGAGGAGCAAAGAAGGGCACAGCCCCTTGCCCACAGCCTGCATCCCCACAAGCTGTGAGGGACCAAGTCCCAGCAGCAGCACTAGCCGCTCCTCTTTACAGCATGCCTCAAAATCCCTAAGGCCCCCAGGCTGGTGAGAAAGGGGTCTGCGATCCCACATGGACTGTAGCCCCCTCCACACCCTAAGGAGCTGTCACATTGTTCACTGCCGCGGTTTAGAACAGTTCCCCGGAGCAAGGGGGATTTGCTAGTGAAGCAAGAGGCCGACTGTGGTCCATCCCTACCCTGGTGACAGTGCTGCCTCCAATGCTGCAGAGGGGAGATAAAAATAGGGACGTGGGCTGCAATGCAGCAGCACGGAGCAAACACCACGCATTTCTGCAGCAGACCCCGAGGAGCTTGCAGCAGCTACAGTGCAAGCAGATGGCCTTTCTGATCACTTGGCCAAGCGTGTGCAGTCCCAGTTGCAAGGCTGGTGCAGTGCTGGGGCCAGTGGGCCAGGATTGGACACAGACCATTTAAACACAAAAGGGAGGGAGATTGGAAAAATTAGTCACCACAGACCTGCTGTCTCCTGCCAGCTCACTCAGTTTTGTCCTCCCCGGAGGCAGCTCAACCTTGGGGGAGTTTATTTAAAATACTGGATGTAAAAAGGGTGGGTGTTTTAGCAAGATTCTGCTTTGACCAAGGTGGGGGGCTGCAAGGCAGCAGCAGAGACAGAGCACTGAGCCGAGGACCTGACCCATTCAGGACTATGGGGCCCGGGGGCGGGGGGGCAGTGTACTCAGCCATACTCCTTCCTGAAGCCCTAAAGCAGAGCAGTGTGCGGACCCCTCCCCAACACCTGCTGCCTGAGAGGAGGCGAGAACTGGTCACCTCCTCATGCCTTCAGGCAGGCGAACATCACTAGATGCAGCAGCAGGACCCCAGCCTGGTGCCCAAGGGAGCATGATCTCCATATCCCGTTACCCTTCCCTGCTCTTGGAGAATCCCTGCACACATGCAACACAGGACAAGATTGTGGCATTTACACATATCACATAACACCACAAAAACCTGCAGCACTCGGAGACACAAAGCCAGGTTGGGGAAGAGGGCAAGGGAGAGGCACAGGCAGGGCTGCAGGGCCCCAGATCTGTCCCTCCTCTCCCACGTCTGCAGATAAAGCCAGTAGATCTGCCCGCATGTTCCTTCAAAGCCACTTGCCTACTCTCTTGGCTCCCGAGGGATCTCTAGGGCAGCTGGCCACAGCATCTGCCAGCCCAGGGCTCTCTGCCCCTCTTCCCCCGCTTACCACCCCCACTGCTCCAGTGGGGGCAGCAAACGCCCTAGGAAGAGACAGGCCAAAAAGGAGGTGAGAGAGAAGAGAGATGGGCTGAGCAGGGGCAGGGCACAAGCAGCACCTGACTGGGGATGGCTACAAGCCCCGCAGGGGGAAATCAGAGCTAGGAGACCCCTGCTCAGCTATTGTATTCAGTGGTCACTCCCTGGTGTATTTCCTGAGAGGAGCCAATACATCCAGCCATGCAGGAGTTATCCTGTACTCCCCAGTCTGCCCCTCACTCCTAGAGGCTCAGTGAGGGACCAAGGAGTGCACACGGTGGGGGATCTTAAAGCCAACAAGTGAGATACATTTTACTGAAGCTGGCCAAGGCCTCAACCCCTCCTGCCCCACACACCAATCCTGACACAGCGCAGGAAGGGTTTGCAGTGCTTAGAGCGTATCGCTTTCTTGAATGAAGTGTGCATGGGCTAAGGCCTTGTTCCGCTTCCTCCTTTACAGCTGGAGAGGGACAGAAATATGTTCTAGGCCGCTGGCAAAGGAGTTCCTTTTCACGTTTGCTAACAGCCACAGTTGGGAAAACAGGAAGCTGGTATCTAATTCAAGAGCTGAGACATTCCATTCCCAAGATCTGTCCAGCCCAGGGAACTCTGCTTTGGCGTGAGGATTCTTCACGGCCCAGCAATGGTGTTAGCACAAAGCACAATACAGGTATTTCAGCCTCACACTAGTGCTAGAATTTTTCCCTAAATAACCAATCTTCGCCGGTGTTCTTGGGACCGCAGGTTCCAACCCACTGTTGTCACTATAGGAACAAGACGCAGCAACTGAGTAAACAACCTGAACAGAAGGCCCAATAAGGTCAGTAGTTTCCTTCCCTACTGTGTATTCTGCTCATTAATCAGTGTAACTAACAGTTACTCATTTATAATAGATGACACTACACCAGAGTTCTCATTAAGCCGTAACGTACAACTGTTCTCGGGGAAAAAATAATAAAAAGCAGCCAACTTTACACCAGTGGCTGTGAAGCAGAGTGCTCTATAAAGTCGGGGGAGGGCAGGGGGCACAGTCCCCAGCATCTGAGCTCCAGAACTGATCAGAATATGGGGTGACTTCAAACCCAAGGAAAGGCGTTCTCTCTGGCCAAGAGGATTCCTAGGGCTAGGCACAGACGTGTTCTTGGCAGGTACACACACAGCGCTGAAAGGTCTAAGGAGACTGAAAGCCAAAGCAGTGCTGCTGACAGTTATTCCCACTCAGCTGGCTACAAGGGGCCTCGCAAGCAAAATGAGCAGCAATGGGCCCAAATCTCAGCTTGGGAGCCCAACCAAACCCCCAGATCCAGACACTCCTCAACTTGGGGGGTTGAAATCCAGATCAAAACCAACCAAGGTTGGGGTTTTTTTTCCCTTTTAATGGGGAGAACAAGATTTTAAATATCACAGAAGAAGATTGCAGCTGCTAACTGTCCTTCAGGCTTGCCATTTGGGACAATTTAAGCCATGAGTTCAGTGGCATCAGTACACAGCAGTTCAATATGCAGATCTAAGCCTGTACCGCAAAATTACATGAGCAGAACTCAGCCTTAAATGGCTTCTGTCCCAAAGAGTCCCTTTATTCCTTGCCGTTGTGCTATTCCCTGCAATATTGCACTGGCTTATCCCACTAGAGCAGATTGACCCCTAAGGGACAGGGTACAGTCACTTTTTTTTTCTTTTTAAAGAATGGTTCCAAGTGCTCAACCAGAGACACCCACATTTCCAGAGGGCTGGTCACCCGTCATCCTTGGCTTCACTTGGAACTGAAAACCAGGGCACTTAATCCTAGCAGCCCTGAGCCCTTTTTGAAAGTGCTGTCCCTGGGAAATGCACCATTGAGACAATTCTCATCATCTCCACCCAAGAATTGCCAGGTTAAACAGGACACAGTCATCTCAGAACTGACTGAGGACCACCCAACAGGGGGCAAAAAAAAAAAAACTAAAACAAACCTAAAAATCAGGCCAAACTTTAAGGGTAAAAATATATGCATTTGGGAAAGTGATTCAACCCTAAACAGAGGGTGATTTAAAGTGACAGTATTTTTCTAATAAATAGAAGCCAATCATGTGCACTCTCAGAAACTGTACCTCCCCTGTCTTCACACACATATATGTCTGTCTGCACACAACAGTTAGCAGTCACTTAACATGTTATGCCTCTGTCAGGGATGCTGTTGGCTCCCCTTATTAATGCAAGTGGTCTGTTTCAGTGGATGGAATTTATCATCAGCAGCTTCAAAAGAGCCATGTTTAATCATTGAATATCAGGGTTGGAAAGGATCTGAGGTCATCTAGTCCAACTCCCTGCTTAAAGCAGGACCAATCCCTAGACAGATTTTTGCTTCAATCCCTAAATGGCCCCCTCAAGGATTGAACTCCCAACCCTGGATTTAGTAGGCCAATGCTCAAACCACTGAGCTATCCCTCTCCCCTAAAACGTTAGATCAGTTTCCCCTCTAGACAGAGAGGACTCATCATTGGATTGTTTCCATGCTCTGCCTATCTCATAGAGCTGGAAGGGACCCTGAAAGGTCATCAAGTCCAGCCCCCTGCCTTCACTAGCAGGACCAAGTACTGTTTTAGCCCCAGATCCCTAAGTGGTCCCCTCAAGGACTGAACTCATAACCCTAAGTTTAGCAGGTCAATGCTCAAACTACTGAGCTATCTCTTTACAAACCAGGAACGGTAATTTTTAGCCCATACAGGGTGCACACAACTTTCCCTTGACACTGCAAAAGGCTCCTCATAAGGCACACCCAAGGCTCTGGGAGCAACCACAACCACCACCTAACTCCATGCAACGGACCTTTTCCTCCTTCTGGATCTTTACCCTGCTTGCTCTCTTTCCTGTAGCTTCATTGTACTCATAGTTCCAGTCACGTGTGTGTTTTGTTCTATTGCATCAAGGCAAGTTGTTGCTTTTCTTCATTTCTGAGTGCATTTATTATTTATTCATTAAAAGGAAAAGAAAAGGGAAAGCAACACAAGCAGATTCCTAACAAGTTACGGGCAGCAGTGACAGGCACTGCAAACAGGAAATATGGCGGTGGTGAGCTGCCTGTCCTCAAATTTGTCTGTCATCATCTACATCAGGTGACATTCTCGCCTCCCTGTTCCTGAGCTGGACATCAGTGCTATCTACAGACGGGGTACCTGAGTTATTTTAAAGTAGCGAGAAGGAAGGGGGTGTTTAATATTATTCATAGGATAAAGGAGCTGCTCAAACCTGTGCCCAACACGTCTCAGTCCTCAATACAAGCAACTGGCACTGCACTCCAAATTCCCAGCATGCTGCCACCACTGACCTTGCAGCTGATGGGTAAAAACAACACACTGGCTAGAAACACACAGCAACTGTGCCTTGCAGAGCTGTAGTGGGTACAGGCTACCAGTCTGTCTAAGCTATGGTAGCTCCTTGGATTGAGACGTTCTAGTTTCAATCATTGTCCAACAGTGACTGAATCAAGTATTTAGAATTCATTTTCCATGGGGCAGAGGCATCACACTCATGACCACAGGGAACAGGCAGTGCTTAACCCATCAGCACACTCAGACTTGAGAGAACTGTGAAGCACCAAGACATGTATCCCAAATCCCACCACCCCATTTGACAGAGCTGACATTAAGCACCTGAACCACTGCAGCTGCATGCATAATTATAGTCATAAACTACACAGGTGATGCACATTGTGCTTCCAAAAGCTATGAGTAAGGCTTGAAAACTAGGAATTAAAATAGTGCTAACTCAGACACATTGAATATCTGACAAGGTTGACAATTCAACCATAATATGCTACATTTCAAAGCCAGTGATCACATCAGTAAAAGCAGAAAGTCAATAAAAAAATAGCAAAACATTCTTTCAAATACCAGCCTCTTTCTCAGACCTCACAGCTCAGAACTGACAAATTAGCATTATTACTGTCCTTATGTGTGCACTTCCCTAGCTCTGCCTTTGATTTCAAAGGAGAACTGTCTAAATAACAAGAAACCCATTATCTCTTAACTCCTATTTAACTAAACTTTATGGCCACTAAAGCTGTATAGCACTGTTAGCAACAAGATCAGACTGGAGCAAGCCCACAGCATTTGCACCCTGCTGACCAGAAGGGAAGCTTGAAACTGAAACAAGATTATTAAAAATGTAGTCTCTAGACTGAAAGAGGGAAAGGCCACCACCCAGCCTGCAAAGTCAGACCGGAGAGCGACTATTGTTAATTATTATGTATTAATACAGGACCAGGAGCATGTACCAGGCTGGGGGGGTAGGTAGCAGAGCCCAGCAAGTGACAAGTTCAGAAAAGCTACTAGTAAATAAATCGATGTTTGAACTGTAACTTTTCAGAGTCAGCAGGGAGACCTGGAAAGGAAATGGGGGAGTAGGGGTCCTCCTTCAGCTGGTATTAGCCAGCGTTAAGGATGGTCTCAAGGCACCTAACTTCCTGCTTTGGAAGGGAACAAGCTGCGAAGCACTGGCAGTACTAGCTAATCTATCTGCCCCACTAGGGCAGACACACTTGGCAGTTGGAAAAGCCTTGCTTTGTAGAAAAAAAGGATGGGGGAAGCGCGGGACTCTGACCATCTCTGACCTGCTAATTCTGCCCATGCTGGGGGAGCCGTGCCTTGCACAGTGGATTTGCTCTCCCCCAGCCACCCTTCAACGTCAGGATCAGGCCAGGGCTGGTAGTAGGAAGCGCACTCCTACCCAAACTGCAAGGACGCTGCCCTAACAGGGATCAGGTTTCCCATCAACTCCTTCCCAACAAGCTGCTGTTTGCGCCAGTTGCTCGCCCTCTGCCAAACAAACAAGCCAGGCCCTGGGCTAAGAGCTCCCCTGGGAAGCCAGTTTGGGAGGAAGGGGAAGAGGGATGCTTCACACACGCTCCTATTCCAGCACCAAACGACCTCCTTCCCCTTGGAGACAAACACCATTAACCCCTTCCCTTCCCACCAGCGGCGCGCGGCGCGCATGAACTTCCACCCCAGCCTGCCCAGAAAGCAGCAGGGACACCGACCTGCCTGGCCACCCCCTTGCCCGCGCCAGGCTTCGCCACCTCACCCCGGGGCAGCCCGGCAGCCCATCCCCAGCGCGCCGTGCCCGGGCGGGCTCGGGCTCCCACCTACCAGCGAGTTCCGGCAGCCGCCTCGCCGCTGCCCGCTCATCTTGGAAGCGCAGGAGACACAGCGCCGGCCGGGGAGCAAGCGGCGGCGAGCAGGGAGGCAGGGCCGGGCCGAGCCGAGCAGCCCCGCCTCCCGCCCCGCCTCTCCGGCTCCGCTCCCCGCAGGTAAGTGCACACGGAGCCGCCCCGAGCGCAAGCCGGCGGCTGGAAGTTCCCGGCAAAGGTACCTTGTTCCTGCCGGATCTAAGCTGCCCCCGACTCCAGCCCCGCGCCCTGGAGCCAGGTCTCCCCATGCCCAGCAGCCTTCCCCAGGGCGGAGAGCGGCGCCTGGCCCGCGGCAAATGACAGAGCCCAGCCCTGCGCTGCTACCTGCCTTGGGCGCGGAGACAGCCGGTTCCTGCCGCTCCCAGCGTCGGGAGCTGGGGTCTCCAAGCTTCGGCAAGCTGAGTCCTGCTTCACGCTAGCGAAGCCAGTCTGACACACCCCCCCCCCCACATCCATGTGCTGTGAAAGGCCTAGAGCTGGGATTCACCCCCGCAGGTTCTTCCAGTGCCCTCACTTTAGCAGAGGCTGGTGTAGCTCTTCTGTAATCTCCTGCCTCACCTTTCCCACAGCTTTGGAGAGCAGCCCTATCCTTAACTAAGCTGACATTTAATATAGTATCTCTGGCAACTGAGTATAATGCCCATGGAAAGTAGGAGGGGTAGGTCAAGCCTCAGAGTTATTGTTTCAGGCTCTCTGCAAATTCAGAAGGTGTTGCTGCATCATTTACAGCAAGCCATTTACAACTATAACAGCCAGAGACTGACTTAAAAAAAAAAATTCTGAGATGAAGGAGAATACTGCCTCTATTCTGGGCAGGCTCACATACACCTCCACCCCAATCCTTCACACTTATGTTTGACAGTGCTCATATAGCATATGACAACAATTCAGTAATTTGGCATTTGAGCTTGTCCAAACCACTGCAGTTATTGATGGTTTTGCTGTTTGGGTTTCATAGATGGAGCAGGAGGGCCAATTCAGCATGCTGATCCACCTAGAGGCCATGCAGAGCCCCACCAGCCAGGATCTTCCTCTGTGGATTAGTTTACAGAACTAGGGCTAAAGTTTCTAGCAACCGCATGTATTGAACCCTACAGGACAGAAGGGAGTGTGAGTGGGCCACTAAGGAATATTTCTTCCCTGTTCACAAGAAAGTAAAGATTACAAAAGGTGGTCACATACAGGTGTCAGGCCAAGGCCTTATATGAGATCCATGGAGTGTTTTATTATTCATTATCACAGTGAAGGAGATAGTAAGTTGAGATTCAAATTTCTTTGCAGAAACACTTTTAATGTGTTTGCTTTTCCATTGGCAGATACAGCTGAGAAATGAGATTTTTTTTCTTCTAGTTCAGAAAAGTGTGGAAGGGTGTTTAGTACATTTACTACACTAAAGACACTTTGATGAATTTGAACGGTTATTGGTATTTATAAAGTGCACTTATATACAGTAGTAACAGTAAAAAGAAAGCAAAAAAAGGGGAAGTTAATCCTAGAAACATGATGATTTTCCCATAATATAGGTAACTCTGAATATTTTATTTATACCTGCCCAGCAAGATAAAGTTATCTGCCGCTTTAAGAATAAATATGCAAAGAAATACCTCCAGGCTGTTGCTTCCTTGTTTATTTATTTCAACAGGTCACAACCCCAAGTGGGATCACTCCATCAGTGGATTGGGTCTTGACAATCCTGAGTGTGTGGAGGATGCCCTTTTACAATCTTGGATGTCACACAGTGCACCACTTTCAAACGGACTGGCACCTCCTCCTGGTACCCTGGGGATTAGCTCAAGGCCAAAACCCTGCTCCATCTGCATACTGTTACACCATCTGTCTGCAGCTCCTCCTGCAACCTCAGGAACTGCAGCATCCAATCCGTGACTCAGCCCTCCAGCTGTGTCACTGTATGTGTTCCCCCTCAGCAGTCCTCTCACTCACTGCCTTGGTGCTACTTGCACAGAGGCTGGTAGAGGCATCCAGGCCTGCCTTCTACTCTGGGTTCCAGCCTAGGTACCCTCACCTCAGCAGTCTGGGCCTTCTCTCTCTGGCCTCATTGCACTACCCCTGGGCTGCTACTGCTTTCTTCTTGGGCCTACCAGTTCCCCAAAGCCTCCTCCCACAGAATGACTGCAGTCCCTACTCTTGCCTCACTTTCTCTCAGAGCATCTGCCTTTTCTCAGCCACCCCTTCTTTCAGCTCCTGGGATTTATAAGGCCCGCCTATTCCTGCCCAGCTGAGCCTCTTTAATCTGCTTTCTAAAGGGTTAATTGGCCCATCTGGCCTGCATTCAACCCTGCACCCCATCCCATTGCACGCATGATGCAGGCAGGATGCCATTTTAAAATGGCACCTGCCAGTCTGTCGGGGTCACAGGAAACAATACCTCTGAAAATGGAGTCATGCAAGGAAAAAGGTTGGGAACTACTGGGTGACTTGTTTTTTTTAAATGGGAGGAAGGGATTGTTGTAGGAAGGAGACTTTGAATGTAGAGACCTGGGTTCTGGTCCCAGCTTTGCTCTTATTTCACTGTGGCTATGTCCGCACTGCCAAAAGGGGTGGAGTTTTTAACGTGTTAGTTACCCTGGTGTAAAATCCATGGCATGACAAGGCACCTGCAGCATTTCCAGGGAGGTAGCTGAGTGAGATCAGCACTACATCCCTGCCCATAGTTGACCTCACCTAATTTATCTTGTGTCTCCACTAGAATTTCACAGCAGGATCGCTAACGCGCGTCAGTCATCTTGCAGCAAAACCACACCTTTCTTGGCCGTACAGACAAAGCATGGGTCACTAACTGAGAACTGCTCTGGGCCTGAGTCTTATGCAAAGTGGGGGTGAAGCACAGCCAGCTCAGAATGATAGGGCCAGATTCTCATCTTGTTTACACTGGAGCAAATCGCATGTCACAATGTGGAATTCAGTGGTATTGCGCTGGAATTCCAGTGCAAGTGGGATGAGAATCAGGTGTAAATGATCACACAAGGTGCCAGGCAGTGGACAGGTCAGCTGCGTCTTTGTTTGCCCATCTCAGCCTGAGAGTGTGAATGCGCGACAAGGTTTGGGTTACTGGGGAGGCAGGAGACAGGAGGATGCGAAACAAAGCATGATCTAAACATTAACACAAAGCAATGGAGGAGAAAAGTCCTTGTGATCATGGCACTAGCAGAGCAGGTGTCCAGCCCAGTGCCATGGGCCTGGGTATGGGTCTGGCACAAAGGTCAGGCCATGTTGACAAATGAAGAATACAAGGAAATTACAAAAATCACCACAGCCTCTGCGATGGACCCTGCAGCTTTCTAAGCAAGGCTTAGCTGAAAGGGAGCTTCCTTCTCTGGCATGTTCAGAATCACTACATCTAAGAGGAGTCTAGTATCCTGGCCCGGTCTCAAACTCAGAAAGCCAAAGCCCCACATCTCTCCTCCTCTTGTGAGGGAACCATTACAAGACACCACTCTTTGTAAAGCAGAGGGTGCTGACATGAAATAGAGCCCTGGTAGCATGTGTAGCAGCCAGGCACGCAGTATCCTGGTCTTCCAGCTAAGCTCCAGCACACGTACCGCACCTCAGTCATTGAGGAAGATAAACAAGCTGACAGGTACTCAGCACGGAGGAGGGGAGCTGGAGTAGGCTTGAGCGTGATGTGGAGGAAAATGAGTGTCAGTGGTTCTCACTCCTCTCCCTATCTGTGTGCATCTTTCAGAAATCTGCCGGCTGCTGGCAACCACACAATTACCAATCCAGCATCGGTGACAGATGTGCACAGTTGTGCCTCTGCCCCTGCTAGGGAGCCATCTGCCAACCATGTCAGCTATTCTAATGCCGAGGGGTTGTGATCCATTAGGCTGGAACTACACAGCACAGTTAAGATCAATATGATTTTTTTGCATCCTCCCGGCTTTCTTTTGATGTCCTCCCTTTGTGCTGGATTTGTGCTGCCCCACTTTCTGTTAATTTCTCTTTGGTCTTTCATTATGCATCTCCTGGACCTAGAAATGCAGTTCATGGATTTCTCTTTAGATGCCAGCTTGCTCACCTGACAGATTTTACTAAGCTCTTGTGACTCTGAATTAAAAGAGGCATTTTCAGTTCACAAGCAATTTTCCTAAGAGATTGACAAGTAGAGAGGACCCTGTCATCAAAACGCATCCTCTGTCTAAAAAGTTCTTCTAAGCTTAGTTGAATAAATGCAGCATTTGGGGCTGGAAATGCCATAGGTGATGTTTGGCAAATGTTTACAAATAGCTGTTTGTTCACTTTCTTTTTTTAATACAGAAAAGCTTGGCCAAATAAGAGGTGAATAGTGCAATACAGCACTAACCCAGCACAGCTCTTTGCACTAACATGGTAACTATTTTAAAATGAATCACATGCATTTTGAAACCCTACAGACCTGATTTGCAGAGTCGAGGGAATCCTGGATCACCTACTGAAGTACGTTGGGAATTGTGAGTGCTCAGCACCAGCACAAAATGATACTCTACACAAGACTCCTGGGAGCTGGGAGATAAATGTTATCATCTACACTGTGCAGATAGGGACCTGGGCCAGATACGGGACACATCTTGCCCAAGGTCACCTAGTGAATCAATAACGCAGCCAGGATTAGAACACAGGACTTCCTGACTCCAGAGCTTGTTCTTATTCCTCTATATACAGCATGGTCAGGATCAGCCACTTTGCTTAAACCTTGAATATCTGTGTCTGTTTCTTTCCCAGCTGCCAGTGTTTTATTATTTTCCAAGTGTTTTATTCCTAGAGATAGTGGTAGGGGGTCATGGATGCACCTAAATAGATTCCCATAAAGGAATCTCTAATTTTCCAGCACTGAGCAATTACTCCACTTTGGATGACTCAGCTTTTCCAGGTTTCCTTCCTCTTCATTTTTAAACCAAAGGCATGCATTTTTTTACCCTTCAGATGCACATGGAACAGCAGCTTCTAGTTCACAAATGGAGTGAGTACTTACACTGATCCTTGGAATTTCCAAGTCTAATCAGAATCTCAGCTGGCCCCTATGATGAGCAATCCAAAGGCCTCTCCAAGCTACCTTGACACAAGCAAGTCTGGCTTCTTTTTCACTTAGCACAAATTCTATTCATCTCTGCAAGGCATCGATCCTGAGAGTCATGCTCTTCATCAGTGCCAACTTGTGCTTTATTGTTCAGCTCTCTCAGATAGGGGTATCAGCAGCCAGGCTAAAGTATCTCTTTAGTGTTTGACTTCTCTCATCCAGTACCAGTGTATTGTCTTCCAGAACACGTTGTGTGCTCTAGTCTGTGCACATAAACCATCTCTGCAGTGTTTCTCGAAGAGTCACTTCACTCTGCACTTAGCCCAGTCACTCTTAACAGAAGGAAAATGAACAGATGTACTTCGGATAAAATTGCTTTCCAGTAGCTTCAGCCTCAAGTCATCTGTGAGTTCAACGTGGACATGCAGGGGTGGAATCCTGGCCCCAATGAGTTCAATGGCAAAACTTCCATTGACATCAATGAGATCAGGCTTTCGCTCCCAGTCACTTGACTAAGGGTTGTCTAGTTCCCCTATGGTTGGTCTGCCCAGGTCTAAGCTTGGACATTTTGAGAATTGCCCTTCTCCACCCCTCAAGTCTTTTCTCATCTCCAGATGGCCATTTGCATCATGTCCTTTCTGCACCCAATAAGGCTTCTGAAGCCAATGCAATGGTGCTCCATGCAGGGGCAACAGATTCTTCCTAAAAGTGGAGGGGCACAAGGTCCTGCCCCTCCATGGCCCCACCCCTGCCTCTCCTCTTCCCTCCAAATGCCACCCCTGGCAAAGCCAGAGGCCGGATCCTGGCTGGGGATCCCAGGCCCCTCCACTTGCCCAGAGTGGGAGGATCCAAGAGCAGCTCCTTGCCTATATCTCCACCCCACCCTACAGAGCAGGTGGAAGGTCCTTGGCTCCCCACAGCTGCCTGCATGACTGTTACCACCACCCAGCTCTGGCTTCTGGCCTGGAAGCAAGGCTGAAGAGCTGCAGCTGGGCCATGATAAGAACTGCTTGGGACAGCTATGGAGAGATGCGGACCTTCCATCTGCCTTGGACAAGTGTTCCAGGGGATGAGGTCATGGACCAGGGGCTGTGCTTGGATCCCGAATCTAGGGGGGTGGAGGGTCTGGCTGCCACTTGTACCCGGGCCAGGCTCCAATTTCCAGCATGGCCAGGGGCAAGGCCTCACGGGGAAGAGGAAGAGCAGAGGGCCGGGCGTGTGGTGAAAAGTGGACTTGACCTCCCTTTTCCGGCTCCCCCAGCTCCAAGCATGCCTAGTCAGAGAAGTGGGAAACTGTTACTGCTCCCTAGTGCCCAACAGGGACCCTTCCACAACACACCTCACCTCCAGAGATTTAGGCAGCAAGGGATATGACAGAGGCTGGTCATGAATCGAGTCCTCCCAGTACTGCAGCACGGGGGCATAGTGGAGACAAGGGCAAGGCTAGCTGCAAAATCAAAGTGATGGGAGCATCAGAAGAAATAATGGGGGAGTGGTAGACCATCCTGGAGGTTCTTTTGGTTTAAGGACTTTTTATTTAATAACATTTTTTTGAGAGAGATTTTGTTTGGATAAAGAACTAGACCATAGTGGCTATTAGCCAGGATGGGCAGGGATGCAACCCCATGCTGTAGGTGTCCCTAGCCTCTATTTGCCAGAAGCTGGGAATGGGCGACAGGGATTACCTGTTCTGTTCATTCCCTCTGACAGACCTGGCATTGGTCACTGTTGGAAGATAGGACCAGGGCCGGCCTTTGGGATGGGCTGTCTGGGCCCCCACCCAAGGCAGCCTGCCAAAGAGGGCACCGTGAGCAGGGTTTGGATTCCCATCTGGTCTGCCATGGCAGGCAGTCAGGCAGGTGAGCAGCAGCGCTGGAGAGGGAGCCCAGGGGAGAGATCCAAGCTGCAGGGGGCAGTTGAGTGACCAGCCATCAGAGCCAGATGACTCCTCCAGAGCAGGGGTGCCGCTCCTCCACTGAACTGGGGTGACGGGACAGGGGGAATGTGTGTGTGTGTGTTGCTGCCTCTCTGGGTCCGGAGTTGCTGGTGGCTGCTTGTGTCTGAACACAAGCCTTCAGGCTCCTGCCCCTGAGTGTTTTCTTAAAGAGATAGCACATGCCTACACTCAGGCACAAACACTCTCCCCTCAACACAACACACACTGTATCTCATGCACACACACTGTCACACACTTTCCTCAAAACACATAACACACATAACGCCAGGACTCCCTGCATTCAGGTCACTTCCCCACCTGGGCTGTGCTGAGGCGGCATCAGCTGCTGCTCTCCTGCCCTCTGCTTATGCAGCCCAGGGGGTGCACGTGGCAGAGGAGCAGCAGTCCAGTGGGGGAGCAAGCAGCAATGCCAGCTGCTTTGTGCATCCAGTGGGGTCAGTTTCCCCACATGGGTGCAGGAGAGGGATGCAAGGGGTAGGAGTGAAGGGGTTAGGGGCACAGGAGAGAGCTTGAGGACCCCTGAGCTTGGGGACCCAGTGCCATTGTCTCCCTTTCCTCTGCTCTCATCAGCCCTAATCCTAGCAGACCACTAATGTAGGTGGCACGCTGTGATGGTCCACACCCCTAGGGTCAGGGCAGCATGGGCTATCGGTCACAGTCCATAAAGCAGCCCTTCTGTGCAGGGCAGTGTGGCCTGGCGACCAGAGTCTATAGCACCACTCTTCGGTGCAGGGCAGTGGGGCCTAATGGCCAGAGTCCATAAAGCAGCCCTTTGGTGCAGGGCAGCATAGTCTAGTGACTAGAGTCTGTAGCATTGGGGCACCCCTTATGGGGTGTGGCTGCCCCAGTAGGGGGGCTCAGGCCCACCCGACTCCACCAGCCCCCAACGCAGGGCCCTAACAGTGGCATAGCATCTTACCACTGACTCAGCAGGGAGGTCCTACCGAAACACACTGAGCTTCCCCGGGTGGGAGGTACCACTCCATCACCCTCCCTGAGTCACTTCCTAGCAGAGTCTGAGTTGGGGTTTCCCATGAGGCACCAGGTCCTCTGTGTTTGGTAGAGCCAGTTATCTCCAGGGTTTCCTCCAGTCACCGGGGTGCAGGCAGGCCGTGGACGGCTTCAATTCCTGGTGCAGCCAGAGGCTGTGGCTGGCCCTCTACAGGTGCTTCCCCTACAGCCTCCCACCCAGAATGAGCTGGTCTCCCTCCCTTTATACTACTAGTGCACTTAGAGCATGCCCAATCTTGCCAGAGAGGCAGGATTTCTGCTGTCAATACCTGGGGCTTAACCCTGTCTGGGCTAGTAGACCCCATCACACACACGCAGCGACACTTTTCCATTATAAGAACCTGTTGCCAGTTGCTTATAATTGCCAAATGTTAACCATTTGGACTGAAATGTCTCATGTTGTGTATCTGCCTCAGGGTGCTTTTCTTTTTAAAGTCTCAGCAGCAGGGCCCCAAATCACCTTCATCTATACATTTGGCGACACAGATGCCCAGCGAGTGGACAGGGGAGTTTAAAAATCCAAAGACAGACCAAAACCAGAATATAATTTTTTTAAATAAATAAATAAATAAATACATTTTGGGTGAATTTCATGATTTCTTTGGCTCTGATTCATGATTTTTGAACCGTTGGGGTTGTCAATACTGAAACTCTCCAAAGAGTTTGTCTGCACTGGACAGTCTCCAGATCCAGAGCTTCCACGTGCAGACTGGACTGTGCATATGCCATTCCTGGGAAAGCAACTGACAACTGAGCATGCTCCAGCCGAGGAATGCAGGGGCTGAGCAATAATCTCCCTACAATTTCTCCTTCAGGCTACCAGGCCGCTGTGACACTGGGTACAAGAACTGAGAGCTCAGGGACTCTCTCTTCTGTGTTCTCAATGCTCCCCCTGCTGGCACCTAAGAGAAGGAGAAAACAGCCTGAGTGGAGTGCAGAGCAGTGAGGGAGTGGAGGGGGCGACAGGGAAGAGAGGAGTTCTGGTGGGAAAAGGGGTTGAGACAGGCTGTAGGTCAGGGGTCGGCAACCTTTCAGAAGTGCTGTGCCAAGTTTTCATTTATTCACTCTAATTTAAGGTTCCACGTGCCAGTAATACATTTTAACATTTTTAGAAGGTCTCTTTCTATAAGTCTATAATATATAACTAAACTACTGTTGTGTGTAAAGTAAATAAGGTTTTAAAAATGTTTAAGAAGCTTCATTTAAAATTAAATTAAAATGCAGAGCCCCCTTGACTGGTGGTCAGGACCTGGGCAGTGTGAGTGCCACTGAAAAGCAGCTTGCGTGCCGCCTTCGGCACCCGTGCCATAGGTTGCCTACCCCTGCTGTAGGTAAAGAGAATGACAGGGAGGCAGAGACAGGCTGTGGAGAACGCAGGAGCAGGAAAGGCGCAGAGAAAGGTTGCTGGGGTACATACTAGGGCCAGTGGCTCTCAACTTTCCAGACTACTGTACCCTTTCAGGAGTCTGTCTTGCATACCACCAAGTTTCACCTCACTTAAAGTCTACTTGCTTATAAAATCAGACATAAAAATACAAAAGCGTCAGCACGGTTCTACTGAAAAATTGCTGACTCTCTCATTTATACCATATAATTATAAAATAAATCAACTGGAATATAAATCTTGTACTTACATATCAGTGTATAGTACATAGAGCAATATAAACAAGTCGTTGTCTGTATGAAATGTTAGTTGGTACTGACTTTACTAGGGCATTTTATGTAGCCTGTTGTAAAAATATCTAGATGAGTTGAAGTCCCCTCCAGGAGACCTCTGCGTACCTCCAGGGGCACACATACCCCAGGCTGAGAACCACTGTGCTAGGGGACAGGGACAGAAGGGGGCATAGATTCATAGATTATAAAGTCAGAAGGGACTATATTGGTCATGCAGACTGACCTACTGTATAACACAGGCCATAGGACTTCCCTGAATTAATTCCTGTTTGAACTAGAGCAAAACTTTTAGAAAAACATCCAATCTTGTTTAAAAATCCCAGTGATGGAGAATCCACCATGACCGTTGGTCAGTTGTTCCAATGGTTAGTAACCCTCATTGTTAAAGAATTGTACCCTATTTTCAGTCTGAGTTTGTCTAGCTTCAGCATCCAGGCATTGGAAGAGCCCTGTATTATCACATTTCTGTTCCCCATGTAGATATTTATAGACTGTGATCAAGTCATCCCTTAATTTTCTCTTTGTTAAGCTAAATTGCTTGAGCTCTGCAGGGCTGCCGGGGGGGGGGGCAATTTGCCCCTGGGCCCAGCAGGGGCCCCCACGAGAATTCTTTGGCCCTGGCCCCATCTCCACCTTCCCCCAGCCGCCGCATCCAGAAGTGGCCCTGGATAGAGCTAAAGAGGCATGGCTGGGGCAGGGTCTGAGCTGCTCCCCACTCGGAGCTGCATGGTAAGGGGGCGGGGCTCCAGGCTGAGCAGCGGGAACTTAGGCCCCGCTGGAGCCACGCCACTGCAGCGCTGTCCAGGGCCTCCTGGACGTGGCGCACTGAGGCTCCGGGAGAGGGTGGAGGTGGGGGTAAGCAGCATGGCAGGGGGCTGGGGCTGAGGGGGGTTGGATAAGGGGCAGGGAGTCCCGGGGACAATTAGGGGACAGGGAGGGGGCAGAGGTTCTGGGGGTGGTGTTCAGGAGATGGGGAACAGGGGGTTGGATCATGGGCATTCCAGGGTTCTGTCAGGACTTGGCATGGGGGGGGCTGTGGATAGGGGTCGGGGCAGTCAGGGGACAGGGAACAAGGGGGTTTGATGGGGGGTTGGGTCCCAAGGTGGTGGTTGGGGAGGGGGTGTTGGGTGGGGTGGTGAAGGGACAAGGAGCGGGATGGGTCGCAGATTCTGAGGGGGGCAGTCGGGGGGCAGGAAGTGGATGGGGGGTGGATAGGGGGCAGGGCCAGGCTGCTTGGGCAGGCACAGCCTTCCCTACCCTAAAGCTCATTCAGCAGTTTGAGGCTTGCAGACAGCTATTTAACACAAAGAGCCAAGCTGTTATCTTTTCCATGGGGGAGGGATCACATGAGAAGAGCAATATCCCATACCACCTACCTCTTTCCCAATCCTACCAAGAGAGACCCCCCCTCTCCTGCATTCCCCGAGGCTCCAGAGGGGTTAATTCAGTAGTTCTCAAACATTTATACTGGTGACCCCTTTCACATAGCAAACCTCTGAGTGACCCCCCCCCTTATAAATTTAAAAAGACTTTATATATTTAACACTATTATAAATGCTGGAGGCAAAGCGGGGTTTGAGATAGAGGCTGACAGCTTGTGACCCCCAGTAATAACCTCATGACCTCCTGAGGGGTCCTAACCCCCAGTTTGAGAATCCCTAGGTTAATTTAATTTTAGCATGTGAATGGACACACAGGTTGCATGTGCTATTTTGAGCATTTCAGTTTTCACAACGTAGGCTCATCCCAGATTCTAGAACAAGCTCAAATGCTTAGTTCGTGGAATATGTACATAAGCTATAATAAAGACAAACCTACAGTAACCATCTCCAGTTTGTGAGGGACCCCATAGAGCCAGTCTCTAGGAAACAGATACATTCATGGAGGTTAAGTCTATTAATGGCTATTAGGCAGGATGGGTAAGGAACGGTGTCCCTAGCCTCTGTTTGTCAGAGGGTGGAGATGGATGGCAGGAGAGAGATCACTTGATCATTACCGGGCACCACGTTGGGGACCACTGTTCTAAGCTAAAGTAACCCAAAGTTATGGAGACAGATATGAGTCAAGGAAGCCAGCGGAGTAGCAGAAACCTGGAAAAAGTCTGACTGGATGGGCTCAGGCGTCTGGTCACAAGCTGAAGTGGTTCAAAAAAGTGTTGGATTTCTTTTAAGCAAAATTTTTTTATTGTTTCTTTAAACAAACACAGCAAGCAGCAAATATTTGGCCACATACTTCTGAAACCCCAAACCATGTTCAGGTTTTGGCAGACTAATTTCAGCTTTTTAATTAAAAAAACCACAACAAATTTTGAAGGAAAGTAGACATTGTCTGATTTTTTCTGCTTTTTAAAAACCCCTAGTTTTGGATCCAAAAAAAGTTTTGATGGAAAATATTTGTCCAATCCTTTTAATGAGCTTTAGTGCCTTTTAGCACTAGCTGATGCTGAGAACCAGTGATATCTTGTAAAGGTGACTTGAAAAGAAGTTCTCAAAACTGGGTTTGTGCTGAGATGCAGAAGTTTCTTAAATGTTTATTTTTCCCAGGGCAGCCCGGGGTGGGGGGCGGAAGGGGTGGAAGTGGAGCCATTTGCCTTCAGCCCCACAGGGGCCCCTATAAGAATATAGTATTCTATAGTATTGCAATTTTTTTTATGGAAGAGGCCCCTGAATCCTCTGGGTAGCCCTGGAGCTCTGCGAGTCTACCAGTGTAAGGCAGGTTTTCCAGGAGAAGGGGAGAACAGAGGCAGAATGGTCTGTAACGACTAGAGGACACTCCCTGCAAAATTGGGAATTGAACCCAGAATTCCTGAGTCTCCTCATCCCTCTACTGTCAGCTATGAACCCACTGGCAAAGCGTGTGTATGATCCTCCCCTATTGGTAGTTCCACAGAAAGCAGGGTTTCTCAGCCCATGGGTTGGGACACAAAACTGGGTCGCCAAAATGTTACAAAAGGTCACGTGACAGTTCCTGCAGCTCCTGACCCATGGCACTGGCTGGGCTCACCTTCCTGCTCCAAGCACTGCAATCTCTGGGTCCCAGCATTACTCAGGTTTGGCCCAGCCGTCATGATGACAGGAAAAGAAAGAAAGAAGAAGTGGGACCGCTAAACACTGAGGATGGAGTGGTGGTTAAGGATAATCTAGGCATGGCCCAATATCTAAACAAATACTTTGCCTCAGTCTTTAATGATGCCAATGAGGAGCTTAAGGATAATGGTAGGATGACAAATGGGAATGAGGATATGGAGGTGTCATGGTATAAATCCCCACTCTAAACCTTAGCGTCCAAAAGATGGGGTACCAGCATGAATTCCTGTAAGCTCAATTACCAGCTTAGTACTTATAGCACTGCCACCAACCAGGAATTCCAGTGCCTGGTACACTCTGGTCCCCACAAAACCTTGCCCGGGGACCCCCAAGACCCAAACACTCTGGATCTTCCCACAAGGAAAGTAAATCCTTTCCCTCACTGTTGCCTCTCCCAGGCTTCCCCTCCCTGGGTTACCCTGGAAGATCACTGTGATTCGAACTCCTTGAATCTAAAAACAGAGGAAAATTCACTTTCCCCCCTCCTTCTCTCTCCCCCTCCCAGACGCTCCCTGAGAGAGAAAGTAATCCTAACACAGAGAGAAAATAACCTCTCTCTCCCCCTTCCCTCCTTTCTCCCCACCAATTCCCTGGTGGATCCAGACCCAGGCCCCTGGGGTCTCACCCGAATAAAAAAACAAGCAGGTTCTTAAACAAGAAAAGCTTTTAATTAAAGAGGGAAAAGCAGTAAAAATTGACTTTGTAAATTTAAGATGGAATATGTTACAGGGTCTTTCAGCTATAGACACTGGGAATACCCTCCCAGCCTAAGTAGACAAGTACAAATTAAAATCCTTTCAGCCAAATACAAATTTGAACTCCTTCCAGCCAAATACACATTTGCAAATAAAGAAGACAAACATAAGCCTAACTCGCTTTATCTATCTAGTACTTACTATTCTGGATCTATAAGAACCTGTATCAGGGAGATTGACGAGAAACCTGGTTGCACATCTGGTCACTCTCAGAACCCAGAGAGAACAACCACCAAATTCTAACAGTACACACACAAACTTCCCTCCCTCAAGATTTGAAAGTATCCTGTCCCCTGATTGGTCCTCTGGTCAGGTGACAGCCAGGCTCACTGAATTTGTTAACCCTTTACAGTCAAAAGAGACATGAAGTACTCCTGTTCTATTAACCCTTAACTATCTGTTTATGACAGGAGGTAGATATCACCACATCTGAGGTAGAAGCCAAACTTGAACAGCTTAATGCGACTAAATCGGGGGGCCCAGATAATTTTCATCCCAAGAATATTAAAGGAACTGGCACATGAAATTGCAAGCCCATTAGCAAGAATTTTTAATGAATCAGTAAACTCCAGGGTTGTACTGTACGACTGGAGAATTGCTAACAGTTCCTACTTTTAAGAAAAGGAAAAAAAAAAAGTGATCAAAGTAACTATAGGCCTGTTTGACATCAGTAGTATGCAATGTCTTAGGAAAAAAATTGAAGGAGAAAGTAGTTAAAGACATTGAGGTGAATGGTAATTGGGACAAAATACAACATGGTTTTACAAAAGTTAGATCGTGCCAAACCAACCTGATCTCCTCCTTTGAGAAGGTAACAGATTTTTTAGACAGAGGAAACGCAGTGGATCTAATTTGCCTTGATTTCAGTAAGGCATCTGATACGGTTCCACATGGGGAATTATTAGCTAAATTGGAAAAGATGGAGGATCAATATGAAAATTGAAAGGTGGATAAGGAACTGGTTAAAAGGGGAGACAACAACGGGTCATACTGAAAGGTGAACTGTCAGGCTGGAAGGAGGTTACTAGTGGAGTTCCTCAGGGATCAATTTTGGGACCAATCTTTTTGGGACCAATCTTTTTAATCTTTTTGTTACTGACCTTGGCACAAAAAGTAGGAATGTGCTAATAAAGTTTGAGGATGACACAAAGCTGGGAGATATTGCTAATACTGAGAAGATCTGGGATATCGTACAGGAAGATCTAGATGACCTTTAAACTGGAGAAATAGTAATAGGATGAAATTGAATAGTGAAAAGTGCAAGGTCATGCATTTAGGGTTTAATAAGAATTTCAGTTATAAATTGGGGATGCATCAGTTGGAAGTAACAGAGGAGGAGAAGGACCTCGGAGTATTGGTTG
Organism: Gopherus flavomarginatus; assembly: GCF_025201925.1. Lineage (NCBI taxonomy): Eukaryota > Metazoa > Chordata > Testudines > Testudinidae > Gopherus > Gopherus flavomarginatus. The sequence continues at coordinate 53,536,243 of NC_066624.1, forward strand.
ATCATAGGATGACTGAGCCACCAACGTGATATGGCCGGGAAAAAAGCTAATGCGGTCTTGGGAATGCATCGGGCGAGGTATTTCCAGTAAAGATAAGGAGGTGTTAGTACCATTATACAAGGCACTGGTGAGACCTCATCTGGAATATTGTGTGTAGTTCTGGTCTCCCATGTTGAAGGATGAATTCAAACTGGAACAGGTACAGTGGACAGCAGAGGTTAACAGAGGGAGTTTGCCTGGGGAGAGCCCACTGAGGCTTTAATCTTGTGGGCTTCTGTGAGTTGCTGCAACTGCTGAGGAAGCTCTTAGAAGAAAGAAATAATGGAAGGTGAGCATTCAGCTGTTGTAACCTGCACAGGTTGTGCCATGTTTGTCTTTCTTCCACAGGACAGAAGCGACTTTGTCTGTACGAAGTGCAAGCTGGTCTCCATATTGGAAGAGAAGGTTTGAGGTCTGGAGCAACAAGTATTGACCCTGCGTTGCATAAGAGAAAGTGAAGATTTCCTGGACAGATGTTAGGATATGCTTCTACGGGCACAACGTTCTGAAGAATTGGAGCAAGCTGTGCAGAGGGGAGAGAGGGACGGTGAAGAAATTTGGCAGCATGTGACCTCCAGAAGAAAGAGGAGCGTCCATGTACCAGCAACTGAGATTCAGGTGAGTAACCGTTTTCATGTTCTCTCCACAGGTACTAAATGCAGAGTGGACTAGATGATACATCTGAGGGAAGAGAGCAGAAGGAGACTCCACTGATTGGAAGGCATGTGATGCACTGTTCTAGGGATGGGGGTTCCACAACCACCACTCCCAAAAGAAGGAGGAGGGTGGTGGTGGTTGGGGACTCCCTCCTCAGGGGGACTGAGTCATCTATCTGCTGCCCCGACCGAGAAAACTGAGTGGTCTGCTGCTTGCCAGGAACTAGGATTCACAATGTGACGGAGAGACTGCCAAGACTCATCAAGCCCTCAGATAGCTACCCCTTCCTGCTTCTCCACATGGGCACCAATGATACTGCCAAGAATGACCTTGAGCAGATCACTGCAGACTACGTGGATCTAGGAAGGATAAAGGAATTTGAGGCACAAGTGGTGTTCTCATCCATCTGTCCTGTGCAGGGAAAAGGCCTGGGTAGAGACCGTTGAATTGTGGAAGTCAATGAATGGCTACACGGGTGGTGTTGGAGAGAAGGTTTGGATTCTTTGACCATGGGATTGTGTTCCAAGAAGTAGGAGTGCTAGGCAGAGACAGGCTCCACATAACGAAGAAAGGGAAGAGCATCTTCGCAAGCAGGCTGACTAACCTACTGAGGAGGGCTTTAAACCAGGTTCACCAGGGAAAGACCACCAAAGCCCTAAGGTAAGTGGGGAAATGGGATACCAGGAGGAAGCACAAGCAGCAGAGTGCAAGAGAGGAGGGCTCCTGCCTCAGACTGAGAAAGCAGGACAATCAATGAGTTCTTAAGTGCCTATACACAAATGAAAGAAGCCTGGGAAAAAAGCAGGGAGAACTGCAAGTCCTGACACAGTCAAGGAACTATGATGTGATTGGAATAACAGACTTGGTGGGATAACTCACATGACTGGAGTACTGTCATGGATGGATATAAACTGTTCAGGAAGGACAGGCAGGGCAGAAAAGGGGGCAGGGGGAGTTGCATTGTATGTAAGAGAGAAGTATTACTGCTCAGACCTCTGGTATGAAACTGCAGAAAAACCTGAGAGTCTCTGGATTAAGTTTAGAAGTGTGAGCAACAAGGGTGATGTTGTGGTGGGAGTCTGCTATAGACCACCAAACCAGGGGGATGAGGCTTTCTTCCGGCAACTAGCAGAAGTTACTAGATCGCAGGCCCTGGTTCTCATGTGAGACTTTAATCACCATGATATCTGCTTGGAGAGCAATACAGCGGTGCACAAACAATCCAGGAAGTTTTTGGAAAGTGTAGGGGACAATTTCCTGGTACAAGTGCTGGAAGAACCAACTAGGGGCAGAATTCTTCTAGACCTGCTGCTCACAAACCAGGAAGAATTAGTAGGGGAAGCAAAAGTGTATGGGAACCTGGAGGCAGTAACCATGAGATGGTAGAGTTCAGGATCCTGACAAAAGAAAAAAGGAGAGCAGCAGAATATGGACCCTGGGCTTCAGAAAAGCAGACTTTGACTCCCTCAAGGAACTGATGGGCAGGATTCCCTGGGAGAACAACATGAGGGGGAAAGGAGTCCAGGAGAGCTGTCTGTATTTTAAAGAATCATTATTGAGGTTGCAGGAAAAAACCATCCCAATATGTAGAAAGAATAGTAAATACGGCAGGAGACCAGCTTGGCTTAACAGTGAAATCCTTGCTGATCTTAAAACGCAAAAAAGAAGCTTGCAAGAAATGGAATATTGGACAAATGACCAGGGAGTATAAAAATATTGCTCAGGCATGCAGGAGTGAAATCAGGAAGGCCAAATCACACTTGCAGTTGTAGCTAGCAAGAGATGTTAAGAACAACAAGAAGGGTTTCTTCAGGTATGTTAGCAACAAGAAGAAAGTCAAGGAAAGTGTGGGCCCCTTACTGAATGAGGGGGCAACCTAGTGACAGAGGATGTGGAAAAATCTAATGAACTCAATGATTTTTTTGCCTCTGTCTTCACAAACAAGGTCAGCTCCCAGACTGCTGCACCGGGCAGCACAGTATGGGGAGGAGGTGACCAGCCCTCTGTGAAGAAAGAAGCGGTTCAGGACTATTTAGAAAAACTAGATGAGCACAAGTCCATGGGGCCGATGTGCTGGGTCTGAGGGTGCTAAAGGAGTTGGCGGATGTGATTGCAGATCCATTGGCCATTATCTTTGAAAAATCATGGCTATCAGGGGAGGTCCCAGATGACTGAAAAAAGGCTAATGTAGTGCCCATCTTTAAAAAAGGGAAGGAGGAGGATCCGGGGAACAGGCCAGTCAGCCTCACCTCAGTCCCTGGAAAAATCATGGAGCAGGTCCTCAAGGAATCAATTCTGAAGCACTTCAAGGAGAGAAAAGTGACCAGGAACAGTCAGCATAGATTCACCAAGGGCAAGTCATGCCTGACTAACCTAGTTACCTTCTATGAGGAGATAACTGGCTCTGTGGATGAGAGGAAAGCAGTGGATGTGTTATTCCTTGACTTTAGCAAAGCTTTCAGTATGGTCTCCCACAGTATTCTTGCTGGAAAGTTAAAGAAGTATGGGCTGGATGAATGGATTATAAAGTGGATAGAAAGCTGGCTAGATTGTCAGCCTCAATGGGTAGTGATCAATGGCTCCATGTCTAGTTGGCAGCCAGTTTCAAGTGGAATTCCCCAAGGGTCGGTTTTGTTCAATATCTTCATAATGATCTGGAGGATGGCATGGACTGCAGGCTCAGCAAGTTTGCAGATGACACTAAACAGGGAGGACTGGTAGATATGCTGGAGGGTAGGGATAGTATAGAGGGACCTAAACAAATTAGAGGATTGGGCCAAAAGAAACCTGATGAGGTTCAACAAGGGCAAGTGCATTAACTGTTACAGACTAGGGACTGACTGGCTAGGAAGTTCTGTGGAAAAGGACTGAGGGGTTACAGTAGACAAGAAGCTGGATATGAGTCAACAGTGTGCCCTTGTTGCCAAGAAGGCTAATGGCATTTTGGGCTGTATAAGTAGGGGCATTGCCAGCAGATCGAGGGAGGTGATCATTCCCCTCTGTTCGACCTTGGTGAGGCCTCATCTGGAGTACTGTGTCCAGTTTTGGGCCCCATACTACAAGAAGGATGTGGAGAAATTGGAAAAAGAGTCCAGCGGAGAGCAACAAAAATGATTAGGGGACTGGAGCACATGACTTATGAGGAGAGGCTGAGGGAACTGGGATTGTTTAGTCTGCAGAAGAGAAGAATGAGGGGGGATTTGATAGCTGCTTTCAACTACCTGAAAGAGGGTTCCAAAGAGGATGGATCTAGACTGTTCTCAGTAGTAGCAGATGGCAGAACAAGGAGTAATGGTCTCAAGTTGCAGTGGGGGAGGTTTAGGTTGGATATTAGGAAGAACGTTTTCACTAGGAGGGTGGTGAAGCACTGGAATGGGTTACCTAGGGAGGCGGTGGAATCTCCTTCCTTAGGAGTTTTTAAGGTCAGGCTTGACAAAGCCCTGGCTGGGATGATTTAGTTGGGGTTGGTCCTGCTTTGAGCAGGGGGTTGGTCTAGATGACCTCCTGAGGTCCCTTCCAACCTATGATTCTATGATGACAGAAAGGCTACTAGAATGATCTGAGGAATGGAAAACCTGTCTTATGAAAGGAGACTCAATAAACTTGGCTGAGGGGGGATATGATTGCTCTTTTAAATATATCAGAGGGATAAATATCAGAGAGGAAGAGGAATTATTTAAGCTTAGTACCAGTATGGACACAAGAACAAATGGATATATACTGGACACTAGGAAGTTTAGACTTGAAATTAGACGAAGGTTTCTAACCGTTAGAGGAGTGAAGTTCTGGAACAACCTTCCAAGGGGAGTAGTGGGGGCAAAAGACATATCAAGCTAAGTCTTGAAGCCAGATAAGTTTATGAAGAGGATGGTATGATGGAATAGCCTAATTTTGGCAATTAATTAATCTTTGATTATTAGCAGGTTAATATGCCCAATGGTCTGTGGTGGGATGTTAGATGGTGTGGGATCAGAGTTACTACAGAGAATTCTTTTCTGGGTTTTGGCTGGTGAGTCTTGGCCACATGCTCAGGGTTTAACTGATCGCCATATTTGGGATCGGGAAGGAATTTTCCTCCAAGGCAGAGTGACAGAGGCCCTGGAGGTTTTTTGCCTTCCTCTACAGCATGGGGCACAGGTCACTTGCTGGAGGATTCTTTGTACCTTGAGGTCTTTAAACCACGATTTGAGGACTTCAGTAACTCAGATATAGGTTAGGGATTTGTTACAGGAGTGAGTGGGTGAGATTGTGGCCTGCATTGTGCAGGAGGTCAGGCTAGATGATCATAATGGTCCATTCTGACCTTAAAGTCTATGAGTCCAGGTAGGCCAAATTTCTTCAAGTGTCACTGCAACCCCACAAGTAAGGTCACAGCTCCACTCACACAAATTTGGTCCAGGTGTGGCGGTGGGAGGGGGATGGGGACCAACTTGAGTGGAACTGCAACCCCTGAGGTTGCAGCAGCCAGAGCTAAGAGCCAAGCCCAGCTAGCCCCACAGCACAGGAACTGCAGGAGCCGCCACTGTGGGGTGAATGCCAGGCAGGACCCAACACCCCCAGGGGGCAGGACCCAACTGAAACCACCCCAGAGCCTCCACCCCCAGACTGTTTACTGGGTCATGATTTACAACTGGGTCCTGAGCCCAGAAAGGTTGAGAAACACTGAAATATAGGGTAATAGCCTCCTCCTACAACCAGTTACTCTATTAGCTCAAGTGGTAGCGTCTGTGCTGGAATAATACCATCACACCTCAACCCACCTCCGAGGGTGTCATGAAGATGAATTCATTAATGGTTGTGAAGTACACAATATGATGAGCTGCACAGAAAAGCCCATGAGAAAATTATCCTGCACTGTCTGGAATTAAATAAGGCCCGTGGCCACATGTTCAGTGATGAACATACAAAGAAATACTGAATAACTATCAACTGAGGGAGAACTACCCCACAGGGCAACTCATGAGGCAGCAATCTTTTGGAAAAAATACTCTGATCAGATAATTAAATACTGTATAATATATATGCATGGTGGCAGGGTTAAGTAAGGTTGCAGAGGCAATCTTCATTCTGACATTTCCCAACTTCTGAGTGCTTGCCTTTGCCCATCAATAATGTTCTTAAATTGTGTATGAAAGGACTACATTAAAACATTTACACTGCAGTTGTGTCTCGAGGGCATGACCAGACCATCAGAGAGCCCACAGACAAGACCACTGGTGGATGAGAAACAGGTTGGGGGAAGACGGGTAGCAAACATACTAAGATAGGCTCAGAGTGGCTAAGAATTGCGCACTTCTCAGCATCCACCCTGTCGAGAGGTCAGCTTTCCTTTCTGTCCGTTGGCAGAAATCCACCAGGGTCACTCAGAGATGTGCAACACAATAGGCCACAATGGAGCTGTAGCTATTTAACCAGGGCTGAATTGTCCTCAATAACCCTGGCCCCCATCTACACTGATGGGATATGCCAGGAGGGGTTCAAAGACTCTTTCCCTCACACTGAAATTCACTAATACAATTCACATCAGATATTCATAGCATTTTGTCACTGCCAGCTGGCCTGGATTTAGCCCAGCAACCTAGCTTTGAAAGGCTCCATATCCCTTTATCAGTCCCCTGAGCCACCCAGTCGTTCATCTGGTGAGATTTCATTTTGATTACACAAGCCCAAAGCAATCAATGTAAGAGGAAATTAAACAAAGGAAAATATGGATTTGCTCCTGATGTAAATACTGCGGAATCTGACATATCACTGTGAGGAGTGTTGTCCCGTGAAGAGCAGTTCAGTACAGAAGAAATATGGTCACCACTGTCCTGGGTAGCGGTGCTGTTGGGAAGCTAAGCTGTTTTACTGGGCAGGTGAGGGAGCTGTAGCAGAGAATGTATGAATGGGAGGAGTTCTCAAGCAAGTCTTCTCGATAGATGGACAATAAGTTTAAGCTACATAACAGGCTTTGTGAGGTTTTTCTCCTTTCCCCCCCAAAGCATGCATGCTAAGCCATCTATAGCAAAATCCCATTCTCAGCCATTCACAGGGGATCTCAGATCTGATAGGCCCCTCTCTATGCATGGAGGGAGAGCAGACTTTCAGTCGTGGATTCTGAGCCCCTATTGCCCTTTGCCTTGGGCAGCCATTACCCCTATGCAAAGTGATACAAACCATCACCATTCTGACCTGGTAGCATTTTCGCTCACATTGCATGGATGTGAATGACTGTGCAAAGAGCTGGGCAATAGAGGCTCAAGCCCGAGATCTGCCATGCAGAGAAGAGAGCAGAACTTTCCCATTATGGGAGCACTGGTGTGTTCGTGTGTCCATGCACATCTTGCATCTGTTTCTTAAGATAAAGAGAGAATTAGATATGCTCCTATTTAATATCTCCATTAATAATCTGGGGAAAGGAGTAAAGGGCATGTTACTGAAATTCACTAAATTGGGACACTAACTTGAGAGATGCTATAAACACCTGTGTGGACAGCAAGAGCTAGATAGTTGAGAACTGGCCCTCAGGTACCCCAGTGCAGATCCCAAAATAGCCTATTTAGATTTGATTTAGATAGAAACTAACAAAATGAGATTCAGCATGAAAAAATGCAGGTGAATACATCTTGAAAAATGATTCAACACGCCACTGTTGAACTGCTGGGAGAAGCCAGGAGGCAGTGATGCTGAAAGAAATGGAGGCAGAACAGCAGAGTTTGCAATGCAAGGTGGCAGCAAAGTAATTAATACTGTTTGTGGCTGTGTTCACCCAATATCATGTAACCCTGCAGGGAGGTAGTCGCCCGTCCACAGATGGCTCTGGTATGACTGTATTTGGAGCTGTCCTTTACTTCATTAGCAGAAAGTGGATGACAAACTGGAGGGCATTCAAGAAGAGCAAATCAACTGATTTAGGAGGTATAAGGAATTGCGTTAGCAGGAAGAGTTGCAAAAAAAGTTGTAACCCAAGAGTTAAATGTCTGCAGCTTGGTTAAGTGGTGACTAAGGGCTTGTCTACATTAAGGCTTCTGCAGTGTGAAGCTGCCTTGGTCTGGATAGCACAAGGCAGTGTAGTCAGGAGAAAGGGGACAATGTTAAGAGGGAGAATTTAAGGTGCACATCAGGAACACAGCTTAAGAGTGCAGTGGGTACAGCCTCACCTGCAGGGAAGGGATGGACACCTCCAAGATGAGCACGTTTAAAATTATACTAGAAATCATCAGAAAATGGGCCCTAGGGAACAACCTACCAGGGTTCGTATGTCAGACCCATGCCTCCTCCTAAACTACCGGGAGGTTTGCATTTCAAGCTACAAACCTCTGGGCTCTTCAGTTGTCTTGTGCTGTGCACAGGTTTGGGGATGATGACAGCACTGACAACTCGTGATTTTAATCACAAGTATCATGGTTACTGGGTCAGCTGTTCCTCTGGACCCTCTGGTCTCTCGGGGTCACACCTGGAGCCTTTACCCCTCCTTGGGTGAAATCATGTGATTCTCTTATTCTTAGGCTGGGCCCTGGGCTACAATACCATGTTCTTCAACCGTGGCTAAGCAGCAGGTCCCCCCAGGTGCAGCAATTGCACTTCTTTCCTGTTGGAGCAGTGACCAGTGCTGAAGAGTGATCAGACAGACAGTCTTTAAAGACTAACATCAGAAAGAAAAAAGATATTTAACAACTAAGAAGTCTACACAAATGTCTATTTCACCTAAAGCCCAACCATCCTGTGATGGTGAGGCGGTCAGGCCTGGCTTCCTCAAACACTGTAGTGGGTCCTGGGTGTCAGTCTGACAACTCATCTGACCTCTGGACAGAAAGTTTAACTTTTTATAGAATTGTAGCACCAGAGGGCTGGAAGGGACCTCGAAAAGTCACCAAGGCCAGCCCCCTGCGCTGGGGCAGGAGAAAACAACCCTAGACAAGCCCTTGTCCAACTTGTTTATAAAAGATGCCAATGATGGGGACTCCATCCAATCCAATTGCACAGCTTAACTTCCCTTATAGTTGGACAGTTTTTCCTAGTAATGAGCTCTGCAAACACGCTGGCCAAACAGGAAATGAGATTCAAAAGTTCACGGGCCTTTTCCTGGCTACCTGGCCAGTGCATCTGAGTTGAAAGCCCATTGCTTCTTGTTCTACCTTCAGTGGACATAGGGAACAATTGATCATCATCTTCTTTATAACAGCCCCTAACATGTTTGAAGACTGACCAGGTCCCCCATCAGTCTTCTTTTCTTAGGACTAAATATGCCCAATTTTTTCTACCTTTCCTCATAGGTCAGATTTTCATCTTTGTTGCTCTCCTCTGGACTCTCTCTCTATTTGTTCACATCTTACTCAAATTGTGGTTACCAGGGGGAACTGGGCACAGTACTTCAGCTGGAACCACACAGTGCTGAGTAGAATGGGACAATTACCTCCTGTGTCTTACATACAACACTCCTGTTAATACATGCCAGAATCATATTAGCTTTATTGTAGCTGCGTCACATTGACAACTCATTCAGTTTATGGTCCACTATAACCCCCAGATCCTTTTCATCGTCAGTACTACCACTTAGCCAGTTATTCCTCATTTTGTAGCTGTAATCCATTTGATCTGCTGGCTCCCACCTCTGGGCCTACATGGTGTTGTAAACAGAAGTATTGTAAACAGGCTGGAACTAGGAGGTAGAATCTTCACAGCAAATAGCTCGGGCATTGTCTCTTAACAACCCTGAAGTTTACTGTGAGGTGGCTTATCTTGAGCCACTCTTTTGGGTTTCCTTACAGTCGGCTATTAAATTAAACCAATATATACCTACAGTAAACATTCCAATAACCAGGTCATCCACAGTATTAATAAATTATTACAGAGCACACCACTTCTGTGACAGCCAGTCACGTGATATTTGGTGATTTTCTTAGAGCTCCAGCTTCTGGAGTTATGTGATTATGTGAGAATTTCAGCTTTCATTCAAAAAAAAACAAACAAAATAAAAACACGACAACCATATCTAGCCCTTGTGGTTAGAGAGAAATGCTTGAAAATGTCACTTGGTTACACCCTGAAGGCTCAGAAACAAGATGGCAAATAAAATAAACCTACAATTTATATATTTTTAAAACCCGTCACAGGGTCCACACAGGTCTCTGCCCTCCCGAGCCTGTGCTCTGCGTTGGCTAGTTCAATAAAGAGTCCCCATGCCTTCTTCAGTGCTTCAGCCTTGTGTCTTTATTTATGGTGCAACGGTATAGTCCCCCTTATTCCCGCAACAGCTATCCCCAGTCAGACCCTTCCCAAGGTCTGCTGGGCCTGGTCTACACTACAACTTTAGGGCACATTTAGTAGCGTTACCTCGATTTAACCCTGAACCCATCCACACAACGAAGCCCTTTTTTCTACTTAAACGGCTCTTTAAATCAATTTCTTTACTCTACCGCCGATGAGGGGATTAGTACTGAAATCGGGCTTGCTGGGTCAAATTTGGGGTAGTGTGGATGCAATTTGATGGTATTGGCCTCTGGGAGCTATCCCAGAATGCTCCATTGTGACTGCTCTGGACAGCGCTCAACTCAAATGCCCTGGCCAGGAAGACAGGAAAAGGCCCGTGAACTTTTTGAATTTCATTTCCTGTTTGGCCATTGTGTTTGCAGAGCTCATCAGCATGATGTGCACATTGCCAGGGCACATTACCCGGCCCGTACTTTGTGAGAAGTCTATAACCATGTCCCTCTTGTCACCACGCTGCTGTTGCCTCCTTGCCTGGTTTTGCACAAAACAATTGTCTGCTGTTGCTCTGACGGAGGGAGGGGCGACTGATGACATGGCATACAGAGAATTAAAAACAAAAGAGGTAGCTTTGCATCAAGGAGAAACAAACTGTCACAAAGAATGGCCCCCTCAAGGATTGAACTCAACACCCTGGGTTTAGCAGGCCGTTGATTTCACAGAACAAATCGGGGCAATTTCTTGTTTTGATCCACTCCATCTATCGTTTACATTTTAGGCTGGCAGTAGATGGTGTAGTGTGACTGCTAGCCATCATCATCTCCTGGGTGCTTGGCAGACGATGGGAATGACCTGGCTGAGTCACTCCCATGTCTGCCCAGGCGCTCCTGACTGACCTCACCGAGGTTGGCTAAAAGAGCACCCAGGAGTACGACGATGATGGCTACCAAGAGTAATGCACTGTCTGCTGCCAAAAGGCAATGAGTTGCTGCTGTGTAGCAATGCAGTCCCATGTCTACCAGCACCCAGGAGGCGTACGGTGACGGTGACCTTAGCGGGCTCCATGCTTGCCATGGTATGGTGTCTGCTCAGGTAACCCAGGAAAAGAGGCGTGAAATGATTGTCTGCCGTTGCTTTCAGGGAGGGAGGGAGCGGGGGGCCTGACAACATGTACCCAGAACTACCCGTGACACTGTTTTTGCCCCATCAGGTATTGGGATCTCAATCCAGAATTCCAATGGGTGATGGAGACTGCGGGAACTGTGGGATAGCTACCCACAGCACAACGCTCTGGAAGTTGACGCTAGCCTTGGTACTGTGGATGCAGTCCGCCGATGTAATACACTTAGAGCATTTTGTGTGGGTACACACAATCGACTGTATAAAAACTATTTCTAAAAAAACAATTTCTATAAATTTAACCTAATTTTGCAGTGTAGACATACCCCTGGCCCATGAAGCTCCTTGCCTTTGGTGAGGAGACCAAGGCCTGGTCTACACTATGCTTTTAAGTCGAATTTATCAACATTAAACCGATTTAACCCTGCACCCGTCCACACAACGAGGCCCTTTATATCGATATAAAGGGCTCTTTAAACCACTTTCTGTACTCCTCCCTGACGAGAGGAGTAGCATTGAAATCGGTATTGCCATGTCAGATTACGGTTAGTGTGGCCGCAAATCGATGGTATTGGCCTCTGGGTGGTATCCCACAGTGCACCGCTGTGACGGCTCTGGAAAGCGATCTGAACTCGGATGCACTGGCCAAGTAGACAGAAAAAGCCCCGTGAACTTTTGAATTGCATTTCCTGTTTGCCCAGCGTGGAGCTCTGATCAGCACGGGTGGCCATGCAGTCCCAAATCCAAAAAGAGCTCCAGCTTGGATGATACAGGAGATATTGGATCTGATCGCTGTATGGGGAGGCAAATCTGTTCTATCACAGCTTCTATCACAGCTCTGTTCCAGAAGACGAAGTGCCAAAGCATTTGAAAAAATCTCCAGGGTATGATAGACAGAGGCCACAGCACAGTGCTGTGTGACAAGCATAACAGAAAGCCAAAGAATCAAATGGATGCTCATGGAGGGAGGGAGGGGGTACTGAGGACTCCAGCTGTCCCACAGTCCCCGCAGTCTCCGAAAAGCATTTGCATTCTTGGCTGAGCTCCCAATGTCTGTAGAGTCAAACACATTGTCCAGGGTATATCTCATCAATTTACCCTGCCTCTCCCCCTCGTGAAAGAAAAGAGAAAAAATTGTTTGACTTTTTTCAATGTCACCCTACGTCTACTGCATGCTGCTGGTAGACGCGGTGCTGCGGCACTGAACAGCAGCATCCTCTCTCCTCCCCTCCGGCAGACGGTACAGTACAAAATGACTGATAGCTGTCATCCTGTGAGTGCTCCTGGCTGGTCTCGGTGAGGTTGGCTGGGGGCGCCTAGGTAAAAATAGGAATGCTCCCGGTCATTCCTGGCAGATGGTACAGAACAGCTGGTAACCATCTTCATCATAGCAACTGGGGGCTGAGCTCCATCACCCACCCCTTTCATGTCTAAAGAAAAGATTCTGTACTGCCTGGACTATCATAGCAGCTGGAGGCTGCCTCCCCCTCATTTTATCTCACTAAAAAAAAAGTCAGTGTTTCTTATTCCTGCATTCTTTATTACTTCATCACACAAATGGGGGGACACTGCCACGGTAGCCCAAGAGGGAAGCAATAAGTGGGATTGTTGCAGGGGCACCCCCTAGAATGGCATGCAGCTCATCATTTCTGCTGGATCTGACATGGAGAAGCTGTGCTCTCTGGTTCTCTGGTACACTGGTTCTTTAGTACACTTGCCCCATATTCTAGGCAGGACTGACTATTTTTAGATAATATAAAGGAGGGAATGACCCAGGGAGTCATTCCCATTTTTGTCTTTGTGCCCCCGGCCAACCTCAGCGAAGGCCAGCCAGGACACCCATGACAGCAGGAGACGGTACAGAAAGACTGATAACCGTCATCTCATTGCCAATTTACAATGGCACAGCAGACTGTACAGAATGACTGGTAACCATCTCTGCTACCTTACAAAGGCAAATGAATGCTGCTCTGTAGCACTGCAGTACCGTCTCTGTCAGCAGCATCCAGTACACATACGGTGACAGTGACAAAAGGCAAAAATGGGCTCCTTGGTTCCCATGCTATGGCGTCTGCCAGGGCAATCCAGGGAAAAAGGGCGCGAAATGATTGTCTGCCGTTGCTTTCATGGAGAAAGGAATGAGTGATGACATTTACCCAGAATCACCTGCAACACTGTTTTTGCACCATCATGCATTGGGATCTGAACCCAGAATTCCAATGGGCGGGGGCGACTGCGGGAAAAGACGGTTACTCACCTTTGTAACTGTTGTTCTTCGAGATGCGTTGCTCATATCCATTCCAGTTGAACGTGCACGCGGTGTGCACACACCTGTCGGAAGACTTTTTTACCCTAGCAACACTCGGCGGGTCGGCTGGGTGCCCCTGGAGTGGCGCCGCTATGGCACCATATATATACCCCAGCCAACCCGGCCACCCTTCAGTTCCTTCTTGCCGGCTACTCCGACAGTGGGGAAGGAGGGTGGGTTTGGAATGGATATGAGCAACACATCTTGAAGAGCAACAGTTACAAAAGGTGAGTAACCGTCTTTTCTTCTTCGAGTGATTGCTCATATGCATTCCAGTTAGGTGATTCCCAAGCCTTACCTAGGCGGAGGGGTCAGAGAGAGATGTGGCAGCGTGCAGAACTGCTGAGCCAAAGGCTGCATCATCTCTAGACTGTTGGACCAGAGCATAGTGCGAAGCAAAGGTGTGGACTGATGACCAGGTCGCTGCGCGACATACCTCCTGGATAGGCACGTGGGCCAGGAAGGCGGCTGATGAAGCCTGAACTCTGGTAGAATGCGCCGTGAGATGGCCCGAGGGGACATGAGCCAGGTCATAGCATGTGCGTATGCACACCGTTACCCAGGAGGAGATCCTCTGGGAGGAGGTGGGTAGACCTTTTATCCGTTCAGCTACCGCCACGAACAGCTGGGGAGATTTCCGGAAGGGCTTTGTCCGCTCAATATAAAAAGCAAGCGCCCTACGGACATCTAAGGAGTGTAACTGTTGCTCCTGTCGAGAGGAGTGGGGCTTCGGAAAGAAGACCGGGAGGAAGATGTCCTGGTTGGTATGGAAAGCCGACATTACCTTAGGGAGGAACGCTGGATGAGGTTGCAACTGTACCTTGTCCTTGTGGAAGACAGTATACGGTGGGTCCACCGTAAGTGCCCGGAGTTCGGAGACCCTTCTGGCCGATGTAATGGCCTCCAGGAAGACTGTCTTCCATGACAGGTGTAGGAGCGAGCAAGTCGCCAATGGCTCAAAGGGCGGATGCATAAGTCTGCTTAGGACTAAGTTGAGGTCCCAGGTGGGGGCAGGGCGGCGTACTGGGGGGTAGAGGCGCTCCAGGCCCTTAAGAAATCTAGAAACTAAGGGGTGGGAAAACACGGAGTGGCCACTTTCTCTGGGATGGAATGTACAGATAGCCGCCAAGTGCACCCTCAGAGAAGATATCGCCAAGCCCTGTTGCTTAAGAGACCAGAGGTAGTCTAAAACAGTGGGGATCGAGACCTCAGAAGGAGCAACATTCTGCTTTGCACACCGGCAGGAGAAACGTTTCCACTTAGCCAGGTACGTAGATTGAGTGGAAGGCTTTCTGCTGCTTAGGAGAACACGCTGTATCGGAGCGGAACAGCGTAACTCCGATCTGTTTAGCCATGCTGTGAGGTGAAGGGCCTGCAGGTCTGGGTGGCAAAGACTGCCGTGGTCCTGCGTTATGAGGTCTGGAAGGAGAGGTAGGGTAATCGGGCTGTCCAGGGACAGGTTGAGCAGTGTGGTGTACCAGTGTTGTCTGGGCCACGCTGGCGCAATCAGAATCAGATGCGCCCTGTCCCTGCAGAGTTTTATTAGGACCTTGTGAACCAGACGGAATGGTGGAAAGGCGTAGAGCAGATGGTGCTCCCATGGCAGGAGGAATGCGTTCGTGATCGATCCCGGCGAAAGACCCTGGAAGGAGCAGAACGCTTGGCATTTTCTGTTCGTGCGAGAGGCGAACAGGTCTATGAGGGGAAAGCCCCACCTCCGGAAGACCGAATGAATAACGTCCAGTCTTATCGACCATTCGTGACAGAGGAAGGATCTGCTCAGCTGATCTGCTAGAGTGTTCTGAACCCCTGGGAGAAAGGATGCTACCAGGTCTATCGAATGGGCTATACAGAAGTCCCAGAGTCGAATGACCTCTTGACACAGGGGTGAAGAATGAGTCCCTCCCTGTTTGTTGATATAATACATGGCCGTTGTGTTGTCCGTAAACACTGAGACACAACAGCCACGAAGGCGTTGCTGAAACGTCTGGCATGCGAGGCAGACTGCTCTCACCTCCCGGACGTTTATGTGGAGCGACAGCTCCTGTGATGTCCAAAGGCCCTGGGTGCGAAGGTGACCAAGGTGAGCCCCCCAACCGAGAGATGATGCATCTGTCATTAGGGACAGCGACGGCTGTGGTGGATGAAATGGTAGCCCTGCACACACCTGGGAGGGAGTCAGCCACCAGTCAAGAGAGCGTAAGGTGCTCAGAGGAACGGTCACCAGAGTGTCTATTGGGTCCCTGCCTGGACGGTAGACCGAGTTGAGCCACATTTGAAGGGGCCGAAGGCGGAGCCTGGCATATTTGGTCACATAAGTGCAGGCGGCCATGTGGCCTAGTAGGCCGAGGCACGTGCGAGCCGAGGTGACCGGGGAGTTCTGAAGACTGCGAATGATTGCCATCAGTGTCTGGAAGCGTGGCTGAGGTAGGTAGGCTCTGGCTCGAGTGGAGTCCAGGGTTGCCCCTATGAAGTCCAGCCTTTGTGTGGGAACCAGTGTGGACTTTTTGGCATTGAGGAGCAGCCTCAACCGAGAGAATAGGTCCGTGATTATGTTCACGTGCTGACTGACCTGAGTCTGGGAGGTTCCCTTGATGAGCCAGTAGTCCAGATACGGGAATACATGGATCTGCCGCCAGCGGAGGTGGGCGGCGATGATGGCCATGCACTTAGTAAACACCCTCGGGGCTGTAGAGAGGCCGAAGGGGAGGACTGTGAATTGGAAGTGCCAGTGACTGGCTACAAAGCGAAGATACCTCCTCTGTGGAGGGAAGATGGCTATATGGAAGTACGTGTCCTTCATATCGAGGGCAGCATACCAGTCTCCAGGATCCAAGGACGGGATAATAGTCCCCAGGGAGACCATGCGGAACTTCAACTTGAGCATAATCTTGTTGAGGCCTCACAGGTCTAGGATGGGCCTGAGGCCTCCCTTGGACTTGGGGATCAGACAGTAGCGGGAGTAAAACCCTTTCCCCCTCTCGTCTGGTGGTACCTCCTCTATTGCTCCTGTGGTGAGGAAAGACTGCACCTCTTGTAAGAGGACTTGCTCATGAGAGAGGTCCCTGAAGAGGGACTGGGTTGGGGGGTGGGAAGGCGGGGATGAAACAAAGTGAAGGCGGTATCCTTGTTTCACCATCCGTAGGACCCAGATGTCTGAGGTCAATTGGGACTATGCAGGGAGGAAGTAGGAGAGGCGGTTGGAGAAGGGAGGAGAAAGATTCTGTCCTGAAACTAGTATGCCGTCCTCGTGCGTACCTTCAAAAGGTAGACTTAGGACCCGGAGGTGCTTTTGTGGGGCCGTTGTTCTGACCCCCTTGGGTCTGGACTGGTGTCTACGGCCACCTCTCCCGCGCCTTCTGCTGAAGTCTTGTCTGTGTCGGGGCACAGAGTAAGGCCGGTGAGGTTGGGGCCAGAAGGGTCTGCTCTGGGTCACAGGTGTATGCATGCCCAAAGAGTGCATGATGACCCTGTTGTCCTTTAAACTCTGCAACTTGGGGTCAGTCTTTTCAGAGAACAGACCCTTGCCATCAAAGGGTAAGTCCTGGATGGTGTATTGGAGCTCGGGTGGCAGGTTGGAGACCTGTGGCCATGAGATACACCTCATGGTGATACCTGAGGCCAGAGTTCTGGCTGCCGAGTCGGCCGCATTGAGAGAAGCCTGGAGGGAGGTTCTAGCCACCTTCTTCCCTTCAAGGAATGTGGCAAATTCCTGGCGAGAGTCCGGCGGTAGAAGATCTGAGAATGTACCCACCTCCGCCCAGGTGTTGTAGCTGTAATGGCTCAGGAGGGCCTGCTGGTTGGCTACCCTGAGCTGCAGGGCACCTGCCAAATACACCTTGCGGCCCAGTAGGTCCATCCGCCTAGCCTCCTTTGATTTGGGGGCTGGTGCCTGTTGGCCGTGGCGTTCCCTCTCGTTGACCGATTGGACAACTAACGGGGAGGGCAGAGGGTGAACATAGATACTCATACCCCCTAGAGGGCACCATGTATTTTCTCTCAACTCCCTTTGCCGTAGGGGGAATGGAGGCTGGGGACTGCCATAAGGTGTCAGCAGTGGCCTGGACGGTTTTGATGAAAGGCAAAGCCACCCTAGTGGAGGTATCTGCCAACAGGATGCTGACAACTGGGTCCTCAACCTCCGGGACTTCCTCTACGGGAAGATTGATGTTGAGCGCCACTCTCCTAAGTAGGTCCTGATGGGCTCTGAGGTCTATCGGCGGGGGCCCTGATGATGAGGTCCCTGCCACCGCCTCATCTGGGGAGGAAGAGGACGATAGACCAGGAATGAGGGGGTCCGGATGGCCTCCTGCTTCTGGGTCGGTTCCTGCTCCAGCGGTACCGGGGAACCTGGTGGATGGGATATCAGCTCCTCTGTCCCAGCTGGAGGGAGACGGCTAATGGTGGCCTCTGGGGCTCGATGCTCTGAGGAAGTGGAGCGGGTCTGGAGCAATGGGGCACCCTGGCCCTCATGGCACGCCCAGGGTGTCCAAAAGGACCACTGGTGAGATCCCGGGTCCTGAGACCGGACCTCCTGGAAGACCCTGGTAGGCACCTCCGTATCTCGCTCCTGGTCATAGTAACTGTCCGCGTGGGAGGACACAGACGACTGCCTGGACGGCCATGGAGGAGCAGAGAAACCTTGGGCTGAGGTTCCGACGGACCTCGCTCCCTTCTTTAACGGGGACCGGTGCCGGTATGCATAGCGGTACTAGGATCGAGATCGGGACCTGCGACCTGACCGGTGCCAGGAGGTCGACCGAGATCTCGAGTCTCTGCGGTGTGAACGGCTCAGAGAGGTACGGTGCCTGAATCAACACCGAGAGCTGGAGCGGTGCCACGAATAGTGAGGCGGAGAGTGGGAGTCTGACCGGTGCCGCGAGTCCGACCGGTGCCGTGTAGGGGAACGGTGGCGGGACTGCGAGCAGCATCGAGAGTGGGAGCGTTGTCTCGACCTGGAGCATCTATGGGACCGAGATCTTGAGCCGTGCCAGTCCACTGTGCCGACGGACGGTGGTCTAAGCAGGGTCGGCTTGCCCCGAGATTGGATTACCCACACCAGCGGTGCTGGGGGTAGAGGCAGTGCCAAATCCGTCAAGGCGATTAAGTCTCTCACCGCCAAATACACCTCAGGCGTGGATGGCATGGTGAGCTCTATCGCGGCACGCGCCGGGGAGCTATGAGGTGCCGGACTCGACGGCCCTTGCAGGATCGAAATCAACGGTGCCGATTTAGTCGGTGCCGTGGCGGGTATCGGCGCCGGGCGGTCCGAACTGGGTGCGCTCTTTGGCTGCGGCATAGTTGGCACCAAGGCAGCAGAAGTCTTGGCCTTCTTCGACCTCGGGGAGAGGGAGCGACGCGGAGTCGACTTCAGTGCTGGTGTCGGCCAGTGCCGAGAGTCCTTAGGCGTACTGGTGCGATCTGGTGCCGTAGGGGTGCCTCTGTTCACCGACTGACCAGCGCTCGGTACCGAAGGTGGTGGTGTCAAGGCCGCCTCCATGAGGAGCTGTTTTAGTCTGATGTCCCGCTCCTTTTTAGTGCGCGGCTTGAAAGCTTTGCAAATAGGGCACTTAGCTGTTAAGTGCAATTCCCCGAGGCACTTTAAACAGGAGTCGTGTGGGTCTCCTGTTGGCATTAGCCTGTGACAGGCCGAGCACAGTTTGAAACCCGGTGAGCCGGGCATGAGCTCCTGTGCCGGGTGTGGGGAAGAGGCTACTCCCCGAACCCCACTAAGTAATACTAAACTAACTATGCTATTAAGTAAGAACTTATAACTGAGTTTATCTATCTATCTATATAAGAATAATAACTATGTACATGATAACAACGAGAACTACGAGTAGCTAGGGAAGGTGGAGGTCAGCTAAGCCGCACTCCACTGTTCCAATGACCAACACGGGCAGTAAGAAGGAACTGAAGGATGGCCGGGTTGGCTGGGGTATATATACAGTGCCATAGCGGCGCCACTCCAGGGGGCGCCCAGCCGACCTGCTGAGTGTTGCTAGGGTAAAAAAAAAGTCTTCCGACGAACGTGCACACTGCACGCGCACACCTAACTGGAATTCATATGAGCAATCACTCGAAGAACTATGGGATAGCTACGGGATAGCTACCCACAGTGCAACGCTCCAGAAATCGACACTAGCCTCGGTACATGGATGCACACCGCCGAATTATTGTGCTTTGTGTGGCCGCGTGCACTTGACTTCATACAATCTGTTTTACAAAACCAGTTTATGTAAAATCAGAATAATCCTGTAGTGTAGACATACCCCAAGATGTAAACCTCCTGTCCTGTCCCCTCCCAGGCTAGCCTCCCCACTGAGCTTCTCCAGGGCTTTTATAGCCCTCCCTCTTCCTCAGCCCAGCTTTCTCTACTTAGATCAAGTCATTGCTGTGAGCTGGCTCTCGTTAAGGCCTGCAGCTGGGCTCTCTGCTGGCTGCCCAGGCCCCTACACCTGGCTTCCCTACCAGAAAGCAGGGCTGTGCCAGCCTTTTGGCAGGGCATTCAAGAGGTTTTACCACAGACCTGCCACACATCTCCCCCCTTCAGGAAGCTGCCAAGCTCCACCTGTCCCTGCCCCTCCTTGGCAGGATTAATCTGCTCCTTGGCGGGAGCCTCTGTATCCCCACTGTGGGTTCCTGTGGACCCTCTCTGGTGTTACCAGGTCCCCCCCACATCCTCAGAAGGGACAGGTCTCCCCTCTATGTCCTTTAACCCAGCAGAACCCGCACTCCTACTCTACCTGCGGCTGGTGGCCTAGGTACCCCACCTCTGGGTTCTGTTCCCTGGCCCTGGCCTTCCTTGGATTCCTGGGTGCTACACTCTTGGCACCCCTCCCCAAAGGTCATTTGTTGCCCCATAGCCAAGTCTTCACCTTGTTTTCTAGGAATTTCCCTGCTAGCCCTCCCTTTTCCCCCTGTCCCCGGGGGAGGGGGTTCTTTTGCCTTTAGGGGTTTGGGCTTCCCCTTACCCTCTTTTAGCCTTTCCCTTGGTATTATAACCTAGTCCCAGATTTGGACCTTAGCGTCCAAAATATGGGGGTTAGCATGAAAACCTCCAAGCTTAATTACCAGCTTGGACCTGGTAAAGCTGCCACCACCCAAAAAATTAGAGTGTTTTGGGGCACTCTGGTCCCCCCAAAAACCTTCCCTGGGGGATCCCAAGACCCAAATCCCTTGAGTCTCACAACAAAGGGAAATAAACCTTTTTCCTTCCCCCCTCCAGGTGTTCCTGGAGAGAGAGACAGAAGCAAGCTCCATGAATCTAAACAGAGGGATTCCACCCTCCCCGTTCCCAGCCTTGGAAAACAGAAGTACCGAGAGTTAATCTCTCTTTCCCCCTCACCCAGAGGGAATGCAAAGTCAGGCTAGTAAATCTAACACACACAGATTTCCCCCTGCCTTCTTCCTCCCACCAATTTCCTGGTGAGCTGCAGACTCAATTCCCTGAAGTTCCCCACTAAAGAAAAACTCTAACAGGTCTTAAAAGAAAGCTTTATATAAAGAAAGAAAAATACATAAAAATGGTCTCTCTGTATCAAGGTGACAAATACAGGGTCATTTGCTTAAAAGAATATTGAATAAACAGCCTTATTCAAAAAGAATACAATTCAAAGCACTCCAGCAACTATAGACATGTAAATACAAAAAGGAAAACAATAGAAACCTTACTGCCTTACTATATTGTACTTACAACTTGGAAACAGAAGATTAGAAAGCAGGAAACAGAAATCACTTCTCATAGCCGAGAGAGTGCAGGCAGAAGACCCAAGAACAAAGGACTCACACACAAGAAACCCTCCACCCAGATTTGAAAAAGTCTTGTTTCCTGATTGGTCCTCTGGTCAGGTGTTTCAGATTACTTCTTTCCAGGTGTAAGAGACATTAACCCTTAGCTATCTGTTTATGACACTTGGGTATTCTGTAGCCCCTGCCTCAGGCGCTACACCCTGACTCTGAGCTTCCCCCGATTGGGGTCCCCAGTCACCTCCCAATAGGACTGGGTAGGCTAAGTTCTGCACTACACCCACCCGGTGCCACCAGAAGCGCCCTGGACCTCTATAGGCACCCGGGCCATCGGAAGCTCCAGGTTTCTCCATGGATGCATCTCAGGGCCACCCTTGCCCCTAGAATCACCCAGTGGGCTTCACCAAACCCCTCTGCATCGGTGAGCAGGAGGAGGCAGAATCTACTACTCCCTCCCAGGGCTTACCCCCTGACAACTATATGAGTGTGTTGCTGGGGGGATCTCTTCGCCCCCCTTCCGGCCCCCAGTCTGCCCACAAAAGTCTGCCAGCCCACACTCCATCTGTGGACAGTCCTGCTTCTTATGGCCCGGGTGTCTGCACTGCCAGTAGGTCAGTTCTCTGCTGCGGGTGGGCCCTGGGTCTGGGACCCCTCTTGGGAGTAGCATTCAGCAGGCTTCTCCCCGGCCGCATTCCCGTGCTGGGCTTTATTACCTGCCAGGGCCCCTCTGCTTCTCTGTTAAGTGGACCGTATCAGCCACGTGGCCCGGCTGATGCCTTCGGACCCACACGTGTACTGGGTCCAGGAGTCCCATGAGGAATTGTTCCAAGACCACTTGGTCCATGACCTCCTCTATTGTCTAGGCTGTGGGCCTGAACTGCCAGGTGGCCCAATCCATCAGTCTCTGGGCGAATGCCCTGGGCCGCAAGCCCTCCATCCAGCGGGCCGCTCAGAACTGCTGAGGGTATTTCTCAGTTGGGAGTCCCACATGGTCTAATATAGCAGCCTTTACCGCTTCATAGTCTCTGGCCTGGGCCTCACCCAAAGCCATGAACACAGCTTGGGCTTCCCCTCCCAGGTACAAGGCTAGCCGCAGGGCCCAGGACATCTGCTCCCAGCCAGCCAATGTAGCCCCCCGTTCAAAAGTCCCCAGAAATGCATCAGAGTCATCTGCAGGGTTCATCTTGCAAAGCCCCACCCTGGCATCCTGGTTCCATCCCCCACTGCCAGACTCACCTTTCCTTGGAAGAGCTGTTGTTGGGTCACCGATTGTTCCCTGATAAACTCCTGGAGTGCCATCTGTCGGTCCACCTGCCAGGTCATCAGGGCCTGTTGTTCTGTCTGTTGGGACTGTTGCATTTCTTGCACTGTGGTCACCAGCCACTTTAGGGTCTCCTCCATCTTGGCAGCTCCCAGTAACAATGGCTAGGAGGATCCCAGACAAGCTCTCAGTGTCACAGGGTCTTCACAGGTCTCCACCCTTCCAAGCCTGTGCCCTGCATTGGCTGGCTCAATAAAGAGTCCCCACACCTTCTTCAGTGCTTCAGCCTTGTGTCTTTATTTACAGTGCAACAGTATAGTTCCCCCTTATTCCCACAACAGCTATCCCCAGTCAGACCCTTCCCAGGGTCTCCTGGCCTGTGAGGCTCCTTGCCTTTGGTGAGAAGACCAAAATGTAAGCCTCCTGTCCCCTCCAAGGCTAGCCTCCTCATGGAGCTTTCTCCAAGGCTTTTATAGACTTCCCCCTTCCTCAGCTCAGCTGTCTCTACTTAGCTCAAGTCATTGCTGCGAGCTGGCCCTCATTAAGGCCTGCAGCTGGTCTCTCTGCTGGCTGCCCAGGCCCCTGCACCTGGCTACCCTACCAGAAAGCAGGGCTTGGCCAGCCTTTCGGTTGGTAAGGCATTCAAGGGGTTTTACCCCAGCCATGCCACAACCCCTCATGATTTTTAAGACTGCCTCATGACTTTGGAAGCCTAACTTGTGATTTTTGACTGTTTGCCTCTGACCACCCTGTAATGATAACATATGCGATATAACTGAAGGGATGCCATACTGCTGAAAGCAGCCCTCTTTCCTCTGCAGCTCTCCTAGACATAGAGAAGCAGGGTTGGTGACTTTAAACATGTCACTTCTCCCCATGCAGTGAGTGCTGTGTGTGATGCTGTATGGAATCTGAGGGACACTTTAGGATATTATAAATACTAATATTGTAAAATTACAATGAGTTAAGCCAGATATGCCATGTAAGATATCTGCAAAAATGTTATAATTTGCCAGATATGATCATCTCCTTTATGTGTTTGTATCACCTTTGTATTTTGGATTAGATTTATGTATGTCTGTATTATAAAACTTGTGCACCCCCAGACAGTTTTGCATGAGCTCTGCCTCGCCTGCTTGATGGCCCATTAAGGATCATCAGCTATACAATTGACCCTTTGAGAGAAGGCAGATACACCTTGTGACTCAGCAAGGCATGCCTATAGACTGAACTGTAAGGCCTCCAAGCCATGTGCTGGGCAGCTTTTTGTTTGAAACAAAGGAAGCACAAGCCACATAGCAAAGGACTATAACAGGCAGCTGCATTTTCTCCATTTTGTCTTCAATCCTGCTTCTTACCTTCGGAGGAACTTTGCTACAAACTGAAGCTCTGAACAAAGGGCTGAATGACCCATCCAAACTGTGGATGTATTCAGTGGTGAGCTGGAGCCAGTGCGCAAGAACCGGTTGTTAAATTAAGAAGCCGGTGTAGAACCGGTTATTAAAGGGGCCGGCGGGTGGGCAAACTCCGGTCCGCAGGCAAAATCCAGTCCGCGGGACCGTTCTGTCCAGCCCGTCTGAGCTCCCAGCTGTGGAGACTCCCCCGGCCCCTCTTCCACTTCCCTCCCCCCTACACACACATAGAGTCCCAGTGTGCTGCCAGTGCTCTGGGCAGCTCTGCAGCTCCTGCTGCTTTGAGCAGCATGGTAAGGGGGCTGGGCTGGGGCTGGGAGGAGGGGTTGGATAAGGGGTAGGGAGCGGTTGGAGGTGGTGGAGGTTTGAGGAGGGGGGTGTACCGGGGATGGGGAACGGGGGCAGGGTTGGTAGGCGTGGGAGTTCTGGGGGTCTTTTGGGGTGGTGGTGGATGGGGTCGGGGCGAGTTGGGTAGGGAGTGGGGTCCTGGGGAGCAATTAGGGTGAGGAGTCTCAGGAGGGGGTGGTCAGGGGACAAGGAGCAGGGGGGGTTGATCGGTTGCAGGTTCTGAGGGGGGCAAGATGTGGGTTGGGGTCGGATGGTGAGGGGAAGACAGGTACGTGGGGCTTGTACTCCACGTGGTTCCCTACCAGATCTTCGGCGGCAGGAGAGATGTCTTCTCTCGCTGCCAAAATGCCACCGAAAACCCTGAGTGAGTGAAGACCCCCCTCGCTGCCAAAGTGCTGCCGAGGACCCGGTAGGGAACCGGTTATTAGGATTTGGGAGCTCATCACTGGATGTATTCCAGAGGGACTTTCAAGCCAGCAAATTCACCAACCTGATATATGGACTGTTTTACCATTTAACATCTCTCTTCTTGTTTTTTCTTGTTTCTTTTTAATAAACCTTTAGTTATAGATGCTAAAAGGACTGACTGGTAGTGTGGTATTTTGGGTAAGATCCAAATCTATACTGACCTGCTAATGTGGTTGACCCTATGGGCTCAGAAGAACATTTTTGTATATGTGAGCAGAGTTTAAAATAACTTCTTACTGTACCGGACCTAGGTGCTGATTGGGAGCCAGAGAACTGGAACGCAATAAGGGTGCTGTGTGATTTCTTTTTTGCTTCATAATAACTGGGGATGGGGAGGGGATTGGAAGCACAGTTTGTGACTGGTTGGGAGGTTTAACTTCAGTGTTACTCCCTGGACTCATGGGTATCGGCTCTCCATTTTGCAGCCTGCCCTGACTGTGGCATTTCCAGTGAGGGCTGCCCCAGACATCCCGGGTCACACTGTGCATCCAGGCAACTCACCAAGCCAGGGGGGGATGGAGCAAAAAAAATAAAAGCTGGAGGCTTCCCCCCACCCCCCACCGCCAGGCAGCAGTGGCACAGCCCCATCTCCACCCAACTCTCGGCTCCGACCTCCGATACACCCCCAGCTCTCTCATCCCCTCACTCCCGGGCCCAGCCTGGGCTCCAAGCTCTGCAGCTGAGCCACACTCCAGGCCCCTCCTGCAGCTTCCAGACCAGCTGCTCCCAGGCTCCATTGCACAGTCCAGCCCCGCAGCAGGGGTTGCTCTGCTCCGCCCTGCCTGGGACACTCCTCTGCCCGTCTGCGGGAAGCTCGGGGACCCACCCGGGCAGGGGCTGAACCAGGCAGCTGGGCCCGGTGCCTCCCAACAGGAGTGTGTCCACCCCACGTGTGTCTCCACCCACCCGAGCCCTGCCCGCTCTGCACTGCCCCCAGCCCCACTGCACTGCTCCGTGGGCTGCAGGGCTAGAGCAGCCTCCGCACTGCACTCCTGGCCCCAGCCATGGCCTGTGCACAAACCTGGGAGCGAGGAGTAATGCCACGTGTTTGGCAAAGAGGCGGGGCCAGGGTGGGGATTTGGGGAGGGATCCGATGGGGCAGTGAGGAGGCGGGGCCAGGGCGGGGATTTGGGGAGGGATCCAATGGGGGAAGGAGAGGGCGGAATCGGGGCGGGGGGTGAGAGTCCCCCTGGGCTCTGCCTGTGCGCCAGAGCAGAGGGCAAAAAAACAAGCAAATATTGGGACAGTCCCGATAAAATCGGTATGTCTGGTCACCCTATTCTCCACCAGCTGGCTGAGCCTCACACACAAGCTGCCCGGCAGCTACCGTAGTGAAGGTGAATGGAGGTGTCAAAAAATAACAACTGCTCAAGAGGGAGGAAGGGAGGGATGGGAGAGGAGCCATTTGCAAGAGCACTGCTCTGTGCACAACTGCAGGCCTGGGGCCAGTCAGAACCAAGCATTCTAGGTAAAAATGGTTCTACTGGGTTGTGGGGACTGGGGCAGGGGTGATAGCTCTGCGTGCCCTCCTAGAGTTTTTCAGCCTGTGAGGCCCTCTTCTCCCCATCCCACTGACCTCCAGGCAGCTCACCCCTTCCTCTTTTTTAATACATGAGGAGTTGGCCCTGAGTCAGATGCTGGGCTCTATGCCAGCTGCACCCTGGCTCCCATGAGGCAGAAACACACAGGCGACCCAGGGCAGCCTTCAGCTCTCCCTCTTCTTTGTACACTGTAGCAAAAGGCTCCTGGGAGGAGACTTGGTCCATGCTCCCGAAAGAGAGAGCCAGAGAGATCTTCTCTGGCCCTGCTAAACAGGAGGTAGCGGGGCAGCAAGATATGTTCCGACAGAAACTGCGTGGCAGCAGCAAGAACAAAAACTTGCAGAGTATATGCCCTGCACGTCTTTCTCAATCTCTCTCTCTCTCAGATACACACATCTTTATGCCAAAGTATCCCTTACATACACACATGCCTCCCAAATACTTCTCACACACGCACACCCTCTCCCCTTTACGCATCCATCACCTGCCATATACTCAGTGGTGAGCTGGAGCCGGTTTGCGTGAACTGGTTGTTAAATTTTGAAGCAGTTTTAGAACCAGTTGTTAATCCGCTTCCCTGTGAGGGGACGCTGCAGCTTTGATGGGCTCTGGCTGGAAAGTGATGTAATTCCTCCTCTGGCTGCTGCGCTGCAGGAGCCCTGTGGGCACATACTATGGCACATCCCTTAAATCAGAATTTTTTAGGGAGGGATAGCTCAGTAGTTTGAGCATTGGCCTACTAAACCCAGGGTTGTGAGTTCAATCATTGAGAGGACCACTTAGAGGTCTGGGGCAAAAATCAATACTTGGTCCTGCCTAGTGAAGGCAGGGGGCTGGACTCAGTGATCTTTCAAGGTCCCTTCCAGTTCTAGAAGATAGGTATATCGCCAATTACTTCATAATTAAAAAAAAAAAAGATTTTGGCAGCTCATCACTGCATATACCCCCCTTTCCCTCAGACATACCTCCTCCCAGCCAGGCCTGTGCTCATGTGTTGGTAGAGTATCAGTGCTGTGCATAATGCTGTCCCAGATGGCTGCATTCTCCTGGCCAGCCCTTTCACAGAATCCTAGAATATCAGGGTTGGAAGGGACCTCAGGAGGTCATCTAGTCCAACCCCCTGCTCAAAGCAGGACCAACCCCAACTAAATCATCCCAGCCAGGGCTTTGTCAAGCCTGACCTTAAAAACCTTTAAGGAAGGAGATTCTACCACCTCCCTAGGTAACCCATTCCAATGCTTCACCACCCTCCTAGTGAACAAGTTTTACCTAATATCCAACCTAAACCCTCCCCACTGCAATCTGAGACCATTACTCCTTGTTCTGCCATCTGCTACCACTGAGAACAGTCTAGATCCATCCTCTTTGGAACCCTCTTTCAGGTAGTTGAAAGCAGCTATCAAATCCCCCCTCATTCTCTTCTGCTGACTAAACAAGCCCAGTTCCCTCAGCCTTTCCTCATAAGTCATGAGCTCCAGTCCCCAAATCATTTTTGTTGCCTTCCACTGGACTCTTTCCAATTTTTCCACATCCTTCTTGTAGTGTGGGGCCCAAAACTGGACACAATACTCCAGATGAGGCCTCACCAATGTCAAATAGAGGGGAATGATCACGTCCCTCGATCTGCTGGCAATGCCCCTACTTATACAGCCCAAAATGCCGTTAGCCTTCTTGGCAACAAGGGGACACTGTTGACTCATAGCCAGCTTCTCATCCACTGTAACCCCTCGGTCCTTTTCTGCAGAACTGCCTTCTAGCCACTCGATCTCTAGTCTGTAGCAGTGCATGTGATTCTTCTGTCCTAAGTGCAGGACTCTGCATTTTTCCTTGTTGAACCTCTTTAGATTTCTTTTGGCCCAATCCTCTAATTTGTCTAGGTCCCTCTGTATCCTATCCCTACCCTCCAGTGTATCTACCACTCCTCCCAGTTTAGTGTCATCTGCAAACTTGCTGAGGGTGCCGTCCACACCATCCTCCAGATCATTAATGAAGATATTGAACAAAACTGGCCCTAGGACCGACCCTTGGGGCACTGCGCTTTCCAACTAACCCACCCGAAAACTGACAGAAAAAAATAAATTAAAAACCCCTCCTTTTCTACTTCATGCTGTGCAAAGGCAGAAGTTGGGTGATAGCCAATACCCAACAGGGAAATCAATTTACCTAATAGTATTAGAATAACTATGCTTCTCTCTGCCTCTGCCTCCCTCGCTTACGGAAAGGCTGTGGAAGTTTTGCTAAGCACTGGTGGCATGGCAAGAGCCTGGCTAGTACTAGTCATCACTTCAGGTCAAAGCCCTGCCTACCCTCTTCTGTGAGATTATTCCTGCAATTCCATCTGGGTCTGGGGTCCAAGTTGCTAACTATCAGAGGAAGGAAATTAGTGGTGGTGTTTTGATTAAACAGTGACCGTTTTTATAGCCCACATGGCACTAGCAGGCATTCCTGTCAGAAGGCTCCATTGTATTATGGAGATTGTGTATTTGCTTTGCGGTTTAGACAATCTATTCTTTAAATGGGTCTATTCCCAAGCAATTTATTATTGTAATTTTGCCTCAACGAGTGCAGAGAACTGTGCGCTTTAACAGCTACGTTCTTTTTAATGGATTCCACTTTTACTGTAGAGTGAAATAATCACAAATCTTGGTTTACTAGGACCTTTTCAAAACCCTTCTGGTTCATATGGTAGATTATCGATGAATGAAAGTTTTTAAATACCTGTCAGCCAGCCAAGATTTACCAGTTGGGGCATGTGCCATCTAACAGAGGCAGGCTGAGGAATCTTTATTTTCAATTTATTTTCTTATCATGTTTTTAACTACAACACATAACCATCCCCCATAGCAGGCAGCTACCACGTAAATTGCTGGAGCCAGCTTTAATGGATAATGCAGTGACCTGGGCAGGTCATTGCAACTTCATATACGTAGAAGATGAGCTACTGGGCCTGGGCTGAAATAATGGATCCAGAGGCAGAAGAAGTGACCTTGCTCTAACAGCAGGCAGGTGGGCGTAGGAAGTTTCCTTTTCACCTCACCAGGCCAAGTCCTGCCATCAGCAAGCAATCACTGAATGGGGAGCAGTATGTTGGGGCCTGATCCTGCAGTGGGAGGGGGAGGAAACTCTGCTCTTCCTAGGACTAAGTCCCAAGGTGGGGAAAGGTCCTGCACAAGGGCTTGATCCTGCAAACTGCTGAGCACGCTGGCTCTGACTGCCTTCACTGGGCTATTCCCATAGTTACAAGTAAGCACGTGTAAGTGCTTTGCTGGATCGGGGCCCTAGGGCTGATCCTGAGAACTACTGAGCTCTCAGAGCTCTGGCTGGCTTTAATATGTGGCAGGGGGACAGGTTGTACATACTGGGAAGGAAGCTCATCAGCATTATAGGGAGAGGCCAAAAGTACTCAGTTTGTGCTGAGCAGCAGTTACCCAGTTTCAAGACAGGCAGAAAATACTGGGGTGTGATCATGGACCGCCTTCAGGGGGAGAATTCAGCCCAGTGACAGGGGAGAAAAGCAGCCAAAGTGGAGCTCAGGTCCTCAACTCCAGGAGAACGTAAGTCTCAGCGTTAACTCCTGCCCAGACGCCTGCGTGTCGAGACCCAGGAGTGGGGAAGGTACAGCATAGCTGGGCATGCGCAGCAGAACAGGCTGTGCCTGCACTGGATGCTCTCCCCTGAAGGAGTCCCCAGGTGTAACCTCTGCCGAGCCACTGCAGCTCCCTTCAAAGGGGCAGCCTTCACTTTCCTGCTCCGTGTGGCGCCAGTTCTGCTGTTCTGGTTGTGGGGAACCCAGTCTCCTTGGGCTGCAGGACTGCAGGTGAGCCTCACTTGTCCTACACCCAGCATTCCAAGGTGGTGCCGGACCGGTCGCCCCTGCTTGCACAGAGTCACGATTTAGCCATGTGAATCAGTTTGGTAAACCTTTAGCCCTACCCTAAAGCCCTCTGCATGCAAGCGGGCCTGTGTGAACAATACATCACCACCATCACAGCAGCACAGGGGCTAGCAGCCTGCTTCCTCAATTACCTCCATGGCCTTTGTGGCGCTGTAACGTCAGCCAAGACAGTGGCTTCAGCATGCACAGGAGCTGCTCAGTGTAATAAAGCATCACCTTGAGAACAGTGGCAACCAGGGCAATGTAAACCAGCTGAAGCCCACCTAGGCCATTTGCTTGGCAGGGTGTATTCATTCCACGATGCTGTGATAATGAAGGGAGGGGAGGACGGGTAGCTCCCTTTGATGGACACCCAGTCTGGGTGCGGCCTGTAGGTGCTATCTCGAGGAGATGTATAAGAGCAACTCCTGGCCCAAATCTGTAGGGAGGCAAGAGGATATGTTGTGCAAGAGTACCCACACAGGTTAGGGTACATCTACAAAGCAATGAAAACCCCTAGGCAGTGAGTCTCAGAGCCTGAGTCAGCTGCCTTGGGTTGTGGGACTAAACCATGTAGATGGTCGGGTTTTGGCTGGAGCTGGGCTCTGAAATCCTGCAAGGGGGGATGGTCTGAGCCCAACTGTCTAGCCCTGCTGCCTGAGTCCTGTGAGCCTCCATCAGTTGACCCAGGCTCTGAGATTCAGTGCCACAGGCAGATGCACCCTGACACGCACAGAAGCATTTCACAGGAAGAGCTTTAAATGCAGCTGCCATTAAAGTCTCATCACAGCTGCCATTTCACTCATTCCTAAGCCTCGATCTAACTATTCCAAAACAACCAACTCTTGGGAGATGCTCAGACCCCAACAATGTCCAACCAGCACAGTGGGCAATGCCCTTATAGCTCCATCAGGAGGGCCAGGCTGTTTCCCCAGGTGTGGTGCGCTGTGTGGGAGGCGGAAGGCAGGTCTCCCAAAGAGCTGAATGCAGCTGTTCTCTGGTGCTCATCAGTCTCATTCATAGGCAGCGGGTTATATGGGCTCGAGGTGCCCAGGCTCCAGGAATATTCAGGGCCGGGTGCCCTGCTCCAGCAATATTTGGGGCTGGGTCTCTCCCCCGGCACTGCCTGGATCGGGTCCCGGCCTCTGCGGGCCTCCCCCCACCGCCCCGTCTCGTCCCTGCCTGGAGCGGGTCCCGGCCCCAGCCCCCGCGGGTCTCCCCACACCGCCACGCCGCGTCCCTGCCTGGAGCGGGCCCCGCTCTCCACCTTCCACCCCTCCCCCTGCGTCCCCCCTCCGCCGCGTCCCTGCCTGCTCTGCTCGTGCTGCCAGAGAACGGCTCCCAGCAGAACTGCTGTCTACTGCCCCAGGGTCCTAGCGCCTGCCATCCGCTAATGGCAGGGCAGGCTGCCCTTACCCTGCTCTTCTGTCCTAGCCCTAAGCCTCTCTAATGCCCTAAACCCTTCATTCCCAGCCAGAGCCCTCATCCCCCCGCACCCTGATCCTCTGCCCCAGCCAGAGCCCTCATCCCCCTGCACCCTGATCCTCATCCCCAGCCAGAGCCCTCATCCCTCCGCATCATGAACCCCTCAGCCCCAGCCAGAGCCCTCATCCCCCTGCACCCGAATCCTCATCCCCAGCCAGAGCCCTCATCCCCCTGCACCCGAATCCTCATCCCCAGCCAGAGCCCTCATCCCCCTGCACCCTAATCCTCATCTCCAGCCAGAGCCCTCATCCCTCCGCATCATGAACCCCTCAGCCCCAGCCAGAGCCCTCATCCCCCTGCACCCGAATCCTCTGCCCCAGCCCTGAGCCCCCCCTGCAGCATGAACCCCTCATCCTCAGCCCCAACCCTCATTCCCCTGCAGCCTGATCCTCTGCCCCAGCGTGCACCACCTCCCCCTTCCTATACCCACACCACCAGCCCAGAGCCTGCACCCAAACTCCGTCCCAAACCCTGCAGCCCTCACCCCCTCCTGCACACCCACCCCATGCCCCAGCCTGGAACCTGCACCCAGCACCCAAACTCCTTCCCAAAGCCTGCACCCCTCCTGTACCCTAATGCCCAGCCCAGGACCTGCACCCCAGACCTCCCCCCTGAAAGCCCGCCCAGAGCCTTAGGCAGGTGGAGGTGGAGATTGAGGGGGCGGAGTTGGGGGGGATGGGTTCTAGGCACCACCAAAATTTCTACAAACTTGCCTCCCATGCTCTCATTGACCCCGTTGGCCTATCAGGGCCCTTATATATTTGGCTTAGAAACAAGTGGCTGCCTCAGTACTGTTCCATCTATTATTGCCTGGAAAATCCAGGGGAAACCCTGAATAATGACACCACAGCCCAGTTCTCTACTGGTTAGCGGTTGGAGCAGAGGATTGTGAGTCAAGCCCTTTGAGTTCTATCTCTGAGTCACTGTGTAACTGTAACAATGTTCCATAATCTCTCTGAGCATCGATTTACTCATCTGTAGGAGAAGGATAAAGCTAATCTCTGTTACAGATCTCTTAGGGTACAGTGGGGATTGATGCTTTGAGATCCTCAGACGGAAGGTGCTCTATTACTGTAGGGTATTTATTAATTATTATACAGACTAGATATAAGGTGTATGTTTTAGACAGTGAGTTTAATGCTACACTGAAACAGCTAACCTAGGGAAATGATGGATTCTCCATCACTCAAAGTCTATACAATCGAAACTGGATGGCTTTCTAACAGATTGGCTCTAGCAATCAGAATTGATGCAGGAGTCACTGTGGTCCCCTGGCCTGAGTTACTGCAGGAGGTCAGAGTATGTGGCCATCATGGTCCTGTCTGGCATTGGAATCTATGTATTATTAAACAACCATTAAGATATGCATCCAGTTCCATCTTTGTTTTTCTGTTTCGTCTCTTCTCTTCAGTAAACTTTTGTCTGAGGTCCGTGGGATTGGAGTACGAGGCTAGGGCAGATAAGCTAGTGCCTCAGAGCTAACCAACAAACTGTGTAAACACTCAACATTGGGACAAGGCGGTTCCTGCTTGCGAATGTGAAATATTGGGCCACTCGGCATGGAGCCCACACTTTACCCAGCGTGCCAGGATTGCAAGGCCTGCACCTCTGTCTCATGGCGCAGACAGCAGCTAGCGATATGGAGGACCATTGCAGAACATCCACAGGCCCAGCACTGCACTCCGTCTAGATCCAGCTGGTTTTCCAGTCAGCTCAATACCAATAGTTGGTACGGCAGTGGCTTAATTAGATAAAGCATTGCTCTTAGATCCCAGATTAGTAGCTGGTTCCCATTTTCTCTATGGGCCATGTCTCTGAAGATGAGAGGATGGAGGGTGGTCCACGCCAGCGGTCTGCATGTGACCTTTGGTCCACATTGTGGCTAGCCTCAATTTAAAGGCTATTGCGCAGAAGTGAATAGTATGCAAAGTACTGCAGGGCTTTGCTGTAAGACACCCCTTCATGTCCAGCACCATTGACATTAGACAGCAGAAAGGCCAATGGAAAAATGAAGATGTAACCCACGCATCTTCTGGGTGTGGTGGTGTGTCCCATCTAGTGGCACCGAGAACACTTAGAGAGAGAAATGAGTCTGCTCTACAGCCTTAGCTAACAGCCAGTTGGCTTTTAGCTCATGCGGTAGAGGCTCATGCACTAAGTTCCAGAGGGCCCAGATTCAATCCCGCCCGCTGATGATGGGGGTCTGTTGGTGTTACACAGACACATCATTTTAGTAATTCCTTGGGGGGCTGTTGGATTTTGAAAGCCCCAGGGTGCTGCAGCTATTTGTGGATGCCCCCAAAGGGATGGGAGAGAGGCTAGTAGAGCGTAATGGGACCTAATGGCTGGAACAGCAGCCTGGGAGCCAGGAGGTCTGGGTTAGAATTTCAGCTCCGTGTGATCTTGTGCAAGGCCATTCAGAAAATTGTGCCTCAGTTTCCTTCTCTGCCAAATGGGGATAAGGATACCTTTGTGAAGTGTTTTGGTATCGATGGATGAAATGGATTGTGTGGTTGTAATGGCACCAGAGCAGATGCAGGTTGTGTTGACAAATGTGATCGTTTCTGTTGCGGTTTTGCTGAATCTTTGTATTGTGACCAGTACCCGGGTGATTGGATCTTTTACCTGTATATCACGAATTATCTCGCAATCTGATGGAAGGCAGTGGAGACAGCAGGCAATATAACGGAACAATGTGGCTGCAAACAGAGGCGACATGTGGGGCGGTGAATGTGGGGTCATATGTCCCCCTTGGGTTTGCCAGCCCCCCTGGGTCACATGGCTCCCATGCTGCACAAGAGAGGCAGGAGCAACAACTGACAGACCTAACCAGGAAAAAACAGCCAGATGCAGTTCAGTGGACTCAGAAGTGTTAAAAAGCCTTTAACCAGCTTAAGGCGGCCCTTATATCTGACCCTGTACTAAGGGCCCCAGATTTCAACCAACCTTTTGTCATAACCACAGATGCGTCCGAGCACGGTGTAGGAGCAGTTTTAATGGAGAAACGCCCAGATCAACAATTCCATCTTGTCGTGTTTCTCAGCAAAAAACTTTCTTAGAGGGAAAATCACTGGCCAGTCTCAGAAAAAGAATGTTATGCCATTGTGTATGCTCTGGAGAAGCTGCCCATACATTTGAGGACAGCGGTTCCACCTGCAGCCTGACCATGCTGCACTGAAGAGGCTTTATACAGTCAGAGACTTAAACAAAAAATTTCTTTGCTGAAGTTTAGCTCTGCAAGACTTTGATTTTAAAATACAACACATTTCAGGAGCCTCTAACAAAGTGGCTTATACACTGTCCTGGGAAGGTTTACAAGAATCAGCCGGGTAAAAATGTCCCTGCATTCTAAGTCACTGTAGTCCTTGAAATGTAAAAAGTAGCTTTTAGTTCTTCATGTTATTATTAGTAAAATTAGAGGTGCATGTATCTTATTAACTCTGTTTCCTAAAGCTCCAGGAAGAAATCCCAGATGGTGTGGACCCGACCTGAACCAGGCTGGCCAGCACCGTCTATGATTTGGGGGGCATGTAATAATGAAGGGACATGGGGGCGGGTAGCTCCTTTTGATGGACACTCAGCCAGCCAGGTAGCTGTAAAATCCCTCTTGGTGTCTGTTCTCTGCTTGCTTTTCCTGTAAAGGGTTAACAAGCCCACAGGTAAAAGAAAAGGAGTGGGCACCTGACCAAAAGAGCCAATGGGAAGGCTAGAACTTTTAAAATTGGGAAAGAAACTTTCCCTTTGTCTGTTGTTCTCTGGGCTGGAGGGATACAGAGCAGTAATGCTATAAGCAGGAATGCTGTGTAAATTTGAACCAGGTATGAAAAAGTATCTTCCATACCCAGAAGAAATGATTTGGATAGGGAATGTTTAGTTAGACACAAGCAGGTTTATTTTTTATTTTGGCTTGTGGATCTCCTCTGTGCTAACCCCGGATGCTTTTGTTTGCTTGTAACCTTTAAGCTGAACCCCCAAGAAAGCTAGTCTGGGTTCTTAATTTTTGGAATTGCTCTTTTAAAATCTAGCGAAAACCCAAGTTCCAGATGTATTTTTTCCCTTTTTGTTTTTAATAAAATTTATCTTTTTTTAAGAACAGGATTGGATTTTTGGTGTCCTAAGAGGTTTGTGCATGTTGTTTGATTAGCTGGTAGCAACAGCTAATTTCCTTTGTTTTCTTTCTCAGCTCTTCCCCAGAGGGGATGTGTGTGAAAGGGCTTGAGGGTACCCCACAGGGAGGAATTCCCAATTGTTCTTTCCTAGGTTCAAGGGTTGGTTTTATTTATTTATTTAGCATTTGAGTGATGGCAGCGTTTAGCAAGCCAAGGTCAGAGAAAAGCTGTAACCTTGGGTGTTTAATACAAGCCTGGTGTGGCATCTATTAATTCATTGGTAGAGGTGCAGGTGAACGAGCCCCTGAGGATGTGGCTGATGTGGTTAGGTCCTATGATGGTGTCCCTTGAATAGATATGTTGGTGCCGGGGTTTGTTGCAGGGTTTGTTTTCTGGGTTAGTGTTTTTGTTGTGTGGTTTGTAGTTGCTGGTGAGTATTTGCTTCAGGTTGGGGGCTGTCTGTAAGTGAGGACTGGCCTGTCTCCCAAGATCTGTGACAGTGAAGGATTGTTCCTCAGCATAGATTGTAGATCCTTGATGATGCGCTGGATAGGTTTTAGTTGGGGGCTGTAGGTGACGGCAAGTGGCGTTCTGTTACTTTCTTTGTTGGGCCTGTCTTGTAGTAGGTGACTTTTGGGTACCCTTCTGGCTCTATCAATCTGTTTCTTTGCTTCAGCAGGTGGGTATTGTAGTTTTAAGAACACTTGATAGAGATCTGTAGGTGTTTGTCTCTATCTGAGGGATTGGAGCAAATGCGTTGTATCTTAGAGTTTGGCTGTAGACAATGGATCATGTGATGTGGTCTGGATGAAAGCTGGAAGCATGCAGGTAAGTATAGGGGTCAGTAGCTTTCCGGTATAGGGTGGTGTTTGTGTGACCATTGCTTATTAGCACTGTAGTGTCTAGGAAGTTGACCTCTTGTGTGGACTGGTCCAGGCTGAGGTTGGTGGTGGGGTGGAAATTGTTGAAATCACAGTGGAATTCCTCAAGGGCTTCTTTTCCATGGGTCCAGATGATGCTGTCATCAATGTAGCACAAGTAGAGTGAGGGCATTAGGGGATGAGAGCTGAGGAAGTGTTGTTCTAAGTCAGCCATAAAAATGTTAGCATACTGTGGGGCCATGTGGGTCCCCATAGCAGTCTCACTGACTTGAATGTATAAATTGTCCCCAAATGTGAAATAGTTGTGGGTGAGGACAAAGTCACAAAGTTCAGCCACCAGGTTTGCCACGACAGTATGGAGGATGCTATTCCTGCCAGAGAGCATTGCTTCGAAGTAGGTGACCAAGTAATGTTCCTGAAAGCACTCCAGGCCAATAAGATGGAAGTGTCATAAGAGAGGCCATTTATGGTCCGAGAACACTTGGGAGCTGTTAATTACCTCATAGCATTCCCAGGCCCTAAAGTATACAATGTTAGTTCTCTAAAGCCCTTTTATTCCTGAGAAACCAAGGTTCTCCAGGTTACAGTCCAGGAGAAAGACAACACTGAGTGGCCTGAAGGAGTATACTATGAAGGAAAAAGCAACGGTGGCATGGAAGAGGTGAGCCTTTCCATAACCCTTGGGCATAAGCAGAGACAGCAAATCCAGGAGCTGTGCACCAGCATTGCACCAATGTTTTCAGCCACCCCAGGACAGCCAGAACAAGTGTACCACTCCATTGACACAGGTGATGCTCTTCCAATTGGAGCCCAACCCTACTGGATGGCTCCTCATGCCAAAACCGCAATAGAAAGGGAGATCAAGATCATGTTACAGATGGGTGTAATCTGTCCCTTTGAAGTGCATGGGCCTCTCCAGTGGTTCTGGTTTCCAAACAAGATGGAGAAATCCACTTTTGTGTGGACAGTCGTAAGCTAAATGCTGTAACTCACCCAGAAAACTATCTAATGCCACGCACAGATGAGCTATTGGAGAAACTGGGACGTGCCCAGTTCATCTCCACCTTAGACTTAACTAAGGGGTACTGGCAAGTGCCGCTAGATGACCCAGCCAAGGAAAGGTCAGCCTTCTTCACCCATTTAGGGCTGTGGGAATTTCATGTGCTCCCTTTCGGACTGTGAAATGCACCCGCCACCTTCCAGAGGCTGGTAGATAATCTTCTGGCTGGATTTGGGGAATTTGCAGTCGCCTACCTTGATGATGTGGCTATATTCTCAGATTCATGAGCAGAACACCTGGAACACCTCCAAGCTGGAGGCAGGATTAACCATTAAGGCCAAAAAGTGTCAAATAGGCCTAAAATGGTAACGTACCTTGGACATCAGGGGGGATAAGGTACTATCAACCCCCTACAGGCTAAGGTAAATGTATCCAAAATTGAGCCTCAGGGTGGGGATGTTGTGGGAGCAACCAAATCTTTAAATTGCGTGTGGGGCGGGACCCCTCCATAGCAGTTACAGGTCATCTCTACCAGCGCAAACACTTTCTGTAGTCCTATTGAGGCACTCATCCTGCAGGACTCCAGGTTCCGATCCACAATACAATGAGGCCAATTGCTTAAAAAAGAAACAACGAAATATGGGAGAAGCTCTTGTAGCCATAAGGTCAGCGGTAACTTTACAGAAGAGCAGATTTGACAAGTCTTGTCACAGCTATTTATACCAAATATGCCAAGCTGAGAAGCCAAGTGCTGTTTAAAGGAAAACAGACCAAATGCACGACAGAATTTTCATGGAACCCTGTCACCTTAAATATTGTGTGTGTTCTAAAAAAACACATGTCCCTGTCTTTGTTTCTTTAGCTGGAACTCTGCAAATATAGAAAACATTTTCAATCAAATTCACTTTCCTTCTGCTTGCTTTGCAAACTGCAAACTGCTGCCAAAACTGCAGTGTTAACACACATATTGCAGCTTATTCCTGAGAAATTAATTTCAAATATGTAATTATGAACATTCACATGGGAAACCTGATTCTAAAGCATTATACTCATCCAACCAGGGCACAGAAGCAATACCATGTGATCTATGTGGCCAGTCAAACCAGATCTAATTTTGAATATGGAATAATTGCACCAACTGTTAATGAGCAAGCTGTGAACTGGGTGTTATTTGAAGAACATATCTGAATAATTTCAAAGAAAAAAATTAACTCAAAGGGTAACTAAATCGGAAAGGACTCATGATCTCTTTGTGGACAATTTGTGAACAGCAAAAGGAGAAATTCACTGAAGAAATGACTTATTGTGAAAGCCAAGCTCTGCACCTTTGATTATTAGTGTAACATATCCTCTTGCCTCCCCACAGATTTGGGCCAGGAGTTGCTCTTATACATCTCCTCGAGATAGCACCTACAGGCCGCACCCAGGTTGGTGTGTTGCTAGACAGTAAAGGTCAGTCTCTGTCCCCAAAGAGCTTACAGTCATTAAAATCTTCAAAACACTAGTGTGATGGTGCACTCTATATCATTTTATGAAAATATGCTAATGAGTGTGAATATAATGTAACTGGAATATGCTTCATGCAAAAGATCTCTTGTAAGGTATAACAAAGCTTATAATCTACTGAGTGTGGTCATCCTATTTGTATAAACGTATCACTCTTGTATCTGAAACTAGAAATATGAAATATAACTCTGAGGTCCTAGTGTAGTTATGCAAAGTGTGGGCCATTAATGGTGGTTTGGAATCTTTATGGCTCCCATCAACCAGGACAACTGACTGTGGATGGCTCTGTTTGCTTGCAGGCATTCCTGTGAGTCAGGCTGGGAGGAATGAGGGCTTGAGGTCTTACAGTGACATGTGATCATGTCACCTGAACTGGAATCCATCTTTAACCTGGTGCTTTTCCATTTAGAAAGAGGGGCGGGAACCCAGAGAGGGACAAAGGATTCCCGCCTTATGCAAAAGATATAAGGGGGTGGAACAGAACAAAGGGGGCAGTCAGTCATGAGAAATCCCCTAGCTACCACCTGAGCTCATGGGAGGCAAGTTTGTAGAAATTTTGGTGGTGCTCAGAACCTGCCCCCCAACTCTGCCCCCTCAAACTCCACCTCCACCTGCCTAAGGCTCTGGGCGCGGTGTCAGGGGGGAGGTCTGCGGTGCGGGAGGGGTGCAGGCTTTGGGAAGGAGTTTGGGTGCTGGGTGCAGGCTCCGGGCTGGGGCAGGGGGTGGGTGTGCAGGAGGGGGTGAGGGCTGCAGGGTTTGGGATGGAGTTTGGGTGCAAGCTCTGGGCTGGTGGTGGGGGTGTAGGAAGGGGGAGGTGGTGCACGCTGGGGCAGAGGATCAGGCTGAAGAGGAATGAGGGTTGGGGCTGAGGATGAGGGGTTCATGATGCGGGGGGGCTCAGAGCTGGGGCAGAGGCTCAGGGTGCAGGGTAATGAGGGTTGTGACTGAGGATGAGGGGTTTGTGCTGCTGGGGGGGGAGGGGGCTCAGGACTGGGGCAGAGGATTCGGGTGCAGGGGGATGAGGGCTCTGGCTGGGGCAGAGGATTAGGGTGCAGAGGGATGAGGGCTCTGGCTGGGGCTGAGGGGTTCATGATGCGAAGGGATGAGGGCTCTGGCTCGGGCAGAGGATCAGGGTGCAAAGGGATGAGGGCTCTGGCTGGGAATGAGGGGTTTGGGGCATTGGAGAGGCTCAGGGCGGGGCAGAAGAGCATGGTAAAGGCAGCCTGCCTTGCCATTAGCGGATGGCAGGCGCTAGGACCCTGGGGCAGCAGACAGCAGTTCTGCCGGGAGACGCTGTACTCGGGAAGCAGGAGCAGGCAGGGATGCAGCGGAGGGGGGACACAGAGGGAGGGGTGGAAGGCGGAGGCCGGGACCCGCTCCAGGCAGGGACGCGGAGGGGCAGGGTGGTGGTGGGAGATCCGCGGGGGCTGGGACCGGGACCCGATCCAGGCAGGGATGCGGTGGGAGGAGACCCACGGGGGCTGGGGCTGGGACCCGATCCAGGCAGGGCCGGGGGAGAGACCCAGCTCCAAATATTGCTGGAGCAGGGCCCCCAGCCCTGAATATTCCTGGAGCCCGTATAACCCGCCGCCTATGCCTGAGCTGAAACAAGGACTGTACCAGGGGAAAAGATTGGGCCCAGACTGGGAAGGTATACAGTCTGTGATAGAAGCTTACTGGAACATCTCTGAGGGCTGGTCCACACTATGGGGGGGAAATCGATCTTAGATACGCAACTTCAGCTACGTGAATAACGTAGCTGAAGTCGAATATCTAAGGTCGGATTACTCACCCGTCCACACCACACGGGATCGATGTTCGCGGCTCTCCCTGTCGATTCCGGAACTCCGTTGGGGTTGATGGAGTTCCGGAATCGATATAAGCGCGCTCGGGGATCGATATATCGCGTCTAGATTAGACGCGATATATCGATCCCCGAGCAATCGATTTTATCCCACCGATATGGCGGGTAGTCTGGACGTGGCCTGAGGGTGAGATTTCATCTGTAATCACTTTCTTTATTAGGTTAAGACTTGCATATTTTATTTTATTTTGCTTGGCAATTCACTTTGTTCTGTCTGTTATTATTTGGAACCACTTAAATCCTACTTTTTGTATTTAATAAAATCACTTTTTACTTATTAATTAACCCAGAGTATGTTTTAATACCTGCGGGGGCAAACCGCTGTGCATCTCTCTCTATCAGTGTTATAGAGGGCAAACTATTTATGAGTTAATCCTGTATAAGCTTTATACAAGGTAAAGTGGATTTATTTGGTGTTTGGACTCAATTGGGAGCTGGGTACCTGAATGTTGGAGACAGGAACACTTCTTAAGCCATTTTCAGTTAAGCCTGCAGCTTTTAGGGGACATGGTTCAGACCTGGGCTAGGTTTGTAGCAGGCAAGTGTGTCTGGCTCAAACCAGGCAGGGCACTGAAGTCCCAAGCTGGCAGGGAAAACAGGGTCAGAAGTAGTCTAGGCACATCAGGTGGCATTTCCCAAGGGAGTTTCTGTGATCCAACCCGTCACAACTAGATATTTCCCAACCAGGCCCTTGGGACCTGAGACTAGAACCTAAATCTTGTACCTCAAAAAAGCACAGGAAAACTCTTCCTTAGCTGAAACCTGTAGAAAGACTGGTATGCTCCTTTTAAGCTATAACCAGCCACTACATAAAACCATAAAAATGGCCCTACTGCATTAGACCAAAGGTCCGTCTAGCCCAATATCCTGTCTTCCAACAGTGGCCAGTGCCAGATGCCCTAGAGGGAATGAACAGAACAGGTAATCATCAAGTGATCCATCCCCTGTCGCTCATTCCCAGCTTCTGGCAAACAGAGGCTAGGGACACCATTCCTGCCCATCCTGGCTAATAGCCATTGGTGGATTTATCCTCCATGAATGTATCTAGTTCTTTTTTGAACCCTGTTATGGTCTTGGCCTTCACAACATCCTCTGGCATGGAGTTCCACAAGTAGACTGTGCGTTGTGTGAATAAATACTTCCTTTTGTTTGCTTTAAACCTACTGCCTACTAATTTCATTTGGTGACCCCTAGTTCTTGTGTTATGAGAAGTAGTAAACAACACTTCCTTATCTATTTTCTATACACCAGTCATGATTTTATAGACCTCAATCATATCTCCCCTTAGCCATCTCTTTTCCAAGCTGTAAAGTCTCAGTCTTATTAACCTCTCCTCACACGGAAGCCGTTCCATTGCACTAGAGGGCATGGCAACATGATTACACATGCACTAAAGCCATTAACTTATATAAAACAATCACTAGTTGTCAAGGCAGTTTTAATATATGGAAGATTTGATGGGATAGTAACAAGCCATACTTCTGCTAGAGAGGTACAAAAAA
Organism: Gopherus flavomarginatus; assembly: GCF_025201925.1. Lineage (NCBI taxonomy): Eukaryota > Metazoa > Chordata > Testudines > Testudinidae > Gopherus > Gopherus flavomarginatus. Next base: position 53,578,558 of record NC_066624.1, read on the forward strand.
CTGCTAGACTTTCTCAAAAATGTCAAATTAGTGTAATATTTTAATTACCTGTAACTCAAAAACAGTTTGACCAATTGTCTTCAAACTTTGCTGAAAAGTTCATTCCCTTTAGAGTAAATCTGGCAATTTTTAGGCCAAACAAGTTTTCTTAGCCAAAGTTACAGAATTAATTTTGGTTGAAATGTTGAGGTTCTCATTCACACAGCTTTGGCCACTACTTACCGTTGTCAGCACACTACTTTGTAATGGTCTGTCTTCAAAAGGCCATTGGCATGGGGAATGACATACAAAGGGCCAACAAGTCATTTTTATTCCAACTCTTACAGCATCTGAGTGCATTGTAGAACTCTGTACAATTCAGTTTGAACATCTTAGTTAGCAAGCAGGATTATAGGTTAGTTTGGGTTTGAGTGCTTGCTTTTCTAATCTCTAGTCAAATCCCTGTCCAATTTAGTCCATTGCTATAAATACAGGATTACACAAGTCAGTGTTAATGTCATTAAAAAGGAAAACGTTTACCAATCTCAGCAAGCAGCTCAAGAGAACCAAAAAATGGAAGATTGAGGAAGGATTATCCAGTCTCTGGTTTTGGCACATGCTGATTTTGGCACAGTTGATTTCTGTCTGTTCCTTACTGGCCCCTCCTGCTGAAGGATGGTAGCTTTTTTGTGTTGAAATACAGAGCTGTCTGGTGCCATGGCTCACTCAAAGATGCCAGCCTGTCGAGAAATAAATTGAGAAGAATTGCCAGCTCTACGGCCTGGTCTACACTATGCGTTTAAACCGAATTTAGTAGCGTTAAACCGATTTAACCCTGCACCCGTCCACACAATGAGGCCCTTTATATCAATATAAAGGGCTCCTTAAACCAGTTTCTGTACTCCTCCCCGATGAGAGGAGTAGCACTGAAATTGGTATTGCCATGTCGGATTAGGGTTAGTGTGGCCGCAAATCAACGGTATTGGCCTCCGGGCAGTATCCCACTGTGCACCATTGTGACCGCTCTGGAGGCCACAGAACTCGGATGCACTGGCCAGGTAGACAGGAAAAGCCCCGCGAACTTTTGAATTTCATTTCCTGTTTGCCCAGCGTGGAGCTCTGATCAGCATGGGTGGCCATGCAGTCCCAAATCCAAAAAGAGCTCCAGCATGGATCATATGGGAGATACTGGTTCTGATCGCTGTATGGGGAGGCAAATCTGTTTTATCACAGCTCCGTTACAGAGGACGAAATGCCAAAGCATTTGAAAAAAATCTCCAGGCTATGATACAGAGTCCACAGCATAGTGCTGTGTGACAAGCGTAATGGAAATCCAAAGAATCAAATGGACGCTCACAGAGGGAAGGAGGGGGGACTGAGGACTCCAGCTGTCCCACTGGTCTGCAGTCTCCGAAAGGATTTACATTCTTGGCTGAGCTCCCAATGCCTGTAGGGTCAAACATATTGTCCAGAGTGGTTCAGGGTATATCTCGTCAATTTACCCTGCTCTCCCCCCGTGAAAGAAAAGGGAAAAAAATCGTTTCTTGACTTTTTACAATGTCACCCTATGTCTACTGCATGCTGCTGGTAGACGCAGTGCTGCGGCACTGAACAGCAGCATCCTCTCCCCTCCCCTCCGCGGTGGCAGATGGTACAGTACAAAAGGACTGATAGCCATCCTTGTCATCATCCCATGAGTGCTCCTGGCTGGCCTTAGGTGAGGTCGGCTGGGGGCACCTGGGTAAAAATAGGAATGACTCACGGTTATTCCCGGCAGATGGTACAGAATGGCTGGTAACTGTCCTCATTATAGCAGTTGGGGGCTGAGCTCCATCAGCCCCCACCTTTCATGTCTAAAGAAAAGATTCTGTACTGCCTGGACTACCATAGCAGCAGGATGCTGGGCTCCTCTCCCCTGCACCGTTTAATGTCCTGCATGGACTGTCATAGCAGCTGGACACTGCCTCCCCCTCATTTTATCTCACTGAAAACTCAGTGTTTCTTATTCCTGCATTCTTTATTACTTCATCACACAAATGGGGGGACACTGCCACAGTAACCCAGGAGGGTTGGGGGAGAAGGGAAGCAACGGGTGGGGTTGTTGCAGGGGCACCTCCTAGAATCACATGCAGCTCATCGTTTCTGCGGGATCTGACACAGAGCAGCTGTGCTCTCTGATGCACTGGCTCTCTAGTACACTTACCCCATATTCTAGACAGGACTGACTCTATTTTTAGATAAAACATAAAGGAGGGAATGACACAGGAAGTCATTCCCATTTTTGTCTTTGCACCCCCAGCCAACTTCAGCGAGGCCAGCCAGCACCACCCATGACAGCAGCAGATGGCACAGAATGACTGGTAACCATCTCTGCTACCTTGCAAAGGCAAATGAATACTGCTCTGTAGCACTGCAGTACCACTCTGTCAGCAGCATCCAGTATACATATGGTGACAGTAACAAAAGGCAAAACAGGCTCCATGGTTGCCATGCTATGGCATCTGCCAGGGCAATCCAGGGAAAAAGGGTGCGAAATGATTGTCTGCCATTGCTTTCACGGAGGAAGGACTGAGTAACGACATTTACCCAGAATCACCCACGACACTGTTTTTGCACCATCATGTATTGGGATCTCAACCCAGAATTCCAATGGGCCGGGGAGACTGCGGGAAATATGGGATAGCTACAGGATAGCTACCCACAGCGCAACGCTCCAGAAATCGACGCTAGCCAGGGTGCGTGGACGCACACCGCTGAATTATTGTGCTTTGTGTGGCCGTGTGCACTCGACTTTATACAATCTGTTTTACAAAACCGGTTTATGTAAAAATCGGAATAATCCTGTAGTGTAGACATACTCTATGAGTTGCATCAGGGAATCCTCCATTAGCAGCTTTGAGGGACATATGCCTTTTATTCTTCCCCTCTGTCTTGGTATTCTTCTCTCTTGGAAATAGCTGTAACGTTTCTGGGGCTTGAAACACTGCAAAGATTGCATCCTCTTTGCTTTGTATTTTTTCTGTCAGTGCAAATTCCTCCCATATTATACACAGAGTCTATCCTATTATTTTTAGAAACATATTTATATTTATACTAATTAGGGAGAGATTCATTTCAGAGAAGAAAAAATAGATTCAAAATCAAGGAAATCTGATATCCCTCGGGTGGTTATGGAGGGGCTAATTTATTAAACATGCATGCCTCCAGCAAAACCTTCATGTAAATCCCTTTTAACAGTCACTCAAGGCATCTCTTCCCTGTAGCTAGATCCTTTTGAATTGGGTGTATATATAGGTGAACAGATTAACTTTTAAAAAAAACTGCAAAATACAGTATTTTCTATTTGAAAAGTTATTTTGAGAAGCCTTTTGTTTGCTAAGCTTGCTACTCACCCTCTGATGGAAGAACTAGCCATGTAACACTAATCCTGAGTGATCAGAGGGCTGCACATTCAGGAACGCCAGGCATTTTTCATGCTTCGTGCCTAGACTGGGTTTTTATAAAGCCCACACAATACCAGAACTAAAACCTTGCCAAGCCTCTGTGATGCATGGATGATACAGTGTACAAAGACACAGTAGCCACTGGACACTACTAAAGGGAATGTGTAACACATCAGGATGCACCTTTTCATTCTCTTTCTGTATTAGACAATAGGCTGTGAAGGGCTGAACTGAGGACCTTTGCAGCAATGAACTGGCAAGAAAAACAGTGGCAGGGTTTTGTATATTTTAAATGGTGATTTCTACACTGATCAAAACTAATGAAGCCTCAGCTGTGGCCATGGGATTTAACTGCACAGCTAATTTAATTGTGTTAACAGCTCTGCGCACACTGCTGTAGTTGAGGTTCTGTCACTGTTTCCATGAACCATGGTTTTCAGGCAGTAATGACTCAAATGCCTCTGGCTCAGATTTACACATTTTACCATATATCTCCTCCTCCTCCAAAATCCCAAACTGGCTAAAGCTTGAAGCACATGCATTTTCTCTTCTTATTTTGCCAAACGCCAGTCCCCAAATGGTTCATTTTCATTGCAAGAAAGTATACGGGGAGTTCCTCTGTTACGCCGATAAGAAACAATGAAGTGGTCTGGGGCAGAGTCTCCCCTTCCACTGCTAGCAGGACAGATCCTTTTTCCAGGACAATTCATCTGTCTGCTGCCTTGCTAAACTGGGCATCAGTGGGAGAGCAGAACTCCAAAAGGCACATCAGAGGGAGGTTGCAGTCATTCAAAAGAATGAAATGTAAACGGTGATTTTCAGAGGAACCTAGGGAAATGGGCATGAAATGTCTGTCAGCTCCTTGGGAAGTTTTAGTTGACCCTGCTGGAAAATCACTTGTCACCTGTGAGGTTGGGGGATAACCATAATAACAATAGACCTGGGAGATTAACCTAGTGGCTACCCACTACATGCCATTTGGCAATAGTTTCCTATGTAACATCCACAGGAACTGCCATTGTGGAACAGCTCAATGGTCCATCTAATCCAGTTTGTTCCAACAGTGGCTGATGCTGATTGCTTTACTGCATGGTTAATACATCCTGTAATCTACTCAGTTATGCAAACCTCACCCCTAGTAAAAATTGCTTCCTGACCCCAGCTGGTGCAGTGGCCGGGAGCATGAAGATTGATAGCCCCTTTAATTTGATCCCAGCTACTGTAACTGCAGATGCCATGCTTTATCCAATCACTTTCCTTTAATCTCGTGGATGGTCCACAGGATAATTAGACTTGCTGTAATTCAATGAGTCTTTATTATTAATTGTTGTCTTTTTACTTCTATCCAGTGTCTTCTGACTCTTTGATTATGGGAAGAACTAGCCAGGAATACTTGGTTGCTTCCTATGCACACTCATCATTGTACAAAGCTCTATCGCATCTTCTGTCTCATATCCCTAAGGCAACATTTTCAAAAGCACCAAAGTGATTTCAGAGCCTGAGTCCCATTTTCAAAAGTGACATAGGTACTTATCAGGCTAAGGCCCACTGAAAGTCAATGAGATATAGGGTACAACTACAAAGACTGGAGAAAGGTAAATAATGCTGTCCCCTAGGGGTCTGTACTGGGACTAGTCCTATTCAACATATTCATAAATGATCTGGGAAAAGGGGTAAACAGTGAGGTGGCAAAATTTGCAGATGATACAAAATTACTCAAGATAGTTAAGTCTCATGGAGACTGCAAAGACCTGCAAAAGGATCTTACAAAACTGGGTTACTGGGCAATAAAACTGCCGATGAAATTCAATTGTGATAAATGCAAAGTAATTCACATTGGAAAACATAATCCCAACTATACATATAAAATGATGGGGTCTAAATTAGCTGTTACCACTCAAGAAAAAGATCTAGGAGTCATTGTGAATTGTCCTCTGAAAACATACACTCAATGTGCAGCGGCAGTCAAAAAAGCTCATAGAATGTTGGGAATCGTTAAGGGATAGATAATAAGACAGAAAATATCATATTGCCTCTGTATAAATCTATGGTATGTCCACATCTTGAATACTGCATGCAGATCTGGTCACCCCATCTCAAAAAAGATATATTGGAACTGGAAAAGGTTCAGAAAAGGGCAACAAAAATGATTGGGAATGGAATGGCTGCCATATGAGGACAGATTAAAAAGACTGGAACTTTTCAGCTTGGAAAAGAGATGACTAAGGGGAGATATGATAGAGATCTATAAAATAATGACAGGTATGGAGAAATTAAATAAGAAAGTGTTATTTACTCCATCTCATAACACAAGAACTAGGTCACCATATGAAATTAATAGTCAGCAGGTTTTAAAAAAGGAAATATTTCTTCACACAATGCCCAGTCAACCTGTGGAACTCCTTGCCAGAGTTGTGAAGGCCAAGACTATAATAGGATTAAAAAAAAAAAAGCAAACTAGATAAGTTCATGGAAGATAGGTCCATCAATGGCTATTAGCCAGGATAGGCAAGGATGGTGTTCCTAACCTCTGTTTGCCAGAAGTTGGGAATGGGCAACGGGGAATGGATGATTTAGTGATTCCTTGTTCTGTTCATCACTTTTGGGGCACCTGGCATTGGCCACTGTCATAGGCACAGACTTCCTCCGGTGCCAGTGTGTGCTCGACCCCCCACCCCAAATCTGCCTCTGGCCCTGCCCCAACCCCATTCCAATCCCTTCCCCAAAGTCCCCACCCCAACTCTGCCCCCTCCCTTCCCCTATTCGACTCCTTCCCCAAATCCCCGCCCCGGTCCCTCCTTTTCGCTGCCTCGTCCCTGAGCACACCACATTCCCACTCCTCCTCCCTCCCTCCCAGCGCTTGCTACAGCTGTTTGGTGGTGGCAAGCACTGGGAGGGAGGAGCTGATGCAGCGCACTCAGGGAGGAGGCCGAGGATGAGGAGGAGGTGAGGCGAGGGGACGGGGCAGGGATGCCAGTGGGTGCAGAGCACCCACTAATTTTTCCCTGTGGGTGCTCCAGCCCCAGAGCATCCATGGAGTCGGCACCTATGGCCACTGTTGGAAGACAGGATACTGGGCTAGATGGACCTTTGGTCTGATCCAGTATGGCCATTCTTATGTTATGTTCACAGCAAAAAATGACCCACAGCAGCAAGTCTTAGAGCCCAGGTCAACTGACTCAGGCTTGCACTGCAGGATTAAAGATAGTAGTGTAGACATTCAGAGCAGGGGGGCTGGAACAGCGCGGGCCAGAGGGCTCCGACTGTATCACTTTAAAAAGAAGTGGGAGGATTATGCCCTCCCACATTTTACCAGCCATAAGGGCAAGTGCAGGGGTGATAGGGTGAAGAGGAGCACGTGGGATCTTGGGAGGGAGGGTTTGGGGGAGGGGAAGGGGCAGCAGTGCCTCCCCATACACATACACTTGTAGGGAGCTTGCTCCTGGGCTGGATCCCAAGTTTGGAAAACCGGTAATGGAGGAGGGAGTCAGGGTCTCAGAGCCCAGTCTCCATCCCAAGGTTGAATGTCTACACTGTTCTTTCTAGCCCCTCTAGCACGAGACTGAGTCAGCTGCCCCAGGCTCTAAGACTCCCAGAGCTGGGCCCTAAATGGCTAACTCATTTCTCAAAATGGGACTTGGGCTTCATCTACATGGGATTTGTTTCCATATAACCTAAGGTGTGAATTGAAACTACTGTTAGAACCCCCCCACCCCCATGTGGACACCTTCCCCAGTAGAACAATGGTCTTTTTCCAGTTTAGCTTTTGTCACTTGGGAAGGGGCTCAAGCTACAACAAAAAGACAAATCCTTAAACCAGAATAAGACTGTCCCATGAAGGGTTATACCCAGATAACTGTACTTGGTGGTATAATTGATCAAACTTCCCCGTATAGACAAGCTTTTAGCTTTTGATAACGTTACCAAGGCCACCACATTGAATGCAACATTCAAGGAGAGGACAAAACTTTGGTCTCCATGGTAACCAATCTAATCTATGCTATGGTATTAGTTATCCAGTACATGCTGGATTCCTTTCATGTGAAGGGAGGGGCTAGGTCCAGCTGCACTGAATCAGCACTTTTGCTGGGTTTACCTGGTGTGCTAGTCAGAAGTGAAAGAGTTAACTACACTGCGTATTGAAGAGGACACAAGTGTTTGACGTCAACACCCCATTAAGGTAAATGGGGCAGGAAGTTCCCACTCCTGGCTCTGTTGTTTCAGTCCCTATGGTTGCAGATACAATCAAACAGACTTTGTACATTGTATGCAGGGCCGGCTTTAGGCCAATTCCACCAATTCCCCCAAATCGGGCCCCGCACCTAAGAGGGCCCCGCACCCAGTGAGAATCCCTTCCCTGGCTAGAGGTGCCTTTTTAATTTTTACTCACCTGGTGGTGCTTTGGGTCTCCAGGGAAACTTCAGCGGCAGGTCCTTCACTTGCTCTGGGTCTTCGGCGGCACTTCGGCGGTGGTGAATAGAAGCCCCGCATGTTTTTTTTACAGGTGTTTTTTGTTGTTGTTTTGGTTTGGTTTTTTTTTTTAGTCATCCCTGTCGGGGCCCGTCGAAACTGTTCGAAATGGGCCCCGCACTTCCTAAAGCCAGCCCTGATTGTATGTTCCAGTTTCAGAGTGGTAGTCGTGTTAGTCTGTATCAGCAAAAATAACGAGTCCTTGTGAAACCTTGTAGAGTGACTAACAAATTTATTTGGGCATAAGCTTTTGTGGGCTAAAACCCACTTCATCAGATGCATGGAGTGAAAAATACAGTAAGCAGTAAGTCTATTTTTCACTCCATGCATCTGATGAAGTGGGTTTTAGCCCACAAAAGCTTACGCCCAAATAAATTTGTTAGTCTCCAAGGTGCTACATGGACTCCTCAGTGTTTTTATAGTATGTTCACAGACACAAAGCTCAGAAAGGAGTCTGAATTCTGAGGAGAGCAGCAGGATCTGGGATGACCCGAGATTATAAAGGCAGAACTAGGTCAGTAAAAACCTACCAAAAGACCTTTTGATCTCATCGCAAGGAAATACAAGGTGAGATTTATTATGGGAAATGTTTCCATTCAGTTCTCTGGACAGCTGTGCAGTGGAAAGTGACTAGGGCTTGCTCATGACCCCCAGGATGGTGCCCTTTTGATAGGAACTGAGCTCTGACTACTTGGATTTATTTTAAATTCCCCCCAGGTCAGAGTTCTGGGCTGATGTCACCCCCCCCCCAAACAAACAACAAAAACAGAGCCATTTACTATTCTGGAAAACTGGTAATATGGCCCCTCCACCGAAATGAGGAACTAAACCACATACCAGTCACACCTAGGGGTCAGTGCAGGAGTCAGACCTCATGGTTAGAATTGGAATCAGTAGCCAGGAATAGGAGCCAAGGGTCAAAGCCAGAGTCAGAAATCACAGGCAAGGATTAGGACCAGGTTATCTGGAGTGGGGCAGAAGCCATCACTACCATGGGTGAATACTTTGAGCACCCAACCACTAAACTGCTGCTGGGCTTTAAACCCAGTCTGCTGACTCTTCCAACCAATCAGGGGGTGTAGCCAATCAGGCCACCTGCTCTCATTAGGTTGCCCAGAATTCAGCTGTGCTGCAGGCTCTAATTCTTGACATCACAAAACAATTTATTATTATTATTATGATCAGAAATAATATCATAGCAACAGGAAGCCCCAGTCACAGAGTAGAAGTCCATTGTGCTGGGTGCTGTGCAAACCTGCCACAGAAAGACGGTTCATGTCCCACCAGCTGGATCCCCTGGTGTGCAGAGTGAGCAAGTCAATTCCAGAAACCTGGGCCACTGGGAGAAACAGTTACTCTCCTTGTCTGGGTGAAGGCTCTTGGGGATAGTTGGGAAGATTCTGAGCACTGCATGAGCTGACTCATCCTGAGGACTGGCCCAGCTCCCTGTGGAAGTGTATGAATCAGTGCCTGTCAGTGAGCACTTGGCATCTCTTCAGTACACTCTTCATCGATCAGTAATGCCTGCTTTAGTGTCATTACACTTTATCATTTAAACACACACTTAGGATTCTTTAATTAAGCAATAAAATACAAATGAGAGTGAGTTTCTGGGTGATTATATCTCGCCTCAGATGCTGCTATGTCAGGATGGAGGAGTACATAATCTCCCTGAAATGCTCTCTATGCACTGTCTTTGCAATTGTGAAATGGAGTTTAACCATTACAAATAAGCTATTAGGCAGCCATTCACAGCCCTTTGCTCAGCCAGTTACCAGCAGTGATAAGCTAGTGGGAGATGGCCATTTTCCCCATGAGATCTGAGCATTAGGTTCCTGACACGAATCAGAAAGCCTTGCTGGTGCCCAGAGGTTGGCAGACATTGCATAAGTGTGTTAGTAATGCACACTAAGGCCTTGGCTACACTTGAGAGTTACAGCACAATAAAGCCACCCACAGCGCTGTAACTCACTCCCCGTCCACACTGGCAAGGCATGTACAGTGCTGTATCTCTGTGGCTACAGCGCTGCAGGTACTCCACCTCCCCGAGAGGAATAACAGCTGCTGCGGAGCAGCTGAGATGCTGATGCTCCAGTGTAAACAGGGAGTAGCCTTATTACACAGTGATTGACCTCCGGAAACTCCCCATAATCCTTTTAAGTGAAGGTTCCTCTCCTTGTTTTGTTGTGATGCCTCTCTTTATTTTGTTGTGAACTCCGGGCTCTGGAGCTGCTTATCAGAAAAACAAACACAGCTACTGTTTGCTGTGAATGAGAAGAGGCGGGCGAGGGGGCTCCCTTTGGAAGGCCCACAGCTAATGTTTGCTTGAAGAGAGAGGCGGCCCAAGGGAGGTGGGGGGTCCGTTTCCCCGAGCAGCTGCTTATCTGGTCTGTGAGAAAAAAACAAACAGCTGCTGTTTGCTTTCAGTGTGTGAGAGAGGGGTAGAGGACGGAGGGGGGTCGGAGCTTGAAAGGCAGGGAGCTGACACAGTGTCGACACTCCAAAAATCCACTCTATCTCTCCCTACGCTCCCTGTCACACCCCACTCCACCCCTCCTTTGAAAAGCACATTGCAGCCACTTAAATGCTGGGATAGCTGTCCATAATGCACCGCTCCCAATGTGCTGCAAATGTGGCCACGATAGTGTGCTGGCAGCTGGCAGTGTGGACAGACTGCAGCACTTTCCTTACTCAGCTGTATGAAGACAGGTTTAACTCCCAGCGCTGTACAGCTGCAAGTGTAGCCATACCCTATGTTACAGCTCCTGACTGCTGCTATGATGCCCATGTCATAACAGACTGAAGATGAGCTCCCTGTAGCTTGAAAGCTTGTTTCTCTCACCAACAGAAGTCGGTCCAATAAAAGACATTACCTCCCTCGCTAATAGCTGTATGCATACATGGCACATGGGTTGCAACCTCCCTAGCATGTGCATTCTTGGTGGGAAAGTCACAGTTACAGATGACCAATATCAGTGGAGCTTTGCAGCTCCCTGCACGGAGCCTGTACAATGATTACTTTCCTGCAAACCTTCTGTTCTAAAGGAGCTCTTCTGTTCTATTGTAACCCTTCTGCCAAGTGGAGTCAGCAGCAGCAAGGGCTAGGCTCAATATCTTGAGGTTTTTCTTAACAGAAAATAGAACTGGATTGAGCCCCTCCTAGTAGTCTGGAAAAACTAAACATCATCCCATGGCACTTCTAGGAGGCAACACTTTGTTGCAGTCTATATGGTTTTATAAAATATGCTAATAAGTGAATATAATGTAACTGGAATATGCTTCATACAAAAGGTCGCTTGTAAGGTATCATTACAAAGTTTATAATCTACTGAGCGCAATCATCCTATTTGTATAAATGTATCATTTTTGTATCTGAAACTAGAAATATGAAATATAACTCTGAGGGCCTCTTGTAATTGTGCAAAGTGTGGATCATTAATGGTGGTTTGGAATCTTCATGACTCCCATTAACCAGGACAATTGTCTGCAGATGGGTGTGTTTTACCTGCAAGTCTTCCTGTATACATGTGTACTGGCAAGTGGGCAATGAAGTCTTGCAGTGACATGTGATCATGTCACCTGAACTGGAATCCATCTTTAAGCTGGTGTCTTTCCATTGAGAAGGAGGGGGTGGGAACCCAGAGAGAGACGAAAGGATTCCTGCCTTATGTAAAAGATATATAAAGGAGTGGAACAGAACAAAGGAGAGAGGGGAGCCATCATGAAGAATCTCCTAGCTACTGTCTGAGCTGGAACAAGAGCTGTACCAGGGGAAAGAATTGTGCCCAGGCCTGGAAGGTGTCCAGTCTGAGGAAAAAAACTTACTAAAGCATCTCTAAAGGTGAGATTATCTGTATTCAGTTTGATTAGACATAGATTTGCACATTTTATTTTATTTTGCTTTGTGACTTACTTTGTTCTGTCTGTTACTACTTAGAACCACTTAAATCCTACTTTCTGTATTTAATAAAGTCACTTTTTACTTATTAATTAACTCAGAGCATGTATTAATACCTGGGGGAGAAAACAACTGTGCATATCTTTCTATCGGTGTTTTAGAGGACGAACAATTTATCAGTTTACCCTGCATAAGCTTTATACAGGGTAAAATAGATTTATTTGGGTTTAGACCCCATTGGGAGTTGGGCATCTGGGCGTTAAAGACAGGAACACTTCTGTTAGCTGCTTTCAGGTAAACCTGCAGCTTTTCAGACCCTGGGTCTTTGTTGGAGCAGATGGGAGTGTCTGGCTCAGCAAGACAGGGTGCTGGAGTCCTGAGCTGGCAGGGAAAACATGAGAAGATGTAGTCTTGGCACATCAGTTGGCAGGTCTCGGGGGTGTTTCTGTGATCCAACCGTCACACTCTTCCCCTCTCACAAGCACTGAGTCTGTGTCTGACAATACAAGAAGGAAAAGGGGACCCAACATTAATTAGGGAAAAGACCACAGTCACAATTCGAAAGCATATGACCATAGGCAAACACCCACTGCACAGTGCATTGGACTGTGTCCTTTGCCTCAGCTTCTCATCTTGTGAATGTTCCTTAACACACCACTTCCCTCTGACTCCACAGCACCCCACTCACAGTCCTTGGCTAGCAAAGACCCAAGAGGCTGTATTCATGGTGTTACCAGATTTGCCCATTACCTTGGGATATGCTCATTTATTCGGGTTACTTTTCTGGGGAAGGGGATTTTGTAATTCTATGAATGTACTGCTTGTGTCACTTGTGTGTTCATATGGAGCTTTACTTCTCCCTTCTACCAGTCCCCTCCCGCCCCTGCCCTGTGGACCCAATCAGCCCCCTCACCCTTTCACTGCGAGCCGGCTGCACGATCTGCAGCCGGTTCTGTTCCAGTCCGCGCCACGGAAACATCTGTACATGCTCGTGCTCCACACCCTCGCGTCCCACCCCAATACCAAATGGCGGGACCTCCTGCCACCTCTCGAGGGTGAGAAGCCCCAGAGGGCCAGCTTGTACTCTGCCCTGGTCCTGAGGCCTGCCGGGGATGTCAGCTGGCAGCTCCTTCACGGGGCCATGAGCACGGGTGTGTACTTGGCGCGGTTCAACCCTGTCCCTAACACCTGCCCTTTCTGTGGCGAGAAGAAGACCTTGGCACACATTTATTTGGAGTGCGCCAGGTTGCAGCCCCTGTTCCGGCTCCTCTTGAATATCTTATTGCGTTTTTGGTTGCACTTTTCCCCTCACCTTTTTATCTACACACTCCCCATCCATGGCCCCACGAAGTCGTGGGATCTCCTTATCAACCTCCTCTTAGCCCTGGCCAAACTAGCCATCTACAACACCAGGAAGAGGAGGTTGGCCGACGGGATTTCCTGCAACTGTAGGGCCTATTTCCGTTCCTCCGTCTGTTCACGCATCCGGGCAGAGTTCCTCTGGGCGGCGTCCACTGGCTCCCTTGACGCCTTTGAGGAGCAGTGGGCATTGTCCGGGGTTCTCTGCTCGGTGTCCCCATCAGGTTCCCTTCGTTTAGCCCTATGACCTCACTCCCGATCCTGTTTTTTCATTAGTTGTCCCACATACTTACTTGCTGTCCCAGACCTGTGGGTCCTCCCCTTAGGCTGGGGGGAGGTCCTTTAGAAGTGGGCGGGCTTCACCCAGCCACCCCCCCTGGATACCAATAGGACCAGTCCCCTTCCAATGGAGCTATCCTGCAGGACCTAGGTTCCCTAGGGCTGGGTTTCTCCAGCCCAAGAACTGGATGAACACCCACCCACCCATACGTTCATTCACAGAGCAAGTCTAAGCGGACTGGGTCAATCAGCACTGTCAAGCTGACCCCTTATATGTCCCTGGACTCACTGGGCTGGATGAACCAGCACTTTCAAGCTGACTCTCCTTATATGCCCCTGGGCTCCATGGACTGGGTCAAGCACCATTTTCAAGCTGTTACCCTTATGTGTCCCAGATTCAGCACATCCCTATCCCCACCTTCACAACACAAATTGTATTGGCAGTAACCTACTTGATGAGCAAACCTCACAGTATTTTGGGCACTGCAGGGATCTTGAGCTTAGGTAAAAGAAGCGTTGCTGCAGAGTGAATGGGGGAAGCTAAAAACACAAAAGAGTAAGGTTCAGCAAGAGAGAGAGAAGCAACCAGTCTAACCATACAATTTATTTGTTGAATACTGGTGATAACTACACAAGGAGGGCTAAACCAACATAACATACATTATTAAAGGTTAATACCTAAGATAGAAAGGAAAAATGAAAAGAGAGAGAGAGAAGGGGATCTTACCACTCCCTGAAGCTTGGACTGGTCGAGGTTCCCAGATGATGCTGGTTGTTGAGGGTCCTGAGGGTAGGAGGCAGGCAGAGTCCCCAGCACGATCAGTTAGGAGATTATGGAGTCCTAGTGGAACTTATGTAGAGTTTGGATCTGAGCATCAGAACACTGACTGGAGGGTGAGTAGAGATTTTTGTAGAGAAAATACAATTGTTCAAGGGACAACAATAGATTTGTTTATAGGTAAGGCTGATAACTCAGGGTTTTCTTTAGACTAGACAAAAGGAGCTGATCACTCTTGGCTGTGAGTGGTATTTTCTTCCAGCGAGCTCACAATGCAACTAGGCAGCTTCACTATTTGGATACCAATTAAGGATTCATTACTAGAATTGGTCTGATAATTGCTGAGCTGGGTGTGTGCAGACATAGGTTTATTAGCATCAGGAGCAGAGATTCCCATGATGCAGTGCTTCCCTGCTTTTTCTAGTCCCAGAATTCAGTGTGGTTCTTGGCTCTCCATTCTGTATGCAAATTGAGATGTCTTCCTGTCCCATCTTTCATGCAGATGAGGTTAGGGAAGTCGTCTCTGCTCTCCATTCTGTATGCTAATGGAGATGTCTTAATCTTGTCACCCTTGTCAGGAGGGGTCTATGTGTGTCTCCCAACGCCCTTCACTGCTCTCTTCAAGTTTTTTTTCCTCTGATGGGTTTTGGTTTAAGCAGAGGCTGGGCGGAGGGGTGTCTTTCATGAGTCAGGCTGGATACTGCACCCTGGTTCCCCAAGAACACAGAGGTATCTGGTATCAACGGGGAGATGGTGTTGAGTCACAGCCTCTGCAACTGGCTCACAGCAGTCACTGTTTCTCTGCTGCCACTGCTGCAATATCTCATTGTGAGGTTTCACCATGTAATGCAGTTCTCAGTGACTTCCGCAGGTAACAGGGAACCCCATTGCCAGGGTAGTTTGTGCTGCCTTTCATTGTTTCCACACAAGGAATAGGGCTTAGCCTTGAACTTGCTCAATAGTAAGAACAGCTCTAGGAATCACCAGTCAGAAACAAGGACTCTTAATTGGGTCTTATCAATTTTGTCTTTAAAAGTGGGAGAGGTACAGATGAAGCGGTGTCTAAGACTCTTTAGGGAAAACCCACATTACCACATAGAAACATCTATCCCCATCTTCACTAGGCTCTGGCATCCCTACCCCTTGCTGAGCAAGTGAGCTTCAGTTTAGGGAGACCTCTTTGATCAGGGCATGCTGGTATGGGTGCTGGGTAGAGCCTTTGGCGAGGCTAGCCTCCAGTTCTGCCCCTTCCACCCACACCCCTGCCCAGAGCCCCAAGACCCTCCGCAGCCATAGCCCTGAGAACCCCTGCTGGAGTCATAACCTCCCTCCCCGCCCTTTGGCTGGAGGAGCCATGAGCTGGCCAGAGGCCCAACCAACCCCTCCCCTTAGCCATAGGAGCCCTGGGATGGCCAGAGGCCTGAGCTCTCTCCTCCACCTGCTCAGAAGTGCCCTGAGCCACCTTCTCCACCTGCCCAGAAGTGCCCTGGGCCAGCCGCACCATGCCTCCCCTCCCCAGACCTCAAGCCGCCCTGGAGAAAAGCATTTCACTCTTCTCAGAAGAAGCTTTTCATATGCTCCATGCAGGTTCTGGGGCGGCTGAGAAGGTGGTATTTGCTACTCAGCTTCCTGGGTTCCTCAGTAATCTCTCTGGAGTCCAGGGAGATTACTGGTGAGTCCAGGAAGCTGAATAGCACATACCACATCCTCAGCCACCTGGAACCTGCATGGGGCATAAGAAAGCAGAAACTCCCCCCCTAAACCCCACAACTGGGGTCTGGTGGCAGCGGCAGGTTGAGACTCCCCTGGCCTATTATACCCACCACCCATGCATGCCAGTTCTGCTGCCTTTTACTCGCACCTTAAGGATAACAGTTCATTACCCCTGTATTTGAATACTAGAGTGATTTGTAACCCAAACCAGCCAAAATTGATCATTTAGGCAAAGCAGCCCCATCATGCTACACACTTAGTCAGAATAGGTATGTCTATGCAAACAAGTTCTTTCCCTGAAGTCTTTTCCCCCGGTGCATCATTAGATATCAAGGGAGAGCTCATTCAGACTCTGTTTATGCTGGTCACAAAAGGCTAGTAGCCTGAAAACAGGGTCCTGCACAGCTGAAGGCAAAATGGAGCAGGCAGAGTCACCTCTCATCTTTAACATCAAGATGCTGCCTTTGGGGACTAGAGGTTCTTCTGCTCAGCCCAAGCTGGCACATTGCATGCTGGAAGCTGAGGTCTCTGTAAGCCCCACCTCCATAGTCAAGATCAAGCTGGGTGCAGGCCACATTTTAGCTGCCCCATTGTCACATTATTTGGTACTTGTGATGAAGTGGGGATTTCCCCTTGTTATGCTGTATGTGAGTCTTAATGTTGAACCCACGTGAGTGTTACTGTTTTGCATGAATAATGTGTGCCTCAGTTTCCCTGTGTGCTGCACCAATACCTCAGTGGTGGGAATAGGGTGTGTGACTTTGGCTTAGACCTTTGGGGCAAGTGAGGCTGTTCCAGCTGTCTACATGTATTCTATGACTGATACCCTTCTTAACCTCAGACCCAGGACGGGGCTGCGGCCAGGTGACTGCCAGAGAAGCGAGACAAAGAGAAGGAGGAGGAGCAACTGGGGTGTCTGAGGTCGGGTCGTGGAAGCTGGCAATCTGCTTGGGGGGGACTGGACCAGGCCCAGGCCACGTGGCCATAGGCACTGACTTCCCCTCTGCCTGGTGGATGCTCAACCTCCCCCGGCCCTTGGCTACACTCCTGCACCAACTCTGACCCCACCCCCATTCCACCCCTTCCCCAAAGTCCCCACCCCACCCTTTCCCACCCCAGCCCCTGCCTTCCTGGCCCCATTCCACCCAAGTCCCCACCCCTGCCCTGCCTCTTCTTCACCTCCTCCCCTGAGCACCACATTCCCCACTCGTCTCCATCCCTCCCGGAAAGTCCTAAGCACCACCAAACAGCTGTTAGGCAGCAGGGGGACGGGAAGTGCTAGGAGGGAAGGAGAGGAGCAGGGATGTGGCGCACTCGGGGGCGGGGGGGAAAGAAGGAGGTGAGTAGGAGGGAGCTTGGCTGCCGGTGGGTGCAGATCACTCCCTAATTTTTCCCTGGGGGTGCACCAGCCTCACAGAACCCACAGAGTGGGTACCTATGCACCTGGCCCAAGACTCCCCAAGATGGACTTGGCTGAAAGTCACTGATTTCTGTGCTAACAAGCTCTGTTCTATGCTGCGTTCTGGTTGACTAATAAACCTTCTGTTTTACATTGGCGGAGAGTCACGTCTGACTGCGGAGTTGGAGTGCAGGGCCCTCTGGCTTCTGGCAGACTTGCCGCGGGACGCGCACAGTGCGGAGGGGGCTGCTGAATGCTCCAAGGTCAGAGCCAGAAAGGTCAAAGCTGTGTAAGCTTCTTGCCCTGGCGACAGTCTGCTCAGAGAGAGGAGGCTCCCCCAGAGTCCTGGCTGGCTTCATATGGAGTAGTTCCAGAGTATTGCCCTGGTGACTCTGTGGCAGTACTAGAGATGGTGACTTTTCTTTTGGCAAACAGAAATTTTGCCACAAAGCTACATTTTTCAGGGCTCTGCCACTGTGTGTGATTTTGAGTAGAATTTGATGAATAGTTTCAGGGAAAAAAGACTACTGATTTTTTCCCCCAAAAAAAGTCAAAATGTTTTCTTTTGATTTTGAAAAGTTTCATTTTGAATTTTTTATTTCAAAAACAGCATTCTGTTTTCAAATTTGGCCAATTTTTACATAAACCACATAAAAAAGGGTGAAAAATAGCCCATCACATTGAACATGAACAACTTTAAAAAAAATTGAGTAAAACACAATCTTTGGGTCAACTTGAAATAATCACAAAACTGAAAAAAAAAATTGAGTTGACCTGCACTGATTGATTTGAATTAAAAGAACTGTTTTGATTTGGCAAAAAGTTTTGAAATAGTCAATTTCAGTTTGAAACAAGCCAGATTTTTTTTGGTTTGGCCCCCAAATTGAAAAAATCTTTTATTCGCTCAACATTATTTGGCACATAGGTACTGCTATAACCGCCCCTTCCTTAAATTTATCACATTGAGAATAATCAACCATTGGAACAACTGACCAAGGGTTATGGTGGATTCTCAGTCACTGACAATTTTAAAATCAACATTGGATGTTTGTTTAAAACAGCGGCTCTAGAGATTATCGGGAGGCAGTTCTCTGGCCTGTTATACAGAGGTCAGACTAGATCAGGGTGGGCAATAATTTTTGCAGGGGGTGCCACTCCACAAATTTTGGTAAGTTGTCACGGGCCACACATTTCTACTATATTAATGGAGGGGGTGCAGGTTCTGGGAGGTAGATTGGTGCAGGATGGGGCTCTGGGCTGGGGCTTGGAGTGTAGGAGGGGGTGCAGGGGCTGGGAGGGAATTTGAGTGCTGGAGGGAGTTCTGACCTGGGGCAGGGGGTTAGGATGCAGGACAGGGTGCAAGATGCAGGCTCTGGCCGGATGCACTTACCACAGGCAGCTACTGGCTGGCAGCACAGCAGGGCACTCAGGTAGGCTGCCTGCATGCTGTGTGCCCACGCTGCTCCCGGAAGCCGCCAGCTGCTGGCACCATGACACATCTCTGTGTGCCCCTTGGAGGGAGGGAGGCAGTGGGTCTCCATGCGCTGCCCACAGCCGCAAGCATTGCCCCCGCAGTGCCCATTGGCAGGAACCTGGCCAATGGGAGCTGTGAGGACAGTGCTGGGGGTGGGGGCATTATGTGGAGCTGCCTTCCCTCCTCCTGCTCCCCTCCTCTCAGCCAGGGGCATGCAGACACATGCCAGCAGGAGCTGGCTGCTTCTGGGAGCGGCATGGGGCCATGGCAGTGCCCCGCTGTGCTGCAGGATTTTTAGCGGCCTGGAGATTGCAAGGGGGCAGCCAAAGAGCCTGGGGGGCTGGACAGAAATGTTAGATGGGTCAGATCCAGTCTGTGGGCCATATTTTGCCCACCCCTGGTCCCCTTGGCCTTGGAACCTCTGAATCAATCTCTTCTCAGTTTTGCAAATGAGCTGAGCCTTTCGTGTGATCACTGTGCTGTTCTAGCCTCCTAGGTGCTCCTAAGTGCCTCACCTCTGCAGAAACTGAGCCCATCACAAATATTAATTATCACAGCGCCCCCACCATGTAGGGAAGTATCATTATTATAGCTGGTCAGAAATTCATCAGGATTATTTTCTGACTGAAATTGCCCTTTTCACAAAATTGAAATGTTGTACAGGAATTTTTTGGATTTTCTGTTGGGAAAATTGAAATGACAGCTCGCAGGCTGCCTGCCTGGATTGCTCTTGTCAATTGCACTGTCTGCCTGCAGTGAGGGAGACAATATTTCCCAGGTAACTTTCTTACAGATATGAAAGCTCCCTCTCTTAAGCCCTATGGTCTTGTCTTGATCTGCAGCCCCTGCTTAGATGCATATGAGAGAGCAGCTCGCCAGAACACTTACGTGCTCTGTGACAGCACATCTCTTACTGCTTGAGCACATATTAACATAAAATTTGCAACAGCTGCTACAAGACAGTACACAGCCCCAAGGTGCAGAACAGCCAATGAAGCCATGATATATTGCAATCTTGTTTGTCAACTACATTAAGTAATCCTACCACATTTCACAGCTCACAAGCATATGTCAGTTTCAGGAAGATCAGCAAATTTCTACTCACAAATATCCCTTTCCAAAGCTCTTCAACTCATTTGTTATATTCATAAATACTTATTAATGTAGAAGGGACGTATGCACACAGGGCTTCTGGCTAGTTCAGAGTAATCATTGCTGTTTGTAGCTTGGAAGTAGGATTGGTTATATCAAAATGAATAAATCCTTGTTATGTCCTGCCTGATCTTAGGGGTGAGTTTATGCTCCGAGTAGGCCATTCAGATACAATGGACCTGATTCTGCAGATTCAGGATCCCTTGCTGGGAGGTGCTGAGCAGCCTCACTAACAGAGCATCCTGGACGGATCAGGCCCCTGGATGATATAGTCTCATCACTATGCCTCACTGGAACGTGTTAAGATGCACATGGAAGGGAGAAGAATAGACCAATTTCAGACAGTGTGAGTGGATTTGCTGATATCAGGCTTGCTTGCATGCTTCAGACCAGCCTCTCTGCCCACCATCCTGCATGGAATGGACCAGGTGGGGCAAAGGCACATATTGCTGCTGCCTTACACTGGGCACTTAGATACTGAGGTTAGAGGCACTTTAGAAACAAGATAATATGGATCAGATCTGACTTGATTTGGGAAGAGCTAATGCAAATTAAACCCAGACTGCCCCTAAAGAGGCTCTTCCTCTTTTCACTGAATATACCATCCTACCTTCCCTTCCTCTCTGCACTGACATTCCCTTTGCACATGGTGCATCCATGGCCCAACAGTTGTCTCTCCCCAACACCTTGCCCCCGTCCCTTTGCTCTTGTGCTGCTGATGTGGGTTTCACTGCATATGCCCTACTGATGGTGCCCTGAATGAGGCTTGGCTAGAAGCAGGCCTGCTTGGCCCCAGCCTGGCACCTGTTGTTGCTGTCAGTTTTGCAGAGTAATGGTGAAATACTGCTGGATCAGGAGACATTTGACAGCTGTAAATGGCAACACACAATGCCTGGCAGGGAGGATCAGGTCCAGGATCTTTGCCCTTCTGGTTGCTTCCACTACAGTCTTGGGACTCTGTGGCACCTTTGGGTTTGTAGCTCAGTCCTCTCCTGGCTCTAAAACCCCTTCTGCTCCAAAGTGCCATGCCCAGGGCAGGAGCTGCCACATTGGGATGCCCATCACTCCAGCATCATCTCCTACTTCAGGTTGGCACATTAATAGGCTACAATGAGACCTGGCCTGACTCCTGTGTTGATGATGTGTGAAATGAGATCTGGATTAACCAATGTGCACTCAATGCATTTGCAGTGCCCCCAGGTCACGGGTGCATTACTCACCGCTGGGCTGATGCCTCCTCCTGGTCACTCTAAGGGTTAGCTTGAGGCCAACACTCTCTGTCCATGATCTGCACACTGTCACTCTGTTATCCAACTGCAGCCCCTCTCTCAGCCTCAGAAACGACAGTGTCCTCTTTGTGGCTCAGCCCTCTGGCCATGTCACCATCCATGTTTCTCCCTTCCAGGGGTGGGGAGGTGAGGTGATTAATATCACAGTTCAATATTCTAGCCACTTCCCCAGTGGGGTGGGGAGACACAGGCCTGCCCACTACTCCGGGTCCTGACCCAGGAACCCTATAGATAGCAGCCTCCTGCTACAACTCTTTAGCTTCTTGCAAGGTCTCCTTGGGCCACTTCCCCACAGCCCCAGCACCTTCTTCACCCTAGCCTCAGGGCATACAACTCTCCAGTCTCAGTAGCCAGCCAGGAGCTCCCTCTTGCCCCCCAGGTCCCTGACAGCAACTGCTCAGTCCAAGGTGCTGCAGGTGTCAGCCTGCTAGAGACACAGTCCTCACTCCTTGATCTCCCAGCAGCAACTGACCCTGTTCTGCCCTGAAGCTCCTCTTATCAGAGCCTGCCGGGCTGGGATTGGTTGCTCCCTGTAATTCCCCCTTGATTGGCTGCACCTCATGCACCCTCTCTGGGCTGCTTGGAGGTCTCACCTCCATTGCTCCTTGCTGAGGTTAACCCTTTCTAGTTCAATGTGGGGCACACATGCGATTCGGGGGGGGCTGACCACTGGATTCAGGTGAGTGGCACTGCAACAGGCCACCCTGTGCCCCAGGTCACATACCACCTCACTGAAATTTGGCCTTCACCAGGTGAGCACAAGGCAGGCAATAGAAGTGACCAAAGCAGCTGGATGGCTAGGATTGGGAGGAGCCCCCTTACCCAGGAAGGAAGTGAAGTGGCCAGGAAGGTCCTTGGGGTAGGGAGTGACTTGTTGGTGAGTATGGGGAGCTTTGGGGGACTGTAGATAAGGGGAATTTTGGGGGGGACATTGGGGGAAGTGGGTTTGGGGGCCAGGATGTTGGAGTGGGGGACATTGGAGGCTGTGGCAGGTGGGGCTGAGGTGTTGGGGACTGCAGAACGTGTGATAAATGTCAGGGCTGTTGGGACACTTGTGCGGGGAAGGGGGCTGTGAGGGCAAGAGAAGGCTTGTGGAGGGTTTTGGGGCCATATGTGGGGAGAGGCACTCGGGGATCTGTGGGGGGAGCTTTGCTGGCAGCCCTTGTGTGATGCTCTGTACCTCAGCAGAACACCCTGCACCCCCATGTGCATCCTTATATGATTATGTGGTATCCAATGCAAAGTCTGTCATGTCGGGTATCTTTGGAAGGCTCATGGACAAATCTATCCCAGCCTCACAGGAACAAAGGACACTGGCCTAGGCAACAACAAAGAATCTGTTGGACTCTCAAGTGAGTCATCCCCCTTCCCTTGGTCAGTTTGGGACTATGATGAGGTAATGCTCACCTGACTCAGGGTGGAGGGGGGCAAACCAAGAGGGAAGAAAGGACATGATAAAAGGGAGAGACATTTGCCATTCTCTCTCTTTTCCACCTCCATCTACAGACACCACCACCAAGCAACTGAGGCACTGATCAAAGGGGAGAGCCTGACTGAAGGGTAACCAGCCAGCCTGTGGTGAGAAGCATCTAAGTTTGTAAGGGCATTGAAAGTGTTAAGATTAGCTTAGAATGCGTTTTGGTTTTATTTCATTTGACCAAATCTGACTTCTTGTATTTCGACTTATAATCACTTAAAATCTATCTTTTGTAGTTAATAAATGTGTTTGTTTATTCTATCTGAAGCAGTGCGTTTGGTTTGAAGCATGTCAGAGACTCCCCTGGGGATAACAAGACTGGTACATATAATTTCTTTGTTAAATTGATGAACTCATACAAGCTTGCAGCATCCAGTGGACTTAACTGGACACTGCAAGATGGAGGTTCCTAGGGTTGTGTCTGGGACCAGAGATACTGGCTAGTGCCATTCGGTTGCATAGTTCAAGCAGTGGCTGGCTAAAAGTGCTCACTCACGTAGCTGGGAGCAGCTTACATGCCAGAAGCTGTGCATGAATTGCCCGGGCGTCGAGGATTGGAGTGACCTAGCAGATCACCAGTCCAGATTACACCAGGGGAACATCACACCCTGTTCAGGCCAGGCAGGGCTGGTACATCTGAAGTACAGCTAGAGCAGAGTTGCAGAGTTGCTCAGGTTTGGCCTACATGCCCCTCCCTCACGACAGGGCTAGAGGGATGGCCAGGCCAAACTTTAATGAAGGGGGCAATTTCCATAGTGCACATGGCTCTGGAATTCTTTAATCTGGCCCTGCGTGAGGCAGGAGAGCCCCCGACTCATTCCCCTGGCGCTGAGTCGGCTCCATGTGAATGACTTGCCAGCGTCAGTGCAGGCAGGATGCTGAGCTGAGCAATGAGAAGGGGCACTGGTTCTTGGGACACTTTTATGAACACAGTGGGACTCTGAGATACCATCCTGGGCCTGAGCCAGCCACTGCCTGCCAGCTCAAACAGTTAGCACTATACACCTGCTCTTTACTTTGTCTGCTAGATGTGCCCATGTGGGACTAGCTGACTAGGGGCTGATCCCTATGCCTGGCTCGGAGGCTGCAGAGACTCACAGATGCTATGGAGCCAGTCAGAGGAATGGGAAGATTTGATAAACCCATGCATGGAGCCCTCAACCCCCTGGCCTGGGCAACCTCCTCTTACCGCCTGCAGAGCAGCTCTGGCTACAACTGACTCGAGGATGTGCGGTGGCCTAGCTGGGCAGTGGGATTGTCCATGTGCCAGGCCCCGCTCCAGGGTGCCTTGGTCCTTGGAAATCTGCACTGTGAGAGCAAGTGTTACTGTCCAGGACCAGCTACTCTAGCGAGAGCAACACGCCCTCTGCCAATGCAATGCAGGCAGCAGCTGGAAGGGTTCAGTGAGCTGGCTTTCAGAAATGGGGTGGTTACTTTCCCCACTTCTCTAATGCCACTCAGGACAGGTGGACAGGGGTTGGACTTCACACCTTGTTACAGACAGTGAAGCCGTATCAGTAAGCTATTTATAGCCGGTATGCCATACCAGAAAGACACAAGAGGAGCAGAACGTGGGGCCACTGAATGACCCCGCACCAGCAGCTTCTCCAGCACAGCTGTACCACCCCCAGCTCCGCCCCGCCCCCAGTCCTTCCACACAGCTGTGTCTCCTGAGTCCTGTCTGGCATCTGTATAGCAGCCCCGCTGCAGGACAGGGCTGGAGGCGCAGCCGGGCTGGGGTGGTACAGCTGCTCTGGAGGAGCTGCCGGTGTGGGGCTGCACATGGGACATGATGATAAGATTCCTGATTACAGTATATACAAGAGAGAGCCCCCAAAACACAACAGATTTGGACATCTATGTGAAACCGAAAAAGTGCTAAAAATAAACCCCAGAAATCAGAAGTCTTCTTCATTCCTCTCTCCCCAGCATGTGCCCAAGGTCAATCTGTAACTACGAAGGGCAGAGGGAGAAGCTGAAAAAAGGGAATTAAGCAAAGCACAAATAAGAGAAGCATCTGAGGAAGTGCGTATTCATCCACGAAAGCTCATGCTCCAAAACGTCTGTTAGTCTATAAGGTGCCACAGGATTCTTTGCTGCTTTTACAAATAAGAGAGAAACAAGCATCTGTTCTTCACTGTGGGAGCTGATATGGTCTGCAGAAACAGATGCTGTACGGTGACCAAACTTAAATAAAGGCATTGTATAGCCATAGGCGCTGTGTTGGGATCGGAGCAGGCAGGATGGTGTCTCTGTAGAGGGATGTCACTTGATAATTGCCAGTCCCGCGGGGATGACACCACAGAATGTCTGCATGCAGCTGACAATAGATTTCATGTCCAGAAGGCCACGTTGCCCATCTCTCATTGGCCTGTTCACTTCAGACTGCAGCAGGGTTTCACCTTTCCATGCCCTGAACCTCTCTGTCTGGGTGGGGTCCACAGCAGAGAAACACACGTCAGCTCCCAGCCCTCTGCTGTCTTTTGAAATCATCCTACCCTCTGGGCTTCATTTCAGAGTCCTGTGAAATCATTAAAAATAAAAAGCATTTGCTCTTTCATCTGGGCCCCAGCCCACACTAGTGCTTCTCAAGTGTTTACTAGTGCTGGCCCCATTCCCCAGCCTAGATCTTCAGATCCTTGCCTCTTCCTGCAAATCAATTCAGCACATGAAAGCAGCACAATCTTTCAGCCTTTTTAGGGCGGACAAGAAGCTGGAAGCCAGGAGATGCTCTAGTTTTTCTCTGCATAAAGTCATTCTTGCCCCAGTTTCTCTGCTACCATAATCACCTCCCTCCCTTCCTCCCTCCCTCTCTCTGCTTTGATTGCCTTAGTTTTTTTCTCTCTACTCAAGCAAGTGTTTGATATGGAATCCCCAAAGGCTTCCCAGCCTCCTTTACTCACTTGACATTCGCTTGGTGCAGCTCAGCTCTTTCAGAGAGCCCAGCATGAGGCTGGCAGGCCACGTGACTGCACTTCACCCTCTCTGCTCCAACTGGGATTTGGGGAGCAAGGGGCAGGCCAGGAAGCTTGACTTAGCAAAGGAGAGAGACAGGGAGGTGATGCAAAGGCTGGAAGCCAGCGCTCCACAGCCAAAGGAGATGCAGTGCTAAGGAAGTGGCTACTTGGGGAGGGCGGGTGAGGAACAACGTGCTGGACTTGATCGCCTCCATGTTTAACCTGCTGAGTCTGCCTACGTGCCTCGGGAGGCAGGAGAGGCTGCTAAAATGGGCAGTTAGAGGTGTTCATTTGCTTCGTGATTAACAACAGCCTTCCCCTAGGACTGGAGCAGGCTGGGAAACACCTTCCCAAGCCAGGATTAAAGCAGGGTCTATTCAGACAGGCCAGGGCTACACTTAAAACACTATAGCAGCACAGTTACAGTGGATCAGTGTAGATACTCACTACAGCGATAGGAGGGTTTCTCTCATCACTGTAGGCAATCCACCTCCCTGAAAGGCAGTATCTAGGTCGATGGAAGAATTCTTCTGTCAGCTTAGCACTATCTATGCCAGGGTTATGTCAGCCTAACTATGTCGCTTAAGGGTGTGGATTTTTCACGGCCCCAAGAGCTGGGTCAACCAAAGTTTTCTGTGTAGACTGGCCCACAGGCAGAGCAGCCTGCTTTGGCTAGGAGGTGTTAGCATCTCTCTGGAGACCAAACCCTCGCCCAGAACATCATCAGCCATCCCCATGTGCCCGTCACACAGAGGGAAGGTGACGCAAACTGTGTGCAGTCTGGAAATGCTGCCAGTTCTGCTCCAGATGGACTCTCAGGGAGGGGCAGCAGCATTTCCAGTGAGGGGGCAGGAGCGCCCTCGGTTGACCCTGCTGCCTGATGAATGGAGCAGACTGCTGCCTCCGTCTCCTGTCCTAGATGGGGCAGCCTGGCTGTGAGAGTTACAGGGGTCACGGTGCAGCAGCTCATGCTGGGCTCTGTGGACCACACCTCCAATGAGAGGTACAGGCATCCAGGGGCCAGAGTCTAGACCTTGGAGCCCCAGAGCCAGCCTCTGGCAGGAGCTCCAGCCCATCAGGCTCCCACCGTGGCTGGGGCTGGATGCCAGCTAAGCTCACTGCCCCCAGCTGGTCTCTGAATACCCACAGGACTAACAAACCAAGCGTGACAGGCAGGCACCAGCACCTTCCATCTGCTGCACTGAGTGACACTCACCCTGAGGACAGGTGACCCAACAATCCTCTCCACTAGGGTCTGTAGCCTGTTCCCCTGCACCTCTGACCCTTCAACTCTTGCAAATGCCTCACCCTGCCCCCTCCTCCCCCCATGCCCCTGCTCTCCAGACTCCAGCACAGATAAGAATTTGTCACTGGTCCCCCGTGCACTGTAGGACCTGGTGCAAATTCCTTCTGCAGCAATGTGCTGCTCTGGACCTCCCGGGCCTCCTCTCTCTCTGCTTCTCCAATTGCACCCCCGCCCTCTTGCAATCTTACCATGCCCAACACAAGAGCCTTCGCCTCCGTAGCTCCTGCTGCCTGAACCAGCCTCTTGGGACCTGGCTGGCCTGATCCCTCCACCCGCTCCCCTCGGATGAGGCCCCTGCCGATTTCATACCTTCCATCTTCCTATTTACAAGAAGAGATGCCAGGGCTGCCTTGCTGTCACTCCCAGCTTATCAGGCAGGTGATACCAGGCAGAACTGCCCCTTTCACAGTCCTCAGGATCAGCCCTGCACAAGATTTCTGTGCCTAGGAATAACCCCAGCAACAGGCTCCATTGTCACGTCAAGTCCCAGTGGCCATGTTCGGACCCCCTCACATCCTCCACCATGCCAACCCGTGGATTCCCCTAAGAAGTCTGGCTGGCTGGCTGATTGTGCCATGCTGCTGATGCAGCACAGTGGCTGCATCTCTGCCCAGGCACCACTGCAGTTAGGCAGAAGGTGAAGGGACCACTGGGCATGCAAGTTGGAAAGCGCCCCAGGGTGTGTGCTGCTGAAAGAAGGGGGTGTGAGGGAGGACAAGCTGCATTCTGGGACCCTGACCCTGGCCCCTAGCCAATTCCAGCCCATGGGTTTGTGCTGGCCTGAAGTGCAGTCAGAACACAACACGGCCTTATGATGTATTGTTCAGGTATGTAACAAGGCATAGCAGGGCCCCCTTCGCTCCTGCCTCTGCTCTGCTCCAAAAAGCATTCAAAGACCCTCAGGTTCAGCAATCACTGGTGCAGTTTATTTACAGGGTGCAATCCCACCACCTTCTCACCCTATGCAGCCTGGAGTTCTCAGCCTTGAGGACTCCGTAGCCTCTGCACCCAGAAGGGAAGAACTTATCCCCATGCTTCCTTCCTCTGGGCCTGTCTATAGCCCCAGGCTAATAGGGCTGTCAGCTGTTTCCCCTTTGTCAATCAGGTACCGGTGTCTCTAACCAGCTCCAATTTACCTTACCTCCCATAATTGGAGTTAGCGTGACAGGCTCAGGAGTCCCAGCCCAGCACCCTGTCACACACCTCCTCTTACCGAACTGCCAGGTTCGTCCTTGCCCATCCTCTCTTCCCTCTATCGGATGGGGCATTATAGGGGCATTCTTCTTCCTCTTTTGGGTGACCCCTGGGGTCCTCCTTGTGGGGTTCCTGTATCCCCTACCTTCAGAAATTACACTGTGTGGGTGGGTGGATGCCCCCGTAGGTCCACCACAGCCCACAGGTCCTCACATCATTCACACCCCTAAGTGTGTCCCCCCTCCTTTTCCCCCATTTCCTTCCTGCAAGGGTTCGGGGCTGGACCCTACTTCCTCCTGGACACCCAGGGCGTCAGGTTTCTCAAACCTGGCAAGTGGGGCTTGGGTCTCTTCTCCTGGGGGGTCACCTTGTAGGGAGCTCCGTTGGGCCTTTCTCCGCTGCTAAGGGCAGGGCTGGCCCTAGGCAGCACAAACCAAGCACGTGCTTGGGGTGGCACAATCTCAGGGGTGGCACTCTGGCCACCTTTCTTCTTCTTCAGCAGTTGTGCTCCCGGAGGTGTGGTTTTTTTCCGCTTGGGGCAGCAAAAAATCTGGGTGGGATGTCTTCCCCCATCCCTCCTTCCTCACTTCCTTCCCGACTCAGGCTGTGGACTTTGGTTTATCTCCTTAATGGGGCTTCGCGGTTTAGGGGTTCCTCCCTTTCTTTGGGGGACCTCCCCTTTTCCCCATCATGGGCTTTCTCCTACAGCCTCCTTTCTCTCCTGGGAAGGTGTCCCAGTTTGTGCCCAACCCTACCAAATAAGGCAGCCCCTTCACTACCCCGACCCATTTCCACCGAAACTTTCCCCGGACTTCGAGGGGCACCTGGGCCATTTGGCACTGTCTCTTATCCCCGTGGACACATTCTAGGTTCATCTTGGCTCCAGGAATCATCCAGTGTGGCTTTACCAGCCCCCTCTGGACAAGAGAGTAGGCTGAGGCTGTATCTATCAGCTCCCTCTGGGGTTTCCTCCCCACCATCACCGGAATGGTGGACAGTTTCTGCCCCTTCCCTGTCCTCCAGTGTTAGTTCAGCCACAAAACTTAGCAAATCCATACTCTGTGTTTGAACAGTCCCCCTTTTTATGTCCTGCTTGGTTGGTGGGAAAATTCCCCCTGCAGCCTCTCTACTAAACCCACCCAAGCTCCAGTGAGTGTTGGCTGGTAAGCTCTTTGGGGTGCCAGCTCAGCCAGGTGACTTGAGAAATATGATCACTTCCTTTTTGTAATATCTCCAAGTGGTTGGGAAGTGTGGACACACTTCCAGCTCTGCCTCATCACCAAGATTTATGGCTCCTGGAGAATCAGCTGGCAGCTGAAGTAACTGCTCCTCCAGTTGATGCTAGGACTGCTGCAGAGATGGGCCATCCTAAAGGCCCTTTGTCCAGTAACACACCGAGATGGAACATCCAGCTGGACTTTCTTCAGGACCAAGCTAGCTCCAGGGGGCACACGCTCTGGACGCAGGCCACATCACATGCCTGTGGGATCTGCAGACTAAACAATCCCAGTTCCCTCAGCCTCTCCTCATAAGTCATGTACTCCAGCCCTCTAATCATTTTTGTTGCCCTCCGCTAGACTCTTTCCAATTTTTCCACATCCTTCTTGTAGTGTGGGGCCCAAAACTGGACACAGTACTCCAGATGAGGCCTTACCAATGGTGAATAGAGGGGAATGATCACGTCCCTCGATCTGCTGGCAATGCCCCTACTTATAGAGCTCAAAATGCCATTAGCCTTCTTGGCAACAAGGGCACACTGTCGACTCATAGCCAGCTTCTGGTCCACTATAACCCCTCGGTCCTTTTCTGCAGAACTGCTGCTTAGCCAATCGGTCCCTCGTCTGTAGTAGTGGATGGGATTCTTCCGTCCTAAGTGCAGGACTCTGCATTTTTCCTTGTTGAACCTCATCAGATTTCTTTTGGCCCAATCCTCTAATTTGTCTAGGTCCCTCTGTATCCTATCCCTACCCTCCAGTGTATCTACCACTCTTCCCAGTTTAGTGTCATCTGCAAACTTGCTGAGGGTGCAGTCCACACCATCCTCCAGATCATTAATGAAGATATTGAACAAAAGAGGCCCCAGGACCGACCCTTGAGGCACTCCACTTGATACCGGCTGCCAGCTAGACATGGGGACATTGATCACTACCTGTTGAGCCCAACGATCTACCCAGCTTTCTAACTCCGTATAGTCCATTTCCAGCCCATACTTCTTTAACTTGCTGGCAAGAAGCCAGCCTCCTGCTGCGCCTCCCCCTGGGTCTCCCAGCACGTGGCTCGCTGGGGACCAGAGATTGAGGGATGCTGTGAGTGGGGAAGAACAGACCTGCATTATGGGGGTGCAGAATTGGGGACAATGCTGCCAGGAAGACTGAGGAGGGGATTACACCTGGTTACCGGGAGCCAATCCTTTAACATGCAGCAGTGGCCCCCAGAGAGCAGGTCCCAGCGTCCCGCACTGGGCCCTGGAGAGGGGGCAGCACAGTCTAGGACTAAGATTCAGTACAGCTGAGCTTGTCTCCTGGCCCCGCCACTGCCCTGCGGGGTGATATTGGGTAAGTCCTTTCCTGTCCCAGCCTATCTACCTTGTCTGGTTTGAGCTGTAAGCTCTGCAGAGCAGGAGCCCTTGCTCACTAGGTTCTTTTCCCATGCACAGAACAATGAGTGGGGGGCTGCTCTCAGCAGGGCGCTACCTCAGTAGGAATAACAATGATCACATCAGATAAAAACTAGAGTAACCAATGCTAGGGTTGCAATGCTCAGAGCACCATAGTTAGAGAATGCCAGTGCTAAAGCTAGCCATCCTGCAGAATTAAAGGGCCCTAGAGACAACACTGCTCAGCCCTGCTCCATTCCCTGAGCACCAGCCATCTTTAAAGCTGGCAGATCCCAACTTCTGAGAGCTGTTATTTGCAGCCTTAGTGTAATTTTTTAATGTAATTTCTTAAGTTAAAAAATAAACCTGAACCTCCCTGAAATTCCACTGCATGGAACCAAACTGATCCTCAACTGAGTCAAGCAGGGCTGGGCTTTTGGATCCATGGCACAGACCTTTGCCCCTTGAGCTAAGGGAGTAACCGACAGCACCAGCAGGCTGGTTTTGTGCAGGAACTACTCGGTGCAACAGAATAAGTCTGCTCTCAGGACTGCAGACAGAGAACTGGCTGTTTTGTGTAACTGCCTCACACCAGGAGGGGAAAAACTCCCACTGACTGAATGGGAAGTCAGGCAGGACTGGAGCTTGGTTCCATTGCATAATTCTCTGGGTAGCCCAGCTAGCCCTGTCATGGCCACTTTGTTACAGCTGTTAGCAATAGATTGGGCTGAGACAGACACTTTACCTGTGGGTTTCACAGTAGAAGACTGGTGAGACTCAGGACTTCTGTTTTCTAGTCCAGGTTCTGGAGAGTAGAGTTCTCTAGTGGTTACAGACCTGTCTTTCTTATGTCCCTGCAAGCCTGTCTCTGTTCTCCTCTGCTCCTGTCCTTCCCCATGTGGGTGCTGTCCCTGTCCCCTTCTCTGCACCCCGAAGCTCCAGCTCCTGTGCCCCTCAAACTGTGCTTCTACCTATCCCACACCCAAGCTCCTGCCCTCTACATCTATATTCCTCCAGCCCTCTGCTCTTCTCCATCCCCTCACTGACCCCCATTGTCCACCCCATCTGCTCTTCCCAACCTCTTGGCTCCTGCAGCTCCCAAATCCTACTCTCACCCCTCTGCATTCCAGAGAGGTGCTTCCTCCTTTCCCTCTGCACTCCCAGCGTGCCATCAGAGGCAGCATTGACAATGCAGGACAAATGATCTCCCCACTCTCCTTTCCACTGTCTGCACCACAGCAGCCCCTGGCAGATGAGAACAGCAATTCCAGGAAAGGTCCTGCTCTGCCCCTGCACCCCCAGGATGAAGCTTGCTCAGCTACTCTGAGGGGGATGGTACACTGCAGCATCCCCGATCCAGTCACATGGAGGAGCTGTGAACAGCTGGAGCATGCTCAGTGCAGATGGAATCTTTGGAGAATTTAGCAGCCAAACTTTAACAAGTCTCTACTGACGATGTGCACACTGAGATTTTTTCAAAGGCTCATAACTTTGCCAGATTTGGGTAGTTTTTTAGAGCAACATCAAACAACACAACCCCTGACACCAGGGTGACCCCTCCCTTGCCAAATTTCAGGTCCCTGCTCTGATGCTTTGGAGATGGGACACAGATGGGGAGGGCTCTGAGTTTCTATAGAGCATTCTTTTTCAGGTATCTGGCTGGCTGGTGGGTCTTGCCCACATGTTCAGGGTCTAACTGATCACCATATTTGGGATCGGGAATGAATTTCCCCCAGGTCAGATTGGCAGAGACCTGAGGTGGTTCTCATCTTCCTCTGCAGCATCGGGCATGGGTCACTTGCTGGTTTAAACTAGAGTAAATAGTGGATTCTCTGTAACTTGAAGTCTTTAAATCAAGATTTGAGGACTTCAGTAATTCAGCCAAGGATTGGGTGGGTGTGAAGTTTTGTGACCTGCAATGTGCAGGAGGTCAAACTAGATTATCATAAAGTTGATGAGACTTGCCAAGTTCACCCAGCAGGCCAGTGGCAGTGCTGGGATTAGACCTCCCCATTTCTACTATCCATGAGCCTGTTCAGCTGGCCCTTGGGGGGGTGGAAGGCTTGCCCCTTGGGATAGTGCTGTTCATTTCTGTGCTCTGTCATAGAACCTCTGTGACCCTGGCCCAATCACTCAGTCTATGTGCTGCCCCATCTGCCCAACGGGGATAACAGACCTGTGCTGCACACATGGATGTGGGAGGGTAAATATAGTAACCATTCTGGGGTGCTCAGGTGCCATGGGTGTGGTGGGCCACAGAAATATTATAGACCCCATTGAACCAATGAGCTTGCACAGCTGTACAAAGGGCACAGGCCATTTATTAGGCAGATAAATTTCAAGGCTCAGCCTGGGGCACTGGCTGTGAGCTCTGTTACTCACGGGTGTGTGATGTCAACAGTGCATGTTGCGGGTACATGGCAGAGCTCAGATCCCAGCTCCTAGGGGCTGCATGCCAGCAGGAAGGCTGGGCTGCTGACTAGTGCAGAACAGGGCATTAAGAGATGTGGGCTCTAGTGCTGCCCCTGCCCCAAGCTTCCTACAAGACTGGCTAAATCCCACCCCTCTTTACAACGGGCACAACAGCTCTCCTCTGCTCCCAGCATGGCAGGACCTTTGCCTTACAGCAGGGAGCCTGATGAAGTGGATTTTAGTTCAGTTGCTCCGTTCTTGCCTCATAGGCTAGCCCTCCTAACAACCCCGGCCTGCACTCCCACCAGTAGATGCATCGTTCCGTTTCATTCCTTCATCACTCCCTACTTCTCAGCATGAATCACTCTCTTTACACCTCTCCTCCTACCCTCATCCCTGCTCCTCATACAACCCCAGCGCTCCTGGGGAACCTCTCAGTCCTCAGATCCATCACTGCCCTTCACTCTTCAGTCGCTCACACTCATGGATCCTGGTTCTTCTGTCTGCACATTGAGCACCCCTTGTCCCCCACAGCCTAGCTGGAGAGGGACTGGGGTCAGCCAGAAAGACATGACCTACCATTCCTCTTAGTCATTTCGTCAGACCAGCCCGGGCATCTAGCAGGATGGGCTGGCGCAAGGGAGACCTGTGATGGGAGGGGCCGAGTCCTGGATCTCTCTCCCTTAGACGTGCTCATTTCAGAGCGCTGACATACAAGATTTTGTTTCCAGTCAAAGGACCTTGGGCAGACAACCAGCGCTTGCCCGTCTGAATGCACATGCCTCCATGGTTCTGATGATGGGATTAGGGGATGGTCAATGCTGCCTCGCAAACAGGTGCGCCTTTGCAATATCACACTGTGCTGATTACATGGTAATGACAAAGCACAGTGCGCAGCCATTAGCATGCTCCCCAGACAGGAAATTATGGGCAAAACTGTGTAATTACCTGATAAATGTAATTACGCACTTGAGTCCCCTGTCTGTAACCCGCAAACCCACTGCTGTGCTATGCAACCCCCAACAAACCTGCTTTCTAAACGCATACACACCTGCAGGCACACACAGCCACATGTACATGCACTGATGCACACACATGATTTACACAGGAGATTACAGCCACCCTCACCCTGTAAGCAGAGACTAGAGGTCCCTGGATACAACGGTCTATCTACCAGGGCAGCCAGGCTGTGTGCTTACATCTATTGTTGCCACAGCTGGCTTGTCTCTGATCGGGTGAATGTGTTCATACACACCATGGCTTGCAGGTCATAATCAGCCACCTCTTATGTGATGTCTAGAAAATCCTCCACCAAAGCCAGGCAGATATTGAGAGCAGAGGGCAGAGCAGGCGTTAAAATGTGACAAAAGCTGGGTTCTTGGGTGATCAGCTGTTCCTCAGCCTGCCGAGAGTGGCTGACCATCTCTGAGAGCGGTGCATAGGCACAGTGTGTAAAGGGGCTTAATTCTACGTGAACATAACAGCAGCACCATGCAAAGCATGAGCCCTCTTTTGAATCCAGCATGTGGCCTGCTGATCAGAGCTACTCTTGCTTATTGGGGGAAGTCCTGTGTTTAATATTTCACGCTGGTGCGGCACATAACTGCGCGCTGGGAACGCTGGCAGCTCCTCTGTCTCCCAGCAAACGTTCAGAAATATGTTCTTCATACAGTTCCCGCATGGCCACGAGAGGGACAGGGAGAAAAATGGACTAGTCAAACCAGCAAATGCCAAACCCACTCCTCCTCAACGTTTTCACTTCTCATTATAGTGCTGATGGCCGAAAGAGACAAGTGTCTGAGCTCAGCCTGCTCACAATTAAATCCAGAAAGCCCCTTTTAATTGCAGCTTTGCATCGTTTCCCAGAAGGGAGGCCCAAGTGCAGGGGTAAATAGGGGTAAATGGAGCCCAGGCATCATTCCTTGTGACCATCCTCACCAGTGCAGCTCCCACAGACCCAGGATCCAGAAGGCAAGGCCCTTTCTGATGTACATGTTCCCAATGGTGCAAGTAAAAATCATTTCTTGCTGGTACTGCACTCATGGGAGGGACACAAGGCAGGGGGGGACACATGACCTCCCCAAGTGACCTTCCATGTGACTCCTCCCTGCCCCAGTCCCCGCCTTCTGCTAAGTGAAGGGAAATCTGTTCTCACTCTGAAAGATGGTGTTTGGAGTCACATGGACAAGTTATATGTCCACCACTCCCACCTATATTCTAGTTAGAACATTCACAGGAAACGTCCATTCAGTGTAGATGCATTTTCCAGGGTCTATTCTGAGCTAAGTGTTCCTTAATAGGCCATTCAACTTGACTTGTCCCTTCATGTGCTGGCTAAATACCTTGTGGGCATTACCACAGAATCAACCATGTAGTAAACATAGCTAATATTCATAACTTCAGATACCAAGATGATACACGCATAGAAATAGCATTGTCATAAGTACCAGTTGATGGAGATTCCACAACCTCCCTAGGCAATTTATTCCAGTGTTTAACCACCCTGACAGTTAGGAACTTTTTCCTAATGTCCAATCTAAACCTTCCTTGCTGCAGTTTAAGCCCATTGCTTCTTGTTCTATTATTAGAGGCTAAGGTGAACTCCATCTTCCTGATGACACCCTTTTAGATACCTGAAAACTGCTATCATGTCCCCTCTCAGTCTTCTCTTTTCCAAACTAAACAAACCCAATTCCTTCAGCCTTCCTTCATAGGTCATGTTCTCAAGACCTTTAATCCTTCTTGTTGCTCTTCTCTGGACCCTCTTCAATTTCTCCACATCTTTCTTGAAATGCAGTACCCAGAACTGGACACAATACTCCAGTTGAGGCCTAACCAGTGCAGAGTAAAGCGGAAGAATGACTTCTCGTGTCTTGCTCACAACACACCTGTTAATGCATCCCAGAATCTTATTTGCTTTTTTTGCAACAGCATCACACTGTTGACTCATATTTAGCTTGTGGTCCGCTACAACCCCTAGATCCCTTTCTGCCGTACTCCTTCCTAGACAGTCTCTTCCCATTCTGTATGTGTGAAACTGATTGTTCTTTCCTAAGTGGAGCACTTTGCATTTGTCTTTATTGAACTTCATCCGGTTTACCTCAGACCATTTCTCCAATTTGTCCAGATCATTTTGAATTATGACCCTGTCCTCCAAAGCAGTTGCAATCCTTCCCAGTTTGGTATCATCTGCAAACTTAATAAGCGTACTTTCTATGCCAACATCTAAGTCGTTGATGAAGATATTGAACAGAGCCGGTCCCAAAACAGACCCCTGCGGAACCCCACTTGTTATACCTTTTCAGAAGGATTGGGAGCCATTAATAACTACTCTCTGAGTATGGTTATCCAGCCAGTTATGCACCCACCTTATAGTAGCCCCATCTAAATTGTATTTGCCTAGTTTATCGATAAGAATATCATGCGAGACCGTATCAAATGCCTTACTAAAGTCTAAGTATACCACATCCACCGCTTCTCCCTTATCCACAAGACTCATTATCCTATCAAAGAAAGCTATTAGATTGGTTTGACACAATTTGTTCTTTACATGATGTATGGCCAGGCTGTACATGGCAGCCCATAGAGGCAACTGGCTGACAAAGTGACAAGCATCCAAAAATAGATCAGTGGAAATGGCCGAGTAGCCTGCAGAAACCCCTCCACCCTCCGCTGGAAGACCTCAGTGACAGAGGGGTGCAGGAGACAAAGATGGAGCCCGTCCCCTGGGATGTGTTGCTTTCAGGGCTGTGTTAAGACAACCACACAGGCAAAAACTTGTGGGCCTGAGCAAAGGCCAGGCCCAGGGGCTGAGGGGGACCCCTGCACAGAGATGCAGTGAGTGATGAGCAGGTGAGCATAGTCTGTACCCTTCTGTGCTACGTGGCAGCAGGCCTGCCCCATGTGGAGGGGCTGCAAGTTCCAAACAAGGGGCCAGCCTTTGGTTCTCTGAAGCCAGTCCCTGGAGTCAGGCTGGTGTCACATGGGGGAATAAAGAACTGGGGCCTCTTCTGAAGGAGTGTCTCAGGCTGGGATGTGATTTCATCTGTCTGAGCCCACATTCCTGCTCAGGGAAGCCCAAGGCATGGGCAGGCTGAAGCTGCTTTTGACTCTAGAGCGGCACTTGAAGGGCAGTTTATATAAGAGAGTGTTTTTAAAAGTTCTGGTGTCCAGATAGCACTATCAACCTTAGAATTATAGAATCATAGAATATTAGGGATGGAAGAGACCTCAGGAGGTCATTTAGTCCAATCCCCTGCTCAAAGCAGAACCAACACCAACTAAATCATCCCAGCCAGGACTTTGTCAAGCCTGACCTTAAAAACCACTAAGGATGGAGATTCCACCACCTCCCTAGGTAACCCATTCCAGTCTTCATGAGCCCCACAGCAAATTCTGAGGTCTGAAGAGCTCTTCATGGGGTGAGTGATACGCTGGTGAAGTTGAGCACAATGCAGCTGCCCTCCTCTTCCACCAGAGGCATGGCCCACAGAGACTACAGGTTCCAGCATCATTGCTATTTCGCTCTTGATCTGAGTAACCCTCTGTTCTGAACAAGGTGCAGTACATCCTGGGAGCTGCAGAGCCCATAGTCCACCTCAGCACAGTAAAGAAACATGAAGGTGGCAATGTACAACACCATGAACCACCTCTACCAATCCCCCATCTAATCTTCTGCCCACCACTCCCTCCTACCAGCCCCATATGGACAAACTGGAGGAGAACCAGGACTGGACAGCTCTGGAAGGGTTTCCCATTCACCCCACAAGTAGGGACACCACCCACCAAGGGGTCCCCACTATCTGTTAAGAGCTCACCCACTGCCCATCAGTCAGTGCTTCACATGGCACATCACAGGAAAGAGTTCTTGTGGGTCTTACTTACAGAGGAAACCACTTTCCTGAGAGTGAGTTCATCACACTCCTAGCCCCATCAACAGCTGGTGACTCCGTGAGCAGCCCCCAGCCCCTGCCCAGCAGAGGGAAGGGGAGGGAGGCATGGGAAGTGGCTTCACAGGAAGCAGTCAAATTAGTGCTGTAACATGCTATATAAACA
Organism: Gopherus flavomarginatus; assembly: GCF_025201925.1. Lineage (NCBI taxonomy): Eukaryota > Metazoa > Chordata > Testudines > Testudinidae > Gopherus > Gopherus flavomarginatus. The sequence continues at coordinate 53,616,788 of NC_066624.1, forward strand.
GCTGTTAATCCTGCAGTTTACAATGATTATTCCAGTAGGGGCTCCCTTAGCAGCCTAATGGTGGTGATACATTCTCAGGGCTGTTCTCCTGATGTACCATGGCAGCTGGGAAGCCCAGGTTTGTACAGTGTAATTGCATGCCAGACTGAGGGGTCTTCTCCCTGGCTACACACTCAGAACACAGCCTGCACCATGGGGTAGAGTTCCTACCTACAGAGCAATTCTGCCCACTCTTCTAAATGCCATACTACTATGGTGGGGATGGGCCTCCTAAGGCATCTCAAGCAGCACAATTCTACTGTCCCCATTGCTGAGACATTTCAGATGGAGAAAGTACTCAATGGTGTAGAGTATGGACAAGCGCTGCAGTGACTGTGGGGCTGGGGAACAGAGTGGGACCGGGGAATAGAGTGGGACCAGGCATGAGAACAGGTCTTTCCATGCTTGTCCAGATGGCAGTGAGGAATGGTGGTCAGTGGATAGGGCCTGGACTAGCACTGAGGAGAGCTAGGCTCAATTCCTGCCACAGCCTCCTGTAGGACCTTGGGTGAGTCACTTGATCTAGCTTGGGCCTCAGTTCCCCATCTGTACAATGGGAAACTAGCTCTGCCCTGACCCCTGGAATGTGTGAAGGGAAATCCCTTACTGGCTGGGGTGCTCAGATAGTGCGCAGATGAAGGCTGTGCAAGTACCTGAACAGACAGCCTCCCCTTGCATGTGGCGAGTGCCTCAGCCCGAGCGCTGTGATACCCACAGGACCCCATCTCTTCAGGGCACCAGCCTCTCTCCTTGTCTTGTGCTGGCTTCAGGGGCATGACACAGAACCTGCACCCCCCAACACCTCCTAAACTGCTCCCAGGGCCGTGGGAGCAGAGGTCACCATGGCTCTCCTGGGGCAGGCTCAGGTAGCCCGCTCTGCCCCAGCTCCCGGAGATTTCAGACCAATGCCTTCCCCACTCCACTCATTCTGCAGAGGCTCTGGGGCTGCTGTAGCTGCTTCCTCTTTGTGAGAGGTGAGCTGGGATATAAAACACATTCATTGTTATGGAAATCTGTCCCTCCTGAGTGGAGAAGGGCCAGCCACCCTGCCCCCAAAGACACTGGGGTGAAGGGGGCACATGCCAGTAGGCACCCCCAGAAGGTGGCAGGGGGCATATGGATTGGATGCACACTGCAGGTAAGTCCAAAAGTGATCCATATGGTCTTTCTAGGCCTGGTGATGCCTCTGGGGAACCCACTGACCTGTGCCTCTAGTGTTGTCACCCAGAACAGCCCAGGCATATTGAAGCCAGGACATTATTATTATTTGTATTGCTGGGATCAGCACCATGTTATGCTCAGCACTGTGCAAACACTGAACAGAAAGATGGTCTGTGCCCCAAGAACTTACAGTCTACGTATGGAGAAAAAATGGGGCCCTACCAATTTCACAGCCGTGAAAAACCTGTCACCGACTGTGAAATAAGCCCTTTCCGTGAAATGATCACCCAACTCTGAACGCAGCACAGAAGTGAGGGTAGCGATTCTGTGACCCTTGCACAACAACTTTGGGACTTCCTCCCATGATTCCCTTTTGGGTTGGGACCCCCATGGTTACAATGTTGGGGGGCTTATTCCTTCACCCTCTCACTTTCCTGGTCCATCTCGCATGAACAGAGAGAAACAATACCCGAAGTCCAAAGGCGCAAACAATTCAATGTTTATTGCGGTGAACTTCCAGCAAGCATGATTCCAGTTTCCTTCCTTAGTGTCCCCCTTCCCAGCTCTGACACCACAGAGCCTTGCCTGTGTCTCTGTTTCTGTTCCCATCTCCCCCCTTAGCAAAACATGATCCCAATTCCCCCACCCCATTCCCTGTTCCCATTCCCCCCCACCCCTTCCTGATTGACTGCAGACCAGTGGTTTCCCCAGGAATTGGAATTAGGAGAGGTGTTCGAATTTACAGGGTGGGTGTCAGGACCAATGATATATATAAAATAGATACGAATAAAGTAAATGTTTTGTTAGGATGATGAAAATTTAAGATAAGAATAATGCAAGTTACACCAAAACACATAACAGGTCTAAATTTCTAAAAAAATATAAATTAAAAAAAATATTTAATTTAAATTGACTTTTGAAAAGTAAGCCATCATAGGATAAGAGGGAAGTCCTCTCATGGATCAGTAACTGGTTAAAAGATGGGAAACAAACGGTAGGAATAAATTATCAGTTTTCAGAATGGAGAGAGATAAATAGTGGTATCCCTGAGGGGTTGGTGTTGGGACCATTACTGTTCAACATACTCATAAATGATCTGGAAAAATGGGTAAACAGTGAGGTGGCAAAATTTGCAGATGATACAAAACTATCCAAGATAGTTAAGTCCCAGGCAGGCTGTGAAGAGTTACAAAGGGATCTCACAAAACTTAGTGACTGGGCAACAAAAATGGCAGATGAATTCAATGTTGATAAATGAAAAGTAATGCACAGTGGAAAGCTATCTCAACTATACATACAAAATGAAGGAGTCTGAATTAGCTGTTGACACTCAAGTAAGAGATCTTGGAGTCATTGTGGCTAGTTCTCTGAAAACATCCACTCAATGTGCAGCGGCAGTCAATGATTCCCAACATTCTGTTTGCTTTTTTGAAAAAGAACAGGAGTACATGTGGCATCTTAGAGACTAACAAATTTATTTGAGCATACACTTTCGTGGGCTACAGTCCACTTCATTGGATGTAGCCCATGAAACTTATGCTCAAATAAATGTGTTAGTCTCTAAGGCAGTGGTCCCCAGGGTGGCGCCCGTGGGTACCATGACGCCTGCCAGGGCATTTATGTGTGCCCACCTAGTGCCCAGCAGGGGAGAGAAGCTGCGGCACCAAGGCCTGCTGGGGATAGAGAACTCCGGGGCTGCAGGCTGCGGGCGCCAGTGTTCTCTGTCCTCCCGGCTTCTCTCTGGCTTCTCTCTGCACTGCCCAGAACTGGCGCCAAAACAACCCAAAACAAAACAAAAAACCCCAAACCACTCCGATTCTGCAGAATGGACGGAATGCCGCCCCGTAGCATGTGCTGCTTCAGGCACGTGCTTGCTCCACTGGTGCCTGGAGCCGGCCCTGTATGTGAGTAATTGTTGAAGTTCACCACAATCTTTTGACAACATGAATGTGCTACTGGCCACAAAAAGGTTGGGGACCACTGCTCTAAGGTGCTACAAGTACTCCTGTTCTTTTTGCGGATACAGACTAACACAGCTGCTACGCTGAAACCTTTGCGTTTTTAAGAAAGGGATAGATAAGAAGACAGAAAATATCATATTGCCTCTGTATAAATCCATGGTACATGTACACCTTGAATACTGTGTGCAGACCTGGTCACCCCATCCCAAAAAAGATATGTTGGAAATGGAAAAGGTACAGAGAAGGGCAACTAAAATCATAAGGGGTATGAAACAGGAGGAGAAATTAAAATGACTGGGAATTTTCAGCTTAGAAAACAGACGACTAAGGGGGGATACAATAGGCTTATAAAATCTTGACTGATATGAAGAAAGTGAATAAGGAAATGTTATTTAATCCTTCACATAACACAAGAACTAGCAGTCACCCAATGAAATTAATAGGCAGCAGGTTGTTTTTTTTCTTTTAAAAGGAAGTATTTCTTCTCACAACATAAAGACAACCCATGGAACTCTTTGCCAGGGGATGCTGTGAAGACCAAAACTATAACAGGATTTTAAAAAGAACTAGATAAATTCCTGGAGAATAGGTCCATCAGTAGCTATTAGCCAGGATGGGGAGGGATGCAACACCATGCTCTGAGTGTCCCTAGCCTATTTGCCAGAAGCTGGGAATGGGCAACAGGGATGAATCACTTGATGATTCCCTGTTCTGTTCTGTTCATTCCCTCTGAAGCACCTGGCCTTGACCACTGTTGGAAGACAGGATACTGAGCTACATGCACCATTGGTCTGACCCAGTATGACCATTCTTATGTAAAAATTAAGTTTTTGTAGTTTGTGGATTGTATTGGGTAGTCTGTGTGTATGGAGGCTGCTAGGGGCAGTGTGCTGGGAGAGCAGCTGAGCCCTGATTAGGGTGCGGGGCTTCCCTGATTAGGGGTCCCATAAAAGTAACCAGCCAGTCAGGCAGCGGCACAGCAGCCAGCAAACAGGGGAGTTTCAGAGGGAGTTTACAGGGGGAGTTTACAGGGGAAACTAAGAGAGCTAGACAGAGGAACTGACAGGCTAGTAAAGGGAGTGGGTGGTGGTCTGTCAGTGTTCTGGTGCCTGTTGGGGGTTTCTGTTGTGCTATGTTTCTTGGACTACCAGGTTTTAGGTGGGAAGGCTATGACTGATACAGAGGCAGCAGTGAAAGACACAATGAGGATGACTGGATGTGGAAGCTGCGGCATGTACATGATACTGGAGGGGGGGCCTGAAAAGAGTTTCGTCTGCATGAAGTGCCGCCTGATAGAGCTGACGAAAGAAAAGATCCGAGGACTGGAGATGCAGGTGGAAACTCTGGTCGAGTTTAGAAGGGGGTTCGAGCAGATGATGGAGCACAGACACAAGGGGGCTGAAGGGATAAGCTCAGACTTGCAGATGGAAGCAGGACCAAAGAATTCTGAGGGGAGACTGCTGGGTGAGGAAAGTGGACGGTGGAAGCATGTGACTAAGAGAACCAGGCAGAGGAAAAGACGGGCCAGTGAAGGAGAATTAGAGCTCAGGAACAGGTTTGCAGAGTTGGAAAATGAAGAAGGGGCACAGCAGGTGGTCGCTGAAGGAGAGAGGGCAAGGAAAAAGAGAAGAGATGATAGTTCTGCAAGAGGAGGGGAGGAGTCAATGGAAGCAACACCAAATATGAGCCCCAGGAGGATTGCAAGGGTGAACAGGAATTGAGAGGACTTGCAGCCAGTGGGTGTGGAGGATAGACCAGAGAATCACACTGTCACCAGGAAAAGGCAGGTCTACATGATTGGAGACTCCTTACTGAGAAGACTAGACAGGCCTGTAACTAGAGCCGATTGGGAGAACAGACGGGTGTGCTGTCTGTCGGGTGCTAAAATACGGGATGTGGACCTGAGGCTGAAAAGGATCCTAGCGGGAGCGGGAAAGAATCCGTTGATTGTCCTTCATGTGGGAACGAATGATACAGCTAGATTCTCGCTGGAACATATCAAGGGAGACTATGCCAGGCTGGGGAAGACGCTTAAGGAAATCGAGGCTCAGGTGATCTTCAGTGGGATTCTGCCTGTGCCTAGAGAAGGGCAACAAAGGTGTGACAAGATTATGGCGATCAACAGATGGCTCAGGCAGTGGTGCTATAAGGAGGGCTTTGGGATGTATGGCTATTGGGAAGCATTTATGAACAGAAGACTGTTCTCTCGGGATGGACTTCACCTGAGTAAGGAGGGAAATAGACTTCTAGGATGGAGGCTCGCTCAACTGATTAAGAGAGCTTTAAACTAGGAATTTGGGGGAGACGGTTGGGAGATGTCCAGGTGATCTCCATGCTGGAATTTAACCTTGAGAGGGAAGGAAGGAGGCTACTAGTGGAGTTCCCCAAGGATCAGTTTTGGGACCAATCTTATTTAACCTTTTTATTACTGACCTTGGCACAAAAAGTGGGAATGTGCTAATAAAGTTTGCGGATGACACAAAGCTGGGGGGTATTGCTAACACAGAGAAGGACTGAGATATCATACAGGAAGATCTGGATAACCTTGTAAACTGGAGTAATAGTAATAGGATGCAATTTAATAGTGAAAAGTGCAAGGTCATGCACTTAGGGATTAATAATAAGAATTTTAGATATACATTGGGGACACATCAGTTGGAAGCAACAGAGGAGGAGAAGGACCTTGGAGTATTGGTTGATCACAGGATGACTATGAGCCGCCAATGTGATATGGCCATTAAAAAAGCTAATGCAGTTTTAGGATGCATCAGGCGAGGTATTTCCAGCAAAGATAAGGAGGTGTTAGTACCGTTATATAAGGCGCTGGTGAGACCTCATCTGCAATACTGTGTGCAGTTCTGGTCTCCCATGTTTAAGAAGGATGAATTCAAACTGGAACAGGTTCAGAGACGGCTACTAGGATGATCCGAGGAATGGAAAACCTGCCTTATGAAAGGAGACTCAAAGAGCATGGCTTGTTTAGCCTGGCCAAAAGCAGGCTGAGGGGAGATATGCTTGCTCTTTATAAATATATCAGAGAGATTAATATTAGGGAGGGAGAGGAATTATATAAGCTTAGTACCAATGTAGACACAAGAATCAATGGGTATAAACTGGACACTAGGAAGTTTAGACTTGAAATTAGACGAAGGTTTCTAACCATTAGAGGAGTGAAGTTCTGGAATAGCCTTCCAAGGGGAGTAGTGGGGGCAAAAGACATATCTGGCTTTAAGACTAAGCTTGATAAGTTTATGGAAGGGATGGAATGATGGGATAGCTTAAGTCTGGCAATTGATCTTTGATTATCAGCAGATAAGTATGCCCAGTGGTCTGTGATGGGATGTTGGATGGGATGGGATCTGAGTTACTGCAGAGAATTCTTTGCTGAGTGCTGGCTGGTGAGTCTTGCCCACATGCTCAGGGTTTAGCTGATTGCCATATTTGGGGTCGGGAAGGAATTTTCCTCTGGGGCAGATTGGCAGAAGCCCTGGAGGTTTTTCGCCTTTCTCTGCAGCATGGGGCATGGGTCACTTGCTGGTGGATTCTCTGCAGCTTGAGGTCTTCAAACCACAATTTGAGGACTTCAGTAACTCGGACATAGGTTAGGGGTTTGTTATAGAAGTGGATGGGTAGGGTTCTGTGGCCTGCTTTGTGCAGGAGGTCAGACTAGATGATCATATTGGTCCCTTCTGACCCTAAAGTCTATGAGTCTATGAGTAAATGTTTAGTACAGAAACTCCACAACATAATGACCTCTCAAGATAGCAACAACGTGAGATAATAACCTTGGCAAATAATGCATTTTTAAAATCTTGGCCTACTAGGAAACATATTTCGGTAAGTTTCCATTCACAGTCACAAATCTAGCATTCTGGAGCATAGTCACTAAAATATAGTCCAACAAACAAATGTTTCTTAACCTTTTCTTTCTGTCACCAGGTTTGGCATGTAACTAGTTCAAAAAAACGGGGGGGGGAGGTTGGAGAAATTTGGGGGGTGGTGTAGGGAAATCACTGCTGCAGACTTTACCCTGAGACTGTTCAAAAGGCAGTAAAACATTTGTCTCCCTGGTTGCCCATGGATCTTTTACTCCAAATATTCCAAATATTCCAGTGAAATACAGCAGACCTTCATCATCCTTTTTCCCAAACAAAACAAAACAAAACAAGAAAACTTAAGTATCCAAAGTACCCTTCATTAAAACTTCAGAAAAACAAAAGTGTGGCAAGGCAGGGGGAGAGGAGGTGGATGAGGTGGAAAGAAACCAGTTAAGCCTGTTAGGTCAGTTTAAAGTACAGGCTATCAGCAGCAAATTAAGTAAACTGAGGGTACGGCTACATTTGGAATTTCAAAGCGCTGCCCCGGCAGCGCTGCGGGAGCGCTGCCGCGGCAGCGCTTTGAAGTGTGAGTGTAGTCAGAGCGGCAGTGCTGGGAGAGAGCTCTCCCAGCGCTGCATGTAAACCACATCCCTTATGGGTGTAGCGTGCAGCGCTGGGAGCCACGCTCCCAGCGCTGCTGCCCTGATTACACTGACGCTTTACAGCGCTGTATCTTGCAGCGTTCAGGGGGGTGTTTTTTCACACCCCAGTTGCAGCGCTGTAAAGTGTGAGTGTAGCCAAGGCCTGAGGGAAAGAAGGAGGAAAGGAACAAACGGCTATAGTTAGCTCTGAACCAAGAGTAGGCTCCCCAGTTTGAAACAGTTGGGAACCGTTACCCCCAGGTTCTCGTCCTGGCTCTGGGAGAAGAGTGGGGGTTGTTACCTGCTCCTGCAAACTCTGGCATTTTTCACTTTGAAACCTTTTCTGTTTTCTTTCCCCTCCACTCCCCCAGGACCAAGTCCCAGCTCCTGTCTCTAAAGGTGGTCTGTTAACTCTGCTTTTAACTTTAAACCCTGTTGTGCCAAATCATCTTTAACCACCCTAACTAATTTACAATGCTTCAGCAGCCCTTGCTGAAACAGCACCAAACTTGAAAGATTACTAGCAGCTTCCCATAATGCTGCCCTTACTTCAAACCTCTCACAAGTGGACTGAACAGCCTTCTTTCCCTGGAAGGCATCCAGTTCCAGTGGGCAGGGACCTTCTTCCACTACCCATACACCAAAGGAGGGTGGGCTCCTCAGCCACCCCCCATCCCTCTGGGTCCCCTAACACTTCCTCCATTTCCTTTTTTAGTCTCATTCCAGGCTGACCCCTGCACCTGGTATGGGCCCTGGTTCTTCCTTATCCATTTATCCAAAAAATCCTTTAACCTGGCTTGCCAGAACCCGCAACTACCATCAAGAGACTTCACTATACCCCCTCTAAGCAGCTGCGCGGACTGTTGGGGAGGGGGACTTACAGGTGAAATTGACCAATTTTAAAACCATCTGGCAGTGAAATTGACCAAAATAGACCATGAATTTGGTAGGGTCCTAGGAATAAGTCATGAGCCCTGTCTGTTGGAGAACAACTCTGACTGTGATGGGTTCAATCACAGAAACCCCCTTGGGACTATCACCTGATGTACTGAGACTACCTCTGAACCTGTTTTCTCTGCCAGTTTGGGCCTCCAGAGCCCTGCCTTAATGAACCAGACATGCTAGTCTGCTCCAAAACAAACCCAGGGTCTGAGCCATGCACCCCAAAGCTGCAGACTTAACTAAAACAGCTTAAGAAGTGCTCCTGTCTCCAGCACCCAGACACCCAGCTCCCATTGGGATCCAACCCCAAATGAATCTGTTTTGCTCTGTATAAAGCTTATACAGCGTAAACTCATAAATTGTTCACCCTCTATAACACTGATAGAGAGATATGCACAGCTGTTTTCTCCCCCAGGTATTAATTACTTACTCTGGGTTAATTAATTAGAAAAGGTGATTTTATTAAATATAAAGTAAGATTTAAATGGTTCCAAGTAATCACAGACAGAACAAAGTAAGTTACCAAGCAAAATAAAACAAAACATGCAAGTCTAAGCCTAATACATTAAGAAACTGATTACAGATAAAATCTCACCCTCAGAGATGTTCCATTAAGCTTCTTTCACAGACTGGATTCCTTCTTAGTCTGGGCCCAATCCTTTCCCAGGTACAGTTCTTGTTAGCTCCAGCTCAGGTGGTAACTAGGGGATTTCTCATGACTGGAACCTCCTTTGATCTGTTCCACCTCCTTATATAGCTTTGGCACAAGAGGAGAATCTTTTGTCTCTCTGGGTCCCCACTCCTTCTTCTAAAGGGAAAAGCACCAGGTTTAAGATAGATTCCAATACCAAGTGTTGTGGTCACATGTCCTGTGAGACCCCAAGCCTTCATTCTTCCTACCCTGACTCACAGGAAGACTTGCAAATAAACAGAGCTATTTACAACCAATTGTCCTACTTTGATGGAAGCCATTAAGATTCCAAACCACCATTAATGGCCCACACTTCACATAACTACAGTAAGACCTCAGTTATATTTCATATTTCTAGTTTCAGATACAAGAGTGATACATTTATACAAATAGGATGACCACACTCAGTAGATTATAAGCTCTGTAATGATACCTTACAAGAAATCTTTTGCATGAAGCATATTCCAGTTACATTATATTCATACTCATTAGCATATTTTCATAAAATCATATGGAGTGCAACATTATAACCCCCATGCTCTGGGCCTTGCGATCTGTGCTGATGTCCTCCTGTGGTTTCTCACTCCTGCCCTGGCCAAGGGAGATCACCCTAGAGGTGGCAGGGAGAACATCACAAACCCGAGGGGCCAAGATTCCAGCCCCGTGAACGACTTTGCCATGCAGTGCTGGATGCTAATTCCACAACACCTCTGCCAGGAGAGGAACTGTCTGCCAGCTCTGCTCCTGTGTAATGCCTCGTGCAGACAGCTAGAGTCAGGTCCTTGCTATTCGAAGGGGATTTACTCTTTTCAAAGCAACATTTATTAACATGGTGCTCCAGCTGGATCCCCTTCTCCATCACCTTTTCAGCAGCCTGAGAAAGAGAAAATTGTCTCCAACAGAAGCTAGTGCATCTCTGGCTATTCAGCAGCATGCCAGGCCACTTGCGGAGAATAATCCCACACAATCACAGCAGTGTAGGCTCCACAGCTAACCCACAAAGGAATCTCTGTGTCTGCAAGGAGGGGGAAGATTAATGAAAAAAAGCACAAGACAGGAGAAAAGAGATTGAAAATGCAAAGCCAGGATTGAACGGAGTGGCAGGGCAGAGGGAAGGCACAGCATCAGAAATTAAAATTCTGGAATAATAAGTGAGTGGGTACTGCTCTGTACCCCCCTGGGAAAGCAGTGCGGTGACAGAGACAAAGCTGAAAGCAAATTTGGCTTGGGGTGCTACAGTCTCCAGTGCCGAAGATGGGCTGAATCATAGGCTTGTTTGTCTGTTTTGATGCTGGGTGCTCTGTTTGTGTTCTCACTGGCACAGGGCACCCACTATGCCAGGACAGTCACCCACCACCATCCTGCCTGGCCTGGGCAGTGCATTGTGCAGGAAATTGTGCACATATTTTTAAATGTGAGGACAGTGATTTGTTATTTTGATCCATCCTGTCATTATCTTGCACCATCAATGTAACAAGCTGCTCTTGCCATGAAGCCAGGACCTAAAGCAACAAGCACGTGTCCAACATAGGGCATTGTTGGGTCAGAGAACTGCTCCCCCCAGCTGTCCGCCTGGCTGCAGTGGTTGAATGGAGATGTCGCTGCATGGCAGCAGCACAGGGTCTGGGGCGATGAATATGTGGGACTAGGGTGACCATATTTTCCCAAAGGGAAAACAGGACACTGCACAGGGCCAGCCCTTCTCTCCCTCGCACATGGGGCCAGGCCAAGACCCCAGTCCACCCGCCCACATGGGGCTGGCACGGCCCAAGCCACTATTCCACGCCCTCCCTCCCATGCAGGGCTGGCATTGCCATTCCCCCGTCCCCACAGATTCCTGCATGCCCTGCTAGGGCTCGTATCCCACTTTTTTGGCAAAACCATGCTGTCATGGTATAATTCCCCACGCTGAACCTTAGCGTGCAAAAGATGGGGTATCAGCATGAATTCCTCTAAGCTCAATTACCAGCTTAGTACTTATAGCGCTGCCACCAACCAGGAATTCCAGTGCCTGGTACACTCTGGTCCCCACAAAACCTTGCCCAGGGACCCCCAAGACCCAAACACTCTGGATCTTAACACAAGGAAAGTAAATCCTTTCCCTCACCATTGTCTCTCCCAGGCTTCCCCTCCCTGGGTTACCCTGGAAGATCACTGTGATTCAAACTCCTTGAATCTTAAACAGAGAGGAAAATGCACCTTCCCCCCACTTTCTCTCTCCCCCTCCCAGACTCTCCCTGAGAGAGAAAGTAATCCTAACACAAAGAGAGAAAATTAACCTTTCTCTCCCCCTTCCCTCCTTTCTCCCCACCAATTCCCTGGTGGATCCAGACCCAGTCCCCTGGCGTCTCACCAGAATAAAAAAACAATTAGGTTCTTAAACAAGAAAAGCTTTTAATTAAAGAAAAAGAAAACAGTAAAAATTATCTTTGTAAATTTAAGATGGAATATGTTACAGGGTCTTTCAGCTATAGACACTGGGAATGCCCTCCCAGCCTAAGTATACAAGTACAAATTAAAACCCTTCCAGCCAAATACACATTTGCACTCCTCCCAGCCAAATACACATTTGCAAATAAAGAAAACAAACATAAGCCTAACTTGCTTTATCTACCTAGTACTTACTATTCTGAACTTACAAGAGCCTGTATCGGAGAGATTGGAGAGAAACCTGGTTGCACGTCTGATCCCTCTGAGCCCCCAGAGTGAACAACAACCAAAAACTAACAGCACCCACACAAACTTCCCTCCCTCAAGATTTAAAAGTATCCTGTCCCCTGATTGGTCCTCTGGTCAGGTGACAGCCAGGCTCACTGATCTTGTTAACCCTTTACAGGCAAAAGAGATATAAAGTACTTCTGTTCCATTAACTCTTAACTACCTGTTTATGACACATGCATTTGTCCAGTTTACTCTGGCCAACTGATGATCTGTTGGCAAGAGCAAATGGGACATATGCCCAGTTGGAAGGCTAGGACAGGGCTAAAAAAAAGGGACCATCCCGGCTAAAATGGGATATATGTCACCCTACACAGGACTCATGCTGTGTTTATGAAGGGCGATTGCCGATCAGCCCAGCCTGGGTGTGTGAGACAAACAGCAGGGGCAGATCGGGGGCCTGAATACTGCCCTCCACATGCTGCATTGACAAAACAACAGGTGCCCAAGGGCTGCAGTTGCCCCGGCCTGGGGCGGATCTCTCTGTTTGCCCTTCTGCCCACTCCATAACTTTTCAAACCTCTTTGAATGGAAGAATGAAGAAAGAAAAATGAACCACTTACCACCCTTCCCCCACACTGACTTTGACCACCTACTACACCAGCAGTCCAAAGCATGGGGGAAAGCGCCTCACCCAAACCCTGATGGTCTCCAACAGCCACTTCTCACACTGCCCATGCCACCAAAGCCTGGGACATTTGAAAAAACTCCTTTTTGTGAAAGTTTCCAGTATAACAAAAGGGGCATTTTATACTGAAAAAAAGCCCAGAAGAAAAACTTTAACTAGCTCTAATGCTGAGCTGCAACCCCCTGCTATTCCATCCCTGGGTTCCTCCCACTCCAGCTCTGCTGATGCCCCTCCATCCCAACCCACAGCTCCCTGCTGTTCCAACTATGGGCTCCCACCATGCAGCTCTGCTCATACCTCTCAATTTTTCCCCTCCTTCCTCCCAACCCCCCATGCAGCCCTGGGTTGTCCACACATTCTAATGCACCCAGTTGGCTCAACAGCATAGATTGTCAGCTGTGTCATATTGTGTGCTAGCATTCTCCGATCAGAGACCACCAGCTCATCCCCCCAGGCACCTACACTAGGGCATGACCAACAAACCCAGACTCATCTCCAGCTGCACAGAGCCATTTTGCAATTAACAGCAGGAAAAAAAATCCTCAGCCTCTAAAAGCCAATCTTAACACGTGCCTCATCGCCTCCTCCTGGGGCCAAAGCCAGCCGATACAGTCTGAGCCCAAGCTGGGAAAATGGGGGGAGGGGGAGGAACCCAGACACTGACATGGGGTCTTTGCTTCAGGCTCCTCCTTGAGAGCAACCAAAACACCATTGGTACATTGTCTGGCTGATGCGAAGCCACGTGCCTGGCACTGTCACTGAAGGGGGAGACGTGACCTCCTGGGAACCAAAAGCCAGACAGCTTCACAAGGGACAAAGCTTCTCTGATGCTGACGCAGCAAAGGTGACTGCTGCCACGCTATGTCCTCTTGACAGGGAGCACGTAGGCTGAGCCAGAGGATTCATGGTACGGGATACTGCCTGGAACAACTGCAGGAGACTGGCTCAGAAATGCATGCTAAGCAGGGAAGCAGTGTAATCTCATGCTCCAGTGACAGGGAGCCTGCAGATGTCAGGAAGGAGCCCCTGCCCTCACCCCTGCACTATGGCAGTGTGATGAGAGAGTTAATTGTCGGCACATTCACTGTGCCCATCAGCACCCCTATAAACCACAAATCATTCAAATAATTGACTCAGAGACCAAACCTTCCCCCCGCAGTGCAGGCAAGCACTCACTCCCCATACCAACATATGGCCAGGCAGCAAACTCGGGCTTTGTCAAACCAGGGAGGTTGCAGTGTGGGAACGCCCAGCCCCAGCTGTACACATCCGACCAGTTAGCTCTGTTGTGCTACCAAGGAGCATGAGCAGGGTTAGCAGACCCCATGAAGCCAGGCCCTGACCCAGTTAGGGGTGGAGGGTGAAGGCAGCACCCAGGAGCTCACTCAAGGGTGGAGCACGCTTGGCAGCTCCATGTCAGGGAGGTGGGTGTCACTCCACCTGGTGGATGTGTCTGAGCACTTGCTATGCGGAGCACCAAGGAGCACGCTGCAGTGCAAGGCCTGGCCAGATATGGCCACCAGATGCTGATGGGACAGTAGCACCTTTGTTATTGCAGCTGCCTGGAGTCACTCCCCAGGCTCTACCAGCCCAGAAATCGCAGGGGAACAGTACAACCCCTTGCTTTCCAGCCAAAGATGTAACACCCCCTCGACACGCTGCTCTTCTTCAGCATGGGATGGGGAGCATATCCCCACAGGGGGTGGGAGAAGGAGTGCAGGGCTGGACTCCTCCCTTCTGATAATATAGGACTGTGTAGTGGGGGCTGCCTGGAGCTGTGCTGCCCCCACTCACCCCCACTGCATTGGGGCTGCAGAGCTGTCCTGCGCTTTCCATCCCAGTGCTTTGGGTGGGGGCTGCTCCACCATGGGGCCAGGTTTTCCCAAGACCCTCCTATTTTGGAGATCAACATCCAGACAGTTGGTGGAGTCCGTGTTTGTGTAGGAGGGACTCAACGAGCACGTCTCCATAACCAGCCCCATGGCTCACCTGACACACTGCAGGAACACATGGCTGCCCTGTAGCAATGGGAGCACCGGTGTGGACAGTGATTCTGTGGCTGGTTTTGCAGCTGCAGCACTTCTCAATCCCCATCCATCTAGTGCTGAAATCCATTTGAGCCGTTCGCACACTTAATACCAGGGTCTAATCTGCAGAAGCCGAGTGAGTTGGGGGTTTACTGCATGTGAAATTTTCCCTCCTGCTGCAGTGCTGTGGGAGGGGTTTATTGGTTGGCGTATCTAGGTCTATCATAAACAGATGGTTAAGGGTTAATGTCTCTTTTACCTGTAAAGGGTTAACAAAGAGGGACCCAAACACCTGACCAGAGGACCAATCAGGAAACAAGATACTTTCAAATCTCATGTGGAGGGAAGCCTTTGTGTGTGTTTTTGGGTTTGGCTTTGTTCTCTCTGGGTCCTGAACGGGACTAGAGGTGCAACCAGGTCTCTGCCAATCTCCCTGCTACAGTCTCCTATCTATTCAGAATTGTGAGTAAGAGAAAGGCGATTATAGTCTTTTTAATTTGTTTTTCTTATTTGCATATGTGTACTTGCTGGAAGTAGCTTAAATTGTGTTTCTGCTGGAGAAAGTTTCTTTCTATTGTTTATAAGTTGAAAGACCCTGTAACTTTTTACCATCTAAATTACAGAGATAAACCTTTTACTTTTTTCTTTCTTTTTTTATTAAAAGCTTTGCTTTAAGACCTGTTTGATTTTTTTCTCCTAGTTAAGCCTCAAAGGAGTACCTTGAGCCTGTGTACGCCAGGGAATTGGTGGGGGGAAGGGAAAGAGAGCAGGGAGGGAAAGGTAAATTTCCTCTTTGTGTTAGATTCACGGAACTTGAATCTGTATTGCCTCTGGGAGAAGAGGGAAGAAAAACCTGCTCTCGGCATTTATCTGTGTATCTCTCTCCGGGGAAGAAGGGAGGGGGGAGTGGTGATTCAAGGATTTGAATCACGGTGGTCTTCTAATGTATCCAGGGAGGAAGAAAGGAGGGGGGAAGGGAAATGGCTTATTCCCCTTTGTTGTGAGACTCAAGGAATCTGGGTCTTGGGGTCCCCAGGGAAGGTTTTGGGGGGACCAGAGGGTATCAGGCCCTAGAAATTCCTGATTGGTGGCAGCGCTACAGAATCTAAGCTGGTAATTAAGCTTAGAGGACTTTATGCTAGTACCCATACCCTGGACGCTAAGGTCCAGATTTGGGAATTATACTATGACAAGGTCAAGCCTTTGTTCATCCTGTGTGGCAGCTGCAGCACTGTCCTGCACCTGGGTTTGCCGGAGGATATGGATTTGGTGGAAAGAAAGGGAGGATTCTGTTCGCGCTGGGCATTATGGCTTCTTTGGAAACTCCCCAGGCTCAGCAAATGGAAGGGCAGGATGGTTGGAAGACTTTGGACCAGAGCATTTCACCTGCATGTCACAGGCTCAATTTCAGCCCTGTTCAGAGAGGTCCCAAAGTGAGGCTTGTGTGGGGGCAGCTGCACTGTCACAAATCCAACCCCCAGGCTCTCTGCCCTTGCCTCAGTGGAGCCACAGAGAGACCAAACACAGATCATACCGTTATTACCATCATTGTGCCAAGCACCACAGTCTCTTCACATTGACTAGTGAATGTAGTAGGAAGAGAGCTTGACATATAATCCCTTGTATCAAAGGCTTGGTATGACTGGTTCACAGAATCTGGCAAGAACAGGGCTGATATTGCAGAAATACACATTCCTAAGAAGTGCTAGTCACAGAGTACTCACATGAATACATCCCAATATCAAGTGGTACCAGAATATTCCGATACCAAGGATGGTATAAAAAACATTCCCCAAGGATAATAAGAACACATGACCTCTCTTAAAAGATAAGTTCAGGATAACAGTACGTAATAGAAATGTTTTAATCAAATCAGTACCCACATCAGGGGGCAGTAACTACAGTACCTATGTCAGAAGGGCAGTACTAACTTGTTTGTATCAGGGTTTAAAGATATATCTCAGAGGGTATATTTTTGTCTAGCCTAGGGAGGAACGGAAAGTCCCGCCATTCACTGAGCTGGTCCATTGTTACAGGCATACATGTATTAGTGGTCAGGGATACTAGTACTGTGCTTCGTTGATAATAAACCTGGCTGGGTGCCTTTCTCCCTTAATGGAACTTGTGGTCATTGGACGATTTGCTTGAGGTCTGCCGAGCCAGCTGTCTGTGCAGAGCTGGGGTGGCACACAGACGAAACACACACAAGCAGCCAAACTTCTATCAATTTGTAACCAGAGTGAACACTAGGGAGTCAATGTCCAACAATCGTCCTCCCTGTTTCTCAGTCCTCACTGCCTTGAGAACCATGACATACCATGTCCCATCCAGGCAGATACCACGCTGGCTGCAGGCACCCGCTATCCCTGGCGCCTGTCCCTAAAGACTGCTTGGACGACCTTCCTCCCCTCAGCCAACCCGTTGCTCACAAACTCAAGTCTTCATCTGATCGTCTTCATGGCGTCAGCTATCACTCCAGCTATGCTGTAAATTCAGGCAGTTACCTCTTCATTTGTTGTATGCAAGGATAACCATCATGCAGCACTCACCTGTGGCATTTCAGTTCAAAGGCAGGAAGCCTCTTAGTGTCCTGTTTCCTTAGTGTTTTTTTCCTTAGTCTGATATGCATATAGCAAGATGTTGAAGACAAAAGATTCCAGCCGCAATTTCATTTTGCACATCACAGTAACACCTTTGCTTCTCCAAACGTGGCGGAGGTTTGCTAGAGCAGCATTTGCAAGTCCTGTTTTGTATTGGCTCTCAGCATGATGCTTAGCATCCCTTGGCATGGGTGGCAGGATTGTAGAAATTTTGGTGGTGCCCACAACCCACCCCTGCCCAAACTCCACCCCCCCAAAACTCTGCCCCCTACCTGTCCAAGGCTCTGGGAGGGAATTTGGGTGGGGGAGGAGGTCTGGGGTGCAGGAGGGGTGCAGGTGCTGGGAGGGAGTTTGGGGATGGGAGGGGGTGTGGAGGGAGGGGGTGAAGACTCTGGGAGGGAGTTTGGGGGAGGAAGGGGGAGCAGGGGTAGGGCTGGGTTTGGGGTGGGGCTGGGGATGAGAGGTTTGGGGTGTGGGAAGGGGCTCAGGGCTATGGCAGAAGGGTGGTATGTGGGGTGAGGGCTGTGGGGTGGGGCTGGGGATGAGGTTTCATGATGCAGGAGGGGTCTCAGGGTTGGGGCAGATGGTTAGGGTGTGGGGGTGAGGGCTCTGGCTGGGGCTGGGGATGAGGGGTTTGAGGTGTTGGAGAGGCTCAGGGCTGGGGCGGGGGGTGTGAGGGCTCCGTCTGGGACTGGAGATGAGGGGTTTGGGGTGTTGGAGGGGGCTCAGGGCTAAGGCAGAGGGTTGAGGGTGCAGTGAGGGGGTGAAAGCTCTGGCTGGGGGCATGGACTCTGGGGTGAGGCAGGTCTGGGGATGAGTTTGGGGTGCAGGCAGGGTGCTCTGGGACAGGGGCCAGAGAGGAGGACTCACCCCAGCCCTTTCCCGGCCAGCAGTAGCAAGCTCTGGGGGAGGAACCCCCTTTCCTGCTCCCCCCCAGCAGCACACTCACCCCCACCACTGTCACTGCATGTGCTCCTAGGGCCCCTCTCGGTCCAGGAATCTCCCTCACCTCCCCCGTGGTGGGTGTCAGGGGGTGCTGCATGCGCCTTCTCCCCTGCTGTTGCCCCTGACTGTAGCCTCACTGGGGGTGAGGGATGGGGCTGCCTCCTTGCACAGCATGGGGCAGGAGCGGTGACTGCGGGCGGGGTGGGCGGGCTGTGTTGCTGGAGGGTCCTGCCGGAAAAGGGAAAGGTCTGAAGGGAAAGGGCAGGGTCAGAATCAGTCTGCCCTGGCAGTGGACAAGGTGGGCACTAGGACCCTGTGGCAGCACGGAAGAGGCTGGGACGCTCTGCTTCCTCCGAGGCCAGGGAACATGCACGGGGCCAGCAAGGGGAGCCGGGGACACTTGGGGGAGGTGGCAGGTGGGGCCAGGGGGGAGACCTGGCCAGGGTGGGAGACCTGGCCCCAAACATTGGTGCAGCTGAGCCCTTGGCTCTTAATATTGCTGGTGCCCGGGCACCACATGGGTATATAACTTGCCGCCCATGTCCCTTGGAGTCATGCCATCAAGGTATTTGAAGTAGTAAATGCACTCCAGTGCCTCTGTCGATTTGGGTAGGAATATTTTCGCCTCCTCGCCTGACTCAGGTGTCACCATTGTCTTTGTCTTTTCATGTGATATCTTTAGACCTAACTACTCTGCTTCTGCCGCTACTCTTTCTAGCAATTTTTGTACCTCTTTTTGCAAGGATCCAATCAGTCAATATCACTGGCAAAGCATAGATGACTAATTTTTCCTGCACCAATGGGTGAGCCCTTATATGTATTTGCATCAGTGGCTTTTCTTAAGATTTCTTCAAGGTAGCAGTTGAAGAGAGCTGGTGATAGAATGCAGTCTAGTCTGACACCCTCAAATAAAACCAACTACTGACAACCCCACAAACACTGAAGCCATCACACTTCTGTAGAGATTGTGTGTCAACCTTATTCAATTTTCACCAATTCCAGCCAGCTGCAGGATAGAAGAAAAAGGTTTGTGTCATATGCTGTCAAATGCCTTCGCAAAATCACAAAGACATGGATCACCCAGGACTTTCTTGGCTAACAAAGGCAGACTGAATATTTGCTCCAATTTACATCTTTTGGGGCTAAATTTGCCTTGTTCTTTAATCAGAAAGTTCTGTGTTTTGGGGGCAGTTTTTTTCTGGATGAAAGTAATAGTAAAATCACAAGGTTAGCACAATTGCGGGGATAAAAAAGAGAGGAGGTGTTGCCTGGTATATCAAAGATGTGTATGCTTGCACTGAGATAAAGACAGAAGTGGGAAGCAGACTTGTTGAAAGTCTCCAAGTAACAATAAAAGGAGTAAAAAGAACAAAGGTGATATCATGATAGGGGTCTACCACAGATCACCTAACCAGGAAGAAGAAGTGGATGAGCCTTTTTTGAAATAACTAACAAAATCATCCAAAGCACAGGACTTGGTGGTCACGGGGGAATTCCAGCTACCCAGACTTCTGTTGGGAAAATAACACAGCAGGGCAGAGATTAACAAATAAGTTATTGGAATACATTGGAGACAAATTTTTATTTCAGAAGGTGGAGAAAGCTATTAAGGGGAAAGGCTATTCTAGATTTGATTTTGATGAACTGGGAGGAACTGGTTGAGAATTTGAAAGTAGAAGGCAGCTTGGGTGAAAGTGATCATGAAACGGTACAGTTCTTGATTCTAAGGAATGGTAGGGAAAACAGTGGAATAAAGAAAATGGATTTCAAGAAGGCAGACTTTAGAAAACTCAGGGAAGCAAATCTAAATGGAAAAACTGTTCAAGAGAGATGGCAGTTTTTCGATTAAGGGCACAAGAGTAAATTATCCCACTCTATAGGAAAGATAGAAAGTATGGCAAGAGACCACCCTGGCTTAACCAGGAGTTCTTCAATGATCTGAAACTCATAAAACAGTCCTACAAAAAGTGGAAATGAGGTCAAATGACAAAGGATTCATATAAATAAATAATACAAGTATGTAGCGACAAAATTAGAAAGGCCAAGGCACAAAACGAGATTAAACCAGCTAGAGACATAGAGGGTAACAAGAAAACCTTCTACAAATACATTAGAAGCAAGAGGAAGACCAAGGACAAAGCAGGCCCATTACTCAATGTGGAGCTGGGAGTGGGAAACAATAACAGAAAATGTGGAAATGGCAGAAGTGCTAAATGACTTTTTGGTTTTAGTTTTCGCCAAAAAGGTTAGTAGCAATTGGACCTCTAACATAATGAACACCAGTGAAAATAAGGTAGGATCCGAGGCTAAAATAGGGAAAGAACACGTTTTAAAAGTACTTAGACAAGTTAGATGTCTTTAAGTCACCAGGGCCTGATGAAATATATCCTAGAATACTCAAGGAGTTGACTGAGGAGATATTTGAGCCATTAGTGATTATCTTCAAAAAGTCATGGAAGATCAGAGAGATTCCAGAGGACTGGATGAGGGCAAATATGGTGCCTATCTATAAAAAGGAAAATAAAGACAACCCAGTGAATTACAGACCAGGCAACTTAACTTCAGTACTCGGAAGGATAATGGAGCAAATAATCAAGCAACCAATTTGCAAACACCTAGAAGATAAGAAGGTGATAAGTAACAGTCAACATGGATTTGTCAAGAACAAATCATGTCAAACCACTTCCTTTGACAGGGAACAAGCCTTGCGGATGGGGGCAGGGGCGGAAAGCGGTAGATGTGATATATCTGGATTTTTGATAAGGCTTTTGATACTGTCTCACATGACTACCTCATAAACAAACTAGAGAATACAACCTAAATGGAACTACTATAAGGTGGATACATAACTGTTTGGAAAGCCATGCCCAGAGAGTAGTTATCAGTGGTTCACAGTCATGCTGGAAGGGCATAACAAGTGAGGTCCCACAGGGATCAGTTCTGGGTCCAGTTCTATTCAATATCTTCATCAATGATTTAGGTAATGGCATAAAAAGTACGCTTATAAAGTTTATGGATGATACCAAGCTGTGAGGGGTTGCAGGTGCTTTGGAGGATAGGATTAAATTCAAAATGATCTGGACAAACTGGAGAAATGGTCTGAATTAGGTAGGATGAAATTCAGAAAGGATAATGCAATGTACTCCACTTAGAAAGGAAGCACACATACAAAAGGGGAAATGACTGCCTAGGAAGGAGTATTGCAGAAAGAGATCTGCGGATCATAGTGAATCACAAGCTAAATATGCCCAATGGCCTGTGATGAGATGTTAGACGGGGTGGGATCTGAGTTACTACAGAGAATTCTTTCCTGGGTGTCCGGCTAGTTAGTCTTGCCCACATGTTCAGGGTTTAGCTGATTGCCATATTTGGGGTCGGAAGGAATTTTCCTCCAGGGCAGATTGGCAAAGGCCCTGGGGGGATTTCTCCTTCCTCTGCAGCATAGGGCAAGGATCACTTGCTGGAGGATTCTCTGCACCCTGAAGTCTTTAAACCAGGATTTGAGGACTTCAGTAGCTCAGACATAGGATAGGGGTTTGATACAGGAGTGGGTGGCCTGTGTTGTGCAGGAGGTCAGACTAGATGATCATAATGGTCCCTTCTGACCTTAAAGTCTATGATTCTATGATTAACACCTGTCAGGAATGGTCTAGATAATACTTAGTCCTGCCACGAGTGCAGAGGACTGGACTAAATGACCTCTCGAGGTCCCTTCCAGTCCTACAATTCTGTGATTACCTCAATGTAAAGAGTAGTGAGACTGAGAGAAAAAAGGGGGTGGGGGAAGTGCAGAGATTGTACAGAGGCCTGCTCCATATGCTCAAATGGGCAAACGTTTGCATGAATGGCTCCTGTCAGTTCCGTTTCTTCCCCTTGCTGCAGCCTTTCAAGGCCTATTAAATATTAGCCAGGCTCAATATGTTTTGTCCTGGGGGAATCACTCCATTTATTCAGATTTAGGGTCATTTTACTAATCTTTTGGTTTGGGTTCAGAGTCCATACCCCTGGGACAGGAAGAGGGTCTGGTGGGATGGAAGAGCTCAGAGCTCGTCTATATCAAATGTCTGCACTCCTGCTCCTGCGTGCGCGCCCAGCCAGCTTGGGAAAGGATGAACAGCAGAGCACATAGCCGATCTCCCAGGGGTCTCCCAGGCCAGATCCTCCCAGTGGTGCAGCCCAGCCACTTTTTTCCCCATCCGTGGGGCAACATCCTCCTCTTCCTTCTCCTCCTCCTCCCCTCTAGTGACATCTGCCCCAACCCTGGCCCTCCCTCCATCACCATCCTCTCCATCTCCCACACTCGCCCCTGACACCACCTCCACTCTTCTGGTGCTGCCATTCTTCACCTGGCACCCACCTGCCCTTCTCTTGCTGGCTCTGGAATGCTCACTCCATCTCTGAAAAGTTCACAGTCATTCATAACCTCTTCAGAGCTCCCTCCCTCCAGCTCCCAGCTCTCACAGAGACCTGGCCCCTTGGTCTGTCACTGCCTCTGCAGCCACCATCTCTTACAGAGATACTGTGGTGGGAGTGTAGAGCGTCTTCTCTCCTGTTCCTGCCACTTCCACTCCCTTCCTACTCCTTCTCCTCTTTTGACCAGCCTACCGTCCAACTCTTCTCTCCTCTCCCATTCCACATTGCTGTCCCCAGCTGTCTGCCCAACTCCTCCCTGGCAGCATTCCTCTCTGAGCTCAGCCCTGGCTCATCCTCAATCACTCTCTCCTCACAGTGCCCCCACATGCACCCTTGCTCACTTCACCTTCCACACGCATGAGCCATCAGACCCTCAGCTGCATGTTTCCTCCCCTCCCCTCCCCTCTTGATTTGAGCTGCAGCCTTGATTCAACTCCCCCACTCACCAAAAGATCATTCACTTGACTTGATTGTCACCAAGCACCACTCCCTCTGAACTGGCTGTTGCCAGGTTCCCATCCCCTGGTATCTTTCCATATTGCCCATTGGCCCCTTCACGCCCCCTCACTCAGCCTTTCAATGACTTCCAGTCCCTCAACACTGATGACTTCTCATCTGTTCCCAGCCCCCTCTTCCCTTTCTTCCATTGATTTGTTGATTTTCTTTATGCTTCACTCTTCTCCACCCCGGACTCCTTTGCTCCTCTCTCCCATCGCAAGTCCACCCTTCCAGCCCCCAGCCCTGGCTCACTCCCAATATCCACTTCCTCCACTGCTCCTCTTGAGATGCAGAGAGTCTCTGGTGGAAATCCTGACTTCCTCCCCTACCCATCCATTCTCTTCTCCTTCAGTTCTGCCATGACCCTGGCCAACCTCCCCCCGACTTCTCTGCATTAATTGGCTTCCACATTGGCAATCTCAGCCACCTTTTTACTATCTTGGACTCCCTCCTCAAAACTCCCACCTCCTCCTGCGTCCACTTCTCTCTCTGAACAGGATCTCACCTATTTCCTCCTAGAGTTAATGCAATGGGATTGCCTTCCCTTCCACCACCCCACCACACCCCACCCCCAGTGCTCTCCACCTTCTCCTCATCACAGACACAGGAGTTCCTTGTCTGCTCTGCTTCTCTAACCCCTCCACTTGCCCCAATGACCACATTCACCTCCTGATCTCCCTTGTGCGTACTCTTATACCCCAAGCTTTACTCTTCTCCTTAATGTCTCCTCTAGCTCTCCCTCCTCTCAATACAATCATGTTCTAGTCTCTCCCATCTTAAAGAAACCCACCGTTGACTCCATTTGTGTCTCCAACTACCACCCCATCTCCCATCTCCCTTTCATCGCTAATCTCATTGAACATACCGTTTACAATCCCTGACTAGAGTTCCTCTGCTCCAGTTCCATCCTAGACCCTCTCCAGTGCAGTTTCCTCCCCTTGCACCTGACTGACACTGCTCTCACTCAAACCTCTAATGAGCTCTTGTGGCTGGTTCACAGATCTGCCTCTCTATTCCAGACCTGTCTCCTTCTGTCCTGACTAAAATCTTAGCCTGTCTCTCTAACATCACAGATATCTGGCCATCAGCTCAACACTTCTGAAACAGAACAACTAATCTCCCCCACCCACCCCTCCGCCATGCTCTCTCTGCTACCTCCTTGCAGGATCACCGTGGGCAACACAACAACCCTGCCTGGTGCTCAGGCCCGTACCCTGGGCATCATCTTTGCTAGGCCCTCTCACTAGGTCCTCACATCCACACTATGTCTAAGCTACACCTTTCGTAGCCATCCGCACAGCTAAAACTCTCGCCCAGGCTCTCATCTGCATCTCACCCACTGTAACATCCTTCGCTCTGGCCTTGACCAATGATGCCCCTCTTCCCACTCATGCTCATTCAGAATGCTGCTGCAAGGATCCTTCTCCTCGCCCGCAGCTTTGACCACATCATCCTCTCTCTGCATCCCTCCACTGGCTCCCCCTTCTCTATCGCATCAGACATAAATGGTGTGTCTTCACTTTTAAGGCCCTTCCCAGCCAATCCTCCCTGTCCTGTCATAAGAACATAAGAACGGCCGTACTGGGTCAGACCAAAGGTCCATCTAGCCCAGTATCTTTCTACCAACAGTGGCCAATGCCAGCTGCCCCAGAGGAAGTAGACCTAACAGGCAATGATCAAGTGATCTCTCTCCTGCCATCCGTCTCCATCCTCTGATAAACAGAGGCTAGGGACACCATTCCTTACCCATCCTGGTTAATAGCCATTTATGGACTTAACCACCATGAATTTATCCAGTTCCCTTTTAAATGCTGTTATAGTCCTAGCCTTCACAACCTCCTCAGGTAAGGAGTTCCACAAGTTGACTGTGCACTGCATGAAGAAGAACTTCCTTTTATTTGTTTTAAATTTGCTGCCTATTAATTTCATTTGGTGACCCCTAGTTCTTGTATTATGGGAATAAGTAAATAACTTTTCCTTATCCACTTTCTCTACATCACTCATGATTTTATATACCTCTATCATATCCCCCCTTAGTCTCCTCTTTTCCAAGCTGAAGAGTCCTAGCTTCTTTAATCTTTCCTCGTATAGGACCCTCTCCAAACCCCTAATGATTTTAGTTGCCCTTTTCTGAACCTTTTCTAGTGCCAGTATATCTGTTTTGCGGTGAGGAGACCACATCTCTCATTCACTATCCTGAGGTTGACTCCCACCTGCATTTAGCCCCAGATACCTGCCTCTGTTGGTTACTTTCTACATTTTCAAACAAGCGCCTTTGCACTTTCTCCCCTGCTGCTTCTTCTGCTTGGGAGGAGCTCGCTGTAAACATCTGCAGAACTGATCAATTAGTAACCAATTCTCCTTCAGATCCCACCTTCAAACTCTCCTCTGCCATGGCATCTACAGAAAACATGGCAATGGCGAGGCAACTAGTGTGCTGAGACCACAGCCTGGCAGCACCCTGCCAATATTGCCTTGTTGTTTCCTTGTACCCCTCCCCCCATCTGTCTGTGTCCCCCTGATATTTATTTTCTTATACTTGGATTGTCAGCTTATTGGGGTTGGAAGGGTTGTTTTGTTCTGGGGTTGTACAGCCCCCAGCACCCTGGGTCCTGATCCATGATTGGGACTGTGAGGTGCTATGGTAGTACAAATAACACATAACAACCACCACCCAGAGGAAGTCATGGTGCTAAGATGGTGGCTTTGCTGGGGCATTGGAAAGAGGGCACCTCCTGGAGCTGCCTTATTTCACTTCCTTACAGACCATAGAATCTAAGGGTAAAGTGCTGGGTGATTCCAGCTGCAGCCCTGGGAGGCAGTTCTCATAGACTTTAAAGTCAGAAGATACCATCATGATAATCTAGTCCAGAGGTCCTCAAACTATGAGGTGTGTCCTCTTTGGGGGGCATGGAGGAAAGTACAAGTGAGCACAGCAGGACCTGGGCCAGCCTCCATTAGGTGTGGGAAGGGAGTGCCACCCAGCCCTTCCGTGCCCCCAACTCTGCTCACATCCCATCCCCAGCTGTGTCCCCAGCTCCTGGCCTCACACCTGGGTAAGGGGGAGCACAACCCTCAAAAGTTTGGGGACCACTGATCTAGTCTGACCTCCTGTACAGTGCAAGCCACAGAATCTCATCTACCCATTCCTGCAATAGCTCATCACCTAAACCAGCCACCACATGGGACATAGAGTCCTGCAGACAAACACATCCATACATTGGAGCCTTGGAGACTACAGATCCCATCATGCACTGCTCCCCTTTGACTTGCATGACCTGGCCAGCACTTCCAGCCCCAGTAATATCTGAGCCCTTCACCATCTTTGGTGCATATACCCTCATGCCAGGAGGCCTGAGGAGGGTGGGGCAGGGCAGAACCATTTCCTCCATTTACATATTGGCACTGGGACACAGCACAAAGAGGCTAAGAGACTTCCCTAAGGTCACACAAGCGAGTCTGTGGCACAGCAAGGAATTGCCCCTGAATTCCAGGCTAAAGAACAAAGGATGGAGAAGAGGAGAAACCAGTGATGTGGAATCTGGGCATACTCTACATGTAACTTGCTTTATTTACATACCCCTCCCCCATGCATCCTCTGCCCCCCAGCAATCCTGGAGTGAGATGGTCACCCAACTTGCAGGACATATCCTTCTCCCAGGAATTTCAGCCCAGTACCAGTGTCCAGCCCCCAGGCAGCAACGCCTCCTCAAGGATTGACACTAAGCAGAGCCCAAGGCAGAGAGCACACCCACCTGTTGCTAACACAGATCCCTCTGCCCAATGCATCGCAGGACCCAGACTAACCACAACACAGTATGTCTTCCTGTGACGTTATTGATATAATCTGGGACCTTATAGAACATGGTTGCAATCAAGGTCCTGTAGTGGCATCAAATCTTATGTAAAGGGGGTCATATAAGGTGTCTTAGACCAGGTTATGGGTTGCTGGTTATGATTATGCTATCTGTATGCATGTGTCATTTTGTAGTTGAAGTTATGAATATTGGCTCGATCCTGTCTGTATTTCAAACTTGTGCTATGCTTCTGGGTGACACCCCAGACAAGTTGGTGTTAGCTCTGCCTAGCCTGCTTGATGGCCCATTAAGGACCATAAAAGGCTGATGCCTCATCTCCATCTTGTCTTGAGGGGGAGGGATAGCTCAGTGGTTTGAGCATTGGCCTGCTAAACCCAGGGTTGGGAGTTCAAATCCTTGAGGGGGCCATTTAGGGAACTGGGGTAAAAATCTGTCTAGGGATTGGTCCTGCTTTGAGCAGCAGGTTGGACTAGATGACCTCCTGAGGTCCCTTCCAACCTTGATATTCTATGATTCAGTCCTGCTTCTTACCTCTGGAGGGACTTTGCTACAAACTTTCAGTTGGATCCTGCCAACTACACCACTGTGACAATGCAGTTCTGGTGGGACCCAACTGAGAGTGCCAGTTCAGGATCAGTTGCTTAAAACAGTGCAGTTACAGCCCAAGGCTGGGTTTTTTCCACCTCTAAGGCAAACCAAACCAGCCAGACAAAAAGGACTTTGGTTTCACCCCACTGGCTAACCACAAGTCAGACAAGACACTCCAGTTTTCCAGTATCGCCACTCGTCCTGGAGATGAATGGTTATGAAAACCAACACCCTAATAAAAGAAAACGGTTCCCTCGATTCCAAAGAATCAAGCCCCAGACCGAGGTCAATATACAAATCAGATCTTACCCACAAATCACGCTGTTGCCAGTCCTTTAGAATCTAAAATCTAAAGATTTATTCATAAAGGGAAAAAGACAGAGATGAGAGCTAGAATTGGTTAAATGGAATCAATTACATACAGTAATGGCAAAGTTCTTAGTTCAGGCTTGTAGCAGTGATAGAGTAAACTGCAGGTTCAAATCGAGTCTCTGGAGTGCATCCCCCGCTGGGATGGGTCATCAGTCCTTTGTGCAGAGCTTCAGTTTGTAGCAAAGTCCCTCCAGAGGTAAGAAGCAGGATTGAAGACAAGATGGAGATGAGGCATTGGCCTTTTATAGTCTCTTTTCCAGGTGTAAGAGCATCTTTGTTCTTACTGTGGAAAATTACAGCAAAATGGAATCTGGAGTCACATGGGCAAGTCCCTGCATACTTTGTTGAGTACAAGGCATATCTGCCTTCTCTCAGTGGGTCAGTTGTGTAGCTGATGGTCCTTAATTGGCCATCTAGCAGGCTAGGCAGAGCTAACACCAACTTGTCTGGGTGTCACCCAGAAGCATAGCACAAATTTGAAATACAGACAGGATAAAGCCAATATTCATAACTTCAACTACAAAATGACACATGCATACAGACAGCATAATCATAACCAGTAACCCATAAATTGGACTAAGACACCTTATATGATCCCCTTTACATAAGATTTGATGCCACTACAGGACCTTGATTGCAACCGTGTTCTATATGGTCCCAGATTATATCAATAATGTCACACGTCCCAATAGTCAAAACTTGCTCGTGTGCTAGGAAAAAATGTTGGGCAACCATGGAGCACCAATGCCATCTGGTGGCACCTGCCATGACAGTAGAATGATTGGTTCACAAAGTCTGGCTTTCCACTCTGGTAGTGATCACTTCGTGCATCATCTCTCCCTCCCTCTGAAATAAATACAACATATGTGCCAAACACCCCCTACAGAGTCAGAGCTATTATTATAGCCCCACCTGTTGTGATGGGTTCGGTCACAGAGACTCCCTTGGGACTGTCACCTGATGTGCTGAAATTACCTCTGAGCCCTTTTTCCCTGATGTCTTGGGACTCCAGAACCCTGCCGTGTTGAGCCAGACATGCTAGTCTGCTTCAACACAGCCCTGGGGTCTGAACTACGCCCCCAAATCTGTAGGCTTCAACTGAATACTACTCATCAGGTTACCTATCTCCAGCACCCAGACACCCAGTTCCCAGTGGGATCCAAAACCCAAATAAATCCATTTTACTCTGTATAAAGCTTATACAGGGTAAACTCACAAATTGTTCAGCCTCTGTAACAATGATAGAGAGCTATGCACACCTGTTTGCTCTCCCCGGTATTAATCACTTACTCTGGGTTCAATAATAAACAAAAGTGATTTTATTAAGAATAAAAAGTAGAATTTAAGTGGTTTCAAGTAATAACAGACAGAACAAAGTAAGTCACTAAGCAAAATAAAGCAAAAACACGCACGTCTAAGCCTAATACAGTAAGAAACTGTTTACGGGTAAATCTCACCCTCAGAGATGGTCCAATAAGCTTCTTTCATAGACAAGACTCCTTCCTAGTCTGGGACCTATCCTTTCCCCCTTGTTAGTTCCAGCTCAGTTGTTAACTAGGGGATTTCTCATGACTGGCCACCCCCTTTGTTCTGTTCCACCCACTTTTATAGCCTTGGCCCAAGGCAGGAATCTTTTGTCTCTCTGGGTCCCCACCCCTCATTCTCACTGGAAAAGCACCAGGTTTAAGATGGATTACAGGATCATGTGACATGGTCACATGTCACTGTAAGACCTCATTCTTCATTACCCGTGTCAAGTCATGTACACAGGACGGCTTATAGGTAAATAAACCCATTCACAATCAATTGTCCTAGTCAATGGGAGCCATCAAGGTCCTAAGTCACCATTAATGGCCCACACTTTACATAATTACAATAGGACCTCAGAGTAATACTTCATATTTCTAGTTTCAGATACAAGAATGGTACATTCATATGTAAGCAGAGTCAGGATGAGCTCTACCCTGACATCTGGTGGTGAATGGTGGCAAGTGTGGAAAAGAGCTTCAGGGGCTGGTCTTGTTTGCATAGGCACACCCACCCTACCTAGCATGAGCTCTCACCTGCCCAAATGGTCACTTTGGCTGCTGTGGGATCCCCAGTTTCTCTGTTATTGGGGCAGGAAGAATAAAGTGTTGTTACCCTGATTATGTGAATCAAGGCCAGTGGAAATGTTTTATGACAGTGGGACTTACCATCAACTAAGTAGCACTTGCTAGACAAGGGACATGGGTTCCAAAACCTAGTGAATTAAGAGAGGTTGAGGGACAGGTATTTATACCTGATTGTATCCCCTGTGAAACACCAAGTGTATAGTCTCCTCTCTACTGTTGAGTAGCAGAGCTGATTTTGATTCTATTAAGAGTCTCACTGTAGGCTGCTGTGCTGAATTCACTTTAGACCAATGGTGCACCAGCACTGGGGCTTCTCTACTATAAGGTGAAATAACTAGGGTGCTGAGGTCACTGAGTGCTGTATTGACTAGTGAGGGAGTCTAAAGATATATTGCTAAACAGCTGACAGAGCCAAGCACTTTGTGGGAGGCGTGGAGCAGCCCATGGGACAGCAAGCAGAGCGGAGCTAAGCAGTTTGTGGGCTGGTTGGAGCAGCCTGTGGGATGGTGAGTGGAGCAGAGCAGAGCAGATGACCCATGGGAGAGCGAGCAGAGCTGAGCTGAGCTGAGCAGTTTGCAGGCCAGTTGGATTGGCCCACAGGACGGCGAGTGGAGCAGTTCATAGGACAGCGGGAGCAGCTCACAGGCTGGCTGGTGGAGTGGAGCAGCTTTTGGTGAAGGCTGCAGCAGAACCCCACAGAGAGGCGGAGCAGTCAGCCTTGGACCATGTAAAGTGCCCGTTAACACTGCCCCTTTTCTCCCCCCGACCATTTCCACCCAGCTGGCGGTGTAGAACTCTGCAGATACACTTTTGAACTCTGGAGCTGCACTGACCAGGGACAGAGACTTTTGGGTTGTTGGACTTTTGGGGGGATTTTTGGGTTGCTGGACTCAAGGGACTCTTGGGGTGTTGGACTTTGGGACTTTTGGGATGATCTTTTGGGTGTTTGAACTTAAGACCCTGAGGGTCTGCCAAATTAGCTTGGGGGTGGGTCTTTTGCTCATGGTTTGTGTTATGAATCCTGTCTGTGGTGTTTCCCCAACATAATGCTGCATTGTTTCCCTCCTTTATTAAAAGAATTTTGCTACACTCAGACTCCGTTCTTGCAAGAGGGGAAGTATTACCTCCTAGAGGTGCCCAGGGGGTGGTATGTATTTGTCCCAGGTCACTGGGTGGGGGCTCAAGCCGGTTTTGCATTGTGTTATTGAAATGGAACTCTTAGATACGGAACCCGGCCCTTGTTGCTGCCAACTCAGACAAGCAGAAGGGTTATACATACAAATAGGATGAATATATTCAGTAGATTATAACCTTTGTACTGATACCTTACAAGAGACCTTTGCATAAAGCATATTCCAGTTACATCATATTCACATTCATAAAGCATATGGATGGCAACTTCACTCCCTTCTCCTGAACTTACTGCTGGAGTCTTGGACACTGTCCATTGCAGAGATACTACA
This sequence comes from Gopherus flavomarginatus, assembly GCF_025201925.1. Classification (NCBI taxonomy): domain Eukaryota; kingdom Metazoa; phylum Chordata; order Testudines; family Testudinidae; genus Gopherus; species Gopherus flavomarginatus. Next base: position 53,648,225 of record NC_066624.1, read on the forward strand.
TGTAAAATCCCTGTCTCTTTGGTTACACACCTTCCCAGTACATTTAAACTCTCCAATGTCATTCATAGGCGTTCTATCAAAGTTTTGGGTTCTTGGTCTCTGGGTGCCCGAAAATATGTTGGGGTGTAGTATTGCTAACAGAATGCAGATAGCAATAGCTGTTAAAGTGTAGGTGTCTTGGCATTTAGCCACCAATGCCATGAGGCAGTGTGCCTCAGTTTCCTCTTCCACACAGCAGTGTAGGCCTGTTATGCTTTTGCAGCTGTGACAAGCTCTACGCCTGTTTACTGGTATTAGTTGAGAGGCATCATGTGTGTTGTACTGTCTTGTCACCATTCCTAGCATCTACAAGAGTTTTTTCCCAAAAATTAGGTATTGTGATAAAGTTCCTCCTCTACCTTGTGGGTCCTGCGCTTATTGGTGGATTTTGCTAGCCTCAGAGATATTCCTGTGTTGGATCAGGAGTTGGGAGGTTTTTGGGGGAACCCGGGCCCACCCTCTACTCCGGGTTCCAGCCCAGGGCCCTGTGGACTGCAGCTGTCTAGAGTGCCTTCTGGAACAGCTACACAACAACTACAATTCCCTGGGCTACTTCCATGGCCTCCTCCCAATGCCTTCTTTGTCCTCACCACAGGACCTTCCTCCTGATGTCTGTTAATGCTTGTACTCCTCAGTCCTCCAGCAGCACATCCTCTCACTCCCAGCCCCTTATGCACACCTCACTAACTGGAGTGAGAGCCTTTTTATACCAGGGGTCCTGATTAGCCTTAAATTAATTCTAGTAACTTCCCAATCAGCTACAGGTGTCCTAATTAGCCTGCCTGCTTGCCTTAATTAGTTCTAGAAAGTTCCTGAGTGTTCTGGAATAGTCCCTGTTATCATACCCAGGGAAAAGGAACCTGCTTAACGTGGAGCTAATGTATCTACCTTCGACCACTCTCTTGTAACCATCTGGCCTGACCCTGTCACAGTATCTTACACATTTTCACAGGATTTGTCCATAGCATCAGTTCCATTGTCTTGACCCATAGATGAAGTAGCAAAAGACACAACAGCCAGTTTATGACAAACAGACTTTGTTCACACAGTTTGGCTTGTTCAGTGTTTATTCCATTTCCCAATCCCTCTGTGTACCATGGTAGGTGTTCAGATACAGATACTCCTGTCTCTTTGGAGAAGGCTCTTAATTCAGGTATGTGTTTGGGGTCCTGGCAAGGAAAGGGTGTGCTGCAACCATGCCTGCACTCATCTCCTTCCTATGGAATCTCTTTGTGTTGGGCCCCACCTGCTTCCGAAGCTTCCCAAATGCAAAGTTTTTCGTTCTCCTGCCTTGAAGAGACAGTTTTGTCTCTTACAAGAATAGCAGGAACATCTTTCAGTGGAGTGCTTTGGATTGGTAGGATCCCATCAGTCACCCCACTCTCTGTTTCCAAAAGGTCAGCTGGGAAGACTCTCCCCTCCAGGAGATCTGACTCCCTGTTTTCCCTTAAAACCTGACCCACAGGTGAGGAGTCTGGCATTTCAGATGCAGATCTTTCACCCTCCTCCCGGGGAAAACCCTTCCTACAAAAGGTGGGAAGACCCTCCCCTTCCATCTGGACTTCTCTCTCTGGCTCCCCCCAGATGCAGATACCCCTGTGTCCTCCAAAAGGGAAGGTGACCCTGATCCAGCTGTGGGCTCATAGCTACCAGCTATGACAGACCCTTCAATGGCCAGCAACCCACCTCCCGCTTTCACTCGTGTTGGGCTTGCTTCCAGCTACAGAGCCCTTGGGGTCTGTTCCCACTGCAGCGGTCATCAGGATCCCAACTTCCATCTCCGGGATACATGTTTCTGTGCACCCCAGAGCAGGAACTGTCCCCTGCTGACCTGCAACTTCCTGGCAGTCAGCAGCTGGGAAGGCCTCCCTGTTACAAGGTGGAACATCCCCCCCCAGGGAGATGATCATAGGGCAGGAGCTGGGTCTATCCAGCCCTTCCTGCAAGGACCTGCCTTGAGCCCCGGGGCTACACAGCCCATTTTCCACTGCTACCAAGGAATTAAAGAGACACTCCCCTATTGCCTCAGCAGCACATGTGACTTCACCCTCCCCTCTGGGGCTTTCAGCACAAGATTCCTTCTTGCTGCTAACAAACCCTGGGATAGAGTCTGCCACATTAAAAAAATCATTCCCCGTTAGAAACAGTGCAAAATTGTGTGCCACCGGTGCAACAGTTAGTTCAGCCTCCAAATCACCAGTTTCCATGTATACCTTAGCTAAAGGTGCAAGGACTTTGTAACCGCCCACCAATTCTAATTCTGCCATTTTTCCCAGTAACAAATCCTTGTCCTGGATCAGGTGCCTCTTGATTACACAGATCTCTGCATCAGTATCCCTCCAATCTTGTAGCACTTTGCCATTGAGCTTAACAGTATGCATATGTTCACTGCTTGGTTGCATAGAAGCAACCTTTACAAATCCTGTGTGGTAAGAGGCTGTAGCCTGGGATATCCCTGTGCTCTGAGAAGCAGCAGCTTCATGTGGTACCTGGTGCCTGCTCCCACTCAGCCAAGGACATTTATTCCTCAGGTGCTCAGTGGACTTACAATGATCACACTTTTTGGGCTCCTCTGCTTGTACAGGAGACTTCGGACGAGTAATAGAGGAATAGGGAGGTGAACACCCAGACTCCTTTTTCCCAGGGGTAAAACAGTGATTGTGTTTTCCACCAGCCCTGTACCCCTCTGCCAGTGGTTTATGTTTAATTGCAGCTTGTGATTGCTCAAAAGAATCTGAAAACTCAGCTATTTCACCCACTGCATCCCCCTTTTATCCCACAAATACTGTTTTACATCATCACTGCACATATTCAGGAACTGTTCCTGAGTAACTAAATCACACATTTCTTCCAAGCTTGTGATGTCTTTTCCCCTCACCCACTGTCTAACAAATCCCTCATTTCAAGCACATAAGCCACATTACTCAATTCAGATCCCCTCTTAAAGACTCCTGAATTTTACTCTGTAGGTTTCAGGTGTAATCTGGAACTGTTTCCAAACCAGTTCCTTAAATTTACCATAGTTTGAAGCATCATCAATAGGCATCTTACTGAATATGTCCAGCGCTCTTTCAGTCAATTTTGCAACCAAACTGGTCATCTTTTGATCTTCAGGAATTGCATGGAGGGTGTACAGTCTCTCAAAGGTGAAGAAATATTCAGCAGTATCACTGGATTCATTATACTGTGGTTGTGACCACTCCCATTTATGGATTTTTGGAGAAGTGCAGCCAGCTTCTGAGGGGTTCTGTCTCTTCCACTCCATTACAGCCAGTTCATGCTTTTGCATCGCTATCTGGGCCTCAATTTCTTTGTCATAGATTATTAGGGTTGGAAGGGACCTCAGGAGATCATCTAGTCCAACTCCCTACTTAAAGCAGGACTAATCCCCAAATGGCCCCCTCAAGGATTGAACTCCCAACCGTGGGTTTAGTAGGCCAATGCTCAAACCGCTGAGCTATCCCTCGAGTCTTTTAACTCCCGAGTTAGCCGCCTCTCTCTTTCCTTCTCCTCCAGAACATCTTGGTGTTCTAGCCTCTGGGCTTCAAGCTCTTTGTCTTTTAGCTCCACGGCTCTTTTGTGAGCAGCTTTCTGTGCTTTAATTTGAGCCTCCTTCTGGGTCTCCATGGTTTACCTGGCCACAGCTGCTTCTTTGAGCTTCATTGCTACCTGCCACATTTGAAACTCGTAGTCCTTTGCCTTCTCTTCTGCTTCCATTTTGGCCAGCTCTAGTTTTGTAGCTGTCTCACTGGTAGTCATTTTCCTGCTTTCCTGCTCATGTGAAATTGTCATAAACAGATGGTTAAGGGTTAATGTCTCTTTTATCTGTAAAGGGTTAAGAAGCTCAGTGAACCTGGCTGACACCTGACCAGAGGACCAATAGAGGGACAAGATACTTTCAAATCTTGGTGGAGGGAAGTCTTTGTTTGTGCTGTTTGTTTTGTTGGTTGTTGGCTCTCAGGACTGAGAGGAACGGGACATCATTCCAGGTTCTCCAATCTTTCTGAATCAGTCCTTCATGTTTCCAAATAGTAAGTAATAGCAGGCAAGGCGGATTAGTCTTATGTTTGTTTTCTCAACTGGTAAATGTGTCTTTTTGCTGGAAGGATTTTTACCTCTGTTTGCTGTAACTTTGAATCTCAGGCGGGAGGGAGGAGTCCCTCTAGTCTATAAGAATCTGAGTACCCTGTAAAGCATTTTCCATCCTGATTTTACAGAGATAATTTTTACCTTTTCTTTCTTTAATTAAAAGCTTTCTTTTTAAGAACCTGATTGATTTGTCCTTGTTTTAGAATCCAAGGGATTGAGTCTAAACTCACCAGGGATTGGTGGGGGGAAAAGGAGAGGGATGGTTAAATTCTCCTTGTTTTAAGACCCAAGGGGTTTGGGTCTTGGGTTCCCCAGGGAAGGTTTTGGGGGAACAGAAGTGTGCCAGACACAGACTTCTGGCTGGTGGCAGCGTACCAAATTTAAGATAGTAATTAAGCTTAAAAGTGATCATGCAGGTCCCCACTTCTTGAACCCTAAAGTTCAAAGTGGGGAAAAAACCTTGACAGAAATAAACAAACAGAAAATAATAAACCAGTAACTACTTTGTCTGTTCTCTGGCCACCACACTTAAAACTCACTGAAAATCACTACCAGTGTCTCAAAGCAATCAGTTGTGCACAGATCCTAGTCGACTACACCAGGGCTGGTGCAACCACTAGGCAAACTAGGCAGTCGCCTAGGGAACCAAGTGGTTGGGGGCACCAAAAAGCGGCGAGCCCCAGCCATGGAGGAGCCGGTATAACGACAGAAACAGCTCCTGCTCCCGATTCCCTACTTTGGCTGCACTGAGCATGCGCACACGAATTGAGCATGCCCAGTAACCTTTGCTGTCGCCACTGACCTCTCTCTGCCCTCACTTCTACTTACGATTTGCTGCCTCCTCTTTGGAGGGGTTTAAAAGGATCAAGGGCAGCAAATCGCAGCGGGGGGGCTGCCAGGGTCTGAGCAGGGGGCAGAAATTTACTGGCCGGGGGGATCAAACTGCTGTAGGTAGCGGCAGAAGAGGGGCTGAAGGGGAAAAATCGGGGTTGGGGGGTGGTAGCCAGGGTTAAGCCCAGGGAGGAGGCGGTTGCGCGCTCGGATGCCGCCCATCACCTCTGTCCCCTGCAGATCGCTGGAGGCATCCGGGAGGGGCAGTTGTAGCGGGTGGCATCCAAGCGCACAGCTACCTCCTCCGCGGGCTCCAACTTTCCTGGCTCCAGCAACTCTCCAGCCCAACCTGGCGCTTCCTCTTCACAGCAGCAGCCAAAGCTGGTTGGGGTAGGGGTGGAGAGGAGTTGCTTCGGGCCCCGTGGTTCAGGGACCTGGGAAAGTTGGAGCCCGGAGAGGAGGCGGCTGCAGGCTCAGATGCCGCCAACTGCCTCTATCCACTGCAGATCACCGGAGCCCGGCGCTGGCTCCTGCCCTGGGAGCAGCAGTGGGAGGCGGTGCAGGACTAGGAGGGATGCTGCTGTGGACTGTGGCCACCAGGCAGAGTGGGGTTCCTGGGAAATGTTCCTGACCATCACCGGCTAGCTGGCTTGGCGGGAAACCTTTGCAGCTCCAACTGGAACCTGGGAGTTGTAAGTTGCAGCTACTCCGGGTCCCCTTCCCCACCTTGCACAGGCCAAGCCTCCACAGCTCAAAAAAGCCCCTGGACTTTCTAGTTGTATTTCCCTGTATGGATTAATCTGGGATTTCTATGAGAAAACAACCTATTTTAAAAGTTACATGATGAAATACTTGATATTTGCATTAACCTAACTTTCAAAAATATGCCTCAACTCTTTTTATTTGCAGTGTTTAAATCAAGAAAACAATTCCAGTTGCAGTGATGTATCCTGCTCTTTAATCTGTTCTGAAAGCCACAGCATACAAAGAAATTAATGTAGCTAACACTGAAAAAAGTAATTCAACTGATTATAAAACACAGCCACAAAACTAGGAAAATCATGCCAAGACAGTTGGTTTCACACTTCCCACATAAGGAAGTGATCAGTAAAGTAAGAAACACATATTATGCAGAAGCAGAGTCAATGTCAAATAGAAACAGAAGTTTCAGTGAATATTAGTTTAAACTTAAAGACAAACTTTACAATATGAAATCATAGAGGAGGGGCCTGTTTTATAAAGAACATTTCAAAAAAGCACTTTTCATCAGTTGTTGGAAAGTTGTCAGGTCATTTTTAAGTAGAGATATCAAAGGTCTGCAAATCTGTTATTGAACTTATTACTATGAACACTTGAAAAGGACCAGGGTGATGGGACACATGATTTTATACAATCCCTTGTGCTGTCACATTATTTAAAAGAGACAAAGTGGATGGGGTGATATCTTTTATTGGACCAACTTCTGAGCTACGCAGATTTCTTCTTCAAGTCTGAAAAGGTACTAACAGTGTCACAGCTAAACACTAGATCTAACATAGTTTAGCGCAAGTAGTTAGCACATATTCAAGAGGACCATTCAAGGTGAAGTAGCCCATTAACTCCCTTGTAATCCCAGGACAAGAAGGGGAGATTAGTGGGTTGCAAGTTGTTGTAATTAACCATAAATCCAGTGTCTTTATGAAGAGGCTTCCCCTCTGATACTTGATTTATGAAGATCATGATTTTTAATGTCTAGCACCATTTTGAATTTAAGCTCCCAGCCTCATCTTTTAAAAAGTGTTTTGCAGGTTTCCTTTGAGGATGAGGACTGATAGGTCAGATATCAAGTGATTTTGTGGAGGCCCAACTAATGAGTTCTAAATGTTTGAGGTTGGCAATACTGAATATTACATCATGTCACCAAAAAAATTTAAGTCAAGGTTTTTCAAACATTTTCACAGACCGCATCTTAATACAGTTATTGTTTCATGGGCCAAATCCTCCCTCTCTGTATTAATTCTAATGAACAATGCCACATTATGCAGTATTTATTTTTTAAAGTTTATAATAAACAATGCTCAGGGGGAGAGGGGTGCAAAGTGGAAGTTTCACCTAGGGTGCAATATATCCTTGCACCGGCCCTGGACTACACCACTGTGACGGGTTTGGTCACAGAGATCCCCTTGGGACTGTCACCTGATGTGCTGGAATTACCTCTGAGCCTATTTTCCCTGCCAGCTTGGGACCCCAGAACCCTGCTTTGTTGAGCCAGACACGCTAGCCTGCTGCAACACAGCCCCGATTTCTGAACCATGCCCCAAAATCTTCAGGCTTTAACTGAAAACCATTCAGCAGGTTACCTATTTCCAGCACCCAGACACCCAGTCCCCAATGGGATCCAAACCTGAAATAAATCTGTTTTACTTTGTATAAAACTTATACAGGGTAAAATGATAAACCTTTGTAATGATACCTTACAAGAGACCTTCTGCATAAAGCATATTCCAGTTGCTTCCTGTCCATCCCCCATTGCCTGTCATATCTCACATGCATGAGGTGCTGGCTGACCGAGCGATGGAGATTTGGGCTCAACCTGTCCCCATCCCTGTCTGCTCTCTGTAGGAGCCACTGGCCTTTACCTGTGCTGGGGGCTGGGGTGAGCAGAGAGCTATGTGGCCAGGGAGGCCTTTCCGGGCCATGTTCTCTTTCACATAAGAGGGTGGGGTTGGGCCTGATACAATACCCCCACAGCAGAGGCAAAGCGATGTGCTGTCCTGCATGCTGGCGGAGGGCCGGACAGCTGTGGTAACTCACCATCCCACGAGGCTCCCAGGAAGCGGTTACCTCTGATCTCTGTGGGACTGGGGTTGGCTGCCATGAGAAACCAGAGGCAGGGAAGGGTTAATGGTCACTGCCCACAGCCACCATTAACCAAGAGAAAGATAATGCCTTCAGAAATATCTCTCCATCCTCTATACGTGCCTATCTAGCTATCTACCCATCCCCCATACACATGGCATCCCCCCATATCTACTGCAGCCACAAACAGCACATGGACAATGGGAAAGGTCCCTCTCTCTGCTGCTCACTACAGGCAGGAGACATGCAGGTGAACCCAACCTGCTCTTTGTTTCCCTCTATGGCCAGGGCCGGTGCTTCCATTTAGGCGGCCTAGGCAATCGCCTAGGGCGCCAGGATTATTGGTGGGCAGCATTTTGCCGGAGGGGGCGGCAGGCGGCTCCGGTGGAGCTGCCGCAGTCGTGCCTGTGATTCATCCTGCCCTGCTCCAGCAAAAAATGTAAGACTGTTGCACTGCTCCAGGAAGAGGCTGCCAAGCTGCAGAGGCATCCCGCTGGTGGGAACTCCATGTGCAAAGCAAAACAAAGGCAAGCTCCCCTTCCTGGTTGCTATATCTGGCCCTTCCCTGTCTGTCGCTGAGAGCTCCACGCCCAAGGAGTTTGCTGTGCTGTTAGCAGGAGCCTGCCTGCTGAGCTGAGCAATGGTTGGGGGTAATTATTGCAAGAAGAGCATTTGTTTTGGTTTTTTCAGTCAGGAAAACCATTTCCTGCCCAGCCCTATTGGCAGCCCCTGCCATTCCACCCATGTGTATTCAATCTCTTTCCCAGCATGCCTGCCCCATCTGTAGATGCACAATGTCCATGGGACTTGGAGTGAGCTATTGCATTCTCTTGGGTCTCTGAGCTCTTAAGGACCCCGTGACATGTACTATTGACATGACAGAGCAGATCAATGTACCTGCCACACATGTGGACAAAGTCATACACTGAAAGGCTTGGGAGATCTGGGTCAGGGTGCAGGGTGCAGCAGGTGGTTCAGAAAAGGGGGTTGCAGTGCAGGATGGGGGTGGGGTGTGGCAGGGGGCACAGGGCAGGGGGTCAGGGTGCAAGGGGCAAGCTCTGGCCCAGCGCGCACCAGGGGCTGGGCAGGTTCCCTGCCTGCCTGCCCGCCCTGCCCCCGCACCGCTCCAGGAACTGAACATGGGGAAGGGAAGGGCGCAAGGTCTGTGTATTGCTGTTGCATCTGGCATCACCCCCAGCAACTCCCATGGGCTGGGAACGGGGAACTGTGGCCAATGGGAGATGCTGGGGGCGGTGTCTGAAGCAACAGTAATACAAAGACCCTGCGCCCCTCCCTTCCTCACGTTCTGGCCGGCATGGGGGCAGGGCAGGAAGGTAGGCAGGGAGCCTGCCCTTCCCCTGGTCCGTGTCGGGCCGGAGTCGCTCTACGTAAATGCTTGGGGAGGGCGGGTGGGCCGCGAGGAGCTTGCGGGCTGCAGAAAATCACCCCACGGGCCGCGTTTTTGAGACCCCTGAATTAGAGAGAGTTCAGAGGAGAACAACAAAAAATGATGAAAGGTTTAGCAAACCTGACCTAATGGTTAAAAAACCTAGTCATGTTTAGTATTGAGAAAAATAGAGTGAGAGGGGACCTGATCACAGTCTTCAGCTCAGTTCAGGGCTGTTCTAAAGAGGACGATGATCAGTTGTTCTCCATGTCCACAGAAGGTAGGACATGAAGTGATGGGCTTAAACCGCAGCAAGGGAGATGTAGGTTAGATATTGGGAAAACTTTCTAGTGCTCAGGGTAGTTAAGCTCTGGAACAGGCTTCCAAGGACCTCATTGGAGGTTTTTAAGAACCGGTTGGACAAACACCTGTCAGAGATGGTCTAGGTATACTTGACCCTGTCTCAGTGCAGGGGACAGGAACTGGACAGCCTCTTGAGGTCCGTTCCAACCTACATTGCTATGATTCTGTGATCTAATCTAGTTCTCTCAGCACTGGGCATTATATGGGACTTCCAAGCAGAGGGAGTCTGTTATATGCACCTTGCACCATCAGCTCTTCTCCCAGGATTGCTGCTGCCAGCCTCCACCTGCTCTTTCTCCTTGCTGTGCTGATCCCCCTCCTATTCCCATGGGATGTTTATTTCACTCAATTGCCTTAAAGAGCTACTGAGAGCCAACTAGACCAGGACCACCCAGAGGATTCAAGGGGCCTGGGGCAAAGCAATTTCAGGGGCCCTTTCCATAACAAAAAGTTGCAATACTATAGAATGCTATATTCTCGTAGGGGCCCCTACGGGGCCTGGGGCAAATTGCCCCACTTGCCCACTCCTCTGGGCGGCCCTGAACTAGACAACACCCAACCCAACCCAACCCCACCCAAGGTTCCATGGCACCAAATCCACACTGTCCTGCTCTACTCAATGCTGGACTGCCAAACCAGGGCTATACTCCCTTTTTGACAGAAGTACAACCTGCAGACTCCACAGGTCCAAGCATGTAGGGCTTTATCATGATTGGTGTAGATCAAGGCACAGAATTGCATGCTAGGACCTGGAACCACACCAGGTTGCAGCACTCTGTCAAGGCTGAGATTAATTGCAGGGTGCTCTGTTTTCAGCTTGTTGCTCACAGCCGTTCAGTTCCTGGATAGTTTCCTGTTGACCCTTGGCTGGGACAGGTCCGGTCATTCCTGCTCTCCAGCTATTGTAGGTGAGAAGTTCTGGCCTCAACCCGTCTCTATGCAAGTCACTAACAGGACAGAAGAAGCTACTTGCTGCTGCGTATGCTGGGAGACCTCTGGATCTCAGCAGGGCCGGTGCAACCATTTAGGCGGACTAGGCGGTTGCCTAGGGTGCCGAGATTTGGGGGCGCCAAAAAGCACCCCCAACTTTTTTTTAAATGGTTGAGCAACCGCTGCTGCTGGGACAGAGAGGGAGTCTGAGCTGCAGGCAGCAGCCGGCAGCCCAGGGTGTCCCCTGGGTCAAGGCGCCTCCGTGGCAGCCCACAGTCCAGGGTGTCCCCTGGCCCAGGGAAACCCCGAGCTGCCGGCTGCCGCGGAGGCGCCCTGACCCTGCGTCAGGGTGCCGCCGGAGGGGGCGGCAGGCAGCTCCCGTGGAGCTGCCGCAGTGGTGCCTGAGGAAGGTCCGCTGCTTGTGCAGCTCCAGTGGACCGCCCGCAGACACCACTGCGGCAGCTCCACCGGAGCCGTGGGGCGGTGAAATTGCCGTCCGCCTAAGGCACTCAAAACCCTAGCGAAGGTCCTGAATCTCAGGGTTCAGAGAGGGGGCATATCCAGGGTACCCCAAGCCCCTGTCTTGTGTGATGGCACTGCTCACAGCAGCCCTGGTGTTTCAGGGGCAACAGGGGGAACACAGCTCCTGCAAAAACAAGGAAACAGATTTAGCTTCACTTAGTGATTGCTGGCCCCCACCTCCCAAGCTGTGTCTGCCTTGCTGTGAGCAGTAGGGAGGGGTGGCTGAACTGTGGAATCTGTGGCTGGCCACACTCCAGGCCTGATCCAGCCCCAAGAGTCGGCTCTGGTAAACACACTGCAGAAGCGTCTGCACTAAGGTGCAGCAGGGAGTGGTCAGCAGCATCCCAAGGGCTGGGCTACTGTTCTGTGCATGTGGAGAGCAGCTTCAGAGGGCCCGAATTCCAAAGACCACTGCACAGTGCAGTTCTGCAGATTGTGGGGAAGAGAGACTATTCTCAGGCAGGTGAGGCCCCCAAGTGCTCAGGGGAGGGAAGTGATGACAAAGCCTCCTAGGTCCAGTCACTTCCCTAATCAGACTCAGTGTGCCACTCAGCGTAGTGCTGGGGGGAAGTAAGGCAGGCTGCAGCAGCATGACTGGGAGAGGAGGCAGCCAGCACAGCCTAAGGTCCTGAAGGAAAGGCCTCCTGGAGCAGAAACCTTGAATTGCAGGTGAGATTATGTAGGTGTAGCAGGAGCGGCAGCTAGGGGCAGAGGGTTTCCCTGAGGAGCCCAGAGAGGGAGCTGGGTGACTCTCCTGTGCTGGTCCCAGCCCAGAACCTGGTGTCCTGGAGCTACAGCACAGCCTCTGAGCACCTGAAAAGACAAATCACTGCTGGTGAAAACAGCCACATGAACTGCTGATAAGCTGATAACTGTACTGATAGATTGGAGGGCTTCAGAGCAGAGCCACAAGAGTGATTAAAGGATTGGGAAACCTGCCTGGCAGTGATAGACTCAAGTTGCTCTCTCTTCACAAAGAGAAGGTGAAGGGGTGATTGTGATCAATCTATAAGCACTTACCTGAGGAACAAAAGTTTGATAATGGGCCCTGGCCCTTCAATCTGGCACAGGAAGATTTAACACAATCCACTGGATACAAGTTGGAGCTAGACAAATTCAGACTCTAAATAAGGTGCAAATTTCTAACTGAGAGTAATTAGCCACTGGGATAATTTATCAAGTGCTGTGGTAGATTCTCCATTATTGACAATTTTTAAGACCAAGATGGGATGTTTTTCTAGGAGACGTCCTCTAGTCTGGAAGGGTTGAGAGCCTTTGAACTACTATACCCCTTTCAGGAGTCTGATTTGTCTTATGCACCCCAAGTTTCAGCTCACTTAAACCTACTTGAAAAATCACACATAATACAAAAAAAGTGTCACAGAACAGTGCTACTGAAAATTTGATTTACTTTCTCATTTCTACCATATAATTATAAATAAATCAACTGGCATATAAACATTGTACTTGCATTTCAGTGTACAGTATATAGAGTAAGGCTGTCGATTAATTAGTTAACTCATGCGATTAACTAAAAAATTAATCATGATTAGTTACAGTTTTAATCACACTGTTAAATAGAATACCAACTGAAATTTATTAAAGGATGTTTTTCTACATTTTAATATATTGTATTGTGTTGTAATTGAAATCAAATATTTGCACTGTAAAAATGATAAACAAAAGAAATAGTATTTTTCAGTTCACCTCTGTAGTGCAATCTTTGTCGTGAAAGTGCAATTTACAAATGTAGATTTTTTTGTTGCATAACTATACTCAAAAACAAAACAATGTAAAACTTCAGAGCCCACAAGTCCATTCAGTCCTACATCTTGTTCAGCCTATTGCTAAGACAAACAAGTTTGTCTACATTTACAGGAGATAACCAGCAGTAGGTTGATTTTCTTTTTTGGTGGTTCGGGTTCTGTAGTTTCCACATCGGAGTGTTGCTTTTTTAAGACTTCTGAAAGCATGTTCCACAAATCATCTCATTCAGATTTTGGATGAATGTTTACATGCCAGATATGTTAAATATCTTGCAATGCCAGCTACAAAAGTGAATATGGGACACCTCGTAAAATTGTCTTCAAGCAACTTCAACAGCAATCAATCAGAACTATGCAGTACAAACATTCAAATTAACATCAAGATGACTGAGCCCCTGTTAAAAAGAGATACTGCGTAGTTGGATTCTTTTTATTTACTTTCTTATCTTTAAGGCTTTAGGGTTCACATGGGGAGGAGTGACACACACACGTCTCACAAGGAGGGTGACTGACCAATTTGACTTTCCATGCCCAGTGCCCTCCATGCCTGGCTGGACCCCTGTAAGGGACCCATATCTGGCTCTACGTCTTCCCAAAGCAACATGTGGTGGGGGCGTGCAGGGTCACATCCCTCCCCTATCCCCAGATTTCTGCCAGAGTTCACACCACAATATGGCCAGCAGCAACCTTTCGGCACTGTGTGGGAGGTAAGGGGCAGGAGATGCTTCCAGCCATGGCAGGGAGAGGGAATAACCTGGCCTGTGCCTTTGCAGAGCTCATCTCTACCCCCACTCCCCTATGGCTGGAAGCAGCTGGTCCCTTCCTGCCTGCACAGTGCTGAAAGGCAGCTAACACCTCCAGACTGCTGCTGGCCACTGACATAACCCAGGTGCCTCCTATCCCTTGGCTACAGCACAGGCAGGAAGGAGTTAAGTCCCAAGGATGCATTGTGCAGGAGGCCCAGGGAACCTGACTGCAGGGGCTTCAGTGAATCCAGCCAAAGAGATGGCTCTGCAGAGGGTGGCTAGGGGATGGAGCAGGCCTGCACAACTTGGGGGTAGGAGCCTGGGCAGTAGGAGGAGGTGAAGAAGGTGCTAAGCCTCTGCCTGGGAAGTTGCTATGAAGCTTGCAGGGCTGAGGTGTGAACAAGCTGGAAATTGCTTCATCTTCCCACCCACCACCACCACTCCTGAGCTTAGCTGAGGGTCGGAGAGGCTTCTCTATGCCAACGTTGTGTGGAGCTTTGGCACATGCAGGGCTCAGCTCCTCCTGGCTACTGCCCTGGGCCAGAGGCTCTTGGGATTTCCAGCCCGATGCAGTGGAGGAAGGAAGGAGCCTACCGGCCAGGCTGTTGGTGAGCTGAACACTCTGACCAGAGGCTGGTTCTCCGCAAAGCACTGGGAGTGGGATTCGCCCTGCTGGGGGTATATGGAGGAGCAGCAGGGCTAGGGGGTGAAGGGACAAACAGGGAGAGGATAAGAGACGAGGAGCATGTAAAGGGCCAATGGATGGGCAGCAGATGGGACACAACTGGCCACCACCTCACACCTACTCACACTCACCGGCCACCACAGCTCGCAGAGTGCAGCCAGTGCTGGCCAGAAATGGGACGGTAGGGGAGCCCTGTTGAATGAGAGCTGGCACTAGGGCAACCAGACAGCAAGTGTGAAAAATTGGGACGGGGTGGGAGTAATAGGAGCCTTTATAAGAAAGAGCCAAAAATCGGGACTATAAAATTGGGACATCTGGTCACCCTAGCTGGCACACAGCAGGAAATGTGCTGACGGGCCAGCAGGGGGAGCAACAGGCCCTACATGCTGCATCTTTGCCCAATACTAGCCTTGCACACCCACTCCCATCATAGGCCACTGGATACCCCCTTCCCCCCACAACCGCTGGCGGGCAGGCAGCTGGCAAGCAGCAACCTAGCCAGTAGCAGGACCTACCAGTACTGATGAGAGAGGAAGACAGAAAATATGGGACAATTTGCCTGTTTTTAAGAAAAAGTCAGGACACCTGAAGGAGGGCTGAAAAATGTCCCTTTAAAAATAGGATGTCTGGTCATCCTACAAATGCCTGTTCTCACTTTCAGGTGAGTTTGTAATTAAGAAATGGGCAGCATTATTTCCTGTAAATGTAAACAAACTTGTTTGAGCGATTGACTGAACAAAAAGTAGGACTGAGTGGACTTGTAGACTCTGAAATTTTACTTTGTTTTGTTTTTGAGTGTAGTTATGTAACAAACAAAAATCTACGTTTGTAAGTTGCACTTTTATGATAAAGAGAGATTGCCCTATAGAAACAAAAGAAATGGTATTTATCAATTCACTCAATATAAGTACTGTAGTGCAAATACTTGTAAACAAAAATATAAAGTAAGCCTGGTTCACTTTGTATTCTGTGTTGTACCGTAACTGAAATCAATATATTTGAAAGTGTAGAAAACATCCAAAAATATTTAAATACTATTCTATTATTAACAGTGTGATTAACCATGATTAATTTTATTAAGTTGCTTGACAGTTCTAATAGAGCAGTATAAACAAGTAATTGTTGATATGAAAATTTTGTACTGACTTTGCTAGTGCTTTTTATGTAACCCGTTGTAAAACTTTGTAAATCTCTAGATGAGTTTCTGCAGAAAAGAACCTAGGGGTTACAGTGGATGAGAAGCTGGATATGAGTCAGTGTGCTCTTGTTGCCAAGAAGGCTAACGGCATTTTGGACTGTATAAGTAGCGGCATTTCCAGTAGAGTGAGGGAAGTGATCATTCCCCTCTATTCAACATTGGTGAGGCCTTAACTGGAGTACTGTGTCCAGTTTTGGGCCCCACACTACAAGAAGGATGTGGAAAAATTGGAAAGAGCAGGGCTGGCGCTTCCATTTACGCGACCTAGGCGGTTGCCTAGGGAACCAGGATTTGGGAGGGCGGACAGTCCGCTGGTCCCGCGGCTCCGGTGGACCTTCCGCAGGTGTGCCTGTGGAGGGTCCGCTGGTCCCGCGGCTCCGGTGGAGAATCCGCAGGCACACCTGTGGCAGGTCCACCGGAGTCGCGGGACCGGCGAGCCAGCCCTGCGCCTAGGGCACCAAAAACCCTGGTTCCGCTCCTGGGAAAGAATCCAGCAGAGGGCAACAAAAATGATTGGTGGGCTGGGGCACATGACATGAGAGGCTGAGGGAACTGGGTTTGTTTAGTCTGCAGAAGAGAAGAATGAAGGGGGATTTGATAGCTGCTTTCAACTACCTGAAAGGAGGTTCCAAAGAGGATGGATCTAGACTGTTCTCTGCGGTAGCAGATGATAGAACAAGCAGTAATGGTCTCAAGTTGCAGTGGAGGAGGTTTAGTTTGGATATTAGGAAAAACTTTCACTAGGAGGGTGGTGAATAACTGGAATGGGTTACCTAGGGAGGTGGTGGAATCTCCTTCCTTAGAGGTTTTTAAGGTCAGGCTTGACAAAGCCCTGGCTGGGATGATTTAGTTGGGGATTGGTCCTGCTTTGAACAGGGGGTTGGACTAGATGACCTCCTGAGGTCTCTTCCAACCCTGATATTCTATGATTCTATGTACACTCTGTAAGACCTCTGCATACCCTTGGGGCACACATACCCCTGGTTGAGAACCATTGCTCTAATTTAAACAGGAATTAATTCAGGGGAGAGCTGTGCTATGCAGGAGGTCACGCTAGATGATCACAATGGTCCCTTCCGACCTTGAGCCTATGAGCCTTTGCTGGCTATTGCTCCTAGCAGCAATGCAGTTATTTAGCCTGTGGCTTGGTCTCCCCTTACAGTGTGGCTGTAGGAAGTTAAGTAAACAGCTGTGGTCTTTCAAGACCAACTCAAATCCATGCCTAGTTCTTGAGTGAAAGTTAGCTGGGTGGTCTCCCATCCAGGCTTTTGGAGAGGTGTGTAGAGCTTACAGCAGGGAGAAACCCAAGCACGGGAGTGGAATAGCAGAGCATACTGCAGATCAAGACTTGAGGAGTACTGGTGGGTGTGTTGGATATGTAGGAAACAGTCAGATTCATTAACAGAGCTGTGTGCTCAGGTCCATGATTATGCAGCAGATGGTGCCACCACTTTAGAATATTAAACTTCACATCCAGAACATTAGCCAAACAGCATGATATCTCATCTCCACAGTATCTGCAAAGAAGAGTCTATGCTGTCTGGATTGAAACACACCAACAAACGGCAGCCTATCTGCATGCTTCTGCCTCCCAACTCAGCTGAGAGCACAGCCCAGGCATCTGCCTATTGCAAACACAGGCTGCACATTTGGGAGCTCCGGCTGCAGTTTAAACACACAACGGATGGGAACAGAGGCTTTTCTGTTCCTCACACCCACGACTGTGGAGATTCCCTCTGCCTTGCCCCCCCCCCACCAACTGGGGAGCTCTTGGTGCCTTCCTCCCCATTCCTGATTCCAGCAGTGGTAAGCCCACTGAGCCCTAAACACAGGAAATTCCCTTTGCCTCCATGTGCTTCCCAGAATCTGTACCTACTGGTGAGCTAAGGAACTCAGGCAAACCCAGCACAGGGGGAGAACAACAACAATTTCACTCCCAAGCACCTTCCAGACAAGGCTCTTAACATGATTTATAAACACTAATTAATTCTTACAACAGCCCTGTGACTTATGTGCAGGATTGACAGAACTCACTTCTCCCAACCAGAACACCCTGGTGCCTAGGTATCTTTAAAGGCCACATGGAATAATGGGGTAGTGTGTCATCAGCTCACTGTCCAGCCAAAGCAGAGCTGGAAACATATGCTACCAGGTACAAATACCTGCTCTGTATTTGGGAATAGATTCTGCCACCTTGTCTCATATTAAGTGGCACCTTGCTCCACAAAGTGTCCTGTTGACTTCAGTGAAAATATTCACGGAGTGTCACTTAAAGAGAGCAGGATCTGGCTCTTAAATTATGAACCTAACAAACAGTTGGGACCACTCCTCCTTTTTAAATTAAAGCGGATGAGCACAAGGCATGCTGTGCCTTGAACTGCAATGGTAATAACTAGAAGACAGCAGAGATTAAGACTAATCGGTTCAAATTTACGGCTATCCTGATTACAATATCTGTGCATCACTCTAGCTTTTGCTCAGGCTTAATCAGCTCTATTTGTATAAAATGGCAACATATCTGCTTCCCCCTCCCTACGAGTGGTATGTGGGCTGCAGAGGTTCTTAATTCTCAAAAGCCAAGTCAGGACCCAGCACAGCCCTTATTGCTACAAGTCCGGTTTTGAAAGAGTTGCCTCATTTCCCTTTATAGCTCCAGTGGTCTCACCTTAATCCATGGATGCTGTATAATCCCTCAGTGCAACTATGGAGGATCTAGCTGGCGATGCTAATGGTCTTTATCTTCCTGCCTGTCCAAAGACCCCTCAGACCTGAGCCATTTTAGGTCACCCATAATCACCTAGAGCTCTTATCCCAAAGCAGGACCTGAGCAGTTGCTCCCAAAGTTAGTGCTTTGGCTGAGCAAAAATGTAATGCCTCTTACCTCTATGTTTGGTGACTCCTCCCCACCCCACCTGCAGCCACAACCTTCCATGGGTCTCGCCCCAAACCATGCAGTTACTTTGTTTTATTTAGGACTGCATATATAATGGGCCAGTTGCCATTGTTCCTAGGTACCATATGAGCAGCCTGTTGTACAGTGGGGCCTGTTCCCTGGCATAACTTCCAGTAAATCAGGCTGAAACCAGAAATCCACTTGTCAGTCCCTTGCTTTGTAGCTTTCCATCACATTTGATATTTGCCAATTTAGGTTAATACCCTGGGTCCTCTCCCCCAATGTAGCACCTTGTAATAGAGTTCACTCACTGCTAGTTCACCGGCTCCTGGCTGCTCTAGGGATTAGCTCCTTCGAGGCCTGATGCCCCTTTCTGTCATTCATTTGCACACCTTGCTGTCTTCCTCTGCAACTCTTCAGGATTTAGTTGGGGATTGGTCCTGCTTTGAGCAGGGGGTTGGACTAGGAGACCTCCTGAGGTCTCTTCCAACCCTGATATTCTATAATATCTTGACCTTCCAGCCAGGTCATTATGTGTTCTCTGTTCTGGGGGTATCAAATCTTTCTGTTCAAACTGCCTCAGGCAGCCTTCCCATTCGCTGCCCAGACTATGCCACTTCCCAGCGGCTGTTAGGGGAACCCAGGCCTGCCGTACATTCCAGGTCCAAGACCTTCTAATCAGTGGCAAGGTCTGTAATGTCCCATCTTGCTACTATTTCCTTGAGTCTTTTCCTACTCAGGCTATTTGCTCCACCACCCTCTTGGGTAAACCCTTTCTGCAGAGCCTAGACCCTTGGGTTTCTACTCTGCCCCAGGTAGGTAGGTCCTTCCTTCCTTTCCAGAGAATGGCTGCAAACTCCCTCTCTACAGCCCCCTTCTGCTGCCAGCTTCCTGGCTCCCATACAAGCCCCACCTGTTCCTCCTCAGCTGGACTCCATCATCAATCTGGGGTTCTTTAGGCCACAGCAAGGGGAATTAGGAGGCCTATCTGCTTAACTGGTCCTGTTTCAGCATCATTAACCCTTTCTATGCTAGTGTGGGATGAACACCCCATCACACCACTCTTCTCTCATTTGAACCTGCAGCAAAGTCAGAGTGCTGAATGGGTCACATCACAAGCCTTCCAATAGCAGGAGACACACAGTGACTTCACTGCAGATTCAGACAAAAGGAACTGAGAGGAGGGGTGAGCTCAGCCCCAAATATCCCAACTCAGACAACGCAAACAATGGCTGGCCTGGTCAGTTTCCTTTCACTGCAATCTTCATCCCAAAGTCCCCACAGGCATGCAGGGAGCATGGTGGTGTGTGTGGCACACACGTCCTCGTAGCATGGGACTGAGAAACAAAGCAATGCCCAGACACATTACTCTGTGCAAACACAGCCTTGTGGTGGGAGATGAGATGGACAGGTCCTCTGGGAGAATTAGACCAGAGTCTTGTCTCTCTAGCTGTCTGGTTTGAATCCAGCCAGGACAACAGGCAATGGCTCTTGTTCACATCACTGGGGTGGTCCCTGATGTATGTTGGAGGCTGCACAGGCCACATCACAATTGCCACTAACTGGGACTCTGGCTGAATCTCAGTAGCAAAGCAAAAAGTTGAATGAGTCACGCAGAGTGGACACCCCTCTAGTGCTTACCCATCGGGATGGGGCAAGACACACCATGGCAGGGCAGAATGGGGGACCCTGCATGTTGTATCCATTCTGTGGCTAGACAAAGGACTTCAGTTCCCAGGGCTGCCATCCCAGTAGTGACTGCACTGCCACAAGGCTCCAGACAACAGATGCAACAGGAGAGGCTCAGTCCCTGACGCTCCCACGGTCTTGCACAAGACTCATTCTTGGAGGCAGGAAATTTGCTTTCAAACCCAAACATCAGCCTGTCTAGAGCTCTTCATGTTGCAGAATTCCCTGTGGTTTTAACCTATGGTTCCCTTGTTCTCCACACGCGTTGTTATCAAACCACTGCTGAATACAGGACACTCATCCTTCAGGCAAGGGCAGTTACATGGAGGGCCCCCATTCACATGGACTGTCTGCCAAAGAGGGACCCTCAAGGCTGCCTGGATCTGTCCTTCCAAACCAGCCTTTGTAAGGAATTAAACATCCCAATAAAAGTGCTTGACTGTAGGCAGTGGTGAGTTAACCCCGAGGAAGCCGGTTTGTTTCTAGGTGAAGGGAACTGCCTAGTTCCCAGGGTTTTTGGTTGGCCACTGGGGCTGCTGTGGCAGGGAAAGGCAGAGCCTGCAGGATGAGGTTAGGGTTAACAGGGCCGGCTCCAGGCACCAGCATTCCAAGCAGGTGCTTGGGGCGGCAGTCCGTGTGTTTTTGCCCCCAAGCAGCGCACTGAATTGCTGCCGCAGATGGCGGGGGCAGTCCATGTGCCTTTAGGGGGCACGCACGTTTCTGCAGTGGCAACAATTTGGCAGCAGCTTCTATGTTCAGTTGTTCACAGCAGCCCAGCTTCTGTCTTCTGGCTGAAGACAGAAACTGCCACTGAATTGCTGCTGCCGCGGAAATGCATGTGCCACCCTAACAGCACATGGACTGCCCCCGCCATCCGCGGCAGCAATTTGGTGAGATGCTTTGGGCAGCAAAAACAGTAGAGCTGGCCTTGAGGGTTAAGGTTATGTGGAAGTGAAGATACTTCCTGCAGAGAAGCTAAACACTGAATCTGGCATCTGTCCTAGCTGCTGATGAAAGCAGAAAGCTCATAATGCCACAGGAGAAGGCTGGGGTTTGTGCAGGTGCCAGGCGCATGGGTTCTGATCCTCCCTGCCTGGCACTTAGCAACATCAGTGATCTGGGCAAAGCAGGGGCAAAACTCACACTGAGCAAGTGGGACTTGGCAGTGTGGCACACTCACTGTACCCAGCATGGAGGAGGACTGAAGGTGCCAGGTGGGAGGCAGTCAGACCCTCTCTGATGGTCTGGCATGCTGCTCACTGTCCACCATTCCAGGTTTTTCTCTGCTTCCTGCTGGTGCTGTGCTGGGAAGTCTTCAAGACAGCCTCAGAGGAGCCTCCCAGGCAGCACTCAAGCTCACTGAGTGCCAAAACAGCCACACTCCCCACTGGGAAGCATTACTCAGAGGTGCATCTGTGCTGAAAAATCAGAGGGCCCCCAAGGCTGGCTCTGGGCAGTAACTAGAACATGCACAAAAGCATTCCTGGGGTGATTTCTGGGCACCCTGTTATCTCAGTTGGTGACTCAGAGTCAGGATGGGCAGATTCTTCTGGCAAGACCCCACATGCCACCTTCATGCCACAATGTGGAGGCCAGTCACCGGAAGGGCTGGGATTCTCCAAGCTCTTCCCTCCTCTATCCTACCCAGCACCACTGGCCATCTCTATAGGAGAAGTTAGGCATTGACCATTCCCGAGTGCATTGGCTACTGGATTTGGTCTGGTCTGTGATGGCGCTGTAGCCTGTTCGCCAGCACTTCCCTCCAACTTGCCAGGCCATTCCTTCCTCCTGCAGATCCTGACCAGCCTTTCTCCACACCCACCTCTGACTGTATAGTCACATGTCCTCCCTTGGAGCAAGCTGTTTGCTGCTAGCAGGAACTCCACCACTCTGGCAGCAGTCCTGTCTTGCCCCAGCTACCCTGGGGTGATCAGGCCTGGCAGGTCTTAGTACATTTTAAAAAGACAAGGTTGGGGAGATAATGTCTTTTATTGGACCAAATTCTGTTGGCGAGAGAGATGAGTTTTCAAGCTCAGAGCTCTTCTTCAGGGCTGGGCAATGTATTCAGAGTGTCACAGCTAAACACAAGGTAGAACAGATTGTTAAGTGTAAGGAATGATCACACGTTGCCAGAAATCATTCAATCTGAAGTGGGAAATTAACAAGCTGCAGTCATTAGACAAAGGAGAGTTAGGGCATGTCTACACTGCAAACTTTTGCTGATGCAAGTTACATCCCCATTGCAGTTAGTATATCACTGTTTTGCATGTGGACACTTGGCCTTTTCCATCGGTGCTACACTTACTCCCCGGAAGTGCTTGTATTGATGCAGTGTGTATCCCAGTGTCCAAATCACCACTGTCCAGTACACAGTCTTTTGGGACATTTTGGCAATGCATAGTAGGGCAAAAACTAGTCATGTTGGGATGAGTGGGACTGCAGGGTCAAGTTCCCACCATGCAACTTTCTCCACCACATAATGCCATTTGTAGCCCATAATTTTCAAACCTATTTTGAAAATCTCTCCTCCCCACCCCCCAGGACTTGTCACTGTCTGCCATCTCTAACAGAAACATGGAGCCTGTAAGCTCTGCACTGTTGTCATGAGCATTGTAAGCACAGAACGCATGATCCTCCAGTATTTGAAGAGCTGCAAGAAAAGCCACAAGGACATGACCATTTCCTAGAGATCAGATTGCTATGGGTTTGCAAGGACCAATTCAAGATTGTTGGTTGTGTTCACAGAGTAGGTGCAAAAGGTGGAGTGCTGCTTTGGGGCCTGAGAAACAAGCACTGACTGGTGGGATTGCATCATAATTCAGGCTTTGGATGGCAAGAAGCAGCTGCAGAACTTTGGGATGTGCAAGGCCACATTCCTGGATCTGCGTGCTAAGCTCGCCACAGACCTCCACTGCAGGGACACCAGAATGAGATCTGCACCAACAGCGAAGAAGAGAGTGGTGATTGCACTGTGGAAACTTGCAAGGCCAGATTTCTTGCTGACCAGTAGCAATCATTTTGGAGCTGGAGAATCTACTCTGGAAGCCATTGTCCTGCAAGTGTGCAGGGCCACAAATTGTCTTCTGTTACACAGGACTGTGACCCCCAAGATTGTGGCCAAAAGGGCTAAAGCAATGTTGCATTGAGCACTTGTATTCAGCTGATTATCCACCCACAACTTCCAAGTCTTTTTCAGAATCCCTGCTTCCCAGAAGAGAGTCCCCAATCCTGTAAATATGGCCAACATTTGTTGTTCCTAGATGTATGGTCTTACAAATTGAATGTCTTGCAATTGCGTTCACACGTGAAAAGCTCAGTCAAATGTGTTCTAGTATGGGAAACCATTTGACTTGGAAGTGACCATAAACCACTAGAAAGCATTTTAAAAAAAATTCCTGCTAGCATCCCCAGACCTGTTCAGTGTATGCTACAGAAACAACAACACTACAGCTGAGGGTTATACTACAAGAAAGGCACAAGCTGTTCATAGCTGATTGCTTATCCAGAGCAAGCTTGCAACAGAAAAATATGGCAACTGCTGAAGAATATGAAATCCTCAACCTGATGGAAAGAGGTGGAGAGCACCAACCATGTGCCCTTTTCAGAGCAAGGGCTAGAAAGAATCCAAAAGCCAAAGGCATACAAAAAAAGATTTACAGGCCCCCACACCTGTCATTCTGCAGGATGGCCAGACATAAGGGAGAAGCCCTCCCATCCCCTCCCCAAGAACAATTGAACTATGGAGACAAGGCGAATGTCCAAGATGGCATCTATCCAAGCAGTCAAATCATAACACCCAGATCACAGAGCAGAAATTCTCTTGAGAATACACTGGAGCTATTCTGGAATAGAAGCCTGTAGCCAGCAAGCCAGAAACACTATATACATGACTGAGGATATCTGAGACCTGGCAAACAGTTGTGATGCATGTGGGGAAATGCAGACCAAACGCCAAAAGGAGACAGTGAAAATACATAGCACTACCAACAGACCTTGGAGCAAAGTAGGAAAGGACATTTTCATGCAAACCACATAAACTACCCCTGCACTGCAGACTGCTGTTCGGACTTCTGGGAACTAGATGAACTGTTAGACACCACTGTAGCAAGCACAGACAAAGCAAGGCAGCATTTCAGCAGGCAAGGGACCCCAAAGTGGGTTATTCTAAACAAGCCTCAGTTCACTTGCAGTGAGTTTGTGCAATTGACCTAGGAATGGGAATTCAGTGGTATCCCATCAGCACCATATCACAGCCAATCACAAGGCAAAGTCAAACTGGCACGGCATGTTTAAGACTGTTTAAAAAAAGCTGCAAAAATATATGGCAAGCCATACTTGAATGCAGACACTCCCGCAGAAGGCATTAAGAGCAACTTGGTACAAGGCTTGATGTCAAGACGCACACATATCTTGGTGCCAATAGCCCCAGCATTACTATAACTAGCGACGGTGAAAGGAGTAACAGAAGAGAGAAGCAATGGCCAAAACCCACTATGGAGGATGAGCTAAAGACCTCCCAGAACTATAGCTGGGAAAGCCTGTCAGGAGCTAACATTTCCTCAGGACAAATGGTGCACTGGGAAGCAAGCAACATGTGTTGAGTGGATAATTATTTGTTCATACAGTGTAGCGGCAGATGGGCATGACTGAATCCACAAATGCATTTGTGACAGGATCCCCAGGGTGCAGCCTGGAGCTGTGTTACCACTATGCTCCCTTAACTCTCCAACCTGGGCTGTCTCTCACATTGCTTTGTGAGTGACAACCAGCAAACCCCTCCAGGAATTATCACTCAGCACAACTGCATGTAGTGCCCCAGACCCAGCTATATTGCTTGAATGCTCCCAGAGCCCCTCATGAATCTAGGAGCTTCCTAGTGCAAGTGATGGAGGAACGAGCTAAGAGCCGTGCTCCTCTTGACCTGCTGCTCACAAACAAGGAAAAAATGGTAAGGGAAGTAGAAGTGGGTGGCAACCTGGGCAGCAGTGATCATGAGATGGTCGAGTTCAGGATCCTGACAAAAAAGGAGGAAAGGAGAACAGCAGAACACGGACCCTGGAATTCAGAAAAGCAAACTTTGACACCCTCAGGGAACTGATGGGCAGGATCCCCTGAGATCCTAATATGGGGAGGGGGGTGAGGAGGAGAAGTCCAGGAGACCTGGCTGTATTTTAAAAAAAGGTTTATTGAGGGCGCAGGAACAAACCATCTTG
This sequence comes from Gopherus flavomarginatus, assembly GCF_025201925.1. Taxonomy (NCBI): domain Eukaryota; kingdom Metazoa; phylum Chordata; order Testudines; family Testudinidae; genus Gopherus; species Gopherus flavomarginatus. Next base: position 53,673,414 of record NC_066624.1, read on the forward strand.
ATATGCAGAAAGAATAGCAACTATGGCAGGTGACCAGCTTGGCTTAACAGAGAAATAGTCAGTGAGCTTAAACACAAAAAGGAAGCTTACAAGAAGTGGAAACTTGGACAGATGACATGGGACGAGTACAACAATATTGCTCGAGCTTACAGGGGTGTAATCAGGAAGGCCAACGCACAACTGGAGTTGCATCTAGGAAGGGTTGTGAAGGATAACAAGGAGAGTTTCTACAGGTATGTTAGCACCAAAAAAAAAAGGTCAAGGACAGCATGGGACCCTTACTGAATGGGGGAGGTAACCTAGTGACAGATGATGTGGAAAAAGCTGAAGTACTCAATGCTTTCTTTGCCTTGGTCTTCACAGACAAGGTCAGCCCCCAGACTGTTGCACTGGGCAGCATAGTATGGGGAGGAAGTGAGCAGCCCTCAGTGGCAAAAGAACAGGTTAAGGACTATTTAGAAAAGCTGGACGAGCACAAGTCCATGGGGCAGGATCTAATGCATCCAAGGGTGCTGAGGGAGCTGGCTGATGTGATTGCAGAGCCATTGGCCACTATCTTTGAAAACTCAAGGAGATCGGGTGAGGTCCAGGAGGATTGGAAAAAGGCAAATATAGTGCCCATCTTTTAAAAAGGGAAGAAGGAGAACCTGGGAAACTACAGCCTCACCTCACTCCCTGGAAAAATCATGGAGCAGGTTCTCAATAAATCCATTTTGAAGCATTTGGAGGAGAGGAAGATTATCAGAAACAGTCAATATGGATTCACCAAGGGCAAGTCATGCCTGACCAACCTGATTGCCTTTTGTGATGGATATGGGGGAAGCAGTGGACGTGATATCTTGACTTTAGCAAAGCCTTTGATATAGTCTCCCACAGCATTCTTGACAGCAAGTTAAAAAAAGTATGGATTGGATGAATGGACTATAAGGTGGATAGAAAGCTGGCTAGATTGTTGGGCTCAATGGGTAGTGTTCAATGCTCAATTAATGATCTGGATGATGGGATGGATTGCATCCTCAGCAAGTTTGCTGAGGACGCTAAGCCATGGGGAGAGGTAAATATGCTGGAAGATAGGGATAGGGTCCAGAGTGACCTAGACAAATCGGAGAATTGGGCTGAAAGAAATCTGATGAGGTTCAACAAGGACAAGTGCAGGGTTCTGCACTTAGGAAGGAAGAATCTCATGCACCACTACAGGCTGGGAACTGACTGGCTAAGCAGCAGTTCTGCAGAAAATGACCCGGGGACAAGAAGCTGGATATAAGTCAGCAGTGTGCCCTTGGCTAATGGCATATTGGGCTGCACTAGTAGAAGCATTGCCAGCAGATTAAGGGAAGTGATTATTCCCCGCTATTTGGTACTGGTGGGGCCACATCTGATGGAGTATTGCATCCAGTTAGGGGCCCCCCACTACAGAAAGGATGTGGGCAAATTGGAGAGAGTCCAGCAGAGTGCAATGAAAATGATTAGGGGGGTGAGGCAGATGACTTACAAGGAGAGGCTGAGGGAACTGGGCTTATTTAGTTTGCAGAAGAGAAGAGTGAGGGTGGAGTGGATAGCTGCTTTCAGCTACCTGAGGGGGAGGTTCCAAAGAGGATGGAGTTAGACAGATGACAGAACAAGAAGTAATAGTCTCAAGTTGCAGTAGGGTAGGTCTAGTTTGGATATTAGGAAAAACTATTTCACTAGGAGGGTGGTGAAGCACTGGAATGGGTTACCTAGGGAGGTTTTTAAGGTCAGGCTGGACAAAGCCGTGGCAGGGATGATTTAGTTGAGGTTGGACTAGATGACCCACTGAGGTCTTGTCCAATGCTAATCTTCTATGAATCACACAGAGAAAGGCACCAATCAAATTCTCCCAGCTCCCAGCCTTGTACCTCAGGAATATACCATCTTACATTGCTCAAGACAAGCAGTGCAAACTTATTAATTGGTTCATTACTTCATCAATGGAAAGAAGATCTACACCAGCCTTTGTAAACCTGAACAAACGCCTTTACCAAATACTTCAGGCAAATTCACTGGTAAAGATAAATAGTTAAATGTATTACTACAAAAAATAGATTTTTAGAAGTGATAGGTAAAAAGTCAGAGTCAGGGTATGTCTACACTACGGGATTATTCCGATTTTACATAAACCGGTTTTGTAAAACAGATTGTATAAAGTCGAGTGCACACGGCCACACTAAGCACATACATTCAGCAGTGTGCGTCCATGTACCGAGACTAGCGTCGATTTCCGGAGCATTGCACTGTGGGTAGCTATCCCGTAGCTATCCCATAGTTCACACAGTCTCCCCCACCCCTTGGAATTCTGGGTTGAGATCCCAGTGCCTGATGGGGCAAAAAACATTGTCGCGGGTGGTTCTGGGTATAGCCTCACCCTTCCCTCTGTGAAAGCAGCAGACAACCATTTCGCACCTTTTTTCCTGGGTGAACTGTGCAAACGCCATAGCACAGCAAGCATGGACCCTGCTCAGATCAAGACCGCAATCATGGACGTTGTAAACACCTCGCGCATTCTCGTGCAGTCTATGCTGAACCAGGACCTGCAAAGCCAGGTGAGGAGGTGGCAGCTACAGCAGCACGATGACAAGAGTGATGAGGACATGGACATAGAATTCTCTCAAACCCCAAGCCCCTGCGCTTTGGAGATCCTGCTGGTAATGGGACAGGTTCTAACCATTGAACACTAATTTTGGGCCCGAGAAACAAGCACAGACTGGTGGGACCGCATAGTTTTGCAGGTTTGGGACGATTCGCAGTGGCTGCGAAACTTTTGCATGCGTAAGGGCACTTTCATAGAACTTTGTGACTTGCTTTCCCCTGCCCTGAAATGCCATAACACCAAGATGAGAGCAGCCCTCACAGTTGAGAAGCGAGTGGCAATAGCCCTCAGGAAGCTTGCAACGCCAGACAGCTACTGGTCAGTCGGGAATCAATTTGGAGTGGGAAAATCTATTGTGGGGGCTGCTGTGATGCAAGTAGCTAAAGCAATCATTAAGCTGCTGCTATGAAAGGTTGTGACTCTGGGAAACGTGCAGGTCATAGTGCATGGCTTTGCTGCAATGCGATTCCCTAACTGTGGTGGGGCGATAGATGGAACCCATATCCCTATCTTGGCACCGGAGCACCAGGGCACCCAGTACGTAAACCGCAAGGGGTCTTTTCAATGGTGCTGCAAGCACTGGTGGATCACAAGGGACGTTTCACCAACATCCACGTGGGATGGCCAGGAAGGGTTCATGACGCTCGCGTCTTCAGGAACACTACTCTGTTTAAATGCCTGCAGCAAGGGACTTACTTCCCAGACCAGAAAATAACTGTTGGGGATGTTGAAATGCGTGTAGTTATCCTGGGGGACCCAGTCTACCCCTTGATGCCATGGCTCATGAAGCCATACACAGGCAGCCTGGACAGTAGTCAGGAGCTGTTCAACAACAGGCTGAGCAAGTGCAGAATGGTGGTAGAATGTACATTTGGCCGTTTAAAGGCGCGCTGGTACACATTACTGACTCGCTCAGACCTCAGCCAAACCAATGTCCCCATTGTTATTGCTGCTTGCTGTGTGCTCCACAATCTCTGTGAGAGTAAGGGGGAGACCTTTATGGTGGGGTGGGAGGCTGAGGCAAATCACCTGGCCACTGATAACACTGCTCTACAGCCAAAATGCTTCTGAAATAAATGTAGTCCAACTTTACTAATTCTAGGTCACTGAGAACAAAAATGATGCTTAAAATTGTTGATTGGCTCTAGTTTTCAAGATATGCTATTGGGTCAGTATATACGACCCTTGACTTGGGAATGGCAGAGGATAAGTGAGTTATAAAGGGAAGGGATCTCAATTTAAACCAGAAATTACTAGAATACATCTTTGACTGGATCTATGAATAAATCTGTGACTGGGTTTGGACAGTACTTGCTTTTTAGGCAAAACAATGAATGATGCAATCTGAAGCTGGTATTGCATCATACATGATAGGAATTGCATCATGTTATTCCTAGAAGTCATGGATGATGCAATCATAACGAAGCTTACATCACTCTGCTGAACAAATTGCCCTATATCAGCTCTAGAAATCATACAGTGTCATGCTCTCTTATAGACTCATAGACTTTAGGGTCAGAAGGGACCAACGTGATCATCTAGTCTGACCTCCTGCACAAAGCAGGCCACAGAACCCTACCCATCCACTTCTATAACAAACCCCTAACCTATGTCCGAGTTATTGAAGTCTTCAAATGTGGTTTGAAGACTTCAAGCTGCAGAGAATCCACCAGCAAGTGACCCATGCCCCATGCTGCAGAGGAAGGTGAAAAACCTCCAGGGCCTCTGCCAATATGCCCGGGAGGAAAATTCCTTCCCGACCCCAAATATGGCAATTAGCTAAACCCTGAGCATGTGGGCAAGACTCACCAGCCAGCACTCAGGAAAGAATTCTCTGCAGTAACTCAGATCCTGTCCCATCACCGACCACTGGGCATACTTATCTGCTGATAATCAAAGATAAATTGCCAAAATTAAGCTATCCCAATATACCATCCCTTCCATAAACTTATCAAGCTTAGTCTTAAGCCAGATATGTCTTTTGCCCTCACTACTCCCCTTGGAAGGCTGTTCCAGAACTTCACTCCTCTAATGGTTTGTCAGTGTTTGATTTTGCAAAGGGACACATTTCTGTTTAGCCAAAGTGAGCAGAGATGCCTCGTACTTGTTTGTACAGTGCAGATAACTTCTGCTATGTTTGTGGTGAAGTGACTTTTGCATCACAAAAGCGCAGCATAACCACTATGGTTAAGAAAGCCTATCACCTTTATTTTGGCTGCAAAACTGGAGATCAGGACAAGAGGTGGGCCCCACACATATGCTGCAACATTTGTGCAAGAAATCTTCGCCAGTGGTTGAACAGGAAAGGGAAATGTATGCCTTTTGCAGTGCCAATGATTTGGAGAGAGCCAACAGATCATACCAGCAATTGTTACTTCTGCACGGTGCCTCCAGTTGGGAAAGGTGTGTCAAACAAGAAAAAGTGGACTGTGCGTTATCCAAACATTCCATCAGCTATACGCCCAGTATCCCACGGAGAAGGACTGCCGGTTCCTGATGCACCAGAATCAGACAAGGAAGAGGAAGAAGATGAAACTTCTGGTCCTGAACCATCAATGTCACAGGACCCACATTTTCTCCCATCCTCCTCCTCTGAACCACACCTCATAACACAAGGTGAACTGAGTGACCTTGTCAGGGATTTGGAACCACCCAAGAGTAAGGCAGAGCTGTTGGGCTCCAGACTACAGCAGTGGAATCTCCTGGCAGGCTATCAGGGCAAATGGAGCCCATCAATGCTTGCAGACTGTTGCTGGACAGTGACAAGAGATGCTCCATTTAATGAATACAAGAGACAAGCCAAGAAGCGCCGAGTAGACACTGAATAGGACTAAACTATGTACATAATAGATTTTTGCTTTTTGTTTCATAATAAATTTTAGTTATATAACCCTTTTGCTGATTTTTAAAGTGTTACATAAACAGGACAGGTGAAATATTATCATGTAAAGCAACCATAAACACATGAAAAGACCTAGGTTTACATTTTATTATTAAAACTCTACTATCTACACAATATACATAGACATAAAATGTAAAAACTTAAATATCTTAGAAACAGTAGCCAATCAGTTGTTTTGATTGTCATATTTGAATTCAGCACATCAAAATACATAATAAATATCATATTTTATCTCTGAAGCAGACGACTTCTCAAAAATTGTAGACCAGTGTTACGTGCAGCCAGACAACAGGGCGATTAGAAGAGCACACCACGAAGCGGTGCGCATCAGAGAAGCTTTGAAAACGAGTTTCATCACGGGCCAGGGTACGGTGTGACTGTTGTGTTTGTTTCCCCTTGATGAACCCCCCGCTTGATTGACTCATTCCCTGTAAGCAACCCACCCTCCCCCTTCGATTACAGCTTGCTTAAGGAAATAAAGTCACTATCGTTTAAAAATCATGTATTCTTTATTAAAAAGTCATTATAAAAAGAGGGAGAGAACTGACAAGGTATCCCAGGTGTGGTTTGGGAGGAGGATAGGAGGGAAGGAAAAGGCCACTTAAAATACTTCAAAGTAATGACAGCCTTTTGGTTGGGCTGTCCACGGATGTGGAGTGGGCGGGTGCACGAAGCCTTCTCCCACGTGTTTTTACACGTCTGGGTAAGAAAGATATGGAACATAGTGAGTGGCGAGGGTGGTTACACAGGGGCTGCAGCAGCACTCTGTGACCCTGCTGATGTTCCTGAAGCTCCACCAGATGTCGGAGGATGTCAGTTTGATCACACAGCAGTCCCAGCGTTGCATCCCGCCACTGCATATCTTCCTGCCTACACCTCTGATCTTCCTGGCACCACCTCTCATCTCGAGCGTCCCTCCTGTCCTCACGTTCACTGGCATCTTTCCTGTAATTTGATACCATGTCCTTCCACTCATTCAGATGAGCTCTTTTATTGCAGGTCACTTCCATGATTTCCGAGAACATTTCGTCTCGCGTCTTTTTTTTCCGCCGCCTTATCTGAGATAGCCTTCGGGATGGAGTAGGGAGGCTTGAAAAATTTGCAGCTGCATGAGGGAGGGAAAAAAGGGAGAGAAGTATTTAAAAAGATACATTTTACAGGACAATGCTTATACTCTTTCACAGTGAACAACACTATTCACCTTACATAGCACATGTGATTTCACTACAAGGTCGCATTTTGCCTCTTAATATTGAGTGCCTGCGGCTCTGGTGTTACAGATCTCACAGACGCAGGTCTGGGCAGCAGAATTCAGCTTGCATGCATCCATGGTAAGCCATTGTCTTTTGGCTTCTGCAGCCTTCATATACACAGTGCCCTCCTTTCCCAAATACCAAGCAAATCCCATTCAGTCCTGCTTCTTTCCTGTTAACATGCAGCAGCAGAAACCACCCCCGCCCCATCCAATTCTCTGGGATGATCGCTTTACCCCTCCCCCCACTGCGTAGCAGGTATCATGGAAGATCACTGCTAAACACCCTCCCTTCCCCCCCGCACCACGTGGCTGGTAGCAGGGAAGATCCCTGCCACCCAAACGCAAAAAAGCTCAGCGCCATTCCCCCCATCCCCTTCTCCTGCTTGGCTACCTGCAAGGAAGGATTTCTTTTAAACAACAGGCAAACAGCCCAGTAGGCATGGCCATCTCTGTCCCCTTAATTCCTGAATTTCAACCAAGTTACCATGAACGATATCACTCTCCGGAGGATAACACAGTGAGATAAAGAACGGATGTTGCTTGAATGCCAGCAATCACCGGGACCATACGCAGCTAGGCTTTGTCATGCAATGATACCCGATTACTTGCTACATGCATGGCGTGGTCAAGTGTCCTACCATGGAGGACGGAATAAAGCTGACCTGCCCAGAAACCTTCTGCAAAGGCTTTTGGAGTACCTCCAGGAGAGCTTTATGGAGATGTCCCTGGAGGATTTCAGCTCCATCCCCAGACATGTTAACAGACTTTTCCAATAACTGTACTGGCCCCAAATGCATCTCAAGTCCTCAGGGCAAATTCATCATTAAAGAACGCTTGCTTTTAAACCATGTTTTATATTTACAAAGGTACACTCACCAGAGGTCACTTCCATGGCTTCATTGTCTGGGCTAGTGGCATGGGAGGGCTGGGAGGGTAGTTCCGTCTGGGTGAGAAAAGGCTCCTGGCTGTTGGGGAGAATGGAGTGCTGTGTGCTCTCTGCAAGCTCATCCTCCTCTTCCTCCTCCTCATCTTCCCCGTCCACAGAATCCTCAGCCATGGCTGAGATTACCACTCCCACCTCGGAATCCACGGATAGGGGTGGGGAACTGGTGGCGGACCCCTATAGACTTGCATGCAGCTCAGCGTAGAAGCGACATGTTTTCAGCCCTGCTCCGGACCTTCCGTTTGCTTCTTTGGTTTTCTGGTAGGCTTGTCTGAACTCCTTAACTTTCACACAGCACTGCACTGAGTCCCTGGTGTGGCCTTTCTCCATCATGGCCTTGGAAATTTTTTCAAATGTTTTTTCATTTCATCTTTTGGAACAGAGTTCTGTTAGCATGGAATCCTCTCCCTATATAGTTATCAGATCCAGTACCTCCTATGCAGTCCATGCTGGAGCTCTTTTTCGATTCTCAGGAGACTGCATTGTTACCTGTGCTGATGAGCTCTGCGTGGTTACCTGTGCTGGTGAGCTTTCCATGCTGGCCAAACAGAAAATGAAATTCAAAAGTTCGCGGGGCTTTTCCTGTCTACCTGGCCAGTGCATCCGAGTTCAGATTGCTTTCCAGAGTGGTCACAATGGTACACTGTGGGATACCGCCCGGAGGCCAATGCCGTCGATTTGCATCAACACTAACCCTAATCCGACATGGCATTACCGATTTCAGCACTACTCCTCTCGTCGGGGAGGAGTACATAAACCAGTTTTAAGAGCCCTTTATATCGATATAAAGGGCCTCGTTGTGTGGATGGGTGCAGGGTTAAATCGGTTTAACGCTACTAAATTTGGTTTAAACGCATAGTGTAGACCAGGCCTTAGTTACCAAAAGATATAAAATATAAGCACACAGTCTAAACTCTCAACCCTATTAGGCCTGGTCTACACTACGAGTTTATCTCATATTTAGCAGCGTGAAACTGAATTAACCCTGCACCCATCCACACAACGAAGCCCTTTATTTCAATATAAAGGGATCTTAATATCGATATCTGTACTCCTCCCCGACGAGGGGAGTAGTGCTGAAATTGGTATTGTCATTTTGAATTAGGGTTAGTGTGGGCGCAGTTTGACAGTATTGGCCTCCGGGAGCTATCCTACCGTGCACCATTGTGACCGTTCTGGACAGCAATCTGAACTCGGATGCACTGGCCAGGTAGACATGAAAAGCCCTGAGAACTTTTGAATTTCATTTCCTGTTTGCCCAGCGTGGAGAGCTGATCAGCACAGGAGACCATGCAGTCCCAGAATCAAAAAAGAGCTCCAGCATGGACCGTACAGGAGATACTGAAGCTGATCTCTGTATGAGGAGATGAATCCGTTCTCTTAGAACTCCGTTCCAATAGACAAAATGCCAAAACATTGGAAAAAAAATCTCCAAGGCCATGATGGACAGAGGCCACAACAGGGACTCAACACAGTGCTGCGTGAAACTTAAGAATATTCTGAGATAAGCGTACTAGAAAGCCAAAGAATCAAATGGACGCTCACGGAGGGAGGGGTTACTGACGACTGTAGGTATACCACAGTTCCTGCACTCTCTGAAAACCATTTGAATTCTTGACTGAGCTCCCAAAGCCTGAAGGGTCAAAAACATTGTCGCGGGTGATTCAGGGTATATGTCATCAGCCCCCACCCCACCCTCTCTGTGAAAGCAAAGGGAAAAAAATTGTTTCTTGCCTTTTTTCAATGTGTGTCTACTGGATGCTGCTGGCAGACATGGTGCCGCAGCGCTACACAGCAGCATCCCCTTCCTTCCCTTCCCTTCCCTTGCGGATGGCAGATGGTACAGTATGACTGGTATCCATCATCATCGTCCCGTGAATGCTCCTGGCTGACCTCGGTGAAGTTGGCCAGGGGCGCCTGGGCAAAAATGGAAATGACTCCAGGTCATTCACTTCTTTAAGTTTCGTGTAATGGAGATTCAGTCCTGCCTGGAATATCATGGCAGCTGGAGGCTTCAGCCTCAGGCTGCTCTCTTCAGTCAGCAGCACCGCATGGTCACGCCTACCCCTTGCTACCAGGGATCACAATCAGATACTTAGACCTCTACATTTTGCTGCAAAATAAAAAAATTAAGCTGTCGTTTAGAACTGCCCCTCAACATACATACCCTGGGACATTTTGTATTTTATCAGTGTCAACCAAAGGCCCACACACAAATGGAAATTCAGTCCTGCCTGTGCTTCTATCCTAGTGTTTGTCACAGATTCCCATTTTCAGCTATAGGCTGAGGAAGTGCAGAATGGTGGTTTACTCTACTTTTCTGTAAGCCAACCACCCTCCCCTCCCCCCTTTGATCTCTGCTTGCAGAGGCAATAAAGTCAGTGTTGTTTCTTATTCATGCATTCTTTATTACTTCATCACACAAATGGGGGGATAACTGCCACAGTAGCCCAGGAGGGGTTGGGGAGGAGGGAAGCAACAGGTGGGGTTGTTGCAGGGGCACCCCCTAGAATGGCATGCAGCTCATCATTTCTGCAGGATGTCTGGGCTTTGATTCAGAGCAGCTGTTTGCCTCTCTGGTTCTTTAATAGGCTTCCCTGGTATTCTAGGCAGGACTGACTCTTTATTAGACAAAACTTAAAGAAGAGAATGACCTGGGGAGTCATTCCCATTTTTGTCCATGTACCCCCAACCAACATTGAGGCAGGCATGACAGCAGTAGACGGTACAGTGTGACTAGTAACCATCATTACCAACTTGCAAAGGCAAGGGGATGCTGCTGTGTAGCACTGCAGTACCACGTCTGTTAGCAACATCCAGTAGACATAAGGTGACAGTGAAAAAAGGCTGAACAGTCTCCATGGTTGCCGTGCTATGGCATCTGCCTGGGCAATCCAGGGAAAAGGGCAAGAAAAGATTGTCTGCAGTTGCTTTCACGGAGGGAGGATTGACTGATGACATTTACCCATAACCACCCGCGACAAATTTTTGGCCCCATCAGGCATTGAGATCCCAATCCAGAATTCCAATGAGCGGGGGAGACTGCGGAAACTATGGGATAGCTATGAGATAGCTACCCACAGTGCAACGCTCCAGAAGTCGCCACTAGCCTAGGTACATGGACGCATGCCACCGAATTAATGTGCTTAGTGTGACTGTGTGTGCCATTGACTTTATACAATCTGTTTCCAAAAGTCGGTTTCTGTAAAATCAGAATAATCCCGTAGTGTAGACATACCCTTAGACTGGGCAACATCTAAATTAAGCTGTTTCTCACCCGACTGGGCATTGCAGTCCTTAACATACTGGTTTGTCCCTTAACCCTGGGCCAGTCTCCTCTGTTGGAGTCTTCGGTCTTCTGAGTGTCCTTGTTGCTTGCAGCATAGGTGGGGGAAGGAGAAAAACCAAGCATATGGCCACAGTGTTCTGTTTTATACCCTTAGTCCACGTGCTTGGAGAACACAAAGTCCAAGAATGTCTGGTGGGCATTGCTGAGTCCCAAGGTGAAGCAATACCCAGGTGTGTCCCAAACCCACAGCATATTTTAGTGATAACCATAAAACATATTCTCATAACTTCATATGCATTATGATATACATATTTAGATAGAAAAATTACTTTCAGCAGATCATAACCTTTCCCAATACCTCACATGCCATGCTTTGTGTGAAATATCATATTATATATATATATATATATATATATATATATATATATATATATTATATATAATGTGACAAAGTTCCTCCTTTACCTTGGTGGGTCCTGCGCTTATTGGCGGATTTGCTCACCTCAGTGATCTTCCCCTCTGGTGGAATCCACAGTCTGGGTCAGCTCCTCCTGTGTCTGATCAGGAGTTGCGAGGTTTGGGGGGAACCTGGGCCTGCCCTCTACTCCGGGTTCCAGCCCAGGGCCCTGTGGATTGCAGCTGTCTATAGTGCCTCCTGTAACAGCTGCATGACAGCTACAACTCCCTGGGCTACTTCCCCATGGCCTCCTCCAAACACCTTCTTTATCCTCACCACAGGACCTTCTTCCTGGTGTCTGATAATGCTTGATTGTCTGATAATTCTTCAATCCTCCCGTAGCACAGCCTCTCAGTCTCAGCTCCTTGCACCTCTTGCTCCCAGCTCCTCACACATGCTTCCTCTCCTCTGGCTCTTCCCGGCCTGACTGGAGTGAGCTCCTTTTTAAACCCAGGTGCCCTGATTAGCCTTCCTTGATTGGCTGCAGGTGTTCTAATCAATTTAGCTATCTCCACTGCCTTCTAGAAAGATCTTAATTGGCCCCAGATGCCTTGATTAACCTGGAGCAACTGCCATTTGGTTACCATGGTCCTATTGGCATCCAGCGGGGGTGGGCGGGCAAAGCCCGCCCACTTCTAAAGGGCCTCCCCCCAGCCTAAGGGGAGGACCCACAGGTCTGGGACACCAAATAATTACGGGGGACAACTAATGAAAAAAACAGGATCGGGAGTGAGGTCATAGGGCTAAACGAAGGGAACCCGATGGGGACACCGAGCAGAGAACCCCGGACAACGCCCACTGCTCCTTGAAGGCGTCAAGGGAGCCAGTGGACGCCGCCCAGAGGAACCCTGCCCGGATGCGAGAGCAGACGGAGGAACGGAAATAGGCCCCACAGTCGCAGGAAATCCTGTCGGCCAACCTCCTCTCCCTGGTGTTGTAGATAGTCAGTTTGGCCAGGGCCAAGAGGAGGTTGAGAAGGAGATCCCGCGACTTCGTGGGGCCACGGATGGGGAGCGTGTAGATAAAAAGGTGAGGGGAAAAGTGCAACCAAAAACGCAGGAAAATATTCAGGAGGAGCTGGAACAGGGGCTGCAACCTGGCGCACTCCAAATAAACGTGCGCCAAGGTCTCCTTCTCACCACAGAAAGGGCAGGTGCTAGGGACAGATGTGAACCGCGCCAAGTACACGCCCGTGCTCACGGCTCCGTGAAGGAGCCGCCAACTGATATCCCCGGCGGGCCTCGGGACCAGGGCAGAGTACAAGCTGGCCCACCGGGGCTCCTCACCCTCGAGAGAGTTACCATGGTTCTAGGGATTTCTTTAGCCTGGGGCTAACATACCTGTTCCTCAGTACTTTACTGTAGCCATCTGGCCTTGCCCCATCACAATAAGGAATCTGGGGGTTGCAGGGCACTCCAAGGTATAGAATGTCACAACATTCACCTATTGTGAACTCAAGACAAAACGATGGATCAGGAAGACAGTGAAATACCCCCTCTGCTGGGACTTGATCAGCAGGACACAGCAGGAACACAAACCAACAAACAACGGACAGATATTGGAACAGACCCTCAAAACACGACCCCCGTAAAAAAGTCTCCTGTCATCTGAAGGGCCAGCCAGTCTGCAACAATAATCTAGACTTTACAGAGGTGTAACAGACCGGTAAGTATGTGAGTAGGCTATGCGATTTATGTTTAATTTTGTTACCTGAGATAAATGTGACAAAAGGGATGTTACAATAGGCAGCACTGTAGTACAATTATGTCTAGAAATATAGAGACCCCTACTTTCAGGACACACTCGGTGGGAGAGAACAGTACACATGGAGGAAGGAATTCACTCTCTTGGCATTCATTGGTCCAATAAAATATTTTACTTCCCCCTCTCCCAGGTCACTCAAATGCACAGAGCATGACAGGCCCTACTGCAAGGTAGCTGCTTTGGAATGCTGTCTTGTTACTATTCCTTTGTAAATGATTTCTTCTCTCTTTTACCTTTGCCTTAATTAGCCTGGCTCCTAAACCTGCAAATTTACTGACTTAAACAGCAAGGGATGTAAGCCTAGCAGGCAGGCTATGTACCAATCTCAAATCTCTTCTAAGCTCAGGACACCAGACAGGAGAATACCCAGTGCAATTAACAAGATTGTTTCCTCTGCCTGGGATTTTTATGTGAATCCAGATTTGTTGAAAATAAACATAAATCAAAGTTTGATTGCAACATTCTTGGCTCTGTCTATGCACTGACTTTTCCCCTCTCTGTTAAATTGGTGCCTAGCACAGAGATGGTGAGATGTGGTACTCCATCAGATGCAAAGCTCCAACTCACAAGCTCTGGTATATAAATGCTCAGAAACACAGGCTGGATTATAACAGCACCGTGCTGGGAAGATCATCACTGAGACGAGATGCCCTTCTCACAAGGAGATTGATTATTCCTGACCCATGTCTCTGCTAGTGGAATACTCACCAATTAAAATCTAATTTATTCTCAGATCCCTGAGTTACTACTAACAACTGAGATTAATAGAAGGAAGATTCTAAAATCTAATTTCCTCTTCACCAGTGATATTGTTTATTCCTTTGTGCCTCATTCAGCTCGCACTCTGAATAGACATTTTCTCTTTCCACATGAGCACAAATGCAGAACTGGGTTCCTGCACACAGGAGGATGCTCAGCCGTCAACCCCAGGCTTTAAAAATCATGAGATTGGCTTAAAAATCATAAATGTGGGGTTCTTTTAATGTCCATTTTGGCAGTGTTGGGGCCTTCAGACTGCACTTGGTTCCCTTTCCAGCTTGTCTCTGCAGCCACAAGGGCTGAGAACCCTTACATCGGACTTTTTATTTCTGATTTCAGTGAAAACAAGTTTAAAAATCAGTCTGTGGCTTTGAGTGCCATTCATAAGCTTCTTCTCAAAATTGGACCATTCAGAAAAACCTAATGTGGAATGTGAACTTTTTGCAGTTAAATGAACTTGTCTAGAAAACTGCATTATTTGCCTCTGTGAAGTGCTTTGAGGTACAGGGCCAGATTCTGTGCTCAGGTGTGGATGTGCAGGGAGCAGGAGAGGGCACAGGAACCGTGATAATTGGATCCACAAATCTACCCCAGTTGTGGGCTCAGCTGTGAGAAGTGAGTGGAAGTTCGTTAAAATGTCACAATAACCAATATGCCATGTCCGTCCCAGGGTATTAAAGAGACAAGATGGGTGAGGGAATAACCGATAACAATAAATGGTGCTGGAAAAAGATGCAAAAGGGAGTTAGAAAGGCTGAATTAGTCCACACAAAATGGCTACTGAGATAACCCAAGGACTGTGTTTAAGATGATGCCTGGTAAACAAGAGAAGTGTAGAATCAGAAATCAATGGACCAAAATAGGTGTGCTGGAAATTAGGCCTAACTGGTGAACCAAATAAGGAGGGGAGCTATTCTGCCCATCATTCCCTTTCAGGATCCTTAAAAAAAAGTTTTGGGGGGACAGTCAGGCTTTCTAACAGCCACTACTGACTGAGAGATGGGTGGACTGAAAAAGCAAGCTTCACCATCAAGGCTGCTATCTCATGGTTTCCTGGGACCCAAGCATCCCCTATGACACAGGTGGGCCTTTGTCATCCTCATGCTGAGCGACATCCTGAGCAGACCAGACCAAAGAGAGGGCCTGGAATGGGGTGCACTTACCTTTCGTGAGCACCACTTGCCTCAGTCTATGCGCCTGCTCTCTCTCTTTCTCTGTTTGTGATGGATTTCCTGGCATCTGACTTGTAGGTCCTGACCTCCAGCTTGTCTCCTGCTTCTGAGCCCTTGGCATCCTAGCCTGACCTGACTCTGGTTCTCAATACATGGATCTGATCTCCACTTTGTCTCCTACCCCGACTTGCTGGTGTCCTGACCCAGCTGCTTCTTGGTTCCTGCCTCATGACTGTGAACTCGCTCTGGCTAGTACCTCTGGCTGGCTGTGATGCAGACAGAGGGTTTGTCCTTCTAAAAACTCTCTCTCTGGCTAAAGGAACCAAAGAATATTGGTAAATGGAAACCTTATTTATACTTTACACTTTAAATACTCTAATTATTTTTTATTTT
The DNA here is from genome assembly GCF_025201925.1 of Gopherus flavomarginatus. NCBI lineage: Eukaryota > Metazoa > Chordata > Testudines > Testudinidae > Gopherus > Gopherus flavomarginatus. The sequence goes on from NC_066624.1 coordinate 53,688,956, forward strand.
TCTTTATCCCTAAGAGGAGATGAAAAGGATTTTTAATGGTTGTTTGTCTGCCCCGGTGTTAAGCAGCCCAAGGTCTCTATACTCCAAAATGCCATGCCTTTCTCCTACCTATGTTAATGATGGACAGTGACATAGTCATTGTAACACCTCTGAGGCCACTTGTTCCATCAAAATTAATACAACAAACTCTTGCTCCTTTGCATGATAGGAAAACACTGATGGGGAGCGCATGCCACATCCCCAGAAGGCAGCTGTAGGAGCCCCTTCCCCATGTGCTCCTTACAGTCAGTGCTTGCCTCTCTCCTATAGAAGCAGAAGGCCTCTGGCCATAGCTGCTGGTGTGATGTCACGCCCGACCCATCCCTTCCCTGATAAAGCCCACAATTGGCATGAAACCCATTGTCCAGTCAAGCTGTATCAGGAAAACAGTGAATCTAACAGGGCCTCTCTTACCTTTGCTGGTGGAAAATAGAGGGACAGCTTGCTAGGACATAAGGTCATTTGTGCCTGCACCTGCAATGTACAGTGTGTAGCTACAAGAGAAACAGAAACAAGGACTTTGCTTTTTACTATTCTGCACCTTTAAGTTTGTAAGGCATCTGCCTGTCAGTAGCGGCAGCGGTGGGATGAGTATCTGGTAAAAGTAGCTGCTCCCACTTTATATATATATATATACACGCTTCATTTAGAAACTGCCTCTTGGGAACATTCTCTACTGCAAACATATTGTCTGTTGCATAAACATGTGGCTCATTCTCTCGAGATACTACAGCTGCTCTCACTCTCTCTCTCAGGGTGGGAGAGCTGCTCTGCCTTAGCTCCTCCCCTTTCGCACTTCATCACTGTCTCCTCCTCGGATGGCTTGTGTGGCTGTGATCATGGATGTGTTTCTCTCTGGGAGTCTCAGGTGAATGCTGGGGGACAGGCAATGGGCTGACACAACAACTAGTAAATCTGGAAATGTTACTTTTTCACACACCTCCTTTGCAGATGAATGAGGGTCACGGGGGTCCTGCCCCAGGATTGGTGGGAGGGGTGCATAGGGAAAGGCATCATCACCTCTCATGTCCTGCTGCCTTGACTTTTCCCCACTACCTTGCTCTGCTGGATCTGCCTGGCCCCTCTCCAATCTCAGCTGTTCACCCTTGAGCTCATTACATGGGCAGATCCCAGCTCCCTCCATAGCTAGCTTTGCTACGGTTTCCATTCTCATGCCCTGTTTTCAGTCTTGTGTAAATTTCTGACACGGTGGTCATCATTTTCTGGGCTTTTTTGTTGCTCAGTTTTGGGAATGTTTAAGCAATAACAATGCAGCTGCCTTTGAGCACAAGGATAACGGGTGGAGGAGCGAGCAAATACACCTGCCTTTCTGCAGTATTACCCCTCCAAGCCTTCCAAAATCAAGAGATTTCTTAAAAAAGGATATGTTTGGATTGTCTTTGCATTTGTCTTCCTTTTTCTTAGCTGTTATGTCACATTCAGGTCAGGAATAAAGAGTGGTGGAAGCTGCCTAAAAGTGTGTGTAAGGTGGGGAGGCTATCAGTGCCTGAACCATGGTACCACCCCCACACTGCCCCTTCTCCCCAAGGCCTCGGCTTGCCTTTTTCCTCCAAGACCCCACCCTTACTTGCTCTTCTCTGCCCCCTCCCACAAGTTGCACACTCTTATGGCCAGTAAAAGGTGATCGGCCATGGCCTCCTGATCTCCATTGTTCCAGGAGCTCTAATTCAGGTCACATTTTCAAATGCAAGCTGAGCTTCTCCCATGCTCACATGACTCCAGGAGCTGGGGTTATAGGAAAAACACCAAATATCATGATACCTTTGATAAAACTGAGAATTGGCATCCCTGTTATTATACAGAATGTTAAGTCACAAGCTGTGTTTGAACAGCCTAGCCCAGAAGTGGGAGTGCTGGAACAATTTGCATTTGGGTGGAAAGTATTGTGAGTGAGGAGAAAGGCCTCTGAATGTTCATGAAATGAAGCAAGTCAACATTGCCAGGTTGTTCTCTCCACCTTTAGCCTCAGTGAGGCATGTCTTTTGAAGTAAGGCCTAGGGGCATGTTGAGAACTATGCTAGAACCACCCCCGCGGAAGCCCGTGTGTTAGTCCATCCAGCAGGAGATGGATGGGGTGGTGCAGCAGATCTGTCCCACTGATTACTCTTGTGATTCCCATGCCAACTGGGATTATCTTTTGGGCCTCCTCCAACTCCATGACTGTGCCCCACATGTGCTAGCTGTAGCCAACAGACACGTACTCCACTATATTCAGTGAGATGTATGTTGAAATACCTTCCTGCTCATTAATCTTTAGTCACTTGAAGCTGTTGCCAGCCAACTGGCAATCTGCACCCTGTGTTGAGTGGGGCTGCTGGACCCTCATTGGGGAGTCTGATCTGCACTCTGTACGTGCCCTGGCCAGACTAAGAGAGGTGTTAGAATAGGTGCTGCTTTTCTGAGCACAGTCTGTGCGTACCCCTTCCCCTTCATCAGCTATTCACATTCTAATGCCTGGCCAGAGAAAGGGAAGCACCAGAGATGGGGCTGAATTTGTTCCTGGTGGGGGACCATAGGCCCACAGTGCCATGCCAGCCGGCTCCACTCCTCAGGTGCCACCCCTTCACAGGCAGCGCTGCTACCATAACAGGCAGCTTCCTCTCGACTTGCCTGCCAGTGCCATGGTTTTCTGGCAGTGCAGCCCTGCTCTGTGTCTGTCTTGTTCCCCTCTCATGGGGGTCTCCCATGTGCGGGGTAGAGGAGAACCCATCACTTCGACCTGGGGGATGCTAGTGGGATTCCTGGGATTGCTCCTAATGTACTTTCTTGATCCTGCGTTTATCCTCTCATTCCCCCAGGAGATGCCTCTTTGCTGCAGCCATCTGCAGCTAACAGCAATTTTCCCAGGTGCTTCATTAAGTGTACCTGACTAATGAGTTTAATTTCTGCACAGATCCAGTGCCTGCTCACCTCATATCCCTCTTGTGGCAGGAAATCCATGGAGTGTCGAAGGCAGTTTCAAAGCCAGACAGGGGGCTTGGCTGTGCCTTCCCCACTGCAGCAGGGAGATGAAGTCCTGAGAAAGGGCAGATGTGCTCCAGACCTCCAGCCCTGGGACAGGTAGGGAATGCAGACAGCTGGCCAAGTGTCCAGTCTGCTGGAGGGAGGTTTTCCCTGCACTGCCAGGCTGGCGGGACAGTCACTGCTGCAGAGCATTCAGTAAAGGACTCACCCAATTGTAGCTGCACCAGCTTCTGCTTTCTGGTGCTCTGTGTGACGTTTAGGGGTTCACCCAGGCCAGGAAGGGGTTCAGTCAACATCTGCCTTGCAGCCGTAGTGGTTGTGAAGTTTTGGGTCAGAGTTCTGATGCCAGCAGCCCACAAGCCTCACCATGGCTTTGCCCAACCTGGTTATGCCTGGCAGGCTGACCTTAGCGCTCTTCCAGCCCCCAGATCATCCTCCTGCAGGGATCAGTCCCTCTCACTGACCCCTCTGTCCTAGAGAAAGTGTCAGGTTCACAGCCTCTGCAGATACAAGCCAACACTCAAGCTGTCAGCTTGCTAGAAGCCCATGCTTCACTGACCTTACCCAGCACTGTTGATTTCTAATGAAAGTGAAACAAACTTACTAGCAAAAGAGCAGGGATTAAGTGACACCAGGTAGAAAGGATAAAGACAGAGATAGTTACAAGCAAGTGCAAGTGAAAACATCCATCTAACAGTCGAAAACATAATCTAGCAAGCTATGGTCTTTGTTCAGCATGGCTTGTCTCTGCTACATCTCCTTTCCAGCCTTTTACTGGCTGGCCTGGCCTGGACCCATCATACAGATCAAATTCCTTGGTTCCTTTGTCTCTTAAGATGATGGATAAAGATGGAGTCTCTGTTTGTCCCATATATTCCCAGAATAACCCCTGCTGGTTCAGCTTCATTGCTTTGTTTACTGCTAATATGTAAATTGAGGTAACCCATATTCCTTCGTCTAGGCCAGACCTGTTTATTACCTTTATCTAGGCTAAGTTATTGGGTCTTCAACATGTTCTATGACTGGGGTCGGCAACCTTTCAGCAGTGGTGTGCCGAGTCTTCATTTATTCACTCTAATTTAAGGTTTTGTGTGCCGGTAATACATTAACATTTTTAGAAGGTCTCTTTCTATAAGTCTATAATATATAACTAAACTATTGTATGTAAAGTAAATAAGGTTTTTAAAATGTTTAAGAAGCTTCATTTAAAATTAAATTAAAATGCAGAGCCCCCCAGATCAGTGGCCTAAGGGATCAACCTGTCCAAATTCACATAATGTTCATCAGTCAGTTCTGAGCAGAAGAGTGTTGATCTCAATTGCATTCAACACCTCTGCTCCAGCATCCTCCTTCCTGCTGCAACTGTGAAGGCTGACAGAAAATTAAACATGGCTTGGACTTTGTGGGCCCATAAAATATAACATTATTCAAATGAATAAAATATATTGTCAAATTCATTCTGAGACTGAGTCAGAGAAGCACTGCAAGTCTGTTGTGGAACAGGGGAGAAGAGAGTAAAGCTGCCTTTATAAAAATAATTCATGCATATTGAAGTGTCTTTCCATTTCCAGACTGGCAGTTAAACAATTCAGTCCCTGTCACCTAGCTTTATTGGAGCACACACCTAATTGGTGTGGGTCATGGAACAGCCACTGTTCTGGCACCTGTTTGCAGGGGGTGATTGTGCTGGATCAGCCCAAGTGAAGAGACACCATTCAGTCTGTCTACAGAGCTATCATGTTGGCTGGCTGGCTGGCTGTGGACCAATTTCTCATGCTCCCATCACTGTAGTATTTGGAGACCAGTTTCCTTGGCATAGTCACATCTCTAGGCCAAAGTGAACCTGGGAAACCAAATGCCACACCAGGGATGGGCAGTGAGACTGGGTTAAGGTTAGACCGGGGCGGCCAACCTGAGCCTGATCCTAACACCTCCTACACAGGGGCAGCCCCATCGATCAGGGCCTCCCTCCCTGCACCTGTCTCGTAGTGTGCAGGAGGCTCTGAGGGAGAGGGGGGAGGAGCAAGGGCATAGCAGGCTCAGGGGAGGGGGTGGAAAGGGGTGGAGTGGCGGCAGGGCCAGTGGCCTGTGGAAGAGCCAGGGATTGAGCAGTGAGCACCCCCCTGGCACATTGGGAAGTTGGTGCTGTCATAAACAGATAGCTAAGGGTTAATGTCTCTTTCACCTGAAGCACCTGACCAGAGGACCAATCAGAAAACCGGATTTTTTCAACTTTGGGTGGAGGGAATTGAGTGTCTTTGTCTTTGTTTTCTGGCTGCCTGCTTGCTCTGAGCTTTGGAGAAGTAGTTCTACTTTCTAGTCTTCTGTTTCTAAGTGTAAGGACAAAGAGATCAGATAGTAAGTTCTATGGTTTCTTTTTTTTGGTATTTGCATGAATATAAGTGCTGGAGTGCTTTGATTTGTATTCTTTTTGAATAAGGCTGTTTATTCAATATTCTTTTAAGCAATTGACCCTGTGTTGTATCATCTTAATACAGAGAGAACATTTGGACTTATTTTTCTTTCTTTTTATATAAAGCTTTCTTTTAAGACCTGTGGGAGTTTTTCTTTACTTCAGGGAAATTGAGTCTGTACTCACCAGGGAATTGGTGGGAGGAAGAAAAGGGGAGATCTGTGTGTTGGATTGCTAGCCTGACTTTGCATTCCCTCTGGGGGAATAGGAAAGTACTTTTTGTTTTCAGGATTGGGAACAGAGAGGGGGAGTCTCTCTGTGTAGTTTCACAGAGCTTGTGTCTGTGTATCTCTCCAGGAGCACCTGGAGGGGGGAAGGGAAAAAGGATTATTTCCCTTGGTTGTGAGACTCAAGGGATTTGGGTCTTGGGGTCCCCAGGGAAGGTTTTTCAGAGGGACCAGAGTGCCCCAAAACACTCTAATTTTTTGGGTGGTGGCAGCAGGTACCAGGTCCAAGCTGGTAACTAAGCTTGGAGGTTTTCATGCTAACCCCCATATTTTGGACGCTAAGGTCCAAATCTGGGACTAAGGTTATTACAGGTGCCTGTAGCTCCAGCCCCGGAGTCGGTGACTATGCAAGGAACTGCATATTAACTTCTGAAGAGCCGCATGTGGCTCCAGAACCACAGGCTGGCCACTCCTAGGTTAGACTCTTTCCCCTGAACCTTGGCACAGTTTTAGTCACTGCATCTGCAAGAGGACTGCCAGCTGGGAGTGGGACTGGGAGTGATGCACTTGGAGATACTCTAATAAAACCCCATCTCCCTCAACTCAGGCCTGTTCCTAGCTGAAATACTGGTGGGTAGGCTGTCCTAGAGGGGTGCCTGGTTAGGAAGTGCCAGAAAACATTCTCTGTTAAGAGTCACTGTAGGGAGAAACTGTCTGTCATTCAGCTGGTGGGGGGGGGCAGGAGAGATCACAGTTGGGAGCAGACCAAGCATCATTGCACATTAGACAGCTCATAGCCAAGCAGGAGGCAGATAGAGGTGGGGTGCGCACTGTTACCCAGCATGGGAGTGCGTCACTGAGCCAAGGGAACTAGCGGTCATTACAGTCCAGGGCCTTCCAGGGGCAGCGGCTGTGCTCCTTTCTGTCCTGAGAGCAGAGTGTGCAGCTATAAAAGAAGCTCAGTTGTGTGGGAGCTCCTGGCTGTCTCTGCCCTGGTGTGTTTGCAGCCTTCTCTTCCCTCCTGTACCTTTGCGACTCAGGCAGTTAATCACTCTGTGGTGTTAGCTGCAAATTATTTTATTTGTATATGTAACCCTTCTGCCCCTCTGAGTTGGCAGCAACAAGGGTCGGGTTCAGTATACAGGGATTCCATTTCAATAGAGCAATGCAAAACCGGCTCGAGCCCCCACCCAGTGACCTGAGACAATTACTTTCCACCCCTCACCCCAGGCGCTTCTAGGAGGCAATACTTCCCCTCTCACAAGCATGGAGTCCAAGTGTAGCAAAGGAGGGAAACAATGCGGCACTACATTAGGGAAACACCACAAACAGGATTCATAACACAAACCATGAGCAAAAGACCCACCTCCAAGTAAGTTTGGCAATGTCCTTTTCTCCTCAGGGTCTTAAGTCCAAATCACCCCAAAGTCCAACAACCCAAAAGTCTCTGTCCCTGGTCAGTGCCGCCCCAGAGCCCAAACGTTCACCTGCAGAGTTTTAACCCCCCCACAGCCTGGGTGGAATGGGGGGGGCACATGAGGTGTTAAGGGGCACCTTATGTGGGCCGAGGCCGACTGCCCTGCCTCTCTGTGGAGGTATGCTGCAGCCTTCACCACGAACAGCTCTGCTCCACCAGCCACTCCGCTCCGCTCTTCTCTTCCAGCCATCCCCGCAAACTGCTCCGCTCTGCTCTGCTCTGCTCCACTCACTGTTCCGTGGGCCACTCCAAACTTCCCGCAAGCTGCTCCATTCCACCAGCCATCCCATGAACCACTTCAGCTGTCCCCACAAACTGCTCAGCACTGCACTCACCACTCCAACTGTCCTGCAAACTGCTTTGCCAGCCACTTAGCAATATATCTTCAGGCTCACCCACTAGTTAACACAGCACTCAATGATCTCAGCTCAGTAATTTCAGCTAGTAGTAGGGGAGCCACAGGGCTGGTACACCCTTAGCCCAAAGTGAATTCAGCACAGCAGTCTCCAGTTAGATTCTTAATCAAATCAATATTAGCTTTACTATTCAACAGTGGAGAGGGAAAAGGCAATACAATTAGTGTGCTGGGCCCTCAAAAGGGGCATCCAGGTCCTTTTTCCTTCTCCCTCACAATTCACTGGGTTTTGGAACCCATGCCCCTTGTCTAGCAAGTGCTACTTAGTTGATGGTGAGATCTGCTGTCATAAAACAGTCTCATAGTCCTTCATTCACATAATCAGGGTAACAACACTTTATTCCTCCTACCCCAATAACAGACAAATTGGGGATCACACAGCTGTCACAGTGACCATTTTGGGCAGCCATGGGCTCATGCTAGGCGGAGTGGGTGTGCCCATGCAAACAAGATCAGCCCCCTAAGTTCTTTTCCACACTCGCCATAATTCACCACCAGATGTCAGGGTAGAGATCATCCTGACTCTGCTTACATATATTTCTTCAGGGAGAGACAATTTCCATGTTGACAGTTACTTAATTACCCATCGTAAGAGCGGCATGCTGCAGCCTTCCTGAAAAAAGGAGCTCAGATGTGCAGACAACCAAATAACACTCCCCACATCACAATGCACAGTCATAGGGCCCAGCAGTAGCACTGGCACACCAGAGATTGTTAGGCCTCGTTTCAGCCATGGGGGTGGGGATCCAAAAACTTCCTTTCCCCTGGCACAAGAGACTTGATTTTTGTTTGTTTAACTGCAGGGAAGGAATTCAGAGACGGTAGGGCCTGGGGACACCCCGAGCAAGGCCCAAAGGCCCACAAGTGAGCTGTCTGGGTGCTCTCCCTTAAAATGGTTTACTGGGGAGCAGTCTGTATTCCACAATAGTGACTATATTCTCCTGCCCATATATGGCCAGATTCTTAGCTGGCATAAATAGGTGTCACACCTACTGAGGTTCTAAACCTAATTTACACCCAAGCATCTTCATCCTCCCTCCTCGACTGCTGTTCCCCCTTCCCCCTCCACCGCCTTGTCACTCCCAGGAACATCCATACCCTGTCTGGCTGTATCAGTCCGACAGCCCCATCCTTGTGCATTTCCCAGCATCCACATTGCAGCTGTTTCTAGGCCCATGTTTAACATTCCTCTTCCTCAGCCACCAGGTTCCCAGCCCAGGGTGGATGCACAGGATGAGGGAGGAGCAAGGACACTTCCCATGGCCAGTGCCTCCACTCTGGCATGAGATCTGAGTGAGAATAGCACCCCCAGTGACCCTAGGAGAGAGGGGTCCCTGTGTCTCTGGCTCTGAGCTGGCCTGGAGTGGTAGAGATCTGGTGCTGTGCTCCTTGGAGCCAGCCTGCCCCAATGCAGGGCTGTGCTTGGAAGGCTCAGCCAAGCCCACATGTCTAATGTGCTGTGATAAATGAAGTGGAGTGGGTAGCTCCCTTTGATGGACAGCCAGCCAGCCAGTCAGTTAGCTGTAAAATCCCTCTTGGTAGCTTGGTAGGTTCTCTGCTTGCTTTACCTGCAAAGGGTTAAAAAAGTCCCTCAGGTAAAGAAAAGGGGCACCTGACCAAAAGAGCCAGTGGGAAGGCTAGAAATTTTTAAAATTGGAAAGGAAGCTTTCCGTTTGTGTTTGTGGTTGTTCTTCGGTAGGGTGACCAGATAGCAAGTGTGAAAAATTGGGACGGGGGTGGGGGCTAATAGGAGCCCTTATTAAAAAAAAACCCAAATATCGGGACTGTCCCTATAAAATTGGAACATCTGGTCACCCTGTTCTCCAGAGGGGGGGATGGGGACAGAGCAAAGTCAGGGCTATGACTATGCTGTAAACAGCTTTAAGCCAGGTAGGAGAAATCATCAGATTGTACCTAGAATTACTTATTTGAAACCCCCAAATATGTAAGTAAATTAAGAATGTTTAGGAAGATGTGATTAGGTTCATTTCTGTTTATTTTTTAAGGCTTGTGAATTCCTCTGTGCTAACCCCAGATGCTTTTGTTTGCTTGTAACCTTTAAACTGAACCCTCAAGAAAGCTATTTTGGGTGCTTAATTTTTGGAATTGCTCTTTTAAAATCTAGCAAAAGCCTAAATTCCAGATGTATTTTCTTCCTATTTGTTTTTAATAAAATGTATCTTTTTTAAGAACAGGATTGGATTTTTGATGTCCTAAGAGGTTTGTGCATGTTTTTTAATTAGCTGGTGGCAACAGCTGATTTCCTTTGTTTTCTTTCTCAGCTCTTCCCCGGGTGGTGGTGGGGGATGGAGGTGAAAGGGCTTTGAGGGTACCGCACAGGGAGGAATTCCCAAGTGTTCCTTCCTGGGTCCAAGGGTTTTTTTTGCATTTGGGTGGCGGTAACATTTACCAAGCCAAGGCCATAGAGAAACTGTAACCTTGAGAGTTTAATACAAGCCTGGAGTGGCAAGTATTAATTTTTAAAATCCTTGTGGACCCCCACTTTCTGCACTCAAAGTGCCAGAGTGGGGATTCAGCCTTGACATGTGCATTAGACCCTGTGTTTAGGGGAATACGCTGTAGCTCTAGGGGCTCTGTTACACTATATAGCTTGTCCACACGGGGGTTGCATTGCTTGAACTAGGCTGATTCCTAAACTGAGATAGTGCTACAAAAACTGTATAGACCAGTGCTTAGCCCTTGTGTGTAGGGGAATGAGAGAGCACCCTGCTTCCACAAGGATCTTCCTGGGATAGGGATAGGGGGTTGGGAAAAGATTTGTGCCCAGTTTATTCATTTCTACCCAGTTCTCTATTCCTACTTCCTTGTGCATTGTCCCACACCACTGAGTAACTGCACTGTGGATTATTGCTCCCCAGTTGCATCTCAGATTATCCCTCCCGAGCCCTGGGGACCTGCGACTCATATTACCCCTTCCCCCTAAGTACTCCTGGGCTCAGGTTATACCCCACGTGCACTGAGCCCCTTTCCTTTCTGAGTGCTTTCACCTGAGATGTATCCATGTGCCTTTCTCCTGGCTGACTCTCGGTTCTCTTTTGCTGACCCTGTTTCTAACACCTCCACATCCCTTTGAATGTCCAGCCTGTCTTTGTTGATACTTGCCATGCCTCCCTGTTTGGGGCAATGTTCTGCATGCTCCATGGATGCTGCTTTCCTGACTGCTGGGCAGCTGTGTGTGTGACAGGCCCATACATATCTAATAAACCCTTGAGCTGTTGGCTTGGCTCCATGGTCCCATAGGGGTCTAGCTGCAGGCAGGTTCCCCTCAGCCCCCCGGGTCTCTCCTATTCACATCTGGGAGGAGACATAAGGCATGCTGTGCCCCCAGTGGACTATGTTGTCATTGGCTCTATGTAGGCAGAGTGACTTGGAGCCCCTCTGCTTAGCTGCTTCTGTTCCCCATAATTCCAGAGGGCAATAGGTCTACCTAGCTGGGCCCTTAGCAACTGAAATTACCATTCTGTTTATCTCCTCCCTTCCCCCCCATCCCGCGCGATAGACTCAAGGAGCTCGATCCATTTATTTTAACAAAGAGAAGGTTTAGAAGGGACTTGATCCCAAGCTGTAAGTACCTACATAAGGAAATATTTAATAACAGGTTCTTCAGTCTAGCAGAGGAAGATCTAACACAATCCCATGGCTGGAAGTTGAAGCTAGACAAATTCAGACTGGAAATAACATGTACATTTTTAACAGGAACAATTTACCAAGGGTCATGGTGGATTCTCTATCATTCACCATTTTTCAATCATGACTGGACATGTTTCTAAGAGATCTGCTCTATGGATTATTGGATGGCAGTCTCTGGCCTGTGCGATCCAGGAGGTCAGACTGGATGATCACAGTGGTTCCTTCTGGCCTTAGAATGTATGAATCCTTAATGACAATGCTAAATAAGCCAGACCTAAAAGCAATCACTGCACCGCCCCCCACACCTCAGACATAGCTGTTTATCATGCTGTTATTCATCGGCCTTTTTGTCCACATGGCCTCGGGAGAGGAGAATTGCCTCTTTGATCAAAGCAGAGAGAGAGCTCCCAGGCCCAGTTTAGTCTACACTATCTCCTGTATGGGACCATATTCCTTTCCAAGCTGATTTGCAGTCATTTCCAAAGGAAGACCTCATGAGATGTGTTCTCATATGCTTCACCTAGCACCAGAGATATGCTGTCTAGTGTGTTCTCTTTGCCTGCTCACATGATGGCGCCATACAGGTGGTGCTCCAGGCAATCTCCTCGCTCTGAAGACCACAACACAACCCTGGAAGAGAAGCTGGATGGAAGAGCCCATATTATTGGTTACAGCATATGACCGGCCTCAGAACAGCAGAAGACTACTCTGAAATGCACCCCTTGGTCTCTTACAGAGACAGAGGCTCTTCCTGGGGTGGGCACTTGTTAGTGAGTGAAGCTACCGACTCCCAAGGCCTTTCCCACCCAGGCATCGCTAGGACTGGAGACAGAACCAAAAAAAGTGATAAAGAATAACAATAATGCACTAGAGAAGGAACCTGCACCACTGCAGCAGTGCACAGAGGCTCGAATTCCTCCGATGCACGCACTCGAAGTTCCCCTTGCAAGCCCTGACTCAGCGCTGGGGCTAGGGGACAGTAGGTAGAAGGCACAAGGGGAGATCCCCCAGCATGCAAGGGGGAAACTGGACTGCTTTGAGCTGGCAACAGCCCATAGGCTGCCCCTGGGACTCTACTATCAATTAGAGCAACTGGGAGCTGCACTGGCCCCTGAGACAGCCCAGCATCCCAGAGGCACAAAGTTGGCTATAAACCATTTTAGCATCCCCTCCCCCAGCTGTGACTTCCTGTACTGCACCTCCAATTAGCCCAGTGCAGAATTCCAGCCTGCAGCCTACAGAATCCCAAAGTGCATAATAGACTGTGGCTACATTGTGTCTGGTCCCTGGAGTCCCCCTGCCTTTTGAGTCAAGGTCCAGTGATGAACTGCTCCAGGCTGGTGTAGCTGGCGGTCCCAGCCACCTCATGAGACTGCAGAACAGGGAGGAAAAATTGGGGCAGAGCAAAGTTCACCTTGTACTAAGAGCTTTTGGGGATATTAAATTGCCATGGAAAGCAGACAGGCCTTCAGGTTTTTAGGTTTCCTCTGAAAGGCACACACTCAGAGTAAATTGCATGCAATTCAGTGTATTGACTCTGTTGGGACTGAGATCTGGTCACCCCGTATGTATGCCTGGTGAAAAGACAGAACTGGGAGGAAGTGCTCAAATAGATACCCAAATGTGATGCTCAGATACCAGTAAGAGGTGAGTGGTATAAAATCTTAGGCACCTAGCTAGTCAGACCCATTTTCATTCCTTCTTCATTAATGTGATGATAAAAGTTAAAGGTCCTTCTACCTGAGTGGCTCCCAAATGGTACCTGGCAGTGAGATGAATTAAGCCGAGTGCCTTTCAGAGAAGGCTGTTGGAACTGGGAGCAATATCTTTGTTAATTAACGAACTATCAGGCTATGATCTAGAGCTAATGCTAGGAGATCACTTCATCTGTTTAAATTCTTACACTGACTTGCCCCCCCTGAGAATGGAGATTGTACGGAAGATACTTTTAGTGCAGAGAATGAAAACCAGTACACGCAGGAGAAGGCAGTCTATGTCTCAGCAAGGAGATTATGGAAATAGCAAGATGTGCTGTACCTTATCTCTATACATAATGTTCAGATATTTTCCTTTTTGAGTTTTAATAATGGTTTTTCTTTGTTGCCCTTCTTTTATTTGTGCCTGTAAATTTGTTTGAGTGAAATTATGGTAAAAAGATATTAAACCCCATGATGCGTAACCATCAGCACTCCCAGCATGTAATCTAATCACAATTTTGAGAGCTGATCTTGAGTCTTTGTGCTGTGAGCAGAACACGGGAGATTTGCTCATCACAGGATATAGTCATGCCAGGTTACGTAATACTACCTAGTGGACTCAAATTAAGGAGCTAAACACCTCCCAGTGCTTCCTCATTTGAACTCTTGCGTTCGTGCCCAATTTTGGTTGCAAACGTACATTCAAATAGGATTTTGTTCACATTATTGTTCTTGGTCCAATTCATATTTGCCTGTGCACAGAGTATTGTGCGCAGGCAAGAGTATATGCACTCTTCATTATTCACTGTGTAGATTATACCACCAGGCCATCCGATCAGTAAATAGAAACAATATCATGTGACTTGGCTGGCCAATAATGCATTACGAATAACAACCAGCAAGTAACACACTAGCCAAACTTTGTCAATCAGCAGAATTTGATGCATTACAAGTTACAAATATAGCTGCAGAAATTGGGACTGAGTTCCAGATGATTCACAAACAGAAAACCAGGGCTGAACTCACCAGATGATTTCTCTGTGGTGGATAATTTGACCATTTACAGGCCAGCACTTGGAGGGATGGGGCCCAAATCTGCATGATGCTGAGTGCTGGCTGAGAGCTGAAGTGTGGCGCACTGAGGCCCAGATCCTCCAAAGGTATTTAGGCATTTGACTCCCATCAAAAGTAAGTGCCTAAAAGGCTTTGAGGATTCGGGTCTGAGTACCTTGCAAGATTGGATTTATCCACTCCATCAGAATCAGCCACGTGTTGATAGGTGTCGTCTCCAGCTCAGGCAGATGTCCCTGCATTATCTCTGATTGAGGAAAGGGTCTAGCCACCTGAGAATGATACCATCTGACTACGTACTTGGATGGCTAGCCCCTCCCACCATTCCCAGCACTGTGGCTACACCACTGTTTTTAGTGTGCTAGCTTGATCAAAGCTAGCTCAGGTTACATACGTCGCCTCATAGCTGGAAATCACATCTTCCCACTCCAGTGTAGATAAAGTCCCTAAGGTTTTACTGCAAAGCCAGGATTCAGAGCTCTCTCATCAGATATTAGCCCTGTCATAGACACTGCAGGCCACCCAACCTCTGCTTCCCAGCCCTAATTCTAGGAATCCCTTTTATGCAATTTTTTTCTCTGTGATTTGAATTCTCTTTGTTTCTGCAGTTGCTTTGCTCTTGGGGCAGCTCTCCCTGCTGCGACAGCACTCCCTGCTGCTGAGAACCTGCCTGTTGATCTGTTAGCTGAGAGGCTGACAGAGGCAACTAACCAGGAAGTTTCAGGGGAAGTTTGGAAAGGGAGTGTGAGAGGCTCAGTTCTACGTGTGATATCAAGATGGCCAGCACTGGAACAGGGTGGTGACCTGCAATGGAACAGGGTGGTGACCTGCAATGGATGGGTCGTGTTCTCTTTCCTGCCTTTAGCCAGAAAGGATTCCTGTGCAGGAAGCAAGTTGGTGGTCGTGCTGGAGGAGAAGATTCTTGGATTGCAGGGACAAGTTAAGATGCTACTGAGAATCAGAGATGCTGAGGAGCTTCTAGCCAGCCAGGTTCAGGAAATACCAGTATCCCAGGTTCAGGAAAGAAAGGAGCTGGCCACACAGGAATCGGTGTGAGAGAAAGTCAGACAGAAGGCCTGGCAGTTCATAACCACTACAGGCAGGACAGCATTCTACATGGTTGAAGACAGATGAAGATGGGCAGCCTATAACTATGAGGAGGAATTCCATACAACTAGAAGTTTCCAGACAATACCAGGTCTTCATTGTGGAAACTATGGAAGATACATCTCAAGATCCAATGGGTCCAAGGGACCAGAGAGATGTACAGGACACCTGTGTGGATGTCAGCTTTGCCCAACCAGTAAGAAAATCAAGCTTACCCACAAAGAGTTCTCCAACCATTCTAGGAAGACAGACAATCCTTACTGAGGATTCAATACTCAGAAGAATTGAAAGAACCATAGGTGCCGACTCCATGGGTGCTCCGGGGCTGGAGCACACATGGGGAAAAATAGTGGGTGCTCAGCACCCACTGGCAGCCAAACTCCCCCCGCCCCGCCTCGCCACCTCTCCCTCCCCCAAGCACTCCATGTCCCCGCTCCTCCCCCTCCCTCCCAGAGCTTCCTGCCCCCCTCCCCGCCACCACCTAACAGCTGTTTGGCAACGCTTAGGACTTTCCCAGAGGGAAGGGGAGACGCGGGGAGGTGGCGTGCTCAGGGGAGGAGATGGAGAAGGGGCGAGGACTTGGGGGAAAGGGGTGGAATGGGGGTGGAAAGGGGGCAGGGATTTTGGGGAAAGGGTGGAATGGGGGCATTGCAAGGGCAGTGCAGGGGAGGGAAGAGGTAGGACAGGGGCGGGGGGGGGGGTCGAGCACCCACTGGGCAGAGGGGAAGTCGGCACCTATGGAAAGAACATTCTGCAAGGGACAGGTGGACCGCATGACAGTGTGCTGCCTTTCCAGAGCCAAGCCATGAGACATCACTCTAAGACTGGATAGGCTTCTGAAGTCAACTGGCAAGGATCCCTTGGCAATGTTTCATATTGGCACTAATGACCCTGCACCGCGGGATACTTCACAGATAGTAGGTGTCTTCAGGGAACTCTGAAGCGTGCTGAAGAAGAAGAATGTCCAAGCAACCTTCTCTGAGGTCTTTCTTGTCCCACGAACAAAGGAAGACAGAAGGCAGAAGATTCTGGAAATGAATCGCTAGCTAAGTAAGGGGTGTTAGGTGCAGGGCCCTGGTTTTTTGGAATGCTGATCCACCCTTTACAAGGAGAAGGGGATGTATAGTTGGCTGGATCCACTTCAGTATAAAGGAGACTGAAGTTTTGGGGGACAACCTGCATAGAACAGTCAGGAGGGATTAAACTAATAGAAATACCTGGGGAAAGTAAAAAGAGGAAAGATAGGAGCACTCAGCATAAAATCGAGATGTTGAAAACAAAACTGATGAAGGAACCAAAAGGCCATGAAGAGAAGATATTCTTGAATTGCCTATAAACTGATGCTAGGAGCCTGGGTAACAAACAAAATTAATTGGAATTGTTCATTTATGAGCATAAATTTGATCTAGCTGGTATTATTGAAACCTGGTCGGATGATATGCACAACTGGAATGTTAAATTCAAAGGTTACAACCTATTTAGGAAGGATCGAGTGAGCAAAACAGGATTGGGAGGGGTACTTTATGTCAACAATGGCATTACCTGTTTCTGAGTAACTGATAACTAGGAAGAAAATGAACTTGAATGCTTATGGGTCAACGTTCTAACAGATCAAGTGCCAGATAGGGTGCTAGTTGGTGTCTGTTACAGACCTCCAAATCACACTAGGGAACAGGATGACTGCCTCCGTCAAGGTATTATTCCCACTTTGAACTTTAGCGTCCAGAAAGTGGGGACCTGCATGTACCCTTCTAAGCTTAATTCCTAGCTTAGATCTGATAGTGCTGCCACCATCCAGAAATTGCAGTGTCTGGTACACTCCCTGTCTCCTCAAAAATCTTCCCTGGGGGACCCAAGACCCAAATCCCTTGGGTCTTAAAACAAAGGGAAATAAACCGTTTCCCCTTCTTCACCCTCCCAGACTTTCCCTGAGAGGTACACTGATCCAAACTCCTTGGATCCTAAAACAGAAAGGAATTAACCTTTCCCCCCACTTCTTTCCCCCCACCACTCCCTGGTGAGTCCAGACCCAATCCCCTTGAGTCTTACACAAGGAAAAAAATCAATCAGGTTCTGAAAAAAGAAAGCTTTTAATTAAAGAAAGAAAAAAAGTAAAAATTATCTCTGTAAAACCAAGATGGCAAATGTTTATAGGGTCTTCAGCTTTACATAGATTAGAGGGACTCCTTCCCTCCTAGCCTAAGTACAAGTTACAGCAAACAGAGGTAAAATATCCTTCCAGCAAAATACACATTTGCAAATAAAGAAAACAAACATAAAGACTACTCCGCCTTCTATCTAGTACTTACTATTTTGAACTTGAAAGACTGTTTCAGAAAGATTGGAGAAAGATCTGGTTGCACGTCTGGCCCCTTTTAGCTCCAAGAGAGAACAAAGAACAAAACAAACAGCACAACACAAAGACTTCCCTCCACCAAGATTTGAAAGTATCTTGTCCCCCAATTGGTCCTTTGGTCAGGTGTCAGCCAGGTTCACTAAGTTTGTTAACCCTTTACAGGTAAAAGAGACATTAACCCTTAACTATCTGTTTATAACAGCCTCCTTGTGCACTTATCTATAATGTGTAGGAAAAAATATGTGTGTTCATGGGGACTTCAGTTTGAGTGACAGGTGCTGGAGGTGCCATGCTGCCAGTGCTAAAACATCCTTGCGATTTCTAAACACTATAAATAACAATTTCCTAACTCAAATAGCGTTGCAGCCAATGCGGGGGAATTCTATATTAGCACTTGTCCTAACAAATACAGAAGAGCTGATGACAGAACAAAAAATTAATTGTGGCTTAGGTACAAGTGACTGTCACTTGATCACATTTATAATGTGCAAGCAGAATAAAGTCCAGAGCAGTAATATCTACCTGGTGCTTTAATAGGGCCAATTTCTCAAAGCTGAAAACAATTATGAGCCAAATCAGCAGTGGGGAAGAATTCAATCAGAAACATGTGAATGATAATTGTGGTAAAAACACCTTACTAGTTGCCCCAAAAGCCACAAATCCACTGTCACATTCTATACCTCAGGGGAGGGCCCTGTAGCTCCCTGTACCTATTGGGTTCTGGGAAGTGGGTGAGCCTGTAACCCCTGTAGTGAACCTCACTCCCGATCCTGTTTTTTCATTAGTTGTCCCCCGTAATTACTTGGTGTCCCAGACCTGTGGGTCCTCCCCTTAGGCTGGGGGGAGGCCCTTTAGAAGTGGGCGGGCTTCGCCCGCCCACCCCCGCTGGATGCCAATAGGACCCCTGTAGTGAGGCAGCTGCTCAACTGCTGGAAAACAAGGGTTAAAAGCAGCTTTGGAGAGTGAGAGCAGCTGAGTGAGTAGCTCACCACAGATGTGGCCAGGTCAATCAGGGCCCAGCTGGCCCTTATAAGAAAACTCTGGGACCAAGCTGCAGGAGTCTCTTTCTTGCTCAGGAGAGGGAAGGACCTGGCTGCCTGGAAGCCTAGGGTACTGGGAGTAGAGCAGTACTGGGGAGCTCCAGCCTGGCAAATCCCCTGGCTAAAGGCCAAAGCTGGTACAGGGGTTGCAGAGGTGCAGCTTGGGCTTAGGCAGAGGCAGCTGGTCTGACTCCCTTGCCAATGATAAGTGGCCTTTACAGACTGCAGTCTGCCCCAGTGAGTGAGGGCTAGATGATGACTGGCAGTAGCCACTGAGGCAAGGTGGGTTTAGAGGGTTGGGGTTCCCCTAGGAGGGGGGACCCAGAGTGTGGGTGTACTGCTGGGGCAGAACCCTGAGGTAAAGGGCACTGGGGTCTGGGAAGAACGCAGGGCCAGCAGCAGGTGAGACACTGGCCTGCAGAGGGTGCTCCATATGCTGGAGAGCTAATTCCCAGGATGACCAGCAGGAGGCATCATGCTGGTGAGTTGTTGCCTTGCTATGCCCCTATATTCATCATTTATATATAATTATGATAGTGCACATAAAGCATGTCATATGAGGTATCAGGGGAAAGGTTATGATTTTCTGAAAGGCACTGCTCTATCAAAATATGTATATTATTAGTGTATGTAAAGTTATGAGATTGTGTTGTAGGGTGGTCATTAAAATATGCTGTGAGTTGCGGACTTGCCCAAATATTAGATCCCCAGAGACAAGGACAAGGGAGCAACAAATGCCTGGATGGGCATTGAACAACTATCAACAGCCATTGTCCAGCAAGGGAGCTACAATTCAGTGACTCACTTGCACAAGGCCACACCGGAGAATTGCTCAAACTTGCCTGGTTACTCAGCAGTGCCTACCAGGCATGCCTGGATTTATGTTCTCCAAGTACATGGACTAAGGGTATAAAACAGAACATAGTGGCCCCAAGCTTTGCCTTTTCTCCTCCCCCGACCTACACTGCAAGCAACGAGGATGCTCAGAAGACTCCAACTGGCCCAGGTTTCAAGGGTGAAATCTGTGTATTATGACCTGTAACATCCAGTGGAGTGAAAGAACTGCTTAATCTAAATACTGCCTAGGTTTAGGATATATAGGTTTAGGATTTAGATTGTGCACTTATTTTGTTTTCTTAGTTACCAGTCACTTAGTTACCAATCACTCAATCTCTTACTTTATGCCTATCTTTTGTAATCAATAAACTTGTTTTACTGTTTATCTTTACCAGTGAGTTTGACAGAATTGTTTGGTAAATCAGCTCAGGACACAAAGGCTGGTGTGTGCCCACTTTCCATGGATGAAGTGGTGAGACAATTAATAAATCTGCATTGCCCAGGAAAGGGTCTTGAACAGGGCAAGATAGTATATTCCCTAGGATACAAGGCTGGGAGCTGGCAAGACTTGGCTGGTGCTTTTCTTTGTGTGATTCATGTAGGGTGACCAGCTGTCCTGATTTTATAGGGACAGTCCTGATTTTGGGGTCTCTTTCTTACATAGGCTCCTATTACCCCCACCTCACCCCCATCCCAATTTTTCACATTTGCTGTCTGGCCACCATAGATTCATGAGTGGCTCTGGCAGCATTCATGCAATATAGCTGGGTATGGGGCTCCACATGCTGTTGTACTGAATAATAGTCCCTGGAGGAGTTCACTGCTTGTCACTAGAAGAGCGTTGTGAGAGACAGCCCAGGCTGGAGAGATAAGGGGGCACAACGGTCTCACAATCCTAGGTTGCACCCTGGGGATCTCATCACACCCACAATGGAGGAAGAAGGTCGTGATTTAAAAAAAAACAAAAAACCAACCTGGTTTAGAAGGGGAGTGAAGGAATCTGTTTTTTTTTAAAAAAGTGTGTGTGTGTGTGTGTGTGTGTGTGTGTGTGTGTGAACAAATGGGAAGCTGATAGTAATGCATCTAAATCAGAAGTTAAACTGTAGGAAATTTATAAGGGAAGCCAAGAGACACAAGGAAAACTCTATTGCCAGCAGAGTGAACAACAATAAGTAAGAGTTGTTTAACTATATTAGGACAAAAAGAATCCTGACAATGGTGTTGGCTTATTACAAGAGGGAAATGGTAGCATTATCAGTAATAACTCAGAAAAGGCAGTGATTCAGTAAACACTTCTGTTCTGTATTTGGGAGAGGGAAAAACAGATGATGCAGTCTCATCATATAGTGATAACATATTTTCCATTCCACTTGCATCTCTGGAGGATGTTAATCAGAAGCTACTAAAGTTGGACATTTTTAAATCCGCAGGTCCAGATAACTTGCATCCAAGCGCTTTAAAAGAGCTGGCATGTTGATTTTCAGTAAGTCTTGGAGCCCTGGGGAAGTTCCAGAAAACAGGAAGGAAGTTAACATTGTGCCAGTTAAAAATGGTAAACAGGATGACCAAGTAATGATTAGCCTGTCAGCCTGACATCAGTTCCAGGCAAGATAATGGAGCAGCTGATATGGAACTCAATGAACTAAAAAAGAGTAATTTAATTAATGCCAATCAACAGGAGTTTATGGAAAATACATCCTTTCAAACTAACTTGATATATTTTTTTTGATGAGATTACAAATTTGTCTGAAAAACGTGAGTGTTTATATAATCTACTTAGACTTCTGTAAGGTGTCTGACTTGGTATTTGATTAAAAAAGTAGAATGCTATAAAATGAAGTTGGCATAATGTGACACTTTGTACCTGGAACACGCTGCACCCCCACATTCATCCTTTTAATATGATTGTGTGGTATCCAATGCAAAGTTTGTCATGTCGGGTGTCTTTGGAAAGTTCATAATGCACTGAGCATTGTTGTTAATGCTATAGGTTGTAATTTCCTGAATATAGTTATGAGGCTGAAAATGTGTCCTCATGGCTTAAAAAAAGTCCAGGCAAAACTGTCAAGGAGCAGAGGGGCAGTTCATACCTCATCAGGGCATGTATGAGACAAACTCATCCCAGCCTCACAGGAACAAAAGACACTGGCCTAGGCAGCAACAAAGGATATGTTGGACTCTCAAGTGAGTCACCCCCATTCCCTTGGTCAGTTTGAGACTGTGATGAGGTAATGCTCACCTGACTCTGAAGGGGGGAGCAAAGCCAAGAGGGAAGAAAGAACACGACAAAAGGGAGAGACATTTGCCACGCTCTCTCTCTCTCTCTTCCAGTTCCATCTACAGACTCCACCACCAAGCAACTGAAGCACTGATCAAAGAGGAGAGCCTGACTGAAGGGCAATCAGCCAGCCTGTGGTGAGAAGCATCTAAATTTGTAAGGGCACTCTAAGTGTTAAGATCAGCTTAGAATGCATTTTGGTTTTATTTCATCTGGTCAAATCTGACTTGTTGTTGTTCTTTGATTTATAATCACTTAATCTATCTCTTGTAGTTAATAAATGTATTTGTTCTACTTGAAGCAGTGTGATTGGTTTGAACCATGTCAGACTCCCTTTGGGATAACAAGCCTGGTACATATCAATGTCTTTGTTTAACTGACAGATATATATAAGCTTGCAGCATCCAGTGGGCATAACTGGACACTTTAAGATGGAGGTTCCTGGGGTCTGAGACCAGAGCTATTGGCTAGTGTCATTCAGTTGTACAATACAAGGAACGGCTGGCCAAAAGTGCTCACTGATGTAGCTAGGAGCAGCCCGGAAGTGGGGCTTCTCACAGCAGAGCAGGGTAAGGCTGGGTCTCAGAGTTGAGGACTGAAGTGACCTAGCAGATCACCAGTGCAGATAACACCAGGGGAATGTCTCACATACATTAAGTGGATTAAAAACTAGCTAACTGGTAGATCTCATAATGTAGTTGTAGATGGCATCAGTTCTTGGCCCTACATTATTTAACATCTTAATCAAGGATCTGGAAGAAAACATCACAGATAAAGTTTGCAGGTGACACAGATATTGAGGGAGTGGTAAATAATGAAGAAGAGAGATCACTGATACAGAATGATCTTGGTCAGGGGCGGCTCTAGGTATTTTGCCGCCCCAAGCATGGCAGGCAGGCTGCCTTTGGCGGCTTGCCTGTGGGAGGTCCCTGGTCCCGCAGATTCGGCGGCACACCTATGGGAGATCCACCAAAACCACGGGACCAAGGGACCCTCCGCAGGCATGCTGCTGAAGGCAACCTGCCTGCCGCCCTCATGGCAACTGGCAGAGTGCCCCCTGTTGCCTGGAGCCGCCCCTGACTTGATAAACTGGACACAAACAATATGCATTTTAATATGGCTAAATGTAAACAGATACATTTGGGAACAAAGAATGTAGGCCGTACTGACATGATGGGGGAATCTTATCCTGGGAAGCAGGGACTCTGAAAGAGATTTTGGGGTGCCGGTGGATAACTAGTTCCCTGTGTGACTCTGTAGCCAAAAGGGCTAATTCAATCCTGGGATGTATGAACAGAGGAATCTTGAGTGGGAGCAAAGAGGTTATTTTACCTTTGCTGCTGGAATCCTGTATTCAGTTCAGCTGCCCACAATTCAAGAAGGATATTGATAAACTGGAGAGGGTTCAGAGAACAGGCATGAGAATGATTCTAGGACTGGAAGGGACTGCAAGAGGTCATAGAGTCCAGTCCCCTGCCGTCATGGCAGGACCAAATACTATCTAGACCATCTCTGATAGACATTTATCTAACTTTGTCACGGCATAAATCCCTACTCTGAACTTTAGCGTTCAAAAGATGGGGTATCAGCATGAATTCCTCTAAGCTTAATTACCAGCTTAGAACCTATAGCGCTGCCACCAACCAGGAATTCCAGTGCCTGGTACACTCTGGTCCCCCCAAAACCTTGCCCGGGGACCCCCAAGACCCATACCCTCTGGAACTTAACACAAGGAAAGTAAACCTTTTCCCTCACCGTTGCCTCTCCCAGGCTTCCCCTCCCTCGGTTACCCTGGAAGATCACTGTAATTCAAACTCCTTGAATCTTAAAACAGAGAGGAAAATCCACCTTCCCCCCTCCTTCTCTCTCCCCCTCTCAGACTTTCCCTGAGAGAGAAAGTAATCCTAACACAGAGAGAAAATTAACCTTTCTCTCCCCCTTCCCTCCTTTCTCCCCACCAATTCCCTGGTGAATCCAGACCTAGTCCCCTGGGGTCTCACCAAAATAAAAAACAATCAGGTTCTTAAACAAGAAAAGCATTTAATCAAAGAAAGAAAAAACAGTAAAAATTATCTTTGTAAATTTAAGATGGAATATGTTACAGGGTCTTTCAGCTATAGACACTGGGAATATCCTCCTAGCCTAAGTATACACGTACAAAGTAAAATCCTTCCAGCCAAATACACATTTGCAAATAAAGAAAACAAACATAAGCCTAACTCACCTTATCTCCTAGTACTTACTATTTTGAATCTATAAGAACCTGTATCAGGGAGATTGGAGAGAAACCTGGTTGCACGTCTGGTCACTCTCAGAATCCAGAGAAAATAACCACCAAAATCTAACAGCACACACACAAACTTCCCTCCCTCAAGATTTGAAAGTATCCTGTCCTCTGGTAAGGTGACAGCCAGGCTCACTGATCTTGTTAACCCTTTACAGGCAAAAGAGATATGAAATACTTCTGTTCTACTAACTCTTACTTATCTGTTTATGACAAACCCACTCTTAAATATCTCCAGAGAAGGAGATTCCACAACCTCCCTAGGCAATTTATTCCAGTGTTTAACCACCCTGATAGGAACTTTTTCCTAATGTCTAACCTAAACCTCCCTTGCTGCAGTTTAAGCCCATTGCTTCTTGTTCTATCCTTAGAGGCTAAGGTGAACAAGTTTTCTCCCTCCTCCTGATGACACCCTTTTAGATACCTGAAAACTGCTATCATGTCCCCTCTCAGTCTTCTCTTTTCCAAACTAAACAAACCCAGTTCTTTCAGCCTTCCTTCATAGGTCATGTTCTCAAGACCTTTAATCATTCTTGTTGCTCTTCTCTGGACCCTCTCAAATTTCTCCACATTTTCTTGAAATGTGGTGCCCAGAACTGGACACAATACTCCAACTGAGTATTGATTAAAGGATTAGAAAACATGTCTTATAGTGATAGACTCAAGAAGCTCGATATATAGTTAGCTTAACAAAGAAAGGGGGACTAGATCACAGCCTATAAGTACCTACATGGGGAAGTAATATATAATAATGGGCTCTTCAGCCTAGGAGAGGAAGGTCTAACACAAGCCAATGGCGGGAAGTGGAAGCTAGACAAATTCTCACTGGAAATAAGGTGTAAATTTTTAATAGAGTAGTTAATCATTAGAACAAGTTACCAAGGGTCATGGTGGATTCTCCATCATTGATAATTTTAAAATCAGGATTGGATGTTTTTTAAAAGCTCTTGTCTGGGAATTACTTTGATGTGTGCTACACAGGACATCAGACTACATGATCATAATGGTTCCTTCTGGCTTTGAATCTATGAATTTCCTGGGGCATGCTGAACAGAGGCAATCCTTTACTGCACTACATTTAATTCCTGTGCTGCTTGGCTGAGATGACCCCCTGAGCTCTGGCTGAGATACTAGAATGGGGAAAAGGATAATTAGGGAGGGAAGACTGACAGCAAGGGCTGTGAGCAACCTGAGAAATGAAGACAGACATCAAATAGAAGTCATCAAACAGCCAATCAGTGCCACAGCAAACCTGTAATCATGGCCTGTCACTTCAAGCTCTTAATGTGGCTCGCTGTGCATTTTAAAACTGAAATGACTTCTCTTGACAGGAACAGTATCCCCAAGGTAGTTTCTGCAGCCCTTTCACATGCCCCACTCCTTCTTGCACACACATGTACCCTGTCTCCCTGCCCAATGGCTTTTATTTCCAAAGGCAGAAGTATTTGAAAGTTGTCTTAACTAGGCTAAGAAGTTCATTACACAACAGTGTCTCCTTCTGGAAAACCCTTGGGCAGCTGTGTCAGGCTCTCTTAGATTCCCAGGACACTGACATGTCAGGAACCGATGCTAATTAGAGCTGGGGGTAAGGAGTACTGCAAAAAAGTATTCAGCAACCCTTCTCCTGCTCCTGCAGCCTTGGCTTTGAGAGTACTTCTGATGCTGCTCATGCAGCCCTCTTTCTCCCCCCCCCACGATTGCACACAAGGAGTTCTGGTCACAGTAAGAGGATGTCTAGGCTGCAGTACAAACCTGGGTCTGTGAAACCCAGGCTTGTGGACCTGATGTTTCCAAGCCCACGCTTGAGCATTCACACTACATTGTAGACCTGGGTTTGCAATTGCTGGATCCAGGCCTTGCAGTCCACACTGCATGACACAGACCTTCTGATTCAGGTCTGTGTCTTGAGCTGTCCCCACACTGTGAAGTGGCAGGGCTTGGACTCACAGTGGGACTCGGGATCTGACCCATTCCCCGAGCAGGACCAGCTCCTGAGTGCTTGCTG
The DNA here is from genome assembly GCF_025201925.1 of Gopherus flavomarginatus. Classification (NCBI taxonomy): domain Eukaryota; kingdom Metazoa; phylum Chordata; order Testudines; family Testudinidae; genus Gopherus; species Gopherus flavomarginatus. The sequence goes on from NC_066624.1 coordinate 53,714,838, forward strand.
CCCCAAGTCAGATTGATTTGTATGCATACAGAAGCAGGGTTTGGGCTCAAACCTGAGTCAGAGCCCAGGCTTAGCACGCAGTGTAGACATACCCTTGTGAGAGTCTCACAACTACCTTTGTGTTTGGTCCACCAGTCTGTGCTTGGGACCTGTCAGCCAGCTTTCTTCCCTGGGACCTCTTGCTATTGCTGCTGTGCATCCTCGCTGTCAGTTGACCAGCAGGAATCTGCCTTTCACCCTGGAACAGGCTCTGCCATGCCCCAGCCATATACTTAGTTAGGGGATGGGGGCACATCTCAGGGGAGGCAGGACTAGGCAGTCCCAGAGCAGTCCTGTGCATGCCGCTACATGGGTCCCCTCTCCTCCAGGATGAGGGATAGATTTTAAGGCCAGAAGGGACTGTTCTGATTATCCTGTCTGATGCCTGGATAGCGCAGGCCACAGAGCCTCCCCCAGGGAATCCAGCATCCAGCCCAGTAACCTATGGTTGAACTCAAGCATTTCATTCGGAAGGGAACTCAACCTTGCCTACAGGTGAGGGAGAATCCAGCATGTCCCTAGGTAAATGATTCCAATGGCTAATTCCTCGCTCTGTTAAAAAAACTGCATCTTAGTTCTAGCCTGAATGTCTCAGGTTCAGCTTCCAGCCTCTGGATCTTGTTCTGTCTTTGGCCACTAGGGTGAAGAGGAAGCCTCTGCTAGCAGAAATCTTCTCCTGCATAAGCCTTATAGCTGCTCAACTCATCTCTGACTGTTCTCAAAGGGCTGGTCCACACTAGGGGGGGGAAATCGATCTTAGATACGCAACTTCAGCTACGTGAATAACGTAGCTGAAGTCGAATATCTAAGATCGGATTATTCACCCGTCCACACCGCGCGGGATCGATGTTTGCGGCTCTCCGTGTCGATTCCGGAACTCCGTTGGGGTTGATGGAGTTCTGGAATCGATATAAGCGCGCTCGGGAATCGATATATCGCGTCTAGATTAGACGCGATATATCAATCCCCGAGCAATCGATTTTAACCTGCCGATACGGCGGGTAGTCTGGACGTGGCCTTAGATAAACTAGCTAGGCTGAGCTTGAGTCTCTGACTCGACAGGAGGTTTTTCAGACCTTGAATTATTTTGGTAACTCTTTTCTGAACACTGTCCAATTTGTCAACATCCTTTTAAAAGTGTGAGCATCAGAACCACCCAGAATATTCCGCTGAAGGTCTCATAATGCCATACACAGTGATGGCACCACCTTCCTGCTCATTTATCCAAGGATTGCATTCTCTGTCTCTCAGCCACTGAGAGCCTTAGTCATCCATTAGGATACCTGAGTCTTTTTCAGAGTCACTTCTTCCCAAAATTCAGTCCCTCATCCTCTAAGTGTGACCTACATTCTTAATTCCTATATATTTGACCTTGCATTTAGCTGTATTAAAACACATTATTCAAATTCAGGAGCAGAAGCATTAGAGAAAGAATTGCTCTTCCTCTGCAGAACTCAACATTCCTAAAGAGAGACAGGGATGACTCCTGTATTCCTTCACCAACGTGAACACAGGGAAGGCAGGTCTGCTAAAAGAGAGAGCAACTGCGCCCTCCCTATCCAGGCCAACATCATGACAGCCATGCAGAATGGGCAAGGTCTGCTTTCGTGGGATAGCAGTTGTGCCCCAGAGCCTCATGAGTGCTGGTTATTGAGAGTCAGTCACTGACAAACTGGGTGAGTCACAAAAAGCCAAATGAAGGTGTCCATATCTCAGAAACCACCAACTGTTTGCTTTAGCAGAGAGGCCTGGAACTGAATGGGCCGTGGAGACCGAGCTCCACTCCCACTCCTACATGTAGAGTCCCTCCAGGGCTGCGATAAGGTACAAGGGCACTGGGATATTGAGGGGGAGACTTGCCCTGCGTTGCCCATGCTGCACCTGTTCTATGGATAAATGATGGAATTTGGTGTCCAGCACTGCCAACCCAGCACCTTCTACACCTAGAAATGCAGGTTCAGATCTTCAAAACCTGCCAAGTCCCAGTGTGCTGCAGCCAAGGCACCATACTCAGTCACTGCACCAGTCGGCATAACTGTCTGCAGATCAAGAGTACGTGCTCTAGCTACCAGCCTGACTGGCAGTGCTCTGTACCCATGCAGAGAGTTGTCCAGAACATCGAAGTTCTGTCCTGCAGGAAATTCTCAGATTTCACTGTTTTGTTTCATGCCAAATCAGGACACAAAGCTGAAATCTTGGAAGTTGTTGCAAATTAAAATATTCTATTGTCATGGTACAATTCCCCACTCTGAACCTTAGCGTCCAAAAGATGGGGTACCAGCATGAATTCCTGTAAGCTCAATTACCAGCTTAGAACCTGTAGCGCTGCCACCAACCAGGAATTCCAGTGCCTGGTACACTCTGGTCCCCCCAAAACCTTGCCCGGGGACCCCCAAAACCCAGACCTTCTGGATCTCAACACAAGGAAAGTATACCCTTTCCCCCACCGTTGCCTCTCCCAGGCTTCCCCTCCCTCAGTTACCCTGGAAGATCACTGTGATTCAAACTCCTTGAATCTTAAACAGAGAGGAAAATGCACCTTTCCCTCTCCTTCTCTCTCTCCCTCCCAGATTCTCCCTGAGAGAGAAAGTAATCCTAACACAGAGAGAAATTAACCTTTCTCTCCCCCTTCCCTCCTTTCTCACCACCAATTCCCTGGTGGCTCCAGACCCAGGCTCCTGTGGTCTCACCAGAATAAAAAAACAATCAGATTCTTAAACAAGAAAAGCTTTTAATTAAAGAAATAAAAAACAGTAAAAATTATCTTTGTAAATTTAAAAAATGGAATAGGTACAGGGTCTTTCAGCTATAGACACTGGGAATACCCTCCCAGTCTAAGTATACAAGTACAAATTAAAATCTTTTCAGCAAAATACCAATTTAAACTCCTTTCAGCCAAATACACATTTGAACTCCTTCCAACCAAATACACATTTGCAAATAAAGAAAACAAACATAAGCCTAACTCGCTTTATCTACCTAGTACTCACTAGTCTGAACTTATAAGAGCTTGTATCGGAGAGATTGGAGAGAAACCTGGTTGCACGTCTGATCCCTCTGAGCCCCCAGAGTGAACAACAACCAAAATCTAACAGCACAGCACAAAAACTTCCCTCCCTCAAGATTTGTAAGTATCCTGTCCTCTGATTGGTCCTCTGGTCAGGTGACAGACAGGCTTACTGAGCTTGTTAACCCTTTACAGTCAAAGAGAGATAAAGTACTTCTGTGCTATTAACTTTTCTTATCTGTTTATGACATCTATAATAGGTCACTTCGACTTCATCATTCTGACTTTTGTCTTATATATTATAATATTGTGACAAAGTCAGGCTAGACGGCTGCAAAAGGGTCTTTTGTTTGTTTGTTTGTTTTACAAAGTTTCTTATCTCATCTTCCCAGCTCTTGGTGGATGCACTTTGGATTATTCCAGTCATGTTGGCTACATCCAATGCATCATAGTCTGGAGCAAGACAGACATAAGCCTTCTTTCTCACCGTCAGGACGGATCAATGTGTTGACCTTGCCCACATCAATATCATACAGTTTCTTGACAGCCTGCTTGATCTGATGTTTTTTGGCCTTGACATCTACGATGAAGACCAGGGTGTTATCCTCTATCTTCTTCATGGCGACTCTGTGGTCAGAGGGGACTTGATAATGGCATAGTGGTCAAGTTTGTTTCTCTGAGGAGCACTCTTTCTAGGATATTTGACTGTCTTCGTAATCGTAAAGTTTTGGGCTTCCTGAAGGTGGAAGTCCTGATTTACTACTGCTTGTGACTGTGGACTCCTTTCAAGACACCCTTTTTATCCTTCAGAGCCTTTGATTTTGCCTCTGGAAGGCTGATATATTAGCCCTACAATGTTAAAGACCCTTTTCCCTTCAAGCTGAGAAGCGGTTACCTCAGGTCAATTAGGAACACCTGATCCCAATTAAGGGTTGCCTGGGGCCTATAAAAATCCCTCCTCTGGGCAGAGAAAAGGGGAAGAGAGAGAGACAAGCTGCTACCAGGCTAGGGGCAGTAGGTAGGGTGACCAGATGTCCTATTTTTATAGGGATAGCCCCATTTTTTGGTACTTTTTCTTTTACTACCCACTCCTTGTCCCATTTTTTCACAGTTGCTATCTATCACCCTAGCAGTAGGTAAATAAGCTTTTCCAGGCTGAGAGGCTGTGCTCCTTCCCATAGGGGAAATAGGCAAACCTGAGTGCTGGCTAAAGGAAGGACTGACATCCCAGGGCAAACTAACAGGATGATACTCTGAACCAGCGAGGGGGGAAGCGAAAGGTATCCCCTTGGGTTTTTTTGTTTATGAGACTGTTTCCTTTTTATTTGGTGGAGGATCACCCTTTAGGCTCACCTTCAGGCCTACCCTGAAAGAATGACCAAGGGAAAACAGAAGGTGGAAGGCGAACCCTGCCCTGAGCAGGGATGATTACCCCAGGCCTGCCATCACCAGAGGAGGAAGCACTAAGTCTGGTGAGATGAAGGAGGTGCCTTGCCATATTGTTACTAGATTTGCCCATTACTTTGGGGTATGCTCATTTATTCGGGTTACTCTTCTCAGGGGGTGTGGGGTGTGGCTGTAATTCTATCAATGTACTGCTTGTGTTTTTATATGGAGCTCTACTTCTCCCTTCTGCAAATCCCTTCCCAATGGAGCTATTATGCAGGACCCAGGGGTTTCTCCAGCCCCAGAACCAGATGAACACACCCACACATACATTCACAGAGCAAGTCTGGGCAGACCGGGTCAATCAGCACTGTCAAGCTGACCCCCTATATGTCGCTGGGCTCCATGGACTGAGTCAAGCAGCACTTTCAAGGCGTTACCTTTGTGTGTCCCAGATTCAGCATGTCCCTATCCCCACTCTCACATCACAACTGTACCAGCAGTAACCTACTTGATGAACAAACCCCACAGTATTTTGGGCACTGCAGGGATCTTTAGCTTTGGTAAAAGAAGCGTTGCTGTAAAGTGAATAGGGGAAGCTAAAAACACAAAAGAGTAAAGTTCGGCAAGACAGAGAGAAGCAACCAACTTAACCATATCCATTTATTGAATAATAGTGATAACTGCACAAGGAGGCTAAACCAACATAACATACATTATTAAAGGTTAATACCTAAGGTAGAAAGGAAAACAGAGAGAGAGAGAGAGAGAGAGAGAGAGAGAAGGGGATCTCACTGCTCCCTGAAGCTTGAACTGGTCAGGGTTCCCAGGTGATGGTGGTACTCAGGGTCCTGAGGGCAGGAGACAGGCAGAGCCCTCAGCATGATCTGTCAGGAGAAGATGGAGTCCCAGTGGAACAATGCATAGTTTGGATCTAAGCGTCAGAACACTTACTAGAGGGTGAGTAGGGATTTTTGTAGAGAAAATACAATAGTTCAAGGGAAAACACTAGATTTGTTTATAGGTAAACTGGTGACTCAAGGGTTTTCTTTAGGCTAATCACTCTTGGCTATGAATGGTGCTTTCTTCCAGGGAGCTCACACTGCAGCTAGGCTGCTTCAGTATTTTGGATATCAGTCAAGGATTCATTACTAGAATTGATCTGATAACTGCTCAGCTGGGTGTAGGCAGGCGTACATTCATTAACATCTAGAGCAGAGATTCCCATGATGCAGTGCTTCCTTGCTTTTTCTGGTCCCAGAGTTCAGTGCGAGTCTCTGTTCTCCATTCTGTATGCAAACTGAGATGTCTCCCTGTCCCATCTTTCATGCAGATGAGTCTAGGGGAGTTGTATCTGTTCTTCATTCTGTATGCTAATGGAGATGTCTTAATCTTGTCACCCTTGTCAGGAGGTGTCTAGGTGTGTCTCTCACCGCCCTTCATTGCTCTCCGCAAGTCTTTTCTCTGAGGGTTTTGGTTTAAGCAGAAGCTGGTGGGGGAGTATCTTTCATGAGTCAGGCAGGATGGATACTGTGCCCTGGTTCCCCAAGATCACAGAGCTGACTAGTATTACATTATGGAGCAAGTTTAAAAAGTATGGATTGGATGAATGGACTATAAGGTGGATAGAAAGCTGGCTAGATCATCTGGCTCAACGGGTAGTGAAAAATGTCTCCATGTCTAGCTGGCAGCCGGTATCAAGCAGAGTGCCCCAAGGGTTGGTCCTGGGGCCAGTTTTGTTCAGCATCTTCATTAACGATCTGGATGATGTGATGGATTGCACCATCAGCAAGTTTGCAAATGACACTGGACTGGAGGAAGAGGTAGATAAGCTGGAGGGTAGGGATAGGGTCCAGAGTGACCTAGACAAATTGGAGGATTAGGTCAAAAGAAATCTGATGAGGTTCAACAAGGACAAGTGCAGAGTCCTGCACTTAGGACGGAAGAATCCCATGCACTGCTACAGGCTGGGGTCCAATTGGCTAAGAAGAAGTTCTGCAGAAAAGGACCTGGAGATTAAAGTGCCCTTGTTGCCAAGAAGGCTGATGGCATATTGTGCTGCACTAGTAGGAGCACTGCCAGCAGATCGAGGAAAGTGATTATTCCCCTCTATTCGGCACTGGTGAGGCCACATCTGGCGTATTGGTTCCAGTTTTGCCCTCCCCCCACTACAGAAAGGATGTGGACAAATTGGAGAGAGTCCAGCAGAAGGCAATGAAAATGGTTAGGGGGCTGGGGCACATGCATTTCCCTCTATTCAACATTGGTGAGGCCTCATCTGGAGTACTGTGTCCAGTTTTGGGCCGCACACTACAAGAAAGATATGGAAAAATTGGAAAGAGTCCAGCAGAGGGCAACAAAAATGATTAGGGGGTTGGAGCACATGACTTATGAGGAGAGGCGGAGGGAACTGGGGTTATTTAGTCTGCAGAAGAGAAGAGTGAGGGGGTTTTGACAGTGGCCTTCAACTATCTGAAGGGGGGTTCCAAAGAGGATGGATCTAGACTGTTCTCAGTGGTACCAGATGACCGAACAAGGAATAATGGTCTCAAGTTGCAGCGGGGGAGGTTTAGGTTGGATATTAGGAAAAACTTTTTCACTAGGAGGGTGGTAAATCACTGGAATGGGTTACCTAGGGAGGTGGTGGAATCTCCTTCCTTAGAGGTTTTTAAGGTCAGGCTTGACAAAGCCCTGGCTGGGATGATTTAGTTGGAAATTGGTCCTGCTTTGAACAGGGGTTTGGACTAGATGATCTCCTGAGGTCCCTTCTAACCCTGATATTCTATGATTCTATGATTCTAAGGGAGACATGAGGTAAACACTCTCTGGCATCAGAGCCGGGAAGGGGGACACTGGGGAACAGACTCTATCGACATATAGAGATAAGCTTGACTGGTATGAAGGGCTTCAGAATATGCTGCTCAGAAACTAAATCCAATAAACATCGCAGTCTGCACTTCGGACTTCTGGTCTTTTGCTGCTTGCTGTCTGTGTGACAAGAACCAGAGAAGTGGGAGGGTGAAGGGAAAGCCCATATTGCTCACATTCCATCTCTTTGATCATCTTTGTCATTCGCCTCTGGATCCTTTCCAGTTCTCCCCATCCTTTCCATACATTAGTGACCAAAACTGGACACACTACTCCAGCTGAGGCCTAACCAGTGACGAGTAGAGCGGTAATGTCACCGCCTATGACTTGCATGCCTCTGTTAATGCAACCTAAAATTGCATTTGCTTTTTTTGCAACAGCATGGCATTGCTGACTTATGTTGAGGTTGTGATCTGCCACAGTTCCCAGATCCTTCTCAGCAGTGTTGCTGCCAAGCCAGTTATCCCCCATTCTGTATTTGTGCATTTGGTTTTTCTTCCCTAAGTGTAACACCTTACATTTGTGTTTGTTGAATTTCATTTTGTTGTCTATAGCCCAGTTCTCCAATTTATCAAGATCCTTTTGAATTTTAGCTCTATCCAAAGTGTTGGCAACCACTCTAGTTTTGTGTCATCTGCAAATTTGATCAGTATGCTCTCTATACCTACATCCAGGTCACTAATAAAGATGTTAAAGAACACTATGTCCTGAGCAGATCCCTGTGGAACTCCACTTGAGGTCTCCCTCCAAACTGACATCATTCCATTAATAGTTACTCTTTTGTTTGCAGGTGTTTAACAAATTACGTATCCACTTAATGGTAGTTCTGCCAAGCCCGCATTTCTCCATCTTACTTATGAGAATGTTATGCGGGACTGTGTCCCTCACCAGGCTAACTCTGCAGGTGGGACGGCAGCTTCTCCTGCCCCTGTGACCCAGCAGTACTTACTGCTCTCTGACTAGCAGCTGAAGAGTCCTTCCAGGTCTGGCTACATCTGCATGTTTGAAGAAGAGATTCTCTTTTGGGCCCTGGCATGGCACATTGCCTATGATTTTGCTATGAGTGGGCGAGAAGCCAGAGACTGCTGAGCAAAGGGCAGAGGGAGAGGGTGGGAGAAGGTGACATTGCATTTTCAGGGAAGAGTCAAAAACCTGGGAAGATGGAAGGGAAGGAGAGAGAGACAAACAGTCAGGAGCATTCCAGTAGCAGCATTAAGGAAGCAGGAGCTGGGGCTGGAGCTCTGGTTTGGCAGCCAGCAAAGCAGAGTTTTGCTCTTCCCAGCCCCTTCCATTCTGCTATAAACAGGAGCATTTGGGGCTTAGCTGCAGTGTCACGTGGAGAACTTACAATAAAAGCAATGCTCAGCAACCAAGAATCTCAAAGCACCTTCTAAGCGTGGGCAAGTGGCACCAACCCCTTTTCACAGGCAGGATAACTGAGGCTTGCAGAAGTAAAGTGTCCTGTTCCAGGTCATCATGGCAGAAATGGAAATGAAAGCCAGGTCTTGTGACTCCTAGCCTAGTTCCCTATCCTTTGGAGCACCCTATCTTCTAGCATCTGGGGCTGTAGTTGCCTGTGATATCCACACCCACAAAGCCAGCCTCACCACATGTGAACTCTTTTGAAAGTTAATGGACACGTAGGAAATGACAGGAGGCTGCCGCGGTCCATGCTGCCTGCCCCCTGCAATTGCAAGGAATTGATTGTATCTGATGCAGCCACCTGAATCTAACAAACCCAGCTCTGCATGCTCTAATGAATGCTCATTGGTTAAAGTGCCAAAAGGTGAACCTCATTATATATTATTCCCCACCAGCTGGAGGCTTTTACCATTTCCTCTTCAACACTGAAGTCAACACAATTCACCTGTGTCTTCCCACATTATGGTACACTCCACAAGCTAATGCAAACACCAAAGCTGGCTGAAAGTGCTGTGTGAGCCATTATTTTGCTTGAGAAAAGCCTTAAAGCTCAGCTAACAGCATCAGCAACTTGAGTCAAATGACACTCTCACTCATTTTATGGAAACAGAACCTCTCTCAAACTTCCCGGGGTCTATGAAGAGAGAAGGAGCTGGAGGGTGGGGTGCTGGGTTTCCTGCACACCCCAATGCACACACTGCATTGAAGAAGAGCCAGCAAAACTAGAGCCGGTCTAACATTTTCTGACAGAAGAGTTTTCCTGTTGCAAAATGCTGATTCCACAAAATAGAAATGTTTTGCAGGAAGTTATTTGATTTTGTTGAAAATTTCAATTGGAAATTGTCAAAGTGTTTCTTTTTGACTTTTGACTTTTACGCTATTATAATAGAATCATAGAAGATTAGGGTTGGAAGACACCTCAGGAGGTCATCTATTCCAACCCCATGTTCAAAGCAGGACCAACCCCAACTAAATCATCCCAGACAGGGTTTTGTCAAGCCTGACCTTAAAAACCTATAAGATTGGAGATTCTACCACCTCCCTAGGTAACTCATTCCAGTGCTTCACCACCCTCCTAGTGAAATAATTTTTCCTAATATCCAACCTAGATGTCCCCCACTGCAACTTGAGACCATTGCTACTTGTTCTGTTATCTCCCACCACTGAGAACAGCATAGCTCCATCCTCTTTGGAACCTCCCTTCAGATAGTTGAAGGCTACTATCAAAATCCCCTCATTCTTTTCTTCTGCAGACTAAACAATCCCAGTTCCCTCAGCCTCTCCTCATAAGTCATGTGCTCCAGTCCCCTAATCATTTTTGTTGCCCTCTGCTGCACTCTCCAATTTTTGCACATCCTTCCTGTAGTTTGGGGCCCAAAACTGGACACAGTACTCCAGATGAGGGCTCACCAATGTTGAATAGAGGGAAATGATCATGTTCCTCGATCTGCTGGCAATGACCCTACTTATACAGCCCAAAATGCCGTTAGCCTTCTTGGCAACAAGGGCACACTGTTGACTTATATCCAGCTTCTTGTCCACTGTAATCCCTAGGTCCTTTTCTGCAGAACTGCTGCCTAGCCATTCGGTCCCTTCCCGGATCTGATGCCACAGAGACTTGCCTGTGTTCCTGTTCCCCGTTCCCTATTTCCTGTTCCCATTCCTCCCTTCAGACTATCCTAGTGAGAGAAGGCCTATACACAGTCTGACTGTGATTTTGATTCATTGTTTTTATACCCCTGTAAGTAGCTAATTAATAAAAATACACCTAAATTCTTAAAGTACAGGCTTTACAGGCAGGCCTGAATATCTATAATCTAATAGAAGTTGGTATGTTTATAGTTTGGAAAAAAGGAGATTAAGGGGGGACATGATAGTGGTCTTCAAATACTTGAAAGGCTGCCATAAAAAAATGGAGAAAAGTTGTTCTCTCTTGCCATAGAGGGTAGGACCAGAGGTGATGGGTTGAGATTACAATATAGAGGATTTAGATTAAATCTCAGGAGAAACTTCCTAGCTGTAAGAACGGTAGGACAATGGAAGAGAGGCCTTGAGAGGTTATGGAAGCTCCTTTGCTGGATGTGTTCCAAAGGAGGCTGGAAAGCCACCTGTGTGGGATGGTTTAGACCCAACAAATCCTACATCTAGGACCCTTGCGGTCCCTTCTAACCCTATGATTCTATGAATGGCTGAAATGACTGTAGGTGATTAGCTGTGCAGTAGGGACTAGGGAGCAAACTAAGGCATGGTGCAAAAGAAGAAGGGGGCATCCCAGGGTGCCTGGGGACATGCACTACATTGGGGCTGTAGCAGAGGCATAATCTTGAATCTTGGTTTTTCTGTGTCTCTGCAGAGAAGTACTGGCCCTTATGCAGCTCCACAGCAGCAAAGCTGTTCTGCAATCCCTGCGCACCCAAGTCTGGGCTTCAGACCGGCAGGCAAACTGTGCAAAATCAGTTCCTGTCCTGTTAGCTCCTGCAACCTTTTACTGACTCCTAGGCTTATCAGCAACACCCCCTGCAACCTGACAAAGGCAGGAGGACACTCGACAAATGTGTTGCAGTGTGGATCCCTCTCTCCTTCATGCTGCCTTGGAGAGTTCACATCTTCCAGAGAGAGAGCGGTCTGAGGCAGGATCTGGCCCCTGGTCACCACAGCATGTAGATAAAGACACTCAGCCAGGATTTGTCTAGTTACTTTAATTATTGGTGTTCCAGGCTGGCCTCTGAGGTCACTGCTCATTCAACGGACTTGTCTGCTTCCGTCCCAGTGAAAGATCTTTATTTATAGCCCTCCCCTGGTCCTATCCTCCTGTCACAATAACACACTTACTCCAGATAGGATGGTTTCCAGCCTGCGGAGGATGGTCAGAGATGGGCCTTGCAGAATGTGATTGCCCAGGCATGCTGTGTACACTGACAGCACTAGGGTTCATACTGCAGCCTGTGTGCTACATGGGAATGACAGGCCAGAGTGGAACCCAGAGTGGAACCCTGGGACCAGGCTGACTGTAAGTCACTGCTTGGCTGGTGCTATTGTTGTTATTAGCCCACAGAGGTTGCTCTAAGTTATGGTGGTTTCCCGGAGCCTGCATTGGGTTGCTCTGCTGGCCCAGTGAACTGGAGCAGGGAGCAGGCTGGCCCTGTGCCTGGCACACACCTGGCACCAGGGCTGTACAGCCTAGGGCTGCACAGGGGGGACCCACGCACTTTGAGATCCCTTACTGCTGCCTTTCCACACACTGCAGGTGAAAGAGATGCCTGTGTTCCACTTGAGCTGCAGGCTCTGGTGGCCTGAGTCTTCGTCCTTCCCCAGGCCAGTGATCCTGCAGCCAGAGTGTCTGTGTATTTTGCTTCCTCCAGTGGCTGGGAAGACACAAACCCAAAGCACTCTGTGCAAGGCACTGACTCACCTTGAGATAGCTCTAGCTGTGGGGCTTAACTGCTTTCAGATTGCAGCTGCTGATGGAGATGGATGGTTTACAGGAAGCAATCACACTCCTGGTGTCCTTCTCCATCTAGTGGCCAGTCAGAGATTAGGAAACAGATCAAAAGGCCCCTTCAATTTCATCTTCCAAAGGATGCAATGGACAAGACAGCTTTAGAAACCCCTGGAGATGCAACTTCTTCTGCTGATGTGCGTGTGGAGAGGGGAGGTATATTATACATATGGCAGCCGTTTGCGGACTTAAATGTGTTTATATGTTCATGAACATTGTAGGGGTCTGTGTGTGTTTCAAATACATCTTTCTGTGTTATAGGTAACTGTGTAGGTCTCTGTGTGTGTGTCATTGGGGGGGTTGCAGCTATCTGTGTGTGTTATAGGTCACTGTGTCTGTAATATGTGTGTGCGTACGTTGCAAGTCTCTCTGTATATGAAGGAGTGTGCACATGTATGTTTAGGAGGAGGGCCTGTCAGGAACTGTGAACATCCCTTCCAATGAAGTTGTCAGGGTGTAGGAGTAGGATTTTATGTTTGCATTTTGTATAATTTAGAATGAAGGATAAAGAATAATACGATGCTAATGTAGCATGTATTAAATGTATTATTGTATGATTTGACCATATCCTGCCAGCCACCCTTTTTGAATAGCAGAAAGGAATGGCCTAATGTGCCATTGGTAGAGATGCATCAGCCAGAATTTCTTTGTGACTAGACTGATTTCAAGACAGTAACAGACCCTTAAGGGTCACCACTTTGTTGTTGGTTTAGCATTTTAAACTAAGTTTGAATGAGGGATGTGTGTTAAGGGACAAGTGTGAAGGCCATCACTGAACCAGATGGTCTAGGGAGGAAACGGAGACATATGCAAGGGCACCACGTGGCTGCAGCATGCCCCTGTTGAAATATCAGCGGAGGGCAGATTGACAACGCTAAAGATGAGACAGGCACCTATCAATGGGGACAAGATAGCTGTGATCAAAACCAGCATGGGATAACTCCCTGAGAAACTTGATAAAAGAACAAGATAAAGAATGAGAAGGACAATTAAAGAAAACAAGCACTCGTCAAATAACAATTGATTACAGCATGAAGGTGCAAAACTCATTGGTCCCAATGAAGGAAAATCACTATATAAACAGGATGCCTTGCCAAGACTGCCAAGACTTCCCTGGAGCATCACCAGAACCCAGCTCCTACCTACCTGTGATCAGATTAGCTGGCCACTAGATTGATCCAGACTTTGGACTGGTAACTATAACATCGACTGGTGGAACAGAGTGTGTGTGTGTGTGTGTCTGTGATTGAATCATAGAAGAATAGGGTTGGAAGACACCTCAGGAGGTCATCTAATCCAACCCGCTGTTCAAAGCAGGACCAACCCCAACTAAATCATCCCAGACAGGGTTTTGTCAAGCCTGACCTTAAAAACCTATAAGATTGGAGATTCTACCACCTCCCTAGGTAACTCATTCCAGTGCTTCATCACCCTCCTAGTGAAACAGTGTTTCCTAATATCCAACCTAGACCTCCCCCACTGCCACTTGAGACCATTGCTACTTGTTCTGTCATCTGCCACCACTGAGAACAGAGTAGCTCCATCCTCTTTGGAACCCCCCTTCAGGTAGTTGAAGGTTGCTATTAAATCCCCCCTCGCTCTTCTCTTCTGCAGACTAAATAACCCCAGTTGCCTCAGCCTCTCATCGTAAGTCATGTGCCCCAGCCCCCTAATCATTTTCATTGCCCTCCACTGGACTCTCTCCAATTTGTCCAGTATCAGAGGGGCAGCTGTGTTAGTCTGGATCTGTAAAAGCAGCAAAGAGTCCTGTGGCACCTTATAGACTAACTGCATGCATCCGACGAAGTGAGTATTCACCCACGAAAGCTCATGCTCCAAAACTTCTGTTAGTCTATAAGGTGCCACAGGACTCTTTGCTGTTTTTCCAATTTGTCCACATCCCTTCTGTAGTGGGAGGTCCAAAACTGGAAACAGTACTCCAGGTGTGGCCTCACCAGTGCCGAATAGAGGGGAATAATCACTTCCCTCGATCTGCTGGTAATGCTACTATTAATACAGTCAAATATGCCCTTGGCCTTTTTAGCAACAAGGGCACACTGCTGAATCATATCCAACTTCTCAACCACTGTAATCCCCAGGTCCTTTTCTGCAGAACTGCTGCTTAGCCAGTAGGTCCCCAGCCTATAGTTGTGCATGGGATTCTTCCTTCCTAAGTGCAGGACTCTGCATTTGTTCTTGTTGAACATCATCAGATTTCTTTTGGTCCAATCCTCCAATCTGCATATTGAATACATATGCTAATTCTTGTATCTTGAATAAATACGTCGTATTACCTTTTCCCCTGAAAAAGATCCAGTGTGCTTCTTATAAGCAAAACGTGGGCAGTGTGCGGCTTCAGGGATGCTGAACTCTGATCTTATGGCTTGTGGATTCCTCTGTCGAACCCCAGGTGCTTTTGTTTTGCTTGTAACCTTTAAGCTGGACCTCAAGAAAGCTATTCTTGATGCTTAATCCTTGTATTTGCTTTTTTAAAATTTAGCAATAGCCTGAGTTCCCAGATGTATTTTCTTTCTTTTTTTAATTAATAAAATTTACCTTTTTAAAGAACAGAATTGGATTTTTTGTGTCTTCAAAGGTTTGTGCACGTTGTTTAATTAGCTGATGTCAACACCTGATTTCACTTTTTTTTCTTTCTCAGCTCTTCCCCGGAGCGGGTGTGAATGGGCTTGAGGGTAGCCCACAGGAAGGAATTCTCAAGTGCGCCTTCCTGGACACTAAAAGGCATTCTGCACTTGGGTGGTTGCAGCATCTACCAATTCAAGCAGAGAGAAAAGCCATAAGCTTGGGAGTTTAATACAAGCCTGGAGTGGCCAGTATTAATTTTTAGAATCCTTGTGGGCCCCCATCTTCTGCACTCGAAGTGCCAGAGTGGGGAATCAGCCTTGACATGGTGGCAGAGATGGGATAGAAGAGGTGATCCTTTCCATAACCCTTGGGTGTAAGCAGCAACAGCAAATCCAGGAGCTGTGCACCAGCTTCACGGCAATATTTTCAGACACCCTAGGACAGACAGAATGGGCATAACACTCCTTTGACACAGGTGATGCTTGACCAACTAGAGCCCAACCCTACCGCATGGCTCCTCAAGCCAAAACCACAATAGAAAGGGAGACCAAGGATATATTACAGATGGGTGTAATCCAGCCCTCTGAGAGTGCATGGGCCTCTCCAGTGGTTCTGGTTCCTAAACAAGACAGGGATATCTACTTTTACGTGGACTACTATAAACTAAACACTGTAACTCTATCCAATGCCATGCACAGATGAGCTATTGGAGAAACACCTTGGAAAACATAATCCTAACTATACATATACACACATATATATGCCCACAGCTTGAATACTGAGTGCATATGGGGCCGCCCCATCTCAAAAAAGATATATTGGAACTGGAAAAGGTTCAGGAAAGGGCAACAAAAATGATTAGGAGTATGGAACGACTTCTGTATGAGGAGAGATTAATAAGACTGGGACTTGTCAGCTTGGAAAAGAGGCGACTAAGGGGGGATATGATAGAGGTCTATGAAATGATGAGTGGTATAGAGAAAGTAAATAAGGAAGTGTTATTTATGCCTGTTCATAAAACAAGAACAGGAGCCATCAAATGAAATTAATAGGTAGCAGGTTTAAAACAAACACAAGAAAGTATTTTTTTCACACAACGCACTGTCAACCTGTGGAACTCCTTGCCAGAGGGTGTTGTGAAGGCCAATACTATAACGGGGTTCAAAAGGGAGCTAGCTAGATTTATGGCAGATAGGTCCATCAATGGCTAGTAGCCAGGATGGGCAGGAATGGTGTCCCCAGCCTCTGTTTGCCAGAAGCTGGGATTGGGTGATAGGGCATGGATCACTTGATAACCTGCCTGTTCATTCCCTTTGGGGCACCTGCCATTGGCCACTGTCAGAGGACAGGATACTGGGCTTGATGGAACCTTGGTCTGACCCAGTATGGCCGTTCTTATGTTTTTATGGGTCTAAAACCAGGGCAATGTCTCAGAGCAGACAACCTCGTCTGGGACTCCAGAAATACCCCAGCCATTGCACAGCACACAGAACCCAGACTGGGACCCCAGAAATACCCCAGCCATTGCACAGTGCAGAGAACCCCGACCGGGACCCCAGAAATACACCAGCCATGGAACAGCCCAGAGAACCTAGACAGGGACCCCAGAAATACCCCAGCCATGACACAGGGCAGAGAACCCAAACCAGGACCCCAGAAATACCCCAGCCACTGCACAGCGCAGAGAACCCAGACCAGGACCCCAGAAATACCCCAGCCATTGCACAGTGCAGAGAACCCCGACCAGGACCCCAGAAATACACCAGCCATGGAACAGCCCAGAGAACCTAGACAGGGACCCCAGAAATACCCCAGCCATGACACAGGGCAGAGAACCCAAACCAGGACCCCAGAAATACCCCAGCCATTGCACAGCGCAGAGAACCCAGACCAGGACCCCAGAAATACCCTAGCCATCACACAGTGCAGAGAATCCAGACCAGGACCCCAGAAATACCCCAGACATTGTGCAGTGTGGAGAACTATTATTAATTATTACTATTAGCCACAGAGTTAGTGGTACAGACAATGTAGAACCTAGGTCCCACGACACAGGTATCTCTATGTACAGAGCAAGGGGCCACCTACGTGTTGGAAATACAAATAATAAATAAATAGTAGAGGTTTTTTTAACTAGCAGTAACTGATTACCATTAACCATGTCAACACTCCTGTGAATGCTCATCCAGCCACTCTACAAATGTTGGCTGCCCTACAAAGAGGTGACTTGGGGGGAAGGGGGGGCATGCGGGGTCATGTGCCATCTCCCGCCCCCGGTTTGCTGCTTGGCTTGTACCGAGCATACTCACATGGTCTGCTCCCCCACTATTGGCAGGCACTGGCTCTCTGTGCTGGCTAGGCTTAACTCTAGGAGCTCTCCCACCAACTCCACGAGGAGTTGGCTTAGGCCCTGGCTGGGCATGGCTTGGAAAGTGCACGGATACAATGCAACTGTTCAAAACTCTGAAATGTTTCTGAAGTCGTTTTCCTGCGATCTACAGAGCCCCTGGAGAATCCACAAAGTTCTGGGGCGGGATAAGCCCCCACCGGGGGTGACATGAAGCACTCATTGGTAGCTGTCTGCCATCTGGAAGGCCTGCTGTGAGAACCCTCCACTAGGCCACACCATCTCCTCTCACTCTCGACTTCAGGATGGATTGTGAATCAGCCCAGAGGGGAGAGAGTAAAAGGAACCAGAGACAGGGGGAACCACAAAGGGCAAAGGCAAGAAAGAAGGAGCCAACCAGAGAGCAAGCAGAGACAGTCAACCTTTTTCTGACAAACCTCTGCAGAGCAGAGAAGTGCCGCTGGGTCTCGCACACCAAAACCAGTGCTCTAACTACCAGGTTATAGAGTCTTCCACTCACCCTAGCCTCCCTCTTCACCTGACCCCTGTGTTCTGTGAGAGGTTTTCAAGGGTATCATTTCCATTCAGAAATGAATTTTGAAACCTTGAAATATTTGATGCCATGGAATTGTTGTTCTCCAGCCAACCCTAATGGAGACAGAGACAGAGACAGAGAGCAGGTCATCTAATGCCAAAGCTAGGTGGAGTTACTTCTGCAGTTGTCTCTGAGGGAGATCCCAGATGCAATAGCCCAGGTCAGTGGTTCTCAACAAGGGGGTACACAGAGTTCTTCCAGGGGGTACATCAACTCATCTAGATGTTTGTCTAACTTTACAGCAGGTACATAAAAAGTACTAGCAAAGTCAGTACAAACTAACATTTCATACAGACAATGACTTGTTTATCCTGCTCTATATACGATACACCGAATATTTATATTCCAATTGATTTATTTTATAATTATGTGATAAAAATGAGAAATTTGTCAGTAACAGTGCTCTGAGACACTTTTGTAGTTTTATGTCTGATTTTGTAAGCAAGGAGTTTTTAAGTGAGGTGAAACTTGGGGATAAGCGAGACAAATCAGACTCCTGAGAGGGGTACAGGAGTCTGGGAAAGTTGAGAGCCACTTGCCTAGGTCATTAGTTTTGGCATCAGTTATTTTTCCAGAATAAGTGCTGATGCAGTTTCTTTCACTGATTTGCTGAGAGGAGGAGGCTCCGAGTTCTTCCAGTGACAAAGGCGATGTCTTTAGAGAACCACAGTTGCTTAGGCAGGTTTACAGAAGTAGCTAGACATGGGGGAGGCCATGTACAATCCTAATTTTGGCCAACCCATAGTTTAACTGTGGATGAGATGGGAAAACTAAAGAGGAGAGAATAACATCCCTCCATCTAGAGAGCACCGATTGGCCGGCAAGTCCAATAAATGCAGGAAAGAGAAGCTGAAATGTCTGCCAAAGCCAGGACTCAGCGGCATAACAAAGTCTGACTGAAGTTAGACTTATAGTTAGGGCCCTACCAAATTCATGGTCCATTTTGGTCAATTTCACAGTCATAGGATTTTAAAAACAATAAATGTCATGATTTCAACTATTTAAATCTGAAATTTCATGGTGTCACCATGCTGACATCAGGCCACCCCGCTGCAGAGACAAATGACGCTGGTTTATATTCTCCGGGGCAGGGGTTATTTGTCATTATTGCATTAGTGCTAATCTCCTGTTTATTTTAAGTGGGTGAATGATTCCCCTTTGATTCCTCATTACCATGCTTTGATGGCCTGGCTCCAGGCAGCGGCATGCAGGGCCGGCTTTAGCCAGTGCGGGGCCCCATTCGTGAGACATGTACTCTCCGGGTGGCATTTTGGATTTCCGCGCTCCGGCAGTGGTAGCGGAGCCGCGGGGCTCTGGCCGCGGGAGATGGGCAGTCGCACTTGCCACTCTTGGGCCAGGGGACCGGGGCCATGGAGTTGCAGGGCTCCGCAGAAGGAGCGGGGATGCAGGGTTGTGGGGCTCCGACTGGGGTAGCGGGGCTGCGGGACTTGCCGCGCTCAATCGGGAGAGCGGGACCGTGAGGTTGCAGGGCTCTGGCCGGGGTAGCAGGGCCGCGGAACCTGCCGCGCTGCAACCGGGGTTGCGGGGCTCTAGCTGGGGTAGCGGGACCGCGAGGTTGTGGGGATCCGGCCAGAAGAGCGTTGCTGCGGGATTGTGGGACTCTGGCCAGGGTAGCGGGGCCATGGGGCTTGGGCAAGGGCTGCGGGACTTGCCGCGCTTGGCTAGGGGAGCGGGACCGCGGGGTTGCGGGGCTCCTGCCTGGAGATCAGGGCTACGGAGTTGCAGGGTTCTGGCCGAGAGAGCTGGACTGCCGGGTTGCGAGGCTCTGGCCTGGGTAGCGGGGCCCTGTGGTTCCGGCCGGGAGAGCAGGGCTGCGGAGTTGCGGGGCTCTGGCCGGGGTAGTGGGGCTGCGGGACTTGTTGCCCTCCAGCCTGGGGAGCAGACCGTGGGGTTGCGAGGCTCCGGCTGGGGGAGCAGGGCCAAAAGGCAAAAGCTGACATTAACACTGTTTTGGTCTGTGTGTTACTTGACATCGTGTATTCAGTGTCACCATAGAAGGGAAGGGCTCTACATAGACAGAAATTTGCCTGGGCATCAGTAGAAAATGTTAAGTAAAATTTGCTTTAAAAATTAAACCCGGCGCTTTGTCATCTTGTGTCATCATTTTTATTTCTTAGTTTTCAGCTATTTAAGTGAACTCTAAAACTTTCATACTGACTGTTTACTATCTGCCTTTGCATCTCTCTAATCTCCTTCATAACCATCATTGACTTTTTTTCCATTTTAATACTATCCCATAGTATCAGAGACAGTGAGAAAACTAGCAAATAAAGGTACATGACTATCTTTCTATCTGTATAGAAAATGATAGATATACAAGCATCTGTCTCACATAGAGAGATGTGATGTATTCCCTGCAGCCAGGGCTGGCTTTAGGAAGTGTGAGGCCCAATTCGAACAGTTTTGACAGGCCCCCGTCAGGGAAGACTTAAAAAAAGACAAACACACATGTAAAAAAACATGTGGGGCTTGTACTCACTGGACAGTGCTCCGAGTCTTCGGCGGCACTTCGGTGATGGGTCCTTCACTTGTTCCAAGTCCTCGGCGGCACTGAAGGACCCGCTGCCCAAGACCCAGAGCAAGCGAAGGACCCACCACCAAAGACTCAGAGTGAGCAAAGAACCCGCCACCGAAGACCCAGAGCGCCGCCAGGTGAGTAAAAATTAAAAAGGCTCCTCTAGCCAGGGAAGGGATTCTCATGGGGTGCGGGGCCCTCTTAGGCTTGGGGCCAATTCGAGGGAATTAGTGGAATAGGCCTAAAGCCGGCCCTGGTGGCATGTATGGCTGACATAGCTGGAACACTGCTGGTCTGTGCAGCTTCTCTTTCAGAGAGGAGTTTCTGCAGGGCTGAGCAGGGCCCTTCTGCAGTCTTTAGATGCCAGCGTGACTCTCCAGGGACCTGAGGTGGGCAAATGCCAGAAAAGAACCCTCATAGTGTTAAGTGTGCAGTTTCTTGGTAGTCTGGAGCCTTGGACTGTAAACGGCTCTGCTGGGAGTCAGAGGTGCCTTTGCTTTGATGGGGCGCATGTCTCCAATTGCTCTCAGAATGGCATGTGCAGTGGCAGTTCCAAGGTCCCTTTTGGCTTGGGCTGGTCCTTTCGCCAGTGCCCCAGGGCAGGCTGTAGAGAACTTAGCCAGAAATGGTGCCATGATGTCACCTTCCCTCCGGGTGATGCCCCGCTGAGTGTCCCTCTGCCACAGCCCCCACCCCGGTCTAGTGCTGCAGACCCAGCTGAGCCCAAAACCTGTCTCTGATGCATCTGTCCGAGGGTTGTGCTCAAGAACAGTATTTGGGCTTGCTGCCTTTTCCTGGCGCTAGGGCATGAGGGAACTTCCAACCAGCAGAGTCCCTCCTGTGTCAGCATCATGTACTAACCACCAGTCCCATGAAGTTGTTAGTGTGTCTCCATTGGTTTTATTTCATATCCAAGGCTCTGGGCATGAGGCCAGGCTGGGAACCCTAGAGAACTGATGAGGCTCATGGGTTTTCGAAGAGGAGCTTGCAAAGCAAGGGAAGCAAAAAGTCTCCTCCTAGAGACACGACCTTCATGGGGGGATCACCCCACTGGGTTCACGCAGTTCCAAGGCCTCTGGTACCCACATCCCTCCAGGGTCGGTCACAACCACACTGTTTCCAGTGAGTTTGGCTCTTTTCTCTTGGAAACACACAGATAAAGAGTGGAAGGAGGGTGCCCTCTAGTGGTGGTCCAGTATTTAAACACCTATAGACTCGTGTGATCTCAGTTACCCCAGTATAATTCCACTGGGCTCTGTGGAGCGACTCCTGATTTAGACCAGTGTACATGGGATCAGCATTTAGCCCTTAGCTCTGACACTAGGCACCTGATTTGTGTATCAGACCTTATGCTATGTAAATCTGGAGTAGCCTCAATCCCAGCACATGAGAGATCTGCATCATGCTGTATGCACAGTGGAGGAGGTGTTTGCCATGGTGTGCTGTTTGTAATTTCCTGGGAATTACATTTTACATGGTGACTGGCAGGTGTTTGGTTCTCCACACGTGGCCAGACCTTGCCACTAAGCTGTGTCCATTCCTGATCAGACTATGTGAACTGGGGCTGCTGCATGTGGGGAAGATCACAGACATGTCATTGGGCCTGGATAAACCCCATTTATCGTCTCTTACCTCATCTTTATCCCAAAGCTGCTGTCCGGGCTGCTGAGCCAGCTCCATATCTGGGTGACCCTACAGTAAGCGGGAGAACATCTACATATCTTAGTAGCATATGGAGGCAGATAGTCCCCAGGTTAATTGCAGCGCTCCTAATTGGTCAGCTTGCAGAGACAGACAGTGCAGTGGGAAATTTGGAGACCCAGAGAGCTTTCCCCGTCCAAACCTCTTGTGATGAACAAAACCATCTGGCTTGGGAGATGGAGAGCAAAGGCCAGTGCTGATGAGAAATGACATGCCACTCGAGAGAGCACTGTACAGAGGGAGTGGGACACTGAGCCAGGACTGGGAGAGCAATCTGAGCCCCACACACAGACATGGGCCGTCACCCACAGCACAGCACAGTGCCTGCAGCCAGTGACCCAGAGCAGGGAGGGCACTTACAGCCCACTCTGCCTGCCTGTGATATCAGCTGTCCGGAGACACGTAACCTTGGCTTGCACATATCTTCCCTGCTGGCTGGGGAACAACACAGCAGCTGGGACAGAGTCTGGCAGCACGTCTCAAGCCTCTAATGCTTTCAGCACACACTGCTGCCACCAGCCTCTGGGCTATCAAACCAGGTGCCAGTCTCCCAAGAGCCCCAGGGAGAGGCTGAGCTCACTAGGAAACGCCTTCGTCCCAGCGCCCAGCGCTCTCAGTTCAGCACTGGAGACCAAGCCTCAGGGAAGGGCTTGATGCTCGTATGCCCCTCTCGTGCTTGGCAGCCCTGCTGGGATCTCAGGGTCCAGCAGGGACGCGGGACCGGTGGGCATTAGCCTGCAGCTCCACACACACAGCACTCTCCACTCATCGCACGGGAGAGGGTGTCAGACTTGGTCTCACTGCTGGGAGTGGGTGGCTTGGTCCTGCGGGGGCCTGGCACAGGCAGACTGGCTCAGGAGCACATAAGCATGTATGCACGTGTGTGTGTGCATGCAAGTGTATGTACACATGCATGTGTATGTGCACATGTATGTGTGTGTGGTAGGAGATATTGGTGGGTTCCTCTGCTTTTAAACTAGAGCATTCAGTCTGTGCTAGCAAACCCAGCAGGTGTCACAGCTTGCACTCGCCCCCAGTGCAGAATAGGGGCTAAGCTGGGGAACAGCTAGAGGCTCCGAGGATGTAGCACTACAGTGGAGAGTGCCAGGGCCCTTCCACACCTGGCCAATGGCAGCCTGTGACATGCTGTGAACAGCACGCTGCTGTAGACACATCTATAGCCCCACCGACTACCCTGGAGTTATGCAGGGTTTGATTTGGCCCATAAAGGTCACAGGGATGATGTGTGCCTGGGCCCAGCCTCCCCAGCCCAGTGGAGACAGGAAAAGCCAATCAGTCTGGGAGTGCTGGAGAGCTGTGTGCCTATGCCTGATGCTGCCAAGCAGAGGCAGCTCCCTCTCTCGCCCTTATCTGGAGCAGTCTGCAGGGGCTCTGTGCTACGAGCAATCTGCACTGAGGGGGCCCTAGGGCACTTCTCTCCAGATCTCCCCTACCCACAGAAGAAATAACGGCCCTAGTTAAGCTTATGGGGGAGCCCCCTGCTCTGCTGTGCTATAGCTCATCCTTCTGGCCCTTCCATCCCTCGAGCCAGGGCTGCCCCTGACTTGAGCTGGGCTGGGCTCACCCGTGTTCCTTTAATTCCTGTTGGCACTGTGCTTTGAGCTGGCCAGAGCTGGCTGCTTTGACCTGGGACCTGGATGCCAGTATCAGGGCCATGAGTGCAGTGCATGCAGCTCCATGTTTGTGCCCTGGCAGGCCTGGCTGGGAGAAGCACCTGCTGCTGGGGGACTAAGCCAATGCAAGCATCATAAAGCAGTAAAGAACATTAACCAAATTAATTTTAGATGGGTTAATTCATATAATTGGCAATAGTCACTGAAAATGGGAGACAGCAGTTAGTCTCATACCATCTGCCTGAGCTATAAAATTAGGCCATTGTGGTGCATGTCGCTTCCAGTTTGCATTAGTGTGCAACCAGCTGCGACAAATCACAGCCATTCTTTTCCTCAGGCTAGGAGCCTCTGTGCTGGGGTTTATTCTGTGAGCACCCAGCTGGGAGTTACGGGGCCAGACCGTTAATGGGGGTGATAAAAGGAAACATCTTCTTAAAAATTGTCTCCTCTCGTCTCCCTAACATGGTGCTCTCAGGTTGTGTGAATGGGGTGGCAATGAAGGAAGCATGTGGCATGCTTTCCTACAAGAAGCGAGCTGCAGCCTGGGTGCAATAATTGCAGACAGTCATACGCTGGGCACAGCAATTTTATCATGGCCTGTGTCAATGGTGGCTCTAAACCCCATGTTTGCTTGCCGACGGTATGAATGAAATTGCTGCAGTTGGAGGAAAGCCCCCAGGTGAACATTTGCTGTGAGCTAAATGCAACTTCCAGGACAGGGATGTTTTTTAATTAATTTTTGTACAAGAAAACATCACGCTGGTGAGATGTACCTCATTAGCCACCCTGCAGACTGGCGTCTTCTACTCAGCAGGAAAGCAGGTGCAGGCCGGGCAGTGGCAGGGTGAGATTCCCACACAGCCCCTCCACTAGCTGCCCTGCCCCGTGCCCAGGCCTGCTGCGGGTGGAGTTCCATGGCCCTGTTCATTCTGACCCACTGCTGGCCAGGCTGATTGGCATAGGCCTTTGTGATGTGGATCCCTGTGCCATAAGGAGCTGGTGTGAGCTTCACTCCTCTCAATTCACACATGCCCTGTAGGAGACGCACCCGCTCCTAGCAGCCTCTCCTCCTCTAGCAGCCCGTGCCGACAGCTCCTATGGCCCTGAGGTGTCTCCCTTCTACAGACTCAGCCCTCCAGTCAGGTCCTTGTAAGCCCCCCTTCCAGGGTGAACAAAAAGTCCAGTAAACTACAATCAAACAGACATCAAATACATCCCTGCCCTAAGTAACTGCTCCAGACTCCTCACCCCTTCCACTTGACAGGGTTGTCCTCCCGCTCCAGTGCAGAGTCACACCTCCCAGGGTTCGTTCCCTAGCCCAGGTCCTTCCCCTTGTGTCAGGGCTTTCCCACATTACCTTTCCCATGGCCAGCAGGGGAACGGGGTCTTCCTCTCCTCTGAGCATCAGTCGATGGACCTTGCGACAAGCAGTTAAGCTCTGCTCCCACGGCCACCCCAGACTCCTTCCTACCTGTCCCTCACAGTCACAGTCTGTGCTGCAGGGATGCTGTGGGTTGGACACTTACTCTGGCGGTGGCCCTACGCCCTCAGACTCTAGGTGGCAGGGCCCTTCTTCCCAGCATTAGGACACCCCCCGCTCGTGGGGGTTATGATCCCTCCCTCCCAGTGCAACCTGCAAGGCCTCTTGGCTGGTGGGGTCCCACTGGCTGGGCCCTCTGCCCAGAGTCCCCCTTCGCTCTGCCCAGCTGCTCACTGCACTCGGCTCTGGAATGCTCCAGCCCTAGCTCCAGCTCCAGCTCCAGCTCCAGCCTCAGCTCCACTCACACTTTTCTTCCAGTTCCCTGGGCTGCTCCTCTGGCCTCTCCGGCTCCACCCCAAGTGGAGCTCAGGCTCCTGCTCTCCTTAGCTTTGCCCACTCTGGCTTAGGCAGCTCCCCTCATATGGCGGACGGTACCCTCAACCTCCTGACTCCCTCACTGGCCTGCCTGCCCTGTCAATCAGGCTGACCTTGAGTGTTGGCCCCTCCCCATTGCCCCAAGACTGTCAGTCTCAGAGTCCTGGTTTCCCACAGACCCTTCCCCTTTCTTTTGGTACTGGGAGATGGCCAACCAAAACACCCCCACTGAGTTTCAGTAAGAGACCGACAGCACTCTTACATTTGGCTCAGGCTCCTGTTAGCCCTTCCATTGCCGGTTGAGGTCCCCCTCCTGCCAGCAGACTGTGGTCACTGGCAGTGACTCCTGTGGGTTCACAGCCAGGAGACACCCATGATTTTCTAAAAGCTTCTAGTGGTTACCTCGGTGAGGGAAGCAGCCAGGGTCAGGAAGTGGGCATGGGAACGAACAATAACCTCCGCACCTGGCCCTGCCAGGGGGCTGTAGGGGCAGAATGCAACGGCCCCACTCTGCACATGGGGCTTTCCTGCAGCCAGCACCCAGATACAGTCTGGCCTGCTGAGCAAAGAACAAAAATGAAAACCTGGAGGGCTCCCACTGTGCGCAGGACATGCCCTGCCCCAGGGGCCTGGAGCCCTGGGCTGCTGGAGACCAAGCTTCTGCTGCAGTTTAAGGATTCGATTCTGCTCTTGGAGCTGCCAGGGAAGATGGGTGACTCCAGCTACATGGCTGTGAAGCCTTGGTCAGCGGGCTCAGAATCGGGCCCTGTAAATGATTCATGGGCCAATCCCAGAGAGGAAGCGGCTGGCTCACTACCCTCAACCAGCTGACAGTCATCTCCCCCCTACTCCTGCCACATCCCTGTCAGTTACAGGAATCATTAGTCATTTCTGACACTGTTTTTTATGAGCAAATGAGTAGCAAATGATTAGCTTTCCCTAATTCCAGACTCAAACAAGCTATTTCATGCTGTAATTACAGGCCATATAAAGAGCTGAATTGACAGACACAGCAGCCTTGTAACTGTGTTCAGCAGCCAGGCCTGGTGAACATGCAGTATGTAACCTTACCCAGCAATGATCAGAAGAATCTTCCTCGCCAGCCCTCGAGCTGCATTCTGCCTGCAGTAGCTGTAGGACAGGTCTAAGAGGGAAGCGGAATTGGGGATCATGTGAGCCGGTTTGGAGGAGGTGGGCAGGCAAATAGTTCCCAGTGTGCTGTGTGTGAGGCAAATGCTTTCCTGGGAACAGGGCTGGCTCCAGGCACCAGCATTCCAAGCTGGTGCTTGGGGCGCGAATCTTCAAGGGGCGGCAGTCCCTGTTGTTTTGCCCCCAGCAGTGTGCTGAATTGCCACCACGGACAGTGGGGGCATCCGTATGCCTTTAGGGTGGCATTTACGTTTCCGCAGTGGTGGCAGTTCGGCAGCTTCTGTATTTAGCTGTCCGAGGCGGCTTCAGCTAAACAGAAGCTGCCGCCGAATTGCTGCTGCCACGGAAACGTGCCTGCCACCCTAGGGGCACATGGACTGCCCCTGCTGCCTGCGGGGGCATTTCGGTGCGCTGCTTGGGGCGGCGAAAACTGTAGAGCTGGTCCTGCCTGGGAAGTTGCCAGCATGGCGTGATGCAGCTACCCTGCATGTTAGCCCGGGAGGCAGCCCGCCTAGACTCCAGCTTGCAGGAGGGCGTGCACTGTCCTGCTTCAGCATGCTGACAGTCTCTGGAAGCCTGGCTGTGCAGAACGAGCTGGGGCACAGCACGCCGTGCTGCTGTGTTACAAGGCAGGGCAATTCTGAGTACAGCCTTCAGTATCCTAGCAGGGGGGCAATGCAGCTCCTGACTGGGTGTAACTGGAGCACCAATGCAGTGAGTCCTGCTGTTCTGAGCCGTTCCATCAAGAGCAATCCTTGGGCCGATGAAAATCTTCCTTCATCTTGCTTGGGGCAAAATGCTCAGGCCTGGACTGGAGTTAGAGGAACTGTATGTTCATTGCACAGAAACACCTTGCAAAGGTGCTGATCAGCCTGCCAGTCCCTGGTCTTGCTGACTTGCCCAGTGCTGTCTGATTTGGGTGGGGTGCTGAAAGTCCAAGAACAGGGGTTTGGGCAGAGCTGATTCTAGGACATTAGAGGCCAATGGACACAAACCCTGGCTGCTCCCCCAGTCCTGCAAGCTCCCTCAGCCATGCTGCTGTCAGCTGCGCATTGGCTACTCGCTGGGGAAAGGCCATGGCATGGGAGATAGGGTGCAGGTGAAGGAGACAGGGAGACCCAGAGCTTGGCCATGTGCCAGCCCGAGGCTCAGCACCACTAGGCATTTCAGTCACATATCTGGATTTGCCCTAGGCCCCATGCTTTGGCTTTAGCCACCCACTGCTGAGAACTAGAGCTGTCCCCTTTCAGGCCCATTGGACCTGGCCCAAAGTGAGTCCAATTCCAGCAGCTCTGCCAGCAAGGGGCCTCCTGAACTAGAACAGCCACATTCGTGTGCACTCCCTCACATGTGGCTGCTCACTCATGCATGCACACACGTACATGCTCGCTCACCAGGGCTTGGGCAGCTGGCATTTCAGCACTGCCCCAGCTGCATGGAATGGGGGAAAGGCTGGGCAAGTGATGCCCTCTGTACCCACACCCAGGGGCACGGGCCTCGCTCCCTGGCAGGCTGACAGTTACACCCCACGCTGGCCGTGTCCCCCCTACCCCTGTGATATCGCCCTGCCTG
The DNA here is from genome assembly GCF_025201925.1 of Gopherus flavomarginatus. Classification (NCBI taxonomy): domain Eukaryota; kingdom Metazoa; phylum Chordata; order Testudines; family Testudinidae; genus Gopherus; species Gopherus flavomarginatus. Next base: position 53,743,034 of record NC_066624.1, read on the forward strand.
GGAGCTGTCTGGTGCAGATCAGGGCTAGGAATCCAAGGAATCAGTTGCTTGTAGTGACTGCAATGCCAATCCAGAGCTTTGCCCCTGGCTGGCACCATGCCCTTTGGCAGCCATGCAGCATGAGTCCCCTGGGCCCAGACCAAAACCTGTTCCCTGCAGCTGCCTACCATCACTGCACTTGTCCCTGCAGCCCAGCCATGGCCAGGCCCTGTGTGGGGCTGCAACCGTGCACAACCCGCTGATACAGCATCCTGCCTGCAATAGATGTGGCAGGCACTCAGCATCCTTAGCTCCTTGTAGGATTGGGGCATGTGACCTCACCTGAGACAGTCCAGCCAATCGGAAAAGCGGTGGGGAGAGGAGCTGCCAGGAGAAGAACTCCTAAACACTGGAGACAGGATGCAGGCGTCACCCCTGGCCTTGCTGGCTGTTATCACTTAGCTTGTGCACTAACCTGGGATATTCCTGCAGACCTGGGAGCAACTTCCCCCAAACTATGAGACCTCGACCTGCTCCCCTGGGAAGACCCCCCACCCAGCCAGCCCCACTGTGGGGTCGCAACTGGGCTTAGAATATGGTGGAAGCTGAGCCCAAGGTTGAATACTGGAGAGTTACTAGTGATTATTAAATACTCAGTGGCAGAGCTGGGCCTGACCCGACCCCCAGACTCAGAAGACTGAGACCTGGCTCTGGGTTTTGTGGCTTGAGCCCATCTCTGCCCCACATGGGCCTCCTCATTGCTGAGTCCCATGCAGACAGAACCAGAGAGGGAGGTGAAGGGGCTGCCTGACCCCCACCAGTGAAACCATGTCGATAGTGCACCCCAGCTCTCAGTGTTTCCCCAGACCAGGTGCTCTGCCCCAGCACCCAGGAAGGTTTCCAGGGAGGAAGGTGAAAGGGCATTTAGGAAATGCTGCTTTGGGTTCAGCCCCAGGTTCCTGGCGGTAGCCATAGGTAGAGCAACTTGTGCTACTGGCAGCAGCATAACACCATGTCCAGCAGCAGGCACCCAATCCCTATAGCCAGTGTGATTGTTGGCAGAGCCCCGTAAGACAACTGGGCCAATCCTACACATTCCAGAGCCAACACATGAACCTAGGGGCACAGCTCTGCCCGCACAGCCACAGACAGGGGAGCTGGAAATCCTGCACTGGGCTCTGAACAACAGCACATCCAAGCTGGGGCAGGCTCCTGCTCAGCAGCTGCCCTCCTGTGCACGAACTCTTTCCTGCTGAATGTGACCCTGCCCATCTGCCTGCCCACCCTCCTGCCTGCCCATGTGTATGCCCATCATCCTGTCTGCCCACCTGCCTGCCCACCCTCCTGTCTGCCCACAGGTAACTGGGCTACTTTCCAGGGAATCTTGCATCCAAAAATGCAGGGCCAAGTCCAGGGAAGTCTGATTGGGCTAATTCCCACCTTCAACCACCTCAGCACATCTGTACCACCCCTACTGTCTGTCTAGTGATTGATGCCAAAGTAGCTTATTCTCTCTCCTTACATTATCTTCCCAAATTCACCCTTTGCCCACAGATTCAGGATGGCCTCGTCCTGGTTTTGCCTTCCTGTGGACTTCCCTTCCCCTGCTGATTTGAGTGTAAATGTGGCTTCCACTGGTTTTGGTCACATCTTGGTTAATTTCATTGGAGATGGGTCAACAGCTTCCTTCCCTCCAGTTTCTCCCTGTGTTTGGTCACACACTTCAAAGCATAATATCAGTGAATCTCCATATTTCCTCATTTAGGCCAGGGCTACACTCCAAAGTTAGGTTGATCCAGCTATGTTGCGCAGGGGTGTGAAATATCCACACCCTGGAGCAGCCCAGTTAAGCTGACCCACCCTCGGTGTAGACAGTGCTAGGTTGAGAGTAGAATAATTCCATCAACCTCGCGCCTCTCAGGGAGGAGATTAGCCGACGGGAGAACCCCTCCTGTCACTGGGGTGAGTGTGTACACTGAAGGGCTGCCTGGCTTGCCTCTCTGACAAGCTAATACACTTTCCTTTGTCTAGGGCAGACCAGTCACATGCACACCTTGCCAAGCACATTGAGAACATGCTTTTAGCGCACATCCACAAATCTCTGTACACACATCATGAAAGAATATTAATGATCAGTGAGTTCATAGTTTTCCAGTGAGGTCTTACATGACACCACTGAGATTCAGATTATGACAACAGCACATTAGATGTAGTCAGTATGTCAGGCCTAAGAAGAGCAGTGAACCAGCATTGGCAGACTGTGTCATGCCTGACAACAAGGGGATGAAGTGTGGCACAAAGTGGGCACTAGCCATGCAGACCCTCCAAGACAGCCATTGCCCCCTTGCTGTAGCCTGTTCCCCTCCTGGCCATTCCACCCCCCAGCATGACATAGGTGGAAACCAGGGCAGTGGCTGCTCCTGTGAAGAAGCAGAGCTGGCTCTCCATGCCCTGTGCTTTGTTCCTGCCCTTCATCAAACTGCTGCTTGGCTCTTGACATTTACATGGAAAAGGACTCAGCAAATCTCCCTCTAAGGGACTGCCTTGGCATCTGGCTGGGCATCTGTTTTCATACATAATTGCCTCTATGGGCCTGCAGTGATCCTGCTCCTGTCTCCTCCCCTGCATGATCTCAATCTGCTCTGCACAAATGTAGCTCCGGCACAGCCTCTCATCTGTGCACGCTAACAGTGTGTCAGGGGCTTTGGTTTCAAACTGCATTGCATCTGCAAGAGCCTTGGCAAAAACAACTGCAAACATGCCAAGAGTCATAGAACCAGAGCAGAGGCAAGCAGGGTGGGTGAGGAGTGGGCAAGCATGTAGGACTGTGAATGTCCCTCAGCTCTGAGCCCCACAGCACATCCCCATTCAGCGCCACAGACCCACAACATGTGCTGAGATACAGCCTTGCTGAACCGGAGCTCTGCGGAGCAGCCACAGCCATGCCCAGAGCAGTGCTGAGCACAAATCCCCACTGTTGCTGATCCAAAGCTTCCACAAACATTTAGCTCCATCTTGACCCATCCCCAGAGCTTCTGGCATCCCCCCAACACACACTCAACTTCAGTGATAACAGAAGGATTTCGCTCACATTGAATCCTCCCTTTGCCTGGACCCCTGGCCAGGAGGTGACATTCTATGGTGCATTCATCTAGCAGCCTCATCCATGTGTGAGCTACTGTGCCACTGCTTTCTGGTCTCTCTTCCAGATAGTCTGCAGGTCTGATCCTACAGAGCCACTTTCGTTGTGCACAGAGCACATGTTGGTGATGTACTTAACAGGCAGTGAGGGCACAGGCCCTAGATGCATGGAGCGCATGAGTTGGGCATGGAGTATGCTGCTTTGTGGCAGCATTGCATGCAGGCCCAGGGGAGAGACAGATCCGGGTGCTTTGTCTCTGGGGAGCTTTGGTGGAACAGTAGCAGTGTGGATCAAAATCAGTGTGGCTTTTGTGGGAAAACAATCAATTTTATTTACATTTATTTAAATTATATGTTTTTCTTTTAAAAAGTAACCTGTTTACAATGAAATCTGAATTTAATTCAAAATATGTTAAGGCCCAAACTTATTATAATCTCATAAAACATTTACATAACAAAATAAATATGCTGAATCCATGAGCCTCTATCATAAACTTTGAATTAAAGGCTGTTTTTTAAATGTAGAGAATCAGGTGGAAAACAACCAATTTCAGAAGTCAAGCTGTATAAATATGGCCCAATAGGTCCTGTGCTGTATTAAAGGCTTGATGTTGTGGGGACCCAGGGGCAGCGTTGCTGGGCATGGGAGACTGACAAACTCATCACAGGTGTTGGGACCCTCCCTCTGACTACAGGAGATGTCTTCATGTAGCTTATCAGGATCATCCACTGAGTCCACGTGGGTGGTCTCATATTCCTACTTTAATAGCTTTTCCCTACCTGAGCTCTGATTGAGAACTGAGCTAAATTATGAATATTTATAACTTCACCCACCATGGAAACTCATTTTCCAGCTCATGGACAAATTCTGATTTGCCCAGTAATTACCAGCCCTTGCTTCTGGGCCCTCAAGTAAATGGCTTAGCTCTGTCCCCTCCGCAAGTGTGCACAGACCCTGTCATAAACAGATAAGTAAGAGTTAATAGAACAGAAGTACTTTATATCTCTTTGACTGTAAAGGGTTAACAAGTTCAGTAAGCCTGGCTGTCACCTGACCAGAGGACCAATCAGAGGACAGGATACTTTCAAATCTTGAGGGAGGGAAGTTTTTGTGCTGTGCTGTTAGTTTTGGTGGTTGTTCACTCTGGGGGCTCAGAGGGACCAGACATGTAACCAGGTTTCTCTCCAATCTCTCCGATACAGGCTCTTATAAGTTCAGACTAGTGAGTACTAGGTAGATAGAGCGAGTTAGGCTTATGGTTGTTTTCTTTATTTGCAAATGTGTATTTGGTTGGAAGAAGTTCAAACGTGTGTTTGGCTGAAAGGAGTTCAAATTGGTATTTTGCATAAAAGATTTTAATTTGTACTTGTATACTTAGACTGGGAGGGTATTCCCAGTGTCTATAGCTGAAAGACCCTGTACCTATTCCATTTTAAATTTACAAAGATAATTTTTACTGTTTTTTCTTTCTTTAATTAAAAGCTTTTCTTGTTTAAGAACCTGATTGTTTTTTTATTCTGGTGAGACCCAGGGGACTGGGTCTAGATTCACCAGGGAATTGGTGGGGAGAAAGGAGGGAAGGGGGAGAGAGAGGCTGATATCTCTCTGTGCCAGGATTACTGTCTCTCTCAAGGAGAATCTGGGATGGGGAAAGAGAAGGAGGGAGGAAGGTGCATTTTCCTCTCTGTTTTGTGATTCAAGGAGTTTGAATCACACAGTGATCTTCCAGGGTAACCCAGGGAGGGGAAGCCTGGGAGAGGCAACGGTGGGGGAAAGGGTTTACTTTCCTAGTGTTAAGATCCAGAGGGTCTGGGTCTTGGGGGTCCCCGGGCAAGGTTTTGGGGGACCAGAGTGTACCAGGCACTGGAATTCCTGGTTGATGGCAGCGCTACAGGTTCTAAGCTGGTAATTGAGCTTAGAGGAATTCATGCTGGTACCCCATCTTTTGGATGCTAAGGTTCAGAGTGGGGAATTATACCATGACAGACCCCTTGTTTAGAATGCACCTGGAGCATTAGCTCATGGTGGGAGTATTTATCAGTCACATTTTTACGGGTAGTGCTGCACTTCTGAAATGATTTGTCATTCCTCAGTATAACCAAATATCCAGATGGAGATTTCCTGTTTAAGAGTCAAGTTTTGTTTTGAGGTATTTATGAATTTTAACATTTAAAAAATGTTTTTTCCCAAGCTATTTGGTCTGCTGCTAGAGATAAGGGTTTAAATAGATTGAGAATCCTTATGTTTTATTCATTATTTTCCCTGGAAAGCTGGGCTTAGAATGAATTCTCCTTTAAACAGTGGGACGAACAGTTGCAGTAGGAGGAATCTGTCATTTACAATCTCGTTTTTTAATGCAGTGCACTGAGGCATAGTGAGTGACAGTGACTTTTGTTACCACTGTCTTTCAGGGCCCTGTTCAGACATAAGAGGTCTGAATGTCCGTCATCTGCAACGTCTACAACTTCTGAGTCATCCACTGATACCACCCGCAGTGCTGCAAATAAGCGTATGTCCCACAGTAAATTATCTGTGCATGCTGTCTGAAGTGGCTCATGAACATGGGTGCTAACCTAAAGGCAGATTTACAAACCAGGGCACAAGCCCCAAACTTGGTGCATGTTCTGTAATTAGGCTTCACTAACCAAGAATCAAGTGTGAATGCCTCAAGAACTATAACAGCATTAACACAGCATCAAAGACAGTCCCCTTGGGCACTGGTTTATCTTGCCACCTGGCAAGCCTGTCTTTCTGACAGATGGTCCCTGACACCAAAAAAATCACAGCAATATTCGAGTTACTCCCAGTCCCAAAGGACCAGCCATTTACCCCAGGTCAATTGTACCTTAGATCTCTCAAAGACTACATTTGTAGCCAATCCTGCAATAAACTAACTAAAGATTTATTAACTAGGAAAGAGAGTTATTTACAAAGTTAAAGCAGATAACATACACATATCAATGAGCTACACTCTTAGGTTTCAAAAGGAGATAGAGAACTTGCACATTACAGCAGCTTCTATGTCCTTTAGGACTAACCCAGGCTAAGCAGCTTGGGGATCCCTTGCTTATGCTAAGAAATATTGCCCTCTCCAAATGGCAAGCAGCATAGTGATACAGATCCTTCTGGTCAGGATTTGTATTCCTTCCCCGAGAGTTCAAACTGTAACAGGATGAGGGTTTGTGCACATCCCCTCTGCATGAGTGTGTGAGGAATAATCAATACCAAATATCTCACACTGCCTAATGCTTCTCCCCGATTGTGGGGGTTTCCTGTTCCATAGCAAACACTTTTATAGCTACCAAGCGAACACTTAACTATTATCTTATACCATGGGATAGACATTATAAGTGAGATTATTGCCTGCAGCAACTCACAAGCATTTCATAAAATCCAAACACTAAACACATTCTGATAACATTGTTAAAAATAGATATTAAGTTTAATACACAGGGGAGTCAGACTGGTTTCCAGCTATGCATTTCTCAGTGTTTAGTGAGTCTTAGGGGCCTGGGCATGAGCTGGCACCTGGTCTGCCAGGCTCACAACCTATATATAAAAAAAGAACTCTTTCTTTATCATCCAATAAGACCATGGATGAGTTCATAATCAGAACCAGCAAATTCCAGCCAGATTCCATAGATGAAAAGATTACTTGGTTAATTTATGCAAAAAATTCTCCTTTTCCCCTTGTTCAAAGCAAACACTTCATTGACACTGTTCAATCCATTATTACCAGGCTGCACCTCCCCCCGCCCTCCCCAGGAAAGAAGACTGGAAGGTGGCTGGATATGGTCTATTAGAAGGGAATTGAAGAATCTGTAACAAACATTAATGGGAAATTCATTAATCTGAGTCTTGATGTGTAGAGCAATGTCTACAATTATCCAGTATGGTGTGCTTGTGTGACAACAGAAGAGGGGATTGTCTGTTTTACAAAAAAACTGATACAGCAGGAAATGTCCTCATGGCAGAATATTCTAAAGCAGCAGTAAAAGATATAACAAACTGAACAAAAATTCAGGAGTCACAGACAAGGCTTCAAATGCAGCAAAGAAGATTGTGAAGAGAACCTGAAACTTATAACCTATGGGTGCAGGACTCATTTGATAAATCTTTTAGCCAGAAACTTCTTAAGTATGACTCCAGGAACAAAGGAAAATGTTGCTGAAATTGCCAAATACTTCTATGACAGCCACTTTGCTCTGGCTCCCTGAAGAGAGCTGGAGGTTCCAAACTAATTCTTCTCCAAAATGTACAATAGAATTCAGTGGTTGACTGTTCTCTGAGCTATTAAAAACTGGTCTATTTTGATGACAACTTGTGAAGAAAATTGTTACAAAATAAATGGAACAAGAGCAGTCAAAGCAGTCAACATTGGAGTAAAGAGAAATGTAGAACATATGGTGAATATACTGAAACCTATGTCCATAGCTTTGGACCACCTGCAGAAAGATTGCTGCTGTATTGCTGATGCTGTTGAAATTTGGAAAGCCCTTCAAAAGACATTGAAGAAAGAAATGTCCAACAACAAAATTAAATAGCAAGCAGTAAACAAGCAGAAGCATTCCCCTTGTTTTCTTGTCAATATTCTCAAATACCGTGGTAGATGCCTAACTGCTGAAGATGCTGCTATGACATGGGCACTAAATCACACATTGATCATGCCAACCACAATACATTCCCAGGCTGGAGGCGAACCCAGAAGCATGAACATCAGCTCATGTTTGGTGATAATGTTAGGATTGGTCCTGCTTTGATCAGGGGGTTGGACTAAATGACCTCCTGAGGTCTCTTCCAACCATAATCTTCTATGATGTTTTAAGAAAGTCCCACCACTGATCTGATAAAAACCACTGGCTGAGCACCTGGAACCAGAGGATTCTAAAAATTAATACTGGCCACTCCAGGCTTGTGTCCTCTTCCGCCCAACAAAAGATGGCCCAGATGAACCACAGTAGAACATCAGTGGGGTACCCTCAAGCCCTTTCACCCCCTTCTCCGAGGGAGAGCTGAGAAAGAAAACAAAGGAACTCAGTTGTTGCCACCAGCTAATTAAACAACATGGGCACAAACCTCTTAAAACACAAAACTCCAATCCTGTTCTTAAAAAAGGTAAACTTTATTAAAAAAAAAATCTAAAAACCCAGGCTATTGCTAGATTTAAAGAGAGCAGATACAAAAACTGAGAAGCAAGAATAGTTTTCTTGAGGTCCAGCTTAAAGGTATTTGGATATTAGGAAAAACTTTTTCCCTAGGAGGGTGGTGAAGCAATGGAATGGGTTACCTAGGGAGGTGGTGGAATCTCCTTCCTTAGAGGTTTTTAGGTCAGGCTTGATAAAGCCCTGGCTGGGATGATTTAGTTGGGGATTGGTCCTGCTTTGAGCAGGGGGTTGGACTAGATGACCTCCTGAGGTCCCTTCCAACCCTGTAAAAGCAACAAAGAATCCTGTGGCACCTTATAGACTAACAGACGTTTTGGAGCATGAGCTTTCGTGGGTGAATACCCACTTCGTCTGATGAAGTGGGTATTCACCCACGAAAGCTCATGCTCCAAAACGTCTGTTAGTCTATAAGGTGCCACAGGATTCTTTGCTGCTTTTACAGATCCAGACTAACATGGCTACCCCTCTGATACTTCCAACCCTGATATTCTATGATTCTACAAGCAAAACAAAAGCACCTGTGGTTAGCACAGAGGAGTCCACAAGCCATAAAGAAATAAAAGAGCTAAACCTAATTGTGTTTTCCTAGACATTTCCTGATCTATTTACATATGTGGGGTTTTAGATGCATAGTTTCTAGGTGTGCTTTGATGATTTTTCATACGTGGCCCAAGCTCTTACAGCATAGTTCCAGCCCTGTCTCTGTTCTCCAGAGGGGGGAGGGATAGCTCAGTGGTTTGAGCATTGGCCTGCTTAAACCCAGGGTTGTGAATTCAATCCTTGTGGGGACCACTTGGGGATCTGGGGCAAAATCAGTACTCAGCCCTGCTAGTGAAGGCAGGGGGCTGGACTTGATGACCTTTCAAAGTCCCCTCCAGCTCTAGGAGATTGGTATATCTCCAATTATTATTTATTTATGTTTATTATAACACCACAGACAAACAAAGGGGAATTTTTTTCCCAATTTTAAAAAGTTCCAGCCTTCCCATTGGCTCTTCTGGTCAGGTGCCCACTTCCTTCCTTTTACCTATGGATTTTTTAACACTTTACAGGTAAAGAAAGTAGAGAACAGTTACTAACTGGCTGGCTGGGTGTCCATAAAAGGGAGCTCCCTCCCTCCCCCTCTTTATTTATCACATGGGCTAATAAAATTGGGAGGGGAGAAACCAAGTCAGTTTGTCTGTGAAAGCACAGTCATCTTGCCCATCAAAGGTCTTCAAATGGCTGCCTTTGGTTCTTAGTACCCTTCCCTGGTGTTGAGTGGAAGGGACACTGTGCCTTTCTCCCGCTCCCGGAATGTTGGGGAGAGGGGGATTGGGAACAGGGCAATGCTTGTAGGCATTTCTGCAGGGGCTGCAGTGGGAGTCTAGCCTCAAATTGCTTTTCTTGAAGTCAACTTGATGCCTCGACATGTCTGATTGGTCGTTCATAATCCGCAGCATCTCATCCTGCGTGGCACACTTATGCTCCTGGGATGTTCTCCATGGCCATGTCCAGTTTTTCAGACAATGAAATCCTCTAGGCTCTGAGCTCCATTTCAGCTGTCCCAGAGGTGTTCATTATCTCACTGAACATGTCATCACATGTTCTTTTTTTCCACCTTCTAATCTGTGAAAGCCTCTCCACCGGTGTGGAGGATGCGCTGAAGGCCAAGCTTTCCACTGTAAGGCATGCAAAGCGCAAAGCACCCATTGTCAGCGCATACCCTGGGGCTGATACAAGGTTGTTATTTATACTCAAGTGCAAGCCAGAACATAATCAGAATCCCTAGCCAAACCAGTTTGCCGTTCCAGCCATTGTGACTATGGCCCAGTGGTAGGGTGACCAGACAGCAAGTGTGAAAAATCAGGATGGGGGTAGGGGGTAATAGGCACCTATATAAGACAAAGCCCTAAATATTGGGACTGCCCCTATAAAATCGGGATATTTGGTCACCCTACCCAGTGGCATTGGCCACAGGCCTTGTGCTGCAACTTGTGGCAAACCCATGTTGGGAGTACAGATGGACAATGCCCCCTCCCCCTAGCAACATGGATGGTGCTTTGAGACCAGGGACCGCATTAAGCCTCCCATTTCAGTCTTTGTCTAAGGTGGCTCCAGGGGAGGGAGGTTGGTTTGCAGCCACAACAGAACACAGGAAGCCCCCCCCCCCCCTTCCCCTAACGCTGCTGGTAATAGTTGCCTTGGATTTGCAGAATTTGAGGTCAATGCTGAGCCCGGCCAACCAAACCACTGGCATGTTAGGGAAGCTGTGATTGAGGGACCTGAAAGTCACCATGGGTGGCGGATCACATGCTCTGTTCTTTGTGGTACAAGCACTTGTAATAAAAATGTTCACCATCTCCCCTAGATGACTCTATGTGATATCAGTCTCCTGAGGGTAACAGAGGCAGCAAGGGAGCAGGTGCTGCAAGCCTCTGGGTCGTATCTGGTCCTTATGCTGCTATGTTATGTATCGCAGTGATGCTAGCAGAGTTAATACTGGAATGATGTGGAAAATTGTCCTACCATAGTGGAAGAAATAAGGCGGCCCTCCTCAGAAATCTTCTGCAAAGGATTGCAGGGTACTTCCATGAAAGCTTCATGGAGATCTCCATGGAGGATTCCCAGGCCATCCCGGTGCACTTAAACTGTCTTTTCCAGGGGGCATCCTCTGTGTAGCTGGAGCATCTACTAAAAAGCAGATACCCACTGAACCTCACTTTTTCTTCAGATTAAATATAAAATATAAGAGCACATAATCCCTACAGTTTGATTGGAATTGCATACTCACCAGAGATGCCTTCCCCGGCATCACACTCGGCCACCTTGCTGTCCTGCGACCAGCTGGACAGCTTTGGGGTTAACAATAGCTCCTAACTATGGGGGAAAATGGATCCACTGCTCACCTGTCCCCCATTCTCCTCCTTCTCATTCAGAATGTCATCCTCTTTGTTGCCTGAGGTAGCCTGGGACTCAGACCCCTGGGAGGTATCCACACTGCGTTTGGGGGTAGTGATGGGGTCACTGGTAAGAATCGCATGCAGCTTATTATAGAAGCGACATGTCTATGGTGCAGAACCTGAATGACTGTTTGCCCCCTGGTATGCCTGCCAAAGTTCTTTGACTTTCATGTGGCACTGCTGCATGTTTCTGCTGTAGCCCTTCTCCCCCATGCCCTGCGCAATCTTTTCGTCGATGTCTACATTTCTTTGGCTGGATCAGAGCTTTGTCTGCAGATTCTTCTCCCCACAGACCAATAAGATTCACCACCTCCTATGTACTCCAGGTTGGAGCATGTTTGGAGCTTTTATAGAATCATAAAATATCAGGGTTGGAAGGGGCCTCAGGAGGCCATCTAGTGCAACCCCCTGCTCAAAGCAAGGCCAATCCCCAGACAGATTTTTACTCCAGTTTCCTAAATGGCCCCCTCAAAGATTGAATTTGCAACCCTGGGTTTAGCAGGCCAATGGTCAAAACACTGCCCCCCAGTTGCTATGAGTTGCTATGATCAGCTGTGCTGCAAGCTCCATGCTGATCAAACAGGAAATGGGAATTCAAAAGTTCCTGGGGCTTTAACAGGGGAGCTGCTGTTTCCTGTGTACCTGGCTGCCATGCAGCGAAGTTTAAAACGATGTCCAGATTGATCACAGCGAAGCATTGTGGGACACCTCCTGGAGGTCAATTCAGTCGACTTACACGCCATGCTAGTAGCAAGTAATCTGATATCATTGCATGACAAAGCCTGGCAGTGTATGGTCCCGGTGTTTGCTGGTATCCAAGCAACATCTGTTCTTTATCTCTCTGTGTTATCCTCAGGAGAGTGATATCATTCATGGTAACCTAGTTGAAATACATGAATTTAATTAAGGGGATATCCATAGGTGACCGTTTCTACTGGGCTGTTTGCCTGTGGCTGAAAAGAAATCCTCCCTTCAGTTAGCCAAGCGGAGGGAGGGTGGGCATTGGCGCTGAACTGTTCACGTTTGGCTAGCAGGGATCTTCCCTGACTCTAGCCACATGGTGCAATAGGGGGAGGGTTAAAGTGGTCATCGCAGAGAAGAGAATGGAGGGGGGGTTAGTTTGGTTTCTGATGCTGCTCATTAACACGAAAACCACAGCCATAAATGGACAACTCAATGAGAGGGCTTTGCTTGGTATGGGAAAGGAGGGCGCTGCTGTTATGAAGGTTGCAGACGCCGAAAGACAATGGCTTATCATGGCTGCCTGCAAGCTGAATTCTGTTGCCCGGTGTGTTTGATGTCTAAACACCAAAGCCGCAGGCACTCAATATAAGATGCAAAAAATGACCTTGTACCAAAATCACATGTGCTATGTAATGTGAATAGTGTTGTTCACTGAGAAAGAGTATACCCATTGTTCTGTAAAATTTACCTTTTTAAATACTTCTCTCCCTTTTTTCCCTCCTGCAGCTGCAAATGTTTCAAGCCTCCCTCCTCCATCCCAAAGGCTATCTCAGATAAGGCTGTGAAAAAACACTCGCGATGAAATGTTCTCTGAGCTCATGCAGGCATCCCACTCTGAAAGAGCTGAGCATAAAGGGTGGAGGGACACAATAGCACAGGACAGGAAAGCAGCCAGTGAATGTGAGGAGAGGTGGCAGCAGGAAGATCAGAGGATGCATGAAGAAATGCTGTGAGTACTGTGGGAACAAACGGACATGATGCGGCGTCTGGTGGAGGTTCAGAAATGTCAGATGGAGAGACTGCCGCTGCAGCCCCTGTTTAACCACCCTCTCCCCTCCCCATGTTCCATAACTGCCTCCTCACCCAGATGCCCGAGAACACAGGGGGGTAGGCTCCAGGCACCCAACCACTCCACCCCACAGGACAGAAGGCTGTCATTCAACAAGTATTGAAGTGGCCTCTTCCTTCCCTCCTCCCCCACCCCACCCGGGCTACCTTGTGAATTGTCTCCCTGTTTTTATAACTAATTAATAAAGAATATATGGTTTTTAAATGATAGTGACTTTATTTCCAATCTGTGATCAAAGGGGCGATGGCAGTTGGCTTACAGGGAATTTTACAGTCAACCAAGGGGGTGGATTTTCATCAGATAGAACTGTCACACGGTACCCTGGCCAGTCATGAAACTGGTTTTCAAAGCTTCTCTGATGCGCAGCACTTCCTGATGTGCTCTTCCAATCGCCCTGGTGTTTGGCTAGGCATAATCGACCACCAGGCGATTTGCCTCAACCTCCCACCCCACCATAAACATCTCCCCTTTACTCTCACAGAGACTGTGGAGCATACAGCAAGCAGCAATAATAATGGGGATACTGGTTTCGCTGAGGTCTGAGCAAGTCAGTAAACCGCAAAAAAAAAGTCCAAATGCACATTCTACCATCATTCTGCACTTGCTCAGCCTATACTTGAACAGCTCCTTACTACTATCCAGGGTGCCTGTGTACAGTTTCATGAGCCAGGGCATTAAGGGGTAGGCTGAGTCTCCAAGGATAACTATAGGCATTTCAACATCCCCAACAGTTATTTTCTGGTCTGGGAAGTAAATCCCTTCCTGCAGCCATTTAAACAGACCAGAGTTCCTGAAGACGTGAGCATCATGAACCCTTCCCGGCCATCCTACGTTGATGTTGGTGAAATGTCCCTTGTGATCCACCAGTGCTTGCAGCACAATTAAAAAGTACCCCTTGCGGTTTATATACTGGCTGCCTTGGTGGCCAAGATAGGGATATGGGTTCCGTCTATCACCCCAACACAGTTAGGGAATCCCATTGCAGTAAAGCCATCTACTATGACACGCACATTTCCCAGAGTCACTACCTTTGATAGCAGCAGCTCAGTGATTGTGTTGGCTACTTTCATGAACTCCCACAGTAGATTTTCCCACTCCAAATTGATTCCCGACTGATTGGTAGCTGTCTGGCATTGCAAGCTTCCAGAGGGCTATCGAACTGTGGGGGCTGCTCTCATCTTTGTATTCTTGCGCTTCAGGGCAGGGGAAAGCAAGTCACAAAGTTCCACGAAAGTGACCTTATACATGCGAAAGTTTCAGAGCCACTGGGAATCATCCCAGACCTGCAACACTATGCAATCCCACCAATCTGTGCTTGTTTCCCGGGCCCACAGTCGGCATTCCACAGCATGAACCTGCCCCATTAACACCATGATCTCCACATTTCCGGGGCCTGCACTTTGAGATAAGTCTGTGTCCCTGTCCTCATAACTCTCTCACCACGCTTCCTTGCTGGTTTTTCAGCTTCTGGTTCTGCATAAACTACACAATAATGCGAGAGGTGTTTACAATGCTCATAACTGCTGCCGTGAGCTGAACAGGCTCCATGATTGTCATGCTATGGCATCTGCATGGGAAAACGGCGTGAAAAGATTGTCTGCTGTTGCTCTGATGGAGGGAGGGGCAACTGATGACATGGCTTACATGGCTGGCTTACAGGATTGTCACATAGAGTGGCCCCCTCAAGGACTGACCTCAGAACTCTTGGTTTAGCAGGCCAATGCTTAAACCACTGAGCTATCCCTCCCCCCACTATTCACAGAGGGAGGGGGAGCAAATGAATACTGAACAAATCTGGTCTCTTTATTGTTTTGCTCCACTCCATCTTTCTTATACATCTTAGGTTGGCAGCAGATGATGCAGTACGACTGCTGGCCATAGTCATCTCCTGGCTGCTCACCAGAAGACACTGCAGTACAACTGCTAGCCATAGTAGTCTTCTGGCTGCTTGTCAGGAGCATCCAGGAGACGACGACAATGATGGCTACCAATCATAATGCACCGTCTGCTGCCAAAAGGCAATGAGCTGCTGCTGTGTAGCAATGCAGTACCATGTCTGGAAGCACCTAGGAGACATACGGTGACGGTGACCTTAGCGGGCTCCATGCTTGCCATGGTATGGCGTCTGCACGGAAAAAAGTTTGCTCTCACTGAGGGAGCGGGGGAGTGACTGACGACATGGCATACAGGGTTGGCTTACTGAACTGTCCCTGCAGTCTCTGCAGCCCATTGGAATTTTGGGTTGAGTTCCCAATGCCTGATGGGGCAAAAACAGTGTTACGGGTGATTCAGGGTAAATGTCATCAGCCACACACACCCTCTGTGAAAGCAACAGCAAAAAATTGTTTCTCGCCTTTTTTCCTGGATTACCCGTGCAGATGACATACCACGGCAAGCATGGAGCCCATTCAGCTCACTGTCACCATATGCCTCCTGGGTGCTGCTGGCAGACACGGTACTGCAGTGCTACATAGCAGCATCCCCTTGCCTTGCAGATTGTGCAATAGGATTGCTAATCGTCATCGTCATCCTGTGGGTGCTACTAGTTGACCTTGGTTAGGTTGGTCGGGGACGCCTGGACAAAAATGAGAGTGACTCCAGGTCATTCTCTTCTGTAAATTTCATCTAATGGAGATTCAGTCCTGCCTGGAATATCATGACAGCTGGAGGCAGAAGCCTCAGGCTGCTCTCCCAATCAGCAGCACCGTGTGGTCACACCTACCCCAGCCTACTCCTTTCTCCCAAGGCTCATGAAGCCTGGACAGTAGTAAGAAGCAGTTCAATGATAGGCTGAGCAAGTGCAGAATGGTGGTTCATTCTACTTCCCTGGAAGCCAACTGCCCTCCCCTCCCCTCTTTGATCTCTGCTTGCAGAGGCAATAAAGTTAGTGTTGTTTCTTATTCATGCATTCTTTATTACTTCATCACACAAATGGGGGGATAACTGCCAAGGTAGCCCAGGATGGGTTGGGGAGAAGGGAAACAACAAGTGGGGTTTTTGTACGGGCACCCCGTAGAATGTGGGATGTCAGGGGCTCTGACCCGGAGCAGCCATTTGCATCTGTGGTTCTTTAGGAGGCTTGCCTGATATTCTAGGCAGCACTGAATCTCCATTAGACAAAATTTAAAGAAGAGAATGACCTAGGGAGTCATTCCCATTTTTGTCCAGGTGCCCCAGACTGCCTAAGCGCCTCTGACCAACCTCACCGAGGTCACCTAGGAGCACCCATGACAGCAGCAGACAGTACAGTATGACTGGTAACCATCATTGCCAACTTGCAAAGCAGCAGACAGTACAGTATGACTGGTAACCATCTTTGCTAACTTGCAAAGGCAAGGAGCTGCTGCAGTGTAGCACTGGAGTACCACGTCTGTCAGCAGCATCTAGTAGACATACGGTGACAGTGAAAAAAGGCTGAATGGGCTCTATGCTTGCTGTGCTATGGCATCTGCTTAGGCAATCCAGGGAAAAAGGCATGAAATGATTGTCTGCTGTTGCTTTCATGGAGGGAGGGTTGATTGACGACATTTACCCATAACCACCTGTGACAAATTTTTGGCCCCATCAGGCATTGGGAGCTCAACCCAGAATTCCAATGAGCAGCGACTGCGGGGACTGTGGGAATTGTGGGATAACTAACACAGTGCACCGCTCCAAAAGTCCACGCTTGCCACGGTACTATGAACGCACACCGCTGAATTAATGTGCTTAGTGTGGACACAAACACTTGACTTTATACAATCTATTCCCAAAAATTGACTTCTGTAAAATTGGAGTAATTTCGTAGTGTAGACATTGGGTCAACTTAAAATAGCTTCCGTCGACATAAGTTTGTAATGTACACCAGGTCTCAGTTGCAAATGTGAAACATGTTTTGGTAACAGAAGTTTGTACCCAAAATATTTGAGGTTGTTTTGTTTAATAAAAAATAAATTTTGCATGTTTAATTAAATTCCACTTACCAACCTAATACGACTTGTCACAAATCATGAGCAAAAAGGTAATTATCTAGTAAATAAGCAACAGATCATTCACCATTTTCTAACACACTAAAAACGTACACAAAATCGTAATCTGAAAATATTAAACTATATAATTGCTTAAATATATATAGTTATAGTGCACTCTCCTAAATAGCAAAAGGTGCCAAATCTAGTGGAAAGGCTCTATTGAGTTGTAAATCAATATGTTTTAATGGTGTATCAACCAATGAGAATGAACTGAAACACAAATGGAAAAACTGATTAAAATCAATTATTTTGAATGATGCTTTCCACTTGGTGATTTAAATCAACCCACCTTCAGTGGTGGAGCCCCATCCCTTTGGGCGTTGGGCCATCTGCACCCACTCCCCTGTGTCATACCAGCTGCTGGAGCTAGGTGTACCCCCTCTCACTTGTTGGCATGGATATATCCTGGAGAGAAGATGATGGCTCTCTGGTGCCTCTTCTGGTAGCAAGAGCGATATCTGGGTGATATTTCAATGTGGCATTGCCCATGGACAGGGCATGTTCCCTCCAGCCCAGCATCTTAGTCTCCTGCATAGCATGATCTGAGCATGTGTCCATGGGGAAGGACACATCAGGCTCCTCTTTCCTACACAGGAGTACATGGCTAGCGTTTCCTTGGGCTCTCCTTTGCTTCACAGGAGCTGATCAAGGCCTCTTTATTTTATGAATGGTTCAGAGGGTTTGAAAACAATTTATGGGAACTATTTTTTGATCCTTCTGCTTGCAAAGCCAAATTCCATCCTTAGTAACGTGGGTCCAGCTAAGCAGGGTTCATGGGGAGAGAAAAATTAGCTCTGCACAGAAAATGAGGAGACCTGTCACTGCCGATCCCTCACTGGCTGGGTCACCTGACAAGGCCCACAGCTCCAAAGTCACGCTCTTGCCATGCATTGGAGCCAGGTGATGTGCCCGGTGGAAGTGTTCTCGGCATCCCTTCTGCAGAGGGAGCTAATGCCTCCAGTGCCAGGAAGGGTGGAGGGAGGAGGGAAGGAGACAATTCTCCTTCAATTTGAGTAGCAACCAGCCCCACCCACAGGCCAGGGCTTAGGAATCCAGCCCCCAGCTTTGTGAGCGGCCCCAATCTCTCCCCCACATGGTGGGGTTTGAAGGCTGGCTTGGCTTGGCGCTGTGTGGCTTGGGCTGTGTCTAAGCATTGGGTGAGTCAGCTTGTCTGGACTCAGCCTCAGAGCCAACCCCTACAGTGCTCAGGAAGCCTTGGCTATTCACAGACTCTTTCACTACCCTTGAGGGGTGCAAAACCTTTCAAGAATCCTCTCGGGGCTCCCTCAACCCAAAGAACATCTGGCTCTTCCGCAGCCCTTTCAGCCAGGACTTCAAAGTGCTCTCTGGGTGCCCAGAGAGGTGAAGATGCTGTTAATGTGACAGGGGAAAGCAGGGGCACAGCGGACAAGGAAGTTTGTGGCAAAGCCATTGAGCTCCTTTCCAGTTTCCACCACCCAGGTGGGGAAGCACAAGCCATTCCCAGCAGTGCTTCTAATTACCAGGATTGCTCTATCTGTGGGGAGGCAGTGGGCTCCCTGGCCTCAGGGCCAGGTTGGAGAGCAATTCCTGCATGCCTGTGACCAGCTGGTTCCTGGGTAATTAAACCCAGGGAGAGAGGGTCGCGAAGAGAGGAGCGGGATGTTGGGATCTGAGCCACACTAGCTTTGGAAGAATTTGGAAAGCCCATTCCTGGTGTCTGGCATGCCCTGGGAATCACTTGGCCCCACCTCTTAGATCTGGGTATGGGCACAGAACAAGCTTCCAGGAAGGAGACACCAGCCTGTCTTTCCATCCTCTCTAGCCTGGTGGCTGGGGCAGCCATGGGGAGGTGGGAGACCTGCATTCAAGTCCCTATACCAGAGCAGAGATCCAGCCCTCAGGCCATTACAGCCCCAGTGAGTGCTCTAACCACTGGGCCATTTGGCCTAAGGGGGCACTACTACCCTCCCTCAGTTTTGTGACTCAAGCCCTTCATCTCCTCTGCTTTGATCACAAAGGTTTAAAATGCCCACAACAAAACAAAAAAGATGTTCTGTTTGACCTGAAACAACATTTTCCCAACTTGGTCGAGTCACTGACATTTCCGACAAATTGCAGTTTGGGTTTAACACAGACCCATCCCTCCAAACCCCAATTTTTCAGAACTCCCAGAGAACCCAAAACTGTCATTTGCCCAGCTGCAGTCCTGTGAGCTCCACTCACTTCATGCCAGCCCAGCACACAGACAGCATCCAGCCCTGGCCAATCGGCCCCCTCTGCCTGGGAGAAGTCTCTCGCCGACTGTTCCCATGGGAGGCTCTCACTGCAGTGCTTTGCTCAGGATGCTACATGGGTGAGGGTTTACAGCACCCCCTGCAGCCTCTGCACAGCGATCAACACTTAATCCATCAAACCTGGGTACAAGAACTCACTACGGAAAGGGCCCACAGCACACACAGCAGCAAGTGAGAGAGGGACATGAAGCAGCAGCCTTCCCCCTGGAAGAGATGCACATTCGTACCAGCATGGGGGACTCATCATCATTTGGAGTGTGTATCTTGGGACTGGATGCCCTTCAAAACGATACACACTAGCTCAGCCAGGGTTCTGGGCTTGGTGCAGGACAGGTTCACTGGGCAGCATCGCTGGCCCAAGCTCTGCAGGAAGTCACACCGCTGGCCTTCAAGTAGATGAGACTCAGTTTGTTCTTTGACTGAGCCATGTTAAACAGGACAGAGATTAGAGCTGAGTCCTGTCACTTTGTTTCCCCATTTGTAGCTCAATTTGAGTTCCTCTGTTTCTCACATACTTTTACAAGCTCACAGGTTTAAGTCATTGTAGCCAATGTAGCGTTAACGACCCTCAGTTAGTACATACTCAGTCATTTTCTGTAGCGTGACATTTTGCTCCCATGAGACACGAATGAATCTTCTCATTTACTAGTTTGTTCGTTTGTTAGCATTCTCAGTGTGCAGTTTTTATTTGAACTGTTGTACACCCAATATGGACAAGTGGCTGAAAATGGAAAGTGTAAAGACATGAGAAAACTAATGTTCAACATCAGCTAGTGTTTCATCAAGCCCAAAGTGTGGAAAATCCAAGTCAATTTATCATGGAAAAGAGTTAAAGCTTCTCACGGGCGGCTCAGAGACAAAGCGCCTAGACTGGTCAGCACCCTGCTGAGACAACACAGCTGAGCTAGAGAGACAAGGCCACGGCTGAACGTGGTGACCAAGAGACCCTTTAAAAAATAATAATAATATACCAATCTCCTAGAACTGGAAAGGACCTTAAAAGGTCATTGAATCCAGCCCCCTGCCTTCACTAGCAAGACCAATTTTTGCCCTATGCCCTTAAGTGGCCCCCTCAAGGGCTGAACTCACAACCCTGGGCTTAGCAGGCCAATGCTTAAACCACTGAGCTATCTTTCCCCATTTAGCAGAGGGCTGGCTCACAGCACTGGGAGCAGCCCATATATGACAACGATTATATAAAATGTGGCTTTGGTGATCAAGAGTGTCCAAAACCACAGTGCGTAATTTGTGGTGATATTCTAGCAAACAGCAGCCTCAAACTTTCTCTACTTAGGCACCCGCACAACGCGAGAAGCCTGTTGATTTTTTCAAGTGAAAATTAGCCAGGTGGAAAAGTGACATTACCAGTTTTGTATCCAAAGCAAGTACTGATAATGAAAATGCACTTGAAGCATCACACCGAGTGAGCTACCGAGTAGCAAAAGCAACAGAAGCCCATACCATAGCAGAGAGCTTTATTGGTCCATTTATAAAAGACGTAGTTCATTGCATACTCGGGAAAAAGGCTGCAAAAAGGATTGATGTAGTACCTTTGTCCAATAATACATTGTTGCAAAGAATTAATGACATGCCAGGTAATGTAGAGCCACAATTGTACAAAGAATGAAAAATAGTCTATATTATGCTATACAGTTGGATGAATCAGCTGATGTTGCTAATCTATCTATTTTGCTAGTGTTTGTATGTTATGTGAATGAAGGTATGGTTGAAAAAGACTTGTTGTTTTGCCGACCATGGAAAGAGCATACAACTGGAGAAGATATCTTCAATCTGACTAATGCATATTTTCAAGAAAAAGAAATAGATTGGTCTTATTGCCTAGGCATTTGCACTAATGGGGCCACATCAATGACGTGGAAGTATACCGGATTTGTAGCTCGAACAAAAAAGTTTGCATCAAACATCTCTTGGACTCATTGCAGTATCCATAGACAAGCCCTCGCAGCAAAATGCACGTCTGAGGGACTGAAGGAAGTGCTAGACAATGCAATGAAAATGGTGAATTTAATAAAATCACAGACAACAAATTCCAGAATATTGTACGTACTTTGTGAAGAAATGTGTAGTGTACACAATTGGCTGTTGTCCCATACCAAAATTAGATGGCTCTCACAGGGCAAAATCCTTATGTGCTTGCTTGTGCGTAGAACGGAAATCCTTGTTTTTTTTCAACAGTCACCCTTTCCACCTCGCCAGCTGCATGGAAAATCATGTCTGGCTCCAGAGCCTAGCTTATTTAACAGACATTTTCTTGAGGATTAATGACCTAAATTTATCTCTTCAAGGCTTCAATATAATAGTTTTCAATGTGCAAGACCAAGTTGAATCCATGATAAAGAAGTTGCAGTTCTGGGGAAGGTTTTTAGAAAACAATCAAACCAAGTATTTCAGTACTCTTCATGACTTCCTGGCAGAACATAAACTTCGGTTGAATCCATGCATTAAGATCAATACAACTGCACACCTAGAAGGACTTTGCACAACATTCAGGCAATATTTTCAGGCTATGTCGGTGATAATGACTGGATTTGCAACCCCTTTGATGATACCCTTTTCTCAATGCAGATATTGAGCACTGAGGGAAAAAAGAAATTGATTGAGATCTCCTGAGATTACGAACTGAAAAGGAGTTTCAGAAGTCTGCCACTGATCAGCTTTTGGCTGAGTTTAAGAAACGAGTACCCCCTGCTGGCAGAAAACACTATTATAGTTTTGTTACCATTTTCAACAACATACTTACACGAGAAAACATTTTCCTCATATGCACATCTGAAAACCAAATACAGAAGCAGAATCAGTGCTGAACCAGACCTGAGACTTTATCTTCCTCCAATGGTTCCGGACTTCCAAGAGCTATACAGATCAAAGCAAGCACATCTATCACACTGAGGAGATTTAAACGTCAAGACTCCTTATGAGAAATGGAAAGGAAAGTGCATATTTTTTGCTGTTTCTAAAATTAAATAGGTTTCTAGTGTTGTTTTTAAAATTATTATGAAGAACACGTTTAAGCTTTGTTGTAGTTGTGTGTTGTTTGCCTGGACTGCAAAGACCCGAATGCTTGTGGGAGGAACTCTTTATTTGAGTTGGCTTCTTACTGTTTCATGTCTGGTGCTGTTTCACATCTGGTACTCTGTAGTGCAGCCTGGCCAAGCTTTGTCCCTCAGCGGGGCTGTGGGGGATCCCACCGCCTCGCTACCAATAGTCTCCCGCCCAGCCCTCGGTCACGGCGGGGTAACAGACACAGCGTCAGTAGGCTCAGGCCCTCAGGCAGGGCTGAGCAACAATAGTTTTATCCCCCAGCCCTAGGTCAGGGCGGGGCAGCAGACACAGAGTTAGTATGCTCAGGCCCTCAGGCAGGGCTGAGCAGCAATAGCAGGTTTCGGCCTCCTCAGGCCAGGGAAAGGGGGAGTCTGCCACCCTTGGAAGGGTGGCAGGGGGGACGCCCTCCCACTCCACTGCATCCCAGCCCGGGGCCCTAGCAGCGGTGGAAACTCGCTGCTGTCAGTGGGGATCCTGGCTGCAACACACTGACATTGGCTCTGGCAGTGCTGCAGCCAGACTGGGGTCGGCTGCCCCCGGGCTACTTCCACTCGTCAGGTACCTGAGTCGTCGAGGTGTCATTAGCGGTCTCAAACACCATTGGCTTCTCTGGGTAAGTGTGCGAGGGTGGGTCCCGCTCTTCCTCAGTGTAGCAGGCAAGAGGCAGGCACGGCCCTTCCTTGGGGTAGCAGGCGCGAGGCAGGCTCGGCCAGTCATCCTCGGGGTAGCGAGCACAGGGCAGGCTCGGCTGGCCGGGTGTGAGCTCCAGCTGGCAGCGGCTGCAGACGTCTGGTCCCGCCGGTGGCTGGGCTTCTACTGAGCTCTGCAGGTTGGCTTTTATACTTCCGGGTCTGCGCCGTGACCTCTGAGGGGTGGGCACAGGACCCAGTGGCTCTGCCCACAGCGGGGTTGGGGAAGGGCTGTCTCTCAGCGGGGCTGTGGAGGATCCCACCGCCTTGCTACACACCCCCACCAAGACTGACTCCCGTCTGTCGGGGTGAGCCTCCTCTACTTCCCCCAGGCGGGACAAGAAGTCCGCGTTAACATGGTCCTTTTCGGCCCTGTGGCGGACAGTAAAAGCATACAGCTGGAGCGCCAGATACCACTATGTGAGCTGCATATTATTATTCTTCACCTGAGCTAACCAGCAAAGTGCGGCGAGGTCTATGACAAGTATGAAAGGGGCCCCCAGGAGGTAATACCGCAGGGCATCACAGGCCCACTTCACCGCCAAGGCCTCCTTCTCAATCACGGTGTAGTGCCGTTCTCGCGAAAACAATTTCCGGCTAAGATATATGACAGGACGTTCCTCACCATCCACTTCCTGGGACAGGACCGCTCCTAGTCCCACCTCTGAGGCATCCATTTGGAGGATGATCCCTCGGGAAAAGTCCGGACTGTACAAAACGGGTTCGCAGCAGAGGCAGTCTTTGAGGACCTGGAAGGCATGGTCATACGCTGGGGTCCACTCTACCCATCGAGGACTGGTC
Source organism: Gopherus flavomarginatus (assembly GCF_025201925.1). Lineage (NCBI taxonomy): Eukaryota > Metazoa > Chordata > Testudines > Testudinidae > Gopherus > Gopherus flavomarginatus. The sequence goes on from NC_066624.1 coordinate 53,766,914, forward strand.
TTAGTCAGAAGTCCCGTTAAAGGGGCTGCAATGGACGCAAAGTCGGGGATGACCCTCCGATAGTAGCCCGCCAATCCGAGAAATTGGTGCCCCTGCCGTTTCCTGGTGGGGGGTGGACATGTGGCTAGGGCTTGGACCTTTCCCACGAGCGGTCTCATTTGTCCTTTCCCTATAGTGTACCCCAGGTAGGTGGTCTCCTGCCACCCAATACGGCACTTCTTTGGATTGGCGGTCAATCCTGCGAACCAGAGGGACCGCAGGACCGCCACCACACACTCCAGATGGTTTTCCCATTGATCGCTGTAGATGACAGCATTGTCTAGGTACGCAGCTGCATACTCTTGATGTGGATGAAGAAGGCAGTCCATGAGCCTCTGGAACATTGCAGGGGCACCATGGAGACCGAAGGGCATCCGGGTGAATTGGTAGAGGCCTGAGGCCATGGCAAATGCAGTCTTTTCCCGGGACGCAGGGTCGAGGGGGATTTGCCAATACCCTTTGCTGAGGTCGAGGGTCGTGAGGATGCGGGCCTTGCCTAACCGGTCCAGCAGCTTGTCTACCCGTGGCATCATACGCATAAAATTTTTAAATAGAATTGACATGGTGAAAATCGATGCAGAAGCGTTAGGTGCCGTCCGGTTTGGGAAGCAGGACTACGGGGCTGCACCATTCACTCTGCGACCGTTCGATAACGCCCAGCTCTAGCATCACCCGAACTTCTTCCTCGATGATCTGCTGCATCCGATAGGGTAAGGGCCTAGTTGACTCTCGGATCACCACCCCTGGCTCAGTCTGAATGGTGTGGTGCTCAAGGGTCATTTAGCCTGGCTGGGCGGTGAAAGTTCTACGGAAAACTTGTAGGAGGCACCCGGTCTGTTTCCATTGCTCTTCTGTTGGTATGCCCTGAGCTGGGGTGTCATGGGGTCCTTGGGCGGCGTAGCTTGGGGCCCTAACTCTGACTCTGGTGGACAGGGATTGACCAGGAGGCCTTCTCGCTCTTGCCAGGGTTTCAAGAGGTTAATATGGTACCTCTGGGTCTTCTTCCGGCGGTCAGGCTGGTTAATCTCAAAGGTGACTGGCCTGACCTTCCGAACCACCTCATAGGGCCCCTGCCAGTGGGCCAGTAGCTTGGATTCATTGGAGGGCAAGAGAAGCAGCACCCAGTCTCCGGGTTGGAACTCGCGAGCCCGGGCCTCCCAGTTATAGGTCTGGGCCTGAGCCTCCTGAGCCACCTTCAAATTTTCTCAAGCGAGCATCCCGGCTCGGGTGAGACGGTCCTGAAGCTGGAGGCCATATTGTAGAAGGCCCTGCATGGGTGGGGGGGGTCTGCTCCCAGGTCTCCCGCATGAGGTCCAGGAGCCCCCTTGGGCACCGGCCATACAACAACTCGAAGGGGGAAAATTCAGTGGAGGCTTGGGGTACTTCGCGGACAGCCAGGAGCAGCGGGGGGATCAATTGGTCCCATTGGCACAGGTCCTCCGGAGATAATGTGCGCAGCATGTCTTTCAGGGTGCGGTTGAACCACCAGGCCGTCAGTTTGCGGGTGATACACTGAGGTGCGCAGCTGCTTAATTCCGAGGAGTTCACAGACCTGCTGCAGCAACCAGGAGGTAAAATTGGTACCCTGGTCGGTAAGTATCTCCCGGGGCAGGCCCACGCGGGCAAAGACCTTGACCAGTTCATCGGCAATGGCCCTCGCTGTGATGCTCCAGAGCGGGACAGCTTCAGGGAAGTGGGTGGCATAGTCCATGATGACCAGGATGTAGAGGAACTTGGCCTGGCTTCTCAGGAGGGGCCCCACCAAGTCCATCACTACCCGCTCAAACGGTGTTTCCACGATGGGCATGGGAATCATGGGGGCCAGGGCCGTCCATGAGGGGGCGGCCTGCTGGCACTCTAGACAGGAGCTACAGTAGTTCCGCACCTCCTGGTGCACCCCAGGCCAGAAAAAACAGGACAGAATTTGGGCGAGGGTCTTTTCCTGGCCTAAGTGCCCAGCCACTGGGACGTCATGGGCAAGTCTCATTACTGCTCATCGGTGGCATAGAGGCACCAACAGTTGTATCTGGACCTCCCCGGTGCAGGGATCCCGATCCACCCGGTAGAGATGGTTGCGACATAGTTCGAAATGGGGCCAGCTTTTAGCCCAGGCTGGATCAATCAGGGCGCCATCGACCGCCGCGAGCTGTTCATATGCCCACCCCAGGGTTGGGTCCTCCCTCTGGTCCCGGCAGAAGTCTGTGTTGATCGTGGAGTTGTCAGTTGGCGTCTGTAGGGGGTCATCCAAAGCGCCGTTCTGGCTCTTAGGCCCCCCCCTCTTCAGTCTCCTTTGTCAGGTCCTCGGGGCAGTCCCCTTCCAAGGCGGGGGTGACCTTGGGGTCTTCCCGCGTGTGAGACCTCAGAAGACCCCGAAATTCGGGCCAGTCCCATCCCAAGATCATGAGGTAGGTGAGTCGTGGGGCCAGGCCGCCCACGATGGCACGTGTGACTCCATCCACAGAAAGGGGGACTCGGGCACTGGCGTACGGTTGAACGTCGCCATGAATACACTGCAGCTGGATAGTTCCCAGTTGAGGGTCTTCAGGGAAGCCGAGGCTTTGGCAGATTAGGGTCTGCCCACAGCCAGAGTCAACCAGGGCCCAGATCTGGCAGTCCCCGACAACTACGGGCACGGTGACTTTGGCAACCTGCGGCCATCGGGCATGGTTTCCCCTGGCGCAGACATGCCCAAAGCTGCACTCCATCTCCGTTCAGTCCCGTTGGAGGTGCCCATGCTTCCCGCAGGAGAAACAGGGCCCAATTTCAGACTGTCCGGGCTGGGTTGATCCACTCTTCTGGCTCGTAGGGGGACTCCGCTGGGTACAGCCAGCCCGGGTCTCGAGGCCCACAGAGGTGTGATGAGACGGACCCTCGGGATGCCTATAGCAGGGTTTCTGACCCCGCGGGGGAGTCCTTGGCTCAGTGCGGGTGGTCCCCCGTCTCTCGGGGCTGGGGCACTCGAGCCTTAAAGGGTGACCACACGGAGCCGGCCCGACCGGGGTTTCTGCCGCAAGGAAGTTCTCCATAAGGGTGGTGGCAGCTGCCACAGTCGAGGGCCAGTGACGGAGGACCCACGCCCTTCCCCGCAACGGGAGGATATGGAGGAATTGCTCCAAGACAATTTGCTCCATGAGTTTTTCGGGGTTCCGCCGGTTGGGCTGGAGCCACCGCTTACATAACTCTCTCAGCTCCTGAGCCACCAACCGGGGCAGGCGCCCGCGTTGTAAGTCAGACTCCGGAACCGCTGCAGGAAGATTTCGGGGCTGACAACTAAGGCGTCCAAAATCGCCACCTTCACCCAGGGGTAGTCTCTGGCATCCTCCGTGGATAGGCCCCGGTATGCTGTTTGCGCCGTCCCCATCAAGTATGGGGCCAGAAGGGTGGCCCACTGGTTGGAGGCCCACCTGGCAACCTGGGCCACCCTTTCAAAAGTCACCAAGAACGCTTTGAGGTCATCCAGCGGGCCCATCTTGGTCAGTCTTATGGGCGGGGTAAATAGAGGGGTCCCGTCCATGTCTCTCGGCTGGAGGTCTGTGGGCCGGGGCAGCGCCGTCGCTAACTGCTGTAAACATTGTCGCTGGAACTCCTGATTCTGGGCTGTTAGGTCCTGAATCAGCCGCAGCTGCTGGGCTCCCAGCTGCTTGACCAGCTGTTGTTGCTGCTGGAGCTGGGCGGCCTCTTGCTGTTGCTGCTGCTGCAGCTGGGCCGCCTGCTGGCGCTTCTGGCTCTCTGTCAGAAAGGTGAAGAGCTTGGCTAAGTCCATGTCTCCGGTGGGGGATCGCTCTCCCCCAGACCCTTTCTCACAGGGGTCAAGAGCTCATGCCCATATTCTGAGCAGAGTCCCCACTTCTGGTACCACGTGTAGTTCAGCCTGGCTGAGCTTTGTCCCTCAGTGGGGCTGTGGGGGATCCCACCACCTCACTACCAATAGTTTCTCGCCCAGCCCTCGGTCAGGGTGGGGTAACAGACACAGCGTCAGTAGGCTCAGGCCCTCAGGCAGGGCTGAGCAGCAATAATCTTAACCCCAACCCTAGGTCAGGGCGGGGCAACAAGCACAGAGTTAGTACGCTCAGACCCTCAGGCAGGGCTGAGCAGCAATAGTCTTATCCCCTGGCCCTAGGTCAGGGCGGGGCAGCAAACACAGAGTTAGTATGCTCAGGCCCTCAGGCAGAGCTGAGCAGCAATAGCAGGTTTCGGCCTCCTCAGGCCAGGGAAAGGGGGAGTCTGCCACTCTTGGAAGGCTGGCAGGGGGGGTGCAGGCCCTCCCACTCCACTGTGTCCCAGCTCGGGGCCCTAGCAGCGGAGGAAACTTGCTGCTGTCAGTGGAGATCCTGGCTGCAACACACTGACATTGGCTCTGGCAGTGCTGCAGCAAGACTGGGGTCAGCTGCCCCCGGGCTACTTCCACTCTCCCCCTCGTCAGGTACCTGAGTCGTCGAGGCGTCACCAGCGGTCTCAAACACCATCAGCTCCTCTGGGTAAATGTGCGAGGGTGGGTCCAGCTCTTCCTCGGGGTAGCGGGCAAGAGGCAGGCTCGTCCCTTCCTCGGGGTAGCGGGCGCGAGGCAGGCTCGGCCAGTTGTCCTCGGGGTAGCGAGCACGGGGCAGGCTCGGCTGGCCGGGTGTGAGCTCCAGCTGGCAGCGGCCGCAGACGTCTGGTCCCACAGGTGGCTGAGTTCCTACTGAGCTCTGCAGGTCGGCTTTTATACTTCCGGGTCTGCGCCGTGACCTCTGAGGGGCGGGCGCAGAACCCAGTGGCTCCACCCACAGCGGGGTTGGGGAAGTACTGTCCCTCAGCAGGGCTGTGGGGGATCCCACCACCTCGCTACATGCTCCTTGATGAAACATGTAGGAGGCTTAATTGAAATTATATGAGCTACAAAAGTGAAATCTTGGAAGAGTGTTGCCATTTTCATAATCTAATAAAATTAATAATATAATGATAAATAATAATGTGTAGCGCCCCTCTCCACCTGATTACCTCCTTTAATGGCAATCCACTTACAGGTTCTGATGGACAGGTCTGGGTTCTTTTGGATCCCACCACCCACTCAGCAGGGTGAATCTTTTTTCTTTTTTGTTAAATTATTGGGCGGTGCCTCCACCCCCCTCGCTCCTTCCTGGCAGGGTCACCAGGGCAGCTTGGGCTGAAAATTCTAACTATAGAGGAATCCCCCCTTACTTGCCAGATAGTTGGAGACTTCCAAGAAATAACACAACACATAAAAATATATTCAACACAATAATTATATTAAACAGGCAACAAATACAACATAACAGGGTGAAACACTATTTTTAGGGTCACTGGTGCCCACACTTAAAATACCCGTGACTTGATGTAACAAGTGTAAAATTAGTGTCCTTTTGGTACGCGTACTTTGCTGGGGCCCTTGATGACCTATAAAATTCTCTGCAGTGGTTTAGCAGTCTGGCTAACAGGGTTCAGTACAGCCCAAAGGACCCACAAGTGGGAGGAGGTGGTGAATCCCTCCACAGGTGTAATAAGCAGTAGGTTATAAAATCCTCAAACCCTCACTCCCTGGCTTCAGGACACAGCTCAGGGAGTAGGGGGTCCCCAACACAAATTCCCTGACTAACTAACTAAAGACAGTGCACTCATGAACTCCATGAATGATCTTCAGGTTTGAAGATGATGCTGGACTCCTCAGCCTCTGCAGAGGGGCTGCTGTCTGCTGTCAGGGATCCTCCTCAAGCAGGAATCAGGCTGTGTTGGTCCCAGGATCTCCCCTTACCACAAAGGGGTGTGCAGGGCTCAAGGTGTAGGTTATACAACTACCCTAACATCCAAACTGTAGCCTCCTAGCCCAGCCTCCAGTCACATACTCAGCAGGCAGCTTCCCTGGACTAGCAGTGCTGACCATGTGGTGACCAGTCTCACCAGGGGAGCTGGAGGTGAACCCAGCCCGGCTGGGGAAATTTCTCAGCAAACGCTACCAATTGGGAATCACCAGTGGGGAAGGAAAACCCTGCTGAGGGATCTGCTGTCGGTTCCCTAGAGGCCAGTTCGCAGGGGAAACCTGCTTGCAGGCCTGGGACTCCCCAGCTCCCCACACAGCCAGTCCGGCCCTTGCCCTGGCTGGCTCCAGCCTCTTTAAAATGGTTTCTCCCCTCCCCTCAACTCCCTGGGAGGGCATCTCACTCCCTATTGGTTGCCGGGCAGACTCTGAGTTTGCCTTGGCTCCTCCTCCCTGAGCGACCAGCAGACAGAGCTCCAGGAATCTATGTAATCTCCTTGGGGGTTACAAATGTAATAATAAATAGTGTGTAATAAGCATGTCACAAAAACAAATTATTTCCAGAATCACTGCTTCTATAATGTATGCTCAGGTAAGGGAGAAAATCCCTGGAAATATTCTGTTTTAGAAGCAGGTTCGTGAGATTTGATATTTTCATGAAAGGGGGTTGTGGGTTGTTAGAAGTTTGGAAACCACTGATCTAGAGGCATTAACCAGCAGGGCTGGATTAACCATTAGACTAATAAGGCTATAGCCTTAAGCCCTCCTATTTTTTAGGCCCTGCCGATCAGGCAGGGGACATGGCTAGGGCCGGAGCGGGGAGCAAGCTTGCTTGCTTAGCCTTGCTGGAGCACTCCCCTGCCAACAGGAAAGGCAAAGCAGCCCCCTGTAGCTTGGAAGGAGCTCACTTGGCAACCTGCTGCATCTCTCTGCACTGTATCCAGTTAACACTGGTGACCAGACACTAAAAATCCGGTCACCACAGGAATCCGTGCCAGCCATGGGTGTATTTTGAGCATTTCTGTCAGGGAGGGAAGAGGCTCCTTCTGTCCCTCTCCTCCACTGACACTGCCTCCTGGGTCCTAGTGTCCATCATAGTCATCTGCTATGTGTGCTGGGTCCCGTTTTTGGTCAACTGGTGAGTTGGGGGTGGGGGGCAAGGCAAGAGGATGGTTGGGGGAAGAGGCAGTACCAGAGCAGTAGGATGGGAAGCTTGCACAGAAGCTGCACACACTCTATCCAGCTCCAGCCAGAACTATTTTCCCATCCATATATAAGGAACGAATTCCCACACATTTGTAGGAAAAACCAAACATCCCATTCTGGATATCAGTACTTTAACTTTTACAGTACCTTCCATTGTGGAGCTTCAGCTTCATGATGCACTGTGTTCAATACTGTATTGAACTGTACTAAATATCAAAGAAATCCAATTTTTTTCTGTGATGTATTTTTCTGTACTAGGATGCACTGGCAACCAAGTTCTTTCCTTATGCTCAGCCTAGTTCCTCAGGCCAAACCATCTTTGTACTTTTAAGGGGTTGCAAAAGCACTGGAGGAAGCTCAACACACAGGCCTTGGCTACACTTGAGAGTTACAGCGCTGTTGGTGGCTTTATAGCGCTGTAACTCATTCCCCGTCCACACTGGCAAGGCACATACTACGCTGTGTCTCCATGGCTACAGCGCTGCTTGTACTCCACCTCCACGAGAGGAATAAAGAGTATAATGCTGCTGCAACACCAGTGTGGCCACCCAAAGCACTCTGATTGGCCTCCAGAAGTATTCGGCAGTATCCCACAATGCCTGTTCTAGCCACTCTGCTTATCAGTTTGAACTCTACTGCCCTGGCCTCAGATGACCAACTGTCAGACCCACCCTTTAAATTGCCCTGGAATTTTAAAAATCACCTTCCTTTTAGTACTCTACACCTAGCTGAGCAATCAGTGAATCTTTCCAGGTGACCATGCCTCCACACGCCAAACAAGCCTCAGCATGGAGCAATGGAAAGTTGCTGGATCTCATCAGTGTTTGGGGGGAGGAAGCTGTCCAGTCCCAGCTGTGCTCCAGCCATAGGAATTACTATACCTTTGGACAGATATCAAGGGCCCTGATGGTAAGGGGCCATGACTAGGACACACTGCAGTGCAGTGTTAAAGTGAAGGAGCTGTGGAGTGCCTACTGCAAAGCACACAAGGGAAACCGCCACTCCAGTGCTGCCCCCATGACCTGCCATTTCTACAAAAAGCTGAATGTGATACTTGGGGGTGACCTCACCTCTACTCCGAGCACCACCGTGGACACTTCAGAGCAGGGGGAGGAGGAGGAGGAGGAGAAAAGTGAGAGTGAGGGTACTGGGGCCGGGGGAGACACCCCGGAGTCCCTGGAGGCATGCAGCCAGGAGCTCTTCTCAAGCCAGAAGGAAGGTAGCCAGTCGCAGCAGCCTGTATTTGGTGGAGGACAAATAGAGAAGCAGGTTCCCGGTAAGCAGCTTTTATTTTCAGGAAGGAAATTTTTCAGGAGAAGAGGGTTAGGGCTGCATATCTGCATGCCTAGATGCAGAATAGCGCATTAATGTGGTCTATCACGTCTCGGTAATCGGGCTCAGTAATCTCTTCAAAAGTCTCATCCAGAACGTGGGCAATGCACTTGCGCAGGTTTATTGGGAGAGCCGCTGTGTTCCTTGTCCCAGTCAGGCTAATGTGTCCGTGCCACTGTGCCTCGAGGGGTGGGGGGACCATTGCTGCACACAGGCAAGCTGCATAGGGGCCAGGGCGGAAGCTGCATTGCAGTAGAAGACCCTTCCTTGCTTCCCAGGTCACCCTCAGCAGCGAGATATCTTGCAGGATAAACTTTTGTGCAAAATGTTGGGACAGTGTTCAGTGTAGGTGCCCCCTGCAGCAGTTGGCTCTCCCCAAGGCACAGAAACCCAGAGGACAGTACAGCCCTGAAACAATCAGTCCCCCTTACTCACCATTTCGGGGCTCCCATGGGTTATGTGCGCTCTCTTTGGGATTTGGAAAATTATGCTATTGTGTAGACTGTGTGTGCCCTCCTTAAGTGCAGGGGAATCATTACTCTGGTATAAACAATGCTGCCTCTGTTAAGTGTTGCATTTTGCCTTTACAGATGCAACCTTGAGATCTCAGCTGTCCGTGTTATCACTGGCTGAGAGACTGCAAAAACTCTGGAAGAGACTGCAAAAAAGCAAAGACGACATGCTGCACAAAGTAATGCATCAATCTCTCACAGAGAATCAAAAAGCGCAGGAGTGGAGGGAGAGGGAAAGCAGGATCTGCAAGGAAAATGCAGCACACCGGAAGCAAAGCATGTAATGGCTGATAAGCATCCTGGAGCGCCAGGCAGACTCTATCCAGGCGCTCGTAGCCGCGCAGGCAGAGCACTACCTCCGCCACCCCCACTGCAGCCCTTGTCCCAAAGCTCTTTCCCTTGTGCCCCCACGTCAGCTCCAATTCCCCTTCCCCAACATCTGGGTTCTTACTGCCATCAGCTGCCTCCAACACCTGTATCTTCACCAACCAGCCCTGAGAACTAACACTTTTACCCTCTGCACTCAACCCCCATCACCATGCAGTATAGCCATCCTGAAGTGCAGCACTCATTGCACAGCACTCCAGACAGGCCATACGCAAATCTGTGATTGTACCGTTCCCCACCCCACCCCCTTGCCCTTGCTGATTTCCAAAAAGTTGTGTTTCTTTCAATAAATTAATTTTCTTTTCAATAAATGGATTTTTTGGCTTTGAAAACAGTCTTTATTATTGCATAAAGTAAAAGATACCTTAGCCCAGGAAAGAAACAGGCACTGCAAATCAGCTTAGCAAATACAGATTCCTACTATCATTGTAACCACTGTACTTCACTCCCGTGCAGGGCACCAAACATTACTGCTGGTTTTCAGCCTCAAATTCCTCCCTCAAGGCATCCCTAATCCTTGCAGCTGTGTGCTGGGCCTCTCTAATAGCCCTGCTCTCTGGCTGTGCAAATTCAGCCTCCAGGCATTGAACCTCGGAGGTCCATGCCAGACTGAATCTTTCACCCTTCCCTTCACAAATATTATGGAGGGTACAGCATTCAGATATAACTGCGGGGATGCTGTTTTCGCCCAAGTCCAGCTTCCCACACAGAGATCGCCAGCAGCCCTTTAAATGGCCAAAAGCACACTCCACAGTCATTCGGCGCCGGCTCAGCCTGTAGTTGAATTGTTCCTTGCTACTGTCAAGGCTCTCTGTGTATGGTATCATGAGCCACGGCATTAATGGGTAAGCGGGGTCTCCAAGGATCACAAAGGCATTTTGACATCTCCCACTGTGATCTTCTGCTCTGGGAAAAAAGTCCCAGCCTACAGCTTCCTGAACAGGCCAGTGTTCCGAAAGATGTGTGCATCATGCACCTTTCCGGGCCAGTCTGCGTTAATGTCAATGAAATGCCTATGGCGATCCACAAGTGCCTGGAGAACCATAGAGAAATACCCCTTCCGATTAACATACTCAGATGCTAGGTGGGGTGGTGCCAGAATAGGAATATGTGTTCCGTCTATCGCCCCTCTACAGTTAGGGAAACCCATTTGTGCAAAGTCATCCACAATGTCCTGCACATTCCCCAGAGTTATGGTTCTTCTTAACAGGATGCGATTAATGGCCCTGCAAACTTGCATCAACACGATTCCGATGGTCAACTTTCCCACTCCAAACTGGTTCGCTACTGATCGGTAGCTGTCTGGAGTTGTCAGCTTCCAGATTGCAATAGCCACCCGCTTCTCCACTGGCAGGGCAGCTCTCAATCTCATGTCCTTGTGCCGCAAGGTGGGGGCGAGCTCACACAGTCCCATGAAAGTGGCTTTTCTCATCCGAAAGTTCTGCAGCCACTGCTCATCATCCCAGACTTGCATGACCATGTGATCCCACCACTCAGTGCTTGTTTCCTGAGCCCAAAAGCGGCGTTCCACGGTGCTGAGCATGTCTGTGAATGCCACAAGCAATTTTGTGTCGTACGCATTACACGACTCGCTATCATCATCGGACTCCTCACTGTCACTTTGGATCTTAAGGAATAGCTCAACTACCAAATGTGATGTGCTGGCGAGACTCATCAGCATACTCCTCAGCAGTTCTGGTTCCATTTCCTGCAGACCGAAACAGAACACAGATCGCGCTGCACAGAAACCGTTGAAAGATGGCATCAAATGTGGATGGAAACACAGGGATTGCTGGGATGTGAAGCGATGCATCACAGGGCATTGGGACAGGAACCAGAATGCCCTGCACCCTCCGCCCCCTTCCCACAACCCACAATGCCAGAATGGGAGGAGGTACTCTGTGGGATAGCTGCCCATGATGCACCACTCACAATGCCGCTGCAAATGCTGCAAATGCGGCCATGACAGTGCGCTGTCAACTGTCAGTGTGGACAGACTGCAGCGCTTTCCCTACTCAGCTGAACGAAGACAGGTTTAACTCCCAGCACTGTACAACTAAGTTTCTCCTTCCCCACTCCCTCAAGGTTTTTAAATCCTCTTCTTAGCAGCCTATGATAGAAAGACTGGCTGAATAGGCTAAAGGCAGTCCATTTCTGGTTCTCTATCATTTCAATCCATCATAAAGGTACCTCACATTTGATTTATTTTGGGTTTCATTCCAAAAACTTAAAGCTAGATAAAGCTGAAGTTAGTCCTCATTTTTCTGCCCCAACTCAAATTAACTTCTTTCCCAAGTGGAAAATATTGGATAAGTATGGAATGTGATTTGAGAAAGGAATGAGAATACAGGCCAATTCTTGCTGACAGTTACACCTATGTAGCCTCATTGACTTCAGGGAGAATAGATTTTTGCACAAGAATAGATTTTGGTCCCTTCTGCTTTTCACACCTGGTATAAGCAGGATCTCATTCACTTTCCTCCCCTAAACTCAGAGCACTTTAAGGAAAAAAATAAGTAAGGTCTGCTTGATTAACACATGCAGATGAAACAGGAACACCAGCTTTAAACAAATGCCAGACTTGACCCTAACACCAGACCCTAACAAAGGTATCACTACAGCAGCCTTGGTTGGACTGTTCTTTTGAAAGATCCTTAATGGTTCTTTCAAGATGCTGATTTTCAGTGAAGTCTTTTTGCTCAGGGGGTTAGAGAACACAACAGGGAATAGCTCTGTTTTGTCAAGTCCTTGGGCTTGGCTACACTGGAGAGTTGCAGCACTGTAAACCCCACCACCAGCGCTGCAACTTACTCACCGTCCACACTCACAAGGCACATACATCTCTGCATCTCCCTGGCTGCAGCGCTGGTTGTACTCCTGCTCTGCCTCGGGTATAAGGATTGCAGCTCTGGTGATGCAGCGCTGCTCCGCAAATGTGGCCACCAAAAGTGCTGTAATTGGCCTCTGAGGTATTCGAAGGTATCCCAGAATGCCTTGTTCAGCCACTCTTCCGGTTTGTGGTGAACTCCGGGCTCCCCGGAGGTGCTTATCTAAAAAACAAACACAGCTCCTGTTTGCTCGAGTGGAGGCAGGCAGGGGAATTGCTTTGGAAAGTTCACAGCTGTTTGCCTGAGGAGAGAAACAACACGACCGGGGGGGAGGAGAGGGTCCGTTTTGGAGCAGCTGCTTATGTGGTCTGAAGGCTATTTAGGAGTACATAATAGCATTTAGTGAATAAGAGAGGGGTAGGGGAAGGAGTCGAAACTTTTAAAATGATTGAAGGTTGGTGCTGTGCGTCTTCCAGTCCTTAGAACTTGCAAGTCCCACTCTGTCTCCCCCACGCTCCCTGTCACACTCCACCCCCTCCTTTTGAAAAGCACATCGCAGGCACTTGAACTCTAGGATAGCTGCCTATAGTGCACCACTCTCAACAGTGCTGCAAATGCTGCAAATGTGCCCACACTGCAGTGCTGGTAGCTGTCAGTGTGGCCACACTGCAGCGCTTTCCCTCACAGCTGTACGAAGACAGCTGTAACTCCCAGCGCTGTACAACTGTAAGTGTAGCCATGGCCCTAGTCATTCAAAAGCTGAAAGGCTTTAGATTTAGGGCTTGGCTACAATGAAGAGTAGCAGCGCTGGTGGTGGCTTTACAGTGCTGCAACTCACTCATCGTCCACACTTGCAAGGCACATCCAGCGCTATATGTCCCTGGCTAAAAATGGTGACACAAGAAGACAAAGCGCCGGGTTTAATTTTTAAAGCAAATTTTACTTAAAATTTTCTACTGATGCCCAGGCAAATTTCCATCTATGCAGAGCCCTTCCCTTCTATGGTGACAATGAATACTTGATGTTAAGTAACACACAGACCGAAACAATGTTAATGTCAGCTTTTGCCTTTTGGCCCACCTCCCCCAGCCGGAGCCCCGCAACCCTGCCACCCTGCTCCCCAGGCCGGAGGGCGACAAGTCCTGCGGTCCCGCTCCAGCAGCCGGGGCCCTGCAACCCCTTGACCCCACTCTGACGGCCGGAGCCCCGCAACTCCGTGGTCTTACTCTCCTGGTCAGAGCACCGCAACCCCGCAGCACCACTCTCCTGGCCGCATCCCCGCATCCCTGCTCTCCCGGCTGGAGCCCAGAGTCCCCACTACCCCGGCTAGAGCCCCGCAACCCAGGAGTCCCACTCTCCCATCTGGAGCCCAGCTACCCCGCTGTCCCACTACCCCGGTCGCAGCGCAGCAGGTCCTGCAGCCCCGCTACCCCGGCCAGAGCTCCGCAACCCTGCAGCCCCGCTCTTCTGGCTGGAGCTCTGCAACCCCATAGCCCTGCTCTTGCAGCCGGAGGCCCGCAACCCCGCGGTCCCACTCCCCCGGCCGAATGAGGCAAGTCCAGCGGCCCCGCTACCCCGGCTGGAGCCCCGCAACCCTGCAGCTCCCCCTGCCGGCAGGGCCAGCTTTAGTCTGTGCGGGCCCCATTTGTGGGACATGTACTCTCCGGGCAGCACTTCGGATTTCCGCGCTCCAGCGGTGGTAGCAGGGCCGCGGGGTTGCGGGGCCACGGGGCTCTGGCCGCAGGAGATGGGCAGCCGCACTTGCCACTCTTGGCCGGGGGACCGGGGCCGCGGGGTTGCCGGGCTCTGGCAGAAGAAGCGGGACTGCAGGGTTGTGGGACTTGCTGTGCTTGGCCAGGAGAGTGGGGCTGCAGGGTTGCGGAGCTCCGGCCGGGGGAACGGGACCGCGGGGTTGCGGGCCTCCGGCTGGAAGAGCAGGCCTGCAGGGTTTGGGGTCTCTGGCCGAGGTAGTGGGGCCACGGGACCTGCCGCGCTGCAACCGGGGTAGTGGGTTTGCGGGTCTCTGGGCTGGAGAGTGGGGCTGTGGGGTTGCGGGGCTCTAGCCGGGGTAGCGGGTCCTCTGGGCTCCGGCCGGGAAAGCAGGACTGTGGAGTTGCGGGAATCCAGCCGAGGAGCAGGGCTGCGGGGTTGCAGGGCTCTAGCCAGGGTGGCGGGGCCGCAAGGCTCCAGCCAGGGTAGCAGGGCCCCAGGACTTGCAGGGCTCAGGCTGGAGGAGCAGGACCATGGGGTTGAGGGGATCTGGCCGGGAGATCTGAGCTACGGGGTTGCGGGGTTCCGGCCGAAAGAGCGGGGCTGCCGGGTTGCGAGGCTCTGGCCGGGGTACCGGGGCCGCGTGGCTCCGGCCGGGGGAGCGGGACCGCGGGACTTGCCGCCCTCCCGCCTAGGGAGCAGGACCGCTGGGTTGCAGGGTTCCGGCTGGGGGAGCAGGGCCAAAAGGCAAAAGCTGACATTAACATTGTTTCGGTCTGTGTGTTACTTGACATCATGTATTCAGTGTCACCATAGAAGGGAAGGGCTCTGCACAGATGGAAATTTTCCTGGGCATCATTTTTATTTCTTAGTTTTCAGCTATTTAAGTGAACTCTAAAACTTTCATACTGACTGTTTACTCTCTGCCATGGTATCTCTCTAATCTCCTTCATAACCATCATTGACTTTTTTTCATTTTAATACTATCCCATAGTATCAAAGACAGTGAGAAAACTAGCAAATAAAGGTACATGACTATCTTTCTATCTGTATAGAAAATGATAGATATACAAGCATCTGTCTCACATAGAGAGATGTGATGTATTCCCTGCAGCCAGGGCCGGCTTTAGGAAGTGCGAGGCCCAATTCGAACAGTTTTGACAGGCCCCCGGCAGGGATGACTAAAAAAAAAAAAAACACACATGTAAAAAAACACGTGGGGCTTGTACTCACTGGACAGTGCTCCGAGTCTTGGTGGCACTTCGGTGACGGGTCCTTCACTCGCTCCAGGTCCTCAGCACTGAAGGACCCGCTGCCCAAGACCCAGAGCAAGTGAAGGAGCCACCACCAAAGACCCAGAGTGAGTGAAGAACCGGCCACCGAAGTGCCAATGAAGACCCAGAGCGCCACCAGGTGAGTAAAAATTTAAAAGGCTCCTCTAGCCAGGGAAGGGATTTTCACTGGGCGCGGGGCCGTCTTAGGCGTGGGGCCCAATTTGGGGGAACTGATGGAATAGGTCTAAAGCCGGCCTTGCAAACCATAGGGGGCTGGTGCACACAGAACTCATGCTTAAAAAAACCTCATGTCAGAGCTGCTGATCACACATTCTAGAACAGATAATACTTAGTCCTACCACGAGTGCAGGGGACTGGACTAGATGACCTCTCAAGGTCCCTTCCAGTCCAATGATTCTATTCTATGCTTCTAATAGTGGAAGAGCTTGGTGACGGAATGGCCTGAGGTGGTGAGTCACTGGAGATTAACTACACAAACTGGGTATCATCCCACAAATAGTGTTTGCGTTCAATGTGAAAACAGTAAATTCATTGTCCTCAGCCAGTGCAACACGGGGAAGCGGCTTTCAGAGCAAGACAGCCTAAAATATAATGAACCCAATGTAATTTTCCCAGTACTACTTCCTCTGCTTCAATGGATTTTACACCTGAGTGGTTTTCTTTTACATAATAAAAGCAGACTGCCTCCCAGACTGCAGTCAGAGTGAGATAGGGTATGTGGTGTAGCGTCCATAGCTTAGGGGAAACACCTGCAGGGCTTGGCTTTGCACTGTGCCATGAGAAGAGCTGAAGGTAGAAGCACAAGGTTGAAAGAGGTGAGCAGGAACGGGAATGTTGCAGTGTTCACCCTCATGCAGATGAGCACTCCACTACCTAGGAGGAAGGAGGCCTAAGAGAAGGACAGCGAAGCATCCCTCGGGCTACCTCTTACTCAGAAGTATCTGTTTGAAGGATTGAATGTCGTGACAGTAGATAATAAACTTGTTAATTTTACATAAATAAATAATATATAAATATGTATGTAGAGAAATGTTTGATGACTTCATCATTTTTTTTGAAATTTGTAATTCATACTTAGGCCCTTCCCTCCCATTAGCCATAAGCCCCTCATAACCTTAATCTGGCCCTGTTAACCAGGTGGGCAGGAGCGGTGCCAGGGTTTTTGACTCCCTAGGCGGGGGTCCTTCCACGCTCCCGGTCATTGGGAGCAATTCTGCTGCAGGGGGGCGTCCTTCCATGCTCCCAGTCTTCGGGGCATTTCGGCAGCGGGTCCCGGAGCGAGTGAAGGATCAGCCGCAGAATTGCCAACGATGACCCAGAGCGCAGAAGGATCCCCCCACCACCGAATTGCTGACGAGGGCGGCAAAATGCCGCCCTCCCAAATCCTGGTGCCCCAGGCGACCGCCTAGGTTGCCTAAATGGAAGCGCCAGCCATGCAGGGGGGCACCAGGGAGCTTGGCCCGGTACATGTTCATTGACCTAGACTTGGATCCTTACTGGAATCAATGGAACATCTCCTGGAGTAAGGGGCTATTCAGGATCAGTAAGTACATCACAATCTGGCCCATAGTAACCTACAGTCCTGGGCCCAGCAAGCTTACAGTATCACAGTGTGGGCTGGATTAGCAGGAGTCTGAGTCAGGGCCCTGCTCTGTCCTGTTTGCCATTTTCAGAGGTGAGACTTACCTTTGGAGCTGTGGGACCATTGCCTAGCATGACCTTCCAGAGGCTCCCTGTCCCATGCTGAGTGGGCCAGTGTTTGTGACCCTATAAATGTTTACTAAGAATCTGTGACCTCTGTAAAGAGCAGGGACCAGTGTGCATCAGGGAAGAGAAGCCATCATAACTGGATTGCAGCTCCCCATAACAATACACAGCCCTTAACATTTCACTCTCCTTAGCAAAGAGCCTTCAGAAACCAAACACCTCAGCTCCAACACTCAAGGTTGCAGATCCAGCCTAAGTCAGTTCTCAGCAAGGTATATTTGTATCACTGAGATCCATAAATTAACCCATATACATGGTAAGTGGCACCCCAACATCCTAGCAACATGGGACAGCACACACTATGAGCACAGCACTGTTATTTTCACAGCACACACACAGATGCTAGATAAAACCATCAAATCCTCTTGCTGGAAAGCTGCAACATACCACGACTTTATTTCTCAGAATTCAGAATGACAGCACACAAGAACTCCAAAGCAGATAGAGACAAAGCAGGCTGCATTTTTAAACAGAGGGGCACAACTCATCCCACCTTGCTCTGCAGACTGATTCTGATCCCACCCATGCTCTTCTATAGCATCCCCTAACCTGCCAACAAGTACCAGGAAACACCTTACAATTTACAGGGACAGCCCACAGTGCCATCACAGTTTGCAAATACTCCACATGCAGGAGGCTGCCCCTCTGGGACAGTGAGAGACCCCACTTCAGACCCAGCTGCCTCCCAGACTAGATATTCCATCTGTGGTTTATCCCACTGACAGTCAGCTTTAGGTCATCAGTGCAGTGTGAGCCACGAAACACCTCAATCCCTGCCAGGGCTAACTCCGTCCTGTCCACTCGGGGGATACGCAAACCCTCCAGCACTGGGGTCAAGGGGTCAGAAGCCAGTTGACTGGGAGAGCATGATGGAGCCACCACCAGGAAAAGGGCCTTATTGTTTGAAACCTGGCCCGAAGCCTTGCGATCACTGAAGGGTTAAAGCCAACCCCTGTTACTGATTCACTGGGTTACAGCCATGCGAGTGTGACTCCCTGCCATGGTGCCTCCTAGCTCAGTTCTGGAAACTCAGGGAGTGGCCATGGCTGACACACTCCCCCATGTCTCACCAGCCCACACTCTGTCTGCCTGACTGGCAACGCTCTCAATGCCCAAACCAAAGGCCACCTTGCCAGCGGGGGCCAGCGCCAGGGCCCTCTGAGGCTGATACATCCCAGCTGTGTGCAGCTCAGTCTGCAGTACTGCACCACGCGGACACTTCTCTCCCTAATCTGGCTGTACCCAAAGATCGAGGAGGGACTTTGCCCTCAGGTAAGAACCCAGCGCCCTGACTGAAAGGGGCGAGGAAGCTGGGGTGAGCTTCCCTCATCAGCAGAGGAGAGGAATGTCTAGCTGTGGGGTTAATGGCTCCTTGCAGCTTTCCTACACACAGGCGTGCCCTGGGGAGGGCATGAGCATGGCTGTAAGAACACCCAGGGCATGGCAAAACAGCTCCCAAAAGTTTCTAGAAAACAAAGTGATCTGTGACCTTTGCATCCTGCACCCCTGCCACCTGCAAGGAAGAGAACCCCCACCAACGCCCTGAGCTCCTTCACAGCCAGGCTCTGCTACCAGGGCCAGCTTTAGGTCAATTTGCCCGATTCCCCAGAATTGGGCCTCACGCCTAAGAGGGCCCTGCACCAGGGCCCCATGCCTTAGGTGCCTTTTAAATTTTTTTTTTTTTACTCACCCTGTGGCAGTCCACTCTGGGGTCTTCGGCCTGCTGCTGCCTTTATGTGGGCTTTGTGAGGTGGGATCCCGAGGCCACTGATTGGCGGAGGGCGCACACGGTCTACTCCATCATCCCCCAGGGCTTCAGCTGTCGCTTGCCGCTTCCAGCTCTGCCAGGACTCACCCCCTGCCAAGTTAGCTAGGCTAGAGCCAGAGGGACACATGCTGCCACCGCTCCCTGAGAGGTGCGGGGAAGGATGCCCTTCCAAGCCACTCCGGGAGCTCAGCTCTGACTAGTGCTCGGCTGGTGATCCCAAGATCTTATGGCTTGAAAGCCAGACATAAACCTGCCCTTTCACAAGGCTCCAGCAGCACCCCACACCCTAGAGATGTGTGCGACCTATCAGCTCCCACCTTCATCCTGGGCTGACTCAGACTCCAGGTCTAGGTGCCTGCAGACTCCATCCCCACCGTTGCGCTTTGACTTGACCACATCTCGCTTTGAGGCACAGGACCATGTCCTGATTCCAGCAGAAACCACAGTGTACCTGGCTGTCCAGCTGGGCTCTCACCCCAAGGCTAGGAGACAGAAGGCCAGCTGGACTTGATACACTGCAGGAGTCAGAGAAGAGCCAGAAGAATGGTTAAAGGGTTAGAAAAATCCAATTAGCAAAATCCATTTAGCTTAAAGAGAAGGTGGAGGGATGACTAGATCACAGTCTGTCAGTATCTACATGGGGAAAAAATATTTAATATTGGGCTCTATCAGAGGAAGGTCTAACACGATCCAGTGGCTAGAAAGCGTGACCAGGTGTCTGGCTTTGGCCCGGAACACCTGGTCGAAAAGGGAACTTGGCGACTCTGGTCAGCACTGCCGACTGGACCATTGACTGCCCAGTTGGCAGCACCGTGCAGCGGGCTGGCAGGCTCCCTGCTAGTCTCTGCATCGCACGGCTCCGGCATGTCTGGCTCCTAGGCTTAGGGGCGGCCAGGGGGACTCACATGCTGCACTGGCCCCCGCCCGCAGGCACAGCTCCCATTGGCCGGGTCAGGTCTGGGGACAAAGTAGTGCGACTCACGAGCGCTCAGTAGGTGGCGGTTGAGGGGTCATGGCGCACACCTCTCTTACTGCTGCTGGCCCTCTTCTCCTCACGCTCAGTGGTACCAGATGTTCTCAGTGGTAGCAGATGACAGTGTTACCTGAAACTGGGTCAGCTAGTAAGCTTAGGGAGGATTAATGACCCGCCAAAGTTTGGCAGAAACCAGCACGTTTGTTATACTGATAGCTAACTTAAAAGAAGAGGGGGGAAGGTCACACTCACACTCGCAAACTCACACTCCCAGGACAGGCACAGCACTGGAGATGTCAGGATCCTTTAAGGTAAGTGTCCCATAGCGCAGCAATGGATGGTGCGATGAAAGTAAGTCTTCCCGAGACACGATGGAATGCAATGCGGTGAACCACTGGCCAGGCAGTCCAGGCAAAGAGCCTTCACAGGAGGTACAAGCTTGTGAGTGCACTGCTGAGCACATGGCCGCTTCCCCTTTTAAGGACCTGCTCCTCATGGCCTGCGACTACAGATGACTTGGTTGGTCACACTCCATCTCAGGCAGTGTCCATGCAGTGTCCATGCATTGTGTGTGTGATCACTGCGTAATGAGAGTGTCATAGCCTGTGACTAAAGATGACTTGGCCACATCTGGTTGGTCACACTCCACTTCAGGCAATGTCCATGCCGTGTCCATGCATTGGGTGTGTGACCGCTGCCTAATTAGAGTCCTAGATACCTTGTCTACTTGGGAGCTCTTCTGATATTCCAGCTGTTCAAGCAGCCCATTCATTCCACAAGCATTCCAGGAGGAAGGGGGAGGGGGAAAGCCACTTGATAGGTATTCAAAGAGGGAGAAGAGACAAAAGGGGGGAGGGGAAGGTGTAACAGACCTTTTGAACATACAGGTTCTACAGAGTATACAGGTCACTGCTGCTCCTACAACACTCCACACCTTGATCTATGATCATTACAGTAGTTGTTGTCATTGTAGGGCACAGGTGATCAGTTGCAAACAAACCAAACAATCATAAACAGGTGAATATAACTAAAACCATTACAATATGACTAAACACCAGATACAACATAAACACAAATGCAAACAATCATAATTATAATAATTGGGAATACAATAAAACCATCACCGTTACAATAATTAGGTACATTGACAAACAAAATGAGGACCAATTTTGATGCTGCAACAGCCATCAAATAATAAAAGTCAACCCTAACTCTTAAGTACACACAACAAATAAGATTTGTAGGAGTACCACAGCTGTCATGCAAGGTTAAACTGATTTGGAAGATACATAGTGTGACAAAGTTCCTCCTCTACCTTGGTGGCTCCTGCTCCTATTTGGCAGATTTGCTCACCTGAGTGATTTTCCCCACAGTCTGGGTCAACTTCTCCTGTGTCTGATCAGGAGTTGGGAGGTTTGGGGGGAACCCTGGCCCACCCTCTACTCCAGGTTCCAGCCCAGGGCCCTGTGGATTGCAAGTGTCTATAGTGCCTCCTGTAACAGCTGCATGACAGCTACAACTCCCTGGGCTAATTCCCCATGGCCTCCTCCAAACACCTTCTTTATCCTCACCACAGGACCTTCCTTCTGGTGTCTGATAACGCTTGTACTCCTTAGTCCTCCAGCAGCACACCCTCTCACTCTCAGCTCCTTGTGCCTCTTGCTCCCAGCTCCTCACAGGCACTTCCTCTCCTCTGGCTCCCCCTCGCCTGACTGGAGTGAACTCCTGTCATAGCATTCCCTCTCAGATCTGAACCTTAGAGTTCAGAAAATGAGATACTAGCACCTGAATCCTCTAAGCTTAATTACTAGCTTAGATCTGATAGCACTGCCACCACCTAAAAATATAGTGTTTTGGGGCACTCTGACCTCCCCAACCTTCCCTGGGGACCCCAAGAACCCAGATCCCTTGGGTTCTTAAAACAAGGAGAAATAAACCATTCCCCCCACCCTTCCCCCTCTCAGAATTTCCCTCCCTGGGCTATCCTGAGAGATACTGATCCAACCTCTAAATCACCATACAGAGAAGCATCTCCCTTCCCTTCCACAAAGAGGCAAACAGATTCAAGGAAAACAGAGAGAGATTCTCTCTGTCCCCCTCCTGTCTGCCCCACCTGTCCTGGTGAGTTATCCCAATCCCCTGGAATAAAACAGGGGAAACAAAAAAAATCAATCAGGTTCTCTAAAAAGAAATCTTTTAATAAAAGAAAGGAAAAAGTAAAGAATTATCTCAGTAACTTTAAGATGTAAATAATATAGGGGCCTATAGCTTACAGACACCAGAAAGAGACTTTCCCCCCAGTACCAATACAAATCAAAATATTCCCAGCAACTTCACATATAAAAGTTAACCAGCCAGATCCACAATTGCAAATAGAGTAAAACAATCAACAAGCCTAAACCGCCTGTTTTTACTTACTATTTGAAAAGAAACTTAGAGAGCCTGTAATAATGTCTGGTCTCTCTCAGACCCTCCGAGAGAAGAACACACAACGGACAAAGAACACACACAAAAGCTTCCCTCCTCCCAAATTTAAAAGTAACTTGTCTTCTGGTCAGGTGTCCAGTTCCCTGCTTGTAACCCTTTACAGGTACAAGAGACATTAACCCTTAACAATCTGTTTATGACAGCTCCTTTTTAAATCCAGGTGCCCTGATTAGTCTGCCTTGATTGGCTGCAGGTGTTCTAATCAGCCTGTGTGCCTTAATTGGTTCTAGCAGGTTCCTGACTACTCTAGTGAAGCCCCTGCTCTGGTCACTCAGGGAACAGAAAACTACTCAGCCAGTGACCAGTATATTTGCCCTCTACAAGAATCCTGTATCCCACTGGCCTGGGTCTGTCACAATAGTAACAGAGAACTTGGTGAAATTGCTGATACTTAGCGTATGTCTACACTACGGGATTATTCTGATTTTACAGAAACCGTTTTTTGGAAATAGATTATATAAAGTCGAGTGCACGCGGCCACATTAAGCACATTAATTTGGCGGTGTGCGTCCATGTACCGAGGCTTGCTTTGATTTCTGGAGCATTGCACTGTCCCATAGCTATCCCATAGTTCCCGCAGTCTCCCCCACCCATTGGAATTCTGGGTTGAGATTCCAATGCCTGATGGGGCAAAAAACATTGTCGCTGGTGGTTCTGGGTACATCCTTCCCCTCCCTCCTTGAAAGCAACAGCAGATAACCATTTTGCGCCTTTTTTCCTGCGTGAATTGTGCAGACGCCATACCATGGTAAACATGGAGCCCACTCAACTCAAGACAGCAGTCATGAACATTGTAAACACCTCATGCATTCTCATGCAGTTTATGCAGAACCAGGACCTGAAAAACCAAGTGAGGAGGAGGCGGCTATAGCAGCACGGGGACGAGAATGATGAGGATATGGACACAGAATTCTCTCAAACTGTAGGCCCCGGTGCTTTGGAGATCATGCTGTTAATGGGGCAGGTTATAGCCCTGGAATTCCGATTCTGGGCCCAGGAAACAAGCACAGATTGATGGGATTGCATAGTGTTCCAGGTGTGGGATGATTCCCAGTGGCTGTGAAACTTTCACATGCATAAGGGCACTTTCATGGAACTTTGTGACTTGCTTTCCCCTGCCCTGAAGTGCCAGAATACCTGGGATAGGGATAGACATCACCCTGGAGTTTCTGCCACAGATTTGTCCTCACTGGGTGGGCGAGAGGGCTGTACATAATTGGCTGTGGAGGATTCTGCGCCCGCTGGTGCACACAGGTGGCTCTCCAGAAGGAGGGAGGGAGACTGAGTACCATTGGCCGGGTGAGGCCTGCTCTGAAATTGAGACAAGGGATAGGTGGTAACTACTAGGTGGGCTCTGGGTTAGTGAACTGATGGGGGGGCAGGTGCTGGGACAGAGCCACTGCTCATTCAGGGCTATCACGGAGCTGAGCCAAGCCTCCAGGTGCAGGGTGTAGGGTGCATGTGCATGTGCTGAGCTCTTGCATCCCTCCCTACTGGAGCCAGGTTAGGGGTGGGGGTGGGGGTGCCACTGGTTGTATTGCAGAGCTAGGGCTGGGGTCATGGAGTCAAATCAGGAAGGGCTGTCCTTGCTCTTGCTTGACTCCCCATCTGTCCCTGTCCCTGGGATGGACCACCGGCTCCATGCTCCATGACGGCATTTCCAACCTCTGCAGCAGAGCAGGACAGCAACTGCCTAACATCCCCCTTACGGGCCTATAGGGAGCCCATGCCCTGGGTACACAGGCGCACCAGGCCTGGGCACCTCCCCTGGCATCAAGAGGGGCCTGTGACAGACTCAGGCCCTACAGATTGGGCTGGCCCATCAGCCTCCCTGAAGAAGGATCTGATTGGCCCAACTGCCTTAAAGGATCTCAAAGGACCTTTAATATGTGGTTAAAAGGAGCTCAGCAGAGCCATGGGCAGGAACCCAATGTCTTCACAGACCCAGGGTGCAGTGGGGCGACACTGAGAGTGAGAACCCCAGCAGCCAGGGACTCCACCCACACTGCTGCACAGTGCTGGGGGCTCAGTCCCTAGGTGACAGGCAATTACCCAGCCTGGTGGGAAGCCTCAGCACCCCCCAGGCTGTGCTAGGAAAAGAGGCGCTAGGTTGAGCAGGCATGGGGACACCACGCAGCAGGCCCAGCCTGGCCAGAGCCAACCCCTCCCCTGACAGACTGGGGCAAGGCAGGTGAGCTCTTCTTCCCCAGCCCATCCAGGTCTGAGGTTTGCCACCAAAGGGCTGATGGCATGCTGGCGACAGGGTGTGACGATGCGGTTCTGGTGGGACCTAACTGAGAGTGCCAATTCAGGACCAATTGCTTAAACAGGGCAGTTACAGCCCAAGGCTGGGGTTTTTCCACTTCTAAGGCAAATCAAACCAGACAGACAAAGAGGACTTTGGTTTCACCCCACTGGCTAACCACATTTCACACAAGCAATTTCCTTAGACACTCCAGCTTCCCAGTATCACCACTAGTGCAACTCGTCCGGGGGATGAATGGTTATGAAAACCAACACCCCAATAAAAGAAAACAGCTCTCTCAATGCCAAAGGACCAAGCCCCAGACCGAGGTCAATATACAAATCAGATCTTACCCACAAATAATGCTGTTGCCAATCCTTTAGAATCTAAAATCTAAAGGTTTATTCATAAAGGAAAAAAGATAGAGATGAGAGCTAGAATTGGTTAAATGGAATCAATTATACACAGTAATGGCAAAGTTCTTAGTTCCAGGCTTGTAGCAGTGATGGAGTAAACTGCAGGTTTAAATCAAGTCTCTGGAGTACATCCCCCACTGGGATGGGTCATCAGTCCTTTGTGTAGAGCTTCGGTTTGCAGCAAAGTTCCTCCAGAGGTAAGAATCAGGATTGAAGACCAGATGGAGATGAGGCATCAGCCTTTTATAGACTTTTCCAGGTGTAAGAACGCTTCTTTGTTCTTACTGTGGAAAATTACAGCAAAATGGAGTCTGGAGTCACGTGGGCAAGTCCCTGCATACTTTGCTGACTTAAAAGGCATATCTGCCTTCTCTCAATGGGTCAATTGTGTAGCTAGTGGTCCTTAATGGGCCATGAAGCAGACTAGGCAGAGCTAACACCAACTTGTCTGGGATGTCTCCCAGAAGCAAACCATAAGTTTGAAATACAGACAGTATAGAGCCAATACTCATAACTTCAACTACAAAATGATACATACATATAGACACCATAATTATAACCAGCAACCCATAACCTGGTCTTAGACACCTTATATGACCACCTTTACATAAGATTTGGTGCCACTACAGGATCTTGGTTGCAGTTATGTTTTATATGGTCTCAGAATATATCAATAACGTCACACAGGGTCATTTGCAGCTTGGCTTTGGGTTGCTCAGACCTGGCCGGAGACACCAACTCATTCCACACATTCCATGGAGCAGCTGTCACAGGATGATGCCGACCAGTCCTGGGCTCTGGGCCCAGCTCCCATGCCCTGGAGCCGCTGCATCCTTCAGGAGGTGAGTGAGGAGTGGCTCTTCGCTTAGGTTGAGCTTATGCCATCACTTTTAATGTAGTGTTTTGCTTTTGAATGCAATGTCAATGAAACACCCATTGGAGACGCTTAATTTGAAGTGGGAGCCAATTAATTTTTATGGGGCTGTAAGGGGCATGTTTCATTTCTCAGTTGACAGCCTGGGACATGCTGACAGGGAGGCCAGTGCAGAGGGCATCTCACAGCATTTATGAGGGATGTCTAGATGAGTGGTGGCTCATAAATTTCTCTGGCTGCAGTTAGTTCTTGAGGCACTCAGTGTCATCAGCTCCTGTGGAGCAGTCAGCCCTGCTCTGGCTCCCTCTCTCAGCCCACTGCTACCACTGGGCCATTTTCCATTCTCTCCCCGCACCCTGGAAGGGGAGAAGACCCTGCTGCAGCCCCCCTCTGCCTGCAGGCCTGAGAGAGAGGGTGAGTCCCAAGAGAAACAGAGGTGATGCGGGGGAGGGGGAGGCGCTGAACTGATGGGGCAGGGTGCTAGGTGGGGTCTGGGCCGATGTAGGTGTGGGTGGATAAGCTGGAAACAGAACTAATGTGGGAACTGGGGGGCCAGCACTGATTTGGAGGTTTGGGGTAAACTTAATTGCTGGGCAGGGGGACTGGCAGATGTGGGGTGACATCTCCTGCAGCCAGGGACAAAATCACCTTACCTGGTACCTCTGGCAGAACAGGCAACACTAATTGTCACAACCCCACAGAGGATGGGAAGGGCCAGTTCAACAGTCAAAAGATGGATCAAGACATGGAATGTTTTAAAACATTTCCTGGGCTTTGGGGCCGCTGATGTGGGCTTTTTGAGAGAGAGAAGGGGAGAGACAAAGGCAGATCTAGTTTTGCTACCGAGGTTGGGGGATAATTAGTGGTTTCTTGGGCTGGTGCCATCCCAGCCAGCCACGTTTCTGTGCTGGATGCAGAGGCAGCTGAGGGGCAGGCGGAGAAGCACAGACAGGCCCTCACTCAGCAGCCCAAGAGACATGGTGTGTTAGCCCAGCAGAACCCTCCTTTCCTGACTGAGGCCAGGTCACCCCTTACTACCAGCTTCCTCCAGAAGCCTTCAGATCACATGCTGGCTCCATCGGTCTGTGTGAATGCTCAGTACTGTCTGGCGTACACAGCTCCAATTGGCTGTACTCTCCCACATGGCACAGGGTGAGGTTTCTGGCATGAAGGTCCATCCCACAGAACATGCTCTGAGATGTAACATACTCCTAGCCCCCCAGCACTTGTGTAACCACCCAACGTAGCGCTTGCCAGCTCTGAAGCTACAGACTGAGAGCCTCTAGGGGCCCCTATCCAAAGCTCTACAGCTCTGATGGCTACCAGCACCCTCAGACTCCAGCATCAGCATGCTTGGAGATGGAGTAGGGACAAAGGAACTAGAAGCCCTTGTAGAAATCAATGGGGAGTGCATGGAGTGATCTGGCTGAGCAGTGAACTGGAGCCATGACAAGCCAGGGTCGCATAGTGCCAGTGGGGGCTAGCGTGGCTCTGCTCAGAGTGCTGGTTTAGTTTGGAAGCTGGGAGAGAGGGGTCCCAGCTATACTCCCACTCTGACCAAAGGGAGTTCTTGTAGTGTTCTGAGACCTACTGCATGGACACGGCAGTCCCAGCACTGCAGTGACCAGCATCCAGCAGAGAGAGTCATTCAGGGTGGAACGTGCACAGAGAGCAGGGGAAGGGTACACAAGGAATGAGGAAGGGAAGTGCAGTGAGGGAGAAGGGGACTCTAGATACATGCCCTATTTCCTCTTACCACAGAGTGGTTTCACTGAAGCCAGTGAACTGATTCCAAACAGGTGCTAGTGGGAACGGCCTTGGAAGCCGCGCACCTGGTCCAAAGCCTGGGCACTGGAAAGAACCCTTGAACTCCCCTGGGCTTTGCCTCAGGCCCTAAGTCCTGAGGCTGGGCAGTATGCAGTTGTAACCAACACAACTCCAGCATGTAGTGTTCTGTCCCTTACAGTGGCTTCAAGACCATATACAGTTTAATAAGTTTGCTATAGCCTTAGCTAAGGGCCATGTGGCTTTTAGCTCATGCAGTAGAGGCTCATGCATTTAGCTCCCAAGGTCCCAGGTTCAATCCTGCCTACTGATGACCGGGGTCTGTGGGTGTTACATAGTGCATGGGTTGAAATTCATGTCCCCCAGTCCTAGTGGGCAATGCCCGCTATCTTGAGGTGCCTGGATTGGGCAATGCACAGCACAGGGCTGACCCTGAAACAGTGCATGTGTTGGTAATAGCCAGAATGTGGCAGGGCTGTGCAGAAATACCAGAATGAGGTGGTGTGGGTGGAGATGCCATAGCACTGCAGGTGCCTCACAGGCAGAGTCAAACTTCCATGAGCTCTGTAGCATTGTCATTTCCTGCTGTGCCAGGGTTTTGCCTTGCAGGCATAAAATCTGTCCTGTGGAGTGTCCTGACCAGTGTTGAACATGCACTTTGACACATTTGTAAACAATGAGCAATGAGGAGCCCATTGCCCTCCACTTCTTCCCCTTGTGGCAGCCAGATGTACTGTTCAGCAACAGCAGCCTCCCCCTATGCCCCACTCTCACGGGGTCTCCATGTCCCTGGGCTGGTTGTTAGTGCTGTGCCCCCTGCAGGATGCCCAGGAGATTGCAGGAGCCTGACCTGCTGCAGCTTGGGGAAACATGGCCCCAGAGTACTGCTGCGGTTTGGTTGCTTTTGGAGCACATGGGTGACTCCTTTGCCTTGATACGCCCTTTGGCAGTCCTGTGCATAGCACGGTCAGATGAAGGCCAGCTTGCACTACAGGGGAGAGACACCATCCTGACCTCCCCCATCCCGCCTCTGCACACGCTCGTTGGAAGCTGACAGGCAGAGCTGGCTGGCATGTTTTGCATGGGCCTAGAGAGCAGTTGTTCAGATATTAAGGATTCCAGTCCCTTGGAGCCCAGCATTGCACCGGGCCAGCCTGGGGACACCGGGAACTGAGGGTGATGCCTTTCATGCAGCCCTCACACTGGCCTCACCCAACCCAGCCTCCTTGGGAGCTGGGCACTTTGCTGCACCCATCCCCCAGACAAAGTTCATGAATTCCAGTCAGAAGGGACAATTGTGATCATCCAGTCTGACCCTCTGTATTTCACAGGCCAGAGAACTGCCCCACAATCATTCCTGGAGCAGGTCTCATAGAAAAACAGCCAATCTGCATTGAAAAATGGTCAGTGATGGAGACCTTCACCATGACCCTTGGTAAGTTGTTCCAGTGTCTAATTACTATTGCTGTTGAACATTTACACCTTATTTCCGGTGTGAATTTGTCTAGTTTCAGCTTCCAGCCATAGAGTTGCAGTGATGGGGGTGAAAGGCTGGTGCGGCGGAGTTGTCCAGAGTCCGGGGCTACTGGGGCCAGCAGCGGACTTAGGAGGACCGTCCTGGGCTGGAAGGATGGTGATGCCAGGGCGGAGGTGATGTTGGTGCGGTGCTGCTGGGCCTGGCCCACCTATGGCTCCACGGGACCTCAGGAGGTCATCTAGTCCAACCCCCTGCTCAAAGCAGGACCAATCCCCAACTAAATCATCCCAGCCAGGGCTTCGACAAGCCTGACCTTAAAAACCTCTAAGGAAGGAGATTCCACCACCTCCCTAGGTAACCCATTCCAGTGCTTCACCACCCTCCTAGTGAAATACTGTTTCCTAATATCCAACCTAAACCTCCCCCACTGCAACTTGAGACAATTACTCCTTGTTTTATCTGTTGTAGGAGCAGCAGTGATCTGTTTGCTCTGTATGACTATGCTATGTATAACCTGTATGCTCAAAAGGTCTGTTATACTCCCCCTCCCCTCTCTTGTCTCCTCTCCCTCTCTGAATACTTGTGAAGTGGCTTTCCCCGTCCCCCTCCCTCCTGGAATGCTTGTGGGATGAATGGGCTGGTTGAACAGCTGGAAGACCAGAAGACCTCCCAGGTAGACAAGGTGTCTGGACTCTAATTAGGCAGCACTCACACACCCAATGCATGGACACGGTATGAACACTGCCCAAGACGGAGTGTGGCCAACGAGACATGGCCAAATCATTTCTAGTCGCAGGCCATGAGGAGCAGATCCTTAAAAAGGGAAGGGGCCATGTGCTCAGCAGTGCACTCACAAGCTTGTACCTCCTATGAAGGCCCTTCGCCCAGACCACCTGGCCAGTGGTTTGCCGCATTGCATTCCATTGTGTCTCAGGAAGACTTACCTTCATTGCACCATCCATTGCTGCGCTGTGGGACACTTACCTTAAAGGATCCTGACACCTCCAGTGCTGTGCCTGTCCTGGAAGCTTGGGTATGCGAGTGTGACCCCCCCACCCCTCCTTTGAGCTTAGCTATCAGTATAATAAACGTGCTGCTTTCTGCCAAACTCTGGTGGGTCATTAGTCCTACCTAAGCTTACTAGCTGGCCCAATTTCGGGTAACATTAAGGTTTATTTTTTGTTGGTTCTCTAATAATCGTTTTGTTGTTGAGTTTTGTTATTAATACGTTTGTATTGTTAGTTACATTTTCTTGTATAGTTAATTTCACTTTCCTCTATGAACCCTGGTTCTACTTCCGCAAGCCCTGAAGGGTAGTTCATGAGCCCCCATATCCTGTACAACTAAACGGGGTTGCCAATCCTCCAGGATTGGACTGGAGTCTCCAAAAAGATTGTGTCATGTGATTAAATCTCCAGGAATACGTCCAACAAAAATTGGCAACCCTAATCCACTGTCAATCAAAGCCTGCTGGGATGGGGGTAAAGGCCTGAAAGTTCCAGCTCCTGGAGTCATAAGAGACTTTCAGGGTACAAAATGTGATCAAAGAGGACCTGCAAAGCTGGGCTGCATGTGGCCTATAGCAAGTGTGACAAAGTTCCTCCTCTACATTGGTGGGTCCTGCGCTTTTTGGTGGATTTGCTCACCTCAGTGATCTTCCCCACAGTCTGGGTCAACTCCTCCTGTGTCTGATCAGGAGTTGGGAGGTTTAGGGGGAACCCAGGCCCGCCCTTTACTCCAGGTTCCAGCCCAGGGCCCTGTGGATCACAGCTGTCTATAGTGCCTCCTGTAACAGCTGCATGACAGCTGCAACTCCCTGGGCTACTTCCCCATGGCCTCCTCCAAACACCTTCTTTATCCTCACCACAGGACCTACCTCCTGATGTCTGATAATGCTTGTACTCCTCAATCCTCCAGCAGTACTCTCACTCTCACTCTCACTCTCACTCTCACTCTCAGCTCCTGCGCCTCTTGCTCCCAGTTCCTCACACATGAATCTCACTGACTAACTGGGAGGCTTTTAACTAGTTCCAGCCAGCCCTTGATTAGCTTCAGGTGGCCCAATCAATGTAGCTATGCCCGCTGCCTTCTAGAAAGATCTTAATTGGCCCCAGGTGTCTTGATTAACTGGAGCAACTGCCATGTGCTTACCATGGTACTAGGGATTTGGTTAGCCTGGGGCTAACATACCTGTTCCTTACGACTTTACTATAGCCATCTGGGCTTGCTCCATCACACAAGGCATTGTCCCATCCCCAATGCACACCTGGGGGAATCAGGCCAGGACCCGCCCCTGTACCTGCCCCTCCTCCTTCTCTCTGCTCCTGGCCCAGCATTCTCCAGGGAGGCTCCCAGTATCTAAGGCCTTGGCTACACTGGCGCTTTACAGCGCTGCAACTTTCTCACTCAGGGGTGTGAAAAAAACACCCCCCTGAGCGCTGCAAGATACAGTGCTGTAAAGCACCAGTGTAAACAGTGCCACAGCGCTGGGAGCGCGGCTCTCAGCGCTGCAAGCTAAACCCCATCAGGATGTGGAGTACGTGCAGCTCTGGGAGAGCTGGCGCTGCAACCACACTCGCACTTCAAAGCACTGCCGCAGCAGCGTTTTAAAGTTTCAAGTGTAGCCATACCCTAGGTTTGATTAGATAAGCCCAGCCCCACACACAGCATCTCTGGCGGCTCCCAGTTTCTGCACTCACCCCTCAGGTTCACTTTACAAGCTTCCACAGGGCTATCGCCACTCGCTTCTCAACTGTGAGGGCTGCTCTCATCTTGCCCAAAGTCCTATTGTCTGCACTTCTGACCCTTCCTGGTCTCTGCGTGCTCCCTGCTCAGGCCTCAAGCCATCACCTCTCGTGGGGGGGAGAGGGAGAAATCCCGTGATTCTTTCACTCTCAGACCAGGCTGTGTGCTGCAGTTCCCAGGTACTAACCATGATCACCTCCGCAGGCTCTGCTTGGGGTCAGCCTCTCGGGGAGCTGTGACCCGTGCTGTCCAGAGACCAGATGGGTTTCCTGAAGCAGAGCGGTGTTTATTCAGAACCAGGGGCAGCTCTAGGGATTTTGCCGCCCCAAGCACGGCAGGACCTGCTGGAGGTCCTCTGAAGCTGCGGGACCAGCGGACCCTCCGCAGGCAAGCCACTGAAGGCAGCCTGCCTGCCGCCCTCGCGGCACCAGCAGAGCACCCCCCGCAGCTTGCCGCCCCAGGCACGCACTTGGCGTGCTGGGGCCTGGAGCCGCCCCTGTTCAGAACCAAAGCATTTCAGGGGAAAACCCCTTAACAACAAAGATCTGATACACAGGCCTGTGCTCCCAACGGTTCCCCGCCCCAGGTGCTTGGGGCATCCCCACCTGCTCTAGGCACTCCTGCAGGACCTGTCTGCAGGGAGAGGGCCCCAGAGCCCAGGCTCCAGCCCAAGACTGAATGTCTGCACCACAGTTTTACAGCCCTGCAGCCTGAGCCCTGTGAGTTGAGTCAACTGCCAGGGGCTAGCCCGGGGTGTTTAATTGCTGTGCAGACAAACCCTCTGTGTCCCTGTTGCCTGTTCTACCATGACCAGCTCTCCAGGCTCCCTTCCTCTTCTCCCTGTGGAGTCTTTTCACATGTTCATTCCCTGTGATTACTAGCCTTGGCAGCAGCTGGATATCTTTGGGCTGGGGTCCGGGAGCAGCATCTTCACCGCTAACAGCTCAGCCATTGGCTTGTAATGGCCCCCAAGGGTTTGCTGGAGGCTGCTCCTCTACAGCCATCATGTTGCCTTCCTGCTTGTTCTTCAAGCAGCGCCCCCAGCCCCCCAGAGCTAGACCAACGCATTGCACCAGGACAGGCCAATAACCCAACGTAGCTGCATAGCAGCTCTACTACTCTGTCCAGGCATTCATATAATGATCACAGATCAGTATTCTTTGATTATTGCACAGCTTCACCTCTTCCGTATATGCCCCATGAGGGTCCTATAACATTTCTATAGGGATATAACTCTGGACTCGAAAGCCTTTGATTTCAGCAGCACATCAGGATGTGCTTGTTCTGCATCTGATGTGTTTAAACTACTCTCTG
Source organism: Gopherus flavomarginatus (assembly GCF_025201925.1). Taxonomy (NCBI): domain Eukaryota; kingdom Metazoa; phylum Chordata; order Testudines; family Testudinidae; genus Gopherus; species Gopherus flavomarginatus. Next base: position 53,799,829 of record NC_066624.1, read on the forward strand.
CCTGCTAAGAAACTTCCACCACCCTTTTTTCTTTTATTCCCTTCTCCAGAGGTACAATTCAGTGCAGATGAGACACTCTGTCTTGAAGCAAATCCCTAGCAGCCCCAGGGCTACTAATTTCAAAGAGTTCTGCCTATCTGAAAGCACCTAATGAGGGGCTGTTCTCTCTCCCCACCCTCAATGCAGGTTCAGAGAGGATGGGGGCTGCCAGCACAGCCGCTAAAATACTCAGCTCTGCCAAATCGCCCCCAGAAGATGTCTCCTTCTCTCTGTGAGCTGGGAGTAGAAGCCTCACTTGTTTATTCTGAATTAAAGCTTTACTGAAAGGTGTGGGCAGGGAGAAATTGTCCGACCCTGGCAAGAACATGTAACCTGCTAGCTAAGGGGCAGAGGCCCATATCTTTGGAGCTGAAGGACCAGCTCCCCATGGGGGTGATGTACAGAATTGTCATCCTCAGCACACAGATTCGTTATGGGGGAGAGTCCTGGCTCATCCCCTTGCACCAGCCAGGAACAACCAAAGCTCTGTGAAGGGGGTAGAGGTACAAGAACATCAGGCAAGTGCTTCCTGGGAGAGGTGAAGCTTGCTAGACTCCCAGTCCCTGCTGGGAGCATAGTTTGCAGAGCCCTGCGCTGGGGCAGAGACAAATGAGCACAAGCCACAGAAGAATGAAGGCCTGGGAGGATACCCAGGGTCAGGCTGCGCTGTCAAGGGGATGAATCGTTTTCTCTTCCTGAGTCAGGAGAAATTCCCTAGGGTTTCTCCTCCTCCAGTGCAGCACCCCTCCCTGTCTGACATTCTGCTGCACAGTATTTGTTACTGGAGACAAGGAGCTGCAGCACAGGATGGACCTAGGACACTGGGGGGCTCGGAGTCTGTCAGGGTGTGATAAGAACTGGCTGGGAACCAATATTTCTTTCCTGAGGAAAATTTCCCATTAAAAAAAAAATCTGACCCTGAAGGAAAAGTTGGGAAGATGGGCTGGCAACTGGGCCCTCTGCTTCTTGGTTCTGCCAGCACAAGGTACCTGTGCCAAGTCACAGACGTCCTGCTCAGAGTCTCCATTGCAATCCTTCCATTGGTTCTCATTCTTCTGATCACCAATTTCCTGCTTTCTAATGCACTTTATATTGAAGATCACCTAATCAGGAAGCCCTTACAGGACTAACTAATACAGGTAACGAGCAAGGAGGAGAGTGCTTGGCAGATAGGACCATGTCCAGTTCAGCCTACATTTATCCTAGTGTTTAGGGCAGGGGCGGGCAAACTTTTTGGCCTGAGGGCTGCATTAGGTTTCATAAATTGTATGGAGTGCTGGTTAGGGGAGGGGGGTTGTGGCCTGGCCCCCACCTCCTATCTGCCCCGTCCAACCCCTCCTGTTCCCTGATGGCCCCTCTGGGACCCCTAGCCCCTGACTGCCCCCAGACTTCTGACACCCCATCCAACTCCTCCTCTCATTCCTGACGGTCAATCCGGGACCCTTGCCCCTCCAACCACCCCTTCTCCCTGCCCCTGACTGCCCACAGGACTCCTGCCCCTGATTGCACCCTGCTGCCCATCCAACGCCCTGCTTCCTGAAGTTTAGAAGGGGGTTCGAGCAGATGATGAAGCAAATACATGAGGAGGCTGAAGGGAAAAGTTCAGACTTGTAGATGGAAGCAGGACCAAAGAATTCTGAGGGGAGACTGCTGGGTGAGGAAAGTGGACAGTGGAAGCATGTGACTAAGAGAACCAGGCAGAGGAAAAGACAGGCCAGTGAAGGAGAGTTAGAGCTCAGGAATAGGTTTGCAGAGTTGGAAAATGAAGAAGGGGCACAGCAGGTGGCCGCTGAAGGTGAGTGGGCAAAGAAGAGAAGAGCAGTTAGTCCTACAGGAAGAGGGGAAGAGTCAATGGAAATAACAGCACCAAATATGAGCCCCAGGAGGATACAGGATGTGTTGCGGAGGATTGCAAGGGATAATAGAAATCAAGAGGACTTGCAGCCAGAGGGAACAGGGGATAGACCAGAGAATCACGCCATCACCAGGAAAAGGCAGGTCTATGTGATTGGGGACTTCTTACTGAGAAAAATAGACAGGCCTTAACTGGAGCTGATCTGGAGAACGGAAGGGTGTGCTGTCTGCCAGGTGCTAAAATACAGGATGTGGACCTGATGTGAAAAGGATCCTAACGGGAGCGGGAAAGAACCCCCTGATTGTCCTTCATGTGGGAATGAATGATCCAGCATGGTCACTAGGAAGCATTCATGGACACAGGACTGTTCTCTCAGGATGGACTTCACCTGAGTAAGGAGGGAAATAGACTTTTAGGATGGAGGCTGGCACAACTGATTAAGAGGGCTTTAAACTAGGAATTTGGGGGAGATGGTTGGGAGATGTCCAGGTAATCTCCACGCCGGAATTTTACATTGAGAGGAAAGAAAACAAAGAAAGAAAGGATACAGCTATGGGTATGAGAATGGACATAAGGAGGAAGGGTAGTGTAGATACCAGTCAAAAAGGTAATACTGGTGGTAGAATGTCTGTGTCTAATCAGGTAAAGAATGTCAGTGAAGCCAAAGAGCAAAAATTAAGATGTTTGTACACTAATGCGAGAAGCCTAGGTAACAAAATGGACGAACTAGAGCTACTGGTGCAGGAATTGAAACTGGATATTATAGGGATAACAGAAACATGGTGGATAGTAGTCATGACTGGAATACAGGTATTGAAGGCTATGTGCTGTTTAGGAGAGACAGAAATAAAGGCAAAGGTGGTGGAGTAGCATTGTATATCGATGAGGTAGACGGTAAAGAAATAAGAAGTGCAGGAATGGATAAGACAGAGTCTGTCTGGGCAATAATCACATTGGGAAAGAAAGCTACTAGAGCCTCCCTTGAGATAGTGCTTGGGGTGTGCTACAGACTACCAGGATCCAATCTGGATATGGATAGAGACCTCTTTAATGTTTTTAATGAAGTAAACACTAATGGGAATTGTGTGATCATGGGAGACTAACTTCCCAGATATATACTGGAGGACAAGTGCTAGTAATAACAATAAGGCTCAGATTTTCTTGGATGCGATAGCTGATGGATTACTTCACCAAGTAGTTGAAGAACCAATGAGAGAGGATGCCATTTTAGATTTGGTTTTGGTGAGTAGTGAGGATCTCATAGAAGAAATGGTTGTAGGGGACAACCTTGGTTCGAGTGATCATGAGCTAATTCAGTTCAAACTAAATGGAAGGATAAACAAAAGTAGATCTGGGACTAGGGTTTTTTATTTCAAAAGGGCTAACTTTAAAGAATTAAGGAAATTAGTTAGGGAACTGGATTGGACTGAAGAACTTGTGGATCTAAAGGCAGAGGAGGCCTGGAATTACTTCAAGTCAAAGTTGCAGAAACTATCAGAAGCCTGCATCCCAAGAACGGGGAAAAAATTCATAAGCAGGAGTTGTAGACCAAGCTGGATGAGCAAGCATCTCAGAGAGGTAATTAAGAAAAAGTAGAAAGCCTACAAGAAGTGGAAGATGGGAGGGATTAGCAAGGAAAGCTACTTTATTGAGGTCAGAACATGTAGGGATAACGTGAGAAAGGCCAAAAGCCATGTAGAGTTGGACCTTGTAAAGGGAATTAAAACCAATAGTAAAAGGTTCTATAGCCATATAAATAAGAAGAAAACAAAGAAAGAAGAAGTGGGACCACTAAACACTGAGGATGGAGTGGAGATTAAGGGTAATCTAGGCATGGCTCAATACCTAAACAAATATTTTGCCTCAGCGGTTAATGAAGAGATTAGGGATAATGGTAGGATGACAAATGGGAATGAGGATATGGAGGTAGATTTTACCACATCCAAGATATAAGCCAAACTCGAATAGCTTAATGGGATTAAATTGGGGTGGCTCAAATAATCTTCATCCAAATATATTAAAGGAACTGGCACATGAAATTACAAGCCTATTAGTAAGAATTTTTAATGAATCAGTAAACTCAGAGGTTGTACCGTACGACTGGAGAATTGCTAAAATAGTTCCTATTTTTAAGAAAGGGAAAAAAAGTGATCCGAGTAACTATAGGCCTAATAGTTTGACATCTGTAGTATTCAAGGTCTTGGAAAAATTTTTGAAGGAGAAAGTAGTTAAGGACATTGAGCTCAATGGCAACTGGGACAAAATACAACATGGTTTTACAAAAGCTAGATTGGCCAAACTAACCTGATCTCCTTCTTTGAGAAGGTAACAGATTTTCTAGACAAAGGAAACGCAGTGGATCTAATTTACCTCAATTTCAGTAAGGCATTTGATATGGTTCCACATGGGGAATTATTAGCTAAATTGGAAAAGATGGGGAGCAATATGAAAATTGAAAGGTGGATAAGGAACTGGTTAAAGGGGAGACTACAACAGGTCATACTGAAAGGTGAACTGTCAGGCTGGAAGGAGGTTACTAGTGGAGTTCCTCAGGGATTGGTTTTGGGACCAATCTTTTTATTACTGATCTTGGCACAAAAAGTAGGAATGTGCTAATAAAGTTTGCAGATGACACAAAGCTGGGAGGTATTGCTAACACAGAGAAGGGCCGGGATATCATACAGGAAGATCAGGATGACCTTGTAAACTGGAGTGATAGTAATAGGATGAAATTTAATAGTGAAAAGTGCAAGGTCATGCATTTAGGGATTAATAACAAGAATTTTGGTTATAAATTTGGGGATACATCAGCTGGAAGTAATAGAGGAGGAGAAGGACCTTGGAGTATTGGCTGATCACAGGATGACTATGAGTCACCAATGTGATATGGCTGTGAAAAAAGCTAATGTGGTCTTAGGATGCATCAGGTGAGGTATTTCCAGTAAAGATAAGGAGGTGTTAGTACCATTATACAAGGCACTGGTGAGACCTCATCTGGAATATTGTGTGCAGTTCTGGTCTCCCATGTTTCAGAAGGATGAATTCAAACTGGAACAGGTACAGAGAAGGGATATTAGGATGATCCGAGGAATGGAAAACCTGTCTTATGAAAGGAGACTCAAAGAGCTTGGCTTGTTTAGCCTAACCAAAAGAAGGCTGAGAAGAGATATGATTGCTCTTTATAAATATATCAGAGGGATAAATATCAGGGAGCGAGAGGAATTATTTAAGCTTAGTACCAATGCGGTGTGATGGACCCAGGCCAGTTGGAAACAGCAGAGTAGTAGAAGGGAGATATACTGGCCACTGGATAAGCAGTTTTCTGTTCCTTGAGTGAGAGCAGGGGCTGCTCCAGGCTAATGAGAACACCTGACTCCAATTAACCTGCTAAGAGTCAGGTGAGGCTGTTAAGCACCTGACTCTAATTAAGGCCTCTCTAATGCTATAAAAGGGCTCACTCCAGTCAGGCCAAAGGGAGCCAGGGGAGAGGAAGTGAATGCAAGGAACTGGGAGCAAGAGGTGTGCAAGAAGCTGAGAGTGAGTAAGCATACTGCTGGAGGATTGAGAAGTACAAGCGTTATCAGACATCAGGAGGACAGTCCAGTGGTGAGGACAAAGAAGGTGTTGGGAGGAGGCCATGGGGAAGTAGCCCAGGGAGGTGTAGCTGTCACGCAACTGTACCAGAAGGCACCCTAGATAGCTGCAGTCCACAGGGGCCTGTGCTGGAACCGGCAGTAGAGGGCAGGCCCATGTTCCCACCAAACCTCCCAACTCCTGATCAAACACAGGAGGAATTGACCTGGACTGTGGTTTCTACCAGAGGGGAAGGTCTGTGGGCTGTTTCCCGACCCATAGGGTGAATTTGTGAGGTGAGCAAATCCGCCAATAAGCACAGGACCCACCAAGGTAGAGGAGGAACTTTGTCACTGTGGACACAAGAACAAATGGGTATAAACTGGACACTAGAAAGTTTAGATGTGAAATTAGATGAAGGTTTCTAACCATTAGAGGAGTGAAGTTCTGGAACAGCCTTCCAAGGGGAGTAGTGAGGGCAAAAGACATATCTGGCTTCAAGACTAAGCTTGATAAGTTTATGGAGGGGTTGGTATGATGGAATAGCCTAATTTTGGCAATTCATTCATCTTTGATTATTAGCAGGTAAATATGCCCAATGGTCTGTGATGGGATGTTAGATGGAGTGGGATCAGAGTTACTACAGAGAATTCTTTCCTGGGTGTCTGGCTGGTGAGTCTTGCCCACATGATCAAGGTTTAACTGATCACCATATTTGAGGTTGGGAAGGAATTTTCCTTCAGGGCAGATTGGCAGAGGCCCTGGAGGTTTTTCGCTTTCCTGTGCAGCATGGGGAACAGGTCTCTTGCTGGAGGATTCTCTGCACCTTGAGGTCTTTAAACCACGATTTGAGGACTTCAATAACTCAGACATAGGAGTTTGTTGCAGGGGTGAGTGGGTGAGATTCTGTGGCCTGCGTTGTGCAGGAGGTCAGACTAGATGATCATAATGGTTTCTTCTGACCTTAAAGTCTATGAGTCTATGAGATTGCCTCCCCGGAACCCCTGCCCCCGTTCAACCCCCTGTTTCCTCCCCCCCCAACCACCATCCACACCTGACCACCATTCTGAACTCCTCTGCCCTCTATCCAACCCCCTCTGTTCCCTGCCCCCTTACTGTGCTACCTGGAGCACTGGTGGCTGGCTGCCCTGTTGGAGCCAGGCCACACAGCACAGAGAGCCAGGTTCTGCAGCTGTGCTGCCCCAGGGACTCCCCACCCTGCTGCCCAGAGCATTGCACCAACAGCGGAGCAAGCAAGCTGAGGCTGCGGGGAAGGGGGAACAGCAGGGGAGGGACTGGGGCTAGCCTCTCGGACCAGGAGCTCAGGGGCCAAACAGGACGGTTCCACAGGCCGGATGTGGCCCACGGGCCATAGTTTGCCCACCCTTGGTTTAGGGGATTAGCAACCACGGACTTGATCCTGGTGGATGACACCAGACCCAGGCTCACACTTAACCTTTTTAAAGAAAAGTTATGGAAATCAGGGATGGCCATAAGGCCAAGGAAGAGCAAATGCAGTATTGATTCTCAAACAGGGGCTGGAGCATTCTAATGGGAATTACTGCCCCATGACCCTGACTTCTGTCCCCTCTAAAATAATGGAGCAAACATTATGTGAGAAAAGTCTCATCAAACTAGAGGAGAACTGAGCTGAGAGAAATGTGTGTTTGCCGAGAACAAACACAATTGCTGATGTAAGCAGACTCAGGATGAGCTCTGCCCTGACATCTGGTGGTGAATTGTGGCGAGTGTGGAAAAGAACTTCAGGGGCTGATCTGGTTTGCATAGGCACACTCACCCTGCCTAGCATGAGCTTACAGCAGCCGAAAAAGGTCACTTTGACAGCTGCGGGACCCCCAATTTTTCTGTTATTGGGGCAGGAGGAATAAAGTGTTGTTACTCTGATTATGTGAATGAAGGACTATGAAACTGTTTTATGACAGAGGGTCTCACCATCAACTGAGTAGCACTCACTAGACAAGGGACATGGGTTCCAAAACTCAGTGAAGTGAGAAAAGTCAGGGATAAATGTTTATATGTAGTTGTGTGGGTACTGTTTGTGAGCCTAAAACACCAGTTGCATCTCCTTCTCTTTCCACTGTTGAATGACAAAGTTAATTTTGTTTCTATTCAGAATCTAGTTATAGACTGCTGAGCTGAGTTCACTTTAGGCTAATGGTGGACCAGCAGTGGGGCTCACCCCCCTATAAGCTGAAATCACTAAAAGCTAATGTTGTTAAGAGCTGAGATTACTGAGTGCTGTGTTAACTAGTGGGGGAGCCTGAAGCTATGTTGTGGAGTAGAGCAGTTTGTGGGGATAGCTGGAGTGGCTCACAGGATAGCGAGCAAAGCAGTTTATAGCAGCCCATGCAACAGTGAGCAGAGCAGTTTGCGGGGACTGCTAGTGGAGCAGAGTGACTGGCAGAGCTGCCCATGAAACAGCAAGTGGAGCTGAGCAGTTTGTGGGGGGTGGCTGGAGGAGCAGAGCAGAGCAGAGGGGCTGGTAGAGCAGAGCAGTTTGTGGTGAAGGCGGAAGCAGAACCCCATGGAGAGGTGGGGCAGTCGGCCCCGGACCACGTAAGGTGCCCCTTAATACCCTGCACCCCACCTTCCACCCAGGCTGGTGGGGGGTAAAACCCTGCAGATAGACTTTTGAACTTTGGGGCTGCACTGACCCGGGACAGAGAGTTTTGGGTTGTGGGACTTTTGGGACTGTGGGTGGTTCTTGGGTTGCTGGACTCAAGAACTAAAGGGAAAGGACATGGCCCAATGGTTTGGTCTATGAACTCTAGTTGTGGAGCACACCGAGACTTTGTGCTTGCGAGAGGGGAAGTATTGCCTCTTCGAGGCACCCAGGGGTGTGTGTAAGATTCTCCCAGGTCACTGGATGAGGGCTCGAGCTGGTTTTGCATTATGTTGTTGGAAGGGGACCCCTATGTACTGAACCTGGCCCTTGTTGCTATCAACTCGGCCTGGCAGAAGGGTTACACTTCCTTACAAATAGAATTACAGAGTTGTAAGTGTAATGGGTTTGGATTTTAGAAAAGCATTCATGAGAAATGGAGCCGAATGAGCTAGATTATTAGTATCAGTGTCATTGACAATATTCATTTCATGTTTTGGTTAAAGCAGCACTCACAGGCCAAATCAGGGCTCCATCGGACTGAGTGCTGCACACACAGATAGCAGTACAGGGTCTCTGCCCTCAAAGGAAACACAAGCATAGACTATCAGGGTAGGAAGGGACCTCAGGAGGTAATCTAGTCCAACCCCCTGCTCAAAGCAGGACCAACACCCCCCCAATCCCTAAATGGCCCCCTCAAGGATTGACTTCACAGCCTTTGGTTTAGCAGACCAATGCTCAAGCCACTGAGCTATCCCTCCCCTGTCTAACAAGAGGGGGAGAAGAGTATGCTAAAGAGGGAAGCAGCTGATACTAAACTGAGAGGTGGTGCAGCTCCTGGCTGGCACTGTCCAGGCTTGGTCTTCTAGAAAGGGATTCAAGAATTCATGTGCTGTTTCCCTGAATGGAGGCTTACCTGGTACTGGAACGGAGCCAGCTGCTCCTGTGAGTGAGTCAAGTGTCCTTGGGGTTCATGGACACTATGAAGACCCTTCTATGGTTAGTAAGTTGTCCTTAACAGGAGTTTGTTCCCCAGGAAGACATGCTGAAAACTTTTGGTGAAGGTCACCAGTGCCAGTAGCTCTTTCCTAGTTGTGGAGCAGCTCCTCCTGCTTTGTTCAGGGTCTGGCTGGTGCAGGCAGCTACTCTGTCCTTGTCTCCAGAGGGCTGAGCCAAGACCACCAATGCCATCTTCACTGTTATCAGTGTCTGGGATGAATGGTAGCCGCAGATCTAGCTAGGCCAGGATCAGTGCAGACTTTAGCATCTACTTTCTTGGCATGGTGGGACAGTTCACTCAAACGTTCACTCCTTCTCTGACAGCTTGTGCAGTGGCTATGCCATTGTGGCAAAGTTACCAATGATTCTCCAATAATATGAAGACAGGCTGATGACACACTGTGCCTCAGTGACAGTACATGGCACCAGCCAGAATCAGATGGCTTCCACTTTTTCAAATCTGTCCCTGTGCCATCTCTTGAGACCACATGCCCTAGGTAATTTCCTTCATTACAGAAAAAAATTGCATGTTGCTGGTTTCATCTTTAAGTTGGCTTGGCATTGCCTCTCTAGCTCCTGCAGTGGCTCCTCAAATTACCTCCCATGAACAATGTCATCAAGAGCCACCAGGCAGAATATGCCCTGCTGGTCTGCCAGCAATACACCCACCAACCTTTAGAAAATTCCAGAGGCATTAGAGTCCAAAGGACATGGCATTAAATTTGAAGAAGCCCTGTTCATGGTGAATGCCATCTTCTGTTTATCATTAGCTTTCACCTCCACTTGCTAGTAGCCACAGGCCAGGCCCAGGGTACAGAACCAACAGGCCTTGGCCAGCAAGTCTAGAGTGTCTTCAGTTCTAGGGAGGGTATATGTAACTCTCATGGTAATGTCATCCAATTGCTGATAGTCCATACATATCCACGTCCCTCCACCTGTCTTCCTTACCAAGGCTACAGGTGCAGGCCATGGAGGTGCAGGCCATCTCTCATGGAGAGCTGGATGATGCCTCTCTCTAACATCTGTTGCAGTTGTCTGCTGAACCCGGCCTGGAAGCGGATTGAGATACCCTGCGGTCCCAGTCTCACAGATCTGGTACCTTCAGGCTCAATCTGGCGGTGTGTCAACCCTGTGCACCCGAGGTCTTCATCCCCAGTGGAGAAGACATGAAAGTAATTTCTCAGCGAAGTCGAGGCTGCTCACAGTTTCCCAGGCAACAGACTCCTCCTCAGCCCCACCCTGTATGAGATCTTCCCCCTGCCACACTCGCTTCACTCCCAGTTCAGTTTGTCTCAGTGAAGCTCTATTTCCCAGCACCTAGCTGGACTGCTAGTACTTTGGGGCCCCATTTCTGGATACACAGTCACCTCAGGGTGGAAGGTACTAAGTCCTGTGCCCTAGTCCGTGTTGGGGTTCCATTGTCAGCTCTCATCAAGATGCAGCCTTTCCAGTCTTGGCCACCAGGAGTTCATGCCAGCCTCGTGGTGGGGGGTCCTGCATGCCTTCCAGCCCTTCCATCAGGCCCGGTGGTCAGGGGAATGCCATGGCCACCCACACACACAGAGCCAGTCCAAATTCCCTTCAATTCCTCATTGGGGATAGCATCACGTTCCTCTCCACAGTGACAGCGCACACCTCTGCTTCATCCTCAATGGTTGTCTTGGCAGACTGCCTCCCCTTGATGATACAGAAGCCTCTCTTGAAACTAAGGTGTCATAACATATTCCCAGATTTGGACCTTAGCGTCCAAAATATGGGGGTTAGCATGAAAACCTCCAAGCTTAGTTACCAGCTTGGACCTGGTAAAGCTGCCACCACCCAAAAGATTAGAGTGTTTTGGGGCACTCTGGTCCCCCCAAAAACCTTCCCTGGGGACCCCAAGACCCAAATTCCTTGAGTCTCACAACAAAGGGGAATAAACCATTTCCCTTCCCCCTCCTCCTTCCCAGGTGTTCCCTCCCTGGGTTCCTGGAGAGATACACAGAAGCAAGCTCCGTGAATCTAAACAGAGGGATTCCACCCTCCCTATTTCCAGTCCTGGAAAACACAAGTACCGAGATAGCTAATCTCTCTTCCCCCTTACCCAGAGGGCATGCAAAGTCAGGCTTAGTAAATCTAACACACAGATTTTCCCCCTGACTTCTTCCTCCCACCAATTCCCTGGTGAGTTACAGACTCAATTCCCTGGAGTTCCCCACTAAAGAAAAACTCCAACAGGTCTTAAAAAGAAAGCTTTATATAAAAAGAAAGAAAAAGTACATTAAAATGGTCTCTCTGTATTAAGGTGACAAATACAGGGTCAATTGCTTAAAAGAAATATGAATAAACAGCCTTATTCAAAAAGAACACAATTCAAAACACTCCAGCAACTACACACATGTGAATACAAAAAAAAATCTCTTTGTACTTACAACTGGGAAACAGAAGATTAGAAAGGCAGGAGACAGAAAAAATCACTCTCATAGCTGAGAGAGTACAGGCACAAGACCAAGGACAAAGAACTCACACCCAAAACTTCCCTCCACCCAGATTTGAAAAAGTCTTGTTTCCTGATTGGTCCTCTGGTCAGGTGTTTCAGGTTACTCCTTTCCAGGTGAAAGAGACATTAACCCTTAGCTATCTGTTTATGACACTTTTGAAACTAAGGTCATCCCAAAATCGCTTGAGGAAAACAATCTCAATTAGGGCTTCCTGAGAGACTTCTTCCGGTATCAGAAATTCATAGGCTAGACAGAGGGCATCCCGAGTAACAGTAGTTTGACCCTGAGCTGAGTTTGGTTTGAACCACTCCAAGGTCTCAGCTTCCTCTGTTCTCTCTGGGTGGCTCTTTCCTACAGTCTTGAGTGTCAGTGATTTTCCCTACACACACACACCCTGAATTTCCCCAACACGCCCCCCTCAGTTTTGTGAACTAGTTACATGCCAAACCTGGTGGCTGAACTTTACAACTTTGTCCTCACCCACAACAATTTCACATTTAGGGACAATATGTACATTCAAGTCAGTGGTACTGCTACGGGTACCTGCATGGCCCCATAGTATGCCAACATTTTTATGGCTGACTTAAAACAACACTTCCTTAGCTCTCGTCCCCTAATTCCCCTACTCTACACTGATGACATCTTCATTATCTGGACCATGGAAAAGAAGCCCTTGAGGAATTCCACCATGATTTCAACAATTTCCATCCCACCATCAACCTCAACCTCCTTGACACCACTGTGCTAATAAGCAGTGGTCACACAAACACCACCTTATACCGGAAACCTACTGACCGCTATACATGCCTCCAGCTGCCATCCAAAACACACCACATGATCCACTATCTTCAGCCAAGCTCTAAGGTACAACCGCATTTGCTCCAATCCCTCAGACAGAGACAAACACCAACAAGATCTCTATCAAGCATTCTTAAATGCTGAAGTGAAAAAACAGATTGACAGACCCAGAAGAGTACCCAGAAGTCACCTACTATAAGACAGGCCCAACATAGAAAATAACAGAACGCCACTAGCCGTTACCTTCAGCCCCCAACTAAAACCTCTCCAGCACATCATCAAAGATTTACAACCTATTCTGAAAGATGATCCCTCACTCTCCCAGATCTTGGGAGACAGACCTGTCCTCGCTTACAGACAGCCACCGCAACCTGAAGCAAATAATCACCAGCAACAACACTACCCCTGAACCTATCCTTGCAACAAAGCCTGATGCCAACTCTGTCCACATATCTATTCAAGTGACACCATAATAGGACCTAATCACATCAGTCACGCCCAGGGGCTGCTCTAGACATTTCGCCGCCCCAAGCAGGGCGGTATGCCGCGGGGGGCGCTCTGCCGGTCGCCGGGAAGGCGGCAGGCGGTTCCAGTGGACCTCCCGCAGGCGTGCACCGCCACCGGAGACACCTGCCGCCCTCCCGGCAATCATCAGAGTGCCCCTCGCGGCATGCCGCCCCAAGAATGCGCTTGGCATGCTGGCGCCTGGAGCCGCCCCTGGTCACGTCATCAGGGGCTCATTCACATCTATCAATGTGATATATGCCTTCATGTGCCAGCAATGCCCCAGGCCATGTACATTGGCCAAACCGGACAGTCTCTACACAAAAGAATAAATGGACACAAATCAGACATCAAGAATTATAACATTCAAAAACTAGTAAGAGAACACTTCAACCTCTCTGGCCATTCAGTAACAGATTTAAAGGTGGCAATTTTGCAACAGAAAAGCTTCAAAAACAGACTCCAATCAGAAAATGCTGAACTTGAATTAATATGCAAACTAGATACAAACAATTTAGGCTTAAACAGAGACTGGGAATGGCTGAGCCATTACACTCGTTGAATCTGTTTCCCTGTGTTAAGTATCCTCGCACCCTCTTGTCAAACTGTCTTAAATGGGTCATCTTGATTATCACTACCAATTTTTTTTTCCTCCTGCTGACAATAGCTCATCTTAATTTATTAGCCTCTTAGAGTTGGTTGGGCAACTCCCACCTTTTCATGTTCTCTGTATGTATCTATATCTCCTCACTATATGTTCCATTCTATACATCCGATGAAGTGGGCTGTAGACCAGGAAAGCTTATGCTCAAATAAATTTGTTAATTTCTAAGATGCCACAAGTATGCCTGTTCTTTTTGCGGATACAGACTAATATGGCTGCTACTCTGAAACGTGCCAATTTAGTGACTGTTTGGAAATTTGAATTGAAATTGAAACATTAATACACACTTTAAAAGCATATACAGTTTATGATAAAATACATGTATCTGAAAAAGTATAATAGATTTCAAAAGTATGAACACAGACCAGCTTCCTTATACAGCTGTTGTTTTTTATGACAATGTCAGTGCATTCATGTCACGGAGTGTGGGGGAGTCCAGACCCTGCAACCCCCACTGCCTGCGATTCACCGTGACTCTCAGCCAGCCAGTAAAACAGAAGGTTTATTAGATGACAGGAACACAGTCCCAAGCAGGGCTTGTAGGTACAACCAGGACCCCTCAGTCAGGTCCCTCTGGGGGGCAAGGATCTTAGACCCCAGACTTGGGGTTCCCTGCCTCTTCCCAACCAGCCCAAAACTGAAACTAAAAACCTCTTTCGCAGGCTCTCTTCCTTTGTCCAGTTTCCCAGGCAAAGGTGTTGACTCTCCCCACTCCCCTGCCTGGCTCAGGTTACAGGCTCAGGTCCTGTCCCTCACCTAAAGTCATCCCCTGCATTCCCATCCCCCATGCAGACAGTCCCTACTGCATCACAATTCATTTCGGTGATGTTGGCCAACCTAATAATTTCAAATGATGATTTGTAAGCAAAGTCTAAATGAGCTCTCCCTGACAGCTAGTGATGAGCTGGGTGCTGCGGGGAAAGGCTTCAGGACCAGATTGTATTTACATTCACACCTATTCTACATAGGTATCCAGCAAAGAGAGCTGTTTTGCCCAAGTGATGGATTTTGGCTGGGGCTGGGTTACAAATCACTTGAATGCGGAGTGTGGGGTGGGGGTGGGGGAATAAAATGTTGTAGTTCGTATTGTATTTTAAACGTCAGTAGAACTGTACTTAGCCTGTGCTGATTGAGAGCATCAAGAGAGAGGGTGGAGACCTGTCCCTCTCCACTGTTTAAAGACAGAGCTGATTAGGCTTCATAAACAGTCTTTTGTTCTGTTAAGTGACCACTGCAGCTGAAATCACTGATAATCAGGTCTAAGTGCTTAGTTCTGCTGTGGGGACAGTGTTCCTGTGAGTAGAGTGTTCTTGTGTAAGAGACAGCCCAGACTGCACTAGCAGCGAGGTTCCCCCACTGAGAGCTCAGCTGAAATCACTGAAAGCTGTGTGGAACCTCAAGAGAACAACTCACAGAGGTCACAGTGGCAGGTGGCAGCAGAAGGTGACTGCGCAGGGCCATTGGCAACAGGGTTGTGGAGTGAAGGGTGGCACAACGAACAGCCATGGCCAGAACGAACAGTGAGCAGCTGGAGAAATGAGCCAGGTGCCTTCTTGCCCCCCACCTGGGAGGTGTACTCATGTCAAAGCACCTCTGAACTCCTAGTCTCCACTGACCAAGAACAACTCCGGTGAGTGGGGTGCAGTGAAGGGAGAAGTGAGGGGCACGTTAAATAAACATGTGTTTGCTGGATTAGATTTTAGTGACTTTGCTCCAGAATGCTAGGTTTCTGATTGTGAATGGAAACTTACCTAAATATGTTTCCTAGTAGGCCAAGATTTTAAAATGCGTTATATGCCAAGGTTGTTATCTCACAGCGTTGCTCTCTTGAGAGGTCATTATGTTGGGGAGTTTCTGTACTAAACATTTTTTATTATTATAATCAATTTTTACATAAGAATGGTCATATTAGGTCAGACCAATGGTCCATATAGCCCAGTATCCTGTCTTCTGACAGTGGTCAAGGCCAGGTGCTTTAGAGGGAATGAACAGAACAGGGAATCCTCAAATGATCCATCCCCTGTTGCTCATTCCCAGCTTCTGGCAAACAGGCTAGGGACACTCAGAGTATGGTGTTGCATCCCTCCCCATCCTGGCTAATAGCCACTGATGGACCTATTCTCCAGGAATTTATCTAGTTCTTTTAAAAATCCTGTTATAGTTTTGGTCTTCACAGCATCCCCTGGCAAAGAGTTCCACAGGTTGACTTTATGTTGTGTGAAGTACTTCCTTTTGCTTTTTTAAAACCTGTTGCCTATTAATTTCATTGGGTGACTACTAGTTCTTGTGTTATATGAAGGATTAAATAGCATTTCCTTATTCACTTTCTTTACACCAGTCAAGATTTTATAGACCTCTATCGTATCCCCCCTTAGTCATCTCTTTTCTAAGCTGAAAATTCCCAGTCATTTTAATCTCTCCTCCTGTTTCATACCCCTAATCTTTTTAGTTGCTCATCTCTGTACCTTTTCCAATTCCAATATATCTCTTTTGGGATGGGGTGACCAGATCTGCACACAGTATTCAAGGTGTACACATAGCATGGATTTATATAGAGGCAATATGATATTTTCTGTCTTATAATCTATCCCTTTCTTAATGATTCCCAACATTCTGTTTGCTTTTTTGACTGCCGCTGCACATTGAGTAGACGTTTTCAGAGAACTGTCCACAACGACTCCAAGATCTCTTTCTTGAGTGTTAGCAGCTAATTCAGATTCCTTCATTTTGTATGTATAGTTGAGATTGTTTTCCAATGTGCATTACTTTTCATTTATCAACATTGAATTTCATCTGCCATTTTGTTGCCCAGTCACCCAGTTTTGTGAGATCCCTTGGTAACTCTTCAGAGTCTAGAATAGTTTTGTATCATCTGAAAATTTTGCCACCTCACTGTTTACCCATTTTTCCAGATCATTTGAATAGTAATGGTCTCAGTACCGACCCCTCTGGGTAGGGCCGGCTCCAAACCCCAGCCTACCAAGCACGTGCTTGGGGCAGCACCCTGGGATGGGGCCACACTCAGGGTTTGTTTTTGTTTTTTTTTGTTTGGCCGGGCGGCGCTGGGTGGGGGCGGGGCTTGGGTGGTGCGGCGCTTGGCAGGGGTGGCCTTCAGCGGCACAATGCTAGGGGGGGCGGGGACTTGGGCAGTGCAGTGCAATGTTCAGGAGGGGCAGGGGGCTTAGGCGGCATGGCGCTCAGGGGGATGGGGACTTGGGCTGTAAGACGCAACACTCGGGGGGGGCGGGGGCTTGGGCAGTACAATGCTCGGGGGTGCGGGGACTTGGGCGACGCGATGCTCGGGGGCGGGGACTTATGCAGCACCATGCTCGGGGAGGGGTTCGGTGGGGGGCGGGGCAGTGCTCTTTTTTTTTGGCTTGGGGCGGCAAAAATGTTAGAGCCGGCCCTGCCTCTGGGATACCACTATTTCTCTCTCTCCATTCTGAAAACTGATAATTTATTTCTACTCTTTGTTTCCCATCTTTTAACCCGTTACTGATCCATGAGAGGACTTCCCTCTTATCCCATGGTGGCTTACTTTTCAAAAGTCAATTTAAATTAAATACATTTTTTTTTAAAAAATAATATTTTTTTAGAAATCTAGGCCTGTTATGTGTTTTGGTGTAATTTGCATTATCCTTATATTAAATTTGCATTATCCTAACAAAACATTTACTTTATTCATATCTCTTTCATATATTTCATTCGCCCTGACACCCGCCTGTAAATTCAAACACTTTTCCCTAATTTCAGTTCCTGGGGAAACTACTAGTGAGTGTGCCATGGAAACCTGGACCCCAGAGGCTGCCAGGATGTACATGGGTGTCCGTTGACCTTACCTCTGAGCCCTACTCTCACAGCTCAGTCTAAATACCCCAGTCCTCAGTAAATCCTTGCTACATGCTGCCTACTGCCTCCCTGCCATGCATGAGCAGCAGGGGCAGCTCCAGGTTTTTTGCTGTCCCAAGCAGCGAAGCAAAAAAAAAAAAAAAAGATAAAGCCGCGATCGGTGGCACTTCAGCGGCAGCTCTACTGCGCTGCTTCATTCTTCAGCGACAATTCAACTGTAGGTCCTTCCCTCCGAGAGGGACTGAGGGAACCTGCCGCCAAATTGCCACCAAAGGCCTGAACATGCCGCCCCTTCCATTGGCTGCCCCAACCACCTGCTTCCTTAGCTGGTGCTGGAGCCGGCCCTGACGAGCAGAGCAGCATTTCCCCCATGGGCAGGGACCAGCAGGTCACAGATAAGGCACATAGCACGTCAATTTCCAGCAGGTGCTGGTGCTGCCTCTCCTGGCCAGACAGAACTGCCCTCCTACTCCAAAAGGCTGAGCCCCTGCAGGTGCAAGTGGCTCTGGGAGCAATCATATGCTCAGCGCTCAGTTCCCCACCTATGCTGCTAACATCGCTGGCCATTATTCAAAGGGCAGGGATAGTATGGAAGGCATCAAGTTTTCAATGCCAGGGAGAGTTGTCTGCTCCTCGTGCTCACCAGAGTCGGGAAACATTTCTCTCCCTGACTCCTGCAGGCCAGCCAAGCACTGTGGAGCTCAGCTCACCTCCCTGAACAAGAAGGGTTAAGCCTAGAAAGAAACCTTGACATCTGACTACTTGAAAACAAAGTCTGTGAAGTATGTGTCTGTCCCAGGGAGTACTTTGTAAACCAGGTGCCTGTCCTCCACACCCATAGGGTGCCCCACACCTGCTCAATTCTGCCCCTTCAATAAGAGTGAAGCCATGTGTCTATCATAAATTGGGATTGATGGGCTATGCAGAATCCCACAAGGGGAGCACATTGCATTGCATTATAATTTGCCTGAGTGGGCTGGATGGGCACACACTGCATTAGGCTATTGATTTCTCCCAGATCAGGGAGCTGCTCTCCTATCTCCATGCTGTAATGGATCTACACACCCAATTATCTCCATAAAAGATGAGGACTTTGGATTGTTCCTCAGGCCGTTTGGTTGGCTGGCATCCACCTTGCCAGCCTGAGCTATGATTGCACGGACACAGCCAACAGAAAGACACACATTCAACTCTGATATTAATAGGCCGTTTAGTATCAATCTCAACATTAGGCTTCCATTACACCTCTGCAGCAAGATATAGTTCATGCTTAACCCTTACTGCCCCAATGCAAAGTGCTGCGTCTCCAGGGTCCATTGATCATTATGATATGCTAGTAAGTGGCTGCAAACACAAAGCTTTTAGCCACTGCTGCATGTGGGGTTCTGTAACGGCATCAATACCTGCCTCTCACAAGTACTCCCTCTCCAGCCAATACCTCCCTCAACTGTTTTTCATGAAGTGGGACCTACCTCTCACAGGCACCCCCTTTCTAGGTGGGTGAGAACCTGCTTTTTTTGTCTTCTTACAATGGGGCGGCATCCACCACTTGCAAGCGCCCTTCTGGTGGCTGATGATTGTTCGGCAGGTCTTCAGCAGCTCAGCCCTCTGGCCAAGTCACACACGCTACCTCCATTTCTGGGGTATACAGTCTCTAATTCTGTCTCGTGGCCCTGGTATGGAGCAGCAGCACCAATGCTTCCTCCCTGGAGGCGCTACCTTCTTTAACAGCTCAACAGGGACCCATCTCAGTACCGTCAGTTGCATAGGCAAGTGAACCCTCGCCTTGGGGAGGCTAGCCTGCTTGCCGTGCCCCTTCTGCAAGAGACCCTGCCCCCTGCAGCCCCAAACCCTGCACCCCATAACAGGAGGAGCCCTGAGGGCCCCCCCACAACTGGAAAAGCCCCGATCTGCCCACTCCAGCCATGCCAGGCCACCCCATCCACCTAGCACCAATCCGGTCCCAGCCATACCTTGCCAAGTCACCACCACCACCCTGAGCTGCCAGGCCAGCCCTGGCCACACCAGGCCGAGCTGCCGGGCCAGCTCCACCGCTGCCGCTGGACAGAGCTACCAGGCCAGCTCCAGCCATGCCAGGCTGAGCTGCTGCCCCCTCCCCCCGAGCTGCCAGGCCAGCCCTGGCCACACCAGGCTGAGCCGCTGGCCCCACTCCCCCGGCTAAGCTGCTAGCCCCCCGAGCACCGGGCCAGCCCCAGCCATGCCGGGCAGAACCATCTCCCCACACACACACACACTGAGCCAGCCCCCACACCCAGCCAGCCCCAGTCCATGGCCTCCCTCACCCACCAGATCCTTCCACCCACCGCTGGCTTGGCACATTTCCTCCTCACTCCCCAGTTCCTGAGGAGGAGGGATACAGTGAGCAGTTGCAAGCAAGCAAGCAGGCAGGCAGCAGCAGCAGACGGTGGAGGGCCTCAGGGCAGGTACAGGGCCACCATGGCCCAGGTGTTTGGCAGCAGCTGCACCGGGAAGTCTTAGCCTTCCCTGCCCTATTATACCCACCTCCCATGTTCAATTGCTGTCCTTTCAGCAGTCCTTCCTGGGTTCAGTCTTCAACTAGACTAGCGAGGCCTATCACTAGGACCCCACCAAATTCATGGCCATGAAAAATGCATCATGGACCATGCAATCTGATCTCCCCTGTGAAATCTGGCTATTGTAGGGGAGACCAGATTTCACAGAGTTAGGTGGCTGGAGCGCAGCGGCTGCTGGCCAGAAGCCCAGCTTCAAAGGCAGCACCACCACCAGCAGGAGTGCAGAAGTTAGGGTGGCATGGTATGAAGGGGCATCACTTTTGGGGAGGGGCAGGGCTGGCCTTACAGGTGGGCAAGTGAGTGACTGCTCGGAGCCCAGTGGTCAGGGGAACACCCTGGTCACCTCCCCCTCCCCACCCACACATATCCAGTCCAAATCCCCTTTAATTCCCAAGTGCTGGGCCCAAAGCCAGGGAGGGGCAGTGCTGAGGGCACCCTAGCCAGGAGCTCCTACTGTGCACTGGGCTTCAGCTGCTAGTTCCAAATGGGCTGGGAAGGGACAGGACTTCCTCTTCACAGACCACTCAGACCCATCTCTGGGAACCTCCCCCAGCTGTGGGAAGCTCTGCGGCTGCTGGCTGGGAGTCCAGCTCTGAAGGCAGCACTGACACCAGCAGCAGTGCAGAAGTGAGGGTGGCATGGTATGGAATTACCACCCTTACTTCAGTAGTGCTGCTGGCAATGGCGCTGCCTTCAGAGTTGGGCACCAAGCCAGCAGCTGCCCTCTGGCTACCCAGCTCTAAGGCAGCAGCACAGAAGTAAAGGTGGTACCACCGTAACCCCACAACAACAGCCTTGCACTGCCCCCATCCCTGTTTCGGGTTGGGACCCCCACAGTTACAATACTGTGAAATTTCAGATTTAAATATCTGAAACCATTAAATTTATTAATTTTATATCCTACCACCATGTAATCGACCCAAATGGACCATTCATTTGATAGGGACAATACCCTCCCTGGATCTAGCTGGGTTCTGGGCTCAGTCTCCTGGGTCCTGCTGCTCTTCCAGCCAGCTAGGCACACCATTCTCCCTCTTTGAGCTCCAGGCAGCAACTGCCTACTTTGCCTCTGCCGCTTTCTTTTATATGGCCCTTTTGGCCCCTGATTGGCTGCTCTCCTACAGCCACTATAGGCTGCCTGGAGGATTTCTCCTTTGCTCTTTTCTGGGGCATTAGAACATAAGAATGGCCACACTGGGTCAGACCAAAGGTCCATCTAGCCCAGTATACTGTCTACTGACAGTGGCCAATGCCAGGTGCCCCAGAGGGAGTGAACCTAACAGGCAACGATCAAGTGATCTCTCTCCTGCTATCCATCTCCATCCTCTGACGAACAGAGGCTAGGGACACCATTCCTTACCCAACCTGGCTATAGCCATTTATGGACTTAACCACCATGAATTTATCCAGTTCTCTTTTAAACACTGTTATAGTCCTTGCCTTCACAACCTCCTCAGGTAAGGAGTTCCACAAGTTGACTGTGCGCTGCGTGAAGAAGAACTTCCTTTTATTTGTTTTAAACCTGCTGCCCATTAATTTCATTTGGTGACCCCTATTTCTTGTATTATGGGAATAAGTAAATAACTTTTCCTTATCCACTTTCTCAACATCAGTCATGATTTTATACACCTCTAGCATAACTCCCCTTAGTCTCCTCTTTTCCAAGCTGAAGAGTCCTAGCCTCTTTAATCTTTCCTCATATGGGACCCTCTCCAAATCCCTAATCATTTTAGTTGCCCTTTTCTGAACCTTTTCTAGTGCCAGTATATCTTTTTTTAGATGAGGAGACCACATCTGTACACAGTATTCGAGATGTGGGCGTACCATGGATTTATATAAGGGCAATAATATATTCAGTCTTATTCTCTATCCCCTTTTTAATGATTCCTAACGTCCTGTTTGCTTTTTTGACTGCCTCTGCACACTATGTGGACATCTTCAGAGAACTATCCACGATTCTAGCTAAATTAGCCCCCATCATATTGCATTAATAGTTGAGGTTATTTTTTCCAGTATGCATTACTTTACATTTATCCACATTAAATTTCATTTGCCATTTTGTTGCCCAATCACTTAGTTTTTTGAGATCTTTTTGAAGTTCTTCACAATATGCTTTGGTCTTAACTATCTTGAGCAGTTTAGTATCATCTGCAAACTTTGCCAGCTCACTGTTTACCCCTTTCTCCAGATCATTTATGAATAAGTTGAATAGGATTGGTCCAAGGACTGACCCTTGGGGAACATGACTAGCTACCCCTCTCCATTCTGAGAATTTACCATTAATTCCTACCCTTTGTTCCCTGTCTTTTAACCAGTTCTCAGTCCATGAAAGGACCTTCCCTTTTATCCCATGACAGCTTAATTTATATAAGAGCCTTTGATGAGGGACCTTATCAAAGGCTTTCTGGAAATCTAAGTACACTATGTCCACTGGATCCCCCTTGTCCACGTGTTTGTTGACCCCTTCAAAGAACTCTAATAGATTAGTAAGACACGATTTCCCTTTACAGAAACCATGTTGACTATTGCTCAACAGTTTATGTTTTTCTATGTGTCTGACAATTTTATTCTTAACTATTGTTTTGACTAATTTACCCGGTATCGATGCTAGACTTACAGGTCTGTAATTGCCGGGATCACCTCTAGAGCCCTTTTTAAAATATTGATGTTACATTAGCTAACTTCCAGTCATTGGGTACCGAAGCCTATTTAAAGGACAGGTTACAAACCTTAGTTAATAGTTCCGCAACTTCACATTTGAGTTCTTTCAGAACTCTTGGGTGAATGCCATCTGGTCCTGGTGCCTTGTTAATGAGTTTATCAATTAATTCCAAAACCTCCTCTAGTGACACTTCACTCTGTGACAGTTCCTCAGATTTGTCACCTACAAAAGCCAGCTCAGGTTTGGGAATCTCCCTAATATCCTCAGTCGTGAAGACTGAAGCAAAATATCCATTTAGTTTCTCCACAATGACTTTATCGTCTTTAAGTGCTCTTTTTGTATCTCGATCATCAAGGGGCCTCACTGGTTGTTTAGCAGGCTTCCTGCTTCTGATGTACTTAAAAACATTTTGTTATTACCTATGGAGTTTTTGGCTAGCCGTTCTTCAAACTCCTCTTGTTACACTCTTGCACTTAATTTGGCAGCGTTTATGCTCCTTTCTATTTGCCTCACTAGGGGTACGTCTACACTAAGGGATTATTCTGATTTTACATAAATCGGTTTTGTAAAACAGATTGTATAAAGTGGAGTGCACGCGGCCACACTAAGCACATTAATTCGTCGGTGTGCGTCCATGGTCAGAGGCTAGCATCGATTTCTGGAGTGTTGCACTGTGGGTAGCTATTCTGTAGCTATCCCATAGTACCCGCAGTCTCCCTCGCCCCTTGGAATTCTGGGTTGAGATCCCAGTGCCTGATGGGGCAAAAATCATTGTCGCGGGTGGTTCTGGGTAAATGTCGTCAGTCATTCCTTCCTCCAGGAAAACAACAGCAGACAATCATTTTGTGCCCTTTTTCTCTGGATTGCCCTGGCAGACGCCATAGCAGAGCAACCATGGAGCCCATTCAGCTTTTTTTTTTACTGTCATCATATGTGTACTGGATGCCGCTAACAGAGGCGTTACTGCAGCGCTACACAGCAGCATTTGTTTGCTTTTGCATGATAGCAGAAATGGTTATCAGTCATTCTGTACTGTCTGCTGCCATTGTAAATTAGTAGTAACATGATGGTTATCTGTTGTTCTGTACTGTCTGCTACTATCATGGGTGCCCCTGACTGAGGTTGGCTGGGGGTGCAAAGGCAAAACTGGGAATGATTCCCTGAGTCAATTCCTTCTTTATGGTTTCTAAAAATAGAGTCAGTTCTGCCTAGAGTATGGGGCAAGTGTACTAGAGAACCAGTGTATCAGAGAGCACAGCTGCTCTGTGTCAGATCCTGCAAAAATGATGAGCTGCATGCCATTCATGGGGGGTACCCCTGCAACAACCCCATCTGTTGCTTCCCTTCTCCCCCGGGCTACCATGGCAGTGTTCCCCCCATTTGTGTCATGAAGTTATAAAGAATGCAGGAATAAGAAATAGTGACTTGTTAGGCAGTTAAAATGAGGGGGAGGCAGCCTCCTGCTGCTATGATAGTCCAGGCAGTACAGAATCTTTTCTTTACACAGGAAAGGAAGGGGGCTGATGGAGCTCAGCCCCCAGTTGCTATGATGAAGACAGTTACCAGCCATTCTTTACCATCTACTGGAAATGACCAGGAATCATTCCTATTTTTACCCAGGCACCCCCGGCTAACCTCACCTGAAGCCAACCAGGAGCACTCATGGGCTGATGGTGGATAGCAATCATATTGTACCATCTGCCACTGGGGAGAGAAGAGAAGTAGATACTGCTCTTCATTGCTGCAGCATCGCTTCTACCACCAGCATTCAGTAGACATAGGGTGACATTGAAAAAAGTCAAGAAACAATTTCTTTCCCTTTTCTTTCATGTGTTGGGAGGAGGAAGTAAATTGACGAGCTATACCCTGAACCATGCCGGACAATGTGTTTGAACCTACAGGCACTGGGAGCTCAGCCAAGAATGCAAATAGTTTTCGGAGACTGCTGTGAACTGTGGAATAGCTGGAGTCCTCAGTACCCCCTCCCTCCCTCCCTCCATGAGCATCCATTTGATTCTTTGGCTTTCCGTTACACTTGTCAAGCAGCACTGTGTAGCCTGGAGATTTTTTTCAAACACTTTGACATTTCATCTTCTGTAACGGAGCTCTGATAGAACAGATTTGTCTCCCCATACAGCGATCAGATCCAGTATCTCCCATATGGTCCATGCTGGAGCTCTTTTTGGTTTTGGGACTGCATCGCCACCTGTGCTGATCAGAGCTCCATGCTGGGCAAACAGGAAATGTAATTCAAAAGTTTGCGGGGCTTTTCCTGTTTACCTGGCCACTGCATCCGAATTCAGATTGCTGTCCAGAGTGGTCACAGTGCTGCACTGTGGGATACCGCCTGGAGGCCAATACCATCTATTTGCGGCCACACTAAACCTAATCCGATATGGTAATACCGATTTTAGCACTACTCCTCTCTTTGGGGAGGAGTACAGAAACCGATTTAAAGAGACCTTTATATTGATATAAAGGGCCTCGTAGTGTGGACGCTTGCGCCGTTAAATCGGTTTAATGCTGCTAAAATCAGTTTAAATGAGTAGTGCAGACCAGGCCTAGGATTTGATTTCCACTTTTTAAAGGAAGTCTTTTTATCTCTCATTGCTTCTTTTACATGATTGTTAAGCCATGGTGACTCTTTTTTAGTTCTTTTACCATGTTTCTTAATTTGGGGTATACATTGATGTTGGGCCTCTATTATGGTATCTTTAAATAGTGCCCATGCAGCTTGCAGGGATTTCACTTTAGTCACTATACTTTTAACTTCTGTTTAACTAACCCCCTCATTTTTGCATAGTTCCCCTTTTTGAAATTAAATACAGTCATACCTGGCCATGGTGACTGCCAGAGTCTGCCCCATATTCTCTAAGACTGGGCTGCCTTTCAAAAGACACAGGGAACCAGTTGTGATGTGGACATTTGCCCTGGGCTACGCACACACGACTCCCTGGACATGGAGCGACACACCTGACCAAAGGCAGCATTCAGCACCCAGGATCATTTTCATTCCCTAGGAGAAGGGAGATTCTCAAGGTTCCAGAGGAACACCAAGCACATGCTTCTAGGTCTTGAAAGTGCCAAGATGCTGGACCTTAAAATCATGGCATTTATAAGCTCTCCTAGGTAATTTTTAATAAAATTGATTGCTTCCTTTGAGTGCTGCCCAGTTGGAGTCAGGGTAGTGTAGACAGAGAGAAAAGCCCAACAGGATTGTTATACTCTGAAACACATCCCTAAATAGGTGCTTGACATTTTCTTTGGAACTAATGGCATATCCCAATTACATGGCAACAGTAATGATGTGTTTCCTTACAGGATATTACTAAGTATCTAGAGGTCACTGTGTGTTGTTTAGATCTCTAGTCAGAGCACCCCCCTAGTAAATAACAGAGACTAAGTTGGGGCCTGAGCTGTGTGGAAGCTGGTTTGTGTTATAGATAGTGTAGTTTCCATTAATTGATTGAGATTCCCTATTCCAAAGGTTTTATCAGTGCTCATTTGGAATATCCTGCAAAGCTTACCACCCTGAACGAGTCTTTATTCCCAACCTTCACCCCATGCATCATGTTTCTGCCTCCTAGAGAGGGAGGGAGCTATTGGTCCCCATTCAGTCTGCCCTGCATCAGGTGTTTTCATTGGTTGCAGTGTGAAGGGGGTGCAAAGCAGGAGTAAGATGCTACCCACCAAATCAGCGCAGGAGCATTTCACTCTCCCTTTGCATTGGCACAACTGAAGACACGAGGTGCAAGGAGATGGCAAGTTGAGCCCATGTGTTCAGTGCTCGCTGTTCCCTATTGCTGAGGGAGGGTCAGTGGTTGAAGCTCATAGTATCTGTGACTAACTGGTCTGTCCTAGCCTTTCACTTGTGTGGATATCTAAATATCTAAGGAGCTGGGAGGAACCGTGGCTGGTGGCAGGGCTGGCTTTAGGCCAATTCAACCAATTCCCCTGAATCGGGCCCAGCCCTGAAGAGGGCCCCACGCCCAAGCCCCAGTATGGTGTACCAGCAAGAGCCGGTGCACTGTACCGGGGTGGCCCAGCTGCCCCAGGGAGCAATTTAAAGAGCCCGGGGCTCCCCTGCTTCCACTGCCCCGGCCCTTTAAATAGCCAAGGGAGCCCTGGGGAAGCGGCGGGGCTCCTGCAGCTATTTAAATGTCTAGGGTGGCAGGGGCAGCTGGAGCCCCAGGCCCTTTAAATTGCCACC
The DNA here is from genome assembly GCF_025201925.1 of Gopherus flavomarginatus. Classification (NCBI taxonomy): domain Eukaryota; kingdom Metazoa; phylum Chordata; order Testudines; family Testudinidae; genus Gopherus; species Gopherus flavomarginatus. The sequence continues at coordinate 53,826,640 of NC_066624.1, forward strand.
AGAGCCCCACTGCTGGAGCCTGCGGGGCTCTGGGGGCTATTTAAAAAGTCTGGGGCTCCCATTGCTTCTACCGCCCCGGCCCTTCCTCAGGGCTCCCGTGGCTATTTAAAGGACTGGGGCAGTAGAAGCAGGGGAGCCCCGGGCTCTTTAAATAGCCCCCAGAGCCCTGGGGTAGCGGGGGGCTCTGGGGGCTATTCAAAGGGCCAGGGCTCCAGCTGCCTCTGCTGCTCCGGTCATTTAAATAGCTGCAGGAGCCCTGCCACTTCCCCAGGGCTCCCTCAGCTATTTAAAGGGCTGGTGCGGTGGAAGCAGGGGAATCCCGGGCCCTTTAAATAGCCCCGAGTCCTGGGCTGCTGCTGCTACCTCAGTGGGGGAGGGGGAAGGCACTCACCATACAGGGTGGGCTGTACCTGCACCCCCTGCCCACAGCCAGCCCCTGCCTGCAGCCAGTCCCTGTCTCCAGCCAAGCCCCGCACCCTCCAGGGTACACATCAGCTCATGTGTAAACAAAAGGGACAGCGCTTGGGGGATAAACAGATGTCTGCCCAAAAGTTCCAGGCCAGGGTTGCTGTAAAATTTTTAAAGAGAGCTAAAGGGTAATGAGGGGAAAAAAACCAAAAACAGATGGAGGCTCCCAAACTGACTTGTCTGAAAATGGGGAGGTGGAATCAAACTGTGGTTTAGAAAATTCCCCAGAGGGCTCTCTAGATGGGTCCCTGTCTACTCTCAATGATCCTCACGGAGGCACCTCTTATGTAGAAGATGCCGCTAAAGGTCCCATAGAGGAACCCCCAAGTAACCCTGAAAATACAGAGGTGTATATGGAGAGAGTGAGAAGTTGGCAACGTGAATTGCCTAGATTTGGAGGGTTGGTGTATTGTGAGGAATTTCGTTTTGTCAATCTTGAGCAACTAAATTCAGCTCAGCAAGTTGTTGAACCCATACATGGGGGATACAGTTAGTGCTCGATGACGTTAATAGTAGGATAGGATGATTACGTTCAGTTATGTTTAGAGAGCCATAATTTAATTAACCCTTTGTTTTCGGTCAGAAGAATTAAGGATGAACTGTCTGCTGAGGATTTCTTAAATCAGACCTCAAAGCTGCTACAGGGCAATAGAGAGTTGCATGTCGATGGGACATTGCGCCTCATTGTGACAGTTGTAAAAAAGAGGGGAGTTTTAAATTCTATCCTTAGTAGTCAAATTATTCATAAAAAGAGACATGTTTAGTAGACCTGGCTTACACCAATCTGTGTTTTGCGTGTGGGCTCTTGGCCGCCATGTCCAATCGTAAACCTATGGACGTGGAATTGTTAGCAGAGGCAAGAAAGCTGCATGAGAAACTGGGGTGGTCAGATCAAAAAAAGTTATGCTCAGTGACATAGCAAAGTTTAAACAGTATTTAGGAGTTAAGATACAGGTCGTGCTGTATACTGTGAAAGGCGGCTGGGGCTTCTTTAAAACAGGGGACAGTGTACACCAAGACTTATTTCATCCTGTTGCACGATGAGCATTACTATGGGTTTCTGGATGTGAAAAAGTTGTTCAGAGTGAAAAATTATTGTGAGTTTTGCCACACAGTGTACAGCCATGACCAGTCTTGCAGGTATCGTTGCTGCCTCTGCTTGAGCATAACGTGCTCAGACAGCATGGGCGTGCAGCTGAGGTGTCCTAGCTGTAGACTGTATTGTCAGTCCAAAGAGTGTTTAGACAGACACATCGACTGTGCCTCAAAAAAAAACCAAGTTGAATGCCTGTCTAAAACATCATGTGATAAGTGTCAGTCTTATGTGGACAAGTGGCACAGGTAAAGGGAGGCGGTGTAATCAGTGTCAGGATTTGATCGTTGGTGATGTAGACAGCCACCTCTGTTTTATGGACAGCCTTTGAGAGCCCAAATCCCCAGAAAAGTACATTTTTTATGATTTCGAATGCATGCAAGAAACTCAGTTGCACATTCCCAATTACATTTTTTTATGTCCCTAAAGCCAGAAAAATTCTGGGAATTTAAGGGTGATGAGTGTCTTTCTGCGTTTGTTAAGACCTTTATTGACAAAGAGTTTTGGGACTACACATTCCTAGCACACAGTTCCAAAGATTATGATGCATACTTCGTCATTAGACAGTTACTGAAGGAAAAGATGTACCTGCAACTGATCATTCAGGGTAGTAAACTAAAGTGTGTGGAAGTTAAGGCCTTGGGGATTCATTTTATGGACTCTTTAAACTTCTTGTCCATGAAGCTTAGCACACTACCACAGGCGATGGGGTTTGAAGGGTGCAAAGGGTGTTTTCCACACTTTTTTTAACACTTTAGAAAATCAAATTATGTAGGGCCTATGCGCGGTGTGGAGCACTATGGTGCAGAAAGCATACATGATGCCCAGGGAAAAAGGAGGGTTTCTCTACTATATCTCCCTTCTCCGTCATTTTTGTAATCTCTTTTCTGTATAGGATACAGATTCCTCGACTGGTATCGGGACCACAGCTCTGAGGGTGTTTGACTTGTGGAAAGAGCTCGCGTATTACTGTCAGCAGGATGTCAACATTTTGAGATAGACTTTGTGAATTATCATGGCATCTTATCTTATTTGTACCAATAAAAACATGCCTTGTTTTGGAAAGACTGCTGCTTGTGTCAGTCATTAAGTGTCTTCCAAGTATTTCCCTAATAACCTGGCAACTCATACCTAATGAGAACAGAGTAGTTATAGACTGGGGGGGTACCCTAAATCTGTTTTTGGGGTAACATCCGTTCTCCACCCTCTCCGTCCACCATGGCCAAGTAAACCAATGTCTTCTTCTGACCTTCCTTCAGAGCCTGAAGGTCTACTAGAAAGAAAATGGTCTCCTATGCACAGAGCTGTCCCTACGTGGGTGCAGAGCCTGGGACAAATCAGCCTCTCCCCTTAGTCTTCTCGCCATCCACTCAGCACACCACCCTCCGCCTGCCCGCCCTACTCAAGGGTGGCTCTGCTTGTGCAACTTCAGTACACCTACAAGCGTTTTGTGGATTAAAATGTTACTAGGGAATCTGTTAGTAGGGTTTGGCATAAGATGGGCCTAGTGACCTATGATCTAGCAAAGACAGACAGCTAATATTTAGGGCTCCACGTTGTGATTAAAAAGATATAAATTAAGTGAGATGGAACAGCTAAATGTAAGTGCAGGGGAGGGGAGTTAATAAATAACTTTCTAGATAGCCATCTGGGCAGGATTTATGGATGTTCTTTAAAAAGGGAATGAATACCACCTCTACCCAACATTAGTGCTTGAATGGTTTATCTTCTTTGCCCATCTTTGGACTGTTTTATCTGTTTAGATTGCAGACTCATCAGGGCTGAGCCCACTTCTTCTTATATATGTTTGGCTACTGCCTAGCAGCTTGATGAGGTGGACTGGAGTCTTTGGATGTTCCTGCAAAGCATACATCAGTAGCAGTCAGTTGTGCAAGTCTGTCTCACTTGTTTAGCTAATAGTTCAAAAATAGTCAAAGGCACTGCTCCAAAATTTTGTTTGAGAATGTATTCTCTGCTGAGGTTTCGGGAGATCAGCAGCACTTCCTCAAAACCCACAGGCGCTGGGGCCTGGAGTTGCAGACCTCTCCACCTTCCTCGAGGTGAATGACTAATACCCTCCAGGATGTTAACAGATTGACTTAATTTATGTATATTACAGTAAAACCTCAAGATCCAAGTCAGGGCTGGGTCCTTTGTGCTAGGCCCTGTACAGATTTGTGGTGACTGACAGTCCCTACCTCAATTGAGTAGGATCTCTGTTTAACAGAACGCAAAAGGAAAAAGAAAGAAACAGCGACTACGAGAGAATCGCATAAAAAAAAATAGAAAGTGAATTAAAAGAAACCCTAGATAACAATCAAGACAGAGAGATTAGCACATGAAAGTAAATGAATAGAAAGGGGAAGTAAATATTAATTGGATTGGCACCCTAGACCAAGAAGAGGGGGACTGGCTATGCTCCTATTAGCAGGCAAGGCAGCAGGACGGATTTCCAAATAGGCACGAGCTTAGGGGCACTGGCATTCTAGGGGGCGCCTTACCTCTCTAAAACCGTGTGCAACATGAAGGTTGGCTGCAGGCAGGTGGAGGTGCTGTGCTTAAGGGCGTGTAAAGTGTAAATCTGGCCCTGAACAGGGGTTTGCTAATGTAGTTCCTCTGATTATCAGCTAGCCCCCCCCCCCCCCCCCCCGAGTTCACATATACTAGGTCACACTGGATTTTCAAGGGGCCAACAGACATAGGGGATTTTGGAGAAATCGCATGAGTTGAAGCTGATGTCTTTCTGCTCTAGCAAATGGAGAGGACGTCCATCCATGAAGGGGCCTTGGGATGAGTTGCAAGGTCTTTGGCCTCTAGAAGCCCCAAACGACTCGGTGCTCGTTCTGAACTGAAGCTGTGATCAGGTTGAAACGACAAGGACACCCTTGGGGGAGGGGGTGCTGTACTGCTCCTCCCAGAGCCCGTCTTAGGGCTCAAGTGAATGCTGGTAAGCTTATTAGCATGTGTGTTGGTTCTTTGATTATTTCTAATATGTTTTCTCTGTATGTAGTGCTTTAACCATAGGACCAAAATAAGCTTGCGTAGAAAGAGCTGTCCTGTATCTATGTGCACTTAGGACAGAAGAATCCCATTCACTGCTCCAGACCAGGGAATCGAATAGCTAGGAAGCAGTTCTGCAGAAAAGAACCTAGGGGGTTACAGTGGACAAGAAGCTGGATATGAGTCAACAGTGTGCCCTTGTTGCCAAGAAGGCTAATGGCATTTTGGGCTATATAAGTAGGGGCATTGCCAGAAGATAGAGGGATGTGATCATTCCCCTCTAGTCAACATTGGTGAGGCCTCCTCTGGAGTATTGTGTCCAGTTTTGGGCCCCACACTACAAGAAGGATGTGGAAAAATTGGAAAGAGTCCAGCGGAAGGCAACAAAAATGATTAGGGGCCTGGAACACATGATTTTTGAGGAGAGGCTGAGGGAACTGGAATTGTTTAATCTGCAGAAGAGAAGAATGACGGGCAGTTGATAGCCTCTTTCAACTACCTGAAAGGGGTGGTTCCAAAGAGGATGGAGCTAGACTATTCTCAGTGGTACCAGATGACAGAACAAGCAGTAATGGCTCTCAAGTTGCAGTGGGGTAGATTTAGGTTGGATATTAGGTAAAACTTTTTCGCCAGGAGGGTGGTGAAGCACTGGAATGGGTTACCTAGGAGGTAGTGGCCAGGTTTTTAAGGTCAGGCTTGACAAAGCCCTGGCTGGGATGATTTAGTTGGTTAGACTAGAGGACCTCCTGAGGTCCCTTCCAACCTGATATTCTATGACTTTAAGGGTTTCTGGTAGCACCCACAATGCGCTGGGCATTGCACACTAGGGATGTAACTGTTGGCTTAAAAGTTAACCTTTTAAATGATTAAAAATATTTAGTTTAAATGGTTAACCAATTAAAGGGCCAGCCAGAGAGCGTGGCTGGGGCTGGGGCCAATCCAGCTGGCTGGCGCAGCCGGGGCTGCACCGGCTGGTGATGCTGGGGCTGGGGCTGGAGCAGCTTCGGCCGGAGCGGGGCTTCTGGGGTCGGCAGCCTGGTCGGCACAGGGTTTAACAGTTAAGGTGGGTTAAGCGGTAAGACTAACACTTACTGGTTAACATTTTACATCCCTATAGCACTGTGATGTTACGAGTGTAATATAATCGCTCACTGAAAGATGACAGGCCCAGAAAGAGTTAATTAACTCACAGACTGACCTGACCCATGGCCGAACTGTAGAGACTGGTTAGGAAGATAGTTAAATGAAATGCAGGCCTGTATTGTTTCAAGCAGAAGGGTTGATGTTTGCTCAGGTCTTGTGATAGAAGCAAACAAGTCTATCGTCTATTGCTATAGCTTTGAATCAAATATCCAAAAAGGAGTAGTAATATTTCGGAAGATTCTTGAGTGAAATAGTATTATTGTCTATTTGTCTCTTTGTAGCTTGTGGTAACCGGTGTCTGAACTGTTTAACGGATAAAATACCCTATGCTAATTGCCAGGACGTTTAGGAGAAGGAACCTTAAGCCTATTGTTTTCGCAGGCCAAAATGCTGCGGGAAATGTATAAAAACCCTGGGGCACAATCCATCTTCATCTCAGATCTGCTTTGGGTTTCAAGAGGGGGAAACCTTTAGCATGCATTTTGGGTAAGATCTAAGTTATAATTGAATCTGGGAGGGGAGTGGTTGTCCCTTTGGGGTTGGAAGAACCTTTTCTTTTACATGATGAGGTACAATTCTCAGTAATCACCATCATATCTGACGTGTGTCTGGATGGAGGCCTGAGGCTGAGTACTTTAAGGGAACTGTGTTGTTTTGTCTGCTGAGTAACCTGTATGGTAATAGAGAAGCTGTATTGTGCTGGCTTGTTAAAATCTAAGTATTGGACTATCCACCAGCTTTTGGGATTTGTCTGTCCCAGTCTGTTTGCAGTTCACCTTAATTGAGTGACCTCAGCTGGCTCCCATGGGCAGCATCATCACAAGCACGCTCTCTGCACTGCTCTGAGTGCTCACAATCCAGCCGATGGGTGAATATGGCCCCGGCCACTTGCTGTCACTGAACAGTCAGACCTACAGGAGTGGCAGAGCCCCCTGTTGCGGCAGACAGCTACCAACCTCAGGACTTCTTATGTCATTGGAACAGGAACATGCGGTGATCACCCTCTCACAGAACCACTGCCAGCTGAGCAGAAGGATGTCTCCTCAGCACCCTAGTAAACACATTCATGACCTGTACTCACATCCCTCTATCTGCGCCCCCTGCACCCCATGTCGTTGTTCAGCAGGAGCTCTTGCACTCCCAGGAAGGGCAGAGAAATGCAGTATCCCCCAGGGCTGCTAGTGACCCCGCAAAGGAGAAGCCCCCTTGCAGGGGAAAGGATGTGTTCGCACTGCTACACTTGCACTTCTCATTTGTGATACATGCACACACAGCATTGTACTACATTGATTGCTGTGTCTCAGTGCACAGGGAGCATCCCAGGATACTGGCAGTGCATCACGCAGGGGCAGCTCAGAGAGGTCCTGCCCGGGCCAATATCCACTGGGGCTGCCTGCTCTGCGAATCTCCATCCAGACACAAGATAGCACTTAGTCCACTGAGTCAGCCTAGCAGCCAGATGGGATGCTTGCTGTAGCCAGCCTTTGTGGTGTGCCCTGGGCCAGGCTGTCTGCTTTTAACCCTGCCCATGGAGAGTTTCAGCTCCTCCATTACTGCGGTTCCATCTGCCACCTTGTGGAATTGGCCTAACTGCAGCATCTGCACAGAGCCCCCTGCCCTGCCAAGGCGGGACAATTTACCTAGTGCAAGGGGGTGGCTGCCGGTCAGGTTGGCAGGAGCCGGGCCACAGTTAAGGTTCCAGCAGTTTCTGTTAAAGCCACCTTTTCAGCAGGCAGTAAAATCCACACATCTCAGCATGAAAATGTCTGGCCCAGGTGATACCCCCCCCCCAAGGTAGAGCTTGGAGCAAAGTTTGAGGTCATTCAGTTAAGCAGTTTCTGTGATCCAGCCTCCTCCCAAGGTCTGTTCTTAAAGAGGCCTAGTTTGCACACAGCTAGGGGGAAAGCATCAGACCCTGAGACTTGGCAGCATCACAAGGCAGAACCCTACTGATTTTGGTGGAAATTGGAAAATCGCAAATGCCCAGTTGCCACGGATCCTGCCCAATGAATGCCCATTTGGCGCATTGGGCAGTTGGCTCGGCCTGCCTCAACCGCAAAGGGTTTTCGGTTTCCATGAACCAGAGCTGTTTGCACCAACAGTATGGCGTACAAAGTGAAGCAGCCTCGGTGGTGGGCAGGGAAGCGACAGAGGGGGCAGGAGGGCATCCATTTCAGGCAGCTGGACCTGGATGAGATGACTCCTGTTGGCCTGGGGCTGGGAGGGCGGGGGACCTCTCAGCCTCCACAGACTGAAGACTGTTCTAAACTCTGCCAGCTGGCTAGTATGCCATAGGGACTCTGTGGCAGCAGAGACAAGAGCACTTTGCATGGGCCGCTCTTCCCTCGCCTTGCATCCTAGCCCCTCGAGCCTAGGGCTATAGGGAGGAAGGTTGAGCAGCTGGCTACAGCTGGGGATTATACAAGGAGCAGAACAGGCTAGATAAACTCACCCTGTATTTCTACATTGGATTAAATTGGCATTTAAATAAAATTGCCTTCCCAGCAAATGCTAACTCACAGCCTCCCCTCAACGTATTCACAGCCCTGAGCACACCAATAGCACACTATTATGGGCTACCCTCACCACTGGGGCGCCTCCTTGTGGCACATCTGGGGATTCGCTCTTGAGTGGTCTGACGTCCTCTCCTTCAGTCACTCGCCCTGTGGCGTCAGTCTCTTCCCTGACTCAGCCTTGGAAACCATATAACAGGTATCCAAGCTATTCTGTAGCTGTTCAGTGCTCTGGGAAGCGATGGTGGAGACAGAACTGCCGGGATCCAGGCACAGTTGGCAAAGAGCTGCTGCAGAAAGGAAACACGCAGTGCCTTTAGACGAGTGGGCAAACTACTGCCCGGGAGGTTTGGCTGGGGAAGCAGGACAGGGGGTTTCACTGAGCTCCACCCGGGGCTCCGGTCTGGGGAAGTGGGCCGGACGGAGTGCGGCAAGCCCCAGTCCCGCTCCCCCCGGCCTGAGCGCAGCGAAAGCCCAGCTGCCGCTGCGAAACCCCTCGCCCACCCCAGCGGAGAGCGGTGAAACCCTCCAGTCCTATCCCCAGCCTGAGCGCAGCGAACCACTCCAGTCACGGCGGAGCGCCGCAAAAACCCCCCAGTCTGCTCCCGCGGCCGGAGCCCAGCGAAATCCACGGTCCCGCTCCCCCGACCAGAGCGTGGCAAAACCCCGGGTGCCACAACGAAACCCCCGGCCCCGGCAGAGAGTGGCAAAACCCTCTAGTCCCATCCACCTGCTGGAGCGCGGAGAACTGCCAGGGCCCTCTTTAGGATTTATGGTGCCCTAGGAGGGATTATTAAACCGTTGTCCCTGTGCCTGTCTTGCTCTTAACAACATAAACATAAGCTTACACTATTGGAGAACTTGCCATATGCATGTTATTAAAACCAGCTTAAAGTAGCCAAGCACACTGTAATACTGATGAACTATCACTAAAGAAGTAGCACTATAGAAAAAATTCTGATTTGACAGAATAATGCAAATAATATAATTTTTTTTAAATTTGTCAACATTTTACTGGACATTTCTATAAAGAGGTAGTGAAATAAGGATTTGTTTTTATCTAAAAGCAATCTTTCTGGCTTTTTTGGCTGCAGAAATCAGTAATAATGTCATCGTCTGACAAAGACAAAGTGATGTCTTGTTTGATTGCAAGACTAGCAAGACCAATCAAGTGTTCCTGACTCCTTGTAGAGCAGAGACAGTTTTTAATGAGCGTTAGTTTTGAGAAACTCCGTTCTCCTGATGCTACTGTTACAGAAATTGTCAGTAGAATACGAGTGGCAACGTACACATTAGGATATATGTCAACAAGTTTGCTGGTATGAATAAACTGTACAATGTCCATCATCAATTTTGCATGTGGCAACATTGATGACAGTGTACTCAATTCTTCGTACAGTTCAAGTCCATTTAAATCAAAACTATCACCGTGCTTCAAGAGGCTGTCTAGGGTCTTGCACTTTGTCATTAGTTGCTCTTGTTTTCCTATTTCATTGAATTTAGTTCCGTTCAGCCCACCTTCCAGCTGAGTGACTGGAACTCCAGCCAAACAGTGGGTTGAGTGGCTCAGCCGGGGCATCAGCTGCCAGCCTGCTCATTCCGCTGCCAACCTGGGGTTCCTTGGGATCGCCAGGCCAGCAGTGGGTGCTGACTGGGGCCGGCGGCCGAGACCCCGAGTGGCAATGAGGCAGCAGTTGTTGGAGGGCTCTATTTAGCAGTAGCAGGGCTATAGGAAAGTCAGTCAACATTTTTTGTTTCTCCGATGAAAACTGGCCCACTTCCTTCCCCAAACCAAACTTGTCACAAATAATTGTCAACAACTTAATTTTCTGGTTTTGGCTAAGATATTGATTTAAAAAAAATATTGAAATTGAATTCAGGATTGTTACCAAGCATTTTTGGCGAACAAATTTGTTAAATGACAATCTAAATGGCAACACAGTACTGCTTTCATGCTTGGTGCAACCCCCAGCCTGCTGGTCCAACAGCTGCAGTAGAGGAGGAGATAGGTGGAAAACTGCAGGACCCCAAAATCCACCTCTTGGGGTGCAGCGTGGCAACAGCAGCAGAAAACTCTCAGGTCTGATCACACGCCAGTGGCACCACTGCCAGGCCAACAGACCATGGTGAAGTTAGCACAGCACCTGATCTCAGGGATGGGGCACCCATGGAGCCACAGCAGCTCATCCTGCCCTGTGCAGTCCCCCTGGATGAGATGATTCACTGCCAGCCCGGAGGAGAGATGTGCTCCCCAGCTAGGGTGACTAGATCCAGATGTCCTGATTTTATAGGGCCAGTCCCGATATTTGGGTCTTTGTCTTATTTAGGCACCAATTATCCCCATCTAGGGTGACCTGACAGTAAGTGTGAAAAATCAGGATGGCGGGTGGGGAAGGGGAATAGGAGTCTATATAAGAAAAAGACCCAAAAATTGGGACTGACCCTATAAAACTGGAACATCTGGTCACCCTACAGGTGAGTTTTCTTCCTCCATCCCTTTCCAGAGACCCCAGCAGCCAATCTCCTCCTGCAGACTGTGCTGCATTCGGCTCTCTCTAGGACTCAGCAGCCCTGCTCTTACATGCTCCACTGCTTCCCATCTGTCCGGGCTCCTAGCAGAGCGGTGCCCCCAGACCTAGTGGTGCCCTAGGAGGCTGTCTATTCTGTCTATGGCTAAGGACGGCCCTGGGAACCGCTCCAGTCCCGGCGGAGCACAGTGAAACCCCTGTCCTGCTTCCCCAGCTGGAGCAAGGTGAAACCCCTGTCTCGCTCCCCCGGCCAGAGAGTGGTGAAAAACCCTGTCCCGTTCCCCTGGCCAGAGAGCAGAGAAAGCCCCGGTGCTGCAGCGAAACCCCCAGCCTTGCCCAGCGGAGAGCAGCGAAACCTTCCAGTCCCGTCCCCCGGCCGGAGCACAGCGAACAAAATGGTTACTCACCATTTAGTAACTGTTGTTCTTCAAGATGTGTTGTTCATGTCCATTCAAAGTAGGTGACTCACAAGCCTAACCTTAGGAGGTGGGGTGTCAGATCCCTACTAACTGGAGAACTGCACTCCCGAAGGCTGTGTCATCCCTCGCCTGGTGCGTGATGGCATAGTGCGACGAGAATGTGTGGATGGAGGACCACATGGCCGCTCTACAAATTTCCTGAGTCGGGATCTGAACCAGGAATGCTGCAGAGGAGGCCTGCACCCTAGTGGAGTGGCCGTGACTGGAGGATAGCTATGTGGTAGCATTCCTGGATGCAGGCCACGATCCACAAAGAGATTAGCTGAGAGGAGACCGGGAGCCCTTTCATCCTATCGGCCACCGCGATGAAGAGCTGAGTCAAGCGTCTGAACTGCTTGGTATGCTCTATGTAAAAAACCAAGGCCCTGAGGACATCCAGTGAGTGTAGCCTCCGCTCTTCTCTGGAGGTGTGTGGTTTCGGATAAAACACCAGGAGAAAGATATCTTGGCCCATGCGGACCTGCAAAATGACCTTGGGTAGGAAAACCGGATGAGGTCTAAGTGGGACCTTGACCTTGTAGAAGACTGTGTAAGGGAGTGTTATGGTATAATTCCCCACTCTGAACCTTAGCGTCCAAAAGATGGAGTATCAGCATGAATTCCTCTAAGCTTAATTACCAGCTTAGAACCTGTGGCGCTGCCACCAACCAGGAATTCCAGTGCCACCAACCAGGAATTCTGGTCCCCTCAAAACCTTGCCTGGGGAACCCCAAGACCCAGATCCTCTGGATCTTAACACAAGGAAAGAAAACCCTTTCCCCCACCGTTGCCTCTCTCAGGTTTCCCCTCCCTGGGTTACCCTGGAAGATCACTGTAATTCAAACTCCTTGAATCTTTAAACAGAGAGGAAAATCCACCTTCCCCCCTTCTTCTCTTTCCCCCTCCCAGACTCTTCCTGAGAGAGAAAGTAATCCTGACACAGAGAGAAATTAGCCTTTCTCTCCCTCTTCCCTCCTTTCTCCCCACCAATTCCCTGGTGAATCCAGCCCCTGTCCCCTGGGGTCTCACACCAGAATAAAAAAAAAATCAGGTTCTCAAACAAGAAAAACTTTTAATTAACGAAAGAAAAAAAGTAAAAATTATCTTTGTAAATTTAAGATGGAATATGTTACAGGGTCTTTCAGCTATAGACACTGGGAATACCCTGCCAGCCTAAGTATACAAGTACAAATTAAAATCCTTTCAGCAAAATACAAATTTGAACTCCTTCCAGCCAAATACACATTTGCAAATAAAGAAAACAAACATAAGCCTAACTCACCTTATCTACCTAGTACTTACTCTTTTGGACATATAAGAGTCTGTATCAGAGAGATTGGAGAGAAACCTGGTTGCATGTCTGGTCACTCTCAGAACCCAGAGAGAACAACCACCAAACACTAACAGCACACACCAAAAACTTCCCTCCCTCAAGATTTGAAAGTATCCTGTTCCCTGATTGGGCCTCTCGTCAGGTGACAGCAGGCTTACTGATCTTGTTAACCCTTTACAGGCAAAAGAGATATGAAGTACTCCTGTTCTATTAACTCTTACTTATCTGTTTATGACAGGAGGCTCTGATAACGCTCGAAGAGCGGACAGCCGTCAGGCAGAGGTGATCGCCACCAGGAAGGCGGTCTTATATGATAGGTACAGCAGGGAGCGTGAAGCCAGAGGCTCAAAGGGAGGCCCAGAGAGAACAGAGAGGACCAGATTTAGGTCCCAAGCAGGGGTCGGCTGACGCACATGTGGGAAGAGTCTGTCCATACCCCTGAGGAAACGCCCAACTAGTGGGTTCACAAACACCGAGGCACCCCCCTCTCCCAGATGAAAAGCGGATATGGTCGCAAAGTGAACGCGAATGGAGGAAAAGGAGATGCCCAGTTGTCTTAGGTGAAGCAAATAGTCAAGGACAGCGGGAATTGGTACCCCCAGCTGGTCATGACCCCGCTGACCCGACCATATGGAGAAGCGCTTCCATTTAGCCAGGTAGGTGGCCATGGTGGATGGTTTCCTGCTACCTAGCAGCACCTGCCTGACCTGCTGGGAGCACTGCAACTCCACTGGGTTCAGCCATAGAGTATCCAGGCTGTGAGGTGAAGGGTCTCGAGGTTCAGATGGTGGAAGGAGCCCCGGTCCTGTGTGATCAAGTCCAGGAGTAGGGGCAGCATCAGGGGCGCCTGACCTGACATGTGCAGGAGTGATGTGTACCAATGCTGGCGCGGCCACGCCGGAGCTATCAGAATTACCCTGGTGTGATCCATGCGAATCTTTAAAAGCACCCTGTGTATCAGGGGGATCGGAGGGAAGGCATAGAGCAGACCATCCTCCCACGTCTGTAGGAAGGCGTACGACAGAGACCCCCGACTGAGGCCCAGGAGGGAGCAAAACCGTCGGCACTTCCTGTTTTCCCTTGAAGCAAACAGGTCTAACCGGGGAAAGCCCCAGAGCTGGAAGATTGTGTGCATCACATCCCATCAGAGGGACTAGTCGTGACCCTGGAACGAGCGACTAGGGGGTCCGCGAAACCATTCTGCTCCCCTGGAAGATAGAACACCGTCAGGCGAGTGGCATTGTGAACGCAGAAATTCCACAGCGCGAGGGCTTCCCTGCAGAGGGGAGAGGAGCGTGCACCCCCTCCACCGTTTGTTGATATAAAAAACTGCCGCCGTATTGTCCAAAAGGACTGAAACACACCTGCCAGCCAGGTGAGACCGGAAGGTCAAACATGCCAGGTGGACTGCTCTCAGCTCCCTGACATTGCTATGCAAGTCGAGGTCCTCCGGCGACCACAAGCCCTGCATCTTGAGGCGTCCCAGGTGCGCTCCCCAACCTCGATCTGAGGCGTCCGTAACCAGGGAGAGGGAGGGTTGCGGGGCAGCAAAGGGGATACCCATGCAGACTTCCCGCGGGTCGAGCCGCCACCATAGCTAGCTCAGCACGAAGCGGGGAATGGACACCACTGAGTCCAGGGGGGTCCCTGACTGGGTGATAAACTGTCGCCAACCAGGACTGCAGCAGGCGAAGCCGGAGTCTGGCATGGACCACCACATAGGTGCACGCCACCATGTGGCCCAACAGCCGGAGGCAAACTCACGCCATGGTAACTGGGGCACGGTGTAGTCCGAGGATGAGCTTGGAAATTGCACGGAACCTGGACTCCGGCAGGTACGCTTTGGCATGGGTGGCGTCCAGAACTGCTCCTATGAACTCTATTCTTTGCTTTGGAGACAAGGTGGATTTGGCTTCGTTCAAGAGGAGGCCAAGATTGAGAGAGGTCCTCCTGATGAACAACACCTGGGTCTCTATCTGCTCCTTGGAGCAGCCTTTTATGAGCCAGTCATCCAGATAGGGGAATACCTGGATGCCCCGCCTGTGCAGGAAGGCCACCACTACCGCCATGCACTTTGTGAAGACCCTGGGAGCAGCCGACAGGCCGAATGGGAGCACCGTGAACTGCAGATGGACATCAGCCACGACGAATCTGAGGAAATAGGTGTCCTTTAAGTCGAGGGCGGTATACCAATCTCCTGGATCCAGGGAGGGGATGATTGAGAACAGGGAGACCATGCGGAACTTGAGTTTTCACACAAACTTGTTCAGGGCTGCAAGTCTAGGACGGGTCTGAGGCCCCCTTTCGCCTTCAGTATTAGGAAATACCAGGAGTAGAAGCCTTTGCCCCTGAGCTCCCGTGGGACTTCCTCCACCTCCTCTGCCTCCGTGAGGGACTTCACTTCTTGAATTAGAAGTTGCTCGTGAGAAGGGTCCCTGAAGAGGGACGGGGAGGGGGGTTGGTGGGGCAGAAGGGAGGAGAACTGGATAGAATATCCCCTTCTCTACCGTGCGGAGCACCCATTTGTCTGATGTAATTCGGGACCAGGCATGGTAGAAGTAGGACAGACATGACCCAAAGTTACAGGTGGAAGGATCCAAAGTCTCTATCGGTAGGTCATCCTCGACCGTACCATCAAATAGGGGGTCTAGGCCCAGGTGGTGGTCTGGATTGACTAGACGCCTGGCCAGAGGGGTAGCGCTGGTGACGCCTCCTGCCATTTCTGCCCCACCTGCGCCCCAGCTCCTGGCGAGTCTGTGCCTGGTACGAGCGAGGGGCTGCCTGTGGCCTAAATTGTCTGCGCTGGGTCACGGGGGTATGCAAGCCCAGCGATCAAAGCGTGGCCCTCGAGTCCTTTGAGGCTATGTCTTCACTACCCGCCATATCGGCAGGTAGCAATGGATTGCTCGGGGATCGATATATCACGTCTCATCTAGACGCGATATATCGATCCCCGAACGTGCTTATATCGATTCTGGAACTCCACCAACCCGAACGGAGTTGCAGAGTCGACATGGGGAGCCGCGGACATCGATCCCGTGCCGTGAGTAGGGTGAGTAATTCGATCTTAGATACTTCGACTTCAGCTACGTTATTCGTGTAGCTGAAGTTGCGTATCTGAGATCGATTTTCCCCCATAATGTAGACCAGCCCTAAGCTATGGAGATGTTTGTCTGTTTTCTCCGAAAACAGCAACTTCCCTTTGAAGGGAAGGTCTTGAATCATCTGCTGGACCTCATAGGGCAGGTCCGAGACCTGGAGCCAGGCTCCCTGCCGCATGATCAGGCCCATGGCCAGGGTGCATGAGGCTGAGACCTCCGCATCTAAGGCAGCGTGAAGGGAGGCTCGAGAGATCAGTTTGCCCTCCTCCACTAGGGCTGAAAACTCTGATCTCAAGTCAGGGCCGGCGCTATCATTTAGGCAGTCTAGACAATCACCTAGGGCACCAGGATTATTGAGGGGGCGGCATTTTGCCGGGGGGGGGCAGCAAGTGGCTCCAGTTGACCGGCCGCAGGCAGGCGGGCGGAGGGTCCATTGGTCCGTGGCTCCGGTGGAGCTGCCACAGTCATGCCTGCGGATGGTTAGCTGCTCCCGTGGCTCTGGTGGACCTCCCGAAAGGCATGCCTGCGGCATGCCTGCGGCAGCTCCACCAGAGCCACAGACCAACGGACCCTCTGCAGAAATGCCTGCGGCAGCTCCACCGGAGCTGCGGGATCAGCGTGGGGGGGGGGGTGGCGAAATGGCCATGAGCCTAGGGCGTGAGAAACCCTGGCGCCGGTCCTGCCTCTAGTCCTGGGGAAGGAGCTCCGCAAACTTAGACGTGGCCGAACAGGTGTTGTGACCATATCGGCTTACTATTGCCTGTTGATTGGCAATGCGGAGTTGGAGACCCCCTGTGGAGTACACCTTTCTAACAAAGAGCTCAAGTCTTTTTGCGTCCCTGCTCTTCGGTGTCGAGCCCTGAAACCCTTGACGCTCCCGCTGGTTAGCCGCGTCTACTACCAGGGAATCAGGAGGAGGGTGGGTGTACAGGTGTTTGTGCCCTTTAGAGGGGACAAAGTAGCACCGCTCCGTCCTCTTGGCCGTAGGGGTCAATGAGGCAGGCGTTTGCCATAGGGTGCGGGACATATCTGCTCTAGTCTTTATCAGCGGGAGGGCCATCCTGGATGGCCCTGAGGGGGCCAGAATGTCCACTACAGGGTCCAGGTCCACCTCGATCTCCTCCGCTTGGCTCTCCTGCCTCGTCTGGGGAGGACGACGAGATTACATGGAGCGGCCTTTCCTCCGATGCATGCGACCCTTGGGGTCCTGCAGCACATAGTATTGAAGTTGCGGTGCCGGTTCCGAGTTGCCAGTGAGCAACTTGATGTATCATGCAGTGCCAGCGGAGCCCGAACTGGAGCCACTGCCAGTGTCACTGCCTGGTTACGGGGTGCTGAACTTGACAATGGCACACCCGTGCCCGGCGACAGTGCCGGTGGGGGAGGCAGCTGTGCCGGGGCCACCGAACTTGAGGACACCGAAGCCGACTGTGACCAAGGGCCAAACGCCTGGCCTATCGACTGATGGTAGGCCCAGGGAGTCCAAAACAACCACTGCAAGGGCGGCTGCCATTGTTGCTGCCACTGTGGGTAGTGTTGGTGGCTCACTCCTGAAACCAATCTCCTGCTCCGCGACTGGCTGGAGCAATAGGAGTCTGCCTCTGAATCTGAGGTCTCTGAGTCTGAGGATCTGGGGGGAGCAGTGCCCGGTGCTGAAGGAGATTGGTGCGGAGGCGGCGGGGAGCCTCTCCTCTGGTCCGGTGCCGCCTTCACAGCACAGTGCAGGGAGGGAGGCGACAGCATGGCCGGCTTGCCTCTAGACTGGACGGACGGACCACAGTAGGCAACTCCCTAGGATGCGGGAAGGCCGGTGCCGGGAGGCCGGTGCCGGGAGGCCCATTAGGTCTGAGGCTGCCTCGAATGCCTCCGGCATCAACGGGGGGCGTATGTCCCTGCTGAGGTCCGGGGAGTTAGGCTGGTCCAAACTAGACCACCCTCTCTGTGGTGTGGGATTTGAAGGAACCGCAGAGGGCTGTAGCCAGCCTGTCCGCTTACAGCTGCGGATGGCGTCGGCCTTGGATCCTGGTGGGGTGATCAATCCCTCACTGGCTTCTTTCTCTTGGAGGGCACTGGCGAAGGTGAGTGGTGCTGCACTGAGGCCAACTTCCTATGACCCGACTCCGTCCGGTGCAGGGTTTTCAGCGACTTGGGCTGGGCCCTAAGTCCTGATGTCGGTGCCAGGGCACTCCGCACTGAGGACGACGTGCTGGGCCCCGCCTCGGCCGTTTCTGGGTCTGAGAGTGGT
The DNA here is from genome assembly GCF_025201925.1 of Gopherus flavomarginatus. Taxonomy (NCBI): domain Eukaryota; kingdom Metazoa; phylum Chordata; order Testudines; family Testudinidae; genus Gopherus; species Gopherus flavomarginatus. The sequence continues at coordinate 53,844,522 of NC_066624.1, forward strand.
CGCAGGGCCGCCTCCATCAGGAGGACTCTAAGTCTTTGAGCCCTGTCCTTAAAAACTCGCGGGCGGAAGCCTCTACAGAGAGAGCATCGGTCCTTTTGGTGACTCTCTCCGAGGCTCCTCAAACACGCAGAGTGTGGGTCACTCTTGGGCATAAATTTCCCACAGTCTTTGCAGAGTTTGAACCCGGGGGACTCAGGCATGCCCCAGTGAGCGACGAAGACTCGGGGGGGGGGGGACTCCCCAACTACGAAAAACTATATACAAATATCTATCTAACTAACTATAATATGACTGAATACACGGACTAAGTAGTAAGGATAGGACATTGCCAACTTACTACGCAACAGAAGTTCCAGCTAGCCGTCACCAGCGGTAAGAAGGAACTGCGGGGGGTGGAGGGTTGGCGGGCCCCTTTATAGGGCGCCGTGGTGGCGCCACTCCAGGGGGCGCCCGGGCCGACCCTACGGACTCTGCTAGGGGAAAATCTTCCAGCTGGTGTGCACGTGGCACGTGCACACCTACTTTGAATGGACATGAATAACCACTCGAAGAAGAACCCCTGATGCCACGGTGAACCCCGCAACCCGGCCCGGCCCGGCGGACAGCGGCAAAACCCCCAGTCCCGCTCCCGTGGCTGGATTGCAGTGAAACCCCGGGTGCCATGGCAAAACCTCCGGCCCCGGCAGAGAGTGGCAAAACCCTCAAGTTCCATCCCCGGCCGGACCACAGCGAAACCCAAGGTGCCGTGGCGAAACCCTCAAGTCCCGTCCCCCGGCCGGAGCGTGGCAAACCCCTCCGGTCCCTTCCCCCAGGCCAGACCTCGCGGGCAGTCATTTGCCCACTCCTGTGTTAGTGTATGTGCATGGGGTAATACAGATGTGTGGGTGTTGAATGTGAAACAAATGTATATACGTAAGACCTAAAGACTATTTAAAACAGCTGTCTCGCCCTGAGACCAACTGATCAGCATAAGCAGAGTTCGTCACTTAGGATCATCTCAACTTCAAGTCATTGCGGTCTTGGCTGCTCTTTAACTTGTCACTCATAATGGATTTGTTAATCATCTGAGGTTGGTATTTACATCAATAAAAACATGCCTTGTTTTGGAAAGACTGCTGCTTGTGTCAGTCATTCCGTGTCTTCCATTTCCCAGTGTGACGAAGTGGGAATGTTCTTTATGTTTTCTCCAAATACTCTGTGGGTGCCTCTCGACTGCCTAGGGGTGTGTGATTGTTGCAGAGCACTAGGGGGCTGGTGAGCACCTGTCTGCACAGAAAATGGCCCACGCCCTGTCTTCTGGCAACTAATGGCCTAAGCCCCTCCTCTGCAGAGTTGCCAACTAAAGATGTTGAAGAACAAAGCTATCAGGTGACCTCCTGGCCCTGGAAAGAGACAAAGGGAGAGGGTGGCTGGAGAGTTTTCAGTTTTGGGCTGACTGGGGAATCGGAGGGAACTCCAACGCTGGGGTCTAAGAGCCTGTCAATGGAAATGTCCTCACCTGGAAATGTCATCTGAGCCTGTGACTTGAGCTGGGAGAGGGATGGGGCCCGGGGACACCATTCCCATGGAAACTGGACAAAGGCTTGGGGAGGAGCTGGGGGAAGGCTGGGTGAGACTGCTGGAGGGGGTTTCAGCTGGGAGTGGGCTGGGGAAGAAGATGGAGCCCCCAAGTTTGGGGTTTAAGCTCCTTGCCCACCCAGAAGGACCTGGCTGTGGGGCCCTGTTTGTGTCCACAAGCTCTGGTTTGGGCTGTGTTGTTCCTGTCATCTCTAATAAACCTTCTGGTCTACTGGCTGGTTAAGTGTCACAGGGCCCTGACTACCCCTCAGGGAAGGTCACTAAGCCCTGACCTGAGGCAGAGGGGAGGGAGTGCCCAGGGACACGGCTCAGAGGGGCTGCGGCCTCAGGCCCAGCCTGCAAGAGGGAGCAGATCCCCATCCCTTCCCCAGCCTCTGCGTTCCAGGCCAAGTTCCAGAAAGATCCCTCCTTGCGGAAGCTAAGGGACCTGGCCACCCTCAGTGTGGTACAGACCATGGGTTGCAAAGAGCGGTTCCTGTGGGAGAAGAGTTTCCTATTGCGAGAATGGGCTCTCGCAGGGGAAATGGAGTCAAGGGAATCAGGAGGCAGCTGGTGGTCCCCTCAGAAGTATCACTGCAAACTACTGTACCTGGCCCATGACAGCCTTCTTGCAGGGCACCAGGGACCCGGGCACACCACCACCGGGGTACCACGTCAATGTGATGAAGCCATATTATGACGGGGGAATGTAGTGTTGGCCGTGTGTGGACATTGGGAGGAGGAGGGAGATGACCCTTCAGTAGCTCTATTTCCTGGGACAGCCCTTGGGCCTCACCTGTGGTGCTGGTCCCCAAAAAGGATTGGTTAATCCGGTTCTGTGTGGACTATCGGAAGCTCAATGCCATCGCTGTATCTGATGCCTACGTGCCCAGGCCTGACAAGCTGGGAGGAGCTCACTACCTTACCACCATGGTAAGGGCTACTGGCAAGTATTGCTGGATTCAGATGCTAGGCTGAAATCGACCTTTACCATATCACCCCTCTGGGGCTCTATGAGTTCCTGACCCTGCTTTTTGGCCTCAAAGGGGGGCCTGATACCTTCCAGCACCTGGTGGATCAGACACTGAGGGGGATGGAGAGTTTTGCCGTGTCTTTAGCCATACCTGGCAGGACCATGTGCCCCAGGTTAGACAAGCGTTCGATCGACTCCAGGAGACGAGGCTGACCATAAAAGCTGAGAAGGGCAAGGTGAGGATGGCTGAAATATCTTATCTGAGCCATCGGGTGGGGAGTGGCTGCCTAAAGCCAGAACCAGCCAAAGTGGAGGTGATCAGAGACTGGCCCGCTGCCCAAACCAAAAAGCTGGTCCAAACCTTTATTGGGATGGCGGGGTACTATCGAATAGTTGTGCCCCAGTTTAGCTTCATAGCTGTCCCATCATTGAGCTATGCAAGAAAGAGAGGCCAGACAAGGTGGTCTGGACCGAGGAGTGCCAGAAGGCTCTCTGGGTGCTGAAGGAGGCTCTGGTCAGTGGTCCAGTTCTGGCAAACCCAGACTTTGACAAGCCCTTTATGGTGTTCACCGACGTCTCAGACACGGGACTGGGGGTGGTGTTAACGAAGGAGGATGAAAAGGGGGACCATTGTGTCCCTGAGCAAGAAGTTGCTACCCTGGAACAAAACTACGTGGCCATCAAGAAGAAATGCCTGGCCACGGTGAGGGCCCTTAAGAAACTAGAGCCATATCTCTTTGGGCGACACTTCATCGTGTACACCGACCACTCTCCCCTGACCTGGCTACACAAGATGAAAGAAGTCAATGCTGAGCTCCTGAGATGGCGCCTGCTCCTGCACGATTATGATATAGATGTGGTCCATATGAAGGGAAGTGCCAATACGACAGAGGCTGCGTTGTCCCGGAGAGGGGGCCTTGAACTTCCCTAGGTCGCTGATCAGAGTGACCCCACTCAGTTCAGTCTCGAAGGGGGGAGAGGTGTGACGCAGTAGAGACCGGCGAGGACTGACCTGGGACTGTCATCTAGTTTTACTGGGACTGTCTGTATGGAGGATGGGCTAGCAGGGGGTGACTTCACTTGAAGGATGATATCTGAGCCAGGAGAGGGGTTGGGTCAGGTGACACCTTTGCCTGGGAATGTGAACAAAGGCTGGAGGTGGAGCCTGGAGAGTTGGGGGAGTGAGACTGCTTGAGGGGGAGGTTTCAGTTTTGGGCTGACTGGGGAATAAGAGGGAACTGCAAGGTTGGGGGTCTAAGGTCCCTACCAGCCCCGAAGGACCAGACTAAGGGATCCTGTTTATGCCTACAAACTGTGGCTTGAACAGTGTTCGTGTCGTCTAATAAACCTTCCATTCTACTGTGTCCCTGACAGGCTGACAGTCATGGTGAAACGCAGGAAGCCGGGGGTGCACGGCCTTGTCTCTCCCAAACTCCATGACAACTACCCTGTGGCCTTTAAGAGGGGAATGATGAAGGGAGCTGGTCAGATGATGTACCGTTTTGGGAGCTGAAAATTGTTACCTAGTAGGTGCCCCTTTCCCAGCTGTCCTCCGTCCCCTGGTCCTGGGGGAACCTGTGTCCCCTTGTCCTGAGATGGAAGTGGGAACCCTGTGTGTTATATCCTTGGGGGCAGCCAGTTAGGAAAGAAATCACTTGAGGACAGACAGCAGACAGCTAACAAAACTAGCATTTATTTACAGATGCAGAGCTCACCTAACCAGCCGAAGCTGGCTGGCTATCCCCTAATAATCTAACTCAGTTGCCATAGGAACAAAAACCATGACAACCAAATACACAACATATTCCTCCCCCCCTAATAAGAACATCCCCTAAATAAAACATACACTAGACTAGAGAAGGAAGATAAACTGCCTTCATTCCCTGCTAAACCCTGGGGATTATTTTGCCCCATAACTGTGGGTTTGCCCTAGCTAAAGATCCAGCCAATGAGGAGGCCTTCTGTCTCTAAGTGGATTACGGCAAACTTGGTGTTGTTGTACCCGAAAGTACCATGGGCTCAGGGTCCGCAGCACCAACAGGTGAGGAGGTGGTATCAGCTCGTGCTGGGCAAAGGAGTAGCTCAGCCGCCGGCAGTAATGGAGGAGAACAGTCAGGAACAGGTGATTCGTGATTCGGTGTCTCACCAGAAGAGGTGAAGTCAGACCACTCAACTGCAGATGTGTCCTGAGGACTGGCATGACCTGGCAACAGCTGATCTACATGTCGCCGCCAGGTAAGATTCTCTGCAGTCCGGACTGTGTAGGAAACAAGTCCTCTTTGAGTGATGATCGTGGCAGGGACCCATTTAGCTCTGGAAATATAATTCCGAGCCAAAATTGGCTGTCCCGGGCTAAAGGTTAGGTCTTTTGCTCTGGGTGCCCATCTGATGACTTGATATTGCTGCTGATGTTGCACAATTTGTCGGGGTTCAGAAGGTTTCAGCAGATCAAAGCAAGTGCCCAGCTGTCGTCCCATCATTAGAAAGGCCGGGGATGCCTGGGTCGTAGCATGAGGTGTGTTTCTGTAGGAAAGTAAGAAGGTATCCAGACACTTCTGAATGGAGTGATGTCTGCTTGCTGATTTCAAAGCGTGTTTCATTGTCTGCACAAATCTTTCAGCTAATCCGTTGGTGGATGGATGATATGGTGCTGACGTGATGTGGTGTATCCTATTTGCCTTCATAAAATTTTGAAACTTCTGAGAGACGAACTGCGGTCCGTTGTTGCTCACAAGTTGTTCTGGCACACCGAAACAACTAAAGAGTCCCCGTAGTTTTTGGATAGTAGTCTCTGCAGTAGTGGACTGCATTATAGAGACTTCTGGCCATTTAGAATGGGCATCTACGGCCACCAAGAACATGCTTCCTCCAAGGGGGCCAGCGAAGTCAATGTGAATACGTTGCCATGGGTTTCAGGCCGGTAACATGAGTGTAGGGGTGCCCACTGGGGTGCATTCCTCACATCCTGACATGACATACAAGCTTTTGCCTTCTCTTCAATAGCACTGTCCAATCCAGGCCACCAAAAATAGCTTCGTGCAATTTCCTTCATGAGCACTATTCCACAGTGACCGGAATGTAGCTGTTCTAACATCTGTGATCTCAGTGGTGGTGGAATAATGACACGTCTCCCCGCAAAAAAACAACCAGATTGGATGGATAACTGTCCTCCTGGACATGTAGGTAACAAGGTCGGGTGAGACCGGAGAGGTTTGTCGAGATTTTCCATGAATCACCAGGTCCATAACTTGGGACAATACTGGGTCAACGCGAGTTGCCTTCTTTATCTGAGTAGCAGTGATGGGCGTATTCTCTACCTGTTCAAAGTAGAAGATTTCCTTTTGGGCTCTATCTTGATGTTTGACTGGCAAAGGCAACCTTGAGAGGCCATCTGTATTGCCGTGCAGAGTGGATTTCTGATATTTGATTTCATGTGTGGGTGCTGAAAGTAACAATGCCCAACGTTGCAAACAACTAGCAGCTAATGGGGGAATGCCTGTGTAGGGTCCAAAAATTGACATCAGAAGTCGATGGTCTGTGAGAAGAGTAAACTTTCGCCCAAACAGGTACTGATGAAACTTCCGAATTCCAAAAACAATTCCTAATTCCTCACGTTCAATTTGGGCATAGTTAGTTTCTGCTTTGCTTAGAGTGCATGAAGCAAAAGCAATAGGTCTCTCTTCTCCTGAAGGCATAATGTGTGACACGACTGTTCCCACTCCATAAGGGGAGGCATCGCAGGCCAATTGTAGGGGTAAGGATAGCTCAAAGTGCGTTAGAACTTCAGAATTTAGCAATTCATCCTTAGCTTTGTTAAATGCAACATCACAGGCGTCAGTCCACTTCCAGGCTTTGTTCTGCCCAAGAAGCTCATGAAGTGGTTTTAGCAGTGTGGCTAACTGTGAGATGAACTTTCCATAATAGTTCAGTAGTTCTAGAAACGAGCACAGCTGGCTTACATTTCGAGGTGGGGGAGCCTCCACAATAGCTTTAACTTTTGCAGGGGCCTTATGAAGACCTGCAGAATCAATGATGTGTCCCAGATATTCAACAGAGGGCTTGAAGAATTCACACTTGTCTTTGCGAACTCGTAGGCCATACTCTTCCAGTCTTTGTAGGGTAGCCTCTAAATTCTTTAAGTGATCCTCTTCATTCCTTCCAGTGACCAGGATATCGTCCAGATAGCACTGAACTCCTAACAAGCCACACAAGATCTAGTCCATAGCCCTCTGGAACAGGGCGGGAGCAGACGTTATTCCAAAGGGTAGGCGACAGTATCGATAAAGCCCCTTATGAGTCACAATAGTCAACAGCTTTTGGGACTTTTCATCAACATGCATCTGTAAATATGCTTGACTCAGGTCATCGATGCGGGGAAGCGGGTATTGTTCTGCACACAACACTGGGTCGACATTGACTTTAAAATCACCGCAAATCCGGAGAGAGCCATCTTTCTTCACTGTTGGAACTATAGTAGTGGCCCATGGGCTATGGGTAACTGGTATTAGGACTCCATTGGTGACCAGGCGCTCCAGGTGTGCTTCAACTTTTGGCCTGATGGCATATGGCACAGTTCGGGCTTTCAGATATTTTGATTGACAGTCAGGTTTAATGTTCAATGTCACAGTGATTCCCTTCATACTTCCCAAATCCTCTCCAAAAACAGCAGCATGTTTCCTTAGTGTAGGGGTTAGACTGGTTTCTTCTTTAGTCATCTGGTGCACTTCTGCCCAGTTCAGTTGAATCTTCCCAAGCCAAGACCTACCCATTAAGGCTGGGTAGATACCTCTCACCACAAACAGTGGCAATTTATCAGCCTGTCCATTGAGCTCCACCTTAACATCAATAGTGCCCAACATGGGCACAGTTTCTCCTGTATACGTCTTCAGAACAGTTTTTGTTGCCTTAAGCGGAAGGTGCTGTAGCTTTTCTTTATACACAGTCTCAGAGTTCTGCTAGCTTTTTTAAAATTGCTACAAATTGTACAACTGTTTCATCTTCTTTTTGATCTCTTTTGTGGAACCGATATCTTTCAGCAATTACCAGTGGTTTTGGGGAAAAATGGGACCCCAGGATTTCCACAGTGTCACTGTAAGATTTAGTCTCAGGCTTAACAGGGTGTAGTAAGCTGCGTAGCGGGGAGTAGGTTTTAGCCCCTACAACACTTAAGAATATTGGCACCTTCTTCACTTCTGTAATGTCATTTGCAATAACAAAAAGCTCAAAACGCTCAGTATACACATGCCACTGCACTATATTCTCATCAAAAGTTTCCAGTGGCCTGGTCAGAGTAGCCGTGATTTTTAGTTTCACTTTCACAGTCAGTGCAAACAAGCAGTTTTTTTGTTTGTTTGTTCTTTACCTTGACTTCTACTTCCTTCTGTTACTGGAGCAGCACCGGAATCCCATCCTTGTTGCCCCTTTTTATATCCTTAGGGGCAGCCGGTTTAGGAAGAAATCACTTGAGGCCAGACAGCAGACCGCTAACAAAACTAGCATTTATTTACAGACTCAGAGCTCGCCTAACCGGCCGAAGCTGGCTGGCTATCCCCTAATAATCTAACTCAGTTGCCATAGGAACAAAAAACATGACAACCAAATACACGACACTATGCTCTCCTGTCAGCCATCCCCTGTGCCCAGGGAGAGGTGGGTAACATGTAGCCTCCTGTCAGCCATCCCCTGTTCCTAGGGGGAGGTGAGATCCCTTTACCTTTCTACCACCCGTCCCTAGGCTAGGAAAGGGGTGGGTGCCCTATTCCCTGCAGTCACGTGTTCCCCTGAGCCAGGGGTGAGGTTGGTGCCCTGTTGTGATGATGGTGCCTGGTGGGAGACAGCTGAGGTCACTCAATTATGGTGAACTACAAACAAAACAAGGCAGACAAACCCCAGAAGATAGTGGTTATTCCAATGCTTAGATTTACCAAGCAAGCACAAAAGGGCTTCTGTAGCACCTCCCTGGTTACTCAGCAGTCCAAACAATGCAGTTCCCTTAAAGTACCCCGCCTCAGGCCTCCATCAAAACACACATGTCAGATATGATGATGATTACTGAAAATCTGATCTCATTATATAAAAGAAAAGGTTCTTCCACGCCCAAAAGATCAGCCACGTACCCAGGTCCAATTATAACTTAGATCTTATCCAAATTACACGCTTACGGTTCCCCCTCTTGAAACCCAAAGCAGATCTGAGATGAAGAAGGATCATGCCCCAGGGTTTCTATACATTTTCAGCAGCCTTTTGGCCTGAGAAAAAAATAAGCTTAACTCTCTTTCTCCCAATCATCCTGGCAAATAGCACAGGGTAATTTATTTATTAAACAGTTCAGGTTCAGATTACCATAGCCTTCAAAGACACATATAGACAATAATGCTTGTTCACTCAAGTGTCTTCCTCAATGTTAATATTCATTTTTTGATCTTTGAATCAAAGCTATAGCAATAGCCAAGACTTGTTTGCTTACATCACAAGACCTGCACAACCATCTACCCTTCTACCTCTAACAATGCAGACTTGCATTTCAAAGCGCTATTCATTTACAAGTCTTCATAACCAGGCTCTACAGTCCGGCCATGGGTCAGGTCAGTCTGTGAGTTAATTAATTCTTTCTGGCCCTGTCATCTTTCAATGAGATATTATATTACACTCATGACGTCCCAATTGATGCAGGAAGGGATGACATAAGTATCTCAGAGTGCATCCCAGGAGCTCCCCATCCTGGGTTCTGTCTCACTATAGCTTGTACTGAGTTAGACGCCGTATCAGTGTATAACAGAAATGATTTACTACACTCATATTCAAGAACAAAATTGGATCTTTTTATGAAGGCAAGGTAAAACTTGGTTAGCGCCATAGCGGATTGGATCTGCTCTTGCAGCATGATTCCTGTATGTCTCATATGCTCTTGCCAAGATACATACTTTATCCATACAAGATCTGGCAAATCTTTGGAACCTAAGTCAATGTTGACAGTAATAGTACAGGAATCTTGGCGTTTGGCTGTGAGGGCAATCTGGGAGTGTGGCTCAGTTTCCCTTTTCATACAGCACATCAGGTCTGGAATGTCTTTTCCCCTGTGAAAAGTTCCAATACTGTTTGCAGGCATTAACAGTGCAATATTAGTCTTACAAGGCCTTTTAACGTAAGGTATGTTCTTATGTGTCACTTTCAACATGTTCGAGGGATTTTTTCCCAAAGGTTAGGCACATTTGTACATTTTTACAGTCCTCTCTAATAGCAACACATTAGTTACAAAAATTGCCATGAGCAATAACATATCCATTGCGGGTCCATTTACAATCATTTTTGTCATGCCATACCTTTGGCTCAAGACCATTGAGGTCTGGGCCTTTTAGGGTCACCCTATGGCTTCCCTTTGCAAAATTAAGGTCTCTCTTTCCTCCTTGTCCTGAAGGCTCAAACCTGGATTTCTCTTGCTTAGCAGAGTTCATTGGCTTATTGGGGGTGCTCTTTGTGCTAACAGCTATTAACAAGTCTTTCTTCTCCCTGTCAGCCAGGTAATTTGCATCAACACAGACACTAGCTTTTAGATTTTTAGCTGCTACCAATTTCAAGGCTGGACACTGTCTTAAAGATATACCATACAAAGCCAAAGAGTGTGAAGGTGAGCATTTGCTTGCTCTCCCCTGCATCCTTAAGCTTCAGCCATAAAACTGTTCTGCTCTGACACAACCAATAACCTAATCTGTCCTCAGACCCTGAAGCACAGACTGCTCACTTAAAGAATTAGCATGGAGACAGTCCTGTTCCAACACCATTGTCTTCCCAACAAGCTAGCCAAACAGCCACTTGGTTAGAGTGCTGCTCAGCTTTCTTAACAGTTTTTACTCCATCTGAGACCCTCTCTAAGCTAGCTACACTGGATCTTTCAAAAGGAAAGTCAGTGGACCCATTCACAACAGAAAATTTCTGGTTGTTAGGAACTGAAACTTCCTTGATAAAAATCACTTTCACAGCCTTTAGCTGCAGCAAACTGCTGGCAGAGATTACCATGGGGATCTTTTTCCCGAGAAGGTTCTTTAAATAACAATTTATCCCTCACCGAAATTCTGCCTTTACTTACCCGCTTCACCTAGGGCTTGCTCTAAAGGAACACTTCCCTAAGCCACCACGGACTCTTTCTGGGTCTTACTCACAGCCATCATCACCTTTGGCCCATCAGGCAGATTCCTATACAATCCCCTTTCAGGCAAACGCATAGACTCACTGGATAAAAGATTAGACACATTAGAAGAGCTATTATATTACATTCATAACGTCACACCTGTGCCCTCCTGTCACCCTTCACCTGGGCCAGGGAGAGCTGAATTTTTCACATCCCCAGATCAGCATAGCTGGGTGAACTTAAGTTTTGAGTGCAAACCTGGCCCAAGTGATATCAGCTATACTCACTACGTGTGGGCACAAACCAGAAGTCCATTTCATTAAAACATAAATCAGGCTCTGAGTTTAAGATCAATCCACAAATGCTGGTCAGAGGCCTCCTAGCTACAGGGGTCCTCTCCGGAAGAACGACACTGCAGCAGGTCAGAGACATTTCCAATAGTGACTCTGTTTTTTTTCTCCCCCTCTCTGTCAGACATAAAATTGAAAGGAAAAAAAGAAGTAATTTGCGGACGGTTGAAGCAGTGTCACAATGAGCTTCCCAAGTGGCCAAGACAAGTGGCTGTTCTGCGGACTCTGAAGAGATGTGGCTCAGTAGCCGTTCAGTTGTCAGTGATAGGCCATGCTGAGGGGGGAGGAATAGCTGAACTGTTAGAAGCAGGTCTTCCTGCAGAGTCTATTCTAAACCTTCCCTCCACAATGGAGGATGAATGTCGGATGCAAGGTTTGTCTGTGCATGGATCTGTGCCTGTGATCTACCGTAAGGGGTCCCATCGGAGTTCAGAGAAATGCTCTAGCTCTGCCAGAAGTTAATCGCTTGGTGCAGGAATTCCTGGGTGAAATTCCCTGCCCTGTGCTATAGAGAAGGTTAGACTAGCTGAACATAATGGGCCCTTCTGGCCTGTAAAGCTGTGGATGGGTCTGCTTCAAAACGCCTGCCTCGCAGGTGCGAGTGTAGTCTATGCTTCTCGGGGCTTAGTTTGTGTAAAGTAACCAGGAAGCAGAGGGTACCGGCTGACAGAGCCTAGGGCTTACATTTTGAGGTAATACGATTGCAACTATTTATGGTCACCTACACTAGAGAACACGTTGAAGAACAAGAAAAAGAACTAGCCAAAGCTAGGTGATGGAGCAGCGTTATGGCAGATAAAACCCAAAGATAATTCAGGATAGTGCACTTAGCAACAGCAACAAGCTGATTCCTTCAGCAAATGATTCCTTCTTAACTCTTGCCAGTGGAAGGAAAGGCCCAGTCATGGCTGTGGCCAGCTCAGCGTGCGGTGTCAGTCAAAAGTAAAGCAGGCTACACTCATAAGGAATGGGATAGGAAGTTGTGGGACTACTTTCCATCAGAACACTTTCCTATTTTGTGGTCACCCTATCTCAGAGCTACACTAGACACAGACAGGTCAGAGACAGCCAACAAAAATTTAAAACTAGATGAAAGGAAATACTTTCTGACATTCATTATTAGCCTGTGGAGCTTGTTAGCCCAATATCACCAAGACCAAGAGTTTAGTAGAACCCCAGAAAGGCTGCAATATTTCTGTGGAGAGACAGCATCCACAATTACATGACAGAGGATTTAAAACAAACTTTAAAGGGTCATATAAGCCAACCTCTAAATAAGTGGTTGGGGAAGTAATGTCCCCTCTGGGCTATTCCATAGCTGCCTATGAGTGGAGTTCTCTGAAGCATCTGGAAGGTGGCGGGGGTGTGTGTGTCACTCTTGGAAACTAGATGGACCACATTGCTGAACCAGTCTGGCCAGCCATATATTGTTTGAAAAGACTGTGGACTGCAACTCTAGTATCGTCAAAGGGTTGACCTGGGATTTTGCTGCTCCAGACAGACTAGAAAATGTCTTTTGCCTTTCCAGCTCACAATTGATGCCCCTGCTGCCTTCTCTTCCTGTAGGTCAGAGGTGGGGTAGGCACAGGAAACAGGGTTAGGGAGATGGGAAGAAATGACAGGGGGTGTGTGACGAGACGAATGTCATTTTTGAGGTGCACTAAGTAACTTGATTATAGACAGCAGAGTAGCAAATAAGTAGCCCCAGCCCCAGCGCAGTCGGGAACAAGTGGGCATAGACATAGTCAGCGGAACACAGCACTAGCAGGCAGAAATAAGAGCATTGCCGTGATACCAAATAAAACGAGCTGGGGAATTGACTCCCAAGACAGAAATTGCCTGAATGCTCTTGAGGTTCTGACATACCTGTTTAGCATTCATCTAACCATTATCTTGGTTAACCTCTGATCTGAGGGCTGGAAAAGCAAGTGGCCTGGGAGAGAACACACAGAATCATAGAATAATAGAATATCAGGGTTGGAAGGGACCTGAGGAGGTCATCTAGTCCAACCCCATGCTCAAAGCAGGACCAATCCTCAACTAAATCATCCCAACCAGGGCTTTGTCAAGCTGTGCCTTAAAAACCTCTAAGGCTGGAGATTCCACCACCTCCCTAGGTAACCCATTCCAGTGCTTCACCGCCCTCCTAGTGAAAAAGTTTTTCCTAACATCCAAGCTAAACTACTCCCTCCCTGCAATTTGAGCTCATTGCTCCTTGTTCTGTCATCTGGTACCCCTGAGAACAGTCTAGCTCCATCTTCTGAAGAATGTGTGGAGAATAAGCAACAGCTCTTCTGCCACAGTACAGCAATATGTGGGTGTATCTCTACCATACACTCCCGGTACAGGGATGTTTTATCCCCATATTGGGTCAAAAGTCCCCTGGTTTTAAATTTTGTTCATCAAACAATAGACATTCAAGCTGTCTCCACTCTGGGGTGAGAGACACTTTAAAGAAAAGAGTAGGGAGTGTAACTCTCTCATTAGGAGAGCTGCAAAATCTACAAAGGACATGCTAGAACTGTTTCTCCTTGATAAATCTATGTGGACCACTTTAGAGCCGGAGGGCAGACAGGCTCCACAGTGTGGGGGTGCTCCTACGGCAGAAGCTCACCTGCAACTGCTTTCTGTCAAGCTCCTTTGGGGGAGTTCCTTTCAGCATTCGATTTAGCTGCTTACTCAGGAGCTGATAAACCTGCTTTGCTGGGATTCACAGGAGCATCTCTCCCCACAATGCAGCAGCTGAACATTACCTCTTTGGAGGTGGTGCTCCTGAAATACCCCACTGTGTCAAGGGGACTTGCTCTGGACTCGGAGGTAAAGGTTCAGGTCTCAGTTAGAAACCAGTGCAGAGGAACCTGGCTAGTAACACTACTCACACCAAGAGACAATTGATTTGGAATGAGCAGAGAAAGCAGCATCACAACCAGACCTTTATTCACTACGCAAGGGAAGCTTTTAAGTCCTTTTGGGAGTTAAGAAACATTGGCCAGTGTCATCCCAGCAGAAAGCAGAAACCCAGGAGGTGGAGGAGAGATTCATGGTCAGACTAACACTAGCCAGCCTAACTGCACATGGAATCCAGACCAGAGAGCAACAAGGACAATCGGACAAGCCTTGGTGTGGGTACTTTATACAAACACCCCTGTTTGTTTATTTTGATATTTTGTTTTAAGTCAACCACCAACCATCAAAGACTAAACCTAAATGTAGGCGGGTATTGGGCCGTTGCAGAGGGTGGAGGCAAGAGGCAGGGTCAGTCAGGCTGGGATTGGAGACCAGGCAAATTCTGGAGTCACAACAGACCAAAATCTTTGTGGTTGCCCAAGACACCTTCCTAGGCAACCCCCAGGGTTATATAGGATGCTAGATCAAACAGAGGACTGCAGGGTACTCTCACATTGGCTCTCTGGCCTGGTACTTTCTGCAGTACCTTCTTTTCCCAGTGCTCCCTGGTGTGACACCATGGTAGCAGCAGCTATCACAGACCCAGGTTCTAGGTCAGATACTCTTCTACCATCCAGATCTAGTTTTGATTTCGTCTTTAATTACAAAATACCAATTAGCAGCTAAGACCTCCTACATGCTGCTGCAGATGCTTTATCGAAATGTATGGCTATCCTCCAGACTGCTAAAAGAGGTTGAAAATGCGATAGAAGAACTTTCCTTTGAGCTTTTTTCTTCAAAGACTGATAGTGTCACATATGCCAAAGGACTCATGTACGTATTCTGGCTACGGTTTACTTGCTATGTCTTCAGAATGCATGAAGTAGATCATCTGAGTAGGCATTTCTCATGCAACTACCAAAGGTCCATAAAGGACTCAGTCATCAGATTTGTATTGCACTGATGGGGTGTCACCCAGATTTGTTTGCAAAGAAGCCCAACAAGAAATGCAAGACCAACTGTTCCAGAGAGGGCAGAATCCCAGTTCCTTGGCCTATTAGAAATTTATTCACCAATCCCCTTGATCCTAAAGGTAATAAGGAAAAATCAAGCAGGACAAAGCTAAGGTCATTCTGGTACTCCAGCTTGGTCCACATGATATTGTTACCTAGAGCTCAGGAGCCTATCTCTGTCCCTTCCAATCATTTCACTTCTGCTTTTGGACCTCATCAATCAGAGGAACAGGTCCAGGGCCGGCGCTTGCATTTAGGCGGGCTAGGCAACCGCCTAGGGCGCCAGAATTATTGGTGGGCTGCATTTTGCCGGAGTGGGCGGCAGGCGGCTCCGGTGGACCTGCTGCAGTGGCACCTGCGGTCGGCTGCTCGCACAGCTCTGGTGAACCTCCCACAGGCACGACTGCGGCAGCTCCACCGGAGCCGCGGGAGCAGCTGACCGTCTGCGGGCATGACAGTGGCAGCTCCACCGGATCCATGGCACCAGCACGCAGGGCAGAAAAATTGCCATGCGCCTAGGGCACTCAAACCCCTAGCACCGGTCCTGAACAGGTCCATCCTTCACCCATCATTATGGCTCACAGTGAGGTCACTGTCTGTAACAGTCTTGGGAAGATCTTGTTCCATAGAGGTGCAGAAGATTTGAGTTCAAATTAGAAAACACTCCCCAGGGTGTACGTATGCTGTGAAATGGAAGCATGTTCCTGTGTGGTCATCTCAGCACAAGCTTTCTCTAGCAAAAGGCGTTGATTCCTGACATCCTTGAATATTAGTAATTTTTGCAAACCTCTGGCCTACCAATACAGTCATGGCAGGTTCACCTGCCTGCTGATTCGATGTATCACATATACCACCACAAGACTACACCATTTCATTCTTGTCTGCTGGTGAGCAAGGTTTTAAAGGAATTTATCAGCGTTTTCCCTCTAATTTAAGAGCCTCCTTCATCAGGAGATTTCAGTGTGGTCCTTGCCAGTCTGATGGGTCCTCCATTAGAACCATCGGCTTTGTGTTTACACCATCGTTTATTTCTTATAGCAGATATACCAGCATGCAGAGTCAATAAACAATGGGCTCTGATGGCTGGACCACTATACACAGTCTGCCACAGATGCTCTGTCACTGTGGAGTGATGCATCACAGAAAACTTTCTTGCTCCCGATTTGCAGCTCTGGGGGTTGTTTTTTGTTTGAGTACTACTCCTGCCTCACCCTTGCAGCCCATCTTAGATTAACAGAAGCCAGCTGATGCCGGACTGATGGAAGACTCAAAAGAAAAGATCATCCTGAACACTGGAGGAATCAGAATTGAGATGTACTGCAGCACGGTCCAAGCCCATCTGGGGGCCAAGCTGTGCAGCTCCAACCCCGACACTTTCACCCTGTACAGTTACAGCCTTAGCACCAAAGAATTCCTTCACAGGCACACCCAGTTCTTTGTCTAGGCAGTGACCTATTACAGGACCAACATTCTCACTGTCCCGTAAACACCTTAAGGTCCATCTTAAAAGAGGTGCTGGCTTTCCGGGAGATGAGTGACGCGTAGCTGGGACCCTGCTGCTGGGTGAAGCTGAACAACTAAGAACCTGCCAGAGTGGTTCAGTGCCTGACATGAGAATGAATCTGATGCAGTCCAGATGAAAAGAAGGGATTTCGGGTGGCAGCCAAAGATCTGGCCTACCTTCAAAAAGATCTTTTCCTCTTTAAATGCAAAGGGAATGCTCCCTCTGGAGAATCTTCCACCTAAGCCTGTGTCTGCTGGTGTTACTGGAATGTAGAACTTGCATGGGAAGAGCTAGTGAACTTGGAGCTCTAGTGAAAAGCTTCAGAGTTAAACATAAGACCTATTGAGAGTCCTGCTTACAGGTAAACGAATGATTAAATAAAACCCCACAACTCTCCTGATTTGTCACTATAAGCATGGAGTTCAGTTTGTTCTGGTCACATGGTCATTATCCCCAACTGCCCATACCACCATGCACCTACAATGCAGCTGGCACATTTCTCCAGACAATGGGACAGAGCCTCAGCTAATGTAAGTCAGCCTTTGCTGTGCCCATTTCACATATAGTGCAAGGCCCAGTATTGTCTGGATTACTCGTGATCACAGTAATTAGCACTGCCAGGATCAGCTGATGGCGATGCCCAGCTCTATCAGCTACTTTGGTTCTGTGCCTCTGCTTCCCTGCTTCTCCAGTTGGGCTCAGCACAGAGCCCTGGTGAGCCAGGGAGGAAGGCTTCAGGGTAATAGGGGATTTAAGCTATTTAAAACAACAACTTAAATTTCTGAGTCTCAATCCTAGTCTATGACAAGTACTTGCAAGACTGTATAGGTGTGGTCAGTATAGGTGTGGTCAGTACGTACCTAGCACATTGGATGGTCTACACATGACTGGGGAACCGTTGATTTTATACTGATGCGGTTCTCTGCAAATTAATAAATTGTTGATTGGAGAAGAGTAACCAAGTGTCCTGATTTGAGAATTACTGTTCAAGGTTAAAGGTGACCTGAAGAGAACCTAGCATTAAAGGTAAAACTCCCTGGACTCAATAAGCAGGGGTAACCCTATTCGATTACATTCTAATATTAGCCATAACACTTATCAGATTAGCAAATCTAGATTGTTAGATTTCATTTTTAAAATCTAACGGGTACCTTGACAAATTCATTAAATTGATCCCCTTTCGTGCTGACAGGGGACTCTGCCTTTTAATGCCTCCAACAAATGCCCCTATGCTCTGGAAACAGTATACTTAGCAGGAGTCCGTCAAAAAGGAACCTCCTTCTGACAAAGGTTAGCACATTCTCTCATCCAGCAGAAGTCTCTATATCGCTCTAATAATTTGTCCCCATTCTCTGAACCCAGTCTACTTGGGGGGGGGATGTGGTTGCGGGAGGGGGTTGGTTGGTTAGATTTTGAGATGACTAGACCTGAATACAATATCCTGGGTAAGAGCACATTAATGTATTATATCAGGGAATATAATATTTTAGATTTTTTTTTCCTGGAGAAGTTATAGTTAATTTATTGCCCATGTATAGTTGAGATAACCTCTTCTCATGTGCCTTATCCAGCATTTGTCACCACTTGCATGGCTTAGCGCCACCCAGTCACCCAGCCTTCTAAGATCCCTCTGAAGTTTTTCCATGCCTCCTCTCACCTTGACTAACCAAAATCACTTTGTCAACTTCAAATCTGACCACCTTCCTGTTCATCCAGTATTCCAGACAGTTGATAAATATCCATCATATTTACCATGACAGACTGGGCAGTGCCTCACTGTCAGTGCAATAGTCACATGGCAAATGTAACATGAGATGCTCAAGTTTATGTAATGGCTCTTGGTGACTGCACAATATGGTCATGTCAGAGCCCAGCAGCATTTCCTGAACAATTGAACCAAGGATGAAACATGGGTTAAAACCCCACACACTACTAATCTCCTTGGGCCCTAGAAAAACTCCACTGCAGAATGGTCTTTTACCATATACTGACTGTTATCTACCCCAGCCACTGTGTGACTCCCAAAATAGCCCAAGAGAGAAAGGGAAGAATAGTCCTCATGAGCAATGGCCCCCACAGCAAAACATGTAGCTGGGGATTCATCCAAGGGCCAGTAACTGGAAGATGACAACAGCAGAGGTGTCAAACCAGAAAATAGTGACTTCATCAAGAGATCCCAGGGAGAGCTGTGCTCTACATGCACATGGAATTTCAGCCCAAGCTGGTAACCAAACTCCAGATGAAACTAACTGAACTGAAGTTGTTCCATGGTGGAGAGGGAGGCTGAGGAACATGTGACTCTATATGCTTTATGGAAATATGCTTATGAATATGACATAACTGAACTATGCTTCACACTAAATATCCCTTGTATGATGCCATTAGAAAGCTTGTAATCTACTATGTGTGTTCATCATATTTGTTTCCATTTATTATTTCTATATCTGGAGTTAGAAGAATAAGATATAAACTTAGATTCATAGGACTGGAAGGGACCTCAAAAAGTCATAGAGTCCAGTCCCCTGCCTTCATGGCAGGACCAAATACTGTCTAGATCATCCCGGATAGTCATTTATCTAAGCTATTCTTAAATATCTCCAGAGATGGAGATTCCACAGCCTCGCTAGGCAATTTATTCCAGTGTTTAACCATTCTGACAGTTAGGAACTTTGTCCAACCTAAACCTCCCTTGCTGCAGTTTAAGCCCATTGCTTTTTGTTCTATCACTAGAGGCTAAGATGAACAAATTTTCTTCCTCCTTCTTATGACACCCTTTTAGATACCTGACAACTGCTATCATGTTCCCTCTCAGTCTTCTCTATTCCAAACTAAATAAACCCAATTCTTTCAGCCTTCCTTCATAGGTCACATTCTCTAGACCATTAATCATTCTTGTTGCTCTTCTCTGGACCCTCTCCAATTTCTCCACATCATTCTTGAAATGCGGTGCCCAGAACTGGACACAATACTCCAGTTGAGACCTAACAAGCTTAGAGCGGAAGAATAAACTTCTCGTGCCTTGCTCACAACTCATCTGTTAGTACATCCCAAAATCACATTTGCTTTTTTTGCCACAGCATCACATTGTTGACTCATATTTAGCTTGTGGTCCCTAGATCCTGTTCTGCCATACTCCTTCCTAGATAGTCGCTTCCCATTCTGTATGTGTGAAACTGATTGTTCCTTCCTAAGTGGAGCACTTTGCATTTGTCTTTATTAAAGTTCATTCTGTTTACCTCAGAGCATTTGTTCAAATTGTCCAGATCATTTTCAATTATGACCCTATCCTCCAAATCAGTTGTAATCGCTCCCAGTCTGGTATAATCTGCAAACATAATAAGCGTACTTTCTATGCCAATATCTAAGTCGTTGATGAAGATAATGAACAGAGCCGGTCCCAAAACAGACCCCTGTGGAACCCCACTTGTTATACCTTTCCAGCAGGATTGGGAACTATTACTATCTGAGTACGGTTATCCAGCCAGTTATGTACCCACCTTATAGTAGCCCTATCTAAGTTGTATTTGCCTAGTTTATTGATAAAAATATCATGTGAGACTGTATCAAATGCCTTACTAAAGTCTAGGTATTCCGTATCCACTATTTCTTCCTTATACACAAGACTTGTTATCCTGTTAAAGAAAGCTATTAGATTGGTTTGACACAATTTGTTCTTTACAAATTCATGCTGGCTATTCCCTATCACCTTACCACCTTCCAAGTGTTTGCAGATGATTTCCGTAATTACTTGCTCCATTATCTTTCCTGGCACAGAAGTTAAACTAACTGGTCTGTAGTTTCCTGGGTTGTTTTTATTTCCCTTTTTATAGATAGGCTCTATATTTGCCCTTTTCCAGTCTTCTGGCATCTCTACTGTCTCCCATGATTTTCCAAAGATAATTGCTAAAGGCTCAGCTATCTCCTCTATTAGCTCCTTGAGTATTCTAGGATGCATTTTATAAAGCCCTGGTGACTTGCAGGCATCCAAGTTTTCTAAGTGATTTTTATTTTATTTTTTAATTTTATCTTCTAAACCTACAGCCCCTTCTTCCCCTTAGCGTTCATTATGTTGGGCATTCCTTCAGACTTTTTGGTGGAAGACTGAAAGAAAGAAGTCATTAAACATCCCTGCCATTTCCAAGTTTCTTGTTACAGTTTTCTCCTTCCTCACTGAGCAGTGGGCCTACCCTGTCCTTGGTCTTCCTCTTTCTTCTAATGTATTGATAAAGTCATCTTATTTCCCTTTATTCCTTCGTTAAGATATAGATATTCAGGCCTGTCTGCAAAGGCCTGTACTTTAAGAATTCAGGTGTATTCTTATCACTTAGCTAGTTATAGAGATATAAAAGAAAGAATGAAAAATCACTGTCTGGCTGTATAATGGCCTTCTCTTACTGTAACAGTCTGAGGCCCTGTTTAGTCATATTGAAATAAGGCAATCCGGGGCTGTTAGGAAGGTGATCTGATCTATCACATCCAGAGAAAGGGAAGAGCCTAGAAGATATAAAAGGAAACTTAGTTTGATAGCATCCTGTCTGGCAAGAACTCACTTATCAATAGACACAGCTGGAAAACCCTTATGTCTGTGGAGATGTAGTTGTGAAATCCTCACTTCTGTATTGTTTTGTATGTTTATTTTCATGGTCTCTCTCTGG
Source organism: Gopherus flavomarginatus (assembly GCF_025201925.1). Lineage (NCBI taxonomy): Eukaryota > Metazoa > Chordata > Testudines > Testudinidae > Gopherus > Gopherus flavomarginatus. The sequence continues at coordinate 53,865,588 of NC_066624.1, forward strand.
TTCTGTATTTTTTTCTCTCTGCTGTATAATTAATTTTGTTGGATGTAAACCAATTAAGGTGGTGGGATATAATTTGTTAAATAACCATGTTACAATATGTTAAGATTGGTTAGTTAAATTTCAGTAAAATGATTGGTTAAGGTATAGCTAAGCTGAACTCAACTTTTACTATATAGTCTGCGGTCAGTCAGGAAGGGGAGGAAATGGGAACAGAGACTGGGGATGGGGGAACTGGGATCATGTTTTGCTAAATGGGGAATGGGAACAGGGGATGGGATCAGAAACAAGGACACAGGCAAGGGTCTGTGGTGTCAGAACTGGGAAGGGGGACACTGAGGAAGGAAACTGGAATCATGCTTGCTGGAAGTTCACCCCAATAAACATCGAATTGTTTGCACCTTCGGACTTCTGGTATTGCTCTCTGTTCATGCAAGAAGGGACCAGGGAATTGAGAGGGTGAAGAAATAAAACATCCTGTAGTTAGTTTGAGCTCATTTTGTGCCTTTATCTTTCTAATCTTGCCCCTGCATTCCTGTGTTGTTTAACTTATATTCATCCTGTGTAATTTGTCCTAGTTTTCATTTTTTATGAGACTTCAATTGGTCTTTTGCCACATTTTCTATCTTTCCTACCCAGTGGAATAGCTTGCTTTTGGGCCCTTAATCGTGTCTCTTTGAAAATCTGCCAACTCTCCTCAGTTGTTTTTCCCCCTCAGTTTTGATTCCCATGACACCTTATCTACCAGCTCTCTGAGCTTACCAAAATCCGCCTTCCTGAAATCCATTGTCTCTATTTTGCTGTACTCCCTTCTACCCTTCCTTAGAATTGCAAACTCTATGATTTCATGATCACTTTCACCCAAGCTTCCTTCTACTTTCAAATTCTCATCCAGTTCCTCCTTATTTGTTAAAATCAAATCTAGATCAGCTTCCATCCAGTAGCTTTTACAAGCTTGTGAAATAAAAAATTGTTTACAGTGCAGTCCAAGAACTTATTTTATAGTCTGTGCCCTGCTGTGTTATTTTCCCAACATATATCTGGATAGTTGAAGTCCCCCATCACCACCAAATCTTGGGCTTTGGATGATTTTGTTAGTTGTTTAAAAAAAGCCGCACCCACCTCTTCCACCTGTAGCAGACACCTAGCATGACATCACCCTTATTTTTTACCCCTTTTACCCTGAATCAGAGGCTCTCAACTCTTCCGTCCCCTATGTCCATCTCCACGTCAGTCCAAGTGTGTACATTTTTAATATATAAGGCAAGACTTCCTTTTCCCTCGTCTATCCTTTCTGAGCAAGTTGTACCCATCCATACCAACATTCCAATCATATGTATTATCCCACCAAGTTTCGATGATGCCAACACTGTCATAGTTTGATTTATTTATTAGCACTTCCAGTTCTTTCTGCTTACTACCCATACTTATTTCATTTGTATATAGGCATCTAAGATACTTATTTGATCTTGCGTTCCAGTTTTGTCCTGACTCTCCTTGCTCTCTGCTATTATAGCTCATGCTTCCTCCTATTTCCAACCCATCTCCAAGGTCCCCATTGTCAAAGTTAGAATCAGGACTCACAATTTGTCAGACCACTCTGTTTATTAGCGCAGCACTCCGCCAATAACATTCAGAATATGTGAGTGGCCATGCAAGGCCCAAACAGTCTTATTTATACAGATAAAAGAGCGGGAATTAGACAAAGGGACAAAGAAAGCAAAACAGGAAAATTCACCTGGGGCACAGCATGCATATCCTATTTCCTTACTAACTGTTATCGATTTAAGGCTAATACTTCACCAATTGCCCTTAAACGGCGCAATTATTCTATGTTAACGTCTGTATTCCTGACACCTGGATTGCAGCATTCCAACAGTTTTGCTTAAAGGTACAGACAGCATTTCTTTAATCCTTTCTATTCTTACTATATAATTCATTCTACTTTCACACCATGTTCTCCACTAACCTGTCGGCTTTGCTCATCTGTCCCCGTCAAACATTGTTTAAAGCTCTCTTCACTAGGTTAGCCAGTTTGTGTCCAAATATTGTCTTTCCCCTCCTCAAAAGGCGAACACCATCTCTGCCTAGCAGTCCTTCCTGGAATAGTATCATCTGGTCCAGGAAGCCAAAGCCTTCCTGGTGACACCATCTTCGCAGCCAGGCATTCACTACCATGATGCACCTGTCTCTGCCCGAGCCCCTATCTTTGACAGGAAGGATTGAAGAGCATACCACCTGCACGCCAAACTCAGCCATACTCCCAGAGCCCTGTAGTCCCTCTTTGATCTGCTCACTGTCACACCTTGCAGTATCATTTGTGCCCACATGGATGAGTAGCATGGGGTAAGAGTCAGAGGGCTGGATAATCCTCGACAATGCCCACGTAACATCTTGGATACGGGCCCCCGGAAGGCAGCATACCTCCAGAGAAGAAATGTCAGGGCGACAGATGGGTGCCCCCGTCCCCCTCAGAAGCGAGTCTCTGACCACCACTACCCTACGTTTCCTATTTGCAGTGGTGGCAGCAGACCTCCCGGCCTTAGGGGTACGAGGCTCCTCCTCCTCTGCTATAGGGGGTGATTCCTTCTCTCCTGTATCAAGAAGACCGTAACAGTTTCCAATTACCATAGCGAGAGGGCTTGGAGCAGGGGTGGAGCACTGCCTGCTGCCAGAAGTAACCAGCTGCCAGTGTCCACCCTGAGCCTCTCCTCTTCCACCAGTGGTGTGTCAGCAGTCCTGTGTATTGGGACAGGAACCTCAACTGTCTCCTCATGGACACTGTCCAGGAATTGCTTGTGGATTCAGATGTGTACCACTGAGGTAAACATATTAAGTGGAGGTCAATTAAGGATGCTCCAGAAACAATCAATTGTAAATGGTCCTAGTTACTTGGAAGTCTTCCTGTGTATGTGTGGGCCAGCCCATGGGGAATTGAGACTGGGGGGGGGGTCTTACAGTGACATGTGATCATGTCACCTGCTAATGAAAGCCATCTTAAATCTGGTACTTATCCATTTAGAAGGAGAGGTGCGGCCCCAGAGAGACAAAAGATTCCCGCCTTGTGCCAAAGCTATAAAAGGGGGTGGAGCAGGCAAAGGTGGCGAGTAATGAGAAAACTCCTGCTTACTACCTGAGATGTCTGCTGGAACTAACAAAGACTGTACCAGGGGAGAGGACTGGGCCCAGACTAGGAAGAATTCTAGCCTCTGAAAGAAGCTTATTGGAACATCTTTGTGAGATATTACCTGTAATCAGTTTCTTAATGTATTAGGCTTAGACTTGCATGCTTTTTCTTTATTTTGCTTGGTGACTTCCTTTGTTCTGTGTATTATTACTTGAAAACACTTAACTCCTACTTTTTATACTTAATATCACTTTTCTTTATTAATAAACCCAGAGTTAGTGAGTAATACCTGGGGGAGCAAACAGCCGTGCATATCTTTTTATCAGTGTTATAGAGCGTGGATAATTTATGAATTTACCCTGTATAAGCTTTATACGGAATAACACAAATTTATTTGGGGTTTGGATCCTATTGGAAAGTGGGTGTCTGGGTACTGGAGACAGGTATTCTGCTGAGCTGTTTTCAGCTAAGTCTGCTGCTTTGGGGGCATGAACCAGATCCTGGGGCTGTGTTGCAGCAGGCTAGCATGTCTGGCTCAACAATACAGGGCTCTGGAAGTCCCAAGTTGGCAGGGAAAATGGGCTCAGAGGTAATTTCTGCACACCAGGTGAAAGTCCCAAGGGGATCTCAGTGACCGAATCCATTACAGAACATTTTAGAGGCCAATTATAATAACAACATTTTGCATTTCTGTCCTGCCTTCTTTATGGGAGCTCCTCATTTATGGAGAAAGCCTCTTTATACACCATGAATTCCTATTTTACAGCTGCAGAATCCAAGGCACCAAGAGCCACTGATCGGGCATGGTCACACAAATCTCCTGTGTCCCACCAACAACCCCACCCTACTCCCCTTAATACTCTCCTGAGCTACGGGGAGACATGGACACCAGTATTCCGGCACAGTGCTGCACGCCCATGCTTCCATGCACACACATGTAATTGTTTACCTCTGCACAAGCAGATGTCATCTTGATTCAACCTTCTAAAATCTTCTAGTGATCGATAGAAGGCCTGAGAAAAGCAATTAAAACAACGAATCTCTCATTACTTTTCAAATTCTTCTGCTAAAGCTGACGTTAAAGCTGTTGCTATTCCCCAAACACCTTCCCCAACCCCAACTCCTCTCAGCAAATTAACTCTTCCAAAATAGACACCTTCATGAGCCCAGAGATAAAGCATCAGCACCCACCCAGGATGTTCTTCGGGGGCTGATTTCCAAAGGAGATGGTATTTACAAGACATTACAGGCGATCCCCTGGGCTCAGTTGGAGAATTGGGGGATGGGCACTTGGTGGGGTTGAGATGGGTAAGTCGCTTCCTCCGTGCTACAGGCCTAGGTCCTGGGACTCCGGAGTTTAAGTGGTGTTGTCAGAGGAAACAGAGCAAGCAACTAGAAATGGGCTTGAAGGTAAGCATCTAAAACAAATACAATTAACTGGCTGTGCTTACCAAAGAGCGCAGCTGAAGCTGTGTGTTGAGCTCCAGGGCCTAAAGGTACCCAAGAGCTGGGACAGGAATTTGTGGATGACCTGGTGATTATGTTGTATCTAGGAAAAGAAGGAAGAAATGCATAAAATGCACAGCACATGCCCCTTCCACAGGCAACGGTCCAGGAAAATGAAAGCACATGGCCAGGGCTTGGAAACATCCAGTACGTGCCCACATGCTGTACCGGCACCTCTGTGAGGTTACTGCCCTGTTCCCCACAGTTTCAACTTCTTCTTCTTCTTCTTCTTTTAAGTCTTTAGGTCTGATGGTTGTGGAGAAAAAGCTTAAAAACTGGACCTTAGTGTATCTGACACAGAAATGAGCCAGCGGACAGCCTGGAAAAACAGCTCTGCAAGATGTGAACTGCCCCATTCCTCTCCATGAAGAGTGAGTCCAGGTGTCTAGGGCATCCATGGCATTTAAACATCAGCTATGTCCCTGTTTCACTGGTCATGTGTAGAAAGGGAAGCAGAGATCTCAGATCTCCACAATTTGCATGGATCCCTGTGTCATTTCTATGCCAGAAGCAGGTGGCATTCTGAAGATATCATCACTTATTTTCCCCCTCACACTAGAAGGGGCCAAAATCCCAGGAGCCTAGCAGGGGCCCAGGGCCTCCCCCTGGAGGATCAAGCAGCACATGCTACCATATTACAAATAGCTGAGCAATGTACTGGAAGCAGCAATTCATTTTGGCAATTCACTCGGGTGGCATCAATTTGTGGGCAGAGTGTGGAAGGGTCCAACCACCTCCTCCCACTCTGCCCGCTGCCCGTGGTCTGTCTATTTACTGTGGGGTATTATAATAGTTCTGTAAAGGACAGCACAGTTCTTATACCCTGAGGTCAGTTCATGAAGAGCAGCTGGTTGGGGCTGATGTGACGTAAGACAAGTAATGCTGGTGGGAAAAGGAAAGCATTTTGAAGAGTTTGCAGCTGCACTACAGTCTCCTTTGGTGGTAGGCTCACATGGTCTGAGTTCAAGAGGCTCCTGGATTCCTGGCTGACAGTTAGCTTTCCTGTCTCAACAACCTCAACTTATGATTCGTCCTGCCTCTGGTTGGCTAGGAGACTCCATCCCATTCTGGCAGAGGATGACCTGGCTTCAGATTTTCATGCCTTCGTCACCTCTTGGCTGGACTTCAGCAGTGTAATATATTTGCCCATGAAGCCTTTTGCAGTTCGGAAACTCCAGATAGTGAGAACACAACAGCGCGTCTCCTCAGCAACACAAGCACATCAAACCTGTCATCCGCTTCTTATCCTGGCTTCCAATAGAACACAGAATCAAGTTCAAGGTCTTGGTCTTTATCTTCAAGGTGCTCCATGGCCTGGGCCTAGGGTATCTAAAAGAGTCTAAAGCTCTTGGATGAGACTGTGGTCAATAAAGTGGAACTCTCTGCAATAAGGGTAAAGTTTGTCTGTGCAGGAGCTATAACTTTCTCTGGAGCTGATCCAAGACCATGGAATGAATCCCCCTAGGAACAAAGGACCTCCTCAAACCTCCCCACCTTCAGCTCCTGTACCTGAGGCATTTCTCTGACCTACCCTCTCTAACATAAATATAGAGCATCATGCGTTTTATGTAGTCCTGCCTTGAGTGCAGGGGACTGGACTAGATGACCTCTCCAGGTCATTTCCAGTCCTAGACATGTATGATTCTATGCATATATAAGCATATTTAAAAGAAAAAAACACTCCACTGCACACACTTCTCTTGGGCATAGGATGAGAGAACAAACATCACATGACACATGCTAGTTACACTATTTACTCATACTGCATAACTGGAAGGTACTTGGATACTGAGGCGATGAGTGCGGTATAAGAATCTATAGAGAATAGAAAACTATAAAACAGGGTTTGGCAACCTTTCAGAATTGGTGTGCCGAGTCTTCATTTATTCACTCTAATCTAAGGTTTTGCATGCCAGTCATATATCTTAACATTTTTATAAGGTCTCTTTCTATAAGTCTATAATATATAACCAAACTATTGTTGTATGTAAATTAAATAAGGTTTTAAAAATGTTTAAGAAGCTTCATTTAAAATTAAATTAAAATGCAGAGCCCAGCCCCGCCCCCCCCCACGGACTGGTGGCCAGGACCCGAGCAGTGTGAGTTCCACTGAAAATCAGCTTGTATGCCACCTTAGGCACGTGTGCCATAGGTTGTCTACCCCTGCTATAGAACTTCTAAAAAGACATCCTGGGTTGGGAAATAAGGCCTCTGAAAGGAAGAAAGCCAGACAAAACAGGAGGAGACAACAAGCCATGTTCACCCCAGTGGTAACTCCACCGATGTCAGTGAAGTTACAGGGGGACAGACAGTCCCCAAGACGTTCTACAGCCAAGGCCCAGGTTACCTGGTAGTGCCGGGTGAAATGAATAAGGAAAACCTGCAGTGACCAAATGGGGACAGAGCATGTCCCCTGGATGCTCAGTCTGTGTGGTTAGAAAGGTTTTCTGAAGGGAGAAGGAGCTGTGCTGTGTTACTGTTCATGTACAGCCCAAGGTCTGGCATGGGGGTGGATCACAACAGCCATCAGCCCTGCAGTCACCATGCAGTGCTAGCCAGGTACACCCAACTCACCCACAAGCCACGGCCAAGCATGTTGCAAGGACTGCCCATTGTGCCCATACAGGTTGTGGAGCATCTTCAGATGAGCCCACCAGAGAAACACTGTTCAGAGGAACAGGAAGAGTTCACATACCTGAAAAACAAGGGAAGACAAGGAGGGATCCCCTATGAGCGTGATGGAAAGTGCTGGGGACAGTTTATCTCCTCCTGGCCATTGTTGTCCATTTCCTCTCACAGGGGCTACACGTGGAGATGCAGCTAAGAACTAGTTGCAGAAAGCACTAAGATATCTCCACCGCTCAGTCCTTCTGTGCAGAGAGATGGCATTGGAGGGATACCGCAAACTCCATGGACCAAAGGGGGCTTCAGGATCATGCTGCCCTCCACGTCCCTTTTTCCCTACCCAGGGACAATGTCTGGCTGGATGCTAGGAGGTTGCCCAGGATCTCAAGGGAGGAAGGCAGGGCAGCCCCATCCTATTTTCAGAAGGATGTGAAGAGAGGTCAATATCTGCTGAAGGGAGAGCTCAGTTCCCTGAAACAACGGACAGATACTGGGCCCTGCTAGCTCTTGTTGTGACCTGTTGAGTTACACAGCCAAATGTCTGTTGGAGGGATTGGATCACTGAAATAAATAGCCAGGCCTCTTTCCCAGAAGATGGTTATTCCACATCTCTCCTGTTGCTTGAAAGAAGGAGCGTGGCACTAGGCTTTTCATCCCAATTCTAAATGGGAGGAGGTTTTTATTTATCTTTTTGAAATCATGAAATTTTTTATGAGATGAAAAATCTGTTCTCCAAACAGGTTCTGAAAACAAATTTTGGGAAATCTAATGGACAAAGTCACCCTGTGATAGCAGAGCATCTTTACACCTGGCTAATGGGAGCGAGTAGCTCAGACAGGTCAGCTCCTTTCCTGGGAGTGGCTCTAAGCCAGAAGGGACATGGGCCTCCACACTGCTTTTCTGGCCCTGACATCAGACATGAAGCTCACTCCCACAACATCTAGCTGGAAGAAAACCAGGAAGTTATGGGATGGACTCTTCTATGAAGAGTTTGTTATTATGGCTCCCTGTTTGTAGCAGGGAGCAGGATTTAACCCTGGATGGATTGAGGGATGACCCAGCCTCTTAGCAGAACCTTGCATAACCAAAGCCGCTGAGCGAGTTCTGCTGACTCCTTGAGGCAGGTGCAGTTTGTTATCTGCAGCAGGTTATTAGAGGTGAGTGACCTCTGGTACAAGGAACTAGAGGCAGAGCACGCCTGCAAGGAACCTTAAGACCAGCCAGGACTGAGGAGAAAGCTCAGTCTGAAGGCTATGTTCATTTCCTATTATTAGTGTGACCAATAAAGCCCCACCCAACATGGGACTGAGCGTGCACTTACAAAGCAGCTGTAGACTCTATTTGAATAAGGGCAGGAATGTCGTCTGCTCACATGCCTTCCCAGGGAAACCAGCCAAAGCTGAAATAGAGACAGAGCAGTGATTCCTTTCCCTACAGATCACTTCTTCCTACAGGGTGGATAAATCCTCCTCCCAGCTCACAGTCCCAGTCTGTGGTGGCTCTAGCTTTTTTGCAGCCCCAAGTGTGGCAGACAGGCTGCCTTTGGCGGCTTGCCTGCGGGAGGTCCCTGGTCCCTCGGATTCGGCGGCTTGCCTGCGGGAGGTCCTCCGGTCCTGCGGCTTTGGCGTACCCACCGTGGAATCCTTTGGACCAGAGGACGGACCTCCCACAGGCATGTAGCTGAAGCCTTCCTGACTGCCGCCCTTGCAGGGACTGGCAGGGCGCCCCCTGGCTTGCAGCCTCAGGCATGCTTGGAGCACTGTTGCCTGGAGCCGCTGCTGACCACAGGGGAGGCAATGCAGTCAGACTCCCCTCGAGCTCCTGCTGCTTCTATGAGCACAGACTGAGATCTCTGCTGTGGTCCATTGCGAACCCCGCCATTGACTCACTGCAGCCTGGGAAAAACCACTGAGCCGCTTTCTGTGTTAGTTTCCCGAGCTCTACACTGGCTCTCATTCCCAACACTGGGGGGGGGGGGGGAAATCCCTGTGGGAGCTTCAGGCAAAGGGGATGCATCAATGAAGTCTGCTAGGGATCTCATTATGCCAATCTCACTAACATGGGTGGTGCTCAGATCAGATGAGGATGGTCACCAGCGTAAACCCTGAGAGAGAAAGGTCTCACGAAAGAAGGGCCACAGCCAACCTGTCTGTAAGGTGTTGCCAGGCGGTTGGGTGAACAATACTCTGCTAGACATGAAGGAGGCTTGGTAATTTAGTCTAGACTGGAGAATTCATGTTATGACTGTATTTTACCTGTATCCATTTATGTCCAATACTTCGTCTTGAACTCTTTGCTCTGTTAGATGATTGTATACTTGCTTTGGCTAGGAATGTAAGCACTGTGAGTTAAGCGGAGCAGTGATCCGAGGTGTAACTGGTAAATTAGGGTGTTCTCTTTCCTTAAGGAGCAGCGAATCTGTGACCAGGGGCTGGCTGCTCCAGGCAGATGCTTGAGGGAGGGGAGTTGGGTCTGCGAGACCTAGAGGGGAGGGCATGTGTTGCTGTTGCCAGTGGAGTGGGGAGCTAATTGATGGCAGGTACAGACAAGGCTCCCTTTTGTAAGGGCATTTGTAGCCAGGTACCCAACAGCCCTGGGAAGTGTCACATGCTCCCATCCCAACTCTGCTGATGCTCCTCAGATCCAATCTCCTATCTCTCTCCGGGGCTCCCTTGCACCCTACAGGCCTGCTAATCTCCCCATATTCCTGACCTGCTGGCCTTGTGCTTAGCAGCCTTCCCTGAGTGTTTCCCCTCCCTTGACTGGGGGTGTGTGATGGGCACTGGGAACTGAGACCTCCAGCTGCACACACAACCCATTTCCTCCCCAGAGGGTTTCACAGGCAATAGGAAATTCCTCTTTCTCACCTAGCTGGGAGCTGGTCTGAGGAAGGCAGGATCTGAGGCCATCTTCCCTTCCCCTGGCTCTGCTGGCCATCCCTCCTGCTGCAGCCCCATGTGCATCAGTGCCATTCACCTGGCGACCAGCACAGCACTTCACATGCTGCACAGCCACTTCACCTGGGAGGCTCTGAGGGGTGGGGGAGCAGTGTATCAGGCAGGGTGTGCCAGGCTTGCAGAGGGAGCTAAGAAAATGCAACATTGGCAGAGTGTGCTGGGTGCAGGTGCTGTGGGGTGGGTCAGGGAACCCCATACACATGAGCCGGGCAGCAAGTGCCATGTTGAGGCCGTGGCAGTGCTGCTCCAGCACAGCAGCTGTCGTGAACTCTGTGGTGCAGCAGCGGGGGTGGGGACCTCCTCCAACACCACATGCAGCAGAAAGGGCTTGGTTGCCATGGCAACACCGCAGTACCCAGTGCTGGAAAGCTCCTTTCCCAGAGGAGAGATACAGGATCATTGGGGTAGTGCCCAGGGCCTGGAGCTCAGCTGCCAGGCTTCCTCCTTTCATTTCCTCCAGCCCTCCTTCATCATCCCAGGAGCTTTCAGGGCCAGAGATCTCCAACCAGCTGCAGGGAGAGATGGATTAAAGCCTGAAGGGCTGAGTCTGCATGGGGCATGACAGCTCCTCACAGCCTCAGGAACCCAGCGCCGTCTGAATCTCAGTGAGATTTGGGTCACAGGCTCTGCCCAGCCCCTGCTGAAATCCTCCCTGAGGCTGAATGTCTCAGGGGCCATGACCACATGTGAGGACTTTGCACTGTCAGTCTTCCAGCCAGGGGGCCAGGTCTGCTTTTGCAGGAGTGCCTATTAGAATAAAATAGCAAGGCTAGAAGGGACCTCAGGATGTCATCTAGTCCAACCCCCTGATCAAAGCAGGACCAATCCCCAGACAGATTTTACCCCAGTTCCCTAAATGGCCCACTCAAGGATTGAACTCACCACCCTGGGTTTAGCAGGCCAATGCTCAAACCACTGAGCTATCCCTCCCCCCAGGCAATTATTAATCTATTAACTATTATATTAATCAAAGGTGACCGCTCAGTGAGATGAGTCAGAGGGGCTCAGACCAGACCCTAGACACAAGGGTCTCTCTGCCCAAATCTGTCACCAAATGGCCCCCCCACTTGGGCCGCCCCAGCAGAGAGGCCAAGGGCTGAATGGGTCACAGAGATGTAACTTCCTTCTCCGCCCTGCAGCTGCCTCTGCAGGCCTGAGGCTCAGGGATGGGTGACGGGCCAGGGGAAGGTGGCCTTGCCAGTGCCCATGCTGGCCCTGATGTGTGAGTACAGGGCAAGGTGGGTGCTATAGAGTGTAAGGTTAGCCTGAGCCCTAGGAACAGGATAAACGTGGGTGCCTCTAGAGTATGTGAGTAACAGAGAATTTTGTGCTGGTAACAGTAGGAAGTGTCTTCTCTTCTCGTCTCTCCTGGGCTCCTGGCTCTGCAGGGAGGGGAAGGGAATGGTGACTCAGTCCAGCTCTGTGCGATTTTCTGTGCAGTTCCCCCGGAGCTGGCTTGGGCCCCTCACAGTCACACGTCACCCACAGAAAAGCTGGGCTAATCCTCAATCTGATGCAACTCACCGAATGTTTGATTTGAAACAGGAGCAGTATCTCTAGCAAGGGGGTAGATGCAGTACCTCGGAGGCCAGCAGGTTCTTCCCTGGCGGTGCTGGTGCCTCAGGGTTGAGAGTGGTCAAGTCGCACACTGAGCTTGGTGTGGTTGAGTTGCTCAGTGTGGTGCTGGTTTCACCATGCTCCCTTATCAGGGTGGGACAGCCTCAGCACCGTATCCCTAAACGAAGTGTTTCTCCAGCACTTTTCTTGCCTGGAGCTCAGTGCCCTTTGCAAGGGTATCTGTTACCGAAGTGAGGTGCCAGAACTGCGCAGTGAGTCAGTGGCAGGGCTTCCTTGGCTCAATGGTTCCTTCATGGAATTAATACATTTATTATGAATAGTCTGTTCCTGTTCTGCTCCTCTATTGTTGCCTCCTTGGGACCCTGCTCCTCACAGGCCTCTGTGCCAAGCCATTCCGAACATATCTGCGCCACGTTACGGATCATACAAAAGCAGCTGCTAAGGGCTCAGTGCAGGGTTGGCCCAGACCGTCAAAGGTATTTAGGCTCGTAACTTGAACCCAAGTGGATGTTAGGGGCCTAAATACCTTTGAGAGCCTGGCTCTCTGTGCCTGGTTTCCAGCTTGCCTGAGTGATTTCCCCAGAGCGGACAGGGCAGAAGTGCCAGGCTCTGATGGACTCTCCTCTTTGCAATGCTCCACCCCAAGGGAATCCTCACAAGCAGCTGTTTGATTGCCTCAAAGTGCTGCTGTCTGAGCAGGGCGGAGATGCAGAAAATATCATGGGGCTTAAGACTGGCTCAGGATCCTATACCAGACCTGCCCCATTACTCAGGCAAAGAAAATCTGCCCTTGATGAGCCTGCTATTCTTCCAGTCTGGGATCACGCCCAGTCAGAGTCTGCCCATAGAACTGCCAAGCTGAACCCGGTAGCATCCCAGCCCCTGGTCACTCACTGCCCCATGTGCTGTGGGAGTAATAGAGCAGTGATGCAGAGACACTGCCACCTTGCTTGTAGTACCCACATTTGCCTGTAGGAGGCAGTAGGCTGCATCCTAGAGCATGCAGGGTCCCAGATTTATAGTGACTCTCCGACAGCTTTGCTCCCAGGTGCTGAGGAGGGTGACTGGGGGGTGAGGGGGAGGTGACGGAAGCAAGTGGGTGGGGTGTCCCCTCTGGTCCAATGTCCATGACATTACGGGTTCCCTGCACTGCACTGAGCTTCAAGGCCCTTGATGGCAGAGCCCCCGAGCCCCCTCTTCCATTGGAGATGGGGGGAGCAGTGGCAGTTGCTGGGGGGATGAACATGTGCTGAGCAGGGTCCCCAGCTTGCCTTGCCCACCCTCTCCATCTCTGCAGTGGGGTAGAGGGGTGACAGCTGCAGCCGGAGCTGCTGGTGGGAGATAAGGCTCTGTGAGACCTGAGCCAGACCATTTCCTGAGGTATGGCCGGGCCAGAGGAAGTGTAACACTTTACGCAAGCACCCTCAGCCACTGTGTGCATCTCACTCCATTGCCAAGCCTGGGGTATGGGGTATGCAGGGTAAAACACTGCCCTTATTGCTGCGAACACTGGCAGTCTCTCCTGAGGGCAGCCTGGGGCCAGGGCAGGGCAAGCATCAGTGCAGTGATCTGGGAGCCTAGGGGGAAGTGGGAGTTGGGCTCTGGAAGAGCCGGGGGGGGGGGTTCCTTCCCCCTGGATAGGTGTGGAGGACTCTGATTGACACAGCTACTAGTTCCCCCATGCCGAGCGCCCACAGACACTCTTCCTCATTTCCTGCCTCTGCGAAAGCCTCCCGGAGGTCACCCGTGCCTGCCCCTGGGCTCACCCAAGGCCCCGTGGAACCTGGGGCCAGCCCTGCATGCAACCGTCCCTGCTGCCTGGGTGAATGAGAAGGATCACTCACTCCCCAGGGCCACTTGGTACACGGGTCCCTGCTGAGGCTGCCAGCAGATATTGCCCATGGGAGTGTTGTATAGTTGGTTGTCATGGTAATAGAATCTTGTGTTGCTATGGCAACTGAGTTAGATTATTAGGGGATAGCCCAGCCAGGTTTGACTGGCTGGCTGTTAGTTTTGTGTGTGGCAATAAATGGCTGCTTCAAGGTTTACAGCTCTCTGTGGCTCCAGTGATTTCTTCCTAAAACTGTTGCTCCCAAGGATATAACAATGTGGCGACGGGGATGGGATCTCTGTGCTGTCCCAGCAATAGAAGGAAGTAGAAGTTAAGGTACAAAAAAACAAACAAATCCACCTTTTTTTGCTGCCGGAAGGGGGTGAGAACTGGCTTGTTTACACTGACCGTGTAAACTGAAACTAAAATCATGGCTACACTTACAGGGCCACTGGAACCTTTTGAGGACACTATAATGCAGTGGCACGTATATACTGAGCATTTCGAGCTTTTTGTTATTGCAAATGACATTACAGAAGAGAATAAGGTGCCAATATTCTTAAGTGTTGTAGGGGCTAAGACCTACTCCCTGCTATGCAGCTTACTGCATCCTGTTAAGCCAGAGACTAAATCTTACAGTGACATTGTGGAAATCCGGGGGTCCCATTTTTCTCCAAAACCACTGGTAATTGTTGAAAGATATAGATTCCACAAAAGAGACCAGAAAGAAGACGAAACAGTTTACAATTTGCAGCAACTTTCAGAAAGCTTGCAGAACATTGTGAATTTAAGAAGATGTTAAATGATGCCCTACGTGACAGATTAGTGTGCTGCCTGCACAATGAAGTTATAGATTCATAGATTCTAGATTCATAGATTCTAGGATCAGAAGGGACCAATGTGATCATCTAGTCTGACCCAAGGGGAAACTGAGGCAGTCTCAACTTCAGGGGGCACCAGCAGCTAAAAACAACTGCAGACAGCAGGTTAACTCTGAACGCTACTGATAGCCACATTGCTTGCAATTTCAAAGCTGAAGCAGGTGCCTCCAGCCAATGGGACCTTTGAATTGCCCTGGTAGTAGAAAGCAGCTTTAAAGGGTCTGGAAGCAGCCGAGAGTGCGGATCTCATATTTTCCTCCCGAGAACTAGCTGGGAACAAAGGATGAGCCAAACCCAGGGTAACTTTTTCAAGTGCCTGTAGGTGGAAATTTTAAAACTCTGAATGGAGTTAGGCTCCTAATTCCCAATGAAACCAAGGGAATTAGGCACTTTCTGAGACTCCACTAGGTTCCTGAGACTTTAAATCTGACTCCTATTTGTAAGTTATACGGAAGCACCTATTGACAGAGGCTCAGCTTACCTTACAGAAGGCCATTCATATTACAGTCTCCATGGAACTGGCTACAAAGGAGGCACAATCCATTGGTGCATCCCCTAGGGTGCATAAGTGACAGGTTTCAGAGTAGCAGCTGTGTTAGTCTGTATCCGTAGAAAGAACAGGAGTACTTGTGGCAGCGTAGATACTAACAAATTGATTTGAGCATAAGCGTTCATGGGCTACAGCCCACTTCATCAGATGCATTTCTATAGAAGTGCATTTAGCCATACGGAGTGGATATCCATCAACTTCATGAAAAAAAGTCGTAAAGAAGGTTCCATTCTATGCATCCGATGAAGTGGGCTGTAGCTCATGAAAGCTTATGCTCAAATAAATTTGTTAGTCTCTAAGGTGCCACAAGTACTCCTGTTCCTTTTAGGGTGTGTAAGGTGTCACAAGAACCTACTCACAAAACCGTGGGGAGTCAGGAATGTTACCGCTGTGGTAAGCTGGGTCACCATGCATCAGAATGCTGGTGTAAGGACCTGGTGAGTTGACACTGTGGCAAAAAGGGACACATTGTGTATGCCTGTAAACAAAAGAAAAAAGAGGTCTGTGGTCTGGCAGACCAAAAAGGGAAATCTGCATACCTTAGAGCAGACCCAGATGACCAAGGAGATACCTCATCACAAGAAGAAGAGCCATTCCAAGTTTTGTCTTTGGCAGTAGGCTCACATGAATACTGGGTAACCCCGTTGTTTGACAGCAAATCTATATGCATGGAACTGGTCTTAGAGACTGTGTATAAAGAAAAGCTGCAGCATCTTCCGCTTAAAGCAACAAAAACACAGCTGAAAACATATATGGGAGAAGTTGTGCCCATATTGGGCATTACTCATGTTAAGGTGGAGCTCAGCGGACAGGCTGCAGAATTGCCACTGTTTGTGGTGAGAGGTAACTACCCAGCCTTAATGGGTAGGTCTTGGCTTAGGAAGATCCAGCTGAATTGAGCAGAAGTGCACCAAGTGACTAAAGAAGAAACTGGTCTGACCACTATACTAAGGAAATATGCTGCTGTTTTTGGAGCGGATCTGGGAAGTATGAAGGGAATCACTGTGACATTGAATATTAAACCTGACAGTCAACCATAATATCTGAAAGCCAGAATTGTGCCGTATGCCAGCAGGCCGAAGGTTCAAGCGGACCTGGAGCGCCTAGTCACCAATGGAGTCCTAATGCCAGTTACCCATAGCCCATGGGCCACTCCTCTTGTTCCAATAGTGAAGAAAGATGGCTCCTTCCAGATTTGCGGTGATTTTAAAGTCACTGTCAACCCAGTGTTGTGTGCAGAGCAATACCTGCTTCCCTGCATCAATGACCTCTTCGCAGGCCTGGCTGGGGGACAAAAGTTCAGTAAGATTGATCTGAGTCAAGCATATTTACAGATGCACGTCGATGAAAAGTCCCAAGAGCTGTTGACTATTGTGACTCATAAGGGGCTTTATCGATACTGTCGCCTACCTTTCAGAATAACATCTGCTCCTGTTCCAGAGGGCTATGGGCCAGATCTTGTGTGGCTTGCCAGGAGTCCAGTGCTATCTGGATGACATCCTGGTCATGAAGGAATGAGAAGGATCACCTAAAGAATTTAGAGGCTGCCCTACAAAGATTGGAAGAGTATGGCCTACGAGTTCGCAAAGACAAGTGTGAATTCTTCAAGCCCTCTGTTGAATATCTGGGACACATCATTGATTCTGCAGGTCTTCATAAGACCCCTGCAAAAGTTAAAGCGGTTGTGGAGGCTCCCCCTTCTCGAAATGTTAGCCAGTTTTGCTCATTTCTAGGACACACACATATGACCAAATATCGGAAATCCACTCTGCACAGCAATGCAGATGGTCTCTCAAGGCTGCCTTTGCCAGTCAAATGTCAAGATATTGCCCATTACCGTTTCTCAGGTAAAGAAGGCAATTCGAGTTGACCCAGTATTATCCCAAGTTATGGACCTGGTGATGCATGGAACATCTTGATGAACCTCTCTGGTCTCACCCGACCTTGTTACCTGCATGTCCAGGAGGATGGAGTTTTCAATCCAATTTGGTTGTTATAGGGAGGGCCCCCCCCAGCTCCTCCCCCATGGACTGCCCAGCAGTCCCCCAAGATCACTGCCTCCTCTGGATGTGGGTGGACCCCTGCTCAGTGCCAACGTCTGCTGGCCTGACTGACAGCTATATTGCCCCCAAGCAAGAGGCTGAGGACGGGACCGCTGGCCCGAGGCAGCAGAGGGACATGAGGTCTCTGGGACCTTGCCATAAATATCAGGGATCTCCAGGGATGGGGAAGAAGAAGCCCACTCTCCCAAGACCCTGAAGGCCTGGCACCACCCCAGTGGTTCCCAACCATACACCTGGGTGGGCTCAGGCACAGAGTTGGGTGCTCTGTAAAACACTGTCTGTGACATCCCTGTGAGGTGCAGGAGGCTGAGGGGCTGTGAGGCTCCTGGGGGGGAAAGTCTGGGGACACTCGATGGGCTGGGCTCATCCCTGTACCACTCACCCCAAGTGAAACCCTGTTGCTGAAGGCTGGGCCTGTGGAGATGGCTTAGGACAGGAGTGGGCATCTTGGCAGTGGTGGGGGGAGAAGCAGCCAGTACCGTGGGAGTGTTTCCATGGCAGGAAGCACAGGGTGCCCAGTTCCAGTGTCTCAGGACAGCAGAGCCCCATCCCACCTCTGTCGCTGGCCTGACCCTGTCCTGCGCCCCCTGTGCAATGCCTTAGCATGACTCCCCATGCCCACTGGCATCACCACAATCAGAATTGGGCCCTTTGTGCAGGAACATTCAAGGGTTGATCCTGATGACATGTTAATGGGATAAAGCCAGAATGGAGCTCCCAAGGTCAGTGGCATGGCCCTGGAGTGCCCCTGAGGGCAGCCTCTGGCCCTAAACTTCTACAGCTTCAAGGGTCTCCAGTCTCTCTGTGGCTGATCCCCCAATATGCCCCCACTCCCAGGAGCCAATGGAGCTGCCTGGGAGGCCAGCCAGAGCCACTGTGGGTGCTGGCGCATTGACAGGCCCTGGGTGTGGATGGCACCAAGGCTCAGGAGAGATGAACTTATGCCAAGGCAGCACGCCTCAGCGTAATTCCAGCGTGTGGGAGAGAGTGCTCCCATTCTGCCATTTCTGGCAGCACACAAGGACTGGGCAGTTATCCCGCCTGCTCCTGGCAGGGGACTGATGGATGACGTCACACAGCAGATGCCTCCTGTACCCAGCAAGCTGGAGGAGTAGGCAGCAGAGGCAGCTGCCTTTAAATATTATGCTACTGAACACTCCAGTTAATAATAGCAGCCAGTGCAGGCAAAGAGGGGCTTTTCCTGCCTCGCAGCATTGCTAGGACGAGCTCCCCCAGACCAGATGGCACCATTACACAAACCACACAACACATGCCCACAAAGGGGAGAGGCATGCAGCAGGGATAGGCCAGAAATGCAGCTTCCTCTTGGTGCCTCAGGCTGCCGAATCATTGTACACTCATTGCAGATGTGGGGTGGGTGGAGGTCAATTCCCCAGGCAAGTCCCAATCCCAGCCCACCCCATGGAGCCTCTGGGTGTGTGGGGGGATCACTCTGGATTTACACTGGGGAAGATGAAAGCAGGATCTGGTTCAAAGAGGACGCCTTAAACACCCTTGCAACACCTGGCACTGCTATCCCAGAGAGGACTCCCTGCTGATGGGTGACCCATAGTCAATGGGATGAGCCCTGTGCAGTGCCCTTCAGCCAGGACTGAGCTGTGACGCATAGAAAGCAAGCTGTGTCCTGAGGCTTCTGGACACACACAGGCCCTGTCATCCCTCCAGTGCCCAGCTCCCAGCCTGGCATTACCACACTCCAGAGCACGCTGGGGCCGAATGCTACCAACCCGAGCCAAACAGCTCGGCCCAGGCCTAGAGCTTAGTTCTGTGGGGTGGGGGTGAAACTCTCTTGAGGTGCTCAGAACCCTGAGCCAATGTCATCTCCCTGCCTCAGCAAGAGACATCTTTGCTGGAGCTTAACCTGTGTGTCAGATCCCTGCCACACCTATCTCTTAACCTCCCCAGCAAACTCTTTGAGACTCTGCCAGAATTCACTGTGCCTTGCAGGGACCAGTCAGCAAAGCCCAGTGCCTGAGCTCCTCCAAAATGTCTCTCTGCAGCGCCAGCCCCATCACTGGACACACACAGGAATTCCCATGGCTGCTGCACAGCCTGTTAATCTAGCTGAGAACCAACGTGGTACTTTAATATACAGCACTGCAACTGTTTATAGTAAACCTAAGATCACGTTTATTAACCAAGGGCAGAGATTTCAGTGATACTGGGCGGGTTACAAACAAAATCAAAACAGCTCGCTTTCTCGCAACTGACCCTTAACTCCAGCGATGCCTCAGCACCATTCTCACTCATCCAGCTACCAGCAACTTCAGCCCCTCAGGTGGGAGGATCCACCGTTCCCAGACCCAGGGGCTGCTGATCCCTTTGTCCCCTCAGCAATGGGCCCAAGGAGGCCCCTTCCTGCCCTTTTTTTATCCAGCAAACCTTTGAAATAGATCCTCTAAAAAGTAACCCCAAGCAGAGTTCCTCTCCCCTACAGCTTGTTCTTTGGGTTGCAGGTGCCAAACCCCTTCTTCAGCCTCTCAATTGGCTTGATCACTTTGCTTACCTTAAATGCAAATATCCCTTCACTGTTCTTTGCTTGTGATCAAACCCTGCTGTTGTCTCATCTGCCTGTTAGCTCAAGCCAGGTAGACAAGTAAATCCACATCACTTTGTCTAGGACAGGCTTGTTGAGCGACTGCTGTAAGAAGATATTTCCACACATACGTAACTCTTTGTACACCCCCTGTATGTACACTATGCCATGCTATTCATGACTGGTGTGAGACCCGTTCATATGATACCTTACCAGGCACTGTCCAGCTACTTATCCTGACAGCAGTGTGCTGGGTGCACCCTTTGCTTGCTGGCACAGTGAATCCAGGCAGTCAGGGAGCAAAGCCAGTGAAGGGCAGGGTCTTAGGAGCTGCTAAACCAGAATGGACCCAGGCCCCAAAACAGGGACACAGACATTGTGCTGTGTGGCCTCTGCCACTCCAACTGCACCTGCGCCACAGCTTAGGCTGGGGCTGCACTCCTGTTGCTGGTGGGGGCGGTGGCCCCTCTAGCCAAAGTGACTTGCACCAGCAGGAGCCCTCAGATTTCAAGCCAAAATAGTCTCAAGCTGACAGTGGTGCACGGCATCCGCACATGGGGCTTGTGTGGGTGTAGCTACAGCAGCGCAAACACAGCCAGACCCATAGTCTCCGTGAGTCAGGCCCAGATCCTCAAAGGCATTTAAGTGCCTAACTCCCACTGGGTGACACACCTAAATACTTCAGCCTGGACCAATCTACACGGGAGGTCCACTTCCTAGACACCACGGTACAAATAAGTGATGGTCACATTACCACCACCCTATACCGAAAACCTACCGACCGCTATGCCTACCTTCATGCCTCCAGCTTCCATCCCGGGCACATCACACAATCCATTGTCTACAGCCAAGCACTAAGGTACAACCACATCTGCTCTAACCCCTCAGACAGAGACCAACACCTACAAAATCTCCACCAAGCATTCTCAAAACTACAATACCCGCACGAGGAAATAAGGAAACAGATCAACAGAGCCAGACGTGTACCCAGAACCCTCCTACTGCAAGACAAACCCAAGAAAGAAACCAACAGGACTCCACTGGCCATCACATACAGTTCCCAGCTAAAACCCTTCCAACGCATCATCAGGGATCTACAACCCATCCTGGACAATGATCCCACACTTTCACAGGCCTTGGGTGGCAGGCCAGTCCTCGCCCACACGCAACCTGCCAACCTGAAACATATTCTCACCAGTAACTGCACACCGCACCATAGTAACTCTAGCTCAGGAACCAATCCATGCAACAAACCTCGATGCCAACTCTGCCCACATATCTGCACCAGCGACACCATCACAGGACCTAACAAGATCAGCCACACCATCACTGGTTCATTCACCTGCACGTCCACCAATGTAATATACGCCATCACATGCCAGCAATGCCCCTCTGCTATGTACATCGGCCAAACTGGACAGTCTCTCTCTACGGAAAAGAATAAACGGACACAAATCAGATATTAGGAATGGCAATATACAAAAACCTGTAGGAAAACACTTCAACCTCCCTGGCCACACTATAGCAGACCTTAAGGTGGCTATCCTGCAGCAAAAAAACTTCAGGACCAGACTTCAAAGAGAAACTGCTGAGCTTCAGTTCATTTGCAAATTTGACACCATCAGCTCAGGAGTAAACAAAGACTGTGAATGGCTTGCCAGTTACAGAACCAGTTTCTTCTCCCTTGGTTTTCACACCTCAACTGCTAGAACAGGGCCTCATCCTCCCTGATTGAACTACCTCATTATCTCTAGCTTGCCTGCGTATATATACCTGCCCCTGGAAATTTCCACTATATGCATCTGATGAAGTGGGTATTCACCCATGAAAGCTCATGTTCCAAAATGTCTGTTAGTCTATAAGGTGCCACAGGATTCTTTGCTGTTAAATACCTTTGTGGATCTAGATCTTACTTCTTCCCAGCTCTGCCAAGCTCATCAGCCTTTCACTTGCATCCTCATCCCACTGCCACCTAGGCCAGAGCAGGGTGCCAAGTCTCTCAGGCTGCTCCAGGCATCAGCTCTTGTGTCTCCATTACTGCAGGGAAAGCAGGGACTCCTGTACTCCAGGAGAGGCAGAGCAGGACCATAGCTGTAGGAACAAAGCTCTCATGCAGGCCTCACTTCTGTCTTACCCACCCACACAAGAAGTTAGTGCCAGATCACAGGCCATTGCTGTAGCCACTGGACCATGATATCTCCACCTAGCATTGCATCTCCAACACTGTATCTCACAGAACACATGTGCAGGGGGCTTCTAATCCAGCACTGGATTGGATTGAATTATTTGTTTGCAATTGAGCCCATTTGTCTGATTGGAAATCCCCATCAGATGTGATAGTGAGAGTCACCAAAGTATTTGGACTAACAATTCTCAAACCACTGGTCGTTGGTGAATTCTTAGTGACAACCCTTCGCTATTCTCCCCACATTAGCCTGCAAAGAGGGAGACAATTAAGCTGATAGGCCACATCTGAGGGGAATTAAATTGGCTAAGCAGACCCTGACTGGGAATAGAGCCCAGCTGAGAAGGAGCAGGCAGGGTTATAATAAAGCCAGCCTGTTGGCAGCAGACAGGAGGCTGCAAGGTAGAGGTTTGTAGCTATGCTCTGGACTTTAGTGAGAAAGGTAGAAACCCTGGGAGAGAGGAGAAGCTGGGGGACCGTACCCCTGAGGACAAGGGCATATTCAGAGGAGAAAAGTAGGAAGGAGCACAGGGAAATAGTAATAGGATCTGGGAATAAGCAGACTGTCCAAGTTTCCCCCTTTCAGGCTATCCAAGTCATATAATTGGAAGGGACCTCAGGAGAGTATCTAGTCCAACCCCCTGCTCAAAGCAGGACCAATCCCCAAATGGTCCCCTCAAGGATTGAGCTCACAACTCTGGGTTTAGCAAGCCAATGCTCAAACCACTGAGCTATTCCACCTCCCCAGGACACCTCACTAGGCTTACTCCAAAAGAGCCATAGAGTTACAGCCTGGGTTCCAGGGGCAAGGGGGAACATAGCTGCATTTTCTCTAGCTTTTCACCTGGGGCTATACCTCCTGGGCCAGGCTCGGGTCCTGGACACTGGTCTGAGGGGATCTGCATTTTAATTTAATTTAATTTAAAATGAATCTTCTGAAACATTTTGGAACCTTATTTACTTTACATATAACAATTGTTTAGTTATATTATTGACTTATAGAAAGAGACCTTCTAAAAAGGTTAAAATGCATTACTGGCATGTGAAACCATTAATTAGAGTGAATAAATGAAGACTCAGCACAGCACTTCTGAAAGGTTGCTGACCCCTACAATAGTCCCTTCTGGACCTATAATCTATGAAGTAATTACTGGTGTATCTTTAGACTACCACCAGGAGGCAGTGTTACAATGTACTGATGTGGTCAGGGCTGCAGTCATAAGGGCAATGTGGGGGAGAAGCAGAGGCTGAGGATGCAGAAGTTGCTGATGGTGTGCTATGCCTTGCTGTCCAAGATCAGCTGTCTGAGCAAAATGGTGCTACATCTTGATCATCTGCCCGGTGATTTCCACCCCATCAGCTCCAGGGTTGCAGATGCAGTGTGGATGCCTAGGCAGTAATGGGGACTCCTGACTCTTCTGCCTCATGTCTGAGGGTACGTCTACACTATGGGATTATTCTGATTTTACATAAAGTGGTTTTGTAAAACAGATTGTATAAAATCGAGTGCACACGGCCACACTAAGCACATTAATTCGGTGGTGTGCGTCCATGTACCGAGGCTAGCATCGATTTCCAGAGCGTTGCACTGTGGGTAGCTATTCTGTAGCTATCCCATAGTTCCCGCTGTCTCCCCCACCCATTGGAATTCTGGGTTGAGATCCCAATGCATGATGGTGCAAAAACAGTATTGCGGGTGATTCTGGATAAATGTCGTCACTCATTCCTTTCTCCACGAAAGCAATGGCAGACAATCATTTCGTGCCCTTTTTTCCTGGATTGCCCTGGCAGACGCCATAGCATGGCAACCATGGAGCCCATTTTGCCTTTTGTCACGGTCACCGTATGTGTACTGGATGCCCCTGACAGAGACGTACTGCAGTGCTACACAGCAGTGTTCATTTGCCGTTGCAAGGTAGCAGAGACAGTTACCAGTTGTTCTGTACCATCTGCTGTGCTATTATAAATTAGCAATGAGATGACAGTTATCAGTCATTCTGTACCATCTGCTGCTGTCATGGGTGCTCCTGGCTTAGGTTGGCTGGGGGCGCAAAGACCAGAATGGGAATGACTCCCTGAGTCAATTCCTCCTTTATGGTTTGTCTAAAAATAGTCAGTCCTGCCTAGAATATGGGGCAAGTGTTCTAAAGACCCAGTGTATCAGTGAACCAGAGAGCACAGCTGCTCCGTGTCAGATCCCGCAGAAATGATGAGCTGCATGCCATTCTAGGGGTGCCCCTGCAACAACCCCACCCATTGCTTCCCTCCTCCCCAACCTTCCTGGGCTACCGTGGCAGTGTCCCCCCTCATTTGTGTGATGAAGTAATAAAGAATGCAGGAATAAGACACACTGAGTTTTTAGTGAGATAAAATGAGAGGGAGGCAGCCTCCAGTTGCTATGATAGTCCAGGCAGGACATTAAATGGTGGGGAGGAGAGGAGACCAGCATCCTGCTGCTATGATAGTCCAGGCAGTACAGAATCTTTTCTTTAGACATGAAAGGGAGCGGGGGGCTGATGGAACTCAGCCCCCAGTTGCTATGACAAGGACAGTTACCAGCCATTCTGTACCATCTACCAGGACTGACCGGGAGTCATTCCTATTTTTACCTAGGCACTCCTGGCTGACCTCACCTGAGGCTAGCCAGGAGCACTCGCAGGATGATGACAGCTATCAGTCCTTTGGTACAGTACCATCTGCCGGAGGGGAGGGGAGAGGATGCTGCTATTCATTGCCACAGCACTGCGTCTACCAGCAGCATGCAGTAGACATAGAGTGACATATAAAAAAGTCAATAAATGATTTTTTTCCCTTTTCTTTCATGGGAGGGAGGGGTGGTAAATTGATGACATATACCCTGAACCACCGGGAAAATGTTTTTGACCCTTCAGGCATAGGGAGTTCAGCCAAGAATGCAAATACTTCTTGGAGACTGCGGGGACTGTGGGATAGCTGGAGTCTTCAGTACCCCCTCTTTCCCTCCATGAGCGTCCATTTGATTCTTTGGCTTTCTGTTATGCTTGTCACACAGCACTGTGCTGCAGACTCTGTATCATAGCCTGGAGATTTTTTCAAATGCTTTCTCATTTCATATTCTGTAACGGAGCTGTGATAGAACAGATTTGTCTCCCCATACAGCGATCAGATCCAGTATCTCCCGTATGGTCCATGCTGGAGCTCTTTTTGGATTTGGGACTGCCTCACCACCCGTGTTGATCAGAGCTCCACGCGGGGGAAACAGGAAATGAAATTCAAAAGTTTGCGGGGCTTTTCCTGTCTACCTGGCCAGTGCATCCGAGTTCAGATTGCTGTCCAGAGCTGTCATAATGGTGCACTGTGGAGCTAATGAGGTGAAAGCTAGTTCAAGAATGTCTACGGGTGCTGCAGTCACCCATCTGAGGCAGTGTAGATGGGCTTATCCCTGCTATTGTTGGAGCCTCAGGTTATTATATGTAAGTGTCTTGACATTTTGCTGAAGCATCCAAACTTCTTATTGGCCTATTTGTGATGCTAAGTCCATGTCTCCAGCAAGACACTCCTGCTGGCCAGTCAGACGCAGCACTGGGAGATCCTAGCCCAACTTCCCCTCCAACCCTGCATTACAGGCCAAGTCTGCACCATCTTCACGATGATGTGGCAATACGGTGCTGTGGCAGCAGAAGGCAGATCATGCCATGCCTGGAGGTAATAGCCCCACTAGGGATTTCCCTAGACCCCCCTAGAGGCAGTGTACTCCTCCGGATTTCCCCAACCCCACCCCCTAGTTTTGCTAACTAGTTACATGCAGTGTTGCCAAGTCAGTGATTGGTTGGAAATTTGAATTGAAATTGAAACATTAATACACATTTTGAAAGCATATACAGTATATGAAAAAATACTTGTACCTGAGAAAGCATCATGGGTTTGAAAAGTATGAACAAAGTCTAGCTTCCTCATACAGCTGTTATTTATGACAATGTCAGCACATTTGTTTCAGCTATATTGGCCTACCTAATAATTTCAAATTATTTTTATAAGCAAGGTCTGAATGAGCTCTCCCCTGACAGCTAGTGATGGGTGGAAAGGCTTCAGGACCAGACTGTATTTACATGAACACACCTATTCTGCCTAGGTATCCAGCAGACAGAGCCCAAGTGATCAATTTTGGCTGTGTTGGTTTAGAAATCACGTAAGTATTAAATGTGGGGGTCATGAAATGTGGTTATCCTTATTGTATGAGTAAAGGGCAGCAGAACTGTACTTAGCCTGACTGAATGAGGGGGTCTGCCTCAGTGCTTAAATTGTGCTAGAGCTTTCCAGGGCTGAGCTCCAGTATCTCTAGGTTTGGCAGTTCATAAACCTGGGACCTCTGGGCTTGTCAATCAGTTATGAAAATAACAAACTTGCTTGAGCTCTGTCACCTCTTTCATGACAAATTAAGCATTAGTCACCCCCAACTGAACTGCACTCCTTAAGCAGGAGGTTCGGATGCCAGATCCCAGTGAAGAAAGAGAAGGTTGGGCACAGGTGTTTTGCTTGGTGGTGTGTGTTCCCTGAAATTGGGCCAGCTAGTAAGCTTAGGGAAGACTGATGACCCACCAGAGTTTGGCAGAAAGAAGCTCGTGTATTATACTGATAGCTAAGCTCAAAAGAAGGGGGTGGGAGTTGAAAGGAGAGATAAACAAACCACTCCCGGGTCTGTCAGGGCATCCAATATCTCACCCACAGCTTGCTCTGCCTCTGGAGGATACCTGTATTGTTTCTCTGGCACCGGGGGACTCTGAATGACAATGGACTCTCCCTTCCAGAGACCACAATCATATTTATCCTTAGCCCAGGCCCTGGGAATCTGCTTTTTCCATTCATCCGTCTCTGGAACCGCCACAGCTGCCACCCCCAACATAGAGTGGGTTAGTACTCCAAAGACCCCTCCTTGTAGTTATTCTCCCCAATCCACTGTGGGGATCTGCCACACGCAGCGATTGGTACAATCTACCACTAAACAGAGCTCTCTGAGCTGATCAATCCCCAGAATAACTTCATCTGCCCTCCGCGAATGAACCCAGGGGAGGTTAGCCACCAAATCTGCCAATTCCCACCTAGTTGCTGACAACATAGTTCCTCTCTTCTCTGGGCCCCGATAAGCAGCCAGCACAACTGACCGAACTTGCACACGTTCAGAGGGAAAAAAGGGTAAAAGCGAAACTGCTGCACCAGTATCCACCAGTGCCACACAGGGGGTACGTGTCATTTTTACCCTCGTTTGGACTACTAGATGCTCCCCCCATTGGGGGACAGGGTGGCTACCCATCGCCACGTGTCCTCTGGGCATCCGTCCTCCTGCAGGCTCCCCTAGGGGACTTGCACTGGCCGATCCAAGCCAACTGGCACTGCTCCTGATGGGACCAGGACGCCCCTTTGCTCCCCAGGAGGAAAGGGGTATCCCCAACTGCACATAACGGAGTATGAGCTCCCCAGTGGATTTCCCATGCCAATTGCCCATATCATCCCCCCTGTTCCAGCAAAACCCTCCAGAGATTATTCTGCAGGCAGGACTGTCCTTTGTGGTTTCCAGATCAAGGTTCTGGTCTCCCGAGGATTCTGCTGTCTACTGCCACCACCTTACAAGCCTTGCCCACCAGTAGTTGTGGCACAGGCAGGGCGATGAGAGCAGCCTGCCTGACTGTGTCCAGCAGGGCTTCCACATCTGCGGGTTCCCTGGGTCGCTGCCTCCCGATCGCCTGCTGTTCATGGACTGGGAGACCCTGGGCAATGAGCCTCAATTCCTCTGGAGGCAGGGCTATTTGAGCTATGGTTGGGAGGTACCAGCCTGCCCGCTGTGGCAGCCACACCCCAGGCACACAAATGTGTCAGGAGAACCGTTCTATGAACTGGATGGGGTCTTCCCCAGGTGCGCAGCAGCTGCCGAGACAAACTCTGCCAACAACGCGCGCAGCCCCATGGCAGGCACCATCTCCGCCAACATATCAAAGATACTGTTGTGTGCTGCATGACGGGCTTGCTGCTGAGCTGCCCCTGCTAAATCTCCTCCCAACCCGCTCATGGCTTTTAACATCTGTCAGGTCTCAGCTAGGTTCAGTCCCCGATCCAAACACAAGGTCACCATGTCCTGGGCCCACCCAGTGCACTCCTGAGCTCATGGCCGGTTACCCAGACTGCCTAGCCAGTGGTTCACCACGTTGCATTTCATCGTGCCTCAGGAAGACTTACCTTCATTGCACCTTCCATCGCTGTGCTGTGGGACACTTACCTTGAACAATCTTGACATCTCCAGTGCCGTGCCTGTCCTGGGAGCGTGAATATGCAAGTGTGAGTGTGACCCCACACCCTTCGTTTGAGCTTAGCTATCTGTAATAAACATACTGCTTTCCACCAAATTCTGGTGGGTCATCGGTCCTCCCTAAGTTTACTAGCTGGCCCAATTTTGGGTAATGTTGTACAGACAAAACTACACAGGATCTTTTCAGGGGGCAAGACAAAGGAGCCACATTTATTATAACAATTTGATTTATGACCAATAACTAATATCTTAATCCTTATACACACACATTTTACCTAATATCTATATACACACACACACACATATCCATCAGATGTTCTGGAGCTGCTGCATAGTTACCAGTCCTGATGATAGCTTGAGTTTGTGGCTTGATTTTGCAACTTGTGTTTGTAGCTTGTGGCAGCTAACTGGCCAGGAAAGTACGTCTACGCTACGAGTTTATTCCGATTTTACATAAACCGGTTTTGTAAAACAGATTGTATAAAGTCGAGTGCACGCGGCAACACTAAGCACATTAATTCGGCGGTGTGCGGCCATGCTCCGAGGCTAGTGTCAATTTCCAGAGCATTGCACTGTGGGTAGCTATTCTATAGCTATCTCATAGTTCCCGCAGTCTCCCCCGCCCCTTGGAATTCTGGGTTGAGAGCCCAGTGGCTGATGGGGCAAAAATCATTGTCGCGGGTGGTTCTGGGTAAATGTCGTCAGTCATTCCTTCCTCCGGGAAAGCAACGGCAGACAATCATTTCACGCCATTTTCCCCTGGATTGCCCTTGCAGATGCCATAGCATAGCAACCATGGAGCCCGTTCAGCATTTTTTTTTAACAGTCACCGTATGTGTACTGGATGCCGCTGACAGAGGCGATACTCCAGCGCTACACAGCAGCATTCATTTGCTTTTGCATGATAGCAGAGATGGTTATCAGTCATTCTGTACTGTCTGCTGCTATCATGGGTGCCCTTGGCTGAGGTTGGCCAGGGGTGCAAAAGCAAAAATGGGAATGACTCCCTGAGTCAATTCCTCCTTTATGGTTTCTAAAAATAGTCAGTCCTGCCTAGAATATGGGGCAAGTGTGCTAGAGAACCAGTGTATCAGAGAGCACAGCTGCTCTGTGCCAAATCCTGCAGAAATGATGAGCTGCATGCTATTTGGGGGGTGCCCCTGCAACAACTCCACCCGTTGCTTCCTTCCTCCCTAACCTTCCTGGGCTACTGTGGCAGTGCCCCCCCCCCCATTTGTGTGCTGAAGTTATAAAAGAATGCAGGAATAAGAAACAGTGACTTGTTAGTGAGATAAAATGAGGGGGAGGCAGCCTCCCGCCGTTATGACAGTCCAGGCAGGACATTAAGTGGTGTGGGGAAGAGGAGCCCAGCATCCTGCTGCTATGACAATCCAGGCAGGACAGAATCTTTTCTTTACACAGGAAAGGGAGGGGGCTGGTGGAGCTCAGCCCCCAGTTGTTATGATGAGGACAATTACCAGCCATTCTGTACCATCTACTGGGAATGACCAAAAATAATTCCTATTTTCACCCAGGCACCCCTAGCTAGCCTCACCTGAAGCCAGCCAGGAGCACTCATGGGTTGATAACAAGGACAGCTATCAATCCTACTACACCATCTGCCACTACGCAGGGGAGAGGAGTGGATACTGCTCTTCACTGCTGCAGCATCGTGTCTACCAGCAGCATTCAGTAGACATAGGGTGACACTGAAAGAAGTCAAGGAACAATTTCTTTCCCTTTTCTTTCACGTGGGGGGGTGAGTAAATTGACGAGCTATTCTCTGAACCACGTCGGACAATGTGCTTGACCCTACAGGCATTGGGAGCTCAGCCAAGAATGCAAATACTTTTCAGAGACTGCTGTGGACTGTGGGATATCTGGAGTCCTCAGTACCCCATCCCTCCCTCCATGAGCATCCATTTGAGTCTCTGGCTTCCCGTTACGCTTGTCACGCAGCACTGTGTAGCCTGGAGATTTTTTTTTCAAACGCTTTGGCATTTTGTCTTCTGTAACGGAGCTCTGATAGAACAGATTTGTCTCCCCATACAGTGATCAGATCCAAGTATCTCCCGTACGGTCCATGCTGGAGCTCTTTTTGGATTTGGGACTGCATTGCCACCAGTGCTGATCAGAGCTCCGCGCTGGGCAAACAGGAAATGAAAATCAGAATTTTGCTGGGCTTTTCCTGTTTACCTGGCCACTGCATCCGAATTCAGATTGCTGTCCAGAGCGGTCACAGTGGTGCACTGTGGGATACTGCCCAGAGGCCAATACCGTCGATTTGCAGCCACACTAACCCTAATCCGATATGGTAATACTGATTTTAGCGCTTCTCCTCTTGTCGGGGAGGAGTACAGAAACTGATTTAAAGAGCCCTTTATATTGATATAAAGGGCCTCATAGTGTGGATGGGTACAGCGTTAAATCGGTTTAACGCTGCTAAAATTGGTTTAAACGCGTAGTGTAGACCAGCCCCCACGCACAAGGACGAGCTGGGTCTCTGTTGGGCATGCACCGATGCCCTTCTATGTTGGCAGCAGAACGTTCCCCTCCATAGTCTTCCATCTCACTCATCCTTTTTGCAGGATTTAGTTTGAATCCAGAGTCTATAGGTCTTGCTATGTCATGCTGCCTCTGGGTTTGCTGATTGATCACCCGTCAATTGCAGATGTGACTTTCAGCCTCGGACCTGGCTTTGATCTTCCTTCTATTGTACCTTTTCTTTTTAAGGTGGACTCATTTTACTTTGTCAGGGCTCATCTTCAGCCAGTGGGGTTTGAACTCTATTTCATCAGGACAGGCTGGGGCTGGAGGTTGATTCCATCATCCATACATACCTCATCCACACATCTAAACTAAACTAATAAGAGTACAGCAGGATTTGCAAAAATGAAGGTTGGAGGAAGCTTTTACAAAATGGAGTGAGCGTTTTAGAATGGGGTTCGAATTACAATGTGGCAAACAGTGAACAGAAGTTACAATATAGACAAGTGTAGTGAATGGTGAACAGAAGTTACAATACTGAAACAGTGCAAGTCTCAGTGATTTAAGCAGGAATTGGACTGATAGTGAAACTTACAAGGACAGCTGACTGAACAGCTATGGCTCTTAACAACCATCTTAATTGTCAATTAGCCAGTCCTTGGGGTAACAGGTTTTATGAATGAATGTTGTTTCATTCCTAAAACTTTACTTATGAAGTTACATTAATAAAGTGAACAATTAAAAACAATTTCATTTATCACTTCTACAGTAAAAGTGTGGGCTCTGCCTAAGAGTCACAGGCACTATTTGACCTGCCCCTCTCCCGTTTAAAGAGGGAGCTGATTAGGTTTCATAAGTAACCACTAGAGCTGAAATCACTGATAATCAGGTCTGTGGAAGAGACAGCCCAGCCTGCACTGGCAGCAAGGTTCCCTCACTGAGAGCTGAAATCACTGAGAGCTGGGTGGAACAACAAGAGACCGACTCATAGAGGTCAGAGTGGCAGGTGGCAGCAGAAGGTAACAGTGCAGGGCCATTGGGGATGGAGCGGTAGAGTGAACGGAGGCACAACAGACAACAGCGGCCAGAGCATTGGACTATGTTTTAGTGACTTCACTACAGAATGTTAGATTTGTGACTGGGAAACTTATATAAATACATTTCCTAGTAGGCCAAGATTTAAAAAATGCATTATTTGCCAAGGTCATTATCTCACATCATCACTATCTCAAGAGGTCATTATTTTGGAGAGTTTCTGTACTAAACTTTTTTATTATAATTATTTTTATGTAAGAATGGCCATATTCAGTCAGACCAATGGTCCATCTATCTCAGCATCCTGTCTTCTGACAGTGACTGTTCCAGGTGCTTCAGAGGTAATGAACAGAACAGGGAATCATCGAGTGATCCATCCCTTGTCATCCACTCCCAGCTTCTGATGAACAGAGGCTAGGGACACTCAGAGCATGGTGTTGCATCCCTGTCCATCCTAGCTAATAGCCATTGATGGACCTAACCTCCATGAACTAGTTCTTTTTTGACTGTGTGTTGTGTGAAGAAATATTTCCTTTTGTTTGTTTTCAATTGACTGCCTATTAATTTTGTTAGGTGACCACTGGTTCTTGTGTTAAGAGAAGGGGTAAATGATACTTCCTTATTCATTTTCTTCACACCAGTCAAGATTTTATGTCTCTATCATATCCCCTTTTAGTTTCTCTTCTCCAAGATGAAAAGTCCCAGTCTCTTCATATGGAATCTGTTTCATACCCCTCACCATTTTTGTTGCCCTGCTCTGGGCATATCATGGATTTATATAGTAAAAGTGGAGGAGCTTGGTTTGCCAGACTGATCAGCTAAGCCAATATTGACAACCTATATGAAAAGGCTGCAAAACACCATGCCTCTGGACTGTATCAACATGCAGAAAGCCTTATAACCAGTCACTGTCAAAGCTATTTTAAAAGAACTTAATGAGGCTGTTAAGAATGCTGGAGACACAAAACAGTTTATGCGAACCAACATGGCTGTGGCACCATACTTTCTATTTAAGCAAGAGATACCACACACTACAAACTGCAGGCCAATGTTAAGTGCATTGTCACTTGTTAATCCTGAAGTTGGACACTGGTTTCAAACAAGACTGGCAAATGCTCGCTATCATTCTGAAAAAACTCAGCTGACTCTCTAGAAGCATGCGGTGCAACAGTGGAAGACTCAGCAGTTGAAAAAGTGAAGCACTCTCTCACCATATTCAAAATATGTGTGTACATGGCTGATGATGCACCAATGCAAACAGGCATCAAGTATTAAGTTATTGCGTATGTTATCTTGATGTCCATGGTAGGCCAGTAGATGCATGCTAGATGTTCAGGTTATAGAAGACACATCTGTGACATCTTAGAAGAGTTAAATTTATGTAAACAGATGGCTGCTTGTGCATTTGATGGAATTACAAACTTCTCTGGAAGACATAGTGAAGTACAAGCTTTGCTCAGAAAAAAGTGTAAGCCTAATCTCTCCTATACGCACTGCAGAGGCCATCTATTCCAACTAGCACTAGTACAAGCTGCAGAATCTTAAAAAGACATTAAAAAGCCACAAATGTAATGGCTTTTTTATACTCTTTTTTTCAGCAAGCGTCCAAAAGGACTGAATGTCTTGGAAACAAATAGAAGATATACTGGGATTGAAGTTCAAATTAGTCCAATCTGGAAAAACTTGCTGGTTTTCTCATGAGCAATTCTTGGCTGTTGTCTTAAAATTACTGCAACCATTATTACTGGCTTTGGAAAGTATCCACCAAGATAGGACAGATCTAAGTAGTGAGGCTGGTGGATTACTTTTGTTAGTCTTCTCTGAACGTAGTATCGCCATTCTCTCTCTCGTAATTCTACTGTTGAAACCACTTGGGTCATTAAACAATGTAATCCAGGCATCAACAGTAGTAGATCTTTGTCCAGCAGTAGAAGCTACCCTTGGATCAATCAGAGAGCTATCCATTGAAAATGTACTGGAAGAAGCAAGGACTTCTGTCCAGAAGTTGACTAATGAAGATACTTATATTGACTCCTGAAGTAAAGAGGACAAGAAGTGCTTGTTAAGCCAGCTGAAAAAGTACCCAGACTTGATTTTTACAAATCTACAATAGTGATTTCTGGATTCTACTCAACCTCCACTTAGCTTTTACAGATGCCTGTCTTATAAAACACCTACAGTTCAGTGGAGTGAGGCTGAACCAGCAATAGGGCTGCTATGTGATCAGGACAGAATAGAGAATTTTCAACACAGAGTGGAATATCATACCATGAACAAATGAAGATTTAACTTCAACTTCTTTCTCAACACTATGGGTTTGACCCAATCTTTGTGCTATGTTTTCTGGGATGAAAGAAGTAGGAATTCATCTCTTGCTACTCCAAGTCACCAAAGCTACAGCTGAGCATACTTTTTCCTCATTGAATAGAATTTTGTGTTCTGAAAGAAGTCGACTTCTGCCTGATCATGAGCATATCATAAAGGACTGGAAGTAATGGACACACACGAAGACACTAAAGAGTGCAAAATTACAACAAGAAACCAAGACAGATGTAGATGTAGTGCTTCATAGTAGGGCTGAGTAGCCAACTTTAATTTTTGCGATGATTTTAAAGCATGAGTTAAAACTAATAAAATGGTCATGAAACATTTTTCAGTTTATACTATGGTGCCATACAGCTCACCTTCACCCTCACGGTCTCAACCCTTGTCAGCCTTCAACCCCCATCCCCAAATATTCCAACACCCTCCCTAATACCAATTCCTGGGGAAAACATTCCGAACATTTCTGCTATGCCCAGTCCCAATGGGGGACTTAGTCGCACTCCCATCGCTCCCACCCTGCAGATATTCTATGCCACTTGCCATGCCCTGGAGGCTCCAGGATCATCCCATCAAATTCAGGAGTCTCTCACATAATGCAGGGTGAAGGGAAGTCCTCAGGAGATATCAAGGGAGCCATGTATGTGGGATTGCACTGGCGAGCTGATGGGCTTTGAGGAATTTCTTAAGGGGAGTGAAGAACAATAGAGACAGAAAAGAAAGGGGAACACACTGGCCACCCTCAGTAAGCCCCCTCCACCTGAGAGCAGCCGCCCAGTAACAAATCCTCCCGGTTGCCACCCGAACCTGTTCTACCCGCAGATCCAGCACAGTGTCATATTAACTCACTCCCCTAGGTGGCAGCAGCCTCCCAGGACTTCTGCCTGGAAATTGCCTCTGTCCATGATGCTCCCTGTGGGTGGAGGGCACCATACCAGGCTGTATACATAGGGCATCCCCGAGCAAGTGACCTGAGCAGCGCACAGCCCTAGCCAGGGGCAGTAAATCAGCCCGTCTCTCTCCCCTGTTCGTCCTGCATGACTGACTCAGGCCATTTCCCCTGGTTACAGGAACTGCTTTCCAATGGGAAATAAGATAAAAACCACTTGGCTGCTTTTTCTGCTTGGAAGGGCCCTGTTTGCCAGCAGCAGGCCGGGCAGTGCATTCTCAGCACACCCCCAGCCCAACCCTGTGCCATCTCCATATGAGAATAGGCCCAGCTGGGAGAGAGCAGGGGAGGTGACCCTGAGTTCCTTCAGCATCAGGGCTTATGCAGAAAGGGCCACTGGCTTCACTTTATCTAGTGGGACTGAGCTGTCACATCCTGAGTGTGATCGATGACATGACGTAGCCTCTCATGGAGCTGAAGGACAGACAGGTATTGGTGGGGCATTGGGCTTTATTTTTGCAGATGCAAACTGAGTCCAGCCTGAGATTCCAGCCTCCCATTGCTATTCTCTGAGCTTCATAGCACCTGAACAGCCCAGCAGGGGGAATGGGTCACTGGGATCTGGATCTAAATAGACAAGACAGACCTATCGTTCGTGTGTGTGTGTGTGTGTGTGTACATATATATATATATATATATATAATTAATCTCCATGAATGAGGGTATATTCTACAGGTTCCTGACCCTGTGTGTGTATGGGAGTGAATGGGTATATATAGAATCATAAGACTGGACGAGATCTCGAGAAGTCATCTAGTCCAGTCCCCTACACTCATGGCAGGACTAAGGGATAGATCAGTGGTTGGGAGTTCAATCCTTGAGGTAGCGATTTGGGGCAAAAATCTGTCTGGGGATTGGTCCCCCTTTGAGCAGGGGGTTGGACTAGATGGGTCCCTTCCAACCCCGATATTCTATGATCAGACCATTCCTGACAGTGTTTGTCCTGCCTGCTCCTTCTCAGCTGGGCTCTATTCCCAATAACCATACACAGATTGCTTTGTATGTGTGGGTGTAAACAGCTAAGACCATGAATGCCAGGGTTCTCCTACCCATTCTGTCCAGGTATGAGAACACCCCTTCCCCCACTCCCCAGCCTGTGGAACAGAGAACATGATGAGGCAGGATTAAACTTTCATTTACTGGTGCTTTTCTTGCTCTGTGTGTTTCCCAAACAGTGCATCTGAGGAACATGGTAGGCATGCACCATAAGCAGTGTGTGCTTGCTGTACTGGGAGTCACCACAAGAGTGGAGGGGAGGGGCTGCTTGCTGGTAAGAGTGGGTCTGTATGCGCCCCTAGATGAATGTGGAGCTGTGCACGTGAATGGGTGTTTGTATTGTTTATGTGGGGCTGGGGTGGCTGTTGAATGACTGAATATTTCTGTGCTACTTAATGTGGATGGGGTTGGATGTTGCTGTAAGTGTGTTAGTGTATGAGAGGGCCCTGTGTGTGAATGGGTATGTAGGGTGCATGTATGGCCATGTATTTAAGTGGGTATACACAGTAAATGTATGGCAATGCATGTGAATAGCTGCATAGGGTACATGGCTGGCTCTGGGTGTAGATTAATGGATTTCAAGGCCAAAAGGACCATTCGATCATCTAGTTTGACCTCCAGCATCACACAGGCCAGAGAATTGAACCCAGTTGTTCCTGTAAGGCTCCTCATAACTTGTGTTTGGGTAAAGGAGATCTTAAATCCTTGACAAAGCCCTGGCTGGGATGATTTAGTTGGGGATTGGTCCTGCTTTGAGCAGGGGGTTGGACTAGATGACCTCCTGAGGTCCCCTTCCAACCCTGATAGTCTATGATTCTAAAGAAAAGCCTCCAGCTGGCTCTGAAGACAGCAGGTGCTGGAGCAAGCACCACTTCCCTGAGGAGTTTGTTGCAATGCTACTCACCGTCACTGTTACAAAGTAGTGTCTTTTTTCTAATTTGAATTTGTCTGGCTTTAACGTTTAGCCATTAGTTCTTGTTCTGCCTTTTCCCACTTGCCTAAAGACCCCTTTAGCATGTAATCTAGTCTCCTGACAAAGTTATTTATACACCATAGTCAAGTGATCTTGATCTTTTTAAATTGCTAATAGAGTGAGCCTTTAAGTCTCCCACTGTCCAGCATTTTCTCCAACCCTTGAATCATTTTTGGGGCTCTTCTCTGCACACCAATACTAGGCACAGCATTCCAGTTTCAGTCATGCCAGTGCCACATATAGAGGTAAAATCACCTCCTGATCCTACTCCCCTATTTGTATATCCCAAGATCACTTTAGGACTCTGTGCCACAGCTTCACGCTGGGAACTCATGTTCAGTTGCTTGTCCTATATGACCCCTAAATCCTTTTCAGAGTCACTGCTTTCCAGCACACAGCAACTCATCCTGTAGGAATGGTATTCTTTAGTCTTGGAGGTTTGACCTTGCATTCGGCTGTATTAAGAGACATTATGTTTGAATAGGCCCAAGTTACCCAGAACCAGGGGTGACTCTATGTATTCTATTATCAGAGGGGTAGCCATGTTAGCCTGGATCTGTAAAAGCAGCAAAGAATCCTGTGGCACCTTATAGATTAACAGATATATTGGAGCATGAGCTTTCGTGGGTGAATACCCACTTTGTCAGATGCATTCTATGTATTCTGCCGCCCCAATCACAGCAGTCAGGCAGCCTTTGGTGGCATGCCTGCGGGAGGTCTGTCTGCGCTCAATTGCTGCTGAAGTCATGGGACTAGCGGACCTCCAGCAGGCATGCCACCGAAGGTGGCCTGACTGACCCCCTCACAGCAACCAGCAGGCACACCCCCCACCACCCCCCGTGGCTTGCCGCCCCAGGCACGTGCTTGCTGTGCTGGTGCCTGGAGCCACCCCTGACCAGAATGCTCTGGCAACTGTCATGTGCTCATGATTATTTGCTACCCCACAGGGAGAGGGATAGCTCAGTGGTTTGAGCATTAGCTTGCTAAACCCAGTGTTGTAAGTTCCATTCTTGAGGGGACCATTTGGGATAAAAATCTATCTGGGGATTGGCCCTGCTTTGAGCAGGGGGTTGGACTAGATGAGGTCCCTTCCAACCCTGATATTCTATGACTCTACCACTCTCTGTGTCAGTCACAAATGTTATTAGCAGAGATTGTACATTTACTTTCAGAATAGTCTTGGGCCTATACCTCCCTCTGCAAATCCCCTAGAAGCACCCACATTTGATGATGATTCCTCATTGACAGCTCCTTTTTGAGATCTGTCCATTAGCCAGCTCTTAATGAATTTTACATGTGTTTTATTGCTAGTTTTTTAATCAAAATGTTATGCAGTACTAAGTCAAATGCCTTGCAAAAGTCTAAGTACATTACATCTACTGGGTTACCTCTATCATCCAGACTTCTTATCGCATCACAGAATGAATTCAGGTTTGTTTGACAAGATGTATTCTCCATGAAACCATGCTAAGTCGCTTTAATTACAGTCCCACCCTTTAATTCTTTATTGATTGGATCCCATATCAGCTCTGCCATTATTTTGCCTGGGGCTGATGTCAGTCTAACTGTCCTATAGTTACCTGGGTCCTCCTGCATGCTCCTTTTTAAATATTGACACAGTGTAAGCACTTTCCCAGTTGTCTGGAATTTCCCCTGTATTCTAAGTTTTATTAAAAATTAACACCAGCGGCAAGAGGTCTCCTCAGGCAATCCTGTGAGAACTGTTTATCCCTAGCAGATATTGTTTAATATCTTCCTTAGTTACTAATGGACTGGAAAGTACATCATCATCCTCATGTGATATGGGTATATTGTCCTCCTTCTTTCCAAATGCGCACAGAAATATTTATTGAACACTTCTGCCTTTTCTGCATCATTTCTACAGGCCCTAGCACAAAGGCATCCTGACCCATGACCAGGACTCCTAGTCACTATGATAATAACAATAATAATAAACAAAATTATTTGTAACAATTTTACCATAATTGGCCCATACCATTTCTAGGGTTTCTTTTGTTCTTGATATTCTTTTGAAAATCCTTCTTATTGTCCTTAACTCTGACAGCCATGGATTTTTCCCTGATATTTGTAGCTTCCCTTATCAATTTTCTAGACTGCATAACTTTCAGCTTATATTGATTGCCATCTACTTTTTGTTGTTGTTGTATATAGTTTTATATTCCTAATTGCTGCCTTTATTTCCACCCCCTAACCAGGAGAGGCTTTTAAACAAAAGGTCATCTTCTTTCGTGATTATGAAATTATGTCTTTTTGGCCATTTAATAAGCCCCTCTTAAACAATTTGCCCTCCCAATTTTCATTCTTATTTTTCTGTCTAAATATTTCC
Source organism: Gopherus flavomarginatus (assembly GCF_025201925.1). Classification (NCBI taxonomy): domain Eukaryota; kingdom Metazoa; phylum Chordata; order Testudines; family Testudinidae; genus Gopherus; species Gopherus flavomarginatus. Next base: position 53,904,834 of record NC_066624.1, read on the forward strand.
TCTCAATCAATTTTGCTTCAAATTTTCATCAGCATTGGGAAATTAGTCCTTAATAAGCACCAAGTGCTTATAGTGGTTAGGACTGTCCTCTATTTTCACATAACAAATCTAATCATGTCATGATCAGTGGTTCCTAAGTGAGCACCAACTTTCAGCTCAGTGATCAGTTCATGCTTATCTCTCATAGTGAGATCCTATGGAGTTACCCCATGCTGGGTGCAATCAGTTTGGTATTAGAAAATCATCTCTAATTTTTAGAAACCCCAGTGATGTTTTACTACTGGCCGTGAGACCTCCAGCATGTCACTCAGATTGGAGTCATACATGATAACAAAATTTCTGGCCCACACATTACAGATCGGTGCTTAAGGAACAATACATCGTGTCCTTTACTTAGATTCCGTGGTCATTCCAATCCTGGCTTTTCAATAATGCCAATTATAGCCATTTTCCCTCAGCAATGATAAATTCTAATTATTCTTTCCTGTTACCTAGACTCTTATCACTGTATATAAGCAATTAAATGATGTTCAGTGTGTTCACAACACCCTGAGTTTGAGTTCCATTTGTTCTGCTTTTGTCCCCTTAGCTTTCTTCTATTACATTGTTAGCTTAACACCCTCCTAGTTTCTCCAGCTAGTCTCCAGCCAGGTTACCCCTGCCCCCAGAGATGCAGGCAGTCCTGTTTGTTCAGCCCCATCTCACTGGAATATGCCCCAGTGTTCCACAAAACCAGAACTTTCACCTTCACACCAGCCTCATGGTAAGTGGTTCACCTCCAGCATGTTCTGCCTTCTGCTCCTGGGATCACAAGAATGACAAAGATCACTTGGACTTTCCTCTTCTTCAGCTCTCCTTTGAGATTCCTTCATTCTTTGATATCTGTGGAGTTCCCTGTGATGCCCTCTTGCTGGTTCCAATGTCCATCACCCTGGTGGAGACTTGCCAGCCACTTGCAGAAACCCACCCAATCTTGCAGTGACCTCTTGTGTCTTTACTCCAGGGAACAGCACACCCTGCTGCTGTCCTTATGTCTCTTGCTGAATTCTCTGTCCATTCTTCTTAATACCGAGTTACCAAGGATTGTCTGTCTGCCTAGGGGGTTCCAGGACCCATCTTGGGCATCCTTGTGATATGACAGAAGTAGCTGCCCTCTAAGCCCTGCAGTTCTCCATTCTCAGTCGCTGCCTCGCTGTGTGGTGGTGACTCCACACTTGCAGCCAAGTTCTCTTTCCTCTGGTGGTTACAAGCAGGCAGGGAGGGGGCAGGGAAGTGGCTGGAGGCTGGGAGGGTGTGCCTGTTTGTATGTGATGTGTGAACTCCCCATCTGTGCCTGGGGTGGAGGGGGAAGAGACCTTGCCAGTAGTTTCCCCAGGAATTGAAATTGGGGGGGCGGGGTGTTCGAATTTACAGGGGGGGTGTCAGGGCCAATGAGATATATAAAAGAGATATGAATAAAGTAAATGTTTTGATAGGATAATGCAAATTTAACATAAGGATAATGCAAGTTACACATAATAGGTCCACATTTCTAAAAAATATATAATTTTTTTAAAATGTATTTAATTTAAATTGACTTTTGAAAAGTAAGCCGTCATGGGATAAAAGGGAAGTCCTCTCATGGATCAGTAACGGGTTAAAATATGGGAAACAAAGAGTAGGAATAAATTATCTGTTTTCAGAATGGAGAGAGATAAATAGTGGTATCCCAGAGGGGTCGGTACTGGGACCAGTCCTATTCAACATACTCATAAATGATCTGAAAAAATGGGTAAACAGTGAGGTGACGAAATTTTCAGATGATACAAAACTACTCAAGATAGTTAAATCCCAGGCAGACTGCGAAGAGCTACAAAGGGATCTCACAAAACTGGGTAACTGGACAACAAAATGGCAGATGAAATTCAATGTTGATAAATGTAAAGTAATGCACACTGGAAAACAATCTCAACTATAGATACAAAATGAAGGAGTCTGAATTAGCTGTTATCGCTCAAGAAAGAGATCTTGGAATCGTGGACAGTTCTGTGAAAACATCCACTCAATGTGCAGCGGCAGCCAAAAAAGCAAACAGAATGTTGGGAATCATTAAGAAAGGGATAGATAATAAGACAGAAAATATCATATTGCCTCTATATAAATCCATGGTATGTGTACACCTTGTATACTGTGTGCAGATCTGGTCACCCCATCCCAAAAGAGATACATTGGAAATGGAAAAGGTACAGAGATGGGCAACTAAAATGATTAAGGGTATGAAACAGGAGGAGAAATTAAAATGACTGGGAATTTTCAGCTTACAAAAGAGACGACTAAAACGATAGAGGTCAATCAGCACAGGCTAAGTACAGTTTTACTGACCTTTACTCATACAATAAGAACAACATTTCATTTCCCACACCCCTGCATTCAAGTGATTTGTAACCCAACCCCAGCCAAAATCTATCACTTGAGAACACAGCTCTGTTTGCTGGATACCTAGGTAGATTAGGTGTGAATGTAAATACACTCTGATCCTGAAGCCTTTCCCCCAGCCTCCAGCTCATCACTAGCTGTCAGGGAGAGCTCATTTAGACTTTGCTTACAAATCATCATTTGAAATTATTAGGTTGGCCAACATTACTGAAATGAATGCAGTGACATTGTCATAAAAATCAGCTGTATAAGGAAGCTAGTCTATGTTCATACTTTTGAAATCTATTATACTTTTTCAGATCTATGTATGTTATCATACACTGTATATGCTTTTAAAGTGTGTATTAATGTTTCAATTTCAATTCAAATTTCCAAACAGTCACTAAATTGGCATGTTCCAGAGTAGCAGCCGTGTTAGTCTGTATCTGCAAAAAGAACAGGAGTACTTGTGGCACCTTAGAGACTAGCACATTTATTTGAGCATAAGTTTTTGTGGGCTACAGCCCACATCATCGGATGCGTAGAATGGAACATATAGTGAGGAGATATATATATACATACAGAGAACATGAAAAGGTGGAAGTTGCCTAACCAACTCTAAGAGGCTAATTAATTAAGATGAGCTATTCTCAGCAGGAGAAAAAAAACTTTTGTAGTGATAATCAAGATGACCCATTTAAGATAGTTTGACAAGAAGGTGAGGATACTTAACGTGGGGAAATAGAGTCAATGGGTATAATGGCTCAGCCATTCCCAGTCTCTATTTAAGCCTAAATCGATTGTATCTAGTTTGCATATTAATTCAAGTTCAGCTGTTTCTCGTTGGCGTTTGTTATGGAAGCTTTTCTGTTGCAAAATTGCCACCTTTAAATCTGTTACTTAATGGCCAGAGAGGTTGAAGTGTTCTCCTACTGGTGTTTGAATGTTATAATTCCTGACATCTGATTTGCATCCCATTTATTCTTTTGCATAGAGACTATCCGGTTTGGCCAATGTACATGGCAGAGGGACAATGCTGGCACATGATGGCATATATTACATTGGTAGATGTGCAGGTGAACGAGCCCCTGATGGCGTGGCTGATGTGATTAGGTCCTATGATGGAGTCCCTTGAATAGATATGTGGACAGAGTTGGCATCGGGCTTTGTTGCAAGGATAGGTTCCTGGGTTAGTGTTTTTGTTGTGTGGTGTGTGGTTGCTGGTGAGTATATGCTTCAGATTGCGGGGGCTGTCTGTAAGCGAGGACAGGTCTGTCTCCCAAGATCTGTGAGAGTGAGGGGTCATCTTTCAGGATAGGTTGTGGTTTAGGATAAAAGAGGTAAAAAACAAGGGTGATGTCGTGCTAGGAATCTACTACAGGCCACCTAACCAGGTGGATGAGGTGGATGAGGCTTTTTTTAAACAACAAAATCATCCAAAGCCCAAGATTTGGCGGTGATGGGGGACTTCGACTATCCAGATATATGTTGGGAAAATAACACAGCAGGGCACAGACTATAAAATAAGTTCTTGGACTGCACTGTAAACAACTTTTTATTTCACAAGCTTGTAAAAGCTACTGGGTGGAAGCTGATCTAGATTTGATTTTAACAAATAGGGAGGAACTGGATGAGAATTTGAAAGTAGAAGGAAGCTTGAGTGAAAGTGATCATGAAATCATAGAGTCTGCAATTCTAAGGAAGGGTAGAAGGGAGTACAGCAAAATAGAGACAATGGATTTCAGGAAGGCGGATTTTGGTAAGCTCAGAGAGCTGATAGGTAAGGTCCCATGGGAATCAAGACTGAGGGGAAAAACAACTGAGGAGAGTTGGCAGTTTTTCAAAGGGATACTATTAAGGGCCCAAAAGCAAGCTATTCCGATGGGTAGGAAAGACAGAAAATGTGGCAGACCACCTTGGCTTAAACACAAGATCTTGCATGACCTACAAAATAAAAAGGAGTCATATAAAAAATGGAAACTAGGTTAAGATTAGAAAGACAAAGGCACAAAATGAGCTCAAACTAGTTATGGGAATAAAGGGAAACAAGAAGACTTTTTATCAATACATTAGAAGCAAGAGGAAGACCAAGGACAGGGTAGGCTCACTGCTCAGTGAGGAAGGAGAAACAGTAACAGGAAACTTGGAAATGGCAGAGATACTTAATGACTTCTTTCTTTCGGTCTTCACTGAGAAGTCTGAAGGAATGTCTAACATAGTGAATGCTTATGGGAAGGGGGTAGGTTTAGAAGATAAAATAAAAAAAGAGCAAGTTAAAAATCACTTAGAAAAGTTAGATGCCTGCAAGTCACCAGGGCCTGATGAAATGCATCCTAGAATACTCAAGGAGTTAATAGAGGAGGTATCTGAGCCTCTAGCTATTATCTTTGGAAAGTCATGGGAGACGGGAGAGATTCCAGAAGACTGGAAAAGGGCAAATATAGTGCCCATCTATAAAAAGGGAAATAAAAACAACCCAGGAAACTACAGACCAGTTAGTTTAACTTCTGTGCCAGCGAAGATAATGGAGCAAGTAATTAAAGAAATCATCTGCAAACACTTGGAAGGTGGTAAGGTGATAGGAAATAGCCAGCATGGATTTGTAAAGAACAAATTTTGTCAAACCAATCTGATAGCGTTCTTTGATAGGATAACGAGCCTTGTGGATAAGGGAGAAGCAGTGGATGTGGTATACCTAGACTTTAGTAAGGCATTTGATACGGTCTCGCATGATATCCTTATCGATAAACTAGGCACATACAATTTAGATGGGGCTACTATAAGGTGGGTGCAAAACTGGCTGGATAACCATACTCAGAGAGTAGTTATTAATGGCTCCCAATCCTGCTGGAAGGTTATAACAAGTGGGGTTCTGCAGGAGTCTGTTTTGGGACTGGCTCTGTTCAATATCTTCATCAACGACTTAGATGTTGGCATAGAAAGTATGCTTATTAAGTTTGCAGACGATACCAAACTGGGAGAGATTGCAACTGCTTTGGAGGACAGGGTCAAAATTCAAAATGATCTGGACAAATTGGAGAAATGGTCTGAGGTAAACAGGATGAAGTTTAACGAAGACAAATGCAAAGTGCTCCACTTAGGAAGGAACAATCAGTTTCACACATACAGAATGGGAAGAGACTGTCTAGGAAGGAGTATGGCAGAAAGAGATATAGGGGTCATAGTGGACCACAAGCTAAATATGAGTCAACAGTGTGATACTGTTGCAAAAAAAGCAAACGTGATTCTGGGATGCATTAACTGGTGTGTTGTAAAAAAAACACGAGAAGTCATTCTTCTGCTCTACTCTGCGCTGGTTAGGCCTCAACTGGAGTATTGTGTCCAGTTCTGGGCACCACATTTCAAGAAAGATGTGGAGAAATTGGAGAGGGTCCAGAGAAGAGCAACAAGAATGATTAAAGGTCTTGAGAACATGACCTATGAAGGAAGGCTGAAAGAATTGGGTTTATTTAGTTTGCAAAAGAGAAGACTGAGAGGGGACATGATAGCAGTTTTCAGGTATCTAAAAGGGTGTCATCAGGAGGAGAGAGAAAACTTGTTCACCTTAGCCTCTAATGATAGAACAAGAAGCAATGGGCTTAAACTGCAGCAAGGGAGATTTAGGTTGGACATTAGGAAAAAGTTCCTAACTGTCAGGGTAGTTTAACACTGGAATAAATTGCCTAGGGAGGTTGTGGAATCTCCATCTCTGGAGATATTTAAGAGTAGGTTAGATAAATGTCTATCAGGGATGGTCTAGACAGTATTTGGTCCTGCCATGAGGGCAGGGGACTGGACTCGATGACCTCTCAAGGTCCTTTCCAGTCCTAGAGTCTATCTTTGATGATGCACTGGAGAGGTTTTATTTGGGGGCTGAAGATAATGGCTAGTGGCGTTCTGTTATTTTCTATGTTGGGCCTGTCTTGTAGTAAGTGACTTCTGGGTACTCTTCTGGCTCTGTCAATCTGTTTTTTCACTTCAGTTGGTGGGTATTGTAGTTTTAAGAATGCTTGATAGGTGTTTGTCTCTGTCTGAGGGATTGGAGCAAATGAGGTAGTATCTTAGAGCTTGGCTGTAGACAATGGATCATGTGGTATGTCCTGGATGGAAGCTGGAGGCATGTAGGTAAGTATAACAGTCAGTAGGTTTCCAGCATAGGGTGGTGTTTATGTGACCATCACTTATCAGCACAGTAGTGTAAAGGAAATGGATTGCTTGTGTGGATTGGTCTAGGCTGAGGTTGATGCTGGGATGGAAATTGTTGAAATCATGGTGGAATTCCTCAAGGATTTCTTTTCCATGGTCCAGATGAAAGAAAATGTCATCAGTTTAGAGTAGGGGCATTAGGGGACCAGAGCTAAGGAAGCGTTGTTCTAAGTAAGCCATAAAAATGTTGGCATACTGTGGGCCATGAGGGTAACCATAGCAGTGCTGCTGACTTGAAGGTATATATTGCCCCCAAACGTGAAATAGTTGTGGGTGAGGACAAAGTCACAAAGTTCAGCCACCCGGTTTGGCATGTAACTAGTTCACAAAACGGGGCGGGAGGGTTGGGGAAATTCAGGGGCGTGTACACTCCCCTTAGGGGGGTGTAGGGAAATCACTGGACCCTGCTCAGCGCTGTTCCAGTCACTTCCCTGCACAGGGAACAACACGGTGGCATTAGCCACGGCTGGGAGCCTGTCGGTGCCAGGCACGGGGGAGGATCCCAAAGCCCCCTCCCTTCTGCCATGCCAACCTGCCGGCCAGCTCCATTCGGAGCAGGAGGGACCGTGTCTTCCGGCAGCACCCAGAATGTCTAGCACGCAGCCTGGGGCTGCGGAGCCGGGGCCGCTCGCTCGCCCACCCGCCCTGCCTCCTCCCGACCGGAGCCGGGCGGGCAAGGGGGGTTGTTTGCCCGGGGGTGGGGCTGTCCCGGCCAAGGAGAGTTGAGCAGACGGCAGAGCTCAGCCCCATAGATATGCCGTGTGCCGAGGAAGCCCGGAACCGCCCTGGCTCCTGCCCACCCCTAGGGAGCGCTGCCCCGCTCCGCCGGCAGGGTAGTGCGGGGAGGCTCGAGCAGGGCTTGCCCTGTGCCCCAGGAGAGCTGTCCTTCCCTGCTCCCGGGCGCCCAGCCAGCGGGACTCCCGGCGCGGGGGGACTCTCCGGTTGGAGGCGCCTTCGCCAATCAGCTGCCCTGGCGGAGGAGCCGCTCCCGCGGCGGGGCTGGGCGTATGCACTGGGCTGAGCCGGAGCCGGGCGCTGATCAGCAGCTGTTGCTATTTTCCTCCGGTGGCTCTCGGGGCAGCAGCTGGGCGGCGCTGGGAGCGCAGGGCCACTGAGGAGCTGCTGGGGGAGCGCAGCGGGCTCGGGCGCCCAGGGAGCCGCTCCGGGCGGTGTGTGGGACGCAGCGCCTAGGCCGGCTGGGTACCCGCGATGGCCTCAGAGGAGTGCCGCTCCCCGGTGGGGCTGGACTGCTGCAGCTGCTGCCTGGATCTGGCCAACCGCAGCGGCCTGGAGGAGGGGGCCGGGGGCGAGAACAACAACCTGGGCAGCCCCACGGTGAGCAACTTCCGGCAGCTGCGGGCGCAGCTAGTGTGCGAGAACCTGAACGCCGACAAGCTGAGCAGCATCATGAGGCAGGACTCGCTGGAGCCGGTGGTGCGGGACCCCTGCTATCTGCTCAACCAGGGCATCTGCAATAGCAACATCGACCAGACCCTGCTCTCCATCCTGCTCTTCTTCCACAGGTGGGGCCGGGCGGGGCGCCCTGCGGGTCCCCTTCCCTGCGCCGGGCGGGGCGAGCCAGGATCCCCTCTTTGGCTGGCCAGGGCGCACAGCTCCTCCCGGAGTGGGGCCCAAGGAAGCCCTGGGCCCACAGAGCTTGGGGACCGGGGGCTTTGGTACATCTCCATGGCACGGTCTGCCTCCTTAGGTACCTGCCGACCTTTTCGAAAGTGCCTCTCGGTGGCCCGTGTCCGCTGAGTTGTCCCGGATCGGGGGTGCGGCAGGAGCTGATCCAGCGCCCCAGCCTTCTCGCTCTAGCCTGGGCTTAGCACTGTGAAGATCACTTCGGGCAGGGGAGAAGAGCCAAGGAGTGGGGAGGCCGCTGATCTGGCGAGCCCGGGAGGGAACTGTGGGTGGCCGATCTGGGCCCAGGGGCGTGAGTTATTGTTTTGAGTCGGCCACGGGGGATCTCTGGGATGGATGCCCGGCAGCCTGTCGGCTGGAAGCTCTGGGGCATTGCGTGTATGCAGGCGGCTGTCAGATCCTCTGGATGAGGTTACTGTCAGGCTCCCTCCTACGCACTGGACACCTGTGTGATTCCCGGGACATGGCGCGCCTGCCTCCAGTCATGCGGCCAGGCCCTCCCTGCTGCTCAGAGCTGGGCTTGGCTCTCGGACCCGCCGCTCCATAAAGGTGCTGGCTGTGACCGCGGCTAGCTCTATCCTAAATCTCCTCCATGCCGCACCTCACCACCTGCTGGGGGAGGGGGAACTAAGGGACACAGCAGGAGTGAGTGGCAGAGCTGGGGAGTAAAACCCAGGAGTCCAGGCTATCCGCTGCCTGCTCTGGCAGCTGGTCTGCAACCTCTCTGTGTGCTCTCTGTTCTCTGATGAAGTGGGTTATATCCCACGAAAGCTTATGCCCAAATACAGTTGTTAGGCTCTAGGGTGCCACAAGGACTCCTCCTTGTTTTCTCTGTGCTCAGGGCCGGCGCTTCCATTTAGGTGGCCTAGGCAATTGCCTAGGGCACCAGGATTATTGGTGGGTGGCATTTTGCTGGAGGGGGCTGCAGGCAGCTCCGGTGGAGCTGCCGCAGTCGTGCCTGCGGACGGTTTGCTGCTCCCGCAGCTCCAGGGGACCTCTCGCAGGCACCTCTGCGGCAGCTCCACCGGAGCTGCGGACCAGCGGACCCTCCGCAGGCACGACTGCGGCAGCTCCATTGGAGCCGCGGGACCAGGGCACGGGGCAGCGAAATTGCCGTGCGCCTAGGGCGCTAAAACCCCTAGCATGGGTCCTGTCTGTTCCCTGATCAAACTGCCTTGGCCAGAGTGATATTTCTGGGTTTGAAAGGGGAATTCCCAAGCGGATGTGGGTCCAACTGTAGTAACTAAGTCAGCCCTGAGCAAAGGTGTTTTACAGCCAGTCTGTGCGCTCCCGGGGCCCCGGCCTGGTGGTCTGTGATCAGGGCTTCTTGGCTGAGCAGAGATGGGGCTGACCAAGTCCCCTCTCTGTATGCATGTGGGTGCCTTGCACCCCTCTGCCCTCTGCAAAACAGCATCACTGCCCCACTAAGGCAGTTGGATCATAACCTTAGGAGTTTCCTCTGGGAACCCGAGAACTGGGCGATGATCCTCAGAGACTGGCGAGAGAGGGGAAAATACCTGGGGGAGGGTGAGATATAAGGAGAGTTACATGTGACAGCCCCGGAGGGAGCTGTGGCTGTTTTGCAGGCTGTGTCTGGAGCGGTAGGGAAGGTGGTCTGTCATGGGGAGGGGGAGTGGTGGCACTTCCTGCTATCTGCCTCTGCTAGGGGCGGTGGGAATTGCACACACAGAGCCATCTGCCCTGACTCAGCACTTCCTTTGAAGATCATTAGCTCTTTAACCCTCCTGTGAGGGAGCTGGTTTCCTTTATACAGTCTGAGGCACAGGTAGGGCCGGAATTTGTCCAAGCTCCATTAGGCCAGGGTGCTGTATCATTCCTGGGATCTCACCTGAAGGAAAGGGGAATCAGGGCTGAGCCGTCTGCTTTGCTGCGTCCTCAGGGGGTTTTTAGGGATGGACTAGTGGTGCTTGGTGGTGCAAGTGTGTGATGGGTTGGTGTGTGGGGAGCATTACAGCTTCCCCTGGAACCCTACAAGCCTGCTCACACCCTCACTAGCAACTGAGTTAATGGGGGCCTGGCTTTGTGTTCACTATAGGGTCTGGGGGATGTTCCACTCCCACAGCAACCTGCTGTGAGTAAGTCAGAGTTGGGTGATGTGCATATTTGTGCTCCTGCACACTGGCATCTGGGTACTGCCTGTGCAGCAACCTCCCCCTCATGCCTGCTTACATCTGTGTGCACATGCATTCCTACGTGTACACTTACAGGTACACACACGCAACCCGGCACAAACCTGCACTAAGGGTTACACGCTTACACAAACACGTGTAAACTTGTACATTCATATGCACATGCTTGCACGTGTCAATGTACATATGAATACATTGTGGCACACACACCTGCACAACGTACGCAAGCAGCCATGTGCAAAGCTGCACGCACACATGCATGTTTCCACCCCAAACCACTGTGCACGTGGCTTCCCATGCCTGTTGCCATCTTGCTATTGCCTGGTGGAGTTGGCGGAGTTGGCAGCCAGTCAGACACTGAGGCAGGCTGCTTGTTCAGAGCCACCCTAGTGGAGTTCCTCTTCCTGGCGCTTACATAAGAGGGGCTGGTGCTCAGGTGGCAAAGGCAGGAGCTGGGCTGGGAGCCAAGGCGAGAGGCATTCCTGCCCACGCCCTAATGAGCGTGCCTGCAGGAGGCGGGAGCTGCCTCTCCTCCATCACAAAACCAATCAAGAGGAGAACAGCAGGGAGAAGAGTGAGTTCTCTCTCCCCGGGGAAACTGCCATCTCATAAACCCATGAGTATCCTGGCCAGGGAAGGGAAATGAGACACCAAATCCAGAGAGCACTGCCTGGGCCCCTGGTGGCTCAGTGTAGCCCCACCACGTAAGGAGCAGGGTCTGGGCATTGCCAGCAGCTCTCGGCATCACACTGAATATTGCTTCTACTCACTCTGCTTCATGCTCACTGCTGTTTAGATGGGAGGATGGTTGATGGTTACTACAGGACATGCCTAGGAGCAGGACTCCTGGGTTCCATTGCTGCTCACTTACTGGCAGCCTTGGCCCAGTTTTTTATCCTCACGAAATCTCAGCTTCCTCTTCTCTAACACTGGGACGATGATCTTGACTCCTCTCCCAAGGGGCTATGAGGCTCAGTTTGTTCCTGTGTATAGCATGTGGATAGCAGGACAAAGCATTCCTAGAGTGCACTGCCTCTCTGACCAGGCCGTCTTTACCAGGAAGGCCTGTCAGCAGCAGAACATTCAGGATGAGCAGTAAGGTTTATGGATACACGACGCCTGCCCTTGGGTAAACTCAGGCAGGAGACAAGGCGGGCACAGGAGTCAGTCAAAGTGGAGTAGAGAGGCCCAAGCAGTGGAGCTGGGATCCAGATCGTGGGGGAGGAGCTGGATCTGCCCGGGATGGAGAGAGCTCCTGCGACCATGTCTGCAGTGGGGCAGTTCAGTTCTAAGTGTCTGTTCCCATCCATGCTCAAGAGAGCCCCCTATGTACAGCACTCTCAGCCTGGTGCTGGGATGGCTGTGCCCAGGTCCCTCAGCCCAGATTCTCAAATGGAGACCAGCTCTTTCCAGCATTGATTTCAGTGGAAGTTAGGGCCTCAATTAAATCTCTTTGAGCATCGAGGCCCACCAGCCTGGGAAGTGCTAGCCAGGCCTCATTGCTCTGTCATGGGCATGATGCTTCCCTATGTGTTGCATGTGCGCATCTTCCTCAGCTGCATAGCCTGGCTGCTGTGGCTAGGGCGGGCATTCACAGCTCTGCCAAGCAGGTGTGAAAACCTGGAGACTAAGCAGGGAGCCCTGATTTGTTTCACACCCATGTGCACAGATGTGTCATTGAGGGCATGAGGCTGTTCCCTGGCCTGTGGCTCTGATTGTGCAGGAGAAGAGCTCAGCAGCCAGTCGCCTCCCTGCTTGTGCAGCTCCACCCAGATCACTCATCCCAGACCCAGCTGAGTCTGACTGACTGTGCAGGCAGCAGCATGGTGGGGTGGAGGGGCAGCATCACCCCTTGAGACACTTATGACCACATGACTAGTGGTGGACAGTGGAGTCTCAGCCCAGCTCTGACCACTGGCTTTCTTTGAGTTGTTTCAGGTGGTTTGGGGGAAGGGTTTAAGCTGGAGCCCAGGCAGCTGGGTGGCAGCATGGAGCTGGGAATTGGGTCCCCAGGCCAGCCTTAAGTCACACACACTCTTGTTACAAGCCAAGCTAGTGTTTAGCACTTCTTCCCCCAGCCCCTCCACACAGCATTGGGCTGCTGTGCCCCTTTTACAGGGGGTGGGCAAGCTGACCTGAGACTGCCTCTGGCTCAGTGTATGCCCCCACCAGTTCTGCACCTCTAGGGCTCAGGGACTCTGGCTCACTTGATTGGTTTCCCCTGGATATCACAGAGGCCTGGATATGCTATGGCTGGCTCCACTGTCCTGGCTTCTGGCTCCCAACCCAGAGCCAGGCCCTGGGCTTGGCTCTCTGAGGGTCCTGGATCTGCTGCTGTTGCAACACCCTGTTCTCACTCCAGCTCCTTAGAGTAATTAATGCCACCTGGGCCTTTTGTAAGGCGCTAAGGGGAGAGAGCACAAAGGTTGCAATGCAGCAAGAAGCAAGTGGATGCCAGTTTGGGAGCTGCGCACACAGTGCAGGGAGGGGATGGTCCTTGGAGAGACACTTATCCCAGCAGGATTGTGTGCTCAGCTCTAAGTGATATAGAACCCAAAGGATAATGAGAAATGTGAGGGAATTGAGAGACAAGCAACAAGAATGATCCAAGGGACAGAGGGACTGGAGCAGAAACCTGAAGAAAGCTAAATGTGTCAAATCAGCCAGTGAGAGTGAGTGTGTGTATGTGAGTGTCTCCAGAGAGGTGAGGATAAAACTGTGCAAAGGAAGTTGAGACTGAGACCAGAGTTAGATTGTGGAACTGTCTCCCAAAATCAGGGATGGAAGCCTCCTCCTTGGAGATAATACAAACTGCCCTGAACAGAGTCTGGATGATAGACTGCAGGAGTGAGATGTAACAGGACTTTGACATCTCTGAGCCTAGGTTGCAGCTAAGATATAATCAGTGTGTAGAGCCATTAGCCCTTAGATCACTGGTGTTTTCCAGCCCCCAGCTAGGTTAGGGTGTGTTCAGTGCATGTCTGCAGTCTCCAAAGGGCCGAACTGTCCATTTCTGCAACAGCACATGGGGTGTGAGAGGGCTGGGGTGTCCGGTGCTTCTCTGATGTGCTCACTTGGTGGCCAGCTTTTGCAGGGTGAGCTGCACCACTTGCTCCCATCCCCTTTCTGCAGCTTGGGTCCCACTGAGGGTAGTATGCAGGACGAGATGGGCAGGGGTAGCAGCGTTTAAAGGGCAGCACGGAGCTGTTAGGACTGGGACAGCTAGAGAGCACATTCCAGTAAGACAGTGGGGGGGTTGGCTGTGTGGCTGGGGGCGGGGGGGGGGGAAGGAAAGAGAACGTGTGTGGGGACGAGCTGGAGTCTGCTGTGTTCGGTAAGTGGCTGTTGTTCCTGTTTGCTACTGCACTCCAGGAGCCTCGGCTGGCCTTCCCAAATGACCGCAGGAAGGACCCTGCGCCTCCCAGCCCGGCTTCCTAAATCCAGCCCCGCCTCCGCTGGCCGGAGGGGAACGCAAGGGGCGGGGAACGGGTCTGGCTAGGGCAGTGCCCAGCCCAGCAGCGTGAGCAAGGCCGGTTCCCCACGGCTGGTGCTGGCGCCGCCTCGTGTCCCGTTCAGCTCAGCTCCCGGGGTTGGGGCTGCTGGGGCGGGGCTCCTGGCACATGGGGAGCCAGGTGCAGAGGCTGCTTATTCAACAGGGCGGTCCCTACCGGGGCGGGGCGCTGATTGGTGGAGGCCGGGATGCCGGCCGGGGTGGGCGGCACGTGTACAGCATGCGGGGGCGGGAGACGGGAGCGCTGAGGGGCGGGGCTGGCCTGTGACAGGCAGCTGGGGCTGGGCGAATGTCAGCTCCGTGCTCTGCACTATACCCACCCCTCTACAGCACTGCATGCCTAACAGCACACTGTGGATGCTGTGCACGCCCTTCCACATGCTGCACACAGCAGAGCACACTGAACATTAACAGCATATCGTGCACACAGCACACTATGCACGGCACACATAACACAAACCACAGTGGAATCACCCCTCCACACAACACATCTATAGCATCATGCACAGTACATACTACACTGCACACTACATACATTACACATGCTACCCATTACAGATGGCACATTGCACAAAACTGCACAGTCTCTGCTACACTGTGTGCCACAACATGCAGTGCCCCAGTGCACATCCAGCTCAATCCACTGTGCACACTAAACCAGACCACTTACTGTACAGTATAAAGCACTGCACCCAGATGCAGGCACAACTCAGGATATGCCAAACAACACACCGCACAGTGTAAAAACTACACGTACCATATTCTGCACCCACCATGCAACACGAGACACTGGACATGGGTATAGAGACACGCCTATACACACTCAGTATTTCAGTACACACCTCGTACTCTGTACAACAGACCAAAACCAGGCCTGCATTCTACTAGCAGCCAATAGCCCTGTCATTGCAGCAATTCCACATGTATGCATCTCATGGGGATCACCACTGGTGGCGCCTCTTGCTGGCCAAGTTCTGGTCAGGCATTGTGCCCTCCTGGCTTTTTCTCGTCCTCTTGTGCTGCAGCCCCTCTCGCTCCGAACCGCAGCCTCCTCTTTGTGACTTGGCCCTCCGGCCGGGTCACCATATGTGTTCCCTCCTTCCAGGGTATCTTGATGAACAGGTTCAGGCAGTCTACCTGCTCACTGCCCCATCAGTGCTTCTTCGTTAGCAACTGGTAGGGGGACCCAGACCTGGCCGCTGCGCCCGTCCCGGCTCAGGGGCCCTTCCAGTGGCAGCCAGGATTTGAGCTACCCCAGACCTTGCTGCTTTTCCCCTGAGCCTTGCCTACCTCTCTGGCCCACCCCCTTCTCTGGACTCGCCAAGCCACACTCCCTCCTCCCAGGGACTGTAGGTAACTTGCCTCTAGCCCCTGGCACCCCTCCCTTCTCCGAGGGAGTGACTGGACACAGGGCTGGCGCTACCATTTATGCAGCCTAGGCAATCGCCTAGGGCGCCAGAATAATTGGTGGGCGCCATTTTGCCAGAGGGGGCGGCAGGCGGCTCCGGTGGAGCTGCCGCAGTGGTGCCTGTGGAGGGTCCGGTGCTCCGCGGCTCCGGTGGAGCTGTCGCAGTCGTGCCTGCGGACGGTCGGCTGCTCATGCGGCTCCAGTGGACCGCCCGCAGGCATCACTGCGGCAGCTCCACCGGAGCCACAGAGCACCGGACCCTCCGCAGGCACCACTGTGGCAGCTCCACCGGAGCCGCGGGATCAGCGCTGGGGGCGGCGAAATTGCCGTCTGCCTAGGGCACTCAAACCCCTAGCGCCGGTCCTGACTGGAGACTCCTTCTCTCCAGCCCCTTCTGTTGCCAGCTTGCTGCCTATTTCCGCCCAGCTGAGCCTATTCTTCAATCCCTGCTCCCTGGCTCCTTCCCCATGTGCAGCCTGGGCATTAATTGGCCCCCATAGCCATCTTAGCCCTTCTAGGCCTTGCATGGGGCAAACACCCTGTCACAATGAACACTATAGCAATAATGGCCCAAGTCACGGGTGAGGGACGGCGGGGGAGGAAATGTGAGAGATACCTGGCTAAGGAATCTGCTGCTTGCCCTTTAAATTGCCCAGACTCCTGCAGGGGGCACGTAGTGCTTTGCTCCATAGTTCCATTTTCCTGGGCAGCGCTCTCTGGCTGGAGATGCCCTTCATAGCCGGGCTGGCAGAGTTGGAGCTAAGAGCCAGGCCCCTGGGTAACAGTGAAGAGCTGATCCTGGTTAGCTAGGGGTGTGCACGGGCATGGTGGTTCCCTAGATCTGGGTTCTGGTTTGGCCCGTTACAGTCAGAGGACTCCCTGGCCCCTTTCTTAGATGATTCTAACAATGCATGATTCACCCTAGGGCTGGGATACACCCCCCAAACTGCAGGCTGTGTGCTAACGGCACACTGTGCGCACAGCCCCTTCCCCTCTAGTTGTGTTAATGTTACCAGGGCAAATAAAGCCACTTGCCCCCTGACACCTTGTGTGCCTTTCTGGGGCACTGAACCCATTGTGCTATGAGGGGGAGTTCCCCAGAATAACCCAAGTTCCTGTAAGTTCCAGCAGGATGGTAGGAGTGTTAAAGGGCTGGCACTGTATTTGTTTTATACCTGGAAACCTTACAAAGGCCATTTGTTTCCCCCCACAGCCTGGCATTTTCTTCTGCCAGGATTCAGCTGGTTCGAATTCTGCGCTCCTCCCAGCATAATCCCAACCACCGGGAGTGTGGGGCCTGGGGATCTATGCAACAGCTCCCCCAGAGAACCCCACTAACCCCTGGCATGATAGCAGGCACCTAGAGCTGTATCCACTGTGAATCCCCCTGCAGAGGCGAGACCCAGCACATGCCGCCAGAAGGCGGAACGGCACAGACACCTAGGGGGAGAGGAACGATACAGCTGTGTGCCCCTCCACATGTGAGATAATAAATGACCTTTGCACACAATCCAGGGGGGTCAGGGAGCAGCTATAAAGCTTTAATTGGCTCAGATCACCTGGAGGAACTGTGAGCAAGCCATGCCAGCTAAAGTCACCCTGTCTATTTATACCACCCCTATCGAGACTGTATCTGAGCACACACAGCCATTAACTAACATATCACCACACCACCCACACGCAGCTTGCCCAAGGTCGCCCAAGGAGCCAGGAATGATCATCTCACAGCCTATGTCGGCCCCTTAGCCACAGGGACAGCCTTGTTCTCATGTGGCCACCCTGCCCCTCCCATGCTGAGTTCCTTGCTTGCTGTTGGGCATTGTGTATTTAGATGTGTATTGAGGGGGAGAGATGAGTACACCCAGTGTGTGGGCCCAGCACATGGAGGAAATACATTGAGCTAAACTAATAGCCTCTCCCTGCACCACATTGCATGGGTAACCTAGTGACAGGCAGAAGGAGAGCCTGGCACCAGAATCAACCTGGCTGCAAACTTGGGCCCTGCTGTGTCCATGCCCTGCAGCTGGAAGGCTGGTCTTGGGGCTAAAGCACTGGGCTGCCATTCAAGAGCCCCAGGTGCAATTCTGGCTCTGCCACTGACTTCCCCAGTGACCTTGGGCAAGTCACTTTCCCTCTCTGTGCTCAGCGCCCAATATGTCGGACATGGGAAGAAGCTGCTTCCCCTGGTGGTGGGTGCTGCAGGCTGGTCAGTGATGTCTGTGGAGTGTTTGGTCATATAGCTATGGGGGTCGCAGAAATGCCTAGAGGCTCATGCTGCTCTGTGGGAGCTTGTGGGGTCCCTTCCCCAGGTGATGAAGCTAAGCTCTTCTGGGTGGAGGGCTGGGGGGTGTTGTCGATTTTTGGTCATATCATCTCCAGGCACTTTTCCTGCACTAATGAACTTTGTCTCGCTGGGTGGGTGACCTGTGGCTGACACTCAGTGTCTGGAGGTCCCGGGCCAACACCTGTCTTTGTCACTCACTTGCTGTGAGGACATGGCTGAGTCATTTACAGCCCCTGTGCTGTGGGTGCCCCAGGGTAAAGGTGCTTTGAAATCCCTGGCTGGACAGGCCCCAGGTGAGGGGGACATCATTCTGCTCAGGTTTCAGACAAGGAAATGGAGGCCTAGAGAGGAAGTGATTACAGTGTGCATGGGGGCATACAGTTGTGTTTACTTAACAGCTGCGGCAGAAATCCCATAGCAAAGCTGCTCTTGTTTGCCCATTGCCATGGTCTCTGCAGGCTGCCCCCCCACCCACCCCCCGCAGCTGCAAGGACGCATGGAAGAGGGGGAACGAAGCTTTGTCGGGACTTGAACCCAGAGACAGCAACATGCTAAGGAACTTCAGGGAGGGGTGTGCAGAGGGAGGGGAGTCATCTCTGCTGCCCCAACCACCCTTGAGCAATGAGAGGTCCTGAACTGAGCTCCAGGGGAGCACAAGTCCCCCTCAGCTGTGCCCAGAGTGTGTCGAAGGACAGAGCCCCCTAGTCTGTCTGCATGTGCTGGAGACATCATGGGCCTAATTCTCCACTGCTTGCATCTCATGTGTAGTGCCAAGTGGGTGTCCGTGCTCCACAGGGCTTCACACCCACTTTACAATGGTGCAGGGCACTGGGGAATCCGGTTCAATACATCTAGGCCCCCCTGGATCTCAGCCTCAGTGAAGATTAATAAGAACGAGTATTTCACTTTTCCATTCCAGCAGGGTCCAGCGGTCCCTCTCAGAATTGGGACCCCATGTGCTAGGTGCTGTACAAACACAGATGAAATGCTGGCACAGACACTGCAGAGGTCCACCAGAGAGCATGCAGAGCCAATTTCCCACCCTAGCCCATTGTTCCTTTGCCCTTTCTCTGTCTAGTTTACAGGGTTTGTTGGCTTGAAGGAAATGGTTCTGGGATGCAAATATAGATGCATCAGGTGACAGTGGTGGAAAAGGAGATCTGCCCCTCCCCCAGATTTGCATAGATTGTGCAGATTTAGGACAAGCCCATGTGAGGACATTTGTATAAAGTCAAGCACTGGCCAGTTCGTTTTAGCTCTACTAAAAATATCCTGGAGGAAAGCGGAGCTGCCGATGCCTCACAGCATCAGGTTCACAACCAGAAAGGACTTTATGTATAGGGACCCTTTTGCTTGAAACTTTGTCTACGCAGTCCCTTGGCAAGTCAGGGATGGATGGGCTAGAGCCAGGCACAGTAGTGTCAGCATCTCTGAGTCCCAGCAATACACCACAGGACTTGGCAGGTATGCTCCCTGCTTGGGTGCCCCCCACCCCAGCTCTGACCTGCAGCTTCCATGCTATCCTAGCCCCGAGCTGCTCCCCCCAGCTCTGCTGATGCACCTAAATCCTCACTTGCAGCTCATGCCCCCTACTAGTCCAGCCCTGGCTCCCCACATACAGCTTGGCTTACAACCCTCAATCCTGATCTTCTACATCCTCTGCTACTACAGTGCTGGGCTCGCCCATGGAGCTCTGCTGATGCCTCTCAGACCCAGTTCTCCCCCCTCCCCCCCCGCCCACACCAGTCCTCAGCAGAGGTTGCTTGCTCTGCTCAAGCGTGTGGACAAACAAGCAGTTGTAAACTCAGGCAAATGAGATGACATTTGTCAGCATTTGCAGAGGCTACCGCTGTGCTAAGTGTTGCTATTACTGCAGGATTTCAATGCTGCTCCCCAGAGAGCTGCTACTCCTCCTGGGTCTGTAATCCTGTGTCCTGCCAACAGGGCCTGCAGCATGTTGGAACAGCCCTGCAATGTCTGGGACTTGTGGTGCTGTGAGAGCTTCCTAGGAGGGTTGCCAGCCCACAGCTCCACCTCGGCCCCGACAGATCTATAATAACACCACCACTCGGCACATCCCCTCCATAGGTGGGAGTCTGCTATGGGTCGCTGCCCCTTACAGAGGGGGAAACTGAGGCATGGGGTGGGCAAAGGGACACATGGAAGGTTACGGGTCGGTGGTGGAGCCAGGAAAGAGCCCAGTAATGCCGACTACCAGCCCTGTGCTTTAACTGATAGACCATGGCTGGAATGTTTTTACTGTGATGCAGCAAGAACCACCCTGCTGCTCCTATGGTGCAGCTTGGAAATCGCAACATGTTGCCCATCCGCGCAGCTGGGCCCCCTCAGCAGCAGCCCCCAGGGCAGGCCAGCATCCGGGAGATTAGGAATTGCACTGTCACTGAGGCTATGAATAGAGTCTAGCGCAAGCAGTGTGCAAGCCGTGGCATGGGGGATGTGGCTACAGATGGATCACATTGTGCTGGGGAGTGGGAAAGTGCCACGCCATTTGGGATGGACGTAGGCAGAGAGTGCTAGCTGACAAATGAGTGGTTGTGTGTTAGCGCTGCTCGTCACCCATGACAGCCACTGCTACCGCCCCTGGCGCTCATCTGTTATCCTGTGAAAGAACCAGGCCTCAGGCTTGCTTGGCAAGGGGAGAGGACTCTGCCCAGGAAGGCAGCGGGTGCTGGGTGTACCGAGCACAGCTCATCTCTCTGACTTCCCAGGAACTTTGCAACTGTTTGGTTTGGCCTGTGTTGGAGGCAGGCCCAGCGCAGTGGAGCTGGAGTGTGGATTGGGTACAAAGCCGCTTCTGGGTCTAGGCATTGGCTTGGTTTCTTCTGTGTGGGGGTGGAAGGTTGCTGCTAGATAGGCACAGGCTATCACCTGGTTGACTCCTACCTGGTACGGGCAAGTAAGGTCCCAGATGGCATCTCTTTGTCTCTCCCCTCCGGGGATCCCCTCCCTGCACATGCACCCTGGGAGCGCCCTGGTTGCTGTGGAGGAGAGCTGGCTGCACTCCCTGGATCTGGGGCCCGCTGCGCAGGGGCGAGCAGCTGCCCAACTCTGAAACAACAAAGGACCATTTGAACATCATGGGCTATGGACTGAGAGTATGGGAGCAAGGTAGGGAAGGGAGATGGAGAAGCTGAGACAGGCTGGCAAATGTCAGGGCCTGGACAGGGAGTCCAGGTGTTCTGGAGAGCAGCGTGGGCTGGGCAAACCCTGTCAGGCACAGGAGGGGAAGAGTGGGGGGAGGGCATTGGCTGGGGGCTCGGGAGACTTGGGATTGATTCCTGACTCTGCCCCCAGGCTCCCTGTGTGATCTTAAGCCCATTACCTATGTTGCTCTGGGCCTCAGTCCCATCTGTGCAAGGGGGAGAACGTGGCTTCCAGTGCCCAGGGCTGGGTGACTGGGAATGTTTCCCATGAACACCAAGTGTCCTCGAACGACTTGAATCCTGCCCCTGCTCAGTTTCTTCAAGGGAGGCCCAGGACTTGCATGTCCAGGGAGTCCAGGCTGGGAGCGATTCTCACTTCCCCGTTTTCAAGGAGCACTTGCTGCCAGTGGCAGTACACATGTGTGCACATGCACGCAGCCCTGGACACACAGTCACATGTAGGCATGCTGCTGTCTGAGCTTTCCCACCCAGCTGGTAGCCGCAGCATGACCTGCACCCACTCAGTCCCAGACACATCAGGTCACGGGAGGCTGCTCTGGTAAGGCACAGGCCTAGATGCACCAGAGAGCTGATCAGCTTGGCAAACCCTATGTGCCTATAAGAAATCCTTTCATGTTTGTTGGGGTTCCCCCTGACTAGTCAGCAGCAGGGTGCTAGTCAGTACAGTGCCTCCTCTGAGCAGCGCCATGATGTTCTTGAATGCTGCTGAAAGTGCCGGCCCCTGTTGTGAGCATGGTAGCAATGTGCCTTAGGGCACCAGCTTTCCTGCCTGGGCTCTGAGCACAGCTGTGAAAAAAGCCTTTGACTTTTGGGGGTGTGTGGGTGTATGTGGGCGTGCATGCACTCGCTGGTGTTCACGTGTGCAGGTGGAGTCTGTGGAGGGCAGAGCTGTGGGAACCGTTCTCAGTGACCAGTTGACAGGCTGAAGGTTCCCCTTTGCTTTGCTGAGTTAGCTGCAAGCAGGTCACATGGTTTATATGTTTCTCCTCTCTTCTCAGCTAGGAAAGGAACAGGGTGTGTGGAGGAATTGCAGCCAGTGGCATTTTGTGATGAGGCTGCTGGTCATGGCTGGCCATAGGTTGTTGCCTAGGGCCCCTGATGTGGGCTAAGAAGCTCCCTGTCTCTCTTTGTGATCTACCTGCTCCTAGCCCATTGATAAACCTATTGTGTGAGGGCTTCTGATGGGGTTGCCTGCAAACTTCTCTGCCATGCTTTGGGGAACCCTCACTGTCTTCATGTGAATGTTTGTGAATGAATAAACACCAGGGTTTGGCAGGGCTCCTCACATGGCAATTCACAGATGCTTTGTGCTGCCTGCTCGAGGCTCTAGTGTAGGAGATACCTATATGCGGGGTGCATGGTGTGTGCGTGTGTCATTGTAGTTGTCGTGCTGGTGTGGGTGTGTTTATGTACGTGCCATGTGAATGGTGGGTGTGTGCACACAGGAGTGAGTGGGAGTGTATGACAGAGATGGGTGTGCAGGACACGTGTGTATCGTTGTGGTGGTGCTCATGCAGAAGTGTTGCTCTCTGTGAGGGGTGTAGTAGGTAATAAAAGGCCCGGGAGAACAGGCAGCTGTCTAGAGAACAAATGAGACCTTCCTTTATGAGTGTGTTCAATTCTGGAGATCAGAGGAGCGTCCACAGTGTTTGTTCATTAGTCATTGTTCCATGTCAGAGCAGGTGCTTGGAAAATTGCAAATCTAGCAACTTCCCGCATTCACAGATCCAGCTCCAAGGAGCAGATATGGGTAGAAAACCAAAAGCTGATCCTTTCTGTCCTGTGTGCCTCCATCGTAAGCTGCTGCACTAGCTAGCACATCTTATTGCCTTTCATTGGAGCGGCAAGGGCTCGGGGTTCTGTAGCAAGTCCTGTTTTGGCAGGATTACCCTTTAATCCTGCCTTTATACAGCTTGTGATCTGTCTGGGTCATCACCCATCCTGGAGCCCGCGGGATGGCCCAGAGCTGCATACCGCCTGGGCTGCCGCCTCGCAGGACACACACAGTGTGTGTGTGTGTGTGTGTGTGTGTGTGTACACGTGCGCAAGAGTTATTTAAAGGCTGCATGCTGTCCCTGGGCCACAGCTAGCTGGTCGATATGGAGGCATATTTGTGCAGGGTAGCAAGTTGCTGGAAGTGGGACAGAAGTTTGTCATTCTCTCTATATATAAATATGCTTCAGGGGATTTTGCTGCCCCAGTAGATGAAGGCCCAGGGTGGGGCAGATAAGGGAAATGACTCCACAGGCAGCTGTGACCAGCACAAATCCTGGGGTCGCATGCTGAGCCCCTCACTAAATTTTTTGCTCTGGGCAGACTCACACTGCATTCAGTGAGTGTTTGAACCTGAGGAGAGATTCAGCACTTGCCCTTTGTTTGAGGGTTCCCCAGCCTTTTGAAACACTCTCTGCAGTGGCCAGTTGTCTCGCCTTCGACTGGCAGCCATGACCTTTACACAGAGGCCCGGCCAATGCTAGCGCCATGCTTCCTTGCAAAGCAGGCCCAGAGTCCACCTTGCTGTCTGGTGGAAGCCTGGAAAGCTGATTCCCTCCTGTGTTCATGTTGTCGCGAGAGAGCATCAGTGTCGCCAGGGCCATCTCCAGGTTTTTTGCTGCCCCAAGCAAAAGAAAATAAAAAAGAGGGAAGGAGTACTGCCACCAAAGCGCCAAAAAAAAAAAAAAAAAGTGAAAAGTGCCACCCGCAAAGGCTGGAATGCTGCCTCTTGAAAAGGGCAGCCCCAAGTATATGCTTGGAACGCTGGTGCCTAGAGCCGGCCCTAAGTGTCGCGCTCCGTGGTTTGTGTTAAGTGTAGTGTTCTCCCGGTAGCCCTGTGAGTGGAGGGGAAACTGTACGTGGGGTGCTCAGACACTGGGACACTGAGAGGTCACTTGGCAGCTGGATGCTCACCACTGGCGTGAGGCTTAGAATTGCCAATGCTCGTTAAAACCGTTAGGGTGATAACCCGGCATAAAATGCTTTAGAGCTTTTTAGGACATTACCTGGGTTGGGGACCAGAGCTTTATGGGGCAGCAGGAGCAGAGCTGCAATCCTCTCGTTCCAGAAGCTTGAGCAAGGAGAGACTCCCTGTTTGCAGCCAGGGCCTGACACGGTGGTTGTGCAGAACTGATTGTACCCAGCAGAGGGCAGCGGTGCACACACCCTGTTGGCCCCATTGACACACCCTGGTCCGATACAGTTAACCATTTATGGGAAGAAATGTGCCCGGCTGGGTGACATCTGGGAACGTGATGCCGAACAGCTGGACACAGTGCAAGGCAGCAGGGGCCGGCAGCCTGCACCGTGTGCGCTAGCGTGGGCTTGGACCATGGCTCTTTGCCAAGCTTGGGGCTTTCCAACAGACGCTGCGGGGCTGCAGGTACAAGCCCATCAGACGGCTTATTGTGTTGTGGTGTTGTTAAATGTCAGCAAGGGAAGAGTTTTAACTCAATATCCCAGCTTCAAAATACCCAGGATTCTTTGCAAAGGCCAAGCAGGATATTAATAGCCGGCTCAGCCCTGGTGCACGCAAAAGGGAAGTTTGTGCATGTCCTTGGCTGACCTCCTGCAAGAAGACTCAGCTGAGCGGGCCAAGACAATGCCTGCGGCTCTGTTGACAAATCACGGTGCCACCTCCAATTTTGGCCAAGCTATTGGAAGCGCCTCGAAAGGCTCAGCCTGGCATAGCCCGCAGGTGCTCTCAGCCTGGCCCAGACTGGGCTGGAGAGTTCCTGGGAACAGGCTTTCAGACGACAAGTGAGGCTTTTATGCTGCCCAGTGGCTGGTGGCTGTCATATTGAATCAGACTGTCTCCAGCCAGTGTGGAGTCGCCATGTCCTGCATGCGCCGCTGCATGGTGGGAGCTGAAGCTGAGCCTCTTGCATGCTTCATTCCTTATTTGTCCCCACTTCTCCCTGCACAGAGGGGATTGCAGGCCATGCTGGGTGACTCATTCCCATGCTGGCAGTGGCCCAGGAAGCAGTGAGCCAGACCTTATGCAATGGGAGGACTCATTAACATCACACCACTGGAAATATATTGCTTATAAAGCGGCATGCTCTGCCCTCACACCTGCCGTGAGCCCTTCCATCCTGCTGGCTGCTAGCCAAGGCATACCACCTGATGCTTGGAGAGCCTCCAGGATTCGGAATCAGTGTGCTCAGCCGCCCAGGGAGAGGGTCTCTTCCAGCAAGACTGTGCCAATGAGAGCAGAGGGCATGCCAGTGGGTGCAGGGAGGGCATTCCTGGGCGCCCCGATTAGCACTTTCTCTGCTTGGTGTACAGCCTGTGAGGGCCCCAGTGAAACACATCTGGTACTGGGCCAACATCCTGGTCCGAATGATTGTCTGCTGGTTCTGGAGAGCAGGGGGCAGTTTCCAAACAAGAGGCCCAGGCTGGGATTCAGGGGTGTCAGTGGGTGTGGGGAGCTAAGGCTGGAATAGTGGGGCTGGAGAGGGAGCTGTGGAGTTCAGGGGCAGTGACAGAGCTGTGTGTATGAGGCACCCAGGGCTGGAATAGTAAGGGGTGAGGGCTGTAGGTTAGGATTGAGAGGTGTCAGCAGAACAGTGGGGGAGCCTAGGGCTGGAGGAGCAGGGACTGTGAATCGAGATTGAGGGGCACTGGCATAACAGTTTGCTTTTCCGTCCCTTTCCTTGTACAGTCTGGCACTGCTGCCCCTGTCTCACAGGCACCGATCTTTGCCAGACTGACTAAGCACGAAGAACCCCAGAGCTGCGTGAAGCTGGTGCTTTGTGCTTGGCCATAACTTTTGAAGTGTTGACAGAGGAAAGAAAAGAGATGGAATTCAAGGATTTGCTTGAAAGCTGGCTGGCATGGGCTGGGAACGCAGCAACCTAGGTTTGATCAGTGGGTTTCAGTTCCCTGTTCTCTCCCCACACTGGCAGCTTCCTGGCCCCTCTCTCATTATATAACATGCTACCCTTCAATTAACGGCACGGCTGCTCCCCGCACACTGCAGAGTAGTGGCTGCCAGTGCTAAGCGTGGCTCTGAGCCTTCCGCTTCCTAGTGCAAATTGCCTGGTGTTTCCTTCCTGGGGCGCCAAGGGTCCTGCCTGGGGAATGGCTTCCTCTGAGGCAAACCAAACAGCTGAGAACTGGCCCTCGCCTCAGCCAATGGGCCTCAGGCTGCTTGGCTGGCGTCTGCTCTGGGTGCAACATGGGCATTTCACCATCACTGAGTGGGGCAGAGACCTACCTGGGAATCACTGGGCCTGGTGCCCAGGGCATGAGCCGCATGGACAGTGCTGGGCGTTTGGGATTTGATCTAGTTAATGGCAGGGGACAGCGTTTGTTGCTCATCCAACCCTCTCCTAACATGCGGCTGCCTCCCTGGATCTGACCATGCTGGGGGAAGACGGGTCAGACAAGCCTTCCACTACAGCTCCCCTGCCACTGCCCCAACTGAGAACCTCTGCTCAGTGCTCTGAGAGAAGTGCCCTGCCAGTGGGGCGAGTCACTCACTGAGCATCTGCTCCCATTTGTGCCCCAGGATCCCACTGGGAACAATCAAATACCTTGGATCCTAGGAAAGTGATTTTCCATGGCCCCCTTGGGCTGCAGGGAGCTCAGGCCTGAGAAGTCCTTGGGAGAAGTGCCCGCCAAGCTCTTTAACCCAGGCTTAGCTTAATTTAATTTCCTCTCCATGTTGCTGCCCAGCTGTTATTTGTATAAGGTCCTGCCCCTGATGGGTCGTGGCCAGTAGGGACCGAACCTGGAACTCTAGATCAGAGTGCAGGAGGCAGAGAGGGTGGGCTGGGGAAAGGCCCCATGTTGGTGCTTGACGCTCTTGTGTGGAGCAGCCCTGACCTTCCCTGTTCTCGTTAAATGAGATGACCCGTGTCCAGTGCACCACTCTCCAGGACAATGACTTTCAAATGCAGCCGGTTCGTTCTGTGCCAAGAGTGAGATGCCCAGAGTGGCGAGGAGGGTTCTGAGCAGGTTGATTCCAGGAATCTAGGGCACGCTGTGCTCCAACAGGCAGCTGGGCATTGTGACTGGCAGTGGGGGCGGGGGCGGCCGCAGGGCATGCTGGAGGTGCCTGGCTGAACAGTCTTGGCCCTGGGATCCCATGGGCTGTGGCCATGCTGCCAGCAGGGCTGGGAGTCCCACTGCTGACTGTGGCTCAGGGAGGCATGCCCCATCATGCTCTGACACCATTAGCCAGCGCTGCAGTGCCTGGAGGGGAGCCGCCTGCATGAGACACTGGGGACCTGCTGAGTAGGGCTTACTGGCAGAATGTGTGTCTGATCCCTGGTCCCCTCGCCCATTGCGTGCCTTAGTCCGCAGGGCTCCGGCCAGGCTCCCGAGAGACCCCAGTAGCAGGGACCCTTTCCCAGTGCTCCTGGCTCTGTCTCACTTAGCCCTGCCAGGCTCTTTCTTGAAGCCCTGGGAGGAGGTTCCGATTCTGTCTGAGTTTGGGCCAGAGGGTCAGGTCAGCTCTGATCAGAGCCCCTGGGGTTCGTGGCATTCTGGTCTGGGGTCCCAGTGTGGCCTAGTATAGAGATTTTGGTATCAAGTTGTGACCCGGGTATGAACCACCCCATGGGCTGGGGTCTGGCACTCTGCTGCAGGCTCATCTCCTAGCTGGGCCAGTTGGCCTATTGCTAGGGCCTTAGCAGGAGTCAGGGGCCTAGGTGTCAATGGGCCTTGGAGGATCTGGGCCTAGATGCCACACCTCTCAACCTGCGGTATATGCCCAGGACTAACCCTCTGTCATGGGACTCAGCAGCCTCCCCCTGTGTGGGATCCCTGATCCTAGGCCCGGCTCTCACACAGCAGGACAGGATCCAGTTGCCTTAGGAGTCCCGTAGATGCAGGCTCAGGCTGGCAGGCGGGCGTGAAACGGCTGTGTGCTAGCAGGGCCATTAACATGCACAGCAGGCCCTTCTGTCCCCACCAGCACACAGTTTCCGCGGAGAGAGGGGGGCTGAGGTATGGGGGGCTTCCTAGTTACAGCACCAAGAGCTTGGCAGGGGAGGGGAAGCGCTGTGGGGGAGGGCTGCAGCTGGCATAGCCACCCACCCATGCCCTCTGGAGACCTATCCCCGGAACCTGCCACCTCTCCCAGCCATTGGGGCAACAGGGACCCCCCTGCCCAGCAGGGGGCAGCGTGTGCATGGGAGGAGGGCAGGGGGGCTGCTGGGAAAGTGGAAAGCGAGAGCAAAGCCACAGCTCTGTGCAGGCCTGTTCTGCACGCACATGCCAGAAAACACAGAACTGGGAGTACTGCCAAGTGCTCTATCAAAGGAAGCAGCCTGCCTAACAGCTGGAGAGGGGAGCCTGCCAGCTGTCTCGCTCCCCTCCCACAGTCTTTCAAACACAACAGGTTGGAGAAGCCCCAGGTCTGCGGTTGGTGCCAGCCCCTTGCAATCCGCTGAGGCCGTTAGTGAGAGTGAGGCTGCCAGACTAGCAGCCCTCGCCAGCCCTGCCAGCCACAGAGCTGCCTGTGTTCCACTGGAGGGGTGGAGGCTCTTGGGCAGCCTTCCAAGGTGCACGGATGCTCTCCGGGGAGTTGCTAGACCCCTTGCCTTCAGCAGTGTCTGTTGCTTCAGCCATTGCACAGGTTGGGGGCAGTGTCATTTCTCCTCCCCCAAGCCTGTACAAAAAGCTACTGAGAGCTCCTTGGCTGGAAGAGTTTGCTTTTTTGTGTGTGCCACAGCTGCTTCTTCACAGCTGTAAGAGATGTTGGGTAATTAGTTAATTAATTTCAATTTGTTTCTCAAATCCCCGGAGGACAAGAAAGCATCGCAACCTGGGTTACGGACACTAGCTCTCCCCAGGACTGCTCTGGGTTAGAGAGGCTCCTGGCCCCACTGCAACTCTCTGCAGGAGTGCTGGGGGGTTGGGGACTCAGAGTCCCCAGCCCTGTCCCTTTGCCTATATTCCCACTGAGCTCCTGCTGTCACCCACAGCTGGAGGCAGCTGTGCAGCACAGCCATGGGGAAGACTGAGCAGAGTTTCCAGGGTCTGGCGAGACTTGGACACACAGCTTTCACAAGTCTCAGCCCAGAGTCTTCCAGTCAGCAGGGCAGATGGGGTGCTGCGGGCCTGTGGCAAATGTAAAGCGCCCCCTTGCGTCTCACCAGGCTGCTGTGGGCTCCAGGGTTGCTGCCAGTGCCAGGGGTTGTGTGGATACACAGAGCTGGAGGCATTTTTGAAAATCCCATATCTATCTGGCCCAGGCATATCTGCAGCTTCAGGTGCTTAGATCCCTTTAGAAGTGTAGCCCTAAGTGCCTTGCGGTAACAGCACCGGGTTCTGCATGGAAGTCACGCCCTGCGTGGACGCTGTGCCCCACCTGGCCTGTGTGTTTAGGGAGTTTCACTTCCCCACTCTCAGGCATTAGCATAGAGCCGCAGGTCCAGCTGCAACACTGCCAGAGGTTTTCATTTGTGGGGGCTCTGGGCTGGAAGTGGGATTTGGACAGGGTTGGGCTCCACCCTGCTGCAGGGATAGGAACACCTCTGGAATTCACCTCCTGGCTGGAGTTATGGGAGGATCAGGATCAGGCCCTGAATTTGGCAGAGATGTGAGGGACTCAGCCATGGTCTACACTAGGAATTTACATCAGTGTAGCTACGTCTCTCAGGGGAGTGAAAAATCCACCCACGCACCCTGAGAAACAGCCTGTACCCACAGCGTTAGGGCAATGGAATAATTCTTCCATCAACTCGGGTACTGCCTCTTGGAGAGGTGGAATATCTACAGTGCTGGGAAGACCCCTCCTCTCGCACATGTAGTGTCTACACTGAAGCACTGCGGCCACTGTAACATTTTAAGGATAGATGAGCCCTCAGTCTCACACGGGAATTGTCAGCTGGATCTCTAGCCTAATGTCCTGTTCTGACAGTGCCCATCTCCTTCTGCTTCAGAGGAAGGTACCTGATGCCCGCCGTTATGGGAGAAGTTGCCCCAGGCCAAGTTCCCTCCAGCCCCCTGTGGGTACGGGTCTGTCTGTCTTGAAGCAGGACAATTTGATCCCTCCCCAGGTTCTTGTTGCTGAAATCCTTCCTGTTGCGGCCCCACTGCGAGCAGGTGGACAGGAGCCAGCCTCAGGTTGGTGCTTGCAGCTGTGGCTGGGGAGCCCTGAGACCCATTGGCTGCGAGTAACACATGGCTGGTGAGTGGAGATACCAGGCCTGGCTTGGCCCCTCTGATACCTGCTGGGAAGTGGTCACAGCAGGCTGAGCACCAAGCAGTGCCAAATCCTAGGTAACAGCCCCTCCAGGACACACTGGCCCTTCAGATGAGAAAACGACAGACAGCTATCTGGCATCCCGGTGTTCTCCCAGTGTCTGGCACCATCAGGCCATGCACCACACTCCTCTGCTCGGGCCTGGACACTGAGCACATAGAGCACGCCTGCACTTCAGGGGAAACCAGGCTGCTGTTGTGCTTGGAGTGAGCTTGGCACCTCGCTCTCCTTCACACTGGCATCAAACCTGGGCCCTGTCCTTCTGGTTGCTGACGGTGGCCCAGCCTGGTGCAGGGTGTGGGAGTAGTGGTACTGCTGGGAGGAGAGGCTCCCCCTTGCAGTTTGGGCCTGTGGGAGTCAGATGTTTGGGAAGCTTTGGGACAGAGGGCTTGTATCTGGGTGGGACGTCGTGGCCTTGGAATGGTGAGCTGATCTGCTGTTTGGAATCCTTGCCCTTCCAGATCACGCACCCTCGGACCCTGGGAGCTGCTCTGCCCAGCCTTGCCCAGGGTTGCTCCTGCTGGCTTGGCCCTGCTCAGCCCCATCCACTGACCAGCTCTTTCGGGACACCCTTGAGGTGTGGATGGAAGAATTATCTAGTGGTTATAACAGGAGACTGAGAATCAGGACTCCTGGGTTCCATTTCATGCTCTGCTGCAGTGTGGAGTCTTGGGCGAGTCATGGATTCAGCCCAGGTCACCGATGCCTGTACATGGGTCTAAGTGCGAGGGAGGCAGAGGGTGTGATGTTTGCATGGGGGGCTGAAGGGGACAGTGAAGCAGCAAATGCAGCTGGCAGAAGGGGTCAGCTGCACTCGGGAACCTTGGCAACGTCATCTCCCCTGGGCTCTGTTAGATTTCCTCAGGCAGCCTGCATGCCTCCACTCCCCCATCCCCTCTGCCTCAGGGGGTTTCCAGGGGAGCATCAATGACTGGCCGAAATTCCACTCTTTCAATTTGCTCCCCGTCCTGGTTGCAGGGAGCAAAAGAGAGCAGGGGAGTGCAGCAAGGCCTGTGCAGCCTGGCAAGCCCCGCAGGTGGACTGCCCTATCACATGGGGGGTCCTTCCCTGCAGTGCATTCCCCAGGGCTCTGCCCCACACTGCTGCTGATCCCCTCGATGCCTGGGGGATGGGATAATGGCATGACCAGTCAGGTGTTTTATCCATGGTAAGGCAGGCCCTCCCCGCTGCATGGCATAGGCTAGTCTCGGCTGGGTCAAGGTTCTGTGTGCATTTGTGGTGATTTTCACCTCCTTGCTGCTGGTACAGCCTGTGCTGGGACCAGGGACCAGAGAAGGCAGGCCAATGGGCAGATGCACTCCAGTCTGCTCCTACATGTTTTCTAGGATTCAGCAGCAATATTCCTTAGCTCTGTCTTATCCCATTGCTGCTAGTTCCATCCCCACAGACAGCTGTGAACAGCCCTCCTTGGGCTCCCCCATACCCTGCAGGGCCAAGAGCTGAGTTGTCCCCTTGTCAGCACTGAATTCCAGCCACCGCTGGCTTGCCTGCTTTCCTGCAGCACTTGCGGCACTGCCCCCACGCATGTGGGGACTGCAGCCTCCTCTGGGCTTGGCACATACCCAGCACATTCTGGCTGCTGCTGCAATCTTCATTCATTACTAGCTAATAATACCACCTTGTCTCCTCCGTGACTTCTGGGGGTGGATCGCTGCTGGGCTGAGCAGGTCATGCTCCAGTGACTTGCTGGCAGCAGGCCCACTTACAGGGTCTGTTATGGTTGCCCACAGCCCCTAAGGTGAGGGGCATCATGCTGGGTGCTACATAGGTCTGGGGAATGAGACACTCTGTCTAGGGAGCTTCCAATCTAATAATGAGATGGAAGAAGGTTTATTGGCCCTGTTTTAGAGCCCAGCGAGCTCAAGTGACTTCCCCAGGGCCATAAAGGAAATCTGCATCAGATGGAGGGCCTGAACTCAGTGCCCAGGTGTGACGAAGTGGGACTGTTCTTAATGTTTCCTCTGAATACTGTGTGGGTGCCTCAGTTTCTGGCTGACACTCTTATCTCCTGGGTACTAATGGCTGGGACCCTTCCCCCCTGTAAGAGGATGGCTAAAGGTGAACAAAGAGATCAGATCCTGGCCTTGGAAAGAGACAAGAGGCCAGAAAGGAGGGGCTGGAGGGGATTTCAATTTGGAGCTGGCTGGGGTCGTGGAGTGAGTGCAGATGTGAGTATCTGGCTCGCTGCCCCCAGGATGGACCCGTCTGAGGGGTCCTGTTCTCTGTACCTACAAGCTCTGTTTTAGACTGTGTTCCTGTCATCTAATAAAGCTCTGTTTTACTGGCTGGCTAACTGCGAAGTGGGGGTGCATGCAGGACCCTCTGGCTTCCCCAGGACACCGCCTGGGGGGACTTGCTGTGGGAAGCGCATGGAGGAGCATATGCTAAATGCTCCAAGGTCAGACCCAGGAAGCTGAAGCCGTGTGAGCTTCTTGCCCTGAAGACAGTCTGCTCCAAGGGAGAGGAGGCTCCCCAGAGCCCTGACTGGCTTTGTGGGGAGCAGTTCCAAAGCATCGCCTGGGGACTGCATGACACCAGGTCCCACCCTCCACTGCCATCTCATTCTTTGCCTGCCCTGAGCTCTCCAGCCTGCTCTGACCAGTCAGGCTCCAGACTGCACCATTTCAGGCCATTAAAGGGGAATTTTTCTTTGGTGACTTTCCACTCCCCTCCTTTGTGACCCTTTTAAGCCAGAGATTTTGCCTTGCTGAGCAGCCAGCATTTGCTTGGCTTAAATTCTTTCCTTTATTGTTCTCCAGTGGCTTAGAGGAAATGCAATAAACATTTCTCATGCTTTGGCTCCTCCAGAGGACCTTCCTGCCATTGAACCGAGCACTAGGAGAGCAATAAACCAGAGCTGCTACCATGAAGCGCTTAAAAGGGCCTCAAGGCAGTGAGGATGCCTGCTTAGTGCATCCTTCGCCCTGTGAAAAGTTACCATGTCTCCTGGCAGATCCCCCCAGATATCCATAGATCTTGGGGGAGTTGCAGGGCGAGAGCACAGAGCCCTTGGCCTTTTCCATGGAGGGCAGAGAAGTGCTCCTGCACTTGCTGCATTAGAGGCATGTGTGCGTGTGTATGTCTCTGTACAGCTAACTCAGCCTGGGATTTGGGGTTTATCTGTATTATTTTCTCTTCCAAGTGAAGCGCGTGGTCTCTGCAGCCGCCTCTCAGATCTGGCTCATTAAGGAGGTGTCATAAACAGATAGCTAAGGGTTAATGTCTCTTTCACCTGAAGCACCTGACCAGAGGACCAATCAGGAAACCGGATTTTTTCAACTTTGGGTGGAGGGATTTGAGTGTCTAAGGTCTTTGTTTTCTGGCTGCCTGCTTTCTCTGAGCTTTGGAGAAGTAGTTCTACTTTCTAGTCTTCTGTTTCTAAGTGTAAGGACAAAGAGATCAGATAGTAAGTTATATGGTTTCTTTTCTTTGGTATTTGCATGAATATAAGTGCTGGAGTGCTTTGATTTGTATTCTTTTTGAATAAGGCTGTTTATTCAATATTCTTTTAAGCAATTGACCCTGTGTTGTATCATCTAATACAGAGAGAACATTTGTACTTATTTTTCTTTCTTTTTATATAAAGCTTTCTTTTAAGACCTGTTGGAGTTTTTCTTTACTTCAGGGAAATTGAGTCTGTACTCAACAGGGAATTGGTGGGAGGAAGGAATCGGGGAGATCTGTGTGTTGGATTGCTAGCCTGATGTTGCATTCCCTCTGGGGGAATAGGAAAGTACTTTTTGTTTCCAGGATTGGGAACAGAGAGGGAGATTCACTCTGTTTGGATTCACAGAGCTGGTGTCTGTGTATCTCTCCAGGAGCACCTGGAGGGGGGAAGGGAAAAAGGATTATTTCCCTTTGTTGTGAGACTCAAGGGATTTGGGTCTTGGGGTCCCCAGGGAAGGTTTTTCAGAGGGACCAGAGTGCCCCAAAACACTCTAATTTTTTGGGTGGTGGCAGCAGGTACCAGGTCCAAGCTGGTAACTAAGCTTGGAGGTTTTCATGCTAACCCCCATATTTTGGACGCTAAGGTCCAAATCTGGGACTAAGGTTATGTCATGGTGTGCAGCTGGTGGGACTAGAATCCAGAAGCCAGTAGGAATATTATATTTTTCTTTTCTCTGCTAAGGGCTTTTTAGCAGAGAGAAACAGTTGGTTTTAAAAGGGAACCAGAGAGAATTTTTTTTTCTGCTCTCTCTCGCAGTTTGTGGCTTGCATGTTAAGGGTCTTTTGTCATGCAATAGCCCTCCCATTAGGGGGCAAGTACCGGCACTTATATGCATGCAAATAAAGTGGTTTTTCTGGTTTCCCTTCATTGAACATTAGCTAGAGAGAGAAAGGGAAAAAAGCACTGTTGCTAGGCAGACTTCAGGAGGCAACAGAGAACCTGCAGTTCAGAAAATAAACACCGGAGGGCACCCCAACACAAGAAAACAGGAACCATGACTTCTAAGGCAAAAATTGACGCCGAAGAACAAATCAAAGAAGCTGAACACAGGCGACAGATGGAGATGAAAGAAAAGGAAGAAAGCATCAAACTGGCAGCCTTCCAAAGAGAACAGGCGGCCCAAGAGGCAGCACACAAAAGAAAACTAGAAGAAGAAGAG
This sequence comes from Gopherus flavomarginatus, assembly GCF_025201925.1. Classification (NCBI taxonomy): domain Eukaryota; kingdom Metazoa; phylum Chordata; order Testudines; family Testudinidae; genus Gopherus; species Gopherus flavomarginatus. The sequence continues at coordinate 53,939,455 of NC_066624.1, forward strand.
GTGGCCCACCGCCGAGAAATGGAAAAGCACCAAAAAGAAATGGAAAAACAACAAAAAGAAATGGAAAAACAACAAAAAGAGAATGAAGAGAAGGAAAAACAGAGAAAACATGAACTGGAATTGGCAAAAGCTGGGCTGCATGTGCCAGCCAACCCTAACAACCCGGTGCCAATTATTGCTCCACAGCACAGGAAATTTCCCACCTACAAGGCAGGTGATGACACCGAGGCCTTCTTGGAAAATTTTGAAAGAGCCTGTCTTGGGTACAAGATCCCCGAAGACCAGTACATGGTAGAATTGAGGTCACAGCTCAGTGGACCTTTAGCAGAGGTGGCAGCTGAAATGCCTAAGCACCAAATGAATGACTATAAACTTTTTCTAACCAAGGCCAGATACAGGATGGGGATAACCCCAGATCATGCCCGTCGGCGCTTCAGAACCCAAAAGTGGAAACCAGAGGTGTCATTTCCCAAACACGCCTACTACATTGCAAAAAACTATGAGGCCTGGCTAACAGGAAACAACATTCAAACCTTGGAAGAACTGAACCTCCTCATACAAATGGAGCAGTTCTTGGATGGTGTTCCTGAAGACATCACGCGGTACATACAAGATGGAAACCCCAAGAATATCGCTGAGGCGGGGGAGATTGGAGCCAAATGGATGGAACTGGCAGAAAGCAAGAAAGCTACTGTCAAGGGGAACGATTACCCCAGGGGGCACACAGACCATAAACCCTACAACCGAGGACAGCCAAAGACCCCACATACCACCCAAGTAAAGCCACAGATACCCTACCCTTCAACCTCACCAGTCTCCAGTAACTCACCTCGGCCCAGTGACCCATCAGATGGAAGATGCTTTAAGTGTAATGAACTGGGACATATCAAGGCCAAGTGTCCCAAGAACACCATGCGAGTGCAATTCATTACACCACCATCACACCCAAGATCCCCAGGCCCGGATGCCTCTCAAATACCCTTGGAGCGAAGGGAAAATTTGAGAGTGGGCGGAAAGAAGGTTACTGCGTGGAGAGACACGGGGGCACAAGTGTCAGCTATCCACCAATCCTTCGTTGACCCCAAATTCATCAACCCAAAGGCCAAAGTTACAATTTACCCCTTCATGTCACAAGCTGTAGACTTGCCTACAGCTCAACTGCCTGTCCAGTACAAAGGCTGGTCAGGAATGTGGACTTTTGCAGTCTATGACAATTATCCTATCCCCATGCTACTGGGGGAAGACTTGGCCAACCAGGTGAGGCGGGCCAAGAGAGTGGGAATGGTTACACGTAGCCAAACCAGGCAAGCTTCCAGACCCATTCCTGTTCCTGAACCGTCCACAGAGGCCCCGTCTGTGTTACCAGAGACCCAGACAGAGGTAGAGGACCCGGATTCCATGCCTACCACTGAAACAGCCACAGCATCTCCAGTCCCAGGCCCGGAACTGGAACAGCAACCAGCACCAGCAAGTGCAACCCCATCTTCAAACTCAACGCCAGAGGGCGCCAGCGAGCCAGAACTGGCAGAAGCACAAGACAGCCATACCCAAAAGGCTCAGCCAGAGCCTGAAATACCCTCAGGTGCACCAGCGGAGAGCGGTACACCAGCAACGGAAACAACCCCATCACCTACATCGCTTCCAGAGGGACCAAGCCCAAGTCCACAGTCTGAGGAAGAACTGGTGACCCCAGCCTCAAGGGAACAGTTCCAGGCTGAGCAGGAAGCGGATGACAGCCTTCAGAAAGCTTGGGCAGCGGCACGGAGCACCCCACCGCCTCTCAGCTCTTCTAATCGATCCCGGTTTGTTATAGACCAAGGACTTTTGTACAAGGAAATTCTTTCTGGTGGACACCGGGAAGAATGGCAGCCGCAAAAACAGTTGGTGGTTCCAACTAAGTACCGGGGGAAGCTCTTAAGCTTAGCCCATGATCATCCCAGTGGCCATGCTGGGGTGAACAGAACCAAGGACCGGTTGGGGAAGTCCTTCCACTGGGAGGGGATGGGCAAGGACGTTGCCAGTATGTCCGGTCTTGTGAGGTATGCCAAAGAGTGGGTAAGCCTCAAGACCAGGTCAAGGCCCCTCTCCAGCCACTCCCCATAATTGAGGTCCCATTTCAGCGAGTAGCTGTGGATATTCTGGGCCCTTTCCCAAAAAAGACGCCCAGAGGAAAGCAGTACGTACTGACTTTAGTGGACTTTGCTACCCGATGGCCAGAAGCAGTCGCTCTAGGCAACACCAGGGCTAACACTGTGTGCCTGGCCCTAACAGACATCTTTGCCAGGGTAGGTTGGCCCTCTGACATCCTTACAGATTCAGGGTCTAATTTCCTGGCAGGGACCATGGAAAAACTGTGGGAAACTCATGGGGTGAATCACTTGGTTGCCACCCCGTACCACCATCAAACCAATGGCCTGGTGGAAAGGTTCAATGGAACATTGGGGGCCATGATACGAAAATTTATCAACGAATTCTCCAATAATTGGGACCTAGTGTTGCAGCAGTTACTGTTTGCCTACAGGGCTGTACCACATCCCAGTTTAGGGTTTTCCCCGTTTGAACTTGTGTATGGTCACGAGGTTAAGGGGCCATTACAGTTGGTGAAGCAGCAATGGGAGGGGTTTACGCCTTCTCCAGGAACTAACATTCTGGACTTTGTAAGCAACCTACAAAGCACCCTCCGACACTCTTTAGCCCTTGCTAGAGAGAATCTAAAGGATGCTCAGGACGAGCAAAAGGCCTGGTATGACAGACATGCCAGAGATCGGTCCTTCAAGGTAGGAGACCAGGTTATGGTCTTGAAGGCGCAACAGGCCCATAAGATGGAAGCATCATGGGAAGGGCCCTTCACGGTCCAAGAGCGCCTGGGAGCTGTAAACTACCTCATAGCATTTCCCAATTCCTCACTAAAGCCTAAAGTGTACCATGTTAATTCTCTCAAGCCTTTCTATTCCAGAGACTTACAGGTTTGTCAGTTTACAGTCCAGGGAGAGGATGCTGAGTGGCCTGACGGTGTCTACTACGACGGGAAAAAAGACGGTGGCGTGGAAGAGGTGAACCTCTCAACCACTCTGGAACGTCTGCAGCGGCAGCAAATCAAGGAGCTGTGCACCAGCTTCGCCCCACTGTTCTCAGCCACCCCAGGACGGACTGAACGGGCATACCACTCCATTGATACAGGTAATGCTCACCCAATCAGAACCCCACCCTACCGAGTGTCTCCTCATGCCCAAGCTGCTATAGAACGGGAGATCCAGAACATGCTACAAATGGGTATAATCCGCCCATCTACCAGTGCATGGGCATCTCCAGTGGTTCTGGTACCCAAACCAGATGGGGAAATACGCTTTTGCGTGGACTACCGTAAGCTAAATGCTGTAACTCGTCCGGACAACTATCCAATGCCACGTACCGATGAGCTATTGGAAAAGTTGGGACGTGCCCAGTTCATCTCTACAATAGACTTAACCAAGGGGTACTGGCAAGTACCGCTAGATGAACCTGCCAAGGAGAGGTCAGCATTCGTCACCCATGCGGGGGTGTATGAATTCAATGTCCTTCCTTTCGGCCTTCGAAATGCACCCGCCACCTTCCAGAGGCTGGTAGATGGTCTACTAGCTGGACTGGGAGAATTTGCAGTTGCCTACCTCGATGATGTGGCCATTTTTTCAGACTCCTGGCCCGAACACCTACTACACCTGGAAAAGGTCTTTGAGCGCATCAGGCAGGCAGGACTAACTGTTAAGGCCAAAAAGTGTCAAATAGGCCAAAACAGAGTGACTTACCTGGGGCACCAGGTGGGTCGAGGAACCATAAACCCCCTACAGGCCAAGGTGGATGCTATCCAAAAGTGGCCTGTCCCAAGGTCAAAGAAACAGGTCCAATCCTTCTTAGGCTTGGCCGGATACTACAGGCGATTTGTACCACACTACAGCCAAATCGCTGCCCCACTGACCGACCTGACCAAAAAGACCCAGCCAAATGCAGTTAAGTGGACTAATAAGTGTCAAAAGGCCTTTACCCAACTTAAGGCAACGCTCATGTCTGACCCTGTGCTCAGGGCCCCGGATTTTGACAAGCCATTCCTAGTAACCACGGATGCATCTGAGCGTGGTATAGGAGCAGTGCTCATGCAGGAAGCAACAGATCACAACTTCCATCCTGTCGTGTTTCTCAGCAAGAAACTGTCTGAGAGGGAAAGTCACTGGTCAGTCAGTGAAAAGGAATGCTATGCCATTGTGTACGCCCTGGAAAAGCTACGCCCATATGTTTGGGGACGGCGGTTCCAACTACAAACTGACCATGCTGCACTAAAGTGGCTTCATACTGCCAAGGGGAACAACAAGAAACTTCTTCGTTGGAGTTTAGCTCTCCAAGATTTTGATTTTGAAATTCAACACATCACAGGAGCTTCTAACACAGTAGCTGATGCACTCTCCCGTGAGAGTTTCCCAGAATTCAGTAGTTAAAAAGTGTTCTTAAAATGTAGAAGTCTGTTAGTTATATACTTAGGAGTATATGTAAAGGTGTATGTGTTGTATTAATCTGTTTATTTTCAAGTTCTAGAAGGAAATCGCCGCCAGTGAGCTTCCCCACTGTCTGCAATTTGGGGGGCGTGTCATAAACAGATAGCTAAGGGTTAATGTCTCTTTCACCTGAAGCACCTGACCAGAGGACCAATCAGGAAACCGGATTTTTTCAACTTTGGGTGGAGGGATTTGAGTGTCTAAGGTCTTTGTTTTCTGGCTGCCTGCTTTCTCTGAGCTTTGGAGAAGTAGTTCTACTTTCTAGTCTTCTGTTTCTAAGTGTAAGGACAAAGAGATCAGATAGTAAGTTATATGGTTTCTTTTCTTTGGTATTTGCATGAATATAAGTGCTGGAGTGCTTTGATTTGTATTCTTTTTGAATAAGGCTGTTTATTCAATATTCTTTTAAGCAATTGACCCTGTGTTGTATCATCTAATACAGAGAGAACATTTGTACTTATTTTTCTTTCTTTTTATATAAAGCTTTCTTTTAAGACCTGTTGGAGTTTTTCTTTACTTCAGGGAAATTGAGTCTGTACTCAACAGGGAATTGGTGGGAGGAAGGAATCGGGGAGATCTGTGTGTTGGATTGCTAGCCTGATGTTGCATTCCCTCTGGGGGAATAGGAAAGTACTTTTTGTTTCCAGGATTGGGAACAGAGAGGGAGATTCACTCTGTTTGGATTCACAGAGCTGGTGTCTGTGTATCTCTCCAGGAGCACCTGGAGGGGGGAAGGGAAAAAGGATTATTTCCCTTTGTTGTGAGACTCAAGGGATTTGGGTCTTGGGGTCCCCAGGGAAGGTTTTTCAGAGGGACCAGAGTGCCCCAAAACACTCTAATTTTTTGGGTGGTGGCAGCAGGTACCAGGTCCAAGCTGGTAACTAAGCTTGGAGGTTTTCATGCTAACCCCCATATTTTGGACGCTAAGGTCCAAATCTGGGACTAAGGTTATGTCAGGAGGCCTTTTCTGTTCTGGTGAGAATGACAATCAGCGTCAGGCTTTCGTTCTATTCCATCTCAGCTGGTGTTATTGTTCCCAGAATAACTGCAAAGTGCTCCAAATGAGCGTGAATGGGTCTTGGCTGACAAATCCAGTCTGATTTGACACTGCAGATATGGGTGTGAATTTGTGTTAGCTTCCCAAAGTGTTTGCAAAATGACTTCTAGCTCATCTGTCTGTCCTTCCTCATCTAATCTGTCACCATGGCACCTCGGCACTGATAACGCAGGCTGGGTGCACTCTGTGGGAGGCGCGCTGGCAACCTGCTACTCACCAGACAGAACCAATTCCACAGCCACTCGCTTTTTAGGGAGAGGAAAGCAAGGGGTCCCCATAACCTGTGCAGAGGGACAGCGATTGTTGTACCACAGGAGCATGAGGTCTTTGCTGGGAAAGCTGCTGCCCTATAGGGGAAGAGAGGGTGACAGATTCCCAGGCAAAGTTGGCAACATGGGGCATGCATGGCCAGCTGTCCCCTTGTCTGTGGCAGGAAGGAGACATCTGTGCCTCAAGGCAAGGACTTTGCACTAGGTGTATTTCCCACAGGGGCCTCTTTGCACAGAGCCATACAGCACCAGTGCATCAGACTCATAAGAACGGCCATACCGGGTCAGACCAAAGGTCCATCTAGCCCAGTATCTGTCTACCGACAGTGGCCAATGCCAGGTGCCCCAGAGGGAGTGAACCTAACAGGCAACGATCAAGTGATCTGTCTCCTGCCATCCATCTCCATCCTCTGACGAACAGAGGCTAGGGACACCATTCTTTACCCATCCTGGCTAATAGCCATGTATGGACTTAACCACCATGAATGTACCCAGTTCTCTTTTAAACACTGCCATAGTCCCTAGCCTTCACAACCTCCTAAGGTAAGGAGTTCCACAAGTTGACTGTGCACTGCATGAAGAAGAACTTCCTTTTATTTGTTTTAAACCTGCTGCCCATTAATTTCATTTGGTGATCCCTAGTTCTTGTATTATGGGAATAAGTAAATAACTTTTCCTTATCCACTTTCTCAACATCGCTCCTGATTTTATATACCTCTATCATATCCCCCTTTAGTCTCCTCTTTTCCAAGCTGAAGAGTCCTAGCCTCTTTCATCTTTCCTCATATGGGACCATCTCCAAACCCCTAATCATTTTAGTTGCCCTTTTCTGAACCTTTTCTAGTGCTAGAATATCTTTTATGAGGTGAGGAGACCAAATCTGTACACAGTATTCAAGATGTGGGCGTACCATGGATTTATATAAGGGCAATAATATATTCTCAGTCGTATTCTCTATCCCCTTTTTAATGATTCCTAACATCCTGTTTGCTTTTTTGACTGCCTCTGCACGCTGTGTGGACATCTTCAGAGAACTATCCACAATGACTCCAAGATCTTTTTCCTGACTCGTTGTAGCTAAAGTAGCCCCCATCATATTGTATGTATAGTTGAGGTTATTTTTTTCCAGTGTGCATTACTTTACATTTATCCACATTAAATTTCATTTGCCATTTTGTTGCCCAATCACTTAGTTTTGTGAGATCTTTTTGAAGTTCTTCACAATCTGCTTTGGTCTTAACTATCTTGAGTAGTTTAGTATCATCTGCAAACTTTGCCAGCTCACTGTTTACCCCTTTCTCCAGATCATTTATGAATAAATTGAATAGGATTGGTCCGAGGACTGACCCTTGGGGAACACCACTAGTTACCCATCTCCATTCTGAGAATTTACCATTAATTCCTACCCTTTGTTCCCTGTCTTTTAACCAGTTCTCAATCCATGAAAGGACCTTCCCTTTTATCCCATGACAGCTTAATTTACGTAAGAGTCTTTGGTGAGGGACCTTGTCAAAGGCTTTCTGGAAATCTAAGTACACTATGTCCACTGTATCCCCCTTGTCCACGTGTTTGGTGACCCCTTCAAAGAACTCTAATAGATTAGTAAGACACGATTTCCCTTTACAGAAACCATGTTGACTATTGCTCAACAGTTTATGTTTTTCTATGTGTCTGACAATTTATTCTTAACTATTGTTTCGACTAATTTGGCTGGTACCGACGTTAGACTTACCAGTCTGTAATTGCCGGGATCACCTCTAGAGCCCTTTTTAAATATCGGCGTTACATTAGCTAACTTCCAGTCATTGGATACCGAAGCCAATTTAAAGGACAGGTTACAAATCTTAGTTAATAGTTCCGTAACTTCACATTTGAGTTCTTTCAGAACTCTTGGGTGAATGCCATCTAGTCCCGGTGACTTGTTAATGTTGAGTTTATCAATTAATTCCAAAACCTCCTCTAGTGACACTTCAATCTGTGACAGTTACTCAGATTTGTCACCTACAAAATCCAGCTCAGGTTTGGGAATCTCCCTAACATCCTCAGTTGTGAAGACTGAAGCAAAGAATCCATTTAGTTTCTCCACAATGACTTTATCGTCTTTAAGCGCTCCTTTTGTATTTCGATCGTCAAGGGGCCCCACTGGTTGTTTAGCAGGCTTCCTGCTTCTGATGTACTTAAAAAACATTTTGTTATTACCCTAGGAGTTTTTGGCTAAATGTTCTTCAAACTCCTCTTTTTGGCTTTTCTTATTACACTCTTGCACTTAAGTTGGCAGTGTTTATGCTCCTTTCTATTTGCCTCACTAGGATTTGACTTCCACTTTTTAAAGGAAGTCTTTTTATCTCTCACTGCTTCTTTTACATGGTTGTTAAGCCACAGTGGCTCTTTTTTAGTTCTTTTACTGCGTTTCTTAATTTGGGGTACACATTGAAGTTGGTCCTCTATTATGGTGTCTTTAAAAAGCGCCCATGCAGCTTGCAGGGATTTCACTTTAGTCACTGTACTTTTAACTTTTGTTTAACTAACCCCCTCATTTTTGTATAGTTCCCCCTTTTGAAATTAAATGCCACAGTGTTGGGCTGTTGAGATGTTCTTCCCACCACTGGGATGTTAAATGTTGTTATATTATAGTCACTACTTGCAAGCGGTCCTGCTATAGTTACCTCTTGGACCAGCTCCTGCGCTTCTCTCAGGATTAAATCTAGAGTTGCCTCTCCCCTTGTGGCTTCCCGTACCATCTGCTCCATGAAGTAATCATTTAAAGTATCGAGAAATTTTATCTCTTCATTTCGTCCTGAAGTGAAATGTTCCCAGTCAATATGGGGATAATTGAAATCCCCCACTATTATTGGGTTCTTAAATTTGATAGCCTCTCTAATTTCCCTTAGCATCTCATCATCATTATTACTGTCCTGGTCAGGTGGTCGATAATAGATCCCTAATGTTATATTTTTATTAGAGCATGACATTTCTATCCATAGTGATTCTATGGAACATGTGGATTCGCTTAAGATTTTTACTTCATTTGAATCTACATTTTCTTTCACATATAGTGCCACTCCTCCCCCTGCATGACCTGTTCTGTCCTTCCGATATATTTTGTACCCCGGAATGATTGTGTCCCAGTCCACTAGGTTTATGTGATGCCTTTTATATCAATATCCTCCTTTATCACAAGGCACTCTAGGTCACCCATCTTATTATTTAGACTTCTAGCATTTGTGTACAAGCACTTTAAAAACTTGTCCTTGTTTATTTGTCTGCCCTTTTCTGATGTGCCAGATTCTTTTTTATGTGACTGTTTATCATCTGATCCGGCCCTTACATTATCCTCTTCCGTTCTCTGTTCCTGACTACAACCTGGAGATTCCCTATCATCAGACTCTCCCCTAAGAGAAGTCTGTGTCCGATCCACATGCTCCTCTGCAGTAGTCGGCTTTCCCCCATCTCCTAGTTTTAAAACTGCTCAACAACCTTTTTAATGTCAAGTGCCAGCAGTCTGGTTCCACTTTGGTTTAGGTGGAGGCGAGCCCATCTCTCCTGTATAGGCTCCTCCCATCCCAAAAGTTTCCCCAGTTCCTAATGAATGTAAACTCCTCCTCTCTATACCATCGTCTCATCCACGCATTGAGACTCTGAAGCTCTGCCTCCCTACCTGGCCCTGCACGTGGAACTGGGAGCATTTCTGAGAATGCCACCATAGAGGTCCTGGATTTCAGTCTCTTTCCTAGCAGCCTAAATTTGGCTTCCAGGACATCTCTCCTACCCTTCCCTATGTCATTGGTACCTACATGTACCACGACCACCGGCTCCTCCCCAGCACTACACATAAGTCTATCTAGATGCCTCGAGAGATCCGCAACCTTTCCACCAGGCAGGCAAGTCAGCATATGGTTCTCCTGGTCATCACAAACCCAGCTATCTACATTTCTTATGATCGACTCTCCCATTACTAACACCTGCCTTTTCCTAGAAACTGGAGTTCCCTCCCCCAGAGAGGTAACCTCAGTGTGAGAGGCAACCCCAGTACCATCTGGAAGGAGGGTCCCAACTATGGGAAGGTTTCCCTCTGCTCCCATTGATTGCTCTGCTTCCCTGGGCCTTTCTTCCTCCTCAACAGCACAGGGGCTGTCTGACTGGAGGTGGGACAATTCTACAGTATCCCGGAAAGCCTCATCAACATACCTCTCTGCTTCTCTTGGCTCCTCCAGTTCCGCCACCCTGGCCTCCAAAGTCCATACATGGACTCTGAGGGCTAGGAGCGCCTTGTACCGACTGCACACATATGCCACTCACCCACAGGGCAGGTAATCATACATGCTACACTCAGTGCAATAAACTGGATAGCCCCTACTCTGCTGCTGGGCTTCTGCCTGCATTGTCTCCTAGTTAATGAAAGGGTGGTTTAAAGAAAGAGGTTTTGAATGTAGTTTGGTTTATAGGTTTTAAGGGGACTAAAGGGGCACAGATAGACCCAGCAAGGGACCCCAGCTCCCTTCCCACTCCCCTGCCAGACTCCTTTGCGAAACTCCCTGTTAGCAGCCCCTGGTCGCAAAGCTGCCTGGTCGCTTGTGCGTGGCTTTATAAAGCCTTGGCCTGAGTGAATGCCCCCCCACTGATTAGGGTTCAGCCAATTACCAGAGGCTTCTAGCTTTCAAACCTTCCTTTGAAGCTCACAGCCTCCAACTGCCAGCCACAGCACACGGTCCTTCAACCAACCAAACAGACTGACAAACACAAGCTCAGCACACAGCAAGTAACCCCCAAACACAAACACACACACACTACAGACAGTCACTTACCGCACAGATGCTGTATTTGCTCTTCCTTCACCTGGAGGACTCCCTTGTGAAACTCCCTGTTAGCAGCCCCTGTTCGCCTCATATATATCGTGTATATATATATAACCCATATATCGTAGTGTGTAACTACAGCTAGGTGTCCATGAGACTTTTCCTAACAAATGAGTGACTGCTTAGGCATGGCATGGCTCCCCACCCAAAATGTCACATCTGTAGCCAAGGCACAACTCAGGCACTGCTGTCCCACAGCATGGCCTGCGTGCCCTTGAGCTAAAGGAAAGTCTCTATTAGCACTCGGCAGTACAGGTACTATGACACACACTCAAACCATTCTGATTCCCTCTGGCTGAGATCAGTGGCACATCACAGCGCTGTCTCTGTCTCAGATATTTGCCTGTGCTGGAAACTTTTGCATCTAAGCACATGTAGCCTGAGCCCCTCCATGCTGGGAGATGGTACTTTTCTCAGGATGATACACCTGGGATGTCCATGGGCTGACTCCTGGTGCTAGAGATGGAAGCGCCGACTGCTCGGCTGGCCCAAAGAGGTGAGATGGCAGCCAGGGGCCAGGCAATGTGTGGTGTTGGCCAGAGGATCTGGGCAGGGGGCCTCCAGAGCAGCAGGTCAGAAGGAGGAGAGAGGCCTAAGAGTGGGAACCGTTCCAGGAGCAGTGAATGATGGGCTGAAGCCAAGATGTGTGTGTCCTTTAAAGAAACCATGCTGCTGTGTGCTAATAAGCCCAGCAGGCCGGGGGGAGGGCAGGTGTGCTAGAGCACAGAGTGGGGTGACGGTACTGGCCCTGTGTGCCTGTCTGCTGGGCAGCATGTGAGGGTGTGAGCAGCAGTGGGGTGCAGCAAGTAGAGCTGTGGGTGGGAAAGATGGGGGGCTGGATCAGAGTTGCTCTAAGCAAAGGGGAGCTGGCGAGGTGCCCATGGGGGGGTTGAAGTGATGGGAGAGGAGCATGATGTTTGAGCAGCCCACAGGTGGCTCGGGAAGTGGCCCCCTCCCCCTCCATTTGAGCCACACTGGATGTTTCCTTTTCTGGTCCCCAATGGAAACTCCCCCCTCCACATCCTGGGGTGGGATGCCCTCAGGAGCAGTGCTCCTGCTCCGAGCCTAGCCACGGAGGGGCCCTTCTCCCCAGGGGCTGAGCACTCTTGTGGTGCACCCAGCGAGTGCCCAATGCTGTATGCTGATCCTGGCTCCAGCCCTAGGCAGGGTGCCACCAGGGCTGAGCCATGCTTGGTCACCAGTGAACAGAGGCTCTGAAGGGCCCCGTGCAGCTCCTCCAGCACTCAGGAGGCCGTGTTTGGAGAGCAACCTCCGGCCGCAGCTTCCCTTTGCTCTTTTCTTTTACTGATGCCCGGTGCTGCGCAGGATATGGTGTCAACTGGCCTCTGAGAAGTTGACAGGAGAAGGCTAGAGGAGAGCGGGGACCAGCCTCTGGCTCTTAGGAGCAGCAGGGTTTGATCCCAGCCGTGTCCTGGGAGGAGGGTGCTTCCAGCGTGCAGAGCAGAGACTCACAAGGGGGGTGAGGAAGGGCCCCTAGCTTCTTTTCTCTCCTTCTCCTGTCTCTGCTCTCTCGAGGCATCAGCTGCCATGCTGGGATGGGAGCTCTCCTGGCATCAGGGCTACCTGCCGAGAGCCACACCTCCCCCTGGGCATGAGGACCCAGAAGTGCCTCAGCACCGATCCAAGCCCTGGTTCCTTTCTCTCTGATTGCAAGGCCTCAGGCTCGGAACACTGGGAAGAGGCAGTTGGAAAGCAAGAGAGAAGGCGACTGTCTTCTTGCTCCAAGGCCAGAGCTGGGGGCCAGGAACGTTCCTTATGTGCGAGGCACTGTTGAGGGTTTCTGGGTGTTACACACCCTCTTCTGATGCAGCCAGGACAGTCAGGGGCTGGGCTAGCTAAGCCAGCTCCTAGCTAGTGAAATCTGGCCCCTCTCCCTGGGACTGCACAGTCCCGCCTGGCAGCAGCAGATGCTGTGCCCATTGCCAGGAAGGGTCTCGGCATGACGTGTCAGGGAGCAGCTGACCTCATCTGCTGTCACAGAGTGTGGGGCAGACAAGGCCCTGCACCCCCGGCTTCTTGCGATTCACCATGACTCTCAGCGAGCCAGGAAAACAGAAGGTTTATTTAATCGACAGGAACACAGTCCAAAACAGGTCTTGCAGGCACAGACAACAGGACCCCCCTCAGTTAGGTCCATCTGGGGGGGAGGGACAGGGAGGCCAGAGTCCTATTGGGAAGCAAGAGGCCTATCTGGGCTCCCTTCCATTTCCCCAACCAGCTCCAACCTGAAACTCCCTCCAGCCATCTCACTCAGCCTTACCCCGGCTCCTCCCCTGCCCTTGTCCAGTTTCCTGGGCAAAGGTGTCACCTGGCCTCCAACCCCGCTCCTGAGTTCTCATGTTAGGTGCTTAGGTATCCTCCCTCAAGGAAAGTCTCCCATCCCCAATGCAGCAAGTCCCAGCAAAACTCCCCTGCAACCTTCCCAGGTCAGTACTCCCCCTCAGTATTCAAAAATAACATTAAGAACATTCTCACTTCGTCACACCAGCCTCCCTCTCTCTCTACTTGTACCCTGCTGCACAAACACAGCCTGACAGGTGCCATTCTGTAACCTCTCCCCATGCCATCGCTGCCCTGCACGGATCATGGGACAGTCTGTCCCAGCAAAGCTTGTGAGCACACTGCATTTGTCAGTTCTCAGACATTTCCCACCCTCACCCCCCAGGTATCACCCTGGGGGCTCCATGAGAGGGGAGCTGGGGCTGGGAAAACCTCCCCATTGGCTACCCTACAAGGCTTCTGGGGCTGGGAGAGGTGGGGGGGTATAATGATGCTGGTTCTGGTGGGACCCAACTGAGTGCTAATTCAGGACAAATTGCTTAAAACAGGGCAGTTACAGCCCAAGGCTGGGGGTTTTCCACCTCTAAGGCAAACCAAACCAAACCAGCCAAAGAGGACTTTGGTCTCACCCCACTGGCTAATCACAAGTCACACAAGCAATTCCCTTAGACACTCCAGTTTCCCAGTATTACCACCAGTGCCACTTGTTATGGGGATGAATGGTTATGAAAATCAATACCCCTGTAAAAGAAAAAAAGGTTCTCCTGATCCCAAAGGACCAAGCCCCAGACCCAGGTCAATATACAAATCAGATCTTACCCACAAATCTCGCTGTTGCCAATCCTTTAGAATCTAAAATCTAAAGGTTTATTCATAAAAGGAAAAAGATATAGATGAGAGATAGAATTGGTTAAATGGACTCAATTATATACAGTAATGGCAAAGTCCTTGGTTCAGGCTTGCAGGTTCAAATTAAGTCTCTGGAGTACATCCACAGCTGGGATGGGTCATTCAGTCCTTTGTGTAGAGCTTCCATTTGTAGCAAAGTCCCTCCAGAGATAAGAAGCAGGATTGAAGACAAGGTGGAGATGAGGCATCAGCCTTTTATAGGCTTTTCCAGGTGTAAGAACACCTCTTTGTTCTTACTGTGGAAAATTACAGCAAAATGGAGTCTGGAGTCACATGGACAAGTTCCTGCATACTTTGCTGAGTTACAAGGCATGTCTGCCTTCTCTCAGTGGATCAATTGTATAGCTGATGGTCCTTAATGGGCCATCAAGCAGGCTAGGCAGAGCTGACACCAACTTGTCTGGGATGTCACCCAGAAGCATAGCATAAGTTTGAAATGCAGACAGTATAGAGCCAATATTAATAACTTCAACTACAAAAATGACACATGCATACAGACAGCATAATCATAACCAGCAACCTATAACCTGGGCTTAGACACCTCATTTGACCCCCTTTATACAAGATTTGGTGCCACTACAGGACTTTGGTTGCAACCATGTTCTATACAGTCCCAGTTCAAATCAATAATGTGACAGGAGGTAAGAGAGGAGGGGTGGAGATAGCCAGGGGGAAGGGTGAGGGGCCTTTATCATCCCTCTAAGACACCCCTGCCTCAAAGCTTTCTCTGTCCTATAGAAGATTCATATTCACTAATAAGAACAAATGCAAAATACTCCACGTAGGAAGGAGGAGGGAGGGATAGCTCAGTGGTTTGAGCATTGGCCTGCTAAACCCAGGGTTGTAAACTCAATCCTTGAGGAGGCCATTTAGGGAACTGGGGTAAAAATCTGTCTGGGGATTGGTCCTGTTTTGAGCAGGGGGTTGGACTAGATGACTTCCTGAGGCCCCTTCCAACCCTAATATTCTGTGATTCTGTGAATAATCAGTTGCACACATATAACATGGGAAATGACTGTGTAGGAGTACTGCGGAAAGGGATCTGAGGGTCAGAGTGGATCACAAACTAAGTGTGAGTCAACAGTGCAACACTTGCAAAAAAAGGGAAACCATTCTCTATTAGTAGGAGTGTTGTAACTGTAAGCAAGACAGGAGAAGTAATTCTTCCACTCTACTCCACGATGGTTAGACCTCAAATAGAGTATTGTCTCCAGCTCTGGGCACCGCACTTCAGAAAAGATGTGAACAAATTGGAGAAATGATGAAAGATCTAGAAAACATGGCCTCTGACGAAAGCTTGCAAAAACTGGGTTTGTTTAGTCTGGAGAACAGAAGACTGAAGGGGGACATAACAGTCTTCAAGTGAGTTAAAGATTATTATAGAGAGGAGGAGGATAAATTGTTCTCCTTAACCTCTGAGGACCGGACAAGAAGCAATGGGCTTAAATTGCAGGGAGGGAGGTTTAGGTTAGACATTAGATAAAACTGTCAGGGTGATTAAGCACTAGAACAAATTGCCTAGGGAAGTTGTGAATTTCTGTCACTGGTGGTTGTTAAGAGCAGGTTAGACAACACCCATCAGGGATGGTCTAGATAATACTTAGCCCTGTGTCAGTGCAGGGGGCTGGACTAGATGATCAAGGTCCCCTATAGTTCTGTAATTCTATGCTGCAGCTGCCAGAGAGTGAATCAAATACAACGTATAGTGTCATTCCTGCCAATATGGTCAGGGGTTACTGTCTGATTGCAGCCTAGCTAGACACAGGACGTCGACTCCCTGTGTTCCCAGGATGTGCCTCATACAAGACCCTGCCTGGGGGGACCAGCCAGCCATTGATTTGCCTGCCCCACCAACTGCTGGCAAAGCTACCAGCCACTGAAAGCTGGGGGTCATGTTGGGAGGTCCCAGGGAACCTAATACTCTTCACCACTGTCCTGGTGTGCTGGGTGACTGGGTGCTAAGAGCTGATGCCAATGGCTCCAGGGTCCCCGAGTGGGGAATCCGAGAGATCTCTCCACAGTCCAAGAGTTGCTCCCTGCCCCAGGCATCAAGCCAGCCCCATTGAGATCCGTGCAGAGAGGTGTTCACAGAAAGCAGGGCAGCCAGTCGAGGGCGAGGTCACGGGGCGTGGCAGTGAAGCTGGTGACCCCCCTGAGGGCACCTTATGTAACCTCCAGGATGTTCATGGCTGAGGGCTCAGATGTGCTCCAAGCAGCTGCATCTTGGGATTGTGTAACCAGGAGTGCTGCGTTCCCTGCGATGGTGGCTCTGGCCCAGCAGCAGTGCTGGCCACGCAATCCGCAGAGGATGGGCTGCAGCTAGCAGAGGCAGAATCTCCCCTGTGTGGCACTTGATGAATGTGGCTTAGAGGTGTGGGGGTGCTGTGGGGGATGGACACCTGCCCTGGCTGGTATTATCCCAGCATGCCATGCTCCCACTAGCCCAAGCCAAAGCCAGACCCTCTTGTTACCGTCCATCCCTGAACACAAGAATGACCGTACTGGGTCAGACCAAAGATCTTTCTAGCCCAGGGGTTCCCAAACTGGGGGTTGGGACCCCTCAGGGGGTCGCAAGGTCATTACATGTGGGATTGAGAGCTGTCAACCTCCACCCCAAACTCCGCTTGCCTCCAGCATTTATAATAGTGTTAAATATATTAAACAGTGTGTTTAATTTATTAGGTGGGGTTGCACTCAGAGGCTTGTAATGTGAAAGGGGTCACCACTACAAAAGTTTGAGAGCCACTGATCTAGCCTGTCTTCCTACAGCAGCCAGTTCCAGGTGCTTCAGAGCAAATGAATAGAACAGGCAATCAAGTGATCCATCCCCTGTCCTCTACTCCCAGCTTCTGGCAGTCAGAGGCTAGGGACACCCAAAGCACGGGGCTGCATCCCTGGCCATCCTGGCTAATAGCCATTGCTGGCCGATGTGACGAACTGGGAATGTTCTTAATGTGTTCTTTGAATACTGGGTGGGGAGTATTTCTGGGACTGTCTGCACTGGGGGATGGGAGACATTCCTTGAAGGAGGATACCAAAGCACCTAACATGAGAACCCAAGAAGCGGGTTGGAGGCCAGGTGACACCTCTGCCTGGGAAATTGGACAAAGGGTGGGGGAGGAGCCAGGGGGAGGCTGAGTGAGACAGCTGGAGGGAGTTTCAGTTTGGAGCTGGCTGGGAAATGGAGGGGCCCCCCAAGAGGGACCTAACTGAAGGGTCCTGTTGTCTGTACCTGCAAGACCTGTCTTGGACTGTGTTCATGTCGTCTAAATGAACCTGTTTTGCTGGCTGGCTGAGAGTCATGGCGAATTGCAGGAAGCTGGGGGTGCAGGGCCTTGTCTCCCCCACACTCCGTGACAGCTCTATCCTCCAGGAACTTATCTAAGTTTTTTTTTTTAACCCATTTATCGTTTTGGCATCACAACATCCCCTGGCAGTGAGTTCCACATGGTGACTGTGCGTGGGATGAAGCACTTCCTCTCACTTGTTTGAAGCCGGCTGCCTATTAATCTCATCTGGTGACCCCTGTGGGCAGCAGTGGCTCCTCGGAGTTACTGGCTCCCTATTCAGAGCTGCACCCCGTTAGTAACAGAGGCTTTTCTGCCTGATCCCTCTCCTCAGGGCCAATCTCACCTCTGCAGCGCAGGGCCCCTTTCCTGCAACCGCTGGGGCGGGGGATACCTCTCTCCTCCACCAGCACTATTTGCAGGGCAGGTGGTGCCTGGGGTTTGCCTGGCTTGGTGGGTGGGGTGGGAGTGGGGACAGCAGTGCCTGGGGTTTGCCTGGTGCGGGGGAGTGGGGGGGTGGGAAGGTGCAGGTTTCTGTGCAGTGATCATTCCCTCGGTGGCTCATCAGTCATAGCCCCTGCCTGTGTCAGGGCTTGATGGATAGCTGGTCCAGGGTGGCTGTGCTCCCAGATGGCAGCCGGTGCTCATTAACAGTGATTCATTTCACTAGAGTGATTGGCATTGATATCGAGGTATTTACACTGACACTGTCCCTGACAGTGATGCCTTTACACACAACAGGAGCAGGGCAAATAAGAGGGGAATGCAGCTGGCTGGGTGACCAGCCCGCTGGTGTCAGCTCCTGCCGGAGCTAGGGGCATAGGACAGGGGAGACCATACCCAGCAGTGGCCAGGTTGGGCTTCTGTGACTCCTGGTGCCTACGCAGCAGTGAGACCGCTGCAGTCCTCTGCAGGAATTGCTGGCCTGCTTTTCCTGCACAGCCTGGGAGTGGGGTCTTGGCTTGTGCGGGGTGAGGGGGAGAAATGGTGGCTCCTAGGAGCTAGAGGAAGGAGGAGGGACCCTTTGTTGAAGTGGCAGGCTGGGGAGTTCTCTTAATCAAACCGTTGCAGAGGGTTGGGATTTGGAGATGAGAGAGGGCTGAGACTAGGGCAGGCCTGAAACAGTTGGATTTCATGGGCCAGTGGAGCATGCGGCTCATTCTCAGGGCAGCAGCCGGGATGGAAAGAAATGTGGGACTGGCTGAGACCCTGGGCTTGGTAACAACATCTCAGGGCTGGGGCCCCCTGAGCCCCAAGTTTCAGTGTTCATATCGCAGACTGTTTCTCAGCTGCTGCGCTGTTTCAGTCCCCTGAGCAGCAGGGCCTAGTGGATACAGCAGTGGGACCCAGGAGACGTGGATTCTATTTCAGCTCTGCTGCTCAGTGAGTCACTTCGCCTCATCATTCGGATGGTGCCTCAGTTTCCCCGTCTGTCACATGAGGATGATGATCCTGGCCTCCTTTGTAAAGTGTGTTGAGATATCCTGATGCCAGGGCTGATGGATACTGGTACAGTGTCCCTGTGGGCACCGTGGTTGGGTCTGGGTGAGGGGGTCTGTCTGGGGAGGTGACATTGATTCCCATTGCTTGCTCTGGTCTGACTGTGGCAGGCAGGGTGTCCATGGCCGGCAGTGGCACTTGCTCCCGGCCCGGAGCTTCCTGTGTTAGGAAACTGCTATGTCAGGCTCCCTTCTTGTTCTCTGCCGTGATCACAGCATAGGAAAACAGCGCAGGCCACAGGCTCTATTATCCAGCCATGAATAACCAGCATCACATGCTCCTTCCCAGGGTGCCCGGGCTGTGGACAGCAGCAGCTGAGCCGCTATTTAGTTACACCCCATGGAGTGGGGCCACATGAGATTCTTCCTGTTAATTAGCACGCAGGAGGAATGGGCAGTTTAAAACATTTGCTGCTGAATCCCCCACCCCCGAATCCCAGGAGTGGGCCAGGGCAGAGCAAGCAGAACCTCCCTGAAGGGTCCTCTCCATTTCTCCAGGGTCCCTTCGTGGGTCCCCTTGAGCCCACTGGCACTGCCCCATATTCAGACACAAAGGGGCTCCCAGTCTGCCTTGCAGGTCCTGCCCCTCTGTGATGGCCAGGTGTGGGGTGCATAGTCAGCAGCTGCCCCAGGCTGGATCCATTGGGAGGCTCCACAGGTAAAGGGGTAGGAGTCCCCAGCTCCCATTTGGGTTGGACTGCTGGCACGACGGGCTGGTGTTTACATTGTTCAGGGGTTGGGGGGACAGGCTGTAGATAGATGGATTGTAGCTCCCTTTGGATCAGGTGGGGAAAGCTCAGGTGGGGATCTCAGGATCATAATCTCCATGTTCCAGATGGATAAACTGAGGCACAGCAAGGGGCTTCAGCTGCACCAAGGTCACCCAACAGGCCAGTAGCAGGGCCGGGAGTAGAACCCAGGTCTCCGGACTCTCCATCTGGTGCTCTAGCCACTAGGCCGCACTGCCTTTAGTAGAGTAGATGGGATTTGCATTTGTAACTATTTGCATACAAAGCACAACCCTTTACACTGCTCCAAATAGCAACAGCCCAAGACACACATGTAGACAGGAGCAGTGACGCCCCCCCCCCTCCCAAGTATCCCCACCTCTATGAATAGTGACCCTGATGTCCTCGTGCACACATAGCAGCCTGGTGCATACATCAGTGCAGCCTGTAGGCCTGGAGTTCTGTCCCATCTAGTAGGTGAAATAACACTCCCTTCCCCTGCCCTTTGGCAGCTCTGTCTTCCCCCAGCCCCCAAGCAGTGCAGGGCATGTCCCCCTGCCCCAGCAGGGCGGTACATGTCCTGGCACCTGTGGAATCCTCCTGGTGCTAGCAGCTGGGTGTATTGGCATCGAACCTGGCCGCCATGCTATGTTTGGCCTGGACAGCCCAGCCAACAGACCTAGGATCATACCACTAGCCTGCGGGGCCACCCCAGCCAAAGGCCCAACAAAGCTTGTTTTAAATGAAAACAAATGTTATTGACATTTTCACTAGTGTGGCCCCATGAGGCTGGACCAGAAGCCCAGCTCCCAGAGTGCACCATGGCCTCCGGAGCAGCCCAGGGCTGGGCAGAGAGCCTGGGCACCTGGGGAACAGGAGAGCTGCTGGGATCTATTTACTGAACTGTTGTCACAAAGCTCCAGTCTGCTGGGGAAAGCGTTTGAGGGGCTCATGGCCTGAAGTCTTGACACTCCTGAGTGCATGGCTGAGCGGCAGAGCTGGGAAGGAATGGAGGAGAAAATCCTGATCCAGTTTGTTAATGTATAAAGTAAATTGCAGGGAAAATCACTTTAAATTGCTGGATATCTTTCCCCCTCTCCCTGCTCCAGGAGCAGTGACCTCCTCCCTGCTATTGTGCACACAGGGCCTGATGGGCTGGGGCCACCATCTGGCTCTTCCTAGGCACTGTTACATCAGGACATTATTGTCTGGACCCTCCTGCTCCCTCTGCTGTCAGAGTGTTTCAGGTTTACACCGTTTTCAAGCAGCCCAGGAGGGATTATGCCCTCGTGCAGACTAAAGCAGAGGGAGGCTGGCCGTGCCAGATGGCCGATCCCAGAATAAATGCGGGGCCGCAGTGAGCCTGAGCTCTGGGTTCCAGGCAGCACTAACCTCCTTGTCCCCCAGCTGCCCACATGTGCTGTGCCAGGAAAGCGAGCTGCAAGCAGCGCTCTGGGGTGAACCCAGTCAGAGGTGGCTCTAGGTATTTTGCCGCCCCAAGCATGGCAGGCAGGCTGCCTTCGGTGGCTTGCCTGTGGGAGTTCCCCAGTCCTGCGGATTCGGCAGCACGCCTGCGGGAGGTCCACTGAAGCCATGGGACCAGTGGACTCTCCACAGGCATGCCGCCGAAGGCAACCTGCCTGCCGCCCTCGCGGTGACCGGCAGAGTGCCCCCCGCGGCTTGCCACCCCAGGCACGTGCTTGGTGTGCCAGTACCTGGAGCCGCCCCTGAACCCAGTGAGGCAGCTGTGCCCTTAGTGCTGCTCACGGAGAAGCTGATGGTCCAGCGAGAAGCCTGGCCAGCAGTTGGGGCTGGGCATCACCTCACCCAAACCCATTCCCCAGACATGAGGCTGAACTGCATGTTCCTGCGGCTGGGCTGGGATGGCCAGAGGCCACCAGTGTCCTCCGAGGCATCTGGCTGGAGCAGGAGCAGAAGGTCAGGAAACCCCCTGAGAACTTGTTCCAGGGAGGGGGCAAGGCCTCAGCTAGAGAAGCCAGATGGGGGGCACGTCTCTAACCAGATCTCATGAGCTTTTCCCATCACGAGCACAAACCGAACCTTGAGCTGTGGGGAGGCTCCAACCTGTGGATGGGGAAAGCAGATTGAAACACCCAGCGCATATAGCAGTGCCGGGTTCCCCACCCCCACCCCTGCATGACACCCAGGAGTGCTCCATTTAACTAAAGGGATGGTTCCAGTTAACACACACTCACTTACACAAGCTCAACTGCTATGAGCCATCGGAGCAGCCACACAGGGCTTTGCTCTGATTTTGTTAAATTGGTCTCACTGTTAGGTAAGCTCTGTGTGTGGACCGGGCCTGGGAGACTTTGGCCTCCTGCCTGAAGTGGCTGGTTCTCTGGCCTGAGCCTTCTAAGGAGCATAAAACCAATAGGGCAAGTGCAGCAGCAGCTTTCTGAGCCTGCGGTTCTCCCAAGAGCAGGGCAGTCCGCTTTGTCCAAGAGCATGAGGCCCAGGGACCTGTAGCAGAGAAAGCTGTGAAACAGACCCCTCCTGACCTCAGAGCATAGGTCGAAGTGGGCTCTTGAAATGGATGTTGATTGGATTCTTCTCAGTCACAGCCAATGCCAGGATCAGGGTGTGCCACCGGGGAAGGGTGGGGTGCAGACCCCAGAAGGATGTGTCCATGAGGTACTTGCTGTTTGCCACTGTGGGGGTGGGCTAGTGGAGTGGTGATGGTACATCGATGACGGTACTTACCAGGGAACATTGCACTGCATGTGATGTCGGGATACAGAGGTGAAAGGCAGCAGGATGGTGACTCCAATGCTGGGGACAAAAAGGGTAGGGGGGTGGATGGAGTGCTTAGTTCTGGGAGGGCATCATGACGGATGTGACTTTGATCTGGGGCTGGGGCTGGCTTTTCTGCGACCCAGAACCCTGTGCTCCTTAGCTCTGGCCTGGGATTGCTTCTGACTGCCTGACTGCAGCGCCCCTAACCCCTGGGGTGTTAACGGAACCTGAGAGGCCAGCCTATCCTCCACTGCTGTCGGTCGGCTGACACAGAAGCAAGCTTAGGTTGTCCATGGAACGTGGAAACCAGGAGCAGAAAAGAATCAAATATTCTTGTGCGGGGGCGGGGGTGTTAAAGGCTCTGGGGCAGCGCATAAGACCCTGCCTTCCTGTGGTGCCTAGGCCTGGTCACTACAGCGGGCTGCTGCAGACAGAGACCATCTTCTCCCTGAGCCAGAGTGGAGGCAGCCTGTGGTTTTGGTGCTGGCCCCGCTGAGCAGGTGGCTCACTGCACAGGAAGGGGAGATGTGATGGCAGAGGGCCGCATGACCCAGAGTGATAGGGCAGTGGCAGTGGAGTTGCGCCAGTGTATGTCAGATGTGACACCCATGCCATGCCCTCCCACTGGCAAAGCTGCTTTTGCTTGATTTCCTGGCTGCTTTCTTTCATGTTGGGAATGTTTTTCTTTTCCTTGGGTGCCAAATGATCTTGTGACAGGGAAAAGCCAAGAAACATAGCTGGTGCATGACAGCTTGGTAAATTGGTCACCAACAAACAGTCCACATTTTAATAGGGCTAAATGTACATATGTATGTATGGGAACAAAGAATGTCAGCCATACTTACAGGGGCTCCCCCAAACGCATCCTGCTTCCCCTGA
This sequence comes from Gopherus flavomarginatus, assembly GCF_025201925.1. NCBI lineage: Eukaryota > Metazoa > Chordata > Testudines > Testudinidae > Gopherus > Gopherus flavomarginatus. The sequence goes on from NC_066624.1 coordinate 53,962,523, forward strand.
ACCCAGCCTGTCCCCCACAGAAGCTCTGAGCTCCTCCAAGCTCAGCCTGCTCCCCCACAGACAGATGGCTAGAGTGGCCATATTTTGGGAGGGTGCTAGGCAGTCTGGAATTTGTGTGTGGTGGGGGGAGGCACTCAGACCCATATAATGAAGTGCAGATGCTGTTGGTACCCAGGGTCTAACAATCCCTAATCTGGGGATACAAATGAGTGTAGACGCTCAAGCTCTAGGTTACTAAACCCACGGGCTGTCAACTTGAGTTCTACTAACGCGGGACTCACACTGCAGTGTAGACATGCATTCTCCCTGCCTCATCCCCCAGCTGCTGCAGTGGGCCCTGCCCCCACTCCAAGACAAGGCTAAGGAGAGATCATAGAAGAGGCCTGGCCCCCAGGATGGAATACTGGAGCAGACAGTGCAGACCAGGGTTTCAGAGGTCAGTTCCCTGCATGGGGCAGGGGCAATCCACAGGCTACAGCAGCTTTACCTCTTCTCTTCTGTTTTCAGATCACATGCAACCAAACCAGAACATCAGCCTGAACTAGGGTGACCAGGTGTCTGGTTTTCGACCGGAACACCATGTTGAAAAGGGACCTTGGCGGCTCTGGTCAGCACTGCCAACCGGGCTGTTAAAAGTCCAGTAAGCGGTGCTAAGGCAGGCTAGTCCCCACCTGTCCTGGCTGGAACAGTGCTGCGCCCCGGAAGCAGCCAGCAGGTCCAACGGCTAGCCATGGAGCTCCACATGCTGCCCCCACCCCAAGGACCGGCTCTGAGCTGGTGTGTGTGTGGGGGGGTGCCTGTGGATGAAAGTGGCACGTGGAGCCTCCTGGGCCCCACACCTAGGACCCAGACCTGCTGGTGGCTTCCGGGGTGTGCAGGACAGGCAGGCAGCCTCCCTTAGATCTCCTGCTGTGCTGCCGACTGGGAGCCGCCCGAGGTAAGCCCATGCCCCTACCCCGAGCCCCAAATCCCTACCCCGAGCCCCAAATCCCCTGCCCCAGTCCTGAGCCCCCTCAAACCCAGAGCACCCTCCTGCACCCCAAACCCCTCATCCTGACCCCATCCCAGAGCCCTCACCCCCAGTCCAGAGCTTGTACCCCCTCTTGCACCCCAATCCCCTGCCTCAACACGCAGCCCCCCCTGCACTCTGAATTGCTCAGCCCCACCTTCCAGCCTGGAGCCCCCTCCTGCACCCCAAACCCCTCATTCCCAGCCCCAACCTAGAGCCTGCACCTCCAGCCGGAGCCCTCATCTCCTCCCACACCCCAACTCCCTGCCTCAGCCCTGAGCCCCCTTCCACACCCTCAACCCTCATTTCTGGCTCCACCCCAGAGCCAGCATCCCCAGCCCCGAGCCCTCATCCCCTTCTGCACCCAAGCCCCCTGCCCAAGCCCAGTGAAAGTGAGTGAGGATTGTGGACAGCAAGCCACTGAGGGAGGGGGAAGGTAGTGAGTGGGGGGTGGCGCCTCAGGGAAGGGCTGAGGCTGGGGTGTTCAGTTTTATGTGACTAGGAAGTTGGCAACCCTACCCAGCCCGCCTGCCAGGACCTAATGGACCCAATTATTAACATGCCACAGTAGGGCCGACGAGGGTGGAGGGCAGAGGAGATGAGCTGATCCCCACTGATTAGAGGGGGATTCTGGGCATCTGGCAGCAATTCCCATCTCTGAACCCCAGTGGCCTCTGGTCCCATGGCCCTCTCTGGTCCCTGACCATCTCCTGTAAAGGAGGATCGGCTGCCTGAAGCCTCTTTGCTGCTCGTCACTGGGTTATTTCTGCCAGCACAGCGATGCTACCAAGAACACCTTGGGCATCTCAAGGAGCAGAGAGCCACGGCCCTGCTTGGCTTGGGTTAGCTATCTCTGTTCCTGCTGCAGGACTGGTCCTTGGGTGCTTATGGGATGTCCTCTGACCTGTGCTATATGGGAGCTCAGTTAGTGATCACAGTGGTCCCGCCTGACCCTAGAATTGAGGTGACCCTGGGGCAGACAGTCTTTCTGATGCATGGGCAGGTAGCACATTCCTGTATCTGGAATCCAGCGCTCCTTCCCGGCATTCTTGTCTTGGGATTTCTTCTCTGCTAGTTTCTTGTCCTAGAGCTCCACGGTAGCTGCTGCCAGTCTTTGATTCAAGGAGCACGTGCAACATGGACATTGAATTTGTGCTCCTCTGCCCATACATCTCTGAACAGCTGGCAAAGCCATTCCAGCCCGGGGAGGGTGCTGCAATCCCCTGACTGTGCTAAGGGTGGGTCACTTGAGGGTGGGTAAGTCCTGTGACTATTTTGTTAACATTGGTCATGCCTTTTTGGCTAACCCATTTGACTGTGCATGGTTAGGGCTTGATGGGGAGGGAAGGGACGAGAGGGGACTTGAACTGATATAGCAAAAAGATGTGTGTGACTGAGAGCCATTACCTGTTACAATTTACCATTTATGGTGCTAGTTGATGAAAATATCCCTGCAGAGAAGTCCTCTAATAAGTGGCAATCATTCCTGTTTAATGACAAAGAGTCCTGAGGCGCCTTATAGACTAACAGAAGTATTGGAGCGTAAGCTTTCATTGATGTGTCTGACAAAGTGGATATTCACCCATGAAAGCTCATGCTCCAATACTTCTGTTAGTCTATAAAGTGCCACAGGACTCTTTGTCACTTTTTACAGATCCAGACTAACATGGCTACCCCTCTGATACTTGATTCCTGTTTAATGTGCGTCGATCTGCGTCAGCTCGGCACCAAGAGTGATCAGGAATTGTATGCAGTAAGAACATAAGAATGGCCATACTGGGTCAGACCAAAGGTCCATCCAGCCCAGTATCCTGTCTACCGACAGTGGCCAATACCAGATGCTTCAGAGGGAGTGAACCTAACAGGTAATGATCAAGTGATCTCTCTCCTGCCATCCAGCTCCACCCTCTGACAAACAGAGGCTAGGGACACCATTCCTTACCTGTCCTGGCTAATAGCCATTAATGGACTTAACCTCCATGAATGTATCTAGTTCTTTTTTAAACCCTGTGTGTTTGGGCAAGGCCAGACGGCTACAGTAAAGTACTGAGAAACAGGTATGTTAGCCCCAGGCTAAACAAATCCCTAGGACCCTGGTAACCAAATGGCAGTTGCTCCAGGTTAATCAAGGCACCTGGGGCCAATTAAGATCTTTCTAGAAGGCAGTGGAGATAGCTACTTTAATTAGAACACCTGCAGCCAATCAAGGCAGGATCAGGGCACCTGCATTTAAAAAGGAGCTCACTCCAGTCAGGCAGGGAGGAGTCAGAGGAGAAGGAGCATGTGTGAGGAGCTGGGAGCAAGAGGGCAAGGAGCTGAGAGTGAGAGTATACTGCTGGAGGATTGAGGAGGACAAGCATTATCAGGCACCAGGAGAAAGGTCCTGTGGTGAGGATAAAGAAAGTGTTTGGAGGAGGCCATGGGGAAGTGGCCCAGGGAGTTGTAGCTGTCATGCAGCTGTTACAGGAGGCACTGTAGACAGCTGCGATCCACAGGGCCCTGGGCTGGAACCCAGAGTAGAGGGTGGGCCTGGGTTCCCCCCTCAAACCTCCCAACTCCTGATCAGACACAGGAGGAGCTGACCCAGACTGTGGGTTCCACAAGAGGGGAAGATCACTGAGGTGAGCAAATCTGCCAATAAGCGCAGGACCCACCAAGGTAGAGGAGGAACTTTGTCACACCTGTTATAGTCCTAGCCTTCACAACCTCCTCAGGCAAGGAGTTCCACGGGTTGACTGTGTGCTGTGTGAAGAAGAACTTGCTTTTATTTGTTTTAAACCTGCTGCCCATTAATTTCATTTGGTGGCTCCTAGTTCTTATGTTATGGGAACAAGTACATAACTTTTCCTTATTCACTTTCTCCACACCACTCATGATTTTATATACCTCTATCATATCCCCCTGAGTCTCCTCTTTTCCAAGCTGAAAAGTCCTAGCCTCTTTAATCTCTCCTCTATGGGACCCGTTCCAAACCCCTAATCATTTTAGTTGCCCTTCTCTGAACCTTTTCTAGTGCCAGTGTATCTTTTTTGAGATGAGGCGACCACATCTGTACGCAGTATTCAAGATGTGGGCATACCATGGATTTATATAAGGGCAATAAGATAGTCAGTGGTTCCTTTGCATGTGGGTTCCTGCCTTGAGTACAGATTTCACACCTGGATACTTTATCTTCAATAGCGGCATTCATGCCGGGCCAGCATAAGACATTTTGGGTCTGTTCTTCCACTTTCCAATTAAACGTTGTGGACTCTGATCGGCATTTCGTGTGCTAGTCTGACACAGTGATCTCTGTGCAGAATCCTGTCATGTACAGTCATTTCCGCTGGATAGTCCCAGGAAGATCCAGGTGTCTGGGTTTCTTCTGCTGACCATCCTGGTCCGTCCAGAATTCCTCTCTTGAACTGTGGGTAGGGTGGAGCATTTTGTGTTTCTTCTTGGAGCGTGTCATATGCAGCTTGGGGAATGGATTGCACTTGAGCCAAGCCAGCATTTCTAGGTGCACGTGAAACATGTCACCATGAGAAGCTCTTTGATGGGCCAGTATTTCACATGGTGCTATGAGCATTGCCTGAGTTTTGCACAACGGTTTCTGTGTCCCAGTGTCAAGGTTTAGGGTCTTGTGGGTGCACTGGCTCCACCTCCCTGCCATCTAGTGTTTAGGTCTGACACTGCACGCAAGCCCTGCCTTATTTCCCCTCACCCAGATATAGACAGGTGCAAACCAGCCCACCTGAGCGTTAAAGCACCCTTCAGGACCTCACGTATTGATGACAGGATTAACATAAGCCAAAGGCAGACTGTGTTCAGGCCTATCTCAGGAGCAATCCAATACCACATGGTGCTTCAGCCATTGGCGCTTCAGCCATTGGCACTCCAGGCCAAGCCCCAAGTCGGGGGCCAGGACCCCTAGGCTGCTCCACTCCCTTCCCCTGAAGAACAGCCTCTGGTTCCTCCTTTCAGGATATTCCCGGTCCTGTCACATGTTCCTTCTCTTGGAAGCGTCCTAGCTCCTTTCCCTGGCCTACTCCTGGGACCACTCTCACTCCAGGGTGGCCCCTGCCAACCGCTTCTTCCAGGGGTCTCTCCTTACTGAGCTCGGGCAGCTTGTGTGGAGGTGGCAGGTTTCTTCTGGGCCAATCTGTTACCCAGGATCTGTGGGGGTAGCTTGGCCCTGACCCCTCCTGAGGGTTGCTGGCCCCAGGACCAGTTTGTTTCTACCTTGAGCCATTTCTGCCCATGCACAGATTCCAGAAGCTGCTCCCAGCAGACCCAGAGCCAGCCTTTTCTTCTTGTCTTGTAGCATTTTAATGAGTTCTTTGGATGCCCCTGCCACTGGCTGCCCCAGCACAGAGAATACCACGTCCTTCAGTTTCTTTGCAGTGCCACTGCTTCCAGGGACGTCCAAGCTTACAGCTGCCTTTCCTTGCCAGGATCCCTTCCAGGGTGACCAGAGATTCAATAACAAGAGGCTGAGACCCAGGAGTGCTGGGATGGGACTGAGCTTGATCTCCTGGCCCCAGGCCCCTGATGTGGGTCAGGGTCACCTGACAAGGGTCAAGAGCTTTTACAGGTGCAGACTGAGCAAAGCCATGGGACCCCACGTGTGCCGTCAGGGTGGTGGAGAGATGTGTGACAGGGAAACCAGATGATCCCTTCCACTCTCTCCTGCCATGATATGTCTCTGCTGCTAGGGACCTGCCAGGATGTTCCTGGGGCTGCGGTCCAAGGGCAGATCCAGGCAGCCCGAGGTTCAGAGTGACTACTGGGGGTTAGTAGATAGGGACAGAATTAGTGCCCACAGTTGTCTGAATGGCCTGGTAATGCATTAGCATACAGGAGTCCATCTGAGAGGGATGGCGTGGTCTAGTGGTAAGAGCAGGGGTCTAGGTGGCCTGGGTTCCATTCTTAACTCTGGGAATTGAATTGGATCTAATGGTTAGAGCAGGGTGCTGTGAGTCAGGACTTCTGGGTTCTTTTCCTAGCTCTAGGAGGGGTATGTGGTTGGGTGATGAGAGAAAGGGTTGACCTATGTAACCTGGCTTCTATTCCCTGCCCTGGGAGGCAGTGTTTGCCACTGCTTAGAGCAGGGCACTCAGGCTTTATTCTCGGCTTTTCCGCTGGCTCATGCCCCTGCTCTGTACCTCAGCTTCCCCATTTATAATGTAGGGATTATGATCCCAGTTCCACTTTGTAAGGTGTAGTGTGACCCTTGGGTGGAAGGTGTTCGAGTGATTATTCCATCCCGTGTCAGTGCACAGCTCCCCAAGGAGGAAAAGGGATCCGCGAGACAGATCCTGGAGCCTACTTCATCCCAGATTGCCCTCCAGAAAGGCTGCATCTTGAATGCACCATGACCAGCCACTGGGTGCCCTTGGCTCAGCTCATTCAGAGGCAGAGATGTGGGCTCCCGGGGCCTTGCTGCTCTTCCCTGGCTGACTTTGCAGCATGCAAGTTCATCTGGGAATGACTGTGACCAAGCCCTGGGTCTGGAGGCTCCAGTGGCAGGTGCTGGCCTGGGGAGTGAGGCACGGCACAGAAGCTGGGAATAATCCCTAACTCTCTGGTGGGGAGTGTCCTGAGGTTAATACCTTTCCTGGGGAATGGCAGGCCAGGTGATCTGCCAGGAGGCACCAAGAATCCAGTCAGTGGCAGCAGGGCTGTGGGGAGGATTAGGCTGGGGCAGGGCAGTTCGTCTGCCATGCGGCCTGCTGCCTGTCAGAGCTTTCCAGCCTAGGCCCCCCACACTGCAGAGAGCAGAGTCAAGGGCCCTCTGAGCATCCCAATTGCTGGTGCTCTGGCTGTGTGTCAGCTAGGGGACGGCTCTCTGGGCCATGGCGGAACTGCATGAGTGAAAGAGGAATGCCAGGTTCTCCTTGTGGTGGCCTGGAGCCTGCTCTCTAGGCCATGGCAGAGCAGAGGAGTGACCAGGCAACGTCAGGTTCTCCTTGGGGGAGCACCATGGAGCAGCGTGGGGCCTGCTCTCTGGGCTGTGGGGGAGCAGGGGGGGCAGCGGGGGTTAGTGATGAGGGGGTGGCACTATCAGGCCTGGTCTCCAGGCTTTGCTAGAGCCAGCTATTTTTTGCCCCAGTTCTGCAGAGGGTGGCTGCCAAACCCCACATGGTGCTGAGGGCACCATACCCCCAGTCACAACCTGGTCTCTCTGGCCCACTACAAGCAGGGCCCTAGATCAGCGTCTGTACCTGCTGTCTTTGCCCCAATAACTGCCCCACCCTCTGGAATCCAAACAGCGACCAGCACCCACGCTGGCCAAGCAGGCTGTGCTCACCAGCTGAGCCATCCAGATAAGGAGTCTCCATGTCCAGGAGCCGCAGGGCTGCCCCTCCATGAGAGGGAGATAGTGCCCGGCTTCTCCATGCACTGCCCACGTGGACGCTTATCTCCCCGGAGAGACAGCAGCACTCACCTCTGCCCACGTGAGTGTGAACCGAGGTAGGGCTGTGCTGCACTGCTGCTGGGGTGTGCGGTGCTTTACTGAAACCACAAGATGTGGCCCTGGTTCCACTGCCTTTCCTGCTCCTAGTGACCTGCTGGGACTGGGGGATCCTCTGGTGGCTGTGGTGGGGACAGGACCCTGAGCACCTCAGGCTGGCTGGCAGCTCTATTTATTAGTAGAAGGCTGGCCCTGGCTCCTTGGATGTCTGGGCAGCGCCTGGCATCATGGGGCCTGCTCTGAGCTATTAGGGGGATCCTACAGACATGGGGATAGAGGCACAGCCCTCCTCTGAACTGCAGATACCCCAGCAGAGGCCAAAGGCTGACATCAGCCACTCAGAACCTCCCTAGGAAAACCCACCCATGTGCTAGCACGCAGATGCCTTGCCAGAGTAGCTGAGGAGGCTGGTTCCTGTTGGCTGGGCATGGTGTGGAACAGGGAAAGTAGAGGAGTGTCCCTGGGCGCCAGAAGGGTAGAGACCCAGGAGCAGAGCTCACATTCCCAAGAGGATGGGCTGCTGCATTCGTATATTGCTCCTCGGTCACTGGGTGCCAGAGAGTAGAGAGAAGGGAGCTAACGCAGCACTATGGAGTGCATGAGCAAACACATCCAAGTATGCAAATGTCTGAGCCAAAAGCGGCCCTTTCTCCCAGCAAAAGCTGGGCTGGAAACAGCCAGAAGGCCCAGCTCAAGGGACCTCAGAGAATTGCTGTCTATCTGGTGAGAGGCCGAGTACCTTGAGGCAGGGACCATGCCTTGCTTGGCGTCTCTGAGCCCAGTCAGCACCTTGCTCAGCATTGGTGGGGGTGGGAGCCCGCAGGGACACTGGAATGCAGCGTGCATTATAAACATCCTCGTCTCCAGTGAGAGCTCCGATTGAGGCCTACAGTGCAAGGAGCTCCGGTGCTGCTGACAGACTGTGTAAATGTCATGCACACGCACACTGCTGAGCCATAACCCTGCTTCTCCCACTCAACAGCCATGCCAGCTGACACACAGGTGGTAGTAGCAGCAGTAGGCCTCTTATCCTGAGTGTGGGCCCAACCCACCAGATGGCAGCATTGCACTCTCAGACACAGACCCACAAAGCCAGGACATTACACACTATACCTGCACAGAGCACTCTACCCTGCGGAGCCCCCACTCTAGCACTGCAGACGGAGGGGCTCGGGGCTCAGTAGCCCTGCACCCGTGTTCAATATACACATGAAGCCCACAATTCACCGCCATGATGCAAATGCCCATTTGCAGAAGGAGGGACCCCATCTCTCCCCTGGCACTCATGGTACCCATCTGGTCATGGTACCCACCCAGCCCTCTAGCGTGTGGTTTAGGGACTCCTGGGGAAAACACACTTGTGCCAAGAACACACGGTGGCCACCAAGGCTGTGGTCCAGTTATGCAGCCCAGAGCCCACGGGGCTGGTTTGTACTGCCCAGAGCAGTCTGGCACAAAAGCTGCTGCCCACAGGGGCAATAACCCTTGTGGCATCCCCTTTGGGGAGCAGCATCTTCCTAAGGCCCTTCCTCTTAGGCACTTTCGGCCTGCACATGCAGCTAGCAGCCGCCAGGGGGCGCCCGGCGCCTGCGAGGAAGGGAGGGAACCACCAGCCGGCGCCGTTGGAAGCTGTCCAGGTCGAACGTCAAAACATGTTTTGGCGAAAGCTTATGTAACTTTGGTTAAGACGCGACCTACTTCTGGGGTGCAGCAGCTCCTGGGCGCAGCCTCGAGCCTGCCATTATCTGGGCGTTATTAGCGAGAAGTGTTTTGTTTCGCGTGCACATTTTTACACTCGCCTTTGCAGCCGGGTTCGGGGCGCTTGCAAGGGGAAAAGGCTAAAAGCTGTTTTAGTTTCGCGATCAACAAGAGGACGGGCCGGGGCGGGGTTCGTTTGCTTTTGCATCTCGCCCCTTGACCCGGGTCTGACTGAAATATTGCAAGCTGCAGAAATCTCGGGGAGGGGTGGGGTGGTATTGGAGTGCCGGACGCTTGCATGTCCAGTGACGCAATGTTTTTGCAACATGCAAAACGACCCTCACCATCAGACTGTGTATTGGGGGTAAAAGCTTGTGAGTGGTTGGTAGCGCCGGGGGTCTACATGCACCAGCTTCCAGCAGAGAACTAGGCTGCTAGCAAAGCCCTGGCAGCGGGGGGTCGGAGCTCGCGGGGGCTTGTGTGTAGTGAAAATTCTGCACCGCGGACTTAACCCCCACCCCTGGACCCTCTCGACACACTGTTTGCAAAGGGGGGGGGGCACGGAAAGCGCTGAGCTCCCTGCGCTCGCCCCAGCGTTCAGGGCGGGGACATGGCAGAGCCGCAGCCTCGCCCCACCCAGCCGCAGCCTGACACCATGTGACGCCAGCAGGAGCCTCCTAGATAAGGCGGCGGCGCTCGGACAGCCCCCACTGGTGGCTAGAGCCCGGCTCGGGATTGTTGTGTGCTCGCCAGGTCCCTGCCCGCCCACCTGCCCTGCGTCCCGCGCCCGGCCCATGGTCGGCACCGTCAGCCCACAGCTCGCCCTGCCGATCCCGAGCGACGAGAGCCCGCTAGCCCTGCGCGCCGCGGCCCTGGCCATGAGCACCGAGCTCTACCAGTCCGCCATGGAGGTGGCCGTGTACCAACTGCACAACTTCTCCATCTCCTTCTTCTCCTCGCTGCTTGGCGGGGACGTGGTCTCCGTCAAACTGGACAACAGGTAGCGACCGGGCCGGGCTGGGGGGCTCCGCGCGGGGCTGGGGGGAGCCGGGCGGAGCGGGGCTCGCTGTGGATCGGGCTCGCTGCTAACCGGCCGTCGCCTTCTTGTGTCTTTCAGCGCCTCCGGGGCCAGCGTGGTGGCTATCGACAACAAGATCGAGCAGGCGATGGTGAGCACGGGCGGGGTCACTGCGCGGGTAGGGCCCCCCGGGCTGATGCAATAGGGCTCGCGCCTGCCCCCTTCACCGGGATCGCTGCGGGGCTCCCGCCGTCTTTGTTTTCCGCTGGCGAAGCTCACTAACCGCTGCGGCGCGCCGGGCGGGTCCGGGGATCCCAAAGCGCAGGCGGGACACCCAGGGCGTGCCGTTGCCCGGAGCCTCAAGCCGGCGCCCTGCAGCCAGAGAGGCAGGACACAGCACACCCCGCCTCCCTTGCCCCTAGAGTGCCTGGGACCCGCACCCCTCGCTTGGGAGCTGGTAGGGTCCCTGCTGGGAAAGCAACAAGATTCTTCTTCCAGCCCGGCTTCCTGGCTTCGCTGCAGCCATGCCAAGGGCTGTGGCACATTAAACTCCAAAATTGTTTTTCCTCTTATGGGGGAAAGAGTGCAGTGATCTTGCCCTGGGCTAGAGCGAGGGTGCTTGGTAGCAGATCGGAGCCCCTGTGTGATTGCCGAGCCCTACTGGGAAGGGTGCAGAGCTGGGCTCAGCGACCTGCAGAATGGTGCCAGGGAGTTGTTACAAATCTGCTGTACAGTAAGGGCTCCACATGGTGAATGGTTTGCAGTGTCCCTGGAAGATGTGCCCCTTGCTAAGCTGTGCTAATAGCATCCCCTGCTTCTTGCACATGAGAGCCCTTTAGCCAGAGCCCCATAACCACTGACCCTGCTCCAGCCAGACATCTGGATTCAGCTGGCTTAGCTGGCAGCTCAGGCTAGCTCTGAGCATTGATGATGGCAGCACAGAGCCCAGCTGGTCCTGGGCTGCAGCCGGAGTCCATAGCTGAACCTGGGAGTTGTGGCAGAAGGGTTTGGTAACAGTGTGCCTTTGGTTCATCTCTCCTAGGATCTAGTGAAAAACCACCTGATGTATGCTGTGCGGGAGGAGGTGGAGATCCTCAAAGAGCAGATCAAAGAGCTGGTGGAGAAGAACTCCCAGCTGGAGCGAGAGAACAGCCTCTTGAAAACACTGGCCAGCCCTGAGCAGCTGGAGAAATTCCAGTCCCGGCTGCCTGCAGATCTGCTATCTGCAGAGGAGCAGGGCAGGGCGGCTCCAGCCCAGCACACCAGGGGCTCTGCAGTGTAAGGTGGCTCTGTCCTTGGAGTGGGCAGAGCCACTGAACTCTTTCTACTTAATCTCCTTAAAAGTTGTTTCCTCCCTCATCTCATGTGGAGAACTTCCCAAGCTAGCGAGAGCTAGGAGATGTGCCAGGGACGCTGCTCCAGCTGCTGGGACACTGACTGGCTCTGAAGGAGCGAGGTGTCGTGTTAGGACACTGCGCAATCAGACGACCCCCAACAGGGGCCTCTTTGCATGTCCTTGAGAGTGCAGGGGCTGCACAACCGGTCATGTGCCTTCGCTGCACCGTTCAGCTGGGCTCCTGCTGCACTTGACAAAGACTGATCCTTGGAGGAAGCCAGTTGTTGAAGAGATACAAATCTGCCCCTACAGCCTCTCTGGAATGGGCCTGGGGCAGGAACCGAAAACTGACCCTGTCAGCACCTTTATGTTGGTAGCTTTGGACAGTGCATGGCTTGCGCACACCACAGGTTGGGGATTACAAGGAAAGCTTTCTTTCGTTAGTGGAGGGATCTTTATATCCTTAGGCACATCTAAGGAATGTATACACGCAACCAGTGCTGGGGATGGCTACCGAAGCCTGGGGCTCTTGGGGGGCTCTATGGATGCTGCTGCCCATAGCTGTATGCCTGGGGCTGGCTGGGGAGTCCAGCCGAGCGTGGAGGCGGAACGCTTAGATGCTGATTGGAAATGGGTGACTGGAGTTGTCTCGCTGTGGGATAGGTTTTTATACATAGCTCAGTCTGTGTACAGACCCCCCCGGGAGGGAGATTCTCCCTCCTCTGGCCTGCCCAGCGCAGGGCCACAGGATACCCACAGCAGAGATTTTATAATGAAACATGCCAATGAGACCCGCCTGCTGTGGACGGGGTGGCACGGCCCCTCGGGGAGGTGAGAGCGGAGGTTATTTGCTCCGTGAGCGTCCCCCCCCCTCGTGGAGCGGCCGGGGCATCGCTTTCGACATTGGACTGTCAGAGCATTAATGTGAATGCGTGAATCTAGCTAGAAATGGCAATAAACTCTACTTTTGATATAGATGCAGAGAGGTGTGTCTTTGTAATGGGTGAGGGGGCAGTGTGGGGGGGAGGGGCTGGGTATTTGGAAGAGTGGGGATGGGATGGTGTTGATGGGAGAGGATCAGTGCCTGTGGGTGGGGGGAGAGGGCCTGGGGGGCAGGGAGAGGATAGGTGCTTGGGGGTGGGGGGGCAAACTCCAAAAGCTTTGATGGGATGTGGGCTGAGGTTCAGGCTGTGCAGGGAGGGACTCCGAAGCCCCTGTGTGCAGTAACCAGAGACAGACCAACTGGTGTCATCTGTGGTGTGGTTCTGTCAGGGAGCTCCCTCTGCCCACACCCACACATTCCTGGGCTGCTGTCCAGTGGGATGCAGCATGCCGTGCAGAGATGCAGCATGGGATGCAATGCCTTCAACTGGTCACTCTGGAAGCTCCCTTTAGTGCTGGATGCTGCTGACTTCCAATGTGAAGCCCCTGAAGGATGTGTGAATGGAGGAGTCAGTGATCCCAGCCCCCTCTGCATTTCAGCCTAGTGGGCTGAGGTTTGGAGCCTTGCCGGGGGCCCCATCCCCACTGCAGCCTGTAAGATGAGAGCAGGGGTGGGCGCTGGCACCACCAGGGTGGGTAGTACAACTGCTCAAGCCGAGGGGGCCTGGAGTGTGCGTTGGTGGGGGAGGGGGCTAGGTGTGCAGGGGCATTGGGTGCTGGGCTGTTAGAAAAGGAATGTGGGGGCCTGGAAAGGGACTGAAAATGAGAGATGTGCACAGGTGCATTGAAGTCCTCATTCATATCTCTGCTGGTGCCTCCTCAGTCCTGAGCCCACAGAAGGGGACTGGTGCCCGTGGAGGAAGATCTTTCGGACGATGCAGCCACATGCCAGGCAAGCAGCGGCCCTGTCCCAAGGTGCTGGGCTAGGCTGTGGGTGCTGCATGGAGCTGGCATCAGTGAGAGGGGAGGAGTGCTGTATGAGGGCACAATGAGAGGGTCACAGCTCCTGGGGTGAAGAACATCCCCATATCATCCCTCACCAGTGCTCCTCTCTAGCCGTGTCAGCGGATGCCGCTGGGAAGAATATGGGGGAGCCACACCAGGATGGGCCCCGCTGGGAAGAAAGCAAAAAGACCGTTGTATGCAGGTTGGAAAGGGCTGGACCATCCCTGCACTGGAGCTAGAAGCCCAGGGAAGGCAGCAATCGAGGTGCCAGGGGGTGCAGGGATCAGGATGCAGTGAGACTCAAGCTGATCGGGAGGTGCCCCCTGGGGCAAGCTCTGAGGGACCCCATCCTCAAGGGAACAACCCTGTCCTGGCCCCTGGGGGGCAAATAAGCAGCCAGAGCTTTGCCATTTCCAGAGGCAACCCCCCCAACGGGCAAAGCACCCCTTCCCATCAGTCCCCGGGGGGAAGGGCACCTGGCAGAGGCAGTGACCCCTCTGCCTCTGTTCCCAGCACCCCAGTCTCCAGTGCAGCCTCTGACCTATCTGGAGCAACAGTGCCCCAGGTCCTGCAGCAGGCTGGCTTAGCAGTGTGGTGCCCACCCCTCCTCCACCCACTGCCCAGCTTCCCAGCCCATGCCCAGCTGGAACCTACCACTCTGCCCAGGGAGTTGCCCAGAAAGGGGCTGTCCAGCCCCAACCACCTTGCCCCACAGCTGCTCTCAGCTTCAGGGCGCAACACGGCTCTGCCTAGCCAGGTCTGTTTGATCCCATCCCCACCCACTCTCACTCTTGCTTAGGGGCCTGGGATTCCCCCCTGGCATCATTCCAGGGCATGACTGAGCTACAGCATCCTGCCAGGCTGCCACCCAGTTGCCCGTCTGCACTTTACCCCCGCCCATGCTGAGCCAAGCCCCCTACGCCATGCACACGGGGACCTGCCAGGCTGCAGCCGCATATGATGCCCAGAGGATGCAGCTGTCTGTGTGGTCAGTGGCAGCCGTCCCCAGCATGGCTGGAGGGAATGCTTTGAGCACCTTTGGGAGAGCGGCTCCTGGGTAACAAAGCAGGCATGGCCTCCTCTGTGCTCGGTGGGGCTGGGCTGTGGGGATACCTGGAGCGATGGGTCATGGAAAGAGGCAAAGTGTGGGGTGGTAAGGCTGGGCTGGGGTAAGGGGTAAACTCCCCAGGAAATGGCAAGCAGAGAGAAAAAGGGGGTGCTCTGCTGCTCCCCAGGGGGTGACCTCCCGACTCCTACCCACTACTCCCCTGGGCCCTCAGCCAACGGGCCCGTTAGCCCTTTTCCTGCCACGGTGTCACATTAGGAGCTTGTGTGCAGGTGCTTGTCCACTAGGCCCCCTAAATCCTTCCCAGTCACTACTCTCCTTGTCCCCAGCCTGAGGGTGCAACCTGCGCTCCTCTGTGCATGACCTGGCATTGCATTTTGTTTGACTGGGCCCAGCTCCCCAGTGATGCTGCATCTGCTATACGACTCAGTGCTCGTTACCGTGCTGCCCAGCTTCATGTCAGCTGCAAATGGTCCGTGTTGGCACTGAACACACTGAACACAGAACGGAGCCCTATGTGCCCCACTTCAGCACTGCAGTTGGTGATGGTTCTGCAGTGAGAATTACGTAGTTGAGAGCTGTCAGGTCCCCAGTTCTTAATCACTACCCCACATGGGTTTAGTGTGAACCTGCAGTGCTAGTTTTGTAAGCCAACCATTGTGCGGTACTAAATCAAACATGTTACTAACGTCTAGTATAACTACATGGTCCGAATGCATCCCAAATGGACAGCAGGTCGGCTTGACAAGTCACTGCAAAACCCCGGTCCAGCCTTAAGGCTTTTTTTGATTGAATCCTGTATCAGCTTTGCCATGATTTTGCCTGAATCTAATGTCCCCTCCACTACATAGTGACTGTAACGGGGGGGGGGGGGGGGGAGGAGGGGGAGGGGTAACGCAGGTGAGAGTCACAGCCCCATGGGAACAGCCCCTGAAATGCCCTACAAGGCTTGAACCCTGGTTGTGTTCACTCTACTGAATGGCTGATGAAGAGTTGCAGGCATATGGCTCGTGCTTCCTCCTGCCCTTGGGTTCAGCACATGGGCAAGACAGGCTGTGTTTGCTGGAGCTGGGTTTGCAGGTGCTCCAGCAGGGGGGTCAGGCCATGCCAGCTCCCATGGCTCAGAGCATCCCCAGCTCCAGCTGGCTCTGACACAAGGACCTGTAGCCAGGCTGAGCCCCCCCCCCAGCTAAACTCCCCTGGCTCACAGCTTCCCAGCCTCCTGACTCCAGGCCTGCAGCCCCTCGAAGGATGTGGCGCTGGGAGGCAGCACATGCTCAGCTCTGCACCTGATAGGAGATGCTGGACAATGCAGCTGCAAATGGGGAACCCAGCACAGTGGGGATGCTGCTCCCCAAGCAGCTGGTGAGCAGCTAGGGTGATCAGATGTCCTGATTTTATAGGGACAGTCCTGATATTTGGGGTTTTGTCTTATATAGGAGCCTATTACCCCCTACCTCCTGTTCCAATTTTTCATACTTGCTATCTGGTCATCGTATGAGCAGCCAGCCCTGCACGTCGGGGCAGGCTCCCCTTCCCCTGCACAGGCAGGGGCTTCACCCCACTCACACTGCAGGACATAGGTGTCTTTTCCTTCCAGCCAATCCCATGTTCCCCTTTGCCTGTTCATGTTTGAGCCCTGTCACCCACCACGCCATCCCAGCGTACGGGAGCCAGCACACCTCTGCTCAGGCAGGAGGCTGACAGCCCAGCCCTGGGTCAGGCAATTTACAGATGCCCCAAAGGTGAGGAGTCCAATGGCAGGGAACCGTGGCGCCCCTGGCCCATGAAAGCCAATTGTGTGCACTGGGCACTGCCTGAGGGCTGAGTGCAATACAGCATAGGGGTACGTGGGTCCAAAGAGTCCCTTGCAGACAGTGTCTAATGCGAAAATGCAGCACAATGTGGGGGCGGGAGGTGTCAGTCATAGCTTGGGCAAGGCCCAGGACTAGACTAGGGGTGGGCTGTGGGCCAGGACTGAGAGGCTAGAACTGTGCGTGGAGCCCAGTGCAGGGATAGCAGACGGGTTGAGGGGCATTGGCAGAGCTGGGGGGTACCCAGGGCTGGATGTGCACTAGGAATTAGAAATATATTCATTATTTTAAACAGAGGAACTATTCCAAGGCAACGTTTCTGAGGCTGGCTGGGGAGTCACCTGTGGGGCTGGCAGTGCCCAGGCTTGGGGGCGCTGGTAGGTGGCTGGGCTCCTGATGGCACCTGGCAGTAGGGCCGGCGCTTCCATTTAGGTGACCTAGGCAATCGCCTAGGGCACCAGGATTATTGGAGGGCGGCATTTTGCCGGAGGGGGTGGCAGGCAGCTCCGGTGGAGCTGCAGCAGTCATGCCTGCGGACGGTCGGCTGCTCCTGCGACTCCGGTGGACCTCCCGCAGGCACCACTGTGGCAGCTCCACCGGAGCTGAGGACCAGCGGACCCTCCGCAGGCATGACTGCAGCAGCTCCACCGGAGCCTCCGGACCAGGGCACAGGGCTGCGAAATTGCCGTGCGCCTAGGGCGCTAAAACCCCTAGCGCCGGTCCTGCCTGGCAGCCTCTCTCCTGTTGCTGTTGGGCTCTGATGCCGCATCCAGCACAGCTGGGCCCAGGGGAGGTTTCAGAGTCAGCCCTGGGGAGTTAGTGATGCCAGAAGGGGAAGTGGCAGAAGAGCCACAGAGCTTCAAGAACATCAGTTCCCTGGGCAACGCCTGGTAAACAGACAAACTCAGGCCCAGCCGCGGGCATGGGTGAAGGGGAGCTGCGCTTGCTGCAGCTTTGGAGGGGACATTCTCCACATGGTGCTGCTCATGGTTCTGCAGTGCCCAGGCACCACATGCCAATGCAGCCTCTCGCCTACTGCCCCTGGGCTGGCCGCCACTGATGCCAGCACACGCGTGGTACATGCACTGTGCACACAGAGGGGTGCTAAGCTGCGGGTGCATTGCTTTGAGGGGGGCTATGGAAAGCCCCTGAACCAACAGGAGTGGGGACTGTGGCTCAGGGCTGGGATCTGCATCCTGGAGTGATGCTGCTCACTTGGCCAGCCTGACTGGTTGGGGAACATGGCACGTTCTGAAGGAACTGTGGTGCCCTCCCAGCCTGAGACTGTCACCAGCTTCCCCTCATGTCTCCATGAGCTTGAGCTTGTCTATCTGTCTAGCCACCCTCCCCACCGTTGTCCGTCTGTCCATCCATCCCCTGTCCATTCGTCCATCTACACATACACCCACTGTCTGTCCAGCCATACACATCCCCGCTGTCTGTTCTCTCTCTCTCTCTCTCTCTCTCTCTCTCTCTCTCTCTCTCACACACACACACACACACACACACACACAGTGTCCATCTGTCCTCCACACTCCTCCACTGTCCGACTGTCCATTGCTCACCCCCTCGCCCCTGCTGTCTGTCTGTCCAACCACACACATACACCTCTCCCCCCTCCCCCAGTGAAGCCATGTGGTTGCAGGGGATCAGTTCAGTCACCACACTCACCCCATCACATTTCTGTCCATCTACCAGCACTCACTTCTTTACTCGGCTGCTATCTGCGCCCCCAACTTCTTCCTGTGCCCTGTGTGCCCCCCCCACCTCCCTTACCCTCTGCACTAGCTGACTGCGGGTCCTGAGCCCTCTCCCTGCTGGGTGTTCCCAGGGCAGCAGCAACACCAGGCAGGTGCTGGCAGGACAGGACAGCCCCAGGAACGCTCTCACTGGTATTTCCAGGTGAGCCCAGTCAGCTGCCTGGCCTGACGCTGCCTGACCCTGCCTTGCTTCTGCCTGCGCATCTCCCCGTGTGGCTGGTGGCTCTGCCCAGCTCCGGCCGCACAGCGCTCCTGGGTTTGCCCCAGCAATGCGGCTGCTGCTTCCCTGCATGGCAGGAGGTGGGTAAGCGGCTGCCAGGCTGTCAGAGGCAGCAGCACTGATCTGATCTGGGCCCTAGCACAACCCTGCTCACCACAGATGGAGCGCTAGCCCACACCCCTAGAGCTGGGGCAGTGGGCTTCTCCCAGGAGGCCTGGCTAGCTGTGTGAATGTTCTTTGGGTGAGTCATGCTAGCAACTCCCAACTCTCCTATAGCCCCAGTACAGTCAGCTGGCTAGGGCTGCCTTGGGGGAAGGTTAACTTTGGCGTCTGGCCCGGGGCTCTGCCAGAGCCAGCCTCATAGGCTAGCAGAACAGGCCACCTGCTCCAGCAAGGAAGCCCTGGGCTTCAGAGACGCACGCAGATGGGGCCTAGCTACTAGCTGAGACTCTGAGGGGATGTGCTGCGGGGGCGGGGGGCTGCCACCCCCAAAGCAACTCTGGCCCCATCCCTTGGCCACTGCCAGCCCATCCAGCAGGGCAGGGCCGCTCCCAGCACAGCCTACATCTCCTTCCAAAAGTAGCCCCATGCAAGCACCTGCTGTCCCCAGGTTCCAGCAGGGGGATTTCCTAGCTGCCCTCCCACCTGGGAAGCTGCATGCTGGTCCCATCCCCCAGGGTCCCTGAGGCCATGGTGGGGCATAGGCATGGGGGAAGGACTGGCCGGGGACTCCCTAGTGAGTGGGGGAGGGGAGAGGAGCTTGCCAATGGTACGACATGGACCATAAGGCTTCCCAGGCTGGCCCCAGAGCTGTCAGCCTGCCCCAGATCGCACCTGTCTTTGACTGGGCTCAGGGGAGCATTGGGGGTGGGGTCTGCAGGGGAACCTGCTCACCCAAGGGGGACTCTGTAGCGCTGCAAGGCTCTTCTCACCTGTACCAGCCCAGCCTGGCTTCCTACCCCCTTTCTACTCTCTCCCCAGAAGGTCCCCTGGAGACCCTGGGCTCTGGTGGTTTAGCGCTGCCCTCCTCAGAGGCTAAGATACCAGCAGGGCACGAAGGGTTAACCTGCCGGCTCGGGGATGCTCAGAAGTGGCTTGATTTAGAAAACACAAGATCCCCAGAGCCTGGGCAATGTTCTCCAGTTCTGCCCAGCTCCCAGCTCGCGCTCTGGGCATCGGCCTTCCCAGCCTGCAGGGGGCCAGGATTGCCTGCATGTTTCAGGCAGTTTGCCTCCACCTCTGTCCCATTCACAGACTCATTGGAGACATCTGTCTATGCAGCCCCAAAAAATGACATCTGCCCTGTTACCAAGGGACTGAGCTGTCCTGGCGTGCTGGGCTAGGTAGGGTTATTGGCTGTCCCTGTGTCATTCACCACCCCAGACTGCAGACAACTGTTCCTCCCAGTACCCAGGCAGCGTCCAGGCCCCAAAGGGTTAATCTGCCATATCTGGATTCTCAGAAATGGCTTGTTTGTGAGAACACATGTACTTGCAGCTTGCTATTTTCCAGGCGTGGCGTGACTTGGTGCCAGCCAATGGCTCGTGGCGCAGCAATCCTGTGACCCTCCTGCTGGCTGCACGTGTACCCACATGAGGGTGCCGCCTGTGTGTAGCCTAGAGCTGGCAGCTGGGCCGGCTCAGCCTCAGGAGCTCCACCAAGGCTTCAGCAGGAAATAAGCGAGCTCAGAGACAACCAAATGAAACTAAATCGGATGCCTAACCCAGTGCAGCCTGACGCTGCGCTCCCAGCCCTACTGCACAGCTCCTGCCAAGGGCCCAGCCCTTTCTTAGTGTCCTGGCTGTGTCTAGGCCCTCAGGGGTTAAGCAGCTGCATCTGATGTGACTTGTTTGTGGAAACGAGAAGAACCCACAGCATTGGCATGAGATTTTCCAGGCATGACCTAACATGGTGCCAGGCATGGTGCCTGGCACATCAACCACCCTCCCTTCTGGCTGCACATGTTCCCCCACGAGGGTGTCGCTCGTGTGGCTCAGCCCCAGGGGCGGGCCACTGAGGGTGTTTTCAATTCCAAGTCATGCTAAGTGCCTGGCTCAGGGCATGAGTGAGAGAGCTGGAAGGAGCTAGGCTGGGTTTTTAGCTGGTACACCTCCCCCCACCACCAGTCCCTGCATGCGCAGCCATCCCCCATCCCTGTCTGGCCACTTTACAATGCACCAAGCACAGGGCTCTCCCTGCAGGTGCTCCCCTAAGGCCCCGATGCCAGCATTCCCCACTCACCCCAGGGCCAGCATGTCACACCCACTTTGCACAGGTACGGCAAGGGTCAAGACAAGTGGGGATTAGGCCCATTTTGTATAGGGCATCTCCTCTCCCACCAGTGAAATGCAGCCACCTCTAGGGGAGCGCTATGAGCAGGAACGCCTGGCACACAGTTTGCACATTCGGGGTGGAAGGCTGGCACAAGCTCCATGCCTGCTCTCCAGATGGCTTCCTTGGAGTGGGTCTTGAAGAGCTGTGCTTCCAGCCAAACCCAGCTCTGCCCCTGCTCTGGGGATTCTGGCTTAGGAGTGGCTCCATGATGGGAAGGGGCCTGTTCCTCTGCCCTCAGCCTGAGCAGGAGGAGAGCTCCTGGAAGAGACAGATGCCTTGAGAGGTCTTCCAGGGCAGCAGGCAAGCTCAGTCCCTCACTCACCCTACCCCCCAGCCGGAGCCAGGGCAGGGGCCTGGGCCAGTGCTCAGGCACTTTGGGAGGGCAAGTGCTAGTGTAGGGGGAGGGGTGAGGCTGTGGGTCAGGAGAGAGGGGCAGAGCTGGGGGAGCCCAGGGCTAGAAGAGCAGTGAAGCTGTGGATCGGGATGGATGGGCACGGGCAGAGCTGGGGGGCTCCTGGCACTGAGCAGGACTTGGCTGTGACCGAAGGAATGCTGTGAGAGAACCCAGGGGGCATGAACAGAGCAGCCAGAGCAGGACCCCAGCCAGGCTAGCAGCTACAGAGCCTATCATGCCACGTGGGCAGGAGAACAGCAGGGAGGGGCCTGAGACATGTTAGGGGTTCTGCCCATCCCAGGGCCCTGGATATAGCTCCTCCCCCACCCGGGTACCCCAGGCTGTGAGGCCCAGCAGCCCACAGAACATCGCCAGGGCCAGGGGCAGGTTCAGCAGCAGCCAGTGGCAGGAGCAGGGAACCACTCAGTCTGAACATGCCCCTGGCACACTGTGATATTTAACAGGGTGGGGCAACATGGCAGCATCTAGAATGACACTGGTCCGGCTCCACTCCCAAGACAGGACCCAGCCCAGACACAAACGTGCCTGGAGCCAGAGCTGGGGGCTGGCTCAGGGCATTAGCGAGAAGAGCCGAATCTCCTGCTGTCCAGGGGTTCCGACCCACAGGGCCAGCCCCCATCTGCCCCTAATTCCCCTCATAGCTGCGGGCACGCATGGGAGGCAGCTGACTGGCCCAGTGCTCACCTGACGCGCCCACTGAGTGCACATGTCCCAGCATGCCAATGGAACAGGAGGCACCACTGCCAGGGCTAGGGGATGAGCTAATGGAGACACACACACCCCTACTTCTCATCTCTGCTCCCAGGCCTTGGTCTGCCATCGCAGCTGCTCAGTGGATCTGAGACAGGTGCTCCTAGGGGCAACAGCTGCCTCTGCTCCAGTCTCTCATGCACTGAGCATCACCTGGACTGAGCCTGGATGCAGCCCCATAGATACAGGGTTCGCTCAGGGCATTGCAGCCTGGCCCAATGGGATCAATACATGGCAGGGAGCGGTTATACCTGGGACACTCCCCTGAGATCAACACACTGCATGAGGGGCAGTTACACTTGGGACACGCTGTGACGTTATTGACATGAACTGTGACCATGTAGATCATTGTTGCAACCAAGGTCCTATAGTTGCACCAAATCTTGTACAAAGGTGGTCAAGTAAGGTGTCTATAGAAAGATTGTAATTTGCTGGTTATGATTATGCTGTCTGTATCATTTTTGTATTTGAAGTTATGAATATTGGCTATGTACTTGTATCTCGGTGTGTTTAATTCTAAGTAGCATCAGCGAAGCGTCTAGTTAGCTTCTTGAGAAAGGACTATTCTCAGTAATTGCCCAGTCAAGAAACACTTAAATGACAGTGGACTTTGGAAGACGCCAGTCCACATCTGAGCTTTCCTTGGAACGTTCAAATTAACATGTAAACAATGGTGTCGGCTTGAAAAAGCTGAATCATTCATGAACATGTGACTCGCCCAGGTGTCTACAAACTCCATCTTGTTGCTGTGACTTTGCAAAGAAGAATAAAGGGGTTTCCGCCCACAAGAAAGAGAATATAAAAGGCCCTGGAAACCTCTCCATTTTGTCTTCAGCTGGCTCAAGAGATGGCCTCTCCATTCCAAAGAGATGTCTGAAAGAAACTGAGACAAAGGACTGTAATTACGGAGGTGTGTGAGTGATTACTGGACCCAGGCCATAAATCATAATATTGGTCTGAAAAGGATTGAGCCCAGACTAGGAAAGAGTCTAGTCTGTGAAAGAAGCTTATTGGAACATCTCTGAGGGTGAGATTTATCTGTATTCAGTTTCTTACTGTATTAGGCTTAGACTTGCATGTTTTGTTTTATTTTGCTTGGTAACTTACTTTGTTCTGTCTGTTATTACTTGGAACCACTTAAATCCTACTTTTTATACTTAATAAAATCACTTTTTGCTTATTAATTAACCCAGAGTAAGTAATTAATACGTGGAGGAGCAAACAGCTGTGCATATCTCTCTATCAGTGTTATACAGGGTGGACAATTTATGAGTTTATGCTGTATAGGCTTTATACAGAGTAAAATGGATTTATTTGGGGTTTGGATCCCATTGGGAGCTTGGCATCTGGGTGTGAGAGACAGGAGCACTTGCTAAGCCATTTTCAGTTAAATCTGCAGCTTTGGGGGTGTGGGTCAGACCCTAGGTCTGAGTTGCAGCAGATTAGCATATCTGGCTCAACAAGACAGTGTTCTGGAGGCCCAAACTGGCAGAGAAAACGGGCTCAGAGGTAGTCTCAGCACATCAGGTAACAGTCCAAAGGGAGTCTCTGTGACTGAACCGGACACACACGGCCCTGGGATCACTATATGGCTGGGGACAGTTACACCTGGGACATGCCCCCAGGATCAATACAAGGCAGGGGGCAATTACACCTGGGAGATGTCTCCGGGATCAATACATGGCAGGGGACAGTTATACCTGGGACATGCCTGTGGGATCAATACCTGGTAGGGGGCCTGGGACCTCCACCCCCCGGGATCAATACATGGCAATGGATGGTTATACCTGGGACATGCCCCCGAGATCAATACATGGTGGGGGGCAGTTATACCTGGCACACAAACACTCCAGGATCAATCCACAGAAAGGTTTACCCTAGTTCCCTGCACACCTTGGGCACTGTAACACATGGCTGTTCCTGGTTCCACCAGCTCCCAGGTGCCAGTGCTTGAGCTGTGCCGCTTGCCAGGTACATGCAGTCCTTGCAATGAGCTGTTGCCTTCATAATGTGTTTTGTGTCCCTGTTTTATAACCACTGGTAACCAGCCCAGGCCTATGCACTGGCCTCCCCACATCCCTGCACTGCAGGAACCTTTTTCTAACCTGTCCTGCCTGTGGGAGCACTGAGAATACTGCCGGCAGGCAGACGCGCCAGCAGAAAGGCTAATCCTGAATGAGGAGCTCCGAGAGGGAGTCTGGGCCACATAATGGCACAATGTCCTGGCAGAGCATCGCTCTCAATTGATCAACCATCCTCACCCCGCTCTGAGCTAGATCATGTCCTTATCACCATACTACAGGGGGAAACTGAGGCAGGGGGACAGATGTATGCACTGTTGGCTGGTCAGGGAGCTAGCCTGGGACTTGGGAGATCAAGGTTCAGATCCCTTCCCTGACAGCAATTTCCTAAGTGAGCTTGGGAAAGTTCTTTAAGTTCAGCCACCCTAAGGTATTTAGGTGCCTATTGAAATCAGTGGGAATTTTAGGAACTTTAATACCTTTGTGGATCAGGGCCTTAGCTTCTCTGTTCCTGCTTAGAGTATGTGTTGTCTGGTCAGGTTTCCAGGCCAGCTGCTTCCCACAGGCAGAGCGCAAGGGAACTAGGCATGGTGCGAATGGTCCGACCCCTGCAAGCGCAGGCTGCATCGTCACTGGGTTTACTGTTCTCTCGCCTGGTTCCTGTGCTGCTGGTGCCAGGGTCTTTGCTGCTGCACATGTGTTTGGCTAAAGCCAGAGCTGATCTTGCGAGGGGAGGGATGAGCCCTGTTCGAACAGGGTGGGGGACTCCCTATGCCAGGGCAGAGCATTCACCACTACATTGTGTGCCTGCTGGCTGAGCAGTTTGAGGTCCCCAGTGTTGTGCCTCACACACAGGCCACAGAGTCTGCCTCCCTCAGGAAGTGAAAAAAACCCAAAACACTGTTTCTCCATCTGAACCATGATGCTGGTGCTATTGACCTACCTTTGTAAGTGCCTGAGGTTGGAGAGCACTACCCCTGTGTTAAATGCAGCCCTCTCTTTCTCTCCTTAGGAAATCCCTCTCTCTGCTCCACTTTCTCCTGCTGTGCCCTGGGCTGATCTCTAGTGTCGGTCTTTAGCCCAGATCCTTAATGGGACTTAGGGGCCTAACTCTGACTGATTTCATTGGGAGTTAGCCCCTAAATACCTATGAGGATCCGAGCCTTTGTGCCAAGTCCCTTCTGCTGAGGTATGGGATTGTTATTTCCTTGCTACAGTACCAGATGGGTACTGGGCACTACACATCACAGTGTAAACACACCAAAGGGCTCGCACTGTCCAGTCGAGAGAAGGGCTGCAACTAACAGCACATGATCAAGGGGGCAAGAGGTGTTATCATGACGATTCCACATCTCGTGCCTAGTCTGTGGACTCGTCCAGGGTGAGGAGGACACAAAGGTCTCCAGACCTCTTGGAAGATGTTGGGAACTCCTGACCAGATGCAGGATTTCATGACAGCCCATGCTGGCTCCGACTGAGGACTGTGGATCTCTCTGATCCAGTCCAAGCACAGCCAGCTGGGCACAGCCCACACGCAGCCTAGAAGCTCCTCTGGGCTAAGTGGTTACCTCGCTGCAAGAGGCTCTGCTGAGTACATGCCAGTCTCAGCCCCGTGACTTGGGATGTACAGACTGTGTCTAGCTGGACTGATGAATAATCCTGCCAGGGGACAGAGAGAAGGTGGCTAGGATTCCAGCACTGTAGTTCAGTGGAGGTTTCCTGACAATGCCCCATTAACTGCAGGAATATAAGTCCTGAGCTGCTTAGGGGCGGAAATGATTGTTCAATCACAGCCTCAAGAACCTCCATCGACCCTCTCACTCTGCATCTCTCTTTCTCCTTCTCTTCATTAAAACTCTCTTTATTTCTTGCTCTCCACCATGTCCCAGAGCAGGCAGAGCCCTACCAAAACAACCCAGTGGGCTGCATGTCTCTGTGCAGACGGCCCTGCCTCACATTGCATTCATCTGCCCCTGCGAGGGATGCACATGGAGAGAGATTCTTCACGAGGGCCCAGTTTGCATTTGGGGCCCACGCGTGAGGGAGGATAATCACAGACGTCCAGGAGCGAGTGGGATCCTGGCGTTATTTGTGGTGGCTGACAAAATAACAACAAAAACTGCTGCCAACTTTGGCAAACAAATCTTTGGGATTTTGGCCCAGGCTGGTCCACAGACCAGTGGGGCCAGGCCCTGGGAAAATCTCTGTGCTCCAGCTGCAGAATCATCACTCTCAGGCATAGGGGGCCCAGCTGTCTCCCCCTAGTCGCTGGCCTCCTTCTGGCCTGATACTGTGTGTGTATGTGCAGGGGTGTGTGTGTTGTGTGTGTGGAAGGTCTCTGTGATCCCCTACCCTCACACACACCCAGGGATGTCCTTCATTCCAAGACAGAAGTTTCCTCCCCCTGAGAATCATCCATGGGCCCCATTGCTGGTGTCCTGCTGGCTATCAGAGCCCCATGGAGGTGAGTCTGCAAGAGGTGGAGCCTGTTGTGTCATCCCTACCCCCATTATGCGCCACCTCCCACTCCCTTTGTTTAATAACACCACAGTCGATTTCCCTGGTTCCAAAGCAAGCAAACAAACAGGTCAGCATCTGGCCGCAGGGCTAACGGTTGCTGGCTGGGAGCCTGGCACAAGCCAGAAGGAGCTGCTGAACCCACCAGAGGAATGGGAGATTCAGAGCCATGGGACAGGGTGTGCATTGTCCTTTGTCTCCAGGACCCTCCGAGTCTCAGCTCCACGCTCTGGCAGGACTGGGTTTGAGCCCAGGGCCAGGTTAGATGCCAGCCGGATGAGTGTTTTTTCCTGTATGTGTCTGGCAGGACTTTGTTTTGCCCAGTGACTAGTAAACAGATAAGAGGCAGGTGCCTGCATCATTGGTCCAGGCCGAATGACCCCAGCCTGCCCTCCCACCCACCTCTGTTGGGTTCCCAGATCCCAGGCTGGCACCCTGTGCTCAGCAGGCCAAGCCCTGGGGGTGCCTGGGGAATGAGGGGTGGGGGAGGGTGTGGTGGCCACCTGGTTCACACATAAGGAATGTATGATGGGTCAGATCTGAGCCCCAGAGCCAACTCCCAGCAGGGCAGTGATGTTTGGACCCAAATCTGGGCCAGAAGTTCACAGCAGGCTCCTGGATCCATATGAGGCTGAGCTCAACCCAGATCTGAGCACCCAGACTCTGGCCTGTCTGGGGCTGCGGTGAACTCTGGGGCCTGCTTTCATCCCAAGTGTGCCAGTCCAGGCCCATCCCTGCTTTGGTGCTCTGTGCCAGGCCGGGCCCATGCCTACTCTGGTGCCCTGTGCAATGCCAGGCCATCCCTGCTCTGATGTTCTGTGTCAGGATGGGCCTATCCCTCCTCTGGTGCCCTGCGCCCAGCCAGGCCCATCTCGGCTCTGGTGCCCTGTGCCAGGCCAAGCCCATACCTGCTCTGGTGCCCTATGCCAGGTCAAGCCCATCCCTGTGCTGGTGCCCTGTGCCAGGCCGGGCTATCCCTGACTATATCTTAGGAAGGGGAACCTGCCTCTATAAAGAGGAGGCATCAAAGCAAAGGGACCTTTGTAGACCTTGGGCATGTCAGCCAGCTGCGAGGTGCCCATATGAGTCAGGGGCTAGGCAGTGGTGCTGCCTGTGTGCCAGCCTGAGTACTGTGTGCAAGGAATCACAGCACTGCCAGGGCAGCGTTTATCTGAGCCCTTATTCCCCCTGGCTCTGGAAGCTGGCCCCAGGCCGAGGTTTGGAGGGAGCAGGAAGTTTGTGCTGTTCCCTGCCGGCAGACAGGAAGCCAGCATCAGAGCAGAGCTGCGCAGAGCAGGGCCGGGAGGGCCCGAGGCTCCTTGCTGCCAGGGCAAGAGCCCTGTTGGCCCTGTAGCCTGAGCCTCGCTGGAGGGACAGCGCTCCCAGCACAGGGGGACCCCAGTCACTCAGCTCTGCTGGGAACAACAGCACCCAGGCAGGGATCACTGGAATTGCAGGAGTGATACCCAGGAGACAGAACAGGGACAAGCATCCTTCCTCCCGGCCCCAGTCTCCTTCCCCAGTGCCCTTCCCTTGTGCCAGCGGCAGCGTGAGCTGCCAGCCCAGAATGCCAGGCGGGAGCACCCCGGGTCTGTTCCCTGGGCAGTGTCAGAGTGCAGCAGAACACCTGGGGCATGGCTCGAGGGGTAGGGGAGAGTCCTTCTGTGAGCCTGACTGGCAGGGCCCTGGCACCTTTATGAGGGAATGGGGCTAACTGGTGACCTCCAACTAGGTACTGGTCAGCTCCCTGGTCTCAGATGGGGCCAGCCCAGCTCCCTTGGGGCCCAGTTGGGGATGTCCAAGGTCAAGGGACCTCTGGCTCAGAGAGAGGTGCTGCCTGGAGCAGAGGTTTGGCTAGAGCAGCTGGGGAGCCCAGGTGGAGGCCGAAGCAGAAGCAAGCTGTGGGAGTTGCCCAGGGAGGACTGAGGGCTCCCTGGCAAGGGAAGCAGAGAAGTGGTGCTGAGAAAGGGGATAGGGTTCAAGGGAACAGCTTCAGAGCCTACTGGCCAGGCTAGCTGGGGAGAGCCTGGATAGACTTCGTGAGAGGAGCCCAGGTAGGGGGGATCCGACGGATATGGGGCTGTGGTTTAACATAGGACAGGCATGGCTGGTTGTCCACATTCCTTCCATTATCAGGGGAGGGGGAACCCTGGGCCCCCCACACAGGGGGGAGAGCCATGTGAGCAGGCAGCAAAGGACAAGATGCGTGGGAACCCTGGGCGTGGTGATCGGGACTTTTCCTGGGGCTGGGCTGAAGCCTGCATGGAGATAAGGGATCAGCCAACAGGGATGGGCATTGTGGGAGTGTTTGGGGAGGGAGGGGAAGGGGGACTTGACCCCTTGTGTTGCCCTTGGGGATGGGGCTCCTTCACACAACCCCTCTTCAGCCCTCTGGCAGCAAGGCCCTGCGCTCCCCATCGATCTGGGGCTGCAGCCAGGTGCTGCTCTGTGGAAGGCATTTCTGATGGACGCCGTTCCCAGAGGGGGCACTGGGCCAGGGCCAGGTCCTGAGTCAGGGCTGAGCTAAATAGTGCTGAGCTGGCCCTCAGCTGTTTGGACTGGTGGGTGCAGATCCTCAGGTCCTGTCATCCCCTGGGCTGCTGTGTGGTTTGGGAGCCAAGGGGCAATGTCACCTTGGCACCTGAGCTACAGCGGCTCGGCAAAGGCCTCCCAACCTGGCCAGAACTCAGCCTCGGTTCTGCGTGCGAGGAAAGCGTGGGACTCCTTGTCCCAGGCTCCTGCTCCATTGGGCTAGAGGGGCTGATGAGGCCTGTCAGAGGCACTGCCTCAGGTTACCCTGTAGTGACCCATGCTGAGTGGGGCATGGTTGGGAGCAAATGGGATTCTCAGGGTCCCAGCCCCTTTTATGCTGTCCAGACTCCAGGGATGGCCCCTGTTACTGTGCAGCTCAGAGCAGGGTTTGCAGCTCTTGTGCAGAGTCATTTGTTCCAGTTCAGATCTCCATGCCCTGGCAGGGTGGCTGCTCTCAGAAATGGCCCAGGTACAAGCTATCTGCAGCCAGCTCAGCCCCTTTCAACACCACTGTGACTCACTAGTGTTCCCTGCTGCCGGCCCGAGGCAGCTCCCATGCAGCGCCAGCCTCAGGCAGGGCCTTGTCAGATCTGCCAGCGAGTCCTGGCCTTGCCCAGCATCCCAGCACAAACTCCAGGTAGGGAGAACTCGGCTGAGCCCTGCATAGTCCTACCCTGGAGCAGTTGCTTCTTCAGCATCACTATTCAACAACACTCTTTACATTGCATCTTCAGAACCTCTTCCCCACCAGGATGTTAGGGGCCTGAGCCACGCCTTGTGAGCAGGGCAGGAGAAGGGGTGGAATTCAGCCTCGCCATGCGAGTGGGGCAGGAGCTGGGATGGAACTCAGCCGTGCCGTGCTGTGTGGGGAAGAAGCTGGGGTGGAACTCAGCAGTGCTGTGCGCGGCAGGAGAGGGGTTGCTGGCCTGGCAGAAATTCTGAGATATGGGAATCCAGTTTCATACTGAATCATGATGAAAAGATGAAATCTCAGAAGTCTTTGCAAAATAAAATATTTGCTGTGACCTCCTGGGAAGGTTTTGTTTTCCCAGCTTCCCACTGGGGACTTGACTAAATGGCTATATTCCTGCCAACTGATTTAGTTTTGTTGCATCAGCATTTTCCACTGGAAAACTCTCCTCTTGGAAATTTTTTAATCAGTTCTATGCACAGCTCGCTGGGAGGTGCTACTGTCCCCCATTTGTACATGGTGTGGGGGGCAAGGTCACACGTCAATAGCAGAGCTGGGAGTAGCATCCAGGAGTCCTGGCACCCAGCCTACTGCTCTAATCACTAACCCACACTCCCTCCCAGAGCCAGGAATAGAACTCAGGAGTCCGGGCTCCCAGCTGTAGCCACTAGCCAGCACTTCCCTTCAAGCACAGAGTTCCACACACATGTTGTGACAAGGACACATGGATATTGAAGTCATACCACATCCCCTGTGCTGGGACACCTATCAGCACTGTCAGGGGGCTCTGCATGGTACAGGACACAGAAAATCATACCCTTGACCCCCCGAAAATCCACACTAGAGAAGTCTGGGTAACAAATGCAGCCATTCTGCCCAGGCATGACCCCTCTAGGTGCAGCCAATAACATCTCCCTTGCAGTGTGGGATGGGGCTGTGAGGGTTAACTGATTCAGGTTGGTAAAGCTGGGGGACTTCAACTCCCCACACATAAACAGATCCAATGGGACAATGGTGAGAGATGCACAGTCTCAATATGGTCCGTGAGCGCTCCTGGGGACCACTCGCTCTCAAGCAGCCCAGAGGAGAGACATCTTGGGACTTAGTCTTAAGTAACTTATAGGAACTAACTCAAAGGTATTCAGGTGCTAACTGGATGGAAATGTCCATTGAATTTCACCTGGGGATTGGAAATTTCCCCTGGCCTGGAGGAGGTGTTTCCCAGACGGGGCAGCACATGTTTGCTCTTGCCTATTTATCATCAGCGTTGCGATGGCACTAGAGAAGTGGTGCCTGACTCACTCCTCTGACGCAGCCACGGCATCATCTGAGGGAGAGTTTGTTCTGCAGAGGTTTTTGTACTGTGCTGATCCCTGCTGCAGCTGAGCATCTTGTTGTGACTAGCATTGGCCACAGGCTTGTTCTCTTAGCCTCTCCTCGGGGGAGAAGTGCTTTGCTTGGGCTTTTCTGTAGCCCCTATAGTCCCTTGTCTATATTAGAGGAGGCATGGTAAAGCTACGCCTTGCACTGCATGTGGAAGTTGGGGTTGCAGGTGATGGCCAGTAGCTCCTGGGGCAATTCATTCCACAGTCTCAGACCAGCCCCTGAGAAAGCTCTGACTGCATCATGACTTGGGTGGAGCCAGGCATGCTAGTGGTGGGGCCTACACATGGGTATAGCACTGTGGAGATAGCACCTATGAGGGTTTCCCATGCTAATTTCTATGTATTGGTGTCCTCCTCTAGTATTTAATTATCCCATGATCCTTTGCAGCCTATAGTGACAGACACGCTCAGGTAGACATGCTCAGCAGAACTTGGAGAGGTTCCACCAAATCCCCATGCCAAGCCGGTGCACTGACGGGAGCTCCTTGCCCTGCTGTGATATCAGGCGACACAGTCCCACGATGGGGCCAACCTGGCTCTGTGTAATTGGCCCAGGAAGGCTGTCATGGTGCCCAGCTAATGCATTATCTGCATTCCTGCCAGCTGTGTTTGTTTATGTAGGTGTGGCTAGGGTTGGGTGAAGCTCAGGGCCACATTTCAGTGCAGATCGATTGCCATACAAGGAGTGAAACCCGGGCACCAGGAGGACATGCCCGGCCTGCTCTATCTGCCCAGGTTCTGATGAAGCTGCCTAGCACATGGTGTCTTGAGTGGCTTCCACAACAAGCATGCACCCTGCTTGCTCCCCGCCCCTCCCCCAGGCCCTGCGCACCCAGGGCTGTATGGAGGTGGTGGCGCTATTGGTATGTGTTTGGGGGCAACAGGGAGAGCCACACCAAAGAGATGGGTTCTGCCTTTAGCGCGGCACTCCAGGCCCAGGGTCTGGCCACTGGGGAAGGCCCATCTCCTGCGGATATGCCTCTCCCCTTGTTTGTCCACAGCCTCAGTCATTTCCCAGGGGCCATGTTGGTGGAAGGAGGGTGTCTCTCAGGGAGCTGGGGACAGTGCAAACCAGAGGAGTGCTCCTGAGTGGGCCCGTGTGCTCAGTGTGGGTGTGGGGAACGGAGGGTCCCAGTAACCTGTGTCAGTGAGCAGGCAAGCACTCTCCACATGCTGCAGTGCCCTGGGGTGCTGGGCTCCGTTTTGATGGCAGGGGATGCTTCAGGATGGAGGTAGAGGCCTCTGGGGACTCCCTGGGCCTGGAATGGGAGATGCTTGAAGGCTGACTCTGGAACAAGCAGCAGCCCCAGACTGGCAGGTGACCTTTATCCTCGTCTGAGAGCCCAGGCAGCTGCACTGGCTGGCACTGCTCCTAAGAAGGCTGGGAGAGGGCTGTTCCTTGGAGTCAGGTGGGATAGTTATCTGCAGTGAATTGCCTTGTCTAGATCACAGTTATTAGGGATGGGCAAGCGCTCTGCAGCCCCCGGGAGCTGTGCCCCTCCAGTCTAGTCCTGAGTGCCCCACCCGTTAGCAGCAGGATCTGAGCTTCGCACTGTCCTCAGTGGTGGGGGAAGAGTCCTGAAAGCTTTGTGTAGCCTCGTTATGAAGGACCCAGGAATGGGGCAGCTACCACTGAGAGGGGCAGCCTGACCCAGCTGCTAGGGGCTATGGTGGACCCTAAGACACCCCTTGGCTCTAGGCCCAGCCCTGTTGATGCCTGCTGACCACCCTTGGACAAGTCCCATCCCCCTTGTGCCTCACTTTCCCTTCCTGCTCAGGTCTAATTAGACTCAGAACAGCCTCTCCACATGAGGCAGGGCTCCGCGTGCTGTCACTAGTGAGGCAGGGGACTGGGCAGCCAAGGAAGGGGGTGTGTGTTCATGGGACTAGCTGGAACGTCAGTGTCAGTGTTTTCCCACCCATGCTGTGTCCTTCAGCTGCTTTGGTGTATTTCAGATGTGGCCCTGGGGCATGGCTCATCAGACTGTGGGGACAGGGGTTACTCAGTCCTGTTAGCTCTCCCCAGCAGAGGGGATGTAATGTGTCAATCACTGGCTGGTCGCCAATTGTGGGTGACCAGCAGCACAGAGCAGGGGCACATGGGGCAGAGGGGAATTGTGGCTGCAGCTTTGCCAGCTCTGATTATTTATCTTCGTTATCTGGCCTCCCACAGCACAGGGCTGGGACCTTTGGACTGGCTCTGATCACTGGCTCTGAGTCCTTCTACTGGGGGAGCCGGTTGCGGCCCGAGAGCCCCGCTGGGTGTGGAGACACCTGGGAGTGCAGGGCAGGATCTCAGGGACTGACAATTCAGGGCAATCAGGCCTGGCCTCACAGCTCTGGGGACTGGAGGTCTCAACTGACCCCAGGGCAGGAACACAGGCAGCATAGTACAGGCTCCCTAAGCTGCCCTGCCTGGAGCACCCATCCTGAGAAGCATGGCCCATGTCTAGGGGCAGGAGGAGATCCATCTACTGGACATTAGCAATTACAAATGGACTGTGCAAATGGGGACATGACGCCCGGCAGCTCTGGCTCCAAGTGAAACCCAGGGTCACAGAACGACTGGGGATTGCTCAGTGCAAGCTGGGGAAACCCACCGGAATGGGGATGTGATTTCCCAGCATGCACTGCAGACAGTGGAGGCCTGACCACGAGAGAGCATGGTGTGCAACTCACCACGTGTGTGCTGGCTGGCCAGCACTGGCCTGAGGACATTGGGCCACTGCTGTGTCACCTGAAAGGTGAGTGTTATATCCTTGGGGGCAGCCGGTTTAGGAAGAAATCACTTGAGGCCAGACAACAGACAGCTAACAAAACTACCATTTATTTACAGATGCATAGCTCGCCTAACTGGCCGAAGCTGGCTGGGCTATCCCCTAATAATCTAACTCAGTTGCCATAGGAACAAAAACCATGACAACCAAATACAAAACATATTCCTCCCCTCCAATAAGAACATCCCCTAAATAAAACACACACTAGACTAGAGAAGGAGGGTAGACTGCCTTCATTCCTGGCTAAACCCTGGGGATTATTTTGCCCCATAACTGTGGGTTCGCCCTAGCTAAAGATCCAGCCAATGAGGAGGCCTTCTGTCTCTAGGTGGATCACGGTGAACTTCTGGTGTTGTTGCACCCGAAAGTACCATGGGCTCAGGGTCTGCAGCACAAACAGGTGAGGAGGTGGTATCAGCTCGTGCTGGGCAAAAGAGTATCTCAGCCGCCGGCAGTAATGGAGGAGAACAGTCAGGAACAGGTGATTCGTGATTCGGTGTCTCACCAGAAGAGGTGAAGTCAGACCACTCAACTGCAGATGTGTCCTGAGGACTGGCATGACCTGGCAACAGCTGATCTACATGTCGCCGCCAGGTAAGATTCTCTGCAGTCTGGACTGTGTAGGAAACAGATCCTGTTTGAGTGATGATCGTGGCAGGGACCTATTTAGCTCTGGAAGTATAATTCCAAGCCAAACCTGGCTGTCCCGGGCTAAAGGTTCGGTCTTTTGCTCTGGGTGCCCATCTGATGACTTGATATTGCTGCTGATGTTGCACAATTTGTCGGGGTTCAGAAGGTTTCAGCAGATCAAAGCAAGTGCCCAGCTGTCGTCCCATCATTAGAAAGGCTGGGGATGCCTGGGTCATAGCATGAGGTGTGTTTCTGTAGGAAAGTAAGAAGGTATCCAGATGCTTTTGAATGGAGTGTTGTCCCCTTGCTGATTTCAAAGCGTGTTTCGTTGTCTGCACAAATCTTTCAGCTAATCCGCTGGTGGATGGATGATATGGTGCTGACGTGATATGGTGTATCCCATTTGCCTTCATAAAATTTTGAAACTCCTGAGAGACGAACTGCGGTCCGTTGTCGCTCACAAGTTGTCCTGGCAGACCGAAATGACTAAAGAGTCCCCGTAGTTTTTGGATAGTAGTCTCTGCAGTAGTGGACTGCATTATAGAGACTTCTGGCCATTTAGAATGGGCATCTACTGCCACCAAGAACATGCTTTCTCCAAAGGGGCCAGCGAAGTCAATGTGAATACGTTGCCACGGGTTTTCAGGTCAGTCCCATGGGTGTAGGGGTGCCCATTGGGGTGCATTCCTCACATCCTGAAATGACATACAAGCTTTTGCCTTCTCTTCAATAGCACTGTCCAATCCAGGCCACCTAAAATAGCTTCTTGCAATTTCCTTCATGAGCACTATTCCACAGTGACCGGAATGTAGCTGTTCTAACATCTGTGATCTCAGTGGTGGTGGAATAATGACACGTCTCCCCCACAACAAACAACCAGATTGGATGGATAACTCCGTCCTCCTGGACATGTAGGTAACAAGGTCAGGTGAGACCGGAGAGGTTTGTCGAGATTTTCCATGCATCACCAGGTTCATAACTTGGGACAATACTGGGTCCACGCGAGTTGCCTTCTTTATCTGAGTAGCAGTGATGGGCGTATTCTTTACCTGTTCAAAGTAGAAGATTTCCTTTTGGGCATTTATGTTTGACCGGCAAAGGCAACCTTGAGAGGCCATCTGTATTGCCGTGCAGAGTGGATTTCTGATATTTGATTTCATATGTGGGTGCTGAAAGTAACAATGCCCAATGTTGCATACGACTAGCAGCTAATGGGGGAATGCCTGTGTAGGGTCCAAAAATTGATGTCAGAGGTCAATGGTCTGTGAGAAGAGTAAACTTTCGCCCAAACAGGTACTGATGAAACTTCCGAATTCCAAAAACAATTCCTAATGCCTCACGTTCGATTTGGGCGTAGTTAGTTTCTGCTTTGCTTAGAGTGTGTGAAGCAAAAGCAATAGGTCTCTCTTCTCCTGAAGGCATAATGTGTGACACGACTGTTCCCACTCCATAAGGGGAGGCATCGCAGGCCAATTGTAGGGGTAAGGATGGCTCAAAGTGCATTAGAACTTCAGAATTTAGCAATGCATCCTTAGCTTTGTTAAATGCAACATCACAGGCTTCAGTCCACTTGCAGACCTTGTTTTGCCCAAGGAGCTCATGAAGTAGTTTTAGCAGTGTGGCTAACTGTGAGATGAACTTTCCATAATAGTTCAGTAGTCCTAGAAACGAGCGCAGCTGGCTTACATTTCGAGGTGAGGAAGCCTCCACAATAGCTTTAACTTTTGCAGGGGCCTTATGAAGACCTGCAGAATCAATGATGTGTCCCAAATATTCAACAGAGAGCTTGAAGAATTCACACTTGTCTTTGCGAACTCGTAGGTCATACTCTTCCAGTCTTTGTAGGGTAGCCTCTAAATTCTTTAAGTGATCCTCTTCATTCCTTCCAGTGACCAGGATATCATCCAGATAGCACTGAACTCCTAACAAGCCACACAAGATCTGGTCCATAGCCCTCTGGAACAGGGCGGGAGCAGACGTTATTCTGAAGGGTAGGCGACAGTATCGATAAAGCCCCTTATGAGTCACAATAGTCAACAGCTCTTGGGACTTTTCATCAACGTGCATCTGTAAATATGCTTGACTCAGATCAATCTTACTGAACTTTTGTCCCCCAGCCAGGCCTGCGAAGAGGTCATCGATGCGGGGAAGCAGGTATTGCTCTGCACACCAATGGGTCGACATTGACTTTAAAATCACCGCAAATCTGGAGAGAGCCATCTTTTTTCACTATTGGAATGATAGTAGTGGCCCATGGGCTATGGGTAACTGGTATTAGGACTTCATTGGTGACCAGGTGCTCCAGGTGTGCTTCAACTTTTGGCCTGATGGCATATGGCACAGTTCGGGCTTTCAGATATTTTGATGGACTGTCAGGTTTAATGTTCAATGTCACAGTGATTCCCTTCATACTTCCCAAATCCTCTCCAAAAACAGCAGCATGTTTCCTTAGTGTAGGGGTTAGACTGGTTTCTTCTTTAGTCATCCGGTGCACTTCAGCTGAATCTTCCCAAGCCAAGACCTACCCATTAAGGCTGGGTAGTTACCTCTCACCACAAACAGTGGCAATTTATCAGCCTGTCCATTGAGCTCCACCTTAACATCAATAGTGCCCAACATGGGCACAGCTTCTCCCGTATACGTCTTCAGAACAGTTTTTGTTGCCTTAAGCGGAAGGTGCTGTAGCTTTTCTTTATACACAGTCTCGGAGACCAGCGAGACGGCTGCACTGGTGTCCAGTTCCATGCGTATAGGTTTGCCATCCAACAATGGGGTTACCCAGTATTCATGTGAGCCCACTGCCAAAGACAAAACATGCAGTGGCACTTCCTCTTGCGATGAGGTGTCACCTTGATCATCCTGGGTCTGCTCTAGGGTATGCAGGGTTCCTCTTTTTGTCGGCCAGGCCACAGGCCGTTTTTTCTTTTGTTTACAGACACACTGAATGGTTCCCTTTTTGCCACAGTGTTGACACACCAGGTCCTTACACCAGCATTCTGATGCCTGGTGACCTGGCTTACCACAGCGGTGACATTCTTGACTCTGCACAGTTTTGTGGGTAGGTTCTTGTGACACTTTTTGCACCCTAGGGGATGCACCAATGTATTGCGCCTCCCTTGTAGCCAGTTCCATGGAGACAGCAATATCAACAGCCTTCTGTGATGTAAGCTGAGCCTCTGTCAGTAGGCGCTTCCGTATAGCTTCACTGTACAGGCCATACACTAACCTGTCACACAGGGCATCATTTAACATCTCTTTAAATACACAGTGTTCTGCTAGCTTTTTTAAAATTGCTACAAATTATACAACTATTTCATCTCCTTTTTGGTCTCCTTTGTGGAACCGATATCTTTCAGCAATTACCAGTGGTTTTGGGGAAAAATGGGACCCCAGGATTTCCACAATGTCACTGTAAGATTTAGTCTCAGGCTTAACAGGGTGTAGTAAGCTGTTTTGCAATAACAAAAAGCTCAAAACGTTCAGTATACACATGCCACTGCACTATATTCTCATCAAAAGGTTCCAGTGGCCTGGTCAGAGTAGCCGTGATTTTTAGTTTCACTTTCACAGTCAGTGCAAACAAGCAGTTTTTTTGTTTGTTCTTTACCTTGACTTCTACTTTCTTCTGTTACTGGAGCAGCACCGGAATCCCACCCTTGTCGCCACTTGTTATATCCTTGGGGGCAGCCGGTTAAGGAAGAAATCACTTGAGGCCAGACAGCAGACAGCTAACAAAACTACCATTTATTTACAGACACAGAGCTCGCCTAACCAGCCGAAGCTGGCTGGGCTATCCCCTAATAATCTAACTCAGTTGCCATAGGAACAAAAACCATGATAACCAAATACACAACGGTGAGCAGTCAATTGGGGCTGTTACCACACACAAACCCAGCACAGCCACTTCACTGCTGGCTGTGTGCAGGTGAGGTCAGCTCTTGTCAAGGGAAGGGCTAAGAGCCTGGCCAGCACCCTAGGCTGTCATCTACATCTGAGCACAGTGACAGTAAAATGTCATGACTCAGGATGAGAACTTCCTGCATTTCTGGGCACAGTGGAAATGATGATGCCAGGTGCCAGGCAGGGGTGGGTCAGGCACAGTTTGGCCATTTGCCCTCTCCACCAATTTTGCTGACACTCCTTAATCCTGAGCAACAGTCCCTGCTATCCCAGCCCTGAGCTCCCCAGACCCAGCTCTGCAGTTGCCCTGTTATCCTGACCCCTTTCCCCACTGCTCCATTCTGGGATTTTCTCAACTGACAGTTGCCCAGAACCATCTGATCATGTACCAGACAGACTAGATGGAACTCAGAGACATCCCAGGAACTGTCTGTCCCTCTGCATGGTGCCTGCCTGCCTGGGGCACTGCCTAGTGCCAGGAACAAGCCCCGCCAACAGCCGACCTCGACTCACCCCCTCAGAAGTCCCTCTGATCACCCCACCAGTGGCTGTGTAGGCCAACTCACCCTTGCTGCAGGCTCATGTATTCATATGCAGGCTTCCAGCTCCCCTGCCCTCTCTTTAGAGTCCAGTGTCATAGTTTCCCTTCCCTGTCCTTGTCTGCCAGCCCAGCCTCTGTGTCTACCCTCCTCATTCTGCAGAGTGGAGTGCCCGAGGCTGCCCCATGGCCCTTCATCGGACTCAACGGCCCCAGATGAAGAAGCCAAGCAGATGGTAGCCACCCACCCCGGACCTAACTCAAAATACCTGCACTCAGGGTGCACCCTCTTGGCTTATCCCCCTAGCCTGCTCTGGGCTCTTCCCCGGAATCCTGGCCTTGGGCACAATAGCTGGCTCCAAGGTCGATCCCTGAGCCTTCCCTCTCCCATGAGCGCCTGAACTCCCTCAGCTCCCCAGGCTGCCTTCAGTTCCTCTCCCTTCCCAGCTACTGCCTGGCTCTAGAGAAGAGCCAGGGACTCCCTCATTGGGAGGCAGCTAATTAGTTGCAGATGAATGAGGCCTGTTCCTGATAAAGGAGCCAGCCTCCTGGGGCACCCACCATGCGTGGTAATATGACAGCCCATAGTCATGCTCTCTGGTGTCCTGGCCTCTCCTGTTCTCCCGAGGAGTTGTTCAGGTTCTGGAGCTCAGACCGCTGGGCTCTGAAAGCCAGCTGCCCTTGGTGAGAGGATGGCTGCAGCCAGAGAGCCGGCAGTGCTACGGAGCTGTCTGCATAGCCCAGGCAGCTCACAGCAGGCTCCTGGGAAGGTAGGACAGGTATCACCCCCACACCTTCCACACTTGCTGCAGCAGGGCCTTTAGCAGCAGGTTTGTATGGACAGTGTCACATGACTGGAAGCAGGTGTGGTTAGTGTCATAGGCCAGCAGCTCAAGGCAAGTCACAGGTGGCTGTCGTTTGCTGGCCACCTGCCCAGTC
Source organism: Gopherus flavomarginatus (assembly GCF_025201925.1). Taxonomy (NCBI): domain Eukaryota; kingdom Metazoa; phylum Chordata; order Testudines; family Testudinidae; genus Gopherus; species Gopherus flavomarginatus. Next base: position 54,002,214 of record NC_066624.1, read on the forward strand.
TGGGAGCTGAGAGGGGAGCAGCTGGGAATCCCGAGTGGGAGGAAAGCTACAGTGCTGCAGCATGAACAGTCAGAACAGTCGGAACCAAGCCTGGCCACCCAAAGCTATCACTCACCTTGCTCCTCAACAGGGGCACCCACTCCTGAGGTGGACACCATGGGTATTTAACAAGAGATAGTCCATAGCAGTGCAAGACAGCCCCAACAAACCAGGGTACAGAAAGGGTTAGGATGGAAAATGTGTTACGAGTCCAGCTAACGTCCAGAGAAGAAAATGTTACTCCCCCCCAAAGAGCCAGTGGTTAGTAACATAAGGAGAGAGGCACTGCCAGACTGGATCAGACCTGGGTCCGTCCAGCCCTGGATTCTGTCTCCAGCAGGGCCCCCAGCATGTGCTGCAGAGGGTGGTGTGAGAACCCAACACTAGGCAACTGTGGGACACTCCACATGGGGGAGGGATAGCTCAGTGGTTTGAGCATTGGCCTATTAAACCCAGGGGTTTGAATTCAATCCTCAAGGGGGCCATTTAGGGATCTGGGGCAAAAAATGGGTATTGGTTCTATTTGGAGCAGGAGGCTAGACTAGATGATCTCCTGAGGTCCTTTCCAACCCTGATATTCTGATTCCCCATGATCTAAATCCTGGTACTGGAGGGTTAACATGCCTTCCACTCTATGGGACCCAAACACTAAGGAATCCAGCCTGTTCTACAGAATTCCTCACCACTAGAGTGCCAGGTTTGTGTAATTTTTGGTGGTGCTTAGAACAGGTCCAGCAGAGCTTCAGGGAGATGCAGGGTCCTGGGCAGCCTTGGGGGTTAGCAGGGGACCTGGCACCAGCAGCAGCAAGGGACCTGGGCCCAGCCCACCCCGCTCTGCTCTGCTCCACTGGCTCCCAGCGTGGCTTGGGAGAGGGTGCGGAAGCTGGAAAGAGGTGGGGCAGGGGCTTGGGAGAAGGGGTGCAATGGGAGCGGGGAGGGGGCAGAGGAGGGGTGGGCTGAGGCCAGGTTGCTCGCTGTTGCTGGTGCCAGGCCCCCTGCTAACCCCCCAGGCCACTCTGGATCCCGCACCCTCTTCAAGCGCAGGGCCCCCCCAAAGCATGGTAAGCGCAGGCCCATGTTCCTAAATATTGGTGGGGCATGGGCACCATGGGTCCATATAACTCACCACCACCAGAACGCCTGCTCTGTTCTGAATGGAGATGCGCTCTGTTGCTGTCGTAGCTTGTTTATGAAACATGCAGCAAAGATTTGGTAAGGAACCTGCTCACTGGGACAGGTTAGCACTATACCTTTTCTCCTTGTGTGATGTCTCAGTGGAGCAGAACAGTTTCAGCTCTACCATTGGAAAGGTGGATCTGTTTGTTGTGATGGATTGTATGGTATGCACTGAGGGGTAGACTTGGGTATGTGTGTGGACACCTGGCACATGTGTATTTTGAAGTCTATTAACAATATTGTGTAGCAACAAACCTGTGAATGTTTTGTAGTGAGTCCTGCGGTAAACTGTTGTAGTCCTATTGCAAAGGGAGCCATTGACTAGCGTAATGGGGTGCAGTCACCATCGGGGCACCTTCTTGTGACCACATCTAAGGATTAGCTCCATTCAGGTCTGATGCCCCTCTCCGGACGGTTTCTCACACCACGTCCCAGCTCGCTATCCGTGACTCACAGTGCTCCCTCTTTGCAACTCAGCGCTCCAGCTCAGTCGCTATGGGGTTGTCCCCTGCCAGGGTATCCAAGTCCAAATTGATCTGCTTTCCGCATGCTGCTCCAGAGAGCCTTCCAATCCCAGGCCAGGTCCTGTGCCACTTGCTCAGCAGCTGATAGGGAACCGGGCCTGCCTACTACTCCGGGTTCCAGCCCAGGGACCTTATGTCCAGCAGTGACAGTTTGCTTCTGTAACCCACACACCTCCTGGGTGTGGTGTTCTGTCCCATCTAGTGGCACTGAGACCACTTAGAGCAGGGGGGCAAACTTGTTGGCCTGAGGGCCACATATGGGTATGGAAATTGTATGGTGGGCCATGAATGCTCATGACATTGGGGGTTGGGGTGCGGAAGGAGGTGAGGGCTCTGGCTGGGGGTGCAGGCTCTGGGGTGGGGCCAGAAATTAGGAGTTCAGGGTGTGGGAGGAGGATCAGGGCTGGGGCAGGGGGTTGGGGCGCTGTAGGGGGTCAGGGGTGCAGGCTGCAGGTGGCGCTTACCTCAAGCAGCTACCAGAAGCAGCAGCATGTCCCCCCTCTGACTTCTATGCGGAGGCGTGGCCAGGCGGCTCTGCACGCTGCCCTGTCCGCAGGCACTGCCCCTGCAGCTCCCATTGGCTGTGGTTGCTGGCCAATGGGAGCTGTAGGGATGGCGCTTGGGGTGGAGGAACTGTGCAGAGCAGGGGCGGCTCCAGGGCCCAGCATGCCAAGCGCGTGCTTGGGGTGGCAAGCCGCGGGGGGCGCTCTGCTGGCGCCATGAGGGTGGCAGGCAGGCTGCCTTCAGTGGTTTGCCTGTGGAGGGTCCGCTGGTCCCGCGGCTTCAGCAGACCTCCTGCAGGTGTGCGGACCTGCGGAGGTCCACTGAAGCCGCGGGACTAGCAGACCCTCCGCAGGCAAACCGCCGGAGGCAGCCTGCCTGCTGTGCTTGGGGCGGCAAAATCCCTAGAGCCGCCTCTGGTGCAGAGACCCCTGGCTGCCCCTATGTGTGGGAGCTGGCGGTGGCGGGGGGCATGTTGCTGCTTCTGGGAGCTGCGCAGAGCCACAGCAGGTGTGGAGCGGGGCCATCCCCGAACCCCACTCCTTGGCAGAAGCTCGAGGGCCAGATTCAAATATCTGAAGCACTGGATGCGGCACCCAGGCCGTAGTTTGCCCGCCCCTGGCTTAGAGAGCGAGTTAAATGAATCTGCTCTGCAGCCTTAACTAACAGCCAGCTGACTTTTAATTCATGCTGCTGAGCAGGAGTGGCCAACCTGTGGCTCCAGAGCCACATGCAGCTCTTCAGAGGTTAATATGTGGCTCCGCCTCCTTGCATAGGCGCTGACTCTGGGGCTGGAGCGACAGATGCTAACTTTCCAATGTGCTGAGAGTGCTCACTGCTCAACCCCCTGCTCTGCCCTAGGCCCTGTCCCCACTCCACCCTTTCCTCCAAGGCCTCTGCCCCTTCCCCCCCGAGCCTGCCATGCCCTCGCTCCTCCCCCCCCCCTCGCTTCCTGCGCATGTGAAACAACTGATTGCGGCAGGTGGGAGGTGCTGACTGGCAGGGCTGCTGGCAGGCGGGAGCTGATGGGGGGCTGCTGACATATTACTGTGGCTCTTTGGCAATGTACATTGGTAAATTCTGGCTCTTTCTGAGGCGCAGGTTGGCCACGCCTGCTATAGAGGCTCATGAACTGAGGTCCCAGGTTCTATCCTGCCCACCAACAACCAGGGTCTGTTGGTGTTAAACTTATTCCCAGACCCTGTAGCTATTTCCCTGGACTCCTTCCTACTCCCCTTATCCATCTGCTGGCTTAGCCCCCAGGTTCACCAGCCCAAACTCCCTCCTCCAGGGAGTAACTATAGACCACTTCCCTTCTGTGACTTCTTGTCTGACTCTGGTGTCCTGACACCCCTCTCTTCTCCCAGGGAGTGACTGCAGCCTACTTCCCTACAGCCTGCACTGGTCTCAGCTTCCCCCCTGAACCCCAGCTCCACTGCTCCTTCCCATCTGAACCTCATCTTCCACCAGGATGTGTAGCACCCTGGCTCTCCCCCAGGTGCAGCAGCTGAGGTTAATTGAACTAATTTAACCTGCTCCGCCCCATCACAGATTGGAGATGGATTTCATAACCCACCATTGGTTGCTTTGATCTTTATATGTATGTTTGCAAACGTGAGGGGTCAGAGTTAAGGCTAGACAGTGCCAGGAGTCAGGGGGGTGATGGGTTGATCACTCCTTTACATAAGTGTTTTCAGATGTGCATGGTTCAATGCACAGATAAAGATGGTGTCATTTTGGGAGTAGCAGAGAGGTTGGTGGCTGGCTGGACTCCATTTACAACTTGCAGCCTTAGTTTGTTTTCACACAGTTTTTCTTTGGAGATTTCCCAGCTGTTAGAAGGGTGCCCGGAGAATGTAAGCAGGCTTGGCATGTATGGGAAATGGCTTTCCCAGAGTTTATGAAGCCCAAGGGAGCAGGCCTCACCTTCTACGGACCTGAGCACGTCAACCCCAGGGAAGTGGCTGGAAGCTGACATGGTCAGGACGTCAATGGAGGGGATTGGAGAGGGGGAAGCTTTTGCTCACATGGAAAACCCTACAGGCAGTGACATAACGGGCCCAATTCTTCCTTCCTTCCTCTGCACCTGAGCAGCCACTCACACCAGTGCAGAGGGAGCATGAACAGCGACATGCTGATGTGGTTTCTTCACTGGTATGAGCATGGGCGGCAGGTTTGTAGAAATTTTGGTGGTGCCCAGAACCTGCCCCCCCAAACTCCGCCCCCTCAAACTGTGCCCCCCACCTGCCCAAGGCTCTGGGATGGAGTTTGGGGATGGGAGGGGGTACAGGGGTGGGGCTGGGGATGAGAGTTTGGGGTGTGGGAGGGGGCTCAGGGCTATGGCAGAGGGGTGGGGGTGGGGTGAGGGCTGTGGGGTGGTGCTGGGGATGAGGGGTTCATGATGCAGGAGGAGGCTTAGGGTTGGGGCAGACAGTTAGGGTGCGGGGGGATGAGGCTATTTCTGGGGCTGGGGATGAGGGCTTTAGGGTGTTGGAGAGGTTCGAGGTGTGGGGAGGATGAGGGCTCTGGCTAGGGCTGAAGATGAGGGGTTTGTGGTGCTGGAGGGGCTCAGGGCTGGGGTAGAGGGTTGAGGATGCGGTGGGGGGTGAAAGCTCTGACTGGGAGTGTGGGCTCTGGGATGGGGAAGGGCTGGGGATGAGTTTGGGGTGCAGGCAGGCTGCTCCGGGACAGGGGCCAGAGAGGAGGACTCTCCCCAGCCCTTTCCCTGGTGGCTGCAGCAAGCTCTGGGGGAGAAGCCTGCTCTCCCCCCCCCAGCAGCACACTCACCCCCACCACTGTCACTGCATGTGCTCCTAGGGGCCCCTCTCAGGTCCAGGAATCTCCTCGCCTCCCCTGTGGTGCATGCCGGGGGGTGCTGTGTGCTTCCTCCCCTGACTGTAACCTCACTGGGCGTGGGGGATGGGGCTGCCTCCTTGCCCAGCATGGGGCAGGAGTGGTGACTGCGAGTGGGAGGGGGCGGGGAGGCTGTGCTGGTGGAGGGTCCCGATGGAAAAGGGAAGGGTTTGAGATGGAAGAGCAGGCTCAGGCATTCGATATGGGGGGCACTAGGACTCTGCGGCACCAGTTGTTGCAGGGAGGCAGCATGGAGCTGCACTGAAGAGGCAGGGACGCTCTGCTCTGGGGCCCAGGGACATGCACGAGGCCAGCAAGGAGGGGCCGAGGGACACTTGGGGAGACGCAGGGGGGGCAGGTGAGGCCAGAGGGGGAACCCAGCCCCAAACATTGGTGGAGCTGGGCCCCGGGCTCTGAATATTGCTGGTGCCCAGACACCATGTGGGCATATAACTTGCTGCCCATGGGTACGAGAGAGAGACGCCCTCTACCTGTTCACTCTATAGAGGATAGCCCCCCACCCCCACCCCAAGCTCTTCATAAGAAATAGCCTTAATTCCTCCATTGATCTCCATTCCCCTCTGCAGTCACAGTCCCTTCTGCACAAGACAAAACTCGTCTGGAGAGGGCTGTCCAATGACTAGCAAGCACTAGGGACATTAATGACCTTTCCAAACAGCCAGCCCTGCCCGGGGAAGCGTTTCAATGCCATAACTTTCAGGCGCTGCTTTTTTATTTTTTTCCAAACTTCCCAAAAAAATTCCACCCTGGGCTGAGCTTTGGGGTATGATGGCTCAGGGGATCTGTCTCCTTTCGGAGCTGTGGGGATTCAGCCTTCACTGTGCAGAGGCTCCTGCTGCTCCATAATCCTGGAGTTACACCAGGGTGGATTTGGCCTGATAAGTTTTACAAGGAGTCGTTTCTTCAGTGGAACCCGGTTACCCAGGGAGCCCAAATGTTGCTAGCCACCGTGGAATTTGCTCGTGAAAAGCTCCCCAGGATCCCAGGCATGTGTGTGTGTGTGTGGGGGGGAGCTGCTTTTTATCTGATCTGAAAGCGACACCTCCAACAGCCCAGTGGGGAATAGTGGGAAGTGGGTGCCCAGGACTGACACTGGTTGTAAAGTGGGGAGCCCCACCTCGTGATGGGGAGGGACTTGCCCTTGCCCCCTGGTCACTAATAACATCCCAAAGGAATGTTCTGTATCAAATATTAGCTTGGGTGTGACGCAGTTTTTGCCCCTGGCTGCGCAGGTCAGTCAGTGCCAAGGGAAAATTCCCATTGAGTTGCCTGCCAGCCCTGGGGGGGTGGCATGTGGAGGGTGGGACAGGATCGATATATCAGTACAGCAGAGGGGGAAATTTGGATGGACCTTTGCCAGCTCTTGTTTGTTCACTCTCCAGCAGCTGAGACCTCTGGACCATAGAGCCCTCGTGCCAGTGCATCTGTGCTTGGAAGCTGGGGCTTTCACGTCACCAGCTGTTTCACTAAGGCAAACAGCAAGGAATGCTGGGGCCAAACATTCACATCCATCCTTCCTCCTGTCCCCACCACTGACTAGCCCTGACCCTGACTGGCGACAATTTGACACGGGCACCATTCAATGCCAGAAGCTGGCATGGTGGGAAGTGCTTGTGCTCCTTCTGAATCCTCCATCGCTAGAAAATGGGTCCCTGCATTACTACAGGTGAAAGTCCCCCCTGTGCACAGAGCCAGAAACACCCACCCCATGCCAGCCGTGGATTTCTCCTGCACTCTCACAGCACCGCGGGCTGGGCCGCTGACCCCCATAGACCTGGCTGCTGCTGCTGCCCTCCTCAGAACCAGCACAGACATGCTGTGACTCCTGCTGTGCTGCTCCTCCACCCGCTCCCCACAGTTAGGCATACTAGGCTGGGGTGGACTCAGAGGCCTGTACCCTGTGACTACCCCAGGCTGCCTCTAGGGTGGGATCCCTGTGTGCAAAGCCATCCCAGTCCATCCTGGAAGCTGCCCTGGTCTACCCAGGGATGGGAGCTGAGAGCAGAGCCTTCACCTGGGTTGCTGTTTCCCAGGATCTCTCTCTCATCCTTCTGCACACATTTATAAAGTCTGGCAGCTCAGGGCTTCTTCCAGCCAGCAGCCGTTTCCTCCCTAGGAGGTTCCCAATTAAACCAATTTCTTGGACGGCTCCAGCGATGCAGGACTGCCCAGCTCACCACCTTGTTGTTCTCATGCTCTGTGCTGGAAGGAGCATGGCACTTCAGGACTCCCTGCTCCCCCCGCACAGGGCAGAACCTGCCTTTTTATGTAAGCCCTTGACCTGATCCCCCCTGGGGGAGCCCTGCTGGCCGTTCTGCTGCTCTGCATGGCTGAGGATTGCCTGCTCAGAACAGATCGCAGCAGGGGCTGGAGTACCGAGGGACTATCCCACCCTGTGAGACAAAAACAAGCTGCTGCCATGCTGTGATCTGAGCCGGAGTCGCCTTTGAACACACTAGGCAGGCAGCCCACCGGTGCCAGACTGCTGTGCCCAGGAGATGTGGCTGCAGAGCGAACTGGCATATCAAAGCCCCTCTGACATCAGTTCCCCCTACCACACTCCAGGTGCAAATGGAGGGGATTTGGCTGGGTAAAGTTCTGACAGAGGCCTGCCAGGCCCTCCTTTCCATCCCCAGGAACGCTAGGGCAAACACAGAGTGACCTTGCTCCCCAGAACTCCTTGCTGCTTCAGGACTGCACTGCATTGGGACTGCACTGCATCGCTACTCCTCAGTGGGATAGCAGCACTGTCAGTGCTCTGACACAGGGGTTTGATGTTTGCTGTGGTTCTCTGGCACTGTGAACAGCTGTCTCTTCTGCAGCTGTTTGACCGAACACTTCAGCTGCCCTGGGTAGTGACTAGCACAGGCTGGGAGCGCGAGCCAGCAGAAACCACAGTGTCTGTGTCCAGCAGCTTCAATAAATAACCCCCTTTCTATTCATTACTGCCTGGTCCTGGTCATCCCAGTGATGAGAGCTGAGAGGCTTAATTGTGGCTGTTGGGTTTAGTGTGCGGGTGCTAGGTGATACTGGTGACCTGTGATATCTAGGAGATATGACTGGATCATAGAACCATAGTAGGGCTGGAAAGGACCCTGAGAAGTCTTCGAGTCCAGCCCCCAGCACTGGAGCAGGACGAAAGGAGACTAGACCAGGCAGTGTTTGTCCAGCCTACTCTTAAAAACCTTCAGTGATGGGGATCCCACAGCCTCCCTTGAAAGCCTGTTCCAGAGCTTAACTACCTTGAGTGTTTTCCTAGTATCTAACCTAAATCTCCCTTGCTGCAGATTAAGCCCATTGCTGCTTGTCCTACCTCCAACAGACATGGAGAACAATTGATCACTGTCATATACATAACAGTCTTTAAGCGATTTTAAGTCTGTGATCATATCCCTGCTTAGTCTTCTTTTCTCCAAACTAAACAGGCCCAATTTTTTAGCCTTCCCTCGTAGGTCAGGTTTTCTGAACCTTTCATCATCTTTGTTGCTCACCTCTGGACTCTCTCCAATTTGTCCACATCTTTCCTAACATGCAGTGCCCAGAACTGGACTCTCCAGCTGAGGCCTTCCCAGTGCCAAGTAGAGCAACAGTTACCTCCATGTCCAGCCCAGAATGATATTGGCCTTTTCTGCAACTGCATCAACTTGTTGAACCATGTTCAGGTTAAGATCCACTACAATCCCCAAATTCTTTTCAGCAAAACTACCACCTACCCAGTTATTCCTTGTTTTGTATTTGTGCCCCTGATTTTTCCTTACTAAGTGAAGTACTTTGCACATCTTTATTGAATATCATCTTATTCATTTCAGACCAATTCTCCAACTTGTTACGGTCATTTTGAATTCTAATCCTGTTCTCCAAAGTGGTTGCAACCCCACCCACTTTGGTGTTCTCTGATAAATGTCTAAGTGTTCTTTCTACTCCACGATACAAGTCATTCATGAAAAAGTGACCAGTCCCAGTCCCAGGACCAACCCTGTAGGACTCCACTAGAGACATCTTCCCAGTTTGACAGTGAACTATTGAGAACTCCCTGAAGCTGGTCTTTCAACCAGGTGTGGAGCCCATCTTACAATAATTTCACCTAGACCATGCGTCCCTTGCATTTGTATGAGAATATCATGTGGGGCTATGTTAAGAACCCTCCAGAGATGATCTGGGGGTTCTTCTGGTCTTAACCTCTATGACCCCAGGAAAGAGGCTGCCCCCTTTGCAGGCTGGCAGCTGTGTAGCTGATACAGGCTGCACCCCTGGCTAATGAGATACACCACAGCCCCAGGGGTCTCAGAGTCCCAGTGGTTTCACAGCCCAGGGATCTCTTTTTGTACCAATCATGTGATGCTTGCCTGATGAGGCTGGATATGGCCATTCATGTGCTGGGCTGCACTGATGCTTTCTGGAGCCTCCAGGCACGATTCAGTTTCCCAGGATGCCGTGCCTGCAGTCAGATATCCCCTAAAAGCCTGTAAATTGCATCCTGCCGTACATAGTGGACGTGGGCTCTGGACTGGTGTTTTCAAGGGATGGACTGAAAAAACCCAGGGTCTGGTAGAGGAAAAATATCTCTGAAAGGGCATGGACAGAATTTTCTAGGTGCCCTTCTCCCCTCTCTGAAAGCTCCGGCCCCGTTCCTCTGCTCCCTGCTGAACAATGCCATGGGGGCAGCCTGGCTGCACAGCACTCCTGGGCCTTTGGCAGTGGGGCAGGCTTACATGGCCTGACACTCATGCCAGGGTATTGGCTCTAAGCAATTCCCTCTGTTGTTTACACTTGAGCTGGGCCACCCCACGAGCTCTGCCTGCCCCCGGCGTCTCTAGATTTGCTCACTGAACTGGCTCCATGGTGGCTGTATTGAATAATGCTCCCTTCTGCCCTTCATGGGGGCAGATCATCTCCTCGGGCCCTTGCTGAAGAGAACACAGGATACTGTCTCCCTATGAATGAGCCCCAGGCAAGTCTAGCTGCACAGCCATCTCCCTGCCTGGGCTTCACTGACTGCTGGGCAAAGGGCATGGAGACTCCAGGGGACACCTGCCAGGCAACAAACTAACTTCATCAGAAAGGTGAAGGTGGTTTCCCGCCAGCCTGGCCCATGGGCAGCTCCCTGGGGGAGCCCAGGCTTCCTTCCTAGGAATCAGGGGCGGCTCCAGGCATCAGCACGCCAAGCATGTGCCTGAGGCGGCAAGCCGCAGGGGGTGCTCTGCCAGTCGCCGCAAGGGCAGCAGGCAGGTTGCCTTCAGCGGCATGCCTGTGGAGGGTCCGCTGCTTCCACAGCTTTGGCGGACCTCCCGCAGGCTGCCGCCAAATTCGCGGAACCGGGGACCTCTCGCAGGCAAGCTGCTGAAGGCAGCCTGCCTGCCATGCTTGGGGCGGCAAAATGCTTAGAGCCACCCCTGCTAGGAATGGGGTGTCACCCTGGACAGGGCTTCCCTTAACACTCTCTTAGAAGGGGAAAAGAGAACAAGCTTTCTGTCTCTTGTTCCCTTTCCAGAGCTTCCTGGCTACTGTGAGGAGTGCAGATCTCTTCTGGTTGGCCCATTCCCACTCATCCTTTTTTAGTCCTCCTTTTCTGTGACTAACTCCTCCTGGACCTTCAGAGCTCCCCCGATTTAGCAGCAGCATAAAACTGACCCAGTTCTTGTCAGTTTCATGCTGCCCCCCCTACTTCTGATAATAAAGAAGAAACTAGCAAGTAGCTTGTTAATTTCAGTCTGCTGAGTGTTCTTGACAAAGGGCTGAACAGAAGCAGGGCCAGGTTAGCTGTCTGCTGCAGGCTCTGGAAGATGCTGCTGCTCTGGTCACATTAAAATTACAACTGGAAACCGCAACCCGAAGGGCTAGGAATGCCATTCACTGAAAAAATGAAAATCTCTTTGACAGAAGTTGACCAAGTCTCTCCCCTCCCTCAGTAGATCCTCTCATCTACCCCAGGGGAGTGGGTAAGTGGAATTTTTATGCCCTGCCTTATAGTACGATAGGTGCTAGAGAGCTTAGCTTCAGCAGTGATGGGTGAGATAGATTGATAGATAGATAGATTGGTTGATTGATCCCTGGATGAAAGGAGCAATAGACGAGCAGATTACTCTGCTGTAGAGTGTCATGCCCCGGTACCCATAACATGCCTGGAGCCCTAACATTAGAAGCTGGCCAGAAATTGTCCCGTTTTCAGACTGCCAAGGTCCTCTTGGTTCAGTCATGATCCCTCCAGCTCTCTTGTTCTGCAGCCTATAACTTTTTAAGGAAGAGGGAAGCAATGTTAACATAGGATTTGGCTTTATAGCCAGAGAAATTCCTTCCCTGCTGGCAGATGCTGGTTCTGATGGACAGATTATTAGGGAATTATCAGACTGAAAGATAATCAGGTCTATTCTGGGGGCTGACAAATGATGGTGATTACTCCCAATGGCTGATTAGCATGAGAGCTTCTCCAAGGCGGTGTTTCTCATCCTGCGGCTGATCTCGCTGGATGTGAGTGGGATTGGGGGCGGGTTCTCTGCCAAGGATGGCTCAAGCCAGCAAGGGACATTGGAGTAAAGGACACATATTGTTTCCACCCCACTGGCTCATTTTCACTCTGTGCCCTAAGCACGGTGGCATGCCATGGGGTGCGCTCTGCCGCTCGCCGGTCCCGCGGCGCCGGTGGACCTTCCACAGACGTGGCTGCGGGGGGTCCGCTGGTCCTGCGGCTCCAGTGGACCTCCCGCAGACGTGCCTGAGGATGCTTCACCGGAGCTGTGGGAGCAGCAGAACCTCCCCAGGGATGCCTGCGGGAGGTCCACCGGAGCCGTCTGCCGCCCTCCCGGCAACCGGCAGAGTGCTCCCCGTGGCATGCTGCCCCAAGCACGCGCTTGGCATGCTGGGGCCTGGAGCCGGCCCTGGTGCCAACAGTGCAGTACCCTGTGCGTGGAACTTTTACAGGCAGTTTGGTGTTTGCTGAGTCCTTAGTGGAAATGAACCAACAAGTGACCACCACTCAGAGGTGGCCCCAGGCTCAGCACCCCAGTGCGCTGCACATTCAGAGCTATGGTGATGGGTACCAGCCTGACTGGCAGTGACTGAGCGCTGCTCCATGGCCGAGGCTGGCAGCAGGGACATCCCTAGCCATTTGGATGCCCTATGCAGCTCCCCCACGGGGGCTGTGTGAGGCCCCAGGCCTCCCCCTACAGGGTCTGGGAAGCAGGAGCTGTGGGGGCAGGGGTGAAAGTAACTTACAGGACTTACAGGTACTGCCAGAGTCCTGAGCGGGGCAGGGCCTCATCCGGAAGAGGCGTGGCCTCTCAAGGTTTAAAGGCCCTGGGGAACAGCTGTGGCTGGGAGACCTATAGCCTTTAAATCAACCAGGGGCTCTCAGCTGCAGAGATGGCTGGGAGCCCCCACCCACCAGGGCTCAGGGGCAAATTAAAGGGCCTGGGGCTCTGGCTGCCAGGGGGAACCCTGAGCTTTGTGGGGCTGGGGCAGGGATTTAAAGGGCCCAGAGCTCCTGCTGCTGAGGGAAGCCCGGAGCCCTTTAAATCCTGGCCCCAACCTGGCTGCCAGAGCCATGGCTGGGATTCAAAGGGCTCTGGGCTGCCTGCAGCCATGGGGACCTTTGAGCACTGTAAATCCCTGCCCCAGCCCTGCTTCCGGAGCCACTGCTGGGATTTAAAGGGCTCTGGGCTGCCCGCAGCGGTGGGGAGCTCTGAGCCCTTTAAATGTCAGCCATGGCCAGGATTTAAAGGGTTCAGGGCTGCCTGCAGGAAGTCGATGTGGTCCAGCACAGCATACTGGCTCTTGCCGGTACACAATACCGGACCAGACCGGGTTACTTTCACCTCTGATTGTATGTATGTGTACGTGTATGGATGTGTCACAAACAATGCAGCTGCAACCAACAACCAGCAGCGACCCCAGCAACCAGCCCCTGTGGGCTGCTGCCTGCAGAGAGCCAGCAGGTGCCGCTGGGCTGGGTCTGCCAAGGAGTACGTAACCAAGGCAAAAACCACAGCCAGTTAGCCAGGGAGGGAGCGAGGGGAAAGTCAGGGGTGAATGAAGGACAACTGGAATAGCCTTCATGAAATATACAAGATATTTAGAGAAAGTTTTATCAATTTCAGCCTCCGCACTCTGCAGACAGGACAAAACAAAAAGAGATCTGAGATTACACCTGATGTTCTAAGGACATTTCAGGTGTTTAAATCAATATATAAAGAGGGTGGATTGGAATGAAAATTACTATTTCTTTCAAAGGAGGCACAATAATTTCCCTGAACATTCAGTTTTCCCCTCCAATCCCTTTGTGATTTTGTCAATGGGGGCTATTTGCTTTCCCTGTGAATCTTTAGTTGCTTTAGCAAAATTGCTTTGCTCAAAATAAACCCTAATCATCATGACACATCTTTCCACCATGTTCTCCATGTTTTTTGTGTTGTTTATTTTAAACAGTAACATTTCAAAGAGGATCTGCAAGCAGTTTGGACATCACAACCATGATCCTTTGCTGGGAAGGGAATGGGATAGATTTGAACTTGGAAATGGTTCCTGACTTTGATTGTGTTTAGAAGATTCCCTCATCCTGGGGGCAGAAAAGAACTGCCCCTGCCATGGTCACACATACCCAACAACAACTGGGAGTGAAAGTAACAAGGATGCCAGAAACATCTCCTAACTCTGGGCACTGAACTGCACAGGGAACAGCTGAGTTTAAACTGTTCTTTTGCAGGCACCAGCAGCAGGCATCTCAGCCAGTGTCCCTACTGCAAGCTAGAGCCTAGAGGAGAACTCCTGCTGGGGGTCGGGGGGAGAGGAATGAAGAGCTTTGTCTGCAGCCTGGCTGGAGGAGGGGGAAGGAGGAGCAGGGAAACCAATGTGGCAGTGAGTTTTCCCCTTCCACCTGCTTTTATTAGCTCTGGATTTAAGCTGTGCAGCCAAATGCTTGTATTTGTTGTGTATATTAGTATTGGAGAGATCCCTTAATCCCGGGGGCAGAAAAGGACTGCCCCTGCCATGGTCAAACACACCCTCCCCTCGACCCTCTTCCCCCAGCTACTGTGAGTGAAATTAACAAGGATGCCAGAAACCTAGCCCTGGGGGCTGAACCATCAGGGAACAGCTGAGTTTAAACTATTCTTATGAAGTGATCAGGCTTCTCTACCCGTCATAGTATCTTTCCCCAATCTGAACCTTATAGTCCAAAAGCTGAGGTACCAGCATGAATTCCTCTAAGCTTAATTACCTGCTTAGATCTGATAAGCTGCCACCAATCAGGAATTCCAGTGCCTGATACATTCTGGTCCCCCCAAAACCTTCCCTGGGGACCCCAAGACCCAAATTTCTTGAGTCTCACAACAAAGGGGAATAAACCATTTCCCTTCCCCCTCCTTCCAGCTCTTTCCCGCCCTGGGTACACTAGGAGATCACCGTGATTCAAACTCCTTGAATCACCACACAGAGAGGAATGTTACCTTCCCCCCTCCTCCTCTTTTCCCTTCACCCAGAGGCAATACAGATTCAAACTCCGTGAATCTAAAACAAAGAGGAAATTCACCTTTCCCTTCTCCCCACCAATTCCCTGGTGAGCACAGACTCAGTTCCCTTGAGCCTCAACAAGGGGAAAAAATCAGACAGGTCTTAAAAGCAAAACTTTTAATAAAAGAAAGAAAAAAAGTAACAGGTGTCTCTGTAATTTAGATGGTAAAAGTTACAGGGTCTGTCAGCTTATAGAAACTGGAGAAAAAGCCTCCTCCAGCAGAAATACAATTTAAAATACTTCCAGCTAAATACACATTAAAACTCTACCAGCCAGATACACATTTGCAAATAAAGAAAAACAATCAAAAAGTCTAAACTGCCTTTCTATTTTTGTACTTACTAAATTTGAACAGAAGATTAGAGAACCTGTGGTTACTCTCAGAACCCAGAGAGAACAAAGCCAAACCCAAAAAACACAAATAAAGGCTTCCTTCCACCGAGATTTGAAAGTATCTTGTCTCCTGATTGGTCCTCTGGTCAGGTGTTTGGTTCCCTGTTTGTTAACCCTTTACAGGTAAAAGAGACTTTAACCCTTAACTATCTGTTTATGACACCCCCCTCCCTCAGTCAGTCTCCTTTTCTTACCAGTCCTCCATACCAGCCCGTAGTAGCTTACTTTCACCTGTGTGTGTGGTGGGGGGGACTTTTGGGGGCCCCACAGGCCCAGGGTGGCCAGGGGGATTAGAGAGGGGCCAGGAGCAGCTCACTCCGCTTCCCTTGCCCTGGCCCCAGCTGTGTCACTCAGGGGAGAGGGCTTGGGGGAAGGGATCTCCCCCACACTGGCAGCAGCAGGAAGCGGAGCAGCCTGGCCCCAGCCCACTCTACTCCACCAGCCAGGGCTGCCCAGGGGAGGGGCACTTGGGCAATTTACACCAAGCACCCACGAGAATGGCTGAGGCTTACCCCACCTCCGCCTCACCGCCTCCTGGCTCCAGTGGGCCTGAGCGCCTCCCCACTCAGAGCCGCGTGGTAAGGGGGCGGGGCTGCGAGCTCCGGGCCGGGCAGCTCCTCCCCTTACCAGGCAGCTCTGAACGGGGAGGAGCTCAGCCCCCCTCCCGGAGCCATGTGGCTGCAGCGTTGCGCAGGGCGGCTCCTGGACGTGCGCGCTGCGGCGCCGGGAGGCGGGGGTAAGAGGCTGGAGGGGTTGGATAAGGGGCAGGGATTCCTAGGGACAGTCAGGGGACAGGGAAGGGGGGGTTGGATTGAGGGGGTCTCGGGGACGGGTGGTGGTCAGGGGACAAGGAGCAGGATGGGTCAGGGATTCTAAAAAAATCTCATTTCATTTGAAATGTTTAGCAGGGTTTTTATTTGTTTGTTTTTGTTTTTCTGCTTCTTGGTGAAACAAGAACGAAAAAGCCTCCAAGGTTTTCAGTCTGTTGTTACCCCTCTACCCCGCCTCCTTTTTCTCCCTCTTTACCTTTTTCTCTCCCCGCCCCCAGAGGGAAAAGGAGGCAAGGAGAAGGAAAGCCCAAGAGAGGAAAAGCTCAATGAAAACCATTTTTAAAGACTTTAATTTAAGTGGAAAACAAAAGTTGAATGAAACAACATTTTTCTATACATGTTTTCTTAAATGTTGTTTTGATTGAACAAAAAAATCACCCAGCTTTAGTTGTAAACCCCACAGGCTTCTGTATGCTCCTTACGCCTAGCCTGAATGGCCCACTGGCTTGAGTTCAGTCTCATAGGGGGCACTAGCTAAGTATAGCTTGTTTACCTTAACTTGGGTTATCACCCAGCCTCTGTCCCAGTGCTGAGATATCTGGCTGAAACTGTTACTTTTGCTGGATGGCAAGAGCACATTCCTCCTTCTGATCTATAACTGAGTCACTCCTTGGGCAATGAAGAATAATGGTGTATTTCTGCTCTTCAGATTAACCACAAGATATTTCTACGCTATTTTAGCCAAGTATGTGCTTGGCCTGCCTTCTATGGCTCAGTCATGTGAAGGTAGGTGAAATAGTGGGTGAAAAACTGGTTGAAGGACAGTAATCAAGGAATGGTTATCAATGATATGCTTTCTAACTGGGGAAATGTGTCCAGCAGGTCCCACAGGGGTCCAGTACGATTCAATATTTTCATAAATCAATTGGATAATGGAGTCAAAAGTTGCAATTTGCAGATGACACCAGGCTGGGAGGAGTTGAAAGCACTTTGGAGAACAGGATTAGAATTTGAAATGCCCTTGATAAATTGGAGGATTGGTCTGAAAGCAGCAGATGAAATTCAGTAAAAACAAGTGCAAAGTGCTACACTTAGGAATGAAAAAATCAAATGCATAACTCCAAAATGGGGAATAACCAGCTAGGCAATAGTACTGCTGGAAAGGATCTGGGGATTATAGTGAATCACAAAGTGAATGTGTCAACAATATGATGCAGCTACAAAAGAGACTAATATGCTAGGTTGTTATGACATATGTTGCGAGATATTTGTGCAGTATCTCTGAGGATACATACTGTATTAAGCTTAAGAATGATATATGTATCACTGTGGGCCAGGGACTGAACGCAATTTGGGGCAATGGAGGAGAGTGAGGGGGAAAGATACCGCAGCTCCTCCAGGAACTAAAAGCAGTGGATGGTGATTTAAGATGAATCACTCAGGCCATGGCTACACTCACACTTTACAGCGCTGCAACTTTCGCGCTCAGGGGTGTGAAAAAACATCCCCCTGAGCGCTGCAAGATACAGCGCTGTAAAGCGTCAGTGTAATCAGGGCGGCAGCGCTGGGAGCGCGGCTCCCAGCGCTGCACGCTACACCCGTTAAGGATGTGGTTTACATGCAGCGCTGGGAGAGCTCTCTCCCAGCGCTGCCGCTCCGACTACACTCACACTTCAAAGCGCTGCGGTACCATGAGAGGTACCATGCCTGGGGACACTTGCATAAACAGGTTCAAACTAGGTTTTCCAGAGACCAACGGACTAAGAAAGGATGTTTGGCGTAAAAAGTCTGCATTTAAACTGACTCGGCCTTCTTTCGATTCAGCAAGCAGACAAGTCCTTCTGACTGAAGAGGCAACCTTTCTAGAAGGGCTGGAAGAACTTTGGTTTACTAGGGCGCCCATCAGATTGAGCGATGACATCTGATAAGCTTTTAGAGTGTGTCATAAACATACAGTTAAGGGTTAATTCCTCTTTTACCTGTAAAGGGTTAAGAAGCTCACATAACCTAGCTGACACCTGACCAACGGGACCAATAAGGAGACACGATACTTTCAAATCTGGGAGGGAGGAAAGTCTTTGTCTGTCTGTTGTTGTGTGTGCTTTTGCCAGAGAAATTCAAGGAGGCAAGCCATGTAACTCAATTCAAATGCAAAAGTTTGGCATTATTTTTAAGCAGAATTTATTTATTGTTTCTTGAAACAATCAAACGCAGCAATCAGTAAATATTTGGCCACACACTTCTGAAACCCCATATCATGTTCAGGTTTTGGCAGACTTAGTTCAGCTTTTCAATTAAAAAAACCGCAACAAATTTTGAAGGAAAGCAGACATTGTCCGTGATTTTTTCTGCTTTTTAAAAACCCCTAGTTTTCAATCCAAAAAAAGTTTTGACAGAAAATATTTGTCCAACCCTTTTTAATGAGCTTTAGTGCCTTTTAGCACTAGCTGATGCTGAGAACCAGTGATACCTTGTAAAGTGACTTGAAAAGAAATTTTCTCAAAACTGGGTTTGTGCTGAGATGCAGAAGGTTTTTAAATGTTTATTTTTCCCAGGGCCGCCCAGAGGGGGTGGAGGGCAAGTGGGGCAATATTCCCCGGGCACCCATGAGAATACAGTATTCTATAGTATTGCAACTTTTTTTTATGGAAGGGGCCCCCAAAATTGCTTTGCCCCAGGCCCCCTGAATCATCTGGGCGGCCCTGCCACCAGCTCCCAGCTGCGGCGCTCCACTTCCCGTCGCTGGTGAGAGCTGGGGGCAGTCCTTTCCCCAACCTGAGAGATATAGCTGGGCCAGGGCAAGGGCAGCAGAGCGGGCTGGGGCCGCATCTCTCTGCTTCCCACCACCGGTGAGTGCCGGGGGCAATCCTTTCCCTGCACTCACCGGCAGCAGGAAGCAGATTGCTGCAGTTGGGAGCTGGCTGAGTAGACCAGTCTGCTCCGGGTTGCTCTGCTTCCTGCCGCTGCTGGTGAGTGCGGGATCACTGGGGGAAGAGGTGGAATGCGAGCGGGGCGGGCCGGGGGTGGAGCAGAAGGGCAGGGTAAGAGGCAGGGCAGAGGCAGTCGCCTGGGGCCTCACACCCCCCTAGGGACGGTCCTGCCCATTGCAGGGGGGTCCGGCCAAGGGATAGGACTGGTTGCTGGGGCTGGGGCTGCCACGTATGCAGCATGCAGCTGCCTAGGCACCATGAAATTTGGGACAATTTGGTGCCCCAAATTTCATGGTGTCCTACGCAGCTGCGTATGCCTAAGGAGGGCCCTGGCTGGCAAGACTGTAGTACCCGTGGCTGTATCAGGCTGCCCAGCCTCAGCAGAGTATGTCCGGCCCAAGGCAGAGTTCACTCTTTTCTCAGAGGAGGGAAGGTTCAGCAGCTTCAGAGAGAGGTGGAGAAGCTGCCCCAGGCCACCCTTCCCTGGGCTCCCTGGAAGGTGGGGCTAGTTGGGATCCCCTTTGTACCCCCCCACCCCATGGCTGGCCCACAAGCCATAGCCAGCAGTGCTCCTCACGTCCGTGACCCTGGGAGTTGTTTGCACATGGCTTTATTGCTGCAATGGAACCTTTTACTGCTGAGTTTAGAGTCTGATTATAGCCTGGGGAAGGGAATCCTTTCCACCTCCACCCTAGGCTAGGACTCGGGAGCTACCCCTGGCTGTACCAGTGGAATCACACCTGCCTCAGGCTGGCGGGAGAGCCCCATTCCCCCAGCAGCTCTGTGGCCCTGGGTGCTCCTGGAGAGGCCAGGTGAGGAGAGGGAGCTCTGTTTGATGGTGCCTTGTTCCCTTCCTTAGCGCATATGTAATCAATCACCCCTACATGGAGCCATCAGCAGGGCAGAGGAGGCAAAATGCTGCCCTGAGGCCCTCCCAGGAGGCTGTGGAGCTTAGTTGGGGAGGCGGGGCCTGGGGCAGGTCTGTGGAGCAAAGGGAGCCTGCTGTGGAGATAAGTGTCTTGCCTGGAGGGCACCCAGGGGACAAGAGTGTGGGTGATGAAGTCTGAATCAATGTGGAAACCTGTCTCCAGCAGGAAGGGGCCCACAGGGCACTGGGCAGGGCTGCATGACCTGGCCTCACCAGGAGCCAGCAGCCAGAGCACTGGCATGGCATGAGAGGTTTACTGCCAGGTAGCCTGAGAGGCCAGGCTCAAGCCAGCCTGTGCAGCGTGACTGCAGAGTGTGGGCAGGACCTATAGGCCAGGGAAGAGACCAGTGTCCAGAGTACCCCACCCAGCTGCAAGGCCATTCTCGCCCCGACCGCCCCACGGGCTGGGAACTGGGATCCCCACTCAGGTCCATGGCTGGGCTGGGGATCAGGAGTGGTGACTGGGTTTTTGGCGCCCTAGGCGGGGGTCCTTTTGCGCTCCCAGTCGTTGTCGGCAATTCTGCGGAGGGAGGGTCCTTCCGTGCTCCCAGTCTTAGGGGCACTTCGGCGGCAGGTCCCGGAGCGAGTGAAGGACCCGCTGCAGAATTGCCGCCGAAGACCTGGAGCATGGAAGGACCCCCCACCACCTAATTGGTGCCGAGGGCGGCAAAATGCCGCCCCCTCCCCCCCAATCCTGGCGCCCTAGGCGACCGCCTTGGTCGCCTAAATGGAAGCGCTGGCCCTGCTGGGGATGCACTGGAGGCAGCAGCCCAGCAGGGTCTGTGAGGTGGGTTTCATATCCACCCCGAGTTCAGAGCAGACAGTGCTCAGCTCCTGGGGTGCAGGAGGAATGGCGGGGAGGCTGTCACTACTCCTGAGTCAGAGAAGACAGCGCCCAGCCCCTAGGGTGCAGGGAGAATGAGGGGGTCTCACTCCCTCCCAGAATGGGGTGGGGCAGTGCAGGCAGCATGCTGTGTCCCTGGGCAGTGAGGACCCTCAACCACTACTCCAATTTGCTGGTGGGACCAAGACTGAGGGAGCTGTAGGGACCCTCCTTAGCCAGGAAAGGATCACAGCCACCACAAGGCCGGGGGAGGGAAGGAGGAAAGGTGAGATCTTGTCCCTTTCCCCCAATGTTCCCATGCCCATAGGGGGCAGCTCCAGACAGTGCCCCTTCTCCCAGCTAGGCCAGGCCACCCAGAACTGCAGCATCAACAGGGCTCCGGTTAGAGGCTGGTCGGGACCCATCCACATGGAGATGCCAGAGTGGGCCCTGCTCTGAGCGAGACCAACACACAGCATGGTGCCCCTCACTCTGCCTCTTGGCGGGGGTGTTGTGGTGTGCCTGAATGACTGTCCATGCTGGGCATGGTAGTTCTATGCGGCCTGTTCTATGGGTACTGCGTGGTACGCAGTACATGTGTATGCTGTGTATGGACTCATCAGCAAGTATTTCAATGTGATGTGTGTGTCTGTAGTGTGTGTGGTGTGCATGGTGTGCATTGTATCTAACTCGTGTGGATGTGTCTGTGGTTCACATTGTGGTTGGTTGGTGTGTGGATGTGTGTCTGTGAAGTGTGTGGTATGCATTGTTTCTAACTCGTGTTTACATGTGTCTGTGGTATGTGTGGTACCTGTTGTGGCTGGCTTGACTGTCATGTGGATGTGTGCATGTGAGGTGTGTAGCAGCTTGTGAATGCACTGTGGGTGTGGGTTTCCTTCCCAGACCTGCAGCCAGGGGGTCTGTTCCCCAGGTCCCATGCAGGGGGGAGGGGTATTTCCCATGACTCCTACAGCCCAGCTGCAGCCACACACATGGGGTTCTAACTCCTGCACCTGCTGCACAGCCCCTGCCACCACTCATAGAGCTTCTGGTCAAAAAGTCCCAGGTGTGTGGAGTGGCAGCAGCAGGACCAGTTGAACTGTTTGAGCTTGTTCAGAATGGCTCCACCCTGCCCATGATCCAGATTAGGCAGAGCTGGGTTTTAGTGCTGCAGCTGCGATCTGCTCTGTTCCGAACCTCTGTGCAGCATCCAGGAGCCAGCCTGGGCACAAGTGGGATGAGGGGCTGAGCATACCCCCTGAGCTACAGCTCTTGAGTGCAGGCAAGGCCCCAGGTGTGTGGGCCACTCCTGGTCTGACCTGCTTACGTCTGGCCCCCATGTGGCCCACCCTCACCTCCTTTGGCCTGCAGCTCTGTAGGTGGCTGGCTGATCCCAGCTTACAGGACTCAGGAAAGCGCCTGGATGGGCCTGACAGCATGAGGGGCTTTATTGGATTCCCAGTCCCTCCCGACCACAGGGATGTGCAGCGGGTAGAAGGGGCTGCACATCTCAGTGCCAACCACCCAGCCATTATTCTGCCTCCTCTGCAGCTATTGACTCTTATCTCAAAAGCCAGCATCAATGGGGAGTTTACAAACAACCCCAGGTGAGCGAAGGCAGCACCTGACTGCAGCTAATCACTGCTTTACCCTAATTGCCTCAGCTGTGAACACATTTCCCAGCAAACCTCACAGGTTCTTCCTGCTCTGGACCTGCCTTGACCTCTTTGTCCATGAACTTAGGTGCCTTCCTGGGGCAAACACCAAACGACCACAGCCAGCGCCAGCTCCAGGCACCAGCATTGCAAGCTGGTGCTTGGGGCGGGAATCTTCAAGGGGCGGCAGTCCCTGTTATTTTGCCCACCGCAGCACGCCAAATTGCCACCGCGGACGGCGGGGGCGTCCATGTGCCCTTAGGGCGGCACTTGCGTTTCCGCTGCGGCGGCAATTCGGCAGCAGCTTCTATATTTAGCTGTCCGAGGTGGCTTCAGCTAAACAGAAGCTGTCGCCGAATTGCTGCCACCCCGGAAACATGCCTGCTGCCCTAAGGGCACAGGGACTGCCCCTGCCACCTGCGGTGGCAATTCGGTGTGCTGCTTGGGGTGGTGAAAACTGTAGAGCTGGTCCCACCCACAGCACTGTGGCAAGAGCCCTCAGCTCCCTCTGAACTCCCTGGGTGGGGGGTAGGGAGGAAGAGAGAGTGCTCAGCACCTTCCAGGGGCACTTCAGATTTCTCAGGATCAGGCCCATGTTGGATTTTGTGGCTCATGGACCATTATCAGCCCTCTACACACACTTGCTGTGCCCCTGGCTGGCTAGGCTGGGGAGAGAAATCCCACCCTAAATGGAAAAGCTCTCTGGGCCACTGGTGAAGATGGGATCCAGCCACAACAGTGAGACCCAACCTCATGTCCCAGCTTGGAACCCCCCTAAACTCAGATGCAGGGTTTGGTTCAGCTCCACCCTGGTCACTTCTCATCAACCCACTCTGCCTCCTCCACTTTGGAGAGGCTGGAAGGCTCAGAGGGTGGGCTCTGTCCAGCAAGTGCACAGTATCAGAGGGGAGGAAAAGAAGAGCCCCTATCAGTCTGTGATGCTCTCACACAGAGTCCAAATCTCTTCATGCCAGCTCTGGATTGGACTGTGTTTGGTGGCAGCAGCAGCAGGTGTGCTGGGGCAGCTTACAGAGACCCCTTAGGGTCCTGGATTATACTTGGAGAAGCTAGCCCTTCCCAGCAGTCCCATGGCAGCAGCTGCACTTCTGTTTTTGGTGCTCTACCTTGATCCCAACTAGCATGGGTGTGTCTAATCAGCTCAAAAGTAGGGACATGCCCTAAATGTACAAAACATCAGCAGCAAGTCTTGATTGCAGGAAGGGAGGGGGTGCATGGCGGGGACCCAGCCACAAGCCTGTGTCCTTGGACAGAATTCCCTCTGAATAGAGCTGGTTGAAAACTGGAGCCTTCTCTGGCCTGGAAATGCCCATATTTCAACACTTGTTTCCATCACAATCAGGGTGAAAAGCTGAAATAGCCATGTTTTTTCACCCAACAAAAATATCCGAAAAACGTTAACTCAGGAATGTTGAAATGGTTCATTTGTGTCAGTTTGATATTAACATGTGCCCCTGAGCTGCTGCTCATGGGCATTGCAGTTGTGGTATCTTATGCCCCCATTCTTCTCTGTGGGCTGAATTCCCCCACAGAACTACATCTCCCATGATGCAATGCAGAGCCCTATCACTCGCTTTCCCCTAGTTGAACCACTGTGGTGCATCATGGGAGAGTGATGATCAGTGCATCATGAGAGATGTGGTCCAGCCAGGGATTCTGTCCCATACAGGAGAGAATAGCCATGAGGTTGTAACAAAGTGGGAATGGTCTTGATGTGTTATGTGAGTGCTGAGTGGGGAGTATTAACCTGGGAAGGTTGCAGGGGAGTTTTGCTGGGACTGCCTTTGGGGAAGGGAGGATACCTGAACATGTAACTTGAGAACCCAGGAGTGGGGTTGGAGGCCAGGTAACACCTCTGCCCGGGAAACTGGACAAAGGACAAAGGCTGGGGGAGGAGCCGGGGGGAGGCTGAGTGAGAGGCTGGAGGGAGTTTCAGTTTGGAGCTGGCTGGGAAATGGAGAGTGGCGCCCCGACGGGGCTTGGGCTTCCCAACGGGGCTGTGGCCTCCCTGGGGGCCCCAGATGGACCTAACCGAAGGGAGTCCTGTTGTCTGTATCGGCAAGACCTGTTTTGGACTGTGTTCCTGTTGATTAAATAAACCTTCTGTTTTCCTGGCTGGCTGAGAGTCATGGTGAATCGCAGGAAGCCGGGGGTGTCGGACCTAGTCCCCCCCCCACACTCCGTGACAGAGATAACAGAGCTACCACTCCCATGAAGCACTGCAGCAGCTCAGGCAGAGGTCGATTAACATTAGATGGACCCATAATGAAATATTTTATTTGAATTTTCCTGAGGCAAAATGGAAAAAAATTAGCAAAATTGGAATTTTCCCATAGCAAATTTTGAATGAACAGAAACTGCATTTTCTGTCAGAAATAGTTAGATGGGGGAAAATTCCCTCCTAGCTGTTTCCCAGCATCCTCATGCCCTGAGCAGCGGCGGCTCCAGGCACCTGTACTCTAAGCGCATACGTGGGGCGGCAAGCTGCGGGGGGTGCCCTGCCAGTTCCTTTGAGGGCGGCAGTCAGGCAGCCTTCGGTGGTGTGCCTGCGGGAGGTCTGCCAGTCCCGTGGATTCGGCGGCAATTCGGCCGCGGGGACCGGTGGACCTCCCACAGGCGCGCAGCTGAAGGCAACCTGACTGCCGTGCTTGGGGCAGCAAAAAAGCTGGAGCTGCTCGGGCCCTGAGTCCCAGCTGACTCATGTGACTGACTTGAAATGTAGGCACCTTCCCTATCCTTTGCAGACCCCTCCGTCTTCCTGGTGTTAATTGTAGAGCTTCCTTCATCAGCATTGGTAAGACCAACAGGAGAGCCTTGGACTGACTGGAAGAGATACTGGGTGCAGCAGTTGGGCTTTCTTGAAGATGAGGGATGCTGACAACCAACATCTTGAGGAAGCCTTGAGCAGGAGGGATGGGGTCACTGGGCCTGGGAGATTTTCACTGTGGTGACTTTCACAAGCAAATGACATGAGGACAGCAGAGATCCTGGCACAGGTACTGCAGATTTCACCTAGTGTTTTTTTATGGGTATCAGCTAAGCAGTAGCTATTGGCTAAGAGTGGGTATTGGCTAAGCAGGGGGGGATGGCCAAGTTCTGGGCATTGGCTAAGCAGTGGCTATTGACTATGAAGCTACATTTAGCTTCTCACAGCCTGTCCTCAGATGCATCCCAGAAGCTTTGCTTCTCTTTTCCTGGATCTTAATGGAAATTGGTGTAATGGTCCCAGGGGCATTCTTGGCTTCAAAGGAGGCCCTGGAGACAGGGGGAATGGGAATGTGGCTGTGATTAGAATGGAATGGGATTTTTTGACCAAAACTTTTTTCATGCTAAATTCGCCAAATCGTTTCAGTTAAAAAAATGCAGTTTGATGTTTTATTTGAAATGACTTGGTTTTGAAATGTCCAGCATTGCATTATTTTTAAAATTTAAAAACCACCTTTAAAAAAGCTCAAAATCGAAACAAAATGCTTAATCCATCCTGAAACTGATTTTTTTCTGGAACTGCCGGCGACCCAAGGAGCCAGGTCTTGGCCCAGCTCTAACCCTGTTCCACCCACCATGGCCCATGACTGCCCAGCTGGCATTGGGTACAGAGCGGGCATCAGGAGCCAAGCTCTGCTCCTGTGCAGAAGCTAGACATGATTAGGGAGAAGGAGATTGGAGAGATGGCTCAGAATAGCCTGGCTATAATGCTAATTAATCCAGATATCAGCTCCTCGGTCAGCACAGAACATCCTTCAGGACTGGAGATTTTCAGAGGCAAGCATGTCCATGCCTGTGTGATGAGACAGGCTAGGGGGAGTGGGCAAGACAGGGCTGGGGAAAACTGGCTCCAACCTGCTCCGCAGTATCGCCTGACCTCCACAGTAGTCAATCAGTACACAGGTGTCCAAAGTCTGTCTATCTATCTAATCTCACATCACTATGGTGTATCAGGACCCCTGGAGGAATGGGCTGTTCTAGTGGGATTATTTTCTCCCCTCCGCCCCCCCACTCAATTGCTTGCACGTGCCCTGAGAGTTGGGTAAGGTGAGGTGGGGTTACTGCTTATAGCATCTCTTGGGCAATGAGGGTCCCATATCCTCCCCTCAGCTTCCCAGGACACGTCTCTCACCCTCCTGAGATGGCGCCCTTGTACCTAGTCATGCTCCTCACTTGCCCTGCCGGGAGAAAATAGCCATGCCACCATGTTGCGGTTTTTCACCATTGCTTGTTTGTGTCACTATGTCACACTGCAACAGTGTCTTGTATGATGCAGCAGCCTCACACAGCCACCTCCAGATGCAGCCAGGGTCCTGCAGAGAGGCCTGCAGCTCTCAGGACTGGCTGGGGATACCTGGATGGACCATGTTCTGCACAGGAGAGGCAGGATGTAAGCAGCAGAGCAGCAATGGTGAGGCACTAACCCCCTCCTGGGCAGGACCCCCCTCCCTTTGTGCCATCAGACGCCTATGGCAGTTGCCATGTTGGCAGGGAGGGAGAGACATGAGAACAGCTTAGGACTTGCAGGGAAAGGCTTAGCGAAGCAGGGAGTTGAATACTGCAGAGTTGAGGAGCTGAGGCACTGGGGAAAGCCAGCGACCGGGTTCACTTAGGAGTAGATGGAGTAGTAATAATAGCCACGAAGTCAGCAAGGGGCAGAGTGCCCAGCCAGCCTGGGCTGGGCTAGGGACTGGTGTGGCCTGGGTCGGTGACCTACTTCTACCTGGCTCTGAGTTGCTCCAAGAGGGGCAGATCCTTGTTAAACCTGCGGGCATAATCACTGCTGGACAAATTGCTGCTGCAGCAGACCCTCCCTTCCCTCTGCTGCCCCAGTCCATGCCAGATTGCTGAGCCAGCTGTTTGTGCTTGTGTATGCTCAGTGTATAGGGGGAGTCAGGACTCCTGGGCCTCATTCCCAGCTCTGCCACTAGCTCAAGCCAGTCGCTTGGCCTCAGCTTACCCCAGCGTGCAATGGAGCTAAGAATAGCTGCCTGCCCCTTGGGTAGGGGCTATGGAGGTCAACGAATATCAGGATAGTGCTTTGAGATCCTTGGATCTTCTAATCTAACTCTATCAACCCCACTAAGGATGTGCTCATTGCCATGGCATTGTTGTGGGTGCCAGAATGAAAAGCACAGAGCTCTATATAAGTCCAAAGGCTTAGTTTAATAGCTGACGCACCCGCCACAGCAGCAAGCCTGCTCCGTGTCAAGAACGCATTTCCACTGCTGCCTCCCTAGGGGAGCAGGGTTTAAAATAAAATTATGATCACAATGACAGGGAATCGAGTGAATTCACCTGAATATAAGTGCTAGTGTAGGATACTGCCTCGCTGCCATGGGGCTCAGTCCCCCTCTGCTCCCAGTGATCCTTCCCAGGCAGCACATTCCATGGTGAGGATGGGGGCCCTGGCAGGCAGGACTCCGCCATCTGCTATCCAGAGCACTGGTGAGCTGTTGGCTGGCCTGTTTCGCCCAGCCCCAACTACAAGCATGCGCTTGCCCCGTCATTCTGTCCAGCTCCTGTGGACTGGTCCTTGGCATCAGCCTTCTCTGGCCCTTCCACCCATGGGCCACACAGAGCTTTGCCAGTGTTATTCAGTGAAGCCTCACAAGCCCTGGGAGGAAACTGCTATGCAGAGAGGGAAACTGAGGCACAGGGATGCCTATCAGGGCTGGCGCTCTGATATCACAGTGGTGAGCATAGGCAACCAGATAGTGTGAGATCCTCTGTTGGCTCCCTCTCAGTCTCTGTTGGTGCTCCTCAGCCTAATGCTCACCCTCAAATCCCATCCAGCTCTGCCCCAGCCCACGCTCAAATCCCATTTCACATGACTTGACTTTCCTCTCCTCTCCACAACCACAAGGACACCCTGGTGCAGATAGCATCCCCAGCCCAGCCTGCAAAGTGCCCCCCTTCTCACACAGCACCCCTTGCACTCCAAGGTTCAGGGTTCTCTGTTAACAGTGCGAGCGCCCTTGCTGGGTCATAGCCATGACTGAATGGAAGGTCAGCAAGGCAGGAGGCACAGCTCTGGGTTGGTAGGTGTATAGTGCCCAGCCCACTTGACAACAAAGCACAGTAATGCGTGGACAACAGATGGACAGAGACATACCTAAGGGACCAATGATTTTAGGTGCTCAAACTGAGACCTCTTAAAGGGCCCACATTTCCCAGGGGTGAATGCTCAGCCTGGCTGAAAACCAGGACCCTGGCAGGTGTTGCAAGGTGGGAATCACTCATTACTCTGCAAAACCATGGGCAGACTGCGGGCTGGCTGGCTGGCTCGCTGGCAGACATCCTGGGGTGACTGGCCCCGCTCCCTGCCAGTTGAGGTTAAGTGAAGGCACTGAGGGGGAAAACAGGTGAGAGCTGCCTAGGGGGGAAAGACAAGACCAGAGAGAGACAAGAAGTAGCAGGGAAGAGGGACTCGAGACAAGGGGAGCAACAGAGCTGGCAAGAGAACAGGACAAGAGCTATGGGAGACAGGACAAGAGCGTGAACAGTGTGGAGGGCTGGGATGCGGAACTGCTGGGAAGAAGGGGAGCTGAAGAAGGCTGCTGGGCAGTGCTGGCCAGTGCTGGAGAACTTGGCCTTGCTGCAGGACGACTTGTGCAGAAGCCTCTCGGTAAAGCCTTAGGTCAGGGGAAGCTGATCCTGGAGCCAAGAAGCCAGATGCTGAAGGGTGGGTTCAGGAGCAGAGGGGAGGCTCCCAGGTCTGGGCAGAGGAGCTATTTTGGCTGTGGGAGGAGAGAGAAGAGACTCAGGTACCTCTCAGGTGGGTGGCCTGGAGTGCAGGGCCCTGGAATAGGGGCAAGAATGTGGGAGCAGACCGAGGGCTGACTCTCATGTGGGTGACTAGGAAACGATGGCATGGGAAAGTGCCATGATTGTATCTGTGGTGTTCTGGGTTTTGGAAGCACAGTTTTAACATGAGGGCTCCCCAGACGTGTCCCAGAGATGGGCCTTCAAATTGGACACACAGAGATCCTGTGTTCTTGTCCTGGCCAGACATAGAGGAACTGAGGCAGGTGCATCTGTCCTACCACAGCCTGTTGCAGGAGGGGGGCTGGAGGCAGGGGCTGTCCTGCAGGTGGCTGGCTGGCTGTGGATTAGCCAGAAGGGACCATGTGATCATGGAGTCTGACCCCCTGCATAGCACAGGCCCAGGAATGTTATCCTAACTAGAGCAGAGCTTCCAGAGAGGTATCCAGGCTTCATGTGATGACATCACATGCTGGACAACCCACTGCTTCCCTCAGCTATTTGTTCCAACGGTGAACAGCCCTCCCTGGGTTTCTCATAGTGCTGGAGGGAGGGTCTGGGAACTGGGTGCAGCCTGATGCAGAGGGAGGCTCCAGATGTGTAATCCGGGTGTGCTTGGGCCTGGGGAGTTGAGCCAGGCATATCTCTGGCCTGATATCACCCTGTTGCCCTTCCGTGCTTCCCTATGAATAACGCAAGGCCAGGGAGACCTGTGACGTCTCTTGAGCAGGGGAGAGGAACCCATGAGGCATCAGGGCAGCAGCACTGTCTTAGTGTGACAGCCACTGGCTAATCGAGAGTCTGTACGGCTGGGTTTGCCCAGCTCCCAGCAAGGTGGGGTCCAGGACTGGTGGGTCCTATGGTAACACCATTGAATAATAAAACAGGCCCGATACCCATCCCCGACCACTGCTATGAAAACAGGCCCCTGACAACCCCATTGTGTTACCTTGGGGCCAGTGTCTCCAAAGCTGCCAGTTTCCTGCCACAAGTTCCTGGGCCACAGGGCAGCTTGGGCCGTCCAGCAATAGGCGGGATCTCCTGCTGAGCCACCTGGCCCTGGCCTGGCCTGGCCTAGCTTATCCCTTTTCACATCACTATGAACTGTTGGTGGGAGAGGGAACCTGCCCAGGCCAGTCCTATGGAACCTGGTGCCATTGCCAGCTCCATAGTTTTGTGTAGTCCCAATGGCTAGCGCTGCCGACTCCAGTGCTGCCTGGAAAGCAGCCATCAGCTCTCATTAGCGAAACACCTTCCCCTGCCATGGAGGGTCCTTCATCAGCGCCTTGGGTGTGTGTGTATCCATATATACACACCCCCGACAGAACTCCATCGCTACATGGCCAGTGTAAACAAAGGGAGAGTCTAAAAATTAACAACCGCGTTTAATGGCCAGAATTAATTCACCGGGTTCATCCTTGTCAAGCAATTAATGCCAGAAGGGAGAGGCCGTGGAAACCAGGTGGGAACACTCAGAAAGTCGAGGTTGGGTATTAATGGCCTTGCTCCAACAAAGCACATGACAGGCAGTTGTTGAGATTCCCCACATAGGAGTCAGGGGAGGGGTTTCATCGCTGCAGTTGTGTTTATTCTCTCTGTCCATAACCATTCATGAGCCAACATTAAAATAATTAGTTCCTGGGCCCAGATCCCCAAAGAGGTTTGGGATCCCAGTTCCCAGCAGGAGTCACATCATTCCCCAAGCAGGGCTAGGCTCCAAAATGCCTCTGAGGATTTGGGCTCTGAGACAGTGGTGGTGCGTGCACCGGCAATGCCGATGGATGGATGGATGAGACCAGGTGCCCATTGACTTCAGCGGGAGTTGGCTGGGGCAGTGATCTCATACTGGGCTCTAACTCGCACACAGCAAGGCTTTGTCAGCAGTGACACGGACACAAAAGTGCTTTTCCCAGCGTGATGACAAACCCACGAGAGTCTCTTGCTCTACAAGACAAGGCACGTGGGGTTTACTGCAAGGTGGCTGGGCAAAGGCAGAGCTCTACCATCTTCTCATTTACCTTGTGGTAAACCAAATCTCATCTCCACTCTCTTTTTACAGCTGGAGAGCTGCAGCCTCGTGATCCCACAGTAAAACCACACCTTCGCTGGCAGATTAAACCAGATCCACTCTCAGGCCCCAGCTTCTCAGCTGTGTGGGTATGTGGAGGGGAGTTGCATTGACTCAGCAGAGTCTGTGAAGTCCCACTGATTCACCCTCATCTCTGGAGGAGTTTGGGCCCGCCCCCAGCCCTTTATCCCCCAGTACATCACAAAGCTATTTCCCTGTTCACCTGGCTGTCTGTTGGAGGCCCTGTACAGTAATTCCTCACTTAATGTTGTAGTTATGTTCCTGAAAAATGCAACTTTAAGTGAAACAATGTTAAGTGAATCCTATTTCCGCATAAGAATTAATGTAAATAGAGGGGATTAGGTTCTAGGGAAAAAAATTTTTTCCAGACAAAAGGCATTATATACATTTTAAACAAGCAATTTTATACAGGTACTGTACTATAGTTGGGAAGTACCCCTGCCTTACCCTACACAGGCACAGCCCCAGGGCCGCCCAGAGGATTCAGGGGGCCTAGGGCAAAGCAATTTTGGGGGCCCCTTCCATAAAAAAAAGTTGCAAAACTATAGAATACTGTATTCTCGTGGGGGCCCGGGGAAAATTGCCCTACTCGCCCCCCAACCCCTCTGGGCGGCCCTGGGAAAAATAAACATTTAAAAACCTTCTGCATCTCAGCACAAATCCAATTTTGAGAAAATTTCTTTTCAAGTCACCTTTACAAGGTATCACTAGTTCTCAGCATCGGCTAGTGCTAAAAGGCACTAAAGCTCATTAAAAGGGTTGGACAAATATTTTCTGTCAAAACTTTTTTTGGATCGAAAACTAGGGGTTTTTAAAAAGCAGAAAAAATCACGGACAATGTCTGCTTTCCTTCAAAATTTGTTGTGTTTTTTTTAATTGAAAAGCTTAAATAAGTCTGTCAAAACCTGAACATGATATGGGGTTTCAGAAGTGTGTGGCCAAATATTTACTGATTGCTGTGTGTGATTGTTTAAAGAAACAATAAAAAAATTCTGCTTAAAAATAATGCCAAACTTTTGCATTTGAATGGAGTTACATGGCTTGCCTCCTTGATCTTCTCTGGCAAAAGCACACACAACAACAGACAGACAAAGACTTTCCTCCCTCTCAGATTTGAAAGTATCGTGTCTCCTTATTGGTCCCGTTGGCCAGGTGTCAGCTAGGTTATGTGAGCTTCTTAACCCTTTACAGGTAAAAGAGGAATTAACCCTTAACTGTATGTTTATGACACACTCTAAAAGCTTATCAGATGACATCTCTCAATCTGATGGGGGCCCTAGTAAGCCAAAGTTCTTCCAGCCCTTCTGGAAGGGTTGCCTCTTCGGTCAGAAGGACTTGTCTGCTTGCTGAATTAAAAGAAGGCCGAGTCAGTTTAAATGCAGACTTTTTATGCCAAACATCCTTAGTCCATTGGTCTCTGGAAAACCTAGTTTGAACCTGTTTATGCAAGCATCCCCAGGCATAGTACCTCTCTGGAGGTCTTTACAACCTGAGTGATTCACCTTAAATCACCATCCACTGCTTTTAGTTCCTGGAGGAGCTGTGGTATCATTCCCCCTCACTCTCCTCCACTGCCCCAAGTTGCATACAGTCCCTGGCCCACAGTGATACTTAAACCATTCTTAAGCTTAATAAAGTATATATCCTCAGAGATACTGCACAAGTATCTCGCAACATATGTCATAACAACCTAGTATTAGTCTCTTTTGTAGCTGCATCATATTGTTGACACATTCACTTTGTGATTCACTATAATCCCCAGATCCTTTCCAGCAGTACTATTGCCTAGCTAGTTATTCCCCATTTTGTAGTTATGCATTTGATTTTTTCATTCCTAAGGGCTTGGCTACACTGGAGAGTTGCAGCGCTGGTGAGGGTGTTACAGCGCTGCAACTCAGGATGTGGCCACACTTGCAAAGCACAGCCAGCGCTGCAACTCCCTGGTTGCAGCGCTGGCTGTACATCTGGTCTGCCTCGGGTGTAGCGATTCCAGCGCTGGTAATGCAGCGCTGGTCAGCAAGTGTGGACACCACCAGCGCTTTTATTGGCCTCCGGGGTATAAGGAGGTATCCCAGAATTCCTGTCCACAACAAACCAGAAGAATGGCTGAACTCCGATCTCCCCATAGCTACTTGCTAAAAAACAAACACAGCTGCTCTATGCTCCAGCGAGCGAGCCAGCGAAGGCAGGAGAATTGCTTTGGAATGTTCAAAGCTGTTTGCTTGTGGAGAGAGGGGGGAGGGGTAATGTTGAGCAACTGTTTATGTGGTCTGATGGCTAGTTAGGAGTGCATAATTAGCATTTACTGAATAAGAGACAGGTGGGGGAAAGGTCAAAACTTTTAAAATGATTGAAGGTAGGCACTGTGTATCTTCCAGTCTTACAACTTGCAAGGCAGGGAGCTGAGAACAGTGTCAGCTCCAAAAATCCACTCTCTCTGTCTCCCCCACGCTCCCTGTCACATTCCACCCCACATCCCTCTTTTGAAAAGCATGTTGCAGCCACTTGAATGTTGGGATAGCTGCCCACAATGCACCACTCCCAACAGCGCTGCAAATGTGGCCACACTGCAGCGCTGGTCCTACACAGCTGTACGAACACAGCTGTAACTACCAGCGCTGCAGAACTGTAAGTGTAGCCATGGCCTAAGTGTAGCACTTTGCACTTGTTTTACTGAATTTCATCTGCTGCTTTCAGACCAATCCTCCAATTTATCAAGGGCATTTCAAATTCTAATCCTGTCCTCCAAAGTGCTTTCAACCCCTCCCAGCCTTGTGTCATCTGCAAATTGCATAAGTGAACTTTCGACTCCGTTATCCAATTGATTTATGAAAATATTGAATAGTATGGGACCCCTGTGGGACCTGCTGGACACATTTCCCCAGTCTGAAAGTGTATCATTGATAACCATTCCTTGATTACTGTCCTTCAACCAGTTTTTCACCCACTATTTCACCTACCTGCACATGACTGAGTCATAGAAGGCAGGCCAAGCACATACTTGGCTAAAATAATGTAGAAATATCTTGTGGTTAATCTGAAGAGCAGAAATACACCATTTTTCTTCTTTGCCCAAGGAGTGACTCAGTTATAGATCAGAAGGAGGAATGTGCTCATGCCATCCAGCAAAAGTAACAGTTTCAGCCAGATATCTAGGCACTGGGACAGAGGCTGGGTGAGAAGCCGAGTTAAGGTAAATAAGCCATATTTAGCAGGTGCCCCCTATGAGACTGAACTCAGGCCAGTGGGCCATTCGGGCTAGGCATAAGGAGCATACAGAAGCCTGTGGGGTTACAACTAAAGCTGGGTGATTTTTTTGTTCAATCAAAACAACATTTAAGAAAACATGTATAGAAAAATGTTGTTTCATTCAACTTTTGTTTTCCACTTAAATTAAAGTCTTTAAAAATGGTTTTCATTGAGCTTTTCCTCTCTTGGGCTTTCCTTCTCCTTGCCTCCTTTTCTCTCTGGGGGCGGGGAGATAAAAAGGTAAAGAGGGAAAGAAAGGAGGCGGGGGTAGAGGGGCAACAACAAATTGAAAACCTTGGAGGCTTTTTTGGTTCTTGTTTCACCAAGAAGCAGAAAAACAAAAACAAACAAATAAAAACCCTGCTAAACATTTCAAATGAAATGAGATTTTTTTAGAATCCCTGACCCATCCTGCTCCTTGTCCCCTGACCACCACCCGTTCCCGAGACCCCTCAATCCAACCCCACTTCCCTGTCCCCTGACTGTCCCTGGAACTCCCTGCCCCTTATCCAACCCCTCCGGCCAGTTTCTCCCACCTCCCAGTGCCTCACAACGCACGTCCAGGAGCTGCCCTGGGCAGCACTGCAGCCACATGGCTCCGGGGAGGGGGCCCCAAGCTCCTCCCCGCTCAGAGCCGTGTGGCAAGGAAAGATGCTGCTCGGCCCGGAGCTCGCAGCCCCGCCCCCTTACCATGCGGCTCTGAGTGGGGAGGAGCTCAGGCCCGCCGGAGCCATTTGGCTGCAGCGCTGCCCAGGACACGCTGAAGTGCAGGGGGCATGGCGGGGGAGAGCATCAGCCATTCTTGTGGGGGCCCCTGCAGGGCCTGGGGCAAATTGCCCCACTTGTCCCCCCCTCTGGGTGGTGCTGCACAGCTCACTGGCACTGGAGATGACACAGGCAAGGAGGCTGAAGGTGCTGTAGGCTAGGAGATGCACGTTGTGCAGCAGCAGGAGCTTCCCCCACTCTTCAAGCACCAGGGGCTGGTGGCTCAACCCTCAGCCCACCCACTCCCCATCTTTGACCTACCTCTTCTCCCCTCCCACTTCCCCCGCTGTGTCCTCACTCCTTCCCCCCTCCCTCCTCTCCCTTCTAAACCCTCCCAAGCCAGCTGATTGCCCTGGGCAGGAGGCATGGAAGGGAGGGGGATCCTGCAGGCGGAGTCCTCGTTCCTCTCCCCTCCCTCCTGCCTAGGGCAATCAGCTGTCTTGCTGCGTTCGGGAGGGAGGGGGAGGCTGCATGCTGAGTCCTTGCTCCCTGCTCCCTTCTGCCCCAAAATACCGCAAGCCAGCTGATTGCTGTGGACAGAAGGCAGGGAAGGAGGGGGGAAGGCACTGATCCGCAGGGTCTGCCGGTGGGTGGGAGGCACTGTGGGGAGAGGGAGCGTAGGGAGGCTGCCAGCTGTGGAGAAAGCAGGCAGCCAAACAACGCAAGAGTGGAGCATTGCACAACTTTAAATAAGCATGTTCCCTAACTGATCAGCAACATAACAACGAAACAACGTTAACCAGAATGACTTAAAGTGAGGAGTTACTGTATTGCACAGGCACTTGCTGGGGGAGCACTGGGCCATGGTATCAGATGATCTAAGCCCTCTCATAGCCCCCATATCCAGTACAGTGTCAGCTAACTAATCCCATCTGCCCGGTGCTCTGAGGGCTGAATGTCTGGAGACCTATTGTGAGAGGCCCGCTAACTGTTCCTGGATGGGACTGGGCTCCCAGCCATGGGAGGCATTTCACAGCCAGCTATGCATGTAATCATGACATGCCACTACCAGCTGGGCTGATGTCATCCACCATCGTCTAGCCCTTTTAACCACTTGAGAGCAGCGGGGCCCAACCCTGACCCAGCTGGGGACTGTACTGGCAACCATACAGACAGTGTTAGTCTGCAGACCGGTCTAAGGAGACTGCCAAGCAACTTGGACTGAGATGGCACATGGTACATGGGGATACATAGTCCTTGCACAGCACTGGGTAGAGTAGTCCGCAGGGTACCCCCAGGCCAAGCTGTGCCTGGTCCTGCTGCATCCCTGGCCAGGTGGCATTGAGCAGGCAGGTAGCCCATTGCTCAGAGCAGCTGCAGGTGGTTTGTAGGAAGCACCAGAGCCAGTGCCAGGAGTTACAGTCTGACCATGTCACTGCTCCCTCCTGCCCCATGATAGGAGGCTGGGGAATGCCCCATCCCCCCACTGGATTCTCCTCAGGATTCTCCCCAGACTGCTGGCTCCAGGGCTGCCCCCAACTGGGACTGGCAGAAGCAGGATGGTTAGGTGTGGAGCTGCTTGGCACAAGGGCAGCCTGGAAGCACAGGCCTGGGTAGCTGTCAAAGTATAGTTTTGTTATGCTGTGCAGTCAGGGGGCACTGGCAGAACAAAAGACAGGCCGACTGTAAGAGAGCAGAAGTGGTGCCTGGGAAGTGTATGGCATGGCATGGGCTTGGCCTGCCAAGGAGCTACTGGGGATGTGCAGGGGAGCAGCGCCTCGGCACAGCTGGCAGAGAACAGTTTTAGGTGGAACTTGTGAAAATCTGGAGCAGAGGACGAGAGACCAGGTGGGTGAGGGAAGGCCGTGCAAACACTGCCGGCAGGGCCCCAGGCTGCATGCAGAGAGCTGCCCAAGTGCCCACTTTATCAGAACCTGGGCATGGCCTGGGACCCCAGCCACCTCCTGTGGTGACTCTAGCTCCTCACCCCTTTTTCTAGCTCTTTGCACTACCCCTCATCCCCCATCCCATCTCCACAGAAGTAGCCTATGACGGGTTCCCCTCAGAGAGCCACCTAGAACTGGGGTATCACTGAGCCCTCTGACCCACCAGCCTGGGCTCCCTCTCAGCACTGTGCTGATGTGACAAGCTGCAGACCCGCTCCCGGTCCTACCACCTGCATTCACACAGGCAGGGACACACCCAGCTGCAGTTATATGCCAGCTGACCAACCACTGCATAAACCAACAATAGAGAGGCAACAGCCAAGTTTATTAACTACAAAAAGGTAGTTGAATCAGCAATTTCTCATCCTGACTGATGATACAGGCAGGCTTGCAGATTCTTAAGGTTTGGGCTTGCTTTGCAGCTTGGGATCCCCACCCCTGTTCTATGTTCTTTTCTTTCCGAGCTTCTCTCAGGTGTTGAGTTGTCGGGGAGTAAAGAACAATAGATGATGTCACTCCCTGCTTTATATAGCTTTTCCATATAGCAGAAACCCTTTGTTCCAAAACCAGTTCCCAGACCAGTTTGTGGAATAATATAGGCATCCAAAATGTAGTCCAGAGTCATGTGGCCTGGCCACATGTCCTTATAGAGTCATAGCAGCCATCAGTGGTTTCCCCAGATATTGAAATTAGGGTGTAAGTGTGTTAGGGCCGATGAGGGGTGAGACCGTGAGGGAAAGACGGGCTGTATGGCACCACAGTAAAAACTGAAAAATGTTTCATGACCATTTTTTTAGATTAACTCATGTTTTTAAACCATCGCACAAATTAAAGTTGGGTACTCAAGCCTTCTGTGAAGCACTATGTCTACATCCTTCTTGGTTTCTTGTTATAATTTTGTACAACTCTGTTAATGAACTTCTTGAATGCAGTGCGTTCACCTTTGGTGGCTTCTCGTGTGTCCGGTACTTCCATTCCTTCAGTATGGGATAGGATGTTAGATGGGATGGGATCTGAGTTACTACAGAGAATTCTTTCCTGGGTGCTGGCTGGTGAGTCTTACCCACATGCTCAGGGTTTAACTGATTGCTCATATTTGGGGTCGGGAAGGAATTTTCCTCCAGGGCAGATTGACAGAGGCCCTGGAAGTTTTTCACCTTCCTCTGCAGCATGGGGCACGGGTCACTTGCTGGAGGATTCTCTGCAGCTTGAGGTCTTCAAACCACAATTTGAGGACTTCAATAACTCAGACATAGGTTAGGGTTTGTTATAGAAGTGGATGGGTGAGATTGTATGGCCTGCATTGTGCAGGAGGTCAGAGTAGATGATCATAATGGTCTCTTCTGACCTTAAAGTCTATGAGTCTATGAATCTATGAGTTGATATGCTCATTAGTTCATTCACATGATCAGGAAGAAGGCAACTTCTTTCAGAACACAAAATTCTATTCAATGATGAACAAGAACGCTCATCTGTAGCTGTTGTGACTGGGAGTAGCAAGAGATTAATTTCTACTTCTTTCATTCCAGGAAACAGAACATAAAGATCGGGTCGAGCCACTAGTGATGATAAAAAAGAAGTTGAAGTCAAATCTTCATTCATTTGTTGTGTGATATTCCACTCTGTGTTCAAATTCTCTATTTTATCCTGAGCACATGGCAGCCCCATTGCTGGTAGTGCCTCACTCCACTCAACTGTTGGTGTTTTATAGGACAGGCATCTGTAAAAGCTGTGTAGAGGTTGAGTAGAATCTAGAAGTCGCTGTTGTAGATTTTTAAGAATCAAGTCTGTGTACTTTTTCAGTTATCTTAACAAACACTTCTTGTCTTCACTTAAGGATTCAATATAAATAGCTTCATTAGTCAACTTCTGGATTGAAGTCTTTGCTTCTTCCAGTACTTTTTCAATGGATAGCTCTCTGATTGATCCAAATGTAGCTTCTATTGCTGGACAAAGATCTACTAGTGTTGTAGCAGATACCTGGATAGCATTGTTTAATGACCCAAGTGGTTTCAACAGTAGATTTACGAGAGAGGGAATGGCAATAGTCTTCTCTGAATGTAGTAGCAAAAGTAATCCACCAGCCTCACTACTTAGATCCATCCCATCTTGGTAGATACTTTCCAAAGCCAGTAATAACAGCTGGAGTAATTTTAAGACAACATCCAAAAATCGCTCCTGAGAAAGCCAGCAGGTTTTCCCAGGTTGGACTAATTTGAACTTCAGTCCCAGTGTATCTTCTATATTTTCCAAGATATTCAGTCTTTTTGGACTCTTGCTGAAAAAAAATATAATGAAGACATTAAATGTATAGCTTTTTAAATGTCTTTTGAAGTGTCTGCAGCTCGTACTAGTGCTAGTTGGAGTAGATGGCCTCTGCAGTGTGTATAGGAGAGATTAGGATTACACTTTTCTCTGAGCAAAGCTTGTACTCCACCATGTCTTCCAGAGAAGTTTGCAGCTCCATTAAATGCACAAGCAGCCCTCTGTTTGGGGTCCAACTGACAAACATTTAACTCTTCTACGATATGGGTTGTCACAGATACAGCCGATGTGTCTTCTATATCTTGAACATCTAGAAATGCATCTACTGGCCTACCTCTGACATCGAGATAACACACACAATGACTTAATACTTGATGCCCATTTGCATCAATGCATTAATCAGCCATGTATGCAATTTTTTTGAATATGGTGAGAGATTGCTTCATTTTTTCAACTGTTGAGTCTTTCACTGTTGCACCGCATGCTTCTAGCCAGTCATTTGAGTTTCTTGCAGAAAGACAGTGAGCATTTGCTGATCTTGTTCAGCACCAGTGTTCAACTTCAGGATGAACAAGTGACAATGCACTTAACATTTGTTTGTAGTTTGTAGTGTGTTAAACAGAAAGTAGGATGCCACAGCCATGTTTGTTCGCATAAACTGTGTTGTGTCTCCAGCATTCTTAACAGCCTCATTAAGTA
Organism: Gopherus flavomarginatus; assembly: GCF_025201925.1. NCBI lineage: Eukaryota > Metazoa > Chordata > Testudines > Testudinidae > Gopherus > Gopherus flavomarginatus. Next base: position 54,042,053 of record NC_066624.1, read on the forward strand.
CTTCTAAAATTGGCTTTGAAAGTGGGCTTATAAGGCTTTCTGCATGTTGATGCACTCCAGAGGCCTGGTGTTTTGCAGCCTTTTCACATAGTTTGTCAGCATTGGCTTTGCTGATCGGTTTGACAAACCAAGCTCCACTTTTACCAGTTATAGCATTGGGAAGCTTTCCTTCTTTGTAAGCTTTTTTGCAAGAGGTGCGCCAGTAGCCATCTTTTGTAACTTCAGTAAATGGGAACACTTTGACCAACAAACATCAGGAACTGCCTTTAGGTTTTGGAGACACTGTTTCTTCAGTAGGCAGCTGTATTTGTGCTTCGGCTGCTCGGATGTAGATACGCCACTTGAACCTTCAAGTGGTATGTTGATATATTATTGGTTCTTGATGTGTTCTTCACCTTGATTAGTTTTTGAGCCTTTGAGTAGAAAAATTGTTGTATTGTTTTTTGTCTTTTCATTTTCACTTTGACCTGCAACATATAAAAGAGATATGAATAAAGTAAATGTTTTGTTAGGATAATGCAAATTTAACATACGGATAATGCAAGTTACACCAAAACACATAACAGGTCTAGATTTCTAAAAAAATATACTTTTAAAAAAAATGTATTTAATTTAAATTGACTTTTGAAAAGTAAGCCATCATGGGATAAGAGGGAAGTCTTCTCATGGATCAGTAACTGATTAAAAGATGGGAAACAAATGGTAGGAATAAATTATCAGTTTTCAGAATGGAGGAAGATGAATAGTGGTATCCCTGAGGGGTTGGTACTGGGACCATTTCTGTTCAACATATTCATCAATGATCTAGAAAAATGGGTAAACAGTGAGGTGGCAAAATTTGCAGATGATACAAAACTATTCAAGATAGTTAAGTCCCAGGCAGACTGTGAAAAGTTACAAAGGAATCTGTCAAAACTGTGTGACTGGGCAACAAAATGGCAGATGAAATTCAATGTTGATAAATGCAAAGTAATGCACACTGGAAAACAATCTCAACTATACATACAAAATGATGGTGTCTGAATTAGCTGTTAACAGTCAAGAAAGAAATCTTGGAATCATTGTGGACAGTTCTCTGAAAACATCCACTCAGTGTGCAGCGGCAGTCAAAAAAGCAAACAGAATGTTGGGAATCATTAAGAAAGGGATAAATAATAAGACAGAAAATATCATATTGCCTCTATATAAATCTATGGTACGTGCACACCTTGAATACTGTGTGCAGATCTGGTCACCCCATCCCAAAAAAGATATATTGGAATTGGAAAAGGTACAGAGATGGGCAACTAAAATGATTAGGGGTATGAAACAGGAGGAGAAATTAAAATGACTGGGAATTTTCAGCTTAGAAAAGAGATGACTAAAGGGGCATATGATAGAGGTCTAATAAATCTTGACTAGTGTGAAGAAAGTGAATAAGGAAATGTTATTCAGTCCTTCACATAACACAAGAACTAGCAGTCACCCAATTAATTAGTCACCTGCCACTGTGACCTCTGTGAGCTGTTCTCTTGGGGTTCCACACAGCTTTCAGTGATTTCAGCTGAGCTCTCAGTGGGGGAACCTCCCTGCTAGTGCAGTCTGGGCTGTCTCTTACACAGAAACACTGTCCTCACAGCAGGACTAATTAATAGGCAGCAGAATTTAAAAAAACAAAAGGAAGTACTTCTTCACGCAACATACAGTCAACCCTCGTGGAACTCTTTGCCAGGGAATGCTGTGAAGACCAAAACTATAACAGGATTAAAAAAAGAACTAGATACATTCCTGGAGAATAGGCCCATCAGTGACTATTAGCCAGGATTGGGAGGGATGCAACACCGTGCTCTGAGTGTCCCTAGCATGTTTGCCAGAAGCTGGGAATGGGCAACAGGGGATGGATCACTTGATGATTATCTGTTCTGTTCATTTCCTCTGAAGCGCCTGGCCTTGACCACTGTTGGAACACAGGATACTGGGCTACATGGATCATTGGTCTGACCCAGTATGACCATTCTTATGTAAAAATTAATTATAATAATACAAATGTTTAGTACAGAAACTCCCCAACATAATGACCTCTCAAGATAGCAACAATGTGAGATAACAACCTTGGCAAATAATGCATTTTAAAAATCTTGGCCTACTAGGAAACATATTTATATAAGTTTCCATTCCCAGTCACAAATCTAGCATCCTGGAGCAAAGTTACTAAAATGTAGTCCAACAAACAAATGTTTATTTAACATGCACCTTGCTTTTCCCTCCATCGCACTCACCGGTGTTGTCCTTGGTCAGTGGAGACTCAGAGTTCAGAGGTGCTTTCATGTGAGTACACCTCCCAGGTAGGGGGCAAGAAGGCACCTTGCTCATTCCTCCAGCTGCTCACTGTTTGCTCTGTCCACTGCTGTTTGTTGTGCCACCGTAAACCCCACCACTCTGTTGCCAATGGCCCTGCGCAGTCACCTTCTGCTGCCACCTGCCACTGTGACCTCTGTGAGTTGTTCTCTTGAGGTTCCACACAGCTTTGAGTGATTTCAGCTGAGCTCTCAGTGGGGGAACCTCGCTGCTAGTGCAGTCTGGGCTGTCTCTTACACAGAAACACCACCCTCACAACAGTACTAATCACTTAGACTTGATTATCAGTGATTTCAGCTGCAGTGGTCACTTAACAGAACAAAAGACTATTTATGGAGCCTAATCAGCTCTGTCTTTAAACAGTGGAGAGGGACAGGTCCCCATCCTCTCTCGATGCCCTCAATCAACACAGGCTAAGTACAGTTCTACTGCCCTTTACTCATACAATAAGAACAACAACATTTCATTCACCCCGCCACCCGTCCCGCATTCAAGTGATTTGTAACCAAACCCCAGCCAAAATCTATTACTTGGGCAACACAGCTCTGTTTGCTGGATACCTAGGTAGATTAGATGTGAATGTATATACAGTCTGGTCCTAAAGCCTTTCCCCCCAGCCCCCAGCTCATCACTAGGTGTCAGGAAGAGCTCATTTAGACTTTGCTTACAAATCATCATTTGAAATTATTACGTTGGCCAACATCACTGAAATGAATGCACTAACATTGTCATAAAAAACAACAGCTGTATACGGAAGCTAGTCTATGTTCATACTTTTCAAATCTATTATACTTTTTCAGATACACGTATTTTATCATACATTGTATATGCTTTTAAAGTGTGTATTAATGTTTCACTTTCAGTTCAAATTTCCAAAGGGTCACTAAATTGGCATGTTCACAAAACTAGGGGGGGGGTGGGTGTTGGGGAAATTCAGGGGGGGTGTATAAATCACTGGCAGCCATTACTTACAGGCTGTATTGTGGAAGGCTCACCAGGTGGGGGATAAGATTCTCTTAAGGCCTGTTGTTTTCCCTAATGGCTCATTGCCCTGAATAGGTCCTTCCCAACCATCTATCTAGACTGGAAGCATCTTGTCTAGTGGGTGTTGCCCAGGTGTAACTACATTTGAAGTACAGATACATAGTCAATATTCATAACTGTAGATATAAGCATGATACATGCCTATAAATAGGATAATCATATTCAGCAAACCATAACTTTTCCAATGACACCCTACATGACCCATCTTGTACAAATTGCATCATAATTATGTCATAATCATATCATAATCGTACCCCCATGATGAATATGGGGTGCAGTGTCACATAGCCATGGCCCCGCTCTGGGTAACAGCTGTGGTAAGGCTGGCGTGACTGCTTACAGGCCCCTGGCATGGCTCGGCTGCCTTCAGCGTGTCTGCTGGAGATGAGGTACCAGGTTAACTGGAGACATGTGGGCTCAGCACAGGGCTCAGCTCATTATGCTCCAGCTCCAGGAAGGGTCCTGAGCTCCCTCTCTGTGCTGCCCAGGAAAGGCTGTGTGGGGAGGGATGCTGGGCTGGGGAGAGATGCTGAGGGGAAGCTGTGAGAGAGGTGCACAGGGCCTGGGTCCTCTTAGCCCAGTGCTGCCTGAGGAAGCCAGCTGGACGCTACCACTGCAATAGCCACTCTCAGGGCATCTGGGGGCTTCCCTTCCCAGTGGAGCAGACAGCGCGGAAAAGGGGCCAAAACCAAGGCTGTTCATTCGTCAGGAGAGATCAGGGCTGGGCTAGGAGGTGGATCAAGTTGAGAGTGGCTTTGGGTCTAGCCAAGCTCTGAACAAGCTCTCCCTGGCCAGCTATTGCTGGAACCGGGGGCAAAGGCCTCAAGAGCAGCCTGGATTTGCACAGACCCCCCTACTCTGCCTAGGTGCGCAGCAGACTGGCTGCTTCGCCACAGGGAGCCGTTTTGGCTGGTTTGGGTTAAAGGCACTAGAGGCATGAATGCAGGGCTAATGCACTGCAGATCTCCTGATGGTATGCCTATGGGACAGCAGACTGGGCTTTGCCTACCACGGTGGAGGGGGACCTGGAACTCCCTTGCTGTGCCAGTGGGGACAGGTGTTCCTACCTGTGGGACCTGTCTAAAAATGCTGTTTGCCCCTCCCCCTCCAGTGACTAAAGACAGCGCTGATCAGACTGAGCTGGGAGTCCCGGTTTCCCCGCAGTGATCACTAGAGTTGCAGTCATTGCCAGGCGGGTCCAGGGCTGAGCCTTTGACCGGCACTGGGTAAACAACAGTGCAGAAGGGGCAGGAGCTGAAATCACTAAGCACTGAGCCAGGGGGCACTGGTGGAACCTCAGTCCATGGCATAGCAGCTCCAGAGGCAGAGGTGGCGGCATCACTCAGTGCCCCCAAGGCAGAGTGAAAAGCCTGCCTGCATGCTGGGCCTTGGCTGGCCTTGTACAGCAAAGGGTGAGTGGGGCGCTTATTTCTCAAGTGACTGGCCTGGGGTGGGTCTTCTCGCATCTGGCCCTGACTTTCACACCTCCTGCTGGTATGTACTGCCACTGCAAAGTCCTGGAGGGACTGCTGGGGGTAGGTGGGGTCGGTCTTGCTCTTTGCAGCCCGCCACTGGCATCGTGTCCAGCCAGGGATCATGCTCTCCCACCCCTGCAGATTCCCCCAGCAACAATCTGGTGGGAGACCCCCTGCGCATCCCCCCACACCAGCTGGAGTGCAAGTGGGGGGAGCTTTTGGAGGATGGGAATGATGGCAGGGCCAGGTCTAAAAATGGGGGATGTTCATTGCAGGGGCTCAAGGGATAGCTTTGAGGGTGTGGGGCAGAAGTGGGGGTGATGACAGGGGTAGATCTGGAGAGTGGGGGGATGGCAGGGGGCAGGTGTGACTGGGGTGCTCGGGGGTGGACTTGGTGCTATTGGGGGCAGATGTCTATGGGGTGGGGACAAATCTGCACATGTGAGTGATGTTCTGGGCAGGTGAGCTGTCTGGGTTACAAATAATGCGAAAGAAACCAGTCAGCTACGAGTTTCAGTATAAACACTTGCAGGCTAACTGCATGTTTGGACATATATATTTTTTAAAAAAACAGCTTGGTCAAGAAAAAACGTAATGTCCCTCATTTCAAGGTGTATTGTCCCTCCTTGTCCCTTTTTTGGGGATCCCTGTCCCTCATTTCAGGATCTGGTGGTTGAGAGGTATGGCAGCAAGTTAAAGGGACATTCACCTGTTGAACTTTCCCACTACCAGATGGGACACTGAGGCAAAGGGCTCCTGCCTAAGAAAGTGTATGCGTGTGTGTGTGTGAATTATTGTTTGCATAATTCTGCATTGTTGTTCTGGTGTTTTCGCAAATTCCTGCTGGGTTCGCTCCCCTCCTGATAAATGTTTCCTCCTCTAATACACAGCCTTGGGGCAGGGCTAGTGAGGTTAGTTTTGCAGGTGGAAGCTCAGGCTCTGGTTTGTAAGGCTGTCATAAACAGATTGTTAAGGGTTAATGTCTCTCTTACCTGTAAAGGGTTAAGAAGCTCAGTAAACCTGACTGACACCTGACCAGAGGACCAATGAGGGGACAAGATACTTTCAAATCTTGGTGGAGGGAAGTCTTTGTTTGTGCTGTTTGTTTTTTGTTCGCTCTTGGGGCTAAGAGGGACCAGACGTGCAACCACATCTTCCCCCAATCTTTCTGAAACAGTCTCTCATGTTCAAAATAGTAAGTACTAGCTAGAAAAGGCAGATTAGTTTTATGTTTGTTTTCTTAACTTGCAAATGTGTATTTTGCTGGAAGGATATTTTACCTGTTTGCTGTAACTTGTAACTTAGTTTAGGGGGGAGGGAGTCCCTCTAGTCTATATATAGCTGAAGACCCTGTAAACATTTTCCATCTTGATTTTACAGAGATAATTACTTTTTCTTTCTTTAATTAAAAGCTTTCTTTTTTAAGAACCTGATTGATTTTTTTTCTTATTTAAGACCCAAGGGGATTGGGTCTGAACTCACCAGGGACTGATGGGGGGAAAGGAGGGGGGGAAAGGTTAATTCCTCTCTGTTTTAGTATCCATGGAGTTTGGATCAGTGTATCTCTCAGGGTAACCCAGGGAGGGGAAGTTTGGGAGCGGGAAAGGAGGGGGAATGGTTTATTTCCCTTTGTTTTAAGACCCAAGGGGTTTGGGTTTTGTGTTCCCCAGGGAAGATTTTGGGAGAACAGGAAGTGTGCCAAAACACTATATTTTTGGCTCGTGGTGGCGCTATCAGATCTAAGCTAGGAATTAAGCTTAGAAGGGTACATGCAGGTCCCCACTTTTTGGATGCTAAAGTTCAAAGTGGGGAAAATACCTTGACAAAGGCTAACTGGAACCTCCAGATCGGTGGCTCCCAAATCGTGATGCCATCAGCAGACGGGGGTCATGGCAATCCCTGATGTGTGAGGGATACTATTTGCTTGTCAAACTGGCATCCTCCATGCTGTGCAGGGTCCTTGCGAGAAAGTTTTCATTCAAATGGGGTCGTGCCATTGGGAACCCTGCACTGTGTATCGACTGCTGCCTGTGTTGCTGCTGACACCTCCCAGCCCAAGGGTTACAGATGGTATCTAAATGGATTGGCAGTTCTGCCTATGGGCCAAAAATACGCACACACCCTGTCGCTGAAAGGTGGCGCTAAGTGCAGAGCTGCTGCCGTGGTTCAGCTGGGCAGATGGGCTGGGCCACGGAGAGCCCATGACCTCAGCCTCATGCTGGGCCACGCTCTCAGCCTGGCTGGGGCTTGACGCCTGGCTCTGCTGCCCGGTGACTGATCTGCCTGGAGAAGGTCCTTGGCTTCCTGCTGTCAGCAGCAGGCTTAGGCTGCTTAGCAGCTGCTGTGCTTGGTATTTGTCCTGTTAGCAAAAGAGGCTCCCAGCAAGGGGCCCAGGCCTGTCATTCTAGGACAGGGAAAGTCTAAGTTGTTCCTGGGAGACAAGTGCACCGGGCACCAAGAGAGCACAGAGCGCACACAGGAAGTGGCTGAGCGGTGCCCTAGACTCCAGCAGCCCCCAGCAGCCCCTCCCTAGGGTTAGGGTTAGGGACAGTCAGCAGAGTCAATGGAGAAGGCTGGGGTTACAGACAGGGAGCAGGGGAAGAACAGTGTGAAAATCAGACATTTTCACCTCAATGGCTGCACGTGTCAAAAACATCTGTGTCTCCCTCCCCTCCAACCCGGCCCCCCCTCCGGTAACAATGGTTTGATTTTGAGCACCTGCTATCTGATTTTTTTCTGGTTTAAACTGAACATTTTACACCTCAGGTGGGTTTGTGGGAGTTGTTTTTTCAAGGGTGAACAAGGGAATTGGGCCCAGGTTAGATATTCTCTTTGTTAAAGAGCAGGAGCTCACCCACCCAGCGCTCGTCTCTCTGCGCTCTGGTTTTGTTACCCCTTTCCTCCATCCTCCGCATGAGGGTGCAGAAGGCCCCTGGAGCTCATCTTGAGCCTGTGCCACCTCTAGATAGCCCCTCTCTCGACGGGCATCACCCGTAGATGGCTTCTCAGCCCCACACCTTCCTGGCCCCGGCCTGTGTGGCTATTTTGGGCAGCTCTTTCACCTGCAGGGCTCTTGTCCTTCACCTCAAGACATCTGCTAGGGGAAGCAGTCTCACAGCTGGGTGTGGCCTTGCAGCCTGTTTTTCCTGTGCAGAGATGGAGTTCCACACACCCACACAGCCCCCAGGTAGCAGGCACAGCTCAGTCTGTGCTCACCCTGCTCTCCCAGAGTGCCCCATTATCACTCTGCTAATTGAAAGAATTATCTTTGGACTCTGCAGCTTCTTGGCTCCCCTGGAGAGCTTCAAGCCAGGGGTGCAGCAGACTATCTAGGGAGAAGGTAAGCCTGTTGCAGCAAACCTGCTAGGGGACCTGGGGCCCAGCCAAGGCCATGGTTTGTGACTACAGGGGCTGCATTCAGGCCGCTACCATGTTTGGGTGTTTTCATTTGGCCGATGACTCAGAGCTTCCCTTCCAGGGATTTGTTGACATACTGGTGGCAGAAACGAGAATGCCTGTGTGTCACTGGCACGGGAGAGGCTGTGCAGATGGCATCAGGACACCAGCACCGCGAGGCCCAGGCAGATAGCACCCCTCGGGGCAGGACTCAGCACCTTGGACGTGAGCAGCCAAGTCTAGGGATAGGAAAGGGCAATTCTGTCCTCCCACTTCATGGATGCAATGCTGGTGAAAGGGGTTGGCAGAGCCTAGGCAGGGACTGCTCCCCCCACTGCCCTCTGTCCAGGTGCCCCCGCCACAGCCCTAGGGGAGAGGGGTGTTCCGTTGTCACAGAGTTCCCAGGCGATGCTCTGGAACTGCTCCCCACAAAGTCAGTCAGGACTTTGGGGAGCCTCCTCTACCTTGGAGCAGACTGTCTTCAGAGCAAGAAGCTCACACGGCTTCACCTTCCTGGGTCTTACCATGGAGCATTCAGCATATGCCCCTCCGTGTGCTTCCCACAGCAAGTCGGCCCGGGCGGGGTCCTGGGGAAGCCACAGGGGCCTGCACCCCCACTTCGCAGTCAGACGTGACTCTTAGCCAGCCAATAAAATAGGTTTATTAGATGACAGGAACACGGTCTAAAACAGAGCTTGTAGGTACAGAGACCCGGACCCCTCGGCCAGGTCCATTCTGGGGCCTAGCGAGGCAGACCCCCATGTCTGCCCTCACTCCTCGTCTCCAGCCAGCTCCAAACTGAAGCCCCCTCCAGCCCCCCCTCTCCGGGCTTTATCTCTTTCCCGGGCCAGGAGGTCACCTGACCTCTTTGTTCTCCCACACCTTTAGCATCACCTTGCAGGGGGGAAGGCCTGGCCATTAGTTGCTAGGTGACAGAAGGTTGACCAGAAACTGAGGCACCCACACAGCATTCAGAGGAAACATTAAGAACAGCCCCACTTCGTTACATCAGTGTCTGGGGCCTCTGGCCCCCTCTGCTGAATCTGGGTTCAAAGTGCCAGCTGTGAGGCTCAGGGACAGGACTGAGACCCACCATGCTCATTCCACTCAACAGCTGCTTTCAGCTGGGCAGGAACTGCATCCAGGCCTACCAATCACTGGAGGAGTACAGCTCCTGAGCCCTAAGCTAGCTGAGGAGGAGGCCACGAGCTGTGTGTGTGTTTGTCCCTCTGAGTGGTCTCATGTAATCTCCCCAGCAATGCCATCATAGGGTTATGTGCAAGATCGCCCACACCAGCCAGTGAGAGTAGCAGTCTGTCTGTGAGGGCTGTGCTGACCCATGGGAACCCTTCCTTGCTGTCCCTTGCAGTCTGCTGCACAGGGGGAAGCCAAGGCAGTATGCTGCGCCCTCCCCCATCAGGACCCCAGGAGAAGTGATTTCCACTGGCCTCATTGTCTGCTAAATGAGCCCTCGAACACCCTTGCTTCTTCCACCTTTGGGCATCACTGCAGGGGGCGGAGTGCAGGGCTGCTGCTGAGATGGCACTGAGCCAGTTAGCATGGTTCTGAGACCCCAGCTCCTCCTCCAGCTGGCTGCTCTGTGCCCATTCTGCATAACTCTCTGTTGTGTGTGGGGACTGGTACCCAGCCAAAGGGATGGCAAAGAATGGTCTCTGCCTTGGCCTGTCTCAGAGCCAGGACATGGGGCCGGGACAGTCATGGCTGTGCTAGTAACTGGGCAGGGGAAAGCTGTTGAGCCACGTGGAAATGCAAAGATGGCTCTCCTGGGATATTTGCTACAAGGTGTCTAGGCATGGATCCCTTGTTGTTGCCCGGGGGATGCTATAGTTTGCTTTCATTTCCTCAACTGCCACCCATCAAGAAAGTGGTACTTATCGGTGTGCAGAGGCCCTGCCAGCCAGCCTGCTGGCACCAGTCCTGCTTTCATGGGGTTATGCTCAGGAGAATGGGGGCAGGGGTTGCTGGGCAGGAAACTATCAATCTCTCTGTAGCTCATCAAGGCAGAGCTGTGCCCAGGGCCGGCTGCAGGCACCAGCCCAGCACGCAGGTGCTTGGGGCTGCCAACGGAGAGGGGCGGCACGTCTGGCTCTTCGGCGGCAATTCAGCGGCGGGTCCCTCACTCCCTCTTAGAGCAAAGGATCAACTGCTGAATTGCTGCCGAAGACTGAAGCGATGGCGGTAGTGCTGCAGATCGCAATCGCAGCTTTTTTTTCCTTTTTTACTTTGGGCAGCAAAAACCCTGGAGCCAGCCCTGGCTGTGCACCAGACCAGCCGGCTATGTCACCCCCTGGGAGCGTGCAGAGAAGGGTACCATGCAGGCAGCAGGTATGATGACCCACAGATAGGACGCAGCGAGCGCTTCCAACCCACCAGCCTGGCAACTCTGGCAATGCTCTAAGGCAGTGGTCTCCAAAGTGGGGTGCGCGCACGAGGAGCGCCGCTGGAGCAGGGCTGCATTTTTTTATTTTTTTATTTTTTTGCTTTGACTGTTTGGCCGGGAGCAGGGGGTGCGTGTTCAAAATTTTTTTACTGATGGGATGTGCAATCAAAAAAGTTTGGAGACCACTTCTCTAAGATGCTGCAGTGAGAGACTCCATACCCCAAGGAGAGCTGTCTGGGCTGTCCTGCCCAGTGAAGGGCTGTTCTCAGCTCACCTGTCTCAGAGCAATTCTGACCTGCAGTTACCCTCTGGACACCTGAGCCAAAAGGAACAAGCATAGCTGCTCTAAAGGAAGTACCACACACTGCACACTCCCAGGCAAATCTGGCTGGCAGGGCGGGCGCTGCATACTAAACATGGCCAAGATGCTTTCCAACTGCCCCATTCATCAAGCTGACAGGCAGGACCAGGGCCGGCTCCAGGTTTTCTGCCACCCCAAGCGGCGGGGGAAAAAAAAAAGCCGCAGCAGCGCGATCGCACCGCTCCACTCTTCAGCGGCAATTTGGTGGCTGGTCCTTCGCTCTGAGAGGGAATGAAGGACCTGCTGCCAAATACCTGGACCTGCCGCCCCAATAGCGGCTGGAATGCTGCTTCTTGGTATTGGCTGCCCCAAGCACCTGTTTCTTTAGCTGGTGCCTGGAACCAGCCCTGGGCAGGACTGGACGTGCTGTGCCCAGCTGCTGGATCAGGTCACTAATGAGACCGACAAGCCAGGGCTCTCCCCATGGGCATTACGGGATGTGCTTTCCCCGTGGTGAGCGGTCGAGGGGGCAGGTCTGCATGGAGGTTGTTTGCTCAAGCACAGCTGGAGCATAAGCCTCTTGACTTGGCACCCACTTGTGCCAGGGTAGCATTTTGTCCTTTATTTCTAAATGGAAGATGTCAGCTTCATGGTCCTGGGTACCTCTGTGAAGCTCCAGAGCAGGGACAGCCTGGGCTGGGAGAGTCCAGCTTTCCCCCTCACTGACCCTCAGCCTGGCTACAGAGGGGCCCTCTGCAGAAGGTCAACATGGGTGCCCATTAGTACATTCATTGGTGGTGGGGTCACTTGTTTGCCTCATGGCACCTGGGCCAGCCGGCTGCATCCAGGACCCTATTGATGAATGGGCAGATTCCAACAGGTCACTTTCTGACCAATCTCCTCTCGGGAACCACCCAGTTCGTCTCCCTTGTGCCGAGCAAGCTGCTGTCACCCCCAAACTGCCAGCCGTGCCCATGGGTGTCCCGGGAACAGGAGCACAGCTGCACTGTGCCCCAGGGGAGCTACAGATCCTCATCTGGCTCGCTGCACTGCAGCCTCTGAGCAGCTCTCACTCCACAATGTGCTGTTACCCTGGTTGGGCAGGTGGGAAACTGAGGCCCAGAGAGGCTCTGTGATTTGTCAGAGGAAGCCCGCGGTTGAGTACGGGGCCAGCCCAGCAGTCAGCACTGCTGTTGACTCATCTGGGTTTGAGCATCAGTCTATCCCTGTCTCCAGATGCCCACGTCTCACTTTCGATTCCGCGCCTCACTGGGAGGCCTAACACCATCTGAGCTCCCCCTGCTGCTGGCTGTGCAGAGAGTGCTGTTCATCCTGAAAACAGTGCCAGGACTCGCTGTTGTTGCAGCCTTTCGCCTGTGGTGAGACGTGAGCCAAGTGCAACTGCTAGGAGCTGGCTGTTGGCAGCACATCCCCCTGCATGCCTAGTGACGTGGCTTGTGCTTTAAGGGTCCTGAGAAAACAAACTGTTCCCATTCCTGAGAGCAGAGAAAAACCTGCTGGCAGGGTGCCTTGGAGAGCAAGTCTCCAGGGACACTGCTCCCTGGGATCCTCATCAGACCAGCTGCACTCCATCCATCCTCTCGTTCCCAGCAACTGGAGCATTTGGGACACTCCCAGGCCAGCAAGTGACTGGATTTCCCTACTGCTCCAGGGTCTTGTCTGTGCATCTCTCCATCCACTATGGCTGAGACGCAGGCTGGTAGGGCCAGGGGCTCTTCACTTGCCTTTGGCAGCAAGCCTTCCCCAGGGGATTTTCTGCACTCACGGGTCTCTCCAATGGACAGAATCCTGTTGTGCCGCACTGGCTCTGGCTGGGCACTCTGGCCGGGTTGGGGCTCAGTGAGTATCGTCTGCGGGAACAGGCATTCGACAGGAAGCAGGGAATGAAATGGCAGCTGAAGGGAGGAGGACAATGAACAGCTAGTTGGTTCCTTGCCTGGCTCAAATGGCTCTGGAGCCTCTTCCTCATAACTAATGACTATACAAACCTATGTCCCTGTGCTGAGCTCCAGCTGCGGCTCATTGGAGGAGATACCACAGCAACTGCTCCCATCTTGCCTGGCACATCCTGGTCCAAGCACCACTTATTGATGGCCAGGACAGTCCAACCCCATCATGACATTGTCTGGCTCTGCCCCCACAAAACCCCTCCAAGGGCCAGGACCCTTCAGTGCCACCTGCTACCTGCCTGATCCCTGCTATGGTGAGCTCTGCCCAGACACTCAGTGGGCCCTGATGCTCAATGTGCCAAGACAGCCCCAGACAGGAGTGCACGGAGTCTGATGGCATGAGCACCCAGATCTAGAGGCCGCTGGATTTACAAGTGGTGAACTGGGACCTCTGGGGCATATCCGCAGCCCACAAGCGAGCGCACCAAGGGGCCTGGTGCATTCTTCACTCTTGCTGTGCCCCACCACAGGCACAGCAGAGAACAGCAGCTATATGTCAGGGTGTGCTTAGCCCAGAACCCTAAAGCAGGCCATGATGCAGTCCCCAATCCCAGGTAAGCCCAGCAGGCTGGCAGCCGTCCCCTTCGCTGTACCACGTGAAGTCCAGCAGCCCCTTCCCACGCAGCCAGCAATAATGCCGTGCTGAAACAGCTGTGGAAAGGCAGAGAAAATAGAGGCAAACGGCAGCCTTTCCCCCCTGAGAAGGTCTTTCATAGCTCACCCCTCATGGCCCACACATGTGGATAGGCAGGCTCTGGCCAACATGCTGGCTGATGATCCCTGGCTTGGAACAACTGGGTCAGCCTGGAGATTGTTCCTCAGGCAGAAGGAAAATCTGAGTCATCACCAGGCTTCTGCCTTCCACAGGGAAAGAAAATGAGAGGCAGGTGCTGGGGTGGCGAGGTGCTGAGCTTGGGAGTAGAGGCCATTGGGCTGCACTTCCCACTCGGCTCCTGGGGGGCACCATCCAGCCAACTGGGGTAGTGGGCAGCTGGGGAGGGGATGGTATGTCTGAGGGGCAGCTATTCACTCCCTTAGCCAAGTATCAGAGGGGTAGCCATGTTAGTCTGGATCTGTAGACGGTCTGATGAAGTGGGTACTCACCCACGAAAGCTTATGCGCCAATATGTCTGTTAGTCTATAAGGTGCCACAAGACTCTTTGTCGCTTTTTACTCCCTTAGCCATTAGGAGTAGTAGCTATTCAAGCTGCTGGGAAAGGGAAGGAGGGGGGTCCCACAGAAAATTTTGACTTTTCATTAAAAAACCCGAACAACCCGAACAGGTGTGCCTATAGCGCCACTCCAGGATCCAAGCAGAGTCTTACGCTGCCCAGCCCACACTGGCCTTGTGGGGGCCGGGGCAGCAGGGAGCAAGGGAAAGCCAGTTGAGGGGCTCCCCCTGACACAATGTGTATAGTGGGGGTGCTGAGAGCCATTGAACCAAACTGTATATAATGGAAACTATTTCTGGCTGAGGGGTGCAGCAATCTCCCGCAATCTTAGTTCCAGCAGCTGTGCCCTGACCTGGGGAGGCCCCTGTGCAGCCACTCAGGCAGTGCGGCCGCTGGGCCCTCACTCTCTCGGCTCATAGCCTGGCTGGGTTGTTTGTGCCAGGTGCAGAGAAACACTGGGAATTCCGAGGGACGCTGCACCCTCTGTTATGTAAACGCGACAGGCCGCCATAGAGCTGGGAGCTGGGGTTATGCAACAGGAACAAAGCCCTGCAGCTGCTTTTCATAAAGTGTGCTTGGCTTGGCAAGTCCTCTGCCACAGTGCATTGCCCTGGGCCATGGCTCTGCCCTCTCCTTGGTGAGTGAGCTGCAGAGCAGGCTCTGTGGCCCACTTTCTAGGCTGTGCAGCCATCGTGATCACACAGCTCTGGGAAGAAGCGATAGGGGCAGTGACTTTTACTCATGTCAGCCCATGATCCCCAAACAGATGCACCAGATGCCAGTGGGGCACGGAGATGGTGCTGATGAGGCCACCACAGGTTATGCAGCCTGGCCTGGGGTGGGAAGTGCAGAAAAGAAGGCCCATGTGCTGAGCGGGGAGCTGCGGGAGCAGACCAGGGAGTGACGAGACCAGGCCATGAGGCCAGCTGGAGTGTGTCCATGGATGGATTAATGGCAAAGGTGCTGGGGGCTGGCAGCCCGAGGCCCGGGTGCATGTAAGTGACAGGCTGGTACTGAACTATGGCCTCAGGAAGGGACAGGGCTGAACAGCTACCATAGAGCTGGGTTCAGAGCTGCTGGGTTCCTGTCCTGGTTTGGTTCTGCAGGGCCACACCAGACTCAGGATAAGCAGGCAGGGAGTGGGTGCTGGCCTGGGTTATTTCGCACAGAGCGAGAGTCATGCCAATGGTTCCCCCGGTAGCTCCACTGCGGCTGTTGAGGGCGCGTAGGGTGTGTGTGTTTGGATTGGGCGTGTGTGGGGGAGTCTGTCCTGTTACAGAGTGTGTTGGGATAAAGGGGGTGAAAGGGTTATTGTGGGCCTGAGAGGCCAGTGAACCCACCTGGCAGCACGTAGAGGGGGCCAGGCCTAGGTACAGCAGAGTGACAGCCCTGCTATAGTTAAGGTTTAGACACAGTCCAGGTTTCTGTTTCAAGTTTGACTCTGCTAAGTTCTCTGCAGTCTACCCGGTTATTCGGATTGCCTTGAAATTTGGTGTGCCTCGCCAGGACGCAGGGTTCTGTTCCTGATCCAAATTTGGGGCTACTTGACCAAGGGGTTCCTGAGATAAAGCTGCCCCCCCCAAAAAGCATTTCTGAAAGTTGCTTGATTTTGGGAGCCTTTTTGTGCTCACAGATAGTGGTGAAACCAGGGCTCAGACCATAGCCTCAGGGAATCCAACATTTGAAGGGTGCCCCAGCCAAGTGCATGCCCCCCTCCCCCACACCCTTTGGGAAAAAGCAAAATAAATTTTTTTTTGCTTCTTCCATCTAGCACGTGGCAAACTTCTCGCGCTACATGAGGCACTACATGGATTAAAGTGAGCATGAGTGGACGGAGGAGTTATTAGCTTTGTTAGCCTCCTGGGCTTCCTGCTAGCTGGATAACTCAAGGGGTTAGGCAGCAGTCTTTTCAACCTGCTGCGCTCAGCCAGTGTCAGTAATCCTGTCTCGGAATGAGAGTAGAAGGCTATGATGCTATTGCTAAAACCTGTCTCTGGCTAGGCTGGGTTTTATTTCGGCAGAATTGTTTGTGAAAAAAAATTGAATGGCAGGAGAGGGGCTTTTAGGGGGTGAAAGAGTGAGGGGAATTGGGGGAGAGGGGATGGGGGGATGGATCGAGGGGATAGGGGTAAAAGGGGATGTGTGGAAGGGGTTGGGGGCTTAAGTGAGATTTGAGTGGCAGGGGTCAGGGGGAGAATAGGGGCAGGGCCTGTCAGCCCCACATTCTCCCCTTCTGTGTGTGCCAAGATTGGGGGGGTCTGAGCCCCTCACCCTACCTCTCATGTGAGCTGGGCTCTGGGGGTTTTGGATTATTACCTAGGCACAGCAGCATATCAACTGCACTATGAGGTGAAGATATAAACGTGGTAAGGATACAAATGAGCAGTGGTGCTGGAACAGTGTGTATAGAAGGGGTGCTTAGAGCCATTGAACCAAACTGTAATCTGTGTATATGATGGAAACCATTTTGAGCCAGGGGGTGCAGCAGCACCCCCAGCATCCCTGGTTCCAGCACCTATGCAAACGAAATGAGGATACAAATGACCAATAGCTCCTACCAACAAACATGTCTCTGTTTAAACAATTTGGAAACTAAATGGCAAAAACCCTTTGCTAATGCAGAGTTCAAGCTGCCAGGTGATACCTTGCACCAGGCTCAGCAAAACTCAAACCTCTGAAAACCAGGAAATACAAAGATAAGGTAAATGCCCACACAGCCTTAACTCTGCCCTCTTTGAGTGATGCCCCGACTTGCCCATGACACACTCACTCCCACTTTGCCTTGTCACAGTAATGGGTTCCTGGGTGGGCTTGTCTCTAGTGCCCTCGGAATGTGAGCCCTGACAGACCATGCTGCTCCAGAGGGAGTGAAAGCCCTATGGTCCATCCCAGCCCCGATGGGCCATGGCTGGATACTTATAGGCACCTCTCAGCCAATGTGCAGGGCTCCCTGGTTCCACCCCTGCTGGTGACTCCCTGCAGCACAGGTGGTGCAGCTTTGAATGGGGAAAGGGCCAGAGCAGATACACACCCAGCCCTGCCCTGGGCTAGCTGCCAGGCTGCCCCTGCTAGCTCCGCACTAGTGCCTGTTAGTGCCTCTTCACCCCAACCAAAAGAGACCTGGGAGCTGCTGACACTGGATGCTCCTACTCTGGGAGTGACCGCAGAGGGGCCATACCCAGCTGCAGCAGTGCTCATTGGCTAGCACGGCAGCTCAGATGTGCCATCCTGCCTGGAGAGCCCCATTGTGTCCAGGCCATGGGGGTTAATTCTGAATGGGTGGGGAGAGGTCTGTCTGCCCCTCCCCCTGGCTCTCAGTCCCCGCTACCAGGCTGTGACCCTGAGATTCTCAGAAGGAATCTTCCCTGGCAGTGGAGATGGCAGCTTGGCTAGCTGCTCCAGCCAAGTTCTGCAGCCTCATGTCTCTGGGTTTCCAGCAGAGTGCCAAGGGAGTAGGGGGAGAGGGGACAACCTGCCTGTGCAATTCCCACCACACCCCTGCATACACGCTCCAGCCAGGAATAGCTGGAGAGCTTCAGGAATAGCCACTGTGGAAGTACCTTGCCCCAGAAATAGCTGGGGGCGGGCAGCTCATGCTTCCTGGCACAGCTCTGTGCTGATATCACGTCTTGGCTCTGGCCACAGGACATGGCCCCCACGCATGCTAGGGCTGGGCTGCTATTCTTAGCCGTCTCGCTGGCTGCAGGAGCATGTCTTCGCCGGGTGGGTCTGAGCACTCGCACTGCAGCAAATGCTCTAAGGGCTATGCCAGAGCTCAGGAACCCTTTGGTGCCCCTGGAGTCTGCGCCTACTGGAGAACATGGGAGCTGCCACATGGGGAGAGACCCCCAGCTCATCCACCCCACTGCTCTGCCCCCAGCAATGGTCAACAGTGCATGACCAGAGGAAAGGGGCAATAACCCCATCATACATCAAGGGGGCATTTCCCTCTTGATCCCAGCTGGGATCCGCTCATGCCCTGACATCAGAGGGCTGGCGGCCTGAGCCATTTTATGTCAGCAAACGTCAATGCAGGCACTGGTCTGAGTCACAGGATCCTGCAGCAGCTAGTCCCACAGATCTGTCCAGTGCTGCCTTTCACCTGTGTGTGCTGTGGATGGCCCTTCCACTGCAAGGGCTGAAAATGCCTGGCATGTGAGAAGGGGTGGCTGTGCCAGAGGCACTTGATGGGGCTCTGAACCTGGGTTCATTGCCAGCCTCACAGGATCTCTGGGTGACCTTGGGCAAGTCACTTCCCCTCTCTCAGCCTCAGTTTCCCCATCTGTAGCATGAGGGGTGCTGATTCTTCCTCCTGTCACTGGGCTGGGTGAGGATGAATTTGCTCATGTGTGCACACACTGAGGGGCTATTGAAATGGGGCCTGTACAAATACCATGCTGGATCTGCAAGGGTGAATATCGCTGCCTTCCCTTTTCTGCCCATTGTTGCTAGGGAAGGGCTCGCTCTGGGCCTCTCTCCCCTCTCTCTTCAGGGGCATTGTGGGCACACTCACTTATCGCACATGCCCTGGCACGGGGCTGAGGTGCCAGTGTGCATGACTGTTCTGGAGCCGGCTGCCTGTCCATGGAGGCCCTGAGCACTGCACCTGGCATGCCAAGGGCAACGGTAAGATTGGGGATGCCACGCAGCCTGTGGCAGTGGGCAGGGTGGGCTCCGGCTGAGGCCTCCTGGGGTTGTGGCTGTATTTAGTGCCCATCCTACCCCAGCCAGTGCTGCAGTTCCCAGAGCCATTCTCTGCCCACAGCCAGCATGGAGCGTGGAGCAATGCTGCTTCCGAACACAGCTGGTTTCAACACTCCTTCCACTGCCAGTCACTTATTTCAACACCTGCTGGCTCCCAGGATCAGCACAAGCTGCATGGGCTCCAGGAAAACAAGCCCGAAAGTATGTCAACAGATTGGCCAACACGTTTCAGTGACAGGCTGGAGAAAGGAGAAGCTGGCCCTGCATTGAAGGGGCAGGCCCCAGATGCCCCTCATGGAATGGACCAGGGCTGAGAAGCATGCAGGGCAGAATGACCAGGGGCTCCAGGACTGAGCATGTGATGGGGAGCAGCCAAAGGCCCAGTTAGTGAATAGGGTCAGCCAGGATGCATGCTGCAGAGCTCAGTTCACAGGAGGGAGACGTGCATAAATGGAGCTATGGAGAGCCCAGACAGAGAGCGAGAGTTCAAACAGGGCTGAGGGGGAGAGACAGGGAGACCCCTATGGGAGAGGCTCCCAGTCGACACTGACAGAAAGGTGCGGTGCGGGAGCTGTCTCTCGCTGTGTGTCTGTGCAGAGCCTGGAGCCAGGGCCAGCTCCAGGCACCAGCCAAGGAAGCAGGTGCCTGGGGCAGCACATTCTAAGGGGCAGTATTCCAGCTATTCAGGGGGCGGCAATTCATTGGCTGGCTTTTTTTTTTTTTTTGCTGGAGGTGGCAAAAAAGGTAGAGCTGGATCTGCCTGGTGCAATGGGGTCCTGATCTCACTGGGACAAGGGCTGTAGCTCGCTATGTCTGGGCAGTGTCTAGCACAATGGGGCCCTGATCTCAGCTGGGGCAAGGGCTGTCTCTCGCTGTGTGAGCAAAGGCAAGCCCAGATGGGCAGAGCTGCCCGGGGGGGGGCAAGTGGGGCAATTTGCTCCAGGCCCACATAGGAATGGCTGAGGCTCGCCCCCGTCATCCCCCCTGCGCCTCAGCATGTCCTGGGCAGCGCTGCAGCCGCGTGGCTCCAGCAGGTCTGAGCTCCTGCCCGCTCAGAGCCACGTGGTAAGGGGGCGGGGCTGCGAGCTCCAGGCTGAGCAGCTCCTCCCCTTACCACGTGGCTCTGAGCGGGGAGAAGTTCGCCCCCCCCCCCGGAGCCATGTGGCTGCAGCGCAGGGCAGCTCCTGGACGTGCGTGCTGAGGCGCCAGGAGGTGGGGGTAAGCGGTTGGGGCCAAGATGGTTAGATAAGGGGCAGGGAGTCCCAGGGACAGTCAGGGGATAGGGAAGGGGGGTTGGATTGGGGGGGTCTCAGGGACGGGTGGTGGTCAGGGGACAAGGAGCAGGATGGGTCAGGGATTCTAAAAAAATCTCATTTCATTTGAAATGTTTAGCAGGGTTTTTATTTGTTTGTTTTTGTTTTTTTTGCTTCTTGGTGAAACAAGAACCAAAAAACCTCCAAGGTTTACAATCTGTTGTTACCCCTCTACCCTGCCTCCTTTCTCTCCCTCTTTATCTTTTTATCTCCCCGCCCCCAGAGGGAAAAGGAGGCAAGGACAAGGAAAGCCCAAGAGAGGAAAAGCTCAATGAAAACCATTTTTAAAGACTTTAATTTAACTGGAAAACAAAAGTTGAATGAAACAACATTTTTCTATACATGTTTTCTTAAATGTTTTGATTGAACAAAAAAATCACCCAGCTTTAGTTGTAACCTCGCAAGCTTCTGTATGCTCTTTATGCCTAGCCTGAATGGCCCACTGGCCTGAGTTCAGTCTCATAGGTAAATATAGCTTGCTTACGTTAACTCAGCTTCTCACCCAGCCTCTGTCCCAGTGCCTAGATATCTGGCTGAAACTGTTACTTTTGCTGGATGGTAAGAGCACATTCTTCCTTCTGTTCTATAACTGAGTCACTCCTTGGGCAAAGAAGAAAAATGGTGTATTTCTGCTCTTCAGATTAACCACAAGATATTTCTACGCTATTTTAGCCAAGTATGTGCTTGGCCTGCCTTCTATGGCTGAGTCACGTGCAGGTAGGTGAAATAGTGGGTGAAAAAGTGATTGAAGGACAGTAATCAAGGAATGGTTATCAATGATACACTTTCAAACTGGGGAAATGTGTCCTGCTGGTCCCACAGGGGTCCAGTACAATTCAATATTTTCATAAATCAATTGGATAATGGAGTCGAAAGTTCACTTATGCAATTTGCAGATGACACCAGGCTGGGAGGGGTTGAAAGCACTTTGGAGGATAGGTTTAGAATTTGAAATGCCCTTGATAAACTGGAGGATTGGTCTGAAATCAGCAGATGAAATTCAATAAAAACAAGTGCAAAGTGCTATACTTAGGAATGAAAAATCAAATGCATAACTACAAAATGGGGAATAACTAGCTAGGCAATAGTACTGCTGGAAAGGATCTGGGGATTATAGTGAATCACAAAGTGAATGTGTCAACAATATGATGCAGCTACAAAAGAGACTAATATCATACTAGGTTGTTATGACATATGTTGCGAGATACTTGCGCAGTATCTCTGAGGATACATACTGTATTAAGCTTATGAATGGTTTATGTATCACTGTGGGCCAGGGACTGTATACAACTTGGGGCAGTGGAGGAGAGTGAGGGGGAATGATACCACAGTTCCTCCAGGAACTAAAAGCAGTGGATGGTGATTTAAGGTGAATCACACAAGTTGTAAAGACCTCCAGAGAGGTACCATGCCTGGGGACACTTGCATAAACAGGTTCAAACTAGGTTTTCCAGAGACCAACGGACTAAGAAAGGATGTTTGGCATAAAAAGTTTGCATTTAAACTGACTCGGCCTTCTTTTGATTCAGGAAGCAGACAAGTCCTTCTGACCGAAGAGGCAACCCTTCCAGAAGGGCTGGAAGAACTTTGGCTTACTAGGGCCCCCATCAGATTGAGAGATGTCATCTGATAAGCTTTTAGAGTGTGTCATGAACATACAGTTAAGGGTTAATTCCTCTTTTACCTGTAAAGGGTTAAGAAGCTCACATAACCTAGCTGACACCTGACCAACAGGACCAATAAGGAGACATGATACTTTCAATTCTGGGAGGGAGGAAAGTCTTTGTCTGTCTGTTGTTGTATGTGCTTTTGCCAGAGAAGATCATGGAGGCAAGCCATGTAACTCCATTCAAATGCAAAAGTTTGGCATTATTTTTAAGCAGAAATTTTTTATTGTTTCTTTAAACAATCAAACACAGCAATCAGTAAATATTTGGCCACACACTTCTGAAACACCAAATCATGTTCAGGTTCAGGACTTATTTCAGCTTTTCAATTAAAAAAAATGCAACAAATTTTGAAGGAAAGCAGGCATTGTCCGTGATTTTTTCTGCTTTTAAAAACCCCTAGTTTTCGATCCAAAAAAAGTTTTGACGGAAAATATTTGTTCAACCCTTTTAATGAGCTTTAGTGCCTTTTAGCACTAGCTGATGCTGAGAACGAGTGATACCTTGTAAAGGTGCCTTGAAAAGAAATTTTCTCCAAACTGGGTTTGTGCTGAGATGTGGAAGGTTTTTAAATGTTTGTTTTTCCCAGGGCCACCTGGAGGGGGTGGAGGGCAAGTGGGGCAATTTTCCTAGGGCCCCACAGGGGCCCCCATGAGAATACAGTATTCTATAGTATTGCAACTTTTTTTATGAAAAGGGCCCCCAAAATTGCTTTGCCCCAGGCCCCCTGAATCCTCTGGGTGGCCCTGTGGATGGGCCCTGTTGCGCTTGGTTCTGTACAGACACGACAGAGAGCTGGCCTGGTGGCCATGTGTGAGTGAGCTGAGTCCTGGGCTGCTGGTTTGGGAGCCTGTATGATTTGCTGTAATTTCACAAACCCTTCCTCCCTGGAGCTGTCGTTTTTCTACACCACTCTGTGCCTCAGCTGCAGTTTTCCACACGCAGGAATTTTCACTTTCAGCCTCTCAGAAAGTGATCCTTGTTCCCCATCTGCCAGCCGCCCCGCTCCACTGGGCCTGAGCTCATTTCCTCTGGCAAATTACACTGTGGGTTTAAAACAACAAAGGGACGTGGTGAAATATCCTCCAGCCCAAGCCAGGGTCTGCAGGGAAGAGCTGAGCGTGCCGCTGGATCATGCTGTCCTCCCTGAGTTGGGCAAAGTGGGGAGCTCAGTGCAGGGGATGGAGCGGAACTGGAACCAGATGTTTCCAGCAGGAGTTCCCATGCTGATGAAAAAGCCATTTTTCATAGGAGCCCAGGAGTCTCTTCCTCATCGGCTACGCTTCCCTGGCAGGGGCAAACTGCTCTCTAGCACCCCCTCTGGCTGGCTCGGGAGCTGCATGGTTTGCTGTGCTAGGGGATGAGCCCTAGTAAGCACCTGGATAGAGTCTGTGCTTGATCTGCTAAGGGGCCATGTCCCTCTGGGGTCTGACATTGTGATGATGATGATGTGTGACATGATCTAACTCTTGTCCTCATCTGGCAGGAAGGTTGGGCCAAAGGGAGATTGGGGGCGACAGAGCCAAGAGAGACACAGCCAGGCCCTTGGGGCCCAGAGGGCATGAGGGAAGGGGGCAGCGTGAGACCCAGCAGCACAGGGACCATGGAAACCACTGCAGCAAGGCCAGCAACGGGACTGTCGGTGTACTGCAAGGGGCATGGACCAGGCCTTAAAGCTGCTGAGGGCTCCGGCCTCCTCCAGCCAAACCAACAGACTCGTCCTTCTCCACGGTCACTTGGTCGCCAGGCCCTCTCCTCTAGTTGCTGTCCTTGGCTCTCCCTGTTCTCCTCTCATGGTGGCTGCTCCTGCAGCATCTTCCAGGGGCCTTTTCCATCTCTCCCCATTGCCCCCAAGCTACATCCTCTTCCCTTCTCCCTCTGGACTCTGTTCCTGGGGACTTTGCTCCAGTGGGTTCAACTAGTTTACACACGCACACACACAATACACTCACACACACAATGCATGCAATGCACACGCATGCACACTCATATGCAGTGCACACAATGCATGCACACATGCACACACTTCCTTTTGCTATGGTCTTCTGCTGACGACGCCCGTGGCTACACACCTTCTAGGCAGCTGTGCAATAAAGTGACCGTTGGTCTCTGTGGGCCTCATTTGGGGGGGATTTTCTTCCCTGAAGCTATTCTGGGGTTCCTCCCCTTTCCTGTCTTATCTCAGCATTTCTGGTGCATGCTGTGGAGGCCCCAGTGGCAGCCAGCACTGAGGAAACAGTCCAAGCATACCTGTGGATGGACCGGTCCTGGGACACCATCTCCGCATTGTCCTGGTGCCCAGAGCTGTCCTAGGAATAGTCGCCTAGAGAATAACCCAAATTGCTTCAGAGCAGCTCCCCTTCCCTCCCACCCAGGCAGACATTCCCCACCCCTGCAGCCGAAGAGGGATAAAAATAAAGGCTGTGGGAGAGTGAGAACTCCCTGCTGTGTACAGGGAAACAAAGGTTGCCATGGCAATTGCTGTGAGTTTCCATTTCCTACCCTAGAGGGTAAGGTTATGATCTGGCATGTGGCCTGAGGATACACGGGGGTGGGAGGGAGCAGTTACTATGGGAGATGCAAAGCCTCTCTAAACAGTGACTCAGCACTTGTGTGGTTACCCGGGGACAGCATCACAGCTCCCCTCCCACCCAGCCAGTCTTTGGAGATGGCCAACCACCCGGTAGCTGCACAGGCCACTTTCAGGAAGAGATGTGCAGGCGGTGCCATGTAATGGGGATGCCGATGCTGAGTTGAATAGGCTGCAGTCACCACACTCTGTGGACCCTCCCTCTGGGCAGATTTGGTTTTCCTCTCTGGGCCTCTCCTCTCACCCCTTAAAAAGCCCTAGAGAATTAAAGGCCCCAAGCACCGTCCAGGTAGCACCGTGCAACATCAAGGTAGCATGTATTTTAAAGAGCCTGGAGATGGCAAGAGTCAAGGGTCCCTCCAGCACTAGTCATTCAGCCAGGCTGCAGGTCGGGCGGCATCTTCCACCCTCCTTGGCCTTGTGACAGTGACATTTTTGTAGAACTCTGCCCTGGTTTGCAGTGCTTAAGGACAGCAGGGAGTGCTGTGATCACATAGCCTGTCCCCTGCCTGGGGGTCGTGAACAGGCCTGGAGGGGGGCACCTGAAAGTGTCATGACATAGTGCACCAATACAGCAAAGGGCACAACCCCCCAATCTTCTGCCCAGCAAAGTCCATCAGAGTTCAACCGGCCATTCCTGCAGAGAAGGGAATTATCAGAGCCTGTTGTTAAATGGTTACCATAAAACAGAAAGGGGCTGCATAATTTAACTGAGCGGCCTCTCACTTAGGAACCTGGACTTGTGACATTTGTGGCTTTATGTCACCATAAAATTGTGTCATCAGCGGCTGCTGTGCATGGAATAGCTACCTCATGCCACAGGGAAAGTGTCTGAAGCACTTTGCCAGGTGTGTAAATGTCAGGTGTTCTGGTTAACAACGGCAACACCGATCCCCTCCCTTGCTGACAGATCCCTAGCGGGGCACCTCCTCCTATCAGGTGCATCAGCCCCTGGCCATTCTGATTGTTGCAGGAATAGGAAACACCCCCTGCATGGTGCAAGCCTGCCCATCTCACTTACTGACCTCCCAGAGACACACAACCTGTTTGTGTCCTGCCTGCCCTGAGGCCAAGGCTGGGCCAATGGTGTAATTTAAAATTACTCAGGCCTGGAGGTGGGTGAGGAGAGAGGATGACATTTATGCACAGCCCGGCATGCAATGGAATGGGGTGTATATTGGGACACAGGCCTGTTTTCCCGCTGCACCCTGATAACTTGTCTGTCATGCCCTGAAGTTCTGGGGCTGAAAACCCAGGGTTGCCCCAGGGGGTGACCTGCTCCAGTTACTCTTCACATTAATGACTGGGAGTTTTCACAGCAGCCTCTGATTGTTCCAGTCTATGGGGTGAGCGCATGCCTGCCCATGGGCTACATGGGAGCTGCTAGCTCCACCTGCACGTGGTGTGGGGTTGTGATTGGTTCCTCATCTGTACAAAGTCCAGGGGAGGCAACCAGCAGTCACAGAGCTTGTAGTCTGCCCCATGCTCAGCAGAGCTCTGGCTGGAACCCGCCTCCTCAGTCCCCCAAACTCATGCCTTCTGCCACTAGAGCTAAAGTAGATCTCAACTAGGGGCAGCAGTAGTAGGTTCCTTATCCTTCCTATGGGCCAGCCTCATTGGCATTTCACCCCACATAAAGCATGAGCAGTACCATCTAAGTCATGTGTTACTGTTTCTGCTTCCTGATTGCATGATAGAACATTTTATACAAGATCATCAATAATGAATAACAAGTAGTTGAAGTTCTCATTCACCTGCATATTCCTGGGGTTCTGTGCCTCCTATGACGCACTGGACCCACTTGTGGGCACTCTAAGCTACTCACCAGTGAGACATTCCAAGGCACAAAGAGCAGCCCTACCCCAGACCTCGTGTGAACAAAGTGTGAATCCCCACGTCCCACAAGCAGCCTTTGCCGTGGGTTGTGCCAGGGCTGTAGGAGTGGAACCACCAGGTCAAGCCCACATGGAAGACAGTCATCACTCTGCTGTGTGGCAAAGGGGAGCCTAGAAGCCACAGGAGGAGAGTGAAGGTGGAAGCAGGGGAGGAAGGCAGGACTCATGGCTGCTGTCCTGGAAGCCTGTATTAGAGGTGGGCTGGTGCTGTGAAGTTTGGTTACAAAGAGCTGTGAGATGGTATCTCATTCAGTCATCGCTGAGCTGATTCAGACCCAGCCCCTGGCTCTTTGTTCCACACCCAGCCCCATGTGGCCTCTGATCTCCTCATGATAAGCCCTCTTCTCTGGGTCCTTTCCTCTCCAAGAATGCTGACCGCACTGTCGGATCTGGCCTCCACACTGAACACCCAGGCCATTATATAACCAGACAGGGGAGATTACAGAAGGTTTCTCTTGTGTTCACCAGCTCAGGCACATTCAGCCCTGAGCAGCTGGAGCCGTGGAACGTGTCCAAGACAGTATGTGAGAGTCCCATTTATGCAGCAGGTCTCATCTCTAAGAGCCAAAGCCCTTTGCAGCAGGGAATGCGAGAGAGGCTCTGGCCAGCGCCACCTCCCACACCCTGCAGCACCACGGTTGGAGAGTGTTGATGGGAAACCTGCTTGGGCCCCACTTTCCCCCTTGGCTCAGCTTCCTTGCCTCTTCCTCTTCTACCCGAGTCTTCTCAGGGAGGATCTAGGGCTCTCAGTGGGCTGGGGACTCAACCCGGATCTGCCAGCCAAGTCCCAGGGCACAAACAGCCTGGTCTGCTGCTCTCTTCTAGGGACCATGGACTGTGCTCTCCTCTAGGGGCTTCATGGCTACTCTGTGCAATGACTCCACTCCTGGGCGGGGTCATGTTCTCAGACTATTGACCAGCAGGCACAAGGATCCATGCTCCTGAATCCCACTCAGCTCTGCCCAGGCATCTTAGGCCAGCCCTACTCGTTCTTTTCTACATCATCAATGCCTCTCCCACCTGATCCACAGCACCCTGAGCTATTCAATCCTTTGATGGGGTGGTCATCTCACACAAGGTGGAGCAAGTTAATTTAGGTCTAATAAACTGATAGGCTGCACCTGGGGAAGAGCCAGGCATTGAAGATGGAGCACAGCAGGGGAGGAACAGGTGGGGCTGGTATAAAGTCAGGAAGCTGGTAGCAGTAAGGGACTGCAGGGAAGCAGGCTGCAGTCACTCCCTGGAAGTAAAGAAGTGTGCTTGGGGTAATGGACATCAGTAGTCTGCAGTTACTCTCTAGAAGGAGGGAGTTTGGGCTGGTTCCCTTCTGAACCAGAAGCTGTAGGAAGGAGGCCAGGGAAATAGCACTAGGGTCTGGGAGCAAGCAGACCATAGCTACTATTAGATATAGGGTCCCTGGACTGGATCCTGGAGTAGGGGGTGAGCCCAGATTCTCTACCAGCCACATGGTCTGGACAGTGAAGGAAAGGCTGTCATTTTGGGTGGAGACACTTTGATACCTCGGAAGGGGAGGATGATAGTGACCTGGCCAGAGGGCTAAGTCCTGAAGACAGCGCCCCCTGCTTTGCAGAGAGAGAGGCTGCATGGCAGGTGAATGAGCAGCAGAAGAGGGTGACGGACCTGAAAAGAGCTGATCCCCAGAGCAGCCAAGAGGAGATGCCCTAGTGGTTAGTGAACCCCAAGACATCTACTCACACAGCTCTGCTGATGCTCCTCAATCCTGACCTGCAGCCCTCTGCTGTCCCGGCTCTGGGCTCTGCTGAAGTCCCTCCAACCTGACCTGCTGCACCTCAGACCACAGCAGTCCTTAAGTAGAGGCTTCAGTTCATGCTGGATTCTGGGAGGCTTTCATGCTGTGCCTGGTGCAAGCCCTATTAAATATTGCATCTTTGTGCTGGGAGTCATCTCAGGTCTCCCGAGGTGAGAGTCCATGCATGTACCCACTCTGCATCACAAATGTCCTTACTATGTAACAGCTGGACAGAGGTGTGAGCCAGACTTGGCAGCTTGTCCAGGTGCAGAGGAAATGGTGAATTCTCTGTCTCCATGCCAGCTCTCACTGCAGATGTTCCTGGACACTGCTTGGGAGCATGCGCATGCAGTAAAATCCACTGACTGCACAAACTAATAACTTCTGCAGCAGGGTTTGCTCAGGGCTGAAGTCCCAAGGTGCTGTAGTGTTTGATTTATGCCTAGGAGACACATTTCTTTACCACTTGCCCCCCGCCCCCTCTTTAGCCCTGTGCTGCTCTGCTCTCGGGCTCTGGAAATTAAGGTGACAAATCTATGCAGTGCAGCACGGCCCCTCGGAGCCACACAGCAACAGTGGGGAGAGAGCCAGCAGCATCCTTCCCCAAAGCTCAGGCCCCTGACCTACAGCTGGTGGAGAATCCCTGCTAACAATATAAGGACTATGACACACAGCAAGCAATTCTGATTCTGATGCACAGAGGTTTGTGGGAACACACTAGGATCCCTGTAGTGGCCCCTAAGGTTTTGGGGGACCTTTTAGATGGTCTGCAGGGCATCATGCATTTACAAGGCCTGGACTCCTTCTAATTCAGTTAAAGTGTGATACCAGCCGCTTTGAAGTCAATGGAAATTGTGGCTGTTTATGTCAGTGGAGCCTGGATTTCACCCTGGATCTGGTGATCTGAGGACTGGGGAGAATGTTATCTATGAAAACTCATGGTAATCGGGGGAGGTCCCGGATAACTGAAAAAAGGCTAATGTAGTACCCATCTTTTAGAAAGGGAAGAAGTGGGATCCGGGCAACTACAGGCCAGTCAGCCTCACCTCAGTGCCTGGAAAAATCATGGAGCAGGTCCTCAAGGAATCAATTCTGAAGCACTTGGAGGAGAGGAAAGTGAACAGGAACAGTCAGCATGGATTCACCAAGGGTAAGTCATGCCTGACTAACCTAACTGCCTTCTATGAGGAGATACTTGGGTCTGTGGATGAGGGGAAAGCAGTGGATGTGTTATTCGTTGATTTTAGCAAAGCTTTTGATACGGACTCCCACAGTATTCTTGCCGGCAAGTTAAAGAAGTATGGGCTGGATGAATGGACTATAAGGTGGATAGAAAGCTGGCTAGATCATCGGGCTGAATGGGTAGTGATCAATGGCTCCATGTCTAGTTGGCAGCCTGTTTCAAGCGGAGTGCCTCAAGGGTCGGTCCTGGGCCCGGTTTTGTTCAATATCTTCATTAATGATCTGGAAAATGGCATGGACTGCATTCTCAGCAAGTTTGCAGATGACACTAAACTGGGAGGAGCAGTAGATTTGCTGGAGGGTGGGGATAGGATACAGAGTGACCTAGACAAATTAGAGGACTGGGCCAAAAGAAACCTGATGAGATTCAATAAGGACAAGTGCAAAGTCCTGCACTTAGGATGGAAGAATCCCATTCACTGTTACAGACTAGGAATGGCTAGGAAGCAGTTCTGCAGAAAAGGACCTAGTGGTTACAGTGGACAAGAAGCTGGATATGAGTCGACAGTGTGCCCTTGTTGCCAAAAAAGCTAATGGCATTTTAGACTCTATAAGTAGGGGTATTGCCAGCAGATCGAGGGATGTGATCATTCCCCTCTATTAGGCATTGGTGAGGCCTCATCTGGAGTAGTGTGTCCAGTTTTGGGCCCCACACTACAAGAAGGATGTGGAAAAATTGGAAAGAGTCCAGCAGAGGGCAACAAAAATGATTAGGGGGCTAGAGCACATGACTTCTGAGGAGAGGCTGAGGGAACTGGGCTTATTTAGTCTGCAGAAGAGAAGAATGAGGGGGGATTTGATACCTGCTTTCAACTACCTGAAAGAGGGGTTCCAAAGAGGATGGATCTAGACTGTTCTCAGTGGTAGCAGATGACAGAACAAGGAATAATGGTCTCAAGTTGCAGTGGGGGAGGTTTAGGTTGGATATTAGGGAAAACTTTTTCACTAGGAGGGTAGTGAAGCACTGGAATGGGTTACCTAGGGAGGTGGTGGAATCTCTTTCCTTAGAGGTTTTTAAGGTCAGGCTTGACAAAGCCCTGGCTGGGATGATTTAGTTGGGCATTGGTCCTGGTTTGAGCAGGGGGTTGGACTAGATGACCTCCTCAGGTCCCTTCCAACCCTGATATTCTATGATTCTATGATATGTTGGTACGATTGTGGGTTTGCTCAGACTGGGAGTGCCTGAGAGCCGTTACCATCTGATGGGTGCCTGACACCTTGCATGAACCAAGTGATCTCAGTCCCACTGGGAGACATGGCCACAGCTCAGCCAGCCAGGCAAATGGCATGAAGCAGCGCTCTGCAGGGTGGGAGCAGCTGGAAGGGCAGAGACAATCAGTGTCCAGGTCCTCTCCCTCCCAAGGAGAACAGAAAAGCAGCTCTCAGAGACTGAGTGCAGAAGCCCAGTTAGCCTCAAGTCCACCTAGCCAGGCCAGTGCAGGGTTGTCCCCGCTGGGCAAGTCCCAGCATGGGGTCCATTCAAGCTCTGAATGCTCTCAAGCAGTGGGTGACCATTGCACAGCCAAGTGCAGTTGTGTCAGCATATATCCCCTTCCCTGAGCTCGGTCCCACCCTTAGCCATGGGACTGCACAGTCACCCTGCCTCAAGGTCTCCTGCCCGCAGACTGGCTGCTCGCACAGCCTCACTCCTGCATCCATTGAGTCAATGAAAATACCCCAGCTGCACATAGGCACCGTCTCCATGGGTGCTCTGGGGCTGGAGCACCCACCAAAAACAAAAAGTGGATGCTCAGCACCCACTAGCCACAGCAGTTAAGTGGCATTGCCAAACAGCTGATTGGAATGCCACCAAACAGCTGTTTAGTGGTTTGAGAAGGGCCTTGGGGGAGAGCAGAGACCAGTGAGCAGTGGGCAGAGGCCTTGGGGAGGATGCATGAAGAAACGCAGTGATTGTGGGGCCTTGGGGAAGATAGCAGAGTGGGGCAGGAAGAGATGGAGCAAAGGTGGGACCTTCCGGAAAGAGCAGAGTGGGGGTGGGGCCTCAGGGTGGAGTAGGGGTGTAGCACCCCTGGGGAAAAGTAAAAGTCGGTGCCTATGTCAGCTGGTGTCCAGGGTAGCTGAAGCAGGGGCTCAGTCAGAGTCCAGGTCTGGACAGACCTCAGCATTTTCTGCTCCAGGGAGGTAAATGGCAGGTGAGGGAGTCTGCCAGGCTCAGATCTGCTAGGGAGGAGCAGCTGAATGCGTAGAGAGAAAGGAGTGTGTATGGGGATGGAGGGATAGCACTGGGCTCTAATTCACTTGGGCTTACCCAGTCACAGCTATTGGCTAGTTCTGCTAAACACTGTTTCTAGCCAGACAGCCACAGCCTTCCAAGAGCTCGTCTCTCCCACTCTGTGCTGGGTCTGTGTACGCTGCTCCCAAACCCTGCTTTTACTGGGCACCAGCAATTCCACACCTTGATGCTTTATTTTAGTTTTTTTGTTGCCTATAAATTAAAATGAACCAGCTCAATATGAGGAAAGCTTTCAGCTATGGGTGGGTTCCAGAGTCGTGGCACATCCTGGCAGCCACCTCTGGCCCCATGGAACCCTCTGAATAGCCAGCTGCTACACTGTCAGAAGAAGAACCCAAAGATAAGAAAGGAAAATAACAAGGAGGGGTGGGCAGGGCTGTTGATCTCTGGGCGGGGCTATCTCTCACTGAGCTGGGCTGTTGATCCTGGGCTGTGCTATCTCCTATCAGGTAGGGCTGTGTACAGCTGAGTGGGGATTTCCACATCCAGGTGGCTTGCTGCAGACCAATACACAGTAGATCAGCTGCGTCTCTTCATCTAGTGAAATTAACTCCCTGCATTTGCTCAACACTTTTATTAAACGTTATCAATGCACAGCGGGGCGCATGCGGAGATGGCACTTCAGCCTCCACCAGCGCCAGCTGGAACATACAGTGCTGGCCCAGTGTGCCAGTGATGGGTGCAGACAGTGACATGGGGCAACCAAGAGGCCACAGTGACTGTCCCAGCTATTTTTAGGGGCTTGTCGTAGCTTGTTTTGACAGCTCAAAGAGAACATGTGGGCAGCTCTGATCTGATCCGTGCTACAGCTGCATTGCAGACCCATCTCTGCCTGATGCAATTGAATGGGGTTAGACCAGAGAAATTCCCTCAGCTGCAGAACTGTGCGGTGCAGTGACCTCCACCATCGGTAGGCCCTGGCTCCTCCCAATGTGGAGTGCCCACTCTATAGACAGCACAGGACAATAACAGCAGAGAAAGAGAGAGCAAGCTCTGGGCTCTGCAGGGAGACATGACCCAGCCTAGGGGACGGGGGGGCTGTGGCTAAGGGACTGGAGGGGACTCAGGAGATCTGGGTTTGGTGCTTGGTTCTGCCACAGAGTCCCTGTGGGAGTGTGGGCCAGTCATTTAATTTCTTCCCCTTCTGTAAAATAGGGTGAATGATCCTGCCTGTGTCTGGCTGATCCGCTGGCCTGTGAACTCTCAGGGGCAGGGGCTGTGTTTCACTCTGTGTCCGTGCAGCGTCCAGCATGATGGGGTCCTGATATTCTCTAGATGCTGCTGGACCATAGCAATGACTGTTACCCCATGGAGACATCCCAATATGTCCCTTACCCTGTCATTCTGTCTGCCCCACTGTACGATCTCTGGGACAGGGGCTTTCCTGCTACCTGTGCAGCCCCTCACATGCTTTGGGGGGGCTCTGGGAACCCCCAGGAAGGGCTGCCCTAACCCGTCATCTCAGTAGCCCTGCAGCGGGTCCCTGGACAGTGCAGTTGCTCCAGGCTGCCTCTGCAGAAGAGAGTCATCTCTGATAACAAGGGCTGGAACCCTGCAGGGCACTCGGCTCTGCATGGGGCTCAGGGCTAAGCCGGCCCAGGCTCTGTTCTCAGGCACAGAGTCTCTGGGCAGCTGCCACTCCACTGGCATCAGGGCACTACACTGCCCTTTCCCAACCAGCAGCACCCAGTGGGGGCAACACAGCAAATACACGACCAGGAGGGGCAGGGCCCATTCTACTGCACAGCTTCCTTTTTCCCTTTTGCTGCCCTCAGCCCCAAGGCATGTGCAGAGTCCAGAAGGGCTGACAGGTCTAATTACCCAACACCCAGCACAGGCTGGCAGTGAATGGGGGGGCAGTAGATGGGCTCTGCAGAGCTGCCCAGAGGATTCAGGGGGCCTGGGGCAAAGCAGGGGAGCGGACATAAAAAAGGCACTACCAGCTGCGGCGTTTGTACTCACCGGGCAGTGCTCCGAGTCTTCGGTGGCGGGTCCTTCACTCGCTCCGCGTCTTTGGCAGCACTGAAGGGCCTGATGCCGAAGTGCCGCCAAAGACCCGGCCCGCGGCCGGGTGAGTAAAAATTAAAAAGGCGCCTCTAGCCAGGAAAAGGATTCTCGGCTAGGGCTCGCAGGGCCCTTGCGGGGCCCGGGACCTGGGGCAAATTGCCTACTTGCTCCCCCTTTTGGGCGGTTCGGGGGCTTAGCAGGCTGGAATCCAGCTCTGGGCACCCTGAGAGCACAAAATGATGAGAGGGCACTGGTGGCTGGAGGTGGGGAAGCAGCACTAGTTTTAAAGGGCTGTGGGTCTCTGCAAGCGTGGGGCAGGAGCTGGCTTTCCAGGTGGAAGCAACTACCCCTGCACCTGGATAAACAGGGATGGTTCCTTGCCCACCCCCAACCCCACTTAGAGCCTGGTGCCAAACTCTCCCTCTGGCTCCCCTGGGGCGAGGTGTCTGCAGCGCTCTGCAGGGGGCCCTGTGGATAAAAACAGATGGGGCTCAGGGTGAGTCCTAGGAAGGGGCAGGGCCAGTAGTTTCCTCAGGAATTGAAATTAGGGGGGTGTGTTTGAATTTACAGGGGGGGTGTCAGGGCCAATGAGATATATAAAAGAGATATGAATAAAGTAAATGTTTTGTTAGGATAATGCAAATTTAACATAAGGTTAATGCAAGTCACACATAACAGGTCTAGATTTCTAAAAAATGTATAATTTTTTAAAAAAATGTATTTAATTTAAATTGACTTTTGAAAAGTAAGCCATCATGGGATAAGAGGGAAGTCCTCTCATGGATCAGTAACTGGTTAAAATATGGGAAACAAAGGGTAGGAATAAATGATCAGTTTTCAGAATGGAGAGAGATAAATAGTGGTATCCCTGAGGGGTTGGTACTGGGACCATTACTGTTCAACATATTCATAAATGATCTGGAAAAATGGGTAAACAGTGGGGTGACAACATTTTCAGATGATACAAAACTATTCAAGATAGTTAAGTCCCAGGCAGACTGTGAAGAGTTACAAAGGGATCTCTCAAAACTAGGAGATTGGGCAACAGAATGGCAGATGAAATTCAATGTTGATAAATGCAAAGTAATGCACATTGGAAAACAATCTCAACTATACATACAAAATGAAGGCGTCTGAATTAACTGTTGCCACTCAAGAAAGAGATCTTGGGAGTCATTGTGGATAGTTGTCTGAAAACATCCACTCAATGTGCAGCGGCAGCGGCAGCCAAAAAAGCAAACAGAATGTTGGGAATCATTAAGAAAGGGATAGATAATAAGACAGAAAATATCATATTGCCTCTATATATATCCATGGTATGTGTACACCTTGAATACTGTGCAGATCTCGTCACCCCATCCCAAAAGAGAGATATTGGAAATGGAAAAGGTACAGAGATGGGCAACTGAAATGATTAGGGGTATGAAACAGGAGGAGAAATTAAAATGACTGGGAATTTTAAGCTTAGAAAAGAGATGACTAAGGGGGGATATGATAGAGGTCAATCAGCACAGGCTAAGTACAGTTTTACTGACCTTTACTCATACAATAAGAACAACATTTCATTTCCCACCCAACACTCCCCGCATTCAAGTGATTTGTAACCCAACCCCAGCCAAAATTTATCACTTGGGCAACACAGCTCTGTTTGCTGGATACCTAGGTAGATTAGGTGTGAATGTAAGTACAATCTGGTCCTGAAGCCTTTCCCCCCAGCCTCCAGCTCATCACTAGCTGTCAGGGAGAGCTCATTTAGACTTTGCTTACAAATCATCATTTGAAATTATTACGTTGGCCAACATCACTGAAATGAATGCACTGACATTGTCATAAAAAACAACAGCTGTATAAGGAAGCTAGTCTATGTTCATACTTTTGAAATCTATTATACTTTTTCAGATCTATGTATTTTATCATACACTGTATATGCTTTTAAAGTGTGTATTAATGTTTCAATTTCAATTCAAATTTCCAAACAGTCACTAAATTGGCATGTTTCAGAGTAGCAGCCGTGTTAGTCTGTATCCGCAAAAAGAACCGGAGTACGTGTGGCACCTTAGACACTAACACATTTGTTTGAGCATAAGCTTTCATGGGCTACAGCCCAATTCATTGGATGCATAGAATAGAACATATAGTGAGGAGATATATATATATATACATACAGAGAACATGAAAAGGTGGCCAACTCTAAAAGGCTAATTAATTAAGATGAGCTATTCTCAGCAGAAGAAAAAAAACTTTTGCAGTGATCATCAAGATGACCCATTTAAGATAGTTTGATAAGAAGGTGTGAGGATACATAACATGGGGAAATAGATTCAATGTGTGTAATGGCTCAGCCATTCCCAATCTCTATTTAAGCCTAAATCGATTGTATCTAGTTTGCATATTAATTCAAGTTCAGCTGTTTCTCGTTGGCGTTTGTTTTTGAAGCTTTTCTGTTGCAAAATTGCCACCTTTAAATCTGTTACTGAATGGCCAGAGAGGTTGAAGTGTTCTCCTACTGGTGTTTGAATGTTATAATTCTCAATGTTTGATTTGCGTCCCATTTATTCTTTTGCATAGAGACTGTCTGGTTTGGCCAATGTACTTGGCAGAGGAGCATTGCTGGCACATGATGACATATATCACATTGGTAGATGTGCAGGTGAATGAGCCCCTGATGGCATGGTTGATGTGATTAGGTCCTATGATCATATCATTTGAATAGATATGTGGACAGAGTTGGCATTGGGCTTTGTTGCAAGCATAGGTTACTGGGTTAGTGTTTTTGTTCTGTGGTGTGTGGTTGCTGGTAAGTATTTGCTTCAGGTTGCGGGGGCTGTCTGTAAGCGAGGACAGGTCTGTCTCCCAAGATCTGAGAGAGTGAGGGATCATCTTTCAGGATAGGTTGTAGATCTTTGATGATGCGCTGGAGAGGTTTTAGTTGGGGGCTAGTGGCGTTCTGTTATTTTCTATGTTGGGCCTGTCTTGTAGTAGGTGATTTCTGGGTACTCTTCTGGCTCTGTCAATCTGTTTTTTCACTTCAGCAGGTGGGCATTGTAGTTTTAAGAATGCTTGCTAGAGATCCTGTAGGTGTTTGTCTCTGTCTGAGGGATTGGAGCAAATTCAGTTGTAACTTAGAGCTTGGCTGAAGACAGTGGATCGTGTGGTGTGTCCTGGATGGAAGCTGGAGGCATATAGGTAAGTACAGTGATCAGTAGGTTTCTGGTATAGGCAGTGTTTATGTGACCATCACTTATCAGCACAGTAGTGTCAAGAAAATGGTTCGCTTGTGTGGATTGGTCTAGGCTGAGGTTGATGGTGGGAGGGAAATTGTTGAAATCATGGTAGAATTCCTCAAGGGCTTCTTTTCCATGGGTCCAGATGAAGATGTCATCAGTGTAGAATAGGGGCATTAGGGGACGAGAGCTAAGGAAGCATTGTTCTAAGTCAGCCATAAAAATGTTGGCATATTATGGGGCCATGCGGGTACCCATAGCAGTGCTGCTGACTTGAAGGTATATATTGTCCCTGTCATGGTATAAACCCCCATTCTGAACCTTAGTGTCCAAAAGATGGGGTACCAGCATGAATTTCTCTAAGCTCAATTACCAGCTTAGAACTTGTAGTGCTGCCACCAACTAGGAATTCCAGTGCCTGGTACACTCTGGTCCCCCCAAAACCTTGCCCGGGGACCCACAAGACCCAGTCCCTCTGGATCTTAACACAAGGAAAGTAAACCCTTTCCCTCACCGTTGCCTCTCCCAGGCTTCCCCTCCCTGGGTTACCCTGGAAGATTACTGTGATTCAAACTCCTTGAATCTTAAAACAGAGAGGAAAATCCACCTTCCCCCCTCCTTCTCTCTCCCCCTCCCAGAGTCTCCCTGAGAGAGAAGTAATCCTAACACAGAGAGAAAATTAACCTTTCTCTCCCCCTTCCCTCCTTTCTCCCCACCAATTCCCTGGTGGATCCAGACCCAGTCCACTGGGGTCTCACCAGAATAAAAAAACAATTAGGTTCTTAAACAAGAAAATCTTTTAATTTAAGAAAGAAAAAATAGTAAAAATTGACTTTGTAGATTTAAGATGGAATATGTTACAGGGTCTTTCAGCTGTAGACACTGGGAATACCATCCCAGCCTAAGTATACAAGTACAAATTAAAATCTTTTCAGCAAAATACAAATTTGAACTCCTTCTAGCCAAATACACATTTGCAAATAAAGAAAACAAACATAAGCCTAACTCGCCTTATCACCTAGTACTTACTATTTTGAATCTGTATGAACCTGTATCAGGGAGATTGGAGAGAAACCTGGCTGCACATCTGGTCACTCTCAGAACCCAGAGAGAACAACAACCAAACACTAACAGCACACACAAAGCTTTCCCTCCCTCAAGATTTGAAAGTATCCTGTCCCCTGATTGGTCCTCTGGTCAGGTGACAGCCAAGCTCACTGATCTTGTTAACCCTTTACAGGCAAAAGAGACATAAAGTACTTCTGCTCTATTAACGCCCACTATCTGTTTATGACAGTCCTCAAATGTGAAATAGTTGTGGGTGAGGACAAAGTCGCAAAGTTCAGCCGCCAGGTTTTACATGTAACTAGTTCACAAAACTGGGGGAGGGTGTTGGGGAAATTCAGGGGGAGTGTACACCCCCCTTAGGGGGGGTGTAGGGAAATCACTGGGCAGGGCAGGGCTGGCCCATGAACCAGTGTTTACTCAGGGGCAGTTTTATGGCCTCAGAGACTTTCCACACTGCCTGTACAACTCATTGTGGGGGGAAAGGCTAACGGTACAGCTGTACAACCTGTACTGCCTGTACAACTCATTGTGAAAGGGAAAGGCTAACGGTACAGCCACCTATAAATAGCTCAGCCTGCCTGCACCCACCCAGCCTGCTTGGGAGTCAAGCAGAGACACCAATCACCTGCTCCCCACGCATGGCCCCTTAGCGACCCAGCCAGGCTCTGCGAGATGTCGCTCCACAGTCTGAGCTTCCCCTGGCCCTGAGTCGCTGGATCTGCCCCATGCCACCAATGGCTGTTGCAGTGCAGAGATCCTGGCGCTCAGCACCTTGCCAGACCCAGAAATATACACGGACACAGCTGGAGCCTTTGCAGGTCACCCAGTGCCTGGGCTTGGGGAAGAGGCTTTCAGCCACCTTTGTGCCTCCCTCATCCCGAGCCTGGCCCCTGGATAGGTTAGTTGGATCTCAGGGCTAATCTGACACACTGAGACTCGGCCAAGATAGCTGAGGGACAGAGCATGCAAAGAACCATCATCCTCCGCTGGCCTCTCCCTTGGTCTGCCCCTTGCTAGGAGGCAGGGGAGAGCCCTTATGCCAGCCTGGAACCTCACACTGGGGGCATCCCCTAGGGGACACTTCCACCTGCAGACTGCTCAAGGGGTGTTAGAGAAACCCAACACTTTCTGAAGAGGAGGGAGATAGTTTGACTCTGCCCACTTCTGATGCTGTCCCCACCCAGCCTGCATTTGGGAGCACGCCTGCTAGGGGTCTCCAGGCTACAGTCTGCCTCGATGCCCCCTGCGTGGACCTCACTTGCAGGCTTCAGGCGGTAGAGAGACAGGACTGCCTAGGGAGGAGTACTGCAGAAGAGATCTGGGGGTCAGAGTGTATCACAAGCTAAATATGAGTCAACAGTGTTACACTGTTATTCAGAAATGATCTCGAGAAAGAGGTAAACAGTGAGCTGGCAAAGTTTGCAGATGATACTAAACTACTCAAGATAGTTAAGACCAAAGCAGATTGTGAAGAACTTCAAAAAGATCTCACAAAACTAAGTGATTGAGCAACAAAATGGCAAATGAATTTTAATGTGGATAAATGTAAAGTAATGCCCATTGGAAAAAATAATCCCAACTATACATACAATATGATGGGGGCTACTTTAGCTACAACGAGTCAGGAAAAAGATCTTGGTGCCATCGTGGATAGTTCTCTGAAGATGTCCACGCAGTGTGCAGAGGTGGTCAAAAAAGCAAACAAGATGTTAGGAATCATTAAAAAGGGGATAGAGAATAAGACTGAGAATATATTATTGCCCTTACATAAATCCATGGTACGCCCACATCTCGAATACTGTGTACAGATGTGGTCTCCTCACCTCATAAAAGATATTCTAGCACTAGAAAAGGTTCAGAAAAGGGCAACTAAAATGATTAGGGGTTTGGAGAGGGTCCCATATGAGGAAAAATTAAAGAGGCTAGGCCTCTTCAGCTTGGAAAAGAGGAGACTAAGGGGGGATATGATAGAGGTATATAAAATCATGAGTGATGTAGAGAAAGTGGATAAGGAAAAGTTATTTACTTATTCCCATAATACAAGAACTAGGGGTCACCAAACGAAATTAATAGGTAGCAGGTTTAAAACAAATAAAAGAAAGTTAACTTGTGGAACTCCTTACCTGAGGAGGTTGTGAAGGCTGGGACTATAACAAAGTTTAAAAGGGAACTGGATAAATTCATGGTGGCTAAGTCCATAAATGGCTATTAGCCAGGAAGAGTAAAGAATGGTGTCCCTAGCCTCTGTTCATCAGAGGATGGAGATGGATGGCAGGAGAGAGATCACATGATCATTGCCTGTTAGCTTCACTCCCTCTGGGGCACCTGGCATTGGCCACTGTCGGTAGACAGATACCGGGCTAGATGGAACTTTGGTCTGACCCGGTACGGCCGTTCTTATGTTCTTACTGTTGCAAAAAAAGCAAATATCGTTCTGGGATGTATTAGCAGGAGTGTTGTAAGCAAGACACAAGAAGTAATTTGTCTGCTCTACTCCGCGCTGCTAAGCCCTCAGCTGGAGTATTATGTCCAGTTCTGGGGACTATACTTCAGGAAAGATGTGGACACACTGGAGAAAGTCTAAAGGAGAACAACAAAAATGTTTAAAGTCTAGAAAACTTGAGCTATGAGGAAAGTTTGAAAAACTTGGGTTTGTTTAATCTGGAAAAGAGAAGACTGAGGGGGGACATGATAAGTCTTCAGGTACATAAAAGGAGGAGGGTGAAAAAATGTTCTCATTAACCTCTGAGGACCTTGCAGCAAGGGAGGTTTCGATTGGATATTAAGAAAAATTTCCTAACTGTCAGAGTGATTAAGCACTGGAACAAATTGCCCAGGGAGATTGTTAGCCAAACACACATCAGGGATGGTCTAGATAAAACTTAGCCTTGGCTCAGCCCTCTCGAGGCCCCTTCCACTTCTATGATTCTGTGGCTGATGCTGGGTATCTGGGTGGGCTAATGAGTCCCAAGCACTGAGAACCTGGGTCTCAGGGAGGTGCCAGAGGGGCAGCTGCAGAGGGCATACTCCTCTGCTCATACGTGCCGGGCTATTTCAGTTTGGTGAGATTCCCAGCCCTGGGAGTGCCACACCGAGGCCAAGTGAGAAAACATTTGGAGACCAGGAATAAAACTCCAGAAGACTCTCCATGAGAAAAATGCTGAGGGGAAGGGCAGCAGCTGTCAGTGCCCTGAGCTGAGCCAGACTTCATACAGGCATCTGCGGTGCTGCTGCCCCACAGCTCTGCGAATCCCTCTCAGCCATGAGCGGCAGTCCCCACTAGCCCAGCCCTGGCTTCCCCATACCCAGCTGTGCTGATACCCCTCAGTAATGACCTGCTACCTCTTCTTCTCAACTCCTGCTATGGGACTGAGCCGGGGAAAGTGACCCCATATGGGGCCCGCCAATGAAACCTCCCCCTGGTGCCTCATGCAGTTTCCCATGCTGCAGTGACATGGTGCAGGCTCCAAGGGTGCTGCCTTGACAAAGACTCCGGGCCAGGTTCTCCATTCCAGCCTGGCCCATTTGCTCCACTTTGCCAGCACAGAGCACAGCACCACCTCAGGGCAGATCCTCCTGACTTACAGAGAATTCCCCCGGGGCACATACCAGAGTATTATTTCTGTGCTACCCGGTTCCGGCCAGTCTTCCAATGCAAGGGCAGTCCTTCAAAGAGGGGGCCTGGCCTCTGGGTGCCGACTATTCCCACCGACCAGCGTAGCTGCTTGGGGCCCTAGGGAGCCAGGTGCAAGTCAGAGGAACCCGAAGGCCCTTAGGATGGGCCCAAGGGGCTGCCATGCAGAGCCATCTCTGCTTTCTCTGCTAGGTGCAGCATGGGCAGGACAGTGGGATCCAGGGGCAGTGGGGTCAGGTTAGCGGCTCTGGCTGGGGAGGTCGGGGAGCAGGAGAGCAGCATGTTGGTGAGTCCAGAGGGGTTCAGCTACCCTGAGATCTCCAGGCTACTGCAGCTCCCAGCTCCTTCCTGGCAGATCCCACCATGTCCTGGCAGCCTAGGTCCATTGTCCTGGGAAATGGGGATGTCCTCTCCATGGGACCCTTGAAAATGGTCTCCACAGCCTGTCTCCTCCTGCTTGGACACTGGGCTGCTGGGACAGCTGGCACTTGTCAAGTCCCTCCCCTCAGGTTAGAGAAAGTTTAATCAGGTGGGTGCTGGACACCCCAGCCAAGGTGTGGCAAGCCAGGGGGAGCTAGCCATAGGCAACTGCCCAGAGCCATCCTCTTCTTCGTTAGCCCTTAAAACTCCTGTGCCTCACAGGCCTTGTTAATGGTGGGTTAACTCACAGGCCTATGGGCCCTGACCAATTTGCCCCTTCCCCCGGAGCACTGGAACCCGGGTAGAAGTGAGGGGACAACTGGCGCTAGAACTGTGGCCCTGTCCCCTGCTCCTCATCTTTCCTGGCCCCAGCGCAGGCCAGAATCCAGAAGGCTGGAGCCAGAGCCAGGCAGTGGTAAGAGCTGCCAGGGATCCCAGGCCACTGTGGGGAGCCCCAGTCCCTCTACCTGCCCTGGGCAGGGGCTGGGGTGCCCGAGAGCAGCCCTTGGCTTGGGTCCCTGCCCCAAAGGTCATGCTGCTGCTGTTGGGACCCAGGGCAGGGGTTCCAGTCTAGCCTCCTGCCCCCTCCCTTGGGTCTCCAGACATGCTCTGTGGGGAGAGGAGACCCTGCCCCAGCTGGGAGGCAGCAGGGAGCCCCAGGAAGGTCACAGGCAGCAAGGAGCTGGGCAGGAAAGGCTCCTCCAGTGCAGCTCCTGCTACTACGGGCCCAGCCTCACTGGCTGCCGAACTCTACTTGGGCTCGCTCAGTACCTGTGCCTGGCTGCCCCCGGAGACAGGCTGCCCCTGTGGCTACCTGGGCTTTGTGCCTGAGGCAGCAACCACATGCAGCATCACTCTTCCTGTTGCCTCTGACCTGGGGCTTCCAGTTTGGGGGAGCAATGCCCCCACTGCTCTCCCCAAACTACTCCCATGTCGCTGCTGCTTCACACCTGCCCAAGGCTACTAGGTTCATGTTACAAAGTGAGCAGGCATTACCCTCCCACTTTTAAAAGTAGGGGAAGCCATGGCTTCCCCCGCCCCTTCTGGTTCTGGAGGCCCAAATGTTCTTTGTGCCTAGGGCCCCAATAAATCTTAATCCAGCTCTGGGCCCTGTCCAGGGTACTCCCAACAGCTTGTGGTTAAAGAGCATGACTGGATCTTTATTCCTGGCTCTGGGTCTAGAGCAGGGGGCTGGGAATCAGGACTCCTGGGTTCCAGTCCCAGGCTCTGCCATTGACTTTCTGGGTGACCTGGAGTGAGTGCTTTTGTCTTGCTGTACCTCGGTTTCCCCTCTGTAAAATGGGGACAGTGAGTGACCTCCGTGCAGGGGCTGGGTTGGAGACACTGGAGACAGTTGGGAGGTGAGCAATGAGCTGCTCCACCCACCCCCCCTCAGCCAGGTCCCTCACAGGGCTGACCAAGGTTTGCTTGGGACCCTGTTGCTCTGGTTACCAGCCTAGCCAGCTGATGACTCAGCAGGTGATTCCCCCCACTGTGATGATGTAACATTTTCCACAGGGCCCACAGGCAGCCCTGGATTGGAGTGTGGCCCACACAGGCCCTGCCACCGCCATAGGGAGATGCTGCAGGTCTGCACCAGCAGGAAAGGCCAGTGAGAGCAGTGGAGGGGAAACACTCACACGCCCTGGTATGAGCCCTGTCTCCCATGCACCCTGGTGTGAGCCCCAGCCCCCATGCATGCTGGTGTGAGCCCTGGTCTGAGCCCCACCTTCCACACACCCTGGTGTAAGCCCCGGCCCTCATGCACCCTGGTGTGAGCCCTGCCCCCCACGTGCCCTGCTGTGAGCCTCGATAATCATGTGACCTAGTGTGAGCCCTGGCCCCCATGCCCTGAGTGGGGTTGGATGCCAGTGGGGCTGGCTCTGGGCTTGGGTTATCCAGGACCACTTGTCCATCCAGGAACAAAACAGTTCCCAACCCTGTGTCCCCGCAGCCCCTGCTAGCCTCACTTTCTGACTGCTCAGTCCCTGGCCCATGGGGCTTAGGGGGGCATTAGTCTGGCAGCTCTGGGGCTGTCAGGCCAGAGAGCAGCAGCATGCGCTAACCCCCACAGGCTAGTTTGCCAGTCTCTGCCCTGAAGGGGCATGCTCGGGAGGCCCAGGGGAAGTCTGTCCCCAAACCCCTAGCAGCGAGGGGCCGGAGATAAGTGTGCCATATGTGAGACAGGACCTGTGCTGGAATAAGGCACCCAGACTGTGGTAGGAACGTCCCCAGAACAGACGGGCCCTGTGGCCAGTTACAGTTGGGAGAGTGATTTAACAAGGTAAATATGTCCCCTAGGATCTGGGCTGAGCCCCAGCAGACTCAGGTCACGGAGATGGCAGTGCCTGTGGATCACTCTGAACTGGCTGGTGCCAGGCACAGGCAGCATGAGCTAGCCTACTGCCTGGGTGGTGCCTTGGCTTGGCCCCACCTGGGGATACAGGAAGGAGCCAAAAGCAATCAAGAACTTTGTGGTTCTCTAGGGTGCTGTTTGGCACTGAGCCAAGTGCAGGGGGTAAGCATGCTGAGGCTGGCACAGCTCTGGGATCCCAGATCAGCTGCCTACCGGGCCTGGGAACTTCCCTGTGCTTCATGTCAGTGCGCAGGGAGAGGCTGCTCAGTGCCTGCTGTCGAGCTGCAGCTGCGGGGCTGTCTGGTGCTGCAGTGGAGCACCTCACAGAACAGAGAGTTCTGTGAGCTCCTGTATGGTGCCTGAGCTGCATTCCTGAGCATGGTCTGGCTCAGCATGGTATGGATCCACGGCCTGGAGCTTGAATGGCTGCAGTCTGTGGTTGAGCCATAGGATAACACTAGCCTGGCATTGCTAGGGCTTCCCGTGAGCCAGCATGGGCTACTGCCCAGAGAACAGAGCAGGGAGCCAGGATTCCTGGGATCTGTCACTGACTCCCTGTCTGTGCTGAGCCCTGAGGTGTCCACATTGGTTGTTCTGGCTAAGGACCCTGCATTACGTTGGCAGATGGCGTAATTAGTGACCTGGCTGAGGAGAGGTATCTGGGAGCCACAGGGTGTCAAAACCCCACCCCAGTCAGCTGAGCCAGCTGCCTCTGTTTACTAAACAGACATGGACTA
Source organism: Gopherus flavomarginatus (assembly GCF_025201925.1). Classification (NCBI taxonomy): domain Eukaryota; kingdom Metazoa; phylum Chordata; order Testudines; family Testudinidae; genus Gopherus; species Gopherus flavomarginatus. The sequence goes on from NC_066624.1 coordinate 54,087,031, forward strand.
GCCAGGGGACTATGGGTCAAGTCTGAAGAACATCAGCCAAGCCATCCCTGCTGCTGCCCTGGGCTGCAGCCAGCACTTGTATTCTGCTGCCTCCCATGTATGTCTCCCATGTGAACAGCCTCTCCCCCAAGAGGGCGGGCGGGATGAACTGTACAATAGGCTAATTGGCCCCCAGCTACAATGGGTAGAGTCCCCTCTTGACACTGGCTGTTTGCAAACAGCAGGAAGAACAGCCTTAGCCCTGGCAAAAGGTACCGTCTGGAAAGCCTGGAGTAGTAGAGTCCCCTGTGCAACTCCAGAACCTGGCCAACAAAGCGCCACACAGGGGAGAGCCTTTCCTATACCTGTCCAGGCTCATGCTAGCAGCTGGGCGCCTGCCCATGGCAGCAGAGCCCCTGAGCAGCCATCACATTGCCCTAGTGCCTTGCTCCAGCTCCTGAGTCCCCCTCATCCCATGGGAGGGGCCAGGGGACAATGTGGGAGCTCCTGCACCTGCCTACATTGCAGCTTCCACCTGCCAGCACTATGGCACTGCCCAGCTGAGGAGTGATGCCTCAGCTGTTTGCTAGGGCAGACACAAGCTCTGGTTCCCCTGGGATTCAAGGTGAGCAAAGTGTGATATCACACGCACACACACACCCCAGCAAAGCAAAGCCATCTCCAGGCTAGGCTCCCCACAGAGTTTCCCACCATTGCTACAGCCACCTGCTCCCAGCCGCTCTGAGCAGGGCGAGGCCACACGGGACTCAGAAAGCCAGACCCAGTCCAGAGTACTGCACCCACTGTCACTATGAGCGCCCAGGGATAGCAACCAGGGGAATGCAGGCTCTGAGCTTTGCTGCTGTGACCTGCACTACCGCTACCGCAGAGTGTCGCCTGTGCCCCTCTTGTGACTGGCCAGCGGATAGGGGTTTAGGAGCCCCCTGCGGCTCCACTCAGCCAACTGACCCTTAGCCCCAGTGCCCAGCAGCCAAGCGTGGTGCAGCAGATCATGCTTTCAGATCCAGAGACCTGTGGGTCCAAGCCCTCCACGCAACCCACTTGAGGCTGCAGGGAGAGTCCACTAGACCGGCTCGTCCAGGCTGGCAGGATGGCTGTTCTGAACATCTGTGAGATGCCCGTTCTCAGACCGCAGACGAATCCCTGGCCTACAGGAGACAGTGCTGTATAGGTCTCCCTCGCTGCAGACACAGAGAGCTTCCTGGAGGAGGCAGCCAACAGACTGTCCCTGCCTCTGTCAGCTGAGACGGTCAAGGTCATCTGGAGCAGGAGCCAGAGCAGCCGTTCCAGTGGAGGAGGTGTTGTGTGCAGATATTATAAAGGTATTAATGTGACTCTAAAATTTTCCAACATTGAACAGTGTTGAACAAGGTTTGGGTCTGGTTCACAGAGATCTCTGCCTGCGTAATCCCCCAGCCAACACATCATTAACAGCCTTTGAACCCTTTACTACAGATACAGGAAAGAAGGTAACAAAGCCTTTGAAATGTCAAGTATTGAGTGTGGTTTTCATTCTACCAACATCCCTCGTTCCCCTTCCCTTCAGCTGTAGAGAGCTTTTAAAAGGAAACCTCCTTGTCGGACAGTCTTAGATGGCATCGAAGGTGGTAATAACTGTGCCTTTGGGGCAGCTGTTGTTTAAGTTTGATCTCGTTTCCTAGAAGACCGATGTAACGAACTGGGACTGTTCTTACTGTGGTCTGTGAATGCTGAGGGAGGGTGGGGGTGTTGGCCTGGGAGGATGATCTGCATTGGGGGATGGGAAACTGGTTGTAGAGAGAATACCTGAGCATGTAAGGTAAGAACCCAGAAAGGGGTTAGAGGCCAGGTGACACCTCTGCCCGGAAAGCTGAACAAAGGCTGGAGAGTGAGAGGAGTTTCAGGAGGTGGCTGGGGAATGGAGGGAAGCACAGATAGGGCTCTGAGCCCCCAAGGGGGCTTTGATGCTCCTGGGACCCCAAGATGGACCTAACTGGGAGGATCCTGTTGTCTGTGCCTGCAAAATCTGTCTTGGAATGTGTTCCTGTTGTCTAAATAAACCTTCTGTTTTACTGGCTGGCTGAGAGTCACAGTGAATCGCAGGAAACCGGGGGTGCAGGGCCCTGACTCCCCCACACTCCGTGACAACCAAACAAGACAAACACACACAAAAGGGGAGAGGAAAGAGCGGCAAAGAGACAAAATGCAGTTTCTGCCTCTGATGTCGATTTTCCCTTGCAGCCTCGCTGCTGGAAAAATAGAGGCCCAGCCCATGGTCTGATCAGCCAGTCTGAGACCTGGCAAACTCGTACCAGCATTGGCAGGTTAGCTGCCTCTCTGGTCATAGGCTTACAGCCATATGGCAGAATATACTGTCTTGGCCAGCTAAGCCAGACAGAAGGCAAAAGGAGCGAGAGGAAAGAGGTGAAATAAGGTAGGGAAGGAAAAAGAACCGTGTGTGTGTATGTGAAGGGGGAGGGGGAACAAAGTCTCACATCCCAGATAGTGTTGGGGATTTGGCCAGAGCAGGGGGTGGGGATGGGGGTGGGGAGGGACCTGACAGCTCAGAGTTAGATGCAGAAAGTCTGGGGCCCCAGGAGCTGGGGATGTGGGGGAGGTGGGGGTGTCCTGACAGCTCAGAGTTAGATACAAATGGTCTGCGGCGGGGAGGGGGCAGCCATGATAAAGAAACTCACTCCAAGAGCTAGTTTTTATCCCCAGTCTCTCTCTAACACCCAAAGGGAGTGATAGGTGGAACAGCCCAACCCCTCATTATTTTGTTCACCAATGAGGCCTAATTTCACCCCAATTTTGGGTCACTGATTTCTGGTTCCTCACTTTTCGTGTTTACCAGCCATGATCTTCGCCCAGCCCTTGAGTCCCAGCAGTGCTGTTTGGACTCAGGTCGTCTGTCCATTTTGCTTTGACACCTTTCCCCATCCCCATGGACGGGCCTCAGTTCTTGAGACTCTCTGTGAACTTTCACTCACTTCCCGCAGCTGAGCCCACAGTGAGAGTCAATCTATAGCCCCAATTATCAGAGCAGAGACCAGGTCCCAGGACCATCGGCCCCTCCCAGCCACTCCTAAAGGCCCTTGAAACCGTCCCTGCCCAGAGCCATGCGGTGGTGCCAGGGAGTTATATCCCCTGCATCCAACATGCCCCAGTCGCTTCCCAGCATCCTCAGCTGGGCATGTGTCCCCCACCCTGCCCCACTGAGGGGTCGATGACTGTGTGGCCAGGGTTGTCGGGCCTGGGTTGGTACTGTCTCCCCCATGTGCTAGGATGAGGCTGTGCCTTTGGCATTCCCCTGCCGATCACTGGCTGCATTCTTCCAGCACTGCAGGGTTAGCAAGTGACCTAAATCCACCTGCCCTGCTGGGCTGCATGCCACGGGGAGCTATGCAAACACGGAGCAGACTCAGGCAGGACTAGTTATATAAGCAGTGTTGACAAAGTGCGGTTCCCCCTCCGGGAATCTCCCTTCACTCAAGGCAGATTAACAAACCAACCTAAGGGAACAGCAGGAGGGGCCTGTCCCTGTGATTACCTCTTGTACTAACGAGGACAGGCTAGCATACACCAATCAGACCCACCGATCTGCGTGGCAGCCCGATTCCAGGCTCTGCCAGTGCGGTGGTGGTTCTGGAGCAGTCCTTGACTGTAAGCTGTTGCTGACTGAATGGATCAGAGAGTCCAGCCCTGAGCCAGGAGAGGGATGACCCAAGGGGTGGGAGTGGGAGTGGGTATGTGCACTTAGGAGTGGGGCCTCAGTATGGCTGAGAGGGGTGAGTGTGGCTAGGGAGCTACCCTGAGACTCAGGAGATGGGGCTTCTATTCCTGCTGTACCCTGCATGTCCTGAGCAAGGCACTGCCTCTTGTCTGGTGCCTCAGTTTCCCCTTGTACATGGGGATAACCCTTCTCTCCCACACAGACCATGGGAGGCTGAAACTGATTAATGACTGGGAGGTGCCCAGGGACTATGGGGATAAGCAAAAAGTGTACGTGTGCATGCACACACACACACATACACACTCTCTCTCTCTCCTACCCCCCCTGCTCGGGCACATGTGTGCACATTCATATCTATCCCCTACTAGGGAACACATGTGAAGACACACATACACATACCTGACTACCCCTCTACTCAGGCATATGTGTGTACACTCACACACATGCCTACCTCCTACTCAGGCACACCTGTGCATGCTCACATATATACATGCCTAGCCTACCCCCACTCATGCACACACATGCAAACTCAGATATACACATGCTACCCCCCACTCAGGCACATACATGCACACTCCAACACACACACACGCCTCCCCCCTGCTCCAGCTCACACATGCACACCCAAATGCACCTGCATGCAGAGGCTGCTGCAGTGCATGGGGCAGCTCTCCTGGCACCTGGTCTCACTCTGTGGTGTCTCAGTAGTTCCTCTGAATGTGGCATGTTCACATCACCCCACACGAGCACGTCCCTGGTGTGGGTGTGAAAGTGGCCTGGCCTGTGATGATGCTGCAGTGGGGGCAGGGGAGGGAAATGCCAGCAAATCAGAGATGAGCCACAGAACCCTCTAAGATGGGCACCCAGTGGCTTCGCCCAATGCCCAGCATGCCTGGCTCAGTGTGTGACAGCCAAGGGAAGCCCCTCCATGCATTGCCCTCTGTCAGTGTGGGTGGGGTTATGGTTCTTGTGGCTCCTGGGGACTCCTCCAGTGGAAGCAGAGACCACAGTTGCAGATGAAAGAGCAGGAGGGCCCAGCAAACACTTGGGGTCAGAGCGACTTGTGGTAGCCCCCAGGGAATCCCACCAGGGAAAGGTCTGGGTCCAAGAGCCAGGCCACGCATGTATGGATATATGGATGTGACCCTGCATGGGGGAGGATATCTATGACTGTGTCCATATGTACATGTGTATGTGAGTGTGAGAGGTGTGTCCATTTGGCTGTATGTGTGAATAGGTGTGTGGGATGCATACATGTACGAGTGCATGCGGCTCTGTGTGTGGGTGTGTGTACACACATATGGCTATGCGTGTTTCACTTTCCGTGTCCAGCCCTGTGTAACGAGGTGCATGTAAATGAGTGCTCCCATGACCCTTGGCACTACCCCATCTGTGGCTAAGGCCCTGGCTTGTCTGTGGACTGGTGGGCGGAGCAGGAGTAGGAGCTGTCTAAGGACCAGAGCCCGTCCCAGGCTGAGAACAGCTGCTGGAAAGTGCCCCCAGTGACTATTTGAGCTGCTAATCACACACACAAGGGAGAAGTAAAGAATAATAAGCTGTTTTTGGATCAGTGCTAAGTGGTTTGGGCACAAAGCCAGCACCCATGGTGAATGTCAGCCCCTGGACAGAGCATGGAATTAATGTCCTGGCAGTGTCACTCAGGGCCGTCCTTAGGCATAGGCAGAATAGGCAACGGTGTAGGGCCTCACACTGCCTGGGGGCACCACTCTGCAGGCAGCCCAGACAGTGTAGAAGCAGGGCTGCTGGGTCCTAGAGAGAGCTGAATGCAGCACAGTCTGAGGGACGGGATTGGCTGCTGGGGTCTCTGGGAAGGGGAGGGGGTGGGGGTTGGGAAAGGAGCTCACCTGTGAGTGTGACTCTTCCCCCCCCCCGGCTGAGGTCAGGTGAGGCAGGCTCTGTGGCTCTGGAACCAGTATCCTTTGTTGTCTCCCATAACATCCATTCTTCTGCCCCCTGCCCCACGGAGCACCCCCTCCTTTCTCCCTCCTCCCCAGGAGCACCCCTCTCTCTCTCTCCTCCCTCCCCTCCGTCAGGGCTGGGTTGGGTGAGGTGCTGGGGGTAGGTGGGGGGAGGGGAGGCTGGCTGCTTGCTGAGGAATGAAAGTGAAAGTAACTCACTTCCTCGGCAGGCAGCCAGAATTGGAATGTCACACAGGGCTTGGCTGGGGTTAGCCAGATGTGTGACAAATCGGGATTGGGGTAGGGTAAGCAGATATCCCTATTTTATAGGGACAGTACCAATTTTGGGGTCTTTTTCTTATATAGGCTCCTTTTACCCCCCCCCCCCCACTCCCCCCCCCATCCCTGTCCTGATTTTACACACTTTCTGTCTGGTCACTCTAGGTGGGGGTAATTGGTGCCTATATAAGACAAAGCCCCAAATATCGGGACTGGCCCTATAAAATCAGGACATCTGGATCTGGCCACCCTAGCTGGGGAGCGCCTCTCCCCTGGGCCGGCAGCTGCCAGCTATCCATCTCATCCGGGGGGAGCTGCATAGGGCAGGATGAGCTGCTGTGGCTCCATGGGTGCCCTGTCCCTGAGATCAGATGCTGTGCTAACTTCACCATGGTCCATAAGGCTGGTGGTGGTGCCCATTGGCATGTGATTGGACCTGAGGGTTTGCTGCTGCTGTTGCCACTCTGCACCCCAAGAGGTGGATTTTGGGGTCCTGCAGTTTTCCACCTATCTCCTCCTCTACTGCAGCTGTTGGACCAGCAGGCTGGGGGGTGAGCCAAGCATGAAAGCAGTACTGTGTTGCCATTTAGATTGTCATTTAACAACTTCGTTTGCCAAAAATTCTTGCTAACAATCCTGAATCCAATTTCAATATTATTTAAAAAAAAATCAATATCTTAGCCAAAAACAGAAAATTAAGTTGTTGACAATTATTAGTGACAGGTTTGGTTTGAGGCAGGGAGTGGGCCAGTTTTCATCAGAGAAACAAAAAATGTTGACTGACTTTCCTATATAGCCTGTTACTCCTGATAAGAGCCCTCCAACAACTGTAATATGCTCATCTCCTTACTAGTGTATAAAGCAGGGGTCGGCAACCTACGGCACACGTGTCAAAGGTGGCAGGTGAGCTGATTTTTGATGGTATGCAGCAGCAGGCTGAGCGGCTCAGCCCATCACTGCTCTGGGGTTCCGGCTGCTGCCCTATTGCCAGCTGGGATACCAGCCATCGGCCCCACTCAGCACCTGCTGCTGGCCTGGGGACCCCCAAGGAACCCCAGGCTGGCAGTGGGCTGAGCAGGCCAGCTGAACCACTCAACCTGCTGTCAGCCTGGGGTTCCATTCACTCAGCCGGCAGCGGGCTGAGTGGGCTGGTGGCGGGCTGAGCAGGGCCGATGAGGGGTTGAGTGGCTCTGTCTGCTGCCAGTCTAGGGTGCCAGCAGCACTCAGCCTACTGCTACTCCAGGGTTCCGGCTGCCGGCCCCTTGCCAGTCAGGAGCTCAGCCGCCAGCCCCACTCTGCCTCCTGCCAGCCTGGGTGAGCAGAATCCCAGGCTGGTAGCGGGCTGAGGGGGGATTGGCGGCCGGGATCCTGGCTGGCAGGAGTTGGTGGTCAGAACCCCAGACCAACAGCGGGCTGAGCAGGGCCTGGGATCCTTGTCTAGGGTTCCAGCCACCAGCCCGCTGCCGGTTTGGGGTTTCATTTACTCAGCTGGCAGTGGCCTGAGCAGGACCGGTGGCCAAGACCTCAGATAATAACAATAGTTTATTTATATAATATAGACATAGAGAGAAACCTTCTACAAACATTAAAATGTATTACTGGCACGAGAAACCTTAAATTACAGTGAACTTGGCACACCACTTCTGAAAGGTTGCCGACCCGACCCCTGGTATAGAGTGACCATATGTTGTACTAAGATTCTCCTGCTTTTTTTTTTCTCTGTGAGTCAGTATAACTTTTGCCAGCCCAGAAGTTGGGCAGCCAATGTTTTACGTTTTCACAATGTTTTCTCCAACTTTCATAAAGTAAATACATAGTTAATATGAGTTAAAAAGGCCAGGGACGCTTCTTTGTGAAGAATCTGTACAGCAGATCATGCCCATAGACGATCCAGAAAAGAAATTTGAGGTTGAATTTTTTAATGTTGTGATGGATAAAGCAGCATCTGCTGTTGATGAAAGGTTTAATACCTTGCAAGTACACCATGAACAGTTTGGATTTTTGTATGACATAACTAAATTCAACGAAATAGGAAAACAAGAGCAACTAATGACAAAGTGCAAGAACCTAGAGAGCCTCCTGAAGCACGGTGATAGTTTTGATTTAAATGGACTTGAACTGTACGAAGAATTGAGTACACTGTCATCAATGTTGCCACATGCAAAATCGGTGATGGACATTGTACAGTTTATTCATACCCGCAAACTTGTTGACATATATCCTAATGTGTACATTGCCACTCGTATTCTACTGACAATTCCTTTAACAGTAGCGTCAGGAGAACGGAGTTTCTCAAAACTAAAGCTCATTAAAAACTATCTCCGCTCTACAATGAGTCAGGAACGCTTAACTGTCTTGCTATTCTTGCAATCGAACAAGACACGACTTTGTCTGTCATACGATGACATTATTACTGATTTTGCAGCCAAAAAAGCCAGAAAGTTTGCTTTTAATTAAAAACAAATCTTTGTTTCAATACCTCTTCGTATAAATTTCCAATAAAATTTTGATAAATTAAAAAAAAATTTGCATCATTCTGTCATCAGAATTTTTTCTATAGTGCTGCTTCTTTAGTGCTAATCCATCAGCATTACAGTGTGCTTAATTAAGTTAAACTGGTTTTAATAACGTGAATGTGGCAAGTTTTCCAATACTGTAAGCTTATGTTTGTGTTGCTAAGAGCAGATCAGGCACAGGGGCACCAGTTTAATAATCTCGCCTAGGGCACCATAAATCCTAAGGCCGGCCCTGGTGTCACTAATTACAGACCAGCTAGCAAGAGCAGGGCCATCCTTAGGCATAGGCAACATAGGCAGCTGCGTAGGGCACCTGAAAATTTGGGGCACCACGGGGTCTTAGTGTCCACCCTCTTGTTTTCCTATCCCTGTTTTGACCCTTCCCGCAGGCTCCCACAGATGGCTGCTCTAGCCTGGTGAGTCTTCCTTGGAAGGGAATCTAGTAGTTAAAAGTGAAAAAACCTCCAGCCTGCCAGACCTATTAGCACAACATTGAAACTGTTAAAGAGACATTCAAGGGGTAATAAAGCCATTTAACAGGCATTTGCCAACCCCAAGGTATATACTGACAGGTTTCAGAGTGGTAGTCCTGTTAGTCTGTATCAGCAAAAACAAGGACGAGTCCTTGTGTCACCTCAAAGACTAACAAATTATTTGGGCATAAGCTTTTGTGGACTAGAACCCATTTCATCAGATGTCCACGAAAGCTTATGCCCAAATACATTTTTATACTGTCAGTTTCTGACTTTACTGACAAAAACAGTTGTGCATTAATGTAATATTTACACAGAACATGTCAGTCTACAGGACCTTAGTTTAAAATTTGCTTTAAAAATATTTCATTAGTGAGCTGGTGAAGATTATAAAATCACATTTCTAAAAAATGCTTGCATAGAGTTTTAGATGCACAATCATCTTTAGCCTTAAATGTGTGGATCTTCACACATAGTTTTTTAAATAAATCCTTCAAAAGACCTCCCTTATCTAAAATACACATTTTAATTACTATAGTTAAAAAAAAAGTGCTTCCAAGTCTTCCTGTCCTTTCTGTCCATCCCTTCACCACCTCTCCCCCCACTCCCCACTGAAGAGAGCACTTAAAGGGACAACAGTCCTTCCCTTCCAGATAGCTGGACAAAGAGTTTCCTTTCTTTACTTCTGACTATCCGACAAACTAGTTTTAAAAGAACCCTCCAGCAAAATCAGTACCTTAGTAAGACAAAATCCTTGTTATACCTAAAATCTTTGGAAACATTTTTTTAAAGTTGGTGAAATTTCATAACCATGTCTCTTGTTATGGAAATCACACAAAGTAAATTACTGTTCCCTTTTTCTAAAAGCAATGAATATTGTTATGAACACACTAAACCTCTCTGATTAATTTAAAAGAATGTCTTTGTTTCAGTGAGTTAAATATGTAGTAATCTGGAATGCTGGCTTAAGATTTGAGTACATTTAAAATATAAATTCAACTTAGAAATACTGATGAAGAATATGTAAAACAGAGAAGAGCTGCATCATGTATTCCATTATATGTAATGTTGTATTCAGCAGGAGAGCTGACTCACCCTTACTATGAAGTTTTTGCAAATAAATCTCTGACAAACTTCAAGGCATATCAAAAAACCTGTGACTGACATTTTTTATTCTCAAATTTTAGTGCTTTTAATTAGGTACTTTCTTCATGTCCATTCTGCATGAGGGAGAGTGCATGGAAGTCTCTGCGGGGAACTGTGACTCTCCGCCACCATGAGGCAGGCTGGGCATCTCATTATCCTTTGCTGTCAAGTCCCTCCTCCCCCTCCCCCACCAGGCTGTGAACTTGGGCTGCCATCTGGCACAGGGGCACCAGTTTAATAATACTGCGTAGGGCCCCATAAATCCTAAGGACGGCCCTGAGCAAGAGTGTAACTAGGTCAGGGAGTCTGTTCTTTGACTTGACAGGTGAGAGGCGTGTCTGATAGCTTACCCCAGTGAGCCAGCCACACTACCAGTGCTCAGAGCAGTGCGGCACCTGAGGAGCAGAGAAAGGTTCTGCCACAGCAGTCATTCAGGGGTAGTTTCTCTGTCCCGGGGAGTTTGGATCTTTATAAAAAAAGACCATCTGTGAGATCAGATGCTCTGGAAGCTTGACGCAGTGGAATCTGGGTCAGGCCCCTGCTCATGGCTCAGTGCTGGACAGTTGGGGGGGGGCAGGCAGGGCAGTTTGCCACTGGCTGCCCCTGCTCTGTGGATAGGGGTCATCAGTCTTGTCCCATTCCCCAGGAAGGGGCCTATCTTTTAGCTGTGGTTGGATAGAAGAATCTGATTGGCCAATGGGCAACTCCCAGGGGTCTGTGCTACCCGGGGCTCTGTTCTGTCCAGTCCTGTTTCTCCACCAGCTGTGTGGGCACCATCAGTAGGGGACAGCTGCACCTTCAGGACAACAAGAGTCATTTGGATTAAAATGAAATATTTGGCCTTAAAATGTTTCAGTTCAGTTTGTTGAATTGACCCATAAGTCTTTTTTTTTTTTTTGAGTCAGTTCAACATTAAACTGCAATTAAGGTTGTGCATTGCTTCAGTGGATTTGGGGGCCTGTAAGCAGTTGATGGAATCCTAGGGAGGCTGCACAGGAGGCAGCCAATGGGAGAGGGGCTGCAAGGAGCAGCCAATCAAGGCCAGGCAGGTCCATATAAGAAGAGCTGAAGAGCAGCATCCGTTATTTCCTGGAGCTCAAGGAGGAAGAACTGGCTGCCTTGCAGGTGGAAGGAAGCCAACACAGATAGAGCAGTGCTACTAGCGGGGACAAGGGAAACTAGAGAAGAGCTCCTGGCTGGTGGCTAGGAGTTACAGACTAAAGCCCTGAGGCAAGGGTGAAGAAAGTGCTGGGGCTGAGGGGAAGTGGCCCAGGGAAATGTACTGAGAGGTTGGAGGGGGACACAGCACATGGCTACCACCTTCAGCATAGGCGCCAATTTCCTCAGTTCCCGGAGGGTGCTCAACCCCCACTCCACCCCAGGCCCTGCCCCCATTCCATCCCTTCACCCAAGTCCTCACCCCTACCCTGGCCTCCTTTGCCTCCTCCTGCCCCATTCTGCCCCCTCCCCTCCCAGTGCTTCCTGCATGCTGCTGAACAGCTGATTGTGGTGGGCAGGAGGTGCTGGGGGGGAGGGGAAGGCGCTGATTGGCAGGGCTGCTGGCAGGCAGGAGGTGCTGGGGGTAGGAGATGATTGGCGGAGCTGACAGCAGGCAGAAGGAACTGGGGGGGATGGGGAGGCACTGATGAGTGGTGCCGCCTGTGGGTGCTGAGCCCCAGAGCATCCACGGAGTTGGCGCTTATGATCTGAGCTGGGTTTCCCCCACCCCCACCATCAGTTCCCTTCCCCACTTGCCAGTAAGGAAGTGGCTGAACCACTGGACTATGGTACTGTTCCGTGGAAGGGGGAAGCACAGATTGTGGCACAGCCGGAGGGCTGTGTCCTGAAGGGGATGCCATGGTCCTTGGAGTGACATGGGTCCAGGAGCAGAAATGGTGGTGGGCGAAACACCACTGAGAGTTGACATACTGACCTGTGGAGCTGATCTGCAAGATGACCAGCAGGAGGCACTAGAGTGGTGAGTCCCACTCCATCACAGTGCCTGATAACCCCATTTACCTCTATGGGCTACTCTCTCTGACCAGACTACATCTCTCATGATACATGTGCAGTCATATGAATCCCATGATGCACCATACCACTTGGTCAGAGTGGCATCTATGTTGCATCATGGGAGATGTAGTCCTCCAGGGAGCCCAGCCCAGAGGAGAGAATGGGGGGCTGGACTAGAAAATTTTCTGCAGAAAAATTTCAATTTTCCAGAAACTGCAGTTGCTATTTAAAAAAACCCAATTCCCGCAGCTGTACTGGGAGCAGGGTAGAGCAGTTTCCACGGTGATGTACGTGCATTGCAGGAGCCAGCCCAAGGGCTGGTGACAGGAGAAGCTTGACACAACACCATTTTCCCCCGTGTGACTAGCTGGAGCCCCGGGGCCCTGTGCTGAACTGGGCTGCTCCCTGGGATCTAGGGCCTCGGGTCACCCTGTTCCCTCCAGACCTTTCCTTTGGTAGTGAGATTCTGGGGAAAAGTGCTTGGAGGCTAGAGCTCCCAGCTATAAAAAAACCCAGCAGCTGGACCATGGGTGCCTCTGCCCTACCCTAACCTGGGCCACGCGTGCTGAGAGGGGTGCCAGTGCAGAGGCATAGGTTGTTACCCAGCTCATGCCATGCTGTGCACCCCACAAATCCAACTGTAAACAGGGGCACCTGCATAGATTGCTGCCTGCCACTACACCAACCCCTCCCCCCCACTACCACACTGAGACCCTCCCACTGCACCTCCTGGCTCCTCCCCCATTGTGCCACCACCCCTCCCCTAATGCCACAATGAGACCCTCCTCTGGCCCCTACTCTACTGCACCACCACCCCTCCCATACCAGGCCCTGCCCCCAGGCCCTGTCCCCACTCCAGGAGCCCCTCCCCCTGCTTTCCCAGGCCCCTCCCAGCAGCAGCAGGCTCACTGGCCCCTGAGAAGCAGCCCCATGTCTGACAGCATTCCGGGGACAGTGGGAAGCCGGTTCAGACAGGATGTGGTAATGTGCTTAAGCAACAGGAGCGAGGGGCAGGCCCTGGCTGCAGTGGAGAAAGCCTGTCACTTCTTAGCACTGGTGTGATGACACCCCGTTTCCAGGGAAAACAGAACTATTTGGCTGTCTAGGGGCATTTGAATGGCTCAGTATGAACTCAGTGCCACTGTCTCAGAGGCACATGATGGTTGGGGAACGGCAATCCCAGCTTCCCCTGAGGGACTGCTTGAACATTGGCCTGCTAAACCCAGGGTTGTGAGTTCAATCCTTGAGGGGGCCATTTAGGGATCTGGGGCAAAAATCTGTCTGGGGATTGGTCCTGCTTTGAGCAGGGGGTTGGACTAGATGACCTCCTGAGGTCCCTTCCAACCCTGATATCTTATGACTGGAAGGGAGATCCCAGCCAGCCCTGCCTAGCACGCTACATGTAGCCAAGGAGCAAGCACTCAATGCCTGCCACCAGCTGGTGTGTGTCGCTAGGGTTAAAACACTGACGTCTCTGTGACACCACTTCTTTACCCTGCGAAGCTGCATCAGGGCATGGTGCATTGGCATCCTCATTAGTAAGAATACAGCTCAGAAGGATTCCCAAATAGTGGTATTAACAAACTCCATTATTTACCAACATCAGAGCAAGTGTCGTAAGCAGGCACTCAGTACTCAGGCCATCTGATGGCCTAGCACAGTCTACACTCACATAACAGTACTTCAATGATGGCTTGTACATTTTGTTCTGAAGTTGTTACAGTCCCACGGTCATTCCAATTTAAGTGCGTTTCAAGCGACAGTGTGTTTAACCACAAGGTTAAAGTATCTGTAAATGCAGCTGATTTAGACACACCTCCGGACTTCGACTGTTGCTCTCAGTTATCAAATCTGACCTGTTGTCTGGCGGGCAAGTCCAGGGTAGGGAGTCCTTTTACGTAAACACAGATGAGCAGGTTTTGAACAAACATTACAAAAATCCCCCTTTGTACAGAAACCAGCCCTAGTAAATTTCAGCCCAAGGTGGGAGATGAAAATGTAGGAAAGTTCTAAATTATTGAAAACAGTGTTGGAATGAAAACACTCCAGCCACCTTAATTACAGCTCTTGCAGCACACCACAGATATAAGGTGGTTTCACACTTGCTTCCTTCCTTGTATTATGGATAGGTGTAGTTTACACTGCATGGGTCACATTCAGCCAAATACTTTGCTCCAGTTTCTGGGATTAGAAGGAAGTCTGCGTTTTACCACTAGGAATTGTGCTTGTCCTGGCCTTCAAGGTGAATCAAATAAAAACATTTAACAATAACAGGAGCTGTTTTCAAAAGCTGTACAAGGTTAGTATAGTAAAAAGGAATCCGACTCTAAATGTGCAACCATTTGTAAGTGCTCAGTAGTCTAACTATATTAATTTTTGTTAATTTACAGTTCATTAACAAATCCCACATGACAATGCTGATGAAGATTATTTGATGCTTAGGGACCCTAGTCATGAGCCAGGGTCCAGTTGTGCCAACAATGTACAAACACACACCAAAAGGACATTGATTCATAAAAGTTCCGCCATCACACAGCCAAAGAGCATGTGCAAATTCGCCTTAACAAATTACATGGATTGGACACTCTTTCCAACGTAACTGCAGTGATGCTATTTTACAGGCAGATTGTGGGCTTCGGTTATAGGCTCACAATGGAGCAACACCAGTTCACATCCCACTCTTAGAACTGCAGTGTAAACTTGCTGCAGGGAGGCCCCGGTTTACACCTAACACTTAACTTGACCTAGCTACATTGCTCAGGGCTGTGGAAAAATTTACACCCTCTGCGATGTAACAAGGTCAACCCAGCCCCCCCGGCAGACACCGCTAGATCGACGAGGGAACAATTCGTCCATCGAACAAATTACCATCTCTCGAGTGTATTCACTACAGACATGGAAAAACCCCTTCAATCGCTGTGGTAAACGTCTACACTGCAGCTCTGTAGTGTAGACATAACCTTAGTGTATAGGATGTGTTGGGAGCTTCGTGTCTCAAAAAAGCATAGTTACATTATCGGAAGTGACGGTGTAACTAAAGGAACACTTTCTGTGCTGATTGGGCCCCAATTTGGCAAGAACAGGCTTTAGCAAAACACAAAGGCCAGGAGAAATGTTTCCAGAGTTTGAGTTTATAAAAAAATCCTTCTGGAAACAGTCATTTGGAAACAAAACAATGCTTCTGCTGCAGACGTGTGCTTAACGCTCTAAAGAGCCCTGAAAGTGAAAGCGTTGATGAGCAAAAGTGAAAGTGACTCTTGGTTTCCGCTGTGCGTGTGAAGCAAAAAGAAAAAAGTGAAGACAAATAAATTGGATTTTAAAATACTTTCATCTGTAATAAGCTACAATTTGCTTAGTAACATAGCTAAGGCCCCTCTTTAATTCCACTACGGGACTGTGTGAATTGCTGAATAATCATCCTTTTTCAGTTTGCTGGGTAATTGTGTTTCTGTTTCTAACCCTTCAATTAAAATAAACCCAAAACAATTAAGGGCCCGATCCTCAGCTGGTGTGATTCTGTGGAGCCCCATTGAAGCTAATGTACCGATGCCAGTGTAACACTGACAGATCCTGGTCGTCAGTGGGTGGGATTGAATCTGGGACCTCTGGAGCTTAGTGCATGAGCCTCTACTGCATGAGCTAAAAGCCAACTGGCTCTTAGCTAAGGCTGTAGAGCAGACAATCTCTCTCTCTCTCTCTCTCTCTCTCTCTCTCTCTCTCCCTCTCTCTCTCTCTCTCTCTCTCTCTCTCTCTCTGTTGTGTCTCGGTGCCACTAGATTGGACAGAACACCACACCCAGGACCTGTATGGATTACACCAGTTTACACCAGTAGAGGATCTGGTCCACATATCCTAGCCCTTAAGGTTGCAAAAATAACCTTCAAAATGTAAAACAAATGTGAACTGATGCAGTGTGGTGTGCCTGAGTCTGCAGAGAGCCTGGAATGTTAGCTCTGAGCTGAACTGTTTCATTCATCCAATGGGGTGTTCACTTGGAAGCCTGATGACAACAGTCTAAATAGCAACATAGTTAACTATTTCACAGGTGATCATTTTGGCAGCCAGATCCGGCTGAGGTGCTTACCACTGTGGCAGAGTTTGGGATAGGGGACAGCGGGGCTGGCAAGGTTTGCTGGAGAGGGAAATGTGGAATTCTTTGTGGAGAAGGCAGCTGGGCATGATTAGTATAAAACCTGACAGCACTGAAAATGGGAGCGGCTGCACATAATACATTGATTTTCAGACCAAAACCAGTGAGGACGGGGCACCTCGCAGATCGGTTGGGGCTGATGCATGTGTGCGCACTGAGCAGGGTGGCATGGGGGCGGTGTGGGGTGATTCTAGGGTTGCCAATGGATGACGTGTGTCCAGTGTGCTGCATAAGATGGGTAAGGAGATATGTATTTACAAAGCATGAGGAGTGTGCCCCATAAAGCCTCAATGCCCCTCAAGATGGAGTCTGGGTTCCAAATTAGGCTAGACAAGTCCCCGCCTCTCCTCCTGGAGTGCTGTCACCCAGCGGTGATTGTCACAACCTGCTGACCAGTGTGGTTAGCATAGATTTGTGGTAACTGACACGTCACAGCCCGCCCATGTCTGATGGACAGCAGGCTGGTTACAGCTTCACTAGGCAGGGCTGTGACGTGCCATCTGCGTGATCTCAGACCACATTTGGGGGGAACAGTGCCAATAGCAGCTTCCTGCCAATGCTGACATGCTGGATGCCCCATCATATGCTAGTCTCTGAAGCTGAGACCACAGAGCAGTAAGGGGAAGTATCTGTAGGTGCCTGGGGGTGCTGGGAATGAGCAAAACTGCTACAAACCAAATGAAGCATCAGCGATAACAGAGCTCAGCCAGCCCAGCTGTGCCTGGGAGAAGGTTCAGGGCTGGGCATGGGTGGCACTGACTGTCCTACTCGAGACTGTGCTCCTGCAATCAAACCCCCTGGTGGGTGGGAGCCCCATCCACACCCTAAAGCCACAGGTACAAGGCAACACTGGCACAGTTCAGTGGGGGATGACAAAGCCAGACTGACTGCAGAACATGGAGAGCACAGCTGGCTGCGCTCACAGGCCCTGGCTCCATAAAGCCTTCATGCCTACGTCTAACCTAGGGCTCTTGCTTCAGTCCATAGCTGTTGAGACAGCCCTCATATACAGGCTTAGCTTGAGATCCATGATACATGGGCAGGTGCAGCAGGGCTTTGCTGAATCAGAGTAATAGCATCCCAAGGCAGCCTCAGCCTACAGAGCCCCAGCCCAGTGCGTTCAGTGCCATCCAGGACACAGACCTCTCCTTGTTCAGCTGCAGGGCGAGGAACCCTTTGAAGTCTGAAACTACTCTGGCAGCTGCAGCTGCCCCTTGTGCCCTGTGACAAGCTTTCCTGTGAAATCGCTCCTCACATTTAGGATTGCATGTGTAAGCAGAGTCAGGATGAGCTCTACTCTTATATCTGGTGGTGAATTATGGTGAGCGTGGAAAAGAATTTCAGGAGCTGATCTTGTTTGCATAGGCACACCCACCCCGCCTAGCATAGCCCACAGCAGTCTAAAATGGTCACTTTGACAGATGTGGGATCCCCAATTCCTCTGTTATTGGGGCAGGAGGAATAATGTGTTGTTATCTCGATTATGTGAATGAGGGACCATGAACCTGTTTTATGACAGAGGATCTCACCATCAACTAAGTAGCACTTGCTAGACAAGGGACATGGGTGCCAATTCCCAGTGAATTGAGAAAGGTTGGAGGGTGGTGTGTATTGTCTTTGTTGAAGAGCAGAGCTAATTTTGATTTTAGCTAGAGGCTGCTGAGCTGAATTCACTTTGGGCCAATGGTGCACCAGCACTGGGACTCCCCTACTACAAGCTGAAGTTGCTAAAAGAGCTAAACTTACTGAGCTGAGATCACTGACTGCTGTGTTAACTAATGGGGGAGCCTGAAAATCTATTGCTAACTGGCTGGCATAGAGAAGTGGTTGGACCAGCCCATGGAACAATGACTGGAGTAGAGCCAAGTGGAGTGGTTTGTGGGATGGTTGAAGTGGCCTAAGGAACAGCGAGTGGAGTGGAGTGGTTTGGGGGCACAGCTGGTGGAGTGGAGCTGGTCGTGGTGAAAGCTGCAGCAGAACTCCACGGAGAGGCAGGGCAGTCGGCCCTGGCCCATGTAAGGTGCCCCTTAACACCCCGTGTATCCCCCCATTTCCACCCAGGCTGGGAGGGTAAAACTGCAGATAAACTTTTGAACTCTGGGGCAGCACTGACCAGGGACAGAGACTTTTGGGTTGTTGGACTTTGGGGTGATTGGACTTAAGACCCTAAGGGGAAAAGGACATTGCCAAACTTACTTGGTGGGTCTTTTGCTCATGGTTTGTGTTATGAATCCTGTTTGTGGTGTTTCCCCAATATGATGCCACATTGTTCCCTCCCTTATTAAAAGGATTTTGCTACACTCAGGCCTTGGCTACACTGGCGCTTTACAGCGCTGCAACTTTCTCGCTCAGGGGTGTGAAAAAAACACCCCCCTGAGCACTGCAAGATACAGCGCTGTAAACCGTCAGTGTAAACAGTGCCGCAGCACTGGGATCGCAGCTTCCAGCGCTGCAAGCTAAACCCCATAAGGATGTGGAGTACGCGCAGCGCTGGCGCCACGACCACACTCGCACTTCAAAGTGCTGCCGCGGCAGTGCTGCTGTGGCAGCGTTTTGAAGTTTCAAGTGTAGCCATACCCTCAGACTCTGTGCTTGCGAGAGGGGAAGTATTGCCTCCTAGAGGCGCCCGAGGGGGTGGTATGTAATTGTCCCAGGTCACTGGGTGGGAGCTCGAGCCGGTTTTGCATTGCGTTATTGAAACGGAACCCCTGGATACTGAACCCGGCCCTTGTTGCTGCCAACTCAGAGAGGCAGAAGGGTTACACATGTGAATCTGAGAGTCACCTGGGGAATGAGCAGCATGGGGCAGCTCAGACTCACCCAGGGAGGGCCCAGTACAACTGGACACATGCTGCCCCACACTGGTCATGTTTTCCAGCTGTACTTGCTGCCTCGTCAGAGAACTGGACAAAAGAAAGCCAGCAACATCAGCTCAGAGACACAAACAGCTGGGCACACCAGGGCTGGCAGTTTGGCTGCAGGATGTGCCCACTGCCGTGGTAACTCAACCCTGCCCACTGCATAAACTATCCGTGTGCTGGTGGTATGGCAGAAACACGAGCCCATTTGCTTGTTGGCTGGAGCAGCGGGTTCCCACAGAGATTCTGCCATCTCTATGTCTGAAACAACATGTGCCAGGCATGATGGCAACCTTAGTGCCATGGGCACTTCTGCCATAAGCTGGATGGAGACTGATTCCCCTCCTTTTAGACCAAACAGCTTGCAGTCTGACTGTGGTGTGTGTGGATACTCAGGGACAAATCATTGAAACATGCATGTGTGGATCACCTGAATGAGGCATCCACAAATGGCTCCACTACCTCACAAACTTTGATCAGGATCCAGGTTCCACTCTCAGGAGGACTGATTAGCCAATGATAGAGTTCAGATGAAGTCATATGTCATGTGTTTTCATTGGCTGGCAGAGACTTGAGCAAATGGACTTTCTGAAATGGAGCTCACATTCTCCATATTTCCTGTATAATTTCATTTGCCTCTTAATAAAAACCAGTTGTTTTTCTGCTTTGCTCGGGGATGTCACTGCAGCTACTTGGTTAAGGATGCAAAGACAGTTGCATTGCAAAGTCTCCTGAGGGGTTCACACTCCACCCTCCTAGCAAGCTGCATGCAACTTGGAGGTGCATAGGGTGCTGGAGGGAAGAGCTTGAAGTCGGTCTGTGTTCATATGGCTGGAATGTTAGCTGTGGTGGCAGCGCATCTGTAGATAGTTCTCTTAATAAAGAGCCAGTTTAGCTTTAAGAACATGAAATGCTCTTGTGTTATTACCCAACATATGGAACATGAAACAGTCCTGAATTTTAATCTTGGCCAATATAGATGAATCCATAAATTATATTTAAAAGAAAAACCCTCCTTTTTTTCTGTAAATGGCCATGCTTCGATTCAGGCCAGCAGGGAATGTTTTCTGACATTTGAGTAACTTCATTTGAAATCTAATACCGATCATGCTGAAAATGATCATGAATGTTCTTCGTGTTGTCATGCATGGCACAGCTGGGCTCTAACTCAGGCCAACGCTGTCCATCCAGGAGACTTGGCAACACTGCAATGCAGTGATAGTCCTTGAGTTCTAATTTAGGGCAGACTTGTCATCTCCACAGAGCGGCTAGGAGGGAGAATATATCCTGAAAGGGTTACCTCAAAGTTCCCTTTTTAGAGCCTTTCCATTGGCTCCCGTGGCAGAGAGATTGGAGCCTCGGCAGTGTGACAGTCAGCAGTTTTACCTGCTGAGTCCCAAAGAAGGAGAATTATAATCCAGTCACAACCTCATTTTAGATTAACAGCTGCTCCAAGCACTACATTGGTTTGGGCTGGATTGGAACTGGATACCTGCAGATGGAGGCATGCAAAATACTCGGTTATGTTCAGGCCAATACTCTGTTATGTTCAGCTCAACATATCAGGATTTTTACAGTCGGTTGGAAATTGAAAATGGATCTGGGCTTTGTACATTTTGGTGCTAAAATGGGACAGAGTTCAGCCTCAAATTGGCTCGTTTGTTTACCCTGTGAAAATACCACCTCTCCTCCCTCTCTGCCCCCGTTACAATGCTGCATTTTCACAGCCACACCACGTGCTCATGAAGTTCCAAATGCGTGTGAATGTGATGTTCATGGTACCTATCTAAGTGCAATAGAGGAAAATGAGAACAAAAACATCCCCTGATTTCCACAGCCCAAACCTGAGCTTCCAAGGCTCCATATCCCGTGCTGAGCTCTGAGCCAGTCAGTCCCTCAGTCTGCAGTTTACAGCCATTCCCATAAAATCACAGGCAGCCAGGCAGACTCTAGGGTTTGTCTACACTGCAATCACGGGTTGTGACTGCAATGCACACAGACACACTCCAGCTGTCGCACTCATCCAGCTAGCAGGTACCACTCGCAGTGACGCTGCTCCCTGCAGCAGCAATGCTTCTCCCTGCAGCAGCATTGGCTTCAACACAGGCTGGCCCAGTAGCCTGCTGGGGCCCTGAGGACTCACTTGCTGGCTAGCTCCCACTGCACGGCTGCACTGTTATGGGGCCTGTGCTAGCTACTGGCATCTGAGCTAGCTAGATTAATGGGCATAGGTGCTGGAACTGGGGGTTCTGGCTTGAAGAAGTTTCTGTCATCTACAGGGTTTACAGTTTGGTTCAATGGCTCTAAGCACCCCCACTATAAAATTTGTTCCAGCACCTCTGTTAATGGGCCAGATCCACAGCTGCTGCCTGTTGGGGAGACCCCATTGATGGCAATGGAGCTGACCTGAGGATCTGGGCCTCAGGGACAGTTTAACCCTTTCTCTAAAGCTACCATGCTCACCCCGCCCTGCCCTTCTGGACAGCAGCCAGGCTCTTCATTTCAATACGTTATCTGTGCAGTGGCAGCTTTGCTGGTTAGCCCCAGAAGGCTCCGGTCTGTGTTTTGTTGAGGGGCACATATGTGCTGAGTGCGGAACAACAGCAATGGGAGCCCGACCTGCGCTAACCTCGTCCATAGCCAGATCCCAGCTCGGCTCCCGGAAAGGCCCCAGCTCTGCTGTCTTGGGATGAGGCAGCTGGAGGGTTTGGTATCTACTGAGTCGCTAAGCCTTGATTTCTCTCTGACATGTGGGGGCGGGCGGGGGATGACTCTTTAACAAAAAATAACAAACATCAAATAAAACTGGCTGAGTTTGGGGTTTATGGAAGTGAAGATAAAATAGCGCTGGCTTTGCAAGGTCCCAGCCACAGCACGCCCCCCCAACTCTGCCAGCACCCCTAAAGTCCAACCTGTAGCACCCCCCTGCTACTCTATTCTTGGGCTTCCCATACACACAGCTCTTCCACTACCGCTTGATCACAACCCTCAGCTAGCCCAGTCCTGCTCCTCTGTCCCCCTAATCTGCCAGTGCCCCTCAATCCTGACCTGCAGTCCCCTGCTAACCCAGCCCTGGGCTCCCCACACAGCTTTGCCAGCGCACTTTATTTTTTAATTCAGAATCTTTGCAATTCCAATCCAAGCAAAGAAATGAATAAATCCCAGAATCAGGCGTCCTAGCTTCTCTCCGAGATGCCCTCATTTTCCATTACACAGGCCATCCTCAGCGGGAGAGGCTGCTGTAACGTTTGTGCAAACCGCTCTGCTCCCATGCAATAGCAATAATTCCCAGTGTTTGTTCATGCTCACAGTGATAAAGCATTACATAGCACAATGGCATTCGCTTTCCCTTTTAGATTACACGAGCCTGTGCTTTTTGTGATACGCCACATAAAAAATAACACATTGATTCCATCAGCGTCAATGTGCCGTAACGAACTTCCCTAGGTGAACAGTGCCACTGCCACTAACTGAACAGAATCAAACGGGCTTCACTGTGGATTATAGACCCTATGCTGATGATGGTGATTCTCCTGCATCTCAAGCAGCAATGCTATCTGCTTACCATTTGTAAAAGTTTCCCACACACAACTCTGCCGATGCCCCTCAAGCCTCCTGCTAGCCCAGCCCTGGGCCTCATCTCCGCTGAGTTTAGTCTCACTTGCCCCCATTGATAGAAAGGGGAGCATAGGAATTAAGTGACATACCCCAGGACATAGGTGGAGTCTATGGCAGACCCAGGAACTGGCTGTGTATCACCTGCTTCCCTGGCTAGGGCAGTCCTGCCTCGCTGAGCTGCTGGCTTACGTTCCGGTGACAAGAGCACCCCACGAGTTCGGGGGCTGGATGCAGGACCCCCTGGCTGAGAGCTCTGGCCTGTGTAATGCAGGAGACCAGGCGAGATCGGTCCCTTCTGGCCTTGAAAGCTCTGAACGTATTGCCCATGCATTGCTCACTGCACATACTGCCTGCTCTGAGCATCAGCTGATGCTTCTCTTGTCTGAACTAATGCTGGGAGCTCTGGGTTAAAGGTGACACCTCACAAGAGTGGGACACAAAGCATGCTGTTCACTGGGCGCCCTGATGTAGATGGGGCCACTGGGGCCAGCCTCGACTGATGCCTGCCCAGAAAGTTCTCCATGAGACCCTATGCTGAACATGCCCAAAGGGGGGGAACCCGTGCACTGCCTGAAAACCACCAGCCTCGCAGATTCCTACTGGCCCATGTGTGGCAGCCTCCTGAGACCGTTACCATGGTGTTAACCCTGGCTATTAGCCAGATACAGCCCTAACGGACATGATACAGTCCATCCCCCCGGCACTCTGTGTTCACTGCTACAGCTACCCTGGCACCAGCTCTGCACCCAGGTACCTCCGGCTCTGCTCCTCTCCATGGGTCCACCCCGTCGCTGGGCTCTGCTCAGCTGATGACACCGCTCCTGTCATCCATCCACTCACCCATCTTCTCTCTCAATCCCCATGGCACGGAGAAGGCCCCACCAGGGCTCTCCGTAGCCCCAGCCATACAGCCTCTCTGGCTGTGGCAAGTGAAGTCCCCCCCCCTCGACCATGACTTGCTCTTTCTAGACCAGGGGTTGGCAACCTATGGCACGTGTGCTGAAGATGGCACGTGAGCCAATTTTTAATGGCACGCTGCTGCCGCTGGCCCTGGCAGGCAGCAGTGTGCCATTAAAAATCCTGCTGGCCCAGCCTACTCTTCTCTGCCCCCGCCCACTGCTCTCTCCTGCGGGGGCAGGGGGCAGAAGCTTGGTCCTGCCGACTGCTGCTGCAGGGCAGCTTCCACCAGCAGCCAAGCTCCCTCCTCCCTCGCCTCTTCCCCCAGCATGCTGGGTTCCTGCCCCTCCTCCTCCTCTTCCTCCCTGCAGCCAAACAGCTGATGGCCCTGGAGAGGGAGTGGGAGAAGCGGAGCCAGAACCACAGCCGCAGCGTGCTTGCTGATCCAGAGAAGAGGCGGGGACACGGTTTAGGGGAAGGAGGGTGGAATTAGGGCATATCCTCTCCAGTCCCCTGCTGTGAGCCGCTCAGGGCAGGGGGCTGGGGATGTGGGCTGGAACCCTGGGGATGCTCCCAGCCCCCTGCCCTGACCCCTGCACCCCCTCACACACACCCAACCCTCTGCCCTGATCCCTGCACCTCCCCCACGACCCCAGCCCTGACTCTGGCACCCCACACACATACCCAGCTCCCCCACATTCCATGCCCTGACTCCTGCACCCCCTCACATGCCCCCAGCCCTCTGCCCTGACTTCTGCACCCTCCCCCCCCACACACCCATCCTTTTGCCCTGACTCCTGCACCTCCCCACATACCCAGCCCCCCCACACCCTGACTCTTGCACCTCCCACATCCCCACACCCACCCTGAGCACCAAATGGAAGCTCCTGCACCCCCACCCCCCATTCCCACCTGCACCCCTCACACCAAATGGGAGCTTCTCAGGTAAGTGCTCCACACCCAAACCTCCTGCCCCAACCCTGAGCCCCCTTCCTCATTCTAGCTCTGGCCAGACCCTACACCTCAACCCCCAGCCTGCTCCTTCACCCTCAGCCCTGTGCTCAGTGCACTCCCACCTTCAGCTCAGTGCAGAGAGGAAGAGAATGAGCTAAAACCAGGGAGAAGGTAGGTACCTACTCTATGTGGGCAGAGCCGGGACCCTAGACTGGCAGCTGACTGAGCAGGGCCGGCAGCTGGGACCCTGGCTGGCAGAAGCCGGCGGATGGAACCCCAGACTGGGAGCGAGCTGAGTGGCAGCAGGCTGAGCCGCTCAACCCACTGCCGGTCTGGGGTCCCGCTCAGCCCACTGCCGGTCTGGGGTTCTGGCTGCCGGCCTCTTGCCAGCCGGGGTCCCAGTCACAGGCCCCGCTCAGCCCGCTGCCAGCCTAGGTGAATGGAACCCCAGGCCAGCAGCTGGCTGAGTGGGCTGGCAGCATAAGATCAGCATTTTAATGTAATTTTAATTGAAGCTTCTTAAACATTTTGAAAACATACGACAATAGTTTAGTTATACAATATATAGACTGATAGAGAGAGACCTTCTAAAAAACGTTAAAATGTCTGACTGGCATGCAAAACCTTAAATTAAAGTGAATAAATGAAGGCCGCACACCACTTTTGAAAGCTTGCCGACCCCTGTTCTAGCCCATGGTTAGACTCCCCCAGGCTCTCTTCTGCACTGGTGGTGCCTCCTATTTGGGTGCCCATTTGTCCCAGCTAGTGCCATGGGAACCCGTGGGATGCCAGAGGTAGAGACTGTCCCAAACGCCAACAAAACAGAGTCGCTGGTGAAGACTCCCTTGATTGCTAAGGGTCTTATCCTGAGTGGTGCTGAGCACCCAATTTAACCCCCCCCCCCGCCCCCCGCCACTGCAGTGGGGCTATGTGAGCTGAAGGTATTCAGCAAAGCACAGACGGCTCCACAGGACCTCCTCTCCACGCTGCCCCCATTCTTGGTGCAGGCTGTGCTATACCTTTGTAAGTCTGTGAGCAAGGGCCTGTGTTTCGGTGGCATGGAGCCATGTGAGGCCCACCTGATCCTCCTCTTTGCCTGCCCTGGTGTTGGCCCAGTTCTAGGCCTGCCACATGTGCAGCGGATTAGGGATGAAAGGCAAATGCTATTGTAAATAGCAGCCCACATGGCCCACAGCGTCTCCAACCGTAGCACAGCCAGCCAGGATTGTGCTCTCTAATCACAGATTCCAGCTTCCTTTCTGCTCACTCTTCTCCCCGGGTGGGAGCTCTTCAGAGCGTCCCCTGTTGCGGTTTGCTCTAAACAAACATTTCCAGCTGCTGGGGTTTCCCATTGACACCAAGGATTATCACAGGTTGGGATCGCTTCCTGCAGGGAACACACAAGATCAGAGAGTCGGAGGAGCCAAATAATGCTAATGCCTGAGGTTGGAACCTTTCATCCAAAGTACCTAGCAAACTGAGGGGGCAGTCTAGTGGTTAGAGCAGGTGACTCTTGGCTTCTATTGCCAACTCTGCCACCAAGGGCAAGTCACTGCCTTGTTCAGTGCCTCAGTTTCCCCATCTGTAACATGAGGATAGCTAATGATCCAGGCAGTTTGAGACTTCCTGAATGAAAGTGTGTAAAGTGCTTTGAGAGCTCAGCTGAGAAGTGTCACTGAAGGCAAAGCATTTTTGCTATGGCAACCTACACATACACTGCTCCCATTACTGAATTGCAGCCACTTCTGGGGTTGGATGTGGTAGCTGTTAAACAGTGCGCAGCAACAGTAGGACCAGAAGTGAAGAAATATCCAGTGAATATCAGTGGGAAATGGCATGACGGCCTCCAGATCTCTAAGCTCCTGTTTGCTGATGACACAGGAAGCATGTGGGAGAGTGTGAATAAACACACGCCTACACAGATCCGTGTGTGGTGCAGGGGATGTTACACACGCCTTATCCTGAGAACTGTTCAGGCTCTTTTGCCCTCTGGCGCTTGGCTCAGCTGAACAATTGTGAGTCCTGGGGGTCTGCCTCAAAGCGAGTTATTTTAAGGTTCACACAGCAGCGCTGGGGCAGACATTAGCTTCCAAACCTCAGTCTTGCTCCTGCAGCTTTAGAGGTGAGCGTCAGGCTATTCTAAGCCAAGACTACATCACAGTGTCAGAAGCCCAGCACAGACACAGCAACGCCCACAGGCAGAGCACATTGGGGCCCCTCCCACCCACTCCAGAGGGCAGTTGGTTAGTGTGTGCAAGAGGCAGTGTAGTCTAGTAACCTGCCCATGGCTGCCAGGATCTTTGGCTTCTCCTGCTCTGACAAGGTCTTGCTATGTGCTGTGGGACAGCTGCGCACAACCACTGTGCCAAGTTGTGGCCCTGGCACAGGGAGGAGCACAGGGAGCCTGCCCATTCATGCCCAGTGGCTTGACAAGACCCTCACACAGCAGCCCAGTCAGGGCCCTGCCAAGCATTGCTGCCCCAGTGCATGGCAGGGCACCAGCAGCACCTTTCCCCACTCTGACCCCCACTCTCTAGACCCAATGGACATTCCTGGCAGTTGTGCACTTCCTGGGGCTCTGCGCATGTGCCCTGAGTGGCTAAGCACCCCCGCTCTCCCCCCACCCCCCCCACAGAAGCCATGGCATAAGGTGTCCAGGCTGCCTCCAGGCCTGGTACATGGGCTTCCTCCCTGCCAGGCATTATAATGGGACCTGCACTCTTAGTGTGTGTAGCCCCCGGTGCTGGATTTCCTCATTGGCTAGCAGAAGGGCTCGGGTGCCAGGGGGTCCTCAGTTACACAGCGGCGGGAATGCTACATCCCTCCCCAGGGCAGGGTGAGGACTACTTGGTGGCATGGAACACCTGATCCCAGCACTCTGTGTTACTGATGCTATTGTTCATCGCTGAGGCTTCACTCTTTCCAGAAACCTTCCCTCCACTGGGTTTCTGTCCTCCTGGAGTCACTGCTCACCTTCGGCAGAACAGCCCCTGCTGAGCTCCACCCCTCCCCCAATGCCAACACCCACCAGCTGACAGCTTCCAGGGACACCAACATCTGGAAGGCATCAGGACTGCTAATCATTGAGGGAAAGGGACGGGCTATTTATAGCACTGACTGCCAGTATCTAAGCTTCAAAATAACACCACCAAATAAAGAGCTGAGGCCAACGTCCAGGGGGATGGAGGTGGGATTATTCTTAACTTGTTTTTCAGCTTTTCTTGTCTCTGGACATTCTGAGCACATCCCAGTCTCCACTGGGAGGCTCCCAAAGACACGTCTCTTGGAAGGTGGCAACTTCGAAAAGACACTGCAGCTCCCAGAGCCATTTTCTGCTGATGCAGCAAAACATCAGATTGTCCTTGGCAGGGCCACTGTTCCAAGCACTAGCAACAATGCATTATGAGCAGCACTATGACTCCTCAACCTATCGGCCCCAGCCCCAGCCCCAGCTGGCTGATTAACTCACACCCTTTGGCTGTAGGCTCGGGTGGATGCCGCCTGCGTTTTGCCTGTGGGCTGTTCCATTCATGGTTAACAGCCAGCAAGCACAGGCTGTAGGGGCTCAGGGGCTGGACCCTCACTTGTGGCCCCACTGATTTCAGGGGTGTTACACTGGCGTAATGCAATGATAAATGTGTATTGGGGGAGGCTGACAGCTCTGGATGATGGCCTCTGGTTATCCGCAGAACTTCCTTCCTGCCTCACCGATGCTACAACACCATAGTGCTGAGGACAGGGAACAGACTAGCTTAGACAAGATGTGCCGTGCCCCACCCTGGAGGGGCCACGCCTCGGGCTGAGAGGGATCTGCTTGGTATCCATGGCTCATGCAGGCCTCAGGCTTTCAGCTGGGCCTGCCCATACGGAGCACAGTGAGGTCCTATGGTGATGGTGTTAAGGACACTTCTCTGCCAGGAGCTGGACTGAAGCCTCCCCAACTCATCTTGCAAAGGCCATCAAGCAGAGTGTGCTTGCTGAGGGTGGGGAGGTGCGGTGTGTCTCCCTCAGGAGAGCCCTCAGGAATGGCTCCGTGATAACTGGAGGCACCCAGTGCCAGACCCTCATGTGCCCAGCTAGTGACTTTGTGCCTAAGGTCCCACCTAATGCTTACTGAGCTGCCCCAGACCCTGCCAACCCTAGTGCCCCAGAGGCTATGTCTGCCCCTGTCAAGGCTGAATCCTCACTCTGTCACTTTGGGTACAGAAGGTGGGGACCCACAAGAATTTTAAAAATTAATAGTTGCCACTCCAGGCTTGTATTAAACTCCCAAGGTTACAGCTTGTCTCTGACCTTGGCTTGGTAAACACTGCCACCACCCAAATGCAAAAAAACCCTTGGATCCAGGAAGGAACACTGGGGAATTCCTCCCTGTGGGGTACTCTCAAGCCCTTTTACCACCACGCCCACACAGGGAAGAGCTGAGAAAGAAATCAAAGGAAATTACCTGTTGCTACCAGCTAATCAAACAACATGCAGAAACCTTTTAGGACACCAAAAATCCAATCCTGTTCTTAAAAAAGGTAAATTTTATTAAAAACAAACAGGAAGAAAATACACCTGGAACTTAGGCTTTTGCCAGATTTTAAAAGAGCAATTCCAGAAATTAAGCACCCAAAATAGCTTTCTTGGGGGTTAGCTTAAAGGTTGCACGTAAACAAAAGCAGCTGGGGTTCGCACAGAAGAGTCCACAAGCCTTAAAAAATAAACAGAAATGAACCTAGTCACATCTTCCTAAACATTCCTAATTTACTTACATATTTGGGTTGTTAAAAGTAGTTCTAGATATGATTTGATGATTTTCATATCTGGTTCAAACTTTACACAGCATTCCTGCTGCCCCATCTCTTCAGCCTAGAGAGAAGAACAGACAAAGGGAAAGTTTCTTTCCCAATTTAAAAAAGTTCTAGCCTTTCCATTGGCTCTTTTGGTCAGGTGCCCACTCCTTTTCTTTTACCTGTGGGCTTGTTAACCCTTTACAAGTAAAGCAAGCAAAGAACATACACCAAGAAGGATTTTACAGCTAACTGGTTGGCTCGGTGTCCATCAAAGGGAGCTACCCGTCTGTCCCCATCCCCCTTCATTATCACACACCCCGCAAATCATAGATGGTGCTGGCCAGCCTGGTTCAGGTCGGGTCCACACCATTTGGGATTTCTTCCTAGAGGTTTAGGAAACGGAGTTAATAAGATACATGCACCTCTAATTTTATTAATAATTACAAGAAGAACTAAATGCTACTTTTTACATTTCAAGGACTACAATGTCTTAGAATGCAGGGACATTTTTACCCAGCTGATTCTGGTAAACCTTCCCAGAAGAGTGCATAAGCCACTTTGTTAGAGGCTCCTGAAATGTGTTGTATTTTACAATCAAACTGTTGCAGAGCTAAACTTCAGCGAAGAAGTTTTTTGTTAGTCTCTTTGACTGTGTGAAGCCACTTCAGTGCAGCATGGTCAGTCTGCAGGTGGAACCGCCGTCCCCAAATGTATGGGTGTAGCTTCTCCGGAGCGTACACAATGCATAACATTCTTTTTCTGAGACTGACCAGTGACTTTCCCTCTCAGAAAGTTTTTTGCTGAGAAACACGACAGGATGGAATTGTTGATCTGGTCCTTCCTGCATTAAAACTGTTCCCACACCACGCTCAGATGCATCTGTGGTTACGATGAATGGTTGGTTGAAGTCTGGGGCTCTCAGTACAGGGTCAGACATAAGGGCTGCCTTAAACTAGTTAAAGGCTTTCTGACACTTCTCAGTCCACTTAACTGCATTTGGTTGTTTTTTCCTGGTCAGGTCTGTCAGTGGAGTGGCAATTTGTCTGTACTTTGGTATAAATTGTCCGTAATACCTGGCTAAGCCCAAGAAGGATTGGACCTGTTTCTTTGACTTAGGGACATGCCAATTTTGGATAGCATTTACCTTAGCCTGTAGGGGGTTGATAGTACCTTGATCCACCTGATGTCCAAGGTACATTACCCTGTTTAGGCCTATTTGACACATTTTGGCCTTAATGGTTAATTCTGCCTCCCTTATGTGCTGGAAGACAGCTCGGAGGTGATCCAGGTGTTTTGTCCATGAATCTGAGAATATAGTCACATCATCAAGGTAGGCAACTGCAAATTCCCCAAATTCAGCCAGAAGGTTGTCTACCAATCTCTGGAAGGTGGCAGGTGTATTTCGCAGTCTGAAAGGGAGCATATTCAATTCATATAGTCCTACCTGGGTGATGAAGGCTGACCTCTCCTTGGCTGGGTCATCCAGCGGCACTTGCCAGCACCCCTTAGTTAAGTCTAAAGTGGAGATGAACTGGGCACGTCCCAGTTTCTCCAAAAGCTCATCTGTGCGTGGCATTGGATAGTTTTCTGGGAGAGTTACAGCATTTAGTTTACAGTAGTCCACACAAAAGCGGATTTCTCCATCTTGTTTGGGAACCAGAACCACTGAAGAGGTCCATGCACTCTCAGAAGGGCAGATTACACCCATCTGTAACATGTCCTTGATCTCCCTTTCTATTACAGATTTGGCCTGAGGAGCCATCCGGTAGGGTTGGGCTCTAATTGGGCGAGCATCACCTGTGTCAATGAAGTGGTATACCCATTCTGTTCGTCCTGGGGTGACTGAAAACATTCGCATGAAGCTGGTGCAGAGCTCCTGGATTTGCTGTCACTGCTTATGCCCAAGGGTCATGGAAAGGCTCATCTCTTCCATGCTACTGTTGCTTTTTCCGTCACAATAGACTCCTTCAGGCCACTCAGCATCATCTCTTTCCTGGGCTTTAAACTGGAGAACATTGATTTCTTCGGAATAAAAGGGATTTAGAGAATTAACATGGTATACCTTAGGTTTTAGGGTAGGGTCTGGGAACTCTGTGAGGTAACTAACAGCTTCAAGGCACTCTTGAACCATAAATGGCTCCTCTCATGACACTTCCATCTTATTGGCCTGGAGCGCTTTCAGGACCATGACTTGGTCACCTACTCCAAAGGAACGCTCTCTGGCATGTTTATCATACCAGGCCTTTTGCTCTTGTTGAGCATCCTGTAGGTTTTCTTGAGCAAGGGTGAGAGAGTTTTTGAGGGTGTTTTGCAGGTTGGTTACAAAGTCCAAAATCTTTGTTCCTGGAGAAGATGTAACCCCCTCCCATTGCTGCTTTACCAACTGTAATGGCCCCTTAACTTTGTGGCCATAAATGAATTCAAAGGCTGAAAATCCCAAATTGGGATGTGGTACAGCCCTATAGGCAAAGAGCAACTGCTGCAACACTAGGTCCCAATCATTGGAGTGCTCATTCACGAATTTACGTATCATAGTTTACCCCATGAGCTTCTCAAAGATGTTTCATGGTTCCTGACAGGAAGTTAGTTCTCGAATCTGTAAGGATATCGGAGGGCCAGCCTACACTGGCAAAAATATCTGTCAATGCCTGACTCGTTTTTAGCCTTTATGTTGCTTATCTCTACTACTTCTGGCCATCGGGTGGCAAAATCCATGAAAGTCAGTATGTACAGCTTTCCTCTGGGTGTCCTCTTAGGGAAAGGACCCAGAATATCCACAGCTACATGCTGAAATGGAACCTCAATGATGAAGAGTGGCTGGAGAGGGGTCTTGGGTCTTTCCCACCCTCTAGCATACCTCACAAGACCGGACATAGGTAGAAATGTCCTTGCCCACCCCCTCCCAGTGGAATGACTTCCTCAAACAGTCCTTGGTCCTGTTCGGTCTAGCATGGCCACTAGGGTGATCATGGGCTAAGCTCAAGAGCTTTTCCCTATACTTAGTTAGAACTACCTACTGTCTCTGAGGATGCCAGTCCTCCTTGTGCCTACCAGAAAGAGTCTCCTTGTATAAGAGTCCTTCTTCTGTAACAAACCTGGACCTGTTAGAAGAGCTGAGAGGAGTGCCGCCATCCAAGCTCCCTTGAGTCTCTCATCCACTTCCTGCTCTGCCTGGAACTGTTCCCTTGATGGTGGAGACATTAGTTCCTCGCTGCGTTGTGGACTTGGGCTTGGTCCCACTGGAAGCGATGCAGGTGATGGGGTTGTTTCCGTTGACTGTGAACTGCTCTCCACTGGTGCACTAGGTGGCATTTCAGGCTCCGGTTGAACCTCTTGCACCGGTCTAGCTCCTGCTGCAGGTGCAGGCTCTGTGGTGCCTTTCGGTGCCGGCTCCCCTGACTCTGGTGGGGTTGCAAGCATGGGCTCTGGTGCTGACTGCTCCACCAGTTCCGATCCTTGAGCTGGTTCTGGTTGGGTTCCAGGAACTGGATTTACAACTGCTGCCTTCAACTCTGGTCTGGAGTTTTGTTCCACCACCTCTGGCTGGGTTCCTGTAGGAGGCTCAGGAATGGAGTTAGGTGTGGAGGCCTGTTTAGCCTGGCTGCGGGTGACCATCCCCACCCTTTTTGTTAGCCTCACATGGTTGGCTAAGTTTTCTCCCAGCAGCATGGGAATGGGATGATCATCATAGACTGCAAAAGTCCATATTCCTGACAAGCCCTTGTCCTGGACACACAACCTAGCTGTAGGCAAGTTAAAAGAGTTGGCCTTAAAGGGTTGCACCAGCACTTGGGCCTCTGGGTCAATGAATTTGGGGTCCACTGGGGATTGGTGGATAGCTGACACCTGTGCTCCAGTGTCTCTCCAGGCAGTAATCTTCCTCCCACCCATACTCATAGTTTCCCTTCGCTCTGGGCCTGAAGGCTCTTGGTGGATGATGAGTTGTAGTTGGCTGGTGCTCTTGGGGCAGTTAGCCTTCACATGCCCCAGCTCATTACATTTAAAGCATTGCCCAGCTGACTGTGGGCTGGGAAGAGGTGGGTGGTTGGAGATTGGGGTGGTGGGACGAGAGGGTATCTGGGGTCTCCCTGGCTGTGTGGAGGAATCCTCCTTGTGAGGTAGGGCTGACCCCGATGGAGGGGTGTTGTTTCGGGTTGCCTCTTCTGGTATCCACACCAACTGCTACTAGCTTTCTTCTTCTCCGCTACCTCCACCCATTTGGTTTTGATTTCCCCCACCTCGATTACAGTTTTGGGCTTTCCATCCAGGATGTACCTTTCTATTCCCTCAGGAACACCCTCTAAGAACTGCTCCATTTGCATTAGGAGAGGCAGATCTTCCAGAGATTTAACACTTGCTCCTGGTATCCAGGAATCCCAATTTTTTACAATGTGTTACGCGTGTCGGGAAAATGCCACGTCTGGTTTCCACCTTAGGGCTCTGAACTGCCAATGGGCATGCTTGAGTGTTAGCCCCATTCTAATTCTAGCCTTTTGTTTAACAAGGTCATACTCATTCATGTGTGCTTTGGGCATTTCAGCTGCCACCTCTGCTAAG
Organism: Gopherus flavomarginatus; assembly: GCF_025201925.1. Classification (NCBI taxonomy): domain Eukaryota; kingdom Metazoa; phylum Chordata; order Testudines; family Testudinidae; genus Gopherus; species Gopherus flavomarginatus. The sequence continues at coordinate 54,120,901 of NC_066624.1, forward strand.
GGTTCACTGAGTTGTGGCCTCAGCTCCACCATATACTGGTATATAGGGGTGTTGTACCCAAGGCAGGCCCTTTCAAAATTTTCAAAGAAGGCCTCTGTATCATCGCCTATCTTGTATGTGGGGAATTTCTTGGAATGGGGAGTAGTACCTGAAGAAGGACTGTTAGGATTACCTGGTGGACCCAACTTAGCCCTTTCCAGCTCTAAGCTCTTCAGCTCTAACTCCGCCTCCAAGCACTTTGCCTGTCTCCTCTCCTCTGCTTCCAACTCCAAGAGCTTCGCCTCTCTTTTGTCCTCCACTTCCAAGCACATCATCTATAGGAAGAAATCCCTGTGTTCCGGAGTCAAAAGTCAGTCTGGGTTAAGGGCATCATTCTAGCCTGGCACCTGGATCTTGGTTGGGAGAGGGCTGACCCTTCCCTTGTGGTAAGTTCCCGGTTCCCCATCCTCTCCTTTCATTTCCGTGATGGAGCTGGATGTCTGGGCTTGATTTGGGTCTATCTTCTCCGTGGCATGCCATTCAGTGGTTTGAGCATTGGCCTGCTAAACCCAAGGTTGTGAGTTCAATCTTTGAGAGGGCCATTTAGGGATTTGGGGCAAAAATCTTTCTGGGGATTGGTCCTGTTTTGAGCAGGCAGTTGGACTAGATGATCTCCTGAGGTCCCTTCCAACCCTGATATTCTATGATTCTATGACGAGGAGCAGGTTTGCAGCTTGTCACAGCAGTACAATGTGAGAGGGAGCCCAGGCTGGTGGGTCAGAGGGCTCAGAGGTACCCCAGTTTCAGGTGGCCCCCCAGGGGAAACCTGTCACAGGATCCATCCTGGGATGCTGTCCTGATCCCCTGCATGTGGTTACTGTCTCACAGGAGGCTGGGGTACCTTTCAATAGTGCCTTCAATTCTAGCCTTTGATCATCATTCGAGGCACCACTACTATAATCAGCTGCCTTTTCTCCTGGTCACTGAGCCCGATTTCTCAACTGGGTGCGAGGATTCGCTGTGCCGTTTGGATAAACAAAATCCAATTACTGTGAATTGCCGCTGGCCAAGACCAAAATTCATGCCCCTTTTGGGGAGTCAGCAACATTTCCCCTTGTACTCAGTGGCCGGCTGAACAGTCATGACTAGAGGAGGGGAAGGGACATTTCTCACACAAAACTTTTTTTTAGTGAAAAATGCAGATTCAGTGACACCAAAACATTTTGTGAATTCGTGTTGGTTTTACTGAATTGTTGGTGTAAAGAAAAAATTCCCTGAAACTCCATACATGTCATTCTGACATTTTCCAAATGAAATATTTTGATGTTTCGATTTGAAACAACTTCTTGTTTCAAAATTTCCATTAATTTTATATGAAAAAATTCCAAAACATTACAAAATGTTCCCCATTGAAACAAAATGCTTCATTCATTTGACATAAACCAAAATTGTATTTGACTTTTCAATTTGCTGAGAAGTTTGAAAAATGTCACTTTCACTTCAACTGGAAACACTTTTTTCTGATTTTTTAGAGTTGCCAATAAATAAAAAAAATCCATTTTTTGCTCCTTGTAAATAGCAAGTTGCACAGCTCGTGTCACTGGGAACCTCTTCAGAGGTTTGTGCATAAAAATATTCCCATGCTGGTTATTTAGTGTAAAAGCTGCTCTGTTTATTCCTGTTTTATTGCCCAGTGATGCTGCCTTGGTGGAGGGAGGTGGGGCTCAGCAGCTGAGCAAGCGGTGCATGCAGACTGGGCTGAGATGGGGTGACGTGCAGCCTTCCTTTGGGAATTAACCTTCTATATGAGATTAATAGTGGTGCTGAGTCATTCCTGCTTCACTGGGGCTCTCTTCCTGCCTCTAACCTGGGCCTCAAGGCCTTCTTGACTAGAGAACCTCCAAACAAACAGCAGCCCTAGAGCAGAAAGACCATCACAGCATCATCTGATGGGCTGTGCTCCCCTTCCATAGATCCCAGCATCCCCAGTCACTCTGGTATGAACCTTCTGGACCTGGAGGCCTGGAGTTCTCAGGGGAGTGTGTGGGAGGGTGGAGAAGGGGATGGGATTCCAGCTTGGGTGACTAATCCATTTATCAGACTCAGAACTACTTCTCCATGCCTGTAGCTCCCATCTCCCCAGCTACCACCCACCTCTTCCCTGTGCCAAGTGGGAACTGGCACAGGGCGGGTACGAATGCAGATTAAATTACAGCTTTTCCCGTCTCACTTTGGAGACTAGTTACCGCTGGTTGAGACCGGCCGAAATCCATGTGAACTTCCTGAATGTGTAAAAACAACAAAGGGCCCTGCTCCAGATACAACGATTGCATCAGACAATGCACAGGGCGGCTGTTCCAGGGCTGGGGGAGGCAATGGGCAGAGAAGAGTGCATTCTCGCCAGGAAGCCAGCTCCCCAAAATAATCTCACCCCCACCCCACCCTGCCACAATGAGCTGACACAAGCATCACAGAGAGATGGGGGGTGGGGGGAGGGCATGTCTGCAGCAAAGAGAGAGGAACAATGAGGTAACAGCTGCTAAAGCAAACAGGGTGTCAGAGTGATCCCATTGTGGGCTTCACTTCCCATGGCCCTGAGATAAGTGCTCCCCGCCCCCCCGCGGGCTGGAGCTCCTCATATGCGCTGTGCTGCGTCTCCCAGTGGGCTTCAGAGATGGGCTAGTCTAAGCTGTGAGTGGGATGCTCCTGAGCCTGCCATGGGCTGAAGTCGGGGGGTCTGGGATGCCTCAAATGAGAGCTAGACTAACACCTCAGTAAGGTGCTTGGGGCCCTTCTCTCTGACTCCAAACAGCTGCTGGGTTCCACCCCCAAACCCCCTTGCTCTTCGCCATCACGCATGGGAGCAGGCTTCCCCCCTGGGCTGCACATGAGCAGCAGAGCCACGTGTGGACGAGGGGCTCGGCAAGTCAACAAGAGGGTTTGCCACTCATTATTTCCAGCCAGTGTTGGCTAGTAGTTGGGCAGATTGATCACGTTCTTTCATCCAGGCAGTAAGCAGAACCCCTTGGGGCCCTTTGTGGTGTCACCTCTGTGTAGCCGCATCACCCCATGGCTGTGCCAGACGTGAGCTGCACTGCGATGTAGGTGGCCTGCGTTTGACATGATGCTGCTGCATCGAGATGCCACGATCCAAGTGCCACTGCATACTCAGAAAATGACTCTGTCCAGCACGATAAGGGCCAGCGGCAGAGCCCCCACCTGGGGGCTGGTGCATCTGTCAGAAGGCACCGTTCTGCCTTGCAGACAGGCAGTGATGCTGCTGCACCTGCCCACTGTCTGCTTCCCCTGTGACACGCCCCAGGCTGAAGGCTTTTCCAGTATCACCAGTACACACTCTGTTTGGGGAGCCTTGCTCACCAACCATACTCCCTGTCAGCCAGGCCACACCCCTCGCTGCAGAATGCTTGGCCCTGAGTCCATCCTGGCTGCCTGCAAGCCCATGTCAACTTCAGCAGAGAACAGGCCTCACGGCTTTCTGAGGGAGCCGCCATCTTGGGCTCCTCCTGCATCCCAGGGTTTCACTAGCTGTGGGGCTGGGGCTGGAGAGGAAAGTGACTGTGCTTCCCTCAGCCCCCTCCCCATGCTGCGCACACCAGCTCGGCCAGTTCATTGGGCCATACTCTCTTCAGCTTGGCCATCTCACCGCCCTGTGCCCGCACTGGTTCAGCCAGCTCACTGGGCCCACACCTATGCCAGTTTGGCCACCTCACCAGGATCATACCCACACCAGCTCAGCCAGCTCACCGGGCCCATACCCACGCCAGCTCAGCCAGCTCACTGGGCCCGTACCCATGCCAGCTTGGCCAACTCACCAGGCCCATACCCACACTGGCTCAGCCAGCTCACCAGGCCCATACTAATGCCAGTTCAGCCAGCTCACTGGGCCCGTACCCACTACTGTGCCTGTACCTACCCCAGGTCAGCCAGCTCACTGAGCCCAAACCCACACCAGCTCAGCCAGCTCACCAGGACTGTAACCACACTAGCTCAGCCAGCTCACTAGGCCCAATACCCACCACTGTGCCCATACCTACCCAGGTCAGCCAGCTCACCGGGCCCATACCGATGCCAGCTCAGCTAGATCACCGGGCCTGTACCAGTGCCAGCTTACCCAGCTCACTGGGCCCGTACCCATGCTGGTTTGGCCAGCTCACTGGGCCTGTACCCACGCCAGCTTCCAAAGAAACTCTGGCCACATCTCACCCCTCCAGGAGCTGTCAGGACACAGGCTGGAGGTGCTTCCAGAAAGGGGAGCTACTCCTTTACTGCCTGCCCGCTCTTTCTGCAGTCCTCCTCTATCTCCTTCCCTTCCCCTCACCTCCCCACCACTTCCTCCCTCCTTCACATGGATCATCTTCCCTCCGTCCCCCTTTCTTTAGATCCTTCCTCTTCCTCTTCCCCCAGCTCCACTGCTGCTCTATTTCCTGAGGTCTGGGCTCTTGTCCCCCGTGCCCTCCTATGGACGCAGCCATGGGAGCAAGGTCTGGCATCTCGCACAGGTTGCTAGCTAGGGTGCAGATTGGGGCGGGGGGAGGGGCTGAGTCTGATTTCAGGCTCCTTAGCATGAATTAGGAGCGATCCCACAGCAGCCCAGGTGGCCATCCCAGGAGACGGGCATGAAGCGAGATCAGGCCCCATTTCTGGCTGTGAGTCCCTCCCTTGCTATAGGCTAAGATTCTACAATGAGCTCCAGGAGTCCAGTGCCCAACTCCCATTAAACTGCCCTTGGAGCTGGGTGCAAAACTCCCGAGCCAGCTGGTTTCACACTCAGTGCCCAGTTCTAACGCTGAGCATGTACAGAGTGTCTGCATTTCCAGAGCATGCTGCCAGCAGCCAACCTCAGTGCCAGGATCGTCCACGAACAGTTGGCCTGTCAGTGGCTGCATGCAGCTGCTCCATCCCCACGACGGTGACTTGTGCCTCCCAAGGGAGGGACGGTTTAATCCGGGGGTGGGGGGGTCTTTCATCACAACTGTCAGCTCATCCTGTTAAGTACATCTCAGGGGGAACTGGACAGTAGCAGAGGCAAATCAGGCCTCATAAGCCCTCTGTGTGTGGCCACAGCCAGGTGAGCTGGGTCCCAGCTGAGAGGTGCCTGCACTGGAGGATGGCCCTGGGCAGGGAAACATGAGTCAGAGCTGCTGATGCAAACCCTGCCCGCCCCCCTGCTGCCCCAGCCAGAGGGATCCCCTCCTTGTACTGACATCAGGGCTTTCCTAACTGGATGACTGGAACCCGCTGGCTCAGCAGGAAGCAATTAAAGGGCTCCTCAGAATTCTCCCTGCCAATGACGGGGACAGGACTCACCCAGAGACTTCCCACAAACCTCTGGGGAATTTTGGATGCACCTCCCTTCCCCGCCCTATCGTTCAACATTTCTGTGGCTGTTCTACAGTTCCAGGCCTGGCTTCCACCCTGGCTCCAGGAGAACCACTGATGCTCTGGCCAGCAACTACATGTAGGATACCAGGTCATTTAGCAGAAGCTGCACTGAGCGCTCCTGGGTGTGCGCTGATCAAACCTGGGTGCTGGGTTCCCATACTCAGCATGGCCCACGCTGCTGGCTCCTTGTTCTGGCCTGGCTCATCTCAATCTCCTGCCATTGGTGGCAAGGCTCCAGAACCAAATGATGTCTCAGCGTTGGGTTCGGCCTGTGTCGTGATGCTCCCAGATTATGAGGCATCTTGCCCCCACCTGCCCTTAGTGCAAGGGAGCCTTGTCTGTGCCTGCCATGGGTCAGCTCCCTGAAACCACCAGCCTCTGACAGCACCCAGCCGGCCAACCCTCCACAGGGCACATGCCATTCTACGAGCATCCATCTGGAGCACCAAGCCCCTGATCCACTGGGCACACAGATGTCTACTCTGCACTTAGACACCTGGAGCTGGCCTCACAGGTTCACGCTTTGATCTGCTGTTCCCCCAGACACAGTACTCACTAGGCTGTAAGATACAAATCAGGATCACCATCTCCCTTAACACAGCACTTAGATAAACACTGTGAAAACAAGACTAAGTGTATTAGCAAAGGGGGGAATAATATCTTTTAGTGGCCCAACTTCTGTTGGTGAGTGAGCCAAGTGACACAGAACAGGTCTGGGTCTGTGCAGCTCTCTCTCGCCAAGAGAAGCTGATCCAATAAAAGACATTACCTCACTCACCTTGTCTCTCTCTTACAATATGTATGCTAAACAATCTGTTCTGAGTGTTGCGCAGATCTGCTCTGCAAATGCACACAGCTCTTCTCCTTCTTGCGTGAAACTGAGTGAGGAGGTGATGCCCTTATGTTTAGCTGTGACACTGAGTACCATTCCCAGACTTGGAGAAGAGCTCGGTGTGGCTCAAAAACTTTTCCTGTCACCAACAGAAGATGGTCCAATAACAAATATTACCTCCCCCACCTTGTCTGTCTCCTAGCCTGGGACCAACATGCTACAACAACACTGCAAACATTTATTATCAAAGAACAGAAATTCAAGTGACAGAGAGTGAGAATATTGGAAATAAACAATTTCATATAGAACAAAATCATAACATGCCTTCTGGAGACTAAGGCATTACCGTAGGTCCTACAAGATGGCTTCTGCAGGAAAATGGCTGAGACCCGTCCTCATAAGATCAAGCCTGCTGGCAGCTTGTTCTCCCAGACCAAAGAAATGCCAAGCTGTCTTGGCAGTACTGTTCATCTCCAAATAGAGCCTCCCTCCGCCATTTATTTATTCTTGTTAATTTCGCTAAGTCTCCATCAGCTCTTTGTTAGCCTTTGACTCCTATTGCATGACATAAGGGTCCACCCTGGAGATGTCTCCCCCACCCTGGCTGGAGGAGGTTGACTCAAACCATGCTACCTTTGAGGGCACTGCTTTTAGTTACAAACTGGAGAACAGACATTGTACTGCCTGCACTTTCTGTAGCAACAGCTCGCAGTGGTTATGATGACCAATGTGAGACAGGCATTCTGTAGAGACCTTACATGATGCTCTTTTGGTGGCCCAGGATCCCTGTAGCCCTCCTGACCCCAGTGTCCTCTGCCCGTTGGCATCCTGAGGTTTGTGGGACAGACATGAGTTAAGGTCTGTCTCTACCACACACTAAGCCTGCCCTCTTGCTTGCGTTGAGCCCAAGCCCCACTTCTGTGTACACACCCATCAGTCTGAGTCAGGTCAGTGAGCACTCAGGACCTGGCCCTAGCACTCTGCTTGGGGCTGAGGCAGAACCCAAGTCCTGCTGCAACTTGGGTCCAAGCCCGCCCAGCTTGCAATGTGGACACAGGCCCGGTGCCGGAGGTCTGCCCGGTGTAGTCTGGACGCGTTAGCACAGACGTGAGGCCCGGGGCCAGCAATTGCAAATCAAGGTTTATAGCACAGTGTGGACACTCAAGCACAGGCTTGGAAGCATGTTCTCAAGCCTGGATCCCACAGCCCTGGGCTTACAATACAGTGTGAACATACCCTGGAGCCACAGAGGGGACCCTGCCTCACTTTCTCCCCGTCAGTGTCTTGTGAGTACCTCATTTCACCTCACTTCACCCTCCAGCTTCTAGCCCCACTGCCTCCCCATCATTTACAGGCACCACCCTTCTGCTGAGATCACGTTGGGTGGGGTGTCACTGCTCAGTCATGGGCACACTGCCTTGTCCTGTGCCGGGGATCAACACAGGGCAGGCAAGACTGAAGCCCAGCCCCCATCATCCAGTGCATAGACCTACTGAGCCAGTAACAGGGCGCTGGCTCAAACATGCTTCCACTGCATGGCAGTGCTAGCACAAGCAAACCTCCCACGTGGCTCAGAGTCTGGCTCAAACTTTCCTCGGAGCTCCCTGAACCTCTGAAGTGTGTGGCACTGGGCTGGGGTCTCCTGCGACCAGGCTCTCTGCCAGCACTGCAAGGGACTGGTGCCAGCTCCAACAGCACAGCACTTCCCTACCAGGGCCCACATGGCAATGCAGCCACAGCAATGGAGAATAACGGGGAGGGAGGGAAGCACATCCTAGTTGATGGGGTGTTACAGGTTGTGCCCACTCTACAGAGGGTAAGAGTCAGGTGCCAGACAGCCCAAGCCAGGATCCTGGTTCCTTAGTTCACAGTGTAGCAGTTTGTGCTGTCAGCCCAGCGCAGCTGTCACAGCACTAGAGAAAAAGTGCATGAGAAAGAGGCTCCATTGGCTGAGGATGATGGCCAGGATTAAGGGTAAAACTTTCTAAATCACCTGGGCAATTTAGGAGCCTATGTCCCATTGACTTTTTATGAGATGCAGACTCCTAAGTAACTTAGGCACTTTTGAAAACATTACTCCCACTCTGTCAGAGTTGTGCTGATGCTGATTATTATGGGCCTCTAACTTACTCAGCCACATGGGACTGAATGCTGATGTCATATTGATCATCAGAAATCGCCTGACTTGAGTTTGCAGATGTGAGGGCTGCCTGTGGCAAACAGCTATGCCAGGGAATCCCAGACCTCGCCCCCGCAGCATGCAACTCACGTGGGCTTGGCACATGAGTCAGTTACTGAGGACATGCCAGTGCAGTTCTGCACAGGGGGAAAGCTCCATTCACATCCAAGCTCCCTCCTCCAAACTGTCAGAGTGGGGAAGGTGGGGTGGAGAGGTATGACAACCCCCTGGTATTGGGTCTAGACTGGGTACAGAGCCTGGCACCTCTAGGTCACTAGGCTGAGTTCTCTCTAGACTGGGACCTAACTAAAAGGCATTCCCATCCAAGGACCTTTCATTAGTCTAGTGGACAAGCAACCCCTTCCCTAAGACCCCATCCCAGCTGGGACCTGTCCGACAGCCTCTGCAGAGAGTCCAAGCTCTGGATGCGTCGTGTAGAGGGAAACGCATTCTCTGTCCTGGGGCAGCCCCTCCAGGCCTGGGGCAGAAAATCCGCAACAGTGGAGTTTGCATTGGCACTGCCTCGACTGCTCCTGTCCTGAGAGCAACCAGAGACTCCAGCCAGCACCAGGTGCACTCACCATGTACCAGCCAGGCTCTCTGGAGCTGGAACTCTCTAGGAATGACACTGGATGGGTCTCCTCTGCTTAGCCCCTGTCCCAGCTTGTTTAGTGACTTCCTGTAGGTCTTCAGCCAGGATCAATATCTATGCAGCAGCAGCTCCCCTTTGCCAGCAGCTGTACCCTACATCCTGCCCCACCCTGCCACATCTCACTCACAGAAAAAACTGACAGCAGGATCTGAAAGCTCAGAAATCAACAGTCAGATGGGAAGAACCCAGAACACATTATCTTCTTTTAATCTTCTGATTCTTTAGGGCCTGCCACCTGCTCTTTGAACTCTTGAGGTTGGCAATGGTGAAAATCAATCAACGTAAATCACCACAACTGATAAGTCTGACTATGCCCCAGCCTCCCCTTAAGGTGATGGGCAAATATCCCGGTCCTCCTGGGGCACACTGAATGCCTCTTTTGTAACGGGACACAGTGACCTTAGACAGGCAAGAATGGCAAATGTAGGTAACTCAATGTGCAGCAAAGCACAGGATGGACTAAGGTCTAAGGCAGGGGTCGGCAACCTCTGGCACATGGCTCGCCAGGGTAAGCACCCTGGAGGGCAGGGCTAGTTTGTTTACCTGCTGTGTCCGCAGGTTCGGCCGATCGCAGCTCCCACTGGCTGCAGTTCGCAGCTCCAGGCCAATGGGGGCTGCGGGAAGCGGCATGGGCCAAAGGATGTGCTGGCTGCAGCTTCCCCCTACCCCCATTGACCTGGAGCAGCAAGCTGCAGCCAGTGGGATGCTTACCCTGGTGAGCTGCGTGCCAGAGGTTGCCAACCCGGTCTAGGGTAAGGTCTAAGGTCTGTGGGCAAGATAGACAAGCTTTCAAGCCACCCAGAGCTCTCTCTCAGGTCTGGGCAATGCACTCAGCACGTCACAGCTAAACACAAGGGGGAACAGATTGTTTAGCAGAAACAGTTAATCTTGAAATATGTGTTATGGGGCCCGTTAAAACCCCTCTAGTCCTAGGGAGTAAAGGAAGGGGTGGGGGGAGCAGCTGGGAGGTTGTTAATGGGTTATAAGTGATAAATCCAGGTCTCTGGTAAGTCCATGAGTTTCAGTGTCTAGCAGAGTTAGGAATGTAAGTTCCCAGGCTCGTCTGTTGAAGGTGTTGTGCAGGTGTCCTTTGAGGACGAGGCCCAAGAGGTCAGACAGAGCGATCACTTTGTGAGCTGTGTTCACCTACCTGGAATAGGATGTTTTTGTCTTTTATCATTTTCCTGTGCAAGTTCCTTCAAGAGCGCAGCGACGGGCTCTTTTCACACAGTGATGCTATTGGGACAGGTTGTGGTATGTTTTGTTCTTCTGCTCACCTAAGTATCTTTTCCCATCTCGCTGGGGAAACTGGGGCAGCTCTTGGCCAGCTTGGGGGATTCCAGGGAAATCGAAGATAATCCATCAGGGGGCTGCTGACAAGGCCCAGTAAGTGGGAACACTTTGCCTTGCTGAGTTCAAGGTCAAGGGCTGTAAATTCCAAGCTATTTTTAGCTTCAAGATACTAGTCTACAGAAAACAAGAGGAAGAACAGCTGGGAGCCAGAGGGCGAGGTGCAGGAAGGGGAGGCGAGGGCTTTTGCCAGGTGACATGGGGGCCACACTCCTGAGAGAAAACCACCAAGTGCACTTGCCTGAGAAAGCCGGGGCAGCAGAGACATCAGATGCGGTGCAATACGGATAATCGCTGGAAAAGGGCCTTCTCCATGGAGCTGGGGCGGGATCCGGATTCTCTGGGATATAGAAATGGGACAGCTGCAAGGCTGGGATCCATAAGAACGTAAGATGGATCAAAGGTCCATCCAGACCAGTGTTCTGTCTTCTGACAGTGGCCAATGCCAGGTGCCCTAGACGGAATGAACACAACAGGTCATCATCAAGTGATCCATCCCCTGTCACTCATTCCCAACTTCTGGCAAACAGAGGCTAGGGACACCACCCCTGCCCATCCTGTCTAACAGCCACTGATGGACCTATCCTCCATGAATTTATCTAGTTCTTTTTTGAACCCTGTTATAGACTTTGCCTTCACAACATCCTCTGTCAAAGAGTTGTATAGGTTGACTGAGTTGTGTGAAGAAATACTTCCTTTTGTTTGTTTTAAACCATTAATTTCATTTGGTGACCCCTAGTTCTTGTGTTACAAGGAGTAAATAACATTTCCTTATTTACTTTCTCCACACGTTATTACTTTATATACCTCTATCATATCCCCCATTAGTTGTCTCTTTTCCAAGCTGGAAAGCCCCAGTCTTTTTAAACACTCTTCTCATATGGAAGCTGTTCAATACCCCTAATCCTTTTTGTTGCTCTTTTCTGAACCTTTTCCAGTTCCAATATATCTTTTTTGAGATGGGGCCACCACATCTGCATGCAGAATTCAAGATGTGGGCATACTATGGATTTATATATAGGCAACATGATATTTTCTGTCTTATTTATCCTTTTATTAATGATTCCCAACATTCTGTTCGCTTTTTTGACTGCCGCTGCATATGGAGTAGATGTTTTCAGAGAACTATCCACAATGACTCCAAGATCTCTTTCTTGAGTGGTAAAAGCTAATTTAGACTCCTTCATTTTATATGTGTAGGTGGGATAATGTTTTCCAATGTGCTTTACTTTGCATTTATCAACACTGAATTTCATCTGCCATTTTGTTGCCCAGTCACCCAGTTTTGAGAGATCCTTTTGTAGCTCTTCACAGTCTGCTTTGGACTTAACTATCTTGAGTATTTTTGAATCATCTGCAAATTTTGCCACCTCACTATTTACTCCTTTTCCCAGATCATTTATGAACATGTTGAATAGCACTAGTCCCAGTACAGACACCTGGGGGACACCACTATTTACCTCTTCATTCTGAAAACTGACTATTTATTTCTACCCTTTGTTTCCTATCTTTTAACCAGTTACAATCCATAAGAGGACCTTCCCTCTTATCCCATGACAGCTTACTTTGCTTAAGAGCCCTGGGTGAGGGACCTTGTCAAAGGCTTTCTGAAAATCTAAGTACACTATATCCACTGGATCCCGCTTGTCCACATGCTTGTTGACCCACTCAAAAAATTCTAATAGATTGGTGAGGCATGATTTCCCTTTACAAAAAACATATTGACTCTTTCCCAGCAAATCATGTTCATTTCTGTGTCTGACAATTCACTCCCAATGTGCAGGCCCCTGGTCCTTTTTTGTGCAGAATTCCATCACAGCAAGTGGTGCAGGGAGCATAAGGTGTGGGCTGACATTCACAGATACCACCGAGCTAGTCAACTTGCCATCTAAATTGAACCCTGCTCTCCAGAAGCGAGAGGCCAGAGCATTAAACCCCAGGGGGACTTGTCTCAGTTTTATCTCAGCTGACTACAACCAGAAACAGAAGCTGCAAAAAGCCACTTGGGCTCAGAGGGGCTGAGCGTTGCCTGGCAAATGTTCTAGCTCCAGACAATCCAGCCCTAGCTGCTGTTTCCATCAGATGAGCAAGGAAGCCTCCATTATGAACATCACTGCTGTGGGGACAGTACCCACTGAACAGAGTAACAACTTGGCCCATCACCACCTAACAGGGACCAAGAGCCAATGCTTCCAGCCCTGTCTTGTGTCCAGGGCAGTGCCAAGTCAGCATGTATTTCATGGGGTTCTGGCACAGCCTCAGTCAAGTGCCCTCCCTTGGCCGCTTATCAGACTACCGTGAGGGGACACAGCCTTTGAATCTCCAGCATTTTAAGCCCTCAAACTCTGAATGGAGCCAGGCGCTGCTGCTGTTTCAGGGCCTTCTTAACACAGATCTATTTGGCACCCTCTGCTGAAAGCTGCGGCTCCCTGCGCAGCCCCTAGAACCAGTGCTGACCCCTCAGGATCCCCCTGTAGCTTAAACGCACCCTCTCCCAGAACTTCAGCCAAAGGGGTGAGGATTTTGGGTTCTCTCTTCAAGGGGGCCCGTGGGAAGGGTAGTGCACAGAATGCACAGACACTTTGGGTATGTCTACACTATAGAATTATTTCGATTTTACATAAACCGGTTTTATAAAACAGATTGTATAAAGTCGAGTGCACGCGGCCACACTAAGCACATTAATTCTGCGGGGTGCGTCCATGTACCAAGGCTAGCGTTGATTTCTGGAGCGTTGCACTGTGGGTAGCTAACCTGTAACTATCCCATAGTTTCCACAGTCGCCCCCGCCCATTGGAATTCTGGGTTGAGATCCCAATGCATGATGGTGCAAAAACAGTGTCGCGGGTGATTCTGGGTAAATGTCGTCACTCATTCCTTCCTCCGTGAAAGCAAAGGCAGACAATCATTTCGCGCCCTTTTTCCCTGGATTGCCCTGACAGACGCCATAGCATGGCAACCATGGAGCCTGTTTTGCCTTTTGTCACTGTCACCGTATGTGTACTGGATGCCGCTGACAGAAGCGGTACTGCAGCACTACACAGCAGCATTCTTTTGCCTTTGCAAGGTAGCAGATACAGTTATCAGTGCTTCAGTACTGTCTGCTGTGCCATTGTAAACTGGTGATGAGATGATGGTTATCAGTCATTCTGTACTGTCTGCTGCTGTCATGGGTGCTCCTGGCTGATCTTTGCTGAGGCTGGGTGGGGGTGCAAAGACAAAAATGGGAATGATACCCCAGGTCATTCCCTCCTTTATGTTGTGTCTAAAAATAGAATCAGTCCTGCCTAGAATATGGGACAAGTGTATCAGAGAGCACAGCTGATCTGTGTCAGATCCTGCAGAAATGATGAGCTAAATGCTATTCTAGGGGGTGCCCCTGCAACAACCCCACCCATTGCTTCCCTTCTCCCTCAACCCTCCTGGGCTACCATTGCAGGTCCCCCCATTTGTGTGATGAAGTAATAAGGAATGCAGGAATAAGAAACACTGACTTTTTAGTGAGATAAAATGGGGGGGGCAGCCTCCAGCTGCTATGATAGTCCAGGCAGTACAGAATCTTTTCTTTAGACATGAAAGGGGGGGCACCGATGGAGCTCATCCCCCAGTTGCTATGATGAGAACAGTTACCAGCCATTCTGTACTAGCTGCTGGGAATAACCGGGAGTCATTCCTATTTTTACCCAGGTGCCCCTGGCTGACCTCACTAGAGGCCAGCCAGGAGCACTTATGGGATGATGACAAGGACAGCTACCAGTCCTTCTGCACTGTACCATCTGCCACTAGGAAGGGGAGAGGAGTGGATGCTGCTGTTCAGTGCCACAGCACCACATCTACCAGCAGCATGCAGTAGACATACGGTGACACTGAAAAAAAAGTCAAGAAACGATTTTTTTTCCCTTTTCTTTCACAGGGGGGAGGGGGGGTAAATTGACGAGATATACCCTGAACCACCCCGGACAATGTGTTTGACCCTACAGGTATTGGGAACTCAGCCAAGAATGCAAATACTTTTCGGCGACTGTGGGGACTGTGGGATAGCTGGAGTCCTCAATACCCCCTCCCTTCCTCCATGAGCGTTCATTTGATTCTTTGGCTTTCCGTTATGCTTGTCACACAGCACTGTGCTGTGGACTCTGTATCATAGCCTGGAGATTTTTTTCAAATGCTTTGGCATTTCGTCTTCTGCAACAGAGCTCTGATAGAACAGATTTGTCTCCCCATACAGCGATCAGATCCAGTATCTCCCGTATGGTCCATGCTGGAGCTCTTTTTGGATTTGGGACTGCATTGCCACCCGTGCTGATCAGAGCTCCACGCTGGGCAAACAGGAAATGAAATTCAAAAGTTCGCAGGGCTTTTCCTGTCTACCTGGCCAGTGCATCCGAGTTCAGATTGCTTTCCAGAGCAGTCACAATGGTGCACTGTGGGATAGCTTCCGGAGGCCAATACCATCGATTTGCGGCCACACTAACCCTAATCTGACATGGCAATACCGATTTCAGCGCTACTCCTCTTGTCGGGAAGGAGTACAGAAACTGGTTTTAAGAGCCCTTTATATCAATATAAAGGGCCTCGTTGTGTTGACGGGTGCAGGGTTAAATCGGTTTAAAGGTGCTAAATTCAGTTTAAACACATAGTGTAGACCAGGCCTTTGACAGGGGTCTCACACACGATTGCTCTTTACTTATGTAAACAGGGGAATGGTCCCGCTATTGTGGGGAACTTTCCTGGCTTCTGCACTACCCGGGTGAAGTGGGCTAGCGAAAGGATCTGAGTCCTCGCTCCCACTTCCTTTACCCAGAGGCCTCCCTGCCCTTGAGGACTCCCCTTCCACTCTCCTGTCTGGCAGAGTCCTCGTAACACCAACAAGGCTGGGCCCAGGATTCCTGGGGGGGCTCAACCCCCAACCCTGCTGTGGTCACCCAGGACAGGGGCTAGGGTATCTCCACTCCAGGGTACTCTCTCTGCACTGGGCACCTTCCTGATCCGTTGATCATTTCATACAATTTAAAGCAAATACAAGTTGTTTAATTAACAATTAATTTTAAAAAAGAATAAGGAAAAATGGGAAAGGTTAAAGGAAAACACATCACCCTGCTCTGTGGCAGGGAACATTACAAACAGTGTCTCTGGACATCAGCGCACTTCACAGTCTGTTCCTTTTAGGTTCCAGGCCTCCTTCTCAGGCCCTGGCTGCGCTGCACAGATGCTGCAGGTTGGACACTTGCTCTGGCGGTGGCCACATGCTCTCAGGCTCTAGGTGGCAGGACCCTTTTTCCCAGCGTCACCCCCGCCCTATCAGGGTTACAATCCCCCTCCACGTCCGGCCTGCAGGGCCCCTTAGCTGAGGCGTCTCCCTGCGCTGGGCCCACAGCCCAGGGTCCCTCTCTGTGATGCAGTAGGGACTGTCTGCATGGGGGATGGGAGAGCAGGGGATGACTTTTGGTAAGGGACAGTACCTGAGTCTGTAATCTGAGCCAGGAAGGCGGGTGGGGAGGGTGACACCTTTGCCTGGGAAGCTGGACAAAGGAAGAGTGAACTGCTGGATAGTTTTTTGGTTTCAGTTCTGGGCTGGCTGGGAAGAGGCAGGGAACCCCAAGTCTGGGGTCTAAGATCCTTGCCCCCAGAGGGACCTGGCTGAGGGGTCCTGGTTGTACCTACAAGCCCTGCTTGGGACTGTGCCCCTGTTGTCTAATAAACCTTCTGTTTTACTGGCTGGCTGAGAGTCACGGTGAATTGCAAGAAATGGGAGTTGCAGGGCCCTGAATCCCCCACACTCCGTGACACCCTCACTCTCCCCAGCTGCTCACCATACCCGGCTCTGGACTGGTCCAGCTCCAGCACTCTGCCTCAGCACAGCTGCTGCTGCTGCTGCTGCTCTGCCTTCAGCTCCCTGGGCTGCTCCTCTGGCCCCTCTGGCTCTTCTTGCTACAGCTCTGCTCCCAGCACAGGTCTGCTCTGCAGGCTGCTTCTGTGACTCTGCTCCGAGCTCTGACCTGCTTCCTGAGCTGTTTGTCTGGCCCCTCTGACCCTGGTTGCTGCAGCTCTGCTTCCAGCAGCTTAGCTTAGGCACCGTCTCTCTCCTTAGCTCGGCCCCACTCTGTCTGACTCAAGCAATTTTAGCTCACACAGAAAACGGGACCCTCCCTGGCCTCCTGATCCCCTGATGAGCCTGCCCACTCTGTCAATCAGGCTGATCTGGAGTGTTGGCCTCTCCTCATTGTTCCTGGGGACTGTCAGTCTCAAGCTCCTGATTTCCCATCGACCCCTCCCCTTTTAGTGCTAGGAGCTAGCCAACCAAAACACCCCCACTGAATGTTAGTAAGGGGGCAACAGTCCCCTTACATTTAGTCTAACGTCCAATATGCAGAGCTATACAAAAACACTGAACCCTGCACACATTTCCATGCCTCTGTCTTCTTACCACTCCAAGGCCTTCTTTGGGCGGCTCAGGGTCACCTGGGGCCATCCAGGGTCCTTTGGTTGCTGTGCATGGCTTGGATTCACAAACAAGGGGACTTCTCCCCCAGCATTCAGGGATACAGCCTAGCCCCCCTTCCCCAGTCTGTCTTCTCCTTTATTTCTGTTCTGTGTTGCCCTTTCTTACACTACAATAGCTAACAATGGATAATTGGTGGGGCAGAGGGTGTCTGTCTGTACAATTTATGAATTCTAGTTGTTACTGTGAAACTAGGATTACCAGCTGCCACAGCCCCCTGCTTCATCACTGCCTCCTCTGCAGGGGCAGCTCTAGGTATTTTGCCACCCCAAGCACTGCAGGCAGCCTGCCTTCAACAGCTTGCCTGCCGGAGGTCCCCAGTCTCGCGGATTCGGCGGCACACCTGCGGGAGGTCCATTGAAGTTGCAGGACCAGCGGATCCTCCCCAAGCATGCCGCCAAAGGCAACCTGCTTGCCACCCTAGGCATGTGCTTGGCGTGCTGGTGCCTGAAGCCGCCCCTGCTCCTCACTAGTCTCTCCATCTTTTTGAATGGCATGATCTCCAGCCACCTGTGGCCCTGAGCAGGCATGATGGCTTAGAATCATAGATTATCAGGGCTGGAAGGGACCTCAGGAGGTCATCTAGTCCAACCCCCTGCTCAAAGCAGGACCAATCCCCAGACAGATTTTTACCTCAGTTCCCCAAATGGCCCCCTCAAGGATTGAACTCACAGCCCTGGGTTTAGCAGGCCGATGCTCAAACCACTGAGCTATCCCTCCCCCCTTAGGCTTCTCCCAAGCACGGACATGCTGCCAAGGGCTCCTGGCTGACCTCCACACCTTCCTGCCCCCCCAAGCTCTGCTCGCTCAGTTCTGAGCTTGAGCACACACAGATAGCATGTGCCTTGAGCTCACCCACTGCTCCGGCAAAGCTCACTATGCAGGATGAGTCAGGGCTTCCCACCTTGGCAGCTCTTTGACTCTGAGACACGGGGCTGGAACTTTCCCAGCCCTCCCCAGCTGCAGGGGCAGGAGGAGTGGCGTGGACATCCCAGCCTCCCAGCAGTTCTGAACACATGCTTGCAGCTCTGACCGTGAGATGAGGACGAGGTGACTGGACTCCCTCCTGCACCACACAAGGAGCGGGCCACTGGCATTAGATGGCAGCCCATGCCATGCCCTGGAGTGGACGTTCCCTCCGCAGGGCTGCTCTGCAGTGCTGTTTAATTTCCCTCTGGTCCGGGCACTTGAAGCAAATCTCTCAGTAATGTGGCCTGTGCATGGACTCTGAATGACAGGGTTGGCCATCAGAACAGCGCGCAGGAATCCGGAGTGACAGATGCTAGCTGTGCCATGATCCAGCCGCACGGCACTGGGAGGCAGCTGGGATGGGGATGACAGGGGCAGCACTGCTGACTGGCCTTTCAGAGCCGGTTACACATGCAAAAGACTCCCTGTGTAAGAAAGATGGTACGTGGCAGGCTGTGATAGGGCCCCAAGACAAGCAGGGCACAGACACAGAGAAGGTGAAGGCAGGGCCTGCATGTACACAGCAGAGCTCAGGATATGGAGAGTTCAGGCGTTGGCTGTTGGCTGCCAGCCATGCCACTGCAAGCTGCAATCTCCCATAAGCCACGTAGGTGCAGGCTGATTGGATTTCATTTGGTGTGGAGATCTCTGCTGCCAGGAGAAATGACGATTCAGTCGGGGGCTCACCGGGCTGAGCGACGGATAGATGGAATAGGAGGCATTTGACACTTGTAATCACATGGTCACATTGAGCTGTGAGAACATGGGAGTTTGCCCCAGTATCCTGCTGGTAAATCCCAACATGGGTACATTGCCCGGCCATGCTTTCCCAAATGTCTGAAGGGTATGCACAGGGCCGGCTCCAGGCCCCAGCGCGCCAAGCGCATGCTTGGGGCGGCATGCCGCCGGGTGCGCTCTGTCGGTTGCCGGGAGGGCGGCAGGGGGCTCTGGTGGACCTGCCGCAGGCGTGCCTGCGGAGGGTCTGCTGGTCCAATGGCTCCAGTGGAGCATCCGCAGGCACACCTGCGGGAGGTCCACTGGAGCCGCAGGACCACCGGACCCCCCACAGGGAAGCCTGCGGGAGGTCCACTGGAGCCGCGGGACCGGCGAGCAGCAGAGCGCCTCCCCGCGGCGTGCTACCATGCTTGGGGCGGCGAAATTGCTAGAGCCGGCCCTGGGTATGCAGTATTTGTCTGGCACTCCTGGGGAACCATCTTCCAGCCCAGCCCAAGGAGGCATCGGAGCAGCTGTGCTGAGTGGACAGGGACATTCCTCCCAGAGCTCACCATTTCCAAACCCCGACTGTGTTGCTTCTTCCACCGGCCGGCAGGGACCTGCTTGTAACACGAGCTACCCATGGAGATTTCCACTGAAAATGAAGCTTAAGTGATTACAACCCCTGCTCCCTCCACTCTCCCATTCCTGTGCAGCACAGACAAACCGGGCGAGATCCACCATCTGTAATGCCCAGCCCTTCAGCCCTGGCAGGGCTAGCCCTGGACACTCACTGCGCATGCAGTGCACACAAGGACACCACCCAGCCCTTCAGCCCCGAGCAGGCTGGTGCCTGGACACTCACTGTGCATGCAGTGCACACGGGGACACCACCCAGCCCTTCAGCCGTGGCAGGCTGGCGCCTGGACACTTAGTAGTGGATATGTGATGGGTATGGATTCCAGCACATATACTGTGTGTTGTTTCTGGAGTATTTTTGCAAAACACTCTGGTATAACCTATTACAAAGGAGCTGGGAGCACCCCATATCTGGAACGAACAATGCCCTGCTGGCAACGGGAACACACAAAAGACCCTTTCCACTGAGCTAGAAACAAGAGGCAGAGTGTGTTCATCTCCCAGGCAGGGCGATGATAAGGGACAATGATGCTGGTGATTTCCCAGGGAACAGAGATCACTTTGTTCCAAAATACATCAATGTCAACTCACTACAGTTTGTGATTTTTACTGCAGTCCTATTATCCACTTGAAGGTGGGGGGTGATTCTGGGGCAAGAACACGAGGCATCTGACTGCCATTACAGTAATCACTTTATCGGGACTTGTGTCTGCCACACGCACCCCGCCCCCAGTTTCCCAGCGTTGTTCTACACATGAGAGGCTCCTCTGCCAGTGCCCAAGAGGGCAACTCACACTGGCGGCTGGAGCCCACGGAGCAGAATCCAAGCATGTATCCAGTATAATGCTCTTGCACCAGCTGCAACAGCGTCAACTCACTTTGAACCTTTTCTTGATTCCAAATTCCATGCCAACCTGAGACCCTGTGTGAATCAGCCCTCCTGGCCATGTCAGCGACACATGTGAACCCCCCACGACCTTCATCTGATGTTAGTGCCAGCCCAGCCATGCCCCCAAACACCAGCCCGTGCTGACTCAGTGAGAAAGGATCAGCCAGTGGACATACCTGAGCCTGTGGAGCTTGCACCATGTGACAGCTGCGGGCCAACTGATAGCTTTGCTTGACTTGCTGAATGCGTGTATTGGGGTTTCCCAGCTGGGCTCACACTAACCCTGGCAACCCTGCAGTCAGCTCCGTCACTGGCCCGGGATTTCCTTTCACCTCTCTACCACATGCTCTGACCTCCAGGCATGGGGCCAGGGGCCAGGGCTCTTCGTGAGCACAGCATTTGAAGTGGGACATGGGGAATTTGGTGCAAGTCCACTCACCACTTAGATCCAGGCCTGACTCCAGTTTCTAGCAGCACAGCACCCTGCTCTGAGACTCAGCTGGGTGCAGTGCCACAGAGTTCCACCCACAGGCCACCCAAGCTCAGTAGCACAAAATCCATCCGTGCTCTGGCTGAAAACCCTGCAGGCGGCCTTGCGCCCAATGCTCAGGTCGATGGCTGAATCAGCCCAGGGCAGCACCATCTGCAGGCTGCTGATCGCAGCAAAGGGGGCCAGAGAGATGTCATGGCCGCAGTGGCAGGTACGGGTAGGTGCCAGCCGGCAGGACAGGACCAGGACCCATGGTGTAGCTGACTGAGCTGCTGAAGCCTCCTTCAGCAATTGTGCTGAGAGAGCTTCTCCCCCACGGGGCATCGCCTGCAGCACGCTGGCCCCATGTCTCATGCCCAGTGCAGTAATGGGAGATCCAGCTCTCCCCAGATCCCAGGCCTGACTTTTGGGTAGAGGAGGTGCAGTAGGCATGCCTCTGTCCCCCGTCCAGCAGCCCCTCTAAGGCCCTGCTACCTCCAGTTTGAAGAGCTTCACAGGCCCACACCCCTCCCCGAGTAACACGTCAGGGAGGGGCACCTCTCCCAGCACCACGGGTTACTGCTGGCCTGGCCACCAGTGCTTGGGCCCATGTCTCCAGCTCAGCAGGATGAACTATGGAGCTGTGTAGGAAGAACACAACCAAGCCAGTAACACCAAGCCCAGCTTGGCACTGACTGGCAGCGGCACAAAGATGCGGATGGGCAGACACCAGAACAGGGGACTTTCTTCTTCAACCTGGCGTTGGATGGCAGCAGGAGCTGCTTTGAATGGCAAGGCTGGGAGGAACCTGACCTGCCTGTACCCAGCCCCACAGATGGCCCAGGCTTAGACAGTTTGCAGAGGCCACCAATGGACCGGGTCAGAGCAGGGCATGGTGATCCTTCTGTCATGGAGTCCCCAGGCGATGCTCTGGAACTGCTCCCCACAAAGCCAGTCAGAACTTTGGGGAGCTTCCTCTTCCTTGGAGCAGACTGTCTTCAGGGCAAGAAGCTCACATGGCTTCACCTTCCTGGGTCTGACCTTGGAGCATTCAGCATATGCCTCTCTGTGCGCTTCCCACAGCAAGTCTGCCCAGATGAGGTCCTGGGGAAGCCAGAGGGTCCTACACGCACCCCCAACTTCGCAGTCAGACATGACTCTTAGCCAGCCAGTAAAACAGACGTTTATTAGATGACAGGAACGCGGTCTAAAACAGAGCTTGTAGGTACAGAGAACGGGACCCCTCTCAGCCCGGTCCATTCTGGGGCCCAGCGAGCCAGACAGCCCCGTCTGCCCTCACTTCCCATCCCCAGCCAGCTCCAAACTGAAACCCCCTCCAGCCCCTCCTTTCTGGCTTTTGTCTCTTTCCCAGGCCAGGAGGTCACTTGATCTCTTTGTTCACCTTTAGCTATCCCCTTGCAAGGGAGAAGGGCCCCGGCCATTTGTTGCCAGGAGACTCAGTGTCGGCCATTTATGCATGCTGGAGACTTAAGAAATGCATAGGGGAAACTGAGGCACCCACACAGTATTCAAAGGAAACATTAAGAACAGTCCCACTTCATCATATCTTCCAGCTACCTTGGCAGAGCACGTTCCAGTCACACATAGGCCTGGCCAGCTCTGGGTGCAACAAAGACACCACACGTGACACACACTCTGCTTGCTCCTCCTGGCAGGTAGCAACCATGGGATGCCTGGTCCCAGTGAAGGAGATGATAAAGCCACTTGTCTGTGGGCTGTTCTCCTTCCTGCTGAGCCAGGGGCAGGGCTCCACAGAGATCAGAGCCAGGAGCTCTGCGTGGGTGGTGACAGTACTGGGGAATTATTGTCTAACAAAGGAGCAGCTGACCCAGGCAGTGCAGAGGCTCTCACTGGTTCTTTGCTGCCAGAATTTCACAGATCCCTTTTTTGTCAAGTGACTTAATGTTAATCCATATGCAAAAATGAAGGAAATATCATTATCTGTAACTGTGTGTCCTTGCACATCTCTGGGCACATGTATGTGTGCTGGTGTGACTGTACACGTGGTCATATGCTGGCTTATCTTGGCACACGTATGTGTGGCTTTGGATTCATGTATCTGTATGCGAGTAGGAGTCTGTGGCGACTGGCGTATCTGTATGCGAATCTGTGTGTGGCAGATCAGTGTGTGTCCTGCTCAGCACTGATTTTCCTAGCGGACACACACACATACAAACACACACACACACACACCTCTCCCTTTCACAGAGACTTTATGCTTGGCCTTGGCTGTCGCTGCCTGTCTAACTCAGAACCCTGTAGTCGGTCAGTATCTGTTTGCACTCTATGGCTATGGGCCCCTATGGAAAATATTCTGCTGGTCTGTAACATTGCTTTCTCCAGAGACAGAGGAAATAGTCACACTGAGCAGCACAGACAGGGAGCATCCCCCTGGCCTGACCATGCCTCTCTAGCCCCAGTCAATCAAGCATCACGCACCTGTTACTGCAATGTCAGACATTTCCTGTATCTGGATGTTCCCAACCCCACAGCCTGATGCTGTGCACACGCCCAGCTCACACTTGTACCACGGCAGTGGCTTGACGGCAATGCAACCTGCAGGAAATGCCTGCGGGCCTGTGCATGAACCAGAACCGGCAGGAGGCAGGATTGAATCAGCCATGGCCCCTGTTCTCTGCAGACAGGGCAGTGCCATCAGGATGGCTGCCTCACGCCTCAGTTTAGAAACCGCGGCTCCCTGCCCCTTGTGCCATGCTGGGCCTTCAGCATATGGCTGGGTGAGCACTGCCGGTCGCTTCCAGCACCATGGGGCTCAGGGACCCCATGAACCCTCGATGTTGCTCAGCCCCAAGTGGTCCAGAGGCTCTGATGTGTTGGCATCCCAAGGGGGACCACAGTCATTTCAGGTTACTGGGGCAAAACTAGCAGCCATGGGACCATGTACAGAACAGCCCAAGAGCTATGTGCCGATAGACGGGTCCTGAACCCGCAGTGGCCACCTAGGCTGTGAGTGGATGAGCATAGACTTTTCTAATGGGCTGTGGGGAGCAGCTACCTGCAGGCAACACACCAGCAGAACCCCCTCTCCATGCTCCCCCACCTCATTGTTGGGATGGGGCTGCAACCACTTGGCTTGTCTGCCTTCCTGGCCCTCATGCTTCCCCCTTTGCCTACCCTGGCCAGAAGCACAGCGCCTAGTGGCCTTTGTGACCCTCCATAAAGGGATCCACTAAGGGGACACGGAACCATCCCAAGCCAGCGCAGCAGAGAGGCTGGTGGCACTCGGAATGAGGGTGATGCCTGAAGGGAGGTGTGACGAAGTGGGACTGTTCTTAATGTTTCCTCTGAATATTGTGTGGGTGCCTCAGTTTCCCCTATGCATTTCTTAAATCTCCAGTGTGCATAAATGGCCAGCAATCTGTCTACTAGCAACAAATGGCCAGGGCCCTTCCTCCCTTGCAAGGGGATAGCTAAAGATGAACAAAAAGATCAGGTGATCTCCTGGCCTGGGAAAGAGACAAAAACCAGAAAGGAGGGGCTGGAGGGGGTTTCAGTTTGGAGCTGGCGGGGACAGGAAGTGAAGGCAGATGGGGTTGTCTGGCTCGCTGGGCCCCAGAATGGACTCGGCTGAGAGGGGTCCAATTCTCTGTACCTACAAGCTCTGTTTTAGACTGTTTTAGACCTGTTATCTAATAAATGTCTGTTTTACTGGCTGGCTGAGAGTCATGTCTGACTGCGAAGTTGGGGGTGCATGTAGGACCCTCTGGCTTCCCCAGGACCCCATCTGGGCAGACTCGGTGTGGGAAACGCACAGAGAGGCATATGCTGAATGCTCCAAGGTCAGGCCCAGGAGGTGAAGCCATGTGAGCTTCTTGCCCTGAAGACAGTCTGCTCCATGGGAGAGGAGGCTCCCCAAAGTCCTGACTGGCTTTGTGGGGAGCAGTTCCAGAGCATCGCCCGGGGACTCTGTGACAGGAGGCTGAAGGTAACTCTGCTCCTTTCCCTGCCCCCTATGGCACTGGCACAGGTGAAGGGGTCGCACTGCAGGACAAGGAGCTGGGAGAAGCCAGGCGGTTTCCTGAAGTGTCCAAGCGTCCAGCGAAGTGTTGGCTCTGCGGAGACTGTTTCAGACAGCAGGAGCTGCAAAGCAGGGGCCAGCACCCTGAGGGGATGCAGAGAAAGGTGAAGATGGGCAGGGCTCAGGGAGATCTGGAGCCAAGCTCCTGGGATGGCCAACGTCCGGGTCATTTGTGAATGTTTCAACTCATGTCTTCTTATAATCCCAACCAGGGCCGGCTCCAGGTTTTCTGCTGTCCCAAGAAGAAAAAAAAAGCAGCAGTAGTGCAATTGCGTCACTCTATGCTGCCGAATTCCTGCTGAAGACCCAGACATGCCGCCTCAATAGTATCGGCTGCCCCAAGCATCTGCTTCTTTAGCTGGTGCCTGGAGCCAGTCCTGACCCACCAGTGACAGGACAGAGCACGTCCTCCTAGCCCCCAGGGCAGCATTTGCTGGACTGAGGGACCCAAGCCCTTCCCCTCCCCCACTGTCACATGGGTGCCCTGGAGTCAGGGGAGCCAGTGTCGGTTCACACAGCTAAGGACCAAGGGAGCTCTTCCCTCCATATAGGGTGACCAGATGTCCTGATTTTATAGGGACAGTCCCAATTTTTGGGTCTTTTTCTTATATAGACTCCTACCCCCTTCCCAATTTTTCACATTTGCTGTCTGGTCACACTACCTCCATACCCCACAGCCTCCCTTGAGCAGGATCCAGCTCAATATCCCAGGCAGCTAGTTAGCAAGTGGGCTCACAGCAAGCAGCGAGGATCTTGGTCAGCCCTGTGGGGATACAGGACAATCCAGCCCGACACTCTACCCATATGTTCAGTAGCAGGAAGCCTACAGCCTGGGCTCTTCTTGTCACGGGCACGCACGCTGCCACTTGCTGTCTGGGAACCAAACGCCTGCGTTAGCATCAAGAGGGATGTGCTTGCTGCCTGGCTGCAGCATTTCCCATCTCTCTGTTTAAGCGGTGTGACACAAACCAGACTGGTGGGTTGGAACAGGTTCCTGCGATTCCCAGAAGCTAGTTCTCCTGCGTCAGGGAGAGTGAAACCTTCCCACCTGACCCACGTTCACATGCCAAACTGCCACGCAGGAAATGTCCCAGGCTGGCACTGTCAGATACCCTCTGGTATTTCCATAAAAGCTGGCCTTTGAAAGCCAGCCAGGAGACACCACAGCAGCTTGGAAGCTACTTGTCCTCCCGGCAAGTGCGCTAGATGCCCCCTCACTCTTACTAGTGGCCTTCGCAGAGCCCCAGAGAGCCCCCTTCATGCCCAGGGCTGCAGCCAGCCGGGCTCCAGAAGACAAGGTTGCCTGTCACTTTGCCTGGGCAGGATCTCCAGTGAAGTGTGGCCTAAACCACTCGGGTGAGATTCTCTGCTGCACCTCTAATGAGGGTCTGTGATGTCTTTGTGCCCCCTTGATCCACGTGAGGTGCACTGGAAACTGGAGCTAAAGGAGCTTGACTAAATGACGCTTCTCATTAAGCCTCAGAGGGAGGCTCCAGCGCTTCCATGCATCTCTGAAGGGGGATGTCCTTGCTAGCTGTCGCCTGAACAACATGCACGGGAGGCAACCAAAGTCTGCTGCAGGCAGTTTGGCTTGTTGGGCCTGCACTCACTGCCTTGGAAACCCCAGGCCTAAGGGTGTCCTCCTGTCATGGAGTTCCCGGGCGATCCTCTGGAACTGATCCCCACAAAGCCAGTCAGGACCCTGGGGAGCCTCCTCTCCCTCGGAGCAGATTGTCTTCAGAGCAAGAAGCTCACATGGCTTCACCTTCCTGGGTCTCTCCTTGGAGCATTCAGCATATGACTCTCCGTGCGCTTCCCTTGCTCAGCGCTGTCCTAGCTGTCCCAGTGGCAGGGGCATAGCCAGGTTCTCACATTAGGAGGAGTGAACACATAAAAAAAGGCGCCACCCAACATATCAAATTACTAATTACATTATACATTAAATTTGTTATACATATTTATTTTGTACTTAGCAGCTGCTGCTACTGGCTGCCTTTAGTTGGGTTAGAGGTTAGGAGCTTAGCTGCAGAGCCAGAGAAAGCACACCTACCACAAGAAGCAGATAGGAGAAGGAGGTGGGGCTGCACCGCACCGGTGGGGACACTCAGCTCAGCCCAGCGGGACCCTCCACCAGCACAGGGCCTCCCTGCTCGCAGTCACTGCTCCTGCCCCATGCTAGGTAAGGAGGCAGCCCCATCCCTCACCCCCAGTGAGGCAGGGCCGGCGCTTCCATTTAGGCGACCTAGGTGGTTGCCTAGAGCACCAGGATTTGGGAGGGCTGCAGACTGCTCCAGTAGACCTCCCGCAGGCGTGCCTGTGGACGGTCCGCTGGTCCCGCGGCTCCGGTGGAGCATCTGCAGGCACGCCTGCGGGAGGTCCACTGGAGCCGCGGGACAGGCCAGCAGGCCCTGCGCCTAGGGAGCCAAAAACCCTGGCACCACTCCTGCAGTGAGGCTACACTCAGGGGCAACAGCAGGGGCAGAGGCACACACAGCACCCCCTGGCACCCACCATGGGGGAGGCGCAGAAGATTCCTGGACCTGAAAGGGGCCCTAGGAGCACATGCAGTGACAGTGGTGGGGGTGAGTGTGCTGCTGGGGGGCAGGGAAGGGGGGCTCCTCCTCCTTCAGAGCTTGCTGCTGCTGGCAGGGAAAGGGCTAGGGGGAGTCCTCCTCTCTGGCCCCTGTCTGGGAGCAGCCTGCCTGCACCCCATATTCACTCTCAGCCCTGCCCGCCCCAGAGCCCACACCCCTAGTCAGAGCTTTCACCCCCCCACCGCACCCTCAACCCTCTTTATCCCCAGTCCCAGCCAGAGCCCTCACCCCCTACACCCCTACTCTCGTGTCAAGGTTCCCTGCAGAACTGGCACCCCGGGGTCTATCCCCACTCATCCTTGGGAAGTCCCCTATGCCTCTCTACTCCACCATCACCAGTCCATGCTGCTGTTGCTTTTCCTGCAGCTTTTCCTCAGGCTCTTGATCTCTCTCGTGGTCCTCTCGCTCTCTCGGACTCAGATCCAAACCCATACATCTCCGATCCCCTGGTGGGGTACTCAGTTGTGAAGACCCTCGCCTGGTTGGGACCAGACTCTTGAGGATGCCTGGTTACTCCTCCAGCTGCTCCCAGATCCTCTTGTAGCCCCATCTGGGTCAGGAATCTGCTCCTTAGAGTATTCCTTGTCCTCTAGCTGCATAATTAACTGGGCCTTGGTGAACTTTCCCATGCATAACCCTCTCTTTTTGCACAGGATTACAATGTCCTTCTTCAGGAGATGGTGATAGGCCATCACTTCACAGTTCCCAAGTTGCTCTGGACTCACAGGCCTGTGTGCTTTTAGCTCCCCCACAGTTTCCAGGAAGAACTCCTTGTGTGCCAGCCCTTCTCGCGGTCACGATTTCTTTGCCAGGGTTGAGCTGCAGACTCCTTTGCCCCTGGGACCGCTCACTGCAATCCCCAGGGGAACCCTGTTACTGCAAAAGTCCTTCTCTCTCCCAGGGTCAAGCTGCAGGCTCCTTCACCCCTGAGACTGCTCGCTGTAGTCCTCAGGGGGATCCTGTTACTCCAACAGTCCTTCTGCTGGTCACACACTCCCAGGGGTTAATCGCCTCCTGAAACCGTCCCTCTCTGAGCCTTCAGCACATCTGGTCCTCATTATCTCCCGTTTATTTTACTGCTCCCCAGTCACTTACTGCAAGAAGGGCCATTCACAGGGTGCAGTATATTCCAATTCTGCCATCAGTTGTCATGGGGTCCACTGGCAATGCTCTGGAACTGCTCCCCACAAAGCCAGTCAGGACTTCGGGGAGCCTCCTCTCCCATGGAGTAGACTGTCTTCAGGGCAAGAAGCTCACACGGCTTCACCTTCCTGGGTCTGACCTTGGAGCATTCAGCATATGCCCCTCCGTGTGCATCCCACAACGAGTCTGCCCAGAGGGTCCTGCACCCCTGCTTCGCAGTCAGATGCGAGTCTCAGCCAGCCAGTAAAACAGAGGTTTATCAGATGACAGGAACATGGTCTAAAACAGAGCTTGTAGGTACAGAAAACGGGATCCTTCAGCCCGGTCCATTCTGGGGCCCAGCAAGCCAGACAACCCCATCTGCTCTCGCTTCCCATCCCCAGCCAGCTCCAGACTGAAGCCCCCTCCAGCCCCTCCTTTCTGGCCTTTGTCTCTTTCCTGGGCCAGGAGGTCACCTAATCTCTTTGTTCACCTTTAGCTATCTCCTTGCAGGGGGAAGGTCCCAGCCATTTGTTGCCAGGAGACAGAGTTTTGGCCATTTATGCACTCTGGAGACTTAAGAAATGCATAGGAGAAACTGAGGCACCCACACAGTATTCAGAGGAAACATTAAGAACAGTCCCACTTCGCCACACATCCGAACGCAGGGCAGACTGTGAATATTGCGTGGTGCCACAGCAGCTACCTGATCTGAGCACCAGGTGCCACACAATTACCCAGTATCAGACAACCCCTGTCCCAAAGAGCCAGATGAGGCAAAGAGCAGGAAGAGAAACAGAGGCAGAGCAGTAGGTCATCCAGCAGTCAGTAGAAGAGCCAAGGAGAGAACCCAGGCCCAGGCTCATGCCTCACGCACTAGGTTACACCACCCTGAGATTTATTCTGGGACTGATGCACACAGAGCTTGATGGGGAGCTGGGGCGTGCCCCAGAATCTTGCCGCGTGGGGCAGAGGCACACAGCAGAGCCAGGAACTTCCCGGGGATTTGCCAAGTTGCAGGCTGCCGCATTGCTACAAGCCCGCCTCCCCTTCTCGTCAGAGCGGTCCATCTTCCCCAGGGGAGTCGTAATCCCATCGTTGGGAGCCAGCCTCACCAATTTAGGAAATTAGGTCAAACTAAGCAACTTGAAGCCCCACATGGCTGCTCTCTGGAAGCCATTTGTGTTCTGTGACACAGCATCTTGGAGGGGCCGGCTCATTAAGCCCTGTGCCAGGCCCCCTGTCCAGAGCCCACTGTCCTCTTCCCACTCCTATTACCGTCTCTGCGATTCCTGGAGTTACTGAACAGGTACACACCACTGAGCTCTGCCAGACTTGGTGACTCAGCTGCACTTTCCCTGCAGGGAAGGATCTGAGAGGATTGTTACAGAAAGGCCAGTTTTTCAGGGAGGAAGGGAATTACATTTGCTCTCACTATGGGTACGTCTACACTACGGGATTAATCCGATTTTACATAAACCGGTTTTGTAAAACAGATTGTATAAAGTCGAGTGCAAGCAGCCACACTAAGCACATTAATTTGGTGGTGTGCATCCATGGTCCGCAGCTAGCGTCGATTTCTGGAGTGTTGCACTGTGGGTAGCTATTCTGTAGCTATCCCATAGTTCCCACAGTCTCCCCCACCCCTTGGAATTCTGGGTTGAGATCCCAGTGCCTGATGGGGCAAAAATCATAGTCACGGGTGGTTCTGGGTAAATGTCATCAGTCATTCCTTCCTCCGTGAAAGCAACGGCAGACAATCATTTCACGCCCTTTTTCCCTGGATTGCCCTGGCAGATGCCATAGCACGGCAACCATGGAGCCCGTTCAGCATTTTTTTTTTTTTTTACTGTCACCGTATGTGTACTGGATGGTGCTGACAGAGGTGATACTGCAGCGCTACACAGTAGCATTCACTTGCTTTTGCATGATAGCAGAGATGGTTATCAGTTGTCCTGTACTGTCTGCTGCCATTGTAAATTGGCAATGAGATGACAGTTATCTGTCATTCTGTACTGTCTGCTGCTATCATGGGTGCCCCTGGCTGAGGTTGGTGGGGGGCGCAAAGGCAAAAATGGGAATGACTGCCTGAGTCAATCCCTCCTTTATGGTATCTAAAAATAGAGTCAGTCCTGCCTAGAATAGGGGGCAAGTGTACTAGAGAACCAGTGTATCAGAGAGCACAGCTGCTCCATGTCAGATACTGCAGAAATGACAAGCTGCATGCCATTCATGGGGGTTACCCCTGCAACAACCCCACTCGTTGCTGCCCTCCTCCCCAACCTTCCTGGGCTACCGTGGCAGTGTCCCCCTCATTTGTGTCATGAAGCTATAAAGAATGCAGGAATAAGAAACAGTGACTTGTTAGTGAGATAAAAGGAGGAGGAGGCAGCCTCCTGCGGCTATGACAGTCCAGGCAGGACATTAAGTGGTGTGGGGAAGAGGAGCCCAGCATCCTGCTGCTATGATAGTCCAGGCAGTACAGAATCTTTTCTTTACACAGGAAAGGCAAGGGGCTGATGGAGCTCAGCCCCCAGTTGCTATGATGAGAATGGTTACCAGCCATTCTGTACCATCTACTGGGAATGACCAAAAATCATTCCTATTTTTACCCAGGCACCCCTGGCCAGCCTCACCTGAGGCCAGCCAGGAGTACTCACAGGCTGATGACAGGGACAGCTAGCAGTCCTAGTGCACCATCTGCCACCAGGGAGGCGAGAGGAGCAGATACTGCTCTTCACTGCCGCAGCATCGCGTCTACCAGCAGCATTCAGTAGACATAGGGTGACATTGAAAGAAGTCAAGAAACGATTTCATTCCCTTTTCTTTCACGTGAGGGGGAGGGAGTAAATTGTCGAGCTATACGCTGAACCACGCTGGACAAACCTACAGGCATTGGGAGCTCAGCCAAGAATGTAAATATTTTTTGGAGACTGCTGTGGACTGTGGGATAGCTGGAGTCCTCAGTACCCCTTCCCTCCCTCCATGAGCGTCCATTTGATTCTTTGGCTTTCCGTTACGCTTGTCACGCAGCACTGTGTAGCCTGGAGATTTTTTTCAAATGCTTTGGCATTTCATCTTCTGTAACGGAGCTCTGATAGAACAGATTTGTCTCCCCATAAAGCGATCAGATCCAGTATCTCCCGTATGGTCCCTGCTGGAGCTCTTTTTGGATTTGGGACTGCTGATTAGAGCTCCATGCTGGGCAAACAGGAAATGTAATTCAAAAGTTTGCGGGGCTTTTCCTGTTTACCTGGCCACTGCATCCGAGTTCAGATTGCAGTCCAGAGCGGTCACAGTGGTGCACTGTGGGATACTGTCCGGAGGCCAATACCGTTGATTAGCGGCCACACTAACCCTAATTCAATATGGTAATACCGATTTTAGCACTACTCCTCTCGTTGGGGAGGAGTACAGAAACCAATTTAAAGAGCCCTTTATATCTATATAAAGGGCCTCGTAGTGTGGACGGGTACAGTGTTAAATCGGTTTAACGCTGCTAAAATCGGTTTAAACGCGTAGTGTAGACCAGGCCTTTGTCCCTGCAGCACTCTTCTTAACGCTGTTCCATGCGGGAGTCCCCTTGCAGGGCTCCTTGTGCACAGAATGGTTGGCATGACTGGGGCTAAGGCTGTGCTGCCTAGCAGTCAGAGTGCAGGAGAAGACAGTGCTGAGCCATCTCTGACATCTTGGGTGCTGGGGAGGATCTCAGCAAGTCTGAGCATAAGCAGCACAATAAATAGCAGCCCTGGCAAACAACGGAGCGCCATTGCCCAGGTTAATGTCTGTGATCCCACTTCAGCCCAGAACTACATCACAAAAGGACGTACAGTGAACTCAGCATCATCTGGGGACTGCGTGGAAGCCTGCGTCTGAAAGGTCAGCCTTTGCCAGGAATCCCTGCTTGGTGCTATCTGGGACACAGGAAATCCTAGTTCCTGTGGATGGCTGCCTTGGCAGATGTGACTTTCCCTGGCAAGGTCTGCCCTATGAATGAGGACCATGCTTCTCTTCCCTCAGAACCCAAAACTAATGTTCCTGTGCATCGTCAAACCCATGAGACAGCTGGGCCAGGTCTGAGTGACATGCACGCACCCCCTTTGCCTACTTGGGGCAGCACTAACATACCTGAGAACAGTGGTTGGTGCCTGGGTATATAGACGCTTCCCAGGTCACATCTGTTTCTTCACCGTCTTTTTCACTGAACATGGACAGGACAGGGGCTTTTTGCATAGTGTGAACCACACCTTAATAGGGAGATGGTCTCATAGCTACCTCCTGGCCCACAAGCAATCCTAAAGGGCATTTCCTCTTTCATTTCCACACCCCCTCCATTCACCATTGCATGGGCTCCACTCCCATTCACAGGCCACTGACTTCCCTCCCCTCCCACAACCCATCACGTGGCAGGGAAGTCGCACTAGGAAATATTCTAGCTTCTCCTAACCTGGTGCAGCTGCTGGACCCGGGAAGGAGCAGCCAGCATTGTGTACCAGCCAGACCCCTATGACCCACCAGCTTGGTGACCTCTGGTAGGTTCACACATGCATGAGATGCAATACTGGGGGAGGGTTATAGATGGCATCATACATAGTCTATGGGCTTAAGGAAGGGTTCTCTGAAACAAGAGTGATCATTAGGGAGAAGCATGACAAGCGAGGCCAGAGGCTGCAGGTAGCTAAATGTGGCCATGGAGATCTCTCAGGAGACCCTAGCTGGTCTTACCTCTGATATGGAGGTGTGGTCCATGGTGGCTGTCAGCTTGCCATGCTCTCGCTTGTCCTTCCAAAGGCCATACAGAAAAACACCAGCATCTGGCTGTAGTATGTGGTGGCTGCAGGAAAGAACCCACCTGGGGTCTCCTGTGTAGAAGCAAGACTGGGAGACTGGTATTTTCAGACATCTTCTATTCTGAGTGCCTGGTTTTGGGTGTCTAACTGGAGATACCGTGGGTCTGATTTTCAGTGGCAATGAGTACTCAAGCTCCCAATGACTTCACTGGAGTTGGGGTGTTCTGGGCACCTGGAAATCATGCAGGTGTCTACAGTTTTTTAGTAGTAATTATCCTGCAGAGGGAGCGGAAGGCCACATCAGGCTCGGGGCCCCATTGTGCCAAATGCTGCAACAGTAGACACAGTCCCTGCTCTGTGGAATATCCAGTCTAATTTCAGACAAAGAGGGTACTCAGAATTAGTGAACTCTTTTGCAGATGGAGACATAGGAGCTGGCAGGAAAGGGGTATAAAATGCCCAGGGAGGAATTTGCTTCTTTCATTGTCCCCTGTGAGAAACCACTTCCCAGAACAACCCTGACGGATCCACAGAGCCAACTGGCTGTTCTGCGCAGCATCATTCCTGTAAGCTCAGGCCTGCTGCGGGCAGGTTTCTGGAAATAGCAGCACAATCAGGACCTGCTGGCAGGCTGGATATCTGTAAAGCATGCATCACAGTATTCATCAACCTGGTCATCGCCAGCATGTCCAGGACTCACGCTACTCAGCCCAGTTAGAGGAAAGTAACACACAAACACTATTTCTCATCCTTAGATCTCAAAGCGCTTTACACAGGAGGTCAGAATCATTAGCCTCCATTTCACAGATGGGGAAACTGAGGCATGGAGTGGTGACAGGATTTGCCCAAGGTCTGTCAGCAGGACTAGAACCCAGGTCTCCTGAGTCCCCAGACAGGCACTCTCTGCACTTCAGAAGGAGTGGGGATGCAAGGGGACTACACAGGGCCATGGAGTGATACCTCTGCAGACCTCTACTTAACCACAGGACAGGACCAGCACAGGGAGTCCCAGTGACAGCTTCCTACCTAGCTCTGACAAGGCAGCACAGGCCATAAGGAGAGGAGGGTGGCTTGCTGGCTGGGACTCTGCTTTGGCTATGGGAGAGCCCAGATAATGTAGCCTACAGGAAGTGCTGCACTTTAGCATGTCAGCAAATCTGCTGTTTGCAAACAGTACAGCACATGCCTGAGGCCATGTACTGTGTTATACTTAACTGAGCCAGCCCAAGCAGCCGCCCAGTCTGCACGCAAGGCCCTGGTAGCTCCCTTGTACAGGCTGACACTGGGCCACAGAGAGCAGCTGGCGGGGGAACTGCAGCCCCTCGGTGGAGATGCAAGCCACCAAGGGTAAGGGAGGGAACGCGCCAGGCTGGCCCGTTTGTGCTGTGGATGTAGCGATCTCCAAGGCTCTGTTTAGAAACAGCAATACCACAGAGCATGTGGGCCCCAGCTGATGGGAGCTGTAAGGGCTGCGAATCCTGGGAGCACAGAGGACTGGGAAATGTGGCTGATGCCTGAGGGGCTGTTTGCAATGGCAGGGGGAGGTGAGGGGCAGCTCCCAGAGCTCCCTTTGGTGCAGGCACTTGAGAAGCTCCCCAGGGAATATGATCCTAGCTCAGATTTGGGGGCCCCCAGTAACCTCCCCCTCCCCCCATGCCTGGGCAGAAGAGTTATCAGCCAGGCAGCCTCTGGGTGGCATGTTCACCAGGGCTGTGCTGGAGCTGGCTTCTCCTTTCCCTAAGCACCTGAAGTCAGAGGACTCACCATCTCTGTGCCAGTGGCCACGTGCATAAGACCAGGTGTGGCGCAGGCTGAGGAGAGTCTGGCTGCACCCAGGGCACTGTGAGAGCTGGGAGCAGCACTAGGGAGGGGAACCTGTGCTCCACAGGCCGAGGGCTCCCTCAGAGGAGTGCAGACCCCAGAAGGGTGTAACAGGCCACTTGGAGACGACTCCTCTGGCCCAGTGCCTCCTCAGCCTCCTGCTGGCCCTCTAAACACCAGAGACTGAGAGCAGAGAGGACCACAGGCCGCTGACCCTGGGTGCCTAACAGGAGCTCTCCTTCTCCCTTGCCATCCCCTGGTGGCACTGGCTTGTCCTGCTGACCTGCACATGGGTCCCCCAGAGCAGCCACCTGCGCGCACACCTCTGCTGGGCTCCAGGGCCGCCCAGAGAATTCAGGGGGCCTGGGGCAAAGCAATTTTGGGGGCCCCTTCCGTAAAAGAAAGTTACAATACTATAGAATACTATATTCTTGTGGGGGTCCCTGTGGCCCCAGGGCAAATTGCCCCACTTGCCCCCTTCCCCCACCCCCTGGGCAACCCTGGGAAAAATAAACATTTAAAAACTTTCTGCATCTCGAGACAAAACCAGTTTTGAGAAAACTTCTTTTCAAGTCACCTTTACAAGGTATCACTGGTTCTCAGCATCAGCTAATGCTAAAAGGCACTAAAGCTCATTAAAAGGGTTGGACAAATATTTTCTGTCAAAAGTTTTTTTGGATCGAAAACTAGGGAGTTTTTAAAAGCAGAAAAAATCACGGAAAATGTCTGCTTTCCTTCAAAATTTGTTGTGGTATTTTAACTGAAAAGTTGAAATTGTCTGCCAAAACCTGAACATGGTTTGGGGTTTCAGAAGTGTGTGGCCAAATATTTGCTGCTTGCTGTGTTTGATTGTTTAAAGAAACAATAAAAAAATTCTGCTTAAAAAAATCCAAAACTTTTGAACCACCTCAGCTTGTGACCAAATGCCTGAGCCCATCCAGTTAGAGATTTTTCCAGGTTTCTGATACTCTGCTGGCTTCCTTGACTCATATCTGTCTCCATAACTTTGGGTTCATTTAGGTTAGAATGGCTATACTAGGTCAGACCAAAGGTCCATCCACCCCACTGTCCTGTCTACCGACAGTGGCCAATGCCAAGTGTCCCAGAGGGAGTGAACCTAACAGATAATGATCAAGTGATCTCTCTCCTGCCGTCCATCTCCACGCTCTGACGAACAGTGGCTAGGGACACCATTCCTTACCCATCCTGGCTAATAGCCTATTAATGGCTCATAGCCTCCATGAATTTATCTGTTTCCTAGAGATTGGCTCCATGGGCTCCCTCACAAACTGGCGACTGTTACTGTGGGTTTGTCTTTAGTATAGCTTATGTACATACTCCACAAACTGAGCATTTGAGCTTGTTCCAGATTCTGGGATGAGCCTATGTTATGACAACTGAAATGCTCAAAATAGCACATGCTTATGAATGGATACAGGGTGCTAAAATTAAATTAACCCAGGGGTTCTCAAACTGGGGGTTAGGACCCCTCAGGGGGTCACAAGGTTATTACTGGGGGTCGCGAGCTGTCAGCCTCCACCTCAAACCCCGCTTTGCCTCCAGCATTTATAATAATGTTAAAAATATTAAAAAGTGTTTTTAATTTATAAGAGGGGGGTCACACTCAGAGGTTTGCTATGTGAAAGGGGTCACCAGTACAAAAGTTTGAGAGCCGCTGCATTAAACCCTCTGGAGCCTCGGGGAATGCAGGGGAGGGGGAGTCTCCCTTGGTAGGGTTGGGAAGGAGGTAGGTAATGTATGATATTGCTCTTCTCATGTGATCCCTCCCCCATGGCTCTCTTGGCTCTATCACTGTTAAACTAAAGTGGCTAATTTTAAATGAAGCTACCCTTCCCTGACATGAATCTCCCTATGGCACTGAAATTAAATAGGCATTTGAAAAGTGAAAGGGATGGTAGCCCTAAGCGAAAAGATAACATCTTGGCTCTTTGTATTAAATAGCTGTCTGAAAGCCTCGAACTGCTGAATGAGCTTTAGGGTAGGGAAGGCTGTGCCTCCCCAAACAGCCTGGCCCTGCCCCCTATCTGACCCCCACCCACTTTTGCCCCCCAAATATCCCCCTCAGAATCCCCAACCCATCCTGCTCCTTGTCCCCTTACTGCCCCCTCCAACCACAACCCTGGGACCCCACTCCCCACCAACACCCCCGTCCCCTGAATGCCCCGACCCCTATCCACCCCCCTACTGAGTCCTGACAGACCCCCGGAACGCCCATGATCCAATCCCCTGATCCCCATCCCCTGACCGCCCCCAGCAGCGCTGTCCAGGGCCGGTCCTGAGTTACCGCCGCCTCCCCCTCTCTCAGAGCCTCAGCACGCCACATCCAGGAGCTGCCCTGGCCCCTGGACAGCGCTGCAGCGGTGTGGTTCTGGCAGGACCGGAGCTCACAGCCCCGCCCCCTTACCACGCGGCTCTGACTCAGTGGGAGGAGCTCAGGTCCCACCACTGCAGAGCTGAGGAGGCGCGCTGAGGTGCCCGAGAATGGGGAAGGCGGAGGCTGGGCCGGAGGCCCCCGTGGGGCCCGGGGCCTGGGGCAAATTGCCCCATTTGCCTCCCCCTCTGGGCTGCTCTGCCAGGATCTGACTCACATGGTGCATCCGCAGAGACAGGGAAGAGCCCTGGGCTGAGGTGGCCACAAACCATTGGCTGGCGTGGCTTTAACCCCCCCATTCATTTCCTGATTCTCCTCACCTTCCACTCAAACTGCTGCTCATTACTCCAGAAGGTGGCTGCATGTGGGTCCATCCCCAGCTTCATGCCCGTGGTGCTCCTGAGAGCCCAGAGAGAATTCCGGAGGCTCAATAAAATAGATGGAAATCAAAACGAACAATAGCTGTTTTGTAACAATCCAGCCCAGTTCTTTGTCACAACGCAGTCCCCAAAGCAGTTTTCCCTGCTTGTCTCTCCCCCAGCTGTTAGCCTGGTCCATTTTGGCCCAAATTCTGCTCTCCGTTTTGGCAGTGTGAGTCTAGAGGAGCTATCGAATGTGATGAGCTCCCCTGGCTTGTGAGAGCAGCCTTTGCCCTGTCTGTGACATTCCATTCCATATGCTTTATGAAAATATGCTTATGAATGTGAATATGATGTAACTGGAATATGGTTTATGCAAAAGGTCTCTTGTAAGGTATCATTAAAAAGCCTGTAATCTACTATATTCATCGTATTTGTTTGCATGTATTATTTCTATGTCTGAAGTTAGGACAATAAGATATAAACTTGTATTACTGATGTAAACATATTAAGTGGAAGCCGTTAAGGGTGCTTCAGAATCAATTAACTGTAAATGGCTCTGTTTATTTGCAAACTTTCCTGTACACACGTGGGCCAGCCCAGAGAAAATGGAGGCTGGGGTCTCACTGGACATGTGATCATGTCACCTGATAATGAAATCCATCTTAAATCTGGCACTTTTCCATTTAGAAGGACAGGTGGGGACCCAGAGAGACAAAAGATTCCCGCCTTGTGCTAAAGCTATAAAAGGGGGTGGAGCAGAACAAAGGGGGCTGCCAGTCATAAGAAAGCCCCTGCTTTCCAGTTAAGATGTTTTCTGGAACTAACAAGGACTGTACCAG
Organism: Gopherus flavomarginatus; assembly: GCF_025201925.1. Classification (NCBI taxonomy): domain Eukaryota; kingdom Metazoa; phylum Chordata; order Testudines; family Testudinidae; genus Gopherus; species Gopherus flavomarginatus. The sequence continues at coordinate 54,159,458 of NC_066624.1, forward strand.
GAGAAAGGATTGGGCCCAGACATCTCTGAGGGTGAGATATTACCTGTAATCAGTTTCTCAGTGTATTAGGCTTAGACTTGCATGTTTTTGCTTTATTTTGCTTGATGACTTACTTTGTTCTGTCTGTGATTACTTGGAACCTCTTAAATCCTACATTTTATACTTAATAAAATCACTTTTGTTTATTAGTAAACCCAGAGTAAGTGATTAATACTTGGGGGAGAAAATAGCTGTGCATATCTCTCTATCAGTGTTATGGGGGTGGACAATTTATGAGTTTACCCTGTATAAGCTTTATACAGAGTAAAATGGATTTATTTGGGGTTTGGATCCCATTGGGAGCTGGGTGTCTGGGTTCTGGAGTCAGGTAACATGAAAAGCTGTTTTCACATAAAGTCTGCAGCTTTGGGGGCGTGGACCAGACCCTAGGTCTGTGTTGCAGTGGAGTAGCATGTCTGGCTCAACAAGGCAGGGTTCTGGAAGTCGCAAACTGGCAGGAAAAACAGGCTCAGAGGTAACTTCAGCACGTCAGGTGACAATCCCAAGGGGATCTCTGTGACTGAACCCATCACACTGTGCACTATAGCATGTGAACTCTTCAGAGCAGACAGGCCTTCCTAGTTGCAAAGTGCCAAGTATTTCATGAGGCTTTATAATAATCCCAGGGTACGGCTACACTTGCAGCTGTACAGCGCTGCCACGGCAGCGCTTTGAAGTGCAAGTGTGGTCTCAGCGCCAGCGCTGGGAGAGAGCTCTCCCAGTGCTGCAGGTACTCCACTTCCCCGTGGGGATTAGCTTGCAGCGCTGGGAGCTGTGCTTCCAGTGCTGGGGCACTGTTTACACTGGCACTTTACAGTGCTGTAACTTGCTGTGCTCAGGGGGGTGTTTTTTCACACTCCTGAGCGAGAAAGTTGCAGCTCTGTAAAGCATCAGTGTAGCCAAGGCCCCAGTAATGAGGGCACATCACCTTCCCACTCTCCTGCAACACGTGCCCTACAGCAGGACAGGGTGCTGCTCTCACCTCAAAGCCCCCAAAGGCTGTTTTCTGGCAGTTACAGGCACTGCCTCATGCTTGTCGTTTGTGTGACTCTCTCCGTGTACTCCAGCCCTGCGCCTGTCGGTTGTGATGTTCTCTCCTGTACTCCAGCCTTTGTCTGACCCTCCCACCCCATCTGCCCTGGGTATATTCTCTGCCTGATTCCCATTGGCAAGTTGAGGTTGCTGCTCTGAGCTGACTCACGGGACAGCAGGGATCACAGCACAAGTTAATGGAGTAGATGGAGGAACTGAAACAGAAACCCTGCAACTTTTTCATATTTACTTATTTCTCCTGGGTGGGCTGGCTACCTGTTAGAGCTGCTTGGCTGACTGGCCTTCCCTGTACCTCGCCATTATCTCCTTCCACCCTGCCAAACTGGGATGCTGGGGATGGGCACTGGGGATTGCTTGGTTAAATTGGTGCTGGCAACATGGCAATAGCCTAGGCCGGCCTTTTGGCTTTATGACCTAGTGAGCCAGGACTATGGTCAGGGATGAGCTCTTGGCTGCTCTCCCACATGTCCTTTCTAGAGAAGCAGTAAGCACTGCTAAGAAAGGGCCATCACAGGAGGCTTGGGCTGGGTTTAGAATGGCCTTCTGTGTCTCACCCTTGCGTCGCCCCCTTGATGCTGTGGGTGAAAGACATCAAGGCCTCTTCCACATAACATTGTTGGAGAATCTGCCACAGCCAAAGCAGCTCTGCTACTTCTTTAGAATCCCAGAATGGCTGGTTTCTGCATCCAGATGGGATCCCCAAATCCCTGGTCCATGCACAGCTGAATGCCTTTAGCGTGTGCACAGATACCAAAAGTACTCCTGTTCTTTTTACAGATACCACTGTGACAGGTGCAATGTAACTCCCTAAAAATCATTGGGAAGGGGAGTTGATCCAATATCCTGGCACTTCTGGGGTGAAAGTGCTCTTTGGCTAACTGTGAATGTCAAGCCCCGTGTTGGTAAGCTAGTGGAATTCACTCATATAACCAGGGAACCAACCCCCCTCTGGGCGGCAGTGACACTGAAAATATAAGGAAACAATTAGAAGGGCAGAGGAAGAAGAGGTTATTTGTGCTGGTGCCCTTTGTTGGCATGTCCCTTCTGCCCACGCAGGAAAACGCAACCCCAAAGCCAGCGCGGATTGGTTTGTCCTGGAAGAAAACAACAAGCATGTCAAACCAAGATGAGGAGCTTTAATTCCACACTGCTGCACGCCATGGCTTGCTGCTGGTGCTCTCCTGCTGTCAGGCTGCGAGCAGGTTGTGTTTTTCTTCATGCTCCCTCTGTTACAGCACAGCTGTGTTAGAGACGGGGCCAAGGCATGTTAATGAAATGGGATTGGGGGGGTAGGTGGAAAGTGCCGCCCTACAGGCTGAGCTTTCTTTGAGTCCCTGGGGCCCAAGGATGAAGACAGACTAATCAGCACGTGCAAGGGTCAGACAGGCCCCCCAGCACTATCTCTAAAAGCAATGAGAGATTTGCTGCTCCAAGTGAGTGAGAAACACCTGTCCCCATATGGCAAAGTGGGACTGTTCTTAATGTTTCCTCTGAATACTGTAGGGGATTCCCCTATTCATTTCTTAAGTCTCTAGGTGGTGGGATAAGAGGGTGTAATTGTTGCAGAGCAAAGGACTAGTGTACATAAATGGCCGACACTCTGTCTCCTGGCAATTGATGGCCTGGGCTCTTCCCCCCGCCAGGTGATAGCTAAAGGTGTTGGAGAATAAAGGAATCAGATGACCTCCTGGTCCGGGAAAGGGACAAAGCTCAGAGGAGGAGGGGTGGGAGAATGAGTCAGTTTGGAGCTGGCTGGGGATGTGGAGTGAAGTGCAGACATGGGTGTCTGGCTCACTGTCCCCCAAAATGGACCCAGCTGAGAGGTCCTGTTCTATGTACCTACAAACTCTGTTTTAGACTGTGTTCCTGTCATCTAATAAACTTCTATTTTACTGGCTGGCTAAGAATCACGTCTGACTCTGAAGTTGGGGTGCAGGACCCTCTGGCTTCTCCAGGACCCCACCTGGGTGGGCTAACTGTGGGAAACACACGGAAGGGCAGAAGATGCTGAATGCTCCAAGGTCAGACCCAGGAAGGTGGAAGCCGTGTGAGCTTTTTGCCATGAAGACAGTCTGCTCACAGAGAGGAGACTTCACTAGAGTCCTGACTGGCTTTGTGGGGAGCAGTTCCAGAGCATTGCCTGGGGACTCTGTGACACCCCAAGCCAAGCTCAGGCTAATCATACAGCCCTTGAATACAATCTTACTCCAGGAAGGGCTTGCTGGGCCCAGTTCTCTACCGCGATACGGCCTAGCAGACCCTGCTCCTCTCTGAAACTGAGGACTACCTAGGCGACCTCTTAACCCAGTGCCTCAGTACAATCAGCACTGGCAAACCACCAGCCAACAACGACCCCAGTGAGTTTCCACTGGGAGTGTGGAGGTGTGTGCTGGCTGCTGGGAAGAGCTGCCATGTTGCTAGCAACCCCATGTGTCACGGACTCACAGGTCATGCCCACTCTTGGCCCCGTACGGTCCCTGGGGGGAACCTCCTTCAGTGAGACAGCCCTTTGCGGGGGTCCACTCTCTCTTGGGCGTTAAGCCCCTCCACCTCCTGGAACCACACCTCTCTGAGTCTCAGCATGCCTGTCTCTCTCCTTGGGCCTCCTCAGGGCGTCTACTCACTCTGGACCCCCGGGGCCTTCGCTCCCAGAGGAAATAATGCAACCCTGTTCTCTAGACCGGAGTGACTCTCAGCTAACGTAAAACAGGAGGGTTTATTGAGCATCTGAACACAGCATAGGAAACTCTCAGGGCCCTCAGGCCTGGTCCCCCATAGCACAGCGCATCCAAGTCTCCCCTGCATCCAGGTGGGCTCTGCCTGCTCTCCCTCTCCCTCTCCAGTCCTGAGTCCTGCTGATTTCCCACTGAGTATCTGATATCACCTCCCCCTCTGTCCATTGTTTTCTCTCCAGGTAAACAAGGTCTCCCGGGCCTCCTCTCCTTTCTTCCGTCCTCTGGCTCCCTCTGGTTGGAACTGGCTGGTCAGGTCACCAGGGTCCTCTCTTCACAGCCCATTGTCCAGAACCAGCTGTGACTCCTGAGCTGAGCCTCCCGGTCCTCAGTTGCTGAGATATCCATTCTCCAGGCCATTGGCTGGGGTCCCAAGTTCTGTCACCAGTCCTCTGTAACAACAAACTCTCTCTCCCATCACCTCGTTAAACTAGTAACACCAGGGAAACTGAGTTCCACCCCCTCTGCATGCAAACCATTAGAAAAAAAAAGGAAAAACCAAGGACCCCCCCAACTTCGTCACACCATGCCAGTCTGATACAGGTTCAGTCAGAAATTACAAGATACGAATGAAAGCTTTCCAGGAGTGTTCTCTGCTCACTGCTCACAGGGAGAGGCTTCCAATCACTGACTGCATCACAAGGTAATTCTTCTTCATCAGCATGGCTATGGGAGCACCTGGTGGCCTCACCCAAGATCAGGGTCCCATTGTGCAGGGCACAGCTCTCACGGTGTGAAAGTCCTGGCCCCAAGAGTTTATGCTTTGACTAGCCCAGACAGACGCAGGGTGGGAGAAAGCAAGAATACTCTCTCAAGATATTCTTTTAATCCAACTTCAACAACATGCACTGGACCCACTTCTGAACCAGCTTCACTGGCTCTCTGGCTGCTCTGTGCCACCCTGCACACATGAAGGAGCCATAAACCCAGCATAACCCACATTAACCAGTGCAGCTGAGGTTATGTCTGCTTTGCATTGCCGGAGCAGGGCAAGGCCACTGGAGTGTTGCAGCGAATTTGGCACTGAATCTTTCAACTAACCAAAATACCGCATGGAGCTATGACAAGACTGCAGTTCCTCTCACTGCCCCATCCTGCAACCATCTCCTCTGCTGCTTCCTTCGTTTTTTTGTTGTTTGAGTTTCTGTTTCTGCTGTAGTCTTGCAGATATATGTCTGGTCAGCAGTGTTTAGCTGCTACTGCATTACCAGAGCATCTTGGTACACACAGCAAGGAGACTTATGTAACACTCAGGTCACTGCATTGTCCTTCAAGCCTGAAGAACCTAGTCAGAGGTCAGACTGTGCTTACAGATAGCAGGCATGTTATGGGATTCTCCCAAATTTCTAATGAATTTGTAGTGATTGTGTTCTCTGATTGTCCCTCACTCTGGCTCTTGCCCTCATGGGGCTCACATGCGAGTCACTCACTTTGCTTCACTTTAAAGGATGTCTTATAATCTCAAGCATCACTTAGGGGTTGTCTCTGTGGAAACTAACTGGAATAGCTATGGTAACAATTCCAGCAGAGCTCTCTCAGAATAGCTCCCCATGGGGGCACTTAGCTCCACAAGAAAAGTGACTTTATTCTAGAATAAGCCCTTTGCTCACAAAGTGGAGTAATTATTCCAAAATAAAAGTAATTTGATCCCAGAACAGAGTGTCCACACAGGGAGCTATTCTGGAGCAGCTAAATTACAATGGAATAGCTATTCTGGAAAAGTTATTCTGCAATAGCTATGGTAAGGCTATGTCTACACTAGCACTTTTGTCAGTATAATTTATGTCACTCAGGAATGTGGAAAAAATACCCCCAAGTGACATTAGTTTCATCTAGAGAAGTGCTGGTGTGGACAGCACTATGTCAGCAGGAGACGCTTTCCCACTGCCACAGATACCGTCACTCATTGGGGGTGGTTTATTATGTCGATGGCAGAGCCCTCTCCCATGGGCATAGAGGGCCTACATGGGAGACCTTATAGTGGCACAGCTGCATTGGTACAACTGTGCAGCTGTAAACTTGCTAGTGTAGATATGGTCTTAGTCAATTTCCCCCACATAGACAATTCCCTTCACAAAAGAGCTGCTAAAAGAGGAGCATGTGTGTGTTTGTGCAGGTAGGCATAGATTCACCAATTCTAAGGCCAGAAGGGACCACTGTGATCATCTAGTCTGACCCCTTGTACCACACAGGCCAGAGACCTGTCCTTCCTCCCCCGCCCTCCCCCTAGTAATTCCTAGAGCAGAGCTTTTACACATCCAATGTTGATTTAAAAATTGTCAGGAATGGAGAATCCACCATGACCCTTGGCAAATTTTTCCACTAGTTAATTACTTTCACCTAAAAATGTACACCTTATTGCCAGCCTGAATTTCTCTAGCTTTAATTTCCAGCCATGGGATCATGTCAGACCTTCCTCTGCTAGACTGAAGGACTAATTGTTAAATACATGTTCCCTGCGTAGGTACTTACAGACTGGGATCAAGTCACTCCTCCACCTTCTCTGTGTTAAGCTAAATAGATTAAACTTCTTGAGTCTCTCACTATGAGGCAGGTTTTCTAACCCTTGAATCATTCTCGTGGCTCTTCTCTGATTCCTCTGCAATTTACCAACATCTTTCTGGAACTGTGAGCACCAGAACTGGACACAGGATTCCAGCAGTGTTTGCACCAGGGCTAAATAATCTCCCTGCTTCTACTCAAGATTCCCCTGTTTATGCATCCCAGGATCTCATTAGCCCTTTTGGTCACAGTATCGCACTGGGAGCTCTTTGTCAGCTGATTATCCACCACCAGCTCCAAATCTTTGTCCGAATCCCTGCATCCCAGGATAGAGTTCCCATCCTGTAAGTCTAGCCACATTCTTCATTTCCAGACATTTACATTTAGCCATATTAAAATGCAGATTGTTTGCTTGCACCCAGTTTACCAAGCCATCTGGATCACTCAGTAGCAGTGACCTGTCCTCTTTGTTATTTACCATCCCTAATGTCTGATCTGCAAAGAGCAGTATGAGAGAACAAAAGAGAGTGACTAGTGCAGAGAGGGCAGTGGGTCTGACCTGCAGAGATACTTCCAATGGAGACCAGCTTACCATGGCTCCTACTAGCTAGACACAGAGGAAGGTTCCCTTCCAGTTCAGCCTGCACAGCTGCCCTGTATAGAGCACAAGGCTCCATGACTGGTTTTGAGTCTGCACTACAGTCTTAGCTAATAGTCAGTTGGATTTTAGCTCATGCGGTGTAGAGGCTCATGCACTAAGCTCCCAGGTTGTCAGTGTTACACCTATACAGCAAGTCCAGTCATCCCTGGTGGGGGGGGTGACAGGTTGGATCACTGAATCCCCCTTGGGACTGCCACTGATGTGCCAAGACTACTTCTGCCCCTGCTTTCCCTGCCAGCTTGGGACTCCAGCACCTTGTCTTGCTGAGCCAGACATGCCAGTCTGCTCCAGCACAGAAACATGTGCCCCAAAGCTGCAGATTTAACTGAAAGCAACTTAAAAATTGTTCCTGTCTTTAACACTCAGATGCCGAACTCCCAATGGGGTCCAAACCCCAAATAAATTCATTTTATACAGGGTAAACTCATAAACTGTTAGCCCTCTATAACACTGGTAGATATGCGCAGCTGTTTGCCCCCCCCCAGGTATTAATACATACTCTGGATTAATTAATGAGTAAAAAGTGATTTTATTAAATACAGAAAATAGGATTTAAGTGGTTCCAAGTAGTAACAGACAGAACAAAGTGAATTACCAAATAAAATAAAACATGCAGGTCTAAGCCTAATACAATAATAAAACTGAATGCAAATAAAATCTCACTCTCAGAGATGTTTCAATAAGTTTATTTCACATAATGGATGCCTTCCTAGTCTGGGCACAATCCTTTCCCCTGGTACAGCCCGTGTTCCAACTCACGTGGTAGCTAGGGGATTTATCATAATGGCCACCCCCCCTTTGTTCTGTTCCACCCACTTATAAATCTTTTGTACAAGGCAGGAATCCTTTGTCCCTCTCTCAGGGCCACCGGGGGGGAGGCAAGTGGGGCAATTTGCCCCAGTCCCCGCAGGGGCCCCCAAGAGAATGGTCGAGTCTCCCGCCCCGGCCCCTTACCCCGCCTCCGCCCCTCTCCCGGAGCCTCAGCGCATCCAGGAGCATCCCTGGACAGCTGCAGCGTGTCTCCGGCAGGGCCCCTGAGCTCCACTCCACTCAGAGCTGCGTGGTATGGGGGCACGGCTGCGAGCTCCGGCCGAGCAGAGGGAACTCAGGCCCGCTGGAGCTTGCAGCCCCACCCTATTACCACTCGGCTCTGAGCAGGGCAGAGCTCAGGGGCCCTGCCGGAGACACGCTGCAGCTGGTCAAAGACGTGCTGAGGCTTCGGGTAAGGAGGGAGCCGGGGGTAAGAGGCTGGGGGGTTGGCTAAGGGGCAGGGAGTCCTGGGGAAGTCAGGGTACAGGGAGGGGGCAGGGGATGGGGGGGGCGGTCAGGGGACGGGGAATAGGGGGGTTGGATTGTGGGCGTTCCGAGGGTCTGTCAGGACTCAGTGTGGGGGTGGATAGGGGTCAGGGCACTGGGAGCAGGGGTGGGGTCCCGGGATGATGGTTGGGGGAGTGTCTCTAGGGGATGGTGAGGGGACAAGGAGCAGGATGGGTTAGGGATTCTGAGGGGGGCAGGCAGTTGGGGGGCAGGAAGTGGTTGGGGGTCGCATAGGGAGCAGGGCCAGGTTGTTTGGGAGGCACAGCATATATATACCTGCCCCTTGAAATTTCCACTACATGCATCCGACGAAGTGGGCATTCACCCATGAAAGCTCATGCTCCAAAACATCTGTTAGTCTACAAGGTGCCACAGGATTCTTTGCTGTTTTGGAACAGTGAGTCAGCAAGGAGCTTTCGAAAAAAGTCCTGAGTTGCTGCTCTATCTTTCACCTTTCAAATTCCTTGGCTGAGGCTGGTGGCCTGATGTAATAATAGAGAGAACTTGCTCCACTGGCAATTCTGCTTGTGTCTTTCTTCTTCCTTGAACAGGACAAGCCTTTGGAATGGAAATAACTGGAAGTAAATAACTGGAATGTCTTGGGAACAGCTAATTTGAGGGGTTTACCTTTCTGAATAGGAAAGGCGGATGCTTTTCTCTCAAGTAATTTGCAAAGTAGCTTTTTTTTTTTTTTGCCCTCGTCTCATCTTAGGGTGACCAGACATTCCGATATTTAGGTGTTTGTCCCATGTCCCGACCGATCTTTGTCTCGATATTTCATGGTACTCCTTTTTTTTTGTTCTGCCGGTGACCCCCTCCCCGCCACGTGTCCCAATATTTTCTTCCTTTCATCTGGTCACCCTATCTCATCTACCTGGGGCACATCCATCCACAGCTGGAGGACTGCTGCCTAGAATACAATCTCTCTCTGCCAGGCACCCAAATTTACTTTGCTAGAAAGGGACTATATAACCGACTTACTGATCCCTACAGTACAACAAGATAGATTAGATAGAAACAAATTTCAACTATTTACAATAAGTCAGCCCAGAGGCGTAGCGAGCGCCCTCCGTACCCTCCGACCGGAGGGGGCCCCGCAAGGAAGGGGGCCCCTAAAAGTGGTAAAAAAAATGTAAGGAATAACTAGGTAAGTGACATTTATTGACGCTATTGCACAATCTATGTCGGTTTTACTGACAAAACCGTGAAGTCATTATAATACATCATAATACTATTGGCTACATCAGTTGTCTGTCGGTCAGTTTCGCATTTTAGTTGGACCCATTCAAAGAATGTGTATTTGCGTTCATAATGGCGGTCGGCGGATAAATGTTATTAATTTAGTTGTTTAGTTTTTTATCGTTTCCAACGCAGAAGCGTGCTTTGTGATGTCTAAGAGAATGTATAAGAGCGGAGCTAGTAAACGCAAAAGATGCCAAGAAGGAACTTGAGAAAATTCCAAAGTTGTCAACGTATTTTGCGCTGCAATCCAACGTACAGGTACAGGCACATGAAACGGACGGCGCTAGCAGCGACGAATCGTATCCAGAAGTATCCAGAAGTGCATCAAGTGAGGTCGAAGGAGAAGCCAGTTGTTCTACCAAACAAACTGTGACAGATATTCCAGCTGCTGCCGGGAAAGAAGTATCTGAATCTGAACCACTGACTGATGATCCAGGAGATTGGCCGTCTATAATATCGGACAGGCAAGTGTGTGACATTGTTGCACGTGGCCCACCGCAGCAGAATGAAAGTTACGAATTTCCATTTAACGAGGAAAGACGGAGGTTCACAAGTACTCATTTCTATTGAACCATGGCAAATGGCGAGAAAATAACACGTTCATGGTTAATGTACTCAGTTCAGAAAGATGCCATTTTTTGTTTTTGTTGTAAATTATTTGGCACTGGCGACATACCGCTACGTCGTGGAACATCTGCTTGGAAAGCGCTGTCAAAAAGACTTCAGCAGCATGAAACAGGCAAAGCTCATCAAGACTGTATGGTGAAATGGTTTGACCTTCGGTCAGGCATAGTAAACAGTACATCTATTGACCAACCCGAATTGCAGGCTTTTCTGAAAGAAAGAGATTTCTGGAGAAATGTTGTCAAACGCATGGTTGATGTCGTTATTTTCTTGTCCGAAAGAAACTTGGCATTTCGAGGAAGTAATGAAAAGCTCGGCGATCCTTCGAATGGCAACTTTTTGGGATTGTTTGAATTGCTTGCAAAGTATGATACTGTCCTCAGCGAACTTTTACAGAGGATTAAGAAGGCAGAGACACATGTTCAGTACCTCAGTCCACAGATCCAAAACGAGCTGATTCAACTTGTTGCCAGTAACATTCAAGAGGCCAACATAGCGCAGCTGAAAAAAGCAAAATATTATTCAGTTATTTTGGACTGTACTCCCGATGTGTCACATGAAGAACAGATGTCTTTGGTGTTACGCTTTGTTGAATGCAATGGTGAAGATGGTGTCAATATTGGTGAAGTATTTGTTGGTTTTCTTAATGTTCATGATACAACTGGCGAGGGCTTATTGGGAGCGTTTCTTGAAAAGGCAAACAATTTAGGAATAGACATTGCTGACATGAGAGGCCAAGCTTACGATAACGGCGCAAATATGAGAGGAAAGAATAAAGGAGTTCAAGCCCGCATGCTAGAAATAAATGACCGTGCCTTGTATGTACCATGTGGAGCTCACACTTGGAATCTTGTGATCTCAGACGCGGCAAAGTCATCGAAATATGCCGTTGACTTTTTCGGTCTGATTAACAGAATATACATTATCTTTTCTTCTTCACCTTCACGTTGGGATATACTTCAAGAACATATGCCAATATCTGTTAAAGGGTTATCGGACACTCGTTGGGAGTCGAGAATTGATGCTGTGAAGCCATTGCGTTATCACCTTGAAGAATTGTGCAATGCTTTGTCATCTTTGCGAGAATATGCACTCGAAAAGAAAGATGGCAATACAGCAACAGAAGCCGGTGAGCTTTTAGACCATGTTACTATGTGGCCTTTTGTTCTGACTGTGTACACGTGGTACGATATACTATTTCACGTCACTAAAACCAGCAAATTAATTCAGTCACCAGATGTGTCAATTGACGTACTGCAGGCAGAAGTCGGTGCTACAATGAAGTTTTTGGAAGACTATCGAAATACAGGATATAACTCTGTGGTCACAAATGCACGTGAAATAGCAGAGCATATGGGTATTGAGCAGGTGTTTCCAGAAACCAGGGTGCGACGTAAGAAGAGAATGTTTGATTACGAATGTGCTGATGATTCGAGTTGTCTTTCTGCCGAAGAAAAATTCAAATCGCAGTTCTTTCTTGTTCTCACTGATCAGGCCATATCTTCTGGTTTTGTCGCGATTTGACCAACTCGTGGAGTGGTATAAGTTGTTTGGATTTCTGTACAACGCTACCAGCCTGAAGCAGTGTCACAGAGATAATGAACTGGAGAATCACAGCAAAAATTTTGAAAGAAAAATGGGAGACATTGATGCCAACGAACTCATAATGGAATTGAATCGTTTTATTTATGTCATCGAGAAAGAGAGAGGACTTGTCACGGCAAACAATTTTTTAACGTACATATACAAGAACAGCCTTCAGGAGATATATCCGAATCTTTGCATTTGCATCAGAATTCTTCTGACCACACCAGTTACTGTCGCTGGTGCTGAAAGGAGCTTCAGCAGAATGAAACTGATCAAGAATATCCTGTGCTCAACCATGACAGATGACAGGCTTTCTGCGCTTGCAGTTATCTCAATCGAAAACAAGATTGCCAGATCTTTGGACTATGATGCATTGATTAACCAATTTGCAGAGAACAAGGCTCGAAAGAAGCGCTTTGCGTAAATACGGACTACATGTACACTGTAGGCCTATGTATACATAATATGAACCCTGTATATTGTATAAAATAAATACCGCATTCCAGTTTCTGCATTGTAAGGGGCCCCGGACATCTGTTTGGAGGGGGCCACGTTCTTTGTTGCTACGGCCCTGAGTCAGCCAACCTACAAAAATCAAGAGATCACACTGATCAATTTCATAAAAACATAAGAACAGCCCCACTGGGTCACACCAAAGATCCATCTAGCCCAGTGGCTCCCAAACTTCGTTTCTGGCTTGTTCAGGGTAAGCCCTTGGCAGGCTGTGAGACGCTTTGCTTACCTGGGCATCTGCAGGTACGGCTGCTTGAGTTCCCAGTGGCCATGGTTTGCCATTCCCGGCCAATGGGAGCTGTGGGAAGGGGTGCAGGCCGGGCCACCGCTTCCCGCAGCTCTCATTGGCCGGGAACAGCGAACTGCAGCCACCAGGAGCTGTGGGCGGCCGTACCTGCAGACACTCAGGTAAACAAAGTGTCTCGCGGCCCACCAGGGACTTATCCTGAACAAGCTGCAAACCAAGTTTGGGAACCCCTGATCTAGCCCAACAGTATCCAGTGCCAGTTGCCCCAGAGGGAATGAACAGTGCAGGCAATTATCAAATGATCCATTCCATTGCTCATTCCCAGCTTTTGGCAAACAGAGGGTAGGGACACCATTCCTGCCCATCCAGGCTAATAGCCATTGATGGCCCTATCCTCCTTGAATTTATCTAGTGCTTTTTTGAACCCTGTTATAGTCTTGGCCTTCACAACATGCTCTGGCAATGAGTTCCACAGGTTAACTTGATGGGGGGAACCCTCCTTCCTCCGCTGCTCTCCACCACCCTCAAGTGCTGTAATGCCTTGGAAAAAGTGGTCTGAAGGAAATGTCAGACACTAGAGACCTTTTAGTCACATGGTCCCGTCTAAACCAGTCCTGGCAAGCCTCACATGGGTGATTTGTTCTCTCACAAACTGCTATAGAAAAAAATCAAGCAGTGCACAGATTACAAGAAACATTTAATAGTGACCCAAGAGAATTTTTGCAGATCTTTTTCACTCCTGCTAGAATGGAAATCCTGGTGCAACATTAAGATATGAACATAAATTTGTTGAGGAAGAGTCAATGTGGTTTTAGTAAAGGGAAATCATTGCCTTCTATGATGAGATAACTGGCTCTGTGGATGAGGGGAAAGCAGTGGATGTGTTATTCCTTGACTTCAGCAAAGCTTTTGATACAGTCTCTCACAGTATTCTTGCCAGCAAGTTTAAGAAGTATGGTCTGGATGAATGGACTATAAGGTGGATAAAAAACTGGCTAGATCGTTGGGCTCAACAGCTAGCGATCAATGGCTCTATGTCTAATTGACAGCTGATATCAAGCAGAGTGCCCCAAGGGTCGGTCCTGGGTCTGGTTTTGTTCAATATCTTCATTAATGATCTGGAGGATGGCATGGACTGCACCCTCAGCAAGTTTGCAGATGACACTAAACTGGGAGGAGTGATAGATACTCGGAGGGTAGGGATAGGATACAGAGTGACCTAGACAAATTAGAGGATTGGGCCAAAAGAAATCTGATGAGGTTCAACAAGGACAAGTTGTAACGATGCTGGTTCTGGCGGGACCCAACTGAGAGAGCCAATTCAGGCCAAATTGCTTAAAACATGGTAGTCTCGGTCCAAGGCTGGGTTTTTTTCACATCTAAGGCAAACCAAACCAGCCAGACAAAGAGGACTTTGGTTTCACCCCACTGGCTAACCACAAGTCACATAAGCAATTCCCTTAGACACTCTAGTTTCCCAGTATCACCACCAGTGCCACTTGTTATGGGGACAAATTGTTATGAAAACCAATACCCCAGTAAAAGAAAAAGGTTCTCCTGATCCCAAAGGATCAAGCCCCACCCCCAGGTCAATATACAAATCATATCTTACCCACAAATCTAAAATCTAAAGGTTTATTCATAAAAGGAAAAAGATATAGATGAGAGCTAGAATTGGTTAAATTGAATCAATTACATACAGTAATGGCAAACTCTGTGTTTAGGCTTGTAGCAGTTATAGAATAAACTGCAGGTTCAAATCAAGTCTCTGGAGTACATCCACAGCTGGGATGGGTCAACAGTCCTTTGTTCAGAGCTTCAGTTTGTAGCAAAGCCCCTCCAGAGGTAAGAAGCAGGATTGAAGACAAGGTGGAGATGAGGCATCAGCCTTTTATAGTCTTTTCCAGGTGTAAGAACACCTCTTTGTTCTTACTGTGGAAAATTACAGCAAAATGGAGTCTGGAGTCACATGAGCAAGATCCTGCATACATTGCTGAGTTGCAAGGCTGCCTTCTTTCAATGGATCAATTGTATAGCTGATGATCCTTAATGGGCCATCAAGCAGGCTAGGCAGAGCTAACACCAGCTTGTCTGGGATGTTAGTTTGGAAAAGAGAAGACTAAGAGGGGACATGATAGCAGTTTTCAGGTATCTAAAAGGGTGTCATCAGGAGGAGGGAGAAAACTTGTTCACCTTAGCCTCCAATGATAGAACAAGAAGCAATGGGCTTAAACTGCAGCAAGGGAGATTTAGGTTGGACATTAGGAAAAAGTTCCTAACTGTCAGGGTAGTTAAACACTGGAATAAATTGCCTAGGGAAGTTGTGGAATCTCCGTCTCTGGAGATATTTAAGAGTAGGTTAGATAAATGTCTATCAGGGATGGTCTAGAAAGTATTTGGTCCTGCCATGAGGGCAGGGGACTGGACTCGATGACCTCTCGAGGTCCCTTCCAGTCCTAGAGTCTATGAGTCTATGAGTCTATGAGTTACCCAGAAGCATAGCATAAGTTTGAAATACAGACAGGATCGAGCCAATATTCATAACGTCAACTACAAAAATGACACATGCATACAGACAGCATAATCATAACCAGCAACCTGTAACCTGGTCTTAGACACCTAATTTAACCCTCTTTATACAAAATTTGGTGCCACTACAGGACTTTGGTTGCAACCATGTTCTATATCGTCCCAGTGCAAATCAATAATGCGACACAAGTGCAGAGTCCTGCACTTGGGACGGAAGAATCTCATATACTGCTACAGACTAGGGACCGAATGGCTAGGCAGCAGTTCTGCAGAAAAGGACCTAGGGGTTACAGTGGACAAGAAGCTGGATATGAGTCAACAGTGTGCCCTTGTTGCAAGAAAACTAATTGCATTTTCTGCTGTATAAGTATATAAGGCATTGCCAGCAGAATGAGGGACATGATCATTCCCCTCTATTCAACATTGGTGAAGCCTCATCTGGAATATTGTGTCCAGTTTTGGTTCCCACACTACAAGAAGAATGTGGAAAAATTGGAAAGAGTCCAGCGGAGGGCAACAAAAATGATTAGGTGGCTGGAGCACATAATTTATGAGGAGAGGCTGAGGGAACTGGGATTATTTAGTCTGCAGAAAAGAAGAATGAGGGGGGATTTGATAGCTGCTTTCAACTACCTGAAAGGGGGAGGTTCCAAAGAGGATGGATCTAGACTGTTCTCAGTGGTACCAGATGACAGAACAAGGAGTAATGGTCTCAAGTTGCAGTGGGGGAGGTTTAGGCTGGATATTAGGAAAAACTTTTTGTGGTGAAGCACTGGAATGGTTTACCTAGGGAGATGATGGAATCTCCTTCCTTAGAGGTTTTTAAGATCAGGCTTGACAAAGCCCTGGCTGGGATGATTTAGTTGGGGATTGGTCCTGCTTTGAGCAGGGCGTTGGATTAGATGACCTCCTGAGGTCCCTTCAAACCCTGATATTCTATGATTCTATGATTCAATCTACTAGAATTCTTTGAGGGACTCAACAAGCTTGCGGACGAAGGGAATCCAGTGGATATAATGTACTTAGATTTTCAGAAAGCCTTTGACAAGGTCTTTCACCAAAGGTTCTTACGCAAAGTAAAGAGGGATAAGCGGGAAGGTGCTCTCATGGATTGGTTAACAGGTTAAAAGATAGGAAACAAAGGGTAGATATAAATGGTCAGTTTTCAGAATGGAGAGAGGTAAATAGTGGTGTTCCTCAAGGGTCTGTTCTGGGACCAATCCTATTCAACATTTTCATAAATGATCTGGAAAAAGGGGAAAACAGTAAAGTGGCAAAATTTATAGATGATACACAATTACTAAAGATAGTTAAGACCTAGGCAGACTGCAAAGAGCTACAAAAGGATTTCTTAAAACTGGGCGACTGGGCAACAAAATGGCAGATGAAATTTAATGTTGATAAATGCAAAGTAATGCACATTGGAAAGCATAATCCCAACTATACATATAAAATGATGGGGACTAAATTAGCTGTTACCACTCAAAAGAAAGAGATCTTGAAGTCATTGTGGATAGTTCTCTGGAAACATCCACTCGATGTGTAGTGGCAGGCAAAAAAACAAACAAAAGGTTGGGAATAATTAAGAAAGGAATAGATAATAGGACAGAAAATATCATGTTGCCTCTTGTAGCAGGACAGTAACCCCGCTCCTGCCCTGAAGGGCTTAAAGCAGCCCTGGGAGAGGGCTGTCGCAGGGGAAAACCCGGGCTGATTGGAGAAGTGGCCATAGCTGGGCCACACCCCAGTCAGGCTGCAGCTGGCCCTTATAAGAGGGCAGTGGACCAGGGAGCAGTCAGTCTCTCTCTGCTTTCAGAGAGAGAGGGGTCTGGCTGCTGAGAAGCTCAGGGTACCTAGAGTAAAGCAGGGCTGGGGAAAGGCCAGAGGGGCTGGGAAGCTCCAGGCTGGCAATTCCTCAGGCTGCAGGGCCTTGTCCAAGGTCCCATAGAGGTACTGGGTTGCAGACAAAGGCAGCAGGTCCAAAAACCCCTTGCCTGTGATGAATGGCTTATGCTGCAGACTACCGCAGGGGCTAGTTGGTGACTGGCAGTAGCCTATGACTGAGGCGAGGTGGGGGTGGGGATGTTCTGGGGAGGGGAGACCCTAAGAGTGAGGGGTTACTGCCGGGGCAGCACCCCAGATAACGGGGCACCGGAGTCTTGGGAGGGACACAGGGGCCAAGCAGCAGTGGGACACCGGCCTGCAAAGGGTGCTCCAAGGCTGGAAAATGAGCTAATTTCCAGGATACCAGCAGGAGGCGCCACAGGGGTGAGCCCCACATCGTTACCCTTTATATAAATCCATGGTACGCCCACATATTGAATACTGTGTGCAGATGTGGTCGCCACATCTCAAAAAAGATATATTGGAATTGGAAATGGTTCAGAAAAGGGCAACAAAAATGATTAGGGGTATGGAAAGGCTTCCGTATGAGGAGAGATTAATAAGACTAGGACTTTTCATCTTGGAAGAGATGGCTAAGGAGAGATATGACTGAGGTCTGTAAAATCATGACTGATGTAGAGAAAGTAGATAAGGAAGTGTTGTTTACTACTTCTCATAACACAAAAACTAGGGGTCACCAAATGAAATTAATAGGCAGCAGGTTTAAAACAAATAAAAGGAAGTATTTCTTCACACAAGGCAGTCAAGTTGTGGAACTCCTTGCCAGAGGATGCTGTGAAGGCCAAAACCATAACAGGGTTCAAAAAAGAACTAGATAAATTCATGGAGGATTGGTCCATAAATGGCTACTAGCCAGATTGGGCAGGAATGGTGTCCCTAGCCTTTGTTTGCCAGAAGCTGGGAAAGGGTGACAGGGAATGGATCACTTGATAATTACCTGCACTGTTCATTCCCTCTGAGGCAACTGGTACTGGATACTGTTGGGCTAGATCAGGGGTTCCCAAACTTAGTTTGCGGCTTGTTCAGGATAAGCCCCTGGTGGATCGTGAGACACTTTGTCAGAGGGTAGAGATGGATGGCAGGAGAGAGATCACTTGATGATTACCTGTTCTGTTCATTCCCTCTGGGGCACCTGGCACTGGCCACTATCAGAAGACAGGATACTGGGCTAGATCAACCTTTGGTCTGACCCAGTAGGGCCATTCTTATGTTCTTATGTTCTACTCCCTCCTGCTCCCTATGCTAGCAGTGGGTGGGGTCTCGAGGAAGAGCGGGGTGGGACCTCAGGGCGAGCACAAGTGGAGTGGGGGGTGGGGCCACAGGGCGAGCACTGAGACCCACAAAAGGTTAATCTGGCCCAACTAGCTGCCACTGCAAGTGTGATAACCTTTGACCCCTCCAAAGTTCCTCCCCCTCCATCCTATCTCTGCACAATATCATTGACTTATTCAAAGAAAAGAGCAAGACAATCTGTCGTGATCTCCCTGCTGCCACCCAGCCCTTTTCTCCATGGCCATCGATACTGAGGGTCCTGCCTACTCTGATCCTGCCCTACCTGTCCCTCATCCTTTCCCATGGCCTCCCTCCACCCCACTCGCCTCTGGCTCACAGCTGTTTGGTTCCCTCACCATTCAAGCACGGTGTGGGCTCCCTCATCCTCTGTAAGGCACTTTATTCCCACCTCCCTCTGGATGCACCAGTGAGCCACAGGGTGCAGGACATGCACACAGGGCTTCCACTGAGTCACTTCAGAGAATAAACACCTTCATAACAGCTGACACTTGTTCCTGGACAATTAGCTCACCGGAAACAGAGCCAAGCTGGTGGAATGAACAGTTTCCTGCAAAATCCAGGGCAGTTCGGATCTGTAGAGTCCTGTGCAGAGGATACCCGTATCCGTGGATATACATTTTGTATCTGTGCAGGGTTTTACGGATCTGGAGTTTTGGTCTAGGCCCATCTTGACTTGAAGCCAGCTGTGGCCACCATTTGGGATGATGTGACCACATATGAGAATGCTTTCCCAAGCAGGTTTACACCATCCTCAGCCAGTGCTGAGGGACAAATCACTTAGTGAAGAGAGATTGCCAGATAAGGCCTTTTGTCTTACTTACTCAGAAGGAGGGGATGGCTCTTTGCTATTCATGGCAATGTCATCTGAACATACCCTGTGCAATTCACCCTGTAACATGTACAACTAACCTAGCTAACCAGCCCAGTGCAAATCCAGTTGTAACATGTGCAGGTCACCTTGTGTAGGTTAGCTACACAGGCAGCCAATCAGCAGTCAAAAACCTTGTGACTTACGTATCTAAGCAACGCAGCCTGAATGGAGAATTTTACAACCGAATGTACAATTTGAAATTTGCTTGTGGCAGATATTGGAGTTAAGGATTTGCTTTGATGAGCATTTGCACTAGCATGAATGGAGCTGGAAAGTTTGAGCCTGCCCAAGAGAAAAAAAAGATGGGGGAGACCTGGGTTTGATTCTCCCCTCTACCAGACCGTTGTGACCTTAGGCAAGGCAATTAATCTCTCTAGATCTCAGTTCACCATCTGCAAAATGAACACCATAGCATTGCTCTACTTGACAGGAGAGCTGACTACATAAAAGATTGTGCCCTGCTCAGGTTATACAGTCATGCACCTGCATAAATAGCCAAGCGAGAACACAGACAAGGGGAATTTTTTGTCTGCATTCTTCTGACAAGTGACAGACAACACGGATTTGTCAAGAACAAATCATGTTAAACCAACCTGCTATCCTTCTTTGTCAGAGTCTTGTGGCTAGAAGCAGTAGATGTGATACATCTCAGCTTCAGTAAGGCTTTTGATAGTTTCACATGACCTTCTCATAAACAATCTAGGGAAATATGTCCGAGGCATAAGGTGGGTGCAGCACTGGTTGGAAAAGCATATTTAGAGAGTAGTTATCAGTGGGTCACAGTCAGGCTGGGAGGGCATATCAAGTGGGGTCCTGCACAGATCTGTCCTGGGTCGAGTTCTAGTCAAATGATTTGGGTAACAGAACAGAGAGAACACTTATAAAGTCTGCAGACAATACCAAGCTAGGAGGGGTTGCAAGCACTTTGCAGAACAGGACTAAAATTAAAAATGATCTTGACAAACTGGAGAAATGGTTTGAAATAAATAGGCCAAACTTCAATAAAGACCATTGCAAAGTACTGCAGTTAGGAAGGAATAATCAATTGCAGAAATACAAAATGAGACAAAATTGGAAATGATTGACTAGGGAGCAATATTGTGGAAAGGAATCTGGGGGTCACAGTTGACTAAATATGAGTCAACATTCTAAACATTGCAAAAAAAGCAAACATTGTTCTGGGATGTATTAGCAGGAGTGTTGTAAGTGAGACACGAGAAGTGATTCTTCCACTCTACTCCATGCTGCTAAGGCCTCAGCTGGAGTATTGTGTACAGTTCTGGGCACCAAGTTTCAGGAAAGCTGTGAACAAACTGGAGAAAGTCCAGAGAAGATCAATAAAAATTATTAATGGGCTAGAAAACATGACCTATGAGGAAAGATTGAAAAAAAATTGTTTGTTTAGTCTAGAGAAGAGAAGACAGAAGAGAGGACATGATGACAGTCTTCAAGTGTGTAAGAGGTTGTTAAAATGAGGAGAGTGATTAATTGTTCTCCATAACCACTGAAGACAGAACAAGAAGCAATGGGCTTAAATTGCAGCAAGGGTGGTTTAGGTTGGACATTAGGTAAAACCTCCTAATTGTCAGGGTAGTTAAGCACTGGAACAAATTGCTTAGGGAAGTTGTGGAATCTCACTCATTAGAGGTTGTTAAGAACAGGTTAGACAAACACCCATCAGGGATGGTCTAAATAATACTTAGGCATGTCTCGGTGCAGTGGACTGGACTAGATGACCTCTCAAGGTACCTTTCAGTCCTATGATTGAGCAGCTTCCTTATATGCAACTTCCATTTAATTTTTCATCTTCTGCCTCCTCTTTATGTCTCTTCTTATGCCTATCTCTTTATGACAACTACAGATCACAGCAGACAGGTGTCTGTCTCTAGCCAGTTGTTTGCAGTGTTGTTGTAGCTGGTCAGTCCCAGGATATTAGAGAGACAAGGTGGGTAAAGTAAGATCTTGGAGTGGGCCAACTTCTGTTGGTGACATGCAGACTTATTGGTCCGAGCTGATGGAAGCCATGCTTTCAGTTCTGCAGTGTGCAGATTTCTGCCCCAGCAGACGCTGTTTTTGCTTGTCCAGCCTGGGAGCTCTGACTTGGAGCCTGTGCTGTTCTCGGTCCCTGGATAATTATAGCTCAGCCACTTATATACCCTCCGTGTAGCACTGTAACAGGAAGGAAGCTTGTAGGACTTGCCTTACGTAACTGAGTTCTCCACGCCCTGGCCACTTCCCCTCTTCCCCTACCCTCCCTCTCTCCTCCCCCCTCTCTCCCTGCGTGTGAATTCTGCTCTTATGACAAGACAATAATATCACTTGGTTTTTCAGAGGCTCAGTACAAACCACAGCTTCCCCTTTTTGCTCTGTTGCCAGGCACTAGAATGGTCTTCAGAGTCAGACGTGGCCCAAAGAATCCACGTGCTGCCACAAGCCCTGTGTTTGGTGAACTCAAAACCTCCTCTCTCCTCCCATCTAGGCTTCTGGGATGGCTCCCCTGGCCTGCCATGGCTGGTCCTTTCCTGCCACTGGAACTCTGCAGACGGGCTCCTAAAGCCCACAGGTTTCCTCTGGACCACCCACTTCATGCTGCAGTGCTACTTTCCAATACAACCTCACACCCCAGTGACACAAAGACACAGTCTGCTCACAGAGTCCAGCCTGGCAAACTGAGCACACAGTGCCTGGGCATTGGCTGGATGGACTGGAACACACCTGCTTTGTGTGCTCTGTCCATCAGCACTGCTCACCCGGTCCTGACAAAGGCCCAGTGTGAACCAGCCCCACCTGGCAGGCTCCACTCAGAGAAGCTGCATGAGCCCATCTCTCACACTGCATGGCCTGGAAATACAGAGGCAACAGCACAGCAATTTCTGGCTGCAGTTGAGTTCCTCCAACAACCTGAGTGTAGATTCAGTCACGGACAGAGGGACCAGGCTCTTCCTCTATCACCCCATCCTCCTAATGAACGTATTACACCGCTCCATGCTGCAGCACTGAACGTCTGGCTCTGCCTCCCCATTGGTTACATCACAATGCACAGGGACCAGTTCATAGCACAGGTAACTGCCTGGCATGCCAGCTCACATAGTGATCTCAACATATGGTGAGCTCATAAGCTATCAGGCTGGGTAGAGCTCCAGATAAAATCCCTGGGAGCTTTCTAATGATTATATAATTTATCCCACAGAAGGCCCCAGAGGTCCCAAGTGAGATCGGAGCCCCACTGTGCTTGGCATGGCACAAACACACAGTGACCTTTCCTGCCCTGAAAACCTTCAACCAAAATACACAAGGCAGACCCAGGATGGGAATGGAAATGAACAGAGAGAGGGAAAAGACCTCCCTGCGGCTAGTGACCATAGGCACTGGAACTTGGAGTGCTGCTGCACCTTCTGGCTTGAAGTGGTTTCCATCGTATAAAGGGTTTACAGTTTGGTTCAATGGCTCTCAGCACTTCCACTATACAAATTGTTCCAGCACCACTGTTAGTGGCAAAGCCAGGGTAAGAACACGGTCTGCTGAGTCCTTTCCCTGAGCCTTCTCCACCAGCCTACGCTAGCCATGAGCTTCAGACATCCCTGCCTCATGGAGAAGCACAAAAGCCACTTGGGTACTTTTGAAAATTGCACCCACTCCAATCAAGGAGTTTCAGGTGCAATGCTGTCCCTGAGTCAGCAACTAAGCAATGCCCCAGCTTGGGGCTAGGGGGTGCTGTGTGCCCACAGGTGTTTGTGAAAGATCCTCTGGCTCTTCCCCAAAGCTGGGTGCCCTGGTGTCCGGGACAGTTTGTAGCTCAGTTACCAATGTTCCAGTGTCTGCTGGAGAGAGTGTTTGTCTTCCTTTCCTGACGTGCAGCTCTGGTGTGTATGCTTACACTGCTGCCATGTCTCACACAGGGATGGCGGAAGTTAGCGGTGAGTGGAATAACCCAACTCTGCCCCTCACCTACCTCACTGGGAGTTCGGGGGTTAATCGGTGTTCACAAAGGACTTTCAGATTGCTGGATAAGAAGCACCACAGAGGAACACAGCAGTCTCATCCATACTATTGGACTGGGCCTTGCTATCTTGAATGGCTCCATTAACCATTCACACTAGAAGCTCCTAGAGGTCCCAGCAGCACAAACCAGGACTTGAAATTGCCTGTGATAGGTAATTGGGTGTCTATGCAATAGGGTTATCAGACGTCTCAATAAAATTGGGACTGTCCTGATATTTAGGTGTTTGTCTCGCGTCCCGACCGATCTTTGGTCGGGATGCAATTTGTCCCGAAATTTCTTTCCACCAGCAGCACTTGCCTTTTATATTTATTTATTTATTTATTTGCTGCTCCGCCAGCAGCACTCGGCTTATTTTTCTTTTCCCCCTGTTGCTGCTCCACCGGCAGCACTTGTCTTTTTTTTTCCCCCCTCGCTGCTCTGCCAGCCTTTTTTGGCTTTTTTTTTCCCCTTGCTGCTCCGCCAGCAGCACTCAGCTTTTTCGGCTCCCCCCTCGCTGCTCCTCCGGCAGCACTCGCCTTTTTTTTTGGCTCCGCCAGCAGACACCCACTCGCTCCTCTGTGTATTTTCTCCCTCTCATCTGGTCACCCTACTATGCAACGATGATCAGAGACCATCAGAGGAAGGATCTGGAACAGTCTTCCAATAGTGGGGGCAAACAATGGGACTAGCTTGAAATTGAGCTTGGGGAGTTAATGAAGACGATGCCATGACAGGGTTGCTGCAATAGCCGAGACTAGACTCTGTGACCCAGGAGGTCTCTGCCAGCCCTACAGTTCTGAGTCCTCTGGAGAGATTCCACCTCCCCAGTCCTGGCAGGCTCATGCTAATCCACTGAGGGAAGCAGTTCCTCCAAGTGCTGGCAGCACAACACTCACTGAGAAGCATGTCTCCATTGCTCAGAGCATTCATCCTCCAGGGGAGGGCCTCAGCTCTGTACCAACAGTGTTAACCTTGAAGTGGAGAAGAGATGTGGGCAACGGGCTAGGACCAACATTCACCCCCAGGCCTTCCCAGCCCTTTCTCCCAGCTAGTGAAAGACCTAAGAGCCCTGGCTACAGAAGCCCTCTCAGGTTCAGAGGACAGTTGCAGCATGGGACAGGTCAAAGCAGGACAAGCAGCTCCGCAGGGACCCATCCAAGCCTCTATGAAGAGGGATGCAAGAGGAAATCAGTCTGCATTTGCTACTGAATTGTGGCCCATCTGCTGCTGCGCAGAGCTAACTGTGATGGGCGTTTTGTGATGTGGATGCTGTTGTGTCCCAGGTTAGCAGGAAGCTCCTTCAATCAAAGCCCTGCAGTACGATATAGGGACCTAGCTGTGATCTGTACTGGTTATTTCTGTGTTGATGGGGTTTCTGCAAAGCGCTTTCTCCCCTTTTACCCCCAGTATACGCTGAGTGCCCCAGGGGTGGGTGCTACTTTAGTTCCTGTGGCGGGAATCTAGAGTAGATGTTCCCAGAGCGTTGGGTCACCACTGTTCTGTTAATAGCTGGTCTGAGGCCACCAGCTTGACCTCGGCCACCGAACAGCGATCACATACCAGGTGGCACAGAGCACAGCGCGGGAAGCAGGGAGTGACTCATGGCTCTCCATGGATGATGTTATCTGCAGTTCTGGAGAACAAACACGGAGTGTCTGGGAAGCCCCAAGGGAGATTTAGGGTCTGGGGGGAGGATTCCCAGATTATGGAGATTATGTTGCTGCCAGCCCATGGGGCTCCCACATTTCTGGGGTGCATGGAAGCAGCAGGGCAGTTTTCCTTTTCCTGACAGCATCTGACTGTAGTTGGATCCAATATCCTTGCCCCAAAACTCTCCAGGGGGGAGACAATAGTTTTCGATAGAGCTGGTGACTCGGCAGCCTTGAATGCCTGGGAACTGGCCATTTATTTTAGGTCCTGGTGGCATTATCACTTTGAGAAGCCAGAAGTCAGGAATGGAAGGGTTTGCACAGGCCCTTGGCTGGCATTGGAATCGGTCACCAAACTGTGGGCCCGAGGTTCACCAGCAGGCACAGTGTGTGAGCACCAATCGAAACCTCGCATTTACTGACCAAGGGAATATCTCTGGTACCTGGGGCCTTCCCTGGTGGAAGGGCAGGGAGCCATGCCAGCAGCTTGGTAAAGTCAAACAACACAGCACAGCTCACCCCTTCATCCCCTCCACTGGGCTGGCTTCTGCCATTGTCCCACCCCAAACTGGATAAGTTTTATGTGGCTTTGCTTGCACAAGGAGTTCACATGGCTAGGTGCTGGAGCGTGCTTGGATCAGGGGCTGCACCCAAGCGCAGTGTGCACACAAGCATGGAGCTGGAGGGCCCTTTGTGACTGGGACCGATGACCCATTGACATGGCCTGGTGAATTGTAATGCGCTTCCATTGTTCTGATAAGCGAGCAGATCAAGAGCAAGTAGCATGGCCCAGCCACTGAGTTGTTACTAACAGGCCAGCCCAGGGTTATGCCAGTGTCCATTCCTGCAGCCTAGGTCTCCCTTTGGCACATGGCCAGTAGCACATGGCTAGACTTAAGTCTCTAGACCAGATTCAGAGACCTCCAGCTGCTCAGTCCAAGCCTTCCTCCCCTCTGCTCCTCATCAGCCTTGCTGCGTCTGTTGTGATCAGCCCAAGCACCACAACAGCGTTTTCCTACCTTTGAAATGTTCCGGCCTGTTCCCCTGGGGTAGACGGATGTGGTGAGATGCTGCAACGGAGCAGAATCTGGTCGTCACCTGCTTGCCAGATCTCAGGAGGATGGATGGGGTTTCTGACGGCAATGCCAGGAAATTGGTGTAGTTGCTGCATGGGCCCAGCCTGAGTTGACCCTGTAAAAAGGGAAGAGCCAGAGAGAGCCCAGGGAAGGACTGGGGACTTTGGAGCTCAAACAGCAGCCAGTCTGGCACAGAGCCGGTGAATCCAGCTGGGAGTGCTGTCCTGAAGGCTAAGAAAACCTGGTTGTTTATGACTCTGCCATATCTTTTTGACTTTGCTGTCAGTTGCTGGCATGGAGGGAAGCTTGAGGTCTGTGGGGCTCTCCAAGTCCTTTCAAGAGCTTGGTGGAAGCCAGGCCTTGCTTGTTCTGTATCACAGTTGCCCATCCCTGAGAAAGGCACTGTGCCAAGCAGAGCTAGCAAGAGCTCAAGCCTAGGGAGGCACAGCAGGGTGGGAGAGTGGAGAGAAGGCGAGAGAGGTCTCTGAAGCACACAACCTACTCCCGGGAGTGCAGTAGTAGAATAGAAGGCCCAGGGACATCTCCCACTGAGACCTGATAGCAGCAGAGAGCCGAGGAACAAAGAATGCAGCCATTCTTACAGGATGGGAGACTCTGTCCTGGGAAGCAGTGACTCTGGGAAAGACTTGGGGGTGCTGGTGGAGAATCAGCTGAGCATGAGCTCTCAGTGTGACACTGTGGCCAAAAAAGCTAATTATCAGGGGGTAGCCGTGTTAGTCTGTATCCACAAAAACAACAAGGAGTCCGGTGGCACCTTAAAGACTAACAGATTTATCTGGGCATAAGCTTTTGTGGGTAAAAAACCCACTTCTTCAGATGCATGGAGTGAAAATTACAGATGCAGGCATTATATAATGACACATGAAGAGAAAGGAGTTACCTCACAAGTGGAGAACCAGTGCTGACAGGGTCAATTCAGTCAGGGTAGATGTAGTCCACTCCCAATAACTGACGAGGAGGTGTCAATTCCAGGAGAGGCAAAGCTGCTTTTGTAGTGAGCCAGCCACTCCCAGTCCCTATTCAAGCCCAAATTAATGGTGTTAAATCTGCAAATGAATTTTAGTTCTGCAATTTCTCTTTGAAGTTTGTTTCCGAAGTTTTTCTCTTCAAGTACGGTTGCTTTTAAATCTGTTAGAGAATGTCCAGGTAGATTGAAGTGTTCTCCTACTGGCTTTCGTATGTTACCATTCCTGATGTCTGATTTGTGTCCATTTATTCTTTTACATAGAGACTGTTGGTTTGGCCAGTGTACATGGCAGAGGGGCATTGCTGGCACATGATGACATATATCACATTAGTAGATGTGCAGGTGAATGAGTCCCTGATGGTGTGGCTGATGTGGTTACGTTCTCTGATGGTGTCGCTAGAGTAGATATGGGGTCAGAGAAGGCAACTAGGTTTGCTACAGGGATTGGTTCCTGGGTTAGCATTTCTGTGGTGTGGTGTGTAGTTGCTGATGAGTATTTGCTTCAGGTTGGGGGGTGCTGTCTGTAAGCGAGGACTGGCCTGCCTCCCAAGGCCTGTGAGAGTGGGAGATCATTTTCCAGGACAGGTGGTAGATCGTTGATGATGTGCTGGAGAAGTTTTACCTGGGGGCTGTATGTGATGGTCAGTGGTGTTCTGTTATTTTCTTTGTTGGGCCTGTCCTGTAGTAGGTGACTTCTGGGTACCCATCTCACTCTGTCAATCTGTTTCCTCACTTCCCCAGGTGGGTATTATAGTTTTAAGAATTCTTGATAAGGATTTTGTAGGTGTTTGTCTCTGACTGAGGATTGGAACAAATGCAGTTGTATCTTAGGGCTTGGCTGTAGACAGTGGATCATGTGATGTGTCCTGGATGGAAGCTGGAGGCATGTAGGTAAGTATAGCGGTCAGTAGGTTTCTGGTATAGGGTGGTGTTTCTGTGACCATCACTTATTTGCACTGTATTGTCCAGGAAGTGGATCTCTTGTGCGGACTGGTCCAGGCTGAGGTTGATGGTGGGGTGGAAATTGCTGAAATCCAGGTGGAATTCTTCAAGAGCCTCCTTCCCGTGTGTTCATATGATGAAGATGTCATCAATGTGGCGCAAGTAGAGGAGGGGCGCTAGGGGACGAGAGCTGAGGAAGCATTCTAAGTCAGCCATAAAAATTCTGGCATACTGTGGGGCCATGTGGGTACCCATAGCAGTGCCACTGACTTGAAGATATAAGTTGTCCCTAAATCTGAAATGGTTGTGGGTGAGGACAAAGTCACAAAGTTCAGTCACCAAGTGTGCCATCAGAGATACTGTTTTTGACAGCTTGTAGACCATCCTCGTGGAATATTGATGTAAAGAACTTCTACATCCATGGTGGCCAGGCTGGTGTTTTCAGGAAGATCACAGATGGATTGTAGTTTCCTCAGGAAGTTGGTGGTGTCTCGAAGATAGCTAGGAGTGCTGGTAGCATAGGGTCTGAGCAGAGAGCCAAATAGCCAGATAATCCTGCTGTAAGAGTGACAATGCCTGAGATGATGGGTCATCCAGGGTTTCCAGGTTTATGGATCTTGGGTAGCAGATGGAATACCCCTGGTAGGGGTGTTCATGAAGATTTTTTCCTGTGCTATAGCAGGGAGTTTCTTGAGCACATGGTGTACTTTCTTTTGGTTCTCCTCAGTGGGATCAGAGGATAGTGGCCTATAGAATGTGGTGTTGGAGAGTTGCCTGGCAGCCTCCTGTTCATAATCTGACCTGTTCGTTATGACTACAGCACCTCCTTTGTGCTAAAAGCGCTAATGCGACCCTGGGATGCATGAACAGGGGAAAGTCATATAGGATCAGAGAGGTTGTTTTACCTCTGTATTGGACACTGGTGCCACCACTGCTGAAAGCCTCTGTCCAGTTTTGGAGCTCACAATTCAAGAATGATGTTGATAAATTAGAGAGGGGTCAGAGAAGAGCCACAAGAATGATTCAGGGATTAGAAAACCTGCCTTATAGTCAGAGACTCAAGGAGTTCAATCCATCCAAATATTTAACAATGGGCACTTCAGCCTAGCAGACGAAGGTCTAACACAATACAGTGGCTGGAAGTTGAAACTAGACAAATTCAGACTGGAAATAAGGTATAAATGTTTAACAGTGAGAGTAAGTTACCACTGGAGCAAGTTACCAAGGGTCATGGTGGATTCTCTGGCATTGTCCATTTTTCAATCCAGACTGGCTGTTTTTCTAAGAGACCTGCTCCAGGAATGATTGGGGGCAGGTCTCTGGCCTGTGCAATACAGGAGGTCAGACTGAATGATCACAGTAAGCCCTTCTGGCCTTGGAGTCTATGAATCTAAGAGGGAGCATGGATCTGTCTCTGACCTCTTTCCAGGCCAGCTTGACAGCCAGCCGGTTGCCCCAGGGCTTGTGCAGCGCACACAGGACACTGAGGGCATGTAAGGATGGGGAAATGGGTCCAGGGAACTCTCTGAGCTATAATCTTCCAGCTGTACAGAGCTTGCCAGGCCTGGTGCCTTCCCCAGCACACTCCTCTGTTCTGATCCAGGTGCTGGATAGCACTGAACTGGGCCTAAGACTCATTCGCTGCATTGGCGGAAGAGTGCCTGCGCTGTGGGGTCCCTGCAGCTAGAAGCCCTGCATACTGAGAACACAGAGAACTGAGCTGCCGGTCGATGCGTCGGCCTCCCTCGCTGCCAGAGCCAAGTTGCTCACGCCCACCGGTGGCCGATCCTCCCGACGCCCTGGGGGCATATCCATGCTATCAGCTCCTACGGCAGCTCGGGAACTAAGGCACAAAGCAATTAAGGGACTTGCCCCAGGTCACACAGGGCAGAGCCCCACAGCAGGGCCTGGTGAGCTCTGCAGGGGAGGCCAGTCCTGGGCTGTTACTGAAGAATACCATCTGGTTGTGCTGGGGTATCTCTTCCTCTTGTGAGGAACAGGCAGACAGCACCCCTCGCCCCTTCTGCATAGCATGAGCTTCCCGAGAAAAGCCTGTGAGCTGCCAGATGGATCCAGCAGCTCCCAGCCTGGTTCAGGGCTAATTAGACCCTGAGTGGTCACGCTGGCGCTTCCTCTGCCTCTTCTGCCCCTGTAACCTCTTAGGAAACGTGCCTGGGCTGGCAGGATAGCATGGAGAGACAGATTCCAACCAGAGTTACCTCCCCCCTAGCCCCAACTCACAGCACACAGACCCTAGACCTAACTGGGTTGCCGTGGAGGGGCATGGTCACTGCTTGTCCAGAGCCAGCCAGCAGCAAATACTCCACTCACCAGAAATGCAGAGACAATAGACGGGCCGAGCCTATCGCAGCTTAGGACCCGCTCCATATCCCTGGGGAACACCATGGGGAAAGCTAGACATGGACAGAAGTGCACACACTTACCCACCACATCCCAGAGCACGAGGATCAGGGCCTAGCTGCCACTCTTCACAGATGTGGGCTCAGATCCTAGCACCAGCTCCCAAACACCTGTGCAACAGGAGATGCAAAACCTGGCCCCATCCCAGGCCACCTCCCCATGATATTGCACTGAGAGTGCCAGGAAATAAAGCAAAGCAGTGCCCTCATCCCCAGGGCTGGAGTGCAGCCCATCGGTGCTCACTTCTCTTTGAGCAAGTCTGCCGCATTGCATGCTGGGAGCTGCAGCCCCATTCTATGCTGAGATCACACAGCCTACATGGGCTACACCAGCCTCCATTCTAAAGGGGAGTATGTCCTTAGGCTATTTCAGGGGGCTATGTGGGCCAGACTTTAGCCTCCCCTGCTGTGTTGTTTCTGTGCAGTCCTCCCCACCCCTCACTGCCAGAGGCTGCCTTTGCTGCAGCTCAGCTGGACACAAGAGTCTAACAAAGGCATGTGCTGAGCGGCCACATGTGGCTTCAGGCGCAGCCCTTGGTAGCAAGCAGCTGAGCACAAATTCCCACATACTGAGAAGGCAGAGACTGATCTGCCTACTGATGCATTGGCTTTTCCATGGCTCCCTCATTGCAGGGCCTGAGCGGCTCATGCCCACTGGTGACAGGATCCTATCAACTAGGGTGACCAGACAGCAAATGTGAAAAATCGGGACAGGGGTTGGGAGAAATGATGGACAGGACTACTAGCAATCAGGGTTATTTGAGGCTGGGGCTCGTGAGGCCCCAGGCATCCTAAGATGTTTTGTAACAAGGAGTGCAGAGAGAACCCCTTTTAAAGGCACATTGCTAAGCAATGGCATCAAACACATACCTGGGAGGCAGACCAGGGCTCTGCTAGTGACCTGTGGCATCACCTGAGCAAGACTCGTCTTCTCACTGCTTTCCCAGTAGGAAGCCCAGGAGAAGGGCCCTGCCCAAGGGGGTGGCGCTGCCCATAGCAAGGCCATAGTCCTGCTTGAGCAGAGCAGTACCCTCCCAGGGCAGGGAGGAACACAGACACCTCTCCTGCTTCGCCATCCTCAGGGAGAATTCCAGGCCTAGGCATGTCCCTGGAGAACGGCACCACACCAGGGCAACCTTCAGGACCTAACGACTCTGTGGCCCCCATGGCCACCCTGCACAGTGGTGATGGGGCAGGCTTTTCCCAGCCTGTCCCATGAACTCCCTGGGAGACAGACAATGCCCACTGCCTGGGACTGCATCGCCATGGCCGCACTAAGCAATTGGCTAACTCTCTCCAGCTGCAGATCTGCAGCCAAATCTCAGAGCCACCAGGGTTGAGCCGTCTGCTTCCAGCACAAGGGAGTGGGGCCTCTGCCAGCTGGGTGCTAGCACCCAACTGCCACCAGCCTGTCAGCCCCCAAGTACTCTCCTCTGAGCTATGCCAGCCCTGTTTTCGCCCTCCGGGTTGACAACAGATGCACCCAACCCCGAGGTCCCTTCAGAGTGCTCCCCTGTGGTGTGCAGCCCCTGATCACTGGGTACCCACAGAAATCCCAGATCTGCCATTCCCAAAGGACAGTGCACCTCAGTGTAACTTTACAGTTACCTCACTTCACAGATGGGGAAGGTAACTTGCAGAGATTGCAGAGTGACTCACCGAAGGTCCCACAGCAAGTCCACGGCACAGCTGGGGACAAAGCCCATGTCTTGCCTGCCAGGCCTCTGCTCAGCCCACTGGGCCACACTGCCTCCACTCCCAGCAGGCACGAGCACCACAGATGGCAGCCAGGAAACGGTGGTGTGTGTATCATGTGCCGACCTCCTCTTCTGTGCAAGGCGGGAGCAACCAAACTCCTCCTGTGTCATGCAGACAGCAGAGAACAGGGATGCAAGAGACCCCTCCTCTGCAAACGCCTGGGCAGCAGCCTGCCCACTCAGAGCTCTCTGCCTCCTCCCCAGCTGGCAGACACCTGCTTCCCACAAGCCCAGGAGCAGTGGGATTTCTTCTTTCCTCTCCCGCTACTGCCCAGTGTGTAGCTCCACCCCAAGCCTGGGGGTGGGGGTGGCATGCTGTGTTATTTAGAGGGATGTTCTCCCAGGCTGCTGTGCCCCTTTGCCCCTGCTATCCACTTGACATTGCTGGACAACGTTTTCCTGGCCAGCGAGGTCTCTGTAGCGACAGTCACATTTTTGTATCACTTTGCAAGCCAGTTCTGGCAGCTGGCTGCCTCCCTGATGCAATTCAGTAGCCTCTCAACTTAGGGAGCCTCAGAACCCAGATGGGATCCTACCAAGGGTTTTGTTGGCTGTTCCCAACCTGTCTTCAGTGGCCCTTTGCACCCCTTAAAAACACTAACATACAGATAATTTTGATTGACAACCTCTGTGCTGCAAGGCAGGATTGAGGGGCACCAGCAGAGCCGGGGTGGGAGCCCAGAGCTGGGTTAGGTGGGGGCTGCGGGCACCGGCAGAGCTGGGTGTTGGGGGAACGCAGGACTGGAATAGCAAGGGGCTGTGTTTAGGATTATGGGGTAGCAGCAGAGCTGTGTGGGACATGGGGATCCAGGACAGAGAGCCATTGGAGAGGCTGCAGGTACAGAGGGGGAGCAGCAGCAGAGCTGTGTGTGACCTGGATGAGCTGGGAGAGCCACAGGTTAGTGAGGAAGGCCACAGGCACAACCACTGGTGAGCTGGAGCTGGTTCCCACCAGTTCGCGGAAACTGGTTGTTAAATTTAGAAGCCCTTTTAGAACCGGTTGTTATGCAAGGGACAACTGCTTCGAAAAGGGCTTTTAAATTTAACAAAAGTTCCAGCAGCTCCCTGCCCTTCCCCCAGCCCCAGCTCACCTCACTCCGCCTCTGTCTCCTTCCCTGAATGCTCCCCCAGCTTCTCCTCCTCCTCCCTGGTTTCCCGCGAATCAGTTGTTCGCACAGGAAGCCTGAGAGGGCTGAGAAGGAAGCAGCGGCTTCCCACAGGTGAGCCGGGGCAGTGGGTCAGGGGTGCGAGAAGGGCTCCGGCCTGACCCCCGACCCCGTCCCCAGGCGGCACAGCTCCAGCCCAGGCCTGATCCCAATCCCGGCTGGTGCGTGTCCAGCCCGGCCCCGACCCCAACCTCGTCTGGCTGGGTGGTGCGGCTCCAGCCCGGCCCCGACCGCGGCCGCCTGGGCGGCATGGCTCCGGCCTGGCCTCTGGGCCTGGGCCTGGGCCCGGGCCCGGCCCTATCCGGTGCAGCTCCGGCCTGACCCCAACCTTGGCTGGTCGGGCAGTGCGGCTCTGGCCCTGCCCCAACTGGCGCAGCTCCAACTCGGCCTCGACCGCGGCTAGCCAGGCGGCGCAGATCTGGCCCGGCCCCAGTCCTGGCCATCTGGGTGCCCCAACGGTGGCACCGGTTCTGCCCGAATGGCTCTGGTCCCAACCCCGGGCCCAGCCCCCACCTCCAGGCAGCGCTGTAAGGGGGCAGGGAGAAGGGAGGGGGTGTTGGATAGAGGGCAGGGGAGTTGGGGGAGTGGATTAGTGTTGGGGCAGGGAACAGGGGAATTGAATGGGGGCAAGGGTCCCGGGGGGGCA
Organism: Gopherus flavomarginatus; assembly: GCF_025201925.1. Taxonomy (NCBI): domain Eukaryota; kingdom Metazoa; phylum Chordata; order Testudines; family Testudinidae; genus Gopherus; species Gopherus flavomarginatus. The sequence goes on from NC_066624.1 coordinate 54,193,199, forward strand.
GTCAGGAAGGAGCAGGGGTTGGATGGAGTGGTGGGGGGCAGTCAGGGGTAGGGATTCCAGGGGCAGTCAGGGGACAGAGAGAAGGGGTGGTTCGATGGGGCAGAGGTCCCAGGGGTGCCATCAAGAATGAGACGAGGGGTTGGATGGGGCGGCAGGGGACAGTCAGGGGACAGGGAAGGGGGGTGGATGGGGCAGAGGTCCTGGGGGGGGCTTTCAAGGAACGTGGGGGGTTGGATGGGGCAGGAGTCCCGGGGTGGTGGTGGGGGCATGACCCCCTTGTGGGGTGAGGAGGAGGGAACCGGTTGTTAATATTTTGGCAGCTCATCACTGGGCACAACCCTGTGTGTGGGAAGCTGCCATGGCTCATTCCTGGCTCTGACCAGGAAGCTCTTGATCTCTCACTAATATGCAAATTCACCTGTCTACAGGGCAAGTCACAGGGCATGCAAAGTACATGCAAATCCTGGTGGCTGTTCAGATGCCCTGGGGCTGGGAAGGAAGGGAGCAGGAGGCTGCACCACAGGAGTCATTTCTTTGAGAGAAAGAATGCAGTGAAAGTTAAGCATTATCCAAGAGCCCAGAGGAGTGATGGCCCCCAAGGGCAATCAAGACATACCAGGGCCCTGAGGGTGCAGTGCTGAGCTCCCAAACACCTCCCAGCCCATGGGGCGCAAACCAAGACTGGCCCGTCAGGCTTTGGGCCTGGTCTCCTGGGCTCTCTACCCAGCAGAGATGGGCCTGAGCTGCCCAGTCCCCTCCTGGTGCTAGGCCCCAATTCCCCAACGCTGAGGGTTGTTTGAGTCCTGGGTTTGGTTAAATCCTGTCTTAAAGCTGTGCTAAGCCCACTGCGCCTCCCAGACAGGGATGTGCGCGCCAGGGCACTGTGGGCTCCCTGTTCCAGTCCTGCACCTGCACAGGCAGCCTAAGCTTGGAGGAGGGGGCCAGAGCAGCCCAGGTAAACATAGCCAGTGGGTGCTAGCTGCAAGGGCCAAGGCCTCGGGGGTGTGAGCCGAGACTGCTGGCCTCCACTGCGCGTGGCCGCTGGGAAAGATCTGGAACTGCAGTACTCAGCTTGGCTTATATACAGGCCGGGGCAGTCTCTGCAAGATCCATCTACAGGCTGGCCTGTCACAAGGCAGCTGCTGAGGAAGAGGAGCGGGAACCGCAGCCCTTGTTTTCTTTGGTTGGGCGGTTCAATAACTTCAAAAGAAGCAGCTGGAAGGGCCGGCGTCTGCACAGTTTGTTCTTTCCGACTTCCGCGTTCTCCGCTGCCTCTAACCACAGAGCTGCTCTCGGAGCCAGCCTGGAAATGAACTGTCTCTTACTGCGGGGTGAGGCCTGGCAACAACGGCATCTCCCCTGGCTGTCCCCTGCCCCCGGGTGCCAATGTGAAGCCGAAGGCTGCTGCTATGAGCCCATGAAGAGACCCCACTGGTGCAACTGAATACGGCTGTCCGCAAACGGCTCCAGTTTCCAGCCACGATTCACCAGGCACCCTCAGGTCCCCGTATCTCCTCAGCTGTTCTCCTCACTGCCATGCTCCAGCCACAGCGCCAAGGGGTAGGGGAGCCCTTGTGGATGAGCTTATCCTTCTTCCACTTGCAGCAAGGCTGCTGGGCCTCCAGATACAGTCCAGCCACCACTATGTGAGTGGTGCAGGAATGCTGCCACCCAGTGGCCAGTGCTGTATCTCTGGATGGGCTGTGGATATAAACAAAGGCAAGTGCTTCCCAAGGCCTAGCCAGATTGTCTGGGCTCTGATTCTGGGGAAATAACAAGGCAGCAGAATGGCCAGCTCAGTTGAAGACATCTTCCTGATGTGCAACGGGGGGTCAAACAGCGAGTCTGCGGTTAGTCTGCATTCAGAAAAGAACGGGAGCAAACCACCCAATGGCTGTTCTATAACCCACTGGCATGGACAGCACAGTCAGCCGCAAGGCCTGTGTGCCGAAAGCATGCAGCAGAAATGGAAAAGGGTGATGCAAGTCAGCAGCAGTATTGGGATGGTGGGGGAGAGACTCTGGCTAGCCCAGGACCGGAAAGGAAAGGGAAGTCCTCGTGGGTACACACATTAGTGACTGGGGCTGGTTGCCAAAGAGCAGGCAAATGAAAAGGCAACACCAAGCCAGTACTACCTTCACCAGTGGAACTAAGCACAGTAGGATATTACTGCGGCAAACACATTTTAGGATTGGATTCCTTAGTAGGAAGAACAGTTTCACTGATAGCTGCAGGGATCAATGACGGGTGTTCAGTCCTGCCCTAAGGAATAAGTTGCTCTCGCCCTGTGGGGTAAGAAAGGCATTACATTCAGATGAGTTACTAGGGCTTTCCCAGAGCATACAGCAGTGGTCACTGGCTGACCCGGGATACCTGACTGTTCTAGCAGCAGCTTATGTTCCTAGTGGCCCTGAGCACCTCAGGATCTCCCTGTCCCTGGCAGAGTTTGCATGGCATCTGGGGCCATTCCTGACCACCTCACTCCCGACAGCCTCAGTGATTCCCAGCCACGAAACGCTGCTGCGGCTGCTCTGGGGGCAAAGGAACGCTGCCATATAAAGGCCAGTTCTCTGTGTCTGAGGAAGAGGAGCTGCAGGGCAGATACAATAAACCTATTGTCTAGTGACCCATTAGGTTGAGCACCTGCTGTTCCCCAGAGACTGTGTCACACCTGTGCTGCATGGCCATCAGGCAGGCCTGTACATGCTGAAAGCTCCATACAGGGGAGGGGGCAAAGACAGGGTTCCACTTAGGGCAGAGCCTGACGGGCCAGTTGGCCACCATGCCAACTCTGCTCCCTGTATGGCAAGTATACTAGGGACAGCCTAACCTGGGTGTGACCCAGCCCTCAGCTTCCCACACTGCCCCACGCTGCAATGTCAGACCTGAGCCCATGCAGACCTCTTATGGACTCCAGCAGCACTCTGTGTGCAGAGACCCAGCAGCACCCCAAATGGCTGGAGCAGAGGGAGCTAGCAGCTTGGATGCCTGGGTTCCAGCCCCAGTTCTGCTGCTGATTCCCTGTGTGACCACTGGCAAGTCACTTCCCCACACCATGCCTCAGTTTCCGCCAGCGGTAGCAATCCTTATGGGGTTCAGAGGCTTGGTGGAACTCCATGAATAAAAGGAGATGTAGAAGTGCAAAGAGAACATGAGCCCAGCTGCCCTCAGCAATGCCCATCTCATTCAGGAGCTGCCTGAGGCATCTGAGGGCAGCCCTTGCCCAGGAGAGGAGCAAGGCCCTGCCATGTCTATTCCCGGCTGGCATCAGTCTCCACTCATGCTGGTAGGTGCAGCAAGTCTTAGCTGGGCACCAACACTGCACTGTGTGGACATGCTGAGGGGCTGCCCTTGCCCTCACTGAGCACAACTGGCTCCATCGCCATGTCCCAAAGAGCACACACCAGCCATGGCCTTTCTCCAGCAACATCAGACCCAAGAGCACTGTGCAAACTGCAGTCCCATCAGACCCAAGGGGTTGTGTGTGCATGCCCAGGGATAGGTCTGAGTCCAGCAGCATGGTCATTGGCTTGGTTCCATGCAGGGGTTCCCAGGACTGTGGCTGTCCCCTGGGGAGGCCTCCCAGGGAGTGGTAACCAGGAAACGCCATTGCCTCTGGACAAATGTCATTCTTCCCCAAACAATGGGGAAAGTGCAGGCGCTGAGCCATGATGTGCTGTTGGTGCACATTCCTTCCTGCCTGCTCTGTTAACACTCTCCCTGCTGGGCCCTGCTCAGGTGGGATGTTCCCTGGCCCTCCTGGGTGCTCCCAAGATGTGCTGGAGATGGACTGTGAGACTCCAGAGAGTGAGGCCTGAGCAGCGAGAAGCTGAGCTGAGGGAGCATTGCCAGGCTGTGAGAGCAGAGAGCTAGCTCAGAGCAGGGCTGCTGATTCAGTATTAATACCAGCTGGGAGCTGTCCAGGGCTAGCTGGGAGGCACAGGGCTGCTGGGTTCCAGCAGTTCTGCACCAATTAAATCAGTAGTTCTCAAACTTTTGCACTGGTGACCCCTTTCACACAGCAAGCCTCTGAGTGAGATCCCCTTTATAAATTAAAAACACTTTTTTGTATATTTAACACCATTATAAATACTGGAGGCAAAGTAGGGTTTGGGGCTGACAGCTTGTGACCTCCCATGTAATAACCTTGCAACCCCCTGAGGGTCATAGAATATTAGGGTTGGAAGGGAGTTCAAGAGATCATCTAGTCCAACCCCCTGATCAAAGCAGGACCAATCCCCAGACAGATTTTTACCCCACTTCCCTAAATGGCCCCCTCAAGTATTGAACTCACAACCCTGGGTTTAGTGGGCCCAATGCTCAAACCATTGAGCTATCCCTTCCCCCAGTTTGAAAACCCCTGGATTAGATGATCAAGGAGCTACCAGGACTCTTGCAGTGAAGCAGGGGCAGGGGGCACTCTGCTCTGCCTGGGTACCTATCTGCAAGGACTCAGCGCTGGTGTCTGAACACCTCCCCTTTGCTAACAGATTTCACCCTCACCCACCCAGGAGCTGCAGCAACACCGCCCCATTGCTGTGCACAGCAGCCGGAGTGATTGGTCCAGGGTCACGCAGGGAGAGTGTGGCTAAGCCCAGGGCCCCCGGGGGGATACCTACACATGGACCTGGAGAGGTAACTCCTAGCTTCAGGAGCACTATCCAAGGGAGCTCTGAGCGAGCTGGTAGGCTAACCAGAAGGTAGCTAGCAGTGTGGGAAATGGGGACAGGGGGGAAAGCCTCCCTGACTCCAATCCTCTCTCAGATGCTAGGCATGTGCTTGGGCTGGCTAACCCCTGCCACCGCTCGCCGCCTTGCAGTGACAGTCTGGCTTTAGTGCCCGACCTTGGTCAGGGCTCACAGGGGTCCATCTCCTGGGGCTGGGAATTACACAGTCAACCTGAAGTATAGCCATCCCCGGGTCCCAGCGTAATGCAGTGTCTGAGCCACTAAACCATCTACTGATCTGGTCACTAAGCATTGGGTTCTGTTGGGGGCAGGACTGAGCTATGGGGAGATGGAAGTGCCAAGCTGTAATGGTCAAGGGTTCTGGGGGGCAGGAGGTGCTGAGCTGTGAAGGTCAAGGGCAGTACTGGGATCTGGGGGGCAGTGGGTGGGTCAGGGGCTCTGGGGGGCAGTGATCACTGTTCTCTCCAGTGTGAGGAAGGGCAAGGGTCCTGAGCTCTGGAGGGGATGGGAGCCGCAGTCTCTCACTGTGGCTGCCTCCACCCCATTGCTCCTCAGCGTTGTGGCTGGAGACATACACAGTGGGTCTTGGCTTGGGCGGGAGATGCCAGGACAGTCACTGACACAGTTCCTAGTGACAGACAGAGCCCCCAGGCCCAGAGCAGAGCAGGACAGGAGCCCGTGTGCCAAGCACCTGGCTGGCTACCACTCAGGATACCCCACACCAACACATGCCACCCATTGAAGGGCCCCACACTGCCCCTCTCTATGTCTTTCCTCTGGAGGATGAGCCCAGGAAGGGCGCAGAGTTGTTACAATCAAAATCCTGGTCTTGTCGGCCTTGGAGGCTCAGTGGTGCCTGGAGACCTAGCAAAATGGGGGCAAGGCCCTTGGGGAGTGGACTGGCTTGTTGGTCAGACAGCCCGGCCCAGTGAGGTCCTGGCCAGGATGGGCTGCTGGGTGCTAGCATCCAGACTAAATAATAGGAACATAGAATCAAAGAACTGTAAGGGACCTTGCGAGGTCATCTAGTCCAGTCCCCTGAATTCAAGGCAGGACTAAGTATTATCTAGACCAGGAGTCAGCAACCTATGGCACCTGCCAGGGTCCCGGCCTCCAGCTCCACTCAGCCCGCTTCTCCTGCTCCCTTGTCCCTCACCTCTTCCCCCAGCATGCTGGGTTCCTGCCCCTCCTCCTCCTCCTCTCCCTCCCTGCAGCCGAACAGCTGATGGCCCTGGAGAGGGAGCGGGAGAAGCGGAGTCGGAGCCGGAACCGCAGCTGCAGCGTGCTTGCTGATCCAGAGAAGAGGCGGGGATGGGGTTTTGGGGAAGGAGGGTGGAATTAGGGCATATCCCCTCCAGCCCCCTGGGGTGAGCTGTTCAGTGCAGCAGGCTGGGCACATCCCCAGGACTCCAGCCCACACCCCCAGCCCCCTGCCCTGACTCCTGAACCCCCCATGCCCTCAGCCCTCTGCCCTGAGTCCTGCACCCCCCCACATCACCCAGGACCCTGCCCTGACCCCTGCACCCCCTCACACACACCCAACCCCCTGCCCTGACCCCTGCACCATCCCATGACCCCAGCCCTGAATCTGGCAGCCCCCACACATACCCAGCTCCCCCACATTCCATGCCTTGACTCCTGCACCCCCTCACATGCCCCCAGCCCTCTGCCCTGACTTCTGCACCCTCCCCACACACCCCCACCCCTTGCCCTGACTCCTGCACCCTCCACACATCCCCAGCCCCCCCACCCCATTCCCTGACTTTAGCACCTCCCACATCCCCACCCCCACCTTGAGCACTGAACAGAAGATCCTGCACCCCCACCCCCCTTTCCCACCTGCACCCCTCACACCAAATGGGAGCTTCCCAGGTAAGTGCTCCACACCCAAACCTCCTGCCCCAACCCTGAGCCCCCTCCCTCACTCTAGCTCCTGGCCAGACCCTACACCCCAACCCCCAGCCTGCTCCTTCACCCCCAGCCCTGTGTTCAGTGCACTCCCACCTTCAGCTCAGTGCAGAGAGAGAGGAAGAGAATGAGCTAAAACCAGGGAGAAGGTAGGTACCTACTCTATGTGGGCCGGGACCCTAGACCGGCAGTGGGCTGAGCAGGGCCAGCAGCTGGGACCCTGGCTGGCAGGAGCCGGCAGATGGAACCCCAGACTGGGAGAGAGCTGAGCGGCAGCAGGCTGAGCCGCTCAGCCCACTGCCGGTCTGGGGTCCCGCTCAGCCCGCTGCCGGTCTGGGGTTCTGGCTGCCGGCCCCTTGCCAGCCGGGGTCTCGGTTGCAGGCGCTGCTCAGCCCGCTGCCGGCCTAGGTGAATGGAACCCCAGGCCAGCAGCGAGCTGAGCAGGCCAGCGGCATAAGATCAGCATTTTAATGTAATTTTAAATGAAGCTTCTTAAACATTTTGAAAACCTTGTTTACTTTATATATGACAATAGTTTAGTTATATAATATATAGACTTATAGAGAGAGACCTTCTAAAAAACGTTAAAATGTCTGACTGGTGCGCAAAACCTTAAATTAAAGTGAATAAATGAAAACTCAGCACACCACCTCTGAAAGCTTGCTGACCCCTGATCTAGACCATCCCTAACAGGTGTTTGTCCAACCTACTCTTAAAAATCCCCAATGATGGAGATTCCACAACCTCCCTAGGCAATTTATGTCAGTGCTTAACCACTCTGGCAATTAGGAAGTTTTTCCTAATGTCCAATCTAAACCTCCTTGCTGCAATTTAAGCCCATGGCTTCTTGTCCTATCCTCAGAGGCTCAGAAACTGACAGCTGGTACCGGAGGCCTTCGTATGGATTGCACACTGCTCCCAGGGCAGGTTTCCTCCCAGCCATCCCAGGGAGAGCAGACTTGCAGTTGCTGATATCTCTGAGGAGGAAGAAGAAGAGACCAAACTCACAGCCCCTCCGCTCCACCAAGGGCAACAGTCACCTTTCTAAATACTCTTCCCCTTTGCCTGCACAGCAGGGGTGAGCCCCCGGCAGGCTGTCTGCGGGGCACTGGTAACTGGCTGACATGGCAGGGCAAGGCCTCAAGTCATCCACTCCCCAGCCAATCGTGAGCGCCCAGGGAAAGCCCGCACCTCTGGCATTCTTACTTGGTGCAAATGGCTGCCTGGGCTGGTGCAGAACTAGCACAAAGCAAGCCCAAGTGAGCCCCTCTGCACCGTGCCCCTCCCTATAATACAGAGCTTCAGTCTAGACTCAAGGGAGGAGTTGGAGCTAATCAAGGAGAAGGGCTAGAGACCTTGGCTACAGAAATACTGGGTAAGCTTCCCCATCTCAGCCCTGCGATGCCACTCAGTAGTCCCCACTGTGGTTTCAGACCCAGGCTTCCGCCACAGCTCTGTTGAGTCGCATCCCCGCCCTGGCTAGTCCTCAGGAAAGCAGGAAAAGCGATGCCCCAGAAACCCTTTCTCCAATGTCAGGAACTATGCAGGAGCCTGGGCCCAAGCAGCTAGGCTCCTGGCCCTTCTCCGGATGGCACATTGCAGTGGCCCCCTCTCCAGAAACTAAGTGCTGCTGGTGGTCCACCGTGGCAGGCTCATTCTGGCTGTGCCAGTGCGTACATGCAAATGGTGTTTTACAGCCCGTCTAAAAAGCCAAAGGCCAGCTCTGGCCAGCTCACCCCATATAGATGTTCTGCTTGTGCCTCTTCCTCCATTGCATCCCTCCTGTTTCCTGCCACTGAAGCAGCCGTGTGGGGAATCGGGCCCTGGCAACTGTGCAGATTGGATCTGGGTTCAGGCTGGACCCTGCTGGAAGCCCTGGTCCAGCTTGCCTTGGAATGCTTCCCAAACTGGTTGGCCCGCTCCTGCCTGGGTTGGAAACATGCTCACCTGTGCATAGAAGCTTTGAGATGCTCGAAGGTGTGGAAGCCCTGCTAACATCTACCCATGGCTGCACCATTACTAAGGTAGCCAAACACCCACAGAGGACTGGGCCCCAGGCTGTGCAAGCTGATCCTTTCTCCTCCTTTGCTGGTGGGGGAGTGAAGGGCACCTGGAGGGGAGACACCAGTACAGCAGAGAGGGAGAGTTGTCCCTACATGAAGTAGGATTCCAGACACCCCTTGGGCTGCTGTAATCTCTGGCCGGGACCTGCCTGCAATGGCCTATGCATGTGACAGACCTAGCATTGGCTCCCACAGGTGCTAATGTCAACTCTGGGTGCAAACTCCAACACTCGTTCCACAGCTCGTGCTTTTTGCCCAGAATTTCAAATGTACCAAATCAGGAAACCCAGGCTTGCTTCTGGTGGGCCTGGAGCTGACTGTACCACAAACCAGCCTACGCTTCATGGCCTTTCAGCATCCCAAGCATGGGATGACTGGGAAAGAAACCAGGTCTGCACAGTGCATAACACCCAGCACACAGTGCATCACGAGTGGCAGGGAGCTCAAATCAGCTCCCAGATGCACACTGGCATTGCAGTGTGATGTGTCTGTGAAGACAGAGAAACCCAGACAATACAGGTGCGCCCTGCAGTGCATTCCTGGGGCTGTTTGCTCTCAGTCCCATTTAATGAGGCTTTGTATATTAATGAAGGGCCAGAGGAGTGTTGTACAGTCCGGTAGCACAGAGAAAACTTCCAAGGTCTCTCCCCTTCCTTACCCTTGCCCTAGAAGCCTCAGCAGTCCTATCTCGGAGGGCTCCTATGCCAGCAGCAGCTCCACTCCCAAGGGCTCGGTTGGCTCATGAGCAGCTGGGGGGTGGCTCCCAGAGAAAGTCAGTTTGGTGTAGAAAGAGGACAGGGTTTCAGCCACAGAGGAGCCTCAGCTAGTGCCAGTGACAGCCAGAGAGTGCCTGTCACCCCAGCAGGGCCCTGGCAACGATGACTTGGCCAAAGCTACAGCACTGTGGTTTACCCAGGAAAACCAGTCCTGCCATCACCCCCCACAGCTGCCAACACTGAGCTGAGCACAGTACAGCTCCCACGTCGCAGAGTTATGGCCTGCTCGCTGCTGCCCATTGCGCAGGGGCGCTTGGTCGGAGCTTTGCCTATGAGGATGGCTGAGGAGGGCGGCATGTTGAGTCAGTTCCCAGCAGCCTTACACTGAGGGTGATCCTGCCAGGAGCTAGCAATGCTCCCACTCCTGCTCCAACTCTGAAATTATGGATCTCTTCCCTGGCTAGGACACTCTGGTCCAGTACTGCCCCTAGGTGCTGCCTTGCCGCAGGAAGACACCTGTCCACCACAGAGCAGGGTGTATATTTCAGGAGCACCTACAGGGTAGCACATAGCACTGAGCATGCATCGCAGTGCAAGGGAGGGTGTCAAACCAGCATTGCACCAGCATCTGTATTCATGCAGACAGATTACCATGGATCCAGGCAGCTCACTCAGCCAGCAGAGAGAACGACTGCCTGCAGCATCGCTCTGTGCTCCCACATGATCATGCACCTGGCTCTTCCTGTCCTTAGCACTGCTCCAAAAGGACTGTATTACGTCCAAGGGACTGGGCTATGGAGCAAATCCAGGCAGAAGGAGGTTGGGGGGAAGAGCTGCCTCAGGTGAGCTGACAGGAGATAGGGATCAACATGCTTGTTAAGGCATGCAGAGCTAATCCCATATTGTTCTGTGCTTGGAAATGCACCTGACTCAGGCCCAGCCCTCAGCTGGCCCTGTGGGGGACAATGGGGAAGGGGAGCAATGTAACACAAGTCTTGGCTTGTGTGAGGCATGTGTGTTTGCCAGGCAAAGCCAGGGCGGAGGAGAAAGGGACAAACCAGGTTGATCCAGGAAGGAGGCAGCAGGAGGCAGGCACCAGGGCTGATGATGGGGATAGCAGCAACAGAACAAGGACTTACATCCCCTAGTGGCAGATGGGATTCCTGCAGCCATTTCCCATAAGGGTTTGTTGGTTTTATTTCTAGTTCTGTTCCAATAGAATCAAGATGCCCCACCCAAGAGTAGCACCCTTTGTGCTGGGTGCTGTGCAGACACAGAATAAGAGACAGTCCTGCCCTGACAACCTTACAACCCATTAGACAAAACGGATAAAGGAAAAATCATGTTGCAGATGGGGAAACTGAAGCACAGGGCAGCGCTGGGACGTGCCCAAGGTTGCCCAGGGAGCATGTGGCAGAGCCAGGCTCTGAATGCAGTTCTCCTGCACCCTCATCCACTACAGTCTCCTTTTAACTGTGACTTGGCCCAGACACTGCCTGGCTTGTCCAACCTGCCCAGCCCCATACAGCAGCAGGGCACTGTACATTACGGCAGCCAGAGCTTCAACTACAACTCTGGGGAGACAAAAGAAGCATCTTCTGACTGGGATGTAGGGGGAGGGATAGCTCAGTGGTTTGAGCATTAGCCTGCTAAACCCAGGATTGTGAGCTCAATCCTTGAGGAGGCCGTTTAGGAAACTGGAGTAAAAATCTGTCTGGGGATTTACCCTGCTTTGAGCAAGGGGTTGGACTAGGTAACCTTTTGAGGTCCCTTCTAACTCTAATATGCTATGATTTGAAGATGCCACCTGACCTGGGTGTGCCAGGGAGGCCCTGGGGAAGCAAAATCTTAAGTGTAAAATCAGTCCCTGTTTCTTGTGCATGTGCTGCATGAGTTCAGCCTGGCACCCTGTGGCTGTCATATTGCTAAAGGGATGACTGACTGTCATGTGCCTCTCCGGCCTGTGGGGAAGGAGCAGGAGGCAGGGCGGGGGGCCTGGAAGAGACAACAGTCAGTAAACCACAGCAGGAACTTGTGGTCTGGTGTGAGGCTGCTGCACATGACAGGGTCCTAGGAATCTGACACAGCTTAGGCTGGTTCAGGTCCCCTTCACCCCATTCCCCCAGCAAGCTGGTCACAAGGGCTGGGTGAGTCCCCTTGCACTACCCCCCTTGTGATGGAAAGAGACTCATCTGGTGCTGTCCAGTGGGATGGAGAAGCAGCTGCTGGTCACTACAGCTCCCAGCCCACCCTTGGCCATGCTGCACAGAGCCCCTGTCACTGGCTGGGGCCAGAGGAAGCACACGAAGCTCCACAGAAGAGCCACACTTGTGTGGTGGAGCATGCAGGAGGTTGTGGGGAGGGGTGATGAGGAAGCAGCAAGAGCCATTCAGGATCATATGTGATGTTCCTGCTCTCTGAGAGGAAGGAGGGAGGGGCTTGTGGCAAAGGCACTGGGCTGGGACCCAGGAGATTTGGCTCAGTTCCTGTCTGTGCCACAGCCTCCCTGGATGACCTCGGGGAAGACAGTCAATCTCAACTCCTTAGTTCCCATCTATGCAGCGAGGTTCAACCTTTCCTTTCTCCCATCTACTGCCTGCCTTGTCTGTTCAGATTGTGAGCTCTGTGGGCAGGTATTGTGTCATGTGATTGGGCAGGTGCCCCTAGGAGCCCATCGCTGCCCCTGCTCTGGGGCCACTTACCTTAAACACATTATTACTAAATAACAACTGTCACAATGCTGCTACCATGAGGCCACTCAATGCACACCCCAGCCCCGTGCTGTTGGCGCAGCAGCCTCCATCTTCACAGCACTGTGCAAATACAAACGAACAACCCCCACACTCCCAGTACCCAAGACACAGATGAGCAAACTGAGGCACAGAGATTTGCCCCAGAGCCAGTGTCAGCACTGAGCTCAGACTATGGGGTACCTGGCTGCCATAAAAAGAAAAAGATATAGATGAGAGCTAGAATTGGTTAAATGGAATCAATTACATACCAGGCCTGCACAACTCGTAAAGCGGCAAGGGCCATATTAATCCAAAGAAAACAGCTGAGGGCCGAAGCCCCCCGGCCATGCCGAACCCCCCTCCAGTGCAGCCAAAACACTCCCGCAGCGCTGCCCAGCCCCCTCGAAACACAATCCCCCCCCCAGCACCGCCCACCCTGCACGAACAAACTCTCCTTCCCCAGCACCACCCCGTTGAAACAGCGGTATTGAACCAGCCTACCAAGCACGTGCTTGGGGTGGCACCTTGGGACGGAGCAGCACTCGGGGTTTGTTTGTTTTTTTTTTTTTTTAGTTCGGCTGGGTAGCGCTAGGGGGAGGCAGGGCTTGGGAGGCATGGTGCCGTGCTGGGGGGGCAGGGACTTGGACAGCGTGGCGCTCGGCGGGGGCAGGCTTCAGCGGCGCGGCGCTTGGGGGAACAGGGACTTGGGCGGCACAACACGACGCTCGGAGGGGCGGGGCTTGGGCGGTGCAACGCAACACTTGGGTGGTGGGGACTGGGGCAACGCGACGCTCAGGGTGCGGGGCGACATGACGCTTGGGGGACAGCAAAAATGTTAGAGCTGGCCCTGGCTGCAGCCCTTGGAGAGGGGATGGGAGCCAGACCAGATCAGTAGAACAGGTCAGCCACCGACTCATAGCTCGTCTTCTCAGCCCCACACCCCGTTCACCTCCTCAGCTCCCGTCCCCCGCTGCTGGCTCAACTGCACCCCCACTCGCCTCTTCAGCCCCTCTTCCCCCACCATCGGCTCACCCGCCTCCCCGCCACTGCCAGCCCACTCGCCTCCTCAGACCTCACTCTTCTGTCTCACCTGCCCCACAGCTCAACTTCTCAGCCCCCCCTCCCCGGCTTGCATACTCGCCCTCCACCACTGCCCGCCCGCTCGCCTCCTCAGCCTCCCACTTCCCTGGCCAGTGATGAGCTGCCAAAATCTTAACAGCCGGTTCCCTCCTCACTCCACAAGAGGGTCGTGGCCCGCCCCCGCCCCCCGGGACTCCTGCCCCATCCAACACCCCACGTTCCTTGACACCCCCCTGGGATCCCTGCCCCATCTGCCCCCCTTCCCTGTCCCCTGACTTGCTTCTGCCACCCCATCCAACCCCTCCTCTCATTCCTGATGGCCCCCACTGGGACCCTACCCATCTAACCACCCCTTCTCCCTGTCCACTCACCACCCCTGGAACCCCTGCCCCTGACTGCCCACCACCATCCCATCCACCCTCCCCTTCCTTCCTGATGGCCCCCACAGGACCCTTGCCCCCATTCAACCCCCCTGTTCCCCACCCTCTGATCACCCCAACCCCTATCCACCCCCCCACCCTGACCACCCCCCCGAACTCCCCTGCCCCCTACCCAACCCCCCCGTTCCCTGCCCCCATACACCCCCCCGCTCCCTTACCACGCTGCCTGGAGGCAGCTGGGTGGCGCTACAGCCACGCCGCTCGGCTAGAGCTGGGCTACGCCACTGCACAGCGCCTGGAGCTCACAGCCCCTACGCTTCCCGTGAATCAGCTGTTCACGTGGGAAGCCTGGGAGGGCTGAGAAGCAAGCAGCGGCTTCGCGCTCAGGCTCAAGGAGGCGGAGGCGGAGGTGGAGGCAGAGTGGAGGTGAGCTGGGGAGGGGAGTAGTTCCCCTGCGCATCCCCCTCCGCCCCAGCTCCCCTCAGCTCCGTCTCCGCCTCGCTGGGCCTGAGCGCGAAGCCGCTGCACCACTTCGCTGCCCTCCCAGGCTTCCCACGTGAACAGTTGATTCACAAGAAGTGGGGGGGAAGAGGGAGAAGCGGGGCGGAGCGTTCAGGGGAGGAGGCGGAAGCGGAGCAGTGGTGAGCTGGGGCCAGCTGCCGGCTCACCTGCCCCCACCTTGCCCACCCACTTGCATTCTCAGCCCCCCTCCCTCATCCACTTCTTGCCTACTCATTCGCTCCCGCCCCTCATGGGCTGCACAGTGAGCCCATATGGGCTGCATGTGGCCCGCGGGCCATATGTTGTGCAGGCCTGAGATACAGTAATGGCAAAGTTCTTGGTTCAGGCTTGTAGTGGTGGTGTAATAAACTGCAGGCTCAAATCAAGTCTCTGGAGTACATCCACAGCTGGGATGGGTCATTCAATCCGTTGTTCAAAGCTTCAGTTTGTAGCAAAGTCCCTCCAGAAGTATTAAGCAGGATTGAAGACAAGATGGAGGAGCTGCAACAGCTTTTTATAGTCTCTTGCCATGTGGTCTTTGTTTTCTTTGTCCCAAAGACAAGCTGTCCATCACATGGCATGAAAAAACCTCAGAGTTCTGTCCATAGGCATGTCTCTGCATACCTTGCTGAGTCACAAGATGTATCTGCCTTCTTTCAGTGGGTCAGTTGTATAGCTGATGATCCTTAATGGGCCATCAAGCAGGCTAGGCAGAGCTGACACCAACTTGTCTGGGGTGTCACCCAGAAGCATAGTTCACGTTTGAACTACAGACAGTAGAGAGTCAATACTTATAACTTTAAATACAAAAATGATATATACATACAGATACCATAATCATAGAATCATAGAATATCAGGGTTGGAAGGGATCTCAGGAGATCATGTAGTCCAACCCCCTGCTCAAAGCAGGACCAATTCCCAGCTAAGTCATCCCAGCCAGGGCTTTGTCAAGACTGACCTTAAAAACCTCTAAGGAAGGAGAGTCCACCACCTCCATAGGTAACCCATTCCAGTGCTTCACCACTCTCTGAGTGAAAAAGTTTTTCCTAATATCCAACCTAAACCTCCCCAACTGCAACTTGAGACCATTACTCCTTGTTCGGTCATCTGCTACCACTGAGAACAGTCTAGATCCATCCTCTTTGGAACCCCCTTTCAGGTAGTTGAAAGCAGCTATCAAATCCCCCCTCATTCTTCTCTTCTGCAGATTAAACAGTCCCAGTTCCCTCAGCCTCTTCTCATAAGTCATGTGCTCCAGCCCCCTAATCATTTTTGTTGCTCTTCGCTGGACTCTTTCCAATTTTTCCACATCCTTCTTGTAGTGTGGGGCCCAAAACTGGACACAGTACTCCAGATGAGGCCTCACCAATGTCGAATAGAGAGGAATGATCATGTGCCTCAATCTGCTGGCAATGCCCCTACTGATACAGCCCAAAATGCCGTTAGCCTTCTTGGCAACAAGGGGACACTGTTGACTCATATCCAGCTTCTCGCCCACTGTAACCCCTAGGTCCTTTTCTGCAGAACTGCTTCCTAGCCATTCAGTCCCTAGTCTGTAACAGTGAACGGGATTCTTCCATCCCAAGTGCAGGACTCTGCACTTGTCCTTGTTGAACCTCATCAAGTTTCTTTTGGCCCAGTCCTCTAATTTATCTAGGTCACTCTGTATCCTATCCCTACCCTCCAGTGTATCTATCACTCCTCCAAGTTTACTGTCATCTGCAAACTTGCTGAGAGTGCAGTCCACGCCATCATCCAGATCATTAATGAAGATATTGAACAAAACCAGCCCCAGGACCGACCCTAGGGGCACACCACTTGAAACCGGCTGCCAACTAGACATGGAGCTGTTGATCACTACACTTTGAGCCCGATGATCTAGCCAGCTTTCTATCCACCTTATAGTCCATTCATCCAGCCCATACTTCTATAACTTGCCAGCAAGAATACTGTGGGAGACCGTATCAAAAGCTTTGCTAAAGTCAAGGAATAACACATCCACTGCTTTCCCCTCATCCACAGACCCAGGTATCTCCTTATAGAAGGCGATTAGGTTAGTCAGGCATGACTTGCCTTTAGTGAATCCATGCTGACTGTTCCTGATCACTTTCCTCTCCTCTAAGTGCTTCAGAATTGATTCCTTGAAGACCTGCTCCATGATTTTTCCAGGGACTGAGGTGAGGCTAACTGGCCTGTAGTTCCCTGGATCCTCCTTCTTCCCTTTTTCAAAGATGGGCACTACATTAGCCTTTTTCCAGTCATCCGGGACCTCCCCCATTTGCCATGAGTTTTCAAAGATAATGGCCAATGGCTCTGCAATAACATCCGCCAACTCCTTTAGCACCCTCGGATGCAGTGCATCCGGCCCCATGGACTTATGCTCGTCTGGTTTTTCTAAATAGTCCCGAACCACTTCTTTCTCCACAGAGGGCTGGTCACCTGCTCCCCATACTGTGCTGCCCAGTGCAGTAGTCTGGGAGCTGACCTTGTTCATGAAGACAGAGGCAAAAAAATCATTGAGTACATGAGCTTTTTCCACATCCTTTGTCACTAGGTTGCCTCCCGCATTCAGTAAGGGGCCCACACTTTCCTTGACTTTCTTCTTGTTACTAACAAATCTGAAAAAACCCTTCTTGTTACTCTTAACATCTCTTGCTAGCTGCAACTCCAAGTGTGATTTGGCCTCCCTGATTTCACTCCTGCATGCCTGCGCAATATTTTTACACAACCCTAGTCATTTGTCCAATCTTCCACTTCTTGTAAGCTTCTTTTTTGTGTTTAAGATTGGCAAGGATTTCACTGTTAAGCCAAGCTGGTCACCTGCCATATTTACCATTCTTCCTACACATCGGGATGTTTTTTTCCTGCAACCTCAGTAAGGATTCTTTAAAATACATCCAGCTCTCCTGGACTCCTTCCCCCTCATGTTATTTTCCCAGAGGATCCTGCCCATCAGCTCCATGAGGGAGTCAAAGTCTGCTTTTCTGAAGTCCAGGGTCCATATTCTGCTGCTCTCCTTTCTTCCTTGTGTCAGGATCCTGAATTCGACCATCTCATGGTCACTGCCTCCCAGGTTCCCATCCATTTTTGCTTTCCCTACTAACTCTTCTCTGTTTGTGAGCAGGAGGTCAAGAAGAGCTCTTCCCCTACTTGGGTTCCTCCAGCACTTGCACCAGGAAATTGTCCCTTACACTTTCCAAAAACTTCCTGGATTGTCTGTGCACCACTGTATTGCTCTCCCAGCAGATATCAGGGTGATTAAAGTCTCCCATGAGAACCAGGGCCTGCAATCTAGTAATTTCTGCTAGTTGCCAGAAGAAAGCCGCATCCACCTCATCCCCCTGACCTGAGCAGACTTCCACCACGACATCACCCTTGTTGCTCACACTTGTAAACTTAATCTAGAGACTCTCAGGTTTTTCTGCAGTTTCATATTGGAGCTCTGAGCAGTCATACTGCTCTCTTACATACAATGCAACTCCCCCACCTTTTCTGCCCTGCCTGTCCTTCCTGAACAGTTTATATCCATCCATGACAGTACTCCAGTCATGTGAGTTATCCTACCAAGTCTCTGTTATTCCAATCACATCATGGTTCCTTGACTGTGCCAGGACTTCCAGTTCTCCCTGCTTGTTTCCCAGGCTTCTTGCATTTGTGTATAGGCACTTAAAATAACTCGCTGATTATCCCGCTTTCTCAGTCTGAGGCAGGAGTCCTCCCCTCTTGCACTCTCCTGCTCGTGCTTCTTCCTGGTATCCCATTTCCCCACTTACCTCAGGGCTTTGGTCTCCTTCCCCTGGTGGACCTAATTTAAAGCCCTCCTCACTAGGTTAGCCAGCCTGCTTACGAAGATGCTCTTCCCTCTCTTCGTTAGGTGGAGCCTGTCTCTGCCAAGCACTCCTACTTCTTGGAACACCATCCCATGGTCGAAGAATCCAAAGCCTTCTCTCCAACACCACCTGTGTAGCCATTCGTTGACTTCCACAATTCGACGATCCCTACCGAGACCTTTTCCCTGCACAGGGAGGATGGGCAAGAACACCATTTGTGCCTCAAACTCCTTTATCCTTCTTCCCAGAGCTATGTAGTCTGCAGTGATCCACTCAAGGTCATTCTTGGCAGTATCATTGGTGCCCACGTGGAGAAGTAGGAAGGGGTAGTGATCCGAGGGCTTGATGAGTCTTGGCAGTCTCTCCATCACATCGTGAATCCTAGCTCCTGGCAAGCAGCAGACCTCTCGGTTTTCTCAGTTGGGGCGGCAGATAGATGACTCAGTCCCCCTGAGGAGGGAGTCCCCAACCACTACCACCCTCCTTCTTCTTTTGGGAGTGGTGGTTGTGGAACCCCCATCCCTAGGACAGTGCATCTTGTGCCTTCCAATCGGTGGAGTCTCCTTCTGCTCCCTTCTCTCAGACATACCATCTAGTCCACTCTCTGCATTAGTACCTGTGGAAAGAACATGAAAACGGTTGCTCATCTGTATCTCAATTGCTGGTACATGGACACTCCTCTTTCTTCTTCTGGAGGTCACATGCTGCCAAATTTCTTCACCGTCCCTCTCTCCCCTCTGCACAGCCTGCTCTGATTCTTCAGGATGTAATCATAACCAGCAAATCATAATCTTGTCTTAGACACCTTATTTGGTGTCACTACAGGACCTTGGTTGCAACAATGTTCTATACAGTCCCAGTTCATGTCAATAACGTAACACCATCCCTCCGGAGGGTGTTGCTGTGATGGGTTTGGTCACAGAGACCCTCTTGGGACTGTCACCTGATGTGCTGAAATTACCTCTGAGCCCGTTTTCCCTGATGGCTTGGGACTCCAGGACCCTGCCTTGTTGAGCCAGACATGCTGGTCTGTTGCAACACAGACCCAGGTCTGAACCACACCCCCAAAGCTGCAGGCTTTAACTGAAAACCACTCAGCAGGTTATCTGTCTCCAGAATCCAGACACTCAGTTTCCAATGGTGAAGTCAGGGTGGGGCCAGGGGTGGGGAAAGGGGCGGGGAGGCGTGGGCACCCACCTGCACCAGAGAAAGTTGGCACCTATGCAGGACTAGCAGCCCCCTTTGTTCTGTTCCACCCCCTTTTATGGCTTTGGCACAAAGCGGGAATCTTTTGTCTCTCTGGGTCCCCACTCCTCCTTGCAAATGGAAAAGCACCATGTTTAAGATGGATTCCAGTACCAGGTGACATGGTCACATTATGTCCTCTTAGACCCCAAGCCTTCATTCTTCCTGGCCTGACTCACACAAACACAGGAAGGCTTACAAGTAAACAGCAATTTACAATCAATTGTCCTGGTCAATGGGAGCCATCAAGATTCTAAACCACCATTAATGGACTTCAGAGTAATACTTCATATTTCTATCTTCATATACAAGAATGATACATTCATACAAATAGGATGAACACACTCAGTAGATTATAAGCTTTGTAATGATACCTTACAAGAGACCTTTGCGTGAAACATATTCCAGTTACATCATATTCACACTTATAAACATATTTCCATAAAACACATGGAGTGCAATGTCACAGTAGCCTTGTCCAGCTGTGCACTCTGCCCCCCTGTCTATCTACCTCCCTGTGCCTTTTGAAGTGACAAGTGCCCACGGAGGGCTATGATGGAGCAATCCCTCCCCAAGGACAGCACTTGTGACTGGTACCTGCAAGGCAAGGGGCACTTAATGAGGAGAAATTTCCTTCAACCCCTGCACCAGGCCCAAGTGTGCAGAAGCCAGTCCCAGTCTGGCTTATAGATTTTAGAGATGGGGCGAGTGGTTGGTTTAGGTACATTTGCAGTATCCAGCATATATGAGCACTCAGGTATCAATGATGGGCACTGATAGATTTTAAAGGGATCTTGGGCAGGACTAAGGTTAGACTAGGTTCAGAGTTCAGATCCAATGCCAAACCTGGCTATGGCTCTAAACTGGCTGTTGTTCTTGCACAATTTTAGCCCACAATGGCAGAAGTCATGTGAGAAAATCTGATCTCATGATTTTCATCTTCCTGAGCATATATCCACTGGCAGCTCATGCTCTGATATGAAGATAAGAGCAATAGGCCAGTTCACACACCACACAGTTCTGTGGGACTCGTTGCCAGGGAATGGTGTGAAGGCCATATAAGTATAACTGGGTTCAAAAAAGAACTAGATAAGTTCCTGGAGGACAGGTCGCTCAATGGCTATTAGTCAAGATGAGCAGGGACACACCCCATACTCCTAAACCTCTGACTGCCAGAAGCTAGGAGTCGACGACAGAGGATGGATCACTTGATAATTTCACTGTTCTGTTTACTCCTTCTGAAGCATCTGGCACTGATATTGGGCTCTAGAGACCATTGGTCTGATACAGTGTGGCTGTTCTTGTGTTCCTCAACCTGACTAAATTATCAGGAAGGATCTGGCCCAAAGCATTTGAAAACAATGGCTTTCATTTCCTGAGAAATTAATTTCTTCAGCTTGGAATTCACTACATTGCTTTTACAATGAGTTGTATATTGTCCTTTATAACAATATCCAACCATCAGTGTCTGGGGACTCTCTGGTTTTATTCAATGCGAAAGGTCAAAATCTCAAAAAATGTGAACTGAATTCTGCCTCCTCCATGTTTGGGTCAATTGAAATGTTTTATTTTGATAACTTCAAAATATTTTGGTTTGATTTCAATCTTTTTTTAAATGACATATTTTCCTATAACTTAACTTACATTTCAAAACAAAAAGTCATTTCAAGATAAAAAACCAGAGCTTTTCATTGAGAAAATATCAAAATGGGACATTCTGGCAATTTCAAAACTTCCCTCCTCCCAAAAAAATATTTGAAATGGAAAATTCCTCAAAGCTGAGCCTCTTGCCTGAAAAGTTTTGGTTCTAACAATCAGCATTTTCTGACAGAATGTCATGACCCGAACATGAACACTCTGAGCTAGTGGGTAGGAGCAGGAGTCAGACCTAGTGGTCAGAGCAAGAGTTAGAGGGTCAAGCCAGGGGTCAGAGCCAGTCACCACAAGTCAAGTGAAAGCTCAGAACTAGAGTCAGATATCTTGCCAGAGATTGTAGTCAGCGTGAGGGATCAGGAGTCATGCCAAGGGTCAGAGCTAAAGAACAATGCCAGAGCCTGTTGTTACAGCCAGGGCTGGCTCTAGCCATTTCGCCGCTCCAAGCATGGCTGCATGCCACGGGGGGTGTTCTGCCGCTTGCCGGTTCCGCGGCTCCAGTGGACCTCCCGCAGGTGTCCCTGCGGAGGGTCCGCTGGTCCCGTGGCTCCAGTGGACCTCCTGCAGGCGTGCCGGCAGATGCTCCACCAGAGCCGTGGGACCAGTGGACCCTCTGCAGGGACGCTTGTGGGAGGTCCACCAGAGCCGCCTGCCGCCATCCCAGCAACCGGCAGAGCGCACCTGGCGGCATGCCGCCCCAAGCATGCGCTTGGCATGCTGGGGCCTGGAGCCGGCCCTGGTAACAGCAGGCCACATACTGCCAAGGTGCACAGACAGCTTCCTGGACTCCCTCTGTGCTTAAATAGTGTGTCTGATTCAGAGATCCAGAGGGGTACTGCCAGTTGGGTCAGCTGTGGGCAGGATTTCCTGTGGTGCTTATGCTCCTGGTGTTTGTAGTGCATGGCTCTCAGCTCTGGCTAGCTGCATTGGTCATCTGCAGCTCCTGGTTCTAGTCCTGGGGAAAGGTTTTGTCAAAAAATTCCCAACCAGCTGTATTAGGAAGGCTCCTGCTGCAACCGGGAAAGCAGGCCAGGAGAGCATTGCGGAGGGCTCAGAACAGCTGCTGGGCCATTGAGAGAGCGCTGTTCTGCGGTGCACAGCACAGGAAGGGGTCCTCTAAGGAGAACAAGTTCTATTTATTCACCAAACACACACTACAAAAGCACCTGGTGTGGCACATTCTTTCCTCAGATGAAAGAAAAGCAATGGCATGCAGACTGCGATAACGTGTACCTTTCCCTGCTGACAGCAGCCGTCTCGTGGCTGTTTTCCTCCAGCTCAGCTCCCGGAAGGTGCATGTGAGGTCAGACAGAGAAGTGTTCGTCCCTTTCTTTGCACTGGGGATTCTTGGGGGCAGGTCTCTGGCCTGTGGCACACAGGAGGTCAGACTAGATGATCCCAATGCTCATTTCTGGCCTTAGAATATACAAATCTCTGAGACCAACCCCAGAGGAGGAATTTGGATTCACTGCTTCAGCAGCAGAGCCCTCTGCTGCCCTTGTGTCAAAGTGCTTCTCACATACTGGCGCTGACCTCTCATGACAATAGGGAGCTGAGCTGTGTGTATGGAGCACAGGGGGCCTATCACCCATAGGGTGACCAGACGTCCCGATTTTATAGGGACAGTCTTGATATTTGGGGTTTTGTCTTATATAGGTGCCTACTACCCCCCAACCCCTGCCCCGATTTTTCACCCTTGCTGTCTGATCACCCTAATGACCCCTGTGACTGGAAACTTACCTGAATTTTCCTATTGGCCCTTCTCAAACTTTCTGAGGGAAAACCACAGGCATTCCATGCAGGGTTCTGCAGTCCGAGAGAACTGAAATGACTTTCATTCTCCTGTAGCTATCTGATCTAGCTGTGCAGAAGATCCTTGACCTTCATGGAACGACAGGACCTGGCATCTCATGGAGCCACTCGCACCTCTGCTGAGTGAGTACCAAGCAGACATAGGGCCCTGGCCAGCCAGAACAGGAGCGTTTGGCCCAGTGATGACCGCCTGAGCCAGGCATACAAGGATCAGGCCCACCGATTGAACACAGGGCAAATGATGGGAACCTAGGACTATCTGACAAGGGACAGTGAGTCATGCACTACTTTGTTTACACCTGCCAAGTAAGTCTGAGTTAAACCATTCCCCCTGCAGACAGGACATGGGCAGCACAGTGAAAAGGGTGTGTCCAGTATCACAATGGCAGGGAAAGAACCAGAAGGGCTATTACAGCATCTCCCACTCAGCCCTACTCAGGAGGAAGGGTAGCGGAATTTGTCCTGAGGACGTTCACAGCCACCAGAGATACTTGCCAAGCATCTGCCGGGGTGAGAAAAGGTTGGTCACTTCCGCTTAGAGTTACCAGATAGCAACTGTGAAAAAACGGGCCAGAGGTTGCAGGGTAATAGGTGCCTATATATGAAAAAGTCCCAAAAAATGGGACTGTCCCTTTAAAAATGGAACATCTGGTCACCCTACTTTCGCTGGACCCCAAATGTGACTATTCCTGCCACGGGGATGGAGGGGATGGGCAGCCTGCCAGCAATTAACTACCTAGAAGAGAACAAACTCTGCTTGGACTGAGAGAGGTTCTGTTCTTTGCCTGCTGGGGTTGGGACATTCAGGGTTCATGTTTTCAAGGGTTTCTCCACAACTATTGAAGCTGGACATGAACTTGTTTCTTAATGGAGGCGGAGCCGTTCTGGTGATCACCTGACTCCAGCAACTGAGGCGCAAAGAAGAGACCAAATGCTGCAGGAGCTGGCACCACTGCACACTCAGTGGGGGGAAGTTCCCACAGGTCCCACATAGCTCTCTTTGAAGCTAATGAAGAGGCTGCAGCTGCCTCAGACGGGATCAGTTGACTCCTGCTGACTGGAGTTTATGATGCAGAGTGGTTTTAAAAGCACATTTCTCATGACCACTCTCCTTCCTGCTCCGGTGCCACCCGCACACAGAAGGACTGAGAACTCAGTGGAGTAGGCAGGGATTACTGAGCAATGGTGCTATTTATAGCTAGCTGCTCTTTTAATATTTTTCCAGCCAATGATTGGTTCTGCTGTTTGCTGAGAGATAAAGAGACCATTTTTGCTACATGGGGGGTTATTTTTAAACTCTTCCCCACAGGCCTTTGATGCAGATGGAAGTCGTGAGAGGGCAAGAGACACTGAGAGAGCCCACAGGTTCTTGCTTTTGGCTTTCTTTGCTCAGGACAGTCAGAAACTGGAAGGGGAAATATGAGAGGATACTGGCAAAGGCGGGAGGGTTTCCAGGGAGGAGATGCTGACAGGAAGGAGAGAGGAAGTTGGAGGTTTCAGGAAAAGCACTGTTTTTTCTAAAGCAATAACAACACTCAGCACCCAGGACATGAGTTCCAGCACTTTTCATTAGCTGCACAAGCAGCGGAAATACCAAGCTCACATTGTACATGCTCAGGGACCAACTCTGGGCATTAGCCTAGCTGCTTCAATGCTAACTTTACATCATCATATTTGCATAGCCTCTGCCATTCTCCTAAGGTCACCTCTTCCTCTAGCAGAATCTCAAGAGCATAACAGAGATAGATTTGTAGCTCCTCCATTTTACTGATAGGGCACCTAGGACACAGCAAGATTGATTAGTCCATGGGGGCAAGGGTGCAGGAGCAGAACCCAGGATACCTGCCTTCAAGTCCCATTCTCCAACCACTAAGCCATGTGGCCTTGGAAATTGGGCAGCTCCTTTTATGCTTCCCTAGGCTGCATTGTGGGATCTAAAGTTGCTGTCAGCATGTCAGTTCTCTTGCAGTTGGTGAGACTCTCACACAAAGATTCTCCTGCATCCTGAAGTGGCCTCAGTGTCACCAGATGGCCAGGGCATTGCTCCCTCCAACGGGGAGAGACATCTCAAGCAAAAAGTCCCACCTCAAATCCCTCCTTCAGTCCTAGCTTCTGACCCCAGAATCGCTGGGTTCACCCTCTCTGCTCATTCCTCTGATCCTGATCCAGGCCTGAGCAGAGCAAGGAGCTTCAAGTGAATGGGAAGGAGGTGTAGTGGGGAGCTGGGGTGCAGAAGGGTCAGGCATTGTAGCTTAGTTCTGGGGATAGCCAGGGGCGGCTCCAGCCACCAGCACACCAAGCGCGTGCTTGGGGCGGCAAGCCATGGGGGGGCGCTCTGCCAGTCGCCGCGAGGGTGGCAGGCAGGCTGCCTTTGGCAGCATGCCTGTGGAGGATCCGAATTCACGGGACTGGGGACCTCCCGCAGGCAAGCCGCCGAAGGCAGCCTCCCTGCAGTGCTTGGGGTGGCAAAATGCCTAGAGCCACCCCTGGGGATAGCACTGGCACCAGATGAAATCTATAGTGACAGTGCCATCTAGCAAGTGCCAATGTGAAATAACAACCTACAGATCAGGACAAACTGCCCAGGACAGCAAAAAAAGGCACCTGCTGGGGGCAGGGGGTGTCTCACACTTTTTCCACATGGAAAAAACATTGACATTCTTCCCCAAGAAACAGCTTTGAGGGCTGCCCAGAATTGACTGGCAGAGGTGGCACTTCTGCAAATGATCATTCCCTGATGGGCAAGGGATGCTTGTGTGTTTGCTTGAGAAAGAGGCCAGTCTCATGCCAAGATCTGTGACCTACTAACGTGGCACTAATTCCTCCAAGGAGCTAACATGCAGGAAGCATGGCATATGCAATAGCTGCAGAGTGTGCTGGAAAAGCAGGAGCGGGCTGGAACCAGCAGGCAGCACATATGGGCACAAGACAAGAATAAACTCTCCTGAGTGGAACAAGAATGATCACTGAAACAAATGCACTCCCCATGCAGCGTTTAAGGCCAAAGGTGCCAAGGAGTTTCTGGTGATGGAATCCCACATCCACAGCTGGAATTGGCTCTGTTCGTCCTGAATTAGGGTTGTTTTAACTTGTCACTGGCATGAATTTTCTTTAAAAGATTTCGTCATTGTTTCTACCTCTAAAGCAGCACTGACAACACCGCTCTTAAACACAAAGGCTCTACACCACGACCACAGAAGAAACCCTTGTCAAATATGAGTACTGAATCGCTTTCTACAGTTATGCAAGTTTTTGAATAAACATCAAATTCCTTCCCTTTGGGTACATGGGCCCAAGCGTGGAACGCTGTATTTAACGGTGCATCCAGTGAGAGAAAATTATTCCAAAGTAACTTAGTCATCAATTGATGGGAAAATGTGTGCAATAAAGGAACGGTGAATATGATCTTGCCAGCTCTTGAATGCATGTTTTGTCTCTGCCAGCCCGATTCATGGCTCTGTTTTTCCATTTTACCTGGGGTAAATCTGTTGATTTCAAGAGTAAATCAGGAGTAACACAGTGGTGAGTCAGATGTACATTATTAACTGCACCCTGCCTTTCCCTGACCCCCAGTAAGTGGAGAGGTGGGCTCTGGGGGGCACAGGGATCAGAATAGGCAGTAGAAGGAAAGAAAGTGCAAATTTGAAGAAATCAGACCATTCTGCAGGCATGTGTCAATACCATCCAAAGTCTGGCAGGAACCCAGACAGGCAGGCTGTATCTCGCCATCCACAGAGCTGATGGACAGGCTGTCAGGCTCTATGGGATTCCTAGCTTCCCAGGCCAGGCGGTCACAGAACTGGGCTCCCGGGCTTCCTGGCCTGCACAGCTCATGAGCTGCCCTGCTCCACAACACCCCAGGTTGCTTGACTTGCAGGCTATCAAGCTCTTGGTGCCATCCACCTTCCCAGCAGCCCAGCTCTCAGGATTCCCAGCTTGCAGGGTTCTGGAATGCCCAGCTCCTAGCTCCCTGGGGACCCCCTCAGGCACCCAGCTACCCAGGGAGCCAGAGTTCTCTCCTGTCATCAGCCCTGGGGTTTCCCTCCCCCATCCCATCTATGACACAGAAGGAAGGGGCAGCACATGAGATGGGGCTGGCAGTAGTGGCACCAGTGTGTTGCTGAATCAGCATGTTCCTTTTCAGGCAACATTCTCAGATTCAATGTTTTGTTCCAATTCAGAACAGAACAAAAGCTCGCACACTCAGAACTTCCTGTGGGATGGAAATTCAGTGTCCCTGCCAGCTTGGCTCAGCCAGGATATTTTGCATCCCAAACAAAATCTTTCTGTGCAAGTTTGGTTGCATGAGTTCTGTCAAGAGCTGGCTGACCACAGAGTGAAACCTTTCCTGCCCATGTCACAGGCTGCCCCTTGGAAGAGGCTAAGCTGGCTTTTTATAGTCCTGTTTTTGCCCTCTAGGTGTCTTTGTTGATACTCGCCAAATGCTTGTTAATTGGTTTATATTTGTACAGCATTTTGCAAACGCAAAGTGTTATGTAAGTGCTAAGGGTTATGAGGAATGATTGGCTGGCTCTGTGTGTGTGTGTGTGTGTGTGTGCACTGAAGCTTGTGTAATTAGCTTTGGGTGTGTATCCCTTTACTTGTACTCCTGTGCCTCTGTAAGTACCTAGTACTGTGTTCTCCCACCATGTGTTTAAATACGGGTTGTTCCCCCTATGTCTGGACGTGCACATTTGTGCCTGGGTGCCCCTGAAGCTGTATGTCAGATGTGTGAGTGCCCCCTTGGCTGTATTTGGGTGCATGCCCATGCATCTGTTCCTCTGGGGGTGTATCCTGGCTGCGTACATGTGCCCATGTATGTGTGCGCATGCACACACCCATGCAATGTATACTGCTGGGTGTCTTGGCATGTGACTAGTGTTTCCTGCTCCCTGTGGGAGGGGGAACCAGACTTGCCCCAAGTGGACAGGGTCCAACAGCCAGGGTTCATTTGTGAAGAGTGTTGACTAAGAAGCTGTTCTATCCAAGGCGGAGGGTTCAGATGCTGCCAACACTGTCTGCGCTTGCTCCAATAACCCAGCTCCCAGCCAGCTCCCACACTGCTTGTTTTTGTTATTGATTTTCGTTATCGTCCCGCAGCAAGAACAGACTGTCCCAGTGATCACGGGGCATTTGGCCTGGCCCAGCTCGCACAAGCTGCCCCTTGTGTTTATCCTGTACCAGTTCTCCCCAGGATGACAGGAACATCCACACATCCGTCTGAGTGGGGCCACTCTCAGTCATGCCAGCTTGCCCCAAGCCCAGCCAGGATGGCCCAGAACCCCTCAGATCAGAGCAGAAGCTTGTCACTGGGGAAAAAGCAAAGTGTGTGAAAAGGCTGGTCCAGGGGTTGAGCAGTCGCTGGCTGGCTACACAGCGGTGGGCAGAGCCGACAGGCCCTGGAGGCTTATGAGGTGGGGCCAGTGGCTCTCCTCAGCCTTGCTGGAGTTGTGACTTGTTGCAGAGCTCAGGGAGCCCACAGGAAGAGAGTGGAAAATTCCAAGGGGGCCCTCCTCCCAAAGGCCCATTGTCACCAGCCCCTGGCCAAGCTCCTCTCTGGCTTACAGCAGCAACTGGGCTCCCCTCTGAGGCAACCCAGGAGCCACATTGTGGGGCAAGGTGTGGGAGCTGCTCTTCCCTTGCCTTCCCCTGCTGCACTCCTGAACACTCGTCTGTCTCCCAGCCACCTGCCTGTGTCCTTGCAGGCTCCCCCCATGTCCCCAGAGCTGGAGACAGGGCTGAGGGGGCAGATCCTGTTAACCTTGGCCTTCTCCTCCCTTCTGCACTTGGAAGAGCTCCTCTGGGGTGTCCCTCTGACAAACCCGGGGGGTTGTCTCACAGAGAGGGCAGGAAAATGCTCATGCTTCCCCCCAGACATCTCCTGAGCACCCTCTCCCATGGCTCCAGCTACATACCCACTCCCTGGCTCTTCGCAGCCCTGACTGCCCTCTTCCCCAGATCCACCTTCCAGAGTCCCAGGAAAGATGCACTCAGCAGATATTGTCCCCTCCTTGATCCAGCCTGTAGCTTCTTTTGAGAAAGGGCTCTAAGGGTTGATGACGGGGGTGAGGTCAGAACCGGGCAAACGTTCCCCGCACCTTTAAGAGGGTGTCAAAGGCACCACAGATTCCTGTGGCCACCTGACACCCCAGGGGCCACAGGACCTATCGTAACACCCAGCGTGTTCTGGGTTTAGCAAGCGTTCTCCAAATGGCACTAGCCCATAGCCAGTCCATTCAGACAGGAGGTGTCACCTGCTTGCAGTGATCAGTGGATTCATTTCCTCGTGGAAGCACAGAGATCAGAACCTCCAGCAACACAGAACACAGGGTGGCCTCCCTCCAGACAGGCTCACACTGACTAGCCTCCCATTGAAATGAAATTAAACTGACTTGTGCCCATCCTCCATGTTCCAGTGCTCCCAGGGGCAACACCCCAGCTGTCATCCAGGGCTGAGCTTGGCCCCTCTGAGACCCTCTCGCTGAGAGGCAGTGAGGTCTGGGGGACTGAGCATTGCACTAACCAGGAACTACTGTGCTCTGATCCCAGCTCACTGATTCACTGCCTGGCCTCTGGTCCCCATCCTGATCTCACCACTGGGCAAATTCCCTGGGCCAAACTCTGCTCTCACTTATACCAGTGGAAACTTGGCTTGACTGTAACACATCTGGCTTATGTGGCACCACACCGTGTGTGTGTTAGCGCTGGTTATAGGCACATGGGTACAAAGAGTTCTGGAGCAATCTAAACCACAACTGTAACTAACCTGCCTGGGCTCTATAATCATTAAAACCCCTGTTAATCATTTATTAAGCATATATAAACTGTTTAAAAATGTACCCTTCATATGAAGTAGGACCCTGTAATCATTGGAGTGGGTGACCAGGTTCAGATGAAATGGGACCCAACCCCTGGCTCTACCCCAAGGCTTTGTAAGTTAAAGGCTTGACTGCAGGAATCCTGTGAGCTAGTTTCCTCCTGGGGGATTCTTGACCCTAGTAACACCAGGAATTACTGGGACTCCTGCTTTTGTGAGATCTCAGCCGAGTTTTCACATAAACAATGGCAGGTGCCTTCATCCCCCTGCTGCACGGTCGTGATTAGCTGGTTGCTCTGGCTTCACATCCTAGATTTGAACACAATAGGGGCTGGTGGCAGAACATTCTCAGTGGATAGTGTGATGAAATGGGACTGTTCTTAACGTTTCCTCTGAATACTGTAGAGGTGCCTCAGTTTCCCCTATGCATTTCTTAAGTCTCTAGGTGGTGGAATAAGAGGGTGTAATTGTTGCAGAGCAAAGGGCCAGTGTACATAAATGGCCGACACTGTCTCTTGGCAACTGATGGCCTGGGCCCTTCCCCCCTGCAAGGTGATAGCTAAAGGTGTTGGAGAACAAAGGAATCAGGCGACCTCCTGGCCCAGGAAAGGAACAAAGCCCAGAGGAGATGGGGTAGGAGAAAAAGTCAGTTTGGAGCTGGCTGGGGACATAGAGTGAAGTGCAGATGTGGTTGTTTGGCTCGCTGCCCTGCAAAATGGACCCGGCTGAAGGGTCCTGTTCTCTGTATCTACAAGCTCTGCTTTAGACTGTGTTCCTAATAAACCTCTATTTTACTGACTGGTTAAGAGTCACATCTGATTGCAAAGTTGGGGTGCAGGACCCTCTGGCTTCCCCAGGATCCCGCCTGGGCGGACTTGCTGTGGGAAGCGCATGGAGGGGTAGAGGATGCTGAATGCTCCAAGGTCAGGGAAGGTGGAAGCGGTGTGAGCTTCTTGCCCTGAAGACAGTCTGCTCACAGAGAGGAGACTTCACCAGAGTCCTGACTGGCTTCGTAGGGAGCAGTTCCAGAGCATTGCCTGGGGACTCTGTGACAGACAGGTTCATCCCCCATGCCCTCTCATAGTCCAACAGAGCTAAGCTCATTCATGCTGTCCTCTAGGGCATATTCCAGCACTAGTTACTGCCTGGGGCAGCTCAGAAGTTCCAGGCACTAATGCCTTTGGGGGTGTCATAAATATAAAGGGAAGAGTAACAGCCTTCCTGTATACAGTACTATAAAATCCCTCCTGGCCAGAGGCGCAAAATCCTTTTACCTGTAAAGGGTTAAAAAGCTCAAGTAACCTAGCTGGGACCTGACCAAAAGGACCAAGAAGGGGACAAGATACTTTCAAGTCTGGGCCAGGGGCGGGGGAGGCTTTGTTTTGTCTGTTCTCTGTCTGTGCTGTGTGCTTGCCGGAGACAGATCAAGAAAGCAAGCATTAGAATTAGTAAGTACTAGCAAGGGAATGTGTTAGCTTACTTTTATTTTGGCTTGTGATTTTCTCTGTGCTGAGAGGGAAGTGTATTCCTGGTTTTCTTTTTGTAACTTTAAAGTTTTACCCAGAGAGAAATCCTCTGTATTTTGAATCTGATTGCCCAGTGAGATTATCTTCCATTCTAATTTTACAGAGGTGCTTCTTTTACCTTTTTTCTTTCTAATAAAGTTCTGTTTTTTTAGTAATCTGATTGGTTTTTTTAGTGTCCTAAAAAACCCCAAGGTTGGTCTGTGCTCATCTTGTTTATTCTCGAGCCTCCCCAGGAAAGGGGATGTAGGGCTTGAGGGGATATTAGGGGGCAGTAGGAACTCCAAGTGGTCCTTTCCCTGAGTTTTGTCTAATCACTTGGTGGCGGCAGCGTTACCTAATCCAAGGTACAAGGGAGAATTTGCGCCTTGGGGAGTTTTTAACCTAAGCTGGTAGAAATAAGTGTAGGGGATCTGTGATGTTGTGGTTCTGGCAGGACCCAACTGAGAGTGCCAATTCAGGACAAATCACTTAAAATAGGGCAGTTACAGCCCAAGGCTGGGGTTTTTCCACCTCTAAGGCAAACCAAACGAGTCAGACAAAGAGGACTTTGGTCTCACCCCACTGGCTAACCACAAGTCACACAAGCAATTCCCTTAGATACTCCAGTTTCCCAGTATCACCACCAGTGCCACTCATCATGAGGATGAATGGTTATGAAAACCAACACCCCAATAAAAGAAAAAGGTTCTCTTGATCCCAAAGAATCAAGACCCAGACCCAGGTCAATATACAAATCAGATCTTACCCAAAATCACGCTGTTTCCAATCCTTTAGAATCTAAAATCTAAAGGCTTATTAATAAAAGGAAAAAG
Source organism: Gopherus flavomarginatus (assembly GCF_025201925.1). Lineage (NCBI taxonomy): Eukaryota > Metazoa > Chordata > Testudines > Testudinidae > Gopherus > Gopherus flavomarginatus. Next base: position 54,224,964 of record NC_066624.1, read on the forward strand.
ATATAGATGAGAGCTAGAACGGTTAAATGGAACCAATTACATTCAGTAACTGCAAAGTTCTTAGTTCAGGCTTGTAGCAGTGATGGAGTAAAGTGCAGGTTTAAATCAAGTCTCTGGAGTACATCCCCCACTTGGATGGGTCATTCAGACCTTTGTTCAGAGCTTCAGTTTGTAGCAAAGTTCCTCCCAGAGATAAGAAGCAGGATTGAAGACAAGATGGAGATGAGGCATCAGCCTTTTATAGGCTTTTCCAAGTGTAAGAACACCTCTTTGTTCTTACTGTGGAAAATTATAGCAAAATGGAGTCTGGAGTTACATGGGCAAGTTCCTGCATACTTTGCTGAGTTACAAGGCGTATCTGCCTTCTCTCAATGGGTATCCCATTTCCTCACTTACCTTAGGGCTTTGGTCTTCTTCCCCCGGTGAACCTAGTTTAAAGCCCTCCTCACTGGGTTAGCCAGCCTGCTTATGAAGATGCTCTTCCCTCTCTTCGTTAGGTGGAGCCCATCTCTGCCTAGTAATCCTTCTTTTTGGAACACCATTCCATGGTCAAAGAATCCAAAGCCTTCTCTCCGACACCATCTGTGTAGCCATTCATTGACTTCCACAATTTGAAGGTCTCCACCTGGGCCTTTTCCTTCCACAAGGAGGATGGACAAGAACACCACTTGAGCATCAAACTCAAACTGGTTCTCATGGGGGGCTTCAATCACCTCGATATCTGCTGGGAGAGCAATACAGCGGTGCACAGACAATCCAGGAAGCTTTTGGAAAGTGTAGGGGACAATTTCCTGGTGCAAGTGCTGGAAGAACCAACTAGGGGCAGAGTTCTTCTTGACCTGCTGCTCACAAACCGGGAAGAATTAGTAGGGGAAGCAAAAGTCGATGGGAACCTGGGAGGCAGTGACAATGATATGGTCGAGTTCAGGATCCTGACACAAGGAAGAAAGGAGAGCAGCAGAATACAGACCCTGGACTTCAGAAAAGCAGATACGCAGGATCCCCTGGGAGAATAACATGAGGGGGAAAGGAGTCTCGGACAGCTGGCTGTATTTTAAAGAATCCTTATGGAGGTTGTAGGAAAAAAACATCTTGATGTGTAGAAAGAATAGTAAATATGGCAGGCGACCAGCTTGGCTTAACAGTGAAATCTTTGGTGAGCTTAAACTCAAAAAAGAAGCTTACAAGAAGTGTAAACTTGGTCAGATGACTAGGGAGGAGAATAAAAATATTGCTCAGGCATGCAGGAGTGAAATCAGGAAGGCCAAATCACACTTGGAATTGCAGCTAGCAAGGGATGTTAAGAGTAACAAGAAGGGTTTCTACAGGTATGTTAGCAATAAGAAGGTCAAGGAAAGTGTGGGCCTCTTATTGAATGAAGGAGGCAACCTAATGACAAAGGATGTGGAAAAAGCTCATGTATTCAGTGCTTTTTTTGCCTGTCTTCACAAACAAGGTCAGCTCCCAGACTACTGCACTGGGCAGCACAGTATGAGGAGGAGATGACCAGCCCTCTGTGGAGAAAGAAGTGCTTCAGGACTATTTAGAAAAGCTGGATGAGCACAAGTCCATGGGGCAGGATACAGTGCATCCGAGGGTGCTAAAGGAGTTGGTGGATGTGATAGCAGAGCCATTGGCCATTATCTTTGAAAACTCATGGCGAACGGGGGAGGTCCCGGATGACTGGAAAAAGGCTAATGTAGTGCCCATCTTTAAAAAAGGGAAGAAGGAGGATACGGGGAACTTCAGGCCAGTTAGCCTCACCTCAGTCCCTGGAAAAATCATGGAGAAGGTCCTCAAGGAATCAATTCTGATGCACTTAGAGAAGATGAAAGTGATCAGAAACAGTCAGCATGGATTCACCAAGGTCAAGTCATGCTTAACTAACCTAATTGCCTTCTATAAGGAGATAACTGGGTCTATGGATGAGGGGAAAGCAGTGAACATGTTATTCCTTGACTTTAGCAAAGCTTTTGATATGGTCTCCCACAGTATTCTTGCCAGCACGTTAAAGAAATATGGGCTGGATGAATGGACTATAAGGTGGATAGAAAGCTGGCGAGATCATCAGGTTGAATGGGTAGTGATCAATTGCTCCACGTCTAGCTGGTATCAAGCAGAGTGACCAAAGGGTCAGTCTTGCGGCCGATTTTGTTCAATATCTTCATTAATGATCTGGAGGATGGCATGGATTGCACCCTCAGCAAGTTTGCAGATGACACTGAACTGGGAGGAGTGGTAGATACGCTGGAGGGTAGGGATAGGATACAAAGGGACTTAGACAAAATAGAGGATTGGGCCAAAAGAAATCTGATGAGGTTCAACAAGGACAAGTGCAGAGTCCTGCACTTACAATGGAAGAATCCCACGCACTGCTACAGATTAGGGACCGAGCGGCTAGGCAGCATTTCTGCAGAAAACGACCTAGGGTTTACAGCAGACCAGAACCTGGATATGAGTCGACAGTATGCCTTTGTTGCCAAGAAGGCTAACGGCATTTTGGACTGTATAAGTAGGAGCATTGCCAGCAGATTGAGGGATGTGATCACTTCCCTCTATTCGGCATTGGTGAGGCCTCATCTGGAGTACTGTGTCCAGTTTTGGGCCCCACACTACAAGAAGGATGTGGAAAAATTGGAAAGAGTCCAGCGGAGGGCAACAAAAATGATTAGGGGGCTGGAGCACATACTTATGAGGAGAGGCTGAGGGAACTGGGCTTATTTAGTCTGCAGAAGAGAAGAATGAGGTGGGATTTGATAGCTGCTTTCAACTACCTGAAAAGGGGTTCCAAAGAGGATGGATCTAGACTGTTGTCAGTGGTAGCAGATGACCAAACAAGGAGTAATGGTCTCAAGTTGCAGTTGGGGATGTTTAGGTTGGATATTAAGAAAAATATAAGGAGGGTGGTGAAGTGCTGGAATGGGTTACCTAGAGAGGTGGTGGAATCTCCTTCCTTAGAGGTTTTTAAGGTGAGGCTTGACAAAGCCCTGGCTGGGATGATTTTGTTGGGAATTGGTCCTGCTTTGAGCAGGAGTTGGACTAGATGACCTCCTGAGGTCCCTTCCAACCTTGATATTCTATGATTCTATGATGCTAGAACCCTGGAATACAGGGCAGATCGCCACTGCCCCTCTGTCACCGGTTTGCCACAGTGGCCGGACCCTTAGCTCAAGTTATGTTCCCTTTGCACTGTTCCAGAGCTGCCTGTTATAGTGGAAACGCCTAGAGGCATAATAATGGCATTGCCATCCCACCACTGCCCTCCACATAAGAGTCATGGCTGAGCAAGATGGAAGCTGGAGCGGGCATGTCTCCTAGGGGACAGTTACAATTGGCATAAATTAGAGCTGCCCTGTAGCAGCTCTAATTTGCATTGGGGCTGTTTGGCCCCTGGTTATCCCCAAGTTCATCAAGCCAACCCTATTCTCTCTCATCAGCTGCCCCAACCAGAGGCCTGGCATACCTGCTCCAGCCTAGGAACTCCCATCTGCTCATGATTTGGTCAGGCAAAGTGGCTATAGTTTGCCTGCCTGTCTTTGCTCTGCTCAGCACCTGGCATTTCCCATGGTTCTAGGTTTCCGGGCAGTGGGGCTGGCAACTGCTGCCCACAGAGCAGGGAGGGTCAGTAAGTTAATATTTATGAAGTGCTATATAGTTACCAAGCATTGTTACTGAAAATCACCATGAACCTCAGGGCTGCCCATTGTACAAGTAACTCATTCGTGCTGTGACCCTTTTCTTCCTGGGGCCTATTGCCAGGTTCCCACGACATGCTTGGGCATCTCCCGAAGCAAGTGTGTCCTGCCAACTGGCCACAGGACTTTCTGGATACATCTTAGGTGAGCAGTAGAGCACCAAAACAAGGCCCAAGAAGAGGAGAACAGCAGGTCCCTGAGCTACCTGTACCTTGCAGCACTCTGTGAGAATAAACATCCCGGCTCACTCAAGGGAGAGATAGCAAAAGCAGTGTCTACTTTGCTCCATGTTTTGCTTCTGTTAGCATGAGGTTTCAGTGGGATGGGCCCAGTCTAGTAAATTTCCATCCATCTCCCTCCAGTGGAGGGGAACACCTCCCACCCCCAAACAATTGGGCTTGGGAATCAATATTATAGATGGCTGTTCCTTCCTCTGGCCTGGCACTCAACATTATGTCAGTGAGAAGGGGGACCTTTCATGGGCAACTCTCTGGAGCAATTTTCCTCAAAGACCATTTGTCCTGGAGACAATGGCCTGTGGGGTGTCCACCTGACATACTCCACCTGACTCTGCACTTGCACACAGCGGCTGCACGCTAATCTGGATGAAGGGACCGGTGGGAAGGGGAGCTCCCCAACTACAGTGGCTGCTGTCCCATGTCTCAATAACACAGGGGGATGTGGCATGGCATCGCAGTACTGCCAGCCCCAAGCATTCCAGACCCCAGAAGTCATGAGATGAGCTGAAGAATCAGGAGGGGTTTTATGCAACAATAAATTCTGGAAGGGTTTCTGGTTTGCTTTGGGGTTGGTTTTGCTTTCTGGTTTTTGCAGCTGTAGAGGAGCGGACTCACCCCTGCCGTGCCTCCTGCTGGTTACTTCTGGGAATTAGCTCGTTCCAGCTCTGGAGTGATCCGCCTGCGCTCTGGCCCCCATGTCCCTCCCTGGAACCCGGTGCCCTTTTACCTGGGGTCCTTCCCCCTGGCAGTAACGCCTCAGTCTTAGGATCTCCCCTCCCCAGGGAACCCCCACCCTCTATCCCCACCTCGCCTCAGTAATGGCTACTGCCAGTCATTGTCTAGCCCCCACGCCCTGGGGCAGACTGCAGTATCAGCCTGGCAAGGTTGGGTTTGGACATGCTGCATTGGCCTATCCCTGAGCTGCCCTCTGCAACGCCTAGTACCCCTTAGCCTTCTGCTAGGCTGCAGCCTGGGGCTTTCCAGGCTAGAGCTCCCCAGCCTGTCCCCAGCCCTGCTTCACTCAGATAGTGTCTAGCTCCCTGCAGCCAGGCCCATCTCCCTCTACAGGCAGAGAAAGACTGTCTGGGTTTCTGGCTCACAGCCTCTATAGGTATCAGAGGGTAGCCATGTTAGTCTGGATCTGTAAAAGCAGCAGAGAGTCCTGTGGCACCTTATAGACTAACAGACGTTTTGGAGCATGAGCTTTTGTGAGTGAATATCCACTTTGTCGGATGCATCCGTCGAAGTGGGTATTCACCCACGAAAGCTCATGCTCCGATACGTCTGTTAGTCTATAAGGTGCCACAGGACTCTTTGCAGCCTTTATAGGGCCAGCTGAGCCACTTCCCCCAATCAGCCCAGCTTAAAAGCTGCTTTCTCCAGCCACAGCCCCCTCCCAGGGCTGTTTTTAACCCTTCAGGGCAGGAGCAGGGGTCCACCCTGCTACACAGCATTTGGATGCACTCTGGGCATGTTTTCAAGCTTTTCTTTGCAAGCCTGTGGCTAGCATAAAAACATACCTTTAAAAAAAATGAAAGCTGAGTTTCTTATTAAATAACATGATTCCAGGAGTTGGGGCTTTAAGAAAATCACAAAATAACCTGAAACTCACGGTAAAATCATGGGAGCTGGCATGTGAGTTCCCCTTCACTGCAGCAAGGGGAAGAGAATGAGGACAAGAGGGAAAAGCAGATCCTTTCCATTTGGCCCCTCCACACCCTCTATCCTCCTCCTGTCGTCCCCACTCCATCCTCACACAGTCACTCCTTCCCCACTGCCCTCAGGTGGCAGAAAGCGCTGAGGAGGGCAGCATACGGATCTGGAATCCAGCCAGCCTGCCTTTCTCCAGCCTTCCAGGTTCCATATCATCCAATGTAATGCAGAAGCATGTCAGTTAACATTAAATCTAGAAATCACAGGGACTTTCTGAATTATGGAGGAATAGAAAAGATTCACCAGCTGAAGGGAAAAACACCCTCAAACACTGATCTGGTTAGGTCCTGTGATGGTGTCGCTGGTGTAGGTATGTGGGCAGAGTTGGCATTGAGGTTTGTTGCATGGATTGGTTCTGGAGTTAGGGTGACTATGGTGCAGTGTGTGGTTGCCGGTGAGAATATGCTTAAGGTTGGCGGGTTGTCTGTGAGTGAGAACTGGCCTGCCTCCCAAGGCCTGTGAAAGTGAGGGATTGTTGTCCAGGATGCACTGGAGAGGTTTTAGCTGAGGACTATAGGTGATGGCCAGTGGAGTTCTGCAACAAACCTCGCTGCCAACTCTGCCCACATATTTACACTAGCGACACCATCACAGGACCTAGCCAGATCAGAGCATAAGAACATAAGAATGGCCGTACCGGGTCAGACCAAAGGTCCATCTAGCCCAGTATCTGTCTACCGACAGTGGCAAATGCCAGGTGCCCCAGAGGGAGTGAAGCTAACAGGCAATGATCAAGTGATCTCTCTCCTACCATCCATCTCCATCCTCTGATGAACAGAGACTAGGGACACCATTCTTTACCTTTCCTGGCTAATAGCCATTTATGGACTTAGCCACCATGAATTTATCCAGTTCCCTTTTAAACATGGTTATAGTCCCAGCCTTCACAACCTCCTCAGGTAAGAAGTTCCACAAGCTGAGTGTGCGCTGTGTGAAGAAGAACTTCCTTTTATTTGTTTTAAACCTGCTACCTATTAATTTCATTTGGTGACGCTTAGTTCTTGTATTATGGGAATAAATAAATAACTTTTCCTTATCCACTTTCTCCACATCACTCATGATTTTATATACCTCTATCATATCCCCCTTTAGTCTCCTCTTTTCCAAGCTGAAGAGGCCTAGCCTCTTTAATCTTTCCTCATATAGGACCCTCTCCAAACCCCTAATGATTTTAGCTGCCCTTTTCTGAACCTTTTCTAGTGCTAGAATATCTTTTTTGAGGTGAGGAGACCACATCTGTACACAGTATTCAAGATGTGGGCGTACCATGGATTTATATAAGAGCAATAATATATTCTCAGTCTTATTCTCTATCCCCTTTTTAATGATTCCTAACATCCTGTTTGCTTTTTTGACCACCTCTGCGCACTGCGTGGACACCTTCAGAGAACTATCCACGATGACGCTAAGATCTTTTTCCTGACTCGTTGTAGCTAAAGTAGCCCCCATCATATTTTATGTATAGTTGGGATTATTTTTTCCAATGTGCATTGCTTTACATTTATCCACATTAAATTTCATTTGCCATTTTGTTGCCCAATCACTTAGTTTTGTGAGATCTTTTTGAAGTTCTTCACAATCTGCTTTGGTCTTAACTATCTTGAGTAGTTTAGTATCATCTGCAAACTTTGCCAACTCACTGTTTACGCCTTTCTCCAGATCATTTATGAATAAATTGAATAGGATTGGTCCTAGGATTGGTCCTCTCCATTCTGAGAATTTACCATTAATTCCTACCCTTTGTTCCCTGTCTTTTAACCAGTTCTCAATCCATGAAAGGACCTTTCCTTTTATCCCATGACAGCTTAATTTACGTAAGAGTCTTTGGTGAGGGACCTTGTCAAAGGCTTTCTGGAAATCTAAGTACACTATGTCCACTGGATCCCCCTTGTCCACATGTTTGTTGACCCCTTCAAAGAACTCTAATAGATTAGTAAGACATGATTTCCCTTTACAGAAACCATGTTGACTATTGCTCAACAGTTTATGTTTTTCTATGTGTCTGAAAATTTTATTCTTAACTATTGTTTCGACTAATTTGTCTGGTACCAATGTTAGACTTACCGGTCTGTAATTGCCAGGATCACCTCTAGAGCCCTTTTTAAATATTGGCGTTACATTAGCTAACTTCCAGTCATTGGGTACCGAAGAAGATTTAAAGGACACGTTACAAACCGTAGTTAATAGTTCCACAACTTCACATTTGAGTTCTTTCAGAACTCTTGGGTGAATGCCATCGGGTCCCGGTGTCTTGTTAATGTTGAGTTTATCAATTAATTCCAAAACCTCCTCTAGTGACACTTCAATCTGTGACAGTTCCTCAGATTTTTCACCTACAAAAGCCGGCTCAGGTTTGGGAATCTCCCTAACATCCTCAGTCGTGAAGACTGAAGCAAAGAATCCATTTAGTTTCTCCACAATGACTTTATCGTCTTTAAGCGCTTTTGTATTTCGATCGTCAAGGGGCCCCACTGGTTGTTTAGCAGGCTTTCTGCTTCTGATGTACTTAAAAAACATTTTATTACCTTTGGAGTTTGTGGCTAAACGTTCTTCAAACTCCTTTTGGCTTTTCTAATTACACGCGTGCACTTAAGTGGGCAGTGTTTATGCTCCTTTCTATTTGCCTCACTAGGATTTGACTTCCACTTTTTAAAGGAAGACTTTTTATCTCTCACTGCTTCTTTTACACGGTTGTTAAACCACAGTGGCTCTTTTTTAGTTCTTTTACTGTGTTTCTTAATTTGGGGTATACATTGAAGTTGGGCCTCTATTATGGTGTCTTTAAAAAGGGCCCATGCAACTTGCAGGGATTTCACTTTAGTCACTGTACCTTTTAACTTTTGTTTAACTAACCCCCTCATTTTTGAATAGTTCCCTCTTTTGAAATTAAATGCCACAGTGTTGGGCTGTTGAGATGTTCTTCCCCCCACAAGGATGTTGAATGCTATTGTATTATGGTCACTATTTCCAAGTAGTCCTGCTATAGTTACCTCTTGGACCAGCTCCTGCACTCCACTTAGGATTAAATCTAGAGTTGCTTCTCCCCTTGTGGGTTCCCGTACCAGCTGCTCCATGAAGTAGTCATTTAAAGTATCGAGAAACTTCATCTCTGCATTTCGTCCTGAAGTGAAATGTTCCCAGTCAATATGGAGATAATTGAAATCCCCCACTATTATTGGGTTCTTAATTTTGATAGCCTCTCTAATTTCCCTTAGCATTTCATCATCACTATTACTGTCCTGGTCAGGTGGTCTATAATAGATCCTAATGTTATATTTTTATTAGAGTATGAAATTTCTATCCATAGCGATTCTATGGAACATGTGGATTTGCTTAAGATTTTTAATTCGTTTGAATCTACATTTTCTTTCATATATAGTGCCACTCCTCCCCCTGCACAACCTGTTCTGTCCTTCCGATATATTTTGTACCCTGGAATGATAGTATCCAATTGATTGCTCTCAGTCCACCAGGTTTCTGTGATGCCTATTATATCAATATCCTCCTTTATCACAAGGCACTCTAGTTCACCCATCTTATTATTTAGACTTCTAGCGTTTGTGTACAAGCACTTTAAAAACTTGTCCCTGTTTATTTGTCTGCCCTTTTCTGATGTGCCAGATTCTTTTTTATGTGACTGTTTATCATCTGATCTGACCCTTACATTATCCTCTTCCGTCCTCTGTTCCTGACTATAACCTAGAGATTCCCTATCATCAGACTCTCCCCTAAGAGAAGTCTGTGTCCAATCCACATGCTCCTCTGCAGCAGTCAGCTTTCCCCCATCTCCTAGTTTAAGAACTGCTCTACAACCTTTTTAATGTTTAGTGCCAACAGTCTGGTTCCACTTTGGTTTAGGTGGAGCCCATCTCTCCTGTATAGGCTCCCCTCATCCCCAAAGTTTCCCCAGCTCCTAAGGAACGTAAACCCTTCCTCTCTACACCATCGTCTCATCGACGCATTGAGACTCTGAAGCTCTGCCTGCCTACCTGGCCCTGTGCGTGGAACTGGGAGCATTTTCGAGAATGCCACCATAGAGGTCCTGGATTTCAGTCTCTTCCCTAGCAGCCTAAATTTGGCTTCCAGAACATCTCTCCTACCCTTCCCTATGTCATTGGTACCTACATGTACCACGAATACTGGCTCCTCCCCAGCACTACACATAAGTCTGTCTAGATGCCTCAAGAGATCTGCAACCTTCGCACCAGGCAGGCAAGTCACCTTATGGTTCTCCTGGTCATCACAAACCCAGCTATCTATGTTTCTAATGATCAAATCTCCCATTACTAACACCTGCCTTTTCCTAGTAACTGGAGTTCCCTCCCCCAAAGAGGTAACCTTAGTGCGAGAGGCAACCCCAGCACCATCTGGAAGGAGGGTCCCAACTATGGGAAGGTTTCCCTCTGCTCCCATTGATTGCTCTGCTTCCCTGGGCCTTTCTTCCTCCTCAACAGAACAGAGGCTGTCTGAGCGGAGGTGGGACAATTCTACAGTGTCCCAGAAAGCCTCATCAACATACCTCTCTGCCTCTCTTAAATACTCCAGTTCCGCCACCCTGGCCTCCAAAGTCCGTACACGGTCTCTGAGGGCCAGGAGCTCCTTGCACCAACTGCACACATACGTCACCCGCCCACAAGGCAGGTAATCATACATGCTACACTCAGTGCAATAAACTGGATAGCCCCCAGTCTGCTGCTGGGCTTCTGCCTGCATTGTCTCCTAGTTAATGAAAGGGTGGTTTAAAGAAAGGGGTTTTGGAATATGGTTTGGATTTAAGGGGACTACAGGGGAACAGGTAGGACCGACAAGGGACCCCCCCGCCCTTCCCAAACTCCCTTGCCAAGCTCCCTGTTAGCAGCCCCTGGTTGCTTGTGCCGGCTTTATAAAGCCCTGGGTTGAGTTAATGCCCCACCACTGATTAAGGCTCAGCCAATTACCAGAGGCTTCGAGCTTTCAAACCTTCCTTTGAAGCTCACGGTCTCCAACTGCCAGCCACAGCACATGGTCTTTCAAACAACCAAACAAACAAACAGACTGACAAACACAAGCTCAGCACACAGCACACAGCAAGTAACTCCCAAACACAAACACACATACACTACAAACAGTCACTTACCCCACAGATGCTGTATTTGCTCCTCCTTCACCTGGAGAACTCCCTTGCAAAACTCCCTGTGAGCCATAACATCACCAATTCATTCACTTGCACGTCCACCAATGTAATATACGCCATTATGTGCCAGCAATGCCTCTCTGCTATGTACATCGGCCGAACTGGACAATCCCTACATAAAAGGATAAATGGACACAAGTCAGATATTAGGAGTGGCAATATACAAAAACCTGTAGGAGAACACTTCGACCTCCCTGGACGTACGATAGCAGATTTAAAGGTAGCCATCCTGTAGCAAAAAACACTTCAAGACCAGATTCCAAAGAGAAACTGCTGAACTTCATTTCATTTGCAAATTTGACACCATCAACTCAGGATTAAACAAAGACTGTGAATGGCTAGCCAACTACAAAAGCAGTTTCTCCTCCCTAAGTGATCACACCTCAACTGCTAGAAGAAGGCCTCATTGAACTAACCTCGTTATCTCTAGACTGATTCTTGCCTGCATATTTATACCTGCCTCTGGAAATTTGCACCACATGCATCTACGAAGTGGGTATTCACCCATGAAAGCTTATGGTCCAATACTTCTGTTAGTTTATAAGATGCCACAGGACTCTATCGCTTTTTACAGATCCAGACTAACACGGATACCCCTCTGATACTTGTCAGAAGACAGGATTCTGAGCTAGATGGACCTTTGGTCTGACCCAATATGTACGTTCTTATAATATAACTGTTTTATATCCACACTATATAACAAATGCACACAACAGATCCATCTGGACAAGTCCCACATGCACAGAGGTGGTGGGACTCAAACCAGGTTCGTCAGCTCCAAAGAGACAAAGCTCTAGCATTTGAACTAAAGAAAACTCCCTCACATGCCCCCATATGGGTCAGTCACTAGAGGGAACTGCTGACTCACACCAGGGCCTGAGCCCCAGATACACACACAGGAGCAACCTCACATGAGCGGAACTGGGTGCAAACTCTGATCTTTTCAAATCAGCTTTCAGGTTTTTCAGTTCCAGGGGAACAGGGAATTTCCAGGTAGCTGCAGCTGGACTTGCGGTGGCATCGCTTGAGCACGTTTATTCATCCAGCCCACATCAGGAAGCTTGTCACCACCTTGTTTCTTGCAAGGTGATGGCTCAGATTGGCTCCTCCTATCCCTGGTTTCCGAACCCAGTCACTGAGATGGAGATTGTATCGTGTTTTCTCCCAGATGCCTGAACAACAGCCTCATGAGAAATCTCTGCAGATAGCGAAGTGGATTTCCAGCAGTTACAATGTGATCATCCAGTCCCAATCGCATGAGGGTCGTTCTCAGACAAGTTGATGCAGTGCACATCTCAGGTTCTCTTAGCACGAGGTTTATGAGCTGACAAATATCTATCTGTTCAAACTGGCCATCGCTGGGCTCCTTGGGTTTCCCCTTCTGGCCAAACCACGCTGTTGAATGACCAAAAGGCAGCTGTGGAACAAATGAGTCAGATAAACCCCTGGGCTCCATTTTCCTCTGACCCCATCTGCTCCACATTCCCAGTGGGACAAGTGCCAGAAGAATTGGCCTCATCGCTCTCTCACCCTATGGAGGGTGTTTATCAGAGGATGTTGAGCTTACCATTCCCCGCTACCTCCCCATGCCCAGGGATTTCAGTCAAGCACCCCTTCTCCTCTTCCTGAGCTCAGTGTGAACAGGGGATGCCCATGAAAATCAGGCTCAGCCTGGCAGTGCTGAGCCGTCGCTGGCAGCTCTGGGGTTCCCTGGTTCCCCTGAAGCTGGTCCCAGTCAAGCTGTTGTAACGGTGCTGAACTTGGCTTTGCTCCATCTACACCAGCAGTCCACCCGTTCTCAGCACCAGTGGAGGGGGAGGCCAGCAAGGCCACAATGTTGCCAGTGGGTTGTTTTCCTGGGCTAGGTGGGGCAGAGAATGTGCGAGGTTACCTATGGCTCTGATGATCAGGGCCGGTCCAGGGGTTTGGCCGCCCCAAGCAGCCAAAAAATAAACCCTGCGATAGCGATCTGCGGCAATTCAGCGGGAGGTCCTTCACTCCGAGCGGGAGTGAGAGACCCTTCACCAAATTGCCATCGAATACATGAAAGTGCCGCCCTTCTCCGGAGTTGCCGCCCCAAGCACCTGCTTGATAAGCTGGTGCCTGGAGCCGGCCCTGCTAACGATGCACCTCCCATCTGAACACCTGCATTCCCTTTCAGGGCAGCCCTGGCCCCTTCACAGCTCTGCCTGTAAGAACATAGGACTGGAAGGGACCTTCTGGGTCACTCAGGCCAGCCCTTGCCATCACAGGCCAGCCCATCATTTAATCTCATAAATGTATCAAGCTTCATCTTACAGCTAGTTATGTTGTTTGCCCCACTTCCTGTCTGTCTCTCCATCATGGGCAGCAGGTGGACCCCCGCTTCAGGGAGGCTAGGCACATGGCCCTGCCCCTTTCAAATGAGGCCCCGCACTTCCATGGCAGGAACCCTAAGCCCCCTCGGCTCCCTACCCCACCTCCCTCCATGGCCAGAATAGCCCTGGGCCAGCCAGTACCCCAAACCACACACACGCACACACCTGCTGCCAGAAGAGCCCCCGGGCCAGCCCTAGCCAGCCAACCAACTCAAGCCCGGGGCTGGCCAGCATCCCATGGCAGAGGCTCCAGTCAGGAAAGGCAGAGCTGCCCATGCTTTCCATCCATCTATCCAGATTCATCACCTGCAAACCCCAGTCCTGGGCTCCACACACATTGCTCTGTCAATGCACCTAGCTCATTCCTAACCTGCATCTCCCCACTAGCCCAGGCCTGAGATAAGGTTAGCTCTGTGAATGCACATTATTCTTGACCTTCAACAGCCCCTCCTGTTCCCAGACTGGGCCTCCCCTGCATAAACACAACACATTAAGAGTGGATTTGCAGTAGGCACAAAAGGAGTCTGTGATGAGAGTTCGACAGACTCAGGACACGTGTCAGGAGATGCACAGATAGTCTCAGGCATCTGCCTCCTTTACTGACAAATGGGAGGGCTGGAAACCAGGCTGTGGAATTAACTCCAAAGAAATGTGGTAGAAACCTCATCATTCCTTGTGATACTTAGCACAAGACCAAGTACTATCCACCGGATGGACTGACTGGGACCTGGCAGAGGGAGAAGTCCATCTCTGATTTCAGTGCCTTACTGTTCTTTGGGGGTGTCCGAACCTGTTATTAACATGCCCCAATGCTCATAACTTTCCACCACAACATGTTTAACCTAAGCCTCGGCTGGAGTGAGCAGGAGCCAGGGCTCAGCCCCCATCCTTCCTCCTTGGCTCTTTTGCAGAGTGCTTGGAAGAGGAGAGCTGTGATATGAACAACACCCCACTCTTCCTCTCAGTGTGGAGACCACCCCAGGGATCGGGAGATGGAGTCAGTAGAGTGATGGAGACACCTGTCTCCACTCAGGTGGGAGAAGCACAGTCATAGGACAGGCAAATGTCCTTCCTCTTCTGTGGGCTAATGAAGCATTAGAAAGAAATTTATAAAGATGCCACCTTCCCTTCCCCTTCAGTCGGATTACATCCAGGAGGAGCCAGCCAAGCAGTCATTTCTAGCTTTTGGTGAGCAAGAAACATCAAAACCTCAGAAATCTCTTATGTATTTAACTGAAAATATGAGAAGGAAGCATGGACTGTTCCATACTCCCACTGTTCCATACTCCAATTGGGGAATGGTTTCATGGACCAGGAGACTGCCAGGGGAACGTGGGAGCCCAGGGGAGCCTACCGGGCATAATCTGAGTGAATAAAGCATCTGCATTGTGTTTGAGGGGTGAGTTCAAGTCCTATTTAAATTGTGCTGTGTGGGCAGAGCAGAAGAAATGGCATGTCCATACTGACACAGAATGGAGGAAAGGCCCATCTGGACCCTGTGCAGTCACTGAGAATTCGGCATTGGCACAGTCCCTGCTAGGCTAGGAGATAAGGTGCAGAACCATATTCTACTGTGTGTCCCAGAGAGGTTCTCACAGCCAGCCATGGGAGGTGGCTGTGGCCCACTGGATGCAGGAGTGTGGGCACATGCCAGCTGGAAGTGGTTTGGTCTGGGACTGCTGAAGTTGGCCAGCAAGGTGTCTCCAGCCTCCAGAGGCTGGTCTCTCAGGGTGACAGAGGTCCGGGAAGCTGCAAGGGGGTGGTGAGACCTGACAGGGAGGAGCACATCAGGTGCTGGGGCATATGAAAAGCAAGTCTCAATTGGGGTCTGAACTAAGACTTTCTGGGACTTGGAATGGACAGTGAACACCAGCAGATGATCAGTACCAGAGTCCATCCAGTGGTAATTGTAGATGACAGGTTTGTGACGTCAGGCTGGAGGGAGCTGGGTGAATGGAGATTCTTACAGCAGCCTCAAAGAATGCCAACAATCCTATCCAGAGACCCCGCTCCTGACAAGAGAGCCCGTAGGTAAAAATACCAAGTCAGAAGCTTGGTGGTAGAGGCATATCCAAGACTGGGTTATAAGAAGCCAGGGCTGTGACAGCATATATGGGCAGAGCAGAGAGAATCTAACCCAGATCTGGCTGTCTCCAGGGGCCAGTATGTGACTGCAGGAGACCAAGGAGAAAGTGCGGGACCATTGTCTTCAGAAAGGGCTCACTCGTCTTCACCAGAGACAGAATATGACCAAGTGTGACAAAGTGGGGGGTTTTCTTGGGTTTTCTGTGTTTTCCAGTGGGTTGCATACAGAGGGAGGGGGACTCAGTGTCCCTGGATGTTACTGGTTTAACGAGGTGAGGGGAGAGGCAATTTGTTGTTACAGAGGACCAGAGAGGGAACTCGGGACTCCAGCCGAGGGCCTGGAGGATGGAGACCCCAGCAACTGGTGCCCTGGAAACGCAGCTTAGGAGTCACAGCCGGTTCTGGCCAGTGGGAGGACAATGGGCTGCGAAGAGAGGACTCCGGTGACCTGACCAGCCAGTTCTAGCAGAGGGGGCCAGAGGAGGGCTGAGAGGAGAGGAGACCCAGGCCTTCCTGTTTACGACCCTGTTTACCTGGAGAGAAGACAATGGACAGAGGCAGGGCTTGGGGCCGGGGATATCGGAGGCCTAGAGGTGAAGCAGGGGGGCTCTGGGCTGGAGAGGGGGAGCAGGTACAGCCCACCTGGATGCAGAGGGACTAGGATGTGCTGTGCTGAGGCAGGCCAGGCTTGAGGCCCAGAGAGTTTCCTGTGCTGTGTTCAATTCTCAATAAACCCTCCTGTTTTATGCTGGCTGAGAGTCACTCCGGTCTAGAGAACAGGGTTGCATCAACCCCTTCGGGAGTGAGGAGGCCCGGGGGGGTCCAGAGGGTGTGGACTCCCAGAGGAGGCCCCTGGTGAGAAACAGGTGTGCTAAGGCTCAGAAAGGTGCGGCTCCACGAGGTGGAGGTGTTAGGTAATAAAGCAAGTCCTCACTCACCTCTCCAGCACCCGAGTTCGTGCGGAGTTGGTATGGGGCACACAATTCTGTCAGAGACCAGACACCAATGCGTTGATCAACGGGCTCACACTATCCTTAGCTCTAAAAAGCTTTAGATTAAGTGTGGCCCCTTTATTAGGGGTGAGCATCAATATTTATACACAGAAGTAAACAAAGTGATTAACAAAAGATAATGGTCATGCATAATTAATCAAGATTTTACAGGAAAAGCAAGTTAACAAGTAAATGCATAGAGATAAAGGCTAATGGCTACTAGGGAAAGGGGGTGTCATGAGTAGTTTGCAGGTCAGTGCTTTGTTCAAAAGGGTTCAGGAAGGATTATGCAGAGACAGTCAGTCTGGGTGTGTTTTGGCTCCCCAAAGTTCACCAAAAGTTTAGACCCAACATTCCTCCATTTGTAGCTTTGAGATAACTATTAATCAAAAAGCTACACCCTATTTTAAGATCTCAAGGGCCGCTTGGCAATTTTAGCCTGGGCCAATTTGAAGAGAGTAAGGCTTTTAGCTGAAGTGGGAAAAGAATAAACTGACTTACATGAGTTTATGAGGGAGGGGACACACTGAATACAGCAACACAGTATTATAAGGACTACTATGGCCCCAACAACACCCACCAAGAGTTTTTTTTTTTTAACCCACCCAAATCCGGGCAGCCAATTTCATAAGGCTCCCCACCAATTATAAGGTGGCTGGCCAGAGGAGTAGTTTTTAGCCATTTCCCTTAGGTGTTTGGTACGTTGAAAAGTGTTAGAGTAGGTGTCATTTACAAAAACACAGCATTCTTCATAAGCAGAAAATAAACTAAAAAAGCATAAAAAAAACATACAGTTGTCAGAATAAAGGGTCCTCTCATTTTTTTTCGAGTCAATTTAAGTCTAATGTCTGAGAGAGGTAAGCTGGTCCACTGGTCGAAGGCAGTGTCCTCAGTGGTGACAAGAGCTGCTGGTCCGTCACTGTGGTCCACTACGGCTGGCTTGACGTGGGAGTGGTGGATCCAAGATTTGCGTCCTTTCAGGAACACTGCAGTCTGGGTTGTTAAAAGAACCTGGTGGGGTCCAGTAAACCTTGGCTGGAGGGTGTCGTCACGAACGAACTTTTTGGCCCAGACGAAGTCCCCTGGTTGGAACGGGTGGATCTGTTCCTCCAGCGGCACGGTCTGGGAAAACTGCGAGGCTTTCCAAAGGGTACGGAGGCGAGCCTGTAGGGAGAGAAACTGACACGCGGTTAAATGATCCCCTCCCAATAGTGAAACATCAGCACGTGGTAGCGCCCCGCCTTTGAAAGGGGGGTTGTTCATAGAGCAGTTCAAAGGGGGATAATCCCAATGCGCGGGTTGAGCGAGTACGAAGGTGAAACAGGACCAAGGGAAGTACCTGAGGCCACTTTAATCCTGTTTCCTGACAGTATTTAGCCAATGTAAACTTAAGTTTCCTATTCATACGCTCAACTTTCCCGCTAGACTGGGGGTGGTAGGGTGTATGAAAGGAGTGTGAAATGCCCAGTCCTTGTTCTAAACGGCCAAGGACATGACCAGTAAAGTGAGGTCCGCGATCTGAGTCGAGCACAAGAGGGATGCCAAAACGGGGTACAATGTCTCTAAGGAGAATCTTTGCCACTGTGGCAGCAGTACAATTAGCAGTAGGAAAAGCTTCGACCCAGGAAGTCAGAGGGCAAACCAAAACAAGGAGGTGCTTTTTCCCAAAAGCCTTTGGCATATCTGCAAAGTCAATTTGAAGATGTTGAAATGGAGCAGCAGGCGGAGGTCTTCCACCCTTAATTTTGTTAAGAGGTGGAGCAGGTTCATTACGCTGACATGTGCTGCATGCTTTCACTATTGATAGGCAATAGGGTTGAATGCCTGGAGCATACCAAAAGCGAGCGATGGTGTTCACGAGGGCGTGCGTGCCGTAGTGACCCCCTTTATCATGGTGCCAGCGAACTGCCACGGGGTATGTGGAGCGAGGGAGGCAGGCTCGGCCATCTGGCATAAGCCAGGTCCCTTTGACCAGAGTGGCCCCGAGGCTCTCCCACGATTGTAGTTCAGCAGCGGGTACTGGTACGGGGTGCGGTGGAGTAAAGGAGGAGGCTGCAATAGCCAATGTGGGCATGGCTAAAGGTAAAGTGGCAGCCTTCTTAGCGGAGGCATCAGCCAGGGCATTTCCACGGGTAACGGGGCTACTATCTTTAGTATGGGCCCGGCAGTGAACTACAGCCAGGACAGAGGGTTTTTGGAGGGCGTCCAAAAGCTTGTGGATGAGGGGGAGGTGCTGAATGGGTTTACCGGCAGCTGTCTGGAAACCTCGAAACTTCCAGAGGTGGATATGACAATGCACAACTCCAAAAGCATATTTGCTATCAGTAAAAATGGTAACGGTCTTACCAGCGGCCAACTGGCAAGCTCGGGCCAGGGCATAGAGTTCAGCGGCTTGGGCTCCCCAGTTGCCTGGCAGTGAGGCGGCCTCTTGAATGTCCCATTTAGAGGTGACAGAATAACCAGTGAAACGCTTGCCATCAACATAGAAGGAGCTTCCGTCCGAGAAGAGGATGCAATCGGGGTTGTCCAGTGGCACGTCAAACAGGTTGTCTCTTATCTGTAAGATGCTGTAAACAACTTCCACACAGTCGTGCTGATCCTGGAGGACTGGCAGGTCAGGAAGCAAGGTAGCTGGATTAAGGGGTCCACACCTTTCAAAAATTAGGTTAGTGTCTTCTAAGAGTTCGGCCTCTAGCTGTTGCTGACGATGGGCCGAAAAGACTTGGGTTGTGCCCCTACGCAGAAGGGCTGACAAGGCATGAGAGGTCCAAACCGTGGTAAAATGACCCAGGGTTAGGCTCTTTGCCTTTGTGATCAGCAGGGCAGCTGCTGCCAGAGTCCGGGTGCAGGATGGGGTTCCCTGAGCGACAGGGTCGATTTGCTGAGAGTAAAAAGCAAGCGAGAAATGGTGGGGCCCGCTCAGCTGGGTAAGGACACCACTAGCAATTCCGCCCCTCTCGTGGACAAAAAGGTGAAAGGGTTTGCTGTAATTGGGGGGGCGGAGAGACATGGAGGAGGCCACACTGTCCTTGAGTAACTGAAAGGCTTGAATAGTGTCCGGGGACCACTGCAAAGGGTCAGGAGCAAGGTTAGCAGTGAGTCGGTGGAGCGGTTTGCTTAACTCCCCGCAGGACGGCAACCAGGGGCGACAGAAGCCAATTAATCCTAAGAAACCTCGAAGTTGTTTCTTGGTGTTCGGTAGAGGGCAGTTTTGAATAGTCTTTATGCGGGCTGGGTCCATCTGTCTTCCCTCTGGGGTTAACAGGAAGCCCAGATATCGGACCTTTTGTGAGACCCACTGAATCTTTTTAGGGTCTACCTTGTGGCCTCTGGTGTGTAGGTATAATAAAAGTGCCTTACCATCGATGTGGAGGGCAGCTTCTTCACGATTACCTAATAGGATGTCATCTACGTATAGGACCAATGTGGATCCCTGCGGACTGGTGAAACCTTCCAAGTCGTGGCGGAGGCACTGGCTGAAAATCGTGGGGCTGTCTCTGTAGCCTTGAGGAAGTCGTTGCCAGACATAACTTTGTCCCTCCCAGGTGAAACCAAAGAGATACTGAGAGTCTGGGTGCACAGGAATGCTGAAAAAAGCTGATTTTAAGTCAATAACAGTGAACCACTCAGCATCCCAGGGGATTTGGCTGATGATAGTAGCTGGGTCAGGAACTACTGCATGAAGAGGGACCACATACTGATTAACAACTCGTAGATCCTGTACAAAGCGCCAACGAACAGGGTCTCCGTCCTTTTTAGGAGGCTTTTTGACAGGCAGTATAGGGGTGTTACAGGGAGTGCGCTGAGGGCGG
The DNA here is from genome assembly GCF_025201925.1 of Gopherus flavomarginatus. Lineage (NCBI taxonomy): Eukaryota > Metazoa > Chordata > Testudines > Testudinidae > Gopherus > Gopherus flavomarginatus. Next base: position 54,245,030 of record NC_066624.1, read on the forward strand.
ACTAGCTTTTGTGCAATGAATCCCTCGATAATGGGGCGGATGCCCTCCCGGGCTTCCAGCGACAGGGGGTATTGAGGGACTGACGGGGGGGTTAAGGAAGGCTTCACCTGAATCCTTACGGGCTCTGCCGAAAGGAGCAGGCCAACATCAGTGTCAGAAATTCCCCAGAGGGTTGAAGGCAAGTCAGTGAGGTCAGGGGAGAGAGAGGGGGGTGTTTCCCAATTACCCTGAGTAGGGGCCGAATCTCCTAACACTGTCATCAATAATCCTACCCCTTCAGGAGTGCAGGTTAAAGTAGCCTCAAGCTTACAGAGTAAATCCCGGCCCATCAAAGGGATCGGACAAGCTGGGGAAAAAAGAAAATGGTGAGGAAAACATTTATCAGCATAAATAACATTCAAAGGCAAAGTGAGTCCCAGAGACTGTGGGTTGCCCTCCACCCCAGTCGCAGTTTTAACCTCAGAGGATAGCCAGGGAGAGGGGACATGATTTAAAAGAGAGAAAGTAGCCCCAGTATCAATGAGGAAAGAGACAGGCAGTCCCTGGACTGAAAGGGTTAAACGAGGCTCTTTGCTGGGAGGGGAGAAAGTGAGAAAGGAGCCGGCTAAAGACATTAAGGAAATAAGACCATCACATTGTTTGTCTTCGCCCCCGGGGTACCGTCATTGAGGAGGCTGAGTTTGCTGCGGCTGCTGCTGTTTCCCGTAGTTGATCCAGGCCTGGGGAATGGGCTGAGCTGGTGGTGCAGCTGTAAAGGCATCTCTCTAACTATACTTTTATTACTCGCAAGAGATTTGACGGGGACATCCTCTGGGCTATCCTCGGGGGGGGCATGCACCCTGCTGTATCTGTTTGGACATTAGCCTAGTAACTACTCCTCCCGAGGTTTGCCCCTCCATTTCCTCCTCATCCTTCTGCAGAAATTCCAATTTGGGATTCTGCAGATTCCCCTCTGCTACATGGAGAGAGTCCCCCTGCGGAGGAATAGGGGCAGGTGCAGAGGGGACCAGCTGACGAGTCAAAACACGCCGTGGTTTACACCCTTCATCGAAATAACCTGGAGGGGGTTCACTCTCGGGAGAGTACCTGACTGCCATAATTTTTAAAGATTTCCACAGCTCTGCTGCTGTGTTCCAACAAAGCCAGTAACATAACTGTCCCGGATGGTCTTTTTCGATCTGGCTCTTTACTCCTCTTAAGGCAGCCTGTTCGAAAGAGCCATACAAAGGCCACCTCATCTCCGGGTCGGCCAATACCGCGGTATACCCAGTCCAATTCCTTACACATAGTGTGTACAACTTCTTCCTAGACATTCCTGTCTGTACTGGGAGTTTCCCTTCGTTCCATAACTTATTTACAATCCCCAACGGACCCTCAAGAGGCACGCTAGTCCCTTGACCCATGGCGTCTGACAGGAGCCCTCCAACTGGCGTTTACCCTGCTGTCCAATACACGACCCCTCAATATTGAATTGGCTGGGAGAAATCTCCTGTGGCGCCTTGCCAATTCATATATGAGTGGTCTGACCACTGGACAGAGGTACCGCACCAGAAGGAATCCCGGACGAGCCCCCAAATTGTTAGGTAATAAAGCAAGTCCTCACTCACCTCTCCAGCACCCGAGTTCGTGCGGAGTTGGTATGGGGCACACAATTCTGTCAGAGACCAGACACCAATGCGTTGATCAACGGGCTCACACTATCCTTAGCTCTAAAAAGCTTTAGATTAAGTGTGGCCCCTTTATTAGGGGTGAGCATCAATATTTATACACAGAAGTAAACAAAGTGATTAACAAAAGATAATGGTCATGCATAATTAATCAAGATTTTACAGGAAAAGCAAGTTAACAAGTAAATGCATAGAGATAAAGGCTAATGGCTACTAGGGAAAGGGGGTGTCATGAGTAGTTTGCAGGTCAGTGCTTTGTTCAAAAGGGTTCAGGAAGGATTATGCAGAGACAGTCAGTCTGGGTGTGTTTTGGCTCCCCAAAGTTCACCAAAAGTTTAGACCCAACAGAGGGGCCCCCTGAGAAGGGCTGTCTCACTGAAAGGGGCACCCCACTATGGACCGCACAGGGCCACAAGTGGGCATGATCTGTGAGTCCGTGACACCAAAAAACCCTTCTCCTGTGAGACGGGGATCAAGCTGTGAGAAGTGGACAGGCCATGGTGATTCTGACCTCAGCCTCCAGCCCCAATTCATGGGAATTCCTGAACCAAACATGAAGGAGTCTATGACTTGGAAGGGTGGTGGGTTGCCACCCTGTGAGGAACCCCTTCCTCCCTGATAGCACACTCTGCCAGATGGGGGGGCAGATTCCTCTCCATAGCCTGGGGCCTGGGCACATCATCCATCATTTCCCAGAACTCAGCACATGTTGGAACACTTAGCAAATATTTTGCAAGGGTCACAGCACACCCTTTGCATTGCCCTGCTGAGGTACAAAGCAATACTGCTCCCTTCCTCTCCTTCTGCACCAGATCTTTCACTTTCTTCCTGCACAGGGTGTGAGATAGGAATCTTATCTGGGTGACCCTTCTGCCAAGTGGAGCAAGCAGCAACCAGGACCAGATTCAGTATCTAGGGGTTCCTTTTCAACAATACAAGACAGAACCAGCTAGAGCCTCCACCCAATAATCTGGGAAAATTACACACCACCCCTGGGTGCCTCTGAGAGGCAACACTTCTCCTCCCCCAAGCACAGAGTCTGAGTGTAGAAAAGAAACTTTTAATGAGAGGAGGAAAGTCACCCAACATTAATTAGGGAAAATGTCACAAGCAGGATTCATAATCATAAAACTCTGAGCAGGATACCCACCCCAGAGTACATGGGGCAGAGTCTTCTGCCTCATGTTCTTGAGTCCTACAACCAGAAGTTGCTTTAATGTGCCCCCCTCTGCTCCCTCACCCTGCCCCATTCACAGTGGTTGTCCTTGGTCAGTGAGGACAGGGCTTCAGAGGTGCATCCGTGTGAGTTCACCTCCCACCCGGGGAAGAAAACACTTAGCTTGCTCTGCCATCTGAGAACTTGCTCTGACTGGCCCCCCCCCCCAGCTGCAGTTCCTTGCTACCCTGCCAACTGATGTTCTTCACCACCTGGCCATCCTGCCAGTCACTCCCATTAGCTTGCCACTTTCACCAGCCACCCATTAGTTACCTTCTACTATCACCTGCCTCTCTGCAAGTCAGTCTCTTAGTAATTTTTAGCTCTCAACTGATTGGGTAGAAACACTGCCCCACCACAAGTGACATCAACTTGAAACACTGCCCCACCACAAGTGACATCAACTCAAAACACTACCCCACCACAAGTGACATCAACTCTTATTAATTACTTAACATAACAAAAAGATCCTAATGAGAACTATTTAACTTTACCCTTGAACAGTAGGAAGGAACAGGACAAACCAGACCAGGGAGGTCCACACCACCTCACTAGAACATCTATCTCCAACACTCTTACTTTCACAGAGAGCTGGCATTCAAGCCCCTGGCTTAATGAGATCCTTTCGGCTGAAGGTGACCCCCTCATTTGGGACAGTTTAAGCACAGTTCTACTCCCCTTTATTCATACAATAAAGACAACAGCATAGATAAAAACATTTCACTACCCCTGCATTCAGTAAAAGTGATTTCTAACCCAACGCCAGCCAAAGTTTCTTACTTTGAGCAACACACTGCTCTACTTATCTCATGGATATCTTAGCAGAGTAGGTGTGTTCATGTAAATACAGTTTGCTCCTGAAGTGTGTCCCCGTCCCAGACTATCAGAAGAGAGTTCATTCAGACCCTGCTTACATCTGGAAGGACCTGTCAGCACAGCAGCTGGGGTCAGAGTCCACTTGTGAAGGGACCCCATACATTCCCCTTGTGCAGTGAGTCGCTCCCATGTGCTATGTATACTGAGGGGAGAAGAGATCTCCAGAGCAGATTCTCCCACAGCTGAATTTATGCAGGCATGAACACTTGTTGCTTTTCAGAGCTGATTAATACAGGAAACTGGCTTTTTTGGGGTCCTTATTGTTCTGCTTTTCTGAAAACTCTTCTCCTTTGCAACCCAGCAGCTCATCTCTCGCCTCCCCATTCTGTTAATCAGAGACTTTGGTGACTCCAGTACCCATTCTTCCTCCTCATGGGACCTGCCATGTATATGAAACCAGTTCAGAACAAACTCCACCATCTCAGGGCATTACACGAAGTCATGAGATGTCTCCCATGTATTGCACGGGGGATTCATCCATTGATGTTCCTGGCACTCATATGCCCCCCACTCACTGTAGTGTATGACTGTGAACATTTCCCTCTAAGCCTTCAGTATCTGCCCCAGTGTGCCCCATGGGTACCAGGGATGCAGCACATTACAGAAAAAGGTCACCTTAATAAGAAATAAACCATGGAACTGAGATAACATTTGCTAAAGTTCTGTACTCAGTCACCTGTGGCATGTTGCATTCTGTTTCCCCTCCCCCCATTTGTATGGTATCTATCTGGAGCATAAACTTTTACAGGCAGGTACACTCAGTCTACCTGGCATGCTCAAACAAATAAGAGACATCAATAATCTATGAGGTCTCTTGAGTCAGCATAGCAGCTCTTAGCTTGGTTATCCTGCCCAGGGTATAACAGAGGAGCAGAATAGGAGAGCGCATTTTGGAGTGCCACATTTCCCAATAAACTTAAAGCCCTCCTGTTTGGTTTGGTTTCCTCTGGTAGTTTCAAGATGAATGTTATAGATCAGTGGTTCTCAAACTAGGGCCACTGCTTGTTCAGGGAAAGCCTCTGGCGGGCCGGGCTGCTTTGTTTACCTGCTGCGCCTGCAGGTTCAGCCAATCGCAGCTCCCACTGGCTGCAGTTCGCCGCTCCAGGCCAATGGGGGCTGCAGGAAGGGCAGCCAGCATGTCCCTTGGCCTGCACCGCTTCCTGCAGCCCCCTTTGGCCTGGAGCGGCGAACCACAGCCAGTGGGAGCTGTGATCGGCCGAACCTGCAAACACGGCAGGTAATCAAATCAGATCGGCCCACCAGGGGCTTTCCCTGAACAAGCGGAGGCCCTAGTTTGAGAACCACTGTTATAGATCTTGCCTGCTGAGGACACATTGTTCCCATCTCAGTCTGAAGGGTGCATGTCTTGGGAATTGTGAGAATAGGCCCTACAAATTTACCCTCATCATGAGTTTAAGTGTAAGGAGTAAGTGCACAGTCCCAAAATGTCATCGTGAGCTATATGCAGGGTCTCTGTAGCTATGTTGGTCCCAGGATAGTGAAGAGACAAGATGGATGAGTTAATATCTTTTATTGGACCAACCGCTGCTGGTGAAATAGACAAGCTTTCAAGTTTACACAGAGCTAAAGAAGAAATGTGTACAGCTCATAAGCTCCTCTCTTTCTCACCAACAGAGGCTGATCCAATAAAATACATCACAATAATCTATGACAACAAATATGGATGGTGACAGGTGCAAGAAAACCAGACAGAAAAAGCAGGATTAGTCTAGCCAAGAAGGCTACATTGATATAATCCAAGGACTCTTGAAATTATGTTTAGTAAAAACAGAAGACGTGGAACCAGAACTTAATAGACCAAAACTGGTGGACAAATTAATGAGGGAGATGAACTATGACACATCTACTGTTCCCCTTTTTGAGTTCCTTAAAAAGAGACTTTGAAAAAAGCCATTCAATCAGATCAGTTCAGTTCAGCTCCCACTCTCATCTCCAATCCCACCTTGCATCTCAGCTGATCCCCTGCCCTGCCAGCACTGCCCCTAAGCTAAACTCATTCGAAGGACTTTCTCCCTAAGAGGAAGGCTGGCTGGCCTTAATTTTTCTCAAGGAACTTTGTTTTAACCTGTAAGTGCTGATAGTTATCACATCATCATAACAACCAGCCCTCAGCCCATCAATGGGGATAGCTAAATTGCCAGCCCTACAGAGGCAGGTCAGATCCTGTATTGTTTTCCCTTCTCTTGTTGTGTTATTTTCTTCCCTGTGCCTTTCTTTCCTCATGTCAACAATATTGTATTCACCCAAGCCTGGTTGGTCTAAGAAAAGATCCAATCAGAGGACATCCCTGACCAGATTGTAAACCAGGGTCCAAGCAGCAGGTGGCATGGTCGTCTTGCCAACCATAGCATCCATGCGTAACTATCCAGTGACCTAAAAACATCAACCAAACCTGTATCTCACCCATCTTCTCTACCCAGTCTCTCCTCCACCATGGGTCTGTGTGTTTGTTAAGAACAGGGTAAGTAAATGCCCTCCACATATCAGGACTGAGAGTAAAATTAACCCTTTCCTTTTCATCAAAAAAAAAGGGTGTTCTGAAAATAAGGGCTTGGCTACACTTGCAGATGTAGAGCACCGGGAGTTAAACCAGCCCTTGGAGACCACAGCAGGGAAAGCACTGCAGTGTGGTCACACTGTCAGCTGCAAGCGCAGTGGCGTGGCCATATTTGCAGCACTTGCAGGGGCATTCAGAGCAGTGTATTATGGGCAGCTATTCCACAGAGCACCTCTTCCCATTCTGGTGCTGAGGCTTGTGGAAAGGGGACAGGAGGGCGTGGGGCATCCTGGGTTCTGGCCCAATGCCCTGTGATGCATCACTTCACATCCCAGCAATCCCTGTGCTTCTGTCCACATTTGGCACCATATTTCAATGCTTTTTGTACTGTGTACTTTCTCTTTCCTTTCGGTCTGTGGGAATGGATCTCGAACTGCTGAGGAATATGCTGATGGGTCTTGCCAGCATGCCACGAATTGCAGTTGAGCTACTTCTTAAGCTACAAACTGACAGTGAGAAGTCCGATGATGATGTAGACATGCATAATGCATACAACACGAGATTGCTTGTGGCGTTCATGGACATACTTACCACAGTGGAACGCCACTTTGGGGCTCGGGAAACAAGCACTGAGTGGTGGGATCATATAGTCATGCAAGTCTGGGATGACGACCAGTGGCAGCAGAACTTTCTGATGAGGAATGCCACTTTTAAGGGACTGTGTGCTGAGCTTTCCCACACCCTGCACCACAAGAGCATGAGACTGAGAGCTGCCCTGCTGGTGGAGAAGCACATGGTAATTGCAATATGGAAGCTGGCTACTGGAATTGGTCACTAATCAGTTCGGAGTGGACAAGTCTACCGTTGGACTCATCTTGATGAAGTGTGCAGGGCTATTAATAGCAGCCTGCTCACAAGAACCATGACTCTGGGCAACATACATGACATTGTGGCTGGCTTTGCACAAATGGTTTTCCCTAACTGCAGAGGGGCAATAGATGGTATGCATATTCCAATTCTGGCACCAGACCACCTGGCCTTCAAGTACATAAATCAGAAGTGATATTTCTCAATGGTTCTCTAGGTGTTTGTGGATCACCATGGGTATTTCACAGACATTAACGCAGGCTGGTCTGGAAAGGTGTGTGACGCACACATCTTTTGGATCACAGGCCTGTTCAGGAAGCTGCAGCAGGGACTTTCTTCCCAGACCAGAAGATCACTGTAGGGGAAGTCTAAATGCCCATTGTGATTCTTGGAGACCCCACCTACCCTTTAATGCCATGGTTCATGAAACCATACACAGAGAACCTTGACAGCAGCAAGAAGGGGTTCAACAACAGGCTGAGTCAGTGCAGAATGACTGTTGAGTGTGCTTTTGGCCATTTAAAGGGCCACTGGTACTATCTGTATGGGAAGCTGGACCTGGCTGATGACAAAATGTCTATGGTTATAGCCACATGCTGTACCCTCCGTAACATTTGTGAAGGGAAGGGTGAAAGCTTCACTCAGGCATGGACCACTGAAGTTCAACACCTGGAGGCTGAATTTGAACAGGCAGAGACCAGGGCTATTAGAGGGACTCAGCATGGGGCCTTAAGGATTAGGGATGCCAATTCAATGCTGAAAGCCACCGGTAATATTTGGTGCCCTGCACGGGAGTGAAGTGCAGTGATTCCAATGTTAGTAGGAATCTGTGTTTGCTACATATGATGTGCTGACTAGAAGTGCCTGTTGCTTTCCTGGGCTATGCTATCTTTTACTTAATGCAATAAAGAATGTTTCCAAAATCAAAATATTAATTTATTGAAAAGAAACACAACTGCTTGAGAAACACACATGGCATGACACATCTGTGCTGTGTGGGAGGAGGGAAGGGGGCGAGGTGAGGAATGGAACAATCACAGATTTGCATATGTCCTATTATCATATTTAGCCTTCCTATCTGGAATGCCGTGCAATGATTGCTGCACTTCAGGTGGGCTAAAATGCATGGTGATGGGGGTTGAGTGCAGTGGGTAAGGGTCATATTTTGCAGCACTGGGCGGTGAAGCTAAAGGTGTTGGAGGCAGCTGGTGGCGATAAGAAACCAGATGTTGGGGAAAGTGGGTTGGCGATGACATGGGGGCACAAGAGAAAGAGTTTTGGGACACGGGCTGCAGAGGTGGCTGACACAGATCTGCTCCGTATGTAGTGCTATGAGCTTGGTGCTACATAGTGCTTAGGAGCCGCTCTGTGGTTAGTTGCCGGCTATCCACATTCTCCTGGTGGACCCACCTTTTGGTCTGCCGCCACTCCTGTACTTTTGTATTTTCAGTAAGGGACTGCTGCATGACTTCATGCAGAAGGTCCTCCTTGCTTCTTCACGGTCACTTCCTGAGTCTGTACAGCCTTTCAGCTGTTGATATCCAGGAGAGCTGGGATCTCAAGGTTGCATCTGTAAAGCCAAATTCAACACTTAACAGAAGCAGCATTGTTCACACTAGACAGGGTAATGATTGGGCCAAACTTAAAGGCAAGTATAGTGTACACAATAGCAGAAAGCAATGGTCCTAAAGCAAGCACACATAACCCACAAGAGCCCCAAAATGGTGAGTAAGCACAGGGGCAAGGGGGACTGATTGTTTCAGGTCCATACTGTCCTCTAGGATCCTGTGCCTTGGGGCAAGCCAACAGCTGCAGCAGGAACCTGTACTCAACACTGCCCCACATTTTCCACAGGATGGGTTCACCCTGGAAGATCTCTTGCTGCTGAGGGTGACCCTGGGAAGCAGGGGCAGGTTTTCTGCAACAATGCAGCTTCTGCCCTGGCCTTTATGCAGCTTGCCTGTGTGCAGCAATGGTCCCCCCACCCCTCACAGCACATATGTTAGCCTTAATGGGAGAAGGAGAACAGTAGCTCTGCCAAGAAACCTGCGCAAGCGGATTGCCCAGCTTCTGCACGAGACCTTCGATGAGATCACTGAGACCGATTACCTAATGTGAGAGAGTACATCAATGCCTTATTCCGTATCTAGGCATTCATGCAGCTCTAACCCTTCTTTCTGCAACCCTCCTTGCCTCAAGAGCCCACACTGAACAACTACCTTCCCAAAATAAAAGCCACTCACTGGGCACTTCCTCTGCTGTTTGTTCTTCCACAAGCACCATCTGCTGCAACTGGATACCTTCCTCCTGGCTTGAAAACAGCTCCTGGCTGCATGCATCTAGGGATGCCAGGCTGTCCTCTGGCTCTGGGCCCCCCTCCTCCTCAGCACCCTCACTCCCACTTTCCTTCTCCTGCCTTGTTGCACTCTGGGCTGCCACGGACTCTGAAGTGTCCATGGTGCTCTTCGGAGTGGAGGTGGGGTCGCCCCGAAGCATCTCGTCCAGCTCTTTGTAGAACAGGCAGGGCCTGGGGGAAGCACCAGAGCAGTGGTTTGCCTCCTTCACTTTGTGGCAGGTGTTCCACAGCTCCTTCACTTTAACCCTGCACTGCAGAGTGCCCAGGTCATGGCCCCTTTCTATCATGGCCCTTGATACCTGCCTGTAGGTATCGTAATTCCTATGGCTGGAGCGCAGCTGCGACTGGACAGCTTCCTCCCCACAAACACTGATGAGGTCCATTACCTTGCCATTGCTCCATACTGGGGATCACCTGGCGTGTGAAAGCACGGTCACCTGGAAAGATGCGTTGAGAGCATTCCACACCTGGCTGAGCAAACAGAAAATGGACTTTCAAAATTCCCCGAGACTCTAAAGGACGGATCTGACGGTTGGTCACCTGAGGGTGTTATGCAGACAAAACTACATAGGATCTTTTCAGGGGGCAAGACAAAGAGTCCATCATTCATACATACCTCATTCACACATCTAAACTAAACTAATAAGATTACAGCAGGGTTTTGCAAAAATGAAGGTTGCAGCAAGCTTTTACCAAATGGAGTAAGCGTTGTAAAATGGAGTTTGAATTACAATATGGCAAACAGTGAACAGAAGTAGACAAATATGCAAATTAGATACAATTAACTTAGGTTTAAACAGAGATTGGGAATGGCTGGGTCATTACACTAATTGAATCTATTTCCCCATGTTAAGTTCTCCTTACACCTTCTATGGGTCATCTCGATTATCATTCAAAGGTTTTTTTTCTTCTGCTGATGATAGCTCATCTCAATTGATTGGAATCTTACAGTTGGTATGGGTACTTCCACCTTTTCATGTTCTCTGTATGTATAAATATCTTCTGTCTGTGTGTTCCACTCTATGCATCCGAAGAAGTGAGCTGTAGCCCACGAAAGCTTATGCTGAAATAGATGTGTTAGTCTCTAAGGTGCCACAAGTACTCTTGTTCTTTTTTTGAATGGCAAACAGTGAACAGAAGTTACAATACTGAAACAGTGCAAGTCTCAGAATATGTCTACTCTACAAAATTAAGTAGAATTTATAGAAGTCAGTTTTTCAGAAATAGTTTTTATACAGTCGATTGTGTGTGTCCCCACAAAAAATGCTCTAAGTGCATTAAGACGGTGGACTACGTTTGCAGTACTGAGGCTAGTGTCGACTTCCAGAGTGTTGCACTGTGCAAGGGCGGCTCCAGGCACCAGTACTCCAAGCATGTGCCTGGGGCAGCAAGCCACGGGGAACATTCTGCTGGTCGCCGGGAGGGCAGCAGGCAGGTTGCCTTCGTCGGCATGACTGCGGAGGGTCTGCTGCTCCTGCAGCTTCGGCGGACCTCCCACAGGCGTGCTGCCGAATTCGCGGGACCAGGGTCCTCCCGCAGGCAAGTCGTCGAAGGCAGCCTGCCTACAGTGCTTGGGGCGGCAAAATACCTAGAGCCGCCCCTGGCACTGTGGGTAGCTGTGGGTAGCTATCCCACAGTTCCTGCAGCCTCTGCCACCCATTGGAATTCGAGGTTGAGATCCCAATGCCTGATTGGGCAAAAACAGTGTCGCAGGTGATTCTGGGTACATGTCGTCAGGTCCCCTTTCCTCCCTGCCTCCCTCCATGAAAGCAATGGCAGACAATAATTTCATGCCTTTTTTCCTGGGTCATCTATGCAGACGCTGTGATGAAGTGGGACTGTTCTTAATGTTTCCTCCGAATACTGTGTGGGTGTCTCAGTTTCCCCTATGCATTTCTTAAGTCTCCAGTGTGCATAAATGGCCAGCAATCTGTCTCCTAGCAACAAATGACCAGGGCCTTTCCCCCCTTGCAAGGAGACAGCTAAAGGTGAACAAAGAGATCAGGTGACCTCCTGGCCCGGGAAAGAGACAAAGGCCGGAAAGGAGGGGCTGGAGGGGGTTTCAGTTTGGGAGATGGCTGGGAAAGGTGAGTGAGAGCAGACAGGGTTGTCTGGCTCGCTGGGCCCCAGAATGGACCTGGCTGAGGGGCCCTGTTCTCTGTACCTACAAGCTCTGTTTTAGACCATGTTCCTGTCATCTAATAAACCTCTGTTTTACTGGCTGGCTAAGAGTCAAGTCTGACTGTGAAGTGGCAGTGCCTGCAGGACCCTATGGCTTCCCCAGGACCTACCTGGGCAGACTCGCTGTGGGAACCACATGGAGGGGAATATGCTGAATGCTCCAAGGTCAGACCCAGGAAGGTGAAGCCGTGTGTGCTTCTTGACCTGAAGACAGTCTGCTCCAAGGAAGAGGAGGCTCCCCAAAGTCCTGACTGGCTTTGTGGGGAGCAGTTCCAGAGCATCGCTCAGGGACTCCCTAACAGACGCCATACCATGGCAAGCATGGAGCCCACACAGCTGACCATCACTGTAAGTCTCCTGGGTGCTGGCAGACGTGGGATTGCATTGCTACACAGCAGCAGCTCTTCCCCTTTTGGCAGCAGAGGGTGCATTACAACTGGTCATCGTTGTCATCGTCCCGGGTGCTCTTTTAACTGATCTAGGTGAGATCAGTCAGGGGCGCCTGGGTAGACAGGGAAGCAACTCAGCCAGGTCATTCCTATCTTCTGCCAAGCACCTAGGACATGATGATGGCTAGCAGTCAAACTGCACTGTCTGCTGCCAGCTTAAGGATGTAAAAGATAGATGGAGTGGATAAAAACAAAAAATAGATTAGTTTTGTATTCATTTGCTTCCTCACGCCCTCCCTCTGTGAAATCAACACCAGGATTTTGAGTTCAATCCTTGAAGGGGCCATTCTGTGTGACAGTTGTTTGTGTTTCTCCTTGATGCAAAGCCACCCACTTTGTGGATTTTAATTCCCTGTAAGCCATGTCGTCAGTCACCCCTTCCTCTGTCAGAGCAGACAATCGTTTCGTGCCTTTTTTCAGTGCAGATGCCATAGCACTGGGATCATGGAGCCCGCTCAGATCACCATGGCAATTATGAGCACTGTAAACACCATGTGCATTATCCTGGAGTATATGCAGAACCAGAACCTGCTAAAGCAAAGCCAGGCGAGGAGGCAATGGCAGCACAGTGACGAGAGTGATGAGGACATAGACCTGGACACAGACTTCTCACAAAGTACGGGCCCCGTAATGTGCACATCATGGTGTTAAAGGGGCAGGTTCATGCTGTGGAACGCCAATTCTGGGCCCGGGAAATAAGCACAGACTGGTGGGACCACATAGTGTTGCAGGTCTGGGATGATTCCCAGTGGCTGTGAAACTTTCAGATGCGTAAGGGCACTTCCATGGAACTTTGTGACTTGCTTTCCCCTGCCCTGAAGCATCAGAATACCAAGATGAGAGCAGCCCTCACAATTGAGAGGTAAGTGGTGATAACCCTGTGGAAGCTTGCAACGCCAGACAGCTACCAGGACCATATGCTGCCATGCTTTGTTATGCACTGATTCCCAACTATGTGCTACTGGCCTGGCATGGTAAAGTGTCCTACCATGACAGATGGAATAAGGCCGCCCTCCCCAGAAACCTTTTGCAAAGGCTTTGGTAGTACATCCAGGAGAGCTTTATGGAGATTTCCGCTCCATCCCCAGACACGTTAACAGACTTTTCCAGTAGCTGTACTGGCCGAGAATGCCAGGGGAAATTAATCATTAAACCCGCTTGCTTTTAAACCATGTGTAATATTTACAAAGGTACACTCACCAGAGGTCCCTTCTCTGCCTTCAGGGTCCGGGAGCACGCCTTGGGTGGGTTCAGGTGTTACTGGCTCCAGGTCCAGGGTGAGAAACATATCTTGGCTGTTGGGGAAACCAGTTTCTCCGCTTCCTTGCTGTGAGCTATCTTCAATCTCTTCATCATCATCTTCCTCATCCCCAAAACCCGCTTCCGTGTTGCGTGATTGTCCATTGATGGAGTCAAAGCACAGGCTTGGGTAGTGGTGGCTGCACCTCCTAGCATGGCATGCAGCTCATCATAGAAGCGGCATGTTCGGGGCTCTGATCCAGGGCAGCCGTTTGCCTCTCTGTTTTTTTGGTAGGCTTGCCTGAGTTCCTTAATTTTCACGCAGCACTGCTTTGCGTCCCTGTTATGGCCTCTGTCCTTAATGCCCTTTGAGACTTTTTCTAATGTTTTGGCATTTCGTTTACTGGAACGGAGTTCAGCTAGCACAGATTCGTCTTCTCATATGGCAAGCAGATCCCATACCTCCTGTTTGGTCCATGCTAGAGCTCTTTTGAGATCCCGGGACTCCATCATGGTTACCTCTGCTGATGAGATCTGCACTCACCTGTACCTTGCCATGCTGGCCAAATAGGAAATGAGATTCAAAAGTTCACAGGCCTTTTCCTGTCTACCTGGTCAGTGCACCTGAGTTGAGAGCGCTGTCCAGAGTGGTCACAATGGAGCACTCTGGGATAGCTCGCGGAGGCCAATACTGTCGAATTGCATCCACACTACCTTAAATTCTACCCAGCAAGGCCAGTTTCAGCACTAATCCTCTTGTCGGAGGTGGAGTAAAGAAATCAATTTAAAGAGCCCTTTAAGTAAAAAAAAATGGCTTCGTCATGTGGATGGGTCCAGGCTTAAATCGAGGTAAAGCTTCTAAATTTGACCTAATATCGTAGTGTAGACCAGGTCCCAGTGATTTAGGCAGGAATTGGATCGACAGTGAAACTTACAAGGGCAACTGGCTGAATAGCTGTGGCTGTTAACAAGCATCTTAATTGTCAATTAGCCAGTTATTGGGGTAACCGGTTTTATGAATAAATGTTATTTCATTCATAAAACTTTACTTATGAAGTTACATTAATAAAATGAACAATTAAAAACAATTTCATTCATCAGTTCTACAAGGGCAGGGGAGTAGACTTCAAAGTGATAACCAGAGTGGCTAGAACAGGCATTGTGGGACACTGCCTGGAGGCTGATCGGAGCGATTAATAGATCAGGGCATCCAAACTGTCACTGTGGCGCTCCAGCTGGGGCACAGCAAGAGCTATGTTTTTTGTGGAGGTGGATTACCAGGGGTACCCCAGTCGCGGAGTCTGGGTGCTCTACATGCCTTGCCAGTGTGCACAACTTAGGAGTCAGGGTGCCCGGGGCTGATTTAATGCACTCCAACTTGCAAGTGTAGACAAGACCTAAGAGAGACTGATATTTTGCCTTCAAAATTGCACACAGACAATCCAGGAATTTTTTGGAAAGTGTAGGGGACAATTTCCTGGTCCAAGTGCTGGAGGAACCAACTAGGGGCAGAGCTCTTCTTGACCTGCTGCTCACAAACTGAGAAGAATTAGTAGGGGAAGCAAAAGTCGATGGGAACCTGGGAGGCAGTGACCATGAGATGGTCGAGTTCAGGATCCTGACACAAGGAAGAAAGGAGAGCAGCAGGATACAGACCCTGGACTTCAGAAAAGCAGACTTTGACTCCCTCAGGGAATTGATGGGCAGAATGCCCTGGGAGAATAACATGAGGGGGAAAGGAGTCCAGGACAGCTGACTGTATTTTAAAGAATCCTTATGGAGGTTGCAGGAACAAACCATCCCAATGTGTAGAAAGAATAGTAAATATGGCAGGTGACCCGCTTGGCTTAACAGTGAAATCCTTGCCAATCTTAAACACAAAACAGAAGCTTACAAGAAGTGGAAGATTGGACAAATGACCAGGGAAGAGTATAAAAATATTGCTCAGGCATGCAGGAGTGAAATCAGGAAGGCCAAATCACACTTGAAGTTGCCGCTAGCAAGAGATGTTAAGAGTAACAAGAAGGGTTTCTTCAGGTATATTAGCAACAAGAAGAAGGTCAAGGAAAGTGTGGGCCCCTTACTGAAAGAAGGAGGCAACCTCGTGACAGAGGATGTGGAAAAAGCTAATGTACTCAATGCTTTTTTTGCCTCTGTCTTCACGAACAAGGTCAGCTCCCAGACTACTGCACTGGGCAGCACAGTATGGGGAGCAGGTGACCAGCCCTCTGTGGAGAAAGAAGTGGTTCAGGACTATTTAGAAAAGCTGGACGAGCACAAGTCCATGGGGCTGGATGCACTGCATCTGAGGGTGCTAGAGGAGTTGACAGATGTGATTGCAGAGCCATTGGCCATTATCTTTGAAAACTCATGGTGATCAGGGGAGGTCCTGGATGACTGGAAAAAGGCTAATGTAGTGCCTGTTTTTAAAAAAGGGAAAAAGGAGGATCCAGGGAACTACAGACCAGTCAGCCTCACCTCAGTCCCTGGAAAAATCATGGAACAGGTCCTCAAGGAATCAATTCTGAAGCACTTGGAGGAGAGGAAAGTGATCAGGAACAGTTGGCATGGATTCACCAAAGTCAAGTCAAGCCTGACTAACCTAATTGCCTTCTATGAGGAGATAACTGGGTCTGTGGATGAGGGGAAAGCAGTGGATGTGTTATTCCTTGACTTTAGCAAAGTTTTTGATATGGTCTCCTACAGCATTCTTGCCAGCAAGTTAAAGGAGTATGGGCTAGATGAATGGACTATAAGGTGGATAGAAAGCTGGCTAGATCATCAGGTTGAATGGGTAGTGATCAATGGCTCCATGTCTAGCTGGCAGCTGGTTTCAAGCGGAGTGCCCCAAGGGTCGGTCCTGGGGCCAGTTTTGTTCAATAACAATGATCTGGCAGATGGTGTGGACTGCACCATCAGCAAGTTTGCAGATGACACTAAACTGGGAGTAGATATGCTGGATGGTAGGAATAGGATATAGAGGGACCTAGACAAATTAGAGGATTGGGCCAAAAGAAATCTGATGAGGTTCAACAAGGACAAATGCAGAGTCCTGCACTTAGGATGGAAGAATTCCATGTACTGCTACAGACTGGGGACCGAATGGCTAGGCAGCAGTTCTGCAAAAAAGGACCTAGGGGTTACAGTGGATGAGAAGCTGGATATGAGTCTACAGTGTGCCCTTGTTGCCAAAAAGGCTAACGGCATTTTGGACTGTATAAGTAAGGGTATTGCCAGCAGATCGAGGGATGTGATCATTCTCCTCTATTTGACATTGGTGAGGCCTCATCTGGAGTACTGTGTCCAGTTTTGGGCCCCACACTACAAGAAGGATGTGGAAACATTGGAAAGAGTCCAGTGGAGGGCAACAAAAGTGATTAGGGGGCTGGAACACATGACTTATGAGGATAGGATGAGAGAACTGGGCTTATTTAGTCTGCAGAAGAGAAGAATGAGGGGGGATTTGATAGCTGCTTTCAATATCTGAAATTGGGTTCCAAAGAGGATGGATCTAGACTGTTCTCAGTGGTAGCAGATGACCGAACAAGGAGTAATGGTCTCAAGTTGCAGTGGGGGAGGTTTAGGTTGGATATTAGGAAAATTTTTTTCACTAGGAGGGTGGTGAAGCACTGGAATGGGTTACCTAGGGAGGTGGTGGAATCTCCTTCCTTAGAGGTTTTTAAGTCAGGCTTGACAAAGCCCTGGCTGGGATGATTTAGTTGGGGATTGGTCCTGGTTTGAGCAGGGGGTTGGACTAGGTGACCTCCTGATGTCCCTTCCAACCCTGATATTCTATGATTCTATGAAGAGGAGAAAGGAAGGCCTGACTGGATTTCTTTGTTCTTTCTTGTATTTAATCAATAATCTTTCAATTTAAATGAATGCTTTGGGATGTCTGCCAAGTAACAGAGTAAAACCAAGCACTCTGATTAAAAATAATCCCGAGCTGACCTAGTGCTGTTTAATGTTGGCCAGAGAGACAATTTATAAACACCTTTCAGTCTTTGGGCGTTTGAGGTCAATATCTATTCAACAGACTCTCTCATTGTGAATCGACACTCTGACCACCCAGGAAGAAAGCATCCCACAAAAATTGTGGCACTAAAAAGATACATGCTAAGCTCTCCAATGAGGCTGCCACTTGTTCATAACTATAGTGCAACAGCAGGACGACCAAGCACTGCACAAAGTACTAAAAGCTCAAGACTCTGAGGAAGCTTCCCCAGCCAGGAAATTGCAGAAAGCCTGCAACACTGAATGCACTGGAGAAGCAGATGCAAGTTGCACAGCATCATCTGCTTAGCAGAGTTGTTTGTAACCCAGGGCAAGAACATGGAGTCCAGGAGCGGTGTACTGCGACATGGGAGGGGAACAGCAAACACAGCAGCACGTGTACAGAAAGAGTGTTGCAAGAGCAGTCCCACTTGTTGCAGACCTTGCAAACCAGTTTAGCAACAAGCAACAGCCAGCCCAGGCGATAGCACTAGGCAACGGGCCATGTCCACTGTACGGATTGATGTGGGGGGGTGGTTCATGGCACAATGATTTCCTTATGGATCCGGATCATGCATATTGATAGGATAATTTTTCAGTGCATTTCCTCAGCTGATGTGGTGCAGTACAGATCAGTGCATTAGCTGTGCCCAGCATGCCTGTGTGCACTCTCAGCGAGGCATCCTTCGCTCTAAAAACATCTGGCACTGCTCATCCAACAGCTACCTGCAGCTATTGGGCCAGTGTTTCCCTGGTTGTTCCCCTCAACCTGCCACCTGCCTGATGTGAATGGCCCAGGCACAGGCAACTTGCCATACTCACGGATCTGTGCCAATGTGCCAGTTGGCTCCTGTTTGCTGTCACTAGCATCACCATCATAGCCTTTGCTGAGGTTCCTGGGCACACTGGCCAGATGTCCCTTGATCTGGCATCCATATAGCTCCTAAGACTGCTCTCTGCTCTGGTGTGAATTGAAGGGCAGCTCCTGGGCAGTGCGCTTCGGCTTGTACTACCTCCCCATTCGGTGAGTAGCCAGAGGATCCCATAGTATAGCTTTCTTCACCATGGCACACCCCAGTGTTTGTATCCATGTGCTCATGGTGCGCTCTCTCACTGCAGTGAGAGTCCACTCCAGTGTTCACCTGTGTGCCGGGGGGCACAGTTCCCACGGACCAGTGATTTGTGGTGCTGCATGTTCCATGGGGATGATCAACTCCCTGGAGGGCTTGTCTCCTCTCTCTTCCTTCCCTCCTCCCCCCTGCACAACCCATGGGTTAATAACCCATTTCAGTCAATGTGAGTTACTTGTACCCTGCAGGGAGAGAATCGGGCTCGGAAGCTAGCCATGGTCTGGGATACAAGTGGAGCAATTCCTCTGATGTTTTAGCAACCTGAGGATCCATCGCTTCGAGCAGCAAAATTCTTCCCCCAAGTCTCCTGAAATACGTGTCCCAAACAATCTACAAACTGGCGCAGCCACATCACTGATCATTATCAAAAGGTGGATGCCGAGCTTCATGTTCCCTCTCCAAGGGGCAGTGAGGATGGGTGCCTGCAATCCTGGGGACAGGTGATGAGCATCTCCAAAGCAGCAGGAGGGGAACGTTTGGGGCTGGTAAGGAGGCCTTCTGTTCCATCAGAAAAGCCATCCTTACAGCTAGACACTAAGACCTCTGGGTTGTCAAAGGGTTACTTGGGGATCTAGCGACACAAACCTTGGCAACTGCTTCCCCAGCACCTCTACAGTGGAGCGGGGCAGAGCCTGGAATTCAGAACCTCAGAAGCACCAGGCTGAAAAGATGCAAGGAGCAGGAAACAGGGCATCTAGACTTCTAAAATTAGCTCCAAGGGTTTGGAAAGGCCCATGGAATGCTCTCTCCTGAGCACAGCTGTAAGTTCTGAGTACAGCAGCCTTTCCTTCAAACAGCAGGAACTGGCCAAGATGTTAGTACAGTCAGAGGCCTACATAAACATTTCGCTTAATAAAGCCCTCTGGGTGAACACAGTGTACCCTGCCTTCAGACAGCAAACATGCCGGGGAAACATCTGTGACCCTGCCCTGCCTGCAGGCCCTCCATCCAAATTTTCAGGGAAATAGCGACACCTTGTGGCAGATGGTCAATACAATGCCTTTTTTTATGCCTTTGAATTTTCTCCACAGTTCTAGAGCAGGCTGGAGTCCAGACAGACAGAAAGCAACTGCCCACTATGATTCCAAGTTGAACTGAATCTGTTCTACCTGTTCCATTTCTGCTACAGAATCCGAGATTTCCATTACACTGGCACACCAGCAGCTAGTGGAGATAGAATCATAGAATCATAGAATAACAGGGTTGGAAGGGACCTCAGGAGGTCATCTAGTCCAACCCCCTGTTCAAAGCAGGACCAATCCCAACTAAATCATTCCAGCCAGGGCTTTGTCAAGCCTAACCTTAAAAACCTCTAAGGAAGGAGATTCCACCACCTCCCTAGATAACCCATTCCAGTGCTTCACCACCCTCCTAGTGAAATAGTGTTTCCTAATATCCAACCTAGACCTCCCCCACTGCAACTTGAAACCCTTGCCCCTTGTTCTGTCTTCTGCCACCACTGAGAACAGCTGAGCTTCATCCTCTTTGGAACCCCCCTTCAGGTAGTTGAAGGCTGCTATAAATTCCCCCTCACTCTTCTCTTCTGCAGACTAAACAAGCCCAGTTCCCTCAGCCTCTCCTCATAAGTCGTGCCCCAGCCCCTTGATCATTTTCGTTGCCCTCCGCTGGACTCTCTCTAATTTGTCGACATACTTTCTGTAGTGGGGGGTCCAAAACTGGACCCAATGCTTCAGATGTGGCCTCACCAGTGCCGAATAGAGGGAAATAATCACTTCCCTCAATCTGCTGGCAATGCTCCTACTAATAAAGCCCAATATGCCATTGGCCTTCTTGGTAACAAGGGCACACTGCTGACTGATATCCAGCTTCTCGTCCACTGTAATCCCCAAGTCCTTTTCTGCCGAACTGCTGCTTAGCCAGTCGGTGCCCAGCCTGTAGCGGTGCATGGGATTCTTCCATCCTAAGTGCAGGACTCTGCACTTGTCCTTGTTGAACCTCATCAAATTTCTTTTAGCCCAATCCTCTAATTTGTCTAGGTCATTGAGGACCCTATCCCTACCCTCCAGTATATCTACCTCTCCCCCCAGCTTAGTGTCATCTGTGAACTTGCTGAGGGTGAATCCATCCCATCATCCAGATCGTTAATAAAGATGTTGAACAAAACCGGCCCCAGGACTGACCCTTGGGGCACTCCACTTGATACTGGCTGCCAACTAGACATCAAGCCTTTGATCACTACCTGTTGAGCCCGACAATCTAACCAGCTTTCTATCCACCTTATAGTCCATTCATCCAATCCATATTTTTTTAACTTGTTGGCAAGAATACTGTGGGAGACCATATCAAAAGCTTTGCTAAAGTCAAGATGTATCACATCCACTGCTTTCCCCATATCCACAGAGACAGTTATCTCATCACAGAAGGCAATCAGGTTAGTCAGGCATGACTTACACTTGGTGAATCCATGCTGACTGTTCCTGATCACCTTTTTCTCCTCCAAGTGCTTTAAAATGATTTCCTTGAGGACCTGCTCCATGATTTTTCAGGGACTGAGGTGAGGCTGTAGTTCCCTGGGTTCTCCTTCTTCCCTTTTTTAAGGATGGGCACTATGTTTGCCTTTTTCCAATCGTCCGGGACTTCCCCCGATTGCCACCAGTTTTCAAAGATAAAGGCAAATGGCTCTGCAATCACATCAGCCAATTCCCTCGGATGCATTAGATCTGGACCCATGGACTTGTGCATGTCTAACTGTTCTAAATAGTCCTTAACCTGTTCTTTCACCATTGAGGGCTGCTCACGTCCTCCCTCTACTGTGTTGCCCAGGACAGCAGGGTGGGAGCTGACCCTTGTCTGTGAAGTCTGAGGCAAAAAAAGCATTGAGTACTTCAGCTTTTTCCACATCATTTATCACTAGGTTGCCTTCCCCATTCATTAAGGGTCCCAAACTTTCCCTGACCTTTTTCTTGTTGCTAAGATACTTGTCGAAACCCTTCTTGTTACCCTTCATATCCCTTGTGTGATGCAGTAGGGACTGTCTGTGTGGGGAGTGGGAGAGCAGGGGAGGACTTTAGGAGATGGACGATGCCAGAGCCTGTAACCTGAGCTAGGTAAGGGAGGGGAAAGGTCAACACCTTTGCCCGGGAAGGGGACAAAGGAAGGGAGTGGCAGGAGGGAAGCAGTTTGAGTTTGGGCTTGGGGCTGTGTGGGCGGAATTCAGGGTATCCTAGCTAGGATCCAAGCACCCTGAAAGCCCAGAAGGACTCGGTGGAGGGGTCCTGACTGTGCCTGCAAGCTCTGCTGTAACCTGTGTTCCTGTTGTCCAATAAACCTTCTGTTGTACTGGCTGGCCGAGAGTCACTGTGGGTCCCAGGAAGAGGGGTGCAGGGCCGGACTCCCCCACACTCCGTGACAACTGGTGGCAGCGGCGGGAGATACTGCACCCCGTGGACGGCGCTTCCTGCAGTAAGTGACTGGGGAGCAGTAAAACGAAGGGGTGGTTAACCCCTGGGAGTGTGTGCCCAGTGAGAAGGACTTTGCAGTAACAGGGTCCCCCGGGGGATTGCAGCGAGCGGTCCCAGGGGCGGAGGAGTCTGCAGCTCGACCCTGGCAGAGAGGTGGTGACCTCAAGAAGGGCTGGTGCACTAGGGGTCCCCCTGGAAACCGTGGGGAGCGGCGAGCACCCCGGCCTGTGAGTGGTCAGCAGGAAGATGTATGCCAAGCGGCGCAAGTGTGACCTGGTGGAGCTGTGCAAGCAGAGGGGGCTGCACCCAGGGAGGCTCAGCAAGGACCAGCTGATTGCACAGCTGGAGCAGGGAGACCGCATGAATGAACGGAGCCCTGTCTCTGAGGGAAGCAGCCGAGCAGATGCAGCGCAGGCACCAGTGTCTGTCCCCGCTGGGAGTGGTCAGCCGGCGGACGAGGGCTTCCCGAGACCCCCCCTTCCTAGGCGTAGAGGAAGGGCGGGGAGGAGCCCAGTGTATACCGAGGGCACCGTGACACCCCCGGCCAGCAGGGGATCTGCCCGGCGAAGCCCACCCCCCAGCAGGGGAGCCTCCCGGCAACGCTCGGCATCCGTGGAGCGGATGCGGCTGGAATATGAAAGGGAGCTGAGACGGGAGGAGCTCGAGTTAAAGAGGCGAGAGCTGGAGGAGAAGGCGAAACAGCGTGAACATGAGGAGAACCAGCGTAAACATGAGGAGAACCAGCGTAAACATGAGGAGAACCAGCGCCAGCGTGAGTGGGAGGAGAAGGAGAAACAGCGTAAACATGAGCTGGACCTGGCCCGGCTGAGGAGCAGTGGGGCTCCGGCTGCGGTGAGTGAGGGGGGACCCAAGCCTACAAAGAGCTTTGATAAGCACTTGCTGCCCCGGCGTAAGGAGGGGGAGGACATAGATACCTTCCTGACGGCCTTTGAGAATGCCTGCGAGCTGCACAGGGTTGACCCTGCAGACAGGATTGCAGTTCTCACCCCCTTACTGGACTCCACAGCCGTGGAGGTGTACAGCCGACTGAAAGGGGCGGAGGCAGGGGACTACGAACTGTTCAAACAGGCCCTGCTCCGCGAGTTTGGGCTGACTCCTGAGATGTACCGGAAAAAGTTCCGGAGCCAGCGTAAAACCCGTGAGGTTACATACCTACAACTGGTCAACCGGGCGCAGGGGTATGCCCGCAAGTGGACAGCTGGGGCCCAAACTAAAGAGGACCTGCTTGACCTATTCATACTGGAGCACCTGTACGAGCAGTGCCCGTCCGACCTGAGGCTGTGGTTGATGGACCAGAAGCCGGAGAACCCGCAGCATGCAGGCCAGCTGGCCGACCAATTTGTGGACAGTCGGGCAGGGGATGGCAGGGAGGAGTCTCGAAGGAGCAGGCCTGCCTCAACGCAGAGAGAGAGTCAACATGGGACCTCCCAAAGGGGGCCTATGGAGAACCCCCCCAAAAGGGGAACATCCAGCGGCAGGTCCCTCCGACCCACTCAAGGGGACCCACGAGATATGGGCTGCTATCGCTGTGGCCAACGAGGTCACATACGGGCCCAGTGCCCCAAGCTCAGGGACAGACCAAGCAGACCCAACCCGCAGAGGGTGGACTGGGTAAAAACCCAATCGGAGGAGGGGCTACATTCCCAGGAAAGGGGGGTTGGCAACATACCACCTATGGATGCTCCCGGTTCCGGGTTTTTGGTTTACCGGGTGGGCGCGGGGCTGCCCCTCCGGAAAGAGTGCATTGTTTCCCTGGAAGTGGATGGGAGGAAGGTCACTGGGTACTGGGACACGGGCGCAGAGGTGACGCTGGCCCGGCCCGAGGTGGTGGCCTCAGATCGGATGGTGCCCGACACCTACCTGACCCTGATGGGCGTGGGCGGGACCCCATTCAAGGTACCCGTGGCAAGGGTACACCTGAAATGGGGGGCCAAGGAGGGCCCCAAAGATGTGGGGGTACACCAATATTTGCCCACTGACGTGTTAATGGGAGGGGACCTTGAGGACTGGCCTAGTAACACCCAGAGTGCCCTGGTCGTGACTCGTAGTCAGAGTCGGCGAAGGGCACTGCACCCCGAAAACGGGGAAGGTACTCGACCTGAGGTGCAGGACCCTAACTCAGGGAGCGGGGAACGCCCAGGGGCACAGTGCAGAGAGGCTGCGGCCTCAGACCCAGCCAGCAAGAGAGAGCCGGTCCCCATTCCTGTCCCAGCTGCTGAGTTCCAGGCCGAGTTGCAGAAAGATCCCTCCTTGCGGAAGCACAGGGACCGGGCTGACCTTAGTGCGGTACAGACCATGAGGAGAGGTTGCAAGGAGAGGTTCCTGTGGGAGAAGGGGTTCCTGTACCGAGAATGGGCTCCCCCAGGGGAAGTAGAGTCATGGGGGATCAGGAGGCAGCTGGTGGTTCCCCAGAAGTTCCGTCACAAGCTGTTGTACCTGGCCCATGACATCCCTCTCGCAGGGCACCAGGGAATCCGGCGCACCAGGCAGAGGCTGCTACAGAACTTTTACTGGCCTGGGGTCTTTACCCATGTCCGACAGTACTGCCAATCCTGTGACCCCTGCCAGAGGGTGGGGAAGGCCCGGGACAAGGGGAAAGCGGCTTTGAGGCCTTTACCCATCATAGAAGAACCTTTCCAGAAGGTGGCCATGGACATAGTGGGACCTCTCAGCAAGATGACCCGGTCAGGGAAGAAATACATCCTGGTGGTGGTGGATTTTGCCACTCGCTACCCCGAGGCGGTGGCCTTGTCCTCTATCGAAGCAGACACAGTGGCAGATGCGCTGCTGACAATTTTCAGCTGGGTGGGGTTCCCCAAGGAGGTCTTAACGGACCAGGGGTCCAACTTCATGTCGGCCCTGCTCCGGTCCTTATGGCAGAAATGTGGGGTCCAGCACAACTGGGCCTCAGCGTATCACCCCCAGTCCAACGGGCTGGTAGAAAGGTTCAACGGGACGCTGAAGATGATGCTAAAAACATTTATGAACCAGCATCCGCAAGATTGGGACAAGTACTTACCTCACCTGCTGTTTGCGTACAGGGAGGTACCCCAGGAATCTACCGGGTTTTCACCTTTCGAACTGTTGTATGGAAGGCGGGTGAGGGGGCCCCTAGACCTGATGAGGGACGAATGGGAGGGGAAGGCCTCTCCCGAGGGAGAGTCAGTGGTGGAGTATGTCCTGACCTTCCGGGAAAGACTGGCCGAGCTCATGGGCCTGGCCAGGGAGAATCTGGCCCGAGCCCAGAGGAGGCAGAAGGTCTGGTATGACCGCACAGCACGAGCCCGTGCCTTCGCCACCGGGGATCAGGTGATGGTTCTTATCCCCGTGAGGAGAAACAAACTCCAGGCCGCCTGGGAAGGGCCCTTCAAGGTTATCAAGCAACTGAATGAGGTAAACTATGTGGTGGAGCTGTCAAACCGGGCACATCACCGTCGGGTGTACCAGGTGAACATGATGAAACCATACTATGACAGGGGGAATGTGGTGTTGGCCGTGTGTGGACATTGGGAGGGGCAGGGAGATGACCCCTTAGTGGATCTATTCCCTGGGACAAAAGCTGGTTCCCCCCTGGAGGCGATTCCCCTCTCTGAGCAACTGACCCCGGGCCAGCACGCTGAGATCAGAGGGGTGCTGCATCTGTACCGACAGCTGTTTTCCAACCAGCCTGGACGCACTAATTTGACTGTCCACCGGGTGGTGACGGGGTCACACCCCCCTATAAGATGCTCCCCTTTTCGGGTCACTGGTAAAACTGCCCAGGATCTTGAAAGAGAGGTCAGGGACATGCTGGCTTTGGGGGTGATCCAGCCGTCTTCCAGCCCTTGGGCCTCGCCAGTAGTGCTGGTTCCCAAGAAGGATGGGTCAATCCGGTTCTGTGTGGACTATCGAAAGCTCAATGCCATCACCGTATCTGATGCCTACCCTATGCCCAGGCCTGACGAGCTCCTAGACAAGCTGGGAGGTGCACGGTACCTCACCACTATGGATCTTACCAAAGGCTACTGGCAAGTGCCGCTGGACGCAGATGCCAGGCTGAAATCGGCCTTTATCACCCCTCTGGGGCTCTATGAGTTTTTGACCCTGCCCTTCGGCCTCAAGGGAGCGCCGGCCACCTTCCAGCGCCTGGTGGATCAGCTACTGAGGGGGATGGAGAGTTTTGCCGTGGCGTATATTGACGACATCTGCGTCTTCAGCCAGACCTGGGAGGACCACGTGTCCCAGGTTAAACAAGTCCTGGACCGACTCCGGAAGGCTGGGTTAACAGTAAAGGCTGAGAAGTGCAAGGTGGGGATGGCTGAAGTATCTTACCTGGGCCATCGGGTGGGGAGCGGCTGCCTGAAGCCGGAACCAGCCAAGGTGGAGGTGATCAGAGACTGGCCTGCTCCCCAAACCAAAAAGCAGGTCCAGGCCTTTATTGGGATGGCGGGGTACTATCGAAGGTTCGTGCCCCACTTCAGTGCCATAGCCGGCCCCATCACTGAACTGTGCAAAAAGGGGAAGCCAGACAAGGTGATCTGGACTGAGCAGTGCCAGGAGGCTTTCCGGGCGCTGAAGGAGGCTCTGGTTAGCGACCCAGTTCTGGCAAACCCAGATTTTGACAAACCCTTTATGGTGTTCACCGATGCCTCAGACACGGGACTGGGGGCGGTGTTAATGCAGGAGGATGAAAAGGGGGAGAGACACCCTATCGTGTACCTGAGTAAGAAGCTGCTACCCCGGGAACAAAGCTACGCGGCCATCGAGAAGGAATGCCTGGCCATGGTGTGGGCCCTTAAGAAGCTAGAGCCATATCTCTTTGGGCGACACTTCACCGTGTACACCGACCACTCTCCCCTGACCTGGCTGCACCAGATGAAAGGAGCCAACGCCAAGCTCCTGAGGTGGAGCCTGCTCCTGCAGGACTATGACATGGACGTGGTCCATGTGAAGGGAAGTGCCAACCTGACAGCGGATGCGTTGTCCCGGAGAGGGGACCCTGAACTTCCCCAGGTCACTGGGCAGAGTGACCCCGCTCAGTTCAGTCTCGAAGGGGGGAGAGATGTGATGCAGTAGGGACTGTCTGTGTGGGGAGTGGGAGAGCAGGGGAGGACTTTAGGAGATGGACGATGCCAGAGCCTGTAACCTGAGCTAGGTAAGGGAGGGGAAAGGTCAACACCTTTGCCCGGGAAGGGGACAAAGGAAGGGAGTGGCAGGAGGGAAGCAGTTTGAGTTTGGGCTTGGGGCTGTGTGGGCGGAATTCAGGGTATCCTAGCTAGGATCCAAGCACCCTGAAAGCCCAGAAGGACTCGGTGGAGGGGTCCTGACTGTGCCTGCAAGCTCTGCTGTAATCTGTGTTCCTGTTGTCCAATAAACCTTCTGTTGTACTGGCTGGCCGAGAGTCACTGTGGGTCCCAGGAAGAGGGGTGCAGGGCCGGACTCCCCCACACTCCGTGACACCTTGTTAGCTGCAACTCCAGTTGTGTTTTTGCCTTCTTGATTACACCCCTGCATGCTTGAGCAATATTTTTATATTCCTCCCTGGTCATCTGTCCAAGTTTCCACTTCTTGCACAAAGCAGTGTTATCCAGGGCTTTATATTTGCACCAGCCATTTGTAGATTGCACTAGGGCTGGAGACTTGGTGAATGTTATTGTACACAGAAATGAGAAATATACATTTCCCTCATGGGGTCAGAGACTGGGGGGATATGAACTCTATGGCTGGAGCTCAGCAAGGCTTCCATGGAGAACTCTGCTGAAAGGGGCCCCAAAGCACTTTCAGATAAGGTCTGCGAGTGATTCTCTTCATTAACACTGTCACTGCAGTAATTTTGTAACATCTACAAATTTTGCCACCTCACTGTTGACTCTTCCTCAACATATTGTGTTTATCTATGTGTCTGACAATTCTGTTCTTTACTATAGTTTCAATCAATTTGCCTGGTACTGAAATTAAGCTCATCAGCCTGTAATTGCCAGGATCACTTCTGGAGTCTTTGTGAAAAATCTGTGTCACATTAGCTACTGTCCACTCACCTGGTACAGAAGCTGATTTAAGTGATACATTAGAACACAGCTAATAGTTTTGCAATTTTGAATTTGAGTTCCTTCAGCACTCTCGGGTGAATCCCAGCTGGTCCTTGTGACTTTTTACTGTATAATTTATCCATTTGTTTCCAAACCTCCTCTACTGACACCTCAATTTGGTGTCAAGTATCAGAGAGGTAGCCGTGTTAGTCTGTATTCACAAAAACAACAAGGAGTCCTGTGGCACATTAAAGACTAACAGATTTATTTGGGCATAAGCTTTTGTGGGTAAAAAACCTACAGACAGTCCCCCAACCTGAAGCAAATACTCATCAGCAACTGCACACCACATCACAGAAACACTAACCCAGGAACCTATCCCTGTAACAAACCCATTGCCTGCTCTGTCCCCATATCTACTCTAGCAACACAACCATAGGACCCAACCTCATCAGCCACACCATCAGGGGCTCATTCATCTCACATCTACGAATATGATATATGCCATCATGTGCCAGCAATGTCCTTCTGCCATGTACATTGGCCAAACTGAACAGTCCCTACGTAAAAGAATAAATGGACACAAACCAGACATCAGGAATGGTGACATGTAAAAGCCAGTAGGAGAACACTTCAATCTCCCTAGACATTCAATAACAGATTTAAAAGTAGGCATCCTTCAACAAAAAAACCTTAAAAATAGACTTCAAAGAGAAACCACAGAGCTACAATTCATATGCAGACTTAACACCATTAATTTGGGCTTGAATAGGAACTGGGAGTGGCTGGGTCACTACAAAAGCAATTTTCCCTCTTTTGGTATTGTCACTTCCTCATCAATTATTGAGAGTGGACCACATCCATCCTGACTGAACTGGCCTTGTTATCGGTGTTTCTCCACTTGTAAGGTAACTCCCTCCTCTTCATGTACCAGTATATCTATGCCTGTATCTGTAATTTTCACTCCATACATCTGAAGAAGTGTTTTTTTTACCCACAAAAGCTTATGCTCAAATAAATCTGTTAGTCTTTAAGGTGCCGCCAGACTCCTCATTGTTTTTTACCTCAATTTGGGACACCTGCTCAGATTTGTCACCAAAAAAATATGGTTTGGTGTGGCTCTTCCCCACATCCAAGTCTAGAGTGAAGACTGCCACAAAGAATTCGTTTAGCCTCTACCAACAGCTTTGTCTTCCTTGAGTGCTTCTTTAGTACCTCAATCATCCAGCAGACCCACTGATTGTTTGGCTGCTTTTCTCCTTCTGATGTACTTTAAAAAAATTGTTTGTGTCTTTAGCTAGTTGTTCTTCAGATTCTTTCTTGGCCTTCCTAATTATATTTTTACACTTCACTTGCCAGAGTTTATGTTCCTTTTTATTTTCCTCACTAGGATTTGACTTCCATGTCCATGAGCCTGGATCTAATGCATTTGAGGGTGCTGAGGGAGTTGGCTGATGTGATTGCAGAGCCATTTGCGATTATCTTTGAAAACTCGTGGTGATCGGGAGAGGTCCTGGACAATTGGAAAAAGGCAAATATAGTGCCCATATTTCAAAAAGGGAAGAAGGAGGATCCGGGGAACTACAGACTACAGCCTCACCTTAGTCCCTGGAAAAATCATGGAGCAGATACTCAAGGAATCCATTTTGAAGCAGTTGGAGAAGACGAAGGTAATCAGGAAAAGTCAGCATGGATTCACCAAGTGCAAGTCATGCCTAACAAACCTGATTACCTTCTATGATGAGATAACTGGCTCTGTGGATATGGAGAAAGCAGCAGATGTGACTTTAGCAAAGCTTTTGATATGGTCTCCCACAGTATTCTTGCCAACAAGTTAAAAAAGTATGGATTGGATGAATGGACTGTAAGTGACTAGAAAGCTGGCTAGATTGTCGAGCTCAACAGGTAGTGATCAATGGCTCAATGTCTAGTTGGCAGCCAGTATCAAGCAGGGTGCCCCAAGGGTCGGTTCTGGGGCCGGTTTTGTTCAACATCTTTATTAATGATCTGGGTGATGGGATGGATTCACCCTCAGCAAGTTCGCAGATAACACTAAGCTGGGGGGAGAGGTAGATATGCTGGAGGGTAGGGTTAAGGTCCAGAGTGACCTAGACAAATCAGAGGATTGGGCCAAAAGAAATCTGATGAGGTTCAACAAGGACAAGTGAAGAGTCCTGCACTTAGAATGGAAGAATCCCATGCACTCCTACAGGCTGTGGACCAACTGGTTAAAAAGAAAGGACCTGAGGATTACAGCGGACAAGAAGCTGGATATGTCAATAGTGTGCCCTTGTTAACGGCATATTGGGCTGTATTAGTAGGAGTGTTGCCAGTAGATTGAGGGAAGTGATTTTTTTCCCCTCTATTCCACACTGGTGAGGCCACATCTGGAGTATTGTGTCCAGTTTTAGGTCTCCCCACTACAGAAAGTATGTCGACAAATTAGAGAGAATCCAGCGGAGGGCAACGAAAATGATCAGGGGGCTGGGGCAAATGACTTACGAAGAGAGGCAGAGGGAACTGGGCTTGTTAAGTCTGTAGAAGAGAAGAGTGAGGGGGGATTTTATAGCAGCCTTCAACTACCTAAAGGGGGCGGGTTCCAAAGAAGATGGAGCCAAGCTGTGTGGAGCCTGGGTCCCTCTACCTGCCCTGGGCGAGGGGCCTGGGACATGGGCAGGAGGTTGCCTTTGCCTCCACATTGAGCAGGAGCCCCCAGCCTCTCCCCCATATACTTTTGGGATGGCGCCGGCACCCTTCCCCTGGGACTAGTGGGGACAAGCCTGCAGCAAGGGACTCCTGGCAGCTGGAGCTGATGCTCACGTCACCCATGCACCCAGCACTCTGAGGCTGATGGCTGTGCTGCCTGCCCACCTGGTGCTCCAGGGTGGTGGTGGGGGCCACACTGCCCGCCCGCCTGCACTCAGCTGCATGCCTGCCCACCTGCCTGGAGCTCGGGCTTGGAGCTGTGCTGACTACCTGCCCGCTGGGCACTCCGGGCTGAGGCGGAGCCTCTGGGTTCTGGTGGGGAAAGGGGGTGGGAGGAGCGGGGCCCTGGACTGAAGGGGCTGTCTCTCCAAACCTAGGGTTCACCCACCACCCATGGTACACAGTCTAGAGTAGGTGGGAACCCAATTATCCAAAAAAGCTTCTGCTGCCTGCTGCTGGCTTAAGTAGGACCAGTGGGCCAATCAGCTGCTCTGGGACTCCACCAGTCAGATCTCAGGGGGGGAGCCTCACTCTGGGGCTGGACTGCATGAGTCCCAGGTAAGACCCTAGCAACAGCCTGACTGGTGGAGCATTGGGGTGTGACTGTTCCCAGGCACCCTATGAGCCTAGGTTCAAGACCTGTCAGTCATGGCACCATGCTTTCTTTCAGATATAGGGCCTCTCTCCCACCAATGTGACCTACTCTGTCATTCCTATACATTTAGTATCCTGCTATTACCATGTGCCATTGATTAGCCTTGTACCCAAGTTTCCACAGCACCTCTCCATGTTCTCATTTAATGGCAAGCACTCTAGTTCACCCTTCTTAGCATTTAGACTTCTAGCACTTGTACACTTTGCCAATATTCAGTTGCTCGCCTTCATGTGTTATAATGAAATGGGACTCTTTCACCTTTGACTATTGTTGTAAATCACGTCGGCTGTGTGTCTTTCCTCTGTGTGCTACCCCGGTTCTGCGCAGATAGCTGACACAGCAGACCCGAGAGAACCCCCAATAACCATGGACTTTGATGAGGTATGATGGCACCAGGCCAGGTTTATTGCCAAATGAAACACCGTCTCTAGCTCCCCAGTTCAGGTGTCTACAGTCCTGCTAGTACATATGTACTCCCTGACAATGGACCAGCTCAGTCAGTGGTGGGATTTACCACTGCCCCCTAGGCCAGACAAAGACAACTCCTCAGGGGTGCATTCTTATATACAGGTACAAACAAGTTACACATCACTCCTGATATATTGAGGTGCAACCCCTCTATGTGTTAGGGTGCTGCCTCTCTCCTGGTACATGTTGGTTCCAACAACTCTATCCATCATATTATCCTTTTGACCCTGTCTTTAGTATGGGTCAGCCTGTTCCTTATTATCTCTGTGGAATGTGTTCGTACCAGAATGTTCTTGTGGCATCCTGGCAGATGTTGATTCTATTAGTACTTGATACCTTTTAGATATGTGTATACATGCAATTAGCAGCCTTCTTCTTGCCAACTTCTGTGAGCAGGGCCTCCACTGGCTCACAGCTTAACTTTGTTTTATGTTAGCAAAGTTTTGAACATTACTTTAGTTCAGGCCTTAGGCCTCATAGCAGGCCTCTGATACAAGGGTTTATGTTTCGGAGCCTCATCTTACTACATTTGTTCTTCACTAGCTCCTATCTGAACTTTATCAGCTTCTATCCTCTCCTTTTTCCTGGGCTATAGAGTTCCTCCTTTAGTAAATTCATCTCTAAGGGATGTCTCCACCCAAACCATATGCTTCTCTGCACCTGTTGGATTTCACATCACCACCACCCTTAGTTTAAAAAATCCTCTACGGCCTTTGTAATTGTAAATGCCAGCATTCTAGTTCCGATTTGATTTAGGTGAAGCCCATCCTTCCTGGACAGACAACTCCTTTCCCAAAAGGTTCCCCAGGTCCTAGTAAATCTAAACCCTTCCTCCTTGCACCATTGTCTCATCCACACGCTGAGTTCTGCAGTTCTGCCTGTCTAACTGGCCCTGCGTGTGAAACTGGAAGCATTTCAGAGAATGCTTTCATGGAGGTCCTGGACTTCAATCTCTTACCTAGAAGCCTAAATTTGGCCTTCAGGACTGCTGTCCTGCCTTTCCCTGTGTTACTGGTACCTTCATGTACCACTACCATCAGCTCCTCCCCAGCATTATACATAAGCCTGTCTAGATATCTCATGAGATCTGCAACCTTCACACCCAACAGGCAATTCACCATGTTTTTCTCCCAGTCATCACAAACCCAACTATCTATATTTCTAATAATTGAACCTCTAGTAGTAACAACTGGGGTTCCTTCTCCTGGAGGGGTATCCTCGCTGCAAGACAATAACATGACATCATCTGGAAGGAGGATCCCAACTGTGGGATTGTTTCCCTCCACTCTAGCCTAATGTTCTCCTTCCCTGAGACATTCATTCTTCACAACAGCACAGAGGCTGTCAGATGAGGATGGGGACCAGTGTTCCCTCAAATTTTTCCCACCCATGTGTGGAATGAATTTTGTTATGTGCACCAATATGGAGGTGATGTGTCACACATCACCTTCATACTTCACCTTCATATTGGTGCACATAAGAAAATTCATGTGGTGGGGTGGGGCTGAGGGGTTTGGAGTGTGGGAGGGGGCTGAGGCAGAGGGTTGAGCTGCAGTGGGTGAGGGCTGTGGCTGGGGGACCGGGCTCTGGGGTGGGGCCTGGGATGAGGGACTCATGGCTGGGGCAGAGGGTTGGGTGCAGTGGGTGAGACCTCCACCTGGGTGTGCAGACTGTGGGAGAGATGACTCCCCGCAGCCCTCCCTCCCCACCGCAAGTCCTGGGTTGGGGTGGGGAGAAGTGCCTCTCCCCACTGCAGCAGCTCTGGGGCTGAGGCTGCAGGATAGGTGCCCCTCCTCCATCCCCTGCAGGTCCAGGATGTGGCTATGTTCAGGGAGGTGTGCCCCGGCCATGAGAGGTTCGGGCTGGGACTGGGTTCACGGAGGGGCATCCGGGTTTGGGCCGGGCCACCCTGGCTGAAGCAGGGTCCAGGCCGGGCTGTGCTGCCCTGGCCACGGCTGGGTCCAGGCTGGGCCACTCGGGCTTGGACTGCACCGCCCCTGCTGAGTCCGGGTCTGGGTCCAGTCCAGGCCGCAGCTGGATCTAGGCTGTGCAGCTTACACGGAACTTAGAATGGAACCACTCTGCTGTGTCATGGAAAGTCTCCTCTGTGCACCACTCTGTCTCCTCCAGTTCAGCCACCCTGGCCTTGATACCCTGTACTGAGTGTCTGAGCTGCTTGCCCCATATGCACACAATGCCAGCTGCCTGTTGTGGTTAGATATTTGACTGTGTGTGTTCTCCCTGTGTGCTGCCCCAGCTCTGCACAGACAGCTGGCACAGCAGACTTTAAGTGAACCATCCAATGACCACAAGATCTGTTAAGGTACAAAGTCACCAGGCCAGGTTTATTGTCAACAAAGCACAGTAATAGCAGCTGGCAAACTCTATGAGGATACCAAGACATCTATGCCCGTGACAATGGATGTAGCTCAGTGAATGGCGAGACTTTTCATTCCTCCCTTGGCTGGACACAGATACTCCCTCTGAGATACATCTTTATACCCTGATACCAACAAGTTACGTACTGCCTCTGACATAGTTAGTTACTGCCCCCTGATGTAGCTAGTTATTACCCATCACTTTGTACATGTTGATTCAGTCAAAACATTTCTATTATGTATTGTGATCCTGTCCTTATCTTTTAGGAGGGGTCAGTCTGTTCCTATTATCCTTGGGGAATGTTTTTGTACCATCCTTGATATCAGAATGTGTTTGCGTGAGTACTTTGTGCTTAACACTTCATAGGAATGTGTATTTTTGCAATGTCGCCTTATTTTTGCCAGATTCTGTGAGCAGGTCCTGCCTCATACCAGGCCTCTGATACAAGGGCTTGTGTCTCAGGTTCTCTTCCTACTACATCCATGATGCAGGGAATCGTATGTGCTGCCCTGAGTGCAATATGCTGGGCAGCTCCCATGCTGCTGTGGGGTGTCTATCTGCATCATTGTTACTCTTGCAGAAGATTGTTTGGGGATTTTTTTTAGTTGTTTTTTTTTTCTCTCGCTCCCCTTCCCCCTCCTCACCCCCACCCCATGTTTCTTTTCTAGGAGGCTTTTCTGGTGCCATTCTAGTGGTTAGGTAGAATCTCTCATCTTCCTCCCGCTGCTTCCCAGCGCTCCCTGCAGCCAAACTCTCCTCACCTTGGCAGCTCACTCTCTCTCTCATGCCCTTTCCCTCACTGCCCAAGAGCTGGACCTGGAAGTAATGCTTCTCACACTCCCTTGCAAAACTCCCCTGGCCACCAGCTGCTCTCCTCACCTAGCAGCTGGTTTTTTAAACCTTTGTTCTCCCTGAGTTAGCCCTGCCCCCACGTCAAGGGACCCTAAAGGGGTAGCAGACTGAGGGATAGCAAGCTATATCCTCATTAGTAAGTGAGCTCTCAGCCTAGCAGACCACTTGGCTCAGCAGACAGCCCCCCAAGCAGACCATCACTTTTCCATTAGGAGCTCAGGAAGCCAAGTATAGCATCATGACGGAAGCTGACCCTTCTGCAGCCGGACAGTGTTACAGTGCATGTTCTCCTGTGCAGTGGTTGCATGGGTTTAATTCTTTTTCAGAGCCAGCGGTGTTAGTATTTCTTCAGAAGTGTCTCACTGGTGACCACAAGTGGCAGATGGAGCACAACTGACCTGCATGTTTCCTGTACAGTATTCGCTGGAACAGAAGTTTGGTATATCCTTTTATTTAATAGAAATATGTCCATCAGCCTGTGCACTCTAGTGGTACTTAGCTAGACCAACAGACAGCTCAACAAATCACACTTGAAAGTGTCAAGGAACAAAAGGTGACCAAAAAAATCAACCTAAGAAAACTCCCCTCCCTCCTCCAACTACCAGCCTACACTTAGGCTTCTCCATATTCTGCTCCTATTTAAGTCAGCAGAAGCAGAGAGCCCATGCTGAGAGCTTTGGAAAATCTCATCCTAGAATTTTGATCTTCATTAAATTCCATGTGCGAAGCATCAGTAGCGAGGACTGGCACAAAGGAGTTCTGCAAGCGCGATGACTGCTGGGCATGTGTCGCTCTGAATCTACATTCCTTAGAAATTGCTAAGGAATGTAAAGGCACCATGCACAGAAAGCAAAGCCATGCCAGTTTGATAGCTATGCACGCCTTGCTACAGCCGGCAATTTGTGGCTGAATCTGCCTGTCTGCTGGCACAGACTCATCTCTGAGCAGGTGAGCACCACTCCTGCAGCCTGAAAGGATCCAATTACATTATTGTTTTCCAGCCTGTGTCTGCAAGTGAAACAGGAGACAGAGCTGTACAGCTGGACCTGAGAAGAACTATTGAATGGTGAGCACTCGTTGGAGAGGAGAGGAAAAAACAAACCAGGAGCATTGTTATTTTTTATGTAAAAATTGGGGATCTATCTATCTGTGATATTTACCTGACCCTCACTATCGCAGTATCTGAGCACCTCACAATCACTGATGTTTTGCTCTCTGAGGCAGGGCAGTGCTCTTTTAGCCCTATTGCACAGATGGGAACCAGAGGCCCAGAGAGGCTAAGTGACTTGCCTATGATCACACAGCAAGTCTGTGGTACAGCAGGGAATTGAGCCTGGGTCTTCCCAGGCCTAGGCTAGTCCCCTACCCAATGGGTCCTCCTTCTGCTCTAGGGAAGCACTTTGCAGGCTGCTGCAGGAGAAGTGACATGCTCAGAGTTGGTCAAAAAATGGCTGGCAGGGGTTTTCAGTTAGAATGGAAACATTTCATGGGAATGGGTCAATTTCAACAATATTTTCAACAGGAAAACTTTTAAACCAATGGTTTCACCTTTCTCATTGTGGTGTGACTTCAAAAGGCTTCGTGTCAATAAGGCCAAACCAGTGCATTCTGACTTTATCCTTTTAATCCCTCTCATTCTGATTGGGTCACAAGTTAGGTTCCCTCTAAGCTGCACAGCCGCGTGGCCATGCAACTGTCTATTAAGCTGGGGCTCAGGACCTACCATAGCGGGAAGAGGCACCCCTCTGCGCTGGCCAAAGCTCGGACCTTCCACAGCAGGGAGAGGCACCCCTTCCTGCTGGCTCTAGCACGGACCTGCCCGAGACTTATCATGGCCAGAGGAGAGGAGCGCCTTCCTTGGCCCAGCCCAGCCCCCTTGGAGCTGCCATGGCTGGGGAGAGGCGCATCCAGTGATTTCCCTACACCCTCCCTAAGGGGGGGTGTACACCCTCCCTGAATTTTCCAAACGCACCCCCCCCAGTTTTGTAAACTAGTTACATGCCAAACCTGGTGGCTGAACTTTGCGACTTTGTCCTCACCCACAACTATTTCAGATTTGGGGACAATATATACCTTCAAGTCAGTGGCACTGCTATGGGTACCCATATGGCCCCACAGTATGCCAACATTTTTATGGCTGACCTAGAACAATGCTTCCTTAGCTCTTGTCCACTAATGTCCCTACTCTATACTGATGACATCTTCATCATCTGGACCCATGGAAAAGAAGCCCTTGAGGAATTCCACCATGATTTCAACAATTTCCACTCCTGTTCTTTTTGCAGATACAGACTAACACAACTGCTGCTCTGAAACATGCCAATTTAGTGATTGTTTGGAAATTTGAACTGAAATTGAAACATTAATACACACTTTAAAAGCATATGCAGTGTATGATAAAATACATATATCTGAAAAAGTATAATAGATTTCAAAAGTATGAACATAGACTAGCTTCCTTATACGGCTGTTTTTTATGACAATGTCAGTGCATTCTTTTCGGTGATGTTGGCCAACCTAATAATTTCAAATGATGATTTGTAAGCAAAGTCTAAATGAGCTCTCCCTGACAGCTAATGATGAGCTGGGGGGAAAGGCTTCAGGACCAGATTGTATTTACATTCACACCTAATCTACCTAGGTATCCAGCAAACAGAGCTGTGTTGCCCAAGTGATAGAATTTGGCTGGGGTTGGGTTACAAATCATTTGAATAGGGGAGAGGAGGATGAAATGTTGTTCTTATTGTATGAGTAAAGGGCAGTAGAACTGTATTTAGCCTGTGCTGATTGAGGGCATCAAGAGAGAGGGTGGGGACCTAGCCCTCTTCACTGTTTAAAGACAGAGCTGATTAGGCTCCATAAATAGTCTTTTGTTCTATTAAGTGACCACTGCAGCTGAAATCACTGATAATCAAGTCTAAGTGCTTAGTCCTGCTGTGGGGACAGTGTTCCTGTGGTTACAGTGCTTTTGTGTAAGAGACAGCCCAGACTGAACTAGCAGTGAGGTTCCCACACTGAGAGCTCAGCTGGAATCACTGAGGCCATGGCTACACTTACAGTTTTGCAGCGCTGGTAGTTACAGCTGTGTTCGTACAGCTGTGTAGGGCCAGCGCTGCAGTGTGTCCACACTGACAGCTACCAGTGCTGCAGTGTGGCCACATTTGCAGCACTTGCAGCGCTGTTGGGAGTGGTGCATTGTGGGCAGCTATCCCACAGAGCACCTCGTCCCATTTTGGCGCTGTGGCTTGTGGGAAGGGGACGGAAGGGTGCGGTCTTTCCGCTTCCTGTTCCAACGCCCCATGGTGCTTTGCTACACATTCCGAGCAGTTTGGCGGCATTGTGGTCTGCAGCGCGATTTCTGAGATTTCTGTTACAAATGGAGCCTGAGCTGCTGAGGACCTTGCTGATGAATGTTGCCAGCACATCACGCATGGCAGTGGAGCTATTCCTTCAGCTGCAAAGTGACAGTGAGGAGTCAGACGATGATATTGAAACGCCTGATGCTCAAGATGCTCAATTGCTTGTGGCAGTAACAGACGTGCTCAGCACCGTGGAACGGCACCTTTGGGCTCGGGAAACCGGCACTGAGTGGTGGGATCACATCATCCTGCAAGCCTGGGATGACGAGCAGTGGCTGCAGAACTTTCGGATGAGAAAAGCCACTTTCATGGCACTGTGTGCTGAGCTTGCCCCTACCCTGCGGTGCAGGGACATGAGATTGAGAGCTGCCCTGCCAGTGGAGAAGCGGGTGGCTATTGCAATCTGGAAGCTGGCAACTCCAGACAGCTACCGATCGGTGGAGAACCAGTTTGGAGTGGGAAAGTCCACCGTTGGAATGGTGCTGATGCAAGTTTGCACGGCCATTAATCGCACCCTGCTAAGAAGAACTGTGACTCTGGGGAACGTGCAGGACATTGTGGATGGCTTTGCACAAATGGGTTTCCCTAACTGTGGAGGGGCAATAGATGGGACACATATTCCTATTCTGTCACCACCCCACCTGGCATCAGAGTACGTTAATCACAAGGGGTATTTCTCCATGGTTCTGCAAGCGCTTGTGGATCACCGTGGGCGTTTCACTGACATTTACTCAGGATGGCCTGGAAAGGTGCACGATGCACACATCTTTCGGAACAGTGCCCTGTTCAGGAGGCTGAGGGCCTAGACTTTTTTCCCAGACCGCAAGATCACAGTAGGGGACGTCGAAATGCCCACTGTGATCCTTGGAGACCCCGCTTACCCCTTAATGCCATGGCTCATGAAACCGTATACAGGGAAGCTTGACAGGAGCAAGGACCGGTTCAACTACAGGCTGAGCCGGTGCAGAATGACTGTGGAGTGTGCTTTTGGCCGTTTGAAAGCCCGCTGGAGGTGTCTTTATGGGAAGCTAGATTTGGGGGAAAGCAGCATCTCCGCTATTATATTGGCGTGCTGTACCCTCCATAATATTTGTGAAGGGAAGGGTGAAAGATTCAGTGAGGAATGGACCTCCGAGGTTCGACGCCTAGAGGATGAATTTGCACAGCCAGAGAGCAGGGCTACTAGAGAGGCCCAGCAAAGGGCTTCAAGGATTAGGGATGCCTTAAGGGAGCAATTTGATGCTGAGAGCCAACAGTAATGTTTGGTGCCTTTGCTGTGCTCCTTTCTACTTTGGGGTACAATATTTACCACTTCCTGCAATAATAAAATGT
Organism: Gopherus flavomarginatus; assembly: GCF_025201925.1. Lineage (NCBI taxonomy): Eukaryota > Metazoa > Chordata > Testudines > Testudinidae > Gopherus > Gopherus flavomarginatus. Next base: position 54,284,724 of record NC_066624.1, read on the forward strand.
ATTGAAAAAGCCATAAAATCCTTTATTCAAAGTACAGTACATAAAAGGCCAGGGGGGTTAGGGCGGTGGACTGTACATTCAGAGGTTTGAATATGTCCTGTTTGGATTACTGTTCAATGTCTGCTGCACTTCAGGATTACTATGCTGCAGGGTAATGGGGGTGGAGTGCACAGGGTAAGAATTGTAGTTATCAGGGCTGGTAGGTGATCGTACAGGTGTTGGGGGCAGCTGGGGGTAATAAGAAACTGGCTGCTGGAGAAAGGTGTTTTGTGCAAATACTGGGGTACAAGAAAGAGAGCTTTGGGAGGGGCGTGGGTTACCACGGTACAGATCTGCCTGCATGGCTACGAGAGACTGGAAAGAGTCAGTTTGGCGAGCCAGGAGGCTTATCATCTGCTTTGAGGTTTTTTTGGTAGCCAATTCCTTTCTCCTGCTTTCTGTTTGCCTCCACTCATACATTTTCTCTCTCCATTCCTGCGTCTTCCTACTTTCTCTGTTGTAGTGAATCATAACTGCTTTGATCAATTCTTCTTTTGATTTTCGCGGATTTTTTCTCAAGTTCTGCAAGCGACGTGAGGCCGGTGATCCGGCTGCATTAGTCAAGGTCACTAAAAAAAACATAGATAGAAACATGTAATACACAGAGGCTACATTGTTTATTATCACACAGTGAAGGAGTTTTTAGACTTTTTGTAGCATCCTTCCCACATACCTAACATAACACAGAGAGGCCAGGGAAGCGAAGGCATGGTGAGCAATGGGGTGAGTGTTTCTGCCCTGACTGCACCTGGGAGGGGGAATTGACCAATGGGTCACTGGGGTTTATCTGCACTGGGTACAGGAGGTAGCTGGTGTCCTGCACAGGGGACAGTAGTGAACAGGAATTAGGCGAGCTGCTGGCGGGGGGGGGCGGTCAGCGTAACTGACGGCCTGCTGGTGAGAGGCGGGAGAAAACACACAGCTGTGCTGGCTGCCTGCTGGGAAGGGGGGGGAGAGACCGGAGCGCACCATGGGGCTGGCTGCCTGCTGGGAAGGGGGGGGAGAGACCGGAGGGCACCGCGGGGCTGGCTGCCTGCTGGGAAGTGGGGGGAGAGACCGGAGCGCACCGGGGGGGCTGGCTGCCTGCTGGGAAGGTGGGGGAGAGACCGGAGGGCACCGCGGGGCTGGCTGCCTGCTGGGAAGGGGGGGGAGAGACCGGAACGCACCACGGGGTGTGGGGGGGACCGCAAACCTGGCACCCTGCACTCAAGTATCCCTAAATTCTCAACAGGGTTTCCTACTGCCAGGTATATCACTGCTGCGTGTTACCTGGGAAGAGAGGGAGGGTCTTCTACAGCAATGTGGATTCCGCCCTGGCCCCTATGCAGCTTGCCTGTGTGCAGCAATGGTCCCCCCACCCCTCGCAGCACAGTGGCTCGGACGAGTTAGCCTGACCGGGACAAGGACCATGGTGGTTCTCCCCATAAATTTGCGAAAGCACATTGCGCACGCTCTGGCTGCAACTTTTCAAGAGATTACTGAGGCCGATTACAGAGAGGCGATAGAGCAAATCAATGGGCTATTCCACGTTTAGGCATGCATGCAGGCAGCCATAACCACAACCCTCCTCTCCCAAAACATAAAAATCTGTTTACCCCGAGCACACTCCTCAGCTTCTTCCTCACCAGCAACTTCCAGCTGCTGCGACTGGCTAGCCTCCTCCTGGCTTGAGAAGAGCTCCTGGCTGCATGCCTCCTGGGACTCCGGGGTGTCTCCCTCCACCCCAGTAGCCTCACTCTCGGCTTCCTCTACACCCTCCCCCACTTCTCCCTGCTCTGAACTCTCCATCGTGCTCCTAGGATTGGCAGTGGGGTCACACCCAAGTATGGCATCCAGCTCCTTGTAAAAACGGCAGGTTGTGGGGGCAGCTCCTGAGCGGCGATTTCCCTCATGGGCTTTGCAGTAAGCACTCCTCAGCTCTTTTATTTTGACCCTGCACTGCAACGCGTCCCGTTCATGGCCCCTTCTCAGCAAGGACTGTGATATCTGCCCATAGGTATCATAATTTCTCCTTCTGGAGCACAGCTGTGCTTGCACAGCTTCCTCACCCCAAACACTGATGAGGTCCTGCAGCTCGGAATTGTTCCATGCTGGGGCTCGTTTGGGGCATGGAGGCATGGTCGCTGATTGATTGAATGATTGATTGCACTCCACACCTGGCTGAGCAAACAGGAAGGGGATTTTTAAAATTCCCGGGGCATTTAAAGGTGGGGTCAGCTGAGCCCAGGGCAGTGGAGTGTGCATGATTACCAGAGAGGCTTCTAAGGTATTCTGGAATACCTCCTTATACCCCGGAGGTCAATAAAAGCGCTGGTGGGCGTCCACACTTGCTGACCAGCGCTGGATCACCAGCGCTGGAATCCCTACACCTGAGGCTCGACCGGGTGTACAGCCAGCGCTGCAACCAGGGAGTTGCAGCGCTGGCCGTGCTTTGCAAGTGTGGCCACATCCTAAGTTGCAGCGCTGTAACCCCCTCACCAGCACTGCAACTCTCTAGTGTAGCCATGGCCTGAGAGCTGGGTGGACCCTCATGAGACCAACTCGCAGAGGTCACAGTGGCAGGTGGCAGCAGAAGGTGACTGCTCAGGGCCATTGGCAACAGAGTGGTGGAGTGAATAGTGGCACTACGAATAGCTGTGGCCAGAGTGAACAGTGAGCAACTGGAGGAACGAGCAAGGTGCCTTCTTGCCCCCGACTTAGGAGGTGTACTCATGTGAAAGCACCTCTGAACTCTGAGTTTCCACTGACTGACCAAGGACACCACCAGTGAGTGGGATGCGGTGAAAGGAAAAGTGAGGGGCATGTTAAACAAACATTTGTTTGTTGGACTATATTTTAGTGACTTTGCTCTAGAATGCTAGATTCGTGACTAGGAATGAAAACTTATATAAATATGTTTCCTAGTAGGCCAAGATTTTTAAAATGCATTATTTGCCAAGGTTGTTATCTCACATTGTTGCTATCTTGAGAGGTCATTATGTTGGGGAGGTTCTGTACTAAACATTTTTATTATTATAATTAATTTTTACATAAGAATGGTCATACTGGGTCAGACCAATGGTCCATATAGCCCAGTATCCTGTCTTCTGACAGTGGTCAAGGCCAGGTGCATCAGAGGGAATGAACAGAACAGGGAATCATCAAATGATCCATCCCCTGTTGCCCATTCCAAGCTTCTGGCAAACAGGCTAGGGACACTCAGAGCATGATGTTGCATCCCTCCCCATCTTGGCTAATAGCCACTGATGGACCTATTCTCCAGGAATGTATCTAGTTCTTTTTTTAATCCTGTTATAGTTTTGGTCTTCACAGCATCCCCTGGCAAAGAGTTCCATGGGTTGACTTTATTTTGTGTGAAGAAGTACTTCCTTTTGGTTTTTTAAAACCTGCTGCCTATTAATTTCATTGGGTGAGTGCTAGTTCTTGTGTTACATGAAGGATTAAATAACATTTCCTTATTCACTTTCTTCACCCCAGTCAAGATTTTATAGACCTCTATCGCATCCCCCCTTAGTCGTCTCTAAGCTGAAAATTCTCAGTCATTTTAATTTCTCCTCCTGTTTCATAACCCTAATCATTTTAGTTGCCCATCTCTGTACCTTTTCCATTTCCAATATATCTCTTTTGGGATGGAGTGACAGGATCTGCACACAGTATTAAAGATGTGGGCATACCATGGATTAATATAGAGGTAACATGATATTTTCTGTCCTATTATCTATCCCTTTCTTAATGATTCCCAACATTCTGTTTGCTTTTTTGGCTGCCGCTGCACATTGAGTGGATGTTTTCAGAGAACTGTCCACAACGATTCCAAGATTTCTTTCTTGAGCGATAACAGCTAATTCAGACTCCTTCATTTTGTATGGATAGTTGAGATTGTTTTCCAATGTGCATTACTTTGCATTTATCAACATTGAATTTCATCTGCCATTTTCTTGACCAGTCACCCAGTTTTGTGAGATCCCTTTGTAGCTCTTCGCAGTTTGCCTGGGACTTAACTATCTTGAATAGTTTTGTATCATCTAAAAATTTTGCCACCTCACTATTTACCCATTTTTCCAGATTATTTATGACTATGTTGAACAGTAATGGTCCCAGTACCAACCCCTCTGGGATACCATTATTCATCTCTCTCCATTCTGAAAACTGATAATTTATTCCTACCGTTTGTTTCCCTTCTTTTAACCAGTTACTGATCCATGAGAGGATCTTCCCTCTTATCCCATGATGGCTTACTTTTCAAAAGTCAATTTAAATTATATATATATATATATATATATATATATATATATATATATATATATATATATATATATATATATATAAAATTTATTTGTTTTAGAAATCTAGACCTGTTATATGTTTTGGTGTAACTTGCATTATCCTTATGTTAAATTTGCATTATCCTAACAAAATATTTACTTTATTCATATCTTTTTTATGTATCTCACTGGCCCTGAAACCCGCTCTAGTTTCAGTTCCTGGGGAAACTACTGGGTGCGTCTGCCCTGGTCCGGAGCTGCTGCGGCAAGAGTGGGCTGGGGGGTGCCAGCACCTCAAACCCCTCATCCCCAGCCCCACCCCTGAGCCTACACCCTTATCCTGTGCCCCAGCCCTGAGCGCCCCCCACATTCCAAACCTGTCAGCCCCACCCTCACCACATGAATTTTGTTATGTATACCAATATAAAGGTGATGTCTCACACAGGCCCTCCACTGAACCTGAGAGCACTGCTGCCTAGCCTGTTCTTGGGGTCTTCTAGCTCCAGACCCCCAAAGGCTGTTTCTCTTTCACCTCGTGTGCACTTCATCTGCCATTTCAAAGATTAACAGAACCGCAGGTGTATAGCTGGAGGAGCCTTTCACACAGCTTCTTCTCCTCTCCCTCTTCCTCTCCTCTGAGCACCCCCATTCTTCCCATCATAGGTGCCGACTCCATGGGTGCTCCATCCCTGGAGCTACCATGCAAAAAATTAATGAGTGCTCAGCCCCCATTGGCAGCCACCTGCCTCCACTCTCCTCCCAGTGCCTCCCGGCCACCTGCTGCCCCACTGATCAGCACCCCCCCATGGCCTCCCACCCACCACGGTCAGCTGTTTCGTGGCATGCAGGAGGCTCTGGGAGGGATGGGGAGGAGTGAGGGGGGCATGCTGGTGGAAGAGGTGGAACTGGGCAAGAAGAAGTGGGGCGGCGGCATTGAGCACCCCTCCCCCCCGGGCCCAGAGGAAGCCAGCACCTATGCTTCCTGTTCCTCCCTAATATAAATCCTACCATTTACAGAGCCAACTGCCTCATTAGCCCATCATCTGCCACCCAAGTGTCAGTGTCTGGTGGTGGCAGAGGCAAAAGAGGCAAACATGACCAGATACATTTCCCTTTCCATGTTCCAGCACCACAGGTCTGGTTACACTGCTCTACAGCCAAAATGCTTCTGAAATAAATGTAGTCCAGCTTTACTAATTCTGGGTCACTGAGAACGAAAATGATGCTTAAAATTGTTGATTGGCTCTAGTTTTCAAGATATGCTATTGGGTCAGTATATACGACCCTTGACTTGGGAATGGCGGAGGATAAGTGAGTTATAAAGGGAAGGGATCTCAATTTAAACCAGAAATGACTAAAATACATCTTTGACTGGATCTATGAATAAATCTATGACCGGTTTGGACAGTACTTGCTTTTTAGGCAAAACAATGAATGATGCAATCTGAAGCTGGTATTGCATCATATATGATATGAATTGCATCATGTTATTCCTAGAAGTCATGGATGATGCAATCATAACAAAGCTTACATCACTCTGCTGAACAAATTGCCCTATATCAGCTCTAGAAATCATACAGTGTCGTGCTCTCTTATTTGTCAGTGTTTGATTTTGCAAAGGGACACGTTTATGTTTAGCAAAAGTGAGCAGAGATGCCTCGTACTTGTGTGCTATGTTTGTGGTGAAGTGACTTTTGCATCACAAAAGCGCAGTATAACCACTATGGTTAAGAAAGCCTATCACCTTTATTTTGGCTGCAAAATTGGAGATCAGGACAAGAGGTGGGCCCCACACATATGCTGCAACACTTGTGCAACAATTCTTCGCCAGTGGTTGAACAGGAAAAGGAAATCTATGCCTTTTGCAGTGCCAATGATTTGGAGAGAGCCAACAGATCATACCAGCAATTGTTACTTCTGCATGGTGCCTCCAGTTGGAAAAGGTGTGTCAAAGAAGAAAAAGTGTACTGTGCATTTTCCAAACATTCCATCAGCTATACGCGCAGTACTCCATGGAGAAGGACTGCCGGTTCCTGATGCACCAGAATCATTCTCACTTGAGTCAGATGACGAAGAGGAAGAGGATGAAATTTCTGGTCCTGAACCATCAATGTCACAGGACCCACATTTTCTCCCATCCTCCTCCTCTGAACCACACCTCATAACACAAGGTGAACTGAATGACCTTGTCAGGGATTTGGAACTACCCAAGAGTAAGGCAGAGCTGTTGGGCTCCAGACTACAGCAGTGGAATCTCCTGGCAGGCTATCAGGGCAAATGGAGCCCATCAATGCTTGCAGACTATTACTGGACAGTGACAAGAGATGCTCCATTTAATGAATACAAGAGACAAGCCAAGAAGCGCCGAGTAGACACTGAATAGGACTAAACTATGTACATAATAGTTTTTTACCTTTTGTTTCATAATAAATTTTATTTATATAACCCTTTTGCTGATTTTTAAAGTGTTACATAAACAGGACAGGTGAAATATTATCATGTAAAGCAACCATAAACACATGAAAAGACCTAGGTTTACAATTTATGATTAAAACTCTACTATCTACACAATATACATAAACATAAAATGTAAAAACTTAAATAGCTTAGAAACAGGAGCCAATCAGTTGTTTTAATTGTCATATTTGAATTCAGCACATCAAAATACATAATAAATATCACATTTTATCTCTGAAGCAGACAACTTCTCAAAAATTGTAGACCATGGGCACCCCTACAGAAAAGACATCCCGCAGTACTCTGCAAACTCAGCTACAAGTTGTACTGTTTGCAACTGTTCTTGTAAAGTACAGCCGTGATTTGTCATTCGAGGGTGTGTGGTTCCCTAGCCTGGCATGCCCTTGGCAAGCTATTATTAATTGGGAGTAATGATATAGTAATAGTCTCACATGCTGCTCTGTTACTAATATACACTGTTGCGGGACCAGGTACCACAGTGATAGGCACTGTGTGAAAGCACAGCTAGATAATGTACTGTTACTGCAGAACACTATAGTAATTTTTCCTAGGGAAACGTAAAAGAAGGGGTCTGAGTCTCCTCTCAGTCTCCCTGGCCTTATCCTGGTGTTAGTCTGGTTTACATAAATGCAACTGAGGCAAGGATCGGGCTCTGAAGGACTCTGTAACTTCATTCCCCGTTCAGACTGGCCTAGCCTTCGTGATTGTCCCAACCTGGGGGAAGGATTGCAAGGCCCCCAGGAGCTTTCCCTGTCCCGTGAAGCCTGATCAGAAGCCAGCGTCATTGCTCCTCAGGCACGCACAGCAGCTGGGATAAGCGGGGTTGCCATGGAGATGTCCAAAGCAAGTCTAGCAGTGCACTGCAGCACCAGGCCCCAGCCAGGTGGGGAAGCCTGAGAACAAATGCAGGCCAGCTCCAAACTTCCTGGTTGGGGAACCGTCAGAAGATTCACCTGGGCTAGTCTTGGAGACCCACCAGCCTTCTCCCTGCAAATAGGAAATCTGCATAGCCCTGGGCAAATCCGACAGTGTTGAGACAGTGATCTCTCTGCACAGCTACATAGGCACAGATTGGTAGGCTGCTTTTCAGAATCTGGGGGGCTCTGATCTGTGGTCTGCTGGCCGACAAGGTAAGCACCGTTTCAAAGATCGAGGAAAGCAAAGTGCAGGGCCAAGCTGTGATTGCAGTCTATTTCAGTCATTGCATCAGCAGGTGTGTGTAAACCTGTCAACAGCCTAGAGAACTCCTAGGAGGGGAAATAAACAGCAAAGGACAGATAAACTGAGCAGGTTTGTTAACATTCAGAAATATGGATGCATTTTGTCATGGCATTTTTTATCCAAGAGCACAGAGCAATCATGGTAGATTTAGTAAAAGTCATTGTTTTAAGGGGAAATGATGTGTAAAGTCACAGAAGCACGGTTTATAGTTGGGGGGGGGGTCTACATGGATCTGGCCCCTCGGGGGGGGGGGAGGGGGAAAGGCTTCAGGGGAAAAGGGGGATGAGGAGAAGGACAGGAGAGAAGGGAATGCATGAATGCACCTGACCCAGAGAGTGTTAGATTTAGCTCACTTTGTTTCTGCCCTGCCCCTTTTATGAATATTTGAGGGCACTATGGCAAAAGCTGCACCAAAATGGCAGATATTGAAAAGGGGGAAAAAGGAGCAGGAAAGAAACTCTGAGCAAACTACGTGTAACACAGACTGGTGATTACAGTGGGTATGTGTATGTATGTATGAGCAGCACAGGAAAGATGAAAAACATACAGTATAACCCTCTTGAATTGAGATAATGGGAACGAACATTTTTCGTATTGCATTCAGATGCATTTACATAGCATTTACTGTGATAGCAGCCATTCAGTGATATGTTTTGTAAATGGTGCTTATCATTTATACTCTGTAGATAAGTTTATGAACAGGTTCACCTGAGAGAGTTTCCTGTGATATCAGGGGACTGGACTCAATGACCCGGCAGGTCCTATGTTCCTACATTTGCCTAGTGTAGCTTTGCTGTGCTTTGCTTTTGTTGTGAGTTTCTTTCGTGGATAAACCTGCTGTACCTGACAGCTTAAAAGAAAATGGAACTATGGGCAGTTAGAAAAGCCAAGGACTGCAGAACAAACAAAGCTCTGTTTCAGGGGCACTGCTGTGAGGAGGAACATAGCTACAGCACTTGTTTTACTGTTGTTTAAAGAGATTGGAGAAGATTTCAGAAGAAGCCACATGTAGAGTAACGACAGCAAGTGTGAATAATCAAGACAGGGAGGGGGGTTAATAGGAGCCTCTATAAGAAAAAGACCCCAAAATCAGGACTGTCCCTATAAAATTGGGACATCTGGTCACTCTACCCACATGGAGGTTTGTCCTCTGCTCTCACTGCCCCCTGTGACCTCCCCAGAGTTTTCCAGGCTCCTCTCAACATCTTCCTTCCTCCCTTCCTCTATCTCTGCTCCCTCTTCAGGCCCCACTGCTTGTGAAAATCACCTTGTGCGGGAGGGGCCCTGCTGGCAGCAGATGTGTGACAAGCCCCCCAGGGCCCAATTAACCTTTTGTGGGCACAGTGCCAAACATATTTGTGGGCCCCCATGGAGGTCAGTCCCCCGAGCAAGGGGCCAGCCAGAGGCAAGGTATGGCAGGGGTGGCCCTGCTCTGCCCAGTGTGAGGGTACTATTTACAAACCAGCAGTTGCCAGACACATAGTGGCCTGCCACACCACACAGCCTGCGCTCTCAGCACTCCCGACAGCCAGAGGTCCCCCAGACCCACTGTACCCAGTGCCCCCCAGACTCACCCACAAATGCACAGTTCCCTGCACACCACCACCCCTGCCCACAGCCCCACTCCCCACACAGAACCCCTACTCCATAGTGCCCCAACACCCACACATCCTCCCTGCCCCTTCACAGCCCAGCACTCCCTTCATGCCCCCCACAGACCCACTCCCCACCTCCCAGCTGCACTCCCCAGCCTTGCTTGGAGGCAACTGTGTCTGCCAGGCTGAGCCAACAGCACAGCCATGGCTGGTCCCAAGGCTGGGAATCACTCTGGCCCTTTGGGAATGGCATGATCAGCCAAGTCAGGACCTGCCCCGGCCAGGGTCCCTCAAGATGCACTTATATATATATATGGAGATATGCCTATCTCATAGAAGTGGAAGGGACCCTGAAAGGTCATTGAGTCCAGCCCCCTACCTTCACTAGCAGGACCAAGTACTGATTTTGCCCCAGATCTCTCTAGGTGGCCCCCTTAAGGATTGAACTCACAACCCTGGGTTTAGCAGGCCAATCCTCAAACCACTAAGCTATCCCTCCCACCTTGCCTGGAGGGACCCAGCCATGCCCTCCACAAGTTCCCCCTCACACATACCTGGCTGAAACTGGCCAGGCTTCTGCAACAGTCCCAGGTGGGGCCCCACACGTTGTAGGAAGCAGAGATTGCCCAGAGTTGGAGGAGCCCTTGACCAGCCAGCAGGTAGGCTAAGAGGAGCAAGTGGTGGGAGCAGTGCATGTGGAGCAGGCTGGGGCCCCTTTTCAGCATGGCCCCAGCTCCATGAAGCCACTGGAGCTATTGTAAACCCAGCATTGCTTTTGCCCAGGGCATCAGTTCAAGTCCAACCAGCACTGGCTGAAACACATGAATGTGTGATGGGAAAGGGGTCAGTGGTGTCCCTCACAGTGAGCAGTAGTTGGCCGCCTCCCTTCATGGCAGCCTCAGCAGAGCCAAGGACTAGATGGGCTGTGGAGACAGAACATACCTCTCACCCTAACTGGGGTCTCTGCAGGGCAGAGCTTTGGTGCACTGCTGTGGTCGCCAGACAAGCTTACCTATACCTATCTCCTTGAACTGGAAGGCACCTTGAAAGGTCATCAAGTCCAGCCCCCTGCCTTCACTAGCAGGACCAAGTACTGATTTTTGCCCCAGATCCCCAAGTGGCCCCCTCAAGGATTGAGCTCACAACCCTGGGTTTAGCAGGCCAATGCTCAAATCACTGTTCCATTGAGACATGGGGGCAGTGGCATGAACTGGCACTTGGTCTGTTGGCATCACAGTCATACTGAAGACCAGCAGCAGTGCAAGCTTCCTGAACACCAACCCCCACCAATAAGCCTCAACCCTGCACTGGAGAGGCCACCTCTCATCGTGAAGCGTGGCCCATTCAATCCTTGGCCTTTCAGCTAAAATTGCCAACAACGGGAATTAGTGTCATAGTGGTTTCTGTGATGTAGCTCCTAGCCACTGGACTGAGCCCAGCAAATCCCTTCACACAGGCCCACTAAACAACTGCTGTCAGAGAGTCACATCATTCAATCCCTCCTGGCCTGGCGCAGATTCAAACCAGTGATGTAGAGGTGAAAAGCTCCAAATCCTGTTACCAGCACCCTGCCCCTTCCAATCCCTGTCATCAACACAACCACACAATTAGCATAAAATTGAGGGTAACCTCCCTCAGTCGTGAAACAGAAAGCATGCAGACTTGGTTGACATCTCTAACATGGTAACCTGAGGTTTTGCTTCTCCTTCTAGCTTGAACGCTGGTTGAGACAATGGAGAAGTATGAGCAAATACTAACCATAGGCAGGGGATCGAGTGCTGAGGTCTTCCTGATGAGGAAAACAGAGACAAAGAAACTGTTTGCCGTGAAAAAAATCAAGACAGATCCATCAAAAAAAATGAGAACCAAAGAGGCAGTGTTTCAGGAGGTGACCATCCTGGGCAAACTCAAGCACCCTCACATTGTAACCTGCTATGAGCACTTCTTTGAGGAGGAACATATGTTCATCATCCAGGATTACTGTGATGGTGGCTCCCTGGATGACCATATTAAGATGAGGAAGGAGGGGTACTTTCCCGAGAATACAATCATGGAATGGTTTGTGCAACTAGCTATGGCTGTTCAGTACATCCATTCCATTAAGATCCTGCACCGAGATATCAAAACATCCAATGTGTTTCTCACTAAGAAAGGGATGGTGAAACTGGGGGACTTTGGCATTTCGAAGGTCATGAACAGCACCCTGGACATGGCAAGCACTTTTGTAGGCACACCCTATTACTTGAGCCCAGAGCTCTGCGAGGATGTGCCGTACAGCTCCAAGTCGGACATCTGGGCGCTGGGATGTGTTCTCTTTGAAATGTGTGTCTTAAAGCCACCCTTTGATGGAATAAATCTCGTCAGCTTGTTTTACAAGATTGTGAAAGGCGAGTATGCCACTGTGCCAGAGTGCTATTCTGAGCCCCTGCATGGCTTGATCCAAACCATCCTGGAAAAGTGCCCAGGAAAGAGACCCAGTGCCAGCAGCATCCTCAACATCCCTTATGTCCAGCAACACCTCAAGCTTTTCCTTCTTCACCAAGAATCCCAGCTCTTCAGGCAGCAACATCTGGCAAAGCTCCATGAGGAGGACAACACAGATCCCCTCCCATCCACACCTCAAAGTAAGACACTGTTAGCTCATCAAGTGAGAGGAGCCTTAAGGCCAAAGTCAGCTCCACCGTATGTCAGCACACACAGTTCAGAGCTTTATGAGCCAGAGGAGCTCTCCAGCACTCTAGGCAGCAGCTCAGATTACTCTGAAGACTTTGAGCATGAAAGCGTGTCTTCCATTGAGGAGAACTTAGAAGATGACATACCCATTCCACCTCTGATCAAGGAGGTGCCAAGAGAGATAGGTAAGACCTGGGTCCTGGCCACTGCTGGGGAGAGTCTACTCAACTAGTCTGTCCTATGCTTCTAAATACCATGAAATAATGGTTCAAACAGAGAGGCCTTGTCTACACTACAAAGTTGCAGCGCTGGTGAGGGGGTTACAGCGCTGCAACTTAGGATGTGTACACACCTGCAGGGCATTACCAGCGCTGCAACTCCCTGTTTGCAGCACTGGCCGTACACCCGGTCGTGCCTCAGGTGTAGAGGATCCAGCGCTGGTGATCCAGCGCTGGTCATCAGGTGTAGACACTCACCAGCGTTTTTGTTGACCTCCGTGGAATAAGCAGGTATCCCCGCGGTGTGCTCTGGCGTTCCCCGACCCCCCCTCCAAGCAGGTCTCCTTCCCCGCGGTGTGCTCTGGCCTTCCCCGACCCCCCTTCCAAGCAGGTCTCCTTCCCCGCGGTTTGCTCTGGCGTTCCCCGACCCCCCCTCCAAGCAGGTCTCCTTCCCCGCGGTTTGCTCTGGCGTTCCCCGACCCCCCCCTCAAGCAGGTCTCCTTCCCCGCGGTGTGCTCTGGCATTCCCCGACCTCCCCTCCAAGCAGGTCTCCTTCCCCGCGGTTTGCTCTGGCGTTCCCCGACCCCCCTTCCAAGCAGGTATCCAGCCCCACGGTGTGCTCTGGCGTTCCCCGATCCCCCCTCCAAGCAGGTCTCCTTCCCCGCGGTGTGCAACAGCGCTGCAGCGTGGCCACATCTAACACCACTTGCAGCGCTGGTTGCTGTAAGTGTGGCCACTCTGCAGCGCTGGCCCTATACAGCTGTACTAATACAGCTGTAACAACCAGCGCTGCAAAATTGTAGATGTAGACATACCCTAAGTGACATCAGAGAGCCACCAGGGAACACTGGGTGTAGGAGGGGAGGAAAGGCTCCGGAGACCAGGCTGAAATCCAAGAAATGGGAAAGAGGGAAGTGTGAGATTTTGCTGGTTTATTTTTATTTGTTGAGGAGAGAGGAAAGGGAGCAGTCCTGCTAGGCCCCCAGCCCCGGTTCTTGACTTTTTTGCCTGTGCAGAATGGGAGGTTTTTGTTGTTATTTTACTGCACTAAAAAGGCTGGTTCCTAAACTCTGACAACCATCACTTGCAATATACAGGAGATTAAGGGCTTTGTGTTAAGAAGTGCCTCCAGTTTTCTTTCTGAAACATTACACATGTGCATTTATTTGCATAAACCTCACATTTGTACATGCAAATAGGCATCTGAGCATTCAGAGCAAGTAATTGTGAGCCTAACTACATACTTACCAGGCACAAAGTTAGAGACACTTTTGAAGGTGGCTGGAAATTTGTCCCTAAATATACAGCTACAGACACACCCCAAACAGCTGCCTTCCCACATCATATTGAATTTCATAGCTGCACTGGAAATGCTCAGACCTGGCCTCAATATGAGTTTTGTCATAATTACAAGGGAAAACTATAATTTCAAGTGTTTTCAAATTCAGAACCCAAATACAAATTGTAGGGTTGATGCAGACACATACAACTGAATGTACATCCATGCATGATCTGCATATCTTCGGGATGAGAAGCCCATGGCTTTCATATTGACCTTCAGGTCTTGTGTGCAATCGGAACCAAGCACCTCTTGCAGTCTGAGCAAAAGTCTTACCTCTAGCTTGCCTCTGCTAAAATTAGAGGTGTCATAAATTTCGTGGTATTTTTTTTTCTGCCACCAGAGCTTCATACCAGGATCTCTATAACCAAGAGCCTCATCCTTAAGCTGCTAGGGCAGCAATAAGGCTGCCAGGCCAGTCATAAGAGTACTTTTATGTTCAAAGTGCAGCTGACTCTTAGGTTCTGCAGGTTCTTGCTCTGTCAGGCTAATGAAACAATCCTAAACATGCCTCTGCCATGCTGGATTTCCTCTGCAATAAAATATCCAGGCAACCGCTTTGTCTTTAATTCTGTTGGAACATTACACAGAACTGAAGGGCTGGCTTGAGACATGTGATTCCTGCATTCCCTCCTGCCATGACCTGAATCTGAGGTGACAGCTGTGCTATGTAGAGGGCACAGAGAAATACTCCAGTCCTTGCCCTTTTAACCTTGGAACCACCAGATATTTCAGCTAACAACACTGTGGAGAAGCCAGCAGTTGGCTAGAATGACCTCTCAGGGCGGTTTTGGCAGCACACTGTGAAACCATGAACCACACAATATAGTGTATTGCAAAGTTACTAGGCACTGCTAAATAACTACACCTATAAGTTCAAGGGGCATAGAGAGGGGCCCCAGAAAAGCCCATGGGCAATTCTTTTGCACTGTGTGAACTTTAAAAAAAAAAGGCTAAGCATTTCTCTTGACATTTTGTATAAAAATAAGGACTAGTCAGATTACTCTTACAGAGGCATATAGCGCTGTCTATCCTATGTGCCAGCCCATGACGCCGGCCACAGTGGCTAGCCATGCAAGGGGAGTCTGTGGCGTCCCTAAGCGATGTGGTGCCTCTGTGCACTTAGCTCTGGGAGGCAGTGCCAAGCCTCTCGGCATTTTCCTTGGCTAGTGCAGCTCTGCATTGCCCGCAGAGCAGGGACATGCATTATAGGCACAAACTGAGCCCTATTTAAGTAAAAATAAATATGTAACCCAACTTTTTCCCTAAGCTGGAATATAAGCAATAAGTAGTCACAGCTCATTATGGGCTGTATGAGGCCTAACCCTGCAAGTGGTTACTACCACGTACATCTATACTCCTGTGCAGAAGCACATGATTCCAGGATGGGGGTGAGGACACCCAAACAACCTCATAATATTCTAGAGGTTTGCTGTCTAGGGCTATAAAGAGCTTTGTACCAGGCACACTTTTCCATCAGTTAGAACTAGACAGACCCATGCATACAACTTTGACTCTGCTCCCCAACCTGACCTACAACATCCCTTCTTAACCTCGTCCTGCCCCTCCTCACAACACTCTCTGCCAATGCACCTCAGGCCTGGTCTGCTGCAGCCTCTGCTATTGCAGGCAGGCATTAGGGAGAGCTAGCCATGCAAAAATGGTTAGTGGCTTTAGAATGAGGTAAAGTCAAATCTAGGATAAGATCAACCAAGCGGATGTTTTTACTGGGGACTTAACCAGGATTTAAACTAAAGACAGGTCTGAACCAGAGTGCCCGATTTGGACACCTGGAACTTTGAGGGAGCTAAAATTTGGACCTATACCCAAATTTGAATCTGCATCTCAGGACAATCTCTGGTGGACACCAGTGTTGTCATAGAAAACCCACTGTATTAAGCACCTGCTTTGTCTGACATGTGTCTTCTTTCCTTTGTTGCAGACCAGGGCAGCTCTCCTGACAGACTATTACCCTCCAGTCCCCTGAGCACAGATTTACAAGGTACCGTCACATCCTGTCTGCACAATCTCTGAAACCCAGGGCAATGAAAGCCCAGATCAGGACTTTCACAAAGGCATGCATGATCTTGGTCAGACACAATATAACCCCCAAGCCAAAAGTGTACCCACCTTTTGTGTTTGCACACAGTGCATTGTTGTACAGCTGGGTTTATGCTGGGAACAGATGCAGAAAAGACAAAATATAGCTAGGAAGATGGTTCTGGAGTATGTCTGGGAATGTCAGGGCAGAGCCCCAGTGTCATGAGAGTCCAAGCTCCGCTTTGCAATCCCCTTGTGCAAGTCAGAGAACATTCAGAGAACACCCAGCCCTTGGCTGATTAATCAAACCCAGCCCAAACTGGAAATTCTTTCATCTTGTTACAAAGTGGCTTCCTGCACTGAAAATCTTGGTGTTCTGGCACAAGTTGCATAGGTCAGGGGTCCTCAACCTTTTCCTTTCTGAGCCACTCCCCTCCCACACACACACATAGGCGCTTACTCTGTGGGTGCTCTGGGGCTGGAGCACCCTTGGGGAAAATTGGTGGGTGCTGGTGGGTGCTGAGCACGCACATGCAGCTCTCCACCCTGCTCCAGCTCACCTCCACTCCGCCTCCTCCCCCTCTCCTGAGCACGCCACTTCTCCTCCCTAGCTCCCAGCTCTTCTCGCCACGAAACAGCTGTTTCTTGGCAGCAAGTGCTGGGCCGGACAGGGAAGCAGGGGGAACAAGGTGCGTGGGGAGGAGGCAGGACTGGGGATTTGGAGAGGGAGCCCAACAGGAGCAGGGAGGGGGTGGAGTTGGGGTGGGGACTTTGAGGAAGGGGTTGGAATGGGGGCAGGGCAGGGGCAGGGCATGGGTGGAGTGGAGGGGGCGGGGGGGCGCAAGCACCCACTGGTGCTGGGAAAAGTTGGCGCCTATGCACACACATATGCTATAAAAACTCCATGGCCCAGTTGTGCCACAACAATAGGTTTTCTGCATATGAAAGCTAGGACAGTGTTGGGGGGGTCACAAGCAGAACAATTGCCTGGGGTCCCATACCATAAGGGGGCACCACAATGCTCAGAATTTGGCTTCAGCCCTGGATTATGGGGCTGGAGACCCTGGGCTGCAGTCTTGCACAGTGGGGCTTTGGCTTTCTGCCCTGGGCCTAATGAGTCTAAAGCTGGCCATGCGTCATGGACCCCCTGAAACCTGCTCACGACCCCCGAGGGGGCCCTGAGCCTCTGATTGAGAACCACTGGCATAGGTCACTAGCAAACACATGCCTTCTGGGGGAGCCAGCTAGTCCTGCCCTCTCAGGGTATGTCTCAAGTAGGGTAGCAGGGCGGCCTCATCCCACACCTCTCTGGCTCTGTTGGGGAGGTGTGCAGTCCTGGCATGAGACATGCACACGGCCTCCCCCCAGCTTCACTGAGGCCATCCCCTGTGCAAGGGCCTAAGGTCTGTGTAATGTGGTATGGAGACAGGGTGTGGCGGTGGGCCAGAGTGTGAAGGATGGTGAGGTGTGATGTGCATGTGTTAGGAGATATGTGTTGTGTTGGGGCACAAGGTTGTGTGTGTTGAGGAGATGCTGTGTAGAGGCATGCCAGGAGATGTGTGTGACATGCCAGGAGACGTGAGTGTGTTGGGGGGGAGTGTAGAGCTGGGCATTGAGGTGGGTGCAGCATGTGTGCAGAGCAGCAGGTTGAGTTGTGTATCCTGGGATGGGGGGGTGCAGAGGAGCGTGTCATGTGCTTCTATCCAGAGAGCAGCACCTAGAGCAGCCTGAGACCGTATTAATGCTCTTGGGGCTCCCCTGCCCCTCCCGCTGCAGAGTGGAAGGATGAGGCGGAGCTGACCGATTACCCTGATGATTTTGAGGAGGTTGAGGAAACCAGCCTGGAGGAGGTGGTGAGCAATGCTCGCTGTGCGATCAAGGTGCCAGCTGACAATGAGGCATTCCAGGAGGAACAGATGGATCACCAAGGGTCTGCTGCTGTCTCCTCCACCCTGAAGACTTTGCGGGAGATGTGCAAAGGTGAGGAAACACTGGAAAGCCAGTAAATGCACTAGGGACTACTAATCTTCTTGCCTTTTGTAGCAGAGTGGATCCCTGCTCCTGCCCAGAAGGGGTTAAAAACAGCCCTGAGAGAGGGCTGTGGTGAGGGAAAGCAGCCTTTAGGCTGCTTTGATTGGGGAAGTGGCTGCAGCTGGGGCCACGCCCCAAACGGAGCAACAGGGCCTTCTAGGAGGGCCAGGGAACATGGTGCAGGGCAACCCAGGGAGGGCTAGGCCTACAAAAAGTTGGAGAAGGCCTAAGGCCGCGAGGAGGCAGGGAGCCTGCTGGGGCTGCCAGAAGCCGGGCCACATTAAGAGGCACTGCCCTCTCGAGAGGTGAGGGTTGGCCGAGGGAGGTGCTGGGAGGCCCGGATGGGGCCATGCTGGATCTGGAGAAGGTGGCACAGGCTGAAGTGGAGATCATGGGGACCCCACAGGAGGCAGGGACCCAGACCATCACCCTGCCTGTCATGGAGAGAGAGTCCCAGACCCTTACCCTGCCTGTCATGGAGAGAGAGACCCAGATCCTTACCCTGCCTGTCATGGAGAGAGAGAGACCCAGACGGAGTGGGCCCAGCAAGAGACTGAAGCCCAGGCGGGACATGTCCAGGGAACAAAATAGACCCAGGTGGTTATGCGACAGACCACCAAGGGGACCCAGACCCTGAAGGAAGAGGGCCTGAGGAACTCAAATCTACGGGCACGGCTTGAGGCAGCAGAGCGGGCCCTCCGTGAGTCTGAAGCGAGAGCAGTGGACCTCGCTAAGGAGTATGCGGCTGTCATAGATGAGTAGGTCCACTTGCGGAAGCGATTGGAGGAATCGGAAAGGAAGCGAGTGGCACTGGAGGCACATGGGCGACTGGTCCAGGGGAAGAAGCCTCCCTATCCCCAGGGATGAGGGTTTTGCGGGGGGGTGTGTGTAGCAGAGTGGATCCCTGCTCCTGCCCAGAAGGGGTTAAAAACAGCCCTGAGAGGGTGCTGTGGCCAGGGAAAACAGCCTTTAGGCTGCTTTGATTGGGGAAGTGGCTGCAGCTGGGGCCACGCCCCAACGGAGCAACAGGGCCTTATAGGAGGGCCAGGGAAGCCAGAAGAAAACAGTCTCTCTCTGACTGGAGAGGGAGATAGGCCTGGCTGCTTGGGAACTCAGCCAGGGGACCTAGAGGAAGGCAGGGCTGGGGAAAGGCCTTAGGAGCGGGGAAGCCCTAGGTCAGCAACTCCCCAGGCTGTAGGGCCTAGTTCTAGGCCTCCTAGGTACTGGGCTTGCAGAGGGGCAGCTGGAGAGTGGGTAAAGGCAGCCAGTCCAAACCCCATTGCCTATGATGAGTGGCTGATACTGCAGTCTGCCCAGTGAACGGGGGCTAGATGGAGACTGAGCAGTAGCCATATACTGAGGCAAAGTGGGGATAGAGGGTGGGGGTCCCCCAGGAAGGGGAAACCCTCAGAGAAAGGGGTGATTGCTTGGGGGCAGCACTCCATGTAAAAGGGCACCGGGTCCAGGGAGGGACACGGGGCCAGAGGACAGGCGGATCACCGGCCTGCAGAGGGCGCTCCGGGCTGGAAACCGAGCTAATTCCCTGAAGACACCAGCAGGGGGCGCCGCAGGGGTGAGTCAGCCCGTTTACACCTTTCCATACTGACTGCAGGCCCGCAGGGGACGGACAAGGAGGCTAGGCTCATCTGATTCCAGGGTTTCTGCTTTGCAGGAGACAAGCTGAGCTGTGAAAAAGGTCCCCAGCTTTTTCCATGCTGTGAAGGAATTCAACTATCCACAACCTCTCTCCTTCACACACGTTGTCCCAGAATATTTGCAACATTCCACACAAGGCACTGGAGTAGTGACCCCTAGGTTCAAAAGCTCAACATTAGCCTGAGGCCCTGGGTGGAAGTAGGAGTGGGGAGTGACTCCATCCACCTCCCTAATGCTGCTGTTGGTACCTTCTGGGGGCTCTGAGACACGTCTCTGGGGAGTGAAGTGCAGTCACTATGGCCCATTCTTTCTGCTAGGTCTGCCAGAGAGGGTACGGTAACACTTAGCACAGTCCGTCCCCAGCACAATTACTGTACACACTTGAAACCAGTGAACTTCCCAACCACTCCTCAGGTAGCTAATCATCATTATCTCCATTTCACAGCTGGGGGAACTGAAGCCAAAAAGTCATATGACACACCCCAAACTGCACAGTGCATCAGGGCAAAGCTGAGACTAGACTGCAGCCTGGCTAATTCCTTCCCATCACCCTGACGTGGCATCAGCTGTCCCTACCATGCTAAGTGCAAGGTACAGCAGCAGTTTTATACTGTAGACATCTATAACCAGAAAGTGGCATGAGATCTAGAAATACTACTGAATGGCCAATGGGCAGTGTCAGCCTTCAGTCCCTAGTCAGCTGGGCTGGGTTTGAACAAGTGAGGTGAGAAGCAAGGTTCCATACCACATTTCCCAAATCTGAATAGACCAGCCTGGGGTCATCTGAACTCATTTCTTTGTCACTTGCCTGCAGGTGAGGCTGGACCTTCTCTGTACGATGAAATCACAGGTCAGGCCCAGTTCACTCCTGAGGATCTGCAACCTCATTTTGGACATCGAATGGGCCCTGACCACCTGGAGACCTGCTATCTGCTCCTCAGCTTGGACCAGGAAACAACTTAGTCCAGGCCTCTTCATGGAGACAGCCTGAATGAAGAGAGTTTAGCTGAAGATACAAAGTAGTGTGCTGCTGAGTATTGTTCTGGATTGGCAAATAAGGTTGCCTGATGGCCAGTGCTGAGTTTTCACTCCTTGCTTGATACATAAGAATGGCCATACTGGATCAGACCAATGATCCATTTAGTCCAGTGCTCTGTCTCCCAACAGCGGCCAGTGCCAGATGCTTCAGTGTGCTCCATCCCCTGTTATCCACTCCCAGTTTCTGGCAATCAGAGGTCTAGGGACACTCAGAGCATCGGGTTGAATCCCTGACATCTTGCTAATAGCCGTTGATGGACTATCCTCCATGAATAGGATCACAATAATATAAAGCACTGAGCCTGCTGGAATCCTGCTGCAGAGATGCAGTGCAGAAGGAGGGTGCAGAGGCATAGGTGCAGTTACTACGGTATCACTTTCCAATGCAAAACTAGGGTTTATCATTTCCAAACTACATTTTCATTTGCCCTTGGATTATTTTTTTGGCCCAGGAGATGGAGCTGTAGGAAGTAGCACAATATAAATAAAGGTTTGTGACAGACATTAGAAGGCTTGTAAAAGCAGCAAAGAATCCTGTGGCACCTTATAGACTAACAGACGTTTTGGAGCATGAGCTTTCGTGGGTGAATACCCACTTCGTCAGATGCATGTAGTGGAAATTTCCAGGGGCAGGTATATATATGCAGGCAAGCTAGAGATAATGAGGTAGTTCAATCAGGGAGATGAGGCCCTTTTCTAGCAGTTGAGGTGTGAAAACCAAGGGAGGAGAAACTGGTTTTGTAATTGGCAAGCCATTCACAGTCTTTGTTTAATCCTGAGCTGATGCTGTCAAATTTGCAGATGAACTGAAGCTCAGCAGTTTCTCTTTGAAGTCTGGTCCAGACTTCAGGACCAGACTTCAAAGAGAAACTGCTGAGCTTCAGTTCATCTGCAAATTTGACACCATGAGCTCAGGATTAAACAAAGACTGTAAATGGCTTGGCAATTACAAAACCAGTTTCTCCTCCCTTGGTTTTCACACCTCAACTGCTAGAAAAGGGCCTCATCCTCCCTGATTGAACTACCTCATTATCTCTAGCTTGCCTGCATATATATACCTGCCCCTGGAAATTTCCACTACATGCATCTGACGAAGTGGGTATTCACCCACGAAAGCTCATGCTCCAAAACGTCTGTTAGTCTATAAGGTGCCACAGGATTCTTTGCTGCTTTTACAGATCCAGACTAACACGGCTACCCCTCTGATATTAGAAGGCTTGACAGCTCTGGGCACTGAAGTACATGGTATAAACAGAAGGCTTAGTCAGCAGTGTGGAAATATAGACTCTTCAGCAAGTCTAGTTCACTTGCTAATCCTGAAGTCTCTGAAAAATCCACAGTCCCTGTCTATCTTGTGCCACAGCCAAATGCTGATCCACAGAGTCAGAAACTCTAACTAAGCCCAGAGCTGTAACTGTAATAGGTACCACTTCCCTGGCAGCACAGTTTTGATCTGGGCCACTACATCCTTTTATGGGATTTGTGTGAAATGATGGACTATGAGAGCTAGTCTTCCCTCTTTCTTATCTTCAGACTAGAGTCCCATTGCCAGCTGATCACCTAATGCTTCTGTGATTTCTTAGTCAAGCTGAAGTTCTGAAGTGGCAAGTCTCTTAGGTAACGCATGCCATCTCTGCAATCAAAATGTCTGCAGACACATCTGCATGGATTGCCTACCACAACCCATATTAAAAAGGGCAGGGTCACATTTCTATCTGAAATTTGTGTACCAAAGATTCCTTTTAATGAAAGATTAGAGGAAACATATGTAGCAATTCCACTTTGACAGAACTCCTATGCACTCATTAGGGAGTGGAACTCATAGGCTGTGTTCCCTGGGTCTAGTGCTGGTGGAGCTCATGACTATGCTCATCCACAGACCCCACAAGTGGTTGTTTATTGGTAACAACATCAGCACAGCTGAAATGGGAGGCGTGTGCAGAGTGGAAGGGGCAGGGGCAGGGGAAGGGTGGAGGTCAGAGGTTGCACATGGTTGTTGGTATTGCTGCCAGGTCTGCCCAAGAGATCCTTATTAAGGATTAGAAGGGAGCAGGAAAAGCCTTATGAAACAAAATATTAACGCAGCATTGCCAACCCCCAAGTGTTCAAACATTGTGAGTCAGGCCCAAAAAATCATGAGCATTTAAAAAACAACTTTGGAGTCTTATTTGCCTTTAGAGTTCACATTTGCAAGCCCAGACACTTACCTTTTAATGAAAGCTAAGATTCTCACATAACGTCCCAACTCCAAGGTGTGTGTGTGTAAAAATAGTCATCAAATATCACAAGAGTTGGAAACACTGTAAAAAGGAATTTTTGAAAAACATCCTGTCCATGCTATTTAAAGGGTGCTCTGTCAGAAATCTGAATGTTTTAAAACAACTTAACAATGTCCCTTTAAATCTGAGATGGCTTTGAACAGCTATGACCATGGGCACACACAGTTACTGCACTTAACATGAAAATAAAGCTAAAACTCAAACTGAATTGCTGATTAATAATAGCAGTTCTGCTCTATCTCCTCTGAAACTCTCAATAGAGAAGAAAGGGAACACCAAAGCTTTCAGTATCTTTATTCTTTCCTACTCCATTCAGCTTTTGCAGTATTGTTATAATAGTGTTGGTCCCAGAATAAGAGACAGAAAAGTCCAGCTCCTGTTGGTGAAAGACACAAGTTTTCAAGCCTCACAGAGCTCTTCTTCAGGTCTAGAAAAGGTAAACAGAGTGCCACAGCTAAATATGAGGTGGGAGAGATTATTAATTATAAGGGGTTAAGAAATGTTGCAATCAACCACTTATTCCAAATGCTAAATTCTATCAAACAAAGATCTAGGCAAATAATTTCCATTTAACAATTTATTCTACAAATTTACTCTCTTTTTCTGCTTGCAAAATATCCATGACCCACTCCTGATTTACTTAATTAAATTAGTTATTCAAACTGTGGAAGTTGGAAAAAAAGCAGACCTCTTAGTCTTCCAGGAAGAGCAAGAGTCAGGCTAACTCTAATAGCTAATAACGCAAGACTTCCAAGCAGGGCCTGGGCGAATGGAAAAGAACCGTAAGAGATGCTGTTTTTCGACCTTGAGTTAGATAAGAATGGAACACAGACTGTAGCAGAAATTGCTGAGGAAAGTAAGATATCAGGAAGGAATATGTATAAACAAAACGCAGTTGTTGATCATTACTGTATGTAACAAAAGGTATAAATGCTTGCCCTAATTGTTTATCTTTTGGGAGACCTGCCACTGTGCATTGTCCCCCTTGCAATATTGCTTGAGAATAAACTGCCTCTGACATGTTGCAACCAACCTCAGAGTGAGGACTCGTTTTTTCTCCCACAATTTGGTGCTATGACTCGGATGGCAAACGCGCGGCTGAGACAGCAACAAACTACTACAGACTGTTCCCCTGCGAACCCCATGGCACCATAATAGAGGTAAGAGACCTTTGAAATCTCTATTGGGGTGTTGCAGGAGGACTGCCTGTGGAGCCGTCTGTCCCTTTGGGCTCACGCCATGCAAACTTTTGCTTATGCAACAAGATCAGACGCAGAACAGTGTTGGGGAATTGGTTGCCCCATGTAAGGTTGGTTGTATGCTTACACAGAGCTGGGAAATGTGTTGTTGCCCCAGGGTAAAGCCAATGTGTGGCTTAGGTCAGACCTATTGAGTTGAGGGCTGTGGTAATGCCCTCAGAGAAGAACACAGGTGTGTTCAGTCCAGACGGAGGGGTTGTGGTAACACCCTCAGGTTAAAAAAGGAAAAAAAAAACCCAACCAACCAACCAAAAACACAATGCATCTAGATATGGGGAATGAGTGTGTGTGTATGTGAATATGTGTGTTTGAATGAATAAAGGCTGGGTATGAGCCGCTGACCATGTCTAAGACTAAGCTGACTCCAGCCGCACCAGAGCTACTCCATGTGGGAGTTCTGAAAGCAAGGGGAGTCAGCTGAATCATGAATTTTTCCTTATTTATGAGCCACTGGCCCCAGTGGACCCTTTCCCGGGAAGTGAGAGAGTGAGAATTTTTTTAGCTCATGAGCTGCTGAGCAGACAGGGCATCTCCCGGAGTGTGAGGGAAATCCTTTCTAGCTTATGAGCCGCTAACCTAGTGGACAAGGTGCCCTCCCAAGATTCCCTAGTTTATGAGCAGCTAGCAGACAGGGCGCCTCTCCCGGCATGTGTGATTGGAAAATGGGTGGGGTACAGTCTAAGAATTCCCTCTCACCACTAAAGGGCACCCCTGCATATTATATGTATGTGCAGTATGGACCAAGATCTTGCAGGTATTTAGAGACTGGAACTGTTACACACAGGATAACCCATCTAAACAATTCCCACTAGAAGGTACCTTTGATTTAGCTAAACTCACATACCTCAGAGGAACCCTTGCATTACCAAAAGCCTCTGATACACAGTGGGAACAATTTGTCTACTGAGGGAAGGAACAGGTTAATTTGAAAATTCATCTTGGCCCAGAGATAAAGAGAAAGCTGCTCTGCGTTCAAGGTCAAGAGTTAACACAGACTATGCCAAGTACAGAGGGGAAAAAAAAACAACAAGCAACAACAACAACAATAAAACTGCTTTCAGCCCCAGCTGGCTGTGAACAAAAGGTACAAAGGCAAACCAAAGGCAATACAACTTGCAGTTACCAGTGAGATCCAACAATCTGCCTTTGTGATCCTGGAGCTGGTGTGGTTTGGGGACACTGAAGGAACCACAGGCAGCTGGCCTGGACTCGACTACTGAGCAAAGGTCTCTGAAAGAGGCACCCCAAGAGACCCCATGGCAGAGAAAAACCCAAGAGCAGAAGCAAGTTGGAGATTTTTCAGCGTACCACTATTCAACCTGTGCGCAGGATAACCTCCCACCCATCTCTCTCTCTCTCTCTCTCTCTCTCCTATCCCTGGCCTGGCCAGCCCAGGCAGCGTGTTCATGAGTATAAAAAGAAAAAAAAGCGGGGGGGGGGGGCTTGCAGGTGGGTCTACCCCTGGTTGTAGCAGGACCAGGCAATAAGAGGAGTTGGGGAAAAAGAGAAGAGACATGTACCTGACAGCTAGAGAAAAACTGAACAGTTAAAATGCCAATTGGGGGAATGATTCAGGTGACCCTTGTGAGTGATATTGTTAAGGAAAAGGACTAGGGAGGGTGAAGTTTAGTCAAGAAGCCCACTCTCCTTACTAAATTGGTAGTGAAACAAAGTCTGTGCCCATGGAAAGTAATGATGCAGCAAGCGAAAAAGGATCGGGTCCAGACGAGCAGGCAGGGAGCAGAAAGAAAAAATCGGGAAAGGGGTTGGAAACCTTGAAAGTATAGTGGCAGAAGTAAAGGATGCAGTAAATGCAAACATGGGAAATTCAGATCCCTAAAATAATAATTGGAATGGTAAAATCTGAGTTGATTGAGGTGTCGTTTTGGGAAAATAAACAAGTGATTTAAGGAAAGAAAGTGAGAAATTAACTCTGTAGTTACTGGAGAGAATTAAGCAGTGAAACTTTGTACAAATGTTGAAGAAAAGGTGTTATGAAAGAATTCCTGGTTTCTTTGCAGCCATTCTGAAAGAAAAATGGGCCCTTTTCCAAAGAAATGTCTGTAAATAAATCCAGGCAAAGAGACTATTTAATTAAAATCATTTGGCTATGAACAGGTTAGTCGGATTAGAGAAAACATACGGAGTGTCTATTGGAATTTAACCACCCAAAACGTATGAAAGGAATGTCAAGGAAAAGAATACGTGTAATGTATATTGTAAAAGGGGTGAGGAAAATGCAAATATGCAGTGCTACTTAATTAAAATCCTATTAGATTCCAAAGGGCTACAATAGTTGGTGTTTTCCTTTTGAATTACTGTGTGTCTTTGAAAATAGGAGCTAAAAGTAACAGGCAATTAGAACCCTGGTAAAAGTTAATTGTGTTCCTTTTAAGTAAAAGTGAAAATATGGGGGTAATTCCTCTGTCTTGCCTGCAATCAGCAAAGGTATTTGTATAAGAAAGAAATATTTTAAACACTGACTGATCACCCCAGAAGGGGTAGGAAAATGTTTTTATCTTTTAGAAAATTAGAGCAAGCTAATGCCAGCTAAAGAGCAGTGCAACATACCATGCATTTACTGGCACAATAGAAATTGTGTTCTGTGTCTATGTCCTTGTGGTGTTTATCTAGTGGCGAGAATTGTTGTGTTTAATTTTTTATAGGACAGTCCAGTTCAAAACCAAATAGAAGGGTTAGAGTTAATGCAGATACTTGTTTTATCCAACTTGGAATACAAAGGGGTTTAGATACTATCAGGAAATACTAAGGTTTTAATATATGTGACAGAGGCTGCGCCAAGCTGAGAAATGTTCTTGGAGTGCCCTATTTCAAGCAAAGGTGGGGGGGGGGATGATTGCTGCAGTTAACGAGATTGGTATGCACCTAAAAGTAATTTGCTTGGTAGTTGGTGTTTTTCCATCTTTGTAGTTTTAGATCTGTTGTTTTCCTTTTCCAAAACATCCCGGCACTGAAAGACTGTTTTTTCTGCCTTGGCCTTCACTGTTCTCACTGTTATCTTTAGAGCCGTGTGTCTCACTTAGTTCTTTTTTTCCTCACAGCTGGTTGAGGGGGGTTGGACCTCCCTCACCTTCTGTCTTGGCAGGTAGCAGCTGGCCTTGGGCTGTAGTTCTCTTATTTTTGCATTGAGTTTGTTAGTTGTAGTGATGAATTCATTTGTTCTCTGCTTCTTTCTCTTGTTTCTCTTCCCCTCGGCCTCCCATACCTGCTTGCAATTGTGTTGTTGGCCACATACAGTGCTGATCTGCCTATCCTGTAGACTCACTGAGGGAAGAGGTTGAGCAATATAATATTGGAATAACACTGCCAGCAACTTAATATTGAAAAAGCAGTTAAAGCTAGAAAAGCAGCACACCCTTCCTGGGGACCTTTTGTAAATATTCAGATTGATTTTATTCAAATGCCTAAATGTTGTAATTATGAGTATGTGTTAGTTTTAATTGATGTATTTTCAAATTGGATTGAAACCTTCCCTTACAGAAGGGCAGATGCCAAGACTGTTGTGAAATTGTTGCTTAAGGATTTTGTACCATGATTTGGCATACCTGTGAGTATCAACAGTAACTGTGGGACTTCATTTTACTGGACAGATAGTAAAAGAATGCAGTGAAACTTTGGAATGGGATTATGAAAAACAAATGGCCAAGATTTGTGCAGAAACAAACTTAAAATGGCCAAATGCCTTGCTATTAGCATGAGGGCTGCTCCCAATTGAAAGACTGGACTTAGCCCACATGAGATCATAGAATATCAGAGTTGGAAGGGACCTCATGAGGTCTTCTAGTCCAACCCCCTGCTCAAAGCAGGACCCATCCTCAGACAGATTTTTACCCCAGTTCCCTAAATGGCCCACTCAAGAATTGAGCTCAGAACCCTGGGTTTAGCAGACTAATGCTCAAACCACTGAGCTATCCCTCCCCCCTAACAGGATACCTGATGCGACTTCCAGCAGTGCCTCCTCTGGCCCTTGCCCAGATGGACATTCATTTAATGGATGACACAATGCTAAATTACTGCCAGGCACTAATGAAATGTGTCAGGTCTTTTTATGCACAATTGAAAGAAGCACTACTCAAGGCTCCTGAGCAACCCTGCCACTTGCTGGAACCAGGAGACTGAGTCTACGTAAAGGTCCATCAACAAAAGACCGCTCTGACCCCATACTGGACAGGCCCTTACCAAGTCCTGTTAACTACCAACAACGCTGTGAAGTGCCAAGGACTGACTACCTGGACCCATGCTTCTCACTGGAAGAAGGCCTCTCCACCTCTAGATGACCCTCCAACTGCTGATCAGCCTGTCCATCCTTTTGATACTTTTTCCTCCTTCTGGACAGCAGGAGAAAAGGACAAGATGAAGTGCTAGCAACCTCTCCCTTGTCCACTAATAGAACCACCATACATTCACCATCTGCTGGAGGTTATTACAGGGTGACGTGCTGGTAACCTCTCCCCTGTATGCTGCAGAACCACGACTGTTCCAGGAAAGAATAAGAAGGTATGTTCGTTCCACTGAAATTGCCAAAGTCCAGGGATTCTTAACTACAAAAGACATTAAGAATTGGCCCTGGTGAAAGAGACGAAGTATCGTAACCCGGCAGGGAGGAACTTGTGGGAACTGCGCCTGGGACTGTGGTATTGAGTGGTGGTTTGGGTTTATTCCGGGGACTGGGCTCTGTGCTTTCAGACAAGTGTCTTCAGCATATATAGCCCTCCCTAATTGGCTTTCAGATGACAAATACCAAAGGCGCTTTGCTGCCACGACCACTGCCCCTGTCATTATCCTCACTACCACTACCACCCCTGTAACACATTATTATACAGGCAATACTGTATACTTTAATGAAACCCAATGGCTAAGGCCTTACACCTTAGTGATCCCTGTGGGATGATGCCAATAGTGCAGCAGCAATTTGGAACATTTACAAAGGCCAACCATATGATGAGAAATTAGAGCAACTGAAAAAGGCCACAGGTCTTATTATTAGAGCACAGTAAACCAAGTATAGGCTGGGGTTGATAAATTACATGTTGTTTCTGCCCTTAGCTCAATGACCCAGAAGCTGTTGACAGAGATGGTATTGAATATCATTGAGGCAGGAAAGGAATTGCAGTGGGATCTGGCATATTTAGAAAAAAGGGATTTTCTGAATGGCCAGCTTATGGCCATTTGGAGTGATCTTGAGCATCAGGCGTGGCCTACTGCCCTTACAGTGCTTCAGGAATGCCATCTGATTTGTGGCCATGGAGACATACTTGGGAGATTTTCTGGGTGGAAGTGCAGATGTTCGCAGTGCTCCTTCCAAGCATATGGGCTGGTTGGAGGGGTGTGAGCTTCCACATACCAAATCCTGCCGGGTCCATGGGAAGCATACATGCGGGATTGGATAATTCATGGAGACATTTGGGAAATTAAACTACTGATATGCCTAATCAATTTATAGTCAGTGCTCCTGGAATAACACCCAACATTTGGATAAGGATAGGGAGTCAATGGACACTCTGGCCTCTAGAACCCCCTCAACAACAAAGTAGAAGAAAAAGTGAGAGGCAAAAAGGTATCCTTTAGAAAATGGAAGTTAAATCCTAGTGAGGAAAACAGAAAGGACCAAAACTCTGGCAAGTGAAGTGTAAAAATATAATTAGGAAGGCCAAAAAGGAATTTGAAAAACAGTTAGCCAAAGACTCAGAAAGTAATAGCAAAAAAAAATTAAGTACATCAGAAGCAGAAAGCCTGCTAAACAACAGTGAGGCCACTGGATGATTGAGATGCTAAAGGAGCACTTAAACACAATAAGGCCATTGCGGAGAAACTAAATGAATTCTTCGCATCAATCTTTAAGGATGAGGATGTGAGGGAGATTCCCAAACCTGAGCCATTCTTTTTAGGTGATAAATCTGAGTAACTGTCCCAGATAGAGGTGTCATTAGAGGAGGTTTTGGAACAAATTGATCAGTTAAACAGTAATAAGTCACTAGGACCAGATGGTATTCACTCAAGAGTTCTGAAGGAACTCAAATGTGAAATTGCAGAACTACTAACTGTGGTTTGTAGCCTATCATTTAAATCAGCTTCTGTACCAAATGACTGGAGGGTAGGTAATGTGACGCCAATTTTTTAAAAGGCTCCAGAGGTGATACCAGCAATTATAAGCCAGTAAACCTGACTTCAGTACTGGGCAAACTGGTTGAAACTATAGTAAAAACAAAATTGTCAGACACATGATGAACATAATTTGTTGGGGAGGAGTCAATGTGGTTTTTGTAAAGGAAAATCATGCCTCACCAATCTACTAGAATTCTTTGAGGGGCTCAACAAGCATGTGGACAAGAGGGATCTGGTGGATATAGCATACTTAGATTTTCAGAAAGCCTTTGACAAGGTCCCTCACCAAAGGCTTTTAAGCAAAGTAAGCAGTCATGGGATAAGAGGGAAGGTCCTCTCATGGATCAGTAACTAGTTAAAAGATAGGGGAAAAAAGGTAGGAATAAATGGTCAGTTTTCAGAATGGAGAGAGGTAAATAGTGATGTTCCCCAGGGATCTGTACCAGGACCAGTCCTATTCAACATATTTATAAATGATCTGGAAAAAGGGGTCAACAGTGAGGTGGCAAAATTTGCAGATGATACAAAACTACTCAAGATAGTTAAGTCCAAAGCAGATTGTGAAGAGCTACAAAGGGTTCTCACAAAACTGAGTGACTGCGCCGCAAAGCGGCAGATGAAATTCAATGTTGATAAATGCAAAGTAATGCACATCGGAAAACATAATCCCAACTATACATATAAAATGATGAGGTCTAAATTAGCTGTTATCACTCAAGAAAGTGATCATGGAGTTCTCTGAAAACATACACTCAATGTGCAGCAGTAGCAAAAAAATGAATAGAATGTTGGAATCATTAAGAAATATACAATAGATAATAAGACAGAAAATATCATATTGCCTTTATATAAATCTCATGTCATAACCTAGTCCCAGATTTGGACCTTAGCGTCCAAAATATGGGGGTTAGCATGAAAACCTCCAAGCTTGGTTACCAGCTTGGACTTGGTATTGCTGCCATCACCCAAAAAATTAGAGTGTTTTGGGGCACTCTGGTCCCCCTGAAAACTTTCCCTGGGGACCCCAAGACCCAAATCCCTTGAGTCTCACAACAAAGGGAAATAATCCTTTTTCCCTTCCCCCCTCCAGGTGCTCCTGGAGAGATACACAGACACAAGCTCTGTGAATCTAAACAGAGGGACTCCCCCGTCCCCATTCCCAGTCCTGGAGAACAGAATTACCGAGAGTTAATCTCTCTTTCCCCCCTCACCCAGAGGGTATGCAAAGTCAGGCAAATAAATCTAACACACACAGATCTCCCTCTGACTTCTTCCTCCCACCAATTCCCTGGTGAGTACAGACTTAATTTCCCTGAAGCTCCCCACTAAAGAAAAAACTCCAACAGGTCTTAAAAGAAAGCTTTATATAAGAAAGAAAGAAAAATACATACAAATGGTCTCTCTGTATTAAGGTGACAAATACAGGGTCAATTGCTTAAAAGAATATTGAATAAACAGCCTTATTCAAAAAGAATACAATCCAAAGCACTCCAGCAACTATATTCATGTAAATACAAAAGAAACATATAAATTCTGACTGATCTTTTCGTACTTACAACTGGAAACAGAAGATTAGAAAACAGAAATCACTTCTCAAAGCTGAGAGAAAAGCAGGCAGACAGACAAAGACTCAGACACACTTTCCCTCCACCCAGAGTTGAAAAAATCCGGTTTCCTGATTGGTCCTCTGGTCAGGTGCTTCAGGTTACTTTTTTTTCAGGTGAAAGAGACATTAACCCTTAGCTGTCTGTTTATGACACATGGTACGCCCACATCTTGAATATTGTATGCAGATGTGGTCACCCCATCTCAAAAAAGATATATTGGAATTGGAAAAGGTTCAGAAAATGGCAACAAAAATGATTAGAAGTATGGAACAGCTGAGAGATTAATAAAATTGGGACTTTTCAACTTGGAAAAGAGATGACTAAGGATATGATAGGGTCTATAAAATCATGACTGGTGTGGTGAAAGTAAATAAGGAAGTGTTATTTACTCTCTCATAACACAAGAACTAGGGGTCACCAAATGAAATTAATAGGCAGCAGGGTTAAAACAAACAAAAGGAAGTATTTCTTCACACAACTCAGTCAACCTATACAACTCTTTGACAGAGGATGTTGTGAAGGCAAAGACTATAACAGGGTTCAAAAAACAAATTAGTGGAGGATATGTCTATCAATGGCTATTAGCCAGGATGGGCAGGGATGGTGTCCCTAGCCTCCGTTTGCCAGAAGCTGGGAATGGGCAATGGGATAAATCACTTAACGATTACCTGTTCTGTTCATTCCCTCTGGGGCACCTGGCACTGGCCACTGTTGAATGACATGATCTTGGGCTAGATGGACCTTTGGTCTGAATCCAGTGTGGCCATTCTTATATTCTTATGTCATGCAGAGTTTCTGCAGTTCCATACTGTGTAGGAGGGCTATGCCTAAGTGATTCACATGGATACAGCATTGGCTGGGTACCTCTCTGTGTATGCTAACATCCCTCTGAAAATCCCAAGGCTCCAGTGTATACGTGTGGTGATGACCAAGGCATGCAGAGCAGGCATTTTCTCAAGATAAGTTTGGAAATTTGCCCCTCGGCCCTGTGTGAACAAAACTGATTGTGCCATCAACTCCCCAGCTTTGAGACTCTCCCCGCCTGGGCCCCTGCCTCTCTGGCTCAGCTCATACTAAACTGTGGAGTTTCCAGCTCTGGGGACTCAGAGGACTCTGGGGAATTAGGAACTCTGTAATGCAGTGAGAGCCGAGGAAAACACCCTGAGCCACTGTGGAGCTTTGTAATACCACAGGAGCCAGGGAAATTAAAGGTTCATCCTATTGAGCTCCTCAATGTTTGGAGATAATAGAAAGACACCAGTTTATAGCCGAGCCAGTTAAACTCAACAGTGCTTAAATGCTTGTACCACTAAAACCCTAACTTCAAAGCTGAGCTAGTAGGTAATAAGGTAGGAAGCCAGAAGGTGGGGGCACCCTTACCTCCCAATGCCCATAGGAGCTGCTAAGAAAACCATAGTCCCAGGCTGCAGATCACAGATGTGCTTGCTCCCAAGCCTGCAGGGCTATGTGCCACAAAGGGGAACTCAAAAACAAGCCCTGCAGTCAGTTATGGCCTGATCCTGCTCACATCAAAGTCAATGGAAGTTTTGCTGTAGAAATCAACAGGAGCAGGATCCAGGTCTCAAAGAGCAGTGGTGAGGGTCTCTGCAGGGAGCCCTGGCCAATCCTCTGTGCCAGGAAGGGGGTGGGTATGAATTAGGAAGGACCAGTCAGATTCTCCAATAACTGCCCCCTAAAATGACGACAGCCACATAAGCCACCTGGCGGGCTGGCGAGAAGGCCATTGTGAGAGAACACTCCCAGGGCAACAAGCTCAACAGTTCTAGAATCGCAGCCCAGCAGCGGCAGTTAGGGCCAGAGCTCATCGGGGGAGCTGGAGTTATTGAAGGAGAACAATGATGGGTCCCAGACGGGGGGTGCTGAAGACGGCCATGGAGCATTATCTCTATGCCCGCTCCAGGACCGCAGATGAGCTGCTGGGGACAGAGGAGATAGAAGAGGTGAGCAAGGGGGAGGTGTGAGGCTTCAGGGCGTTGGAGCGGAGGGACGAGGTTTTTCTTGGTGTTGGTTGGAGCAGCAAGGGTGAGCCCGGGGGAGATGGGAGCAGGGTGGGGTGAGGACTGGGGAGGTGGAAGCAGGGGGGTGAGGATGGGGGAGCTCCGTATCAGGCCCTTAGCCATTCAGTACCTGGTCATAGATTCATAGACTTAAGGTCAGAAAGGATCATTATGATCATCTAGTCTGACCTCCTGCACAATGCAGGCCACAGAATTTCACCCACGCACTCCTGTAACAAACCCCTAACCTATGTCTGAGTTACTGAAGACCTCAAATCATGGTTTAAAGACCTCAAGGTGCAGAGAATCCTCCAGCAAGTGACCCATGCCCCAGGCTGCAGAGGAAGACAAAAAAACTCCAGGGTCTCTGCCAATCTTTCCTGGAGGAAAATTCCTTCCCGACCCCAAATAAACCCTGACCATGTGGGTAAGACTCACCAGCCAGCACCCAGGAAAGAATTCTCTGTAGTAACTCAGATCCCACCCCATCTAACATCCCATGGGCCTATTTACCTGCTAATAATCAAAGATCAATTAATTGCCAAAATTAGGCTATCCCATCATACCATCCCCTCCATAAACTTATCGAGCTTAATCTTGAAGCCAGATGTGTCTTTTGTCCCCACTACTCCCCTTGGAAGGCTGTTCCAGAGCTTCACTCCTCTAATGGTTAGAAACCTTCATCTCATTTCAAGTCTAAACTTCCTAGTGTCCAGTTTATATCCATTTGTTCTTGTGTCCACATTGCTACTAAGTTTAAACAATTCCTCTCCCTCCCTGGTATTTATCCCTCTGATATATTTATAAAGAGCAATCATATCTCCCCTCAGTCTTCTTTTGGTTAGGCTAAACAAGCCAAGCTCTTTGAGTCTCCTTTCATAAGGCAGGTTTTCCATTCCTCGGATCATCCTATCAGCCCTTCTCTGTACCTGTTCCAGTTTGAATTCATCCTTCTTAAACAAAGGAGACCAGAACTGTATACTGTATTCCAGATTAGTTGTCACCAGTGCCTTGTATAATGGTACTAAGACCTCCTTATCTTTACTGGAAATACCTCTCCTGATGCATCCTAAAACTGCATTAACTTTTTTAACAGCCATATCACATTGGCGGCTCATAGTCATCCTGTGATCAACCAATACTCCAAGGTCCTTCTCCTCCTCTGTTACTTCCAACTGATGTGTCCCCAATTTATAACCAAAATTCTTGTTATTAATCCCTAAATGCATGACCTTGCACTTTTCACTATTAAATTTCATCTTATTACTATTACTCCAGTTTACAAGGTCATCCAGATCTTCTTTTATGGTCCTTCTCTGTGTTAGCAACACCTCCCAGCTTTGTGTCATCTGCAAACTTTATTAGCACACTTCCACTTTTTGTGCCAAGGTCAGTAATAAAGATTAAATAAGGTTGGTCCCAAAACCGATCCCTGAGGAACTCCACTAGTAACCTCCTTCCAGCCTGACAGTTCTCCTTTCAGTACGACCCGTTGTAGTCTCCCCTTTAACCAGTTCCTTATCCATCTTTCAATTTTCATATTGATCCCCATCTTTTCCAATTTAACTAATAATTCCCCATATGGTACCGTATCAAATGACTTACTGAAATCGAGGTAAATTAGATCCACTGCGTTTCCTTTGTCTAAAAAATCCGTTACCGTCTCAAAGAAGGAGATCAGGTTGGTTTGGCACTATCTACCTTTTGTAAAACCATGTTGTATTTTATCCCAATTACCATTGACCTCAATGTCCTTAACTACTTTCTCCTTCAAATTTGTTTCCACGACCTTGCATACTACAGATGTCAAACAAACAGGTCTATAGTTACTCAGATCACCTTTTTTTCCCCTTTCTTAAAAACAGGAACTATGTTAGCAATTCTCCAGTTGTACAGTACAACCCCTGAGTTTACTGATTCATTAAAAATTTTTGCTAATAGGCTTGTAATTTCATGTGCCAGTTCCTTTAATATTCTTGGATGAAGATTATCTGGGCCCTCCAATTTCGTCCCATTAAGCTGTTCGAGTTTGGCTTCTACCTCAGATGTGGTAATATCTACCTCCATATCCTCATTCCCATTTGTCATCCTACCATTATCCCTAAGCTCCTCATTAGTCTCATTAAAGACTGAGGCAAAGTATTTGTTTAGATATTGGGCTATGCCTAGATTATCCTTAACCTCCATTCCATCCTCAGCGTTTAGCAGTCCCATTTCTTCTTTCTTTGTTTTCTTCTTATTTATATGGCTATAGATCATTTTACTATTGGTTTTAATTCCCTTTGCAAGGTCCAACTCTACATGGCTTTTGGCCTTTCTCACTTTATCCCTACATGTTCTGACTTCAATAAAGTAGCTTTCCTTGCTAATCCCTCCCATCTTCCACTTCTTGTAGGCTCATCCGCTTGGTCTACAATTCCTGCCTATGATTTTTTTCCCCTTTCTTGGGATGCAGGCTTCTGATTGTTTCTGCAACTTTGACTTGAAGTAATTCCAGGCCTTCTCCGCCTTTAGATCCACAAGTTCTTCAGTCCAATCCACTTCCCTAACTAATTTCCTTAATTCTTTAAAGTTAGCCCTTTTGAAATAAAAAACCCTAGTCCCAGATCTATTTTTGTTTATCCTTCCATCTAGTTTGAACTGAATTAGCTCATGATCACTCGAACCAAGGTTGTCCCCTACAACCATTTCTTCTAGGAGGTCCTCACTACTCTCCAAAACCAAATCTAAAATGGCATCCCCTCTTGTTGGTTCTTCAACTACTCGGTGAAGGAATCCATCAGCTATCGCATCCAGAAAAATCTGAGCCCTATTATTATTACTAGCACTTGTTCTCCAGTTTATATCTGGGAAGTTAAAGTCTCCCAAGATCACACAATTCCCATTAGTGTTTACTTCATTAAAAACATTAAAGAGGTCTCTATCCATATCCAAATCAGATCCCGGCACTCTGTAGCACTATCTCAGGGGAGGCTCTAGTAGCTTTCTTTCCCAATGTGATTATTGCCCAGACAGACTCTGTCTTATCCATTCCATCACTTTTTATTTCTTTACAGTTTACCTCATCATTGATATACAATGCTACTCCACCACTTTTGCCTTTATTTCTGTCTTTCCTAAACAGCACATAGCCTTCAATACCTGTACTCC
Organism: Gopherus flavomarginatus; assembly: GCF_025201925.1. NCBI lineage: Eukaryota > Metazoa > Chordata > Testudines > Testudinidae > Gopherus > Gopherus flavomarginatus. The sequence goes on from NC_066624.1 coordinate 54,321,756, forward strand.
AGTCATGACTACTATTCCATCATGTTTTTGTTATCCCTATACTATCTGGTTTCACTTCCTGCACCGGTAGCTCTGGTTCCTCCACTTTATTACCTAGGCTTCTCACATTAGTGTACAAACATCTTAATTTTTGCCGTTTGACTTCACTGACATTCTTTACCAGATTAGGCACAGACATTCTACTGCCAGTATCACCTATTAGACTGGTATCTACACTACTCTTTCTCCTTATGGTCTTTCTCCTACCCACGGCTGTATCCTTTCTTACTATTTCTTCCCTCTCAATGTTAAATTCCGGCTTGGAGATTACCTGGACATCTCCCAACCATCTCCCCCAAATTCCTAGTTTAAAACCCTCTTAATCAGTTGTGCCAGCCTCCATTCTAGAAGTCTATTTCCCTCCTTACTCAGGTGAAGTCCATCCCGAGAGAACAGTCCTCTGTCCATGAATGCTTTCCAGTGACCATACATCCCAAAGCCCACTTTATAGCACCACTGCCTGAGCCATCTGTTGATCACCATAATCTTGTCACACCTTTGTTGCCCTTCTCTAGGAACCGGCAGAATCCCACTGAAGGTCACCTGAGCCTCGATTTCCTTAAGTGTCTTCCCCAGTCTGGCATAGTCTCCCTTGATACGTTCCAGTGAGAATCTAGCCGTATCATTCATTCCCACATGAAGGACAATCAGCAGATTCTTTTCCGCTCCCATTAGGATCCTTTTCAGCCTCAGGTCCACATCTCATATCTTAGCAGACAGCACACCCTTCTGTTCTCTGGATCAGCTCTAGTTACAGGCCTGTCTATTCTTCTCAGTAAGGAGTCCCCAATTACATAGACCTGCCTTTTCCTAGTGACAGTGCGATTTTCCGGTCTATCCCCTGTTCCCTCTGTCTGCAAGTCCTCTTGAATCCTATTCACCCTTGCAATCCTCTGCAACCCATCCCGTATCCTCCTGGGGCTCATGTTTGGTGTCATCTCCATTGACTCATCCCCTCTTCCTAGCTGCTCTTCTCTTCTTCCTTGCCCTCTCTCCTTCAGCGACCACCTGCTGTGCCCCTTCCTCATTTTCCAACTCTGCAAACCTGTTCCTGAGCTCTAATTCTCCTTCACTGGCCTGTCTTTTCCTCTGCCTGGTTCTCTTAGTCACATGCTTCCACCATCCACTTTCCTCACCCAGCAGTCTCCCCTCAGAATTCTTTGGTCCTGCTTCCATCTGCAAGTCTGTGCTTTTCTCTTCAGCCTCCTCATGTCTTTGCTCCATCATCTGCTTGAACCCCCTTCTAAACTCGACCAGAGTTTCCACCTGCATCTCCAGTCCTCAGATCTTTTTTTCCATCAGCTCTATCAGGCGGCACTTCATGCAGACGAAACTCTTTTCAGGTACCCCTTCCAGGATCATGTACATGCTGCAGCTTCCACATCCAGTCATCCTCATTGTGTCTTTCACTGCTGCCTCTGTAACTGTCATAGCCTTCCCACCTACAACCTGTTAGTCCAGGAAACACAAACCAAAGCAAACCACCACCACCTACAGCAAAACAAATCTCCAACAGGGACCAGAACACCAGCAGAACACCACCCCTCCCTTCACTAGCCTGTCAATTCCTCTGCCTAGGTCTCTTAGTCTTCCCCGCAAACTCCCCATGTAAACTCCCACTGTAACTCCCATTTACACTCTGTTTGCTGGCTCCTGTGCCACTGCAGCTGTCTATGCCGCTGCCTGACTGGCTGGCTACCTTTATAGGACCCCTAAGCAGAGAAGCCCTACCCCCTAATCAGGGCTCAGCTTCTCTCCCAACACACTGCCCCTACCAGCCTCCACACATATTACACAAAAAACAAAAACCTTCTCCTCCAACAGAACTCCCACTGAAACTCCCCTGTTTACAGTTCTGTTTGCTGGTTCCTGTGCTGCTGCAGCTGTCTATGAGTACAGTCAGGTACAGAGACATCTGAATTATCTCAACAGCACCTGCAAATTCTGGTCTCAGAACCAGAGACCAGCTTTAAACATCTCACCCTCAGAACACTGTGTCCTTTGTTTTCTTCTAAAAATTGTTTGGCTTCTTAAACTGTCAGGGTGGTTTATGAGAACTGCAAAGCAAGTGGACTATTCAAATGTCAGACAGAAATCCCATTAATGTATTCTTTTTCTAGGTTAGAAACAGAAAACGATTACCAGCTTTAGCACCCAATCAGCTCCTGGATATTCCACTTGGGGCCAAGCTGCCTTTGCTACCAGGCTCCAGTACGCTGTTCTGTTCCACCCATTTGGGCAAACAGGTAAAAAATTAGCTATAGAAAGTGGCAAAATATCTCATTTTCTTTATTCCTCACTACATAGGTAGAGTATGCTGGAGAATAACAGAAGCTTTTATTATCCTCATTCGTATAATTAATCTGTATGCTACAACATGCTACATAATTTGAAGTAAAGCACTTAAACCAAGTGATCAGTATGAAAATCACTTATCCTAGCAAATATAATTTCTCAAACCATGTACAATATTTTTTAAAAAATTCTTGGCTCTAAAAGACAAAGTCCTACTCTTCTTGGGCACCTTTTTATCAGAAAAAGATGCTGCAGCCAAGACAAAAAAAAAGCCATCTAGTCCGTTCCATTGGGAAAAAGACGGAATTCCAAATTCTTGATACCCAAAAAGACCAGGCATATCCTGGATCTCAAGGACCTTTATCATTGTCTAGCCAATTAGAAGTACTGGTCCAAAGGAAAGCTCACACTTTATCAAACTTCTTCTAGAAAAAGGCTACTACCCATGCATTTTGGACTTTGCCAATGCTTATGCTGGGATTTACAAAGCCACCTAAGGGATTTGGACACCTAATTTCCTTAGACGTCTTTGAAAATCTCAGCCTATTTGCATATAGGGACACACCTCAATTACAGATTATATATAACATAAGAACATAAGAACAGCCGTACCGGGTCAGACCAAAGGTCCATCTAGCCCAGTATCTGTCTACCGACCGTGGCCAATGCCAGGTGCCCCAGAGGGAGTGAAGCTAACAGGCAATGATCAAGTGATCTCTCTCCTGCCAGCCATCTCTATCCTCTGGTGAAAAGAGGCTAGGGACACCATTCTTTACCCATTCTGGCTAATAGCCATTTATGGACTTAGCCACCATGAATTTATCCAGTTCCCTTTTAAACATTGTTATACTCCCAGCCTTCACAACCTCCTCAGGTAAGGAGTTCCACAAGCTGACTGTGCGCTGTGTGAAGAAGAATTTCCTTTTATTTGTTTTAAACCTGCTACCTATTAATTTCATTTGGTGACACCTAGTTCTTGTATTATGGGAATATGTAAATAACTTTTCCTTATCCACTTTCTTCACATCACTCATGATTTTATATACCTCTATCATATCCCCCCTTAGTCTCCTCTTTTCCAAGCTGAAGAGGCCTAGCCTCTTTAATCTTTCCTCGTATGGGACCTTCTCCAAACCCCTAATCATTTTAGTTGCCCTTTTCTGAACCTTTTCTAGTGCTAGAATATCTTTTATGAGGTGAGGAGACCACATCTGTACACAGTATTCGAGATGTGGGCGTACCATGGATTTATATAAGAGCAATAACATATTCTCAGTCTTATTCTCTATCCCCTTTTTAATGATTCCTAACATCCTGTTTGCTTTTTTGACCACCTCTGCGCACTGCGTGGACATCTTCAGAGAACTATCCACAATGATGCCAAGATCTTTTTCCTGACTCGTTGTAGCTAAAGTAGCCCCCATCATATTGTATGTATAGTTGGGGTTATTTTTTCCAATGTGCATTACTTTACATTTATCCACATTATATTTCATATGAGATCTGTAAGAGGGGACCAGCACTACCAAATCTGTGTTCATGGAAAACTTGGCTGTAGTTATCCACCTGCCCAGCAGGGAGTGCACGTGTTCTCCTTTCTGAATCAATCTGTGACACCAGCAGGGTGCGGAAATCAGCAGGGGTCACAATAAACTACCTAGTCCCAGTTTGCTGCCCAACAGCTCACTGAAATAAGCAGAAGATCTGGCAGTCATGGCTCAGCTCAGTGGTTTCCTACTCCAGAGTCAGCTCCAAGGTATCATGAGCCTGGTGGAGATTTGTCAAGGCCAGAGATTGTTAGGAGTAGACACAAATTTTAGATCTTGTGGCCTCAACAGGAGTCATGGTACCCATGGCAAGTCTGCACAGGAAACCACCTCAGTGGACCCTGAGATCCCATTTTAAACAAGCTACACAGAGTCTATCATATCACATCCAGGTGGCAGATGGCATTGGGGCCTCTTTGCCCAGGTGGCAGGCAAGAACAATCTTCAACATGAATTTGACTTCCCATTTCCACCAGCACAAATTGTAATGACCATGGATATCTCTATGCTGTGCTCCGGAAACCGCACCAAAGGACTTCATACCAGGAATGGCAGCGATGCATTCAGGATATGAGAGCAGGCCTGCCCACGCTCACCAAGGACTTGGAGAGGCTTGGTGTCCCAAAAGGGGGTCCAGATTCTGGTGGAAAACCATCATGCTCTATATCAAGAATAAGCAGGGGACACCAGGTTACATTTCTCATGCTGGGAAGCTCTGCATATGTGAGAATGGGTTTTGTCCCATAAGTAGGGCTCTACCAAATTCATGGCCATGAAAAATGCCTCACAGACTGTGAAATCTGGTCTCCCCAGTGAAATCTATATAGTATAGGGTAAAATTACACAAAAGACCAGATTTCACGGGGCAGACCCAGCGTTTCTCAAACTGTGGGTCCCAACGCAAAAGAGAGTCATGGGGAGTTGCGGGGAGGGGGGATTGCAAGGTTATTGTTGGAGGTTGCAGTATTGTCACCCTTACTTCTGTGCTGCCTTCAGAACTGGGCGGCTAAAGAGCAGTGGCTGCTGGCCAGATGCACAGCTCTGAAGGTGGCGCCCCACCAGCAGCAGCACCAGGGGCGGCTCCAGGCGCCAGCAAGCCAAGCGCGTGCTTGGGGTGGCATGCAGCGGGGGGCACTCTGCCGGTCGGCAGGAAGGCTGCAGGCAGGTCGCCTTTGGCAGCATGCCTGCGGAGGGTTCGCTGGTCCGCGGCTCCGGTGGACCTCCTACAGGTGTGCCTGCGGAGGGTCCGGTGGTCCTGCGGTGGGAAGTCCACTGGAGCCGCGGGACCGGCGACCGGCAGAGCGCCCCCCGCGGCATGCCGCCGTGCCTGGGGTGGCAAAATGTCTAGAGCTGTCCCTGAGCAGCGCAGAAGTGAAGGTGGCCATACCATACCAGGCCACCCTTACTTCTGCAGTCTTGCCTTCAGAGTTGGGTCAGGAGCCCTACATTTACAACATGGTGAAATTTCAGATTTAAATTTCAGAAATCATGAAATCCTATGACCATGAAATTGACCAAAATGGACCGTGAATTTAATAGGGCTCTACCCCTAAGGTATTCTGGGTCACCACTTGGACCAAGGACAGAGAACAGGCACAGACAGAGTCAGTTGCTAATAGACCCTGCCATGAGTGGTCTCTGGAACACAATGTGGTGAGTCTACTGCTGGGTGGGACACGGGATGTGGATCCCGTCACTAACTTATGCAAGAAGCTATCAGTCTGTCAGAGGAGGGAGGCTCCGCATGCCTTTCCCCACCAATATTTCTTAGAGGAAAGGTACAGTAATGGTTCAGTGGCTCTACCAGTTCAGTTCTGGCTCCAACCTGCTACCAGTGAGGTTGGGTGATTCCATCAGGCTCCAAGGTTGTTCACAGACCCCAAGACACTTTGCTCTATCCCAACCCAGGAAACTTCTCCCTGTCAGCCTGTTTCCTGACAGGGTAGAGGCCTGGGGTTCCTGAACAGGTGCTGAAAACCCTAAACTGCATTCTAGTGGGAGGACCCACAAAAGGGTTGCAGCATGGTGCACTCAGGCACTTGTGAGCCCCTTTGAATTTCCCCAACAAAGCACTGCTTGACTACCTTCTTCATCCATCTGTGTCTGGTCTAACAACAAATCCCATCTATGGTTCCACCCTGCAGATCTGTTTGCCACACATCTGAGTGCTAACACCAAAGGGTCAAAGCTGAGTGCCTACATTTAGACTCCCAAATCTATATTTGAATTAGTGGCATAATTGTAAGAGGTTCTGGGCACCTACAACTCGCCTTGATTTCAGAGAGGCTCCTGTGTCTTGTCCAGCACCACTTACTCTGATTAGATAATGACTGACTCATTTGAATTGGAGCCATTAAAGCTGGTTCCAGTGCTTTGCCAGATTGCCTTTGGTGTGCACTGTGTTCCTGTAGCTTCTTATCGGCTTGCTCTGTTTCTGGTTCCCTGGTTCCTCAGAACACCCATCTTCCTCAGGGCTTTGAACTGCTTAGTTGGCACCACAACTGTGTTAGCAGCAGCTCTCTGAGACAAGGTAAGTTTTCAGCTTTCGTGTTTTGCATGTGCCAATTACCTTAGCACACTGTGGGAGTTGTAGAGTCCTCAGAGGGCCAGGCTGCCCCACTGTTAGCACACCTCTTTTCCAGTCTCTCGTCTCCTGGAAGGAAGAGCCTTCAGTCAGTTCCTATCTCTTAATGTGGCTTATCCTCACCTCAGGTTATCAATGTCCCTCTCTCTCCTTACTACAGGGGAAGACGGGGTGGAAATGAAGCTAATGCCCCTCCTTGGCTCCAACAAAGGGAGCCCAGGCCCTCCCCCTCCACCGGCTCCAACCCAGGGCCCACAAGAAACAACAGTGTTGGGCACTCAGGAGTGCTCCCGGAGTTGCATCTCTGGGTCACAACCTACCATCCATCTCCCCCAAAGCCTCTGAGTCCTATAAATAGCAAAAGAAAAGATGACTAACCCTTCAGCCCCATCCAGACTCAGCAGATACCTCACCATGAGCCTTCTTCGGCATTCAGGAGCCCTCAGGGCAGATCTGTCTTCCTCCCTAGCCTTCTCCTTCTGGGCTGATTGGCACTGGCTCCCTTTTAAGCTGCCTCTCCAGCTGGAGCATGCAGGTTCACCTGGGCCCAGTAGTGTCCTTTACCCTTCGGGCCCAGGGTGGGATTTGTACACGTGATCACTAGGTGGGTCATTGGCCTGGTCACCTTCCTCACACAGAAATTGCCTTTCTACACTTGACTCATCTTCTTGTCTGGATTTGATGCATTCAGGATTCACGAGTCCTTTGTAGGGTCACTGGAGCATTTTGCTACCTTGAAGACATTTCGCCAAGCTCTCTGGATGAGGCCAGAACACCAAAAAGCTGCTGAGAACTCTAAGCAAGACTCTGTTTACCTAGTCCATGGTAGTGAAAAAATACCTTGACTTTCTTTCAGGAGTATACCCTGAAAATGGCTTAAAGGTTATTTACTCTTTAAAGACTGTCTTCAAATATATTGCCACAAGTTTGGGAAGGAATCAGAATTTGCATACATTAGGTCCTAAGCCAGCCTGTACATAATGTAGGAGCCTAGAGTAATTAAGAGACTACTGCTCCCATGGGGAACTGATTGACCCTCTGAGACAATGTATGGCTTTATTCTCCAGATTACTGTTGCACAGCATTTACTGGAATTAGTTTATATGGTGAGGTGAATCCTCCTCCAGTAACTGGTCCCTTTACTCTCTTATGTGTCTTGACATCTTACAACTTACTGTATGTATTTGTATTTTGGAGCAATATATACAAACTGAAAAAGAAAATCTGAATTGTTCTGCCTGTAGTTTTTCTGAAATTTAGCTAGTTTTTTTTTTATTAATTCAAAATACTTGAATAAAATCTTAGGATCTGGTTTTCAAACCAAGCTTCCATTTTTGCAGGGGCAATCTTGCACTTACTACGCATGGCAGCCACAATTTGCAACTGCAAAGGACTTCCAGAGAAAGACATGAATATATTGCATATACCACACTCAGGCACAATTCACTACAAGTGCAAATTGTGTCTACAGAAGTAAATTTTGTAAATTTTAGTAGAGCAACTAAAATTCTCTATAAATATCTGAAATAATTAGTCTTTTCAGTACAGCAGCCAATAGAACAGTTACTCAAAAGCTGAGTTTAGACAAGTTTATCTTTCACTTTAAGAGTACCACGAGTAAATTAATTTTTGTTTGGGTAAAATTCATAGCTAGTGTAATTCTGCTGAAACTGGGAATTAATCTAACCAGACAATGTTTTAAAATTTTGGCCTGGATGTATAAAGAATAGTGGAATGTCTCTCTTCTACAGACAGCTGATATTTTGTTACTATTTTTGTAGCTTTATCAACCTTCTAGTGGTTTCGATCTTGGTGATCCTTTCTGTCAAATAATGACAACGAAATATACGAGTCTCCACAATCCTCATTTGCATTCCTACTACAAGCGCACAGACAGTCTACGGAGATTTAAAAGAGGAGGCTATGTCACCAATGAGAACAAAGTAGGTTAAAATCACATGATGTTAGTAATGGGGGGGACGGGTGTTCATAAACACTTAGTGTTGGCCTGACTCTGCTCCCCTAGAAGCCAATGAGATCTTTGTTATTGACTTCAATGGGAACAAAAGTTTGGCCAAGAGTGAGAACTTTTTACATTTGCACCCATCATATTTTATAGCTTATTTTGCCTTCACAGAAAACTCCTGTAGAAGGCAACATATGGCCATGCAGGCATCACTCCAGACATCAAGCTCGCACAAGGCAGGTTGCCTACAATGAGCCAACACAAGACATGGCTCAGAAGGAGCAGCACGCACTCCCTAGCCATTGCTGACTAGCACTCACTATTGATGGCCAGCTGGATATTGGATATGCTCCTTTTTCTGCCTGGGTGTTAGGTAAGGGTCAGCATGTGCCTCTTCTATCACCGGCACGAGAGCTGTGGACAGCTTATGTCTGGTTGCTTGTGCAGGGAAAGGAATGCGGTCCACTAATTTTGGGTGCCCAAACTGATACTCCTAGGACCTGATTCTTCAGAGTACTTAGCATTATAACACTTTATGTTCAAAACCCAGCTCCCAATGACTTTGGCTGTAGCTGTGAGCATTCAGCACTTTTGTAAATCAGTCCCCAGAGTCTCAAGTTGATCATTCAGAAAATGAGGAACACACAGCCAGTGACCACTTGTGAAAAGTTTGGGTTAAGCGACTTACCCAGAATCACACAGGAACTCTGTGGCAGAAGGAAGAACAGAATCCAGTTCTCCATTCAGCTTCCTTAACCACGGGATCATCCTTTCTTTTTCCCACAGTCCCCTGCCTTGTTCACTACACACTTTCCAACTTCTGTTACAAATGAAGCAGGCAACAGCCTCCTTCACTACACAATCCTGAGCAAGTCCAGCTGAGGCACTGCATGATGCAGGAGTTGTGTGGGAAAAACAGTATGTGATCATGTAGTTAAAGACTGTATCATGATGCTTATACAGAAGGGAGCAAAATTAAGGTTGCACAGGAAATGCTAATTCTGGTGTTCTGGGCATTTGCTAACTTTTGAACAGGTATGTCATCAACTATCAGCATCCAACCAACTAACAGAACTGCTTGCAAATTAACAGGAGAAGAATGGTGATATCACAGTGACCTAGCTTATGAATGACCTAGTTTACAAATGACCCGAGCTATTGAGTTGGCCCTGAGTATCATCATAAAAATTAAATACAACATTCATTAATAATTTTGCTTAATTACAAACAACTTCCTTGAAATGTATTTTTTCCCAACAGCGGGTGTGATGATGTGTGCGATGGGTGTGAATTTTTGGCTGTCTAGCGACTGTCATTCTGGGCTGTGGTAGGTAGAATGGCACCAGGAAAGTTATAATCTCAACAACAACAAAATCTGAAAAGGAATCATTTTAGTCTGTTTTAACTCAAACTAATTAACAGATTTACTTGTATTTCCTCCAAAATTCTCCCAACCATTCAAGACGGCCTATCTGTGAGTAGCGATTGGCCAGTAACGCTGCATTCTTCATGCAAGACAAGGCGGTGGAATCCCTGCTTTAAATCTAAACTCAACCTTAACAGTCAAGCCACCATCACCCCTCCAGGAAGGTTGGACTGTAGCTAGGCCTTTTTGGGCATGCAGAGAGAGACTGGGGGTGGGAAGGAAGGGTGCAGGGAGCCTCTTGCTCTCCAGTGCAGGGCCCAGGCAGAACTCTAAACTATTTGACATCAGGGGCTGGGAGAACAACCAGTGGCCACAGGAAGTGCTGTCTCCCAAGTGGGCAGAGTGGCCAGGCTCCTGCCTCCTCTGGTCACAGGCCTTTCCCTTTAGAAAACTTAGTCCTGGGGTTCACTCTACCTCCAGCACCTACCAGGCATGCTGCCTGCATCCTTGCGGGCAGCCAGAATGCCTAAGGCCATTTGTTCTCCTCAGTTACAGTATCAGTCCTGTCACATTTCTCGAGGCGTCAGGACTGTGAGTCACTTTTTACCTGCAGCCACAGCAAGATAGGGCCTGGGCTGGAGCTAATGCGCATGCCAGCTCCCTGACACTCCAGTCTGTCAGCACCTCCAGCCAGCTCCTCAAATGCTCCGCCAGCCTGTACTTCACCATGCAAGTTACCCTCGGGTGCACGCCTGTCCTCAGCCCTCTTGAAGAGCGCTCCCCTGCAGTACTCAGCCCCGGCACTGGACACTTGCAGAAGTTATCACCTCTGCTGTCTCCAGAGGCAGAACATACGCCAGCCTGATTGACTCAGATGAGGGTGTACACTTTAGTTTTAATATACTGCACTGAAATCAGCTTATAGGAAAATCATGAGTAAGATTATTAATAAAGAACAGAGATTTACATGATACCGAGTGAAGACAGCAGAAACAGAATTGGTTACAAATAAAACAAAAGTAGAAGATGCTTCTAGGAGACTGAACTTAACTTTAGCAAATGACAATCCTTTGCAAGGGCACTGGAACATTTGTAGTGGGGCCAGAGGCGATGCGTGGGGGGGGCATGCAGGATCATGTGCCCCTCCCCCCAAAATTTATTTCTTGGTTTGTACTGAGCATGCTCAGTAACTTCTGCTGAAGCCACTGCCCTTACTCTGCCCCCACACTATTGGCAGGTACAGGTTGTCTCTTTTGGTGGGGGGCAAACTTGCATGTTTCTTTTGTCAAAAAGTAGGGGGCCATGGCCCCCTGCCCCTCCCTCCAGTTCTGGCACCAGTGGTCCTTTTTTTTTCATCCTCAAAGTCCATTTAAAGAGTTTGCTGATTTTCAGTTCGGTCAAGATCTAGGACCTGGCTGGCTACAGGTCTGGTTGCTTATTCCCAAAGTGGAGGAGACTGTGAGACTGCAGTGGCTAGGAACTGCAGAAGGGTCCCTCCTCATTCTGTCATTTCAGGGGTGAAATGGAGGGTTTGGCCTTCAGCAAAGTGCTTGTCTGAGAACTCAACACACAGATTGATGAAGGCGTTCCTGGCAAATAAAGCCCTTAAATCCATTCTCAATTTTCAGAAAACACTTGAAAGACAAGTCACAAAACGACAAGAACCCAATCTGCTTCCAGAAGGAGGTGACACCTGCCACTTTGGGGAGTGGTTGCTACGAGAAGAAAGTCCAAATTTACACGAGTCAGAGAGGCAGATGAGGAACAGGTACAAGACACAAAATAAATTTATAATTTACTGACTTGGGAGCGTCTTTGGGGGCCTGCACAGAGCTCCTAGCAGGATGGGGCCTTATTTTTACCTATACTGAGTGTAAATGATGAAATACCTCATTCTAATTTAGATTTGTTTATTAATTGGGCATGAATTGTGTTAGGAACTTTGTGAAATCAGTTCTAAATTTTTCAGGTGGCTTAAGTAAGCAGAAACCCAGGCAAAGAAGATGGCTGGAGCTGAGCAGAAAATTGACTGGGAGAGAACATCACAACTGATTCTAATCAATTATTTATGCTTTTCTTAAAAGAGATTTAGACATGATTAATAAGGAATTGGAAAAAATCAAGGCCACTGGAGAAGAAAACCAACACTTTCAATGGGCTGAGGAAGAGAAAAAGCAACATGGCCAAAACAAAAAGAAACAACTTAATCTTCGTAAAAAAATGGAGGAGGTTAGAAACAAGAAACTGAAAGACACAATACAAATAAATATACTTACACCACACCTTAATGAGTCAACTGACAAATATTTAAAGTTATTAGCAGTGAGTGAATTTTCTGGCAAGCCCATGAGGAATTTTAAAGAGTTAATTAATATGGCCTCAATATTGCAAACACTTATGTATGTTGTGCTTAACTTCAAGCATGTGGGCAGTTCTATTGAGTTTAATAGGACTGCATACATGCTTAGTGTTAAACACATGCATAAGTGTTTGGGTATATATTGGAAGAAAAAAAATGTACATTTTAAAGTCAGTTAGGCAGGGTTACACATTAATATTTTAAGGCTCAAATTTCCAGACACTGCCTCCATGTTTTGCGCCAGTTTTTTACAGTCACAAATTCTACCACTTAGACAGTTCTGCCCTTGGGATGAAATCCTGGCTCCACTGAAGTCAATGGCAAAACTCCTATTGAATCAGTGAAGTCAGGGTTTCGCCCCTTATTTGCATTCACAATCAGGTATTTGAGAGACAAGGTGGGTGAGGTAATATCTTTTATTGGACCAACTTCTGCTGGTGAAAGAGACAAGCTTTCCAGCTTACACAGAGGAAGAGCTCTGAGTATGTTCAAAACTTGTCTCTTTCACCAACAGAAAATAAAAGATATTCCCTCACCCACCTTGTCTCTCCAATATCCTGGGACCAGCTCAGCTACAATTACACTGCAAACAATCAGGTAGTTAGCAGTCTTAGTAGTGGGATTTGTGCCAATGGTTATTTGTAGGGGTCAAACAAATAAAAGTGGAATTTTTCTGGCGGCAAAATTGTACTTGTAAGAAGGGAGACCAGCTGAGAGCTGGCTGAAAATTGAGCCCTAAATGTATGGCATTGGAATTGTAACATTAAAGAGTGGTGCAGATAGGGACACATTGAACACGTCACTTTGAAAATCAGTGATTCCAACAGGGTGCTGATGGCTGAAACCGTGAGAGTAATTAGCCATGGGAACAACTTACCAAGGGTTGTGGTGGACTCTCCAGCACTGACAATTTTCCAATCATGATTGAATGATTTTCTAAAAGATCTGCTCCAGGAATTATTTGGGGGATGTTCTGTGGTCTGTGTTGTACAGGAGGGTGTTCTCTTCTGGCTTTGGAATTATAGATTTATGAATGGTCCAGAAGAATACTTGTCATTCTGCTATCCAGCAGGTCCACTGTCAATCAAACATTAAAACTGAGTAGAATTTAATAACTTGGAAAAATAATTTTGTAGGTACCAAATTTTTTGAATTTGGCCCAATATGTTTAGAATGTACCAATATGAAAATCATTAAATGAAGCAACAGAAAATGTGCTATATGTGCCAGACACACTTTGCAAAACACACTTATAATTATCACCTTCTGGTACAACATGGCAAATTTATAATCTTTAGGCATGGAAAAAAAAAGAAATGTTACTTCTGCTGAAAATTGGAGATGATGTTAAAAGAGAATCGAGAACTGAACATCTACGAAGGAAAAGAAGAGAAGAGAAAGCAAAAAAGGTATATTAAAATACTATCTCTTTTAAAATTCACATGCCACAGAACAAGGACACTAGGCCAAGATCTCCAAAGATACTTAGATGCCTAGCTCCCATCAAAATTACTGAGAGTTAGGCATTAGTCGGGGATTGGTCCTGCTTTGAGCAGACGGTTGGACTAGCTGACCTCCTGAGGTCCCTTCCAACCCTGATGTTCTATGATTTAAATGCCTTTGGAAATCAGGCCTCTGATGATTATGATGAAAAGAGCAATATATAGATAAGGGTTATCATTAATGCTATCCAGTATAGAAAGCCCTCCTAGAATCTGACTATGGCTGTGAATTTTGAGCTTCGTGGGTGTGACACACAGCTCCTCTAGAAACAGTTTGAATTGCTTGTTCTGGTTGCATTTTTGAAAGAAGAAAAGGAAAGACAGGTAAAAGTTTGAGTGCAAATGGGTGCAAAGCCATTTTAATATATAAAATTGTTTTTGGGGGAAGAAACACAGATGGGAGTCAAAGAGATGATGTAAATTATGTGGACAGTTATATATGTATGATGACATCAAATATCTAATAAATTAGAAGATATAAACATTTTAACAAAACATTTATCAAAATATCACTGCATCTAAAAATATTATTTTGCTCTCTGCAATGGAAATCTTGTGCTAAACAGCACTTTCACATTCTTTTTAAATACTCTAGAAACAAGCAAAGCTAGAGAAAAAAATGGCATTCCACCTGAGAAAACTGCATGAGGATGGTTATCAAAGTGAAGAATCTGAAAATCATGAAAAGGGCCGGGGTAAGCCATTATCCGAAGACTAAGAGATTACAGATTGACACGGAGTGAGTGGGAGTCTGACCCTGCATCCCTCTTCCTGGGACTCACAGTGACTCTCAGCCAGCCAGTAAAACAGAAGGTTTATTGGACAACAGGAATACAAGTTACAGCAGAGCTTTTTGGCACAGTCAGGACCCCTCAATTGAGTCCTTCTGGGGGTTCAGGGTGCTTGGATCCCAGCTTAGGATACCCTGACTTCCCACCACCCAGCCCAAAACCGAAACTGAAACTAACTCCCCTACAACCGGTCCCTTCCTTTGTCCAGCTTCCCTCTCCCTCCCTCCCTACCTGGCTCAGGTATTGTCCATCCCCTAAAGTCCTCCCCTGCTCTCCCATCCCCCATTCAGACAGCCTCTACTCCATCACATCTCTCCCCCCTTCGAGACTGAACTGAGCGGGGTCACTCTGCCCAGTGATCTGGGGAAGTTCAGGGCCCCCTCTTCGGGACAACACGTCCGCTATCAGGTTGGCACTTCCCTTCACATGGACCATGTCCATGTCATAATCCTGCAGGAGCAGGTTCCACCTCAGGAGCTTGGCGTTGGCTCCTTTCATCTGGTGCAGCCAGGTCAGGGGAGAGTGGTCGGTGTACACGGTGAAGTGTCGCCCAAAGAGATATGGCTCCAGTTTCTTAAGGGCCCACACCATGGCCAGGCATTCCTTCTCGATGGACGCATAGTTCTGTTCCCGTGGTAGCAACTTCTTGCTCAGGTACATGATGGGGTGTCTCTCCCCCTTTTCATCCTCCTGCATTAACACCGCCCCCAGTCCCGTGTCTGAGGCGTCGCTGAACACCATAAAGGGTTTGTCAAAATCTGGGTTTGCCAGAACTGGGCCACTAACCAGAGCTTCCTTCAGTGCCCAGAGAGCCTCCTGGCACTGCTCAGTCCAGACCACCTTGTCTGGCTTCCCCTTTTTGCACAGCTCAGTGATGGGGGCGGCTATGGCACTAAAGTGGGGCATGAACCTTCGATAGTACTCCGCCATCCCAGTAAAGGCCTGGACCTGCTTTTTGGTTTGGGGCGCGGAGCAGTCTCTGATCACCTCCACCTTGGCTGGTTCCAGCTTTAGTCAGCCGCTCCCCACCCAATGGCCCAGGTAAGATACTTCAGCCATCCCCACCTTGCACTTCTCAGCCTTTACGGTTAACCCAGCCTCCCGGAGTCGGTCCAGCACTTGTTTAACCTGTGACACATGGTCCTCCCAGGTCTAGCTGAAGACGCAGATGTCGTCAATATACTCCACAGCAAAACTCTCCATCCCCCTCAGTAGCTGATCCACCAAGCGCTGGAAGGTGGCCGGTGCTCCCTTGAGGCCAAAGGGCAGGGTCAGAAACTCGTAGAGCCCCAGAAGGGTGATAAAGGTTGATTTCAGTCTGGCATCTGCGTCCAGCGGCACTTGCCAGTAGCCCTTGGTAAGATCCATGGTGGTGAGGTACCGAGAGCCTCCCAGCTTGTCTAAGAGCTCATCAGGCCTGGGCATGGGGTAGGCATCAGATACAGTGATGGCATTGAGCTTTCGATAGTCCACACAGAACAGGATCGACCCATCCCTTTTGGGGACCAGCACCACTGGCGAGGCCCAAGGGCTGGACGACAATTGGATCACCCCCAAAGCCAGCATGTCCCTGACCTTTCTTTCTAGGTCCTGGGCAGTTTTCCCAGTGACCCGAAAAGGGGAACATCTTATAAGAGGATGTGACCTGGTCTCCACCCAGTAGGCAGTCAGATTAGTGCGTCCAGGCTGGTTGGAAAACAGCTGTCGGTACAGATGGAGCACCCCTTTGATCTCAGCGTGCTGGGCCGGGGTCAGCTGATCCAGAGGGGAATCGCCTCCAGGGGGGAACCAGCTTTTGTCCCAGGGAATAGATCCACTAAAGAGTCATCTCCCTGCTCCTCCCAATGTCCACACATGGCCAACACAACATTCCCCCTGTCATAGTATGGCTTCATCATATTCACATGGTACACCCGACGGTGATGTGCCCGGTTCGACAGCTCCACCACATAGTTTACCTCATTTAGTTGCTTGATAACCTTGAAGGGCCCTTCCCAGGCTGCCTGGAGTCTGTTTTTCCTCACGGGGATGAGAACCATCACCTGATCCCCGGTGGCGAAGGCACGGGCCCGCACCATGCGGTCATACCAGACCTTCTGCTTCCTCTGGGCTCAGGCCAGATTCTCCCTGGCCAGGCCCATGAGCTCGGCAAGTCTTTCCCAGAAGTTCAGGACATACTCCACCACTGATTCTCCATCGGGAGCGGCCTTCCCCTCCCATTCATCTCTCATCAGGTCTAGGGGCCCCCTTACCTGCCTTCCATATAAAAGTTCAAAAGGCAAAAACGCAGTAGATTCCTGGGGTACCTCCCTGTATGCAAACAGCAGGTGAGGTAAGTACTTGTCCCAGTCCTGCGGGTGCTGGTTCATAAATGTTTTTAGCATCATCTTCAGCGTCCCATTGAACCTTTCCACCAGCCCGTTGGACTGGGGGTGATACGCTGAGGCCCAGTTATGCCGGACCCCACATTTTCCCACAAACACCAGAGCAGGGCCGACATGAAGTTGGACCCCTGGTCCGTTAAGACTTCCTTGGGGAACCCCACCGGACTGAAAATTGTCAGCAGAACATCTGCCAAGGTGTCCGCTTCGAGAGAGGACAAGGCCACTGCCTTGGGGTAGCGAGTGGTGAAATCCACCACCGCCAGGATGTATTTCTTCCCTGACTGAGTCGTCTTGTTGAGAGGTCCCACTATGTCCATGGCCACCTTCTGGAAAGGTTCTTCTATGATGGGTAAAGGCCTCAAAGCTGCTTTCCCCTTGTCCCGGGCCTTCCCCACCCTCTGGCAGGGGTCACAGGATTGGCAGTACTGTCGGACATCGGTAAAGACCCCAGGCCAGTAAAAGTTCTGTAGCAGCCTCTGCCTGGTGCACCGGATTCCCTGGTGCCCTGCGAGAGAGATGTCATGGGCCAGGTACAGTAGCTTGTGGCGAAACTTCTGGGGAACCACCAGCTGCCTCCTGATCCCCCATGACTCTGCTTCCCCTGGTGGAGCCCATTCTCGGTACAGGAACCCCTTCTTCCACAGGAACCTCTCCTTGCAACCTCTCCTCATGGTCTGTACTGCACTGAGGTCAGCCCGGACCCTGGGCTTCCGCAAGGAGGGATCTTTCTGCAACTAGGCCTGGAACTCAGCCATTGGGACAGGGATGGGGACCTGCTCTCTCTCATCGGCTGGGTCTGAGGCCGCAGCCTCTCTGAGCCGTGTCCCTGGGTGTTCCCTCTCCACCAGGTTAGGGTCCTGCGCCTCGGGCAGAGTACCTTCCCCGTTGTCGGGGCGCAGTGCCCTTCGCTGACTCTGACTACAAGTCACTACCAGGGCACTCCGGGCGTTACTTGGCCAGTCCTCGAGGTCCCCTCCCATTAACACGTCCGTGGGCAAATGTGGGTGTACCCCCACGTCCTTGGGGCCCTCCCATTCAAGGTGCCCCCCACTTCAGGTGTACCCTCGCCACGGGCACCTTGAATGGGGTCCCGCCCATACCCATCAGGGTCAGGTAGGTGTCGGGCACTATCTGATCTCAGGCCACCACCTCGGGCCGGGCAAGCGTCATCTCTGCGCCCGTGTTCCAGTACCCAGTGACCTCCCTCTCATCTACCTCCAGGGAAACAAGGCACTCTTTCCAGATGGGCAGCCCTGCGCCCACCCTGTAAACCAGAAACCCGGAGCCTGGAGCATCCAGCCCCCCAGAGGAGCTGACCTGGGGACCTCCTCCCTCCTTCACAGGTGGTACGCTGCCAGCCCCCCTTTCCTGGGAATGTTGCCCCTCATCTGACTGGGTCTTTACCCAGTCAACCCTCTGCAGGTTGGGTCTGCTCGGTCTGTCCCTGAGCTTGGGGCACTGGGTCTGTATGTGGCCTCGTTGGCCACAGTGATAGCAGCCCATGTCTCATGGGTCCCCTCGAGTGGGTCAGATGGACCTGACGCTGGATGTTCCCCTTTGGTGGGGGTTCTCCATAGGCCCCCGCTGGGAGGTCCCATGGTGACTTTCTCTCTGCATTGAGGCAGGCCTGCTCCTTCAAGACTCCTCCCTGTTATCCCCTGCCCGACTATCCACAAATTGGTTGGCCAGCTGGCCTGCGTGCTGCAGGTTCTCCGGCTTCTGGTCCATCAACCACAGCCTCAGGTCGGATGGGCACTGCTCGTACAGGTGCTCTAGTATGAATAGGTCAAGCAGATCCTCTTTAATTTGGGCCCCAGCTGTCCACTTGCGGGCATACTCCTGCGCCTGGTTGGCCAGTTATAGGTATGTGACCTCACGGGTTTTAAGCTGACTCCAGAACTTTTTCCGGTACATCTCAGGAGTCAGCCCAAACTCGCGGAACAGGGCCTGTTTGAACAGTTCGTAGTCCCCTGCCTCTGCCCCTTTCATTCGGCTGTACACCTCCACGGCTGTGGAGTCCAGTAAGGGGGTGAGAAATGAGATCCTGTCTGCAGGGTCAACCCTGTGCAGCTCGCAGGCATTCTCAAAGGCCGTCAGGAAGGTATCTATGTCCTCCCCCTCCTTATGCCGGGCCAGCAAGCACTTATCAAAGCTCTTTGTAGCTTGGGTCCCCCCTCACTCACCGCAGCCGGGGCCCCACTGCTCGTCAGCCGGGCCAGCTCCAGCTCATGTTTATGCTGTTTCTCCTTCTCCTCCAGCTCACGCTGGTGCTGGTTCTCCTCATGTTTATGCTGGATCTCCCGTTCCTTCAGTTCTTGCCTCCTTAACTTGAGCTCTTCCCATCTCAGCTCCCTGTCATATTCCAGCCGCATCTACTCCACGGATGCCGAGCGCCGCTGGGACGATCCCCTGCTGGGGGGTGAGCTTCACCAGGAGGATCCCCTGCTGGCCGGGGGTGTCATGGTGCCCTCGGTATTCACTGGGCTCCTCCCTGCCCTTCCCCTAGGCATAGGAAGGAGGGGTCTCGGGAAGCCCTCAGCTGCCGGCTGACCACTCCCAGCGGGGACAGACACTGGTGCCTGCACTGCATCTGCCAGGCTGCTTCCCTCAGAGACAGGGCTCGGTTCATTCAAGCGGTCTTCCTCCTCCAACCGGGCAATCAGCTGGTCTTTGGTGAGCCTCCCACTGCGCAGCCTCCTCTGCTTGCACAGCTCCACCAGGTCTCACTTACGCCGCTTGGCATACATCTTCCTGTTGGCCACTCACAGACCGGGGTGCTCACTGCTCCCCACGGTTTCCAGGGAGAGCCTCAGTGCACCAGCCCTTCTTGAGGTCACCACCTCTCTGCCAGGGTCAAGCTGCAGACTCCTCCTCCCCTGGAACCACTCACTGCAATCCCCCGGGGGACCTTGTTACTGCAAAGTCCTTCTCACTGGGCACACACTCCCAGGGATTAATCACCCCTACAATCGTCCCTTCGTTTTACTGCTCCCTAGTCACGTACTGCAGGAAGCGCCGTCCAGTATCTCCTGCCACTGCCATCAGTTGTCACTGAGTGAGGGGGAGTCCGGTCCTGCACCCCTCTTCCTGGGACTCACAGTGACTCTCAGCCAGCCAGTAAAACAGAAGGTTTATTGGACAACAGGAATGCAGGTTACAGCAGAGCTTGTTGGCACAATCCAGACCCCTCAATTGAGTCCTTCTGGGGTTTCAGGGTGCTTGGATCCCAGCTTAGGATACCCTGACTTCCCACCACCCAGCCCAAAACTGAAACTGAAACTAACTCCCCTACAACTGGCCCCTTCCTTTGTCCAGCTTCCTGGGCAAAAGATGCTGACACCTCTCCCCCTCTACCTGGCTCAGGTTACAGGCTCAGGTATTGTCCATCCCCTAAAGTCCTCCCCTGCTCTCCCATCCCCCATGCAGACAGCCCCTACTCCATCACACAAATCAAGGGCTATACACATAAAATAATCTGTACAGAATCTGTAACTGCCTTTTGCCTCCTGCCTTGTCCCCAGGGTCTGCAAATACACTTACTATTAATTCCAGAATGTCCCCTTCTCATGCATCTTAACCACTTCTCTGCCAAAACTCAGTCATGCATTCACCTCCTCGTCTTGCTCCTCAATTTCCAGACTTCACCTTGCCACCAGCCTTGTTTCTTCACAGCAGGGAGTAGAACGCTCACCCCACAAGCTGCTCCCACAACAGGGGTGGCTCCAGGTCCCAGCATGCCAAGCTCATGCCTGGGGCGGAAAGCCATGGGGGCCGCTCTGCCAGCCGCAGCGAGGGCGGCAGGCAGGCTGCCTTCATCGGCATGCCTGTGGAGGGTCCGCTGGTCCTGCAGCTTCGGCGGACCTCCCGCAGGCAAGCCGCCGAATCTGCAGGACCAGAGGACCTCCTGCACGCAAGCCACTGAATCCGCGGGACCAGGGACCTCCTGCAGGCAAGCCGCCGAATGCAGCCTGCCTACCGTGCTTGGGGCAGCAAAATATCTAGAGCTGCCCCACAATCTGGAATTAAGTTTCCTAATTGACTACCAGATCTTTTTCAGACATCTTCTCAAAACACACTCTTCTCTCTGGCCTGTGAGTTCTGTTTTCATCTTACAATCCCAAATTTAATTATACATAATAATTGTAATAATATACTACCATGTCATTGCTCTGTGTAACACCGACAGACCCTGGTTGTTGACGGGCGGGATTGAACCTGGGGTCTCTGGAGCTTAGTGCATGAGCCTCTACAGCTAAAAGGCAACTACCTGTTAGCTAAGGCTGTAGAGCAGGCTCATAATCTATCTCACTCACTCTCTGTCGCCCCGCACCTCCAATGGGACAGAACACCACACCCAGGAGGTGAGTGAGTTACAACTGGATATAGATTAACAAAAGAGACACATAGCAATGTAAGACTTGAAGGGGTCATCTACTCCAGTCCCCTGCACTGTGACAGGACTAAGTATTGTCTAGACCATCCCTGACAGATGTTAGTACAACCTATTCTTAACAACCTCCAATGACAAAGATTCATAACCTCCCTAGGCAATTAGTCCCAGTGCTTAACCACCTTGACAGGAAGTTTTTCCTAATGTTCAACCTAAACCTCCCTTGCTGCAATTTAATCCCATTACTTCTTGTCTGGTCCTCAGTAATTAAAGGGAACAATTTATCACCCTCCTCTTTTTAACAACCTTTTACCTACTTGAAAACTGTTATCATGTCCCCACATCCCCAGTCTTCTCCATACTAAACAAATGCAATTTTTTCAATCTTTCCTCTGACAGTATTTCTTCTGACACTGAGATAAGACTGCCTGCCACCACATGTCTGTATGGACTGGAGGCTAACACCCAGCTCTTATCTAGCTCTTTAGATTTCAAAGCACTTTACAAAGGAAGTCAGTGTCATTAGCCCCATTTTCCAAATGGGGAAACTGAGACACATTGAGGAGAATTGACCTGCCCAAGGTCAGCCAGTAGGCCAGTGGTAGAGCTGGGAATAGAATGAAGCTTTCTTGCAGCTCAGTCCCATGGTCTATCCACTAGGCCACATAGGGTGACCAAATGTCCTGATTTTATAGGGACAGTCCTGATTTTTGGGGCTTTTTCTTATATAGGCGCCTATTACCCCCCATCCCCTGTCCCAATTTTTCATACTTGTTGTCTGATTACCCTAAGGCCACACTGCCTTTTGTACATACTAAACCGCTACTTGTGTCCTTCCTAAATGGTCCATAAGTGCTGTGTGGCATTTGCAAGCTGTGCACAGAACTTATGGACAGTTTCCGAAGTTTGCTGCCAGAGACTTGGACACTGCCCACGGTGGAGGCAGTATACCTAAAATTCTTCTTTTCTGGACAGTGTAATTCTGCAAACCATTTAACACTCTGTTGACCAGTCTCCAAAAGGTTGCACCAGCATTTACCAGACCAAAAGGTAGCACCATAAATTTATAGAGCCCTATATCAGTGATAGAAGCTGATTTTTGTTGTGCTTCCCCCTCCAAAGGGATCTGCCAGTAACCTTTGGTTAGATCAAAGGTACTGAGGTACTTGGCTTGGCTCAGCACATCCAGCATGTCATCAGTTCTTGGCATGCGGTATGCATTTGTTACAGTGACAGCATTAAGTTTCCTATAGTCTACACAAAATCTTACAGTGCCATCCCTTTTGGGGACCAAGACCACAGGGGAAGCCCATGGACTGTCAGATTCCTTAATCACCCCCAGATCCAAAATGCTTTGTATCTCAGCCCGAATTTGCTCCTTCACCTTGCCAGTGGCCCTATAAGGCCTGGAAGTGGGCGAGGGGGCTGAGTCCCTTTCGTGAGGATTCTATGGAACAGCAAGTGTGTCCTCCCTGATTTGTTGGAAAATACCTCATTGTACCTTTGCAGCATTGACAATGCTTCCCCCTTTTTGACTAGTGTCAGCTCACTACAGATTTCCATACTTTCCAGAGTTGACCCATCTTGGCATTCCGCCATCAAATCAGTGAGTGGGTATGCCTCAGTTTCCCGTTTGACACAACAGATCATGTTTACCCCAGCCATGCTGCTGCAATAAGCCTTGAGTCTGTTTGCATGTACCAATTGGGGCACAGTATCATCAAGGGGCTTTTAAACTTTATAAGTGTCCTCACTCACCACTTACATCACTTTAAAGGGCCCCTCCCAGAAGCTTTGCATTTTGAACTTTTTTGGTAGGGCGAGTACCATGACCAAATCTCCTATGTCAAAAGTGCATTTACAAGTATTTTTATCATACCATGCCTTTTGCTTGGCCTGACTGCTCTGGAGGTTGTTTTGGACAATTTTCATCATGTCTTTCAACTCCCTCCTGAACCTTGGACATACTCAGTCATGGGTTCTTCCCTCACCATGATGTATCCTTCTCAGGTATCACTGGTGAGATTGAGAGGTCCCTCAAATACTGTTTAACATCATCACTGCAAATATTCAAGAATTGTTCTTGAGTAACCAAATCACACATTTCTTCCAAGCTTGTAATGCTTGTTTCCCCTTACCCACTTATCTAAGCGCACGTCCAGACTAACCCGCGGCATCAGCGGGTTAAAATCGATTGCTCGGGGATCGATATATCGCGTCTAGTCTGGATGCGATGTATCGATCCCCGAGCGCGCTTACATCGATTCCGGAACTCCATCAACCCGAACGGAGTTCCGGAATCGACACGGAGAGCCGCGGACATCGATGCCGTGCCGTCCAGACGGGTGAGTACCTCGATTTTAGAAATTCGACTTCAGCTACGTTATTCCCGTAGCTGAAATTGCGTATCTAAAATCGATTTTAATACCTAGTCTGGACGTGGCCTAACAAATCTCTCATTTCATTTACATAAGCCACATTACTCAATCCAGATCCTCTCTTAAGACTCCTGAATTTAACCCTGTAGGTTAACAATCTGAAACTGTTTCAAAACCAGTTCCTTAAATTTACCATAGTTTGAAGCATCATCAATTGGCATCATATTGAATATGTCCAGAACTCTGCCAGTCAATTTTGCTATGAATGTGGTCATTTTTTGATCTTCAGGAATTGCATGGAGGGTGCACAGTCTCTCAAAGGTGACGGAATATTCAGCAATATCACTGGATTTATCATGCTGGATTTTTGGGGAAGTGGAGCCAGCTGCTGAAGGGTTCTGTCTTTTCCACTCCATTACAGTCAGTTTATGCTTCTGGGTCTCAATGTAGGCTTGTATTTCTCTGTCTTTTAACTCCAGGGCTTGCTGGTATGCAGCCCTTTTTTCATCAGCTTCCAGCTGCCTGAGTTCCAGGGCTTACCTTTGGGTTTCTATGGCTTTTTTCTGAGCAGTTTCCTCCCTGGCTGCCTCTGCCTCCATAGCCCTTCTATGTGCAATCTCCACCCTGGCTGTCTCTGCTTCTTTGAGCCTCAATTGAAGCTCATGGTCCTTTGCCTTCTCTTCTGCTTCCAGTCTGGCCAGTTCTAGTTTTGTAGCTGCCTCACTGGTAGTCATTCTTCTGTTTTCTTGTGCTTATTTCCCTCATCCAAAACAAACAAACAGAAGTAACAAACCAGTAACCGCTTTGTCTGTTCTCCAGTCACCACACTCAAAACTCACTTAAAATCACTACCAGTGTTTCAAAGCAATCATCTGTGCACAGATTCCTGCTCGACTACATCACTGTGACAAGTTTGGTCACAGAGACCCCCTTGGGACTGCCACCTGATGTTCTGACACTACCTCTGAGCCCATTTTCCCTGCCAACTTGGGACTTCAGTACCCTGTATTGTTGAGCCAGATGCAAACACAGACCCAGGTCTGAATCATGTCCCCTAAAAGCTGAAGACCTAACAGAAAACAGCTTAAGAAGTGCTCCTGTCTCTAGCACCCAGACACCCAGTTCCCAATGGGATCCAAACCCCAAATAAATCCATCTTACTCTATATAAAGCTTATACAGTGTACACTCATAAATTGTCCACCCTCTATAACACAGATAGAGAGATATGCACAGCTGTTTGCTCCCCCAGGAATTAATTACTTACTCTGGGTTAATCTATAAGCTAAAGTGATTTTATTAAATATAAAGAGTAGGATTTAAGTGGTTTCAAGTAATAACAGACAGAAAAAAGTAAGTTACCAAGCAAAATAAAACAAGAACATGCCTAATACATTAAGAAACTGATTACAGATAAATCTCATCCTCAGAAATGTCCCAATAAGCTTCTTTCACAGACTAGACTCCTTTCTAGTCTGGGCCCAATTCTTTCCCTGGTACAGTCCTTGTTCCAGCTCAGGTGGTAGCTAGGGGATTTCTCATGACTGCCACCTCCTTTGTTCTCTTTCACCCCCTTATATAGCTTTGGCACAAGGCAGGAATTGTTTGCATCTCTGGATCCCCAGATTTAAGATGGATCCCAGTACCAGGTGACATAGTCACATGTCCTGTTAGACCTCAAGCCTTCATTCTTCCCAGCCTGACTCACAGGAAGACTTGCAAGTAAACAGAGCCATTTACAACGAATTGTCCTAGCTGATGGGAGCCATCAAGATTCCAAACCACCATTAATGGCCCACACTTTGCATAATTACAATAGGACCTCAGAGTTATATTTCATATTTCTAGTTTCAGATACAAGAACGATACATTTATACAAATAGGATGATCACACTCAGTAGATTATAAGCTTTGTAATGATACCTTACAAGAGACCTTTTGCATGAAGCATATTCCAGTTACATTATATTCACATTCATTAGAGGTTTTTAAGGTCAGGCTTGATGAAGCCCCTGGCTGCGATGATTTAATTGGGGATTAGTCCTGCTTTGAGCAGGTGGTTGGACTAGATGACCTCCTGAGGTCCCTTCCAACCCAGATATTCTATGAGTCTGTGATTAGCATATTTTCATAAAATCATATAGCATACAACATCACAACCACCACATAAACTCTTGTGTTTCCATAACTATGGGATGCATTTTGAATTAATATAAAAGTAACACTGTATGGCACTTGTAGAAGTTGCTAAACTGTGCACATACTAATGTCATTGTTTGCATAAACAGCAAAGAGTCCTTTGGCACCTTATAGACTAACAGAAGTACTGGAACATGCGCTTTCGTGGATGAATACCCAATTCTTCGGAAGCTCATGCTCCAGTATGTCTGTTAGTCTCTAAGGTGCCACAGGACTCTTTGCTGCTTTTACAGATCCAGACTAACAAGACTACCCCTCTGATGATTGTTTGCATAGAACCTAATATATTTCAAATAACAGTGAGACTTAAAGAAGGACCAGAAATGCACAAAATAACTGGCATTACCTGTGAAGCAGTGTAGTGCAGGATAAACATTTTACTGCCACTTGATTTAGGAATATTCTGTATAATTCACTCATGGCTTTTCCATGTGTGTGCAATGTATTCATCCCAAACTCATGGCAATAAATTCTTTTTAGCTCCCCCACACCATCACATTTTCTATATGTAACAGTTAGACACCTGAAGTTTTTTGTAATTTATTTTCCAGGAGCTAATGCCTCTAGTCGCCCTTCAGTTAATGGAAAGAAAATCTTACTTTCTTCAATGGTCTCTCAACAGCCTTTTGATCAGATTGCTAATAATATCACAAACAAGAAAAGAGCATATTTTCAGGTATGAACTGATTGCACATATAGATCTCCAGACATAAAACTAAAAGTAACATATGCATGTTGTCATACTGCACATATGAAATGTATTGTTATGTATAAGTCACCAGATGCCACTGTTATCTATACTCATAAGTTCTTTTTGTAGCCTGTGAGTGGGGTACAATCTTTGAAGAAAAGTTGTATTGTTGTTAGTTTTGTGATGCATCATCTTCTGGGGGAAGATGTTGCAAATGAGAAGAGAGTTAGTGCTCTCTCTCTCTCTTTCTCTCTCCACCTTAATCTCTCTGGCTAGAGTCAATTATTGTGGCAGAGTTGCTTTCTGGGAATCAGGCACTGGTGCTTGCGCTGAGATTTTTGAAAGCAGAATTGTGTGTGTGCTGTTTGTGACCACATCTGTTCAATGTCTAGTGTGTCTGTTGTAAATAAACCAGTTACCATTAGAATATACCCATACTCTGCATCCCTAATTTCTTTTCCAATGGGAAGCTGACTTGCAGCCCCAAAACTTGCTTGGCTGAGGAACTACAGTATTGTGACAAGGTCAGGCCAGATGGCTACAGGAGAGTCATCTTGTTGGTATCCAGGAAGTGGGAGAGCGAAGCCTGCCCGCTGCTAAAGGACCTCCCCGCAGCCTAAGGGGAGGATCCACAGGTGTGTGATACCAAATAATTACGTGGGACAACCAATGAAAAAAACAGGATCGGGAGTGAGGTCATAGGGCTAAACGAAGGGAACCTGATGGGGATACCGCGCTGAGAACCCTGGACTGCGCCTACTGCTCCTCGAAGGTGTCAAGGGAGCCAGCGGACGCAGCCCAGAGGAACTCTGCCCAGATGCATGAATGGACAGAGGAGCAGAAATAGGCCCCACAGTCACAGGAAATCCCGTCAGCCAACCTCCTCTCCCTGGTTTTATAGATGGCTAGTTTGGCCAGGACCAAGAGGAGGTTGTAAAAGCAGCAAAGAATCCTGTGGCACCTTATAGACTAACAGACGTTTTGGAGCAAAACGTCTGTTAGTGGAGCAAAAGTCTGTTAGTGGAGCAAAACGTCTGTTAGTCTATAAGGTGCCACAGGATTCTTTGCTGCTTTTACAGATCCAGACTAACACGGCTACCTCTCTGATACAAGAGGAGGTTGATAAGGAGATCCTGCAACTTTGAGGGGCCATGGATAGGGAGTGCATAGATAAACAGGTAAGGGGAAAAGTGCAACCAAAAACGCAATAAGAGATCCAAGAGGAGCCAGAATAAGGGCTCCAACCTGGAACACTCTAAATAAATGTGCGCCAGGGTTTCCTTCATGCCGCAAAAGGGGCAGGTGTTGGGGACAGGGGTAAACCGCGCCAAGTACATGACCGTGCTCACAGCCCCTTGAAGGAGCCACCAACTGACATCCCTGGCGGGCCTTGGGACCAGGGCAGAGTATAAGCTGGCCCACTGGGCCCTCAAGAGGTGGCAGGAGGTCCCGCCACTTTGTAGGGGCGGGACGCAAGGGTGAGGTAGTGAAGGGTGTGAAGCACGAGTGTGTACAGATGTTTCCTCGGTGCAGTCTGGAACAGAACCGGCTGCAGATCGTGCAGCTGGCTCACAGTGAAAGGGCGAGGGGGCCGATTGGGTCCACGGGGCAGGGGCCCAATACTACAGGAGAGTCATAGAACGTAGATATATTAGCCCCATATTAAGCAGGTCCCTTTTCCCTGGGTAAGATAACAGGGGCAGTTCCAGAACAATCAGGAACTTGCTGGAACCAATTAAGGCAGGCAGGCTAATTAGGACACATGGAGCCAATTAAGAAGCTACTAGAATCAATTAAGACAAGCAGGCTAATCAGGGTGCCTGGTTTAAAAAGGACCTCACTTCAGTCAGTGAGGGGTGCGCAAGGAGCTGAGAGTGAGAGGATGTTCTGCTGAAGGACTGAGGAGTACAAACGCTATCTGGCATCAGGAGAAAGGTCCTGCAGTGAGGATAAAGAAGGTGCTCGGAGAGACCATGGGGAAGTAGACCAGGGAGTTGTAGCTGTCACAGGAGATGTTGTAGACAGCTGCTATCCAGAGGACCCTGGGCTGGAACCCAGAGTAGAGGGTGGGCCCGGGTTTCCCCCTTTCCCTCAAACTCCCTGTCTGACACAGGAGGAGTTGGCTTGGTCTGTGAGACACACCAGAGGGGAAGGTCTAATTTGGAAACGGATCTGGCCTGTCCCCGACTCACTAGGTGGGACAACAGAGACGACAGAGATTATTCTCCCTTTCCCCCATGCTGGCTAGTGATGAGGTTAGCTGAGTGAGTGGCAGGTTTGTGCCACTAACAAAAGAGGCCATACTGAGGACTGCCATGAACCTCTAAGGTGAGAAAATCCACCAGAAAGCGCAGGACCCACCAAGGCAGAGGAGGAACTTTATCACAGTATGTTCTCCAAAGTTACATAGTGCAGTACATCTGCACTCTAGATTTTGTGCCTCTGGCCCCTGACAGGTCAGATTTCATTAATTCAAAGTTCTGAGCTAATCATTCCAGTGGCATGAGCCAACACATTGGGGAGGCATCTTGACAGAAACAAGGTGTCAAGCTATGTTTTTGTTGCACTGCCCCTGAAGCAGCTCTCCCTGTGGGTAGCAATCGAGGGAATTCAGTGTAGATGCTGCCTTAATCTCTCTGTGAGTCAGCCAATCTATCAAGGCATACCCAGATTTGTAAAGAATTTGGAGATCTACAGAGAAACATATGCTATGTAAATGTGAAATGGCATCATCATCCCCACTGGGAAAAGTAAGAGAGTCCCTGAGTGATTTACCTAGTGGGCACCATGGTCCAGGGGCCATGGCTTCTAGATAGGAGCTTTGGGCAAGTCACTTACCTCTCCATTCTGCCATTGGTAAAATGGGGATAATTACTTCATCTACCTCCTGGAGGAGGAAGAGGGGCTGAAGGGACATTTAGCCAATGTTGGGGCATCCCTTTGAGTATATAAAAGTAGGCAGTATGGCAGTATTATTGGTGTTGCTGGATGCCTCCTCCTGCAGCTCGGTGGACCGGAGAGCAGCATGTACAGAGAAAACACAGACCCTTCCATGGTCACTATGACACACAGAAAACAGCCTGCAGATTAGTTGATTCTCTGCCCCAAAGAGAAATATGCTGATTGACAAGTGACTTCTTTGGGACAAGGAGACAGTCCAGCACCAGGCACGGGCCCCTGTCATGCGTATACTGTGCAAGGAGAACAGCTGCCTCCCAGTCAGGTGCCCCCAGACATGTTTAGCCACTGGGCAAATATGACTGTGGTTTGCTGTTCCCAGGAGAGGGCCACAGCTGGCCTAGCTGTGTGATGCACTGTGATTACTGAGGCCCGGCAGGGCTGTAAAAGCTTCCTCTGAAACTCCCAGGAGCTCCAGCATGAACTGGCCAGAATGTCTCAGAGGTTTCATCCTCAAGACAGTAAGAGTCTAGGACCAAAACTTGGGCATCAAGGCTGCTTCAGTGCAGGTTGCAATGGCCCTTGGCTAAGAATGAGACTCCGTCAGACTGTATGAATGCTCAGGACTGTCCAGGGGTTAACAGCTGCGCATTGCTGCACTCTCCCACACAATGGAGTCTCTGACTTCACCCCACAGAATGTGCTCAGAGGTGTGTCATACTCCTAGCCCTCCCTGACACCTGTGGTAGGAACAAACAGGCAAACTTCAGTCACCTTGGGCTAATGGGGTTAGATCCTAGCACTGCTGAAGTCAATGGCACAAGTCCCATGGACTCCAGGGGAGGCAGGATTTTCCCCAGGGTCTTTGGAAAGTAGAGGCTGCCATAACTTCAGAGCTCCAGAGGAACCAATGTGGCCCTAATTAGTCTTTCACTGGTGAGCCCTTTTCTAAACTAGCTATTTATAGATGTCACAGCTGTTACTGTCCATCCTAAATGTTTTAATCAGATACAGTAAGTAGTTTATACCACCTGAAGAAGGTAAAACTGGAGTAAATGAACACATTAATGTGTCCTTTCACATTTGCTTGTATTGCAGAAGAACAGAGCTGAAGACATGAACAGTAAAATTCAGAATATAATGACATGGTTCCTGGCTGAAGTAACAAGTATCTTATACCCCGCTGTAACAAAGTACGAAGAAAGAATCAGAGCTCAAACACATACTACAGCTGTAGGGTCAGTACTCTCTTATGAGAACTCTAGTAGCTGCAATGAAGAGATCATTGATGTGTTTGAAAGTCTTCCATCCTCCAAGAGCAGAAGGGTCATCTTTACAGACATAGGCATAAAACCCACCAGCTCATCAACTGATCACAAGATCGTGACAGGAGGAAAACCAACTCCACTACTGGCTCAAAAATCACCTTTCACACCTCTGACAAGTGAGTTCCACAAAGAAAATATTCACAAGGGAAAACCAGCAATAACACCTCAGTCTCAGACTGAAAATATTTCTAGTCTGCACAGGAAGGTCGTGAGCATGGGAGCTATAGCTGAGTTTCCCAGAAAGAACTTCAAAACAGAGAAGTTTCCATTTAGCCAAACTTATTTTAAACTTGAATCGACAACAAAAGATACCAATCCAAAAAAATATCTGATTGGTGGGGGTATTTCTTCAGCCTTAAACCAAAGTCTTCCTACAGAAGGGATTTTCAAAAAATTATTTGAGCAGCAAAGAGGAACAGAAGCAAATGGCATTGACAACTTGAAGATGCTGCAGGTGGCTGAGAATGTTGTCAAGGACATTTTTATAAGGGTAAAAGATCTGGATCATTCTGTTTGCATTTTAAAGAAGGCTCCAATTGAGCTTAGTGAGAGATTGTTCTGTAGTAAATTTAAAAGAACCGAATCTCCAGGGACTTTTCATAAAGATTTCCAGAAAGAAATTGGATTAGTTGCTAGAGAGATTGTAGCAACTGTGTTTGATAACTTCCACAGGTGTTTGGTGTCCTGCATATCCACTGCATCCGTTTCAACTAGCGGAGTTTCCAAATCAGAAAAAAATAGAGTCACGCAATCTGAATTACCTGTTTATGACCCACACTTTTCTTTGGCTTCTATAGATAAAATAGCCAAAGAGATGGTTGAAAGTGTTGTATTCACACTGGAGTCATTTGTAGCCTTTCAATTTAAACATGACTTTAAATGTAAATTTTCTGAAATAATGAGACTCCATGTTGAAAATAGGTCTGGTGCACAACAGAAACCATTCCTAAGGCCTCTCTCAATTCAAGTAGCAAATGAAATAGAATTATCATTTGAACATAAAGTGCCAAGAACTACAAATAAAAGAATTCTGCCCACATTAGAACCCTTTCATAGCTCTTCCGACATATCAAGGATTAGCAGTGTGATTACCAGGGAAAGAATACAGAATGCAATTTACCAAGTCCAAAGACTCCATTCAGAACTGAGCATTTACGCTAAAATTGCTGTTACCAAAATTCTGGAAATCATCAAGTGGAAACCTGAAAAAGAAATTAGCCAAAGAGAAACATCTCCATTTAGTGACATGACAGAAGAAAACATCATGGTAAGTGAGATAACTGGTGCCATATTAGAGCAATGCAGTCAAAATCAGATGGAAATTACTTCAGAATCGAAGTTTGAAAATCTTCATATGGAAAAACCTCGACGAGCATTTGGAAATAATAAAATTCCTGGTCAGGGTGTTACAATGTCAGAAGGAATGAAAATGTCTGCTAAAAAATTAGAAGTTGACTTAAGAGAAACCTTTCCACTTACCAGTGTTCCTGGCATGGTGATTAATTCAGAGGAAAAAACAGAAATGGAAAAGGAAATTCCACATAATCTTCCAACTCTCCAGTGTAACCAGTTCTCTGCACGGGATGCTCCCACTACATCAGAGAGAATCAGAAAGTCTATTTTCTACACCACAGCTCCCAAACCAAGATCTTCTAGACCAGCACGAGAAACAATAAGAACACTTAGCTCCAGGATGACTCTACCCCCAATTGGAAGACAATTTGCAAGAAAATCATTCTGTAAAATAGGCATAAAGAAATCTCCCAAAGGGGAAGCAAAGCATAGGTCAGTGCATGAAGAACATGGTGAATTTCTGCCATCCTGTGAAACTGAGAATCAGGCAAAACAGTCACAGGATGGTATTAATTCTGCTGGTTTTTTGAAAGAAATGTGTAGTGAACTAATAAGCAAAATAATCACTTCTTCTCAAAACACGGACACCCAGGACAGAAAGACAGCTGACACTGATCCTTCTCATGTGATGACAAGTTTAACTGATTCAATGTTAAACGAGTGTTCAAAGTCTCAAGGCAAGGAGCTGCCACTGTTGGAAAGTCCGAGCCCTCCACCACAGGTTAGCACATTGGCTACTAAAATTATTCACTCCAGTTTAAGTGACATTTTGAAAGAATGTGGTTCTGAAGCCTCAGATTATACAGACATTAAAAGTGATCACAGTGCTTCAGTAGAAACATTACCTACTTCAATAAGGAGAGAAGTTATTGATAACCAATTTCAGGGACCACTGGCAAAAGCGTCATCATCTACTATATTTAAGCCTCTAGAATCTGGGTTAATTGCTGAAGAGGTTTTACAGAAGGCTAACAAACTCAGCACACAATGCCAAACTTCCACCACACATACTATTAGGGTACCACATGGATTTTTAGAAGATATAATTACCAAACTGTTATCTAAAATTCTCCCTGAACACTCCAACATGTCTTCCTCAGCAGAAAAGGAAAATCAAATTGCAGAATTTGACTTTATTCACATGAAGCTAGTTAGTAAGGTTATGACAGAAATCTCTAAAGATCAGAATTTGATTATTCAATATGTTAAATGTTTACATCGAGATGGCAATGCCATTGTTCAAACAGTTGTAGAATCCATGTACAATAAGCTTTTGCCACAGTTTGGATCCCAGTTAACAATACAGAAGTGCTTAAAAAGTGGGTGCACAATTCTTTCTGAAGCAATAGCTGACTTGGTATTAAGAGAGATCTCAAGGAATCAATTGCAGAACTTTTTTTCTGGAGAATTAACACCTCACCAATGTGCTGAAGCAGACAATGTTGTTGAAGATATGCTTAGAGACCTCACCGAACCCTCGGATCACACAAACCCCATAACATCAGATATTAGTGAATTATCTTCTCTCATCATAGAAAAACTTTCAGCTAAACTTTTACATAAACTTCTATCCATATTTCCCATTGTGGACTTGGATGCACAAAATATTTCTTCAGTGAAGGATGTAACTTCCACAATTATGAATTCACTGCAAGTGCTCCTTTCAAAAAATCAGATAAATACTAGTGAAAATATCAATGAACCAGATTCTTTACAAGAAGAAGACAGCAAAGCTACTGGAGAGGTCAATTCTGTTTATACACGCATTTTGAAACAATCTGACTCTGATGTTTCTATTCACAAAGATCTAACAAACAAGAATGAAGTTTTAGCTAATAAAATAGCTTTAATGGTAAGTGATACTTCTAAACATGAATTTCAACCTGTTTTGGAGGAAGAGTCACCACCCAGTTCACCTTTAATGCTGGAGGCTGTCAGTATTATTAAAAAGATTCTTACCAATACAGAGATGCCAAAACATCCCTCGGCATCACATATCCCTGTGTTACCAGTGATGTTTGTGGAAGAAATATTAAGTAGATTCTTGTCTAAAATCTTAAAGTCAACTCATAGCAGAAGCCCAGAAAAAAGAAGTTTATCAAAGACTGAAGTGAATGAAGTTGCTGGAAAGCTGAAACAGTCCATGGAAAACCTAATGTCCAAAAATAAAATCAGTCTTGTGGAAGCAGCAGGTGATATGGCAAATCCAGAACACAACGAGACTCTTAATCAAGTGGCTCATGCTATTTACAATAATGTCCTGCAAAAATCTGGATCTCAGCAAGACTTTTATGATAGTGTAACATGTTCCAGAACAAATTTTCCTCAACAAGTAGCTAGTATAATAATTAACGAAATCTCTAATTGCCATCTAGCACTTGCTTTTAAAGACAATCCACCGATGGTCAGCCAGAGCGCTATAGCACTTGATAGAATTGTTGACAGAGTCCATGCACAAGTTTCCCTTCACACAGTGCCTGCACCAGAATGTTCAATCAGAGATGAAAATGCAAATGAGCAACCAACAGAAACCAGGCTACCCATTAAAATAATCCCTTATATTGGAAATAAAGCATTACAAATAGATCCGGACATCGTGTCAGAACATTTAGCAGTTATTTCCATAAAAACAGAGCCTCTTGAGGAGCTGAAAAAAGCATGCTTCGCTTACACTGGACTGAGTATAGAAGACCTGAGAAGAGTCTCAGTGGCTGGGAAGAGTCCTGCAGCTGAAACTAGTGGAGCTGAAGAAAAGAGAAAAAGAGAAAGACGTCCCTCTCTGAATGTATCAGGACGGCTGGATGTAAAACCAAAGGAGGTAAGTAAACAGAGTGAGATTGGTAGTCTGGGGGATATGTCTGTGTCAACTTGTAAACTCCATTTTGTTTTGTGAATGCCTTGATTGTAACCTTCCCTGAAACTGTCCCTTTGCATTGTAACTTCCATCTTGGGTTAAGGCATCCCAGGAGGTTAACAACCTGTCTATTCTGGGTAGTGGAGGCTTATGCAAAAGGGTTGGGTGTGACATTCCCCTCTGGTTTTATCTGGACCAGTGATCTGCTAGGTCACTCTGATCCTTGGCTCTGGGAGTCAGCCTTACCCTGCTCTTCTCTGAGAAACCCCACTCCTGAGCTGTTCACGCACAGTCTCTGACATGTAAGCTGCTCCTTGGATTGTGCAACCAAATGACACTAGCCAATATCTCCGGTCCCAGACACAACCCTAGGAACCTCCATCTTGCTGTGTCCAGCTATGCCCACTGGACACTGCAAGCTTATATGACTTCAACAATTTAACAAAGAAATTGATATGTACCAGGATCGTTATCCCAAGGGGAGTCTCCGACACACTTCAAACCAAACACACTGCTTCAGGTAGAATAAACAAACAGATTTATTAATTATGAAAGATAGATTTTAAGTGATTATAAGTCAAAGCATAACAAGTCAGATTTGGTCAGATGAAATAAAAGGAAAACACATTCTAAACTGATCTTAACACTTTCAGTGCCCTTACAAACTTAGATTCTTATCGCCACAGGCTGGCTGGTTGCCCTTCAGCCAGGATCTTTCCTTTGATCAGTGCTTTAGTTGCTTAGTGGTGATGTCTGTAGATGGAGGTGGGAGAGAGAGGAAGAGAATGGCAAATGTCTCTCCCCTTTATCATATTCTTTCTTCCCTCTTGGCTTTGCCCCACCCCATTCAGAGTCAGGTGAGCATTACCTCATCGCAGTCCCAAACTGACCAACGGAAGGGGAATAACTCACTCAAGAGTCCAACAGATCCTTTGTTGTTGCCTAGGCCAGTGTCTTTTGTTCCTGTGAGGCTGGGCTGGGTTTGTCCCATACATGCCCTAATGAGGTGTGAACTGCCCCTCTGCTCTTGGAGAGTTTTTGCCTGGGCTTGCTTTAAGCCATGAGGACACATTCTCAGCCTCATAACTATATATATGAAATTACAACCTATAACATCACTATAACAATGCTCAGTAGATCATAAGCCTTCTGAAGACACCTGACTTGACAAATTTTGCATTAGATACCACACAATTATATTATAAGGATGAACACGGAAGTGCTGGGTGTTCCCCTGAGGTACAGAATGTCACAGTGGGATCATGTTCTAGAAAGTTAACAATGAGCCCTCAGCCATGATGCCTGTCCCCTGCTGGGACACAGGGCTAGCTGTTAATAGGGCCACTGACTTTGAATGGATTCTTTTCATGGAAATCTGTCTGGGGAGAAGGGGAAGCTAGAATCCCCCCTGCTCAGCACACAACTGGGAGAACTTCAGTTTCTCCACTTGACCACCTGCCTCAGTGTGTCAGAGACTGGTGCTTTCTAAGCCAAGGGGCTTTTTCATCACCAGAAACAGAAGACTCAGCTGGGGAGAGTGAAGGAAGGAAGGCGCCTGGGCAGTCAGACTGCAGGATCTTATTCTCAAGAAGAGTGTCAGACCCAGGGTCTGCACTTGGGAATGCACCTGAGAGACCCAGAGCTAAGAATCATGACCAATCACCTGCCAGACCCACGAGGCTCAGCAGCACATGGGATTCGGCAGTGGGATCCCATCCCAACTGACTAGGATCTGTCCAGAGAGGAGGACTGGAGCAGGTTGTAACATAGGAATTGTCATATTCAGATTG
The DNA here is from genome assembly GCF_025201925.1 of Gopherus flavomarginatus. Classification (NCBI taxonomy): domain Eukaryota; kingdom Metazoa; phylum Chordata; order Testudines; family Testudinidae; genus Gopherus; species Gopherus flavomarginatus. The sequence goes on from NC_066624.1 coordinate 54,358,469, forward strand.
AGTAAAAAATTGTTCATCCTACCCTCCCCAGGGCCACGATCTCAAAAGCATTTACACACACACTTAACTTAAAGCATGTGAATCCCACTGAAGTCAATAGGACTAAGAGCTTTGCTGCATCAGTTTTTATAGATTTTTAGTGACAAAATCCTGGGTTTTACAAAAGCCATTATTTGTTTTTTACTGATTTTCACCCACATTTTGGAAGTGCTGAAACTTTCTGGATTTGGTTCCCTCTCCAGGAGGAGAGATAGTGCTCATAACCTCCCATTGACTTCAACAAGACCTAGATTTCATCCTAGGAGTGTCTCCTTTTCTCCTTTTTCTTGTAGCCTTTGCTGTGGCAGCCCCTCTGCCAGCAAAGTAAGTTCTTCAGAAGAGAAAGTGGGACTCTGTTTTCCATTCTAGAGTGTCATGTTGGGTTGTCTTGGGATTTCCCATGATTCGGTTCATTTAACATTTAGTTTCTGTCCTGGCCGTCCCTTGTCCAAAGCAGACTTCGTCCCTCTGCCTGGCCAGATCCCTACTCTTGAGACATGTGCACCCTTGGCACTATGAGCTCCGAACCATAGAGAAATTCATACACATTGGAGCTACAGGCCATCCACCTTGGGCACCTGGACATGGGGCAGAAGGCTATAAAAGAACCTACTGCCCAGTCACCCTTATTTCTTTTCTTGCTGCCAGAGCCAACTGGCTCCACAACCAGCTGCTCCTTTGCTGTGTGTTTCTACTTTGCTATTGTTAGTCACGTTAGCATTACATTGGTCTCTAGCTAGTGTCAGAGATTAGCATACTATCTGAGCTCTCCAGCTCCTACCATGGTGCCCCCATTGCCTGGCATCTATCAGCTGTTTTGGTCCTTTCACTTGACTGGTTCGGGAGCAAAGACTAAGGGCATGGCTACACTTGCAAGTTAGAGTGCATTAAAGCAGCTCCATTCACTCTAACTCATGATGCATCCACACTGGCAAGGCACGTAGAGCATCCAGACTTCGCAGCTAGAGTGCTCTGGTAATCCACCTCAGCAAGTGGAATAAGGTTTGATGTGCCCCCACTGGAGCACCGCAGCACCAGTGTGGACTCCCTTGTCTGTTAATGCGCTCTGATTGGCCTCCAGAAGTGTCCCACAATGCCTGTTCTAACCACTCTGGTCATCACTTTGAACTTTACTGCCCTGCCCTCAGGTGACCAACCATCAGACCCACCTTTTAAATTCTCTGGTAATTTTGAAAATCCCCTTCGTGTTTGCTCAGCCAGGCATGGAGTGCTCTCAACAAATCTTTCCAGGTAACCATGCCTCCACGTGCCAGGCGATCCCCAGTATGGAGCAATGGTGAGGTGCTGGACCTCATCAGTGTTTGTGAGGGAGGAAGCTGTCCAGTCCCAGCTGCACTCCAGCCGTAGGAATTATGATATCTTTGGGCAGATATCAAGGGACATGATGGAAAGAGGCCATGACCAGGATTCACTGCAGTGCAGGGTTAAAGTGAAAGAGCTGCGGAATGCCTACCACAAAGCCCGCGGGGCAAACAGCCACTCTGGTGCTGTCCCCGTGACCTGCCGTTTCTACAAAGACCTGGATGCAGTACTTGGGGGCGACCCCACCACCATGGACACTTCAGAACCCAGTTCAACAAGGCAGGAGGAGGAGGAAAGCAGAAGCGAGGGTGCTGAGGAGAAGGAAGACACTCCGGTATCCCTAGATGTATGCAGCCAGGAGCTGTTTTCAAGCCAAGAAGAAGGTACCCAGTCACAGCAACTGGTGCTTGGGGAAGGACAAACACCAAAGGAAGTGCCCGGTAAGTGGCTTTTAGTTTGGGAAGGAAGTTATTCGGTGCAGGCTCTTGGGGCGAGGAGGGTTAGGGCTGCATCCATGCCTAGAAGCAGAATAGGGCATTGATGTGCTCTCTCACATCTCAGTAATCAGCCTCAGTGAGCTCTTCAAAGGTCTCATCCAGAACTTGGGCAATGTACTTGAGCAGGTTTCTTGGGAGAGCGACTGTGGTCCTTATCCCAATCAGGCTAACATGTCTGTGACACTGTACCCTGAGGGGTGGGAGGATCTTTGCTGCACACAGGCAAGCTGCATATGGGCCAGGGTGGAAGTTGCATTGTAATAGAAAACCCTCCCTTGCTTCCCAGATCACCCTCAGCAGCAAGATATATTCCAGGATGAACTGCTGTGGAAAACGTGGGGAGAGTGTAGAGTATAGGGGCCCCCTGCAGCTGTTGGTTCCCCTCAAGGCACAGAAACCCAGAGGACAGTATAGCCATGAAACAATCAGTCTCCCTTGACCCTGTGCTTACTCACCATTTTGGGGCTCCCATGGGTTATATGCGCTTGCTTATGGATGGGCAAATTATGCTATTGTGTAGACTGTGCTTTCCCTTAAGTATGGGGGAATCATTGCTCTGTCCGGTGTGAACAATGCTGCCTCTGTTAAGTGTTTCATTTTGCTTTTACAGATGCAACCTTGAGACCTCAGCAGTCCATGTTATCACCGGCCGAAAGACTGCAAAGAATTAGGAAGAGGCCACGTAGAAGCAAAAACAACATGCTGCATGAAGTAATGCAGCAGTCACTTAATGAGAATCTAAAAGCGCAGGAGTGGAGGGAGAGTGAAAGGACAATCCGCCAGCAGAATGAGGAGCGCTGGCACAAAAGCATGGAGCTCCAGCAGCAAAGCATGGATTGGCTGATAAGCATCATGGAGCACCAAGCGGACTTGATCCAGGTACTCGTAGCCATGCAGGCAGAGCACTACCACCCCCCGCTCCCCATGCAGCCTTTGTCCCAAAACTCTTTCCCTTGTGCCCCCATGTCACCTCCAACCCACTTTCCTCAACATCCGGGTTCTTATCGCCACCAGTTGCCTCCAACACCTGTAGCTTCACCACCCAGCTCTGAAAATTACCCTTACCCACTGCACTCAACCCCCATTATCATGCATTATAGCCATCCTGAAGTGCAGCACTCATTGCACAGCACTCCAGACAGGAAGGCTGAGTATGATAACAGGACATACACAAATCTGTGACTGTATCTTTCCCTCCCCACCCCCTTGCCCTTTCTGTTTCCCAAACAGTTGTGTTTCTTTCAATAAATGAATTTTCTTTTCAATGAATGGATTTTTTGGCTTTGAAAACATTCTTTATTATTGCATAAAGTAAAAGATATCTTAGCCCAGGAAAGCAACAGGCACTGCAAGTCAGCATAGCAAACACAGATTCCTACTAGCATTGGACCCACTGCACTTCACTCCTGTGCAGGGCACCAAACATTACTTGTGGCTTTCAGCCTCAGATTGCTCCCTAATCCTTGCAGCCCCACTCTGGGTCCCTCCAATAGCCTTGTTTTCTGATTGTTCGAATTCAATCTCCACGTGACGAAACTCCGAGTTCCATGCCCAAAGGAATCTTTCGCCCTTCCCTTCACAAATGTTATGGAGGGTACAGCATGTGGATATAACCATGGGGATGCTGTCATCGGCCAGGTCCAGTTTCCCATACAGACAGCACCAGCAGCCCTTTAAACAGCCAAAAGCACATTCTGCATCAGCTCAGCTTGTTGTTGAACTGCTCCTTGCTGCTGTCAAGGCTCCCTGTGTAGGGTTTCATAAGCCACGACATTAAAGGGTAAGCAGGGTCTCCAAGGATCACAATGAACATTTCGACTTCCCCTGTGATGATCTTCTGGTCTGGGAAAAAAGTCCCAGCTTGCAGCTTCCTGAACAGGCCAGTGTTCTGAGAGATGTGTGTGTCATGCACCTTTCCAGGCCAGCCTGCATTAATGTCAATGAAACAGCCATGGTGATCCATAAGCACTTGGAGAACCATAGAGAAATACCCCTTCTGATTAACTTACTCGGAGGCTAGGTGAGCTGGTGCCAGAATTGGAATATGCATTGCATCTATCGCCCCTCCGCAGTTAGGGAAACCCATTTGTGCAAAGCCAGCCACAATGTCATGCATGTTACCTAGAGTCATGGTTCTTCTGAGCAGGATGTGATTAATGGCCCTGCAAACTTGCATCAACACGATTCCAGTGGTCAACTTTCCCACTCCAAACTGGTCAGCAACCGATCAGTAGCTGTCTGGAGTTGCCAGCTTCCAGATTGCAACTGCCACCTGCTTCTCCACCATCAGGGCAGCTCTCAATCTCGTGTCCTTTCACCGCAGAGTGGGGGGTGAGCTCATCACACAGTCCCATGAAAGCGGCTTTTCTCATCCAAAATTTCTGCAGCCACTGCTCGTCATCCCAGACTTGCAAGACGATGTGATCCCACCACTCAGTGCTTGTTTCCCGAGCCCAAAAGCGGCGTTCCTTGGTGCTGAGCATGTCCTTGAATGCCACAAGCAATCTTGTGTCATATGCGTTACTCAAATCAATATCATCGTCAGAGTCCTCACTGTCAGTTTAGATCTTAAGGAGTAACTCAACTGCCAAACATGACGCGCTGGCGAGACTCGTCAGCATATTCCTCAGCAGTTCGGGCTCCATTTCCGCAGACTGAAAGGGAAGACAGAGTACGCAGTACAAAAAACATTGAAAGATGGCGCCAAATCTGGATGGAAGTACAGAGATTGCTGGGATGCGAAACGATGCAACATGGAGCATTGGGACAGGACCCAGAATGCCATGCACCCCGCACCCCCTTCCCACAAGCCACAGCACCAGAATGGGAAGAAGTTGGGATAGCTGCCCATAATGTACCACTCCCAATGCCACTGCAAGTGCCTCAAATGTGGCCACACCAGTGCGCTTGCAGCTGTCAGTGTGGACAGACTGCAGCACTTTCCCTACTGCGCTCTCTGAAGGTTGGTTTAACTCAAAGCGCGCTACATCTGCAAGTGTAGCCATGCCCTAAGTTGGTCAGTTTTTAGCCTCAATCTGCTTTCAATTTGATTCAACTCTCTCTGACTGGGTAGAGGTTCAGTGTCAATCCCATTCTTTTGACAAATGCACCCAAATTAGCAATTTCACGACCAAGCTTGATAAGTTTATGGAGGGAATGGTGTGATGAGACTGCCTACAATGGCAGGTAGCCGATCTGCAACTGCTAGCAGCAAATATCTCCCATGGCTGGTGATGAGATACTAGATGGGGAGGGTTCTGAATTACTACAGCGAATTCTTTCCAGGTGTCTGCCTACTGGGTCTTGCCCACATGCTCAGGGTCTAACTGATCGCCATATCTGGGAAGGAATTTTCCTCCAGGACAGACTGGTAGAGACCCTGGTTTTTTTACCTTCATCTGTAGCATGGGTCACTTTAAACTAGTATAAATCATGGATTCCCTGTTACTTGAAATCTTTAAACCATGATTTGAGAACTTCAGTAACTCAGCCAGAAGTTTGGGGTCTATTTCAGGAGTGGGTGGGTGAGGTTTTGTGGCCTGCGATGAGCAGGAGGTCAGGCTAGATGATCATGATGGTCCCTTCTGGCCTTAAAGTCCATGACAAATGCACATAAAATAGCAAGTGCACATGCATTTAATTGTTTACATTTTGTGGCAAATTGCCAGCACTATTATGATGGGTCCCACGCTTTCTCTTCTTGTGGGGGGGTTCAGGATGCTGTTTCTTGCCCCTGATCTGGGATATTAACTGTCCCACTAGTATCCCAGAGAAGGAGAGTGGAGAAGGAGGGACCTGGGCCCGCCCTCTACTCTGGGTCCCAGCCCAGGGGCCCTAGGGATAGCGGTAAACCACTTGAACTAGCGATTCCTTCCCCTGAGCTACTTCCCTCTCTGGCCCTTCATCTTGGGGGCTTCCTGCCTTCTCTCTACTTGGGCCAAGTTTCTCCCAACCCCTTGTGCCTGTGGAGTCCCTCTGCTCTATACAAGCTGGATTTCCCTTTACCTAGGGTCTTGGTCTTCTGACCCGCCATAGCACTTTTCCAAACTCTCCTCTGCTTCCCTCCAAACTGTTCTCTTTCAAACTGCTCTCTGCTCCAACACCAAACCACTTCGCTTCAACTCCTCCAACTGTCTGATTGAAGCGGGGGTGGCGGGGGGGTTAATCAGGTGACTGGCTTCAGGTGTTCTTATTGGGTTAATTGACTTCAGGTGTTCTAACTAATCTGTGGTAGCCTCTCTTCCCTCTACAGGTAATAAGGCTCTCATCATCCTGGGGCTAACATATCTCCCATCTATCACTCTCCTGTTGCCCTCTGGCCATGCTATATCACAATATTTTTCATATTCCCATGGTTGTTTTTTTAACTAATATTTTTAATAGAAAAATCAGGATTTTTTTGAATTCTCAACTGAATGAAAACAATGTATCCAGATGCAAGTCTAAAAGCACTTCTGTTTATTTCCTCTCTAACTAGCGAACCGTAGAAAAAATCATAAGAAAACTGACTCTGAAATTAAGCTCTCTTCAAAAGCTCTCTCTTCAATTTCAGCCTGTCAGCAGAAATTCATTCTGGGACATGTTAAAGCCTGACATAGCTAAAGTGGAGCTTTTAAAAGATGTAGAGAACCAGCAGGACCTTATCATGCGACTAGTAACCCATGATATTGAGGCAAAGGTGAAGCAGCAAGAGGAGGAGGAAGAGGCAGCTTTTGAAAAAATTTTAAAAGTAGAATCCTCTTTGATTTTTGAGAGCCAATCACCCCCAGATACAGCAGGGAGAGAGAACGTGGCGTCTGCTTGTCCATTGGAGAAGCAGCAATATGAGAGTGAAGCTTCATTGCCAGAAGTCAGGCCAACCACCAGCAGCCAGAAGAAATTTCTGTCTTTGAGCAAGTGTTGCCAAGCTTTATCTAACTCGATTCCTGATGATATTGAAGATATCGTCAGAGAAATAAAAGATGACCAGGATAATCTGAGCCTTCTCCCTTCGGCTAGTACACAGGATAATTTATTTGCTCCACCATCAACTGGGAAAGAGGCTCAATACGAGGTAAGTGGAGTATGTGAAACTTGTACTAGTTCCTCTGATAACACTTGGCCAAGTCCTACCTCTATAGAAGTCAATGATAAAACTCCCACTGATGTCACTGAGCGCAGGACTGTTGCCCCATAATGTGATGAGCAAGCTCACCCTTGCAGTCTGGAAATGTTCATACAAAGGGTTGTTGATAGTTAACAGGGGAGTGGAGCCGAGATCAGAGCTATATCATGTTTAAGATCCCCCTTAACGATCAGAAAAAGGAGTCCCTCTATAATTAAATTTTCAGTCAGTATCAACCAGCAAATGTACCTGGACATATGAAGAGGGGGGTGAGATCCAGGAAGGAACTTAGGCGGTGCAATGCGGATTGTCATGGCGCCTGACTTTTAGGTGCCTAGAAAAATCACAGGTGAAACCCACAAAGCTGAGTGAAGCACCTAAGCTTCATCTACCCTGAATGGGGAAAAATAGGCACCTAAGAATACACTCCACAGGATCCAGGAGGAGATGGAGCCCACCTTGTAACTTTTAGCCTGGTGGTCAGAGCACTCACCTAGGGTGTGGCAGTCCCAGGCTAACTTCCCTCTCTCTCCCAGCGAGGCAGATAAGATTTCAACAGGGGCCTCCCACCTCTCAGGAGACTACTCCCCCAATTAACACCTGCTCCAGTTGCGCTCATTATTTAGCCACCATGGAACAGCCTCAAGAGGATTTACTGAAGGAGTCCCCCAACCCCCAGAATATGCCATAGCTCATAGAACTGTCCTCTCAGGATCCCTGGTCAAAGCCTCTCTCCCTTTCTGGAAGAGGGAAGTGAACCTGACCCTCTTACATCCTAGGTGAGTGCTCTAATCACCAGGCTATAAGGTGTGTGCTATCTCCTACCAGCATCCAAACAGGCCCTAATCCAGGAGACAGCCTCTGAGCACACCTATCAGACTGGGCCCTGCATGCGACGTAGGCAACTGAACGCTTGTCTTCCCCTGGGCTTAGGCACAAGACAAGTGTGTGGACCCCTTGTGGGAGGCAGCAGCATGAATGCCCAGGGTAGAAACACTGGCTCAAAGGGAATTTTCATCCTGAACATTTAGACACCAAGTGAGTTAAGCCAACTACAGGGTTTGGTGGGAGTTCTGTGAGGAGCCAAAACTGGGACTCAGGTGCCTAAACCCAAGATTAATGCACTTAAGTCCGGGGTTCAGCCACCTAAGTACTTTTGTAGATGCCATCTGTACATCTTACTACACAGTGGAAACATACAGGGCTTGTTTAGCTCATCTGGACTCCTACCTGTCCTCTCATCCTGCATGGTGTCTCCCACCTTTTATCTGGGCCACTTTTTCTATCTTTATTATCAGTCCTCAAGGTTAAATTTATTTTTAATGTAGGTTATTTTCTAGCTCTGGATTAGAGTTTCACAGGTGTCCACCTCTCTCATTGCCATATTACTTTGTTGTTATCGTGTTTTAACCTGAATAGCCAGTGAAAAAAATTAATCTCCCTAATGTATAAATGCTACTGATGAGGAGAGGTGTTGTGAATACCACTGAGGTCCCAGAAATATATGCATCACTGCTTTTGTATCTGCCCAGCAATGAGATTCCTTCATTACCCTTGAGTTTCCTCTCTGGGGCAGGAGCATTCAGGTGAGGTGACCATGAATGTAACAAAAGGGGACCAAGAGAGGAAAGGAATAGAAGCAAGGCAAAGGTAAGTGAGCCAAGGAGCTGAAATGTTGCCTGAAATAATTGTAATTATTCTTCAGAGGGTGAAAGACACAATATTAACTCACGGTCCCCTCCCTGACTTGGAACCGAGAGTCCTTGGCTCAGCCTCAAGCACAGATGTGTCTGCTCTAAACAAGGACAGCAAACGTTTAAGGTAACTGCTTCCATGGTGGAAACAAGAGAGGGTCTATGTTTGAGTGAGGGTGTGATGGGGCATTGGCCCCACATTGGTCTCAAAGGGGTTAATAGAGCCCTAGGGAGACTGTGCAGGAGGCAGCCAGTTAGAGAGGGGCTGAGAGGAGCAACCATTCAGGGCCGGGCAAACCCATGTAAGAAAAGCTGCAAGGAAGAGCAGGGTCAGTTACTCCCTGGAGTTCAAGAAGGGAGGACTGGCTGCCTTGCAAATGGAAGGAAGCCAGCACAGACAAAGTAATGCTGCTATCAATCCTTGAGGGGGCCATTTGGGGAACTGGGGTAAAAATCTGGGGATTGGTCTACTTTGAGCAGGGGATTGGACTAGATGACCTCCCAAGGTCCCTTCCAACCCTAATATTCTATGATTATATGATTAGGGACCAGGGGAGCTAGGGAAAAGCTTCTGGCTGGTGGCTGGCAGTTGCAGGCTGAGTGTCTGGGGCAAGGGCAAAGAGGGTACTGGGGCTGCTGAGAAGTGGCTAGACAATTGGCTGCAGTCCCCACTGGGGAAGTGGTGGAACAGTTGAACTGCAACACTTGCTCCTGGAAGTGGGGAACTCAGATTGTGACATGGCTGGAAGGCTGTGTCATGAAGAGTATGCCATGATCCTTGGAGTGAGGTGGGTCTGGGAGCAGAATTAATGGTGGGTGACACACCAGAAGGTGTATCAACCTGCAGAGTCAATCCCAAAGATGACCAGCAGGAGGCACCTATATGGTGAATGGAGCCCCATTACAGCAGGAGTCTCCAGAGGTACTGGGCAGGGCTCAGTCTAGATTTTATTGGGGCTCTATGGGAGGTAACACAGGCCTCCACCCAACTCTTTCCTCTCCCATGACCAGAGCCCTGTGTCCTCCACAACCAGGGCCGGTGCAACCATTTGGGCAAACTAGGCGGCCACCTAGGGCGCCTAGTGGTTGGGGGTGCCTAAAAGTCCCCTCAGGTGAGGAGGTGGAGTGGAGGTGAACTAGGTGGGGGGGCGTGCAGGGAGGGCTACCTGCAGTAATGGGGGAGGCGCACAGGGGAACAGCTCCCTGCTCCAGCTTACCTCCACTCTGCCTTCTCCGCTGAGCACACAGCCCAGCTCTAAGTCTCCTCCAATCAGTGCCGCCAGCCAGGGCGGGGAGGAGAATTAAAGCAGCACTGGCGTGCTCAGTGGAGGAGGAGGAGCCGAGGTGAGCTGGGGCAGGCTACCCAGGCAGGGTTAGCTTCCGTGGAGTAGGTCTCCCCAGGCAGGGTTAGCTTCTGTGGGGGGAGTCTCCCCAGGCAGGGTTAGCTGCCGTGGCGGGGGGGAGAGGGGGGAAGTCTCCCCAGGCAGGGTTAGCTACCATGGGGAGATGGGGGGGAGGGGTTAGCTGTCACGGTCAGGGGGGTAGCTGCTGGGAGGTGGGCTCCCCAGGTGGGGGGCTGAGTTAGCTGCTGTGGGGGGCGGGGGGTTAGCTGGGTGGGGGGTGCAAGGTGGAAGTTTTGCCTAGGGTGCGAAACTTCCTTGTACCAGCCCTGTCCACAGCTCAGTGGGATCAAACTCCACAGTTGCATAGCAGCATTAATTTATTCTGTCACCAGGAAATAACCCCAGTTCCCCACACATTCTCAGCTGGAAATACTCACTGACATCAAGTTTGAAAGTGATCATTTTAGAGGCTCATTTTCTTGACTATGCTCTTTAGGTTCCCTGGCCTCACTTCCCTGAGCAGCATTGGACAGGATGGCCAAGAGAGGCTGAAGCAGTCTGCATTGTGGGGTGAACCTTGCACCCACATCAGTCTAGTAGATGCTGCAGGCTGCAACATGGGCCATTCCTGTGAGGCACTGAGCTTGCTCAACTCCGCTGGCTCAGGGGAAAGGGGCAGGCTCGGGCCCTCTCAGGAGGTGCACCATATTGCAGGATCGAGCCCTTTATGCTGAAGGATGTAGGGGATTAGATTACGCCACCAGTTGCCAGAGTGTGCCCCTTCCCAGCTGTGCTCTCCTATCTGTGGCACTGGTGCAGTCCAGCCAAGCATTCTATTGAACATTATGAGCCAGATCCTGGGTCCGGCCCAACTGCCCACAGCATTAAATGAGGGGAGGGAATGAAAGTTGACTGTGAACTCTTCAAATCTGGAGCCTGCTATGTGCAAGACAAGTCCCCAATGTTTTTAGGTCAGCCTGGGGACTGCTGCTAAAAGCCACAAGGAGCCCAAAACCTCAGCTAGAGATGGGTACAGCATAGGGTCCCCTGTGCCCCCTGGCCCTGGGATGTTTGCTTCTGGGGCTGGTTTCACCAGGTGTATATCCAGAATCTACCAGTCATGCTACCCAAACAAGCTGCACCGTGCTGGCCGGTCCTGCCCTATATATGGAATATTGCCCTGCTTCTGGGCTGGGGAAAGAGGTTCCCAGTGCTCTCTCCCTTCATAGCACTTCCAAGCAGCAAAGGGCAGGATTTTGCCCTAAAGGTGAGACCCAAAACAGTTATGAGAATGAAGATCCTGGGCCTATATAGGAAACAGGGGTTAAACTTAGAAGCATTGACTTGAGATGGAGAAGAACTGGGCTCTAAATAAAGGTCAAATTACGTTTAAAAACTCAAGCCTATTCACATTATTCCAATTCTGATTTGGATGCTACCTGTAGAGATGAAGTATGAGAAATTTCTACCATTTCTGATGAGGAAGTGAATTAGTTCAGTGTTTCTCAACCTTTCCAGACTACTGTACCCCTTTCAGGAATCTGATTTGTCTTGCATACCCTCAAGTTTCACCTCACTTAAAAACTCTTTGCTTACAAAAACAGACATAAAAATACAAAAGTGTCACAGCTCACCATTACTGCAAAATTGCTGACTGTCATTTACCATATAATTATAATATAAATCAATTGGAATATAAATATTGTACTTGCATTTCAGCGTATAGTATATAGAGCAGTCTAAACAAGTTATTGTCTGTATGAAATGTTAGTTTGTACTGATCTCACTAGTGCTTTTTATGTAACCTGTTGTAAAACTAGTCAAATATCTAGAGGAGTTGAGGTAACCCCTGGAAGACCACTGCGTACCCCCGGGGTACACATACCCCTAGTTGAGAACGACTGAATTAGTTCATGTGCAGTGAGTTGTCACTGAAGTCAACAATAAGGGGGTGATTTTCAAAAGTGCCTAAGTGGTTTAGGAACACAGGCTCCATTGAAAAGCTCCTAAGTCAAAGTCCAGGTGACTTTTAATGGGACATGTGCTCCTAGATCACATGTATGCCTTGAAAATCCTACTCAACTATACCTATGTGTCATGTAGGTCATTTCAACCGTCAAGCTGAAAGTGTTCAACACAGGCGAGTAAGCAATTCTGTGAGCTCTATTTCCCTGTGAGGAGAACTGTAGCACAAAATCATTTGCCGAAGGTCACAGCAGGTCAGTGGTAGAGCTGAGAACAGAACCCAAGAATCCTGATCCCCCTCCATGTTGCCTCCCAGTGACCCTGCACAGGGATGTCAGGGAGGCAGGACTAGACACAAAGTCTGTAAAGTGCTTGGGAGGATTATTTGTTAGGCACTGACAAGGCTCTTGGCACTGGGCAGAGTACAAAGTAGAGACACATCCGGTCCCACACAGCTAACAATCAAAACAAGATTACACTTCAGTGCTCATTATTGTGAGTGTTAATAATTCAAATCAGTGCTTCCTTTTGTTTTTAGTGAGAGTGCTGAAGAAACATCCTCTGTTCCTGTGGCACAGGACAAAGGTGAATGTATGCTTGATATTTTTACTTTTTTGAGGGTTAGATGTTTTTTACTTCCTTTATCTCAATGATTTTGTCAGCAAAAAGCTTCTCACTAAAAGAGGATACTCAAGAGGCTGGGCAAGCCTAGGCGGGAGGGATTCCCCCAAAGAACTGACTCACTGCAGAAAGAAAAGTCAGACTTTAAAGGGGCTCTTCGGGCCTTTGATCTAGTTTTCCTTTTCTGTTTGCAGTTCCCTGTACAGATTTGCACAGAACATTGTCTCTTGGGCAGACCAGCTACAAATGGACCGTTTGGTTCATTGGTTGTCAAAAGCATTCTCATGATGTTCCCTGCCACTGAAGGTGCCTCAAGCCTTGGGGCACCTCAGTCCCTCCTATTCTCAGGGCTGTAATATTTTAATCTAACTGCCATTATTGGGCTCAATACAGGAGTAACTGGTGCGGATTGGTGGCCTAAGGTACTGGAGGTCAGACTAGAATCCCTTCAGGCCTTAAGCTCTATGACTTCCTACAGCTCTTTGTCATTAATGATGGCCCAGATCCCCAAAGGTTTTTTGGGGCCATAACTCTCATTCATTTCAATGGGAGTTAGGTGCCTAAATACCTTTGAGGATCTGGGCTGATGTTACCAAATAGACCAGTAAAGGTTGCACTGCAAATCTCTTATTGACAGCTTGGTAAGGGATCAGTCAAGAGGGCAGTGAAGAGAAAGTATGATGAGAGTGAAAGTTAATTACATTGGGCAAAATCACTGATACAGCAGCCTTCAGGGCCTTTGGGCTTTTTTGGATTACATTGGAGGTAGCATGTGTGTCCAGACATGCCCGAAAAGTAACAAAAACGCACCCGTGTATAAACACAGCTCCTAAAGATAAAAGATAGTACCCACTATTTTTACATGCAAATTAAGACACAAAAGTTGCAAGACACTGCTCTAAGGTAATGTTAGATGACACTGAAAGTTGAAATTAGCCATGGCTGAGCAAACTGTGTTTGTGTTACAGGAATGTATGTTAACATGCACCAAGCTCGGGACACAGAGGACACTTCAGAGATTTTTGAGGTAAAATAAGTTCTAAAACAGCCAATAACAACATCCCAGAGCGTAGGATCGGGCTTCTCCAGAGTTCCACCTCCTTGCATTTTGCAGATCTCTTCACCACTCCATTCCCACTAACAGTTACCTGTAACCTGTTCTGTAATCTGCAGTGATGTTGCCTCCATCTGATCTACAGTGTTTATTCCATGGTCCACTTGTTCCATCTGTTAAAATCTTTGACCCCCAACCCGTCTCTCACTTGAGTCAATGGGTATTCTTCCATTGGCTTCAATGGAAGCAGGATTAAGCACTTTTTCCTACTCTCTAATGTAAACATTTCCTTCACTCCACTCCCCATCCATCTTCTGAGGTGGATTAATTCTCTTCCTTCATGTATATTGTTCCCTTAAATAGATATTTATAGCCTGTGATACATTTATTTCTCATAAGTCCAGATTCCAGACTTATACATCTGCATAAAGTGATGAATTATGCAGAAAGTAATTGTAAATGAGGAATCATCATCTAATGGGGGTGTTTTCAAGTGGTCTTCTGCAAGGATCTGTTCTTAACCCTAAGCTAATGATCTGGGGGGAAAAAACAAAATCATCGCTGCTAGAGTTTGCATATCACACAACAATTGGTCGGATGGTAAATAAGTAAGAGCAGGTCATTTTACTGAGCGATCTGGATCACATAGAAAACTGGGCTTACTTAAACACATGTTTGAATCCAGCTAAATGCAAGGTCCTACACCTAGGAACCAAGAATGTAGGTCACTCTTACAGAGTGGAAAGCAGTGTCTCAGAAAAGGACATTTAGGTAGAAATTGACAGACTAGGAGCTCCCAGTGTGATGCGGTGGCTAGTAAGTCAGATGTAGTCCTTGGCTGTGTACAGCATAGAAGTAAGATGTTATTACTGCTGTATATGAAGTAGTGAGCGTACTACTGGTTCTTCTTCGAGTGCTGTCCCTGTGGGTGCTTCACTCTAGGTGACGGTGCGTCCCAGCGCTGTCGATCGGAGATTTTCGGTAGCAGTGCCTGGTTGGGGCGCACGCACCCAGATGGTATCTCCCGTCTAGTTGGAATCTTCCTGAGTGCGTGCGCCCCACACCCTCCTCAGTTCCTTCTCAACCGTCCTCGGCTGAAGACGGGACTCGGGGCAGTGCTACCTTCTCTTCCCTGATCTCTATAAGAAACAGTAACAAAGAACATAGAAATAATGATTAGTTACATCCCAGTTGTTTCCCTTCCTTTAGTGTAGTTAGTTACTTAGTTTAAAAAAAGAAAAACTCCCTCAGGCTTGTCTCCCGTTGAGACACTCTCCTCGGCCACCTCTAATTTATAATGCCAGGAGCTTCAGGATTCAAAAGGCATATTTCCTGTCAGGAATCCATGCCACGGACAGATGGGCACTCATACTGTGTGAAGTGCTTCCCTTGCGCGAGCCTCAAGTCAAGAGCTCGTCGCGACAGGGATCTGCGGCTCAAAATGCTGATGATGGAAAATCCTTACAGCCGCTTTCGGAGATGGAAAACGTCAAACCTGCTCCCACACGTGCCCCAGCCAGATCAGAACCGGTGGGCAGCGTTGCTTCACCCTCCCTGGAGCAGAGGCAAGAAGCAGAACAGTCTCACAGGAGGTAGGGGTAGGGGGTCTCCCACGAGATCCCTACCCTCTGTGCTGACAGCACCAAAGGCAGGTGCCTCAGCTTTTTCTAATGCCTCAGGCACAGCTCTGACAGAGCGCAGAGGCAGGGACCTAACCTCCCGTGTCAGGAAGGTCCTTGTGGCTCCAGTCCCCTCGGCACTGCAAACGGCTGCAGTGCCGGCAGTGCACTCCTCCTGGGCACTGCAAACGGCTGCGGTGCCGGCAGCGTGCTCCTCCTGGGCACCGCAAACGACTGCGGTGCCGACAGCGCGCTTCTCCTCAGCACTGCAAACGGCCGCAGTGCTGGCAGTGCGCGCCTCCTGGGCACCGCAAACAGCCACGGTGCCGGCAGCGCACTGCTCCTCAGCACCACAAATGGCCGCGCTGTCGGCAGTGCATGCCTCCTGGGCACCGCAAACGGCCGCGCTGCCGGCAGTGCATGCCTCCTGGGCACTGCAAACGGCCGCGGTGCCAGCAGCGTGCTGCTCCTCAGCACCACAAACGGCCAGGGTGCCGGCAGCGTGCTGCTCCTCAGCACCACAAATGGCCGCGCTGTCGGCAGTGCGCGCCTCCTGGGCACCGCAAACGGCCTGGTGCCGGCAGCGCGCGCCTCCTGGGCACCGCAAATGGCTACGGTGCTGGCAGTGCACGCCTCCTGGGCACCGCAAACGGCCGTGGCGCCAGCAGCATGAGCCTCCTGGGCACCGCAAATGGCCGCAGTGCCGGCAGCACGCCTCTCCTCGTCACCAAAAACAGCTGTGGTGCCGGCAGCGCAATGCTCCTTGGCACCAAAAACGGCCATGATGCCACCAGTGCAATCCTCCCCTGCAGGGAGAAGAACGTTGGCACCAAGACTATCTTCCCCCTGGGCACCAGTAGCAGGGCACCTCCAAGCAGCCTGCAGCACTACTGTCACTTGCACTTTCTCCTGCTAATGAGCTAGAGCAGACAGCAGGCTCAGCTCAGCCCAGGGAGCAGGAGCAACAGTTTTTCACTCAATGTGACCTTTCAGTGCCACCTGAGCCTCACTCTCCACTCCTACTTAGACAGGGCTCATTTTTTGAATGTCGCTCTCTCCACCTGAACTGGTTTCACTGACAGTGAACTTGATTTACAGCAACAAGCGGAGTTCTCCCCTCCTGCTTCTCCTCCACAGGCACCTCTGCCACCTCAGGTCACGGCTCAAGGCCACCAGCCTCAGCTTCCCTACTTCTCCCCCCCATGGGCGACACCTGGGTTCTCCTACCCTATGCCTTGGCCTCAGTGGTACCCTCGGCAACATCCTCCTACTAGTCATCCTCCTTCTGTGCATCAATCTCCTGCTCCGTCCACTTCTAAGGTGCCTGAACCCCCTCCTGAGTATGCAAGTTATGCACCATATCCTTAACTTTCCATTAACCCTGGAAGGAGCCCTCCTCCCTCCGCCTCCACAGGCTGTGGACGACTGTAAACAATTTCAAGAACTTTCAGGAGGGTGGCACTCAGTCAAGATATTCCCTTTCAAGAGGTTCAGGAGATGCAACACAGATTCCTCAGAATCCTTCAACCGTCTGCACCCTCAAAAATTGCTCTCCCTATAAACGAACCACTCCTGGAGCCGGCACTCTCTGGCAAACCCTAGAGTCTTTAGTACCAACTTGCAAAAAGGCCGAACGTAGATACTATGTCCCTGCTAAGGACGCTGACTTCCTATTTTTTCATCCACCACCGAACTCCCTTGTCATGGATGCAGTTGCACAGAGGTTGAAACAGTCACAATATCGACCCGCCTTGCAAGACAAGGACCTTAGATGCCTTGACGTCTTGGGACGCAAAGTTTATACGTCCTCCACACTACATTTCAGAATTGCAAACTATTCTGCTCCCCTCGCCAGTTACGACTTTGATAATTACACTAAACTTTTGAATTTGCCTCCTACATTCCAGAGGATATGAGAGCAGACTTCAAATCAATCCTATCTGAGGGCCAACTGATTTCCAGAACAGCCCTACAGGCATCTCCAACACGGCAGACACAGCAGCCTGTACAACTGCAACTGCTGTGGTTATGCGCAGATCCTCATGGCTTTCTGCATCTGGCATCCCCAAAGAACTGCAGACCAAAGTGGAGGATCTCCCTTTTGATAAGGACAAACTTTCTCCTGCCCTCCTACCTTTCTCCGTCCCTCTTCAGGGACCCTTCTCACGACCACTTACTTCGCACAGAAGTGGTGCATCTTCTGCAACTAGGTTCAGTGGAACTTGTGCCAACGCAAAATCAAGGGACAGGTTTCTACTCCCATTACTTTCTAATTCAGAAAAAGACCAGAGGATGGAGGCCTATACTAGATCTATGCCGACTGAACAAATTCGTGAGGATACAAAGATTCAAGATGGTCACACTGGGCACAATAATACCTGCACTGGATCAAGGGAACTGGTTCAAAGCGCTCGACCTACAGCATGCTTACTTTCATATATCAATTCATCCAGCTCACAGACGCTTCCTACGATTCACAATCGGTCATGACCATTTTCAATACAGAGTTCTTCCTTTCGGACCCGCCACAGCACCAAGAGTTTTTTCCAAGGCTCTAGCCATGGTCGTGGCTCACCTCCGCAAACATGGGGTCACGCTGTTCCAGTATCTAGACGATTGCCTTATCAAGGGCAACTCCTATGGCGAGACACTTCAAGCTACCCATTTCACCATCTCCCTCTTTCACAGCCTAGGCCTCCAAATAAACATCCAAAAATCCACTCTGACACTTAAACAACAGATCAAGTTCATCGGAGCTCATCTCGACTCAATCCAGAGCAGGGCCTCTCTCCCATATCACAGATTCCTCGCTATCACACAGCTCAAACGCACGCTCTCTATTCATCCCAGGACACAGGCAAGACTTTGCCTACAGTTCCTTGGTCACATGGCAGCCACCGTCTTCATGGTTCACCACGCCAGGCTACACATGAGATGTCTCCAGGGCTGGCTCAATTTCAATTTCAAACCCAACGGACACACCTTAGGGATGCTGCTAACTCCTCCTCCCAATGTTATAGCTTCCCAGCATGGGTAACCAAGTCCAGAAAACCTCTGCACAGGGGTTTCCTTCCAGCAATGTTCCTCAACACTCATGCTCACCACGGACGCTTCCCTAATCAGTTGGGGAGCGCACCTAGGGAGGCACAGGGCACAAGGCCAGTGGTCTGCATCAAAGACGCACCTACACATATAAATCTCTTAGAGCTCAGAGCAGTGAGGCGAGCATGCCTTCACTTTCTTCCCCTCAGAAAGAACAAATCTCTTTGGGCCTTAAAAGACAACATAGCATGCATGTACTACATAAATAGACAAGAGGGAACCTGATCACATTCCCATTGCATGGAAGCCATTCAACTATGGAATTAGTGCATATGACATCGAATACAAATCATCACTTCCTACCTACCAGGCTGCCACAACACTACTGCCGACACACTCAGCAGGCACTTCCTGACACAACGCGAATGGGAACTGCACCTCGCACCTCGCAGTACTCCAACAGCTCTTCTCCCTCTGGAGCAGCTCATCAATAGATCTCTTTGCCACGACCTAGAATCGAAAATGTTCCGTTTTGCTCCAGAGCGGGACTGCATCCCTAGGAGATGCATTCCTCATCCCATGGAACAACTCCCTCCTGTACTCCTTCCACCAATCCCTCTGTTACACAGAATTCTTTGGAAGATTGAGGACGGCAAGGCCTGGGTCATCCTTATTGCCCCGGCTTGGCCAAGACTGATGTGGTATCCCTGCCTATTCTGCATATCCTCCCGTCATCCATGGGCTCTCCCCAACAGGCTAGACCACGTTTCCCAGGACAATGGACGGGTTCTTCACCCCAGCTCCAAAAACTCCACCTCACAGCCTGGTTCCTTCATGGTTCCAAACCTATGAACTAGCCTGTTCTGAGCAAGTCCAATATGTCCTCCTGCACAGTAGGAAAGACTCCACTCGTAAAACCTACCTGCAGAAGTGGAAGCGTTTTCGCCCCCTGGTGCTCATGTAATCACTTAGCACTCAATAATGTGACCCTCCCTAACATTCTAGACTACCTCCTGAAACGAAAACAGGAAGGACTTTAGCTCAGCTCCATCAAAGAGCACCTGGCGGCGCTTACCACCTTCCATGACCTATTAGACAGTTATTCATTCTTTACCCACTCCACCGTAAAACGCTTTCTCACTGGCCTGCAAAATCTCCACCCTGAAATTTACCCAACAGCGGCTGCATGGAATATTAACCTTGTTCTTCATGCTCTCATGAAACCTCCATTTGAGGCCTTAGCTACCTCCCCTCATCTTCATATGTCCACGAAGGTGGCTTTCTTAGTTGCCATAACATCAGCAGGGAGAGTTGGTGAAATGAGCACCTTGATGGCCCACCTTCCCTACACAATCTTCTCCAAAGACAAAGTCACTTTGAGACCACATCCTAAATTTCTTCCTAAGGTGGTATCGACCTTCCACCTCAACCAACCTATATACTTACCTACTTTCTATCCCAAACCTCACAAGACTCCGCAAGAGGCAACCCTGCATACTCTCGACGTCAGGCGAGCAATCGCCTTTTATTTAGACAGGACCAAACCATTTTGTAAGTCCCCACGACTCTTTGTTTCCATTACCAAAAGATCGAAAGGTACGGCTATCTCTAAACAACGTCTATCCAAGTGGATCTCTGACTGCATCAGATCCTGTTACCAAGCGCAAAATCTTCAACCGCCCGAAGGCATCATTCCACTCGAGCCATGTCGACATCCGTTGCCTTCCTGCACAATGTTCCCATTCCTGACATCTGCAGAGCGGCTATGGGGTCATCTGAACACAAGTTTGCAAAACGCTATGCTCTCACGCAAGACAGCATGGCAGACACCATAGTAGACCATACAGTACTATCTACAGTACTCACTGCCGTATCTCCAAAGTCCCACCAACCATAGTGGGTACTGCTACACATTCACCTAGAGTGGAGCACCCACAGGGACAGCACTCGAAGAAGAAGAGAATGTTACTCACCTTGCAGTAACCTAGGTTCTTCGAGATGTGTGTCCCTGTGGGTGCTCCACTCCCTGCCCTCCTCCCCTCTACTTTGGAGTATTAGTATGATGCTCCACAGTAGAGAAGGAACTGAGGAGGGTGTGGGGTGCACGCACTCAGGAAGATTCCAACTAGACGGGAGATACCATCTGGGTGCATGCGCCCCAACCAGGCACTGCTACCGAAAATCTCCGATCGACAGCGCCGGGATGCACCGTCACCTAGAGTGGAGCACCCACAGGGACACACATCTCGAAGAACCTCAGTTACTGCAAGGTGAGTAACTTTCTCATCCTGAGTCCAGTACTGGTGCCCACACTAAAAAGGATGTCACCAAACTGTAAAAAAGTTGAGCAAGAGCTGTAAGAATGACTTGAAGTCTTGCAGTGAGAGACTACAGAGGGTCAAACCCTTTAGCAAAGAGAAGGTTAAGCTGTGACTCGATCATAGTCTATAAATACCTACATGGGGAGAAGACTTCTGACAGCCGAGGGCTCTTACACTAGCAGACAAAGGCAGAGAAAGAAACAAAGGCTTGAACCTGAAACGAAACAAATTCACACTACAAATGAGGAGGTGCACATTTTTACAGTGATGATAATTAATTATTGCAACATCTTGCATGGGACTGCAGTGAATGAAGCCTTTAAATCAAGGTGGGATGGCTTTTTAAAAAAGACACTAGCTCAACCAGAGTCTATTGGGCTCAATGGAGGAATCACTGGGTGAAATTGTGTAGCATCAGTCCTGGACCCCAGCAAGTCTAGTGCCAGCCCTTGCGACCCTATTAAAATAGGGTCGTGACTTACTTTGGGTCCTGTCATAAACTGATAAGAAAAATTAATAGAACAGAAGTGCTTCATATCTCTTTGCCTGGAAAGGGTTAACAAGAACAGTGAGCCTGGCTGTCACCTGACCAGAAGACCAATCAGAGGACAGGAGACTTTCAAATCTTGAGGGAGGGAAGTTTTTGTGCTGTGCTGTTAGTTTTGGTTGTTGTTCTCTCTGGGGGCTCAGAGGGATCAGACGTGCAACGAGGTTTCTCTCCAATCTCTCCAATACAGGCTCTTATAAGTTCAGACTAGTGAGTACTAGGTAGATAAAGCGAGTTAGGCTTATGGTTGTTTTCTTTATTTGCAAATGTGTATTTGGTTGGAAGGAGTTCAAATTGGTATTTTGCTGGAAAGATTTTAATTTGTATTTGTATACTTAGGCTGGGAGGGTGTTCCCAGTGTCTACAGCTGAAAGACCCTGTACCTATTCCATTTTAATTTACAAGATAATTTTTACTGTTTTTCTCTCCTTAATTAAAGTTCTTCTTGTTTAAGAACCTAATTGTTTTTTTTATTCTGGTGAGACCCCAGGGGACTGGGTCTGGATTCACCAGGGAACTGGTGGGGAGAAAGGAAGGAAGAGGGAGAGAGAGGCTGATTTCTCTCAGTGCCAGGATTACTTTGTCTCAGGAAGAGTCTGGGAGGGGGAAGAGAAGGAGGGAGGAAGGTGAATTGTCCTCTCTGTTTTGTGATTCAAGGAGTTTGAATCACAGTGATCTTCCAGGGTAACACACGGAGGGGAAGCCTGGGAGAGGCAACGGTGAGGGAAAGGATTTACTTTCCTTGTGTTAAGATACAGAGGGTCTGGGTCTTGGGGGTCCCCGGGCCAGGTTTTGGGGGGACCAGAGTGTACCAGGCACTGGAATTCCTGGTTGGTGGCAGCGCTACAGGTTCTAAGCTGGTAATTGAGCTTAGAGGAATTCATGCTGGTACCCCATCTTTTGGACGCTAAGGTTCAGAGTGGGGAATTATACCATGACAGGTCCCAACCCATAGTTCAAGAATGACTGGGTTAGAGGATCATAATGGTCCATTCTATGAAGTCTTTGTATGGAATTGGAGCCTTAGTCTCGCCTCTCTTTTTTCCAGCCTTGCATCCTTTTAGTTGCCTTTCTTTGTATTTTCTCTAGTTTCTGTATAACATTCTTAAATGATTGGGACCAGAACTGCTCTCTACCCTCTCTAAATTTGTGAGAGAAACACAGCTTGTATAGCACTGGGAAGAGCATGTCCTTCTATTAGCAGTGGTGTCACACTGAGAGCTTCTATTTAGTTTGTAAAAGCAGCAAAGAATCCTGTGGCACCTTATAGACTAACAGACGTTTTGGAAATGAGCTTTCGTGAGTGAATACCCACTTCGTCAGATGCATGTTTAGTTTGCTATCTATTTAGTTTGCTATCTCTCAACACTCGAGATCTCCTGGACACTCTGCTTTCTAGAGACAGTTACTGATGGTGATGGTTATCTGTGCACTGGATATCCTCTGCTCAGGTTTACTAGTTTTGCAGGTTTAGCATTGAAACTCATCTTATTTCATGCAGCCCCTTGTTTCTCACTTGTAGCTTGGGCTGAATACTCAGATGAAGTCAGGTGCCTGAGTCCCAGTTTTGGGACCACTGCGAGGCACAAAACTCCCACTTAAACCCTGTACCCTAAGATTTGGCAGCAAAAGATCTCGAGGTTCTTATGTTTCTGCCTCTGGCATGCTCACTACTGCCTCCCTGTGAGTGTCTGGATGCCTCTGGCTCTGTCCCACCTAAGCTCCAGTGCAATCCACACACAGGGAAGAACAGGTGCTCCTCTGCCTGATTCACTTGAGGGGCTGATCCATTGGGCATGCTCAGAGGCTGTCTACTGGATCGGGCTCCCCAGGCGAACTTACACAAATCAGAGAGGGGTGGAGGGCTCCCTCATCATTTATAGCCCAGTGGGTAGGAAACTCACATGGGAGGTGGGAGACCTCCATTCAAACCCCCCACTCCATCTAAGGGGTTTGAACAGGCCTGTTACCACCTAGGTGAGTGCTCTGGCTACTGGGCTGTGGGATATTCAGATATAGGGAGTTCCTCTCTCTG
The DNA here is from genome assembly GCF_025201925.1 of Gopherus flavomarginatus. Classification (NCBI taxonomy): domain Eukaryota; kingdom Metazoa; phylum Chordata; order Testudines; family Testudinidae; genus Gopherus; species Gopherus flavomarginatus. The sequence goes on from NC_066624.1 coordinate 54,381,673, forward strand.
TGGACCAAATGACCCTTGGAGAGAGCGTGAGAGAGCATGCACACAAGTATGAGAATGACCCTGTAGCCTGGTGATCAGAGCACTCACCTAGGCAGTGGGAGACCCAGCGTCCAGTCCCCCTGCTCCAGTCAATCTTTCATTATTTAGCCACGGAACAATAGTTTCAACAGGAGAGACTGAGGCAGCCCCACACCAGAGTACCCATAGCCTAGTGCACTTTCTGAGAGATGGCAGGCCCTGTTTAAATCTTCTGGCCTCCTCAGGTGGAGGGGAATGTGAACTAGGTACTCAGCCACCAGGTTCCTCCTCCTACACTGGCACAGGGGAAGGAGGGGCCTTGCAACAAAGAGGGTCCCTCGGTGAGAACTGCAAGTAGAGCAAGGCACCTATCTCTGCGAGGGGAGGGGCTTAGCATATACCCCTCTGGTCAGCATCTCCCATTGGCTAGCTTAGCCAGCTCCCCCACACCCTGCCCAGAATGCTGGCTTTGTGAGTCGCATTCTAAAGCTCCCATGGCTCCCCATTCATTATACAGGAGTCAGGGCGCCTAGCTCAGGCTTCGTGAATCCCAGTGGGTTTTCCAGGTACCTAAAAGTTAGGCTCAGCATCACCTAGATCATTCTGAGCAGTCAGCCCTTTGGATCAACTCTCATAACATAGGTAATGCTGCTCAGAGTTTGGGGCCAAAGCTCACAAGTCAGAGGTCAGACACCATGTCCATGAATTGTGGGATTTGGCCAATAACTTCTGCTCCTACCCATGCAGCCCCTGTCTCACTGCAGCATAAGGAAATGGGTGCTGATGCCATTGAAGAAGGAGCCAGCATAGCAGGAAGGGGAAGCCCCTCTGTTGGCAAACAGCAGCAGGGCAATGCGGTTTGCAGGAGGGGTGCATGCACAACAGGAGTGGTCAGGGAGGAAGGGCAGAGGAAATGTTCGGCGGAGAATGGACAGCACTGGGAGTAGGGAGGGAGAAGAATGGAGATGGATCCATGTCTGACTTCAAAACAGAGATCTTTGTATTTGATATAAGGGGCTGAAATTCCAATTAGTGACTCACGCGTCACCCTTGGGAATGTCTACACTAGAAACTTGATTCAGTCAATCTATATTAGTAATTACTATGCTGGCTGATGTCCACACTACCCACCTTCTATTGGTGGTGTGCATTCTCACAAGGAGCACTTCACCCAACTTAAAAAGGGCAGTGTAAGGGGCTGAAAGCCCAGGCTCTCAGTTCCCCACCTCCAGGACCTGGGGGGCAGCCCGGCTGGGAGCCAGGACCCGGGGGGCAATTGGGCTCGACTGGAGGCCCCCCACTTTCCCTGGCGTGACAGCCTGGCTTTCTTGTCAAGCATGGCTTTCATGGCTCCAGCATTGACAAGAATGACAGCCAACAGTCAATGTAAATAACTTTCAGTGTCACCCTAACGACACCGACATAAGCCCAACGCCTCTCGTGGAGGTGGTTATGATGTCAGTGTAGTAAGGCATTTACGTCAGCGGGAGCAAGGCCGTAGACTGGACACTGACATAATTGTTGACCTAATTGTAGACCAGGCCGTAGTCATTCATGACATCCTCAGAAAGCATGAATGGAATGACAGTCCTCCACCCCCTTTAACAGCTGCCTGATACTCATCCAGCAGCTGCATAACCCTGGAGAGCAGGAACAAAACAGACTTATATGCTGACTCTCTTATTCTTCTCACGGTGCAGTTTGTCTCGCCTTACGAAGATGCTGGCCATAAAGACTTCCCGTTGCAAGAGAAAACAGGTATCAAAGTATTTCTATGACCCTTCTCACTGCAGGCTCTCTGTACCTCCCACTCCTTAGTTGAGTTTATGTGCAGAGTTCCTGTGAGATAGGAAAGAGTTCTCTCTATCACACAGAGGGGAAACAGAGACACTGGGTGGATTAAGTGACTTGCCCAGGGTCACCCAGGAAGCCTGTGGCTGAGCCAGGAACTAAACACAGGCCTCCCGAGTCCCCCATCCACTGCCCTACCCACTACACCAGCTGTTACCAGGTGGTCCAGTACCCCTCTGGACAGTTACCAGGCTGTTGCAAACAGATCCAGTTGCTGACTCCCATATGCTTCCAAGCCAGCAGGCTCTGAGTCGAGTTTGGTTGCTGTTCCTAACTCTGGGGCTCAGGGCACACTGCCAGATTCAAGCCTCTCATCTGATGCATTTCTTGGGACATGGGGCACTGTCGGCCCACTGCCCCAGACCCTGAAATCAGTGTCTCTGCCTTCCTGAGGCCACCCTCCCAGGCGCCCACATGTGCTCTCCCTGAGCTCCACTTATGCTACAAGCACTCAGGGATAGCGTGGCAGGAAAACAAGGAACACGGGTGTAGCAAAGGAATTTCTTAGCCACAGGGACTTTAATAGCATGCATGAGTTACAGATCTCCGAAAATAAATCAAGCCCTGAGCTGCACCCACCCCAGTCTGGCCTCACCCTTCCTGTGTGTCTGTGGCTCCTCAGCATTGCAGGCTGCCCAGCATCTGTCCTGCTCTCTCACTCCTGTCAGTCCTTATGGTTGGTCTCCTCATTCATCACACAGCAGCACCCCCTCTTACATAGAATGTCTTCTCTCTTTTCCATGTACTTCCCTGGGATGCTCCAGCCCCCCTCCCCGACTCATGCTCAACCCACTCTGTGGGCTGCAGAGCAGAAAACCTATTGTTTCACAGGGTGGGGTTAGTAGTTGAGAGACAATCAGAGCCAGTGGCCTGAGACCATTTTTATTGCTTCTCATCCATTGTCCTGGGACAATATGTAAAGCATCTTCACTGTCTGCGGCACTGTCTGCGATGCAATCAGCTGCTTGGGCAAATCTCCATGCATTCAGCACATAATACAAAACAGAGGTCACAATTCTACAGACATCTCTCACAAGGCCACACTGACACTGTCCTTCCTACCCGAGCTAGCATTTCACACACAGTATTTTAGCAGATGCACACTGAACTCTGCAGTGGTTGACCACAGCTGAGGATCCAGTCCTGTAGTTTACTAGTGGAATCCCTCAGTCACTTCCAATACAGCTTACTAGTGCACAGTGTACTCACGCCAATCTGGTACGTGCTACACCACTGCTCTGTTTTCTCCACAGTAGCTGCTGCTGTTTCAGACTCCAGTGTTCCCAGACAACGGTCTTCATTGTTTAAGAAAGTACCTAGTGCTCTGTCCAGAGTTTTCTCACGATCTTCTTCTATTAGCGCACCGAATGGGCGCCCACCAGATCCTGAGAAAGCATAGGAGATCCATGCCATGCAAGAAAGCATATATGCCAGAGAGAATAAATATTTTAGTCAAAAATGTGTGGGTTTGAGCTGTTTGGGGTCAGGGAGTGCCAGTTGTTGTAGAGATCACGTGTAGCTTAAACCTCATGGAGTCTCAGTTAAGCCCAGGAGAAGAGCAGGGAGGAGCAGACAAAGGGACTAATACCTTGGACACAGGCTGTACAGTTAGGGCGCCCCATACAGGAGACAAGGAGCTCTCCCAGTCAGCTGGCAGTGCCATGTGGAGGATGGGGAGCTATGCAAGCTGGCCTGGTGCATTGTGTGGACCCCAGAAGCCTCTTAAGCCAGCAGGCAGTGCCATGACAGGACAGAGAACATCACAAGCTAGCTGGGGGTGCCACAGAACAAAGGATGAGTCGTCCTGGGGGTGTGCAAGGATGTTTCGTGCCTTAGGCAAAACTTCCACCTTGCGTGCCCCTCCCCCTGCCCCCGAGCCCTGTGGCAGCTCTCCAACTCCCCCCAACCGATGCGTCCCCCCCGCCCCCGCCATAAGTGGTTATGAAAAACAACACCCCAATAAAAGAAAAAGGTTCTCTCGATCCCAAAGAATCAAGCCCCAGACCCAGGTCAATATACAAATCAGATCTTACCCAAAATCACGCTGTTGCCAATCCTTTAGAATCCAAAATCTAAAGGTTTATTCATAAAAGGAAAAAGATAGAGATGAGAGATAGAATTGGTTAAATGGAATCAATTACATACAGTAATGGCAAAGTTCTTGGTTCAGGCTTGTAGCAGTGATGGAGTAAACTGCAGGTTTAAATCAAGTCTCTGGAGTGCATCCCCCGCTGGGATGGGTCAATCAGTCCTTTGTGCAGAGCTTCAGTTTGTAGCAAACTTCCTCCAGAGGTAAGAAGCAGGACTGAGGACCAGATGGAGATGAGGCATCAGCCTTTTATAGTCTTTTCCAGGTGTAAGAACACTTCTTTGTTCTTACTGTGGAAAATTACAGCAAAATGGAGTCTGGAGTCACATGGACAAGTCCCTGCATACTTTGCTGAGTTACAAGGCGTATTTGCCTTCTCTCCATGGGTCAGTTGTGTAGCTGATTGTCCTTAATAGGCCATCCAGCAGGCTAAGCAGAGCTAACACCAACTCGTCTAGGATGTCTCCCAGAAGCACAGCACAAGTTTGAAATACAGTCAGTATAGAGCCAATACTCATAACTTCAACTACAAAATGAAACATACATATAGACAGCATAATCATAACCAGCAACACATAACCTGGTCTTAGACACCTTGTATGACCCCCTTTACATAAGATTTGTGCTACTACAGGACCTTGGTTGCAACCATATTCTATATGGTCCCAGATTATATCAATAACATCACAGGCGCCAATCAGCTGTTTGGCACCGCAAGCCTGGGAGGGAGAGAAGCAGAGTGGGGCATCCTGCTCAGGAAAGGAGGCGGAGCAAAGGTGAGCTGGGGCGGGGAGTGGTTCCCCTGTATGATGGGCCCTCCCTTACTTGCTGCAGGCGGCCCTCCCTGCCAGGGCCAGCTCCAGGCCCCAGCGCGCCAAATGCGTGCTTGGGGCAGCATGCTGCGGGGGGCACTCTGCCAGTTGCCAGGAGGGCAGCAGGCGGCTCCGGTGGACCTCCCACAGGCGTGCCTGCGTAGGGTCCGCTGGTCCTGCGGCTCCTGTGGAGCATCCGCAGGCACGCCTGCAGGAGGTCCACCGCGGCTCCAGAGAGCATCCGCAGGCATGCCTGCGGGAGGTCCACCGGAGCCGTGGGACTGGCGAGCGGCAGAGCGCTCCCCGCGGCATGCTGCCGTGCTTGAGATGGCGAAATGGCTAGAGCCGGCCCTGCTCCCCGCGCCCCCCTTGCCCCAGGTCCCTCTGCCTAAATGACGACGACCAAGGCAGCCGAAGATCTGGCCACTGCTGTCACCGCTGAAGGACCCGAAATGCTGCCCCCGCAAATGCTAGCACCCTAGGCGACTGCCTAGGTCACCTAATAGGTTGCACCGGCCCTGAGGAGTCCCAGCCAGCAGGCAGTGCCATGGGAGGGAACGGGACCTTCTGCATCAGCATCACAGGGGATCAGGAGCACCCCCAAACCACAGGCAATGACAGGAGCTCCCAAGGCCAGCAGAGAGAACCAAGATTTCTGAGCTATTCAGCACTGCTGCTTAAGATTGATCAGAGCTCCCACAGTAAACAGCTGCAAGATCAGTCCCCAGTGATAGCAGATGCTTTCATGTCATGCCACTCTACTCCACCCAAGAGTCAGGCACAGCCTTTCTTGGCCTGGCAGCCAGGCGACAGAGAGTGTTGAGGAGATGAGAGGCATGCTGGAGGCTCCACGAGAAGTGGTGACTCCATGAGAGGGCTGATCTCAGTGCTCCAGCTGGGCTTTTCTACCTGTTCCCCTCCCAAATCTCAGATGGTTTTCCAGGATCTCCCCCAGAATGTGGCTGTTGGGCCAGACAGGAACATCCCACCGTGGCTGTGGCTAGTCCCTGGCTGCTCCTGCAGCTGCTTTGCAGGGAATTGCTGTAATTATGGGCGCTGCCCAGCACCCCAAGCCCCTCAGGTGCACAGTACTGCAGCTCAAGGCAAGCACTGTAAGTGCTTCAGCCGCTGAGCTGGTAGGTGCTAACCCTGAGTGGGGCCAATAGCCGCTCATGGTTAAAGGGCATTTCCCTAAGGCTGGCAGGAAGTGGGAAAGCTGCAGTCCCAGATACCCTAGGTACAGATAAGGTGACCAGATGTCCCAATTTTTGGGGTCTTTTTCTTATATAGGCTCCTATTACCCCCCATCCCCATCCCGATTTTTCACATTTGCTGCCTGGTCACCCTAGATACAGAGGCTTAGCCAGTTCCAATGCAGAGTAAGCACTCGTGGTTAATAGGGGATTCCTGGGGCAGGTCTAGCACCTGGGGGTGGGGGGAGTCCCTCTAGCCAGGCTCTGCACCAGTAAACAGGCACCTGCAAGTTTCCAAGCCAGGCTCAATTAGTGTCTCTCATTGGGGTCCCTTGACACTGGCTCCCTGCCCAGCTCCTGCTGCTCCTCCAGAAGCCCCACGCAGACCTGCACCCTGCAGTGATGCCCGGCCATCACAGCCTGTTTTGCACACACCTCTGCAATCAGTTCCTGGGGAATCTTTTCTGCATCCAGCTTCTCTGCAGCTCCTAGCTAGCCACATGGCCTCTGCATTCAATTTCCCGGACTAGCCCTGAGGCTGCTGTCTTCCAGACAGATCCCAGCCACTTCCTGGTCCAGGAATTTCTCCCTTACTTGGCCAGGAGGAAGGGGAAGGGGATATGCAATGGAGAGGGGTTTGATAGCAACTGTAGCCTCGGCTCAGCTGCTCCATCCCAGTGCACTGCCCCACACAGCTCAGAGAAGAATCAAGCTCCCCATTCCTTTTCTGGGCTGAGCAATGCACAGGTGGGAACTTCATTAAGGCAGAGGGAAAGGAGAGGAGAGGGGAGGGGTGGGCTGGGGAGAGGAGGACAAAGCCTGCTCCTTGGGGCACCCCTCAGGCAGCTGAGGGCACATGCAGGGCACGAACCCTCTCTCTAGCCATGTCACTGAGCAATAGCTGCAACCTGGCTCCCTCGCCCTGCCCAGGGTAGTGGGTGGGCTAGGGTGACCAGATGTCCTCATTTTATAGTGACAGTCCCAATTTTTGGGTCTTTTTCTTATATAGGCTCCTATTACCCCCCACCCCATCCTGATTTTTCACACTTGCTGTCTGGTCACCCTAGCATGGGCAGTAGTTGCTCAATCCCCAAGTCTCCCCATTGGGGAGACTCTGAAGGGAAGCTTCTCTGAATGGTGCATCCCACTGTTATCCACCCATCCAGCCTCGCCTCAGCTCCCACTAACCCCTCACTGTTCACACAGACAGACCCCTGCAAGGGAAAGACCCATGAGGACAGCAGGGGCAAACACCCCGGAGAAGGGGCAGCTAGCTACAGGGGGAGCGAGGCAGCCATTCCCATCACAAGGCCCTAAGGGGCCATGTGACCACAGGGTGCAACCTTATCCCCTCACACACATCCCTGGGCACATCAGCCTAGCCCCTCTGATGCCCGTGGGTCCTCTCCCCCACCCACAGAAGTGTGGGCATGAGCCCTCCTCTCCAGGTTGAATGTGCCCCACTCTGCCTTGCCCCAGCTGGTCTTGCTGCCCTTTCCTTGGGGGTCACAGAGTAGGGAAGGGGGGGGTACAGCAAGCAGTGCAGAGAAGCAGCATGGTCTCTGGGAGGAGCCCTAGATGAGAGGTCATGCCCCCCTTTCTGCTCTGGCAGGCAGGGGTTAAGAGCTGAGCCCGCTCCCCCAGATGTAGTAGGAGCCCTTCCTGGACAGCACCTTCCCAACTCCCACTGCTTGGCTACCGAAACGTTACATCCTACAGCCACCAGAGACCAGGACCAGTGCTAGGGATTTGAGCGCCCTAGGCGCACTGCAATTTCACCGTCCCACACGCTGGTGCCACGGCTCCGGTGGAGCTGCCGCTGTCATGCCTGCGGGAGGTCCACCGGAGCCACGCAAGCAGCTGACCGTCTGCAGGCACCACTGCGGCAGCTCCACCAGAGCCGCCTGCCGCCCCCTCTGGCAAAATGCCACCCACCAATAATTCTGGCATCCTAGGCGATTGCCTAGCCCGCCTAAGTGCAAGCGCCAGCCTTGCCTGAGAGGACATTGCAGGGCCTGGAACACAGAGCCTGGACTGAGAATCTCAGCTCAGATGCCCTGGACCAGCTGGGATACCAGCATCACAACTGTCAGCACTTCCAGTTCCCCTTCATCTGATCAGCCCTGCTGAGAACAGTGGCCGAGCCTCTGAGGGATTGGTGCCCAGGTTAGGCTGGCTCTCCCTTAGCTGAGTTGCTGTGTCCACACTGGTGCTGTGCTCACCCAAGAGCAGTGCTCCTATTTCCAGGGGCTCATCCAATTGCTCTTAAGGCTCCAGTGAGCTGAGCCGCTGTGATCTCTTCCCAGTGATTTGTGGGAAAATGTGTCTGTCCTTCTGGACCAACAGGGCTCCTGCCAAGATTTCTGGTGTCTTAAACTTTAGAAATTACAGGTCTTGCGCCTGCTGCACGACTCAGGCAGTTACAGAACTAGCAACTCTCTGAATGATTTAGGTGCCATGTGTAGCCCTGACCCATGAACAGTACAATAGAACTCATTTATTCTTCGAGTGTTTGCTCATATCGATTCCAATTAGGTGTGTGTGCGTCGCATGCATGATCGTCAGAAGATTTTTACCTTAGCAACGCTCAGTGGGTCGGCTGAGGAGCCTCCTGGAGTAGCGTGCTTACGGTGCCTGATATATGACCCTGCCGACCCAGCACCCCCTCAGTTCCTTCTTACCGCCCATGATGGTCGTTGGAACTGTGGAGTGCAGTTAGCTGTTCTCCACTCTCCCTAGCATTCATTTTTAGCAATTGTTAATAGTTTTCATTAGTAGTAAGTAGTTGTTAATAGTTGTGAATAGTTGTTTAATAGTTGGGGCAATTAGTTTAGATTAGTTTCTTGCCGAGAGGGAGCAGGGTCTCGCCCCCCGCCCCATGCCGGGGTTTCAAACCCTGCTTGGCTTGCCTGAGGCCGATGCCAATGGGAGACCCCCACAATTCCTGCCTAAGATATCTGGGGGAATCACACCAAGCGGACAAGTGCTGCATTTGCAAAAGCTTCAAGCCCAGGACAAGAAAGGAGCAGGACTTTGTATTGAAACAGCTCCTCATGGAGGCAGCACTTAGCTTGGTCCCTTCCACTTCATGGGACCCAGAACCATCATCGTCAGTGCAGAGTGCTCCTGCAGCACCGACTGGTCTGGCACTGTGTTCGGACTCATCAAAAGACATGCGCCATACCTCCATGGTGCCTCCACCACCACGGCACCTGTCCCTGTCTCCGGGTCAAAGGAAGAAGCAACCCAAACAGGTGACGGCCGCTTCTATCTCGTTGGCTCACCAATAGCCAGCGCCTCCTGCACCGCAGCCAGAGCCGTGCCTGTTACTGGAGCATGTGGGACAACTAGCAGCACTGGCGCTGTCGAGTCCGGCACTGCAAGTGCCATCGAGTCCGGCACCTGTGAGCTCTCCAGCGTGCACCATTGTCGAGCTGGGACTCCCTTCTACACCTGAGACCTTCTCAACAGGGCGAGACCTCATGACGCTCACGGAGCTGGTTCCTCAAACAGCCTCTGGCACCACATGTGTGGAAACTCAGATCAAAGGGGAAGCCATCCCTGCTGCAACCGCTGTCACCCAGCAACGCAGGACAGCACTGGTTCCAGTCATGGCCCTGGCACTTGTCTCGGCACCAGTTGCAGTCCCAGCACCAATCTCATTCTCGCCGCTGGTTGCACTCACGCTGCCGCTCTGGCTCCCAGACGTCTGAATCATGGTACGGACGGTACCGACCAGACTCAGCACCTCTCCCAGTACCAGTCCCGGAGCTGGTCTTGCTGCCGATCTCATCGATCTCCATCAAGATCTAGATCGGGCTGATGGTACCACTATGACCACAGGCACCGTTCCCTGTCTCAGTACCACTCCTCATCACGCCAGCAGTCCCCTGCACCATGGCACTGTGCGGCACTGAGGGACTTGGCATCGTCCCGTACAGCACCACCTTGGCCATCTCACTCTGCTTCAGTGTCGTCGTGCTCTCAGGGTGGCTTCCATCCAGGGCGAGGGTGATGAAGGTCAGTGGTTGGAAGGCCAGGACCCAGGCCAAGAACCCCCACAGTGGTCCTTTTGGACACCTTGGGCATACCACCAAGCCCAAGGAGCTCCTTTGAGGGCCTCTTGTTCCGCACCTTCGGAGCCATGAGTACCAGAGGCTACGATATCTCAACCCCCCTTCCGGGAGATGCTGAGACAACTGCTCCAGTGCCACTGCAGGCCCACCCTGCTAACGTCACTGACCTTCACCAGCAAGACCCCCCACAGGAGGACCCCACCCAGGATCCCTTACTTCTGGGGGTATCTTCCTCGTCCTCACTGGATGAGGTGGTGGCAGGTCCTCCCCCTATGGACCTCCACACCCACCAGGAACTGCTCCGCAGAGTGGCGCGCAATATGAACCTCCAAGTGGAGGAAGTGGTGGAGGTAGAGGACCCCGTGCTGGACATTCTGTCCTCTGAGACACAGTCATGAGTGGCCCTCCCTGTCATATGGACTATACAGGCCACTGCTAGGACAATCTATCAGTCATTTTCCTCTATTCCACCGATGGCCAAAGGCATGGAAAGGAAGTACTTTGGTCCCTCTCAGGAATACGAGTTCCTTTACACACACCCCCCACTGTGCTCCCTTGTCGTGGCTTCGGTCAACGAAAAGGAACGCCACGGCCAACAGGCCCCTGCGCCTAAGTCGAAGGATGCTAGGCGCCTGGACTTGTTTGGGCGCAAAGTTTACTAGGCAGGAGGCTTGCAGCTCAGAGTGGCCAACCAACAGGCATGCCTGAGCCGTTATGACTATAATTTGTGGATGTCTATGTCCAAATTCAAAGAATTGGTCCCACAGGAGTCCAGAGAAGAGTTTGGAGCTCTAATAGAGGATGGCAAGAAGGTGGCCAGAACCTCCTTACAAGCCTCTCTGGATGCGGCGTACTCGGCGGCTAGAACCCTGGCCTCAGACATAGCTATGTGCCACATCTCATGGCTGCAGGTCTCTGGTTTACCATCAGAGTTGCAACAGACCCTACAGGACCTGCCCTTCAAGGGCCAGGGTCTGTTCTCTGAAATGACAGAGTCAAGGCTGCAGAGTCTGAAGGACAACCAGGCCATCATGCGTTCACTGGGCATGCATACGCTGGTAACGCAGAAAAGGCCCTTCAGGCCGCAGCCCCAGAGATTCTATCTTCCCCCTCAGCCAAGGCAGGACTTCTCGAGAAGACGCAGCCGGGGTGGTAGGAGGAGACAATCTGGCCCTCAGACAGGTCAGAATCTGGGCCCCTCAAGCCACCGGCGGGGCCCAAGCAAAACTTTTGAAGGTGAGCCCGAGGACGGAACACCAGTCTCCCTTCAGGATCCCTTCCCACCCTTCTCCAATCGGCTTTCCTATTTCCTCCCTGTGTGGTCCCACATAACATCAGAACACTGGGTCCTACGCATGGTGGAAAGTGAATACCGACTCCAATTTGTTTTGCCCCCCCTTCCCATCCCTCTTCAGGGACCCCTCTCACTAGCAACTCCTTCTACTGGAGGTGCAGTCGCTCCTGGCTATCAGGGCGATAGAAGGGGTTCCAAGAGAACTGCGGGGCAAGAGGTTTTATTCCTGTTACTTCCTAATCCCTAAAGCAAAAGAGGGGCTAAGACTCACTCTGGACCTGCGCAGACTCAACAAATACATGCTAAAGTTGAAGTTCCACATGGTTTCCCTGGGGACCATTATCACCTCCCTAGATCCTGGAGACTGGTACGCCACCCTCGACATGAAGGACGTATACTTCCACACAGGCGTTTCCTCTGATTTGTGGTCAACCAACAGCACTTCCACTTCAACGTCCTTCCTTTCAGCCTCTCCACTGCCCCCAGGGTGTTTACAAAGTGCATAGTTGTTGTAGCTGCTTCCCTTCGTCGGCAATGGATACAAGTGTTCCCGTATCTCAACAACTCACTCATTCAAGGTCGCTTCAGAGATCAGGTGCAGTCTCATGTTCAGACCACCATGGCCATGTTCGATCAACTAGGCCTACTGCTCAACGTCATGAAATCTACTCTGGTACCAACCCAGAGGATAGAATTTATAGGAGAAGTATTAGATTCTAGCCAAGCCCGGGTACTTCTGCCGGACATGCACTTCCAGTCCATAGCGAACATCGTCCATGGCCTTCAAACCTTCCCGACCTCGGCCGGGAAAACATGCCTATGCCTCCTGGGACACATGGCATCTTGCATGTATGTGACCAGACACGCCAGGCTACGACTACGCCCGCTGCAGGCCTGGCTATCAACAGTGTACAGACCAAGTCGGGACAGCTTGCACACGATAGTTATCATTCCGCCAGGAATGTTAGCCTCTCTAGACTGGTGGCTGGTCCACAAGGTAGTGTGCAAAGGTGTGCCATTTCATGCCCTACAGCGCTTCATGTCCCTGGTCATGGACACCTCATCCCTGGAATGGGGGGGCCACCTCGGGAATCTCCACACACAAGGGTTATGGTCGGCAGCAGAACTATCCCTACACATAAACGTACAGGAGCTCAGAGCAGTGCGCCTGGCATGTCAAGCATTCCAACAGCACATTCAAGGCCGTATTGTTGCAGTCCTCACAGACAACACAACAGCCAACTTTTCTATCAACAAGCAAGGGGGAGCCCAGTTGTCCCCCACCTCTGTCAGGCAGCCACTCGTCTATGGGAATTCTGCATAGCCCACTCGATCCATCTGGTGGTGTCATTTCTCCCAGGGGTCCAGAATACCTTAGCAGACCGCCTCAGCAGATCATTCCTGGCTCACAAGTGGTCAGTTCGCCCAGATGTTATCCATTCTGTCTTCCGGAGGTGGGGATTTCCCGATAGACCTATTAGCCTCTCGTGACAATTGGAAATGCCAGGTGTTCTGTTCTCTCCAAGGTCGCTCCCCGGGCTCTCTCTTGGATGCCCTTCCTAATACAGTGGAAGCCTCCCCTGTGCTATGCCTTTCCTCCATTCCTGCTAGTCCACAGGGTCCTGCTCAAAATCCACAGGGACAGAGCCCGGCTGATTTTGATTGCCCCGGCGTGGCTCAGGCAGCACTGTATACCACTCTCCTCGAGCTGTCAGTGGACACTCCAATTCCACTCCCGCTGTGGCCAGACCTCATCACTCAGGATCATGGACACCTCCGTCATCCTGACCTGCAATCTCTCCACCTCACAGCATGGATGCTGCATGGCTAAACCAATCTGAGCGGTGCTGCTCTCACTTGGTTCAGCAGGTACTTTGGGGTAGCAGAAAGCCCTCTACCAGATCCACATACTTAGCCAAGTGGAAATGCTTTTCTTACTGGTGCATCTGGAATCATAAGACCTCCTACGGGTGCCAGCTCCTGTCATACTGGACTACCTCTTGTCCTTAAAACATTAGGCCTTGGCCATATCATCCATCAGAGTGCACCTGGCAGCTATTTCAGCGTTCCGCCCAGGTGAGGACAGACTTTCTATCTTCTTCAGTCCTATGATCACTAGATTTCTCAGGGGATTGGAGCGCCTGTCCCCACAAATTAGACAGCCAGCCCCTACGTGAGATCTTAACCTGGTCCTCTCCAGGCTCATGAGTGCTCCCTTTGAGCCCATGGTGACCTGCTCGCTCCTATATCTTGCCTGGAAGATGGCCTTCCTTGTAGCTATAACTTCAGCAAGATGTATATCGGAGCTTAGAGCTCTCACTTTGGAACCACCGTATACAGTGTTTCATAAGGACAAGGTACAGCTCCGACCACACCCCACCTTCCTTCCTAAGGTGGTGTCTGCCTTCCATGTCAAACAGCTTCCTTCCAGTCTTTTATCTGAAGCCGCACGCTTCTCGACGGGAGCAACAGCTGCACTCCCTAGTTGTTTGCAGGGCCCTTGCCTTTTACATCGAGCATATGAAGCCATTTAGAAAGATGACCCAGATGTTCGTAGCTGTGGCAGACCGGATAAAGGGCCTCCCCGTCTCCACCCAGTGCATCTCGTCCTGGATTACATCATGTATCCGTGTGCACTATGACTTAACTGGTGTCCCAGCTACACACCTGACCACCCACTCCACTCAGGCTCAAGCTTCGTACTCCGCCTTCCTGGTTCATGTGCCCATACAGGAGATCTGTAGGGGAGCAATTTGGTCATCAGTACATACCTTCGCTTCCCACTATGCCATAGTGCAGCAGTCCAGGGATGATGCAGCATTTGGTTCAGCGGTCTTCCACTCCGCAACATCTCATTCCGACCCCACCGCCTAGGTAAGGCTTGAGAGTCACCTAATTGGAATCAATATGAGCAAGCACTCAAAGAAGAAAAGACGGTTACTTATCTTTGTAACTGCTGTTCTTCGAGATATGTTGCTCATATCCATTCCAAACCCGCCCTCCTTTCCCTCTGTCGGAGTAGTTGGCAAGAAGGAACTGAGGGGGCGCTGGGTCGGCAGGGGCATATATCAGGTGCCATAAGCATGCCACGCCAGGGGGTGCCTCAGCTGACCCACCGAGTGTTGCTAGGATAAAAATCTTCCAACAATCGTGCACACAGCTCGCGCACACCTAATTGCAATGGATATGAGCAACACATCTTGAAGAACAGTTACAAAGGTAAGTAACCGTCTTTTATGAAAACCTCAGGAATGGAGGCTGTTGATAACTCTGAAATGTTCATAGAAGATTAGGGTTGGAAGAGGCCTCAGGAGGTCATCTAGTCCAACCCCCTGCTCAAAGCAGGACCAACACCAACTAAATCATCCCAGACAGGGATTTGTCAAGACAAGCCTTAAAAACCTCCAAGGATGGAAAAAGAACAAGAGTACTTGTGGCACCTTAGAGACTAACAAATTTATTTCAGCATGAGCTTTCGTGAGTTACAGTTCACTTCTTCAGATGCACAGAATGGAACACACAGACAGGAGATATTTATACATACAGAGAACATGAAAAGATGGAAGTATGCATACCAACAGGAAGAGTCTAATCAACTGAGATGAGCTATCGTCAGTAGGGGGAAAAAAACTTTTGAAGTGATAATTAAGATGACCCATAGAAGGTGTGAGGAGAACTTAACATAGGGAAATATATTCAATTAGTGTAATGACCCAGCCATTCCCAGTCTCTGTTAAGGCCTGAGTTAATTGTGTCTAATTTGCACATTAATTCGAGTTCAGCAGTCTCTCTTTGGAGTCTGTTTTTGAAGTTTTTTTGTTGCAAAACTGCCACCTTCAAGTCTGTCACTGAGTGGTTAGAGAGGTTGAAGTGTTCTCCCACTGGTTTTTGAATGTTATGATTCCTGATGTCAGATTTGTGTCCATTTATTCTTTTGCGAAGAGACGGTCCGGTTTGGCCAATGTACATGGCAGAGGAGTATTGCTGGCACATGATGGCATATATCACATTGGTAGATGTGCAGGTGGACGAACCCTTGATGGCGTGGCTGATGTGATTAGGTCTGTCATAAACAGATAGTTAAGGGTTAATAGAACAGGAGTACTTCATGTCTCTTTTGCCTGTAAAGGGTTAACAAGTCCAGTGAGCCTGGCTGTCACCTGACCAGAGGACCAATCAGAGGACAGGATACTTTCAAATCTTGAGCGAGGGAAGTTTGTGTGTGTGCTGTTAGTTTTTGCTTGTTGTTCACTCTGGGGGCTCAGAGGGACCAGACGTGCAACCAGGTTTCTCTCCAATCTCTCCGATACAGGCTCTTATAAGTTCAGACTAGTGAGTACTAGGTAGATAAAGCGAGTTAGGCTTATGGTTGTTTTCTTTATTTGCAAATGTGTATTTGGTTGGAAGGAGTTCAAATGTGTATTTGGCTGGAAGGAGTTCAAATTTGTATTTTGCTTAAAGGATTTTAATTTGTGCTTGAATACTTAGGCTGGGAGGGTATTCCTAGTGTCTATAGCTGGAAGGTGGTTTCTCTGCAGCTTGAGGTCTTCAAACCATTTTTGAGGATTTCAATAACTCGGTCCTGGGATAGGGGTTGTTATAAAATTGGATGGGTGGGGTTCTGGGGCCTGCCTTGTGCAGGAGGTCAGACTAGATGATCAGATTGGTCCCTTCTGACCTATGAGTCTATGAGTCTATAAGACCCTGTACCTATTCCATTTTAAATTTACAAAGATAATTTTTACTGTTTTTCTCTCTTTAATTAAAAGTTTCTTGTTTAAGAACCTGATTGTTTTTTCATTCTGGTGAGACCCCAGGCAACTGGGTCTGGATCCACCAGGGAATTGGTGGGGAGAAAGGAGGGAAGGGGGAGAGAAAGGTTAATTTTCTCTCTGTGTTAGGATTACTTTCTCTCTCAGGGAAAGTCTGGGAGGGGGAGAGAGAAGGAGGGGGAAAGGTGAATTTTCCTTTCTGTTTTAAGATTCAAGGAGTTTGAATCACAGTGATCTTCCAGGGTAACCCAGGGAGGGGAAGCCTGGGAGAGGCAACGGTGAGGGAAAGGGTTTACTTTCCTTGTGTTAAGATCCAGAGGGTCTGGGTCTTGGGGGTCCCCGGGCAAGGTTTTGGGGGGACTGGCATGTACCAGTCACTGGAATTCCTGGTTGGTGGCAGCGCTACAAGTACTAAGCTGGTAATTGAGCTTAGAGGAATTCATGCTGGTACCCCATCTTTTGAATGCAAAGGTTCAAAGTGGGGTATTATACCATGACAAGGTCCTATGATGGTGTCACTTGAATTGATATGTGGACAGAGCCGGCATTGGGCTTTGTTGCAAGGATAGGTTCCTGGGTTAGTGTTTATGTTGTATGGTGTGCAGCTGCTGGTGAGTATTTGTTTCAGGTTGGGAGGCTGTCTATAAGCGAGGACTGGCCTGTCTCCCAGGATCTGTGAGAGTGAGGGATCATCTTTCAGGATAGGTTGTAGATCTTTGATGATGCACTGGAGAGGTTTTAGTTGGGGGCTGTAGGTGATGGCTAGTGGCATTGTTATTTTCTTTTTTGGGCCTGTCCTGTAGTAGGTGGCTTCTGGGTACTCTTCTGGCTCTGTCAATCTGTTTTTTTACTTCAGCAGGTGGGTATTGTAGTTTTAAGAATGCTTGATAGAGATCTTGTAGGTGTTTATCATCTCTGTCTGAGGGATTGGAGCAAATACAGTTGTACTAGAGCTTGGCTGTAGACAATGGATCGTGTGGTGTGTCCTGGATGGAAGCTGGAGGCATGTAGGTAAGTATAGCGGTCAGTGGATTTCCGGTATAGGGTGGTGTTTATGTGACCATCGCTTATTAGCACAGTAGAGTCTAGGAAATGGACCGCTTGTGTGGATTCATCTAGGCTGAGATTGATGGTGGGATGGAAATTGTTTAAATCACAGTGGAAATTCCCCGAGGGCTTCTTTTCCATGAGTCCAGATGATGAAGATGTCATCAATGTAGCGCAAGTAGAGTAGGGGCGTTAGGGAATGAGAGCTAAGGAAGCGTTGTTCTAAGTCAGCCATAAAGATGTTGGCATACTGTGGGGCCATGCGGGTACCCATAGCAGTGCCACTGACTTGAAGGTATATATTGTCTAAGGATGGAGATTCTACCACCTCCCTAGGTAACCTATTCCAGTGCTTCACTACCCTCCTAGTGCAAGTGTTTCCCAATATCCAACTTTAACCTCCCCCACTGCAACTTGAGAGTATGGCTCCTTGTTCTGTCATCTGCCACCACTGAGAACAGCTGAGCTCTATTCTCTTTGGAACTCCCCTTCAGGTAGTTGAAGGCTATCAAATCCTCCCTCACCCTTCTCTTCTGCAGACTGAACAAACCCAGCTCTCTCAGCCTCTCCTTGCAAGTCATGTGCCCCAGCCCCATGATCATTTCCATTGCCCTCCACTGGACTCTCCAATTTGTCCACATCCTTTCTGTAGTGGGGGGCCCAAAACTGGACACAATATTACTGATGTGGCCTCACAAGTGCCAATTAGAGAGGAATAATCACTTCCCTTGATCTGCTGGCAATGCTCCTTCTAATGCAGCCCAATATGCCTTTCGCCTTCTTGGCAACAAGAGCACATTGCTCACTCCTATCCAGCTTCTCATCCATTGTAATCCCCAGGTCCTTTTCTGCAGAACTGCTGCTTAACCAGATGGTCCCCAGTTTATAGCAGTGCATGGGATTCTTCCATCCTAAGTGCAGGACTCTGCACTTGTCCTTGTTGAACCTCATCAGATTTCTTTTGGCCCACCTCTCCAATTTGTCTAGGTCACTCTGGACCCTGTCTCTACTCCCCAGTGTATCTACCTCTCTCCCCAGCTTAGTGTTATCACAAACTTGCTGAGGGTGCAATCCATCCCATCATCCAGATCGTTAATAAAAACATTGAACAAAACCGGCCTCAGGACTGACCCGTGGGGCACTCTACTTGATACCGGCTGCCAACTAGACATCAAGCCATTGATCACTACCCGTTGAGCCTGACAGTCTAGCCAGCTTTTTATCCACCTTATAGTCCATTCATCCAAGCCATACTTCTTTAACTTGCTGGCGATACTACTGCGGGAGACCATATCAAAACCTTTTGCTAAAGTCAAGATATATTATGTCCATTGCTTTCCCCATATCCACAGAAAGTCATCTCATCATAGAAGGCAATCAGGTTGGTCAAACATGACTTGCCCTTGGTGAAGCCATGTTGATTATTCCTGATCACCTTCCTCTCCAAGTGTTTCAAAATGGTTTCCTTGAGGACCTGCTCCATGATTTTTCCAGGGACTGAAATGAGGTTGACTGATCTGTAGTTCCCTAGGTTCTCCTTCTTCCCTTTTTTAAGGATGGGTACGATATTTGCCTTTTTCCAATCATCCGGGACCTCCCCTGCTCACCACCAGTTTTCAAAAGATAATGGCCAATGGCTCTGCAATCACATCAGCCAATTCCCTCAGCACCCTAGGGTGCATTCAGTCCAGACCCACGGACTTTTGCATGCCTAGCTTTTCTAAATAGTCCTTAACCTGTTCTTTCACCATTGAGGGCTGCTCACGTCCTCCCCATACTGTGTTGCCCAGGACAGCAGGGTGGGAGTTGACCTTTTCTGTGAAGACAGAGGCCAAAAAAAAAGCATTGAGTACTTCAGCTTTTTCCACATCATGTCACTAGGTTGCTTCCTCTATTCATTATGGGTCCCACATTTTCTCTGACCTTTTTCTTGTTGCTAACAAATCTGTAGAAACCCTTTTTGTTTCCCTTCACATTCCTTGCTAGTTGCAACTTCAGTTGTGTTTTGGCCTTCCTGATTACAACCCTGTATGCTCAAGCAATATTTTTATATTCCAACCTAGTGATCTGTCCAAGTTTCCACTTCTTGTAAACAAATGTTCTGCTTCTTTCAAATGTTCTTGACTTAATACAGCTTAGAAACTTTACTCTGCAGAAGAAAATGCAGCTTTTAATCATTTTACTTCAAATGAAAAGCACAGAAACCATTTTCTTACTTTGTCAATTTTTTTTCACCCTCAAACTCTGAGGTTTCTACTGTGTCAGCGTAAGAGGCCTTCCTGTCTTTAGTCAACTCAGATTTACTGTATCAATAGGGTGGAGGAGCAACAATCCATGATCCAGGCTGGGCCAGGGTCACAGAAAACGATGTAGTAGGGCAAGATGTTACATATGTACAAAAACCCGAGCTACCAGCAGTTTGGTCATAAACCCACCTCTTCTGCTTTGTCTCTGAAGATCTGTCTATATTAGATGAAGCTGTTGTGCAGATATACAAAATATGATAACCCTTTTGTTTTATTTTGTTGGGAGGCAGCAGACAGCCTCTAAGGCAGTGGTTAAACTTTAGCATTGGTGAACCCTTTCACACAGCAACCTCCCTTACAAATTAAAAATACATTTTTTAATATTTCACACTATTATAAATGCTGCAGGTGAAGCAGAGTTTGGGGGTTGAGGCAGAGAGCTCATGACGAGACCCCCCCCCCATAACCTCATGACCCTAAAGGGTCAACCCCCAATTTGAGAATCCTTACTCTAAAGGGAAAAGCATTAGAGGACTGTGGCTTTGTGAAGAAACTTTCTTACAACTGGCAGGTCTTAAGACCCCAGTAGCAATGAGTCTTCATCACCTCCCAACTTTAGGTTAGAATCTGGGACAGGTAGTAGCTCAGCTGCTTCATGTGACCTAGTATTCTAGAGTGACCAGAGTCCTGTGATTTGGTAGCCTGCAGTGCACTGTCAGCTTATCAGAGCCACAGGCTGCAAGAACTGGTGTTCAGAGGGTGGGGAAAAAGGCAGTGTTTTAGTTGGTAACAATTTTATTTGACAAAGGAAATGGCCTGCTGTTTGTCCACTTTTGAGGGTTTAACTGCTGCTCTGTTTGGCTGCCAGTCTCTTGTCTCTCTCTTCAGCAATGGTCAGACGGATTCCCTTTCCACGAGGCAGGGAGATCCATGGCTTGTTACCCTAAAACAAGAGGGGAGAATCATAACACTGTACAATCAAGCAACCTTCACTGTATGGATGCTTCACCCAACTCCAGACTACGCCCCCCTCTCCCTCCATGTTATTCCAGGCTAAGAGAACCTCCCTCTTGAGAAGTAAATTCTGTTCTCTTTGCAGCAGCTTCTAAGGGCTTGTTAAATTCATTGGTGCAACTTTGTGGTAAGGTGGAATTTAGAAACAGATTCAGTTAAAACAGATGCAAAAGGCTGCATGGACACTCATTTCAGTTTAGCTTAAGTCTATTAGGAACAGATTTAAGCTATGCTGAAATAAATGCTTCAAAGCAGAACAAGAGCAGCCACACATGGATTTGTACCAGTTTAGTTAAACCAGTTTAACAAATCCTTGTTTAGACAAGACCTTAGTCTTTCATAAGAAATCCATCATGGGGATCAAAGTAAAGTTAATCTTGAAATGCAAGGGTAGTCAGCTGCTCTGCCAGTGCATTCCCTAGTTCCAGCTCATCAGTCAAACCCAGATTACAGGATCAACAGGGATAGCTCAGTGATTTGAGCACTGGCCTGCTAAACCCAGGGTTGTGAGTTCAGTCCTTGAGGGGGCCACTTAGGCATCAGGGGCAAAAATCAGTACTTGGTCCTGCTAGTGAAGGCAGGGGGCTGGACTCTATGACCTTTCAAGGTCCCTTCCCACTCTAGGAGATCGGATATCTCCATTAAAAAAAAGTGGAACATTTCCCCTACATGCAGGACATAACTCAAGCATCTCTGCACAGATCCAGTATAGCCAAACAGTATAGTTTACTGAGTGACAGAACTTATGGATAGGCACAAGCCTAAATTCAATCTGGTGTCCCACAGGTCAGTGGGGTTAAACCAGGGACACACATGGTCTATGAATTTTGTACTAGCAGCCGAATCCCTGCCTCCTTCCTAGATAGCTCTTTGACAATATAAAGGCTACATAGCTGCAGGAATTTGTTATCCATCATGTACTGCGGCATTGGTGCAAAATGCCCCAATTTTATTTATTTTTATATTATATATATATATATATATATATATATATATATATATATATATATATATATATATATATATATATATATATATATTCCTTCTTATGGTCCGAGCCTGTACACGGCAGGCATCCTCCTCTCCCATCGAGATCAGTGGGAGCTGAGGGCATTTACTACTTTGAAGAATCAGACCGTAATGGCTGGGCTAATTTGTCCAAAGCATATTCTAATACCTGTTCCTTTTCCTTGCTGCTAGAAGTACAAATAATGAGTTACTTGTATGCAACTATTTTTAAAATACTGTATTCAATGAGCAAAGACTGTGCTCCTAATGCTTGCTGTTTGGTCAAGAGCCTTTAGTGACTTGTACACTGCCCCTTAAGCAGTTAACTAGTCATCCACCTAGTCACTGTATCTGGGGTAACTGCAACTGTGACCCCTCTGCAGCCTTACTGAGGCCACCCTACTTTGGTCTCAGGCCTCGAACAGACACCCTCTTTCAGAACGGGACCCCATGAGAGTAATTAACCATTGGAACAATTTACCAGGGGCTGTGGTGGCTTTGCCATCACTGGTGGTTTTAAAGTCAAGACTGGATGTTTTTCTAAACAATCTGCTGTAGCTCAGACAGGGAATTATTTCAGGGTAGTTCTAGGGCCTGTGAGTGTTACACTGGAGAGGGGCTAGATTATCACAGGGTCCCTTCTGGCTAACATGGTAAAGAGCAGGTGGATTTCCATTAGCACAGCACAGCACCTTGTTGCTTTGTAGAGTGACCTCTGCTAGCTGATCAGAACCCACAATTTGCTCTCAGGTTCCTCAGCCAGAGGACACGTTCATGGGAAAATGGCCTGCATGAGTGGGTGTGCTCTGCTTATGGTTCACAGCCAGTGCCCTGAGGTCACCACTTTTCAATTCAGCGCACACAATGGTTTCTGCACATTCACGGAGCAATTTGGCTGTTTTGGTCAAAAATGTTTGCATTACAACTAATGTGGCTGTGAGGAAAGCCATGTGAACAGGCCACAGTCTGTAGGAGGTTGGGACCACATAGAGTGGAGCCAGATGGCAGCCCCAGCCACTGTTTAACTTTTGCTATGGACAGCAGCAGCTTCAGACAGAACAAGCTCAGAACTAATTTGGGAACACATCCATCTCTCTTGCAGTTAGCACCTTGTTTTCCCCTTCCCTCTAAGTGAGACATCTATCCAGCAGGAGGCTCTTCAGCAAAAGCCGTAACACGGAGAGGAAAAGCAACAGGGGTTCTATTAGCTCACACTTACTTTGCCAATAACAAAAATGTTAGAGAGCCTGGTGGCAAAGCTGTTGCCATTGGCATCCTTCACGTGCACCACATCGAACGAACCTGGGTGTCTCTCCCGGTTAGTGATCACACCAATACGGCCCAAGTTAGCACCACCAGTCACCATACACAGGTTACCTAAGTGGAAGGAAGACCGTTAATGAGTTTGTGAATCTGAATAAACCCCACGCCCTTTATGACAATGTGCATCATCATTTGTACCCTGTGTGGACCACTGTCTGGTCAGATGCTGCTGCACTAAGCTAATGCCCCAGTACAGAGGTCAAGCAGAAACCCTACCAGTCAGACCAAGATGCTACAAAGACAAAAGATCTGACAAGGCACATGGTCCTATTAGTTGTGTTGGCACCCAATGACCTACTACAATCAGGCTGACTGTCCAACAAGTGAGGCCACCTCAGGCCATGCAAGTCCACAGACAGAGGCGCAAGCTAAATCTGTAAGTTTACACCAAATGTGAACAGTTGCAGTGAGAAGCTGGTGTTCACTGCTTTATTCCAATGCAGTCATATTTCATCCACCCAGTTTTATTCCTACTGGTCATAACCTCACTCCTCTTATCCGAAAGACTGCACTATACAGAGGGACCCTCAAAGCACCAAAAATGATTTAGAGACCATCAGGACAAAATAAGTAACTTGGTTTTTCAAAGTTTGAAACATGGGAGGTAAGGGTGTGTTATTTTTGAGACCAAGTGTTTCACTTTTATGACCCAGGTTTCTCCAACCCCATCAGCACTGTCCTACTGGAAGTGACGATCAACATGAAGAAATCAGTTAAAGAAATCAGGGCTTTTTTTAAGCTCCTGCCTTGATCAATACTGAAGCTGAGATGTGGCGCATCAAATTTAGAAGAATTTACATACAACTGCACATCAAAGTTGCATGTGTTACTGCCTTAGCATGGCACAAGATGTTATGTGAAAGGGTTACTGTCAGCCCCTCCACAAGACACAAATGCAACACAAGGGTGAGGGATTATTGCAACTGCAGTGATGAACTGTGTGTTCCATGCTGCAAACCCAAATGCATGCAGCACCCCTTCTGGTTTGGGAAAGGGAAGAGTAAACATCATGCTGCCTTTTTTTTCCCCTTTTTTGGGGGGGGAGGGGGAGGAACAGTCTACAACCAAAAAATGCAATACAAGTGCAGGCATTGGGGCTCTTCCACTTTCCCCCACTCAAGCCCCTGTGCACTGAGTCTGAGTAAAGCCAGGAAGAGTCCCTATTCCTCCCCCAGGGCACACATGGAGGGCCTCCTCTGCCAGAACAACTAGAGAACCATCTTCTCTCCTTGCGGGACTAGCAGAAGCGTTTCCCCCGTCAGCATTATATAACAGCACTAGAAACATGAACCCCTACGCTGCCTGTGGAGAAGACCCTACTGAGAAACAGAAATTAAGATTTGGCCCTGGTCTACACCACAAAATTACTTCAGTGTAACTATGTCGTTCTGTGGAGAATAATCCATCCCTGTTCAATAGTTATACCAACCTAAGCACCAGAGGGGACAGCGCTGTGTCTGTGCAGATGCAGTATTTCAAGTGAAGACCTGCCTTAAGATAGTCTTTGGCAATCCACATTTCAGAGAGATGCCTCATCTGAAACAGCACCAGACATCATAAACAATGTACACTGGGGGATCTTATATCTGGAGTGTGACAAGGAAGGAGCAGTGAAACATCTATAATCTAGAAATTTTCCTCCCGCTCCTGGAATCAAATGCTCACCTTACAACAGGCAACAGTTAGCCCAAGGGCATTGCCTATTTTATTTCCACATGGCAAAAAGTGATATACCCCAGGTGCTGCTACCTAAATGTTAGATGTGCCAATTTTCATTCAGTAAGTTCCTCAGCAGCTATAGCACACAGTGGTCTAAAACCAGGAAGTCAGTATTGCTGTTACACTTGGACATGGGACTGTGCAACTGCTATGGCACCTCCAAGCCCACTCAGTGCTCATCTAATGAAATCGGATCCCACAGACAGTGCAGCTCAGCTAAATGCCTTCTTCCCTTTGAAGGGGGGATGCTATAACCCCATTTATTCAAACCCCATGTCTCCTATTTTGGAGAGCTGAGTGCGGGAGGAGATGGAACGATGTACCTGTGTCAAACTTGATGAAGTCTGTGATCTTGCCAGTCTCAAGGTCAATCTGGATAGTGTCATTCACCTTGATGAGGGGATCTGGGTAGCGGATGGTACGGGCATCATGGGTCACCAGGTGAGGGATTCCTTTAGTGCCCACAAATATCTTCCTCACCTTGCACAGCTTGTACTGTGAACACAAGCCAACAGCAATGAATGCAAGCAGACTAGACTGATAGCTTATATGGCTCAGGGAAGGACCTAGATACAACATATGAAGCATCACCTCTGCACAACAGCATCAGCACTGCTCGATAAGCCATGTGCCGAGGGCAGAGGCCAATCTCCACTCCAGAACAAAGTGTCCAACTAAGAGGCTTTCAAAATACTCATTTACTCCAGAGTGAAGTTAAAGGGAGCAACTCTCCCCCCCTCAGCACTTCCACCACGACTGTCTTGCTGCTGGCCTTGGGCAGGTCAGCAGAGGTATTCACTGACATCCCAGCTCAGTAACAAGAGACATAGCTTGAGGCTAAGTCGATTTTGAACACAAATTACACTGCACTTCAGGCTTTTCAGATCAGAGTTCTGTGCTCCCTGACACAAGCTGAAGGCCTCTTACAAAGGGAACTGTGAACCTGGCAGGTGAGTAGAAGAAAAGCTGATTTCCAGATTTTGCTTCCAGTGTTGGTTCCCAGACTGTGGCCCATGACCAACAGCAGTTGCCATAACCCTTTCATGTGGTCTACAAAGCTAATGGCTTTCTAACCTCTGACCCCTACATGGGTACTTCATGTCTCTGTGGGGAAATTTAACAGTGATCAAATCTGAGAGTCACAACATAGCTGAGAGGGCAGCAAATACAGGAGAGAACCAGACTACAGCGTAGCGTGGAGATTAGAGCAGTCAGACATTGAGTACTGTACATACCCATCCCCACTGCAACAAAGCAAGTTTATTTTCACCTCCTCCTAATGCTACCCTAATTTTACTTTCTAGATAACCCAAGTGCTCCAAAAGATCTAGATTGGGAGGGGAGGTGTCCACAGAGAGATTTTAGCATGGTTCTACTCAGAAGTATAGCCAAAAGCAGCACCATGAAGATGTGCCCATTGTGCCTCTCTTAGATCCCAACTGCTGAGTTTATAAGTAAAATGATGTTTTCCTCTAACTACCAGCCCTAAAATCTCCTCCTGGGATCTGGGAGCCAAGCTGAGACCTTTCCTGTTCATGTACTACCAATAGGAGACACTTTTGTAGACCAAATTATCCCATCAGACACTTGTGCAATACTAAATGGCAACGAAGGGGAACGAACAAGTGTCGCTGAGGGAGTGATTTGGCCTACAGCGTCTACTAGTGAGATTATATGTATGGCAGAACTAACCCAGCCAAACCACAGGGCTGGCAGTTACGAGTAGAAATATTTGTTGTTTTCTAAACTAAGAACACTTAAGCAAGGTATCACATGTAATTTCACAGAACAGCCACACTGACATAAGTTCTCTGATGTAAGAGTTGTAGAACCATTATTTTAGTGTCTGTCTAAGTCAGTACAAAGGTTTTGACTTCACATTTGAATTTGAGAAGCTTTGCTGAGTCATATCCAGTTAATAGCCATTTTGTTTTACAGCTCGCACCTGCCCTTCCTGAGCTCCATGCCGTCCATCAAGAACAGATTTTGTATACAAACACAAATAAGGCCAGCAGTTTTCAGATATCCCTGAAACTTCCAATTTAAAAAGACAGATGAAACCACTAGTGAGTCTGAGATTACTCCAGTGACCAGGACCCCTGGACCCAACCCAATGGCCATTTCTTCCACAGATACCAACTTCCCCAAATAAGTGACAATTCACGCACCACCAGTTACAGAATATTGGCGCAGACATCTTGAGCAATTCATTCCAATTTTTACTGTTGCAAAACAGGGATCAAGTCTTAGAACTTGATCAGACACGATATAATTGTTTGTTTAAAGCAAAGGAACTTACAGGCAGGTTTAATATTTACTGCACTCAGAAAATTCTGCTTTGAGCATTTGGTAAAAACAAGGCTTTGTCTGTACTAGAACTGTACTCAATTTAAAGTCACAGTAATCTACATTGGTTAATCTGGTGCAACCTCCCAGAGCAAAAGAAGGGATAATCAATTATTTTTTTGTCAAGGTACAAATTTCTTGGTCAAGGTATAGTCGAGGTCCAGACTCCAGAGAAAATGATAAAAAACCCAACAATAATAAGTAGCAAATAAAAAGAGTTTGGGTTCTATTCAAAAGCATCTGGCAGTCCAGATTTGGCCCACTGCCCATGTATTGACTACCCCTTGGTCTAAAGCATCATTTTAGAGCCTTCTGGAGAGAAGGGGCTAGTTTGAACATAGATGCAGGGAGAGTAGCAGACTGCACAACAACTTGGGAGTGCACCAGAGCGAATGTTTGCCCACAGGGGAACCCACGTGCCAGGTCTTCAGTGAAGAAACAGACAGTTAATGTCATGTAAAGTGGTTCATTTTAGCACAGCTGTATTCCTCCTCTAATCTTGTAGCCCACTGTGTATTATGACCATTTGCACTCTGTGATGCTTCAGCAAGCACTTTGTAAACACTCCAATGAACGGCTGCACATGCACCCCAGGCAAAAGGCTCCAGGGAAGGCTTACAGCAAGGATAATAAAGAGCCCACTTTGGACTGTCATGTACTGGACAGCCAGCTGCACCTTTCTGTGTATGGAGACTACATAAGCCCTCACCACTTCCCCTTTAACCCCATGGAGACTGCACCTGGTACGTTGAATGGCTCAGATTCTCTCTCAAGGCAGTAGGACTGACACTAACTTTTAGATTTATGCACGTGGCAGTTTTGATACCTGCAGCAAAACTCAGCTGCTTTGATGGCTGCAACAAGTTCAGAAACAAAACATTCCCATACACTGCCAGAGAGAGGGGCTCACCTTGGCCTCTTCAGCTGTGATGCGGTGAACTGCAAAACGACCCTTGGTGTCATATACCAGGCGGAAGTGCTCACCTGTCTTCTCAATACTGATGACATCTGGTTAAAAACAAATTCATTAGGAGAGGCATTTCCAGGTTCTTAGGCCTTTATCACAGCTTGAAAGCTACCCCATTCGGTAGCATTCACACTAGAGGTTCCACCATCAGTGAAGAGTTCTCATTTATATAGAACCATGAAGCATATAAAAACTCTGTAGAGTGGGTCAGACATGTTGACATAAGCCCCCACTCTTGAATAGCTACCAGACTACGCAAATGGCTACAATTAGAATGAGTCATGGAATAGTGGGCTATGCAAGACTCAGGTCAGATAAGTTGGAAAGTAGTTCCAGGTGCAAAGGACCACTCAGAGGTTGCAAATATGTGTTACTAATACTAGTGGCAGTATGCAACTTAAAACTAAATCAAAGCAACTACAGGCAGAGTCCAATGCTTAAGCAAGGCCAACAACATCCCAGTACAACTGCAAACCTCACAAAATATTGGACTTTCCTGGGTATAATAAAAAGAATCACGCTACATATACTTGGTTTATTTTCTGTTTGACCAACTGCCAAGTAACAGCAAATTTGCCAATGATAACATTTCTTAGCACAAATCACAGTATCAGCACAAGCATGCTCAGAAAAAGGTAGTTTTATGCAATTTGTTCAACTGGGAACACAAGCCAACAGTTCTGAAGAGTCAGCTAGCTGCTCTCTTCTGTTTAACCTCTTGAGGTTCACAGAAACTACCTTCACTGTCAGAATCAGGAGCAAGTGTGTCAATAATGCACCAATTGCTGGTTTTGGCCAATTATGGCCTCTGGTGAAATATGCACTTAAAACATAACCAACACAAACCACACTGCACAGCAACAGCCGCCCCATCCACCCAGTTCAAACACTGGCTTTCACGGCATGGTGATGAAAGGTTCATTTTTTGCCATGCAACAGTTTATTAAGCTGAGCATTTGCCCCAATCCTCACCATCTATCCCAGGATTTGTCTCCACTCACCCATGAAGCCAGCAGGATAGGTGATGTCAGTACGGACTTTTCCATCAATCTTGATGAACCTCTGCATGCAGATCTTCTTGACCTCATCTCCTGTCAGGGCATACTTGAGTCTGTTCCTAAGGAAGATGATGAGTGGAAGGCATTCCCGCAATTTGTGGGGACCTGTTGATGGACGGGGTGCCTACAAACAGAAGAAAAATTAAGTTTCTGCCAGCTGTTCAATCACATCAGCAAACAGCAAAACCCATCTTCCAAAACAGAAACAGTACATGCTCAATAAATACTAGGTTAGACTTATGATTTCTTCACAATTTCATAAAGTTTGGATCCCACTGGCTCACAGACAGCCTTGCTCCTTGTATGCCAGAGACAGCTGCAGTAGGGGAACACTCAACAACAGTCCCTAGGTCTAAACATTTGAGTTATTCTTTGACAAGCCAACCCAATAACTGTATTAATACATTACACAAATGTGGAGGACCTCCCTCTCTTACAAACTCCACTCTAAATCTCCCTGAACAACCCTTGCCAAGTTAACCAAGTGGTCACCAACCAAGATAATTTTCTCTAACTTGCCACCAGTGGGCAAATTATGACAAAGATTTGTGGAGGCTGAAACCTCACAAAAAGAACAGGAGTACCTGTGGCACCTTCGAGACTAACATTTGTTAGTCTCAAAGGTGCCACAGGTACTCCTGTTCTTTTTCCTGATATAGACTAACCAGGCTGCTACTCTGAAACCTCACAGAAGCTGCCAATTGCCTACCAGGCCAAATACAGGCAGATTAAAAGGAGGCAAACATTCCAGCTATGAAACCGGTAATTTTTTTTTTTTTTATTTTGAGGTGCAGAATTCAAAAAGAGATACTTACAAAGACTCCTGTCAATTTATCCAGCATCCAATGCTTTGGAGCTGCTACGCGCTTCAGGTGCTTCTTGGGACCCCGAGCCTCAGGTAGAAAAAAAATAGATTAAGACACTACTAAGCTGCTCACGAAGTAGTTGTTCCTAAGAACCTGTGGTTCTGTTAACACACAGAATGAGGAGCTGCGAAGCGGAAACGTACCGCAGTATCCTTCTCCGCATATTACCACCACAATCCCCTCTCCGAACTGGCCGCCTCAATACCTGCAAGACTTCAGATTAACGCTGCCATGTAACACCCCGCACGCAGCTCCACGCACAGCCCTAGCCGCGTTACCCTGTGCGCACCCGGCCGAGCTCCCTTCACGCCGCGTGTGCGCCGGAGTCACGCCAGCTGCTCGGGCCGGTCCTTCCCCACCCCGTGCCCGCTCGGCGGCCAAGTCCAGCACCCGCTCCGCCGCCAGGGGCAGCGCGAGTCGCGGCAGGAATTCGGGGAACCCGCTATTCCCACCCGGCCCCGCGGGGATCTCTGGGGCCGGGGCAGGAGAGCGCCTCAGGGCTCCGGCCCGGCTCCCTCCGGCGCCATACAGCGGAGTCCCCTCCCCCGGCCAGGATGCGGCGGCGGGGCCACGGCAGGCTGCGGATGGCAACGGATGGCGGGACCAGGGACCAGGCCGCGTACTCACCATGGCCGCGCTCTGCCGAAGAAAGGACGGCCCGCTTCCGTCTAGCCACGGATATCCGGCCGGCCTGACGGCGGCCCGACTAGGACAAGCCCCGTTAAACGCGCGTGCCAGACAGCGCCCTCTGCCGGCGGGGAGGCTTCAGTGCGGCAGCGCCTCCAGAGCCCTAGGCTGCCATGCGGGCGCAGCGTGAGTTGGAGAGGCACCCGTGGGCTATTAGGCATCTACCTTCTTCCAAAGCCCCAACAGATCCAGCCCCTGTATCCCCCAGAGATAGACGAGGGGAGCCTTCACACATAGGGGGATCTCATGGAGGTTTTGGGGCAGGAGGGGAATTTGTGATTTAGGAGCTATTTAACATTTTCGTGACTGCAAGAGTTCAGGCTTTAAGAAAAAACACCAAAATAGTGCAAGACTCACCATAAAATCACGAGCATTGGCAACAGTGCGATCAGTGAACTGAGGTGTATGGTATTTGTTAAGCAGTTTGAGATTTACAGATGAAAAGCACTGTATGAGAGCTGAATATTAAAAGCTCCTTTACAAGTTTATATTATTTCAGTAATTAATTAAAATCAATGCAAACAGCCCATGCAGTGTGTAACATCCAAATGTGTCAGCACTGCAGAGAACAGGGATTGTCTGGATTATGTTCACAGCACTTCCACAGAGAAGTTAAAGTACTCTTTCTGGAAGGTTGCAAGATAACATTCCTTCACTACTTAGAATTCAGAATGAAAACAAGAGACAGAGGAAACAGGCTGCTCCCTAAACCAGAGAGGAACAACTTAATGCATTTTATTCTTGGCTGGCTCTCTGT
The DNA here is from genome assembly GCF_025201925.1 of Gopherus flavomarginatus. NCBI lineage: Eukaryota > Metazoa > Chordata > Testudines > Testudinidae > Gopherus > Gopherus flavomarginatus. The sequence continues at coordinate 54,412,816 of NC_066624.1, forward strand.
AGCTTCACTGCTGCTGAACCCAGATCCCATGCTTCCCTGCAGAGCCCCCTAGCCTACAAAGAGTATTCCGGGGGGCATTCTGTGCCACTGCACGCATGCAGAATTCATGTTCTGCACAGATTTCTTTGCTTCCTCACAGAAAAATGACTTTCTGATGGGGAAAAAGGGGAAGCTGCAAGAGCAATCACACCCCCTCCCCAGCAGCATGGGTGCATCATTTCTGACAGCTGGCAGAGCGGTAAATCACTGTGGGGGGAGGGGAGGGCCTGGGGATACCACAGCCAGGCCAGGTCAGACCCACCTGCCATCTGTCCAACCCCTATGAATACAGACCTGCCCCATGCGTAGACCCCCCCAGCTGAGTCTTGCCCATCCTGCACCCAGAACCCCCCACTGAGCTCTCCACACATGAACCCCCATCCTGCCAAACTGTTACCCAGACAAAATTCTCTATTACTCGCATACTCCAGGGGCATCCACTTTTACCCAGCTCCCGGGCTCAAGGCATAACCTTATGCTGTAGGGCACCCACCTTTACCCTTCTGTGGGCTCAAGGCATAACCCTCTTAATTTAGGCACCCACCCTTACCCTTCCATGGACTCAGGGTGTAATCTTACACTCTGCAAGTATGCAGGGTCTTTTACCAGTGAAAGAGCCTTACACAGTAATATCCTACTTAACCTCTATTTCATAACAATCACCAAAACAGAATGCACATGCTAAGCATACCATGCTCACCGCTCCCAATCAGGGAGATTAACTTTAATTGATGGCCAGTCAGGTCATCTGGGGACTTCAACTTCTGCTCTGCATGGCGTGGTTGGCATGGTGTTGAGGTCTGGCAGCTCTGATTGTGGGGCTGTATCCTGTAGCTGGTTCCCAAGAACTTCCTTTTGGATCCCAGTTTATATAGTGGAACTTGAGTCCTGCTTAGTTATACCTTAACCAATCATTTTACTAAAATATTACTATACAATTTTCTAACCAATCCAGGATCACCTTCTTAACAGCTCGATGTTACATTGTTTTAATGTAATTTAGATGAAAGGTGAGGATGTGACTTTCTGCTTCTTGGCTAATAGCTGCTGTTCTCTTTATATGGCTTCAGACAAAGGCCTCAGACCTTACTATATGGGTACAGGAAAAGGCCTTATCTTTACAGTCCCCTCCTCATTGATGGTATTACCAAAGCCTTCTATTACAAAACTATTACAGGAGTCCAACACTCAGACCTGCTGAGCTTGGGTTTGCCTCCTGGGTATAATTAACAAGAGCCTTATTTGACTTTGCATGCCAGCTTCCTGTATTCTTTGAACAGTTCTCTTCATCCAGCAAGCCAAAGCTATTATGCTTACTAATAAAGCCAATTAGATTCCAATGATCTCCACAATGGATCTCTATTTAACATACCAGTTGCAGAAGGTGACCACCCTAGTTGTGTTTCCCACCAAGGGTATGTCTACACTACTGGATTATTCTGATTTTACAGAAACTGCTTTTTGGAAACAGATTGTATAAAGTCGAGGGCACACGGCCACACTAAGCACATTAATTTGGCGGTGTGCATCCGTATACCGAGGCTAGTGTCGACTTCCGGAGCATTGCACTGTGGGTAGCTATCCCAAAGCTATCCCATAGTTCCCGCAGTCTCCCCCGCCCATTGGAATTCTGGGTTGGGATCCCAATGCCTGATGGAACCAAAAATTTGTCATGAGTGGTTATGGGTAAATGTTGTCAGTCAATTCTCCCTCCGTGAAAGCAACGGCAGACAATCATTTTGCGCTCTTTTCCCTGGATTGCCCAGGCAGATGCCATAGCATGGCAACCATGGAGCCCATTCAACCTTTTTTCACTGTCACTATATGTCTACTGGATGTTGTTAACAGACGCGGTACTGCAGTGCTACACAGCAGCATCCCCTTGCCGTTGCAAGTTAATAAAGATGGTTACCAGCTCTACTGTACCATCTGCTGCTTTGCAAGTTGACAAAGATGGTTACCAGTCATACTGTACCATCTGCTACTGTCATGGGTGCTCCTGGCCAGCCTCCGTGAGGTTGGTCGGGAGCACATGGACAAAAATGGGAATGACTCCACAGGTCTTTCTCTTCTTTAAGTTTTGTCTAATGGAGAGTCAGTCCTGCCTAGAATATCAGGCAAGCCTACTAGAGAATCAGAGAGGCAAACGGTCGTTCCGGGTCAGAGTCCCAGACATCCTGCAGAAATGATGAGCTGCATGCCATTCTAGGGGGTGCCCCTGTAACAACGCCACTCGTTGCTTCCCTCCTCTCTCACCCCTCCTGGGCTACTGTGGCAGTTATCCCCTCATTTTTGTGATGAAGTGATAAAGAATGCATGCATAAGAAACAACACTGACTTTATTGCCTTTGCAAGCAGAGATCAAAGGGAGGAGGGGAGGGCGATTGGCTTACAGCAAAGTAGAGTGAAACACCATTCTGCACTTCCTCAGCCTATAGCTGAAAATGGGAATCTGTGACAAGCACTAGGACAGAAGCACAGGCAGGAGTGAATCTCCATTTGTGTGTGGGCCTTTGGTTGACACTGGTAAAATACAAAATGTCCCAGGATATGTATTATTGGGGGACAGTTCTAAATGGCAGCTTAATTTTTTTATTTGCAGCAAAATGTAGAGGTCTAAGCATCTGATTGTGAGCCCTGGTAGCAAGGGGTAGGCGCGACCGCTTGGTGCTGCTGACTGAGGAGAACAGCCTGAGGCAGAAGCCTCAAGCTGGCATGATATTCCAGGCAGGACTGAATCTCCATTAGACAAAACTTAAAGAAGACAATGACAGGGAGTCATTCCCATTTTTGCCCAGGCGACAGTGGCCAACCTCACTGAGACCAGCCAGGAGCATTCACGGGACAACGATGATGGATACCAGTCATACTGTACCGTCTGCCATCTGGAAGGGAAAGGAAGGGAAGGGGATGCTGCTGTGTAGCGCTGCAGCACTACGTCTGCCAGCAGCATCCAGTAGACATACGGCAACATTGAAAAAAGGCGAGAAATGATTTTTTCCCTTTACTTTCACAGGGGGATGGGGGGGCTGACGATATACCCTGAACCACCCGTGATAATGTTTTTTACCCTTCAGGCTTTGGGAGCTCAGCCAAGAATTCAAATGGTTCTCAGAGAGTGCGGGAACTGTGGGATAGCTAGAGTCCTCAGTCGCCCCTCCCTCCGTGAGCATCCATTTCATTCTTTGGCTTTCTGGTACGCTTGTCTCAGCTCCTTAAGTTTCACGCAGCACTGTGTTGAGTCCCTGTTGTGGCCTCTGTCCATCATGGCCTTGGAGATTTTTTTCAAATGTTTTGGCATTTCGTCTTTTGGAATGGAGTTCTGAGAGAACAGATTCATCTCCCCATACAGAGATCAGCTTCAGTATCTCCCATACAGTCCATGCTGGAGCTCTTTTTTGATTCTGGGACCGCATGGTCACCTGTGCTGATCAGCTCTCCATGCTGGGCAAACAGGAAATGAAATTCAAAAGTTCACAGGGCTTTTCCTGTCTACCTGGCCAGTGCATCCGAGTTCCGATTGCTGTCCAGAGCGATCACAACGGTGCGCAGTGGGATAGCTCCCGGAGGCCAAAGCTGTCAAATTGCGGTCACACAAACCCTAATTTGAAATGGCAGTACCTATTTCAGCACTACTCCCCTTGTCGGGGAGGAGTACAGATATCAATATTAAGAGCCCTTTATATCGAAGTAAAGAGCTTCATTGTGTGGATGGGTGCAAGGTTAATTCGATTTAACGCTGCTAAATTCGAGATATACTCGCAGTGTAGACCAGGCCTAAGAGCGATGTCTGCATCTGCAATAGTTTTCAGTACATGAGTGATTTCTGGATTATCATGTTGTACTTCAATATGTAATTGTTCTCCTGTCTGTGCAATATATTGTAAATATGAATATACATACATATTTACATAGGATGGAGTAACAATTTTCTTATCATGGTGATATTCATGCCTTAGGTTGCAGGCATTACATTGTGATTTAAACTTCAAGTAATTTAAAATCCATACAGGTACACAGTATTCAAAATCACAACTTTTAATCTTTGTAATATTGCAAAAACATCTTTTAACTAAATAAGTCATAAAATACAATTCCTTATTGTCCACTACTACCATTGGACAATGACTCCTAACACAAACATACCCCCCTTCCTGCACATACAACAGCTGATTTCTATTCAGTGAATATATTAAACACAAGTCTTTGATTCCTTTGTCTTTAATACAGAAACATTCATCTCTTTCTTGTAAATGTTGATCCTCACACACACATCCCAAATTTTCATGGGCTACTCACTGAAACATGTCACTGGTTTTCCATTGTTGGTTTTCTTTATATGCCCAGGAATGATGATCAGTGGAATACATGACCAATTTTTTATTAGCTGGATTCCCACAGGTACCACTGGATATACCATATATACTCATTCATAAGCCAAATATTTTTTGGTGAAAAAGTGACGCATCACAGATGAGGGGTCGGCTTATAAACGAGTCAACACTAAAATCTGATGATTTTACTCTATGGAATCATTGAATTAAATATCTAATATGTTGTTGTTTTGTTTACCTGGAGAGTTTGCAGGCATGGAGCCCCTCAGCTCCATGGCCGGTGCAAGGAAGTTTCACGCCCTAGGCAAAACTGCTACCTTGCATCCCTCACCCCCCAAAGCCCTGCGGCAGCTCAACCCTGAGGCACCACCCCCGCAGCAGCTCCCCCTTCCCCCGGGAGCCCTCCAGCACCTCCCCGCCTCAGCTCACCTCTGCTCCAGAAGCCCTGTTGTCGCGCCCATCACCAGGCTCGTGCCACGTGCACTAAGCAGAGCTGCAGAGCTCTGCCCAGCCACCGGTGCCACTGCCGGCAATGAGAAGAATCGCATGGGATGGAGTGGCCACTGCACTGGGAGGGAGAGGGAGTGTGAGCCCCCGGCAGGCAGCCCAGGGGTTCCCCTGGGTCAGCGCGCCACCAGCAGCCCAAACCCTAGGCTGCTAGCAGCTCTCTGACCCAGGGGAACCCCTGGGCTGGCTGCCGGGGTGAGGCACTGACCCAGGGCAACCCCTGGGCTGCCTTCTGGCGGCGGTGCGCTGACCCACGGGAACCCCTGGGATGCCTGCTGGTGGCTCAGACTCCCTCTCCCTCCCAGCGCAGCAGCCACTGAAAGGCTTTAAAAATAAAGTGGGGTGCACCACTTTTTGGTGCCCCCAAATGTTGGCGCCCTAGGCAACTGCCTAGTTGGCTTAAATGGTAGCACCAGTCCTGCTCAGCTCCCATTGGCTGGGAACGGTGAACCGCAGCCACAGGGAGCTGAGGGGCTCCATGCCTGCAGATGCTCCAAGTAAACAAAACGTCCCAACCTGCCAGCAGATTACCCTAGTGGGCCGAGAGCCAAAGTTTGCCAATCACTGAAATATAGGGTCGGCTTATGAAAGAGTCATACAGTTTTTGCTATTTTTACCTAACCATCTTGGGGGTTGGCTTGTAAATGAACGGGCTAATGAACAAGCATATACAGTATATTAGTAGTTAGACTGGGGTGTATAGATACTACATATGCTTGTAGAACCATTTGATATTTATTTAGGGTAAAATTTATCAATTTCCACCATGCCATTAATTGTTTTTTCCCTTCTGTAACTTTTTCCCACAACTTTTTTATTTCCAAAGGCAAATTTCCTTGCATACTTTCCTGAATTATTTGAATGACCAATTGCTGACATTTCCTGGGCCTATGTACAGGCTAATGCTGAGGACACATTTTCTTGTATTGCTTCCACAGTCCCTGCTAAAAGTAACAAATCCTTTTCACCTTGCTGTTGCCAAACTGGCAGTATTTTAGAGAATAATTGTTGCCCCATTCCTAATTTTTACAAGGATGCACTGATGGTCTTTCCCAAGTCTTGTATGTGATGTAACATAACTTAAGTTTGTTTGCCATTACTTTTATGTTAGAAGCCTCCGTTCTTCCAACTCCTAATCCAGTTTTACCCAAAGCAGTTTTCAATACACTCTTTGGGAGCCTTTTCTTTAGGCTACTCACCCTTCCTGGCTGCCTTATAGTAATCAGGGAAGGTGTTGCAATGGCTTTCCTTTTCTTATCTCCAATTTTATACCACACCCAGGTGCATTCAGTTGGGTTTACATGCTAGAAGTTGATTAAGACTTGCCAATTATTGCTGATTTTTTTTCAGTAACCAATGTTTTCACATACCCTTTTTTCCCTTGGTAATTTCACTTTGTGCTTCAAATTTTTTATGTCCATCCTTCCATTCCCACCAACAGATAAACCTTGTACCCCATGCATATTTTGTCTTTAAATGTGCCTTTACTACCTGTGGATGTTTCCCTGTTAACAGACTGGCCTTCCTTGACCTCCACCCTTCTGCAACATTTGTATTTGTAAATACAGTTTAAATGTTTATGAATCCTTTTTAGTCTAATGCAGTATCTTTTTTTTAAAACACAGTATGCAACAATGCTAGCAACAAGACAAGACAAACAACACAAAACATAAAACACAAAAGACAATCGTCGCGACAGCAGATCTGTGGTATTCTGGGTTGCTCTTCAGTTGGCGCCAGCTTTTCCTGAAGTTCTGAAAGACAAAAAGAACATTTTCCTGCCTCCTTGGTGGAGAGGGGCAGTTTATTGTTAAAAAAACTCCTTTCTTTTACGAATATCCTTGCTGATTGCAGGCAAAACAGAAGAATTACCCCCATACTTTCCTGTGTTTTTGTTCAGGCCAGGTTTCAATGGCTTCTACCTTTTAAGGATTTATAATGAATTATCCCACTGTTCAGTCATTACATTCATGAGGTGGTGTATCTCAGTTTCCCTTTCCATACAGCAGATCAACTTTGTAATAGATTCTTTGCTGTGCTAAGCTTTAAGTTTATTCACTGGTAATAGCTGAGAAGCATTATTACTATAAAGCTTTTTTAATATGAGGTGTGTTTCCAATTACCATTTCTAGCAGGCTTAAATGTTTTTTTCCCAAAAAAAATCATATAAATTATACATTGTTACAGGTTACTTATTAACATTAAATTTATCCCACTGTTTAATATTAAATAATAACATTAACATCAAGTCTATTACAAGTGGATGCTTATAAGTATCACATTGTACCATGCCTTTTATTTAGGCAATTTGTCTCTGAGGCCAGTGTGTTCAATATCTTCTTGAAATCTTTGCATAGGCTTTAATTTAATTATATCCGTGGGGTTTTGGTGAATTAAAGAGGTAGGGGTGTCGTGCATATGGGCAGACCCCTTTTGTACCTGTCTTCAGATTTCGGCACTGTGCATACACACACACAAATTTTTTTTTCCTACTTAGGGTTAACTTGTCCTTCTTATTCTGAGGTTTGACTTGTTTTCCCACCTCTCTTTCCTGGAGGGTCATAACTGAGGGCACGTCTACACTGGCAAAGTTACCATGCCGGCAGTTACAGTGCTGCTCAGAGAGTGCCGAAAGAAAACCGCTATTGTGTATTCACACTGACAGCTGCCTGTGCAATAGCGGGTTTACACTTGCTGCACTTGCAGCACTATTTGGAGAGGTGCACTCTGGCTAGCTATCCCACAGAGCACCTCTTTCTCTTTTGCCACTAAGACTTGTGGGAAGGCAGAAGAGGTTGCTGGGTATCTTGGGTCCTGTCCCAATGCCCCATGATGCATTGCTTAGCATCCCAGCAATCCTTGTGCTTCCTTCCGCATTGGCACCATATGTCAAGGGTTTGTGTACTGCACACCCTGCCCTGCCTCTTTCTGGCTGCAGAAATGGATCCCGAGCTGTTGACAAGAATGCTGTTTGCACTGACCAACACATCACGAGTGGCAGTGGAGTTATTCCTTAAACTACAAAGGCAAGAGGAGTGCAACATTGATCTCACCACATGCAGTAGCTATGATGTCAGAAAGCTTTTGGCATTCACAGAGGTGCTGACCACAGTGAAACACCGCTTTTGGACTCGGGAAAAAAGCACTGAGTGGTGGGATCACATCATGATGCATGTCTGGAATGACAAGCAGTGGCTGCAGATCTTTCACATGAGGAAAGCTACATTCATGGGACTGTGTGATGAGCTCGCACCAGCCCTGTGGTGCAAGGGCACGAGAATGAGAACTGCCCTGTTGCTGGAGAAGTGCATGGCAATTGCACTGTGGAAGCTGCCTACTCCAGACTGCTACTGATCGGTCGCTAACCAGTTCAGAGTGGGAAAAGCGACTGTTGGAGTCGTGTTGATGCAAGTGTGCAGGGCCATTAATTGCATCCTGCTCCGAAAGATCATGACTCTGGGCAACGTGCATGAGATTGTAGATGGTTTTGCACAAATGGGGTTCCTTAACTGCAGAGGGATGATAGATGGCATGCACATTCCAATTCTGTAACCAGACCATCTAGCCACCGAGTACATTAAGTGCAAGGGGTATTTCTCAATGGTTCGCCAGGCATTTGTGGATCACTGTGGGCGTTTCACAGATATTAATGCAGGCTGGTCCAGAAAGGTGCATGACACATGCATCTTTTGGAACACTGGCCTGTTCAAGAAGCTGCAAGCAGGGACTTTCTTCCCAGACCAGAAGATCACGGTTGAAGGGTTAAAATCTATGTGCATTTTATATAACAACCTGATATATGGATTGTGCCAGCTCTTTCTCAGACCCGAAGTCCAGAGTTTGGTCTGGAGACCGGAGGCCTAGCAAATAGTGATTAGTTAAGAGAAAGCTGGGGTAAACAGATAATCTTGTGTTTGCTAAAATAGGCCTGGTCAGCAAATTCTCAGGTGTTGAAGCTAAGAACTAAATAATTGTGTCTTATTCAGAGTTGCAAACTGAACAAAAGATCCTTGTTCCTATTGTGTCAATCTCTTCTGTAGGGAACGTTCTTCCCACAGATCCAACCTTGAGTTTATGAAAAGTTGGCACGTCAGTATAAGATATGGCATCCTTCCACCTCCCTTCCCAGGGACCAATGCCTGCCTTAAGACATAAAGGAGACAATCTGTATTGTCATATACTTTCACTGTTTCTTTGCTTTAACTCCTAGGAATGTACCTGTCAAGGTTCCTTCTCCACTCTGGACTTTAGAGTATAGATATGAGGACCTGCATGTGAACGCCTAAACTGAATTACCAGCTTAGATTTGGTTTTGCTGCCACCACTCCCAAATACTAACTCCCTTCCCTGGATAGTCTTGAGAGAGTTCTTCACCAAGTTCCTGGTGAACTCAGATCCAATCCCTTGGATCTTAACACAAGGAGAATTTAACCATCCCTCCTCCTTTCCCCCACCAATTCCTGATGAGTCCAGATCCAATCCCCTTGGATCTTAAAACAAGGAAAAATCAATCAGGTTCTTAAAAAGAAGGCTTTTAATTAAAGAAAGAAAGGTAAAAATCATCTCTGTAAAATCAGGATGGAAAATAACTTTACAGGTTAATCAGATTCATAGAGCCCAGAGGAACCCCCTCTAGCCTTAGGTTCAAAGTTACAGCAAACAGAGGTAAATCCTCTTAGCAAAAAAGAACATTTACAAGTTGAGAAAACAAAGATAAAACTAACACACCTTGATTGGCTGTTACTTACAAGTTTGAAATATGAGAGACTTGTTCAGAAAGTTTTGGAGTGCATGGATTGATGTCTGGTCCCTCTTAGTCCCAAGGGCAAACAATCCCCAAAACAAAGAGCACACAAACAGAAGCCTTCCTCCCACCAAGATTTGAAAATATCTTGCCCCTTATTGGTGCTTTCGGTCAGGTGTCAGCCAGGTTACCTGAGCTTCTTAACCCTTTACAGATAAAAGGATTTTAGTGTCTCTGGCCAGGAGGGATTTTATAGCATTGTACACAGGAGGGTTGTTTCCTTCCCTTTATAGTTATGACAGTACCTGTTGGACAATCAAAGGAGTTGCTCCATTCCTATCGACCCCACATCAGAATTCAACATATATATTTTATACTAATAACATTTTATCAAAGTATTGATTAAATGTTAACTTGCTAACTTGAGACCATGGGCGGAGACATTATGTAACATTTTAACCATTGGCTAATGTGCTATCTTGTCTTGCTGCAAAACCTATCCCGGGGTGTGGAACTGCCTGCCCCGTCACTTTCCCCTGCTCATGGAAAATCTATATATTCTATTGTAATCAATTGATTGACAGTGTCTCTGAGCCTAATAAGCAAGGTGACATACCGCCAGCGCTGTGTGTAATAAACTCCTATGCTTGACCTCTACATGGTGTGGATTTATATCCTTCAACTGTAGGGGAAGTCGAAATGCCCATTGTGATCCTGGGAGACCCTGCCTACCCCTTAATGCCGTGGTTCATGAAGCCATACATGGGCAACTTGACAGCAGTAAGGAGTGGTTCAACAACAGGCTGAGTCAGTGCAGAAGGACTGCGGATTGTGCATTCGGACGTTTAAAAGCCTGATGATGATGCCTGTATAGGAAGCTGGACATGACCGATGACAATATTCCTATGCTTATAGCTGCGTGCTGTACACTCCATAATATTTGTGAAGGGAAGGGTAAAAGCTTCACTCAGGGCTGGACTGCAGAGGCTGAGCACCTAGAGGCTGAGTTTGAACAGCCGGAGACCAGAGCTATTAGAAGGGCACAGCGTGGGGCCATAAGGATCAGGGATGCTTTGAGGCAGCAATATGAAGCTGAAAGCCAGTAATATTTGTTGCTATGCTCAGGATTGCAGTGCTTGTAATGCTAGGAGGTGATTGGTGCACATGATGCAAGAAGGGGCCTTAACATAATTATATGTTGCTTTGCTGGGCTCTTTTCGCTTTCACTTAATAGAATAAAAGATTGCTTCCAAACAAGCACTATTCTTTTACTGAAAGACAACAACCAGAAGAGAGACTCAAATGAAAAAATTCATGAGCAGGGAGGGGGATGAGGGAATGGAAGGATGGGAGAATGGAAGGTCTCAAGAGGAGGAGGGGTCCCAGGATGGCTACAGATTTGTGTATGTCCAGGGATCGTACCCAACCTTCTCCATTGGAGTATGGTGCAGTGGGTGTTGTACTTCAGCAGAACCAAACTGCAGATGGATGGGTGTTGAGTTAAATGGGTACTGGGAGTCCACACTGCTGGACTATGAGGAGCAGGGCTGTCCTTACTCATATGCAAAGTACGCAGCTGTGTAGGGCACCAGGAAATTTGGGGCACCAAATTTCCTGGGGCCCTACGCAGCTGTGTGCTGCTCCAGCCCCTGCACCATGGCTCCTGCCCCTGTTCTGCCCCAGCCTCGGCCTCAGTCCACCCCTTCCCCATGGCCTCCACCCTGCTCCACCCCACCCCCACCTTTTCCCGCACCTGCTATGCCCCACCCCTGCTCCACCCCAGCCCCACCCCCACTCCCCTGAGGACTGCAGCAGGGTCAGGCCTGTGCTCACCAGTAGTGGGAAGTGCAACAACCCGGCCCCAGCCACACTGCCAGTGAGTGTTGGTGGGGCGGTTCCCACCTTGGAGGTCTGGGGTCCCACACACACACCCTGTGAGGGGAAGAGGGCTGTGTAGGGCCCTAGAATAGCTAGGGAAAGCCCTGGTGAGGAGGGAGGAGTGGAATGCAGCGGGAAGAGAGTGGAGCCAGGAGGTTGATAAGAGTGTGTTGGCGGTGTGTGTGTGTGTGTGGGGGGGGCGCATGGGAAAGAGTTTTGCAACAGCGGCTGCAGGGGAGGGTGGGCGTGGAGCTGCTCAGTTTGAAGAGCTAGTATCTCCTGGAGCGTGTCTGCTTGGTGCTCCTTAAGTGTTTAGAGCCGCTTCAAGGCTTCTTTCTGGTGTGCTGCGTTCTCCTTTCATTCCCTCTTCTTGCTGTTCCGCCACTCCTTCAATTCCTTTTTCTCGGCGGCAGAGTGCATCAGAGCTGGACTTTGCATAGAAGAGAGAAGTGGGTCTCCACCCTCAAGAGAAAGTCTATTTAAACCCTTGGGAGACCGCTCCATTTGGTCATCAGCTGGCTAAAGAGATGGCCTCTCCACCCCCAAGGATACCTGAAAGAGACTGGAACAAAGGATAGTAACTACAGGGGGTGTAAGTGATTGCTGGACCCAGACTAGAAGACTAGTCTGTAAAAGGAAGCTTACTGGAATTCCTCTAAGGGTGAGGTTTTCATGTGTATTCAGTATTCTTACCGTATTAGACTCAGATCTGAGTGTTTTATTTTATTTTGCTTGGTAATTCACTTTGTTCTGTCTGTTACTACTTGGAACCACTTAAATCCTACTTTCTGTATCTAATAAAATCACTTTTTACTTATTAATTAACCCAGAGTATGTATTAATACTGGGGGGGGGGGGCAAACAGCTGTGCATATCTCTATTTCAGTGTTATAGAGGGTGAACAATTTATGAGTTTACCCTGTATAAGCTTTATGCAGTGTAAAATGGATTTATTTGGGGTTTGGACCCCACTGGGAGTTGGGCTTCTGAGTGTTAAAGACAGGAATACTTCTCCAGTTGTTTTCAGCTAAGTCTGCTGCTTTGGGGCATGTGGTTCAGATCCTGGGTCTGTGTTGGAGCAGATTGGAGTGTCTGGCTCAACAAGACAGGGTGCTGGAGTCCCAAGCTGGCAGGGAAAGCAGGGGCAGAAGTAGTCTTGGCATATCAGTTGGCAGTCCCAAGGGGGTTTCTGTGATCCAACACGGCTGGCAGGTATGAACTCTGGAGAAAGATGGAGTGGGCTAGGCAAAATTCCAACAGTAGGAGGGCGTCCTGGAAGAGAGGAGATGAGCGGGCTCCGCCTTGCTAGTTTATATAAAGCATAGTCATAGTTTTGTCCATCAATACTGCTATGCAGTGGCCCTGCAAGTGAGCCAGAAAAGCTTGGCAAGCGAGGAGGATTGCCCTGAGTTCTTTGATGTTGATATGTAGAGCCAGTTCCTCTACTTACTATAGGCCCTGAGTTGCCAGACTTCCCAGATGCACTCCCTAGCCCAACACGGACTCGTTTGTGACTAAGGTCAGGGAGGGCTGGAGTGGGCGAAAAGGAACCCTGGTGCCTACCATGCAGGGGTTGAGCCACCATCGTAGAGAATCAAGGGTGTGCAAAGGGATGGTCAGCACTGTATCTAGTTTGTTGTGGCCTGGGCAATATACAAGCGCGAGCCACACTAGCAAGGGCCTGAGTCATAACCTGGCATGTTGAACCACGTAAGTGCAGGATGCCATACGGCCTAACAGCCTGAGACACTGCCTCGTCGTGGTGGTAGGGAAGCTGCAAAGGTTGCTGATTATCTGCGAGAGGGCCAGGTGACGCGTCTCTGGTAGGAACACTTTCGCTTGAGTCGCATCCAGAACAGCTCTGATTAACTCTATCCTTTGAGTTGGGATGAGTACTGTTTTGCTGACATAAAGTATGATACCTAATTGATTGAATGTGTCTCTGACTAACTGCACCTGTGATTCCACCTGCTGATAGGATCGGCCCCAGAAAATCCAGTTGTCCAGATAAGGGTAGACATGCACATGGTGGTGGCGGAGAAAGGCTGCTACAACCACCATGCACTTGGTGAAGACGCGAGGCACTGTGCAAAGCCCAAATGGGAGGGCCGTGAACTAGTAATGCATGTTGTTCACCAAGAAGCGGAGAACCATCTGTGAGCCAGCGTGATAGATATGTGAAAATAAGCATCCTTCATATTGAGGGTGGTGTACCAGTCTCCTGGGTCTAGGGAAGGGATGATTGTGCTTAGCCATTTAGCCTCCCTTGACTTGGGTGCAGGGGCCTGCTGACCTTGCCTCTCTTTTTCATTCACCGCCTCCACCACAAGAGAGCATGAGGGAGGATGGGTGTAGAGATACTCATATCTCTCTATTTCCCCATGTTAAGTATCCTCACAACTTTTTGTCAACTGTCTGAAATGGGCCATCTTGATTATCACTACAAAAGGTTTTTTTCTCCTGCTGATAATAGCTCATCTTAACTAATTAGCCTCTTAGAGTTGGTATGGCAACTTCCACCTTTTCATGTTCTCTGTATGTATATCTTCTTACTATGTGTTCCATTCTATGCATCTGATGAAGTGGGCTGTAGCCCATGAAAGCTTATGTTCAAATAAATATGTTAGTCTCTAAGGTGCCAAAAGCACTCCTGTTCTTTTTGCAGATACAGACTAACATGGCTGCTACTCTGAAACCTGTCGTATCCCTTAGTGGGAATAAAGTATTTACGTTCACAACCCCCTTGGCCACAGGTGGGGATGGAGGCAGGTGTTTGACAAATGGTTTTGGCATTGGACTGAATAGTTTTTATAATGGGTAAGGCTACCCTAGAGGGACCCTCTGGTGCCAGGATATCCAACATTGGGTCCTCCAGTTCAACCACTTCCTCCACCTGAAGATTCATATTCAGGGCTACTCGGAGGAGGAGTTCCTGCAGAACCCTGTAATCCACGGGTGGCAGCCCATATGTTGATGTCTCTGCCAACACTTCATCAGGGGACGATGAGGCGGAAGCCACTGGTAGGTCCAGTTCCATGATGGCCTCTTGATCCTCAGGGACCGGGTCCTCATGGGCACCAGGTGTAGTCTTGAGAGGTGAACATGGTGCTGGGTCAGTGTTTTGTGGAGGGTCCTGGGGTGGGCGGCTCAGAGTTGTCTCTGGGAGGCGAGATCCTGAACATTGTGGTGGTGGTATACCAGGAGGGGCGCCCTGGGCCTGATGGTACAATAGGGGTCCAGAACTGCCATTGAGGCAGCCATTGGGGTGCCAAAGCATCCTGCCTTAGGCGCCATGGCCCTGATCTGGGCACCTCAGATGCTCCCAATGTCCTGCCTGAGCAGAGGGAGGGTGACCTTGAGTGGGACAGCCAAGGGGGAGTGGTGCGAGACTGCACCAGAGAAACATCCTCCTCTGATGGGCGAGATGTGTGCTGTGAAGCATAGCAGAGCCCCAATGTCGATCAGTGCCGCAATGTAGGATGGTGCCGCTGCGGGAAGTGATGGTGGGATGTGGAGCGGTGCTGTGAAGTAGAGCAGTGCCATGACATAGAGCCATGCCAAGGTGAGGAACGGTGCTGCAATGAAGAGCGGTGTCGCGATGTAGAGTGGTACCGCAATCGAGGGGGTGCTGAAGTGGGAAGAGGTGCTGCAACAAGTGTGGTGCCACGAGCGGTGCCTTGAGTGGGAGCTGTGCCACATTGGGGAGCGGTGCTGCGATGAAGAGTGGTGCCATGATGTAGAGTGGTGCCGCAGCATGGAGAGGTGCCAGTCCATCAAGTGACGCCTGGAAGGTGAGTGGCGTCCCGGCTGAGGCCAGTGTTGAGAGTGGTGCCGCGAGGCCACCGAGCAGGACCTGGACCTCGAGTGGGACCATGACTTATCCGATGACGACCACCTCAAACGTCAGCAGCTCCAAGGGTTGGGGCTATGGGACCACTGCTGGAAGTCGGACCGGTGCCACGAGTCAGACCAGAGCGGGGCATACTCGGAGCAGCGTCAGGACTCCAAATAGTTCGGAGATCCAGGTCAGGGGGCAGACAGACCCAACATGGCAGGCTTGCCTCTAGACTGTGCCATCCTCCGGGGAGTGGATGCTTATCCCTCACAGTGGGAGACTTAGGTGCCACCATCTCTATGAGCCCCCTAGCGGCTTCAAAGGTGTCTAGAGTGGAAGGTATCATAACTTCCCCCACATATAGCCGCAGTGATTCCAGGAGAGTAGGGCTTCCTAGAGAGACAGGGGCCCAGGATGGCTGTGCGCAGCTCGAGGATCTGCCGGCCCTAGGCCTGTCCCCTGCACTGTCCCATTCTGGTGGTGCAGTAGCCATAGCAACCTGCTGGGGGATTTCCCTTTGGCCTGTTTCTTGTGGGCAGCCATGGAATGGGAGCAGTGCTGGGGTGAATGCTACTGGGGGCCAGGGGACCAGTGGCTCCTGGGTTGGCATGCCAAGTCCTTTCTTATCGCAGGAGGAGCACTCTGCACCGAGGCGCTTGGGGCCGGGTCCTGCTGTGTAAAGAGAGCTGACTCCAGGAGAAGTTGCTTCAGGCGTATGTCACTCTCCTTCCTGGTGCAAGGCTTGAAAGCCTTGCAGATCTTGCACTTGTCCGAATTGTGGGCTTCTCCCAGACACTGGAGGCAGGAGTCATGGGGGTCCCTGTGGACATAGGCTTAGTGCAGGAACTACAGGGTTTGAAGCCCTGAGATGGCATTCCCTGGGGCCCTGCAGAGCACGTGTGGAGGGGGAGCCCCCCCCCGACCCACTAAGTAGCGAGACTACAATTAACAGCTAACTAAGAACTATTAACTAACAATGGGTATCTATATACAGAGATTAACAGAAGAGGTAGGGATTAGTGGGACACTTGCAAGCAAGAGACCACTGTTCCAACAACCGTCACTGGAGGTAAGAAGAAACTGAAGCAGGGTCAGGCCAGTAGGGTTGTATATAGAGCACCACACTGGAGCCACTCCAGGAGCCTCCCCAGCAGGCCCAATGGGTAGCTGCTAGGGAAAAGTTTCTGACAGCCATGCACGCGGCACGCACACACACCTAACTGGAATTGATATGAGCAAGAACTCAAAGAACTCTCTTAATTTAGGCACCCACCCTTAACCCGTTCCTAGGGCTCAGGACATAACCTTACACTTGATGGGTTTGTAGGATCTTTTACCAGTGAAAACGCCTCACACAGTATAACCTTAAGAGAAAGTTACTCACCCTGCAGTAACTGAGGTTCTTCGAGATGTGTGTCCCTGTGGGTGCTTCACTCCAGGTGATGGTGCGTCCCAGCGCCGTTGATCAGAGACCTTCGGTAGCAGTGCCTGGCTAGGAGGCACATGCTCAGCTGCTGTCTTGTGGTCTCATAGTCTGCCTGAGTGTGCGCATCCCGAGCCCCCCTCAGTTCCTTCTCTACCTTGGAGAGGTCAGAGTAGTACTCCAAAGTAGAGGGGAAGAGGGCGGGGAGTGGAGCACCCACACAGGGACACACATCTTGAAGAACCTCAGTTACTGCAAGGTGAGTAACTTTCTCTTCTTCTTTGAGTGCTGTCCCTGTGGGTGCTCCACTCCAGGTGCATGTGAAGCAGTACCCACTATGGCTGGTGGGACTTTGGAGTTGCGGCAGTGAGCACTGTAGACAGTACTGTATGGCCTACTATGGTGTCTGCCATGGTATCCTGCGTGATAGCATGGTGTTTGGTAAATGTGTGTTCGGATGACCACATGGCTGCCTTAAATATCAGGAATAGGTACATTATGGAGGAAGGCAATGGATGTTGACGTGGCTTGAGTAAAATAAGTTCTGATGCCTTCAGGTGGTTGTGCATTCTGAATGTGGTAACAGGCTCTGATGCAGTCAGAGATCCACTTGGAAAGGCGTTTAGAAATGGCTGCACCCTTTGATTCCTCGGTAGTGGAGACAAATAAATTGTGAGGAAAAGTATGATCCCGTGTCTGCAGAGATGGGCCATGACTACAGCTAGGGTCTTGGAGAATACTCTCGGTGCTGTGGAGAGTCTGAAAGGGAGTACTCTGTATTGGAAATGGTCGTGACTGATTGTGAACCGTAGGAAGCGTCTGTGGGCTGGATGAATGGATATATGAAAATAGGCGTCCTGTAGGTCAAGGGCTGTGAACCAGTCACCTTGTTCCAGCACAGATATTATTGTGCCTAGTATGACCATCTTGAATTCCTGTACCCTTATGAATGTGTTCAGTCGGCATAGGTCTAGTATAGGCCTCCATCCCCCAGTCTTTTTCTGAGTCAGAAAGTAGTGGGAGTAGAACCCTTTCCCTCAATGTTGTGTCAGCACAGGTTCCACTGCACCTAGTTGTAGAAGATGAGCCACTTCTACACAAAGTAGGTGCTCGTGAAAGGGGTCTCTGAAGGGGGATGGGGAAAAGGAAAGGGCAGACAGGTGGGATATGAAAGGGATGGAGTAACCAGACTGAACTATTTCCAGGACCCAATGGTCCTGTGTAATCTGCTGCCAGGCATGGTGGAAAATCTGAAGTGGCCAAACGGGCAAGTAGATGGTGGAGTTGTCATAAACAGATAGCTAAGGGTTAATGTCTCTTTCACCTGAAGCACCTGACCAGAGGACCAATCAGGAAACTGGATTTTTTCAACTTTGGGTGGAGGGAATTGAGTGTCTGTGTCTTTGTTTTCTGCCTGCCTGCTTTCTCTGAGCTTTGGAGAAGTAGTTCTACTTTCTAGTCTTCTGTTTCTAAGTGTAAGGACAAAGAGATCAGATAGTAAGTTATATGGTTTCTTTTCTTTGGTATTTGCATGAATATAAGTGCTGGAGTGCTTTGATTTGTATTCTTTTTGAATAAGGCTGTTTATTCAATATTCTTTTAAGCAATTGACCCTGTGTTGTATCATCTTAATACAGAGAGAACATTTGTACTTATTTTTCTTTCTTTTTATATAAAGCTTTCTTTTAAGACCTGTTGGAGTTTTTCTTTACTTCAGGGAAATTGAGTCTGTACTCACCAGGGAATAGGTGGGAGGAAGAAATCAAGGGGAGATTTGTGTGTTGGATCGCTAGCCTGATTTTGCATTCCCTCTGGGGGAATAGGAAAGTACTTTTTGTTTCCAGGATTGGGAACGGAGAGGGGGAGTCCCTCTGTGTAGTTTCACAGAGCTTGTGTCGGTGTATCTCTCCAGGAGCACCTGGAGGGGGGAAGGGAAAAAGGATTATTTCCCTTGGTTGTGAGACTCAAGGGATTTGGGTCTTGGGGTCCCCAGGGAAGGTTTTTCAGAGGGACCAGAGTGCCCCAAAACACTCTAATTTTTTGGGTGGTGGCAGCAGGTACCAGGTCCAAGCTGGTAACTAAGCTTGGAGGTTTTCATGCTAACCCCCATATTTTGGACGCTAAGGTCCAAATCTGGGACTAAAGTTATTACATGAGTGGCAGCTGGTGGGATATAGACAGAATCCAGAAGCCAGTAGGAATATTATATTTTTCTTTTCTCTGCTAAGGGCTTTTTAGCAGAGAGAGAAGCAGTTGGTTTTAAAAGGGAACCAAAGAGAATTTTTTTTTCTGCTCTCTCTGGCAGTTTGTGGCTTGCATGTTAAGGGTCTTTTGTCATGCAATAGCCCTCCCATTAGGAGGCAAGTACCAGCACTTATATGCATGCAAATAAAGTGGTTTTTCTGGTTTCCCTTCATTGAACATTAGCTAGAGAGAGAAAAGGAAAAAAGCACTGTTGCTAGGCAGACTTCAGGAGGCAACAGAGAACCTGCAGTTCAGAAGATAAACACCGGAGGGCACCCCAACACAAGAAAACAGGAATCATGACTTCTAAGGCAAAAATTGAGGCTGAAGAGCAATTCAGAGAAGCTGAACACAGGCGAGAGATGGAAAAACACAAACAGGAACTGGAAATAAAACAAAAAGAGATGGAGATGAAAGAAAAGGAAGAAAGCATGAAACTGGCAGCCTTCCAAAGAGAACAGGCAGCCCAAGAGGCAGCACACAAAAGAAAACTAGAAGAAGAAGAGGTGGCCCACCACCGAGAAATGGAAAAGCACCGCCGAGAAATGGAAAAGCACCAAAAAGAAATGGAAAAACAACAAAAAGAAATGGAAAAACAACAAAAAGAGAATGAAGAGAAGGATAAACAGAGAAAACATGAACTGGAGTTGGCAAAAGCTGGGCTGCCTGTGCCAGCCAACCCTAACAACCCGGCGCCAATTATTGCTCCACAGCACAGGAAATTTCCCACCTACAAGGCAGGTGATGACACCGAGGCCTTCTTGGAAAATTTTGAAAGAGCCTGTCTTGGGTACAACATCCCCGAAGACCAGTACATGGTAGAATTGAGGTCACAGCTCAGTGGACCTTTAGCAGAGGTGGCAGCTGAAATGCCTAAGCACCAAATGAATGACTATAAACTTTTTCAAACCAAGGCCAGATACAGGATGGGGATAACCCCAGATCATGCCCGTCGGCACTCCAGAACCCAAAAGTGGAAACCCGAGGTGTCATTTCCCAAACACGCCTACTACATTGCAAAAAACTATGAGGCCTGGATAACAGGAAACAACATTCAAACCTTGGAAGAACTAAACCTCCTCATACAAATGGAACAGTTCTTGGATGGTGTTCCGGAAGACATCACACGGTACATACAAGATGGAAATCCCAAAGATATCGCTGAGGCGGGGGAGATTGGAGCCAAATGGATGGAACTGGCAGAAAGCAAGAAAGCTACTGTCAAGGGGAACGACTACCCCAGGGGGCACACAGACCATAAACCCTACAACCGAGGACAGCCAAAGACCCCACATACCACCCAAGTAAAGCCACAGATACCCTACCCTTCAACCTCACCAGTCTCCAGTAACTCACCTCGGCCCACTGACCCATCAGATGGAAGATGCTTTAAGTGTAATGAACTGGGACATATCAAGGCCAAGTGTCCCAAGAACACCATGCGAGTGCAATTCATTACACCACCATCACACCAAAGATCCCCAGGCCCGGATGCCTCTCAAATACCCTTGGAGCGAAGGGAAAATTTGAGAGTGGGCGGAAAGAAGGTTACTGCGTGGAGAGACACGGGGGCACAAGTGTCAGCTATCCACCAATCCTTCGTTGACCCCAAATTCATCAACCCAAAGGCCAAAGTTACAATTTACCCCTTCATGTCACAAGCTGTAGACTTGCCTACAGCTCAACTGCCTGTCCAGTACAAAGGCTGGTCAGGAATGTGGACTTTTGCAGTCTATGACAATTATCCTATCCCCATGCTACTGGGGGAAGACTTGGCCAACCAGGTGAGGCGGGCCAAGAGAGTGGGAATGGTTACACGTAGCCAAACCAGGCAAGCTTCCAGACCCATTCCTGTTCCTGAACCGTCCACAGAGGCCCCGTCTGTGTTACCAGAGACCCAGACAGAGGTAGTGGACCCAGATTCCATGCCTACCACTGAAACAGCCACAGCATCTCCAGTCCCAGGCCCGGAACTGGAACAGCAACCAGCACCAGCAAGTGCAACCCCATCTTCAAACTCAACGCCAGAGGGCGCCAGCGAGCCAAAACTGGCAGAAGCAACAGACAGCCATACCCAAAAGGCTCAGCCGGAGCCTGAAATACCCTCAGGTGCACCAGCGGAGAGCGGTTCACCAGCAACGGAAACAACCCCATCACCTACATCGCTTCCAGAGGGACCAAGCCCAAGTCCACAGTCTGAGGAAGAACTGGTGACCCCAGACTCAAGGGAACAGTTCCAGACTGAGCAGGAAGCGGATGACAGCCTTCAGAAAGCTTGGGCGGCGGCACGGAGCACCCCACCGCCTCTCAGCTCTTCTAATCGATCCCGGTTTGTTATAGACCAAGGACTTTTATACAAGGAAATTCTTTCTGGTGGACACCGGGAAGAATGGCAGCCGCAAAAACAGTTGGTGGTTCCAACTAAGTACCGGGAGAAGCTCTTAAGCTTAGCCCATGATCATCCCAGTGGCCATGCTGGGGTGAACAGAACCAAGGACCGGTTGGGGAAGTCCTTCCACTGGGAGGGGATGGGCAAGGATGTTGCCAAGTATGTCCGGTCTTGTGAGGTATGCCAAAGAGTGGGAAAGCCTCAAGACCAGGTCAAGGCCCCTCTCCAGCCACTCCCCATAATTGAGGTCCCATTTCAGCGAGTAGCTGTGGATATTCTGGGCCCTTTCCCAAAAAAGACGCCCAGAGGAAAGCAGTACGTACTGACTTTAGTGGACTTTGCTACCCGATGGCCAGAAGCAGTAGCTCTAGGCAACACCAGGGCTAACACTGTCTGCCTGGCCTTAACAGACATCTTTGCCAGGGTAGGTTGGCCCTGCGACATCCTTACAGATTCAGGGTCTAATTTCCTGGCAGGGACCATGGAAAAACTGTGGGAAACTCATGGGGTGAATCACTTGGTTGCCACCCCATACCACCATCAAACCAATGGCCTGGTGGAAAGGTTCAATGGAACTTTGGGGGCCATGATACGAAAATTCATCAACGAATTCTCCAATAATTGGGACCTAGTGTTGCAGCAGTTGCTGTTTGCCTACAGGGCTGTACCACATCCCAGTTTAGGGTTTTCACCATTTGAACTTGTGTATGGTCACGAGGTTAAGGGGCCATTACAGTTGGTGAAGCAGCAATGGGAGGGGTTTACGCCTTCTCCAGGAACTAACATTCTGGACTTTGTAAGCAACCTACAAAGCACCCTCCGACACTCTTTAGCCCTTGCTAAAGAGAACCTAAAGGATGCTCAAGAAGAGCAAAAGGCCTGGTATGACAGACATGCCAGAGATCGGTCCTTCAAGGTAGGAGACCAGGTTATGGTCTTGAAGGCGCAACAGGCCCATAAGATGGAAGCATCATGGGAAGGGCCATTCACGGTCCAAGAGCGCCTGGGAGCTGTAAACTACCTCATAGCATTTCCCAATTCCTCACTAAAGCCTAAAGTGTACCATGTTAATTCTCTCAAGCCTTTCTATTCCAGAGACTTACAGGTTTGTCAGTTTACAGTCCAGGGAGAGGACGCTGAGTGGCCTGACGGTGTCTACTACGACGGGAAAAAAGACGGTGGCGTGGAAGAGGTGAACCTCTAAACCACCCTGGAACGTCTGCAGCGGCAACAAATCAAGGAGCTGTGCACTAGCTTCGCCCCATTGTTCTCAGCCACCCCAGGACGGACTGAACGGGCATACCACTCCATTGATACAGGTAATGCTCACCCAATCAGAACCCCACCCTACCGGGTGTCTCCTCATGCCCAAGCTGCTATAGAACGGGAGATCCAAAACATGCTACAGATGGGTATAATCCGCTCATCTACCAGTGCATGGGCATCTCCAGTGGTTCTGGTACCCAAACCAGATGGGGAAATACGCTTTTGCGTGGACTACCGTAAGCTAAATGCTGTAACTCGTCCGGACAACTATCCAATGCCACGTACCGATGAGCTATTGGAAAAGTTGGGACGTGCCCAGTTCATCTCTACAATAGACTTAACCAAGGGGTACTGGCAAGTACCGCTAAATGAACCGGCCAAGGAGAGGTCAGCATTCGTCACCCATGCGGGGGTGTATGAATTCAATGTCCTTCCTTTCGGCCTTCGAAATGCACCCGCCACCTTCCAGAGGCTGGTAGATGGTCTACTAGCTGGACTGGGAGAATTTGCAGTTGCCTACCTCGATGATGTGGCCATTTTTTCGGACTCCTGGCCCGAACACCTACTACACCTGGAAAAGGTCTTTGAGCGCATCAGGCAGGCAGGACTAACTGTTAAGGCCAAAAAGTGTCAAATAGGCCAAAACAGAGTGACTTACCTGGGGCACCAGGTGGGTCGAGGAACCATAAACCCCCTACAGGCCAAGGTGGATGCTATCCAAAAGTGGCCTGTCCCACGGTCCAAGAAGCAGGTCCAATCCTTCTTAGGCTTGGCCGGATACTACAGGTGATTTGTACCCCACTACAGCCAAATCGCTGCCCCACTGACCGACCTGACCAAAAAGACCCAGCCAAATGCAGTTAAGTGGACTGATGAGTGTCAAAAGGCCTTTACCCAACTTAAGGCAACGCTCATGTCTGACCCTGTGCTCAGGGCCCCGGATTTTGACAAGCCATTCCTAGTAACCACCGATGCATCTGAGCGTGGTATAGGAGCAGTGCTCATGCAGGAAGCAACAGATCACAACTTCCATCCTGTCGTGTTTCTCAGCAAGAAACTGTCTGAGAGGGAAAGTCACTGGTCAGTCAGTGAAAAGGAATGCTATGCCATTGTGTACGCCCTGGAAAAGCTACGCCCATATGTTTGGGGACGGCGGTTCCAACTACAAACTGACCATGCTGCACTAAAGTGGCTTCATACTGCCAAGGGGAACAACAAGAAACTTCTTCGTTGGAGTTTAGCTCTCCAAGATTTTGATTTTGAAATTCAACACATCACAGGAGCTTCTAACAAAGTAGCTGATGCACTCTCCCGTGAGAGTTTCCCAGAATTCAGTAGTTAAAAAGTTTTCTTAAAATGTAGAAGTCTGTTAGTTATATACTTAGTAGTATATGTAAAGGTGCATGTGTTGTATTAATCTGTTTATTTTCAAGTTCTAGAAGGAAATCGCTGCCAGTGAGCTTCCCCACTGTCTGCAATTTGGGGGGGCGTGTCATAAACAGATAGCTAAGGGTTAATGTCTCTTTCACCTGAAGCACCTGACCAGAGGACCAATCAGGAAACTGGATTTTTTCAACTTTGGGTGGAGGGAATTGAGTGTCTGTGTCTTTGTTTTCTGCCTGCCTGCTTTCTCTGAGCTTTGGAGAAGTAGTTCTACTTTCTAGTCTTCTGTTTCTAAGTGTAAGGACAAAGAGATCAGATAGTAAGTTATATGGTTTCTTTTCTTTGGTATTTGCATGAATATAAGTGCTGGAGTGCTTTGATTTGTATTCTTTTTGAATAAGGCTGTTTATTCAATATTCTTTTAAGCAATTGACCCTGTGTTGTATCATCTTAATACAGAGAGAACATTTGTACTTATTTTTCTTTCTTTTTATATAAAGCTTTCTTTTAAGACCTGTTGGAGTTTTTCTTTACTTCAGGGAAATTGAGTCTGTACTCACCAGGGAATTGGTGGGAGGAAGAAATCAAGGGGAGATTTGTGTGTTGGATCGCTAGCCTGATTTTGCATTCCCTCTGGGGGAATAGGAAAGTACTTTTTGTTTCCAGGATTGGGAACGGAGAGGGGGAGTCCCTCTGTGTAGTTTCACAGAGCTTGTGTCGGTGTATCTCTCCAGGAGCACCTGGAGGGGGGAAGGGAAAAAGGATTATTTCCCTTGGTTGTGAGACTCAAGGGATTTGGGTCTTGGGGTCCCCAGGGAAGGTTTTTCAGAGGGACCAGAGTGCCCCAAAACACTCTAATTTTTTGGGTGGTGGCAGCAGGTACCAGGTCCAAGCTGGTAACTAAGCTTGGAGGTTTTCATGCTAACCCCCATATTTTGGACGCTAAGGTCCAAATCTGGGACTAAAGTTATTACAGGAGTCAAGGGGTGGTCGTGCAGACCCTCAATCAACACTTCAAAATTGTTGTTTATTTCCCAATGGGTGGGAGATAGCTGTTTGCGCTTGGTTTTGTCTGCGCCTAGGAGGTCTAGCGCAATTCCTGGGTATATCATATGGTCTGTTCTGAGGCTGGTGATACTGTTGGGTGCCTGGCCTCTGGTAAGGTTGATACCGTTGTCTCTTGGGAAGGGATGGGTGCATAGGATCGCTCTAGAGTCTTTCATGGTGTGAAGGACTTCGTCGGTTTTCTTGGACAAGAGTTTGTCTTTATCAAAGGGGAGGTCCTCCACTTTGGTCTGCAGGTCTTTGGGGATGCCGGATGCAGAGAGCTGGGAAGATCTGCACATAACCACTGCAGTTGCAAGCAGCTGTATCCACCATGTCCAGAGATGCTTGTAGGGCCATTCTGGAGACTTAAAGTCTGCTCTCCTGTCCTCTGGAATATGGGAGGTAAAATCAAAGAGTTTATTGTAGTTATCAAAGTCGTAGCTTACAAGTAGGATAGAATAATTTGCAATTCTGAATTGCAGAGTGAAGGAGGTATAAACTTGCAGCCCAAGGTGTTTGAGGTCCTTGTCTTGTGGGGTGGGTCAGTACTGTGGCTGTTTCGTCCTGTGAGTCGCTGCAGAGAATTTGGTTATGGATGGGAGAATAAGAAGTCTACATCCTTAGCAGGAACATAATATTTATGTTCAGCCTTTTTGCAAGTTGGTAAGATAGAGGGTCTGCCAGAGAGTGTCAGCTGGTTCTAGGAGTGATTCATTTATGGGAAGCACGATCTTTGAGGGTGCAGAGGGTTGAAGGATTTTGAGGAGTTTGTGTTGTGTCTCCTGGACCTCCTCTAAAGGGATATCTTGGCTGAGTGCCACCCTCTTGAAAAGTTCTTGGAACTGTTTGAAGTCAACCACATTCTGTGGAGGCGGAGGCATGAGGACTCCATCTGGAGCTGATGGAGTGTTAGGAGTCGGCAAATCAGGATAGGTCCATAGCCCACCTCTTCAGAGAGGAGTTCAGGCACTCTAGAAGTAGACAGAGCTGGAGATAGAGGTGGAGAAGGAGTTTGTGGTCTGATGGAAGAAGCATGAGGGCAAGTGGCAGTAGGAGCTGGCCAAGGGTACCAATGAGGCCAAGGCATCAGATAAGAAAAGTTAGGTGCTGCCCACAGGGGAGCACAGTAGGGAAACTGAGGCTGGTGGTTGTGAGCCGTGATCTGAGGTGTAAAAGGTTCTGATGGAAGAGGAGAGGCAGGTGGGGAAAACTCCGTCAGCTGCTGCATATCAGGCTCACTGTCAGTAAAGGTAGCCAGGTCAGGTGGGGAGAGTGGCTGGTCAAAGAGTGAGCACTGTGTGTCCAGGAGTGGAGAGTTAGGCTCAGGTGCCACTGAAAGGTCTTCCTGACTTAGGAACTGTTTTTGCTTTTCCCTGGGCTCTGACTCTGCTGCACGCGATTGGTGCTCAGAGGTGTGCACAGACTTTTGTTTGGCTTTTCCTGGTGCCTAGAGTCTCTTGTAGGAGCATAGGCACCAACTCCATGGGTGCTCTGGGGCTGGAGCACCTACAGGGAAAAATTGGTGGGTGCAGAGCACCCACCAGCAGCTCCCCGCTCCAACTCACTTCTGCCCCTTCTCTGCCTCCTCCCCTGAGCGCACCACCATGTCTCGCTTCTCCCCCATCCCTCCCAGTGCTTGTGCCGTGAAACAGCTGTTTTGCATGGCAAGCCTAGGAGGGAGGAGGGAGAATGCGGCACACTTGGGGGAGGAGGCGGGGCCAGGGTAGTGGTTTGGGGAGGGGTCCAAAAGGGGAAGGGAGTGGCAGAGTTGGGGTGGGGACTTTGGGGCAGGTGTGGAGTTGGGGCGGAGTCAGGGCAGGGCAGTTGCAAGCACCCACCGGCGCCAAAAAAAGTTGGCACCTGTATGCAGGAGGTCCACTGATGCTATCTGAGTGGCAGGCAGGCTCAGTGCCGACATTCTTTTTGGCACTGGGATAGAGCACGCGTCAGCACCAGGTCTATTTTCGGTGCCGAAGGGACCGGTCCTGAGGAGACCTTCCTGGCACAGGAAGTTGGGTCCCTGCCTCTATGCTCCTTGGGAGCCATGGTTGAGGTGCTGCGACAGTTGGAGGCACCTGCCTTCAGCACTGTCAGTACTGAGGGTAAGGATCTTGCAGGAGACCCTTTACACTTGTGAAAGTCTCTGCTTGGAGACAGTTGGGCTTCTTGCCTCTTCGCTTGAGAGGGTGAAGCCGCGCTCCCAATTGGTTTGGACCTGGCCAGGGAGCGTAAGGAAGAGGGTTTGACATTTCCCGTCTCCAGAGGTGGCTGCAGGGATTTCCTCATGAAAAGCATTTTCAGCCGCAGTTCCCTGTCATAACGAGCCCTGGCTTTGAGGCTCGTGCAATGGACACACTTGGCAGGGACGTGTGTCTTGCCGAGGCACTTCATACAACGTGAGTGTCCATAGGACCTTGGCATAGAGTCCTGAGAGGAAGCACATTTCTTGAATCTCGAAGCCCCTGGCATTATTGTACTAGGAATGCTGGGGAAGAGTGTCTCCGCAGGAGACAAGCTTGAGGAAAAAAAGTTTTATTTATTTATTTATTTTTAAACTAAGTAACTATTCTAAGGGACGGGGAAACAACTGGGATGTTACTATTTCTATATTCTTTGTAATTGTTTCCTTCAGAGTCCAGGGAAGAGAAGCAGCACTTCCCCAAATCCTGTCTTCAGCCAAGGCCGGTTGAGAAGGAACCGATGGGGGTGCACTCAGGCAGATTCTAATGAGGCCACAAGACAGCAGCTGAGCACGTGTCCTGGCCAGGCACTGCTACCGAAGATCTCCGATCAACGGCGCAGGGACGTACCATCACCTGGAGTGGAGCACTCACAGGGACAGCACTCGAAGAAGAACCTCTGTTTATTAATGATTACCGAAACAGAATACGCACACTACGCAGAGACCGATTAATTTTTGTGGGCCCAGTGCCAAATATATTTGTGGGCCCCCACTGGAGAAATAGGGCATATGATGGTGGGGGGAGCGGTCAGTAGAGCGAGGGGCCGGTTGGGGGGACCACTCAGCCCAGCACAAGGGCACCATTTACAATCCCACAACTGCTAGATGCGCACTGTCCCGCCCAGCCCTGCACTGCCAGCATGCCCCTTCCACACTGCTCCCCTGCCCAGCACCCCACCCTTATGCCCAGCACCCCCTCGCCCACAGACTTCCCACACAGGTCCCTATGCCCAGCGCCCCCTCACCCACAGACTTCCTGCACAGATCCCTATGCCCAGCACCCCCTCACCCACAGACTTCTCGCACAGATCCCTGTGCCCAGTGCCCCCTCATCCACAGACTTCCCGCACAAATCCCTATGCCCAGCGCTCCCTCACCCAGAGACTTCCCACACAAATCCCTATGCCCAGCACCCCCTCGCCCACAGACTTCCCGCACAGATCCCTATGTCCGGTGCCTCCTCACCCAGAGACCTATGCCCAGTGTCCCCTCACCCAGAGACCTCCCCCACAGATCCCTATGTCAAATGCCCCCAGACCCTCTATGCCAAGCACTCCCTGCCCAGAGACCCCTTCCGCTGACCTCCCACCACAACTGCACAGCACACCCTCTGCCCAGCTACCCCACCCATAGATCCCCTACTGCCCAGCACCCCCTTCGCAGTCACAACATCACAGTTGCATAGTGCCCCATATTCCTGAGGGAATTCTGCATCAAATTCGGTGCATAATACACCTCTACCCCGATATAACACGACCCAATATAAGGCAGGTTCACATACAAGGCGGTAAAGCTCTGACACGCTGCTCTGAGCAGCCTGTTAAGGGTGCCGGGGCCAGGCCGGGGCCAAGGGTTTCAATAAGGGGCAGAGGGTCTCGGGGCGGTCAGGAGCTCCCCCTCCACCAGGGTCTGGGAGGCAAGAGCTGTGGGAGGGCACTTTGGGGGGCCCTGCAGTCCCAGAGTGGCCTGGGAGATTAGTGGGGGCCAGGAGCAGCCTGCTCTGCTTCCCTCACCCTGGCCTCAGCCGTGTCACTCAGGGGAGGGGGTCTGGGGGAAGGGATCCCCCCCCCGCAATCACCAGCAGCGGGGGAAACAGAGCAGCCCGGCCCCAGCCCGCTCCACTCCACCAGCTCCCAGCCACAGCACTCAGCTTCCCACAGCAGGTGACTTTGGGGGGATCCTTTCCCCAGCCACTCCACACTCACCTGCGGCGGGAAGCGGAGCAGCCCAGCCTCAGCCAGCTCCACTCCGCCAACTCCCAGAAGTGATGCTCCACTTCCCGCCAGGCAGGTGAGTGCAGGATCTTTCCCCACCCATCCCCAGCGACACGGCTGGGGCTGGGGCAAGGCAAGCAGAGTGGGCTGGGGCCGCCACAGGTGAGTACAGGGCGGCATCCTTTCCCCAACCTCCCCGCACTCACCGACGGCGGGAAGCAGAGTGCTGTGGCTGGGAGGTGGCGGAGTGGAGCAAGCTGGAGCCGGGCTGCTCCGCTTCCTGCCCCTGCCTGTGAGTGCCTGTCGGGCAGGGAGGTGGATAGGGATCAGAGCAGTCAGTGGACATGGGGGTGGGGTTCTGGGGGTGATTAGGGATGGGGGTCTCTGGAGGGAGTGGTCAGGGAACAAGGAACGGGGTGAAGGGCAAAGCAAGTTTGATATAACGAGGTCTCACCTATAACGCGGTGAGTTTTTTTGTCTCCCGAGGACCGTGTTATATCGGGGCAGAGGTGTATTTTAAAATTCTGCAATTTTTTTTTACAATAAATAAATGTGTGTAAGCAGGGTCAGGATAAGCTCTACCCTGACATCTGGTGGAAAGAATGTCAGGGAGTGTATTTGCATAGGCACGCCTACCCTATCCCAGACTGCTGAGCTGTGGGACTGCTTGGTGACAAATGACTCACCCTCAGTTGGGTGGTACTTGCTAGACAAGGGACATAGGTTCCAAAACCCCAGTGAATTGAGAGAGGCTGGGGATAGGTATCTGTACCTGGTAGTGTGGTCTCCTTGTGGAGCCAGAAGCACCAGTTGCACCCCCTCCTCTCTCCACTGTGGAATGTCAGAGTTGATTTTTTTATTCCCTCAAGAATCTAAATACAGGTTACTGAGCTGAATTCACTTTGGGCTAATAGTGCACTAGCACTGAGGCTCCCCCACTAAGAGCTGAGATCGCTAAGAGTGGAAATCACTAAAGAGCTGAAATGACTGAGCTGAGAGCACTGAGCATTGTGCTAACTAGTGGGGGAGCCTGAAGATATACTGTGGAACAGAGCAGCTGGTGGAGTGGAGCAGTTGCAGGGACGGCTGGAGCGGATCATGGGACAGCTGGTGGCAGCAGCGCAGCTGGCAGAGCGGAGTAGCTGTGGGACGGGTGGAGCGGCCCACAGAGCGAGCGGAGCCGAGCAGTTTGCAGAGCAGCTCATGGAGCAGAGCAGCTGGTGGAGCGGAGCAGTTTCTGAGGACGGCTGGAGGAGCAGAGTGGAGCGGCTGGTAAAGCGGAGCAGTTCGTGGAGAAGGCAGAAGCAGAACCCACGGAGAGGCAGGGCAGTTGGCCCCGGACCACGTAAGGTGCCCCTTTCTACCCAGGCTGGGGGGAGGGACCTCTACAGATAAACTCTCGAACTCTGGGGTGGCATTGACCAGAGACTTTTGGGTTGTTGGACTTTGGGGTGATTGGACTTAAAACCCTAAAGGGAAAAAGGACAGTGCCAAACTTACTTGGAGGTGGGTTTTTTTTTGTTTATGGTTTGTGTTATAACCCTGTTTGTGGTGTTTCTCCAGTGGGATGCCGCATTGATTCCTTCCTTTATTAAAAGGATTTTGCTACACTCAGACTCCGTGCTTGCGAGAGGGGAAGTATTGCCTCCTAGAGGCGCCCAGGGGGGTGTGGTATATGAGTGTCCCAGGTCACTGGGTGGGGGTTCGAGCCGGTTATGCATTGTGTTACTGAAACGGAACCCCTGGATACTGAACCCGGCCCTTGTTGCTGCCAACTCAGAGGGGCAGAAGGGTTACATGTGCAAGCTCCATTATGGCAGTGGGGAGCGCAGGCCACTGGCTGCATGGAGATGGGAGAATATCCTGCAGCCTCCCCTGCCCCCCTGGGACAGGAACTTGGCAGTGAGTCTGCACCTGACCCTGACACAGCACAAGAGCCGTGCTTGCCACAGAAACACCCTGGGGCCCTGCCCCTTTTGCACCAGGCACATCAGATGTGGGCAGGGAGGCTCAGCCTGGCAGCAGGATCCAAGTGCAGAGGGACTTAATGTGGGGGAAATCCAGATGGGCGTAAGAGGGTTCTGTGTGGAGCAGTCTGGGTGAGGGTAGCTCAGTGGGGGATCTGGATGCACAGGGTGGTTCCAGATGCAGGGGCAATGGGTGTCTGAAGGGGGGACAAAGTGAAAGTGGTTGGAGATCAGTGGGGGAGGGGGAGTTGGGTGCAGGGGTGGTGGGATTCATTTGGGTAAGGGTCCAGGTGTAGGTGGTTGGGGCTCAGTGGGGAGGGTATCTGGGGGGCTTATTGGGGTGGTACAGATGCAGGGGAGGTGGGGCTTGTCAGGGTTCAAGGGCCTGCTTAACAGGGGAGCTCCAGCTGCTGCCAAGGGGATCTGCATGCTATGCCCCTGCTTCCCCTATCCCCTTCTCTTCCCCATCCCATGCCCCTTCCCCACTGCTCCATCTCCTCCCCATCCAACCCCTTTCTTTCTCCACTGTCTCTTCCCCTCTGCCCCTGCTTCCCCCATCCCATGCCCCCTCCTCACCGCTCCATCTCCTCCCCATCCCATCCCCTTCCTTCCCCCCTGCCCCTGCTTCTCCTGTCCCTTTCTCTTCCCGATCCCATGCCCCTTCCCCAATGCTCCATCTCCCCAGGCTTGGGGGACAGGGGGAAACCGCCCCCCAGCATTCACTGGTGGAGCGGAGCGGGCTGGGGCCGGGTCTCTCTGCTTCCTGACATTGCAGCTTCCAGTGATTGCAGGGTGGGCCTGACCCCGCACTTATGGGGCAGTGGGAAGTGGAGTGACCTGGCCCAGGCCCACTCCACTCTGCTCCCCTGGCTCCCAGACTTGAGACTGGGGGACACGAGGGAACTGCCCCCCAGCACTCACCAGTTGTGCAGAACAGTCAGGGGCTGGGTTTCTCCACTTCTCACTGCCCTGGTGAGTGCAGAATGTGCTCAACCCTGCTGTAGTCACCCAGGACATTGCTCAGGGGAAGGGGCGGAGTGAGGGCGGGGCTAGAGCGGGCAGGGCCAGCGCTACCATTTAGGCAGCCTAGGCAATCGCCTAGGGCACCAGGATTATTGAAGGGGCGGCATTTTGCCGTGGGGGCGGCAGGCGGCTCCGGTGGAGCTGCCGCAGTCGTGCCTGCAGAGGGTCCATTGGTCCGCAGCTCCAGTGGAGCTGCCGCAGTCATGCCAGCGGATGGTTGGCTGCTCCCACGGCTTCGGTGGCCCTCCCGCAGGCATGCCTGCAGCAGCTCCACCAGAGCCACGGACCAACAGACCCTCCCCACAGGAATGCGTGCGGCAGCTCCACCAGAGCCACAGGATCAGCGCGGGGCGGGGGCGGCGAAATGGCCATGCGCCCAGGGCGCGAGAAACCCTGGTGCCGGTCCTGAGAGCGGGGCAGATTGAACTTCTCTTGATGGCAGTCAAGATCAGGTCATCTGGGAGACTCCAGCTTCTGCTCTGCAGAGTGTGGTTGGCATGGTGTTGAGGTCTGGCAGCTCTGATCTAGGGGCTATGTCCTGGAGTTGTTTTCCAAGAAGTTCCTTTTGGACCCGTTTATATAGTGAAACTTGAATCCTCCTTAGCTATATCTTAACCAATCATTTTACTAAAATATTTCTAACCAATCCTAACATATTGTAAAACAATTCTTTAACCAATCATTCCACACCACCTTGATTTACACCTAGCAAAATTAGTTATGCAACAGACAGAAACTATCAAAGAAAGAGACAGAGACCATACAGATAAACAATAGAGGAGTGGGGACCATAAATGCAAAACAATAGAGGTATAGATTTTACAATCACAGCTATTGATAAGTGATTTCTTGCTAGACAGGATGCTATTAAAAAAAGTTTTCTTTAACCATCTTAAGATCCATTTCTTTATCTGGTGGCGGTGGGTACTGTTAGGCCAGGATCACCTTCTTAACAGCTGGATGTTACATTGTTTTAATAAAACAGGAGTACTTGTGGCACCTTAGAGACTAAAAAATTTATTTGAGCATAAGCTTTCATGGGCTACAGCCTACTTCATCGGATGCTGTAGACCACAAAAGCTTATGCTCAAATAAATTTTAGTCTCTAAGGTGCCACAAGTACTCCTGTTCTTTTTGCGGATACAGACTAACACGGCTGCTACTCTGAAATCTTTCATTGTTTTAATGTAATTTAGTTGGAATGTGAAGATGTGACTTTCTCCTTCTTGGCCAATGGCTGCTGGCTGCTGCTGTCCTAATACGGCTGCAGACAAAAGTCTTATCTTGACCCCTGCCCAGGGCCATCCCTAGACATCTTGGTGCTCTAGGCAGCCCCCTCATGGGAGGGGCTGTGTGGGGCCCCAGCCTCCACAGGGCGAGGGGCTGGCCCCAGGCATCTGCAGGGGGGCAGGATCAGACTTGGGGGTCAGGGGGGAACCACCCCCCAGCACTAACTGGTAGCGTGGAGTAGGCTTGGGCCAGGTCGCTCCACTTACTGCTGCCAGTAAGTGCAGGCCTGGCCCTGCTGCAGTCCTCAGGAGAGTGCGGGGCGGGGATGGGGCAGAGCAGGGGCAGGAAGAGGCGGGGCGGAGCAGGGGCTGGAGCAGCTGCATAGGGCACCAGGAAATTTAGTGCCCCAAAGTTACTGGTGCCCTACACAGCTGTGTACTTTGCGTATGGGTAGGGATGGCCCTGCCCCTACCTGCATCCAGTCTGTCTTAAACAGATAAGAAAAGTTAATAGCACAGAAGTACTTTATATCTCTTTGACTGTAAAGGGTTATCAAGAACAGTGAGCCTGGCTGTCACCTGACCAGAGGACCAATCAGAGGACAGGAGACTTTCAAATTTTGAGGGAGGGAAGTTTTTGTGCTGTGCTGTTAGTTTTTGGTTGTTGTTCACTCTGGGGGCTCAGAGGGACCAGACGTGCAACCAGATTTCTCTCCAATCTCCCTGATACCGGTTCTTATAGATTCAAAATAGTGAGTACTAGGTAGATAAAGCGAGTTAGGCTTATGTTTGTTTTCTTTATTTGCAAATGTGTATTTGGCTGGGAGGAGTTCAAATGTGTATTTGGCTGAAAAGCTTCTAATTTGTACTTGTATACTTAGGCTGGGAGGGTGTTCCCAGTGTCTATAGCTGAAAGACCCTGTACCTATTCCATTTTTTTAAATTTAAAAAGATAATTTTTACTGTTTTTTCTTTCTTTAATTAAAAGCTTTTCTTGTTTAGGAACCTGATTGTTTTTTTATTCTGGTGAGACCCCAGGGAACTGGGTCTGGATTCACCAGGGAATTGGTGGGGAGAAAGGAGGGAAGAGGGAGAGAGAGGCTGATTTCTCTCTGTGCCAGGATTACTTTCTCTCAGGAAGAGTCTGGGAGGGGGAAAGAGAAGGAGGGAGGAAGGTGAATTGTCCTCTCTGTTTTTGATTCAAGGAGTTTGAATCACACAGTGATCTTCCAGGGTAACCCAGGGAGGGGAAGCCTGGGAGAGGCAACGGTGAAGGAAAGGATTTACTTTCCTTGTGTTAAGATCCAGAGGGTCTGGGTCTTGGGGGTCCCTGGGCTAGGTTTTGGGGGGACCAGAGTGTATCAGGCACTGGAATTCCTGGTTGGTGGCAGCACTACAGGTTCTAAGCTGGTAATTGAGCTTAGAGGAATTCATGCTGGTACCCCATCTTTTGGATGCTAAGGTTCAGAGTGGGGAATTATACCATGACACAGTCCTTCCCCCAAACAGTGGTTGCTACTCTGTGCTGGGCTCATCTGTTAGTCCTGGCTGGGCTGGGGATGGATGAGGAATGCCAAGCCAGACCCACCCCCAGAAACCTCCCCCAGCTCCACGTACACACACACCCTGTTTCCTTCCTGCCCTCATCATTCCTCAGTCACGAGGAGAGGGGTCACTATATAGGGAGGTGCTCCCCCATCCACCCAACCCCCATGCATCCGGACCCCCGCCATACCCAGACCCTACACCGGGCCCCTCTCCCCCTACACCCAGACCATCCCCCTGCATCCAGACCCCCAGCCAAACCCCACCCCCTGCACCCAGACCCAGACCACCCCCTGCTGCACTTCCCCACACTTGAACCCCCACCTTGACAAGCCCCACACCTTATGCATCTGGAACAGCCCACAAGCTCCCTTCACACACACACACACACACACACACACACACACACACACTCTCTCTCTCTCTCTCTCTCTCTCTCTCTCTCTCTCTCTTCCCCCCTCCTCCACTGAAGGAAGCAACAGCCCTTTGCTTCCAGATAGCTGGACAAAGAGTTTCCCTTTCTTTACTTCTGACTATCTAATGAACTAGTTTTAAGCAAAATCACTACCTTAGTAAGATATAAAATCCTTTGTTATGCCTGAAATCTTTGGAAACATATTTTTCAAAGTATCAGAGGGGTAGCCATGTTAGTCTGGATCTGTAAAAAGCAACAGAGTCCTGTGGCACCTTTAAGACTAACAGATATATTGAAGCATAAGCTTTCATGGGTGAATACCCATTTCATCAGACACATGTTGCATCTGACGAAGTGGGTATTCACTCACGAAAGCTTATGCTCCAATACATCTGTTAGTCTTAAAGGTGCCGCAGGACTCTCTGGTATTTTTAAAGGTGGTGAAATTTCATAAACGTGTATTGTTATGGAGATCACACACAGTAAATTAGTGTTCCCTTTTTCTAAAAGCAATGAACATTATTCTGAACACACTAAACCTCTGTGACTGATTAATTTAAAATAAGGTCTGTTTCAGTGAGTTAAATATGTAGTAATCTGGAATGAGTACTTTATAAAATCAGCTTAGAAATACTGATTAAGAAAATGCAAAATAGAGAAGAGCTGCATAATGTATTCCATAATATTTAATGCTGTATTCAGCAAGACAGCTGACTCACCCTTACTACAAAGTTTTTGCAAATAAATGTCTGACAAACTTCAGGACATATTAAAAAACCTGTGATTTACATTCCCCCCCCAGGTTTAGTGCTTTTAATTAGGTTCCTTCTGCATGTCCATTCTGCGTAAGGGAGAGGGTACAGGGGTCTCTGCGGGGAACTGTGACTCTGCCACCATGAGGCAGGCTGGGCATCTTGTTTTTCTTTCTACCTTGTCCCCCCACCCCCGTCCCCACCAGGCTGCAAGCTCATGTGGCCGTCAGGCATAGGGGCATCAGTTTAATAATATTGCATAGGGCCCCATAAATCCTAAGGACAGCCCTGGGGGCACCAAAAAACAGTGCCCTGGCGTGGCAGGGAGGAGCCACCTTCCGGAGGCACCGGAGAGCCAGAGTGTTAGCTTGCGGGAGCGGTGAGCGCCAGCCATGGAGGAGACGATGCGGTGCAAGGAGGCAGGAGCCCTGCAAAGGCAGCACGGTGCTGCTAGCAGGGAGCAGCTGTGCCCCCTGCCCCTCCTGCCCAGGCTGTGGCCTGGCGCCCCCCTTGGGGGCTCCTGCAGATGAATGTGGGCAGAAGCCCCCATGCACCCCCCAGCTCTCCCCCCTCCACACGTGGGCTCTGTGGCTCCTGGGCATGTGAGCTGCCGCCAGGGTGCAGGACCCTGAGCCTGCTCCAGGAGGAGCAGTGGCTCACACTCCCGGGAGCTGCAGAACCCAAGTGTGGCGAGGGGAGGGCTCACGGGGGGGGGGGGGTGTGCACCATCCAAGGGATCTCAGGGGGTGGGAAGTGGGGAACCTGGTCTGGGGAGCAGGCCCTGAGCATGGCTGGCCCCTGGGGTCTATAAAGGCTTGTCGGGATTTGCCCCTCAATGAACCAATGTTGGGGGAGGGGGCGCAAGGTGGAAGTTTCGCCTAAGGCATAAAATATCCTTGCACCAGCCCTGCCCATGCCCAGAAAGCAGGACCCAGAGCCAGCTCCAGGCACCAGCCAAGCAAGCTCGTGCTTGGGGCAGCAGATTCCAAGGTGCGGCATTCCCTCTAATCCTTTTTTTTGCTTCGCCACTTCGGCGCCCCCCTCCCTCGCCGCAGGTTTTCTTCTTTTTGGTTCGCTGCTCCAGCCGACCTGTAGGTGGCAGCAGCACGGAGGAGGGGAGTGCCTTGCTGGGAGGGGTGCCAGGTCTGTAGCAAGCCCAGCAAGGCAGCCTGTGTCCTTCCCTGCCCACCAACCGGAGTGGCACGGAGCCCTCCTGGCAGGCGGCATGGTGAGCTCCCTGCTAAAGGAAGCCCTGGCCGCCCCCTTTCTCTCCCCCCACCCCCTGCTAGCTGGGGGGCACACTCTGCTGCCTGGGGCACGTCTGCGGGGCCAGGAGTTACCCTGCACCCACACTCCGGCCACCCCGCAGGTTTTTTTTTTTTTCCCTCCGCTTGGGGTGGCAAAAAAAGCCAGAGCCGGCCCTGGCAGGACCTGCCCCGCCCCCCCAACCCATACAGCTGGGAGCCTGGTTGCTCTCCCTGCTCTCATAGATAGCTGCCCTCTGTGAGCAGAGCCCTCCTTCCCATGTGAGTAACAGGGCACTTCCTCAGCCTCCAGGGACCAGGCTGAATCTCACGCCCCACAAATAGCTGAGTACCAGGGCGGACACCTTCACTAGCCAGTTTAGTATCTCCTGCTTCTTCTCTACCACAGCCCAAGGGCTCGGTTAGGTGTGGACCCAGGTGCCCAGCCTGTGCCATAACATCCCCACAGCTGGCCTTACATTTTACTCAGCCCCTTCCCCAACCCCCAGAATGTTTCCGCCCACTGCCTATGCCAAAACCTCCACTGGTGTAAAACTTGTGGGCAAATTGAGAGTTGGTGACCCAGTGAGCCAGACGGTCCACAGCTCTCGGGCAGAGCCTTGGAGCTGGCCACAGAAAGAACATTTGAGCTGGAGTCTCCATAAGCAGGGAGCCCCATGCTGTCGTCTTCACTCTTACCCTGGGTGCGATACTACACGATGCGTCCAATCCTGAGCCTGTCGATGTCAGTGACAAAAATACCACCAGTGCAGTAGCGGGCAGGCAGCCATTGCTTTGCAGACCCCTCCCCCCTTTGAGGTGTTAAAGTGAGGTCTGAGGGCAGGGGGGGGAAGGAAACAGAAACCAACCAACCATGGGCCCAAATCCTGACTGTTGCTGATGTCCTGTGCAACCTTCTGCAAGTCACTGCCCCTGGCTGTGTCACAGTTTCCCCATCTGTAACACAGGGTAATAAACTCACCTACCTTACATGGACGTTCTGAGACTGAATTAGCTCGTTTGCATGGCACTCTGACATCTAAAGTGCTAAATATTCCCATTTCAGTCATCGCAGGTGAGGGAATGACTCCGGGGAGGCACTTTGGTTATTAATTATATCGTTTTACTCTTCCTGGTGTCCCTTTTGGTGTGCTTCTCATCTCTCTGCTGGGATTTTACCAGCTGAATTCTAAAATCTTCAGCACCCCCAGTGTGTGGGGCCACCGTACCAGTCTCTATTCAAGCGCTAAAAGGGCGGGGGGGGGGGAGCTGAAACTTCCCAGGCAGTCTAGGGGATTTAGAGACATAACATCCAGTTACTGAAACATGTCCAAATCCCTCAGGCTGCCTTGCAGATCTCAGCACCAAGTTACTGAAGTGGATTCATGATCTCACACTCCCTTTCTGCTCAAGGCTGGTTCCCCATTAATGCAAAAACCCATCTCTCACCCTCCCAGGGCCTCCCAAAAGGGGTTGGCTCCAGAGTCCAGGGCCATTGTACTGACCTCATTCCCACATTCTTTGCCAGCACCCGCTGCCCCTTCTCCCTTTCCCATCTGTGATCCCCGATTGCAGGGTCATTATAATATCTTCAAGCCTGTCCCATTGCTTCCACTGCACAAGTGCTGCTCAGACTGCCGGGCTCACCTATCCTTTCAACCAAGCATCCCCTGAGATACTGCTGCCATCCTGGTGGGTGTATTAGTCACATAGTGAAAGGTTTCAGAGTAGCAGTCGTGTACGTCTGTATCCGCAAAAAGAACAGGAGGACTTGTGGCACCTTCGAGACTAACAAATTGCTCAAATAAATTTGTTCATCTCTAAGGTGCCACAAGTACTCCTAGCCACATACTGATATGATCACGCAGTTTTCCTTGTGACCATTGGGTGGGGCCAAGATCATGAAATGTGTCCTCAGCTCAACAGCTTCTTCTACATCCCAGCATTTGTGGGTCTGTGCCTAGACAGTAGGGTGATTGGTGCTAAATGTGGGGTACACGTACAAAGCATGGGCAGTAGGGTTTGGATACATCTTCACTGCAGAGCTAACTCAAGCTACTTATGTCTGAGTTGCTCTTCTCACATTAGACTAGGTGGAGCGAGAGCAGCCGTGCTGCAAAATACCATTTCAGCTGCCATGTTCACACTGGCCCTGTGGGTGGGGATGGCACACAGGCGGCTAAGGGCATGGCCCATGGTTCTTAGTACTGCAGTGAAGCTGAGCACTTGTATGATTTCTTTCCCAGTCAATCATGGGAGGACATGTCTGTCCCTGCTGGGCACACAGGGGAAAGGTAGGAAGGCTGGGCAGGTACGTACCCTGCTGCTGCCACATGAACAGTGCCATGTAGACACACCATTGCTGCAGCATGGCAGCAGCAGTTCTTCCTACACACTCAGTTGTCATGCAGACAGAAGGAATCCACACCCACAAGCTCCCATGGAGACCCACAGGGCACCCCATCTCTCCCAGAGAGGGGAGAATTCAGCCCTCTGCTCAGTGCTGGGGCCCCCTGAAAAATCCAGCCCCAAGGCACACACTGGCTCACACCCTCCACAAGGAGGCACTAGCAGCCCTGCCTAGTCAATTTCTCACAGAGCTGCTAGAGCTTTGGAGCAGCTTGTTTGGCCCATTGTTTTTAACTGGCATGACCAGCACAGCAGGGATGTTACTGAGCGTTGCTGTCATTGCAGGCTCCCTCCTGCTAGCAGATTCCTCCGCGCGCTGACTAGGGCAGCGGAGCACCATGCAGGCAGGGGTTCAGCCCTACGCCCTGGGGAGAGGCACACGCTGGGCACCCCAGCCTGTGTTACCACAGCCCTAGCCCCTCCCAGATCAGATTTCATACTCACAGCTGTAACACAGCCACAGCTCGCTGCATCACACCAGCTGAGGTCCGGAGCAGACCCAAACCACCACCAGCAGAGCCTGCTCTTGGAGCATCAGGCACCTGCTCGTTCCAGCCACCAGAACAGGGGAGCTCCAACAGCAGCTCTAGCAGTGTGACAAGGATTGCCAGGCATCTGGCTTTTGACCTGAATGCCCAGTCAAAAAGGGAGCCTGGCAACTCCAGTCAGCACTGCTGAGTGAGCTGTTAAAAGTCCAGGTGGCTGCACAGTCTGGTTAGCTGCCTTGGCTCCCAGAAGTGGTGGCATATCCCCCCTCTGGCTCCTAGGCTCAGGGACAGCTAAGGGGCTCCATGCACTACCCCTACCCCAAGCACCAGCTCCGCAGCTCCCAGTGGCCAGGAACAACAGCCCATGAGAACTGCAG
Organism: Gopherus flavomarginatus; assembly: GCF_025201925.1. Lineage (NCBI taxonomy): Eukaryota > Metazoa > Chordata > Testudines > Testudinidae > Gopherus > Gopherus flavomarginatus. The sequence goes on from NC_066624.1 coordinate 54,453,530, forward strand.
GAATGCCTACAGATGGGGCAGTGCACAAAGCTGCCTGGCTGCACCTCCACCTAGGAGCTGGAGAAGAGACATGCCACCAGTTCTGGGAGGCAACTGAGCTAAGCACCCTCTGAAGCCTGCACCCCACCCCTCCTCCTCCCATGCCCCAACTCTCTGCCCCAGTTTGAACTCCCTCCTGCAACTAAATTCCCTCCCAGAGCCCATGCTCTGCATGCCTCTTGCACTCCAAACCCCTCAGCCCCAGCCCCACATGAGCCTGCACCCCCAGCCTGAACCCTGACCCTCCACACACACCTCAACCATGTGCCCCATCCCACAGCTCCGAACTCCTCATTTCTGGCCACACCCTGCAGCCTATACCTCCAGCAGAGAGCCTCCTCCCACACTCCTGCTGCCCCCAAACCCCTCATCCCTGTCCCCACTGCCAAGCCCACACCCCCAGCTGGACCCTCACCCTAACCCCCAGCCCCAGTCTGGTGAAAATGAGCGAGGGAGGGTGGTTGAGAGTTAGCAACAGAGGAAGCGGAGATGGAGGGAGAGGGGGCAGGGCCTTGGAGAAAGGGTGGGACGGGAGCAGGGCAAGCATGTTCGATTTTCTGCAATCAGAAAGTTGGCAACCCCAAGGCCAACTATAAATCAGCACAACAGGTGACAGGAGCCAGGCCCCAGCCTTGTGGGCAGGCCGATTCCTTCTACAGGTTTTACTGAAAAGCCACACAGGATCAGCCCCACGCTGTTGCAGAAATAGACCCTGCCCCTCCCCACCTTGTCCCAGCACCCCCAGCAATGCAGGTACTGTGCTTAGCCCCTGGCGGTCTCCTCTGTAAAGCGAGTCACTGGCCCCCTGCAGGGATGGGAGACACAGCTTTGGTCCCTGGGAGCTGCATGAGAGACCCGTTGAGGCAGCCCTTCCCAGGACACAGCAGGCGTGTACATATTGCATGAGCCTCCATTCCCTGTTTTCACCTTCCGCCCTGCTACATTCTCCTGGCAGTCTGCCTTGTTCTCCAGCACCAGTTTGGGATTTAGTCCCCAGGGCACCATTCTCCCCTCCAGCATCAGCCATCCATCCAGCAGGAGACGCTGGCCCTCCACAGCAAGGTGCAACCCCACCAGGCACTAGGTCACACAGCTCAGAGAAGCTCACAGAGTACCAGCCACTCTGCAGTTTCTCCAGCTGCACCGAACTGTCCTGAACTGCACAAGTGCAGCCTTGTAGAGGGGGACTCAGCTGTAGTAGGAACCAGGCCCAGAGGCCTCTCAGTTGGCTGGAGGGACAGGCCTATCATGCCAGCCAGCCCTTGGCAGCTGTCCTGTTTAAGTCCTCTGCCAGGGTTGCCTGTGGTCAAGGTCAGTCTGGCATCAGCGGCTGGAAGGGAAATCTGCAGCAAAATCAAACTCGTTCTGGCCCAGCCACAGCTCTGGGAGCTCATTAGCTCTATCCAGGCCCAGTTCCACCACCAGTGACATCAGCACCTCCTCGTCCACTGGATCAGAATCAATAATGCCAGGACTGTGGGCGCCAGCAGGGGGAGCCAGTGCCCCTTGGCTCAGGGGCTGAGCTCCAAAGCCCCAGCTCTGGATGGACCCAGCCTCCGCCGGGTGCCCTGAGACCCCCATGGCATGGTACTGGCTGTTGAGTTTCTGCAGCTGCATGCTGGCCAGCAGGTGAGGGGCCGTTGGCAGAGCGAAGGAGGGCTGCTTTGAGGGTGGGGGGGCTGCAGAGGGGGCCATCATGCCCGCACTGGTGATGTGGGGTCCCGTGCTGGCCTTGCTGATGTTCATGCCCACCCCAGGGTAGTGCAGGATGGCCACTGCTTTGCGGTCCTTCATGCCCAGGCTGGGATAAACCAGAGAGCTCATGTCCTGCTGGGTCCTGGAAGAGAAACAGGAGTTCTCACTACAAGAGCCACACCCCAGCGCCCCTCCCCCTGATCCTGCCAGCCCCTCTGCTATAGGAGAACACCACAGACAAGCACCATGCCCTGGGATGCCCTGCAGCCTGCATTCCCATAGGGGAGCCTCACTCAGGGCTCAGCCTGAATCGGGAGCTGAGGGCCACCCCATTGCCAGTGAAGTGCCAGCCCATGAAAGGAATGATGAGAACATCTCCAGAACAAGTTTGTGTGAGCAGCTCAGGCAGAGCCAGCTGGCAGAGGCTGTTGGATCACCAGCCTGCCAGGCTTGATGCCCATGGCATTCCCCAGGCTATTTGCCATCCCTTCCTGCAGACCAGGGCCATTCCACCCTGGGTCAAGGATCAGCACCAGGCCCTGCATCACTGGAGACCCCAGTGCAGGGAGCCTGGTGGGCAGATCTCACTGTAACTCTGAATGCAGCCACTCTGGGTTCCACCACCTCTTGGGAGACAAATCCTGCTGTGCCCACACATGCTGTATTCCAGTCTCATCCCAGCCAGCTGCTGGCATGGATGTATTCCATTTCATCCCAGCCCCCCACCTCCTCACCCCAATCTCCTGCCTGCAGCCCTGCCCCTTCCTTCAGGCTTGGATGCTGGGGCAGTCAGTGTTTCTTGCAGAGTTTAGTGCTAGCTAAAGCCACTGAGCTGCTGCCCCCGAAGACCGGAGTTCTTTAGCCACAGAACTGGTACAACAGCAGGGCAAGCGCCCAGACACACACCCTCCCTGCCAGCCTGCATTCAGGTTGGCCTTGGAGAGAGGCCAGGAGGGAGTTCACAAGCCATGGCAACCTGGGCTGAGACTGGCAATCAGAGTGCTGGATGATGCATGTCATGACATGGATTTGATTATGGGCGTGTCCCCTAGGACAGAACGTGCAGCTGCAGTCAAAAAAGCTAAGAGTGTTCACATCCCTTAGGAAAGGGATAGCTAATAGGACAGTAAATATCACAACATCGTAATATAAATCCACGGTAAGCCCACACCTTGAACACTGCGTGTAGGTCTGGTCGCCCCATCTCAAAAAAGACCTGTTGGGATTGGAAAAGGCAGAGAAGGGCACCAAAAATGATCAGGGGTATGGAACAGCTTCTATATGAGGAGAGATTAAAGAGACTGGGACTGTTCAGCTTGGAAAAGAGGCAACTAAGGCAGGATATGAGAGGGGTCTATAAAATCATGAGTGCTGTGGAGAAAGTGAATAAGGAAGTGTTATTTACCCCTTTACATAACACAAGAACCCAGAGTCACCCAATGGAATTAATAGGCAGGTTTAAAACGTAAGGAAGTATTTCTTGACACAACACACAGTCAACCTATGGACCTCACTGTCATGGGATGTTGTGAAGGCCAAAACTAACTGGGTAAAAAAACAAAAACAAAAAAACAACACAACACACAAAACTTACATAAGTTCCTGGACGATAGGTCCATCAATGCTATTAGCCATGATGGCCAAGGATGCAACCCCCATGCTCTGTGTATCCGTAGGCCTCTGACTGCCAGATGCTGGTACTAGACGACAAGGGATGGATCAACCAGTAATTGCTTCTCCAATCAGCCTGGGGTGGCCCCACCCATGATCCACCCCCAGACCCCCTCCTGCCTGCTTCCAGTTCCCTTCCAGCTCTTCCATGGCAGAGAGGCTGGTGCTGATGCATTTGTCTGGCAAGCCTGCACTATTCAGCAATGGCCATGGCAGAGACCCCGTCCCACAGCTCAGGAAGCATCTTGAGCTTCTGTCTGATTGCCTAAGTGGAGCTCATCCTGCCAGGAGGGTCAGAGTCCTCAGACAGGAAGGGAGTGCTTTGCTGGCTACAGTCAGACTGACAACTGAAAGACAGCAAGGCTCTTTGATCATGATCCAGGGTGGAGGTGCCCTGTCAATGGGCAGCTCCTAATACAGGCCACAGTCCCAAATCCCTTCCTCTGAACCCCAACCCCAGGGAGCATTGCTCAGCTTGCAGACCCACAGGAGCAACCCACACTGCAGGGCCCAGCCAGGTCTTACCACCCTCCCACCCTACACACATGCACCTGCAGCAGAGGCCTGGCAGGGCAGTGCTGACAGCAAGAGCAGCAGCAACTGGGTTTGCAAGAGGTCAGAGCTGCCAGATCACAGGCTCCAGCCTTGTTGGTTGTGTTTCACAGCCAGGTTGTGTTACTGTCCTCAGGCTGCTGGGTGTCCCCCACAAGGGCCTCACACCCTCTGCCTCTGGCGGCTTGGAGGGAAGCAGACACCAGGAACAGGCCAAGGGGAAGGGTGGCCCTTACCCAGGCCTCAGCACACAGACATGGCTGGCTGCTAGAGGGCAGAGCACAGCATACTACCTGGCAACAGATGCTGCAGGAGTAGCAGAGCTGAGCCCGGAGAGAGTGGGCTCTCCCCATGGTTAGTGCTGCTCAGTCCTGGGCTAGCTCTGGCTGGGGAGCTTCAGCCAGAAGCAAGGGGACAGCATGCAGGGACTTCTCAGGGAGCAGGGGTTTCAAAGGCAACATAGCTGCTGAGCCAGCAGGGTCCAGTGACAAGGGTACTGGATAAAGATACCTGGTCTTTACTCCCAGCTCTGCCACTGATCATGTACACATCCATGGGTGAGTCACTTCACCTTTTTGTTCCCGTATCCCCTCCTGCACTTTGTAGGATTAGACTGGGAACACTGGGCAGTGATGCTGGCTCTGTGCTGTGCCCAGTACACTGCTCCGTCCCCCATCCCCCCAATTGGGGCATCTAGCCAGAGAGCTGGCACTCTGGGCAGGTGGCCCAGCTCAATGCATTTGGGTCTGGTACCACTGCTGGATCCTCAGCCTTTGTGCTGAGACAGGCACCCCCGAGCCCTGGGCATGCCTCCTCTCTCTGCCCAGCAGTGAGAACGTGCTAAGCAGAGTGTCGGCAACAGTCTTCTTCCAGCCTGTGGGATAGGGTAGCCCCCAACTATCTTCCAGCCCCAACAGCACTTCAGATTCCTCTTTGCCACTAAGGAGCATTTGGCTCCACACTGCCCAAGAGCACCCTGGGCAGAGAACAGACCTGTCCTTGGAATGCAGGGCTGCAATCCTCTAATTTCCCTGTAAGGATCCCCCTCCCCATGTGCTTGGATCTAGTTGGGTTCCCCTCCCCCATTTAGCAATATGGGAAGGGTAATTGTGCCAGACCCATTTGTAATCCCCACATCCCTCAGTGAAATGGGACCCTCAGATTGAGTGGCCTCTTCCCATCTCTAATTGCACCAGTTCTTCGACAGAAGTTTTGTGCTGGATGGCAGCAGCGTGGAGCAGAATCCCAGTCACTAACAGCCCTCAGCGTCTTGAGAGGCACACACTCACATGGCCACCAGCCCATAGGCAGCAGGTTATAAATGTTTGCGGTGCTCGAGCACCAGAAATATTCAGGGTTGGGGGCCCTGCTCCAGCAATATTTGGAACTGGGTCTCTCCCCTGGCCCTGCCTGGATCGGGCCCTGGCCCCCGCGGATCTCCCACCCTGCCCTGCAGCATCCCTGCCTGGAGCAGGTCCCAGCCCTCGCCTGCCACCCCTCCCCCTGTGTGTCTCCCCCCGCCTGCCTGACAGAAATCAGTGCATGCCTCTCCCCTGCCTGCTTGCGCTGCTGGAGTAGAACAGCTCCTGGCAGAACTGCTGTCTGCTGCCCCAGGGTCCTAGCGCCTGCCTTCCAATAATGGCAAGGCAGGCTGCCCTTACCCTGCCCTTCCGCCCTAGCCCTGAGCCTCTCCAATGCCCCAAACCCCTCAACCCCAGCCAGAACCCTCATCCTCCAGCACCCTGATCCTCTGCCCCAGCTCTGAGCCCCCCCACAGCATGAACCCCTCATCCTCAGCCCCACAGCCCTCACTCCACACCCCAACCCTCTGCCCTAGCCCTGAGCCCCGTCCTGCATCATGAATCCCTCATCCTCAGCCCCACAGCCTTCACCTCTGCACTCCCTCCTATCCTCAAACTCCATCTCAGAGCATGCACCCCCTCCCAGATCGTGCACCACCTCCCCTTTCCCACACACCCCTTCCACCCCCAAACTCCCTCCCAGAGCCTGCACCCAAACTCCGTCCCAAAGCCTGTACCCCTCACCCCATCCTGCACACCCACCCCCTGCCCCAGCCTGGAGCCTACACCCAGCACCCAAACTCCATCCCAAAGCCTGCACCCTGCACCCTAATCCCCAGCCCAGGACCTGCACCCCAGACCTCCCCCCCAACCCCCTCCCAGAGCCTTAGGCAGGTGGGGGCGGAGTTGGGGGGCAGGTTCTGGGCACCACCAAAATTTCTACAAACTTGCCACCCATGCACCAGCCAGCAAGTGCCACACCAAAGGGGGTTGACCAAATAGGAGTCAATGCACAAGGGGAGACGCCTGCAGGTCCTGAACGAGGGAGGGACTGACATGATCCGGATTGTGCCTTTTCAGGGTTGCTAGAAACATGCCTACCAGGAGCTGATTCCTGCTCCATGACCTCTAGAGGCAATGGTAATACAAAACAATGATCTGGCAGCCAAAGCCAGAGGGCTGGGATCTGCCCCCCTTGGAAAAGGGCATCCCAGGGCATTGCAATGCACTTAACCCACACAACAGGACCACCCCTTCCCTGAAGCAAAGCTCTTGCAGCTAGCAGAGGAATACAATACCACTCTGCATTGAGAGCTTCATTTCAGCAGGGGTTTAAGCTTTAAAGCTTGATAGTCATCATCACTTAAAGTGTTAAGTATCAGAGGGGTAGCCGTGTTTGCTGCTTTTACAGATCCAGACTAAGAATCCTGTGGCACCTTATAGACTAACAGACGTTTTGGAGCATGAGCTTTCGTGGATGAATACCCACTTCGTCAGATGTATTCACCCACGGAAGCTCACGCTCCAAAACGTCTGTTAGTCTATAAGGTGCCACAGGATTCTTTGCTGCTCTTAAAATGTTAAGTCCATTAATGTAGCAGTGCTGCTGGCCCACTCTTTCTACAGCATACATTCCTTGGGGCAGAGCAGAGGCAGGAAAAGGGGACAGCTTCAGATCTAGTTAAGCCCCCAAATAACATTTTCCTTAGAGGGAGGTCGATCTCCACCCCTCTCAGGAAGGACCTTGTTTCACTGCTGGTAGAAGATGCTGGAACCGTACAAGTGCTGTGGGTAGTTAAATAACGCTTCCTCCAGGAACACTCCAGCACTGGGGGGGAAAGGGGAAATGGAACAGATGGCCAGTGGGCTGTTAAAATTACTTGAGTTTCAGTTTGAATTCTGGGGGCCAAGACAACCCATCCCCCACCCAGAGGAAATGGATGGAAAGGTGGGTCCTTAGAAGGTGCTAGCCAACATGTGCTAATACCTCCCAAAGCTCTGTAGACAGGGCAGTGCAGGGGAATATAACTGGTCCTGTTTTAACCTCTCTGCCACGTTTGGATGGGAGTCAGCAGTGGGAGGAGCCAGGAAGAGCTCAGTCCTTTCCCGCCATTTTGCTAAAGCGCTGTCATGTCCACACTGCTCACCAACAGCAGGCACAGAACAGGCGCTCCTACTCCAGGAGCACAAGCAACAGGAGAGTTGCTATTAGCTGTATAGGGTCTAGTACACACAGCTGGGCCATTCTGAGTGCCTCCAGTAGAGGGCAGTGGTGACACCTATGACACAGGAAGACAGGTATAATCACCCCACACTTCTCTCTGCCAAGCCAGCCATGGTTGTTCTAGAAAGGGTCTCTTGTAACCAGCCTAAATACAAGGAGGTGTCTGACAGCACCTCTGAAGAGCCCCTCTCCACAGTACCTAAGTGGTGTTGGAAGCCAAGGCTAGAGCAGCTTCAGACCATGGGATGATTACAGCAGAGTGAGGTGAAAGAGGCAGTACAGTGTAGTGGTTAGAGCACAGGACTAAGCCAGGCAATGGGGTCACTTTTAGCTCTGATGGGGCACTTCTGCCTAGCACTGCTACTGACTTGCCTGGATGAGCCATCCCACTTTCTGTGCCTCAGTTTACCCACTTGGGAAAGGCAATACTCATTTTCCTACCTCACAGGAGGCTGCTCACCAGGCACTCACAGATGGGGGAGTGCAGGGTTCACACTGGATTATCAGGTGGTGGCAACCCAGTGTGTCACTTGCACGTGCAGTGACACTTAATGATGAGGGGAGGAGCATACACCAAAATCTGGGCCCCAGCAACTGCCACGCGAACAGATGGCTCCACCACCAGGCCAGGATGGAAAGCGCCCCCTCCCCCAGTGACCCCTGTCTGCGGGGCCAGGGAGACCCCGGGATCTCTCAGAGCCGGCGCCTCCCCCCCCCTTCCAGCCCCAAACTGATTCACAAGCCAGCCGAGCTCGGGCCGTCAGCAGTCCCAGCCATAGCCCGGAGCGTACCTCGGCCCCGTGCCCCACAGACCGCAGAACTCTCCCCTCTCCTCTGACTGGGAGGCACCCGACGACCGCCCCCTTTGTCCTCGCCCGACCCCGGCTAAGCGGCTCCCCGGGACCCTGCTGCGGGCCCGATCCCGGAGCGGGGGGTTCGAGCATTGGGCCCAGGGTCCGCCCACCACGTGCTTGGAGTGCGCGGGGGGCTCGAGCCCCGGCACTGCAGCTGGGAGGCCCGCAGGACCGGCCGGCAGCGTGGCCGTGGTGTGAACTGGGGGACACTGCAGAAGCCCGGAGGTGCCCCGAATTTCTGCCCTCGGCTCGCACCCGCCTGAGCCCGGCCGGCGCGTGCAGACAGAGGAAGTTTCACAAGTTACTGCGCCGCCCGGCTGCCGCCCTGCCCTGCCCGCGGCGGGAACCCAGTGCTCACTACACCCCGGCAGTGGCCAGCTGGGGGGCTGGAGCGTCCCCCGCTCTCACCTCTCCGCAGCTCCCCGGCTGACTCAGACGCGTCCCGACCGGCACGCCCCGCTACCCATGGGGCGGCTGCTCCGCAGTGACTTCACAGCTCGCAGGAACCTGCAGCGGTGCCAGCGGTCCCCCTGCTAAACGGGCAGCCCCCGCCGGAGCCTCCGCAGCCAGGCCCCCGGCCTGGGCCAACTAGCGCGCCGTTCTGCCCTGCTGCGCACACGGGCTGCGCTACGGGCTGCGCTGTCCCTCTTTATACCCGCTGCGATCGCTACTAGCACATGGCCTGATTCTCCGAGCCCGTCCCAAAACGTGGACGGGAGTCATGGGAGTGGGAGGCGACTCCCGCCAGGTCCCGTTAGGACCCTGTGATTCGACCAGGGAACAATTCCCAGTAATGTAGGCAGGGTTAAGCCAGTCTCTGTTAGGGGTTCACATGAGACCTTTGCTGGGCGGGGAGATGATCCACCAGATGCTTTCGGTGAGGATCTTGCCTTTCTGTGAAGCCCAGGCCCAGGTGGACCTTGGGTCTGAGCCATGCTGGCAATTCCTGTGTTCCTCTCCAACCAGGCACAGAGTAGCTCTGCCAGGATCTTCCAGAGCCTGGACCTGCAGCAGGACCTGCAGCAGTGCTATGAAATGGAGAGGTGTGAGAGGAGGGGCTCAGACAGGGTTCTTGCTCTGTTGTGTGTGGCATTCAGTACACCAGGAGAGGAAGCCCAGGCCTGCCATCAGTGGCACATGCATTCAACTCAACCTGAAGCTGCGCAGGCTTCTGCATACTTCTCACTCACCCTGATGCAGGGTAGTGGGGCACATAAGAGTGCTGCCAGCTCTCCTCATTGTATTATCAGTCACACAGGATTTGTTTTTTCTTAAAGTACCAGCTCTTGGAGTCATGTGAACATGCCAGAATCAAACCAGTTTGCCTTTTTTTTGGAAAGTAAGTTTCTAGCTCTAAGCTCAGACACCAGAAGGCAAATGCAAAGAACCCAACACTGACTGTTTAACATCTCATGATTTTAAAGCCAAACTCTGAGTTTGGGAGCCTGACTCATGGGTTTTGAATGATTGGGGTTGTGAATGCTGAGTTTGCTCTTACATCTCTCCTCTTCTCCCCACATCCACTCTTTTTAGCTATTTTAAAGGTGACTTTCAAAGGATGTTTACAAAATTGGGAGTATGGCCCTTTTAAATCTCCATACAATGTATAAAGAAAGCTAGAAAGTTTGTTTGTTTTAATTTTTGATTTCCTTGTTTGTTTTTGACTTTAGGGCTTGTCTATATGGGAAATTATTCTGGAATAGCTATTCCCAATTAACCATTCCTCGTCAATGTCAGAGGATTTAGCTAATTTGTAATATGGCATTCTTATGCCAGAATAAGTGTGTCTGCACATGAGTTAATCAGGAATAGCTAAATTGCTTTAAATTCACACCCTCCCTTAATCCAGACTGATTTTCATCTGTTGACAAACCTTTAGAAATACAGTATCAGTAATGTAGTCTTGTCTTCCTTGTCTGCCAGAGAATCTCTGGGAAGTCTCTAAAGTGTTTACTGTGAGCATTTAATACCTTAGCTGAAGGACTGAAAATGCTGAATCTTTAACAAAGGCAAAAGTTCCTCAGCCACTGAAGTTAAAATAGGTGTTACCAAAAATCACAGCATTTTAAAGAGCACCCTTCCCTTCAATATCTCAACTTTCCCTTTTTGTCTCACCATAGTCTTCCAGCTGAGACAGGATCAGAATTTCTAATGTAAAAAAACAAGGGGGGGGGGCGAATAATTATTTTTTTGGAGGGGAAACCCCCCCACATTCAGACGCCCCCCCCCGCCCCAATTTATGAAATCATTCCATTCTGGAAAGCCTTGCTTAACTTGAATTTTGCATAAGTTGGAAACGTGTACCCATACATTACGCAAAAATTTCCACAGCTCGAAAATCCTATTTCTGGTTTATGGAACTTTTTCCGTAAGTGCAAATTTGTGCAAGTCAGGTCTTGCGTAACTCAGGGAGCATCTGTACTGTAATTCCTCCACAGCAGTATTATTAACTCTGAGAGAACATCCCATAGAACTGGGCAAAAGAGCCTGAAAGAGTTTTCAAAGCCCCTTATTGTGTAGTTTGGCTGAGATCTTCGAAAGGGCTCAGCACCAAAGTTGGGGCCAGATTTTCACCAGAGCTCAGCTGTGTTTGTGCAGCACCTGGTGCAATGGGTTCCTGGTCTGTGAGGCTGGGTTTTAGATACTTCAGGAATAAACAATAATTATTGTTATTAATAAGAAATGTTGGGTGCATACAGGCGCTGAACAGGGTTGAAAATGTGGCCCTTGTTTACCTGGGGACTTAGCCTCTGACCTGGCTCACTCCATGGGGAGCTGGTTATGGATTCAGGCAGTTGTGCCATGTCTTGGTGCCTCTGGCAATGCTGGTGCATAGCTGCACCCATCCTGTTGACCTTGACATAGACTCTCTCATTCCCTTCACTGTTCCTTGAGGACCCTCATTTACACTCCCTCCACCACCACCCTCCCAAAAAAAATCTCTAGGATGTCTACAGTAGCTCATGTGAATCACAGCAATTTTTCTGGTACCTCTGTGTGTCCAATTCCACAGGCTAGGACAGTGCCTCTGCAGACCCGGAACCAACTGTTGCTGCCTTCCAGCTGTTATTGGCTTCTTCTCAGAAGGGCTTGTTATCTGGTGGGACATTGGTTTTGAATGGCTGCCATAGCGCTCAGGTTGTTTCTTTTCCCTTTCCCCGGCACTTAGAAATTGCTGGAATTGTCTCTAATCCTGACCTGAGGTCCATCTAGTCTCTGACAGTGACCAGTGACACATTTGTAAAGGGCTGTATGGACACTCCTCAAATGTCCATACCAGGCCAGGGGCCAGCCTAGGATAAACTAAAGTATCTGCAGTCTGGAACATAGGTGTGGGAGTGTTCACAGTGGCCTTTATGAATGTGTGAACTCCCTTGAGTGGATTAGCAATCAGTTAACTCTAGGTAAGAAAGCATGAAACAAGGTTTGCTTTACATTTCTGTACAGCAGCTCTGGACTAACCCTGCAGTGAGCTGCAGGACCCAGGTTAAAGGCTGTAACTCTGCCATTGACACTGAGTCATATTGGCCATTCTAAATCAATGTCACCTGCAGTCCTTGCACCTGCAATGCAGTCTGCCTTGCTGCTTTCTAAGCACAGGGACCCTCTTAGCTCTGGAGTACACCTGTGAAATATTATTTTTTCCATTGCTAGCCATTGTCTGTGCCTAGCCCTCCTCCCATGTTAAAGCATCAGACACCCGCAGCACTGCTGGTCCTTCCCTGGGTCACCAGCTCTTAAGGATGATATGAAGCGCCAAGTGATGGTGAACATGCCCCCTCCTTGCTAATCTGTTCCAATGGTTAAGTATCATCACCCCACACTAATGTGTGCTTTAATTCAGGTTTCAACTTTGTGGACTTCAACTTCCAGGCATTGGATTTTATGATGCTTTTGTCTGCTAGGGTACGTCTACACTACAGGATTATTCCGATCTTACATAAACTGGTTTTGTAAAACAGATTGTATAAAGTCGAGTACACGCGGCCACACAAAGCACAATAATTTGGCGGTGTGCGTCCATGTACCAAGGCTAGCGTCAATTTCTGGAGCATTGCACTGTGGGTAGCGATTCCGTAGCTATCCCAAAGTTCCCGCAGTCTCCCCCGCCCACTGGAATTCTGGGTTGATATTTGCCTTTGCAAGGTAGCAGAGAGGGTTACCATCCCTATTATACCATCTGCCATGCCATTGTAAATTGGCAATGAGATAACAGTTATCAGTTGTTCTGTACTGTCTGCCGTGCCACTGTAAATTGGCGATGAGATGACAGTTGTCAATCATTCTGTACCATCTGCTGCTGTCATGTATGCTCCTGGCTGGCCTTCGCTGAGGTCAGCTGAGGGCGCAAAGACAAAAATGGGAATGACTCCCCGGGTCATTCCCTCCTTTATGTTTTATCTAAAAATAGAGTCAGTTCTGCCTAGAATATGGGGTAAGTGTACTAGAGAACCGAGGCCAGCCAGGAGCACTCACAGGATGATGAGGACAGCTATCAGTCATTTTGTACTGAACCATCTGCCACTGGGGAAGGGAGGGGATGCTGTTGTTCAGAGCCGCAGCACCGCATCTACCAGCAGCATGCAGTACACATACGGTGACATTGAAAAAAGTCAAGAAAAGATTTTTTTCCCCTTTTATTTCACAGTGGGGGGGAGGGAGGGTAAATTGACAAGATATACCCTGAACCACCCCGAACAATGTGTTTGATCCTACAGGCACTGGGAGCTCAGCCAAGAATGCAAATGCTTTTCAGAGACTGTGGGGACTGTGGGATAGCTGGAGTCCTCAGTACCCGCTCCCTTCCTCCATGAGCGTCCATTTGATTCTTTGGGTTTCCATTATGCTTGTCACACAGCACTGTGCTGTGGCCTCTGTCTATCATAGCCTGGAGATTTTTTCAAATGCTTTGTCATTTCGTCTTCTGTAACGGAGCTGTGATAGAACAGATTTGTCTCCTCATACAGCGATCAGATACAGTATCTCCCGTACGGTCCATGCTGGAGCTCTTTTTGGATTTGGGACTACATCACCACCCATGCTGATCAGAGTTCCACGCTGGGCAAAGAGGAAATGAAATTCAAAAGTTCGCGGGGCTTTTCCTGTCTACCTGGCCAGGCATCCGAGTTCAGATTGCTTTCCAAAGCGGTCACAATGGCGCACTGTGGGATAGTTCCTGGAGGCCAATACCGTCGATTTGCGGCCACACTAACCCTAATCCGACATGGGAATACCGATTTCAGCGCTACTCCTCTCGTCGGGGAGGAGTACAGAAACCGGTTTAAAGAGCCCTTTATATTGATATAAAGGGCCTTGTTGTGTGGACGGGTGCAGAGTTAAATTGGTTTAACGCTGCTAAATTCAGTTTAAACGTGTAGTGTAGACCAGGCCCTAATGTAAAGAGCCTTCCAATAGCTGATGCTTTGCTGGCTGAGAAATACCTCAAGCAGGGGGGTCAGTTCATAAGCCTCATGTTGCCTTGTTTCCTAGAGATGGATCAACATGCTGCAGGCTGGCTCCTCAGCTAAGGTAAGTCATTGTAACCCCATTGCCTTCAATAGAGCTGTGCCAATGCATGTCAGCTGAGGATTTGGCTGTGTATTATTATTTATTGTGCTCTTCTCTGTAAAATGGGGCTAAGGCACTGAGCTCCTCCGTAAAGTACTTTGAGATCTGCTGGTGAAAAATGCTAGCTAAGAGCTAGGGATTATGTTTCTCCTTACACATCTCAAGCAGATCGGGCTTTTCCAATCTACTTGCCTTTTCCTTCAGATAAAGGAAAGCAGCAAAGTGAGAACAAATCTCAAGTCTCAGTGTCAGAGAGAGTGCAGAGTGATGCTGCTGTAACACTCTGCAGCTGAACTGAAGCACAAAATGGCAGCAAGGGCCAAGCTGCCCTCCCCTGAGACCCAGAAAAAAGATTACCAGCACAGCTGCATTGCTTGGCTGCTTCATTGCTTACTGGAGGCACTAGCACAGCTCCCCAGTTGCACAGATATTCTAGTGCAGGTCTGCACAACTTGCGGCCCCCCGGGCCACATGCGTCCCGTGTGGGCTCACTGTGTGGCCCACAGGCAAGGGGCACAGTGGGGCTGCTGTGTTCACGCCCTGCCTCCCGGGGGTGGGGGGGCTCACAGCCCCACCCGCACATGCTCCAACCGCCCTAAGGGCCAGAATCGCATGTGCCTCCGTCTCCCACTCCCCACACCTGGCATATAGCGAGTGCATCACTTCTGGGATCTACTGAGGCGGGAAGCACTGGACAGAGGCAGAGCCAGTAAGTGCTGAGCGAGGGGAGGGGCATCCGGCCTGGGCTCGAGCCACAGCTTGGGAGGGAGAGGGGAGGATATGGTCAAAGACTGCCCTCCAAAAAAACCCTTGAGTTGGGGGAGGGATAGCTGCCGCGCTGGTTGGTCCCAGGGTGGCATCCGTAGTGATGGGGGGGGGGGGGCGGTTTGAACTGTCTGTGGGCAGCCAGGAAATCCCAGGGGGGGAGATGTGTGTGTGTGTGTTTTGCACCTGCCCTGCCCCAACTGCAGCCCCTTTCCCTAGTCCTGGGACCTCCCCGCTCCCCGACCCCTATCACCCTGCCCCCCTGACTCCCTGTGGCCACTGTGTTTGTGTGTTGGACAGTCACATCCAATTCCTTCAAACTGCGCCCCTTTGCCCTCCTCAGCTTAGTTCATAGCCCCAGAAAATCCCTTCAAACTGTCCCCTTTTTACCCTCCCCTTATTTCATGGTGGGATGATGAGCGAAGCGGGCGGGCGGGCAGTGGCAGCAAGGCTTTATACTTGCGGGGGGGGGGGGAGTCAGGAGGTGAGCGACGAGTTGGTGGCTGGAGGAGGGGCATCCATTTTCAGTATTTTAATTTCTGGTACTGCTGTGTGCAGTAATATAGTGACCCCTGGGGGGTTGAAGAGGGATGTGATGGTGGGGCTGAGTAGGGAGGGGGAATGTCCTATATTACTGCTGTGATCTGGTCATCCTACTCACGCCATTTCTCCTCCCCACACACACACACACACCCCTTCCTTTTCAGCCCACAGCTATTTCAGCGGGACGGCGCTGGGGAAAGAGAATTTGTTTCCGCAGGGTGGGTGGCGCTGGGGGAAGTGTTTCAGCGGGGCTCGGCGGCGCAGGGTGGCACAGGGGATGGAGATGTTTTGGCAGGGCCGGGGGCTTTCGGCCCTCAGCTGTTTTCTTTGGAGTAATATGGGCCTCGCCGCTTTACAAGTTGTGCAGGCCTGTTCTAGTGCATGTTAACAGAGAGTTTGCATGTCGGCCCCTGGGAAATGTTCCTTGTGTTCAGCAGATTAAATAAAGAACAAGCTGGACTTTCCATGGAAATAGGGTGACCAGACAGCAAGTATGAAAAATCGGAACAGAGTGTGGGGGGTAATAGGCACCTATATAAGAAAAATCCCCAAATATCGGGAATGTCCCTATAAAATCAGGACATCTGGTCACCCTACATGGAAACCAGCTTTGAGCACAGTGTGAAGGGCATACTGGGCACAGCTCACTGCTTGCATTAGTCTTATCCAATTCCCTCTTCAGGAGTAAATCCCTCCTCCTGCAGCTGCTGGCAGGCAGCTCAAAGGTCAGAGAGCAGCCCTGCACCACTCTGAATCCAGATCCACTGCTATTCCCCTCCGGGTTTTGCAGGAGCCCCCAGGAGATGGTTGGAAAGGGGCATCTGTTCAGTTTCTTGTGCAAAGGATCTCCGGCTCAGTTGCTCAATAGCCGTTGAGTGAGCACAGTATTGAGAGGCAGCAGAAAGGCCTGCCCTGACCCCCCCACCCCGCTTCTTCTAGCGAAGCCCTCCGCCCCATCAGGCTGGCACACAATGGCAATACAATGAGCACCAAGGAGGAGAAATCCTTCCCCTTAGTCAGCAGCAGGCCAGAAAAGTGTTCCCCAGCCAGGGAAGGGTCCACCCCAATTTCTTTCTGTCCCAGTGGTGAGGGATGATGCACGAGCCTGCTGCACTTCTCTGAAACAACCACCCCAGCACTGCGGACAATTCCATGCACTACACGGAAGCTCAGAGCTCCCCTGAAATTGTTTAGTGAGGGGTTGGAGTGTTAGTTGAGTTGATGGGTGGGGGAGTTAAACCTACTTCAGCAGATCTGCCCTTGTGCAGTGACTCGCGACAACGTGAATACCTGATGAAGCAACACAACTCCACGTGGCTGCTGTATCAACAGTGAAGCCCTTGGAAGCGCAGACCTGAGTCTCGCACTAAGTTACTCAGACTGCACATTCCTTCCAGTACTATTTCCCTTGTCCAGCCCACTGCTCTGGGGCAGGAGTCAACTGCGGCCATAGGCTGTGGGTGAGTATACAAAGGCTCAGGCAGGCAGGGGAGGGTGTGTGTGGGCCAGTGGGAGGCTTGCACAGAGCGCGCTGGGTGGACGTGACCTGTATCCTTAGCTATCACAACCTGTATGTTAGTCCATGGGAGAATTGTGCTCCTTCAGGCCTATTGCTATGTCTGTCCTTTTTTTCTCTTCCTCCTGCATCCTCCTTTCTCTGTGCCTCTCCTTCTTCCCTGTGTCACTCCTCTTTTCTTCTCTCTTCAGTTCCTGCCTCCTCATGAGCCTCATCCCCTTCCCCATTACAGTACTAGAATGAGCAAGGAAATAGTTAATGCTGACGTTTAAGAAGTCATCGTTTCAGGCTGCCTGCAGACTCAGGCAGACATCCCTGCATCAGCTACACTCCATTCACACTTGGAAAAATTTTTTGCAACCACAAAGGCTAGAAGCAGCTGAGATTCTGACAATGCTATGTGGGCCACATAACTACATTGTTTGGGGGCAGGTCCACCCTGGCCTGTATGATTGACACCCCTGCTATACCACTTTTCTTCCCTAAGGAGCCTAAAGCATGTACATCCAGGAATCACTTCACCCAACACTGAAAGGAAGTCACCTCTGGGATGGAATGCTGTTTAACAGCGCATTGCAACACCACACAACAGTCCACAGCATGAAGCAAAGAACAGAAGTGTTGCTGGGCAAGTTTAGTTCCCCTGCAGACTCTTTCTAAGGGTACGTCTACACTATGAAATTAGGTCGAATTTATAGAAATCGATTTTTTAGAAATCGATTTTATAAAGTGGATTGTGTGTATCCTCACTTAAGACCATTAAGACCATTAACTAGGTGGAGTGTGTCCACAGTATCAAGGCTAGCGTCGATTTCCGGAGCATTGCACTGTTGGTAGCTATCCCACAGTTCCCGCAGTCTCCGCCGCCCATTGGAATTCTGGGTTGAGATCCCAATGCCTGATGGGTCAAAAACATTGTTGCAGGTGGTTCTGGGTACATGTCGTCAAGCCTCCCCTTCCTCCTTCCCTCCCTCCCTCCCTCCATGAAAGCAACGGCAGACAATCATTTCAAGCCTTTTTTCCTGGGTTACCTGTGCAGATGCCATACCATGCCATGGAGCCCGCTCAGCTCACCATCACTGTACATCTCCTGGGTGCTGGCAGATGTGGGACAGCATTGCTACACAGCAGTAGCTCATTGCCTTTTGGCAGCAGACAGTGCATTACAACTGGTAGCCATTGTCATTGTCTCCTGGGTGCTCTTATAGCTGATCTCAGTAAGGTTGGTCAAGGGCGCCTGGGCAGACATGATCTCACTGGTGTCCTCACCTGCCTCCCCTCCTGCCCCTCCCCCAAGTGTCCCCCAGCCCCGACTTGCTCCCCCCCCATGCCTTTCCGGCCTGGAGCAGAGAATCTCTGTCTATCCCCTGCAGCTCCATGTGCCCTCCATCTCAGCGGCCAGGGCAGACTAACTCTGAGCCTGCCCTTCCCTCTCAGACCCTTTCTTTTTCCAGTGGGACCCTCCACAGCACAGGGCCTCCCCGCCCCCTGACCGCAGTCACCGCTCCTGCCCCATGCTGGGCAAGGAGTCAGCCCCATCCCTCACCCCCAGTGAGGCTACAGTCAGGGGCAACAGCACCCACCCCACGGGGGAGGCGAGGGAGATTCCTGGACCTGAGAGGGGCCCTAGGAGCACATGCAGTGACAGTGGTGGAGGTGAATGTGCTGCTGGGAGGGCAGGAAAAGGGCTGGGGGGAGTCCTCCTCTCTGGCCCCTGTCCTGGAGCAGCCTGCCTGCACTCCAAACTCATCCCCAGCCCTGCCCCACCCCAGAGCCCACACCCCCAGTTAGAGGTTTCACACTCCCACAGCACCCTCAACCCTCTGTCTGAGCCCTGAGCCCCTCCAGCACCCCAAACCCAACATCTGCAGCCACACCCCACAGCCCTCACCCCTGCACCCCCTCCCTCCACACCCCCTCCCAGAACCTGCACCCTAATCCCCTGCCCCAGCCTAGGGCCTGCACCCTAGACCTCCTCCCTCACCCAAACTCCCTCCCAGAGCCTTGGGCTGGTGGTGGGGCAGAGTGGGGGGGGGTGGAGTTTGGGCAGGGGTGGGTTCTGGACACCACCACAATTTCTACAAACCTGCCACCCCTGATCCTGCCCTGCAGACCTGAACTCCCAGCATTCTCAGGACACATGCTGATCCCTAGTGGCCACTGCTGATATCCAGCACCTCCCTCCTCTCTTAACCTGTGAGTAACCTCTGGATTGGAACTGGACTGGAACCAAAGACCATCTTGGAAGCAACATTACCAGCCCAAGCAGTCAAAAATCATGAGTTAGACCCCACCCCCCAAATCACAGGCTCTACTGCAGCCGCTTCATTCATTCTTTGGCCGCAATTCGGTGGCAGGCCCTTCCTTCCGAGAGGAACTCAGGGATCCGCCGCCGAATTGCCATCAAAGAGCCGGCCCTGGGAGAGGGCGCAATTTTATATTCTTGCCTCAGGGGCAAAAATACCTAGTTACAGCTCTGCCCTCCCACTCCCCTTGGTTCACTCTACTTCCCTGTAAGCTAACCACCCTCCCCTCCCCTCTTCAATCACCGTTTTCAAAGGCAATAAAGTCATTGTTGCTTCCCATTCATGCATTCTTTATTAATTCATCACAAAAATAGGGGGATAACTGCCAAGATAACCCGGGAGGGGTGGGGGAGGAAGGAAGCACTGGGTGGGGTGGGGGAGGAGAGGCCACACTGCACTTTAAAACTTATTGAATGCCAGCTTTCTGTTGCTTGGGCAGTTCTCTGGGGTGGAGTGATTGGGTGTCCAGACCCCCCCCATCAACCGCGTTCTTGGGTGTCTGGGTGAGGAGGCTATGGAACTTGGGGAGGAGGGCAGTTGGTTACACAGAGGCTGTAGTGGTGGTCTGTGCTCCTGCTGCCTTTCCTGAACCTCAGCCATAAGCCAGAGCATATCAGTTTGTTCCTCCAGTAGCCTCAGCATTGCCTCTTGCCTTCTGTCACCAAACTGACACCACCTATCATCTTCAGCCCGCCACCTCTTCTCGCATTCATATTGTGCTTTCCCAGATTCTGACATAGTCTGCCTCCACGTATTCTGCTGGACTGTTTCAGTGTGGGAGGACTGTATGAGCTCAGAGAACATTTCATCACAAGTGCATTTTTTTCACCTTCTAATCTTCTCTAGCTTCTGGGAAGGAGAAGATAGTGTTAGCGTTGAAACATTTGCAGCTGGTGGAGAGTGGTAGTTTAAAAGACACATTTTAGAGAACAATGGGTAGACTCTTTCACGGTAAACCTTGCTGCTAACATTACATAGCACATGTGCTTTCGGTACAAAGTTGCATTTTGCCTCTTATTGAGGGTATGCCAGTTTGGTGGGAGAGATCTTTCACGCAGGGCCAGGCAATAGAATTCAGCTTGCAGGTAGACATGGTAAGACCCAGTCTTTTGGCTTCTTTAACCTTCATAACATGTTGGAATGGTTTCAAACAGCAGCACCCTCATTTCCCATACCAAGCAGCCATTGGGTTGGCCATTTAAAACGGGTTGGCAATTTAAAAGGAGGGGCTGTGGTTTTTGGGTTAACGTGCAGCACAAACCCAACTAACTCCTCCCCCTCCCATACACAATTCTCTGGGATGATCACTTCACCTTTCCCCCCACCACATGGCTAACATCAGGTAACATTTCTGTTCAGCCACAGGCAAACAGCCCAGCAGGAACAGGCACCTCTCAATGTCCCCTTAATAAAATCATCCTATTTCAACCAGGTGACCATGAATGATATCACTGTCCTGAGGATAACACAGAGAGATAAGGAATGGATGTTGTATGAATGGCAGCAAACACCGGAACCATACACTGTGTTATGCAATGATTCCAGACTACGTGCTACTGACCTGGCGCGGTAAGTGTCCTACCATGGAGGATGGAATAAGGCTGCCCTCCCCAGAAACCTTTTGCAAAGGCTTTGGGAGTACATCCAGGAGAGCTTTACGGAGATGTCCCTGGAGGATTTCTGCTCCATCCCCAGACACGTTAACAGACTTTTCCAGTAGCTGTACTGGCCATGAATGCCAGGGCAAATTAATCATTCAACACACTTACTTTTAAAGTGTGTATAGTATTTACAAAGGTACACTCACCAGAGGTCCTTTCTCTGCCTGGTGGGTCCGGGAGACAGCCTTGGGTGGTGTGACAAAGTTCCTCCTCTACCTTGGTGGGTCCTGTGCTTATTGGCAGATTTTCTCGCCTCACAGATTCACCCTGTGGGTCAGGAAACAGCCCAGAGACCTTCCCCTCTGGTAGAAGCCACAGTGCAGGTCAGTTCCTCCTGTGTTTGGTCAGGAGTTGGGAGGTTTGTGGGGAACTCAGGCCTGCCCCCTACTCCGGGTTCCAGCCCAGGGCCCTGTGGTCTGCAGCTGTCTAGAGTGCCTCCTGGTACAGTTGTGCGACAGCTACAACTCCCTGGGCTACTTCCCCAGGGCCTCCTCCCAACACCTTCTTTGTCTTCACCATCGGACCTTCCTCCTGATGTCTGATAACGCTTGTACTTCTCAGTCCTCCAGCAGTATGCCTACTCACTCTCAGCTTCTTGCACGCCTCTTGCTCTCAGTTCCTTGCACGCACTTCCTCTCCTCTGGCTCCCTGGCTCCCTTTGGCCTGACTGGAGTGAGCCCTTTTATAGCATCAGAGGAGCCTTAATTAAAGTCAGGTGCTTAACAGCCTCATCTGACTCTTTGCAGATTAATTGGAGTCAGGTGTTCTCATTAGCCTGGAGCAGCCCCTGCTCTGGTCACTCAGGGAACAGAAAACTGCTTACCCAGTGGCCAGTATATCTCCCTTCTACTACTCTGCTATTCCCAACTGCCATGGGTCTATCACAGTGGGTTCGGGGGGTACTGACTCCAGGTCCAGGGTGAGAAACAGTTCCTGGCTGTTGGGGAAAATGATTTCTCTGCTTGCTTTCTGTAAATTATCTTCAACCTCCTAATCATCATCTTCCTCGTCCCCAAAACCCACATCCCTGTTGCGTGCTACTCCATTGACAGAATCAAAGCACAGGGTTGGGGTAGTGGTGGCTGCATCTCCTAGAATGGCATGCAACTCATTATAGAAGCAGCATGTCTGGGGCTCTGACCGGGAGCGGCCGTTTGCCTCTCTGTTTTTTTGGTAAGCTTGCTTCAGCTCCTTAAGCACTGCTGTGGGTCCCTGTTATAGCCTCTGTCCTTCATGACTTTGGAGATTTCTTCAAATGTTTGGGCATTTCATCTTTTGGAACGGAGTTCTGATAGCACAGATTCATCTCCCCCTATAGTGATCAGATCCCGTACCTCCCATTCGGTCCATGCTGGAGCTCTTTTGTGATTCTGGGATTCCATCATGGTCACCTTTGCTCATGAGATCTGCACTCACCTGCACCTTGCCAAGCTGGCCAAACAGAAAATGAGATTCAAAAGTTTGCGGGACTTTTCCTGTCTACTTGGCCAGTGCATCTGAGTTGAGAGCGCTGTCCAGAGCGGTCACAATGGAGCACTTTGGGATAGCTCCCTGAGGCTAATACCATCGAATTACGACCACACTACCCCAGATTCAACCCGGCAAGGTCAATTTCAGCGCTAATCCCCTCGTCGGGGGAGGAGGACAGAAATCGCTTTTAAGAGCCCTTTAAGTAAAAAAAAAACAAACAGCTTCGTAGTGTGGACAGGTGTAGGGTTAAATCAATGTAACACTGCTAAATTTGACCTAAACTCGTAGTGTAGACCAGGGCTAAGGGTATGTCTACACTAGAGACTCTATTGGCATAGCTATGCAGGCATAGCCCTGTAGTGTAGATGCAGCAGGAACACCAGCCCCCCCAAACAATGCCAGCTATGCTGACAGGAAGCACACTGTTGTCAGAGGTGAGTCACACAGGGGGTCATGGCAGCATGTTGGTTGGGGGCAGGGGTCAGAGCTATGTCTTGATATAACTTTTCAGTGTAGATCAGGCCTCAGTCAGTAGGTGGCAGAGTAGAGCAGTTGTGACTTTACTAAATGTAGCTTGGGGAATGGTTTGTGTTATTTTAATTGTGATCTACCAGTTTCATGTCCCTAGCTCTGTTTAACATTGCTGGGTTTTAGCTTTTTTATTCTGATAGTTTGTATGATTCCAGCAGAAGTGAACAGGGGGAGCTTTTAAAGGCAATTTAAGGGTGAACAATGGGATAAGCAGAGAAGGGGGCTGGACCTCATAACTTTGGCAGATTTGTCACACATTCCTGCATCTGCAGGGAACTGTCACCTGTTGGTTGGTGTATATGGCTGTGGGTGCGAGAGACACATGCAAAGACTCCCCTGCAATATACCCCAGAGCCCTGACTAACAAGGCAGGAACCAGGAGTTCTCATTTCAGCTCTTCCACTGACTGCTGCACCCTCTGCAACCCACTGAGCAGAAAACCTGAATGGGAGCCATGGAGGCCACATCTACACTACAAAGTTAAGTTGACTTCATGTAAGTTGACATTGAGCCTCCAATTTAAGTAAATCAATCTTGCATGTCCACACTACACTCATTGTGTCAGCAGAGTGCATCCTCACTAGCAGGGCTTGCATCAACGCATGGAGCACTGCACTGTAGATAGCTAGCCCACAGTGCACGTAGCTGAGTGGAATTTTGGGTTGTGATTGCAACAAAACATTGGTGTGGGTGGTTATGGGAACATGACGTTAGCTTCCCATGACGCACTTACCTCCTTCTCTCCCTCGCAAATCAATGTCAAACAAACCAAGCCTTTTTCGCAAGCCTGGGTTACCCACGCAGATGCGATAGCACGATAAGTATGGATCCCGCTCAGCTGTACATTGTTCTTGTGAATATTACAAAGACCTCGCGCCTTATCCTGTAGTATTTACACAGCCAGTACAGGAGCCGCCACATGGAACAATGTGATGCCATGCAAGCCAACCTGCCAGAAGACATAGAATAGAGCAAATCGCTGTTGCTGGCAACAGTCACGCATCACCTTGACATGGCTGAGCATTATTTCTGGGCCCAGGAAACAAGCACTGACTGGTGGGACCACCTCGTTAGGCAGCTATGGGATGATGAGCAGTAGCTGCAGAACTTTCAAATGCGTAAGGCCACTTTCCAGGAACTGTGTGAAGAGCATTCCCCAGCCCTGAAGCACAGCAATACTAAAATGAGAGCTGCTCTGACAGTGGAGAAGCGAGTGGCGATGGCTCTGTGGAAGCTTGCAATGCCAGACTGCTACTGGTCAGTGGGGTATCAATTTGGAGTCAGTAAATCTACCATGGGATCAATCTAAGTTTGCAGGGCCTGAACAGACTTCTGCTAAGAAGGGTAGTGACTCTGGGCAATATGCAGGACATAGGGGATAGTTTTGCTGCAATTATCAGAGGGGTAGCCATGTTAGTCTGGATCTGTAAAAGCAGCAAAGAGTCCTGTGGCACCTTATAGACTAACAGACATTTTGGAGCATGAGCTTTCATGGGTGACATGCATCCGACGAAGTGGGTATTCACCCACGAAAGCTCATGCTCCAAAACGTCTGTTAGTCTATAAGGTGCCACAGGACTCTTTGCTGCTTTTGCTGCAATGGGGTTCCCTAACTGTGGTGGGGCGACAGACAGAACGCATATCACTATCTTGGTACCAGATTACCTTGCCAAAGAGTACATAAACTGAAAGGGGTACTTCTCAGTGGTGTTGCAGGTGCTGGTGGATCACAGGGCTGTTTCACTGACATCAACGTGGGATGATCGGGAAAGGAGTATGATGTGCACATCTTTAGGAACACAGATCTGTTCAGAAAGCTGCAAGCAGGGACTTTCTTTCCAGATTGCAAAATAACCATTGGTGATGTTGAAATGCCATTCATGATCCTGAGAGGCCCAGCCTACTCCTTGCTCCCATGGCTCATGAAGATGTATGCAGGTAGCCTGGACAGCAGTAAGGACCAGTTCAACCATAGGCTGAGCAAGTGGAGAATGGTGGTGGAATGTGCCTTTGGATGTTTAAAAGATCACTAGTGTTATTTGCTTACTAGGTTAGACCTCAGTGAAAGCAATATTCCCATTGTTATTGCTGCCTGATGTGTGCTCCATAATATCTTGAATCAAAGGGAGAAAAGTTTCTGCCATGGTGGGGAGTTGAGGCAGATCGCCTGGCAGCCAATTTTGCGCAGCCAGAAACCAGGGCAATAAGAAGAGCACATTGAGGGGCTCTGCATCTCTTTGAAGCTTTGAAAGCTGGTTTCAGCAATGAGCCAGAGTAATGTGACACTTATCTGTGTTGTTCCTTACCAAACTGTCCCCTCCATTGCATTTTCTTCCCTGTAAACTCCAACCCCACCAACCACTGTGTGTTGAATGAAGAAAGAGCCTTTTCTCCTCACTCCGTTAAGTTTTATTTTGCACACAGAGACAGCAAAGAAAAGTAAGATAACCTGGGGCAAAAGGACGCATAACACTGGGGGGGGGGAGAGAAAAGGACAGCTTGCTTACAGCTTGTAACAAAGCAGCCTCTGGTGGGACACAACTAAGAGTATCAATTCAGGACAAATTGCTTAGAGAAGGGCAGTCACAGCCCAAGACTGGGTGTCCTTTATTATTAAGGCAAACCAAACCAGCCAAACAGAGAAGACTTCGGTTTTACCCCACTGGCTAATCAGAAGTCATAAAAGAAATTCCCTCAGATACTCCAGTTCCCTTGTACCACCACCAGCACCACTCCTTGTGGGCATGAATGGTTATGAAAACCAGTACCCCAGTAAAAGAAAAAAGGTTCTCCTGATCCCAAAGGACCAAGCCCCAGACCAAGGTCAATATACAGGTCAGATCTTACCCACAAATCACGCTGTTGCCAATCCTTTAGAATCTAAAGGTTTATTCATAAAAATAAGAAATATAGATGAGAGCCAAAATTGGTGAAAGTAATCAATTCCATACAGTAATGGCAAAGTTCTTGGTTCAGGCTTGTAGCGGGGATGGAATAAACTGCAGGCTCAAATCAAGTCTCTGGAATACATCCACAGCTTGGGTGGGTCATTCAGTCCTTTGTTCAGAGCTTCAATGGAGCAAAGTTCCTCCAGAGATAAGAAGCAGAATTGAAGACAAAATGGAGATGGCACAGCTGCCTTTTATAGTCTTTTTGCCATGTGGCTTGTGCTTCCTTTGTTCCAAACACAAGCTGCCCAGCACATGGCATGGAAAAACCTTAGAGTTCTTCTTCGAGTGATTGCTCACATCCATTCCAGTTAGGTGTGCGCGCCGCGCGTGCACGTTCGTCGGAAACTTTTTACCCTAGCAACTCCAGTGGGCCGGCAGGTCGCCCCCTGGAGTGGCGCCGCCATGGCGCCCAATATATATCCCTGCCGGCCCACCCGCTCCTCAGTTCCTTCTTACCGCCGTGTCGGTCGTTGGAACTGTGGAGCGCGGCATAGCTGTCCTCCACGTCCCTAGCTCTCCTTGTTCTCTATCGTTATCTCTATCGTTATCTCTATTGTAGTTGTTAGTTAGATTGTTAAGTAGATAGTAGTAGTTAACTGATAAGTAGCTGTAAATAGTTTTTCGCCGGGGGCTTAGCCCTTCCCGGCACCCGGCACCGGGCTCATGCCTGGTTCGCCGGGCTTCAAGCAGTGTGCGGCCTGCAAGAAGCCTATGCCCACGAGCGACCCCCACGACGCGTGCCTGAAGTGCCTGGGGGAATCGCATAGATCCGACAAGTGCCGCATCTGCAAGGCTTTTAAGCCAAGGACTAAGAAGGAGAGGGATCAAAGGCTCCGGACTCTCCTCCTGGAGGCGGCACTTGACCCGGCGGCTTCGCAGGCCGTGATGTCGGCGCCGGCACCGGATCGCACCGGCACCGAGAAGACTCCCCGGCACCGACCTTCTCCGGCACCGGGGACAGAGCCTAGGCCGTCGAAGTCCACTACTCCGGCCAGGCACACCCGAGTGGAGCGCCCGGCCTCAGTATCGGCCGCGGCGCCGCCGGCACCGTCGACTCCGGGCCCGGCGGGTCCGTCGAGTCCGGTGCCGCCAAGCTCCCCCATGACATCTGGGGTTGAGATAGTGGTGCCATCTACACCAGAGGCCTTCGCCTCGGCACGGGACCTCATAGCCCTGACCGAGCCCACGCAGCTACCACCCCCGGTACCTCCGGTGCGGGTTGTGTCCAGAGGCAAGCCTATGATGTCGGCACCGTCCCGGGACTCTCGTTCTCGCTCCAGGTCCCGACGTCAAGGTCGCTCCAGATCCCGCCGCCGCTCGCAGTCCCGGCACCGCTCCCCTCAGCGGTACCGGTCGCACTCGCGGCACCGGTCGACACCGAGACGATCGCGGTCGGACTCCAGCCGCCGTTACCGGCACCGCGAGTCCAGGAGCCGATCCAGACGTTCGCCGCACCGGTCGACCTCCCGGCGCCGAGCTGGTGGCAGGTCCCGGTCCCGGTCGACCTCCCGGTACCGAACCGGTGGCAGGTCCCGATCCCGGCACCGAAGCGACGCCCGGTACCGATCCAGATCCCGGCACCGTGGCAGAACTCGGTCCCGCTCCCGGCACCGTTACGACTCCCGGCACCGGTCCCCGGCACCGAGACGATCGCCCGTGCCGGCCCGCGCGGACCGTTACCATCCAGGGTCCGCTCCGCCATGGCCCTCGAGGCAGCCGTCGGTGTCTTCGCTGGCGGACAGTGGCTACGCGCTGGGCACCGACCGGCAGGCGGCGCTGTTCAGCGAGCCTCCACAGCAGGACGCAGCCCCACAGCAATGGGGTTTCTGGACACCCTGGGCGTATCATCAGGCCCAGGGCCCCCAACAGCTCCCTGCTAGACCGCCGACTGCAGAGCGCAGGGCACCTGAGGCCTCGTTGTCTCGCCCCCCTCCCTCCCCGGATGGGGAGGAAGGATCCAAGCAACAGGACCCCACGTTGGCTCCTGAGGCAGAGGCGAGGGCCGAGGGAGACCCCCCTTTGGACACCCTCTTGCCAGGGGTCTCCTCATCTTCTTCCCCTGACGAAGCGGTGGCTGGGACCTCCTCCAACAGCCCCCCCCCGCTGGACCTCAGGGCGCACCAGGACCTCCTCCGGCGAGTAGCCCAAAACCTGAGTCTACAAGCCGAGGAGGTCTCGGAGGTGGAGGACCCTATTGTCACCATCCTCTCCGCAGACGCTCCCACCAGGGTCGCCCTGCCGTTCATACGGACCATCCAGGCCAACGCCAACACCATCTGGCAGTCTCCGGCCTCCATTCCTCCCACGGCGAAGGGCGTCGAGAGGAAGTACATGGCTCCTTCTAAGGGCTACGAGTACCTCCACGTACACCCGACTCCGTGTTCCCTGGTGGTCCAATCTGTCAATGATAAGGAGCGTCATGGCCAGGAGGCTCCAGCCCCCAAATCCAGGGAGGCTAGGCGGATGGACCTCCTCGGCCGTAAGGTGTACTCGGCGGGAGCGCTGCAACTCAGGGTCTCCAACCAACAGGCCCTGTTAAGTAGATATGCCTTTAACTCCTGGGTGGCAGCAGACAAATTCAAGGAGCTGTTGCCACAAGACGCTCGTCAGGAGTTTGCGGCCATCTTAGAGGAAGGCAAGAGGGTCGCACGCACGTCCTTGCAAGCCTCTCTGGACGCTGCGGATTCGGCTGCCCGTACCCTCGCGTCGGGTGTAACGATGCGTCGCCTCTCCTGGCTGCAGGTTTCCGGCCTTCCGCCGGAGCTCCAGCACACAATACAGGACCTTCCTTTTGAAGGCCAAGGGCTGTTTTCGGATAAGACAGACCCTAGACTAAAGAATCTAAAAGACAACCGCGTCATCATGAGGTCACTGGGGATGCACACTCCAGTGACGCAGCGCAGACCCTTCCGGCCGCAGCAACAGCAACAACAGCGAAGGCCGTATCTCCAGTTCCGCCAGCGGCAGGACCTTAACAGGCGCCGCGGCAGGAACGGAAGGCGCAGGCATTCGGGGAACCAGGGGGGCCAAAACCAAGGCTCCTCTAAGCCCCCGCCTGGTCCCAAGCCTTCATTTTGAAGGTGCGCCCGAGGGCGCAGTAACAGTTTCCCCATTGGATCCTTTCCCCCCGTTTTCCAACCGCCTTTCTTTTTTCCTCCCGGCCTGGTCCCTCATAACATCAGACCGCTGGGTTTTACGCACGGTGCAGTCGGGATACCGCCTGCAGTTTGTTTCATTTCCTCCTCCCCGCCCCCCTTCCTCGTCCCTCTTCAGGGACCCCTCTCACGAGCAATTCCTTCGGCAGGAGGTGCAGACGCTCCTCCGCAAAGGGGCTATAGAGGCGGTACCGGAGAACGAGAAAGGCAAGGGGTTTTATTCCCGCTACTTTCTGATCCCCAAGGCCAAGGGAGGCCTCAGGCCCATCCTCGACCTGCGAGAGCTCAACAAGTACCTGGTGAAGTTGAAGTTCCGCATGGTTTCCTTGGGGACCATTATCCCATCCCTGGATCCGGGAGACTGGTACGCCGCCCTCGACATGCAGGACGCGTATTTCCACATTGCTATCTGGCCACCCCACAGACGTTTCCTTCGCTTCCTTGTGGGGTCTCTGCATTACCAATTTGCAGTCCTCCCATTTGGTTTGTCCACGGCCCCGAGAGTGTTTACCAAATGCATGGCAGTTGTTGTGGCGCAGCTTCGGCGCAGTCGGATCCACGTGTTCCCGTATCTAGACGATTGGTTGATTCGGGGCACGTCGGAACAACAAGTCTGCAACCATGTCCGTGTGATCACCGACATGTTCGCCACCCTGGGCCTCTTGGTGAACACAGACAAGTCCACCCTGGCCCCCACACAAAGGGTGGAATTCATCGGGGCCGTCCTGGACGCCACTGTGGGCAGGGCCTTGCTGCCATTGCAGCGGTTCCAGGCCTTGTCGGCAATCGTGCAACGACTACAGACAGCCCCCCTGACGTCAGTGAGGACGTGTCTAACCCTGTTAGGCCACATGGCGGCCTGTACTTTCGTGACCAATTACGCTCGGCTCCGCATGAGGCCGCTCCAGTTGTGGCTCATCAGTCATTACAGGCCGACAAGACAGCCACTAGATATGTTAATCACGATCCCCCAGAGGGTCTTAGATTCTCTCGGTTGGTGGCTGGACCAGTCAGTATTGTGTGCGGGTCTCCCCTTCCACCCATCTCAGCCCTCGGTGTCCCTAACAACAGATGCCTCCGATCTCGGCTGGGGGGCCCACGCAGGGACCCTGAGGACGCAGGGCCTGTGGTCCCAGGAGGAGGTGGGGCTACACATCAACATGCGGGAGTTGAGAGCGGTCCGTCTTGCTTGTCAAACGTTCTGTCATCAGCTCCAGGGTCGTTGTGTCGCGGTGTTCACCGACAACACGACGACCATGTATTATATCAACAAGCAGGGCGGCACCAGATCCTCCTCCCTGTGCCACGAGGCGATACGACTCTGGGACTTTTGTGTAGCCCACTCCATTCACCTCATGGCTTCCTTCCTCCCCGGGGTACGGAACACGCTGGCGGATCGATTGAGCAGATCCTTCCTGTCACACGAGTGGTCCCTTCGCCCGGACGTCGCCCTCTCCATCTTCCGGAGGTGGGGTTATCCCCGGGTGGACCTCTTCGCGGCCAAGGGGAACAGGAAGTGCCAAGCGTTCTGCTCCTTTCAGGGCAGGGAACCCGGGTCGATAGCGGATGCCTTCCTCATCCAGTGGTCGACCCACCTGTACTATGCATTTCCCCCATTCCCGTTGGTCCACAGGGTCCTTCTGAAGGTGCGCAGGGACAGGGCTCATGTGATCATGGTAGCCCCGGCGTGGCCCAGACAGCACTGGTACCCCATGCTGCTGGACCTGGCCATAGCCGACCCAGTTCCCCTGCCCCTTCATCCGGACCTGATTACCCAGGAGCACGGGACCCTCTGTCACCCGGACCTGCAGTCGCTGCACCTAGCGGCATGGCTCCTGCGTGGCTGACTGGCTCTGAGCTGCGCTGTTCCACGCCGGTGAGGGAGGTGCTCTTGGGCAGCAGAAAGCCGTCTACAAGGGCGACATATTTGGCCAAATGGAAGCGATTCTCCTATTGGTGCGTAGAGAGAAATCTCCGCCCTATGGAAGTTTCAGTAGCCAACATCTTAGACTACATTTGGTCCCTCAAAGGGCAAGGTCTGGCCATATCGTCGTTACGAGTCCACCTAGCGGCTATCTCCACCTTTCACCCGGGTGCGGATGGTCACTCTGTTTTTTCCCACCCGACGGTGTCTAGATTCCTTAAGGGGCTGGAACGTTTATACCCTAACGTCCGTCCCCCTGCTCCAACCTGGGATCTTAACCTGGTGTTGTCCCGACTCATGGGGCCCCCCTTTGAGCCGTTAGCTACTTGCTCCCTGCTTTACCTCTCTTGGAAGACGGCCTTTCTAGTAGCTATCACCTCAGCTAGACGGGTGTCGGAACTCCGGGCTCTTGTGGTAGACCCCCCATATACGGTCTTCCACAAGGACAAGGTGCAGCTGAGACCACACCCTGCTTTTCTCCCCAAGGTGGTCTCAGCCTTCCACGTCAACCAAGAGATATTCCTCCCGGTTTTTTTCCCGAAACCTCACTCCTCAGGCAGGGAGCAGCAGCTCCACTCGCTTGATGTCCGTAGGGCTCTCGCGTTCTACGTGGAGAGGACCAAGCCCTTCCGCAAATCCCCCCAGCTTTTCGTGGCAGTAGCGGACCGCATGAAAGGGCTTCCTATCTCCTCCCAGAGGCTATCCTCTTGGGTAACGTCCTGCATCAGGACCTGCTATGACTTGGCCCACGTCCCTACGGGCCGTGTGACTGCGCATTCTACCAGGGCGCAGGCGTCGTCGCTGGCTTTCCTCGCCCGTGTGCCCATCCAGGAGATCTGTCGGGCAGCGACCTGGTCATCGGTCCACACCTTTGCTTCCCACTACGCCCTGGTCCAGCAGTCTAGAGAGGATGCGGCCTTCGGATCGGCTGTGCTCCATGCCGCGACTTCTCACTCCGACCCCACCGCCTAGGTATGGCTTGGGATTCACCTAACTGGAATGGATGTGAGCAATCACTCGAAGAAGAAAAGACGGTTACTCACCTTTGTAACTGTTGTTCTTCGAGATGTGTTGCTCACATCCATTCCACACCCGCCCTCCTTCCCCACTGTCGGAGTCGCCGGCAAGAAGGAACTGAGGAGCGGGTGGGCCGGCAGGGATATATATTGGGCGCCATGGCGGCGCCACTCCAGGGGGCGACCTGCCGGCCCACTGGAGTTGCTAGGGTAAAAAGTTTCCGACGAACGTGCACGCGCGGCGCGCACACCTAACTGGAATGGATGTGAGCAACACATCTCGAAGAACAACAGTTACAAAGGTGAGTAACCGTCTTTTCTGTCCATAGGCATGTCCCTGCATGCTTTGCTGAGTCACCAGGTGTATCTGCCTTCTCTCAACTGGTCAATTGTATAGCTGATGGTCCTTCATTGGCCATCAAGCAGGCTAGGCAGTGCTGAAGCCAAATTGTCTGGGGTGTCACCCAGAAGCATAGCACAAGTTTGAAATACAGATAGTAAAGAGCCAATACTTAACTTTAAATACAAAAATGATACATGCATACAGATAGCATAATCATAATCAGCAAATCATAACCTTTTAATAGACACCTTACTTGACCTCCTTTGTACCAGATTTGGTGCCACTATATGACCTTGGTTGAAACAATGATCTATACAGTTACAGTTTATATTAATAACATCACACAGATGCATTGCAGTAACAGTCAAAGGTGTGGGAATGGGCACCTTCTGGTTCTTGTACCCTCCCCTGGCATTGAGTGCAAAGGATACCAAATGTCCTCCTCCTTCTCCCCCCCCACTCCAGTTGGGAGAGGAGGATGTAGAACTGGATGATGGTGGCAGCAGGTTCAGCATAGGCTGCAGGGGGACTCTAGCATCAAGCTGTCTTTCTTGTACTCAACCAGATGCCTCAACATGTCTGATTGCTCCTTCATAATCCACAGCATCTCTTCCTCTGTGGCACACTCTTGTTCCCTGCACGTTCTCCCTCCTCCCTGTCCATGTGCAAGTTATCGGACAGTGTAATACTCCATGCTGTGAGCTCCGTCTTGTCACTCTTGGAAGCGCGTGCTAACTCACTGAACATGTCCTCCCGAGCCTTCTTTTTCCACCTTCTAATCTGAGAAAGTCTCTGACCCAGTGTGGAAGATGGGTCGACAGACAAGGTTTCAGCTGCAAGGAATGCAAAGCACAAGGGTAGCATTGACAGTGCATACATTGTTTCTGGTGCAAGGGTTAATTTTTTTTATTAAAAAAACACCCCTCCATACACTTCATTGCAAGCCACAATGTAATCACAACCGCTGGCTACTGCAAGACTTGGTTTGCTGATCCAGTCATGGTGAGTAAGGCCACGAGGAGTGGGTGAGAGGTCTTGTGCTGCAGCTTTTGTGAAGACATCCTTGAGCTCACTGGTTGGAACATGTGAAGGCACCAGTGTAAAACCCCCCCAAATAGTTTGTTTTTTACAAAATTGGCACCAGGTTGCGGGGGGGGGGGGGGGGAGGGAGACAAACAGGAAGCCGTCACCTCTCCCCCCCTTTTTTTCCAATGCTGCTTGCAATACATGGTGATCCCTTCCAACTACAGCCATGGCATGTTTGGGAAAGCATGGTCGTGTGACCCAGATTTCACCA
This sequence comes from Gopherus flavomarginatus, assembly GCF_025201925.1. NCBI lineage: Eukaryota > Metazoa > Chordata > Testudines > Testudinidae > Gopherus > Gopherus flavomarginatus. Next base: position 54,486,912 of record NC_066624.1, read on the forward strand.
AACAGGAGGCAGATTACTTTTCAAATTGCTTGCGGTTTAACAGCTAGCATTGAAAACTTCTCCCATTTACCCTAGGTGACCCTATGCGATATCAATCTCCTGAGGGTAACAGAGGCAGTGAGGGAGCTGCAAGTGTCTGGGTACAGACCTGATCCTTACGCTTCAATGCTGTGTGCCGCAATGATGCCAGCAGAGTTAATACTGGAGTGGTGCGGGAAAGTGTCCTACTGTGTTGGACGAAATAAGGCAGCCCTTCCCAGAAACCTTCTGCAAAGGATTGCAGAGTACCTCTATGAAACTTCCTAGAGATCTCCATGGAGGATTTCTGGGCCATCCCCGTGCACATAAACAATCTTTTTCAAAGAGCACCCTCTGCATAGCTGGAGTGGCCACTGATACCCACTACACCTACTTTTTTGTTCAGATTAAACATAAAAAATAATAGCATGTAACCCCTACAGTTTGATTGGAAATATGTACTCACCAGAGGTGCTTTCCCTGGCATCACAGTCTGCCACCAACTGGTCATGTGAAGGGATGGACTCCAGAGTTAAAAATAAGTCCTTGGCTGTTGGGGAGAATGGATCCTCCACTTGCTTGCCTCATATTCTCCTCTTCCTCATCAACAATGTCCTCCTCATTGTTGCTCAAGGTCGCCCAGGGCTCCTGGGAGGTATCCACAGAGAGTTTTGGGTTGTAGGGGGTCACCGCCTAGAATTGTATGCAGCTCCTCATAAAAGCGGCATGTCTGTGGGGCAGAACCAGAGCGACTGTTCGCCTCCCTTGTCTTCTGGTACGCTTGCCGAAGCTCCTTTATTTTCAAGTGGCACTGCTGTGTGTCCCTGGTGTAGCCCTTCTCCCCCATGCCCTGCACAACCTGACATAGATGTCAGAGTTTCTTCTGCTGGATCAGAAGTCTGTCTGCACAGACTTCTCCCCACGCAGCAATAAGATCCACATCCTGCTCTGTACTTCATGCTGGAGCACGTTTGCGGCCTTGAGTCACCATGACCAGCTGTGCTGGTAAGCTCTCCATGCTGATCAAACAGGAAATGAAAATTCAAAAGTTCCCGGGGCTCTAACAGGAGCCTATGTTCCTATGTACCTGGCTGACATACAGTAAAGTTCAAAGTGCTCTCCAGAGCAGTCACAGTGGAGCACTGTGGGACACCTTCTGGAGGCCAATTCATTCAAATTACACAACGCAGTGTCTACATTATCCCCATGTCGTGGATGTCGACTGAAGTGCTATGCCTCTCACGGAGGTGGAGTACAGAAGTCGACTTTACAGCCCACTTAGGTCAGCAGAAGAGACTCAGTAGTGTAGACACATATATTATTAGATTGATTTAACATGACTTATGTAGACCTACGTTTGTAGTGTAGATCAGGCTTGAGTCATCAGATGTGTAGCTATATGTTCAGACACAAGAGCAAAAGAACGGCCATATTGGGTCATGCCAAAGGACCATCTAGTCCAGGATCCTGTTTTCCGACAGTGGCCAATGCCAGGTGCCCCAGAGGGAATGAACAGAACAGGTAATCATCAAGTGATCCATCCCGTTGCCCATTCCCAGCTTGTGGCAAATAGAGGCTAGGGACACCATTTCTGCCCATCCTGGCTAATAGCTAGGGCCCTACCAAATTCATGGCCATGAAAAATGCGTCACAGACCATGAAATCTGGTCTTTTGTGTGTTTCTATCTTATACTATACAGATTTCATGGGGGACACCAGCGTTTCTCAAATTGGGGGTCCTGATCCAAAATGGAGTTGCAGGGGTGTTGAACATTTATTTTAGGGGAGTCGTGGTATTGCCACCCTTACTTTGGCACTGCCTTCAGAGCTGGGTTGCCAAAGAGCAGTGGCTGTTGGCCAGGTGCCTAGCTCTGAAGGCATTTCCCTGCCAGTAGCAGCACAGAAGTAGGGGTGGCAATACCATACCATGCCATCCTTACTTCTGCACTGCTCCTGGTGACAGCTGTGCCTTCAGAGCTGAGCTCCCGGGCAGCAGCCACTGCTCTCCAGTGCCCAGCTCTGAAGGCAACGCTGCCACCACCAGCAGCACAAAAGTAAAAGGTACCAGTACCGCAACCCCTCCCCCCTAGAGTAACCTTGTGACCTCCCACAACTCCTTTTTGGTTCAGGACCCCTACAATTACAACACCATGACATTTAATTTTTAAATAGCTGAAATCATGAAATTTTTCTACCACTCTGAAATCTGATAAAAATCCTATGACAGTGAAATTGACCAAAATGGACCGTGAATTTGGAAGGGCCCTACTAACAGACATTGATGGACCTGTCCTCCATGAATTTATCTAGTTCTTTTTTGAACTCTGTTATAGTCTTGGCCTTCACAACTTCCTCCACACTAGTCATGATCTTATTGACATCTATCTTATCCCCCCTTAGTTGTCTCTTTTCTAAGCTGAAAAGTCCCAATCTTATTAACCTCTCATCCTACGGAAGCCATTTCATATCTCTAGTCATTTTTGTTGCCCTTTTCTGAACCTTTTCCAATTTCAAAATATCTTTTTTGCGATGGGGCTACCATATCTTCACGCAGTATCAAGGGTCAATATGCAAAGTACTCCACTTCGGAAGGAACAATCCACACATACGAAATGGGAAATGACTGTCTAGGAAGGAGTACTGCTGAAAGGGATCTGGGGGTCATAGTGGATCACAAACTAAATATAGGTGAACCGTGTAACACTGTTGCAAAATAAGCAAACACTATCCTGGGATGTATTAGCAGGAATGTTGTAAATAAGACATGAGAAGTAATTCTTCTGCTCTACTCTGCCTCAGCTGGAGTATTGTGTCCAGTTTTTGGTGAGACATTTCAGGAAAGATGTGGATAAATTGGAGAAAGTCCAGAGAAGAGCAACAAGAATGATTAAAGGTCTTGAGAACATGACCTATGAAGGAAGGCTGAAGGAATTGGGTTTGTTTAGTTTGGAAAAGAGAAGAAGTACATAAAAGGTTGTTACAAGGAGAAGGAAGAAAAATTGTTCTTAACCGCTGAGGATAGGACAAGAAGCCATGGGCTTAAATTGCAGCAAGGGCGGTTTAGGTTGGACATTAGGAAAAGCTTCCTAACTGTCAGGGTGGTTAAGTGCTGAAATAAATTGCATAGGGAGGTTGTGAAATCTCCATCATTGGAGATTTTAAAGAGCAGGTTGGACAAACACCTGTCAGGAATGGTTTAGATAATACTTAGTCCTGCCATGAGTGCAGGGGACTGGACTAGATGACCTCCTGAGGTGCCTTCCAGTCCTATAATTCTATTTTTTCTGTATTATTATCTATCCCTTTCCTATTGATTCGCAACATTCTGTTCACTTTTTTGACTGCCGCTGCACATTGAGTGGATGTTATGACTTAATCTTGAGTCACATATGACTTAATCTTGAGTAGATTTGTATCATGTGCAAATTTTTCCACCTCACTGTTTCCCCCTTTTTCCAGATCATTTATGAATATGTTGAATAAGACTGGTCCCAGTACAGACCCCTGGGGGACACCGCTATTTACCTCTCTCCATTCTGAAAACTGACCATCTATATCTACCCTTTGTTTCCTATCTTTTAACCAGTTACTGATCCATGAGAGGACCTTCCCTCTTATCCCGTGACTGCTTACTTTGCTTAAGAGCCTTTGGTGAGGGACTTTGTCAAAGGCTTTCTGAAAATCTAAGTACACTATATCCACTGGATCCCCCTTGTCCATATGCTTGTTGATCCCCTCAAAAGAATTCTTGTAGATTGGTGAGGCATGATTTCCCTTTACAAAAACCATGTTAACACTTCCCCAATACATTATGTTCATTTATGTGTCTGACAATTCTGTTCTTTACTATAGTTTCAACCAATTTGCCTGGTACTGGTGTCAGGTTTACTGGCCTGTAATTGCTGGGATAATCTCTGAACCTCTTTTTAAAAATTGGCATCCCATTAGCTATCCTCCAGTCATTTGGTACAGAAGCGGATTTAAATGATAGGCTACAAACCACAGTTAGTAGTTCTGCAATTTCACATTTGAGTTCCTTCAGAACTCTTGGGTGAATACCATCTGGTCTTAGTGACTTATTACTGTTTAATTTATCAATTTATTCCAAAACCTTCTCTAATGACACCTCAATCTGTGACAGTTCCTCAGATTTATCACCTAAAAAGAATGGTTCAGGTTTTGGAATCTCCCTCAGATCCTCAGCCATGAAGACTGATGCAAAAAATTAACTTAGTTGCTCCACAGTTGCCTTATTGTTCTTGAGCGTTCCTTTAGCATCTCCATCATCCAGAAGCCCCATTGTTTTTTTTTTAGCAGGCTTCCTGCTTCTGATATACTTAAAAAAATTTTTGCTATTATTTTTTGAGTCTTTGGCTAGCTGTTCTTCATATTTTTTTATGGACTTCCTAATTATATTTTTACACATTTGCCAGAGTTTATGCTCCTTTCTATTTTCCTCCCTAGGATTTAACTTCCACTTTTTAAAGGACGCCTTTTTGTCTCTCACTGCTTCTTCTACTTCGCTATTTAGCCATGGTGGCATTTTTTTGGTTCTCTTACTGTGTTTTTAATTCATAGAATCATAGAATATTACCATATTAGGGTTGGAAGAGACTTCAGGAGGACATCTAGTCCAATCCCCTGCTCAAAGCAGGACCAACACCAACTAAATCATCCCAGCCAAGACTTTGTCAAGCCGGGCCTTAAAAATCTCTGAGGATGGAGATTCCATAACCTCTCTAGGTAACCCATTCCAGTCCTTCACCACCCTTCTAGTGAAACAGTGTTTCCTAATATCCAACCTAGACCTCCCCCACTGCAACTTGAGACCATGGCTCCTTGTTCTGTCATCTGCCACCACTGAGAACAGCCTAGCTCCATCCTCTTTGGAACCCCCCTTCAGGTGGTGAAGGCTGCTATCAAATCCTCCCTCACTCTTCTCTTCTGCAGATTAAACAGGCCCAGTTCCCTCAGCCTCTCCTCATAAATCATGTGCCCCAGCCCCCTAATGATTTTCGTTGCCCTCTGCTGGACTCTTTCCAATTTGTCCACATCCTTTCTGTAGTGGGGGGCCCAAAACTGGACACAGTACTCCAGATGTAGCCTCACCAGTTCCGAATAGAGGGGAATAATCACTTCCCTCAATCTGCTGGCAATGCCCCTACCAGGGCCGACTCCACAGTTTTCGCCGCCTCAAGCAGCGCGCCGAATTTCTGCCGCAGGCAGTGGGGGCAGTCTGTGCGCCTTAGGGTGGCAGGCGGGTTTCCGCGGCGGCGGCATTTCGGCCGCAGCTTCTATGTTTAGCTGAAACTGCTGCGGACAGCTAAACATAGAAGCTGCACCGAATTGCCACCACCGTGGAAACGCGCCTGCCGCCCTAAGGGCACACGAACTGCCCCCGCTGTCCACGGCCGCAATTCGGTGCCCTGCTTGGGGTGGCGAAAACACATGGACTGCCGCCCCTTGCAGAATGCAGCCCCAAGCACCAGCTTGGAATGCTAGTGCCTGGAGCCGGCCCTGGCCCCTACTTATACAGCCCAAAATGCCATTAGCCTTCTTGGTAACAAGGGCACACTGCTGACTCATATCCAGCTTCTCATCCACTTTAATCCTCAGGTCCTTTTCTGCAGAACTGCAGCTTAGCCAGTCGGTCTCCAGCCTGTAGCAGTGCATGGGATTCTTCCATCCTAAGTGCAAGACTCTGCACTTGTCCTTGTTGAACCTCATCAGATTTCTTTTGGTCCAATCCTCCAATTTGTCTAGGTCACTCTGGACCCCTATCCCTACTCTCTCTCTTATCTACCTCTCCCCCCCGCTTAGTGTCATCTGTGAACTTGCTGAGTGTGCAATTAATCCCATCATCAATAAAGATGTTGAACAAAATTGGCCCCAGGACTGACCCCTGGGGCACTCTGCTTGATACCAGCTGCCAACTAGACATCAAGCCGTTGATCACTACCCATTGAGCCCAACAATCTAGCCAGCTTTCTATCCACCTAATAGTCCAGTCATCCAATCCATACTTTTTTAGCTTGCTGGCAAGAATACTGGGGGAGACCATATCAAAAGCTTTGCTAAAGTCAAGATATATCACATCCACCACTCTCTCCATATCTACAGAGCCAGTTTTCTCATCATAGAAGGCAATCAGGTTGGTCAGGCATGACTTTGCCTTGGTGAATCCATGTTGACTGTTCCTGATCACCTTCTTCTCCTACAAGTGCTTCAAAATGGATTCCTTGATGACCTGCTCCATGATTTTGCCAGGGACTGCAGTGAGGCTAACCAGACTGTAGTTTGCCCAGTTCTCTTTCTTCCCTTTTTAAAAGATGGGCACTATATTTGCCATTTTCCAATAGTCCGGGACCTCCCCTGATCGCCACGAATTTTCAAAGATAGTGGCCAATGACTCTGCAATCACATCAGCCAACTCCCTCAGCACCCTTGGATACATTAGATCTGGACCTATGGACTTGTGCACATCCAGCTTTTCTAAATTGTTCTTAACTAAATAGGACTAAATAGTCCTTAATTTGGGGTATACATTTAAGTTGAGCCTCTATTATGGTAGAAGTATGCTGGGCTCAGGGTGGGAGTGGGGTAAAAGGCTGCAGGGTATGAGCTCTGGAGAGGTCTAGAACTGCAGCCTTAGGAACTGGAGAACAGCACAGTCTAGGTACAGACTTAGCCTGTAACCAGGGCAGAAGGAACTCTTATGACTCTGGTTACTGGACTAGTCTGGGCTGTACTAGGTCCTGTCACAATATAATAACGGCCGTACTGGGTCAGACCAAAGGTCCATCAGAGAATTAGGCATTAAGTGGTTTGATGAGGCTAGGGGGCTGGAGATGTTGGAACTGCATATAGGCCAGCCAGCGGACTGCGGATATCCACACAAGCCCCACTGCTTTCCAATGTAACCGCCCAGCTCGCTCTGTCACTGGAGTTTGGCATTTCAGCTCTTTCCCCCAACTGAAATTCTGATTGAAGAGGCCAAGTTCCTTGCAGCCATTCACTTCTGTTCGCAAAGGACACAGGGGAACTAGCTGTAGAGCCTGCCCAGGGAGGAACAAGCTGCAGCTGCAGGGGAGATTGGAGAAGCCACTGCAGCTGCCCAGGTTGGATAATCTCTGTTTTACATGCAGTGTTTGGTGCCAGTGATCTCTGCTGTGCAATGAAAGCAGCAGCTTATGGCTTGTTCCTCCAGAGAGGGAACAGCTCAGTGCTGGGGTGGGTCCAAAGCTGTGGGGTGCTCAAAGTGTCCCTTCTCCTATGACTGGAATGTGCCTTTCCTAAGGCTCAGGGGACTACTTGTGTTCATTGTGTCTCTGAGGCTTGCACCATCCCACAGATCCTCCTCAGCTGCTGAGCAAGTGCCCAGACAATGCACATTCCAGCACCTGCAGAGGGGCATGTGCAGAGCAGGAGGGGAGGTGCTCAAAGCACTCAGTGCTATGACTGCAGCACATCTGGTGCAGACACTCCATACTGACAGGAGAGAGCTCCCCATCATCAGCATAACTCCTCCTCCTCTGCGAGAGGCGGTAGCTGTGTTGGCAGTAGAAACTCTCCAGACAACATATGACTGTCCACACCGTGTAACTTACATCGCTGGTGGGGGGGGCTTATTGTCCACAGGCCACAGAACTTCCCTAAAACAATTCCTGCAGCAGAAAAACAGCCCATCTGGATTTGAAGTGGTCAGTGATGGAGAAACCACCACAATCTCTGATAAATTGTTCCCATGGCTAATTGCTCCACTGTTAAAATGCACACCTTACAGCCAGTCTGAACAGTGGCTCACTGTCTTGCCATTTCACACTGGAGAGAATATCACTCTCAACTGTGGTTAGGGACTTCACTAGACCAGCTCCTAACCCATAGGAACTAACCCTGTCAATAACAGCTGTGCTCTGCCATGGCCTCTCCCAGGTCAGGCCCCCAAGGGCATTGCTAGCGCTAAGAAGTGCATTACTAGTAACACGTGGTCTGTGCAGAACTCTTTGCAGGTCTCAGTGTGTTTTGCAAAGGTGCATTGGTGCCACCATCGCCCTCTCAAGAGGGAAACTGAGCCCCATTTGCCCAGGGTCACAGGAGAAGCTCATGAGAGAGCCTGGAAGAGAACCCAGGCCTTGAGCCCTAAGTGTGCCATAGGCAGGATGCCACAATTTGGTTTATAGAAGCATCCTCGGGAGTAGGCCGTGAATCCAAAGTCCAAGTCACACTCACCGGCGTGGTACCCACATCCCCAAAACCAGAGCTCCATGTGGATTGAAAAGCTGGGGGGAGGTCACACACCAATGGGTTCTTTTCCCTTTGCCTCTCAGTTTGGCTCTCCCTAGGCCCCTGGGCCCCATGTCCAGTGCTTGCTGGGGAGGGAGATGTGTGCAGCCCCACTGCTAGGCCTAGTGGGCAACTGCCTGTCAATCTTTCATTCCAACCAATCAGCAGAATATGGGCAGTTGGGGGGAGGGGGTGAGGCGATGTTAATCTGGGCATAAGTGTTTAAAAGACGGTTACTCACCGTTGTAACTGTTGTTCTTCGAGATGTGTTGCTCATATCCATTCCAGGTAGGTGTGCACGCCGCGCGTGCACGTTTGCTGGAAACTTTTTACCCTAGCAAGTCCGGTGGGCCAGCAGGTCGCCCCCTAGAGTGGCGCCACTATGGCACTAGATATATACCCCTGCCAGCCCGCCCGCTCCTCAGTTCCTTCTTGCCGGCTACTCCGACAGTGGGGAAGGAGGGCGGGTGTGGAATGGATATGAGCAACACATCTCGAAGAACAACAGTTACAACGGTGAGTAACCGTCTTTTCTTCTTTGAGTGATTGCTCACATCCATTCCAGTTAGGTGAATCCCAAGCCTTACCTAGGCGGTGGGGTTGGAGTGAGAGGTCGCGGCCTGGAGCACTGCCGAGCCAAAGGCCGCATCATCTCTGGGCTGCTGAACCGGGCGTAATGGGAATGTGTGGACCGATGACCAGGTCGCCGCCCTACAAATCTCTTGGATTGGCACGCGGGCAAGGAAAGCCAGCGATGACGCCTGCGCTCTGGTGGAGTGAGCAGTCACACGGCCCGCCGGAACGTGGGCCAGGTCATAATAGGTCCTGATACAGGAGATAATCCAGGAAGATATCCTCTGCGAGGAAATCGGTAGCCCCTTGACCCGGTCCGCTACCGCCACGAATAACTGGGGGGACTTGCGGAACGGTTTGGTCCTGTCCACATAAAATGCTAGCGCCCGACGGACATCTAGCGAGTGGAGCTGTTGCTCCCTGCGGGACGAATGGGGCTTTGGGAAAAAGACGAGGAGGAAGATCTCTTGGTTAATGTGGAAAGCAGAGACCACCTTAGGAAGGAAGGCTGGGTGTGGTCTCAGCTGCACCTTGTCTTTATGGAAGACCGTATACGGGGGATCTATTGTGAGGGCCCGTAGTTCTGACACCCGTCTAGCTGAGGTGATGGCCACTAGGAACGCGGTCTTCCATGAGAGATAGAGCAGGGAGCAAGTAGCTAACGGCTCGAATGGAGGACCCATGAGCCGAGTTAGGACCAGGCTGAGATCCCATGAAGGGGCAGGAGGGCGGATCTGCGGATAGAGACGCTCCAATCCCTTCAGGAATCTCACCACCATAGGGTGGGAGAAGACGGAACATCCGTCCACTCCAGGATGAAACGCGGAGACAGCCGCTAGGTGGACCCGGAGGGACGACTACGCCAGACCCTGGGCCTTGAGGGACCAGATGTAGTCTAGAATAGAGGTGATGGGAATCTCCATAGGAAGAAGACCTTTCTCCGAATACCAACAGGAGAAACGCTTCCACTTAGCCGCGTAAGTAGCCCTGGTGGAAGGCTTTCTACTGCCCAGGAGAACCTCCCGAACCGGGGTACAGCAGCGTAACTCGGAGCCTGTCAACCATGCAGGAGCCATGCCGTAAGGTGCAGAGCCGGAAGGTCCGGGTGACAGAGCCTGCCGTGGTCCTGGGTGATCAGGTCCAGATGTAGGGGCAGGGCAACTGGGTTGGCTACTGAGAGGTCCAGCAACATGGGGTACCAATGTTGTCTGGCCCACGCTGGGGCTATGAGAATCACCCGAGCTCTGTCTCTGCGCACCTTGAGGAGAACCCTGTGTATCAGCGGAACGGGAGGGAACGCGTAAAACAGGTGGGTCGCCCATGGGATCAGGAAGGCATCCGCTATAGACCCGGGCTCCTGACCCTGAAAGGAGCAGAAGGCTCGACATTTCCTGTTCTCCCTGGACGCGAAAAGGTCCATCCGGGGACGACTCCACCTCTGAAAGAGTGAGAGGGCGACGTCTGGACGGAGGGACCACTCGTGCGAGCGGAAGGACCTGCTCAGTCGATCCGCTAGAGTGTTTCGTACTCCCGGGAGATAGGAGGCGGAAAGGTGAACGGCATGGGCTATGCAAAACTCCCAGAGACGCATCGCCTCGAGACATAGGGGAGAGGACCTGGTGCTGCCCTGCTTGTTGATGTAGAACATGATCGTCGTGTTGTCGGTGAACACCGCGACACAATGACCTTGAAGGTGATGGACGAACGCTTGACAAGCAAGACGGACCGCTCTCAACTCCCATATGTTGATGTGGAGGTCCAGCTCCTGAGGGGTCCACAAGCCCTGAGTTCTTTGGGCACCGCAGTGCGCCCCCCAGCCCAGATCTGAGGCGTCCGTAGTCAGGGATGCCGAGGGCTGGGGCGGATGAAACGGGAGCCCCGCACAGACTATGGACTGGTCCAGCCACCACCGAAGGGATTCCAGTACCCTCTGGGGAACGGTGACAACTGTGTCCAAGGAATGTCTGGCTGGCTGGTACTGCGCGATGAGCCAAGATTGAAGAGGCCTCATGCGAAGTCGGGCATACGCTGTCACGAATGTACAGGCCGCCATATGGCCCAGGAGGGCCAGACATGTTCTTAGAGAGGTCAGCGGGGCCGCCTGCAAGCGCAGAATGATGGCCGACAGCGACTGGAACCTGGGCAAGGGTAGCAAGGCCCTGGCTAGGATAGAGTCCAGAATGGCCCCGATGAACTCTATCCTCTGCGTGGGGAGCAGAGTAGACTTGTCCACGTTGATCACAAGGCCTAGGGCAGCAAAGAGGCTGCTGATTCTGCGGACGTGGTCGCGGACCTGCAGCTCCGATGTGCCCCGGATCAGCTAGTCGTCGAGGTAGGGGAACACGTGAATGCAGCAGCGCCGAAGGTGTGCGACGACGACTGCCATGCATTTCGTGAACACCCTCGGGGCCGTAGAGAGGCCAAATGGGAGGACCGCAAATTGGTAATGTTGGCGGTTGACCACAAAGCGGAGGAAACGCCTGTGCTGGGGGAATATGGCGATGTGGAAGTAAGCGTCCTGCATGTCGAGGGCGGCGTACCAGTATCCGGGATCCAGGGATGGGATGATGGTTCCAAGGGATACCATACGGAACTTCAACTTCACCATATACTTGTTGAGTCCCCGCAGGTCGAGGATAGGCCAGAGGCCCCCCTTGGACTTGGGGATGAGAAAGTAGCGGGAATAAAACCCCTTGCCCTTCTCGCTCTCTGGAACCTCCTCTATGGCTCCCTTGACGAGGAGCGTGTGCACCTCCTGACACAGGAATTGCTTGTGAGAGGGGTCCCTGAAGAGGGACGAGGATGGTGGGTGGGAGGGGAGGGGGCGAAGAAAACTGCAGGCGATAACCGGCTTGCACCGTACGCAAGACCCAACGGTCCGATGTTATTTGGGTCCACGCCGGGAGGAAAAATGAAAGACGGTTGGAAAACTGCGGGGAAGGATCCGGAGGGGAAACTGGTACTGCACCCTCGGGCGCACCTTCAAAATGAAGGCTTGGGTCCAGGAGGGGCCTTGGCGGAGCCTTGGTTTTGCCCCGTTTGGCCACCCGACTGTCTGCATCGGTTGTTCCTGCCACGGCGCCTAGTGAGGTCCTACCGCGGACGGAACTGAGGATACGGTCGACGTTGTTGTTGTTGGTTCTGCTGCCGGAATGGCCTGGGCTGTGTCGCAGGCGTATGCATCCCCAAAGACCTAATTATGACCCTATTGTCTTTAAGGTCCTTTAGTCTGGGGTCTGTTTTAGCGGAAAACAGGCCCTGGCCTTCGAAGGGGAGGTCCCGGATCGTATGCTGGAGCTCTGGTGGAAGGCCAGAGACCTGAAGCCAGGAAATTCGGCGCATCGTAAGCCCCGAGGCAAGGGTCTGAGCGGCCGAGTCCGCAGCATCCAGGGAGGCTTGTAGCGAGGTCCTCGCTACCTTTTTGCCCTCATCCAGGATGGTGGTAAACTCCTGGCGGGCGTCCTGTGGTAACAGCTCTGCGAATTTTCCCGCCGCTACCCAAGAGTTAAAGGAGTAGCGGCTAAGGAGGGCCTGCCGGTTCGAGACCCTGAGCTGTAGCGCCCCCGCTGAATAGACCTTGCGGCCCAGGAGGTCCATCCATCTCGCCTCCTTCAACTTGGGCGCTGGGGCCTCTTGACCGTGGCGCTCCCTGTCATTCACCGACTAGACCACAAGGGAGCATGGTGTCGGGTGAACGTGCAGATATTCATAGCCCTTCGAGGGGGCCATGTACTTCCTTTCTACTCCTCGAGCGGTCGGAGGGATGGAGGCCGGTGACTGCCAGATAGTAGCAGCGTTGGCCTGAATAGTTTTGATAAAGGGCAGGGCCACTCTGGTGGGCGCATCGGCGGAGAGGATGCTCACCACCGGGTCCTCGATTTCAGAGACCTCCTCGGCTTGAATGTCCAGGTTCTGTGCCATGTGTCGGAGGAGGTCCTGGTGTGCCCTAAGATCTAGCGGGGGAGGGCTGGAGGACGAGGTACCCGCCACTGCCTCATCCGGTGAAGACGACGAGGAAACTCCCGGCAACAGAGTGTCCACGGGGGGTTCTGTCTGGGGCTGCACCTCCGTCACTGGAGGGAGCTCTGGGTCCTGGACCTGCCTTCTGCTTCTGGGGAGGGAGGGGGTCTAGACACCGTCGCCTCCGGTGGCCTGCGTTTCGCCGCAGGGCGGGGAGTAATATGTTGTGGACTCTGGGCTTGGCGATACGCCCATGGGGTCCAAAACCCCCACTGTTGAGGCCCTCGTTCCTGAGGTGGAGGGTCCTGAAACAGGGCCGAGTGTCTGTCCTGGCCCAAGGCATAGGCGCTGTCTGCCTGAGAGGACACAGATGGTTCCCTGGAAGGCCACGGAGGCGCTGAGCCAGTTTGATAGACCTCTCTATATGCGACTCTGACGCTGTCCTCGGTGCTGAGGATCGGTGCCGCGACGCATATCGGTGCCGGGATCGGGACCAGGAACGGCGTGGTAGTCGGTGCCGGGATCCGGATCGGGATCTGCCTTGAGGTCGGTGCCGAGAGCGGGACCGCGACCTTTGATCAGCGCGGTGCCGGGATGGCAGTGGGGACCGGGACTTGCCACCGACGCGGTGCTGGGAGGTCGACCGGGATCGGGACCTACCACCGGCTCGGTGCCGGGAGGTCGACCGAGGAGCTGAACGTTGAGGTGAACGGCTCCTAGAGTCTCGGTGCCGGTGGTAAGAGGAGCCAGACCGGGACCGTGCAGATGCTGATCGGTGCCGCGAGTGCGACCGGTACCGCCAGGGGGAACGGTGCCGGGACTGCGAGCAGCGCCCCGAGCGCGAGCGTTCACGTCTCCGGGGCGATCGGTGCCGGGACTCCGGAGACAGCGCTCTCAGCATTGGTTTGCCTCTGGAGGTTACCCGTCCCGGGGGTGCCGTGGTCTGAGGCTGCGATGGCTCCGTGAGCGCTATCAAGTCCTGTGCCGAGGCAAAGGTCTCCAGCGTAGATGGGACTAACAGCTCGACCCCTGATCTCAAGGGGGAGCTAGGAGGGGCTGGACTTGACGGACCTTCCGGACCCGGAGTCGACAGCAGCCCTGCAGGCGGTGCTGCGGCCAAGGTAGATGCCGGGCGTTCCACTCGAGCCTGCCTCGATGGTGTCGCAGATGTCGAGGGTCTTGGATCTGCTCCCGGTGCCGGGGAAGGCCGGTGCAGGGGAGTCTTGCCAGTGCCGGCGCGGTCCGGTGCCGGAGCAGAAGTGGCCGGCTGCGCCGCCGGTGCCGGAGTCAGTGCTGCTTCCATTAGGAGAGCGCGGAGTCTTTGATCCCTCTCCTTCTTTGTGCGAGGCTTAAAGGCCTTGCATGTACGACACTTCTCACTGATGTGCGATTCCCCCAGGCACTTGAGGCACGCGTCGTGGGGATCGCTAGTCGGCATCGGCTTCTTGCATGCCGAGCACTGCTTGAAGCCCGGCGAGCCAGGCATGAGCCCGGTGCCGGGCGCCGGGAAGGGCAACGGCCCACCCGCGAACAAGTTAAACAACTATATATAATACACAACTAACTAATATACTATCAAACTATCTATGAAACTATTTACAACTACGACTACGAACAGAGTACAGGAGAGCTAGGTACGTGGAGGACAGCAAGCCGCACTCCACAGTTCCAGCAACTGACACGGCGGTAAGAAGGAACTGAGGAGCGGGCGGGCCGGCAGGGGTATATATCTAGTGCCATAGTGGCGCCACTCTAGGGGGCGACCTGCCGGCCCACTGGAGTTGCTAGGGTAAAAAGTTTCTGGCAAACGTGCACGCGCGGCACGCACACCTACCTGGAATGGATATGAGCAATCACTCGAAGAAGAACTATAGACCAAAGCGAACAATCTCCCCAAGGAAGGAAGGAGGGAGCTCTCTAGCACCCAGGACTCAACGTCCTGTTCAGGTCATGAGGGGCAGGGGGTGTTCAGTGGGCAGACAGGGACACGAGAACGGAATCCAGCTGAAGTAACTCCACATTGGATTTCCTGTTGTTTGCGTCCAAAGGGAAAAACAGCACAGATAAAAACAAAGACCGGCCACACTGGGAGTCTCATCACCTTCTATTTATTCCTTCGCCATCTAATTAAAGCAGCAGGAAATTAGCTTTCCTGGAGCAACTGCAGGAGGATGCCAATGACTCTGCGTGAGTGGCTTTTTAAGAAGAAATGGCAAGAAGGGCCAGGGCACACGTGGGGTGGGGGATCAGGCCCCTGGGAACATGCTGTCTCTACTGGCTTGATTTAAAACCAGGCTCAGGATGGGAATTTCCGCAACGCTGACCACAAGGAAGCTCCACCCCTTGCTGCTACAAAGGTGCAAAACAGAGCAGGCCAAAGCCCATAGTTAGGACCCTACCAAATTCACAGTCCATTTTTGTCAATTTCACAGTCATAGGATTTTAAAAATTATAAATTTCATGATTTCAGATATTTAAATCTGAAAGTTCAAGGTGGTGTAACTGAAGGGGCCTGAACCAAAAAGGAGTTTGGGGGAGCTGAAAGGTTATTGTGTGTATGTGTGTGGGGGTTGCAGTACTGCTACCCTTAGTTCTGCACTGCTGCTGATGGCAGCACTGCCTTCAGAACTGAGCAGCTGGAGAGCGGTGGCTGCTGGCCGGGAGCCCAGCTCTGAAGGCAGAGCTGCCACCAGCAGCAGTGCAGAAGTAAGGATGGCCTGGTATGGTATTGCCACCCCTACTTCTGTGCTGCTGCCTTCAGAGCTGGGCCCTCAGTTAGCAGTCGCTGCTCTCCAGCCACCCAGTTCTGAAGGCAGCAGCTCAGAAGTAAGGATGGCATGGTATGGTATTGCCACTGTTACTTCTGTGCTGCTGCCTTCAGAGCTGGGTGCCTGGCCATCAGCTTCCGCTCTCCAGCTGCCCACCTCTGAAGACAATGCAAAAGTAAGGGTGGCAATATCACAACCCCCTAAAGATAGCCTTGCAGTCCCCCTGCAACTCTCTTTTGGGTCAGGATCCCTAGTTTGAGAAACATTGGTCTCCCCCGTGAAATCTGTATGATATACGGTAAAAACACTCAAAAGACCAGATTTCATGGGGGAAAACCAAATTTCACAGTCTATGATGCGTTTTTTATGGCTGTGAATTTGGTAGGGTCCTAACTATAGGGTCAACTGCTTCTTGGGATAGGCACAGCCAGGGCCTGCTGCAGCCTGAGAGCGGGGGGTGCGCACTGAATGGGGAAGGTCTCTTTCCCTTTGCCTAGCTTCTGGCAGTTTCCAGGTGGCCCTGCAGCAGCATCACTGGCAGGGAGCGACCCTGCTGGTAAGTCAGGCCAGCCATGGAGGAGGCTCACGCTGCACCCCCATTGCATCAGCTGATGGCAAGGGGGACCCAGCACCCAAGAATCAGGCCCCACTGCTACAGGGAGGCTGTGTTCAAACAGCAGGCCCCAAGCATGGCCAGTGAGGCAGCTGGCACTAAACACTACCCCTGCTGTTGGAAAGACAAGGTGGGGATAGCTTTTATGGGACCACTTTCTGCTGTGGGAAGAGAAACGTAATCTGAAAATCAAAGATATGCCTCCCCCACCTTGTCTCTCTAATGTCCTGGAACTGACACGACTACATCACTGCAAACCCCTGGTATTGGCAGAGAGGCTGAGAAGTGGGTTCCCCTCTTGCCCCTACAGATGGTCCCATAGCTTAGCGGGAGCATGAGGCTGGAGCCCGGTAACCTGCCGTGGAGGTGCAATGGGGATTCATAGATTTTAAGGCCAAACGGGACCATTTTGATGATCTGCTCTTATCTCCTGTATAACGCCAGCCAGACAATCCACCCAGTGATTCCTGCACCCAGCCCAGAACTGGAGAGGAGCGGAGGAAGTGTCCATCAGGGTGGGTAGGAATGACAGGGGTGAAGGAGCGATGCAGGCCCTGCTTACCGGGCAGCTGGCCCTGCCATCACATCAGCTGTAGTAAAAGGGGAGTGCACTGCAAGGATGAAGAGATTGCTGCGCCCGGTGCTATGGGCCGAGGACACCAGGCAGCACCTTTTGCCAGCCCAATCCCCTTTGAAAAACACACCACCACACCATCTGTCCCTGTGGTGCCTTGCCAGGCCACATTGACCAACCTGAGCCATTTAACGCTGCCAGCTGGCTTCCCCCAGCTCTGTTGCTACAACGCAAAGACACTGCAAAAAGCAACCACCGATGGGCTCCTAGTACCCAGGGATAAATCAAAGGCTCTTGCCCCTATGTTTCTATGTCCTTCAGACTGTATTTGAATGAATGCACATGCATGTACACCCCAAACCAAACCACGTACAAGCCAAAACCACCGGACAGACATACAGAGGGACAGATGCACTGACTAGATAACCATCATTAAAAGCAGCTGCAGTGGCAGGGACTCCTGTTTCTGTATGTTTAAGGGAGCGCCTAGAGCAGAGGTGGCGACTTTCAGCAGGAGAAGGCGGGCATGGGGAGGAACTTGGCTTCCCCCAGGGTCATAGGTCTAGACCAGTTGGAGCTAGCATTTCACAGCTTGGTAACCACATAGTCTTGTTTTGCCTCTAGATATTGAAGTTTGCTTCCATCTTCTCCGTGGAACAGACATGGGGACTGCAGGATAGGTAGTGCTTTGCCATGCACGGCCCTGTCTTCCTGCCTCCAATACCAGACCCACAATCCTTGCAGCTTGGCTCCCTCTCTTTGGCGCAGGTAATGTGCAAACAGCACGTGCCTTGCTCTAGCGACCCCATGGAGGACTCATGGGTACAGCACATCTCTCTGCGCCAGGCAGAAAATGGGTTCTGCCAACGGTAACGCTAATGCTGGCAAGCGCTTTGCACAGGTCTTTAGAGGACATTAGCAAGGCTGCTTTAGGCTTCAGAGCAGCTGCATCTTGCGAGCTGCCCCACCTGAGGGCTCAGAGCCAGGCCCAAACCCCAGCTCCCAGGGCTGCAGCTCATGGCCATTTCAAACACAGTTAAAAAGTTAATCCTTTCTTTCTAGTCGCTCTCCTCACACACACTTCCACCTTTAAATGTAACCACAGGATCTGCTCCCTTCCACCCTAGCTTTTCCTGCCCTGATGTCATGACCACAGCTTTGACACCTCACACTGATTTCCACAGCAGCACACTGACTGATATCAAGCAACCCTGTATTATGACTTCAGATTTTGGGGGGAGGGTACATGGGGGACAGCCTTTGCTGTCACACTTCTATTCAAGGAGAGCAAAGGAACTCCCAGAGACAATCAGTCCCCTTCCCCCGCTCCAAGCTGCCTTTCCCCATGTTTGCTCCATGCTAGTTATTCCCTTACGGATTCCAGGATTCGTTGGAGTTTCTTTTTTTTAGTGGGAGAGGGGAGGAGGAGCTTCTAAACCAATAGACAATCGACTAATGCCAACTCAGCACGACAAAGCTGACTGCTTGGACCACCCTGCTGCAGGCCAGGGGCAGGAAGCACTAACAACTTTATACACAGTGCAAAAAATCACTCTCCAGCTGGGCTGGGATTTGTTTTTATAGGGACACGACTAATTTTAAACATTGTTTCTTGCTGTTCTGTTCCTAATAATCCCACAGAATCCCCCTGGGGGTATGTGTTTTCCAGCTGAATTTCTCTCTTTCCAGTTTTACAATTTGTTTTCCATCTGCCGATTTCTAGGGCAAAGGAGCGAGGTTGATGTCAGATTCTGCTATAAGTTGTTCATCTGCCCCAGGAGACAGACCTCTGAGCATTTTCCCTTGAGGGCTGGTGTGTGTGAAGGGGACTGCTCAGAGCTGCGGGGGGTGGCAGGGGACAGCATAGGATCTAACTCTTCATAGAACAGGAAGCACATTTTAAGTGAAGTTGAGTTATATTTGCACCACTTCTGACATTCTCCCTTCCCTGCCTTCATCACCTTCTCAAAATATAACCTCCCACCTGGAAGACTTTTATAGGGGAATGCCCCACCTGCAAGTCATTCACTCCCAGGTCTCCAAGCAAGCACTGCACAGCCCTGCACAAAGAGCTGGGGCTTCCAGGGCCAGGGTTCTAGATGCTAGTATCGGTGAGCTACATGGCCATTCACATCTGTTTGCACTGTATTTTGTCAGCAAATGTTCCTGCTGGCACTGGGCCCAATTCATAAATTTTCAGATCTGGAGTCAAACCCTCCTGCCTCTCAGAGTGGCTGGAGCTGGCGTGGCTGGCTGGCACTCTGCTGTGGCTCCTGCATTCAGAGACCACCACACTTCACATGCTGCTGGAATCGCCTGGAAGAGCAGAGCCCGTCTCCAGAGAGGCCACTCTAGCAGTGCCAGTTGATTGGCAAACAGGCCCAATGGTGAACGCAAGGTACTTTCTGCGGCATGGCAGATGTTTATCAGCTGGATCCACTTCTCCAGCTTCTGGTGGTGATTATACAGTAACTGCCTGTTCAGGGGATGTGTCCCAGCTATCAGCAACAGAAATAAACGGCCTCCTGGGGCTCGCTGGCAGCTTAGCTTGTATCTTGGTCCCTAGCCAGGGTCTGAGTGCAAGCTGCCTGTTGGTTTCCTGGCTGCAGGAGGTTTAGGCTGTGGTGACAAGGCACTAGCTGTGAACAGAGCACCAAGGAGGGCCATGTTGGCAGCTCATCAGGAGCCAGAGGGCTGCACTGACATCACTATGGGTCAAAACTACACCTACTGACATAAGCACTGGGTGCTTAGCCTGAACTTAGCCGTACCACTGTCAGTGCAAGTGCTCCTAGAGAAGGTGGCTCCTGGCAGGTGAAGCCAACCTCTGGAGGCCAAACCCCTGGAACAAAGGGTTAACTGTGGTGTCTGGCTCCCTCAGCAGAGTGCAGAAGTCTGGATAACGAGCTCCAGTAAGCCACTTTCCTCCTCCAGCAACTACAGACCAATCAAGCCCTTTCCCCAGCGACGGAGAGCAGATGCTGGGCCCAATTCCACATGGGGTAGCCTGGGTCACTGAGAGCTAGCAGTGCCCCGGTTAGGCTGCCTGGGAGCCCCAGTCATGCACCAGGACCCCACTCTGTTAGGTGCTGAACAGAACCAAAGCAAAAAAGACAGTCCCTGCCCCATAGATCTTACAATGCATGTATAGGACAACAGATGGCTACAGACAAAGGGGGAGTCCAGGGGCACAGGGAGCCGATACTGCGCAGGGTGATAAGCAGCTTGCAAGGACACAGGACAAAGCAGAAATATTTCAACTCTTTTATTTGTTTAAAAACACGTTTGTGGCTCCCTCCCCAGATAAGGCTGCAGCCAAGATTACAGGCCCTGTGCCTGTCGCTCAATGTATCCCCTCTGGAGTTCATGTCACAGTATCTACACCTACAGCCTGTGGTCCCACCAGGAAGGCGGCCCAGTACAAGTGGCACAGGCGCCAGACTGTGGAGAGTCTGTGGCTCAGAGCGTCCCTCACCCACCACCTCCCTTAAAAAAGATAATTAGAAAAACCATCTGCAAGAATAAAAGCAGTTTTGTAAAAAATAAGCCAGAATCTGTTGGAACAAGGGGGTGGAAGTTGGGAGCTCCCCTACCCCTCAGCACTGGGGCCACTCACTGCTGCTTGGAAACGTCAAAAAAAAATAAAATAATTTCTTCCAAATTTCCCCTGCAGCCACAAATTCCACAAGCTGCTCACATAAACACACTGTCTTTGGCACAGGAAACGCTCCGCTGTTGTGGAAACATAAGCTTTCCTTTTCAGCTAAACCACATGCTTCAGATTCCCTGTAAACAAAGGGAGAGAGAAAACAACATTTACATTCAGACTAACTTCAGTCTCACAGGGAGGCAGACCAAGGTATTTTTTTGGCTGCATACAGGGCCTAGGGTGACCAGATGTCCCGATTTTATAGGGACGGTCCCGATTTTTGGGTCTCTCTCTTATATAGGCTCCTATTACCCCCCACCCCCTGTCCCAATTTTTCACACTTGCTGTCTGGTCACCATAATAGGGCCCTTTGCTTTGTCTTCAATGCTGCTGTATTCCGATTGGGGCTTGTTCCTCTCCTTCAAAACCCCAGGAAGAAAGGATTTTCGAAAAGTGTGTTGGAAAAGCATTGATGTGAAATCCAGCAGGGCTGACCTCTGGGAGATTAGAGCGCTGCTTATGACATGTCCCTTCCCCGTCACTGGCAGGGCTGACAAATCAGTAAGTGATACAGACACACTAGCCCTCAAAGCAGATTGAATTCCCAGCATGCCAGACAACATCTTGTTCTCATTGAGAGAGGTTGTGCTCTCTCTCAAACCCAGCTTTAAGGGGCTGCTAAGGGGAACAAACCATTTTCATTAAGCATTCAGACTGGAGACTAATAATTAGTTCAGATGTATCAGCCAAGAACCCTTAATTTCTTTAGGTCTTTGCTTGCTCAGGATGTCCTATAGGGCTGGAGGCACTGCCTGGCCTCCTTTCTCTGACGACCCTCCCTGGAAGTCAATAACGATTCTGTCTGGGTAAGGGACGCAGGATCTGATTATGAACTGGAATCATGTTGGATCACAACAAGCTTTGAATTTTAGTTCTCTGATCACTCTTGAATTCTAACAGCTTTAAGCTAGGGTTAGAAAAAGGTCTTCAAGACCCGGGTTTTAAGGGCCATGTCGATTAAATGCCTGGGTTTGAACCATATGGCTGGTGTGGAGAAAGTGAATAGGAAAGTGTTATTTACTTCCTCACATAACATAAGAACCAGGGCTCACCCAATGAGATTAACAGGCAGCAGGTCTAATAAAAACAACAGGAAGTGCTTCTTCACACAACGCAGTGTCACTCTGAGGAATTTGTTACTGGGGACACGTGAAGGCCAAAACTCTAACTGAACTCAAAAAATAATTAAGTAAGTCCCTGGAGGATAGGGCCACCAATGGCTATTAGCCAGGTTGGGCAGGGACATAACCCCATGCTCTGGGTGTCGCTAGCCTCTGTTTGCCAGAAGCTGGGAGTAGACAAAAGGGGATGGATCCCTTGATGATTGCCCTGTTCTGTTCATTCCCTCTGAAGCTCCTGGCACCAGCTACTGTTGGAGACAGGACACTGGATCGTTGGTCTGACCCAGTATGGCTGTTCTTATGTTCACATAACCCCTAAGCATGCAGCTCTGCTGACAAGAGCTGTAACTGTAATAGATCTGCCCACTACTCAGCATTAGGACTGGCTGGCTCGCGAATGTGAGGCCCTGATAGGACACCAAGGTGCTGCAGTAAGTGATGCTGGTGATTCTCTGACTTCTTTTTCTGAGGCTTGACCATCATCCCTCTGCAACATGCTAGCATGACTCTATTGCTGAAATCCTCAGCCAGGTCCCCATCTCCTGTCAGCAAGGCTCAAAGGTCCAGCTCTCCCACCAGGAGCAGTGCGTTGTTGCCTGCCTATCGCACAACTCTGACTTCCCACAGAATACTGACTCAAGTTCCAGGCCTTGGTCCTTATCTTCAAGGTGTTCCACAGTCTGGATTGAACAGATAAGACTATTGTCAACAACTTTGCTCCTCTGGCATGCTGGATCTCTGTACCGTCTGCACAGGTGAGAGCTTCCTCAGGGGCCAACCTGAGTCTGTGGAACAAATTCCCCCAGGAACTAAGGACCATCACAAACCTCCCCTCCCTCCGCTCAAAGGGCCAGATACATTTCTTTGGCCTGTCTTCTCTAATATAAACAGGCGGCAGCATGTACAGAATTATACAACCTGCAGACCCAAGCACTGTACTGCACACTTCTTCTGGGAGCGGACATGACAGACATTAGCCCGCTGCTTATTGAATGACTAGAAGGCACTCAGATACTCCAGTGATGAGCGCAGCGTGCGAACTCTCGATTTTCCCAGCCAAGATTAGTGGCCTGCTCCCATTGAAATCTAAGGGCGTTTCTCCATTTTCTAGGCTTCATTGGGTGAGGGGATCAGGCCATAAGATGGTAAAATACACATGTGGGCTTAAATTGTGAAAGTCAGGAGGCCCAAGTCCACGTATGGACTGATAAGCGAATCGATTACTGGCCTGACAGCCTTACATACAAATGGATACCCTCTCTACTGACATGACAACATATACAGGGCAAGCTTCCCTCCCACTGCCCTGTGGACTCACCTGGTCCCTGATCCTGAGAAATCTTCCCAATGGGTGACAGACTCCACTGGTTATTCAGTCCCAGTCCTCCATGCTGAGGCCCCAGTTGTAACAGTGGCTTTTGTGATGGGGACAACATCCATAATCATCCCCACCACTCTTGGGAGGCAGGGAAGAGGTAGTACAGATGGGGAACCAAGGCCCAGACAAGCCAAGGGTACATCTATGCAGAAATGCTAGTCATACAGCAGTAGGGCTGCAGTTGCGCTGCTGTAGGGTAGACACTTACTGCAGCAATAGAAGAGGTCTCCCATTACTGTTGTAACTCCATCCCTCTGAGAGATGGTAGTGGTGTCTACCCCAGGGCTTAGCTTCATTAAATCATGCAGGGCACAACATTTTCCACAGCCCTGAGTGATGTACTTAAGCTGACCTAGCTTTGTAGCAGAGACCAACCCATAGTGATGTGCCTAAGGTCATATAGGCAGTTTGGGGTGGAGGAGGTCTCCAGAGTCTTAGGCTAGTGCCATAACCACTGAGCCATTGTGGGAAACAGAAGACTAATCTCGTCTCCCTTTGATGAGCAAAAACCCCTGTAAGCCCTTGGATCTCCTCAAAGCAGCTGCAGTGCCAGAAAGGTGAATGGCAATTCTCTATCTACACACAACTGAAGCTGTAGGTGAGATCCTCAGCAGATGTAAATTGGCATCAATGGCGCTGAGGATCTGGGCCTATCTACAACTTTTATTCTTTAGGTCTCATATAGGAAGAAGTGCCTGGGGCTTCCCAGGACTCTTGGCAAACAATTTGGCAACTCTCGCTCAGTTACTTTCAAATATGCAACAACTACTACTTGATAAAGACGGCACACAAGCCTGCGCTGGGATTCCCTCCCCCAATTTCAACACTACCAATTTCTCTGTAGACTCACTGCTTTACATCCCAAACAGATCATAAAGGCTTTTACTGCATGCCCGAGGAATGGATGCACCACTGTGTAAATTTATTGCTTTGCACAGTAGTTAGGGTCTGTTATGACCAGCACAGACTTGGCTGGAAAAGCCGACAGCAGCCAGAACAACTGAGCAGTCAGCAAAGCAAAGACTAAAATTAAGAACAGACTTGACTGTGTTTCAGAATTGTAGCTGTGCGAGGGTATCATTCACATCTTGCTGGCCCACAGTTATCGATGCCCTAAACAAAGCCAGTGGGACCTTCTGCTTTTCACAGATGGCGACTCATGAAATTATCATCATCTCACCATGTCATCGCATGCTGATGGAGCATCACACCACAGCAGCTTAACGATGTCACTTTATTTGGGTCTCTCCCTAGCTGCTGGGAGGACAGAGATCTCTTTCCTCTCCTCCTCCCAGTTCTGGATTGTGACCCAATACATGCCTGCTGGTATGGAGGGGAGGACAGCATTTGAGAAGCTAATCCCAGTAGCTTTCTGCTCTGCTGGAGCCACATGTGCACTAGGCAGCACAACACCATGCTCCTGAGTGGGGTATTGGCCGTGCGACTGAACCTGGCACCTTGAGATCTTAAAGCATGAGCCTCTCCTGCCTGAGTTAAGAGACTAACCCAGGCTGGTGCAGGCTCAGCCACTATTAGAGGAGGACAGAGCACTGCACAGGGTGGGACTTGCCTGCTCTTGATGGTCCAGGGCACTGAACAGAATGAGTTGAGCGCTGACCAGATACATGCACCCCAGAAAAGGCGCTGAGATGACTGCAAGTGGTGTGTAAATGCTGGGCTGAAGCCCTCTCCCAGGCAGACACACATCTTGGCTCTGGACTGTTTGGCTGGCTTGTTCACCAATTGATTTATATTTACTAAACAATTAAATTAAAGCTCTAAAGAAAGGCGAGGGCAGAAAGAAAACACACCGTGCTGCAGAACAGGACACTTCGGTCTGGGCTGCTGCCCTGCATGCCCCAGCGTTTGATGGCTCACTGTTCCAGGCCTTTGTTATTCTCCATTATTCTGCTTTTTTGGCACCATGGAAAGCAGTTTGTTTTATTTTCAGTTCTTCTGGCAGCCAATTAAGCATTTCAGGCACATTTAATCAGTGATGCTTTCATTTTATTTGTTTCGGCCAGACAGCCTCTAAACACTTGGCAAGACTGGTGCCAACTGGCAAGCACATGCTGCATTCTTACACAACGGCCAGCTGAACTGCATATGTTTCAACAGAGTTGACAGTCTAACTTCATTTAAAGAAATGAACCCTTAGGCGATTCCGGCTTGGAACTGCAGGGAGAGGAGTGCATGTTTATATACATCCTACTCTACGCTGGGAACACTGTGCCCCTTAAGACTGTTCACATCCCTGCTCTTAATCATTTAAACTGGGGTGGCTGAAGCCTGGCTCACAGGTCATTTAAAGGATTCTATAATGTGACATATAGCTGCCTTCACCTTTAATACAGAACTACAGGCTTCCAGCATGCAATGCTCCACATAGAGCTGCAGTTGGGTCATGATGGAAAATTACATGGCAGGAGCTGTACTCTGCAGTTTGCACATCAGTACTCAACATGGACTGAGCATGGGTGCAAGTGGCAACATTTCATGCAATTAAGTGAGGTTCTCAGGTTCCTAGCAAGTTACCAACACAGCTCTCAGCTGTTGCGAACCAGTTCTTAGCACCTAAAGTGCACAAGCAAGGGTGCACAGAAAAAGGCAGTTACAGTGATGTTAAACAGGCTGCAGCAGGACCAGGAAAATTAGCAACAGCCAGTGTTTGGCTAGGAGTGACGGCTAGTCAGCCACACCTCAGGGTGAGGTCATTGCTTAAGAGCAGAGGAAAGGATGCACATTTTTGTTGACAGAAGTCAGGGTGCAAGATTCCTTCATGAGGGGAGCTGGCCCCTGTATAAAGCCAGGGTGTTAATCAGATTCCCACTGATTTACACTGGTATCCCACAGTATTCTTGCCAGCAAGTTAAAAAAGTATGGATTGGATGAATGGACTATAAGGTGGATAGAAAGCTGGCTAGATTGTCCGGTTCAACAGGTAGTGATCAACTGCTCAATGTCTAGTTGGCAGCCAGTATCAAATGGAGTGCCCCAAAGGTCGGTCCTGGAGCCGGTTTTGTTCAACATCTTTATTAACGATCTAGATGATGGGATGGATTGCACCCTCAGCAAGTTTGGAGATGACACTAAGCTGGGGGGAGAGGTAGATATGCTGGAGGGTAGGGACAGGGTCCTCAATGACCTAGATAAATTGGAGAATTGGGCCAAAAGAAATCTGATGAGGTTCAACAAGGACAAATGCAGAGTCCTGCACTTAGGATGGAAGAATCCAATGCACTGCTACAGGCTGGAGACTGGCTGGCTAAGCAGCAGTTCTACAGAAAAGGACTTGGGGATTATAGTGGATGAGAAGCTGGATATGAATCAGCAGTGTGCCCTTGTTGCCAAGAAGGCTAACGGCTTATTGGGCTGTATTAGTAGGAGCACTGCCAGCAGATCAAGGGAAGTGATTATTCCCCTCTATTCGGCACTGGTGAGGCCACATCTGGAGTATTGTGTCCAGTTTTAGGTCCCTCACTACAGAAAGGATGTGGACAAATTGGAGAGAGTCCAGCAGAGGGCAAGGAAAATGATCAGGGGGCTGGGGCACATGACTTATAAGGAGAGGCTGAGGGAACTGGGCTTGTTTAGTCTGCAGAAGAGAAAAGTGGCAGGATTTGATAGCAGCCTTCACTTCCTGAAGGGGGGTTCCAAAGAGGATGGAGCTCGGCTGTTCTCAGTGGTGGCAGATGACAGAACAAGGGGCAAGGGTTTCAAGTTGCAGTGGGGGAGGTTTAGGTTGGCTATTAGGAAAAACTTTTTCACTAGGAGGTTGGTGAAGCACTGGAATGGGTTACCTAGAGAGGTGGTGGAATCTCCATCCTCACAGGTTTTTAAGGCCTGGTTTAACAAGCCCTGGCTGGGATGATTTAGTTGGAGATTGGTCCTGCATTGAGCAGGGGGTTAGACTAGATGGCCTC
Organism: Gopherus flavomarginatus; assembly: GCF_025201925.1. Classification (NCBI taxonomy): domain Eukaryota; kingdom Metazoa; phylum Chordata; order Testudines; family Testudinidae; genus Gopherus; species Gopherus flavomarginatus. The sequence continues at coordinate 54,513,832 of NC_066624.1, forward strand.
CTGAGGTCTCTTCCAACCCTAATCCTCTACGATTCTATGATCTGAGGTAGGGATTAGAGGAATTAATTTGCACTACTGCACTTCTCCATTCAGCTGAGTCTTCTCTTCAGCACTGACTCAAATTGCAGCCTCACCAGAGCAGAGAGATTGCCCCCTCCAGCATGCAGGAGTCTCTTCCCACTGTCTGGCTACTGAGAGATAGACAGGCAGGGAGGACAGGAACACCCAGGATTCATTTATGGGTTGTGTTCTCCAGGAGGTCGGACTATGTGATCACAAATGGTCCCTTCAGGACCTGGAATATATGAATCTTTAAGCCTCTGTCTCCCTCAAGTTCATGAACTGAAATTCCATGTCCTTTAAAGCTGGCCTTGTGCTCACAGTGCTGAAGCCTCTTCCAGTGATAAACAAGACTGACATCACATCCAATAAGTGCAGTTACCAGGGCACGGTGGCACCTGGAGGAAAACAGCTGATTCCCAAACAACAGGCACTTGCAGCAATGAATATTACCCACTTATCACCGGAGTCAGAGATGAGCTCTGCACATTCTCATGCTTGGGATGCACCAATGGCGCAGCTTCAACTGGCAGAACCTTCTAGCAGCAGTGCCCACTAAAGCCCTCCCATCCCCTTCTCTCAGTGCTCCTGAATCCTGTTAGGGGAAGACTATAAAAGGGGATGCTATACTCTGGCCCCCTTCCTTGATCCAAATAGGACTCCAAGGAAGAGAAGGCGGCAGGTGGGGAGTGTGAACATGCAAAGTCCATCTCAAGGAACTCCGGTTACAGCTGTGTAACCTTCAGTTCTTCTTCAAGGGGCTATTACACATTCCCAGGACTTCTGCAATGTTTGATCCACAGCACTCCTGCCTCCGGACAATGGGCTGCAGCATGCTAGTTACACACTGACTGTCATACTGAGCCTCTAATCTGGCTGCCAGATCAAGGGAACAGGGTTTCGTAAAGATGTGACACAAGCTGCAGGTGGCAGCGCTATAGATCTCTAAAATTGGGGCAGGTCTAAGATAGGCCACGGACACTGCCTTGGCCCTTGTGCAGTGTGATCCAAGCCCCATTGGGACAGGAACAGAGATCTGCTGCGCCATTCCTCCACACAAAGCCTCACCCACATACACAGGCACTCTGATGCGACTGATTTCTATTCTTTCTCCAGAGGAGCTGCACAGTGTGGGTGATTTATGAACTGCCCAGACTTGTCCAGCTAGAAAGCTGAGGCTCTCCTGCTACCTAAAGCATGTAACTTTGCCTCCCTTGAGTGACGTCTAGGGAAAATATACTGGCAAGTTAATGGACTGGTTAAGTGGAATTCTGTCACTACCTCAGAGAGGAACTGACAGTGTGGCTGAAGAACCACTTTGTTTGTGGAGGGCTATAAAAGATTGGGCAGCTGTCAGAGACTTTAGCTCACTTGCTCTTCTAGCAGATGCCATGGCCACAAGGAAGCCTGTCAACTGAAAAGTGAAACAGGGAACTTTGTTCCAAAGCTCAAATAGAGCCTCCATGAGCTAAGTACCAAGACTGAGGTCCCATGTCGGGTGGGTTCTTTGACTGCAGCGCAGACATTCATCAATCCCTTCAAAAGTCTCTGTACTGCATCATGACTAAATCAGGGCTGTAAAATGAATTGGGATTAATCGCGCTGTTAAACAATAATAGAATACTATTTATATACTGGTAAATATTTTTGGATGTTTTCTACATTTTCAAATATATTGATTTTAATTACGACACAGAATACAAAGTGTACAGTGCTCACTTTATTTTTTATTATAAATAATTGCACTGTAAAAATAAAAAATAGTATTTTTCACGTAATACAAGTACTGTATTGCAATCTCTTTCTCATGAAAGTTGAACTTACAAATGTAGAACTGTATTTAAAAAAATCTACATTTACAAGTCACACTTTCACAATAAAGAGATTCCACTATGGTACTTATATGAGGTTACTTGAAAAATACTATTTCTTTTATCATTTTTACAGTGCAAATACTCAGGACACAAAGGGGAAGGTAGAGCTTGATCTAGCCTCAGACTGTGGATATGAGGTGGCTGTATGGGAGGCAGTACCAGCCCTGGTAAAGGAAGGATTGAACCAGGTGAGGTATTTCCCCCAGGGGAGTTAGTACATGCTCTAGGGAGGAGTTCCTGTATATCTGGGGAAGCCTACGCCTGCCAGGGAGTGGGTTCAGTAAGTTTTCCCAGAGAGGAAAACAAAAGAAGAGAAATTGGCCCAACCATCTGTGGTTTCTTTCCTGTATCTTTCTGCCCTGAGGACACTGTGTTCCATGTTGTGTGAAGGGCTTTCTGATCCGACTGTGGATCCAGATGCTGAACCTAAGCGACTATTGTAATCATGGACCTGGGAGGGACCAATGAATCCAAGGTGACGTCAAGAGCTTCATTGGCAACACCTCTGGAACTCAAAGCCTTGTTTCCTCAGGAATAAAAGTCTTAAAAAGACTTTTGCCCTCCACATCGCCCCTTGATATGCATCTGGGTTCCAAGGCATGAGGCTGAAATTGCAGAACTGATCCATCAGTATAAGAGGTAGTTAAGGTGGTACTGGGAATCATCTGTTCTGACAGATGCTCACAGAGCTCTGGTGAGGCTCCTGTTCTGTCTGCTACTGTGGCCGGAGGGAAGTGAGGTAGGCAGAACACAGCACTGCCTTTTACAGCTTTACCTCAGAACAGTCCGGAACAGAGGAGCGCTCTGACGGGCACCATTTTGAGAAGGTTCCACTGGTCCACACTGCACCACAGGCATATCACAAAGGTGGAAACATGCAGAGTCCATTGGAAGATGAGTACTTAGGATTACATGGTGTGTTCAGTCGCAGGTCTCAAGGGCTTTACAGAGGTGAGAAAATACTAATTCCCACTTTACAGGTGGGCTAGAACATTGAACCAGTGCTGTCTCACCAATCTGCCCACAAGGATCAATGCAGCCGCCCCATCTCTTCCTTCTGCTCCCAAAACCTAAGCACACTGGCTGTGCAACATGTGTTGTGGGGGACGCATGCTGCAGTGCTGCTGCTGAGCACAGGGCTCCAGTATGGCAACTCAGATTCCTGCCATCAAGTTAGACGAGGAGTAAGTTCCCCTCCAAGAACAGCAGGCCTGAGGGGAGGCATATGTATTAAGTCATTCTGTCCTCAGCTGCTAGCCAGGGCAGGATCGCTCCCTACAACATGTTCTCCATGGCGCTGGTCAGTCTCATTCTAAGCGACCCAAAGGATGGAGAAAATTCTCTAGCCAGTGGTAGATCTCACCACTTCCTCTTCCTGGTTTTCACCTTATTGCTCCCAGTTAAGCTCCTGCACCACCCTATATAACTCCTCTCCCTGCTGCTTTCTACCTTTCATGCACCTGCACATTTCTGCAGTTGCTTCGCTATACATATTTGTTTCTTGTAATGCTTCCTCATAACCTCTAGCTGCTTTCCCATTTTTCTGAGAGCAAGGTGCCCTACAGTTTATGCCCTACTGTAGGTTGTTCTAAGTAGGGCCCTATACTGATGGGTTACTAGATTTCTGCTCAGTGAGGCAACCTTATGTATGCAGCCCAGCAAAGCTTTGGCTTTTTTGCTGCTATATTGCATTCCAAGCTCTGTCTCAATTGTTTTCCACTAATTTGCCTAGTTACTGCTGCTTTCCCACGCCCTGCATCTCCCTCCCATGGAATATCTGTGCTTTGGATCTGCCTCCCCATCATGCAGTCACTCATTGATTTCCCAGGATATCATATTTTATTTCCCATTTCCTCTGTGTCCCTTTGTAAGGTTTTCGCTGTCTCTCCCGGTCTCTCTCTGTTTGACTCCACCCTCTCTTTAAATCATCAGGTCAGGTGTAGGTTTAGTCAAGGCCAAAGAGCTCCTCAGGTTTAGTGAACAGTTCTCTTCCTTCAGCCCCTCCTGGCTGATGATAGCCCGTATAAAACAACTGACACAAACTACTAAAAAAGTGATAATCAGTGACTCCGTTTCTCTTGGAGGTGAACTTGCTAGCCCACTCTGAAAACACAAGTCAACATGACCAAAATAAACCCAATAGTTGATGCGTAAAATCTTCCCAACTATCTTCCTTTCTCTGACTTTCCTTTCTTAGGCCAGCTCATTGAGAAAGTAGCTACGACTAAGATCCGAAAACAGGTGACACTGGTGGTCATCTGGGACTCTTTGCACCCAGCCGTTAGACTGGGACACAGAACAGACACCGCCCTAATGGATGAGCTCCACATCCCAAGAGCACCTTCAGGGATATGTCCTGCCTACCCTCCTCTTCAGTATTACATGGAACCACTTGGAAAGATGCCAAGACACCCTTGGCTCTGCTGCCAGCAATATACCAACAATGTTCAGCTGAACATTTGGTTTTGTAACATGCAATTGGCACCACCACAAGGATGTCCCAGCACCTTCAAGAGATCAGCACCAGGAGAGCAGCTGACTCAAACTGAGCTCAGGCTGAGAAGAGAAAACATCCTAAGGAAATAGCTGAACCCCAAAGCACCTCCCTCCTATCCATCTGCCTTCCATTCTTAACTGCTGCTAAGCCTCCAGGTCTGTACTAACCCTGGACAAGTAGGTAGTGAGCTAAGAGTCATCTCCCCTTTCTTCCTAGGGTAACAGGTGGTATAGAAAACCCCATGACTAGATAGACATGGGCCGCATGAATACACAATTTTTCTGTTTGCAGTATAACTAGCTTGCCCTCCATCTGTCCTCCTCAGGGGCTCCCTTCTGCTAGCAGAGATGCCTGTGTGTGTTTGGAAGATGATTATAGCTAGGTGACTAGAATCCATCCCCCAAAAGCTCTTATAATCCAGTTAACAATATGATCATACCACATGGCCCCACTCTTCTTCATCATCTTTATTTTTCAACCTTCTTTTAACTGAAAAAAATTATTCTAAACATGTACATTGAAGTATAAACCACCAATTTACAGTTCATGCTAGAAGCAGCAGTCCTTTCTCTGGTGTGATTTCAATAAAAGCAGGTTTTAATTTAGAGTGCATATGAGACAGGGATCTGAATTCAGTTTGGCAAATGGAGCTCTGGACACATGGTTCCTATTAAGAATGTCCATCTGGATCTTCCACAAAGGCCCCATGCCTTTTGCATACATTTTGAATGATTTATCATGTACAATACAGAGGCAGAAGTTCTTCCTTCCTTCCCCACAACTGTTTAGAGGTGGTTGTAAATCCAAGGTGGTAATCATAAACCACAAGTTTGTACGGCACTCCAGAATGCCAAGACATTCCTAAAGTTAGACTCTAATCAAATTTATGGAGGGAAGGGTACATTATTGAACAGAATACATAATGCAAAATAATCTGCTCCCCGAGTTTACATCATATGTAGTCCTCTCAACTCCTGTGACCTACCATGTATTTCTGTACAGAGCCTCATTTATCTCCCTAGCATGAATGACTTGTAGCACTGTGTGTGTTCACAAGAGAACATAAAATGTCATACTTTTCAAGAGTTCCTTTCTTACAAAACAGCATCGGCACTAATCAAACACCCACTGTTTTCTCATAGGTTTGTTAATAGGCATTTGTGTTGTGAAGTCCAGCACACACCTTCTGATTTGTAATTTAACTGATCCAGCTGATACCAGGAGTTTTAAATGGACACTGATGTGACACAAATCTTTTCTACAGTGTTTCTACCTCTATGCAAGATTGTTAAAACTGAATACTAAGGTCAAATTCACTATTCCCCAGTACTGCTTTTGGTGATCTTTCTGCAAACCACTTATGGTTCATTCAGTAAAACAAAACTGCTCAGTTTCAGTTTCCCTGCAGCACGTGGTCCTGTGGTGTATCCAGCATGGCAGAAGGCTGCATTTTAGAGCAGGGACGGACAAACTTTTTGGCCTGGGGCCGCATCGGGTTTCGGAAATTGTATGGAGGCTGTGCCTCCCCAAACAGCCAGGCATGGCCCGGCCCCTGCCCTCTATCCACCCCCAACCCCTGCTTCTCGCCCCCCGCATTCCGGACCCCTGCCTCATCAATCCCCCCACCCCCTGGTTCCCTGTCCCCTGACCATCCCGGAACCCCTGCCCCTGACCGCCCCCTGCTGCCCCATCCAACCCCTCGTCTCATTCCTGACTGCCTCCCCGGGACTCCTGCCCCTGACCGCCCCCTGCTGCCCCATCCAACCCCTCGTCTCATTCCTGACTGCCTCCCCGAGAATCCTGCCCCTGACTGCCCCCTGCTGCCCCATCCAACCCCTCGTCTCATTCCTGACTGCCTCCCCGGGACTCCTGCCCCTGACCGCCCCCTGCTGCCCCATCCAACCCCTCGTCTCATTCCTGACTGCCTCCCCGGGACTCCTGCCCCTGACTGCCCCCTGCTGCCCCATCCAACCCCTCGTCTCATTCCTGACTGCCTCCCCGAGAATCCTGCCCCTGACTGCCCCCTGCTGCCCCATCCAACCCCTCGTCTCATTCCTGACTGCCTCCCCGGGACTCCTGCCCCATCCAGCAACCCCCTCTCCCTGTCACCTGACTGCTCCTGGAACCCATCCTCCAACTGCCCCCCGCTGCCCCATCCAACCCACCCTCTCCTTCCTGACTGCCCGCTCCCCCCTGCCATGGGACTCCTGCCCCCAATTCAACCCCCCGTTCCCCGCCCCCTGACCACCACCTCAAACTCCCCTGACCTTTATCCAACACCCCTGCTCCCTGCCTCCTTATCGTGCTGCCTGGAGCAGCTGTGGCTAGTGGCTGCCCAGCTGGAGACAGCCACGCACCGTGCAGCACAGAGAACTCCTGGCTCTGCAGCTGTGTTGTCCCAGGAACTCGCAGCCTTGCCGCCCAGAGCATTGCACCAGCGGTGGGGGGAGCTGAGGCTGCGCAGAAGGGGAAACAGCAGGGGAGGGGCCAGGGGCTAGCCTCCCGGGCCAGGAGCTCAGGGGCCAGGCACACGCCACTGGACAGTTCAGAACAGCTAAAGTGTGCTCAGTAAATGTCCCTAGAATTGGGCATCCTGAGAGGTGTGTGCGCGCAGGAGTGGGGAGTTAAGAGTCCCCTGTTGGTCCAGCAGAACCCAGATCTGTTGACCTTTGGGGCATGGTATAAACACGTCTCTTGGCTGGTGCTCAGAGATTTAGCTTTAGCGGACACGTGAGCCTACTGCTCTGTTGTTAACTAATTCTGTGTGCTTGCTTTAGTGTCTGTACAGCAGCTAGAGACAGGTTAAAACAATGAAAAATAAACAAGCACCAGGCCCTGGGGTTTCTGCCGGCTGCCCTTTCGTATTGAAGAGGACAGCTGTGGACTACCTTTCTTAGAATTCCACAGGCCACAGACCACAGTGCAGCAGTCACACCTATAGAAACATTTGCACTTCACAACCAACCCGTTACCACATCCAACACTGGGCAGAAGATGGATGTCATTGTATATTATGACTTGTCAAGCACATGGAGTTCAGCTTCCTAGCCAGAGCAATAAAGATACTAAGAGAAATATTCTCCTCAATGTATTATTTGTGGATTTCGCAACAGCTAGCGGTCTGTCTCCCAGAACAGTAAGGTGGCAGGAGGTGGGGGAAGCTCACCTTTGATGATGCTGAGGATTTCTTGGACTTTGTGTGGCTCATTGCGGTCTGGCCTGCAGCTTGGTGTGATCTCCAGCACGTAATCAGGACCATACTTTGTGAAAAACTGCAGGGAAAGGGAAATCAGCAAAGTCGTCACTGTGCAGGGCAGAAATAGTTTGGGTGAGGTTCAAGGAGAACTGTCCTGAAAACAATGCAGTAGGGGGAAGCATCTGAGGTGGGACTAGGGGTAGTAGAGACAGACTCCCATCCTTGTTGTTTGCTAGGTTCCAAATGTGCTCCTGATATCCCAAAGAAAGAATTTCTGTCTCTCTAATTTAGTGGCTATTTCCCCATCTCTATTAAGGAGACTGAGTTTCTTCCCAGCTCTGCCACTGATCCGCTCATCTGTAAAATACCTCTTCCCCTCCAAGGTGGCTCACATAGCTTAATTATTTAATGCACGTGTTACGGAGTTTCTACCTGCTTGAACTCTACAACTGCTCTAACAATTCAAGTTCCATATATGAGCCATATTTTACAGCATTGCAGCTGTGAATACAATTTTATTTGTCATCCCCCTTGGCACATACGGCAAATCCATTTAGCATTGTTATATCACACATATGGGTACCTGCACACCTGCCTGTATTAAATGAGAACACACAATGAAATCAACACTCTGGCTGGATTTCCTTGTGCCAGAGTGGTGACACTTTGAACCCGCCCCCCTGCACAGCTCTAGCACAATACATTCTTTCACTAGCATGATCCCTGCACACCAGGAAGGTGCTACATCAGATAGGAAATACAGTAAGGAACAGGGCTATGCATAAGGCTGTTAACATACCTCTCCATACAACGTGCTACAGATAGACGTGAAACTAAGTCTATAGGAGAAAAACTGCAGTTTTTTATATTAATACAGAATACCATAAATTATTGCATAAACACACAACACCGAGCACAGAACCAGCACATGGGAGGTTTTAAAAATTCAGCTGGCTTTGAGTTAAGTGTGTTAAAAAAATGTATACATTTGAATTTAAACTTAGCCTAAAAGGTTGGCCAGTTTATAAGAAAGTAATTAGGCACGCAAGAATCAGGCTTATTCTATAAAATTAAGGGAAAGCCAAACTAGCTGTATTCCCCCATGTGATTAAATGATGCACAGGGGGAATATAGGAAAGGTGTCATTTGGCAGCTCCAGCAGCTGAGATCCCCTGTTTATCTAAAAATACGTACAGCACAGGCAGCAGCTGTGAAAGCTTTCCCACACTGAGCCAGTAACGTGCTTCAATTCTGATGCTCAGCAACCATCTCCAGGAGAGGAGAAGAAAAATCTCCATAGCTCAGTTTAGTTCTTAACTTTCTTGGCAGCCTTGGCAAGAAGTGCCAATTGTGACAACAAATTTTGATGTGGACTCCTGTTCCCTAGGACATAACTTCCAGATCACATAGACCAAACACCCAACACACAGCTAAGACTTCATTCAGTTTCATTATTGACTTGGGTGGGATTTGAGTCTGTGACAGAGTTGAAAGGGTTTGTTTCTGGTTACCACTTTCCTAAAACTATCCACGTACGGGCGCTATGATTGAGGAACACAAATATGGGTAACTGTGTTCTAAGAGAAGTGCTGGATGGCTTTACAGTGGAAAAGAAGTGGAGTTGTTTATTTAACCCTCCATTAAAGGATAAATATCGTATTTCAGAGGAAGTTGCAGCATATCCTTCATCATTTCATGCCCTCATTTCAGCCCATAAAACAATATAAAAGGACTAGGGCTGTCAAGCGATTAAAAAATAACAGAATACCATTTATTTAAATATTTTGGATGTTTTCTACATTTTCATATATATAGATTTCAATTACAATATGGAATACAAAGTATACAGTGCTCACTTTATATTTATTTATTACAAATATTTGCACTGTAAGAAATAAAAGAAATTGTATTTTTCAATTCACCTAACACAAGTATTGTAGTGCAATCTCTTTATCATGAAAGTTGAACATACAAATGTAGAATTATGTACAAAAAATAACTGCATTCAAAAATAAAACAATGCAAAGTTTTAGAGCCTACAAGGCTACTTAGTCCTACTTCTTGTTCAGCCAATTGCTCAAACAAGTTTGGTTACAATTTGCAGGAGATAATGCTGCCTGCTTCTTGTTTACAACATCAACTGAAAATGATAACAGGCATTCGCATGGCACTGTTGTAGCTGGTGTCACAAGATGTTTACGTGCCAGATGTACTAAAGATTCATATGTTCTTTCATGCTTCACCCATCCTTCCACAGGACTTGCATCCACGATGAGTTCTGCTTGATAACGATCCAAAACAGAGAGGTCCAACACATGTTCATTTTCATCATCATGAATCAGATGCCACCAGCAGAAGGCTGGCTTTCTTTTTTGGTGCTTTGGGTTCTATAGTTTCCGCATCAGAGTGTTGTCTTTTAAGACTTCTGAAAGCATGCTACACACCTTGTCCCTCTCAGATTTTGGAAGGCACTTCAGATTCTTAAATCTTGGGTTGAGTGCTGTAGCTATTTTTAGAAATCTCACATTGGTACCTTCTTTGCGTTTTGTCAAATCTGCTGTGAAAGTGGACTTAAAATGAACATGTGCTGGGTCATAATCTGAGACTGCTATAACATGAAATATATGGCAGAATATGGATAAAACAGAACAGGACATACAATTCTCCCCCACGGAGTTCAATCAGAAATTTAATTAACACATTTTTTAATGAGCGTCATCAGTATGGAAGTATATCTTCTGGAATGGTGGCCGAAGCATGAAGAGGCATATGAATATTTAGCATAACTGGTACATAAATACCTTGAAACGACAGCTACAAAAGTTCCATGCGAATGCCAGTTCTCACTTTCAAGTGACATTGTAAATAAGATGCAGCTAGCAGTATCTCCTGTAAATGTAAACAAACTTCTTTGTCTTAGCAAACGGCTGAAAAAGAAGTAGGACTAAGTGAACTTGTAGGCTCTAAAGTTTTACATTGTTTTGTTACACTTTCACAATAAAGAGATTGTACTACAGTACTTGTATGATGTGAATTGAAAAATACTATTTATTTTATCATTTTTACAGTGCAAATATTTGTAACAAAAAATAATATAAAGTGAGCACTATTCACTTTGTATTCTGTGTTGTAATAGATATCAATATATTTGAAAATGTAGAAAAACATCCATAATATTTAATAAATTTCAATCGGTAGTCTATTGTTTAACGGTGCAATTAATCGCAATTAATTTTTTTGAGTTAACTGTGATTAATCGACAGCCCTAAAAAGGACTTATAGTAATGCTCATAGCAATGGAACAGCAGATTGAAATACTGATCTTCTCAGTCATTTAGACTATAATTTGAGCACTTTGCCTGTATGAACAAGACACACGGATTCCTCCTAGAATGTTAGGAGGTGAATGAAGGTCATGTAAAGGGAAGGGTCATTTTTCCTAAGGTAAGATTTTCAGAAGCACTTAATTTCCATTTTCAGAAGAGACCAAGGCATTAAATCACTTTTGAAAATTTTAACCTCGCTCTTCAATAAAGTCTTAGATTTTGCTGATGGTCCGAGTATCATGATAACAAAAATTCACCCACGAAAGCTCATGTAGTCTGTTAGTCTACAAGGTGCCACAGGATTCTTTGCATGATAATAATGGTAATTTCTATCATATGCATACCTCAAATGCATACGGCATCTCCACTAGTTACATTATATTCTCAATGCTCCATGGTTGTTATAGCACACTAACATCCTAGCGCCTACTAATGATAAACTTACAATACAGTTTCCATGCACATCTACTTTTCATATGTCCACAACTTTCTGAAATAGTCACCTTTCAAGAGCGGGACATTTTCCTTGTTTGGTTTGTGCCCTGAGGTGAATTTGGAAAGGGTTTTCCAATTCACCTCCGGTTCACATTGTGGGACAACTATGAACATTTTCCCCATGGTAAAAAGCATTCTTACCTTGCTTAACAGGGATACAGCAAAAACAACTGATACTTGAATGGAGCAGTGGTTTTCAACCTTTTTTCATTTGCGGACACCTCAAAAATTTCAAATGGCGGTGTGGACTCCTTTGGAAATTTTAGACAGTCTGCAGATCCCCACGGGTCCATGGATCACAGGTTGAAAGCCACTGGTCTAGAGCCTTTAATTGGTTTGAGTTTGCAAAGGAGCTTAGTGCAATGCATGCATTAGCATGGAATAATGCACAAAGCAAGTTATTTCAAGGAATTTACACATTCAGCTGAAAAAGCTGCTAAGCTCAATAAGATCTTTTAATTTCATTTCTATAAAAGAAACAGGAAATAAAATGAAAAACACTGCAATGTTAGGGTTGCAGAGTTAAGTCACAAAAAGTTCAAAAATGAAAAGGTTACGGTTCTAACAGCAAAGTTGCCTCAGTTGCACTATTTTCTATTCCTTTTTTTTCTGTAAAAGTATATCATGGTTTATGACATAAGCAGGGCCGGCTCCAGGCACCAGCTAAGGAAGCAGGTGCTTGGGGCAGCCAATACAAAGGGGCGGCACTCCATCCGCTGCTGGGGCGGCACACCCGGGTCTTCGGCGGCGGATCCCTCAGTCTCTTTCTTCCTCTTTGAGCTGCCGCTGAAGTATCGCTGAAGAGGAGGAGAGGGAGTGAAGGACCCACCGCTGTACTGCCGCCAAAGAATGGAGCGGCACAATTGAGCTGCCACTGAAGTGCTGCCGATTGGCTCCCCCCAGCCGCTTGGGGGGGCAGAAAACCTGGAGCCGGCCCTGGACATAAGTATAACATGCCCATAACTCATTTTTATGGACAACAATGAGGATAGTACTGTTGTCGGAGCCTTAACTTTTGCATTTCCAGACTTTAAAATCACAATACTATTAAAATCACAAACTCCACATGAATACAGTTAATTAATACTGCACATGAATACAGTTAAGACAGCAATTAATTACCAAGGACCATCTTGTTGTTTATGGAAATGCAATTTTTTTGTATTTAATAACTAATATCCCAATCCTGCAATTGGTTTCATGTGCAGATGGTTCCAAAGACTCTGTGTGGATGCAGAGCACGTGACTGCTCAACTGTGCTAAGTTATTTTCTGTTTTAGAACAATTTTTGTGAATCTTAAAATAGCGTTTTTACATAAGCACAGAAAAGCAATGTCTAAATAAATTCTCCCAGCCACTCCTCAATTAAACATGCAGCAAACGACTCATGGGAATTTGCTTATTTCTGATGAGTTATGGAGGGCCAATTGCGGAAAGACACATCAGCCCCAAAAAATCAAAAGGCCATCTTTGATTCTCTTTGAGACGGTGGATTTTATGAGACTTAATGTTTCCAAAACTGTTACAAACAACCCAGTCGCATCAGCCATCTTGAAATCAATCCCTCACAGGCTAGATGTTGCCAAGGGATGGTATTCAAGGCATCGAAAAGACTCATTTTGATTTTTCTCTTGGCAGAACAAGAACATTAAGAGAAGGCAACTTTGTGCTCCAGTAATTACAAAGACAGATGCCTTCATTTTGCTTCACATTCAGATATCCTTGGCAAAAAAACACCTTCGATGTTATAAACTCAGATTTTTAAAATTGTAGGTACAAACATTGTAGAAATACCAAAGTGCAGAAATCACTTGGTGCAGAATTCTAAAAATCTACAATGGGAAAACAATTGAAAGTTACTTAAATGAAATGAGAGTAATGTGCGCCTGAGTCTGCCTCCCTGGTGAGTCAAGCCTATGACATTTCAGTGACAACATTTACAATTCCATTGCTGATCATTCTAATGGATGGAAAGGTGAAGGGGATGGGAGCGATGTCATGGGAGACTGAACGTAGGAGCTGCTGCCAGGAAGGAAATAGAGAGGGGAGAAATGAAAAGATTCAAAGAGAAGGAAAGAGGGACAGAAAGGAGGATGAGAAGTAATGAGAAATAAAGGGTAGAAATAGCAGTGCTCCTAAAAGGGAGGAGGCCAAATGCAACACCAAAATACCGAACAAAACAAACAAACTTCAGTTACTACATAAAAGGCTAGATTCTATCCTTGATCTTACTGCAAAACTCTCCCTGACATCAACAGAAAACTGCAGCAGATGGAGGGGAGCATGCAGTCCTACCCTTACCACCTGGTCCACTGTACTGCCAACCCAAAGCATGCAAAAATCATGAATCCTCGCACCCCCCCCCCAAATCATGAGATTATTTAAAACCATTAAATGTGGGATTCTTTTTTCCGAGTCTTTAGGGGTGACATTTTCAAGCCTTTCTCCACAACCAAAAGAGCTAGAAACTTAATTTTTAAGTGAAACTGAGTTCCTCTCACAGCCATGTGGCTCAAGGAACTGGGGGCTTTAAAAGCACCAAATATCACAAGACTTAGCAACACTGAGGACCGGTACGTATCCGGTTGTTCCACTTTAATCTGCTTTGTGGCAACATGTTTCAGCAAATGCTCTCTCCCAGGCAATGAACTCTTACTGTTTCCTTAGAAAGGGGAGCAAAGCCTGTGTTTGTATAGCAGGAAAGTGGCCCCTGGATTACAGTCAACCTGCTCCGATTAAGGATCTCAAAAGGCTGCCCAGCCTGACAGCTTGATTTCCAGATTTCAGTTAATCAGAATAGGAGTTCCTATTTAAAGCAAAGAAAATAAGGAATCAGGAAGTGCCAGCCCTTGTTTCTCTGTAGAGGTGTTGACAGGCTATTAAATCATTAGCGGTTCCTTGCCAGGAGTAGCAGAATAAATCTGGGAACCTGACAAACGGACAGCAGTTCTGTGCACAGAGACATATACACAGAGAAAGTACATGCTGTTATCTCATAGCTGTGTAAATATTTCAGCTGACATTTCATTAGATCCAAACCAGTTTCCCTCACATCAGTGTTTTTTAAATCGGCTTCTACCAGTTCACAATAAATATGCTAACCTATCCCTCAAGTACAATGCAGGCAGCCTGGATTAGCATCCAGAAAGATTACCAAGCGCAGGTATGTACAGAACAGAAGTGGTGCACATGCATGAAAAAGGACAATTCCCAGAAGACATTACAAAGTTAATGACACGTGATGGGATTTTTCTTTTTCTTCCCCCTACCATTTAATTACTTAAGAGACTAGAAGGTAAACTGTTACATACCTGCTCAAAGCAGTAGCTTTGTACTTACACTGGAGTGAGGAGAGAATTTTTGTTATCTTGGAGTCTGAATAATACTGTGAAGAAGTTAAGTCTGTAGCGCACAAAGGGGTAAAACGATGTCAGACCCAAGGAGCAATGGAATAGAAACCATCTTGAATGATAGATTATTTAGATTACAGTATCAGAAGGGTAACCGTGTTAGTCTGGATCGGTAAAAGCAGCAAAGAATCCTGTGGGACCTTATAGACTAACAGACGTTTTGGAGCATGAGCTTTCGTGGGTGAATACTGCATCTGACGAAGTGGGTATTCACCCACGAAAGCTCATGCTCCAAAACATCTGTTAGTCTATAAGGTGCCACAGGATTCTTTGCTAGATTACAGTAGTATCCAGCAGCCTCAACTGAGGTCAGGGCCGGTATGTGAAGCACTGTACAACCATATAGTAAGAGCCCCTTTCCTGAAGAGCTAATGATCTATATAGACAAGACATACAAAATGTGGGAGGGGAAACTGAGACACAGAGAGAGAAAGTGACTTGTCTAAAGACACATAGCAGGTCAGTGGCAGAGCTGGAAAAAGAACCCAGGCCTTCTGGCCCCAGGCCACCATGCTAGCCACAAAGAGAGGAACTCATTATGGTAAGAAATGAACAGTAAATTTAAATCAACCAAATGAGACTGAGTTGGTCAGAGCTTCTTGGAAAGTAAAGAGGGACAGGGGGGCTGAAGGAAAAGAAGACATGAAAGAGGCAGATGATGTGTTTCTCTCCCTTCTGCACCCTCTCCATGCTTTGGAACTGTCAAATCCTCCAAGACATATATTTGCAGTCTCCGATCTTACTGTGCTTTGTAGGGCTAACGCTAGCCAGCACAAAACAATCTACCAGCTAGTTTTGTGGTGAAGCAGAACCTTGAAGGGGAACATAAATCACTAGATTACTGGGGGTACAGATCCCAGAGTTTGCTAAGCCAATTCCCCTTATTGTGTGCATCTTGGGATGGGAGATTCCCTTTTAACAACAGGTTCAGTTCCTCCACAGGAAGCAGAGGGGAGTAAGGGTGGCCAGCCCACTTCCCTAAGGGCTGGTAGCTCAGCAGGACTTCCGTGCATAAAGCCATCTACACATGAGCCCTTACCTAGCGAAGTCCTGGCCACCCACACATTCCTTCATTTCTCCAGCAGAGGAGAAGAGTGAATCTTTCTGTGTCTGAACCCAGCAGGAAACAACATCCTGTTTCGGATAGACTCAGAGGTTAGGATAAATTGTTGTTTTAAATGTCCTCTTTCCTTTAAACCATGTGGTGGCTTTGTAAACAGCCTGGGAATCTGTACACATTATATCCATACCATCTTTGACCGTATCCTAGTTTAAGGGCGTTCAGGCTTGCTGCCCCTTTCCACAGGACACTGTAAATCGTGTCCATTAATAATAAATCTGTTTGGCCATTGGTGGAATGAAAGAATAGGAGAGTCCTTGAACTACAATCCCAGTATGCTCTGAGTTCCCTATGGTGTAGCCCTGGACATCCATTCCAAGTTCAGGCTGCATCATAAGAGTGAGTGCTGGGTAGACTCAGGGTTGAGCATTTGGGAGATACATCTGTCACAGTTACATGCATGGTACACTAAGTCCAGACCGCCCAGTGAGCTCAGACAAATAGTGCACAGCCAGCCTCAGCATCAACACTGATGTGCATTGTGAAATGTTTCTGGCTGAGCTGAGCCATCAGGTCACTCCAATCAAGATGGAGAAATTCATACTGTGCTTATCTATGGAAGACTAGGGTAGCTGCTACCTGCTCTAGTTGATGTAGGGGGAGAGATAGCTCAGTGGTTTGTGCATTGGCCTGCTAAACCCAGGCTTGTGAGCTCAATCCTTGAGGGGGCCCTTTGGGGAACTGGGGTAAAAATCTGGGGACTGGTCCTGCTTTGAGCAGGGGTTGGACTAGATGATCTCCTGAGGTCCCTTCCAACCCTGATACTCTATGGTTCTATGTAAATTAGCTGGTGGGATAAGCTTGGCTGGCTTTGCTGAACTCCAAACAGCAATGCACTGAACCCATGGTCAATACATAACTGAGCATTGTATAAATTAAACTGTTAAAACTAAAAGACCCAAATCAAAATAAGCCACCTCACCTTCTTGCCTACAGAAAATAGTCACATGTTGCTGGAGTCCCATGCAGCACCTCACTATGAAGAGTTAGACAAACAACTGAATGCATCTGGGTGTCTCTAGCACTTCAGGCTTGTTCTCTTTAAACAAGAAGGGGTTTTCCAGGCATACAAACGGGCTTTTCTTCTTACTAGCATTCACAGCTGTGGATGCCTCTATCTAGAAATGTATACTGTGCTCCTCACCCTGCTCCCTGCCTCTCCCATCACAGGCAGTTCATGTAGCTACCTATGACAATAGTATTCTGGTTAGCTAATCAACAGGAGCCAACATGCCTCACTTTTTGCTCCTTTGTCTGTGCATCAGCACTACTAAGATGCTAAAGCAAAACTGCACACATTTCTGGAGACAGGGTTTCAGCAATGAGCCTCCTAGGAGAGATTAGTGATAATATGAATTGGTTTCTATCATCTTCTGAAATTATGCTCTGACTTGCTTCCTCTTGTCAGCGCTGGTGATAAGTGCCAGATTCACAGCCCTGGAGAATGAATATCTGTTCTTGGGAGCAGTACAACGTGGGCAGCAGTTGTATAAGTGGTCCCACCCTGACCCCAACAATGCCTCACAGCCTGCAGGCGCCATCTCTAGGGGAGAAAGGCTCCTTTAGTATGGCGGATTATGGAGATCAAGCCAGAACACAGCCTGCTGCAAATCCTCAGCCAGTATTTATCAACATGCCATGACTAGTGATGGGCTGATCTCAGAAGGCGCTAAGGTCTGGTTCAGATGAGCATCCAAAGCTGAGAATCTCTGCTGAATTCTCCAAACTAGGCTGGAAGTTTCATGAAACTGCCAGTGCTTTATACTGCTGATTGGATTGGGAGTATTGTGAGGACAGATGCTACAATCCTGGTCCTGTGTCATTTCTGGCTGGAATCAGGAAAAGCAAAAGCAGAACAGCCATAATAAGAAAGAAAAAAATAGTTCAAGTGAACTTTCTCAAACATTTTGGGTGAAAGTCCTGAAGTAGGGTAGGTGTGTCTTGCTAATGCCTAATCCTCACCCTCAAATCATCTCTTCTCTCGGAATGAGAAAATTCAGAGCCCAGAGCATTGCTGAGTATATACAGAATGGGAAAACTGAAACTAGATAAGGACAAGATCTGCTAAGAAAGGCAGAGGGAATGGCATATTACCAGTCACACCAGGACTTCACTGTATCCCCTGCATTCAACAGGCAGAAAGGGGCCTTTACTTTTTGCTTTCCTAGCTCATTGCACTGAAGAATATTAAAGAGTGATCTAACAGTCTCCAAAACTCTCTTCTTTCACAGCACACTGCCAAACTGAGCCCTCCTGTACATTCCTTCTGTGAACTGACTCCATTTCTTCAAGGGTCCTGACTGGGTGTTAGTCCTAGGCTTGTGTGCGCCAATGACTGCTTAAAAGTCCTAACTAATATGTAAAACAGTCTTTCCACAGCTCCACTCGTTTATCAGTCCTGGCTATTAATTTCTCCCTGACAGGTAGACAATTTCAGTCAGCAACATTTCCAGCCGACTGTTCTTCCTTTGAGTGACAGGCGGATGCATCAGTTCCTGCACTGGCTGAGGGGTTGCAAAACAATGGCTGGAAAACACCACAGAGCCACTTCCTGTTGTAACTCTATCTTCTGAAGAGGCAAAGAAAACAGCCAACCCTCCAGTGGGACGGCATGTTTGTGTTGGCTTGGGAGGGAGGTGGCATGTGACTGTTTCTGTTGCTGGAGTTTTTAAGAGAATTTGCCTGGCCCTACAGTGAGCAAGACATAAAAATGAAATAAAAACAGCCCTATTTCCGCCCAGTACAAGGAGAGTTCATCTGCAGCGGGGAAACCGGTGGAATATAGGGCACTTCAGAATGAGGTATTTAGGTTTATTTTTTAAAAGCACACTGCCAACACATGTGGCATGGCCTGTCCCAGGATGACCATCCCATCACATGATATTTCAGAGGGGGATGGAAAGTGCCCCCATCTCCTCCCTGCCTGTGCAGCAGACACAGCCCTAGATTTGTATACGCTGGAGAATTCACCTTTGGATCAGGTTGAATGTGAAGGGAAATACTGGTAGCTGTTCTTCAGGGTTATAAAACTGACAGAGAGGGAAAGAATTTGCCTTCAAGATGTTGGACTAAACAGAGACATTAGAGTGACAAGGTGGGAGAGGTAATATCTTTTATTGGACCAACTTCTATTGGTGAGAGAGACAAGTTTTCAAGGGGAACAGAGCTTTGAGGGGTGCATGAAAACTTCAGGGACTTAGATAATACTCAAAACTGACCATTTGCATGCATGTATGCAGTGACAACACGAGCTAGCCTGGCCCAAAGCACTTCAGGATTCCAGATCTAATCACAGTGTTTGGGGAACTCAACCACGAATTGAAGCCTGGGAGAACTTGTGATCAGAGAGCCCAATCCCTCAGCACAGGCAGCTGAATAAGAACAATTCCTTTATGAAGCACAGTGCTGCCGTGCAGAAGCCGATCCCTAGAGATGAAAGGAAGAGAGGATCAAGTACTTCCCTACATGGCTGACACTGGTGATCTGAGAATAGCCATGACTGAAACCAATTAAAACCAGCAGAAACACTGAAACCAGAATTGTGCCTGCACATGCGAGGGTCTGAACGTGGCCTCAACTCTCTTGAGATGGTGGACGGCGTAAGGAGAGGGCATCTGCTTCATCTTATACCTCCTCCTGAGGTACCACCACCCCTCTTGGCAGCAGGTAAATTACAAAATTTGCAAACCCAGTGGATGGGCAAATAAATTCAAGCTGCACTATGACACCAGACAGCTACTGTATCACTTACACTACTGCTGACCTTAGCCCAGAGACATCCCGGACAGCTTCACCCACTTACATCATGTTCGAGTTTGGCCCTAGATCCCTACAATTAAGGGATCCCCAATGAACCTTAAGAAGTCTATCACATGACTCATTAAGAAAGGCAGCTGGATGTGCGAAACCATTGCCTAGAGAAACAGGTCCAACCTACTGAGCTTGTAAATCCAGCTCTGAATCACTTCCCACAGGTCAGGATACATGGGGAAGCATCATTGCAAACCTCTCATTTAGCTGGCCATCGCAACTCAAGTTAATAAACCCTAATCTGTCTAAACGCCTCCCTTCCCCACCCATATCCCCTTCATCGCCTAAGCCTTTCCTCCAGCTCTCCTCAACACCACCACACACTGACTTAGCAAAACTAAAAGCCCTTTTTCTTTCCAAGTTACTGTATACACAGATCACTTGGACCTTGCCTACACACAAAGGTTGCCCCAGTGTAACTTTAAAGCAGCGTACCATTCAGGTATGGAACAGCTTCCATATGAGGAGAGATAAAAAGATTGGGGCTTTTTAGCTTAGAAAATAGACGAATAAGGGGGGATGTGATAGAGGTCTATAAAAATCATGACTGGTGTGGAGACAGTAAATAAGGAAGCATTATTCACTCCTCATAACAAGAACTAGGAGTCACTAAATGAAATTAATAGGCAGCAGGTTTAAAACAAGCAAAAGGAAGTATTTCTTAGAATCGTGGAATATCAGGGTTAGATGGGACCTCAGGAGGTCATCTAGTCCAACCCCCTGCTCAAAGCAGGACCAATCCCCAGGCAGATTTTTGCCCCATATCCCTAAGTGCCCCCCTCAAGGATTGAACTCACAACCCTGGGTTTAGCAGGTCAATGAGCTATCCCTCCCTCCCCCCCCCCCCCGCATTCTTCATACAATGCACAGTCAGACTGTGGAATTCTTTGCCAGAGAATGTTGTGAAGGCCAACACTATAATAGGGTTCAAAAAAGAACCAGATAAGTTCATGGAGGATAGGTCCATCAATGGCTACTAGCCAGGATGGGCAGGGATGGTGTCCCTAGCCTTGGTTTGCTAGTGGCTAGGAATGGGCAACAGTGGATGGAACATTTGATGATTACCTGTTCTGTTCATTCCCTCTGGGACACCTAGCATTGGTCACTGTCAGAAGACAGGATACTGGGCTAGATGGACTATGGATCTGACCCAGTATGGCCATTAAAAACCGACTTGAGTTAATCTGGTGCAAACTCGTATGTGGACACACCTCAACTGGTTTGCAACTTGCCTGTACCGATTTAGGGTTTGTCTATACAAGAAATTTCTCTACAGCTAAAACGGGTAGAACGCCCTGTGTAAACAAGTCCCTAGCTTACATCAGTAATGAGTCTTCTGGCTCCAGCTCTCTACGTCTCCTCTCCATTCAGGTGCACTCACAGAGCAGACTGAGGGGAGAACCCCCAAACAACACTTGAATTGCTTCGCTCTAGGATACAGCTTCACTGCAGTGTTAATGCTGATGAGGGGCACTCAGCTTTGAGCACCTGGGCTAGCCTAGCTGGGTGACAGCAGAGACACTGCAAAGCCTTGCCTGAGTGTTCCCATTCCACTGAGCCCATGTTGGCATTGCATTTCCCTGCATGGCACTAGGACTGCTGGGGGCATATCCAATGGGCCTTTTGCTGCAGTGAGCTGAGCTGCTCTACGGATTATCTCCCAGCAAATTGTGGAAGAATACGCCTGTCCTTCTGGACACTCAGGAAATTGTAAGGCAGCACAGGAGGACTAGCAGCATCCATGTGACTTAGCCTGCAACCTCACTGCAAAGTGGGCAGGTTACCAGCCTGAGTGAAAGCTGCACCCAGGTTCTAGCCGATATCCTCAGCTCAGCCAGCTAGTTTGAGTATAAAGCACCAGCACACCTCAAGTCAGAGGTTGTGGGTGTAGACCGGAGCTGGGATAGTGTCAACACCAGAGTAAGGATTTGAGTTCACGATGCAGTGAAGACACACCCACAAGCTGCTGTGGCTGAGTTGCTTCTTTTGATTTCTTGTGATGAACAGGATGTAGAGCAGGTGAAGGAAGCCTGTTAGCCCAAATGCAGATTGCACAGGACAGGCAGATTATCTCTGCTCTCTTGCCATCCTGCCTGGAATGGCCTTGCAGCTTCTAAAGACAAGTCTTTAATCAGTTGTCAAAAATTGCTAAGAACCTTGCAAGGGGTTCTGTAGCTGTATTTACAGAGCTTTCCATCCTTGGAAACAACTGCCCATCCTTTATGGTTCAGTAGCAAAGCTCCTGAGGTTTAGAAGTGGTGTTGCTCTGGAAGCCAGGTCTTACGTTACCATTAACCTGTATACGTTAAAAGCTGTGTCAATAAAGTGGGCATTTTACTGCTGCTGCAGCCCTAGTACAAAATCTTTGTGCCAGACAGATTCAGCCCAGCAGGGACACAGTGGTCAGAAATGGCCAAGGACAGCTCTCTGGTTAGTTAGGAAAATATCACTCCCACTAGTCTGACATTATCATCAGCAGCTTTTCTGTACAGTAGCAGGAGTTCAGAACACTGATGAGCTTCCTCCTAATGAAAAGAACAGGAGCACTTGTGGCATCTTAGAGACTAACAAATTTATTTGAGCATAAGTTTTCGTGGGCTACAGCCCAGTTCGTTGGATGCATAGAATAGAACATATAGTGAGGAGATATATATACACATATAGAAAACATGAAAAGGTGGGAGTTGCTCAACCAACTCTAAGAGGCTAATTAATTAAGATGAGCAATTATCAGCAGGAGAAAACACACTTTTGTAATAATCAACAAGATGACCCATTTCAGACAGTCTGACAAGAAGGTGTGAGGATACTTATCATGGGGAAATAGATTCAATGTGTATAATGGCTCAGCCATTCCCAGTCTCTGTTCAAGCCTAAAATGATGATATCTAGTTTGTGTATTAATTCAAGTTCAGCAGTTTCTTGTTGGAGTCTGTTTTTGAAGCTTTTCTGTTGCAAGATTGCCATCTTTAAATCTGTTACTGAGTGACCAGAGAGGTTGAAGTGTTCTCCTACTGGTTTTTGAATGTTATGATTCCTGATGTCAGATTTGTATCCATTTATTCTTTTGCATAGAGACTGTCCGATTGGCCAATGTACATGGCAGAGGAGCATTGCTGGCACATGATGGTATATATCACATTGGTAGATGAGCAGGTGAATGAGCCCCTGATGGCGTGGCTGATGTGATTAGTCCTATGATGATGTCACTTGAATAGATATGTGGACAGAGTTGGCATTGGGCTTTATTGCAAGGATAGGTTCCTGGGTTCGTGTTTTTGTTCTGTGGTATGTGGTTACTGGTGAGTATTTGCTTCAGGTTGTGGGGGCTGTCTGTAAGCGAGGACAGGTCTGTCTCCCAAGATCTGTGAGAGTGAGGGATCCTCTTTCAGGATAGGTTGTAGATCTTTGATGATGCGCTGGAGAGGTTTTAGTTGGGGGCTGAAGGTGACTGCTAGTGGCGTTCTGTTATTTTCTTTATTGGATCTGTCCTGTAATAGGTGACTTCTGGGGACTCTTCCTGCTCTGTCAATCTGTTTTTTCACTTTAGCATGTGGGCATTGTAGTTTTAAGAATACTTGATAGAGCTCTTGTAGGTGCTTGTCTCTGTCTGTGGGATTGGAACATATATGGTTGTATCTTAGAGCTTGACTGTAGACAGTGGATTGTGTGGTGCGTCCTGGATGGAAGCTGGAGGCATGTAGGTAAGTATAGCGGTCATTAGGTTTCTGGTAAATTCCAGTGTACCCATTGCCCAGTGTCCTCTAGATTAAACTGCAAGCTGATGGGAGAGGGGAGTCATTCCCAGGTTCATCAGGAGCAGATGCACACGTCACATTTTATTTGCCCCCCCAAAAGTATAACTATTAAATCACAATGTAAATTTGGAAGGAAGAAAGGAAGAAAGAGATTTACTGATGGAGGAAAGGTTAGAATAGAGTGCACACTGAACAACAAGAGAAGTGAAGGGTGTAAACACAAAGGACAGTCTGGTCCAAGGGTGAATGGGGTAGTGGGATGAAATTAAACAAAGCGAATCAAGCAGAGTATCTGAGCATTTCCCGTTATGGAAATCTTTTTAAAGGAGGAATATTTTCCTAAGGGAAGTGGTAGAAATCTCATTGTTTCCATCACGTAAAACTGAATAAAACCCTAGAGAGTCAACTGAAGGGATCATTCGTGCAGTGGCCAGAGTTCGCTTCGGCAGGGAGGGCTAGATAAGACCTACTCCAGTACGCTTCCCTCCCTGTCTCCCCAAATGTCTAATTTTAGTGAACCTGGTTTTTAGAGAAGCCATTAGTGATCGTTACCAGTCCAATGTTACCTGTTGGCAACCTTCAGTCTTGCTCTGTCACTCCTAATAAACATTTTTTTCCATGCAGAGAGTGACCAAAATGCTACATATGCACTCCTAGGTTTAGCAGGGTAGGCCCAATGCCACTATATTCCAATTAGGCACAGGGCTAACTACTGCCCTCTTCAAATGCTGGCTGTATGGAGGAGGTCTATCTAGCAGTGCAGTTCTTAGACATGCAGAAGTCGCACTGGTTTAAAGTGATTCATTAAAAAAGTTGCAAACACATCAATTTAGACCTCACTTCTCTGGATTTGTTTTATGGTTACTATTTTTCCACAGGCCCCTCGCCTCATTCAGCACCCAGGATGGATAGTGCTCTCGGGAGACACTGGGGCTGTGACCTGAAGAAGGCTGCTGTGTAGGACCCCTACCTCGCTTGTTGCACAAGTTGGAAAGTGCATCATGAATGAGGGAGAGGACTGTGGGAAGAGAAAGGGATCTGATTTACAGAAGTGCTGAGCACTTGCAGCTACAGCTGAAATCAATAGAAGCTGTGCTCTGAAAATACAAAGTGCTATGTAATGCTAAGTCTGTAAAATTAAGTCCTAGGAATTTCAAAATCAGACACCCACAGTTTACGCTCTCTGTGGCTCACAAAAAAAGACCATAAGGTAGGGGCCCTGTGAAAAAAACAGCATGTAATCATGTAACTAAAGACTGCATCATAATGCGTATGCACAAGGGGGCTGAATTCAGGTTGCATAGGTATAGGACAGGAAGTAAGAGAGCAACCCCCCCTTGCAGTGAGCTGAGATATAAAGGAACCTCCATTTGTAGCTCAGTAGAAGGAAAGTCCCAGACATGCTGTGCTGGCGTTAGAATGAAAGTTTGCCCAGTGGAAGGGTAGAAAAGCTGACTTCAGAAGAGGGCTCCCTGTTTGCCTCACCTTCATTGAATAGTTTCATTTTTTAAAAAGCAATCCCCGGGGCTAGCCAGCCTCATAGGTAGAAGGCGCCAAGCAGCAAGGAGACACTAGAACAAGCCCAAACACACACAGGGGAAACAACAAAAGGGCTACACTATGCTTACAATCAGGCTTTGTGATTGGCTTTTTTTTTTTGTCATCCTAAATGCAAATCTCTCTCTTCCCCACCCCAACCCCCTTGCATGGTCTTGGAAAGGCAGGCCTCCTGTTTGCTCACTTCTGGCAGCATCGTGGCAGCTGGTGGAGTCGGGAGTGGAGTAGAGTTTATTCAGCAGGTACAAAGTCTCTTTTGTTCCCCAGACAGTGCTGAGCTGCGGCTCCTCAGGGCTCTGGGAGAAGGCGAGGAGGTGCCTCAGTAAAATGACTAGGTTCTGTTTGTGGTATCTAAGCAGGACCACAGCAGTGTCTCTTTGATCCCTGGTCATGAAAAGAGCACAAAAGACTGAATAAAAGAATGAAGACCTATACAAACTGGCTACAGGGGCTTTGTCTGCCACAGGACCTCCTCCTGCAGTAGAAGTGCCCTATATTATTACCTCCCTCTGTGGTGGTCACTGGCTGTCGGTCCCTTTCATTAAGATGCCAACATCCCCTCTCCTCCTCCCCATCTCCTCTCACATACAGAGCTCAATACGCCCCACTAAAGCTGCTTTGTGGCCCTGGTACTGAATGCGTTGCAGGCTTGCTGCTGCCTGGATACTTGCAATCAGTAATGCAAACAATTCAGTCATTGCAGGTGCAGAAGGAACACACTGTCCCATGCGGCAAGATCTACTTTTCAAGGTTTGTCCTGGTAAATAAACCCTGAAAGGACATGAGCCACAAAATGCTTGGCTGAGAGCTCATTAAAACTCATTTGAGATTGCATCTTCCTCTGGTATATTTCATGCCTATACCATGCCCTCTGTAATTTACATTGTAAATTCCTTAAAGCAGGGATCCAGCCATCCTGTAGGTTTAGCAAATAGCCTAGCACACTGATGCATGCGCTTTCCTTTTCCACACACTTCTCTTGTTAAGCAAGTCTACTAACATTACCACTTTCAGTTCATTTTTTTTGTTCAGGACCTGAAGTAGGCTAATAAAAGATATTTTAAAAGATTCCTGTTGACTGGCTCACTGCCCCAAGAATTGGTGACAGGGTGCACACTGTGTGGCTTGGTAAAATGGCTTGAAGAAATATGCTCCATCTGGATTTGGAAAGAGGATGATCACACTGTAAGTCAATATTGCATGCTGGGATGAAGAATGTTTATTAACATCATTTACATATTAAATATAAGAGCAGGTGGTATGTGAGAGCTTATTAAGTGAGACCCCAGACTTATCACAAGTTAACAGTATGGCTCTTCAATGGGCAAGGGCTGGACATCTCAGCTTTAGTGCACATGATCTTCCACTACCCAATGTGAAAGCACAGGCAGGATCTTTACTGTTAGCCAAATAAATACTATGTTCAGTGGTTTGAAATGATCCTGTTCAGCAGGGAGAGGTGGAAGGGGAGCTGGTGATGTTAAGAAAACAAACAAAATCTTTCAGACTTCTTGTCAAGACAGTCAGTTGCAGAAATTGTTGGTCTTGGTTATAGTTCAGGAGCTACAAACACATGGAATCTCTGATGGGGAGAACTGGAAAAGTATATTTAAAAACTGAAAAAGGAAATCCTTGCAAAGGAAATATTATCATTAGCCTGGGGAGCTCTGGGCTGAAGGATATTATTGATGCAAACTGTTTACAGTTTCAAAACAGGATTATGCATTTATATTAAAAACAGCATCTGTAATCTAGTGAGAATAAAAATCATGATTCTCAACCTTCATGCTTCAGGGAAAAAGCTGATTCCCAGCTGATCACACTCACCCTCCCTCCCAGACAGTATCACACAAATAGATGCACATTTTAAATAATTCCTTCCTCTGAAGCATCCAGGATTGGCCATTCTCAGAGAGAGGATACTAGCAGGCTAGCTGGCTCATTGGTCTATTCCAGGGATTGGCAACCTTTCAGAAAGTGGTGTGCCGAGTCTTCATATATTCACTCTGATTTCAGGTTTTGCGTGCCAATAAAACATTTTAACGTTTTTAGAAATTCTCTTTCTATAAGTCTATAATATATAACTAAACTATTGTTGTATGTAAAATAAACAAGGTTTTAAAAATGTTTAAGAAGCTTCATTTAAAATTAAAATGCAGAGCCCCCTTGACCGGTGGCCAGGACCTGGGCATGTGAGTATCACTGAAAATCAGCTCGCGTGCTGCCTTTGGCACGTGTGCCACAGGTTGCCTAACCCTGGTCTATTCCAATATAGGAGATTTACTTATACCAGACAGCCATAGGACACGCATGGGGCTTTACAAATTACATAGGAACTGCCCTATAATCAACAATCCTGTCTTCAGCTGTGGCATGTCTAACCCTTTGGAAGAAAGTGCAAGAAACCCTGTAGCGGACAATTATGGAATAAACCTGCCCATGGGGAACTTTTCTTACTTGACTCCTGTCATTGAGTGGTCAGTTTGTGTTCTGAAGCCAGATGGTATCATACCCCTTACATTTATCCTACTTAATGTAACCATGGCTCTACATAGGTCCTTACATGATGCCCAGCCCATCACTGTGGTCTAAGAATACCTCTCAGAAATAATCAATATACGGAATCTCTTTCTCTCTTCCCATCCGCATCTCCCCTCATATTCATCAAATCTCTAAACTGACTCAATCATTTCGATCACTTCATATGAAGGTCTTCCCAGTCCTCTAACCACATTGATGGAACATCTCTGGACCCCTTCATTTCTGGTCTTTCTGAGATGAAGGAGGCCATAACTGAACACAGTGTCACTGATTCTAAACATTTTCAGTATCATCCTAACATTATTTACATCTTTGGCCCTGCTATACAACTGAGCAAATACTTTCATTCAGCAAACCATAAAGATGCCCAAGTCTTTTTCCTGTGTGATTATGTGTAGGCAAGGAATAGTTGGAATGACTCATTGCACATCACTTTGGTAGCTGAAATTCATTGTTGACAATTGCATTGTATTGATCATTCACTTAGCCTGGTAAGGTCCTTCTGCCGCTCTTCCATCTTCTCTGGTTTCAATTAGCCTAAATAATTATGTCACCTACAAATTTTGTCACTTCATTGCTCACCCCCTTCTTCTAGATCATCACAGATATTCAATAAAAGGGGTCCTGGTATGTGACCTTGTGGCAGGCATGCTGCTGCTAGCCTTCTGCATGATGACAATGGACCATTTCTTCACACTGGTTTCATCACCTCAGCCAACATTTGACCCATGACACTACTTCATCTTTCTTTAATAGTTTTTTGAGAGGGACTTTGTCAAAAGTTTTTTAAAAGTCAATTTTAAAATCCAAACAAATGTAACTGACTCAACTTTATCCACTATTTTGATGACACACAAGTGTATTCTAATAGATTGATGGAGTTGAGCCGCAGTTTCTGCAAAAGTAAATCCTTTCACACCATGCTCTGTTCATATAGGTGTTTTACAGCTTTATTCGTTATTTTTCAGCCAATTTATCTGGCATTTAAATAAGGCATCATAGTCACGTTCCTTGCCCTGAACAGTTTACAGTATAAATGGTGCAATACAAAGACTAGGGTACAAGAAAGCTGCATCAGCCGATTGGCAATAGAAACCTATGTGATAGAAGTGGGCTTTAAGCAGAGAGGGAAACCACTTCATGTCCAGAAAGATAGGCTGTTCAGGGCACCAGGACAGCATGAGAGGAGACATGAATATGTAATATGAGCAAGTATTAAGGAGAAATAGCTGAACTTGGGAAATAGGATGTAAGAAGGTAGAAGTAATGAGATGTTAGCAGGGCTGTCAGACCAGAAGGATCAGTGCACCATCACACTATGATCATTCCTAGGGTCTTGGATTTGGAAACAGTTTACAAAGAAACAGATTCTACACTTCCTCTGTCCATCAACACCTGTTTTGTTGGCTGAACCAGTTGGTGGCCACACCACACTGAAATGTAGTGATTCTTTTACTACCATCCTCTTCATGATCTGACAGCCAGACATGATGCTCCTGGCAGGCACTGAGATCAAAGAATTTACTGCAGAAAACCTACTTAGAATTCTTAAGCTGAGCCGATGGCTCTACAACTGGAATGGGGATGTCTGCTGGGCAGCCAATGCAACTCCTCCTCCAGATCCCATGCCTCTTCAATCACTGTGATCTAGGGTCATCTCCAAGTACACCCATCTGGGAACATGCATTCAAGACAGCTCTTTGAACATCAGCTTCATCTCAACCCTTGAAAACTACAAGCACTGTAATGCTACAACAGGAATCTGCTGCTGATCTGGTCTGGTCAATTTCAGACCCTAAACTCAGAGCAATCCCAGCTCCACAGGCAAAGCATCTCCCTTTCCATAACCCATTCCCTGGCCAAGCTTGTTCAGATTAAGAAGTCATAAGGCCTGGAGCCAAATGATGCAATGTTATATGCACAGCAGCATCCTCCAACTGTTCCATTTCTGCATTACACTAATCCCTCAGTACTGTTTAGAAATCATTAAATGCTGAATATTCAGATTAACAAGAATAGAAAGGTAATGACTGATACCTGTTAATTTCTGAAATTCTGAAATAATACCTTATTTACTCTCCATGTATACTCAAGGTTCATTCATGTGTTCCCCAGCTGTGGTCAGAGGTTCACATTTAAATAGAATACCCTTAAAAAGGCTTCATAAGCCTTACAATGGCTAATCACCTCTTTCAAGCTTGAATCTGAAATTCCTTTCCTTTCCTTTCCATGAATTTGCTCTTTACCTATTTCTACACATACTAGTTGGTTAGATCCTCAAGATGAAAGGCACTACAGAAGTTCCAAGTACTGTGCTGTTATTGTAGGGCTGGGCTGAATACTCTGGTTTGTTTTGGTAGGGTTGCTAGCACTGAACTTCGATGTGGGAATGGAAGAGCACTGAAATATGTGGCTTGGGAAGAAACACCTAGTTATCTGGATTCAGCAAACAGACTGACAGGTGCAAAATTTTATCTAGACAGCGTTCCTTCAAGTTAAAGCAGCAAAGAATCCTGTGGCACCTTATAGACTAACAGACGTTGTGGAGCATGAGCTTTCGTGGGTGAATACGCACTTCGTCGGATGCATCTTCAAGTTGATCCCCTTGCCCTGTTCAAAACTTTAGGATACCATTGTTCAGATTATGCATTTCAAGATAGCTTGTGTTAAAAGAACACCACCTGGCCCCATGACTCTGGAATAGCAGCAGTTGGTACAGTTTGGAAGTTGCATCTGGAACTTTCTATAAATCCAGGGAAAACAAGGCTAAATTTAACCTGAGAAAGGGCTTGCTTTTTTCTGGTGAAAATATGTGCATGTCCCAAAGAACAATTTGTGCAAACAGGTGAACCCCTCTCTGAAACCGACTGGCTTCCAGAATCCCTTGTAAAAAGATGCAGATGGTCTCGGGTTTTGGGAACAAGAGCCCACTATGCTGCTGGGACAGTGTGTTATTGTTACAGGGGTGTCTCTCAACAAAACAGTATTGAGTGGCAAGGATGCCGTTTTGATTAGGTGGAATGACTCAGCTCTCATTCTAGGAGAAGGGATGGTTTGTCAGAGCCTTACCTCGTGATCTGGGATCTCGGAGGGTAGCGTTCTCCCCAGGATGACCCCGGTCAAGTATGTCCAGCAGCGGGCTGTGTTGGCAAGGTTGTAGCCTCCTGTCTCCAGCAAGAATCGTGAAATTAGAAAGGGGAAGAGGGAGAGAGAAGGAGAGAGGCAGTTTTAATGAAAGGAATGCATTGTTGAGAAGCAAGAGATTTTATATCTGCAATGCATATGAATAAGGCTTTTTATTTGGTCTTCTCAAGTCATGCACAGTAACTGTATTTTGCACCTGTTGGATGCATAGGGCTAAGTTAAAACAGTTAATCACCAGTACTAAGAAGGAAGACTTGCAAAACTGAACCCACTGGTCATCTCAGCAATTGCACATGCAATATCATCCACCCCTCCAGATCTGGTTTCAAGAGATACCTGCAAGCTGCAAGCCTTTGACTCCAAGGGTCAAGATTTCCTAAGGTGACATGGTGGGGAGGGAGATGCTCAGGCTCAGCATGGAAGGAGTTAACGTAAGTGGAGCGGAGCAAACTAATCAGGTACAGCAGTTTGGGATCTCCCTTTTAACTTAGTTTGTGATCCAAAATGAAATCAAGGCTAAGCAACACTGATCGTTAGCTGATAAAATTTCCATCCGTGCCACCCTCTGAGCAAGAATCCCTCTGGAGGGGAATTTACTCTTATTTAAAAGTAGTGACCAAAATATGAAGCCAACTGAAGTGGTGAAACAACCTGTGAGTAGATTCTGCATCTGAGCATCCCCAAATTAACACAAACTCCAAAGTGGGGCTCATTCTGGGGCTCAGCAAGTCAAAAGCACCAATCTATTTGCAATCAGCACTGCTGTGTCCTTACTTTGTGCAAGGGGAATCTTTCCACTCAAATAACCATCAGAAACCTTTAGGAGTTCTTACAAACAATAAACAGTAACTTAATCAAAACTCCACTTTGGGAGACTGAAAACAGTTTCACATTCTCTCTCCCCCTTTGCCTTCTGGCAAACATCAATCTCCCTGCTCAGAACGGAGCCATCTGAGTTTTGTTATTTTCCCTAAGACAGTGGCTAGTTTTCCTCATTTCTTGGCAAGAAGTGGTAGATAAAACAAATTTCTCTGTGCCTCTCCTCCTCACGCTCACAGCTGGTTTGAACACTCAGAACAGTCACCAAACAACTAGCAGTAGCTAAGTCAAATTTTAGGCCCAATTGGTTGTACTTGGTGATATCCCTTAAATGATACAACCTACCCCCTAAACGGATAGCTGCTACTCGAGCAGCTGATGCAGTGGGTAAGGCATCTTCCAAAAGAAGTTGAGATTTCCTGGGACAAAGTGCTCCTCCCTTGCCCCATTTTGTTGACATAGAATTGCTTATTTCCCATCCACTGGACAAGCAGCTAGTAATATTGAGTGGCAGAATGCGCTACAAGCCAAAAGGCACTCAAGGGGCTTCCATTAGGTATCAAAATTCTGCTTTATTGTGAATGAAGCCAATAAAAGATTCAAACGCTGCCTGAATCCAAATGAGATAATTCATTGCCAGATGCCCAAGGTAGGTCTGGGAGCATAATGCTTACTTTTAAAGAGAAGGCCTGCAGTGCAGATCATGAGAGCTGGGACTCAAAGCTAGCATTGAGCAGACAGAGTCAGAGGTGACTGAGGTTAACAGCTGATCTCTGGAGGGGCCAAGCAACCTTTAACCTAGGATCTCGGAGTCAGGAATTGAGACGTGGACTTGTTGGTACCAAGGAGTTGAAGTCTGTGTAAAAGAAGCACTGCATCAGCAATACAGTGCCCCCCCTTATGCTATGCATACTCAGTTTCTTCAGCTGCCCTTCTCAAATGATGCCGCTTTCAGAAGCAGAAGGGCTCACTTTCAAAGAGCAGCCTCAGGGGAGCAAGCCGTATTAACCTGTTACTTGAAGAGAAGAATAAGTCTCTCATGCACTTACCTCCTCCCAGGATGAGAGTAGCCAGCTGCCACTGGAGAACATACTTCAGACACTTGCCAATCCCCACTGGAGTCATGTTAAATGAACACATGGGGTCCCCAGCTATCGTATCTGCTCCCAGCTGCAGGACTACCGCTTCTGGGTTGAACGCCATGTACACCTCCTTCAACACACTGCATGCAATAAAACAAAACAGAGTTCCCACAAATGGCCACACCTCCGTGGAACATTGAGACATGTGATGTGTGCAGGCCATTTCAGCCAGCTAAACCACACTGTTACTTTGCCTTTCCAATCATTGTCTAGGCTTTGCATTTTGAGCAGAGAAGTACTTTCCTATTTCCCAGAATGCCACTTTGGTCAAAGTTATGACAGACATGGTAGACCTGGACTCTGCTCTTCAGTCACATTGCATGTTAAAAGGGCCTAAAAACAGTAAGGAAATGGAAAGTGATTTTGCAGTACCAACAAAAATCCAGGCCAGAGGCACCAAAACATTTCTACCTCAGCAAACAGGGAGAAAAATATACAAAAATCTCACTTGATACATAAACATAAAACAATGTGATAAATTGGAGAGCTGGTTAAAAGTAACAGCTCCTACGTGATAATGATCTTACATTTACATGACTTTCATCCAGACGTATCCCAAACATTAGTGAAACTTCAGCCCTAGTTGTACTAACACTTGCTCACCTAAGTAACTTTACAGATGTGAGCAGTCCCACTGAGCTCAAAGTTATTTGTGTGCACAAGTGTTTGCAGGACCAAGGAACTGGGTTTTATGAGCTTCAGGTGAAAGCATTACTTCACTCACCAGTGAGGGCTTGTCTACCTGGTGACTTAGTTCATGCCAAGCTGGAGTGTAAGTCTACAGCGCTGGCCATCCAAACCCTACTACTGCAACTAACTGTTCTGGAGTGCACTCTGATGTACTGCTATGTCTCTTTAAGTGTGCAGCAGCAGGGTCCACATGGCAACTTAGCATGCAGCAGGCTAGTGAACTGTACACTCACACCCTTGCTGCACGCTGCATTGCCATGTAGAAAAGCCCTGAAGTGCACTCACCTCTGGGTGAAAAGCAACAAATGTTTAAGAGTGCAGCAATGTCAACTGTTAGTTCATGAATAATAGTGAAGAATATGGCATCTACACAGTAATAGTTTAGGATAGGAAGGGAAGAGCTGTATCCATGTCTGACTGCAGAGGTAAATAGTAGGTAATTACCCACACAGAATTTGGGAGGAAAACTAAAGCTAAGACTCCTAATCTTACTACATGCTGCTAGATCTTTAATGGCCTTATGGCTGTTAAAATAGGAATAAATACACAATAAATATTATGTAGACAGAATATACAATGAACATACATTGTACTTTCAAACCTATGAAAATATCCCAAACTTAATATCTGCAGAGTGCTGAGAAGTGTTGGAAGAAGGCAGCACACTCTAAACATGCCCCATATGTGCTGAGAGCTTGGCCCAAGGGCACAGGACTTCTCAGTGGAGTGGGATTTGGTATAAATGAGGAAAATGATGATTTTAGCAGATTAATAACCTGAAAGAGGAGCCTCAAAATACCACCATCACCCCATTAAAAAACAAATGAGTTCTTTCTTCCTGTGAGCAGCAGACAGGATCTAAACTGTATTAGTAAACACTGCACCTCCCCATACAGTCACAAAAGGCATTGCGGGGTTTGCTAACCTTGGCATTGTACTTTTTTTTTGCTCCTATGACACAAGTATCACATGTGATCAATTTGCCTGACCCACTTTTTGCCACACACTGGGGATTTTCACTGATCAATAACATGAGACAGTCAAGTCTTTGTACTTTGTAGGAACTCTAGTAATTTCTCAGTCTATCTGACAACCTTGATGTGAAACTACTGAAACATACAATATCACTATCCACACCAGGGTATTTCAGGAGGGAGCTGACCACACCCAGCCAGCAAGTCATGGGTTTGAGGTTTTGTACCCCTGCCAAAGGGAAGGGAGGTAGGGAGTGCATCAGACTACAGCACATTAGTAACTTCCCTCTAAACACATGAGGTGCCCATCTCAAATTTGGTATGTAAGCGGGCAACATGATCTGTACAGCATGGATGACTCAGGTTCAGGTGCATTCAGCAACCAGAGCGGCACAAATGAGAATGTCACCAGGGCACAGTGTGGAAGAGTGGATGTCTTAGGGGATTAGCAATAGGATATGGATTCTTCAGCTCTACAGCAGGCCACTGCTCCAGAGCCAGCCCAAGGCAGGTATGACCAAGAGTTGCTACTATCCAAGGGGTTAGTTCAGTGGGTCTCAAACTTTTTTACTGGCAACCCCTTTCACATCGCAAGCCTCTGAGTGTGACTCCCCTAATAAATTAAACACCCTTTTAAATATATTTAACACTATTATAAATGCTGGAGGCAAGCAGGGTTTGGGTAGAGGTTGACAGCTTGCGACCCCCCATGTAATGACCTCGCAACACCCTGAGGGGTCCTGACCCCAGTTTGAAAACCCCTGGGCTAGTTGGTAGACAGCGTAGTGGTTGGAGGGGGGGGGGAAGAGAGGGAGAGGAGGAAGAAGAGAATCACAATTTAGTGGATAATTGAATGGGTAAACAAAACCCAACCCTCACAATTAACACAAAACTAGGCCCCATGGCTGGCAGGCTCAGAAGGGACACCAACAGCTGGATGGCCTCTGGAGGCCAGACTCCTTTCTCATCACTAACGGAGGCTCTTTGAGGGCTTGATAATAATGACTGGGGTTGGGGAGGATATGCACTGCGATTGCCCGTGCTACAATTGTACTCTTGATAATATAGTTCAGTCCCCTGGGCTGTCAATCCGGAGCTAACCTCAAACACACCACCCAGGGTGTGTACTCTCTCCCAGACAACCTCTCGAGAGTAACACCAGCATTCTGGGGAGGACATGCCAGGAGACTGATGTTTTTCTATTGGCACAGACAATATCTCACCCAGATTTCTCATCACACTTGAGTGGCCCCCACTATTCACATCCTTCTGCCAAAGGGCCCCACATTGTGGTAATCTTCCCTCCTGCAAGGGTTCATTCAAACCCATGAGTGCTGCTCCTTCAGTTTTCTGGGGAGTGGGGTGGGGAACAGTGGTCATTGCAGAGTGATGCAAGTCATTCCTTTCCCCAGGGCTAGGGATACTGCCTCCACACTGGCCTCCTTAGTGCTAGAGCTTGTTCACCCAGCTGCTCTTATCCCTGTGTGCGACTATCCCAACTGACCTTTCCCCAGGACACTCCTCTCTGCTGAGTTTCTCTACTTCTGTTAGACACACACTAGTTTCTGGCTACCTTGAACAAGGCACTCTGCATTCCTCGAGGTTCCATTAGCAAAGGGGAGACACATGAAACGCTATGGCCAGTGGAATGTTTGCCTCTTGCTAGAGAAGAATGGGAAGATCTGTTACTGAGGCCATTAGATCCAATGTCAGATGGGCCGAAATTGCTGCCAACAGCCACTTTTCAAGATACACATTTTGAAGAAGTTTCATTTGATGGGCAATTTTGTGAGAGCTCTCCAGCGCCAACGACAGCTCCCACTGGAACCTGTAAACGTTTGCACAGGTCTGGTTCTCCGTAATCCTGCCTCATCTAGGGGACATTCTCTTCTTGTGGCAGAATCCACCACTTCCACAGAAGGCAAGAATTGCTACCATACAAGCCCTGTGATTATTCCTAAAAGAGCTACACTGAACACATTCAGTCTGTTTCCAGCCACACAGAACCAATCCAGGTCCCAAGACTTCCCAATATTTCTCAGCAAAGGCTCCCAGTTAGGACAGTGAAGCATCCCTGCAGGCTGCTCTGACCCTTTTGCTCACAATATAAAGTTTTTAACTTCAACACTCATCCTAAACAGCACTTTTCATTTTCAAAGCACTTTGCAGATCTTACCTAAATGATAAGCATCAATACTGCCTAAGCTCCTGGAATCTCTGTTAGAGCACGTTGATAATACAGCCCCATGCTCAAGGAGAGAGTAACTCTTTCTACTCATCTGGGAAGAGATGGGAAGTGCTGCTCTACAATCACCTCCATCTACATTCTGGAAGAATTTCTTCTCTAGGCAACCTCTGATACTGGTGCCAGATTTGGCAAACAGGCTAAATTTCAAGCTATACAAGAATGTAACAGAAACCAACTCCAGGTGGCCAGAGCCCAACAGTCTTAAGAGTTTGTCTATCTCACAGGATTCTATCATGCCTGACCATGACTGTGGACAATCAAGGAAGGTGACAATGATCATAGCTTAGTGGGCAGCGTAGATGAGGACAAACGGGGTTCAGCATTGTGTCGACCACCTGATTAAATCCCATCAGGGCAGCATATGGGGAGAAAATGGCATTGCCTGTGCTGTGCTTTGTGTGGCTAAACAGAGGCCCTCAGTCCCTAGGGCTGTAAAGCCAGCATCTTTCATCAGCTCTAAATTCACTCAAAACAAGGAAGTGGCAGAAGTATAAGTGCCCCTTTGTTACATACTGAAAGGTCAGAAGAATGGAGCCTCTTGACTGGAGTGCAGCTGAGAGTGGGTTTGTGTTGGGGTGGGATGTGAAAGCCAACCACTCTTGTTTCTTGAGTGAACACAGAATGGAAGCTAAAATGTTATCTAGCATTGATTACATTCATTAGGGATCACACAGGCATTCAAACCTTCTCTTGGCTAGTCACAGGTGAATCTCAGTATGGTTTGTGGTTTTGAAAAATCTGGAAGAGCTCCCAAAGTTTGGACTCCTCTTCAAGCCTTCAGAAAATGAGTGATGGAATAGTCCCCTAGCCCTCATGAAACAGTGTCCCAAACCCACCAAACTACCACCCCCCGAATCCGTTCCCTTTCCCACAACCGCTACACTCAACCTTAACTGATTCTGCCTCTCTCCCCACTCAGCCTGTTCTCTCTCTCCTTACAGATGACACCCATTCCTTTCCAGATTAAACAAAGGCATCCTTCTTCTGATTCTCCTTCCTTCTCAAAATCCCAACGATTTAAGGCTGAAGTCTTCCCATTAGGCTCATTTAATGCAGGTCACTGGTATGAAAAATCTTTTACTGCCTGCAGAGCTCTGCAACACCTGTGCATAGCAAGCCATCAGCCACAATCCAGCTCCAGCCAGGAACAGCCAAACCTGATCATCATCTGAAGGCTGTTCAATACATCTTATGGGAACCACACTGGACCCAGGACCGACCCCTGGGGAATTCCACTTGATACCGGCTACCAACTAGACATCAAGCTGTTGATCGCTACCCGTTGAGCCTGACAATCTAGCCAGCTTTCTATCCATCTTATAGTCCATTCATCCAAGCCATACTTTTTTAACTTGCTGGCAAGAATACTGTGGGAGACCGTATCAAAAGCTTTGCTAAAGTAAAGATATATCATGTCCACCCCTATCCCATTATAGAAGGCAATAAGATTGGTCAGGCATGACACCCTTGGTGAATTCATTTTGAGTGTTCCTGATCACCTTTCTCTCTTCCAAGTGCTTCAAAATGGTTTCCTTGAGGACCTGTGCCATGATTTTTCCAGAGACTGAGGTGAGGCTGACTGGTGTGCAGTTCCCCTGGTTCTCGTTCTTCCCTTTTTTAAAGATAGGCACTATATTTGCCTTTTTCCAATCATCCAGGACCTCCCCCGAGCACCACCAGTTTTCAAAGATAATGGCCAACCGCTCTGCAATCACATCAGCCAATTCCCTCAGCCCCTTCGGATGCATTAGATCTGGACCCATGGACTTATGCATGTCCAGCTTATCTAAATAGTCCTTAACCTGTTCTTTCACCACTGAGGTCTGTTCACCTCCTCCTCATACTGTGCTGCCCAGGACAGCAGTGCAGGAGTTAACTTGTCTGTGAAGATCAAGGCAAAACAAAAAAGCATCGAGTACTTCAGCTTTTTCCACATCATCTATCACTAGGTTGCCTCTCCCATTCATTAAAGGTCCCACGCTTTCCCTGACCTTTTTCTTGTTGCTAAAATACCTATAGGAACCCTTCTTCTTACCCTTCATATCCCTTGCTAGCTGCAACTCGTTGTGTTTTGGCCTTCCTGATGACACCCCTGCATGCTCGAGCAATATTTTTATACTCCTCCCTAGTCATCTGATCAAGTTTCCACTTCTTGTAAGCTTTCTTTTTGAGTTTAAGCTCACCAAAGATTTCACTGTTAAGCGAAGCTGGTCGCCTGCCATATTTGCTATTATTTCTGCACTTTGGGATGGTTTGCTCCTGTGCCCTTAATAAGGCTTCTTTAAAATACAGCCAGCTTTCCTGCACCCCTTTCTCCCTCATATTAGCCTCCCAGGGGATCCCGCCCATTAGTTCCCTAAGGGTATGTCTACACTACGGGATTACTCTGATTTTACAGAATTTGATTTTTGGAAACAGATTGTATAAAGTCGAGTGCATGCGGCCACACTAAACACATTAATTCGGTGGTGTGCGTCCATAGTACCGAGGCTAGCGTTGATTTCCGGAGCATTGCACTGTGGGTAGCTATCCCATAGTTCCCGCAGTCTCCTCCGCCCATTGGAATTCTGGGTTGAGATCTCAATGGTGGGTGGTTTGGGTACATGTCATCAGTCCCCCCTCTCCCTCCATCCCTCCGTGAAAGCAACGGCAGACAACCGTTTTGCACCTTTTTTCCTGGGTGAACTATGCAGACGCCATACCACAGCAAGCATGGAGCCCACTCAGTTCACCGCAGCAGTCATGAACATTGTAAACACCTCATGCATTATCATGCAGTTTATGCTGAACCAGAACCTGCAAAACCAAGCGAGGAGGTGGCGGCAGTGCGGCGACGAGAGAGATGAGGACAAGGACATAGAATTATCTCAAACCGTGGGCCCCGGTGCTTTGGAAATCATGGTGTTAATGGGGCAGGTTCATGTCATGGAACGTTGATTCTGGGCCTGGGAAACAAGCACAGACTGGTGGGACCACACAGTGTTGCAGGTGTGGGATGATTCCCAGTGGCTGCGAAACTTTTGTATGCATAAGGCCACTTTCATGGAACTTTGTGACTTGCTTTCCCCTGCCCTGAAGCACCAGAATACCAAGATGAGAGCAGCCCTCACGGTTGAGAAGCGAGTGGCGATAGCCCTCTGGAAGCTTGCAACACCAGACAGCTCCTGGTCAGTTGGGAATCAATTTGGAGTGGGCAAATCTACTGTGGGAGCTGCTGTGATCCAAGTAGCCAAAGCAATCACTGTGCTGCTGCTATCAAAGGTAGTGACTCTGGGACATGTGCAGGTCATATTGGATGGCTTTGCTGCAATGGGATTCCCTAACTGTGGTGGGGCGATAGATGGAACCCATATCCCTATCTTGGCACCAGAGCAGCCAGCACATAAACTGCAAGGGGTAGTTTTCAATGCTGCTGCAAGCACTGGTGGATCACAAGGGACATTTCACCAACATCAACGTGGGATGGCCAGGAAAGGTTCATGACGCTCAGGTCTTCAGGAACACTAATCTGTTTAAATGGCTGCAGCAAGGGATTTTCTTCCCAGACCAGAAAATAACAGTTGTGGATGTTGAAATGCCTATAGTTATCCTTGGGAACCCAGCCTACCCCTTAATGCCATGGCTCTTGAAGTCATACACAGCAGCCTGGACAGTAGTCAGGAGCTGTTCAACTATAGGCTGAGCAAGTGCAGAATGGTGGTAGAATGTGCATTTGGACATTTAAAGGGATGCTGGCGTACTTTACTGACTTGCTCAGACCTCAGCAAAACCAATATTCCCATTATTGCTGCTTGCTGTGTGCTCCACAATCTCCATGAGAGTAAGAGGGAGACATTTATGGCGAGATGGGAGGTTGAGGAAAATCGCCTGGCGGCTGATTACGTGCAGCCAGACACCAGGATGGTTAGAAAAGTACAGGAGGGTGCGGTGCGCATCAGAGAAGCTTTGAAAACCAGTTTCATGACTGGCCAGGCTACCGTGTGAGAGTTCTGTTTGTTTCTCCTGATGAAAACCTGACCCCTTGATTGACTCATTCCTTGTAAGCCACCCACCCTCCCCGCTTCGATCACAGCTTGCTTTCAAAGGAAATAAAGTCACTATCATTTAAAAACCATGTATTCTTTAGTAATTGATTATAAAAATAGGGAGAGAACTGACAAGGTAACCTGGGTGGGGTGTGGGAGGAGGAAAGGAAGGAAAAGGCCACTTCAAAACGTGTTGACTGACAGCCTTTTGCTTGGGCTGTCCACTGGGGTGGAGTGGCAGGGTGCACGGAGCCTCCCCCCGTGTTCTTGGACATCTGGGTGAGGAGGCTATGGAACATGGGGAGGGTGGTTAGGGGCTGCAGTGGCACTCCTGCTGCTATTCCTGAAGCTCCACCAGACGCTGAAGCATGTCCATTTGATCCTGCAGCATTGCATCCTGCCTCCTCTGATCTTCCTGTCACCACCTCTCATCTCGAGCGCCCCTCCTCTTCTCACATTCTTCCCTCCTGTCCTCATGTTCATTGGCCGCTTTCCTGTACTGTGATACTCTTTCCTTCCACTTATTCAAATGAGCTCTTTCACTGCGGGTCGACTGCATGATCTCAGAGAACATTTCATCTTGCACGTGTTTTTTTTTTTTGCCGCCTTATCTGAGATAGCCTTTGGGACGGAGGAGGGAAGCTTGAAAAATTTGCAGCTGAGGGAAGGAAAAAAAGGGAGAGAAGTATTTAAAGAGATACATTTTACAGAACAATGGTTATACTCTTTCACGGTGAACAACACTATTCACATTACATAGCACATGTGATTTCGGTACAAGGTCATATTTTGCATCTTAATATTGAGTGCCTGCAGCTTTGGTGTTAGAGATCACAGGCGCAGGGCCGGGCAACAAAATTCAGCTTGCTTGCGGCCTTGGTAAGCCATTGTCTTTTGGCTTCTGCAACCTTCATAAAAGCAGCGCCCTCCTTTCCCATACCAAGCAAAGCCCGTTGAGTGCTGCAGTTTTCGTGTTAACGTGCAGCAGCAGAAACCAAACTAACCCCCTAATCCAATTCTCTGGGATGATCACTTTACCCCTCCCCCACACCGTGTGTCTGGTATCAGGGAAGATCCCTGCTAAACAAATGCAAACAGCTCAGCGCCAATACCCGCCCCCCCCCCCAACTGCTTGGCTAACTGCAGGGAAGGATTTCTTTTCAGCCACAGGCAAACAGCCCCATAGGAACAGCCACCTCTGTCCCCTTAATTAAATTCCCGTATTTCATTCGGGTTACCATGAACAATATCACTCTCCTGAGGATAACACAGCGAGATAAAGAACGGATGTTGCTTGAATGCCAGCAAACACTGGGACCATACATTGTCATGCTTTGTCATGCAATGATATCAGATTACTTGCTACTAGCATGACATGGTAAAGTGTCCTACCATGCAGGATGGAATAAGGCTGCACTGCCCAGAAACCTTCTGCAAAGGCTTTTGGAGTACCTCCAGGAGAGCTTCATGGAGATGTCCCTGGAGGATTTCCACTCTATCCCCAGTTACGGTAATAGACTTTTCCAGTAGCTGTACTGGCCGAGAATGCATTACAAGTTCTTAGGCCAAATTAATCATTAAAAAACTTTGCTTTTAAACCATGTTTTATATTTATAAAAGGTACACTCACCAGAGTCCCTTCTATGGCTTCATAGTCTGGGATATCGCCTTGGGAGGGTTGGAAGGCTACTTCAGTCAGGCTGAGAAAAAGATCCTGGCTGTTGGGGAGTATGGTGTGCTGTGTGCTCTCCGCTGTTAGTCTCACAGCCCTAGGTAGCTTTTGCTCTGGCCTCCATGTTCAGGAAACGAGCATGCACGTACTCTCAAGCGAGAAGCATTACCCGAAAGTAACCGTTGGGGCTAGGCAAATTTTGTGGTCAGCCAGTTCCAGGAACCCCCCCCCCCCCGAGGGTGGTAACGAGGCACCTGTAAATCTCCTAATTAGGAGAAACCTGGCCAAAAAACTGAACACGTCATTACTCTTATAAATTGCCCACCGTGCAAGCAGTGGGCAGGGAGAAAATGCAGAAACCTGTACCCGTAACCGAGCCTGATCAACTCGAAGTCTCCCTCGGCTCCGTGTTCTCAGAAGCCTACCCGTCTGCCGGTGGTAATGAAACGTTTGTGGTCTGTGTGTGTAAGTATGCCTAGCTACTAATTCTGCTAACTAACTGAGCCTGTAATCGTGTTGTAAGCCGGAGACGAAAGCCGATCCCAGCCGCCCCAAGGCTCCTGCTAGGGGAAACCCGCTAACCAGGAAACCTTGAACGCAAGGGGGATTGGCCGGAGTCTCACGGCAATCTTTAACTGTCTTATTGCATTTTTTTTTACTTAGACGAGTAATTGCATTTATGCTTAATAATAGCACCAATAGCACCTTTACTAACCCTTGGAAGGACCTAAATAACTACTGGGACTTAGAGCGGTACCAGGGTCAGCTTCTGTTTGTAATTGCAGTATTTTTATTATTTGTTCTAGTATTATATTGTAGGCCCAAGTTGTAACTAGTATTAAGTTGTTCCTCATCCTCACTTGTGACCCATTCAATAAACCCTCAATTTTAACCCCACGACTCATTGTTTGCGTTATCCCCATTGCTACCTTCAGGGCACTTGTCACCCCTCCCGAGTACATCCAGTGATCGAGCCTCCGCCCTATCCCAACGCTCATTACCCGGTAGATAACGGGCACCTTGTGACCATATCGGTGGAGCGAGGGGCAAGAGTAATCAGTGATCAACATCCGCAAGCTTGTCCTCCTCCTCCTCCTCATCTTCCCCGTCCGTGAAATCCTCAGGCATGGCTAAGAGTACCCCGTCCTCGGAATCCACGGTCAGGGTGGAGTAATGGTGGCGGCGCCCCCTAGAATTGCATGCAGCTCAGCGTAGAAGCTGCATGTCTGCAGCTCTGCACCGGATCATCTGTTTGCTTCTTTGGTTTTCTGGTAGGCTTGTCTGAGATCCTTAACTTTCATGTGGCACTGTAGTGAGTCCCTGTTGTGTCTTCTCTCCATCATGCCCTTGGAGACTTTTTCAAATATTTTGGCATTCCATCTTTTGGAACGGAGTTCTGCTAGCATGGAATCCTCTCCCCATACAGTGATCACATCCAGTATTTCCCACACAGTCCATGCTGGAGCTCTTTTTCGATTATCGGACTGCATGATTACCTGTGCTGATGAGCTCTCCAGGCTGGGCAAACAGGAAATGAAATTCAAAAGTTCCTGGGGCTTTTCCTGTCTACCTGGCCAGTGCATCTGAGTTCAGATTGCTGTCCACAAGGGTCACAATGGTGCACTGTGGGATAGCTCCCAGAGGCCAATACCACCAAATTGCGTCCACACTAACCCTAATTCGAACTGGCAATGTCGATTTCAGCACTACTCTCCTCGGGGAGGAGTACAGAAATCTATTTTAAGAACCCTTTATGCCGAAGTAAATGGCTTTGTTGTGTGGACGGGTGCAGGGTTAATTCGATTTAGCGCTGCTAAATTCGACCTAAACTCATAGGTAGACCAGGCCAAAGGGAGTCAAAGTCTGCTTTACTGAAGTCCAGGGTCCGTGTTTTGCTACTCTCCTTTCTTCCTTTTGTGAGGATCCTGAACTCAACCATCTCATGGTCACTGCTGCCCAGGTTGCCACTCCTACTTCCCCTACCAATTCTTCCCTGTTTGTAAGCAGCAGCTCAAGAGGAGAATGGCCCCTGATTGGTTCCTCCAATAA
Source organism: Gopherus flavomarginatus (assembly GCF_025201925.1). Classification (NCBI taxonomy): domain Eukaryota; kingdom Metazoa; phylum Chordata; order Testudines; family Testudinidae; genus Gopherus; species Gopherus flavomarginatus. The sequence continues at coordinate 54,558,239 of NC_066624.1, forward strand.
TTGCACCGGAAGTTGTCCCCAGCACTCTCCTAAATCTTCCTGGATTGTCTGTGCACTGCTGTATTGTTCTCCCAGCAGATGTCAGGGTGACTGAACTCCCCCATTAGAACCAGGGCCTGTGTTCAAACAGAAAGAAATGAAAGCTTGGGTCTGGGTTTACAGGCCCCATTTCAAACGCTGTGGTCTCTGTAGGGTTTCAGCGCAAATCTCACCATTGTTGCAGCGGTTATTTTTGCAGGGCAGTATATTTTTAATCATGTCAACTTTATAGAGTCTGGCCGAGCACTTAGAATCAGTGTCTTGTTGCATGATGAAATCCAGATCAACTCAAAGAAATCCAGATGGTGGGCCAGCCATCTTGCAATTGTTGTAGGTGCTTTGCCGGGTGCAACCCCTATAAGCTTAGGCACCTGACCTTCCAAGACTATCCCCAAACAGGTACCAAGCCCAGCATTCGAGCAGTGTTCCCATTCCTACCTGTTGGGTCTGGCACCCAGAATAAACCTCTCTCTTTATGAGAGCTGCACTGCTTGTACCCCATCCTGATGCCCAAACCCTGAGCATGGACTCTTCTAATTAGAGATCCTCCATTTCCCTCCCACATGCTCCATGGTTGCTTTCGAAGCCTGGCATGTCATTAGCTTTATTCTGAAGTCTCAGGGAGCTTTCTAAAAGCCCACCATCGACCTCCTGACTGATGGAAGTCCTGTTATCAGGTGTGCTGAGTAAGATGGCAGGGACTGAAGAGTGGAGGTGGCAGGCTGACTGGAGAAGTGCAGTGGTTTTGCTTGGGACAAGAACTTGAAAAATAATAATGATAAAAAGTTGTTTAAAATAGGTCAGGCATAAAAATCAGGCTGCCTGATCACTTCATTTCAGCTGGACATTTTGTGTCTGTATTAGCACATCTCCTCTTTCCACAGCAGCAGCAGGTGTGGCTCCAGCCTAATTCCAACATTATTTCATGGAAAGCCTTGAAAACAGATTGTCTTTGAGTGGGTACAGGGTACCATGCTTATTCTTTTAGTCATTCTACATTTCAATGTGCATCATAGTTAACAGGAGCAGCAGCCTCCTTCTGCATCCTTTAGCAACTGTTTATCACATGGCTTTGCAATACAACAGCTGAAGCATGCAGGGCTTAAATTCAGCTGGAGCCCCCTGAAGCAGAACTCCAGAAAATATTTTCAAACTCATGGGAGCCCTGGTGCACCTGCCATGAGGCTGAAGCCACAAGCCTGGGCATGATCCCACCCCCATGGGACTAAACCCCTGAGCCCCTGTGCCTCCCTCCCATGGGGCTAAAGACCTGAGACCCTCCGCCCTGCATCTGAAGCCCAGAGCCCCCCAAATGGGGAAGGGCATGGGGGGCTCTGGGAAATAATCTCTGAGAATTTAAGCCCTGGAGGCATGTATCCATTTAAGTTTTACTTTGTATTTTACACAGTTATGTTTATATTATGCATGCACCACACTTGGAGGGGAGACCCCAGTTCTCCCCACCCGGCTCCATTTTCACTTGTGCAAAGTGAATCAGGACCACTAGCCATGTGATTAGACGAGATAAGTGAGATATCTTTTCTTGTACAAACTTCTGTTGGTGGAAGGGACGAGTTTTGAGAATCACAGAGCTCTACCTTAGATCTGGAGAAAGTAACCTGAGTGTCCAAGATAAATACAAGGTGTGACAGATTCACACATGTTGTCGGAGACCACTTAAAATGGGCAATTAAGGGCTGGCAGGTAGGTGGATTGACTACAGTGATGGAAAAAACCCTCACATTGCTGTAGTGAGCGTCTACACTGATGCACTACATCAGCACAAGTTTAAATGTAGATAAATGTAGTCCCCAAGTCTGTGGGGACTTTCCATGGGAACAACCTGGGTACAAGAATGGTTCCACAATATGCTAACCTCTTCACGGGCCACCTTGAAGAAGAATTTCTGGAAAATGCATCATAAAACCAACAATTTTCATCCACTAGACAGATGACCTAAAAGCCCTCAGATTTCCACCACAATTCAACCACCACCATCCATCCATCAAACTCGCATTAGAACACATCCACACTAGCATCAACTTCCTGGATACCACAATCAGCTTCAACAATGGAACCCTACAGATACCCATAGACAAAAACCCCATAGATGATCACACTTACTTCCACTGACCCAGACATCTCAAGAAATCTGTTCTCTACAGCCAAGCACTCAGATACCAGAGAATATTCTCTGACGAGAAAGTCCAGGGTACACACTTTAAAACACCCTCACCAAACAAGCACATTCCGTCAGAGAAGCAGATCAACACTGTGACATTGCATTCCATATGCTTTATGGAAATATGCTTATGAATATGACGCAACTGGAATATACTTTATACTAAATACCCCTTGTATAGTGTCATTAGAAAGCTTGTAATCTACTAAGTGTGTTCATCCTATTTGTTTGCATGTATTATTTCTATATCTGGAGTTAGGAGAATAAGATATAAACTTGTATCACTGATGTAAACACATTAAGGGTGCTCCAGAAATAATCAGTTGCAAATGGCCTTTGTTACTTGAAAGCCTTCTTGCTCTTCAAGCCCATAGAGAATGGAGACTAGGGGTCTTACAGTGATATGTGACCACATCACCTGATAATGAAATCCATCTTAAATCTGGTACTTTTCCATTTGGAAGGAGGGGTGGGGACCCAGAGACAAAAGATTCCCGCCTTGTGCCACAGCTATGTAAGGGGGTGGAGCAGGACAAAGGAGGCTGCCAGTCATGAGAAAACCCCTGCTTACCACCTGAGATGTTCACTGGAAATAACAAGGACTGTACCAGGAGAAAGGACTGGGCCCAGACTAGGAAGGAGTGTAGGCTGTGAAAGAAGCTTATTGGAACATCTCTAAGGGTGAGATATTACCTGTAATCAGTTTCTTAATGTCTGAGACTTAGACTTGCCTGTTTTTGCTTTACTTTTCTTGCATGCCTTGTTCTGTCTGTTATTACTTGAAACCACTTAAATCCTACTTTTTATACTTAATAAAATCACTTTTTATTAATAAACCCGGAGTAAGTGATTAATACCTGGGGAGCAAACAGCTGTGCATACCTCTCTATCAGTGTTATACAGGGTAAATTCATAAATTGTCTGCCCTGTAGAAGCTTTATACAGAGTAAAATGGATTTATCTGGGGTTCAGGCTCCCAAAAAGGCTGAACACTGGGTGTTAGGAAAGTCCCTGTTAACTGAGAAGCCCCTGGCTGACTGAATCTCAGTTTCAGTGAACTGCAGAGAGGCGTGTCCCAACCTCTGGGTCTGTGCTGAAGCTGACCGGAGCGTCTAATTCAGCAAGACAGGAGTGGAGGGGAGCCTGTTCTGGCAGGAGGGGTGTTCTCAGTGGTATCCCAGCTCATCGAGTGACAGTCTCGAGAAGAGTCTCTGTGACCGAACCTGTCACAAACACATCATGGAACAGGTCACCCAAATACCCCAGGAGAACCTGATGCAATACAGTATGGTCCCACACACGCACTGACTGCACACCCCAGTTACTACCTATCACCCCACATTAGAACCCATGCGGGGTATCAAACAATTACAACCCATATTTGATGAGGAGCATACCCTGAAATAAATCTTTCCCAAGCTTCCTTTTCTGGCCTTCAAGCAACTCAACATCCCCATGCTCATCATCACCAGGACACATCATCTCAAAGCAGCACCAGACTCTGTCAGAACAACAAATGTAAAACCTGCAGCCATATATCCACTGCTACAATGATAATACTCCCCCACCCAACACACTTTCAAGAGCCATGGGTCCTACACATGCCTATCAGAACATGTGGTATACCTCCTCCAGTGTATCAAATGCCCTGACAATAACAATGTGAGCGAAACCAAACACTATGCTCTCGAATGAACTCTCACAGAAAAGCTATAAGACAAGATCATCCTGTCACCCAAGGGCACACACTTTTCACAAAGTGATCACTCCATATCCGACCTCTCAGTCCTCATCCTCAAAGGAAACGTGCACAAAACCTTCAAAAGAAAAGCCTGTGAATTTAAATTCACAACTTTCGCTGGACACTAAAAACCATGGACTTAACAGAGACACTGGTTTTATGGCTCATTACACCAACTGGTCACCCACCTGCTAAGTATTAATTGTCTACTTCATTTCACGCAGCATGCATGAACCCCTTATGCTTAACAATTTGCCACACCTTGCATTTAGATTAGACACTCTGGTTACTTGTTTGAGACTTGAGGAAGAGCTCTGACACTCAAAAGCTTGTCCCTTCCATCAACAGAAGTTAGTCCAATAAAAGATATTACCTCACCTACCTGTCTCACTCTTATCCTGGGACCAACAGGCCTACCACAACACTGCAAACTATAAGTTACAGAGACATGTGATAAATGCACATTCCATCTGCCTTACCTGCACTCTCTATCCTCTGATCCCATTTCTTCAGGACTGGGCCTAACATTCCAAAATCTGAAGTGCTTTAAATAGGTATCTTGTTTAATAAAAAAAAGTCAATCTGCCACAAAAATATTTTCTGCTCTACATTCACCCACCTCTCACATTCACTGACTGTTCAGTCTGGGTCAGCAGATGGTTTATGATTTGATATTGCTTGACTCATAGCTGAAAATGGGCATTTTGTGCCATTGTGAAAGGGTGATTCCACTTTCCCAGAGACGGGGCTCAACCCTTGTTTTGATCCTGAAAGGTCCTGAAACTAAGGCACTAGTGCTTAGAAAAGCTAGCTTAGATTATTTTTAAGATGTACTATAGTTTTCTTTCCCTCAAAAGCCTGTACAGAAGAAACCACCACACCTGATCAGATCTGGTTCTTCTAGTCCAACATCCTGCCTCTGACAGTGATCACTGCCAGATGCTTCAGAGGTAGGGGCAAGAAACATGCACAATAATATGGAATAACCAGCCCACAGCAGCCATTTCCTCTTAACCCCAGGCAATCAATGGTCAACACACATGCGGAAATCTGAAGATTTCTATACTTGTATCCTATATAACGTAACTGCTGGTGTTATCACTAGGCTCAAAGTAACTAAGCCTCCTGACCTTCAGTGATGGGATACAAACATCCAGTTCCAACCCTTCTTAAACTTGCTAATACATTTCAAACCTCCTTCCCTACTAAAAACAGAACATATAAAAGTATCTGTGCTATAAAGGTTTCACATTCACTCTTTTGAGGTGACCTGCATAACTCGTGGTTTCTCCAGTCAAGAATAATGCAACAATCCCAAACTCATGCTGAGAAAAACTTGACACCGCAGCTCAGCATGTCCTGCTAATACAGTCATATACATATGTGTATAGTAATATGCTATGCACTGGAATGTACTATGTATGACCCTACTGAACACATAGTTACTGCTTTTGTACATCACTGACTCTGTTAGATGAGAATTAACTAAATTTCTCCTCCTCACATCATTAAATGTGAATGTACCATACTAACTGCTACAGCAATTTGAATAAACGTGTGTGAAATATTTCTGTTTGAATTCAGAAAATGCCCCTGCAAATTCTGGATTATTTATTAGTATGGTTCTCCACATTTGTAATGTTGTTCAGGTGCTGTATTTTTATCTTCAGAAGGATAATATTTAAAATAGATATGAAGGTACCCACCATTTTATCAGAACCTAATTAGAGCACTTTTTCAGGAAGATCAAATAAGTAAGCTATTCTGGATGATCTTATGAATAAGAGATAGTCATTGATTAGCTAGAACTCATGTAACTTTCTCTTTTGATGGAGGAAATAGGTAAGTGCCCAAGTTTCCAGAGCACTGTGTACGTATAGATTTCTTAGACATCTCTGCACTGCGTATGACTGATGCATACTGCTGCAGATGAGTATCCAGCTCTGTTGTTGTCAGTCTCAAACGTCTCATCTCTGGCTGCCTTTATCTACAATATTTTAAAGACATGTCAGACTTTAAAAAAAAACAAATGTCACACCTTGGCCTCTGTTCCACACAGCAGCTATTACTAACAATTACATTTAATTGGAGTCTGAGTCATTCAATTTGCAGAAACAATAGGCAATTATACATATGCCATACCACCCAAGAGCAGGATAGGAGTTTATCAGCTACAACAAAAGCATTCAGACACAAGCACTCTTATTTATAGAGAGGCAAGTTCAAAGTGCACATGGTTTAAGACTCCAGCAGCAAAACTTCCTTTTTATTTATTTATATCATTGTGCTGCAATGGGTCAGTTTCCATAGAGACGAGGAAGGCAGTTGCCACCAAGACGGTGGGAAATGGCATGGTTTTGCATAACTTTTTACTAGTGCTTGGCTGTGGGAACGCCAAAGAGCAAGTCTGGAGCCCAGCTATTTGCCAAAGAGGAAAAGGCAGCCAATGAAAGGGGGCTCCTCTCGCCAGCAGGGGTCACTGATGAGAAGAATACAAGGAAATACTTTGCACAGGGAGTAGTCAGTTTACAGAATTCATTGTCACAGGAGGTCACAGAATCAAATACCATGACCACTTTGTAAATGGATGGATAATTTGACTCTATAATCGTTGTAGGGCAAAAAAGAAGTCAGAGGGAAGGGATCTTTTAGCTTATTTAACGCTCTCCAGGCCAATGTAAGATTTTCCCATTTAACACATTGGACTTCACAACTGTTTGATTTTTATATTTCCAATGTATTCTGTTTGAACAGTTTTGAATTTGGGTTTAAATCCCAACTTGAGTCACAAGTAGAAACAAATCTGATGGTCTCATCCTACTCCTGAGTGGATGTTTATTGGAATCTTAAAATCACTTTGCATTTTGACACAGTATACTCAGAAGAGATCCAGGATTGGAATCATGGAGGTAGTGGCAGAAGTCGGGTACTATATAGGTCAGGACAAACATGTATTGCCAGAGCTGGACTGGGAAGCTTGCACAATGACTGCCTATCACAGGTCTTGAGCTAGCAACTGGTTTAGCCCTTGGCTATCATGAGCACTAGATTGACATACAAATGCATGCAGCAGCAGCAGCAGTGTCCTAAAGATAATCACCTTTAGAAAAAAACAGGCCCTGGATTTCATTTTTTGCAAGAAAGGCTGATTTAGTGGTTTGTGCCATGCACCTGTGAAGGTGCAGAATTAGACTCCTTAGAACCAACCATTCCAATTCTAGCAAAGATGGCTCAGTCCTTAATCCTTCCAAGCTAGATAAAATAAATTCAATGGAGCTTTGCACTTGAAATGCTTTGCAAACAACCTTAACCTTGTCCCCCAACCACGTCCCTCTCTGTATGGACACTAGAGATCCCATGGCATTTAGTCTAAGAGTAGATATTTGACCCATTGTGCTTGGTTAAAATTACATCCTCTGCCCCTCAAAATAAATACACACAGATGAACTGGATGCTTGTCCCCTTCCACCTAGAGGTGGATGACATTGCTGCTCAGTGCTTCTGTATATACAATCTGTAGAGGGATTGGGATCCTACAAGGTAAACTACCAGTTAACATAGCTTTGTGTCTTTAAACTGACACCATAAAGGGGCCAAAACTTAAATAATAAAAAGATTTGTAATAATCTGTACAGGTTCTGTTCTCTGAAATCCTCTGTTCAAAACAAAACAGATAGAAAATGGGTCTCACGTCTCGCAGATCTGGTAATATTTCTCATCCTGAATGCCATCCTGGATAGGTACGTTGACACTGTAATATCGCCCCTTCCCCAGGCCAACATCAGACACATCTCCTGTTCCTGAGCAACAAAAAACAAACCAGAACTATCAGTCAGCTAAGGAGAAAATGAGCTCAATAACATTGGCTGAACAGATCTGGGATGTCTTTCATAGGATGGGAAGATCTGAGGCACAGTACACCTTCAGAGAAGTCTGCACTCTACTTCCAACAGGGGAGGTTTTGAGTTACCTTGTTCAAGAAGTATCTGCCCTGGGGAAGATACTTCTAAGATTTCAAACTCTGCAAACTACAGCCCCAGAGAGAGTTCAGAGACTTCAATACATTAGCAACAGTGGGAGAGGGAAGTGTGTACGCCCTGATCTACACACAGGTTGCTGCAACTGACAGTGAAAGGGGTTTTGGTAGAATCTGATGTTAAAAGGATACTGCCGAAGTTTTGGATAAAAGCCACTGACCTATCCAAGTGCTAAGGCTCTACATTCCCTAAGGTGTATAAGAAATACCATTCTGGCAGACAGAAAGATGGTCCTGTGGTTAGGACTTGGGAGATTTGGGTTTGATTCTCACCTCAGTCACAGACTTCCTTGGGCAAGTCACTCTGTCTCTCCGTACTCAGCTCTCTATCTGTAAGATGGGGACAATATTTCCTTTCTCACAACCATGGCTGTAACTTTAAGCACATAAATCATCCCAGTGAAATCAATGGGATTATTCAAATGCTCAAAGTTAAGCACATGCTTAAGTGCTTTGCTGGATTGGGGCCAGAGGGCTCAGCACCTGACAGGACAGACCTACATGGGTTGCACAGCACCTATGGACAGGACACGGTGAAGATAAAACTTGTCTTAAGAGGTTTCATGGTCTGTATCACTGAAAATCATTGCCTAACACTAAACCAGAATGGATTTAGAAAGATTTACTGATCATTTACAATCTTCAATGACTTAACATTTCACTCAGCTCAGTCAGTAAAACTAGACTCGTCAGCTTCATGCAGGGTTTCCATAGTCAGTTACACTTTCTGCACAGCACTGTTGCATCTGAGTTACCAGCATCGCAGGGGACATCTGTATTATATTTTCCTTCAATTACAAAAGTGGACGTGAATTGAGGCTCTTAAGATTTATTTAACACTAAACCTAAAAAACTGGTTAAATGTTCTCTTTAAACAAAAAAGCTATTTTTAAAATTTTACTTCTGATTGGAGCAAACAGTGCGTCACATGAAAAGGCGGAAAACTCTGGTAAGAGTTGCTTCTGTACATCGAACCATATCACAACTGAAACCAGGTAAAGAGGACGACTGAAGACGTTTCTTGATAGAGTCCTGCAAAGCTTTCATTAGTGCCAATGGAGTCCTCCTTAGCCATTGACAAGCTAACTCATACAGTATGTCTACATTTATGATGGCATGTAGAGTACAGACACTGCCCATCCAGCTAGCATGGGATAAGTAGCAATGTAGAGACGGTGAGACAGGGCTTAGATAAGAAGATTAGAGTGCCCTACATGTCTGAACCCCCATGGTAGATATTCTACATGGGCTGTGTACAGCCCAAGCAGTGCCTCACGTGTCTACACTGCTATTTTTAACAGCATAGCATCCCTGCTGTCTCCTCGCTGCCAGAGCCTTTCACTCCACCACGTAGTGTCTGTACTTGACACACTGCAGTAAGTGACGACATAGCTCTAGAAAGTCCCACGTTAGAACCTCACAGCCTCCCTCTCTTGAAAAAGGCACAAGCAAGGGTGCCTTGCATCTCATTGCATTGTCCCCTCTCCCCTCTAACGGTACACAGAGGGTGAGGTTGCCCTCAGTGCCCCTTCTGGGCTCATCCAAGCCCTGCTGATGTTCTGCTTTTTTCTCTGCTACACAGTAGGACACCAGCCCAGGTAGAGAGAGCGGCAGCACAGCGGAATGAACCCAGCAGTGGTCGTGCCCTTGAGGTTTAATGTCAGGAAGAGGCTAAGGAAGTGCACTACTGACTGAATGGGCTGCTGTTGTATTGTTTTCTGGATAAAGAGAGGATGCGGACACAGACGGGTAGTGGGAAACCTGGAAAGAGTGAAGGGAACAGGACTTAACCCAAGTGCAGAAACTCTGCTAGTTAGTGAAGCCATAATAAGATTGCTTGCCTGGGAAAAATCCTGGTGAAAACTTATGCAGAGACACAGTCATGACTTTGGAGGTGAAACTAAAGGCATCTTCCACACCTAGCAGAGAGAAAGAAAGAAACTCAGGTGTCAATTACTCACATGAACTACACATTACAAAGAAATCACAAGAGCACACCTCAAACAAGCAGTAGGGAAGGGGGAGAGAATGTGCAAAAGGCAGACATGACATAGTAAATCCTTCCTTAACAAATGGAGACTAGTTCAAATGTGGTGTGGGTCACAAGTGAAATGAGTTTTGTTGGTTTCAATCTAATCATTGGCGAATGCATCTCCACATCACAAATCATTGCAAAAGTCCGCAGCACTGGTATTGTCTGCTCAGACTGGAAGAGTAGAGGAAGCCTGGCAGCTCAGAATTAGGGTGCCCCAGGACAGACCTGTCCCTGATTAGAACCAGAGTTAATGATCCATCTCTTTTAGCAGCACTCCAGTTCATCAAGCCTCTTTTTAATATACATAGACATTGGGAAAGAAGTTGCAGAAGACTTAACACAAACCAAATGTGTGTATGTGGGGGGGCAGGGGAAATGGACCAAAATGAAACACACCATAAAAATTAGGAGAGCAGGAAACGTTAAATAGTGTTGAAATAATGGCCCCAATGCAGAGAGCAGCTTCAGTCAAAGACCGTTCCGGCTTTAGTTTTATAGAATCATCATTTAGTACGGACTGCTGCAACATCACAAATCTGCACTGATGCAATTAAGCTCTGGGATTGGCCATTACACAATCCTGCATCCTGTATGGAAGGTGAGGGGCAGTGAGGAAATCCTCTTGCTTGAGACCCCTTGGCGGAGGGGCTTAATAGAATTAGAGCTTGTTAATATAGAACTTGTTGTTTTTAATATTCCACCGTTGCTCAGATCACCACCACAGGGCCGTGTGTTTTAATAACACAGAGCAAGCATCAGGGCTGGGAGAGACACACAAGACAGCTCCTAACACGAGTCAGCAACTAGCCCCAGGTGCTCAAAAGGTATTTAGGCACCTAAACTCTCCCTAAAAAAAAAATCAATGGGAGTTAGGTGCCTAAATACCTTGAAGACCTGGGCCTAAGTGAACTGAGGGAACTTCACCTTGCTAAGTGGAGAAAAAAAAACATTCTTTACAGCAGCGGTTCTCAAACTTCTTAGCACTGTGACCCCCTTCCACCAACAAAAATTACTACACAACCCCAGGAGTGGGGACCGAAGCCTGAGCTTGCTGCCCCGGGTTGGGGGGCCCAAAGCCCGAGCCCCACTGCCCCAGGTTGGGGGCTAAAGCCAAAGCTCAAAGGCTTCAGGCCCGGCCAGGAGGCATGTAACCTGATCCCTGTAACCCAGGGCTGAAGCCCTTGTTCTTTGGCTTTGGCCCCAGGCGGTGGGGTTCGGGCTTCAACTTCAGCCCAGGCAGCGGGCTTGGGCTTCAGCTCCAGATCCCAGTAAGTCTAACGCCAGCCCTGGTGATCCCATTAAAACGGAGTCCCAACCTACGTTGGGTGACCCAGTTTGAGAACCCCTGCTTTACAGCAAGATGAGAGCTAGTACCTCTGGCTTGTGAAAGCTGCACTCTAGGCATCCTCCTCCATACACGGGTCTGTTTGCAGGGTCCCAATGCCTCACCACTGTTCATTTCTCACTAAGAGCATGGCCGAGGAGACACGAGCTGTGGTGCTGATGACACCCCATCCTGCCCTAGCGCTTCACTTGTATCAACCCAGGTGAATCAGTTGTGTGCTCTACCAGCAGTCAGGTAAAGATCGGGGCCTGGATCTGGCCTAGCTGACAAAGGCTCAACTCACTGAAGATATTGGTAGATTGGGGAAAACAATTAAAAGATTTGGCCACAATTATACCTGTCCCTCTGAAAGCATATGTGCCGTCTTAGGCTCTAGCTAGATCTCCAGCCACTGCAATCAAGACAGCTGTTTCACACCTCCATTAGGTAGAAGGCTAGGACTTTTTTGGATGCCACTAATCCACACCTTTATCACCTTGACCTGAGGGTATCACCATGCACTTGACATGGGAGTGCACCTTAAACCGACTAGCAAATCCAATTGTGTGCAGACTGCAGCACCCCACTTGCTATGCAGAGTATCAAGGCAGGACACCAGAGCTCCTGGATCTACACTGGTTTCTGGAAACCATGTAAAGGTGTTGGCTCTGACCCATTAAGCTCTAAGTGGTTTGGCCCCTCTCATTTAAGAGAACCTCTCACTCCTTGTGCTATACTGCTGGAGTTCAGCTCCAGCGCATCTGCTGATTTCAAGTCCCCTTGGTGTTAGAGAGAAGGATCGACTGGCAGGGTCTTCTTCTAGAGGCACCCTCAGCTGCATAGCCTCCTCCCCCACACCTAAATAGTCGAAGTAGCCTGAAACTGCCGAACTTCAGGGCATGATGCAAATCTCATCTATTTTCACAGCCTGAAGAGCAGCCCTAATCACCCTTCTTCTATGGGGCAGCGGAACTGCTTTCTTTCCCTTAGTTGTTGTTGATTAATAGCAGGGATGTTTTTCTAACAAGTTATGCTATAGTTTAAACAGCAATTCTGCTCGGGGAGTCCAGTGGTCTGCATTACACAGAAGGCCAGACTAGGTGATCACAGGTGTCCCCTCTGGACTTGGAATCTATGCAAGAGCGGTAAAGAGGCAAGGCTGTTCATTTGCGTACATTTTGTTTGAAGAAGTGTATTTCTATTTTATGGCTGAGGTGTCAAGAGTGCAACTCTGGGGCTTTTCTTATGGTTTTATTAACCCAAACAAACAGGCACAAAGCCTGCCTGCCTGTCACTTTATCTTCAAAGTGCTGCAGGTAATCTCCATTGCAGTAACAGCCCCTCGGTGATCCTGGCTCCCACAAAGCTTCCCCGAAGCACTGCCCTGGCAGGACCACTTAGCAGCCCGCATGGCTGCCTTACCATCCCCATGATGCAAGTCCAAGTCAATATAAAGGATGCGGTCGAATTTCCGACGCAGCCACAGGATGCCCAGGACGGCGTCGTTTAGGTAGCAAAAGCCAGAAGCTTCATCTCTGCAAGGAAACATTCAGGAAGTTCAACATTTCCAAGTGGAGACAAGACAGCCGCTCGCCCCAACCTTTGCCCCCTGAGCCCTCCACAACCCCCATCCAGCAGCACAGCCTCCATCTTGTGTGGACTAAAAGGAGGAACACTAAGGCATGGGTGTCAACTAGTCCCACTGGTCAGGAGCAGCAACATGAGAGCCAGCCACAAGACACAAAGTGTATCTGATCAGTTACATGGGACTTTGGAAACCTGGGCTTGATGTCCAGCTTGAAATGTTAAATATGAGGTTGCTGGTGTTATCCCGCACCAAAACAGCCATCATGGCCTCGGGTGGCTTGAGAGACTGTGCTCGACTGGCCCGGGGATGAACAGCAGAGGGTAGTACAGAGCAGCTAAACACACATATTTAGCTGCCATTAGCCTCCTGAAAATCTAAAACACTAAGTGAATTTGGTCCTACTGAAAGGTGGCAGATTGAGAGTCCAGCACTTAAAACTCCTCTGTCTGCAGCACAGTACTGAGACACTGCAGCACAATCTTCCCCGTGCCAATGCACCTCAGCCCTGCCTTGGAGGGACACAGCCCGCCCTCCCCCCCACTATGGAGGTCTACAAGTCCAAGCTAATTTTTGTAGTCAGTCTCAGCTGATGGGCTAAAAGTGAGCAGTCTGGTGCTCTGGACTCCTGCTGCTGGGAACTCCCCCAAGAACTCTGACACCCAACAAATAAAGCCAAAGTACTCAGCATTGGCCTGACTTCAAGAACAGATGTCAGGCCACTGCTGTCCTGGGCCAGATCCCATTCCCATCCCCGTCAGCCACCCAGTCTCCATTTAGTTTTGATGGCTGAAATCCACCTCACAGCTTGCACATGTGAGAAGTGTATATCCCCAATGAAGTGTCAGAATGCAGTTCAGAGGAAGAGGAGTAAAGTTTTAAACACCTCGCCCCCTCCAGAAAATTCACCAGCAAGGGAGTCATGGGGGCGGAGGGGAATTAAGCTGCTTCTTCCTCCCACGGAAAGGAGGGCCCATGAAATTAATATGAAACATGTTTTCCTTGCTCATGTGTAGCTGTCACATAGTCAAATAAATGGAGGAAATGCAAGCTGCTATAGGGAAACTGCTGTCCTCAGCTAATGCATGGGACTTCTACATTCCCAGCACCGCCTTTGCAGAAAAGTCCCATTTTTCCTATCCCAGGAATTCTTCATATGTACAAGGCTGATTTAAGGAGGCAGCAAGAAAAGAAATAAGGGGAAATCACTACTCTGTAAGGATCCAGGCTGAATGCTGGCTCAGATCTGCTGTGGAAAGCATGTTAATGATCTAACACAGAAGTCACCTAAGCACAACCTCTAGAGTTCTCTTTGAGAGGCAGCACAACAAACACAGCACGAGTCAGGAGACCTGGGTTCTAATTCCAGTTCTGCCACTAACAAGCTGTGTGACCGCAGAGAAGTCACTTAACTGCCTTGTGCCTCAGTTCCCCCTCTCCTCCAAGAAAAGTGTCATAACTATAAAGAGAAGGGTAAAAATCTTCCTGTATACAATACTATAAAATTCCTCCTGGCCAGAGAGGCACCAAAATCCTTTTACCTGTAAAGGGTTAAGAAGCTCAGATAACCTGGCTGACACCTGACTCAAAGGACCAATAAGGGGACATAATACTTTCACATCTTGGGGGTGGGGGGGAAGGGAGGCTTTTGTTTGTGCTCTTTGTTTTGGTGTTGTTTGCTCTTGGGACTAAGAGGGACCAGACATCAATCCATGTTCTCCAAATCTTTCTGAACAAGTCAACTTGTAAGTAACAGCCAGGCAAGGCGTTAGTTTATCTTTGTTTTTCTCAACTTGTGAATGTTCCCGTTGCTAGAGGGTTTATCCCTGTTTTGCTGTAACTTTGAAACTAAGGCTAGAGGTGGTTCCTCTGGGCTCTTTGAATCTGATTACCGAGTAAAGTTATTTCCCATCCTGATTTTACAGAGATGATTTTTACCTTTTCTTTTGAATAAAATCCTTCTTGTAAGAACCTGACTGATTTTCCATTGTCCAAAGACCCAGGGGTTTGGGTCTTGATCACTTTGTAACCAACTGGTTAGTATATTATTCTCAAGCCTCTCCAGGAAAGGGGATGTAAGGGCTTGGGGAGATATTTTGGGGGAAGAGGAACTCCACATGGTCTTTTCCTTGTTTCTTGTTAAATCACTTGGTGGTGGCGGAGTACCAGGTTTTAACCTAAGCTGGTAGAAATAAGCTTAGGGCGGCTTTAATGCAGGGCCCCACATCTGTACCCTAGAGTTCAGAGTGGGGAAGGACCCTGACAAGAGGTAACAACAGTCATCCATCTATAAAGCCCATTAAAGAGAAAGAAAGATATTAGGTTATTGATATCCTAAAACAAAGCTGCAAGCTTCATGGGCTATTAGCCTTAGTATCTTGATGCTGATATTCATGCCACTGCACTAAAGGGAAGGGCAGCTGCAATCTTCTCCGTTTTATGGAAGTTAAAGGCAGCCCTCCAACTTCTGGAACACTGTCCATGCAACTGTTGGCTGGCCAAAGTTTGAGCACCCATATCCCAGGAGGTTTACGAGTGTGCTGAATTCTAGCAGAACAAGGAATGCTGGTGCCTTTCTTACAGGATGCAATCCAATAAAAAGCAAAGCTGTGAAGAAAATCCTTCTGCACTTTCAAAGCCCAGTCACAAAAGCTGACCTGCAGTCCTGCCCACCTTGAGTCAGCCACTCAATAAATCAAGATAACTTCTTCTCAGCCAGGGCCCTGCTCTTTTTGGCAGCAATTGCCAGCTCTTTGTCATGCTTGGAGCTAGTGTCTGCGAGCAGAGCACCAGTAATGCAACAGTAAATGCCTGGAGCGTAACCACAAGAAGTCTTCCAGCCTGGTAGAAGTTATTGGCCACCACTCAGTTACTCCTGAGGGTGCAATCTGATGGGGAAGCAAAGGGAAGCTGCAAGAACAGTCATGTGCCGCTCCCCAGCAGTGACGGTGCTTCGATTCAGGTGCCAGAACCAGCTAGCAGAGGTGTAAATCACTAGGGAAAAAGGGCTGGGGACAGTGGCTTCTATCCAGCTGCTAGTCCCGGCTGGTCTGGGGAGGACAGGACTTCCTCTTCCCCTGCAAGGAGCAGCCAGAGCTAGGTCAGATCCAGCCCTAGAAACCTCTCCAGCTGCAGGAAGCTCCACACTCCTCCGCCTCCTGCCTCCATCGCTCCTGAGCTTGGGGTGGGGTGGGGTGGGGTGGGGTGGCGGGTGTCACTGTATGGGGAGCTGCTCCCCCATCCACCCAACCCCCACGCATTTGGACCTGCCTCATACCCAGATCACCCTACCAAACCTCACTCCCTGCACCCAGACCCACCCCACCGAGCCCAATCTCCCTGCATCCAGACCCCACCTCTGCACCCAGACTGCCACCTGCAACTGAACTCCCACCCCAGAAGTGTCATCCCACCTGCACCTGGACCACTCCAACAAGCTCCCTGCACTCCCACCCCACTGAGCCACACCAAGTCAGCACCCAGACCCACACCCCATGAAGCCAGCACTCTGACAGAGTGACCGCCCATTGCCATGCTGGAGCCTCCACATTTATTTATTGACAAATAAAAATGCAAAAATCTGCAGAATTTTAAAATATTGTGTGCAGAATTTTAAAACTTTTGGCGCAGAATGCCCTCAGGAGTAACTCAGTGCAGGCTGGCCCATACAGTGTTTTCTAGCCCACTTTTAAGGGTGTGTCTACACTGCCACTGGGAATGAACTTCCCAGGCCAGGTCCAGTGTCTCACACTAGCATGCTAAACATAGCTGTGTAGATGCTGCAGCTTGGGCTGGAGCTTGAGCTCTCAAGCTCTGGGACTGGGAGGGGGAGCTTGAGAGCCTGAGCCACAACAGCTCCATAGCCAGCGGGAGTCTGTGGACCAGGGCTGGCAGACTCGCTCCCAGTGGCAGTGTAGACATGTCCACGATGGTTCAAGTGACAGGGCCTCCCTTGTTCCTTTACCAGACTTGTCCATGTTCTCAGACCTCACTGCTGGAAATGTTGCTGGATATTCAGCCTGTGGTTCTCTCTGCTCAGTATCGCCCCCACCACCACCACTCTCCGCCTCTGCGGCACAAGGTTGTGGGGTAGATGGGAAGAAGCTCTGCAGAGTAGTCTTGTAGTTTCTAACACTCATTGCTGCAGATGGGAACTGGTGCTGTCAGAGAACCTCTAGCTCCATTAACAGAGCAACACTGGGGACTGCTTCTCTAAAAGCATCCAGGGAGCATTTTTCAGTTTTACTAACATACAGGCTATTTTTCGCATTTTAAATGTTTGACATTAAAGATTATGGCTTCTGCTTAACTTCACATGGGCTTCACAGTAATAAAACTGCTGAACCAGTACATTAAGAGAGCCCCTGTTAGACTGTCCCTCCGCACCACAGAACCGGGGACAGTCTAGCAGGGGCTCTCTTAATGTACTGGGGACAGAGTATTTTAGCATACTAACCTTATACCACAGTGGCTTCCTGGACTAGTCCCTTATAGACCACGACCCACATTACAGAGCTAACAATTCACAGTATGACTGACAGTCTTCTCTAGGACTGGACTAGCAGAGGATGCTGAAATTGGGCACTTAGCTAATGGGTAAAACTAGGTAGCAGTTCAGGACTGGTGTAGCAGGGGTCACTGCAGTGCAGAATTAGCTCGCACCGGAAAGGCCACAAAGACAGGCTTGGGGAGGTGCATTGGCAGGGCTGTGCAGGGAACCTGCAGCATCCACGTGGCCTGTCTCTTGGCCATCTTTATTAGAATCAAATGTATTCACTTTTTTAAAATAATGAATCTCCCTCTCCCCAAAGAAAGCACAACTGGACTCTAAGTCAGGGTAGGTCTCCAACAGCTAGATCACTCTCATGAAGAAAGTTACTATCCCCAGTTACATTGGCTCAAGTTTGCATTAGGTGCCGACGGAAGGAAACACCATTGTTCTCTGTACCATGACTACAGCTTCTACACCAGGTGGGAGTGCCACTGTAGACCAGCAAAGGGAATTGTTACCACTGTAGGGTCTACATAGCCAGGCACTGGACTGGAGGGTTCCTCCAGGATCATAGAGTCCAGTTCCCAGCAACCCTGTCACCTAATCCCATTCATACACAGGCCTAATTCTTCTAGATGACAGAGTGAGATGATACATGGATTAAGATGCTGGTGGCCACCAGGATCTCCTCTATACTAGCACTCTCACTATTGCTATCACTAGCGGAGCTAACCAAGATAAAGCTGGTGCCGATAAGAGCAGTGAGAGAACCATCTTAGGGAAACTACTGAAGGGACAATGAGAATTGCTGGCATTTACTGCTGCAATCCCAGGGTGACTGACACACAAAAACAATCTAAGGAGAGCACTTTGGCAGGTGCTTTCCATTTTTTGTGCCTAGCTGATAAGAGTGGTTAAAGGGGTAACTACAACAGGCCATACTGAAAGGTGAACTGTCAGGCTGGAGGGATGTTACTATTGGAGCTCCTCAGGGATTGATCTTGGGACCAATCTTATTTAACATTTCCATTAATGACTTTGGAACAAAAAGTGGGAGTGTGCTAATAAAATTTGCGGATGACACAAAGTTTGGAGATATTGCCAATATGGAGGAGGACTGCAACATCATAAAAGAAGATTTGGATGACCTTGAAAACTGGAGTAACAGAAAGGAGATGAAATTTAACAGTTAAAAGTGCAAGGTCATGCACTTAGGGACTCACAAGTTTCTTTTGCTATAAGAAGGGGACGTATCAGTTGGAAGTGACAGAGGGGGAGAAAGACTTGGGTGTATTTCTCAATCACAGAATCACTCTGAGCTGCCATGAGAAAGGCTAGTCCAATTTTAGGATGCATCAGGTGAGGTATTGCGAGTAGAGACAGGGAAGTGTTTAGTACCACTATACAAGGCACTGGTAAGACCTCATCTGGAATGCTGTGTGCAATTCTTGTCTCCCATGTTTAAGGAGGATGAATTCAAACTGGAACAGGTGCAGAGAAGGGCAACTAGGATGATTCGAGGAACAGAGAAACTACCTTATGAAAGGAGACTTCAGGAGCTTGTCTTGTTTAGTCTAACCAAATGAAGGCTATGAGGAGATAGGATTGCTCTTTCGAAACACATCAGAGGGACAAACACCAGGGAGGAAGAGAAGTTATTTAAGGCAAAGGCCAATGTTGGCATAGGAACAAAGGGATATAAACTGGCCATTAGTAAGTTAAAACTTGAAATTAGATGAAGGTTTCTAACTATCAAAGTAGTGAAGTTCTGGAATAGACTTCCAAGGGGAGCAGTGGGGGTAAAAAAACCCCAAACCCTAATTTGTTTCAAGACTTATCTGGAGAGGATGGTATAAGAAGATTGCCTATAATGGCATCTGGCCCACTCACGATTTCTATTAGCAAATATCTCTAATGGCTGGAGATGAGATACTAGATGGAGAGGGCTTGAAGTTACTATGGTGAATTCTTTCTCAGGTGGCTGATTGGTGGGTCCTGCCCACATGTTCTGGATCTAACAGATCGCCATGTCTGGGGTCAGATAGGCAGACATTCTGGAGGATTTTCATCTTCCTCTATAGCTTGAGGCCTGGGTCACTTGCTCATTTGAACTAGAATAAATAGTTGATTCTCTGTAACTTGAAGGCTTTAAATCAAGCTTTGAGGACTTTGGTAACTCAGCCAGTGATAATGGGCCTATTACAGGAGTGGGTGGGCGAGGTTCTGTGGCCTGCGACATGCAGGAGGTCAGACTAGATGATCAGGATGGTCCCTTCTGGCCTTAAAGTCTATGAGTGGCAAAGAGGCCTTTTACATCCCATCTGTGCTGAAAGACAAGACAGCAACATCAGCTGTTTGGGTCTATTGACGCTGTAAATATAGCAGATGACAATTTAAAATACTAATCAAAAGAAAAGTAGAACCAGCTATTGCCAAAGTGCACCTTCCAGGATAGAGAATTAGCTGCTGCAAAGATGCCTCCTTTGGGATAATATTTGGGATAATTTATCTCCTAGATTCATGCTGGATGAAAGCTTTGAGCATGGTTCCAGAGGTGAAAGGTCAGCATTTGCTCAATAAAAGGCACCAACCCTTAGCTCCAAGCCATCCTAGACTATTTTGAACTTCAAGCCCTGAACCCATGAAGACTGTGGTTTCCATTTCTATGCTTATGACCTCAGGAAGCAATTAAGCCAACATCCTGCCTCCCCCACAAGCAGATTATTTTGACAAAGGAGCACTTGTTCTGGATACACACCAATCTGACTAGGAATCCAAAATAAAAGTGCATGTGTATGTGTATACACCCACACCCCAACAGTTGCAGAAAAAGCAGCAAGTTAAAGAAAGATAAAAGATGAAGAGTGTACTTATTCACTTTCAGTGTGGCACACAACTCCTGCCTCTAAGATACAAAGGATCATTATTAGTTAATTGCATGTACCAAGACAGTGAGTCCCCAACAGATAAAGTTTGCACTGAAGTCTCCCTTCATTCTGTTTTGCACCATGCTTATATTGCCTGAATATTGCTCAGTTCTTTCAATGTGCTAAGTCCTAATTTGAGACAGAGACCCATGTTAAAATGTGGGATTATCATACAATTAATCTAATGGATTTTACAGTACTGCTAATTATTTCTGAAGGCATGGATAACTGGTGAAGTACCAAAAACTAGTGAAGAGCAAGTAGACAATATTCAAAGAGAAAAGGAGAATGATCCTAGCAATAACCATTTGAAAGTTCAAACGCAATCCCCAAGAGAAATGATGGACCATCCAGCATGAAGAAAGAAGTCACCGAATGGACTCATGCAATAAGCAGCATGAGTTTTTAAAGATCAATTCTTTAGATAAAACTGACTTTAATGGACAGAATTACTAAATTGCCAGCAGGCTATAGGAACCTATGTGCATCACATATTTGGATTTAGTAAGCCATTTGATGCAGTGTCTCACAATATCTTTTATACCTCATTCCTTGTAATCACTTAAAAATCTCTCTTTCTGTAAGTTAATGAACTTGTTATATTGTTTTATCTAAACCAGAGGTCAGCAACCTCTGGCATGCTGCTCGCCAGGGTAAGCACCCTGGCGGGCTTGGCCAGTTTGTTTACCTGCCAGGTCAACAGGTTCAGCCGATCACAACTCCCACTGGCCACAGTTCACTGTCCCAGGCCAAGGGGGGCAGCAGGAAGCGGCACAGGCTGAGGGATGTGCTGGCCATGGCTTCCTGCATCCCCATTGGCCTGGAACGGTGAACCATGGCCAGTGGGAGCCGCGATTGGCCAAACCTGCCGACGCAGCAGGTAAACAAACTGGCCCAGACCGCCAGGGTGCTTACCCTGGCGAGCCGCGTGCCAGAGATTGCCGACCCCTGATCTAAACCAGTGTGTTCTTGGATTGAAGTATCTGGAAACCTCCATTTGAGACAATAGAAAATATGCACAAACCCTGTTAATGAAATGACAGTCTTTCTAGGAGCTTGTATTGTCCAGGAGGGTGCTGGGCAGTACAAGATGAATATTTCTGGGGACAGGTCTGGAACTGGGAATTTGCTGGAGTCGCTCTGTAATATCATTCATGAATGGCTGGCTAGAAGCACTCATGTAATTCGGCTGGGAGTGATTTTGCAGGTTAGAGGTTATATGTCAATGGACCAGGAGCGCTTGATGTTACAGTGAAGCAGTGTAAAAGACACCCCCAATTGAAGAGTTGAGGGGACACAGTTATCCAACAGTCCAGACTGTACCCTGGGGAATGGTACAGCATATCCCATTAGAATTTAATTCTACTGATGTGCAAGAAAGAGTGATTTGGATTCTACTCTCTCATACCTTTGCAGGCTCCGTGGACCTACCAGAAGTAAAAAAGCTTGTTTTCCTCCTTAACATCAGCAGCTGAATCTGTATAATTGCAAGGAAGAGATCTTTGGTGTCAAAGCCCTGTTTTAACAGATTTTTTTTTCAGAGAACAGCTGATCTTCCAGATCGATTTTTTCCCTTTTCCATAAGTGCAATGAGTTGAAGGAGGGCAAGTTAACTAACAAGCCTGAGCCTTCATTGCCAAAATAGTCACCCCCATGGAACTGGGAGTTCAGAATCAAGCCACCCAGATTCCCCTTTTTCCAATACCTATTTTATTACTAGAAAGTCAAATCCCAGTATTTCTGCCTCCCCTTCTCTCCTCCCCACCCTGCACCACAGTTCAAGTTGCCTGTCAAATGCATAGCTCTCTTTTGAGATCTGACTCAATGACTTTTACAGAAAAGGGCTTCTATGGTTTTATAGCACCATTATTTCCTCTATTAAAAATGGGGGGATGGTACAAAAACCTGGAATCATTTAACTATTGAATTTCATACCTCATTCCCTACATTCTCTTTGGAGATCATTCCATCAATGTGCACTCTTCTGGTGCTAAAGGGTCCCAGTCAACTTTTTAAAAAGCCAGAATCTGAAAGTGTTTGGCCTATTGTGATTATAACTAGCACCTAAGAGGATTACAACTGAAAGTTCAGAAAAAATGACATTCCCCCTCCCCAGCTTCTTTACTTTTGTGCATTTGACAATGCCTCGTGGGTAGCTCATTGCCCTGCTTCCCATGTACCCAGGTTCCTCTGTTGTTCACATGGGTCTTCTGCACAGCACAGAAGAGAAACATCTTGATATATTGGAAAAATGTCATTGTAAACCCATTGAAATTGGCAAGGGAACATCTACTACTATAACTCCTTTTTGAAATTGACTAGATTTCACAATGAGCTTGAAAAAGCCGCACAGACCAATTTATCTGCCATAAGGACTGGGCTTTAGGCCTGGTCTACACTATGAGTTTATATTGAACTTAGCAGCGTTAAATCGCATTAACCCTGCACCCGTCCACACAACGAAGCCCTTTATATCGATATAAAGGGCTCTTAATACCCATATCTGTACTCCTCCCTGATGAGGGAAGTAGCGCTGAAATCAGTACTGCCATTTCGGATTAGGGTTAGTGTGGTTACAATTTGATGGTATTGGCCTCCGGGTGCTATCCCATAGTGCACCATTGCTGTCCAGAGCGGTCACAATCTGAACTCGGATGCATTGGCCAGATAGACAGGAAAAGCCCCGTGAACTTCTGATTTTCATTTTCTGTTTGCCCAGCATGGAGCACCGATCAGCACAGGTGACCACGCAGTCCCAGAATCGAAAAAGAGCTTCAGCATGGACCGTACGGGAGATACTGAAGCTGATCTCTGTATGGGGAGATGAATCTGTTCTATCAGAGCTCTGTTCCAATAGATGAGATACCAAAGCATTTGAAAAAAATCTCCAAGGCTATGACAGACAGAGGCCACAAGAGGGACTCAACACAGTGCTGCATGAAACTTAAGGAGCTGAGACAAGGGTAACGGAAAGCCAAAGAATCAAATGGATGCTCCCGGTGGTGAGGGGGAAGGGGTGACTGAGGACTCTAGCTATCCCACAGTTCCCACAGTCTCCGAAAACTATTTGCATTCTTGGCTGAGCTCCCAATGCCTGAAGGGTCAAACACATTGTTGCGGGTGGTTCAGGGTGTATGTCGTCAGCCCCCCCATGAAAAAGGGGAAAAAATCGTTTCTCGCCTTTTTTCAATGTCATCATATGTCTACTGGATGCTGCTGGCAGACGTAGAGCTGCAGCGCTACACAGCAGCATTCCCTTCCCTTCCCTTCCTGATGGCAGACAGTACAACATGACTGGTATCCATCATTGTCGTCCCGTGAGTGTTCCTGGCTGGCCTCGGTGAGGTCGGCCAGGGGCGCCTGGGCAAAAATGGGAATGACTCCCGGTCATTCCCTTCTTTAAGCTTTGTCTAATGGAGATTCAGTCCTGCCTGGAATATCATAGCAGCTGGAGGCTGCCTCCCCCCTTTATCTCTGCTTGCAGAGGCAATAAAGTCAGTATTGTTTCTTCATGCATTCTTTATTACTTCATCACACAAATGGGAGGATAACTGCCATGGTAGCCCAGAAGGGGTGGGGGAGGAGGGAAGCAGCGAGTGTTGTTGTTGCAGGGGCACCCCCTAGAATGGCATGCAGCTCATCATTTCTGCGGGATGTCTGGGGCTCTGACCCAGAGCGGCTGTTTGCCTCTCTGGTTCTTTAGTAGGCTTGCCTGATACTCTAGGCAGGACTGACTCTCCCTTTAGACAAAAGTTAAAGAAGGGAATGACTTGGGGAGTCATTCCCTTTTTTGTCCATGCGCCCCCGGCCGACCTCACCGAGGCCAGCCAGGAGCACCCATGACAGCAGAAGACGGTACAATATGGTTGGTAACCGTCTCTGCTAACTTGCAAAGGCAAGGGGATGCTGCTGTGTAGCACTGCAGTACTGCGTCTGTCAGCAGCATCCAGTAGACATATGGTGACAGTGCAAAAAGGCTAAACGGGCTCCATGTTTGCCGAGCTATGGCATCTGCCAGGACAATCCAGAAAAAAGGGCGCAAAATGATTGTCTGCCGTTGCCTTCATGGAGGGAGGATTGACTGATGACATTTACCCAGAATCACCAGCGACACTGTTTTTGTCCCATCATGCACTGTGATCTCAACCCAGAATTCCAATGGGCGGGGGAGACTACAGGAACTATAGGATAGCTACCCACACTGCAACACTCTGGAAATCAATGCTAGCCTCGGTACACGCACACCGAATTAATGTGCTTAGTGTGGCCGCGTGCACTCGACTTCATACAATCTGTTTCCAAATACCAGTTTCTGTAAAATCAGAATAATCCCGTAGTGTAGATATACCCTTAGTCTCAGTCTGGATTGCAACGCAAAACATAGCAAACAAATTAGCAGTCTAGCAGCCCCAATATTACGTTGTGGATCTAATTAAGGTTCTAAAGAGATTCAATTTGACTTTTTTGGAGTTGACTTAGAAAAAAATCCTTGTTTGTGACTAAACACTTGTTAAACAGCATAGCCTGAGGATTTTCCTTTTAACGTCTTTTTTAAAATAGGCTTGAGGGTTTTTTCAGCTCCCTTTTCATTTTTAAAGGTCATTTAATGAACAGAGAAACTGACGATATAAGGCAAACTGAAAAAAAAAAACAACCAACCCAAAACACAGAGTTTTTGCTAACGTGTTTCACTTACAGTTGTCTATACGCAGCACATGACTCTTGTGTTTGGGGAGGCAGGATGTGAGCACCAAAAGCTCTCTAGAAGTGGGAGGAACCACTAGTGCCTGAACTGTGGCCCCATTCCTGCTTGGCCTCTTCCCCTGAGGCCCCATTATCCACTCTGCTCTTCCCACCCCCACTCTGCCTCCTCCCCCTTCCCGCCACTTGTTCCTCTCTACCTGCTGTCTGTTCCTCCCCGCCCACTCCTTTCTGCCCCCTCCTGCCTTATGGGTGAGCAATGGGGGGGAGAGGGCGGAGAGGAGTGAGCAACTGGGGTCTCAGGGGCAGAGGCACAGCAAGGGCAGGAAGTGGCAGATCATGGGTGAGGCCACAGGGGAAGAGGCCAAGCAGGGGCAGGGCCACGGTTCGGGCGCCAGTGCCTCCCGGCAATTTCTCAGGAACTTCTGGTGGCAGCGCTCCAAAGGTGGCGTGCATCCACTACAGCGGTGTTACAGTTACAGGACTGTCTGCACTTCTTGTCCCGGTTCTGGGCTATCTGAGCGCTACCGCCTCAGGTGTTCAGCCTCTTGCCCTCATCTGCTTCCAGGTGGAATCTTGCAATTCTCCCACGCTTAGACTGATACCCAGGTACATAATCCCAACAATACCTACTGCTTATCACCCTGCACGTCCAACTGGGTTTGGGCACCTGTCTTGACACAAAGCATTTTTATTTAGTAATTAGAAGCTGGATGAGAGTCGACAGTGTGCCCTTGTTGCCAAGAAGGCTAATGGCATTTTGGGCTGTATATGTAGTGGCATCGCCAGCAGAACAAGGGACGTGATCATTCCGCTCTATTCGGCACTAGTGAGGCCTCATCTGGAGTACAGTGTCCAGTTTTGGGCTGCACACTACAAGGAGGATGTGGAAAAATTGGAAAGAGTCCAGCAAAGGGGCAACAAAAATGATTAGGGGGCTGGAGCGCATGATTTATGAGCAGAGGCTGAGGGAACTGGGATTGTTTAGTCTGCAGAAGAATGAGGGGGGATTTGATACCTGCCTTCAACTACCTGAAAGGGAGTTCCAAAGAGGATGGATCTAGACTGTTCTCAGTGGTAGCAGATGACAGAACAAGGAATAATGGTCTCAAGTTGCAGTGTGGGAGGTCTAGGTTGGATATTAGGAAAAACTATTTCACTAGGAGGGTGGTGAAGCACTGGAATGAGTTACCTAGGGAGGTGGTGGAATCTCCTTCCTTAAAGGTTTTTAAGGTTAGGCTTGACAAAGCCCTGGCTGGGATGATTTAGCTGATGGTCCTGCTCTGAGCAGGAGGTTGGATTAGATGACCTCCTGAGAGCCCTTTCAACCCTAATATTCTATGAAATGTTGAATGCCAAAAAGTGCACATTTCATGTACTGATTTTAAAATGTCCTTTCCAGCTTTAGCCAAGGTACCACTAGGGAGAGCTCTAGGTTAAGTCAGAGGGTTTTCCTAACCCTTCAGTGGATTTCCCCCAACTTCTGCCAGTATGTGGAGTTTGTTAGTCATGTATTGTGTCTCCAGCTTGGGGGTGAGCAAAGTTTTTGGGCCGAGGGCCACATCTGAGTGAGGAAATTGTATGCAGGGCTGGGGCAGCGGGTTGGGGTGCAGGACGGAGTGCAGAGTGTGTGTGTGGGGAGTGCAGTGTGCAGGAAGGAGCTCAGGGCAAGGGATTGGGGCAGAGGAGGTGTGTGGAGTGTATGAGGGGGCTCAGGGAAAGGGGTTGGGGTGCAGGAGGGGTGCAGACTGTGGTGGGGCTCAGGGCAGGGGGCTAGGGTGCAGAGTGCAGGAGGGGGGTCAGGGCAGGGGTACAGGAGGGGTGTGGAGTGCGGGAGGTGGCTCAGGGCAGGGGTGCAGGAGGGGTTCGAGCTCCGGCCCAGCGCCGCTTACTTAAAGCGGCTCTGGGGTGGCAGTGGCGCACACTGGGGCCAGGGCAGGCTCCCTGCATGCCTGCCCTGTCCTTGGCACTGCACCGTTCCAGGAAACGCTGTGGCCCTGATGAGGGCCTGGTGCCAGCCGCTTCTGAGAGCGGCGTGGGGCCCGCAGTGCCATGGGAGGCAATCCCACGGGCCGGCTCCAAAGCCCAGAGGGGCCAGCTCTGGCCCAAGAGCCGTAGTTTGCCCACCCCTGCTCTACCTGAAGGTTGTGTCAGTATTTCCATTATAAATGTCTGTTCTCAGGAGTTAATAGCTCAGACATAATGTCTGGCACTAGCCAGAATATAGCATACGTTGAACAGAAAAGTAAGTTGTTGGGATTTTGAAATCAGTCTCCAAATGTCTCACTGAAAATGTCTTAGGGGGTTCTAGTGCACACTTAACACTCACGGGACAGCTGCACTGACAATGATGTAATGATGTCTTTTAGCGTTAGCCTTGCTCAGCACATCGGAGGCAAAGTTGTTGAGATTGTTTCTTAGTTCCAGGCATCACCCATGAGGGAGATCCCAGGTAGTGTAGTCAAAACAGAACAGCACAAGAAATCGTTAAAAAGCCATTCATCCTGAGCAGACTGAGACTGTTCTGCCTGACTAATCTGAATTCCGCCCGCTCAGTGGAAACAAAAACCAAATCCAGATTTGCACAGTTCTAATGCTGACCTGGGGGTTCACCTTAAACTGCCAGTATTTTTAGATGGATCCCCAAAGTGTGCACATGGGGAAGAAGTATGGACAGAACTCCCCGTCAGCTCAGGAAATGCACTGCTGTAGAAAGCAAAAGCTGCAGCTGGATTTCAAGAGGATGAGAGAACTTTATGAATGACCCCATCTGGTAGACACACAGAATAGAGGGACCAAATCTCATGCTTCAAGAAGACACTGGGCCGCAGAGGTCAAGAAGAAATCTTGCCCTGTCCCTAAATACAGCATTCCACAATTGATGAGGTACTTCCTGAGGACTTTTTTCCAATGCATCAACTATAGATTACTATCACAGGCAGTATACCAAAACTGACAGGCTGTTGGTCCAATCTGGTATGGAAAATCTTATGATTCTATTAGAAAGAGGGGTGACTTTCGCATTTGCACATGCTATTAAACACAGTCCTTGTGCTTCAGAAGATAAAATACTACTTTCTCCTGAAACTCAGAGAGCAATAAGGGTACAAGCCACAGCCAGCTTTATAAACATTTTTAGTCCTGTGACCTCCTGGGAATGAGAGCATCTTAAGGGCAAAGTTCCCATCTCCTCTCCTGCTGCTCTGTAATATTGCTATTGACAGTACATTACTGCCCTATCTCAGATATTACAATACAGATCTAACAGATACTTTCAGAGCATAGGAAGGAATATGAAGATTCAATTCTATTTCACCTCATCTCTTCTTAAATACTTCGTATGTCTCCAGGTTTCGATTCTCTTCAGTGCTTGGCAACACACCAGCAGTTTGCACTTCTATCTCAAAGTACTTTACTAGCATTAAGCCTTGCAACACCCCTATGAAGTACATGAGGTACTATGAGAAACTGAGGCATAGAGAAGTTAAGTGAGTGGTCTACGTCACACAGCAAAGCCCATGGTAGAGCCACAACTTAGATAACTGGGAGCCAAGAGTCCTGCCTCTGCACTACACACCACTTCTTCCCCAGCTGCCTCTTGTCTTTCAACCCACCCATCCTCCTCCCCACCTCCTAAAAATTCCCAATTCATTTGTATTGGTCTCTTTGGATGCTATTGTTACTCCTTGCTCTGATGGTCTGTGTGGAAAGCTAGGAGCTATCAGGCTCGATTCAGATACCAGGTTGGAAAGCACAAGGTAACAGGTTTTCTTCTTACTTCTTTGCATGATGCCACCCTCCAGGCCAGTTAATCGCTACCTTGCACTTGCCGTCCATCAGACACTGGGCTGCTGTGATGCTGGCCCCTCCTACAGCTGCTGCATAGTTAAAAATACCTTCAGTGGCTGGACAGTCATAACCTAGGGGTAAGAACCAGAGAGCGTCACTCAGGACAGAAGACTTCAGTGGGAACATCACTGCATTCCTAGTGGAAGTACACCAGGGAACTATATTTAACTTTAGTTACAGTTCTGGCTTCCTATTCTGGCTACTGTAGGAAGCCAAAGTGAAGCTGCTGGCAAGGGGACTGACCTCCTTTGAGCATGGTCCATGTGGAAGATGCCACCCTCTGGCTTTCCAAGGTGGGTTTCTTTGGACCCTGCTCCACAGGAAAAAGAATTAAAAGCCAAATGGCTTTCTCAGACTAAGAATACGCAGGGGTTGTATGGACCCCTCCTGGCTCAGTAACGATCAGGTGCCAGGTCAGTTAGCCCATTTGCACCACACACACTGGTTCAGTTACCAGATATATTGGGTTGCTCTGCTCTAGTCCCCTCTTTCACATGCAGTGCCTGCAACCCCTCTACCTGTCCAACAGCCACACAGCACATCCTTAGTCTCCAGAAGCAGAGCCCTTCTACACTTGAACACTATCATGAGAACTCAGTGGATGCGGACTGAGAACATAACCTACTCTCTCACCTCCAGCACCACTCCACGCATTGGAGACCTTTCCAGGCATATCCAAAATCTCAGGGTATGTCTTCACTGCAATCAGAGATATGGCAGCAGCATGTCAAGCTAGTTTTGCTCTTGCTAGCTCAAACAATAGCGGTGAGCTGCGGCAGCACAGGTTACTCACTCAGGAGGGCTTCCAAAGCCTGTGCTGCCGCACATGCTGCCCTGGCTTCACTGCTACTGTTATTGGAGCTTGCTAGATCAAAGCTATTTCAACTATGTGCTGCAGTCACACTTCTGATGCACTGCGGACAGACCCTCAGAGCAGCACAGAATTCCAGGACCAGTTTCTAGAATTAAACCTGTTGCCTTGGAAGAGCCTTGGGTGTTTTGTGCAGAACTCAGGACTCTGCAGTCGGGATCAGTGTAACATCAAGAAGAAGGCAGCGTCTCCCACTGTCCCACACAAAGATAGAATCATAGAATATCAGGGTTGGAAGGGACCTCAGGAGGTCATCTAGTCCAACCCCCTGCTCAAAGCAGGACCAATTCCCAACCAAATCATCCCAGCCAGGGCTTTGTCAAGCCTGACCTTAAAAACCACTAAGGAAGGAGATTCCACCACCTCCCTAGGTAACCCATTCCAGTGCTTCACCACTCTCTGAGTGAAAAAGTTTTTCTTAATATCCAACCTAAACCTCCTCAACTGTTATTTTCTGGTCTGGGAAGTAATTCCCTTGCTGCAGCCATTTAAACAGAGTAGCGTTCCTGAAGACGCGAGCGTCATGAACCCTTCCCGGCCATCCCACGTTGATGTTGGATGACAAACTTCACCTCTCACTGTGCAGCTGGAAATGCTAAAGCCCTCCAGAGTGCTGACTTCAAGGAGCAGCTGCAAGTGCCATGGCAGGCAAGTGAGCAGTATAAATCCACTATAGAGCACAAAGCTACAGTACTTGGTTGGAGCCCACTGAGCTCCTGTTATTTCCGTGATTTCTGCTTGCATATGCTGGAGCTAAAATCAAGGCCAGTCCCAGCTTGTTCGACATCTGCCTCTTCTGCTGATGCAAGGCACATGGGTTTGAGTGGCTGCTTCCTATCAAATGGCTTTTCAAACGCCTGGAACATCAGGACATGTCAAGACATCCAGTGGAGAATCCAATACCCAAGAATCATACTGAGCAGCAGAGAAGGAGTTAATGGCATTGGCAATTAAGGAGCCATCATTAGGTTTTCAAGTTAATGCTCCACGGAGGAGGAGGAGGAGGAGGAAGACACCACCTCACCCCCACCCCCTTTGCACCACTGGTTCAGGAAGCCTGGCTTCCAGACCTCTTAAGAAACACTGGAACAGGTTACACCATGGACCACTCTCTGGTGCCCTCTGCCTGTTTGAAACTAAAAGTGAAGCCTCAGATCCCAGGAACACTGCAAGTTCTGCATGATGATCATTGTGTAATACCCCTCTCTCCTACCCCCCTAGAAACCCATAAGCTCCAGTATCAGAGGGGTAGCCATGTTAGTCTGGCTCTGTAAAAGCAGCAAAGAGTCCTGTGGTACCTTATAGACTAACAGACGTACTGGAGCATGAGCTTTCATTGGTGAATACCCGCTTCGTCGGATACATAGGTTCCAGCAGTTCAAATAGCAGCTTTGCACATCCACACTAGAGGTATACGGATGGAGTTATACCAATGACTAGAATCAGAACCTATGTGCAGTCTAGACAAGGTTTAAGTCACTCTTTGTTCAGCCATGGCCACTGAAGAACAGTTCTACTCTGAAAGCGGCCTTGTTAAAATGTCTCTTGGGGCTCCATCTTTATCATCTTGGGGAGTATGTCTACACAGTCTGCAGCAGCATGCCTCCCAGCCCATGTTAACAGGACTCACTAGAGCTCTAAAAATAGCTATATAGACACCCCCCTCCCTAGGTTTCAGAGCCCAGGCTGCAACTTCAAAGCATTGTCTATGCAGCTGTATTTAGAGCACTAGCACAAACCCCACTCACCAACCGAAGTCTGTTGACTCAGGCTGGGAGGCTTGCTGCCGCAGGCTGTGTAGACACATCAGATCAAATGCACTTGGTTTCCAAGTAAACCATTGTTTTGTGTCTAGCACTCAGCCTGCCAACTCACCCAGTGATCTAAGAGCAATGCTGGAATCATTCCTTGTCACGCTGGGCTGCAGTAATATAGATTCTCAAACTGAGACTCCATTAGCTTTATGATAATGATGCATGAGTCAGTACAGAATCTAGCTCCTTCTCGCAAAGCTGTGCTGCCTCTTCTAGGTTAAAAGGAGCAGTTTTTAGAAAGGTTTGCACTGGGAAAGCTAGTAGTTCTGCCAATTAACACAGGGAGAAGATCTGTGCAGTAAGAACAGCCCATTTTTACAGTCACTTAGAGCAGAAACGGACTTTGTTTAAAAGGCTGAAAATGAGAAAATCTTTGATGGCTCCTTCTGGAAAATGTGCAAGACTCCAACCTCAAAACAAACACAACCATCTTCCATTCATCTTTGCTTAAAAAGGCTCCTTACCTAGTCCATACTCCACAGACTCTGGGTGGTCATCGTCCCCCTCCTCGCTGACCTTCTGGAGGTGCTGCAGATAGGCATCAGTGTGAAAGCTTGCCATCTCCTCCATGGAAGCCACTTTGGGCTTGACTATCCTAGCAAGACAGATGGAACAAGAGCAGTAAGGCAGATTCACGAGGCATAGCGGAAACTGCTTGACTGGAAGTTCCTCAGGTTAGGGATCTCAAATTAACTTACGTTATTAAAATACACAGGACACAACACTCACAGCAAAGGTTGCCATTCTACTGAAAAAGGCCTCCTGCTCTGAGCTGGGCCACTGATTTTAATGGGTGTGAGGCAACATTATCATGGTTGCCTTTGATGTGGAGCACTTGCAAGCACTGGCTTCAGATTACTGTGCAATTAATCTTTTGCCCTTGTTTGGATTCCATTTCTATTTTCACTTTTATTTGATGCTGTTCTGAGTTTGGCTGACTACAGATCCAATCATTTTGGTCACATACACAGATAGGTAACACCCATGGGCGGCCAGTCCCCCTCTCCCACTCCCCTCTTTCCCCCTTCCCCCTCAGGAGCCCAGACCACCTCCACCATGGCCCCCAGCCCCAGCGCACCGGGGGGCCCGGCCGCAGCAGCTCCAGCCCCCAGGCACCAGCCCCAGATGGCACGGCTGCAGCCACCCACAGTGCGCCAGGCAGCACAACCCCAGCAGCAGCCACCCTGAGTCCCTGTGTGAGGCAGGCCAGCCAGCCCGGGCAGAGTGCTGGGAACCGCAGGATGGGGCCTGGCTTGGAGGCGGAGCCACACTAGGCTGTTTGGGGAGGCACAGCCTCCCCCTGCCTATGATACTCACCACCCATGATAACACCTGTGTGTCACAGCCTGGTCTAGTCCCACTCTCTGAATGGACACCAGTCCATTATGATGGGATCCAATCTCTGGATGCCATATGCTGCTAAGCCCCTGGGACTGGAGAGTGACAGGTTGCTGGTCGGAGCTCTGTGTCTTTCAGCAGGGCTGGCGCTTCCATTTAGGCGACCTAGGTGGTCGCCTAGGGCACCAGGATGGGGGGGGGCAGCATTTTGCGGCCCTCGGCGGCAATTCGGCGGTGGGGGGTCCTTCCACGCTCCGGGTCTTCGATGGCAATTCTGCGGTGGATCCTTCACTCGCTCCGGGACCCGCCAAAGTGCCCCGAAGACCGGGAGCGCAGAAGGACCCCCCCACCGCCGCCAAATTGCAGCCAACCGGGAGCACGGAAGGACCCCCGCCTAGGGCGCCAAAAACCCTGGCGCCGCTCCTGTCTTTCAGGTGCACTCCCCAGTGCAGAAACACCCCTCTTGGGCAGTAGAACCCTATAGTCTGGCCCCCCAGACTCCAGAATCAGTTTCAAAACCTTCCTGAATCCCTAGTTGCTTAGACAAATTCCAAGGAGTCCACCTGGCTATGGGAGCTCTGCTTTCTAGTTAACCCCTTCAGGGGCAACATCACAATAAAGCAAGGAAATCCAGGCTTAGCAAAAGAATACGTTACCCCCCCCCCCCACACACACACACTTTACTGTTACAAAGCACAAGAGTTACAGATCAATGGAAAACAACAAAACTCCTGAACACACCCCTCCTCAATCTTATCTCACCCCCTGCCCCATTGTGAGTCTCTGTGTTTGGTCAGTGCTCCTGGAGGAAGCAAAGTCACTCCCGCCTCCAGTCTCCCCAGCTGCTCTCCTGTTTTTAATGATGAATTGGCCCCTTGGCTTAGAGAACATAAATCATGTTTAAAAGACCAGGGAGCACCTGTAAAATTATATGAATATCATACTGTTCGATCTATTATTGTATTGTTTGTTATAGGATAACAAGGGATTCATTCAAGCAGGAGTTGCTTGCACATAGCAAGAAAAGGGGACAAGAGCATCAGAAAGGACAATGCAGATGTCAATCACTTTAAAGTCTGACACCAGGCAGACTTCAACAGTCTGGAAACTACAGGAAGGGATCCCCCGTAGGAAAAACTGGAACAAAGAATAGTCCTTGAAGAACAGGAGAGAATGAGGCAGAGGAGTAGGCTGAACCGCTGGACCCAGAGATGGTGAGGTCTAGGATAAGCAAGGCCTACCAGTACCTACATTTACAGTAAGAGGGATATGTGTGACCATAGATTTTTTTACTGTGTTTAAAACCCCTTTCTATGGTTATCATCATAGGTGCTGACTCTGTGGGTGCTCCAGCCCTGGAGCACCAACGGAAAAAAAGTTAGTGGGTGTTTAGCACCCACCAGCAGCCAAACTCCCCTCCCTACCCCCTACTCCTGCCTGCCAGTGGCTCTGCCAATCAACTCCTCCCCTCTTTCCCAATGCCTTCCGTGATCAGCTATTTCACAGCCTGAAGGAGGCGCTGGGATTGAGGGGGAGGAGCAGGGGCAGAGTAGGAGTTGAGGACAGTTAGAAGCCAGTGCCTGTGTTGGTTATGCTTTGTTCCTACTGTTGAGATTAAACACTACTTTGTTCTAAGAAGGCTGCTGTGTGTCACTGTACTCACCATGGGTCAAAGCTGCCAACGAGAAGACTCACAAGTAGCTAAACCTCGTTGGATCTGTGGAGCAACCTCAGTTGATACACAAGGCACTTAACCTAAGAGTGGGAGAATCATGGGGTTCCACCCAGAGAGAGCTGAAGACACAGGGCATGTCACCTGTGTGACTAGAGAAGGGACAAATATGCAGCTAGCCCTGGAACTGTGATACTGGCTGCCGCCACCATCTTTTCTGCCCCAAAACTTCCACTCGGGAATTTCTAGGCATCACCCCATCAGGCAAGAGGAAAAAACAGCTACCAACCTTTCATAACTGTTATCCCTTCTATTCTAGCTGTGCGCGCGACCACATGCGTGGCCAGAGATTTTTGCCTTAAAGCACAAGAAGTCAGATTTGATCAAATGAAATAAAAGTAAAAAACACATTCTAAGTTGATCTTAACACTTTCAGTAATCTTACAAACTAAGATGCTTCTCACCACAGGCTGGCTAGTTGCCCTTCAGCCAGGCTCTCTCCTTTGATCAGCGCTTCAGTCGCTTGGTGGTGGTATCTGTAGATGGAAGTGGAAGAGAGAGAGTATGGCAAACGTCTCTCCCTTTTATCACGTTCTTTCTTCCCCCTTGGCTTTGACCTCCTCCCCCTTCAGGGTCAGGTGAGCATTACCGCATCCTAGTCCCAAACTGACCAAAGGAAGCGGGGGGTGACTCACTCAAGAGTCCAACGGATCCTTTGTTGTTGCCTAAGCCAGTGTCCTTTATTTCTATGAGGCTGGGCTAGGCTTGTCCCATACTGCCCCTCTGTTCCTGGAGAGTTTTGTTTGGGCTTGTTTTAAGCCATGAGGACACATTTTCAGCCTCATAACTATATACATGAAATTACAATCTATAACATTACTATAACAACATCATGAGCCTTCCAAAGACACCCGACATGACAAACTTTGCATTGGATACCACACAATCATATTATAAGGATGAACATGGGGGTGCAGGGTGTTCCCCTGAGATACAGTGTCACACCCTGAAATTTGAGGTGCAGATGGTAATCCAGGATCACCTGCAGCAAGGCCTGTTTGGCACAGACCCGCCAATCCAAAGCACAGTATGTGAATCTTTTCCACTTTGCCAGGTAAGTTGCTCTGGTGGAGGGCATTCTGCTACCCAGCAAGACCTGTTGCAGCTGGGTCAAGCATTCCCACTCTTCCGCATTCAGCCATGCAGTAGCCATGCTGTCAAGTGCAACACCTCTAGGTTTGGATGCAGGAAATTGTGGTGCTCCTAGGACAGCAGAGCTGGACAAAGAGGGAGTAGCAGTGGCCAAATCAGTGCTGGCAAGGCCACTCGAGAGCTATCAGGATAACCTTCGCCCTGTCCTGTTTGATCTTCACGAGGACTCTGTGGATCCATGGCACTGGCGGGAAGGCATACATCAGGGCTCCCGACCACAGGAGCAGGAAAATATCTGACATGGAACCTCTGTCCATCCCTGGAGCGAATAGAACACATAGCATTTCCTGTTCTAGCAGGACACAAACAAGTCCACCTGGGGAGTTCCCCACTTTTGGAAGATAATACTAGCTGCTTCCAGATGGAGCGACCACTCATGGTGATACAAGATGGTCCCACTGAGGCAATCTGCTAGCACATTTTTGGTCCTGGGCCCAGCTACCAGATGAATGGCATGCCGCACACAGAAGTCCCAAAGGATGAAAGCTTCTTGGCAAAGAGCTGACAACCTGGCTCTGCCCTGCTTGTTGATGTAATACATTGGGCAGTATTTTCCATAAGGACCTGCAACATCTTGCACCTCAGGTGGGGCAAGAAAGCCTGACAGGCCAGGCGAACTGCCCTTAGCTCCCTAACATTGATATGAAGGGCAAGACTGTCCCACAGCCAGCGGCCTTGAGTGCTGAGCTTGCCCAGGTGAGTTCCCCAGTCGAGGTCAGAAGCATCTGAAACCAGGGTCAGGGATGGGGCCATGAAGGGAAACACCCTCCAACACCAACCCAGGGTTCAACCACCACTTCAGGGATGACAGGATGTGATCCGGCACCCTGATTACCCAGTGTATGTTGTGTCTGTTGGGGGCGTAAACCAACACCAGCCACGCTTGAAGAGGTCAGAGGTAGAGCCAGGCATGACTGACCACGTATGTACAGGTGGCCATGTGGCCCAACAACTGCAGGCAGGTGTGAGCCATGGTGAGCAGGTGGTTCTTCACATGGGAGATCAGGCATGCCTCTGGAAGGAAGGCTCTGGCTCCTGTGGAATTGAGAACCATCCCAATAAATTCCATGCATTGGACTGGCCTCAAGTTGGATTTTTTCTCGTTTATCAACAGGCCCAGATTGTGGCAGGTGGAAAGCACCAGATCGAGGCTGCTCTGCAATTGTTCCCAAGACCTGCTCTTGACAAGCCAGATCGTTGAGATATGGGAAGACCTGGACCCCTCAACGTCTTAGGTAATTGGCCACTGGCGCCATACATTTTGTGAAGACCCTTGGAGCTGCTGAGAGGCCAAAAGGGGAGTGCCATAAATTGGAAATGGCATTTCCCCACTATGAAATGGAGGAAACATCTGTGATCTTGAATATGGAAATATGCATCCTTCAAGTCAAGGGCAACACACCAGTCTCCTGGATCCAGGGAGAGGATGGTGGAGGTCAAGGAGACCACAAGAAACGTCAACTTCTTGAGAAAATTGCTGAGGCATCACACATCCAAAATGGGTCTGAAGCCCCTTTTTGCTTTCAGGATTAGGAAATAACAGGACTAGAATCTTTCCCTGTCATGTTCCGAGGGACGTCCTCCACTGCCCCTCTTGAACGAGGAGTTGCTCATGTGAAGGGTCCCTGAAGAGGGACAGGAAGGACGGGGAGTGGAAGGGAGGAGCAGCCAAAAACAGCAGGGTGTAACCTTAAGACACTATCTCCAGCACCCAACCATCCGAGGTGACTCGGGACCAGGCTGAACAGAAGGGACAAAAGATGGTTGAGGAAAGCAAGATGGATCCTGGGAGGTGACTGGTGCATCGCTCTCAACCGCATGCTGAAAATGAGTGCTTCTGGCTCTCAAGGGTATTTTGCTGGGCAGGGCTGCACAAGTGAGCGGGAAAAGGAAGAGTAACGGTCACTGAAATTAAACATCTCTTTCCCTTCTTCTTGCAGACCCTGTACAAGGTTGCCAAGGCCTAGATGGCTGGAACTGCTTTCTCGCAGGCTGTGGTGTATGTATGCCCAACAAGTGAAGGGTGGCCCGAGGTCCTTCAACCCATGAAGCCTCGCATCCTTCTGTTCTGAGAAAAGATCAACATCATCAAATGGGAGGTCTTGTAGCAAGGTTTGCCTCATAACCACCGCCGACATTACCTCCCTAGCTGTGGAGTCAGGCACGTCCCACACCATCCAGAGGGAGCACCCTCCTCCACCAGGGTGCCAAATTCGTGGCCCAAGCCCAACGAGAGGGACTCTGAACTTACAGAGGGAGTCCCATAAATTAAAATTTTATCTCCCTAGGAGGGCCTGATGGTTTGCCACCCGGAATTGCAGGCTAGCAGTCGAATGAATTTTTCTTCTGAACAAGTCCAATCTTTTGCTCTCACTAATTTTTTTTTTTTGGGCGGGGGTAGTGAGGGGAGGGGTCAAGCTGGTATGACCTTGTTTATCTTTTTCACTGGCCGCGGAGGTCACCAGCGAATCCGGAGGATAGTGAGTGTAAAGGTATTCAGATTATTTGGCAGAGACAAAGTATTTCTTTTTGGCCCTTTTTGAGGTGGGAGGGATGGGTAAAAAGGTTTGCCGGAGGAGCCTGGCAAGATTGAGGACACCGTCATGCACTGGTAGTGCGATACGGACTGGGGTAGAGGCTGACAGGACATCAAAAAAAGATGTCCACCTGCTCAGCCATTTTCTCCACCTTCAGGCCCAAGTTCTCAGCCAGCCAACAAAGCAGGGCCTGGTGTTCTTTAAAATCATCTGGTGGGCTGGCCCTCGAGGGTCCCGCAACAGCCTCATCTGGGGACGAAGATGACGATTGCACCACTGGGGGAGAGAGGCTTAGGGGTTGGTGCAGTTTCCTCTGCCTCAACCTCTGAGTAGTGCCTCATGCACCAAGCCTGGTGCCATTGGTGCCACCAGCTGTTGCTCTGAGGCAGTTGCTGATGAGCAGTGTGAAGGGGGCAATGACATAACTGGTACTCCCCACGTGCTCCAGTAAAGCCACTGTCCTCGCCACTGGCCATACTGCCTAGGGTGTCCACTTGCACTGGTGCAGTCTAGGCGAGGGGCTGAACTGAGATTCTGTGCCAAAGGAATCCCCTTCCGGTGACCACGGTGGGGCCATTAACACCTGAGTTTGTTTGCTGACTGTCACCGTCGGAGACCAGTGCCTGGAGCGAGGGGATCAGTGCCGGTATCAAGGGGACCGGTGCCAGGGGAACCAGAAACGAGATAGGGAACACTCCCACAAGGCAGGTGACCAGAACCTGTGCCAAAGACAACGGGTGGGAGGGCAAACAGTGCTGGTCATACAGAGACCACCGTCTTCCTCTAGGCGATCCATGCTGAGATGGTGGGGACTGCTATCACAGTACCGTGACCTAGGGCGAGCCCCAGAGAGTCTAGGCTGTGATTCCGGTGACGTGTAGCACGAAGGTGGAGAGCAGTGCTTCGTCTTGGGGGATCGGCAGTGCTCTACTACCCCAAGGGGTCTTAGCAGCTGGCTTGCCCTCATAGGGAGCCTTTACTGGTTTCTGAGACACGTGATGCATTGGCGGCGCAGGCAGAAGCCTCTGCTCTCTCAGCCCCAGGATAGCTTGTGAAGGCGTCGGTACCATCTGGGGGTTTAGGTCCCATGCTGCTCCCAGGAGTTGGTGGTGGATCTTTCAAGGGGCTAAGGGAGGCACGAGCATGGGGCTTCAGAGTGGCCGTGTGGCTTGAAGTGGGTCTCTTGCCCAATGACCCATATCCCTTCTTGCCTGATGCCAGGGAGTCATGCTTCCTAGCCTTCTTTTTTGGCACGGGCGACGGGGAATGGTGCTGGACAGAACCCAGTGCCCGGGAGCACACCAAGGCACTCAGTGAGTCCTGGTGGGACGGCATGGAAGCCGGACGAAGGGCAGGCTCCATGAGGAGAACCGGTAAATGAAAAGCCCGCTCTTTCTCCAGGAGGGAGTGCAAATTTTTACAAATTTGGCACTTATCTCTATCGTGTAATTCCCCCAGGCACTCGAGGCAGCTGCTATGGGGGTCACTCACAAGCACAGGCTTGTTGCAGTCCATGAAAGGCTTACCTGGGGTGAAGTCCCCGCTGGGACTCTAACTGCTAACTATTAATACACTTAACAACTACTTAACACTAACTACTATAAACTAACTATTTACAAGGCCCTAAGGCTCCAAGTCAGTAAGACGAAAACCGCTAGCCCTTGCAATGCAAGGAAAGGCACTCCAACTAATCACCACATGCACTAAGAAGGAACTACGGGCTTGGATACACTTTCGAGTTAGAGTGCATTAAAACAGCTCCGAGCACCCTAACTCATGATGCGTACACACTGGCAAGGCATGCAGAGCACAGGGACTCCACTGCTGGAGCGCTCCTGGTAATCTACCTCCATGAGAGGCATAATACTTGCTGCGCTCCGCCTGGAGCGCCACCAGTGTGGATACCCTGGTCTATTAATGCGCTCTGATTGGCCTCCAGAAGTGTCCCACCATGCCTTGTCTAGCCACTCTAGTCATCACTTTGAACTCTACTGCTCTGACCTCAGGTGATGAACTGTCAGATCTGCCCTTTAAATTCACTGGGAATTTTGAAAATCCCCTTCCTGTTTGCTCAGCCAGATGTGGAATGATCTCAGCGAATCTTTCCATGTGACCACGCCTCCACACACCAGGCGATCCCCAGTATGGAACAATGGCAAGGTGCTGGGTCTCATCAGTGTTTGGGGGGAGGAAGATGTCCAGTCCCAGCTGCGCTCCAGTCGCAGGAATTATACAACCTTCGGGCAGATATCAAGTGTGGAAGTAAAGCAAGAACTAACAGGGATTTGAAGGGGACTTCAATGCAAACAGTCGCTTCTGCGAGCAAGAGTCAGGCTAGCTGTTACCCTAATAACGCAAGACTTGTAGAAGTGAGGATTGTGTGAGGCGAATGGGAAAGAACTGTGTGAGAAGTTGTTGCAACTTTGCATTAGATGTGGATGTAGACTATAGTCTAAATAGAAGTGAGAAAAATAAGATATCAAGATGACCTATGTATAAACAAAATGCAGCTGTTGCTTATTATTGCATGTAACAAAAGGTAAAAATGCTTGCTGTAATTGTTTACCTGGAGAGAGACCTGTTTAGCTCTCTCTGTCCATGCAATTTCTAGAGATAATAAAGTATCTCATTTGCTACACCCAACCAGAGAGTGAGAACTCTTTTTCTCTGACACAAGGGACATGATGGAAAAGGGCCATGACCAGGACGCACTGCAGTGCAGGGTTAAAGTAAAGGAGCTGTGGAATGCGTACCGCAAAGCGCACGAGGCAACCGCCGCTCTGGTGCTGCCTGTGCAACCTGCCGTTTCTACAAAGAGCTGGATGCAATACTTGGGGGCGACCCCACCTCCACTCCTAAAACCACCATGGACACTTCAGAACCCAATTCAAGAAGGAGGAAAGCAGGAGCGAGGGAGACAGCCCGGCATCCCCAGATGCATGCAGCCAGGAGCTGTTTTCAAGCCAGGAGGAAGGTAGCCAGTTGCAGTGGATGGTGCTTGGGGAAGAACAAACACCAGAGGAGGTGCCTGGTAAGCGGCTTTTATTTTGGGAAGGAAGTTTTTTGGTGAGGGCTCTTGGGGCAAGGAGGGTTAGGACTGCATGCAGGCCTAGATGCGAAATAGGCCAGTGACGTGCTCTCTCACGTCGCAGTAATTGGCCTCAGTGATCTCTTCAAAGGTCTCATGCAGAAGCTGGGCAATCCGCTTACACAGGCTCCTTGGCAGAGCTACTATGCTCCTCGTCCCAGTAATGCTAACATGTCCACACCACTGTGCCGTGACGGGCGGGGGGACCACTGCTGCACACAGGCATGCTGCATATGGGCCAGGGCGGAAGCCGCATTGTAGTAGAAGACCCTCCCTTGCTTCCCAGGTCACCCTTAGCAGCGAGATATCTTCCAGGACCAATTCATCCTGTGGAAAATGTGGGGACAGTGTTGAGTATAGGGGCCCCCTGCAGTTGTTGGCTCTCCCCAAGGCACAGAACCCCAGAGGACAGTAAGCTGTGAAACAATCAGTCCCCCTTGCCCCTGTGCTTACTCACCATTCTGGGGCTCCTGTGGGTTATGTGCGCTTGCTTTGGGACAGGCAATTTCTACTATTGTGTACACTGTGCTTGTCTTTAAGTACGGCCGAATCATTGCTCTGTCTGGCGTGAACAATGCTACCTCTTAAGTGTTGCATTTTGGCTTTACAGGTGCAAACTTGAGATCCCAGCCATCCTTATCATCACTGGCTGAAAGACTCCAAAGAATCAGGAAGCATCTGAGAAGAAGCAAAGAGGATGTGCAGCAGTCCCTTAATGAAAATCAAAAAGTGTAGGTGTGGCAGGAGAGTGAAAGGAGGATCCGCCAGCAGAATGTGGATTGCTGGCACCAAGGCATGGAGCGGCTGTTAAGCATCATGGAGAGCCAAGCGGACTCGATACAGGCGCTCGTAGCAATGCAGGCAGAGCACGTCCGCGCCCACTCCCCCCTCTGCAGCCCTTGTCCCAAAACTCTTTCCCTTGTGCCTCCATGTCACTGCCAACCCACTTTCCCCAACATCCGGGTTATTATTGCCATCAGCTGCCTTCAACATCTGTAGCTTCACCACCCAGCCCATCTGTAGCTTCACAAACCACCACCCGCTTCTCCACCATCAGGGCAGCTCTCAGTCTCGTGTCCTTGCGCCGCACAGTGGGGGCAAGCTCAGCACACAGTCCCATGAAAGTGGCTTTTCTCATCCAAAAGTTCTGCAGCCACCATTCGTCATCCCAGACTTGCATGATGATGTGATCCCACCACTCAGTGCTTATTTCCCCGAGCCCAAAAGCGGCGTTCCACTTTGGTGAGCATGTCTGTGAATGTCACAGGCAATCTCATGCTGTAAGCATTATGTGAGTTGACATCATCGTCGGACTCCTCACTGTCGCTTAGTAGCTTACAGATTAACTTGACTGCAATTTGTGACGTGCTGGCGAGACCCGTCAGCATATTCCTCAGCAGTTCGAGATCCATTTCCACATGCCAAAAGGGAAGACAGAGCACATAGTACAAAAAACATTGAAAATGTGCCAAATGTGCACAGAAGCACAGCGATTGCTGGGATGCGAAGCGATGCATCACGGGGCATTGGGACAGGCCCCAGAATGTCCCGCATCCCGCTGCCCCCTTCCCACAAGCCACAGCACCAGAATAGGAAGAGTTGCTCTGGGGGATAGCTGCCCATAATGCACTGCTCCCAATGCCGCTGCAAGTGCCTTAAATGTGGCCACGCCAGTGCTCTTGCGGCTGACAGTATGAACACACTGCAGTGCTCTCCCTGCTGCAGTCTCCAAGGGCTGGTTTATCTCGCAGCGCTCTACATCTGCCATGCCCTGAGAGGGCACAGGGTCATCAGTGCCTGATATACCAGTGCATGAGCACTGCACTCAAGGGGGCACCACTTCCAACCCTACAGATACCACTAAGAAAAAATTTCCAATGACTATGCACATGCGCACACCTAGAATAGAATCGACATGAACAAGCATTTGAAGAAGAGCAGGATTCCTTTAAGATGCTATTTCTGGACACTGCTCAGAGGTTCTATCATCTGTAGCAGGCTAACAGGCATCCAGGATGTTTGAACACATACACCAGCCCCCTTAAGCACTGGAAGAGAAGAGGAAACCTCTCTTTTCCTCCTTACCCAATTCCCAACACCCTCCTGAGGGAAGGGCTCTTCAATACCCTACACCAAACCTCTGCCTGAGTCCTTTTGTACCCCACAAATTCTGAGTCCGTTGTACCCCATGAATAGCTCTAAGACCTGGCTAGACTGTTCTCAAGCAGCAATAAGAAACTGACATGGCTGTGTTGTTTTCCCAGCTGCCCATTAGGCTCTATTAGCAGTGGGAAAGCTAATCAGTGCTTGGTCACTGTCACTCATTAATAAAAGTTGAAGATGGCATGGCACCTTTAAAAAAAAAAAAAAAAGCACTAGATATTTAGTACCTGGAAGACTTTTCTCATCAGATTCTGATGATAAATCACATCTGTCATAACTACTGTAACACTGTCCATTTAGCAGAACAAGCAAACTTTGTGTACAAATCAACAACACTAGAAG
The DNA here is from genome assembly GCF_025201925.1 of Gopherus flavomarginatus. Lineage (NCBI taxonomy): Eukaryota > Metazoa > Chordata > Testudines > Testudinidae > Gopherus > Gopherus flavomarginatus. The sequence continues at coordinate 54,602,187 of NC_066624.1, forward strand.
TCAGTGTGTGGGTTTTATGAATGCACAGAATGCAGGGCCCAATCCTGCACTATGCAGCATGGTACCGAGTTCCTGGTGAGCTGAGGATACTCAGCACCCATAGGATCAGGCAATTAGCATACACTCTGCATGAAATAGATGATGTGACTTACCTCATGTGGTCAAGTAAGGAATATGCTTTGATCAAAGAATGCACCATACTGGCCTACAGAATAGAAATGTAAGAGCACAGGTTAACAAGTTATGCAAGGGTTACCAAGCAGGCCTGCACCATACGTAGAAGAATGTCCCTAACCCAGAAGCTTGCAATGTAGCCCCCACACAAACATAGAGCAGATATGTCAGAGATCCTAAACTGAAATGGTGCTGATATGTACCAAAGGTCCTTCATTGTTAGTCTTTAACGATTTTCCCCCAAAATTCCTGGGTTTTGAAAAAAAACAATATTCGGGTTTTACTGATTTTCATCCAAATTTTGGCTGTGTCAGTATCCAGGAATTTTTCGCTGGGAAACCAGATGGGGCTGTGTGGAAGGGTGAGCCAGGTTAGGAGGGGCTCTATACACCAAGGGCCAGTAGTCAGGGGTGCAGCCTTCTGCTCCCCTTCAGAATTCAGCCCTTTACCCTGGCCCCATCTGCTTCCTCCACACAGTGGCAGAATGAGATGAGCGGGGAGCTAGGCCCTGGAAGCTGAAAGGACTGGACCGCTACAGGGAGTGGAAGGCTACTGCCACACGGTGAGACTCTGCTTCCCTCCACCCCCACTCTGCCCTTTGATTTCAGTTTCTACCTATTTTCTCCAGTTTTTTTTTTTAAACGTTAATAAAAAATGAAAATCGGAATAAATTAAAAAATAAAATAAAATAAAAACAAACAAGAGCCTTATATATACCACACAGGTGACATCCATGTAATACACTGCATTTATCATGCATTTTTTACCATCTCACTTGGACTCTGCCCACTGATCCATCTCCCAGGGACTATGTCAACCACTCCTGAACTGTGAACAGCTTCAAAGAGCCTTTTCTTCATTTTCCTTTTCTTTAATTAAAAGGAATCACTCAAATATTTCTTTCCCCCCATCCTTATGTGGATTTCCTTCCCATCGTGACTTGGATGGGTTTAGTGCTTGAAAACTATAGTAATAGGCAGCCGCGGAGAAACATAAACAGCAATACAGGTACAAGGCTTGAACATCCACTCACTCCTATTCACACATGAAATAGTTCTTCTGAAGAATGTGGCATCTGCAGAATACATGGGGGTGCAGAGTTTGGTATAAAGATTTTATCCAGGTTTATTTGAAAGCTGTCTATCTCAAGCCAACACCCTAATTTTGGTACTACCTAAGCAAGGAGGAGTTTCTCAAGCCTGTATCACTCTTTCAACTAGCAGAAGTTTTGTATGCTCTTAAGCTTCCCTGGATCAGAGGACACTGAAAATGTCCTAGCATGTGGTGCCCTCCTTCCCACCAGGAGAGGCTGGCAATCCAAGAGACCAGAAAACAGCAGCTTGGTTAGAGACTGCCAGGTCTGCTGAGATTCCCCCCTCTGGAGTTAAGCATAGGGAACAGGAGAAAATTTTTACATAAATGTTATCAAAACAAAACAGATTTATGCCCCATTTTTCTAAACAAGGTTCCCTGCTCCCAATTTCTCCCTTAGCCAGGTTTTAAAGATCCTTACAAAGCCTTCTGGGTACATTAGCTCCCATGTTGCTGTTTCCTCACATTAATCTCTTTCACTTGGCAGCTCCCCTTTTCCCCTCAGCCAGCTAAGGCTCTGGAGCAAGGAGCATCTCTTGCTGTGTGTCTGTGTGGGGCTGGGCACGAGGGGGCCCTGATCTCAGGCAGGGCCTCCAGGTGTACAAACAATTATAACACAGATGTTCTGACTGGCATGGGGGGCTTTTCACGTCACACTGTTTTTGTACCAACCTTACTGCTACTCCCAGGCCGCTGGATTACACCAACCCCGTCTCAGCTGGGAGGGGAAAGTCACAGCCTGCTCCCCAGGGCCCACTACCCTGCACCCAGAAACCCCGCCCCACACAGGACGCCCCAAACTCCCCACCCAGCCCATCACAGCTCCCCACACCGCCCCAGCAGAGCCCCCCAAGCTCCCCATCTGCACCCCAGTGCCCCCAAGCTCTCCACGCCACCCCCCGAAACTCCCCACTCCGCCTCCCACAAAGCCCGCGAGCTCCGCACACCACACTCCGGTGTCCGGCCCTGCCCTCCACAGGCCCCCCGCTCGTTCGCTCACCCGTTTAGGCACTTTGCAGAGCGAGTCGCACAGCGCCAGGTACTCTGGGCTGCAGACATAGACCGGGGGCAGCGGCACAGCCGCTTCCATGGGTTCCCGAGCCGGCTCCGCGCCCTCCGGCCTGTGCGGACCAACGGCACGCCGACCCCTCGGCACGCCGGGAGCTGTAGTCCTATAGCGCGGCCTGACCGTCCCAGGGCATGCTGGGAGCTGTAGTCCCATGGGACATTCTCTAACTTGTCCTCTTACTAAAAGTGCCGTGCCCAGAACTGGACGCAGTTCTCCAGCTGAGGGCTCACCAGTGCTGAGCAGAGCTGACAGTTCCCTCCCCTGTCTCAGATACCTCACTCCTATTAACATACCCCTAACAATATGAGCATTTTTCACAACCGGGGCACGGATAGCTCAGTGGTTTGAATATTAGCCTGCTAAACCCAGGATTGTGAGCTCAATCCTTGAGGGGGCCATTTAGGGATCTGAGGCAAAAGCAAAAAACCACCCTCAAAATACTTGGTCCTGCTAGTGAAGGCAGGGGACTGGATGCAATCAATGACCTTTTAAGGTCCCTTCCAGTTCTATGAGATAGGTATATCTCCATAAATTATTAACTGTATCACTCATAGTCCATCAGTGACCCACTAGCACCCCAGATCCTTGCCCACAGTGCAAGTACCTGGCCAGTTATTCCCCATTTTGTGGTTGTGCATTTCAATTTTGCTTTCTAAATGTTGCACTTTGTACTTATTTTCATGGAATTTCATCTTGTAGATTTCAGACCAATTCCTCACCTGATCAAGATCCTTCGGAAATCTAATCATGCCCTCCAGAGTGCTTGCAAACCCTCCCAGTGGTGTAGTGATTGTAGATCACATTCTTTCAAGAGAAGCATTCACTTTAGTGCTTTAACTAAAACCAGGTCACATTATTTAGAACATAAGAAAGGACATACTAGGCCAGATCAATGACCCATTTCTGACAGTGGCTGGTGTCAGATGCTTTAGAAGAAATGAACAGAACAGAGCAATGTATCATAGAATCATAGAAGATTAGGGTTGAAAGAGACCTCAGGGGGTCATCTAATCCAACCCCCTGCTCAAGGCAGGACCAACCTCAACTAAATCATCCCAGCCAGGGCTTTGTCAAGTTGGGCCTTAAAAACCTCTAAGGATAGAAATTCCACCACCACCCTAGGTAGCCCATTCCAGTCCTTCACCAGCCTCCTAGTGAAATAGTGTTTCTTAATATCCAACCTACACCTCCCTCATTGCAACTTGAGACCATTGCTCCTTGTTCTGTCATCTGCCACCACTGAGAACAGCCGAGCTCCATCCTCTTTGGAACCTCCCTTCAAGTAGTTGAAGGTTTATCAAATCCCCCCTCACTCTTCTCTTTGGCAGACTAAACAAGCCCAGTTCCTTCAGCCTCTCCTCATAAGTCATGTGCCCCAGCCCCCTGATCATTTTTGTTGCACTCCGCTGGACTCTCTCCAATGTGTCCACATCCTTTCTGCGGGGGCGAGGGACCTAAAACTGGATGCAATACTCCAGGTGTGGCCTCACCAGTGCCGAATAGAGGGGAATCATCACTTCCCTCAATCTGCTGGCAATGCTCCTACTAATGCAGCCTAATATGCCGTTGGCCTTCTTGGCAACAAGGGCACACTGCTGACTCATATCCAGCTTCTTTCATCCACTGTAATCCCCAGGTCCTTTTCAGCAGAACTGCTGCTTAGCTAGTCGGTCCCCAGTCTGTAGCAATGCATGGGATTCTTCCTTCCTAAGTACAGGACTCTGCACTTGTCCTTGCTGAACCTCATCAGGTTTCTTTTGGCCCAGGCCTCTAATTTCTCTACGTCCCTCTGGACCCTATCCCTACCCTCCAGCGTATCTATCACTCCTTCCAGTTTAGTGTCATCTGCAAACTTGCTGAAGGTGCAGTCCCATGCCATCCTCCAGATCATTAATGAAGATATTGAACAAAACTGGCCCAGGACCCACCCTTGGGGCACTCCGCTTGATACTGGCTGCCAACTAGACATGGAGCCATTTATCACTACCTGTTGAGCCCGATGATCTAGCCAGCTTTCTATCCACCTTATAGTCCATTCTTCCAGCCCATACTTCATTAACTTGCCAGCAAGAATACTGTGGGAGACCATATCAAAAGCTTTGCTAAAGTCAAGGAATAACATGTCCACTGCTTTCCCCTCATCCACAGACCCAGTTATCTCCTCATAGAAGGCAATTAGGTTAGTCAGGCATGACTTGCCCTTGGTGAATCCATGCTGGCTGTTCCTGATCACTTTCCTCTCCTCTAAGTGCTTCAGAATTGATTCCTTGAGGATCTGCTCCATGATTTTTCCAGGGACTGAGGTGAGGCTGACTGGCCCATAGTTCCCCGGGTCCTCCTCCTTCCCTTTTTTAAAGATAGGCACTAATTAGCCTTTTTCCAGTCATCTGGGACCTCCCCCGATCACCATGAGTTTTCAAAGATAATGGCCAATGGCTCTGCAATCACATCTGCCAACTCCTTTAGCACCCTCAGATGCAGGGCATCCAGCCCAATGGATTTGTGCTCATCCAGCTTTTCTAAATAGTCCCAAACCACTTCTTTCTCCACAGAGGGCTGGTCATCTCCTCCTCATGCTGTGCTGCCCAGTGCAGCTATCTGGGAGCTGACCTTGTTCGTGAAGACCGAGGCAAAAAAACCATTGAGTACATTAGCTTTTTCCTCAGCCTCTGTCACTAGGTTGCCTCCCTCATTCAGTAAGGGGCCCACACTTTCCTTGACTTTCTTCTTGTTGCTAACATACCTGAAGAAACCCTTCTTGTTACTCTTAACATCTCTTGCTAGCTGTAACTCCCAGTGTGATTTAGCCACTGATATAGAGGCATTATGATATTTTCTGTCTTAGTATCTCTCTCTTTCCTAATGGTTCCTAACATTGTTAGTGTTTTTTTGTTTTGTTTTTTACTGATGCTGCACATCGAGTGGATGTTTTCCACAATGACTCCAAGATCTCTTTTCTTGAGTTGTAACAGCTAATTTAGACTCCATCATTTTCTATATATAGTTGGGAAGATGTTTTCTAATGTACATTATTTTGCATTTATCAACATAGAATTTCATCTGCCATTTTTTTAATAGGCAGCAGGTTTAAATCAAAAGGAAGTATTTTTTCATACAACACACAGTCAACCTGTGGATCTCTGTTAGAGGATGTTGTGAAGGCCAAGACTATAACAGGGTTCAAAAAAGAACTAGATAAATTCCTGGGGGATAGGTCCATCAATGGCTATTAGCCAGGATGATCAGGGATGGTGTCCCTAGCCTCTGTTTGCCAGAAGCTGGGAATGGGCAACAGGGGATGGATTACTTGATGATGACCTGTTCTGTTCATTCCCTCTAGGGCACATGTGCTAGATGGACCTTTGATCTGACGCAGTATGGCCTTCTTATGTTGCCCGGTCACCCAGTTTTGTGAGATCTGTAATTCTTTGCGGTCAGCTTTGGACTTAACTATCTTGAGTAGTTTTGTATCATCTGAAAACTTGGCTACCTCACTGTTTACCCTCCTTTTCCAGCTCATTTATGAATATGTTGAACAGCACTAGTCCTAGTACAGATCCTCAAGGGACCCCATTATTTACCTAACTCTACTGTGAAAACTTGACAATGTATTCCTACCCTTTGTTTCCTGTCTTTTAACCAGTTACTGAGCCATGACAGCTTCCTTTGCTTAAGAGCTTTAGGTAAAGGTCCTGAAAGTCCAAGGATGCTTAGGTTTCCCAACATTTCTTCTGCAGTTCTATACTGAGTGAGTGAGTACTGGCTAATGTTGCTGACGCTGGTAAATAGCCTACGATAGCCCATGTCAGCAGTGTGAACACCCTATTCTCTCATTTTCACTACTCTAATTGGTGTGACTTAATTCACTTCAACCGAGTTACAACACTGCAAGAGACAGAACAGGGTAAAGCTGTAAATTTGGGGGTGTTTGGTTCTGCTGGATGAAAGGTGGTTCATGCAGTTAAAGGTTCTGGTCCTAGTCTAATCAGGTCCTCAACTGGCAGGGACAAAGCTATTGCAGCAACAGCTTCTTCACGCGCTGCTCACTACAGTGTTGCTAACTCTCATGATATTTGGTCTTTTTCTTCAAATTCCAGCTCCCGGAGTCATCAGATTATGTGAAGATTCATAGATTTTTAAGGCCAGAAGAGAATAGCATGATCATCTAGGCTTGCTTACCACAGGCCAAAGAAACCCACTCAATAATTCCTGCATCAAGCCCATTACTTCTGGGTGGAAGTATAATTCATCCTTTATGAATGATAGCTCAGCTGGATTTAAGATAGCTGGTGATGGAGAATCCCTCATAGCCCTCCCTCAGTTTTTTCTAATGGTTAAATTCCCCTTACTATTCAAAATATGCACCTTATTTTTAGTCTAGTTCCGGTTTCTCATTATATCTTTCTTTGCTAGATTGAAGAGCCCTCTACAAGCAGAAAACTCCTCACCCTGTTGGCACCTGTCAACTACGAACAAGTCAAGCCTTAGTTTCCAGTGGGATAAATTAACTAGAGTGAGAATGATGGCTTTCATTTAGAACAGAGGTGGTCAACCTGAGCCTGAGAAGGAGCCAGAATTTACCAATGTACATTGCCAAAGAGCCACAGTATAATGTCATCAGCTCCCCCAATCCCAGCACCTCCCACCCACCAGCAGCCCCCACCAATCAGCCTCCCCCTCTGTTCCCGCCCCTCCCGATCAGCTGTTTTGTGGCAAGCAGGAGGCTTGGGGCACAAGGGCACAGCGGACAGAGCATGAAGGGGCAGAGCCAGGGGTTGAGCAGCGAGCACCCCCAAGCATATTGGAAAGTTGGTACCTGTAGCTCCCAGCCCCGCAGTTGGTGCCTATACAAGGAGCTGTATATTAACTTCTGAAGAGTTGCACGTCTCTGGAGTCACAGGTTGGCCAGCCCTGATTTAGAATATGGAAAAGTACATTTTGAGCTCTCTTGCTCACACGAACAAGTTTGACAATGTGACTCAGTCTCCACAGAAAACCACCTCATTTTAAAAAAACCACCCACATGTGATTTTAAAACCAAGCTTGTGAATTTTGGGGCCTGACTCACTTTTAGATCTAGCTTGGCCTAATGATATTGTTACACAAACTATTGCTCGCTATTGTCCTGGGCTCCACCCTGCCAAGTACCTGTGGTCTCTTAGGGACTGACTTTTTGTCAGAGTAGCAGACAGCACCTGGCATAATGGGGTCCTGATCCTTGAGAAGTTCCAGGCCCCACCCCAATACAAACATTAGTAACAGGAGCCCAGCTGATGCATTAGGTATGCTGCTCTTACCCTAGCTAAGCTTGCCTGTGGCTTCAAGGGCCATGGTTAAGATACACATAAATATAGAGAGTAGGAGGCTCTACTGAGCCCGTTGGGGCTGGGATGGAGTTGTACAGCACCTAGCACAAAGAAGCCCCCATCAGACTTGCACCCTAGGCATTACAGTAATACACATAAACCACCCCCCACCACTCAAAAGCTGCAGACTCCCTTTGGTCCCAAGCTATTACCCTTGGCCAGAGCCGGTCACTCTACCTCAGCAGTAGACAATGCCAACCCCACCCCCAACTCAGACTATGAGCAGCACGCTAGGATGTTCAGTCACCTCTCCCCTGCACAGCTCATTCACAAACTACGCCGAGGGCTAGAAATGAAAACACAGGAATGCTGGAAATAGAGGCATTTTATTCTAGCTTTTCAGGCTTCAGCAGGTTTTGCCTTTTTTTGTTTTATTAGAAGAAAAGACTAATGTTTACATGCATCTCAGCCCTCATCCCCTGAAAACAAAAGCAAGATCTAGGAAATGGAGTTTGAAAATGTTACATGGTTAAGTGTGAGAGTGCAACTGTGTTACGATCAGTAAACCATCAAAATGGAGTGCAGCAAGCAGCCCTTACGCTGGAACACTATTTACCTACTCAACTGGGTGTTACTTGGCCTCAGCTGGGTCTACAAGGCTTTAGCACTTCATGACATCTATGGAGGTGCAGCTCAGCTCCTGCTCTCTGGGCAGAAACTCTCCAAAAGCAAATTTTAAGAGAAATCTCACAATAAAAATGCAGCTAAACAGAAGCCCCACAGCAGGACACCTGATTCCTGGACTCCAACTATGGTGGCCTTATTACCAGTGTGTGTTAGGTGTCAAGTACTTCAAACTCTGCCTTCAGCAGTGGCTGAGCAGCACTTTCCCCTTGCAAAGGGAGCACAAGCATCCTACATATGAACCATTTGAAATGGAGAGGCTCCCCCTTATATCTCCACTGTAACCTTTTATAGTAGGTAAAAATCTCTGGTATTAGAAGGAGCTGGTTTTTGACCATTGCAGGCTGCTCTGGGAGTGATCGGAGAATGTAAAGTGCATACACTGTCAACTACTCCCAACTTTGAAAGAACTTGATGTGCATGAATGAGAACCAGCCCCATCTATGGCATTCAACGTCATTCTTTGACAGACAATTAGAGAGCACCATTTAGTCTATGGGCTAAGTGTAACATACGCTTTTGCTTCCCTGTTTAGGGTTATTTTATTAGGTGAAGAGGGTGGGAGTGGAAGTGGTTTCTGGGCAGTGCAGATATCCTAGCCTCCCTTTCCATGGAGCTGTAGGGAACCCCTACAGCGCACACAGCACTAACACCCCTAGCCTCAGATGTTCTGACACTATTAAAAGATCAGATGGGGGAGTTCATTTGTGGCTGGGGGACTATGGGAGGAAAGAAGTTAAGATGGAAAAAAAAGAACTTTACCACCTAGGAGATTTTTCTAGTGTTGTTTCTGTGCAAGGAGGACAATCCGCCCAATGCCTCCAGAGGAGCATATACTTTGTTAAAGGCAAAGAAAATGAAGACATCAGCTACTGTACAGAAAAACCACTTCGCTCTACTGTCCCCAGTGCTGCCTTGGGAAGCCAGCAGAGAAATCCACAGACTGCAAGAGATGTTGGCTCATGCACTGACTTGCTTTATGTGGCACTGACCTACTTTGGAGGGTTCAGCCTGTTAGATTAGGAAAGATCTAGTGCAGATTCATACAATATTTGAAGCCTCCAAATAGCTCTGCAGCAGATACCATCACTAAGTGGTGAAATTCAAGAACTGGAGCAGCCAGCTGTCCAAGAGATGAACACACCCCACCCAGGTACTGGCGATGCAAGGGAGGACCAGTGCCACCATGGTCCACTGCTGCAGCGACTGGGAAGCAATTAATTTACTGCTGGTTTCACCTGGAGAGATGAAAGGGGATGGGATGGGATGGGATGCAGATCCCACACCAACCAAGAAGAGTTAGCTACAGCTGAGACCTAACAGCCCCACACGGTTAGCTACTGCTGAGACCTCTAACAACCCCGCAAGGTTACACCTGCAGGGGGACACACTTGGGGAGAACCTAAGACAGGCTAAGAGCTCATGTCAGGGTAAGCCCTTTCTCCTGGCAGATTCCAGACTGGGGAAGGTGAAGGCTGCTGAGAGCCAGGCAGGGGCTGGGCAGAAGTTGCTGGGTTTGTATTTCAGCTGGTGTTAGGTTTTGCTGAGGGGGTCCTGACTGAAGCCCAGAATCACTGCTCTGACAAATGAGAGCCTGAAGAAAAACCTGCGGGGCAGAAGATATTGTGTGCATTGCCATTATTCTATCAGATATGATTCGTTTGGGACACAGATACCCTGGAAAAGGTGGAACTATAGCATAGCCTGGCCAGAGGGCCACCGCCTCACTGCACCAGACTACTGAGGGCCAGAGGGGGGAGAGTGAGGCAGAGTCGCTGAAACGCCATGTCATGCATGCCACAAAGGGGTGTTCTAAGACAGTGCGTCTGCAATAGAACACAGAGCATGTTAGCACCTCAAATCAGCCTCTGAAATAGAGCCAGAGGGATCTGGCCCAGAATTTGGGAAGGCAAAGAAGAGTGGGGCTGGCACATCTGTTGGCAGCGACCCAGTGACAGCTGCAGATGGCTGTGCTACAACAGCAGCAATGGCACACGCAGGTGCTCCTCCTCCAACTCTGGACAACCAGCAGGCAGGACCATTTGCCACCCAACCAGTGGTGGCTCCAGGCACCAGCGCTCCAAGAATGTGCCTGGGGCAGCAAGCCGCAGGGGGAGCCCTGCCAGTCGCTGTGAGGGCAGCAGTCAGGCCACCTTTGGCCATTTGCCTGCGAGAGGTCCCCTGTGGATTCGGCAGCAAATCGGCAGTGGGTACGCCGAAGCTGCGGGACCGGTAGACCTCCCACAGGCAAGCCACCGAATCTGCAGGACTGGGGACCTCCCACAGGCGGGCTACCAAAGGCAGCCTACCTGCCATGCTTGGGGCAGCAAAAAAAACTAGAGCTGCCCCTGCACCCAACAGGCTAGGACTGACTCTAGCAGCATATCAGCTCAGGTTCCGGGGCCAGCCCTCCCTGGGGGAAAATCTCTGCCTCAAGTAGTAGCACAATGCTTGCAGGACCTCGTGTCCTGGTGGCTGTGCCTTGACCCGCTCAGTGGAAAAGTCATGGACCACATGGTCCTGCAGTAATTTCTATAACTTCTGCCCTAAGGGGTCTGAAGTGGGGTAAGATGGTTCTGGCCTGCATCAGTTGGTGACATGAGAGCAGGCCAAAGCCTAGAGTTGCCAACCTGCCAGCACTGTCCTGGAGTTGCCAGAAATTAGAGATTATGTCATGTGATGAAACTTCCAGAAATACATCCAATCAAAATTGGCCACCCTACCAAAGCTTGTTCTGAAGCCAAGAGGGCTACGCCTGAATGATGGGCCAGACTGGGAGTGTCCCAGCAAGGGAGACAGGTGGATGGAGGTGCCCCAATTGGGGAGTTGCCAGGAAACTGAGGAAGTTTTCTCCAGGGCACTCCAGATCTACCAGCCTTCCGGTCAGTCCCTCAGTCGAACAGAGCTCCTCTGGGGGCAGCCAAGGAAGTCAGTGCAGCAAGCCAGGATGCTTTAGGAGGGACTGTCCATTGATGGAGCACAGATACATGAATTACTTCAATGAAGTTTGTGGAGCAGGGCCCTTCCTGGATAAGGTTAAAAAGCTGTCAAAACACAGGGCTATCTAAGGGAGAGGAGTAGCAGTAGATGTCCTGGTGGGTTCAGGGTGTGGTCAAACGCTGGGCTGAGGAAATGTGGACCAACACCTGCCAATGCACATCTTGTGTACAGGAAGAAAAGGAGAAGGGAGTGTCCCACAACCGACTAGAGTTGGAGGTAAGGGGCCAGGGGTGGCATATGCAGGTTGGTGCAGCCAAGACTCTTCCTCAGCACGTGATCCTGGGGAGGGATTAGTGGGAATTCCCAATCCTGGTACAAAAGATGATGATATAAAGGGAAGGGAAGGGCTAGGTTGAACGAAGAGCTGCAGCCCAGGACTGCTGAGGCTGAGGAGGACTCAAAAGGTGTTAGAAACCCAGCTGGAGACTGCTGAAGGAGACTCATGGCTGCCGGTTGGTCACCTGCAGATTCTGCCTGGCCAGCTGAAAGCCTGTAAGTGAGAGCAGGTGGAAACAGGTACTGCCTGACAAGAAGTGATGGCCCAAGCGGCCAGACAAGAACCAGCCTTGGCAATGGCAGAGGAAGAACACTGGAAGTAGCAGCAGCAGCAGGTATAGAAGCAGGTTTCCCTCTGGGCTGAGATGAGCACAAGGGAGCAGAGCCCACACGAGAGGCTGAATAGCCTACAGCAGGGACTCGGACACTGCCTCAAATAAAACAGGGGAAGTGTGGGTGACTACCAACTCTCAGCAGCTTGCCGAGAGCTAGGTGAAAAGACTGAGGCCCTTACTGCAGAGGCACTGAATGGGACAGGGTGCAAGCATATAGTTGCAATGGCAGAGAACATGCAAAAGAAGCTGCTGGAATCAGAGCAGGCGCTGTGAAAGGGAGAACTGCTCTGGATGTTGGGAGTCCTTGGAGGGTAGGGACTGTCTGCTCCTGACGATGAGCGAGTGTAAGGAGGAACTGGACCACCTATGTGCCCAGGTCCTGCACCTCAGAGGTGGAAACCATCTGTACCATGCTGGACACAGCCTTGAGGAGGTGCATAAACCACATTCCACTATGAAGGGGCCCCACTTTGTTACACTTGCAGGGAGGCCAGGCTGGATGTCAGTGCCGTGGAGGAAGGGAAAACCAGGACAGGTTGTCTGGAGGCCCTCTCTGCAGGAGCTGGGCAGGAAGAGTATGGGGGGAAAGGGTCAGGACTGGAATTCATGCTTGTGGTGGGCCTTCGAAAGGGGGTAGAACTCCAGGGAGGCAGCCCTGGGGGGTGGGGGTCACTGTTGTGTAGAAGAGCGGAGCACTGGGGAGAACCTAAGCTGGCTACAAGCTCAAGCTGGGGCTGGGCACAACTTGCTGGGTTTGTATTTTGCTGAGGGATTCTGGGGGGAAGCTCAGAGTCACTGCTCTGGCAAACGAGTGAGACTGGAGAGAAGGCTGGGATGGAAGACTTGTTCATTGCCGGTATTCTGTCAGGTAGGATTTATTGGTGACACCGATACCCTGGAAGCAGAGGAGCAACAGAACAGCCTGGCCAGAGGGCCATGTCCCCACTGAAGTCCTGATGAGGAGAGAGAGGTGGAGTCACCAAAACACTACGTCAGGCACAAGGGGCACTCCAGGAGGGTGAGTTGACAATAGGCCTGATTGGCAGGAACACAGCACATCAAAGCCTGGCTGAACATGGTGTGAGATGGGGCTGGAGAGCCAGCCAAAGTGCCGAGAGTCAGCGTTCTCTTTCATGGCTCCCAGCAGACGGGGAGAGTGGTTCAGGGTCTCGATACACCCGCCTTCCAAAGTGACTCTGCCTGGTTTCTGAAAGCTTCACATCTCTGGGGGGCAGAGGAGCCGGGGGGTCCAGACACAAGCACCAAATTTTTTCCTTGCCAGTGGGTGCTCGCACCCCCGACCTGAATTCACTCCTGCTCCAAAGTCCCTGCCCTAACTCCACCCCTCCGTGCCCCTATTGGAGCCCTCTCCAAACCTCCTCTTTCCCAGGCTTGCCGCAAAACAGCTGTTTCATGGTGCAAGCGCTGGGAGGAACGGGGGAGAAGCAGGATGTGGCAGCGTGCTCAGGGGAGGAGGCGGAGGCGAGCTGGGGCAGGACGGGGAGCTGCCGGTGGTTGCAGAGCACCGACCAGTTTTTCCCTGTGGGTGCTCCAGCCCCAGAGCATCCATGGAGTCAGTGCCTATGGGTCCAGACTGCACTGTGGGAAGAAGCCCATGGGACTAATGGGCAGAGCACAGGGATTAGGTTTGCGTTGCTCAGCGAGTTAATGCCAGCAGGGTCTGCTCTGGGGCCAAGCTCCTACGACAACAGGGTAAGCTACTGTTCACTTTATAAAACCCTCCTTCAAAATTCAACACACATTTGGGGCTAGAGCAGCAAGAGCCTGTTCCCTCCATTGTGTGTTGGGTTTTGAAACCAGTGACATGAGACCTGCCTGAGCACCATAGCATGCATCTTCAGAGCCATCCCCCATTCACCACCTCACTGAGTGAAACCCACCCCAAGCTCGGACTTGTAACGCACATATAGACACCCCAGAGCTGAGCAGGGATCAAACCTCGGGACCCTCAGCTCAGGCCTCTCACTTGTGAACCCGGTCCTGGGTTCAGTGCCAGGGAAGAACTGGGATGGCTGTATGCAAACACAGCCATGGTTTAATCACACAAACATGCTCTCCTGAAACATCTCTTGGTATCAGCAGAGACACGCTCCCTGTGCTGAGAACAGCTATTGCAGCAGAGCTTTTTCCTCCAGGGTGAAGCTAGGAAATGGTAGGTTCCACCGCTGAATTCAACAAGTTGTCATGGCATGGAGACAGTCTACCAGCAAGCAGGCTTAACGCATGCCTTTGACTCCTAAAAGGTAACCCAAGGCAGTTTGTAAACTCCAGCTGCAAGCCCAAATGGGTCTATTGCATGGTGCAGCCACTGCTGGGGAGGAACTCCTCCACATATGTTGCCACTGCTCTGGAGAGGTAGGTCATGGTGCCAAACCTGCCACTAGGGGCGCTGTCATATAGCAGGGTACATATGCCTGTGGCAGGATCTTTCTCCAGCATGTTGTCATCTGCGCCCAGTGCTTTCTGTGTGGGTGAGGAGTGGGGAAAAGGAGAGAAGGGAGTTATCAGCCACCTGTGCACCCCCAAGTGCCACATCACTTCCACTCCACACTCACAGCCCGAGCCAATCCTGCCTACACTCCAGCAGCAGGCACCCCCAGCATCCCCATTTCCATTGCCCAAACCCTGCCACCACTGCCTCCTCTCCACCCTCATCACCTTCTCTAGAAATATGCCCTCGAGGTGACACACAAAATTGCTCTTAACCATCAGGGCTTGGGTCTCAAATGGACACTCAGTAGAAGCCTTTGACTGCACTGCTGCTGCAAGTTCTCTGTGCCATGACCCACACGTGCTAAGGAACATATGACATGCACGCTTGCCACCACAGCCCTGAACAGTCCAAGGCCAGGTTCGTCTCACTCCTTCCCTCTGGCAGAGGGCAGGTTCCGTACCTGTTCTTGACAGAATAAGTCATTTGCTATGTGCACAATCTTTTCCACTGCAATGATGCCCCCAATGCTGTGTATTTCCACATCTGCCAGCATGGTCAGGACAAGGATGGCTTCTACCAGGAGCTGCCTGTATTCTGGCTGCGGGACACGGTTCAAGACTGACTCCACATGGACTGAAAACTTGATCTCCCCAGGAGTCATCTGTGAGAACCAAAAGTCTATTAATACACATGCAGGTGTGTCCCAGGTTCCAGTGAACCCCACAACCCTCACAGTGCATGCCGAGCCCAGCACCCGCAATCTAGCGCTTTTTAGCATTTCATAGCAGGCAGCAAATCGCTCAGTATCCTTAGCCCCGTTGTGTAGGTGGATGAACAGAAGCACAGAGAGGGAAAGTGCCTTGCCAAGGGTTCCCCAGCAAGTCAGTGGGATGGAACCTAGGAGCCTGGATTCTAAGCGCCTCCCTCTATAAGGGACGTGCCGGTGCAGAGGTGACATGCTGACAGAGCAACTGGCTGACTGAGGCTGGTGGGACCCCTGAGTTCAGGAGCACTGAAGATCGTGCTTCATAGAATACTCCTGGGGGAATTCAATGCTACTGCGTGCATGCCATAGTAATGAGCCATGCATATTTTTAAATTTTTTGCACAGAAAAAGAGATTCTGACGAAATCTTGCTGCAGTTCTGCCTTTTGCCCACCAGAGGACACTGTGGCGATAGAACAAAGCAGCAGCTCCCAGCCAGCGAGGGAAAGAGAAAGCCTTCAGTACCCTTCAGGTCAGGTTAGGAGACAGGGGCTATGGGGAGACAGATACCATGAGGTGCTGGTGAAGGAGGAGCAGACAGACTCTTACGGGCCAGTGGTTGTGGACATACTGAGGCAGGGCTGAATAGCAGTGGAGGCACAGGGCTACAGGGGGGAGGAGGGTGCAGGGCCACATGGTGATGGGAGAGCGGGTGCAGTGCTACATAGGGACGGGGAGTCGCTGAGTGGGGTCACACAGACAAATGGTGACAGGTGGAGGGGGCACAGACACATGGGCACATAGGGACGGGTGGTGGTTGGGTAGAGGGGAGTGGGTGTCTGAGGGGCGGGTTGAGGTACATGTGGACAAGACGTGCAAGGATAGATAGGGGTGCAGGAACACATGGGGATGGAGTAGATGTGCCTGACTGAATGGGAAAGGCTAGGGGTCAGCCAGGGTCTGCATGGGGGAAGCTCCCTAACAATCCCTCCCCGCCCCCCATACTTTTGTTCCATACCTTTTCCCACCCATACCCTAGTTCACACCCAGGCTCCTTCCCAGCAATTTACTTCCCTCTCCCAGACTCCCACAGGCCTTTGCACTGCTTCTGAGGGGTGTGGGAAATACAGTTCTGTATTGTACTTTAAATGAATTATTACTCAGAATTCTGTATTAATATGGCTAGTAAGAAATTTATTTGTCAAAATATTCAGGAATTTTGTTGTTGTTGTTATCTATATTGTTAGAGACTTACTTGCTCACAGGTATTTCGAAATAAAATGACCAAAAATAATGGAAACCAGTGTGATTATATTGTGTTATTTTGACAAATAAAATATGCAGAATTGTGCAGAATTTTAAAATATTGTGAACAGAATTTTTAATTTTTTGGCACAGAATTCCCCCAGAAGTAACAGAGCAGCCAGCCGCAATGTGGGAGAAGCAGCCATCACAGACTGGTCTAGCTCATGACACGGCAAAGCCACTCAACGCTCTGCTCCATGCCTGAGAGCAGGCGCTTGACCAGTCTAGAGGCTCAGAACTGTTGGGAGTTGCTGGGCCTTCTCTCACCCACGTGGGGGAAAACAGCGGTCAAGACCCTGCTGCTCCACAGTCAAGAGGGGGAGGAAGCAGCGAACTACTGTTCCCCCTCCTGATTGGTGAGCATCAAACAAGTGGGTGGGAGATCATTTAGAGCCCCAGTGAGGGGATGGCGGGAGAGAAGGGAGAAAGGCTGATATTCTGGGAGAGCCAGGCCCTGTTTAGTCCTCCCTGGAGATGAAAGGAGATGGGCAGGGAGGGAGGATAAGAGGTGCATTATGCAAATACTTGCAGGGTGGGGAGGTAGCAACACCTACATTAGAGGTACCTGATGCTTCTCATTCTAACCATTCTCAATTGCTTTGCAAACTGACAAACAATTCTCCAGGCTGCCCTTTCCACGTGCATTCTCTGCCTGAGCCGCATTTATTTTGGGGGTTGGGAGGAAGAGGAGAACAATGGAGTTAGAACAAAGACAGTCTGGCTGTTTGAGAAAAAGGCTGGGGAAAGGTCAGCTGTGTTAGCAGTAAAATAATAATTCTAATGCTTGTGGTATGGGCAGCCTTAATTCTGGCACATCCTAACCTGAGTGCCTGAATTTGCAACCTTAACACTTTTGACATTATTTCTCACACAAACTTCCTCATGGATCTACCCTCATAAAGATCAGTTGATACTCCCATCCCCAAAGCTCTTACCTCTTTGGTTGTTGAGGCTGGAAGGACAAAGCCCTCCACAGAGAGGCCATGGCACTGCAGAATAAGACCAAGGGTTAGAGGTTGCAGCCCAGACAGGGCCCTGTTCATTAGCCTGGATCCCCCCCAGTGGAGTGTTTAAAACCCAGCAAACCAATAACTGCATTTTCCGTTCACCACGCAGAGTACGCAGCCTTGAGAAATGCAGTTAGCACCCAGATATGGTGGACACACACGGTAAAGTTCAGGATTTTTCTACATGGTAAGAGGACTTGAAACAACAATTGCAGTTGTAACTCACCCCCTAGCTATTTCAACTGAAGTCTGGACATGGGCACACACTGCAGTACAAGTGCCTTCATCAGTTTGGTTAAGCTGGATAAGTTCTCTCAAGAGACAGGCTTTTTACTGAAGGATGCAGCCCTTTTACTGAAAGCAAACGTCCAGCATAATGACAAAGGGGTGGATTGCAACAGTCCCTTTGCTTCCATTTACCACGTAGACAAGCCCCAAGTTTGGTGCCATATGTCTCACATCCGTGCCTAGCAGTATGACCGCACCTCTAGTTGGCAGGTTTGGTACCATGACCTACCACTCCAGACTGGCAGCTATATTTGTGCAGGAATTCCTCGCCAGCACCACCTGCACCAGGCAGTAAACCCATCTGGGCTTCTAGCTGCCGTTTACAAACAGCATAGGGGCAAATCTGGGCTGTCCTGGCTAATGCAGGGGGTCACATGTGCCCCTGCAGCCCCTGAACAAAAAAGAGAGTCACAAACTGCCTCCCTCTGCTAACATAGGGATGAAATGGGCCCTTTACATCTATGCAGCCCTGGAAACAGGATTTAGCTGCAAAGCCAGCCAACAGGTTGGGGCTCCCAGCAGTAATAAAAAGCACCTTACTTTATGGGGCCCAAACCTGTGCTCTTGTCATAGAGCTCCCAAGCAAACACTGAGAACCGGTACGGCTGGCAGCTATTGGAATAGGCCCTCAAAGGCAGGAATAGGGTAGTTGCTCAGCTGGCTAGAACGCATAACGATGAGGTTTGCGTGCTGCTGCTGGATCATCCCCATGACGTGAAAACACTGGCCCGGTGGATCCAGGTGCATGGATATGCACTCACATATACATGCATGCACACGTGGAAGAGACAGCTGAACAACGGCAACATGAGACCAGCTTACCTTCTGCAGGATTTTCCAGACCTTCTGATAGAAGCCCACCGGGACCCTGTTGAGTGCTCCGTCCAGCCGCCTTCTCCGCTGCCACTGGCCATGGCGGCCATCTCTGGAGACCTGATCTTCCAGCATTCTAGCGAAGGATCCGCCAGCAGGCAAGATGGAGCGTCCAGAACTCTGAGAACAAAAGAGAGTTACAGGAAACGCAACAGGACTAGGATGAAGCACTAGAGAGCGCACCCCCCTAGCTTGTGGAGCTCTAACTGCAGAGAAGCACTTGGCCTCTGTTTCCCCTGGGCTGTGATCTCAGCAGCTCTCAAGCTACACAAGAAGGATCAGGCCGGGCTAGTACTTGAAGGGGAGACTAAGGAACACAATTCAGAAGCGGACACTTCCTCTCCCAACCAGCATTAACCCAATGTCCTCATATGGGATAGGATATACAGAATGCTGTCTGATGAGACAAAGCCACTCATGGCCATTAGAGATCCCCTGGCAATCTCTGCCCAAATCAGGACATTAGTCCAGGGCCCTGGGGGACAATCCAGAGGGGGTTATTACATTCCACCTTTCTAGAGCCACAGAGTTGCATCTGGAGATGGAATTCTCCATTTCCACAGCTGTCCTTGCAGTTTTCAGGGTATCAAGCACCACCTTGCCTTTTGGCTCCACCATCAAGCCTGGGCTGGGGAGACTGACCAGACAGCACTACTTCCTCCTGGCCTGCTTCCTCAGGAGAGCTACATTAGGCCCGAGTGTCAGAGCCCGCCTTAAAAGAGTCTTCTCAAGTGGCTGTGTCCCTAGCTTGTGCTTAATGTGTCCTGTCCTAAATGGTTGTGTAGCTTTCCTAGCCACTGCTAACGGGCTGCTGTATTCCACTCCACAGGTGGCTGCATTCCACCCCAGGGTGAAGAGATCCCTGCCTCTAGCTAGCAAAATGCTCTGGGACCTGCGAGGACAAACACACCGCATGTGTAAACATAAGATGCACATTACCAGGGGAGATCCTGAATCCATCTCCAGAGACTGGAAGCCACAGGACTAAAGAAGAGAGAGAGAGAGAGAGAGAGAGAGAGAGACAGTCAAACCCTGATAGGGTGGAGCAGGCAGCAGAAGCATTAGCAGAAGCATGGGCAAAGCTTGGTGTCATTCATTCAGTGTCTATCTCAGGTGATTGAGGCTAGCCAGAGACTTTAGAGCCAGTTTAGGAAGTTGCACCACAGAGTTTCACATTAAACCAAAGCTGGAAGAGGGCAGGAGATTAAAGAGCCAGGTTGGTGCCTGGAGATGCTAATTAAACAGTTTAGTGTTTACAAGGTGACACACTGCACAGTGTGAAATCCAAGCAGCTGGGCTCCCCTTCCAGAATTACTGTGCCAGACTGGCTTTAGGACACAGTAGCGACAGGCTGGGCACTGTCAGCCCCTCAGTCTGGTTAGAATCTAGCAGGGAGGGGGTGGTCCTGGAGGTTTAGATCTACTCAGGCACAGAAGCTTAGAGTACCCCAACTAGAGGCCGTTTAAGGTGTGGCCTGGAGAGAGCCAGTAAGCTCATCACATCAGCACTGCAGTAGTAGCTAGCTTGTTCCAGACTGTCAGCCTGGGAGTGCGCAGGAGGCGGCAGTGGATTCAGAGGGAGCCATGTTTCTTACTGCTCTATCAGGCAGCTGGGGAGGAAGAGCAGAAGTTGACTTAGCTAGTGGGGTTATTTGACCATTTTCGGCACTGGACAGGAGTCCTGCAGTGTGATTAGGGACAGCAATACAGCTGTGCTGCATTCCACAGTGCAAGGCAGAATCTGGCTGGTGGGCACAGCATAGTTAGCTACAGGACATGCTGCCTGCTTAGCTTCACTGCAGGCTCCTGACCCAGTGTGTTCTAGTAGGTCAAACATCCGTGGTTATGCAGACAGGCCCAGTCTGTCCTATAGCATGGAATGAAGCACCATCATTTGGGTTCTGTTCTGTGTCTCCCCACCCCTTCTCCCACTGCGGGCTAGGCCTACATTGCTAAGACAGCTGGGTAAGACTAGTAGGCTTCTCTGGCACAAAGCTTTTCCCCTGGAATGGTCCTAGGAAAAGCTTTGAGAAGAAAAGCGGGTCAGAGGCCTGCTGAGTGTTCCTCAACGTTGATCCTCCAGAATTGCATACTATGGTACATCCAATTTTCCTATTCCTCTCCCAGCCCCACCAGAACCTGAGCACACTGACCTCTGGCCAGAGAACCACAGGAGTTCCCAGACTGGACTCCAGAATGGCAATGCTATTAGTCTGGGTTAGAGAGACCCAACACTGGATCCCATCTGCTCTTCACAGCTTCCCAGGCAACAAGTCACCGCCAGTCGAGAGCTCAGGGAACACAAGACACAGTCCACAATCCCACCCAAGAGCCTCTTGCTCACAGCACTGGACTGTAGCCTCTTGCTCACAGCACTGGACTGGTTAGTCCTTTCAAGTGACCCAATTGTAGCTCATGGTACCTCCAGGTGGAGAGCTGAGCCCCAAACCCTAAGCTGTCAGAGGGGAAGCCAGCTCGCTTGCTACAGTTTGACACAAGCCCGTTAGCTCATGCATGCTCAGAAGCTTTCTCGGTGCGCAAGGTTGCTGAGTAAGATAAGGCTTGAAGGGAACACTGATGGTTTCACCTTACTCTCCCTCAGAGACTGCCTACGTTTATCCAGTTGCTGAAAGATAAAAAGGAGATCACGATACAGACAGACAATGTGATTGGGGCAGCAATACAGCTGTGCTGCATTCCACAGCCCAAGGAAGAGTCTGGCTTGTGACCACAGTGCAGTTACATCTAGGACCCTTCACTCCGAGGCCTGCGTCTTTGTCTAAGGTACTTCTATGGCCCTACTCAGAACATCTCCATTGCTAACCACAGGGTACGGCTATATCCCCATTGTACACATGGGGAACTGAGTGATTTCCTCTGGCAGAGCAGGGAATGGAATCTGGGTGTCCTGTGGCTCAGTGCCCTAACCACTGGGCCATCCTTCCTCTTACAAGCCCAGCTTCACCACCAGTCCTCATGGCTTCTCCACTGACACTTAGAGCAGATTGTTGCATCAGAACAACTTGCATGTTGGCTGGTTTGATTTCTCTTAATCTAAGGCAGGGGTTCTCAAACTGGGGGTCAGGACACCTCAGTGGGTCATGAGGTTATTACATGGGGGGTCGTGAGCTGTCAGCCTCCACCCCAAACTCTGCTTTGCCTCCAGCATTTATAATGGTGTTAAATATATACAAAAGTGTTTTTAATGTATAAGGGGGGAGGGGGAGTGTCACACTCAGAGGATTGCTAGGTGAAAGCATTCACCAGTACAAAAGCCTGAGAACCCCTGATCTAAGGGTCTATCTACATGTGAAAGGCATCCAGGGGTTTGTATTGACAAGTTTATTTCAGTTTAACTTAAGTTTGTTCCCAGCCAGCTTAAGCTAAAGTGAAATCTACAAGCAGGTGTGTGGATGCACACACCAGTGCACTTAACATTGGTCCAGATTCACACCACGGGCTAATCTGGCTTTCCACACAAACAAGTCCTACAGAGTCACCGGGGAGCACGTGTTGGGTGCTGTCCCTCACCCTTTGTGGCAACCTGCTCATAGCAGGTTGCCAGGCTGCTGAGTTCAGAGTACACAGAAGACAGATGCACCACAGGTTTCACAGTGAAATATACCCTAGGACGCAGGATTCCTAGTTTTCTTTATACCTTGGATGTAATGCTGGAGCCAAGGACCCAGGGAGAGGCAGGGTTAAAGAGTAGCCCCGGAAATGTCCGTTCAGTGACTGTCACTGCAATCTCAAGGGACTCCTAAGCCTGGCTCAGCAGCCCACTAGCAAGTGTGCATGGGGAAGGTACAGGAGCGGGCCCGCAGAGAGTCAGATGGATGAGAAGAAACCCTGGGTAGTTCTCATCCCATTCAGCAGAGGGCAGTGGGGTGCACACATGCCTTGCTACAATACAGCTTCTCCACCTATGGAAGAAGTGGACAAACTATTGCCCATGTGATCCTCCTGCTCAGCCCCTGAGCTCCTGCCCCAGGAGGCAAGCCCCCACCCCCTCCCCTGCTGTTCCCCCTCCCCCACAGCCTCAGCTCACCCCGCCACCAGTGCAATGCTCTGAGTGGCGGGGCTGCAAGTTCCTGGGGCAGCGCAGCTGCAAAGGCAGGGCCTGACCCGGTGCTCTGTGCTGCGCAGTGGCGTGGCTGGCTCCAGCTGGGCAGCACAGCTGCCGGTCCTGGTGCTCTGGGCAGCACGGCTGTAGTGCTGCCAGTCACCAGTGCTCCAGGCAGCACGGTAAGGGGGCAGGGATAGCTCAGTGGTTTGAGCATTGGCCTGCTAAACCCAGGATTGTGAGTTTAATCCTTGAGGGGGCTATTTAGGGAACTAGGGTAAGAATCTGTCTGGAGATTGGTCCTACTTTGAGCAGGGGGTTGGACTAGGTGACCTCCTGAGGTCCCTTCCAACCCTGATATTCTATGATAGAGGGCAGGGGAGTTCAGGGTGGGGGTGTGGATGGGGTCAGGACAGTCAGAAGGCAGGGAACGGGGGGTTGAATGGGGGCAGGAGTCCCGGGGGCAGTCAGGAATGAGAGAAGGAGTTGGATGGGGTGGCAGGGGGCAGTCAGGGATTCCAGGGGCTTTCAGGGAACGGGGGGGTTGGATGGGGCAGGAGTTCAGCAGGGGTAAGAAGCAAGAGGGTGTTAGATGGGGCGGGGGCCATGCCGTGCCTGACTGACTGTTTGGGGAGGCACAGCCGGCCCTCCATACAATTTTGGAAACCCAATGCGGCCCTCAGGCCAAAAAGGTTTGCCTGCCCCTGACCTATGGCCTTCTGAAACACAAGCAAAATCAATATACCGATAAAATGCCCACAGCCCATCCCACAGGTATCCCCAATCAGTGTCCTCCAGCAGGCTCACACATAGCCCAACCCCGACCCCATCAACATCCCAGCCTCTCCCCAAACTCACTCTTCCACCCACCAACACACACCTGTTTGATCTCACTCTTTAGCTTCACTATCCCAGCTCGCTCTGTTTTAGTCGCTCCGACGGCACCAACCTCGCGGATGGAAATAGCAGGGGTTAGGGCTGAATCAACAGAACGCACTGCAAGAGAGGAGAGGGTCAGAATTCACTGCCAGGGCTCCGAGGACACAGACTCATCAACAGTCAGGGCACCTCGTGCTCCCAAGCCCTTCTTATAGCACCTTCTGTGAGCAGGACCCGAGGTGCCCCTGCTTTAACCTTCTTAGAAGCTCCCAACTACAGAAACTACTGCCACAGAAGGAGGAGTTTCTTTTATCACCAGAGGCTGTCCTGTCATCCCTGACTGATAGCCGCTCCACGCACGGGTAGGGCCTGTTTCACCACCAGAGGAGGGGTAGTTATTTTAATACTGAATTTTGGACTGGGCTCATACACACACGCCTGTATGTGTTTAGGCAGCCTGAACTGCAGTGGATCATGAGGATGAATGACCAGGGTGTCTCAAGATGCCACCAGCCACAGCACTGGTGTGTGAAGGACATTGCAGCCCAGAGTAAATAATGGGAAGATGCAGTGCCTGAGACAGAGAAATGGACACCTTTGAGTTGCTGGAAATGAGACTAAGGCCAGACCAGAGAGTGGTTATGGTTGTCATAAACAGATAAGTAAGAGTTAATAGAACAAAAGTGCTTCATATCTCTTTTGCCTAGGAAGGGTTAACAAGAACAGTGAGCCTGGCTGTCACCTGACCAGAGGACCAATCAGAGGACAGAATACTTTCAAATCTTGAGGGAGAGAAGTTTGTGTGTGTGCTGTTAGTTTTTGGTTGTTGTTCACTCTGGGGGCTCAGAGGGACTAGATGTGCAACCAGGTTTCTCTCCAATCTCTCCGATACAGGCTCTTATAAATTCAGAATAGTACGTACTAGGTAGATAAAGCGAGTTAGGCTTATGGTTGTTTTCTTTATTTGCAAATGTGTATTTGGCTGGGAGGAGTTCAAATTTATATTTTGCTGAAAGGATTTTAATTTGTACTTGAATACTTAGGCTGGGAGGGTATTCCCAGTGTCTATAGCTGAAAGACCCTGTACCTATTCCATTTTAAATTTACAAAAGATAATTTTTTCTGTTTTTCTCTCTTTAATTAAAAGTTTCTTGTTTAAGAATCTGATTGTTTTTTTATTCTGGTGTGAGACCCCAGGGGACGGGGTCTGGTTTCACCAGGGAATTGGTGGGGAGAAAGGAGGGAAGGGGGAGAGAAAGGTTAATTTCTCTCTATGTTAGGATTACTGTCTCTCTCAGGGAGAATCTGGGAGGGGAAGAGAGAAGGAGGGAGGAAGGTGCATTTTCCTCTCTGTTTTAAGATTCAAGGAGTTTGAATCACAGTGATCTTCCAGGGTCACCCAGGGAGGGGAAGCCTGGGAGAGGCAACGGTGAGGGAAAGGGTTTACTTTCCTTGTGTTAAGATCCAGAGGGTCTGGGTCTTGGGGGTCCCCGGGCAAGGTTTTGGGGGAACCAGAGTGTACCAGGCACTGGAATTCCTGGTTGGTGGCAGCGCTACAGGTTCTAAGCTGGTAATTGAGCTTACAGGAATTCATGCTGGTACCTCATCTGTTGGACGCTAAGGTTCAGAGTGGGGAATTATACCATGACAATGGTGCAGTTTCATCTCTAACCATTTTAGAGGCAGCCACTTCAAGATTTCAGCTTAAATCAGACAGACTCACCGCTCTTCTCCACTCCGAACTCCTTGCCAGAGAGGATGTGGTGTAGAAGACTCTTCATATCTGAAGGACTGAGGTTCATCAAGCTCTCGGTGGCTTCTTCAGCTAGAGATCAGAGATTAATTGGAAGAGAGACTGCCAACAAGGTCACCTCCTTTCCCTCCCAGGTTACAATCTACATCATTAGTGGAGAAGGGAGGATTCTTAGAGGAAGTTCTAGTATGGGAAGTTCCTGGCTCGAGGGGCACAAGTGAATCTAGGTATTTCCATACATTAGTTGCACACCAGGATTTATTAATCAAGCATTCGAGATCTCATCCTGCTCTGCCTCCCCAGAAGAGAACAGATATGGCTAAGTGATACTGTCAGCCTGATATCCAGTCGATTACAGACACAGGAGGGAAGAATGGTGCAGGTGCTATACTTCCCTCACAGCCCCTGGCCAAATTAAATCACTCCACTCCATCCACCCTCTCCCCCAATAACTGTGCAAAAAATCCACAAAACCATCCAGGAAACAGGGAAACTGACTATGCTGTGAAATGTGCACATGCTTAGAGAAACCTGTTCTTTTGGGATCAGTCTATCCAAGGTACTTATGTGGCCCCCATTACCTTTGAGCACCTCACAATTTTTATTGTATTTTCCTCACGACAAACCTGTGAAGTAGAGTATTTTCCCCATTCTACAGATGGGGAACTGAGACGCAGAAAGACTAATAGCATGTCTACACTACCGGGACTATAGCAGCATAGCTATGGCACCATAGCTATGTCGGCATAAACCCATAGCGTAGACGTAACCTACATAAGGGAAGGGTTTTTCCATGACTGTGGGACCACCACCTCCCCAAGTCGCTAGGTGGATGGAAGCATTCTTCTGTTGACCTAGCTGTGTCTCTGCTGGAGGTTAGGTTGGCATAGGTATGGAGTTCAGGGGGTTGGATTTTTTCACACCTCTGAATGATGTAGCTTTGTTAACCTAAAATTTAAGTGCAGACCTGGCCTAAGTGACTTGCCCAGGGTTACACAGAGTCTGTGGCACAGCAGGAATTGAACCCGGTTCTCTGAAGTTCCAAGCTACTGGCCTATGCTCTGGGCCAGTGGTACATGTACCTCTGGGGGTATGCAGAGTTCTTCCATGGGCTACATAAACTCATCTAGAGATTTGCCTAGTTTTACAACAGGTTACATAAAAAGCATTAGCGAAGTCAGTATAAACTAACATTTCATACAGACAATGACTTGTTTATACTGCTCTATATACTGTACGCTGAAATATAAGTACAAGATTTATATTCCAATTGACTGATTTTATAATTACATGGTAAAAAATGAGAACTTCAGAATTTTTTCAGTAACAGTGAGCTGTGACACTTGTATTTTTATGTTCGATTTTGTAAGCAAGTTAATTTTAAGTGAGGTGAAACTGGGGGTTACGCAAGACAAATCAGACTTCTGAAGGGGGTACAGTAGTCTGGAAAGGTTGAGAGCCACTGCTCTGTATCATCTCTCCACTCTGGTCTTAGATATTTCCTTGTTACACTTGCAGGGCCAATAGTTTCCCAATCCAAGTGTAACTTAGGCTGACTGTGTCCCTTCAAAGTGAGGAGCAGTTTGACACCACCCCAAAAAAATCAAACAAAGCTGTTCACACCCCAATCTCTCTCAGGATCCCAACAAGCTAGCCGAGTGCACAGTGAGGATTCGGACCTGTTTGAGCAGGTAGCCAAGTTTTCAAACAGAAAAGAAAACCCAAACGTAACGAAATGGCTGAGCTGGTGAGCAGGGACTTGCTATATTTTTAGTACTATCAAGCACTTAGTGAGCAGGGCCGGTTCTACCATTTTTGCCACCCAAGGCATGTGCTTCCTCCACTGGAGCCAGCCCTGTTAGTGAGTCTACTAGCTAGGCATCTCCCTTCAACATTTTCCCCAGTGGTTTTATTTTATTGGCCCCAACTACACAGCAAGTTTGACTGTATAACCCAGTAATGTGATTATACCAGTGATTCTCAACTGGAGCCCACGGCCTTTAGCACACAGCTGAACTAATTGGGCCATGGGCTCCAGTTGAGAACTACCGGTAGAACCACATTACTCAGACACAAGGTGCCCACATACATGTGCCCATGGAGATTCCCCTAGATATTCCAGAGGTCTTGCAATGAAAGCTTGAGGGACAGTTTCTTATCACAGTCCTTTCCTACCCAGGGAAGGTTTGGCTGGTGTGAGACACTGGGCTGGACACCTCACCCACCTTGTTCATTTCAGAAAAAAGGCAGCCACTCTGCTATTTGCCCAGTTGTGAGGCAACATGCAACAAAGCCTGGGCGTTCCATATACCATGGGCCCCCAGTCAGCACTTGCAGGCTAGGACTTAAGAGGGATGCTCCCACCCTTTGTCTGTCTTGACTATTTGGACACCGGACTCGGGCTGGGTACCTGAGCAGTGCAGGGAGTGTGCCAGCTCCGTTGCCATCACCTGGATGATGAGCCCAATACGAAGGCGGAACATCTCAGCGAAGAGGGTGGGCTGGGTACGCATGTACATGGCCAGGTAGACCATGATTTCCTGAACGGGAAAAGCAAGGAGACAGGTCACAAGGCAGCCGCCCAGTGGGACAGGCGCATCCTCTGGCCTGTGAGGGCATGGACAGGCTGCCTGAAAACTGGCTGGACTCAGCCCTGTCACCTGAGTCAGGATCGAGATGCTCATGTTCTTCTCACTGGCTTCGTCAATCAGGCGGGTGAGCTCCTCATACGGGACAGGGCTGAGGAGACAATGGGAATAGAGGGGAGATCCCAGTACACACAGACACAGGGCAGATATGATCTACAGCCCCTCAATGCAGGGCTAATGCCCCTTCGTCTGACTTTAGACAGCCCCCACATATTGCCCCACCTGCTTTGAGGTCACTATGTACAGCACAATGTGCACAACTAGTGAGGTTCAGGGGAGAGGGAGCTCATACAGATCCAGCCTGGGAGAGCAGTGGCCTCTTTCCTATGGGCAGGCAGAGGCGGAGCCTCAGAGGTGGGCGGAGCCTGGCAGCACTCATCTTCTGTTATGTTCCCCCTCCCCACCCCTGCAAAGTTGACCCCTGGATCAGGCTGACTAATGCAATGGTTTCTGCCCCTTTGGTACACTGAAGCAAAAGGCGCTGAACTCACGCAGAGATCGTCTTCTCCCGAGGCTCTGGAGGCAGCCCCACTGTCAAGTGCTTCTGATGAGACAAGAGGTCAGTGCAGGCCTAGACAGAGATATCACCACACACTTGGTTATGGATACTTAACAGCCACAGACCCACAGTGACCTTACAAGTGCACTCCCTCCCGCCCAGCGAGAGCTTCACGCACACCTCTAAGACACACAGTGTGGCTTTTGGACTATTTTCTAAAGTTCCATCTCCACTGCAGGGATTGTACTGGGCTCAGCTTGGTGTGAGATCCTCTGCCCCCAGACCAGGATTTTCTGCACAGTCTGCAAATCCAAACCACGATGGGCAAGGCTTTAAGCAGGGCCAAGCGCTCCCCATTTCAGCTGTCAGAGCCATGGACATTCAGGCCACATACTTTTAAGTGAGCACATAAATCAGTATGCCCCTGTGGCGTCTCAAAAATTTAAATGACCTTCATACTTTCCATAAAGTGGGAAAACAGCAACAAAGAGTCTGGCATTTCAGAGGCCACCTCTCAGATGGAAAGGTCTCTTACAAATAAGTTGTTTCTCAGAGGTAGTTGTGAAGTCACGCATTGATTTGCCCATTTGTTGCCTTGTCCCACCAGCCAGGCCAGGGATCAGAGCAAGGCCCCTGTGCCCAGTCCTCACCTCATCGAGAGCTTCCACCTTCTTTTTCAAGATCCCGGAGATGTAGCGGATCAGGGCCCACTGTTGGGTAGCCCCCACGTTGACATATAGCTCAGTGAGGAGGTCCTTGACTGTAGCACCAGGTTGGCCATCAATCTCCGTGTCCCAGTCAAGCCCCCTGTGTTCAAGGAGATGCCAGGTCACAGCAAAGACTATGTAAGCAAGATTATTTACCCAGCCGCCACAAACTCTACAGCAGCACCATTACAGAGTAACACATGACTGTTCAGAACGAACACTATGATAACATTCCAACTCCAAACTATTTACTCTGAGCTAGTAAATAGTATGCTCAGCAATGCACAGGGCTGAGGCAATGCAATGGAACTATCTGTTTGGAAGTACCAGCTCTTGAGAACTGTACCCAACTAATCCTTTTAGAGACAGCAAATTCTGAATCTCTTATTACATGCGCAGTAACCAGCACAAGGCCCAGATCTCATTAGAGGTGCTAACACAAAAGCACTGGACCAGGTGACCTAGGGAGGTTGTGGGACCCCTGTCATTGGAGGTTTCTAAGAACAGGTTTGACAAACCCCTTCAGGGATGGTCTAGGTTTATGTGGTCCTGCCTCGGTGCACGGCGCTGGACTAGATGACCTCTCAAGGTCCCTGTCAGCCCTACATTGCTATGATAATTTATCAAAGTGGCTAAAAGGCAAATCCATGCTAAGGGCATTTTTTTCAAACACTCACACCAGTCTCCCATCTGGCAAACATTTCCCAACCTAGTTATAAAGGCTGAAACACAGGGAGCTAGCCACCTTGCTTCTCCTGAGTGGGCTTCTCATTGGGGATGGTAACACTATGATCAGGAAGATAAAGCCAGGGGCAAAGCAATATAAAGGGCTTCCTGGGTAATGCAGGCTGGGGGCTCCTACTTGATGGTGTGGAGCATGTAAAGAAGGTCAGCCTGCTCCTGTAGGGTGGGGCACTCTCGCAGCTGATCCACCAGGGCCTTGCAGTCCACATTTCCAGCCTTGTCTTGAGGGAGGTTTACCATGGTGTGGAGTGAGCAAATCTGGAGGAGGAGAAGTCACTTAGGTTCTATGTTAGAGCTCTAGCTGGTGTCCCAACCCCTGCTCTAGAATCCCAGAGCACCCCACTTGGGGCAGATGACTTGGCCTTGGCTCTGCTCTTCCCTGGTTAATGCTGTCTCCAAAAACTGACCAGAGCCATGACACCAGCTCAGGTCTTGGCCATCTCCACTAAGCGTGACCCACCCCGCTGCTAGGGGCTGGGACAGCATTCTGCTGCAAGGACCCCAGCTCGGGGCTGGCTTATGAGCCAGGATGCTCTGCTAATAACTCCCCATCCAACCTATCCTCCTCTCTGTTGTATGCAGATTCCTGCCCCACACCCGCTCCACCTCCCCTTCACGTTACATGCCAGAGCAGCAGCACTTCCCTTCTTCCCCAGCAGGCCCTGCTCTTTCAAGGTTAGGGCTTCTACCCACTTGCTTGTCTGCTACAGTTTGCTCGCTTCCCGCTCTTGAGTTTCCTGCAGCCAGTGGGTCACAGGGCTGTGAAGAGCAGCTGGCTAACAGAACTATCCATGTCTCCAGCTGTTCCCAGGTGACACCCAGATCACATCCCCCCCATGGATTCTGCTGCTCCACCCCAGGGCAGCAGTATGTTTATGTCCCACCTGGCACACTGGATACAGTTAGGAGCCAGGCAGCTGACTCTCAAGCCAGAATGTGTTCAGCACCCCAAGTACCCACCCTACTCCCAGCTCAGGGTCACCTGGCTGTCCTGTTCAGGTGTGTGGGTGGAGCCCAGCAAGTGCACTGAAGGCTGGGAGGCCTGGAACAGCTTGGACGGGATGTACATGTTGACATCTGCAAGAAACCAACATTTGTCCTCGAAGGCTTTAGACTTCAGCACATTGCAATTTATCTAGAACAGTGTCTGGGGCCCTATCCTGCTCAGGAGAGTTTAAAATCCTTGTGAACTCATAGCCTCCAGTCAGTGCTGCTGCCTACTGTGCTTAAGGGACAAGCAGTCCTCTGGCCCCACCACAGGTGAATAGGACGGGGAGGGAAATTGATGGCTATTTAATAGCCCCTAATCTCTCAGGAATTTGTGTAGAGGCCGCAAGGCATCAGAACCCTAACTGACTAGCGCTTATACTTAGGCGCATATACTGCAGCCAAGATTAATTACATGGGTCTTCAAGTACTGCAGGATTTTATACACTAGTTAATTGCTTGATTAATCCAGCACAAGAGAACTACTTAATTTCACACACACTGGAAGCCTAGAGGGGATAGAGCAGAGAGGGCAGTGCTCTGCAGCCTTCCCTATAAGTAGCTCTTTGAAAGCCTGATGAGAGAGGGTCTTCCTGGGGCAGCTTTAACAAGGGGCTAGATCAGCAGAAGAGGGCAGGAGAAGAATGGCAGCTGGGGCACACTGGCTATGACACAGGGAGGTGTTACTCTGTGGGTTTTATTAACAGCTGTGCAGCCCTAGAATCAGGAACTCTAAGCCTGACTCTGACACCGACCTCTCTGCAGTCTTGAAGAAGTCACTTAACCGCTTGGCTTCCCCATCTGTAAAATGAGGGTAATACTTACCCACCTTACCTTTATGGGTTAATTTCTGTAGAGCACTAATAACGCTCTAGAGGCAGATTAGCTTTACCTGCTCACTGTAGTGTCACCAGCCTTGAGAAAGGAAGTGCAAATGAGCTCATCAGGACAGTCACGTTTCTTTCTAGATTTTTAACCCATTGTATTTAACAGTGAACACTGAACCTGGACAATGCCCAACGCCTCGCACACAGCACAGTTATTCTTTGGCCAGTTGCAACACTTGGGTTAACTCAAGAGCAGAGAGTCATGGCACTGCATGACTTGTAACCGCATTTTACTTTTCTCAGTGGTTACAGACCAACAGGATTCCAACAGTTAAACTGCTGCAGCAGCATCTTGGCAGCATGCTCTAGATCAGGGGTTCTCAAACTTCACTGCACCATGACCTCCTTCTGACAACAAAAATTACTACACGACCCAGGAGGGAGGACCAAAGTCTGAGCCCACCCGAGCCCCACCACCCTGGTTGGGGAGGCGGAACAAAGGAGAAGCCGCCCAAGAGCTTCAGCCCCAGACAGGGGGCCTGTAACCAGAGCCACCCCAGGATGAAGCCCTTGGGCTTCGGCCCCAGGCAGTGGTGCTTGGGCTTCGGCCCTAGGCCCCAGAAAGTTTAAGCCAGCCCTGGTAACCCCATTAAAATGGGGTCCCAACCCCCAGTTTGAGAACCACTGCTCTAGATGGTGCTCATGGACCAGTCCTCACCTGTTTATTCAGGACCCTCCTGCCATTCAGCCATATGGGAAGGGCACAGTGGCCCTAACTTCAGCTAGGATAAACTGATTTTTTGGTTGCCATGCCTAAAACATCTGAAAAATCTCTCTATATACAGGTATATATGTTTCAGGTCATACAAAATGTTTAATTTGACCTGCAACAAAAAATGTCCTTGTTTTTCCATTTTGTTTTCAGGAATTTTCCTTGTTTAAACAAAAAAAAACTAGCAAAATTTCTAAACAAAAGTTTAAACAAAAAAAAGGAAGTTTTCATTCCTTTTGTTTGAAAGTAGTCGCCAAATTCCACCCCAATTTGTGAGTAGTTTTGGTTGAGCCAAAACTGCATCTTGTGGCAAATAAATGATGCAGCCAAAGATTTTTGCCCAGCTCTATTTGTGGCACCTGGTTGCAACCCACAGACCGAGAACCCACATCAGACTTTACCTGCCCACCTAGGTATGTGGTCAGTGGACCCATCTCCATTACAGATTTCAATCCCATTGTAAACACAACCTGTCTTCTCTGTCTAGGCTAGATCCAACCAACATTATAACCATGCTATCAAAACAGCAACAGCCCTGACCTTTGCAGGGCCGGCACACAACTTGGCAACAGAGTTACACATAATTTGGTCCCAGTGTCTTTGCAAATGAGATGCATTTAGGAAGCAGCAATTTGTAAGGGTTCTGACAGACTTCAGAAGGCTGCTGCCAACTTCTCCTTTCTTATAGCAGACAGGCAGAGTTGGCATCTATACAAGATGTTTTTGTACCCGCTTTTTAGCAATGGTGCATCTGCAAATATGTAAATACTAGCATCAGCTGAGGCCCACATGCATGAGCATGTACATCAGTGCTAGTGGCAATGCAGCCACGTGGATGCTGAAAAAGGGATACAATATTTCCTTACAGCAGACAAGCTCTTTGAGCGAACTCTGTTCTAGGCAAAGCCAGGCAGGGTGTCAATAGGTGAACAGGTCCAGTCTACACAGACAAGAGGCAGTTGGTGGAGAGAGGGGGATGCTTCCAACATGGTAAAATCTGTAGCATAGGCAGGGCTTCTAGTTTGGTCAGTCTAGACTGGCACACAGTGCTGCAACCACAGTAGCAACTAGAACTCCGGTACCCATCAGCCTTGCTGCGTCGTGACATGGCTGTCACTAAGCACTTCGCATCCCAGCCTGGGCAGCACAACTCTGGCAGTGACAGACAAATAGCGGGACAACAGACAAATGGGAAGGAAGTGACTGGAGTATGGAATGTAAAGGGGATGAGGCATCCAGTGAAACAGCTTCCTCTCTCAGCAGCGGAAATATTATGTTTTAGGTGTGTCTGTGGGTGTGTTTGGGGGGGAGGAAAACAACAACCCCACTCAGAGAACGGGGGAAAAGCCCCAACCACCTCACCTCTAAGGCAGTACCTAAGAAACACCTTATGAACCTGATCGGTGACCACACCCGAGACAGACAGGAGAACCCCTGCATCTGACCTACCCTGTGCCAGTCACGGAGGAACTTGAAACCAGGACAGAGAGAAGGGAAAGGGCACTGGGGGGCTGGCTCTGCTCCTGGCCCCACACAGATTTAAATAAGGCTCTATCTACACTGGGGGAAATATAGATAGAGCCCCAATTCCAGGCATTAGGGACCAGCCACAAGTGTGGACCCCCCAATGCAGACAGGCAAACTGCTGTTTACACCAGTTCAGTGCACCCCTGCTTCAAGCTAGATTAAGCTGCACTGGGGTACAATGGTCTGCACCACCCCTGGCTGCAATAGTAGCAAACCTCTAGGGAACCCAAGGCTCAGATGCTGCATGCTCATCGGGGGCAGTTGGCAGAGGATGCTGCAGAGCTCTAGGCCTAAGGAGGCTTTACCTGCTCAAAGGAGGTTAGGTCAGTGCAGAGGCAGGTGTGGGGCTAAGATGCCATCTCCCAATACAAGCAAGAGGGCAAGGATCAACACCAGGACACAGTGTGAGGAATATGCTCCATTAAGGACATTTCTATGCATGATTTCAG
Organism: Gopherus flavomarginatus; assembly: GCF_025201925.1. Classification (NCBI taxonomy): domain Eukaryota; kingdom Metazoa; phylum Chordata; order Testudines; family Testudinidae; genus Gopherus; species Gopherus flavomarginatus. The sequence goes on from NC_066624.1 coordinate 54,636,610, forward strand.
TGGCTAGCACAGCTCTGCCATGCTGTTTGTATGCTGGTGTCATCCATGCACTACCCCTGCACTTCTGCAGCATGAGAACTCCAGAATGTGCCATAGGAGTGCTGCCATTTCAGGGTGAGAACTTTCTGAACAAGTCAGAAAGTGGTAAAGAGACCTTTGTCTCCCCATGTGAAATTTGGGTTTGCCCTAGCCGAGGCAGGATTGCTCCTTATGGCCTGTTCACAAGTGTCTGATGCAGGCACTGTTCACTCTGCCACAGGAGGCACCGGGCTGCAAACATCCTTCCTGTCTCAGCCATACATAACAACCAGCCCTGTAACGCTAACAGACTAACGGACAGAGAAAGTCACCGCTACAGTAGAACTCAAAGCTCAGGTACCGTGCTCCACGCTCACCTGGACAGTGTTGCTTTGGCTGTTCAGGCTCCTCCAGTGTACACATCTTTAACTAGCTCACAGCTTCAGCCCTATGACTTACACAGACACAGATATGGTAAAGGTCGGCCCAATGCCCTGGGCTTTACCCGGCTTCCCAAGAAGCAAATAGCTTCCCAGCTAAATTAAACTACGCTACATCAATGGGCCTGCATGACAGAAACCAGGCTGCAAAACCTGGCGATGGAAGGGGCCAATGGAACACGGGGGAAGGATTGGAAAATGCAGCTGTCCCATTTCTAACTTTGAATCCATCCTGCCTACTCACCCCCACTCCCCATTACATTTCCTCTTCCCTGTTGCTCAGTGCCCTTTGCTCACCCTGAGTCCTAGAGCTCCTTTGCCACCTCCCCCGCCCGTGCTTCTGTCAGACACTAACACTTGGTGAATAGATATTATGAGCTACGGAAATGCCAACAGCCATATCTGCTGTGAGACAGGGGAGCAGTCACTTCCGCCTCTAATCTGGGGAGAATAATAAGGAAGGGTAAGTATTCTGACCAAGGCCACAGAAGAAGTCAGTGTCAGAGTCAGGACTGGAAGGCAGCTATCCACTGGCAGCCAGCACACATCTGAGCTACCCCTCCTCGTGGAGAGAGGTCAGTGACTGCTTAGCAGAGAAGCCAGGGCCAGCACTACCACCTCAGCTACTTCACCCCTCTCACCACCCATTGCGGGTCTTGTTGTTCCCTCCATAATCAATGAGGCTGTGAAGCATGCAGCCATTGGCCCAGGGAAAGCTCTGGGGGCCTGAGAAGGGAGCCCCAGGGAGAGTTTCACATCTTCACAGCTGTGCTGTAATACAGGCTTGGCTAGAATCTTCACTTCCAGGGACACCAGGGATGAAAGAAAGATTCACCGTGGCACTGACCCTCTCTAAGGGCTGACTCTCCCATGGCCTGCCATGCCACACTGCTCCTCAATATACCTCGTGCCTGAAATGCCACCCCTGCTGCTCCAGAGGCTGCCAGTCGTGCCAACCTGCCCCAGAGCAAGGGGTGGGAATACCTCCATTGGTGGTGGAAGCCCCCGACCTCCCAGTGAGTCACCTGGGGCCTACAGCTCAACTCTGTAGAGAGGAAGAGTCCATGCACGACCCCAGCCACATGGCTGCTCCCCAGGGGCAGCACCTGGTGTGTTACTCACTTTGTACGTGCAGCTCTTTGGCCTGGGACACCAGGGACATGAGGTCACGAGTGGTGTGCACTGCGGCTCGGAAGCGATGCAGCCCTCCTTTCTGGGCAGCCTTGGGAGCTGTGTGCTCCAAAAGGTGATCTAAATACTGAGCCACTTCATCACAAACGTCAGCTGGAAGAGCAGGCAGAAGAGAGGGGTTTAGTTACTTTATGCCTAGGCTCCCCTGGGTTTTCCTTGCTTTAGGGAGAACTCCATGTTACCAGCACACTGGAGGCAACAGGAGAAGGCGCAGTCTCCCTACACGATGCAGCAACAGCATGCCTGACTCACTCACTAGGCAGACACAGGTACAGCACCAACAGCAGCCTCAGAGAGCAGTTCCTGCATTGGACATGGTTCCAAGTCCCTCCTCTCCACACCTTGCAATGCCTGCCATCAATCCAGTCCTCAGAAACCCAGCATCCAACTCCAGCAGTGCTATCTGTCCCTTCGGTCCTGCTGCTGTTCTCCTTTCTGATGCAGGGTGGGACAGTCAGCTGCAGCACACACATACCAAAGTGAAATCCCTCAACTAAATCAGTCTGGGCTTCGCCAGCCCCCTCCCCTGGCTGCATGTGATCCCAGTGAGAACCCAAAGGAAGCCCAGCTTATCCATCATCCAGGAAATGAGGTAGAGCCTTTCACTGGGTTAGCCCAAGTATTTCAGGCGCATATTTTTATGCTGTTTCTAAAAGCAAGATCAGTATCCATTTAAAAGACAACACCACATTAAATCAATTCAGCACATCTCAAGCATCCAGCACAATTCAACCCTAACTGCCCCAGGGAACAGCCAATAAAGAGTTACTGAGATCACAGTGGGCTTAAGTACAGTCATGACCATGCTCCTTGGTTCCACCTCATACACTTCTCCGGCCTGGCTCTTGGTGAACAGAGCACTGCATTCATTAGGCTCCTGCCAGGTTTCACCAATATCATTCATATCTCTTTTCCTTTATATTAAAAGATATGAGCTCAAACCCTGCAAGACTCCCACAAAGCAAGTCAGCTGGGCCCTGTGGCCCCCGGCCTTGACGTTTCCCATTGGTTTGATACATCCTCTTGTTACTACTTCTCTGCACCCAGACTGAGTTCTTCTGAGCAGGGACTGTCTCTTCCTAGTTGTGCAAGACTCAGCACAGCAGGGCCCTGATGGGACACAAAATGCTATTTCTAATTATGAATAAACTATTCCTAATACATAATCAAGAACCATTAGACAAAGTTTGCCTCCAAGCCATCACAGGTGAGAATGGAAACCCCCTTCTCTTCATCCACCTCTTTTCTATCCCACTAGCCCTCCCACCTGGAGTCAAAACCCAAATAGCCCTGGCACCTGCTGGACCCATTATCTCCTCGCTGCCTGCCCACAGCCCAGGATTAAAGTAACCAAGATATCAGACAAGTCTGGTGTGGGGTGGAAAGGGCTTATATGCAATTAGACTCCTGGCCTGTCCTATGCCTTCTATCATGGCTAGCTGAATACCTCCCCCACTCTGGCATTACCACCACATTGTTAACAGAATCAGTATCGCAGCAAAGCCTTATTGCATTGCACAGTGGCCCAAGAGGCTGCAACACAAAGACAACTTGTGCATTGCCTCACATGGAAGCACTTTGCTGACAGGGCTCTCTCAAGAGTGCACCTCAGATGTTTTCGACACACTCAAGCCACAGTGAAGCAAGCCTGTAGTGTGATTTATACCACTTGCCTACAAAGTCACATGCATGCAGCCGTGCTCGCGCTCTCGCTCTCTCTCTCTCTCTCTCTCTCTCTCTGCGGCAGCAACTGAACATCCTTGGATGGCAGGGTCTGGGTCTTTGCAGATGAGGAGTGACAGATTGCTAGCCCATGCAGTATCGAAGTCAATTAGCCATGCAACATGGAGAACACCATACAGATTTCCGGTACAGTGCACATGCATGAACTGCAGCACTCTGCCTTCTGCAGGAGAACATTTATAGTATAACATAATATAGGTGGATTCTTTGTAAATGCAATGCCGTCAGGATGAAGACCATGACGGTTTCATGCAAAGGTCATGCTGGAACACCCTTGCTTCAACTGTGCATGAGCATGGCCATACAGCTTTCATGTGAACACTTACTCTAGAGCATATACACCTTCATTCGATTTCCTGTACAAACAGTCAAGCCAGTGTTGGGGTCTGGGCATCCATACAGGCAGAGGTATTTCAGCATCTGCCCCATGTTCAGGTCTGAATGGGGCACTTCCCTAGCACCCTGCCTAGCAGGCATCTGGATGGGCTTTCAGACAGGGGCTCTTTGCAATAGTCATAAGCAGAGCCGCCACTCAAAGATACAGTGCAGGGGATTTTTAATCATCTTATGTGGGGCTATGAGATGCTGCAGAAAACATCTGGACTGTAGCCTTGATATCTGGGAAGCTTCAGGAACACTCATCTTTTCTGCTGCCTGAAGGAGGTTCCAGTTAAAAGAGCACATTTGGCCAGAGCAGAGGCTACAACTTAGCCCTACAGCTGCTGCATACAGGCACAGACACAGACACAGACACCTTGCCTATAAGATGCAGGCATCATAGCAAAAGGAAATCTAGATTAGCAGCATGTGCGCCAAAAAGAGGCAAAAAAAGAACTTACAAGGAAAACCTTATGCCAAGTCCAGAGCAGGGATACCAGCTATCTGGGAGTGAGGGTAGATATGCAATAGCAAGCTGATTACAGGCAGTTAATGTCTAAATGGATTAGGGGATAAGTCAAGAGAATAGAGGAGAGTTAAGGAAAGGGATTGGGACAGACACTTGGTTATGAGAGATCTTTGCAAACAAGAGATCGAAGACAACATCACGAGAGAGGAAACAACCAACCTCAGCCAGCTATAGTGGCCCAACCTGGGACGATACCCTTTGCCTTTAGGGCCGGGGTGGTTTTTGTAACAGGGCAACAGATTGCTCTCACCTGGCTCCATATCAGGACATACAGCCCAAGAGACAAGAGCCTTGACTCAGCAAAAGTACTTAAGACCTAAAGTCTTACAAATTTTCCCATAAAACTGACACCTTGGACTCCAAATGGAGCTAGAAAACATTCACTTTCATCAGTTCTTAAAGCCTTCCTTCCAGACTATTTAATGTAGCTAACTGGATGCAGACATATACCATCTCTTCCTAAAGATATCCCAGGATTTTAAACAGGTCCTTTGTAGGTTCTTTGCAATTCAGATCCTATGTGCAACATCACCCTCTGTATTTTCCCGGCACTGGGCCTAAAGCAGAAAGTCAAATTCCTTAGCTTCCAATCAGAACTTCCTCCCCTTGTTCTTGGCTTTTGCCTGTCACACCCACAAAAGCAGAGACTCAATGTCCAGGCCAGTGATCCACCCAGCCCTCAATCCTCCTAATGCTACAGTCATGTTAGAGATACATAGTTAATTGGTGGGGGGGGTCAAGGGAGAACAAAACCAAGGTGGAAATCCAAGTACACTAAAGTTACTGAGGCTCCCTGCTGACAGCCTCAGAGTTAATTGGTTTATTGATAAGCATAGCACTCCTGAGCACAGCCTATTCCAGCACACCAAGGTCACCAACCTCTTCCTCCTTACCATCATCCGCTAATTGAAAGCCATGCAGCCACTCCTCGGGATTGAGCTCACTGTAGCTGTCAATGCTGAGCCCGTAATCATCAGCATAGAGCTTACCCTCTGGCCCGGGATCCATGAAGCTGAGATGCGTGCAACACGAAGTTGTCAGGAACTCAGACAACTTACCCGTTTGGGTCCTGGGCGAGACAGAGAGGAGAGGTCAGATCAGAAGTGCCATGGGCTTGTTCTGCTAGCTCTGCATCAGGCTGAGGACCCAATGGGGCCAATGGAACTGTAGCATACTGGCTAGCATGGTGTCCACATGCACTGCCCACTACTGGCTGGAACGTCAGACTGCTCAGCGAGCCCTAGACCGCTACAGCCCTCAATGGGGATATTGTCCAATACTGTGACCATCATCAAGTGTGATTTGACCTTAGATCTCTTAAGAGACAAACCTTTAATGGCTTTAACCTTTATCAGGCGCGACCTCTGCAGGCCTGGAGAAGCAATAAATGAAAACCCATCCAGTACTGCATATTTCTTTTGCACCTGACAGTGATCAAGCTAAGCAAGAGGGATGCAAACAAAGCATAGGGAGCCATGCTTTCTTCGGCTTAGAAATTTAGGGGTGGGAGAGGGAGAGTCAGAAGAAAGGCCACTGGAGAAAGATATCCACAGCCACCAAAGCAGAATGGGACAGATTGATTGACAGAGTTATTGAGAGGTCAGAACACTACATAAAAACAGATGCCGAGTTAGCTGGAAAGAGGAAGAGGCTCTAAGAATGTGAATGTCTCTTTAAACCTCTATTACAGAACACACTGCTGAGGCAGCATTTGTACCACAGCCACCCCCTCCAGCTAGGAATTGGAACTTCAGAAAGAGGGAGGAATGCCTAAGGGTCTACCTGAAATCACCTTGCAAATAAACATGAACCAGGTAACATAATGCCTCTTGGTGGGTTGTTGGCAGTAGGGGTGAAACTTCGGACCTCTGGACCTAGATGTACAGCCCTCTCCTGCCTGAGCTAAGACCCAGCTCTGGTAGCTCAACGACTATAGTAGACTTATATACCTCTTTGATCCAGCCACTAGAGGAGGACAAAGCACCCAGACATGGCCAAAACTGGACTATGGGACCAGACATGGGGTGGGAACAGAGGGCAGGTCCCGTAGGTCACTCAGGGACCAAAGGGAAAATTTAGAGAATTTTTCTTTTCTGCAGTATACAAATCCAACCCCAAGCTATTCACCGCCATGCACAGTGCCTCCTCCTCTATGCAATGTAGTCCCATTGATAACTACCTCTGCTATTTATAAAACACCCACCACTGCAATATCAAAGTATTGGACACTAGGAATGGGAATAAGGGTTTGTAGGGTTAGCTCATGGCACTGATCTGGGACAAGACTGCACAGTGCTTGGCAGGTTCCCAGCTGATGCGTTGGTTTATGTCCCTGTGCAGACTTTATAACTGAAGGTTTAGTAAAAACACCTCCTGTTGCAAAGTACTTCAAATCCCCTTCTCTGGGACCTCTTGTGCCCATGGGTAGGAGGAGCACTCCTCCTCCCCACCACGTCCCAGGCTGAACAGGGTAAAACAGGGCCTCTCTTTGAGCTGAAAGGTATGCCAAACCCGACCACTTTGCCCCTAGGGCTTTAAAGGCCTTGGATTACCCCAGAGTGGGGACTGAGGGACAAGGTTACTACCAAGTAGGAATGCTCAAACATGTCATCATGAGGGGAGATTGCTGGGCGTTTATTAAGCTGAGACTGCATCTGCTCAGATCAGAGCTGGCTGGCAATGCTTTGCACAGGGGCATTCCTTCAACCCCTGCTTCACACAGTCCTTGGAGCACATCAGCCGGCGGGTACACGCTATGGCAACAGTAGCTCTTGCTTACCTTGCCCCACCAAAATACCCATCTTGCAGCTTCCTCAGCATTGCCAGCACCGTCGGGTGGATGCTGGTTCCAGTTTCATCTGTCACAAAGAGATACCAGCCATGAGAATGACTCAAGGGAGACACATTCATTTAGAATCTCACTGCAATCCAGACAGGGCATTTTGTTTTATAGCATTTATTATTCTCTCCAACCACTGGAAGGACAACTCCATGAAGACCCTTCCTGCATGCCCAACATACAGAGACTTTTCCCCACCTCCGTTTTATTCTAAAAAATAGCTTCCCTGGTCACCCAAAGACCTAGCTGTTGTGTTGGGACACAGGGCATGGCTACACTATAAACTTAAATCAATCAGCCTATGCTAGGTCAAATTACAGCCCAGCTCACATCCACACTACCCTCCGTCGGTCATTGTTGCACATCCTCACCAGGAGCGCTTCTACCTTCTTAAGAGGGGTGGCAGAGGGGAGCGCTGAGAGCCTGGGCTCTCAGCTCCATGCACAGCTCCTCCCTGGGCAGCCTCCCATCCATCCCAGGGAGACAGCCCGAGCTGTGAGGTGGACTTTGTCAGTTTCACAGCTCCAGCACAGAACCCTGAAATTAACAAGAATGACAGCCAACACCCAATGGAGCTGACACTGTGTCGTCCTAATGACATCAACATAAGCCCTACACCGCTTGAGGAGGTGGAGTTATGATGTCAGTGTAGTAGGGCATGTACATGTAGTATGGCACTTAGATCAACGCAAGCTGCTTTATGTCAACTTAACTCTAGTTTAGGTCAGGTCACAGTCTTATTTTGTAGCACAGACCAGGCCTAAAGAGGCTCCCCTTTTCTCTTTAGCAGGCTGCCTTCCACTGAAGCACCAAGCAGTAACAAGGTAATTTAACATTCAAGACACATCCAGCCAGGACTTCTAGGGAGCCCCAGGCATAAGCAGTTGTGTGCTGTGCTAGGCCTGGCCTATACCCTCGTGTGGGGCTCAGAGTGATAGTCAACACACTGCAGCTTACCACCCATGCAGTGGCAAGATACATAGCGAAAGAGACAGAGAGTTAGTCAGGGCAAGGAGATCAGTCCTTCTGCCCAACAGGCAGTCTCCATAATTGAGGTACCTCATTAGGAGGTGTAACAAGGTTGATTAGGTACCTCTAAAAGTGACCAGAGGTTTCCTAATCATGTTAGGAGAACAATGGTCATTTGAACTGTAACAGATAGCGTATACTGTTGCTCAAAGACTAGACATCAGCATGAGTCAGCTGGATTGACTACTGCAGTGAGGAGACATGAGAGAGTTATAGAGTGGGACGGAGAGATGGAAATGCTCTTTGTCCCTCTTTTAGGGGAAAAGATGACTAAGGGACAGTCAATTTAATTCAAAGGCAGCAATTTTAAGGGCAATAAAAGGAAATACCTTTTTACACAATGCATAACATGTGGAACTCATTGCCACTAGATACAGAGCCCAAGAGTGTAGCGGGATTCAAACAAAAGGGTTAGACCTTTTCATAGATGGATGATGAGGACGTAAGCCCTCATGCTTCTCAGCATTAACCAATCACTAAGGCTAGGAAGGCACTGCAGTTATTGCAGGTTATTCCATAGTTGTCTGTCAAGTTTTCTTGCACGCCCTCTGAAGCAGGTGGCATTGAAGCCAGGACACTTGGCTGATCCAATCCTAGTTCTTCTACAGAACTACAGGCTTCCAAAAGGGCTTTTTTTTTTTTTTTTTTTTGCACCAAGTCATCTTCCCAACTGCTCTTCTAGAGAGACCTCCAAGAGGGCAGCCAGAAAGCCTCTCATTAAGGGACGGAGTGTTGGGAATGAGCTTGAACATCAATAGCAGACAGAGAGAGAGAGAAATTAACAAAGAATGGGTGAGAGCAAAGGTGACTCCACCCAGCCTCAGGAGATGGTTCATCCTCTCCTTAAATCAAAGGGACCCATGACCCAGTAGAACCTCTCCCTCCAATGCAGGATTGTTTCCTAGCGTGCGTGGACTTGAGTTCTGTCCAGGCTGATTATTTAAGTTGTGCCAAGCAATGGGGCTCCCTCCACTTTCCCCAAGCCAAGAAGTTTCACTACAGAACCAAGCCAGCAACAAGCCATGAGGAGCAAGTTCCTCTGCCAAACATGACAATGGAAGAGATCACACCCTGGAACAGGAACGGCTTCAGCACAGGTGAGATGTCCTCTAGGCAAATCTCAGCTGTCTCAAGGGAGTGCCTTTGTTCCAGAGTTACCTCGTGATCAAACAACCTCCCTGTAATGTCACAGGCCACTTATGCACCTGACAGGCTGGAGGAGATCAGGGAGGAATGTCCATATGGGAAAGAAGCAAGGGCAGCTAGTCTTCAAGAAGGAAACAGATGATGAGTAGGCAGGATATAAAGTCTTTCCCAGATGCCAGTCTCATAGGGGGATCCCAGCCAGACTGCCATGGGCAGGCAAAACAAACCCATTCTAAGCACTTAGGATTTATACTGACAGGGCCTGGGCTGCAAGCACAGCCAGCCCAACTTGAGGGCTTCCAGGGACAGGGCTGCTGCAGGGAGGGGAATGAAATATCATCCCCAGATATTAGAGTTCAGGGGAACTGCAGGAAAAGCAATAGGATGCCACAGCAAGGAGCACATTAGAAATACCCAGACTGGGCTTAAAATAGACTGAGGCAACAGTGAAAATGAGAGGGGCAGGATGAGGAAAGTCCCCCTCTGCATGGAGGGCCAACGGTAGGGCTGGCTAGCCAGGGAAGAACGGTTCTGTTCCTTGTTTCTGGGCTTGGATGGAGCCACTGCTCACTTTGCCAATACTTTATTGGTTCTTTTTCCTTCACAACTATTTAACAAAAACTTTCTTTTTTTAAGTGATGGAGGAAGGTGGAGGGGAGGGAAGTGGAAAAACAAAAATGAAAATTCAGATGGAAATTGTTGCAAATTACGACATCCTAGATGAGGCAGTTTTTTCTACAAAGTAGTGTTTCATTCGTCAAAATTCAACCAGCTCAAGCCAACAGCAGAGCTCTAGGCTGGCATGGACTCTGGAGATACCCGCAATGTCTCAAGGCACAGGCACTTCCTACAGGCAGGGAGGGAGGCATCTAACACTGCTGTTTTGCCAATATTGCACAACGCAGCCTCTTTAGCAAAGATCTGCATTCTAAGACAACTGTGAGTTGAGCTCTCGGCCCCAGTGGTGTCCAGTCTGACCCTTTCCTCATGATGCAGTGCCTTCCACAGCAAGGCAAGCTATTCACAGGTATGACATTATTGACATGAACTGTGACCGTATAGATCATTGTTGCAACCAAGGTCCTATAAAAAGCAACAAGAGTGTCCTGTGGCACCTTATAGATTAACAGAAGTTACACCAAATCTTATACAAAAGAGATCAAGTAAGGTATCTATGAAGGGTTATGATTATGCTAACTGTATGCATGTATCATTTTTGTATTTAAAGTCATAAGTATTGGCCCTATACCTGTTTCAAATGTCAACTCCTGGTGTAACACCCACAAAGTAATCAGCCAGATATGCCATGCAAGATATCTGCAAACATGTTATAATTTGCCAGACATGATCATCTTGTTTATGTGTTTGTATCTCCTTTGTATTATGAGTTATAAATGTCTGTCTGTATTTCAAATTTGGCCTATGCTTCTGCATGACACCCCAGACAGTTTGGCATCAGCAAAATGGGCCATCAAGCAGACAAAATAAAGGATCATCAGCTATATAACTGACCCATTGAGAGAAGGCAGATACACCTTGTGACTCAGCAAGGCATGCAGGGACATGCCTATGGAGAGAACTCTAAGGCTTCCAAGCCATGTGCTAGGCAGCTTGTGTTTGAAACAAAGGAAACACAGGCCACATGGCAAGAGATTATAAAGGGCAGCTGCATCTTCTCCATTTTGTCTTCAGTCCTGCTGCTGACCTCTGCAGGAACTGTGCTTGAAACTGAAGCTCTGAACAAAGGACTGAACAACCCATCCAAGCTGGGATGTTTGTACTCCAGAGACTTGACTGGTTTAAATCAGCAGTAATCGCATCAAGCCTGAAACAAGCCTGAACTAAGAACTTGCAATTGTTGTATGTATTTGATTCCATTTAACCAATTTTAACTCATCTATATTTCTTTCTTTTTATGAATAAACCTTTAGATTCTAAAGGATAGGCAACAGCATGATTTGTGGGTAAGATCTGACTGGTATATTGAGCTGGGTCTGGGGCTTGGTCCTTTAGGATCAGGAGAACCTTTTTTCTTTTACCGGGGTTTTGGTTTTCATAATCATTCATCCCCATACAAAGTGGCACTGGTGGTGATACTGGGAAACTGGAGTGTCTGAGGGAATTGCTTGTATGACTTCTGGTTAGCCAGTGAGGTAACACCAAAGTGCTCTCTGGCTGGTTTGGCGTGCCTTAGTAGTAAAGGACCCCCAGCCTTGGGATGTGACAGCCCTGCTCTAAGCAATTTGTCCTGAATTGATACTATCAGTTGTGCCCCACCAAAGGCCGCTTTGTTACAACAGATCAGAGCATGACAGCACAGCTCTGCCTCCTTCCCATTGATCAGCTGGGGCCTTTGGACCAGCTCCACAGAACTTTAGTGCAGCTCTGCTAGGTGCTGGGGCCAAGAGGCTACGCTGCGTTTAAGGGATGCATTGACTTTGCTTTTCTGAATACGCAGAGAGACAGGCCAGAGGGCCTTTACCAAGCATGGTTTGCGAGATGGGGAAGGTGATTGTCGGCCGTCCAGTCATCCTCCAGCGGCTGCACAGGTAGGAGAGGTCTGTCCGCAGCATCTCCACGATCATCTTGTTGTCCAAGGCCAAGTAGAACTGCTGCTGATCGATGAACTGCAGGGGACACGGGAGTAGAGGTGAGCGTGAGAGGATGAAAGCCACAAGGACTCAGACTGCTACTGCAGCACAGGGAGAGGTGGGAAGTGGACCATTCATGGGACAAAGGAGCAAAGCTAGAAAGGGCTTCTGCAACAGCACAGCAAGCGGGTCAGTCCATTGCCATGGATTGGTTCTGGGGCATCTGCAGGATTTAGGGGTCTTACAGGTGGCATGTGCTGTAGGCTGCATGAGTGCAAGACAGGCAATGCTGGAGAATCACAGAAGTTGTATGGGAGTAGCTAGTTCTTGGCTGCTAGGTCCCACTGGAAATCCTTTCTACATAACCTGCCTGGAGATTGACAACCCCAGATTCAAGACAACCCCAGATTCAAGACTCCTTCTTTAGGCATGGCTGCCAGCTCTCCAGCTGATAGGCAGGTGTGGGAAGGTGTTAATGCTGTCATACAGGGGTGGGAACCTGCTCGCTGTCACAGAGTAATTAACCAGGGAATCTGTGGCAGTGACACTTCTGGAGAGAAGAGCAATGGGCACTGCTGAGCAGCATCCTGCTGTGAGAGGAAGTGCCCTTCCACTGCAATTTTAGCAGCTACTTTAGTGATAAAGCACACATCAATAAAGAGAAAGACCAGATTTCAATAGCTCTGTAGCAAGGCATTTAACAGCAGGTGCTGCATACACAGATTCAGTTAAATCGCTGTTAGATGAATGCCCTCATCTGGGTGGCAATTGGGGGGGGGGTGTCACTTCTTTCCCACACAGTCTGCTTCTCTCCCCACTTACCTTCACACCACCTATAAAACACAAGTCATCAGCCCAAGAGACACAAGCGTAGCTGCTGTATCATCTTGGTGACTGGAGCTCTGACTGCTCTGTTCTCTCCTGACAGCCTGTGGATTTTAGGCTGGGCTGACAGCCTCCATTTGTCTACAGAGCTGCAGATGGTGCAGACTTCACAGCCTCTCCAGTGTGCATAGCCCTGATGCAGAGAAGTCACCTGCTGCAGCAAGAGGACGACCTGCCTCTGCCTACACAGCCCTCAGGTTCTCTGTCAAGCCTGCCAGCCTGGGGGACAGTTGGCAGGAGATTTTAATTGCCTACCTACTCTCTACATATAGGAGCCATGGAGCAGCCTGCTGCACCCTGGCTTTTGATCATTGCACGCCTAGGTGGGGCTAGAACCAGGGACCTAGAAGGTGAAAATTTCCCTGCTCTATTACCAATCCCTCTTGGTGTTCTTAAAAAGGAGGAAACCAAGAGGTTTTACAGTTTGCCACAGTCAAGGTCCTTTTCCTAATTTCTCCCTATTCACAGCAGCCTCTAGAGGGCTGCCCTGTTTGTGAAGAAAAGGAAGAATTGCTTATAGGAGCACTTTCTACCCATACACTCAGTGCTTCCCCAACCAGGAGGCTCTAGCTGTTCCCTTTCCCGTTTTGTGAGGCTCTCTCCATAAACTGCTTTGTTGGTACACCCAGCTGCAAGGCCTTGACCACCATGGCATCACATGGCACCACAGGCAGCCACGCTGTTCCCAGGACTGGCTGAGCGAAGAGACATTTCCTTCCATTGCCTATGCACACACTGCTTTTATGGTAGGGTCCACGCAGGGGCTGGCCTGCTGTCATGGATCACTTTCTTTAAAAAACAACAGCATTGAAGCACCTGCTATGGAGAAACCGACAGAGGTTTCTGTGGACTGGGTCAAGATTGGCAGGCCCCATCTCTGACTTTGTGCCTCTTTGAGGGACCAGATAGGTGGACCAGCCTTTTATTGGCGCAGCCTCTGTTGGTGAGAGAAACTAAGAAGAAGAGCTCTGTGTGGCTTGAAATCTTGCTGCTCTCATCAACAGAGGCTAGTCCAGTAAAAAGACATTCCCTCCCCAACCTTGTCTTTCTAATACCCTGGGATCCACATGGCTACAGCTACACTTAGCAGTTTGCAGTATCCTTTAAAAAGAAGCCTGTGCTTCGAGCCATAAAGGCCATGCACCTACCTGGTTGGAGCTGCACCGCTTACACATCTCCTACCATGACAAACAGCCCAACAACCTACCTGGGGTGTAAAGGTGAAGATGTTCTTTCTGATGTTGTAGAGCTTGGATGTGCCCAGGACTCCCATGTACCGGAAGGGTCGTCCACTCAGATTCATTCGCTTGTTGCGACCTGTGAGAAGTGGAAAGAGGAGAGGTCAATGCCTCTGTTACTGAAATGCTTTGAGAGGACACCTAAGACAGGACATTTGAGCAAAAAGACTCAGGCTCAACAGCTGTCCACTTGCAAAGAAACCCACTTGATTCAAGACACATCTGGAGCAAGAGTGTTTCCAATAGTGATAATCTTGTTACTTTTGGACAACGCTTTGGTTCGAGGACAGCTCCCCACTCTGGATGTGCTATGCTGCACCCTAGGCATTATAGCCCATTTGAGCACTAGACCGGGACTCTGGAGATTTGGGTTCTATTCCTGCATCTGGCCTCCTGGATGATTTTGGGCAAGTCACAAGGCTGCTTTATGCCTCAGTTTCTCCATCTGTAAAACTGGGACAATACTGCTAAGAAAAAGTGCTAGATAAGAGCTAGGGACTCATTATTATGCCCTGTTCCAACATGCTTCTTGCACTGGAGAGTTAACATTTACAGCCCTCCCACTGGATCAGGTTCTATTGTTATCGTTGTAGAGAAACTGAAGATTTGTGGCTTAAATGAAATCCAGCTGCTAGAACAGTCACATGCTTCCTCCTTTGAACTCCTAGGTCCCACACTGCTTGTGCCAGGATGTTCGAGTCCCTTGTTAATATACTGGCACCAGTGAATGAAGGCTTTCCCTACCATCATGCAGCAAATCCCAGGCAGTGGGGTGCACAGACATCCCTGAGCAGAACATGCAGTGGGGAAGCTATTTGGTATGTAAATGAAGATGTGCTCTCAGAAAAGAGGAAGGAGACAGTGTGATGTTGCATTTCATATGTTTTATGGAAATGTGCTTATGAACATGACTATGGGCTGGTCTACACTACGGGGGAAAATCGATCTTAGATACACAACTTCAGCTACGTGAATAACGTAGCTGAAGTCGAAGTATCTAAGATCGAATTACTCACCGTCCTCACGGCGCGGGATCGATGTCCGCGGCTCCCCCTGTCGATTCCGCAACTCCGTTCGGGTTGGTGGAGTTATGGAAATCGATATAAGCGCGTTCGGGGATCGATATATCACGTCTAGATGAGATGCGATATATCGATCCCCGAGCAATCGATTGCTACCCGCCGACACGGCGGGTAGTGAAGACGTACCCTATGATGTAACTGGAATATGCTTTATGCAAAAGGTCTCTTGTAAGATATCATAACCAGCGGAGGGCAATGGTACATGACTTACAAGGAAAGGCTGAGGGAACTGGGCTTATTTAGTCTGTAGAAGAGAAGAATGAATGAGGATCTGATAGCAGCCTTCAACTACCTGAAGGGGGGTTCCAAAGAGGATGGAACTAGGCTGTTCTCAGTGGTGGCAGATGACAGAACAAGAAGCAATGGTCAAGTTGCAGTAGGGGAGGTCTAGGTTGGATGTTAGGAAACACTATTTCACTAGGAGGGTGGTGAAGGACTGGAATGGGTTACCTATGGAGGTGGTAGACTCTCCATCCTTTGAGGTTTTTAAGGCCCGTCTTGACAAAGCCCTGGCTGGGATGATTTAGTTAGGAATTGGTTCTGCTTTGAGCAGGGGATTGGATAGATGACCTCCTGAGATCTCTTCCAACCCTAATACTCTATAACAAAGGTTATAACCTACTGAAATATATTCCTCCTATTTGTATGCATGTATCATTCTTGTATCTGAAGCTAGAAATATAAAATATAACTCTGAGGTCCTATTGCAGTTATGCAAAGTGTGGGCCATTAATGGTGGTTTAGAATGCTGATGGCTCCCATTGACTAGGACAATTGCTTGTAAATGGTTTATTTACCTGCATGACTTCCTGTGTACTCGCAAAACGAACAGGAGTACTTGTGGCACCTTAGAGACTAACAAATTTATTTCAACATGAGTTTTCATGAGCTACAGCTCACTTCTTCGGATGCACAGAATGGAACACACAGACAGGAGATATTTATACATACAGAGAACATAAAAAGGTGGAAGTATGCATAGCAACAGGAAGAGTCTAATCAATTGAGATGAGCTATCATCAGCAGGAGAAAAAAAACTTTTGAAGTGATAATTAAGATGACCCATAAAAGGTGTGAGGAGAACTTAACATAGGGAAATAGATTCAATTAGTGTAATGACCCAACCATTCCCAGTCTCTGTTTAAGCCTGAGTTAATTGTATCTAATTTGCATATTAATTCAAGTTCAGCAGTCTCTCTTTGGAGTCTGTTTTTGAAGTTTTTTTGTTGCAAAACTGCCACCTTCAAGTCTGTCACTGAGTGGTTAGAGAGGTTGAAGTGTTCTCCCACTGGTTTTTGAATGTTATGATTCCTGATGTCAGATTTGTGTCCATATTCCTTTGCGTAGACTGTCCGGTTTGGCCAATGTACATGGCAGAGGGGCATTGCTGGCACATGATGGCATATATCACATTGGTAGATGTGCAGGTGAACGAGCCCCTGATGGCATGTGATGTGATTAGGTCCTGTGATGGTATCACTTGAATAGATATGTGGACAGAGCTGGCATCGGGCTTTGTTGCAAGGATAGGTTCCTGGGTTAGTGTTTATGTTGTGCGGTTGTTGGCGAGTATTTGCTTCAGGCTGGGAGACTGTCTATAAGTGAGGACTGGCCTGTCTCCCAAGATCTGTGAGAGTGAGGGATCATCTTTAAGGATAGATTGTAGATCTTTGATGATGCGCTGGAGAGGTCTTAGTTGGGGGCTGTAGGTGATGGCTAGGGGCGTTCTGTTATTTTCTTTGTTGGGCCTGTCCTGTAGTAGGTGGCTTCTGGGTACTCTTCTGGCTCTGTCAATCTGTTTTTTCACTTCAGCAGGTAGGTATTGTAGTTTTAAGAATGCTTGATAGAGATCTTGTAGGTGTTTATCATCTCTGTCTGAGAGATTGGAGCAAATATGGTTGTATCTTAGAGCTTGGCTGTAGACAATAAATCATGTGGTGTGTCCTGAATGGAAGCTAGAAGCATGTAGGTAAGTATAGTGGTCAGTGGGTTTCCGGTATAGGGTGGTGTTTATATGACCATCGCTTATTAGCACAGTAGTGTCTAGAAAATGGACCGCTTGTGTGGATTGGTCTAGGCTGAGGCTGATGGTGGGATGGAAGTTGTTAAAATCATGGTGGAATTCCTCAAGGGCTTCTTTTCCATGAGTCCAGATGATGAAGATGTCATCAATGTAGCGCAAGTAGAGTAGGGACGTTAGGGAACGAGAGCTAAGGAGGAGTTGTTCTAAGTCAGCCACAAAGATGTTGGAATACTGTGGGGCCATGCGGGTACCCATAGCAGTGCCGCTGACTTCAAGGTATATATTGTCCCCAAATGTGAAATAGTTGTGGGTGAGGACAAAGTCACAAAGTTCAGCCACCAGGTTAACCGTGATATTATCGGGGATACTATTTCTCATGGCATGTAGTCCATCTTTGTGTGGAATGTTGGTGTAGAGTTCCTGTGTACTGTGGGCCAACCCAGGAAGCATGGAGACAAGAGGGGTCTTACAGTGACATGTTACCATGTCACAAGATACCGGAATCCATCTTAATTCTTGTACTTTTTCACTGATGAGGCTGGGGTGGGGACAAGCAGATTCCCGCCTTGTGTCAAAGCTATAAAAGGGAGGGGAGCAGGACAAAAGAGGACGCCAGTCATGAGAAAACCCCTGCGTACCACCTGAGATGTCTGCTGGAACTAACACGGACTGTACCAGGAGAAAGGATTGGGCCTAGACTATGAAGGAGCTGTGAAAGAAGCTTATTAGAACATCTTTGAGAGTGAGATATTACCTGTTATCAGTTTATTAGTGTATTAGGCTTAGACTTGCATGTTTTTGCTTTATTTTGCTTGGTGACTTACGTCATTCTATTACTTGAAACCAATTAAATCCTACTTTTTATACTTAATAAAAATCACTTCTGTTTATTAATAAACCCAGAGTAAGTGATTAATACCTGGGGGAGCAAACAGCTGTGCATATATTTATAGAGGGCGGACAGTTTATGAGTTTACCCTATATAAGCTTTATACAGAGTAAAACTGATTTATTTGGGGTATGGATCCCATTGGGAACTGGGTGTCTGAGTGCTGGAGACAGGTAACCTGCTCAGCTGTTTTCAGTTCAGACTGCAGCTTTGGGGGTCTGGACCAGACCTTGGGTCTGTGTTGCAGCAGGCTAGCATGTTTGGTTCAACAAAACAGGGTTCTTGAGGTCCCAAGCTGGAAGGGAAAATGAGCTCAGAGGTAATTTCAGCACATCAGGTGACAGTCCCAAGGGGGTCTCTGTGACCCATTATAGGCAGATTTTCAAGAAGCTGTAGGCTGTGCTAGCAACGCGTTTCACAGGGCTTTCAGGAGTACTGGCTGGAGCTACACAAAGCAAAAGGTTGGGATAGGACTTGAGAGGTCTCCCTTCCCCAAGCAATCCCTTCACAACACCCAGCATCTGGTTCAAAACAGGTCCCTTCTAGAGATCAAGCAAGCAACACAAGAGGGGACGGCTGAAGAGTTAGCAGTCTCTAGAGGAAGAGGGAAGGAGCGTCAGCATTAATTCAGACCTCCCTCGCCTGCATTCAACTGGCCATAGGAAGAGAGAAGAGGTCAAGGGCTTTGGATGATAACAGGGCTCTTGTCTTTTTGAAGTGTTCCCTTATCTCAGTGGCTCTCAACCTTTCCAGACGACTGTACCCTTTTCAAGAGTCTGACTGTCTTATGCACACCAAGTTTCACTTCACTTGAAAAATACTTGCTTACAAAATCAGAGCTAAAATACAAAAAAAACTGTCTCAGCAGAGGGTTACTGACAAACTGCTGACTGACTCTCTCATTTTTGCCATGTAATTATAAAATAAAAACAGAATATAAATATTGTACTTACATTTTAGTGTAAACTGTATAAAGCAGCATAAACAAGTCATTGTCTGTATGAAATGTTAGTTTGTACTGACTTTACTCATGCTTTTCCTGTAGCCTGATGCAAAACTAGACAAATATCTAGATGAGTTGATGTACCTCCTGGCAGAGCTCTGCGTATCCCCAGGGATACATGCACCCCTGCCTTATCTAGATGACAAAAGAGTTCAGACTCCAACTGACCTTTCACCCTCCATGCCCCTTGTCAGACTTTCGGCCCATGAAAGCTGCCTGGACAGTCAGAGGGTACGGAGCCCGTTGGAGGTCTGCATCTAGGAGCCCAGCATCACAGCATCTGGGCTGCAGGCTCTGCACTGGAGGTTGTGAGGTTTTTAAATGAGGGGAAAACCATTTCCATCGATCTATGGCTCTGTTGAAACTTGTTATAACAAGATCTAGATTTGGAAGCAAGCTTGACCAACGTGGCCATATTGATGGCAGCCTGGGCTTACAGTCAGCAGGATGGAGACCGATGTTGGTGCTTGAAAGAGGGATTTGGGGAGGGGGATTGGGGGAGAAGAGAGAGAGACAGAGAGAGAGAGAGAGAGAGAGAGAGAGAGAGAGAGAGAGATGGGTGGTGACAAGGCTGTAGGGAGCTCTCCCAAGAGTCCGTTGCCGACTACATGAGCGGGGTTAAAAGGTGTGCAGGGACCATTAGAGAAAAAAAACCATACCTGTGTTCAGTCAGGAAAGGGTTACTGGCAGCCTCATGACATTCTCCAACAAAAAAATGGGGGTGGGAGGGGAAGGAGCTGATAGTGTCAAGGGAACTGCCACAGCTGAGACAAGACTTGCTGCTCCGCTGGCCATTAGTGCACATTGGAAAGTCAGACACAGGGAGGATCGAGTCATTTCCCAAGCTGCCTTTCCCTGTCCCATCCAGATGTTCTATCACCCCCTACCCCAGGTGCTTAGGCAAAGCTCCAGCCACTCACCTAATCTGGCATAGATGTGGCTGAGGATCCGGGCTGGCTGCACTCTGATGGGGTAGACATCAGCCACTGTCTCCACCTCGATGCCCTGCTTCTTCAGGATGGCCTTGATGCTGTCTGTCTCGGCTAGGATGCACACTGGGCGAGGGTGGAGAGGGCAGTATTAGCAGCTGGAGATCTCAGGCCAGGAACTTCACTGCCGAATGGCCATTCCCCCTTTGCGGAGGCTGCTCAGAGACTGGGTGCAAGTTGCTTGGCGATGACTGCTTGCGTTTCATCATCGTTAGGGTCAGCACCCATCCCAACTAACCTGCCATCCTAGAGAACAACCTGGGCTCTCCGCCATGAGGGGTAGGGGTCCGAGAGCCATCCCCCTGGCAGCAACAATTGCCCTGTTGAAGCTTTCATTGCCCAGTGGACTGGATCAGAGGTCTAGGTTAGCAGGTGACAGAGGTGAGAGCAAGACTCATCACGATATGAGCCAGCAATGTCACTGGCAGGAGATCATGGTTTAAGGGAGCACTTAAATTTCTATAGCACCTTCCATCCTGAAGGACCCTTAAGAACTTTACCTACTTAAACAGATTCCTTTATATGGCTCCCATGTCACTTGGGCCACTGCTGAAATGTAGCCACCTTTGTGGAACAACATAGCAGCTGGTTTAACTGAAGGGAGACAAGGAATCTTTAAATCAGAGTCCTGGCCCCTTCATTCTCAGAGCACCATCCAAAAGAACAGCATCTCAAGCAGCAAACCAGGCTAGGGCATTGGCTCAGCACTGACTCAGAAGGGAGAGTCCCCAGACACACCGACACCTGAGAGGTCTTCCAATCAAGTATTGATTGAGTTGACTCTGCTTAGCTTGAGTGATCTCACAGGATCAGAGAAACTGTAAAGGGGGAAATGTTACTTTTGCCATCACCCCATGGCACCACTCACCACTTGTATGAAGCCTTTCAACCCCCTGAAAGGGCAACCAGCTGCACCACCCATTGCCAGATGCAAGTAACATCTGCCAAATCAAGTCAGTTACCAGATCCAGTGTGGTGAAGCTGCCAGCTCTGCTGGTGGGCAGGAAGCCATCCTGCATTTTGCAGCCAGAGACTGTTTCCATCCCTTCTTGTGTAGCATACCTACAGCAACCTGTAAGACTGCCATGCTCACCTTGGACTACCACATCCGGTTTTGGGACAGTAGCAAATCTGCGATTCAGGGGATCAATTTCACCTGGAGCCAGAAATCCCTGTGTGAAGAAATAACCAGAGAGAGGAATTGCCCTCACCGAGAAGACAAGCTGCTTACAGAGACCCCTGTTAACATAACCCTAGCAGCAGAACACATCAGCAACACAGATCACACACTGAGGACCAGATCAGATGGGGAACCCCCATCTGTCAGGTTCAGTCGATCAGCATTATAATGAGCTATTAAAGCCTACTAGAAAAAGATAGCTTGGAAAAACCTCTTCCCCTTTCTGGTACTCATGGATGAGTCAATTCGGAGCCAGACCCTCCTTCACCCAGAGAGTTATTTTGCTTATAACATTATAACAGCATTTAAAAAAAAAAAAAAAAAAAAAAAAAAAAAAAAAAAAAGAGCGGACTGGATAAATTCATGGAGGTTAAGTCCATTAATGGCTATCAGCCAGGATGGGAAGGAATGGTGTCCCTAGCCTCTGTTTGTCAGAGGATGGTGATGGATTGCAGAAGAGAGATCACTTGACCATTACCTGTTAAGTTCACTCCCTCTGGGGTACATGGCATTGGCCACTGTCAGAAGACAGGATACTGGGCTAGATGGACCTTTGGTCTGACCCAGTATGGCCGTTCTTATGCTTTCTTGGAGAGACTCTGAGTAACGAGCACACTCTGGCCAGAAAGAACATTTAACTCTTTAATCCCACCAAGCCCCCATTTGCTATAATTTGGCAGGAAGAGAGCTCACCCAGACAGGGAAATTCCTAAAAACAGGCCTGAAAGATGAATGAAGTAGCTACGCGCTGCAGTGGTCATAGTACAGTGCACTGCTATGCTGAATAGCAGCCCCTGGATGCTGACTGGGGACTTCACTATCCTGGCGGAGGGATGTTTTACTGCAGAGGGGATGGTGTGGTGGATGATGTTACTTAGACAAGCCTCCAGACACTCATATGAGCATATTTCAGAAAAGGTTGTTCACCCAACACACTAGCCAGCAAGCGGGGCCAAGCAGAGTGCAGTGACCAGAAGAAGAAAGGCTGGAGATAAGGCCTTGAGTAGAATGCAACAGAACAGCCCCATGTGTTTGTCAGAAAGACAAGCGCTACTCAGAGGCAGATGCAGAGACTACCTAGGAATAGGGCGCTACAAGGAAAAGACGACGGTTACTCACCTTTGTAACTGTTGTTTTTCGAGATGTGTTGCCCACATCCATTCTAGTTAAGGGTGCACGCACCACATGCACGTTCGTTGGAAGATTTTTATCCTAGCAACCCCCGGTAGGTCGGCTGGGTTGCCCCTTGGAGTGGCGCCGCCATGGCACCGGATATATACACCGGTCAACCCGACCACCCCTCAGTTCCTTCTTGCCGCTTACTCCGACAGTGGGGAAGGAGGGCAGGTTTGGAATGGATATGAGCAACACATCTTGAAGAACAACAGTTACAAAGGTGAGTAACCGTCTTTTCTTCTTCGAGTGCTTGCCCATATCCATTCCAGTTAGGTGATTCCCAAGCCTTACCTAGGCGGTGGGGTCAGAGTGAGATGTCACAGAGTGTAACACTGCAGAGCCAAAGGCTGCATCATCTCTGGACTGCTGAACCAGGGCATAGTGAGAGGCAAACCTATGCACCGAGGACCAGGTAGCTGTTCGACATATCTCGTGGATGGGCACGAGCCAGGAAAGCAGCAGATGAGGCTTGAGCCCTGGTAGAGTATGCAGTGAGGTGGCTGGATGGAACTTGAGCCAAGTCGTAACAGATGCAGATGCACGAAGTTACCCAGGACGAAATCCTCTGTGAGGAAACGAGAAGGCCCTTCATACGCTCTGCCACCGTGACGAAGAGTTGGGGACTTCTGCAGAAGGGCTTTGTCTGCTCGATATAAAAAGCAAGCGCTCTACAGACGTCTAGGGAGTGCAGCTGTTGCTCCCTGTGCGATGAATGTGGCTTCGGGAAGAAGACCGGAAGGAAGATCTCCTGGTTAACATGGAAGACTGATACCACTTTGGGGAGAAAGGCCGGGTGTGGTCGCAACTGCACCTTGTCTTTGCGGAAGATAGTATATGGAGGGTCCGCTATGAGAGCCCGGAGCTCAGAAACTCGTCTAGCCGATGTGATGGCTATACAAGGAAAGTGGTTTTCCAGGAGAGGTAGAGAAGGGAGCAAGATGCTAATTGCTCAAATGGAGCCAACATAAGTCTGGTAAGAACCAGATTGAGGTCCCAGGTTGGGGTGGGGTGGCGTACCTGGGGGTATAGGTGCTCCAAGTCCTTGAGGATTCGAGATATCATAGGATGTGAAAACACGGAGCGGCCATTCTCCCCTGGGTGGAAAGTAGAGATGGTCGCCAAGTGCACCCTCAAAGAAGATACCGCTAGGCCCTGTTGTTTAAGGGACCAGAGGTAGTCCAAGATGGTGGGGATGGGGATCTCAGTGGGAAGGACGTTATGCTCTGCACACCAGCATGTGAAACGCTTCCACTTGGCCAGATATGTTGCTCTAGGAAGGTTTCCTGCTACCCAGGAGTACTTGTTGCACTGGGGTAGAGTAGCGCAACTCAAACTGAGTCAACCACTCAAGAGCCATGCCATGAGATGGAGGGACTATAGGTCTAGGTTTGCCGTGATCCCGAGTTATCAGGTCCAAGTGCAGAGGTAGTGGGATAGGGTCCGCTATTGACAGGTCTAGGAACATGGTGTACCAGTGCTTCCTGGGCCATGCTGGAGCAATCATGATCAAGCGGGCTCTGTCCCTGCGTACTTTCAGCAGGACCTTGTGGACAAGTGGGAACAGTGGAAAGGCGTATAGCAGGTGAGTTGTCCACGGTATGAGGAAAGCGTCTGCTGTCGAACCCTGTGAGAGGCCTTAAAGGAACAGAACATCTGGCATTTCCTGTTCTCACAGGAGGTGAAGAGGTCTACACGGAGAAATCCCCACTTCCGGAGGACCGAAAGAATAACGTCCGGGCAAAGTGACCACTCGTAGGAAAGGAAGGATCTGCTGAGGCGATCTGCCACAGTGTTCCGAACCCCCAGGAGAAAGGACGCTATGAGGTCTGTAGAGTGGGCTATGCAAAAGTCCCAGAGTCGTAAGGCCTCGTGGCAAAGGGTCGAGGACCTTGTCCCGCCCTGTTTGTTTATATAGTACATGGCTGTTGTGTTGTCGGTGAATATCGACACACAACGGCCTTGCAAGTGGTGTTGGAACGCCTGGCAAGCAAGGTGGACTGCTCTCAGCTCCCAGACAATTATGTGCAAGGCCAGTTCTTGAGATGACCAAAGGCCTTGTGTGCGTAGATGTCCAAGGTGAGCACTCCAGCCGAGAGATGACTCGTCCGTTGTCAGGGATATAGAGGGCTGGGGTGGATGGAATGGCAGCCCTGCACACACCAGGGAGGGGCTCAGCCACCTTTTGAGGGAGCCTAGGATGCTCAGGGGAATGGTGATGATCATGTCTATGGCATCCCTGCCTGGTCAGTACACTGAGTTCAGCCACGATTGGAGAGGACGGAGGCGCAGTCTTGCGTATTTCATCAAATGTGCAGGCCATGTGACCCAGGAGACCGAGGCAAGGGCGAACCGAAGTCAACGGGGCAGCTTGCAGACTCTGGATGATCGCCACCATTGCCTGGAACCGGGGCAGCGGTAAGCAGGCCCTGGCGAGGTTGGAGTCCAGGGTGGCACCAATGAAGTCTATCCTCTGAGTGGGAATCAGAGTGGATTTTTCTGCATTGATCATTAGGCCTAGATGTAGGAAAAGGGCCTTGACAATGCCGATGTGATGGATCACCTGTGCCTCAGAGGTTCCTCGGATGAGCCAGGCATCTAGATACGGAAAAACATGTACCCGATGGCGGCGGAGGTGAGCGGCGACTACAGCCATGCATTTTGTGAATACTCTTGGGGCCGCAGAGAGGCCGAACGGTAGGACCGCGAACTGAAAATGCTGGCGGTTGACTACGAATCGGAGGAACCTCCTGTGAGGTGGGAAGACGGCTATGTGAAAATACGCATCTTTTATGTCGAGGGCGACATACCAGTCTCCAGGATCCAGGGATGGGATGATGGTCCCTAGGGATACCATACGGAACTTCAGCTTTATCATGTATCTGTTGAGTTTCCGCAGGTCCAGGATAGGTCGGAGACCCCCTTTTGCCTTGGGGATTAGGAAGTATCGGGAGTAAAACCCCGTGCCCCATTCGTGTTCCAGTATCTACTCTATGGCTCCTTTGGCAAGGAGCGTCTGCACCTCCTGGAGGAGGAGTTGCTCGTGAGAGGGGTCCCTGAAGAGGGACGAGGAAGAGGGGTGGAAAGGGGGGGGGCGTGAAATAAATTGGAGGTGATACCCAAATTCCAGCGTGCGTAAGACCCAGCGATCTGACGTTAGCCAGGACCACGCAGGGAGGAAAAGGGAGAGGTGACTGGAGAAAGGAGGGAACGGATCGTTTGACAACACTGGTATGATGCCCTCGGGCGCACCTTCAAAAGGAGGGTTTTGGCCCTGTGGAAGGTTTGGGAGGGACCTTGGTTCTGGCCCCCTTGGTTGCCTGACTGCCTCCGGCGACCGGTTCTACCTTGCCTTCTAGTGAAGTCCTGTCTCTGCCTGGGCTGAGGGTAAGAGCGGTGTGGCTGCGGGCAGAACGGCCTGCGCTGAGTCATAGATTCATAGATTCTAGGGTCAGAAGGGACCAGTGTGATCATCTAGTCCGACCCCCTGCACAAAGCAGGCCACAGAACCCTACCCATCCACTTCTATAACAAACCCCTAACCTATGCCTGAGTTATTGAAGTCTTCAAATTGTGGTTTGAAGACCTCAAGCTGCAGAGAATCCACCAGCAAGTGACCCCGCCCATGCTGCAGGGGAAGGCGAAAAACCTTCAGGACCTCTGCCAATCTGCCCCGGAGGAAAATTCCCTCCCGACCCCAAATATGGCGATCAGCAAAACCCTGAGCATGTGGGCAAGACTCACCAGCCAGCACTCAGAAAAGAATTCTCGGCAGTATCTCAGATCCCATCCCATCCCATCCAACATCCCATCACCAACCACTGGGCATACTTATCTGGCGATAATCAAAGATCAGTTGCCAAAATTTGGCTGTCCCATCATACCATCCTTTCCATAAACTTATCAAGCTTAATCTTAAAGCCAGATATGTCTTTTGCCCCCACTACTCCCCTTGGAAGGCTGTTTCAGAACTTCACTCCTCTAATGGTTAGAAACCTTCGTCTAATTTCAAGTCTAAACTTCCTAGTGTCCAGTTTATACCCATTCGTTCTTGTATCTACATTGGTACTAAGCTTAAATAATTCCTCTCCCTCCCTAATATTAATCCCTCTGATATATTTATAAAGAGCAAGCATATCCCCCCTCAGCCTTCTTTTGGCTCGACTAAAGAAGCCAAGCTCTTTGAGTCTCCTTTCATATGACAGGTTTTCCATTCCTCGGGTCATCCTAGTAGCCTGTCTCTGAACCTGTTCCAGTTTGAATTCATCCTTCTTAAACCTGGGAGACCAGAACTGCACACAGTATTCCAGGTGCGGTCTCACCAGCGCCTTATATAACGGTACTAACACCTCCTTATCTTTGCTGGAAATACCTCACCTGATGCATCCTAAAACCGCATTAGCTTTTTTAACGGCCATATCACATTGGCGGCTCATAGTTATCCTGTGATCTACTAATACCCCAAGGTCCTTGTCCTCCTCTGTTGCTTCCAACTGATGCGTTCCCAATCTATATCTAAAGTTCTTATTATTAATCCCTAAGTGCATGACCTTGCACTTTTCACTATTAAATTTCATCCTATTACTATTACTCCAGTTTACAATGTCATCCAGATCTTCCTGTATGATATCCCAGTCCTTCTCCATGTTAGCAATACCCCCCAGCTTTGTGTCATCCGCAAATGTTATTAGCACATTCCCGCTTTTTGTGCCAAGGTCAGTAATAAAAAGGTTAAATAAGATTGGTCCCAGAACCGATCCTTGAGGAACTCCATTAGTAACCTCCTTCCAGCCTGACAGTTCACCCTTCAGTACGACCCGTTGTAGTCTCCCCTTTAACCAGTTCCTTATCCACCTTTCAATTCTCATATTGATCCCCACCTTTTCCAATTTGACTAATGTATGCATGCCCAGTGAGCACATAATCACCCTGTTGTCTTTCAGGCTTTGGAGACTAGGGTCTGTCTTATCTGAAAACAGGCCCTGCCCTTCAAAGGGGAGGTCCTGGATTGTATGTTGGAGCTCCGGGGGAAGGCCTGAGACTTGCAG
This sequence comes from Gopherus flavomarginatus, assembly GCF_025201925.1. Lineage (NCBI taxonomy): Eukaryota > Metazoa > Chordata > Testudines > Testudinidae > Gopherus > Gopherus flavomarginatus. The sequence goes on from NC_066624.1 coordinate 54,664,024, forward strand.
CCATGAGATACGCCTCAGTCACCCCAGAGGCTAGGGCCCTGGCCGCTGAGTCTGCAGCATCCAGGGAAGCCTGGAGGGACTTTCTAGCCACCCTTTTTCCCTCACCCAGGATGGCCACAAATTCCTGTCAGGAGTCCTGCGGGAGCAACTCCTTGAATTTGTCCACCGCCGCCCAGGTATTATAATTATAGCGGCTAAGGAGGCCTTGTTGATTAGCCACACAGAGTTGGAGCGCCCCTGCGAAATAGACTTTGCGCCCCAGTAAGTCTATGCGCCTCGTGTCTTTTGATTTCGGGGCTGGAGCCTGCTGGCCATGGCGTTCCCTCTCATTGACTGACTGGACAACTAGGGAGCAAGGAGGGGGGTGGACATACAAATATTCGTAGCCCTTGGAGGGCACCATATATTTACGTTCCACTCCCTGGGCAGCAGGTGGAACAGAGGCCGGAGACTGCCAGATTGTGTTGGCATTGGCCTGGATCGTCCGTATAAAGGGGAGGGCCACTCTCGTGGGGGCATCCAATGTTAAGATGTCTACCACTGGGTCCTCTATCTCCGGGACCTTCTCGACTGGCAAGTTTATGTTCTGTGCAACACGCCTGAGGAGACCCTGGTGGGCCCTCAGGTCGATTGGTGGAGGGCCTACCGCCGACGTTCCGGCCACTGCCTTGTCAGGGCAGGAGGATGAGGAAAGACCAGGGACAAGCGGGTCAGTTGAGGGCTCCTCTTGGTGGACAGCCTCTGTCTCCCTAGGGATCTGGGAGTCCTGTGGCTGGACCGACACTTCCTCCAAAACAGAAGGAGGAGGGCGGCTAATAGTGGCTTCCGGCACCCGGTGTTCTCATGTGACAGAATGCGATGGGCCTGGACGTGTACCTTGGGCCTGATGATATGCCCAGGGTGTCCAAAATGCCCACTGTTGAGGTCTGTGATCCTGAGCCTGGGGCTCGTGGAATAGCGCGGTGGGCACATTCGTGTCCTTGTCTTGGGCATACGTACTGTCCGCCTGGGAAGACACGGAGGGGTGCCGGGACGGCCAGGGAGGAGCTGAGAGGCCGTGGTAAGGGTCCGTCTATCTCGCCGTCGGTGTCATACCGGTGCCGAGAACGAGACTGGGACCTGCGACCGTCACTGTGCCAGGAGGTCCACCTGGATCTCGAAGATCTACGACGTGAACAGCTGCGAGAGTCGCGGTGCCGGGAGCTGGAGCGGTACCAAGAGTACCGTGGAGGCCGAGACGTCGATCTGTGCTGCGAGCACGACCGGTACCAGACAGGCGAGCGGCGCCGGCATTGTGATAGTCTATAAGACTGCGAACAGCACCGGGACCTGGATTGTGATCGGTGCTGGTCAGCCGGGCCGACTTAAGGAGGTCTCATTATAGCTGGCTTGCCTCTGGATTGTAGTACCTGCACCGGCGGTGCTGGGGCTTGAGGCAGGACAGACTCCATCGTGGCGATAAGGTCCCTGGCTGCAGAGAATGTCTCTGGAGTAGAAGGGACCATAAGCTCAACCACAGGCCTTGGCGGGGAGCTCTCAGGGACCGGACTCGATGGCCCTCGTGAGACCGGAGTCGACGGTACTGCAGCAGGCGGTGCTGCAGCAGGTGCCAGTGCCGGGCAGTCCAACCAAGGCTGCATCTGCGGCACCGAGGGGACAGAGGCAGTGGAGGACTTCAACCTCTTCTGCTTCGGTGAGAGAGATCGGTGTCGAGCAGGTCCCTGTGCCGGAGAAGGCCGGTGCCGCGGTATCTCCGTGGTGCCGGGACGGTCCGGTGCCGGAGGAGCACTGCTAGTGGAGTGCTTCGCACTCGGTGCCGAGGACGGAGGGTTCGAAGCGGCCTCCATGAGGAGATTCTTTAGACAAAAGTCTCTCTTTGTCCTCAGTTTAAATGCCTTGCAAATATGGCATTTATCTGTAATGTGCGATTCCCCAAGGCACTTTAGACACGCGTCGTGGGGATCGCTTGTGGGCATCGGCTTATGGCAGGCCGAGCACCGTTTAAACCCCAGTGAACCGGGCATGGGCCCCGGCACTGGGTGCGGGAAAAGGGCTAATGCCGAAACCCTGCTAAACTATATATACTAACTAACTATATACAACAAGATAGCGAAGAAACAAGGAGTAGCTAGGGAAGTGGAGGACAGCTAAGCCGCACTCCACTATTCCAACGACAACACGGGCGGTAAGAAGGAACTGAGGAGCAGTCGGGTCGGCAGGGTTATATATCAGGCGCCATGGCAGCGCCACTCCAGGGGGCGATCCAGCCGACCCACTGGGGGTTGCTAGGGTAAAAATCTTCCGACGAACGTGCACGCGGCGCACGCACACCTAACTGGAATGGATATGAGCAAGCAGTCAAAGAAGAACAGTTACAAAGGTGAGTAACCGTCTTTTCTTCGAGTGCTTGCTTATATCCATTCCAGTTAGGTGATTCCCAAGCCTTATCTAGGCAGTGGAGTTGCAGTGAGATGTGGCAGAATGCAAAACTGCCGAGCCAAAGGCTGCATCATCTCTTGACTGTTGAACCAGAGCATAATGCGAAGCAAAGGTATGGACCGAGGACCAGGTAGCTGCGCGACATATCTCCTGGATAGGTACACGAGCCAGGAAGGCAGCAGATGAAGCCTGAGCCCTGGTAGAATGCGCAGTGATGTGGCTTGGGGAAATATGAGCCAAACCATAACAAGTGTGGATGCACGCCGTCACCCAAGATGAGATCCTCTGAGAGGAAACAGGTAGGCCTTTCATTTGGTCTGCTACTGCGACAAAGAGTTGGGGCATTTTACGAAATGGTTTTGTCCGCTCAATATAAAATGCGAGCGCTCTACGGACGTCCAGGGAGTGCATTTGTTGCCCCCGTCACATTGAGTATGGCTTCGGGAAGAAAGATGTCCTGGTTAACATGAAAGGCCGAAACCACCTTAGGGAGGAAAGCTGAGTGTGGTCACAACTGCACCTTGTCCTTGTGGAACACAGTGTACAGCGGATCCACCGTAAGAGCCCTAAGCTCGGAGACTCATCTGGCCAATGTAATGGCTACGAGGAAAGCTGTCTTCCAAGACAGGTATAGTAGCGAGCAGGTTGCTAACAGCTCGAATGGGGGAAGACATAAAAGTCTGGTTAAAACCAGGTTGAGGTCCCAGGTCGGGGTTGGGCGGCGTACTTGAGGGTATAAGCGCTCCAAGCCCTTGAACCTCAAAACCATAGGGTGTGAAAACACCGAACGACCACCTTCGCCTGGGTGAAAGGTGGAGATGGCTGCCAAGTGTACCCTCAGTGATGATACTGCTAGGCCCTGCTGTTTGAGAGACCAGAGGTAGTCCAAAATAGAGGGGATCGAGACCTCAGTGGGAGTAAGATTAAGTGTTTCACACCAGCAGGAGAAATGCTTCCACTTGGCTAGGTACGTTGACCGGGTGGCAGGCTTCCTGCTACCCAGGAGAACTTGTCATACTGATTCAGAGCAACGTAACTCTGACTGGTTTAGCCACGCAGCAGCCACACTGTGAGGTGAAGAGCCTGCAGGTCCAGGTGGCGAAGCCTGCCGTGGTCCTGAGTTATGAGGTCTGGGTGGAGTGGCAGGGTAATTGGGTTGGCTATCGACAGGTTGAGCAACGTGGTTTACCAGTGCTGCCTGGGCCACGCTGGAGCGATCATGACGATGCACGCTCTGTCCCTGCAGAGTTTAAGCAGGACCTTGTGAACCAGCGGGAATGGTGGGAAGGCATAAAGGAGCTAGCTCTTCCACGGCATCAGGAAAGTGCCCGAGATCGATCCCGGGGAGAGACCTTGGAAGGAGCAGAACATCTGGCATTTCCTGTTCTCGTGGGAAGCGAACAGGTCTATGTGGGGAAATCCCCACTTCTGGAAAACAGAATGCATAACGTCCGGGCGGATTGACCACTCGTGAGACAGGAAAGACCTGCTGAGTCGATCCGCCAGGATGTTCCGAACGCCTGGGAGAAAGGACGCTACCAGATCTATCGAGTGGGCTATGCAAAAGTCCCAGAGTTGGATGGCCTCCTGAAAAAGGAGGGAGGACCATGTCCCTCCCTGTTTGTTTATGTAGTACATGTCCGTTGTGTTGTCTGTAAACACTGAGACACAACGGCATCACAACTGTTGCTGGAACGCCTGGCACGCCAGGCGGATTGCTCTCAGTTCTCGGACATTTATGTGTAATGCCAGCTCCTGAGAAGGCCAAAGGCCTTGAGTACAAAGGTGACCAAGGTGAGCACCCCAGCCGAGAGATAACGCGTCTGTCATCAGGGACATTGAGGGTTGGTGCGGATGGAACGGCATCCCTGCACACACCAGGGAGGAAGTTAGCCACCATTGTAGGGAGCCTAGGGTGCTCGGGGGAATGGTGACTATCGTGTCTATTGGGTCCCTGCCTGGGCGGTATACCGAGTTGAGCCAAACTTGGAGAGGACAGAGGCGGAGCCTGGCGTGTTTGGTTACAGATGTGCAGGCAGCCATGTGACCCAGGAGACCAAGACAAGTGCGAGCCGAGGTCGTCGGGAAATTCTGCAGACCTCGAATGATTGTTGCCATCGCCTGAAACCACGGCTGTGATAAGCAGGCTCTGGCTAGATTGGAGTCCAGGATAGCTCCTATGAAGTCTAACCTCTGCGTGGGAACCAGAGTGGATTTTTCTATATTGATCATCAGACATAGACATGTGAATAGGTCCTTGACGATGCCCACATGCTGAGTGACTTGTGTCTCGGAGGCCCCTCGGATGAGCCAATTGTCCAGATACGGAAAAACGTGTATCCGACGTTGGCGGAGGTAGGCGGCGACTACGGCCATACACTTTGTCAATACTCTTGGGGCTGTAGAAAGGCCAAAACGGCAGGACCGTAAACTGGAAGTGCTGACGGTTCACTACAAAGCAGAGTTATCTCCTGTGCGGAGGAAAGATGGTGATGTGAATGTATGCGTCCTTCATATCAAGGGTGGCATACCAGTCTCCAGGATCCAAGGACGAGATAATGGTCCGCAGGGATGCCATGCGGAACTTCAACTTTATCATAAACTGGTTGAGTCCTCACAGGTCTAGGATAGGTCTGAGACCTCCCTTCGACTTGGGGATTAGGAAATAACGGGAGTAAAACCCCTTGCCCCTTTCGTTCATCGGTACCTCTTCTATAGCTCCTATGGCGAGGAGTGTCTGCACCTCTTGTAAGAAGAATTGCTTGTGAGAGGGGTCCCTGAAGAGGGACAGGGTTGGAGGGTGGGAGGGCGGGGCTGAAATAAATTGGAGGTGGTACTCATACTCCACTGTGTGTAGGACCCAGCGATCTGAAATTAACTGGGACCACGCCGGAGGAAGTAGGAGAGACGGTTGGGGAAGGGAGGAGAGGGTCCTGGCCTGTAACTGGTATGCCGCCCTTGGGCGCACCTTCAAAAGTTCGTCTTTGGTCCCAGTGGTGGTTTCAAGGGACCTTGATTTTGGCCCCCTTGGGGTCCTGACGGTCGTCTGCGACCACCTCAGCCGTGCCGCCTGCCAAAGTCCTGTCTTTGTCTAGGCACAGAGGATGGGCGGTGAGGCTGGGGACGGAAAGGCCTGAGTTGGGTCACCGGCGTATGTATGTCGAGAGAGCGCATAATAACCCTGTTGTCCTTCAGGCTTTGCAGCCTAGGGTCAGTCTTTTCCAAGAAGAGGCCTTTACCATTGAATGGTAGGTAAGCCCTGAATGGTATACTGCAGCTCCGGTGGGAGGTTTGAAACCTGAAGCCATGAGATGCGCCTCATGGCAACTCCTGAGGCCAGAGTCCTGGCTGCTGAGTCTGCTGCATCCAACGAGGCCTGGAGGGAAGTTCTGGCCACTTTTTTCCCTTCCTCCAAGAGGGCAACGAACTCTTGGCGGGAGTCTTGAAGGAGAAGCTCCATAAACTTATAACACCTGGGTGGCGGTGGGTAATTATAGCGGCTAAGCAAGGCTTGTTGATTTGCCAGCCGGAGCTGTAGGGCCCCTGCTGAGCACACCTTGTGACCGAGTAGGTCCATTCGCCTAGCCTCCTTCAATTTCGGGGCTGGTGCCTGCTGGCCGTGGCGTTCCCTCTCATTAACAGACTGGACGACTAGTGAGCAGGGAGGAGGATGGACATACAAGTACTTGTACCCTTTAGAGGGCATCATATATTCACGCTCGACTCCCCTGGCCGCAGGAGGGATAGAGGCTGGTGACTGCCATATAGTATCGGCATTCCCCTGGATGGTCCGAATAAACGGTAGGGCCACTCTAGTGGGGGCATCCACTGATAGAATGTCCACTACTGGGTCCTCTACCTCTGGGACCTCCTCCACCTGGAGGTTCATATTGAGTGCTACCCTCCTTAGGAGGTCCTGATGAGCTCTCAGGTCGACTGGAGGAGGGCCTGAGGAGGATGTTCCTGCCACCGCCTCATCTGGAGAAGAGGAAGAGGAGATGCTGGCGACGAGCGGGTCCTGGGTGGCTTGTTGCTCTTGGGCGATCTCCTGCTCCAGAGGAAGCTGGGAGTCCGGTGGGTGAACTGGGGCTTCCTCTGCAGCAGTCGGAGGGGGACGGCTAACCGTTGCCTCTGGCACTCGGTGCTCTGATGAGACAGAGTGGGACGGAACTACTGGTACGCCTTGGGCCTGGTGGTACGCCCAAGGTGTCCAGAAAGACCACTGATGGGGTCATTGGTCTTGGGTCTCTTGGAAAACTTTGGTGGGCACATCAGAATCGCGGTCCTGAGCATAAGAGCTGTCCACGTGGGACGACACTGATGCATGTCTGAATGGCCATGGAGGTGCTGAAAAGCCCTGGGCAGAGTCTCTGTCTCTAGCGGACCTTGCCCTACTCGGCACCAGGGACTGGTACTGGGAGGCATACCGGTACTGGGAACGAGATCGGGACCTGCGACCGGAGCGGTGCCAGGAGGTCGACAGAGATCGAGGCTTGACGTTGGGAGAGGCTACGGGAGTCACGGTGCCTAGAGCGATGCCAGGAGCTGGAACGGTGCTGAAAGTAGCGGGCCGGTGAATGGGATACCGACCAGTGCCGCGAGTGCGACCACTACCGAGGAGGAGAACGGTACCGGGAGCGCGAGCAGCGTTGGGAGCAGGAGCGCCGACGGGACCTGGAACATCTGCGGGACCGTGATTGTGAACGGTGCCGCTCTGCTGTGCCGACAGAGGATGGTCTTATCAAGGCAGGCTTGCCGATAGACTGTATTACCCGCACCGGCGGTGCCGGGGGTTGAGGCAGCATCAACTCTGTCATGGCAATCAGATCCCTCGCCGCTGAGAATGTCTCCAGCGTGGATGGAATAGTAAGCTCAACCACAGACTCGCGCTGGGGAGTTGACAGGCACCGGACTCGACGGCCCTCGTGGGACCAGAATCGACGGTGCCGACGTTGTCGGTGCCGCAGCAGGTGTTGGTGCTGGGCGATCCGACTTAGATGAGCTCTCTGGCTATGGTGCAGGTGGCACAGAAGCAGCAGGAGTCTTAGGCTCTCTTGACCTCGGGGAGAGGAAGCGGTGCCGAGTCGACTTCGGTGCCGGCGACGGCTGGTGCCGAGAGGCCTTTGCAGTACCGGCGCGGTCTGGTGCCGAGGAGGTGCTTCTGCTCGCCGATTGACCAGTGCTCGGTGCCTAAGGCGGAGGGGTAAGAGCCGCCTCCATGAGGAGCTGCTTAGCGGAAAGTACCGCTCCTTTTTTGTTCTCAGCTTAAAAGCCTTGCAAATGCGACACTTATCTGTCAGGTGAGATTCCCCGAGGCACTTAAGGCAGGAGTCGTGTGGATCTCCTGTCAGCATCGGCTTATGACAGGCCGAGCAAGGTTTGAAACCCGTGAACCAGGCATAGGCCCCGGCACCGGGTATGGGGAAGGGGCTAATCCCCGAACCCCTCTTAACTATACACTAACTATGAACAATAAAAATGAACTATAAACTATATACACAACAAAATAACTAGAGAACTATGAGTAGCTAGGGAGGTGAAGGTCAGTAAAACCGCACTCCACTGTTCCAACGACCAACACGGGTGGTATGAAGTAACTGAGGGGCGGATGGGTTGGCAGGGGTATAAATCCGGCGCCATGGTGGTGCCACTCTAGGGGGAGCCCAGCCGACCCACCGAGTGTTGCTAGGGTAAAAATCTTCTGACGAACGTGCACGCGGCATGCACACACCTAACTGGAACGGATATGAGCAAGCACTTGAAGAACCACCACATATTCCATGAAGTTATGGACAATTCTTGCAAATTTAAAGATCTTCCGGGCCTGGTGCTAAGTTCGCCCAGTTCCCACTGACCATGGTGGAGGCAAGAGTGCTCAGCAACTCAATGTTTAAAGCAACAGGAATGAAGACTGACTCCTGAGCAGACAAATACCTCAGCAACTAGAGCTGCTAAGTTTGGACTAACCGACAGGCCAGAGTGACAGGTGTGATCTCACCTCTGCCATCAGGCACCCCAGGATGTACAGAGACTGGCCCCACATGTGGGGCAGCTTGCCCATAGGGACTCGGTCAACAGTGTGGGGATTCACATACTCCTCATCCACCTGGAAGGAAAAAAAAAAAAAAAAGTGTGAGATTGGGCAGCCGACAGTGGCTACAGCCTAGAAGATGTTGCAAGGCACCAACCCACTGCCCAGCAGGGAACGTTTCTTTAGAACTGTCATCACATACCTGGGGGCTCCTCTCTTATTGGGGTGGGGTGTTATCAAGGCAAGCTTCCCCTCCCATGCCCTGATGGGAGACTCCGTACCCTCCTCCCAGTTAGCTAGGGGAGGCCAATACCAACATTCAGGGCCTCCCAATGCAAATCTCTTGGAAGCAGCTAGAGTTTCCACACAACATTGTAGCAGCATTCCCATGGATCTTCCTGATTTAGTGTAGCAGAGTTCTTAGGCTATCAGAGGATCCCCAGCATGGCTGTGACGTCCTCTCACTCTTGGCAGCTGGATGCTGACTTTAAAGGCAATTGACACATTTTAAAAGTACCCACCCCCAGGAGATCATAGCTGCCCCTGCATGCCCCTTCCTCCTTGGCTGCTTTCAGACATTTGGTTCATTGGGGTCAGGCAGACAGACCTAGAGACTGACAGAGGGGGGGCAAAGTGCAGCCAGCAGAGCTTAGAACACCACTAAAGCACTGCCTGGAAGGGCAGGTGCCTCAACAGCAAGCAACACCCATTGGAACAAGCGGCGCGTGCACGGTGAGTGCTGCAATGAGCTGAAGGGCATGGAGATAGATGGCATTGTGCTTCCTGGCTGGACATGCTAGCTGCATCCACACTGCAGCTGGGGGCAAGCCTGCCAGCTCAGGTAGACAGATTCGCGCTCAGCTGCAGCGCAGATGTACCCACTCCATCCTGAGGAGAGCAGGCCTGAGGTCAGGGGGTGTTGGAGCCAGCTGTTCTGACCTCAGAGGGAAGGGAGCACACAGCCCCTGCCCACCCCCACACACCGGTTGGTAAGGGGGCAGCATTAACCCAGAGAACTGGCGTGATGGACATCCCCTCAACCCACAGGGCAGGGGTCACAGCAATGCCCAGTCTTAGTCCTGACCAGGAATGGAGCACACTGGAGACGAGACCCAGCAAGCCATGCTCACCCCACCCAGCTCATGCAGAAGGGGGAGGGGAAAGTCAGCAGGGGGAGTCCTGCAGGGATCAGGCCCAGCTGTTCTGAGAATCCAGCAGGGGTGCCCAGCTTCACTCCACTTTACCCCTGGCCAGGCAGGTGGACAGTGATGCACAGGTGTCTTGGATAAGAGCTGTCATCACTGCCCCTCCCAGCTTCGGGCACTGGTAGAGGGAGCATCTATGGGGTGGCAGCAAGAACATGAGGCAGGGGAAGGGAGACTGGATCCCTTTTGACTTCTGTTACCTCTAATGCTTCAAGCAAGAGCCTGGGCCCTGGGCATAAAGTGCAGCCCTGTCACCCACTGGCTCATTTAAGAGGGAGCCGGGCCCAGTGACTGTGACAGGGCAGCTGCTGCCCAATGAGGCTTAAGAGAAGGCACCTGGGCCACATACACTTGCCCAGTCTTGTCTCCATCTCTCTGAGATGGAGACAAGACTGGGCAAGTGGGAGCTGCCTGAGGCCAGGCAACAGGAAGAAGGAGCAGGGAGTTGTCTGAGGGAAAGAACTGCAGGAGACCCACCATAAGAAAACTGTCAGGAGCACTGGCTAGAGCTGGAGGACCCTACCAAGGGGCCAAAGAGCTTGTGGCAGAGTCAGCTTAGTCAGTGCAAGCTGGGCCTAGAAGCAAGGCGTTGATTCTTGAGGGTGGATCCCAAGAGCAGAGGAGGCCTCACAGGTTGGGAGGCCTAGGAGACAAACACTGTAGGGCACACTTTAGCAGAAGACCGAGGGGAGGGAGGGCTGTGGGAGGAGCCCAGCAGCACAGGGTTGGCCCTGGAGGGAGCTTCCCTGGAGCAGGATGGGGTACACAGGTGAGGAGCCCTAGGGCAGAGGAGCCTCTGTCACAGGAGACCTGACTTGGGGCTACAGGAGAAGGCTGAGCCCCAAGGCTTCAAGGGAGAGCAATGTTTCATGGCTAATGGGAGAGCAGCAGGTCTGAGAACTCTCAGCGGGAGGCCTGGAGAGTGGGTCCCTGGGACAGAGGAATGGAACTGAGCGGTTCATAGAATCATAAAATATCAGGGTTGGAAGGGACCTCAGGAGGTCATTAGTCCAACTCCCTGCTCAACGCAGGACCAATTCCCAACTAAATCATCCCAGCCAGGGCTTTGTCAAGCCTGACTTTAGAAACTTCTAAGGAAGGAGATTCCACCATCTCCCTAGGTAAATCATTCCAGTGCTTCACCACCCTCCTAGTGAAAAAGTTTTTCCTAATATCCAACCTAAATCTCCCCCACTGCAACTTGACACCATTACTCCTTGTTCTGTCATCAGGTACCACTAAGAACAGTCTAGATCCATCCTCTTTGGAACCACCTTTCAGGTAGTTGAAAGCAGCTATCAAATCCCCACCTCCTCCCCACCTTCTTCTCTTCTAAAGAATAAACAATCCCAGTTCCCTCAGCCTCTACTCAGAAGTCATGTGCTCCAGCCCCCTAATCATTTTTATTGCCCTCCTCTGGACTCTTTCCAATTTTTCCACATCCTTCTTGTAGTGTGGGGCCCAAAACTGGACACAGTACTCCAGATGAGGCCTCACCAATGTCCAACAGAGGGGAATGATCATGTTCCTCGATCTGCTGGCAATGCCCCTACGTATAAAGCCCAAAATGCCGTTAGCTTTCTTGGCAACAAGGGTACACTGTAGATTCATATCCAGCTTCTCGTCCACTGTAACCCCTACGTCCTTTTCTGCAGAACTGCTTCCTAACCATTCGGTCCCTAGTCTGTAACAGTGAATGGGATTCTTCCGTCCTAAGTGCAGGACTCTGCACTTGTCCTTGCTGATCCTCATCAGATTTCTTTTGGCCCAGTCCTCTAATTTGTCTAGGTCTCTCTGTATCCTATTCCTACCCTCCAGCGTATCAACCACTCCTCCAAGTTTAGTGTCATCTGCAAATTTGCTGAGAGTGCAGTCCACGACATCCTCCAGAGATCATTAATGAAGATATTGAACAAAACAGGCCCCAGGACCAACCCTTGGGGCACTCCGCTTAAAACCGGCTGCCAACTAGACATGGAGCCATTGATCACTACCCGTTGAGCCCGACAACCTAGCCAGCTTTCTATCCACCTTATAGTCCATTCATCCAGCCTATACACTTCTTTAACTTGCTGGCAAGAATACTGTGGAAGACCATATCAAAAGCTTTGCTAAAGTCAAGGAATAACACGTCCACTGCTTTCCCCTCATCCACAGAGCCAGTTATCTCCTCATAGAAGGCAATTAGGTTAGTCAGGCATGACCTGCCCTTGGTGAATCCATGCTGACTGTTCCTGATCACTTTCCTCTCCTCTAAGTGCTTCAGAATTGATTCCTTGAGGACCTGCTCCATGATTTTTTCAGGGACTGAGGAGAGACTGACTAGTCCGTAGTTCCCCAGATCATCCTCCTTCCCTTTTTTAAAGATGGGCACTACATTAGCCTTTTTCCAGTCATCTGGGACCTCCCCCGTTCGCCATGAGTTTTCAAAGAGAATGGCCAATGGCTCTGCAATCACATCCGCCAACTCCTTTAGCACCTTCGGATGCAGTGCATCCAGCCCCATGGACTTGTACTAGTCCAGTTTTTCTAAATAGTCCCGAACCACTTCTTTCTCCACAGAGGGCTAGTCGCCTTCTCCCCATACTGTGCTGCCCAGTGCAGCAGTCTGGGAGCTGACCTTGTTCGCTTTTTCCACATCCTCTGTCACTAGGCTGCCTCCCTCATACAGTAAGGGGCCCACACTTTCCTTGACTTTCTTCTTGTTGTTAACACATACCTGAAGAAACCCTTCTTGTTACTCTTAACATCTCTTGCTAGCTACAATTCCAAGTGTGATTTGGCCTTCTTGATTTCACTCCTGCATGCCTGAGCAATATTTTTATACTCCTCCCTGGTCATTTGTCCAATCTTCCACTTCTTGAAAGCTTCTTTTTTGTGTTTATGATCAGCAAGGATTTCATTGTTAAGCCAAGCTCGTCGCCTGCCATATTTACCATTCTTGCTATACGTCGGGATGGTTTTTTCCTGCAACTTCAATAAGCATTCTTTATAATACAGCCAGCTCTCTTGGACTCCTTTCCCCCTCATGTTATTTTCCCAGGGGATCCTGCCCATCAGTTCCCTGAGGGAGTCAAAATCTGCTTTTCTGAAATCCAGGGTCCGTACTCTGCTGCTATCCTTTCTTCCTTGTGTCAGGATCCTGAACTCGACCATCTCATGGTCACTGCCTCCCAGGTTCCCATTCACTTTTGCTTCCCCTATTAACTCTTCCCAGTTTGTGAGCAGCAGGTCTAGAAGAGCTCTGCCCCTAGTTGGTTCCTCCAGCACTTGCACCAGGAAATTGTCCCCTACACTTTCAAAGACTTCCTGGATTGTCTGTGCACTGCTCTATTGCTCTCCCAGCAGATATCAGGGTGATTGAAGTCTTCCATGAGAACCAGGGCCTGTGATCCAGTAACTTCTGCTAGTTGCCAAAAGAAAGCCTCATCCCCCTGGTTTGGTGGTCTATAGCAGACTCCCACCACGACATCACCCTTGTTGCTTACACTTCTAAACTTAATCCACAGACACTCAGGTTTTTCTGCAGTTTCATACCGGAGCTCTGAGCAGTCATACTGCTCTCTTACATACAATGCAACTCCCCCACCTTTTCTGCCCTGCCTGTCCTTCCTGAACAGTTTATATCCATCCACAACAGTACTCCAGTCATGTGAGTTATCCCACCAAGTCTCTGTTATTCCAATCACATCACGGTTAATGACTCTGGTGGGTGACCTCTGAATGGGACTGAAGAGCTGCTGTCCTGCGACCGTGTTTTACTCTGGGGTTTAGGGAGAAGCTGCCTTTTACCATGAGGGATCTGCAGACTGTGGCTCTTCACATGAATAAAAGGGTTTGAATTTGCTGCTGAGACACAGACTGTGAAGGGGAAATGGAGGCAGGTGTGTCATGCCACAGCCTGCCGTTAGGGAAGTACTCAAGATGGAGGCTGCCCTGCTACCTTATTGGGAGGGACGCTGTACAGCTCCGGCACCAGGCGAACTCCGTTCTTCCCCTTGATGAGCACACCTTCAAGGGCCTCCCTGTACTCCTGGACCTGAGGGAGAAGCACCACAGGAAATCAGCTCCCAACACAACATCCCCAAGGGCAGAGCTCCCAGACACATCACCTCCATATTGCTGCATAACAAAATTCATGTGGTGGGGTAGGGCCGAGAGGTTCAGAGTGTGGGAGGGGGCTCACAGCTGAGGCAGAGGGTTGGGGTGCAGTGGTGTGAGGGCTCCGGGGTGGGGCCAGGGATGAGAGGCTCAGGGCTTGGAGAGAAGGTTGGGGGGAGTGGGTGTGGGCTCTGGGATGGGGCCAAGGGGAAGGCTGCCCCAGGGCTGCAGAGGGGAAAGGGAGGGGGAGGGGAGAGAGAGACTCCCCACAGTGGATACCTCTCTCCTCCCCAGGTCTGGGTCCAAGGTGCCCCTCCCCTGGCTGAGGCAGGTCCCGGCCAGGTGGGTTCCCCGAGCGCCTGTGCAGCACTTAATAGGTTGCTACATGACCATGTGGCTTACAGGGAATTTAGCCCCAGACCTCCCCACCCCCACGGGAGCAACTGGGATTAGGAATGCACATGTAAGTGTTAAATAGCAACATGCAGAACCAATGTGCTCACTCTACGCACACAGGGGAGCGCAGAGCCTGGCCCCGCTCCCCCAGCTGCCATGCCAGCAGTTCAGTGTGTTTATTCCCTTGTAAACCACTGGGCGCAGGGGCTGTCTTTCTACTCGGTTTGTATGGGGCTGAGCATAATGGGGGACCTGGCCCATGACTGGGCTCCTAGGCACTACAGTAATGAACACAAAGGCATCCCAGCAGTTCTGAGACCCCAGGATAACAAAGCAGGGTGCACCTGGAGCGAAGGAGACAGAGAGACTGACAAAGGCACCCAGGGGACTGTGTTTGACAGGAAAACAATTAGCTTATTTTTCCCCATAAAGCCAGGCTCCCCTCCCCAACCCGAGTGCCCTCTCCATCCCACATCTTACCTGTTCTACATTGCCGCTGAAGATCCCGTCGATAATGAAATAGGTCCAGAACAAAGGCCACTCGCACTCAATGTTCTCAAAGAGCTTCAGCTCAGCAGGCTCGTAATAGAGGCGATTTGGGTCCTGTCCAGAGATACGTTGGATCAAGTCACGCAAAGCTACAGCTGGAGGCTTGTCCTGGCCCAGTGACCCGACACCCTCTCCCTTCTGAGCCATCCTCTCCTGACTGCTTCGGCAGCTGAGTGCTCACATGGTGACCATCTGGCCATGAACTGCTCCAGCTCTGGGAACTGCATCCAAAGGCAGGGGGTAGCTGCCCATCATGCATGACTGCATAACCCAGGTTCATAGGGCAGCACGTGATTTTACACGCTGATCCCAACATATCATTTTGGATACAGGCTACAGCTTTCCGATCTCCCCAGAAACTGAGACCAGTCAATACTTCGGTCATAGCCATATAAATTGCTATTACATATCTATTACTACAGTTTACATCATTATTAACCCAAGGGCTAGAATGCTGCTAGCTGAAAGGATTCCCAGACTGCTATTTTCCTGACAAAGCTATGAAACGCTTTCTTCTCAAGCTGGGAGGAATCCAGGTGACACAGACTACATTTTAAGATCAGTAGGGAACGTGCCTGCTAAAAAGTGTAGCACTCACCGTGAAATACACATGACAGCAGCAGAGTGGTGAAAGTCAGTGCAAGGAATACCAGTAGATTTGCTACCCAATATCTTCTGTTTAAAATGTGTAAGTATTCCAAATACTGTTTGTAATGTGTGTATTAAGATATTTACTTAGAAACCACAGGATTCCCTCTCCTGGCAGCTGACTGGTAGCTGTCATTAACACCAAAGCTCAAGGTTTTGCATACAATAGTTGTGAGCCTCACTCTGTATAATGTGTTCCCACAAGGCCCAGAAGAGACATCTCTGGTCTGGCTTTGGCAGAGTTAAGCTGAGATGCAGGAACAGGGAGTATAGTGGAGTTGTACATAGTTTACCCACAGCATCTGTTATGTAATTGTTACAAATGTACACAGCTTCAAAGCAGAAGTCCAGCAGGGAGGAGGCGGGTCCTACAGAAACCCCAAGGATGGGGAGGAGCAGGGTTCCATCTTTTACAGGCATTCAGCTGTGTGATGGCAGAATGGGAGTGCTAGAGAGGAAGAGGAGGAAATGAGCTTCTCCCGAGCAACTCTCCCCCGCCTGGAAGGTTGTATTTCCCAGGGGCAAGGGTCTCACAGACGCAGATCAGTATGGAGCTCGGTGCTGGTCGCTGTCCAAGTGCTGCTAATCTTGCCCAAGCAGAGCAGAGCAGGAGGAGGATTGGGAGGGGGCCAAAGGCCCTGACTATGCAGGACTTTCTCAAGAGATGGCAGGTCCCCTCTACCTCCCCTAGAGACAATAACCCAGGAAACATGCCCCATCCCCACAGCAGGCCTCAGCACCAGGGTGGATAGATATCATCCCCTAGCAGCACTGAACAGCAAACACTCCTCCTCTCCTTCCGTAGCCCTCAGTCGCCAGGGTTCCCTCTGTGACCCAACACTGCTGCTCCATTGGCGACTGCATGCTGGCTCTCTTGGCTGTGTTACTACGTGGAAGCTTTAGTGATTCCTGAATTAAAGGGCCCCTCCATCATCCCCTCCTGTGCCAGACAGTCTTAGACAGACTTCCTTTAACCTAAACCATCTCAGGGCTGATGTTTTAAGTGTAGTAAAAGAAACTCAAGACACGCCCTGCCCCCACCACCCCATCAATCAGGCAGCTGCCTGGTGCAAAGCAAAGGAAAATCCAGCCAGCAAACCCCATAATACACACCTCTCTAGGGGTCCTGTACCCATCTCGGAGAAACCGGCAGCAGCCATAACGCCCCTGGAAGAGAAAGGGAAATTCACTTTGGGACAAGGATCCATTCCTCATTGCTGGATACAATGCAGTTACAGTAACTATAACTTTAAGCAAGGAGTTATGTTCCTGAAACGTGCTACTTTAAGCAAAACAATGTTAAACAAATCCAATTTCCCCATAAGAATTAATGTAAATGGGGGAGGGGTGGGGGTGTTAGGTTGCAGACCTAATTTTTTTTTTTTGTCAGACAAAAGGCTGTATTTTTTATTTATACACACATACACACTATAAGTTTTAAACAAACAATTTAATACTGTACACAGCAATGACTGTGAAGCTCAGTTGAGGTGGTGGAGTCAGAGGGTGGAATATTTCCCAGGGAATGCCTTACTGCTAAATGATAAACTAGTACTCCGCTGAGCCCTCAAGGGTTAACACATTAACAACAATGTAGCCTCACAGTCTACAAGGCAGCAGGAATGGAGGGAGGGGAGATAACATGGCAGAGAGAGAGACGCACACACACACACACACAGACATACACCCTGTGTCTGAGAGAGCGCATGCATTGCCCCTTTAAGTACACAGACCCAACTCTAAGTTGTCATAAACAGATAGTTAAAGGTTCATGTCTCATTTACCTGTAAAGGGTTAACAAACAGGAAACCAAACACATGACCAGGGGACCAATCAGGAAACAAGATACTTTCAAATCTCGGTGGAAGGAAGCCTTTGCTTGCATTTTTTGGGTTTTGCTTTGTTCTCTCTGGGTCCTGGAAGAGACTGGACGTGCAACCAGGTTGCTTGCCAATCTCCCTCCTACAGTCTCTTATATATTCAGAATAGTGAGTAATTTAGTAAGAAAGGCGGTTATAGTCTTTTTATTGTTTCTGTATTTGCAAATGTGTAGTTTGCTGGAAGTATTTTAAATTGTATCTTGCTGGGGGGGGAGGCTTCTTTCTAGTTTCTATAAGCTGACAGACCCTGTAACTTTTTACCATCTAAATTGCAGAGATAAAGCAAAGCTTTTAATAAAAAGAAAGAAAAGAGGTAAAAGTTTAAGACCTGTCTGATTTTTTTTTCTTCTAGTTAAGGCTCAAAGGAACTGAGTCTGTGTACACCAGGGAATTGGTGGGGAGAAGGGAAAGAGAGCAGGGGGGAGAAGGGAAAAGTGAATTTCCTCTTTGTTTTAGATTCACGGAGTTTGAATCTGGATTGCCTCTGGGTGAAGGGAAAAGAGGAGGGGGGGAAGGTATCACTCTTCTCTGTGTGGTGATTCAAGAAGTTTGAATCACGGTGATCTCCTAGTGTACCCAGGGCGGGAAAGATCTGGGAGGAAGGAAGGAGAAGGGGGAATCCCTTTGTTTAGATTCACCGAGCTTGAATCTGTATCTCTCTCCACGAGCCCAGGGAGGGAACACCTGGAGGGAAGGAGGGGGAAGGGAAATGGTTTATTCCCCTTTGTTGTGAGACTCAAGGAATCTGGGTCTTGGGGGTCCCCAGGGAAGGGTTTGGGGGGGACCAGAGTGTATCAGGCACTGGAATTCCTGATTGGTGGCAGCTTATCAGATCTAAGCTGGTAATTAAGCTTAGAGGAATTCATGCTGGTACCCCAACATTTGGACCCTAAGGTTCAGATTGGGGAAATATACCATGACATAAGTACACTGCCCTTTTAAGTAGATCAGCAAGTTGAGATAGCAGCTGCTGCCAGCAAGCTCCTCCCTGTCCTGAGCCTGTCATGTCCATCATCCCCATGCCGCCCCAGCTCTCTGAAGATGGGTTAAGCAGGGGGCAGGAGCGGGGGGATGGGGACACCCTGACATTATCACCCTTCTCCCTCCCCCATCCCCCCACACAGCCATCAGGAGGCTCCCAAGAGCAGCAGCCAGCAGTGGGGGGAGGGACAGCTGAACTGCCAGGCAACTGATAGCCTGCTAGGCAGCTGCCACACTGGGAACTTAGGGGAGCAGGAGTCTGATAGGGGGTTGCCAGTCCACCCTGGTTCCAAGCCCCCACCAGCTAGATTCAACAGGCTGCTCTTTCTGCAAGCAGTGGACAAAGCAGGTGGCTGCCAAACAACGACGTTATAAGGGAGCATTGCACAACTTTAAATGAGCATGTTCTCTAATTGATCAGCAACATAAGAAAGAAACAACATTAACCAGGAAGACTTTAAGTGAGCAGTTACTGTACAGCAGAGTTAGAGTGTCACTAAAGAACAGCCACCCAACATACAGCCCGCCATGGCTTTCAGGCCCTCTTTCTCACCTATCTCACCCCCTTTCATTGTCCTCTTTTATCAGCTGTACACCAGCCAAGGTGGCTCACTTCGGTTTGTGTGTCAGTATGGGGTTGGGATTTGTCATAAACAGATAGTTAAGGGTTAATGTCTCTTTTACCTGTAAGGGGTTAAGAAGCTCAGTAAACCGGCTGACACCTAACCAGAGGACTAATGGGGGGACAAGATACTTTCAAATATTGGTGGAGGGAAGTCTTTGTTTGTGTTGTTTGTTTTGTTCGTTGTTCGCTCTTGGGACAAAGAGGGACCAGACGTACAACCAGACTCTCCAAATCTTTCTGAATCAGTCTTTCATGTTTCAAACTTGTAAGTAGCCAGGAAAGGCGGATTAGTCTTATGTTTGTTTTCTTTCAACTTGTGAATGTTTTTCTTTTTGCTGGAAGGATTTTCACCTCTGTTTGCTGTAACTTTGAATCTCAGGCTGGGGGGGGCAGGGAGGGAAGTCCCTCTAGTCTATATGAGTCTGAATACCCTGTAAACATTTTCCATCCTGATTTTACAGAGATAAATTTTTACTTATTCTTTCTTTAATTAAAAGCTTTCTTTTTAAGAACCTGATTGATTTTTCCTTGTTTTGGAATCAAGGGTTTGAGTCTAAACTCACCAGGGATTGGTCAGGGGAAAAAGGAAGGGAATGGTTAATTCCTCTTTGTTTTAAGATTCAAGGCGTTTGGATCTGTATAGCTTTCCAAGGCAACCCAGGGAGGGGAAAGTCGGGGGGGGGGGGGGAGAAGGGGGGGATGGTTAATTTCTCCTTCTTTTAAGACCCAAGGGGTTTGGGTCTTGGGTTCCCCAGGGAAGGTTTTGGGGGAACAGGAAGTGTGCCAAACACCATATTTTTGGCTAGTGGCAGCGTACCAGATCTAAGCTAGAAATTAAGCTTAGAAGTGATCATGCAGGTCCCCACTTTTTGGACGCTAAAGTTCAAAGTGGGGAAGAACCCTGCGACACTCCTCTATTAGCTGTACACCAGCCAAGGTGGCTCACTTCGGTTTGTGTGTCAGTATGGGGTTGAGATTACATCCCTTACAGCACCTCCACTGGCTAGCTGGCCAGGCTACAGTAGCAGAGCTCAACGACCTGTAGGTCCTAGGAGAAGGGACAGGTCTCAGGGAGGTTGTGATAAATGAAGGGAGGATAGCTCCCCTTTATGGACACCCAACCAGGCGGTTAGCTATCAAGTCCCTCTTGGTGACTGTTCTCTTCTTGCTTTACCTGTAAAGGGTCAACAAAGTCGCCCAGGTAAAGGAAAAGGAGTGGGCACCTGATCAAAAGAGCCAATGGGAGGCTAGAACTTTTTTCTCAGTTTTAAAGACTTCCCTTTCTCTGTGTGTTGTGGTTCTCAGAGAGAGCAGAGATACAGAGCAGCAATGCTGTATGCAGCTTTAAGCCAGGTATGATCATAGATCAATTCATACCTCGAACCTACTTATCTGAAGCCTCAGATATGTAAGTAAATTAGGGAATGTCTAGAAAGATGTGATTAGGGTTATTTCTTATTGGCTTGTGGACTCCTCTGTGCTAACCCCAGATGCTTTTGTTTTACTTGTAACCTTTAAGCTGAACCTCAAGAGAGCTATCTTGATGCTTAATTCTTTTAATTGTTTCTTTTAAGATCTAGCAAAAAGCCTAAGTTCCAAATGTATTTCCTTTCTTTTTGGGTTTAATAAAATTTACCTTTTTTAAGAACAGGACTGGATTTTTGTGTCCCTAAGAGGTTTGTGCATGTTTAATTAGCAGAGGTCAACAGCTAATTTCCTTTGTTTTCTTTCTCAGCTCTTCCCTGGAGGGGTGGTAAAAGGGCTTGAGGGTAACCCATAGGAAGGAATTCCCAAGTGCACTTTCCTGGGTTCCAAGGGGTTTGCATTTGGGTGGTGGCAGCGTTTACCAAGCCAAGGTCGGAGAAAAGCTGTAAACTTTGGAGTTTAATACAAGTCTGGAGTGACAGGTATTAATTTTTAAAATTCTTGTGGGCCCCACCTTCTGCACTCGAAGTGCCAGAGGGGGGAAAATCAGCCTTGACAGAGGTGTTTGTGATTTCTCTGTTGGGGTAGAGCCCTGGCAGCTATTACCTGTGACACTGAAGATTAGTAGGACGCGCAGTTCTGGACAGCTCTCCTTGAAAGGGTCAAAAGCAGCCTAGAGAGATGCTTACCTGAAGCTTTGTAATGATTTCTTGCTTCGTTATCTCCACTAGCTCACTGTCCTCCACGGCAAAGGCGGGGTACGAGATGACTGAGAGGAGGCTGGCATCAATTTCCTTGGAAGTCGAAGCCCTTGGCAGCATGGAATGGAGAATAGACTAGGAAGAAGGAGAAACACTGATATCAAACACTGGTCTCTGCACATTTAATAGTGCCGAGGCAATGGGGGTCAGTGCTTCCACGGCCCACAGCATTATCATGTTATGGCAGTGGGGTGTGCCATGGGAATTGCAGGGCAGTTCTGGGCAGAGGGAAGAGCTAGGGTTATTCAAAAGTTGGGCCTGGGCCAGGAGGCTCAGATCCAAACTCTAAGAGAGTTCGGGGTGCTTGGACTGGAACCATTTGTAATTTATAAAGGGCTGTGACCTGGGAGAGCCCAATGGTGCTGGAAAGGAGTGCAGCAATGTGGAGGGGGTGGGGAGAAGCAACCAAAATGGGCCAGATTTGAGTGGTGTGGTGACCCCGTGAGCCAGGCTGCTATGCCAACCACTCATATTTGGCCTGGCAGCCCATCTGTCCTGCTTGCAGGGAAGGGGATCTACCATTACGCCACCCACCTCTGGTCAAGGGCCAAGGGAAGGACTGCATCCCCCCTCGTTGCACCCCTGCCAACTTGATTTTTGCCACCCCCACACCAACACTCCTGAAGGAGCCACATGCCATGAGCTACTGCCTCCTACAGCATAAACATTCTGCCTCAGCAGAGCACCAAGTTGGAGGGATCCTACAGGATGGAGATGAATCACTGGAATGAGACACTTATTGGATCATTTACTCCACCCCTGCCAGTGCAGGGCTGTGCCCTAAGGCACATCTCCCTCCCATCAAGCAACTGCAGTCAGCTGAGACAAGAGCAACATGGTCTAGGATCAAACTTCTCTAAACTCGGAGGAGTAAAGAAGTCAGACAGCTCTTCCTCTCTGTAGAAGAAGAGCAAGACTCCAGGCTGCTGGACTGGCAGGAGGAAGCACTAGTTGCTGGACCCTCAGAGCAGCACTCGTACCTGGCAATGCTGCACCTCATCCGTCAGAACATGGATCACTGACTGAGGGCCTCCTTTGGCACCAAAGAGATCGAGTTCATCCAGGGCTTCAAGGGCTGCCTGTGACCAGGGATGGTGGGGAGGAAGCCAGGCAGAGAACAGAGCACGTGAAGACAGTTGCTGAGGCTGCAGCACCACACGGTAGCTCTAGTATGACAGCTACAGATTCCGAAACCTGAGCATTCCTCCCAGCCCAGGCCCCAACCTCTACCAGTGTAAGGAACATAAAGACAAGATTTGAGAGGTTACCACAGGAGAGCCAGGAGCTGGATCTGGGCTTGGACTGTGGAACTCCATCTCTGTCCCTCCCACCCCCCCGACACACACACCCCATTACCCCAGGCCCTATCTCTTAGGATCTCACCCAAGAGACTCCAGAAGCAGAGGGTATTTTGAAATAACAGTAGCCAGAAAGCTAGGGGCTCCACCACTTGACTTTAAAGGACAATTTTACAGCAGTTACACTAGCCTACAACCTGTTCATCACCTGACTGCAGTCAGGGTGCCCTTGAATAGGCAGCTTTACAAAACATGAGAACCCCATTTTGCAGGTAGGGAAACTGAGGCACAGAAAGACAACAGCTTGCTCAAGGTCACACAAAAAAAAATCCCACTGCAGGAGTAGAACCTGCTGAGCTGCCCTGCCCCCAGGCTTGGCAGTCTTGGGGCTACAGAGCACATACGCTATCGCCACTATTGCAAACAGAGGATCCTCCAGTCCCATGCCAGAGAGAGATCAAATCTTGGAAACCCTTTCCTCTTTAAAACATCTGGGGAAAGATTTAAGATGAATTAACCAAGATAATACAAGGAGAGGAAACTCTGGCCAAGCATGAAGAGGTTCTAGTGCAGACCCTTCAGCGAGACTGATGGGCTACGACAGAGACTTATATACGCCAGCTTGAATAGACAGAGGTGCTTTCTGTCTATGGGTATGTCTACACTACCGGCTGGATCAGCAGGCAGCAATCAATCCCATGGGGGTTGATTTATCATGTCTAGACTAGACGCGATAACTCGACCCCCGAGCGCTCTCCCCTCAACTCCTGTACTCCACCTGCATGAGAGGATTCGACAGGGGAGCAGCATCATTCGACTCACCACAGTGCAGACACCATGATAAGTTGTCTAAGTACATTGACTTCAGCAATGAAGTTGCATAACTTAGATCAATCTCCCCTCCTCCACAGCGTAGAGCAGGTCTGATAAACTAACCTGCTGTTCAAAGGACCTCTCCTTGCTAATCTAATGATCTTGGCCTGACAAATTTGCAAAGAGCAATAAGCTAGGATAACACAGGGAAAGAGCCATATCTCACCTTATACACGGCAAACAGAGATGAGCCTACACACACCTCAACTGGAGATGGGTTTAACTCTTTCTTGAGACTTGGGTACTCATGAATAGCTGCTATTTAGTAGCTGCCAAGCCTGGCTAACAACTTGGGTGCTGCTACTGGTGGATGTTTTATGCTCCCCCTCTCACAAGCAATGAGTAGCTGCATCAAACAGGCTAGAGAGCATAGCTTGTCAATATACCCTGGGAGGAGTTATATTTCATCCTCCTCCAAAATCCATCTTGGGTGACGAACTGCTGAAGGTCACCAGATGTCCTCCCAGTGCCTTCGTCAGACTTACCTTAGCCATGCCGATTGAGCTCACGTTTAGCTCCGTGATTCCTTGGTTTGTCTTGTCTCCACGTTCCCATATCCCGAAGTCCTGCCATGAATCAACATCAACATATCAGTGCAGCAAGTGAAACAGCAGTGACACAGCACAGTTAGCATCTAGATCACATCAGGGAGTCACTGCACAAGGGAATGCCCTGGCACCTCACATGGCAGAGTCACAGACCAGCTTGAGAGTAGAAAAAAATCTACTTGGTCCACACTAAATAGTATGGAATTAATAAATCTCTGTATACCACAGTCACACAAGGCAGAGAGAAGAATTCTGCAGGGTCCCAGACATCTAAAAACACCTCTATAAAATAGTCCCTATCTCTTACATAGTGATTTTCATCACTAGATCTCAAAGTGCTTCATCTTTAAAGATTTTATCCTCCTTCTCTCACCCTGGGAGTCAGGGCATAGCTGTTACTTCATTATACAGATGGAACTAAGGCCCAAACAGTAAGTAGTTAAGGCTACACAGGGAGTCCGTGACAGAGCAGGGAATTGAACCTAGGTCTCCCAAGTCCTAGGCTACTGCCTAACCACTAGGCCATCCTTCCTCTAACAGGGACAGGCAGCTGGTCTCAACTCTAGTTTTCAGTCTTTGGTCTTGTTCAAATGTGAATTTTGTCCATTAAAAAAACAAACAAACAAAAAAACCACCATGGCTGGAGGTTGCTGTGCTGCCTGCCACAGCCACCCTTGTGAGGAATGACAATTAAATCTGATTTCTACAGGAACTAGAAGACGACCGATTTTATTATTTTTAAAGTGACCATATCCTAAATCTGAAACAAGCACTTACTAGGACTATCTACCTATAGATATCAGAGTGGTGAAGCCACATAACAACCCTATTTTACAAGTGGGGAAACTGAGGCACAGAAAAAACAGCAACATGCCCAAAGTCATTCAGTAACATCGGCAGTAGAACCAGACACAGGACTCCTGACTCACACGCCAGTGCCCCTAGCCATTGGGCAAAGGAAGACTTACATTTCAATCATTTCACTCTCCAGCCAAAAATGGGTGAAAAACATTTCAAAATCCTCAACTGATGCTGGCAAAATGTATGAAGTTTAAAGAAAAATTAGACAAGCACTTGAGTGCTAGTAAACCTACCAGGGTAACAGGCAAAAATGCACATTCAAAAATAGCTGGAGGATAGGAATGTGCATTTGGGTTACATTAGTGAAGGCTCAAGGGGGCAGACACTCAGGGTTGGGCTTACTTTCCATGCAGGATGCTTGAAAGAAAAATCTGACTGTATCCTAACAACCATTGTTCTGTGAAGTAATATCAGGGGTTTTGTTACTGCTAGCAAACAATTTATTCTGAAATGTTTTCTACTTAAATCCTTTCCTTTAGTGGGTGTGATGAGAACTCTGCTGCTGTGTCACAGGAACTATCACACCAACAGCGATTCTCCTTTGGCCCACATGGATCATGCCTTAAGCAGGGTCAGAAGGAGGGAGTGGAGCACAGCATCCCTGCACAGAGCCACTAGCAGCTGAAAGGTTCCTCTGGTGCTAATGTCCCTGACATACAGAGACAGCAGCTCTTCCAGCCCCAATGCGCTGGCATGGAGAGGCTGAGCTCCCTAGTGCTGCTGTGACAACAAAAAGCTGCTCAATATATGTTTCCTTTTGCTGTCTGACCAGCTCCAGCAGTAAGTTCCATGCATCGTAGCAGCACAGGCATGTCACACCAGGACTAGGAAAAGACCAGTAAGCTTTTCACACTATGCCTATGGTCCCACACAGTGCAAACCAACTCCTGCAACACACATGCCCCAGAGGCCACACCACCTCGCTAGCCAGCAACAGATGCAGGAAAACCAGCAACAACTTGTTTAGTAAGCCAACGCCTGCTTTTGGAAGGGCTACTCACTGCAGTTTTATACGCTGCTTCGATGTAAAACACAATGTTTTGTATGAAATTGACTTCATCCAGACTGTAGATAATGTGAAGCCCTGAAACAGAGAAAAATCCATGAACACATTGGCTAGCAGTCAGCCAGTCAGTTGTTAGAGGTCCATTACTCTTACCCATTTATCTTATTAAAATACATACACACGCAAGCCTCCAGATCACACACTTAGATAAGAATT
This sequence comes from Gopherus flavomarginatus, assembly GCF_025201925.1. Classification (NCBI taxonomy): domain Eukaryota; kingdom Metazoa; phylum Chordata; order Testudines; family Testudinidae; genus Gopherus; species Gopherus flavomarginatus. Next base: position 54,689,867 of record NC_066624.1, read on the forward strand.
CAAGCAGCATGTCACTTCCCTCTTCCCCACCCCCAGCCTTTGTAGTATTCTTCACAGCCCCCCAAACCTCCTTGCTGTGTGTTATCCCTGTAGAGACCTCAATCCTGTAACAAACTCCACACACAATAAAAGCATGAGGAATCCCAGGTACTTCAATGTGCGTCCACCCAAGTGGAGTAGCTTGCAGACTCAAGGCCATGGACTGGAAGCAATTTTGGAGCTGTGGCTCTTTTCCCTGTGTTTATATGTTTCATAGATGCCAGTCATGGGTTGCACTTGTAGATAGCAGATTAGAGGCTGCAGGAACTTCATACATATACAGGAAGCCAGGGTGCAGCAAAGTGCCATTATCTTATCTGTCAGTGTTCAGAGTGCACCACAAAGATACACAGAAGCCACAAGCCAGGCTCTGAGCCTGTAGTGCTCACAGGCTCCAGGCAAATAACATCCATTGGAGAGTTAAGCAGGGGGTTGTTTTCTCTAACATTCCCCAGCATCCTGTACCTAACAGAGAAGGTGACAGAGCTGAGATGCCACTTCGGTCCCAAACAAGGGTTACATGTACACGGAATCTAGGAGTTCCACCAGTTTAACCGAATGTAGGATGCTAAACTAGTGTGTCTGCCCGTATGTATGCTCTCATGGCCCCTTAAACATAGTGTATTATTTAGCATCATCCTTTTAGTTTAACCCATGCAGCTTCTGTGTTTAGACCAATCTTAGACAAGAATGGGGAGTCTGAGCCATTTAAAAATAAAGCGAGTTTCATCCTACTGAAAGCACTAACCTGAGACCTCTGGAGAACAGACACCTCCATCCATCCAGCCATCCCCAGAACAGGTGCAGATCAGGCTGAAACAACAGAATCTGCCTCCACACACTTGCCCCTGCCAACATGCTTCAGCCCAGATCCAGGCAACCTTGGCTCTGTGGCATACTCAGTCCTAGGTCCATCTCCTGAGGTTGCCAATTGTGCTGCTGTGGTTTGGGCACCTGTCTCCTAAGAACTGATCTGAGGCCAAATCATCCACCACCAAACAGCCCACAGAGCAGCAACTGAGCTCAATCTGAACCAGATTCCTGCTGTCCCCAGCACCCACCCAATCCAAACTGCCATATTATGGGAACTGCCAGCTAAGTCTAGCTCTGGGATAAGCAGGCACAGCTGTGCTGGCTTCAACCCTGTTGCATCCACTTACTCTAGGGCTGAATTTGAACCTATGTTGCTCGCAGCTGCCAGTCACATGCCGTACTTGTAGGACAGCAGATTAGAGGTGGTAGGGACTTCATACAGATACAGGGAACCAGTGCACAGCTAAGTGCGGTTATCTGATCTGTCAGTGTTCAGAGAGCACCGGGGGATATGCAGTAGTTGCAGGCTGGGCACTTGTCAGCTCAAGAGTTGACATTCCCTGTTAACACTGTCAGTTCCTCCTGATTTCCCTCTGTCTACATGCATTGCCTTTGGAGGTCCTGCACCAGCCAGTGTATCCTGGCCACCTCTGAACAGCGGCTCTGCATGCTGAGCTCACTCTGCCATGAAGCCTATGAAGGAGGCCACTATGTGTTGGGAGTGTGCCTTAAAGTAAGTGCTGCTCCACCTTCCTTACAAAGCCACCTCTAGCTGGCTAGACGAGCAATCAGGCAAGTTTCACTGTTGCTCGAGTCATGCACTCTCTAAAGTGTGGGGCTAGTAAGGCCGGGGTAGAGAACTTTAGGGCTCCGAGACATCCTCTGGGGACCCAGCCCTGTACGCACTAGAAACATGCTGCAAGGAGCAAAGGGTGAATTACCTCAGTGCAGGAACAGCATATGACTGCCGGAAGCTGTCCACTCCCCACTAGCTGTGTCCTCTGTGCTGTTTCCCCCCACCCCCAAGAAGCACAGCTCAGTCTCAGCTGTGATTCTGGGTTTCTCTGTACTGGCAATAAGACAGCTGGTGGTGCTGGATAATACTCAGGCCTTCTTCAGTGCCTTCCATCTAAGCACCTCAAAGCTCTTTACACTCAGTCATCCACGAAGCCTCCCAAACCCTCTGAGGTAGGTCAGCATTATCACCTCCATTTTATAGATGGGGAAACTGAGGCACAGATTGAGACCCAAGTTGCCTAGGGCTGCACAATAAATCTTAGCAAAGCCAGGGACAGATCCCAGATCTCCTGTCTCCTAGGCTTTACTTTAAGGACTAGATCACATTGAGGGTAACATGATGATAAACCCCGGAGCAGAGGAATTTTGTCAGGCTCAGGAGTAGTAGTTCACAGTTACAGACAGGGCACAGGACTGGAATTCAGTAGATCTGTGTCCTCTTCCCAGCTCTGACACCAACCCCCTTGCAGCCTTGGATAAATCAATTCCCACTCCTCATGCCCCAGTTTCCCCACCTGTACCCCAGGGATAATACTACTTCCCTGGTTCTCAGGGAGCAGAGAGGCTTAATTCCTTAGCACCCCACAGCAATTAGCACCAGAGAGATGCCTAGATGCAAGTATTACCAGAGGCTGTCATTTGTGCCAACATGAGCAGGTAAATTGATGTGGCGTCTAACTGCAAGTGACCCCACTGGTCATCTCCAACCACAGTGGCACAGGTGTGGGTGTTGTACTTGGCATGGAAACAGTCCTTGGGGCTCTGGCTGTGTTTGAATGCCTCCACCTTATCCACCTGCAGCATTCCATTAGAAAAAGAATAGATAGTTAGCTTCCCCAGTGCCATGCTCACAGCTGGGGCTGTGGGGCGGGCCAGGGGCACAGGAGGGATCAAGCAGGATGTCCTAGCCCAGCCCTCCATGCAGCCCTGTAGGCAGGTTATGAGTCACTGCAGAGTAAACAACTTCAAGTTACCGGTTTCTTGGAACTGCTGCCTGCTAAGAACTGCACTCAGTGGCCAGAGTGAGGTTCCTAGATAGCTCCAGGGCCTACATGCAAGGGACAGGTGTGCATGTTTCATGCATGCCAGGACTAATACAAAGAGGGGCCACTGCTATCAGTTCAGTGGAGTCACAAGATCATCATATGAAACATGTGCTTTATATGGCAGCCTAGTACCCGCAGGGAGTGTGCGGGTGGCGGGGAAGAGGGAAGATATCCAGCCATTCTAACAGCACCAGCAGCCCCTGATGGCAGGTGTGGGCTAGCTCTGAAGGGAGCTGCATCCCGCCTTCCTGGACAAGGAGGATGGTTAACATGAAATAAGGTCTTTGGAGTCAGTAGGGGAAGAGCAGCTCCTCAGGAACCCAAGACCTTGAATATCCACCCGGTCCCCAGAGCCTGGAGGAGGATTCTTTCACCCCCTACCTAGGTCACAGCAAGCCCCCAGCACCCATTTTTAGGGATGGACAGCATTCTAGGTTTGCATGTCCACAACTCAAGCAGCACAGGCACTCCAGGTCATGTATGGCCACTTCAGCCACGGGTTGGATGGCAGCAAGAAAAGCAGGCAGACATTTTGTGGTTCACACAGGCTGTAACCGTTTGATGCGTGACTGTGTCATACCAGGACACAAACCGTCTATTCCACTTCATATGCCACCCCATACATCATGGTAACTGATCCAGCAGATAACACAGGAGAGGGCACTGGGAGACATTGCAGTATTTTGTACTTGAACTCCAGAAAGCAACACACACACAAAAAAAATCACTCTGGCCACACATATTCTGAGAATGAAGGGGCCCTTAGCTCTGGCACAGCTGGTACAAGCTCAGAGGAGAGGAGGAGTCATATTAGAGCAAGGTATTATTATTAGCCTGGTGTCTGGCTGAGGCTTGGCACAGCTGGCATTAGTACTGAATGGAGAAGATCGACATGGAGGGATTAGATTGTGGGTAGCAGCCTTTCCGTTTCCCTAGCTGGTACTGTGGGGACTGCTCCGTTAGGAGGCAGCTCGCTGGAGCACGCTGGGGCCCAAAGGATACACAGGAGCTGGGAAACAGCCACTGGGTGGTTCAGAGACCGGGGGGAGCAGCAGTGATAAAAGGGAAATAGTGATTCGGAGAAGGACAAGAGCACAGAAGGACAGCAACAGAGACCAGGGGACCTTATGGGAACAGAGTTGTGATTCAGTCACACTTGGTATCATTATCAGGGCAGAAAGGCTGAGATTTTAATCTCATTTGGGACAGGAAATTCCAGGTCCAAGATACTTTATTTTCATGCCTCAACAGGCTACAGGGCCACACAACTCCACTGCCATGAGGGGAGGAATTCTGGCTGCAGAGGGAAGCTTCCCAAGTGAGTTTGCATCATGCAGCACACCTAGAGAAAGGGGTCACACTTTGATGGTATGAAAGCGATTGAAGGAGGCAATGCCAGTGGCGCAATGGCATTGGCAGCCTGTAGGGGAAAGGGTTCCTTTAAGACACTAGGCTAGCGCAGATAAAAACACTACATCCATGCCATGGACAGAATGTTCAGTGACTGGATGGATACTGGGGTCTAGGCTTGTTTTAAGCCTTCCCCAAAAGACCCTTGTGCCTGGGCCAGGACTGCTTTTTTTGCGATCAGTTTGATGGCAGATCTCTGCTGAATCAGTGTGTTACAACAGGAGAATTTCAGCTGGAAATACACCATATGTACCATACCTGTCTCATCATGCATTGCAGCAATCCTCGCATCAGTTTCACTACACTCTGCAGAAAGGAACAAAAAAACAGGCCTGTTAAACACATCCCTAGATGGGAAGAGCACTGACTCAGCAATGGCATCTAGCCCATGACCTTTCGAGAGCCCTGCAGCCTGTAATCGTACCCACAGCTCAGATTCTCCACAGCATTTACTTTCTGGGCAAGTGGCTGAGGAAGGAGCTGCCGGGGCAGAGCAGATCATGAGGGATAACCTGATCTGCTGCTGTGGGAGGATACAATCCCCAGGACTGCATCAACCTTGAATCAGTTAAGGTAAAGGACATTCACACCTATAGAAAGAGGTCAGGACTGAGGGCAGAGAGAGAGGTCAGCCACTATGCATGGAGCCAATCTGTCCCACACTGCACAGCACACCTCTGCCTTTACCTGTGGGACCCCAAAAGGGAGTGGGAGACACCAATCTGATGGTTCCCCAGGAAGCAGGACCCCTCTACCCCTCCTTCCTTGGTAGCCCAATCCCACCTGGGGTAAATTCAGATGTTGCTGAGACATGTACTGCTCTTGTCCCATGCCATATGGTGCTGCCAGAGCCCCAGGAAGTAACCCCTGGATCTCCTCAGGGAATCTTTGCCTAGATGATGGCCCAGACTGGGCAATGCCCACCCCTTCCCTAACAGAAGAGGCACAAGGCTGCACACCGCATGTTGGGTACTATAGCCAGGGAGCCCCCAGCTGACCAGCCAGTCTGGGTCCTCATGCAAAGCTTGGAGCAGGCCTGCTGAGGATCCAGAAGGCAGAACATGAGCAAGGATGCTTCACTGAAAGCAGACCTTACCCATAGGTGCTAGGCTTGCAGCATCAACAGGTCCCAACATACCACACTCAGCACAAACACCACATTCTGATTTAAAAATACACCACTATCTCGCTATAAAACCACCCAATACTATACAAATTTGGATATAACATGGTAAAGCGGTGCTCCGGGAGGGAGGGGTGTGTGTGTGTGTGTGTGTGTGTGTGTGTGTGTGTGTGTGTGTGTGTGTGTGTGTGTGTGTGTGTGTGTGTGTGTGTGTGTGTGTGTGTGTGTGTGTGTGTGTGTGTGTGTGTGTACTCCAGTGGATCAAAGCAAGTTCAACATAACACGGTTTTACCTATAACGCGCTAAGATTTTTTGGCTCCCAAGGATAGTGTTATATTGAGGTAGAGGTTACAAGTCATTTAGCTGTGCTAGCTAGTCATATCCCTCAGCCAGATAGACACTAACCCCCTCATTGGGAAGAGAAGCCCAGCACTTTGGACCTCATCTATTTAATAAACAACCTAACATCAATCAGAGAAAGTGCCTTATTGTAGCAGACTCTCTGTTGTCCTACTACTGCGGATCTACTGCGGATCTCTGAAATAAACCTGTTAGGGTTCAGAAGGCATAGTATTTGTACTCTGAGAAAGGCACCGAACGCAGGATTCCCAGAAGGATATCTAGATCCAGTGGTTAAGTTTAGCCAGATGTGAAGTTAGTGTCTAGAGTCAGATGCCCCAGCCCTCCTCCACCATACAGCAGTGACATTCAGCATCCAAGCCAGTCACCAGCTCAAGTAACACCGGCGTTAGCTTCTGGAAACTTATCTTCGAAAGCTCGCGGCAATCGAGAGAGGTCCTGGATGACTAGAAAAAGGCTAAGAAGGGAAGGAGGAGGATCCAGGGAACTACAGGCCAGTCAGCCTCACCTCATTCCCTGGAAAAATCATGGAGCAGGTCCTCAAGGAAATCAATTCTAAAGCACTTAGAGGAAAGGAAAGTGATCAGGAACAGTCAGCATGGATTCACCAAAGACAAGTCATGCCTAACTAACCTAATTGCCTTCTCATAGGCTCATAGACTTTAAAGTCAGAAGGGACCATTATGATTATCTAGTCTGACCTCCTGCACAATGCAGGCCACAGAATTTCACCCACCCACCCCTGTAACAAACCCCTAACCTATGTCTGAGTTATTGAAATCCTCAAATTGTGGTTTGAAGACCTCAAGCTTCAGAGAATCCTCCAGCAAGTGACTCGTGTCTCATGCTGCAAAGGAAGGCGAAAAACTCCGACTGAACTCAGGGCCCCCAGTTGTGCCAGGCACTGCAGAGATGCCCATCATCAACGGGTGCTCCTTGTGCCAGGTACTTCACTGAGATTGGTGCTCTCACTGTGCCCAACGCTGCACTGACCCCAAACGAAAGCAGAGCCTGATCATGCCTGTCACTGTACATACGCACACTAAGAGACAGTCCCAAACCTGACCACCTAAATAGTCAAACGCTATTTTAAGTCATTGGACAGGTGGGGAAACTGAGGTACCTGGAGACACTCCTCCTTCTATGAGGAGATAACAGGCTCTGTGGATGAGGGGAAAGCAGCAGACATGTTATTCCTCAACTTTAGCAAAGCTTTTGATATGGTCTCCCACAGCATTCTTGCCGGCAAGTTAAAGGAGTACGGGCTGGATGAATGGACTATAAGGTGGATAGAAAGCGGGCTAGATAATCAGGCTGAATGGGTAGTGATCAATGGCTCCATGTCTAGTTGACAGCTAGTATCAAGAGGAGTGCCCCAAGGGTCGGTCCTGGGGTCGGTTTTGTTCAAAATCTTCATTGATGATCTGCAGGAGGATGTGGACTGCACCCTCAGCAGGTTTGCAGATGACACTAAACTGGGAGGAGTGATAGACACGCTGGAGGGTAGGAATAGGATACAGAGGGACCTAAACAAATTAGAGGATTGGGCCAAGAGAAATCTGATGAGGTTCAACAAGGACAAGTGCAGAGTCTTGCACTTAGGACGGAAGAATCCCATGCACTGCTACAGACTGGGGACCGAATGGCTAGGCAGCAGTTCTGCAGAAAAGGACCTAGGGTTACAGTGGACAAGAAGCTGGATGAGTAGACAGTGTGCTTTTTTTGTCAAGAAGGCTAATGGCATTTTGGGCTGTATAAGTAGGGGCACTGCCAGCAGACTGAGGGACATGATCATTCCCCTATATTCAACATTGGTGAGGCCTCAGATACAGAGATTCTAGGACTGGAAGGGACCTCAAGAGGTCATTGAGTCCAGTCCCCTGCCCTCATGGCAGGACCAAATACTGTCTACACCATCCCTGATAGACATTTATCTAACCTACTCTTAAATATCTCCAGAGATGGAGATTCCACAACTTCCCTAGGCAATTTATTCCAGTGTTTAACCACCCTGACTGTTAGGAACTTTTTCCTAATGTCCAACCTAAACCTCCCTTGCTGCCATTTTAGCCTATCGCTTCTTGTTCTATCCTTAGAGGCTAAGGTGAACAAGTTTTCTCCCTCCTCCTGATGACATCCTTTTAGATACCTGAAAACTGATATCATGTCTCCTCTCAGACTTCTCTTTTCCAAACTAAACAAACCCAATTCTTTCAGCCTTCCTTCATAGGTCATGTTCTCAAGATCTTTAATCATTCTTGTTGCTCTTCTCTGGACCCTCTCCAATTTCTCCACATCATTCTTGAAATGTGGTGCCCAGAACTGGACACAATACTCCAGTTGAGACCTAACCAGAGCAGAGTAGAGCGGAAGAATGACTTCTCGTGTCTTGTTCACAACACACCTGTTCATGCATCCCAAAATCACGTTTGCTTTTTTTGCAACAGCATCACACTGTTGACTCATATTTAGCTTGTGGTCCACTATAACCCCTAGATCCCTTTCTGCCGTACTCCTTCCTAGACACTCTTCCCATTTTGTATGTGTGAAACTGATTGTTCCTTCCTAAGTGGAGCACTTTGCATTTGTCTTTGTTAAACTTCATCCTGTTTACCTCAGACCATTTCTCCAATTTGTCCAGATCATTTTGAATCTGGAGTAGTGTGTCCACTTTTGGGCCCCACACTACAAGAAGGATGTAGAAAAATTGGAAAGAGTCCAGCGGAGGACAACAAAAATGATCAGGGGGCTGGGGCACATGACTTATAAGAAGAGGCTGAGGGAACTGGAATTATTTAGTCTGCACAAGAGAAGAATGAGGGGGGATTTGATAGCTGCTTTCAACTGTCTAAAATGGGGTTCCAAAGAGGATAGATCTAGACTGTTCTCAGTAGCGGCAGATGACAGAATAAGGAGTAATGGTCTCAAGTTGCAGTGGGGGAGGTTTAGGTTGGCTATTAGGAAAAACTTTCACTAGAAGGGTGGTGACACACTGGAATGGGTTACCTAGGGAGGTGGTGGAATCTCCTTCCTTAGAGGTTTTTAAGATCAGGCTTGACAAAGCCCTGGCTGGGATGATATAGTTGGGGATTGGTCCTGCTTTGAGCAGAGGGTTGGACTAGATGACCTCCCGAGGTCCCTTCCAACCCGGATATTCTAAGATCACCTGAATGATTCCCTATCCAACACAATCCCACTTGGGTCTGTATCTCCAGCCACGTTTATTCTGTTAACAATGCCAGCTCTGCGTCCCACCTGTCATCTCCACCCACTCCCACCCCTGCACCTTTTCCAAATTGCCCCCTGCATTGGGTCTGCAATTATACTCCCATCTTGCCAGCAGCAGATCCCCACCATCCTGCCTCAAATCCTCGCTGTATTCAAGGCCCTCTTAATGTTCAATTCTTTTGTGTCATCCACAAGAAGTGAATCATCCAACTGTAACCCAGATACTTGCCCACTGCATGCAGTACTTCAGCTATAACATCCCACTGCCCTGTGTCACTGAAACTGGGTAGTTAGTTATTCTCTCTCCCCTAGTGTGCTCAGGTTTTTCATGTTGACCAAGATACCACACACAATAGAGAGTGCAGAAATACCTTAAGCATCTCTCACTAGAAGTGCTAGCACTGAGCTGTAAGCATTCCAGCCATGCAGTTTTAATGCTCCTATCCCTGTAACGCAGGCTTTACACTGCCACAAAAGACACTATTCCTGGGCTACCCTCCATTCCTCACGAGGCTGAAATAATTGATTCCAGAGCTAGGCTGGTGCAGGATCAGGGAGTTGCCTGATTCTCTCCCGGCCACCCTGTTGAAGGGAGCATCGAGTTCTGCATTCCTGCTAAAAAGAGCCAACTATCTACAGAAAAGACATACAAAGGAAATGGAAACCATCCACCAGGGACATGTAGGTGATGCATGTCATGGGAAGAGAGGGTCTGAAATGCCATCCTGCCAAGGCAATCAGCTCCCCTGTTAGACTATATGTTCCATGTGTTTTTCTGGTTGCTGGGCTCCCCATGGAGTGAATTTAACCTGAAGCCAGTGGTTAGTGTGCTATGAGAAATAGTCCTGGCTCTAAAATGTTTGAGTCAAAATGTTTCTCTGATGATTTAGATGATACAAATACAGATTCTCCAGAGTTCTAAGCAGCTCACACGTGAACTGTTTGCACTCCAGAATTCTCCCCTGATCCTAGTAAGGCTTACTCAGGGAACTCCAGGGGCTCACCTGGAATTTTTCAGCAAGCTTCAGGTCAGAGAACAAACCCTTTGGCTGAGAACAGCTTTTAGATCCCTGACTTTCCCCATCTGGGGCCTTAAGATACTGTCAGCAGTTTGAAGAGCACCAGTCCAAAATGGCTCCACATCTCCTTTGGATATATCTGGGGTTAATTCTGAATGATAAGGATTAACAGAGACTCCTTCCTTCAATCTTCTATTGAAGGTACTTCTATGGTCATCCCCCCACACCAAAGTATTGAGAACCTTACTATCTTTAATAAATTCATCCTCCTAACTCCCCATGAGGCAGAGCGTTGCTATCATCCCCATTGTACAGGTGGGGAACGGAGGCACAGAGAGGCTGAGTGATTTGTTCAAGGTCACACAGTGTCTGTGGTAGAGCAGAGAATTGAACCTGGGGGCTCCCAAATCATAGGCTAGCACCTTAATCACTGGACCATCCTGCCATTCTTATGGCTGACCTCCATGAAAGACAGCAAGAACAATATTGGAACCACAGCATGGAACTTTAACAAATAAACAGCCCATCCATCACATACAGCTCTCCCAGAGAGGGATTTGTTACAGCATAGCTTAAAGAGCAAGTGACACTTGCTTAAATTTAGACAAATCAATCTGTAGGTTTTTCATCCCAGAAGGCTGGTGCAAAAGGGAGAGATTGTGTGTGGGTGCTGAGGCCTGTGATATACAAGAGGACAGACTAGATGACTGGGCCTTAAACTCCATGGGTCTGTTACTATGCTCTTGGTGCATCTCCAATGTCAGACCCTTTTGGGGTTCGTTTATTTTATGTTAGTCTGACAAACAAGATCCCATGGCAAGTGAACTAGATTCTACTCCCTGAGTACAGAGTAAAGAACAAAGACAGAGGGGAGGGGATTTTATTGAATTAAATATGAAAGTGATTAAGACATTCAGAACAGAATTCCTTTTCCATCTGCCTAGTTATGATTCTTACACCAGTGCCTGTCATTGTGCTATCAGATCCCCAACTGTGTAATTCAATACTAAGTTCAATACTGCCCCTGCATTTTCACCATGCTGCAAAATTCTCTGCTGAAAAAAGCCAATGTAGAAGGTTCTGTGAATTGGGGGAAGAGAGGTGGGGAGATTGGAGGGTTCAGCAGCTCAGACTTCTGGCTCCTAGGAAGCGTTTGGGGATTGTGGGATAGATACTGTAGACAGAAGTTTCACTCAAATGGAGAGCAGTCATGTTAACTCTGAAGGTTAATGGTGACAAACACCCTGGTGAGTCAAACTGGAGAAGTTCACTCCTCTCAGAACCATCGTTTCAGGCTGTCACCAGACAGATAGACTTTGGGTGCACCTGTTAACCTTAAGCGTCAGAGCCAAGTGTAAGGGCTAGAAGCCTTAATCTTGAAAGAAAAATCAACAGGGACAGTACCTGGTCCTGCTAGTGAAGGCAGGAGACTGGACTCAATGATCTTTCAAGGTCCCTTCCAGTTCTAGGAGACAGATATATCTCCATTTAATGAAAATAATGGATGAAACAGTGATTCTGGTGCACGGTTTTGTGAGTAACAAGAGATTCCACAGCAAATTCCTCTACTACTGTGTGAAGAAATACAAGGGGCCCTGCTTACAAGAAGAGTTTAATCTTTAGTTCAGCTTCCAGTGTTTAGAAGGTTCGAGCTGCATGCGAGTCTCAGGACATCAGCTGTGAGCTTTCCAAGCCATCCCTCCTGTAGGTTTCTCATACCTGCTCCAGCTCATATGCCTTTGCCTTGTCCTCATCACGGTCTGCATTTTTGCGGTACGCCAAACCCAGGCCCCACACAGATAGCACACTGTAGACGTTATCCCGGACCCAGGCATCTTTGTGATCACAGCTGGCTGGGAGCAATCCTGTCACCGGGTCCTGCAGCATGAGGGGAGGTCAGGTGAGGGAGGAAAAGAAACATGAAATTAGCTTTCCAGCCCTTAAAACTTGGGGGAAGGCTGGCCATTAGGGAGATAAACAAGTTGTGAAAGGGAGGAAAACTAGAGAGTCTTGTTTATCCATGAGGAAAACAAATAATAAAAGGGAAAGCAAGGGCTCAGTGTCATATGCCAAGGCAACGTCAGCATACTTATCTGATTACCCATCTGGCCCGCCTATACCAGGAGGTCTTTATCTTACAACCCCCACCCCTCTTCCCTGTGAGGTAGGGCAGTGCTGTCCCCATTTTACAGATGGGGAAGCTGAGGCACAGAGTCTCAGTGACTTGGTCAAAGTCACACAAGGAGCTGTGGAACACACACTGCCTGGGGAATGGCCACTAGTCCAGGGGGCTCTGCATTTTAATTTAATTTTAAATGAAGCTTCTTAAACATTTTAAAAACCTTATTTACTTTACATACAACAATAGTTTAGTTATATATTATAGACTTATAGAAAGAGACCTTCTAAAAATGTTAAAATGTATTACTGGCAGGTAAAACCTTAAATTAGAGTGACTACATGAAGACTCGGCACACCACTTCTGAAAGGTTGCCGACCCCTGCTCTAGACTGATTCCTGGCTGCATATTTATACCTGCCTCTGGAAAGTTCCACCACATGCCTCTGATGAAGTGGGTATTCACCCATGAAAGCTCATGCTCCAATAATTAGGTTAGTCTATAAGGTGCTACAGGACTCTTTGTCACTTTTTACAGATCACACTCTCTACCTTAGTTTCCCGATTTCTAACCTTGGGTTAGAATGATCTAGTAGAGTCTGTTAAGTGTCACGAGAATGGAGCAGCACGCTGCCAACACCAAGTGCCATCATCCCACCTGTCTGACACCCCAGTGCAAAACACTGAGCTGAGCCGATCTAGCTGCCTCCAAGTCAGCTCGGCGGCGCCCACCCCCCCTTGGCCGCCAGCAGCCACCCTGATAGCTCAGCCCACCTCACCTGGTGACAGAGGATGGTCTGCTGCAGCAGCCTAGCATAGCCATCCAGCCTCACCCCGGAGTTACTCCTGCTCCTCATGGCCTGGTCGAAGGGGTCTCGGCGTCAAATCTGCCAGCAATTATAAGCAACACACCAGTGCTGTAGGCTGGAGAAGCGCCGGTGAGCTGTAGTCTGGCAGCGCGCTCCGGGCAGCCCCGAACGCACCGAGGCGACAGCTCCGAGTCGCACCCCCGCCAAGCGGAGCCAGCCTCTACTCAAAGCCAGCGGGGGGAAGGGAAGGCGAAGAGCGAAGCTCGCCGGGCGCGGTCCTGCTGCCGCCCGCAGCCCCTCGCAGACTTCAGCTCGCCGGGACCCTTCACAGGCGGGCGGAGGGGATCATGGCGGGGACGCGGATCATGTCAGCGGGGTGAGCGCTCGGTCGGTCCCGCGCCAGGATCGGCTCCACTCACTCCCTGCTGCCCCGCCCCAGCAGACTAAACCCCGCCGAAGCTCACAGCCCGCACCAGTGGCTAGCCTTGCGCATGGACCCCGGCTAGCCACCCCGGTACACGCTGATTGGCTGATAAGCGAGGGGACGGGGCCTCAGTTTCCCAGGTCCTGGCAGCACCATAGCTGCCCAGAGCGTCCATTAAAGGATGGGAATGGGGAGCAAAGCAGAGTGTACACAACCGGAGTGAGCCGAGCCAACAAGGACCGGGCGCGACGCCACTATTTCCCAGAGCGACTGGAAAGCCCCCGTCAGGACCCCATGAGCTACTGAGCTGCCAGGACCCAGCAGAGGCAACGTCTTTTTCGGAAGTTTACTTGGATTTTGTTGTTACTTTTAGGGGTCGTGGGGAAAGTGCCGGACTCGGAGGACGGGGAAGGTCTGAGTCGCACGCACCCCCGCGCAGAACAGAGGGGGAACGGCGCTGGGTTGGGATAGAGGGCTGGCTCCAGGCCCCAGAGCGCGAAGCGCGTGCTTGGGGCGGCATGCTGCAGGCGGCTCTGGTGGACCGCCCGCAGCCGTCCCTGTGGAAGGTACGCTGGTGCCGCGGCTCCGGTGAAGCATCCGCAGGCACCACGGCTCCGAGAGGTCCACCGGAGCCGCGGGACCAGCGAGCTGCAGAGCGCCCCCAGCGGCGAAATGGCTAGAGCCGGCCCTGTTGGGGTATACACTTACACCCCGGGCGAGAGAGCCCACAGCACAGGGTAGTTCACGGAGCCACCAGCCTACCTGGGGTGCAGGTGTGTGCACCCAGATCAGCGGGTGTGACACAGACGTGTGACACATCCGTGTCCGACCATTTTCCTGCTATTACAGCGAAGGAGTTGCGTGTGGTCTCTTCAGAGAGCGAAGAACTAGCAGAATGCCCTGGTTACTGCCAGATGTTTCTAGGCGGATAGCTGATGAGATGTGTAAAATGTAGAACATTAGGTTCCAAAACTGTTGAAGTGAGACTTGCCACCTAAGGTAAGGCAGGTCTCAGGGCTAACTCAATCCACAGGGAGAACAATGGACATCCATGGAGCCAGCTCATGTTTAACGTCTGATCCAGGTGGAGACTTGAGCACTGACAAACACATCCCAGGAGAGTTCTCTGAAGAGGTGGTCCCTTGGGCCTGGGTTACTATATGAGAGCAGAAGAAATGGCCCAATTTGGTATCTAGTACATCAGGAGACTTTCTGTCAATGGGGATGTCTCATGAAAAGTGGTTCCCAACTTTTGGACTGGTCAAGTACTGCAGGGAATAACCTTTGAGTGAGAAGTAGATTGTTAGACAGGAAAGTAACCTGTCAATAAGTATAGGCTATAGATTGCCTCTTATGTTTTTCTTTTACCCGTAACCTTATGTTTCTAAATCCTTATATTTGATTTTATTTAAATCTTTAGCTCAAGCCTTGTTAAGTAAACTTCACCTTGGTTTTACTATAAACCTACACTTAACATGCTACAGCTGCAGCGTACAGCTTTCCCCATCACTATAGTTAGGGCTCTACCAAATTTGTGGTCCCTTTTGGTCAATTTCACAGTCATAGAATTTTAAAAATCATACATTTCATGATTTCAGAAATTTAAATCTGAAATTTCACGGTGTTGTAATTGTAGGGGGGTCCCAAAAAGGAGTTGGGAGGGTCGCAAGGTTATTGTAGGGGCAGGGGGTTGCAGTACTTCTACTCTTAATTCTGTGCTGCTGATAGTGGCAGTGCTGCCTTCAGAGCTGGGCAGTTGGAGAGCGGTGGCTGCTGGCCAGGAGCCTAGCTCTGAAGGCAGAGCTGCCACCAGCAGCAGCGCAGAAGTAAGGATGGCATGGTATGGTATTGCCACCCCTACTTCTGTGCTTCTGCCTGCACTGCTGGGCCCTCAGTCAAGAGCTGCCACTCTCTGGCTGCCCAGCTCTGAAGGCAGCAGCTCGGAAATAAGGGTGACATGGTATAGTATTGCACCTTTATTTCTGCATTGCTATTGGTGGAGCGCCACCGTCAGAGCTAAAAGCTGCAGCTCTCCAGGCCCAGATCTGAAGGCAGCATGAGGGTGGACACACACACACACACACACAAACTCTTGTGACCCGCTGCAACTCCCTTTTGGGTCAGGACCTCCAGTTTGAGAAATGCTGGTCTCCCCTGTGAAATCTGTATAGTATAGGTTAAATCACAGAAAAGACCAGATTTCACGGGAAGAGACCAGATTTCACGGTCCATGACGCGTTTTTCATGGCTGTGAATTTGGTAGGGCCCTAACTATAGTTAATCCACTAAGGTTCATGGAAGAATTCTTCCATCCACCTAGCATTGTCTGCAGTGGGGGGTTAGATAGGTTGTCTTAGCTATGTGTCTGAGGGGCATGGATTTTACATACTGCTGACCAACATAGCTGTGCAGATGGAACTTTTCAGTGTAGACCAGCCCTCAGTGCCTTTAGCTGAAGAGAGTGTTGAATGGAGGTGAAACTAGTGAACTGGGTACACTGCTTCCCCAGAGGCAGCAAATTGGGGTACATTGCGGATGCCCAGTAGATAGGGGACTGAGCACTCTAGTGTAACAAAATGGGGCATGTAAATTGGTGACGTTTATAGAAAAAGAGTGGGGCTCATGAAGCCCAGAGCAGAGTGCTTGTGTTGCCAGTAGCCAGCAGCACAGCTGTGAGAGAGTTCTCCTGGTGGGCACAGACAAGGCTCTCTCACCCTGTAATCAGGTAGCAGTGATTCATCCCGGACACCTCAGTTAACCCTGAAAAGTGTCACAGAGTGGGTAGGGAGATCTCTGTACTCCAGTTCAAACTAGCACAGCAGGGGTTGTTTGAACAGCTCATAGTCCCCTGCTTCCACCCCATCCATCTGGCTGAACATCCCTAAGGCCTTTGGACCCAGTTAAGGGGTTGAGCTGCCAAAGCCTGTCTGCAAGGTCAACCTGGTTCACATTGCAATCCTTCTCAAAGACAGTGAGGAAGGCATCTACATCATCCCCTTCCTTAAACCGAGCCAGCACTTTTATATCAGAGTTCCCTATGGGCTTAGCCACTCTGGTCCCTGGGCCCATTCCCACTCACCCCAGCACGGGTCTCTTTGCTTCTCAGCTCCACCATCGGTAGTTCATGCTGCCTCTGTCTCTCACGATCCTACTGTTCCTTCTCACGGTCCTCCAGCTCTTTCAGTTTCAGTTCCATTTCAAACTACAACTGTCTCAGCTTCTATGACAGGGAACTTGGCCGTGAAGATCCCCTCCTGGTTGGGTAGGTGAGTCCTTGGATCACCTGGCTGCTTTTAGTTCCTCCAATGGTCCTGATGAGTGCAGGGAGGTTGGGGAAAGGACTCACCTGCGGCGGGAAGTGGAGCGCTGCAGTTGGGAGCTGTAGGAGTGGAACAGACTGGGGCCGGGCTGCTCTGTTTCCACCACTGCTGGTGAGTGCGGGGGGATCCCTTCCCCCAAGCCCCCTCCCCTGAGCCACACGGCTGGGGCCGGGGCGAGGGAAGCAGAGCGGTCTGCTCCCGGCCCCACGCTAATCTCCAGGGCCGCTCTGGGACTGTGGGGCCCTGAAAAGTGCCCTCCCAGATCCCAGGGGGTGAGGGCCCTGACCGTCCCCGAGACCTTCTGCCCCTTATCGAACCCCTAGGCTCCGGCCTGGCCCCAGCACCCTTAAAATGCTGCTCAGAGCAGCGTGTCAGAGCTTTACCGCATTGTATGCAAAGCCGCGTTATATCGGGTCACATTATATCAGGGTAGAGGTGTATTTCTAGTTCTTCCTGTTTACTCCACATACTTCTTGCATTAGTATACAGACATCTAAAATGTTCATTAGATATCCTCCTTGTGGAAGAAGGGAAAACATTGACAAGGATTTCCAACATGCTTTCGCTTTTGGGAAGGCTGTTCTTTTACACCCTGGAATCTCCTGCGGCGTCTCTTTCAGAGATTCCAGGTTTTTTTTTGTTTTGTTTGCAGTTAGTAATTTTTGTTTAATTTGTTTTTTTAGGACAAACTTTCGTAACAGAGGTTAAAAGACGGTTTCTAGCCTTTTTTAACTTACGCTTAATTTCAGGGTCGGCATTAGGCCAAGCAGCCTGTCTGCTAAGCCGTTGATGAACTTTAGCTGGCAGAACTGCCCTTAAGAGTTGATTAATATTTGCCCAAGATGGATTATAGCACTGAATTACTGTTTGAAGCATTTTTTTAAACTTTTTTGGCTTTTTTTTAATTTTAGGAAATTTTTTTACTAAGTTTTTAAGATTTTTGGGTGTTCAAGGGGCATGCACTGTAACTAACCTCCCATTTTTAGGCAAGTTTCTTAAAGGAGCCTGGAGTGCCTGTGCCCTGCTTCTAAGAAAGTAGTGGGCATTTTCATTAGAAGGATCAGGGTCGGGTGGACTAGTGGAGGATCAGAATCACTCATGGGTGGAGAAGAAAGTCCTTCCGTAGGAGAGGAAAGAATTTGTGTAGCTTTAACTAATTGGGGATAAAGAGGAGCAGAGGGGTTTGCTCGAGCAGGAAAACTTTCAGACGTTTTACATTTATGTATCAAACCCTGTACTTGAGTTTTTAATTTTTTTTGGGAGTCCTTTAGACTCCACACTCGAGACTCATAGAGTCTCTTTGTTGCTTCCTTCCACCAATACATAAACTGTATTGTGTAGCTGATATTTGCAGCGGGGAAACAACCGGGGCAGGGGGATGTGACCCCGTGGAATGCTGCTGAAAAAATCTACTATGTCTTCAGCAGTCTCCTCCTTACTATTAGCTTTAACTAATTGAGGATAAAGAGGAGCAGAGGGGTTTGCTCGAGCAGGAAAACTTTCAGACGTTTTACATTTATGTATTAAACCCTGTACTTGAGTTTTTTATTTTTTTTTTTGGGAGTCCTTTAGACTCCGCACTCGAGACTCATGGAGTCTCCCCAGTCCCCGGAGCCAAAAAAATGAAGCATTAAAATTCAGTTATATGGTGTGTTTTCTTTATCTTCCCCCAACGTCCTGCAGTGTCAGCCTGATCACCTGACACAAGGGATAGATTGGTAACAGAAATTTGTCACAGTTTGGTGAGCAATTGGGAAGGGGGGAGCCCTGCAGAATTTACACCATCTATTTGTTTTACCCTTGTTATTTTTATGTTTGCTTTGCTTGGTATTGTTGATGTTATATGTTAATTCAGAATTTCCTAAATGACCAGCTAATGGCCATTCAGAGTGATTTTAAGCACCAGGCTTGGCCCACTGCCCTTACAAACACGTCAAAAATACCATCTAATCTGTGGCCATAAAAACATACTTAAAAACTTTCTAAATAAAAGTGTAAACATTCACAGTGCTCCTTCCAAGCATATGGACCGGTTAAGGAAGTGTGGGCTCCCACGTACTAAATCCTACCAGGTCCATTAAAAAAATGCTTATAAAATTAAATAATTCATCAAAATATCTAAAAAGTGGTATTTCTGCACAGAAGTGCAGAATTTCCTGAATGACCAGCTGATGGCCATTTGGAGTGGTCCCCAATACTAGCGTCGGCTAGTTTTTGGGAGACGGCGCCACTTACTTTGATTGCATTTAGTGAGATGATTAGACTGTTAGTAGCCCACACTGAAAGGAAAGGGGAAGGGAAGATGGGTATACATTTGGACGAGCCCCCAAATTGTTCACAAAAAGCTGCCATTAAATTAGCACAACAAAAAACCTAAATTATTTCCTCTAAAAAAAAAAACCTAACTAAATTCTTATAAAATAACCTCTAATGGGCATTGTTTAGATGAATTTTCACGTGTGTACAGATTTCAATTGTCTAAATGTCTGCAGGTTTCAGGACCCTAATGTATGTACATGTAATATGCTGGGGTACCCTTAGAGGGTGAGGTGGAATGTTTAGACTGCCCCCCACCCGTTTTCCACTTACACACACAGGGAGGGTGCCCTGTCCTCGCTAGCGGCTCATAAACTAAGAATTTTTTCCTACAGGGTACTCACACAGGAGAGGCTAACGAGGATGGCCACAACCCTCCTACACCTCCCTTCAGCAAAGAGCGTCGGCTAGTCTCTGGGAGACAGCGCTGCTTACTCTGATTGCATCCAGTGAGATGATCAGACTGTAAGTAGCCCACACGGAAAGGAAAGGGGAAGGGAAGATGGCTACACATGCTCCTAGACCCAGGTAGCTTCCTCACCGGACGATGCCAGGCCGAGTCAGCCCACCATGGGTCGGATCTCCTAAAGATCCACTACCACAGGAGTGATCTAAAAAAGTAAAAAACAAAAAACTACCCTGACAAAACACCCACTTTTTCAAGCTAATAATAGCTGTGTGTATGTCAAAGCCACCACATTGCAAAATATACACATTAATCTTACCACTGCTGCAGACAATCATATAATTTATTGGCCTGCAAATAAAATGTTGCAAGTAGCTCTTAGGTTTCAGGTATCATTTAATTAAATTAAAGTAATGCCTAATCAATTTCAAAATTTGCTTTCATTGTTACCAACGGTTCAAAAAATCTCTAAATTACAAAAACAAATTCACATACTTCAAAATATATATCAAGCTAAAAAAAATGCCTTTCATACAGCTTATAAAGTATCTACTTTATGTACTAAGTATAATGTATTATGCTTTGTAACCAAAATTGTACAACAACCTCATCATATGCTTGCTCTAAGTATATTATTGCTTGCATTGCTGTTAGTTAGTTTAAAATTATGTTGTTGTTGTAAAAAATATAATAATAGTAATACCTTTCATGTCCATGCTAATCTTGCATTGTCATTTCATCCAATAAAAACCCCTACGGTTAAAACATCTAATGTAAAATCAAAAATCAATGGCTTAATACAAATAAAAATTTAAAAATATCTGTTGTACTAGAAGTACAAAAGGGGGGAGTGTGGAAGAAGGGAAAAAATTGACAAGGGTTTGTAGGGGATCTTAATGCATGTCAGTTTGTTAACAAGAGTTAGGCCAGCTGTAACCCTAATGACGTGAGACTTGTAGAAGTGAGGATTGTGTGAGGCGAGCAGAAAAGAACTGTGTGAGAAGTTATTACGACCTTGCACTGATAATTAAATACGTAGGCTGGTGCCCAGAAGCTAAGAAAAATAAGATAGCAGGATGGCCTATGCATAAACAAAATGCATCTGTTGCTCATCATTGTCTGTAATATTGCTTGCTATTGTCTGTAGCAAAGGTATAAATGCTTGCTGTAATTGTTTACCTGTGAAGAGACCTGTCCGGGACTGGGGCAACCCAGTGTCCTCGGGCACTCCCTCCTTCAATTAATATTGCTTAAAAAATAATAAAGTATTTGATTTTGCTGCACCCAAACTAAAAGCGAGAACTGAGTTTTTCTCCGATACCCTCCTGTCTCTCCTCTGTCCGTGCTGTGATTGCCCGTATTCCCCCCAGATTTTGACTCTTCACTTAGGTCTTCATGTTTTGGACTTTTGGCCTTTTGTCTCCTCCCACCATGGAACCCAGTTTAAAGCCCACCTCACTAGGTTAGCTAGTCTGTATGTGAAGAAACTCTTCCCCTTCTCAATAGTTGGACCCTATCACTTCTCAGCAGTCCTTATCAGAACAGCATCCCATGACTGAGGAAGCCGAAGCCCTCCTGGTGACACCATCCATGAAGCCATGTGTTTACTTCCAGGATGTGCCATTGCCCTTGACTGGAAGGATCAATGAGAACACCACGTGCACCCCCAACTCCTTCACCCTCATGCTCAGGGCCCTGTAGTCACCTCTGATCTGCTCAGGGTCATACCTTGCAGTACCATTAGTGCCCACAGGGATGAGCAGCATGGGGTAGTAGTCAGAGGGCTGGATGATCCTCAGCATTCCTTCCTTATGTAACCTGGGTGTGACACACTGGGGTACAATCCAGACTAGTGAGGGGGGAGCTGTGTACCCCTACCCTGCATTGCCTTACAATGCCTTGCTGAAGTAGCTCCCACCTTTGCTGCTCACAAACAGTCTTCCAGCGTGCAGACCGCACCCTGAGTGTCTGTGCGTAACTGCAGCCAGCCAGTTACACCCTGGCTCTCACTACCCTTGATTACGTTGCAGAGTGACCCCAACACTCCCCCCCAGTCCCAGATTTTCCCCCAGAAATGTATATCTTGTACTGCCTAGCCCTCTCCTGGACAGTACAAATATTTTAAATCCGTTATTCCTTTGAGGGAATAATATATTAGCTAATAGAGTTACTCAGAGACTTTCAATTTAAACACACTGGATTAGATAAAACAGTAAAATAAATTTAACTACAAAGAGATTTTAAATGAGTACAAGTAATGAGGCATATAAGTCAGAAATGGTTAAAAGAAAAATAAATAAAATGTTATTAGCACATAAGTTACTAGCGTGTAATTTAAACTCCATTAGATTCAAGCAAAATTTCTCATCACGTGCTTCCAGCAACATTACTGACCAAACTCTTCAGGTCAGGACCCTTCCCACAAAATCCACAACTTTTTCCTTTAGTCTTCTCAGGAGTAGAGAATGTGAAGGGGCAGGAAGAGAGAGTGGTGTCTTGGGGTGTTTGCCCCTTCATTTTATAGTTTCAATCCCCCTCTTGAAAAACATTTACAGCTGGGAATTCAGAGACAGAGTCTGTGTGGAAGGATGTTCCTAGTGTTTCTTTTTCACCTGTTTGAGCTTCCTGTGTTTAGTCTTCCTGCTTGATGATTCTGTTTACTGCTTCTATATAATTTAAGGCAAACATACACTCCTTTGTTCAAGACAGACCTGTTTGACCAGTTTGCGCTACATGAGTTTTGAACATCATACAGGAAAATTTTATGACTTCACATTTACAATGTTGCCAACTTGCCAACCATATTTGTGGTCTCCCCCTGCCTGAGGGAGCGTGGACGA
This sequence comes from Gopherus flavomarginatus, assembly GCF_025201925.1. Taxonomy (NCBI): domain Eukaryota; kingdom Metazoa; phylum Chordata; order Testudines; family Testudinidae; genus Gopherus; species Gopherus flavomarginatus. The sequence goes on from NC_066624.1 coordinate 54,712,155, forward strand.
TTCCCCGACTGTCTCCCCCTGGCTGAGAGGAGCACAGTCAATCCCATGACTGCCTCCCTCTGCCTGAGGGGCGCATGGGTGTTCCCTTGATTGTCTCCCCCTGGCCTGAGGGAAGCATGGTTGGTCCCCTGACTGTCTCCCTCGGCCTGAGGGGAGCGCAGGCGGTCCAACGACTCTACACCCTCGCCTGAGTGGGGTTGGGGCGATCCCCTGACTGTCTCCCCCTGTGTGAGGGGAGTAAGAGCCGTCCCTGACTGCCTCTCTCTACCTGAGGGGAGTGGGGGTGATTCCCTGACTGGCCACACCTGAGGTAAACATGGGCTGCTGATCTGTATGCCCTGTATGAACTGTATGCCCCTGCCTGAGGGGACTGTGGGGGATCCCCTGACTGTCTCCCCCTGCCTGAGGGGAGTGTGGGCGATCCCCTGCCTGAGGGGACTGTGGGGGATCCCCTGACTGTCTCCCCCTGCCTGAGGGGAGTGTGGGCGATCCCCTGCCTGTCTCCCCCTGCCTGAGAGGAGTGTGGGCGATCCTCTGCCTGAGGGGAGTGCGGGCGATCCCCTGCCGGTCTCCTCCTGCCTGAGGGGAGTGTGAGCGATCCCCTGCCTGAGGAGAGTGTGGGCAATTCCCTGCCTGTCTCCTCCTGCCTGAGGGGAGTGTGGGTGATCCCCTGCCGGTCTCCTCCTGCCTGAGGGGAGTGTGAGCGATCCCCTGCCTGAGGAGAGTGTGGGCAATTCCCTGCCTGTCTCCTCCTGCCTGAGGGGAGTGTGGGTGATCCCCTGCCTGAAATGAATGTGGGAGATCCCCTGCCTGTCTCCTCCTGCCTGAGGGGAGTGTGGGTTATCCCTTGACTGAGTCCCCTCCCCAGGGGATGTTCTAAGTACCTAGGCATCTAGAGGGAAGAGAGGATTAGTTTGTAGTAGAGGGTTCCTTAATCTAGCAGACAAAGGCAGACTGCAATGGCTGGAGGCTGCAACTATACAAATTCAGGGTGGCAATAAAGTGTCTATTTTTAAAAGACAGGGTATGATGAAGTGGGAATTTTCTGTAATATTTTTATGAATACTCTGTGCCTCAGCTTCCACATTTTTTGCATGGCTACCCAGTGAAGGGAAAAGGAGTACGTTTGCTTTCAGGGCAGGCTAAGAGATGTAGCTCTGTGTGTGTTGCCTAGCTGTCCCTGAATGAGTCATTAAAAGGACTGGGTGAGGGTGACCCCATATCTGTGAAAAGAACGAGGAGTACTTGTGGCACCTTAGAGACTGACAAATTTATTTGGGCATATCAGTAGAAAATCTGAGAAAACAATGGAAAACCCAATCACTGAGACATTGATACCTAGCAACCAATGACCCAGAGGAGGTGGACTTCCCCACCTCTCAGCAGGGAAGCCAAACAGAGACCCCATCTGGAGAAGAAAAGACTGAGAGGTGTGAGATGGGGGATGGAGTGTTTTCTTCTGGAGGAAGCTGGGGGCTCTCTCACCTAGGAACTGGCTAAGAAAGTGAGAGTGAGAGAGACATACAGAGCCTGAATATGGGGATATGTCTACACTGAGAAATTGAAAGACAAAACTTTTGTCTTTCACGGTTACTTAACCAATCTCGCCCCCTCCCACACCCCACGAAAGACAAAAGTTTTGCCGATGCAAGTGGCAGTGTGAACGTGGCTAGTGCTCCTGCCGAAAAAGCTAACGCTGCTCACGGAGCTGGAAGTATTTTGTCGGCAAAAGTGCTGACAAAGTACCAACAAAGAGCATTTACACATGCTGACTTTTAGCGACAAGGCTGTGTCGACACAGCCTTGTCGCTAAAAGCTGCATAGTGTAGACAAGCCCTTAGATTCACTATAGCTTGGTTGACTAGAATGGACTATGCTTTAACCTTTGTTCCTCTGTGCTAACCTAAGGACTTCTTTTGCTGTGTGCCAGTTGCTAATAAACCTGACTGTTTTGACAGTGCTTCTCTGGTGTTACAGCTAATACTGGGTGCAGTGCATTAATCTCTGCAGGATGTACATGTCTCTACCAGGAGTGAGTCTATTTCAGTTGGACTTGCTGGGCTGAGTTCACAGCCTGAAGCAGAAGAGTTGGAGCCCAGAGATTCAGAGCTTGGCTACACTTGAAACTTCAAAGCACTGCCGCGGGAGCACTGCCACGGCAGCGCTTTGAAGTGTGAGTGTGGTCGCAGCGCCAGCGCTGCACGTACTCCACCTCTCCATGGGGATAAGCTTGCAGCGCTGGAAGCTGTGCTCCCAGCGCTGCGGCACTGTTTACACTGGCACTTTACAGCGCTGTATCTTGCAGCGCTCAGTGGGGTGGTTTTTTTCACACTCCTGAGCGAGAAAGTTGCAGCGCTGTAAAGCGCCAGTGTAGCCAAGGCCACAGTCTCAGGAGGAAATGAGGCCATGTGGCCTATCCTGAAGGAAGAGTGGGACCACTGCGGGGGGTCAGGCACCATCGAAGGGGGACTCACTTCCAAAGCTGGGAGCATAGCACTGATCCAGGGTAATTAACCACTGGAACAATTTACCCAGCGTGAGAGTGGCTTCTCCATCACTTGAAGTCGTTTTATATATATATGCTCCAGGTCAACCAGAAGCTGTGGGCTTGATGAGAAATCATAGTAGTTCCCTGGCCTGAGTTAGACAGGAGTGTGACTTTGCACTCCATAATGTTTTATGGAAATATGCTTATGAGTGTGAATATGATGTAACTGGAATAAGGTTTATGCAAAAAGTCTCTTGTAAGGTATCATAACAAAGTTTATAACCTACTGAATATATTCCTCCTGTTTGTATGTATGTATCATTCTTGTATCTGAAACTAGGAATATGAAGTTTAACTCCGGGGTCCTATCATAATTATGCAAAGTGTGGGCCATTAATGGTGGTTGATGGCTCCCATTGACTAGGACGATTGGTTGTAAATGGTCTGTTTACTTGCAAACCTTCTTGGGTGCATGCGGGCCAGCCCTGGAAGAATGGAGGCTGAGATATCACAGGACATGTGTTCATGTCACCTGATACTGGAATCCATCTTAAACATGGTACTGTTTCATTTAGAAAAAGGGGTGGGGACCCAGAGAGACAAAAGATTCCCAGGGCTGCCAGTCATGAGAACACTTCTGTTTTCCACTGTTTCAGAACTCTTGGGTGAATGCCATCTGGTCCCGGTGACTTGTTAATGTTAAGTTTATCAATTAATTCCAAAACCTCCTCTAGTGACACTTCAATCTGTGACAGTTCCTCAGATTTGTCACCTACAAAAACTGGCTCAGGTTTGGGAAACTCCCGAACATCCTCAGCCGTGAAGACTGAAGCAAAGATTTTGTTTAGTTTCTCCGCAATGACTTTATTGTCTTTAAGCGTTCCTTTTCTATCTCTATCATCGAGGGGCCTCACTGGTTGTTTAGCAGGCTTCCTGTTTCTGATGTACTTAAAAAACATTTTGTTATTACCTTTTGAGTTTTTGGCTAGCTGTTCTTCAAACTCCTCTTTGGCTTTTCTTATTACATTTTTACACTTAATTTTGCAGTGTTTATTCTCCTTTCTATTTACCTCACTAAGATTTGACTTCCACTTTTTAAAGGAAGTCTTTTTATCTCTCACTGCTTCTTTTACATGGTTGTTAAGCTACAATGGCTCTTTTTTAGTTCTTTTACTGTGTTTCTTAATTTGGGGTATACATTTAAGTTGAGCTCTATTATGGTGTCTTTAAAAAGTGCCCATGCAGCTTGCAGGGATTTCACTTTAGTCATTGTACCTTTTAATTTCTGTTTAACTAACTCCCTCATTTTTGCATAGTTCCCCTCTTTGAAATTAAATGCCACAGTGTTGGGCTGTTGAGATGTTCTTCCCACCACACGGATGTTAAATGTTATTATATTATGGTTACTGTTTCCAAGCGGTCCTTTTATTATTACCTCTTGGACAAGCTCCTGCACTCCTCTCAGGACTAAATCTAGAGTTGCCTCTCCCCTTGTGGGTTCCCGTACCAGCTGCTCCAAGAAGCAATCATTTAGAGTATTGAGAAATTTTGTCTCTGCATTTTATCCTGAGGTGACATACTCCCAGTCAATATGGGGATAATTGAAATACCCCACTATTCCTGAGTTCTTAATTTTGATAGCCTTTCTAATTTTCCTTAACATTTCATCATCACTATCACTGTCCTGGTCAGGTGGTCGATAATAGATCCCTAATATTATATTCTTATTAGAGCATGAAATTACTATCCATAGAGATTCTGTGGAATATGTGGATTCACTTAAGCTTTTACTTCCTTTGATTCTACATTTTCTTTCACATATAGTGCCACTCCTCCCCCGCACGACCTGTTCTGTCCTTCCGATATATTTTGTACCCCGGAATGATTGTGTCCCATTGAGTGTCCTTAGTCCTCCAGGTTTCTGTGATGTCTATTATATCAATACCCTCCTTTATTTCACAAGGCACTCTAGTTCACCCATCTTATTATTTAGGCTTCTAGCATTTGTGTACAAGCACTTTAAAAACTTGTCACTGTTTAATTGTCTGCCCTTTTCTGATGTGTCAGATTCCTTTTTATGTGAATGTTTCTCATCTGAGCTGGTCCTTACATTATCCTCTTCCATCTTCTGTTCCTGACTGTAACCTATAAAATCTCTATCAATAGACTCTCCTCAAAGCCTGGTCTACACTACGAGTTTATATCGAATTTAGCAGCATTAAACCACATTAACCCTGCACCCGTCCATACAATGAAGGGCTCTTAATACCGGTATCTGTAATCCTCCCTGACGAAGGGAGTAGCACTGAAATCGGTATTGCCATTTTGCACTAGGGTCAATGTGGCCGCAATTCGATGGTATTGGCCTCCGGGTGCTATCCCACAGTGCACCATTGTGACCGCTCTGGACAGCAATCTGAACTCGGATGCACTGGCCAGGTAGACAGGAAAAGCCCCGCGAACTTTTGAATTTCATTTTCCTGTTTGCCCAGCATGGAGAGCTGATCAGCACAGGTGACCACGCAGAGCTCTGCAGCTCGTAAGCATGCAGTCTGAGAATTGAAAATGAGCTCCAGCATGGACCATACGGGAGATACTGGATCTGATCACTATATGAGGAGATGATTGTGTGCTAGCAGAACTCCATTTCAAAAGACAAAAAAGAAAAAACATTTGAAAAAATCTCCAAGGCTATGATGGAGAGAGGCCACACTAGGGATTCAGTACGGTGCCGTCTGAAAGTTAAGGAGCTCAGACAAGCCTACCAGAAAACCAAAGAAGCAAATGGAAGGTCTGGGGCAGGACCGCAAACATGTCACTTCTACGCTGAGCTGCATGCAATTCTACGGGGGGTCCGCCACCACTACCCCACCTCTGACCGTGGATTCCGAGGCGGGGGTAATCTCAGCCATGCATGAGGATTCTGTGGACAGGGAAGAGGAGGAAGAGGAAGAGGAGGACGAGCTTGCAGAGAGCATACAGCACACGGTTCTGCCCAACAGCCAGGACCTTTTTCTCAGCCTGACAGAATTACCCTCCCAGCCCTCCCAAGCCACTATCCCAGACAATGAAGCCATGGAAGGGACCTCTGGTGAGTGTACCTTTGTAAATATAAAACATGGTTTAAAAGCAAGTGTTTTTTAATGATTAATTTGCCCTGAGGACTTGAGATGCATTCGCGGCCAGTACAGCTACTGGAAAAGTCTTAACGTGTCTGGGGATGGAGCGGAAATCCTCCAGGAACATCTTCATGAAGCTCTCCTGGAGGTACTTCAAAAGCCTTTGCAGAGGGTTTCTGGGCAGCGCAGCCTTATTCCATCCTCCATGGTAGGACACTTGACCAGGGGCGGCTCTAGGCATTTTGCCGCCCCAAGCACGGCAGGCAGGCTGCCTTCGGCTGCTTGCCTGCGGAGGCTCCGCTGGTCCCGCGGCTTCGTGCCTACGGGAGGTCCTCCGAAGCCGCGGGACCAGGGGACTCTGCATTTGACCACGCCATGCTAGTAGCAAGTAATCTGGTATCATTGCATGACAGAGCCTGGCAGCGTATGGTCCCAGTGTTTGCTGGCATTCAAGCAACATCCGTTCTTTATCTTGCTGTATTATCCTCAGGAGAGTGATATCATTCATGGCAACCTGGTTGAAATATGGGAATTTAATTAAGGGGACAGAGGTGGCCATTCCTACTGGGCTGTTTGCCTGTGGCTGAAAAAAAAAGTCCTTCCCTGCAGTTAGCCAAATGGAGGGAGGAGGTGGGGGGTGATTGGCGCTGAGCTTTTTCGCGTTTGGCTAGCAGGGATCTTCCCTGATACCAGCCACGCGGTGGGCGGGGGGGTGGTGACTAGCAGGGATCTTCCATGATACCAGCCACGCGGTGGTGGGAGGGGTAAAGCGATCATCCCAGAGAATTGGATGGCGGGGGGAGTTTGGTTTCTGCTGCTGCACATTAACAGGAAAGACACAGCACTCAATGGGCTTTGCTTGGTATTTTGGAAAGGAGGGTGCTGGATATATGAAGGCTGCAGAAGCCGAAAGACAATGGCTTACCATGGCTGCATGCAAGCCAAATTCTGTTGTCTGGACCTGCGTCTGTGATCTCTAACACCAAAGCTGCAGGCACTCAATATTAAGATGCAAAATGCAACCTTGTACTGAAATCACATGTGCTATGTAATGTGAATAGTGTTGTTCACCGTGAAAGAGTATAACCATTGTTCTGTAAAATGTATCTTTTTAAATACTTCTCTCCCCTTTTTCCCTCCCTCCTGCAGCTGCAATTTTTTCAAGCCTCCCTCCTCCGTCCCGAAGGCTATCTCAGATAAGGCGGCAAAAAAAAAAGGACGCGAGATGAAATGTTCTCGGAAATCATGGAAGTGACCCACAATAAAAGAGCTCATCTGAATGAGTGGAAGGCCGTGGTATCAAAGTACAGGAAAGATGCCAGTGAACGTGAGAACAGGAGGGACGCACGTGAGGAGAGGAGAGACTCTGGAGATGAGAGGTGGCGGCAGGAAGATCAACGGAGGCGTGATGCAACGCTGGGGCTGCTGTGTGATCAAACTGACATCCTCCGGCGTCTGGTGGAGCTTCAGGCACATCAGCAGGATTACAGAGTGCCGCTGCAGCCCCTGTATAACTGCCTTCCCCCCTCCCCAAGTTCCATAGCCTCCTCACCCAGACGTCTAAGAACACGTGGGGGGAGGCTCCATGCACCCACCCACTCCACCCCAGTGGACAGCCCAACCAAAAGGCAGTCATTATTTTGAATTTTTTCAGTGGCCTTTTCCTTCCCTCCTGTCCTCCTCCCAAACCCCACCCGGGCTACCTTGTCAGTTCTCTCCCTCTTTTTATAATCAATTAATAAAGAATGCATGATTTTTAAATGATAGTGACTTTATTTCCTTAGAAAGCAAGCTGTAATGGAAGAGGGAGGGTGGTTTGCTTACAGGGAATGAGTCAATCAAGGGGACGGGTTTTCATCAAGGAGAAACAAACACAACAGTCACACTGTACCCTGGCCAGTGATGAAATTGGTTTTCAAAGCTTCTCTGATGCGCACTGCTCCCTGGTGTGCTCTTCTAATTGCCCTGGTGTCTGGCTGCGCGTAATCAGCGGCCAGGTGATTTGCCTCAGCCTCCCACCCCACCATAAAGGTCTCCCCCTTACTCTCACAGAGATTGTAGAGCACACAGCAAGCAGCAATAACAATTGGGATATTGGTTTGGCTGAGGTCTGAGTGAATCAGTAATGTGCGCCAATGTCCAAATGCACATTCTACCACCGTTCTGCACTTGCTCAGCCTGTAGTTGAACAGCTCCTGACTACTGTCCAGGCTGCCTGTGTATGGCTTCATGAGCCATGGCATCAAGGGGTAGGCTGGGTCCCCCAGGATAACTATAGGCATTTCAACATCCCCAACTGTTATTTTCTGGTCTGGAAAGTAATTTCCTTGCTGCAGCTGTTTAAACAGAGTAGTGTTCCTGAAGACGCGAGCATCATGAACCCTTCCTGACCTCCCACATTGATGTTGGTGAAACGTCCCTTGTGATCCACCAGTGCTTGCAGCACCATTGAAAAGTACCCCTTGCGGTTTATGTACTTGGTGCTCTGGTGCCAAGATAGGGATATGGGTTCCATCTATCACCCCACCATAGTTAGGGAATCCCATTGCAGCAAACTATCCACTATGACCTGCACATTTCCCAGAGTCACTACCTTTCGTCGCAGCAGCTTAGTGATTGCTTTGGCTACTTGCATCACAGCAGCCCCCACAGTAGACTTCATAGAATCATAAAATCATAGAATATCGGATGGAAGGGACCTCTGAAGGTCATCTAGTCCAACTCCCTGCTCAAAGCAGGACCAATTCCCAACTAAATCATCCCAGCCAGAGCTTTGTCTAGCCTGACCTTAAAAACCTCTAAGGAAGGAGATTCCACCACCTCCCTAAGTAACCCATTCCAGTACTTCACCACTCTCTGAGTGAAAAAGTTTTTCCTAATATCCAACCTAAATCTCCCCCACTGCAACTTGAGACCATTACTCCTTGTTCTGTCATATGGTACCACTGAGAACAGTCTAGATCCATCCTCTTTGGAACTCCCTTTCAGGTAGTTGAAAGCAGCTATCAAATCCTCCCTCATTCTTCTCTGCTGCAGACTAAACAATCTCAGTTCCCTCAGCTTCTCCTCATAAGTCATGTGCTCCTGCCCCCTAATCATTTTTGTTGCCCTCCGCTGGACTCCTTCCAGTTTTTCCACATCCTTCTTGTAGTGTGGGGCCCAAAACTGAACACAGTACTCCAGATGAGGCCTCACCAATGCCCACTCCAAACTGATTCCCGACTGACCGGTAGCTGTCTGGCGTTGCAAGCTTCCAGAGGGCTATCCCCACTCGCTTCTCAACTGTGAGGGCTGCTCTCATCTTGGTATTCTGGCATTTCAGGGCAGGGGAAAGCAAGTCACAAAGTTCCATGAAAGTGCCCTTACGCATGCGAAAATTTCGCAGCCACTGGGAATCGTCCCACACCTGCAACACTATGTGGTCCCACCAGTCTGTACTTGTTTCCCAGGTCCAAAATCAGCGCTCAATGGCTAGAACTTGCCCCATTATCAGCATGATCTCCAATGCGCAGGGGCCCGTGTTTTGAGAGAATTCTGTGTCCATGTCATCATCACTCTCATCGCTGTGCTGCCGTAGCCGCCTCCTCCTTGCTTGGTTTTGCAGGTCCTGATTCAGCATAGACTGCACGAGAATGCATGAGGTGCTTACAACGTCCATGATTGCTGTCTTGAGCTGAGCAGGGTCCATGCTTGCCGTGGTATGGCGTCTGCACAGTTCACCCAGGAAAAAAGGCGTGAAATGGTTGTCTGCCGCTGCTTTCATGGAGGGAGGGGTGAGGCTGTACCTAGAACCACCAGCGACAATGTTTTTTGCCCCATCAGGCACTGGGATGTCAACCCAGAATTCCAATGGACAGGGGAGACTGCAGGAACTATGGGATAGCTATGGGATAGCTACCCACAGTGCAACGCTCCGGAAATCGACTCTAGCCTCGGTACATGAACGCACACTGCTGAATTAATGTGCTTAGTGTGGCCGCGTGCACTCGACTTTATACAATCTGTTTCAAAAAATTGGTTTCTGTAAAATCAGAATAATCCCGTAGTGTAGACATACCCTAAGAGAAGTCTCTGTCCAATCCACATGCTCCTTTGCAGCAGTCGGCTTTCCCCCATCTCCTAGTTTAAAAACTGCTCTACAACCTTTTTAATGTTTAGAGCCAGCAGTCTGGTTCCACTTTGGTTTAGGTGGAGCCCATCTCTCCTGTACAGGCTCCTCTCATCCCAAAAGTTTCCCCAGTTCCTAATGAATGTAAACCCCTCCTCTTTACACCATCGTCTCATCCACGCATTGAGACTCTGACGCTCTGCCTGCCTACCTGGCCTTATGCGCGGAACTGGGAGCATTTCTGAGAATGCCACCATAGAGGTCCTGGATTTCAGTCTCTTCCCTAACAGCCTAAATTTGGCCTCCAGGACGTTTCTCCTACCCTTCCCTATGTCATTGGTACCTACATGTAACACGACCACCAGCTCCTCCCCAGCACTACACATAAGTCTGTCTAGATGCCTCGAGAGATCTGCAACCTTCGCACCAGGCAGGCAAGTCACCATACAGTTCTCCCGGTCATCACAAACCCAGCTATGTTTCTAATGATTGAATCTCCCATTACTAACCCCTGCCTTTTCCTAGTAACTGGTGTTCCCTCCCCTGGAGAGGTAACCTCAGTGCGAGAGGATACCCCAACACCATCTAGATGGAGGGTCCCAACTATGGGACGGTTTCTCTCTGCTCCCGTAGACTGCTCTGCTTCCCTGGGCCTTTCATCCTTCTCAACAGTGCAGGGCCTGTCTGACCGGAGGTAGGACAATTCTACAGTGTCCTGGAAAGCCTCATCAACATACCTCTCTGCCTCCTTAGCTGTTCCAGTTCCTCCACCCTGGCCTGCAAAGCCCATACGCGATTTCTGAGGGCCAGGAGCTCCTTGCACCACTTGCACACATACGCCACTCACCCACAGGACAGGTAATCATACATGCTGCACTCAGCGCAATAAACTGGATAGCCCCCACTCTGCCGCTGGGGGTCTGCCTGCATTGTCTCCTAGTTAATGAAGGGGTTGTTTAAAGCAAAAAGTTTTGACTGTAGTTTAGTTTATAGGTTTTAAAACACAAATAATAGCAAGGGGCCTTTGCCCGCTTCCCACTCCCCTTCCAAACTCCCTTGCGAAACTCCCTGTTAGCAGCTCCTGTTCATAGACCTTAGACTCTATGAATCTCTGTGCTGGGGATGGAGCAGCCTTGCTCAGCACTAAGAAACTCACAGCCCAGTGACTGCACAAACCATCTCAAGGGAGTTTATAGATTAGAGCTGAACCTGCTGAGATCAGCCACCAGGTGGCAGTGCAAGCACATCAATCACAGCCCTTGCACTGGAGCCAGGCAAATGGGAAGTTGCAGTTTGGAACCCTGGGCCCTGTTTTGTGCCAGCCTGCCAAAGCCAAGCAGGGTTGCCAACATTCTAATCACACAAAATCAAACACCCTTGCCCTGCCCCTTCTCGGAGATCCCGCTCGCGCTCGCTCCATTCCCCATCCCCACTTATTTTCACTGGGCTGGGGCAGGGGAATGGCATGGGGGGGGGCCTCTGGCTTTGGGCTCTGGGGTGGGGCTAAGGATGAGGGGTTTGGGGTGCAGGAGAGAGCTCCGGGCTGGGGAAGGGGGTTGGGGTGTAGGGGGTATGGGATTTGGGCTGGGGATGCTGGTTCTGGGTGGGGTCAGAAATAAAGGGTTCAGGGTGCGGGAGAGGGCTCCAGGTTAGGGCAGGGGGTTGGGGTGCAGGAGGGGGATGAGGACTCCAGCTGGGGATGCATGCTCTGGGGTGGTGCTGGAGATGAGGGGTTTGGGGTGTAGGAGAGGACTGGGACAGGGTGTTGGGATGTTGGGGCTGGTTGGCTCTGGGAGGGAATTTGCATGTGGGAGGGGACCCTGGGGTGGGGTAGGGGATTGGGGCACGGGAGAGGGTTTGGGGTAGGGGGTCCTGGCAGCATTTGCTGTGACTCCTAGGAAGCAGCTGCCACGTCCCTGCAGTCCCTAGATGCATGGGCGGCCAGGGAGGCTCCACAGGCTGCCCTCATGGCCACAGGTGCCACCTCTGCAGCTCCCATTGGTCGTGATTCCCAGCCAATGGGAGCTGCGGAGCCAGCCTTCGGGGTGGGGGCAGCTCACTGAGCCTCCCTGGCTGCCCATGCATCTAGGGGCTGCAGTGACCTGGCAGCCTCTTCAAGGAGCTGCGTGGAGCTAGGGCTGATAGGAAGCCTGCCTTAGCCCCGGGCCCTGCTGTGCCTTTAATAGCCCAGTCAGCAAACCGGATGCCTTGACACCCTACTGCCAAGTGATGGGAGCAAACTTACAGCAGCATCTGTTCTGGACTGGAGACCATCCGTACTGAAGGCGGGGGGGGGGGGGGGGGCGGTGTCACCTGAATCTTTGCTGTGGGCATGTGGGGGGTATTGGAACCTGGGACATGTATTGAGACCCAAAGCATGAGCCCCAGTCCCATGTGGGGCAGGATCTCTGCAATGGAAAGCCATGCAAAGCATGTTAGAGAATCAGGGAGGGGGGCAGCTGTACAGCAGCATTACTTATAGTAACAGCACCCCCTGAGGTCAGTCTCTCCCCAGGGCTGGGCAGGCACATCCCCAGCATGTGGCTATACCTTACAGTGCAAAATGCTTTGCGCACTACTGCTGCCCTAAGTGCCACAACTCCACCTTTTCCAGGCTGGCATTGGTCCCTGGAGTAGTGCAGCAGGCCAAGCTGACACGGTGCCTTTAGAACTGGGCAAAGAACTGTCGCGGAGCACACTTAGGCCATGTGGGGTGAGTTCAGCACGGCTCGGGATCAGGCCTTACATGCAGGAAACTATCCCCCTGCCTCACTTGGCACAGGTGCTTCTCTGTCGGCCTGGGACGTGTTTCTTTGGCTTTTCAGCTAAGCCACATCAGCGGACCCAGTGCTATTGGCTCAGTTATCTCTTTAAAGTGGTATGGCCTGGGCCTGCCAGCCCGCAGTGTTTGCAGTTCAGACAGCACAGAGGCCAAGTCCCTAACTGGCTGTGGGGGAGCTTGTGGAAACCAAGCGGTCATGCACTGGCCTTCTGCCGACTGCTGATATTCTCCACATTGCTGTTCCCACGCACCCTGCCAACAAACCTGTGCGTTAGAATGGTCCCATTAATGCATGTTTCCTGGGAACACAGGCCAAAGGAGCTCAGCTTGCAGCCAAGGGACTGCTGGGGGACATGGGTATTTGCCCAGCCCTGATGGCGACTAACACATCCCAGCTCCTAGGCACAGCTGGCCAGACCTGATCAGCTGCAGGACTGCATTGCTGGGGAAACCAGGGAGCGACTGCTTTCTGCTCCCTTCAGAAAGAGTCAGGAAGTCACAGACTTTCAGGCCAGATGCATTTATTGTTTGAGCAAGCAGCGTAGGTTCAAACAGTCTATGAGGCGCAGACCTGGGACGCCCAGTGCGCTGCAGGTGACACAGCCAGCCAGGAGCCTTGGGTGATCCAATAAAAAGTCCATGTTTACCCCAGGTGCCACCCTGGGGTCCCTGCAGGGGAAGTTTGGGTGCTGCCCATCACCTTGCAATGGGGGAGTGTGGGAACCCCCAGATCAGCAAGATATCCCCCCAGTAGACTTCCAGTCTGCACCTAGAGCCTGTCCCCAGGGGCAGGCTGGGAGTCTGCCCAGCCCCTGCGGAAGGAGAGGGACCCCCAGGTGGGACACTTGCTTGGCTTGGCAGGAAGGCACAAAAAAGATCCCTCTGCTGGGTAGGGTCATGGGAGCATTTCCTTCGGGCTGGCTCTGAGGAGGAATCTCAGCCCCTGTAGAGTGGCAACCACTTGTGCATGTGGCTCCTTTAAGAGTCCCAATTTTCCTTGCACAGAGCAATGCTGGGGCAAGGAAGGGTCTGGTCTCCCAGCTCTTGTTGGGGTCATCCCTGCACTCTCAGCCCCCATTCAGTATCAGGAGCAACAGCAGTCCCTGCGAGCAGCTTAGGTCTGTGCAGGCTTCACTGTGGGAGCCCCCGAGATGGCTGCTGCTGGGGGGATGCTGGGTCAGGCTTGGAATTCACCCCCACTGGGACTATGAATACTTTCCCCTTCACTGAGGGTGCATGTGAGGAAACTGGGACACACTCCCACCTGTGTGGGGAGGCTGGAGCCCTCACATCCAAGTGGTGATTGCAGGGCTCTGGGTCATGTGTCTCACAGTCCTACTCCAGGGGCAAGTATTGATGGCCTCCAGTCTGCAGATGCTCTGAGCCTGGGGGTAGATGGGGAGCATTGTATCCAGCCAGGATTGCATCAGCTTCCAGCTTTCAGCACTCGTACTGTGGGGAAGCACAGTGCCCGTTCCTGGGAAGGCAAAGCAGCCGTGAGCCTAGGAGGAGAGTACATCACCCCCATACCCTGGGCAGCGGGATCTCCTGATTGCATGCCCCCATTCTGCTCCCTAATTCATCTCCATTCCCTGCACACCCAACTTCAGTGCCCCCATCTCAACAGAGTGAACTGTAGAAAAAGGCCTAAACCCAGTCCCCAGCTCCAACCACCCTCCTGAGGGGCACCAGCAGAGCTAGGGTGCAGGGGACAGGACCCAGGGCTGGAATAGCAGGGGGCTATGGGTCAGGACTGAGGGGCACCAGCAGAGCTGGGGGGGTGCAGGGAACCTAGGGCTGGAATAGAAAGGGGCTGTGGCTCGGACTGAGGGGCACTGGCAGAGCTGTGCATGTGGGGAGCCCAGGGCTCGGTTAGCAGGGAGCTGCAGATTGGGATTGAGGGGCACCAGCAGAGTGGGGTGGAAAGTCCAGGGCTGGAATAATAGCGCTCCCCCGGAGCTCCAGACTCACCTGCACATCTTGGTGCTGCACTCCAGGCCGTGCCGGCAGTAAGCTCCTAGTGGTTTGCTGCCCACCATCCTCCAGAAGGGTGTCATCCTGACTGCCCGGTGGCGTGTGGGTCCCTCATCAAGGCCTGACTTGAGAATGGCAGGTGGGGAGGAGACCTGGCTGGCTGTGATGCTGAGCAATATCCTGCTCCCAGCAGGACTTGATGTTCCCTAGAGTGACATGAGAGGGCTGGTCAGCCCCACAGAGGGAGTTGCTAGGGCTCACTTCCATCCCCCCCAACTCCTCTGGGGCTGGCATCAGGTCAGCACTATACTCGACAATGTGGCAGGCCAGTCTCAGCATGGGCTTTGTGATCCAGAGGCCCTGGGACAAGGACAGCTGGAATGGGAGAAGCATCAACATAAGAGGTAGCCACCTGGCATTCCAAGGCCCAGGCTGTGATGGGGCAGAAGGAGCTCTGGGCTCAGTCTGGGAGAAGTTCAGGAGGGCACAGCCTTATGCCCCTCCAGCTCAGTATAGGGACCTCCTCCTCCTCAGTCATCACCTGTCCTCTAATGTCCAGCCTGGCGAGCAGACCCCAATGGCCATTGTGGGAATCTAACATCAAGGCAGCTGGATCATGCCTTGGCTGTGGTGTAGAGAGACCCAGTGGATGGGGTGTTAAGGGACTTCCCCGTCTGAAAGACCCTTGGTCAGCCCCAGCCACCTGGAGGCTAGTTAAGATGTTCAATCCCTGATGATGGTGGGGCAATACAGGGCTCTCGGGGGAAGCACTTGGCTCTAGCATCTCAGAAAGCCTCACATATTGGTGCCCAAAGACCTGCCCCCATGCTCATCGCCCCATGTAACAGATAGGGAACTGAGGCACAGAGGGATCAAAGCCACTCATGTAGGGACACATATGGAAGCAGCGGAAAGGCCAAGAATAGGACCCAGGAGTCCTCTCCTTCTCTGCTCTACTAGATGACAATTCCTCTTGACTGGGTGAGAGCTCCTCCTGGAGCTGCAGAGAGGTATGTATTGTGTGCCTGTTAAGCCCACAGATCAGTGTCACCCCAGGCCCACAGCTAGGACATGCAGGTTGGCGGGGCTGGGCTCCAGCAGCATGGTAGAGGAAGAGATCCCAGGTGGCAGTAAGAAGCAGGTGGGAGGGACCATGCAGGCCACTACCCTGCAGTGCAGTTCTGTCTCTGTGGCTGGGGTCACCATCCAGCAGCCCCTGCTGTGTGATTTCCACTGATGCTGGTGGGATGGGCCAGATATCCCTGTGGCCTCACAGGCAAAAAGGGAGGGAGCAAGATGGTCCCAGCATGGGCAGCAGTGGGCTCCAACATTGTCCACTTGGCTGGGATTTCTGGCCATGGTCCCTATACAAGCAAAGGGTGAGAATCATAGAATCATAGCAATATAGGTCTAGAAGGGATCCCGAGAGGTCATCTAGTCCAGCCCCCAGCACTGGGGCAGGACCAAGTGAACCTAGACCATCCCTGGCAGTGTTTGTCCAGCCTGCTCTTAAACACCATGGGGTGTGAAAGAGTGCTGGTTGTAGCACCCTAGTCACTTAGGGAACTGCCTAACAGAGATTACAGGCTTAATTAGGTCAATTAGCTTGTTATGGTGGGGACTGTTGACACCTGGGGGCAATAGTGAGGCTAATGATGTAATTAGCTCAATAAGGAGAAGATCTATAATGTGGAAAACAGCTAGTAAAGTGGGAGAGTGCAGAGATGGAGCTGGGTGTGGAGAGAAAGCTGGGTGAGAGGCTACTCCTGATATGCCTGTACTGTTGTAATGCTTGGAATCTAAAGATTAAAGATACCCAAAGCAATGGCCAGTGCATTTGCTGTGAGTAAGAGGCCACTCCAATGGGCCAGGCAGTGATGCACAAGCTGAGGTGCACTCTGTGGCATGAGGATCCCACAACCTCCCTTGGAAGCTGATTCCGGAGCTTAACTACCCAGAGAGTTAGAAAGTTCTTCCTAATATCTAACCGAAATCTCCTTTGCTGCAGATTAAGCCCATTACTGATTGTCCTACCTTCAGCAGACATGGAGAACAATTGACCCCTATTATCTTTAGAACAGCCCTGAACGTATCTGAAGACAGTGATCAGGTTTCCCCTCAGTCGTCTTTTCTCAAGACTAAACATGCCCAGGTTTTTAACGTTTCCTCATAAGTTAGGTGTTCTGAACCTTTTATCATTTTGGTTGCTGTCCTCTGGACTCTCTCCAATTTCTCCTGGACAATTTGTACTGGCCACCATACAGCTAAGGTATCACCAGTGCTGAGTGGAATAGGACAATTACCTCCCATATCTTACATATGACACTCCTGTTAATACACCCCAGAGTATTGGTCTTTTTCACAGCTGCATCACTTCATTGCCTCATATTCAATTTGTGATCTATTATAAGTGCGAGATCATTTTCAGCAGTACTACTACCTAGCCACTTATTCCCCATGTTGTAGTTGTGCTTTTGAGTTTTCCTACGTGTAGTACTTTGCACTTGTCTTTATTGACTTTCATCCTGTTGAATTCAGATCAATTCTCCAATTTGTCAAGGTCATTTTGAATTCTAATGCTGTTCTCCAAATACTTGCAATCTTCATCCCAGTTTGGTGTCAGCTACATGTTTTGTAAGCATACTATCTACTCCATTACTGAATATATTGAATAGCACTGGACCCAGGACTGACTCATGTGGGATCTCACTAGATACACCCTCCCAGTGTGACTACTATCGATTGATAACTAGTCCCTGAGTAGTCTCTCAATCAGTTGTGCACCCACCTTACAGTAATTTCATCTAGACCAAATCTCCCTAGTTTGCTTATGAGAATATTGTGTGGGACTTATCAAAAGCCTTACTAATGTCAAGATATATCACATCTACTGATTCCCCCATCCATTACACCAGTAATCCTGTCAAAGAAGGAAATTAGGTTCATTTGACATGATTTGTTCTAGACAAATCCATAGTGGCTATTCCTTATAACCCTATTATCCTCCTGGTGCTTACAAACTGATTGTTTAATAATTTGCTCCAATATCTTTCAGGTACTGATGTTAAACTGACTGGTCTATAATTCCCTGGTCCTCTTTGTTCCTCTTTTTAAAGACAGACAGGTATATTTGCCCTTCTCCAGTCTTTTGGGACCTCCCTCAAAGATAATTGCTAGTGGTTCCAAGATTGCTTCAGCTAGTTCCTTACATACCCCAGGATGAATTTCATCAGGCCTTGTTGACATTAATACATCTAACTTATTCAAATACTCTTTAACCTGTTCTTCTCCTATTTGACTTTTATAATGGAGATATCCTATCTCCTAGATCTGGAAGGGACCTTGAAAGGTCATTGAGTCCAGCCCCCTGCCTTCAGTAGCAGGACCAAGTACTGATTTTTGTCCCAAATCGCTAAGTGGCCCTCTCAAGGACTGAGCTCACAATCCTGGGTTTAGCAGGCCAATGCTCAAACCACTGAGCTATCCCTTCCCCCAAGGGACTTGTATCCCTTCCCGCTTGTTAATATTAACTATGTAGAGCATCTGTTCACCATTAAACTTGTTAGTAAAGATTGAAGCAAAATAGGCATTAAACAGCTCAGCTTTCTTGATGTCATCAGTTCTTAAATTTCCTTCCCTGCCAATTAGAGGACCTACATTTTCCTTCATCTTTCTCCTGCCCCTAATGCTGCCTCTGGCCCAGCAGACCTTTTTATCTGGCCCTCGAGTTCCTGCTAGGGAGTAAGGTTGGGGGCTTGCTCTGCTCAGCCCAGCGCTCTGGCTGGGGAGCAGGGTCGGGGGCTTGCTCTGCTCCACCCAGTGCACCGGCCAGGAAGCCAGGGTTGGGGGCTTGCTCCGCTCTGCCTGGCACTCCTCAGCCCCCGACTCACAATTCTACCATCTTTCTGCACACACAGAGCCACACTGCAGGTGCGACTTCACCTCACTGCTTCAAATACACCATTTTTGGGAGGAGGGTGGGGCATAAAGTTACAAGTGAGTTTACACCTGTCTCTGTCTCCTCTTGTCCATCCATATTGGATCTGGGCTAGAATGCTATGGTTCAAAATTGTCAGGGGCACTGATGTCCAACAAATCCAGGCTACAGAGCGGGTCCATTTTTTTCACAGTGTGTGCAATCTTGTAAAACAGCAGTTTGAAATAAGGGCAGCAGTTAGGGGAGCATCACGGTGTTCAAGGAGTACAATTTGAGTCACCATTTTTCAACAAAACATCCTAATGTATCTTTTTAAAACAGAAATAAACTCTACATCACTGAATTGTTAATTTTGTGAGCATGGCCCTCCATACAATTTCCATACCCATATGCTCAGGCCAAAACGTTTACCCACCCCTGCACTAATGTATTCAAAGAGTCTCTCCTTATTGCCGCGTATGTTCCTTGCTAGTTGGAACTCATTTTGTGCCTTAGCCTTTCTGATTTTGTTCCTACATGTTTTGTTTCTCCTTAGCAATTTGTCCATGTTTCCCCTTTTTGTAGGATTCCTTTTTGATTTTCAGGTCATGAAAGAGCTGATGGAACCATATTGACCTCTTCCTGTTCTTCCTATCTTTCCTTCGCATTGGGATACTTTGCAATTGTGCCTTTAGTATTGTCTCCCTGAGAACTGTCAGCTCTGCTGAATTCTGTTTTCCCTTTGATTTTCTTCTCACAGGACCTTACCTGCCAGTTCTTTGAGTTTGTTAAAGTCTGTTTTTTTGAAGTCCAAAGTCCTTATTCTGCTGCTCTCATGCTCAGGATTGCCAATTTTGGTTGCACATATTCCTGGAGGTTTCACCACATGACATAATCTTGAATTAAAGATTAATTCCTGGAGACTCCAGGACAACGCTGGAGGGTTGGTGACCCTACTCATGCTTCCTTTCCTTAGAATCATGAAATCTATCATTTCATGATCACTTTCACCCAAATTGCCTTCCACCTTGAGATTCACTACCAGTTCCTCCCTGTTGGGCAGAATCAAGTCTAAAACAGATGTATCCCTCGTTACTTCCTCCACTTTCTGAAACAAGAAGTCATTCTTAACACACTCCAAGAACTTATTGGAAATTTGTTGTTTTGACATCACTTTTCCTACAAATGTCTCCATAGTTAAAATTCCCCATTACTATCAGGGTTTGCGTGCTGGATATTCTGTTATCTGTTCTAGAAATGCCTCATTCACTTTCTCTTTCTGATTTGGTGGTCTGTAGCAGACCCCTACCATGATGTAGTTCCTGTTTTTTACCCTATTTATCTTTACTCCAGAGCTCTTAACTGGTCTGCCTCCACCTCCTTCTTGACCTCAGAACAGGTGTATATATTCTTGATGTACAATGCAACCTCTCCTCTCTTTTTACTCTGCCTGTCCTTCCTCAACAAGTTGTACCCCTCTATACCAATATTTCTGTCATGAGATTATCCCCCCTAGTCTCTGTGGTGCCTATTAATGAATAATTTACCTTACAAAATTAATACTTCCAATTCTTCCTGTTTATTGCCCACATGCCTTTCATTTGTGTACGGACATCTAAGATGTCAAGCAGATTCCTCCACTCTTTCCCCTCTTGTTGTTTTTATGACCTTGTTGTAATTTTCCATGTTCCCCCAAAATCTAACCTTCTGTTAAGGTGGGTACTGACCTGTGAGCTTTTATCAGCTGCCCCTTACAACCTCATTTAAAATCCTTCTCCCTAGGGTGGCGAGCTGGTGCGCAAAGTTGCTCTTCCCTTTCTCAGTCAGGTAGACTCATCTCTTCTCAAGGATGAGGAGCTGTGTGACTGCTGGGACCCTTGGCCGGGAGGCCACTCACAGTGCTAGGCCAGGATTCACTTGCCACTTCAAAGTGCCTTGCATTGGGATTGTGGGCATGGATGTGCCCTATGTGGGGAGACCCCAGCACGTGGCACTGATCCATACACATGCAACCAGAGCCTCAAAGGGAGTAAGGGGAGTTAGTCATCTAAATACCAGCATTGAGGATGTAGCCTCAGTGTGGAGTTGCTCAGCAAGAGGAAAGGCAGATAGATCAGAGCGGGAGTTGGGGAATAGTCTGGACAAACTGGGCTATGAACTTTCCTTAGTTAAGCCCTGTTTCAGGAGCAGCTCCCATTCCTGTCCCATCTCCATGGCTTCTCAGTCTTTCTAAACTCTGAGCTCCATGCCCCATTTCAGCCTAGGATGGAGGGACTCATAGACTCATAGACTTAAGGTCAGAAGGGACCATTACGGTCATCTAGTCTGACCTCCTGCACAATGCAAGCCACAGAATCTCACCCACCCACTCCTGTAACAAACCCCTAACATATGTCTGAGTTACTGAAGTCCTCAAATCGTGGTTTAAAGACTGTCAACATGGATTCACCAAGGGCAGGTCATGCCTGGCCAACCTGATTACCTTCTATGATGAGATAACTGGCTCTGTGGATATGTGGAAAGCAATGGACATGATATATCTTGACTTTAGCAAAGCTTTTGATATAGTCTCCCACGGTATTCTTGCCAGCAAGTTAAAGAAGTATGGCTTGGATAAATGGACTATAAGGTGGATAGAAAGCTGGCTAGATTGTTGGGCTCAATGAGTAGTGATCAACGGCATGACGTCTAGTTGGCAGCTAGTTCAAGCAGAGTGCCCCAGGGGTTGGTCCTGAGCAGTGCTGTAACAAGGGCGAGGTGAGTGAGGCACTTGCCTTGGGTGCACAAAGCTGTGGGGTGATCGGCGGCGCTTCGGCAGCAGCTCTACCACCACCGCTTCTTCGGTGGTGGGTCCCTGAGTCCCTGTCGGATGGAAGGACCTGCCGCCCAATCGCTGCCGCCACTTCATTCATTCTTCGGTGGCAATTCGGTAGCAGGTCCTTCCCTCCAAAAGGGACTCAGGGACCCATCGCCAAATTGCCACCGAATTGCCTGGAGCCGGCCCTTGCCTCAGGCACAAAAATTCCTTGTTACGGCTCTGGTCCTGAGGCCGTTTTTGTACAACATCTTTATTAATGATCTGGATGGTGGGATAGATTGCACCCTAAGCAAGTTTGCGAATGATACTAAGCTGGGAGGAGAGGTAGATACGCTGGAGGGTAGGGATAGGATCCGAGTTACCTAGACAAATTGGAGGATTGGGCCAAAAAAAATCTGATGAGGTTCAACAAAGACAAGTGCAGAGTCCTGCACTTAGGATGGAAGAATCCCATTCACTGCTACAGGCTGGAGACCGACTGGCTAAGCAGCAGTTCTACAGACAAGGACCTGGGGATTACAGTGGGTGAGAAGCTGGATATGAGTCAACAGTGTTCCCTTGTTACCAAGAAGGCTAATGGCATTTTGGGCTGCATAAATTGGGGCATTGCCAGCAGATTGAGGGAAGTGATTATTCCCCTCTATTCAGAACTGGTGAGGCTACATCTGGAGTATTGTGTCCAGTTTTGGGTCCCTCACTACAGAAAGGATGTGGACAAATTGGATAGAGTCCAGCAGAGGGCAACGAAAATCATTAGGGGGCTGGGGCACATGATTTTACGAGGAGAGGCTGAGGGAACTGGGCTTGTTTAATCTGCAGAAGAGAAGAGTGAGGGCGGATTTGATAGCAGCCTTCACTACCTGAACAAGGGTTCCAAAGAGGATGGAGCGCAGCTGTTCTCAGTGGTGGCAGATGACAGAACAAGGAGCAATGGTCTCAAGTTGCAGTAGGGGAGGTCTAGGTTGGATATTAGGAAACACTATTTCATTAGGAGGGTGATGAAGGACTGGAATGGGTTACCTAGGGAGGTGGTGGAATCTCCATCCTTAGAGGTGTTTAAGGCCTGTCTTGACAAAGGTCTGGCTGGGATAATTTAGTTGGCGTTGGTTCTGCTTTGAGCAGGGGATTGGACTAGATGACCTCCTGAGATCTTTTCCAACCCTAATCTATGATTCTATGACATCAGTGGAGATGGGTGAGAAGCTCAGGACTGGAATAGCAGGGGGCTACAAGTTGGGATTGAGGGGCACTGGCAGAGTTGTCATGGGGGAGTCCAAGGCTGGAATAGCAATGGGCTATGGGTTGGGATTAACGGTCACCTGCAGAGCTCTGGTGGGAGGGAAGGAATCCAGGGCTGGGTTAGCAAGGGGCTGTGGGTCAGAATTGAGGGTCACCAGCAGAACTGTATGTGGAAAGCCCATAAAGTACAGTCTCTCACAGGCACAGGTAGGATCCAATAGTGCCCTGTGGGAGAAGCAGTCTAGGAAAAGGAGCTGGGTTCATAGCATCAGACCCTCATGCAATATCTTTGCAGGTAGTCGAAACCTCTGGGTTCTGCTGCAGTGACTTGGAACCCCACAAGAACCCCTGGCCCCAGGCTGCTTCTATTGACCAGTCCCAGGGAAAACAGAGGGAGCCTTAAGGGGCTGTCTGAGCTCTGTGCTGCTGTTTGCTGAGGATCCCTGGGTAAAACTGCAGCCAGATTTGGGGAGTGTGTGCCTGGTTACCCAGGTCCCTGCATGAGCCTGCCTGGATAGTCTGTGCTTAGAGCAGGTGCTAGGAGTTCTGGATTCAACCCCTGCCTCAGTCAAACTCCCTGGATGACCCAGAAAGTCCCCTCCCCAATCTGTGCCTCAGTTTTCACTGTAACGTGGGGCTAACAGTATTGCCCTCTCTCATGGGTGTGGGGCTGCACACCACTGGGACTCTCTGGGGATCAGTCCCATAGAAATGCCTGCAGTTAAATATCTGAGTGGGCCCCATCCTGCTCTCACTCAGCGGTACTGATGTAAATACAAAGGAGTTCAGCATTTGTGGAGCTCCAGCTTCTCCATTCTGGCTACAGCTTCCTCAGTTCCATTCCTGCTGGGTGGTGCCCTCTCCCCCACACTCTGCTGTTGAAGGGTGCTGGGACCACATGTTGAGAATCCCTGTCTGGGGGAGCCATCCCTCCTTGCACTGCGCTTCGCCCATGTGTTCTCCCCACTGTTACAGCAGAGGAATAGTCCCTTTAAGCAGTGCCCAGGCCTATAGCACCCTGTGCCCACCTCACCCACTGAGGCTCTGGCTCTCTGTGTGGGTCTAAGCCTCTGACTAAGCTCTGGGCTGGGGGCAGGTGGCAATGCTCTCCCTTGGCAATCACCCAGCGCACACATTGATATTAATACCTGGTGACCCCTTTCCAGGGCAGTCTGCTCCACTGCAGAGCCAGAGTGGCTCCAGATTCACACTGGTGTCTCCCAAGCAATACTCAGCCCTTGATCCCCCATGCTCTGTGCAAACAGGCTGAACTCACCTGCCAGGAGCTGAGCAGCAGCAGCAGGATGCAGATGAGCAGTGTCCTCCTGGTGCCTGCACCCCACAGCATAGAGGGGAGCCCGCTGGCCATGCTACCTGTGTTCACGGCTGGGTACGTGTGGTTACGGCCCTGGTGCTACCCACCCAGCACACACCAGCCACTAGCCCTGGGCTCCTATGTGCTTCCTCCGTCCCCCTGGGTTTCCTGGCACCCGTCTCTCCTGTGATCAAATATTTGACAGGTGCCTGCTGTTTGGTAACTCCCTCGCCCCTGCCTTTTATCCAGCCTCCCTGATATCCCTCCCCCTGTGGCTGAATCCACAAGGCTCCAGGCCAGATCCCCAGTCAGCCCCTTGCAACCCAGAAAGATGAGGATCCACCATGGGGGGCACACAGCCCGAGTGCTCCTGGACTCCACACCACTGAGCACACATGCCCCCTCAGCCCTTGGCTCTGGCCCTGTTCTCCCATCAGGCTAGGGAGTTAATAGATTGTAAGACCATACAGGACCCTTGTGATCATCTGTCTAACCTGCAGAACACAGGCCAGAGACCTGACCCCGGTTTGGTTCGCCACTTTAACTGACTTTGATAAGCCAGTTCCCAAGCTGGAATTAATCAGTGCAATTAAGCTAGCAACACTGGGGCTGATGCTGGGTCAAAGGTCAAACATGGCTTAAAATCCCCAAACCTTCCTCAGTGTAGCATGTGGAATACCTAGGCCAGGGCAGCATGCTGGGCCCTGAGTGCTACAGAGGCAGCTGAGGACTGAGCTGGCATTTCCAGCAGCTCATCTGAGAGCCCAGCTGCCACCACCCATGCCAGTTCAGGAGGCCCAAGAGTATTGGCCATTGGAAGGCAACAAGTGTTTCTAAAGTGAGCTTCTAACTTAGCAGCACGTGGGTGCTAATCCAGGAGCCCACCCACTCACCTGCTACCTGTGGGCCACAAACCAGATCCCAGGGTGCAGCTAAAAGGGGTAGAGTCCAGCCAGGGGCTGCAGAGAGCCATTTCAAGTTGGGAGCCATTGGTTCGCCCCAACTGTCCTCTTCCCCTCTCAGGAGCTGCCACCTCTGCTCCAGCAGCTTGAACCCTGTGAGCCTCTATGTCCATCCCCTCCAAATCTGCAAGTGGATGTGTGATCTGGCATAAAGGGTTGCAGCCCCACCTAGGTTTTGCCTGGCCCAAAAGTGGTCCTGTCATGGCCTGGACCAGGGGTACCTCCAGCTCTGCAGCTGAGTGTCCCAGCTGATCCTGAACATCTGCCACTGGGCTTCCCTTTCTGGGTCAGGGTCATGTGGTTTGAAGAAGCTCTGCTGCTGCCCCAGCCACAGTGGGCAGGTAATGCTGGAACTGAACTTCTATGAGCCCTGCACATGGCGGTGCCCACCCGCCCTGCTAAGCTGGGCACTCAGTGCTGAGTAACAGCCTCCAGAGGAAAAGTTACTTTGTAGAGATGCAACATCACCACATGATGCTGAGTCATGACCTAGCATCCCAAGGCCCCCAGGAAATCCAGAACCCAGTCACTGTGACCCTGCCTGTCCTCCCCTAGGCAGGGATACAGGACTAAATGGCTGTAGCAAATAGCAGGTTGAAGGCTGTTTCATCCATCTACAAGACAGATGGTTGGGTGGCTGGGCACCATGTGATGCCCAATCTCCAGGTGCTCCATCCTGAGGGCCCATGATGCTATTCTCACTGCAGTGCAGGAGTTTGCTGTGCTGCCCCAGCGTGGGACTTCCTGGTAGCATGTTCCTTGCCCCAGAGGGCAGAGCATGCCACCTGCAGCTCAGCTTTCTCCCCATGGCCATGTCCCTGCTCTTTCCCCATTCAACATACCCATTACAGACCTAGCACTGCGCAAGCTCCTTTCCTGGATGTGAAAGGACCCAACTGGCCTTTGCATTGACGTAGCCCAGGGCCAGACTCTGCTGTGTAGCATCACTTGCTCAGGATTTGCAGCTGTGTCACTAAGGGCTGAGTCTGGCCCTAGGACTGTGAACTCCCATTCCTATCATTAGCTGAGGGCTGGCTGAACCTCAGAGAGGTGCCCTGGCAGCTTTCAGGAGTGATATGATCGCCAAGGCCTTCCCACCCAACATCCGACACTGGGACAGCAATGACATGGCTCCCCTGAAATTCTCTGCAAGTCGGGCTGGAGTCTGTCCTTGATGACAGCCAGGGAGCCCCCTCACCCTCCAATGGTGCTCCCTGGGCAATGCCGTGGGTTTCAGGGACAAAGCTGCCCAGCTGCCCCGAGGTCACAGTTTCCCCTACACTTGGAACGTATCCAGGTGATTTATGTAATGAACCTGGTGGCGAACCAGGCTACACTCTGGCTCCCTGGCTCTAGCTGTGCTGACTCTGCCGGGCTAACAGCTACAGGGAGCAGCACTGCCTCTGCCACACATTGGGACAGAGCTGTGCAGGAGCTGTTCCTACAATCGCTTTCCAGAGAAGCTGCCAACAACACAGAAGAGAGCGTGTCCTGTAAGAAGGAATGGAACATCTGGAGATCGGGCATAGCCTTTCTTTCCCATGCTCGTGGCTTGCATTTGAAAAGGCCAAGCCCAGAGCTCACTGGACAAACTCTCCAGCTCACACCAGAGCTGGGCTTGGAGCCGGGACTGGACAGACCCAGCATATTGCACCATCTCTGGTCATAATGATTCAATATGCTTTGTTTAATAATTGACCAGCCCAGTTCCCAGCCTGTGCCCTCATCTGCTATCAGAACAGGTTTATTTACCACTGAGAGATCATTGGGGCTAAAAAAAACCCCTAATCTTCTTCCCCTGCTCTGACCCGAGGCCACGTGACTGGGATGGGGCAAGGGTTTGGGCTTTTGGCTGCTGGACTAACTCTCAAAGAGCCACAGGAAGCTGAGATCACATCACTGTGAGTCTGGATAGCCATAAAAAGCCACGCAATGGGCGTGCATGGGGCCTTGGACAGCACTCAGGTGCACAGCTGCAGCCTAGATAGGGGCCCACCAAAGAGTGTTGATGGGCATCGCTAAGGCGTTTCCACTCTTTGCCCTCCCACACCACTAACAGCACAAACCTGCACTGATTGTCAAGGAAGACATCTGCTTACCGGGAGCCAGCACCAGATCAAACCCTCAAGCAGAGCTGAGGTCTCCTGGGAGTCCAAGCAATTTAGGGTAGGGCACCCCTTGAGCCCCTCCCCAACACCCAAACTGGGAATCAGAGGAAAGAAAGAGCCAGATCCTGCCCCTACTCTGGCTGCGCTGGGCTAATGTGACTTAACGGGCTGATCTGTGATCTGCCCAGCCCAGGGGAATCCTCAGGCTCTGTGAACACAGGGGTGCAGCCAGTGAAAGAGCCATGGCCAGAATGCTGCTGCTCTTCAGTGATCTCCAGCTGACAGAATGGCTTCAGACATAAGTCAGAACAGCCCGAGGCTGCTCTAGGTTGTGCCAGGGCTGGACTGTCCCCTGATTGCCCCAGGATCTAGGCATAAATCCACCTTTTCCCCATCCCTCCACTGATTAAAGACCAGCTGAGGACTGAGCCCACATCTAGTTTGGGGGTGGCCTGGTCTTTCCATGGCTCAGGTCCCCGGACTATGTTTTTGTTTCCATTTCTCTGGCCTGATGGATAACACTGGTGCCAAGCTTTTGTCATAGACTTTTCCTACTCACCTCCCATATGTGACAGTCCACAGACCCATCTCCTCCCCAGCTGGCTCCATTCCCTCCCCTTTCCCCCATAGCACCCAGCCCCTTCCATGCTGAGAAACACAGACTTCAGACAGGCCCTGTCATGCCTGTCCCGTCCCTTGTACTTCCTTCCCCATGAGCTACCAAACAGCCACTAGCTGGTAGCAACAATCAATAGTTAGTAACCAGGTTAAGCAACTAAGGGTATGTCTACACTACGAAATTACATCGATTTTATAGAAGTTGCTTTTTAGAAATCAATTTTATACAGTCGACTGTGTATGTCCCCACTAAGCACATTAAGTCAGCGGAGTGCATCCTCACTACCGTAGCTAGCATAGACTCACGGAGTGATGCACTGTGGGAAGCTATCCCACAGTTGCCGCAGTCTCCGCTGCCCATTGGAATTCTGGGTTAAACTCCCAGTGCCTAATGGGACAAAAACATTGTCGCGCGTGGTTTTGGGTACATGTCGTCAGTCTCCCCTCCCTCCCTCTGTGAAAGCAACTGTAGACAATCATTTCGCGCCTTTTTTCCTGGGTTACCCATGCAGATGCAATAGCACAGCAAGCACGGAGCCTGCTCAGCTCACTGCTGCTGTTGCGAGCATTGTAAACACCTCGAACATGACACTGCAGTATGTGCAGAACCTGGCTAAGAGATGGCAGCACGAGGACAGTTGTGAGGAGAACATGGACACAGACCTTCCTGAAAGCACAGAATGTGGCAATTGGGACATCATGGCGGCAATGGGGCTGGTTGATATAGTGGAATGCCAATTCTGGGCCCGGCAAACAAGCACAGACTGGTGGGACCGCATAGTGTTGCAGGGATGATTCCCAGTGGCTGCGAAACTTTAGCATGCGTAAGGCTGCTTTCCTGGAACTCTGTGAGTTGCTTTCCCCTGCCCTGAAGTGCAGGAATACTAAGATGAGAGCTGCCCTGACAGTTGAGAAGCAAGTGGCAATAGCCCTGTGGCAGCTTGCAAAGCATGAGTGCTACCAGTCAGTCAGGAATCAATTTGGAGTTGCAAGTCTACTGTGGGGACTGCTGTGAGCAGGGCCAGCTCTGGGTTTTTTGCTGCCCCAAGCAAAAAATTTTTTGGCTGTCCCCCACTCCAGCCCTGGGCTCCCCCGCCCTGCACTCCCCTGCTGCCCCAGCCCTGGGCTCTCCCCCTACCCCTTCTGCCCTATCACTGGGCTCCTGCCTTTCCCCCCCATCAGTGCCCTCCCCCCACTCGCTCTCCCCTGCCGCCCCAGCCCTGGGCTTTCCCCCCCAACCTGCACCCTCCTGCTGTCCCAGCCCTGGATTACTGGTAACTCGCTCCCAGTGTGGGTTATTCAGCAGGAATTTTGGATGTGCACAGAACACAGCCAGGATTGGTTCCCATATGGTTACAGAACTGCAGTAAAGTGGAACAATTTTCAGCTTGTGTGATTGGAGGATATCTGGATGCATATTATAATAATATAATACCTTGGGGTATTGGTAGATCACAGGATGACTATGAGCCGCCAATGTGATATGGCCGTGAAAAAAGCTAATGCGGTTTTAGGATGCATCAGGCGAGGTATTTCCAGCAAAGATAAGGAGGCGTTAGTACCGTTATATAAGGCGCTGGTGAGACCCCACCTGGAATACTGTGTGCAGTTCTGGTCTCCCATGTTTAAGAAGGGTGAATTCAAACTGGAACAGGTTCAGAGACAGGCTACTAGGATGACCCGAGGAATGGAAAACCTGTCATATGAAAGGAGACTCAAAGAGCTTGGCTTGTTTAGTCGAGCGAAAAGAAGGCTGAGGGGGGATATGCTTGCTCTTTATAAATATATCAGAGGGATTAATATTAGGGAGGGAGAGGAATTATTTAAGCTTAGTACCAATGTAGATACAAGAACGAATGGGTATAAACTGGACACTAGGAAGTTTAGACTTGAAATTAGACGAAGGTTTCTAACCATTAGAGGAGTGAAGTTCTGGAACAGCCTTCCAAGGGGAGTAGTGGGGGCAAAAGACATATCTGGCTTTAAGATTAAGCTTGATAAGTTTGTGGAAGGGATGGTATGATGGGAGAGCCTAATTTTGGCAACTGATCTTTGATTATCGCCAGATAAGTATGCCCAGTGGTTGGTGATGAGATGTTAGATGGGATGGGATCTGAGTTACTGCCGAGAATTCTTTTCTGAGTGCTGGCTGGTGAGTCTTGCCCACATGTTCAGGGTTTAGCTGATCGCCATATTTGGGGTCGGGAGCGAATTTTCCTCTGGGGCAGATTGGCAGAGGCCCTGGAGGTTTTTTGCCTTCCCCTGCAGCGTGGGTCATGGGTCACTTGCTGGTGGATTCTCTGCAGCTTGAGGTCTTCAGACCACAATTTGAAGACTTCAATAACTCAGGCATAGGTTAGGGGTTTGTTATAGAAGTGGATAGGTAGGGTTCTGTGGCCTGCTTTGTGCAGAGGGTCGGACTAGATGATCACATTGGTCCCTTCTGACCCTAGAATCTATGAATCTATGAATCTATAACACTGTCCTACATAAATGAGGAAAAGTTGAGATGCCTTTATTATTCTTTTGTTCCACTCTTTGTTTCTATGGGGAATTTGCCAATGCAATATTACTGTCTTCCTTTTAAACAAATAAAACTTAAAAAAAAAAAGACAATAGCTGTTGAAAATAGCAATTCCAGTCCTAAAAACCAGTGGGAAGCATTTTTTGCTCAATTTTATCCTACTTTTTCTACAGCAAGTTACAGTGGATCAGTATATTTGATTTGAGAGAAAAGAAGTAACAGCTTCCCAAATTGAGCTTGAGCACTCCTGAATTTTGAGGAGTTCAAATCTGGAAGGCAGGTGCTAGATTCCCTTTCTGAATATTAGTTAAATCTGGAAAGGAAAAGTCAATTTCTGCTTCCATGGCTCAGAAGTGGAAATACTCCTATATGCCTGGTACTGTATCTAAAGCTGCCGAAGTCCCCTAGCAGAGCCTCCCCTCCCTTACTCTTCATTTTAAATTCTAGTGGGATCCACATACCTCCCTTGCTTGACTTCATATAGAGAGGTGCACTGTCCATTTAGTCCACCCAATTCTTTCTTTGGGGGCTGCAAGGTGAGGTCACACCAGTATCCTTAATCCAATTTGAGGAAGTCTTCTGAAGGGGATATCTGGGGCAAAGTCTACTCCTTGGGCATAGTTGTTCCCCATTCACAGTGTCACCCCCTTCTAGCAGCTCTTGACTCACAGCAAGCTGCAGCATGGCTCAGCTATCTCACTCCCTCCCCGTCCCTTTCCTGTTGATAGCTGCCAAGGGATTGCTTGGAAATGTATCAGAGGGGTAGCCGTGTTAGTCTGGATCTGTAAAAGCAGCAAAGAGTCCTGTGGCACCTTATAGACTAACAGAAGTTTTGGAGCATGAGCTTTCGTGGGATGCATCCAATGAAGTGGGTATTCACTCACAAAAGCTCCAAAACTTAGTCTATAAGGTGCCACAGGACTCTTTGCTGCTTTTTCTGGGAAATGTAGTTCTTTTCCTGCTCTAGGGCTGGCTCTATAGGCAGGGAGCTAGGCAAGACTACAGCTCCCAGGGTCCCATGGGTTCTAAGCTCTCATGCTGGATCCCCAGCTACTCTGTGGCTCCACGTCTGCAGGGTTGTAAGAGGGGAGGAAGTGAGTAAAAAAAAAAAAAAAGGATGACCTGAATGGTGCCCCGTGCAAATGTGCTGCTCCAAGCATCTGCTTGTTTTGCTGGTGCCTAGAGCCGGCCCTGGCTGTGATTCAAGTAGCCAATGCAATCACTGAGGTTCTGCTATCAAGGGCAGTGACTTTGGGAAATGTGCAGGCAACACTGGATGGCTTTGCTGCAATGGGGTTCCCTAACTGTGGTGGGGCGATAGACGGAACACATATCCCTATCTTGGCACCGGACCACCTTGCCAACTAGTACATAAACCACAAGGGATACTTTTCAGTAACACTGGTGGATCACAAGGGACGTTTCATTGACATCAGTGTGGGATGGCCAGGAAAGGTGCATGACGCTCGCATCTTTAGGAACTCTGGGCTGTTTGAGCAGGTGCAAGAAGGGACTTATTTCCCAGACCAGAATATTACTGTTGGGGATATTGAAATGCCAATAGTTATCCTTGGGGACCCAGCCTACCCCTTGCTCCCATGGCTCATGAAGCCATACACAGGCAGCCTGGACAGTAGTAAGGAGCAGTTCAACTAAGTGCAGAATGGTGGTAGAATGTGCCTTTGGATGTTTAAAAGCTCGCTAACACTGTTTGTTGACTAGGTTAGACCTCAGTGCAACCAATATTCCCGTTGTTATTGCTGGAGTACTTGTGGCACCTTAGAGACTAACAAATTTATTTCAGCATAAGCTTTTATGGGCTACAGCTCACTTCTTCGGATGCATAGAATGGAACAAGTACTCCTGTTCTTTTTGTGGGTACAGACTAACACGGCTGCTACTCTGAAACCTATTGTTATTGCTGTTTGCTGTGTGCGCCATAAGATCTGTGAGAGTAAGGGGAAGACGTTTGTGGCGGGGTGGGAGGTTTAGGCAAATCGCTTGGCTGCCAATTTTGAACAGCCAGACACCAGGGCGATTAGAAGAGCACAGATAGGCCAGTTTCATGACTGGCCAGGCTACAGTGTGACAGTTGTGTGTGTTGTGCCTTGATGCAAACCCGCCCCCTTTGTTGATTTTAACTCCCTGTAAGCCTCCCTCCCCCCTTCAATCACAGCTGGCAAAGGAAATAATGTCACTATTGTTTTGAAACCATGCGTTATTTCTTTATTAATTAAAGAAAAGGGGAGATAACTGATAAGGTAGCCTGGGAGAGGTAGGGTGGAGTGGGGGAGGAGAGCAGAACAAGGCCACATTGCTTATTGTAGCCACACTACAAATCAAAACTGCTTGAATGACAACCTTCTGTTGCTTGGGCCACTCTCTAGAGTGAAGTGGCTGGGTGTCCAGAGCCTCCCCTGCCGCGTTCTTGGGCGTTTGGGTGAGGAGGATATGGAAATTGGGGAGGAGGGCAGAGGGTTGTACAGTGGATGCAGTGGCAGTCTGTGCTCTTGTTGCCTTTCCTGCAGCTCCACCAAATGCCTGAGCATGTCTGTTTGCTCCCCCATTAGCCTCAGCATTGCATCCTGCCTCTTATCGCGCTCACTTAATGCTTTCCTGGACTCTGCCACTGAATGCCTCCATGCATTCAACTGTGCTTTATCAGTGCGGGACGACTGCATGAGCTCAGAAAACATGTCATCAGGAGTGCGTTTTTTTCGCCTTCTAATCTGCGATAACCTAACGGACGGAGATGATAGGTGGAGCACAGAACATTTGCACCTGTGTGGGGATAAAATGGGAGAGTAAAATTAAAGATGATACAGCTCTGAGAACAAAAGGGAGACTCTTTCACAGTGAATCATGCAATTCACAGCAGACAGCGCATGTGCGTTAGGTACAAGGTCGCATTTTGCCTTTTATATTGAGCGCCTGCTGGTATGATGACACATCACACATGTCTGGGCAACAGAATCTGGTTTCCAGGCAGCCATGGTAAGCCAAAGGGTACACGGTTTGGCTTCTAATGCCTTCATAACATGTGGGAATGTTTTCAGACTGCAGCGCCCTCCTTTCCCATAGCAAGTAATGTTGGTTGGGTTTGCCATTTAAAAGGAGGGGCTGCAGTTTTCAGGTGGATGTGCAGCACACCCCTCCCCCTCCCCCTCTGCATGGCTATTTGTGATGATCCCTTCACCCTTCCCCCCACCATGGGGAAAAATTGGTGGGTGTTCAGCACCCACTGGCAGCTCCCCGCCCGCCCAGCTCACCTCCGCCTCCTCCCCTGAGTGCGCCACATGCCCGTTTTTTCCCCCTAGCTCCCAGCACTTGCACCACAAAAGAGTTGTTTCATGCAGCTGGGAGGGAAGGGGGAGGAGGGGGAACGCGGCACACTCAGGGAAAAGATGGGGTCAGGGTGGGGATTTGGGGAAGGAGTCCAATAGGGGATGGGAGGGGAGGGAGTTGGGGCGGGAACTTTGGGGAAGGGGTTGGAATGGTGCGGGGCAAGGAAAGGGTGGAGTCGGGGCAGGGCCGGGGACGGGGTTCGAGCACCCACCAGCGCCAGGGAAAGTTGGTGCATGTGTTCTCAGAGATGATCCCTTTTAGCCAAGCACAAACAGCCCAGCATGAACAGGGGCCTTTTACTGTTACCTTACAAAAATTACCCTATTTCAACCAGGTCACCATGAGGCTAACACAGAAAGATAAAGACCGAACGTTGCTTGAATGCGACCAAAACCCAGGGCCATTCACTGCCATGCTTTGTGCTGCAATGATTCCAGACTACTTGCTACTGGCCTGGCATGGTAATGTATCCTACCGTGGAGGACGAAATAAGGCAGCCCTCCCCAGAAACCTTCTGCAAAGGTTTTCAGAGTACCTCCAGGAGACCTTCATGGACATGCCCCTGGAGGATTCCCATTCCATCCCCAGACATGTTAACAGACTCTTCTAGTAGCTGTTCTGGCCGCGAATGCATCCCAAGTCTTCAGGGCAAATCAAACATTAAACACTATTGCTTTCAAACCCTGTAGTGTAGTTACAAATGTGCACTCACCAGAGGGGCCTTCACCTTCAGGATGGGGTATCCCGCCTTGGGAGGGTATTGGCTCCAGGGTGATGAAAAGGTCCTGGCTGCTGGGGAGAATGGATTCACCAGTTGCCTGCTATGCATTCTCCTCCTCCTCTTCCTCATCCACAAAATCCTCCTCCCCGTTGCTTGAGACTTTCCCCTTGCAGTTGTCCACGGACAGTGGTGGGGTAGTATTATGGTCCCTCCCTAGAATGCCATGCAGCAGATCATAGAAGTGGCATGTATGGGGCTATGACCCAGAGCAACCGTTTGCCTCCTTTGTCTTTTGGTAGGCTTGTCTGAGCTCCTAGACTTTCACGTGGCACTGCTGTGTGTCCCTGTTGTAGCCTTTGTCCATCATGCCCTGTTCAATTTTGGCATATATATTAGCATTCCTTCTATTTGATCGGAGTCCTGCTGTCATAAACAGATAGTTAAGGGTTAATATCTCTTTTACCTGTAAAGGGTTAACAAACAGGGAACCAAAAACACCTGACCAGAGGACCAATCAGGAAACAAGATACTTTAAAATCTGGTGGAGGGAAGCCTTTGTTTGTGTTTTTTGAGTTTTGCATTGTTCTCTCTGGGTCCTGAAAGGGACTAGATGTGCAACCAGGTTTCTTGCCAATCTCCCTGCTACAGTCTCTTATATATTCAGAATAGTGAGTATGTTATAAACAGATAGCTAAGGGTTAATGTCTCTTTCACCTGAAGCACCTGACCAGAGGACCAATCAGGAAACCGGATTTTTTCAACTCTGGGTGGAGGGAAGTTTGTGTCTAAGTCTTTTGTCTGTCTGCCTGCTTTCTCTGAGCTTTGGAGAAGTAGTTTCTACTTTCTAGTCTTCTGTTTCTAAGTGTAAGGACAAAGAGATCAGCTAGTAAGTTATATGGTTTCTTTTCTTTGGTATTTGCATGAATATAAGTGCTGGAGTGCTTTGATTTGTATTCTTTTTGAATAAGGCTGTTTATTCAATATTCTTTTAAGCAATTGACCCTGTATTGTATCATCTTAATACAGAGAGACCATTTGTATGTATTTTTCTTTTTTTTATATAAAGCTTTCTTTTAAGACCTGTTGGAGTTTTTCTTTACTTCAGGGAAATTGAGTCTGTACTCACCAGGGAATTGGTGGGAGGAAGAAATCGGGGAAATCTGTGTGTTGGATTTGCTAGCCTGATTTTGCATTCCCTCTGGGGGGAATAGGAAAGTACTATTTGTTTCCAGGATTGGGAACAGAGAGGGGGAGTCACTCTGTGTAGTTTCACAGAGCTTGTGTCTGTGTATCTCTCCAGGAGCACCTGGAGGGGGGAAGGGAAAAAGGATTATTTCCCTCTGTTTTGAGACTCAAGGGATTTGGGTCTTGGGGTCCCCAGGGAAGGTTTTTCAGGGGGACCAGAGTGCCCCAAAACACTCTAATTTTTTGGGTGGTGGCAGCAGGTACCAGGTCCAAGCTGGTAACTAAGCTTGGAGGTTTTCATGCTAACCCCCATATTTTGGACGCTAAGGTCCAAATCTGGGACTAAGGTTATGACATGGTGGCAGTGGTGGGATATAGACAGAATCCAGAAGCCAGTAGGAATATTATATTTTTCTCTTCTCTGCTAAGGGCTTTTTAGCAGAGAGAAACAGTTTGGTTTTTAAAGGGAACGAGAGAGAATTTTTTTTCTGCTCTCTCTGGCAGTTTGTGGCTTGCATGTTAAGCAACAAGCCATTACCAGACTGTTAAGGGTCTTTTGTCACACAATAGCACTCCCATTGAGAGTCATACCAGCACTATATACATGCAAATAAAGTGGTTTTTCAGGTTTACTTAACATTGAAGATTAGCTAAAGGCACTGTTGCTAGGCAGACTTCAGGAGGCAACAGAGAACCTGCAGTTCAGAGTATAAACACCGGAGGGCACCCCAACACAAGAAAACAGGAACCATGTCTACCAAGACAAAAATGGAGGCCGAAGAACAAATCAAAGAAGCTGAACACAGGCGACAACTGGAAAAAAGACAAAAAGAGGTGGAGCTGAAAGAAAAGGAAGAAAGCATCAAACTGGCAGCCTACCAAAGAGAACAGGCAGCCAAAGAGGCAGCACACAAAAGAAAACTAGAAGAAGAAGAGGTGGCCCACAGAAGGAAACAAGCAGAAGACGAGGCAGCCCACAGAAGACAGATAGAACTCCAGAGGGAAGCCCACCAACAGGCCATGGAATTAGAAAAGGCTAAGCAACAGACTCCAGCCAACCCTAACAACCCGGCGCCAAATATTGCTCCACAGCACAGGAAATTTCCCACCTACAAGGCAGGTGATGACACCGAGGCCTTCTTGGAAAATTTTGAAAGAGCCTGTCTTGGGTACAACATCCCCGAAGACCAGTACATGGTAGAATTGAGGTCACAGCTCAGTGGACCTTTAGCAGAGGTGGCAGCTGAAATGCCTAAGCAGCAAATGAATGACTATAAACTTTTTCAAACCAAGGCCAGATACAGAATGGGGATAACCCCAGGTCATGCCCGTCGGCGCTTCAGAACCTAAAAGTGGAAACCAGAGGTGTCATTTCCCAAACACGCCTACTACATTGCAAAAAACTATGAGGCCTGGATAACAGGAAACAACATTCAAACCTTGGAAGAACTGCACCTCCTCATACAAATGGAGCAGTTCTTGGATGGTGTTCCTGAAGACATCACACGGTACATACAAGATGGAAATCCCAAAGATATCGCTGAGGCGGGGGAGATTGGAGCCAAATGGATGGAACTGGCAGAAAGCAAGAAAGCTACTGTCAAGGGGAACGATTACCCCAGGGGGCACACAGACCATAAACCCTACAACCGAGGACAGCCAAAGACCCCACATACCACCCAAGTAAAGCCACAGATACCCTACCCTTCAACCTCACCAGTCTCCAATAACTCACCTCGGCCCAGTGACCCATCAGATGGAAGATGCTTTAAGTGTAATGAACTGGGACATATCAAGGCCAACTGTCCCAAGAACACCATGCGAGTGCAATTCATTACACCACCATCACACCAAAGATCCCCAGGCCCAGATGCCTCTCAAATACCCTTGGAGCGAAGGGAAAATTTGAGAGTGGGCGGAAAGAAGGTTACTGCGTGGAGAGACACGGGGGCACAAGTGTCAGCTATCCACCAATCCTTCGTTGACCCCAAATTCATCAACCCAAAGGCCAAAGTTACAATTTACCCCTTCATGTCACAAGCTGTAGACTTGCCTACAGCTCAACTGCCTGTCCAGTACAAAGGCTGGTCAGGAATGTGGACTTTTGCAGTCTATGACAATTATCCTATCCCCATGCTACTGGGGGAAGACTTGGCCAACCAGGTGAGGCGGGCCAAGAGAGTGGGAATGGTTACACGTAGCCAAACCAGGCAAGCTTCCAGACCCATTCCTGTTCCTGAGCCGTCCACAGAGGCCCCGTCTGTGTTACCAGAGACCCAGACAGAGGTAGTGGATCCAGATTCCATGCCAACCACTGAAACAGCCACAGCATCTCCAGTCCCAGGCCCGGAACTGGAACAGCAACCAGCACCAGCGATTGCAACCCCATCTTCAAACTCAACGCCAGTGGGCGCCAGCGAGCCAGAACTGGTAGAAGCAACAGACAGCCATACCCAAAAGGCTCAGCCAGAGCCTGAAATACCCTCAGGTGCACCAGCGGAGAGCGGTTCACCAGCAACGGAAACAACCCCATCACCTACATCGCTTCCAAAGGGACCAAGCCCAAGTCCACAGTCTGAGGAAGAACTGGTGACCCCAGCCTCAAGGGAACAGTTCCAGACTGAGCAGGAAGCAGATGACAGCCTTCAGAAAGCGTGGGCGGCGGCACGGAGCACCCCACCGCCTCTCAGCTCTTCTAATCGATCCCGGTTTGTTATAGACCAAGGACTTTTATACAAGGAAATTCTTTCTGGTGGACACCGGGAAGAATGGCAGCCGCAAAAACAGTTGGTGGTTCCAACTAAGTACCGGGAGAAGCTCTTAAGCTTAGCCCATGATCATCCCAGTGGCCATGCTGGGGTGAACAGAACCAAGGACCGGTTGGGGAAGTCCTTCCACTGGGAGGGGATGGGCAAGGATGTTGCCAAGTATGTCCGGTCTTGTGAGGTATGCCAAAGAGTGGGTAAGCCTCAAGACCAGGTCAAGGCCCCTCTCCAGCCACTCCCCATAATTGAGGTCCCATTTCAGCGAGTAGCTGTGGATATTCTGGGCCCTTTCCCAAAAAAGACGCCCAGAGGAAAGCAGTACGTACTGACTTTAGTGGACTTTGCTACCCGATGGCCGGAAGCAGTAGCTCTAGGCAACACCAGGGCTAACACTGTGTGCCTGGCCCTAACAGACATCTTTGCCAGGGTAGGTTGGCCCTCTGACATCCTTACAGATTCAGGGTCTAATTTCCTGGCAGGGACCATGGAAAAACTGTGGGAAACTCATGGGGTGAATCACTTGGTTGCCACCCCAATGGCCTGGTGGAAAGGTTCAATGGAACTTTGGGGGCCATGATACGAAAATTCATCAACGAATTCTCCAATAATTGGGACCTAGTGTTGCAGCAGTTGCTGTTTGCCTACAGGGCTGTACCACATCCCAGTTTAGCGTTTTCACCATTTGAACTTGTGTATGGTCACGAGGTTAAGGGGCCATTACAGTTGGTGAAGCAGCAATGGGAGGGGTTTACGCCTTCTCCAGGAACTAACATTCTGGACTTTGTAAGCAACCTACAAAGCACCCTCCGACACTCTTTAGCCCTTGCTAGAGAGAACCTAAAGGATGCTCAAGAAGAGCAAAAGGCCTGGTATGACAGACATGCCAGAGAACGGTCCTTCAAGGTAGGAGACCAGGTTATGGTCTTGAAGGTGCAACAGGCCCATAAGATGGAAGCATCATGGGAAGGGCCATTCACGGTCCAAGAGCGCCTGGGAGCTGTAAACTACCTCATAGCATTTCCCAATTCCTCACTAAAGCCTAAAGTGTACCATGTTAATTCTCTCAAGCCTTTCTATTCCAGAGACTTACAGGTTTGTCAGTTTACAGTCCAGGGAGATGATGCTGAGTGGCCTAACGGTGTCTACTACGACGGAAAAAAAAATGGTGGCGTGGAAGAGGTGAACCTCTCAACCACCCTGAAACGTCTGCAGCGGCGACAAATCAAGGAGCTGTGCACTAGCTTCGCCCCATTGTTCTCAGCCACCCCAGGACGGACTGAACGGGCATACCACTCCATTGATACAGGTAATGCTCACCCAATCAGAATCCCACCCTACCGGGTGTCTCCTCATGCCCAAGCTGCTATAGAACGGGAGATCCAGAACATGCTACAGATGGGTATAATCCGCTCATCTACCAGTGCATGGGCATCTCCAGTGGTTCTGGTACCCAAACCAGATGGGGAAATACGCTTTTGCGTGCACTACCGTAAGCTAAATGCTGTAACTCGTCCGGACAACTATCCAATGCCACGTACCGATGAGTTATTGGAGAAGTTGGGACGTGCCCAGTTCATCTCTACAATAGACTTAACCAAGGGGTACTGGCAAGTACCGCTAGATGAACCTGCCAAGGAGAGGTCAGCATTCGTCACCCATGCGGGGGTGTATGAATTCAATGTCCTTCCTTTCGGCCTTCGAAATGCACCCGCCACCTTCCAGAGGCTGGTAGATGGTCTACTAGCTGGACTGGGAGAATTTGCAGTTGCCTACCTCGATGATGTGGCCATTTTTTCAGACTCCTGGCCCGAACACCTACTACACCTGGAAAAGGTCTTTGAGCGCATCAGGCAGGCAGGACTAACTGTTAAGGCCAAAAAGTGTCAAATAGGCCAAAACAGAGTGACTTACCTGGGGCACCAGGTGGGTCGAGGAACCATAAACCCCCTACAGGCCAAAGTGGATGCTATCCAAAAGTGGCCTGTCCCAAGGTCAAAGAAACAGGTCCAATCCTTCTTAGGCTTGGCCGGATACTACAGGCGATTTGTACCACACTACAGCCAAATCGCTGCCCCATTGACCGACCTGACCAAAAGACCCAGCCAAATGCCGTTAAGTGGACTGATGAGTGTCAAAAGGCCTTTACCCAGCTTAAGGCGATGCTCATGTCTGACCCTGTGCTCAGGGCCCCGGACTTTGACAAGCCATTCCTAGTAACCACAGATGCATCTGAGCGTGGTATAGGAGCAGTGCTCATGCAGGAAGCAACAGATCACAACTTCCATCCTGTCGTGTTTCTCAGCAAGAAACTGTCTGAGAGGGAAAGTCACTGGTCAGTCAGTGAAAAGGAATGCTATGCCATTGTGTACGCCCTGGAAAAGGTACGCCCATATGTTTGGGGACGGCGGTTCCAACTACAAACTGACCATGCTGCACTAAAGTGGCTTCATACTGCCAAGGGGAACAACAAGAAACTTCTTCGTTGGAGTTTAGCTCTCCAAGATTTTGATTTTCAAATTCAGCACATCACAGGAGCTTCTAACAAAGTAGCTGATGCACTCTCCCGTGAGAGTTTCCCAGAATTCAGTAGTTAAAAAGTGTTCTTAAAATGTAGAAGTCTGTTAGTTATATACTTAGGGGTATATGTAAAGGTGCATGTGTTGTATTAATCTGTTTATTTTCAAGTTCTAGAAGGAAATCACCGCCAGTGAGCTTCCCCACTGTCTGCAATTTGGGGGGCGTGTCATAAACAGATAGCTAAGGGTTAATGTCTCTTTCACCTGAAGCACCTGACCAGAGGACCAATCAGGAAACCGGATTTTTTCAACTCTGGGTGGAGGGAAGTTTGTGTCTAAGTCTTTTGTCTGTCTGCCTGCTTTCTCTGAGCTTTGGAGAAGTAGTTTCTACTTTCTAGTCTTCTGTTTCTAAGTGTAAGGACAAAGAGATCAGCTAGTAAGTTA
The DNA here is from genome assembly GCF_025201925.1 of Gopherus flavomarginatus. Taxonomy (NCBI): domain Eukaryota; kingdom Metazoa; phylum Chordata; order Testudines; family Testudinidae; genus Gopherus; species Gopherus flavomarginatus. The sequence continues at coordinate 54,753,102 of NC_066624.1, forward strand.
TATGGTTTCTTTTCTTTGGTATTTGCATGAATATAAGTGCTGGAGTGCTTTGATTTGTATTCTTTTTGAATAAGGCTGTTTATTCAATATTCTTTTAAGCAATTGACCCTGTATTGTATCATCTTAATACAGAGAGACCATTTGTATGTATTTTTCTTTTTTTTTATATAAAGCTTTCTTTTAAGACCTGTTGGAGTTTTTCTTTACTTCAGGGAAATTGAGTCTGTACTCACCAGGGAATTGGTGGGAGGAAGAAATCGGGGAAATCTGTGTGTTGGATTTGCTAGCCTGATTTTGCATTCCCTCTGGGGGGAATAGGAAAGTACTATTTGTTTCCAGGATTGGGAACAGAGAGGGGGAGTCACTCTGTGTAGTTTCACAGAGCTTGTGTCTGTGTATCTCTCCAGGAGCACCTGGAGGGGGGAAGGGAAAAAGGATTATTTCCCTCTGTTTTGAGACTCAAGGGATTTGGGTCTTGGGGTCCCCAGGGAAGGTTTTTCAGGGGGACCAGAGTGCCCCAAAACACTCTAATTTTTTGGGTGGTGGCAGCAGGTACCAGGTCCAAGCTGGTAACTAAGCTTGGAGGTTTTCATGCTAACCCCCATATTTTGGACGCTAAGGTCCAAATCTGGGACTAAGGTTATGACAGAGTATAAAGTAGAAAGGCGGTTATAGTCTTTTGATTGTTTTCTATATTTGCAAATGTGTATTCTACTGGAAGTATTTTAAATTGTATTTTGCTGGGGGGAGACTTCTCCCCAGTGTCTATAAGCTGAAAGACCCTGTAACTTTTACCATCTAAATTACAGAGACAACTTTTACTTTTTTTCTTTCTTTCTATTAAAAGTTTTGCTTTTTAAGACTTGTTTGATTTTTTCCCCTTGTTGAGGCTCAAGGGAATTGAGTCTGTACTTACCAGGAAAGTGGTGGGAGACAGGGAGAAAGAAGGGAGGGGGGAAGGGGGGAATCCCTTTGTTTAGATTCACGGAGCTTGAATCTGTCTATCTCTCCAGGATAGCCCAGGGAGGGAACGCCTGGGAGCGGGGAGAGAAGGGGGGGAAACAAACCTGATTTCTCTGTGTTGTGATTCATGGGGTTTGAATCACAGTAATCTTCCAGGGTAACCCAGGGAGGGGAAGCCTGAGAGAGGCAACGGTGAGGGAAAGGGTTTACTTTCCTTGTGTTACGATCGAGAGGGTCTGGGTCTTGGGGGTCTCCGGGCAAGGTTTTGGGGGGACCAGAGTGTACCAGGCACTGGAATTCGTGGTTGGTGGCAGTGCTACAAGTACTAAGCTGGTAATTAAGCTTAGAGGAATTCATGCTGGTACCCCAACTTTTGGACTCTAAGGTTCAGATTGGGGACTTATACCATGACACCTGCCTACACAGATTCTTCTCCCCATACAGCAATCAGATCCAGTGTCTCCTGTTCGCTCTATGCTGGAGCTCGTTTGCGATTCTGGGGGGACTGCATGGTCACCTCTGTTGCTGAGCTCGCCACACAGACCAAACAGGAAATGAAATTCAAAAGTTCCCAGGGCTTTTCCTGTGTAGCTGGCTAGTGCATTGGAATTGAAAGTGCTGTCCAGAGCGGTCACATTGGAGCACTCTGGGATAGCTCCCAGAGGCCAATAACGTCAATTTGTGTCCGCACTACCCCAAATTCGACCCAGCAAGGTCCATTTTAGTGCTACTCCCCGCGCTGGGGAGGAGTACAGAAGGTGATTTTAAGAGCCCTTTAGGTCAATGGAACGGCGTTGATTGTGTAGACTCATTCATTATAAAATCGACCTAACGCTGCTAAATTCGACCTTATCCTGTAGTATAGACCAGGGCTAACACTCAGCTTCAGGCCCTGCTAGGGCTGTTTTTGCAGCTGGGAATTGCCTGATTGCAGCATGCTCCTGTCATGCCCCTTCTCCTGGGCCATGCCCTTACACTGGGTGGGTGTTAGGGGTGCACAACTGTCTGCCTGCTCTACTCCACCCAAGGAAGCTGACATCTTTCCCAGTGGCCAGTTAAGTCAGCAGGCTGCTGCTTTATGCTGCAGGAGGTGCACAAAGTGGGGGGCCTAGCTCAGAACTGAGGTCCTCCTAGGGGTAGTTTGGCCTAGGGCAGTGGTGCTCAACCTTTTTTTACCCATTTTTTACCCTAAACTTCAATAGACAAATCTGCACACAGCCACCAGAGGTGACATAGGGGAGTGACTCAGCGGGGCATGTGCACCCCCACTTGGCTGCCTTCCATTTAGCTCTGCTCCCTGAAGGGCTGCTGTAGCAGGACAGAGCATTGGTGTCTCCTTAGCTAGTTGTGCCTGCTCATGCAGTCAATGACTGCGAGGCAACCCCTTCTGATGGCAGAGGAAGAGCTCTCTTCTGTAATGACGCTGCAATTTTTGGTTATGCCCCTCCAACCAGACAGGCTGGGTGGCCTGCTAAGGTGAGTCAGGGGTTGGAGATGACATTCCCTCCCCGAGTCCTGCTGCACAGGGTTGAATCTTGAGTCCCAGCCCCACTGCCCAGAGCTGAAGCCCAGTTCTTGGTGGCCTCCCTGAAACCTGCTTGCAGCCCTCCAGGGGACCATTGCCCCCAGGTTGAGAACCATTGGCCTAGTGGACAGAGCTCTAGTACTCAGAGCAGCTAGATTCTATGGGTTCTATTTGCAACTCTGCCACTGAGCTACTGGATGACCTTGGGCAAGTCGCTTCCCCCTACGTGCATCCGATGAAGTGGGTATTCACCCACGAAAGCTCATGTTCCAATACATCGGTTAGTCTATAAGGTGCCACAGGACTTTTGCTGCTTTCCCCCACTGTATGCCTCAGTTTCCCCATATGTAGCATAGGGATAATGACACTGGATTCTGTGTAAAGAGACTGCTGGATAAAACATGCTAAATATGCTTTAGATGTTGTTGTGTTATTGATAAAAACCAGCCACTCAGTGAGTCTCTGGGAAGTGGAGGAGAGGCCCCTTCTCCTGCTCATACAAGCCCTGTAATGTGGGAGGTGAGTGGCCATCACTGTATCCTGTAAGCCCTTGAGCTCACTACAAACAGACAGGCTGACCCCCCCCCCCCCCGAGGGCTCTGGGAACCGAACTAATGGAGACACCAAAGAGCACAGTGTGGGTGGCACCTCTGCTGGGTGCCCAAGAAGCAGCATGACTGATAGAGAGATGCCCCCACTGAGGCTGAGGCATTTCTCTGAGCCCATCATCATGATGTCTGGCTGCAATGCTGACTCGTGGGAGGGATGGAAGGGCAGCCCTTGCCAGTAAGATTGTAGAGCAGGCTGGACAGTAACACAGATACCTAGCTGGCAGGAGAACTAGAGCATGAGTGGGGAGCATCAATCCATTTGGGAGCTGAATCTGGTACAGAACATGGTGGCAGCCTGTCTGCTAAGGGGAGTGCCCCACTGCCAGCCTGCTCATGAGCTGCACTGGCTGCTGGGGGAGCAGCATTTAAGGTGTTGGTTTTGTTCTACAAAGCCCACAGTTAGGATCTATATTCCCGAGACCATGCTCCCGCTTCCCTCCAGCTCAGGATCCTCCCCCCAATATTGCTATGTTAGAAGATGTCAGCTACTACCTTGATCTATAGACAACCATAGACATGGTTAAAACTGATGAGTGTGCTAACCATCCTTCATTCAAGCTGAATGGAAGGAGCAATTAAATGCCCCTTTATGGAATGAGACAGCTGGAGACAATAAAAGCCACTGCCCACAGCAATTGGCTGCATGGCACATCCTGAGCAGGAATAAGTGATGTGGTCTGAAGAGTGTCCTTGAACTGGCTGCAAATGCAGGAGCTGGCAGGGACTACTTGGCAAGCCAGCTGGGTGTGAGAGGTAGAAAGCCAGACAGAGATGCAGTCATAAGCATGGCCCTGAAAGAAAGCTAGGAGACAGAACTCCTTGGGCACAGGACTGGCTGGAAAGGCAGGCTTTGAAATTGTTAGCAAGGAAACTGCCTGCTACTGTTTGTTCCTGCTGTGTTCAGGGAACCAGGACTGCATGAACCGCCACTATAAATAAACAGGATTGCACACAAAATAACCACCTCCTTTCACTGATTTCTGCTTCTAATGGAAACAATCCAGCAAGGACTAAATATTGGCAAACTGCTCAGGCCAAGAGGCAACAATCTGGGAGCTGCTGTCAGGGCATTCTCCCCAAGGGCCCCTCATGTTAGAATTCTCCCTGAGGGCCTCTTGCCTCCCTCCTGTCTAAAATAGCCCAAATCTGTCAGCCTTCAGAACAGGCACATGTCTGGGAGAAGGCTGCTGTGGAGTGAATATCACCTTAAGGGGGCGCTGGGGAGCTGGTTTGTTCTATGGCGATTTGCAGGATTATCAGACCCTTTGCAGGGTTGCCCTTCAGCCTTCCCTGAAACAGAGCAATCAATTCTCCCACTAGAGCCCAGCATTGTGAGAGAGCCACCTCCCGCTAACACCAAACAAAGCCATGAACTAGACACATTGGTTAACAGGGCAGGGTCAGGATTACTGCAGGCAGCTGTCCCTCTGGCAGGGAGTGACTGGGTGCAGTACCCTGCAGGGAGCTGCTGCTAGTGATTTCAGGCTGAAGTGCCTGGGTCCAGCCCCAGTTAACCGTAATGACCATTAGCATTTCTCTCTGCTGCTAGGGCCCTCTCCTCTCTGCTTCACTCCTCTGAGCACGGCTACATAGTCTTGAATGTAACCCCGGAGGTATTACACTATTATCCCTATTTTACAGATGGGGAAAACTGAGGCATGGAGCAAGTTAAGGGCTGGATTCACTGTCGCCCTAGAGTCCATTTGCACCACCTGCACTGGCACAAAGGGGCCATAGGGGAGGCATGGGCCCCTCTGAGTGAAGGATCCTAGCATGGACCTGCACACAGCTCTGCTGGAGCAGCCCAGGCATTGGAAGGCACGCTGGGGTGGGCCAGGGTACTCAGTGATTCTCGGCCCCTGCAGCTGCCCACTGGCAAACTACCTCCCTGTGGTTGCATGCTGGGACGAACTAGACCTCATGTGACTTGGCTGAGATCCCACTGAACTTGTGGCAGGGCCAAGACTTGATTCCAGATGTCCTGAGTCCCAGCCCAGTGCACCATTCACAGGCCCATGCTTCCTACAGCACTTCCCTGCTATAAAGGATGCCATGGCCAGCTCTACATTTGTGCAGGGATAGAAGGGCACCGGCTCCTCAACCTCATTGAATATCAGTGAGCAGCTCCCTGGCATACCTAGCTGGCAGTGACAGGATCTCAACATCCACTGATGGTACTTTTCCTGTGTCCCTGAAACCAGCACCCTTTGCAGACTGCCCCCCTCTCCCTCCACCCACATGCCAGCCAAACCACTGGCAAGGTGGGACAGACCCAGTCTGACCCCCTTCCTGACCTTGTCCTTGGATCCTCCCACAGCTTCTTGGCCCTGTAGGAGCAGGACAATCTGACCAGCCTCCCACCAAATCATCTGAACCATAGATCCAACCATTCAGCTGCCACAGATATGGCCAGCTGTAGCAGTATTGCCCTTCCACTCTCCCTTGGCAACCCCACGCACCTGCCAGCTGAGGCCAGTGAACTGTGGCCCAGTGGCTAGGGCCCTGCACTGGCAGCCAAGAGATCATGGGGAAATTATAGGGTGATCAGATGAGATGGGGGGGGGAGTCTGCCGGTGGAGAGAAAAAAAATAAAAAAACCAAAAAAAAACCCCAGTGCTGCTGACAGAGCGAAATATCAGTACGGTCTCCTAGGAAGTCACTCCACACAGATCCATGGAAGTTAGGAGGCTCAATATCTCTGAAGAGCTGGGACTGCCCCTCTCTGTACATCACTTTCACCTCCCACCCTTTCTCTGCTTTACCGGTTTTGGCTGTAAACCCTTTGGGAGTAAGGACTGTCTCTTCCAAGGTGTTTGTGCAGTACCAGACTCCCTGGGCACTGAATAAAGCTGAAATAGAGCAATGGGAAGCCAGTTTTAATGCTGTGCTAATATTCTCCAGAGTCTTCCCAGCATGCAAAGATTTCCAGTGGGAAGTTAGCACGTGGATTTTCAACATGATCATCCTCACACAACATGCGGGCTCGTGCATCCATCCTCCTCTGAGCAGGCAGGGGGTAGATAAGCTGCCATACATATATTTTCTTCTAATCCAAACTCCTTGAATCTCCTGGATAATAGCTCAGAAAAACTCAGCAGCAATCAGCATGATGAAAGTCCATGGCACTACCTCATAGCCACTAGGAAATGCATCACCAAGCCCTGACTCACAACACTCACATTGGAGATATGACTATGTACTACTTTCTTCCATAGGACAGAAGCGACTTTGTCTGTATAAAGTCAAGCTGGTGTCCATATTGGAAGAGAAGGTTTGAGGTCTGGAGCAACAAGTATCGACCCTACGTTGCATATGAGAAAATGAAGATTTCCTGGACAGACGTCAGGATATGCTTCTACGGGTACAACGTTCTGAAGAATTGGAGCAGGCTGTGCAGAGGGAAGAGAGGGATGGTGAAGAAATTTGGCAGCATGTGACGTACAGAAGAAGAAAGAGGAGGGTCCACGTACCAGCAATGGAGATACAGGTGAGCAACCGTTTTCATGTTCTCTCTACAGGAACTAATGCGGAGAGTGGACTAGATGATACATCTGAGGGAAGGGAGCAGAATAAGACTCCACCAACTGGAAGGCATGTGATGCACTGTCCAAGGGATGGGGGTTCCACGAACAGGGCCGGTGCAAGGATGTTTTGCGCCCTAGGCGAAACTTCCTCCTTGTGTCCTCTCCCCCCCCCGTGCCTCCGCCTCCACCTCCACCCTGAGGCGCCCCCCTTGCAACAGCTCCCCACCCCCCCTCTGCCCTGAGGCACCCCCCCCCAGCTCACCCCTGCTCCGCGCACGATCACGAGCACGCTGTGGCTGCTTCACTTCTCCCACCTCCCAGGCTTGCGGTGCCAATCAGCTTAGGCGCCGCAAGCCTGGGAGGCAGGAGAAGTGAAGCAGCCATGGCGTGCTCAGGGAGGAGGTGGGGCAGGGGGGAGGTGGGGCGGGGAGTTCCCCTGCGTACCCCCCCCCACTTACTTGCTGCAGGCGGCCCTCCCCGCACTCTTCTGCCCCAGCTCCCTCCGCCTAAAGGCCGGCGGTGACCGGCATGGCTGAAGATCCGGCTGCCGTGGTCGCTGCCGGAGAAAATGGTGCCCCCCAAATCCCAGTGCCCTAGGCAACCGCCTAGGTCGCCTAAATGGTTGCACCGGCCCTGTCCATGACCACCACTCCCAAGATAAGGAGGCAGATGGTGGTGATCAGGGACTCCCTCCTCAGGAGGACTGAGTCATCTATCTGCCGCTCCGACCAAGAAAACCGAGAGGTCTGCTGCTTGCCAGGAGCTAGGATTCACGATGTGACGGAGAGACTGCCGAGACTCATCAAGCCCTCAGATGGCTACCCCTTCCTGCTTTTCCACGTGGGCACCAATGATACTGCCAAGAATGACCTTGAGCGGATCACTGCAGACTACATGGCTCTAGGAAGAAGGATAAAGGAGTTTGATGTGCAAGTGGTGTTCTCCTCCATCCTCCCTGTGCAGGGAAAAGACCTGGATAGAGATCGTTGAATTGTGGAAGTCAACGAATGGCTACGCAAGTGGTGTCGGAGAGAAGGCTTTGGATACTTTCACCATGAGATGATGTTCCAAGAAGGAGGAGTGCTAGGCAGAGACGGGCTCCACCTAATGCAGAGAGGGAAGAGCATCTTCGCAAGCAGGCTGGGTAGCCTAGTGAGGAGGGCTTTAAACTAGGTTTCCCAGGGGAAGGAGACCAAAGCCCTGAGGTAAGTGAGGAAATGGGATACCAGGAGGAAGCACGAGCAGGAGAGTGCAAGAGGGGAGGACTCTTGTCTCAGACTGAGAAAGCAGGACAATCAGTGAGTTATCTTAAGTGTCTATACAACAAATAAAAGAAGCCTGGGAAACAAGCAGGGAGAACTGGAAGTCCTGGCACAGTCAAGGAACTATGATGTGATTGGAATAAAAGAGACTTGGTGGGATAACTCACATGACTGGAGTACTGTCATGGATGGATATAAACTGTTCAGGAAGGACAGGCAGGGCAGAAAAGGTGAGGGAGATGCATTGTATGTAAGAGAGCAGTATGACTGCTCAGAGCTCTGGTATGAAACTGCAGAAAAATCTGAGAGTCTCTGGATTAAGTTTAGAAGTGTGAGCAACAAGGGTGATGTTGTGGTGGGAGTCTGCTATAGGTCACCAGACTAGGGGGATGAGGTGGAGGAGGCTTTCTTCAGGCAATAAGCAAAAGTTACTAGATCACAGGCCCTGGTTCTCATGGAAGACTTTAATCACCCAGATATCTGCTGGGAGAGCAATACAGCGGTGCACAGACAATCCAGAAAGTTTTTGGAAAGTGTAGGGGACAACTTCCTGGTGCAAGTGCTGGAGGAACCAACTAGGGGCAGAGCTCTTCTAGACCTGCTGCTCCCAAACCGGGAAGAATTAGTAGGGGAAGCAAATGTGGATGGGAACTTGGGAGGCAGTGACCATGAGATGGTTGAGTTCAGGATCCTGACACCAGAATACAGACCTTGGACTTCAGAAAAGGATCCGTCAGGGAACTGATGGGCAGGATCCCCTGGGAGAATAAAATGAGGGGGAAAGGAGTCCAGGAGAGCTGGCTGTATTTTAAAGAATCCTTATTGAGGTTGCAGGAAAAAAACATCCCGATGTATAGAAAGAATAGTAAATATGGCAGGAGACCAGCTTGGCTTAACAGTGAAATCCTTGCTGATCTTCAATGCAGAAAAGAGGCTTACAAGAAGTGGAAAACTGGACAAATGACCAGGGAGAAGTATAAAAATATTGCTCAGGCATGCAGGAGTGAAATCAGGAAGGCCAAATCACACTTGAAGTTGCAGCTAGCAAGAGATGTTAAGAGTAACAAGAAGGGTTTCTTCAGATATGTTAACAACAAGAAGAAAGTCAAGGAAAGTGTGGGCCCCTTACTGAATGAGGGAGGCAACCTTGTGACAGAGGATGTGGAAAAAACTAATGTACTCAATGCTTTTTTTGCCTCTGTCTTCATGAACAAGGTCGGCTCCCAGACTGCTGCACTGGGCAGCACAGTATGGGGAGGAGGTGACCAGCCCTCTGTGGAGAAAGAAGTGGTTCGGGACTATTTAGAAAAACTGGACGAGCGCAAGTCCATGGGGCCAGATGCGCTGCATCTGAGGGTGCTGAGGGAGTTGGTGGATGTGATTGCAGAGCCATTGGCCATTATCTTTGAAAACTCATGGTGATTGGGGGAGGTCCCAGATGACTGGAAAAAGGCTAATGTAGTGCCTATCTTTAAAAAAGGGAAGGAGGATGATCCGGGGAACTACGGGCCAGTCAGCCTCACCTCAGTCCCTGGAAAAATCTTCAAGCAGATCTTCAAGGAATCAATTCTGAAGCACTTAGAGGAGAGGAAAGTGATCAGGAACAGTCAGCATGGATTCACCAAGGGCAACTCATGCCTGACTAACCTAATTGCCTTTTATGAGATGATAACTGGCTCTGTGGATGAGGGGAAAGCAGTGTACATGTTATTCCTTGACTTTAGCAAAGCTTTTGATACAGTCTCCTGCAGTATATTTGCCAGCAAGTTAAAGGAGTATGGGCTGGATGAATGGACTATAAGGTGGATAGAATGCTGGCTAGATTATCAGGCTCAACAGGTAGTGATCAATGGCTCCATGTCTAGTTGGCAGCCGGTTTCAAGCGGAGTGCCCCAAGGGTCGGTCCTGGGGCCAGTTTTGTTCAATATCTTCATTAATGATCTGGAGGAGGACGTGGACTGCACTCTCAGCAAGTTTGCAGATGACATTAAACTGGGAAGAGTGGTAGATATGCTGGAGGGTAGGGATAGGGTCCAGAGGGATCTAGAGAAATTAGAAGATTGGGCCAAAAGAAACCTGAAGAGGTTCAATAAGGACAAGTGCAGAGTCCTGCACTTAGGACGGAAGAATCCCATTTACTGTTACAGACTAGGGACCGAATGGCTAGGAAGCAGTTCTGCAGAAAAGGACCTAGGGGTTACAGTGAACGAGAAGCTGGATATGAGTTGACAGTGTGCCCTTGTTGCTAAGAAGGCTAACTTCATTTTGGGCTGTATATGTAGAGGCATTGCGAGCAGAATGAGGAACGTGATCATTCCCACCTATTCGGCATTAGTGAGGCCTCATCTAGAGTACTGTGTCCAGTTTTGGGCCCCACACTACAAGAAGGATGTGGAAAAATTGGAAAGAGTCCAGAGGAGGGCAACAAAAATGATTAGGGGGCTGGAGTACATGATTTATGAGTAGAGGCTGAGGGAACTGGGATTATTTAGTCTGCAGAAGAGAAGAATGAGGGCGGATTTCATAGCTGCTTTCAGCCACCTGAAAGGGGATTCCAAAGAGGATGGATCTAGACTGTTCTCAATGGTAACAGATGACAGAACAAGGAGTAATGGTCTCAAGTTGCAGTGTGGGAGGTTTAGGTTGGATATTAGGAAAAACTTTTTCACTAGGAGGGTGGTGAAGCACTGGAATGGGTTACCTAGGGAGGTGGTGGAATCTCCTTCCTTAGGGGTTTTTAAGGTTGGGCTTGACAAAGCCCTGGCTGGGATAATTTAGTTGGGAATTGGTCCTGCTTTGAGCAGGAGTTGGACTAGATGACCTCCTGAGATCCCTTCCAACCCTGATATTCTATTATTCTAAATACCTCTGCAAATGCAGGCTAAGCAACAAAATGCAGCTTGACTCAAGCAATCCCAGGGCCCATTCGATGACAGAGGGGTCATGGCAAACCATTACTTCATTATTTAGGAGAACAACAGTCAAGGGGCTTAAACCCCGTGCCTAAACACTTCTACAATGGACTCAGTTACACATGGAAATTATAGGCCATACTCTGGACAGGTAACTTTTGTGCACCTAAAGAAGCTGCAACTTGCTGTGCACTTTGAATTTCTGACTGTACCTGAATTGAATATTCACCTGTAGAGCTTCCTAGATACTTGTGGCACCTTAGAGACTAGCAAACTTATTTGAGCATAAGCTTTTGTGGGCTAAAACCCAATTCGTTGGAGGAATGCAATGGAAAATACAGTAGGAAGATACATATACACAAAGAACATAAAAAAATGGGTGTTGCCATACCAACTATAATGAAACTAATCAATTAAGGTGGGCTATTATCAGCAGGAGAAAAAGAAAACTTTTGTAGTGATAATCAGGATGGCTATTTCCAACAGTTGACAAGAAGGTGTGGGTAAGAGTAGGGGGGAAATTAGCATGGGGAAATAGTTTTACTTTGTGTAATGATCCATCCTCTCCCAGTCTTTATACAAGCCTAATTTAATGGTGTCCAGTTTGCAAATTAATTCCAATTCTGCAGTTTCTCATTGGAGTCTGTTTTTGAAGTCTTTTTTGTTGGAGAATTGCAACTGTAATTGAGTGACCAGGAGGTTGAAGTATTCTCTGACTGGTTTTTGAATGTTATAATTCTTGATGTTTGATGGGTGTCCATTTATTCTTTTTGGGGGGAGGGATAGCTCAGTGGTTTGAGCATTGGCCTGCTATACCCAGGGTTGTAAGTTCAATCCTTAAGGGGGCCATTTAGGGATCTGGTGCAAAAAAAAATTGTTAGGGATTAGTCCTGCTTTGAGCAGGGGGTTTGGACTAGATGACCTCCTGAGGTTCCTTCCAACCCTGATATTCTATGTAGAGATTGTATGGTTTGGCCAATGTACATGGCAGAGGGGTATTGCTGGCACATATTACATTGGTAGATGCGCAGGTGAACAAGCCTCTGATGGTGTGGCTGATGTGATTAGGCCCTATGATGGTGTCCCTTGAATAGATATGTAGACTGAGTTGGCAATGGGCTTTGTTGCAAGGATAGGTTCCTGGGTTAGTGTTTTTGTTGTGTAGTTGTGCTGAGTATTTGGTGGGGGTGAGGGCGGGAGTCTGTAAGCGAGGGCTGGCCTGTCTCCTGAGATCTGTGAGAGTGAGGGATCATCCTTCAGGATAGGTTGTAGATCCTTGATAATGCACTGGAGAGGTTTTAGTTGAGGGCTGAAGGTGACAGCTAGTGGCATTCTGTTACTTTCTTTGTTGAGCCTTTCCTGGAGTAGGTGATCTCTGGGTATTCTTCTGTCTCTGTCAACCTGTTTCTTCACTTCAGCAGGTGGGTATTGTAGTTTTAAGAATGCTTGATAGAGATCTTGTAGGTGTCTCTGTCTGAGGGATTGGAGCAAATGCGATTGTATCGTAGAGCTTGGCTGTAGATAATGGATCATGTGATGTGGTCTGGATGAAAGCTGAAGGCACGTAGGTAAGTATAGCGGTCAGTAGGTTTCCAGCATAGGGTGGTGTTTATCCGACGATCATTTATTTCCACTGTAGTGTCCAGGAAGTGGATCTCTTGTGTGGACTGGTCCAGGCTGAGGTTGGTGGTGGGATGGAAATGGTTGAAATCATGGTGGAATTCCTCAAGGGCTTCTTTTCCATGAGTCCAGATGATGAAGATGTCATCAATGTAGCACAATGGAATATATGCCATCATGTGCCAGCAATGCCCCTCTGCCGTGTACATTGACCAAACCGGACAGTCTCTACGCAAAAGAATAAATGGACACAAATCAGACATCAAGAATTTTAACATTCAAAAACCAGTCAGAGAACACTTCAACCTCCTGGTCACTCAGTTACAGACCTAAAAGTTGCAATTCTCCAACAAAAAAACTTAAAAAACAGACTCCAATGAGAAACTGCAGAATTGGAATTAATTTGCAAACTGGACACCATTAAATTAGGCTTGAATAAAGACTGGGAGTCGATGGGTCATTACACAAAGTAAAAACTATTTCCCCAAGCTAATTTTCCCCTACTGTTACTCACACCTTCTTGTCAACTGTTGGAAATGGGCCATTCTGATTATCACTACAAAAGTTTTTTTCTCTCCTGCTGATAATATCCCACCTTAATTGATTAGTCTCGTTATAGTTGGTATGGCAACACCCATTTTTTCATGTTCTCTGTGTATATATATCTTCCTACTGTATTTTCCACTGCATGCATCTCATGAAGTGAAGTTTAGCCCACAAAAGCTTATGCTCAAATAAATTTGTTAGTCTCTAAGTTGTCACAAGTACTCCTCATTCTTTTTGCTGATACAGACGAACATGGCTACCACTCTGAAACTAGATACCTGTGTAACTGGCATGTATAGCTGTGATCCTGTCTACTCAATTATCTAAACAATCCTTTCAAACCTGTCCATTCGTGTTTCAAAGATCTCAATGCACTTTACCAAAGTGGATACCAATCATTATCCCTATTTCTACAGAAAAGGAAATGGAGGCAAAGGGAGGGGAAGTAACAAGGTTACATCATGAGTCAGTGGCATGAGTCCTGACACCCACTCTGATGCCCTGCCCTGGACCAAGGGGTCCCATATGACAGATGCTTGGGGGGCCTCTTGGCAATGGGTCAGACTCAGTCCCATTCCTAGTAGTGTGGTTTTCATCTGTAATTGCCCATGCAGGCCCTGCATCCTATGTCTGTGCAGTGCTATACCACTAATAGCACGCTACTGATAATCATAGCGTGGGTTGGGCAGTTTGCTTGGCTCTGGTCCATCATTCTGAAGACATAGGACTTCAGACCAGTGGTGGATTAACAAATTTGGCACCCCTAGACCCTCAAAAAATTGCCCCCCTCAGCTCATCTCTGCTCCCCCATGGTAAGCCTGGAGGGAGGGAGGAAGGAGAAGGGGAGTTGTGGTGCACTCAGGGGATGGCAGCTGTGAAGTGGAGGTGAGCTGGGGCAGAGAGTGGTTCCTGGCTCCCCTGGGTTACTCCTCACGCCTGCGAGTCCCAGCTCACCTTTGCTTTGCCTCCTCCAAGCACACCACTACTCGCTTCTCCCTCCCAGTGCTTTCGTGTGGCAAGCCTGGGAGGGAGGTAGAAGTAGGGAAGCACAGTGCACCTGGGGGAGGAAGCGAGCCAGGGATTTGGGAAGGGGCAGAGTTGGGGAGGGGTCATGAGCAAATTTGCCACCCTAGGCCTAGGAGCTAATACGCCGCTGCTTCAGACACCAACATTCTCAATGCAGCACCTTTCACCAAGGCTCCCAGCTCTTTCTAAACAGTTGGTCACCACCCCATTCATGTGAAATGCACAGAGTGCCTGTGTAAACCTAGGATTGGCTAACCAGGGCCTCTCCAGACCAGTGTGTTGGCTCCAGCAGTTGCCTAGACCAGCTGCTTCACAGGAAGGTGCAAGAATTCTCCTTTTGAATCAGATGACACCAGAATAACCTGTGCCTAAGGGAAGTTCCTTCCCAACCATCAGCAGCCGGCTGGGACCCTGGAACATGATCATTAGTTTCTCCTGGATTTTACTGTAGATTTTCCCCACCATTCAGGGTGGGGATTGCCTGTCTTCACCCATTTTCAGCAGTGGGAAAACAGTCTTCCCTCCCTGAAAGCCACTTGGCCTTATAATCTGTGGTCCTAGAATACACCAGCACCCTTTTCTCATACTTATCCATTTCATTGGCATAATTGAGGCCGTAAGAGCTGTGATACCCCCTATTGGCAGAGGGTTGGAGTGACACCTGCAGGATGCACAGCTCAGGTTCTGTTCCCTGTGCACTTCCCCTTTTAACCCTGTCCATGAGGATTGTCATGCAAGAGATACAGTGCTCCCCCTCATCTGGAGACTTGGTATTTGTTCTTCCTTTGTCCATTTTCCCTAATGTAGCATAGAAGCCACCTTGATGGGAAATGCGTGCTTTGTGAATGGAAAGCAATAGTCTGCCACCTCTTATGAGCAAGCTATAGCAGTATGGATCTTTATTATTATTTATATTATTATAGCAGCAAACAGCCTCCATCACGGCCCAGGTCACTGTTGTGCAAAGTGCTGTACAAAGACCTGTGCCAAAGAGCTTGCAATCTAGCTATACGACAAGATATGAATACAATGAAAAACTGACATCTAAACAGATCAGACAGAGCTGGGGGAGAGGGAGAACACAGCAGCAAGTGACCAATGTGATGGCAGCAAAGGATAGGTTAGTTCCACAGTGGGAGGGTTGGAGGGGTTAGTTAGCAAGGGATAAGCTACATAGAAAGAAGAGAAGTGGGGAGGGACAGGCAGGGTGGAGTGAAAGGGTTGGAGAAACATTGCTGCTTTGAAGTGGAGTGTCCCCAGCTCCTTGCACTGGCTGTGTCTCTGCTTGCTGGATCAAGCCTCAGGCTGTCTCCTCTGCAGTTTCCCCTCCAGGGCCACATGGCAAAGGGGAGGAGAGACATTACACCCCCCACCACAGAGTCTGGGGGACACTAGGGGCAGATTCATTGAAGTTACAAGCCTAAATACCTTTGAGGATCTGGGTGCTAGTGCCCCCGGGAGTTTCCCCTGCACAGTTCTGGGTCCAAAATCACCAGCCTGGCCAATGGGAAAGGAATAGGATCCTCTTCTCCCCCCTCCCCCAACAATTCACTCTGAAGGAGAGCTGGTATTTGTGTCACTCCATTGTCCAGCTGTACACCTGCATTGCCCTACCTCTGCTGGTCAGTTTTGCTGCCCCAAAGCACCCTGACCGAGCACTGCCAGTCAGGACTTATGCCAGCTTGACAGACCAGAGCTCAGCAACACAGCTGTGCATTAATACTGATTTGTTGAATCTTCGGAAATTCAATGACTCATTCAATAGCTGCCTAAAACCAAACACCCCCCCCCCCCCGAAAGCTGGGATGACTTTGCACACCACCTCTGGGTTATGAAAACCCATTGATCCATGGGTACTGAAATTCCACCCAGGGAGGGGCAGCCTTGTGCAAGCCAGCTACCCCCTGCCTGCAGCCAGAGGCTGGGGCCATAGCCATAGCCTCCTGAGCAGCGACTCCCCTTCCAGCCTCAGCACAGGCATTGCCACATCTAGTCAAGCAGCCAGTTTCCTCCGACACTGGCTGGGGCATTGAATGCAGCTCTACTCACAGCTGCATGGGTGCAGCTCAGGGAAAGCCTGCTGCACACAGAGTGGAGCACAGGGATACTTCACTGTTGCCTCTGCTCAGAGGGACAGAAAACTGCAGGCTCCAGGGCTGGCAGCTCAGGGCCTAGCACCATTGTACAATGCACACTGTTTAGGCTCTTCTTCATTTCCTTAAGGTGGCCAAGGGCTAGCAATAGAGATTATCCTGGGCATGTGAGGCAAGAAGGAATCTGAGTCACCCTTAGCAAACCATGTCACCCCACTCAGACTCACCAATTATCTCTGCAATTGTCCATCTCCTGGCTCTCTTCACAGTTGAGGAGACACCCCCATCCTGCTGGGGAGAGGCTGTGGGCAGGTTCAGAGCCACTCTTGCCCTCAGCACCGCCATTGATCCAGAGGATCCTTTGGCATAGCCCAGCTTTGGATATGAGCTTTGAAACTTGGCCCTCAGTCTGTGGGTAGCCACCATTGTTTCCTGGGTGCTGCATAATAGGGGCACCCCTCTGCTCCAGCTGCTGGGCATGTCACTGTGCCTGGTCTATGTGCTAGCTGCCATGCCTTCCAAGCTATCCCAGGAGTAAATCCCCTCACTTGCAGAGGAACAGTGTGTTGTAGGGATCTTTGCCATAGCATTCCATGGCACAGCCTTGAAATGGTGGCCAAAAGTCCCCATGCCAATGACCTCTAGGAAGATGAAAGAATAGTGCCACCCAAATCAGCTTCCACTTCCAGAAACACAAAGCTCAGCAGACCCTCTGCCAAGGAAGCAGTCACTAACTAGTGTCTAATTAGAGACAGCAGCCTTGGAATATGCTGAAAGGGAAAGACTAGACAGGGGTCTGGACTCAGCCCATGGGAGTTACATAGCAAGATGGGGGTCTATTTAAGAGGATCAAGATAGAGCTTTGCTTGCCTGAAGTTGTCTGCCCCAGACTTGGATTCTTAACCCACTCCTTGCCCAGTGGAAATCTATCACATTAGAGGTGGTTAGAAAGACCTGCCACTAGAGGAGGACAAGTTGCCCCCACCCAAGAATAGGCTACGATTCTCTTTAGCAAAACAAACCAATTTATTTACATGAACACTTAAATACAGCATATAATAAATAGAAAAGATCCAGGCTGTAACAGGAATTCATTAGATTATGGCAGGCTACAATCCATTCACAGAAGAGAAAGTGAAAGCTACTCAGTAGTGTAACCAGGGTTCAGTGGAACTGAGGGACACTCAGGTTGGTGCAGCAATAGGCAAAGAGGAAAGACTAGGAGAAAGGTCTCTGGACTTTGCTTCTAAGGTGCTTTGAGCCAAAGGGAAAGAAAAGAAAAAAGGTTGCATTAAAGACTAAAATCTCATCCAAGTTGATCTGGGGGAGTGATGCGTTTCAGGTAGTTCCAAGAGAGTCTAAGACACAAGTGTCTAGTAAAGGTGGGCAATTTACTAGAGATCCCAGTAACAGGGGATTAGCCAGAACTTGCTGGAGGCCTTGTGCGACTGGGCCCTCATGCTAGGAGATGAGTTGCATCACAACTCCATCAGGCCTTGCAGGGGGTTGCCTTTTTAAGCTTTAAAAAGTTTAGAGCTTCACTTGAAGTGTTCTTTTCTGTTCATAGAGAAGGTCTTGTAAAAACCACCCTTCCTCCCCCACCACCCCAAAGCCATGGCCCAGAAGGACACAGGGCTTTAAGAAAGTGACTTTCCAGATCCTGCACTCCCCCCATGCACTGTCTCTAGAGCCCTCTGGCCAGTCCCTATTTCACACAGCCCAACAAGCTACTGATGCAGACTACGAAGGTATTTATTTGGACAGGTCAAGCGTACATGCTATCTACTTGGATTAGTGGCTAACACCAGAGCTGGGGTGCGGTGGGAGAAGAGAGACAGAGCAGATACAGAAGTCACAGGACAGTGCCAGCCTAAACTCAAATTAAGTATATGGAAGCCCTTAAAGTGAAGGACCCACACAGAACCCAAGTCAGCACTGGTGAGAGGGAGACATTGACCCATAGGGGGAAAGCCTTTGAGCACTAGAACCAATTGGTGTTATCACTCCCTGCTCCACTCATTTTAGGTTTCATTTGCCTGCAAAAGATTTAGCTTCACTGCACCAAAATCTTCAGTAGAAGAGGCCCAAGCTCCAGATATCTCACTCACAACTCCAGCCTAGCTACTAATCCTCTAGAGAGTTCCAACAAGCACATTGCCACCTTCTCCATGGCCCCTTAGTGTGTTGGAGCCATGCCCAGTTCCCACCTGGCCACACAGCTGTTCTCAAATGGAGCAGTCTCTTCATATAAGATGGACTCAGTTCTACTTCACAAGTGGAAGCTCAGAGCATCAGACAAAACCCAGATGGACTGGCATCTGGAGAACATGCAATTGTCATGCCATCTCACCTCCCTGCCAAAGGTTGAGCCATTTGACTGGTCTTGCTTCCATTCAGTCCCCATAAAGCTTCCTAGCAGGAAGAGGAGTGCCCCAAGGAGAAGATATGGAGTGGCAGTCCTTTAGTACAAGGCCCAGCAAACTCTTCCCTTTAAAAACTGCTATTCCACAATATTTGCATAAAAATCCATTTGTAAAATGTCCCAGCAGAGCCCAGTGTCCATTGTGCAATGGAGGGTGGAGGCAGAGGACCAAGCAAAAAAAAAAAAAAGTTGGACAACCTTTCTTAAAAACCCAGATCCTTGTGTGTGTGTGTGTGTGTGGGGAGGGGGCTGTCAAAAATGCAAAAAAAAAAAAATTTAGAGGCACATTGAGCAAACTAATTCAGACAGCTGGGCATCTGGTTCACCAAAGACTGAGTTGATGTGGGGAGGCCGGGTGAAGGATCACCATGTCTTCATGCAAGCACTGATGGGTGTTAGACATAATGACTGGTTCAAATGTGGAGGGCTTTATCTACAGGTACAGGACTCTGCTATCATGTCTTCATACTCTTTGTAGAGGATGCTGCCACTAGGCTCGATCATCAGAACGCTGATGGGGCTATACTTGTAGGGCACACAGGAGGGTCGGGGGACGCTCTGGTCCACCAGCTGGTTGATGAAGTTCTGCACAATGGCATGGTTGGGGGAGTTGTAGCCATAGCGCAGGATGCGGGGGCATGTGCCCTTGCAGTACTTGGGGTTG
Source organism: Gopherus flavomarginatus (assembly GCF_025201925.1). Lineage (NCBI taxonomy): Eukaryota > Metazoa > Chordata > Testudines > Testudinidae > Gopherus > Gopherus flavomarginatus. The sequence goes on from NC_066624.1 coordinate 54,772,270, forward strand.
TACCGATGGGGGGCTATGATCCAGTGGTCCCAGCCCAGCTGGTTGAAGCTGACCCGGAAGGAGCGGAGAGCACACTCATCCTTCTCAGCGCTGGTCTTCTGCGAGTAGCTGGGGAGATCCAGAATGAGGTTGCCTGCCTGGCGAGCTTTGCGACTCAGCACTGGCCCATCAGGAGTCTCCTTCAAGCCAGCTTTCCCCATCTTGGCCCGGAAGCCTTTCTGAGTGTCATTGAGGTAGAGCAACAGGAAAGGGTCATTCAAGGAATCAGTCTTCTCCCAGACAACTTCAGGCTCTGAGCCATCAGCTGGTCCCAGCCGGATACACACATGACTAAGGCGGAGCAGCTGGCTCTTCTTGGAGTCCCAGGCCCAGGGCAAAGAGTGGGAGGTGATGTCCCTCTCCTCCCAGCTGTCCATCCTAGAGGAGACAAGGGCATTCCTCTTGCCTCTTCGAGGGGGTGAGAGCTTTGGAACCCCAGCCTCCCCATCCAGCTGAACCACACAAAAGAGCTGGGCATGAGCCAGCAGCAGAGTCTTTGAATAAACCACTGTGGCTCTCACCAGATGTTCCATGCCTGGCTGGACGTTCAGGTGGTAGTCAAGAGTCTGCATGTACCAGGGACCTGTGGGGGGGAAGGAGGAGATGGGAGTTAGTTTTCCCAAAAGCAAGACAGAACAGCCTCAAACTTACATACAAGCAATTTTAGTAAGTTTGTGCCCATGCTCCTGGAACAGCTTGTTCCCCCTTTCACCCTCCCCTCCTGGAACCGCCCACACCCATCTAGGAGGTAGCTTGAACACTCCTATGCATCTCCCGAAGGCCTCGAAGAGGCATAAAGAATGACCTGGATAGATAGGGGCTTTCTGCCCAGTTTGCTTCTTAGAAAAAGGGCCACACAGGTTTTTTTTTTTTTTTTAAATAAATAGTTTTCTTCCTCAAGTCAGAAATTCAGGTAATTTCTACCTGGTTTTTCCTAGAAGGCTGGACAAGTGGAGATGTTTACAAGATTACAGAAATCAAGGAATTGCAACTTGACTGAGAGGGGAAGCTGTTTTGGTTAATGCCTATTTAACTCAAGTGTCCAAGAAACTGTTGGAAGAATGTTCTGTATCAAGTCTCCAGGCTGCTTCCACAGGTGCCCCAGAGAGGTCTGTAGTGAGACAGAGCCATATTCCCGATCTTCTGAAAGACTTTATTCCTTCTAAATTGTTCAGGCTCTTTATACATCAGAGACAGAGTGCATGAAAGATTCCCCCCTCCCACCCCTTGATTTGGGAAGCATCAAGGTCATATGGAAGGCATTAGAGAAGTCCAAAAGGTACAAAGCCCCAGGCAGGAAGCTGCTAGAACCAGATTAGTGCATCAGAGCATCTTGCAGCGTTGCCTGGAGGAGCAGAGACAGATGGGGAGGGAAGGGGCATGCCTGCCAGCACAAGACAAGGTTGTGGCAGAGCTCGGAAGAACCTCAGCCCTCACCAAGAGGGCAGGAGTTTCCCTTGAGCCAGTGCTGAGGCACCATCTCACATGGCCTCTGGCTGAGCCTGAGCCCCCCTTGCACGTGAACACCAGCCATGACAGGAGACATGTACCATTATCCACCTGAGGCAGTAAGGCCTGTGGTTAGGACTGGAGTCAGACCATCTTGGTTTCATTCTTTAACACGCCATGGTCTGGTTGTGTGACCCTGAGAAAATTTCATTCCTGAGCCTTGTTGCCCCGCATGGACACAGGGCTGTTCCAGGAGCACCTCACTGGTGGTGAGAGGAGCCTGCTCACTGCAAAGCATGACCCAGGATGGCCTGACTGATCACATCCCCTTTACTAGAGGCCTGGGAAACAGCTAAGCTCTCCTGGCTCTCCATGGCTTCCTTGGCAATGGGGACAGCAGGTGCTCTGCTTGACAGACTTGAGACAGCAGCCAGACTCGCTCATTCTCCAGCCACAGACCAGAAGGGATACAGAGCTGTCAACAGGCTAGGCTCCAGTCCTTGAGGAAGAGGGCAGCACCCAGCCCACCCCCAATATCTCTTTATGGCTCCCAGTTAGAGAGCTAACAGGAAGCACTGTCCTTCCTAGCCCAGACTCTGGGTTTGTCCCTATAAATAGCTGAAAGAAGGAAACAAGTCTCCGCTCTGGGCCTCTCCCCAGCAGACATCAGAACACACCCCCTTCCTGAAGCTCCATTTGACATGCAGACTGGACAGTCTTAGTGTGAAGCATTACGCTCCACCCTCCCACATAGAAGCCCATGAGAACCAGAGTCCCTAGGTAACCAGGGTCCCTGAGCACGTGCAACCAGACAGCAGGAGGGGTGGAAACAAACAGCAGTTGTGTGCAGGAGGGAGTGATGTTGGCCACAGAGAGGGGACAAGGCAAAGTCCCGAGTCCATCTCCTTGGCCAAGAGTATGGTACAGTTCCCATTGCACACAAGCTTAACCAGCTCCAGGCACCAGGGACTGCAGGCAGGTGCTTTGGGCTGGAGAGGGCCAACACCCTGCAGTAACTAACATGGCTGTTTGTGCCAGTGTACAGGCCACTGCAGAGCAGAGCATCCCTGGAGGGGGGAACTCCCCTGTATCCAGCCTGCCCCAAGCCAGGGGGAGGCTCACTAGAATCCACACCCGGGCCAGTTCTGCACATCAAGGCCTGGAGCAACAAGACTCTGCAAGGCCACTTGCTGCTTGGGCCCCTTCTGCTGCCAGAAGCTCAGCTCTCCTGTTCTAGTGCCAATGGGCCAGAGCAGGAGGGAGTTAAAGGCAGCATGGAGAGGGAGGGACCAGGGGTGGGGAGCTCTTGTGAAGAAGCAGAATCCTCTTGACTGATGCCTTTACAGGCACAGTCAGGGGTTACAGTAGCAGAGTTCCCAGCTCCCTACAGCTGCCCTTCCCACTGCCATCTCCTTCAAGCCCTAGGCACTACACAGCCCAGTGCCCCTTATTCAAACACCAGCCCCCTGAGACCAGAGCAGACCCCCTCAGCTCCAGTTATCCCCCTCACCAGGTGGCTTCACAACCCCAGGAGACCCACCTGCCCACACCCCTATGCCTAGTAACTCACCTGCCCCAGGCTGCCTTGTCTTGGCAAAGGGCCTGACCAGGCGCACAGCATTGGCACCCAGCTTACGGTTCTGGCGAGGTCGCCCAGCCCGGTCTGCCACATTCTGGTACAGGTTGAGCATGTAACGCAGTGGTTGCCTGCTGGTCAGCTGCTTCCGGTGGCAGCAGGGCCAGACACTGGGGACCTGCTCCAGCAGCACCTGGATGAGGGGCAAGGAGGGCACCCTAGCCAGGGCACTCAGGGCAGCTGGCTCCTTCCCTTCCTCCCCCGTACTCAGCTCCAGAGGAAGCAGTGCAGCCAAGAGGAACAAGCTCCCAAGGGAGCAGAGAGGGCCCACTGCAATCATGGCTAAGGGGTGGGCAGCAGGCTTTGGCTAGGTGGTGGGCAGGGAGATCTAGAGGGCTGGTGCTATGGGAGCCACAGAGTAGGGGGAAGCATTCTTCTCCCCCTCCCCCAACAAAGGTAAGCTCTTTCTCCCTAGCAAGGGCAGGGTCCCAGGGCTCTCCTGCTTTCACTCAGCTGTTCCCAGGCTGGGCCTTTAGGTAGCTTCCTTGGGGGTAGGGAAGTTTTGAGGTCTAATCAGACAATTTCTGCTCCCTGCCCTATTGCCCTCCCTTGAGGGTAAACCCTTTAGGATTAAAACCAGCCCCCCAGGGACCTGGCACTAAGGGATTCCTCTGAATGCAGTTTAAAACCCCCACTGGCCTGGGGGCCAAGCAAGGTCAGCAGGACCAGCACTCAGCAGGGGGGAAGGTTAAAATCCTTAGGACCCAGACTAGCTCTAGCCCCTCCTCTCTGACCCAGTCCACTGGGTTAAGAAGGGTTCAGGCCTCACATCCATTTTAAAGGCCTTGTGTTAATCAGGATTTAAAGGGGCAGGAGCTGTTCTTCACCTGCTCCCCATGCTCAGCTCTGCTGGGGCAGGTGAGGGATAGACAGATCTAGATTACAACACTAGGTGCCAGGCAGAGGAGAATAGGGTCTACCGACTCTAACTAGCCAGAGCTCCCCACTGCTTTGCCATTATAGGAGCTGCCAGGGGAGTTGGTACAATGGGGGCAGCCATCTGCAGATTGTCCCAAAGGCATACGGGGGCCAGCGACAGCTCACGAGACAGCCTAGTTAACAATAATTGACTTCTTTTTATGGGGCTGCTCCACAAGGTCTCCCAGCTCTTCAGCACCTGGGAGAGGATCTTTAGAGGCTAAAACTTGGGTAAGGAGACCTCAATGCTGTTCCCCACCTGCCACAGGATTCCTCGGCCACTGTCAGTGAGTCACTCACCTCCCTGCTCTGTGCCTTAGTTTCCCCATCTGGGAACATGGGTTTGAGGATTATGAGCACCTCACAAGGGGTCAGGAGGGTTGATGGGCCAATGCCTATAACATGCTTGGAGATCCTTGGAGGGGGAGTGCTGTGAGAGTGGTGTGTGTTATTGGCCTTCTAGAGGGGGAGTGACTTGTCCAAAGCTACTCAGTGGGTCAGTGGCAGAGCTGAGAAAAGTTCACCTGAGTCCTGGTTCCCTGCCCCAGAAAGCAGCAAAGCTGCCATTCCTCTCCCCACTCCCATTGATGCAGTGTGCATGGATACAGCTTCCCCACAAGGATCTCAAGTGCCTGTGAGTCTGGTGCTGGGTTTCCCATGCTGGTGCCAGGGCTGATGCCAAACACATGAAGAAGGGGGTGGTGGCAGGGTTTGCTCTCAAAGGTCCACTGCCACTGCTGTGTCACCAGACCCCATCTCAGCAGCAGTTGCCTCTCTGAGGCATCACATACTGTTTGTTTTCCTCCCCACACAGACCCCCTCTACCCATCCCTCCAGCTTCACAGTGGGTAGGGAATCAAGGCTTCCATGGGAGGACTGGCAGGGACAGCATGAACCAGTGGTTAGAGCACTACACTGGAAGTCTGGACTCCTGGGTTCTATTCCCAGCCCTCCACTCACTCTCTGCATGAGCCTGGGCAAACACTGTGCTTCAGTTTCCCCTGCTGTACAAGAGGATCTGTAGACATGCCCCTCAGGTGGAGGTGACATGCAGATTATTATCTGTGCTGCCTCAAGCTCCCTGGAGAGGTCCTTAGCACAAGCCTCCTTCCCCCAGCCCTAGGCAATGATAGCAGTGCCACAGGCCTCTCATGCCAAGGGAAAGGGCGGGCCATGGGAGAGCATGAATGAAGAGCTGGGGACTGGTCCTCACCCACTCAGGGAGGATTTTCCCAGCACAGTTCATCTCCTCTCAAGCAAGCATCTGAGGCCCCCCATAGCCTTCATCTAGAGCTGTCAGTTCTCCTCCACTCACTGTCTATAGCCAGGGTCTGAGGGCATCGCAGTCCTGCTGACACTAGGTGGGAGATGCTCATGCAAGTCACCATGTTCTGACTGGGACAGCGCTGCCTTCCCAGCAGCCACGTGAATCCTGATGCTGCTCCCAGCCCCCGAGCATGTCACACTCTGGGCAGCCTGCAGAGTGGTGGGTCTCACATGCTCTGAGCCAGGTTAAGGGTTGGGGTCAGTGCTTCCTGCAGTCAGGGCACAGGCCAACCTAAGCGTTAAGGCCTGTCCCAACCACAGCTCCAGCAGCAGCCACTACCTCCAAGCTTGGAGCTGAGGGATGTCTTCCGCTCCAGGACATTTGAGTGTTTCATCGGTCTCCATGTGACTGCAGTTGACCGGATTCTCCAGCAGAGGTCACTGTAAGCATTTTCAGTGATGGGGTGAGAGGAGAGGGCAGAGGGGGATTTTGGGAACAGTATTCCATGACGTTGTGGTGTAAGTTCTCTGCCCCAGTCGATGAGCCCTGAAGAAGATGATAGAAACTGCTCTGAAAACGCATCTCACGAGAGTTAGTTTTGGGAGTGCTGAGGGGGGAGCCTGCTTCAGCCCGCTCAGAGCTTTGTGACTAGGTGGCATGTGGCTTTAGCTCTGGCTGCAATGTTTCCTGCATGTGCAGACTTCCATTGGATTAGCAGGGGTTCTCAAACTTCATTGCACCACAACCCTTTCCCACACCAAAAATTACTACACGACCCCAGGATGGGGAACTGAAGCCTGAGCTTGTCTCAGACCTGTTGCCCTGGGTGGGGTGGTGGTGGTGAGGAGATCAAAGTCGAAGCCTGAGGGCTTCAGCCCTGGGCGGGGGCAGGAGGGGAAAGCTATAACGTGAGCCCTGCCACCGAGGGCTCAGACTTGGGCTCGGGCCCCAGCAAGTCTAATGCCAGCTCTGGTGATGACCCCATTACAACAGGGTCACGACCCACTTTGGGGTCCCAACCCACAGTTTGAGAACCTCTGGATTAGAGGAAAGGAAGAAAGAACAGATATAAAATTCCCTCCTCCCCAAGGTGAGGGCAGAGTTTGCATCTCCCTCGAGTCAGGAGGTCTCCCATGTAGCATTGTCCAGTAGCCCTGCTCTCTCTTGACAGTGGCACCTGGCACAGGGGATCCTGACAGCTCTGTGGGCTCACGTGTCCCTGCAGGCTCTGTTCCCTTCTGCCAGTGCCCCTCAGTCCCGACCTGTAGGCCCCCTGCTAACCCAGCCCTGGGCTTCTCCCCACACCAGCTCTGCTGGTGTCCCTCAGTCCTGACTGCAGCAGGCCCCACTCTTCAAGCCCTGGGGCTCTTTGGTGCAGACTCAATGCTGAAGAAGGGTGTGGTGGCTTTGTGTGTAGAGAAATGCCCTAGTGACAAGGCCAGATTAACCTTTTGTGGGCCCGCCACCAAACTTATTTGTGGGCCCCCATGGGAGCAGTGGAGCATGGCACGGGGAGGTCAGTCCCCAGAGTGAGGGATCAGACAGGGGCAATGGGGCATGGCATGGCAGGGGCGGCCCAGCTACACTCAGCCCAGTGCGAGGGCAATATTTACATACTGGCAGTTGCCAGACACACAGTGGCCTGCCCAACCCTGTACTGTCAGCCTGCCCCTTCCCCTTGGGGGGCAGGCCCATGCTATACCACACAGCCTCCCCATCCAACATCATCCTGGTCAGAGCCCCCCAGACCCCACCAGACAAATGCCCAGCACCCTGCACAATACCACCTCCGTCCAGCGTCTCCCTGCCCACAGCCCCATAACAACTGCCCAGCACCCTGCACAGAACCCTCATTCCCTAGCGTCCCCCCAACACACACATCTTCCCTACCCCCTCACAGCCCAGCACTGCCCCCACAAGAAACCCACTCCCCCACACCCTGCCTCCCAGCCGCACTCACTGGCCCTGCTGGGAGGCAACTGTATCTGCCAGGCTGAGCTGGCAGTGCAGCCAGAACTGGTCCTGGGGCAAGGAATCACTCTGTGGGAGTGGATTGAACCAGGGAACTCTGCATTTTAAAGCATGAGCATTTCCTGCGTGAGTGAAAAGACCTCGCTCTGTTGACTCATCAGCCTGTGTTGGTGCCCTCAGACACACACCAGGAAGGGGACACAGCACCACGTGCAGTGAGTGTGGCATGAACCAGTCAGGTGGCCTGGACTTGGGTCCTTAGGGAGCCCTTCTCAGAGGCTATAGCAACTGCGGTGGTAGGGCAGCATCCCCTCCTCCTCACCTGGTGCCATGGGAGCTCCACCTACCCCTAACTCAGGCTGTGTACATGGCTGGCCACCAGGAGGGCTCTGTAGAGATACATGGGCCTGGCAGACAAAGGCTGAGGATTGGGGCTCAACTAGAGGCACCTGCATGATATCGTGAATGCTGCTCCTGCCCTGCTGGGCTGGCTTTGACCCCTGGAATGAGGGGGCATAAATGGCCAGTGGGGCACCAAGCCCAAGGCTGCTGCCAGGGAGGTGAGAGGCAAAGCTCCTGTGGGCCCCACTGAGAGCAGGATGTGCTGGCAGTAAGAGGGTCAATCCATGGGGTGGATGTGGCGAGGCTGAGAGACTGGCCAGTGCATAGACCTGGCCCAAGGTTGTGTGTGTCTGGGGGAAAATGGGGGGCTTTGCACGCATCTGTGTATCTGCAGGTATGAGCAATGCTTTGTGCACCTTTGCATGGCATGGAGAGAGCTGTGCAAGGTGGGTGTCTCTCGGTGTGCGGGGGCGTGTAACTGTGCATTGGTATTGTGTAACGGTGGGTGTCTTTATGCTGGGTTATAGAAGGGGGTGTGTTTGGGGGTGGTGCAAGGTGTGTGCGTGTGTGTGTAGTTGTGCGGGGTTGTGTGTGATGTGTTAGTGCTCACATGAGACTTGGGGTTTTTGGGGCCATGGTGTTTGAGGGCTCATCAGCTGAACATGAGCTCCTAATGTGATGCTGTGGCCAAAAGGGCTAATGTGAGCCTGGTATGCATCAACAGGGGCATCTCTAGCAAGAGCAGAGAGGGTATTTTACCCCTGTATTTGGCACTGGTTTGACCACTGCAGGAATCCTGTGTCCAGTTCTGGGGCCCACAATTCAAGAAGAAGGTTGAGAGAAGAGCTGCAAGAATGATTAAGGGGTTAGAAAACCTGCTTCATAGTGAGAGACTCAAATTGCTCAATCAATTTAGCTTAACACAGAGAAGGTGAAGGGGTGACTTGATCAGTCTGTATTTATGTGGGGAACAAATATTTAATCATGGGCTTTTCAGCCCAGTAGAGGAAGGTCTAACATGATCCAGTGGCTAGAAGTTGAAGCAGGAGAAATTCAGACTGGAAATGGGGCATACATTTTTAAAGTGAGATTAATTAGCCTCTGGAACAACTTTCTGAGGGGTGTGGTAGATTCTCCATCACTGGGCATTTTAAAATCCAGACAGGCTGTTTTCCTATGAGATCTGCCCTAGGAATTGGGATCGGGGGGTGGGGGTGGGGCAGTTCCTTGGCCTGTGTTGTACAGGGGACTCTGGTCCCATGGCCTTGGAATGGGTGGATTAACCCACTGAGTCCATTCTGCAGTCTTTCCTCAGCTGACTCAGCCCCTGGAGGACTCCATGTGCTGGGCTGGGGCTGGGGCTGGGTCCAGGTCTCCCTGCTGGTACTGACAGGATGGGGGCTGCTTGGCTGCCCTGGGCTCCAGTGCTTCTTGTTTCAGACAATGCTGCCAGGCCTGAGCTGTGCAAGTGGGAAGGCCGTGCTGGAGTGCTGTGTGCTGCTTAAATGGCCATAAACACGTCAGCAGAGCCATAAATCACGGCAGAGCTGGGGCAGGCCCTGTGGGTGCTCTCCCCAGGGTTACTGGCTGGGCTCTCCCAGCAGCCTCTCAAAGGCACACGCAACCCCTCTCTGCCACCATAAGCCAGGAAATTGGCAGGAACAGTAACAGAGATAGGCTGACCCACAGCTTCCCATACCCCTGAGCTTCGGGCTAACCAGGCTTGGATCGGGGGTATGGGCTCAGGTCTCTCATGCCTGCACACCTGCAAACATGTCCCATGGATCCCAGCCCAGCTCAGCATCACCAGCCCATTCCCCAGAGTGGAAAACTGAGGCACAGAGAGAGAGGGCAGCTGCTCGCCCAGTGAGCCAGTGACACTGCTGGATAGATGAGAACCCAGGTGTCCTGGCGTGGAGTCCTGCCCATCACCTATCAATCATGCTCCCGCCAGCAGCGGTTTTCCTCATTTCAAATGAACCTGGCAAGTTGTCTGGGGCTATGCTAGTCCTCAGTCCCACTGGCCACATCTAGGAGTGAATGGCCACCTAAACGCCTGCACTTAACCCCTGGGTACCCCCTTCCCATTAATGCCCCATGTGCCCACACAGCTACTCTACCCCAGAGGCATAGCCACGTGGCCAGTAGTTCTGTGCCAGCCCCAGAGGCATCACCCTCAAACACTCAGCAGTTGCAGAAACGGGGAGGATAACATCGGGGTGCCCTAAACTGTTAGAGGGCTTATTCCTTTACCCTTTTACTTCTCTGGTTCTTTTCGCATGAACAGAGCAACAATACCCGAAGTCTGAAGGTGCAAACAATTTGGTGTTTATTGGGGTGAACTTCCAGCAAGCATGATTCCAGTTTCCTTCCTCAGTGTCCCCCTTCCCAGCTCTGATGCCACAGAGCCTTGCCTGTGACCCTGTTCCCATTCCCCTCCCCCTTAGCGAAACATGTTTTCAATTCTCCCACTCCCATTCCGTTCCCATTTCCCCCTAACTTCCTGATTGACTGCAGACTATATAGTAAAATTTGAGTTCTGCTTAGCTATACCTTAACCAATCATTTTACTGAAATTTAAGTAACCAATCCTAACACATTGTAACATAATTATTTAACTAATTATATCCCACCACCTTAATTGGTTTACACCCAATAAAATTAATTATACAGCAAACAATTACAGAACCAGACCGAGATTATACAGACAAACAATAGGAAGTGGAGACTACAGTGATAGAACAATGCAGAAATGAGGATTTTAAACCACTCCCAGACTCTCCCTCCTTGATACTGGGCCCGAAGCTCCACAGCTCTCTCCAGGATGGCCACTCAGGCATTTCAATGGGGATGAGCTGCTGGTACGGTTGCCAGGCATCCAGTTTTTGACACGAATGCCCAGTTGAAAAGGGACCCTTTGCGGCTCTGCTCAACACCGCTGACCAGGCCGTTAAAAGTCTGGTTGGCAGCACAGTGGGGCTAAGGCAGACTCCCTGCCTGTCCTGGCTCCACACAGCTCCCGTAAGTGGCTGGTATGTCTCTGTGGCCAGTAGGTGAAGGAGTGGTCATGGGGCTCCACGTGCTGCCTGCTGTCCCCACCCTGAACTCCGGCTCCGTAGCTCCCATTGGCCAGGAACCATAACCAATGAGAGCTTCAAGGGTGGCCCTGTGGGTGCAGGCAACAGATGGAGCCTCCTGGCTGCCCCTGAGCCAGAGCTGGCCACTTCCCGGGAGCTGCCTGAAGTAAGCATCGCCTGGAGCCTGCACCCCAAATTCCCTCATGCACTGCAATCCCCTGCACCAGCCCTGAGCCCCCTCCCACATCATCCCCGGCCCCACACCAGAGCCTGCACCCCAGCCAGAACCCTCACCCCCCTATACACCCCAACACCCTGCCCCCACCCTGAGGCACCTCCTGCACCTCATCTCCAGGAGCTCGCACCCCCCACACCCCAGCCCTCTGCCACAGCCCAGAGCCCCCTCTCACACTCTGAACCCCTTATTTCTGGCCCCACCCCAGAGGTCAGACCCCTAGCCAGAGTCCTCACCCTCCCTGCACCCCAACTCCCTGCCCCAGCCTTGAGCCCCCTCCCACACCCAAACTCCCTCCTGGAGCTCGCACCCCTTACCCCTTCCCACACCTCAACCTCCTGCCCCAGCCCAGATCCCCGTTCCTCACCCTCCTGGGGTCCAGTCCTGGCTCTAACTCATGAGGTGACCTGGGGTAGAATCATAGAAGATTAGGTTTGGAAGAGACCTCAGGAGGTCATCTAGTGCAACCCCATGCTCAAAGCAGGACCAGCACCAACTAAATCAGGTAGGTCCACACCTCAGTTTCCCCACTTGTGGGAGGGAGCTATCGATCTTCCCTCCCATAAGTGCAGTGAGATCTGTGGCTGAGGAACCCAGTGGCCAGCAGGGCTTCATGTCTGTTCTTTTCTGGACACTATCACTCTGAATTTCACTGTGGCTCCGAAGAGCTGCAGTGGGGTTGGCCAGGCCAGTGTAGGGAGGGTAGAGGGGGTGGCTGGGATGAGCTGCTCAGCTCACATCCCCAGGAATGTAAGGGGTGCTGATGCCAGAGTAAAACTGCTTGATCTCTGGGTTATTGTTTAGGATGGGCCTGGAGCCACCCTCCCCCCCAACTCTGGACTGGACATGTGCTCCAGCTGGGGTTCCCCATTCCTCTGCGCCTCCCCCTACTTCCCCCACTGTGCTCTGTAGCTCCTCCAATCCAGCATTGTCTCTTTGGCAAGAACCCCTGCATTGCAGCCAGGGCCTGGGCCAGATCCCAGCTCATCAGTGAGGCTTTGGGCTTGTCTACATCACAAAGTTGCAGCGCTGGTGAGGGGGTTACAGCGCTGCAACTTAGGAGGTGTACACATCTGCAGGGCATCACCAGCACTGCAACTCCCTGTTTGCAGCGCTGGCCGTACTCCCGTTTTGTCTCGGGTGTAGAGGATCCAGCGCTGGTGATCCAGTGCTGGTAATCAAGTGTAGACACTTACCAGCGCTTTTCTTGACCTCCGTGGAATAAGCAGGTATCCCAGCATACCTGAGGAAGCCTCTCTGGTAATCAAGCAGGTCTCTTTCCCCGCGGTTTGCTCCGGTGTTCTCCGAATCCCCCCCAAGCGGGTCTCCTTCCCAGCGGTTTGCAGGGGGGTTCAGGGAACGCGAGAGCAAACTGCGGGGAAGCAGGTCTTCTTCCCCGGTTTGCTCTCGCGTTCCCCGAACCCCCGTGCAAGCAGGTCTCCTTCCCCGCACCCCCGAGCAAGCAGGTCTCCTTCCCCGCCGTTTGCAGGGGGGTTCGGGGAACGCGAGAGCAAACCGCGGGGAAGGAGACCTGCTTGCTCGGGGGTTTGGGGAACGCGAGAGCAAACCGCGGGGAAGGAGACCTGCTTGCTCGGGGGTTTGGGGAACGCGAGAGCAAACCGCGGGGAAGGAGACCTGCTTGCTCGGGGGTTCGGGGAACACTGGAGCAAACTGGGGAAGGAGACCTGCTTTCCCGCGGTTTGCTCTCGCGTTCCCCAAACCCCCCTTGAAGCCGCCCAACAGCGCTGCAGTGTGGCCACATCTAACACCACTTGCAGCACTGGTTGCTGTAAGTGTGGCCACTCTGCAGCGCTGGCCCTATACAGCTGTACTAATACAGCTGTAACAACCAGCGCTGCAAAATTGTAGATGTAGACATACCCTCAGATGGACAGTGAGCCTGCTCCTCTTTTGCTGCTGGTAACAAAGACACAAGCCCTGTCCTGTCCTGCCCTGTCCAAGGGAGGGTTGCTCGGGCTCATCTGCCCTTGGGATGGAGCTGGGCTGAAAGCCAATGAGCCAGGCTCCTTTTTCCCAGCTATTGGCTAAGAACTGTCCACTAGGAAGCAGTGGAGGGGCTGGTGTGGCTGGCTGGGGCACATCGGGCAAGGCATGGCAAAATGTGCTACAGCTCATGCTGCTCACCAGCCTGGCTCCATTCTCAGCGGAATTGTTTCTCCAGCTAGTAATGGAGCAGCAGCCAGTGCCTGTCAGCTGCTTGCCATGAGCTGGGACCGGGCCTTGGGACATGTCAGGCTGTCCCTCAGAACCCAGCATCTGGGATCCCTTTGCTCCTCTGGCTGTATTACAAAGCCGCAGCCTGGCCTGGTGCTGACTGTGTATAGTGCCAGACCTGCTTCTGGGGGCAGAAAAGGAGTCTGGGCACGGTTCAGCTCTATACACGTAGCAACAGGACTTTGTGTGGCCTCTGCTGCAGGGACCCGCCTGGGGAAGGTCCTGCCCAGCTCCATTGCTCTCAACAGGCTGGCAGAGTGTGGAAGGGTGGCAGCCTGCTGCCACCTGGCACTGGTCTGGGAACAATTGGGTTCATTTTTTAGCTCTGAGACTAGCTCCCAGCCCCCCAGCTTGGTACAGTGACGTGGGGACCGAGGGCGGATCACTCAGACTAGAGGATGCAAATATAGGAACTTACATAGTGAGGGAGGAATGGTGAGATGGGCATATGGAGCTCTAGCCCAGCCTCAGCACACATCTGCTGCAGCACCATCACCAAAGTGCAGGGCACTGGAGCCCCATGGGAGGAAGGTGCTGTATGGAATATGGGATTGCCAGGGTGATATGCTGGCGTGGAATATGTGGTGGTTGGATTACATGGGAACTGGAGCACTGGCAGTTGGCACCCATGGGAATCGGGGCCTCGGGCATGTGCATATGGAGACCAGGGGAATTGGGGCGTGTCATAAACATACAGCAAAGGGTAGCATATAATCCCTCCTTTACCTGTAAAGGGTTAAGAAGCCCAAATAACCTAGCTGACACCTGACCAAGAGGACCTATAAAGGGAGAGCAGCAAAGAATCCTGTCTGTTAGTCTATAAGGTGCCACAGGATTCTTTGCTGCTTTTGCAGATCCAGACTAACACGGCTACCCCTCTGATATATAAAGGGAGAAGATACTTTCAAATCTGTGGGGGAAGGTTTTTGTTCTGTGCCCTCTTTGTGTGTTCTGTCTGGGTGTGACGTTATTGATATAAACTGGGACCATATAGAACATGGTTTGCAACCAAGGTCCTGTAGTGGCACCAAATCTTATGTAAAGGGGGTTATATAAGGTGTCTAAAACCAGGTTATGGGTTGCTGATTATGATTATGCTGTCTATATGTCTGTATCACTTTGTAGTTGAAGTTATGAGTATTGGCTGTATACTATCTGTATTTCAAATTTGTGCTGTAGTTCTGGGAAAAATCCCAGACGAGTTGGTGTTAGCTCTGCCTAGCCTGCTTGATGGCCCACTAAGGACCATCAGCTACACAACTGACCCATTGAGAGGAGGCAGATACGCCTTGTAACTCAGCAGGGTGTGCAGGAACTTGCCCGTGTGACTGTAGACTCCATTTTGCTGTAATTTTCCACAGTAAGAACAAAGAAGTGTACTTACACTTGGAAGAGCCTATATAAGGCTGATGCCTCATCTCCATCTGGTCTTCAATCCTGCTTCTTACCTCTGGAGGGACTTTGCTACAAGCTGAAGCTCTGCACAAAGGACTGATGACCCATCCCAGCGGGGGATGTTCTCCAGAGACTTGATTTGAACCTGCAGTTTACTCCATCACTGCTGCAAGCCTGAACTAAGAACTTTGCCATTATGGCATGTAATTGATTCCATTTAACCAATTCTAACTCTCATCTCTATCTTTTTCCCTTTATGAATAAACCTTTAGATTTTAGATTCTAAAGGATTGGCAACAGTGTGATTTGTGGGTAAGATCTGATGTGTATATTGACCTGGGTCTGGGGCTTGGTCCTTTGGGATCAAGAGAACTTTTTTCTTTTATTGGGGTGTTGGTTTTCATAACCATTCATCCCCAGGAGGAGTGGCACTGGTGGTGATACGGGGAGACTGGAGTGTCTCAGGGAATTGCGTGTGTGGCTTGTGGTTAGCCAGTGGGGTGAAACCGAAGTCATTTTTGTCTGGCTGGTTTGGTTTGCCTTAGAGGTGGAAAGAACCCAGCCTTAGGCTGTGACTGCCCTGTTTGAGCAATTGGTCCTGAATTGGCACTCTCAGTTGGGTCCCGCCAGAACCGCATTGTCACACTGGGTCAGCGAGGAACCAGGACAGGGAAAATACATCTCCTAAAGCCATATCTGAACTAAGCATCTAAGATTACAAATTGTAAGTAATAGGAAGGAAATACGTTAGATTATCTTTTGTATTGGCTTGTGAATTTTCCCCAGGTTAAGAGGGAGGCATTCCTGGGATTTTTTTGTAACTTTAAAGTTTTGCCTAGAGGGGAATCCTCTTATGTTTTGAATATGGTTACCCTGTAAAATTACCTTCCACCCTGATTTTATAGAGGTGATTCTTTTACTTTTTCTTTATAATAAAGTTCTGCTTTTAAGAACCTGATTGGTTTTTAGTGCCCTAAAAACCCAAAGGCTGAACCGTGCCCACCTTGTTAACCTATTTGGTGGGTATATTATTCTCAAGCCTCCCCAGGAAAGGGGGTAAAGGGGCTTGGGAGGATATTTTGAGGACACAGGAATGCCAAGTGGTCCTTTTCCTGAATCTTTGTCTAACTCACTTGGTGGTGGCACGATACCGTTCCAAGGACAAGGAAGAATTTGTGCTTTGGGGAAGTTTTGACCCTAAGCTGGTAGAGATAAACTTAGGGGGTCTTTCATGGGGGTCCCCACATCTGTACACTAGCGTTCAGAGTGTGGAGGGAACCCTGACAGGGCCACACATGGAGCCCAGGGGAATCTGAGCCCCAGGGCATGTGCACATGGAGCCCAAGAGAATTGGGCCCCCAAGGCATGTGCACATGGAGCCCAAGGGAATTGTGGCCCTGAGGCATGTGCACTTGGAGCCCAGGGGAATCAGGGCTCCGGGGCACATGTACATAGAGCCCATGCATATCGGGGCCCAGGGCATGTGCACATGGAGCCCAAGGAAATCTGGGCCCTGGGGTATGTGCACATGGAGCCCAGGGGAATTGAGGTCTGAGGCACATGCACACGGAGCCCAGGAGAATCGGGGCCCGGGGCACATGCACATGGAGCCCAGGGGAATCGGAGCCCTGGGGTATGTGCACATGGAGCCCATGGGAATCAGGGCCCTGTGGCACTGGCCTCTGTCACTGGAACATGGTGACGCCACACACCAGTTCCCTGGAGCCCTTTGTTACATGAGGGTGTTTGGTGTCCCCAAGGGGTGGGTGCTGTGTTTCATGGTTGGCACCTGATTTGCTCAAGGGCTCCCTGCAGTGCACTGCCTGGAGTAGCTAACCATGACGAAGGTTCCTGTGCGGGGCTCAGGACAGTGCTGCGCTATGGCCATCTCCATCCCACAGAAGCAGTTGAAGGGATTTCATCTTTTCCGTGGCGAAGGATCAGCAGAGAGGATCTGAGCCCTAATAATGCCAGCACCTGAGGACTCCCCATCCTGCGAGTGGGAGAGAGGCGACTTTGGCAGAGCGTTGGGCAGGGAGACCCATTAGAATAACTGGGATGCTGCAAAGGGACATGGACAGAGCTGTGTGAGGATGCAAATCAGGGGGTTGTGGGATGGGATTGAGGGGCATTGACAGAGCTGTGGGGGAGCCCAGGGCTGAGAGAGGGATAGCAGGGGGCTGCAGGTTGAGATTGAGGGGAATTCACTGAGATGGGTTGGTGGAGCCCAGGCCCAGGATAGCAGGGGGCTGCATTTTGGGACTGAGGGGAATAGGGTGGGTGAGAGGGGATGGCAGGGGAGCCCAGGGCTGGGAGAGGGATAGCAGGGGGCTGCAGGTTGGGATTCAGGGAAATTGACTGAGCCTGGGGCAGTGGGAAGCCCCTGGCTATGGTAGGATGGCTGCTATGGGCCAGCACTGAGGTGAATCGGCAGAGCTATTTGGGGGAACTCATGCAGCCCCAACGTACTCGCTTGGGGACTGTACTGCCAGCCCCTCCCTCTCAGCAGGATTGCCTACTGCTCAGGGTACAAATGTTTAACAGAGGCAAAGCTTGCCCACAGGCTCTCCCTATCCCTTGGGGTTACTGGCCACATTACCTGCCTCCTGCCATGTGCTGGCACTCACTGGCTGGAGCATGGCAAGGGCAGGGCAGCCATGCCATTGACCAAGGCAATCCCCTGGGGCTGAGCTGGGCCTTGTGGCTGGAAAGCGGCAGCACCTGGACTCTCTGGTGGGTTAATGATTAGCCTGGTCTCATGACCCGGGGAGGGCTCTGCAGGTGGCTGGCAGTTAATGGGGTGTGTGTATGTGACAGTGGTGCTAGTGGGGCCAAGGGTTCCATGTGGGAGCCCCTGGCCTCTCCTCTCCTGCTTGACAGGCAGTGGGGCAGGGAGCTGGGGGCGCTGTCACCCCTCGCTGGGCAGCGCATAGTTATTAATTAGTGTCTAGGACCAACTGGGAGCAGTTATAAAACTGCCCTTGTTGTTGATCCTTTGCAAACCTGGGGAAAGTCCAACTCCCTAGGACGCAGGGGGATAATTAACAGAGCAGGCAGGACACATGCATCTCCCAGGAGCAGCATGGGGCTGGGAAGATGCTGAAGGTGCCAAGAATTTGCTCCCCTGGACAGTGGTGCCCTACAATGCCCCAGAGGGTTTGGTGTCAGACAGTCAAGCCTTGGGCTCTGTGCTGTGGCCCCTGCCTGCTAGGCTGCATGCTCTGCTCTCCTTGAAGCAGGCTCCAGAGATTAGCGGGATAGCCAGGGAAACCAGAGCTTTGTGCCAGAGGCATCCCCAAGAAGGACCAGGAAAGGACCTCAGGGAGAGCTCAGAGCCCATGGCAAGAAGGATTCAACAACCCTACAGTAACAAACTCACCTTCCCGGGCAGCCCTATGGTGACAAACCTGCCTTCGCCTGCAGCCCTACAATAAGAAACCTGCCCCACAAAGCAGCCCTACAATAACAAACCTGGCAACCCTACAATAATACGCCTGCCTTCCTCTGCAGCTCTACAGTAAGAAACCTGCCCCATGGAGCAGCCCTACAATAACACACCTGGCAACCCTACAATAATATGCCTGCCTTCCTCTGCAGCCCTATAGTAAGAAACCTGCCCCACGGAGCAGCCCTACAATAACACACCTGGCAACCCTACATTAACACACCGGCCCCATGAGGAGTCCTACAATAACAAACCTGCCTTCCCCTGCAGCCCTACAATAACAAACCTGCCTCATGAGCAGCCCTGAAATAACAAGCTTGACAGCCCTAGAATAAGAAACCTGTCCCATGGAGCAGGCCTACAGTACCAAGCAAAGATGTACCTGTGCTGGGGGGGAAGCTGGTAAAGGAAGCCAATGTCAGTTTACAGCTTCCTAAAGCCTCTGAACAGAAGAGTGATAAACAAGGCTTGCAGTGTATGGCAGACATTTTGATAAAGTGCATTCAAAAGCCCTCAGCTGAGCTAGAGAAGTGGGAACGGCGGGGGATGCAGCCAAATGGTTCCCCCAGGCCATGCAGCTTCGAGATGGAACACAACGGCCATCCCCTGCCTGATGGAAAAGTTGCAGTCTGCCCCACTCTCGGCTCTGCGCCATCCTAGACCGCATGGTGCTCCCGTTCCAGAATTCCCTCTTGGGGCTGGCACTTCACATGCCACAATGCCATTTTGGAGCAACAAGAGCAGGCATCATCCCAGTGAGCTCCTCAAGCTATGGAGTGGAATGGGGATACCCTGGGCCAGTGTTGCTTATCCATCCAATATACCCAGGGCTGGCGCTACCATTTAGGCAGCCTAGGCAATCGCCTAGGGAGCCAGAATAAATGGTGGGCGCCGTTTTGCCGGAGGGGGCGGCAGGCGGCTCCGGTGGAGCTGCCGCAGTGGTGCCTGCGGAGGGTCCGGTGCTCCATGGCTCTGGTGGAGCTGCCGCAGTGGTGCCTGTGGACGGTCGGCTGCTTGCGCGGCTCCGGTGGACCGCCCGCAGGCACGACTGCGGCAGCTCCACCGGAGCCACGGAGCACCGGACCCTCCGCAGGCACTACTGCGGCAGCTCCACCAGAGCCATGGAGCACCAGACCCTCCGCAGGCACTACTGCGGCAGCTCCAGCGGAGCTGCGGGACCAGCGTGTGGGGCGGTGAAATTGCTGTCTGCCTAGGGCACTCAAACCCCTAGCGCTGGTCCTGAAAATACCCCGGAAGGACATCTCCTTGGCCTCAGCATACAGATCTTCATGTATTGCTGCTGCAGGATGTATTGACTGCAGCTTGCAGATGCCTAAAAGTCTGGGCAGTTCCACATGGGTTCACTCCCGTGTGATTAGTTTGATATTTCCCATCAGTCAAGCCCTCCAGCTCTCTAATCAGTGTTCCACAGGATGCAACGTTCCGTTCCTTGCCATGGATGGATTTGAATGAGGAACCTCCTAAGTTAGCTCCCAGACCTTTATACAGACATGGGCAGCGAACAGAGACACAGGGACAGGTGTGAGTGCACTCGCTGCTGATGTGCATTTGTCCACCTGGCACATCAGAGCTTGGCTAAGATGCCTTGAGATCCTGGGCTGCAGCCTGCTGGCGATGCACAGAAGCGAGATGTCTTGTGACTCCAGTTGTCTTCAAAAGCGCAGGGTGCACAATGTTGTCTCTGCAAGTGAGGGGAGAGGAACCCATTGTCTCTTTGTAAATGCAGCTGCAGACGGAACGTTTACCAGCTGGAAGCCAGTTGGTTTCAACACTGAGTATCTGAGAACTGCCACAATCCCCTGGGTTTCAAAGTGCTGTGCACAAAGGACTAACCTTTAATCTCTGGCCCTTGGTTCAAGCCTATCATGGGGCAAAGCAATCAAAGGCCTAGGAGGAAGAGTCAGCCAAGAGCAGAGATGGTGAAGGATGAAAAGATTCAGGACCATCACACAAGGAGTCCTGCGCCCAAGCTAGTGAGCTGCACTGAAGTCAAGACTGTTCTTTGGAGGGCTAGGTCCTGAAATAAAGTCACCTTTATTCCTGAGCAGAGATCAGAGCCTGCTGCAGGAGCTGGGTGAGGTTTGCTTTGATGGCTGAGCTAATCTGTTCAGGGCTTGCAGTGTCTGTGGGTGGGGTGGGAAGGGCCCTGCAGTGGGCTGTCATCACCTGAGGGCAAGGCTGCCCAGAGGATTCAGGAGGCCTGGGGCAAAGCAATTTCGGGAGCCTCTTCCATAAAAAAAAGTTGCATTACTATAGAATACTATATTCTCATGGGGGCCCCTGTGGGGCCGAGGGCAAATTGCCCCACTTGCCTCCCTCCTCTGAGCGGCCCTGCTGAGGGAGCTGTGTTTAAGTTCTTCATTCACTGGCCACAGCCTTTGCCGAGCTGGGCTGATCACACTGCAGGACACAGGGCATCTGAGACATGAATGCAGCTATCTAAAAAGCCTCAGTTTCCTCCTGTCCCAAGGTGGACATGACATGTGTATGTGAGGTTGGAGCTGGACCTCATGACTGCTGTATGGTACTCGGCATGATGCAGTGGCTCTGTGCAGCTGTCTCTGCACCACACTTCCAGAGAATTATTAAACCTCTGACCCAGCCACAACTTCTGTGCATGACAGCACTGCATTACACTGGCCATTGTGTATGTGGAACTGCTCAGCTGTGTGTCATAGGCCCTATCCTGTTAGCACCCAAGGAGATTCTGCTCAGACTCAAGTGGCTGAGGCCTGTGTTTTCGGAGTTGGAGTGAGTGTTGTCTCCAGCAAGATACCAGCTGTCACAGCACAAAAACACCCGTGAGATGCTGGGGCTGTAGACGAGTTATTTTAAAAACACAGCGGGAGCAGTAGGAATTGGGGAGGGGTAGAGGTGGGGAACTGGAGGGGTGGACAGGAGGCTCATGAGACAGAAAGACAGTAAGGGAGGCCAAGTCACTGAAGCAACATAGCCCTCCTCCAGGCCCCTATGCTCAGCAAGCCTCCACTCCCATGCCCAGAAGACATGCGGGGCACTCATTTGAACAGACAGAAGCCTGTGGCCCAGAGGTCAGTGGCTCACACTATGCAGAATGACCCTCTGGCAGCTTCTGGTTTTTGTACAGCATTCTCCTCCAGCCAGAGGACACAAAGTAGCAGAATCTTTAGCCTCATCCCCGTCCTGCAGCTTTGCCATCCGTACCCTCCAAACAAACAGCATCCAACAGGGCAAAGCAACAACCGCAGTAGCTGGTCTGTCCATAAAGCCAGACACTATGGCATCTGGGCAGCAGTTTGTCACTCTGAGGACGTAAACACTGTAGCCCAAACAAGCTCCAGATGGGACAACCTGCAGCAGCTCATCAGATGTCCCCTGCCCTGCTCATCAATGGGACTGGCCCCTGTTACCTGAGAGCTGCGGTCTCTCCCTCCGCAGCCATGACCCCTCTGCTTCACTGGGCTGCCAAAATTGTCAGGGAGGCCCAGGAGAGCGGAGACAGGGTGTGCACAGGAGCCTGACCTACACCCCCGAACTCCCTGTCACTAGAGAAGAATTGTGCTTGGCCTTCCTGTGGGTAAATATGCAGCTATGGAGAACACCCCTGCCACTCCTCTCATGAGCATGGCCTAGGCACCTTCTACAGGCCTGAGCCTAGTAGGCCCAGCTGCACCTGACTGGGTCAGCATGGGGGCCCCTCCCCGCTGGGTCTCTGAACCTCCTGCTGGGAGTTAACCACACACACTGCTGGTTAGCTGGCTGGGGCCCCCCTCCTGGGGGCCATGTTCGTGTGAAAGGCATTAGCCATCTGACGGCAACACCATGCAGTGGGGCAGGACCAGGATAAAGAATCTGTGTCTCGGTGTAACTGCAGAAGCTGTAGGGAATGATCAGACTAGCCAGGAGACCTGGGCTGGCAGGTCGCTCTGTGAAAAGCATCCTGGGGTCTGGAATTACCATACCTGGACAGGTTGTGATTTTGGTATCCCCGGACAGCCAGCCTCTCCCAGCAGTAGGTTCAGGCCTGACTCAGAGGGAGAAGCACCCTGCTGAGTCACTCACACCATGTCCTGCAGCAGCTGGGGATTTCCCAGTGGCCTCCTGTCCCAGCACTAAGCAGTCCTGGTATTGCATAATTAGCGAGAGCTAACAGCGAGACACCCCAAGGCAGCAGGACTGCAGGACCAGATTCGTTTTCCCCTGTGGTCTCCCACACACGAGCATGCATTCCTCTCAGCCTGACATCTGGCACGTCAACCCAAGAAGCGTCAGAAGAGAAACACGGTTTCATCACTTCCCCATGGTTTGGCCGAGATCATGAGAACCAGACAGGCCTGAGTGTTAATGACAATGCAGTGACCTGACCAGGGGCACTAGGGGAGACAGCAGCACCCACCAGCCAGTAGGGGGCACTCTGTGTATCCATGCACACCCATCTACCCTGAAGATGGGGAACACAGAAATGGGCCACATGAGGCTGGGCCCCTTTTTGCATGGGGAGAGGTTTTCAAAACCTTGGCCTATTTAATCTGGAAAGGAAATGAGTAAGAGCAACAAGCGGGGGCAGGACCTTGGCTCTGCTACTGATTCACTGTGTGGCTTGAGCATTGCTCTGTGCCTCAGTTTCCCCATTTAGAAAATGGGGATAATGACACTGACCTCTCGCATATGAGTGCTGCGAGGATAAACGAACTAATGTCTGGGCTGTGCTCTGAGATGCTCTGTTGAGAGGGCTGAGAGAAAGACAAAGGATTATTATTTATGAATGAAGTCTGAGAGAACCATATATGCACTAATAAATGGCACAGCAAATGCGAGCTGAGTGCTGCTATTTACCCTCATCCCACAATGTACAAAGGGGCAGCTGGCAAAATGAAAAGGTGACAGTGGATTAGAATCAAAGAAATCCTAGAATCAGAGAGGAAATACTGGTAGAATTCACCTGTGGAACCTGCTGCTGCTGGATAGTACCACATTCCACTTGAGACCTTGCCAGACAGATATGATTTACCTGGGCAGTGTTCAGATGCTATGGGCACTAGAGCAACCCCTGAGATAGACAGTGATTGATTAGGGTCCAAATCCTTTGCTGGTGAAACTCCATTGACCTCAATTATATTACACCAGCAGAGAATTTGGCCGTAGACATTGATCTGGTATTAATCCTCATGCTTCAGGCTTAAGCCAGTCTGTGTGAGACTAGGATAAGACCTATTGTCAGGGGCAGATCTGCTACCAGAGGGCTCTCATCTCTAACATAGAGGGCAGATTATCCCACATATGCTACTGTAGGGGGCTCATACCTTCCTCTGAGGCATCTGGTACCAGCCACTGTGGATACTGGGCCAGATGACCCTTGGGTCTGATCCAGCCTGGCAATTCCTATATTCCTGTGAATGAGAGCAGCATCTTGCTAGGACAACCGTTACAAAGGTTCTCAATTTTCATGCTTCTGGGTATGCCCTGATCCTCTGATGGGCTCAGGAAGGAATTTTGACCCCGAAGATTTGTCACAGGCTTTTCCTGCTTCTGCTAAGGGCCTAGCATTTGCCACTGTCAGAGCCAAGAGACGGAGATGGACCTTCAGTGCATCCAATACATCATTGGTCATGTTCCTGTGCTAGTGCACAGCATGGTGAGTTGGCACTCTATGCTCCAGCGGTGTGATCTGTCAGCTGGAGGGTGTGGCTTGATCCCAATTCACCTAGGGCATGTGCTGGGACCTGCTCCATCCTATCCCTGTGGCTTTCAGCCCATGAGTGGCTCCACAGCGCTGCTCTTCCCCTGCTGGCATGTGGGTCTCAGTGAGGTAAGGGCAGAGACCTGTCAGATGCTTTCAGTTGGCCAACCCCCTGCTAATGTGACCACGAAGGATGCAGGCAGGTGGATCAACCACGTCAGAGGGACTGGAAGTAAATACTTCTGGGGTGGGCGTGGAGTGTTCTCAAGCTGGTGATGTCTCCCTTTTGCCCGGATCCTCCTGGGTATTGAACTGAAGTGAGGAGCAGATGTGCCCCTGAATGTGCCACCTTGAAAACATTACTGTGCAGGGTGATCTCCTCCAGCACTTTCCCTACTCCCCCCATCTCCCTCTGCCTTTGAGAAAGGGTACGGCCACTGTGGGAGCTTTCCTGCCTGCCAGTCACTCAGGCCTGAAGCCAAAGCAGAGCCACGTGCTAGGATCCCGTGCTCAGCAGGCACTCTGGGGAGAGGGAGATGATTGCTGGCTTGAGGGGTTCCCCCGCACTCCACCCCAGGGAAGGGCCCAGCACATCCCCAGAGAGCCCAGCTGGAGATGCTCAGGCCCGGTGCCCATGGCAGCTTTGCTAGTGTGTGGCTCACCCCTCTGGCTCCTTTGCAGCCTGTTGCCCAGGGCAAAGTGGATTCACTCCACCTCAGGAGGAAGGATGGAAAGTTTTCAGGCTGCTCCAGCTGCCCTGACAGCCCCAGGATGAGGCAGTTGCTTGGTGTGTCCTGAGAGCGACTCCAGGCAGGGCTGAAGTGAAGCACTCTGCAGCCAGCAGCAGAGAGTTAAACTGCAGGGGGGCAACCCAGTGATTTTCAGGGTGGCCTGTTCAGGGGCACTTCTGATCCTAGCTCACAAAAATGATAAACTTAATTGAAAAGAAATTGCAGAAAGGCCAGGCAACAGGTCCTGGTAACTATGGCAACAGCATAGAGTCATTAGCCCCTGAGGCAGCACTAATGTTAGAGAGGAAGGATGGTCCAGTGGTTAGAGCCCTTGTCTGTGAGTTGAGTGACCTGGGATCAGCTCCGTGCTGTCACAGGCAGCCGGTGCGCCTGTGGGCTAATTGCCTAGCTGTACGATGGAGACAATGGCCCGGGCTTCACTTCACAGGGATGTGGGAGAACGAATCCTTGGCAGTAGGGAGGGCAGGTACTATGCGAATGGGGGCTGGGTAGGTAAGCAGCTAATTTATGCTGGCTGGCCCAGGATCAGAGGAGCATGAAGGAGGTTTGGTGCAGCATGGCCTGTCTAGGGGATCTGGGCAGCTTTATTTCCTTCTCCAGTCAGGATTTGTTTTTGAAACTCACCAGTTAAAAGTTGACCAAGAAGCAAAAATACCCAGCATTACCAGGTAAGGGCCATGTTTAGAATACCACAGCAGAAAGGTAGCCTGCAGACGAGGTGTTGCCTCTTTCAGCTGGTTCTGTTTCACTCCGTGCTCATGGCCAGCTGGGACATGCGCATGTAGGACGTTCTGAGCAAGACAGTGAACATGCCATTGCAAAACCATATGAGCGGCCAGCCTGGCAGCTGGGACTGAGTCATTATTTGCATTCCAGTAGCACTTAGACTAGACCTCAATCAGGGTGAGGGCTCCATTGTGCAAGGCACTGCAGACATGTGGGGAGGAATCTTGGCCCCATCAAAGCTCTCCCTGGGGCCAGGATGTCACTCCTGGCCAGAGACAAGCGCTGCCTTGCAGTATTTGCAATTTAATGAGAAGGGAGGAGGGAAAACAGGGCACAGAGAGGTTATATGGCTTACCCAAGGACACACAGCAAGTCAGTGGCAGAGCCAGGATTAGCCAGCCCCAAGTCTCTTGAGTCCCTTCTGCCCCTGCCTGCCCTATTCACTGAACAATGACTGAGCCTGCTTCCCAGAGGTGGAGATTGGTTTTCCAAGCACATAGGCTGCAGGCATTTCTATATATCTACACACACATATATCACCATGGGGGTACACACAATCACCTGTCAAACTTCTACTCACCTGGAGGCAGCATTATAGGTGCGTGCCACGTGTCCCTGAGATGCAGGCTCTCTCCTTGGAGGCTGGGTGCAGCCCATGGGGCACTGGAGAGGGCCAGGAATTGTTCTGAGGAGTGAGCAAAATATCAGTGGCTTTCTGGTTATGGCCAGTTCTCCTGAGAAAGGCAGGACAGGAGGATTAGGCATGTTTCATGCGCTGTGCAAGGCTGATTTTTACACACACAGACACGAGGATGTGCAGACACACATACATCCTGCAGTATACATCCCTAGACAGCCGTACCCACACAGATCAGTGTGAATAAGGAGGTACCCACGTGCCCAGGTACATATAGCCACATGCACACATGGCCATGCACTCACACACATCACACGTGTGCTAAAGCTCCCTATGTAAATACACCCCAGTCCACGCCCGCAAGCGGAAAGTGTGTAACAGTGAGGCCGGGGCCAGCCCCGCGCCCCACCCCGGCCGCGCCTCATTGGCCGGCCCCCGGGGCTGCCCCAGCCCCCGCTCGGCCCCCGACTCCGTCACGCTGCTGGCTGCTCCGTGTCATTTCCTCCTCCTGCCGCTGGAGCCCGGGCTGGCCGAGGGATGTGGCGCTAGCGGCCATGGAGCCGCCGGAGGAGCGCACCGAGAGCCGGCTGGTCTCCTTCCAGTACGTGCACGTGCAGCTGCAGGGGGGCGCGCCCTGGGGCTTCACCCTCAAGGGGGGGCTGGAGCACGGGGAGCCCCTCATCGTCTCCAAGGTAAGAGGCAGCCGGGCGCGGCCGGCAGGGGGCGCTCTGAGCCCGAGAGGCGCCGGGGCGGCCTTGTCCCGCTGCAGGGAGCCGGGGCCGGCGGCGGGCCGCGCCTGCTGGAAACTTTTGTCTGAGAGGCGGAAAAGCGGCTCTGCAGCAAACCTGGGGCTGGGAGCTGGCTGCGCCGGGAGCCGCGGTCCCTGCCCCGCTTTGTTCGCCGGGGCGCCCTGGCCGCACCGGGAGCGCGGGCTGTAGCGGGGCCGGGCTCCAGGCGGGAGGGCGCAGGGAGCTTGGCCGGGGCTGGGGATATGAACACGCGGGGTCGCCCTGCAGAGCTGGGCGCCGGGAGGAGGCTCGGGACGGGAGTGGCCCCGGGACAATCAGGCAGGCCGGGGAAGGAGGGAAGCGGCCCCGGGCCGCGCGGCGCGGCGCTGGAGGCGGGTCTGCAGGTAGCTGGGGGGGCTAGTGGCTGCTCCGCACTTAATGCAGCGTTGGTGGCGCGGGGAGCAGGCCAGTCCGAGCGCCCAGGGAGGCGCTGTACGGCAGGCAGGAGCCCCCGGCGCTGGGGTGGGCCAGGCGGACCCTCTGCCCTCCCCACGCCGGGTCTGTGCTCTGGGGGAGCGGGGAAGAGACTCATCACCCACCCTTCCGAAGCCGTGCCCGGCCTCCCATCCCCCTAGGCTGGCTGTGGCAGCCCCGAGCCAGGATGCGGGCGAGCTGAGAGTGGAGGGGCGGCCGCATAGGAGAGCTGTGCCAGGGGCTGTGCAGAGCAGGGTGGGCTGGGCTGGCCGGAGGACTAGGGACACTGGGGTTGGGGGAAGGCTTCCTGGGGTTGAGTGGCACCGGGCTGCGCTTCACTCCCTGTTAACGGGGCAAAAAAATTCAACCCCCAAAGTGTTCTCTCCTTGCGGAGCCTCTGGGGGAAGAAGGGAGCAGGAGCTGGGGTGGGTGCCCTGAAGATCCAGGTCTAAGCTCCTGTCAAGGCCAGAATGTGGGTGAGCGACAGATTTTAAAACAAGCTTCGCTGGGAACAGTGTGTGTCTGGCACGGGAGGAGGAAGAGCTAAGAGAGACTAATCCCTCCTCTCCGTCCTGTGCGAGCCATTGCGAGGCATGGAAGTGGTTGCCAGTAGCTGTCTCACATGCAGTCTGCTGTCTAGCTCCCTGGGGCTTAGACAGTTTACCAGAGGCAAGGGTGAAGAGCACAGGAGTGGATGCAGAAGGCCGCGGTGGGGTGGATGGGACTGCTCCCCGCCACCCATGCCTAGGAATGAGGAACTCATCTCTGCTTGTTGCGTCGGGGCTTTGTCCGTTGATGAGTCCCTCTGGCTAGTCAGTGTTTGAAGCTGAGCTTCTTTAGCTGCTGAAGTGGAGAAGGGACTTTTTCTCTTTTCCTCCTCTAGATCTTAGCTGCTTGGAGGGAATAGGGGTCTCTTGTTACTCACCCCCCTCACCCTACTCACCATTATTGTGGGTCCTCCTCTCCATGTGCCTAACTTCTGATTCTGAAAAAGATGTGGGGGTGGGGTGGATAATCAGCTAAATGTGAGTTCCCAGTGTGATGTTGTGGCTAAAGGACCTGTTGTGATCCTTGGATGCATAAACAGGGGAATCTCAATTAGGAACAGAGAGGTTATTGCACCCCTGTATTTGGCAGTGGTGCACCCCCTTCTGGTGCCTGCAATTCCAGTTAAAATAGAGAGGGATCAGAGATTAGAAAAGGATTAGAAAACCTGCCTTGTAGAGAAGAGATGCAAGGCGCTTGATCAAGGTAGCTTAACAAAGAAGGTTAAGGGGGGAGCTGATCACAGTCTAAGGCCACGTCCACACTACAGAGTAAAATCGAAATTAATAAAATCGATTTTATAAAACAGATTTTATAAAATCGATTTTACGCGTCCACACGAGGGCACATTACTTCGGTGGTGTGCGTCCATGGTCCCAGGCTACCATCGATTTCCGGAGCGGTGCACTCTGGGTAGCTCAGTAAAAGAATGGGACCAATAACTTCGATTTCCGTCCACACTAACCCTAAATCGATTTAGTAATATCGATTTTAGGGTTACTCCTTTCGTTTAGCTGGAGTACAGAAATCGATTTTAAGACCCCTTAAAATCGATTTTAAGTGCCTTGTAGTGTGGACGGGTACAGCGTTAAATCAATTTAACGCTGTTTAAATCGATTTAACGCTGTAGTGTGGACCTGGCCTAAAGGTACTTACATGGGGCATGACTATTTAATAAGGGGCTTTTCAGTCTCGCAGAGGAAAGTCTAACACAGGGGTCAGCAACCTTTCAGAAGTGCTGTGCTGAGTCTTCATTTATTCTCTCCTTTAAGGTTTCGTGTGCCAGTAATACATTTTAATGTTTTTAGAAGGTCTCTTTCTATAAATCTATAATATATAACTACTGTTGTATATAAAGTAAATAAGGTTTTTAAAATGTTTAAGAAGCTTCATTTAAAATAAAATTAAAATGCAGAGCCCCCCGGACCGGTGGCCAGGACCCGGACAGTGTGAGTGCCACTGAAAATCAGCTCGCGTGCTGCCTTTGGCATGTGTTCCATAGGTTGCCTAGCTCTGGTCTAACATGATTGTAAGTTGTTATAGTCTGTAAGTTGAGCCTAGAGAAATCCAGACTGGAAATAAGGTGTAATTTTGTAACGAGGAAAGTGATTGTTCCACTGGTTAATGTACCAAGTGTTGTGGTGGATTCTCCATCCCCGACAAGTTTTAAATTAAGACTAGGTGTGTTCCTAAGAGATTTGCTCTAGGGATTATGACAAGGAATTCTCTGGCTTGTCTTACACACAGACTTGATGATCACAGTGGTCCCTTCAGGCCTTCGAATGGATAAACTCCATTATGCCTTACCCAACCAGCTGCCTCAGGGTAACATTGATCATCCCAGGTGGCTGTGAACAGCAGCAGTGAAACTGACAAACATCTTGTTAACATCACTGCAAATGTGGCAAAGCCATGAGGTGCTGCAGAAGCAATGGGGCTGTTTGCAGACTCAGGAAGATAGCACTGCATCCGGTTCTGCTCAGCTCTGCTCATATGTGAAATGGGACTTTGGCTATCAGGCCTGCAGCTTTATTTATTTATTTTTTTAAAGGAAAGTTTAGATTTAGGAATCTGGTCCCGTGGTTCCTCAACATTAGTTCCTTGCAGATTGTAATGAGAAGCTGCCTCTGATCAGAGTGGAAACTTACGTAAAGGGTGCTGAAAGGGAGGTTAAATAAACCCCGAATGCTGCTCCTGGAGCGATGGGCACATGACTATGTTAATTCCGCATTCAGGGCTGGGCTAGCTTTTCCCCCTTGCAGTGGAAATAGCCAAACCTACCAATAACCGTTCCAGCTGGCTGACACTTGAGCTTTCTTTATTACTATTTAAAAATGCATAAGGCTATAGTGCAGGTCAGGCTGTTTAAGTGCAGCGCCCCGGGGATGCGAAAGAGAGCAGGGTGAATAGGTCCACCCGGTGGCCGCGCTGTTTAGAATGCATGTGTCAGGGGTCTCTAGGCTGCTGGATCTGAGGAAGATGCGGGCACGCAGGAGGGGGAGTTGAGAACAAAGGGACAGAGGAGGCTACAGGGGTTGATCTGGGAGTTGGGGTGGAAAATGCCCCAGTGTGAATGTCGAGCTCCCTAAGTGCCTCCTAAGCTGGGTTGGCAGTGACAGGAAGCTGAACGTGGACAAGCATCTGAAAAGTGAAATCCCCAAGGAGGTTAGGTGACTGGTCTGGGCTAGAGGGTGTGACGGGGGAATGGCACAAAGCTGAAAAAAGGGAACAGTTTCGCTGGGTCTCAGGAAAACATTGTTACCCGAGAGATCTGTTAGACAGTGGTCTGGCCTCTCCCCAGGGGTTACCCCTTCCTCTTGCCCCAGGTTAAGGCTAACAGTGTGGTCCTCCTGGCCTGTGTGTGGGGTAGAGAAGGAGCTTGCCCCTGCTTTCGGCTGCCTAAGGTGGTGGTGCCAGGGGGCAGTCTGGCAGGATTTTGGCACACACTGAAATGCCTGGGACCCGTGAGCAGGGCTGGGATTGGGGAGGAGGCCACAGTGGTTCTGAATATCAAACAATTCTGGTTCACGGTGGGCTGCGCTGAGCCGTGTCCTCGCTGCTCTTACCCTCATCCTTGTGGGAGCCGTCCTAATGAAACAGGACAATGTCCAGCCAGCCACATTGTCTGCGTGCCTCGCAGCTCTGGGGAGGGGCAAGAGCTTCCATCGTGCACTTAGTCAGGGAAGCATCCTCTCAGATGGGGAAATGTCCGCTCGTGCTGCCTCTGGGAGCTGAAGTGGGGCAAGAAACATCCCTGCTGACTGTGTTGCGGCTCCTCCATGCCAGCTGCTGGCTATGTTAACAGTCCATTACCTGCAGGCCATGTTAAACTCCTCTGGGTGGTACAGCATTCCTGCAGGCATGGATGGGCCCCAGGCTCCAGGCAACTGCTGCCTGTTCTCCAGCAGCCTTGGCCCTTGCTTCTCGCTGGCCGTGTTTGCTGCCCTGGGTGTGACAGCAGCTGTCCTTGCCAGCGGCCTTGCAAAGGGGACTTTCTCAGGTGGGGTCCCCCACAGCTAACAACTGGATTGAGTGCGTTCAGCTCTGACTGGAAGTGCACTGTAAAATTAATGTAGTGTGGGGCCCAGGGTGAGCTCTGCGGGCTTGGGGTTCTGCTGGGTTTTCATCCTGTGGGCCAGTTCCCCAGACCTGCACTTCCAGTGTTTGACCACTGAGAAGATCCGAGCTCTGAGCCCCAATCCATGGAGCACAGGATCATGGGCCCTTTCTTCAGAGCCTCACTGGTGACGAAGTGGCTTGCCCTATAGTTCTCGCATGTCTGTATTGCAGACCCAAGGGTTGCTAGCCAGTTCCCTGGCAGGTACAGGCAGCATGGGGCTTGAATTGCTAAGGGGCTCATTGTCCTGTGAGGCTCCCAGAACTTGAAGGGGTCCTGTGGACAGGACTGGGAGAAAATCACATGGGTGCCTGCAGGTCTTGGGGAGCCATGGGCTTGTTGTAGGACTCCGGGTTTCTTAGGGTCCTTCCAAAGCCAGACCGTTCTTCTCCCCCTGGGACCTATGGGGTCTGAAATTTTTGCAGGAGCCCAGCTCCTGCCCTCCCCATGGCTGTGCTGAGCAGCGGGGCATTGCCCTCTCTTTGAGCTCCCAAGGCAGGGGGCAGTGGGAACACAAGAGTGACTGGCAGTAGTGAGGGCCAGGGCAGCTCCTCAGAGCCCCTGCAGATGTTGGTAGTGCTGTAGTGGGAGGAGGCTGCTCATGTTCGCATGGGGGTGATCCAGGGCTCCTGTGCCAGTATGCTGCTGCTGCACCCCTCCACCCCTGCTCCTGGTGTGACAGAGATTGCTGTCCCCGCCCCCCACCAGCTCTGTGGCCCTCTCCCCTGGCAGTGTGGCTGTGGTCTGTAACCCAGCTGCGGGCTCCCTAGCTGTGCGAGGTTAACCAGAGCCAGTGTGATATCCCCCTACGCTGGCTGGGTGAGCGATCAGCATTGACTGCCAGAGGAGCCTCTCCCAGCTGCCTCTGGCTCCAGTTACACTTTCCCTCCGTCTTGCTGGTAATGAGAGCCAGAGGCCTCCAGGGAGGAAGGAAGTTTGCAGGCCGAGGTGTGTGTGCGATCTCGGCATGCAGGCAGCTCAGGTCTGAATTCAGTACCCGCCCTGCCACAGGCTTAGCCTGGATGCACTGTGGCGAGTGGGACCCATCTCCTCCCCTGGGAAGCTGTTGCCTCATTCAGAGGAGCTGCTCTGGGCTCAGGTGGGGTGTGTTGCCCTGGGGTCTCCTGACTGCCAGAGCAGGATGCATCCTCCGCGTCTCCCCTGAGCCGTGCTGCGGGATGAACTGACAGTTGTGATGGGCTGGCAGTTGGCCCAGGATCTTGGCCCTGTGGGCACGGGCAGTGCTCTGGGCTGATGTGCTGGCAGCATGTCCTGCACAGATGCTGCTCCCTCTAGGATAGTTGCTGGAGAAGAACCCTGGGCATGTTGGCTGCTTGTGCTGATCATCTCAGCTGGTGATTGCCTCCTTCCCAGCTCACCCCAGTTAGAAGCAGGGCCCTTGAGTCCAGTTCCAGGGGTCTCTTGGCTCCAGCATGCTTACATCTGTCACTGTTTATCTAGGCTGTGTCCTGGCCCTGTGACTCCAAACAGATATATCTCTGCTGGTGCCCCTCAGACCCAACCTGCAGCCCCTGTTATCCCAGCCTTGGGCTTCCCCCCCAGCTCTGCTGGTGCCCCTCAATCCTGACATTCAGCCTCCCAGGCGTTTCCTGTGCACAGGCTGCCGTTCATTTCAAACTGTTTGTCTTTGTGCTGTGGACAAATCTCATTATTATTTGTAACCTGGGAACAGCGCCTGAGCAGGAGATGGAAGGTCAGTGCAGGAAACCTCTGCCCTACCTAGAGCCTGGTTGTTCTTGCTGCGCGTGGCTTAGTGCTAGTGAACAAAGGGCGCTTGTAACAGCACTGTGTATTCGGTGCAGAATTCCCTCCAGGCACCGTGGCTTCCCCCCCACCCCATCAGGCTGTGCAGAGCTGTGGGGTGGCACTGGCCTGGCTCCTGCTCTTTGTGAATACTGGACAGAGGTGATATCTCTTCACACTGCTCTGGAGGAGGAACTCCCCAGCATTCCTAACGCACCCTCTTGCAGGGGGCTACGGGACCCTCTGGTACAGAGAAGGGGCATGTGGCCATAGGTACTTCGGCAACAGCCCTAGGCAGGTTGGGGGATTGGGAAGCAGTGGGAAGTGGTGGGGTCAGGCTGCATTTGTCCAGCAGCAGGGGTACTGTCTATGGTCTGTCACTGCAGTATCTGAGCACCTGGCAGCCACTAGTGAGTCTCCCCAACACTGCTGTGCATGAGCCCTTTGTTCCAGGTGGGAAACTGAGGCACAGAGTGGCGAAGTGACCTCTCAGGAAGTCTGTGTGTGGCTGAGCCAGGGACTGAACTCAGATCCCTTGTGGCCCAGCCCTGAGATGGGCCATTCTCTGACCAGAGATGGTCTCTTCATTCTAAAAGGGGTCGTGCTGGACGGTGCAAACCCCGGGCTCGGGGTCAACACCTTCCATCCCAGTGTCAGGACTGTCTGTCTGTCTTCTGGGCCCTGCTTGCCTAGCATGGGACCTCCATTATTAAATGAGTCCCCTGAGAAGAGCCGAAGGTGGCCTGTGAGTGGCGTATGGCTAGTGTAACCCCAGGTGCTCTGCTCCATCAGTGCAGGCTGTCCTGTCCGTATGAGCCTTGGGCAGCTCTGCTGGGCTGGTGCTGGTCCTCTGTGATGCTGGGGGCTTAGCCCTCTCCCAGGCCTGTCCCTTGCCCAGCGTTCAGCCCTGGTGTAGAGCTGGTGGCCTTCGTCGTGTCTGCGAGGAAGTGCCGCACTGCGGGCTGAAAAGATCTGGTTCCTTTGTGGCTCTCTGCTAGTGTGGGGCCCTCCAGAGCAGCTTAGGGCTTTGGTGGAACTGCTACCTCCTGGCATCTCCCTGGGCAGAGTCGGCTCTCACTCCCTGTGGCGGGGCTGGAGCTTGGCATAGATCCTAGCTGTCTCCACTGTGTTCTGTGCTGCGTGCCCAGCGCTGTCCCACTTCTGCCCAGCCGTGGCTCTTTGCACCCCTGTTGGTGGAGAGTTGGTCCTGGGGGTGCTGGCACACTGGGATCTGTGCTGGGGGGCACTGAGTGGCTGCAATGATGCTGGTCTCATGCCATGTCTGCCTGTGCACTTCCCCTGGTGCTGGGGTCCTGGGGGTGGGGGTGGGGGGAGATGGGGAGGCCAAACTGAAGGCCAGAGCTGTGCTGGTTGGGAGCGATTTCACCTGCTGACAGTGACGAAAGGAGCGGGGTGTGGGAGTCTGGGGGCTGTCAGCCTGTGCCAGGGATGATGGGTAGCCCCATCCAGCGTAGCCAGATGTGCCTGGCAGCTCTGGCTAGGGGTCTCTATTTCCAGTAATGCTATTCTCCACTGTTCTCCAGATGTGCGTGAAGCCAGCAGGAACAGGCCTGGGGCACAGCTGTGCTGAGGAGTGGAGAGAGACTGGATCTGCTCAGGGGGGCTGCGACAAGGTCTCCTGGAGCTAGGTGCTCAGCGCTGTGAGTCATCCCTGAGCTGAAGCCGGAGCCGCTCTCCTTGGGCTGGAGTGTCCCCACTGTGGGGGCGGAGGTGGGGAGCGTACCCATGCCCCGGGAATTCCAGAGCACTGCTCTGCCTGCATCCAGCAGGGTCACGCGCACTGAGGGCAGCAGATGTGATGAGTGTGGGAGGGGGCAGGGCCAGCCTTGTAGGTGTCTGGCACACTCAGCCCTTTCCACTCAAAATCATTGGCAGCTCTGTGGGGAGGCCCAGCGTCAGGGTGAGGGGCCATTGGCAACGCCTGCTCCCCTGACTTCCTGGTGATGCCCTGGCTCTCTGGCCCCTGGGCATGGTGGGTAAGGATGGGGTTGGGAGCTTCCGCTTCACTCGGGCTCTGGGGGCTGGAGCTGGCTGGTGTTTGGCCAGGAGACCTGTTAGGGAGCCCATAGTGGTGCAGAGAGGGGCGCCCCATCCCAGGGCAGTGGTAGGGGGCGCTGTGCTGGACCATGCTTTGAGTGAGCTATGAAGCTGATCCTAGGGGTCGGTATGAAAGATCCTGCGGCTCAAGGGGGAGAGGGTTGAATTCCAGTAGGGGGGCTCGGGTGTGTGCTGTGTCCTCAGACTGCCCCTAGCAACAGCACGTCCGGGATGCTTTTCATGCAGTTGTGCAGCGCTGCTGAGGGGGGAGGAGTTCCGGGTGCATGTTGGGGGGAGGGAGGTTGTGCGCTGGGAACATGTTGCAGAGGGGTGGGGTGTATGTCTGTCTGCATGTTGTCGGGGAGGGCGCCCTGTCAGCGGGCAGGTCTCTGGGCAGAGGTTTTTCTCTAAGGCCCCCTGTCTCTGCCTAGCCGAGCTGGCAGCTGAGTTGGGGCTGATGGTTGTGAGCAGCCCAGAGAAGTGGCAGGCACTGTGGGAGGGGCCCTGGGAAGGGAGGGGGCAGAGAGTGGTTCTTGCCTTGAGCTTGCACAGTGGCACCGAATTGCCCTTGCAGGCTGGGGAGCTGGGTGCTCGGGGCTCGGTGCTGCTGGGTGTTTGTAGTGTGACCCCCACACTGCCTGAGGGGCTTGGCTGGAGGGTTTGGGCCCCTGGGAATTGCAGGATGAGCATGTTAGCCACCTGCTCCCACCACTATGGTCAGCAATGAAACAGTTAATGTGGATACTGAAATGCAGGGCCAGGTCCTGCTGCCAGGGAAGTCAATGGGACTTTGCTATTGACTGCTGGGGGAGCAGGCTCTGCTCTTTAAAGTGGCATTATTAGGCTTCAGTATCAACACATCTGTGAGTCGTTTCAGGGTATTGGCAGGTGTCCCTGCTGTGGTCATGCTTGTGCTGTGTTTGGAAGGGTTTCTCTGCAGCCGTGAGGGCAGGCCTGGGACAGAGGCTGAGGGGTGGGGGACGTCTCTCCCTGGCCTAGGGCGGCCGAGGGAGCAGGCCTGCATTGAGAAGCCTCTTCCCTTCAGTACTGAGGGCATTAGTGGCATAGGCAGAACAAGCCCATTTGTACCGGAATCGGCCCCTGCAGCAGGGGTGCCAGCCCCTGACCCTCACCCAGCGCACACAGCCCTCATGAAACTTGCCAGACAAAGGGGTGGCCCTGTCTGGGGCTGGGCTCTCCAGCCTGCTGGAACAGCCAATGACTCAGTCCCATTAGGTTCCAGCTGCCCTCCCTGCCCATCTGTGCACAAATAACCTTCAGTTCCAGCTGTCGGAATCCTGGTATTTCTCTCTGATGGGTCTGTGCTCTTGGAGGCGAGTGCAGGGCCAGTTGCCTGCCTATTTCCGCTCCACCCTGGTCTCACGTATCCAGGCAGAGTTCCTCTAGGCAGCGTCCACTGGCTCCCTAGACAGCTTTGAGGAGCAGTGGGCACAGTCCAGGGTTCTCTGCCCGCCCACCTCCCAGGATTCCAATAAGGCCTGCCCTGGCTCTCCCAGCAGGTGCCAACCTCTCTGCTGCCCTAGTTAGGAAAACGTTGGGCAAGCACTAGGGCTCCTTTCTTCCCACCTGCCCCTTCCCATTGACTACCTGCCCTCCATGAGCATGGTGCACCTGGCAGGAAGTGGGGATCTCCCCGTATGTGCGCACACATCAACACTCTGCAGGCAGACTAGGAAATAAAGTAGGTCCTACCCAAACGGTGGTCATTGCCTTCCCCTTGCAACTGATCGCTGGGTGACGTTGCTTATCAGAACAGGTGTAACACAGGGACGGTCCTGTGTCTACTATACCTGACTGTGCCTCCCTTTGATCATGAGATCCACATAGCCCCAGTCCAGGTAGGAGTGCAGCACTGCTGAAATGCAGCCACCTCTGGGGTGGAGGGCAGCAGCCAGCCAGGCACAGCAGCCGGGAGAGGGGAAAGTACTGCCTGGTAGATAACCAAGGGATTTTAGGTCATTGTCTCCCAAGGGGCTAGCAGCCCTACCTAGGGGAATGTCTGTTGGCTCCCACCCCCTGTCTGTGACCCTCTGTCCCTAGGGCTCTGGCTGGCCACATGTGACACCTGCTCCTCTATTGCTGTAGCCCTTGGGTGGGGGCCTTTGGCGCAGCAACCTTGGGGAGTTGTAAAGCGAGCACTCCCCCTCCTCCCACCCCACATGTGTGAGAGCAGAGGCCTTTGCTCTGCCTGCCGGGCCCCATCCTGGCACTCGGGCTGGCTATGTTCCCAACAGGGGAGCTGCCAAATGCTCTTGCTGCTCTTGAGTGGGCTCTGTCCCCCTGCTGCTGGGCACAGCTGGCTTCAGGGGCAGCGGCAGGGCCAGTAAAGCAGCGTGGCTGGAGGGGAGAACATGGGCTCTGTATGCTGGATGCCTCCACCTAGTAACTTGCTGCTTCCTCAGCTGTGCAGAGAAATGTGAGTGTGGCTTAGCCCCCTGGAAAGGGCTGGCTGCCTTAGACCCCTCGCCCCCTGGAAAGCTGGGTACGCTGGTGAGCCAAACTGCAGTGCTAGGCAAACTGGGTGAAACAATAGCAAAGAGCAGAATGATCAGACGCAGAGATGAACACAGTTTGTTGGGGAAGAGTCAGCCTGGTGTTTGTAAAGGGAAATTATACCTCACCAATCTGCTAGAATTCTTTGAGGGGGTCAATACACATGTGGACAAGGGAGATCCAGTGGATATAGTGTATTTGGACTTCCAGGAAGCCTTTGACAAGGTCCCTCATAAAAGGCTCTTACACAAAGTAAGCTGTCATGGGATAAGAGGGAAGGTTCCCTTGTGGATCAGTAACTGGTTAAAAGACAAGAAAGAAAGGGTAGGAATAAATTCAATTTTCAGAATGGAAGGAGGTAAATAGTGGTGTGTCCCCTGGCTCTGTACTGGGACCAGTCCTATTCAACATATTCATATATTACCTGGACAAAGGGGTAAGTAGTTAGGTGACAAAGTTTACAGACAATACAAAATTACTCAAGTTAGTTAAGTCCAAAGCAGACTGAAGAGCTACAAAGGGGTCTCACAAAACAGGATGACTGGGCTGCAGAATGGCAGATGAAATTCAGTGTTGATAAATGCAAAGTAATGCACATTGGAAAACATAATCCCAACTAAAACATACAAAATTATGGGGTCTGTATTAGCTATTACCGCTCGAGAGAGTTCTTGGCATCATTGTGGATAGTTCTCTGAAAACATCCATTCAACAGGCAATGACAGTTGAAAAAGCGAACAGAAGGTTGGGAATCATTAGGAAAGGGATAGATAATGAGACAGAAAATATCATATTGCCTCTATATCAATCCATGATACGCCCACATCTTGAATATCGTGTGCAGATCTGGTCCCCCCCATGTCAAAAAAGATGTATTGGAATTGGAAAAGATTCAGAAAAGGGACAATTAAAATGATCAGGGACATGGAACAGTTTCTGTATGAGAAGAGATTAGAAAGACTGGGATTGTTTGGCTTGGAAAAGAGATGACTAAGGGGGGATATGATAGAGGTCTATAAAACATGGCTGATGTGGGGAAAGTGAATAAGGAAGTGTTATTTACCCCCTCTCATAACACAAGAACTAGGGGTCACTCAATGAAATTAATAGGCAACAGGTTTAAAACAAACAAAAGAAATTACTTCACACAATGCACAGTTAATGTGTGGAGCTCCTTTCCAGGAGATGTTGTGAAGGCAAAAACTATAACTGGGTTCCAAAAAGACTTAGAGAAGTTCCTGGAGAATAGATCCATCAATGGCTATTGGCTAATATGGTGAGGGATGCAACCCCATGCTCTGGATGTCCCTAAACCTCTGACTGCCAGATGCTGGGAGTGGGCAACAGGGAATGGATCATTTGATAAATTGCCCTGTTCTGTTCACTGCCTCTGAAGCACCTGGCAGTGGCCACTGTTGGAAAACAGGACATTGGGATGGATGGACCATTGGTGTGACCCAGTTGTCCATTGTTATGTCCTGCCATCTCCCCATGTATTGAGGATTCAGCCTTTACCTTTGTAGAAACCCGCATCGCAGCCCCCCACCCACCCAATCCCCACCCGGCAGTCCTACTGCTGGGAGCTCTGCGGCTCCTGCCGCCTTGCGTCTCTGCTTCAGCAGAGGGCGTGTGGCTCAGTGCTAGAACTGGTGGGTCCGGAAGAGCTGGGTTCTGTTCCTGTTTCTGACTGGCTGTGGAAGCTCAGGCAAATTGCATTCCCAATCTGGGCCTCAGTTTCCCCATCTGTACAGTGTGGGGGGATGATACCCAGCTGCCTGGTGGGGGAAGGGCTCTGAGGGCTAATCTGAATGAGTGACAGGAAGCACTGAGGAGGGACAGAATTGACTGACTCTAGTCCCACAGAGATCTCAGCTGCATGTCTCCCCTCCCAACTCTGCTGGATTGTGTATGGCATTTGGGGCTGTGCTTTGCAGGAGAGGGGCTCTCTGGAATGAAGCCAGCCCGACCTTACAGCACTGCAGGCCACTAGCTTGCTCTCTGTTCAGGGTCCCAGGGGTGGGACTGGCTCTGGAGTTGGGTCTCGCTTTCCCTAGGGACTTGCTCAGGGGCTCCAACACAAACGAGCTGGGCTGCTGATGGCATGGCTAGTTGTCAGGGGCCGGGAGGGGCGCTGGCTGGGGTACACCCTGGGCAGTGTGTGGGTTCTGTGCGGGGTATTGTCGGGTGACTTGGCTCCCAACCTCTTGAGATCTGTGTGCCGAAGCTCTCCCTCTACCACGGGATCATGTCTTCTGGGAGAGCGTGAGCTCCTATAGCCCCTCTGTCAGGCTCTGCAGCCAGCACCCGAGGGTTCGAAGTGCAGAGGTCTTGCTAGACGGCCCTAGCTGTGCTCTTGGTGTGGCTGACTGGAGACAGTGGCCCCACAAAGAATGCTGATCGGTTCAGCCACACTATCCTGTGGGGTGAAGTGGGATCCGTGAGGAGCTGCGTTCTGCTCGTCTGGGTTAGCGGATAGGGCTGAGATCCTCACTCACTCAGAGGACATGGCAGACTCTGAGTGAGCTTGTGGACGTGGAGGGCGGGAGTGCCCCCCAGGCATGGCTGAAGCCTGTCAGGGCCTGGAAGTGGGGCGGAGGCTGGCCCAGAGCCGGAGATGCTGGGAAGTTGCTCTTTCCCGGAATTGCAAGTAAACTGGGATCCGCTGTGCTGAAATGAGCAGGCTGCAGTGCCTCGGGCAGGGTGACCAGTGAGTTTGGGGAACAAGCCAGCCAGAGCCACCTGGGGAGCTGGTGAAATGCCAGGGGCTGTGGGAGTCTCTGGCCACTGGGATCCAGGGCCAGATTGGGCCCGCTTGGAGGATTCTGCTCCACTCCCCTTACTTGGCTTCTGGCTTATAGCCCCCTGCGCCCTCTGCTCAGGTCAGGGAGAAGCTGGGGGCAGGGCTGGCGCTGCTGTCTGGACTGGAAAGAGCAGCTCTGAGCTGAGTGGGCAGGGAGTGAGGACTCGGGTCTGACTTGAGATGCACTCTTAGCCCAGCTCTGGGCTGGTCAGAAGAAATCCTTAGATGGGCATTTCTGAAACGATCTGTCGGGGCCTGTGAATGCAGGGACTGTACCTGGGCTCTTGGTAAAGGGGATGTGGCATGCGCAGATAGCAGTGACCTGCCTGCACAGTCACTCAAGCCAGAGGGGGTCCTCCGTACTGAAGGATTTCTGGCTACTGTAATTCTCTGCTCAGTACAGAGACTCACTTTGTCCATCACTGAAATGCAACCACCTCTGGGCTGGAAGGCGCCAGCTGTTTAATAGCCCCCAGCAATGCTGCACAGCAGTTTGACAGGAAGTGAATGATCCAGGGGGACTCGACCTACCCAAGTTGGAGTCTGGTCAAGACAACAGAGCTTTGGAGGTGCAAAGCGCCTGTGGCTGTTTCTTAAAAGTCTATGTGCGCTCAGGGACTCCCTGCTGTGCTGTCCAGTAAGGCAGTGCGTCTGGCTCAGCACCCTTGTGTCTCGAAGTGAAGAGCACTCCCTGCTGCATTTCTGGCCCTTGCCAGGCTGGCTGTGAAGCGACCGGGGATCCTCACTCCCCTGGAAAGTGAGCCCTTTTTGCTGACGTTCCCCGCTGCCCAAATCCAGCTGTGGCTGAGAGTCTGGGGTTGGCTGGCGGAGGGGGCGGGAGGGAGCATGTAGAGCTGCAGGAGATCAGCTCTTAAACCCACCCTAATTAAGACAAAGCCACTTTCTCCTCCCAGTTCCCAGCTGGGAAGATTGCTAGGCCTGGCTGTAATTGAATTACACGGTTCCCAGGTCACCAGAGAAAACCCTGGTGATGACGTCAGCGCAGTGTTTAGACTTGCCTTGTTCACTGTGTCCCACTACGACTGCCACTGGCTGTGCTTGGCCAGAGCCAGGCCTGCGCCAGTCACTCTCCCAGCCACCTCCCTTTGTCCCGAGGCCTTGGGGTAGGGGATTCTGGCCTGAGGGCTATAACCGCAGAGATCTGGGGCCTGTTGGGGACCCAGTGTGCCCCATGGCTGAGCCATTCTGTCCCCAGAGCCTGTTGGGTGGCCTCGTCAGTTCTGCTCTAGCAGGAGGGGCGTGGCCTGGTTGTGTGTTTGCCAGTGGCATATGACAGATGGGGGAGGAGGGAGTGCAGGGGAGCCTCTACTGACCTGTGCCAGGTGGCCTGAGCTGTGTTTGCCGAGAACGAGCCCTGCACAATGGAGGGGGATGTGAGACGATGACTGAGCTGTGTGGGGCGTGCGCAGGGCTGTGGCATAGGTTGCAGGGTCCCAGGTCCTGGCATGGCTCAGTTCGGAGTGGGACATGGACTGTGCGGTGCAGCGGGGACACCAGGCAGAGGCATGATGGGTGCTGGCTGCCAGGCTGGGGGAGGTGTATGAGCCGGCACCAACATGACCACCTGGGGGCAGCACAGGTAGCCTAGCTGGGGGTGGTGGATGGGCTGGGATGGTCTGACTTCAGGGACACGAGCTTGTGGTACCTAGGGTGAGGCTGGTCTGCAGGGCTGGGCCACAGCAGGAGGGCCAGTTCCCCCAGCAATGGGAGAGCTGAGTGGAGCTGATCTCTGGGGTCAGACGAATGTTGGTGGGGCTCCAACACCTGTGAGCACAGCAGGTGTGGGGGATGGGCTGCCTCAGTCCTGCCTGTTTCGAGGGGGTCCAGTGACCCCTGGCCAGTCCCTGACCCCCACCAGCATCCAGAGAGACAAGACTGGCATGTGAGCGGCACCTTGGCGGAGATGGCTGGCTCCCTGCATGCAGCAAACAAACCGCAGAGCAGCCCCCCTTTGCCGCTCCGTCTTCACTCAAGTGCTCAGGGCCGAGTCAGGGGGCCTTGCCCGTGGGCATTGGGAGCTGCCCTTGGAGTGGTTCTAGGTGACCAGCCATCTGCAGGTCCCAGGCGCCCCTTGGCTCTGCCCCCCTGCAGTCACAGTGTGTGGTGGGGGGAGGGCTAAGGTGACCAGATATCCTGATTTTATAGGGATAGTCCCGATTTTTGGGTCTTTTTCTTATATAGGCTCCTATTACCCCCTACCCTCATCCCAATTTTTCACACTTGCTGTCTGGTCACCCTAGGGATGGCACTCGCCAGCAGCCGGGGCCCCAAGAAGCTGGGTAGCTTTGGCAGCTGCTCTTTGAGCCTCCTTGGCTG
Organism: Gopherus flavomarginatus; assembly: GCF_025201925.1. NCBI lineage: Eukaryota > Metazoa > Chordata > Testudines > Testudinidae > Gopherus > Gopherus flavomarginatus. Next base: position 54,814,911 of record NC_066624.1, read on the forward strand.
CCCTGTGTGAAGCACCATTTACAAGCCCACGTGAGATCTGCCAGTGCTTGTGCTGCCGCACATGCCTGTGCTCCATCCCTGGGGGACTGTCTCCAGTCGCCATGGGCCCTTAGGTGTTGGCCCTGCACCCTACTGTGCCCAGGAGACCTGCTGCCTGCCAGGCTCTGTTGGGGAGGGGCCTGGTAGCACTGAGGTCTGGTAGCACTGTGCAAACAGGCTGCTAACAGGGAGTTTCACAATGGTGTTCTCCAGCTGAAGGAGGAGCAAATACAGCATCTGTGGGGTAAGTGACTATCTGTAGTGTGTGTGTGTTTGTGTTTGGGGGTTACTTGCTGTGTGCTGTGCTTGTGTTTGTCAGTCTGTTTGTTCATTTGTTTGTTTGGTTGTTTGAAGGACCATGTGCTGTGGCTGGCAGTTGGAGGCCGTGAGCTTCAAAGGAAGGTTTGAAAGCTCGAAGCCTCTGGTAATTGGCTGAGCCTTAATCAGTGGGCGGGCATTCACTCAGGCCAGGGCTTTATAAAGCCGGCACAAGCGACCAGGGAGCTTGTGACCAGGGGCTGCTAACGGAGTTTCGCAGGGAGTTTGGCAGGGGAGTGGGAAGGGAGCGGGGGTCGCTTGTCGGTCCTACCTTTTCTCCTGTAGTCCCCTTAAAACCTATATTCCAAACCATATTCCAAAACCCCTTTCTTTAAACCCACCCTTTCATTAACTAGGAGACAATGCAGGGAGAAGCCCAGCAGCAGAGTGGGGGCTATCCAGTTTATTGCGCTGAGTGTAGCATGTATGATTACCTGCCTTGTGGGCGGGTGGCGTATGTGTGCAGTCAGTGCAAGGAGCTCCTGGCCCTCAGAGACCACGTACGGACTTTGGAGGCCAGGGTGGCGGAACTGGAGGAGCTAAGACAGGCAGAGAGGTATGTTGATGAGGCTTTCCGGGATACTGTAGAATTGTCCCAGCTCCATTCAGACAGTCTGTGTGCTGTTGAGGAGGATGAAAGGTCCAGGGAAGCAGAGCAGTCAACGGGAGCAGAGGGAAACCTTCCCGTAGTTGGGACCCTCCTTCCAGATGGTGTTGGGGTTGCCTCTTGCACTGAGGTTACCTCTCCGGGGGAGGGAACTCCAGTTTCTAGGAAAAGGCAGGTGTTAATAATGGGAGATTCGATCATTAGAAATGTAGATAGCTGGGTTTGTGATGACCGGGAGAACTGTGTGGTGACTTGCCTGCCTGGTGCGAAGTTGGAGATCTCTTGAGGCATCTAGACAGACTTATTTGTAGTGCTGGGGAGGAGCCGGTGGTCGTGGTACATGTAGTTACCAATGACATAGGGAAGGGTAGGAGAGATGTCCTGGAAGCCAAATTTAAGCTGCTAGGGAAGAGACTGAAATCCAGGACCTCTATGGTGGCATTCTCAGAAATGCTCCCGGTTCCACGCGCACGGCCAGGTAGGCAGGCAGAGCTTCAAAGTCTCCATGCATGGATGAGACGATGGTGTAGAGAGGAGGGGTTTACATTCATTAGGAACTGGGGAAACTTTTGGGATGGGAGGAACCTGTACAGGAGAGATGGGCTCCACCTAAACCAAAGTGGAACCAGACTGCTGGCACTAAACATTAAAAAGGTTGTAGAGCAGTTTTTAAACTAGGAGATGGGGGAAAGCCGATTGCTGCAGAGGAACATGTGGATCAGAAACAGACTTCTCTTAGGGGTGAGTCTGATGATAGAGAATCTCCAGGTTATAGTCAGGAACAAAGGACAGAAGAGGATAATGTAAGGGTCGGATTAGATGATAAACAGTCACATAAAAAAGAATCTGGCACATCAGAAAAGGGCAGACAAATAAACAAGGACAAGTTTTTAAAGTGCTTGTACACAAATGCTAGAAGTCTAAATAATATGGGTGAACTAGAGTGCCTTGTGATAAAGGAAGATATTGATATAACAGGCATCACAGAAACCTGGTGGACTGAGAGCAGTCAATGGGACACAATCATTCCGGGGTACAAAATATATCGGAAGGACAGAACAGGTCATGCAGGGGGAGGAGTGGCACTATATCGATACTTTAAATGACTGCTTCATGGAGCAGCTGGTATGGGAACACACAAGGGGAGAGACAACTCTAGATTTAAAAAGGGAAATAAAAACAACCCAGGAAACTACAGACCAGTTAGTTTAACTTCTGTGCCAGGGAAGATAATGGAGCAGGTAATCAAAGAAATCATCTGCAAACACTTGGAAGGTGGTAAGGTGATAGGGAATAGCCAGCATGGATTTGTAAAGAACAAATCGTGTCAAACTAATCTCATAGCGTTCTTTGATAGGATAACGAGCCTTGTGGATAAGGGAGAAGCGGTGGATGTGATATACCTAGACTTTAGTAAGGCATTTGATACAGTCTCGCATGATATTCTTATAGATAAACTAGGAAAGTACAATTTAGATGGGGCTACTGTAAGGTGGGTGCATAACTGGCTGGATAACCGTACTCAGAGAGTAGTTGTTAATGGCTCCCAATCCTGCTGGAAAGGTATAACAAGTGGGGTTCCGCAGGGGTCTGTTTTGGGACCGGTTCTGTTCAATATCTTCATCAACGATTTAGATGTTGGCATAGAAAGTACGCTTATTAAGTTTGCGGATGATACCAAACTGGGAGGGATTGCAACTGCTTTGGAGGACAGGGACAAAATTCAAAATGATCTGGACAAATTGGAGAAATGGTCTGAGGTAAACAGGATGAAGTTCAATAAAGATAAATGCAAAGTGCTCCACTTAGGAAGGAACAATCAGTTTCACACAGAATGGGAAGAGGCTGTCTAGGAAGGAGTATGGCAGAAAGAGATCTAGGGGTCATAGTGGACCACAAGCTTAATATGAGTCAACAGTGTGATACTGTTGCAAAAAAAGCAAACATGATTCTGGGATGCATTAACAGGTGTGTTGTAAACAAGACACGAGAAGTCATTCTTCTGCTTTACTCTGCGCTGGTTAGGCCTCAACTGGAGTATTGTGTCCAGTTCTGGGCACCACATTTCAAGAAAGATGCGGAGAAATTGGAGAGGGTCCAGAGAAGAGCAACAAGAATGATTAAAGGTCTTGAGAACATGACCTATGAAGGAAGGCTGAAGGAATTGGGTTTGTTTAGTTTGGAAAAGAGAAGACTGAGAGGGGACATGATATCAGTTTTCAGGTATCTAAAAGGGTGTCATCAGGAGGAGGGAGAAAACTTGTTCACCTTAGCCTCCAATGATAGAACAAGAAGCAATGGGCTTAAACTGCAGCAAGGGAGATTTAGATTGGACATTAGGAAAAAGTTCCTAACTGTCAGGGTAGTTAAACACTGGAATAGATTGCCTAGGGAAGTTGTGGAATCTCCATCTCTGGAGATATTTAAGAGTAGGTTAGATAAATGTCTATCAGGGATGGTCTAGACAGTATTTGGTCCTGCCATGAGGGCAGGGGACTGGAATCGATGACCTCTCGAGGTCCCTTCCAGCCCTAGAGTCTATGAGTCTATATGTGAAAGAAAATGTAGATTCAAATGAAGTGTAAATCTTAAGCGAATCCACATGTTCCATAGAATCACTATGGATAGAAATTTCATGCTCTAATAAAAATATAACATTAGGGATCTATTATCGACCACCTGACCAGGACAGTAATAGTGATGTTGAAATGCTAAGGGAAATTAGAGATGCTATCAAAATTAAGAACCCAGTAATAGTGGGGGATTTCAATTATCCCCATATTGACTGGGAACATTTCACTTCAGGACAAAATGCAGAGATGAAATTTATCGATACTTTAAATGACTGCTTCATGGAGCAGCTGGTACGGGAACCCACAAGGGGAGAGACAACTCTAGATTTAATCCTGCGTGGAGTGCAGGAGCTGGTCCAAGAGGTAACTATAGCAGGACTACTTGGAAATAGTGACCATAATACAATAACATTCAACATCTCTGTGGGGGGAAGAACACCTCAACAGCCCAACACTGTGGCATTTAATTTCAAAAGGGGGAACTATACAAAAATGAGGGGGTTAGTTAAACAAAAGTTAAAAGGTACAGTGACTAAAGTGAAATCCCTGCAAGTTGCATGGGCCCTTTTTAAAGACACCATAATAGAGGCCCAACTTCAATGTATACCCCAAATTAAGAAACGCAGTAAAAGAACTAAAAAAGAGCCACCGTGGCTTAACAACCATGTAAAAGAAGCAGTGAGAGAGAAAAAGACTTCCTTTAAGAAGTGGAAGTCAAATCCTAGTGAGGCAAATAGAAAGGAGCACAAACACTGCCAGCTTAAGTGCAAAAGTGTAATAAGACAAGCCAAAGAGGAGTTTGAAGAACAGCTAGCCAAAAGCTCAAAGGTAATAAAATGTGTTTTAAGTACATCAGAAGCAGGAAGCCTACTAAACAACCAGTGGGGCCCCTTGACGATTGAAATACAAAAGGAGCGCTTAAAGACGATAAAGTCATTGTGGAGAAACTAAATGGATTCTTTGCTTCAGTCTTCACTGCTGAGGATGTTAGGGAGATTCCCAAACCTGAGCTGGCTTTTGTAGGTGACAAATCTGAGGAACTGTCACAGATTGAAGTGTCACTAGAGGAGGTTTTGGAATTAATTGATAAACTCAACATTAACAAGTCACCGGGACCAGATGGCATTCACCCAAGAGTTCTGAAAGAACTCAAATGTGAAGTTGCGGAACTATTAACTAAGGTTTATAACCTGTCCTTTAAATTGGCTTCGCTACCCAATGACTGGAAGTTAGCTTATGTAATGCCAATATTTAAAAAGGGCTCTAGAGGTGATCCCAGCAATTACAGACTGGTTAGTCTAACATCGGTACTGGGCAAATTAGTCAAAACAATAGTTAAGAATAAAATTGTCAGACACACAGAAAAACATAAACTGTTGAGCAATAGTCAACATGGTTTCTGTAAAGGGAAATTGTGTCTACTAATCTATTAGAGTTCTTTGAAGGGGTCAACAAACATGTGGACAAGGGGGATCCAGTGGACATAGTGTACTTAGATTTCCAGAAAGCCTTTGACAAGGTCCCTCACCAAAGGCTCTTACGTAAATTAAGCTGTCATGGGATAAAAGGGAAGGTCCTTTCATGGACTGAGATCTGGCTAAAAGACAGGGAACAAAGGGTAGGAATTAATGGTAAATTCTCAGAATGGAGAGGGGTAACTAGTGGTGTTCCCCAAGGGTCAGTCCTAGGACCAATCCTATTCAATTTATTCATAAATGATCTGGAGAAAGGGGTAAACAGTGAGGTGGCAAAGTTTGCAGGTGATACTAAACTACTCAAGATAGTTAAGACCAAAGCAGATTGTGAAGAACTTCAAAAAGATCTCACAAAACTAAGTGATTGGGCAACAAAACGGCAAATGATATTTAATGTGGATAAATGTAAAGTAATGCACATTGGAAAAAATAACCCCAACTATACATACAATATGATGGGGGCTAATTTAGCTACAACGAGTCAGGAAAAACATCTTGGAGTCATCGTGGATAGTCTCTGAAGATGTCCACGCAGTGTGCAGAGGTGGTCAAAAAAGGAAACAAGATGTTAGGAATCATTAAAAAGGGGATAGAGAATAAGGGGAGTAGTGGGGGCAAAAGACATATCTGGCTTTAAGATTAAGCTTGATAAGTTTATGGAAGGGATGGTATGATGGGAGAGCCTAATTTTGGCAATTGATCTTTGATTATCGCCAGATAAGTATGCCCAGTGGTTGGTGATGGGATGTTGGATGGGATGGGATCTGAATTACTGCAGAGAATTCTTTCCTGAGTGCTGGCTGGTGAGTCTTGCCCACATGCTGATCGCCATATTTGGGGTTGGGAAGGAATTTTCCTCCAGGGCAGATTGGCAGAGGTCCTGGAGGTTTTTCGCCTTCCCCTGGCAGAGGCCCTGGAGGTTTTTCGCCTTCCCCTGCAGTGTGGGGCATGGGTCACTTGCTGGTGGATTCTCTGCAGCTTGAGGTCTTCAGACCACAATTTGAAGACTTCAATAACTCAGGCATAGGTTAGGGGTTTGTTATAGAAGTGGATGGGTAGGGTTCTGTGGCTTGCTTTGTGCAGGGGGTCGGACTAGATGATCACATTGGTCCCTTCTGACCCTAGAATCTATGAATCTAAGACTGAGAACCCTTATATAAATCCATGGTATGCCCACATCTCAAATACTGTGTACAGATGTGGTCTCCTCATCTCAAAAAAGATATTTTAGCACTAGAAATTGTTCAGAAAAGGGCAACTAAAATGATTAGGGGTTTGGAGAGGGTCCCATACGAGGAAAGATTAAAGAGGCTAGGCCTCTTCAGCTTGGAAAAGAGGAGACTAAGGGGGGATATAATAGAGGTATATAAAATCATGAATGATGTTGAGAAAGTGGATAAGGAAAAGTTATTTATTTATTCCCATAATACAAGAACTAGGGGTCACCAAATGAAATTAATAGGTAGCAGGTTTAAAACAAATAAAAGGAAGTTCTTCCTCACACAGTGCACAGTTAACTTTTGAAACTCCTTACCTGAGGAGGTTGTGAAGGCTGGGACGATAGCATTGTTTAAAAGGGAACTGGATAAATTCATGGTGGCTAAGTCCATAAATGGCTATTAGACAGGAAGGGTAAAGAATGGTGTCCCTAGCCTCTGTTCATCAGAGGATGGAGACGGATGGCAGGAGAGAGATCACTTGATCATCTGACGAAGTGGGTATTCACCCACGAAAGCTCATGCTCCAAAACGTCTGTTAGTCTATAAGGTGCCACAGGATTCTTTGCTGCTTTTACAGATTCAGACTAACACGGCTACCCTTCTGATACTTGACACTTGATCATTGCCTGTTAGCTTCACTCCCGCTGGGGCACCTGGCATTGGCCACTGTCGGTAGACAGATACTGGGCTAGATGGACCTTTGGTCTGACCTGGTACGGCCGTTCTTATGTTCTTATGAGGTGTGCTCCCGAGAATGGGGCAGAGCTGGGGGAGGGACTGGAGGTCAGCTGGCTGGCCTGATGGGGAGGCAGGAAAAGAACCCAGGAATCGTGAGTCTGTGTCCCAGTGTGGCTCTGTGATGACCTGAGTGGGCTCCCTATTTAGCCAAGCTGAAGGGCAGCTCGTGCTCTCTGCCCTCGATGTGGATGCTCAGGAGTGGGAGCTGGGGAGCAGAGGCCAAAAGCTGCTCCTGCTGGCCAGTGCCCACTTTCCTGTGCAGTGCTCCTCATGGGGTGCAGGGTGAAATCCGATCCATGGCTCCCAGCGAGTGGCACATGTCCCAGTTTGGGTTCCTGGCTGCAGCTCATAGGTGACCTCGGTCAAGCCACGTGACCTCTGTGCCGCTATTTCCCCATGCAGAGCCTGGGAGGGGTGGGGGTGTGAGACCGGGATCCCTGGGGCAGGGGATTGCTAAAGATCTAACAGCACCGTTAAAGCCCAGTCTGACCAGATCTGCCCTTCCTCATCCCAGGCCCTCCCCTGCCCTTGCTGTGAATGCCTGGCTTGGGCCTCTTCCTCTAGGCTTCTGCTCCTTGTCCTGCTGCCCTCGGTGCATCCCTGTGGCTGCACCCAGCTGCTCCTCTCCCAGCTCTGGGCTGATGGGGCCATTGGGCTGCTGTCTCCTAGTGGTCAGAGCAGAGCATAAGCTGCCTCAGGCCAGGCTGTGTCCCTAGCTGGGTCACTAGCCTTCTGATGCTGGGAGTCGCTTTCTCTCACAGTGAGCTGGGGATGCTGCCCCAGAGGGAGAGTGGGGGCTTTGGCAGCCAGTGGGTTGCTGCTGAAAGAGCCCTGGAGGGGGAGCAGCCTCCCGTTGACACCGAGAGCAAAGGGATGCCTGGCTGTTGCTTCCCCATGCAGTTACAGAAAAGATGGTGCCTGCTTTTCCTGCAGTGGAGCTGGAGTGTGCATGCTGCTGCTCATGCTGGTGAAGGGCTCAGAGCCGGCCTCTCCCACGGGCAGGATCCCGCATGGGCCCCCATGCTCGACAGTGCATGTGCCTCTTGGGGGACAGCCACCAAGACAGCAGAAGAGGCCCCAGGCTGTGCTGGGGGCTCCTGTTGGGTGCAATGCCCTGGAACCATCCCCTGTGGGGCTCAGGGGGTGACAGGGACTCTCTGCTCTGTGCCCACAAACAGAGCTGCACTGCCCACCCTGTGGGAGCACTCTGCCTATTGGAGAGTGGTTCCCTTGGCACCTCTGGGGGCAATGAGGGGCACTGGTCCAGTGTCCAGCCTGAAGAGCTTGGCAGCAGGATGCCGGGCTCTGTCCCCTCTGGAGGTGTCACCATTTACCAGCTCCCTTCGGTGCCTGTTTCACCCCCTGCCCATTCATCCGCTGGTTCATGCCAAATGAGCCTTTACAGTGAAGGGTGGGTGCTTCATGCTCACTGGCATGGTACTGCCCCAGCCCCTGCTGGCTAACAATCTACCCTGCTTCTGCTCCCTCCCACAGTGCCCCTCACCGCCGACCTGGCAACCCCCGCTAGCCCAACCCTGGGCTCCCCCTGCAGGTGTCTGGCTGGTGGATTTTGCCCACATACTCAGGGTTTAACTGATCACCAGGTTAGCAGTCAGGAAGGAATTTTCCCCTGGGTCAGATTGAAAAAGACCCTTTGGGGTTTTCACCTTCCTCTGCAGCCTGTGGCACAGATCACTTGCAGGTTTAAACTAGTGTCAAGGTGGAGTCTCTGTAACTTGAAGTCTTTAAATCATTATTTGAGGACGTCAGTAACTCAGCCAGAGTTTCAGGGTCTATTACAGGAGTGGGTGGGTGAGGTCCTGTGGCCTGCAATGTGCATGAGGTCAGACTAGTGTCACGGAGTCCCTGGGCGATGCTCTGGAACTGCTCCCCCCAAAGCCAGTCAGGACTTTGGGGAGCCTCCTGTCCCTCGGAGCAGACTGTCTTCAAGGCAAGAAGCTCGCATGGCTTCACCTTCCTGGGTCTCTCCTTGCAGCATTCATCATGTGTCCCTCCGTGTGCTTCCCGCAGTGAGTCTGCCCAGGCAGGGTCCTGGGGAAGCCAGAGGGTCCTGCATCCCCACTTTGCAGTCAGACGTGACTCTTAGCCAGCCAGTAAAACAGAGGTTTATTAGATGACAGGAACATGGTCTAAAACAGAGCTTGTAGGTACAGAGAACAGGACCCCTCAGCTGGGTCCATTCTGGGGCCCAGCGAGGCAGACAACCCCATCTGCCCTCACTTCCCATCCCCAGCCAGCTCCAAACTGAAACCCCCTCCAGCCCCTCCTTTCTGGCCTTTGTCTCTTTCCCGGGCCAGGAGGTCACCTGATCTCTTTGTTCACCTTTAGCTGTTCCCTTGCAGGGGGGAAGGGCCCCAGCCATTTGTTGCCAGGATACAGAGTGTCATCCATTTATGCACACTAGAGACTTAAGAAATGCCTAGGGGAAACTGAGGAACCCAGACAGTATTCAGAAGAAACATTAAGGACAGTTTCACTTCATCAGAACTAGATAGTCACGATGGTCCCTTCTGGTTTTAAAGTCTGAGCTCTGCCCATGCCCCTCACTCCCAACCTGCAGCTCCTTGTTAACTCAATCCTGGGTTCCCCACTCCCCCTGCTCCGCCATTGCCCCTTAGTCCCAACCTGCAGCCCCTCTGGGTGTGTTGATCCTGGCTCCTCTTCTCCAATTTGGGGTCCTATGGAATCGGTGGGATGTCTTTCCCCCCCATTCCACCCCCTAATGATTCCAGCCATTCTGGGAGAGTTGGTGGCTGAACTGTATCTGCTGAAGTGGTGCTTAATGTCCTTCGATCTCCCTGTTCCCAGGAGCAGCCCTGTAGGGGGATGACTGGGAGGCTTGACTGTGTTCCATCCCCACCCCTGCCCAGGACAGGCAGAGAAATCCAAGCCCAGCCCCATCAGTTCTCCTGCCCTTGGGCCTGGCACTGGCCTTGCACCACCCCCAGCCCAAGAGAAGAGACACCTTAGATAAACCACCTTCCATGAGCCAAAGTCAGCCCTGACCCCTGTGCCTGCTTGCCTGTCCACAGGCGCATCTCCGAGCCCCTCCTGGCCTCCAGGCATTTGTGAGGTGCTCCCTGGCCTGCAGCCTGAGCAGCGGGGACACAGAGTAGGTGAGCTGGAGCCCCTCTGTCCCCCCGGGGAACCCATCTTCCCCCCACCAAGCCCTTCTCTCCCCCAAGGGGTTCAGCCAGGGCAGCCTGGCTGGGGGGAGCTTGTGCTGTTACGATCTCTGGTCTGTGGCTCAGCCGAAGTGGGCAGTGCCTGGGGGCAACACCTGGGGGCAGCACCCTGGTGCCTTGTGCCATGTGTGCCAGGGATGGCGGTGCTGGGACCCTCTCCGTGGGCTGCACAGAGCCCGGTGCCTTCCGTTACCTGGGGCTGGTGTGCAGCTCCCTCCCGGCTCCTCCCTCCAGGCTCTGAAATTCCTCCCCGTCTGGGATCTGAAGGATGGGGTGGGAGGTGTACCGGGCCGTCCCCTCATCTGGACTCTATTTCAGCAATATGCCAGAGATGGCAGGAATCTAGCACTGGGAACTGGAGCTATATTTATTTTCTTTTCCAAATCCCAGTTCTGCCCCGGTTGGTGTGGATCAGGACTTTGTGCTGAGGCTGTGACTTGCTGCGCTCTGTCAGTGAGCGCTGGGGAGCAGAGCCGGCTTTAGGGCGATTCCCCCAATTCCTAGGAATCGGGCCCCACGCCCAAGAGGGCCCCTTAGCATCCAGAAGAGGGGCCCCGCACCCTCCGCCAAAGTGCCGCCAGAAACGACAGCAAGTGATTGAGCTGCCGCCAAATTGCCGCTGTCTTTGACGGCATTTCGGTGGCAGCTCTTTTGAATTGGGCCCCGCACGTCCTCAAGCTGGCCCTGCTGGGAAGCCCTGGGTGTTCTGGGGCCTGGGGAGCCTGCTGTGTTCCAGGGGCCCTGAGGCCGGGGGAGCCTGCGGGGGGGCTGTGGGGAGCCTGCTGCATGCCAGGCGGCCAGGGGAACCCAGTCTGTTCTGAGAGGGTGGGGGGAGCCTGCTGGGCCCCCTGGGGAGCCCCTGTGCACCTGTGGGATGCCCCATGGGGAGCCGCTGCATGCCCGGTGGGGTCCCCAGGAGGAGCCTGCTGAGCGCCTGGGGGAGCTCACTGTGTGCTGGGGGCCGTGGGGTTGGGGAGCGGACGCGGCCAAAGCTGCAGGGAAGGAAGTGACAAGAAACACACCTTGGCTCCTCTGCAGCTGTAGCTCCTGCTGGGCCTTGCTAGCTAAGCAGGGCCATGTCTGGTACCTCCTTGGCTGGGAGTTGCTGTCCCCAGGGACAGCTGGCATGCGTGCAGGAGCTGCCATGGGCAGCTCGTAGGGGGTGCGCTCCCCTCTGAGTAGGGTGACCAGATGAGATGAAGAAAATATTGGGACACGGGGGGCGGGGGGGGGGGGGTGTCTGCTGATGGAGCAAAAAAACAAACAAACAAACCAGTGCTGCCAGCGGAGCGAAGTATCTTTGGGACGCGGGACAGCAACCCAAATATCGGGATGTCTGGTCACCATACCTCTGAGTCAGCTACCCTGGGCCCCAGTTGGCAGCACAGGTGAGGATCTGGGGCAGGGTCTCCCCAGGCCCACCTGGCTCTGTGGGGAGCATGTGCTCTATGGGGGTTGCATTGGCCTTCAGCATCCTCAAGCCCTGCATTGGACTCTGTCAAGCTGGGGCCCCACAGCCCATTCCCAGGGGGCTCGGGAACCCAGCTCAGGTTCTTTGCAGCTTGTGACAGAGCAGGGCCTGGTAGGTGCCCTGGCCTTCAATGCGGTGCTGGGGACCACAGGTCAGAGCCTGCAGCAGCTATGCTCTCACTTTGAGGGGGTCAGTGATGTGGGGGTGCCGTAGCGAGGGGTGTTGGAATGGCCCTGTGCTGCCCCTCCCGGGAGGGACTCAGGCAAGGTGCCCCTGTGGGAGCAGAGCTGGTTTACCCAGCTCCATCAGCCGGAAAAGGATCTTCAGCCTCAACCACATCCTGTTTAGGGATGAGCCCAGGTGTGAGCCAGTGGCGGGGAGCTGAGCCTGTCCCTCCCTGGCAGTGCCCATGAATGAGCTGTGGAGGAGCAGGCTGATGTGGGTGCTCTGGCACCAGAACCGGGCATGGGCAGGTCATTCAGAAGCTCCCCACTTACCCCATTTGTGCCATGGCCCGTGGGGCGTCCCCACCTCATACCCTTCCAGATGGAACCCAGTGGGTGGGGGTAGGGAGTGAGAGTCGAGCTGCTGTTGTGCTGGAGTCCATCGGCTGGCTTTGGCACCGAGCATGGGACGAGGCATGGAGCTGTCCCTGGGGGACATTTGGCCTTCTGGGCTGGGTGGGCAGGGTGCTCTTCCTGCCCAAAGGGGGCTGGGCTTGTTGGAGATCCAGGGCAGGCCAGGGGAACAGAACCGGAGACCAAAACACAGGCCTCTCACCTGGAAGGAGGTGTTGGATGTCCTGTGGTGGGGCCCGCTGTACCCAAAGAGGCCGTGAAACTGAGTAGGGCACTGCACTCCTGACTCTTTCTGTGTCTGTCACATTGGGTAAGCTCCTCCCTGTTTGTGCCTCAGCTTCCCTTGCTGCAGTGGGGCTAGTGCTACACTCCTGCCTGTCTATGGTGCTTTAAGCCCCTGAGCTGATGGTGCTGTGTCAGGGCTGGCTTCTCCGCCTGCTGTTCCCTTGCACATCATCCTCTGGTGATGCACATGCACCATGCTGGGCATGGTAGCTCCTGCCAGGGGCACAGTGGCCTCAGGGCTTGCAGTGGGCGCAGATAATAGTGATAGCATGGTGGTGCTCAGACGCCCCGCTGGATGTTGTGCTGGGTGTTGTATGAATGCAGAGAGGAGGCCATCGCTGCGCTGCGGGCCTCCAGCCAAAGGACAAAGGTGGGCTGGGAAGGGGGTGCAAGTCAATGCATCTGGGTGAAACCTGGACCTGCCTGGCTAGTTCTGGGACTTGTAGCTCAGGTGGCGGTTTCCATGGAGGTCATGCTGGGGGGCAGGGGAGGGGAATATAGAGCCGGGAAGAAGTTTTCCAGTCGAATTGTTGTTGTCACAAAAAGCCTCTGCTGGCCACAGGGAGGATCCATATGGCTCCCGTTTCCGTGAAAATGGCACCGCAGTGCCTCATGGGAGTTGTAGTTCAGGTCCTGCTGGCTCCCTTTCTCTGTGGATCAGGTGCTCTGGCCAGACTACATCTCCCATGGTGCACTGTGGTGTGGCAAGGGGTGCCTGTCATGTGCCCACTCCCCTGACCTCAGTGCATCATAGGAGATGTAGTCTGGATGCAGTATGGCCAACCCCACGTGTTCAGACATCACAAGTCAGTCCCCAAAGCCAGGAGATTTCGAAGGTAGAGTAAAAGGTGGGCTCTCTTGGTTTGGCTGCTGTTTGCTGAGCATCCAGGCTGGTCTGGCGAGATTTGCCCTGCATTTAGGAGAGCTAGAAGCATAGGCAGTTTTAAAATGAAGGCTGAGATTCTCCCCTTGTCACAGGACTCCAGGTGCTGGGGCTTAACCAAAAGCACCAAATATCGCTGGGCGAAATCATGAGAGTTAGCAGCCTGTGAACTCCAGTGCCCATGAGGCACCACTGGGCATTTGGAATTGCTTTATTTGGGGGGTTCAGACCCCGTTTCCAAGAAGCTCTAGAGGAACTTGCTGAACCCCAAGGTCAGGAGGCTGGGCTCTGTCAGCACCGTGGCTGCAGGGACCCTTACGGAGGGATCTGAAGGTGGAGGCCGTAACAGCTGTTTGAGTTTGATCCAGGAGTTTCCTGGTGCAGAGTGGGCAGCATGGGAGCCAGCACAGTGGGATCTGGCAGGCGATCCAGGTTGGGAAAGCTGCTGAAGCAGCAGCAGGCAGTTGCTTGCCCAGATGAGTGGGGAGGGCTTTGAGCTGTCTCCTGACCCCTGATGGTTTGATGCCAGCTCTCCCCTTGTGTTGGGAACACTCTCAGCTGCTCTGTCCCAGTCTCACTTCCTCTAGCTCCATGCTCCGGGTTTGGACTCCAATTTGTGCCCCCCTTCAGCCTCCGCCTCTGTGCTGGGCTCCATGCATCTATTACTGGTGAGATCCAGTATGCCTTTGCTACATTCCTGCCAATGCCATTGCTTGGTGTAGGGAGCCACCGGCCACCTTGCGACTGTGGATTCGTCCTGCCCAGGGATTTGTACATTCATTTACTTCAGTGCATGTCTTCCAGCCCCAGGGGCAGTCTCCTCCGCAGAGCAGGTGCAGCATGGGCATCCCCTCCGCACATACCTGGACAATGCCCTGGGCTTGAGGGGCTCCCATGCAGGGGACAGCAGGAGTCCTGCCTCCAAGGCACGTGTAGTCATTGGCCTCTCTGTGGAGATGGGCAGCACTGAGAACAAGTCTGTGCCAATGTGAGGGCGGTTTCTGTGCAGTGGCAAGGATCCAAGGCCCCAGTCTGCGCTGCCCTCTGATCAGCGAACAGGGCTGTCAGGACCAGCACTTTCAGCCACTGATCTAGGTTGGCAATGCCCAGGAGCTGGAATGCCCAGCTCCCCTCGCCCACAGAGCCCCTTGTTCTACACCCACCACGGGGTGGATGTGCTGATGCCATGGACAGGGTGGCTGGGAGCGCTGGACCCTGGGCTGGCATTTCAGCCGTACAATGGGCTCTTGTACTGTCCCGACGCCTCTGGGGAATCTGCGAGGAGAGTGAGAGACATTTTTCAGCTTCCTTTCTTTGCTGTTGAGATGCATGTGACCGGGATGGGGGAGGGAGGCCACGCCAAGCCCAGCTGGGCTGCTCGGCTCAGTGTGCCTCCACTCCAGCCTGGTCTGTCTTGGGAACACCTGGACCTCCTGGGGCAGGAGCCTCCTCTCCCACAGTGGATCCCCCAGAGTTGACTCGATGGCCGCCCCAGGCCAAGATCCAGCTGTAGCCAGGTTGGTTTTGTGGGCCCGGAAGCACTGGACCCTTCGGAAAGTGGTACGAGCACCCCTGCTGTATAACAGCCTGGTCCCTAGTGCACTGCTTGAGGGGGGAGGAGGGGGAACCCGGCTTTCCTGCTTGGGGTTTTTAAGCCCACCAGGCAGAGTTGGGTCGGGGGGTGGGAAGGGGGACTTAGCTGGGTCTGGGGGCATTGAGATGGAGAAGGGGCATTGATGGCTGATCCGCTTTGCAGATAAAGGAGCACCACCGATGGTGTCCGTAGAGTGTTGGGTGGGGGGGTCCCAATCTGGGACCGGTCCAGTTTGTGCTGTCCTCCCAGCAGGGAAGAAGGTTAAAGTCTTGGGGGACAGGAGTGCCAAGTTGATGAGTGAGAAAGGGGGCATAGTGAGGGATGGGCACAACTCTGCCCTTTTCCTGCTTGGCGGTGGGCTGGGGAAGGGGCCTGGGCCATGACTGTGTATTCCTTGGAGGCTGGAATATGGGCACTGTGCTGTGGGCAGGGTCTGTGCCCCTGCAGGGGCGGCACGTGGAGTGACGGGGGGGGGGGGGTTAGCCTGGGCATCCCCCACAGGTAAATGGCAGATCTGGCCAGACTTGGGCGTGCAGAGCGAGGGCTGGGACAGGAAGACCTGCCCTGTCTAACCTGTGCAGCTTGTGCTGGGGAAGGGGGGGCTGTAGTCCTGGGGCGGTGCAGACCTGCCATGCCCTGGTCTCCTGCAGAGCCCTGACAGCCCCCTGGGGGAGCAGGAGCACACCGTGGAGCCAATCCCTGGCTAGGACTCAAGGCACCTTCTGGCTTCTCCAGCGTTTGCCAGAATCCCAGCTGCTCTGGTGCAGCATGTCAGGAGGGCCAATAGGGTAACACTCGAAGGATGGTGGGTGCCCACGTGCCATGGTGATGGGCACAGAGGCAGTGCCTAGCAGTGCAGGATGGTGCTGTAAGATGGTGTGTTGCCACCCAGGCTGCCAGGAGCCATGTGGGGCTGAGCCCAGGGACAAAGGGTTGGAGGGTCACTGCTGTGTTTTGCATGGTCTTTCTCCCAGGGGGTGGAGAAGGCAGTACAAGGTTGTGACCCTGGCACTTGGGGCCGGGTGGGCCTAGCTTGCTGGCCTCTTAAACAGCCCTAGCGCAGGGTTACTCTCTCTGCCAGAGCGAGCTTGGGCGCTGCTAGCAGCCGGAGTCAGATCAGATTCATAGCTCAGGAATCCCAGCAGCCAGACCAGGGAGCTGCTGTCCTCAGGTGGGAGTGCCATGCGGGGCTGGGCTGCCATTGCCAAGCTGCTAGGCTCTTTGGAGCATGCCCATCTAGCTAAGTATTGTGCTGGCCTCATGACTGGGCACAAAGCCGCCCCCACGCACACTGGTGTTAGGCAGGGGCTCCATAGCAGCCAGGATGGGTACCCCAGTGTGAGTGAGGGGGTCTAGGGGCCCGGTCTGCCTTGGGGCATGCGGAACGTTGACTCAGGCTGACTGCGCTGGGGCGGGAGCCCTGGGCTTTGCTCTGAGGCTGCTTGTTTTTTTTCTGTTTGTGCTGCAATCACTGCATCCATGTTCTCCCCGCCTGGTTCTTGGTTCCTGAGAGCCAGGCAGGGTCAGGCGCTGGCAGCCAGGTCCCCCAAGGGCTGTGTGTGGCAGAGTGGGCTGGTTGGGAGCTTGGGGCTTATAGTGGGGGCAGGGCAGGAGGGAAGTAACGTGAGCATTCACAGCTTGCTGGGGGGTAGCAGCTCCATGTCGGCTGGGACCCCCATCCACTTTAGACCACAAGCCAGCTCAGGACAGGCTCCCTGGGGCGTGTTGCTGATGGCAGTGGGAGTTCCTACAGCTTTCTCCTCAGCCACTGTTCCTGGCCACAGTTTGAGGGGGGCCCTGGGTTCTGATCCAGCACAAAAATCCCCATCCCCTAGAAAGCTGGGTTGAGACCCAAGACCCCCATTGCACCAGCAATCCTCTCTTGAGGCTCATAGCAGGGTGATTTTCCTTAGTGAATGTCACCAGCTAGGCTGTCCTAAGGTGGACCATCACCATGGCATCTGGCTCCAGAACAGATGGCTGGTGTAGGCTGTCCCAGATGGAGATGGAAGCTCTCTGGCTGTGGCCCCTTCTAGCTCAGTCTCCCTCCGGGCACCTGCACAGGGGAGGCCAGAGATGGTCTTGGTGGTGTGGGCTGTGCCCCTTTAGGAGCTGGGCTGTGAGCCTCGAGCCTTGCCCAGCAGCTGTGTCATGGCTCCAGGCAGGATGCTGAGGCTCCGCAGGGGCACCCTCTCTCCTGAGCTGGCTGGGGTTAATAGCAGCCAGCCTGGGAGCTGGTGCTGGGCTGCCATGCCCTGGGGCGCAGGTGGTAAGGGGATCTGCTGAGTGACACTCAGTGGAGCCACATGCTCCTGGCTGGCCATGCTCCCAGGGGAGCACTCAAGAATGGCCTGTCCTGTCAGAGCCGGAGGAGAGGTTCCCCCAAATGGCAGCCTAGTGCCCCATCAGCCAGAGGGGCCGTCTCCCCTCAGCCAGCTGGGTGGAGGAGGGAGCCAGCTGCTGCCCCTCCCCCTTGCTTGCTGTGTCTTTTAACCTCTTGTGTGCCAGGTTCAGTGATAGGTTCAAGCCAAATATGACTGGGATTGAGGGAAAACCTAGGGCTGAGGAAGAGGAAACTGGACTCCTTTGCCAGAGGGGGGGTGCTGTGGGCGGGGAGGGTGTCCAGCCTAGCCGGTCCATTCAGCTGTGTCTTGGTCTGCTGCTGGCTGTGCAAGGCTGGCGCCTTTCTTCAGACTAGAATGGGCCTGTTATGTGGCATGCTAGGAAGGGGTGTGCGCGCATGGTGTGATGGGGTGCACCAGGTGTGAGATGCACCATTTGGGCTGGATTCCAGACACGTTCTGTGGACCTGGCTTCCCTGGGTTTCTTTGTTTGAGGGCTGGGTGCTTCTAGCAGCTCCGTGGTGGGGCCTGGCTGGAAGGCTGGCTCAGAGCTTCTGCAGCTGGGGGTCCTTGTCCCCTCCAGCTACCCTTGGGCTGTTGCCTGCCTGCTGCTCAGCCAGGCCCCAGCGTCAGCCGGCCGAGACACCTGCTGCCAGACAGCTGGTCTCCAAGTGCTGTGTCATGGCGACATGGGTTGGGGGCCCTGCTGCTGCCTCCACCCCGGAAATTGTCTTCCCCCATCCCCAACTTGGATTGACAAGCAGGTGGGGAGGCAGGGAGAGGAACTGAATGTCATCGCCAGGAGGGGGGAGAAAGAGGAATGTGGGGGTGTGTGTGGATTTTGTTGGCGATGGATGGGTAGGGTTGCCAACTTTCTATTTGTGGAAAACTGAACACCCTTGCCCTTCCCCGAGGCCCTTTCCCTGCCCCTTCTCTGAGGCCCCACCATCCCCCTCCCCATTGTTCACTCACTCATTTTCACCAGGCTGGGGAAGAGATGTGGGACTGGATGAGGGCTCTGGTTGGGGCCAGGGATGAGGAGGTTGGGGTGCAGGAGGGGTGTCTGAGTTGTGGCTGTGGGGTTTGGAGTGGGAGAGGGGGCTCCAGGCTGGGGCAGGGGGTTGGGGCAATGAGAGGGTGTGGCTCTGGCTGGGAGTATGGGCTCTGAGCTGGGGCCAAGGGGGTTGGAGTGTAGGAGAGGACTCCAGGCTCGAGTTTGGATACAGGAAGGGGCTCCGGGCAAGGGCAGGGGGTTGGGGTGTGGGAGAGGGTGAGGGGTGTGGGCTCCAGGTGGCTCTGCTAGTCTCAGGCAGCTCCCAGAAAGAGGCCAGCATCTCTCTCTGGCTCCTAGGCAGAGACACAGCTAGGCAGCAATATGTGCTGCCCCGCCTGCAGGTGCCGCCCCTGCAGTTCCCAGCCAGTGGGAACTGCAGAGCCAGCGCTCAGGGCACGGGCAGCACATGGACCTCCATGGCCACCCCTATGCATAGGAGACAGAGGGAGATGCTGGCCGCTTCCCAGGAGCTGCGCAGAGCCAGGCAGGCACCTTGCTTGCCCCGCTGCAGGTGGCCAAACGGACTTTTAATGGATTGGTCAGCAGTGCTGGGAGGCCTTCGTGCCCTGACTCCCACAGTAACTTTCCAGCCTCCACAATATATGCACCACCGTGCTCCCTACCTTACAGGGTCCTTGTGGGACATCTCTATGGGCATGGTGTGTTCCAAGCTCTGGACTTGTGGCTCCAGCACCACCACCGTTTGGTGCACCCCCAATCCCATGAGACCTCTGTCTCGCAGTACCTGGGCCTGGGGTTCCCCTCAAAGGCAGATGGGATGCCAGGAGCGGAGAGGTGTGGCGAGGGCTGGACAGCCGGATATGTTGAAACAGGTTCCCTGCGTCACTGGCCAGGGTTCTGGGGCATCCCCAGAAAGCAAGGGCCTGGCTGCCCCACACCCCTCTGTGCGCGGGCATGTGTGAGCACAGCGCCCAGCACATCTGACCACCCGGCTGTCTTGGATCTGTGCCTAGGTTGAAGATGGGGGTAAGGCAGCCCTGTCCCGCAAGATGCGGCCTGGGGACGAGCTGGTGAACATCAATGGCACCCCGCTGTACGGCTCCCGGCAGGAGGCGCTCGTCCTCATCAAAGGCTCCTACCGCACACTGAAGATGATTGTCAGGAGGTAGGAGCGTGGGCCCCTGACTGGGCTGTCCTCGCCTGGAGAGCGGGTGAATTGTCCTAGAGTCAGCCCCACTGAGGGTCCCCAGGCTCTGGGGAGGGCGCCATCCTGTGGGCAGAGGGGAGAGCTGCAGGAGAATCCTGTTGGCAGCAGTTTGAGGAAGGGTCTGCCCCGCTCCAGAGGTGCTGGGGGGCAGCAAGGGGCTGAGGTGACTGGGCCGCGGGTTGGCATGTCTGGATCTTGCCAGGCCCTGACTGGCCCAGTCAAGGGAGAGAACAGAGCAGAGGGGTTTCCCCAGCAGCCTCAGACCCCTGGCACTCGCTACCCAGAGTTAGGGCTAGAGGCTGCATCTGGGGCTGGCTGGGAGCTTATGGCCGGTGGGGCTGCCTGGCTCGCTGCCTTCTGTGCAGGGGGGGCCATGGGACCCTGTCTCCCTTCTCTGCTGGCCCCTGCCATGCCGCCTCACCCAGGGGTTGGGGAGGAGACACTCTGAGTGGAACTGTCCCAGCAGGTGAGGGCAGAGGGTTGAGGGCAGCTGTGTGTGTGTGTGTGTGTGTGTGTGTGTGGAGCTTTCCCCATTCGCAGAGGGGCAATGAGATGGGGGACCCCTCCCCTGGGCGTGGAGCCTCCTGGCCCCAGTTTGGTTCTGCTGGGCTCCCCACAGCAGGCCCAGGCTCCCCTGCTAGCTAGGGGCAGCTCAGGGACTCTCCACAGCCCTTCCCCCTGCCCCCAACCTGTGTCTTTGGAGGCACCTGACCCCCAAACCCAGGGAGGGGGAGCAGTGGGGGTTGGACCACCCCTTCCTCCAGCAATCAGGTGTGTCTGGCTCCTCTCTGCCCTGAGAGCCCCAGGGCTAATCCCCAGCACCACCTTATCTCCCGACCCCAGGCGCCCTGCCCTGTTTATCTCCCAACTATTTGGGGTGGGTGAGTCTAGCTGTGGGGGGTCTTACTGTCTTGGGCAAGGGTCTGGGGAGCTGGGCAGGGGACCCCGTCCATGTCGAGCTGACAGCAGACAGGCGCTGGAAGCAGTGTGAGGACATGTGCAGGAGGCCTGGCTGGAGCCAGAGCCCTTTGCCTCCTTGGGCCTCCTGATGCCCCTGGGAGGCAGCCTTGGCTGAGCTCCAGCAGCAAGCTCTGGTGCATGGGGGCACAGCTGGGTCTCTGCCGGGGCAGCCCCCACAGCTCCCTGCCAGGACACAGTCGGCTCTGGGCTGTGCAGTCGCAGGGAGCCCTAAAGCCTTTTGACTGTTTCAGCTGCTCCTGCGATGCCAGATACCCAGGTGATGGGCCCCAGAAGAGGCTGAGCTGGGTGTGGATTCCCGTGTGCCGGAGACCCAGGAAAGGCCCCTGCTCCTGGCTGTAGGGGGCCCTGGCTCAGTAGGGAACCCGCCCTCCTCCCACCCGCTCCAGGCGGGGACTTGGGGGACATGGGCCCTGCTGTCCTGTGGTGCTCCCAGCCTGAGCTGCTGCTGCCCTCTGGTGGCTGGAATGTGTCTGTTTTCTGCTGGTCAGAAGTGCCTGGACTCAGGGCATGGGGCGGGGAGACAGCACCAGGGCTGCCCAGAGGATTCAGGGGGCCTGAGGCAAAGCAATTTTGGGGGCCCCTTCCCTGAAAAAAAGTTGCAGTACTACAAAATACTGTATTCTCGTGGGGGCCCCTGTGAGGCCCAGGGCAAATTGCCCCACTTGCCCCCCACCTCTGGGCAGCCCTGGACAGTACAGCCTGTTGGCCCCAGAGCCCTAGCGGTGTCTGGGATGGCTCCATGCTGAGCCCCAGACCCTCTCCCCTCCCCAGGGGGGTTATACCCTGGCACTCCCAGGAGGGCCTGGCACTGAATCTCTGGCCCAATAGCCATCTCCATCCAGAGCCTTTCCTGTGCATTGCGACAACCGGGCTACTTGCTTGGGGAGAGGAGCCCCTGGACTTGGGGCAGCCCATTGGCTATTCGTGCCAGGGCCAGGACAGCTTGGATCCCCATTCCCCAGCACTCAAATGCAGGCAGGGAGGTGGCTGCAGAGATGAGACACTGGCCCGAAGGGGATGCCCCGGGGGACCCAAGCTCTCTGAGCACGGTGCCCCTCCTCCTCCCCCCTCCAGAAGGTCTCCCTGATGAGCCCAGATCAGCCCGCAGAACTTGGCACTCGCTGTAGCTGTGAGGCCGCTTGGTGCCAGTGACATGGGCCGGGGGCTCTGCCCGGGGAGTTTCACGTGGGGCTAGGAGATTGGGGGAGGATGAAATGACCCTGGCCTCAAGCTATGAGCTGAGCTGGCTTTTAAGGCTCTAGCCATGTGTTTCCTGCCTGCAGCCCCCAGCCAGGGCTTCCCTAACCCACCTGGCCCTTCCCAGAACCGAGGTTGCAGGGCTGTCTATTCATAGAATCATAGAAGATTAGGATTGGAAGGGACCTCAGGTGGTCATCTAGTCCAACCCCCTGCTCAAAGCAGGACCAATCCTCAGACAGATTTTTACCCCCATTCCCTAAATGGCCCCCTCAAGGATTGAACTCACAACCCTGGGTTTAGCAGGCCAATGCTCAAACCACTGAGCTATCCCTCCTCCCCTTGATCTCTTGCCAACTCCACCCCCCCCCCGTGACCTCCCTCTTCCTGGGCTCTTCCCACGGCTTCCTGTGCGAGGGTGAGGGCCGGGGGTGGGGGACGGCCAAGCCCAGCTGCTTAGGGCAGGGAAGCAGCTGCAGCTGCAGCTGTTGTGGTTGGTTGCAATCTGCACTAACTGTGGAGCGAGCCCCTGGACGGATCCCACAGGCTCCCCCACTCTGCCCAGCCCTGGCTGGGGTCTGCCCAGGACAGGGGGCTGGGTGCACCCCAATGTCAGGGCCTGGCTGGCCGGGAGGTGACCTGGCTTCTTCATGCTGCCACATGGGGCAGCCATGGCCCTTTGTGAATGGCTGCGGGAGACTTGGCAAAGGCACCCCTGGGCATGCCAGCTGGAGACCCCTTCTCTAGCCCAGCGGCCGTTGGCATTGTGCAGCTACCAGGGGAGGAGGGGAGCACTAAGGCCAGGCATAGGCCCTGCTCTCCCCTACAACTGGAAACGCTCCCTGATCCCCAGGACAGCCTGCGGATGCAGGGGTCGTCCCCCTTCCTCCGGGGTGCCAATGATGCTCGGGATCTGAGTCCATTGCGAGGGACGGCAGGGGTGACTCAGTGTGCCCAACGGGGCTCTGCTATCCCATTTCCTCTCTGTGACTGCTCGTTGAGCCAGGAAGCCCTGGGTTGCTCTCCAGCCCCAGCCAGCTCCCTCCCTGTTTTCTCTCCCAGTGGCAGCGAATTCCTTGCTGTCCGGAGCTTATCTCCCCTGAACATCGCTTCCTCGCTCCCTTCCTGGCTGCTGCGGTTGCCTGGGAGCAGGTAGACGATTGGCTGCTGGGCCTGGGGGTGGGGATCTCAGAACCGGCAAAGACTCTGGGAGAGCACTGGGATCGAGGTCAGCAGCCACGGTGCTAGCAGAGGCTGCCCGGTGTGGTGCAGCCAGCAAGCAAGGGCACCATCTCTGCAGTCTGACGTGGCACCCAGGCTCGTGGCTCCACAGCACGGAGGGCTTGGGATGTGCTTCTGTGGGAGGCGTTGGGGCAGCAGGTCAGCTACGAGGGACGCAACGCTCTAGTCTTTGGGGTCGCCCAGCCCAGATCTCTCTGGAATCCCCCATCCATGGTGAGTACGGGGCCTTGAGCTGGTGGGGCTCCACTGGCTCCCGGTGCTGACAGCCCATCTCTGGGAGGCAGCCTGGTTTGCCCTGGAGGGAGCCAGGCCCAGTGGGACAATGGGAAGGATGGATGCCCTGCTCCACGGCTTGTGCCTTGCTGAAGGTGGCAACTTCTGCCAGGAGATGTGGGGCACAGCTTGGGCTCCCCAGCACCTGCGGTGCTGCTGCCCATGCCAGAGCAGAGCATGCCATCCATTTGCCCCTCCGTCTCCAGCACTGCTCATCCTGTAGGGTTCAGACACCTCTTCTCTGGGGCCCTGCATAGCACCTGCCCCCTCTCCCACTGGAGTTCACCTGAATCCTGACAGAACGTCTGCCTCCTGTGACTCCCACGCTGAGCACACAGCTCTGCCAGTGCCCCTCACTCCTGACCTGCAGCCCGCTGCTGTCCCAGCCCTGGGCTCGTCTCTGCACAGCTCTGCCGGTGCCCTTCAGTCCCAACCCATAGCCCCTGCTCTCCCAGCCCCCTGTCAGAACCCAGGCCCCCTCTCCACCACCCCTCTGTCCCAGTCGTGCCTCCCACAACACAGAAGCAGCTGGTCTTGCCCAGTCGTGGGACAGCTTTGTGATGTAGCCAAGTCCCTGAGGTTCCTAAGGCTTTTGAAGTCTGTTTCACTCGATGCCAGTTCGGGTGAAGTCAGGGTCTCCCGAAAAGTGGCACATTCCCCTGCACTGTGCCCCGTCCCTTCAGGCCTGGCAGG
Organism: Gopherus flavomarginatus; assembly: GCF_025201925.1. Classification (NCBI taxonomy): domain Eukaryota; kingdom Metazoa; phylum Chordata; order Testudines; family Testudinidae; genus Gopherus; species Gopherus flavomarginatus. Next base: position 54,838,848 of record NC_066624.1, read on the forward strand.
GGGCTTGTGGCTCCCCCGTGGCCAGCTGTTGCAGTCATCTCTGTCTCCCCTCACGCTCAGGGTGCAGCCTGCAGGGCTCAGTAAGACCCCTTGTGATTGTGGTGCTGCCCTTGACTTGGCACCCCAGCCTTATCAACTGAGGGCTGCAGCTGAATGAGGGGCTACCCTCACAGATCAGACCAAAGGCAATGTATGGGGCACACAGCTGCTTGGAGATGCTTAGACTAGGCGGCTGCTCCTGGGGGAGCCAGGGACTCGGGGACAGCACTGGGGCTCCAGGCCAGGTCCCAGCAGGGGTTGTGCTCAGTGCCAGCTAACGGTGCTGGTGCAGGGCTCTGCAGGGACTGGTCAGGGCTGTTCTGGTCTGGGCCCCCAGCTCTTGTGCCATGGCACCATGTGGTCTGGCACAGTTTCCTGTGTCCATCCCTCACTGAGCTGGGCTCCTGCTGCTGGACTGGGCTGCCACAGAATGGCAGGCTGCAGCTAGCCCCTGCAGGCATGGTGGCCCTGGTCCCTCAGAGCCAGGGCTGACCGCAGTGTGGTGCTGAGGGGCGCTGTGCTGCTGAAGCATCGTCTTCCAGAGGAGCCATAAAACCTGGATTCCTGCCCACCTGCTGTCACTAAGGTCCCGGAGCACTTTAATGCCCTGACTTGTCTGTACCCCTGGTGTTCTGGCCACATCCTGGCACTGGAGCTAGCTTCTGTAAGGACAGGCCATGGTGCAAGGAGTCGTGTCTGAGTAAGTGTTGCTGCAACCCTTTCAGAAGGGGCTCTGAGTGCTGGGGAGCGGCCAATGTCAGGTTGTGGAGCCAGGGGACAGCTGGATCAGGGCACTGTGAATTCTCAGGGGCAGGGATGGGGTGAATACCACACCCAGACAGGGCCCCAGGCCTAACTGGGGTCTCTGCACTGCTGGTGGAGTTGGGCCTCTGTTGCCCTGGGCACTGCCCCAAGGATCTCACCAGCCGAGAGTCCTAGGGGAACCGAGGATGCATTGGCTCTCGATGCATTGGCTCTCACTGCATTTGACTAGTCTCCTGGGGCCACGACATCCCAACACTCCCTCTAGAGAACTGGGATCACATGGTACAACTGAGCCTGCTCTCTGAATTTCCTGGGGGTGATTCCAACCCCCTATGTAGGGTGCCTGCCGGGGGCATGTGTCTCCCCGTAGGAGCAGGCAACTGTGCAGCTCTGCTGTGCTGGCCTGGCACCAACCCTGTGGAGCCCATAAATCCTGGCATTATTGCCGCGCTATCAGTGTGCAGTCCCTGACCCCTACACAACAGCTTCCTCTGCACTTCTCGCCGGGGCACTGCCTACATATCAGGGACTCCAGGATTGGGGTCCCAAATCCCTCACCCCTGAGAGCAGGAAGATGGCTCTGCAAAGCCTACTTCTTCCCTGAGGGGCCGGGCTGCCCCTGGCGTGAAGCCATTCTCCCCCCTGGCTGCTCTCTCCAGCAGCACCGCGCAACGCTGTGCTGGGAACCTGACTGGTTCCCGCTCCCAGCCCTGTCCCTCTGGTGTCAGTTTCCCCTCACTCTGGTTTCCATTCAGTCCAGCCTGGGCCGTGGGGCTTGTGCTGAGCCAGAGTGTGATGCTGCCGTGTAGGGCTCTGAGCCAATCCAGTGAGTGCATAGTTCATGCTGACTCCTCTGCCACCTGCCAACCTAACTCCTTACCTCCATGCTACTTCATTCCCCAACTGTTGGGACACTCAAGCTAGGGCAGCGGTAACGTGCCATCACAGGGAATCTCTTGGCCTGGCTCTGGGAGCCTGGGGTCGAGTCCCATCATTGGCCTGTAAGTGCGATGCAGGACCCTGTACGGGTGATGGGAAGCCTGTGTGTGCAGCCAGGCCCAGCTAAAATGCCCCTGTTTGCTCTGTGGGGGCAGGGTGCTTCCAGTCTGGGTGCTCTTGGGGGTGACAGTTTGGCTACCTACCCTGGTAGCCCAGGGGCAGTCAGAGGGCTCCCAGTCTCCCCATGGGATCGTCCAAGGTTGTGAATTACTGGAGCGGGGGGCTTGCCTGCGTTCTGCCCCACTCCATCCAGACAGAGCCAGCAGCAGAGCCAGGCCTGGGCTAGTGCTATGTGGCTGGGATCTTTATTTAGGGCCCTGCCCTGGCTTCCTGGCATGAGTCGAACTTTCCAAGTTGTCCTACCTATTGGAGCGATGCCCATAGAGGATGGGGGTGGGGCTGCCTGGCTAATCCCCAGCAATCAGCCAGTGTGAGTCAGGCCCCCAGAAATCATGAGACTGGCTTAAAACTCAGGCGTTAGACCTGAAGCTGGTTCCTCCATCTCCTAGTGTCTGAGTCTGGTGGGGCCCCTTCACCAGCTCTTCTCCCCAGCCACCAGGGCTAGAGACCTGCTTTTTAAAAATCCCACACTGAGGGCCAAGCATAATCCCATGACTCTGGGAGCTGGGGCTTGAGGATATCCCAGGCTTTGGGGTACTGTGCTGGAAAGGGAGGGTGCAGTGCATGGGGACGGTGGGGACTGAAATCCTCATCAGCCAAAGTGTGTGGATGTGACCATTTAGCCCCATAGCGCTGGCCCCTCCTCTGCCTATTGGAATGTCATGGGGGGAAGAGGTCTCTGCATTGCTTCAGTCAGTGGGGGGGCGGATCCCTGCTCCCTGCCCCTGTTGGCAAAGAGGCAGGAGTGGGGAGTGCTGCGAGGGGCAGCCCAGAGAAAGGGCTTCCACGCCAGTCCATGCCTTCTGTGGCTTTATCCTCCTGGTGGAAGGCACCTGCTCCCCACCCCTGAGTGTCAGCAGCTCCCAGCCCTTCGCTCAGAGGAGCGTGGGATGCCATTCTCTGGGCTGGGCAGGCGTGGCCGTGGGGGAGATGGCCCCCAAAGACCCCAGTGAGCTAATGGGAAACTCCTCCGGGATGTCCCCTCTGTCCTGCTAAGGAAGCCTCCCTGTGGGGGATGGGACGGGAAGCTCTCCAGGAAGTGAGCTCAGCCCAGTGCCTCAGCCTGGTTTCCTCTCCATTCTCGGCTCTGTGCTGCTCTTGGCAGGAGGAACGTGCCCGTCATCAGGCCCCACTCCTGGCACCTGGCCAAGCTCTCCGAGGTCCGGACCGAGGCTGCCACCATGCACTGTCCCTCTGATGCCTTCAGCTTGTCCTGGCACTCAGGATGTGACTCCAGGTGAGTCCCACAGCAGCTGGGGTGTAGCTCTGCCTGGACTCGCTGCCCTGGGGCACCCGAGAGCCCTCCAGGTGGAGAAGCCTGGGCAGGTGCCTGGCTCTAAAATGCCCCCTTCCTGGAGCAACCCAGCCCCAATCTAGCTGCTCCCCAACCTCAGAACCCCTGCACTGGGCCGCCTCTGGGCCTCCAGTGCCGGGCCGGGGCCCAGCAATGGCCACTTGGTTGTCAGCCAGGCATTGGTGGCCCCGGGTTGACTGAGGCTGATTTTGGGCTTGGGCTCATTTGTCTTCCCTGGTGGACTGCAGAGGGCAGAGTTAAGGCCAGCCATGCTCCCCAGAGCTGCTCGAGTGCAGTTCCCTTAGATCTGAGCTTTGCTCTCACCCTAGTCCTTGGGATAATGTAACTCGCCTGTCACCGTGTCTTTAGCCTTTCAGTTCCCTGGCTGATCTCTGCCTTAGCGTTCTCTGTGCCTCGGCTATGGGGAAAGCAGCCTTGTACTGTTGAGACATGGAGGGCTCGGACCAGAGGGCCACATGGCCCTTTGACGTGCCGTTGCTGGCTCTCCAGAGCGCACTTTATCCCAGCACAAGTGCATGTCTCACCTTGGAATTTTCCGCCTTGGGCTGGATTGTCTCCAAGCCCAGCACGTTCTTCTCTTTGCTGGCCTGATTGGCTGCAGCCCCGCCTCCCACTGGGGCCCTTTGGCACTGCCACAGGGCCCCTTCAGCCTGTTCCGAAGGGAGGAGCTGCCCCTCTCCATGGCTGACTCTCCCTTTCTTCCCTGGGGACGGTTTCCCTTTTTTTCCAGCTTTGGTTTGTTCTGCCGAGCTCCGATTCCTGAGCAGGAAGGGTGGTGGGCCAGAGCCGGCTGCACTGCGAGCGTGGAGCTAACAAATTCCAGTCCTCTTGGCCAAGTGAGGGGCTAGAGGCTGCGAATGCCAGATTGCCCCCAGTCCCAGAGGACAGCCAAGAACACACTGCAGGCCCAGCGGGCTCACCCTCCGCCCCCCGGCCAAATGCTGCCCTTGCTTACGTGCGGTTATTCTGGCCGCAACACCCCCCCACCCCCACCCCATCACTTCGGAATAGGAACTGGCATCCTGGGGCTGGGCAAAGGGGCAGTGAGACGAGTGGAGTGGGATCGACAGCTCACCTCTCTGGGGAGCATCACCTGGCTCTGCCCACCACTGAATCCACTGTACAGGGTGATCCCCTGATGTACTCAGCCCCTGCCCAGGGTGGAGCCAGGGCAAGGCTGGGACTAACTGTCCCCAGCGGGGGCAGGCGAGAGGCCCCAGCCCTTGTTGCACTAGCTTCTTGCTCTGCTGCCACCTGGGTCCCCAGTGCAATGCCCACAGGGGAGCGATTCCTTCCTCACCATAGCGGGGGAGCTGCCCAGGAGCTTGCCAGTGTTGTGTGAGCTTGCAGGGCTGGGGTGTTTGAGGGGTGCACTGGGCTAAGGAGCATCTGGTCTGTACCTGGCCTGTGAATGGCACCGCACGACACAGGCTGGGTTGGATCTGCCCATGGCGCTGGGGTGGGGGCGGGAGGGTGTTTTTCTGGTGCTGCTCACACTTGGTGTCTCTCTCCAGTGACCTGTCCCTGCAGTGGGCCCAGCTGTCTCGCCATTGCAGCACGGAGAAAAGCAGCTCCATCGGAAGCATGGAGAGCCTGGACCCACCCGGCCAGACATACTATGAGGGCAGCCTCTCGCCTGTGGACCAGAGCATGTACCAGAACAAGCGGGACTCTGCCTATAGCTCCTTCTCGGCCAGCTCCAATGCCTCAGACTATGCCCTGTCCCTGCGCCCTGAAGAGACCTCCTCCACAGACTCTATCCTCCAGGGCCTGGGCCCCAGCCGAGCCCATGAGGGGCGCTACCTGCAGACGGGTAGCGAGGGGGCAGATGTCTCCCACCAGCTGTGTGGACACTTGGCACCCAACTCCAGGCCCTCCTCATGCCCCCACGAAAGCAACCTGTCGGGCTCCGCCAAATCAGGCGCCCCTCCCCAGCCTCCCGTTAGGAGGGACAGCCTCCGGGCCTCCAACTCCCAGCCAGCTGGCACCGAGCGACGCCGGGCCTCTGCCCCCGCTGATGCTCTGCACCTCCCAGGCCGATGGACCTCAGACACCTCGCTGTGCCTGCGAGACAAGGAGCCTGAGGGGGTGGGAGGCCACCCGAAGGAGCACCTGTCTGCCGACCAGTACTATATGCTGAGCTCCCACCTGGACAGACGTCAGCCCAGCATGGAGCCGCTGTTAGGGGAGAGCACAGACCATCCTCAGGGGGCTGCCCAGGGGAAGTGCCAGGATAACGGTGCCTACGAAGGACAGCCAGGTGCCAACATTGACCCGCCCCAGTCTCCTCGGAAGGGGCACCGGCACAGTGCCCCTGAGCAGCTGCTTGCATCCCAGCTGCGCTCCCTGAATGTAGCCATGGGCAGCAGTCACTGGGACACCCAGCTGCAGGACAGGCATCAATGGACTGTGAACCCGCTGCACTTGGAGCAGCCAGGACTCAGCCAGCAGACAGAGGATGCCAAAGAGCAGCCGTGCACGGATCCAGCCGCGGGCACAGACCGTGCTGATGACCACGCCACACAAGCACAGCACTCCCCTGGCCAGGCCCAGGACTCCTGCCATAGCCAGGGGCCGTACAGGTGTTACCCAGAGCTGGAGAGATCCTGTAGCACCCCCAGCGAGTCAGCCATGCCACCACAGCCTGCCAGCGTGACCCCCGCATGCAGCTCCAAGGCACTGGTGGAGGAGGGGAAGGAGTCCGGGCAGAGCAGGCCCAGTGCCAGGAAATCGGGCCCTTCCCATCAGCGATCAGCCCAGCTGCGGCGCCGGAGTGAGCGCTTCGCTACCAACCTGCGCAATGAGATCCAGAGGAGGAAGGCCCAGCTGCAGAAGAGCAAGGGCTCTGTGGCTCTGCTGTGTGGGGAAGAGCCAGTAGAGGAGACGGACGAGCCATGCGAGAGCCACCCCAGTCCCTCAGCCCCGCCAGAGGGCAGGCTGCCTAGCTCAGGGGACAGGAGCTCTGTCGGCATGGCACAAGCCAGAGCCAAGTGCCTGAGTCCCACACCGGGCACGGCGCCTGCTGGGGAACATGGCAGGAACCCCGGCCACCCAGCCAACAGGAGTGCCCCCACCCCCCAGCCTGCACGGAAAGGCCCCAGCACCCGTGCCCCTGACAGGGAGAAGCAAAGGGCTCCGGGGACTGGGGGCCGGTGGCGGTGGTCTCCAGAGCACAAGCTGCAGCGGGCCCTGAGCCCTGGGGAGGCGTACGCCAAGGGGTCAGAGGCGCCTGCCTCCTCGCTGCGCCTGGCAGAGGATGCCGTCCTGCTACCTTTTGCTGACCGCAGAAAGTTCTTTGAGGAGACCAGCAGATGCGTGGCGCATCTCCCGGCCCGGCACAGCAATTCCCCCAGCTTTCGGCCAAAGGCAGCCGAGTCGCATGCCTTTCAGCCACTGGGCACTGAATGTCGGGAGCTGCGGCGCTGTTCCGTGGACCAGTCCTACCCGCCCCTGTCACCGGGGCGGCAGAATCTCCCCACCTATGCCGAGTGCTGCCTGGAGCCGCCTGTGTGCTACGCTGGCCTCCCGCGGCATGGCGAGTTCGAGTACCTGCGGCCCTTTGCCCGGGCCTGTGCCGGGACAGCCCCGGTGCTCCGCGAGCCCTGCCTCTACTGCTCTGGTGACATGTGCCCCGCACTGCTGCAGAGGAACATGCAGCCCAGCCACCATGGCTATCGTTGCCACCCCCATCCCTGGGTGCCGCGGTGTTCCGACTGCTGCTGCTCTGTTCCCCACAAGGCCCTGGAGGAGACAGAGCCCTGGCCTGGGAGGAAGGCCTTCTTGCCGGTAAGAGATCCTCCCTGCAAGCTGCCCCCGGTGCCAAGTGGGCAGGCCCCGTGGCTGAGCCTGGCCTGGCTGAGTACCAGCTTGTGAAGAGGTGCAGGGGGAGGTTGTCAGAGGGATCTGTCTGTCTATCTGTCCCTGGGGATGGGGAGCCAACCCTGCTTAAACACTAGGAGCTGCTGCCTCCTTCACCCTGCCTCACCCTGAGCCCTTTGCCTCATGCCAGCCACTGGCACCAGGAGGCACCAGTCCCCTGCCAGGCTGTTCGAAGCTGTGGGGGATGGGGGGTGTCAGAGCTGGGTGTGTGGGGAGCAGGGCTGGGGGCAGAGTTCCTGGGAGGTGTCAGGGAACAGGGTAAATTGTGTTTTGTGTGGCTGCATTGGATCCCCAGTGGTTCCCCAGCTCAGGGAAGGGGTTCTGCCTATGGCTCTGTGTGCCTGTTTGGCATATGCCTGATTTGTGTGGGAGGAACCATGTACCCCTTGCCTGAGACCTGCCCACTTCTGCCAGGACAGTGACTGGCATCCCCTGCCATCTGTATTGAACTCAACCTTCTCCAGAAATGTGCCACTGGTACCCTCTTGCCCCCCGCCACACATGCCCCTGCCAGGCCTGGAGCAGCCAGCTGGTGTCCCTCTGGCACCCCTCAGTGCTGCTCCTACACTGGTGGAGAGGAGAGGGTGAGGAGTCAGGCTCCTAGCCAGCAGAGTGCTAGCTGCGGGCCGGGGAAGCGGGAGCCTGGGGAGGGAAGCCGTGGGTTTGAGCCAGGGTAGGATGGAGCTTTGTCTCTCCTGGCCTGGGGGCACAGCTGGGAAGCATTAGCCGGGGTTTACTCACAAACAGTGACACTGTGACCATCAGCCCTTCCTCCTCCCACCCTGCCATGTGTCCCCATGCCATTGGGGTGGCATGAGCAGGGGGGAGGGCTGTACAGCAGCCCATGTAGCCGCTGGGCACCTTGGCATTGCTGGCTGGAGAAGGAGACTTCGGCACATGACGCATTGTGGTTGGTGTTTATTTCCGTTAAACCCAGTGCTGTCTGCAAACCAGAGCCTGAGAGAGCTGCAGCCTGGCCTCGGCGCTCACCGGGGAGACCCACCTTCAAGGATGCCTGATTCAGAGCAGCCACTTGAACCCAGGTTTCCCACATCCCAAGTGGATGCCCCACCCACCAGGCTGCTGGCTGTTCTGGCGTCTCCCAAATTCCATCCTGGACCCCAATGAGTTTCTGCAGGATGTTTTTGTTTGGCTAATGTGCCTTTTCTGCCCCACTACCCCTCATCCCTCTGCCACCCAAAATAGTAGCGAAAAATAATCTCATCCCCATGTGCGCACCAGTTTGCACCATCCCGCCAGTGGCCTGCTCGTGGCCAAGCCCTACTGTGTCACATGTCCCTCCTGGGCTCATCACACTCTCCTGTCAGGCTGCTGGCAGCAGCAGGGCATTGGTGTTCCTTGGCTGGGGGTGACTGGAGAAGAGAGGGATGGGGGGTGTCTTTTCCTGGCAGGGCCTCAGACCCCAAGGTGGGGGGTGCCCTGAGGGCTGGGTTGAGGCCCTGGTGCCCACCCAGCTCTCCCGCTCACGCCCTCCTGCTCGCGCCCCGCCCAGCTCCGTATCTGTCAGGCTCTGACAGGACCTGCCTGGCCTGCCGCACTTTGGCAGCTGGACCTGCCTGCATGAGCCAGCACGAGCCCCGAAGCTCCACTGCCCCGGGAGCCTTCTTCAGTGCAGTCCCTCTGCCGCAGCTGGGAACCAGCCCTGCAGCCCAGCCCCACAGCAGGAGGGCAAACAGGCTCAGCAGGTTTGTGGCTCTGCGGAGGCGGGCGCTAACCTGGCTGTCAGGAGGATGCGTTTCCTTGCTGAGACTCTGCTGTGGCCATGGGGCTGTGAGCGGAAAAGAGCCCCTGACCTGCCCCTGTCCTGCTCCTGGGATGTGAGGGGCCGGGAGGAGTGGGGGTGGAGAGCATCGGTGGAAGGGATGGGCGGCTCATCCTGGCCATCTCACTCCTCTGATTCTTGTTTGCAGGAATTTCCTCTGGAGGAGTGGGAGCCTGGGGTGATAAACAGGAAGGGCAGCCAGTCAGTGAGGTAAGAGCCATGGCGGGGGGGGAGAGAAGCCTACTTGGCTTTGATATGAGGACGGAGTTGGGGGGGGGTCACCGATAAAATGGCCGGCCGGCCAGCGAAGGGGGCAGAGGCTGCCTGGATCTCATGGAGAGCCCCATGCACCTCAGATGGTGTCCCCAGCACTCAGCTCACCCAGACGCTTTGCTGGGATGCTGCCACTTCCAGGTGGTGGCCGGTGGCTCGGGTGGGGCCATGGTCCTGCCCTGCAATACCTGTTCAGTTGGGCTATGTGGGGGGGCTGCTCCCATCACTCAGCCCAGGCTCCTACCTGCTCCCCCCTCCAGGGCGCTGCTGCTGGGGGAGAGGTCTCCCTCCTGGCCAGCAGGGATCAGCTGCGGTGGTTCAAGGCTTTGAAGGTGGACAAGGGCATGAGAGCCCTGAGAAAGAAGCCCCAGAAAGTGCTGGGCTCCTGAGTTAGCAGCCCGGGCAGGAGAAGAGGCAGTGGGTACCATGTGCTGCAGGCAGTGGTGGGGGCTGCACAAGAGGTGGGGGTATCTCCCAGCATGTTTTAGCTGTGCTGGAGCAGGGGCCATCCCTTATGACCCTGGTGTCAGGGCCCCAGCTGTGGGGAGCGGGTCGATCTGAGCCTGGTGTGGAAGGGACACAATCTGAGTGCAGGCTGGGGGGCCAGGCCAGGCCAGGAGCAGCAGCCCATGCTAGTGCCATGTTGTAGGAGCAGGTTGAACTCAGGTCATTGAGTTGCACCAGGCTGGAGCCAAGTGAGCCGGCCGAAGCAGGGTCAGTGGAGCTGAGGCTGGGCTAGAGGGCCGGAGCGGAGAAGGGACCAGGGACGTGGAGCAGGGCTGGGCCAGGAGTGCACAGCAGGGTTTGTTAGCAGCAGCAAGCCAGGGATCCGCCCAGCTGCACTGACAGCCTCAAGGTGTTTTTTCTTAAGCAGCGTGCCTGGGCCAATCCAGAGCACAGGAGGCTCCAGCAGCCAGCACCTCCCTGCACAGGCAGCCAGTGGGGCTTGCACTGTGGGGCTCAGAGGAAGCTTTTTCCTGCTTTGCCAGAGCAGTGAGGTGGCAGGGTGGACACTGCAGCAAACCTGGCTTCCAGGCCCATAGATCCTCCCTGGATCTCCAGCTGGCCCGTGGCAGTGACAGTGCCCAGGGAGTTGCTCTGCATGCGACGCTACGGGCCAGGGCACAGGGTTGGCACCTGGGTCGTGCTGCTGCCTCTCGCTTGAACCCAATAACAAAGCTCTGGGCACATGGCCAGAGAAACCTGCAGCCTCGCTGCCAGCTCCAAAAGGCCTTTTTTAACCCCCGGCCCAGCTGCCAGCCCCGAGGAGCCAGGAGGAGTCCATGTCCCCGTATACACACATTCACAATCCATAGGATCACCAAAGTCTAACTAGGGCCACTCTGTTTCAGTGTCTGGGACAGGCAGGCAGCCGGTTGTTGGGTCTTCCCAGGGTGCCGCTGCTGCAAGAGGCCTTGGGTTTCTGTCGCCAGGATTCCCTGCCAGGATAGCCATTCAGTACAGCTCTGGCTGTGGTGATTTGTGGCGAGCTTCCACCCATCAAGGAGGTGCCTGAATTGCTGTTTCCAGGCAGATGAGCACCAGTAAATCCCCACACTGAGCACATGAAGGCTGCACAGCTGAGCAGGGAAACACTGCAAAAGTTGTCATCTCAGGCCAAGATTTTCAAAAGGGCAATCCACAGTTTAGTCCTCCAAATCCTATCGCGGTGCCTGGGCCCAGATCCCCAGAGGTACTTAGGCCTCTAACTTCCATTGACATCAGTGGGAGTTAGGTACCAAAATATCTGTGAGGATCTGGTCCCTGAATAACAGCTGATTTTCAAGAGTGCAGAGCACCAATCTGCTCCGTTAGCCTGGGTTCTGAAGGGCCTCCCAAGTACCCCTGCAAGGCAGATGATAGACTGTAATCCAGAGAGGCTGGCTAAAATCAGCCCTGGTATTGAGGAGTTAGATTGTCCTTAGGGATTTAGGAGCAGGAGTCCCACTGAAAGTCTTGTGAAGATACCAGCTTTGGTGCCGAACTCTGGAGGGGCTGAGGTTTAGGCATCTGTTGGTTAAAATCTTGTCCTAAATTTCCCAGATCTGATTTTGTTTTGGAAGCGAAATCCCAAATGCTCGGCAGGCACTGTGGACAGCCAAGCTAAGGCAAAGCAAACAGCCTGTCCTCTGCCCTGTGCCTCCCCCCACGCAGACCCTGCTAAGAGCCGAGGGCCAGGGCTGAGCCTTTCAAGTCATATTCAACAGTTTGAAAGTAATGATGAAACATGTCTGGTCAGTGCTGGCCGCCTTGCAGCATTTCTCACACAGGCATGCCTTGGGGCCCCACAGATCTGCCTTAGTTGAACGCAAGCCACTGGGCTTGGTCCAGGGGAGCTGGCTAGAGATCTACAGGGGTCCGGCTAGGTGATCTGACAGGCCCTTTTGGCCCCTCCACACTGAGCTGTGTTTGGTGCGGTGTGACGGTGCTGCCCGTGGGAGCCAGCTGAGGTCACCCAATTAGGGTGAACTGCAAACAAAACGGGTCAGACAAACCCCAGAAGCTGGTGGTTATTCCAATACTTAGATTTACCAAGCCAGCACAGAACAGCTTCTACAGTACCTCACTGGTTACTCAGAAGTTCAGACACCTCAGTTCCCTTAAAGTGCCCAGCCTCAGGCCTCCGTCCAGACACACACCTCATGATGATGATGATTACTGAAAATCTTCTCATCATATAAAAGAAAAGGTTCTTCCAACCTCAAAGGGTCAGCCACACACCCAGGTCCAATTATAACTTAGATCTTACCCAAAATACACGCTATAGCCAATTCTTAATAACTAAGCTAAAATGTATTAAAAAAAGAGAGAGAGAGAGTTGGTTAAAAGATCAATATACATACAAACTTGAATTCAGTTCTTGAGGTTCAGATACATAGTAGAGGTGAGCTTGCAGTTGCCAAAAGTCCTTTTAGCAGTAGTCCATAGGTTATAGTCCAATGTCCATATTCAGGGTGACTCCAGTCAGTGACTGGGGATCTCAATCTTTATGGCTTAAGGTTTCCCCTTCTTGAAATCCAAAGCAGATCTGAGATGAAGTAGGACTGTGTCCAGCAGCCTTCTGGCCTGAGAAAACAATAGGCTTAACTCCTTCTCCCAAACATCCTGGCAATTAGCACAGAGTAATTTATCCATTAAACAGTTCAGATACAGGTTACTACAACATAGACAATAATACTATTTCACTCAAGTATCTTCCTAAATGTTAATATTCCTTTTTTGATCTTTGAATCAAAGCCATAGGGATAGACAAGACTTGTTTGTTACATCACAAGACCTGAGCAAACATCTACCCTTCTACCTCTAACAATGCAGACTAGCATTTCAAAGCTCTATTCATTTACAGATCTTCCTAACAAGTCTCTAAAGTTCGCCCGTAGGTCAGGTCCGTCTGTGAGTTAATTAATTCTTTCTGGTCCTGTCACCTTTCAGTGAGATATTACATTACACTCATAATGTCACATGCAGCAGGTGGTGTGGTGGGTCAGTCCCTGCCCTGGAGTAGCCAGTGGACTAAGGAGAGGGGGGCAGGTTAGTGAGTGCATCTGAGAGGTGGCCATGCCATGGGTTTTGAATTAGACTGCGGGACGGGTCTGGGCTGTGATGAGGCAAAGGGTTGAGGCGGTACAGTACATTCCCAGAGGCAGCATCAGCAGAGAAGCTCAAAGGGCTAGGCAGGCTATCCAGGGAACAGAAGCCACATGCCAGGCGAGTCCGTTGTGCTCTGGGGGCATCTCCGCTGGGTACTGTGCTCGAGATTTGGGCTGATACTCACACTAAGGCTGGTATTAGAGTGACACTGTTGTACTGGGAGAAAGTGCCTTGTTCAGGTACAGCTGTTCTGCTTCCCTGTGGAGTAAGCACATTTACAGCTGTGACTGTGGGGCCAGGTTACTTAGGCAGGAATCAGTCAGGTGTGTGTGTGGCCAAGGCCTCAGTGGGGAAGATGGCTGAGGTGAGGATACCAGGCTGCCTGACAGGGGAGACCAGCAGAGGAGTTCAGAGTCCCTTTGCCTCTCCATTTCTAGGCTTTTCCAGGTATGCCCCGCTGGTGTCCCCTCCTTGCTGCATTCCCGGGCTTGCTGCTAGCTTTCCTGGAAGGGTTAGTTTTTTCCTCTCTCCAGCTCTGCCCTGCTTGTAGCTGAGAACCACGTCTCCATGTGCCCCAGCAAAGCAGGCGTTTGATCTGGCTCCAGCAGGATTTGGATTTGGATTTGTGCACAAGCTGGGGGTTGAAGCGCAGCCAAAGCACGCTAGAGAGTGGGGCTGGCTGTTGTATGTTACGCTGCATGGTCAGCGTGCCTCTCTGAAATGGGCCCGCTCTCTGCCTTGTCCAGTCAGGAATTTCCTAAGGCTGGTCCGAGCCCTGGTGATCTCAGCCCCGACCCTCGGGGATTCCCTGCCCCTAGCGTTCTTTTTGAACTTGCCCCTCGTTCCAAGAACTTGCCCCTGTTCCCAAGGCAGCCGACAGGATGCAGCAGGGCGGTTCCAGAGGAAACAAGCCAGTTATTTTAGCAGCTCCCAGGCAAGCAGGGAACGGAGCAGAAGGTGGGGGAAGGCCCGGAGAGATGCTGTCACCACTCTGTGCTGAGAGGAGGGTCTGGCAGTAGCTAGAATGTGAGATTGAGGCGTGGCCAGGGGAGCAGGGGAGCAGGGACTGTCCACTCTCAGTCCTTGGGAGCTGGGAACATGATATGCTACACAGAGATGCTGAGAATTGCGTGTCTAGCCCTCCATGGAAGGATTTTCCATGGGGGGGTATCATAGGGATCATTGTCAGCGCAGCGGGAGGGGAGGCAGAGGAAATGCTCAGTGGTGGGGGTCTAGGATTCTGGAAATCGAAGCTCAGCTCCTTTTCCCATCCATGCCGTGGGGAGAATATTCCCCTGCCTCCACCCCTGCCCAGGGGCATGAGACGGCTATTCCATTACAGATGGGGGGCCCAGACACTATGGGTGGAGTCGGATAAGTACCTTAGCGAGCAGCCAAGACTCTGGGCGCTGGCTACCTGGGGCTGGAAACTGCCCCAGGGTGGGCTTGCCACAGCAACGGGCAGTTGGCCCATAGAGAAGGGGTTTCTCTCTGACCCCTGGCTGCTGGCTCCTTTGGCTGGCTGGTGCGGCAGCGCTGGCTGTCCTCAGGCCAAGCAGGAAGCAGGCTGGGATTGAATGGGTTTCGGGGGCTTCTGCCCCCCAATGTTTTCCCCAGCGAGCTGGCACACTACGAGATTGGCTTCCAGAAGGAGGGTTCCTGCCGGCCCTGCTTGGAGAGCTCTGAACAGACGTGGCCTCCTTGCTACCGGGCCGCGTCCTCTCTCGATCTCTCTTGGGACTGCGAGCGGCGTGTGCCAGAGAGCCCCAGCGAGCCACTCCATCGCCCGCTCCGGGGCAGGGCCTTCTCCGAGAGCCACCTCAACATGGAGCCGCCCAGCACCCGGGGCCAGGAGATGAGAGATGCCCTCTTAGCCAAGCTAGATGAGATGCACCCGATGCCTCCGTGTCCGGCCAGAAAGAAAGGGCCGCCCCCTCCCCGGCCCCCACCCCCTAACTGGGAGAAGTACAGAACTCGCCGGGCCTCCCACCACCACCTTTACCCACTGGAGCCCACCGGGCCCGGCTCAGCATTGTTCGCAGTGCCCCTGGGACAGCCTCACTACCAAGGCGGTGGCAGCGTGGAGACTGCAAGGCAGCGCTCCCAGAGCCTTCCCCTGGACAAGCTCCCTGGGGACTCGGTCAAGCCTGTGGCCATCTCACAGCCTCAAATGCCTGGCACCCTCCCTCAGGAATCCCTGGACACCGGGCACCTGCCAGAGCAGGGGAACAACCATCACTACTACTGCCACGTCTCGCCTCGGGAGCCACTGGCACTGGACATGGCCACCAGGAACGCTCCCAGGCAAGTACCCCCGGTCCGCCGGTTCCGATGGCATGGCCCATGGCCCTGTCACCACCCTCTTACCCAATGGCGGGGCCCACAGGCCCACTTTCCCCTTGCCCCGATGGCGGGGCCCATAGCCCCGTCACTGCCCCCTTGCCCCTGAGGGGCCTCATTCACCTCAGTACCATGATCTGTTCCCTCTCAAGACTGCCGCTGGATGCTGCCCCCGATCCTGGGTGTTGTAATGGGCTCCTGGCATGCCTCTTGTTCTGAGCCTATGTCAGGGGGCTGCACCTGCCCAACTCTCTGCTGAGGAGAAACCCCATCCTCGCTGGGAGTTGCTGGCTAGGGGGCTGTGCCAAGGGCTGGAGTGCTTTGGTGGGCATTGGCCACATGTAAGGCAGGCTGCTGAGCTGGCAAGGCCTTGCACCATCCACCACCCCTGAGCTAAGGCGAGCAAGAGACCAATGGCCCTTGGGTCCATCTTAGGCCCTTCTGTGGGGTCACTCCGTGCAGCTCGGGGGTTGAGCTCAGCACCAGCACACACACCCCCCTCCAGCGCAGGAGCCAGGCTGGCATCCCCGCTGTGCTTGCAGCAGGTTGGCTGACCAGGACAGGCTTGTCCCTGGGATGCTGATTCCCATAGCACCAGAGGCAAGCAGGGACTGAGGAATGGCCCCCCCCTTCGCCCTGGGGGGAGGGATAGCTCAGTGGTTTGAGCATTGGTTTACTAAGCCCCGGGTTGTGAGTTCAATCCTTGAGGGGGCCATTTGGGGAACCAGGGTAAAAACCTAGAGATTAGTCCTGCTTTGAGCACGGGGTTGGACTAGATGACCTCTTGAGGTCCCTTCCAACCCTAGTATTCTATGATTCGGCTCTCAGGTCTCTTACCGTGTGTGTGTGGGGGGTGGGTTTCCCTTTCCCACGATCGCTGTCTCTCTGGGGCAGCCTTGGACCGATGTTTGTCCTGCCGATTCCCTGGCCCATGGCCCATCATGGCTCACAAGAGCCCGGAGCAAAGAGCTGTTGGCCCAGGCTGTCCATGTCCAGAGGCGGGGAGGGGTGGGAGGTGGGTGGATCCCCTGCTGGGTCCAGCCTGATGGCAGGGGTGCCTGGAAAGGCCAGAGAAGAAGGGCCAGGCCCTGAGGTGTGTTTTCCTCTGCTTGTTTGGTATTTCAGCAGTAATGAGCGTGGTCCTCCCCATCTCTGCAGGAGGGATCCTTGGGAGTGTCTCAGTCCCCCACTGAAGGGGCGCATGCTGGACCTTTAGCTCTGAGATCCCTTCTTCCAAGTGCATGTTGGATGTCTGAGTCCAAGGGGCTCTTTAACCAAAAATCCCAGCAAGGCGTGTCAAGCTAAATGTCACATCTGCCTGGTCCCCATGGCCCTGGATGCTGGCAGGGGAGGGTGGGACCTGACTGAGTTTGGCTGAGCTTGCAGGGAGAAATTCTCCCGTCTGCCTCCTCTGACATTGACCGAACCCTCTGAAAGCCAGGCTGGGTGCGATTGCCTTTTTGGCTCCTGTGAACGTGCTGTGATCCAGCACACACTCCTTTCAAGCTTGTGGCAAGGCCCCTGAGCCAAGGCTGCTCCCTCAGTCCAGTGGCCCAAAGTTGTCCCCTGAGGTAGGGGGAGTTCCAGCTCCCTCAGTACCCCAAGAGCTGGATGCTCTGGGTGCTGCTACATTACTTAGGCTCCCTACTAACACCTTTCCTCTGGGATTTTGTTTACAGGCCAGATGGGCTCTCAGAGGTGGGGGTGAAGGAGACGCCACGGTGGGATAAGGGCAGGTCTGTAAAGGATGAACAATACCAAGTGATTAGCTGGGGCCAGGAGCGCCAGCGGCCCAGCCCCCCCTGCCTGGGTGAGTGGTCCTTCTCTGTGAATTCCCGTGGCATGGGCCCATGTGGCAGACATGGCCGCTCACTCCCTGCCTCCTCCTGCAGCCCCCGAGGAGGTGGAGTCGGCCCAGGAGATCGCAGAGGTGGAGAGCTGCCGGCTGGGCCGGCAGCCGCCCTGCCGAATGACCTCAGAGGAACTGATGCGAGACGTGGCGGGCAGGGATCGTTCCCTGGCAGGTGTGCTGAGCCCAGCCTCTAGCATGGTGACAGCCGCCGAGGTCATGGGAGAGCTCTTCTCGGTGGGGGACCACCACTCGTGGAAGGACCATTACCAGCAGGACTGGCGGCTGGAGAAGCAGAGTGAGGCTGGGGCTCAGGAAAGGTAGGAGTCGTCTTGGCTCTTCCTGGGTGGGCCCGGATTTTGATGTGTAAATAGCTCATGGGTGCTGGTGCAACCACTGGGGCATTGGGGGTGTTGCATGTTCTGTGCACGTTCCTTTGGGGTGGGTGCACGGCCCCAAGCAATCACAGCATCTTCCCTCCTTCTGGGTTTTGTCCCACGGTTGCCCATTTCCCTGTGTCCGCAGCCAAGCAGCCCTGGGCTTGCTGAACATTGCAGGGTCACCTCTGCACTGTTTCAGTTGCGGGTCATTCCATGTGGTCTTGGGGACAGGGGACCACTCCAGGGCGCCCATAGTGGGGTGCCAATGGCATGGGGGCACTGCAGGGATCCCCCCCTGTGTTCTAAATGCGGGGGGAGTTAATTTCACACCCGCTCCCAGGGCTCAGGCAGCTAGCAGGTGCTAGGCTGGGCCCTGTGGAGGCAGAGACAGGGACGGCTGCGGGGCCTGGGCACAGGCAGCTAGCAGATGCTGGGCTGGACCCTGCAGGGGCAGGGACAGGGATGGGCATGGGGACTGGGCACAGGCAGCTATCAGCGCTTTGCTGCTGCTCTGACACAGGAGGCAGAACAGGAAGAAAGTGCCGTCTCTGTGCTGGCACCCACCTGCACCATGTGGCACCAGAAGAGCCTGCTGGGGGTCTGGCCAGGTCCTGCTCCTGCTCTCCTGAGGCTGCTTAGCAAACCCACGGGCTGTGACAGGTATCTCAGCCCCTAATGTCTAACTGCCTCCCCCCATCTGGCAAAATGCCGCTTCTGTCCCCAAGCTGGAGCCAAGGGATTGGGGGGATCTGGTGCCCTGAGACTGCATGCTTAGGGTTCAAAGAGCCTAGTGGAATTAGCAGCCATTGGGATTCAGGTGCAGATTCCCCTTGTCCCCAGGGCCGCCCAGAGGGGGAGGCAAGTGGGGCAATTTGCCCCAGGCCACGGGCTCCACAGCGGCTCCCAGGAGAACAGCTGAGGCTCCCGGCCCAACTCCGCTCCTCTCCCAGAGCCTCAGCACATCCAGGAGCTTCCCTGAACAGCTACAGCATGTCTCCAGCGGGGCCTGAGCTCTGCCCCACTCAGAGCCGCATGGTAAGGGGGCGTGGCTGGGAGCTCAGGCCCAGCCGGAGCTACGCTGCACCGCTGTTCAGGGACGCTCCTGGATGCTATGTGCTGAGGCTCCTGGTGATAGGAGGAGCTGGGGGTAAGAGGCTGGGGCTGGGGCTAGGGGAGTTGGATAAGGGGCAGGGAGTCCCGGGGACAGTCAGGGGACAGGGAGGGGGCAGAGGTTGGGGGGGCGGTCAGGGGACAGGGAATGAAGGGGTTGGATTGTGGGCATTTCGGGGGTCTGTCAGGACTCGGCGGGATGGATAGGGGTCGGGGCAGTCAGGGGACAGGGAGCAGGGGTGGGGTCCCAGGGTGGTGGTGGTGGGGTCTCTGGGGGACGGTGAGGGGGCAAGGAACAAGATGGGTCAGGGATTCTGAGGGAGGTGGGCAGTCGGGGGGCAGGAAGTGGGTGGGGGTCGGATAGGGGGCAGGGCCAGGCTGTTTGGGAGGCACAGCCTTCCCTACCCTAAAGCTCATTCAGCAGTTTGAGGCTTGCAGAAGAGCAAGCTGGTAGCTTTTCTATTAGGGCTACCATCCCTTTCACTTCTCAAATGCCAAATTATAGTCTATATTTAATTTCAGTGCCATAGGGAGATTCATGTCAGGGGAGAGTAGCTTCATTTAAAATTAGCCACTAGGGGAAGGATCACATGAGAAGAGCAATATCCTGCCCAACCCTACCAAGGGAGACCCCCCCCCCTCCCCTGCATTCCCTGAGGCTTCAGAGGGATTAGTTCAGTGGTTCTCAAACTTTTGTACTGGTGACCCCTTTCACACAGCAAACCTCTGAGTGCGACACCCCCCACCCCCTTATAAATTGAAAACACTTTTTTTATACATTTAGCGCTATTATAAATGCTGGAGGCAAAGCAGGGTTTGAGGTGGAGGCTGACAGCTCGCGACCCCCAGTAATAATCTCGTGACCCCCTGAGGGGTCCTGACCCCCGGTTTGAGAACCCCTGGGTTAATTTAATTTTAACACCCTGTGTCCATTCACATGCATGTGCTATTTTGAGCATTTCAGTTTTCACAACATAGGCTCATCGCAGATTCTGGAACAAGCTCAAATGCTCATTTTGTGGAGTATGTACTGTGACAGACCCAGGCCAGTGGGGTACAGGAGTCTGGTAGAGGGCAAATATACTGGTCACTGGATGAGTAGTTTTCTGTTCCCTGAGTGACCAGAGCAGGTGCTGCACTAGAGTAACCAGGAACCTGCTAGAACCAATTAAGACAGACAGGCTGATTAGATCACCTGCAGCCAATTAAGGCAGGCTAATCAGGGCACCTGGGTTTAAAAAGGAGCTCACTCCAGTCAGGCAAGGAGGAGCCAGAGGAGAGGAAGTGCGTGTGAGGAGCTGGGAGCAAGAGGCACAAGGAGCTGAAGGTGTGGGTGTGGGTGTGGGTGTGGGTGTGGGTGTGGGTGTGGGTGTGGGTGTGGGTGTGGGTGTGCTGCTGAAGGACTAAGGAGTATATGCGTTATCAGACACCAGGAGAAAGGTCCTGTGGTGAGGAGAAAGAAGGTCTTTGGAGGAGGCCACGGGGAAGTAGCCCAGGGAGTTGTAGCTGTCATGCAGCTGTTACAAGAGGCACTATAGACAGCTGCAATCCACAGGGCCCTGGGCTGGAACCCAGAGTAGAGGGCAGGCCCGGGTTCCCTCCAAACCTCGCAACTCCTGATCAGACACAGGAGGAGTTGATCCAGACAGTGGGGAAGATCACTGAGGTGAGCAAAATCTGCCAATAAGCGCAGGACCCACCAAGGTAGAGGAGGAACTTTGTCACAGTGCATAGTCTATACTAAAGACAAACCCACAGTAACCGTCTCCAGTTTGTGAGGGACCCCATGGAGCCAGTCTCTAGGAAACAGATAAATGCATGGAGGTTAAGTCCATTAATGGCTATTAGCCAGGATAGGTAAGGAATGGTGTCCCTAGTCTCTGTTTGTCAGAGAGTGGAGATGGATGGCAGGAGAGAGATCACTTGATCATTACCTGTTAGGTTCACTCCCTCTGGGGCATTTGGCATTGGCCATTGTCAGTAGACAGATACTGGGCTGGATGGACCTTTGGTTTGACCCAGTATGGCTGTTCTTATGTTCTAGGCTAAATGAACCCAAAGGTATGGAGACAGATATGAGTCAAGGAAGCCAGCAGAGTATCAGAAACCTGGAAAAATCTCTGGATGGGCTTAGGCGTTTGGTCACAAGCTGAGGTGGTTCAAAAGTTTTGGATTTTTTTTAAGCAGAATTTTTTTTATTGTTTCTTTAAGCAATCAAACACAGCAAGCAGCAAATATTTGGCCACACACTTCTGAAACCCTAAACCATATTCAGGTTTTGGCAGACTAATTTCAGCTTTTCAATTTAAAAAAAACACAACAAATTTTGAAGGAAAGCAGGCATTGTCTGTGATTTTGTTCTGCTTTTTAAAAACCCCTAGTTTTCGATCCAAAAAAAGTTTGGACGGAAAATATTTGTCCAACCCTTTTAATGAGCTTTAGTGCCTTTTAGCACTAGCTGATGCTGAGAACCAGTGATACCTTGTAAAGAAGTTTTCTTAAAACTGGATTTGTGCCGAGATGCGGAAGGTTTATTTTTCCCAGGGCCACTTGCGGCGGGGGAGCAAGTGGTGCAGTTTGCCCAGGCCCTGCAGGGATCCCCACGAGAATATAGTATTGCAATATTTTTATGGAAGGGGCCCCTGAAATTGCTTTGCCTCAGGCCCCCTGAATCTTCTGGCTGGCCCTGCATGTCCCTGGCAGTAACTTCCCCACTCTGCAACTGGAAGCTCAGCTTCCCTCCACTCTGGGCTGTGTCCGACCCCGTGTGCTGTATGTGTGTAGGGAGGAGTTCCAGCCCATCTCCTCTCCCCTGGGAGGCGCTGTCAGCCCCACCTCCTACTCAGCCTATTACAACACCTCGGCGGGCAAAGCTGAGCTGCTCAACAAGATGAAGGAGCTGCCGGAGGGGACCTCAGAAGAGGAAGAGGTGGATCACGAGCTAGCACAGAAGAAGGTAAAGTGGGACAGAGGTTATGGGGATTGTGCACTGTCTCTCGGACCTGATATTGCCAGGGATAGAACCCAGGAGTCCTGACTCTCAGGCCCCCCTGCTCTAACCACCAGCCCTCATGTCCCTCCCAGAGCCAGGAATAGAACCTAGGAGTCCTGACTCCCAGCCCCTCCTGTTCTAACCACCAGCCCCTACATCCCTCCTAGAGTCAAAGATAGAACCCAGGAGTCCTGACTCCCAGGCTCCCCTGCTCCACCTGTCATGAACATGGCACCTGACATGTCCCCTGGGTTTTAATCCCTGCTCTTGCCCCATGCCCCACATTTCTCTCCCTCCGCAGGCGCAGCTCATCGAGAGCATCAGCAGGAAGCTGGCGGTGCTGCAGGAGGCACAGCGGGGCCTCCAGGAGGACATCAACGCCAACGCAGCACTGGGGGAGGAGGTGGAGTGCCAGGTGAAGGGCGTCTGCAAACCCAATGAATTTGACAAGTTCCGTCTCTTCATCGGAGACCTGGACAAGGTGGTAAATCTGCTGCTGTCACTCTCGGGGCGGCTGGCCCGGGTGGAGAATGCCCTCAACAGCCTGGACCATGAGGCCACCAAGGATGAGAAGGTATGTGGGGGGATGCTCTGGGGAGGGGCACAATCCTCTGTATTGGTATGCATGTGCCAGCTCGTCCACATCACCCCCTTAGCCTGGGCACCAGGATGGTGGTTCACAAGCAGCAACAAAGGTCTGATCCTACAGGATCCCCAGGAATCTGTCCTCCTCCACCCCCTTAGCTGACATGCAGGCACCTCTGGAGTAGGGCATTTAATAATGCACAGCAACGTTCTATAGGCAGAAGTGGGGCAGAATCCTGTGTTCAGCTGACCCGCAGGATGAATTTCTGGAGCAGATTGTGGTTACCCAGGTTAATGTGTGGTTGGAACACCAGGGCTACAGGTCAAGATTTAGCAGTGCTTTGACCCCAACGCTGCATTAGCAAAGCACAGGTCAAACAGGTGCTCTGTCTCTGTTTAGGAGGGGCTGTGGCTCAGGAGTGAGGGGCAGCGGCAGAGTGGTGGGGGATGGAAATTCAGGGCTGGGGTAGTGGGGGACTGTGGGTTGAAACAGACACTGACAGTGTTTGGAGGGGAAGCTTCCCCAGCTTTCTGTGCTGTCTCTCCCCTCCCCCCCCCATCCAGTTTCCTCTGATATTTTTAAATTAATTATGTGGCCTGGGCACTGCCCTGTTGTGTGTGTGAGGAAGAGTGTTTCACCTGGGCAATTCCCTGTTCTGTAGGTTGGCGGATGTCTGACTTGGGCACTGCTCTGTTGTGTGCGGGGTCTCACTTGGGCACTGCTCTGATGTGGGGGGGGAGTCTCACCCCCCAACTCCGTGGTGGGTCTGCCATGTGCATTCACTGCTCTCCGCTCTGCCTCCCACAGCTGGCGCTGCTGGAGAAGAAGCGTCAGCTGACAGAGCAGTTGGAGGATGCCAAGGATCTGAAGGAGCATGTGGATCGGCGAGAGAGGGCCGTGTTCGGCACCATCTCACGCTCCCTGCCAGCCGAGCAGCTCCAGGACTACCAGCACTTTGTCAAGATGAAGTCGGCCCTCATCATCGAGCAGCGGGAGCTGGAGGAGAAGATCAAGCTGGGGGAGGAGCAGCTCAGGTGTCTCAGGGAGAGCCTCCTGCTTGGGCCCAGAGATTATTAGCCCCAGCGCTACCCTCCTGGTGGCTATGTGGCCACGGTCTCCTCCACAGTGGTGCGGCCTAGAGCTGACAGCCTTCTCACAGGCTGCTGCTGGAGGACCCTGGAGCAGAGAGGGGTGTGTGGGAGCATCCCGCCACCCCCCATGGCCTCCCAGCTGGTGACCCAAGCGAATGGTGCCAGTGCGCGTCGTTCTCCTCCCTCCCCATCAATGCACTGATTCAGTGGGAGCCCGTCACGTGTCTTCCAGCTGGCAAGATCCAGCAGGGCACTGGCACGAAAGGGGGGTTCAGCCCTTCCCAGGATGCCATGGCCTGAAGCCCCAAAGAGGGGGAGGCTGCACTAGCTATCTCCTCTAGCACCGAGCTGCCATGGGCCGGGCCACCAAAGCCAAGCAAACAGCGCTCCGGGTGGGAGGGGCTCTGCTGGAGAGCGGGCCGGGATTTCTGGAGCTGAACTGGAAGCCAGAGGAAACTGGACTCTTCAACACGCCAAAGGGGATGTTGCTTTCGCTTCCCCAGCCCTTGCCAAGGTTTGCAGCAGGTTCTACAGCCAGCCGGGAGAGCCCCACAGCTGGCCCCCGCTGCTGCCTGCCCAAAGATCTCCCTCTCCATTGTGCGGTGCCAGGGTGGGGCAGAAGACATTGCTGCCCCACTGCTATGACCCCAGGTGGCACGACCAAAGAGGATCTCGCACCAGTGCCTTATCCGTGTGTGTGAGATCCCTGCCAATGTTATTTATTTTTGTATTTTTAAGTTGCTTTTTTCCTGTGGAGGGGCCTTGTGGGAAGGAAGAGGGGCAGGCGGGAAGGGGGAGGAGCACATGTGGTGGGGGAGGAGCCAGGGACCTTAGCGCCAGGGAGAGCCTGTCCCCAACGCCAACTTCCTGCCCAGCCCTGGCTTTCAGCCATGGCGCTAGGACTGTACGTTCCACCCAAAGCAGGGCCTGGAACCAGTAGCCCCCAAGGGACAGGGAATGGGATGAGCCCCTGGCCCTCTAGCTGGCTGCCAAGCTGCCTGGCTCTTCCTCAGCCCTCGCTGTTTTGGGTATGAGGGGGTCGGGGACCTCTGAACATCCCGCATTTCCTGCCAGGTTCAAGATGTTCTTAACTGAAGGCTCCCCCTCCTGTAGCCAAGACCAGCTCCACACCAGGAGTGGGCACTGCCTCCCCCCCCCCCCCCAGTGCGGACCCCTCACCCAGGGTTTAGCTGAGGAGGCACTGCCCCCCCCCCCCCCCAGTGCAGGCCCCTTGCCCAGGGTTTAGCTGGGGAGGCACCACCCCCCAGTGTAGGTCCCTCCCCTGAGGTATAGCTGAGGGGCACTTCCCCCCTGTGCGGGCCCCTTGCCTACAGTTTGTTCTGAGTCCATTCCAGGAGGGTCCAAGAACCCAGGCCAGGGTCACCTGGTATCGGCTCACACCCAGATTCTACTGCAGTTGCGACTCATCCCCAGCTGTTACCATGTGGGGCAGTGGCTGGGGCATGGGAATGGAAGCCCAGGACTCCTGGGTTCTCGTCCCGTTTCACCCACTGATTGTGTGTGACTATATGCACTTCCTTGTCTGTGCCTTCCTCATGCCTGCTGTACGATGGGGTGATGCCACCTGGGCATCTTGGCAAGGAGCTGGGAGCTCTGTGCAGAAACCCCATTCCCCAGACCATCCTGTCTCTGATAAGCTCAGACACCTGGTGCTAAGTGGCCACCTGCCCTGGCTTTCAGGTCCCAGCGTCCACCTTGCCCTGGGGCATGTGAGGGCTGGAGACCCATTTGTTTGTCCATGGGGTAGCTTTAGGCGCCTGTGGCCAGCAGCTCTGGTGCCTTTGGTGCGTGATGGGAGGGTCTGGGCCCTGCTGTCACACCTGCTCACATTAGGGCACTGACTCTCCTTTGCCGCCCTCGCCACCTGTCCCATCTGCACCTGCCCTGCTCCTGTCTCCATGGCGGAAGCCTCCCAGTGCTCTTGCATGGTGCAGGTGTGGCACTGCTCTGTCCCCCTCCCCCTCCGCCCCCCCCAGCTTTGGACCCTATGTCACCACCATGCCTATCCAGGTGGCATCTGCTCCGCTTGTCCAATTGCAGGGGGATCGCGGAGTGGAGTTCCATGCCCTAGTGGAATGGGTTCTGGAGCGTGTCTCCCTCTCAGTATGTGATTGCTGATGCAATGTGCTGCTGCAGACCCTACAGGCCTCCCAGTTGGGTACCCCTTGTCTTGCTGGTTGCCAGTCTCCATAGGAGCTGTTGTGGCCATCCAGCGTACCTTATAAACACATCATATCACATGAGCAAGTAGCTCAGGGATAAGAGGCAACAGGAGAAAGCACTAACCCAGGAACCAAAGCCTCTTGCTGCCATCTCTGTGTCTGGGCATCTAGTGTGGCCCAAGCAGCCAGATCCCAGTCTGTCCCAGGTGCAAACCCTGTGCCATTGTTCTGGGATTTACCTCCCTGAGAACTGCACCTGGACTGTAGCTATAGAGACACGATGGCACCCTATAGTTCTGTAGAAGCAGGTTCAGGCTGGGATTTCCTGGCATTAAGGACTTGAGCTGGTCTGTTCCTCCCGGCCCCCGCACTCCAGCACTTCTGGTCGTAAAGTGTTAATCACTTCTTCTAACACACATGGCTTCTAAAGTAACCAAAGGAATTTGCTGGGGACCTGCCACAAATTCTCAGCCCCCGACATCCTCTTCCTCTCCATTGTGTTTGGAACAATAGTCTAAACCCACTAGCTGCTTAAATCTCTCAGTGTTGTGCTGGGCGTGGCCCACGCCTGGGCTCAGAGCCCCTGCCCTGCTATCTGTGACGCTAGCCAGCCTAGGCTATTACTGCAGAGAGGAGACTGATGCTGCCTCCCAGCTGGCTCCTGGCAGCCCGGGCAGAGCCCTTGGGAACTCTCTCTTTCTGGCAAGTCAGAGGGTCTATCCCTCCCCTAGGAGCTGAGTAGGAACCTGACCAGTGGGCTGCCTCTCCCACTAGCAGCCCCTGGAGGAGATCCCTGCTGTAGCTCTGCAGCTGGGTGGGGGTGGGAGGGCACGTTCCCAGAACACCAGGGATGCCAGCCCTGCTGCAAATGCTAGTGTGGGGTTGGAGTTGAGTAGGGTATAGAAGGAACTCTGGGGAGACAGGAGCATGACAGCACTTGTTCCCATGGGCAGGAGCTGTGCTAGGCAGAGCCCATGCAGGGGGCACAGCTCTCCATTCACCATGGGTCAGAGAGAAGTGCAAGGGTCTGGCCACAGCTTTGGGCAGCTGCTGGTTGGAGGACATGGAGCTAAACTGGGAGACAGCCTGGTCCTGCCTATATTCTGATCCGAGAGTGTGAGGGAACCCCCATTTGAAGTGCCCCACCTCCCTGCCTGATGCATTCCCAGACTCTCCCTGGCATGGTGCCATCCAGGGAGGTTGGGATAGGCCGATGCACATTGTGTGCCCAATGGGACCGCACAGATCAGGGCTCGGTACTACTGGAGAGGTGCTAAGCTCTCATTGCACTATGGGTTTTGGGTGCTCTATGCCCAAGGGGGATCAGGCCCCACGTCAGAGCAGGGCCAGGCTTGTGCCCTTCCCTTCCCACTCAGCTGCAGGGCATGCAGTGGGCAGCTAGCTGTAGCCAGACACCCTATCACGTGCCATTCCTCATGTGCTCATGCACCCAGTGAGATACCTCACCCCTCAGCCAGGAGTGGACCGGGGACAGGCATAAAAACAAAGACATACATTGAAAATAACCTAACCCCTTGTCGATACAAAAATAGCACTTAAAAAGGGATGGGTCATTTGCTTATGACTCATCTGGGTCACACTCTTTTTAAGGGGAAGATTCTGAGCTAGCGATTCGGGGGGAATAGCTAAAACACTAATCTCTTCAAATGCTCCTTAACACTAACTGCAACTACGCTAAACTTTTGACATTCTCCACCCAGGAAGAGACTGTAGCAAGGATGGGATGTTTCCAATGTGCTCATTGCAGTAAGAACCACTCCTGCAACGGTCTCTCTTGCATCCAGTACTAAACCCTTGAAAAGAAATTTGACATAAGCTTTTTGCTGAATTTGCACGTGCATCTTTTCCAATCGAGCCTTGGAACCTGAATAAAACTGGCTGTAGCCAAAGAGGAAATAGCTGCTTTAGAAAAATAAACAACTGATTTGCAAATAATTCAGGTTGAGTAATTACAATGTTATGTGAAAATGCAGCAAAGGGAGCTCAGCGTTTCAGTGCAGGGTATCCTGTTGCCTCCAGGAGGTAATTAAAGCCATGGGATGAGAAGACTCCTGAAATAATACAGGAATATCGAACTGGAAATCCCATTGTTTCCATGCTGGGCTCTGGATTTCTGATGTGAATCAAATTCCTGGAATCCTTTTTGAGCAGTTAGCAGATGTGATGTTACAGCCCCCTTTAAAGAGTCTCCTCCCCCAGGGTGTTCAGAAATGGAACTGGGCCATGGCACCACTTAACAATTATCTCTGACATCCCTTACATGCAATGACGAAGCCTCCTTAACACTACACAGATTTAAAAGCTCTGCTGTACTTTTCACCCTCTAGGCTGTTGGACCCATTTCACTTCACTCATCTCAGACAGTGGAACTAGCCTGGTCAAGATCACACACTGTCCATTTCACTTCCTGATTTTCATGCACTTACCCAAGGCTGCCCTGATTTGAGTTTCTAACACTACAGGGAAGGTTAAATCCACCCAAAGCCTTTGGAGCCTGAAAATGAATTATTTATGTGCCCAGAGCCCAACACACACCCACCTGTACAAGCTAGCTGCCCAAACTGTCAAAGCAGTGCTCCTCCTGCCTCACACCCTTAAGGATCCTCTTGCACACCCCCTGGGGTGTGTGCACCCAACTTTGGAGACCACTGGTTTATTGCATGATGTCAAATCACATAGGCCCCAGCTGGGCCATCTGGTTAAATCCTTGTCATGCTGAGTGACAGGGCCTAGTTTCACCTCATCCCCCTGCAGCCTGTCCTTTCCCCATGTGGTGTATATGAGACAAGCCCTTGTCTGAGGCTAGTGGTCTGCCCTTCCCTGAAGGCCCAGTAAAAAAACAGGCCATAGGGTGCTATGACCCACAACACAATTCCATGCCATGGACTTGAGCAGCTGGAGGTATAGCTCAAAGTGCCACGCCACTGGCCTATGGCTTCCCTATGGGTGTAGGGAAGAGTTGTGGTGCGTTATCAGCCAACGGGCACACGGGTTCCCTTGCTGATAGCCTGGGGTGCCTGTGTACAGTGGGTGTAGTGGTTTGGCTGCTAGTCGGTTTCTAATGTTCCTGGCCAGTGGCTTGACAGCCCCAGGCTCCAGTCCCTGCAGTGCACATGCAGGCCCCGGGGCTTGGAAAGGGCTCTCCATTGGCTTTCAAATCGCACTTTTGCTCCTTCCCGCTGCACCCCAGGCCCTGGCCACAGCCCCTAGGCTAGCTCCTCCACTCCCACCATGTGCAATTGTGTTCAGCACAGGAGCCTGTCAGGGAAAGGCCTTCAGATAACCCTAACTAAAAGCCCTGAGGGGCAGGGAGCCTTATTTCAATTGCCCACTAGAAAATCACACGCAGGGACTCACTCCCATGGCTACTGCTCTGTGCTGTGATGTGGGAGCCCCTGGCCAGCAGAGACTAGGGGTATGTCCAGACTACCTGCCCTATCGGCGGGTAGCGATCAATTTATCGGGGATCGATATATTGCGTCTCATCATGATGTGATATATCGATCCCTAAACGCGCTCCCCATCGACTCCGGAACTCCACTGGAGCGAGCAGTGGTAGCAGAGTCGACGGGGAGCCGCGGACATTGATTCCGTGCCATGAGGGCAAGAGGTAAATCGATCTAAGATACTTTGACTTCAGCTATGCCATTCGCGTAGCTGAAGTTGCGTATCTTAGATCGGCACCCCCCTAGTGTAGACCAGCCCTAGGACTGCTGTCCAAGTGGGAAGGGAAAGTGGATCTGCAGAGCCCCTGCTGGGCAATGGGCAGCCTACAGGCTTTAGCAGGCAGGCAGGGTGAGGAACGTGCTAAGGAAGGCCAGGAAGCCCTCACTGTGGCAGTGAGACAGGAGGGAAGGAACGTTCCCAGTGTTTGGAATCACAGATGTGAGTGTCGGATAGCGCGGAGCCCCCACTGGCCACGCACTGCCTGGTCTCCTGGTGTATAATCCTGACTGCCAGGCACTACCATCGGCTGTTCTATTATAGTCCTGAAGCCTCCAACATTAACCCCTTTGCTTGATGTGCACGGCCCAGCCCAACTGCTGGCCCAGCACAGGGATGTGCTAATGTACATTTTGTGTACCATTGTTCTTCCTACACACTAAAGGTGCAGTGGGCTCTGTACAGCGTCCCTAAGCGGTGTTTTTTACAATGTTACGTGTATTTTCTAAGCTGTTGATTACTGAGCTTGTTAGTGTCCCCTAGCTCGCTGGCCGCAGGTATGTATCCCCACCTCGGGGGCATAGGGAGGCGACTAGCGAGGGACCCACTACATTAAACGGTGCTAACAATGAGCCACTGGGTGTCGTGTGATCATTCACACTGCTGCTGAGATGTGACAGCAAGAAGAGCGAGGCCTCGTCTCTACCGGGAGCCATTTGCTGATGTAGCTCTGCTGGTGCCCTAGCGGGACCTAGCTTAGCCTGGCCAAGCTGTCTGCTTGCTTGCAGAGCCTATGGCTGCCATGCGAAGGGTAAAACCACAGCTGAGGCTGAACTAAGGCCTTTGCTGGCAGCGCTGTGGCACTTGGCTCACACCTCTGAGAAGCTCAGACATGCTGCCAGATGTCTGGGCTTCAAAATGACCTGGGAGAATAATGTGCTGAGCTACTGTTAGTTCCTCTGGTCTGGGCATGCTTCTGAGCCTCCCCCCCACACCCCAACATGTAGCCCTGCAGCTGGGCAGCCCGGCCCAAAGGGTGGCGGCTCACTGGTGACCCAGGGGAGCCAGCAGCTTATGTCAAACGAGTGTGACAACCTCTGTCTTGAGGATACTGGGCTTGTCGGGTGGGGATCAGGCAGGGAGGGAGATGGAACGCACTGCCTGGCAGGTTACGCTATCTCCTTCTTCAGCCTGCTACTCCCTCAGCTAATGGGCTCTGCATTATAAAGAAGAGCCCCTGACGCCTGCCTGTGCAAGGAGCTGGGGGTGGGGAATCGCTGCATGGAAGTGATTGCTGCGGCTGCTATGTAGGCCAGTTGTGACCTGGATCTGTGTGGAGAGAGCTAGGAATTTGCACCTTTATTTCTAGTCTCAGTTTGTCTTGCTTCAGTATCCAGCCAGTGGCTCTTGTTCTGCCTTTGCCTGCAGGAGATGAAAGAGCTGAAGCAGTAGAGCTCTGGACCCTGGGAGGACGGGGAGAGCAATACTCTGCTGGCTCGCATGGCCACAGAACTGTTAGCTCAAGTTCCCAGACAGAATCTTTACCCTCAAAGCATCATGCCCATCTGTGGCACAACACAGTCCTGACACACAGCCTGGCCATGTGCAAGGCACAAGGAACCCAACTGCATTCTGATCCCAGGGTGCTTGTACAAAGCCTCCCTTTTTCCTTGCCGTGGGGCTGGATTTGCTCTGGAGTCCATGCAAGATGCCCACCCCCAAAGCCCTGTCAGGGTTGCTGTGCACAGCGTAGCCACGTCGATTGCTGAAAGTAACCCACATACCTGGGTGTGGTGTTCTGCCCCATCCAGTGGCACCGAGACCACTTAAAGAGAGAGAGATTGAGCTTGCTCTACAGCCTTAGTTGGCTTTTAGGTCATGCAGTAGAGGCTCATCCACTAAGCTCCAGAGGCCCCAGGTTCAATCCTGCCAGCCGCCAACTGGTGTTACAAAAGGACTGGCCACTCAATTGCAGTTAACCTGTTCTAAAGCATCAAAGTAGCTGCTAAACTGGGCATGAGGTGCATCCCACTCCTGTCAAACCTGCTTTTGGAGACAGCAGCTGAGCCACAGCAACAGGGCTGCTTCAGAGAGTGACTAAAGCCCATGTTGCAGCCACTAGATGGCATACTCTGTCTGAGGCTGGGCCCTCCAACCAACCCCATGGCTAGCAACCGAGCAGCTGCCCTTTTCTCTCTGCTACCCAAAGCCTGGCCTTGCTGAGTCCCAGGCTGAGCTGTGCTGGAGGCAGCAGTGGAATTGGTGTCTGGGCAACTATCTGATTGCAGGGTGTCCAGCCAGCCAGGTGCTGCCCCCGTGAGCCCTTCCCTAGGGACCCTGGGAAGCTTTGCATGGAACTGAGATCTGTATGTGAGGCTAGTCTCACCCCTTATCCCTCTGCATGGTGGAGCCAGCCCTGCTCTTTCCTCTTCTCTAAGTTACCCAGAATTAAACAGCCCAGCCTGGCCATGGCAAAAGCTGGAGAGACGGTGGCTATGTGACCATGTTGTCACAGTTCAGGGCAATTGCACCTGTATTCCTCCTCGCTAGGCCTGCGAGAGCACCCACACTGGGCTTGCAACTTCTCTGCAGTTGCCTATCTCAGGCATAGGTTTGCCCCAGGAGGATACAGGATGGGTTGCAGAGGATTGCAAGGGAGAATAGGAATCAAGAGGACTTGTAGCCTGAGGGAACAGGGGATAGACCGGAGAATCACACCATCACCAGGAAAAGGCAGGTCTACGTGGTTGGGGACTCCCTACTGAAAACAATAGACAGACCTGTAACCAGAGCTGGTCCAGAGAACAGAAGGGTGTGCTGTCTGCCGGGTGCTAAAATACGGGATGTGGACCTGAGGCTGAAGAGGATCCCAATGGGAGCAGGAAAGAATCCACTGATTGTCCTTCATGTGGGAACAAATGATACGGCTAGATTCTCGCTGGAACGTATCAAGGGAGACTATGCCAGGCTGGGGAAGACGCTTAAGGAAATCGAGGCTCAGGTGATCTTCAGTGGGATTCTGCCTGTTCCTAGAGAAGGGCAACAAAGGTGTGACAAGATTATGACAGTCAACATATGGCTCAGGCAGTGGTGCTATAAGGAGGGCTTTGGTATGTATGGCCACTGGGAGGCATTCATGGACAGAGGACTGTTCTCTGAGGATGGACTTCACCTGACTAGGGAGGGAAATAAATGTCTAGGATGGAGGCTAGCACAACTGATTAAGAGAGCTTTAAACTAGGAATCTGGGGGAGATGGGAGATATCCAGGTAATCTCCACACCAGATGTTAACATTGACAGGGAAGAAAATGAAGTAAGAAAGGATCAGGGCTGGTGCAACCATTTAGGCAGCCTAGGCAGTTGCCTAGGGTGCTGGCATTTGGGGGGCGCCATTTTCTTCGGCAGCGACTGCGGTGGCCGGGTCTTTGGCCGCCCCAGTCGCCGCTGGCATTTAGGTGGAGGGAGCTGGGGCAGAGGAGCACAGGGAGGGCCGCCTGCAGCAAGTATGGTGGGGGCGGCACGCAGGGGAACTCCCCGCCCCAGCTCACCCCTGTCCCGCCTCGTCCCCAAGCACGCCGTGGCCACTCCACTTCTCCCACCTCCCAGGCTTGCGGTGCCAATCAGCTTAGGCACTGCAAGCCTGGGAGGCGGGAGAAGTGAAGCGGCCACGGTATGCTCGGGTGCTCGTGCGTGGAGCAGGGGTGAGCTGGGGCGGGGGGGTGCCTCAGGGCGGAGGGTGGGGAGCTGCCACAAGGTGGGGGCACCTCAGGACAGGGGTGGGGGGCGCAAGGTGGAAGTTTCGCCTAGGGCACGAAACATCCTTGCCCTGGAAAGGATACAGCCCGGGTAGGAGAATGGACATAAGGAGGAAGGGTAGTGTAGATACCAGTCAGGTGATACTGGCAGTAGAATGTCTGGGCCTAATCGAGTAAAGAATGTGAGCAAAGCCAAACAGCAAAAATTAAGATATTTGTACACCAATGCGAGGTAAGAGGTAACTTTAAAAAATTAAGAAAATTAGGTAGGGAAGTGGATTGGACTGAAGAGCTTGTGGATTTAAAGATGTGGGAGGCCTGGAATTACTTCAGGTCAAAGTTGCAGAAACTATCAGAAGCCTGCATCCCAAGAAAGGGGGAAAAATGCATAGGCAGGAATTGTAGACCAAGCTGGATGAGCAAGCATCTCAAAGAGGTGATTAAGAAAAAGCAGAAAGCCTACAAGGAGTGGAAGATGGGAAGGATTAGCAAGGAAAGCTACCTTATTGAGGTCAGAACATGTAGGGATAAAGTGAGAAAGGCCAAAAGCCATGTAGAGATGGACCTTGCAAAGGGAATTAAAACCAATAGTAAAAGGTTCTACAGCCGTCTAAATAAGAAGAAAACAAAGAAAGAAGTGGGACCACTAAACACTGAGGATGGAATGGAGGTTAAGGATAATCTTGGCATGGCCCAATATCTAAACAAATAGTTTGCCTCAGTCTTTAATGAGGCTAATGAGGAGCTTAAGGATAATGGTAGGATGACAAATGGGAATGAGGCTATGGAGGTAGATATTACCACATCCAAGGTAGAAGCCAAACTCGAACAGCTTAATGGGACTAAATCGGGTGGCCCAGATAAACTTCATCCAAGAATATTAAAGTGCATGGCACATGAAATTGCAAGCCCATTAGCAAGAATTTTTAATGAATCTGTAAACTCAGGGGTTGTATCGTATGACTGGAGAATTGCTAACATAGTTCCTGTTTTTAAAAAAGGGGAAAAACGTGATCCGGGTAACTACAGGCCTGTTAGTTTGAAATCTGCAGTATACAAGGTCTTGGAAAAAATTTTGAAGGAGAAAGTAGTTAAGGACATTGAGGTCAATGGTAATTGGGACAAAATACGACACGGTTGTGCCAAACCAACCTGATCTCCTTCTTTCAGAAGGTAACAGATTTCTTAGACAAAGGAAACACGGTGGATCTAATTTACCTCGATTTCAGTAAGGCATTTGATATGGTTCCACATGGGGAATTATTAGTTAAATAGGAAAAGATGGGGATCAATATGAAAATTGAAAGGTGGATAAGGAACTGGTTAAAGGGGAGACAACAACGGGTCGTTCTGAAAGGTGAACGGTCAGGCTGGAGGGAGATTACTAGTGGAGTTCCTCCGGGATCGGTTTTGGGACCAATCTTATTTAATCTTTTTATTACTGACCTTGGCACAAAAAATGGGAATGTGCTAATAAAGTTTGTGAATGATACAAAGCTGGGAGGTATTGCTAACACAGAGAAGGACTGGGATATCATACAGGCAGATCTGGATGACCTTGTAAACTGGAGTAATAGTAATAGGATGCAGTTTAATAGTGAAAAGTGCAAGGTCATGCATTTAGGGATTAATAACAAGGATTTTGGTTATAAATTGGGGACACATCAGTTGGAAGTAACAGAGGAGGAGAAGGACCTTGGAGTGTTGGTTGATCACAGGATGACTATGAGCCGCCAATGTGATATGGCTGTGAAAAAAGCTAATGCGATCTTGGGATGTATCAGGTGAGGTATTAGTACCATTATACAAGGCACTAGTGAGACCTTATCTGGAATACCGTGTGCAGTTTTGGTCTCCCATGTTTAAGAAGGATGAATTCAAACTGGAACAAGTACAGAGAAGGGCTACGAGGATGATCCTAGGAATGGAAAACCTGTCTTATGAAAGGAGACTCAAAGAACTTGGCTTGTTTAGCCTAACCAAAAGAAGGCTGAGGAGAGATATGATTGCTCTCTATAAATATATCAGAGGGATAAATACCAGGGAGGGAGAGGAATTATTTAAGCTCAGTACCAATGTGGACACAAGAACAAATGGATATAAATTGGCCATCAGGAAGTTTAGACTTGAAATTAGATGAAGGTTTCTAAGTGCTGGAACAGTCTTCCAGGGCGAGTAGTGGGGGCAAAAGACATATCTGGCTTCAAGACTAAGCTTGATAAGTTTATGGAGGGGATGGTATGGTGGGATAGTCTAATTTTGGCAATTAATTGATCTCTGACTATTAGCGGTAAATATGCCCAATGGCCTGTAATGGGATGTTAGATGGGGTGAATCTGAGTTACTACAGAGAATTCTTTCCTGGGTGTCTGGCTGGTGAGTCTTGCCCACATGCTCAGGGTTTAGCTGATTGCCATATTTGAGGTCGGGAAAGAATTTTCCTCCAAGGCAGATTGGCAGAGGCCCTGGGGGGGTTTCACCTTCCTCTGCAGCTTGGGGCACGGGTCACTTGCTGGAGGATTCTCTGCACCTTGAAGTCTTTAAACCATGATTTGAGAACTTCAGTAGCTCAGACATAGGTTAGGAGTTTGTTACAGGAGTGGGCAGGTGAGATTCTGTGTCCAGTGTTGTGCAGGAGGTCAGACTAGATGACCAGAATGGTCCCTTCTAACCTTAAAGTCTATGATTCTATGAACTTTCCAATTTCTTAAAACTGGAGATGACAGCTCACCTCCCCTGTTCGCTTGCTCCCCCTTCTTCACCTGCCACCTGCAGAGCTGGGGGTGGGAGGTGAAGTGTAGCCTGCCCATGAGATGAAGGTAGGATTCAGCCCTGGCTGAGAAGGGACTGGCACGGGTTGATGACCTAGCAGTGCCCCTGGTCCCCACGCCCTGGGCCAGGTTGGCAACGGCATTTGCAGGCAGCAATTGTGGGGGGTGGGGATATTGTCAGTCTGTCTGTCTGGATGAGCAGTGCTGGGGGAAATGCCCTTCCCTCCCTGCGCTATGTGTGTGAGCTGGAGGCCAGGTCACAATGAGCCACATGCCCTGAACCATAAGAGCGCTGCTCCCCTACTCTCCCGGGACAGGCTGAGCTCCCATCCAAGTGGCACAGGGAGGGAGAAGTGGGAGCTGGTGTTGCAAAGTTTCCTCTGCCCCAGGGAGAAGCAGCTGCCCCGCCTGGGATCCTCAGCTCAGCTTGGTGCCAGTCATGTGTGTCTCAGAGCCCCGGGTGCGGCTTCCCACGAAGATGGGGTGTTTCTGCAGCAGGCGGGCAGAGGGAAGGGCAGAGCTGGGGAGCAGAGAGGAGCATGGAAAATAGGACAGGACCCAAACACAATCCCACGATATGGATTGGCACCCACTTGGCTCACACCCATGCTGCCCCCAAATCTCTGCAAGTGCCCCGATGCAGTCACATATGCTGCGGAGGGCACTGCCTTGGCACCCCCATTCTGGTGCCCCACAGGTAGTAACTGGACTTTTGGTGTACAGGTCCCCTTTTGACTGGACTTTTTGGTCAAAAACTGGACATCTGGCAACCCCACTTGGCAGCGACTCTCCCTCCTGAGTTGGGGTTTTCCAGGCTGCACAGCTCCCTGCCAAGCTAATAAATTCCCCAGCAAAGGCAGGCTGCCTATGCCACCCGTGTTATGTCTCTCCTCCAAGACAGTAAACAGTGCTTTGCCCCAGGTAAGCTACCACCCTACGCTTGCTAAGCAAGCACAGTTATTGGTAAGGTACAAAGCATCCCAGAGAACTCTCCACACATGCTAAGAGCCTTACCGGAGCTCATCCCCCCAGCTCCACTGGGGCTGTCAGGCCTTGAAACCTTTCCCTAAGGATTGGGGACCCGCTGGCCAGAGGGGCCTGTCTGGTTGCTGGGTCTGAATGAAGGCACCAAGGTAGTTTGAACTCAAACTATTTACTCAGAAGTCCTTTCTTTGGCTGTCGGGCTCTGGAAAATCCCATGTGACCCAGCAGGTGTGATCCTGGCCAGGTTCCAGTACCTCTGTGGAGGCATTACAGCCTAAATGAATGTGCCTAATCCCCTCTCACTGTTCCTAATCCCTGCAGGGCTGTGGACCCTCTCCCCCATGGCAGACAGGCCCTGGCCACAATGGTACAGAAACTTTCAGTGATATTTGGCCAGGCTATTGCAGGCAGTTCCCAGCTCTGTCACACATCATCAGCAACACTATAGTTTTGCATGCACGGGGGGCAGAGCTAATGACACCAGGCGTGCTGCATTTTGCCTGTTGCAGCTCCCTCTAATGCAGGGGAAAGTCCCACTTGAAATGTCCCTTGTGCCGTGGTTGGCTTGGCGTTTGCAGCAGATGCAGAGAACAGTGATCAGGTCCCACCCAGCACAGGGATGCGTGGGCCACTGTGCATCTGTCAACTGCCAGTTTGTAAATAGAGCCCTTGCACTGGGCTGGGCTGGGCAGAGCAGGGCCACCCCTGCCATGGCTGACCCCCACCCCCACCCCCTGCCATGCTCCATTGCCTCCATGGGGGCTCACAAATATGTTTGATGCCAGGCCCACAAAAGGTTAATCCGGCCCTGGTTGTCCCTCTCTGATGCCTAGCAGCTCTCCAGGTAGCAGTCTGCTCTCCACCCCTACTTTCCTGCCTCCAAAGGGCCAAGCAATAAAGATGCATGACCTCCATGTCTACATTACACCCAGGAGAGGGGGCAGGGATCATGCCTTGCTCTACATAAGGTTACATGGTACAGACTGAGGCCAATGGAGCAATGCTGAATGATAGCAGCTGGGGAGCTTGTCCCAGTGATCCAATGGAGCGCTGTTGATTTATAGCAGCACGGGTGCTGGCCCAGGGCCGCCGAGAGTGGGTTTGGGCCCCAGTGAAAAACATTTTTCGAGCCCCCCAGCAAGGATGGACCGGCTAAACTGGGCTGACGAAGCTGGGGAAGCTGGGCCCCGGGCCCCCTTCCGGACTGCCAGGTCCCGGTAATTTGTACTGGCTTTCCTCCAACCCTCGCTGGCACGGCGCTGGCCCGTAGTCCTGCCCAATGACTTCTCTTTACAGCCAGGGCGCCCCAGGCTCCCTGCAGGCTGTGGCTCAGGAGGGAAGTCAGTGCGCTGGAGGCCAAGTGGTATGCTCCCATGGTATGCTCCTGGCCCAGCTCCCAGGGACAAGCTCATGGCACTTTCAAAGGGAGAGAGATTGGACTCTTTGAAACCAGGTGCCCTAGAAATGATCATGTGCCACTGCCTCACCCAGGTGCCCTGAGAATCTGCCAGCTGCCACTCAGTGCAGCATGGCATGCCTTGGTGCAGGTGGGCAGGTGCCAGCAGCGATGCAGGCACAAATTGGAACGGGGCTTCTGGCAGCAACACACAAATTCCCAGGGGCTCTTGAACCTGGCTAAAGGGGCCACTTGTGGGCATTCCTGGGGGTGCGTTCCTTTCCTCCCAGAATGCACTGGAGCATGGATGCGTTCTCCCAGAATTCCCTCCTGAGCACGGCCATTTGCAGCAGGTGTCATGTGAGCCCCTCATTTCAGTCTCCAGTGTTGGCCCCACTTATGTGACACACGCTGCTGGGATTCAAATTGCTGTAGGAGTTGGATGGTTGGGATGGCTTCCTCTGCCCAGGTATGTAAGCCAGCCACAGTCTGTGTGTGATTGTTCCCCCATCGGCCTGACCCACAGAGTCAGCTTGATCACTGTGTGGCTGTAGTGTAGGTAGATCCAGAGCATGAATTTCACCCCTAGGCAGGTCCCATTTATGACCTGAGGGTTCATACTGACCCTCTGCCTGGGGTGAATTTCACACACAGGCCAGATGCTTTGCACCACATGAGCTTTCCCAGGCACTGAGTGGCAGTGCTGAGCCACATATGGGCAGCTGCCACAGGAAAGGGAAGGGCCCTGCCTGGCATTTCCAGGCCATTGTGAGTTTGACTGAGTTTTTACTGAAAGCAAATGTGATGTTGTCACGGAGTCCCCAGGCGATGCTCTGGAACTGCTCCCCACAAAGCCAGTCCGGACTCTGGGGAGCCTCCTCTCCCTTGTAGCAGACTGTCTTCAGGGCAAGAAGCTCACACGTCTTCACCTCCTGGGTCTCTCCTTGGAGCATTCAGCATCCTCTGCCCCTCCGTGCACTTCCCACAGCGAGTCCTCCCAGGCAGGGTCCTGGGGAAGCCAGAAGGTCCTGCACCCCCACTTTACTGACTCAGCCAGCCAGTATCACAGAGGTTTCTGAGATGACAGGAACACGATCTAAAACAGAGCTTGTAAGTACAGAGAACGGGACCCCTCGGCTGGGTCCATTCTGGGGGACAGTGAGCCAGAACCCCAAGTCTGCACTTCACTCCTCGTCCCCAGCCAGCTCCAGACTGAAAACCCCTCCAGCCCCTCCTTTCTGGCCTTTGTCTCTTTCCCAGGCCAGTAGGCCACCTGATCTCTTTGTCTCCAACACCTTCAGTTGGGACCTTTGCAGAGGAGAGGCCAAGGCCATCAGTTGCTAGGAGACAGAGTGTCAGGCATATAGGGGACACTGAGGCACCAACACCGTATTCAGAGAAAACATTAAGAACATTCCCAGTTCATCACAGATGTGAGGAGGGTGTGAGACAGGGCCAGGGCCACACAAGGGAGCTGCACAAACCATCAGCAGGGCAGTGAACTGACAGGGGAAGGCAAAAGATAGGAACACCTGGTAGACAGACAGAGGTGGGGGAAGCAGTGAAAATACAGTCCTTATTAACACTAGCCCCATGCTCTGCCATAGCATGTCCATCCCTTCCCTCCCACCAGCTCAAAGTGCTTTGCAAAGGAGGTTAAGTAGCATAACCTCCATTTCACAGATGGGGAAACTGAGGCACAAAGCAACAAGGTGACTTGCCCAAAGTCACTCAGCAGGCCAGTGGCACAGCTAGGAATAGACCCCAGGTGGCCTGGGCATCACAACTAGGAGCAGACTCCAGCCCCATGCCTCCTGAGTAGATGCCCACTCCACAATGCTGGGCCTTTGTCATGTAGAACACAAGACTGGCTGTCTCATTCAATGCGAGCCCAAGTGAGATCAGTGAGACACAGCTCTGCCCTAGCTGTGAGGCCATAGGGCTGGGCCAGAGGCCCATGCCATGCTGAACGAATTGCTCCTGGCTCTGCTCCACAATAAGCTGCCGTCGAAAGGCTGAGGTCAGAGGCTGGATTCATGGCAGCACCCTGCTGGGCCATGAGTGTGCATAGAGCTGAGCTGAGACAAGGCACAAATCTCAATGAAGGAGGCCCGTGAGCCAACAGCTTATCATGGAGGTATCCAGCATCTCCCTGCCAGTGCTTGGAGGGGAAATGGGACCCGAGGAGCTGCCTGACAGTCTGGCAGGGGCTGTATGGAGCCTACCCACGCCCTGCTCCCAGCACAGCTCCATGCAGGACTGTACACCCTGTGGGGGTGGAGTTTGTGGGTGGGGCTATAAATAGCTCAGCATGCTGTTGCTCAGTATGTTGGTTGTGCCTAGAGGTCCCCACTGAGCTCAGGGCATCATTGTGCTAGGTGCTGTACAGACACGTGGTGGAATGAGAGATACATACAGTGTAATCTAGTAGCTAGTGCGTTGGTCTGGGACGCTGCCCCATGGCCATCTAAGACCAGCTTGGGTTGCCGTGGAGAAGCAGTTGGCACTGGCCTCTGGCTACTGTTAGCCCCTGCTTCTGGCACTCAAGGCTGCCTGGGGGTGGGAGGAGCAGCATCTCTGGCCCCGCCCATGTTGGCTGCAGTACCAGTAAGGCGCCAAATGGACTGAGCACCCTTGGCTGAGCGGCCCAGCGAACTAGGCACCATGGATCAGGGGGAGTGGGAGCGGGAGGCAGACCCAGCACCCAGTGGGGCTTAGAGCCACTGACCCAGGTGGAGGAGTCACTGTGCAAGTGGGCTAGCACGGCTGATGTGGAGGAGCCATCACCTCTTGGTGGGGCTGGATGTGATTGCTGTTGCAGGCAGGGGCAGCCCTGATGGGGCTTCAGATGTGGCTGTGGGGCTGACATGGCTCAGTACTGGAGGGGCACGACGTTGGACCCCCATAATGCTTTATAGAAATATGCTTATGAGTGCAAATATGACATAACTGGAATATGTTTTATGCTAGATATGCCATGTAACATATTTTTGCAAAGGTTATGATCTACTGAATATATTCATCCTATTTGTATGCATGTATCATTTTTGTATTCAAAGTTATGAATATTGGCTGTGTACTTGCTTGAGTTTAAGTAGCTTTAGTAAGGCATTTGCTCAGTTTCTTGAGAAAGGAATGTGCAAATTAAGTGCCCAGTCAAGAAACACTTAACTGACAATGGCTCTTGGAAGACTCCAGTCCACATAAGAAGTATTCCTGGAAATATTCAAGATAGCATGTGTGCAATGGCTGCTGCCTGTAAAAACTGAGTCATGCATGGACATGTGACTTGCCCATGTGATTCCAAAACTCCATCTTGGAGCTGGACTTTGCATAGGAGAGAGGAGGGGGGCTCTACCCACAAGAGAAAGTCTATTTAAGCCCCTGGGAGACCCCTCCATTTTGTCTTCAGCTGGCTCAAGAGATGGCCTCTCCACCCCCAAAGGATATTGAAAGAAACAGGAACAAAGGACAGTAACTTAACCACTGGGGTGTGAGTCATTGCTAGACCCAGACTAGAAGGAGGCTAGTTTGCAAAACTACTGAAACATCTCTGGGGATGAAATTTCATCTGTAATCACTTTCTTACTGTATTAGGCATAGGCTTGTGTGTTTTATTTTACTTTTGTTTGGCAATTTACTTTGTTCTGTCTGTTACTACTTGGAACCACTTAAATCTTTCCTTCTGTATTTAATAAAATCACTTTTTACTTTTTAATTAATCTAGAGTATATATTAATA
This sequence comes from Gopherus flavomarginatus, assembly GCF_025201925.1. NCBI lineage: Eukaryota > Metazoa > Chordata > Testudines > Testudinidae > Gopherus > Gopherus flavomarginatus. The sequence continues at coordinate 54,880,475 of NC_066624.1, forward strand.
CCCGGCGGTGGGGGGAACAGCTGTGCATCTCTATCAGTGTTATAGGGGGTGAACAATTTATGAGTTTACCCTGTATAAGCTTTATACAGGGTAAAATGGATTTATTTGGGGTTTGGACCCCATTTGGAGTTGGGCATCTCAGTGTTAAAGACAGGAACACTTCTTAAGCTGTTTTCAGTTGAGCCTGCAGCTGTTGGGGGATGTGGTTTAGACCTGGGTCTGGGTTTGCAGCAGGCTAGCGTGTCTGGCTCAAACCAGAGAGGACACTGAAGTCCCAAGCTGCCAGGGGAAGCAGGCTCAGGGGTAGTCTCAGCACATCAATTGGCAGTTCCCAAGGGGTTTTCTGTGATCTAACCCATCACAAGGAGTCTTTGCCCTGCAGTGAGGCTGGGGGAGGAGCTGGCTCTGTCTCTCTTGGTAGGTCTCCTAGCTGAGCACTGCTGCAGCCAGTGGGGCAGGACTCGCAACATGCTGCTTTCCACTCCCACCACATGGGGGTGAGCATGGGGTGCTGTGGTTGTACCTGGCACAGGCTCTGTGTGGTGCTCTGTCCCCCCTCTAGTGGTGGTTGGGTCACACACAGGTTGCTGAGCATTCCTGGCCTGCACAGCAGGCTTTAGCTCAGAGGTTAATGGTGGCAGATCTGGTGGTTCAAGGGTTGCAGCATTACACTTCCATCTCAGCAAAGTTCCCAGCTTTTCCATGTCGGGGCAACTAGGTCCGCCGAACTCCCCCTCAGGTGCTGTCACACAGACCGCTAGGTCCCTGCCATCACGGGGGAGGGTTTGCAGGTTATGAATTTGCCAGCAACATTCACAGCCTTGCCACCTCTGCGAATAGCAACTGATCTCACTCACGCTGCCAGGCCTGCCTTACAGGCTGTGGGAACGCCAATACATTAAGATTCTGAGTGTGTTAAATGCTATTTGGTGGTTAAAAATACATTTGTGGAGGTTTAACTAGGGCAGGGGTCGATAACCTTTCAGAAGTGGTACACCGAGTCTTCATTTATTCACTCTAATTTAAGGTTTTGTGTGCCAGTAATACATTTTAACATTTTTAGAAGGTCTCTTTCTGTAAGTCTATAATATATAACTAAACTATTGTTGTATGTAAAGTAAATAAGGTTTTTAAAATGTTTAAGAAGCTTCATTTAAAATTAAATTAAAATGCAGAGCCCCCTGGACTGGTGGCCAGGACCCGAGCAGTGTGAGTGCCACTGACAATCAGCTTGCGTGCCACCTTTGGCACATGTTCCATAGGTTGCCTACCCCTGAACTAGGGAATGTTGCCATAAATCTCAATCAAGAGACTTTTAACAACGAGCTCAGGTCTCCCCTGTCCCCTTTCTGAAGGGCAGCCTTAGTGTAGCCACAGATCTGTTAGGATTTGAGCCTGCCCTATTGAAACCAGATTCCACAATGGGAGCTAGCTGGTGCCACAAGAACACTAGCAGTGGCGGAGCAAGCATCCTAGCACAGCTCCCACCAATGCCTCATCCTTGCCCTGGAGGGAGCCTCGCTTTACTCATGGGAGGGGAGCTAATTCAATGACCCTTTCAGTCCTCAGTCTCCCTGCTGAGACAGGAAAAAAAGGGGTCAATTGTGATGGTGTCTTCAGTGCTTCAAAAGGCCAATTTTACAAAGCTGAAAACAATGATCAGCTGGGAGGATGTATTTATACAGAAAAATGCAAATGATAATGAGAGACTGTTTAAGAATATTTTAATTAAGTGACCCAAAAGCCACAATCTCAGAATCAAGAAGAAAGGCTAAAAACAATCAACCTGGTTTAGAAAGGAAATGTAGGGAGATGTATCTACTTCTCCCCCCTTTATCCATCTCCCCAATATGTAACAAATAGAAAAGAGGAAGTTGATGAAAATGAATATAAATTGGAAGTTCAGTGTTGTAGAAAATTGATAAGAGAAGCAAAAGGACACAAGGAAAACTCTATGGCCAACAGACTTAAGGACAATAAGAAGGAGTTTTAAAAGTATATTAGAAACAAAGGAAGTCCTAGAAATGGTACTGGTCCATTGCTAGATGGAAATGGTAGAATTATCAATTATAATGCAGAAAAGGCAAAAGTGTTCAATAAATATTTCTTTTTGAGGGAAAAAAAGCAGGATGTAGTATTATCATATCACATAACGGTGTTTAAATACTTTCCATATAGAGAGTAACTCAGCTGGATGTTAACTAGCAGCTAAGTTAGACATTTTTAAATCAGCAGCTCTAGATAACTCGTCTCCAAGAGTTTTAGAAAAGCTGGCCAAGGAACTCTTAGACCCATTAATGTTTATTTTCAATGTGTCTTTGAACACCAGGGACATTCTCAAGGACTAGAAAAAAGTTAATGTTGTGCCATTATTTAAAAAGAATAAACAGGATGAATAAGTAAGAATAGGCCTGTCAACCTGACATTGATCCCAGGTGAAATGACAGAATGGCTCATATGGGAGTCAATAATTAATTGCAAATAGTATAATTAATGACAATCACCACGAAAAATAGTTCTTGTCTGAGTGCTGGTCCCTACGTGGATTCCAAATGCGGGTGCGCATGCATGCCATGTGCTGGAGATGGAACTGTTCATAGTTGACCCATGTGTGCATCGTGCGTCAGTGATGTGGCATGTCTGAGGCTTTAAGAAGTTGCATGGGCCAATGCCACTACAGTTCCCTCTTACAGCCACATGGCCAGAGTCAGAACCCCTGTTCCTTAGTATTCTTAACCATCTAAGAGTACTGTGATCAAACCTTTCATTGTATATAGCTTTCTTATCTAGTTAATTAGTTGTCCATTATTCATTGTAGTTAGGTTCTCGCCTTGGACTCTCTCTCGGGGACGTCTCCTCCCTTCCGGCCCAGGAACTATGCTCTGTCAAGCTGCCTTCAAAAACTATGCCTCGTGTCCTCACTCCTTTACAGTGAGTGATGAGTACACCAATTGCCTGTACTGCCTGGGTGAAGCCCATATAGTTTTCCGTTGCTCCATCTGCCGCTCATTTCCATCACAGACCCTAGCAGATCGTGAACTTCACCTCTGTAATTTTTTAATAGAGGAGGCGATGCGCCCATGTGTACAACTGGACCCGGCTCCGCTGGAACCACTGGAGCGGCGCCTGTCACAGGTGGTGAGTGCCTCACTGGGTCCCTCAAATGTGGCACCAGCGGCACCATCACATCCACCTAAGCCCCACCATGTGCACAAGAAGCATGGGCACAAAGGCAACTCCCCAATGGGGACTGCCTCTAAACACAGTCTTCCCTCCCCGAGCTGTGACAGTCGGATGAGAAATTATGCATCACAGCAGAAGGTTCAGCTTTGACTTTGGGTCTGGACCCAAAGAGAGCGCACCAAGAGCACTGCTCCAAACGCTTACCACTGGCCCCACCTTCTAGCTCGACACCGGGACCTTCTACTTCACTCCCAGCACTGTTGACTCCACCGGGACCCTTGGGCTTGACACAGCCGGGTCTGTGCACTCCGAGCTGTTTATGGTCTCTCACATCATCGGCAGAGCTTATGTTGCCCTTTGTGAGCACTCCACAGTGCTCTGGACTGCCACCCGGCTCCAGACTCCATTCTCCAGCAGACAAATCACTTGTCCTCCATCATTCTCCACTGGCTCTGGTGACGGATGAGCCCCTCTTGCTCGTCAACTGCCTTCCCACTCCACACCTGGCACCGTCGGTTACACCAGCACCAACAGCTCCTCCTTTCCTGGACCCTTTAGAGTCTGACTGGTCTTCCAGCCTGGTCCACTCCTACAGCCGGACCCTCAACATCAGTCTTACCCTCTGGACTATGGTCCTGCAGCTGACCCATGGTTCCAGTACCCACATGGCAACCCCAACTCCAGGCCTTGATGGCCATTGTGGGACACCTACCATCATTGCAGTATACATCACCTGCACCACACATCTCCTGCCCATACTGCCATGCTCCAGGAAGAACCCCTGGATGCTCCATCTCCATCAGCACAGCTGGCCCCGACCGCACTGTTGGAACCACCCCAACAGGCACTTCGTTGTCACCAGACGATGCCCTTACTCCACCTTCCCTCTCACCACCAGATGACCTCGCACAGTACAAGTCCCCGCTCCATCGCATGGATACTGGTCTCAGTGGCCCGGTGGAAGATGTTCAGGACCCCCAGGACCAGTTCCTGGGCATCCTTCAACCTCCTGGACCCTCTTGTACTGCCATATCCACCCATGCTGCCATATTACAACTGGCCCAGATGATGTGGCACACGTCAGCATTCTGCGCCCCTTACACCAAAAAGGAGAGAATGCCAATATTTCATTCCCTCAAAGGACACCAACTTTCTTTTTACTCACCCACGACCTAACTCCCTGGTGGTCAATGCCACCACCGAGTGTGCCCCTCAGCAACATTTGAAATCTACCCCCTAACTGTGCTGTCAAGAAACTAGACTTGATGGGTCACAAGGTTTCTTCATCAGCAGGCTACAGTTCCGCATCGCCGGCTACAGTTCCGCATCACCAGCTACCAGGCTATTCTTGCCAAATACGACTTCCTATCCTACTCCAAGCTGACAGACTCCCAAGACTCTCTTCCACCAGACTGAAAGCAGAAGTTCCAACACCTGCTAGATGGGGGCAAATTAGTAGCCAAGGTCACACTCCAGGATGCGGTTGATGCAGCAGATATTGCATCTCACTCCTTGGCATCTGTTGTAGCCCTCCGCCATGACTCTTGGCTCCAGTCTAGCAGCTTCCCCAAAGAGGTCCAGATGGCCCTTGAGGACCTCCCTTTCGATAATAAGAAATTATTCAGTGACAAAATGGACCAGTCCCTTCACTCCCTCAAGGACTCCCGAGCTACCCTCCATTCTCTGGGAATCTATACTGCAGCCCCCCCTCCATTGATAGCAATGGCCTTCCTTCCGCCCTCGGACCACTAACCAACTGTATCCCCAGCAACCACTTGACCCACCTCACCACCACCCTCACTCCCAGCAACCCTGACATTCCTCTTCTGCCACCTCTGCTGCCTCTCCCTCTCACTGACCCTCCAAACAACCATTTTGACTCTTCCCTTGAGACCCACAAACTCTCCCTGACCCTTCCAGTCACACCACAAGTCGTCTTTGGGGGTCATCTTGCCCACAACTGAGGCAGGATCACCTCCAACCATTGGGTGCTGGACATCATCCCTCAAGATACCTTATCAAATTTCTTTCCTTCCTTCCTTGCCACGCACACAGGGGCTACCCTCCGAACCCTTCCCAAGACCATCTTCTCCACCGCAATCCTTCACAATGGTACCTAGAACCTGTTGCATGATGCTACCATGGCTGTGGCCCCATTCTCCCTACTTCCTCATTCCGAAGAAAGGGGGTGGTCTTCACCCCATCCTGGAATTCCACTCCGCTCCCTGAACAAGTTTCCAGATGGTCACCCTCTCCTTCATCATCCCCATCCATCCTCGTGGAGCTGGGTTCACAGCTGTCAAGATGAAAGATGCATACTTTCACATAGACATCCACTCCGTTCATCGCAAAGTCCTTCACTTCTTAGTGGGCAGTGCCAATTATCAATTCTGTGTCCTTCCCTTCAGGATCGCTACCGCCCCCCCCAACGTCTTCATGAAGGTCTTCGTGGTCATGGCCGCCCACATGTGCCGACTGGGCCATACCCTTTTCCCTTACCTGGATGTCTGGCTTCTCATGGCACCCTCTCGCTCCCACCTCTTTGCCACCATACAGATTCTATGCTCCCTTTTCCACAGTTTGAGTATTTGCATCAATGAGGCAAAGTTGATCCTTGTCCCCACCCACTCACTTACTGTTATAGGGGTACACCTGGACTCTCTTACGGCCTGGGCCTTTCTCCCCAAGGGCCACTTTGCCACCCTCGGGACGCTTCAACACCTTCCAGCACATGCGTCCCTCAGTGCCTTTCCCTCCTGAGCCACATGGTGGCCTGCACTGCTGTTACACCATATGCCCACCTCCATATGTGCTGCCTTCAACACTGGCTCCGCACTGTATATGATCCTCAGTCGGATCGACTAAACAAACCACTCATCCTGTGTGTTAGCTTCTCTCACCTGGTGGTGCAACGCCTCTGCACTCCTAGCAGGCATGCTGTTTACACTCCCACCTTTACCACAGATGCTTCCTTGGTGGGCTGGGGCACCAGCTTCATGACCACATGGCACAAGTCCTTTTGTCACCATGAGACATGTGGATGCACATCAACATCCTAGAGCTCCGGGCAGGCCACCTTGCATGTCAAGCTTCCCACCACTCCCCCCGTGTTCAAATACTGCCAGACAACATGACAACAGCCATAGACATCAACAAGCGAGGTGATGCCAGGTACCCTGTTCTTTGTATGGAAGCCTTTGGAATTGGTGCCACTGACACAAGATCACCGTACATGTGGTGCACCTCCTGGGCAGACAGACTGAGATGATCCTTTGCCACAAACCCTGCATGTGAGCTCCACCACCCCAGTCCCCAGTCCCTCTTTCGTGGGTGTGGCACACCACGCTGGGATCTCTCCACAACACCAATAAACCGCAAGCTTCCACTATTCTACTCTTAAGGGGCCTGGACCTGGGCTCTCAGGACAATGCATTTCTCATTCCCTGGACTTCAGATCTTCTCTATGCCTTCACACCACTTCTCCCACAGGTCCTATGCAAGTTATGTGGGGATCAGACAACAGTAGTCCCCATAGCTCCCTCCTGGCCTCACCAATACTGGTACATTGATCTCCTCCTCTCTGCTCACCCCCAAATCCTCCTCCCTACCATCCTGGATCTCCTGACACAAGACCGTGGCTGACTGCAACACCCCAATCCATGTCCTCTTCACCTCATGGCCTGCTATTTGGTTGGGGATCACGGGTAGATCAGGCCTCCTCTGCACTCATCCACAGCAGCCTCATTAACAGCAGGCACCAAGCCACTCACACGTCTTTTACTAAGTGGCGCTGCTTCACTGCCTGGGCACACCACTGTCGTGTCTCCATTCCTACTCTCCTGGATTACCTCCTCCATCTCTGCCAATCGGGCCTAGTGTACTCCTCTGTCCGCATTCATCTAGATGTGCTCAGTGCCTTCCTCCCTCCCATGGACGGTTTCTCCGTCTTTACTCACCCAACCACCTCTCAATTCGTCCAAGGCCTCCTCAATGTTTTTCTCCCCATACAAAGGCCCACCCTGCCTTTGGATCTCACCTTGGTCCTCTCTGCCCTCACCAAGCACCCTTTCGATGCATCACCTCCGCACACTGTGTCAGTGAACTGGCGGCCATCATGGCAGACCCCCTGTTTACCATCTTGCATAAGGACAAAGTCTCCTTACATCTACATCCCAAATTTCTGCCCAAAGTGGCTTCCTCTTTCCATCTCAACCAAAGTATACACCTCCTGTTCTTCTACCCCAAGCCTCATGCCTTTCCCATGGAACGCGCCTTCCACTCCCTCGATGTCTGTCAGGCACTCGCCTTTTATCTCCGTTGCACCAGTGCCCTCTGCACGTCCCCCTGGCTTTGTAGCCATCGCAGAGCACTGCCGTGGCTCAGCTCTTTCCTCATAACGTCTCTCCAAGTGGATCTCCTGCTGCATTGAGACCTGCTATGACGCTCAACTGGGAGGAGTGGTAGATATGCTGGAAGATAGGGATAGCATACAAAGGGACCTAGACACATTCAAGGATTGGGCCAAAAGAAATCTGATGAGGTTCAATAAAGACAAGTGCAGAGTCCTGCACTTAGGATGGAAGAATCCCATGCACTGCTACAGACTAGGGACCAAATGGCTAGGCAGCAGTTCTGCAGAAAAGAACCTAGGAGATACAGTGGATGAGAAGGTGGATATGAGTCAACAGTGTGCCCTTGTTGCCAAGAAAGCTAACGGCATTTTGGGCTGTATAAGTAGGGGCATTGCCAGCAGATCGAGGGATGTGATCATTTTCCTCTATTCAACGTTGGTGAGGCCTCAACTGGAGTACTGTATCCAGTTTGGGGCCCCACACTACAAGAAGAATGTGGAAAAACTGGAAAGAGTTCAGCGGAGGGCAACAAAAATGATCATATGACTGAGATTATTTAGTCTGCAGAAGAGAAAAATGAGGTGGGAATGGATAGCTGCTTTCCAACTACTTGAAATGGGATTCCAAAGAGGATGGATCGAGACTGTTCTCAGTGGTAGCAGATGACAGAACAAGGAGTAATGGTCTCAAGTTGAAGTGGGGGAGGTTTAGGTTGGATATTAGGAAAAAACCTTTTTCACTAGGAGGGTGGTGAAGCACTGGAATGGGTTACTTACGGAGGTGGTGGAATCTCCTTCCTTAGAGGTTTTTAAGGTCAGGCTTGACAAAGCCCTGGTTGGGATGATTTAGTTGGGGATTGGTCCTGTTTTGAACAGGGGGTTGGACTAGATGACCTCCTACAGTCCCTTCCAACCCTCATATTCTATGATTCTATTGAGCACTCACTCCCACTGGGACTCATGGCCCACTCCACACAGGCATATGCTGCCACATCAGCCTTCCTCACAGATGTTCCGTGGCCGGACATATGTTGAATGGATAGTGGTCCTTCGTCCACACTTTCTCCACTCATTACACCATTGCTTCCTCCACAACAATGGATGCAGCAGTCAGTCACAGTGTCTTACAGACTTGGTCTTTTCGAAAGCCCTTGTGCCCACCTCCTTCCTGGTCACTGCTCGCTACTCTCTTGCATTTGGAATCCACATAGGGTGGGACCAGCCGTCGAAGAAGAAGAGGAGGTTACTTACTGCAACTGGAGGTTCTTTGAGATGTATGGTCCCCATCTGGATTCCAATCCTGCCCTCCTTCCCTGTTATTTACATCTTCTCATAACACACATAACACAATTTCATTTCACCAAATGAAATTGCTAAGCAGCATATTTAAAACAAAAGGATGTACTTCTTGACATAACACACAGTCAACTTGTGGAACTCTTTGCCAGAAGATGTTGTGAAGGCCAAGAATATAACAGAGTTAAAAAATAGAACTAGATAAGTTCATGGAGGATAGGTCCATCAGTGGCTATTAGCCAGGATGGGCAGGGATGGTGTCCCTAGGCTCTGTTTGCCAGAAGTTGGGAATGGGTGATAGGGAATGGATCAGTTGATGATTACCTGTTCTGTTCATTCCCTCTGGGGCACCTGGCATTGGCCATTGTTGGAAGACAGGATACTGGGCTAGATGGACCTTTGGTCTGATCCAGTATGGCCACTCTTATGTTCTTATGTTCCCCTCTGTTCAGGCTCCTCTGTTGCCAGGTAAGAGGGAACTGGAGAAACGACCCGCACAGTGTCTTAAAGCCTCAGACGTGCCACGTGGTTGATGAACGTGTGAGTCAACGGACACTACTATGAACAGTTCTGGCTTCGGCACATGGTGTGCATGCGCACACGTTTGGAATCCAGATAATCCAGATAGGGACCACACATCTCAAAGAACTTCCAGTTATAGTAAGTAACCCTCTCATCCTGTCAAACTAACAATATCTGTTTTTTTATGAGATTTCATGTTTCATTGATAAAGGCAATAGTGCTGATGTAATATACTTAGGCTTCTATAAGGCATTTGACATGGTACTGCATGATATTTTGTTTAAGAAACTGGAATTTTACAGACAACATGGCCCACATTGGATGGATTAAAATTTGACTTGCTGACAGGTTGCAAGATGTAACTGTAAATGGAGACTCATCACTGCTTAGGCGTGTTTCTAGTGGGTCCCACAGGAATCAGTTCTTGGCCATATGGTATTTAATATTTGTATCAGTGTCTTGGTAGAAAACATAAAATCCTTACTGGTAAAGCTTGCAGATAAATAAAAAAAATAAATTAAATAAAATAAATTAATGGAGAAATCCTATCTCCTAGAACTGGAAGGGACCTTGAAAGATCATTGAGTCCAGCCCCCTGCCTTCACTAGCAGGACCAAGTACTGATTTTGCCCCAGATCCCTAAGTGGCCCCTTCAAGGATTGAACTCACAACGCTGGTTTTAGCAGGCCAATGCTCAAACCACTAAGCTATCCCACAAAAATTGGAGGAGTGGTAAATAATGAAGAGGGCAGACCATTGGTACAGAGTGATCTGGATGGCTTGGTAACCCTGGCCCAGACAAACAACCTGCATTTCAATAAGGCCAAATGTACAGCTAGGAAGAACAAAGAATGTGGCCACGCTTACAGGATGGGGATGGGGGACTCTGTCCTGGGAAGCAGCGACTCTGACAAAGACTTAGGATCACGGTGGATAATCAGCTGAGCACAATCCCAGTGTGATGCAGTGGCTAAAAAGGCTAATGCCAGCCTGGGATGTATAAACAGGGGAATCTCAAGTAGAGGAGCAGAGAGGTTATTTTACCTCTGTATTTGGCTCTGGTGCGACTGCTTTTGGAATCCTGTGTCCAGTTCTGGTGTCCACAATTCAAGAAGGATGTTGATCAGTTGGAGAGGGTGTGACGAAGTGGGAATGTTCTTGATGTGTTATTTGAATACTGAGTGGGGAGTATTGACCTGGGGGAAGGTTGCAGAGGAGTTTTGCTGGGGCTGCCTTTGGGGAAGGGAGGATACCTGAGCATGTAACCTGAGAACCCAGAAGGGGGGTAGGAGGCCAGGTAACACCTCTGCCCAGGAAACTGGAAAAAGGACACAAAGGCTGGGGGAGGAGCCGGGGGGGAGGCTGAGTGAGACGCTGGCAGGAGTTTCAGTTTGGAGCTGGCTGGGAAATGGAGAGGGGTGCCCCTACAGGGCTTGGGCTTCCCAAAGGGGCTGTGGCCTCCCTGGGGCCCCCAGATGGATCTAACTAAAGGGGGTCCTGTTGTCTGTACCAGCAAGACTTGTTTTGGACTGTGTTCCTGTTGATTAAATAAACTTTCTGTTTTCCTGGCTGAGAGTCATGGTGAATCGCATGAAGCCAGGGATGCGGGGCCTTGACTCCCCCACACTCTGTGACAACTGGTGATAGCGGTGGGACGTATTGCACCTCGTGGATGGCGCTTCCTGCAGTAAGTGACTGGGGAGCAGTAAAATGAAGAGGGATTGACAGGGACCAGGTGTGCTGAAGAGTCCGAGAGAGACGGTTTCATGGGGCTATTAACCTTGGGAGTGTGTAGCCAGAGAGGGGGTGAGCTCAAGAAGGACTGGCACACTAGGATTGCTCCCTGGAAACTGTGGGGAGCGGCGAGCACCCAGGTCTGTGAGTGGCCAGCAGGAAGATGTATGCCAAGTGCCTTAATAGCAACCTGGTTGAGCTGTGCAAGCAGAGGGAGCTTCGCAGTGGGGGGCTTACCAAAGAACAGCTGACTGCCCGGCTGGAGGAGGGAGATCGCTCGAATGAACTGATCCCTGTCTCTGAGGGAAGCAGCCTGGCAGATGCAGCGCAGGCACCCATGTCTGTCCCAGCTGGGAGTGGTCAGCTGGCCACTGAGGGTTTCCCGAGATCCCTCCTTCCTTTGCCTAGGGGAAGGGCTGGAAGGAGCCCAGTGAATACCGAGGGCACCGTGACCCCCCCGGCCAGCAGGGGATCCTCCTGGCGAAGCTCGCTGGCCAGCAGGAGATTCTTCCGGCAACATTCCGCATCCGTGGAGTGGAAACGGCTGAAATGGGGAAGAGAGCTAAAAATGAGAGAGCTGGAGGATCACAAAAAACAGAGACAGCATGAACTGGAGGAGAAAGAGACAGAGGCAGCATGAAGAGAGACATAGGCAGCGTGAACTGGAGGAGAAAGAGAGACAGAGGCAGCATGAACTGGAACTGGCGAGGCTGAGGAGCAGTGGGCCCCCGGCTGCAGTGAGTGAAGGGGAACCCAGGACTGCACATAGCTTTGATAAGTGCATCCTGGCCCAGCGTAAGGAGAGGAAGGACATGGATGATTTCCCGGATGCCTTTGAGTTGGCCTGCAAGCTGCACCAGGTTGATCCTGCGGACAGGCTCCGGGTTCTCACCGCCTCACTGGACCCCGAAGTTGTGGCATTTGTGACATTATTGATATAATCTGGGACCATATAGAACATAGTTTCAACCAAGGTCCTGTAGTGGCACCAAATCTTATGTAAAGGGGGTCATATAAGGTGTCTTAAGACCAGGTCATGGGTTGCTGGTTATGATTATGCTGTCTATATGCATGTGTCATTTTTTAGTTGAAGTTATTAATATTGGCTCTATACTATCTGTACTTCAATCCTATGCTATGCTTCTGGATGACATCCCAGACAAGCTGGTGTTAGATCTGCCTAGCCTGCTTGATGGCCCATTAAGGACCATCAGCTATACAATTGACCCATTGAGAGAAGGCAGATACACCTTGTAACTCAGCAAAGTATGCAGGGACTTGAACATGTGACTCCAGACTCCATTTTGCTGTAACTTTCCACAGTAAGAAGCAAGAGGTGTTCTTACACCTGGAAAAGACTATAAAAGGCTGATGCCTCATCTCCATCTGGTTTTCAGTCCTGCTTCCTACCTCTGGAGGGACTTTGCTACAAATGGAAGCTCTACACAAAGGACTGAAAGACCCATCCAAGCGGGGGATGTACTCCAGAGACTTGATTTGAACCTATAGTTTATTTTGTCACTGCTACAAGCCTAAACCAAGAACTTTGCCATTACTGTATGTAATTGATTCCATTTAACCAATTCTGGCTTTCATCTATATCTTTTTCCTTTTATGAATAAACATTTAGATGTTAGATTCTAAAGAATTGGCAACAGCGTGATTTGTGAGTAAGATCTGATTTGTATATTGACCTGGGTCTGGGGCTTGATTCTTTGGGATCGAGAGAACCCTTTTTTCTTTTATTGGGGTGCTGGTTTTCATAACCATTCATCCCTAGGACGAGTGGCACTGGTGGTGATACTGGGAAACTGGAGTGTCTAAGGGAATTGCTTGTGTGACTTGTGGTTAGCCTGTGGGATGAGACCAAAGTCCTCTTTGTCTGGCTGGTTTGGTTTGCTTAGGGGTGCAAAACCCCAGCCTTGGGCTGTAACTGTCCTGTTTTAAGCGATTTGTCCTGAATTGGCACTCTCAGTTGGGTCCCGCCAGAACCACATTGTTACAGCACTGTACTGCAATCTGGAAGGGGCAGAGAAAGGGGACTACGAACTATTCAAAAAGGCTCTGCTACACAAATTTGGGCTGACACCTGAGATGTACCAGGAAAGGTTCCAGGGTCAGTATAAAACCCCTGAGGTCTCATATCTGCAACTAACTGTCCGCATAGAGGGATCAGCACCAGCGAGTGAGTAGATGGGGCCCAGACGAAGGAGGGCCTGGTTAAACTGATCATCATAGAGCAACTGTATGAGCGGTGACCATCTGACCTGAGGCTGTGGTTGATGGACAAAAACCCAGAGAACCTGCGACGTGCAGGACGGCTGGCTGATGAGTTTGTGAAGAGCCAGTCAGGGGGTGGCAGGGAGGAGTCCCAAAGGAACAGGCCCGTCATGATGCAGAAAGAGAGTCACCCTGGGACCTCCCATAGGGGAAACATGGAGAACCCCCTCCCAAGGTGAACATCCGGCATCAGGGCCAGCCGACCAGCTCGAGGGGACCAACGGGACATGAGCTGCTATTACTGTAGCCAGAGAGGCCACATACAGACCCAGTTCCCCAGGCTCAGGGACAGACTGAGCAGACCGAACACACAGAGGGTTAACTGGGTAGAGACCCAACCGGACGACGGGCAGGCTTCCCAGGCAAGGGGGGCTGACAGCTTATCAACTGCTCAGGAGAGAGGAGGGCCCCAGGCCAACTCCTCTGCAAGGCTGGATGCTCCGGCCACCAGGTTCTCCATTTACAGGGTGGGAGCAGGGCTGTCCCTGCGGAGTGAGTTCCTTGTTCCCCTGGAGGTGGATGGGAGGAAAGTCTATGGATACTGGGACACGGGCACTGAGGTGACGCTGGCCCAGCCTGAGGTGGTAGCTCCAGATCAGGTGATGCCCAACACCTATCTGACCCTGACGGGGGTGGGCGGGACCCCATTCAAAGTGCCCGTGGTGAGGGTACACTTAAAATGAGGGGCCAAGGAGGGCCCCAAGGAAGTGGGGGTGCACCACCAGCTGCCCACTGAGGTGTTAACGGGGGGTGGAGAGGGGGACATGGAGAACTGGCCAAGCAACCTCCAGGGTGCCCTGGTCATGACCTGTAGCCCAAGCCTGCAAGGGACACTGCGCCTTGACCACAGGGACGGTACCTTGGCAGAGGTGCAGGACCTTAACCTGGTGGGGAGGGAATGCCTAGAGGCACAGCTCAAGGAGGCTGCGGCTTCAGACCAGCCAGCGAGAGAGAGCATGTCTCCATCCCTGTCCCAGCTGCTGAGTTCCAGGCTGAGTTGCAGAAAGATCCCTCCTTGCGAAAGATAAGGGACCTGGCTGACCTCAGTGTGGTACAGACCATAGGGAGAGGTTGCTGGAAAAGGTTCCTGTGGGAGAAGGGATTCCTGTACCGAGAATGGGCTTCCCCAGGAGAAATGAAGTCAGGGGGAATCAAGAGGCAACTGGTGGTACCCTGGAAGTATCGCTGCCAGCTGCTGTACCGGGCCCATGACACCCCCCTCTCAGGGCACCAGGGAATCTGGCATTCCCAACAGAGTCTGCTACAAAACTTTTACTGGCCTGGGGCCTTTATTAATGTCGGACAGTATTGCCGATCCTGTGACCCCTACCAGAGGGTGAGGAAGGCCCAGGACAAGGGGAAAACAGCTTTAGAACCCTTGCCCATCACAGAGAAGTCTTTCCAGAGGGTGGCCAAGGTCAAAAGGGGGTTCTTAACCAAGAGAGCCTGAATCACAGCCCTCCAGACTGGAACGCTGGAAGACAACCCCTCCCAGTTTGAACCCTAGGGGTATTGGGGTGGAAAAAGGGCACGGGACACATAAGCCTTCCCACATGGACTATGAGTGCCATCAAGCACACCTGACCTAAAGTGGGGGCAGGAAACTGGCAGGGCCTGGTGCAATTCTCACCAAGGAACAGGGGGGATGCTGGGGTGTCCATGGGAACGTGAATAGGTTTGAACTTCCCCAGGTAACTGGCTGAAGTGACCCTGCTCAGGTCGGTCTCGAAGGGGGAAGAAATGTGACGAAGTTGGAATGTTCTTGATGTGTTATTTGAATACTGAGTGGGGAGTATTAACCTGGGAAGATTGCAGGGGAGTTTTGCTGGGGCTGCCTTTGGGGAAGGAAGGATACCTGAGCATATAACCTGAGAACCCAGGAGGGGAGTTGGAGGTCAGGTAACACCTCTGCCCGGGAAACTGGAAAAAGGACAAAGGCTGGGGGAGGAGCCGGCAGGGAGGCTGAGTGAGAGGCTGGAGGGAGTTTCAGTTTGGAGCGGGCTGGGAAATGGAGAGTGGAGCCCTGAAGGGGCTTGGGCTTCCCAGCGGGGCTGTGGCCTCCATGGGGCCCCCAGATGGGCCTAACTGAAGGGGCTCCTGTTGCCGGCAAGACCTGTTTTGGACTGTGTTCCTGTTGTCTAAATAAACCTTCTGTTTTACTGGCTGGCTGAGAATTATGGTGAATCGCAGGAAACCGGGAGGTGCAGGGCCTTGTCCCCCGCTACACTCCATGACAGAGGGGTCAGAGAAGAGCCACAAGAATGATTAAAGGGTTAGAAAACCTGCCTTACAGTGAGACTCAAGGAGCTCAGTCTGCGTAGAGAAGAGAAGGCTTGATTACAGTGTGTAAATACCTATATGGGTGTGATGATGTATGGAATCTGGGGGACACTTTAGGATATTATGAATACCAATATTGTAAAATGGCAATGAGTTGTGCCAGATATGCCATGTAAGGTATAGTAACTCCTCACTTAAAGTCATCCTGGTTAACGTTGTTTCGTTGTTAATCAATTAGAGAACATGCTCATTTAAAGTTGTGCAATGCTCCCTTATAACGTTTTTTGGCAGCTGCCTGCTTTGTCCACTGCTTGCAGAAAGAGCAGCCCGTTGCAGCTAGCTGGTGGAGGCTTGGAACCAGGGTGGACTGGCAGCATCCATATCAGCTCCCCACTCCCCTAAGTTCCCTGTGCAGCAGCCGCCCAGCAGGCTATCAATTGCCAGTAGTTCAGCAGTCCCTCTCTCCACTGCCATGGGCTGCTCCTGCCCTCTGCCTTGGAGCTGTTCCCAGGAGCCGCTTGTTTGCTGTGCAGAGAGCAGGGGGGAGAGGGGGGCTAATGTCAGGGTGTCCCCCTCCCCCTGCTCCTGCCCCCCACTTACCCCATCTCCATAGAGCAGGGGGACAAGACAGGGCTCAGGATGGAGGGAGTTTGCTGGCAGCAGCTGCTGTCTCAACTTGCTAATCTACTTTAAAAGGCAATGTACTTAGAGTGAGGTCAGTGTACTTAAAGGGGCAATGCACATCTCTCTCACAGCGTGTGTGTCTCTATCTGCCATGCTGTCTTCCCTCCCTCCATTTGTGCTGCCTTGTACAGTGTGAGGCTAAATTAACAACATGTTAACTCTTGAGGGCTCAGCAGAGTGTTAATTCATCATTTAGCAGCAAGGCATTCCCTGGGAAATATCCCACCTTCTGACTTCACCACCTCAACCCAGCTTTGCAATCATCATTGCTGTGTACGGCATTAAATTGTTTAAAATTTATACACAATATAGTCTTTTGTCTGGTGAAAAAAATTTCACTGGAACCTAACCCCCCCTTTACATTAATTCTTATGGGGAAATTGGATTCGCTTAACATCTGTGACAGGGTCAGGCCAGATAGCTACAGGAGAATGATCCTTTTGAGTACTGGGAAGTGGGTGAGCACTAGCACTGCTGAAGGCCCCTCCTCCAGCCTAGGGAGGGGCTACTAAACCCGGAACCCAACTGAGTCTGGGGCACAACAAAGGCAACAACAGGAACAGGCATGGAGGTCAAAGGGCCAAAACTAAGGAACCAGAAGGGGACACCAAGCAGAGAGCCCCGGACAGCGCCCACTGCTCCTCGAAAACATTGAGAGAGCTGGTGGATGCTGCCCAGAGGAACTCTGCCCGGATACATGAATGGATGAAAGAATGAAAAATGGCCCCACCAGTCACAGGCCGTCCCCCTCAGCCAACCTCCTCTCCCTGGTGTTATGGACGGCCACCTTGGCCATGGCTAGGAGGAGGTTGACGAGGTGGTCCCGTGACTTCGTGAGGCCTCGGATCGGGTGTGCATAAAGATATAAGTGCAGGGAAAAGTGCAGCCAGACCTCAATAAGAGGTTCTGGAGGAGCCAGAAGAGGGGCTGCAGCCTGGCACACTGAAGGTATGTGTGCGCCAGGGTCTCCTTCACACCACAAAAGGGACAGGCTTCAGGGACAGTGGTAAATCGCACCAAGTACACGCCCGTGCTCACAGCTCCATGCAGGAGCCGCCAGCTAATATCCCCGGCGGACCGTGGGACTAAAGTGGAATAGAAACTGGCCCACCGGGGTTCCTCACCCTCTACTGCTGGTAAAAAGTTCCGCCACTTGGTGTCTGGGCGGGACACGAGGGTGGGGTAATGAAGCGTGTGCAGCACGAGCACGTACAGATGGTCCCTTGGCATGGTTTGGAAATGAACTGGCTGCATGACATGCAGCTGGCTGGAGGTATGGCAGGGGGGAGGGCTGGGAAGGCTCACGGGACAAGGAGCCGATGGAAAGATCGGAGGGCCTGGAGTGAGGGGTGGGCAGAGCGTACCCTCGCACAGGACCCACTCGAGGAAAAACTGAGCCACAGGAGGCAGGGTTGCCTCCACCTCCTGCAGTACACGCCAGGGGTTCATAAGGGTGGAGAGCCCCATGTGCCGACCAAGCGCCTGAGGATTCACCCAGCCCCCCAGGTAGTAGTTCAGGAGGTCTCCGATCTTGGTGACTCCCGCCAGGACCAACCTCCGGCACACCAAGGAGGATGTGCTTTTTCGCTCCCCTCTTCTTCTCCAGGACATAGAAGAAGCGGGAGCTGTGATGCATCTCCCGAAAGAGATGGATGCGGGATTGTACGAAAGCACCTTGGGCCCGAAGATTGTCAAGGGCCCGGAGCTCTTCCCACTTCTCTCGGTATGCTCCACAGAGGGGTGGATCTCCGGGGCTGGCGGCCAGATACCTTTCCAGCTCCAATACCTCCCGCTCCAGCTGCTCTATTACCACATCCCTCTGCCGGCTGGCGCCCGGGTGTGGCTACGGCAGAAGAGACAGGCACGCACCTTCCGCACATCCCACCACCATTGCGCTGCGGGAAAGACATGCCTCTGTCCCTGCCAGACCAGCCAAAACTCCCAGAAGGATGCCACAAATCTCGCATCCTCCAGTAGGCTGTTATTAAAATGCCAATAGGCCGGGCCCAGTCTCCCCAAAGAAAGAGAGGCTGTCACGGACACCAAGTGGTGGTCCGAGAAGGGGGGCCGGCTGAATGCTGGAGGAGTGGGCCTGCGAAAGATGACATCAAGAGAAATAGATGCGATCCAACCAGGAGTGGCTCGACCGTTGTTCCTCCACCCGGACAAAAGTGAACATAGAGTCATCGTCTGGGTGGTGGTCGCACCAGACGTCCACCAGGAAGTGATGGACACTGATCTCCCTGAGGACGTCTGCAGCAGCCGGGCTCAGCTCGATCCCCGTGCGGTCCCACTCCTCGAGGGTGCAGTTGAAGTCTCCACCCAGGACCGGGCACTCACCAGGATCCAAAGTATCGAGGAAGGCAGATTCCTGCTGAAAGAAGTACGCTCTCACCGGACCAGATGCTGGGGCATAGACATTGACAAGATGCAACATCAGCCCCTCCAGCCGAACCCGGAGGTGCAGCAGGCGATCCAGCATGACCTCGGTAATCCCCAGCACCTCAGGCTGTAGGTGCGGGGAGAACAGGTTCGCCACCCCGACCTGACGGGCTGAAAGATGGCAAAAGTAGACCCTGTTCCCCCACTCCAGCTGCCAGCTCGCTTTGGCGGCTGGGTCCATGTGGGTCTCCTGCAGGAAAATAACTGAGTACCCCCCCTCCTGAAGGAAGGAGAGCACCTGGCACCTGCGAAGACCTGACCTACAGCCTCGGGTGTTCAAAGTGGCAAAGATGGACGGCGATATAAGGAGGGCTGGGGATGATCCTCACAGTCCAGGGTGCTAGCGGCGCCCATTGGACCCCGCAGCAAACTGTGACCAACCCCGAAAGCCAGCAGGGCATCACGGAAGCCGCGAGCCCGCTGGAAAGCTGCAGCATCCCGCTTCCCGGTCCCATTGCCCTCTCCCATAATGGCTCTCACGGTCTGGAGAACATGATGGAAATCACCCCAGTGCTGAAGAGAGAGATTCATTCTGTTTGTGGAGCCACAAGTGTCCTCCAAGGAAGAGCGCATCTTGCTCCTCTGCATGGCAGGGACCAGGGTCACGGACCCCAGGGCGTCCCCCAATTGGACCCCCCTGCCAGCCCCATGGCCTATCGAGACGGGTGCGCAGGGATCAGAGCCCTGCTGCAGCGCCCGTCCCTCTGGCACCACGCCACCTGATGCAACACTCAGCCCCAGGGACAACGGCAAAGGGAGAACTGCAGCCCCAAATGGGCCAGAAGAGGAAAAAACAAAAACCACCTCCTGGGGGCCTCCGTAAAAAGAAAATGAGGCAATCCTGGGGGCGGCAGCAACAGGAAAGGGGATGGAAAAGAGGTTAAGGACAGGAACCAGGGCTGGAACAGGGTCAAGGACAGGGACAGGACACAGATCTAGGATGGGAGCAGGGTCAGGGCAGGGAGCGGGGACAAAATCTAAGGCCCGAGTGGCAGAGCCACCGGGGCAAAGTGCCTCTTGACCCGACATGGTAATCAAAGGAGCAGCAAGGGAGTGGGGCGCCTCCACAGCGCTAGGCTCAGGTGCCCCACTAAATGAGGCACCCACAATTACAGCGTTGGGGGGAGGCGAAAGCTGCAGCCCCAACTCATGGGGTAGGGCACCCATGGGTTCAGAGCCTGGCTGCTTGGCATTGACCACCGCCACAGTGGGCACAGTGGCATCAGCCAGATTACCATTGGTGGCTGGGCAGGTGGTCAGGGCCCGGGGCATTGCAGAGGCCGAAACAGGGTCAACCACCTGAGGCGGAGGGAAGGTCGGGGGGGGGGGCGCCAGATAGCAATCACCCTTACCGAGGCCCTCCAACAGGGGGCAGCCACTCCCTCTCCGGTTGGGGTCAAGCCCAGGGTCTCGATCTCAGCAAAAATGGAATCAAAGTCCCCACCTGCCTCCACAGGTTCCTCCTCGACAGCAGCCGGGACAGTAGCCATTGCGGTGCCTACAAGGGGCATAGATGGCAACGGGGCATCGGGGGTACCGTCCGTAACCCCCTCAGGGAGGGAGTCCATAGGAGAGATGGTACTACCCGCCCCCGCAGCTGAAGCGACCTCGGCTGACTCCAAACGATGAATGTCAGCAGGGGAGCCAACGGAAGGCCCAGCACCAGCAACCCTCTTCATAGTTTTACTGGGGGTCCCTTCCCCCTTGCCAACAAGGGGAGGGAGTGCTGGGCCCGCGCTCCCTGCTTGCAGCGTCTCCTCCGCACAAGCTTCCAGCTCCCTGAAGATGGGGGCTCGTCAGCTGGGTCAGGGCCTGGGAGTGAGGGCAATGACAGAAAGGTAAGGGAAGACAAGGGCAAGACAACAGGGAAAGAGACACACTCCCCCTGAGGCACGCCCCGCTCGAGTCCTGCGACTGGCCCCGTCACCCTCCCCTCCATGGGCCCCGATCTACTACCCACCTCAGCGGCGGGGCCCGCATGCTCATCTGGGCATGTCAAGGGGGCCTCCCCCGAGACCCAAGCGGAGTTGACAACGGTCACGGATGGAGGAGGGGTGACCCCAGGGACTGGACAAGCAGGGCCACTGGCGATGATAGAACCTACGCCCTTCCAGGTATCGGGGTCCCAGATGCCCCTCTGAGCCAGGCCAGGGGGCAGTCCCTCCCGACGTGTCCCCACCGCCCGGCAGAGAAAGCACTGGGCCACCCCTGAAGAAGAATAAACCCGGTACTGGGCCCCTCGGTGGGGCACCAGAAAGGACCCTTCCAGAGCCTCCCCATCACATGCCGCCGGTGGACCTTGAACCTGCACCTGCTGGCGGAACGACAAAACCTGGCAGAGGGCGGGGTCCTTACAGCCCAACGGAAGGGGGCTGAGGATGGACAGGGGCCTCCCCAGGGTGGAGAGGAATGGCAAAAGGGTGGCATTGGGGAGAAAGAGAGGAACAGAGGAGAAAACCACCCGTACGCCCAGGTCCTCCAAAGGCTCGAGGGGGATGTGAATGCCCCCCACCGCCAAGCCCCTCTCCACTGCCTCCTGGGCAGTGGCCTCTGACGCCAGGAAGAACACCACCTTCCCAAACATCTTAGAGGCTGCCACCATGGCTGTGGGCCCTACTACCTGTGCCAACGCCCGTACATAGCTTTCCACATGGGGCGAGGCTGGCACCAGGAGGCAACGCACCCCATGCTCCCTGGTGAGGGTGGGAAAGGGGCCCCGGCCACCAGGATTGGTATTCCGGGAGGCAGCTGAAGCAGATGGCGAGGCAGCGGGCCGAGGGGTCGCAGCTACCTGGGAGTACGCCCTGGGGGCCGAGGGAGCGGCACCTCCAGAGGTGGTTGAGGGAACGGGCAAGGGAGAAAGGGGAGCTGTGGACATTGACGGTGCCGCAGCAGGAGAAGGAACCACTGTCATGGGGGGGGGTTCACCTTTCAGGCAGGGCCCTTGCCCTTCTTCATCCCCTGGCCCTTCCCACCAGCCAAGGGAGCGGTCTCAGAAGTGGATGCGGCCGAGGTCAGATTCTCGGGAGCCCCTGTCCTTGCCTGCCAGTGCCTCAATGGTAGCGATGGCAGACAGCCCCACAGCGGCATCGAGGCAGCTATCGCAAGGGAGGGTGTGGGGAGGGGGACTGAAAGGGAACCGCAGGGGCATCCAGGGAAGTCCCACCCCCTGAATCACCCACCACAGAGAGAAAGGGAAGGGGATAGCCACTAGGGCAGGGAAATGAAAGGAAGAGGAGGGAAGAGTGGAAGGGGAGGGGGGGAGAACGTCTACCACACCCCACCCACTAGGCTGAAAGCAGGGTGGAGGGACACCAACAGAAAGGAACAAAGGGAAACAAGGAACACAATGCCAGCACAAGACGAGAAAGAAACTGGCTCCCCCGGCTGCACTAAGGAAAAGAAGAGAAAACTAAGACCTCATGGGGAGTGTGCATCAGTGAAGGAGTCAATGAACGAAAAACAGGGGGGAGAATCTCAAACACCAACAGCAAAACGTGGGCACGCAGGCAATGAGGGCTGACCGGGAGGGAGGGCAAGAAGCAACGGGGCAGAATGCAGGGGAGGGCTAAAGCAGGTGTGCCTCAGGCATGGAACAAAGAACAGGTGGGTTCAGAAACAACCAGACCAAAAAAAGGGGGAAATGGGTCTGGTAACCAGGCCTACACCACAGGGCAAGGGCAGGGCAAACAAACTGATCAGGACCAAAAAACACAACAGGGCAAACCAGAGAAAACAGGGCAGCTAAAAGGGGGACAGGCGGGGCAGGCAGCAAAGGGAAAAGGGGCAAGCAGCTGCAAAAACTGGGCAGTGGACGAGGCAGAGGAAAAGGGGACCCACCAGCCAAATGCAGCAGGGGAGGGAGGACAAAAGGAAGGGAAAGGAAATGAGCACCCACGGGTGTCTGAAAAACAAATACCTGTTTGCTGCCGCTACGGCCTCTGGATGGTTAGAAGGGCAGAGCAAACTGCTGGGCCGGGGAGCAGAGAACAGAGGCAGATGGAAAGGTGGAGGGGGCAGTGGTGGTGGTAGCAGGGGAGTGGATGGACCAGGGGGAGGGCTCCAGGCCACTCCCCCAGCTCCCCACAGAAAAGGTACCTGCCACCACAAAAGCAGAGATGTTACAACGCCCCACCACAAAACAAGGCCTCCTCTACTCCCTCCTTAGTACCAGCAGCAGTAACAGCTCCCCAGCCGCGGCAAGGGCAGCAACAACCCAGCCGGGGAGGCCCCAAAAATGATAGAAAAAGTGGGGCCTTGCACTCCCTTCTGAGGGTCTTACCAGCAGGGTCCTCCCCACAGCAGCCGGGTGGACAACTGGCCAGCAGAACGGCCTCAAAAGAGTGGAAGGCAGGTATCTCAGCCCTCAGAACAAACAGGTCCCTTGTTCCCTAGGTAAGGTACCTATTGGGTGTCTGGGAAGTGGGCGGGCAAAGGATCCTCCCCCAGCCTAAGGGGAGGAACCACAGGGCCACAGAACCCACTGAGTGCGGGGGACAACTAATAGAAGAACAGGGACAGGAGTGAGGTCAAAGGGTCAGAAGGCGGGAACCTAATGGGGACACCGAGCAGAGAACCCCGGACAGCGCCCACTGCTCCTCGAAGGCGTCAAGGGAGCCAGTGGACGCCGCCCAGAGGAACTCCGCCCGGATGCGTGATCGGACCATGGAGCGGAAGCAAGCCCCACAGTCACCGGAGTCTCCATCGGCCAACCTCCTCTCTCTGGTCGCGTGGATGGCCTTTTTCGCCAGGGCGAGGAGGAGGTTGACCAGGAGGTCCCGGGACTTCGTGGGGCCACGGATAGGGAGTGCGTAGAGAAGGAGGTGAGCGGAAAAGTGTAACCAGAAACGTAAGAGGATGGCTGTGAGGAGCCGGTGTAGGGGCTGCAACCTGGCGCACTCTAAGTAAACATGCGCCAGGGTCTCCCTCACGCCGCAGAAGGGGCAGGTGTCCGGGACAGGGGTAAACCGCGCCAAGTACACGCCTGTGCTCACGGCCCCATGGAGGAGCCGCCAACTGATATCCCCAGTGGGCCTTGGGACCAGGGTGGAGTAGAGGCTGGCCTCCTAGGTAAGATAACAGGGAAGATTCCAAAACAATCAGGAGCTTTCTGGAAACAATTAAGGCAGACAGGCTGATTAGAACACCTGCAGCCAATCAAGAAGCTGCTAGAATCAATTAAGGCAGGCTAATCAGGGCACCTGGGTTTAAAAAGGAGCTGGGTGCAAGAGGTGTAAGGAGCTGAGAGGGTGTGCTGCTGGAGGACAGAGGAGTACAAGCATTATCAGACACCAGGAGGAAGGTCCTGTGGTGAAGATAAAGAAGGTGTTTGGAGGAGGCCATGGGGAAGTAACCCAGGGAGTTGTAGCTGTCATGCAGCTGTTATTGGAGGCCCTATAGACAGTTGCAATCCACAGGGCCCTGGGCTGGAACCTGGAGTAGGGGATGGGCCTGGGTTCCCCCCAAACCTCCCAACTCCTGATCAGACACAGGAGGAGTTGTCCCAGGCTGTGGGTTCCACCAGAGGGGAAGATCTCTGAGGTGAGCAAATCCGCCAATAAGCACAGGACCCACCAAGGTAGAGGAGGAACTTTGTCACACATTGTTTTGCTTAAAGTTGCGTTTTTCAGGAACATAACTACAATGTTACACAAGGAATTACTGTATCTGCAAAAATGTTATAATTTTCCAGGTGTGATCATCTTGTTAATATTTTTATATTACCTTTGTATTATAAGTTATATATATGGTATGTCAGTAGTCCCAAACTTGTGCTGTGTGTAACCCTTCTGCCCCTCTAGTTGGCAGCAACAAGGGCCGGGTTCAGTATCCAGGGGTTCCGTTTCAGTAACACAATGCATAACCGGCTCGAGCCCCCACCCAGTGACCTGGGACACTCACATACCACACCTCCCTGGGCGCCTCTAGGAGGCAATACTTCCCCTCTCGCAAGCACAGAGTCTGAGTGTAGCAAAATCTTTTTTAATAAAGGAAGGAATCAATGCGGCATCCCATTGGAGAAACACCACAAACAGGGTTATAACACAAACCATAAACAAAAACCCACCTCCAAGTACGTTTGGCACTGTCCTTTTTCCGCTTAGGGTTTTAAGTCCAATCACCCCAAAGTCCAACAACCCAAAAGTCTCTGGTCAATGCCACCCCAGAGTTCGAGAGTCTATCTGTAGAGGTCCCTCCCCCCAGCCTGGGTAGAAAGGGGCACCTTACGTGGTCCAGGGCCAACTGCCCTGCCTCTCCGTGGGTTCTGCTTCCGCCTTCTCCACGAGCTGCTCCACTTTACCAGCTGCTCCACTCTGCTCCTCCAGCCGTCCTCAGGAACTGCTCCGCTCCACCAGCTGCTCTGCTCCATTAGCTGCTCTGCAAAACTGCTCGGCTCCGCTCACTCTGTGGGCCGCTCCACCCGTCCCACAGCTACTCCGCTCTGCCAGCCGCTCTGCTGCCACCAGCTGTCCCGTGATCCACTCCAGCCGTTCCCGCAACTGCTCCACTCCGCCAGCTGCTCTGTTCCACAGCATATCTTCAGGCTCCCCCACTAGTTAGCACAGTACTCAGTGCTCTCAGCTCAGTCATTTCATCTTTTTTGTGATTTCAACTCTTAGTGAGCTCAGCTCTTAGTGGGGGAGCCCCAGTGCTAGTGCACCATTAGCCCAAAGTGAGTTCAGCTCAGCAACCTGTATTTAGATTCTTGAGGGAATAAAAAAATCAACTCTGACATTCCACAGTGGAGAGAGGAGGGGATGCAACTGGTGCTTCTGGCTCTACAAGGCAACTGCACCACCAGGCACAGATACCTGTCCCCAGCCTCTCTACTTCACTGGGTTTTGGAACCCATGTCCCATGTCTAGCCAGTACCACCCAACTGAGGGTGAGCAATTTGTCACCAAGCAGTCCCACAGCTTGGCAGTCTGGGATAGGGTGGGCGTGCCTATGCAAATACACTCTCTCACATTCTTTCCACCAGATGTCAGGGTAGAGCTTATCCTGACTCTGCTTACATGTGCATCTGGGTGATGCTTCCAGACAGATTGGTATTAGCACTGCCTGGCCTGCTTGACAGGCCATCAAGGGATATCAGTATACAATTGACCCATTGAGAGAAGGCAGATACACCTTATGACTCAGCAAGGCATGCAGGGACGTGCCTATGGACAGAACTCTCAGGCTTCCAGGCCATGTGCTGGGCAGCTTGTGTTTGGAACAAAGGAAATACAAGCTGCGTGGCAGAAGACTGTAAAAGGCTGCTGCATCTTCTCCCTTTTGTGTTCATTCCTGCTTCTTTCCTCTGGAGTAATCTGCCTACAAACGAAGCTCTGAACAAACGACTGAACGACCCATCCAACTGTGGATGTGTTCCAGATGGGCTTTCAAGCCAGCAAACTCACCAATACTGCTAGGAACCTCATGGACTTTGAATCTTTGTATGTATCATTTAACAACTCCCTTCTTGTTCGTTCTTTCTTTCTTTATAATAAACCTTTAGTTTTAGATGCTAAATGATTGGCTGGCAGCGTGATATTTTGGGTAAGATCCAAACCTATATTGACCTGGTAATGTGGCTGACCCTTTGGTGTCAGAACATTTTGTGTATATGAGCAGAGTTTTAAAATAACTTCTCACTGTACTAGACCTAAGTGCTGATTGGAAGCCAGAGAACTGGAATGCAATGAGGGCATTGTGTGATCTCTTTTTGCTTCTTGATAAGGAGTAGGGGGGATCGGAAGCACAGTCTGTGACTGGTTGGGGAGTTTAACTTCAGTGTTTCTCACCAGTCTTGGGAGTACCTGCTCTTCCTTTTGCAGCCTGCCCTGACCTTGACATTTCCAGTGGGGGCTGCCCTGGGCACCCCAGGTCACAATGGGGAACAGAAATTTGATAATAGAGGCCTCTTCAGTCTAGCAGAGGCAGTTCTAACACAGGCCTGCACAACTTGTAAAGCGACAAGGGCCATATTACTCCAAAGAAAACACTGAGGGCTGAACCCCGCTGACCCCCTGCCCAGCGCCGCCCAGCCCCCCTGAAATACTCCCTGCCCCAGCACCGCCCGCCCCATGGAAACAAACCCTCCTTCCCCAGCACCGCCCTACTGAAACAGTGGTATTGAACCTTGGTAATATGTTATAGCAAGTCCCTAAGGTTGTATAGTTAAGGTAAAAGAAAAATGTCTTTTTGCTAGAAGTAGAATAAGATCTTCCCCCCACTTTGTAATCAATTGCCCTGTTGAATGAATGAGGTGTGAATGAGGAAGGCATGGAAGGCAGCACCTCCAAACAGCTGCAACCCTTGGAGAGGGGATAGGAGCCAGACCAGATCAGTAGAACAGGTCAGCCACCAACTCATAGCTCGTATCCTCAGCCCCCACCCCGCCCTCGGCTCGCCTACTCAGCCCCTACCGCTGCCCGCTCGCTCGCCTCCCCTGCCGACAGCTCACCTGCCCCCCCTCCACTGCCCACCCGCTCACCTCCTCAGCCCCCCACCCCCCTGGCTTGCCTCTTCACCCCCCACCACTGCCTACCCGCCTCTTCAGCCCCTCTCCCTCACCCGCCGCTTGCCTACTCACCCCCCATGGGCTGCACAGTGAGCCTACCTACTCACCCACTGCGGGCCGCACAGTGATGCAATGGCTGGATGTTGCAGCTAGACAATTTCAGACTGGATATAAGGCATATTTTTAACAGTGAGAGTAATTAGCCATCGAAGCAATTTTCTAGAGGTTGTGGTGGTTCAATCAAGATTGGAAGAATTTCTAAAAGATCTGCTCTAATTCAAACTGGAACCAATCCAGGGCGGTTCTCTGGCCTGACTGATGACAATTCTTTGTATTCCAGTAGCTTGTTGGGGCCCAGCCATGCTCAGTGCCCATTGTTCTGAATGCTGCATGCACAGAGCCAGGCCTTGCCCGCAAGAGCTACAGTCACAATAGATGCAACTGATAAAGGGAAACAGGCAGCACTGACTGTCCCAGGGTGACCTTGCAGCATATCTGGGGTCAGAACCATGGTTCCTGACTCTCAGTCCTGTGCTGTATCCATTAGGTCACATGACCTGCCTGATCCAGAGAACCATCAACCCCGAACCAGACTCAGAGCAACTCTCCTGCTTCACGCAGGCCAGCGGACACCTGTGTAACAGCAGGGCCTTTTAAAAGTGATTTAGGCACCTAACCAGGCAGATGGGCTCTGAGTTCACTATGTAGATGCTAGTGCTACTGATATTTTCATAGCTGCAGCTCAGGTGCCACCTAACCCCTAGGCTTCTAACTCCCTTCCCCATGGTGCCTAACCCCCCTGGGTTGCTTCTGGTGGGCATTTTCAAAGTCAAGTGGTGCTGCTGCTGCTCAGAGCCCTAGCTCATGCCAAAACCCCAGAGGTTTCACTGTTGGATTTCTAACCCTAAAGCAGGGGCTTCAGGCTGCCAATGGGGGTTGTGGCAGGTCAGTGTCTGCAGAAGATGGCCAGGGTCACAGCGTGAGACTCTGAGGTACTGAGACTGGCTAAGACAGAGGGTTTCAGCTGCCAACAGCTGGGCTACAGAAGTGGCTGACCTGGCTAAGGTGCCTGACTCCAGGAGAGGGTTAGCATCTGAGGATCCATAGTGGGGGGCACCAGTCTCTGGCCTGTCAGGGGCCCCAGGTCAGCTGCTTTCTTCTCCACACCTCTGGCATTTCATTCCTAGCTAGCTGAGCCGGCTCCCTGCTGAGCTGGCTGGCTCCTGCAAAGCCCTTTCTTAGGGTACGTCTACACTACAGGATAAATTCGAATTAGCTAAAACCGATTTTATAAAACAGATATTAAAGTCGATTGTGCGCATCCACACTAGGCACATTAATTCGGTGGTGTGCGTCCGTGGTCCGAGGCTAGCGTCGATTTCTGGAGCGGTGCATTGTGGGTAGCTACTGTAAAAGAATGAGGCCAATAACGTCGATTTGCGTCCACACTAACCGTAAATCAATATAGTAATATCGATTTTAGCGTTACTCCTCTCGTTTTGTAGGAGTACAGAAATCGATTTAAAGAGCCCTTTAAATCGATATAAAGAGCAGCGTTGTGTGGACGGGTACAGCGTTAAATTGATTTTACGCTGTTAAAATCGGTTTAACAGCGTAGTGTGGACCAGGCCTTAGGCACTTACCCCACCCTGTATAGTGCTGCCTGACTCGGGGCTGGGGAGGTTAGGCCGTGCTGTGCCTAGCCAAGCAATGCCTCAGTCCTAGTAAGAATCCAGCCCTAGGACAGCTGCTGATGTAGCCAGTGTCCTGGGTGTGAAAGGCTTCCTGCTCCCTAGTGCCAGACCCCAGCCAGCAGTGAGGGCTGAGGGCCGTACCCTGCCCTAAGCCATCTCAGGCGGGCAGGAGCATATTCAGGACATGTTGTTGGAAGTGAACAAAGATTGTAATTGGGAGTCTCCAGAGAAACAGTGAATTTTAACAAGCACATTTCCCGAGGCACTGATAAGCAGCAAGCACACAGTTTAGGAAGGCTCAGTGCAGCATTCATGTGTTGAGAGGGCTTCACTAACCCTAGCTAAGCTGCTGCACAAATCCCAGGGAAGGCAGGTTAGTGGTTAACCTGATACACTTGACGCAACTGTCTCAAGGAAGCTGGCAGGATGAACCCACTGGAGACCTCGATGCCTGGCCCCTGAGCAGACCACACAGCTACTCCCAGCCCTAGGAAAGTCCATCCCTGAAGAAAGAGGCTTTCTCAGTGTTCTCCCCTGGGAGGAAGGTGGATTCAGGGAGCGCTGGTTGCCCCTTGTTAATGTCACTGATGATTGCATGGTGAGTGCTGACAGCCTGCTTGCTGCCACGCCGGGCACAGAGCAGCCCCAGGCCTGCCCACAAACTGCTGCCCCACCCCCACCATAGGACTTCAGCGAAGCCTTTGCAAGTGAGATCACTGCAATCCCAACACTCACCACTTGAGGGCAGTGAAACACACTCTGGCCAGTAATTCCAGCTACAGAAACACCTGGCACTGTGCAGCTGGGCAAAGCCTGCTTCTCAGGCCTTTGAGGGCCAGAAGTCCAGCCTGCCCAAGCGACAGGTGCTGGCTGATGGTGCAGTGACTGTCTGAGCCGTGACAGTCCCATGCTGGCCGCCTCTGCCCTGACCCCACCCTGTGCTGGCTGCCGCTGAGCTGCATGGTGCTTTGCCTGTGGCTAGTGCTAGACTGTCATTAGCCAGCAGGACTCCTGGGGTCCAGTCCTGGCTCTGACTCATGAGATGACCTGGGGTACATCCATACCTCAGTTTCCCCACTTGTGGGAGGGAGCTATCTTCCCCCCAATAAGTGCTGTGAGATCTGTGGCTGAGGAACCCAGTGGTCAGCAGGGCTTCATGTCTGTTCTTTTCTGGACACCATCACTCTTAATTTCACTGTGGCTCCAAAGAGCTGCAGTAGGGTGGCCTAGGCCAGTGTGGGGAGGGTAGAGGGGGTGGCTGGGATGAGCTGCTCAGCTCACATCCCCAGGAATTTAAGGGGTGCTGATGCCAGAGTAAAACTGCTTGATCTCTGGGTTATTGTTTAGGATGGGCAGGGCCGATTCCACCAAATCCCCCGAATTGGACCCCGCACCTAAGAGGGCCCCACACCCAGTGAGAATCCCTTCCCTGGCTAGAGGCGCCTTTTTAATTTTTACTCACCTGGCGGCGCTCTGGGTCTTCAGCGGCACTTCAGTGGCAGGTCCTTCAGTGCCACCGAAGACCTGGAGCGAGTGAAGGACCCACCACCGAAGTGCTGCTGAAAACTCAGAGCACCGCCCGGTGAGTACAAGCCCCACATGTTTTTTACATTTTTTTTAAAGTTATCCCTGCCAGCAGGTTATATGTTTGTGGTGCTCAGGCACCAGCAATATTCCCCCCCGCCACGTCCCTGCCTGGAGCGGGTCCTGGCCTCCACCTGCCACCCCTCCCCCTGCGTGTCATCATTCCCCCCTGCCGCGTCCCTGCCTGAAAGAAAGTGGTGCGTGCCTCTCCCCTGCCTGCTTGTGCTGCCGGTGTAGCACATTCCTACGTGGAGCGGCTCCCAGCAGAACTGCTGTCTACTGTCCTAGTGCCTGCTATTCTCTAATGGCAAGGCAGGCTGTCCTTACCTTGTCCTTCTGCCCTAGCCCTGAGCCTCTCCAACGCCCCAAACCCCTCATCCCCAGCCAGAGCCCTCATCCCTCTGCACCCTAATCCTCTGCCCCAGCCCTGAGCCCCCTCCGGCATCATGAACCCCTCATCCTCAGCCCCAACCCTCATCCCCCCCACACCCCAACCCTCTGCCCCAGCCCTGAGCCCCCTCCTGCATCATGAATCCCTCATCGTCAGCCCCACAGTCCTCACCCCTGCACTCCCTCCTATCCCCAAACCCCCTCCCCCTTCCCACACACCCCTTCCCACCCCCAAACTGCCTCTCAGAGCCTGCACCCCTCACCCCTTCCTACGCCCCCCAACCCAGCCCAGAGCCTGCACCCAAACTCCACCCCAAAGCCTGCACCCCTCACCCCTTCCTACACACCCACCCCCCTGCCCCAGCCTGGAGCCTGCACCCAGCACCCAAACTCCATCCCAAAGCCTGCACCCTGCACCCCTCCTGCATCCTAATCCCCAGCCCAAGACTTGCACCCTAGACCTCCCCTCTCAGAGCCTTAGGCAGGTGGGGGGTGGAGTTTGGAGGGGGCAGAGCTGTGGGGGCTGAGTTCTGGGCACCACCAAAATTTCTGCAAACTTGCCACCCAATCCTGCCGGGGCCCTGCTGAAACTGTTCAAATTGGGCCCTGCACTTCCTAAAGCCAGCCCTGGGCCTGGATCCACCCTCCCCCCCAACTCTGGACTGGACCTGTGCTCTGGCTGGGGCTCCCCATTCCTCTGTGCCTCCCCCCACTTCCCCAACTGTGCTCTGTAGCTCCTCCAATCCAGCATTGTCTCTTTGGCCGGAACCCCTGCCTTGCAGCCAGGGCCTGGGCCAGATCCCAGCTCATCAGTGAGGCTTTGATGGACAGTGAGCCTGCTCCTCTTTTGCTGCTGGTAACAAAGACACAAGCCCTGTCCTGCCTGTCCTGTCCAAGGGAGGGTTGCTCGGGCTCATCTGCACTTGGGATGGAGCTGGGCTGAGAGCCAACGAGCCAGGCTCCTTTTTCCCAGCCATTGGCTAAGAACTGTTCACTAGGAAGCAGTGGAGGGGCTGGTGTGGCTGACTGGGGCACATTGGGCAAGGCATGGCAAAATGTGCTACAGCTCATGCTGCTCACCAGCCTGACTCCATTCTCAGAGGAATTGTTTCTCCAGCTAGTAATGGAGCAGCAGCCAGTGCCTGTCAGCTGCTTGCCATGAGCTGGGCCCCGGCTCGTGAGGAGCTGTGAGCTGTGCAGGTGGCTGAGGAGGTGGGCATGAGCTGGGCGATCAGCCCATCCAAACTCAGCCTGGCCTCAGCTGACGAAGTCCAGCACTACTCTTGTCTTTACAGGCAGTCACCACCCCAGGGTTGCGCTGGGACCCCCTCAAGCTGCCTGTATGTTTCAGGGAAGGGCTGTCTCTGGAACAACAGGGAACCTCTCCGCAGCATGGGGCCAAGCGCCTCCTTCTCTCCTGCCTTCATCTGCCTCTGAGCCCCTGGCAGGGGGATGAGGTGCTTGGTGTAGAGACAGATGTTCCCAACCCCTCAGCCCCGGTCAGGGCACCTCCAAGCTGTGTCTGGTGGAGGCTGTGAGGTTGGGGCTCCACAGCTGTTTTTGAGAGGGGGCAGATCCCCGTCTCTTTAGCTAGAGAGTCACTGCCCTCTGCACCTCTGCCCTCGAGCTGAGCTGCGGGGAGAGTGCACTGGCCTGCCTCCCTCCTGAAGGAGCATGCAGCACCCTGACAACAGGAGGGGCTGGCGCTACTGAAGTAATGCCCTGGTGATGCTCACCCCGCTGGCCTGGCGCTGCCCCATGGGCCTTGCTGAGCAAAGGAGCGAGCCGGCATGCTTGGGGGCAGCTGTTCCCCATCAGCCTTCTCCTCTCAAATCCTCATTAAAAAGAATACAGCCCAACCCACTGCGCTGAGATCTAGCGGTGAGTCCCAGCCCCCAGTCCCTCTGCCAGCGCTGCTGACTGGCCCGCACCAAAGGGTAGGGGAGCGGAGCAGAGAGTCCAAGGCCTTTGTGCTGTGCTGTCCCAAGGCTGAGGATGCAGTGGCTGCAGCACAGCTCAGCAATAGATGCTCTGGAGCCTGGGGCAAGCCAGCATGCTGGGGCGAGCCTCCGCTTCCTGCACTCAGCACTTTGGGATCCCTGGCTTCCAGCCAGGGCTGTCTGCCCCCTGCATTGGCTGGCAGGCCCCAGCCACAGCTCTTGTGTGAACCCAAGAGCCTGTAGGGGCCCAAGGACCATCTGCCACCACAATCTGGCCTTACCTGGGCAGGACTGGCAGGATGCCTGGGCATTGATGAACCCCGTTTGGTGAGGGCACCTCTCCGGCATCTCCATAGGCATCTCCCTCCCCCGATACTGTCCTGAGGGCTCAGCCCCTCCTCATCTCCCTTTCAGGGGGGCAGCTGAGCTCCCCTCTCTTGGATGTTGCCTGTCACCACACCCTTCTCCCCTGTGATATGGCCTTGCAGCCTGACATTGCCTCCAAGCTGCCGACTTAGTTACCCGGGTCAGTAATATGGATCACAACGTCCCAGCTCAGACACCCACACCAGCAGAGTGCAAACAGCAGGGTGGATTTGATTTAAATCAAGTTGATTTACATCATGATTGATTTGAATCATTAGTCAGGAAGACTTGATTCAATCATGGATTTCTACATAAAAGTGCATTCTTGTTAGTTGTTATAATCTTAATACATATTCTTCACAACTCAAAGATAGATGTAGGTTTCATTTCTAGAAGGTACACACTATACATTTTTAAGGTGATTTATTTTGAAAACTTTTCAGATTAGTTTTACAGTTATATCAGAAAAGGAATGATTGTTTGGTTGTTTCATTTACCAAAGGCAATTGAAGCAGATATTTATGAAGTCATTGGGAGGTGAACTATCTCCAGTTCAACAGGTTAATCATTAATATTTGGAGGATTTTCTTGCCATTCTGTATTAGGAGGAGAACATCACCAGACAGACATTTAAACTGTTTTATTTAACTAAAACAACAACGCTATCTATTCTGGATTTTTTTCTTCAACAGCAAACATATAATATTTTAACAAAACAAGCATATGAATTTTTGAATTTAGTTAAACATTCAAGTTTTTTTTAAAATCAGGTTTGTTTTTGTTAAAATTGTTTTTAATTAAAATAGTTCAATGAATTTTTTTAAAAACAACAATTAAATTGACTATGTCAGCCAGGTCAACATGAGAAACTTGAAATATTGGCTTCTGCAGCTAACTCAGTCATTTTCACCTTCATTTTCCTGTTTGCTCATAATCTGGAAAAGAAAAACAAGCTTTCCTGCTTTTTTCAGGTCCCAAACGATTTCTCAGTTTGGGATGAATTAGTCCAAAGGAAGAAAATATTCTTTCTACACCAGTAGAAGAAGCTACTGCTGTTAAAAGCGAGATTATCACTTCAACAGTCTCTGAATCCAAGTGCTTAAGTGACTTCCATCAGTTCACTGGTGTGACTTTTTAAAACATCATCAGCAAACATATATTTCTTGACTGGTTCACCCTTAGCTCTGAAGTTTATTAGAGTTGGCATTATAGAGGGATGATTGCTGGATGTCCATGTCATAGCCAACTCTTCTTCTTCAGCAGTTAAAGTTTGACCCTGGTGCCGAGTATTGAGAATATTTGCAAGAAAATGAGCTCGAGATAGTGCTTGTCCCATTCATTTTTTTTAATGCTTGTAATTTAACTCTGTCATTGCATATTTCTCTTTTTAAGATCTCACTCAGTTCCTTCCAAATGTCAACAGCATCAGCAAAATACAATTGTTTCCCTGCATTTTGTTCCAGGCTACATAAATAGGCTTCAGGGTACTCAGCATGTCATAGAATCATAGGAAGAGACCTCAGGAGGTCATCTAGTCCAATCCCCTGCTCACAGCAGGACCAATCACCAATTAAATCATCCCAGCCAGGGCTTTCAATGTTTCTCTTAAGCCCAATGTTGAGAACTTTGGCTGTGACAATGCCATCTATTTTTTCACGATTTTGTTCACAAACTGTCATCAGATTGGGCCAGTTCTTGATACAGTGCTCAAAACAGTCCACTACTAAGTTCTATCACACATCTTGTGGGAGAGTTCGCTTGGTTCCTCCCAAGTTTTTCAAAGCAGCTGCTGCGAAATGTTTGTTACAGAAGTATTTTGCAATTTCAACAACATTAGCCTTTATTTCTGGAACATTGAAGTCTTTAACTAGGAGATGCATCAAATGAGCACTGCAACTGTATGTTATTTGTTTAGGACTCTCTTCTAATTTCTTCTCATCTTGGATATATTTGCAGCATTGTCTGTGACCAAGCTGCGTACGAGACATTTGAATTGATTTTCACAGTTTGTTATAGCTTTTACTGCTGCTTCTTGTAAGTATTCTGCTGTGTGTGCAGTTCCTGATGTATCAATTGTTTCTGTAAGGAGACATTCCCTTCTTCTGTTGTCACACAAGCACATACAACGGGAGCATTGTGGGACATTGTACCACCCATCAAGAGTCAGGTTAACAATTTCACTCTCTAGACCTTTTGCACACTGCTCAATTTCTCTTTCATACACTTTATCTGGCAATTTGCCTGTGACATCTGCTCTGTTGGGTGGACTGGGAGGAGGGGTAGCTCAGTGGTTTGAGCATTGGTCTACTAAACCCAGGGTTGTGAGTTCAATCCTTAAGGGAGCCATTTGGGGATTGGTCGTGCTGTGAGCAGGGGATTGGCCTAGATGATCTCCTGAGGTCCCTTCCAACCCTAATAATCTATGATTCTTAACAACTGAACCATGTTAATGAAGTGTGGGTTCTCAATCACACAGAAAAGAGAATTTGTTGCATAAACAAACCAGGCAATTTTTCCATCAATTACCTTTTTGCAATCTACTGGTTCTTATCACAAACTTATCTATGGCTGTTTCTGGATGATGGAGATTTTTTCTTTTTGCTATACTGAGGCTATGTGACATACATGATGTGACTGAAACACTGTCATTGGCAGATAACTCTGAAACTATAGAAAATGACAGTGATCTTGAAGGTGGATAGTCTTCAGAATCCTGTATGTTGAGGAGGGATTCTCCTAAACAAAATAAGTCAATGCAGTTATTTAATTATTATTACCATATTGCTCATTTAGTATTACTCATTGCATTCCATGACACTCAGTACTACTTTAAAGGTGAAATTGTAAAAGGAAGATCTGCCTATTTCCACTATTTATTTTTTATCACAACTGCATCTAAAATGATAGTACCATAGAGTAACAACTACATTTTTTGCTCAATCATGAGAATTCAAGAATAGTCCAGAAGGAAGACAGGTGATCCTTAAGACAGAAGTATGAAATAAAGTTTACCAACCTGAAGATCCTGCATATTCAGACATGTTCCTTTCATCATCTTCAGTGCAGCTTCCTCCTGAGAAGGAGCACTTCTCATGATGTTGTTTCATTTGGGCAACCAGGCCTTGCATTTCTTTGTTGCACTGTCTGCATTTTGCACACATGTCTTCCTTACCCAGAGGTAGCGGAACTTCATTAAAATATTCCCAAACTGGATCTCTTTTATAGCCTGCTGCCATGATAGGTTTTCCCTTCTAGTGAGAGAATGGTATGGTGGATCTCAAATCAATGAAGGCTACACTCAGAAAGACCTCAAGACTTCTGGAATATGCTGCTCAAACTGTTTCACTTTTGGTTCTACAGCCTGTCCCTTCCTTCTCACATTTATCTCCATACTTCTTCTCCTTGTCCAGATCTATTCCATCCCCAACAATAAGAATAAGAACATAAGAATGGCCCTACTGGGTCAAACTAAAGGTCCATCTAGCCCAGTATCCCGTCTTCTGACAGTGGCCAGTGCCAGGTGCCCAGAGGGAATGAACAGAACAGGTCATCATCAGATGACCCATCCTCTTTTGCTCATTCCCAGCTTCTGGCAAACAGAGGCTTGGGATACCATTTCTGCCATTGATGGACCTGTCCTCCATTAGTGTATCTAGTTCTTTTTTTAACCCTGTTATGGTCTTGGCCTTCACAACATCCTCTGGTAAGGAGTCCCATAGGTTGATTTATTTTATTTGTTTTAAACCTGCTGCCTATTAATTTCATAATTAACAATTTTCTATTCATTTTTGAAACTGCACTTTTAGAGAGAGATAAGGGATTGATTCTGTGTATACAAATTTGAGGAGGAACAAGAGAGTTGAGGTCTGTTATTTCTCACCTCTATATATTATTTATTTATTTATTTAAAAACATTTTAGCTGTTAACAAGTATGTTATCTCTGGAGACGCAAATCCACAGTTTGAAAACTGCAAAACTAAGCATCTCTGATGGTATCCTCTAGACTGAGCACTGAGTCCCAGTGGGTAGATAGAAAGATTAACCTGAATAATCTATACAGAAGCC
Organism: Gopherus flavomarginatus; assembly: GCF_025201925.1. NCBI lineage: Eukaryota > Metazoa > Chordata > Testudines > Testudinidae > Gopherus > Gopherus flavomarginatus. The sequence continues at coordinate 54,917,793 of NC_066624.1, forward strand.
CCTGGAACCCCATAAAATTGAGTCCCTAATCCATGAACTAGTGGAACTCATTTACAAACTTTTCATAAACATTACATGACTATATTGTCTCATACTATTGAATTAGAATTTATAATCCCTATTCCATGATGAGATATCTTTGAGCTATAATGTATCTTAATTAAAACTAGCTTTAGATAGGTTTTTTACTCAAAAAGCATTTTATCAAAAAAATCCAATTTAAATAATAAAATCCAATTTATTTTATTTTTTAAAATAATTGATTTTTATCCACCTTGGCAAATAGGACCTCTGCTCCTCTGCCCAAGCCCTCCCTGCTTCTCCCTCCCACTTCCTGCCCTGATTGCAATGCCACCATCCCTGCAGTGTGGGGTTGTGCCTGGCTGCCCATCTTGCCCACAAGGTTGTTGCACTCTGACACCACTCTTCCGTTCCTGCCTACAGTGAAAACTCCCTGGGCTGCACCCTGGCCGACGGCTGCCACTGCCTCCTACAGCCCAGCTTTCTAGCCTCTCATCTGGGGGTCCCAGACCAGAAGTCATGATCCAGCAGGCTTTGGGGTCATGACTCCCTAGCCCTTGCTGTGTTGCTAACTGGGAGGTGGATCCTGGCTGCACAGTGGTGGGAGGGCTCAGTATGGAGGAGGAGGGTTGCAGTATAGAAGGGGTGAGAACCTCGCTCCAGACCATGTGAACTGAGGCTTCTGTAAAGCCTCTGCCTGCCCCACTGCTGTGATCACGCTGCTCCCACCCATCCCCGCCCCAGAGCCAGGCACCAGCCTCTCAGCCCCACAAGTTCAAGCCTGAGGACTCCGCTCACTCCCACCATGTCTCTGGTCTCCTTTCATCCAACCTCTGCCTGGCTCAGCCTGCCATCCCCAGATCTCCTTCCAATATCTGCTTCCCCTCCCTTTCGCCAGGCAACGCTATTTCACTTCAGTGCAGCTGTTTGGGACCCTCCCTCCTGGCAGGATCCTACAGCCAGTGCCAGTCATTGGGATGGGGAGGAAGGAAAGTTCTGTGCAGCTTGGAAAGAGCCATGACCTTTGGAGTGCTGGAGACCGTCGTCACTCATCCAGGCACAACACCAGAGTATGGAGGCCCTGGCAGAACAACTGTCCCCACTTCCCCATATCGCCCAAGGGGTTTCGATGCCTAACTCCCATTGACAATGCTGCTTGCATTGGGAGCCTCTGGCTGAGCTGACTTTTACCTGGTCTCTGGAATCCTACATCAACCCTGTCCCCATAGACTGTCCTGCCTGGCACTTAACCCACAGCTTGGAGGCCCCAGGATACCCCTGGCTCAGGCTGTGTGTGACCTGCAGGAGGGAAGCACCTTGACCTGGCAGGAGGCCTGGCTTCCTCCTCTGCTAATCCTGCCCAGGGCACAGCACCGGAGGGAACTCAGACAGTTCTGTCCTGATTCCTGGTGGCAGGATGTCGGACACAGACCTGGCTATGAGGACCAAGCTTTCTGCCTGGCTCCTACTGCTGAGTGCTCACTCTGGGGCTGGCTACCAAGCTACAGAGAAGCTACAACCCCTGTCCTGTGTCGCAGCCTGTCCCCTGCCAGGGAGGACACCCTGGTGAGCACTTGCATGGTTCCTACCAGCACTATGTCCCATCTCTGAGCACCAACACAGACAGTGCAGGCACTGAGCTACTCTTCCTCATCTGATCAGCAGAGACTTTGCCAGAGAGACCCACCACGCCCAGTTGGTAGCCAGCCCCAGGAATGGTGCCCATTGATGGGAGGAGAAGAGAGGCTGGGGGCAACATTGCTGTGATCTTGGTCTCCCACAGCTGTGTGGGGACAGGTGTGATTGTAAGGCTGCACGAGAGTGAGCAGATAGAGGCTAGATTACACAGAGCAGAGTGAGGGGCAGGGTAACTCTAGCTGGATGCGTGTGTGGAGTAGATGTATAAATCAGAGCAATAGAAGGGATAGAAGGAGAGGCTAGCTAGCAGGATCATTTAAACTAGGGCTGTTCTCTCTCTGGGATTGGAGCACAGGAGAATTAACCATCCCCAGCCCCATGCTCGGTGGTGCCATCAGAGCCATTCCCTCCTTCCCCCGTGCCCCGGACAATCATTGATCTGGGCCCAGAAATCCCCTGAAACAGACCGCGTCAGCCGCCCCCTCCTGACAAGCTGCAAACCTGTCCACGTGCGTCATCGCCTGCCCGAGAGCAGTGTTCAGCCTTTAACCACTTTGTGCCTGTCTTGCCGGCTGGGCTGGCGCGTGCGTGTCCGTCACACGCAGCCATGGGGACATGAGAGGAGTGTTTGCAAAGTGGGCCTGGGGGTGGCCTGTGAGTGATAAGCCAGGTATGGACCGGAGCAAAGACTCTGGCTGTCGGCACACGACGCGGAGGGCCGTGGCGTGACGTGTGCAGAGTGGATAATCTCCCCAGCAAGTCACACCTTTGATGCGGCTCTCCATTCAACGCCTCTCATTGTCTCTCCTCTCTCCTTTGCCAGGCTCGCTCTCCTTTGCCCTTTCTTTTCTTTCCTTTTCTTCATTCGTCTCTCCCTCTTCCCTAGCTCCCTGTCACCACCCACCCCCCTTCTTTTCTTGTGTTCTCTCTCTTCCCCTCCCTCCCTCCAGCCAATAGCACAAGCCGACTCCTCTCTGGGTGGAAAGTCACAGATACTGGAGCTGCCCCCTCACCCCGTCATGCCACCGCTGTCTCTTGATGAAGCTTAATATAGCCCAGAGGAAAATGATTTGCTGCACAGGCTTGAAGATCCCCCCAGCCCCAGTGGCAGGAAGGGATCAGAGACAGCCGGCTCTGCAGCGCTAATGATGGCAAGTAGCATCCTGGCTACGCATGAGCCTGGCCCCAGCCTGCCGGACCAGGAGATTCTCCGCCCTGGACTAGCGCCATGCGGGAAGCTGGCCGTGGCTGAATCCTGCCCCAGCAAGGGACGGGACTCCAGAGCTGAGTGAATGTCATTTTTCTGAATACAAACTTGGAGGAACAGACAGAACCCGCTGCCACTGCCTCTTACTCCAGTGGCTCACGGAAGATCAGGGAGAGTTTCCATTCCAGAGAGCAACACACAGCAGCTCTGCACCCAGCTCTGGGGAGGGAAAGCAAAGAATAACGTCTGGGAAGCTCCCAGGGGAGCTGAGGGAGGCAGAAGAGCATCCCCCAAGGGAGAATTCAGCCTGGCTGCTAGAGCTAACAGACATGGTCATGTGGAAAGGGCCAAGAGATCTTCATGAGCACCGTGCAGTGAGGGCCTCATTGTGTTAGGCTCTGTCCATAGGCAGTGAGAGACAGTCCCGGCCTCAGAGAGCTTCCACTCTGAACAGTGGGGCCTGATGAATGGTGGGAGGGAGACAAAGGCAGAGAGAGGGGAAGTAATTGACCCAAAGTCTCCTGATTGCCAGCCTAGCACCCTTGCCCCTGGAGCACTAGCCTCCAAAGGGCAAACTCACATGCTCTTGGGAAAAGTGTCATCTGATCATCACTGACCACAGCTAGCCAGCACCTTGGCTCTGTGCCTTAAGGAGAGACAGCAGCTCCGTGTCCCTGGACACCCAGCGGCAGCCATGGCTCAGACTAACTCTGAGAGCAGAACACCTCCTGTGCAGAAATGCCTCGGCCACTTCCAGCAGCAGCTGGGTTTCGGTCGTATACATTACAGCTAGAAAAGCCCCACTAAAGGTGCCAAGGGTTTGGTGTAGGACCCTTCCCTATCTCATACACCCCAGAATTAGGCAGCAGGGGCCAAGCTGTCCTTGAAAACAATCAAGTTTGTTGCATCTGATGAAGTGAGTTCTAGCCCATGAAAGCTTATGCCCAAATAAATTTGTTAGGCTCTAAGGTGCCAGAAGGACTCCTCATTGTTTTTGCTAATTGAGCTTGCATGGCTGCAAAAATACCTTCCAAATGGGAGTCCGTGCTGTGCTGTATCCTAGGACTGTGAGCATCCACCCTCCATCTTCTGTGTGCACTGGGCCAGGGCTCAGCTGCAATCAACTGACACAACTTGTCCTTAGCTGTCTGACCACAAAGCCATGCTCAGCACTGCGGCAACTAGCTTGAGTGTGCCCAAGCAAACATGACAGAGACAGGCACTGAGGGCCTGGCTTTCACAACAGCATTGGGTGCTGAGTTCTGTTGAAGCTCCGGGCCTCAAAGTCGAGGGCAGGGATTCTTCTCCTCCGCTATGGTCCTTGTACACTACTGAGCCCCTTCGCAGGCCGGGGGAGAACTCCCCTGGGGCAGGCACCAGGTGGGATAGCCTTAGGCTGGCTTGCAAATGCCCCTTTGGGAACTTGTCTACTGTCTCCAGTGCCGAGAACAGAGATGGGGATTGGAAGGGTGTCTGTGTGGTTGGTGCAGGTTGTGGAGCAGTCCATTGACAGCCCAAAGGGGAAGCAGTGCTTGATATTGGGGGCAGCAGCCCAGAATCAGACAGTCTTGCAGCCACCAATCAACCATTGAGGCTGCACCTGGAGGAGGAGCCAGGGAGCAAAGATTAATTAGTCATGAAGCTCAGCTGGAGAGGAACAAGAGGAGCCTGTAGAAAGCCAGGTAGCTGAGAGCAGAAGAGAGCTGCAGACACTTGCAGGGTAGGAGAAAGCAATGCAGGAAGTAGCTCAGGGATACAGCAGTAAGGATTAGGACTGTGAAGACCTGGACTGCTTATTGTAGGGTCCCTGGGCTGGAACCCAGCATAGAGGCTGGGTGTGGGTTTCCCTACCAGCCACTGGCATAGCTTTACTGAGGGGCAATGAACTGGAAAGCTGCCTGGGATGGCAGCGAGACTTTGGTACACAAACCTCCCTGGGAGGGGAAAACTACGGTGACCTGGCCGAAGGGCCAAGCAATGGAGAGGAAGCAGTTGAGTAGCTGGAGGACTGTGTCCAATTGTGGTCACCAATGTATAGAAAGGATGTAGCAAAACTGGAAAGGATCCAGAGGCAAGCAATTAAGATGATCATAGGGATGGAAAAATGTGAGCAAAGGCTGACGGAAGTGGGTGTGTTTGGCTTGGAAAAGAGGACATTAAGGGGAGACATAATAGTGGCCTTCAAATATATGAAAGGCTGACATAAAAAAGATGGAGAAAAATTGTTCTCTCTTGCCACAGAGGGCAGGACAAGAGGCAAACTACAGCAGAACAGATTTAGATTAACTCTCAGGAGACATTTCCTACCTGTAAGAACAGCAGGACAGTAGAACAGATGCCTAGGGAGGTTGTGGAAACTCCTTCACTGGAGATTTTCAAAAGGATTCTGGATAGCCACCTGTCTTGGATGGTTTAATAGGCGGACTGTGGGTCAAACCTGGACCACCAAAATTCAGCTTTTGAACTGTCCATGAAATCTTTTTATTTACTTATTATCATTATTGATGGGTGTTTTTAATTTTTTTCTCTGGAGTCTGGCCCTTCATTAGACCTTGACCAAGAAATTTGGACCTAGAGAAAAAACAATTGACTACCCCTGGTTTAGATACAACAAATCCTGCATCTTGGCAGAGGGTTGGCCTAGCTGATCCTTGTGGTCCGTTCTAACCCTATGGTTCTCTGGTCTCTGAGTCCCGAGAGAGAGGGGGAGTGAGCACTGGCAGGAAGGAGCGTCAGGTGAGCAGAGCTAATCCACAGCCAGGAGGATGTGCACCAGTGATGAGTAGAGCCCCCGGCGATGCCTGGGGACATCTCCTCACAGAAGAACATTTACTCAGGCAGAGATTGCTCAGAGCGGCATCTGTCGTGGCCTCAGTCCATTCCTGGGGCTCCTCTCTGGATCTTCTGTGGGTGCTAAACTCACACTAAACATGTTCAGAGCTGCTAGTCTCTTGGGGCCCAAAGTCCTTTCACTCAACACCCACTGTGACTAGAACCACCCAGCCAGGGGTGCTTTGAAATTGGAGCTCAGGCAACCCCCAAGCCTGTAGAACAGGGTGGCCTAGTCCTGGTGAATTAGCCTTGCCCTGCCACACCCCTGTGAGGTGTAGGGTAGAAGCTAGCAGGTAGGAGCTGGCTATGGAGAACTCTTGAGCAGGGTTAAGCCGAGCCTGGGCACTGGTACTAACTCTGGTGGTGGGCCAGGGCTGGCCCACAACATTTGGCACCTGAGGTGGGGAGCTCAAATGATGACCCCATGCCCCCTCGCTTGGACCAAAACTTTGAAAGGTCTCAATTCTGCCTTCTTTCTGTTCTACTCCTCTCATGATACTGCTCTTCTACTTACCCCAATAAAGGAGAACTAACAACTTAAAATGCCTTGTTCCAAAATTTTAAGTAACACTTAACTTTCAAACGCCTGAACAGCAAATGTAACTTTTCTTGTCTGCATAGTAAACACTGGCATTTTTATCTGTTTGAATAATCAAAGTGATGCTTTCCGTGCCTTCTTGGTTGCAAAGATCTGAACTGCTTCCTGAAGGTCCACAGTCTGGGCCAGCTCATGCTCTACTGAGATGCTTGCAAGGCTGACCAGCCTCTCCTGTGTCATTGTGGAGCATAGACGTGTTTTTATTAACTTCAGCTTGGAGAAGCTGCGTTCTTCACTGGCAACTGTTACAGGAAGTGTTAGAAGTATGTGCAGAGCAACAAAAGCATTTGGAAAGAGGGTGGTCATTTTATTTGTGCACATATATTTCAGAACAGCCTTTGGAGTTGATCCTGCTGAATTTTATCTTGAAAGGGCTTTCAGTTCATCACCTAAATCACTCACATCAAAATCGTGCATGTCACCATGTGTCAACACTGTCTCTAGTGCTCTGCATTGCTGGTGTAGGTCTTCTTCAGGTATAGTGAGGAGTTTTGGAATATCATACAACATCCCAAATATACTGCTATGTTCCTTGAGCTGCATGAAACTTTCTTCAACTGACTGTATTCACAATCTAGCACCTGGTTAAAGAATTCAACTTTGAATTGTTGTTTGGGGTCTCTTATGGGACTATCCCGTGCCTTGTAATCAAAATGTCTTCTTTGGTGACTCTTGTATTTTTGAATGGGTAGGAAAACAGCTTCAGTGTGAAGTTTCTCTGCCAACTTCTGTGCACTCTTTAGAACATTTTGAAATCCCTTATCTGACCGGTAAGACTGTAGGTATGACTTTGCTTTGTCCAGTTGTTCCATTGCTCCAGATATATGAAGGTCAACATCTTGGAGTCTCTTGCTTACAACATTTATTTCAAACAGTATGTCATGCCACAACATTAAGCCACATAGAAATTTGAAGTTATGTATGTTTCTGGTGATTCCATTTCCCTCTGCCACTATTTTCCCATGAACAGTTCCTGTCATAGCATTATCCTCCATAATGGTAACTATGGCATCATCTATCTTCCCAATTTGGTGTTTGATATGCTTTATTGCCTCCACTCGACTTTCCCACCATGTGGCACTCAGTGGTTTCAGTGTCAGAGAGGATGTTCCCAGATGTTGCTTCAAAATTTGCCATCGATGAGCTGATGCAGAGAAAAATATATAGATCCTTTGAATTACGTTAAAAAATTCAGCAGCCTCACTAGAAGCTGATTCTGCATCACTGACCACCAAGTTCAATTAATGAGAACTGCATGGGACAAAAAAAGCTTGAGGGTTTAATTCTCGGATCTGTGTTCTCTGTTCTTTCCTCTCATGTTGGCACCATTATCGTAGCCCCGACCTCTCATGTCAGCTATCACAATTCCCGTATCTTCCAGCTTTCTAAGAAGCACATTTGTCATACTAGCTCCTGTGGTATCATCAATGTCAACAAATTCTAGAAAATGCTCTCTGACAGTCACCATTGCAGGGACATTTTCACTAGGTTCTGTTGTTGTTACAAAACGCGCCATTGAAGTCATTTATTCCGTATGGCTGATGTCAGGTGTGCAGTCCAGAATAACAGAGTAGTAGCTTGCTGACTTCAGATCTGCCACAATCTTCTCTTTGACTTTTGTTGCCAGTAACTGTATGCTCTCATTTTGAATTGTTTTTCCAAGGTAGTGGTGTTTGTACATTTATTGGGTGGTAACTCTTCTTAGATGCTCCTGGAGTACAGCATCGAACTCAGCCATCAGCTCCACAATTTTACGGAAGTTTCCATTGTTTGGCACATACAGTGATCTGAAGTGCCACGCAGTGCTAGGTTTTGGGTAGCAAGCATTCTCACAATGACAGTGAGCCTTTTCAGAACATTTTGCCAGAAAAGAGACTCTGATGCAATCTTCTCTTGATGCTGATCATCTATGGTGGCCTTTAACCTTACTTTCATCTCAAGCTCTTTCCACCTATGGAATGCTCTCTGTTGATTGCTGCCTTCTCATGGCATGCCAGATTTCTAGCCAGATTTTTCCATTCCTTTGTTCCTGTAGAACCCAATGTGGCTGGAAGAGTTTACAACAAAAACAGTATGCAGCATTCTGGGTTTTTGAGTACATAAGCCATGGCCTCTCCACTTTGTCATCACTGGGGATTTCACGCCAGTGATGTATTGGATGGAAACTTCTGTTTTCATTGTCTTTGGGGACATGAAGTTTTTCACTTGCTGTGGCCCATGCAGTACAAGGAAGTCCCTCACGCTACTGCTCAAGTGGGTCCACAGTCCTGGATCATCTAAATTTAAGGAACTAAACTCAGTAGCAGCTGTTTCTTGCGCCTCCACCACACTCTTCTCAGATTTGCACTTTTCTTCAGGAACGTGCATGGTTACATCCATTTGAGATGGAGATATGGATGCTGAAGTAGCTGCCAGGTCACCTGCACTCTGACTAACTGGAAGATCAGGCATCTCCTCACCACTCACATCCTCACTGGGGCCAGAAGGCTCACCGTGAACATTTGTGTCTGTATCTCAGGAGAGCTCCTTCCTGCTTAGATAGAAAAGCTTCCTCTGCTTTCTTTCTTTTTCTGAATGCTGCCTCAGAGGGGCGTTTTCTTCTTTCACTCCTGACTGCTATTCTGTGCCAGCTATAGTGGCTCTCAACACTCAGTTGAAGGGACAAATAAGCAGACTGGTAGCAGGGCCTGAGAAAGGGAAGATATCAGCATCTTAAGGGCCTAACTGGCTCCTACTACTTCAGCTGACTGCCTGTTCTCCTCAAGTGGGTTCAGGGAAGCAGCAGGAAACAGAAAGCTCCCTGAGAAGCTGGTATTAATCAGTCCAGGCTCCTGGGGGTGCTAGAGAGGTACATAAGAGGCTCCTCCTCCTCTCTCTCTCCCTGCTGCACCTGCTGCTTTCTGTTATTCCCACTCATCGTTTCTCCTGCCTGCCTGTTATGTCTCTTGTGCCCTCCTTCAGCATGGCACTCCACCATTGCTGTGCAAGGCCACCCGGGGGGGGGGGCAAGTGGAGCAATTTGCCCCGGGCGCCGCAGGGGGCCTCCACAAGACTTTTTTGCAGTCCCTGGAGCGGGGTCCTTCACTTCTTCCGTCCTAAGTGCAGGACTTTGCACTTGTCCTTGTTGAACCTCATCAGGTTTCTTTTGGTCCAATCCTCTAATTTGTCTAGGTCCCTCTGTATCCTATCCCTACCCTCCAGTGTATCTACCACTCCTCCCAGTTTAGTGTCATCTGCAAACTTGCTGAGAGTGCAGTCCACTCCATCTTCCAGATCGTTAATGAAGATATTGAACAAAACCGGCCCCAGGACCCACCCTTGGGGCACTCCTCTTGATACTGGCTGCCAATTAGACATGGAGTCATTGATCACTACCTGTTGAGCCCGACGATCTAGCCAGCTTTCTATCCACCTTATAGTCCATTCATCCAGCCCATCCTTCTTTAACTTGCTGGCAAGAATATCGTGGGAAACCATATCAAAAGCTTTGCTAAAGTCAAGGAAAGTCCACTGCTTTCCCCTCATCCGCAGTTATCTCCTCACAGAAGTTAATTAGGTTAGTCAGGCATGACTTGTCCTTGGTGAATCCATGCTGACTGTTCCTGATCACTTTCCTCTCCTCTAATTGCTTCAGAATTGATTCCTCGAGGACCTGCTCCATGATTTTTCCAGGGTCTGAAGTAAGGCTGACTGGCCCATAGTTCCCCGGATCGTCCTCCTTCTCTTTTTTAAAGATGGGAACTACATTAGCCTTTCTCCAGTCATCCGGGACCTCCTCTGAGCACCATGATCTTCCAGAGATAATGGCCAATGGCTCTGCAATCACATCCACCAACTCCTTCAGCACCCTCGGATGCAGCGCATCCAGCCCCATGGACTTGTGCTCATCCAGTTTTTCTAAATAGTCCTGAACCACTTCTTTCTCCACAGAGGGCTGGTCACCTCCTCCCCATACGGTGCTGCCCAGTGCAGCAGTCTGGGAGCTGACCTTGTTCGCGAAGACCGAGGCAAAAAAAGCATTGAGAATATTAGCTTTTTCCACATCCTCTGTCACTAGGTTGCCTCTCTCATTCAGTAAGGGGCCCACACTTTCCTTGACTTTCTTCTTGTTGCTAACATACCTGAAGAAACCCTTCTTGTTACTCTTAACATCTCTTGCTAGCTGCAACTCCAAGTGTGATTTGGCCTTCCTGAGTTCACTCCTGCATGCCTGAGCAATATTTTTATACCCCTCCCTAGTCATTTGTCCAATCTTCCACTTCTTGGAAGCTCCTTTTTTGTATTTAAGATCAGCAAGGATTTCACTGTTAAGCCAAGCTGGTCTCCTGCCGTATATACTATTCTTTCTACACATTGGGATGTTTTTTTCCTGAAACCTCAATAAGGATTCTTTAAAATACATCCAGCTCTCCTGGACTCCTTTCCCTCTCATGTTATAATGACCAAAGGGAAGGCCTAGCAACAGCTGAGTGCCAACTAGTGAGTTGTTCTAGTGCTCATGGGGCTCGCTCTGGGGCTCACCCTTATAACACTTGTCTGTTCCATTTGGACAAAGAGCTCCTAAGAAACAGCCCAGCTTCCCTCCCTGCAATAAATCTTGTTCTTCTGCGCTCTCAAGAAGGGTGCTGCTCTCTTGCACCAAACCATCTAGCAAACCATGGCAGTTAGAGACAGACAGGATCTCTCTAGTCCCTCTCCTGCCTGCCAGAGCTGGTTGTTTCCCATAGCCTATTCCTTGGGGCTTTATTTAGTCTGGTTGTAAATGTCCCATGGGATGTGGCTCCCACCACGGCCCTGGGAGACTAGTCCATGGTCTAGTGCAGTGTTTCTCAACCTTTTTGTTACCAGGGACCAGCTTGTTGCCTTCCTAGACTGCATCAGGGAGATCTCAGGGACTGGCGCTGGTCCACAGACGGGTCATTAAGAAACACTGGTCTTAGGCCTGGTCCACACTATGCAGTTAAATCGATTTAAACAGCGTTAAATCGATTTAACGCTGTCCCCGTCCACACTATAACACACTTTAAATCAATTTCTGTACTCCTCCCCAATGAGAGGAGTAACGCTAAAATCGATATTACTATATTGATTTAGAGTTAGTGTGGACGGAAATCGAAGTTATTGGCCTCATCATTTTACAGTAGCTACCCATAGTGCACCGCTCCAGAAATCGACGCTAGCCTCGGACCATGGACGCACACCACCGAATTAATGTGCCCTAGTGTGGACGCATAAAATCGATTTTATAATATCGGTTTTATAAAACCGGTTTTAGTTATTTTGATTTTATGCTGTAGTGTAGACGTAGCCTCAATGAACTGGCTAGCTTGTGTGTGCACTGCTGCCTCCTACTGGCTGGGATCAGAACTGCTCAGTTATGTACCAGAAGTGCACTGCTAACATCTAAAGGGGATTCTACCTTTACCGAAGCAGCAGGATTCTCAGCACTCAAGGCAGGAGGCTGGGGGTTTTGGTACTGTGAAGTGCTCAGCAGCCCCAGTCAGGGACTGAGTTTCTGGGTGGCCTCAGGTTTGTGATGCTATGAGTAGATTTGTAACTTTGAAAGCAGGGCTGGCTCCAGGCACCAGCATAGGAAGCAGGTGCTTGAGGTGGCCAATTCAAAGGGGTGGCACTCCGTCTGGTATCTGGGCGGCACATCCAGGTCTTCGGCAGTAATTCAGCAGTGGGTCCCTCATTCTCTCTCTTTCTCTTTGAGCTGCCGCTGAACTGCCGCTGAAGAGGAAGAGAGGGAGGACCCGCCACCGAACTGCCGCCGAAGAGGAAGAGAGGGAGGGCCCGCCGCCGAACTGCCGCCGAAGAGGAAGAGAGGGAGGGCCCGCCGCCGAACTGCTGCAGAAGGAGCGACGCAATTGAGCTGCCACCGAAGTGTCGCCGCTCTTCTTTTTTTTTTGTTGTTGTTGTTGTTGCTTGGGATGGCAGAGAAGCTGGAGCTGGCCCTGTTTGACAGGGTTCTTTTCCATTTAAAAATCACATGCTGTCAGCACAGCTGCCCCTCACTGACAGCAGAAATGGGATATGTAAAAGTGAATGACTTTTAACAATCCTGTTGCATTTTTACTATTTCTTCTACTTGTTTCCTATTTGCATTTTTCTCTGCCTGAACAATGGAACCCAATGGCGTCAGATTCACTTTTGTTTAGGGTCAGTTTCACTCCTAACTTCTCAGAGCTGCAGAGTTGGCGGCTAACAACGTGGGAGAGGGGAGGAGAGGGGATGGCAGTTTCTTTCTGTTCTTTCTGTAATTCCAACTTTAAAACAACCCCCCCCAAGAACCTGAGAAATACTGAAGTTGTGGCTCTTAAAGGTTTCACTAATTTCAATCTACATTTGGAGACAGTATCTATCTAGATCCTTCTTCTATAACCATCATAGTAGTATCCGAGTCTATTTAATTAACAGTTTCTCTTGCACGCATTTAGGATGTGATCCCACAAGCTGCTCCTTGTGGGCTGGATCCACCCACTCAGAACAGCTTTCAAGACCCAGGGCCTTATTCTGTTACTGATCTGGTGTCTTACATCAAAAACAAATTTTCTTCAATTTCCTTTCTGACTCAGCAGCCCACAGCCTGGCTAGCAGTTGATGGATACAGCAGGACCGAGCTCCTGGTAAACACCGGGGTTGGCAGCTCCACATAGCCAGAATCAACTGCCTTATTGCACCCCCTCCCCCTGGATCTGCTTTTAACAAACTGTCTCTTCAGAAGCCTTTCTGGGGTACAATTTGCTGAAGTTCGCAAGGCTTAATCCCACCTGCTAAGTTAGATGGAGCTGCTGGTGTTGGAGCTAGAGCAATCAGTGCTGTCTTTTTGGAGCTCTGTTGGAAAGAAGATGGGATTCTCATTTCCCATCTTCCCCCAATATATGCAGGGCTGCTGAGGGCGGGTTCGGGCCCCGGTGAAAAAAATTTTCAGGCCCCCTCCAGCACAGGTGGACTGACTAAACAGGGCTGGGGAAGCCAAGCCCGGGGCCCCTTTCCGGACTGCCGAGCCCTGGTAATTTGTACTGGCTTCCCCCCCTCTCGTCTGCCATGCATACGTGACCCCTAGGCCATCACCCCAGCAAATCCCCCTTCCCACCCTGTTCTTATTCACTGAGAGTTAGGCACAGCTTGGTACTACTTTAGTTCCTGCTGTCCTGGCACCTGTCAGTGGAAGAAATAACTGGCCAGGCTTTGAAAAACAAACCCTGGGGAATTGCTGGTTCTGGAGGTGCCATCCCCACCTCACTACAGCTTGGGGCAGAGGGGAGACTGATTGGAAGGTGGGTCATCTTAGCTCTAAAGTGCTTTGTAAAGGGACTCTAGAAATGCCTCTATCAGGCTCTGTGGCTGCTGATCAAATGCGCTCAGCATACAAGTAAAAGGATGGTTTTGTGAACTACCAGCTCTGCAGAGCTACCAGCGGCAGAACTACCAGCTCTCCAGAGCTGGATTTTGTCTGTCTGGTTCACCACCACCAGTAGCAATAAGTCTGTGAGCTGAATTAAGTTCTTAGCTCCCTCTGTGCAACAGTGGGTTCCACACTGGTAAATAAGGGTGGAATCTGAATGACCTGGGATCTGTATGGGAGCCAGGCAATCAAGAATTTAGGCCTTTGGGTGCAGTGGTCTGCTAAGGGGAACAATTTGATTGAGGTCCTGGATAACAGACCTGTTGATGCATAAACCTGGAGATAATCCAGCTGGCTCTCACAGAGCAGTGCTGATTCAGTGGGGCTGACAGGAGTATATGGGACAGGTAGGAATAGCTCTTTTTGGACCCTGAAGTGACCAGGCATGACTCTGACTAGACAGAAGGAGCAGATTCATTCACAAATGCAGTACAGTCTGTGGTGGCATAGGGCATTATGGGCCATGAGCTCAAGCTGTACGTGTGTGTGTGTGCATGCATGTGTCAAAAAGCCCCCTACATTACAGTTGCAAAATTCAGCCCCCTTGTACATATGCATCACAATATAGGTTTTAATTCCATGATCACATAGTGCTTTTTCCACACACCTCCTGCCTCATTCAGCAGGGGTAGCTCTTCCTTTTTATCCTCCTCATTCAGTGTGTGGCCTCAGCCCTTACTTACCGCCCATTATTCAAAACCTTTACTGCCTAAAAATCTTCATTGCATCCTGGGTGTTTCTGTGGTGCTCTCATCACAGTGCTGGAATGCTTCACAAACATGAATGAACTTATTTTCACATCACCTCTGTGAGCTGAGGTGGGGTTAGCCCCAGTTTGCACAGGGAGAACCGAGCCACAGAGCAGGTGTGTGTGTGTATGAATTTTGGGTGCCTAACTTGAGACACGTACAGCCTGAGTTTTCCCCCCAGAGAATTTAGCATGTGAGATGCTCAAAACACAGCTCCCATTGACACAGCAACCATCGGGGTGTGCTGCATGGCTGGTGTCTCATACTGGGCACCAAGGAAATGAGGAACACACAGTCAGCGATCACCAGTACAAAGTCTGGGTTAAGTGACTTGCCCAGCATCACCTGGGAACTCTGTGCCAGAGGTTGGGCTAGAATCCAGTTCCCAGGGCAGTGCCTTAACCATGTGACCCTCCTGTCTCTGCCTGCAATCCCCTCCCTAAGTCACTGCACAGCTTCCAGCTTCTACACCAAATGAAGCAGGGATCCTACAAACAACAGCCTTCTTTCCTACCCAGCCATGCTGACTGAAACGGGGGTCCTGTGGGAAAAAATACTGTGATTGTGTAATTAATGACTGGAGCAGAATGTCTATCCATAAAGGTTCCAGATTAAAGATGTCTGGGAAACCTTAATTTTGGCAGCTCCCAACTTTCCAAGGCTTCACTTTGCAATTTTAATAATGTAATTTGCAGCATGTGAAAGCCTATTGACCCCCAGCTTGGGTCACCCGCAGGGTTCGGCCCTTTAGCTCCTTGGTACAGACCTCTGCTACTTGAGCTAGTAGAGTAACTGACAGTAATAGCAGGCCGAGTATGTGGACCAGGCATCAGAGGGGGATGAGACACACTCTGCCAGTGGGTTTTACAGACATCTGCTGACAGCGGAGGACTGGAGAGATTCAGGTCTCCTTGGTTCAATTCCAGGTTCTGGAGGGAGTGTGCACTAGTGATGACCGACTTCTGCACCAAGCCTGGCTGTGACTCTCTCTCTTGCACCCTTCTGCTCCTGTCCTCCCTCCCATCCATACTTCTGTACCCCAGATGCCTCCCCTGCCTCTACTCCTATCCAGCTTCCCTGGTGCCTCCTGTCTCTCACCACGCCCTGCTTTCTAGCTACTGTTTCCCCCACTTCCTATGCTTCTCCCAACCCAGGCTCCTGTAATCCCCCTCCCCATTCTCAGGTGCTGAACCAAACTGTAAATCCTATATATGATGGAAACCACTTCAAGACAGGGGATGCAGTAGCACCACTAGTAACAGCACCTGTGTCCCCCTGGTCTCCATTCTCCTCTCAAATTCCTGAGCCCTCTGCATTCAGGCTATGCCCTCCTCCATGCTGCCTAGGTGCAAGCAGGCACAGCCACTCTGCTCACAGATTTGGCACCACAGCTGGGGGGAGCAGCAATTTCAGGGTGAGTCCACCTCAGCCCCTGGAGGCTGCAGCACCATGCTCAGTCCCTGCAGAGGATGGTGCATGTGCATATGGAGGAGCTGCAAGGGGCAGTATTCAGTGCAGATGGCATCTTTGGAGAATTTAGCTGTTCAACTCTAACAGGTTGTGCAAACTCCAATTTGTCCAAAGGCTTGTAACTTGGCCAAACTTGGACAGATTTTTAAAGAAATTGCAAAAGGCAGATTCTTAATACCAGGGCAACCCCCTGCCAATTTCCTGTCCCTGCTCCAAAGCATCTGAGCACTGGAATGTCTCTGTGATAAATAAAGGGGTGTGGGGGAGTAGCTCCCTTTTATGGACACCCAGCCAGTCAGTACCTACAAAATCCCTGTTAGTAGCTGTTCTCTCCTTGCTTTACCTGTAAAGGGTCAAAAAAGCCCACAGGTTAAAGGAAGGGAGTGGGCTATAAACGGGACCTGACCATAAAAGCCAATGGGAGAGCTAGAACTTTTTAAAATTGGGAAAAAAACCTTCCCTTTGTCTGTCATTGTTCTCCAAAGAAAGAGGACAGAGGAGACAGGGCTGGGACTACGCTGTAAGAAGCTTTAAGCCAGGTTAGAAAAACCATCAAATCATACCTAGAAACTACTTATTTAAACCCCCAGATATGTAAGTAGATCAGGAAATGTCTAGGAAAACACGATTAGGTTTATCTCTTTTATTTCTTTATGGCTTGTGGACTTCTCTGTGCTAATCCCCAAATGCTTTCGTTTTGCTTGTAACATTAAGCTAGCTCTCAAGAAAACCATTCTTGATGCTTAATTATTATATTTAATCTTTTTAAATCTAATGATAAGGCCTAACTTCCAGATGTATTTTGTTTCTTTTTGTTTTTAATAACATTTACCTTTTTTAAGCACAGGATTGGATTTTTGGTGTCCTAGGAGGTTTGTGCATGTTGTTTGATTAGCTGGTAGCAACAGCTGATTTCCAGGGCTGCCCAGAGGATTCAGGGGGCCTGGGGTTTTCGGCGGTGGGGGGCCCCTGCTTCGGCGGTAATTCGGGGGCGGGGGGTCCTTCCGCTCTGGGACCTGCCGCCGAAGTGCCCCGAAGACCCACGGCGGGGGCCACCCGCTGCTGAATTACCACTGAAGTTCCGGCACTTTGGCAGCGGGTTCCACTTCGCTGGTAATTTGGACTCCACCACTGCCAAAGACCTGGAGAGGAAGAAACTCCGGGGGCCCGGGCCCTGTGAGAGTTTTCCGGGGCCCCCGGAGCGAGTGAAGGACCCCACTCCAGGGGCCTCAAAAAACTCTCGTGGGGGCCCCTGTGGGGCCCAGAGCCTGGAGCAAATTGCCCCACTTGCCCCCCCCTCTGGACGGCCCTGCTGATTTCCTTTGTTTTCTTTCTCAGCTCTTTCGGGGGTGTGTGTGTGTGTGTGTGTGTGTGTGTGTGTGTGAGTGTGAGTGTGAGAGAGAGAGAGAGAGAGAGAGAGAGAGAGAGAGAGAGAGAGAGAGAGAGAGAGAGGGCTTGAGGGTACCCCACAGGGAGGAATTCCCAAGTGCACCTTCCTGAGTTCAAAGGGTTTTTTTGCATTTGGGTGGTGGCAGCATCTACCCATCCAAGGTCAGAGAGAAGCTGTAAACTTGGCAGTTTATTACAAGCCTGGAGTGGCCAGTATTAATTTTTGGAATCCTTGCGGGCCCCCACCTTCTGCACTCGAAGTGCTAGAGTGGGGAATCAGCCTTGACAGCCTCCCCCCCCCCAAAAAAAGAGTCTTTGTCCCTAATCTGCTGGGTAGACACATCTCAATCAGTTTTGTTGAAACTTTCCAAAAATATTCAGCCTCAGACATGTGCAGCATGGACAATTTCAGCCAGAAGGCTTAAAGTTTGGCAAAAGTATCAGCAATTGAAAACAGAAGCTTACAATAGGAGGTGTCAGGCAACCTTAGCAATAGGTGATACTACTAGCGCCCCCTGTAGGAAACAAATCTACATCTTTGGAACATTAGGAAATGTCAAGGCTTCCTTTGAGAGTTGTATCTCATTTGATAACTAACATCCCCCCTTCCTTCTTGGAGGCTGCTGGGGGAATTTGGTTCCTTCTCATCAAGGCCCTGCTGTTGGCACAAGACCAAGATCTCCAAGTGCATAAGGTGGGGAACCAGGATGGGATGGGTAAGTGACATGCCCAAGGTCCCAGGCTCTGGATTGACATTAGGGTCAGGGGAGATTGGGCGCAGTGAATGGGTGACAGCCAGGAATGAAATTGGGAGGGCTGGTCAACCCTAATGCACCTGGCCAGGGAAAGGTTCAGTCCAGGAGGCTCATGTCACAAGCACTAGAGCAGACTGTGCCCCAAATACTCCCCCACCTCTCCCTAAGGACCCCCCAGGGCTGGGGCCTGTAGTTCCCCTGGGCCCCAGCAGCCTCCCAGCCAGCCGGGATGTGTGATCATGAGTAGCTTTGCGAGCCGCAGACAGCAGGCTCGGGCTTGCGGTGCTGAGGGCAGAGACCGGGCCGGTTTGCACAAGCACACAGCTCCGCAGGGCTGTGGGAGGAGGGAAGGGTGAAGTCTGCAGCAGGCCGGAGAAGGACGAGCCCCATTGCGCAGCTGGTGCCAGGGGCGGGAGGATCAGACCCCAGAGGGAAGCGGCCCCGCGGCTGCAGCGGGCAGGACAGGGCAGGGCAGGGCAGGGAGCGCAGCTGCAGGGGGGGCCGGGACTGCAGTGCCGGGGCGCTCGAGCTGACAGGCGCGCAGCGCGCGGGGCGGAGGCAGAGAAGCAACATGTGCAGCAGATCGCTGGGCTGCCAGTGAGCCGAGCGCGGCGCCAGCCTCGGGAGCCCGGCCGCGGAGCTATGCGGCGGGGGAGCCCCGCAGCCAAGCCCGCCCCCCGCGGGGCTCGCTAGTGGCGGCTGGGCAGAGCCCGCCGTGACCCTCTCTCCTGTTCGCGGAGTCTGCGCTCGTCGCGCGCGCTCACTGCAGGAGCCGGCGAGCGGCGGCGCACAGACGCGTGGGGCTGCAGGTAGGTGCCTGCCCCAGCCGGGATGGGGCTGCCTGGCATGGGAGGGACCTCTCCGCCCTGGGGGGCGCTCGGAGCTGCACCTGTCCTGGCCGTGGCTCGGCTCTTTGCATTGGTACATTCCCACCCCAGCGGGCAGGGACCAGTCCATAAACCCAACCACCTGTTTGGGGCACGGGTGCCTCCTCCAGCCGTGGGCCCCTGTCCGTGGCAGAGACAGCCCCAGCCTCCTCTTCTTGGGCTTCATCACCTGCCTCCTTGGCTGCTGGGGAAGAGAGGCTTTTCAGTGAGATCCCCCCCCCCCCCCGCCCCAGCAAACACAGTAGCCGGGGCAGTTGAGTGGAGCGGTGCATTTGGGGATGACGGGTTGGGGGATTTGCTGGGGGCCCCCCGACGGTAGGACAGAGTGTTCTTGTTTACTGCCAACGGGTGAGATGCTCTGTCTGGGACTGCACCCAGTGAGCCCTGCAGGCAGCAGCATGAAATAAAAAGCAGCCTGAGAAGGAAGCTGGGCTTTGCACAATCGTTGTGATCAGAGGGTGAAAAAAGAGGAAGAGTTTGGAGGGGGAAAAAAGTTTGACAGTGAAGCAGCTGGTTTGTATTTTGACATCTGAGGGTGAATTTCAGAGGTGAGGAAGTGCCCACATTTAAAACTAGAACCTCCCCAAAGCATCCAGTTACAAACCTCTGTGTGCCCCTCCCTCCCCCTGTGATCTGAATGGGGACATGGAAGGGGGATCTTGCGGTGGGCAGAGGAGCTCTGTGAACTGGGGCAAATGTTCTGGGTCTCTCACAGAGCATGTCGCATTGTCCTTTTTTGAAGGGTCGTAGGAAGTGGAAGAACCCTGAGCCCATCTGGGATCTGCACCTCAGTTGCACACCTCAGTGAGACTCTCCGGAGATGGCGGAGAAGCTGGCCCCCCGGGACTTGTTTTTCAGGAAGGCCAGGGAGTCAGTGTCTTCCCTGGACTCGGACAAGCTGGCCCCGGCCTCCCCTGAAGGAGCTGGCGAGGAGTCCTCTGACAGTGAGGGCGAGCAGGAGGGCAGCTCTCACAAGCTCATCAGGAAGGTGTCTACGTCGGGGCAGATGAGGAGCAAGGTAAGGGAGCAGGGACCCATTGGTGGGGGTTGCTTGTCTGTGCTGTGGTGGGGTAATGACCAGGATGTATGTGGTGAGTTGGGGGAACCGCATTGGCCAGGGCTTGAGGTGACGGCCAGGTTTATCAGCTCCTCGGCTGGGGGGAGTCAGGGCAACTCTCCTACAGTCAGCACAGCTCCCTGATGAACATCAGCCGAGGATGTGGCCCATCACGTGTTTGTGTAAACAACAGCTCTTGTGTAACACAGGGCAGGAATGCTCTGCTGGAGCCGGACCCTGGGGAGGCAGCGAAGGGAGCTGCAGCTGGGCCCAATCTGCACCCAGAGTCCAGATAGCGACAGGTGCCTCCCTGTGGATACAGGAGCAGAGTAATGCCAGAACAACACAAGGGAATCCTGCTGCTGTGGAGCTGGAGTGGGGTGGGACATTGCCCCCAGGAAGCCAGGCTAGAGATGGGGGATGATTCCCTTCTCACAGCTGTGTGAATCAGGAGGCCAGTGGGCTTAGGCAGGTGTAAAACTGGTGTCAGGGTATTCAGGATCAGCCCCTCTACATCCATGTGTTGAGAAACAGTGAAATGGAACCCAGATCCCACCCTGGCTTTAGAGATCCAAAAGCTGTTCCCTTCAGAGGAAGGTGTGAGGTCCCCTGAAGAATCTGGTATTGGGCATTAAATTGTCTGTGAGTATTTGTCTCCCAGGTTTCATTTCAGCTCAGTGCAAAGATACGGACATTTGGAAAAATGAGATCTGGGTTTGGATTTACCCACATGATCTGGGGGCGTGAGACTCTGGGAGTTTGATTGTCTCCCCAAAGAGCAGAGGTCTGTGATTCAATCAGGTCATTGCTCCTCCTAGCTAAAACTTTGAGTCCCCAAAGGAGAAGTAGGTTCCTCAACTAGACAGAGAGATAGAGGGGTGTATATATGGGGATGGATAGCGGGGTGCATATGTGGGAACGGATAAATACACATATCTGGTGGCAGAAATTGTAAACAAGGATGTGTAAACGTGTTCTGTATTCTTATTATTTATTTGTGGTGTTGTGATGCCTAGAGATCCCAACCATACATACATAATCTAACCTCTTGTGGCTCTGGGGGCTCATAGTACATAAGCCATATTGGATCCCCTGTGGGCAGCCTCTCAGATACTTTAGCCCCTCAATTAAATTCCCCATAAACTTGTCCTGATCTCATCTGATGAGAAAAGCCTTCCAGATTTTACATACTGGCCTTTGGTGGTTGTTGCCTAGGATTCAATGAGAGCTTGGGGAACAGAATAGCAATTAATGCCTTTTTGGTAGGACCTACAACAAACAGTGTTGTGAGTCCCCCTGCCGCCTTTGCAGCACAGCCAATGGTCTGGTAATGCTGCAGTATAAATAGCGAGGGTAGCAAGAAAAGTAGTTAGCTCCGTTTGGAACGCAGGTCAGACTGAAAGAGTCCGTGTTGGACAAATGGCAAAAATAAACCAATTAGTGAAAGACGTTTTATTTTATTTTTTTAAAGAAGATCTTAGAAACAATAGAGAAAAAATCAATTATCAGCCATTTAAAAATTAGCTGATAAATGTTTTTTGAAATCCATCTCCAGGCAGCACCCAGAGACAATGATTGTTACTGAAAAAGATTTAGATGTTTATATGAGTCAAAACAGCATCTGCAATTAAACTGGGGAAGGGTAAAAATGACAAGAACTACCAAACTTCATGCTGCAGGGCATAAACAGATTACCAGCTAGGGGGTCAGGAAGGAATTGTCCCTAAGGAATAGCACTGCTCAATGCGGTGTACTAGATTGTACTCTGTCCTCCAAAGCACTTGGCAGTGGAGACAGGAGCCTGGGCTCCTTGGACCTTTGGTTTGCTCTGGAATGGTAGCTCCTCAATTCTTATTAAAATGTGTTATTGGCAGGACCGCTCACTGCAAATTGGCAGATGAGAAATGAAAGCCAAGCCATGCCCAGAAGTGCCGCAAAGGGGAAAACAAACATGGCGGATGTCAAGAAGGTGGGACTGGAAAAGTGCTCAGGGAAACAGCACATATTGTCTTGTTTATGTCTAATAGCATTTAAGATTTATCTTCTTTTCTTGCATATGCATAGAAAGCCAGATTCTGCTCTGATACATCAGTGTAAATCTGGAGTGACTCCATTTAAGTAAATAGAGAAACTCATTTTACACCAAATTAACTAAAATCATAATGTGAAAGCCACAGAATCTGTCAGAAGAAAAATTAAAAAAAAAGGAAGGTTCTTCATGCTAATGTGGTTCATCTACACTGGAGATTTGCACTGGTATAGCTCGAGTAGGCAATCTATGGCGTGCGTGCCGAAGGCAGCTTTCGAGCTGATTTTCAGTGGCACTCATACTGCCCGGGTCCTGGCCACCGGTCCAGGGGACTCTGCATTTTAATTTAATTTTAAATGAAGCTTCTTAAACATTTTAAAAACCTTATTTACTTTACATACAACAATAATTTAGTTATATGTTGTAGACATAGAAAGAGACCTTCTAAAATGTTAATATGTATTACTGGCACGCAAAACCTTAAATTACAGTGAATAAATGAAGACTTAGCACACCACTTCTGAAAGGTTGCCAACCTCTGGCATAACTACATCTTTGCAAAAATACCTCCTGTGGAGAAGTCCTGAAACTAGCTGGGTCAGTTTCCCATTTGTTTCTAGTCAGTTTCACTCTCTGGTTCCCTGTCCCTAACACGGAGCCCTTGAGTTTGCAATTCCAGCATTGCGGGGAAAGGTTTCAATAATGCCTGTGTGAAAAAGATGACAGGTCCCCCTGTTTTTGGGATGTTAACATGAGCTGCACAGGGAAATATCTTGTCATATCTGGCCTTGGTACGTTTAAAAAAAAGCAGAATCTAAATGTGTATCTTAGAATGAGTTG
Source organism: Gopherus flavomarginatus (assembly GCF_025201925.1). NCBI lineage: Eukaryota > Metazoa > Chordata > Testudines > Testudinidae > Gopherus > Gopherus flavomarginatus. The sequence goes on from NC_066624.1 coordinate 54,940,676, forward strand.
TTAATAATGTTCCTGAGGGCTGCCATTCATCCTGAAGCTGGCAGCACTGTCTCCATGCTACCCACATCCTGCAGTGTTGCCACCTGAAAATGTATTGAGGACGAGCAAAATGCCCCCCCTCAATCTTTCCTCCCAACTCATGGCATCACATGAGTAAGTGAGTTGCCCCTCTCCTCTGCGCTGTGAGGCGGGCAGTGTGGGCACTAAACCGTGAGGCAGGATTGTGCCATTCAATGGGATTCTGTTGCCTGAGTGTGTGAGGAAACAGGGGTATCTAATGTACTGGATAAGATCAAAGCAGGCTCGTCTGTGCTCTAACAGGCAGATGTTCTGGGCTACTGTGTCAGGAGCTGGGTTCTAGTAGCAATGCTCTCTGCCCGAGTGTTGCTCATCTGTGCCACCTGCCTGCTCACCTGGAGTGGCATCAGCTGAGCTTTGAGGGTAGCTCAGTCCAGTGCTTTGGGCTAGAGGACAGGCCCAGGTCCATGTGGGTGAGGGGGACATCTCGCTACTGAGGTATGGCAGCTCCAGTAATGCATTTAATCACAAAGAAGAAAATAAGACCTGTTGGCACAGCTTCACAGCTCTCTGGCCAGACTCCCTGGGGGGGCACCAGGCCCTGGAGAGGCCAGTGGCTGCTCTAAGTACTAGATGACTGCTGCTGGGGAGGGAACATGCTGTGGGAAGAGTGGTGGAGGATAGCTGGGAGATAGATGTGCATGGTCTACAAGGGCCAGGTTATGGCTGTGAGGAGACTATAGCTGGGACCAGGGGAGCTAAAATACAGCAGATCAAATGTTAAAATGTTCAGCAAGCGATTGAGAAGAGAGGGTTTGTACAGGGTTTGTGCATTGCCCCCGGAGCAGGGAAGCCATATGCAATGGGTGTATTTGCCTGTGTCTTTGGCTGGGGCATGTGTGTTGGGGGGTCTTCCTAGGCCCTCCATTATGCAGTGTTTTTTAAGGAGCTGAGCCCTGATCAGCCTGAGTCTCTCAAGCTCTGAGTGAGCCTCTCTGGGCTGTGGAATCAGTGACAGCAGCAGCAAGGCCTATTGTGTTACCATGCACGATTTCCCAGGATGAGTCACTGCTGCAGTCACCCACAATGAAACAAGCTCATTGCATGACGGTGTCGCTTGGCCTGGCTGGGATTCACACATGTCACTGATGCACTTGGTTCAGCCATACCGAGTAACATGTGGAGGGCAACGCTGAATTAAGCGAACCTTGAGCTGTGTGGGGGCTGCTTCCGCCCCCAGCCTTGCACTGGAAATGGCCGTTTGTTCCTGTGCAAAGGAGGGGGAGAGCTCTGATACAGGGGCATTTTGCCCCCTCCCCAGTCTCCATGGCTTGGGGATAAATGACATTGCACAACTGGTTGAGTGGGAATCTGTCCCAGGGCTTTTCCCTGTCCCAGTAAGTAGAGACAAGAGCAGGCTGTCTGGAGACACAAGCATCTCCTGGCTCCTTCCCTCCAGGTAATGGGACGGTGCTGACACTAGTTAGAATAACACTAGCTGGTGATGGAAAACTGTATTCGTCTGCCCTGAGCCCACCGGAACAGTACAGGTGTGCTCCTCCAGACTCTCCTCCAGGGCTCTGTCCAGTCTAGTTATAACTGGGATGCTGTTCCTCAGCCCAGTAGCTCTCTCTCCTAGGGGCTTTTTCTGATGCTTAGTCTAAATGCTGTGTTTAAGAACTGCATCTCCGTTGAACTGTTCTCCCCACGCTGCAGGCTGTGTGTGTCACCTGCTGCACCACGCTGCACCTCTTTAGGTCTTCAAATCTTTCCTTCTAACTCAGTCAGTCCTGCTCTCGGGCTGTTTTGGTTGCTCCTCCCTCGCCCCTGGCTCCCTATAGTTTCTCAGTATCCTCCTGGTGATGTGAGGCTCAGGACTGAACACTACTGTTCTGATTCCCCACTGCCTTGCCCCTTGAGACCCCCCGATTCCCCACTGGCCCACCCCTTGGAGATCCCCCGATTCCCTGCTGCCCCGCCTGCTGGGGCCCCGCTATCCTCGTCCTGGTTCAGTCATTTACCTCAGTGCGGAGAGCTGTGCTGGCATTAATTCTGGAAATGTTCCATGGTGAAAAAGCTAAACAACATCAATCAGGCTGGGGAAAAAAGGGGATTCATTTGCTGACAAGCAGGACAAACTCCCTACAGGGCATCCTAGTGAGACAAAGGTGCAGAGGGAAAGTTCCAGTTGGGCAGCCATGATTGGGATGGGAATGAGCAAGCGTCAGTGTGGTGGTGAACCCATGACTCCCAATGTCCTGGCTGGGAAGGGAAGGGCAGGGGATTGGAGCTGGCAGTGGCTGCTGTTCACTTGGAATTCCCATGCAGGGCAGGCACACTGGCCCTAACTTTGCCTGACGGCTTGTCTGATCATCTAATATTTGCTAATGCCTGCATGAAGGAAGTACTTGATGGATCTCCCTGGCATGGTGCCATGTAGCTAGCTCTGATGCTGCCAGGACAGGCTGGGAACCTCTGCTAATCTGGGTGGCATCCTTATGCAGGGAGAGACACAGTCATCTGCCAGAAGCCCTAGAGAATCAGCGGAGTGTGGGGGTAACTCAGGGGCATCCGGCCCAGGCTGCTCCAGGGCCACGTTGGCCACTTGCTGATTGCAGCTATGGACTGGGGTGACTGCAGATCCCAGCATGTATTGCTGCATGCCAGCAGGCGAAGCATTGCATGCTGGGCCCAGTGGCTTCGGGCGTATTAATGGGAGGGCACTGCTGCGCTGTGGGAGTTGCAGATGGCATCCCGCAGTGATGCAGAGCAAGGATGGCTTGGCCTTTGCCCAAGTCAAGCTGTGGCTAGGAGCTGGAAGGGTCCCAGCATGGAGAGCAGCCTGCTCCCAGGCCCCCCTGTGGCTCTCCTTGGGATTGAACGTACCTATTTTCGGTAGGTGGCAGCGCTTTTCCCTCTGGCAGCTGCTTTCTCCTGCTCCCTGAGCCTGCTGTGAAGTCTTGGTCCTGAATCCACTATCCCTAAGCTGGGCTCAGTGCAGGGTGTGAGGGCCTTTGCACCTCGCCTTTATGCCTCTCCTGGGGGCTGGTTTGAGCCCTGGCGTGGGTCAGTGCTGTATGTTGGCTGTTGACAGCCCAAGCAGCCGGAGATCCAGGAAAGCCCCAACCATCCCCTCCCTCCTGTGACGTGCTCCCTGCACCATGGGCTCCTGTGGGAGGTGGCGATGGCTCTTCCCCTCTCAGGACTCCCCTTATGCCCGGGGCATTCCTGTATAACCCCTTTGTTGCAGCTGGAATGACAGTGCCATCACAGCATATGTCTGAGTTGGAGGAATGGACCAGAAGGCCGTCGGGCTAGTGGCTGCAGGGAGCAATCCTGCATCAGCAAGAGGAAGTAGATCAAGAAGGCATTGTCTTGTAGTTAGAGCATGGGCCAAGAGAGTCAAGGCAAGCTGGGTTTTAGTCCCAGCTCTGGATGGAAATGTTGTCTAGTGCTTGGAGCAGGTGACAGGGATTCAGGATTCCTGGGTTCTACCCCTGTCACTGACTTGCTGTGTGAAGTTGTGTAAATCATGCCTCAGTTTCCCTATCTATAAAATGATCATTATCTACCTCTTCCCTCTATAAATTCCATGGTTCTGTTGCAAAGGCAGATACTATTGCTTATTAGCAGTGAAGGCTGAACCTCAAAGAGTTTGAGGTTCAATTCAGAGGAGCAGCTAAAAGCTTGGATGCTTAATCTAAAGGTTCTTGGGTTTGCTGAGCTGGGATCTGAAAACTGGCTCGCCTGAGACTTCCAGTCCATCCTGCAGTGAGCACTGTGAGATCGGGGAGTTTCGGAGCCTCAGTTCCTGGTCCAGCTCTTGCCAAGCCGGAGGAGTATGAGAAGTGAATGAAAGCAACACCATGTAACACTGAATGGGAGACCTCAAGCCAGGCTGAGTGCATGGAAAGTTTCTAGTCCTCCCCTGGCACTTATTGAGCAGAAATGGGCTGGTGTATCGGAGCTGGATGGCTGGCTGTGCATGAGGCACCCTGACTAGAGTGATGTGTTCCTTGCTGTGAGGCTAGGGGTTGGCGTCTGGCAGTGGTGGGGGGGGAGCTCTCCAGCTGAGACCCAGGAAAGGAAGCTGCTTGTTAATAACCTGAGCTGACCCTTGTGTCAATTCCAAGCTGTAAAGACTCCTCTGACAAGAAACAGCTCAGCTGAGGGAGGGAGTGTGTTCTAGTGGTTAGAGCAGGCTTCTAGGAAGCAGAATTCCCAGGCTCTGATAATGACTCACTGTGCTCGGCTTTGGACAAGTCACTTCCGTTCTCCATTCCCCATTGTAAATTGAGGATAACAAACCGGGAAGCTAAACGCCTTCCTGTCCCAAAGGAGCTGGGAGAGGCTTGGGGCAGCGGATGCCCCACGGAGCCTGCATGGGACCTTTCCAGCCATTTGTCTTTCTGGAGAGTAGAAAAGGAGGCCAGGTGGGGTGGGAGCGGAGGAGCCGTCTTGCTCAGAGGCAGAAATGGGCCCAAACCAGGATCTCCCAGGTGACACCCCTAAAAGCCCATCCTAGGGAAGTCTGGGTCTGGACCATGTGAGCAGAGGACTCAGTTCCCAATAGTGTCCTGCAGGCCACATGGATTGGTTCTGTCTTCAGCATGGCTGAGTGGGGGAGGACAGGAGAAAACTGAGCACCACCCGTTGCCCCTCAGGGAACGTGGGCACCAGCCATGCCAGGGGCTGAAGACAGAATGTTCTGCTGCTGGCACAGGTGGGCGGGCAAGGAGATGCCCATTCGATGTGTCTGTCTCTGGCAGGCGGCCCTGTGGAGCTGTTCACGGCACTCTCTCTGCATTTGCTCCCTTGATGAGCTGCCTTATTTATCTGGTGCCTGCTCACGTCCCTCTTGTAAAGCAGATGTGCCACTGAACCCCCACCCTGTGGTCTCGACCCGCCCTTGCCTTCAGTGCCACATCCGCAGGGGGAGTCAGCTCTTTCCTTCAGGCCAGCCCTGCTAATTGGGCAGCTGGAGTAGATGGCAATGTCACCCCCAAGCAGAGGATATCTGGCATTTGCAGTAGCATCAGGACTGGCAGTCTTGCCCCTGCCCTGCTCCTCACTGGGCTGGTGGAGCTTGGGGGGGAAGTAATGCTGGTGGCAGCAGCTCCTGCTGGTGGGGTGGCCATGCCACTGCAAATGCCACACTCCTTGCTCTGAGGCCAGGGAGTCATGCTGTCCTAGGGATGGCTGAGGGGGGCCACCCCACAGGCCCTGCCCGGGCCAGGTAGGGGGTTTCCCATAGGTGATCAGCAAGTGTTTAAGCTCTGCTGACAGGGTGGAGGGAGACTGCCAGAACTCAACTCACCCGCCCCTTACCTGGGACATCAGAGAATCCGATTCCTCATGGAGCCCTGCTGGCTTTACTGGGCTGGTGCATCCAGGGCAGATTCACAGCTCCTGTGGTGGAGCACTTGCAGCTCAGGAAGGCCCAGGGGAGTGGGAGGGAGGCACTGGGAGCAGAGCCGGATTAACCTTTTTTGTGCCTGACGCCAAACATATTTGTGGACCCCAGTGGAGCATGGCATGGGGACGTTAGTCCCCAGAGTGAGGGGCCAGCCAGGGGCAATGGGGTATGGCATGGCAGGAGTGGCCCTGCTCTGCCCAGTGCCAGGGCACTATTTACGTATTGGCAGTTGCCAGATGCACAGTGGGCTGCCCGGCCCTGTGCTGCCAGCCTGCCCCTTCCCTTTGGGGGAGGACCCCTGCCATGCCTCACAGTCTCCCCCCTCCACTCAACACTGGAACACCCCCCTGAGTCCCTATGCCCAGTGCCCCCCCTGGACCCACTATGCCCAGTGCCCCCCCTCACAAATGCCCAGTGCCCTGCACAGTACCACTCTTGCCCAGTGCCCCCCTCCACAGCCCCACCACAACTGCCCAGCACCACACACACTCCCTAGTGCCGCAACACACACAACTTCCCTGCAACCTCACAGCCCAGCAGCCCCCCAGAGACCCACTCCCCACCCCCTGCCTCCTGGCCACACTCACTGGTCCTGCTGGGAGGGGACTGTGTCTGCAGGGCTGAGCCAGCAGCGCAGCCAGAGCTGGTCCTGGGACCAGGAATCACTCCAGCCCCTCGGGAGTGGCGGGATCAGCCAGGTCAGCGCCTGCCCCGGCTGGGCTCTCTCAAGATGCACTTGCCTGGAGGGGCCCAGGCAAGCCTCCCACACTGTCACTCTCCCCCACCCCACCTGGCGCAGACTGGCCAGGCTTCTGCACCAGTCCCAGGCAGCTTAGCTCCGGGGAGGCAGGCAGTGGGAAGCAGAAACTGCCCGGAGCTGGAGGTGCACTGGGGTTCAGCCAAGGGGCAGAGAGGAACAGGGGGGATGGGGCTAGGGGGCAGAGAGGAGCCCCCGGTATGAGGAGCAAGTGATGAGTGTCAGGGAGCCAGCAGGCTGGTAGGCTCTCAGGACCTCCTCTGAGCATGGGCCTGGCTCCATGGAGCCACTGGCACCACTGTAAACCAGCACTGCAGGGAGGAATTAACCCGGTCTTACTTGTGCCCTCACTGCCCCTGCCCTGGGAGTTAACCTAGCCTCACTCATCCCTGACCAGGAATTGAGGTATGTTCTCATTTAGAGGTCATCTAGACCTAGTCCATCCCCCAGCGCCGGGGCAGGATCAAGTAGCCCTTGGCCATCCCTGGCAGGTGTTGGGGTCCCTGGCCAGGGCTCTGGCCACACGGACTCCAATCACTGCCTCGATGCCACAGCTGGTGGGAATTTCCTAATGGAAGAGTTTATGGCAGAAAATGGTGATTGCACAAAATGGAACCATTTTTGTGGGACTGGGTCAATTTCAGCTACATTTCTGTAGCAAAATTGTTGCCCTGTTTGGTTTGGATAAGGTCGAAGCACTGCATGTGAGAGAGTTACAGCCCAGACGATAACATGGAGATGAAGTGCATCAACCGGACTGAAGTGAAATGGAGCCATCAGGTCATTTCTGGAATTCCTTTCCTGGGAAATTTTGCGATTTTGACTTTTCGCTGGGATTTGGGTTGGAGGCAAATTTGGAAATTCCAGGATTTCCTGGGCAAAGGAAATCCCTTGTGTGGAGCAGCTCTAATAGGATCAGAAATGTTATGGGCCATTTGACACCTAGCCTGACTGGCCAAACAGCTGCCCTGGGAGGGGTTTGAGCTGGAGCAGAGCCTTTAGAAAGACACCATGGTTTGATTTAAAGACTCTGATTCAGTGTCTGAGGTGTGCCAGCACTCTCTTGGGGAGAGTAGGATTATCAGGAAGGAGGAACTAAGAGCCAGTGAGAGGAAGGGGCTCAGGGGTGTGGGATTGTGCATGAGAGGGAAGAAATGCCATAGTACCTGGACGAACAGGGCAGTAAGTGGGTTACAGTGTCATTAAGGGTCAGTCCATTTTCAAGCAGACACGTGTCAGTGTGACAGATCTAATCACTCCCCAACCAGCCCAAAGCACAATGCAGCATGGCAGGTTCTTAATCGGGAAAGGAAGCTATGGAAGAAATCACACCTGTCTGTGGCTAGCTGTGCCCTTTACTGCCTCTCTAGTGCATGCACAGAGCTTGAAATGGGGAAGGAGAGGGAAAGGTGTTTAAAAGGAAAGGTTCCTTTGATCTGGTTTGTTTAATCATATCCTGTCTTTGTGGCAGTCTCATGGGAGCATCCAGTGCAGAGAGTGGGATCTCTCTCTGCCCCTCTGGAAAGGGGAGAGCTGTCAAACCTTTCACAAAGAGAGCTTTTGTCTCAACTGTTGGAGGGTGTTTGAGTTAAATTTGTTTGCATAAAAATAAACAGGGTGAATAAAACATAAAAAATGACTTCCCCTGTCAACTAATCAGCTTTGTCACTGCTCTGTGAGTTCTCCCGTTGACCCGTGAGTTCTCCAGCAAAAATAGGCCGGACAAGACCTGAATTTCTAAGGAGAAAACAAGCAGAGAAGCACCCTACTGTAATTTGCATTAAATTGTATCCGGTAAGGAGGAAACCAGTCCAGATCTTTATTCACAGCATCTAGCACTAGGAACAACTCCCCACAAAGCAATGAAAGGCAGTTGCTCCAAGATCCGGCACTGAGGTGATACGGGAAGTGTCAGTCTAATCGCAGGTTAGGTAGGAGATGGGAACCAGCCAGGCCCTTAATTCAAATCCTCAAGCAGCTTTCTCTTCCCCAAGTCTCTGTCTTGAGGACTAGAGATGCTGTTCCACTGCGGGGAATTAGAGGCCTCGTCTACACACACATTTGACCTGGTGTATTAAACCAGTTTACTTAAACCGGTGCCAGTCCCTGTGTGAGTGCTCTTGCTCTGGTTTAGCTTAAACCTGTTCCTAATTGACTTAACCTCACCCATTGAGGAGAACCAGTGCAGCTCTGTGTGCAGACAAGTCTGGAGGCTGAGTGCTCAGGTCTTCAGCCCACTCACCAGAAGGGCTAGGACTTTGCTATGACTCCAGGCTACGGTGCTACCCAGACTCCTTAAACACACTCCCTTTCTCACTCAGACTCTGTGTCCCAGGAGGTGGTGTGTGCAGTCTCTATGCTCCTGGGGGTGGTATGCTGTAGCATATTGTCTCTTGGCACATGCCCATTAAATTTCACGGATCACAGCATGAGCCCATTGGGGCAGCCTGGGGGAAGCTTGCACTGCTGTGGTCTGAGCTATCCCTGGTTCTTTGGCCATGGAGAGGACACCAGCCTCCAGGGCTGTCAGTCAAGACAAGAAGTGTGTGCGTGCGGGTGGGTGTGAGCTTGTGAACATGTGCGTATGTGAGTATGCCCAGGTGTGACTGTGCATGTGCGAGTGTGTGCACAGCAAGAGCGTGAAGGTGTGGGTGTGGGTGTGACTGTACATGTGTGCGTGTATGTATGCATGTTTGTAAAGAAGTGCCATTTAGCATCAGCACTGTGTCAGTTCCCAGCTCTTCTGAATGCCCAACTGCCTCTAAACTGGGCTCATCCTCCGGCCGGATTCTCACATGCTCCTGTGGCTTGTAGTGTCACCACTGCCCTGCTAGTTGTAACCAAGTTTGTGTCATGTCTGTGCCCAGGTCTGTACTAGCTGGGCTTTATCAGAGTAGCTGTACCAGTGTACTACGCCAGCACAGCATTTCTAGTGTGGATGCAGCTTATACCGACATAGCTTATTCCGGTCCCCTGAGTGAAACAAGCTTCACTGGTGAAAGTACAGCTTTGCCCTTGTAATGGTGTCTGCACTAGGGGTGGTGTGGCACACCCCTGTCAGTCAGATCACACCTCTTCACATCCCTGCCTGACACTGCTAAGCTCTATAGCGTAGACCTGGCCTGTTTCTGAACCTCCCAGAAGTCCCAGGTCAGCAGGGGTGGTGCAGAGTGAATACCTGCCTCCTTTGTGGGGTATTTGTGAATCGTGAAATCAATAGCTCCAGCCCTGGCAAGATCCAAGTAGGATGGAAAATGACCCACGGAGCTGAAAGTGCTTGCTGAGAATTCAGGTCCCGGTGTATGAGCAGCACACATTTGCTTTCTTTCACTGCTAATGTCTTTCTATCTGCTCCCATCTGGTGCTTGGCAGCCCAAGTCAGCAAACATAGAGCAAGCCGCTGAGAGAAACCTGCTCTAATCTGCTTGCCCACAAGTTAAAGGCTCTAACAGAAAGCAGAGATGTTTCCTTAACCTCTTCCTTAGTCACCAATTTGAGCAGCCTCACTGCTATCCTGCGGCAGGCGGTGGACTGAAGCCCCTTCTAGGAGAGTGGAGAGATGAAACTGACATAGATGAGCATGAAGGACCAGAACCTAGACAATGTCAAAGGGCTGCATTGGCCTGGTCAGTGGGTCTTTTAAATCTGTTCACCGTCCTGCCATGGCTGCTGAAGCAGAGGCTTGGGGGGAAGCATGGACTTCCTTTGGCTTCCCTTTGCTAGCAGGGGCCTGACTCCCCATGATCAGGGGGAGTGGGAGCCAGCAGCATCAGTAAAAGCCACATGTGTCTGAAGTGACGTGGAATGGATACTGCCTGCCTGGCTGGCAGCATCCTTGGCTGCCTGCCCGGCCTTAATAAGCATTAGCCCAGGTGGAGCCATCCAGCATGTTGCTGCTTGAAAGCTAATCTGTCACACTCTACAAGATGATGCTCACCAGCTGCCAGGCCTGATGAAGTCTTCCAGCTACCAGCTTCCCTCCCCACTGCCTTAGGTCACTGCTCCCCACTCCGCTCCTGCAGGGGCTTCTCTCCGTAGCCCACCAAGTTCCTGGTGATCAGTGCTGCAGACGGTGCTATGCTTTCCTGAGGCAGCCCAAGGATGAGGGTTGCATCGGAAAAGGCAGCTGGTAGGATCACCGATGGGAGAGCGAAAGGACTTGGGAGCTCACAGAAAGGGGAAGAGGTGGGCGAGGGAGGAGAATAGTTGTCATCTCCCAGTCAGTAAGGCAGCAAGAGGGCTTGGAATAGTGCCTGGAACTGAGTGGTGGGCTGGAGTTGTATGTGGGGCTAAGAAGGCAGGGGGCTGGGTTGTTACTGGGTCATCTGATCTCAAGCAGTGGTTGCTGCTTGTGCAAAGGGAGATCTCAGCCAGAGTGCTGGCAGGGATGTATATCGGGAGGGCTCTGGGCATGCTGTTGGTCTATAATGTAGCTCAGTCCTGGTCTACACTACGAGTTTAGGTTGAATTTAGCAGTGTTATATCGACTTAACCCTGCACCCGTCCACACGATGAAGCCATTTTTGTCTACTTAAAGGGCTCTTAAAATCGATTTCTGTACTCCTCCCTGATGAGGGGATTAGTGTTGAAATCGACTCTGCTGGATCAAGTTTGGGCTGTGGGTGCAATTCAATGGTATTGGCCTCCGGGAGCTATCCCAGAGTGCTCCATTGTGTTGGCTCTGTACAGCACTCTCAACTCAGATGCACTGGCCAGGTAGACAGGAAAAGCCCCGCAAACTTTTGAATTTCATTTCCTGTTTGGCCAGTGTGGTGAGCTGATCAGCACAGGTGACCGTGTAGAGCTCAGAATCGCAAAAGAGCTCCAGCATGGACCGAACGGGAGGTACGGGATCTGATCACTGTATGGGGAGATGAATCTGTGCCATCCGAAAGATGAAATTCCAGAATATTTGAAAAAATCTCCAAGGGTATGAAGGACAGAGGTTATAACAGGGACCCGCAGCAGTGCCGTGTGAAACTTAAGGAGCTCAGGCAAGCTTACCAAAGAACCAGAGAGGCAAATGGTCGCTCTGGGTCAGAGCCCCAGACATGCTGCTTCTATGAAGAGCTGCATGCCATTCTAGGGAGTGCCCCTACAACTATCCCACCCCTCCTCCTCCTTCCTTCCCTCCTCCCCCACCCCTCCTGGGCTACCTTGGCAGCTATCCCTCCATTTGTGTGATGAATTAATAGAGAACGCATGAATTTGAAACAGCAATGACTTTTATTGCCTCTGCAAGCAGAGATCAAAGTGGGGAGGGAAGGGTGATTGGCTTACAGGAAAGTAGAGTGAACCAAGGGGCCGGGTTTTCATCATGGAGAAACAAACAGAACTTTCACACCATAGCCTGGCCTGTCATGAAACTGGTTTTCAAAGCTTCTCTGATGCACAGTGTGCCCCGCTGTGCTCTTCTAACCACCCTGGTGTCTGGCTGCGCATAATCAGTGGCCAGGCGATTTGCCTCAACCTCCCACTCTGCCATAAACGTCTCCCTCTTACTCTCACAGATATTGTGGAGTACACAGCAAGCAGTAATAACGATGGGAATATTGGTTTCACTGAGGTCTAACCGAGTCAGTAAACTGCACCAGCAAGCTTTTAAATGTCCAAATGCACATTCTACCACTATTCTGCACTTGCTCAGCCTATAGTTGAACTGCTCCTTACTACTGTACAGGCTTCATGAGCCATGGGAGCAAGGGGTAGGCTGAGGTAGGTGGGGTAGCTGTGTGGTGCTGCCGACTGGGAGAGCAGCCTGAGGCAGAAGCCTCCAGCTGGCATGATATTCCAGGCAGGACTGAATCTCCATTAGAGGAAACTTAAAGAAGAGAATGAGCTGGAGTCATTCCCATTTTTGTTCAGGTGCCCCCGACCGACCTCACCGAGGCCAGCCAGGAGCACCCATATCTGCCCAGGCACCCTCAACCAACCTAACTGAAGTCGGCCAGGAGCACCCATGGGACGACGACGACGATGGTTAGCAGTTGTATTGCACCATCTGCCGTCTGCAAGGCAAGGCAAGGCAAGAGGATGCTGCTGTGTAGCACTGCAGTATCGTGTCTGCCAGTAGCACCCAGGAGACATATGTTGACAGTGAGCTGAGTGGGCTCCATGCTTGCCGTGGTATGTTGTCTGCACGGGTAACCCAGGAAAAAAGGCGAGAAACGATTTTTTGCTGTTGCTTTCATGGGTGGGGGGGCTGACGACATGTACCCAGAACCACCCGCAACAGTGTTTTTGCCCCATCAGGCACTGGGAGCTCAACCCAGAATTCCAATGGGTGGAGGAGACTGTGGAAACTGGGATAGCTACCCACAGTGCAACGTTCCGAAAGTTGATGCTAGCCTCAGTACTGTGGATGCACATTGCCAGCTTAATGCGCTTAGTGGGGACATATGCAATCGACTATATCAAATTGATTTTTAAAAAATCGACTTCTATTAAATTGACCTAATTTCATAGTGTAGACGTACCCTCAGAATGTCTGGAGGGGGGAAGAGGGGCCTCTAGTGGTACTTCTAGGAATAATACTTCTTAGTACAGGAAGTACCTGTTGGACTACAATGCTTGGAATCTTGCACAGGAAGTTGTATGTGCCCATGCTGGGAGAACGGATTTGCTAACCACACACCTGCTGGAAGGGTACGTCAGGCAGGAGCTGCCTTCCAGGCTCACCTTAGGTGTCTGCTAGGATGGCAGATCGTGCTAGTCTGTGTTGCCCCTTCGTGTGGGCTCCCCAAACATGGGGCATTGAGAAAGTTGTTTGTGCCTAATTTTGGCTTTGAATGTTTTGTTTGACCCTTAGTCACTGCCTTGGAAGGGTTCTTTGGAAATGTCCATTTAATACCTTCAGCCTTGTTAGCCTGTGGAACTCCTTGCTACAAGGTGATACCGAGTCAAACTGCTGATGTATCATAAAAGGATTATCTTCCATTGTTGTTTGCAGTGCTGTTGTAGCCTGGTTGGTCCCAGGTAGTAGAGAGACAAGGAGGTTGAGGTAATATCTGTTATGGGACCAGCCTCTGTTGGTGAGAGAGAATAGCTCGAAAGCTTGTCTATTTCACCAAGATAAGTTGGTCCTCTCCTAGATATTCTCTCGCCCACTGTGTCTCTAGAGAAGGAATAGGCACAGATATGGGGAGAACTGCTCAGTGCCTGCAGGACACCTCTAGAACACAAGGACTTTCCTTGCTACAGGGCATGAGCAGGAAGAAATTTCCTCCCATGAAATACGAATAAACAATATGGTGTATCAAGGGAGTTTGACAACTTCTAGTGCTTGGCGCTGGCTGTGCCAGACTGAGTACGCTGCATCAGCTCATTGAACTGTTCTGCCGTGGCAGCTCCTGCCCTCCTAGAGACGCTTATCAAGGCAAATTGCTCTGGCTAGCATGTCAGCCATGTCATTGATGTTCATGTCATCTGCATTAGCACAGGAGCCTTTGTCGCCCTCTAGTGACTGGTCACCTAAGAGGTTAATGAGTCAGCTGCAGGGGCTAAGTAGGTGGCTTGGGCCTTTTGCTCAAGCAGCAGCAGATTGTGCTCTTAATGCCTAAGGGTACGTCCAGACTACCCGCTGTATTAGCAGGTAGCAATGGATTTATCGGGGATCGCTATATCATGTCTCATCTAGAGACAATATATCGATCCCCTAACGTGCTTCCTGTCGACTCTGGAACTCCACCAGAGCGAGTGGCGGTAGCGGAGTCGATGAGGGAGCCACGGCCATCGATCCTGTGCCGTGAGGACGGAAGGTAAATCGGAATAAGATATGTTGACGTCAGCTACGGTATTCCTGTAGCTGAAGTTGCGTATCTTACATCGACCCCCCGCCCCCTAGTGTAGACAAGGCCTAAGTTCCCAGTTCAAACCCTGGTGTTGGCCCAGGTGGGGTTGGTTATATTAGCTTGGGGGAAACGTGCAACGGGAGGTTTGTTTTATTCCTTTCCTTGGCCATAAGGACTCTGTGTTCTCTCCTGTGGAATTCTTCTGAATGCTGCATCTCAGCCACTCTGTTCTATGCCTCTGATTCCGTACTCTCCCTCCAGGGGTGAGGAGGGTCTCGCCTGCCTTCCCATCCCCTGAATGCATTCATTTGCAAGCCTCCTGCATTCAGCCCAGCGGCATGCATTCCCTTTGCTCTTCTGCTGCCAGGGCTGATCTGGAGCAGCCAGGACAGCTTAGCGCTGCTGCCACCCCGGGTAGAGCTCCTCAGAGCATACATTACCCGGCTCCACCCCAGGAGCCTGCCAGGGCTAGGACCCCAGCGGGGCTTTGCCTGTCAGGTGGGCCCGGGCTCCTGCCTGAGACTGCTCCAGTTTCCTCTCTGGCTAAGATGAGGTGATCAGAGCTCCTGTGTCAGGGGCTGATCAGCCACAGGGTCAGCAAGGAAGAATCCCCTCTTCCTGCCTCCCCGTAAACCATTGCACAGTTGGGCACAGAGGGGGGACCTCTGCTAAAGGGGAGGCAATGGGGGCTAGTGGATGGAGCACAGGACTGGGATTTAGGAGTTCCCAGCAGTTCCCAGCTCTGCTACTGGCCTACTAGATGATCTTGGGCAAGTCAGATCACTTTCCTGTGCCTCACTTTCCCTATCTATATGATGGGTATCGTGATGCTGCCCTTCGTTGTAAAGTGCATTGAGACCTCCTGATGGGCAGAGCTAGAGATTATTAGCTCTTAGCAGGAGCAGAGGGTCTATGACATACAGTTGGGCAGTTCTCATTCAGTCCAGTCCAGGGCAGTACTATGCACACACAAACTCATAACACTTAAAAGGCAGGGCTCTGACATTTGTTCCCTCCACTGCACACAGTGGCGAGAGGAACGGATCCTGGGAAAGGCTGTCATTTCCTTCGCGGGGAGCTAGCTGTTTCTGCTGTCTGCTCCCCTGGGCTTTCCAGGGGCACGGCTGTTGGCATCACTGGAGGGCCAGAGCCAAGGGGCAGCGCTAATGTGTTCCAGCCACTAGTGTGAGGCCTGGGCAGTGGCTGAAATGCTGCTCATTATTGCACCTTTGGGATCTGGCCCTGCAGGTGCCGTGTCTGGGAGCTTCCACTGAGCGCCCAAAAATTTGGGGCCTGGAGAGACTGCCAGAGCAGGTCCATTGTTTGCTTCCTTTTGCATGACATTGTTGGTGATGGCAGCTGTCATGTGCTCTGGAGAAGGGTGGATTTTAGCTCCCTACTGCAGCTTAGAACAGAGGGGGCGCAAGGGGCCAGGAGAGAGTTTTTATGTAGATCCCACCAAAACTGAGTAACTGGCCCCAGTGCAACTGTGAGTGGCCAGCTGCCTCCCAATTTGGGTTAAGAGGGCACCTGGGCCATATAAATGGGCTGACTGAGAACAGATGGGGAGGCAGGAAAGGGCAGGTGAGAATTACATGTGGAACCTCTCAAGTTACAGGAAAGCTGGTGCAAAGGTCCCTAGAGGAGCAGAGACAGCTTGGTCAGGAGGCCAATGGCTGTGCTGCTGAGGCAGGCCTCATGCAGGTGCTGGTGATGGGGCTTTGTGACGCTAGCAGTGGGATGCCAAGTCCTGTCCCAACAAGGAAGGCCAGCAGGCAGAACACTGTGGGAGCTGCCTCCCACCCCGGAGCATGCTCTATGACAAGAACCTTTGTTAAAGTTCTCAAGGCAGCATGGCCAACTTCAAAACTCTGGAGATTCTTAATAAACTAACAACTTCAGGTTCTGATTCTTCGCTGGCTGGCATGTCAGCCTTTAGGCTGCACTCAGGTGGTGTTTTTAAGCTTTTCTGTGCTGGGGAGGCTGGGCACTTACTTTTGTAATGACAGCTGAGAGTCCAATGTCATCCCATAACTCCAGGAGCTGGGCCTTTAAGAAAAATAACAACTATTGTGAGATGCAGGATAACATCATGAGAGTCCGTGATGCTGTATAATGGACGATTGGCTTTGAATCGAATCTGTCTGTCTTCTCTAGAGAACATTCCCAGGCTAGACTATAACTGTTTAATTTGGGACTTGCGTTCCCTGCTCAATGCAGAACCAATCCCCAGACAGATTTTTTTCCCCCAGATCCCTAAATGGCCCCCTCAAGGATTGAACTCACAACCCTGGGTTTAGCAGGCTAATGCTCAAACCACTGAACTATCCTTCCCTTGATATTTTAAAAATATCAAGAGTGGTCTGGCCTTTCCTGGTTTTGCTGTCAGACCTCTGGATCTGAGCCTTCATGGCTGAAATGAAGGGTCTTGACTCTTTAACAGAAGCTTTCTTTCTCCAAAGTGTTCAATAGTTGCTGAGATAGACAAACTGAACAGTTTTGCACTAGCTGCCTGCCAGTCCCTTCCCAGCTCAGCTACCATATTACTCATATTACCTTTATCTGTGACCTCTGTAATCACCTCTAGCTCCATTCCTGGTCGAGCCAGGGCCCAGGTGATAACGACAGTGTGCTCCTACCCAGGGTTAACTGACATTGGGATGATACCACTGGCAGCTGGTCTCCAGTCCCTGCCGTGGGAGCTGCTGCACGAGGGCAATGGGAGACTTTTTGACTGGTGTTAGTGTGGCTGAGACCATAGAGCAGGGGTCGGCAACCTTTCAGAAGTGCTGTGCCGAGTCTTCATTTATTCACTCTAACTTAAGGTTTCGCGTGCCATTTTAACCTTTTTAGAAGGTCTTGCTCTATAAGTCTATATTATATAACTAAACTACTGTTGTATGTAAAGTAAATAAGGTTTTTAAGATGTTTAAGAAGCTTCATTTAAAATTAAATTAAAATGCAAAGCCCCCCAGACTGATGGCCAGGACCCGAGCAGTGTGAGTTCCATTGAAAATCAGCTCGTGTGCCGCCTTTGGCACGTGTGCCATAGGTTGCCTACCCCTGCCATAGAGCCTTCCAGGGAAGACAAGACTGGAATTTTTAACCTAAAAACCCAAGAAGATCCTTTTTTAAAAAACAAGCAAAGCAAACCCCCTTTTGGCCTATTTTTCTCCACCATAAAGGAGCATCAAAGGGCATGAGCTGCAATCCCTGCATGATGCAGGACGGGGCAGGATTTGGGGGGAAGAAAGGACAAAGCAGGCTCTGAAGCTGCGGAGAAACTGGGCATCATCCTCCTGAACTGGGGCAGAATGGGAGGCTGGGTAATAATAGCTAATAGTGCTGTGGTGACTAGAGATTTCCTCTGCTTAATGAGCCCATTCCTGACCAATTGTGGCCTGGCCCTGGGGTGGCTGCTGCTGCCTGCCCCCCTGTGTCTTGCAGGAGAAGAAGTGACCCAATTAGCTGTCCTTTAATCAGAAATCCTCAGAGTGAGGTGGGGGGCCCAATTAAGTTCTCTCCAATCAGCTCCCCCAAGGCTGGAGCAGATAGCCAATTAACAGACATTTAATAGGAGAAGCCAGAAAAGGAAGCTGCACATCTGCCTTTCTCTAGTTGACCGTGCTCCAGGCAGTGAGCTGCTTTGCAAGCCAGAGCCTCCCTGCTCATGTGCTGGGAGGTTAATTGGCTTAACAGGAGGGGAGGAGCAGAGCCCAGAGTGGCCTATTTCCCAGCCCCCATTTATCACTTAGTGTGTCTGCCCTCATGGCAGAGAGCCACCCAATGCCCTGGCTTTGAGAACCATTGTGTCTGATGGCAGGGCTGTTCTGGGCCCAGGTGGGTGCTGCAGGAGATGGTGATTGCTGGGCACAGGTGGTATGCCTGCTGCAGGGCACAGGCCAGTTCATATCTGTGTAGCTACCTGAATGCTGGGGGTTAGACCAGCGGAGAACATGGCCCATGGGGCTGAGCAGGCTCTTGACTCAGGCTGAAGCCTGTGGTGCTTGCCTATGGCTTTCTGCATTCTTTGCCTTTCCAGGCAGAATTTTTGTGATTCCCGGAATGATGGGGCTGCCGTGGGCTCTGACGGGACAGTGCTGGCACTCTACCTGTTCTTCCATTCAGGATTCATGTGATCACAACAAAGGGATGGGGGAGCTGGGAGCCTCATGGGTGAGGGTGGAGTTCAGTCTCTCTGTCATTTCTTTTGCCTGTGATTGGCTGACAGCCCTTCCCATTGAGGCAGAGCCGTCTGCTAGACTGTGCCTTTCACAGCTCCGTGTGGTGCTCATCTTGTGGTGATGTCAGTGGTCTCAGAGCTCTAGTGACTGAGGCATTTTGCCCCCACTCCTTTCCCAATGAGTCAGCCCTCCACAGCTCTTCAGTACATTTGCTAGGACAGCACTAAACAATATTGTGAATAATTTAACTCAACTGCAGTAGCTAAAACAAGGGAACAAGGCTCATCCCAGGTCACATTAACCTGGCTTTATTTTTGAGCTAAAAGCCTGGATCCAATTAGCACAGCCCTTGGGGAGGTTCTGATTCAGATCTGAACTTAGCAGCTCTGGCCCAGCCCTCTTTAATTTATTGTTGGGTCTGTGACACACTTGTGAAGTTCAAGGGGTCTGCTGGGCGTTAGTGCAAACGAGGGAGGTTCTGTTGTGTAGACAAGGAACGGGTCAGCGACTCCAGCCTGCAACTCAGCACCTGAGAAATGGTCCCAGATTGGTGGGGGTGTCTCAGGTGACAAGTCCTAGGTGAGTGGGCCTAGATGGACAGTGCTCACTGACTGAATGTGACCAGGCTGGCCTAGGGAAGTGAGGCTCTGCTCTTGATTACGCAGATTTAATTTCCCCTGGAGGCAGGCCTGGCTGGTCACTGGGGTAGTTCCCTGCCAACAGTTCTGCTGGCACTTCCATCCTCCAGGGACTTTGCTCATCCTCAACCCTCCCAACTTCAGTTTGTCCAAACTTTGGTGACTTTGCCCCTCCTCTCATCCCCACCAAAACACCCCCCGCCCCCGGCCCAATCTCCCTGGTGGGGGAAGGGTGAGAGAGCGACTGAGCCACAGACATTGGTCCTGTCACTTACTGCAAGCTAGAAGGTGCTCAGATCCTGTGGTGATTGCGAGGGGAATAGACTAGACCTTCCCTGGCTTCTTAGCCATTCCTGGCTCTCTCCAAAAGCCTCCAGGTCCTGCACCCTGTGCTCTGTAAACATCAGGCTTCTTTCTGCCCCCCATCCCCCACACCTTCAGATTGCTTCTACCTTCCAGAATAGCCTCCCTGCTTCTTTGATGTGACCCACTTCTTTTGTGACCTCCTGTACAAGACTTAGCTCTGCTTCCTGGTAGCTTGACTCCTACTCTTCCTCCAGCTGCAGAACCATCAAATCTCCTTTCCCGAGTCTCCGTCAATCCCTGCAGCTAATCATTCTCTCTGACCAGTGCGTACTCGCCCCCTACATCGCTCCCCTCTCGCTGCCATGCTACATCTACAGATGCTGCTTGTAACCTACATAATTTCTTTTTCTTTGCCTCTATGGCCTGTAACAGGTCGTGAACATCATGCTGCGCTGCTTTTGTCTGGGTGGTGCTTTAGAAAATGAAATGGCATTGTGCTAAGTGACAATGCCAGCTGCCATGTTCAGGTGCCTCTGGCTGGAATGAATGGATCACTGATGGCTTGAAAACTGCGTCCCAGCTCCACCTACTTATTGCTGCCTTTCATATTATTTACCAAATGCTCATGCACTCCAGGGCCCTGCAATTTCCCTGCTTCAGGAGGCCCATTGTTTGTGAGTCTCTTCTTAACAATCACTCCCAAATTAGCTTCAGGAAAAAAAAGATAAAATGGTACTTTAGCGCTTTTTAAACTTAAAGTAGAAAAATCTCAATTAAAAGCTCCTTGTTATTTGGAGCCCTCATGAGCCAGTTAATCCAGCTTTTAAGTCCCCACATGACTTGCTGGGATGTTTTGCTTTTGTTGCTGCACTGACCAAATGTTTGTGAAGTCTCTTGTCTACCAGCCAGGGCTTGGAAGATTTCATTCATTGATTTCTTATGTAGCCTGGCCAGTTAGATGATACTCCCCTCCTACTGGGTAAGTTTCATATTGACATGCCTCTGGGTTGTGCTGTTTTTCCCCTGCAAAGCCTCAGTTTGCCCAATTTTGTGCATATTGTAGTGCTTGGCAAAAGGAGTTGTACAAAGAGTTGGCATTGCATTAGCAGGGATGTTACAACCCAGGGTGCCTTGTGTAGTCGCTCTATTCACGGGGAGCTGAATACCTGATGGGAAATATTGGTCAGTTAGTCTGATCCCACAGGCAGCACCTGCCTGCATGGGAAACGGACAAGCCTGAGATTTCCATAGGCCGACTCCTACTTGCTTCTCAGTGCCATTGTGACTTGTGAGCTTGGACTCCCCTGTCTCTGGGAACCCAGCTCAAGACACCTGATTTTCAGACCCTGCTGAGCACTTGCCCTCTGAAAATCTGGCCACTTTAGTGGGCTCCAGTTGGGCACCTGAACTAAGCAGTCACTTGTTTTTTCAAAAATCAAAGCCACATTTTCATTCCCAAAGGAGACACTACCTCTTCCTTAGACCACAGCTTTGCTGCCTGCGTGTGATCAGACTCAGGTCTGCTAATGTGTATGACAAAAATCAGACTGTGCTCCTGACCCCTACAGAGACAGCCCAGCTACAGGGAGGGAGCTGAGTTTGATGCATTCTTGGGCATCAGTCCAATCAAGGACACCTGTGCAGTCCGGCGGGCATCAGGGGGGCAGCACAGCTGTCACTGAGGTCAGGATATGGGCTGCCTAGTTTTGTTACCGGTGATAATTCGTGAGATGGAAAGAAGCCAGCTTGGGTCTTGTGTTGCAGAGTGAGTTTGCAGGCCCATAGTTCAGATGCCGTGAGAGCCTGGCAGGAGTGCAGTATGAGAACCTAGGCAGACACACAGCGAGAAAACAGCTTCCAAATGCTCTGAAGAACTAGCTTGTAACCTGAGCCCATGGAGTCAGTGCAACCTAATGAACACAGGGTCCCATAGAACCTTATCTGTCCCTTTTCAGAGCAGTGCCGCATTGTAAATCAGGAGCCGGGAAGGCAGCTTTCGATCCCTGCTGTGATCCATGCTCATGACAGTGGGGCTCCAGAACTGACCTCATGGCCTGCCTGGACAGAACATCCTTCCCCATTCACCCCCCTTGGTAGCCAGCACCATGCCCAGGTGTTCATGCCCCCAGCGAGGGCAGATGGTCTGAGGTAGTGGATGGAGACTGGGATCTGGGTGCGACTTCTGACTGTGCTGCTGGCTGCCCTTGTGCCCTTGGGGCATGTCTGCACTGGGCTAGGACGTGGGCTTTCAATGAACGTGGTTTTAAATGCCACTGAGCATCTAGAGTTGCCAGAGACAGTCGTGTTCAATGCCTGGAGTTAACTGGCTCACAGGATTTTAAACACTGCTGGGTGCTATGGGGTGGTTAAAAACCAGGGCTCATCTGCCCAGTGTAGACAAACCTTTAACCTCTCTGGGTCTCTGTTCCACACCTGTTAAAGGGGGACAGTGACCCTTCCTTTCTCCCAGCCTGTGTCGGTCTTTTGCTTGTATAGACGGTGAGCTCCATGGGGTGGAGGCTGTCTCCTCCAGACCCAACCCAATGAGGCCTGGCCAGCTACTCAAATGCCAGCAAATGCCTGTAGATATCTAGGGTGAGCAGAGTGGGCAGAGAAGACCCCCCCCTCAGCCTGTATTCAGGCAGGTCTACGTCGAGCCCTGGTAGGCAAAGTGCCCCCATGTAGTGCAGGACAGGGTAAGGCCAGGTGTCTGTGTCACCACTCCACGCCGTGTGGTGCTCCGTCAGTGCCTGGGCCATGTACCAGGTTGAGGAGCCTCTTGCAGCCTGGGCTGTCGGAGCTGGTTTTCTAGCTCTGGCAATGGAAGGGTGTGGCTTTAGATCCCCAGGTTTGAACGCCTCTATTGACAATTCCCCAGGGTGCATGTGGTGTTACAAGTGAGTGGGTGTGGGTGGGGCATGGTGGGTGAGGGGATTTGGTGCCATTCTGGTCCTCCAGAGCGCTGGCAACTTGGGGCTGCCTTGA
The DNA here is from genome assembly GCF_025201925.1 of Gopherus flavomarginatus. Classification (NCBI taxonomy): domain Eukaryota; kingdom Metazoa; phylum Chordata; order Testudines; family Testudinidae; genus Gopherus; species Gopherus flavomarginatus. The sequence goes on from NC_066624.1 coordinate 54,962,770, forward strand.
GTCACAGTGTTGGGGGAGGGGCCTGGGCTGTCATCAGGTTCCTCAGCATGTGACACGAGTCTTCTACCTGTTCTCATCTCTGAACCTGAACAAAGCTAGATCTTAGCAAGCCACAGGCTGCCCACCCACTGCTGGGTCTGGATCACACCCTGTCCCTGCATGCTGAGGAGCTGAGCCACTAGGGCACAGGGACCCAAGAACCTTTGGCTGGAGTGCCTCCATCTCATGCTAGTGGGCAACTGTCAGGAAATGCTGTGGGGCCTGATCCTGCTGCCATCAAAGTCTGAGGCACAGCTCTCATGGAGCTCAGCAGCAGCAGGATGGGCCCGGCATGTGGGCACACAGCTCGCAGCGGCGCAGATTGGTTTGCAGTAATGAGGTCTAAGAGGTGGGTCTGGTGGTCCCAAGGTTTGTTATAACCTCAGGACATTGCAATTAGCAGGTAGCCACATCCTAAGGTAATGGGGCTTATTGTATTGCTGGAAGGTTTGCTGGGCTGCAGTTTATTACGCAGTGGGAAGGTGAAGACTGAAGGAACAAGGCTGGTAATAAATAAGGTTTATTAGGCAGTAGGAGCTTGACTGATTTGTGTGGGAGTGGTAATCTTGCTTCTTGGAGCTTAGGGTTTTTCTGCAGGTGGAAATTGACCTGCATACTTATAGAGGAAGAACTATTTAGCTATAGATATGTCAGCATAGCTTCTCAGGTAGGCACCCTGTTCTGGACTAGCAGTGACTTTGGAAGCAGAGTAACCATTCCAGAATAAAGTCACTTTTATTCCAGTATAGCGTGTCCTGATGGTGAGTTATCCCGGCATAGCCAGAGCAGGATAGATATGGTCAATTTTCCCCATTCTGACAAGCCCTTCGTTTTTTCTGTATTCCTGCAATGCCTAGAGGTCCCAGCTGATATCCAGGCCGCGTTGGGCTGGGTGCTATGCAAACCCATAGTGAGGAAGTCCCAAGAGACAAAGGGAAGGATGATGCTCATGCCTGGCCTGTAGCCTAATACGGTCAAACCTCTCGACCCGCCTCTGGGATGCAGTACATGACAAAGCCCCGGAATAAAGGACACACAATAACCTTTTATGTAGCAAACGTAATATAAGGGTCTTTCTGGGACTCAGGAGCTGCTGTTCTGGCCAGGAATCATTTTGACAGTCAAAGTGAGAGGACCACAGCTATCTGTGGAATGTAGGTAATTCTGGGAGGATTGGGAGTGACGCTTGGCCATCACAGTGACAGATGTTCCAGTGGGTTGAATGCAGCCCTGACTCCAGGGGACAGAAAGCTTCTTTCGGGGGGTAACTCTGGAGGAGACCAAAACTAAAGTGTTTCTTGGCCTCCTGGCAGAAAAGAGAGCCTACTAACAACTGTCAGCTCTTTGGGGCAGGAACTGGTTCTGTTCCGTATGTACAGCACCCAGCACAATGGGGCCTAGACTGTGCCTGGGGCTCCCAAGGGCTACAGCAATACAGAGCATCAATTAGTAATTGTTAGTAATTAGTAATAACGTGAACAGCTGCCGCAATTGAGTTATCAGTCCCACCCAGGCAATTGGGCCACTTCCAGTCCCTGGGCAAACACTGGATGTATTTTTACCTGCAAAACGATCACATTTCTATTGCCTAGACGTAAATCCTGACTTTGGTGGCAAATCTTAAAAGCTCCATGCATTATTAATAGCTTATTGAGTTAACTCGAGTCTCCTCCATGCTCTCACCTCTGAACCTGAACAAAGCTAGATCTTAGTGAGCCATGGGCTGCCCACCTGCTGTCAAATCCAGATCCCAGCCCTCCCTGACGGGGAGCCGAGCCCTATCCTAGAATCCTGAATATGGAGTCTTGGCAGAAAACAAAAGGCGGTATTAGGGGTCCTTGGTGGAAGAGGGGATAGTTATGGGTCATGGGAGGGACTAAACAGCGACCTATACGGAACAACCCTGCCAGGACGGTGAGAGGAGGTCTGTGCCCCTCTTACTCCTCTGATTTTATGGGGAAAAGTGGGTGGTTTTGGAATTTCAGGTGGAAAAAAAATTGTTTTTGAGATCTATTTCCTTAATGGAATATATGGTATCACCAAGGAGCTAGACCTCACACATGGGAGGTCATCCCAGTAAGTGGTACGTAAAGCCTTGAATGTCACTTCACCAGTAGGACTGTATATTGCAACTAAGCTAAAGGCAGCTGCATACGGATTGGCCAAAGTGCTTCTGATGTCACCATCTCACCACTGAACAATAACTGCACAATGAAAGTCTACTGTGAAAAATAACTAAAATCAGTCAAACAAAGAACATTCCCACATCCGCGAGCCTCCAGCCTGGAGGGTAATTGTATAAGAAAGTTGAGAGGCTCTGCAAATGAAGGGCTTGCAGTGAAAGCGCCATTTCAAGAACAAGTGTAATAAGAGTGGCCGATGAATAAGTGCATAATGGCAAGAATGCCTGAGCATCTGGAAGCACAGTGTGGGCAGGGCAGGGGTCCCACTGCGCAAACCTCAAATGAAGGATTATCTCATTCCAATAAGAAATTGCCTCAGAAGTCTCTGCATTCAGCAGCAATATGGCAATCAGCCATGCTAAAGGGGAGCTGGCTTCAATGGGAGTGTTGCTGGAAACCTTTAAAGGGAGACCCTGGTCCCCAGCAGATACAGTGTCCCTGTGTTATAGAAAATAGTGCAGCTCCTCAGCTGGCCAGTCGGCGGTGCACTGTTGAAGTCAATGGACCAGATCCACAGCTGGTGCAAAATCTATATCACTCTCTTCTCAATCAGCCACATCCCATATTCCCTGCTCTGCCACAGACTTCCTGTATGACCCTGGGCAAGTCACATAGCCTCCCTGGGCCTCAGTTTCCCAGCTGTGATAGGGCATGCCAGGCCCACATGGGCCAAAAGGGTTAATGAGAGCCCCGCCCCACTGCACCTGCAGTTGTTGTTAAGTGGGAAGAAGAGTGGGGCTCAGATGGTGGCTGGTCAGGACGGAGAGCAGATCTCTGGCTCTCACTCAGCAGGAGAAGCCTGGCTATTGCCAGGAGTGGAGCTGGACTGCTGGCAGGCAGAGCCTCCCTGAAAGAAGGCAGAGAGCCCAAGGAAGGTGGGTAGGAAAGCTGGAGAAGGATGGCCAGCTGCATGGAGCAGGAGGCTGCTACTGGCTCAAGGTCTGCCCTGCCAGGGGAGCAGAGCGCTCTCCTTCTGCAGCAGGACCAGCAAGGGGCAGGAAGTGCTGCAAAGCTCTGCAGTGAGCTTGGAGAACAGGCAGAGAGAGGAGCTGATGCCCTGAGCCTGGAAAAAGGAGGGTGGAAAAGGCCCAAGACAGAACAAGGTAGGATATGGTCCAGGGAGGCATCCAGGAATCTCTATAGGCAGGCCCTGGACAGGAACCAGTGTGGGAGAGAGCGAGCCTGGTTTCCCCTGCCAGCCCACTGGGGAAGGTGGAGTGTAAGCCCAGGTGGTAAGGGGTAAGGATGAGTGAGCCTGGAGTTGGATGAAGGCCCAGTGGGATGGGGATGGATTGTTATTCATTGGACTGTTGGGTCACTCTGGGAGCGATGGCACTACATGTGACCTAGCTGGCACCCGAGGGTGCAAGAAGAAGCAGATCGCAGCAGGGGCAAGCTGAACCTGCTATGCTGTGCACTGACAGCAGGGGCTGCGGTGGTCGGGGTGGCACACTGACGAGGAGTGGCAGCACTGCCCTAACTCCCAGGGCCGTTACGAGGAGAAACACACTGAAGACTGCGATGTGCTCTGAGATCTGCTGAGGACAAGTGCAGGGTAAGAGCTGGGGCTTGTTGGCGTTAGTGGAACGAGGCTGATCTACGTGGGCTGGGAGATTCTGCATGCCCCTTTCCCCTCCTCTCCCTGGGAGGGCTCATTCGGGTATGTTTGTACCAATCCAGTCTCCAAGTATTCAGCGACTGCCTCTCCAACTGGCAGCTGTCCACAGCCCCTAGCACCAGGGCAGCTAACTGCAGCCTGCACCTAAGGAAGAGAATGCTTTGCCACAGCGGGGCAGGGAGAGCGCCGCAGGGCGATGCTGGGCTTGTTCTCATCAGCAGTGACAGCCACAGGGTGATCTGAGCAGGGTTTGCTCAGTTCTGTTCGTTTCCTTGGCTCGGGAGGCTGCTCCGCAGTCCTAGTGCTTGCTGTGGTCAGCTCGCTGCCAGCCATTCCAGCAATGCCCCAGAGAGGTAGGGGAGGAGAGAGGGCTGAATCCTGCAGGCCTTGCCCAGCTTCTGCTTCACCTGAGTAAAAAGTCAGTCCTGCCCCAGGACCTGGCCCGGAAGAATCCTCCCCAGTTTTAAATAAGAAAACTCTGACCTGTGCCTGTGGAGCTATTGGCCCCAGTCGCAGAGGCCAATTGGTATCCAAGCTGGGAACAGCATAGCAGGCTCTGGCTGCCAGCCTGCTCCGTGCGCAGGCACCTTGCCAGATCCAGTGCTCGTGGGCTGCTGTGGGGCACTTCTGTGGCCCCGTTGCAAGTTCATCCCCCACACCCTGGGGGTGGGGCAGAGCAATTATCTTAACTGACAGCTGGGGCAGCTGACACTCCAAGAGACTAAAGGACTTTCCTAAGGTCATGCAGGCAGTCTGGGGTGGTGCCCTAACTGCTGGGGAATGTTTCCTCTCTTGCCCTTCTGAATCAGCCTAGCCCATGCTGCACTGTCACGCATTCACTAGGAGAACCTGGCCCATCCCCACCTCTGAGTTCTTTGACCTGTGAAATGCAGGGGGGTCCTGGACATGCTGTTGCCTACACCCCTCACTAGCTGGTGTGTGGGGAATTTATCTTCTCCTTTCTTTAGCTCTGGACTGGTTTGCAAACAGTATCAGGTCTTCCCCAGCTCTTATCAGCTGCCTCCATTCCTGCCTAGCTAACCCCACAGCCATTTCCGGCAGGGCTTTCACCACAGCTGGTACTTCCTCCACAGGGGGTTGCTGCCCAGCCTTCACCCCCCATTTCTGCAGTTCTGCCTGCTTCCCTGGTGGGCTGCAGGGGTGGGCTACGGGGTTGCTGCTCCCCTCTTTTCCACGGCTGCCTGCCTCTGAGACCACTGTAGCTTACCCAGAGTGTTTGTTAGTATTTGCCATAGGGGAAAGGCTGTCTTCTTGCTGTCTGTGTGTACAGAGCCTAGTGTGATGGGGCCCTGATTCAGGGTCCCAGGCAGGGACCAAAGCCCCCGCATGCTGGGTGACTATACAAAACACAGCAAGAAGACAGAGTCCATGCAAGGAGCTCACAGTCTGCATAGAGAAGAACTGGTGTGGAAACAGGCAGAGCGGATGATTCTGAACAGGTAACAAGCAGTGGCCTTGGCACACCAGTAGCTTAGTGTCAGAGCTGAATCCAATGGTGGGTGGAGGGCGCTAGTGCACTGAGTTCTGGAGTTTTGACCATCGTACTGACTAGACCCCTGTTCACAGAGGTTAACCTGCAGGGTTACACTAGTGCTTCCACTGATGCAATAATGAGAAATGGAGAGGGGAGAACATCTCGCAGAGCCAGGCTGGGAGGGTGGAGCCTTGTTGCTTCAGTTCCTCAGCCCCACAGCACAGCTGAGGTGCTGCTACCCACAAGCAGAGACTTCCTGCTGCACAGTGCCTGGTAGCCTCAACAATGCAGGGAGCCTGCTCTCCGCGCACCAACCCAGGAGGTGAGGGAAGGGGCTGAGGTTTTGGTGACCTGAAAACGGAAGAGTCATTGCCTGAAAGGAAAGGAATAAACACTCTTATTCTGGTTTCTCCACCTGACAGCAGAGCCCTGCCTGCCACGTCTCACAGGCTGCAGGGAGACAGCAGGGAGCATTCACCTTGCTAGGATCACTTTTATCCCAGACATCTGGGGGAGCAGGCTCCTGTGCGCTGGGGACTTGTCTACACTAGAGCAATCAGTGAACTTGAGGTGGTTCACATGTTTTTAAAGGCTAGTGTGGACAGTCCCCACACAATATTCCAAGGTACAAGTGTTTGTGATTTTGCCCTAAGCTGATCCTAAGGGGATGTCTACGCTCCAGTGGCTCAGCTTCAACACTGTATATGTTTTCCAGGGATGTAGTTAATGCACCTCCAGGAGGTGGTAGCGGGTTGATGGAGTTAATACCTCGAGTTAACTGGCTATCACTCTTGCTCTGATTGAGCTAAAAATAGAGCTAGCCACTCTGAATAGGATCCCGTCAAGACCATAGGCATAGACTCCGGGCTGCTTGTGCCAGCACAGCTACACTGCTATCTGTAGTGCACTAGCTGAATCAGTGCCAGCGTAGGCATATCTCCTTCTGCTGGAACTTCTACCTCCAGCTTGAAGCATGGATGTGCCCTCCAAGTGAAAGTCCCTGGGAGGTCTGTGCTAATCAGCATTTGATGAAAGCAGAAGTATTGCAGACACTGCTCCCACATCGGCTCTCAGTCCTGGCCATTGGTTATAACTCCCTTTATTGTTTGCACAGCCGATTTGTTGGACAATTGCAGATGGTCGTGGGTCAAACAGGAAACATGTCTCCCACAGGAGTAAAGCTTCCAAGGCGCCCAGGCAGGGATTAGAAGCAAGGTATGATCAAGAGTCCACAGCAGACAGTGGATGCTCCCAGCAAACCACAGGCCAAAATTTGTTTGCTGAAATAAGGTGCTAAAAAATTGCAGTAACATCCTGCTTCAGTGAAGGCAGCATTGTCTAGTGGTTAGAGTATTGGACTGGGAGTCAGGAGGCCTGGATTATGTTCTCTGCACTGGGTCTTTGGGGAAATCCCAGCCCTTCATCTGTCTTATTGATTTAAATCGACAGCTCTTCTAGGCAGGGGTGTTCTCTTACTGTGTCTGTACAATGGTGCCCTGCTCTTGGCTGCAGCCTCGAGATGCTACTGCAGTGGAAATAACAGCAAATGAGTAAAAATCCTGACCTGTGTGTAATACTTTGCCAAAGGAGACAGGGCTGTGCTCATTGGGTGTGTTATTTGCACATAACAATGGAACCACTTCTGCTCCCTGCTTAAATGATTATGGTCTGATCCTAGGGTGAAACATGACTTGATTGAGGAGAAATGAGCTGCTGTGCATCTTCAGAGGTGCTTTGGGGATTGGAGCATGAGAGTCATGTGCTTCGGCCACAACACTCCTGAGCTGCCCGCAGAGCACAGCGTGGATTTTCGTTAGGAGTGGTAACAGGAAAGAGTTGAATTTTAAGCAGAGATTTGGGGTGTGGGATAAGACTGGGATGGGGGAGGAGTTCCATGCAGCGCAGGTTGTATGGAAGAAGACACTGAGGCCTGATGTACATTACAAAGCCAGCACAGGGTATCTACAGTGTTTGGGGCTGTGAAAAATAGCACACCCTGTGTGATGTAGTTAAGCCGACTGAAGCCATGGTGGAGACATTGCCAGTAGGGAGGGAGAGCTCAGTGGGTTGAGCATTGACCTTCTAAACCCAGGGTTGTGAGTTCAGTCTTTGAGGGGGCCACCCAAGGATCTCAGGCAAAATCAGTACTTAGTCCTGCTAGTGAAGGCGGGGGGGGGGGGGGGTCTTGATGACCTTTTGGGGTCCCTTCCAGTTCTATGAGATAGCTATATCTCCATATTTTAGGTCAGCACAAGAATTCTTCTGTCAACCTCGCTATTGCCTTAGCGACACTGCTGGGAGAACCCCTGCACTGGCTGCAGTCATTGTTTACACAATGAGAGTGCAGCTGCACACATTTCTAGTGCAGACATCCCTAAATGAGAGACATGTCATGTGAGATACGCGTAAACTCCTATAGCACTTTTATCACCACAGGTGGGATGGGAGGGATTGCAGCATAACAGCAGCATGGCGCAGTAGTGTACTCTGAATGCTTTTCAGATGGGCATAAAATCCAGCCTGGAGTTGGTGGTGTCTGAGACTGCCCCAGGCAGTGAGGGTCTGCACTAGCCAGTGCCTGGCGAGCTGTGGAGAGGGTAGACAGGCACCAGATTTCCATGCCCACTATGACTCAGTAGTGGGAGTCATTGCAAACTGGTGGCTGAGCTAGCAGCTTGGCAATGGGGCATGCTGTCCTGTTCCCTCCCAGCTCCTCGTCAGCTCACCCAGAAGAAGACCAGTCAGACCAACTCAGACTTGGATGTCAGGGCCGTTCTGTTCCCTTCATCACCTCCCAACTGGAAATAAAACCCAGCTGGGCCCTTGGGGTCAGTTGGTATCAAGGCTGAATCCCAACTCTGTGTCTTTGAGTGCAGAAGTGGGGCCCGCAAGGATTTTAAACATTAATACTGGCCACGCCAGGCTTGTATTAAACTCCCAAGGTTACAGCTTCTCTCTGACCTTGGCTTGGTAAACACTGCCACCACCGAAATGCAAAAAAACCCTCCCTTTGAACCCAGGAAGGAGCACTTGGGAATTCCTCATGTGGGGTACCCTCAAGCCCTTTCACGACCCCCCTCCGGGCAAGAGCTGAGAAAGAAAACAAAGAAAATTAGCTGTGGCTACCAGCTGGTGAAACAATATGCACAGACCTCTCAGGGCACCAAAAATCTGATCCTGTTCTTTAAAAAGGTAAATTTTATTAAAAGCAGAAAGAAAGAAAATACCTCTGGAACTTAGGCTTTTTGCTAGATTTTAGAAGAGCAATTCCAAAAATCAAGCACCCAAAATAGCTTTCTTGGGGCATCAGTTTAAAGGTTACAGGCAAACAATAGCATCTGAGGTTAGCAAAGGGGAGTCCACAAGGCAATAAGAAAAGTTTCTTTCCCAATTTTAAAAAGTTCTACCTTCCCATTGGCTCTTTTGGTCAGATGCCCACTTTTTTTTTTCCTCCTTTACCTGGGAAACTTTTTAACCCTTTACAGGTAACCAAGTAAAGAACAGCTACCAAGAGGGATTTTACAGCTAACTGGCTGGCCGGGTGTCCATCAAAGGGAGCTATCTCTCCTCTTTATTTATCACACGCCCTCCAAATCATAGACAGTGCTGGCCAGCCTGGTTTAGATCAGGTCCACACTGGCTGGGGTTTTTTCCTGGAGGTTTAAGAAACAGAGTTAATAAGATAACATGCACCTCTAATTTTATTAATAATTACATGAAGAACTAAAACGTACTTTTTACATTTCAAGGACTACAGTGATGTAAAGTATCAGAGGGGTAGCTGTGTTAGTCTGGATCTGTAAAAGCAGCAGAGTGTCCTGTGGCACCTTATAGACTAACAGATGTTTTGGAGCATGAGCTTTCGTGGGTGAATACCCACTTCATCGGATGAATTCACCCACCAAAGCTCATGCTCCAAAACATCTGTTAGTCTATAAGGTGCCACAGGACTCTTTGCTGCTTTTACAATGATGTAGAATACACGGACATTTTTACCTGGCTGATTCTGGCAAATCTTCCTGGAAGAGTGCATCCTGCCACTTTGTTAGAGGCTCCTGAAATGTGTTGTATTTTAAAATCAAAGTCTTGTAAAGCTAAACTCCATGAAGAAGTTTTTTGTTAGTCTCTCTGACTGTGTGAAGCCACTTCAGTGCAGCACGGTCAGTCTGCAGGTGGAACCGCCGTCCCCAAATGTATGGGTGTAGGTTCTCCAGAGCATACTGTGACAAAGTTCCTCCTCTACCTTGATAGGTCCTGCGCTTATTGGCAGATTTGCTCCCCTCAGTGATCTTCCCCACTGTCTGGATCAACTCCTCCTGTGTCTGATCAGGAGTTGGGAGGTTTGGGGGGAACCTGGGCCTGCCCTCTACTCCGGGTTCCAGCCCAGGGCCCTGTGGATTGCAGCTGTCTATAGTGCCTCTTGTAACAGCTGCATGACAGCTACAACTCCCTGGGCTACTTCCCCATGACCTCCTCCAAACACCTTCTTTATCCTCCCCACAGGACCTTCCTCCTGGTGTCTGATAACGCTTGTACTCCTTAGTCCTCCAGCAGCACACCCTCTCACTCTCAGCTCCTTGTGCCTCTTGCTCCCAGCTCCTCACATGCACTTCCTCTCCTCCAGCTCCTCCTCACCTGACTGGAGCGAGCTCCTTTTTAAACCCAAGTGCCCTGATTAGCCTGTCTTGATTGGCTGCAGGTGATCAGCTTGTCTGCCTTAATTGGTTCTAGCAAGTTCCTGATTACTCTAGTGCAGTCCCTGCTCTGGTCACTCAGGGAACAGAAAACTACTCATCCAGTGACCAGTATATTTACCCTCTACCAGACTCCTGTACCCCACTGGCCTGGGTCTGTCACATATCCCTCCTCCCTGCTCAACACCAAGGGGTTGGGCAGCTTGGGAAGCCAGACAGTGCACACGTGACAAGCCATCAGTGTTGCTGTGACGGCTCCCTGCTCTGTGTTGCACACGGAACTGGAATGGTTAGAGGGATAAAAACCACCTGGTCACCCTTGGGTTCTTCTCCTTGTTCTGCTGCATCCATTGAAGAGGGGCATGGTCGGTCACGAGGACAAATTTGCACCTGAGCAAGTAGTAGCGCAATGCTTCCATGGCCCATTTTACGGCGAGGCACTCTCTCTCCACCACTGCATATTTTTGTTCCCTCGGAAGGAGTTTCCTACTGAGGTAGAGAATTGGGTGTTCCTCCTCCTCGACCATCTGTGATGGAACGGTCCCCAAGCCTACTTCCGATGCATCTGTCTGCAGGATAAATTCCCTGGTGAAATCAGGGGCTATCAGTACAGGGTTATTGCAGAGAGCGGTCCATAGGTCTGTGAATGCTTCCTCTGCTGCATCAGACCATCTCATCAGATCGGGTCCACGGCCTTTCACTAGGTCTGTCAGGGGGCTTGCCCTTGTGGCAAAGTGGGGGATAAATCGTCAGTAATACCCCACTACACCTAGGAATGCCCGGACTTGTTTCTTGCGACGTGGTCAGAGCCAATTTTGAATGACCTCCAACTTGTTCACTTGGGGTTTTACCAGATCTTTTCCCACAATGTAGCCAAGATATTTGGCCTCTGTAAACCCTACAGCGCACTTGGCAGGGTTTGCTGTAAGGCCAGCTCACCTGAAGGTATCAAGGACTGCCTCCACCTTTTCTAGGTGGGTTTCCCAGTCTAGAGTATGAATGACCATATTGTCCAAGTAGGCAGCAGCGTAACTCTTATGTGGGCGTAATAGCTTGTCCATGAGGCACTGGAAAGTAGCTGGGGCCCCATGTAGTCCAAAAGGGAGGACAGTATATTGAAAAAGACCCTCTGGTGTAGAGAACGCAGTCTTTTCCTTTGCGTCTTCCGCAAGAGGAATCTGCCAGTACCCCTTTGTCAAGTCTAGAGTAGTCAAATACCGGGCATTACCCAGACAGTCCACTGGCTCATCTATGCGAGATATGGGGTATGCGTCAAACTGGGATACTTCGTTTAGTCGCCATAAGTCGTTGCAAAACCTTGTGGTGCCATCAGGTTTAGGCACCAGCACAATTGGGCTGGACCACTGACTGTGGGATTCTTCGATGATCCCCAACTCCAGCATTTTTTTTACTTCTGCTTTTATTTCCTCCCTTTTGGCTGCTGGCACCCGATAGGGCCTCATTGTTATTCTGGCCCCAGGGTTCATGACGATGTGACGATATGTCTCGGTTGTTCGACCCGGTTTTGTCGAGAACACATCTTGGTTCTGGAAGATCGTCTCAGACACCTCTTTCTTCTGGTCTGGTGTTAAATCGGGAGACACTCTCACCTGTTGGGAAGGCTTGTTTTCCTGGGTTAGGTCTTTTTGGACAGTTATGCACGCCTCTTGTGCATGCCAGGGTTTCAGAAGGTTGATGTGATAAATCTGTTCTTGTTTTTGGTGTCCTGGCTGCTGCACATTGTAGGTTACTTCCCCATGAGTTCAACCACCTCATAGAGTCCCTACCATTGAGCCAGAAGCTTGCTTTCTGCCGTGGGTACCAACACCATCACTCGATCCCCTGGTTGTAACTGTCGGACTTTTGCTTGGCGATTGTAATGGGTTCTCTGGGCCTCCTGTGCCATTTCCAAATGTTCCCGTACAATAGGGGTGACCCAGGCTATCCGGTCTCACATCTGTATTATATGTTCTGTTATATTTCTCCCCTCATTGGTTTCCTCTTCCCAGATCTCTTTGGCAATATCTAGCATGCCACGAGGGTGACGCCTGTATAATAACTCAAAGGGGGAAAACCCAGTTGAGGCCTGAGGTACCTCCTGGATAGCGAACATAAGATAGGGTAGTAGGGTTTCCCAGTCCTTCTCGTCTCAACTTACCACCTTCCATATCATAGCCTTGAGGGTTCGGTTAAACCTTTCTACCAACCCATCAGTCTGCGGATGGTAGACTGAAGTTCTCAGGGTCTGTATATGGAGCAGCGTACAGAGGTGCTTCATTAGCTTTGACATAAATGGGGTTCCTTGGTCTGTTAATATCTCCTTTGGTAGCCCCACTCGGGCAAAGATCCCCACCAGCTCTTTGGCTATCATTTTAGAGGCTGTGTTCCGCAGGGGGATGGCTTCTGGGTAGCGAGTAGCATAGTCCAAAACAACAAGTATATATTGGTGGCCCCGAGCCGTCTTCTCCAGGGGTCCCACTAGGTCCATGGCTATTCGCTCAAAGAGGACTTCTATGATGGGAAGGGGTACTAAAGGTGCCCTCAGGTGGGGACGGGGACTGTGCAGCTGACACTCCGAGCAGGACGCACAGTACCTCTGCACTTCTTCATGTACTCCGGATCAGAAGAACCATCGTAGGACTCGTGCCAGGGTCTCCTCTACCCCTAAATGCCCCCCAAAAGATGACTATGAGCAAGACTTAATACAGCGTTCTGGTGTTTTTGAGGTACTAGGATCTGCTGTACCTTCTGCCCCTGTACTGGGGCAACACGGTATAAGAGATTCTTCTTCATTATGAAGTAGGGTCCTGGTTCCTGGGTTTTCCCTTCCACGGGGACCTCGTCTATTTCAGTCACCTCCTTCCTAATGTTGTTGTACCTTGGGTCTTCAGCCTGGTCCCGTCCAAAATTTCCTCTCCTGGGGCTAATCTGCCCAAGATCTAGGGGCCCAGTCTCTGTTGCCTCTACTGGTTCAGAAGTGTTAAAGTGGGGGTCCGACTGGGGTGCTTCTCCCTCCTAGGTGGCCTCCTTTTCAACTGCTCGGGTCCGCCTACCTGCAAGAGTGACCCTCTGGCTTTGAGTCAGTATTCGGGTTCCCAAGGCCTTAGCTGCCCTCCTTTCCCTTTTTGACTTTCTACCCTGTCTGGGAATGGAAAATAAATCTGGGGATATTTCAGAGAAGACTGGGAGTCGACAGTCTACTGTGGATGCCTCACTAACTTCAGGGTTCCCCTTGTCCTCCAATCCTCCTACTGGGAGTAAGTTTCCAAACCCTGGAAAGTCCCTCCCTATGAGCACCAGGTATGGGAGTATAGGGACTACACCTGCTGCTACCTCAGTAGCGTTCCCCTGAATCTCGAGTTTTACTGGGATGGTGGGGTAATAACCAACTGTCCCATGGACACATGTTATCCCTGTACGCTTAGCCCGCAGCAGCTGACTACACTTGACGATATTCCCCGAGACAAGCGTGATAGCACTCCCTGAATCAACCAGTGCCGTGGTCTCTACCCCATTTAGTTTCACTGGTCTGGTGTACATATGTGGGGTTAGTGAGACCCCCACAAGGTGGATTAGGGAGCATGGGTCTGCCCAGTTTCGCAGGTTACACTGCATCGGCTCCTCAGCATTGGGACACTGGGCAGTTATATGTCCCCACTCCCCGCAGGCATAACATCTGTATGGAGCCCTGGGCATTCCCCAGTCTCTTGGTTTGGGCAATCTAACATCATGATCCTCTTCTCCCTCCGTGCTCCGACTCTTTGTGACCTCTGGTGGGCCTTCAGCCCCTCTCTTCTTCCACCTGGGCCCTCCTGGTGGCCCAGTCACCCGAGCTCTAGGGCTTGGTGCTGCTAGTTTAATCCGGGGTGCCTCTTCCTTAACTGGTTGGGTCAGCTCCCTCGCTGTCCTTTGCCTCTCTACCAGTGCAACAACCTCATCATAGGTGGAGGGTTCGTTCTGGCTTACCCAGGCACGAAGGTCTGGCCGTAGTCCCCTCAAGTATCGGTCGATGACCAGAACCTCTAGTATCTCTTCGGGACTCCGTTAGCAACCACTTTCGTGCGAGATGGATGAGGTCATACAATTGGGACCGCGGCTTTTTGTTTTCCTGGTACCTCCACTCGTGATACCATTGGGCCCGCACTGCGGTTGTTACCCCAGATCTGGCCAGGATATCTGCTTTCAGCTGAGGGTAGTCTGCTGCAGCCTCTTCAGGCAAATCATAGTAAGCCTTCTGGGCCTCCCCACACAGGAATGGGGCAAGGATGCCAGACCACTGATCTCGAGGCCAGGCCTCCCGTAGGGCTGTCCTCTCAAAGGCCAGAAGGTATGCCTCTACATCATCCTCGCACGTCATTTTCTGCAGCCAATGGCTGGCCCGTATGATCTGCGTCCCATCATGACAGCGGTTCAGCTCTGTAAGGGTCTTTTCCTGGTTTACCAGTCACCGCAACATAGCCCAGTCTTGAGAAGCCTGGTCCGTCAGCAGGCGATTAGTCTCTTGCTGCAGCCGCACTGCCTCCTGTTGGGCAGCTGCCTGGACATGGGTAGCCTCCTGCTGGGCCACCGTAGCTTGTATCAATGCCCGTACTAAGTCATCCATTGTGGTGGAAAAATAATAAACCCTCTACTTTTTTTTTTTTAAATCGCCCTCCTTCTGCCACGCTGTGCACACCAAATCCCACCGCTGACGCCAGTTGTGACAAAGTTCCTCCTCTGCCATGATAGGTCCTGCGCTTATTGGCAGATTTGCTCACCTCAGTGATCTTCCCCACTGTCTGGGTCAACTCTTCCTGTGTCTGATCAGTAGTTGGGAGGTTTGGGGGGAACCCTGGCCCACCCTCTACTCCGGGTTCCAGCCCAGGGCCCTGTGGATCGCAGCTGTCTATAGTGCCTCCTGTAACAGCTGCATGACAGCTACAACTCCCTGGGCTAATTCCCCATGACCTCCTCCAAACACCTTCTTTATCCTCCCCACAGGACCTTCCTCCTGGTGTCTGATAATGCTTGTACTCCTTAGTCCTCCAGTAGTACACTCTTACTCTCAGCTCCTTGTTCCTCTTGCTCCCAGCTCCTCACATGCACTTCCTCTCCTCCGGCTCCTCCCCGCCTGACTGGAGTGAGCTCCTTTTTAAACCCAAGTGCCCTGATTAGCCTGTCTTGATTGGCTGCAGGTGATCAGCCTGTCTGCCTTAATTGGTTCTAGCAGGTTCCTGGTTACTCTAGTGCAGTCCCTGCTCTGGTCACTCAGGGAACAGAAAACTACTCATCCAGTGACCAGTATATTTGCCCTCTACCGGACTCCTGTATCCCACTGGTCTGGATCTGTCACAATACACAATAGTGTAACATTGTTTTTCTGAGACAGACCAGTGGCTTTCCCTCTCAGAAAGTTTTTTGCTGAGAAACACAACAGGACGGAATTGTTTATTTGGTCCTTGCTGCATTAAAACTGCTCCCACGCCACACGGACGCATCTGTGGTTACGACAAATGGCTGGTTGAAGTTTGGGGCCCTCAGTACAGGGTCAGACGTAAGGGCTGCCTTAAGCTGGTTAAAGGCTTTTTCATGTTTATCAGTCCACTGAACTGCATTTGGTTATTTTTTCCTGGTTAGGTTTGTCACTGGGGTGGCAATTTGGCTGTACTTTGGTACAAATCATTGGTAATACCTGGCCAAGCCCAAGAAGGATCGGACCTGCTTCCTGGACCTTAGGGACATGCCAATTTTGGATAGCATTTACCTTAGCCTGTAGGGGGTTGATAGGACCTTGACCTACCTGGTGTCCAAGGTAGGCCTAAACAGGGTAACATATTTGACACTTTTTGGCTTTAACGGTTAATCCTGCCTTCCTTATGCACTGGAAGAAGCTTGGAGGTGCTCTGCCCATGAATCTGAGAATATAGCCACATCATTGAGATAGGCGACTGCAAATTCCCCAAATCCAGCCAAAAGGTTGCCTACCAGTCTCTGGAAGGTGGCGGATGCATTTCACAGTTCAAAAGGGAGCACATTAAATTAATACAGCCCTACCTGGTGATGAAGGCTGACCTTTCCTTGCCTGGGTCGTCTAGCGGCACTTGCCAGCACTCCTTAGTTAAGTCTAAAGTGGAGATGAACTGGGCACGTCCCAGTTTCTCCAATAGCTCATCTGTGTGTGGCATTGGATAGTTTTGTGGACAAGTTGCAGCATTTAGCTTATGAGAGTCCACACAAAAGCAGATTTCCCCTTCTGGTTTGGGAACCAGAACCACTGGAGAGGTCCATGCACTCTCAGAGGGGCGGATTACACCCATCTGTAACATGTCCATGATCTCCCTTTCTATTGTAGTTTTGGCTTGAGGAGCCATTCTAATTGGGCGAGCATCACCTGTGTCAATGGAGTGGTACGCCTGTTCTGTCTGTCCTGGGATGGCTGAAAACATTGATGCGAAGCTGGTGCAGAGCTCCTGGATTTGCTGTTGCTGCTTATGCCTAAGGGTCTTGGAAAGTCTCACCTCTTCCACGCCACTGTTGCTTTTTCTGTCATAGTAGACTCCTTCAGACCATTCAGCATCATCTCTCTCCTGGGCTATAAACTGGAGAACCTTGATTTCTCGGGAATAAAAGGGCTTTAGAGAATTGACATGGTATACTTTAAGTTTTAGGGTAGGGTTTGGGAATACTATGAGGTAATTAACAGCTTCCAGGTGCTCTTGGACCATAAATGACCCCTCCCACAACGCTTCCATCTTATTGGCCTGGAGCTCTTTTAGGACCCTAACTTGGTTACCTACTCTGAAGGAACACTCTCTGGCATGTTTAAAAGAAAGAAAATACATCTGGAATTTAGACGTTTGCTAGATTTTAAAAGAGCAATTCCAAAAATCAAGCACCCAAAATAACTTCCTTGGGCGTTCAGCTTAAAGCAGAGGTGGGCAAACTATAGCCCAGGGGCCACATCCAGCCCTTGAGATCCCAGCCAGGGAGGCTAACCCCCAGCCACTCCCTGGTTGTCCCGCCCTTCCCTGCAGCCTCAGCTCACTGTGCCTCCAGTGCTCTGGGCAGCAGGGTTGTGAGAGCCGCCTGCCTGCATGGCTGGCTCTGGCCAGGTGGCGTGGCTGCCACTCCTGGTGCTCTGAGTGGCATTCTAAGGGAGCAAGGGAGTTGGATAAGGGCAGGGAGTCCTGGGGGGCAGTCAGGGGACAGAGAGCTGGGGGTGGTTAATAGGCATGGGAGTCCCAGGGGGCCTGTCAGGGGGCAGGGGTGTGGATAGGGGTCAGGGAAGTCAGGAGACAGAGAGCAGGGGGGGTTGCATGGGGGGGAGGTCCCAAAGGAGCGGTGAGGGGACAAGGAGCAAGGGGAGGGGTTGGATGGGTCAGGAGTTCTGAGGGGGGGCAGTCTAGGGAGGGGAAGTGGGAGGGGGCGGATAGGGGGCAGGGGACAGTCTGTTTGGGGAGGCATAGCCTTCCTTACCTGGCCCTCCATACAGTTTTGGAACCCCAGTGTGGCCCGCAAGCCAAAATGTTTGCCCACCCCTGACTTAAATGTTACAAGCAAACAAAAGCATGTGGGGTTAGCACAGAGGAGTCCACAAGCCAATAAGAAATAATCCTAATCGCATCTAGCTAAACATTCTGATCTACTTACACATTTGGAATTCAGATAAGTATTTCTAGGCACGATCTGATGATTTATAATCATACTTGGCTTAGTTGCTTATAGCATGGCTGCTCTGTCCCTCCAGCCCAGAGAACAACAAACAAAGGCAGTTTCTTTCCCAATTTTAAAAAAGTTCTACCTTCTGATGGGCTCTTTTGGTCAAGTGCCCATGTTTTTTTCTTTACCTGGAGGACTTTTTAACCCTTTAGAGGTAAAGCAAGTAAAGAACAGCTACCAAGAGGGATTTTACAGCTAATTGGCTGGCTGGGTGTCCATCAAAGGGAGCAACCCCCCCCCCACTTTATTTATCACAGTTGGTCTGTGGGGGTCACCCATCCATCCGCCTTTGGGTGCTGTCTCCAGAGAAAGCTCTCATCCCTGTGGCTATTGGCGGGGAAGTCAGTCCGTCGTGCTCCTTCCAGTCTAGCTTTCCGGTTACTCAGGGTTTGCAGGCTTGTGTGTGGGGGATAAAGATAGCCCCGTTTCTACCAGCCGGATGTGTGTGAGGTTTGCAAACGCGCTGCCCTCTCTCCACTCACATTTTCCATTATGCAAGCACAGCTCTCTCTGGCTGTAAATAGCTGGGCAGTTCACCAGCACTGCATGCGTGCGTCCGCGTAGACCTGTGTTGCTGGTTGTATAAAACACATGTGAAGAACTGCCAGGCAAGATCACAACAATGAGCCAGCTCATCTAGTGTCTTGTCTTTGGTGGCTAGTGGCCAGGTTCAGCTGTTGCAGAGAAGATGCAAAATGCCTTGCAGGAGGCAATTATGGGAGAACTTCCACTAGAGACTGGAGCTTGTGCTCCGAGACATGAGGGATTATGTCCTTCCAAAGCACTAGTTTTTTAAATCCTTATTACTCTAACTCTGGATTCTTTGGGTATCCCTATAATTATCCAAGACTCTTTTGAACCCATTTTAAGCTCTTGAGCTCAATTACATCTTGTGGATGTGAGTTCCACAAGCTAATTCTGCATTGTAGGAAAACTTATTTCCTTGGACCAGTTTAAAAAAAAACATTGTCTGGAAATAGCTCTGATTGTAAATGCCTGGGTCCCCTTGAAGCCCAGATAGTGGATTCTCTATGCTTTTGCCATAATTCCTCCCTCAAAAAACCTCCGAAATCTGAGAGTGTGAAAATGATCAGTAAGAGGATGCAGCTGCTTCATTCACACACCATATATCACTGCTTTACTTACTCACTCCCTATGCAATTAATGACCTCCACCCACTCTAAACTCTTCCCCTTCCTGTCTCCTGAAAGAGTAGGGTAGTGCTGGAGACATACGCTAGAAATAACCCTCCATTTGTTTAATTAAAACTAAAGATTTCAAAACCAGTTTACTCCCGTATCAGAGGGGTAGCCGTGTTAGTCTGGATCTGTAAAAGCAGCAAAGAGTCCTGTGGCACCTTATAGATTAACAGACGTTTTGGAGCATGAGCTTTCGTGGGTGAATACCCACTTCGTCAGATGCATGTATTCACCCACGAAAGCTCATGCTCCAAAACGTCTGTTAGTCTATAAGGTGCCACAGAACTCTTTGCTGAGTTTACTCCCGGGCTCTGTTGGCACATGCTACAGCCTTGTGTGTCTTTTGTTATGTTGATTGAGTAGTAAGATGTTTCTTTTATGGTAAAAAGGGAAAATCTTGTCTTTTGGCCCTTCTCGAATGTGTTGAATAAAGGAGGTGGATTCTCACCTTCATAACCTTGATGTAAAACTGGAGTAACTCCAGTGGTTTCAACAGGATGACTCTGGATTTAATCAGTGTAACTGAGTGGAAGTTGTGACGGGTGTGTTACATTTATGCAAAGCAGACCTTGCTGGTTGATGCACTGAGCTGTACTTTTCAATTAACAGTCATATGCTCTGGGTTCAGGCTGGAGTGCACTGGAAGCAGACCTCACATGTATGTTTACAAGTATGTTGCAGCAGTGCCTAGGTGGCCCGTGGTGCTGTGTAAATAGAAAGTAAATGGCTACCTCTGCCCCAAAGAGCTTGCTGTCTAGCAGATGGGACAGACCACGTGGCTGAGGCACGCAAGTGAGTTGAGCTGGGGAGCTGGCCAGGGCTCGCTTCTTACCCAGTCAGGAGCCGTGCTCAGATCTGGTGCCTGCCTTGCAGCCATCTGGGGGCAGACATCTGTGTGCAGAGGTGAGTTCTGAGGGTGACCTGGAGGAGGGCAAGGTGGAGGCATTACGAGTCTAGAGGGAAGCTCCCACCATGTGTCAGGGGCAGTGAGGGGAGAGTGCAAAGGGCTTGTAGAGAAGTGGGTGTCTGAGGCTGGCATTGCTGATGAACTGAAGGTGAGAGCTGAGCTGTTGACAGGATACTCCATAGCTCATACTGCAATCTGCTGATAATCTGTTGTACTTCTATTTACATGTATTTATGCCAATCATGGGCCTGATCCAGAAGTCACTGAAGTTGCTGGGAGTCTCTCTCTTAATTGTGATGAGTTTTGGGTCAGATTTTACAAAGGGAGCTAAGCACAGCTGCGAGGAGAGGTGTAAGTCACATAGAAAAAGTAAAGCAAGATCGTATGGCTGCATCACTTGATTGTAATAAATTTCCTGGGTGATTGCAGACTCCAATGATTGACATTTGCAGCCTGAACCACTTCCTAATGATGTTTTTTGTTGACTGATTCCCTGGGATTTTTTGGGGGGTGGAGGAAGGAGAGAGGGATAGGGTTGTATTGATATATCTTTATATGCACAATTAATGAGGGAAGAGTAGAACTGAAATATAACTTAAATACAACTAATATTTCGACTGTCAGTTGCCAGTAAGGAATTAGAAAATACAGAGGATCTCGTGACTGGAAGAGGGACACAGATCTTTCTGAAGTTATATTGATTAACTAATATCACAATTCAAAAGGTGAGTCACACTGAGATTAGTGCTGTCAACAAAATAAGTGTGTGGCTAAGAAAGGCAAAATCCCCTTGAAGGATCAACAAGAAAAAGCATGCTTCTGTGGAAAAACTCGATTTGGTGTGCAGAGGAGGATGGGTTTGCAGTGAAGGCCCTGGCTGGTACTCAGCAGTTTCAGTAATCAGCCCTACCACATACTTCCTTCATGACCTTGGGCAAGTCATTTAATCGCTCTGTACCACTTATATGACCCTACTTTACTGTGGTAGCTGTGTGCTTCATAATCTTGAATGTTTGTATCCTCCACCCACCCCTCTGAGGGAGGGCAGTGCTATTATCATGATTTCACAGAGGGGAAATTGAGGCACAGAGAGCCCACATGATTTGTACCTGTCATCCAGGGAGTCTGGGGGCGGAGCAGGGAATTGAATGCCAGTCTTCCAAGTCTCATGCTAGTTTCCTGATCACTGAACTACCTCCCTCTCTAAAGGACTCACCCTTCCTTCTCTGAGGAGTTCCTGTCTATAAAATGGAGATGGTAATTCTTCCTTTCTACCCGCTCCGTCTGTTTAAACTGTAAGCTCTTCCGAGCGGGGGCTGTCTGTCCTGATGTGAATGTGCAGTGCCCAGCGCAAAGGGGCTGCTGGGTGCTCCCACAAATGACAATTGGCAGTTTTTCTTCCTGGCTCTGTGGTGGCTGTCACAGGTTTGTGCTAGGAGTCCACACTGATAACTGCCTGCATTTGGGATGTAATACTGATTGACCTGTGGTTTTGTTCAGATGTGGAACGAAGCCCTGGCCCAGGGCCGTCCAGCTGGTGTGCTGCCCTGGGGCTGCAGATCCTGTGATCCTGGGCCCCAAGGAGCTGTGAACTTGCAGCAAGGGCTGCCTGCCAGCAGGCTGCCAAGGAGCTGGGTGGGTGTGGCTGGAAGCCAGACAGGGCTCTGTGAAATGTTTCAGTCAATGAATTGGCAGATTTGACCCCCCCACCCCCTAGAATGCTGGCATTTGTGTTAGCCAGGCCCTTGCTTTGACATCTCATCCCAGAGACGGCAGCTCCAGGAGCCAGCACCATGCTAGGGCACATGGGAATCGTTCACCACACGGCCTGCAAACACCTGTGCCCACTCCTGGGAACTGGGAGAGTTCTGAACCAGCAAGGTCCTGTTTGGCTCATGAAATCTGTCCCCATTGCAGCCTGGGCAGGGGATAGCAGCCCTAGGAACGGGCTCTGTGGCGAACACTCAGTGCTAACCCCATGGTTTGGCTGGGAGCCCATCCTGCAGAGCCCTGGGCTTGGCTAACCCTGCCCATGCCCCATAGAGCACAGCCACACGAGGCTAGGCAGGGGCGTGCTGAAAGGCCGAGTGCCTGAGGCTATTTTTAGCTATTCCCCGCTGATCATATCACACCTCTGTGTTGTTGACTGACTGTTATGAATGACTCGAAGGTGGTGGCTTGTGATCGGCCACCAGATAGTTTCGTTCTGAGGTTCAAGCGCTGTCCTACTTTATTGCTAGCTGAGAGCTGGAGGGCTCCCATATGCGCACTGTGGAGCACAAAAGAGAAGCTTGGAAAGGTGCCCCCTCATGGCTATTGAGCCTGCTCCTCCTCTGGGGGTGAACTGGGTCACTCTGGAAAAGTGTGGGGTCGGCTCAGGGGAAAGTCCTGGGAGTGAAAGGAGAGCCAGACCTGGTCTACAGGGTGCTGAGGGGGGAGGGGCAGAGGTCTGGCTGTGCTTCAGGAGCAGCAAGGCTACAGTAGCAAATCTGATGTCCAATTTCCTCCTCCTTCTCCCTCAGTCTCTTCACCTCAGCTTCACTCCACGCCTGCCTGATCCTGTGCCCCTCTCTCCTTCCCTTCCCATGGAGATGCTCCCCTCCTGACTAAACAACCCAAACCCTCTGGCATGGGTCACTTGGCTGGGGTGTTCTCCCCTCCTCCAGCCAGGCTCTGCCTGGGCTGTTCGGATCTGCAATGCCTAGCATGCTGGGGCCCCAGTCTTGACTGACCCATAGGCTCTGCCGTAATATAATAAAGAGGCCTAATAGTCACAACCCTCCAAACCCGTAGCTGCTGTTTGAACATTTTAGGGTCTATTTTGGGGCTCCATTATTGTCCCTTCATACATGGAGCCTGATTCTCAGCTGGGGTAAATCAGGGCCATCCCACTGAAGTCAGCATAGATCTCCAGATTCCCACCAGTGGGGCCTTTGCTTCCCACTGAGTCTGGGTCTCTGTTCACCCCCTCTGCTTCTCCCAGGGTAATGCAGGCCAGTTTCTGCCTGTGTCTTCTATTTTCTCCCAGCATGGCTCTTGCCTTTTGCGTCTCCTCGCTGTCCTCCCAGCCTGATGCACTGGGTGATCCCAGATCTGTGGTGCAGAGTGCCCGTGGCAAGATTTTACCGTTCCTAGAGACACTGCAATACCAGGTCAATGTATGGGGTGGACAGAGCAAGCTCCTATTCCATCTCCCTGTTTCAAAAATCAAGTTAATATACAGTCCTCAAATAAAGGACATATCAGATATTAAACTGATAAGAACAAACACTACACTTTGATCTTAGCTCCAGGGGGTGTTGTGCTTTGCAGGTGTCTCTTGCGGGGACAGTGAGTACTGAACAATAAATAATAAGTCGCCTTTTTTCAAATCAATGGGTTCTGTGTTCCAGTGCTATTAGCAGCAGATGAACAGAGCAAGGGCCAGGGTTTTCAGATCTGCTAATCAGGCCTAAATCATCCACTCACTTGGCTGGGCCAGAGGAATGATTAAAGTGGCAAGGTTTGATTAAAACCAAGTTCCTGCTGCTATGCTTTCGGCAGCGCCTAGAGGTCCCAGCAGAGCACAGGCCCTCTCCACTTAGGAAGACAGTCCTTTCCCAAAGAGCTCACAGTTTAGGGTGATTTTATAGGGACAGTCCCGATTTTGGTGGCTTTTTCTTATATAGGCACCTATTACCCCCCACCCCCTCTCCCGATTTTTCACACTTGCTGTCTGGTCACCCTGTCACAGTCACACAGACAAAGCATGGGTGGCGAAAGCCAGAGAGGCTACCCAGCAGGTCTCCTTATCCCATCAGGGGACATGTTTATCCAGGGATCCCAGAAGAGGCACCGTGTGGTAGGAGAGGGATGCGGAGGGGTGGGGGGGCATAGTCAGCTGCTGGCTCTTTCCCCAGTGAGCTCTTGCCTGGCATGTACTGACTGAGGTGTTGGCTTTCAGATCAGAACTAAACCTCATGCTCTGACTGCTTGTGATCCCTAGAGATCCACAGTGCCCTTTCTCTAGTCGAGGGGTGTGGGACTGGCCAATCTGGTGTAACGATGCTGCCCTTGGTGGGACATGTCTGAGAGTATCAGTTCAGGACAAATTGCTTAGAGCAGGGCAGTAACAGCCCAAGGCTGGAGTTTCTCCACTTCTAAGGCATGCCAAATCAGCCAAACAGAGAGGACTTTGGTTTTATCCCACTGGCTAACCATAAGCCATACAATCAATTCCCTTAGACACTCCAGTTTCCCAGTATCACCACCAGTGCCACTCGTCCTGGGGATGAATAATTATGAAAACCAATACCACAGTAAAATAAAAAAGATTGTCCGGATCCCAAAGGACCAAGCCCCAGACCCAGGTCAATATACAAATCAGATTTTTCCCACAAATCATGCTGTTGCCAATCCTTTAGAATCTAAAATCAAAAGGTTTATTCATAAAGGGAAAAAAGATATAGATGAGAGTTAGAATTGGTTAAATAGAATCAATTACATACAGTAATGGCAAAGTTCTTGGTTCAGGCTTGTAGCAATGATAGAATAAACTGCAGGTTCAAATTAAGGCTCTGGAGTACATCCACAGCTGGGCTGGGTCATTCAGTCCTTTGTTCAGAGCTTCAGTTTGTAGCAAAATTCCTCCAGAGGTCAGAAGCAGGATTGAAGACAAAATGGAGGGGTTTTCAGGGCCTTTTATATTCTCTGCCCGTGGAAGGACCCCTTTTGTTCTTACTGTGGAAAATCACGGCAGCAAGACGGAGTCTGGAGTTACATGGGCAAGTCTCATGTCCATACATGACCCAGTTTGCAGGCGGCAGCCATTGCACACATGCTATCTTGAACGTTCCCAGGAAGACTTCTTATGTAAATTGGAGTCTCCCAAGGTCCATTGTTAGTTAAATATTTCTTGATTGGGCACTTAATTTTCAACTTCCTTTCTCAAGAAGCTGACCAAATGCTTCACTAATGCTATTTAGAATCAAACACATTGAGATACAAGTACATAGCCAATATTCATAACTTCAACTACAAAAATGGTACACACATACAGAGAGCATAATCATAACCAGCAAATCATAACCTTTTCATAGACACCTCACACAACAACCTTTGTACAATGTTTGTTGCAAATATGTAACAGTGGCTGCAACAATGATCTATACAGTCATAGTATATGTCAATAACATCACACCTGGTTTGACAATGGCATTCTGAGTCCCTAGAGTCCTCCCTGCAGTTTGAATTGGGTACAGTGTTCCTCTTCACCTCCTTATGCTGGCTGCTATGCAGCGCTGCTATGTGCTGCTCCACAGCTGCTGCCTCCCACCCTAGAGGTGGCTGCATTCCAAAGGGTGATGGCATGTAGTGCTTTGGGATCTGGTAGGATAAAAGCTGGAAATGAAGTGCTTGTTGTTCTTTTGTTACCCAGAGCGATGGCAGGAAGGCAGGCAGTCTGGGGGTTAGTGCAGGAATAAGGATGCTGGTAAGGAAGGTCATTCTTAGTGCCTGCCCCTGCTGCCACTGGAGACAATGGCAGGATCAGATCCTTAGCCTGGGTCTACACTTGCAAATTGTACTAGCATCGCTATGTTGGTTGGGGTATGAAAACTCAGCCCCCGCCTGACCTAGTTGTGCTGACCTAAACCTCAGTGTAGATGCAGATACATCAACAGGGTCAGGGAGATCTAATGCTGCTTGTGGGGGTGGTTTCCTACACTGACCGAAAAGCTCCTTCTGTTGGATGGCCTGCATCTGCACTCAGGGGCTGCGCTGAGGTAGCTGTGCCAGCATAGGTGCTGTCGTGTAGACATACCATAGGCAGGAGTGAGTCAATCAGATGTACCCCCTGGAATGCCCTTTGATTTGGGCCTCCCCCTGCCCTGCTATGCAGTGCTGGTGTGTGGGGGAAGAGAAGAAAGCGGGAATGGCTGTAGGGCTCCTCTCTAAGCCAAATGGGAGGGGTTTTTGAGGGGGCCCAGCGGGGTGAAAGGGGAGACATCCTGAACCCTGGGGGGTTGTGCTGGTCTCCCCGTGGAGTGCACACCTCAGAGTGCCGGAGCAAGAGCAGCACGCATCCTGCAAGCATCGTGCCCTGTCCCTGCTGGCCTGGCATCTGCGCTGCCAGGAGGAGGGGGAGATGTGTGTGAGGAGTGAAAGCTGCTGTGCAGGCGCAGGCAGGTAAACACTCCCTCCCTGAGGGATGTGGTGAGGCGGTGTGTACTCACCGCCCCCGTGTTCAGACAGCAGATCGAAGACACGATCCGGAAGAGAGAAGTATTTATAGAAACAAGGGCAGGCAAACAAGCAGAGCCCTGAGCCAGTGCCAGTTCAGTGGCTGGTGATGCTTTGTGCTTTCAGCGAAACCTCTGCTGGCATGTGCCAGCTGCTGACTGAGAATCGGGCCGCCTCCTGTGCCCACTGCAGGTCCCCACCAGGGTCGTGCAGGGGCCATGCCCTGAAAGTAGCACAGGTCAGAGGTTTTCAAGCAGATTCCCAGAAGTGCTGCACGCCCATGTCACTTACAGTCGGTACCTGCAGCTCTCTCTAATCCTCCCAAGGATCAGGCCCTCGGGCTGGCACTGGGGCTCTCCTTCGATTTCCCCCAAAGAGCTCTGCCATTAAACGGGAGCTCAGACTCACTACAGGTCTGAAGCTGGGGCAAGGATCCTGACCGGGTTTTGAAGACCGTTGAACTCCTGTGTGCTAGCACGCCAGTGGTAGGTGTGGCCTATGGGCAACACAATACCCAGCTGGAGATGACAGCAAGGACGTCAAACAGGCATTTCTCTGAGAATAACAATGAGGCCTTGTCTACACCAACTGTACTGCCTTAACCCTACCGGTATAGCTAACGTGTCCGACCCCTGGCGTGGATGCAGTAAGACTAGTATAAAGGTGCTTATACTGGTATTGCCGTTCCCCTAAGGGAAGAGGAGTTAGCTCTACTGGGTAAGGCACTGGGCCCACACTAGGGATTGTACTGGTGTGTGTAGTTCGGTGAATAATCACCCCCTAACCAGCGTGGTGTAGGGAGACCAGGCCCAGCTCACACTGCATGACCAGCTGCTCTCCCAGGGTTGTGGGGTCTGGATCTGGGGGTTTGGTTTGGCTGGCTGTGGAATTCAGCAGCGGATCTGGGTGCAGACTCTGACGTTGCAGCGGGCACTCTGGGCTCATCACATTGCGTGGCCTGCGGGTGTTTGGTTACAGGCTGTGAGCTCAGGATAGTCTAACAGCAGTCTGCAAGTATGCTGTGCAGCACCTTGCTCTGCTAACACTGATTTAACCTGCTCTCCCTTGGGAAGTAGCTTGGTATTAGTAGCCCTGGTTTCCAGAGGGATAGATCAAGACTTAAAGAGATCCAAGTAAATTGCTGAAAGTTATGTGGTGAATCACAGCAGAACTGGGAATAAACCCAAGAGTCCTGATCTGCATCCCTCTTCTCTTGCAGTATCTTCCTGGGGTCTCTCCCTCAGCCTGCAGCGTCTATTTTACTAGCCCAGGAGATGTGCAGCCCTAGTGCATTCACAGCGCAGGTCCAGCCCAAGGTGTGAGCAAGGCCAGTCTCCTCTCACTGCCTTTCTGACATGCTTCCCCTCAACCTGGGGGGACCCTCTGTGAGGCGAGAAGAAGACAGGACTCTCTGCTATCTGTCCCACCCTGGGCCTCTCTGGCGCTGACCACAAACCAGGTGGTGGTTAGGAGACGAAGAACTGGACTGAGATCCTCTTTACTCATGTTACATTGGCCCCACACAGACTTCACAGGGAAAGGTGATTTCCAATCCCTGTGGCAAGTTATCTCATCATGCTGCTGGCTTGAAGCCCTGCTGGCATTTGGCCTGGAGCTCCCCGCTTCTATCTGTGCACCTTTGTCCAGACTGTCAGGCATAGCCAGGCCGCTGGGGTTGGAACAATAGCATCATTTTGGTAATGTTGTGCTGGCAGCCCAGGCTGAGTCCTAACCCCCAGCTAGGCCCAGCTATGGGTGCCAGTGCTAATGGTGTGTGTGTGTGTGCTGTTGGATGTGGCTGGAGAATCCAAAGGGTTACAGCAAGAGCAGGGCACTGAATGTGGAGCAGGCTGTGCCTGCGGTGCTGTTAGGTGCATGTACATTTACTGTGCACAAAGGGACTTGTGTTGGAGACAGTGTGTTCTAGTGGGTAGAGCACTGGACTCAGGTGACCTGGGTTCTACTTCTGGTTCTGCCACTGGTCTGCTGGGTAACCATGGGCAAGTCATTTCCCCTGGCTGTGCCTCCATTTTCCCAATGGTAAATGGGGCTACTGATCCTCACGTTCTTTGCAAAGTGCTCTGAGCTCTACTGATGGAAGTGCCACATGACAGCTAGAGATTATTAAGATTTGCTTAACGTGAGCTCTCCTTGCATGAGTATTAGCCACATGCTCATTACCACT
This sequence comes from Gopherus flavomarginatus, assembly GCF_025201925.1. Lineage (NCBI taxonomy): Eukaryota > Metazoa > Chordata > Testudines > Testudinidae > Gopherus > Gopherus flavomarginatus. Next base: position 54,991,007 of record NC_066624.1, read on the forward strand.
CAGTGTGTCCCTTCTGTACCAACTACATACACTCTCAGCACCTTCCCCCAGCCATCAGGCTGCCCTTGGACTAGGCCTGCCATGCGTCCAAGCAGGAGACACCCCTTTGTTCTGTCTTGCTGGCTGGCCAAGGAAGCTGTTCAGCAAATATGATCAGCTCCTTCCAGTGTGTGGGTTTGGTTTTGTTCTCTCACAAATAAACTACTTGGGGGGAAAAAGGATCTTAAAAACTCCAGGTGTTTTAAGGAAGTTAACAGGACCAATGGGACCCCACTTGCTTTTCCTAAGGAGGAATCGCAGAAGCTAGGGAGGGATGATATCTTCATCTCCCGGGGACTGATCCCTCCAGGAGATTTACAGAAGAGCAGGGAGTCCTGACTCCCCAGTCTGCTGCCAAGGGTACTAGGCAGGTCTTACACCCAGACCTTTTGAAAGCAGTGTCCCTTACATCCAGAAAGATGCTGTCTTGTATTCCTGTCAGGGGCAGCATGGAGCTTGCTTGCTTTTCACCTGCACTTGAGAAAAAGTGGGCATGGCTTTCAGTGAAAGGAGAGTGTGTGGTCAGGACCAAATCCCGCCCTCTGTAGTTTGCCTTCCAACAGCCGCAGGGTGGGGAAAACAGTCAACTGAGAAGGAGCAAGTTGGAAGCTGCCCAAAGCAGCTGTAAGGTGCCCATTGCCTACTGGGCACACAGGGGAGCAGAACAGATGTGGATGCTGCTGCAAAACTGAGAGTGCCCGTGGGAGCTACCCCTGTAGTACTGGAGGTGCTGGGTGGAGTTCTGTCTGGTGCTTGGGGATAGGGAGCTGAGCAGAGGACTCTGTCCTGTACCGATGTCTTCATTTTATTGGGCTGCCTTGTGTCTGATGCACAGATATTGGTTTTGGAGCTGCCGCTTGTGTATGTTCCTCTGTGGCTGGCCTGTCTGACTGATTGTGCAGTATCCCTACACTGCGTCTCCAAAGGCACGTGCATTGATAAGAAACTCACCCCAGAGTTTGCAGGCACACATGTCTGCAACAGCAATGACACTGCACGCACAGCCCTATGGTCAGCACCCATCCACACCCACATTACAGGAATACTTTGCCTCATGCAACCAGGGCCGGTGCAAGGATGTTTCGTGCCCTAGGCGAAACTTCCACCTTGCACCATCCCCCCTCCCCAAGCCCTGCGGCAGCTCCCCCTCCCGGCCCTGAGGCACCCCCCTTCCCCCGTGGCAGCTCCCCACCTCCCCCTGGCCTGGGGAGCCGTGCGGCAGCTCCCCAACCTAGCTCACCTCTGCTCCGCCCCCTCCCAAGCCCTGTGGCAGCTCCTCCCCTGCCATGAGGCACCTCCCCGGCGGTAGCTCCCCATGCCTCCTCCGCCCTGAGGCGCCTTCCCCATGGCAGCTCCCTCACCGCTCGGGGAGCCGCGCGGCAGCTCCCCACCCCAGCTCACCTCTGCTCCGCCTCCTCCCCAAGCCCTGCGGCAGCTCCCCCTCCCCGCCCTGAGGAACCTCCCTGGCGGCAGCTCCCCACCCCCCTCCGCCCTGAGGTGCCTCCCCCATGGCAGCTCCCCCACCGCCCGGGGAGCTGTGCGGCAGCTCCCCACCCCAGCTCACCTCTGCTCCTCCTCCTCCCCGAGCACGCTGTCGCTGCTTCACTTCTCCCGCCTCCGAGGCTTGCGGCACCAATCAGCTGTTTGGCACTGCAAGCCTGGGAGAGAGAGAAGCAGAGCGGGGCGGGATGCTCAGGGGAGGAGGCGGAGCAGAGGTGAGCGGGGGCGGGGAGCTTCCCTGCGTGACGCACCCCCCTTACTTGCTGCAGGCGGCCCTCCCCGCGCCCCCCTGCCCCAGTTCCCTCCGCCTAAATGCCGACGACGGAGGTGGCCGAAGATCTGGTCCCCGGCGAAGAAAATGCAGCCCCCCAAATGCTAGCGCCCGGTTGCCTAATAGGTTGCACCAGCCCTGCATGCAACCGTGACTTACTAAAATGCTGGTGACTTATGATCTCTCCTTGGCTTCTAGATTACTTTCTCATTAGCCACACACACTTGTGCACTGCCTGTCTGTCTGCTTCTGCTGATACCATCAGCTGCCCATGCTCCTGTGTTAAGCATAACAGAAATCTTTAATAGTCTAGCTCACTGCTGTAGCTACAGGGCCCTCTGGGTGGAAGAAGGAGCTCTTACAGCGTTTTAACGCCTTTAAAAAAGTCCGTTATGATCCGCCTGGGCTTTAGCTCTCGGTGTGAGATTTGTGCACACACTTCTTTCTCTCCCATCCAAATGGTCATCATATTGCCCCCTGCCACGCACAAAGTGTAGACATCCCATTACACATGGAGATCAGTGAACACAACGGCTGAGACAGAGAAATCAGCTGAAGAATCCTCTAGCCTTGCAAATCTCCACAGGGCCTGAGCCCAGAAAATAGAACCTTGTCACTGTGGGGTACATGGTCTGTGCTGCAAGAGGCATCCAGCAGGACAGACCTAGATTTGGCCTCCTCCTGCAGTCCCTTGAGCCAGCTGGTCTGAAATGAACAAGTGTTTATCATAGCCACAGTCCTTTGTGCTTCTCTAGCATCCTCCCTCTGAGGAGCTCCACCTACATTGCAAACTTTGAACGAACTGGGCACAAGAGGCTTGTTTAAGGTCACACAAGTAGTTGGGGTCAGGGCTGGGCATTGAATCTAGGAGTCCTGGCCACCAGCCGCCTGCTGTAACCACAAGACCATCCTCAGTGAGCTGGGGGAGCTTTGAATGATTGCCTCCAGGTTCATTGCTTGTAACTCCCTTTTAGGGCTTGCAAATGAAAACCAGTCCGCACCTGCTGCTCTGAGTGGCTAGAGGGTGCTAATGCTCCTCATGTAACCTTTGAACTTGGTGAATTGGACAGTTCAGGCAGGACTTCCCCTTTCCCACCCCCAAAATACTCTGTAACAGAAATAGCTCTCTCTGAACGCGTACGTGGTCAGGACAGCTGGCTGTGAATTCTCTGTGGTGCTGGATCGCGGGCCCCTGGAACCTCGAGGAAAGCAGAAGTGGCTAGGGAGCATTCAGTGTGCAGAAGGAAGTTTCATTTCTGTTGGGTTCGAACAGAAAGTGAAGGAGGCGACTTGCTTTGTCACGATGAACGTTGATTTTCGGATCAGTCCCTTCGAATCTCCAGGGTGGGGCTGGGGGGCATGGATGGAGCAATGTGCCATGGGAGATAGTACTGCCGCTGCATGGGCTCTACCTGCTGTGTGGGTGCATGGGAACATGGCCCCAAGCACCTAGGCAAGTCTGAATGCAGCCAGGAGGAGGCGCTGATGACCAGTCGTGATGCCCTGGAGCAGTTCCTCTCCCTCTAGGAACCTTGGTTTTGTACTTGTTTTCTAGGCATGCTTTGCATGGCTCCCAATTATGGGACATGGAATTGGATCGTCTTGCAGAGCTCTCTGAGATCTGAGTGCCAGCATGGGGCAAGGAGCAGGCTGCTGCTACCTAAGAGGGATAATGGCACTGATGTGCATGTCCACAGACTGTCCCTCAGGGTGAGAGCAGCCTTACGGCTGGCAGTGGACTCAGACAGGGCTGCCTCTGGGAATGGGAGATGGCTGGTCACCTAGGCAGTTAGTGGATTGGATCCCATTCACCCAGGGAATGGGGGTGTTATCAAACTCATCGTCCCATTGGTCTGTCTGCACAGAATGGACCAGTCCCTCCCAAATCTCCCATCCCAGCAAATGCTGAGTCTGGTGTCAGACCAGGACTGATTCTTTGGGGGCTTGCTCCAAAGACCTGGTCTGTGGGTGCGGCAAGAGATCCCTCCAGGGCAGTTCAGCGGCATCCCTGCCAAGTCTTTGACGCAGTGTGGAAATTAAGCCAGCTGGAGAATCGAGCAAGTGTGCAGACCTCCCATAGACAGTAATGGCAAAGCCCACACCAGGGCTGCTGCACTAGGGCATGGTGACTGCAGAAGCTGCATCCAGCCTATTGGGGTTTAGCGATTTCTCAGCTGCCTGCAAGGCGCTGCATGATGGTTGCAAACAGGCAGCATTGTTAGGTAGCCACCTGATGGTGACAATGTGCCCTTCTTGGCTTGGCTGGGCTAGCAATTCGAGTATGTCCTTCCACAGCTATGCCACTGCAACCCCACTGCTATTTTTAGCCATGCTACAGTCACATCTCAGATTGCAGTATAGACACACCCTGGGTATCAGGGACCAAAGAAAATTGGAATGAATCTGTAGGCTCAGACAGCAGAGTCACCAGTAATGCTCTGCACATGCAGCAATGAGAAGAGTTTTCAAGGCCTCCCTCACCAAAACCTCAGGCCCCCTGTTGCTAGAGTTAAACAACCTCTGTTTACTGCTAGTGATCTAGGGTTTAGAATTGTGGTTCTCAAACTTTTGTACTGGTGACCCCTTTCACATAGCAAGTCTCTGTGTGCGACCCCCCTTATAAATTAAGAACACTTTTTAATATATTTAACGCCATTATAAATGGTGGAGGCAATGTGGGGTTTGGGGTGGAGGCTGACCGTTTGTGACCCCGCATATAATAACCTCGCGACCCCCTGAGGTGGCCTGACCCCCAGTTTGAGAATCCCTGGTTTAGAACTATTCCAGCCTTGTCTGCATAAGAATGTCTTTTTGGTATAAACCATGGTATGAATTTAAACCAATGTAGTTCTACCAGTATATCACCTCTAGGGACACTTGTTCCGGTATCGGCGTGGCCTGTTTTTGGCTTAGCTTGTATCACTTGGGAAGGGGTTTTAACTAGGGCTTTTGATTAACTGCAGTTAATTCATGCGATTAACTAAAAAAAATTAATCACGATTTAAAAAATTAATCACAATCGCACTGTTAAACAATAGAATACCAATTGAAATTTATTAAATATTTTGGATGTTTTTCTTCATTTTCAAATATATCAATTTCTGTTACAACACAGAATACAAAGTGTACAGTGCTCACTTTATATTTTTTATTACAAATATTTGCGCTGTAAAAATGATAAAAGAAATGGTATTTTTCAGTTCAACTCATACAAGTACTGTAGTACAATCTCTTTATCATGAAAGTGCAACTTACAAATGTAAGTTTTTTTGGTTACATAACTGCACTCAAAACAATGTAAAACTTCAGAGTTTGCAAGTCCACTCGGTCCTACCTCTTGTTCAGCTAATCGCTAAGAGAAACAAGTTTTTTTACATTTACAGAAGATAATGCTGCCCACTTCTTAATTACAATGTCACCTGAAAGTGAGAACAGGCTTTTGCATGGCAATGTTGTAGCTGGCGTTGCAAGATATTTATGTGCCAGATGCGCTAAAGATTCATATGCCTCTTCATGCTTTGGCCATCGTTCCAGAGAGATTCTTCCATGCTGATGATGCTTGTTAAAAAAATAATGCGTTAATTAAATTAGTGACTGAACTCCTTGGGGGGAAAATTATATGTCTCCTGGTCTGTTTTACCCACATTCTGCCATATATTTCATGTTACGGCAGTCTTGCACGATGACCCAACACATGTTGTTGTTCATTTTAAGATCCCTTTCACAGCAGATGTGACAAAACACAAAGAATGTACCAATGTGAGATTTGTAAAGATAGCTACAGCACTTGTCCCAAGATTTAAGACTCTGAATTGCCTTCCAAAATCTGAGGGAGATGAGGTGTGGAGCATGCTTTCAGAAGTCTTAAAAGAGCAACACTCCAATGCGGAAACTACAGAATCTGAAGCACCAAAAAAGAAAATCAACCTTCTGCTGGTGGCATCTGACTGAGATGATGCAAGTGATCATGCATTGGTCCGTACAGCTTTGGATCGTTATCGAGCAGAACCTGTCATCAGCATGGATGCATGTTCTCTGGAATACTATCCTGAATTGTGCTGAAAAGCCAAAACCCCTGATTTCTTTTGGCAGGAACTAAATCTCAACAAACTCTATTTCAAAAACCCCCAAATGCAGTGTCTTGGCTTGCTCCTGGGGTAGTTGGCTATATGAGCAAGCAGCTGCCCAGGTTGTCAGGCAGTCTGGCGGTCAAGCTGCCTGGAGTGCCTGGACCCTGAGGAGCCAGCTGGTTTGGTGGTCGAGCAGCCCGGGGAGCTGGACAACAGGAGATTGAGGACATTGAGCGCTTGATGGCCAGCTGCTTGGCACCATATAGCTAGGGGAGCTGGGGAGTGGGGAGCAGGGGAACCAGCCAGCTGGCTACCTTGCACCCTGGGGAGCTGAGGACTTGGGGAGCAAGATGAGTGGGTGTGTTTGTAGGAAACCAGGCAGGTTTCCCTCAAACACTTTGATGGAACGTTTCAGTTTAACCAAATTGGAATTTGCTGGTGTTAAAACTGTTCCCTTGGGGAAGTTCTGAGTAGCTCTGTTTAGAAGTCATGGGAGGGTGCTCCTTCCTCAGCGTCAGTAATGATGGATGCCTCCACCTGGGGTGCTGGGCTGCTCGGGGTGCCTACTTTGAAATGAACCATAAAAGAAAGCGCGCCTGGCTACTCCTGTAAGGAAAGATCCATGGGGCCTGTTAGCACAGAGATTGTAGATGATATATTCTGGCCACCTTCCAACTCACCTTACCATGTTTTCTCTGAAGTTTCAGTTAGGTACATTATCTGCCTTCACTTCCACTGCAAAACTGTGATGTAGCTTTGTTGTTAAACGGTTGCTGTGCTCTACCCCAGAGATGGCTGTGTCCAGTTACAAAGGAAGTGACCCTGGCAGGTCTCTGACCTTTCTCACAGGCGGGGTTATGAGTCTTTTGATGCAGTTCTGCTCTGAAGGAAGGAAGGAAGGACTGTGTAGAACAGGCACACAGCAGAGTCCTGTGTGTGTGTGTCAGGCTTTTTACTCTTCTGAGCCCCACAGAGACCAGTCAGCTGTAGGAGAGGGAGCTGAGGTCACCCTGAGAATTGGTTACTAAATTCCAGTCGCTAGGCCAGCTCAAGAGATGAATAGCAGCAGATCTTTCGGAGCTGTTGTTTTGGCCTGTCTGCAGACTCAGCCAGCTAGCACTACATCTGAAGATTATCTTTGCAACCATAGGGGCCGGAGATCTAGCGCTTTTTTGCTTTAAGTGACAGCAGTGCAACCCCATGGATTGCAGTGGATTACTCCTGATTTATACAGGTGTAATGGAGAGTAGAAGATTTTTAGACAAAGCGCTGAGATTCTGCGACAATTGGAAAATAAATTGTGAGTGTGTGGTTGCGAAATTGCATTAATACAGAGGGCCCTGCCCCCAATCTGAATTTTTTAGATTCCGAGTAAAACTACCCTTTAATTTGCTGCAGTTGAAACAGGACTTGCTCATCCTTGGATCAAAATGGTTTCAAAGTGCCAAGTATTGTTCGTTGATACAGATGGGTCTTTAGTTGGTTGCTGGCTGTGTTTTTCTGGCACTGCTGAGGTGAAGGGAGGGTTTCACACCTAGACTAAGATGCATCAGGCCAGTGAATCTGCATGGTGTAAGGAGTAGTTGGCTCGGATTCTCTGCCCACTCTTATTGGAGCAGCGGCTGCCTGGGCTGTCTCACCCCCCAGCTTGTGTTTCCTTTCCTCCCATGATCTATTTTTATCTCTGCTAAGCACACAAACCAAGTCCACCTGCAGCTTCCCTGACTCATTTCCTCGTTCACCTGCATGACAGGAAAGGCAGGAGCTGCTCATTTGCATGCAGCCATACTATTGGTCTATTGATACTTTGGTTTGAGCTGGCGGCTTCCCTGGGCTGGGATAGCAAGTGCAGCTTCCCGGGGCTCCAGCTTGCAACTCGTCCTGCTTTTGACTCACTTGCTCAGAAACCATGAATTGCGAGGCAGACCCAGTCCCGAGAGCGTAGCTGCGGTGCAGGACTAGAGCAGCGTTGACTGACAGCGCCGGAGAGCAAGGTTTGGATACTGGTGTAATGTCACCATCTGACATGGACAGATTAGGGAGGTGAATATTTATTTCTGTCTCTCTGATACACACGCACACACAGCTCCCAGGTACACATATACACTCACTCTTTCTCATTCATTTTCACACTCACAATTCCCCATTCCAGGTAAAACACACACACACAGCCCTCTCCGGGTATGTACGTGCGCGCACACACACACCCCTACCTCACTAGTGTGCATGTGTGTGCGCACACACATACACACACACACACAGCTCCTAGGTTCACACACTCTCTTTCTCACACATACACACGTCTCCCAGATACCCCATCTTCCTTTCCTACAGATCCACACTAACACAGGCACCCCATGTACGCTGGACTCCAGACATACAGGCTTACCACACATAGAGGCAGGTACTCACAAATACACTCCTAGGGCTGTACAGGAGCATGGAGGTCTCTTCTTTCTGTTTCTCACCTACATGTCCACAGGCAGAGACTATATTTAGCTCCTTCTCGGGGCCGAAATGTGTATTCCTCCGGAGGGTATCTCTGCAGAAGGGCTGAGAGAAATCTCTTCCACTGCCAGCCAGACCTGGATGGGGGAAGGGGAAGTTTGTGCCTTCTGCATGTACCTCAGACTTCCCTGGGGGAGCCAATCCAGGACATGTGCCTTTGGGGCCAATGAGTGTGTTTCTCAAGGATTAGCACAGACCTTTGGAATGGCCATGGTGGAGCTGACCAATGGGCCAGGTGTCTCCAGCCATGACCAATGCAGAAGCCAAGTGTAAAACCCTGTATTGCACATCATTATGCATTGCTCTCTGCGTCCTGCTGGCAATCGTTTCACCATTTCAGACAGAAGTGCTAGCCCTCGAAATGTTGTGTAGCTTATAGCTAGAGCCTGACCCCACTGACCTGCCTTGCATAGGCTAGGAGGGTGTTGAGAAAAGGCCTTTCTTCCTGCCAGTGTGAGATCTGTGAGCTGGGGGATTGCCTCCTAAGGAAAGTCGTGGAAGCCTCAGTCTCTTGAGTCATTTAAAACCAGAGAGTAGCTTGTAGGGACAGTCCAGGCCTGGTCCTTGAGTGAATCAGAGGATGATAATAGCATTTACATTGTGCTTTTAATTTTCGATGGTGTAATCCTCACAGAAGTTCTGTGGACAAGTGAAGTATCTTTGACTAGATGACTGGGTGCCCTATGAGGCTGCTTCCATCTCTAACATTTGTGATGTTGGGACAGTAAATGGAGCAGTTGCCAGTCTGATATGGTGATCCACATCTCTCCCCCCCCCCCCCCGCCCCCCGCTGCTAGCATTTAAGGGTAGGGGAATGGGTTGGCAAAAAAAAGTCAAATTCCCATGAAAATGTTGACAGATACATAGCCAAATAAGCCTGCTTAGTGTACATATGTGGTCATGTATGTTTGTGCAGGAGGCAGTGGGTGTGTAAATGCACATATGTGGGTATGTGTATCTGGGTGGGGAGGTGGTGGCTGTATGAATGCACATATGTGCTCATGTGTGTCTGGGTGGAGAGGTGGTGTGTGTGTGAATGCACATATGTGAGCATGTGTGTCCGGATGGGGAGGTGATGGGTGTGTGGGTATGTGTGTTTGTGCAGGAGGTAGTGGGTGTGTGAATGCACATATGTTGCATGTGTGTCTTGGCAGGGAGACAATGGCTGTGAATGCATGTATGTGGCATGCGTGTCTGGGCAGGGAAGTGGTATGTGTATGAGAATGCACGTATGTGGCACAGGTTCTGGGCAGGGAGGTGGTGGGTGTGTGAATGCATGTATGTGGCACAGGGGTCTGGGTGGGAGATGATGGGTGTATACCCAGAGCCAGGCTTATGGGCATGTGTGCTAACAATAACACCTGCTGCTTTCTTGCCCGGGTCCCTCTCCAGGGCTGACGAGCTGAGCTGGGAGCTGTCAGTAACAGATGCCCAGCTGCTCTTATGAGGGTGTTAGAGGAAGTTCAAGCCATGCCCTGGAGTACCTATTTCTTCCATTCTCATTGCCCACTGGGCCACTAACCTTCCCCGCCCCCCATTCATGAAAGGGAAAAAATGGTGGGATTTGTTTGTTCCCCCTGCGTTTGGCAGAGCGACTTCCCATTGTTGGCTCAGTCCTCAGCTGCAGCTTTGCAGAGCTCCCCGCAGCTTTGCAGAGCTCCCCACAACTGAGCATGGCAGCAGGCGGCAACAGTTGCTGCAAGCCGCCTCTCTGACACGGGCCCTGGCCAGGGGCCGAACCAGTGCAGTCTGTAGTGCTCCCCCAGTGGGTAGGACTGCAGTGGAGCACAGCACATACCATGGAGGAGGAGCTGGCCGAGGAGTGCTGATATAGAACTGACTCTGCATTTAGGGCAGTTTTACGGTCACTGGCCCCATCCTCTTGCCACAAAGGGAGGTGACTGCAGGGCAGGAGCTATTTCAAACACCAGCTTTGGGTTTGAATTTTTAAAAATACCAGGTTTTTCACCTTGAGGGAGGCCTCAAGGGACAGGGGGTGGGTACTCCAGCCAGCAGAATTCTCAGTGTTCCCTGGCTGAAACAGCTTCCATTCTCCAAGCCATAACAGTGCCAATTAAGGGGTCAAAAGTCAGTGCCGTGCTCTCATTGCCCGTTTGTGCGAGGAGGCAAATTGAGCTGCAGTCACTTCCTGGAAGGGACTTTTTAGCCAAAGGGAATTTTTCTGACTTGGAAGCTGTTTGGATGGGACTGAGGCTGCACCACCTGTGCCGCAAATTGAAGGCATCTTGAGCCATCTCTCCATGGAGACCTGCCAACCAAAGTAAGGATCTGAGTCTGTCATTGCTTCATTAGTGCTGATATGACTCAAGGAATGCAGCTGACTCACTGCAGGAGAGTTGGAAATACACCTACAAGCATGGGTAACTGAATGACTAGCAAATCTGAAGGACTATATGGTATTTGCAAGGCTCTGTTGCTAAGATGATTAGCTGCTTGATTTGTAGGTTGCATGTCAAAGCAAAGGGAGACCGGGGAGGTGGTGAGTCTGTAGGATGCTGAACAAGATAAAAATATAAATAATAGCTAAGGCTTTGCACTTCTAGTGTCTCCCATTCATGGGTTCAAAGCACTTCCCAAAGGGGTGAGGACTCCAGCTGGGGGTGCAAGCTCTGGGGTGGGGTGAAAAATTAGGGGTGCAAGGTGTGGGAGGGGGCTCTGGGCTGGGGCAGGGAGTTGGGTGGCAGGAGAGGGTGCGGGCTCCAGCTGGGGATGAGGGGTTTGGGGTGCAGGAGGGTGCCCTGGGCTGGGGCCAAGGGGTTTGGATTGTGGGAGGGGACTCAGGGCTTGGGCAGGGGGTTGGGGGCAGGACGGGGTGCGGGCTCTGGGAGGGAGTTTGGGTGTGAGAAGGGGTTCTGACCTGGGAAAGGGGTTTCGGGGTGTGGGCTCTGGCTGGGTGGCACTTACCTCAGGCGGATCCCAGTCACCGGCGCAGTGGGGCTAAGGCAGGCTCCCTGCCTGCCCTGGCTCTGCGCTGCTCCCAGAAGTGGCCGGAATGTCTGGCCCCTAGGTGGAGGTGTGGCAAGGTGGCTCTGCACAGTGCGCGCCACCTGCATCCACGGTCACCACCCCCACAGCTCCCACTGGCCACAGTTCCCAGCCATTGGGAGTTGCAGAGCCAGTGTTTGAGGCGGGGCCGGATTGCAGAGATTCCCTGGCCGTCCCTGTGCCTAGGGGCCTCCTGCAACTAAGGACGCACCGGCCGCTTCTGGGAGCTGCTTGGAGCCAGGGCAGGCAAGGAGCCTGCCTTATCCCTGGTGGGCCACCAACTGGACTTTTAATGGCCCGGTCTTGGAGTTGATTGTGTGTGTGTGAAAAGGTGCTGTGTTAGGGCCCTGCTGCGTCAGTAGGTGTCTGCATGTGAAATCCGCCAGTATAAAAGCGGGTGAGCCTCAGAATGGCCCCACCCACCCTTTAACAGCAGTCTTCTCTGTGTCCTCTATGAACAGAGCTCCATTGTCTCACTGCTTAGATGTGGCACAAGAGTTACAGTAAATAGCCTCTTGATCCATGCTGTGAGTCTCGCAGCAAGGCACCTGTCCTCTGTGCTTGGAGAGACAGCCTGAACCTCTTGGTGTTGACTCTGCAAGTGGGACAACAGTTGTCAGGGAGCTCCTGATTTTTATAGCCTCCCCCCGCTACACACACACTTTGTGCTTTTCTAGGAGGGGCTGCTGATGCCCCTACTCAGAATGCAGGAGAGCTTGGCTTAAGGCCAGCCAAGTTCCATCGCAGACTCACAGACTTTACTTGGCAGGAGGACACGGGAGCTGTGCAGGCACTTCTAAGGAACTCAATGCTTCCCCGGGAAGGCAGCCTCAGCCCTTCTGTGTGCTAGGGGATTTGCCCTGGTTACAGCTGCTGGCATAACTGCGGAGCTGCAACCGACTGTGCAGGTAGGCAAAGCCAGTTTTAAGCAGGAGGATTGCTCCGTCAGTGTGGTCTAGTAGCTAAAGCGCTGAATGGGAACTCAGAGATATGTGTTCTAGTTCTCTTGCTGGATGACCTCCGGTGAGTCACTTCCCCTCTCTCTGCCTCAGTTTCCTCATCTGTAAGATCAGGATAATGATGCTGACCTGCTTTGTAAAGCACTTGGAGATTGACTGATGACAAATGCTACGTAAGATCTAGGTGTTATCACAGTGGGGATATGCCTCGAAGCTGAAATCTCGGCAGATCACCTATGGAATAAAGGCAGAAGTAGGCCACATTAGCTAGTGGCCAGTACAAAGAGGCTGAGTGTCTAGGGGTATGTCTATGCTATGAAATTAGGTCGATTTTATAGAAGTCAATTTTTAGAAAGCGATTTTATACAGTCGATTGCGTATGTCCCCACTAAGCGCATGAAGTCGGCGGAGTGTGTCCTCACTACAGTGGCTAGCATCAACTTACGGAGCGGTGCACTGTTGGTAGCTATCCCACAGTTCCCGCAGTCTCTGCCACCCATTGGAATTCTGGGTTAAGCTCCCAATGCCTGATGGAGCAAAAACATTGTCACGGGTGGTTTTGGGTACATGTCATCAGTCACCCCTCCCTCCGTGAAAGCAACGGCAGACCATTTTGTGCTTTTTTTCCTGGGTTATCCGTGCAGACACCATAGCACGGCAAGCATGGAGCCCACTTAGCTCACCGTCACCGCTGCTGTTGTGGGCAAGTCTACTGTGGGGGCTGCTGCGAGCCACGTAGCCAGTGCAATCATTGACGTTCTGTTATCAAGGGTAGCGACTCTGGGAAATGGGCGGGCCTTTTTAGATTTTAAGTGCATCACGTTCCTGTCCTTAGTCGCTGGGGAGGAAGTCTTGCAGCTGCACATTCCAGTCCAGTTGGCACTGTAACACCCCATAGCACTTCTGTGGTTGACACATGTAACAGCTCCAGGGCTCTTGCTCTTTTGCCTTGGCCGAGGTACCTTGCCCTACCAAGACCTCCAAGCATTCGATACAGAAGCACCTGCAGCAGCTGGCATTGCTACACAGCAGCAGCTCCTTGCCTTCGCAGCAGACAGTGCAGTGGGACTGGTACCCATCCTCGTTGGACATGTAACTTGGCTGGAGGTTCTGGGAACATCTTCCCTGCCTGGCTTCCAGCAACCTCCAGGGCATGATGTACGGCTCCACTGCTTCTGCTGCAACTCTGCTCTCCTGCAACTCAGCTCTCCTGCTCCCCAGCGATGAGCTTGGGGGGATCCGTTCTGATCCTCCTGGGTGCTTCTGGCAGACGTGGTACTGCTGCTCTGGGAGAACTCCTTGGAATCCTCCTCAGTGAGGTCGTTCAGGGGCTCCTGGACAGACATGGCCATCCTCCTCTTAGAGAATTGAATGGGAGCCAGAGACTCCAGGTCATTCTCTTCTTTAAGTTTCGTCTCATGGAGATTCAGTCCTGCCTGGAATATTATGCGAGCTGGAGACTTCTGCCTCAGGCCGCTCTCCCAGAGGGCAGCACCATGTGGTCACACCTACCTATCCTATCCCTTGATCCCAAGGCTCATGAAGCCTGGACAGTAGTAAGGAGCAGTTCAACTATAGGCTGAGCAAGTGCAGAATGGTGGTAGAATGTGCCTTTGGATGTTTAAAAGCTCGCTGGTGCTGTTGGTCAGACCTCAGTGCAACCAACATTCCATTGTTATTTCTGCTTGCTGTGTGCTCTATAATATCTCTGGGAGAGTAAGAGGGAGATGTTTATGAGGGGGTGGGAGGTTGAGGCAAATCTCCTGGCATCCGATTTTGAGCAACCAGACACCAAGGTGATTTGAAGAGCATTGCAAGGCGTGCTGTGCATCAGAGAGGCTTTGAAAACCAGTTTCATGATGGGCCAGGCTTCAGTGTGACAGTTGTGTGTGTTTCTCCTTTGTTGATTTTAATTCCTTGCAAGCCAACCACCCTCCCCCCTTCAAAATAAAGTAACTATTGTTTTGAAACCATGCATTCTTTATTAATTACAAAAAAAAATTAGATAACGGACAAGGTAGCCCAGGTGGGGTGGGGGAGGAAGGAAGGACAAGGCCACATTGCTTATTGTAGTCACACTAAAAATCAAACTGTTTGAATGACAGCCTTCTGTTGCTTGAGCCATCCTCTGGAGTGGAGTGGCTGGGTGCCTGGAGCCTCCCCTCCCCTCGTTCATGGGCATCTGGGTGAGAAGGCTATGGAACATGTGGGGGAGGATAGGCAGTTATACAGTGGATGCAGCAGGGGTCTGTGCTCTTCTTGGCTTTCCTGCAGCCCCAACAGACACTTCATCATGTCCGTTTGCTCCACCAGCAGACGCTTCATCATGTCTGTTTGTTTCCCCATTAGCCTCAGTATCGTATCCTGCCTCAGCTCTTCGCGCTCACTTAATTCTTTCCTGGCCTCTGCCACTGAATGCTTCTATGCATTAAGCTGTGTCCTATCAGTGCGGGAGGACTGCATGAGCTTGGAAAACATGTCATCGCAAATGCATTTTTTTTGCCTTCTAATCTGTGATAACCTCAGGGACAGAAGTGATAAGGGGACTATAGAAACATTCTATGCTCTACGATTCTTGAGGGACTGCATGGTCACCAGTGCTGCAGAGTTCACCATGCTGACCAAACAGGAAATGAAATTAAAAAGTTCCCAGGGCTTTTCCTGTTTACCTGGCTAGTGCAAAGTGTTCAAAGTGCTGTCCAAAGTGGTCACAATGGAGCACCCTGGGATAGCTTCCGGCAGCCAATACTGTCAATTTGCATGCGCACTACCCCAAATTGCAGCAAGGTTGATTTTAGCGCTACTACCCTCATTGGGGAGGAGTACAGAAGTCTGTTTTAAGAGCCCTTTAGGTCAACGGCACAGGGTTGATTGTGTGGACACACTCATTTTTAAATCGACCTAACATGGCTAAATTTGACCTAACCCCATAGTGTAGACCAGGCCTAGGAAACCTCATCTTATTTCTGCCAATAGCTTGTCCTGGCACTTTGGGTAAGTCATTTGCCTTCTCTGTGCCTCAGTTTCCCCATCTATGGTACTGGCCTAGCTTTGTAAAGTGTTTTGAGATTGGCGAGGTGAGATTCTATCAGTGGTACTGTTTGGATGACAATTAGTACAAATGGCTGTGCAGTAACTTCCAAACGCACCTCCAATGGGTTTTGATTTATTCCAGAAATAAAATACTGTTTCCATTCTGCCCCCATTAAAACAATCATGGGGCCAAATTTCTTCCTAAGCAGGAATGCAGAGGTAACTCCAGAGTTTCCTTGGTTGAGCTGGTTGCAGACTTTCCAACTGAACATGTTTTCGGTGGAAAAATGCTTTTGTTCACCTTGAAACTTTCCACAGGGAAGGTTGATTTAGATGAATTTTTTTTTTTTTTTAGAAAAAAAAAATCCAGAACAGAATGCTTTTGATTTTGTTTGCTTTGAAATTACTTTTCAATTTTTAAATTTTATATTCCATTATACATTATAAAATAGCAAAAAGTCAAAATCAAAATGAAACATTCTAACTGACCCCAAACTAAATATTTTTGAAAATGACATTTCATGAGAAGTTTTGAAATCTTTGGTTTTGTTCTGACTTAGAGATGAAACAAATTTCAAAATTGCAAAATTTCCAATGACACTGGAAATTCCAAGTTCCCTCCCATCTTGGTTCCTAGGATGCTTCCCTTGGGAGGTGGGGGTTCCGCACCCACAAATCCTCAGAGACCCATGCAGAAGGGTGCATTGGAAGTAAGGATCATAAACAGAAATCCTCTACAGGCTGGTTCTGGCCCCTGGGCTGTGCGTCTGCATAGGACTGGCACTGCTAGGCTGCAGCTGACTGGTGCTTTCCACAGCACGATGAGTCACCAGAAGTTAACAGCACTTCAGACTCCATGGAGCTAGAGCCCTGCTTGCAAGGGGAGAAAGGAGCACAGTATGGAGCTGGAATTCCCTCTCCCCCTGACCTGTTGAGGTGGAGGTTCCCCTCCCTTCTGAGTGCTAATGCAGAAGGGCCTGGGTAGATTATGTGGAATGGCCACACCCAACTCCTCCCAGATATTTGGGGGCTGAAGGTTGTGCCATGCATCCCCCAAAAGATAATTTTCTCCAGCTTTGTAGCTAGGGTCTGGATTTGACCTGTTAACTCAACCTGCTGAGCCAGTAATATCCCTGGGCAGGTGATATACAGATGGGCCAGGGGGACTTCTATGATTCCCAAAGACAAACCTTAGGAGTTAGCAAAGGGAAAGACCTGTCAGGCCTCCCAGCCCATCTCCAGGAATGCCCATGTGGGACAGTTGCTAGAGTATTTGTCCAGCCAGGTGTTTTAAACTCCAAGCAATGGAGTTTCCGCAGCCCAGATCTGCCAACATTCCCCCTAGCTGCAGGGACTCCCAGCATACACCCAGGCATGCCTCAGTGCTGGAGGTTAGCGTAGTGTCACTCATGCTGTGCTTATAGCACTGGAGAAATTCTCCCCCAGCTATCAGCTAGCTGTTCAGAGCCCCTGTGTGCTGCCGCAGTTGTGCATGGGTATTGACATGGAGGAAGAATTTCACCCTCTGGATCTTGCTCACCATTTGGAAGTTTTTCCTGCTGTTCAGCATATATTTTCTTTGGTTGGTTTCATCCCAAGAGTAGCCCTGAGCAACCACTGAAGTGAAGCATTTATGCTGACTGAGCTTGTTTCCCTAGGTGAGAATCTCCTCTAGTGAAATCAGTGCTCTCTAGCAGGCTCTAGGAAACCTGATTCCTTAGGTATTGCAGCTGATCCATCAATAGGCGTCTGAATTGCCAGGTTGGGCTTTTAATTTCTCCCTCCCTTCTGCTGCCTCAGGTTGCTTAAGTGGGGAGGGATAGCTCCATGTTTTGAGCATTGGCCTGCTAAACCCAGGGTTGTGAGTTCAATCGTTGAGGGAGCCACTTAGGGATCTGGGGCAAAATAAGTACTTGGTCCTGCTAGTGAAGGCAGGGGGCTGGACTCAATGGCTTTTCAGGGTCCCTTCCAGTTCTATGAGATAGGTATATCTCCATATATTTGCTTCCTAGTCTGGAATCCTGCTGTTTTGAATTTGATCTCTGGTGTGACTCCACTGCAGTTAATGGCAGTGTACCAGGTGTGGGGATGAATGGTCTAGTTTGTTAGTGGTGTCTGCCACGCTTTCGCCTTTGGGACTCTGATGGGTCACCGCAAGATGTCTGTGTCACACCTTGTCACATGTCTGTGTAATGTCACCATGGAGCACTGGGCAAGGTGCCAGAAATCAGGGTGGATCACGTAGTTTCACTGCCACTCTCCAGCGAGAGAATTGCAGTCATATGGCTGTAGCTGCCCTTCAAAAGGCACTGCCTGTTTTATACGACACTTAAAGAATCAACAAGGAAGAAAACAGCTAGAAATTCAGTGTTTGCTTCCTTGTGTTTGAGGCTCTTTGAGATTGGATTTAGTGCCAGACAGACAGCTCTGGAGACAGAAGGCCACAAAGTAGAAAGAGCAGGGGCATCATCAGGACCAATACCTTGCCAAAATGGCAAAATGCCAAAACTCTGACCCAGAGGGGAGATTTGTACCTGATGCACCTGATGTCCTGAGTTGCTGAGCACCTGCTGCTGCATAGGCATGGGTTAGAGCCATGAGTACTCAGAACCTCTGAGACTCAGTGCCCTACTGACTCTTTGCCTCTCTGCTGAGGCTGTCAACACATTATTGCCATAGCAACTCCCATGATGCACCAGTTTGGTTCATCCCAGAGGAGGTGGTGGTGCATCATGGGAGATGTAGTCCTGCCAAAGAGTCCAGCTCATATCGGAGAATGAGGTGGATGCAGATTAAAGTTGATCAGACGCCAAACAAAACGGTTTGATTTGGTTCCCCAAACAGAAATGTTTCACTTTTGATCGACCCAACCCCACATAAAAACTTCTGTTTAGATTTTCCTGAGGGAAAATCAAATTTTTTTGACAAAATTGGCATTTTCCTAAGGAAGATCTTGATCTTTGTGGAAATTGCATTTTTTATCAGATAAGGACATTTCAACGGAAAAGTCCCAACTAGCTGTGCCAGTGACACTGCTTCACTGAGGAAATGGACCAAGATTCCATCCCCACCTCATTTCACATTGGCCACTAACAAGCCAATAGTCGGCTATGACATTTGATCATTCCAGGGACAGATTTTCAAAAGAGCTCTGTTCTCAAGGTGACACTCATTGCCAGATTTTTAGAAGGGCTCAATCCAAGAGGCCCTCCATCTGTGAGGAGGTTGTGTCCCTTGGGGATTAGCTTTGGTGATGATGAGCACATTGAGTGCATGTTGGGTGCTGAGTAGTTCTGAAAATGTGGCCCCAATTGTGGGTGCGGATGCTGCAAACTCTGCCCTTGATAACATGGGCTGGAGGGTGACCCTCCCCCACCAAGGAGACTAACCCACGGACCCTGCCCCTTCCGCTTATGGCCCCACATGGCCAGAAGAACTCCAAGCTCCTCCTTCCCACTGGAGAAGTCCTGGCCCATCCACCCCATCTGCCCTGAGCCATTGGCCGGCTGGCCTCAGCTACAATGGCCGATCCCAGTGCTGAGTCGGACTGCTGGCCTGGCCACACAGGACTACCAGTCCTTGGCCTCTGACGGGCCCGAGCTCCAGGCCACTGGCTGGAGCTGAGCCTCTGCCAGCTTCAGAGGAGAGGGGGAGGGAGCAGGGCCTTGGAGTGGAGCATAGGCAGGGCCACGGCCTGGGTTAGGGAAGGCTTAAGCCTGCTCTGGCCTTTGATACCTGCCGCCCATGCTCGTTGACTGGGCAGGATACACCTAGCAGCCAGTAGAGGCAAAGGGCTTCCGATCCCATTCTCACATGAGCTGTCTAGTGGAAGGGTCTTTAGCAGTTATATCACTATAGTGCCATGGTGTAGATCGAGGTTTCCAATCTTTTAACACCCAAGATCACTTTTTGAATTTAAGGGGTTTAATAACCTCAACTATACATACAATATGATGCGGGCTAATTTAGCTGCAACTGATCAGGAAAGAGATCTTGAAGTCATCGTGGAAAGTTCTCTGAAGATGTCCACGTAGTGTACAGCGGTAGTCAACACGGCAACAGCATGTTAGGAATAATTTTAAAAGGGATAGAGAATAAGATGGAGAATATCTTATTGCCCTTATATAAGTCCATGGTACACCCACACCTTGAATAGTGAGTACAGATGTGGTCTCCTCACCACATCTTAGAGAGGGGAGGATGGAGTGAGCAGGGTAGGGCTTTGGGGAAGGGGCAGGGTAGATCCTGGGTTGCCCTTACATAAGAATATAAGAATGACCGTACTGGGTCAGACCAAAGGTCCATCTAGCCCAGCATCCTGTCTACCGACAGTGACCAATGGCAGGTGCCCCAGAGGGAGTGAACCTAACAGGTAATGATCAAATGATCTCTCTCCTGCCATCCATCTCCACCCTCTGACAAACAGAGGCTAGGGACACTATGGCTAATAGCCTTGAATGGACCTAACCTCCATGAATTTATCCAATTCTCTTTTAAATGCTGTTATAGTCCTAGCCTTCACAACCTCCTCAGGTCAGGAGTTCACACAGCGCACAGTCAACTTGTGGAAGAAGAACTTCCTTTTATTTGTTTTAAACCTGCTGCCTATTAATTTCATTTGGTGACCTCTTGTTCTTGTATTATGGGAATAAGTAAATAACTTTTCCTTATCTACTTTCTCCACATCACTTTATGATTTTATATACCTCTATCATATCCCCCCTTAGTCTCCTCTTTTGCAAGCTGAAAAGTCCTAGCCTCTTTTTAATCTCTCCTCATATGGGACCCTCTCCAAACTCCTAATAATATTAGCTGCCCTTTTCTGAACCTTTTCTAGTGCTAGAATATCTTTTTTGAGATGAGGTGACCACATCTGTATGCAGTATTTAAGATGTGGGTGTACCATCGATTTATATAAGGGCAATAATATGTAAGCAGAGTCAGGATGAGCTCTACCCTGACATCTGGTGGCGAATTATGGGAAGTGTTGAAAGAATTTCAGAAAGTGTGAAGTCTCACATATTTATATGGGCACGCCCAGCATAGCCCAATGCAGCCTGGGATGGTTATTTTGACAGCTCTGGGATCCCCAATTTCTTTGTTATTGGGGCAGGATAAATAAAGTGTTGCCACCTGATTATGTGAATGAGCAACTACGAGACTGCTTTATGACAGAGATGTCTCAATATAATTTAAGTGACACTTGCTAAATCAGGGACATGGGTTCCAATACCCAGTGAATTGAGAAAGGGGTTGGGGACTGGTGTGTGTATCTGATGGTATGGGCCCCTTTTGAGGGCCTGGAACACCAATTGCACAGCCTCCTTTCTCCACTGTAAAACAGTAGAGCTAATTTTGATTCCATTAGGAGTCCATCTAGAGACTGCTGAGCTGAGTTCATGCTGGGCCAATGGTGCACCAGCACCAGGGCTCCCCTACTAAGAGCTGAGCAGAGGCAGAGCAGTTGGCCCTGGCCCACGTAAGGTGCCCCTTAACACCTTGTGTGGACTCCCCCCCCCATTTCCACCCAGGCTGGGGGGGTAGAACTCTGCAGATAAACTTTTGAATTCTGGGGTGGCACTGACCAGAAACTTTTGGGTTGTCGGACTTTGGGGTGATTGGGCTTAAGACCTTAAGGGGGAAAGGACATTGCCAAACGTACTTGGAGGTGGGTTTTTTGCTTATGGTTTGTGTTATAATCCTGTTTGTGGTGTTTCTCCAATGCGATGCCGCATTGTTTCCTTCCTTTATTAAAAGGATTTTGCTACACCCAGACTCCGTGCTTGCGAGAGGGGAAGTATTGCCTCCTAGAGGCGCCCAGGGGGGTGTGGTATGTAAGTGTCCCAGGTCACTGGGTTGGGGCTCGAGCCGGTTATGCACTGTGTTATTGAAACGGAACCCCTGGATACTGAACCTGGCCCTTGTTGCTGCCAACTCAGGGGGGCAGACGGGTTAGAAATATATTCTCCTTCTTATTCTCTATCCCCTTTTTAATGATTCCTAACATCCTGTTTGCTTTTTTGACCGCCTCTGCACACTGTGTGGACATCTTCAGAGAACTATCCACGATGACTCCAAGTTCTTTTTCCTGATTTGTTGTAGCTAAATTAGCCCCCATCATATTGTATGTGTAGTTGGCGGTATTTTTTCCAATGTGCATTACTTTACATTTTCCACATTAAATTTTATTTGCCATTTTGTTGCCCAATCACTTAATTTTGTGAGAGCTGTTTGAACTTCTTCACAGTCTGCTTTGGTCTTAACTGTCTTGAGCAGTTTAGTATCATCTGCAAACTTTGCCACCTCACTTTTTACCCCTTTCTCCAAATCATTTATGAATAAGTTGACTAGGATTGGTCCTAGGACTGACCCTTGGAGAACACCACTTGTTACCCCTCTCCATTCTGAGAATTTACCATTTATTCCTACCCTTTGTTCCCTGTCTTTTAACCAGTTCTCAATCCATGAAAGGACCTTCCCTCTTATCCCATGACAACTTAATTTATGCAAGAGCCTTTGGTGAGGGGCCTTGTCAAAGGCTTTCTGGAAATCTAAGTACACTATGTCCACTGGATCCCTCTTGTCCACATGTTTGTTGGCCCCTTCAAAGAACTCTAATAGATTAGTAAGACACGATTTCCCTTTACAGAAACCATGTTGACTTTTGCCCAACAATTTATGTTCTTCTAGGTGTCTGACAATTTTATTCTTTGCTATTGTTTCGCCTAATTTGCCCGGTACTGATGTTAGACTTACTGGTCTGTAATTGCCGGGATCACCTCTAGAGCCCTTTTTAAATACTGCTGTTACATTAGCTATCTTCCAGTCGTTGGGTACAGAGGCCGATTTAAAGGACAGGTGACAAACCCTAGTTAATAGTTCCACAACTTTACATTTGAGTTCTTTCAGAACTCTTGGGTGAATGCCATCTGGTCCCGGTGACTTGTTACTGTTAAGTTTATCAATTAATTCCAAAACCTCCTCTAGTGACATTTCAATCTGTGACAGTTCCTCAGATTTGTCACCTACAAAAGCTGGCTCAGGTTTGGGAATCTCCCTAACATCCTCAGCTGTGAAGACTGAAGCAAAGAATCCTTCTGTATCTCGATCATCAAGGGGCCCCACTGCTGTTTAGCAGGCTTCCAGCTTCTGATGTACTTAAAAAACATTTTGTTATTAACTTTTGAGTTTTGGCTAGCCATTCTTCAGACTCCTCTTTGGCTTTTCTTATTACATTTTTACACTTAATTTGGCAGTGTTTACGCTCCTTTCTATTTACCTCACTAGGATTTGACTTCCACTTTTTAAAGGAAGTCTTTTTTTTCCTCACTGCTTCTTTTACATGCTTGTTAAACGACGGTGACTCTTTTTTCGTTCTTTTACTGTATTTCTTAATTTGGGGTACATGTTTATGTTGGGCCTCTATTATGGTGTCTTTGAAAAGCATCCATGCAACTTGCAGGGGTTTCACTTTAATCACTGTACCTTTTAATTTCTGTTTAACTAATCCCCTCATTTTTGCATAGTTCCCTTTTCTGAAATTAAATGCCACAGTGTTGGGCTGTTGAGATGTTCTTCCCACTACAGGGATGTTAAATGTTATATTATGGTCACTATTTCCAAGCGGTCCTGTTATAGTTACCTCTTGAACCAGCTCTTGTGCTCCACTCAGGACTAAATCTAGAGTTTTCTCTCCCCTTGTGAAAGCAGCAAAGAGTCCTGTGGCACCTTATAGACGAACAGACGTTTTGGAGCATGAGCTTTTGTGGGTGAATACCCACTTCGTCAGATGCATGGGGGATGTTCGTGTAGAGAGCCTCTACATCCATGGTGGCTAGGATGGTGTTTTCTGGAAGGTCACCAATGCATTGTAGTTTCCTCAGGAAATCAGTGGTGTCACGGAGATAGCTGGGAGTGCTGGTGGCATAGGGTCATGCATCTGACGAAGTGGGTATTTACCCACGAAAGCTCATGCTCCAAAACGTCTGTTAGTCTATAAGGTGCCACAGGACTCTTTGCTGCTTTTACAGATCCAGACTAACATGGCTACCTGTCTGATTCTCTCCCCTTGTGGGTTCCCATACCAGCTGCTCCAAGATGCAGTCATTTAAAGTATCAAGAAATTTTGTGTCTGCATTTCATCCTGAGATGACATGTTCCTAGTCAATATGGGGATAATTGAAATCCCCCACTTTTATTGAGTTCTTAATTTTGATAGCCTCTCTAATTTCCCTTAGCATTTCATCCTCACTGTCATGGTCAGGTGGTCGATAATAGATCCCTAATGTTATATTCTTATTAGAGCATGAAATTACTATCCATAGAGATTCTATGGAACATGTGGCTTCACTTACGATTTTTACTTAATTTGATTCTACATTTTCTTTCACATATAGTGCCACTTCTCCCCCACATGACCGGTTCTGTCCTTCTGATATATTTTGTACCCCAGAATGATTGTGTCCCGTTGATTGTTCTCAGTCCACCAGGTTTCTGTGATGTCTATTATATCAATATCCTCCTTTATCACAAGGCACTCTAGTTCACCCATCTTATTATTTAGGCTTCTAGCATTTGTGTACAAGCAGTTAAAAAACGTGTCACTGTTTATTTGTCTGCCCTTTTCTGATGTTTCCGATTCTTTATGTGAATGTTTCTCGTCTGATCTGGCCCTTACGTATCCTCTTCCATCCTCTGCTCCTGACTATAACCTAGAGAATCTCTATCAATAGACTCTCCTCTAAGAGAAGTCTGTGTCCGATCCATGTGCTCCTCTGCAGCAGTCGGCTTTCCCCCATCTCCTAGTTTAAAAACTGTTCTGCAACTTTTTTAATGTTAAGTGCCAGGAGTCTAGTTCCACTTTGGTTTAGGTAGAGCCCATCCTTCCTGTATAGGCTCCTCCTATCCCAAAAGTTTCCCCAGTTCCTAATGAATCTAAACCCATCCTCTCTACACCATCGTCTCATCCACGCATTGAGACTCTGAAGTTCTGCCTGCCTACCTGGCCCTGCAGGTAGAACTGGGAGCATTTCTGAGAATGCCACCACAGAGGTCTTGGATTTCAGTCTCTTCTAGCAGCCTAAATTTGGCCTCCAGGACGTCTCTCCTACCCTTCCCTATGTCATTGGTACCTACATGTACCACGACCACCGGCTCCTCCCCAGCACTACACATAAGTCTATCCAGATGCCTTGACAGATCTGCAACCTTCGCACCAGGCAGGCAAGTCACCTTATGGTTCTCCTGGTCATCACAAACCCAACTATCTATGTTTCTAATGATCGAATCTCCCATTACTAACACCTGCCTTTTCCTAGTAACTGGTGTTCCCTCCACTGGAGAGGTAACCTCAGTGCAAGAGGATACCCCAACGCCATCTGGAAGGAGGATCCCAACTATGGGAAGGTTTCCCTCTGCTCCCGTAGCTGCTCTCCTTCCCTCGGCCTTTCATCCTCCTCAACAGTGCAGAGGCTGTCTGACTGGAGGTGGGACAATTCTACAGTGTCCCGGAAAGCCTCATCAACATACCTCTCTGCCTCTCTTGGCTCCTCCAGTTCTGCCACCCTCGCCTCCAAAGCCTGTATGTGGTCTCTGAGGGCCAGCAGCTCCTTGCACCGACTGCACACATACACCATCCGCCCACAGGGCAGGTAATCATACATGCTACACTCAGCGCAATAAACTGGATAGCCCCCTGTCATAAACAGATAGCTAAGGGTTAATGTCTCTTTCACCTATAAAGGGTTAACAAACAGTGACCTGCAAACACCTGACCAGAGGACCAATCAGGAAGCAAGACTTTTTTTCAAATCTGGGTGGAGGGAAGTTTTGGGTGTGAGTCCTTTGTTCTTTGTCTTGGTTCGGTGGCCCTCTCGGCTCTGAGAGTGATCTCTCTATCTTCAGGCTTTCTAATCTTTTGTTTCCAAGTTGTAAGTACAAGGATAGTAAGACAATAGGTTTATATTGTTTTTTTGTATTTACATGTGTGTAGTTGCTGGAATGTTTTAAATTGTATTCTTTTTGGATAAGGCTGTTTATTCATTTTTTCTTTTAAGAAATTGACCCTGTATATTGTCACCTTGATACAGAGACTATTTTTATGTCTTTTTCTTTCTTTTTTATATAAAGCTTTCTTTTTAAGACCTGTTTGAGGTTTTTTTTCATTGGTTAAGGAGGGGGAAAATCTCTTTGTGTTAGATTTACTAAGCCTGACTTTGCATACTCTCTGGGTGAGGGGAGGGAAGGATTTGATCTCTCGGTACTTGTGTTTCAAGGACTTGAAGCAGGGAATATCCTAGAGTACCCAGGGCGGGGAAATCTGGGAGGAGGTAAAGAGGGGGAAGGGAAGTGGGTTATTTCCCTTTGTGGTGAGACTCAGGGCATCTGAGTCTTGGGGTCCCCCAGGGAAGGTGTTGGGGAGACCAGAGTGAGCCAGACACTGGAATTTTCTGGCTGGTGGCAGCGATATCAGATCCAAGCTGGTAATTAAGTTTGGAGGTTTCATGCTAGCTTCTCATGTTTTGAACTCTAAGGTCCAGATCTGAGTAGGAAAGATATGACACCCCCACTCTGCTGCTGGGCTTCTGCCTGCATTATCTCCTAGTTAATGAAGGGTTTTGTTTAAGTCAAGGAGTTTTGAATGTAGTTTATTTTACAGTTTTAAAGAACAGCAAGGGGCCCTTGCCCCCTTCCCTCCTCCTTTCCAAACTCCCTTGCTAAACTCTCTGTTAGCAGCCCGTTTGGAAAGATCCCTGGTCGCTTGCGCACTGTTTTAAAAAGCCCTGGCCTGCTTGATAGCCCTGTCCACTGACTAAGGCCCAGCCAATTAACAGAGGCTTCTAGCTTTCAAACCTTCCTTTGAAGCTCTCAGCTTTCCACTGCCAGCCACAGCATATGGTCCTTCAAACAAACAAACAAACAAACAAACAGACGGACAAATACAAGCTCAGCACACAGGGAGTAACCGCCAAACAAACACAAACAAACACACACTACAGACAGTCACTTACCCCAAGGGTGCTGTATTTGCTCCTCGTTCACCTGGAGAACTGCCTTGCGAAACTCCCTGTTAGCAGCCCCTGTTCACAAAGACGTATAATCTACATTTTAAGTATAGATCAGGCCTGTGACAGACTTGCAATATCTTGGACGAACTTTATGGAATTAAGTTAAACCTTATTGAATTAGGTTTAATACCTTTGGGGCCCATTATGTTAAAAATAGACAACTGTGTATGTTATTGTGGAATTGTGTGGAACTTCTCTAGGAGGAGGGGGCTGCTAATATCATTCCTCCGGTCATCAACTCCCTGGAGAGGTTCGCATCTGCTGGTTCGAACTGGTTTCTCCAGAGACCAACAGACAGAGGATTTTTGGATAAATACCCTAGTTTAAAACTGGCTCTGGGCCTTCTTCCTGGTCGAGCAAATGGGCAGGATCCTTGCTCCATGGATGAGCCAAATCCTTAGGGGAGGGTTAGAAGGACTTAGGGGCCCCCTAAAACTGGGTGTTGGTTCTGAGCTGAAGTTGTGCTGATGTTGAAACCATAAGGAAGCCCTTTGGGTGCGGTGCTGGACTGCTCCTCCCAGAGCCCATATTAGGATGGGGGGACTTTTGGCAAGCTTGGTAGTAGGCATGTAGGTTCTTTCATGGTTTTCAATTTGTTTTCTCTGTAGTGCTTTTACCTTAAGAATAAAGCAGACTTACATAGGAAGAGCTGTGTGGTGTCTATGACTGTGGGCATTCAGGCTGGTAACTGCCTCTGAGAAGAAAGCAAGGCTATCTCTGCTGTGGAGAACAAAAATATGTTGGTCAGAAGGGAGTGAGACAAGGGTCTCTACCCAAGAGAGGGGATAGCCCGGGAGCCTGAAGCGGAGGTGCTTGCTGGATCATAGGGGGAATATGGGTGCGGTTGCCCTGCCCTGTGACAAGGCCTTTGTTCTGGTAAGGTAACAACCTTTCTACGGTGTTGTCCTCACTGGCCTGTGCTGACACATGTTGCTGTTAGGGACATTAGGCCAGACTTGCTACAGGGCAGAAGCCAGAAAAACCCTGCTGAGGTCATTGGCCTTGCAGGGGCTTCCGTTGGGGTGAACTTGACAGAACCGGGTTTGTGACTGAGGCCTCACCATGAATAATTCGGTAAAGAGGAGGTGAATTGTTGTGCTAACAAATCCCTCTGTTATGTGGGAATCAGTGTGATGGGGAGTTTGGGCTAGTTCGTGCAGGGATATTGTGCTGGGGATGTCATTCCCCTAAGAGACATTGGCTGTGCATTACTCCTCTGCTAACAACCTGGCTTCCAGTGCAGCTTCCAGAGCCCCTCCCCTCTCCTCACCCTGTCACTGAGGCAAACCCCGGCCAGCTCTTGATTTAGCAGCATCTGTTTTAGAAAGGGAACTTCTGCTTCCTGGTTCTAAAATAACTC
The DNA here is from genome assembly GCF_025201925.1 of Gopherus flavomarginatus. Lineage (NCBI taxonomy): Eukaryota > Metazoa > Chordata > Testudines > Testudinidae > Gopherus > Gopherus flavomarginatus. Next base: position 55,018,819 of record NC_066624.1, read on the forward strand.
ATAGACTCATAGACTCATAGGTCAGAAGGGACCAATCTGATCATCTAGTCTGACCTCCTGCACAAGGCAGGCCACAGAACCCCACCCATCCAATTTTATACAACCCCTATCCCAGGACCGAGTTATTGAAATCCTCAAAAATGGTTTGAAGACCTCAAGCTGCAGAGACACCACCAGCAAGCGACCCATGCCCCACGCTGCAGGGGAGGGCGAAAAACCTCCAGGGCACCTGCCAATCCGCCCTGGAGGAAAATTCCTTCCCGACCCCAAATATGGCGATCAGCTAAACCCTGAGCATGTGGGCAAGAGTCACCAGCCAGCACCCAAGAAGGAGTTCTCCGCAGCAACTCAGTACCCATCGCATGCAACATCTCCCCGCAGACCATTGAGCAGACCTGTCTGGTGGTAATTCAAGATCAATTGCCCAAATTAACGATCCTATCATAACATCCCCTCCATATACTTATCAAGCTTTGTCTTAAAGCCAGGAAAGTCTTTTGCCCCTACTACTTCCCTCGGAAGGCTATTCCAGAACTTCACTCCCCTAATGGTCAGAAACCTTCGTCTAATTTCAAGTCTAAACTTCCTAATATCCAGTTTATACCCATTCGTCCTCGTGGCTACATTAGTACTAAACTTAAATAATTCCTCTCCCTCCCTAACGTTAACCCCCTTGATATATTTATATAGGGCGAGCATATCCCCCCTCAGCCTTCTTTTGGCCAGGCTAAACAAGCCAAGCTCTTTGAGTCTCCTTTCATAAGGCAGTTTTTCCATTCCTCGGATCATCCTCGTAGCCCGTCTCTGAACCTGTTCCAGTTTGAATTCATCCTTCTTGAACATGGGACACCAGAACTGCACATAGTATTCCAGATGGGGTCTCACCAACGCCGTATACAACGGTACTAACACCTCCTTATCCTTGCAGGAAATACCCCGCCTGATGCATCCCAAAATCGCATTTGCTTTTTTAACAGCCGTATCACATTGGCGACCCATAGTCATCCTGCTATCAACCAGTACCCCAAGGTCCTTCTCTTCCTCCGTCGCTTCCAACTGATGCGCCCCCAACGTATATCCAAAATTCTTATTATTAATTCCTAAATGCATGACCTTGCACTTTTCACTATTGTATTTCATCCTATTTCTATTACTCCAGTTTACAAGGTGGTTCAGATCTTCTTGAATAGTATCCCTGTCCTTCTCCGTGTTAGCAATACCCCCCAGCTTCGTGTCATCCGCGAACTTTATTAGCACATTCCCGCTCTTTGTGCCAAGGTCAGTAATAAAAAGGTTAAATAAGATCGGTCCCAAAACCGATCCTTGAGGGACTCCACTGGTGACCTCCTTCCAGTCCGACAGTTCACCTTTCAATACAACCCTCTGGAGTCTCCCCTTTAACCAGTTCCTTATCCACCTTACAACTTTCATATTCACTCCCAGCTTTTCCAATTTAACTAACAGCTCCCCGTGCGGAACCGTGTCGAATGCCTTACTGACTGTCCACTGCTCTCTCTGACTGGGCGCTCCACGTTCTTCCTGACAGTGTTCTCCGTGTCAGCTGAGGTTTTAAGCTGCTGCATGCAGGATATTCTGACACATCACAGACAGGGGAGTCCTCCAGCACCTCTCCCCCTCCCCCATATCCCCCCACTGCATCCTGGGAAGTTTCAAGGAGGAGGTCAGGCTTGGCTAGGTTGTTCTTTCATCCCCATTGCAGATGGAGAGTGAGGGTGCGAGGAGTGTGGGGAGATAGGAGGAGGTTCAGTCCCCCTGAGTAATTAGAACAGGGGTCGGCAACCTTTCAGAAGTGGTGTGCCAAGTCTTCATTTATTCCCTCTAATTTAAGGTTTCGCGTGTCAGTAATACATTTTAACGTTTTTAGAAGGTCTCTTTCTATAAGTCTATAATATATAACTAAACTATTGTTGTATGTAAAATAAATAAGGTTTTAAAAATGTTTTAAGAAGTTTCATTTAAAATTAAATTAAAATGCAGAGCCCCCCGGACTGGTGGCCAGGACCCAGGCAGTGTGAGTGCCACTGAAAATCAGCTCACGTGCCGCCTTTGGCACATGTGCCATAGGTTGCCTACCCCTGACTTAGAACTAAATCAAGTAAGGCTGGGAAATGTGTCCCTCAGCTGAGTCACTGGCTTTGTAAGATGAATCTGACCCTCAGAATAAGGGACTCACTTTCATCTTGAAAGTTCTGAGTCTTGCTTACACTCTGATTGTCAGTTTGAAACAGAACATTAAACTGCTGTATGCAGCACTGGGAGAGCATTCCATAGCCTGACATGTAAAGGGGCACTCGTGGCTCAGTCCTGGAGCCTGGAAAGGGTTCCCTAGTGATCAAGATATTGGGACACGGTAATCTTTGCATCACTACTTAGATGACTAGATTTCAGGCCGAGTGGGACCGTCTGTTCTTGGCTGACTTCTTGCAGAGCATGGACCAGAGAACCTGCTGATGTCATAATGCAAATGTCATCATGTCGGATTGCAGTGACTTTGTCCTAGAAGACAAAATGTTGCAAGAGATGTCCCGTGTCATGTTAGTGTGTTGCTCTTCAGTGAAGTACCTTGTCATAAACAGATAGTTAAGGGTTAATGTCTCTCTCACCTGTAAAGGGTTAACAAACAGGGACCCCAAACACCTGACCAGAGGACCAATCAGGAGACAAGATAGTTTAAAATCTCATGGGAGGGAAGCCTTTGTTTGTGGGTTTTGGGTTTGGCTTTGTTCTCTCTGAGTCCTGGAAGGGGCTAGAGGTGTAACCAGATTTTCTGCCAATCTCCCTGCTATAGTCTCTTATCTGTTCAGAATTGTAAGTAGAAAAGGTGGTCATAGTCTTTTAATTTGTTTTCCTTTTCATTTGCATATGTGTACTTGCTGGACGTAGCTTAAATTGTGTTTCTGCTGGAGAAAGTTTCTTTCTATTGTTTATAAGTTGAAAGACCCTGTAACTTTTTACCATCTAAAGTGCAGAGATAAACCTGTTATTTTTTTCTTTCTTTTTTTATTAAAAGCTTTGCTTTAAGACCTGTTTGAGTGTTTTCTCCTAGTTAAGGCTCAAAGAAACTTGAGTCTGTATTGCCTGAGGGAGGGAAGGTAAAGTTCCTCTTTGTGTTAGATTCACAGAGTTGAATCAGGTGATCTCCTAGTGTTCCCAGGGTGGGAAGGAGCTGGGGAGGAAGGAGGGACGGGGAAGGAAATGGTTTATTCCCCTTTGTTGTGAGACTCAGGGAATTTGGGTCTTGGGACCCCCAGGGAAGGTTTTTGGAGGAGACTAGAGTCGATCAGGCGCTCTACTCTAAGTCCTGATTGGTGGCAGCCTATCAGATCTAAGCTGGTAATTAAGCTTAGGGGAATTCATGCTAATACCCATATTTTGGATGCTAAGGTCCAGAATTGGGAATTATATTATGACATACCTGCAGCAGGAGTTCTCAAGAAAGAGCCTATTGTGAGGTTTCCGTTTGCCATAGCTGTGAAAATAGCGGTGTAGGACCCTTTAAAGTGCTCCCTCGAGTGCTGACATTCTCATCAATTAAGATCTTCTGTCAAACATCAGCATGAGCTGCAACCAGGCCAGCAAAATGCCATCACCCTGCTGCTCCTGTTAAAGCCACTGTGCACTACTTCTCGTACACCTGTCATTTATGCAATAGTAATTAATCCTCATTAAATATCTATTTAATGATTTACTGCTGTCTGACACAATTACTGTCCTGGTTAATTGAAGGCAAGGAATTGCATAGGGTTGTTATTGCATCTGATTAAATACTAATCAAATATCAGTGGGTGACAATAGCCATTCTGCACACTTCGGCAACCCCTTTAATCCGCCGAGTGCTTTGCAAACACTGATTAATGAAGCTTCACAAACACTGCTGTGCAGTAGGTAAATATTGTTAGACCATGACTCAGCAGATCTCAAACTGTGGGTCAGGACCCCAAAGTGGGTCTCGGTCCCATTTTAATGGAGTTGCTAGGGCTGGCTTAGGCTTCCTGGCATCCATGGCTGAAGCCAAAGTCCAGGGCCAAGCTGAAGCCCAAAGCCCACTGCCTGGGGCTGAAGCCCCTGGGCTCAGGCTTCAGTCCCCCTTCCTGGGGTCGTCTACTAATTTTTGTTGTTAGAAGGGAGTTGTGATGCAATGAAGTTTGAGAACCCCTGGACTACGTTGTTCTTGGAGGTCTAGTTGTTGTACCAATTATATTAGACCAGCAAAAAACCAGCAGGATCTTTTTAAAGGGGACAAGACAAAGATGCCACATTTATTATGATAACAATTTATGACTAATAACTAATATCTTAATTCTTATACACACACATTATACCTATTACCTATATACACACACACACACACACACACACATTCACATTATACCTAATACCTACACACACACACACACACATATATTCATCAGGTGTTCTGCAACTGCTGCATAGTTACCAGTCCTGAAGATAGCTTAAGTTCATGGCTTGAATTTGCAGCTTGGGTTCGTAGCTTGTGGCAGCTAACTGGCCAGGAAAGCTGGGCACAAGGCTGAGCTGGATCTCTGTTGGGCAGGCACCGATGTTCTTCCATGTTGGCAGCAGAATGTTACCCAGAGTCTCTCATCTCACCCTTCTTTTTTATAGGCTTTTAGTTTGGATTCAAAGTCTATAGGTCTTGCTGTGTCACGCTGCCTCTGGGTTTAGATTGATCATCCATCAATTGCAGGCGTGACTTTCAGCCTTGGACCTGGCTTTGATCTTCCTTCTGTTGTTCTTTTCTTTTTAGGGTGGATGCTTCTTACTTTGTTTAGGGCTGTTGTCTAGGTCTTCAGCCGTTGGTATTTGAACTTTATCTCATCAGGACAGGCTGGGGCTGGAGGTTGATTCCATCATTCATACATACCTCATTTACACATCTAAAGTAAACTAATAAGATTACAGCAGGGTTTGCAAAAATGAAGGTTGGAGGAAGCTTTTACAAGATGGAGTGAGTGTTTTAAAATGGGGTTTGAATTACAATATGGAACAGAAGTTACAGTATAGGCAAGTGTAGTGAATGGTGAACAGAAGTTACATTAATAAAGTGAACAATTGAAAACAATTTCATTTATCAGTTCTACATAGTGGCCTGGGAACAAGTGTGGGGGCCAGGAACTCCTGATTTCCATCCCTGGTTCAGGCTTTTACTCCTCTCTGTGGGCTGAATACATTTCATCATGCCATGCCTCCATTTTCTGATCTGGAAATGGAGATGATAATCCCAGCATTTAGAAGCTGGGATCCTGGGCCAGTATTTGCTTGATGTTTCCTTATGGCACCCTCTCCACCCCTCTACCTTGATCTGTTGCATCCAGTGCTTGTCGCTTGTCTTATACATAGGCTCTCTGGGGCAGTGACTATTTCTTTGCGTTATTTTTTGTGTTTGTCCAGCAGCTAGTGCAGTGGAGCCATAGGCATGACTGGGATACCAACATAAATAATATTCTCCCTATTTTAAAGGGCTGAATGCCCACCCAGTATCCAGGATGCATCGGCACTGAGTAGGAGTGAATGGCTTACTCTGGAAGAAGGTGATGTCTCCGGTAGAGAGCAAGCTCCCTGTCTTGGGAGAGGGCACATGGGCATGTCTACGCTGCAATTAAACATCCGTGGCTGGCCCCTGGCCCCTGAATCAGGCTCACGGGGCATGGGTTAATTGCGATGGAGATGTTTGAGCCTGGGCTGCAGCCCAAGCCCTGAGACCCTCATCCTTCTCGGGGTCCCATTGAGTTTTGTCAGAGCTAGATGCAGACTCTTTGCATCTACCTTTTCCAAAACAACCCAGGAGCATGGGAGTCATATGCCGCACACTCAGCTGTTCCAGTCAGTGAAAGAGCTAGTGGGTGGAATAATGTCCATAGATATCCAGGAAAGGAGCATGAGAAAATTCCCTTTAGTTATGTTCCCAAGACTCAACTAATAGGAACTCGAATGGCCATACCGAACAGACCGGTTCATCTAGTCAGTTTCTTGTCTTTGACAATGGCCAACGTAGATGCTTCAGAGAAACCGTCATAATTTACCTCCTAGTGCTTTATTGTGCTGTAGATAAAAAAGCATTTCTGACCCTATTAGCATCAGGATCGAAAGCCTTGGTAATTGTCCCCAGGAAATTGTAATTGCAGCTGCTGTTCCAATTTATATAAAATGATAAAAAGGAGTCTATAGACCTTTAATCAGATGATTGCCTCAAAAATATCCTGCAGCAGTAAGTTCCACGGATTAATTACATGTCTAATTGAAGATTTGTTTCTAATCAGAGATAAATCATGCTGAACTAACTGCCTTGGTCCTCCAGCTGCTGGGACAAGACAAATCATGTTCCACAGTGAATTCCTTTTCTGAACTAAACGTATCTCAGCAAATTCATTTTAAAGGCTGTTGGAGCCTCCTAACTGACAGTGGAGCCAGGAGTTCTTATTTGTAAAGGGCCCTTGGAAAAGGTTGACGCTTCCAATGAAAAGTGTTACCTCAGAAAAACCCTTTCTTAGCCTGCTTGAGGCTTCTGAACGTGGGACCCTCTGAGGGGAGGGAAAGTCTCTAACATGCTAATTCACCAGCCACTTTACCTCATCTTCTGTATTGGATACCTGGCCCTGTATCTAAGGAGATGAGAATTGTCAGAGAAAAACACAGTTCTCACTCTCAGGTTGGGTGCCGCAAGTCAGATCCTTTATTATCTCTAGCAATTGCGTGGAGGGAGAGAGCTAAACATGTCTCTCCCTGGTAAACAATTACAGCAAGCATTTATACCTTTGTTACATACAGTAATGAGAAACAGCTGCATTTTGTTTATACATAGGTCATCCTAATATCTTATTTTTTTCTCATCTCTATTTAGACAATATGTCTGCATTCCATACTTAGCTAACACAAGGTCGCAACAACTTTTCACACAGTTCTTTCCCACTCGCCTCTCACAATCCTCGCTTCTACAAATCTCGCATTATTAGGGTTACAGCTAGCCTGACTCTTGCTCACATAAAGAGACTGTGTGGATTGAAATCCCCTTCAAATCCCTGTCAGTTCTTTCTCTACTTCCACAGAACGTTGCCTCTGTCTGAAAGATACCCACATGGCAGGGTGGCGGCAACCATGGTAATATTTGCGGACACTATACCACTAGAGATGGGCCCAAGTGGAAAGTTTAGATCCAGATCTGCATCTACTTGTTCCCACTGCATGGATTCCTTGTTTTCATTTAAACCTTGTTGCTAAGTTCAGTCTTGGTTTTTCTGAGATCCAGAACTTTGTCGCAGGCAGTTCCACAGATCCTAGGCAATGCGTTCTTCCCTGGCATGCTTGCCTGAGACATATTTGTCCTTTGAGTCAGAGCCCTCCAGTGTCGTTCTCTACCCCCGCCCAGCTGCTCCACATTGGTGAATTCCTTTTCTGAACTAAACGTACCTCAGCAAATTAATTTCAAAGGTTGTTGGAGCCTCCTAACTGACAATGGAGCCAGGAGTTCTTATCTATAAAGGGCTCTTGGAGAAGCTTGAAGCTTCTGATGAGAAGTGTTACCTCAGAATATCCCTTTTGTAGTTTGCTTGAGGCTCCTGCATGTGGGGCCCTCTGAGGGGAGGGAATCCTAAGGTGCTGTGGCATGTTCCCCTGCAGCGGAGGTGCTGGGAATCCCAAAGAGAAATCAGTTGGGGAATAGAGGTGTGCTGCCATGCACTTCAGAATGACCGGACCAAAGCAGCTTTCTGTGCATCTGTCTTCTGGGCCTGTCTGAGCTTCTCATGACCAAGATGATTAACAGTCCCCAGAGGAGTGAAGTCCTTTGCAGGAAACTGCCCAGCAGGGACATTTGTTCTGCTAGCTCAGGGGTGTGGAAACTTTTTGGTTCGAGGGCCACATCAGGGAATAGAAATTGTGTAGCGGGCCATGAATGCTCACAAAATTGGGGTTGGGGTGCGGGAGGGATTAAGGACTCTGGCTGGGGGTGCGGGCTCTGAGGTGGGGCTGAGGATGAGGAACTTGGGGTGTAGCAGGGTGCTCTGGGCTGGGACTGAGGGGTTCAGAGGGCGGGAGGGGGATCAGGGCTGGGGCAGGGGTGCGGGAAGGGGTGCAGGTTCCGGCTGGGGGTGTGGGCTCTGGGGTGGGGCCGGGGATGAGAGGTTTGGGGTGCAGGAGGGTGCTCCAGGCTGAGATCGAGGGGTTTGGAGAGCGGGAGGGGGACCAGGGCTGGGACAGGGGGTTGGGGTGTGGGGAGAGGCTCAGGGCTGCCGGCTCCTACACGGAGGTGTAGCCAGGTGGTTCTGCACACTGCCCCATCTGCAGGCACCCCCCTGCAGCTCCCATTTGAGCACCGGAGGGGGCCATTGGAGTGCATAGGAGCCAGAGTGGGGCCATGCTGCAGCTTCCGGGAGCAGTGTCGTGTGGCCTGGACCCTGTGTCCCTGACCGTGCACCCCGGCTGGAGCACCGGAGCGGGGCCAAGCCATATGGTGCGGCCTGTGACCCCGCTCCCGAGGGGGAGCTTGTGGGCCAGTTTAAAATGGCTTGCAGGCCATAGTTTGCCCGCCCCTGTGCTAGCTCCTGAAGAGAAAGAGTGCCTTGGCTTCTGGTCAAGACCTCACTAGGAAGGGGTAGCATTGGCCTCTCTTGCCAGGTCCCTCCACTCAGCCTGGCCATAGAGAATGAGGAGAGGCAACATCGTCAGACGCCAGGCAAACAGCAGCATTCAAAGGGCAGCCAGGAGAAGCTGCCCCAGCTATGCCCCGGCTCCCACAGTATCAAGTGTTCTAAGAACCTCGCACTGGAGGAGAGTTTCCTTTCATTCAAACAGCTCGAGGATCCTTGGGGCTGCGTCTCTGCTGAGAGCACAGACAGCGGACTTTTGGAGCTCTGCGCCTGGAGCTCAACACCCTCGCCATGCTTGCCTCAGAGCTGCTGCCTGACTCCAACTGGCTCAATGTGGTGTTTAGCATTGGAAGGCTTTTCAGTGTGGAGCCAGCCTCTCCTGCCCCTGTGACTCTCAGGCCTGCCCTGCCCGCAGCCTCCCCTCCCCACTTCCTCTGCAACCTTTCACGAGTTCGGCATAAAAATCAGGAGATTTACAACAGTGAGGTTTTGGGTTCTCTTCACTTGCCCTCTGGTATTGGAAGATTTGGGGATTACGTGCCCAAGAGAACACGCAACTTGACTTTTCTTTGTAAATGGAAGCTGAGATTCTCCAGGAAGAACCCAGTTCATAAGGGCCTGAAGGAAAACACTGAGTAGCGTGAGATTCACAGTGACGTCATCAGAACTGGCAATGTGGAATTGAACTATCTGAATGTCTCCCTCACTCATCACTGCACCCCACAGAGCAGGTGATTGCACCAGCGAAAAGGGAGGCAGATGTTGCTGTTAAGATGAGACAAGATTGCTGCTTCTTTCTACCCCATTGACCCTCCTCCTCCTGGTACTGAAAGCCAGATTTAATTCTCTTCTAGCGCTTCTGTCTGAGTGAATCATATTCCTCTGCAAGGAGCTGGGAGGGCAAGGCAGGAGTACTGGCCATTATTTTAATAGGTCATCAGACTGGAGCAGATCATTGGAAGGCTGATAAGCCCAGAGAGCCATGAGCTATTGATTAGCTCACTATTGAGTAGCTCTCTATTGCTCGTTCCTTTCAAGGTGCAAATGAAGGAACAAGCAATGCCAGCGAATCTAGATGCTTCAGCAAAGGGGAGATGTTAGCATTGCTCTGATTAGTGCAGCTGCTTCACTAGAAAGAAGGAACCTGTTTATATCAGGAGGCCAAAAACAGAAGTACAACATTAATCATTGCCTGGCACACCAGGAAATAAGGATCAAAGAAAGCAAGAGTCTTTGGAAAGCTCTCATTGTGAGGGCTCTTTGTTTAAAGGGGCAGTATGCCCAGTCACTTGCAGTAGTTAGTTTTGTTGTTTGTCATCTTGCAGCCTCTTAGATGCTCAAAAGTGACATTTCCCATCCCTCCACTTTTGCTCTTACCTGTTTTCAGAGATAATTCCCGCCTTCTATTCCTTAAAAGCAAGCTGCAGGGATAAAATGAAAACAGGATCAAGCCCATTCTGAATGGCTGATGACCCCTGGCTAATAAACGCTCATAACAGAAAGAAATGCAAAGTATATGTGTGTTTTCTCTTCCCTTCCCCGCTTCAAAAAAATCTCAGATACTTTCCAGTTTGATGAAAACATCCCAGGGGCAGCGTTTACCACTCTTTAAATGTTTGATGCTTTTTCCTAAAGTCCTCAGTCCTGGAATCTTGTGTGGATTTTTTTTTTCCCAGTTGAAAGTGTATCGCCCTCCTGGTTACAGAGAAAAGCTTGAAAACATGATCCAAGTGCTCCTTAAAGTCTCAAAAAGCAAATAAAAAGAACGCAATGTATATTATTTTACAAACTTCATGATTTTTATGGCAGTCTCCTGATTTTGGGGCCTGACTCATTGTTTTGGAGCCTTTGCTGAGCCTGTTGGCAATACGTGAAGCTTCATGGCTCTCGTCGCACCTGTGTTCTCACACAATGCTATATCCTGAGATGTCTTTAACCTGAAGGATTGGACAGAGCAGAAAACAATGTTAATAAAACCACGTTAAAACTTATTTATGTGGTAAATAGCCTCGTGTGTAACCTGATTAATTGGAGCATTCAGCATCTAAACCAGGGCTTCACTGAGAAGCTTTGCAGCTTCCATGTAGGAGAACATGATACAAATTGTTTGCTTATTTTATATCCCTGTTGTCATATGCATGGTACATATGGACAGCACAGCTCTGGGGATATTTTTGAGTGTTATCTTGTGCCCCCCTGCTGGCCAAATGGCAACTAGAGTCTCCTTGAAACAGGAGCAACTTGGGTATTTATTCCTTAGCGAACCAGCAGTGTGAATTTTCTGCAGTGTTTTGAAAGGTTTGCCCCCCTTTCCCCACCTGGCAGCACATTTTAGTACTACCCCTTCACACAGGGTCCTCTTAAGACAGATTTAAACTCCAAGTTTCCTTGTTTTGGAAAGGGTAGCAGGGCTGGCACCTGCCCGAGAAAGGACAAAGGTGAGGTGTTATAGCGAACTCGGGGACAGCTGAAAGGCAAAGCATGACTGCAATGTTATCTGGAAAAACCTGATCCTCACTCCATCTCTTTGCAAACCTGCTGTGTCAGGCTAAGGGCTGGTCTACCCTACGGGGGGAAATCGATCTAAGATATGCAACTTCAGCTACGTGAATAACGTAGCTGAAGTGGAAGTATCTTAGATCGAATTACCTGCTGTCCTCATGGCGCGGGATCGATGTCCACGGCTCCCCATGTCTACTGCCATTTGGGTTGGTGGAGTTCCGGGATCAATAGGAGCTCATTCGGGGATCAATATATCACGTCTAGATGAGACACGATATATCGATCCCCGAGAAATCGATTACTACCTGCTGATATGGCGGGTAGTGAAGACATAGCCTAAGTCCACAGCCCCAAACTGGGCATCTACTGTGCCTAGAGCTGAAGAAGGGGTTCCCGGTCTCCTTGAGGCAGTACTGTGAAATCTAGGCACCAGAGGGTGAATCTTTTGTTACTCAGAAGCAGCTCCTTGCAGTCAACATTATGGTCCTATGCTTGTCATGTGGAAAACTTTAATTTAGGAGCACCCAGCATTTGCCAACTTCCTGGGAGCCTGTGGGCTGTCTTTTATTTGGATAAAAGTTTACATAAATGTTTCACTAAAAATAAAAATGTACTCAAGCCTAATGAATGCTGGGATTCGACTATTTCTTGGCAGGCAGGTAGCGATTGTTTGTTCGCTTTGTTCTGCAATAATGAAAACTGGCAGTTGATGAGTTTTGTCCTCACCCCAAAGTCATGGTGGGGGACAAATTGCAAATGGTTTTATGGAATAGGAAGATTAAGTGACCTCCAAACCAAACCAGAGCACCACAGGCTGTGATCCTACATAAAGGACATGTGCCTGGCCTCAGGTAGCGCTTGCTCCGTCTATGATGGAGGCCTCCCATGTGCGGTGCACTCAACCCCTCCTGTGATCCTCTTCCCACCTGTCTGGGGGGTTCTTTTCTCTCCGTTATACCCCCTATGTGGACCTAGGCAAGGAAGTGCAGCTGAAGTTTGGCGTTCCAAGTGGACTTTGCAGGGTTAGAGCAGCTAGTCCATCTTTGCTGTGGGCCATCAGCACTGGAGTCAGACAGGATCCTGGACGCTGTCAGGAATGGTGCTCTGCCTGGGGGGCTGGATGCCATTTGTGTGTCTGAGGCTGGGACTAAAGCCCATGATGCCATGTCGGTTGTGTGGTGCTGGTGCCACATCCATTGGGTGCAGCTGAAGAATCTGTGTTGTGCAATGTCAGCCTGGTGTAGTTACGGGGATATACTGTGCCCTGTTGATCCTGTGTATGAAATCTGCATGAAACTAATTTGATCGTATTCAGAAAAAAAAAAGGCTGTATTGGTATTTTTGGTTGTGTTTGGTGGTGGTGAGGAGTTGGATGGGGGGGGAGGATCATTTTTTCCCACTTTGTTGAATTTGTGTGTCATTCTGAGTTATTCACCTGACCATAACATGAAGATGTTTGGTACTCTGGACATCTGGCTCTCACTGCAATGTGTGAATGGAAATGTAGCATTCTAAAAAGCTACACGAGGAGCGAAGAGAGGGTAAAGGTCTGAGCTCTGCCTGTTAGGAAGCTATCCAATTGTCCAGAGTTGTTGGTGGCTGGGGAGTGGAAACAAGTCCGTGAATGTACTGAAGGAGTAAAAAATCGATCATTCTTCAATCTAGATCAAATACAAACACTGTCAAGAATTGTTAAGCAGTGAGATAGAAAGGGGTTCGTGTGCATGGTAAAGAGTACAGAAAATTGGCTCCTTCAGCTTCTTGGAGATCAATTGTGTTACGGAATGAAATTGGCTGTTGAGGCAGAGGATAAGAATGCTGATGATCCTGTAAGTGACACATTTTCGTTGCTGTTGTCCTCATCCAATGTAGCCATGATGTTAAACTGGAATCCCTGTGCTTGGCCTTCAACAGCATCTTCATTCAGGAGCTGGCTCTCCTGCCCTCGTTATGTAACAGGTTCAACCTAAACTCATGTAAGCCAGGTTAAGAGCATCCACACATAGTCACATCAATTTAGCTAAATCAGTTCAACTTCCCACCTTCAGTGAAACCTGTATAAGTCTGTATGCAGGCCAGCCCATAGGCTTTGATACCCAAACCAGAGCCCAGATCACTTGGGAGGGGCAGTAGCTGTGCCATGCAGCCAGAGGAAGGGGTCTCTAGGCAATAACGCTCTGGTCACTGCTCCATGGTGACAGGCTGGGCCGGCTCCAGCGTTTTTGCCACCCCAAGCGGCAGGGGAAAAAAAAAAAAAGCCGTGATCAGCGATGGCTCCACCCTGCCGCTTCATTCTTCGGCGGCAATTCGACAGCGGGTCCTTCCCTCCGAGAGGGACTGAGGGACCCGCCACCAAAGAGCTGGAGGTGCTGCCCCTTTCTGTTGGCCACCCCAGGCACCTGCTTGCTGCGCTGGTGCTTGGAGACAGCCCTGGTGACAGGAAGCAATGTTTGCTTGGCCCCCATGCTCCACCCACTTCTAAGCCTGTCTGCACAAAAGGAAGAATAGCAGCAGCCTAGTGGAAGCAGGATCCAGTGATGTGGATAGCCCATACAAGGGAATGAACATCTCCTTATGTTCCTCTTGCTCCTTAATATGGCATGATGCACCACTGAGCCCTTGCTGAGTGGTGATTATGCCACTAAAAAGATCAAGACAAAAACCTGAGCCTAAAGTTGTGACCTTCCTTTGCATTAATGCCCCCTTCAGTGTCTCACAAAATGAGCAATGTAATGAAATGATTGAAGCACTTTGCTCTAAATATACTCCTCCGGACCAGACAGATTTATACTTCCAGACTCAGATGCTGCAAATGAGAAAAAAAAAAACTGTGGTGGTGGTGGGGACTGAAAGAAGCGCTAAGAGAATCAGCATGTTCATGCAAGAAGACTGATCAGACATGAGAAATGACCCGATAATAGTATCCATTCAGAGAAAAGTGCATTGCTGCTAAATGCTGATTGTACAGCTGAAAATAAACCTGCGCTATATTGTGTCTAGGCTACTGAAGAGAGCATCTCAAAACGCAGAGCATAATATGAGGGGATTTCTGCCATTTTGCTCAGAGAAAATAAAATGAAAGAGATGAGAGACCTTCACAGGAGCAATCAACTCCAGCATTCGCTTTCTGCGCAGTGAGCACACTGTGGAAACCTTCTTGAAGAAAGAAGTAGCACCTTACGCAGCACATGGGGGAAGTTAAACATTTTTTCCACCCTGCCATCAGCCTCCTGGTTGATTGACTGATACCATAGGATTGATAGCTTGGCTTCCCAAAAGCACTCAGTGGATTGTGTCTCTGCGTTTTCATCCAAGTGTTATAAGGATGTTGCGCTGAGCAGGAGGCCTTTGTTGGAAACACAACAGACATTTCACACAAGGGACTGTACAAAGATTCTAAACTTTTACAAAAGCAATTTCAGGAGTTTGCCCAGGGCTTGGCTGATTACAGGCTGCTAGTAAAGCTGCAGTCTCAATGGAAGTCTGATTTGATGTAATTAACAACAAAGAACTGGAACTGTGCAATAGCAAATTAAAAAAAAATGATTCACTGAAGGAATGGAACTTTTCCATTACTGAGCCAACATGACTGATCTGAAATACAGAAGTCATGGGCTGAGCTCCAGACAAGAGGAGTCAGATGTGATAATCATAGATTATTAGGGTTGGAAGGGACCTCAAGAGATCATCTAGTCCAGCCCCCTGCTCAAAGCAGGACCAATCCCCAAATGGCCCCCTCAAGGACTGAACGCACAACACTGATTTTAGCAGGCCAATGCTCAAACCACTGAGCTATCCCTCCCCCATTCTCTTCTAGGTTGGTGCAATAAAAGCTATTACTTGCCCACATTGTCCCTCTGATAGCCTGGGACCAGCACAGATCCAACAGCACTACAAACAACAATGGAAGATCTCGATAGCTAGGGCAAATACAAAGTGGGTAGGTCTGACTAGTTAATAGACTGGAGGCTTGATTCTTGTGCTCCTGTGTTTTACCAGGCCCCCTTGCATCGTGGACATTGGTTGTCTTTTTGTCTCTGAAGAGTAAATGGGCTTATGAAGTGACTTGCAGCAAGTAGGTGCCTTGGCCTTCAGTTCACAAAACCTTTGTGCTTTCAGAGGGAAAAAGGTGGTTTTCTTGGGCTGCAGAAAATGGCAGCAAGCCAAGTATTGTCCCACATCAGGTTTCTAGCTCTGGTATTATCTGCCCCCCCGGTACCAGGGCCTCTCTGTCTCCAGTGTGTTATCCTCATTGCACAGCTGGAACTAGGCCCAGAGAGACCTGTCCACAGTCCCACACGGAGGCTGTGGAAGAGCTAGGAATTTATTACAGGTCTCCTGGGTCCCAGGCTAGTGCCCTAAGCACTGGGCCATCCTGCCTCTCTAAGGGGCTCCGTGATGTCTGTTCTATATGTAGGGTTGGGTTACCAACTTTCTAATAGCACAAAATCGAACACCTCTGCCCCGCCCCCGCTTGCTCCATTCCCCTCCCTCCATCACTCGCTCTCCCTCACTTTCACCAGGCTTGGGCAGGAGCTTGGGGTGGGGGCGGGGTGTGAGGACTCTGGCTGGGGATGTTATGCTTTACAAAGCACATGAGATCTTTTATAGGGAAGAAGGCAACACGCTGCATTTATTGAAGATGCAACAATTAGCATATGCTTTTTAGCTACACATACACACACTATACACACTGTCCCGCCAGTCAACGTTATAGTTACCAGTTTGGATCAACCTCGTGGCCAGCTAAGTTGATCACCTGTAGGAAGGTGCCAGGTTCCATCGGTCACGACACGATGCTTTGGGGAAGTCTTGGCAGGACGAACCCAAAGTTTCATGGCAAGGCACCCTGGTAATATAGTGATTTATTTTTTATTGGGACCAGTGAGTTTTCCTTTGTTATGTTGTAATTAATTGTTGTTTGACGAGTGCTTGTTTTTTTAAATTGTTTTTTTTTATTTTTTATTACAGCTATTTTGTTCCCATTGATAGATGCCTGTTTTGTTTTTTGAGTTGTTAATTTGCTCTTTTTTGACATTTCAGTAAGAGAGTGTTGCAGCTTCTGGCGCTTTTGCATCTGGTTTTATATATATATTTGGTTTAGTGATGGCCTTTATACTTATTTTTTAACACATACATTTTTTATTTATACACAAAACAGAATTAATTTAAACACAGAACATTTTGAACAGGAACATTAAATTGCAATGCAAAAGACAGACAATTATTGCATTCTTTTACTTATTTTAAAATGCTAAACCTACAACAAATTGGTGACCCTCAAAGGTTACTGCCTTGAAATCAGTCCAGACACAGATTCTTTACCAGTGGCCCATTATTCAAAAAGGGTAGCTGGAAGAATATGATCAAATCATACACCAATACATTTAATACATGCTACATTATTATTTTTTATTTTAAATTATATTAATACAAACGTAAAATCCTACTACTAGAGGGATGTGGGCTCTGGGGTGGGGCAGGGGATTGGGGTGCAGGGCCAGGGAGAGAGTTTGGGTGCAGGAGGGGACTCCGGGCTGGGGCAGGGGGTTGGTGTGTAGGAGGGGGCTCAGGACCAGGACCTGGGGCTGGGATGGGAGGGGTCTGGGGTCCCAGTGGCACTTACAGCAGCTTCCAAGAAGCGACTGCCAGGTCCCTGCAGCCCATAGGCACATGGGCGACCAGGAAGGCTCCCCGGTGCTGCCCAGCACCCTCAGGCTCCGCCCCCAAAGCTCCCATTGGTTGTAGTTCCCAGCTAATGGGAACTGCAGAGCCAGCACTCAGGGCGGGGGCAGCGCGTGTAGTCTCCCTGGCTGCCCATGTGCCTAGGAGCCATGTGGTGCTAGGGCTGGCAGTTGCTGCCTTAGCCTTGGGCCCCCGCTGCGCCGCCAACTGGACTTTTAATGGCCCAGTTGGCAGTGCCGACCGGAGTACCCAAGGTCCCTTTTCAATGGGGCATTCTGGTTGAAAATCAGACTTCTTGCAACCCTATCTGTATCATGCTCTGCACTGCTCCACACTAGTCTTGTGTCATTATGGGGGTTGGATTCTACCTGTTCCAATACAGATGTGTGTTGGACTCCATTATCCTTGTGTAAGTACAGAGGTCCCAGTTCAGGAAAGCCTTTAAGCGCATGCTTGAATCTGTTCACATCCGGGAAAGCATTTAAGCTTGGCCCTAGTACGGGCTTTCCTGACTCAGGATCAGAGCCAGCACCATATCGGCTATGAGGGCTAACAGTGTGTGTAGCATGTTGGCCCAGTTTGCCTCTGGGCTTTGCATGCTGCCAGGCCAAGCATGGAGCAGAAAAAAGAGGGTCCTGATTGTCTCTTCTTTGACACCCATGTCATCCCATTGTCTTCCCAGTGTTATTCCTACTTTACCCTGGAGGGAGGAAGATGGGAACTGGGCCCAATGGGTTTAGTCGTTCAAATCTAACAGACAAACTGAAAGCTCAGGGAGTGTGTGTGAAAGAAACGAGTCTCTCTCTGGGGAAATGGAAAACCTTAACATTGGTCTTATTCTCAGGGGAGCGTGATCTTTAATGCTGAGAATAATTAACCAATGGAACAATTTACTGAGCGTCGTGGGGGATTCGCTGTCACTGACAAGTTTTCAATCCAGACTGGATGTCTGTCTAAATGCTGTGCTGTAGGAATCATTGTGGGGCAGTTCTCTGGCCTGTGTGGTATGGGGTGTGCGTGCATGTGTGTGTGTGTGTGTGGTGGGAGGTGGGCGGTGTCAGACTGAACAATCACAGTGGGCCCTTCTGGCCTTGGAATCTGTAAATCAGTCATTGGCAAGTGGGTCTCAGCCACAGAGTGCCTGGGGCGTCTCTGCTTTTGTCTGTATGGTTGTTTATCCTGGCATGAATGGCACAGTTAACTAAGTGAATCCTTAATGTCCCAGTGCATTTAAAAATACACGTAATTCAAGCATCCTCTGTATGTGGAACCACCTGCTGTCCCACTCAGCCTCTCCCTGCACTGTCCAAAGTCCATTTTCTGTTACTGAAAGCGATTTGCATCAAAGATGGAGGGTCGAAATCTTCCTGTGTGGTCCTTAGTATTCCACTTTGCCAGGCCCATACTCCCTGTGCTGGCCTCCTCCATGCCAAAACCAGGGGGCCACACAGATATATTCTCTATCTTTGGAAGGTCGCCCCCCTCCTGAGCCCATGCAGTTGGCTCATGTTGGGTTTGAAGGTTTCTGAAATGTGCTATCTCTTTAAGATCCCAGGCCATTAAATGGGCCAGATCCTTAGCTGATGGAAATGAGTGTAAACCCAGTGACCTTGATTGTGCTACACTGAGTTATGCCATGCTCTGTATGTGGGCATGAACTGAGAGATCACTGCCCCCTGTAGTATGTTACCCCTTCTCCCTGCTATGCCTTGTGCTTCCATGGCTGCATCTCATGGGTTTGCTGGATCATGCCAGGCTCTGCCATAGAACAGTCTGTACATGGCCCACGCCCTGGCATGCAAGGGATTAAGGCCTTGGGTTCCTTTGGCCAGCTGCGGGTTACGGTGTGAAGGCTCACTGGGTTCCTGTGACTCTTTTTGCAGAAGAGTGTGAAGGAGGGGCTGTTACTGAAGCAGACGAGCTCCTTCCAGAGGTGGAAGAGGCGATACTTTAAGCTGCGGGGCCGGACGCTGTATTATGCCAAGGACTCCAAGGTAGGATAAATCCATCAGCTCCTGGGTGTTGGGGAAGCTCTGAGAGGAAGCTCCTGTAGGCCCCAGGGCAACACCAGTGTGAGGGCTGCCATGGCTCATGCCCTGGGAATTCAGCGGGGGACTTGCGGAGCTCTAAGCATGGGCCATTAGTAAAGATACAGGAGACTCGCCCCCAACGGATGGGGCACAGAGAGGATGGAGCGTTCCCTGCAGTGTGTCCTCCAGGACTTTGTGCAGCCTAGTTTGTAAGGAGGGGGAGTTTCACAGGCCCTAACTCTGATCCCAGTTGAGACAATGAGAGCAGAGTTACACTGATGGGAAGGCCCAGTTCCTCATGGATTTCCATAGGACTTAGGCACTTCAATGATTAGAAGCCCATCCTAAATATCTTCAGCATGAGGCCTCCCAGCATGTCCTCTGCGAGCCTGGATGGTGACGGACTTGGCCCTTTTTCTCTGCTAGGGAATGTTATTGATGCCCAGATGGGCCTGCTGTAAATCATAGCTCTGGGAGGGACCTTGAGAGAGCATCAGGTGCAGCATCCTGCGCTGAGGCAGGACCCAGTAACCTAGACCAGCCCTGACAGGTGTTTGTCCAGCCTGGTCTTAAACACCTGCAATGACGGGGACCACAACTTCCCTTGAACACCTGTTCCAGATCTTACATGTCCTTGGAGTTAGAAAGCTTTTCCTAATATCTAATCTAAATCTCTCTTGCTGCAGATTAAACTGATTACTTCTTGTCCTACCTTCAGTGAATGTGGAGAATAATGGATCTCTGTCCTCTTTAGAACAGCCCTGAATGTATTTGAACACTGTGATCAGTCCCCACTTCAGTCTTCTGTTCTCAAGACTGAACATGCCCAGGTTTTCCTCAGAGGGCAAGTTTTGAAAATTTTTATCTTTTTTTTTTCTCCCCTTTCCAGTTTATCCACATCTTTCTTAAAGTGCAGTGCCCAGAACTGGATGCAGTCCTCCAGCTGAGGCCTCTCCAGTGCCGAGTAGAGCGGGTCAGTTCCCTCCCGTGTCCTTCATACAACACTCCTGTTAATACACCCCAGAATGATATTAGCCTTTTTTTGCAACTGCACCGCATTGTTGACTCATAGTCAATTGGTGATCCATTCTACCCCCCAGATCCTTTTCACCAGTACTGCCACGTGGCCAGTGTTTCCCATTTTGTAGTTGTGCATTTTATTTTTATTCCTTCATATGTGCACTTGTGTTCATTGAATTTCATCCTGCTGATTTCAGACCAGTTCTCCAATTTGCAAGATAGTTCTGAATTCTAATCCTGTTCTCCAAGGTACTTGCAAGCCCTCCCATTTTGGTGTCATCTGCAAATCTTATAAGCATGCCCTCTGCTCCATTATCCAACTTATTAGTGAAAATATTGAATAGTACCAAACCCAGTACAGACCCTTATGGGACCCCAGTAGATACACCCTCCCAGGTGTGATAGCGAACCACTGATAACTGCCATTCAAGTGTGGTCTTTCAACCAGTCTTGCTCCCACCTTTTTGTAATTTCAGCTAAATCACATTTCCCTCGTTTGTTAATGAGAATGTCGTGGGACTATGTCAAAAGCCTCACTGAAAACAAAAAAATTGGTTTGGCATGATTTGTTCTTGACAAATCCATGATGGCTATTCCTTATAACCCTATTATCCTCCTGGTGCTTACAAACTGATTGTTTAATCATTTGCTCCAGTATTTTTCCTGCTATCAAAGTTAGGCTGACTGGTCTATAATTCCCTGGGTCCTCTTTGTTCCTATTTTTAAAGACAGGTTCTATGTTTGCTCTTCTTCAATCCTTTGAGACCTCACCTGTCCTCCAGGAGTTTTCAAAGATAATTGCTAATGGTTCTGAAATTGCCTCAGCTAATTCCTCAAGCGCCCTAGGATGAATTTAATCAGGCCCTGCTGATCTGAATACATCTAACTTAGCTAAATTTTCTAGAATCTTAATTTGGCTTGTGTTTCTTCTCCCTTGCTAATATTAATTGTGTTAAGTATCTGGTCACAATCAACCCTTTTAGTGATCACTGAAGCAAAATAAGCATTAAACAGCTCGGCTTTCTTGATGTCATGAGTTATTAAGTTCCCTTTCCCTGCTAAGTAGAGGACCTGCACTTTTCTCTGTCTTTCTCTTGCTCCTAATATATTTTAAAGAACCTCTTCTTATTGCCTTTTATGTCCCTTTCTGGGTGTAACTCATTTTGTGCCTTAGCCTTTCTGATTTTATCCCTACAAACTTCCCCTATTTGCTTGTACTCATCTTTAGCAACCGGTCCATGCTTATGCTTTTTGTAGGATTCCTTTTTTATGTTCATGTCACTAAAGAGCTCCTGATGGCCTCTGACCATATTGGCCTCTTATTATTCTTCCCATCTTTTCTTTGCACCAGGATAGTTTGTTGTTGTGCCTTTAATAATGTCTCTCTGAGCTCTCTTGAACTCCCTTTTCCCTTAAATTTTCTTCCCATTTGACCTCACCTATCACTTCTCTGAGTTGTAGTCTGCTTTTGTGAAGTCTATCATCCTTATTCTGCTGCCCCTCACTCTGCGATCTAGAGACCAATAGCCCCAAGGAAGGATGGGCTTTATCATTGTCTGGATATTACTGATCAGACCGGTTTAGTGTCATTGACAAATGGCATCCCCTCATGCCAACCTGCTTTTCCAGATGGCGAATAAGTGCTTAGGGAATCTATCCCCATCCCATCCCCTGTAGATCACTCCAGGACTCTCTGCCCTCTTGAGGAACATCCATTCACTAGACTCCCTGGTCCCAATTACTTTGACCAGGTTTGAATCCATTGTAAGCCTTTCCCATGGGCTACTTATGTTCCTTCACAGGCTCTCATGTGGATCCTCACCCAAAGCTGCATGGAAGTTAAAGGAAATTGTGTCCAACAGGCCACCATAACCTAATAATTAATTAATATTCCCTGAGTTCTGCTCAGACACAGAGTGGCTCTCTTTGTGGAGTTGTGCAGGCTGAGTCCCAGCAAGCTATATAATTCAAAATGGGTTCTATAGATACCCAGGTGCCCCAAGCAGGGTGGCTGTGTATCAAGGCATTGTCACTGGCCAGCCACTCTTGGAAATGTGGTCCACCATACTAGCCTGCCTGGGCAGAACTTTCCCTTACATAGACTCCACAGCCCAAATGCAGGCCAGGTGTAGGCCAGTGTGATCCCACTTTCACCAGGCCTGGGTCTGGCCTTCTGGCAGCTTGAGCAGAAGCAGAACAAATGGCTGCTTGGAGCGTCCTGCAGCCTGTGCAGACTACCCCTCATGATCCAACCCTACCCACTTCGGGGCAGCAGGACAGATTGCTGCCTAGCCAGATTTCCCCCTCTGGCAGTGGGAGCAGGCAGGGACAGCTTTGTAGGCTGAGACTGCTCTTCTGGCTGCTTGGGGGTCCTATGGATCATCAGGCAAGCCCTTCTCCCTCCGTCAGTGCCCAAGGTGTTAAGGCAAAGCAAGTCTCCCCAGCCTATGGGTCCCAGGATCTCCCTCCACTCCCTGGGCAGAGCTAAACTCCATGGGTTCAGTTACTCGGCTGAAGGCTGAGGCTGTCTCTTTGCTGGTGTCTCTGCTATGTCACTCTTTCCCTCATGCCTCCCCAGTCACTGATCTTCGATGAGGTGGACCTATCTGACGCCAGCGTGGCAGAGACCAGCACCAAGAACATTAACAACAGCTTCACGGTAAGGGACAGTACCTCACACACTGCACTGGAGTCCTGGTCCAGTGCCCACTGAAGTCAATGGAAATACTCGCCTTGGCTTCACGATCTTTGCATCATGATCTGCCTGCTGATATCCTTGTATGTCGAGGAGCTGAGAAGGGCTGCTGCCCTCCCACAATAGGCCTTTCTTGCTCAAAACCAAGTGTCATACTGAACTTAAGGGGTATGCTCTGGGTACTCCCGAAGGTAGGGGTTCCAGAGGAGGGATTGTCTCCCGGTAGTGGAGGATGGGCAAAGTCATCCTGCAGCATGTGGTCATTTGTTTCCTGATGCAAGAGATTAATTACTCTTCTGTAGTAGATGCCTAACAGTACCTTCTGCTGGGAGAGGCAGGAACCAAAGTAGTTGTGAGCCTCCAGGCAGCTAGTGCTCCATTAGTGCTGCGTTGTGGGAAAATCCAGCAGGGGTGCCTGGGGGGGGGGCAAGTGGGGCAGTTTGGCCCAGGCCCCGGGCTCCGCAGGGGCCCCCATGAGAATGGCTGAGGCTCCCTCCCCAGCCCCAGCCTGACCTGACCCTGCCTCCACCCCTCTCCCGGAGCCTCAGCGCATCCAGGAGCGTCCCTGGACAGCTGCAGCATGGCTCCGGCAGAGCCTGAGCCTCTCCCCACTCAGAACCGTGTGGTAAGGGGGCGGGGCTGCAAGTTCCAGGCTGAGCAGAGGATGCTCAGGGTATGTCTACACTACAGGATTATTCTGATGTTACAGAAACTGGTTTTTTAAAACAGATTTTATAAAGTCGAGTGCACGCCCCCACATTAAGCACGTTAATTCGGTGGTGTGCGTCCATGTACTGAAGCTAGCGTCAATTTCCAGAGCGTTGCACTGTGGGTAGCTATCCCATAGCTATCCCATAGTTCCTGCAGTCTCCCCCGCCCGTTGGAATTCTGGGTTGAGATCACAATGCATGATGGAGCAAAAACAGTGTCGCAGATGATTCTGGGTAAATGTCGTCATTCAATCCTTCCTCCGTGAAAGCAATGGCAGACAATCGTTTCGTGCCCTTTTTCTCTGGATTGCTCTGGCAGATGCCATAGCATGGCAACCATGGAGCCCGTTTAGCCTTTTTTCACTGTCACCGTATGTGTACTGGATGCTGCTGACAGACACGGTACTGCAGTGCTACACAGCAGCATTCATTTGCCTTTGCAAGGTAGCAGAGACGGTTACCAGCCCTATTGTACCCTCTGCTGCTTTGGAAATTGGTGATGACGGTTACCAGTCATATTGTGCTGTCTGCTGCTGTCATGGGTGCTCCTGGCTGGCCTCACTGAGGTCAGCCGGGGGTGCATGGACGAAAATGGGAATGACTTCCCAGGTCATTCCTTTCTTTATGTGTAAGCAGTGTCAGGTTAAGCTCTACACTGACATCTGGTGGAAAGAATTTCAGAGAGTGTATTTGCATAGGCATGCCTACCCTATCCCAGACTGCCGAGCTGTGGGACTGCTTGGTGACAAATGACTCACCCTCAGTTGGGTGGTACTTGCTAGACAAGGGACATGGGTTCCAAAACCCAGAGAATTGAGAGAGGCTGGGGACAGGTATTTGTGCCTGGTGGTGCAGTCTTCTTGTGGAGCCAGAAGCACCAGTTCCACCCCCTCCTCTCTCCACTGTGGAATGTTAGAGTTGATTTTTTTCATTCCCTTAAGAATCTAGATACAGGTTACTGAGCTGAACTCACTTTGGGCTAATGGTGCACTAGCACTGGGGCTCCCCAACTATGAGCTGGAATCACTAAGAGCTGAAAATCACTAAAGAGCTGAAATTACTGAGCTGAGAGCACTGAGTACTGTGCTAACTAGTGGGGAGCCCAAAGCTATACTGTGGAACAGAGCCACTGGCGGAGTGGAGCAGTTTGTGGGGACAGCTGGAGCGGATCATGGGACAGCTGGTGGAGCAGAGCGGCTGGCAGAGCGGAGTAGCTGTGAGACGGGTGGAGCGGCCCACAGAGCGAGCAGAGCCGAGCAGTTTGCAGGGACAACTGGAGCAGCCCACAGTACAGCTGGTGGAGCAGAGCAGCTGGTGGAGCGAAGCAAGTTGTAAGGACGGCTGGAGGAGCAGAGTAGAGCGGCTGGTAAAGTGGAGCAGTTCGTGAAGAAGGCAGAAGCAGAACCCATGGAGAGGCAGGACAGTTGGCCCTGGACCATGTAAGGTGCCCCTTTCTACCCAGGCTGGGGGAGGGACCTCTGCAGATAGACTCTCGAACTTTGGGGCTGCACTGACCCAGGACAGAGACTTTTGGGATTGTGGGACTTTTGGGACTGTGGGTGATTTGGGGGTTGCTGGACTCAAGAGCCCAGGAAAGAGGACACAGCTCAATTTCCTGGGGTGGGTCTTTGCTCACGGTTTGGTCTATGAACTCTAGTTGAAGTGTTTTTCCCAATTTAGTGTTTGTTGTTTATCTCATGTATTAAACCTTTTCTGCTACACCGAGACTCTGTGCTTGCGAGAGGGGAAGCATTGCCTCTTTGAGGCGCCTAGGGGTGTGTGTAAGATTTTCCCAGGTCACTGGGTGGTAGCTCGAGCTGGTTTGGCATTGGGTTATTGAAACGGAACCCCTGGATACTGAACCCGGCCCTTGTTGCTGCCAACTCAGAGGGGCAGAAGGGTTACATATGTTTTGTCTAAAAATAGAGTCAATCCTGCCTAGAATATGGGGCAAGTCTACTAGAGAACCAGAGAGCACAGCTGCTCTGGGTCAGAGCCTCAGATATCCTGCAGAAATGATGAGCTGCATGCCATTCTAGGGGGTGCCCCTGCAACAACCTCACCCATTGCTTCCCTCCTCCCACACCCGTCCTGGGCTACCGTGGCAGTTATCCTCCCATTCGTGTGATGAAGTAATAAAGAATGCAGGAATAAGAAACACTGACTTTTTAGTGAGATAAAATGAGGGAGAGGCAGCCTCCAGCTGCTATGATATTCCAGGCAGGACATCTCCATTACTCATTAAAGGGTGCGGGGGGAGAGGAGCACAGCCTCCAGCTGCTATGAGGAGGACAGTTACCAGCCCTATTGCACCATCTGCCAGGACTGAATCTCCAGGACGCACAGCTTAAAGAAGGGAATGACCGGGAGTCATTCCCATTTTTGTCCAAGCGCCGCCGGCGGACCTCATCAAGGCCAGCCAGAAGCACTCACAGGATGATGACAAGGACGGCTATCAGTCATATTGTACTGTAGCATCTGCCGGTGGGGAGGGGAGGGGAGAGGATGCTGCTGTTTATTGCTACAGCATCCCGTCTACCAGCAGCATCCAGTAGACATACGGTGACATTGACAAGAGGCGAGAAATGATTTTTTTCCCTTTTCTTTGCGGGGGGAGGGTAAATTGACGACATATTCCCTGAACCACTGGTGACAGTGTTTTTGACCCTTCAGGCATTGGGAGCTTGGCCAAGAATGCAAATGCTTTTTGGAGACTGCAGGAACTGTGGGATAGCTGGAGTCCTCAGTCCCCCCTCCCTCCCTCCATGAGCGTCCATTTGATTCTTTGGCTTTCCATTACGCTTGTCACACAGCACTGTGTTGAGTCTCTGCTGTGGCCTCCGTCTGTCATAGCCTGGAGATTTTTTTAAATGCTTTGTCGTTTCGTCTTCTGGAATGGAGCTCTGATAGAACAGATTTGTCTCCCCATACAGCGATCAGATCCAGTATCTCCCGTATGGTCCATGCTGGAGCTCTTTTTGGATTTGGGACTGCATTGCCACCCGTGCTGATCAGAGCTGCACACTGGGCAAACAGGAAATGTAATTCAAAAGTTCGCGGGGCTTTTCCTGTTTACCGGGCCAGTGCATCCGAGTTCAGATTGCTTTCCAGAGCGGTCACAATGGTGCACTGTGGGATACTGCCCGGAGGCCAATACCGTCGATTTGCGGCCATGCTAACCCTAATCCGACATGGCAATACCAATTTCAGCGCTATTCCTCTCATCGGGGAGGAGTACAGAAATCGGTTTTAAGAGCCCTTTATATTGATATAAAGGTCTTCGTTGTGTGGACGGGTGCAGGGTTAAATTGGTTTAACGCTGCTAACTTCAGTATAAACACGTAGTGTAGACCAGGCCTCAGGCCCTGATGGAGCTCGCAGCCCCACCCCCTTATGATGCAGCTCTGAGCGGGGCGGGGCTAAGGCCCCGCTGGAGCCACGCTGCAGCTGTCCAGGGGTGCTCCTGGATGTGCTGAGTCTCCTGTTGAGGGAGGAGACGGGGGTAAGGTGCCAGGGCAGTTGGATAAGGGGCAGGGAGTCCCAGGGAAAGTCAAGGGACAGGGAGGGGTCAGAGGTTGGGGGGGGGCAGTCAGGGGCCTGGAGGGGTTGGATCGTGGGCATTCCGGGGTCTGTCAGGACTCAGTGGGGGGTGGGGTGGATAGGGGTCGGGGCAGTCAGGGGACAGGGAACGGGTGGGGTCCCTGGGTGGTGGTTGGGGGGCTGTCTCTAGGGGACGGTGAGGGGACAAGAAGCAGGATGGGTCGGGGATTCTGAGGGGAGACGGGCAGTCGGGGGGCAGGAAGTGGGTGGGGGTCGGATAGGGGGCAGGGCCAGGCTGTTTGGGAGGCACAGCCTTCCCTATCCTAAAGCTCATTCAGCAGTTTGAGGCTTGCAGAAGAGCCAAGCTATTAGCTTTTCCATTAGGGCTACCATCCCTTTCACTTCTCAAATGCTAAATTATAGTCTATATTTAATTTCAGTGCCATAGGGAGATTCATGTCAGGGGAGGGTAGCTTCATTTAAAATTAGCCACTAGGGGAGGGATCACATGAGAAGAGCAATATCCTTCCCAACCCTACCAAGGGAGACCCCCCTCCCCTGCATTCCCTGAGGTTCCAGAGGGGTTAATTCAGTGGTTCTCAAACTTTTGTACTGGTGACCCCTTTCACATAGCAAACCTCTGAGTGTGACCTCCCTCTCCCTTATAAATTAAAAACACTTTTTAATATATTTAACACAATTATAAATGCTGGAGGCAAAGCAGGGTTTGAGGTAGAAGCTGACAGCTCGGGACCCCCAGTAATAACCTTGTGACCCCCTGAGGTGTCCCGACCCCCAGTTTGAGAACCCCTGGGTTAATTTAATTTTAGCACCCTTTGTCCATTCACATGCATGTGCTATTTTGAGCATTTCAGTTTTCACAACATAGGCTCATCGCAGATTCTGGAACAAGCTCAAATGCTCAGTCCGTGGAGTATGTACATAAGCTATACTAAAGACAAACCCACAGTAACCGTCTCCAGTTTGTGAGGGACCCCATGGAGCCAGTCTCTAGGAAATGGATAAATGCATGGAGCTTAAGTCCGTTCATGGCTATTAGCTAGGACAGGTAAGGAATGGTGTCCCTAGTCTCTCTTTGTCAGAGGGTGGAGATGGATGGCAGGAGAGAGATCACTTGATCATTACCTGTTAGGTTTACTTCCTCTGGGGCACTTGGCATTGGGCCATTGTCAGTAGACAGGATACTGAGCTGAATGGACATTTGGTTTGACCCAGTATGGCTGTTCTTATGTTCTAAGTTAAATGAACCCAAAGTTATGGAGACAGATGTGAGTCAAGGAAGCCAGCAGAGTATCAGAAACCTGGAAAAATCTCTGACTGGATGGGCTCAGGCGTTTGGTCACAAGCTGACGTGGTTTCGATTTTTTTTAAGCAGAATTTTTTTATTGTTTCTTTAAACAATCAAACACAGCAAGCAGCAAATATTTGGCCACACACTTCTGA
The DNA here is from genome assembly GCF_025201925.1 of Gopherus flavomarginatus. Taxonomy (NCBI): domain Eukaryota; kingdom Metazoa; phylum Chordata; order Testudines; family Testudinidae; genus Gopherus; species Gopherus flavomarginatus. Next base: position 55,047,092 of record NC_066624.1, read on the forward strand.
AACCCCAAACCATATTCAGGTTTTGGCAGACTAATTTCAGCTTTTCAATTAAAAAAAACACACAAAAAAATTTGAAAGAAAGCAGACATTGTCCATGATTTTGTTCTGCTTTTTAAAACCCCCTAGTTTCCGATCCAGAAAAAGTTTTGACGGAAAATATTTGTCCAACCCTTTTAATGAGCTTTAGTGCCTTTTAGCACTAGCTGATGCTGAGAACCAGTGATACATTGTAAAGAAGTTTTCTCAAAACTGGGTTTGTGCCAAGATGCTGAAGGTTTATTTTTCCCAGGGCCGCCCATGGGGGGTGAGCAAGAGAATATTGTATTGTATAATATTGCAATTTTTTTTATGGAAGGGGCCCCCAAAATTGCTTTGCCCCAGGCCCCCTGAATCCTCTGGGCGGCCCTGAAATCCAGCCCTATGGACTTTGGTAGGATGTGTGTGGTGCTAAAGCTGTGGGCTGCTCCTGTGTGCAAGGGTGAATTTCACATACAGGGACTGCTGCTGGGCTCCAAGGTCTGCCCTCCCACCCTTTTCTCTTTAGCAGCTCCTGATAGAATAGGGCACACTTTGCGTGTATCTGCAGCATGCGCTCCTGGACCATTCCCCAGTACACACAGTTCCAGTGGAGGCTGTTGCAGGCCCGCGCTGGACCACTGGCCACACTCACCCTTGCTGTAACTCCGCAGGAGTCAACAAAGGGGTATTTACCCATTGCGTCTGCATTAGTATGCACACCAGGGCCGCCCAGAGGATTCAGGGGGCCTGGGGTCTTCGGTGGTAGGGGGTCCCTGCCGCCGAATTGCTATGGAAGATGCTCCAAGGGCCCAAGTCCTGCGAGAGTTTTCTGGGGCCTCCGGAGCGAGTGAAGGACCCTGCTCCAGGGCCCCCGAAAAACTCTCGTGGGGCCTGGGGCAAATTGCCCCACTTCCCTCCCTGGTGCACACCAAGGGCCCAGTCCTGCACCCACTGAAATCAATGGGAGCTTTGTTGCTAACTTCAGTGGGAACAGGACTGGGCCCCAGAGCCCCCTCTAGCTGGCCAGTAACATATGTGTAATTGTCTCCAGTTGGGCACAGAACTCCAGGCTGGGACTGGGACTATGTTAGCTGAGGAAGGCTGTACCAGCCTCTTGTGGGGGGCTGCTACCTTCTGATTCCCTAGGAACTGGGGTGGCGGGGAAAGTGGAGCTTGGCTTGAGTGCCCCCTGGAATAGAGTGTGGGCACTCTGTTCCTTGCTGCCTGGAGTGAGTAGAGAAACTCTGATCTCCCCAGCGCTTTTCGGAGCCCTGCATGGTGTGAGTGGTGGCAGCATGCTTTCCTCTGCATGTTGTAACCATTCCGACAGTGCAATCTATGAGCGGTCTGGGTTTCCTCCTCTGCACTAGCTGTGGGCCGCCCAGCAGTCTCCGTTTTCTTTGCAGCTGTCTTAGCAGGGCAGTTTTCTTCTCTAGGTGATCACACCGTTCCGAAAACTCATACTGTGTGCTGAGAACCGGAAGGAGATGGAGGACTGGATCGGTGCCTTGAAATCCGTCCAGAAGTGGGAAATCAATGAGGTAAGAGAGGCCCGCACGCTTGTTGAGAGTCTCCAGGTGGTAGGCCCAGGACAGAGAGTGTTAGTAAAACTGTCCTGGGCACAGGGAAACAGTGAGATCATAGCAATATTCGTCTAAGGGATGAAATTCTCCCTATTCATAGGGAGAATGTTATGAGACACAGGTTTTACAGTGCTAGTCATGCTGTGCCTCAATTGGCTGTGACCTCGTGAACACTGTGTGTGTGTGTGTGTGTGTGTGTGTGTGTGTGAGAGAGAGAGAGAACAGTTGAATGTGAACTCTGCCTTTTACTATTATTATTTACTAGGTGTAACACAGTAGCACCAAGGAGTCACGGATCAGGACCCCAAAGCACTAGGTGTTGTACAAACAGAGGAGGAAAAAGTCAGCCTCTGTCCCAAAATGCTTAAATCCTCTCTGACCTCTCTGGTGAAGTGCTGTCAGTTGCATCGTGTGTCTTTTTGGAATGGTCACTTTCCCTGGACTGACAGTCCAGAAACAGATTTTCTCTCTTTGTCGTCACAGTGGACCAGACCCTCACCTGGTATCAACTGGTGCAGCTCTGTTAAAAGCAGTGGAGCTGTCTGTTTACACCAGCTGAGGAACTGGCCCCTTAGGTATTGATTAATGACTGGCCAAACCAATTTGTCTCCCTTTTCTTTGGAGACTTGCTGGTGTTTTGCTAATTTACGAGGATAAACCCACTGGGCTGACATCAGATCTGGTGTAACTGTTTAGCATGTTGAGTAGAGCTCATTCATTTCATTACAGGAAGCTCCTGACATTTTCCGGGACAGAGGATAGGAAATGGCTCGGCAGGATTGGTCAGTGAGGGAGCAGACGCTAGGTGGAAGGGGAACGGTAGCGCAGGATTTGTTTTCCTAGCAGAACTGTGTGTAGAGTGAGCACTGGGCTAACAGGGCCAGAGAACATGAGATCTGACTTGAACAAAACCATAAGTGCCCAGGTGCTGCCTGAATAGTGGTGGCACCTCTAAGGAACCAGTTTTCCAGGCATAAACGTCCCAGTGGAAGTGCTCATATGGCAGGTTTCGGTTTTCAGGCTCCTTGAATGTGAGTCTCACCCGCCAGCCTCATAATATCGTATTTGTCTTTCTTGGGGCTTAAACAATCACACACGTGCATGTCCTCCCACCCCGCCTGGTTACCATTAGCACAACTATGGCATGACCCCTTGCCAATTGCTCCCCTGACTTCTGCAAGCTACTCATTCATTACCCCTGTGATGTGAGGTTTTCAAATTAGGACGAGAAGACTGGGAGCTTCAGAGGAGCCAGAAACAATTAGGCTCCCAAATGCCATTGATTTCTCTCTTAAAAAATGATATTCTTATTATAGCTTCAATACCCACCAGTCATAATGGCTTGACTCCTCAAAGGTATTCAGTTGTCTTAACTCCCACTGACCTTTGAGGATCTGGGCCAATGAGTGCAGCATGTCGCACAGAACCAGCTGAGCAGCCAGTGATGCCAGACGAGAAAGTACTTGGAGAGAAGGCTAAGGCTGCCAGGGGTCAGGAAATGCCAATGTTAAGTTTGCTTGTGTAACTTGACTGCTTCCCCCATGTGTGTACGTATTGCGCTGCAGCCTTTAGCAATGTGCACACGCATGGGTTTCCACAAGATTCCTGGCCTCACATGTTGAGCCAGATGGAAAGTGACCAGAGAGTGAGGCCACTGTAAGAGTGTTCTTAAGCCTCACTGAGCCATGGGCGGACCCCGCCTTGTGCCTGCCCAAGTGGCGCAGAGTGAGGGAGGGATGCACTAGTCCCTGCCTTAGTCCCTGCCTTATGCACTGCGCACTGTCCAGCCTACCCACCGAGGTCCCACGACACACTCATTGCTAGCCCTGCCTCATTTACTGAGTGCCGTTCAGCCTGTGCATAGGGACTAGACCAGGGGCGGGCAAACTTTTTGGCCTCAGGGCCACATCGGGTTTCCAAAATCGAATGGAGGGCCAGTTAGGGGAGGCTGTGCCTCCCCAAACAGCCAAGCGTGGCCCGGCCCCCAACTCCTATGCAACCCCTCCCACTTCTCACCGTCTGATGGCCTCGCCCCGGGACTCCTATGCCATCCAACCCTCCCCTGTTCCTTGTCCCCTGATGGCCCCCATGGGACTCCTATGCCATCCAACCCCCCCTGTTCCCTGTCTCCTGACACCAACCCCCCAGGACTCCTGCCCCATCCACCACCCCCTGCTCCCTGTCCCCTGATCGCCCCCAGAACCCCTGCACCTGACTGCCCCCGCCACCCCATCCAACTCCCCCTCCTTCCTGACTGCCCCCCGAGACCCCTGCCCCCACTCAACCACCGGTGTTCCCCACCCTCTGACCACCCTGACCCCTATCCACACCCCCGCCCCCAACCACCACCCCGAACTCCCCTGCCCTCTTACCACGTTGCCTGGAGCACTGGTAGCACTACAGCCGTGCTGCCCAGAGCATCATCTCAGGCTGCAGCTCTGCAGCTGCGCTGCCTGGCCACCCAGAGCATTGCGTCAGTGGCGCAGTGAGCCAGGGCTGTGGGGGAGGGGGACAAGCCTCCTGGGCCAGGAGCTCAGGGGCTGGGCAGGAGGGTCCCGCAGGCTGGATGTGACCCATGGGCTGTAGTTTGCCCACTTCTGGGCTAGACTGTGCCTAGGCCTTATGGCGATGCTCTGGGGTGAGGGACAGTAATGCTCCACATTCACTCCCCACCTGCAGGCATCCGGTACTTGCTCCTCCCACTGCAGAGGTGGGTGAAGACTGGGGTGGGGTTGGCGAGGGGCAGCAGAGCTGACCATGCTGCCTCCCAGAGCTGAGACTAGAGGCCAGGAGTCCCAAGTCCCGTGCTTTAGCCACCGAACACACCAGGCTCATCTCTAGGTAGTGAGAGCGCAGCCGATCAGTAACAATGTAGTGAGCAATCTTGGGCACACCACAGGGTGGGTCCCACCTCAGGCAGCACCTAGGACCCATGGGAGCTGCATTGGGTTAAGGAAGGTGAGGGACTATCTCTCCTTTGCTAATCAAGTGCTGGAGAAAGTGGCAGTAGAAATGTACAGAACAGAACCCTTAAATCCCATTTCGAATGAGAGGAAGGCAGATGCCTTGGGGCAGAGGGGAAAGGGACCAGGGGGAGGAGAAAAGATGCAGGGAGGAGAGGGGTAGAGGAATCTCAGTTACAAAGGGAGGTATAAGAGGGCTAAAGACCAAGGACTAAACTCGTCCCTGAGGTACCTGCACTGAGCCCAGGGCTCAGTTGTAGCCACCTGGAACAGGCAGAGCCTGGCCCGTAGATGGAGGAGGGTAGCTCAGTGGTTTGAGCATTGGCCTAGTAAACCCAGGGTTGTGAGCCCAATCCTTGAGGGTGCCATTTAGGGAGCTGGGAAAAAAAAACTGTTAGGGACAGTACTTGGTCCTGCTAGTGAAGGCAGGGGACTAGACTCAATGATCTTTCAAGGTTCCTTCCTGTTCTATGGGATAAGTATATCTCCATATGTTTAGAAACTAGTGGAGAATTGCTTTAAAAGGGGAGCTGTGGTGTGATCTTCCAGCTACTCTTATTGTTGCTTCTCATCATGAAGAAGAGACGTAGGCTGAAATATGCCTTAAGTGTCTGTTCAAAAGAATATCAGGAATCCTGTTGGGAACTGCTGGTTGCTGAGTTCATGCTGACTAGGACACGGTCCCATCTGAATGCACAAGAGATTGAGGCTTTCATAACCGCTGCATGTGTTAGCGAATGGAGCAGTGGTGAACCAGCTCCATCTTTATGGCTGGTGCATGATGTGTCTGCTGATATTGACAAGGAGAGTGTCCATTGTGGGGAGTGGACTCCAGGGCTGGGGCACCTGCCCACTCGAATTGAGCCAAGAACCCCTAACTCATTTCACGTAGCCTCCAAGCAGTTGTCTAATGGTAAACGTGGTCAGACCTTCCAGCAGGCTGGCTGGCATTGATTCAGTAACCTAGAAATGGAAGACTCCCTGTCCCTGGAGGCAACCAGGTAGGATTTTCCCCAGCTGGGCAAACCTGGCCTTATGCCATCCTCTTTGCTCCCAATGTTGGTTCCTCCCTCCTATTTTGGAGGCTGGCAGGGCGGGCACAGGGCACAAAGAGATGCATGGGCCATCGAGAGCTGGGAGTCCTGGAGCCTTGCTACATTTGAGAAAGTCCCCAGTTGCTCTCTGGGATTTGTTGCCTGCTCCTGCTGCCTTTCCAACTCACACTAAACACACCTCAATTCTCTTTGTCATTGCAGGCCACGCAGTTCAACATGGAGCATTTCTCTGGGATGCATAACTGGTACGCCTGCTCCCACGCCCGACCCACCTTCTGCAACGTGTGCCGCGAGGCCCTGTCAGGGGTCACTTCCCATGGCCTTTCCTGTGAAGGTACCAGCTCGTCAACCCTTGCTCTGCAATCATGAACAGATGGAATGGGGCGGACCTTAGGGAATGCTTGCCAAAGCCTAGCTGAGCTGGCCACAGGATACATCTCCTGGCTGCTCATCTGGTGGGCACAGGAACTGCTTAAGCCAAGCCAGGATGCTAAATAGGACAGAGAGGAGGGGAAATGGAGGGCAGAAGGTAGGCGCTTGGGAAGAACGATTGGGGTTAGAAGGGACATAGGTGGGGAGAATGTCAGGATCAGACTGGGGTCCCTCTAGCCCAGTGTCCTGTCTCTGATGCACTAGTACCAGGTGCATGACTCCTGCAGAATGCAGCCAGTGGGACATGGTGCAAGGAGCTCTGGTCCATAGGACTCTGATGGGATGGATGCTGGTGCCCATGCTAGGTGACGGGCACCTGTGCGCATGTGTTGGTTGCTATGGGCTTCATTCAGCACTGCTGCAACCAAGCGGTGTTCCCCGTGAGAGAAGGGTCAAGCCCATGGACCAAGCGTTGGTGTCCGTCTGGGGGATTCTGGAGCAGAGAGGACTGTGTGGTGAGGGAAAGCTGTCCCTGCCGCCTTCCCACTCCTCTAGGCTTTTCCATCTCTCTTGCTACTAGTTTGCAAGTTCAAAGCCCACAAGCGCTGTGCTGTGAGAGCCACCAACAACTGCAAGTGGACCACGCTGGCCTCCATAGGAAATGACATCCTCGAGGATGAAGATGGGGTAAGCACTTCCTTCTCTCCCCCTCCCCTGCCAAGAAGGGCACTGCCCTCATATACCCCCGGGCCAGCCGCCGAACCAGCCAATCCCTCTTGAGCAAGGGTGCCAATGGCTTTAGCTCTGGACCTACCTGTGTGAAGGAAGCAGTAGGCTAAGTGGGCCTGATTTTGTTATATGGGTGTGAATCAGGAGTAGCATCATGGAGTCAGTGCACTTTGTCCAGACTTACCACCACATATGTGAGAGCTCAGTCTGATCCAGGATCGGGAGCTAATTCCTCCAGAGGAGTTAGAACAACTGCACTTAGAACGACCCCGGAACAGTCCTGCATGGGCCCCATCAGTGGGCGGATGAGATGTTCTGGTGCCCCTTCATCTCCAATTCTAAATGCCAAATCCCATAGCCTGTCTCCAAGCAACATCCCCACTGCCTACTTTGCCTGAGCAAGGATGTGGCCCAGGGATCCTCTCTCTCGTCTTTGTGCTAGGGGCATGAATCCCTCCAGCTGCCCCTGCTGTGAGGGCGTCCCTCCTTCTGGGCCTGTGTTGAGACCTGGTCCTAGTCAGGCTCTGGAGGCAGATGGGGAGGCTGTCAGGATGAGGCCATGCTCCCATGCTGGCCTAGAGTAGGAGAGGTACCAGTGACTTTCTCCTGTGGCGGTGGAGGCCCTTGCAGAGCCCCTGGATGCTGCTCTCCCTTAGTCAGTGCCAGGGAGCTATTCAGCAAGAAGAGTCTATCTCTGAGTCATTACATTGAATGGGCGACTCTTTGGTGTCCTGACCTTGGTGTCTCAAGGCGACAGCCAATACAGGAGAGCAGTATTTTAAAAGCATCAGCATGCTGTGCTGAAGGCTCTCGGAGAGGAGTCTGCATTGTGAGCCAGGCCGGACATCTTTCAGTGAGCCAGTGGCCAGGGCCCGGGAGATGGCCCAAGTGCATGGCATGGCTGCAGAGTGTCGTCATCCTCTGCCCCACTGTCCCTGCTGTTTAGCCATGAGCAGAGTGGATGTAAAATGCTGCCAGATCCAAACTCTGCTCAATGATTCACCCACTTTGCCACAAGCCCTGCTGACTCCGCAGCTCTTGCGGCTGCCAGGGGTAAGGCAGGCACGGGTTGGAGATGGTGCACTGCGATGCCCAGAGGAGGGGCTGACTCAGATGCTGCTGCTGCTGATTATAACTCACTGTAGAACATGGAGCGGGGTCGGGGGGTGGGGGGAAATCTAGAGAGGTCCCAGCCCTCTCCACTATGCTGGAGCTGGCACTCCTCTGTGACTGGCCACAGGGGGGTGCTGGTGCTCTTCAGAGTGGGTGGTGTGAAGTCTTTTCCAGAGGCTTGCTGGGCAGAGGGATGGGACTCTGAGAGGCTTTGAAAACCCAGCTACCCTCCTCTCCTCCCACCCTCGATCACGGCAGTGTAGCCAGCTGGGCTAGACAAGGTAGGCTGGTTAGACGCCATCACATAGAAAGCTGATATTCTGGTGTGGTTAGGTGCTTTGGCATCTCAGTCATTGAAATTACCCTCAGAAACAGGCTGATGGAAGAAGGGCGGACAATGAAAGCCAAGCTGAAGTGGACGAATGGTGCCCCTTCCACAATGCCCAACACAACTGGTTTCACAGGCCCTGCTGCATACCAAAGGGGCATTTTCACGCACTAGCTCCTAGCATTTATGCAGCACTTCAATCTGCAGATCTCAAAGCACTTTCAAAAGGAGGCAGGTATGATCATCCCTAGTGAGGAAACTGAGGCACGGAGCTTTAGTGTGACTTGCCCAAGATGCCCCAGCAGGCCAGTGGTAGAGGTGAGAATAGAATGTGTCTGTGGCCAGGCTGCAAGCCAGGTAATTGACCTGTTCCTTTGCCCTCCTCTCTTCAGGTAGCCATGCCCCATCAGTGGCTGGAGGGAAACCTGCCCGTGAGTGCTCGGTGTGCCGTGTGTGACAGGACCTGTGGCAGTGTCCGGCGGTTGCAGGACTGGAGGTGCCTCTGGTGCAAGGCCATTGTAAGACCCTCTCCCTGCCACCCCTTCTCTATTCTGTTCTCTCAGACCATGCCCCTCACCATGGTATCTGAGTGCCTTGGCCTCCTCTATTATTTCTTTGGATCAGATATGGGTATTGTACACCTTCCATGCCATAGCTGCGACTATGGATGCAGACACATAGCTCTGCCTGTGCTGCGGGCTCGGTGGTCATAGCGTGTTTGAAGTCTTTCTCAAACACAGCTACATGACAGCACTGCTGTAGCTTCCACACCCAGCATGGCTACAGGCGTGTTACAAAGCCATGCCCATGGCTGCCGATGGGCGTTATCCACTGAAAAAAAACCCTACCTACGTTGCTCAGAGAAACAGGCAATGGAGCTGGGCAGCCACCACTTCCACCCAGAATAGTGATGGACATGAAAGGGTCTCTAGCCACATGATCTACATCTGGATCCAGATTCCAACCTCCCAGGAATGGGGGTGTTGGACTCTAGAGGCTGGCTTCAGGCTATTTTCTCATGCTCTCCACAGATGCTAACTGATGGAGTCTCACACCTTCCCGTGCAGTAGATGAGCATTATTGTCCCCACCGCTACCAGTGGGGAAAATGAGGCACAGAGCAGAGATGTGATTTGCCCAAGATCACACAACAGGGCAGTAACAGAGCTGGGAAGAGACCAATGTCTTCTGGCTCCCAGCCTCCTGCTTTCACCACTAGACTAAGCTCCCACCCTTTTGGCTCATGCTCTCTCCTGCTGCTTTGTCCACCCTAGGTTCACAGCGCCTGCAAAGAGCTCTTTGGGAAGAAGTGTCCCCTAGGACAGTACAAGGTCTCCATAATCCCGCCAACTGCCCTGAACAGCATCGACTCTGATGGTGAGTACTGGAGCCAAGGACTGCTGCTGCCAGTCAGGCTGGGGCAGAGCCCGCAGGGGGACGTGGGAAGGCACTTCCTTTGAGCTTGATTAGAGTGTCCTGAATGGCTGGAACTGAGTCTCTGAGACCTTGTGGCTCTCAGGGATTCCAGCTCTCCTGTGCTACCCCAGCCATCGGGGCATCGGCGGAGAGACCCATAGATCAGGCCCACTGAGCTTGTTCATCTTTCCGGGGTGTCCAATACAGCTGATCCAGAGGACTACAGACTGGACCCTGTTGCAGCTTGTTGAGGCGCCGACATTGCTGGCAGAAATCCACCCCACGCTGCCCTGCTGCTGCAGGGCACACACAGAAGGAGCTGGCACTCTCCAGGATGTACTGGCTGCCATGTAGGAACCCTGGAGGCCCCATGGGGAGCTATGCTGAGGCTGACCTCTCAATCCACTTAGCCAGGCACTTGCAGCTCCTGCTTCCCTGCAGATGGAGCCACGATCACTTCCTGAGCAGGGAAAGTGCCTTTGAATGGCTAAGAAGTGGAAAAGATCAATGCAGGCAACTTGCTGCATGGTTCATGCTGTGAGCCGCCTCTCCATCCTTCCCAGCACCATCTCTTACCTGCATCCCTTGCTGTGTTATCTATAGCACAGCCTGCCAGACCCCAGTCCAGAGCCGTAACTAGGTATTTTAGTTAACCGGTTAAGCAAGAAGATTGGCGCCCCGTAGAAGCGATTCTGAGGCAGGGCATGTGGGGTCATGTCCTACCCAGATTTCTGCCTTTCATTTAACACAGAGGTTTTCAAACTGGGGGGGCACCTCCTCCCAGGAACTGATGGATTGGAAGTTGGTGGGAGCCCCTTAGGCCCCTGGCTCTCCACGCTGTGGGAACCAGGGTGCTGGCTGGCTGCCTGGCAACCCTCCCTGCCTTGCTCCCCAAGCCAGGCCACCTCTACACAGTCGGGTGCTTCCCAGGCAGAGGGGTGGCACAGCTTCAGGCTGCACCCCTGACATGCTCTTGGCTCTCCCCTGAAGGAGACTGGCACCAGCTGACGACACCCCGTGGAGCCGGCCTCTGCCCGTAGAGCCCAGTTGCCAACAGTGAGTGAGTGCCTCAGGGAGCGTCTCATTGCAATGCCCCACAGTTTGAAAATCTCTATGCTAAATGGAAGGCAGAATTCAGGGGGACACATGACCCTGCATGCACCCCATGCTGCCCCATTTTTCTGCCCCCATGGCTTTGTACCCTGGGCTGCTGCCGTGCACACCCTGCCCTGGTTACAGTCCTGCTCTGGTCCCTGAGCAGTGCATCATCTATGTCTCTTGCTGTCTGGCAGATGGAGTCCTCATTTCCTCCTCTGCCTCTGTCCTGCCAGGGGACCAGCTGCTCCAAGTAGCTACTGAGAGAATCTCCCCTTGTGGTCACAGAGGCAAGGGAAGGTAGGACCTGTCCTCTGCAGGATCCAGGCACCACTCCTCTCCTCTTCCAGCTGCTCTGGCAGAAACACCATCTAAGGGTGCAAAATGAGGGATGTCTCTCTCCTGGCCTGATGCTCAGCCACTCCTGTGCCCCACGGCACATTCCTGTCTCTCCTCCGATCACATACGGTGTCATTTTCTGATTTCATGCCAATGGCAGGGAGGGAGGGGACCCGATGCCATGGTCTGCAGCTTTCCCCACCCCTGCTGGCAGCTCCGGGGCCGTTTCTCAGCACTGCTGGGAAGAGGGAGGAATACATTTCAGTGCAATAAGCAGCATTGCCCCAGTGGGCTACTTCTGTGATTATTTTCCTAGCTTCAAAGGGAGGGACAATTAACCTTCGTGCTGCAGCTTTGGGAGGGAGTTTCCTCCTTGTGTATACGGCATAGCACAGCACAGCAGGCATGGTGGTGTTGTGACCGAGGCTCCGGATTCGAAAGCCCCTGTCAGGGTGAGAGAACGCTTTGTGGGTGTAATAATAGGGGCACCATATTACTAGTGCTTTGAGATCCTTGGATGGAAGGCGCCATAGACAGATGAATCTGTGTATGGCTGACAAGCTCAATTCGAGAGCAACACAGTGTTACAAATTTCACAGATCCATGTGTTGTCTAAGTTGTAATCCAAGGTTAGTCCCTCACATGAACAGAAATAACTTTGACCAAGTGTTGCGCCTGGCACACAATGCAGGCCCAGAGCATCAGCGGGAAAGGAAAGGGGCCATGGCGGTAGTGGGGAAGAGAGGCTAGCACCGGGTTTGAATTGAGATGGAGAGGAGGATTGGGGAGGGCATTCCAGGCAGCAGCTGCAAAGGAGAAGGCTCTTGCAGCAATGTTAGTGAGCGTGGAGAGGATCCTGGGGTGAGGTGGGAGGGAGGTTAGAGCAGCAGTTTCTAGGTGGCTGGGTGGGAAGATTGCCCTACCAAGTGGTTTCTGCTGTAACTGGGGTGCCAGGCTGGGAGAGGTGAAAAACCCTGTGCCAGGGCCTGCTAACAGCCCCTCGGTCTGAGAGCTGACCTTCTGGGGCAAAGTTTTCAAAAGGAGCTGAGGTCCATTTTCAGAAGGGAGCCGTCAAATGCCAATGGGATTTAGGGGCCTCCAGCATTTCTGGGATTCAGGCTCCTATGTCACTGGCAGCATTTTGATGACATTTCCCAGGTCTTGAACTGAGGAAACATTATCCCTTTCTGGGCCTCACTGCCATCCCCAAATCAGCCGAGGAGCTTCAGCGGCTGTTTAAATCCAGATTGCCCAGTCTCCTTGGAGCTGAGACAAGCCACTCCCGCTCCCCTCTGTAGCATCCCTTCATGCACTTGCTGCCCAGAATCTTCCCTCCAGAGCCTTCGCTTGGCTGTGAGCACTGACTCTGTCCTCTGTTCCCTCCAACTCTTGATCCTTTTACCACCCCAGATGCTTTTTTCGGGGCCTGCTCCGATTCCCTGGTAGCCATCTATAGTGGACAACCCCCATGTACAACCCTCCCCCCACGGCTAGAGGCTTTGCTTCAGCCATTGTCTATTGGAGTCAGCCTGAGGATGGGATATGACAGGGTGCTGCTCACACCACTATCCCAGAGTAACGGGGGTGTTTCTGCCAGATTGATCAACGGTGAAAGAGTTTCAGTGGAATTCCCGTCCCTGGGCTTCTGGATCAGCACACCTGCTGCTCTGTTCTTGGCACAACACTGAGCCACATCTCCCGCTGTGCACTGAAGTCAACAGGGCGATGCTGGTTTACAGTTGCTACGGCTTCTCTGGTGATTGTTTCAGTCCATCTGATTGCAGATGCAGGCAGACAGCAGTGCATTGCTTCAGGCTTGGGTCCCTCGCTGCAGACAGAACCCTCTCAGAGTGAAGGTTCGGGTTCTGCAAATGCTGCTGGGGCTAGCTGAGAAGCACCTAACAGTGCTGACTCTAATCCCAGGATCCAGCCAGCTCTGTGTAAATGTGGCTGTAATGGAGTTACTCCTGATTTACACTGGTGTGGAGGAGAACTGGGTCTTGCTTCACTCCTGTGTTTCATCTTATTTCCTCTTTTAAGCATCCTAAGATTGCACTTGTCTTTGAAATAACATCCTTGCATTGGACATTGCCTAGTGATTGTTCATCAGCCACTACCCCAGGTCTTTTTCTTTCTCTCAGGCTGGCCCTGATTGCTCCCTCTGCCCGTGTTTGTGGCTTTTCTTTCTGTGTAGCACCCTGGACTTGTGCTCATTTTTATTCCTGTCACTTACCCATGGCAGGTTGAGGCCGTGCAGACAGTGATTTCTGAAATATTAATCATGTGCCCTCTAGTTCTCTGTCATCTGGCCGTCTCACCAATGTGGTTTCCATGCCTTTGTCTAGGTTGCTGGGAAGTCTTTGGACAGAGTTGAAGCTGATAACGAACCCTGAGGGCGGCCCGTGGACACAGCTTCCAGTCAGAACTGGCCCCTGGCCCTACTGTCGTCTGTTCCTTTAGCATTTCAGTGTCATCCTAACTCACCTTGCTTCATTGAGGGGCCTGGGATCAAATGCCTTTCCCAAATCCTGGGCATAGAATCTATGCTGTATTTGCCTTATCTATTTCTGCACAGCAGTTACCTTGTCTGAGAATGAGATTAGATTAGTTTGATATGATGGGCTGGGCTTTGATTTAGAAAACTCTGCTGCCTTTTCTATATAGCATCCATTTCCCCAACTCTGCCCCGACAAATGTGTCTGGTTATCCATCCCTGGAGCCAAGGCTGTCCGGTTTCCTAGGTCTGCTTTGGTGCTAGTCTTCCAGAAGCAACGGGATGGGAGTGATAACAGCTCAGAGAGTTTTTAGCCAAATTCTCTAATGCTCTCGGGAGGCTTCCATCTGGCTCGAGCTGAGCTAAATATGTTCTCCTCCTCCAGATATTTGCTTGCTTGGTTTTTAATGATTTTGCTGCTTCTGTCATCCAGTGGCTCATCTGCCTCTCTCATTACTCACTGGGACACTGTCAGAGTAACAGTCAGGCATTTAAAAAAACATGGCTGTGCTACTAATAATCTACCTCTCCCTGGTCTCTCTCTCCCATGCTGTCTCCTGTCCTTGAGAAATGGTGGCAGAGCGCTCCTTAGCATCCCTCCTGGGGGGAGGGGAAAAGCATTGTGCAAACACCTATCTCTTGCCTGCCGGAGCTGAAGTCTTTTTCAGCACCTCTACGGGGGTTGGGTTTAACTCACTCACAGCTTGGACAGTGATACCAGCCCACTCAGTTTCACTGTCTGGTTCTCATGGGCCAAGGCACAGGCAGCTGTGGTGTTTTGGATTTCAAAACCCTGGGTTTCTTCCTTTCTCCTCGAGCATCAAACACCCATTGCCACCTTGCTTAGTCCTCATTGCACTCAGTGCTTTCCCTAGGGGCCCTCCTGGATTCTTCCTTCATAGGATTATAGAATATCAGGATTGGAAGGGACCTCAGGAGGTCATCTAGTCCAGACCCCTACTCAAAAGGGGAACCAATCCCCAGACAATGTTTTACCCCAGTTCCCTAAATGGCCCCCTCAAGGATTGAGCTCACAACCCTGGGTTTAGCAGGCCAATGCTCAAACCACTGAGCTATCCCTCTCCTTGCTCAAATTTGTGATGGCCCATGGAGTCTTTCTTTCCCTCTATCACCTCCACATGCCTTTCCTTCCCCTCTGGGGACTGCAGGTTTCTGCCTCCTCCTCAGCCCTTACTCGTCCCGACTGCAGGTGCCTGTGTCTCCTTTCAGGGTCTCGTAGGTGGTTTCATTTGTCCTGTGCCCTCTGAGTGTCTGACTGGGGCTGCCTCTAAACCGAGCCCTCTCACCTAACAGGGCACCAAACTGGCATTCCACAAAGACTAAACTTTCCTTCTTCTTCCTCATCCACCAGCTCTGCTTGGCACTGTGCCACCTAGCTCCCAGCTTATGGAGGTCTCTGTGAGGTCAGGACTTTCTCTCCAACCCCTTACCAGACCCTATGTTGGATCCAATTAGATTTCAAATATCACAGCGAGATTTCTCTTCCTGCTTCCTCACATCCTAAGATTTTCTGGATGGTTCAGATAAGCTGGCTCTTCCGCTTGCAACCTACGCACTGACTCAGCATCTCCTGGTGGTTTGGTTCTCACATCCGATTAATTTGTTCTCTGGCTGTAGCAGATGCTTAGCAATGCCCAGGGAAGGCAGGAGGGACTGGGTGGGTAGAGCTGACAAGCTCAAAAATGTGACAGGAGAACTACAGAGGCTTACTTTTTCATGAGCACGTTCTTGGCAAGCTGCAGATGCTTTCTTTATTGCGGCTATTATACAAAGGTACTTGGGTGAAACCTCATGGTAATACTTATCTGCGTCTCTGGCTCTCTGAGGGCCTCCACCAGTTATTGGTGAGAGACATGTGCTTGTCTGCGCTGAGCTGTCACTCATTTTCATGCATTATTTAGGGATGCCAACTTGGTAATATTTAAAAGCTGGACACACCAACAGGAGTTCTGGAACCTCTCTTGCCCTGCCTCTTCCCCCTGAGGCACCACCCCTGCCCCTCCTCTCCCCTCAAGGCCCTGTCCCCCATTCGCTTCTCCCCCGCACCCCCAGTTGCTTGCTGCTTTCTCCCTCTCTCTCCCACCCCCCATTGCCAGGTTCGGGAGGGACTTTCGTATAGAGCTGGGACTGGGAGCTGCAGCCGCCCAACTGAGGTAGGAGGTGGCCCCAGCTTAGTAGGGGCTGGCGTGGGTGATGACCTGGCGCCTCCCCTGCCCACAGTAACCGGATGTGTTCTATGTCCAGTCAGTACACCCAACGGAACACTGTCAGGTCCCCTTTTTTACCAGACTTTTCGGTTGAAAACTGGGCACCTGGCAACCCTAGCATTATTTCGTTTATTCCAAGGCCAGAAGGGAATACTGTGACCATCAGGTCAGAGCTCCTGGATAGCACAGGCCAGAGAACTTTCTGTTCTTGTTTGAACGAAAGCAGATCTTTTCAAAAAACTTCCAACCTTGATATAAAAGCTGCTAGAATCCACCATGACCTTGGCAATTTGTTCCAATGTTTAATCTCCCTGACTGTGAAAAATGTATGCCTAGTTCCATTCTGAATTTGTCTAGCTTGAACTTCCAGCCATTGGATCTTGTTATACCTTCGGCTGCTAGACTAAAGAATCTATTATCTATTTTTTGTTCTCCATGTAAGTACTAATAAATCATGATCAAGTCAGCCCTTAGCCTTCTCTTTGTTAAGCTAAATAGATTGAGCATATTTTCCAATCCTTTAGTCATTCTCATGGCTCTTCTCTGAACTCAGTCCAATTTATCACCATCATTCTTGAATTGCGGACACCAGAACAGGACATAATATTCCAGAAGTGGTGCCTAATACAGAGGTAAAATCACCTCTCTTCTCCTACTCACGACCCCCCTGTTTATATATCCAAAGATTACTCCTGGGAGAATTCTGTGCCACTGTGCATGTGCAGAATTTATGTCCCCCACAGATTTCTTTGATTCCTTGCAGAAAAATGACTTTCTGACGGGGAAGCAAAGGGAACCCACAAGAGCGGTCATATGACCCTCCTCAGCAGTATGTTTCAGGTGCCCAGTGCAGCTGGCAGAGAGGTAAATCACTGTGGGGCAGGGGGCAGGACTGGGGAAGATACTGCTGGTGGCTCCTATCCTGTGCTGGGCTTAGCTGCTAGTCCAGGCTGGGCTGGGGGGATGGGACTTCCTCTTCCCCTGCACGGCATCCAAGGTCGTGTCAGTCACCCCAGCTGTAAGAAGCTTTGAAAATTGCCCTGTCCCCCCCAGCCGTGCTTCCTGCACCCATTGCTCCTCAGCTGCAGGGCAAGGGGGCACTGTACAGGCAGCTGGTCCCCCATCCGCCCAACTTCTGTGCATCCAGACCCCCTCATACTCAGACCTCCACACCCAGAACCCTACCTGACAAGCCGCATGCTCCCTTTACCTGGACCAGTCCAATGAGTAACCAGAACTTGGATCCCCACCCTGCCAAGACCCAGCCAGCTGCACCTGGATCCCCACTCCACTGAGCCCCACTCCCCCAGCATCTGGACCCCCCACACTGAGCCCCTCACACCCAGTGCCCTCTGCAGAGTTCTATCCCCCCCCACATGCAGACCTCCCACCCCGAGTCCCATCCACCTTCACCTGAACCTTCCAGCAGAATCCCATTACCGTTGCATCCATATCCCCCCTTGCACCCGGATCCCCCTAAGCCACTTACATCCAGATTGCCCCACACAGAACCCTCTCAACACACTACTGGATCCCCTCCCACTAAGCCCCTCCACACCCAGATCCTGCCTTGCTGAGCCTGCCTGCCCTCACCTGGTGCACGCACGGAGGGGCTGGACCCTGGGGTGTTTCTGGGGCAGGCCTGGTCCTTGCACTGTGTCAGGGTTGGGTGCAGCCCCACTGTTGAGTCTGTGTTCTGGGAGGTGGTGGGGCTGCACAATGATCTCCCACCTCTGTACAGCCAATGGCTTGTGCTCCCCAATGCCATGCTGGAGCCTCCACATTTAGTTCACAAATAAAATTTTTAAAATATTGTGCTCAGATTTTTTAATTTTTTGGCATAGAATGCCCTCAAAAGTAAAAGATCATACAGCCCTTTTGGCTACAGCATCACACTTGGCACTCATGTCCAGCTGATTATCCAGTATGACCCCCAAGTCTTTTTCAAAGTTGCTGTTTCCCAGGATAGAGCTCCCATCGTGTAAGTATGGTGCATTCTTTGTTCCTAGATGTATGACTTTACGTTTGGATGTATTGAAATGAATGTTGTTTGCTTGTGCCCAACTTACCAAGTGACTGAATGGTTTGGACCATGCCATCTTGTGGTGCCTTAGATCCAGTCATCATAACTGGTGGAAACAATGCTTTTTGGAAAGTCACCATAGCTCATTATTGAGGTGTTCTTATCTCCTGGTGATGTAGAACCCGGAGCTGTGTGGTCCCAGGATGGGAGTAGTACGAGGGTGTAGGTTACAGCAGCAGCAGCAGAGTTGTGTGGTGAACCCAGGGCTGGAGTAGGCTGGAGAACTGTAGGTTGAGATTGATGTGCATTGGTAGAATGATGAGAAAACCTCCACAGCTGAATCCCTCCCACTAGCTAGGGCTGTCAAGTCGTTGGTGTCACACCCATATCTCTCTCTCCCAGAAGACATGCACACTTACTGGATGTGAGTCTGTTTAGTCACAAAGCTGTGCTCCAGAGCTGGCGAAGGAAGACCCCTCCCTTTCTGGAAGCAGCGCTGGGCAGAGCAGAGAGCGAAACTGACAGCCCTTCCCGGCACTGGGCAGCACTCAGCATGCCCTGTGCAGAATGCAGAACTGGGCCTTTCACGAGAAGAGTAGCAAAAGAAAGCGATTCCACAGCCAAGTGCAGTGGAGGCGACTGCGGGCTCCGAGCCAGCTATTGATCCCTGTCTGTAGCGGTGCCAGCCCTGATCCATTAGCAGATTTCATTTCCAATTTAATTTCTTTAAAAGTGCTGCACTGACTGTAAATCCTTTGTGGGCTCCCAGATCGTTCATCTGGTGTTTACTTAACAGTCAGTGCTTTGCTCAGCTAACACCGAGCCCTGACTGCCTTGCAGCAAAAACCCCGCCAGGGATTTGCTCCTGCCTGCAGAAAACAAGGGCTGTTTTCCAACCACACACCCAGCAGCCTTTCCTGATTTCTACACTCCATCTTCAGATTCCAACCTGGGTCAGACAGCCTCTGCTTATGCCTTCTGCAGCATGGCTCCAATTCAGGGCAGCACTTATACACTTCGAGTGCAGAAGGTGGGGACCCGCAAAGATTTTGAAAATTAATACTGGTCGCTCCAGGCTTGTATTAAACTCCCAAGGTTACAGCCTTTCTCTGGCCTTGGATGGGTAAATGCTGCCACCACCCAAATGCAAAAAAACCCTTTGAACCCAGGAAGGTGCCCTTGGGAATTCCTCCCTGTGGGGTACCCTCAAGCCCTTTCATTCCCCTTCCCATCCCCCCCGGGGAAGAGCTCGGAAAGAAAACAAAGGAAATTAGCTGTTACTGCCAGCTAATTAAACAACATGCACAAACATCTTAGGTCACCAAAAATTCAATCCTGTTTTTAAAAAAGGTACATTTTTTCAAAAATAAAAAAGAAAGAAAATGCCTCTGAAACTTAGGCTTTTGCTAGATTTTAAAAGAACAATTCCAAAAATTAAGCACCCAAAATAGCTTTCTTGGGGGTTCAGCTTGAAGGTTACAAGCAAACAAAAGCATCTGGCATTAACACAGAGGAGTCCATTAGCCATAAGAAATAAACACAAATAATCCTAATCACATCTTTCTCAACATTCCTGATCTACTTACACATTTGGGAGTTCCAGATAAGGAGTTCTTGGTATGATCTGATGATTTATGATCATACCTGGCTTAAAGCTGCTTGCAGCATTGCTGCTCTGTATCTCCGCTGTCCGGAGAACAACAAACAGACAAAGGGAATTTTTTTTCCCCCAATTTTAAAAAGTTCTAGCCCTCCCATTGGCTCTTTTTTACATAAGAACATAAGAATGGCTGTACTGGGTCAGATCAAAGGTCCATCTAGCCTAATATGCTGTCTACTGACAGGGGCCAATGTCAGGTGCCCCAGAGGAAGTGAACCTAACAGGTAATGATCAAGTGATCTCTCTCCTGCCATCCATCTCCATCCTCTGACAAACCGAGGCTAGGGACACCCTTCCTTACCCATCTGGTTAATATCCATTAACGGCCTTAACCTCCATGAATGTATCCAGTTCTCTTTTAAACGCTGTTATAGTCCTAGCTTTCACAACCTCCTTAGGCAAGGAGTTCCACTGCATGAAGAAGAACTTCCTTTTATTTGTTTTAAACCTGCTGCCTATTATTTCATTTGGTGACCCTTAATTCTTGTATTATGGGACTAAGTAAATAACTTTTCCTTATTTACTTTCTCTACATCACTCATGATTTTATATACCTCTATCATAACCCCCCTTAGACTCCTCTTTTCCAAGCTGAAAAGTCCTAGCCTCTTTAATCTCTCCTCATATGGGACCCTCTCCAAACCCCTAATCGTTTTAGTTGCCCTTTTCTGAACCTTTTCTAATGCCAGTATATCTTTTTTGAGATGAGGAGACCACATCTGTACACAGTATTCAAGATGTGGGCGTACCATGGATTTATATAAGGGCAATAAGATATTTTCTCCGTCTTATTCTCTATCCCATTTTAAATTATTCCTAACATGCTGTTTGCTTTTTTGACTGCCCCTGCGCACTGCATGGACATTTTCAGAGAACTATCCACAAAGATTCCAAGATCTTTTTCCTGACTCGTTGTAGCTAAATTAGCCCCCATCATATTGTATGTATAGTTGGGGTTATTTTTTCCAATGTGCATTACTTTACATTTATACACATTAAATTTCATTTTCCATTGTGTTGCCCAGTCACTGAGTTTTGTGAGATCTTTTTGAAGTTCTTCACAGTTTGCTTTGATCTTAACGATTTTGAACAGTTTAGTATCATCTGCAAACTTTGTCACTTCACTTTTTACCCCTTTCTCCAGATCATTTATGAATAAGTTGAATATGATTGGTCTTAGGACTGACCCTTGGGGGACACCACTTGTTACCCCGCTCCATTCTGAGAATTTACCATTTATTCCTACCCTTTGTTCCCTGTCTTTTAACCAGTTCTCAATCCATGAAAGGACCTTCCCTCTTATCCCATGACAACTTAATTTACGTAAGAGTCTTTGGTGAGGGGCCTTGTCAAAGGCTTTCTGGAAATCTAAGTACACTATGTCCACTGGATCCCCCTTGTCCACATGTTTGTTTGACCCCTTCAAAGAACTCTAATAGATTAAACACAATTTCCCTTTATAGAAACCGTGTTGACTTTTGCCGAACAATTTATATTATTCTATGTGTCTAACAATTTTATTCTTTATTATTGTTTCGCCTAATTTGCCCGGTACCGACGTTAGACTTACTGGTCTGTAATTGCCGGGATCACCTCTAGAGCCCTTTTTAAATATTGGTGTTACATTAGCTATATTTCATTCGTTGGGTACAGAGGCCGATTTAAAGGACAGGTTACAAACCCTAGTTAATAGTTCCGCAACTTCACATTTGAGTTCTTTCAGAACTCTTGGGTGAATGTCATCTGGTCCTGGTGACTTGTTACTGTTAAATTTACCAGTTAATTCCAAAATCTCCTCTAGTGACAGCTCAATCTGTGACAATTCCTTCGATTTGTCACCAACAAAAGCTGGCTCAGATTTGGGAATCTCCTTGGGAAGACTGAAGCAAAGAATCCATTTAGTTTCTCCGCAATGACTTCGTCGTCTTTAAGCGCTCCTTTTGTATCTCGATCGTCCAACGGCCCCACTAGTTGTTTAGCAGCCCTCCTGCTTCTGATGTACTTAAAAATCATTTTGTTATTACTTTTTGAGTTTTTGGCTAGCCTTTCTTCAAACTCCTCTTTGGCTTTTCTTATTACATTTTTACACTTAATTAGGCAGTATTTATGTGCCTTTCTATTTACCTCGCTAGGATTTGACTTCCACTTTTTAAAAGATGCCTTTTTATCTCTTACTGCTTCTTTTACATAGTTGTTAAGCCACGGTGGCTCTTTTTTAGTTCTTTTACTGTGTTCTGTAATTTGGGGTATACATTGAAGTTGGGCCTCTATTATGGTGTCTTTGAAAAGCGTCCATGCAGCTTACAGAGATTTCACTTTAGTCACTGTACCTTTTAATTTCTGTTTAACTAATCCCCTCATTTTTGCATAGTTCCCCTTTTTGAAATTAAATGCCACAGTGTTAGGCTGTTGAGATGTTCTTCCCACCACAGGGATGTTAGATGTTATTATATTATGGTCACTATTTCCAGGCAGTCCTGTTATAGTTACTTCTTGGACCAGCTCCTGCGCTCCAATCAGGACTAAATCTAGAGTTTCCTCTCCCCTTGTGCGTTCCCATACCAGCTGCTTCAAGACGCAGTCATTTAAAGTATCAAGAAATTTTGTATCTGTATTTCATCCTGAGGTGACATGTTCCGAGTCAATATGGGGATAATTGATATCCCCCACTATTATTGAGTTCTTAATTTTGATAGCCTCTCTAATTTTCCTCAACATTTCATCCTCACTATCACTGTCCTGGTCAGGTGGTTGATAATAGATCCCTAATGTTATATTCTTATTAGAGCGTGAAATTACTATCCATAGAGATTTTATGGAACCTATGTCTGAGTTATTGAAGTCCTCAAATCGTGGTTTGAAGATCTCATGCTGCAGAGAATCCTCCAGCAAGTGACCCACGCCCCACGCTGCAGAGGAAGGCGAAATACCTCCAGGGCCTCTGCCAATCTGCCCTGGAAGAAAATTCCTTCCCGACCCCAAATATGGCAATCAGTTAAACCCTGAGCATGTGGGCAAGACTCACCAGCCAGCACCCAGGAAAGAATTCTCTGTAGTAACTCAGATTCCACCCCATCTAACATCCCATCACAGACCACTGGGCATATTTACTGCTAATAATCAAAGATCAATTGCCAAATTAATTGCCAAAATTAGGCTATCCCATCATACCATTCCCTCCATAAACTTATCAAGCTCCCCTTGGAAGGCTGTTCTAGAACTTCATTCCTCTAATGGTTAGAAACCTTCATCTCATTTCAGGTCTAAACTTCCTAGTGTCCAGTTTATATCCATTTGTTCTTGTGTCCACATTGGTACTAAGCTTAAATAATTCCTCTCCCTCTGTAATATTTATCCCTCTGATATATTTATAAAGAGCAATCATACCTCCCCTCAGCCTTCTTTTGGTTAGGCTAAACAAGCCTCTTTGAGTCTTCTTTCATAAGGCAGGTTTTCCATTCCTAGGATCATCCTTGTAGCCCTTCTCTGTACCTGTTGCAGTTTGAGTTCATCCTTCTTAAACATGAGAGACCAGAACTGCACACAGTATTCAAGATGAGGTTTCACCAGTGCCTTGTATAACGGTACTAACACCTCCTTATCTTTGCTGGAAATACCTCGCCTGATGCATCCTAAAACCGCATTAGCTTTTTTAACGGCCATATCACATTTGGCGGCTCGTAGTCATCCTGTGATCAACCAATACTCCGAGGTCGTTCTCCTCCTCTGTTACTTCCAACTGATGTGTCCCCAATTTATAACTAAAATTATTGTTATTAATCCCTAAATGCATTTTTCACTATTAAATTTCATCCTGTTACTATTACTCCAGTTTACAAGATCATCCAGATCTTCCTGTATGATATCCCGGTCCTTCTCTGTGTTAGTAATTGTCACGGAGTGTGGGGGAGTCCGGCCCTGCACCCCTCTTCCTGGGACCCACAGTGACTCTTAGCCAGCCAGTAAAACAGAAGGTTTATTGGACAACAGGAACACAGGTTACAGCAGAGCTTGCAGGCACAGTCAGGACCCCTCCACCGAGTCCTTCTGGGCTTTCAGGGTGCTTGGATCCTAGCTAGGATACCCTGAATTCCACCCACGCAGCCCCAAGCCCAAACTCAAACTGCTTCCCTCCTGCCACTCCCTTCCTTTGTTCCCCTTCCCGGGCAAAGGTGTTGACCTTTCCCCTCCCTTACCTAGCTCAGGTTACAGGCCCTGGCATCGTCCATCCCCTAAAGTCCTCCCCTGCTCTCCCACTCCCCACACAGACAGTCCCTACTGCATCACATCTCTCCCCCCTTCAAGACTGAACTGAGCGGGGTCACTCTGCCCAGTGACCTGGGGAAGTTCAGGACCCCCTCTCCGGGACAACGCATCCGCTGTCAGGTTGGCACTTCCCTTCTCATGGACCACGTCCATGTCATAGTCCTGCAGGAGCAGGCTCCATCTCAGGAGCTTGGCGTTGGCTCCTTTCATCTGGTGCAGCCAGGTCAGGGGAGAGTGGTCGGTGTACACGGTGAAGTGTCGCCCAAAGAGATATGGCTCTAGTTTCTTAAGGGCCCACACCATGGCCAGGCATTCCTTCTCGATGGCCGCGTAGCTTTGTTCCCGGGGTAGCAGCTTCTTACTCAGGTACACGATGGGGTGTCTCTCCCCCTTTTCATCCTCCTGCATTAACACTGCCCCCAGTCCCGTGTCTGAGGCATCAGTGAACACCATAAAGGGTTTGTCAAAATCTGGGTTTGCCAGAACTGGGCCACTAACCAGAGCCTCCTTCAGCGCCCGGAAAGCCTCCTGGCACTGCTCAGTCCAGATCACCTTGTCTGGCTTCCCCTTTTTGCACAGTTCAGTGATGGGGCCGGCTATGGCACTAAAGTGGGGCACGAACCTTCGATAGTACCCCGCCATCCCAATAAAGGCCTGGACCTGCTTTTTGGTTTGGGGAGCAGGCCAGTCTCTGATCGCCTCCACCTTGGCTGGTTCCGGCTTCAGGCAGCCGCTCCCCACCCGATGGCCCAGGTAAGATACTTCAGCCATCCCCACCTTGCACTTCTCAGCCTTTACTGTTAACCCAGCCTTTCGGAGTCGGTCTAGGACTTGTTTAACCTGGGACATGTGGTCCTCCCAGGTCTGGCTGAAGACGCAGATGTCGTCAATATACACCACAGCAAAACTCTCCATCCCCCTCAGTAGCTGATCCACCAGGCGCTGGAAGGTGGCCGGCGCTCCCTTGAGGCCGAAGGGCAGGGTCAGAAACTCATAGAGCCCCAGAGGGCTGATAAAGGCCGATTTCAGCCTGGCATCTGCGTCCAGCGGCACTTGCCAGTAGCCTTTGGTAAGATCCATAGTGGTGAGGTACCGTGCACCTCCCAGCTTGTCTAGGAGCTCGTCAGGCCTGGGCATAGGGTAGGCATCAGATACGGTGATGGCATTGAGCTTTCGATAGTCCACACAGAACCGGATTGACCCATCCTTCTTGGGGACTAGCACCACTGGCGAGGCCCAAGGGCTGGAAGACGGCTGGATCACCCCCAAAGCCAGCATGTCCCTGACCTCTCTTTCAAGATCCTGGGCAGTTTTACCAGTGACCCGAAAAGGGGAGCATCTTATAGGGGGATGTGACCCGGTCTCCACCCGGTGGACAATCAAATTAGTGCGTCCAGGCTGGTTGGAAAACAGCTGTCGGTACAGATGCAGCACCCCTCTGATCTCAGCGTGCTGGCCCGGGATCAGTTGCTCAGAGAGGGGAATCGCTTCCAGGGGGGAACCAGCTTTTGTCCCAGGGAATAGATCCACTAAGGGGTCATCTCCCTGCCCCTCCCAATGTCCACACACGGCCAACACCACATTCCCCCTGTCATAGTATGGTTTCATCATGTTCACATGGTACACCCGAGGGTGATGTGCCCGGTTTGACAGCTCCACCACATAGTTTACCTCATTCAGTTGCTTAATAACCTTGAAGGGCCCTTCCCAGGTGGCCTGGAGTTTGTTTCTCCTCACGGGGATAAGAACCATCACCTGATCCCCGGTGGCGAAGGCACGGGCTCGTGCTGTGCGGTCATACCAGACCTTCTGCCTCCTCTGGGCTCGGGCCAGATTCTCCCTGGCCAGGCCCATGAGCTCGGCCAGTCTTTCCCGGAAGGTCAGGACATACTCCACCACTGACTCTCCCTCGGGAGCGGCCTTCCCCTCCCATTCGTCCCTCATCAGGTCTAGGGGCCCCCTTACCCGCCTTCCATACAACAGTTCGAAAGGTGAAAACCCGGTAGATTCCTGGGGC
Source organism: Gopherus flavomarginatus (assembly GCF_025201925.1). Lineage (NCBI taxonomy): Eukaryota > Metazoa > Chordata > Testudines > Testudinidae > Gopherus > Gopherus flavomarginatus. The sequence continues at coordinate 55,072,790 of NC_066624.1, forward strand.
ACCTCCCTGTACGCGAACAGCAGGTGAGGTAAGTACTTGTCCCAGTCCTGCGGGTGCTGGTTCATAAATGTTTTTAGCATCATCTTCAGCGTCCCGTTGAACCTTTCTACCAGCCCGTTGGACTGGGGGTGATACGCTGAGGCCCAGTTGTGCTGGACCCCACATTTCTGCCATAAGGACCGGAGCAGGGCCGACATGAAGTTGGACCCCTGGTCCGTTAAGACCTCCTTGGGGAACCCCACCCGGCTGAAAATTGTCAGCAGCGCATCTGCCACTGTGTCTGCTTCGATAGAGGACAAGGCCACCGCCTCGGGGTAGCGAGTGGCAAAATCCACCACCACCAGGATGTATTTCTTCCCTGACCGGGTCGTCTTGCTGAGGGGTCCCACTATGTCCATGGCTACCTTCTGGAAAGGTTCTTCTATGATGGGTAAAGGCCTCAAAGCCGCTTTCCCCTTGTCCCGGGCCTTCCCCACCCTCTGGCAGGGGTCACAGGATTGGCAGTACTGTCGGACATGGGTAAAGACCCCAGGCCAGTAAAAGTTCTGTAGCAGCCTCTGCCTGGTGCGCCGGATTCCCTGGTGCCCTGCGAGAGGGATGTCATGGGCCAGGTACAACAGCTTGTGACGGAACTTCTGGGGAACCACCAGCTGCCTCCTGATCCCCCATGACTCTACTTCCCCCTGGGGGAGCCCATTCTCGGTACAGGAACCCCTTCTCCCACAGGAACCTCTCCTTGCAACCTCTCCTCATGGTCTGTACCGCACTAAGGTCAGCCCGGTCCCTGTGCTTCCGCAAGGAGGGATCTTTCTGCAACTCGGCCTGGAACTCAGCAGCTGGGACAGGAATGGGGACCGGCTCTCTCTTGCTGGCTGGGTCTGAGGCCGCAGCCTCTCTGCACCGTGCCCCTGGGCGTTCCCCGCTCCCTGAGTTAGGGTCCTGCACCTCAGGTCGAGTACCTTCCCCGTTGTCGGGGAGCAGTGCCATTTGCCGACTCTTACTACGAGTCACGACCAGGGCACTCTGGGTGTTACTAGGCCAGTCCTCAAGGTCCCCTCCCATTCACACGTCAGTGGGCAAATATTGGTGTACCCCCACATCCTTGGGGCCCTCCTTGGCCCCCCATTTCAGGTGTATCCTTGCCACGAGTACCTTGAATGGGGTCCGGCCCACGCCCATCAGGGTCAGGTAGGTGTCGGGCACCATCCGATCTGAGGCCACCACCTTGGGCCGGGCCAGCGTCACCTCTGCGCCCGTGTCCCAGTACCCAGTGACCTTCCTCCCATCCACTTCCAGGGAAACAATGCACTCTTTCCGGAGGGGCAGCCCCGCGCCCACCCGGTAAACCAAAAACCCGGAACCGGGAGCATCCACAGGTGGTATGTTGCCAACCCCCCTTTCCTGGGAATGTAGCCCCTCCTCCGATTGGGTTTTTACCCAGTCCACCCTCTGCGGGTTGGGTCTGCTTGGTCTGTCCCTGAGCTTGGGGCACTGGGCCCGTATGTGACCTCGTTGGCCACAGCGATAGCAGCCCATATCTCGTGGGTACCCTTGAGTGGGTCGGAGGGACCTGCCGCTGGATGTTCCCCTTTTGGGGTGGTTCTCCATAGGCCCCCTTTGGGAGGTCCCATGATGACTCTCTCTCTGCGTTGAGGCAGGCCTGCTCCTTCGAGACTCCTCCCTGCCATCCCCTGCCCGACTGTCCACAAATTGGTCGGCCAGCTGGCCTGCATGCTGCGGGTTCTCCGGCTTCTGGTCCATCAACCACAGCCTCAGGTCGGACGGGCACTGCTCGTACAGGTGCTCCAGTATGAATAGGTCAAGCAGGTCCTCTTTAGTTTGGGCCCCAGCTGTCCACTTGCGGGCATACCCCTGCGCCCGGTTGACCAGTTGTAGGTATGTGACCTCACGGGTTTTACGCTGGCTCCGGAACTTTTTCCGGTACATCTCAGGAGTCAGCCCAAACTCACGGAGCAGGGCCTGTTTGAACAGTTCGTAGTCCCCTGCCTCCGCCCCTTTCAGTCGGCTGTACACCTCCACGGCCGTGGAGTCCAGTAAGGGGGTGAGAACTGCGATCCTGTCTGCAGGGTCAACCCTGTGCAGCTCGCAGGCATTCTCAAAGGCCGTCAGGAAGGTATCTATGTCCTCCCCCTCCTTACGCCGGGGCAGCAAGTGCTTATCAAAGCTCTTTGTAGGCTTGGGTCCCCCCTCACTCACCGCAGCCGGGGCCTCACTTCTCCTCAGCCGGGCCAGGTCCAGCTCATGTTTACGCTGTTTCTCCTTCTCCTCCCACTCACGCTGGCGCTGGTTCTCCTCATGTTTACGCTGGTTCTCCTCATGTTCACGCTGTTTCGCCTTCTCCTCCAGCTCTCGCCTCTTTAACTCGAGCTCTTCCCGTCTCAGCTCCCTTTCATATTCCAGCCGCCTCCGCTCCACGGATGCCGAGCGTTACCGGGAGGATCCCCTGCTGGGGGGTGAGCTTCGCCGTGAGGCTCCCCTGCTGGCCGGGGGTGTCACGGTGCCCTCAGTATACACTGGGCTACTCCCCGCCCTTCCCCTACGCCTAGGAAGGGGGGGTCTCGGGAAGCCCTCGTCTGCCGGCTGACCACTCCCAGCGGGGACAGACACTGGTGCCTGCGCTGCATCTGCTCGGCTGCTTCCCTCAGAGACAGGGCTCCGTTCATTCATGCGGTCTCCCTGCTCCAGCTGGGCAATCAGCTGGTCCTTGGTGCGTCTCCCCGGGCGCAACCCCCTCTGCTTGCACAGCTCCAGCAGGTCGCACTTGCACCACTTGGCATACATCTTCCTGCTGACCACTCACAGGCCGGGGTGCTCGCCGCTCCCCACGGTTTCCAGGGGGACCCCTAGTGCACCAGCCCTTCGTGAGGTCACCACCTCTCTGCCAGGGTCGAGCTGCCGACTCCTTCGCCCCTGGGACCGCTCGCTGCAATCCCCCGGGGGACCCTGTTACTGCAAAGTCCTTCTCACTGGGCACACACTCCCAGGGGTTAACCACCCCTTCGTTTTACTGCTCCCCAGTCACTTACTGCAGGAAGCGCCGTCCACGGGGTGCAGTATATCCCACCGCTGCCACCAGTTGTCACGGAGTGTGGGGGAGTCCGGCCCTGCACCCCTCTTCCTGGGACCCACAGTGACTCTTAGCCAGCCAGTAAAACAGAAGGTTTATTGGACAACAGGAACACAGGTTACAGCAGAGCTTGCAGGCACAGTCAGGACCCCTCCACCGAGTCCTTCTGGGCTTTCAGGGTGCTTGGATCCTAGCTAGGATACCCTGAATTCCACCCACGCAGCCCCAAGCCCAAACTCAAACTGCTTCCCTCCTGCCACTCCCTTCCTTTGTTCCCCTTCCCGGGCAAAGGTGTTGACCTTTCCCCTCCCTTACCTAGCTCAGGTTACAGGCCCTGGCATCGTCCATCCCCTAAAGTCCTCCCCTGCTCTCCCACTCCCCACACAGACAGTCCCTACTGCATCACAGTAATACCTCCCAGCTTTGTGTCATCCGCAAACTTTATTAGCACATTCCCACTTTTTTTGCCAAGGTCAGTAATAAAAAGGTTAAATAAGATTGGTCCCACAACCAATCCCGGAGAAACTCCAGTAGTAACCTCCTTCCATCCTGACAGTTCACCTTTCAGTACAACCCGTTGTAGCCTCCCCTTTAACCAGTTCCTTATGCACCTTTCAATTTTCAGATTGATCCCCATCTTTTCCAATTTAGCTAATAATTCCCCATGTGGTACCGTATCAAATGCCTTACTGAAATCAAGGTAAATTAGATCCACCGCATTTCCTTTGTCTAAAAAATCTGTTACCTTCTCAAAGAAGGTAATCAGGTTGGTTTGGCACGATCTACCTTTTTGTAAAACCATGTTGTTGTATTTTGTCCCAATTACCATTGACCTCAATGTCCTTAACTACTTTCTCCTTCAAAATTTTTTCCAAGACCTCACATACTACAGATGTCAAACTAACAGGCCTATAGTTACTCAGATCACCTTTTTTCCCTTTCTTAAAAATAGGAACTATGTTAGCAATTCTCCAGTCGTACGGTACAACCCCTGAGTTTACTGATTCTTTAAAAATTCTTGCTAATGTGCTTGCAATTTCATCTGCCAGTTCCTTTAATATTCTTGGATGAAGATTATCTGGGCCCTCCAATTTTGTCCCATTTAGCTGTTCGAGTTTGGCTTCTTCCTCGGATGTGGTAATATCTACCTCCATATCCTCATTCCCATTTGTCATCCTACCATTATCCCTAAGCTCCTCATTAGCCTCATTAAAGACTGAGGCAAAGTATTTGTTTAGATATTGGGCTATGACAAGATTATCCTTAACCTCTATTCCATCCTCAGTGTTTAGCGATCCCACTTCTTCTTTCTTTGTTTTCTTCTTATTTATATGGCTATAGAACCTTTTACTATTGGTTTTAATTCCCTTTGCAAGGTCCAACTCTACATGGCTTTTGGCCTTTCTCACTTTATCCCTACATGTTCTGACCTCAATAAAGTAGCTTTCCTTGCTAATACCTCCCATCTTCCACTCCTTGTAGGCTTTCTGCTTTTTCTTAATCACCTCTCTGAGATGCTTGCTCATCCAGCTTGGTCTACAACTCCTGCCTATGAATTTTTTCTGCTTTCTTGAGATGCAGGCTTCTGATAGTTTCTGCAACTTTGACTTGAAGTAATTCCAGGCCTCCCCCACCTTTAGATCCACAGGTTCCTCAGTCCAATCCACTTCCCTAACTAATTTCCTTAATTCTTTAAAGTTAGCCCTCGAGAAGTCAAAAACCCTAGTCCCAGATCTATTTTTGTTTTATCCTTCCATCTAGTTTGAACTGAATTAGCTCATGATCACTCGAACCAAGGTTGTCCCCTACAACCATTTCTTCTAGGAGGTCCTCACTACTCACCAAAACCAAATCTAAAATGGCATCCCCTCTTGTTGGTTCTTCGACTACTTGGTGAAGAAATCCATCAGCTATCACTTCCAGAAAAATCTGAGCCCTATTATTATTACTAGCACTTGTTCTCCAGACTATATCTGGGAAGTTAGTCTCCCATGATCATACAATTCCCATTAGTGTTTACTTCATTAAAAACATTAAAGAGGTCTCTATCCATATCCAAATTGGATCCTGGCGGTCTGTAGCACACCCCAAGCACTGTCTGAGGGGAGGCTCTAGTAGCTTTCTTTCCCAATGTGATTTTTGCCTAGACAGACTCTGTCTTATCCATTCCATCACTTTTTATTTCTTTACAGTTAACCTCATCATTGATATACAATGCTACTCCACCACCTTTGCCTTTATTTCTGGCTTTCCTAAACAGCACATAGCCTTCAATACCTGTACTCCAGTCATGACTACTATTCCACTATGTTTCTGTTATCCCTATAATATCTGGTTTCACTTCCTGCACCAGTAGCTCTAGTTTCTCCATTTTGTTACCTAGGCTCCTCGTATTAGTGTACAAACATCTTAATTTTTGCCATTTGGCTTCACTGACATTCTTTACCTGGTTAGGCACAGACATTCTACAACCAGTATCACCTATTAGATTGGTATCTACACTACCCTTCCTCCTTATGTCCATTCTTCTGCCCACGGCTGTATCCTTTCTTACTTTTTCTTCTTCCCTCTCAATGTTAAAATCTGGTGTGGAGATTACCTGGACATCTCCCAACCATCTCCCCCAGATTCCTAGTTTAAAGCTCTCTTAATCAGTTGTGCTAGCCTCCATCCTAGACATCTATTTCCCTCCTTACTCAGATGAAGTCCATCCCGAGAGAACAGTCCTTTGTCCATGAATGCTTCCCAGTGGCTGTACATCCCAAAGCCCTCCTTATAGCACCACTGCCTGAGCCATCTGTTGATCGCCATAATCTTGTCACACATTTGTTGCCCTTCTCTGGGCACAGGCAGAATCCCACTGAAGATCACTTGAGCCTCGATTTCCTTAAGCGTCTTCCTCAGTCTGGCATAGTCTCCCTTGATACATTACAGTGAGAATCTAGCTGTATCATTTGTTCCCACATGAAGGACAATCAGTGGATTCTTTCCTGCTCCCGTTAGGATCCTCTTCAGCCTCAGGTCCACATCCTGTATCTTAGCACCCGGCAGACAGCACACCTTTCTGTTCTCTGGATCAGCCCTAGTTATAGGGCTGTCTATCCTTCTCAGTAAGGAGTCCCCAATCACGTAGACCTGCCTTTTCCTGGTGACAGTGTGATTCTCCGGTCTATCCCCTATTCCCTCTGGCTGCAAGTCCTCGAGAGATCTGCAACCTTTACACTAGGCAGGCAAGTCACTAGTCAGGTTCTTCCGCTCAGGTGCCTACTCCTTTTCTTTTACCTATGGGCTTCTTAATCCTTTACAGGTAAAGCAAGTAGAGAACAGCTACTAAGAGGAATTTTATAGCTATATAGCTGTCTGGATGTCCGTAAAAGGGAACTACCCCCTTTCGTTTATCACAATGCCCTTCCTGAATAAGGATGCTTCCTGAATCAGACCTAAGGGCCAAGCATGCATATATTGCCAGGGCCAGACCTCAATAAGGTGGCAGTGTATCTGGGGAAGAACATGGAGTACACCCAAGCGTGGAATAAGTGTCCGTTCAGAAGGGGTGCAGATCCTACTTCCATTAGAGTCAGTGGCAACAAGATCAGCCCCAGAATGCACTAGGAGAGAATTTAACAGCAGTGGTCTGTGTGTCTCCATTTCTGTGGCACTTCTTCCCATAGTATCCGGATGTCACAGATGTTGAGGGTTAACATAGGTTTCCTCATATGGTTCATCTCCAGCTCCGTCCCAGGCACTGCTGCTATGGCGTCAATCTCCCTTCCCATCCATTGTCATTAGTACACTGGAGCAGCAGCCAGTGGCTCGCCTCCAAATGAGATCCGAGCTCTATTGTGTTGGGCACTGCATTCACGTGGACCCTGCACAGCTGTAAAGCGTGGGTGGGGCCATGCTGCACATGGGAGCTGCTTTTCTCTATTGAGTTTGGGGCGGAGACTTTGGTTATGACTCTCCCCGAGCCCATTATTAGTAGCATTCGTTGTGGGATTATTAGTAGCATTCATTGTGTACATTCCTGCATGTCATGTGGGGCTGAGGCTGGGAATCTGCCAGGTACTTCAGCCAAAATCTCCCCAAGCCGATGGCCTGAAAGGCCAAGTGAAGGCACTCCTCTACACTCCCTTCCTCTCGGCCTATTCCAAAGCAGCTCTCTGTAGTATTTCCCTGGCCCTCATTGCCAGGCTCTGAGCCCCACACAATCTCTATCCTCATACTCTCTGGGGCAGGGTAGTGCTGTTGTCCCCATTGCACAGGTGGGACAGGGTTACATAGGTAGTTGGTAGCAGAGGAGGGATTTGGACCCAAGCCCTAGGCTATTGCACTGCTCACTGGGGCACTCGGCTTTTCCCCAGGCTTCTGGAAGGCCACCTGCCCCTCGTCCTGCTCCAGCCCTCTGCTGGCCTTCGTCAACTCCAAGAGTGGTGACAACCAGGGTGTGAAGTTCCTGCGCAAGTTCAAGCAGTTCCTCAACCCGGCGCAAGTCTTCGACCTGATGAACGGGGGCCCTCACCTAGGGTAAGCGACAGCGCTCTCTGTCGCCCGGCCCCCTCCTTGTACTCATGCCCATGGCTCCCCCTGCCACCCGCTGTCATACGACCCCCTCCCTGTGCTTGCACCCATGGCGCCCTCTGCCGCCCGGCCCACTCCCTGCACTCGCGCCCACAGCGCCCCCTGCCACCTGGCCCCCTCCCTGCGCTTGCGCCCATGGCACCCCCTGCCGCCCAGCCCGCTCCCTGCACTCATGCCCACGGCGCCCGCTGCTGTCCAGCCCACTCCACATGCCCTCTGCTTCCCAACGATGTCCCCTGCCACCCAGCCAATTTCCTGCACTCACGCCCACAGCGCCCCCTGCTGCCCAGCCCACTCCGTGCTCATGCCCATGGCGGCCCTTGTTGCCTGGCCCACTCCCTGCACTCATGCCCACAGTGTCCGCTGCCTCCCAGCCCACTCCACATGCCCCATGCTTCCCAACGATGTCCCCTGCCACCCAGTCAATTTCCTGCACTCACACCCAAAGCCCCCCCCCCACCTCCCGACCCCCTCCCTGCGCCTATGCCCAGGGCGTCCCCGGCCCCCTGACTTCCTCCCTGCGCTCATACCCACAGGGCCCCCTGCAGCTCGGCCCCTTCTGTTTCCTCATGCCACAGCACCCCCTGCAGCCCGGTCCACTCTGTGCGCATGCATCGGCGCAGCCCCCTGGAGCCTGGCCCCCTCCACACACTTGCACCCACTGCACCCCCTGCAGCCCAACTTCCTCTGAGTGCTCACGCCCACAGCACCCCTTGCAGCCCGGACCCCTCCCTGCACTCATGCCCACACGGCACCCTGAAGTTCAGCCCCCTCCCTGTGCTTGCACCTGCAGTGTCTCCTGCAGCCTGACCCCCTCCACGCGCTCACACCAGCAGTGCCAGGCCTCACACTCCATGAGATGGTGCGTCCCTTCCCTCCCTTCCTTCTTTGAGCTATCTGGGGGCCAGGGAAAACAAGGAAGCTGCTCAGATCCTAGAGACACATGACTCCATCCACCCAGCCAGGCACACCCCGTATGTCCCCGTAGCTGGGAGGGCCTCGTAAAGATGGGCCAAATAGAAACCTCAGCAGTTCCCACCTACTCTGTAAGGGGCTGAACTGGGGCTCCAGCCCTTAATGCTCTGAACTAGGTGAGCCTGGGCTGTTTGGATTGGGTATACTATGTTGCTCTCAGCCCAGCTCCAGCCTGAGCCCAAGCACCTATCCTGCAATTTTATATCCCCTCACGTCTAGCCCTGTGTCACAGAGTGTAGGGGAGCCAGGGCCCTGTATCCCCCCCACTTCCTGCAATTCACTGTAACTCTCAGCCAGTCAGTAAAACAGAAGGTTTATTAGACGACAGGAACACAGTCCAAAACAGAGCTTGTAGCTACAGACAACAGGACCCCCGGCTCAGTCACGTCCATCTTGGGGCGCAGGGAGCCCAGACCCCGGTGCTGGGCCTCCCTCCTTTTTCCCAGCCAGCTCCAAACTGAAACCTCCTCCAGCCCCTCCTCTGACCTTTGTCTCTTTCCCGAGCAAGAAGGCCACCTGATCTCCTTGTTCTCCAACACCTTCAGTTGGCGCCTTAAGGGGAGGGGCCCAGGCCATCAGTTGCCAGGAGACAGGGTGTCGGCCATTCTCTGTGCAGACAGCATCACACTGGCCCTCTAGGGCTCTGCAACAAGCACACACTCTTATCCCACCACCTAGATACTTAAGAAATGCATAGGGGAAACTGAGGCACTCACACAATATTCAGAGAAAACATTAAGAACATTCCCACTTTGTCACACTCTGCAAGCCTGAGTCAGCTGACCTGGGCCAGCCATGGATCTAGTCGTACCACTGACTGTTACTCCTGCTTGAGTGAGCTCTGCTGTCCCTCAGGGGGAGGGAAAAGGCCAGGGCCTTCTTTGGAGGGAGCTGAGCTAAGGCAGTGTCTGGGACCCCTTTTAGCCCTGACTCTTGTCCTCTCTGTGTGTCTCTTGCCAGCCTGCGGCTCTTCCAGAAGTTCTCCACCTTCCGGATCCTGGTCTGCGGGGGAGATGGCAGCGTGGGCTGGGTCCTCTCCGAAATCGATGCGCTGGGATTGCACAAGCAAGTGAGGAGGAGTCTGTCTGTCTGTCTGCTGCCTCTCCCGTCTCCGTGTCTTTGAGGGATGCCCCCGCCCCCACTGCCCCTTGGGCCTTGGCAGTAGTGAAAAGCTGGCTCAGGGGCGTGTGCTAAGCCTTGACAGCCAGGAGCCACATTTCCAGAACCATCGCACAGTGGCAGCACTGGTGGGTCTGGCATGGGCTAGGTGTGTGTCACCAGGGCCAGACATGTGCAGGTGCTGGATGTGCTCTCGGCTTGTTTAGATAGGAGCCTGCAGTGCATGCCAGCAACATCCTAAAATGCCAGCTGTGCCCATCGCTAGGACACCCCCAGTGACCTCCCCTTCTGAGCGTCGCTGATATTAATCAGAGTATGACCTGAGATCCTGTCCACACCCATCAGAAAGATCCCCAGGGTGTGGAGGGGATCCTGCATGTACCAAAGGATGGGTCCATTGGACACAGCACCCCATGTCTATTGGTTTTGGCTGGGCTCTCAGATCGAGGGCTGCCCCTTGCTCACAATTCTTTCCTTACCGTGGCAGTGCCAGCTTGGTGTCCTGCCGCTGGGGACAGGCAATGACCTGGCGCGGGTGCTGGGCTGGGGCAGTCTCTGTGACGACGATACCCAGCTGCTGCAGGTCCTGGAGAAGCTGGAGCGGGCCAGCACCAAGATGCTGGACAGGTGAGCAGGGATATGGCTGTGAGCTGAGCAGACCTCACTCCTCCCCTGGGCCAGGAAGGGGGCTTCCCTCTCGTGATCCCGAATGGGGAAGAGAACCAGCTCAGTCCGGATGAGCGCTCCCTGGGAAGGACTCTGAGGCTGGGCATCAGCCCAAGTCTGCCATCATGCCCCTGCATTTCCAGCCACATCTCCCAGGCAGCAGGTTGTCCCATAGCCACCTACTGCAGGGTGTCTTCCTCTGTGCCTGGCCGCTCTCGGAGACTGGTCTGTCCGGGCTGCCAGTCCCTTCCCCATTCCTTCCGGACACCAGGGCCTGACGAGGACTGAGACGAGAGCCACCTCCCCTGCCCCTGACTTGCTGTTGCCATATCCTGTTGTCCTGGCTTTCTCAAGTCCCTCTCTGTGCTCTATGGGGAAGGCCCATCTCCCTGCAGGTCCCTGCCCCACTATGGCCCAGTGCCTGCCTTCATCTCAAAGGGGCCGCCCTGGGTTTCCGGGCAGGGCTGGCTGCCAGGCCATAGCTTGGCAAGGGCTTGGCCCCGGCAACAAGCATCTTGTCTTTGCCTTCCCCCGAGGTGGAGCGTCCTGACCTATGAGGTGCCCAAGCAGTCGCCCCCTGCCATCAAAGAGGAGGAGAATGGGGATTCCTGCATCCAGGTACAGCTTCTCTGTTGCCTATCCAGCGTGGCGGGTGGGGCCTGAAGTGGCAGCATGGCCCAGATGGGCTGGGGGCATGGGACATGGGACATCAGCTCCTGAGTTCAGACCTCTTCCTATGCATATCTGCTACCTGAGCATGGGAATGGAGGGGGAAAACTGCTTGCACCTGGCCAGCACCTAGGGCCTCAGGTAACTGGAGGGGAGAGGCTGCCGCACTGTAAGCTTCAGGGAAACCAGGATTTCTGACCTGGGTGAAATGAGTTCAGCAGTTCTCAGCCTGAAGCCACAGTGTCAGTGTTTACCTGCTCAGCCCAGCATGCAGCCTGCCCTCGGTGATGGGGAAACAATTAACTGAAACAAGCCAGGAAAAAGTTGCTGGGCAGGGTGTAAGCTCCGGTTGTATGGGGATTGTGTACCTAGGATGGAAGCTAAAAGGTCCTGATGGGGCTTGCAGAGGCCTGCTACTGCTACTGAGTGGCCAGGCTGCCTCTGTGGCACAGTCTATGCAGGGGGTGGTGGCAAGAGAGACAGCGTGTTCTAGTGGATAGAGCACTGCACTGGGAGTCAGCAGACCTGAGTTCAGTTCCTGTCTCTGGCTGCTTCCCCTCTCTGCGCCTTGATTTCCCTTCCATCCATCTGGTCTCTGTAGCCTGTCAGTTCTTCAGACAGTCCGGTGCTGGAATCTGTGCAGCACCATGCATGTAGCATGAGCACAGAGTCTGATTTCCAAGCACTTCCTTGCCATTTGTTTGCAGCAGGCAGGCTGTGGGCATTCAGTGCTGCCACTGCCTCAAGGGTGTGTGGGAACAAACCCAGGGTTTGTAATCGCACACTAGAGCATGCACCCTGATCTTCTACCTGCCCCACCTGAGGAGCTCTAAGCATTTCACAATCTTCAAAGCAATGAAGCTTCACCATCCCACCACGCATGCAGCTGCACCCCAAAAAGGAGTCATCGGACATCCAGGCTATCCACACCCCACTTAGCCCCGTTGCAGGGGAGCTGGCCTTTGGTGCACTTCTGAACAGAACACACAAGAGGAAATGATGGATCGGCAGGTTCCAGGTGTCCCCAGGCATGCAGAGAATCAGAGTGGAGCAGGATAGGGAAACTGAGGCACGGGGTGGGGCCATGACTTGCTCAGGGTCACACAGCGAGCCAGGGGTACAGCCTGACTCCCAGTCTGGGGTTTTAGGCACTGAGCACTGCTCCTCCACTGCTGCAGGGGCTTGCACATCCCTACAGTCTTCTAGCATAGCTGGCCCAGGAGGATCCAGAGAGGGCACCGGGAGTACTGCTGCTGTTGCTCAGGAGGTGCCCTTATTCCCTCTGTGTCCCGCAGGCCCAGATCTCTCACTACGCTGACTCTGTGGCCTTCCACCTGACCAAGATCCTGGAATCTGACAAGCACTCGGTTGTGATTTCTTCTGCAAAGTAAGGGGGCACAGACAGCAGCAGGCCAAGCTTCCCCCACCCTGCTGACCTACCGGAGCTCAGTCTGGTGGGCTTCCTCCGAGGGTTACGAGGGAGCTGGGGGTCTCTGGCCCATCCCGTCCTTGGCCTCTGCTTGCAGTGCCAACGGGGCAGAACCGTGCCAATGAGGGGGTGATGCTGTGACGTGGTTGGTGGGGCCCAGATCTTCATAGGTCTTGAAATCAGTGTGAATGAGGTGCCGAGTACCTCTGAGGATTTGGGCCAGGGAGCTTGGATTGAGGCCCCCAGAACACTGCACACAGGGCTCCAAGTAGCCTTCAGCCGCTAGTGCCTTTGGCTCCGTGCTGGGCCCAAATGGTGAAGGGCATCACAGCCCATCCCTCTGAGCCATGTAATCCCAGACAGCTACAGTTTGCATCAGCAAGAGGCACGTCCCGGGGGCCCTGCCAGAGTGCCATCGGCTGCCTGGCCGAGGGTGATGTCAGGGCGCTGGGCTCTCACCAGCACCAAATGCTGCTGTGCTCGCTGCAGGTGGTACAGCTTGGCCTGGAGGTGGGGGCCTCCCTCGTGGGACTGGAGAGCGCCCTTTGCTGGCTAATGGAGGAGCAGCATTCCAGGGGCATTGTGCCCGGCTGGTAGGGAGGGGTGTGGGCAGGAGCCCCTCTCTCACCCGGGCTCTGCCCCCGGATGCTGCTCTCTCTGACAGGTTCCTATGCGGAACGGTGAACAGCTTTGTGGCCGAGGTTGGCAAGGCCTATGAGAGGGCCATCGAGAACAAGCAGGAGGCTGACACCATGGCTAGGAAGGTAAGTCCTGGCAGGGCACTGCCTGGCAGAGATGCGTATTGTGCCACTAGCGCCCCCCTGTGGCAGACAATCAGTTTTGCAGGCAGCTGCAGTCTTGGCAATTGCTGGATTTAAGCCTTTGGATTCTCCATAAGGTTCGCAGCATGGATTAACCCATTGCCTGGGACCACCTCAGAATGCACTGCCACAGAGAGGATGTTCCCATCAGCCATGCCATGGAGCAGCAGCCGTGTGCTGTGCCATGCAGGCTGTGTGACCCCCCAACAACCGCCCCGGGACCAGCCCATGGCTGCATGCTAGCGAACACCCCAGCTCACCGTGGTTCATGCCCCCAGTATGACTAGCTTCTCTCTTGCAGTGTGCAATGCTGAATGAAAAGCTGGACTCCCTGGTGCGGGAGCTGAACGATGAATCACAGGCAATTGTTGTCCCTGAGGGGAGCACGCACACTGCCCCACCTGGCCCCGAGGCCAAGGAGAGTAGTAGAGGGGGCAGCTTCAACCCGAGCCCTGTGCCCAGGATTTTCAAATCCAAGGAGCAGCTAATGCTGAGAGCCAACAGCCTCAAAAAGGCCCTGCGGCAAATCATTGAGCAGGCAGAGAAAGGTAAGGAGCCTGGGCAAGACAGGAAGGGACTGCAGTGTTGGGGGTCAGCCAGACCCAAGGCCTCTGCAAGGTCACTGGCCTTGCCGATCCATTTCACATTCCATGGCTGGCTCTCTTCTGTGACAGGCTGCGCTGGGAGGATCAGTCCTCTGCTGTCATAAAGACACTACCAGCTGCAAGGCTTAGTACTTTATCAGCTCCTTGCTGGCCTCCAGGGCAGCGGGAATGCCAGCGGCCACGGACCCAGTGTCTAGGCAGGGTACAGAGACCTCCCTCCAGGCACCTGCTGACCCCTAAGAGGTACATTGACTAGCAGCATGGCCCAGTGCGTAGATCCAGGGGCTGGGAGCCATGTGCCAGTCCTGATCCTGCCGGTAACCTGGGCAAGGCAAGGCAAGGCCCCCATTTGTCACTGATTCTGAGTCCTTTCACTCTGAGGAGCCCAGCTGGAGAGACCCAGGACCTGCCTCACCATGATGCTAGGTTCACTCGAAGGAAGTTCTTCAAGTGCTAGCTCATGTCGATTCCATTCTAGGTGTGCGCGCCCACATGCGCGGTTGTTGGAGATTTTGCCTTAGCGGAACCCGTAGGGCCAGCTGTGTCAGCCCATTAGTGCCATGCTCATGCTGCAGTATATCAGGCACTGCCAACCTTACGCCTACTCCGTTCCTTTTTACCGCCCGTGGTGGTCAGTCAAGCACCTTTCTTGCTTAGCAAGAGTTACTGGTTTCTCCTTTTGAACTTTGGGCCTTAGTGCCTGTGTACATAGTTTGCATATAGTAGTGTTAAGTATTTATTAAGTGTGTGTTAGTAGTTAGGATCCCAGCGGGGACTTTGCGCCAGGTGGGGCATGCCCTGGTCTCCTAGGTTTAAGCCCTGCTTGGACTGCAGCAGGTCTATGTCTGTGAGTGATCCCCATAGCAGCTGCCTTAAGTGCTTAGGGGAGTCACACGTTAAGAAGTGGTGCTGGATCTGCAAAAGCTTTCTGCCCCGCACCCAGAGACAGCTGGATATCCGCCTCAGGACTCTCCAGATGGAGTCTCCCCTCCGCCTGGCTTCTGGGCTGTTCAGGCAGGTCTCACAGAGCGCCTCAGCCTCCATGCAGAGCACACCACCAACACCCACTTCTCCCAGCTCCGTTCGCCATCACTGGTGCTGAAGAAGAAGGCTAAAAAGCGCTCCCTGGCACCAAGCAAGAAGGCCCAGGCGTCACCTACCAAAGGACCCAGGCTTGCCTGCCAGGCTACTCTGGAGCCATGCGATTGTGCCTCCCCAGTTGTGGCTCCCAGCCCCCTTAAAGGTCTGCCACCGAATCCTGGGAGTGGTAAGGAACCCATACCCCTGCCTGCACCGTCGTCATCCCAGGCTCCCCAGGCGCAGAGAGAGCACAGATCTCCACCTGCTCTGATGATGACCCTGGTGCTGCAAGACCCGGCTAAGGCTCCCCAAGAGGGCAAGCTCACCGTTAAGACCCCTCAGGGGACAAGGAAACAGCGCCAGTTGCCAGACAGAAGACGTTGATCTTCTCCGCTATGTCAGAGAATCCAGGGGCAGGTCCCAGTCGTATTGTCGGCCACCCAGGCTGGCATCCCGATCCTCTCAGTGCTACTCAGTGGCATGGGGTCAACACTCCCCCTACTTTTCCCGGCACCGCTCACTCTCTCGCTGGTCGTCCTTCAGGTGTTGATTCTGATCGCCATCGCGGTGGGAACTCTCCCTGTCTTGGCATTGGTCTCCCTGGCACCAGTACCGCTCTCCCCAGTACAGTCACTGGTCAGTTACACCAGGTCAGTGGTCACCAGTAGTCACGACCAGTAAACAAATGCAGGCATTAATGGCTCCTCCCTGAAAGAAGGCCAGTTCAGCCCATCACCCAGGTCCCACTGGCACGATTGGGCATTGGAACTCGCTCCCTTGTCTGCGGCACCGCAGTGGCAGCATGGCCAGTGGCCAACGTAATGGCTGTGTTGGAGTGTGTGGGGCATACCGGTTGTGACGATGCCCCCTTCGCAGCACTCCTTGGTGGCCATGTTGGAGCATCGGTCGGCAGCCCCACCAGCACCACACCAGGTACTGGAAGCCCTTTCTGAGGTTGGGGTGGAGGAACCTGTGCCCACCCCTAAGCTTCCTTCTCCAACTGTGGTCAAGACCCCAGAACCTCCATCAGTGGTCTAGCCTCCCTCCTTATCCCTGGATGAGGGCGTTGTGGGACCTTCCAGAGCTAGCCCACCAGATGACTTCAGGGAGCGTCAAGCCCTACTCTGGCGTGTGGCCAAGAACTTGGAGCTTGGGGTGCAGGAGAGGGCGGAATAGGAGGGGACACCACCTTCAATGTCCTCTTGGCCTCTGCGCTCACCCGTGTCGCCCTGCCCTTACATGACATCGTCCTCAAGATTGCCAAGACCCTGTGGCACACCCCCTCCTCCATCCCTGCCACCTTGAAATGGGCAGAGAAATAGTACTATGTGCTGGCCAAGCGGTTCAAATACCTTTATATCCACCCACCTCGGCTTGCTAGTTGTCTGTGGCCAATGAGAAGGACAGACAGGTCCCCACCTCCTCGACCCCCAAAAACAAAGAGGCCAAAAATCTTGATTTTTTTCCGGAGAAAAATTTATTCAGCCCCTAGCCTGCAATTCCGGGTGGTAAACCATCAGGTCGTGCTAGGCTGGTACAATTTTAATCTCTGGCATAGTCTTATGAAGTTCCAGGAATCCCTCCCTCAGGGTCTGGCTGAGGAGCTGGGCATGTTGGTGGAGGAGGGCACGGCGGTGGCCAGATGTTCCCTGCAGAAGGCATGGGATGCAGTGGATTCAGTGGCAAGGGTGGTCACATCGGCAGTGGTCATGTGTTGTAGTTCCTGGCTCCAGACTGCAGGCCTGTCCCAGGAGATGCATGCCTCGATCCAGGACCTCCCTTTTGACTGAGTTGGTCTGTTCTCAGATCAAATGGACACCAGGCTGCATGAACAATACCAGGGCTACCCTTCGCTTGTTGAGCATGCACATGCCTCAGTCAGCCAGGAAGCCCTTTTGGCCATCGCTGCCGCCAGGCAGTCTTGTCAGGGACCTATGAGGAGAAGGGACACTGGTTTTAGTCATTGTCACCTTTCTTCCTCCCATTCACTAGACCAGCCTGGGCTGCCAAACACCCAGGGGGCCAGAAGCAATCATTTTGAGGGTGCATCCGAGAGTGATACCCCAGTCAGCCAATCGGATCCTACCCGTCTTTCCTCGACCTGCACTTAGGACGGAAGAATCCTATGCACTGCTACAGACTAGGGACCGAATGGCTAGGCAGCAGTTCTGCAGAAAAGTACCTAGGGGTTACAGTGGACCAGAAGCTGGATATGAGTCAACAGTGTGCCTTTGTTGCCAAGAAGGCTAACGGTATTTTGGGCTGTATAAGTAGGGGCATTGCCAGCAGATCGAGGGACGTGATCATTCCCCTCATTCGACATTGGTGAGGCCTCATCTGGAGTACTGTGTCCAGTTTTCGGCCCCACACTACAAGAAGGATGTGGAAAAATTGGAAAGAGTCCAGCAGAGGGCAGCAAAAAGGATTAGGGGGCTGGAGCACATGACTTATGAGGAGAGGCTGAGGGAACTGGGATTGTTTAGTCTGCAGAAGAGAAGAATGAGGAGGGATTTGATAGCTGATTTCAACTACCTGAAAGGGGGTTCCAAAGGGGGTGGATCTAGACTATTCTCAGTGGTACCTGATGACAGAACAAGGAGTAATGGTCTCAAGTTGCAGTGGGGGAGGTTTAGGTTGGATATTAGGAAAAACTTTTTCACTAGGAAGGTGGTGAAGCACTGGAATGGGTTACCTAGGGAGGTGGTGGAATCTCCTTCCTCAGAGGTTTTTAAGGTGAGGCTTGACAAAGCCCTGGCTGGGATGATTTAGTTGGGAATTGGTCCTGCTATGAGCAGGGGGTTGGATTAGATGACCTCCTGAGGTCCCTTCCAACCCTGATATTCTATGATTCTGTGACCGCCTTTTCCCCTACTGCTCGGCCTGGTCGCAGGTTATGTCAGACTGCTGGGTCCAGGACATAGTGCCTTGGGGCTATACCTTGCAGTTCTTGGCTGCTCCTCCTTCCCCCCCCCCCCGACTTTTCCACCCCTCTTCAGGGACCCTTCTCACGAACAACTCCTTGTTCAGGAGGTCGAGAAGCTCCTGGGCTTGGGGACTATAGAGGAGGTTCTTTGGGACATGGAAGGAAGAAGATTCTATTCCCATTATTTCCTAATCCCGAAGGCCAAAGGGGGCCTCAGACCTATCCTGGATCTGCGTGGCCTCAACAAGTCTCTCAAGAAGTTGAAGTTCTTCATGATGTCCCTGGCCTCCATTATCTCTTCCCTGGATCCAGGGGACTGGTACGCCACTTTTAACTTAAAGGATGCTTACTTTCATGTCTCCATATTCCAGGGACACAGGTGTTTCCTGTGTTTCATAGTGGCTAGGCGTCACTTCCAGTTCACAGCGCTACCCTTTGGCCTGTCCTCAGCCCCCAAGGTGTTCACGAAATGCATGGCAGTGGCTTACCTGAGACATCAAAGGGTCCAGATCTTCATATATCTCAATGACTGGCTCATCACGGGCAGGTCTCCAGAACGGGTGCAACAGCCTCAATCTGGTGCGGCCCATCTGCAACGATCTGGGACTGTTAATAAACACAGAGAAGTCCATGTTTACACTGGTTAAACGCATAGAGTTTATCGGAGTGGTTTTCAGGCCATGTTGGACTTGATGTCCCACATAAAGAGCCATCTGCTTACCACGGCCCTCACGTGCCTGCGACTGATAGGACATATGGCTGCATGCACATACGTGGTCAGCCATGCTCGACTTCATCTGCAGCCTCTACAAATGTAGGTGGCCTCGGTTTACATCCCCAGCAGACATGCCCTGGACTGAGTGGTCACAGTGCTGAGTCATGTCCTCTCGTCCCTGAATTGGTGGCTGAATCCTGAGTTAGTGCTGCAGGGGGTTCCCTTCATGACCCTGTCTCCATCGCTCACCTTGTCTTGGATGCATTGGATCTGGGCTGGGGAGCCCACCTTTGTGAGCGCAACACCCAGGGCTGCTGGCTACAAACTATCTAGCCCTTCATATCAACATCAGAGAGCTCAGAGCTGTTCTCCTGGCCTGTCAGGTATTCTTACCCCACCCTGAAGGGCAGGGTGGTGCAGGTCTTGATGGACAATACAGCCGTGATGTATTACATCAATAGGCAGGGGATACCAGGTCTTCAGCCCTTTGTCAGGAGGCTCTCAGCCTCTGTGTGCGGCGCGACATTCATTTGGTGGCCAGCAACCTGCTCAGGGCAAAGAACGTCTTGGCGGATTGCTTCAGCAGGACCTTGTCTTGCCACAAATGGTTGCTCCATCCAGAGGTGATCAGCCTAATCTTCCGCAGGTGGGGGACTCCCCGGGTGGACCTGTTTGTGTCCAGACAGAACAGTAAGTGCCACATGTTCTGTTCTCTGCAGGGCAGGGACAAGGTGTCCCTGTCAGACGCCTTCCTGATCCCATGGTTGGGAGTGCTGATGTACACCTTCCCACTGGTATCGTTGATCCACAAGATCCTGCTAAAAGTGGAACAAGACAGGTCATCTGTTATTGTCATAGCCCCAGCATGGCCTTCTCAGCACTGGTTTGGCATGCTGCTGAGTCTTTCGACAGCCACCCTGTTGCAGGTACCTCTTCGGCCAGGTCTGCTTTCCCAGAACAATGGCAACTTGCTACACACGAACCTGCTGTCGCGGCACTTTACAGCTTGGCTGCTGCTTGGCTGAGTATGGATAAGCAGGAGTGTTCTGCTAGTGTCCAACCGGTCCTGCTGGGCAGCAGGAAGTCATGCACCAGGGCTACCTATGTGGCAAAGTGGAAGTGGTTCACGTGTTGGTCCTCTGACTGACATATTCCTGCTGCAGTACCCGCTGCAGGACATCCTGGACTATTTACTTTACCTTAAGCTCCAGGGCCTGTCACTATCTTCCATCCACCTGGCGGCTGTTTCGGCGTTCCTCTGTTTCAAGGACAGTCAGTCTTCGCCCATCCCATGACGGTGCGGTTCCTGAAATGTCTGGAGTGCCCTTACCTGCGTGTCTGGGACTCGGTCCATAGGCGCAGACTTCCAGATTTCCTGGGGGTGCTCGACCCCCTGCTCCATCTTAGGCCCTGCCCCCACTCCGCCCCTTCCCCCAATGCCCAACCCCCATCCCACTTCTTCCCATCCCTGGTCCGCCCCCTCCCTTTCCCCTGAGGGTGCCCCATATTCAACTGATGCCTCCCCATAGTCGAGAGGAGGGGCATGAGTAAAAGGGCAGGTCACGTGTGTCCCCCACACCTAGCCCTGGGGCCACCACACTCTCCCAGCCCCATGTTACCTGCGGGGGGGGGCACTTTATCCTCCTCCTGTGCCTGCCCTCCCAGCATGCCCTGCTGCTCTCTCTGCTTCCCAGGAGCTCAGGTGGGAAGCAGAAGGGAGCCGCTTTTAACGCCAGCCCCTCCCGGTCGCTGCTCTGCAGCCCTGCCCGGCAGCTGCCTGAGAGAGCCTGGCTGGGGAGAAGGTGGCTTCTGCTCCTGCCTGGCTCAGCTTCAGGGGACCCAAGCCCAGGCAGGCAGTGGGAGTCACCTCCCCAGTCAGGCTGTCACAGGCAACTGCCGCACAGGGCTGCAGAACAGCATCTCAGTTGCTGGAAGGGGCTGCTCCTGCCCCTTCCATTCCCCGCATCTGGGCCATGCGTTGCCCAGGCCCGCCCCCTGTTCCTCCCCCAGCACACTGCCAAACAGCTGATGGCGGCCAGAGGGAGGCACTGCGGGGGACAGGGACAAGCTGATCGGCAGGGCCTGGTGCTGGGGGTGGGGGAGGAGGGGCCTGCCGGTGGGTGCTCAGCACCTACTATTTGTTTTCCTGTGGGTGCTCCAGCCCCGGAGCACCCATGGAGTCGGCACCTGTGACCTGGTTCCCCCTTGGGACCTGAATCTTGTTCTGTCGAGGCTCATGGGTCACCCCCTCGAACCTCTGGCTTCCTGCTGTCTTCTCCTTCTCTCCTAGAAGGTCTTCTTGGTCTCTATAACTTCGGCCAGTAGAGTGTACAAGTCAGGGCGCTCACATCAGAGCTGCCGTATACGGTCTTCTATAAGGACAAAGGCCAGCTGTGTCCGCATCTGGCCTTTCTGCCCAAGGCTGCCTCCCAATTCCACACTGGTCAAGACATTTATTTACCAGTCCTTTGTCCAAAGCCTCATGTGACGGATGACGAGCGAAGGCTGCATACCCTGGACGTCAGATGGGCACTGGCCTTCTACATTGATAGAACAAGGCCATTCCATAAGTCAATGCGGTTGTTTGTTGCTATCGCTGCCAGAATGAAAGGTCGCCCAGTGTCTGCCCAGAGAATCTCATCTTGAATCACAGCCTGCATCTGCTACTGCTACAAGCTGGCAAATGTGCCCCTGCCGGCAATCATGACAGCTCATTTGACTAGGGTGCAGGTGTCATCAGCAGCCTTTCTGGCACAGGTGCCAATCCAAGAGATCTGTCGGGCTGCCACCTGGTCATTCGTCCACACATTCGCGTTGCACTACGTGCTGACCCAGCAGGCCTGAGATGATGCTAGGTTTGGGAGAGCTGTGCTACAAGCTTCAAGACTGTGAGCTCAAAGCCCACCTCCATTGATTCTGCTTGTGAGTCACCTGGAATGGAATAGACATGAGCAAGCACTCAAAGAAGAAAAAACAGTTACTTTCCTTTCGTAACTATTGTTCTTCGAGATGTTGCTCATGTCCATTCCATTACCCGCCCACCTGCCCCTCTGTCAGAGTTATCAGCAAGATAACTGCAGAGGTTTTTTTCCTTCCTCTGCAGCATGGGGCACGGGTCACTTGCTGGAGGATTCTCTGCAGCTAGAGGTCTTCAAACCACAATCTGAGGACTTCAATAACTCAGACATAGGTTTGGGGTTTGTTACAGTGGTGGGTGGGTGAAATTCTGTGGCCTGTGCTTTGCAGGAGGTCAGACTAGATGATCATAATGGTCCCTTCTGACCTTAAAGTCTATGAGTCTATGAGGGCGTAGGGCTGGCAGTGCCTGATATATTGACGCATGAGCATGACACTCCAGGGGGCGCCAAAGTTGGCCCAATGGATATTGCTAAGGCAAGAATCTCTGATGACCGCACATGTGGGCACACACACACCAAGTATGGAATGGACATGAGCAACACATCTCAAAGAACAACAGTTAAGAAAAGTAGGTAACTGTTTTGGGTTTTTTTAATGCTCAGCGCTTCTAAAAATCAAGCCAGATGTGGCCAGGCAGGATGCCCAAAACAGAGGCACCCCACAGCATGGGTCCCTGCTGATCATTTTGGCCTGGACTCTTCTGTGCCTCAGTTTCCCCCTCTGTGAAGTTGGGACACTGAGTCACCAGTGTGAATCACTCAGAGGTGACCCTAATAAAAGCCAGAGAGCGCACTCTGGGTGACTAATCCAGGAGCAGCATCCCTGGATGCCAGGGGTCACAGGTCCTGGCAGCATGGAGTGTGGTGCAGGAAGGAGCCCAAAGAGCAGGGGTCCCCATCTCCTGGATGGTTCTGTCTGCCCAGTAAACTTCTCATCATTCCAGAGCGTACGCCGGACCGCCTGGGTCTTTGGGCATGGAACCAGCCCCTTCACTTTATGCCTGGCACTAATGAAAAGCCCAATCCTGCTGCCTTTCCTCCTGTGAGCCAGACTCCAGCTGCCTCATCTAATATCGGTTCTAACTGCAGCTGCCAGGAGCACTGTGCCCATTCTTCGTTGGCACTGCATGGGCTGCTGGCAGGTCCAGATAGAGCTGGAGTCCTGAGCATCCAGCCCAGACAATATCTCTGGCATCCCCGTCTGCAGGCTTTAGGCTCTGTATACTCTCTAGAATGTCAGGACCAGGTAGCAGCTCCTGCACGGGCCTGGTTCACCAAGGAGCAGGTGCCATGACAGCCTGCAGAGGCCTCCTGACTGGGGTATCTGTGCTGGGACAGGAGACCCCTCTGCCCCCCGGGCCTTGGGAGCTCAGCCAGCCCTATGAGGTGGAGTGGAAACACCTGCAATGGTCAGACCCATCAGGAATGAGCTGAGAAGGCATTGGGTACATCCAGGTGCTGGTTGGGCATCCCTAGGGTATGTCTATACAGCAATGTAAGCCTGGGCTCAAGTCTAACCCCCCTTTGCAGCCATGCTAACCTAGTTGCCGTACTGCGGGGCTGGAGGGTCCAAGCCCGTGTTAAGCTGGGATCTAGGATCTGAGTCCTATTACTTTCCTGTGCACATGGCTCTGGCTTGACTCAGGTCCTGGAAGACCTCCAGATCTATCCCAGAATTCCTGGCAGCAGAGGAGCAGCGGTGCAGGAAGCCAGCGCAGAGGCTGGAAACGCCATTACTGACTGGCCAAGCCTGCTCCCCTTGTCTGCTCCAGCTCCTCCTCACTGCTGTGCAGAGCTTGCCTGGAACGGAGCAAAGCTGACTGGTGGGAAGTGGCTCCTGGCTGCCAGGGTACTGAGGGTCATCCCTGCTTCATCCCTGGGCAGTGGCTTAGTCCTGCTCCACTCTCTCTGTCCCTACCCCCCCCCCCGGGATTCCCCATCCTCCCTGGGGCTGTGTGTGCAGGAATGCCCAGGCTGCATGCATTGTCAGGTGGGATAGTGGGAGCCAGCCCCCCAAACTACCCCACAGCCTCCCAGGGATCCCTTATCCCTGCCTCCCGTGTGCAGCAGGGGCAGAGCTAATGGATCCTGGGGGTGCTGGAACACCTTGCACCCCAAGTCCTGGGGATGCCCTTCACTGCTCAGCATCCGGCAGCAGTCAGGCTGGGGGCGTGTGTTCTTCCTCAGACACCTCCATTCAAAACAAACAGACAACAATAAATAAAAACCAGCCAAACAAAAACTCCATCCCTGACCAGCCCATGATGCAGTCTGGCAGCCCTGGAGCTGGGTGCCCTAGTTACCCTCAGAACAGGGGCCTGCCCTGCCCATGTGCCTCAGCCTAGTGGGGAACCTAGTTCTCAGGTTAGGGGCAGTTCAGAGTAAATCTTTTTCACACTGCCATGTGCTCCCAGGACAGCTACCACAGGAGTCATTATGTGTTTCTGAGCAGGGGCGGCTCTAGGCATTTTGCCACTCCAAGCGCGGCAGGCAGGCTGCCTTCGGTGGCTTGCCTGCGGAGGGTCCACTGGTCCCACGCTTCGGTGGACCTCCCACAGGCTGCGGGGGGGTCCACCGAAACCGCGGGACCAGCGGACCTTCCGCAGGCAAGCTGCTGAAGGCAGCCTGCCTGCCACCCTCGCGGTGACCAGTGGACCGCCCCCAGTGACTTGCCGCCCCAAGCACACGCTTGGCGTGCTGGTGCCTGGAGCCGCCCCTGTTTCTGAGTCCCATCAATAGAATGTCACAGTTGGGAAACAGGCAGGGCAGTAGAGTTTTCCCACAGTGCACCACGTTCCTAGGGCTAGAGTGTTGATGGGGTAGGGGGCACAAGGCACTGTGGGGTATGGTTACTTTGACTTGGGTCTGCGCACTGGAGTATGGGTGCCAGAGCCCTAGGTTTGAGCATGGGTCGGCAAATCCTTAACCTAGGGTTAAAATGCAGTGTAGATGCTCCAGCCCAGGGTTCCCTGACATGAATGGGCTGACTCGAGTCCCATGAACCCTGAGCTGACACTGCTGTGTAGCCATAGCCCTAGCGTTGGCTTTACGTTGCATGCCTTGCCTGTTCCCGTGTAGCTGTGGATGAGCAGAACAAGCAGACTCAAGCCTATCGGAGCGTCACGGCTTCCAGCAAGAAGGACAGCTTGGAAGAGTTCAGCAAAGAGACCGAAATCCTTGGTAAGACTCCGGCTGCTTCATGCAGCCCACTCCCTGTTCAGGATCATGGGCTCTTCCACATCGGTTGTTACTTAAAATGATCGGAGAAACTGTAACCAAGGCAGGACTGGGGATGGCAAATACACAGATTAAAGGGGGCCCACTTTCCAAAGTGGAGGCCCCCCAGCTACGTACTACAGTGCATCTGTGACTGTGACAGGACTCCTGGTTGCTGTTGTGTAACTGACGGGGGAGTATTGGTCTTGGGCTCACCTTTGCTGCCCGCATAGTGCCTGGAGCAATCTAAACACCAGGCTCAGAGCACAGCAGACAGGCCAAACCAGGATAAGCCTGGAGATTTCCAGCCGTCAGAATGCTAGGGCCCTGTGCAACGTGAGCGTGCCGTGGGATTGCACACGCTGTCTGCCAAAGCTACGCCCATGCCCACCGTTGGGTGGCTCAGAGCTGGTGATGTTTGGACAGTCAGGCCTTGGCAGTGTAGGCGCTGGCTGGAGGCCTGGACATTCCAAGAGAAATTGGCCAGCCGTGTGCAGGGGGCTGTGGAGGCTCTGACAGGCTGTGTCCTACAGAGTCCAGATACCATAGCAGAGGAGTGCAACTCTCTGGAGTGGGGCAGGGATGGGGGTCCCCACCTTGACTCATCAGTGTGTGTGTTGGAAATCAATAATACCTAGGGTTCCCCCTGCTGGCAGAAGAGCAGCAGGAGCCTGATCCAAAGCTGATCGAGGTCAATGGAAGGGCTTCTGCTGACTGAGGGCCTGATCCAATGCCCACTTAATGGGCTAACAAACCCCCATGCCCTGACCCCTGCTGGTGGTAAGGAAGGAATGCAGTGCATGTTGCACCCGCCATTATCAAAGCAGAGTGAGAAGGGAGAATTGAGTGCAGACAATCAGGAGACAGACTGTTTAGGCTCTTTGCAAAGGATTTACAAACCATGTCACCAGACCTGCCCATAATCCATGTCTGTAGGGCCACATCCAGCACTCACCCCTAAGGGCATGTCCCATTTAAAGTGCCAGCATCAAAGTGGTTAGCAGAGTGCCACACTGGGGTCCCCTCTGCACTCAGCAGTGAAGAGGTGTCTTAGTGCGGTGTTGGGGGCTAAGGAAGGCAGGCTAGGGTAGAATGCAGGGTATGCACTTGTTAAGGGCAGGGGTGCTGCTGGCTGCTAAAGAGCATCTCCCCTTTGGCCAGGTTCCCGTCGGGATACGGTGACCTCCACGACGTCGTCTATCTTCCTGGATAGACCCGACAGCGTCAGCACTGTCCATTTCACCGAGGATCCCAACATCATGTGAGTATGTGCTCTGGGCAATGTTAATCCTCAGCGCATGTCCAGGCCTCCGATGCTGCCTCTGGGACATAGGGTAAGGCTCTTATCCCCATTTGACACAGGAGAACTGAGGCCCAGGTTAGAAAATAACTTGCCGAAAACCACAAAGGACACAGAGCCTCTCCTTTATCAACACTTGACCTTAACCTCAGTCTCAATCATTATCAGCCTTTCACCAGACAGTTTTCCTCCTCTTTCCCTGAGAGTCTCATATATGACTCCCTTAATTCTGACTGGCTAACAAGTGGGGTTTTTGTTAAAGTGGAACTTTCCGTTCTCGCAGGTGAGGGGGTTCTCTTCACACTGCCAAAAGGAAGGGAGGGGGGCTGCTCACAGCCTCTGGTTTGGGAGCATCCTGTTCCTTGAAGGTCCATGTGTGTTTCCCCCAGTACTGCTAATTGACACTTGGCCACCATCCTCCTCACCATGACCCTTGACTTTATTATCACCAGGGCTGGGTGACAGCCATTTGCTCTACCTGTGAAAGCCAACTAGTGTAGAATGCAGCGACCAGCCAGCTTGGTGGAGTGCATCATCTGGGCTTCAGGCGCTGTGGCCGTTGCTGGAACTGTAGATGTGTAATACCTTCAGGCTGGGATCTGCAGAAGCATCTCAGAGTTATGCAGTGAGCTCTCCTGTGGGGGGGCGGGTGGGAAATTGATCATCTATTAGCTGGAATTGATCAATTTTAGAGATTCTGGATTTAATTAAAACCAAAACATTTAAAAGTGTCTATCTCTGTCTGTTTGTCTGACTATTACTGCAGTGTCTAAGTGCCGTCCCTGCAGTACAGATTGGTGAAAGCACAGTCCTTAATACAGCCTGCCTAACTCTCCTTGCTTTAACCTCACAAGATATTATTGATCTCCAGGAAGCAAAGATGTACCAGCTAGTTCAGCAACTGGAATCTGCTCCTTTACCTGTCCTTGTTAAATCAATGACTGAATTAAAAAGCCAGGGTCTGATTCTTCTCTGGCACTGGTGTAAATCTGGAGTCCCTCCACTGACACTTGTGGAATTACATCCATGGAAAATTGGCATAAATGAGAGCAGAATCGGCCCCTGTTTAAGATTAGCAAATTATCTGTGAGTCGTCAGCCAACAATCTGCCTGGCCGAAGCATGTCCGGTTGGTATCATTAAGCAATGCCAGGCGAGCAGACAGTATCTTTTGCAGAGTTGGTGGTAGACTGTGGCGTGACTAGCTGAAGATTTGCCTGGCTTTCCCCACTTGAGAAGTGTAATAATGACCTGCCCTGGGGCACGCTATTATTATTTTGCAATGGGGTCATTACACACACAACTGTCAACCCTGTGTGTTTAACTAGAAACTTGGCTATGACATCACTGACAGCCAATCAGCCACGGCTGTGACATCACTGATAGCCAGTCACAAAGCTCCAATTGTCGCTGGCATTCTAAAGCCCCTTCAAAACCCGTAATAAATCTCAAGGACTCTCATACGAATGTTTCAATAATGGGACTGATATTTTCATTCTGCTGCCATTTCCCGGTTCCACCCCTGTGATCATTGCTGCACTGTTCTGTGTCCAAACCTCACCTTCCCCATCTGTTGCTTTCAGACAATTCTCCGAAAGATGCGTCATGAATAACTACTTCGGCATAGGCCTGGATGCCAAAATCTCTCTGGAGTTCAACAACAAACGGGACGAGCACCCCAAAAAGTGCAGGTAGGCAAAAGAGCCCCCCACCTCCCTCAAATGGAGCGTGCTTCAGGCTAGGAGCAGGGTCAGAACTGCTTGATTGCTGAGTTCCCATTTCATGAAGGAGTCATCTATAAAGACACCCCCTGCCCCAGGGCATGCACTCCAGAGGCAACCTGTGCAGGGAGCTGTGGGGAACTGTCTTTGGCCAGGCCTACAACAAGGAGAACTTTACTGGTATAGTGATACCAGTGCAAAGCACTTCTAGTGTGGACACAGCTTATACCAGACAAGCTGTGCTTGCACCAGCATAGCTTATTCCAGCCGCCTCGAGTGAAACCAGTGACACACAAGCACCTGTGGCCAGTCTAGCTGTGTCTACACTAGGGGCTTGTGCCCGCAGCTTACGTCAGTCAGACCACACTGCTTCACGCCTGGCTGACAGCCGTGCCAGCAGAAGTCTGTAGTGTAGACAAAGCCTAAGTGATCTGCTGTTGAGCTGAGTTTCACGCTGCTCCTTATCTGTCTGCTCTGATGTGAATCCCCGTGTAGCTGAAGGTGCCTATGGTTCCTGACTTGAATGAAATGCAGCCACATGGCAATAACAACAGATTGTTTAACAAGAGCCATGCGGTGCACTGCGCCAATGCCCTTCATCCCAACATCTTCTAACACTCTGCAAACATTTGTTAATTAGGCCCCAGGACGTTAACCCTTGTGAGGTGGGTAATTATAATTATCCCATTTTACAAAGGCCAGTGAGAACCAGCGGAAGTCACTGCAAAATCAGATCGTATATATCTAGAGTAAACATACAGCAATCAGGTATTACTAGCATCTCAGAGGGTCTTGGCAAGATCATGTAAACCTCTGGAGAGAAGCTCAGCTCACCGGATGCCCTGAGATGGAATTGAATCCTGCTACTCAGTTACCTTGAATGGCATGTCTCCAAGAAGGCTCTAGAAGAAAAAGAAGGGATGAAGTGATGGCTGAATAACAATACTACCTAAGAGAGTTATACAGTGCTTTTCAGCTAGAGATCTCTTTACAAAGGAGGCAGTACCATTATCCCTATTCTACACATGGGGAAACTGAGGCACAGAGAGGGAAAGTAGGTCACCTAACAGGCCAATGGAAGGAATAGAGCGCAGGTCTTCTGAGTCCCAGTCCAGTGTCCTATCCGCTAGGCAACACTGCCTTTCTGGATAAAGGGGGCTGTAGAGCATTGCCTATGGAGAGAGATTCAAAAGAGTGACACTATTTCATTTGGAGAGGAGGCCAGTAGCAGCTCTATAAAATGCTGAGTGATGCAGCAAATCAGGCGTCCCTGTTTACTTTTTCTCCTATTCAATGAGACATTCAGTGACACTAAAAGGTGCCATATTAAAAACTAATAAAAGGAAACATTTTTACATAAGACATAATTAACCTGTGTAACTTGCTGCCACTGGATATCATGAATGCAAAGCATGTAGCAGGATTCAGTAAAAGGATCAGACGTTGCTGTGGAGAATGAGAACATAGACAGTTACATTGGATGGGATTTTACACCAAGGGCTACAAACCCTCCTGTTTCAGGACATCAACCAGTCATTGGCCAAGGGGGGAAGCAGCTTCCCCTGTGGGCAGGTTATTCCTGGCCACTAGCAGGTTCTTGCACCTTTCTCTGAAGCATCTGGTGAGAAACAGGATATGGGACTGGATTGTCAGATCCGGTCCTGCAAAGTCTGTGTTGCCTGTTAATTACTGTGCATGTTATTATGTTAATCTCTATCTCTGTTGTCTAATTTGCATATTTAAGTCATTCTCATTACACCACCTTAATAAGGCTGTTAGCCACTGTGCTAGTGGTGACGCAAGCTTGGAGTTGGCTGCAGGACTGGTTTAATGTAGATCCATGAGTTTCAGGACCATTGTGATCATGTCCTCTGTAACTCT
Source organism: Gopherus flavomarginatus (assembly GCF_025201925.1). NCBI lineage: Eukaryota > Metazoa > Chordata > Testudines > Testudinidae > Gopherus > Gopherus flavomarginatus. The sequence continues at coordinate 55,102,493 of NC_066624.1, forward strand.
GCCCAGAGACCCTCAGCCAGTGACTTCCACATCCCACACAGGACTTCTGGCTCAGCTAGAGCATCTGTGTTAGACAGGCACCCTGGCTGGATTTAAAAGCGCCCGCTCAGAGTTGTGTGTTTCTCTCCCCTTGCCCCGCTGCAGCAGTCGCACCAAGAACATGATGTGGTACGGAGTGCTGGGGACCAAGGAGCTTCTGCAAAAGACCTACAAGAACCTGGAGCAACGAGTCCAGCTAGAGGTAATCAGAGGTGCTGGCCTGGTCTGGGGGCCAGAAATCACTGCAGGGAGCATAAGAGCAGGAGCAGGTGTGCTCAGCTAAGTGAACATGTGAAGGATCCTGACTAGATCCCTGTCCTCTGCCAGGCTTTGGGGTTTAGGTGCTGAGAGACTGGAGGAATGCGGGCCACAAACAGAGCTAGAAGCTAGGCTGTCAGGCCACAGCAATGCTCATTTCTCAGGCCCCCTGCCTTAGTGCTGGTCTCTTCTCCTGCTTTGTGTTTGCTTGTGTCATGGAAACCTGTTCCTTTGCAACACGGAGCCCAAGGAGAGGCACTGAGTCCCAGTGCAGAGCAGGTTACTGAAATCCCAAGCAGGCATTCGTAAGAAAGCCAAGGGACTCTCCAGTTGTGTCTGTGCTGGGGGTGTGTGTGCATAGATTTCCCACCATTGCTCACCCCGGCACAGCATCACTTGGTGGTGCGAACAGGAGAGCCCTAGTGTAGACAAGGCTTCTGCATTTTATTTTAAAAACAAGTGTCCTGACCCTGCTTGGATTGGATCGGAGCATGGGTTTGCCTTGGGAATGAGGCACAATGGGGAGATGAGCACAGGGGTGAGTGAGTTCAGGCTGGCGATTCTCTGGGTGTTTCCTGTTTTCTCTTGGAGGACAGGGGCTGAATGTTGAATGGTAGTCAGTGCTTTAAAACAGTGGTGATGCTCCAGTGGACAGCGACTTCTGCAAACCAGCCCCGTAACATCACCCGGGGCTGCCCAGAATCCCTGACTCCCTTGAATTCTCTTAGGCCTGGGCTGTGTTTCACAGCAAAACATGGGAGTTTGCTGGTGTTCCTGCCTGATGCCTGCTTTGCGGGCAGAACTGAGGGTGTGGCTGGGCTGACAGGTGGTCTCTGGCACACACTGAAGATCTCAGCCTGCCTTATCTTCTCTTTCAGTGTGACGGGGTGACCATCTCCTTACCTAGTTTGCAGGGGATTGCCGTGCTCAACATCCCCAGCTATGCTGGTGGCATCAACTTCTGGGGCGGCACAAAGGAGGATAACGTGAGTGCCGGCTGCAAGGTGGGGTTGGAGGCTTCTTGGCTAATGGTAAATCTGAAGGTGAAATGCCTCAGTGCAGCTGTAACAAGAGACCTAGTATCCATTTAGGGACAGAGGAATTGCCAGATGGATCTGCCCTGGGTCCACTTGGTCTGGTCTCCAAACTCCCGTCAGGTGGATCAGCCCAGGGCCCATCTAGCTCAGGCCCTGATTCTGACAGCAGTCTGTACCTGGGTGCTTTTGAGGAAAGGGTTGGAAGGGTGGCAGTCAGTCTCACTGGGAGGTACTGTTGTCTAGTAGCTAGAGCAGAGAGGGCTGGGGGTCAGTAGGTCTTCAATCTAGGCCTGACTCCGCTACTGACTCCTTGTGGCCTTATTGGTTCACGTCCCGTCACTGTGCCTCGGTTTCTCTGTCTGTGAAGTGGGGCTACTCCCTTTGCGAAGAGCCAGAGCAGTGTAGAGCTGTTTTCACATGCACACCCCGAGCTCATTGTGCTACAATGCACAGCCCTGACCTCCAGGGTTCGTTTATGGCCAAAAGCCTGAGGTTTCAAGAACCCTTTGTGAAGAGGCTGAGTCCTTAGGGGAGCCCCGGGCCCTGTCTGAGTGCCCCGCTCCCCCTCCGCCTGTGGGTGGCCGTGTGGGTAGCTCAGGTCAGTGGCAGCTTCCCCTGTGGTTTCCTGCCAGGGCCTCTTCTGCGTCCCTCCACTCCCCACCTTCTGATCTCAGCAACTGGACCCAGCTCCCACCCTGGCTCCGCTGTCATTACCCTGCAGCTCCAACCTCTTGGATCAGCTGGAGAGTCCCTAGAAATGGAACTTAGCTTAGATATAGACAGACACAGAGACCCACAGATGGACTGACACACACACAGATATATAGACAGACAGACACAGAGACTCATGGATGGACAGATATGCACACAGCTGTATAGACAGACAGACTCAGAGAGCCCCAGGCGGACAGACAGACACGCAGCTGTATAGAGAGCCCCAGACGGTGGTGAAGAGGGGTCCAGGGCAGTGGCTGTCACAGGGCTGTGCTGTTCCCTGCAGAACTTCGGGGCGCCCTCCTTTGACGATAAGAAGCTGGAGGTGGTTGCTGTCTTTGGCAGTATCCAGATGGCCATGTCGCGAGTCATCAACCTGCAGCATCACCGCATCGCCCAGGTAAAGCAGTGCCACCGTAGGAGATCAGCTAACCCTTGGCTGGGCCCCACCTGGCTAGGTCCCAGGTGGCTGGAGACCCAGATGGGACCTGTCTGCAGGGGCTCACCCCCCTACCATTGCTGCCTCCCTCCCATGGGGCCCACAGAGGTTGGGGAGGGAACACCCGGGGTGGAAGAGGCTGCAGGAGGTCAGGCAAGGGCAGGTGTGGAAGTCAGGCTGCTGACCTGTGAGGAGGGGAAGGGGGGTCTCCAGTAGGGCTGGTGGGTGGGAAGGGCCTCCTGCTGATATGGGCAGGGAAGGCTCTAAATTGGAGTGGGGCAGCTCTTTTGCTGGGGGGCCTGAGCAGGGTTACACAGGGATTTTGGGGAGCCTGGGGAAAAATCTGCCCCTGAGGCCCCCCTTGGGGGGATGGGGGTTGGAAGCAAGCTCTCCCCACGCTGACCCCTCCATGGTGGTACCTGTCCTGCAGGGCTGGGCTCGGCTGCCCACACTGGCCATCATGACCTAGTGCATGGGGTTGCAGTGCCACTCTAGTTTGGCCCAGCCACCCATCCGCAGGAGCTGTGACACTGTGTGTCAGGCTGCAGCGCTGCGAACTCAGATTCCATGGGTTGAGGGGGCTGAGGACAAACTGCCCCTTTCATCCCTTGCCCCCTGGGAGGCCCTGGGCCTGCGATGCTTGGGACAAGGATATTGTCCTCTGTATCTCACTGGAGCTGTCCCATGCCCCATGAGCGTGCAGTGCCCCTGCCAGTGCGGAGTGATGAGCTCTGCTCCGGGAGCATGGCACAGGGTGTTAGGCAGGCCAGAACTGATGCTCTGTGAGTGGTGTGTCTGGGTAGGCCACGTGCTGACGAAGAAGCACAGAGTGGGTCTGCCTATGGTACAACTCTGCAGCAGCTGGAGGTGGGATTCCCAGCTCTGGCAGAGGGACAAATGTCAGCTCTGCTTGAGCTGAGGCCTCATGATAGCATTGTGGCTGTGGCAGCATGGGCAGGCGCTCAGGCTCGCAGCCCAAGCCCATACCCAGGGCTTGGGAGGGATTGGACTCCAGTGGCTAGCCTGAGCCATGCTGGCCACACAGCTAGCTCAAGTGAGCTAATTTGTAGCCAGTGGCCCAAGCTAGGAATCAGGCCTCCCAGCAGGGTCTACAATCTGGATGCACTGGTGCCCCTGGCAGAACCCAGCTACTGGGCCAGGAAACGTGGCCCTGCCAGGAGAGCAGAGTGCCAGCTGGCAGGAGACATAGCTTTGCCAGCATGCCCTGGCATCACAGACAGCTCTTCCCTGGCACCAAGCCATGGCAGAGCCGCAATTGCTAGGAGAATTTCTTTAACTCGGGCTATGTGAAGCCCTTGGTTGGGCCGTGTGCCTTTCCTTGCTGCTTGACCAGCCTCTTCTCCTGTGCTTGCCTGGCAGTGTCGGATGGTGAAGATCACGATCTGGGGAGACGAGGGCGTCCCAGTGCAGGTGGATGGAGAAGCCTGGATCCAGCCTCCAGGGATCATCAAAATCCAACACAAGAACCGAGCCCAGATGCTAACAAGAGACAGGGTAAGACTGCCCTTGGACTCAGGGAGAGGTGCTCAGGGTAGCTGCTGCTAGCATGCAGCCATTCTGCCTGGCGCTAGGACCTCATCAGCTCTCATGAGCTAACTGGGCTGAGCCTGTCCAGTAGCTGGATGGGGTGCTGCTGAGTCAGTCAGGAGAGCCCTCTCATCCGAACTAGCACTGAGCCAGTGCCCTGTGCGGTGCTAGCTGGGTGCTTTGCTGGTGGAGGTGCCATCTTTCAGACAAGCCTTGACTGGCTGGGCTAGTTAAAGATCCCATAGCCCTTCCTCAAAAGAACTGGGTGATTAATGAGATTCCAATGCAGATAACTACATAGAGTTGCTGTTAAACATCTGTCCTGTTCCACCTCAGAGGTGGCTGCATTTCAGCAGTCAGAGCAGTGATTGGTGCATGCTAGTATTGGAGGTTCTTGGGGATGACATGGCAGCTGCCATTGTCCTATCCCAAAGCTGCTGCACTAAGCTCTGAGCCAAGGGATGCCTTAGAGTGTCAGTGTGGGGTGGCAGGGGCCGTTCAGGGGTGAATGCCAGCTGCCTGGCAGTGCCTGTGCAGGCAGTGCAGGGTCAGACACCCCCAACCCCCATGTTAGCAGCAGCATTGCCTTTTCTCTCTGCAGGCCTTTGAAAGCACCCTGAAGTCGTGGGAGGACAAGCAGAAGGGCGAGGGCTACCGAGCCCCGGCGCGGCCCCGCCTCAACTCCCAGCAGTCCATGGAGTACCTGACCGACGAGGAGTATGGCCAGATGCAGCAAATGGCTCAAGCTGCAGAAACCCTCATCAGCAGGTGAGCTGAGGTGCCCGTGGGACAAGGCAGGGTAGCAGGCCAGTCTGGAGCTGGCTGGGGTTAGGAGGAAGCACCTGCTCAGTGGTGCCCCCTATGGGTGGTGAAGGAGCAGTGGGATGGACAGGGACTCCTTCCCAGGGATCCCCTCTCTGCATGCGGATCCTGATCCATGGGCCAGACTTCCCGTTCCCCAGGTTAGAAGCCAAGGGAAGCTGTAAATTCCCATCAGCTCCCTTCCTTTGTTTCTCTGCAGGATCCGCGAGGCAGCCACAACCCACAAAGCCATGGAACAGGAGCTGGCCCATGCTGTGAACGCCTGTTCCCTGGCCCTGAACGAGGCCCTTCCCAACAAGACCATCAGCGGGCCCGAGGTGAGGGGCACAGCCCACCTGGTGTCACATCCAGGGGGAGTGAGAGGCAGGGGATGAGCACGTGAGTGCAATCCAAAGAAGAGGTGGCAGCAGGGAGCGCGGTGGAGAGAGAGAGAGAAGATTGATTATGGAGGAAGCCAAAGGTTAAGTGGATATTATAGAGAGAGCCAGTAAATAAATAGAACAAGGAGCTAAGCCAACTATAAATAGACCAGCGAGCCAGAGACAGAGCTACGGGCAGAATACAAATGCAGGAGGCTGCCTGGCTGCATGAAATGTCAGCACCCCTCCCCGCATCCCACATGAAATCCACTTCTCTCTGTCTCCGCCTATCCAAACATGCTGGAGTGGGAGGAGGAAGCCCTGCTCCAAGCCCTTGGTGATGGGGTCATGTGGGTTTTCGTTACTGAGCTCTGCAGGTCTGTGTTGATCAGAGATTCGTAGTTTATAAGGCCAGAAGGGACCATTGTGATCATCTAGTCTGACCTCCTGCATGGCACTGGCCCTAGCACTGCCCGGAATTAATTCCATTTGAACTAGAGTAGATAGTTTAGAAAAATGTCCAGTTGGGATTTAAAAATTGCCAGTGCTGGAGAATCCACCACGACCCTGGTAAGTTGTTTCCATGGGTTAATTCCCCTTACTGTTAGAAATTTACACCTTATTTCTTGTTTGAATGTGTCTAGCTTCAACTTCCACCCACTGGATCTTGTTAGACCTATGTAAGCCTTGGCTGCTCATGGTGACAAACCTGACATTTGTTTCCAAAACCCGAAATTTTTGAAATTTGAAATTTTTGAAAAACTGACAGTTGAATTATGTTTGCAGTGGTGTAGTAGCAGTGTTGGTCTCAGGATATTAGTGAGACAAGATGAGTGAGGTAATATCTTTTATTGGTCCAACTTCTGTTGGTGAGAGACAAGTTTTCTAGCCACACCAAGCTCTTAGTGGGAGAGTTACTGTGATTGTCACTGCTAAATGCAACCTCCCCACAGGCCAGGACACACCAACACAAAGCAGCACCAGACCCCACCAGAACAACAGATGCAAAACCTGCAAACATATCTCCACTGCTACAATGATCAACACCCCTTTCAAGATCCATGGGTCCTGCATGTGGCTATCATATAGTGTTTCTCATCCAGTGCACTAACTGCCCCAACAACAACTATGAGGGTGAAATCAGACAATCGCGACACTCTCAAATGAACTCACGCAGGAAAATGATAAAAGAGAAAAATACCCTATTTATTGTGAGTGAGCACAATTCTCACAAGGCGATCACTCGCTGTCTGACCTATCAGGCCCCATCCTCAAAGGAAACCTGCACAACACTTTCAACAGATGAGCCTGGGATCTTAAATTCATTACTCTGTTAGACACCAAAAATCATGGACTGACCAGAGACCCTGGATTTTTGTCTTATCACAACAATCTGTAATCCACTGACCCCTTTTTTTTGTACTATGATGACAGATGTGTTAACGAGCCACTTTACCTTGAATGGTCCCTTATAATATATGCTAAAAACGATCTGTCCCACCATGCATTTAGCTGTGATGCTTGGAGAACCTTTCCCAGACCCAAAGAGCTCTATGGAGCTCAAAGGCTTGTCTCTCTCGCCAGAAGTTGGGCCAATAGAAGAGATTACCACCCTGACAATTTAATCAAAAAGTCATTATCTGCCAGGGCCCCAAGGAAAGTTTCTGGACAGTTCTGACCCTGGAAGGCACCTGCACAGTGTGTGTGTGGGGTGCTCCTACCCTATATACTGGGTAATGGCCCTGTCTCACCACTGTCCCCTGTTGGATGTACTGAGGCCTGTTTGAGTGTTTGCACCACCTCCTGTAGATACCAGCCATGCCTGGCAAGGCTCTATACAGCACCTGGCACAGCGATCAATGTTATGTATATGCTGCCAGTCCCTGCAGTACTGAGTGATGCAGTATGATGATAGAGGCATGCTCCAGTGCCAGAGCAGGGTCTGCTTTCCCCTTCCTGGGCTAGCAGTGTCTGTCCAGCAGCATCTGTGATGGTGTATGGATTTTCACCAGGAATTGGTGCTGGCTCTGAATGTGTTCAGACCACAGTGCATGCTGATCTCGGCCACTAAGGCTTTGGGCCTGACAATAAACTGCTTTGCCTCTGCCACCCAACTGCCTTGCTCTGGGCAGATGTAGTTTCTTTGTTCCTGAAGATGGTGTAGATCTGAGGCCATGGAAGATGACATGGTCCCAGCCTAAATTCCCTCAAAGCTGCGCAGATGCAGTGAGAGAGAGCTGGGGGGAGTCCTCTCTCCCTGCCACAGCTCCCAGGGCAGTCTGCACCCCAAACCCCTCATTCCCGGCCCCATCCCAGAGCCCACACCCCCAGCTTGAACTCTCACCCCCCACACACACACACTGCAACCCCCTGCCCCAGCCCTGAGCCTCCTTCCACACTCTGAACCTCTCGGTCTCACCCCCACGACACATCACCTCCATATTGGTGCCCATAACAGAATTCATTCTGCACATGGATGTAAAAAATTAGAGGGAACATTGGTCCCAGCCCCCCGAAGGCATTGAATGCTAGGCCAGAGCCCAGAGTGGATGTGAAGCTTAGAGCGGGCTCAGGAGGCAGGCTGCTGTGTGGAGAACAAGCTGGCATCTCTGGCTTGCCTAGGCTGATGATCTAAGGCAAGGGGAGGTATGGAAGTACAGGCCTGAATTGATGAGAACTTGGGCCTCAGCCAAGAGGGTGTGAGGGGGCAGCAAGGTCTGTGGTTTGTTGCTGCTTCCTGGTAGTGCTCCCTCCAAGTTGCCAGTTGGCCTGCTCTGCTGAGAGTGCTAGGGTAGCAGAAAGGACTGTGACACAGTGTGACCAGACTTGCAGAACCCAAAGCATCTCGGCCAACCAGGAAGGGGCAGCATACTGACTTCATTGTCCCATCAGGCCCTGGTCCCTTAGCACAGCTCATCCCCATGTGCCTGCTTACTAACATTGCTTCTCTCTCTCCTCTTTCTTTGCACCCATCCCCTCTCAGTTTCTGAGCAGAAATGCTGCTGTGGATGTGTCAATTAGCGTGAAAGCCCTTTACACTGAAACCAGAGCTTTTCTGGAAGGAAAATTGGTGAGTGCGTGGCTGGGGAGGAGCCAGCGCCCTAGGGTGCTTAGTCTACTCTGCCCCAGACTGCAAAGAGGGGGGGCTGGTTTGTGAGATTCCCTTGCATGAACCCCCCTTGCATTCAACATGGAAATCAAAGCTGTAGCAAATGGCAGAACATGCTCCAAGCTTCATGCTGCAGGACAGGGAAGGAGGCTACTTCCTGTGGAAGCTCTGGCAGGGACTGGAGGATGTGGTTAGGTGCAAGGACAGGGGGAAGCTGTTGGGGTGCAGGGCATGGGGGGAAGGCATGGGGAAGTCCAGGAGGGAAGAGAATGTAATGTGAGGTGTTGAGCTGAGGCCCTGGAGGTGACAAGACTACCCAAGTTCACATTAGATCACAAAACTAGCAGTACTTTGCCTGGTTCCTCCCTCAAACCAAGTTCTGCCCTCCTGATGCCAAAATGAAATGCCTCAGTAAACTGCTGAACTTCATAACATGATCATCATCCCTCTCCTTGCTTCCATGCTTTGATAAGCAGCAAAATGGATATTGTTCATGGGTGGGTTGTCATCATTAGGGCCAAGAGTTAACAGATTACCAAGACAAACAGAGCTATTAGCTAACAGAGCTCTTGTTTCAGACTGTCTGCAGCCTCAGGCTGACCTCACTGGATCAGTTACTCTTGGTGCATGATTTGAAGGTTTTCTTTTGGTAATTATTGTAGAGATTGAATTTATTTTTTTAAAGCTATCTCAGCTTTTGAAGCAGTGGGCAGCAGCCCCTCCTGCAAAGCACCCTGTTCCTGACATGCCATGAGCAAGATGGTTGTGTGAAGCAGGGAGGGGACCAGTCCCACCACCGTGTCTTAGGGCTGGGTGCTGACCGTCCTAGTGTTAATGGCAGAGTAAAGGAGGACATCATGCTGATGTCAGCCAGCACCACTACAATTCTAACGTGAGCTGCCAGCTGGGTGGTCTATAGGGAGTGGCTTGGAGCTCCTGAGTGACTCAAATGCTGTGCCACTCTCCATGCCTGGAGCTGACTGGATGAGGCAATTATTTCCCAAGCAAGTGGATGGGCCCACTGTTCCTTCCTGTTCTTCTTGGAACCAGGCTGTGTTGCATGCTGCCTGTTCCCCTGCATGCCAGCTCTGTGTGCCACGCTGCTCCCAGGCGCCCTGCACCACGCAGGAACCCAGCAGGATATGGCATCGGAGGTACAGCCAGAACTGTTTCCTTCAGCTCTCCCTGCCTGGGCAGGGAGTGTGTGAAGAGGGGAGAATGGTTTTAACAGGACAGTAAAATTCTTTCCCCCCGCAAGAAGCTCCACCGCGGGTGCAGCTCCTTCCCCTGCTCCATTTCTGTACAAACTATCCAGAAGATGGAACTTCCAACCATGCACTCCCTCCTCTCCCAGTTCTGTTTAAAGTGGCGATGAGCTCACTGCGCCTTGTCCTTGGTGTCTCCAGTTCTTGGCACGGGCGAGGGGTTCGGTTATCCCTGAGCTAAGCATCCTTCCCAGTGCATTCCAGGCTGCTGCAGAAGGGCACTTCTCTGTGGCTTTGAAGACAGCTACCAACAGGCCTCTCCCATGCCACCTGGTACTGTGACACCGCACTCCCAACGCTGGCCCTGAGGCAATTAGCCCCATGGCAGTCTGTTCAGTTCATTGTCAGATCTTGATACTGGACTGAGAAGTGAATTCTGCTTGAATGCCCAGGGTTCCAGGACACTGCTGGAAGGACCCCAGCTGTGCCCTGGACCATGAATTTGGAACAGCCAAAGCAGAGATGGATCCTGAAAGATCTATGCCAGGTTTTATGCACAGACTCATTCTGTGAACAGGATGCTCATTCCCAGTCTGCTTTCATAAAGCTGAGTGGGGAATGGCAGCAGGGTTTGGACCTGGGAAGTTCAGCTCCACAAGCACAGACTGGAGCTAAGAGAGTCACTCTGCTAGCTGGTAGCAATAGCAGGCTGGCTTTCTCTGTGAGCGCAAGCCATTAGAAGGGAACATGACAGCCACTGTTTTAGGGTGGATCATGCTCGTTCTTTACTCGTACTTTAGCACCAAGTCTTAGTAGACACATTCAGGTCATGTTTTTAATCGCCTCCCCGCCGCCCTTTATGAACTCTGAGTGGGATGAGAATGGAGACAATTTTAACACCCAGTTTTGCTCTGCTTTTTGCATCTCTGATCTTAGACAGGTTAATTGGTCAGTGTCATTTTGGTTTAGTCAGTGTCACTGCGGGGCTCTCCTGTACCCAATTGTAACGGCAGGAGTAGCCAATCTATTACTGGAGATTTTGTTTCTAAAGAGAGCGCTCCCAGGGAGCTTAGGTTCGGTAAAGGTGAAGTTCTGGCCTCACTGATGTCAGAGGAAGTTCTGACATTGACTTCAACAGAGCCAGGAGTTTGCCGCAGGTTTTGCAAAACCTGAATGCTGGGCCTTGACCCTGTGCCTTAGCCCAGGTGCCCTCCTGTCCCAGCAACAGGGGCTGCTTGAGAGATAGGGGAATGACGGGAACGGACAGCCAAGCAATCAGTAACTTGCAGAGGCTGGTATCAATCTCACAGTGAAACCCAAAGAGGAATGGGCAGACTTCCTCCCTGGGGCTCGTCCTTGTGGTTAGCTGAACTCCAGTCCCAGGTGGATGGAGCCGTAAGGCAGGTCAGTGCATCATCCCTGCCTGTCCTCTCCAGCAGTACCCATGGCGCGTGCTCGCATGATGAGCTCTGCACAGGGCGCTCATGACTTTCTCCCCCAATCCCTGCAGCAGCTGGACTCCCCACAGCAAGAGGAGGGGCTGCAGAGAGCCCTGAACACCGTCAGCCAGGAGCTCCAGAGGCTGCCCGACATCCACTGGCTGGCACCCATCATCAACTCTGCTGAGGAGGTGGGTGCACGAGGCCGCTCAGAGGCAGTTTGATTGGGTTATTCCTCCTCCTCCCCATGCTGGCAGGAGCCTGCCTGGTGCCATTGCAGCAAGTGAGGGAGAGTCAGCGAGGCAGTCTGGCCTAGTGACTGGAGCAGGGGAGCTGGATTCTCTTTGGGTGACCTTGGACAAGTACCCTGTCAACAAGTGTGCCGCTGTGCCCTTCGCAGCCCAGCCCCTCCCATTCCACCAAACTGGCTTTGCATTAGACTGAGCCATCCCCTCCTCCATCCCTTCATATACATCCATCCTGAGACCTGTGCTTCTGCAGGGGGCTTAGCACCCACAGCCCTGAGAATCAATAAACCATTGCAAATAAAATGGGACTTGGGCCTCCAGACTCTTGCATGAGTCTCCCAAGAATTGCAAGATCTGTGTCTGCCTCCTCCTTCTACCCGCCTCCCGCTCCCCCTCCCTCCTCTGCTGTCCTCACTCTGGTCCCGACCCTGCAGTTGGATCTGCCCCGGCAGACTTTGCGTGGACCCTACTAGAGTCCTGAGCCTTCTTATGGGCCTGATTGCAGCATCAGGGCCTTAGATTATGATCTCTTCATGGCAGGGGCCTGGTCTAAATAAGATCCCCCACTGTACGGTGCGCCTGGAGTCTCAGCTGTGCATGTGTCAGATATTGCTGTGACGATGGGGCCCGAGCCTACTCGGAGGGGGCAGGGCTTATTGGGGAATCCGGAATACTTGGAGCACTCCATGTCTCTGGGAGACCCAGAGTGGAGAACCAGGGCTGGCGGGGAGGAGCGCTGCACATCCTGTGAGCAGGTGATGAACCAGCATTGGATTTCTTGATCCAGTCATGCAGCTAATGTACAAATGACTCCCACTGACTTCAGTGGCACTGGCTCATGTGCAGAACCTGCCTTTCTTGGGCCTGTTCTGCTCTCTCCTGGTGACTCTCCTGGTGCTCTTCTTTTGGCTGTGGTCTTGGGGGCACAGGCTGCCCAAGAGGAGGGTTTATCATTCAAGGGAGCAGTGGTAAGCCGGTTTAAGTGGCACTTCTCAGCTGCAGAACCCCCAGCACTTTATAGAGCTGGGGGGGGCACTATCACTAGCTTTGTCTTACAGATGGGGAAACGGGGGCTGGGGGATTGCCCAGGAGAGCACAAAGGTGGGTCTGGTACGCGCCATGGTTGACAGCAATGCGGGGCCACATAATGTAGCCAGGGCTCAGACATTTTACCTTTCTGTCTTCTAAACCAGGGGTTCTCAAAGTTCATTGCACTGCGACTCCCATGACCCCAAGCGGGTCAAAGCCTAAGCCTGCCCAAGCCCTGTTGGCCCAGGTTGGGGGGGGAGTGTAAAGCTGAAGCCTCCCCACCCCAGGCAGGGGGGCCAAAACCGAAGCCCACAGGCTTCAGCCCTGCTGTGCAGGGCTGAACCTGAAGCCTGAGCTCCGGTACCTAGGATGATGGGGCTTGGGCGTCAACCCCAGACCCCAGCAAGTCTAACACCAGCCCTGCTGACCTCCATTAAAACAGGGTCGTGACCCACTTTGGGGTCCCAACCCACAGTTTGAGAACTGCTGTTCTAACCCCATTCAGTGGTAAAAATATTTGTGTCCTGACTGGACTACACCCTCCACAGACACTAGGACTGGTGAATCTGGCTGGGGTGAATCGCATCAGCCCGTGCTGGGGATGCCAGGGCAAAGCTGGGATAGAACCGAGATGCGGTTAAGCACTGGCAGGGTGTGGTGGGCATCTGACCAGGGCTCGGAGTGGCACAGATGAAATGCATGGCTTGTGAACCTAACCCATTATCCTCTCTGCCGGCCTCGGGCACCAGGAGAGCTCCGAGAGCAGCAGCAAGGCCAGCCTGAAGCTACGGATCAACATTCCCAAGCCCAAGAAGGACAAGGATAAGTTTCAGAAGCCGAAATCCAACAGCATGGTCCCAGGTACGCTTCCCCGGAGCAGTGGGCTAGACAGGCAGAGCAGCCTTCACCTCCCAAGCACTAGGGAGCGTCTTGGACCTGCCATGCTACCAGCCAGGCTCAGCACCACAGCCAGAGTAAATCCATACCATGGTGTTGTGCTGCTGGAGGGCACTTAAGACAAGATGAGCAGGGCAGGCTGCAAACCTGTCTAGAGCAGCACCTCAGGACTGCCTGCCCATCTGCCCACCAAGCTGACTCTGATTGCAGCCAGGCACTGAACCGTGCCGAGGATGGAGTGACTGGTACAGGGCAGGAGGGGGCACAGCTTGCTGGGCCATCAGCTCAAAGCTCCTCTCTCAGAGGAGGAGGAAGTTATAAAAAAGGGGTTTAGAAAGACATGGGCCTCCTGGAAGGATTTTCCAACGTGTCTAGGGGGTTTACGAGCGTGTCCCATTGACTTGCAGTAGGACTTGTGGTCCAAACCCTTTCAGACTTGTTTGACTCCTCCCGCATCGGCACCAGCTTTGCAAACAGACCCACTGCTGAGTCTCCCAGACCCGGCTGCCTCACTTGCCCAAGTCTGGCCATGAGCCCTGCTCCATGTCCTGGCCTCTTGGTGCTGGCAGGAGAATCCCCTCTGCAAGTCCCAGGCATGGAGATTTCAGGGCTTCCTCCTGATGCCTTGGTGCCTTATCAGGAGGGAGGGCTGGTGATTGGTGCACAGGCTGAGCAGTTTCTTTTCACCTCAGCTCTGTCACATTTGCTCTGTGACCCTGAGCCTATCAGTAAATGGGCTTCCCGGGGAGCATGGGCTGGAGGTCGATGCTGCGGCGTTCTCAGATCTAGCCCTAGTCTGTTACTCCCATGCCTCCACAGGGGGCCTTCCTGTGCCCCCTAGCCATCCGCGTGCAGGCTGGCTCTTAGGCCATGCCCCATCCTTCTCTCCCAGGGAGTTTGCAGGGCTGCAGCAGCTGGAAAGGGAACGGGAACCCCTAGCCTCAGGGCTTTTGAAATAAGCTACAAGTGTCCCTAGACTTTGTTTGCCAAAAGCTGGGAATGGGCAACATGGGATGGATCACTTGATACCTGTTCTTTTCTGTTCATTCCCTCTGAAGCACCTGGCATTGGCCTCTGTCGGTAGACAGGATACTAGGCTTGATGGATCTTTGGTCTGACCCAGTATGGCCATTCTTATGTTCTTATGCCAGTGTTTTGTGTGGAAACGTCTCTGAAGTGCTGGGGCCATGGAGGGGAATGTACAGTGCAGGGCTCTGCCTCCCTGCCTCTTGGAGGGGACCATACAGGGCAGGGCTCTGCCTCCCAGCCCCTTGGAGGGGAGCGTGTGGGGCGGGGTTCTGCCCCAGGGCCTCAGAGGGACATGAAGGGGTGAGCAGCTCAGCCTCCTGAGACCAGTGCTTGGGCTCTGTTCTCACCAAACAGCTTAGTCTCTTAAAGAGATCAGAATCCCGAGCCATGCACTGACGTGGGGCCCTGGGGGCACAACAGCTCTGTGCTGCATGGCTCTGGTACTGCGCCTTCTTCCCTATCAGGGGCCCGTGGGCAGGGCACTCCTAAATCTCAGCTGGCAGAGTCGGTTTTGCTTTTCATTTCTGCGGGCCCAGGGGATCGGTTTGACTGTCGGGATCCTGTTGGGCCACGTGCATTGTTCTGGCTAGCGCTTGTCCCAGCCGTTGTGTGAGCCGCACACTGCTCACAATGGACATGAGAACTGGCTATCCACACATGGCCCCAGTGAACTCCAATGACTGAAAAACACATGGGAGAAAGGAAGCCTGTGTTAGGCCTTAGCTCTCCCCAGGCCATAGAGCACATTTCTAAGCCCTCCACTGAGAGGGGGAAGGCCAGCTCTGGCATTCCTAATGTTTTTCAGGGAAAACAGGAGGGGAAAACTCCTTTTCTGGGCATGAGTGGAACCTTTTGCAGCCCACTTGCTTTTTTCCCTGTCACTGGGCACGGCACATGATAGACTCACTGCAGTGGTTCTGTGCCTGTGCAACATGTTCGACTGATGCTCTCAGAAACAAGGGTGAGCTATACAGAGACAGCCATTGCGGGTCACGTGACCTCTAGGACCAAATCTGCACCCTCCAGGTCACCTACCACCCTGATCCCAGTTCTCATGAAGCTCTCCACGCTAGGGAGGCGAGGGAGCAGAAATCAGTGGGATTCTGGCAGGGTCCCTCTTCTGAGCAGAGCTGCCTGGAACAGATCTTGGCTGTAGCAAGGAAGCATTTCCATCTGGGGGTGCGGATAGCACCTGAGCCCCACGCATGGAATCCTGCCCTGCTGGAATGCTGCTGCCTGCTGCCTGCACTCTCGCCCTGCCTGGCTTTGTGCTTCCCTGTGTGTGCGTGTTGCTTTCGGCTGCGCCTCTGTCCACTTTTCGCTGCTGAGTCGATCGTCTTTGCTTTCCCTTTTTGCTAGTGGAGAAATGGGGCGCTGAGGAGGTGGCAGCCTGGCTGGACGCGCTTGGCTTAGGGGAATACAAAGACATTTTTTTCCGCCATGACATCCAGGGCTCAGAGCTGATCCTGCTGGAGAGAAGAGACTTGAAGGTACTTGCATGACTTGCTTTTCTGACCGCAGCAGCATGACTCTCTCCATCAGTGCCCCATTGAACTGCCTGGGCACAGTTATGGGCAGAATGCCACCTGATTGGTGCAGCCTTGCTCCTGGCAGAACCCCATGAACGATTGTAAGCCAGCATGGAATTGCCTTGGCAGGGTTGAGTTGGCATGTTAGCCCCTCACCTGGGACCCAGTCATTGGCATGGCACTTGAATGGCATCGGCAGGGCTGCACTTGCATACTGCACCTGCCCTATGAGTCAGTATATTTGCATTTCACTGCGGGTGATGCTGCGCCGTCAGAATAGACGGGCTCCTCGAGAACCAGAGGAGTCATGGTGTCGCTGCACAGCACTGGCTTCCCGCAGCTGGGGGGTGGGATGGTGACTCCCAGCCAGGGATTCCATAGCACAAGCCACAACCTCCATTCCTCTCCTCCAGCTACCTGGCCTGGGTGATTAATGAAGCACCTGAGTGGAGGTGGGGCTTGGGAATGAGATCCAGAGCCTACCACCCCCAGGGCATGGTCACACTCATTCCTGGACAGCCAGGTGAAATGAGCTGGGAGGAGGTTTGGGGTGGGGAGTCGGGGAATTCTCTACTGAGCAGGTGTCCCTATCACATCTGGTACCAGTAGGTCTCTTCCTGGCAGACCGGTCCAGAGCTGAATTGGGCTGTGGAGACCGCACCCTGCTTTGAAGGAGCAGCTGTGCTGTTAACCTGGAATCATTTCTCTAGGCTACTGAGAACAGCTGCTCCTCCAGTTAGTACACTGAGGTCCAAATCCTCACCGGTGCTTGGCACCTGCCTGCCATTGATTCACATGGACATTAGAGCCTGAATAACTTAAAGGGCTCTTTTTAAAAATTGTTTAAATATCACATTTTTTGTGGAAAATGTTGTCAAAATCCATCTTTCATAAAAAGTTAAGTTTAGCCCAAACAGCATTTTCTGACAGAAAACATCCAGCTACAATTTTTCAACCAGCCTTGCCCCGCTCCCCCAACCAGCCTGCTCCGTCTGCCCAGTACACACGCCCTGACCCACTACCACATCCTGCCAGCCCCTTGCCTACCCCGTACACACACCCTGCCCAACTACCACATCCTTCCAGCCCCCTGCTTGCCTAGTTCACACGCCGCATCCCACTCCTCCAACCAGCCTGCTGCCTGCCCAGTACACACGCCCTGCCCCCCGAACTGCAGCCCCCTTGGCCTGCTTGGTTCAAATGCCTTACCCCACCTCTCCATCCTGCCAGTCTCCTGCCTGCCCAGTACACACACCCTGCCCCACTCCCCCATCCTGCTAGCCCGATACACACACCCTGCCCCACTCCCCCATCCTGCTAGCTCGATACACACACCCTGCCCCATTCCCCCTGTGACAGGTTGGATCACAGAAACCCCCTTGGGGCTGCCAACTGATGTATCAAGACTGCTTCTGCCCCTGCTTTCCCTACCAACTTGGGACTCCAGCACCCTGTCTTGTTGAGCCAGACACGCCAGTCTGCTCCAGCACAGATTCAGGGTCTGAACCACATGCCCCAAAGCTGCAGACTTAACTGAAAGCAACTTAAGAAGTATTCCTGTCTTTAACACTCAGATGCTCAACTCCCAATGGGGTCCAAACCCCAAATAAATCCGTTTTACTCATAAATTGTTCCCCCTCTATAACACTGATAGAGAGATATGCACCGCTGTTTCCCCTCCACCCCCAGGTATTAGTGCATACTCTGGGTTAATTAATAAGTAAAAAGGGATTTTATTAAATATAGAAATTAAGATTTAAGTGGTTCCAAGTACTAGCAGACAGAACAAAGTGAATTACCAAGTAAAATAAAATAAAACAGGCAAGTCTGAGTTTAGTACAGTAAGAAAACTGAATACAGACAAAATCTCACCCTCCGTGGTGTTCCAGTAAGCTTTCTTTTACAGACTAGTCTCCTTCTAGTCTGGGTCTAGCAATTACTCACACCTCCTATAGTTATTGTCCTTTGTTCCAGTCTCTTTCAGGTATCCTTGGGGGTGGAGAGACTATCTCTTGAGAAGCTGAAGACAAAATAGAGGGATCTCCCAGGGGTTTAAATAGACTCTCTCTTGTAGATGGAGACCCCCCCCTCCAGCTCCAAGATAACGTTTTGGAGTCACATGGGCAAGTCAGATGTCCATACATGACCCAGTTTTTACAGGCAGCAGCCATTGTTTACATGCTGCCCTGAACATCCTCAGGTAGACTTCTTAGGTGGATTGGAGCCTTCCAAGATTCATTGTCCTTTAAGTGTTTCTTGATTGGGCACTTAATTTGCACATTCCTTTCTCAAGAAGCTGAGCAAATGCTTACTAAGGCATCTTAGAAATCAAGCAAGTACACAGCCAAGATTCATAATTTCAAATACAACAATGACACATGTATACAAATAGGATGAATAGATTCAGTAGATCATAACCTTTAGGGAGATATGTTCAGATATGTCCACTTATGTCATATATACATTCATAAGCATATTTCCACAACGCCTTAGGGGGGCACAATCACACTGCCATCCTACCAGCCTTCTGGCTGCCCAGTTCACACTCCCTGTCCCACTCCCCCAACCAGCCTACCACCTGCCTGCCCAGTACACACGCCCTGCCCCGCTCCCCTGAACTGCTGTTCCCTCGGCCTTCCTGGTTCAAATGCCTTACCCCATCCTGCCATCCCCCTACCTGCCCAGTTCACACGGCCAGCCCCCTCCCCTGGTCTGCTGTCCCCTCGGCCCGCTTGGTTCACATGTCTTGTCCCACTTCCCCACTAGTCTCCTCCTGCCCAATTCAAACACTATGCCCCACTCCCACATCCTGCCAGCTGTCTGCCTCCCTGGTACCCATGCCCTGCCCCACTCCCCTGACCAGCCTGCCATTGCTTCCCCAGTACACAGGCCCTGACCCGCTACCCCATCCTGCCAGCCCAGGACACATACCCTGTTCAGCTCCCTCTACCTGCTGCCCCCGTGGCCTGTGCAGTTCACACACCCTGCCCTGCTCCTCTCCTCTAGCCTGCCCTACCCCCTAGACTGGGGGAGGTGGCTATGGCATGCCTTTGGATTCTCTATTTCAGTGTCTCCTCCCACACCTGCAGCCAGGGTGGGCTATGGAGCAGGCCTCAAAGCCCTCTTCGGTGCCCCTCAAGTCCTGGGGCTCTCCTTCCCTGTAGGCAACCCCAGACCCCAACCGGTGAATGGAAGGCAATGGGTCCCAGCATGGGGCACCATCCTGCTGCTGCTGCCAGCCTGGTAAGCGGGATATGTCATCTCTGGGCACGAGGCCCATTCTTAGCCAGCCACCTGCCCCAGCAGTCTCCTAAGTGCCAGCATCCTGGCTGGATTGGACTCGCAGTTTTGCTTGGGGTGAGAGCTGCTTCCCATGGAGTGGGGGCTGGATTCTAACCAAGGGGCAGGCAGATAGTTGGCTAGAAATCTAGCAGAGCTTTTAAGCCAGTGTTTTCCTAGCTGCATTTGCTAATATGCTGCTGTGCTTCACATGCCGCTGAGCCCTAGAACTCGATCCTGCGCACTCCACCTAGACTGCTGAGGGAGGCTGGGGTGCAAGGATTGCAGGACTGGAGCCCATGTTCATCAGTAATAAAAATGTCTGATGCTCCCCTGTGGTTCAGAGACGCTTTGTGTATTTGTCAGGTGTGCGTTTATTCAACTTTGTCTGCTCTTCTTTTATTCAGGATCTGGGGATAACAAAGGTGGGCCATATGAAGAGGATTCTCCAGGGAATTAAAGACATCAGCAGCCATCCCTAGCAAAGCATATAAAGGAAAAAGAACGAGGCTAGTGTCGGTGATGGGGAATCTTAACTCTGGATGGGCCCTCTAGAACCTGAAATCTAGAACAGGCACTCTAGAATGCTAGCAACTTCACAGTCATTCTAGAACTCTAAACACCTAGGCATCTGTTCTTGAGCGTTTGATCGTGATGCAGATGCAGCCCATCAGCAAACGGCCCGGAATGAGATGCTGTGGAATCCTTACACTAGAATATTTCTCATCACCTCTCTCAAGCATGCCCCTGAAGAGTTTACAGTTCCATGTTAGCCAAAGATTGTTGGTCTGCGCGTCTTTGCCCTTGATTACCCTTGTGGTTTTGGTTTCTGTGCTTGATGGTTTCAGTTCAGCAGTTCATTTCCATATGTACCTGTGAGCTAGAAGGAAGGACCAAGCTGTATGTGTGTTGCTGGGGTTGCCAGGTTTCCATAGCAGCTGTCACATTTAGTTGGCTACTTCCAGGCTTCAGTGTGAAGGAGATGGAGTTATGTGAGATCAGGCAGCCAGCAGCAAGTGGTGAGGTGGGAGCAAACTATGAAATGGCCAGATCTGTGAGACTACAGAGCCAGCTGTGACCCACCCGAGGCAGAAAACTTGACACAGTCAAAGGTTACACATTCTCATGTCCTACCTTCAGGGAGGGACAGTGCCTCTTTCACAGGGCTGTGGGGGAACGGACACTAGGGCATACTTCGCCAGCACCATGGCTTTTCTAGTCTTCATTTCAAAGCTGTGATATGTTTGGGCTCGTGGCAGTGTAGCCCATCCCGGAAGAGTATAGTGCATGCTGGGCCACCGTTCCCGCCCGGGTCTCATCCAAAGGCCGCTCAGAGCAGCGAGTGTGTATATTGCTTTAGTTTGCCAGTTACCTGCCTATGGAATGTAGTTGGTTCCTCCAGCAGCTTATTGGGTTGTCTGCTGAGATGACTGGACACGATGTCCTGAACCACCGGCCCTCATTCCTCTTGGCTTAGTTATTTTGAGCCAGAGGTGATGGAGCTCCCTTTATCCTCATGGCACTACATGGGTAGCATGTTGGTTCCCTCCTCTGAACACCAAATCTCTTGGGTTCCAGAACCAGAAACCCATTGCAGGCTGTGCTGAGTGTCCCTGAGTCCTATTGATCCCAGGGGCACATGAGCCTTGTGAGTCCCACCTGGTCTCCCACCATCCGTCCCACCCAAAGGCAACTCACATCCCCTGCCACCATTCAGTGCCATTCAAAAGGCTTCTGCGAAGTAAAAATAGGGAACTTGAGCCTCCTGCTAGACTCAGCGGAGGGGGGCTCCTTCCGGGCATCGGGGGGGACCAGCTCACGCAGACTCGAGAACCTTCTGACATTTCACCATGGCAGCTTTGGAAGTTGATATAGTGAACTACACCACACAAAAAAACAACCACTCAGCCTCCCACCCCTGCTCTACTACTGTTGTTCAGCCATAAAATGTATTTAAATTCTGTAAATAGTTTCCAAGAAAACATATTTATTGCAGTGAGATGTAAACCTGTAATTTATTCTGTCCTGAATTGAACTGGACTGGATTGGCGCAGCAGGTACTCCAGCCTCTGACAATGACCGACCACCAACGCTCCTCCAGTAGCCGGGGGCCTCTGACCTCTTGCTCATGTTTTGATGTTAAATTGGAAAAACTGCCCTGCACAATGTAATGAAGAGCTACCTCTCAGCTTCATGGCCCCAGAACCGTGATACAAAAGGAACAGCCAATCATGAAGGTGGGAGGAAATAATTTGATTTTCAGAAAATCTTGAAAAACTGGTAAAAAAATTTCCCACCCACTGTGATGTCTTCTGTTCAGCTCTATAACTGACCCACCTCCTGGCCTTTCTGAGGAGCCAGCGTTAAACCCTCCCACTCACTGGGAAAGGCGAAAAAATCACTTCAACTTAAGTCCAAAATTTCAAGCAATCACCCATTGTGGGTGTCCAATGTGAAAGTGATTATTCCAGAGGAGTTAACCACTCACACCTTCTGCTGACACCTGGTGGTGTGGCAGGGCCCAGCATTTGTGAGAATCAAACTCCGGGTGCTTCCTATTGGATATCCAAAAGGAATGGCCCATTTTGAAGAGATGAGCCTTCCGATTACCCTGAGACATGCACATGGCACTGGCCCTGCAGTAAGGGGGCTAGGAGGAAATCTCATGCTTTAAGCTTTGTCCTAAAGTTCCTTCAGCCTCGGGGGATGAAGCCTGGTCCTTAGCGGCTGTGTTTTGCTCTACAGTGGTGTTGACACAGGCCCACGGACAGCACTAGCAGCGCAGCCTCAGTGCAAAAAGGCGTTTCCTTCCGACTAGCAGCTGGGCCCACATAGGGCTGCATTTCACCCACTGGTGCCATGTTCTGCTTAAAAGTGCCACTGTGGCTGCAGGCCAAGTACTGGTGAAGCAACGAGAGAAGGCCAACGCGGCATGGACTGACCAGGAGTACCCACCACGGCCATGATCTTTGCATATCACTCCATGGAGGAGCCAGCCACCCTCCAGCAAAGCTGCTGTTAGGACAAAGCATTAAACAGCAGCCATGGACTCTTGTGCGATGGCCCCATGTGGGGAGGGGGAGCTATGGCAGTGCACAGCAGTGCAATCAATCACTTATGAATGTATTGTAATATCACTGCCTGGACCAGCCCTGGTCCCTGCAGAGCAAGTTATAGGGCCTGGCTTTGGGGGTTGTCTTGTGGGGGTTGGAGTTGTGCCTCATCACCCACCTTTGTCCTGCTGTGTGTGCCCCAACTAGAGCCAGGAGGCTGGGGCAGGGGTCTAGGGAAACAGCCTGCCTGTGCTCTCCCTGGGGTGGTGCTGAACTCGTGTGTTAGCCTGTGATCTAGTGGGTGGTGTGTATAGTGACTGTGAATGTAGGGATGGGTGTGTGTGTGTGGGGGGGGGGGGGCGGGGTGTTTAAATGACCACTTTCCCAAAGGTAGCTGCTGCCCTCTAGTCTCGATAGCAGGAGCTGGCCTAGGCTGGGCCGGGGTGGGGAGGGATAAGAGCCTGGGAGGGGAAAGGCCAGAATAGTGAGGCTGCTGCAGTGCTCCCTCTGTTCACCATACAATTGGAGGCGGGGGGGGTCCGATGCTGCCCTTCATGTACTCCCAGGGACAGGGTGTCTGCCTCGGCTTGGTGCAAACTGAGCATAAATCACGATCAGGCCAACCTGGCACCATTCATCTCCTTCCTGCAATGCCCCAAGAGGCAGGGCTGTAGTGGGAAGACCGCCCCACATGCTGCTGTTCCTGCAGCAATCAGTCCCTGCAGAGCTCAGGTCAGCAGGTGCCGTCCACGCCTTCAAGACTGCTAAGCAGGGGCCACCTAATGGCATCACTGCCCAGTAACAGGGTTTAGCCCCAAGGCCAGGAGCAAGCAGAACTTGTCCTAGCCTCCTCACTGCACCAAATTTAGACAGACAGGAAAGTGGCCTCCCCTCTGATCACTCGCCTCAGCCAGTGGGGCATTAGAGCTGATGTGGGCCCTGCTGTGGAAGGCTGGAGCCAGCAGCAGCCTGTTTATATTAACAGGCCATTTATGTGTATCAGCATCTGGGGTAACTGAACTGGCCAGGTGCTGGCGGCAGCAGCAGCAGCAGCAGCAGCAGCTCCTGCCCTGCTGTGAATTAAGTCATGCCAGGGAGAGGCTCCATTGCAGTGAGAGCCAGGACCTAGGCCAAAAGCAGCCAGCCACATGCACTGTTAGGGGGTGTTTGTGAAATCATCTGTGGCCTTACGCTGCTGTCCAGTGGTCAGGGTTGGGGTGAGGCAGGAGCAGAGTGCTAGGAAACAAGAGTGGAGGCAGCAGTAGGGGAGAGAATTAGAGATCCCCCTCCCCCAAAAAATAAGAACACCCTTGCCCTTGAGTTTTGCTTGACTATGTCTTAGCCTGTTTGTTATGAGCTGGCTGAAGGCAGGAATGGAAGGAGGCAGTGGCCTGCAGGGTTTGGTAAATGTAAAAGATTAAAATGATGGAAACATTTGCATGTGGTTTTACTGGTGCAGCTTGGGCTAATTGAGGGGACAGGCTGGATTCCAGGGGGAGCAGAGAAATTTCATTTCAGCTTTCAAATGAGCCACTCAGAATAGCCAACCCCAGCCCTCAAAACTCGAGCCAGGCCCCCAAAGCATGAGCTCTGCCTAAAACTCACAAAATCTTGGTATAATACATGGAGTCATTTGCTGCCTGGTCTTTCAGAAGTCACAGGTTCAAGCTTCTCCCCAGCCCTGATGACTCACCATGAAAATGAATAGTGAGAGTCCCTTGATGCCCTGACTCCAGGAGCTGGGGCTTTAAGAAAAAAATCAAAGCAGTTGTGGCTAGTAATGATTATGGTAGGAGCAAGCTAGGCCATCTAGTCACAGAAGAGGACAATGTGGGGTTAGCTGCTGTATACACATACGCAACAGAAAGATGTAACAGGGCTACCATGGGCCAGATGAGGAAGGGTGCTATTGTCCCTCTGGACAGAGAAGTGGGGAGGAAAAACGACTGGTAATGTAGAGACCAGTTTACCTCAACCTGAATAACTCCCTGCCCAGCACACACAACAGGCCCAGGGCCTGACCCACAGCATTGCTCCATTTCATACACATCAGCTAAAGAGAACAGCTTCCCCCTCCCCCAGCACTGTGCTGGGAAGCCACCTGCTGATTTGCTCCTCAGGACTTGGAGGAACAGCCTGAATCCAGCCTTGGTGGGTGGGGTGGGGGCTGCCCAGCATTGCACACAATCAGGCTGAGTGAAGTTACCACAGCCTTTATGTTAGGAAGCATTGGGATGTTTGCTCCCCCCAACACTGCAATGGAAGAGGCTAGTTGAGGACCCTAGTTTGGCCTCTCCTAATGCTTCCAGCCATGTTCTAGTTCAGAAAGAATTCCAGCCACGAGTGAGTCAGGCCCCCTCTTACTCCATAACTCTGCCTCCCACTCCTCCACATGCAGAGCCAGGCTGGCTGCAGCTAGCCCCAGTGGGAGGGAGCTGGGTTTCCAGTGCCACAAGCCCCATGCAGTGACGAACCTGCAGCCTTAGCAAGCCCTCTGGGAGTTACTCACATGCAGCACCAGGCTGTAAAGCAGGCAGGTTGTTTTGGGTGCTATGGGGCAGCAAGGATGGAGCTGGGTGGGAACAGCATTCAGCCTGCACCCAGCAACAGCTCACGTGGTGCTGCAAGGTGTGGTCATGTGCTCAGGCCCCAATCAGCCCTGTGCTGAGCCTTTTTGAAAACCCTATCCAGGGCCTACCCCAGCTGTACCCCATTGTCAGTGAGTGATTGGGCAGGTTACATATCTCCCCAGGTGTGGTCGCAGAGCTACAGCATCCCTCCAATGGTTTCTGTGAGGAGTTGATCCCCACTGCATACCTTCAGAAGAGTAGTAATGAGCTGGCACTCGGGGAGGGGGGAGGGGTCAATAGGTTGACCGTGGGCCAAATCCATACCACCCCGTGCTTTTGAAGAGATCCCAAAAATCTTTTTTTTTTTTTTAATTACTTTCTCTGGAGTCTGGACCATGACTAGACCTTGATCAAGAACTTTGGACCTTGACAAAAAAATAATTGAATACCCCAGCAGTCAGCACTGCCCCTGGTGCTTTAAACGGACAGGCAGAGGATAGGAAGGTGATCACCACCCCTGGGACATTCAGTTTATGTGACAAATCTGAGGAATTGGCCCAGATTAAGATGGCATTAGAGGTGGTTTTGGAACAAATAGATAAATTTAGCAATAAGGAGTCACCAGGACCAGATGGTATCACCCAAGAGTTCTGCACGCACTCAAATGTGAAACTGTAGAATTACTAACTGTGGTTTGCAACCTATCCCTATATCAGCCTCTGTAACACATGATAAGGATAGCTAACATGATACCACATTTTAGAAAAGGGCCCCACAGGTAATCTTGGCAAGTACAGGCTGGTAAGTCTAACTTCAGGACCAGGCACATTGGCTGAAACTATAGTAAAGAACTGAATTATGAGGCATGTGGGCAAATACAATATCATGGGGAAGGGTCAAGGAAACTCAAGCCTCATGCAGCTATTAGAATTCTTTGAGAGTGTCAGCAAACATGGACAAGGGTGATCTACTGGCTACAGTGTACTTGGACTTTTAAAAAGTCTTTGACAAGGTCCCTCACCAAAGGCTCTTGAGCTGAGTAAGCTGTCATGGGATAAGAGGGAAGGTCCTCTCATGGATCAGTAACTGGTTAAGAGACAAGAAAAAGGGTAGGAATAAATTGTCAGTTTTCAGAATGACGAGAGGTAAATAGCAGGGTCCCCTACGGCTCTGTACCAGGACTTGTGCTGTTCAATATATTCATAAATGATTTGGAAAAGGGGGCAAATAGTTAAGGTGGCAAAGCTTGCAGATGATAAGATTACTCAAGATATCCAAAGCTGACTGCAAAGTATTAGAAAGGGATCTCACAAAACTGGGTGACTGGGCAACAAAAATAGCACCTGAAATTCAGTGTTGATAAATGCAAAGTAATGCACATTGGAAAATATAATCCCAACTATCCATACAAAATGATGGGGTCTAAATTAGCTGTTACCATTCAAGAAAGATCTTGGAGTCGTCATGGGTAGTTCTCTGAAATCTTGTGTTCAATGTGCAGCAGCAGCAACAACTAAAAGCAGCTAAACAATGTTAGGAACTATTAGCAAAAGGTTAGATACAGAAAATATAATGCCACTACATAAATCCATGGTATGCTCACACCTTGCATACTGGGTGCAGTTCTGGTCTCCCCACCTCAAAAAACCCCAAGATTATTTTAGAGCTGGGAAAAAGTGCAGAGAGGGGTAACAAAAACGATTAGGGGTATGGAACAGCTTCCATATGAGGAGAGATCAAGATGACTAGGGCTGTTCAGCTTGGAAAAGAGATGAATAGTGGGGGGGATATGATAGAGGTCTATAAAATCATGACTGGTGTGGAGAAAGTGAATAAAGAAGTGCTAGGGGTCACCTGATTAAATGACTAGGCACCAGGTTTAAAAACAAATGGAAAGGAAGTATTTCTTCACACAACACACAGTCAAACTGTGGAACTTGCCGCCAGAAGATGTTGTGAAGGCCAGAAGTATAAGTGGGTTCAAAAAAAGAACTAGATAAGTTCATGGAGGATACATCCAGAGGTGAAAGTAAGCTGGTACGGGCCAGTACGGAGGACGGGTAAGAAAGGGAGACTAAGGGCTTGGCTACACTCAAAACTTCAAAGCGCTGCCGCGGCAGCGCTTTGAAGTTTTGAGTGTGGTCGCGGCACATACTCCACCTCCTCATGGGGATTAGCTTGCAGCACTGGAAGCCGCGCTCCCAGCGCTGCGGCACTGTTTACACTGGCACTTTACAGCGTTGTATCTTGCAGCGCTCAGGGGGGTGGTTTTTTCACACCCCTGAGCGAGAAAGTTGCACCGCTGTAAAGCGCCAGTGTAGCCAAGGCCTGACTGAGGGAGAGAGAGAGAGAGAAAAGCCTGCTCCCTGCATAAGAATAGTTTAGACTCAGCTGTTCCCTGATGGTTCAGCCCCCCGGGCTAGGTTTCTGGCATCCTTGTTAATTTCACTCACAGTAGCTGCGGGGAGGGGGTTGAGGGGATGGTGTGTTTGACCATGGCAGGGGCGGTCCTTGTCTGTCTCCGGGATGAGGGGATCTCTCAAATACTAATATACACAACAAATACAAGCATTTGGCTGCACAGCTTAAATCCAGAGCTAATAAAAGCAGGTGGAAGGGGAAAAGTCACTGTCACATTGGTTTCTCGGCTCCTCCCTCCCCCTCCTCCAGCCAGGCTGCAGACAAAGTTCTGCATTCCTCTCCCCCTGACCTCCAGCAGGAGTTCTCCTCTAGGCTCTAGCTTGCAGTAGGGACACTGGCTGAGATGCCTGCTGCTGCTGCCTGCAAAAGAACAGTTTAAACTCAGCTGTTCCCTGTGCAGTTAAGTGCCCAGAGTTAGGAGATGTTTCTGGCATCCTTGTTAATTTCACTCCCAGTTGTTGTTGGGTATGTGTGACCATGGCAGGGGCAGTTCTTTTTTGCCCCCGGAATGAGGGGATCTTCTAAACACAATCAAAATCAAGAATCATTTCCAAGTTCAAATCTATCCCATTCCCTTCCCAGCAAAGGATCATGGTTGTGATGTCCAAACTGCTTGCAGATCCTCTTTGAAATGTTACTGTTTAAAAAAAACTTCACAAAACACATGGAGAACATGGTGGAAAGATGTGTCATGATGATTAGGGTTTATTTTGGCTGAACTAATTTTGCTAAAGCAACTAAAGATTCACAGAGAAAGCAAATAGCCCCCATAGACAAAACCACAAAGGGATTGGAGGGGAAAACTGAATATTCAGGGAAATTTTTGTGCCTCCTTTGAAAGAAATAGTAGTTCTCATTCCAGTCCACCTCTTTATATATTGATTTAAAGACCTGAAATGTCCTTAGGACATCGGGTGCAATCTCAGATCTCTTTTTGTTTTGTCCTGCCTGCAGAGTGCAGAGGCTGAAATTGACAAAACTTTCTCTGAATATCTTGTATATTTCATGAAGGCTATTCCAGTTGTCCTTCATTCACCCCTGACTCCCCCCACACCCCGGCTCCCTCCCTGGCGGGCTGTCTGTGGTTTTTGCCTTGGTTACGTACTCCTTGGCAGACCCAGCCCAGCGGCACCTGCTGGCTCTCTGCACGCAGCAGCCCACAGGGGCCAGCCAGTTGCTGGGGTCACTGCTGGTTAGTGGCAGGCTGCAGCTGCATTGTTTGAGACACATTCATACAAATACATACAGTCAGAGGTGAAAGTAAGCCGGTCTGGTGTACCGGCCAAGAGCCAGTACGCCGTGCTGGACCGCATCAACTTCCACGGCGGGGATTGAAAGGGCTCTGGGCTTCCCTCAGCAGCAGGAGCTCTGGGCCCTTTAAATCCCTGCCCCAGCCCAGCAAAGCTCGGGGTTCCCCCTAGAAGCCAAAGCCCCGGACCCTTTAATTTGCCCCTGAGGGCGCCCAGCCACATCTGCAACTCTCTGCCTCTTCTGCTTGAGGCCACGCCTCTCCTCAGGACTCCGGTAGTACCGGTAAGTCCTGTAAGTTACTTTCACCCCGGATACGTCCATCAATGGCTATTAGGCAAGATGGTCATGGATACAACCCCATGGTCTGGTGTCCCTAAGCCTCTGACTGCTAGAAGCTGGGACTGGATGACAGGGGATAGATCACTTGAGAATTGCCCTGTTCATTCCCTTTGAAGCACCTGGCATTGGCCACTGTTGGAAGACAGGATACTGGGCTAAATGGACCATTCATCTCACCCAGTATGGCTTTATGCTTAGGTGTGTTTTTGCCTAAAATCAAATGGCTCCATTTCTCATGTGCCACAGTAACTCGACAGTGATTTAATGCCATGGTTTTTTTCCTTACTTCCCCTGTGATTTGAGCATCAAGCTGGCTTCTTCATCAATAATGATTCAGGAGGCTACATTCAGGCCGGTGTGCGCCTGTGGAATCTCCTGGGGTTTTCAGGAGTATCTCAGCGTCCATTCACCTCACTGATAGAGGCAAAAAGAGGAAGAGTCGTTTAAGACTCATCTCCTATTTTGCAGGGTCACCATTCAGCAGGCAGCTTGCAAAGCACTACCATCCAGCGCCCACTGATGCCATGTGGCAGTCACAGGCACATCCAGATAGCTCAGAACTAGGGGCTGGGATACAAGACCCAGCCAGAAAGAATCCATTTATCGGCACTTCAGATGCAGGAAGCAGAGTCAGGAAGAACCCCACTGCGAGCTGTGAGCCCCTGGGGTTGTGCAGCAGAGTCTAGCACAATAGACTAGAGGAGGCCAAGTGTTACCCCCAGCAAACCTCAAAAAAACAAGCCTGATACTCCTCCCCCCAGCATACCCCCACCCAGCTGTGTGACCATGGGCTACACATCACCCCTCCCACCCTTTGGCCTCTATTTCCACTGCAAGTTCCTCAGGGGCAGGAAGCGTCTCGCTAGGTATCCTTACAGCAAGGGGCCCTGACTTCACGCCACTGCTGGGCTGGGAATACTAAACAGACTGCCAGGCGGGACAGATACACACTATTTTATTGACTTATTTTCATATTTAGTCCCCCAATAACACTTGCTACATTTTTTCCCCCCTTTAACATTAAAAATCTATGTACAGACCCCTCTGGGCCAAGGAAGCTAATCTCTATATACAAGCTATTTACACATGGGCTGTGCATCCCTCCGAGCCAGAGGCAGGGCTGCCAGCCCCCAAGAGGGCTGCTCACCCCATCCCCTGGGCTAGCTCTTCAGAGCCACCTCCAACTTCAGCATGTCCATGGGAGCACTCTTGGCTACTTCAAAGAAGACTCTGAAAAGGTGACACAGGCCTGTTAGTGCAGCACACCCAGTGGAGACACATAGCATAGGGACAGGGTACGGGGTGGGGTGGGAGCTCCAGCCAGCCTGAGGGAAGTGTGCTAGGGCACTGGGCCCCAGCCAAATGCCTGCAGTCATTAGCAAAGGACTCCTTTCTCCAAAGAGTTCATTAGGCATTGGCATTAAATCGGCTTTTGGTGCTCAGTCTAGCAACCGTGCCCACATGCCCTGTCCCTGCTGGCACGTTCTCCAGTCACCATGGAGTCCTTCTGGGCACATGGGACCTGAGCTCCTAGCGTACAAGTCTTCCAGGCCCCTCCTTTATGCAGAGCAAAGGGCAAATTTCTCTCCCTTTACGGGTTCTCTCCCTTTCAGAGAGAAGGCATAAGTTCCAGACCAGGGTGACCCATGACTCCAGCATGCACGGCGGTTTTGCTGGCACTGCCCCTGCAGCAGCCACAGCCCAGCAAGGACCCCTTACAGCACTGACTTAGATTGTGGAATGCAGGCAGGCCCTTAGCCGTAGTACGGCAAGCTCCTGCTGGGCCAGCCTCTGCCAGACTGCAGCTAGCCAGCCCAGGTGGCTCAGTTTCTCCCCCTGTTCTCAATGCAACAGGGCCAGGGTGTCTGAAGCCTCAGCTAGCTCTAAAGAGACGAAGATCAGAGTGACTGGGGGCAGCCAGTCCTTGCCATGCTGCAGATCAACGTTCTGCAGAGCGCAGGCCAGAATGAAGTGATCACAGTGGTCCCTTGGAAGCTGACACTGCACTGGGGCCAAGGCAGCAGGGCATTCATATCAAGCAACAGTTTCACAGCTCCCGCCCCAGGCTGCCTAGGCAGGTGACATGTCCAGTGCAGCACCCCCTGCTGGCGAGTGGAAGACATCTCCCAGCCCCAGCCCATCAGACACACCACAAACACACAAGGAGAGTCCACTCACCGGTGGGAGTACTTTGTGCGCACCGCCTTTAACTTGTCATCGTGCTGGTAGGTCAACAGGAAGTTTAGCCTCTTCACCAGTGGATGGAGCTCCTGAGAGCTGTACCCGCTATAATATTCCAGCATGGGGCTCTGCAGCACATTAGAGGGACTCAAGAGCCTGGACCAGCACCATTGCACATACACTCCATGCTGCTTCTTCCAGGACACTGGGGATAGATCTGGCCCCTGGGATGTCCTGACCCCATAATGGCTCCTTGGCCAGACAGGACACAAATCATTTGCCCAATTTAGGTAACAGCTGAGTTTGCCTTCTCACCGTGATGAGTAAGGAGCAGAGACAGGCCCAGTCAGGTCCCCACACGGAGCCAAAGGAATGGCCTCTGTGCAGGTGGCCATCTGCAAACAGGGACACTATGGCCAAAGATCTCAGGGATGGGGAGAGAGCAGCCAAGCACCAGAGTCAGCTGCCAGACAGGGAGCATAGGACAAGAATGTCGCATCCTTCTCCCCTAGCCTGCAGGGCCAGCTATGGAGGATGAGAAGGCAGAGCAAACCCCACTCCTGAGGCTGCTGAGGGCCTGGCTTGGAGTGTGTGGTGAGCTGCCCCTTCTCTAACTCCCCCTGAAGGTACCAGGGCCTGCTCAGTACAGGCTCTGCAGTCTCTGGAAGTGGGGAGCTGGAGAGCAGGCACGGGACTCAACAGGTTAGGAACTCGGGCCTCACAGGCTCATGTGGAACTAGCTATTAGAGGTAGGGCCAAAGGAGAAGTGGAAGGCGTGGGGCTTCCCTGTCCATCCGGGATTGAAAGTGCATCAGTAGCTCAAGGCCGGGGGTTCCCTGCACAGACTGCAGGATCTGGGACCAACCCACCCACAGCCACGTTTCCAGTGGCTCCAGGACAGTGTCCATCCCGAGGAACAGAGACTGGCGACTTGACCCTGGGGGAAACCAGCCAGACAACACTGCTGGAGAGCCAGCGACAGCAGCCAAAGGGGCAGCCATTCCAGGCAGCCTCCTGCTCCGCAGGGCCAGTGGAGCTAACCTAGACAGCCAGGCATGAGGAAGGGCCAGGAGAGCAGGGCACTCACCCATCCACCAAGGCTCTTCATCTTGAGCGCCAGGAGCAGGCAGCTGGCGGCCAGCTTAGAGGCGCTCTCCTGGACATAGTCATACTCCGGCAAGGTCATCTCACAGATGAAGCGGGCCAGGGTCAGTGTCTCCATGCTGGCGTGAGCGCACTGGGACCGTGGGAGGAAAAAGGAACTGTGGTGAGACCTCCCTGCTGAGCACCTGGTGAAGGGGAGATGCCTCCCCTAGCTGCCCCCAGAGCCAGGGCATGGTCATGGGGGAGCACCCTGTCTGCAATGGAGAGCCCTGCTCAGCGCTGATTCCGTGGGAGAGGCAGGTGGTCCCACAGAGCAGATACTGCAGCGAGCTGGCAGCTAAGGGTCCCTTTGGTGCTCAGCACAGGGGTGAGGAAGGGGGATGGGTCCAGGGTACCCCAGAACACAGGTATCCCATGGCCCCAGGGGAGAGTCACTGAGTGAGCCAACCTGGCTGCCTGTCCAGGTCACTCAAGCCCAGCAGCTGGGACTGGCCCAACTGTTTCACTCCCCTGCCAGGACAAGTCAGACCCAGACCTCTCCATGGAGGAGCCTCTGGCATCCAGGCCTGGACGCCTGCTTATCTCCCACCCTGAGTGCCAGATGCTCCTGTCCCTTCTGGAGCCCACGGCCAATTCAGCACTTGATTCCCCTCCATGGCTGGGAGAGAGCTCTCTGCTGCGGGTGTGTTGGGCACAGCAGGGGGCACCACTAGGCAGGGGCAGAGGAGCCAGCCAGCGCTTCCACATGACCGAGATAGCCAGGCCTGCATGGACCGAAGAGGAAGCGGATGGAGGAGAGAGAGAGACATTAGTGTTCCTGGCACTGAACATCCTGCTCTGCTCCCCTTGGTGCTCTGAGTCAGGACTTGCCTCCAGGGCACTGAGGTGGGAAAGGAATGGCAGGTTTTGGCAGGAGTGATAGGACTTGGTGGATGGGGAGAAGGAAGGGAGAGCTTGTTTGCTGGTTATAGCCCCTCTGACAAGCTAGCATTTTCCTTCTGGCGAAGGAGCAGCCTTTGCTCTCCCTGCAGCATCACTCCCTCATAGAGCACTTTATGCCCACATCGTGCTCATTTCCCCACCAGCAGCCCAATGTGATTGTGCCAGTTGGCTGGTGGGGGAGGGTGTCATCGAGGTCCACCTGCTGGCCTCTAGCTGTGGCCACCCACATCCCCCTCTAGTGGCAGAAATGGGGCCCCACCTTGGCAAACCTCCGCAGGAAGCGATACGGGATGGGAATGTTGATGTCGAACTTCAGCGTGCGGAGGATACTCATTTCCATGGCAATCAACTCCTCCCGCTTGTAGGCATCGTCACAGATGTAGAGGAAGTCATCCACACACGGGGGGCAGCGCTCCTAAAGGGAAACAGCCACAGGAATGGTCAGCCCCACCTACACCCAGGCCAGTGCTGCCCCAGTCCCTAGGGGGCGCTGTGCTAAGCTGCCTGGCAGGTGTTAAACTAAAACCCTCAGGGTGAGATTTTCAGAAGCATCTAGGTGAACTTGGAGCATGAATCCCATTCACTTTCAGTGGTTGGCTCACAATCCCCTTATGCATCTTTTTTTATTTAATTTCCCTTCTGGCTCTTAAAAACCCACTGGCACCTTCTGAGAGATGTGAACCCTATTGTCCTGGCTGGAGTTCAACCTGGATGAGGCCATGCTGCCCCCCAGGGACAGCCCTGCAGTCGCAAATGAGATAACACCTCTCTGGAACTGCTCTGTATTGCTGCTGTTGAACAGCTGCCACGTTCTGTTCCAGAGATAGCTGCATTTCAGTGGTGGGCCAAATGTTCATTGAAGACGGGGCAGGCTGATGCAGAGCGCTTCACTTTCAGAGTTTTTCATGGGAAACTTATTTTCAGCAAAAATTCAAGATGGAAAGATTTTATTTGGGAAATGCCATTGTAATGTCTCGTGGGAGTTGTAGTTCACGTGCCTCACACTCCCGCTCTTCTCTATAGGATGGGCTTGACATCTTGCAGGATGCCCCAAAGTTTCCACTCTTAGAAAGGGGAGGCAGTGCATCATGGGAGATTTAATCCAACCAGGGAGCCTAGACCATAGCAGAAAATCCAGCAGGAGACAACCCACCAACAATTTCCATAAGGCACTGCAACAGTATATCTGGATTGAAATATCAGTTTGGGGCATTTGATTGATTGATAGATAAATCAAGATTTTGACTGGAAAATTTGACCAGCCCTACCCCAGTCTCCCCACCTGGGTAACCTGCCCAAACTTTCATCTTTCAGGCTGGGGATTTCCACCACAATACTCAGAAGGTGGTGGTGGGAAGCAGGGGACATCTCTCCAGCTTGGTTTGATTTTTGGCTACAGAGGGGTGTGTGGAAAAGACAGTTACTCACCTTTGTAACTGTTGTTCTTCGAGATGTGTTGCTCACATCCATTCCAGTTAGGTGTGCGCGCCGCGCGTGCACGCTCGTCGGAAACTTTTTACCCTAGCAACTCCAGTGGGCCGGCAGGTCGCCCCCTAGAGTGGCGCCACCATGGCACCCGATATATACCCCTGCCGGCCCACCCGCTCCTCAGTTCCTTCTTGCCGGCTACTCCGACAGTGGGGAAGGAGGGCAGGTGTGGAATGGATGTGAGCAACACATCTCGAAGAACAACAGTTACAAAGGTGAGTAACCGTCTTTTCTTCTTCGAGTGATTGCTCACATCCATTCCAGTTAGGTGAATCCCAAGCCATACCTAGACGGTGGGGTCGGAGTGAGAAGTCGCGGCATGGAGCACTGCAGATCCGAAGGCCGCGTCCTCTCTGGACTGCTGGACCAGGGCGTAGTGGGAAGCAAAGGTGTGGACCGATGACCAGGTCGCTGCCCGACAGATTTCCTGGATGGGCACACGGGCGAGGAAAGCCAGCGACGACGCCTGCGCCCTGGTAGAATGCGCAGTCACACGGCCCGTAGGAACGTGGGCCAGCTCATAGCAGGTCCTGATACAGGATGTTACCCACGAGGATAACCTCTGCGAGGAAATGGGAAGCCCCTTCATGCGGTCCGCTACTGCCACGAAAAGCTGGGGGGATTTGCGGAACGGTTTGGTCCTCTCCACATAGAACGCGAGAGCCCTACGGACATCAAGCGAGTGGAGTTGTTGCTCCCTGCCTGAAGAATGAGGTTTCGGGAAAAAAACCGGGAGGAATATCTCTTGGTTGACGTGGAAGGCTGAGACCACCTTGGGGAGAAAGGCAGGGTGTGGCCTCAGCTGCACCTTATCTTTATGGAAGACTGTATACGGGGCGTCTACCGTGAGAGCCCGGAGTTCCGACACTCGTCTAGCTGAGGTAATAGCTACTAGAAAGGCAGTCTTCCAACAAAGATAGAGTAGGGAGCAAGTAGCTAACGGCTCGAAGGGGGGCCCCATGAGCCGAGACAACACCAGGTTAAGATCCCAGGTCGGGGCAGGGAGTCGGACGTTAGGGTATAGACGTTCCAGCCCCTTCAGGAATCTAGTCACCGTCGGGTGAGAGAAAACGGAGCGGCCATCCCCACCCGGGTGAAAGGTGGAGATAGCCGCCAGGTGGACCCGCAGGGACGATATCTCCAGGCTCTGTTGTTTGAGGGACCAAATATAGTCCAAAATATTGGCCACCGAAACTTCCATCGGGAGGAGACCTTTCTCCACGCACCAACAGGAGAAACACTTCCACTTGGCCGAGTATGTCGCTCTAGTGGAAGGCTTCCTGCTGCCCAAGAGTACCTCACGTACTGGGGTGGAGCAGCGCAACTCAGAACTGGTCAGCCACGCAGGAGCCACGCTGCTAGGTGCAGCGACTGGAGGTCCGGGTGACAGAGAGCTCCGTGGTCCTGGGTGATCAGGCCCGGGTGAAGGGGCAGGGGAACTGGGTCGGCTATGGCCAGGTCCAGCAACATGGGGTACCAATGCTGTCTGGGCCACGCCGGGGCTACCATGATCACGCGGGCCCTGTCCCTGCGCACCTTCAGAAGGACCCTGTGGACCAGCGGGAACAGGGGGAACGCGTAGAACAAGTAGGTCGTCCACGGAATAAGGAAGGCGTCCGCTATAGACCCGGGTTCCCGGCCCTGAAAGGAGCAGAACGCCTGGCATTTCCTGTTCCCCCCAGACGCGAACAGGTCCACACGGGGACAACCCCACCTCTGGAAGATCGAGAGGGCGACGTCCGGGCGAAGGGACCACTCGTGCGAGAGGAAGGATCTGCTCAGGCGGTCCGCCAGTGTGTTCCGTACTCCGGGGAGGAAGGAAGCCGTGAGGTGAATGGAGTGGGCTATACAAAAGTCCCAGAGTCGCATCGCCTCGTGACATAGGGGAGAGGATCTGGTGCCGCCCTGCTTGTTGATATAGTACATGGTCGTCGTGTTGTCCGTAAATACCGCGACACAACGACCCTGAAGCTGGTGACAGAACGTTTGACAAGCAAGGCGGACCGCTCTCAACTCCCGCATGTTGATGTGCAGCTTCACCTCCTGTGGGGACCACAGGCCCTGTGTTCTCAGGGTTCCCAGGTGGGCCCCCCAGCCGAGATCTGAGGCATCCGTCGTTAGGGACACCGAGGGCTGGGGCGGGTGAAATGGGAGCCCCGCACACACTACGGACTGGTCTAGCCACCAGCTGAGAGAATCCAACACCGCCTGGGGGATTGTGATCAGCATGTCTAGTGGTTGCCTTGCCGGCCGGTAATGTGCGATGAGCCACGACTGGAGGGGCCTCATGCGGAGCCGTGCGTATCCAGTCACAAATGTGCATGCTGCCATATGGCCTAACAGGGTTAGACATGTCCGTATCGATGTCAAGGGGGCTGCCCGCAAGCGCTGAACGATCGCCGACAACGCCTGGAACCTTGGCAACGGCAGAAGGGCCCTGGCCACGGTGGAGTCCAGGACGGCCCCAATGAACTCCACCCTCTGCGAGGGGAGCAGGGTGGACTTGTCCACGTTGATCATGAGGCCCAAGGTAGCAAACAGGCCGGTGATCCTGCGGACGTGGCTGCAAACCTGTAGCTCCGACGTGCCCCGAATTAACCAATCGTCTAGGTAAGGGAACACGTGGATACGACTGCGCCGGAGATGTGCCACAACGACGGCCATGCATTTTGTGAATACCCTCGGAGCCGTAGAAAGGCCAAATGGGAGGACTGCAAATTGGTAGTGAAGGCGGCCCACCACGAATCGAAGGAAACATCTGTGGTGTGGCCATATGGCAATATGAAAATAAGCGTCCTGCATGTCGAGGGCGGCATACCAGTCTCCCGGATCCAGGGATGGGATAATGGTCCCCAGGGATACCATGCAGAACTTCAACTTCACTAGGTACTTGTTGAGCTCTTGCAGGTCGAGGATAGGCCTGAGGCCTCCCTTGGCCTTGGGGATCAGAAAGTAGCGGGAATAAAACCCCTTGCCTTTCTCGTTTTCCGGAACCGCCTCTATAGCTCCTTTGTTGAGGAGCGTCTGTACCTCCTGTCGAAGGAATTGCTCGTGAGAGGGGTCCCTGAAGAGGGACGAGGAAGGGGGGCGGGAGGGAGGAAATGATACAAACTGCAGGTGGTATCCCGTCTGCACCGTGCGTAAGACCCAGCGGTCGGATGTTATTTGGGTCCACGCCTGGAGGAAAAACGAAAGGCGGTTGGAAAACGGGGGGAAGGATCCGTGGGGGAAACTGGTACTGCGCCCTCGGGCGCACCTTCAAAACGAAGGTTTGGGCCCAGGCGGGGGCTTGGAGGAGCTTTGATTTTGCCCCCCTTGGTTCCCCGACTGTCTGCGCCTTCCATTCCTGCCGCGGTGCCTATTAAGGTCCTGCCACTGGCGGAACTGGGGGTATGGCCGACGCTGCTGCTGTTGTTGCGGCCGGAAGGGTCTGTGCTGCGTACCAGGCGTGTGCATCCCAAGGGAACGCATAATGACCCGATTGTCCTTAAGACTTTTCAGTCTGGGGTCTGTCTTTTCTGAGAACAGGCCCTGGCCTTCGAACGGGAGGTCCTGGATGGTGTATCGGAGCTCCGGTGGAAGGCCAGAAACCTGAAGCCAGGAGATGCGGCGCATCGTTACCCCCGAGGCGAGGGTACGGGAAGCCGAGTCTGCAGCGTCCAAGGAGGCCTGCAACGAGGTTCGTGCAACCTTCTTGCCCTCGTCAAGAATCGCCGCGAATTCTTGACGAGCCTCTTGTGGCAGCAGCTCTTTAAACTTGTCCGCTGCCACCCACGAGTTAAAAGCGTAGCGGCTAAGAAGGGCTTGTTGATTGGAAACCCTGAGCTGAAGGGCCCCAGCCGAATAGACCTTGCGGCCGAGGAGATCCATACGCCTGGCCTCCTTGGATTTGGGGGCTGGGGCTTCCTGTCCGTGACGCTCCCTCTCGTTCACCGACTGCACCACCAGGGAACATGGTGTCGGGTGAATGTGGAGGTACTCATAGCCCTTGGAGGGGGCCATGTACTTCCTTTCGACGCCCCTCGCCGTAGGGGGGATGGAGGCCGGTGACTGCCAGATTGTATTGGCGTTGGCCTGGATCGTCCTAATGAAGGGGAGGGCGACCCTGGTGGGAGCATCGGAGGAAAGGATGCTGACGACGGGGTCCTCGATCTCAGAGACCTCCTCGGCTTGCAGGCTCAGATTCTGTGCTACACGCCTGAGGAGGTCCTGATGTGCCCTGAGATCTAGCGGAGGAGGGCTATTGGAGGAAGTGCCAGCCACCGCTTCGTCAGGAGAAGAGGATGAGGAGACCCCTGGCAAGAAAGTGTCCAGCGGGGGGTCCGCCTCAGCCCTCGCCTCTGGCTCAGGAGGAAGACCAGGGTCTTGTTGCTTTGATCCTTCCTCCCCGTCCGGGGAGGGAGGGGGGCGGGACAACGACACCTCCGGCACCCTGTGCTCTGCCGTTGCAGGCCTAGGAGGAAGCTGTTGGGGGCCCTGGGCTTGATGGTACGCCCAGGGTGTCCAGAACCCCCACTGCTGCGGACCTTGGTCCTGTTGCGGAGGGTCCTGGAAGAGAGCCGCTTGTCTATCGGTGCCCAGCGCATATACGCTGTCCGCCTGTGATGACACCGACGGCTGTCTGGAAGGCCATGGAGGGGCCGACCGCGGCTGGTAAGAGTCTCCGCGGTCCGGCACCGAAGATGTTCTCGGTGCCGGGGACCGGTACCGGGAGTCATACCGGTGCCGGGATCGGGACCGGGTTCTGTCTCGGTGCCGGGATCTGGACCGGTACCGGCCGCTGCTTCGGTGCCGGGATCAGGACCGGGACCTGCCACCGACGCGGTGCCGGGAGGTCGACCGGGACCTGCCACCAGCTCGGTGCCGGGAGGTCGACCGGGACCTGCCACCAGCTCGGTGCCAGGAGGTCGACCGGTGCGCTGAACGACGGCGAGACTGGCTCCTAGAGTCCCGGTGTCGGTATCGGCGGCTGGAACCAGACCGTGACCGTCTGGAGGCCGATCGGTGCCGCGAGTACGACTGGTACCGCCGAGGGGAGCGGTGCCGGGACTGCGAGCGGCGTCGGGACCTCGATCGTGAGCGTGAGCCCCGAGACGGCACCGTCATCATGGGTTTGCCCCTGGACGTTACCCGCACTGGAGGTACCGGGGGTGGCGGCTGAGTTGACTCAGTCAGGGCAATGAGGTCCCGTGCCGAGGCGAAGGTCTCTGGAGTGGATGGGACCAATAGCTCAACCCCAGATCTTATGGGGGAGCTCGGCGGGACCGGAGTCGACGGACCCACCGGGCCCGGAGTCGACGGTGCCGGTAGCGCCGCGGCAGATGTCGATGCCGGGCGCTCCACTCGAGTCTGCCTGGCTGGAGTTGCAGACTTCGATGGTCTTGTTTCTGCACCCGGTGCCGGGGAAGGTCGGTGCCGGGGAGTCTTTCCGGTGCCGGTGCGATCCGGTGCCGGTGTACAGATCACGGTCTGCGAAGCTGCTGGGTCAAGTGCCGCTTCCATTAGGAGAGTCCTAAGTCTCTGGTCTCTCTCCTTCTTTGTTCTGGGCTTAAAAGCCTTGCAAATGCGGCACTTGTCCGACCTGTGCGATTCCCCCAGACACTTTAGACACGCGTCGTGAGGGTCGCTGGTCGGCATAGGCTTCTTACAGGCCGCACATTGCTTAAAGCTCGGCGAACCAGGCATGAGACGGGTGCCGGGAAGGGCTACGGCCCAAACCGGCTAACAACTATGTACAATATTATTTACACTATAAACTATATAACTAACTATACTTAACCACTAACTAACAAGGGTAGAACAAGGAGAGCTAGGGACGTGGAGGACAGCAATGCCGCGCTCCACAGTTCCAACGACCGACACGGCGGTAAGAAGGAACTGAGGAGCGGGTGGGCCGGCAGAGGTATATATCGGGTGCCATGGCGGCGCCACTCTAGGGGGCGACCTGCCGGCCCACTGGAGTTGCTAGGGTAAAAAGTTTCCGACTAGCGTGCATGTGCGGCGCGCACACCTAACTGGAATGGATGTGAGCAATCACTCGAAGAAGAATTCTTCTTCCTTCCTGGGCAGTGTCCCAACAAACTGCCAGCACCTGGAACAATTGGGCTCCATCCCCAAGCACAGTGCATTGGAATGCTTTAACCAGCACTTGTGGGATCAAAAAGCATATCAGCCCTGTCACCAAAGGCAGCATTCTCTCCCTGGGACTCCCTTTCCCCAATTCCTATTTCCTCCTTCAACTAGGAAATTAAATGCAAAAGCTTAAGTTAATCCTGTGTCGTGGCTCCAACACTCCTAAGTCAGGAGTAACATTAACACCACCGTGCTGCAGAGTGACCCATGCAGCTCTTCCTCTCTTGTTAAGGTTAGTTGCTCAGCGGCAGCGCTGCCGCACACTTGGTCCATAGGACGTGCACCAAGGTCCAAGTTCATGGGCCAGCTTTAGCATTTGGAATGTCCCAACTGCCTGATCTTTCCCCCTTTGCTGATACAGCCCAGTTCACACCAGTGCACACTCCCAGAGATTTGCATTAAAGGTGGGACGCTAACCAACAGAACGCCTAAGGGCTAACTAGGACCCAAGGGATGAATTCCAGCCCACCACTCCCTCGATCCCAGCCTGCCCACCCCATCACTGCTATTCCAGCATTGGGGCCTTTGAGGCAGCAATAGTCAATCCCTGTGCTGTAGCCTTAGTCACGTGAGCTACGTGGGGGGCTATAATGTGACTGCACAGCAAGCCCCACATGTGTCCCCCTCTGGGCCTGTGTTACCCTCTGCCTACAAGCCAGGCTGCCCCCGACGCCCCGCAGGCTCTGCCCAGGCCAGAGCTGGATCACCTCAAACTTGGAAGCGATGAGGATGGCTGTGGAGCCAATGAGCTGCAGCTTGTCCCTCATGCTCACCACCTCCACCAGGTAGTGATCCACCAGCTTCACCGCCAGGTACAGCGTCTCATGGTTCAGCTCAAAGTTCTCCTGGGTGGGGAGACAGATGGAATGGCACACGTCAGCCAGTGTGACCCACCTTGGGTGCAGTCACTCAGGGTTTGCTATGTTCCCAAGCTGCCCTCCCTAGGCAGGCGCCCCAGGCAGCAGGCTCAGGGCAAGGGGCAACAAAACCCCTCACCAGCTCTGCTCCCAAGACTTGCCCTCATGCAGACTGGGACTTGTTTTAGCAGCCAGGGGAAAATGCTTCCCATTCCCAGTCCAGTGGTGAAGGTCACGTCTGCAGTTTTGCCCCAGGCTGCCCACCCCGAGTGCCCAGGCACAGATCAGTGTCATTTGGCACAGGGAAGGGTCCCTGGTGCTCCACTTGTCTGACTCGCCAGGCTGCTGCTCCTCTCCAGACTCCAGGGCTGGCTCCAGACACACACCCAGAGGAGAGTCAGGGCCAGCGCCTTCACGAGGTAACTGGCTCCTCCCAATGACTGTGTGGAAAAACGGTAAGCGGCTTCCTCCTCCTGGCCTGCAGCCCCCTTTCCTCAACTCCCTTCTCCACTCACAGCCCTTTCACCCCTGCCACAAGCTAGGCTCACAGCTGCATGCAACTGAGCCGCATCACAGGGGCTGAGGGGTTCCTCTCCTCCATATGGCTTCTGCTCAAGTATGCTGGGGAGGGAGGATGGTCTGCCCCACCTCCAGCTGGGTGGGGCTCCCCCCCTTGCTTTTAAAAAAAAAAAAAAAAAAAAAAAACAGCTACGGTGCACATGCTGGCATTGTCTCCCCCCCAAGGGAACCCGGGTGCGCACCTGGACCTCCACCATCCAGTCCACCAGAATGGCTCTCATGTCCCTGCTGATGTCGTACTGCTTCTCCATGTAGTTTGGAAGCAAGAACTTCTCCTGCCAAGGGAGCCAAAGAGAGGCTGTTAGTGAATGAAGCCCACACACTGCAGCATGCGGGTAAGGACCTGGAGAGGCTGAGTCCATGGCCCTGCCCTCCTGCAGGCAGGCTGTTAAGCTTTCTCCATTGCACCATGGCCAGGAGCTTCCGCTGTCACAACAGGGCCTCCCTGGGAGAGGCCCTCAGCCCCACTGTTGTAGGAGGATCCCACCCTCCACCCAAGCCCAGTTGTGTCTCTGTAATGGCACCAACTCTTGTGATGGGCTGGACGCTAGAGCCCGGCTGATCCTACCCCAAGCTGCTCATCCTTTCTGTGGTCAGCCAGCCCTGCTGCGTCAAGGGAAGGGGCCACCCACAGCGCCCAGCAGGGATTAGTGGCTGGGAGGACAGTTCCTGCCAGAAGGTGCCATCCGCACAGACAGCACTACAAGGAGAGCGGCTGTAACTGGGCTTCACCATCCAGAGGTGAGCTAGGAGCCCAGACTGCTTCCCCTGCTGGCCAGTGAGCAGCACGGCCAGAGGGGAAATTGCTACCAGGGCCTACCCAGGGTTTCTCAGGGAGACTCACTGCCATGGACAGAACAGCCATCAGCCAAGTGGAACCAATCACCCTGCCCAGGACTAGCCAGCCTCCTGCCAGGAGAGCCGGGGCTCCAGAGAGGCTGCATGGAGCAGGCAGTGGGAACAGAGACCTGTACATAACAGGATGACTGGAGCTAGTTTGCCCGCTTGGAAAGAGCGAAAGGCTGAGCCAAGCTAGCCTAGGACATGAGCCGGGGCTTTTGGAAATTAAGCTTTATGCATCAAGTGCTAAGGCGCAACGTGCCTGCCCTCCCAATGTACCAGCCCCACATCTGCAATGCCATGAAATGCAGCAGAGAAATGCACTGGAGGGGGCTGCACTCTCTTCTCTGAAGACAATGGGACCTTCAGACCCTAGGGGCCTTGGCCTGGCATTCTAGCTCCCTCCTGTGCCTGGTGCCCCTGGAGTCAGCCTGGTGTCTCCAGGGCATCAAGCCAGCGAGCTCGGAGAGGCTGAGCCAGTCCAGCAGAGGAGGAAGGAGAGACAGGCAAAGCTGAGATCCTTGTGCTTGAGCCCTTCCTAAGTGCCACACACCTCTCTCTCCTTCATGTAATTGAAGATCTCCTTGGCGTACTCGGCGCTGGCATAAGGGTCTCCCAGCTGCTCCTTGTCAATGTCCTCAATGGCAGGCACCTGCGTGAAAGGCGAGAGGGTTGGAGGATACCTCTGGGACACCAGAGAGACAAGTCCCAAGCAATCATGACAATGAGGCACTGAGAGCGATGGCTGGTCAGGCACTGGGCTTCCAGCCCCAGACTGCTTTGCCAACGCACCTCTCTCAGCTAGCAGAGGAGCGTCCACAGCTATGTGGCAAACCCCAGCCTGGAACACAGCAGGCACTGCATGCCCCATCACTGCGCTTCATCCTGCTCTGCAACACCTCTCGTGCTGTTCTCTCGGCTCACCCAGCAGGACTTCTCTGTAGCAGTTTGCCTATGTGGCCTGCAGGGGGCAGACCTGCACCAACCCAGCACTCAGGAAATTAGCTGCCAGATCTAATCTGTGTAGCCCAGCAGCTGGGGAGGGGGCAAGGTGCGGCTTGGCTTCACGCATGCAGACGGACAGGGCCCGAGGCTCGGACCCCCTACAGGGTGAGCAGTCCAGGCAGCACTTGCAGGCAGTGCTTCGGTATCCCCAGGAAGAGGTGAACGAGCACCCTCTAGAGACAGTGTTAGGCCAGGGCACTTCCCTCCTGCAAGGAGTGCAATGCAAGATTTCCAGCTGAGTCCCACGTGCTGATCACGCCCCTTGCCCTCCGAGGGTCCACTACGTTGGCAGTGAGCATCCAATTCCACTGACCTGTGTGGCTGCTGGCTCCTCTGGCACCGGGTCATTTTTGGGAACCAGTTTGGGATCAACAGGTGCCTCAGCTGGGGGCGTTTTCCTTGTTGACCTAACAGAAGCAGCCAAGAGCAGATCAGACACTGCAAGAGGCCAGGGTCAGGGGCAGAGGGGTGTTGGTC
This sequence comes from Gopherus flavomarginatus, assembly GCF_025201925.1. Lineage (NCBI taxonomy): Eukaryota > Metazoa > Chordata > Testudines > Testudinidae > Gopherus > Gopherus flavomarginatus. The sequence continues at coordinate 55,146,712 of NC_066624.1, forward strand.
ATCTAGTGCCCCAGAAATCACCAGATCCCATCAGACCAGGGTATAGCTATAGCCCAGGGCCACCTCTCCAATAGTGCCCTGTAATAGCTGCTTCAAAGGCAGGGGCAAGAACACCACTCCCCACTGAGTGAACAAAGACACCTGCGCATGAGAGAAATGTCTTCCCTGTCCATGACTGGCTGATACCCTGAAGCAGGAGGCTTTACAGCCCTGCCAATATTTTTATCTTGACTAACATCATCCACCCAAACTTTCCTTGAATCCCACTAAGCTCTTGGCCTCCATGAGATCCTGAGTTCCACAGGCCAACCATGCATTGTATGGAAAAGGCATTTTCCTTTAGCAGTTTTATATGGAATGGCTTTCAATTCCATCGAAGTCCCTTGTCATCCTACACAAGGGCAAGGGATCTCCTGATCTGTCCCCTCCATACCACTCCCTTCATATACCTGCCTCATATCCCCTAGTATTAGTCTCCTCTCCAAGGCATGCAATCCCCATCTCTCTTCTGAGGAGTTTTTCCAGGACCCTGAATCTTCTCACGAAGGACATACACACACACGCGCCTGCCGTCTCCTTTCAGACAGGGTGATTATAACTGCCCAGCAGGCAGCATGCCCCCATCGGCATTCAACTATTTTCCACATAACGACACCCCTTCCTTCCACATCCCAGCCTCCCATTTGTCTTTAGGTGCAGCCACATCCCTTGGGATTTCCCTTCTTCCCTGTGCATCTATCAGCCAGGATGAAGGGATGTCCCTCTACCTCCCCCTCCCCGTTTTACACTGGGGGCCTGGCCTGCAGCTTCTCCCACTCCATTTTCTCAATTATCCTCCTAGTTCCCCACTGGAGGGGAGTTCGCTTGCCATGGCCGCGAATCCCGCCAGCAGGCAACCTGAGCACATTCCCAATGGCAAAAGCCTCTCCGAGGACACTCCACCCTCCCAGCTGGCAAAGGGTCCTACTGTTAGAGCCCCCAGCTCTAGCACCAAGAGACCCTGAGAGCCAAGAAGCATTGGCACAGAGAGACATTAAGCATTTGGAGACTGACCCTCTGCCAGAGGGTCCCCTTGGGCTGCAGCCTGGAAAGTGATAGCACTGTGCAGGCCAGTACTGGTGCTAGCCACAGGGACAGCAGCTCAGATACCAGGGTAAATGCGCGTCCATCAGAGTGAGGAACAGTGCAGCCGCAAGGGGTGGGCGGGGCTGGGGCTGCATCAGGGCTGACCCACAGAGAGTTACTCACTTTTTCAAGTTGATCTCATTGTTCTTCAAGACCCCCAGAGCAGCTGTGCCCTTCTGCACCTTCCTGAGACCTGCCTTCGCAGCATCCTTCTTCCTCAGGCCAGCCTGGTTCTTGTGAGCCTGGCAGGTGAGAGGGCAATGCTGGGAGCACAGCACAACACACAGAGGGGCAGCCCGGCCAGGCTCCCCAGCATCAACACTCCAGGCCAACAGGGGTGGCGGGAAGTGGCAGCCAACACATCCCTCGGCCCGCGCCGTTTCCAACAGCCCCCACTGGCCTAGAGCGGCGAACTGCGGCCAGTGGGAGCAGCGATCAGCCGAACCTGCAGACACAGCAGGTAAACAAACCAGTCTGGCTCGCCAGGGGGCTTACCCTGGTGGGCTGCATGCCGAAGGTTGCTGATCACTGGTCTAGAGGGACCCCGGGGAGGTATAGGGGCACATCCAATACAGCCAATGAAGAGAGCTAGTGCCTCCTAAGCAAACAGGTTCACTGCCTGGCTTGCCTGCAGACTATTGATAGTTGTGAAGTTTCACTGGATGTTGATTCCGCCCAGTCTTAGCAGGGAAAATATTTTAAGGTGAACATCAGCATGATCTAGTGGTTAGAGCACATGGCTGGGATGTGGGAGAAGAGTTTGTTCCCAGATCAGAATGTAAGGACTAATATATGGAAGTGTGGTCTTTATATCAGAGCAGCGGATCAAGCATCAGGACCTCTGATCCCCTACCCCTAGCCCATGCATGACCCAGCAAAGATGTATGGTGCCTCTCCGGAGAGGCACCATACAAGACTAGGAAACAGGACGGGGAGATGAGGTAGAAATGAAATATCCAGCTCCCCCACAAGCTTCTTCCGCCACTCCCCACCGCAGTGCTGTGTCCTTACATTAGTGATGTCTCCGAAGGCTGACCTCTTCTTGGGTGCCCCCTGGGGTGAGGACGGGGACCTCTTTGCTTGAAAACTCTCCTCCTAGAGTAAGGAGCAGATGATTCAGATGGCATGCTGGACCCAACCTCACCAATCATGAGCTCCGCCACCCTTGCTTGGCAGCCATGCCCAGAGCATGGGGCGTGGCACCGAAGATACGAGCTATCAGGAGAACAAAGCAGTCAAGGTGGGGCTGGAAGCATCACGTATTCTCACAGCTCCAGCTGTGATAGATGTCTGCCCCCTAATGCCACAGTAGCTGAGTCTGATGCATCAGCCTCACCAAACCTTGTTGAGGGGGAAAGTGGGGGCAGGCTAGACCCCAGCTTACAGATAGGATTTGAGGCTGCGTGACTTGCCCAAGGGCAACAGGCCAGACTGCAGCTCTGTAGGGGCCAGCCCAGAGCTTTAAAACATTAACACGACTGAAGTGCTGGGACCAATCTTGGCCCAACTCTTGGAAGAGGGAGAAGCCACCTTTTCCTATGGCCTCCCAACTCCAGGGACCAGCCTGCACTTTTACCAGCGAAGGCCCCATTGCTACCACTGGAATGAGCAATCCATATGTATCCATAGCCCCAGCTCCCAGCGGGGGCAGGAGAAAATTACTAGCCCCACAGACTCACCTTCTCGGGCCTGGCATTTTCCACTGCTCCTGCTTTACCAGGCCGGAGCGGTTTACTGCCTGTGGTCTTGGAGTTGCGTGGCACTGGCATCTTCTCTGCCCAAGCACACCTGCACAGAGACAAGAGATACCCCCAAAATGCTGACTAATGAATTCAATGCACTTTACAGACTCAAGGCCTCAGCTTCCCCCATGCGGTGGGCAAACAGCCTTTATCCATATCTTACAGATGGGGAAACCAAGGCATGGGGAGGGGAAAGGATTTGCCCAATGGCACCCAGTGAGCAGCGTTAGGAGACATGGGTTTATTTTCTATCCATACTCCTCTGTTATCATCCAGACCACAGAGCAGTGACTGCAAACCTCTGCCCCTACCCCAGGGACTTTAGCAGCAGCTCAGCTGCAGCTCAGACACAAACCTTTAATACATGCACCTACCTCACAGGCAGAGACTAGCCCTTTGGGATCAAACAGCAACCACCACCTCCCATAGCTCCCAGTGACTGACCTCACAGCCTGGGGAGCAATGACCCCTCCGTCCCTCCCCCCACCAGCCTCATCCCTCGTGGTCTGGCTTTTCAAGTGCTACTGGAGCCACCGTTGCTTCTCTAGGCCAATGGCCCCTCTCTCCACAGCTTTCGGTTCAAGGGACCTTGGGTCAAGGCCACCCCCATTCCATTACCTTCTGATCGGGAAGCAATGCAACAAGCCCCAGGAGAATGCACAAGAATCACTCTGTTGTCATGGGGAAAAGGCAACCGGATGAGACAGCTTCTGCAGGATCCCGTTAGGGCAACTGTTGCCCTGCCATGGCTCCATAGCACCATTTCCCCAGGGCCCCTGCACTGATGCGAAGCTGCTTTGAGGAAGGCGAGTGGCACAGAAGCAGAGGTAGTCTGGAGGCCTTCTCATGCGAGATGGGGAAGAACCACTGCTAGGGCTTAGGAGCATGCAAGCCAGGATGAGCATACTCCCTATTTAACTCTTTGAATGCCACTGGGGTCCCATGGAAATAAGAACTGGGAGCATTCCGAAGGCCGGGAAGCAGGCCTGGGCCTTTGTCCGTGGGGTAGCAGGGGGGCTGAGGCAACAGGAAGGAGGCTGGCAGGTGGGGAAGGCTGGGGCTTTCAGCAGCAGTTTGCAGGCAAGTCTACCCATCCGGAGCATTGGAGGTGCTGAAGAAGATGCAGGCATTAGGGAGGTAACAGAGGAGGGGAGCATGCCAAAAAAATCCCTGCACACACCCACGTGCCCCTACAGACCCTCACCTGCAGGGCTGCAAAGAACCAGCCATTTCTCCCTCAGGGCTGGCTGGCTGGCTGGCTGCTGAGGGACATGATGAATGGGACACCAGCAGGCCAGTGCCAACTTGGCGACAGCAAGCTGTCCAGCAGATCCAGATATAAGACCCACTGTAGGACCTTCGCCCCTGGCCCCCAAAATAGGATATTTAGTTACAATTCACAGAGAATTCAGTCTATCCTGCTCTGCTTCTTCCTCCCTCCCATCACTCTGCCAGGTGGCTGGCAGTTAGGACCCAGCTGGAAACAAGGTCGAACCGAAGTAGTGGTGTGCGAGGGAGGGCTGAGAGAAAGCAGATGTTATTAATGTACTTAGAGACCATCCAAGATCAGGGCTCCATTGTGCTAGGTGCCATATAAACAGAACAGCAGAAGGTCCACGCTCCAAAGAGCTTGTAATCTATACAGAGGGAAAGGGATAGAACACACCAGTTGAGTGAACCATGTGATGGCCGCAAATCATAGAATATCAGGGTTGGAAGGGACCTCAGGAGGTCATCTAGTCCAACCCTCTGCTCAAAGCAGGACCAATCCTCAACTAAATCATCCCAGTCAGGGCTTTGCCAAGCCAGGCCTTAATAGCATGTTAGTCCCATGATTAAATGGAAAGAAAAGGGAAGGTGAGGAGGGTGCAGGGGACAGGGCAGGAGAGAAGATGGTAAGAGTGGTAGTATGGAGAGAGGCGGAGGTGAAGAGACTGAGGAAGGGGGTTGGAGCAATAATCCAATCAAAACTGCAGAAAGGTCTCTGGATGTCTGAAGGTCCCTGCCTTGACTGTTTCTGCAGTTGCTCCTATCAGCTGGAGTATCTGTCTGGTTCCTCTCTGTAGTTTGCACTCTCTCCTGCCCTTCCTCTGGGAAACAGAGGCCCCATTGGCTTGCACTCCGAGAAGCTAGAGCAGCCCATCTTCACCTGTCTTCCAGTCAGTCTGATGCAGAGATCTGCTCTTGCTAGAAAGCCAAACAAAATCACCCCAGCATATTGAGGGTCCAGTGTGTTCAGTGCCTTTGGCAGTGCCAATCCCAACACCTGGTGTAGCTCCAAGGAACACAAACCAACAGACCAGGGCAGGGATAGCTCACACCCACAGGAGTTGAAAAGCCTCTTGTTCAAATCTGGAGACCTGCATCATGCTGCCAGCCCATGGGCAGAATGCAGCCTAGAGTGACTTTCCAGACAAGCTCCCTCCAGCACTGTTGTTCTCCCATGTACAGCCCAGACCACAGCCAGTAATTACAGAGAGCACTAGGCTGTAACAGTTTCCATTGACTCCAGTGGCGACTATGACATCACCCCTTCACAAATGAACCCTGATATGTGGGTCCCCCTTCCTGCTCAGCAGCCATTTGCAGAGAGCATGTTACAAAGTGTTTCCCGGCATCTATATATCAGCCAACACCCAGCTCTTAATTTTCATCCATAGATCACAGAGCCATGAGGGGAGCATCATTACCACCATTTTACAGATGGAGAATCTGAGGCACAGGGCGATGAACTGACTTGCCTGAGGTCACCCAGCAATCCCATGGAAGAGCTGGGACTAGAACCTGTTTCCTGGGTGCTCTATCCACTAGGCCTCAGCGCCTTAAGAGAGGGGGAGACAGGAGGGCAAAGGAACTGTCTGTATGGCTTTGAAGCTGGATTATTGGCTTTGGAGACTGATTGATCTCCATTTACTCACAGAACAGGTACAGAGGGGAACAGCACAGCAAGCTACCCACTCACAATGCCCAGCCAATGCACTTCAACCTTGACCTAGAATAGGCCTCATTAGTGTCAGCTGTTATGGATTGTGAGTGAGCCTCCCACCTCACTAGGAGCTAGACAGACAAGCTCCCCCCAGCCAGGCACTAGATAAGAGCAATTTTGATACTGCAACTAGATCCCAAACAGCTGTAATGAGCCCATCACCAAAACAGCTGAGCACCTGCCTGCTAGGCTGGATGTGAAGAGCTCTATGGTCCAGGCCTGTCACTGTTTGCATGTTTGTTCTTGCATTAAGCAGCAGGTCTGAGCCACCTAAGGGCAGCAGCCCATGCTGTGACATTTTGGGACTGTCAACATCACCCTCCTCCCCTTTAAACTAAGTATGCTTGGGACCAAAGCCATGCTTCGTGTGACTGTACTGAAGTCATGGGAGTCATGAGAGTGTGGGAAGGTAATATGGACTTTTGTCCTCTGGTTAAGTTGAGGGAGGGGGTCAGACAAAGAGAACACTTTCTTACAGTGCCATCAAGCAGTCATTCCACTAGCACCCTTCATTCCCACCCCCTTCCCAAAGACAGCCCTGGAATCCATGATTTAAGTCAACAAGGTTAATTATAGCCTGCAGCCAGAGCACAATACACCATGGACAGGTCTCAGGTGCTTTAATAATAGGGCACCTGGTGGAAAACAAGCCACCATTTTAGAAACTGGGATTAGGTTTTTCAGGACCTTCCAACCTGGCTCAGAAACCTGGATTTCCCCATAGCTCTGCAGTATGACAGGAACAATGGATACACATTACAACTGGCTTGGTTTACAACAGGGGTAGACAACCTATGGCACAGGTGCTGAAGGCAGCACTCGAGCTGATTTTCAGTGGCACTCACACTACCCAGGTTCTGGCCACCAGTCCAGGGGGCTCTGCATTTTAATTTAATTTTAAATGATGCTTCTTAAACATTCTGAAACCTTATTTACTTTACATACAACAATAGTTTAGTTATATATTATAGACTTATAGAAAGAGACCTTCTAAAAATGTTAAAATGTATGACTGGCACACAAAACCTTAAATTAGAGTGAATAAATGAAGACTCAGCACAGCACTTCTGAAAGGTTACCAACCCTTGGTTTACAATATCCACACAATAGAGATTCAAAAGACACAACTGAGTTAGCTCATCCACACAGACAGAGATGACTGAGCTGCTGTTTGGAGTCACATTATGGATAAAACCATCCAATCAGAGGAGAGCCAACCAGGGTCAGTGCAGCATACAGCAAAGGAGATGAGGCCAGTACAAATCTCATCACCATGCAGCTACCCCCAGCCACAAGAGAGTTGAATTTGCACTGTCTCCCAGAATCACTGAACTTTGGCTCAAGGTAAAGGAATCTGGAACACCCTCCTCCCCTTCTCTAATCCACCCTGAAACCTTATAAACTGCTCTTCCCCCCGCCCCATCTCTGCTCGGTGTAAGCCCGCCGCGGACTGCAGGCTACGGGAGGGAGGAATCAGCAGCTGCCGAAGCTCCCGGCTAACCCCACAGCGATGCTCAGGGAAAGGGCAGCAGCGAGCCGTGGGGAAGCGCAGGCCGTAGGAAGGACATGGGGCAGGTCATCCCCGGGCCACATGCCGAAGGGACGGCGCACCGCGGGCTGCATGTGGGGGGGACGCTGGCACCCCGGGCAATGGGGAGGGAGGGGGCTGCAGAGTGGGCCGGACACAGCGGGCAGGGGCCGGGGAAGTGCAGCCGGGGGGGGGGGGGGGGGTAGGCAGATATGGGAAGCCGCCCGGCCCGAGCTCACCTGGCTTCTCAGCGCCCGGGCCCGATCCCGGCCTCCACCCAAGAGCTGCGGCTACTGCTGCACAATGTGGATTTGAAAACTGCGGCCCTGGCAGGAGGCAGCCTGCGACTGGCCAATCAGCAGCCAATCAGCGAGCCAGGCTGAATGCGGTTGCTAAGGGCGGTGCATAGCGTTTTTAAAATCGGCTCCCTCGGCCAATGGGAGAAATGGTTTCCCGCTGGGCGGGCACACAGGGGCCGAGAGCTCTCTATCCGCCATTTTCATTGGCTGGGAACTCGCCAGGTGGCGCGTCTTGTTTTAAATTGACCTTAAAGAGCCAGACAGCGGGGACAGTGTTAGCAGCTGCCGGAGCAGGGAGGGATTAGGGCGGGGATTGCCCCAGCCAGGGCCTGTTGTCCCCCACCCTGGGCCTACCCCCCTCACCAGGGAGGTCACCCGCCCTTGCTCCGCCTCCTGCTCCTACACAGCCACTGTGGCACAGGGACTCCAAAATGTGGATGAGGGGCCAGAGTCACACCCCTTAGGGGTTGCCAACTTTCTGACCCAACAAAACCAAACTCCCAGGCCCCACCCTGCTCACTCCATCCCCCCGTCCTCCATCACTCGCTCTCCCCCACCCTCACTCATTGCCTGGGGAGCAGTGGCACAGCCAGGTTCTAAGAGCAGGGGTAGCAAACACATAAAAAAAGCAGCAAAGAAAAAAATGTAAAACCCAAGTCTTACCGCGAAAGACTCAATTACCCACTGCTGAATTGCCGCCAAAGGCTCAGAGCAACTGAAGCACCAGCCGCCGAATTGCCACCGAAGACCCGGAGCTGCCTGCTGTGGGAAACCTGTGCTGGATTAGTCCTCAGCCAAGCGCAGCCAGAGCCAAAAGGTTGCAGGCTCTCCCCAGCGGGCACAGGGAGGACCATCACCCGGATGCCACAAAGAAGATGGCAGGGGGAGAGGGAGAAGCACCAGCTGCAGGAGCCGCAACCGCAAGCTGCATGCAGCGGAGCCCAAAGTGAGTGCCGCCGAAGACCCAGACGTGCTGGGGAGCACTGAGTGAGTGGTCAGGGGAGCAGCTGCTCCACTGCTTCCCCAGCTACACTACTGCCCGGGTGTTCGTTTGAAAACCAGACACCTGGCAACCTACTGATTGCGCTGCTAATGGGGGCTTCCTCTCCTTATGCTGGGTTTTTACACTGCTAGTTACAGGCACTGAAGTTGCAGAAAGTGCATTTGTGTTTTCACCTCTTCAAATATCCAGCCAGCCCAAAAGCTGAATCCCCTGTCCGCAGCGAGGCCACCTCTTGGTTTTTCCTGTCTTGTCTCTCTGGCACTGTTTGCACTAAATGCTGCTGTCTTGTATATGCTCCCTGCTTAGCTATCATGAGGGAAGCCCTATACATGATTATTATTTAGTAGTAGTAATAATGGGGTTTCTAGGAGTCCACTAATGTACCAGGACCGCACTGGGCCAGGTGCTGTACCAACACAGAACAAAAAGACTGTCCCTACCCGAATGTCATGTCCCTCTGAAGGCTCCTTGTCCGGGAGTTTGACGTTTCCATCTGTCTGCCCAAATATCACCATCATGTGCTGTGATGATTATCTCTGGCACCATAGTGAGAAACACCTCATGACACAGCAACAGGCCAGTACAATACAGCAGAGCTGCTGGAAAACACAGCAAGTCGCCAGCCCTTGTGGCTCTTGAGTTCTAAATTGTGGCCCTGGAGGGCAACTGCTTCAAGAAGGAAATGTGCATGTGAAATGAAAGGTGAAGCAGCTCCCGGAGCCACACCCTGTGAGTTTTAAACTGAGTCTGGTCTACACTAGAAAATTACATCAAACCAGCTACGTTGCTCAGGCAGGGCAAAGGAGCTCCCTGAGCTCCTAGTTAAGCCTACTTAAGTCCCCGTGTGGCCGGCACTAGGTCGCTGGATGAATTCTTCTGTCAACTTCGCTACTGCTTCTCGGGGAAGTGGATGGGAGAACCCCTCCTGTCAGCATAGTGTCTGTGCTCATGCACTGTAGTGGTGCAGCTGTACCACTGCAGCCTTTTAAGAGTAGCTAACAAGGCCTGAAGGATCTGAATAAGCCCAGCACCATGGGGAGAGGGGTAGACCCCTACAGCTATCCTCTTGCTACTGTTGCTGCTTGAGGTGCCCCAACCGGCTGTCTGCTGTGCAGGAGCGGCGCCAGGGTTTCTGATGCCCTAGGTGGACGGCCGTTTCGCCGCCCCCCGCGGGTCCAGTGGACCTACCGCAGTCATGCCAGCGGATGGTCCACTGCTGGAAAGGCTCCAGTGGAGCTGCCGCAGTGATGCCGACGGGCGGACTGCTGGTCTAAAGGCTCCGGTGGACCTGCCGCAGGCATGACTGTGGTAGGTCTGCCGGAGCCTTTAGACCAGCGCACTGTCCGCCGAAATGACTGCGGTAGCTCCACTGGAGCCTTTCCAGCAGCGGACCGTCCACCGGCACGAGTGCGGTAGGTCCACCGGACCCACGTGCCGCCTCCCACCCCCCGGCAAAATAGCGCCCCCGAAAAATTCTGGCGCCCTAGGCTATTGCCTAGGTCACCTAAATGGTAGCGCCAGCCCTGCTGCTGTGCCACAGAGGAGGAAGCAAGTGCCTGCATCAGTGCCTGGTTGTGTGAACCTAAGAAAGACCAGGACAGGAGCTGGCCTGGCTCTGCCTAAATCTAGGACTGTGGCAATAGGAAAAAGAGGAGAAGCTGAGACCCAGCAACCAATTACAGCCAGTGGCCTTGGTTAAGCACCCCCAGGGCTGGCTATACTGTCTCTGCTTCAGCTCTTTACTCACCCAGGCTTGCTTGCTCTGTGCCTGGCTGTTTGAGCAGCTGCAAGAAGGGACTTACTTCCCAGACCAGAAAATTACTGTTGGGGATGTTGAAATGCCAATAGTTATCCTTGGAGACCCAGCCTACCCCTTGCTCCTATGGCTCATGAAGTCATACACAGGCAGCCTGGACTGTAGTAAGGAGCAGTTCAACTATAGGCTGAGCAAGTGCAGAATGGTGGTAGAGTGTGCGTTTGGACATTTAAAAGCTCGCTGGTGCTGTTTGCTGACTAGGTTAGATCTCAGCACTACCAATATTCCCATTGTTATTACTGCTTGCTGTGTGCTCCATAATATCTGTGAGAGTAAAGGCGAGACGTTTATGGTGGGGTGGGAGGTTGAAGCAAATCGCCTGGCTGCCAGTTTTGAACAGCCAGACACCAGGCAATTTCAAGAGCACAGGTTGCTGCACTACGCACCAGAGAGGCTTTGAAAACCAGTTTCATGACTGGCCAGGCTACGGTGTGACAATTCTGTGTGTTTCTCCTTGATGCAAACCCGCCCCCTTTATTGATTTTAACTCCCTGTAAGCTAACCACCTTCCCCCCCTTCAATGACAGCTGGCAAAGGAAATAAACCATGCATTCTTTCTTTATTAATTTTTTAAAAAGAGAGATAACTGATAAGGTATCCTGGATGGGGTGATGGGGGGGAAGGGAAGGACAAGGCCAAATTGTTTATTGTCGCCACACTACAAATCAAAACTGTTTGAATGACAGACTTCTGTTGCTTGGGCCATCCTCTGGAATGCAGTGGCTGGGTGCCCGGAGCCTCCTGCTACCCCACACTCTTGGGCATCTAGGGGTATGTCTACATCTACAGTTTTGCAGCGCTGGTTGTTACAGCTGTGTTAGTACAGCTGTATAGGGCCAGCGCTGCAGAGTGGCCACACTTACAGCAACCAGCGCTGCAAGTGGTGTTAGATGTGGCCACACTGCAGCGCTGTTGGGAGTGGTGCATTGTGGGCGGCTATCCCACAGAGCACCTCGTCCCATATCGGAGCTGTGGCTTGCGGGAAGGGGAAGGAAGTGTGATTGTCTTTCCGCTTCCTGTTCCTGTTCCAACGCCCCGTGTTGCTTTGGTAGACATTCGGAGCAGTGTGGCAGCATTGTGATTGTACAGCGATTTTTCTGCGATTTTTTTAATGAATGGATCCTGAGCAGCTGACGACCTTATTGATGAATGTTGCCAGCACTGTGTGCTGAGCTCGCCCCTACCCTGCGGCGCAGGGACACCGCGTGGCTGCCTCCGTGCTGGGGGGTGGGGGGTGGGAAACACCAGAGCAAACCGCGGGGAAGGAGACCTACTTGGAGGGGAGGTCGGGGAACACCGGAGCAAACCGCGGGGAAGGAGACCTGCTCGGAGGGGAGGTCGGGGAACACCGGAGCAAACCGCGGGGAAGGAGACCTGCTCGGAGGGGAGGTCGGGGAACACCAGAGCGCACCGCGGGGAAGGAGACCTGCTTGGAGGGGAGGTCGGGGAACACCGGAGCGCACCGTGGGGAAGGAGACCTGCTTGGAGGGGAGGTCGGGGAACACCGGAGCAAACCGCGGGGAAGGAGACCTGCTTGGAGGGGAGGTCGGGGAACACCGGAGCGCACCGCGGGGAAGGAGACCTGCTTGGAGGGGAGGTCGGGGAACACCGGAGCAAACCGCGGGGAAGGAGACCTGCTTGGAGGGGAGGTCGGGGAACACCGGAGCACACCGCGGGGAAGGAGACCTGCTTGGAGGGGGGGGGGTTGGGGAACACCGGAGCACACTGCAGGGAAGGAGACCTGCTTGGAGGGGAGGTCGGGGAACACCGGAGCACACCGCGGGGAAGGAGACCTGCTTGGAGGGGAGGTCGGGGAACACCGGAGCACACCGCGGGGAAGGAGACCTGCTTGGAGGGGAGGTCGGGGAACACCGGAGCACACCGCGGGGAAGGAGACCTGCTTGGAGGGGGGGTCGGGGAACACCGGAGCACACCGCGGGGAAGGAGACCTGCTTGGAGGGGGGGTCGGGGAACACCGGAGCAAACCGCGGGGAAGGAGACCTGCTTGGAGGGGAAGTCGGGGAACACCGGAGCAAACCACGGGGAAGGAGACCTGCTTGGAGGGGGGGTCGGGGAACACCGGAGCAAACCGCGGGGAAGGAGACCTGCTTGGAGGGGGGGGGTCGGGGAACACCGGAGCCCACCGCGGGGAAGGAGACCTGCTTGGAGGGGGGGTCGGGGAACACCGGAGCGCACCGCGTGGAAGGAGACCTGCTTGGAGGGGAGGTCGGGGAACACCGGAGCAAACCGCGGGGAAGGAGACCTGCTTGGAGGGGGGGTCGGGGAACACCGGAGCAAACCGCGGGGAAGGAGACCTGCTTGGAGGGGAGGTCGGGGAACACCGGAGCACACCGCAGGGAAGGAGACCTGCTTGGAGGGGAGGTCGGGGAACACCGGAGCACACCGCGGGGAAGGAGACCTGCTTGGAGGGGAGGTCGGGGAACACCGGAGCACACCGCGGGGAAGGAGACCTGCTTGGAGGGGAGGTCGGGGAACACCGGAGCACACCGCGGGGAAGGAGACCTGCTTGGAGGGGGGGTCGGGGAACACCGGAGCAAACCGCGGGGAAGGAGACCTGCTTGGAGGGGCGGTCGGGGAACACCGGAGCAAACCGCGGGGAAGGAGACCTGCTTGGAGGGGGGGGGTCGGGGAACACCGGAGCGCACCGCGGGGAAGGAGACCTGCTTGGAGGGGGGGTCGGGGAACACCGGAGCAAACCACGGGGAAGGAGACCTGCTTGGAGGGGAGGTCGGGGAACACCGGAGCACACTGCGGGGAAGGAGACCTGCTTGGAGGGGAGGTCGGGGAACACCGGAGCACACTGCGGGGAAGGAGACCTGCTTGGAGGGGGGGTCGGGGAACACCGGAGCAAACCACGGGGAAGGAGACCTGCTTGGAGGGGAGGTCGGGGAACACCGGAGCACACTGCGGGGAAGGAGACCTGCTTGGAGGGGGGGTCGGGGAACACCGGAGCACACCGCGGGGAAGGAGACTACACTACAGCTGAGCATTTAAAGGAGGGGTCAGGTGAGCACAGGGCAGTGGAGTTTTCTTGATTACCGGAGTGGCTTCCTCAGGTATGCTGGGATACCTGCTTATTCCACGGAGGTCAAGAAAAACGCTGGTGAGTGTCTACACCTGATGACCAGCGCTGGTGATCCAGCGCTGGATCCTCTACACCCGAGGTTCGACCGGGTGTACGGCCAGCGCTGCAAACAGGGAGTTGCAGCGCTGGTAATGCCCTGCAGGTGTGTACACCTCCTAAGTTGCAGCGCTGTAACCCCCTCACCAGAGCTGCAACTTTGTGGTGTAGACAAGTAGGTGAGGAGGACATGGAACTTGGGGAGGAGGGCAGGCGGTTGTGCAGAGAATGCAGTGGCAGTCTGTGCTCTTGTTGGCTTTCCTGCAGGTCCGCCAGATGCCTGAGCATGTCCGTTTGCTCCCTCATTAGCCTCAGCATTGCATCCTGCCTCTGCTCATTGTGCTCACTTAATGCTTTCCTGGACTTTGCCACTGAATGCCTCCATGCATTCAGCTGTGCTTTATCAGTGCGGGACGACTGCATGAGCTCAGAAAACATGTCATGGTGAGTGTGGTGTTTTTTTGCCTTCTAATCTGCAATAACCTTGGACGGAGATGATAGGGGGAGCATAGAAACATTTGCACCTGCAGGTGAATATAAAGGGAGAGTAAAATTTAAGATGGTACATTTCTGAGAACAAAAGGGAGACTCTTTCAGAGTGAATCAAGCAATTCACAGCAGACAGCGCATGTGCTTTATGTACAAGGTCGCCTTTTATATTGAGCACCTGGGTGACACATCACACATGGCTGGGCAACAGAATCCAGTTTCCAGGCAGCCATGGTAAGCCAAAGGATACACGAGTTTGGCTTCTAATGCCTTCATAACATGTGAGAATGTTTTCAGACTGCAGTGCCCTCCTTTCCCATAGCAAGCAATGTCGGTTGGGTTCCTCATTTAAAAGGAGGGGCTGCAGTTTTCGGGTGGATGTGCCGCACACACTTCCCCCCACCCCTCTGTGTGGCTATTTGAGATGATCCCTTCACCCCCGCCCCCCACACCGCGTGGCTACTCTTAGGGATGATTCCTTTTAGCCAAGCACAAACAGCCCAGCATGAACGGGGTCCTTTTACTGTTACCTTACAAAATATAGACCGAATGTTGCTTGAATCTGACCAAAACCCAGGACCATTTGCTACTATGCTTTGTGCTGCAATGATTCCAGACTACTTGCTACTGGCTTGGCGTGGTAACGTGTCCTACCGTGGAGGACGAAATAAGGCAGCCCTCCCCAGAAACCTTCTGCAAAGACTTTCAGAGTACCTCCAGGAGAGCTTCATGGAGATGCCCCTGGAGGATTCCTGTTCCATCACCAGGCATGTTAACAGACTTTTCCAGTGGCTGTACTGGCTGCGAATGCATCCCAAGTCTTCAGGGCAACTCAAACATTAAACACTATTGCTTTTAAATCCTGTACTGTAGTTACAAATGTGCACTCACCAGAGGGGCCTTCTCCACCTTCAGGGTCAGGGATCCCACCTTGGGAGGGTATTGGCTCTAGGGTGATGAAAAGGTCCTGGCTGCCGGGGAGAACGGATTCACCGCTTACCTGCTGCACTTTCTCCTCCGCCTCCTCTTCCTCATCCACAAAATCCTCCTCCGTGTTGCGTAAGATTCTGCCTTGCAGGTGTCCACGGACACTGATGGGGTAATTGTAGGTTTCCCCCCTAGAATGTCATGCAGCTGATCATAGAAGTGGCATGTATGGGGCTCTGATCCAGAGTGACCGTTTGCTTCCTTGGTCTTTTGGTAGGCTTACCTGAGCTCCTTGACTTTCATGCAGCATTGCTGTGTGTCCCTGTTGTAGACGCTGTCCATCATACCCAGTGCAATTTTGGCATATATATTAGCATTTCTTCTTTTTGATGGGAGTTCTGCCTGCACAGATTCTTCTCTCAATACAGCAATCAGATCCAGTGTCTCCTGTTCACTCCATGTTGGAGCTCGTTTGTGATTCTGGGAGGACTGCATGGTCACCTCTGTTGCTGAGCTCGCTGTTAGAATACAGATATTCAGGCCTGTCTGCAAAGGCCTGTACTTTAAGAATTTAGGTGTATTCTTATCACTTAGCTAGTTACAGAAGTATAAAAGAGAGAATCAAAATCACTGTCTGTGGAACGGCCTTCTCTTACTGTGACAGGCTGAGGCCGTCAGCTGAGATGTAGTTAGGCAGCCATAAGCTGGGAAGTGTATGGTCACATCCTCACATTCCAAACTAGTCACATTGAAATAAGGTGCTATTGAGCTATTAGGAATACAATCCTGTCCTGATAGTCCTATCACCTCCAGAGGAAGGGTAGAGCCTAGAAGATGTAAAAGGAAACTTAGTTTGATAGCATCCTGTCTGGCAAGAACTCACTTATCAATAGACACAGCTGGAAAACTCTTTTATGTCTGTATAGATGTAGTTGTGAAATCCTCACTTCTGTATTGTTTTGTATGTTTATTTGCATGGTCTCTGTCTGGTTCTGTAATTGTTTCTGTCTGCTGTATAATTAATTTTGTTGGGTGTAAACCAATGAAGGTGGTGGAATATAATTGGTTAAATAACCATGTTACAATATGTTAGGATTGGTTAGTTAAATTTCAGTAAAATGATTGGTTAAGGGAATTCAAGTTTTACTATATAGTCTGCAGTCAATCAGGAAGTGGGGTGGGGGACTAGGATCATGTTTTGCTAAGGGGGAAATGGGAACAGGGGATGGAAACAGAAACAGAAACAGAAACAGAAACAGAAACAGAAACAGAAACAGGGACACAGGCAAGGCTCTGTGGTGTCAGAGCTGGGAAGGGGGACACTAAGGAAGGAAACTGGAATCACGCTTGCTGGAAGTTCACGACAATAAACATTGAATTGTTTGTGCCTTTGGACTTCGGGTATTGTTTCTCTCTGTTCATGCGAGAAGGACCAGGGAAGTAAGAGGGTGAAGGAATAAGCCCCCTAACAGTTGCCACACTAACCAAACAGGAAATGAAATTCAAAAGTTCCCAGGGCTTTTCCTGTCTACCTGGCTAGCGCCTTGGAGTCGAAAGCGCTGTCCAGAGCTGTCACATTGGAGCACTCTGGTGTAGCGTGGATACAAATCGACATTATTGACGCCGGAGCTATCCCAAATTCGACCCAGCAAGGTCAATTTTAGCACTAATCCCCTCGTCAGCATAGGTGACCATGTAGTCTCAGAATCGCAAAAGAGCTCCAGCATGAACCGGACGGGAAGTACTGGATCTGATCACTGTATAGGGAGAGAAATCTGTGCTATCCGAACTCCGTTCCAAAAGACATTCCAAATATTTGAAAAAATCTCCAAGGGCATGAAGGACAGAGGCTATAACAGGAACCTGCAGCAGTACCACATGAAACTTATGGAGATGAGGCAAGCCTACCAAAAAACCAGAGGCAAACGGCCGCTCCGGGTCAGAGCTCCAGACATGCCACTTCTATGATGAGCTGCATGCCATTCTAAGGGGTGTCCCTACAACTACCCCACCCCTGTGCTTGGACTCCGTTCATTGGATTCTCATGCAACAGGAATGAGGATTTTGGAGACGAGGAAAATGATAGTGCACAGCAAACAAGCGTTGAAACCGTTTTCCCCAACTAGGAACTGTTTATCACCCTGGAGCCAGGGGGGCCTGATGACATGTACAGAACAACCCGCGACAATGTTTTTGACCCATCAGGCATTGGGAGCTCAACCCAGAATTCCAATGGGCAGTGGAGACTGCAGCAACTGTGGAATAGCTACCCACAGTGCAACGCTCCTAAAGTCGACGCTAGCCTCAGTACTGTGGATGCACTCCGCCGACTTAATGTGCTTAGTGGGGACACACACAATCGACTGTTGTCATAAACAGAGTGTTGAGGGTTAATGTCTCTTATACCTGTAAAGGGCTACAAGCAGAAAAATGGACACCTGACCAGAAGACCAATCAGAAGACAAGATAGTTTTAAATTCGGGTGGCGGGAAGTTTGGGTGTGAGTTCTTTGTTCTTCTCTTGGAGGGTCTGAGAGAGACCAGACATTACTACAGGCTCTCTAAGTTTCTTTTCATATGGTAAGTAAAACAGGTGGTTTAGGCTTTTTAATTGTTTTACACTATTTGCATTTGTGGATCTGGCTGGTTAACTTTTATATGTGTAGTTGCTGGAAATATTTTGATTTGTATTGGTACTGGGGGGAAGGTCTTTCTGGTGTATGTAAGCTATAGAACCCTGTAATAGTTACATCTTGAAGTTACAGAGAGATAATTCTTTAATTTTTCCTTTCTTTTATTGAAAGATTTCTTTTTAGAGAACCTGATTGATTGATTTTTTTTTTTCTCTGTTTCCCTTGTTTTATCCCAGGGGATTGGGATAACTCACCAGGACGGGTGGGGAGACGGAGAGATAAAATCTCTCTCTGTTTTCCTTGAATCTGTTTGCCTCTTTGTGGAAGGGAGGGGAGATGCTTCTTTGTATGGTGATTTAAGAGGTTAGATCAGTATCTCAGAATAGCCCAGGGAGGGAAGTTCTGAGAGGGGGAAGGTGGGGAGATGGTTTATTTCTCCTTGTTTTAAGAAACCAATGGATCTGGGTTCTTGGGGTCCCCAGGGAAAGTTGGGGAGGTCAGAGTGCCCCAAAACACTATATTTTTGGGTGGTGGCAGCCTATCGGATCTAAGCTGGTAACTAAGCTTAGGGAAATTCATGCTAGTATCTCATTCCTGGACTCTAAGGTTCAGATTTAAGAGAGAATGCTATGACAACTGTATAAAATCAATTTCTAAAAAAAATCAACTTCTATAAAATCGACCTAATTTCATAGTATAGACATACCCCAAGAGGGAGGCACATTGTTGTAGTTTGTTTAACTAGAGAATAGGAAATGACTGTCTCCTCAGTAAAGGCACATAGAGTACTTCCTGATATAGTCTGCCTTGTGGAAAAGGAAGCCATCACTTGTCTGACCCTAGAGTTAAAGAAACTCTCCATAAGTCCTGGAGATGTGGCAGATGATGCATTTGACAATGCCCACAGTAATCCACTGCACCTCTGGATCAGCTGACCACTGTGCACTGCTGACATATGCCACAGGCTAGATCTGCTAGTTGCAAGGCAGTGCCTGTGTAGAATAGATGATATGCGGTTAGCGCATGTTAGTTAACATGCTAAGTGACACATTTAAATAGTGTAGCTTCAATGTGAGGTAAGCTCAGGTTGAGGTGTCTCTGAGGAACCCACTCTCCACCACAATACTGGAAATATCACTGTGAGAGAGACATTTCCTCACATTAACAGAAAAGATAAAAGACAGTTCAGCAAAAAGCAATGAGGAAAACTTGTTCCCGACCCTGGGAAAAGGAAGAGAGATGGCAGAGATAGCACCACACTAGACAGCTCAGGAATGACCAGAGAGCCACATGGACTCCAGGGTAAAACCCCACCACACTGTGAAGCCTGGCTTGATTGGATTTGTCGCTGACCCAGACTTGCAGGGGTAGTTCTGTATCTTTGATCTTTGGCAGCACTTGTGTAGCGTGCCTAGGAAGTGATCAGTGATTGAACTGAAATCCAAACAAAAACAGACTTCAACAGACTTTTTTTGCCCTTTGATTCCATTGGAGTTTAGGCTTCTTAGAGGTTGCCGTTTGTGCAGGTAAGCAGACCCCCCTCCCCCCGCCTCAGAACACTGGTGAGAGGGATTATTTATGATCTGTTAAGCACTGTTAAGGTTGTCAAGGTTAAGCATGTTGTCTCCATAGGAACGTCTATACTGCAAACTCCTTATGCGGGTGTGTAGAGTAGGTACACTGTGTACCTCCTAGCACAGGAATAAATAGTAGTGCAGATGTGGAGGCACAGCTTCTGTGAATAGAGTAAAGATGCACCTGAATCCTGTGGGTATGTACTCGGGTATATATCATACAGGGCTCTCCAGATGCCCACGCATTGTCTCCCTCATGTACATTGATATTTTGAACAGCGTAGGGTCCTTCTGCCTCCCCACTGCTGCAGCCTTTCCCCACTGCAGGAACCTGCCAGAGTCTTTCCCTACAGCAGGGAAAAGCTCCAGCTGTGCGAAAGCAGTGAGGAGAGACTCTGGAAGTTGGGAGCTGCTGCACCCTTTCCCTACTGCCTCCCAGATCCTTTCCCTGACACATGTTAGATACACAGGCAGTGTTGATGCAGCTTGCTTTTTACTGTGGCTATAGCTACAGGTACCCTACATGCCACCATAAGAGGTGTGCAGTGTAGACATAGCTTGAGTGAGTATGTGATTCCTTTAACAGAGCTTGATTGCAATACTTGTGACAGGCAGGTGGCAACAGACATTGTGTAAGGGTGAGACCTGATTCCGTGAATCCTGGTGTGGCAATGGTGCTGGAACAATTCATATTGTGGGGGTGCTGAAAGTCATTAAACAAATCTGTAAACCCTGCATGTAAATGGAAGCCACTTGAAGCCAGGGGCTGCTGCTGCATGCCTACTTCCAGCACCAATGTGATATGGAATAAGTGCAAGAGCAGAAGGCTCAAAGATCAAAGCGATGCTGATTGTGTTCTTCGAGGAGTCGACATGGGAAAGAGGGGAACTGTTCCTGGCAGTTCCTATCTTCTTCAGCCTCCTTTAAAAAGGTTAGCTGGCAATTGTTAGAGTAGACACTGTGCAACTCACTCTGTGGTGTCTGGCTCTGTCTTATAGCTCAGGTACTGTCCAGTGTTCTGCAACTGCAGCAGAAAGGACAGCAGAGTCAATCATTTCCTAGTTACTGTACAGAGGCTGCCCCAGGTAGTAATTTACACTCCAAGCTGCAGTTTAACAGCTAGTTTGAACTCCTGCACTGTAATTGATTCTGAAAGTACCATCATAAAAAGAGGAGTCTTTGTGGCACCTTAGGATATGTCCACACTATGAAACTAGGTTTATTTTATAGAATTCAATTTTTAGATATCGATTTTATACAGTCAATTGCGTATGTCCCCACTAAGCGCATTAAGCTGGCAGAGTGCGTCCTCACTACTGTGGCTAGCATCGACTTACGGAGCGGTGCACAGTGGGTAGCTATCCCACAGTTCCCAGTCTCCACCGCCCATTGGAATTCTGGGTTAAGCTCTCAATGCCTGTTGAGGCAAAAACATTGTCACAGGTGGTTTTGGGTACATGTTGTCAGTTGCCCCTCCCTCCCTCCGTGAAGGCAAGAGAAGACAATCATTTTGCGCCATTTTTCCTGGGTTACCTGTGCAGATGCCATACCACGGCAAGCATGGAGCCCACTCAGCTCACCATCACCGCTGCTGTTGCATCAGAGAGGCTTTGAAAACCAGTTTCATGACAGGGCAGGCCTCAGTGTGGCAGTTGTGTGTGTTTCTCCTTGATGCAAACCCACCCCCTTTGTTGATTTTAATTCCCTGTGTGCCAACCCCCTCACCCCTTCAAAATAAAGCAACTATTGTTTTGAAATCATGCATTCTTTCTTCATTAATTAAAAAAAATGATATAATGGACAAGGTAGCAAGGGTAGGGTGGGAGAGAAGGGAAGAAGAAGGCCACATTGCTTATTGTAGCCACACTAAAAATCAAACTGTTTGAATGACAGCCTTCTGTTGCTGAGGCCATTTTCTGGAGTGGAGTGGCTGGGTGACTGGAGACTCCCCGCCCCCCACGTTTTTGGGCATCTGGGTGAGGAGGCTATGGAACATGGGGAAGAGTGCAGGTGGTTATACGGTGGATGCAGCAGGGGTCTGTTTGTTGGCTTTCCTGCAGCTCCAACAGACGCTTCATCATGTCTGTTTGCTCCCTCATTAGCCTCAGCATCGCATCCTGCCTCTGCTCTTCACGCTCACTTCATTCTTTTCTGGCCTCTGCCACTGAATTAAGCTGTGCTCTATCTGTGCAAGAGGACTGCACGAGCTCAGAAAACATGTCATTGCAAGTGTGATTTTTTTCGCCTTCTAATCTGCGATAACCTCAGGGGTGGAGATAATGGGGGAGTGTAGAAACATTCTATGCTCTTATGATTCTGGGGGGGACTGCATGGTCACCTGTGCTGCTGAGTTTGCCATGCTAACCAAACAGGAAATGAAATTCAAAAGTTACCGGGGCTTTTCCTGTGTACCTGGCAAGTGCATTGGAGTTCAAAGTGCTGTCCAGAGCGGTCACAATGGAGCACTCTTGGATAGCTCCCAGAGACCAATAATGTTGATTTGCATCCACACTACACCAAATTCAACGCAGCAAGGTCAATTTTAGCATTAATCCCCTTGCCAGGGAGGAGTACAGAAGTTGATTTTAAGAGCCCTTTAGGTCGACAAAACGGGGTTGGTTGTGTGGATGCATTCATTTTTAAATCGACCTAATGCAGCTAAATAAGACCTAACCCCGTAGTGTACACCAGGCCTTAGAGGCTAACAAATTTATTTGGGCATAAGCTTTCATGGGCTTATGAGAGGAGGGATTGCTACTAGAGCTGGCTGAAGTTTTCCTGA
Source organism: Gopherus flavomarginatus (assembly GCF_025201925.1). Lineage (NCBI taxonomy): Eukaryota > Metazoa > Chordata > Testudines > Testudinidae > Gopherus > Gopherus flavomarginatus. The sequence goes on from NC_066624.1 coordinate 55,168,757, forward strand.
AATTCAGTTTGCTGATGATAGAAATTTTGATGAAAAAATCCACCCAGGAAAACTCTTTATGAAATGTTCACCATTTCCTCCCCATTTGTTTGAGCAGCCCTACATCTAGGCACAATTTTTCAAATTTAAATATTATGCATTTTGATAGGAAAAATGGGGAAACATTTTCAAAGATTGTGCAATTTTTTTTCATTTTTCATCCATTTCTAGGCGCTGCCTTTCTGTCCATCTTCCTTTCTGTTTGTCTTGTTTAAACTATTGCTACTGGGTATGCTAGGTATATCAGAGGTCTCTGGTGTCACTGGCTGTGCAGCACTCGCTCTGAGATATCACAACTTCTTGCAGAGATTTCAGTGGCATATAGAAATGAGGCTACAGACTGGAGCAGAACAGCAAAGTGGTTAGGTGCTGGGGTAATGGGTGCCTCTTTCATTTATACAATGGTATTAGAGGAGTTAAAGGTCTTCAGCAGCTTCCCTGGAGAAGGCTGGCTGTGTGGAGCACACGTCTGCTGCCTAGATGGGGAAGCTTTCAGTGAAATTAAACAACTGATTTAATAGGCTTTTGAACAACTGTCACTGCATGAAGGCAATGTTGCCTAGTGCTAGAGTAGCAGCCTGGGGCTCAGGCAAGCTGAGTTCTGTCTGCAGCTCTACCGTTGACTGCTCTGTGACCTTGAGCAAGATACTTCACCTGTTTCCTTTACAATCTAATGTGATAGGAGAGTGAAAGCTCCTCCGAGCAATTGAGAATCATCTCTCACTGTCAATGTACAGCATCTAGCATGATAGGGTCCTGGCTGAAGCTAGAAGGACTACTTGCTGTATATCAGCACAAATGGGTGAGGCAGGGGCTGGAGGAGTGTGAGGTAAAGACACCATTCTGGGGTGTATTTCTGGACAGACTGAGGCAAAGTGCATCAGATTCTTATTAAGGGGGTCTGAGAAAACTCAGCTGGAGCCAAGGGCGGGATGGAGGGTGCGACTGAGATGGAGCCCATAGGGAAGTACTGGATTTGGAGTTGGCTCAGGATTCCTGAATGCTGGATCTTGACCAGGGCATTGTGGTGTTCCCTGCCCCCAGTCTGCAGAAGAATACAGAAAAACACATGTTCTGCGATGACTCTGAATTCAGTGCAGCTGCACTGGGTGTAATCAGGGACTGGCTAACTCAGAAAAGCTTCATGGACACTGAATCTGTATCTTGGACACCCCAAACTTTGCAAGTGTCAGGTCACACCCATCTCTAGGTACCACTTAGGTCAGCCTAGAATTTGGTCCTAGACCTTGTATTACTGCTAGGTATGAAATTGCAGCAATTCTAGACTTTAGCACTGCCCCTGAACCACAGAGGGAAAGAACAATTCATCATTCAATGTTGTCATTTGTGAGGATTCCTTTCAGCAAGCCCCAAATTAGACCTTATGCCAAGCTTATCTGATTTACTGGTTTTCCAAATAGTCTCAGCCTTCTTTCTGCCACACCCTGCAGCAGTAGAAGCATGATTTCCCACTAGCTTTTAACATCTGTCTCCAGATTTTTCCAGTGTCACTAGTCTGCTCACCACCATCTTCCCTGAACTTATTGGAAAGAACCTGTTTTATCTGTCATTGGCAATACACACAGCCTGCAAAAGGGCCCCAGTGCTAGAGCAGCAAGATCTCGGAAATATTGCCTTCTCTTGTCTTCCTCTAAATTGTTATTTGTCTTCTCTGTCTCATCCCGGTCACTCACTCTCTAAGCTGGCTCACTCTTGCATGTGTATTTAGAAGGGCTGCATCTCAGAGAGAGCCTTCATACTGGCACGCTCACCACTCTGTTTAGATGCAGGTACTTGTCAGAATTCTTTATGAAGTCATGGCAGGTTGAGCATACATAAAGCCTTTGCCATGGCACTCCACTGTCATGCTCTGATGGTGTAACATGGAGGCCCTACCAAAATCACTGTCCATTTTGGTCAATTTCAGTCATAGGATTTTAAAAATCATAAGTTTCATGATTTCAGCTATTTAAATCTGAAATTTCAGGGCAGAGCAGGGGGGCTGGCCGGGGGATGGGGCTGGCCACTAGATCCAGCACTGCATACGCAGCATGCAGCTGCCTAGGGCACCATCAAATTTGGTGCCCTAAATTATGTGGTGCCCTATGCAGCTGAGTATTCTGTGTATGCCTAAGGCTGGCTCTGCCTGTGAAATATAGGGTAAAAGCACACAAAAGACCAGTTTTCACAGGAGGAGACAAGATTTCATGGTCTGTGATGCATTTTTCATGGCTGTGAATTTGGTAGGGTCCTATGTATCACTCTGGGGACTAAATCAGGGGGCCCAGATAATCTTCCTCCAAGAATATTAAAGGACCTGGCACATGAAATTGCAAGCCCATTAGTAAGAATTTTTAATAAATCTGTATACTCAGGGCTTGTACCACATGACTGGAGAATTGCTAACAAAGCTCCTATTTTTAAGAAAAGGGAAAAAAAAGTGATCCAGGTAACTACAGGCTTGTTAGTTTGACATCTGTAGTATGTAAGGTCTTGGAAAAAATTTTGAAGGAGAAAGTAGTAAGGACATTGAGGTCAATGGTAATTGGGACAAAATACAACATGGTTTTACAAAAGGTAGATCGTGCCAAATCAACCTGATCTCTTTCTTTGAGATTTCTAACAGATTTTTTAGACAAAGGAAATGCAGTGGATCTAATTTACCTTGATTTCAGTAAGGCATTTGATACGGTGCCACATGGGGAATTATTAGCTAAATTCGAAACGATGGGGATCAATATGAAAATTGAAAGGTGGATAAGGATCTGGTTAAAGGGGAGACGAAAGGTGAACTGTCAGGCCTGGAGGGAGGTTACTCGTGGAGTTCCTCAGGGATCGGTTTTGGGACCAATCTTATTTAATCTTTTTATTACTGTCCTTGGCACAAAATGTGGGAATGTGCTAATAAAGTTTGTGGATGACATAAAGCTGGGAGGTATTGCCAATACAGAGAAGGACCGAGATATCATACAGGAAGATCTGGGTGACCTCGTAAACTGGAGTAATAGTAATAGTGTCATAACATTTTTTCCCAGATTTGGACCTTAGCGTCCAAAATATGGGTGTTAGCATGAAAACCTCCAAGCTTAGTAACCAGCTTGGACCTGGTATCGCTGCCACCAGCTAAGAATTATACAGTGCCTAGCTCACTGTGGTCTCCCCAAAACCTTCCCTGGGGGACCCCCAGACTCAGATGCCTTGAGTCTTACAACAAAGGGAAATAACCCCCTCCCCTTGTTTCCTTGTTACTTCCTCCCAGGCTCCCCTCCCTGGATGACCCTAGGAGATTCCCTGCTTCCAGTCCTGGAAACACAAGTACTGAGAGATCTAATCTCTCCCCCTCACCCAGAGGGTATGCAAAGTCAGGCTTAGTAAATCTAACACAAAGCCCACGTCCAGACTAACCCGCGGCATCGGCGGGTTAAAATCGATTGCTCGGGGATCGATATATCGCGTCTAGTCTGGACGCGATGTATCGATCCCCGAGCGCGCTTACATCGATTCCGGAACTCCATCAACCCAAACGGAGTTCTGGAATCGACACGGAGAGCCACGGACATCGATGCCGCGCCGTCTGGACGGGTGAGTACCTCAATTTTAGAAATTCGACTTCAGCTACGTTATTCACGTAGCTGAAGTTGCGTATGTAAAATCGATTTTAATACCCTAGTCTGGACGTGGCCAAAGAGATTTTCCCCTTGACTTTTTCCTTCCACCAATTCCCTGGTGAGCTGCAGACTCAATTCCCTGGAGTCCCCACTAAAGAAAAACTCCAACAGGTCTTAAAAAGAAAGCTTTATATAAAAAAAAGAAAGAAAAAGACATTAAAAATAGTCTCTGTAATGAGATGACAATATACAGGGTTAATTGCTTAAAGGAAAAAAATGAATAAACAGCCTTATCCAAAAAGAATACAATTTAACACATTCCAGCAACTACACACATGTAAATACAAAAGAAAACAATATAAACCTATTGTCTTACTATCCTTGTACTTACAACTTGGAAACAGAAGATTAGAAAGGCAGGAGATAGAAAGATCACTCTCAGAGCCGAGAGGTCAGACCCAAGACAAAGAACAAAGAACTCACACCCAAAACTTCCCTCCACCCAGATTTGAAAAAGTCTTGTTTCCTGATTGGTCCTCTGGTCAGGTGTTTGGTTCCCTGTGTTAACCCTTTACAGGTAAAAGAACATTAACCCTTAGCTATCTGTTTATGACAGGATGAAATTTAATAGTGAAAAGTTTAAGGTCATGCATTTAAGCACTAATAGCAAGAATTTTTGTTATATGCTGGGGATGCATCAGTTGGAAGTAACAGAGGAGGAGAAGGACCTCGGAGTATTGGCTGATCACAGGGTGACTATGAGCTGCCAAGGTGATATGGCCTTGAAAAAAGCTAATGCAGTCTTGGGATGCAACAGGTGAGGTATTTCCAGTAGAGATAAGGAGGTGTTAGTACTGTTATACAAGGCACTGGTAAGACCTCATCTGGAATATTGTGTGCAGTTCTGGTGTCCCATGTTTATGAAGGATGAATTCAAACTGGAACAGGTACAGAGAAGGGCTACTAGGATGATCTGAGGAATGGAAAACCTATCTTATGAAAGAAGACTCAAAGAGCTTGGCTTGTTTAGCCTAACCAAAAGAAGGCTTAGGGGAGATATGATTGCTTTCTATAAATATATCCGAGGAATAAATACCAGGGAGGAAGAGGAATTATTTAAGCTCAGTACCAATGTGGACATAAGAACAAATGGATATAAACTGACCATCAGGAAGTTTAGACTTGAAATTAGATGAAGGTTTCTAACCATCAGAAGAGTGAAATTCTGGAACAGCCTTCCAAGGGGAGCAGTGGGGGCAAAAGACATATCTGGTTTCAAGACTAAGCTTGATAAGTTTATGGAGGGGATGGGATAGCCTAATTTTGGTAATTAATTGATCTTTGACTGTTAGTGGTAAATATGCCCAATGGCCTGTGATGGGATGTTAGATGGGGTGGGATCTGAGTTACTACAGAGAATTCTTTCCTAGGTGTCTGGTTGGTGAGTCTTGCCCACATGCTCAGAGTTTAGCTGATTGCCATATTGAGGTCAGGAAAGAATTTTCCTCCAGGGCAGATTGGCAGAGGCCCTGAGGGTTTTTCGCCTTCCTCTGCAGTGTGGGGCATGGGTCACTTGTTGGAGGATACTCTATACCTCAAAGTCTTTAAACCACAATTTGAGGACTTCAATAGCTCAGACATAGGTTAGGTGTTTAATTCAGGAGTGGGTGGGTGAGATTCTGTGGTCTGTGTTGTGCAGGACGTCAGACTAGACCAGTGGTTCCCAAACTGGGGTTTGTGAACCCCTGGGGGTTCACAAAATGTTACAGGGGGTTCTCGGGGAAAAATTACCTAATGGTGGACAGAGCTGTTTCTAGGGACTCTGGGCAGCATGGGGCCAGCAGCCTGGAGCCCCTAGACTTCCAAGAGCTAAGCAGATCAAAGCAAACATATCTATCTCACTGAGATTTAAACATCAAGACTCCTTATAATAAATGGAAATGGAGGTGGATATTTTTGTGCTGTTTTTAAAATTAAATAGGCAGCTAGCATTGTTTTTAAAATTATTATGAAGAACACGTTTAAGCTTTATTGTAACGTGCGTTGTTTGCCTAGACTGCTCAAGACCTGAATGCTTGTGTAGGAGGAACTCTTTGAGTTGGCTTCTTAAATACCTTTATGCTGTTTCACATCTGATACTCCTTGATGAAACACAGGAGCCTTGTCTTATAACAGGCTTATTCAAAGTGATACATGCTACTAAAGTGAGATCTTGGAATAGTGTTGCCGTTTTCATAATGTAATTAAAAATACTGTAATGATAAATAATAATGTGTAATAAGCATGTCATAAAAACAAATTTTGTATTTCCAAGATCACTGCTTTTATAATTTATACTCAGGTAAAGGAGAAAATCCCAGGAAATATTCATTTTTAAGAGAGGAGGTTTGCGAGACTTGACATTTTAGTGAAAGGGGTTAGTAGGTTGTTAAAGTTTGGGAAACAACGGGACTAGACAATCATAATGGTCCCTTCTGACCTTAAAGTCTATGATTCTATGAACAGAACACTTTGAAGGAGATGTGATGTTGCACCCTATATATTTATGGAAATATGCTTATGAGAGTAAATATGACATAACTGGAATATGCTTTGTGCTAGATATGCCATGTAACATATCTTTGCAAAGGTTATGATCTACTGAATATATTCATCCTATTTGTAGGCATATATCATTTTTATATGTGAAGTTATGAGTGTTGGCTCTATGCTTGTATTTGAAGTGTTTGCTGTAGGAAACACATAAGGGAGGTTTGGCCAACATACTGTGAAGGGTCTAGTCAAGTAATGGAGAGTACTTAACAATGGACTTTGGGAGACACCAGTCCACATCTGAGCTTTCCTGGGAACGTTCAAACTAAGCAACGTAAACAATGGCTTTGGCCTGCAAAAAGCTGAATCATTCATGGACATGTGACTTGCCCAGGTGGCTGCAAACTCAATCTTGTTTCTGTGATTTTGCACAGAAGAACAAAGGGGTTTCCACCCACAACAGATAGAATACGAAAGGCCCTGGAAGCCCTCCATTTTGTCTTCAGCTGGCTTAAGAGATGGCCTCTCCACCCCAAAGAGATGCCTGAAAGAAACTGAAACAAAGAACTGTAACTACAGAGGTGTGAATGATTGCTGGACCCAGGCCATAAACTACAATGTTGGTCTGAAAAGGATTGTACTTGAGATAACATCTAGGGTGAGAAGTTAGTATTTGTAATTAGAGCCTTAGTGTATTAAGTTAGTCTTGTGTATTTTGATTTATTTTATGTAGTAACTTACTTTGTTCTATCTGTTATTACTTGAAATCACTTAAATCCTACTTTTTAGGCTTCATAAAATCACTTTTGTTTATTAATTAACCCTTAGTAAGTTATTAATACCTGAAGAAGCAAACAGAGTGTTCTAGGGGGTGGACAACTTATGAGTTTACCCTGTGTAACCCTTCTACCTGTCTGAGTTGGCAGCAACAAGGGCTGGGTTCAGTATCTAGGGGTTCTGTTTCAATAATGCAATGCAAAACCAGCTCAAGCCCCCACCCAGTGACTTGGGACAATTACATACCAGCCCTGGATGCCTCTTAGAGGCAATACTTCCCCTCTCACAAGCAAGGAGTCTGAGTGTAGCAAAATCCTTTTAATAAACAAGGGAAACAATGAGGCATTATGTTGGGGAAACACCACAACCAGGATTCATAACACAAACCATGAGCAAGAGACACACCCCTCAAGTAAGTTTGGCAGCATCCTTTTCCCCTCAGGGTCTTAAGTCCAGCAACCCAAAACATCACCCAAAAGTCCAAAAACCTCTGTCCCTGGTCAGTGCAGCCCCAGAGTTAAAAAGTTTATCTGCAGAGTTTTACCTCCCAGCTCAGGGGGCACAGAAGTGTTAAGGGGTATTTTACATGATCCAAGGACCACAAGCCACTCCACCAGCTGCTCTGCTCTACCAGCTGTCCTATGAGCCACTCCACTCCACCAGTTTTTCCAGAAGTTGTTCCAGTCATCTGCAAACTGCTTGGCTAGCTATTCAGCAACATAGCATCAGGAACCTTCACAGCACTCAGTGATTTTAGCTTGTAGTAGGGGAGCCTCAGTTCTGGTGCCCCATTAGCCCAAAGTGAATTCAGCTCAGCAACCTATAACTACACTCTTAAGGGAATTAAAATTATCTCTGATACCCTACAGTAGAGAGAAAAGGCAATATAATTAGTACCTCAAGCCCTCAAAAGAGAGACTAGCATACTACCTACTAAAAATATCTATCCCCAATCTCTCTTAGTTCACTAGGTTTTGGAACCCATGTCCCTTGTCTAGTGAGTGCTACTTAGTTGATGGTGGGTCCCTCTGTCCTAAAACAGTTTAATTGTCCTTGATTCACATAATCAGGGTAACAACACTTTATTCTTTCTGCCCCAATAACAGAGAAAATGGGGATCCCACAGCAACCAAAGTGACCATTTGGGGCTGCTGTGGGCTCATGCTAGGCAGGGTGGGTGTGCCTATGCAAACAAGATCAGCCCCTGAAGTTCTTTTCCACAACTCACCATAGTTTACCACCAGATGTCAGGGTAGAGTTGATCCTGACTCTGCTTACACCTGTATAAGCTTTACACAGAGTAAAACTGATTCATTTGGGGTTTGGATCCCATTGGGAGCTGAGTGTCTGGGTGCTGGAGACAGGAGCAGTTCTTAAGCTGTTTTTAGTTAAGTCTGCAGCTTTGGGGGTGGGATTCAGACCCTGAGTCTGTGTTGCAACAGGTTAGCATGTCTGGCTTAACAAGGCAGGGTTCTGGAGGCCCAAACTGGCAGAGAGAATGGGCTCAGAGGTAGTCTCAGCACATCTGATGACAGTCCCAAGGGGGTCTCTGTGACCAAACCTGTCACAGGAGGACTTGGAGGGAGCTGTGGGGTTGGGCTGGGAAGGGACTGCAGGAAGCTTCTCCCAAATGCAGGGGCAGCCTAGTGGAAAGCACAAAGTCACGGCTTCAAGCAAACACAGGGTGGATTGTGGAGGAGGGCAGCCTGGGCTGGTGGGAGGAGACATTGTGATAGTGAATGAGACATGATAGGACTAGGGGAGGGAGGTGTTGAGGCCAGGAAGGGCCTTGAAAGAGAAGGCACGAAGCTTCTATTTGATGCAATAGAGAAGGGGAAAGCTGGTGGAGGGCTCCAAAGAGAGAGGTGACAAAGAAGGCCACAGGCTAGGAAAGCGAGCTCTACAGCAGCATTCTGAATGGAGATGTGCAGGAAAAGATCACACACCTGTGCACACCAGTCAGGCCTGGTCCCAGGTGGGCTCTGTGTCCCAGCTCACCCCATCACAACCATAACTAGCACCCAAAGACAGGCTTTGCCATGACCATGTGCTACCGAAGACTAGAACCTGCTGCTCATCATTACAGCTGCTGCTGGCACAAATGGTTTCTTAAGAAACTATCATCACTGATGATACCAGCACATAACACACTGCTATTGTTTGGTATACTACTGCCCTGAGAGATGAATGGGGCCTGACCTTTCTCTGACAGCGCACAATGCCGTGACAGTCTCAGGAATGCCAGCTTCAAGAGAGCAAACCTCATAAATCAGACCCCCAAAATCAGGAGATTTAAAAAAAATATCTGTTTTTAGGTGAGTCTCTTGATTTCTGAACTTCCCCTGCTCATCCACAGGGGTGTGCATGGGCCAAGTGGTGTCGCCCACTCTCCCACATATACTGGATCAGGGGATTTTGACCCCTCCCCAGGAGCTTTCACCCTCACATCTGCCCATCTGCTGCCCAGCAATTAATCCTGTCCCTCAGTCCCCCCCATCAGTTCTGTCCACAGCCAACCCCCCTTAATTCAGGCCCCCTCAGTTCAGTCCCTCAGCCCTCATCATCATCACCTCATCAGTTCTGTCCCCCTGCCCCAGAGACTCCACTGCCTTCAGTTTACCCTCCCGGCATCAACCCATCTGCTCAGAACCCACCATCAATACAGTCCCCTATAGCCCCAGGCCATAGCAGCCCTCGCAACCTCATCTCTGTTCCTGAGGGTTCTTCACCACCCTGCAGTAGGGTCTCCTCTCCCACTTACCAGGCTGGCAGGGAAGCAGCCACCACAAGACTGACAGCGGGAGCCCTCACCATGCCTGGGGCACCTAACAGGATTTCCAAGTAAAATTCAGCCTCACATTTAGAACTCTCAAACGTCAGGATATGTTTTTCCCCTGAGAGTTCTCTTGCAAGATCATTAGTGAAGCTTAATTTTACTCAGAAATCATGACTCTTGCAATCAATGAGTGAGAGTAGGTATGTCTGCAGTCTCTGTCGTGTGCTGACATCCCAGTGGGACTCCGTCCAGCTCTGTGGGACAGAAGCAGTTCCTGTTGTGTTATATCTCAATAAAACCCTTCCTTTTGCTACTGAAACCCAGATCTGCTGTGTGTTTTTTCCCTGCTAGGACAACACCAGGAACAACCTCCACCCTCAGGAATTGTAACACAAGTCAACTTGACAGAAGCAACGACATTAGATTATTCTTCTTCGAGAGCTGTCCCTGTGGGTGCTCCACTCTAAGTTCTTTGTTACTGTAGGTGATGGTGCGTCCCGGCGCTGTCGATCAGAGATTTTTGGTAGCAGTGCCTGGTTGGGGCGCATGCACCCAGATGGTATCTCCCGTCTACTTGGAATCTTCCTGAGTGCATGCGCCCCACACCCTCCTCAGTTCCTTCTCAACCGTCCTCGGCTGAAGACGGGACTCGGGGCAGTGCTACCTTCTCTTCCCTGGTCTCTATAGGAAACAGTAACAAAGAACATAGAAGTAATTATTAATTACTTCCCAGTTGTTTCCCTTCCTTTAGTATAGTTACATAGTTAGTTACTTAGTTTACAAAAAAAAACAAAAAAACCCAACCCTCAGGCTTGTCTCCCATTGAGACACTCTCCTCAGCCATCTCTAACTCATAGTGCCAGGAGCTTCAGGTTTCAAAAGATGCATCTCCTGTCAGGATTCCATGCCACAGTCAGATGGCCACTCTCATTGTGTCAAGTGCCTCGGGGACACCCATATCCCCGTGAAGTGCCTCCATTGTGCGAGCCTCAAGTCAAGAGCTCGTCGTGACAGGGATCTGCGCCTCAAGATCATTATGATGGAAAAATCCCTGCAGCCGCTGTCGGAGACGGGAAAGGTAGAACCTGCTCCCACAGGCTCCCCAGCCAGATCGGAACCGGTAGGGAGCGTTGCTTCACCCTCCCTGGAGCGGAGGCAAGAATCTCAGCAGTCTCACAAACGAGACTCTAACAGAGGTAGGGGGTCTCCGGCGAGATCCCTAGCTCCTGTGCTGACAGCACAAAAGACAGCGGTGTCAGCCTCTTCTAATGCCTCAGCAACCGCTCTGACAGAGCTCAGAGGCAGGGACCAGACCTCCCGCGTGGGGAAGGCACCTGTTGACTCGGTCCCCTCAGCGCCGCAAATGACTGCGGCACGGACAACTCACTCTTCTTCAGCATCGAGAGGGACTTCAACACTGGCACCACATTCCTCCTCGGCACCGGCAATGGCCGCGGTGCCGGCAGCGCGTTCGGCACCAACACCCAAAACGGCTGCGGTACTCACAGCCTGGTCAGTTCTTCTTCGAGTGCTTGCTCATATCCATTCCAGTTAGGTGTGTGTGCGCCGCGAGCACGTTCGTTGGAAGATTTTTACCCTAGCAACACTCAGTGGGTCGGCTGGGTGCCCCCTGGAGTGGCGCCGCCATGGCACCAGATATCTACCCCTGCCGACCCAGCCACCCTTCAGTTCCTTCATACCGCCCATATTGGTCGTTGGAACAATGGAGCGCGGCTTAGCTGACCTCCACTTCCCTAGTTACTCGTAGTTCTCCTGTATATAGTTATATAGTTATAATCCTTTTATATATTTATTTATATAGTTATATGTTTTTTCTTACTAGCATAGTTAGTTGGTAATAGTTAGCGGGGTTCGGGGAGTAGCCCCTATCCCGCACCCGGTGCCGGAGCCCATGCCCGGCTCACCGGGTTTTAAACCGTGCTCGGCCTGCCACATGCCGATGCCAACAGGAGATCCGCACGACTCCTGTTTGAAGTGCCTCGGGGAATCGCACTTGACAGCTACGTGCCCCATTTGCAAGGCTTTTAAGCCAAGAACAAAAAGGAGCAGGACTTTCACTTACACCTCCGCCTTCGGCACCAAGCGCTGGTCAATCGGCGGGCAGAAGAGCCTCCTCGGCACTGGACCCCTCCGGTACTGCCAAGGCCTCTCAGCACCGGCCATCGCCGGCACCAAAGTCGACTCAGCACCGCTCCCTCTCTCTGAGGTCGAGAAAGCCTACGACTCCTCCTGCCAGTGCCTGACAGCTCCCCGGCACGCGCCATGGTTGAGCTCACTGCTCCTGCTGCTTCCATGCCAACTGCACCGCAGCCAGAGAGCTTGTCTAAGTCGGATCGCCCGGCACCGACACCTGCAGAGGCACCAATGACGTCGGCACTGTCGATCCCGGTCCCACGAGGGCCGTCGAATCCAGTGCCTGACAGCTCCCTGGTACGCGCTGTGGTTTTGCTTACTGCTCCCTCCACGCCAGAGACATTCCCTACGACGAGGGATCTCATTGCCATGACAGAGTCGATGCTGCCTGAACCCCCAGCACCGCCGGTGCAGGTAATACAGTCTCTTGGCAAGCCTCCCTTGATACGACCATCCTCTGTCGGCACAGCAGAGCGGAACTGTTCATGATCACGGTCCCGCAGACACTCCAGGTCCCGTCGGCACTCCTGCTCCCGACACGACTTGCAGTTCCGGTGCTGTTCTCCTCGGTACCGGTCGCACTCACCGCACAGGTTGGTATCCTGTTCACCGACCCGCTACTCTCGGCACCGTTCCAGCTCCCGGCACTGCTACAGGCACTGACTCCCGTAGCCGCTCCCGACGTCGAGCCTCGAGATCTCGGTCTACCTCCTGGCACCACTCTGGTCGCAGGTCCGGATCTCGTTCCAGGTACCAGTACGCCTCCCGGTACCGGTCCCCAGTGCCGAGTTGGGCAAGTTCCGATAGAGTCAGAGACTCTGCCCATGGTTTTTCAGCACCTCCATGGCCATCCAGATACGCATCAGTGTCATCCCAAGTGGACAGCTCTTATGCTCAGGACCGCGATTCTGATGTGCCCACCAACAACCTGAGAGCCCATCAGGACCTCCTAAGGAGGGTAGCACTCAATATGGACCTCCAGGTGGAGGAGGTCCCGGAGGTAGACGACCCGGTAGTGAGCATTCTATTGGCGGTTGCCCCACTAGAAGGGCCCTACCTGTTTATTTGGACCATCCAGGCGAATGCCAATACTATATGGCAGTCCCTAGCCTCTATCCCCCCTGCGGCCAGGGGAGTCGAGTGTAAATATATGGTGCCTTCTAAGGGGTACGACTACTTGTATGTCCATCCTCCTCCCTACTCACTAGTCATTCAGTCCGTTAAGGACAGGGAACGGCATGGCCAGCAGGCGCCAGCCCCGAAATCGAAGGAGGCTAGGTGAATGAACCTACTCGGCCGCAAGGTGTACTCTCCAGGGGCCTTACAGCTCTGGGTGGCAAATCAACAAGCCTTGCTTAGCCACTATAATTATAACACCTGGGTGGTGGTGGTTAAGTTTATGGAGCTTCTCCCTCAAGACTCCCGCCAAGAGTTCGCTGCCCTCTTGGAGGAAGGGAAAAAGGTGGCCAGAGCTTCCCTCTAGGCCTCGTTGGATGCAGCAGACTCAGCAGCCAGGACTCTGGCATCCGGTGTTGCCATGAGGCGCATCTCATGGCTTCAGGTTTCAAACCTCCGGCCGGAGCTGCAGTATACCATTCAGGACTTACCATTTGATGATAAAGGCCTCTTCGCGGCAAAGACAGCCCCAGGCTGCAAAGCCTGAAGGACAACAGGGTCCTGATGCGCTCTCTCAGCGTGCATACGCCAGCGACCAAACGCAGGCCTTTCCGTCCTCAGCCACACCGCCGTACTCTGTGCCTAGCCAGAGACAGGACTTTGGCAGACGGCATGGCTGAGGTGGTCGCAGATGACCGTCAGGACCCCTAGAGGGCCAAGATCAAAGTCCCTCGCAATCACCACCGGGACCAAAGACAAACTTTCGAAGGTTCGCCCGAGGGTGGCGTACCAGTTACAGGCCGGGATCCCACTCCTACTTCCTCCTGGCATGGTCCCAGTTAACTTCAGATCGCTGGGTCCTATGCATGGTGGAGTATGGGTACCACCTTCAATTTGTTCCAATCCTGTCCCTCTTCAGGGACCCCTCTCACGAGCAATTCCTCTTACAAGAGGTGCAGACGCCGATGGACGAAAGGGACAAGGGATTTTACTCCAGTTATTCCCTAATCCCCAACTCGAACGGCAGTCTCAGACCTATCCTAGACCTGCGAGGACTCAACCAGCTTATGATAAGGTTGAAGTTCCGCATGGTATCCCTGGGAACCATTATGCCATCCTTGGATCCTGGAGACTGGTATGCCACCCTCGATATGAAGGACATGTACTTTCACATCACCATCTTCCCTCCGCACAGGAGATAACTCTGCTTTCTAGCCAACCGTCAGTACTTCCAGTTTATGGTCCTGCTGTTTGGCCTTTCTACAGCCCCACGGGTATTGACAAAGTGTATGGCCATAGTCGCTGCCTACATCCGCCGACGTCGGATATGCATTTTTCCGTATCTGGACGATTGGCTTATCCATGGAGACTCCGAGACACAAATCACTAAGCATGTGGGCATCGTCAAGGACCTATTCACACGTCTAGGCCTGATGATCAATATAGAAAAATCCACTCTGGTTCCCACGCAGAGGTTAGACTTCCTAGGAGCTATCCTGGACTCTGACCTAGCCAGAGCCTGCTTAACACAGCCGCGGTTTCAGGCAATGGCAACAATCGTCCGAGGTCTGCAGACTTTCCCAACGACCTCGGCTCACACTTGTCTCGGTCTCCTGGGTCCCATGGCTGCCTGCAAGTTTGTAACCAAACATGCCAAGCTCTGCCTCCGTTCTCTCCAAGTTTGGCTCAACTCAGCCTACCGCCCGGACAGGGACCCAATGGTCACGATAGTCACCATTCCCTCAAGCACCCTAGGCTCCCTAGCAGGGCCAGTGCAACCATTTAGGCGGACTAGGCAGTTGCCTAGGGCGCCGAGATTTGAGGGCGCCAAAAAGCGCCCCCAAATTTTTTTTAAATGGTTGAGCAGACGCTGCTGCTGGGACAGAGAGGGAGTCTGAGCTGCCGCCGGCAGCCAGCAGCCCAGGGTGTCCCCTGGGTCAGGGTGCCTCCGCGGCAGCTGGCAGCCCAGGGTGTCCCCTGGGTCAGGGCGCCTCCGCGGTAGCCCGCAGTCCAGGGTGTCCTCCGGGTCAGGGCACCGCCGCGGCAGCCGGCAGCCCAGGGTGTCCCCCGGGTCAGGGCGCCTCCGCGGCAGCCGAGGGTGTCCCCCGGGTCAGGGCGCCGCCGCGGCAGCCGGCAGCCCAGGGGGTCCCCCGGGTCAGGGCGCCGCCGCGGCAGCCGGCAGCCCAGGGTGTCCGGAGGGGGCGGCAGGCAGCTCCCGTGGAGCTGCCACAGTCGTGTCTGCGGACGGTCGGCTGCTCGCGCGGCTCCGGTGGACCTCCCACAGACACCACTGCGGCAGCTCTACCGGAGCCGCGGGACCAGCGTGCAGGGCGGCGAAATTACCATCCGCCTAGGGCGCTCAAAACAGTAGCGCCGGTCCTGGTCCCTAGAATGGTGACTAACTCCCTTCCTGGTGTGGGCAGTGATGCCGTTCCATCCGCCCCAGCCCTCACTGTCCCTGACGATGGACGCGTCATCTCTCAGCTCGGGTGCTCACCTGGTCACCTTCGAGCTTAAGGCCTTCGGTCTTCTCAGGAACTGGCTTTCCACATCAATGTCCAAAAATGAGAGCAGTCCGCTTGGCGTGCCAGGGGTTCCAGCAGTAGCTGCGAGGCCGTGGGGTCTCAGTGTTTACAGCCAACACAATGGCCATGTGCTACATAAACAACCAGGGAGGGACATGGTCCTCCCCCTTTTGTCAGGAGACCATCTGTCTCTGGGACTTTTGCATAGCCTACTCGATAAATCTGGTAGCGTCCTTTCTCCCAGGTGTTCGGAATGCCTTGGCGCTTCGACTCAGCCGGTCTTTCCTGTCTCACGAGTGGTTGCTCTGCCCCGATGTGATGCATTCTGTTTTCCAGAAGTGGGGACTTTTCCCCACATAGACCTGTTCACTTACCGCGAGAACAGGAAATGCCAGATGTTCTGCTCCTTCCAAGATCTCTCCCCGGGATCGATCTCGGATGCTTTCCTGATGCTGTGGAAGGGCCAACTCCTTTATGCCTTCCCACCGTTCCCGCTGGTTCACTGGGTCCTGCTCAAACTCTGCAGGGGCAGAGTGCGCGTCATCATGATCACTCCAGTGTGGTCCAGGCAGCACTGATACACCACGTTGCTCGACCTGTCAATAGCCAACCCAATTACCCTGCCACTCCACCCAGACCTCATAACTCAAGACCACAGCAGGCTTCGCCACCCGGACCTGCAGTCTCTTCCCCTCATGGTGTGGCTGCTGCGTGACTAAATCGGGGTAGCAGGAAGCCTTCCACCTGGTCAACGTACCTGGCCGAGTGGAAGCGTTTCTCCTACAGGTGCGAAATGCTTGATCTTACTCCTACTGAGGTCTCGATCCCTTCTATTTTGGACTACCTCTGGCCTACAACAGCAGGGCCTAGTGGTGTCATCGCTGAGGGTACACTTGGCAGCCATCTCTACCTTCCACCCAGGCTAAGGTGGTCGTTCCGTGTTCTCACACTCTATGGTTTCGAGGTTCCTCAAGGGCTTGGAGCGCTTACACCCTCAAGTACGCTGCCCAGCCCCAACCTGGGACCTCAACCTGGTTTTAACCAGACTTATGTCTCCCCCATTCGAGCCGTTAGCGACCTGCTCGCTGCTATACCTGTCTTGGAAGACAGCTTTCCTCATAGCCATTACATTGACCAGATGAGTCTCCGAGCTCAGGGCTCTTACGGTGGTTCTGCCATACACTATCTTTCACAAAGACAAGGTGCAGTTACGACCACACCCGGCTTTCCTCCCTAAGGTGGTTTCGGCCTTTCATGGTACCCACACTCAATGCAATGGGAGCAACAATTGCACTCCCTGAACATCTGTAGAGCGCTTGCATTTATATTGAGCGGACAAAACCATTTCGTAAAATGCCCCAACTCTCTGTCGCGGTAGCAGACAGAAGGAAAGGCCTACCTGTTTCCTCTCAGAGAATCTCATCTTGGGTGATGGCTTGCATCCGCACTTGTTATGATTTGGCTCATATTTCCCCAAGCCACATCACCGTGCATTCTACCAGGGCTCAGGCTTCATCTGCCGCCTTGCTGGCTCGTTTAGCTACCCACGAGGTCTGTCGTGCAGCTCCATGGTCCCCGGTCCATACCTTTGCTTCACATTATGCTCTGGTTCAACAGTCAAGAGATGCTGCAGCCTCTGGCTCAGCAATTTTACATTCTGCCACATTTCACTCCGACCCCACCGCCTACCTAAGGCTTGGGAATCACCTAAATGGAATGGATATGGGCAAGCACTCGAAAAAGAAAAGACCGTTACTCACCTTTGTAACTGTTGTTCTTCGAGATGTGTTGCTCATATCCATTCCAAACCCACCCTCCTTCCCTTCTGTTGGAGTAGCCGGAAAGAAGGAACTGAAGGGTGGCTGGGGCGGCAGGGGTATATATCCAGCGCCATAGCGGCGCCACTCCAGGGGGCGCCCAGCCGACCCACCGTGTGTTGCTAGGGTAAAAATCTTCCGACGAACGTGCACGCAGCGCGCACACACCTAACTGGAATGGATATGAGCAACACATCTCGAAGAACAATAGTTACAAAGGTGAGTAAACGTCTTTTTCAGTGCCAAAAGCGGCCGTGGTCCCGCCAGCGCACTCTGCCTCAGCAACAAAAATAGCTGCAGTGCCGACAGCGCGATCAGCCTCGGCACCGGGAAGAGCATCGGCACCCAGCCACTCTTCTGCCCGCGCACCAGCAGCAGACCCCCCGCAGGGCACCTCTAGGCTCAATACAGCAGGACACTCTCTGTCACTCTCTCCTACTAAAGAGCTAGAGCAGAGAGCAGGCTTAGCTCAACCTAGGGAGCAGGAACAACAGCTTCTCACTCAAAGTGACCTTTTAGTGCCACCTGAGCCTCACTCTCCACTCCTAGATACAGAGGACTCCTCTCTTGACCTGCCACTTTCTCCACCTGAACTGGCTTTCACTGACGGTGACCTTAAGCTACAGCAGCAAGCGGAGTTCTCTGCTCTTGCTTCTCCTCCACAGGCACCTTTACCACCTCAGGTTACGGCTCAAGCCCAGCAGCCTCAGTTTCCCTACGTTGCCCCCCCGTGGGCGATGCCTGGGTTCTCCTACCCCATGCCTTAGCCTCAGTGGTACCAATGGCAGAATCCTCCTACCAATCATCTTCCTTTGGTGCCTCAATCTCCTGCTCCATCCACTTCCAGGGTGCCTGAGCCCTCTCCTCAGCCTGGGAGCTATGCACCATATCCTGACTCGCCTAACCCTAACTCTCCATTAGTTTCAGATGAAGCCATCCTCCCTCCACCTCCACAGACTGTGGACGACTGCAAACAATTTCAAGAACTTTTTAGGAGGGTTGCACTCAATCAGGATATCCCCTTAGAAGAGGTTCAGGAGACTCAGCACAAACTCCTCAAAATCCTTCAACCGTCTGCACCCTTGAAAATCGCGCTCCCTATAAACAAAGCACTCATGGAGCCAGCTGACACCCTCTGGCAAACCCCAGCTTCTCTAGTACCAACTTGTAAGAAGATCGAACGTAAATACTATGTTCCTGCAAAGGACGCAGACTTCCTATTTTCTCATCCACCACCGAACTCTCTTGTCATCGATGCAGTTGCACAGCGGACCAAACAGTCACAATATCGACCTACCCCGCAAGACAAGGACCTTAGACGCCTTGATGTCCTGGGCCGCAAGGTTTATACATCCTTGACACTACAATTCAGGATTGCAAACTATTCTGCTCTCCTCGCCAGCTACAATTTCGATAATTACAATAAGCTTTTCAAATTTGCCTCATACCTCCCAGAGGACAGAAGAGCAGACTTCAAATCAATACTGTCTGAGGGACAACTGATCTCCAGAATGGCCCTATAGGCGTCCTTAGACATGGCTGACACAGCAGCCTGTGCCACTGCAACTGCTGTGGTTATGTGCAGATCCTCATGGCTCTCTGCGTCAGGCATTCCTAAAGAGCTCCGGACCAAAGTGGAGGATCTCCCCTTTGATAAGGACAAACTCTTTTCGAAAAAAACTGATGAACTCCTCCACACCATGAAAGATTTGAGAGCGACACTGCGCACCCTGGGCATTCACCCATCTCTTCCTAGGAGACAATGATACCAACCCTACCAGAGACCACACACACATCAGTACTATCGCCCTCAATCCAGACCATATGACACAACTAGGAATCGTACTAGACCTCCCAAATGCAGACAAAATCAAAATCAAGCCACCACCTTCCGTCCACCGGGCAATAAACAACAGTTTTGAGGCTTTGGTCTAGAGTCTGCACGACCACCCCTTGATTCCATCACTTACTTGTCCATTTGGCCACCGCCTCCAGTATTTCCAACATGCTTGGCAGCGGATTACACAGGACCGCTGGGTCCTCGAAATAGTTCAGACTGGTTACTCCATCCCGTTCATATCCTACCCTCCTACCCTTTCCCCTTCCCCGTCCCTCTTCAGGGACCCCTCTCACGAGCAGTTACTTCGCACAGAAGTGGCAAACCTTCTGCAACTAGGCGCAATGGAACCTGTGCTGACGCAACATCAAGGGACAGGGTTCTACTCCCATTACTTTCAAATGCAGAAGAAAACCGGGGGATGGAGGCTTATACTAGACCTACACCAACTGAACAAATTTGTGAGGACACAAAGATTCAAGATGGTCACACTGGGCACAATAATACCTGCACTGGATCAAGGGGACTGGTTCACAGCCCTCGACCTACAAGATGCTTACTTCCATATATCAATACATCCAGCTCACAGACGCTTCCTCTGATTCACAATCAGTCAGGATCATTTCCAATACAGAGTTCTTCCTTTCGGACTCTCCACAGCTCCAAGAGTTTTTTCCAAGACCCTAGCCGTGGTTGTGGCTCACCTCCGCAAACACAGGGTCACACTTTTCCCCTACCTGGACGATTGCCTCATCAGGGGCGACTCCTATGGCGAGACACTTCCAGCCACGCACTTCGCCATCTCCCTTTTTCACAGCCTAGGCCTCCAAATAAACATCCAAAAATCTACCCTGATACCCACGCAACAGATCGAATTCATTGGAGCTCATCTCGACTCAACTCAGAGCAGGGCCTCGCTCCCATACAACAGATTCCTTGCTATCACGCGGCTCATATGTACGCTCTCTATTCGTCCCAGGACGCAAGCAAGAATCTGACTACAGCTCCTTGGTCACATGGCAGCTACCACTTTCATGGTTCAACATGCCAGGCTACATATGGGATGCCTCCAGGGCTGGCTCAACTCCAGTTTCAAACCCAGCAGACATCCCTTAGGGATGCTGCTAACTCCTCCACCCCATGTTGTAACTTCCCTACAATGGTGGACAAGTCCAGAAAACCTCTGCACAGGGGTTTCCTTCCAGCAACGATCCCCAAAGCTCATGCTCACCACGGACGCCTCCCTGATTGGTTGGGGAGCACATCTAGGGGAACACAGGGCACAAGGCCGGTGGTCTGCATCAGAGACACATCTACACATAGATCTCTTAGTGCTCAGAGCAGTGAGGAGAGCATGCCTTCACTTTCTTCCCCTCATAAAGAACAAATACCTGCGAGTCTTAACAGACAACATAGCATGTATGTATTACATAAACAGACAAGGGGGAGCCCGATCACATTCCCTCTGCATGGAAGCCATTCGACTATGGAATTGGTGCATACGACATCAAATACAGATCATCACTTCCTACCTACCAGGCTGTCACAACACTACTGTGGACACACTCAGCAGACACTTCTCGACAGAACACGAATGGGAACTGCACCCCGCAGTACTCCAACAGCTTTTCTCCCACTGGGGCACGCCGTCAATAGATCTCTTCGCCACGACTCGAAACCGAAAATGCCCCCTGTTTCGCTCCAGGGCGGGACTCGGGACTGCATCCTTAGGGGATGCATTCCTCATCCCACGGAACAACTACCTCCTGTACGCCTTCCCACCTATCCCTCTACTACACGGGGTTCTTCGGAAGATCGCAGACGACAAGGCCCAGGTCATCCTTATTGTCTCGGCTTGGCCAAGACAGACATGGTATCCCTACCTTCTCCGCATGTCCTCCCGTCACCCATGAGCTCTCCCCAACAGACCAGACCTCCTTTACCAGGACAAAGGACGAGTCCTTCACCCCCAGCTCCAAAAGCTCCACCTCACAGCCTGGTTCCTTCATGGTTCCAAACCCATGAACTAGCCTGTTCTGAGCAGGTCCAATATGTCTTCTTGCACAGTAAGAGAGACTCCACTCGTAAAACCTACCTTCAGAAGTGGAGACGTTTCTCTCTTTGGTGCTCGCATAAACATTTAGCACCCAATAATGTGACCCTCCCTAACATTCTAGACTACCTCCTGAAACTAAAACAGGACGGACTCTCGCTCAGCTCCATCAAAGTGCACCTGGCGGCGCTTACCACCTTCCATGACCTATTGGATGGGTACTCACTCTTTACACACCCCACCATTAAACACTTTCTCTCTGGCCTGCAAAATCTTTACCCTGAAATTCACCCAACAGTGGCTACATGGAATCTCAACCTCGTTCTTCATGCCCTCATGAAACCTCCATTTGAGCCGTTGGCTATCTCCTCTCACCTCCATATGTCCATGAAGGTGGCTTTCCTAGGTGCCATAACATCAGCAAGGAGAGTTGGTGAAATGAGTGCCCTGATGGCCCACCCTCCCTACACAATCTTCTCCAAAGACAAAGTCACTTTGAGACCACATCCTAAATTTCTTCCTAAGGTGGTGTCGGCCTTCCACCTCAACCAACCTATATACTTACCTACTTTCTATCCCAAACCTCACAAAACTCTGCAGGACGCAACCCTGCATACTCTCGACGTCAGGCGAGCAATTGCCTTTTATTTAGAACGGACTAAACCATTTCGCAAGTGTCCACGACTCTTCGTTGCCTTTGCCGAAAGATCAAAGGGCACGGCTATCTCTAAACAACGTCTATCCAAGTGGATCTCTGACTGCATCAGATCCTATTACTGTGCGAAGAATCTTCAACCGCCGGCAACATTAGAACTCATTCCACTAGAGCCATGTCGGCATCCATTGCCTTCTTACACAACGTTCCCATTCCTGATATCTGCAAGGTGGCTACATGGTCATCTGAACACACGTTTGCAAAACACTATGCTCTCACGAAAGACACCACGGCAGACACAATAGTAGGCCATACAGTACTATCTTCAGTACTCCCTACCGCATCTCCAAAGTCCCACCAACCATAGTGGGTACTGCTACACATTCACCTAAAGTGGAGCACCCACAGGACAGCACTTGAAGAAGAAGAGAAAGTTACTCACCTTGCAGTAACTGGGGTTCTTCGAGATGTGTGTCCCTGTGGGTGCTCCACTCCCCGCCCTCCTCCCCTCTACTTTGGAGTACAGAGATGACTCTCCACTGTAGAGAAGGAACTGAGGAAGGTTTGGGGCGCACACACTCAGGAAGATTCCAACTAGACGGGAGATACCATCTGGGTGAGTGCGGCCCAACCAGGCACTGCTACCAAAAATCTCCGATCGACAGCACCGGGACGCACCGTCACCTAGAGTAACAAAGAACCTAGAGTGGAGCACCCACAGCGACACACATCTCGAAGAACCCCAGTTACTGCAAGGTGAGTAACTTTCTCTTTCAATGTTATGGGCTGTATCTTCAGCCACAGCTAAGGAGCATATGGCACACCACCACCATGGCCAACTCTCGCAGTTGTGGCAGTTAGGGATTGCCAGGAAAGTCAGGCTGTCCCAGACACTCCCCATTTTCCTTGATAGCCAGGATGGAGGGTGACATGGGGCCGCTGCAGCAGCTCTGTCCCACCCTCGGATTCCCCTTCTGCAGAGGGAATCACACACTGGTTGGATAAGTCAATACCTTGGGAGAGACTGTGATGTGTTCCCCCTGGGATGTCACCTGGAACTGAGGTACCACTGACCCCCCTGACCCACCAGCCTGGGCTCCTCCTCATACTGTCCTGCTGTGACAAGTTGCAAAGCCCTCCAGCCTGCACTTTAACCAGCATTCACATAGCTAGAGACACACCCAGCTGCAGTTACATGCAGGCTCCCTGACCACTGGCCTGCCAGCCTAGGACCCCAGAACAGTACCGTCTTGCCCTCGTCAAATCTGGCCAGTATATGGGTTTAACACCAATCCTGGTTTAACACCAGGTCTTCATACACAAGCTAGAAATCCCTTTAGCTTGGGTCCAGCACTTCCCCCAGTTCAGTCTTTGTTCCTCAGGTGTTTCCAGGAGTCTTCTTGTGCGGGGGGTGAAGAACCCCAGATAATGTCACTCCTCTGCCTTATATAGCTTTAGCATATGGCAGGAACCCTTTGTTTCAAAACTTGGTTCATAGACAGGTCTGTGGAAAAATACTGACATCCCAAGATGGAGTCCAGAATCATGTGGTCTGATCACATGTTCTTGTAGAGTCATAGCAGCCATTACTTACAGGCTGTCTGGAATGTTCTCAGGAAGGCTCACCAGGTGGGGATAAGCTTCTCCTCATGCCTATTGTTTTCCCTAATGGCTCATTGCCCTGAATAGGCCCTTCCCAACCAGCCACCTAGACTGAAAAGCATCTTGTCTAGTGAGTGTTACCCAGGTGTAACTAATTTGAAGTACCGATACATAGTATTTATAACTTCAGATACAAAAAGGAAACATGCTTATAAATAGGATAATCATATTCAGAAAATCATAACTTGTCCAATGACATCTCACATGACTTATCTTGTACAAAATACATCATAATAATGTAATAATCTTATCATAATAATATTACTGTGAAGAATATGGGGTGCAGCATCAAAGGCACACAGCAGCTCTGGGTCTGGGAAGATTAGATAGCTTTCATATAATGGGATAATTGACCTCTCTACCATGGCAGTTAGACAGTGGAATCATGCCATGTGGATCTGAGACACCCTGGATTTATCCCTTTCCTTTCTTTCTGTCAAATAAAGTACTGGAGTTCTCTATCTACAGGTTTAAGAAAACCATATGAACTAAACACACCAGTACAGTCCAACAAAACAACAGATCTGGAGAAAATTTCCTATATTTCTTCTGAAACAGCAATGAATGGCCTTCCAGGGCCTTCCCACATCCCACTAAAGTACACATCACCATAGTATGTGTGTGACATTCCCCATGGTACAAGTTGGACTGTTGAACAGCTGTGTCCGCTCAGATCTCAGTCTGGGGTACCTTTTACGCTGCTTTGCTGGGTGAATCACCACTCCTGGTCAGGGGCGGCTCTAGGCATTTTGCTGCCCCAAGAACAGCAGGCAGGCAGCCTTCGGCGGCTTGCCTGCAGAGGGTCCGCTGATCCCGCGACTTCAGTGGACCTCCCGCAGGCACGCCTGCGGAAGGTCCTTTGAAGCCGCGGGACCAGCAGACACTCTGCAGGCATGCCTGCAGGAGGTCCTCCAAAGCCGCGGGACCAGCGGACCCTCCGCAGGCAAGCTGCCAAGGGCAGCCTGCCTGCTGCTCTCATGGCGCCAGCAGAGTGCCCCCCGCGGCTTGCTGCCCCAAGCACACCCTTGGCGTGCTGGGGCCTGGAGCCACCTCTGCTCCTGGTCCATTCACACACAGCCTCCAGCTTGAAAATTACTCCCAGCTGAATTATGAGAGTGCTCTAAGCCAGCCACTCCTGAATTATATTGCAGAGTGATACCATCAAACTCCCAGTCCCAGACTCGTCCCCAGAAATGTCTTGTGTTGCCTAGCTCTTTCCTTCTGGACAATATAAGTTCATCGAAACTCCATCATTTCATTAATAGAAAATGATATGTACAAACCCTGTTATCTGACATGGAGGTTCCCAAGCACTTCAATCCAAGCACACACTGGTTTAGATAAAATAAGTTTGTTAACTACAGAAAGATAGATTTTGATTACTATAGCCCATAGGATTATTTTGCTAGCTATTATATCCTATTAATCCAGCCAGCCGAATCAAACAATCTTTCTAAATTAATCCATTTTATTCTTATATTTTATCAGTATTAATTCCTAGGAATTTAAGATGTGTTGAGGCATATGATATGCTTTTCCTAATAATTATACATAGAATAAGGTTTGCTGAAATGCTGAAATGCAAGAAGCCTACTGGCCTATATCTGGTAAGATCCACTAAATAACTAAAAGTATAATCAGTTAAGAGTAAGTCAGCATAAAAGTTGGTAACCTTTGGCAGAGATAGAAATGGTCCCCAAAGTTTGGGGAATAAAAAGGGAGGAACTATACTCAACACTGAACAGGTTTATCTGGCATCTGTAACTAGTTAGTAATCGCAGGGTATATACCACAACCTGGAAGTCGCCAAGAGAGCCTAGGTTGGCAGTTTTTGGAGTTAGATAATCCTTATTAATATATAAAGAGTAAGTGTCATAATCCACTAACCTATAGGATAAAAGTACCCATACATTTATTAGGGTACAGAAATAAAATGTGGGTATAATAGGTTGGGCCTGAATCACATAGCATCAGGATCCTATAAAATACCTTATAAGGAAGAAGTCTGGAGCTCTCTTCTAGCTCTTTAAGTTCTTTTTAGTGCTCTTTTAGTCTTTAGCTCTTTCTTTTCTTTTTATCTACCTATCATTCTATCTTCTATCACGCTATCAGCTCAGCTTGTGCAGTGTAGTATAATTACTCAACATTCCTAACTACTGGGGAAGCCAGCACCATCGCGTTATCAGGCATGCCAGAAGTAAGGCTGGTCCATCACCTCCTATTACCGAGTCCTCAAGGAAGGGTGTGACTATGTTAAGTTAAGGTACTTATAATAGGAATGTTACCACGAGGAATTTTGGAATTCTTGTACTGTTTTGCAGTTATAAGTTTCATAGCATTTATTATTCTTTTGTTAATCTCAATAAAGTTTTTATCAATTTGGTATTGTCCTCAGCGTAAGTATTTTTGCCAAGCACCCCAAGAGTCCTCTCCTGATATCGAATTCTCAGAGTTCTCAGACCCTGTAGTCTGAATTGGACAAGAACCTATAGCTCTTCTAGTCGGATGCAATCAGTGGCGAGCCATAACAACTAACCCATCAAATTCAGGTCAACATTACATAAGAGTCAGAATAGGTTACAAAGAAATAAAAGGTAAAACCCAAACTAATACCTAGCTTGACAAGCTCAGTGAACTTGAAGCAAAAAGTTTCTCACCACCTGCTCACAGCAGTCTGGCTAGATCCCTTCAGCCGGGACCCCTCCCCCAGTTCAGTGATGCTTCCTTTGTCTTTCAAATGTTTTTGATGCCATGAGCAGAGATGAGGGAACAGAAGTGATCTGGGGCCTCAGTTCCTCATTTTTATATCTTTTCCTCTTCTTTGAGAATTGTCTGCAGCTGGGATTCAGACAACAGCAAATCTGTTTACATGGGAACCCCCAACAGTTCCATTGCCAATATGTAAATTTCTCACTCACATCTGTCTTCCTGCCAAAGAATGGCTGCTTACCCAGGTGATGGTCTATCTGATTGTGCTGACTCCTGGCTGAGATGCTGCTAATCTCTTGATCCTGAGGAACTGATCTGGGCTGCTTCTCCCAATTTGGAACATACCTTAGTAACATAGTATAATGTTATAACTTTGCATACCGTTTGCCACACATACTTTATCAGGTCAATGATTATCAGTGAGTTATGAGTTTTCAGTGATACCTCAGAAGGTGCACTTGTTACACAATTTTTATAGCTTTATAAGGGTGGTGAGCATAGTGGTACAGTCTGTCACACTGGGTGCCTTGCTCAGCATCTCCACAGCATACTTGTGAGGCAGGGCTGAGCTATTTTCCTTGTGTCACAGACCCAGTTGGGCACCCTGTCATAAACAGATAGTTACGGGTTAATGTCTCTTTTAACTGTAAAGGGTTAACAAACAGGGAACCGAACACCTGACCAGAGGACCAATCAGGAAACAAGATACTTTCAAATCTCGGTGGAGGGAAGCCTTTGTTTGTGTTTTTTGGGTTTGGCTTTGTTCTCTCTGGGTCCTGGAAGGGACTAGATGTGCAACCAGGTTTCTTGCCAATTTCCCTGCTGCAGTCTCTTATATATTCAGAATAGTGAGTATTTGGTAAGAAAGGCGGTTATAGTCTTTTGATTGTTTTCTGTATTTGCAAATGTGTATTTGGCTGGAAGTATTTTAAATTGTATTTCTGCTGGAGGAGGCTTTTTCTCCAGTTTCTATAAGCTGACAGACCCTGTAACTTTTACCATCTAAATTACAGAGATAACTTTTACCTTTTTCTTTTTTTTATTAAAAGTATTGTTTTTAAGACCTGTCTGATTTTTCCCCATATTGAGACTCAAGGGAATTGAGTCTGTGCTTAACAGGGAAGAGGAAGGGAGGGGAGAAGGGGGAATCCCTTTGTTTTAGATTCACGGAGCTTGAATCTGTATTGCCTCTGGGTGAGGGAGAAAGGGGAGGCGGGGGAAGGGACATTCCTCCCTGTTTTAAGATTCAAGGAGTTTGAATCACGGTAATCTTCCAGGGTAACCCAGGGAGGGAAATCCTAGGAGAGGCAATGGTGAGGAAAGGGGTTTACTTTCCTTGTGTTAAGATCCAGGGGGTCTGGGTCTTGGGGGTCCCCAGGGAAGGTTTTGGGGGGACCAGAGTGTATCAGGCACTGGAATTCCTGATTGGTGGCAGCTTATCAGATCTAAGCAGGTAATTAAGCTTAGAGGAATTCATGCTGGTACCCCAACTTTTGGACTCTTAGGTTCAGACTGGAGAAAGATACTATGACATGGTAGGCAGTGGTGGGATAAAGTATAGGACCCCAAGAGCCAGTAGCATTATTATTTTTCTTCCTTCCCTCTGCTAACTGTTTGTAAGCAGGGGAGAAAGTTTAAAACTACAGCCAGAAATTTTTTTTTCTTTTCTCCTCTCTGGTTGTGCAGAGAGATTGCCTAAGGCAAGGCCATTAAGTTTAACAAGGGTCTTTTGTTAAACAAAAGGGACTCCAACTGTGAGTCAACAGGGACTCCAGCAAAGGACATCTGCAAATGAAAGGGTTTTTATTTCTTTTTACTTACCGAGAAAGGCACTGTTGCTAGGCAACCCTAAGCAGGCAACAAATAAGCAGCAGTTCAGGCAGTAAACACCAGAGGGCACCCCAACACAAGAAAGCAGGAACCATGACTACCAAGGACCTGAAACAGGAACTGGCAAGACTAGATGCAGAGGAACACCTCAGAGACGCCGACCACAAGCGAGACATGGAAAAAAAAAACAAAAAGAAATAGAAATAGGAGAAAAAGAGGTGGAACTGAGAGAAAGAGAAGAAAAAATCAAAGAGGAAGCCTACAAAAGAGAACAAGCAGCCAAAGAGGAAGCCTACAAAAGAGAACAAGAAGCTAAAGACGCGGACCACAGAAGAAAAATGGAGCTCCAAAGGGAGGCACACCAGCAGGCCATGGAATTAGAACAGGCTAAGCAACAGAACACAGCCAGTCCTAACAACACTTCACCAGTTGTTGTTCCACATCCGAAAAAATTTCCCACCTACAAGGCAGGTGATGACACTGAAGCCTTCTTAGAAAATTTTGAAAGGACCTGCCATGGATACAGCATCTCTGAAAACCAGTACATGATAGAGCTGAGGCCACTGCTCAGTGGACCTTTAGCAGAGGTGGCGGCTGAAATGCCTAAGGAGAACATGAACAATTATAAACTTTTTCAAACCAAGGACAGATACAGAATGGGGATAACACCTGAGTATGCTCGTTGGCGGTTCAGAGCCCTAAAATGGAAACCAGATGTGTCATTCCCCCGACACGCCTACCACATTGCCAAGAACTATGAGGCCTGGATATCAGGAACAAAGGTTAACAATCTGGACGAGCTGCACCTCCTGATACAAATGGAGCAGTTCTTAGATGGTGTTCCTGAGGAAATAGAAAGGTACATCCTAGATGGGAAACCCAAAACGGTAACCGAGGCGGGGGAGATTGGAGCCAAATGGATGGAAGTGGCAGAAAAGAAAAAGCTACTGTCAAGGGGAGTGAATATCCCAGGGGGCACACCGACAATAAACCCTATAACCGAGGGCAGCACAAGACCCCACCGACATCCCAAGGAAAGCCACAGACGCCCTATTCTTCCACCTCACCAGTCTCCAGTAACCCACCTCAGCCCAGTGACCAGTCAGCTGGACGATGCTTTAAATGTAATGAACTGGTACATATAAAGGCCAACTGCCCCAAGAACCCCAACCAAGGGCAGTTCATTACACCACCATCACACCAAAGATCCCCAGGCCCAGATGCCTCTCAAATACCCTTGGAGCGAAGGGAAACTTTGAGAGTGGGCGGAAAGAAGGTTACTGCGTGGAGAGACACGGGGGCACAAGTGTCAGCTATCCACCAATCCTTCGTGGACCCCAAATTAATCAACCCAAAGGCCCAAGTGACAATTTACCCCACAAGCTGTAGACTTGCCTACAGCTAAACTACCTGTCCAGTAAAAAAAGGCTGGTCAGGAATGTGGACTTTTGCAGTCTATGACAACTATCTAACTAACAGGGAGTTTTGCAAGGGAGTTTGGAAGGGGAGTAGGAAGGGAGAGGGGGTCCCTTGTCGGTCTCATCTGTGACCCATTGGTCCCCTGAACCCATAACCTGAGCCACATCGAAAACCTTTCTGTTTACAGCAGAGAGGAGCGGACAGGGAGCTGTAGATGGGAATTTGAGAGAGTTTGACAGAGGGAGGCTTACAATGGTGAGGAGGACCCGCAACACCTGTGCCAGCACTGCTTCTGTCTCCTCCACCTGCCCCTGTAGCCAGACAGAGCACCAAAGCATGGATGCTTTTACCCAGATTCTGATGTGGGCTTGCAAAGACTGTAATTTGCAATTTCCACTTACTGATATCCAGGCTGGGGGTGGCATCCAATGTGAAAGGTGCCTACTGGTGGAATCTCTCAGGCAGCAGGTAGGAGAGCTACAGGAGGAGGTGGCCAGGCTGAGGAACATCCATGTCCATGAGCAATTCCTGGACAGTATCCATGTGGAGACAGCTGATGGTGCTGTCCCAGTTGACAGGACTACCGACACTCCAGTGGAGGAGGAGATGCCTCAGGGTGTATCTGACACACCAGTGGAGGAGGAGGCTCAGGGTGGACACAGCCAACTGGTTACTTCTAGCAGCAGGCAGTGCTCCACCGCTGCTGCGAACCCTCCTGTTGTGGTAAAAGATAACCATTATGCTCTTCTTGACACAGGAGAGAAGAAATCACCCCCAACAGTTAAGGGGGTGAAGCCTCGTACCCCTAAGGCTGGGAGGTCTGCTGTCACCACTGATAAGAAACGTAGGGTAGTGGTGGTTGGAGACTCTCTGCTGAGGGGGAC
Source organism: Gopherus flavomarginatus (assembly GCF_025201925.1). Lineage (NCBI taxonomy): Eukaryota > Metazoa > Chordata > Testudines > Testudinidae > Gopherus > Gopherus flavomarginatus. Next base: position 55,199,150 of record NC_066624.1, read on the forward strand.
GGAGACACCCATCTGTTGCCCTGACCGTTCATCCCGGGAGGTATGCTGCCTGCCAGGGGCCCGTATCCGAGATGTTACAGAGGCTTTGTCGAGAATTATCCGGCCTTCTGACTACTATCCCATGCTACTCATCCATATGGGCACAAATGATACTGCGAGGTGTGACACTGAGCAGATCAAGAGTGACTACAGGGCTCTGGGAGTACGGGTTAAGGAGTTTGGAGCGCAGGTGGTATTCTCTTCAATTCTTCCTGTTGAAGGTAGGGGTCCGGGCAGAGACAGATGCATCGTGGAGGTGAATGCCTGGCTGCGAAGATGGTGTCGCCAGGAGGGCTTTGGCTTCCTCGACCACGGGATGCTATTTGAGGAAGGACTGCTAGGAACAGATGGCGTTCACCTTTCGAAGAGGGGAAAGGCCTTATTTGCGCACAGACTGGCTAACCTAGTAAGGAGGGCTTTAAACTAGGTTCGACGGGGACAGGTGAGCAAAGCCCACAGGTAAGTGGGGAACAAGACCTGGGAGATGGGTTGGAAACAGGAGGGAGCACGGGCTATAATGGCAGAGAGGAAGGAGGGTCAGGGCAAAGCTGGGAGGCAAGATCAAACCAGTATCTTAGATGCCTATATACAAATGCAAGAAGTATGGGTAATAAGCAGGAAGAACTGGAAGTGCTAATAAATAAATACAACTATGACATTATTGGCATTACTGAAACTTGGTGGGATAATACACACGACTGGAATGTTGGTGTGGATGGGTATAGTTTGCTCAGGAAGGATAGACAGGGGAAAAAGGGAGGAGGTGTTGCCTTATATATTAAAAATGTACACACTTGGACTGAGGTGGAGATGGACATAGGAGACGAAAGGGTGGAGAGTCTCTGGGTTAGGCTAAAAGGGGTAAAAAACACAGGTGATGTCATGCTGGGAGTCTACTACAGGCCACCTAATCAAGCGGAAGAGGTGGATGAGGCTTTTTTCAAACAACTAACAAAATCATCCAAAGCCCAAGATTCGGTGGTGATGGGGGACTTCAACTATCCAGATATATGTTGGGAAAATAACACCGCGGGGCACAGACTATCCAATAAGTTCCTGGACTGCATTGCAGACAACTTTTTATTTCAGAAAGTTGAAAAAGCTACTAGGGGGGAAGCTGTTCTAGACTTGATTTTAACAAATAGGGAGGAACTTGTTGAGAATTTGAAAGTAGAAGGAAGCTTGGGTGAAAGTGATCATGAAATCATAGAATTTGCAATTCTAAGGAAGGGTAGAAGGGAGTACAGCAGAATAGAGACAATGGATTTCAGGAAGGCGGATTTTGGTAAGCTCAGAGAGCTGATAGGCAAGGTCCCATGGGAATTAAGACTGAGGGGAAAAACAACTGAGGAAAGTTGGCAGTTTTTCAAAGGGACGCTATTAAGGGCCCAAAAGCAAGTTATTCCGATGGTTAGGAAAGATAGAAAATGTGGCAAAAGACCACCTTGGCTTACCCTTGAGATCTTGCGTGACCTACAAAATAAAAAGGCGTCATATAAAAAATGGAAACTAGGTCAGATCACGAAGGATAAATATAGGCAAATAACACAGGAATGCAGAGGCAAGATTAGAAAAGCAAAGGCACAAAATGAACTCAAACTAGCTATGGGAATAAAGGGAAACAAGAAGACTTTTTATCAATACATTAGAAGCAAGAGGAAGACTAAGGACAGGGTAGGCCCACTGCTCAATGAGGAGGGGGAAAACAGTAACGGGAGACTTGGAAATGGCAGAGATGCTTAATGACTTCTTTGTTTCGGTCTTCACTGAGAAGTCTGAAGGAATGTCTAGTATAGTGAATGCTTACGGGAAGAGGGTAGGTTTAGAAGAGAAAATAAGGAAAGAGCAAGTAAAAAATCACTTAGAAAAGTTAGATGTCTGCAAGTCACCAGGGCCTGATGAAATGCATCCTAGAATACTCAAGGAGTTAATGGAAGAGGTATCTGAGCCTCTAGCTATTATCTTTGGGAAATCATGGGAGACGGGGGAGATTCCAGAAGACTGGAAGGGGGCAAATATAGTGCCCATCTATAAAACGGGAAATAAAAACAACCCAGGAAACTACAGACCAGTTAGTTTAACTTCTGTGCCAGGGAAGATAATGGAGCAGGTAATCAAAGAAATCATCTGCAAACACTTGGAAGGTGGTAAGGTGATAGGGAATAGCCAGCATGGATTTGTAAGGAACAAATCGTGTCAAACTAATCTGATAGCGTTCTTTGATAGGATAACGAGCCTTGTGGATAAGGGAGAAGCGGTAGATGTGATATACCTAGACTTTAGTAAGGCATTTGATACAGTCTCTCATGATATTCTTATAGATAAGCTAGGAAAGTACAATTTAGATGGGGCTACTATAAGGTGGGTGCATAACTGGCTGGATAACCGTACTCAGAGAGTAGTTGTTATGGCTCCCAATCCTGCTGGAAAGGTATAACAAGTGGGGTTCTGCAGGGTTCTGTTTTGGGACCGGTTCTGTTCAATATCTTCATCAACGATTTAGATGTTGGCATAGAAAGTACGCATATTAAGTTTGCGGACAATACCAAACTGGGAGGGATTGCAACTGCTTTGGAGGACAGGGTCAAAATTCAAAATGATCTGGACAAGTTGGAGAAATGGTCTGAGGTAAACAGGATGAAGTTCAATAAAGATAAATGCAAAGTGCTCCACTTAGGAAGGAACAATCAGTTTCACACATACAGAATGGGAAGAGACTGTCTAGGAAGGAGTATGGCAGAAAGAGATCTAGGGGTCATAGTGGACCACAAGCTTAATATGAGTCAACAGTGTGATACTGTTGCAAAAAAAGCAAACATGATTCTGGGATGCATTAACAGGTGTGTTGTAAACAAGACACGAGAAGTCATTCTTCCGCTTTACTCTGCGCTGGTTAGGCCTCAACTAGAGTATTGTGTCCAGTTCTGGGCACCACATTTCAAGAAAGATGTGGAGAAATTGGAGAGGGTCCAGAGAAGAGCAACAAGAATGATTAAAGGTCTTGAGAACATGACCTATGAAGGAAGGCTGAAGGAATTGGGTTTGTTTAATTTGGAAAAGAGAAGACTGAGAGGGGACATGATAGCAGTTTTCAGGTATCTAAAAGGGTGTCATCAGGAGGAGGGAGAAAACTTGTTCACCTTAGCCTCCAATGATAGAACAAGAAGCAATGGGCTTAAACTGCAGCAAGGGAGATTTAGGTTGGACATTAGGAAAAAGTTCCTAACTGTCAGGGTAGTTAAACACTGGAATAGATTGCCTAGGGAAGTTGTGGAATCTCCATCTCTGGAGATATTTAAGAGTAGGTTAGATAAATGTCTATCAGGGATGGTCTAGACAGTATTTGGTCCTGCCATGAGGGCAGGGGACTGGACTCGATGACCTCTCGAGGTCCCTTCCAGTCCTAGATTCTATGAGTCTATGAGTCTATCTCATCCCCATGCTGCTGGGGGAAGACTTGGCCAATCAGGTGAAGCGGACCAAGAGAGTGGGAATGGTTACCCGCAGCCAAACCAGGCAAGCTTCCCGACCCATTCCTGTTCCTGAGCCGTCCACAGAGGCCCCGTCTGTGTTACCAGAGACCCAGACAGAGGTAGTGGACCCGGATTCTCTGCCAACGACTGAAACAGCCACAGTGACTCCAGTCCCAGACCCAGAACTGAAAAAGCAACCAGCACCAGCGCCAGCAATTGCAAACCAATCTTCAACCCCAAGGCCAGAGGGCGCCAGCGAGCCTGAACTGGCAGAAGCAGCAGACAACTATACCCAAGAGGCTCAGCCAGAGCCTGGAATACCACCTGGTGCACCAGCGGAGAGCGGTTCACCAGCAACGAAAACAACCCCATCACCTACATCGCTTCCAGAGGGACCAAGCCCAAGTCCACAGTCTAAGGAAGAACTGGTGTCTCCAGCTTCAAGGAAACAGTTCCAGACTGAGCAGGAAGCAGATGACAGCCTTCAGAAAGCTTGGGCGGCGGCACGGAGCACCCCACCGCCTCTCAGCTCTTCTAATCAATCCTGGTTTGTTGTAGAACAAGGACTCTTATACAAGGAGACTCTTTCTGGTGGACACCAGGAAGACTGGCATCGGCAAAAACAGTTGGTGGTTCCAAACTAAGTACCTGGAAAAGCTCTTAAGCTTAGCCCATGATTATCCCAGTGACAATGCTGGGGTGAACAGAACCAAAGACTGGTTGGGGAAATCCTTCCACTGGGAGGGGATGAGCAAGGACGTTGCCAAGTATGTCCCGTCTTGTGAGGTGTGCCAACAAGTGGGGAAGCCTCAAGACCAGGTCAAGGCCCCTCTCCAGCCACTCCCCATAAGTAATGTCCCATTTCAGTGAGTAGCTGTGGATATTCTGGGTCCTTTCCCAAAAAAGACACCCAAAGAAAAGCAGTACGTACTGACTTTCATGGACTTTGCTACCCGATGGCTGGAAGCAGTAGCTCTAGGCAACACCAGGGCTAACGCTGTGTGCCAGGCCCTAACAGACATTTTTGCCAGGGTAGGTTGGCCCTCCGACATCCTTACAGATTCAGGATCTAATTTCCTGGCAGGAACCATGAAAGAACTGTGGGAAACTCATGGGGTGAATCACTTGGTTGCCACCCCTTACCACCATCAAACCAATGGCCTGGTCGAAAGGTTTAATGGAACTTTGGGGGCCATGATACGTAAATTTGTCAATGAACACTCCAGTGACTGGGACTTAGTGTTGCAGCAGTTGCTTTTTGCCTACAGGGCTGTACCACATCCCAGTTTAGGGTTTTCACCATTTGAACTTGTGTATGGCCACGAGGTTAAGGGGCCATTACAGTTGATGAAGCAGCAATGGGAGGAGTTTACGCCTTCTCCAGGGACTAACATTCTGGACTTTGTAAGCAACCTACAAAACACCCTCCGACACTCTTTAGCCCTTGCTAAAGAGAGCCAAAAGGATGCTCAAAAAGAACAAAAGGCCTGGTATGATAACATACCAGAGAGCGTTCCTTCAACGTAGGAGACCAGGTTATGGTCTTAAAGACGCAACAGGCCCATAAGATGGAAGCATCATGGGAAGGGCCATTCATGGTCCAAGAGCGCCTGGGAGCTGTTAACTACCTCATAGCATTTCCCAATTCCTCCCTAAAGCCCAGAGTTTACCATGTTAATTCTCTCAAGCCCTTTTATTCCAGAGACTTACAGGTTTGCCAGTTTACAGCCCAGGGAGGAGATGACGCTGAGTGCCCTGAAGGTGTTTACTATGAAGGAAAAAGTGACGGTGGCGTGGAAGAGGTGAACCTCTCCACCACCCTGGAACATCTGCAGTGGCAACAAATCAAGGAGCTGTGCACTAGCTTCGCCCCATTGTTCTCAGCCACCCCAGGACGGACTGAACGGGCATACCACTCCGTTGACACAGGTAATGCTCACCCAATTAGAACCCCACCCTACCGAGTGTCTCCTCACGCTCAAGCTGCTATAGAACGGGAGATCCAGAACATGCCACAGATGGGTATAATACGCTTATCTACCAGTGCATGGGCATCTCCAGTGGTTCTGGTACCCAAACCAGATGGGGAAATACCCTTTTGCGTGGACTACCGTAAGCTAAATACGGTAACTTGTCCAGACAACTATCCAATGCCACGCACTGATGAGCTATTGGAGAAGTTGGGACGTGCCCAATTCATATCTACAATAGACTTAACCAAGGGGTACTGGCAAGTACTGCTAGACGAACCTGCCAAGGAAAGGTCAGCATTCATCACCCATGCAGGGGTGCATGAATTTAATGTGCTTTCTTTCGGGCTGCGAAATGCACCCGCCACCTTCCAAAGACTGGTAGATGGTCTCCTAGCAGGATTGGGAGAATATGCAGTTGCCTACCTCGATGATATGACTATTTTTTCCGACTCCTGGCCCGAACACCTAAAACACCTGGAAAAAGTCTTTGAGCGCATCAGGCAGGCAGGACTAACTGTTAAGGCCAAAAAGTGTCAAATAGGCCAAAACAGAGTGCCTTACCTGGGACACCAGGTGGGTCGAGGAACAATAAACCCCCTCCAGGCCAAGGTGGATGCTATCCAAAAGTGGCCTGTCCCAAAGTCAAAGAAACAGGTCCAATCCTTCTTAGACTTGGCCGGGTATTACAGGCGATTTGTACTGCACTAGAGCCAAATCGCTGCCCCACTGACCGACCTGACCAAAAAGACCCAGCCAAATGCAGTTAAGTGGACTAATGAGTGTCAGAAGGCCTTTACCCAGCTTAAGGCGACGCTCATGTCTGACCCTGTGCTAAGGGCCCCGGACTTTGACAAACCATTCCTAGTAACCACAGATGCATCTGAGCGTGGTATAGGAGCAGTTCTCATGCAGGAAGCAACGGATCACAACTTCCATCCTGTCGTGTTTCTCAGCAAGAAACTGTCTGAGAGGGAAAGTCACTGGTCAGTCAGTGAAAAGAAATGCTACGCCATTGTGTACGCCCTGGAAAAGCTACACTCATACGTTTGAGGACGGTGGTTCCAGCTACAGACCGACCATGCTGCGCTAAAGTGGCTTCATACTGCCAAGGGAAACAACAAAAAACTGCTTCAATGGAGTTTAGCTCTCCAAGATTTTGATTTTGAAATTCAACACATTTCAGGGGCTTCTAACAAAGTAGCTGATGCACTCTCTCGTAAAAGTTTCCCAGAATCCACTGGTTAAAATTTGTCCTTAAAATGTAGAAAGTCTTGTAGTTACATACTTAGTAGTATATGTAAAGGTGCATGTGTTGTATTAATCTGTTTATTCTAAAGTTCTAGGAAGAAATCACCGCCAGTGAGGTTCCCCACTGTCTGTGATTTGGGGGGCATGTCATAAACAGATAGTTAAGGGTTAATGTCTCTTTTAACTGTAAAGGGTTAACAAACAGGAAACCAAACACCTGACCAGAGGACCAATCAGGAAACAAGATACTTTCAAATCTCGGTGGAGGGAAGCCTTTGTTTGTGTTTTTTGGGTTTGGCTTTGTTCTCTCTGGGTCCTGGAAGGGACTAGATGTGCAACCAGGTTTCTTGCCAATTTCCCTGCCGCAGTCTCTTATATATTCAGAATAGTGAATATTTGGTAAGAAAGGCGGTTATAGTCTTTTGATTGTTTTCTGTATTTGCAAATGTGTATTTGGCTGGAAGTATTTTAAATTGTATTTCTGCTGGAGGAGGCTTTTTCTCCAGTTTCTATAAGCTGACAGACCCTGTAACTTTTACCATCTAAATTACAGAGATAACTTTTACCTTTTTCTTTTTTTTATTAAAAGTTTTGTTTTTAAGACCTGTTTGATTTTTTCCCCTTATTGAGGCTCAAGGGAATTGAGTCTGTACTTAACAGGGAAGAGGAAGGGAGGGGAGAAGGGGGAATCCCTTTGTTTTAGATTCACGGAGCTTGAATCTGTATTGCCTCTGGGTGAGGGAGAAAGGGGAGGCGGGGGAAGGGACATTCCTCCCTGTTTTAAGATTCAAGGAGTTTGAATCACGGTAATCTTCCAGGGTAACCCAGGGAGGGAAATCCTGGGAGAAGCAATGGTGAGGAAAGGGGTTTACTTTCCTTGTGTTAAGATCCAGGGGGTCTGGGTCTTGGGGGTCCCCAGGGAAGGTTTTGGGGGGACCAGAGTGTATCAGGCACTGGAATTCCTGATTGGTGGCAGCTTATCAGATCTAAGCAGGTAATTAAGCTTAGAGGAATTCATGCTGGTACCCCAACTTTTGGACTCTAAGGTTCAGATTGGGGAAAGATACTATGACACACCCCCTTGCTGGGCACCCACCAGACTGCTGTGAGAGGAATCCAAGCTGCACGGTCCATGGATCTCTAGGTGGTTTGTCTGAGAGCCTTAACAGAGCCCATCTTGGGTCCTCCTCTCTTCTGCCTGTGACACATAACAGTCTAGTCTCCTGAGGGTTGTCATGCTTCAGTCTCATTTCAGTTGTTAGATTTAGCACCCCAGTGCTGTGTGGGGCTGGTGGCCTATGACTTAAAGAAGGTCAGAATAGATGACCTACTGGTCCCTTCTAGCCTTGCTCTCTATGAGCATGCCCAGAGCACAGACCTTCTATCTGGCACCATCTTCTGAGAGCTGACACCGCTGTCCAGCTGTGTAGTCCCTGGCCACAGCCCTGACCCTTCAGACTCCCCCATACATTAGACCCCTCTCTCCAAACTCCACTCAAAGGTGTGCACATCACAGTTTAACTCTCTCAGAAGGCAGGGTGGCCACACTGTAGCTATGAAGCATGTAACACCGAAACACCTAGCCCAGAGTCTAACACCTGAATGTGCTTTTGCTTAGGGCTTGTCTAGGTGCCGAGTCAGGTTGCAACAAGCTGAGGGGTGAATCTTCTGTGAACTAGCTGGCCGCATGCTAATTGACCATGTGGACTCTGCTATTGCACACTGGAAGTTCCCTAGGGTGCAGCATCTCTGTACCCGCAATTGACAGGTACTAACTTTCCATCTAGACAAGCCCTTTATCAGACAAAGCACAGGTGAGTACAGCTCATTTAGAAAACATCCAGCTTGAATGCAAAGCCCCTCATTAGCTGACCCTTCCCTTGGTGGGGAGAAAACCACTGGAGCCATGGCCAGGAAGGCAGGCAGAATTTCCTTGCCTGTTGCAGGCTGCTACATACTAGATGGCTTCTCCTCATCCTCTCCTGCATAGAGTCTGCTGCCCAGCCCCCTCTCTTCCTGTGTGTTTCCTTATTTAAGGAACTTCTGGTCACCTGCTTCCTTTGCTCTGTCTCTTGGTAACTCTCCTCTGCTCCCAACCCTGCTCCCCTTGGATGGAGTGTTAGAGGGCTTTCCCTTGACCTTCTCCCCTGGCTCTTGTCATGCAGACAGAAAGCAGATCAGAAGTCTGAAGTGCAAGCAATGTGATGTTTACTGGGGTTAGTTTCCAGCAGGCATATGTATACCATAACTCTGATGATGCGGAGCCCTGTTTCCCAGTGTTCTCACTCCCTGCTCCTCAGCAGGCATAATAATACCTGAAATGCATACCGACAGTCCCACCCCTTACAACTTATAGTCATGTTCCATTTTGGGAGGTCGGCTGGGGTCTTCATTTCCACCCCTTTTATACTACATGGGAAGGGGCAAGCATTCCTCTGGTCTTTTAGTGTTTTAATTCTGCTCCCCTTCCCCCACAGTCCTCCCTTGCCCCTCCCGACTGGTTTCTTGACCTTGCCTTGAGATAAGGAGTTGAGGCACTTTTCAAGTGTGCATTCATATATTACATTCCCACCATGCCCAGTAACACTTTAAGTGCTCTTATCTATTTCCATTATACTAACAGACCCATCTGGTTTAGGCACAAGCAACATTTACAGTGTCTTTGTTTTTAGTAGAATCCCTTTGTTCACACATTTTAGTAAAAAATATATATAACAAAAAACAGTCAGGGAAGCAGAACTCAAAGTACTATCTCAGGCAAACCTTACAGGCCTGGATCCTACATTGATACTAATACTCCTAACATGGAGGAAATCTCTTTTCCCTTGGAGTTCAGTTATTCTTTGACATAACTTGTGTGGTCAAGGCACCGTCATTAACATTAACACTGTATCTGTTCTAGGAGGACATGACAACCCTGCCAGCCCATGGTGAGCACAGTCTGAGACAGTCATGCTACAGCAGTTTTGCATAGTAACATTTCATAGTCTCACCCAGAATTCAGACAGTGTGTGTGCAAATTCCCACATAGCCACACCCTGTTTTACAAGTAGGAAACTGAGGCACAGAAAAGCCAAGTAACTTTCCCCAGGTCACACAGGAAGGCTGAGGCGGAGCAGGGAATATCCCAAGTCCTAGGCAAGGGCTCTAACCACAGCACTACCCTTCCCCTCCAAAGCCAAGCTTTTTAAGGGCCACATCGGCAATAACAATAATGCAGCTCAGTCACAGACACTTGCTGGGATTCAGCAACTGTACTTCCCTGAAGACTGGGTGCAAATGCCTGAGATTCAGCACTGGAGAACTTAGCAAGACGTCTTTCTCTACAGCCTCTTTCTCATGGGATTATAAGTGTTCCCCTTCTGGAGTACTTCAAAACCCGGGAAATTTGGGAGGTGGAATTTATGGGCACCAAGGAATGATGGTTCAGATTCTTGGAACGATGAACAACCTACCTCTTTGAGAGATCCTTTCCAATATAGCAACCACTACCCACTGTATTCACACCCCATCTAACCAGCCTCCCCTCCACAACAAACCAACCAACCAGCACCTCCAAGCTGAGTGTTACCCTGAGGAGAGAAATGAGACAGAGACGCCATGAAATCCAGCAAGGGCTTTACTGTTGGTACAGATTGTATTGGAGGCTATTATGACAGGTAGCTGTATAAAATGGATGGACAGATATTTGGCTCTGGCAGGTTTGGGCAGCTGTAGGAGAGAGAAGGAGCCGGAAATCTACCTCAAAGGATCAGTGGAAGATTGCCTCTCACTAAGTGGTGTCCTGAGGCAGGAAGAGGACATGGTTGGAGTAGGAAGGAAGGGCAGGGCAGATTCTTGACTGGCACAGTAGCCTTTATGAGACCACCTGCAGCTAGGATTGCCAGGTGTTCTGTTTTAGACAAGAACGCCAAGTTGAAAAGGGGGCATGGAGGCTCTGGTCAGCACTGCTGACCAGGCCGTTACAAGAACCGCTGTGCCGCTGACTGGACTAAGTCAGGCTCCCTGTCTGCCCTTGCTCCACATGTTCCCCAGAAGCGGTGAAATGTCTCTGTGGCCCTTAGGTGTAGATAGTCTCTGAGTACTATCCCGCCTCGAGTGCCAGCTCCGCATCTCCCATTGGCCAGGAGCCGGGGCCAATGGGAGCTGCAAAGCTGGCGCCTGCTGGCATGGGCAGTGCACACTGTGCAGAACTGCCTGGCTGCACCTCCACCTAAGGACCAGACATGCCGGCCACTTCTGGGAGTGGTGTGGAGCAGGGCAGGTAGGGAACCTGCCTTAGCTCTGCTGTGCCACCAGTCAGGAGCTGCCTGAGGTAAGCACTACCCGCACCTCAACCCCCTGTTCCAAACTCCCTCCTGGAGTCTGCAACCCCTCCTACACTCCAATCCCCTACTCCAGGCCTTTCCCACACCCAAACTCCCTTTCAAAGCCTGCACCCCAAACCTCCTCCTGCATCTGAACCCTCTGCCCCAGCCAGGAGCCCCCTCCTGCACTGCAAACCTCTCATACCCAGCCCCACCTGAAGTCCACAGCACCAGCAGGAGACCTCACCCCCTACCGCACCCTAACTCCCTGCCCCAGCCCAGAGCCCCCTCCCTCACCCTGAACCCCTTATATCAGGCCCCACCCCAGAACCTGCACCCCCAGCTGGAGCCCTCACCCCAACCCCCTTCCCCAGCCCAGTGAAAGTGAGTGGGGGTTGGGGAGAATGAGTGAAGTAGGGAGGTGGGCTGGAGGCAGGGAAGGAGGATTTGGTTTTGTGCATTTAGAAAATTGGCAACCCTACTTACAGCCAGCATAAAACACAGCAGCTCTTGGACTGCTCTTAGTTACACAGAGGGCTATTCTGGCCTTCAGCTGGCCTAGGCTCAGGGAGCAGAGAAGTTGCTCAGGTGAGGATGTAGCCCAATAGCACCAATGAGTAAAACTCCTGTGGAAGATTGGACTCACATCTGGCTCCCTCGTGGTTGGGTGTGGCACAGCAGCTCTTTCCTCTCTAGCTTCCCCTGCCAACAGCTGCTCTGGTCCCACCAGTGCTCTGCCTTGTCTCATGACTCAGCGCTCCAGCTCAGTCACATTTTAGTTCTGTTCGTTCTGGGGTAACAGGAAGCCCAGCAAATGAATGTCCAGTGTCCTGACATCTGGTCTTTTGCCCTCAACTCTGTACCCCTTGTTCCTCATGTACTTCTCTCAGGGCTCCCAGTCAACCTTATCCCCTTCTCATGGGTCTCCTGACACCTTCCCAGTGGCTGGTAGGTGACCCAGGCCTCCCACAACATAGGGTTCCTGTCCAGGGGTGCTGTAATCAGCAGCCCAGTTCAGCTCTGTCTGACTGCTCCCTGGACTTCTTCTTAACATAGCCCTTTGCCAGCCCTTCCCCCACCACCTCTCGAGGTTCTCACTTTCTTCTCTCAGGGCCAAGACTCATAGGTCAAGGCCTTCTCCTGAAATCCCCAACAGAATCCCACTCTAACAATACAGACATACTCTAATTCTCTTTCCTGAGCTCAACCTCTCGTTCCTCAAGTCTCCCCTGCTTTGTTCCTCGGCTGAATGCCTCCCAGGCCTCACTCGCTCAGGAAGCCCAGAACTTGCAGCAGCCGCTCTTTGGGCCAGCAGCAGTTGCTCTTTGGGCCAACTCTTCCACCAGGCTACCTCTTCACCCCTGCTGGTCTCACTTGCAAAGAGAGGGACAGCACAGCTCCTTCCCTTCCTCTCCTTATACTAGCTCCATCCTGTGACATTGCACTTCATATGATTTTATGAAAATATGCTAATGAGTGTGAATATAATGTAACTGGAATATGTTTCATGCAAAAGGTCTCTTGTAAGGTATCATTACAAAGCTTATAATCTACTGAGTGTGGTCATCCTATTTGTATAAATGTATCATTCTTGTATATAAAACTAGAAATATGAAATATAACTCTGAGGTCCTATTGTAATTATGAAAAAGTGGGGGCCATTAATGTAATCTTGATGGCTCCCATCAAATTAGGACAATTGGCTGTAAATGGCTCTGTTTACTTGCAAACCGTCCTGTGAGTCAGGCTGGGAGGAATGAAGGCTTGAGGTCTCACAGGACATGTGACCATGTCACAGGACACTGGAATCTTAAATCTGGTGCTTTTCCATTTAGAAGGAGGGGTGGGGATCCAGAGGGATAAAAGGTTCCTGTCTTGTGCCAAAGCTATATAAGGGGGTGGAACAGAACAAGGAGGTTCCAGTCATGAGAAATCCCTTGGTTACCACCTGAGTTGGAGCTAACAAGGACTGTACCAGGGAAAGGATTGGGCCCAGACTAGGAAGGAGTCCAGTCTGTGAAAGAAACTTATTGGAATATCTCTGAGGGTGAGATTTTATCTGTATTCAGTTTCTTACTATATTAGGCTTAGATTTGCATGTTTTGTTTTATTTTGCTTGGTAACTTACTTTGTTCTGTCTGTTATTACTTGGAACCACTTAAATCCTACTTTTTGTACTTAATAAAATCACTTTTGTTTATTAATTAACCCAGAGTAAGTAATTAATACCTGAGGGAGCAAACAGCTGTGCATATCTCCCTATCAGTATTCTAGAGGGCGGACAATTTATGATTTTACCCATTTATAAGCTTTATACGGAGTAAAACGGGTTCATCTGTGGTTGGATCCCATTGGGAGCTGGGCGTCTGGGTGCTGGAGGCAGGAGCACTTCTTAAGCTATTTTCAATTAAGTCTGTGCTGGAGCAGACTGGCGTGTCTGGCTCAACAAGACAGGGTTCTGGAGGCCCAAACTGGCAGAGAAAAACAGCTCAGAGGTAGTCTCAGCACATCAGGTGACAGTCCCAGGGGAGTTTCTGTGATCGAATCCGTCACACCCCCAGAGCTGGGGCTCCTCTCTAATTGGGACAGGCCCACCCGCAAGGCACAACCAGGTGCCCTAACTGAGCTCTCCAGTTCCAGTTAACTCTTTCAGAGCTAAGATGGGGAATACATCTCATCACACCTCCCTGTGGGGAGCAGGGCATGGGCAATCAGGCCTAATGGATGGCGTCAGGAGGCTGGAACCAGAGTCAGCTGCCAAGCCAAAGGGAAGAGCCAAAAGTGAAACCCCAGCACCAGGGGTAGGGCATAGGAGCAGGGACCTGAAGCGAGGCAGGAACCGGGGACCGGCAGAAGCCTGGGATAAGGAGGACAGGAATAGGCAGGCATCAGGCAAGTGGGCACAGTCCTTACATAGTAGCAGCCATCAGGGGATTAACTGCTCAGACAATGCCCTGTGCCTTTTTGCAGTTTAAGTAGTGCATCCCAGCCAATCAGTGGGGCTGGACGTCTCCCCCAGTCAGGAGCTGTGTGGGCAGGGCCCCCTTCTCCAGTGACTCTGAGATACTGGGTGATGGTCACGGTCTGAGCACTCCTTAGAACCAAAGGGGCTGGGTTTGGGGCCTGCAGCCATGGCTAATAGTCCACATCGTATTGCTGGTCTACTGGAACATGCATGCAGCAAATGGGCAAAGCAGAGCTTTGATCTCTGCAGAGGTTTAACCTCCCATGTGGCCATGAAATCATTTACAGATTAAAAATAATCCTACAGTAACAGTCTTTTCTGGCATTTCCCCTTTCATGGGGAAGGAGAAACCTGCCTGAGCATCAGTGAAAAGAGGCTAAGAGCCTCCTGTCCCCAGAACCAGAAGAGATTTACAACTGTCTGTGTGCAAAACCCAGAGCTCTGAGAGCAGCGCAGAGCCTTAGACTCTGGCACACAGCCCTGCTTTTACAAGCATCAGCTGTGACGGAGGTGCAGTAGGGGAAGGGCCCTAGTAGGTAAGAAAGGGCTTCAAAAACATTCCTGGAACTAGTAAGTGTGAGAATCCTGCCCTTTCTCCCAAGAGAAATCCATAAAACCTAAGTGGGAGGGAGATGACATCATGAAAGGGCTCTGCAGGCAGAGAATGTAGTGACAGATGGGACTGAGAAAGTGGGCGAGGTCTGAGAAGCTTCAGGTTAGCCATCTGGTTGCCCAACCCATCCCTTTGGCAATGCAGGGCCTGAGAACAGGCTATTGGAACTTACTGGATTCACGAGCTACCAGAATAAGACATAGAACAGTCAGGAACCAAAGCCAAATGAAACAGAAATAATCTATCAACTGCTGGACAAACTAAACTGTGAGACCAAAGCCCCTTGCTGCTGGGCTTGGAGCATTTCACCCTAGGAACTATCAGCAAAACCAGCTCAGCTATCTCTGCTGCCTTCATGATGTACAAAGCAAGAGGTGTCCCCCAGATAGACAGATTCCGTTTTGTCAACTCTTGTCACTTGCTCGGATCCTTGGTAAGCCATGGTGAATTAAGGCTATTGTAAAGAAGGCCACGTCTAGGACAGAGTACGTTGTTTTATGGGTTTAATGTAAAAAAGTAATATTCTCTCTGCTATATAGAATCTTCAGAACCATAAATTCGGAATGACGAAGGTTAACTCACCTAAGAAACAAAGTCTGAGTTTTATTGTTGATTTAAAGGGCTTTGCATTTCCAGTTGAGGTTTGAAACAGCTGACATTACAGGAACATGTATAGATATCTCGCAATCAGCTATGGCAGCTAGGTTTCTTCTGCTGTTCCTCCTAACGCCTCTCCAGCACACAGGCCCTGATTCAAGAATGGCAATCCTATGCTGCTTGTGCTTGTGTCCCACTGAAGTCAAGGTGTAGGTTTAGGATGGGCTCTCCCTCCCCTTCACTCACTGTCTGTACAGGAAGGTAACAGCATGAGGGAAGAGCAATCTACGCAAGGCAGCTACTCCCCATGCTGAGATCCCATCACAGCGGTGGATGGATGTGTGGATATAGATCCAAATTCCCTATAGTTTGGGGGTGTTTGGCTCTAGGGTTTAGTTCTGGCCCCTCTCTACGGGTTCTATCATCATTCTTAGTCATTCACTGCCTGATTGACTAGTTACGGGACAGAGCATTATGACTGCTCCAGCTGTCACTAACTGTCCCCTGTAGGCACAGCTGTAGGCACTAATCCAAGGTCTGCTGGTTGATCAAAGGATGGCCGCTCTGTTCTCCTTTGCTGCTGCAAGTTGCTTCTTTTGGGATGTTGGGTTATCCAATGTGGTCTGAGTTCTTTGCCATGTTGAGCACTGCAGGTGTACCCGATCTGCTTACATGGAGTTTAAATAACACAAAACTACTTCAGACAGGTGGACATGGGCAGCAGGTATAATAGGCCAGTGTAGGCTAAGCATCCCCTGGCACATAGATGCCCCACAACCCCCCTCCGCCGGACATCTGAGCCATGGTAGCCATGCCTGTGCTCCACCTCTTCCCCTCCCTGCTCCACCCCTTCCCTGAGGCCCCACCGCCTGCCGCTGCCTGGTGAATCCCTCCTTGCTCCTCTCCTCCACTGCACCCTCCTCCCTGCAATACTCCCCCTCGTCTCCCACCTCTGTTCCCAAACTAACCTACAGTGTTGGCTTTTCGCATCTCAGCAAGTAGCAAAGTTCGGGTCTCATACACAGGTTCAGTTCTTGTGCAAGACAAGGAAAAACATTTCTGAACCATGTTTAGAACCTTAGATCAGAAACATAGTAAAAGCACATGCAAAACCCCACATTAATGCAATTTGTACATCTGAATTCACAGTATTATTATTAATTATTAATTATTATTATAGCATTATTACAGGCCTCATCGTGATCCCATTGTAATCAATGGGAGTTTTGGTTTTGGCTACAATGAAAAGTAGCTAAGTAAAAATATGTAAAACCATGGAATCCAGGGTGTTTGTGACTGTCCCCCACTGGACAAACCTGCATCTCCCATGATTTGCACAACCCAGAGGTTGCTGTAGGGTCTCTTTTGCAGTGTGGACATACCCTTAGTCTCTGTCTCAGTTCCCATCTGTATAATGGGGATGACAGCACCACCCCACCTCAGAGAGTGTAGGAGAACCAATACATTAAAGATTGTAAGGTGCTCAGATGCTCCAGTGATGGGGACACATACATGCCATAGATCAGAAAGGAAGGAGAATGTTTATAAAGCCCTTTTCCTCTCCCCATTAATAAAATCTGCTTCTGGGCTGAGAGCAAGCGTGAGAGATTTGAGCCAGTGGTTATTCTTTTAGCCTGTTTTATATGTAACCCTTCTGCCACATGAAGCCAGCAGCACTCTTACCAGATTTGCCCATTACTTTGGGGTATGCTTATTTATTAGGGTTACTTTTCTGTGTGTGTGGGGGGGCGGGGTCTGTAATTCTATTAATGCACTGCTTATGTCACTTGTGTTTTTACATAGAGCTCTACTCCTCCTATCTGCAAGTTCCCTCCCACTGGAGCTATCCTGCAGGACCTAGGTTCCCTAGGGCTGGGTTCCTCCAGCCCCAGAACAAGATGAACATGCCCCCCGCCCCACACATACATTAACAAAGCAAGTCTGAGCAGACCGGGTCAATCAGCACTTTTAAGCTGTCATCCTTATATGTCCCTGGACTCAGTGGGCTGGGTCAAGCAGCACTTTCAAGCTGCAACTCATATATGCCACAAGTACTGCACCAGAATAGAGTAAGCCTGAGCAGGCTGGGTCAAACAGCACTTCAAGGCTGATACCCTTATATGTCCCTGTACTCAGCAGACTGGGTAAAGCAGCACTTTCAAGCTGCCACCCTTATATGCCCCTGGACTCGGTAGTCTGAGTCAAGCAGCACTTTTAAGCTGCCACCCTCATATGTCACAGGTTCATCACATCCCTATCCCCACTTTCACATCACAATTGTACTGGTGGTAACCCACTTGATGAGCAAACCCCACAGTATTCTGGGCACTACAGGGGTCTGTACCTTAGGTAAAAGAAGTGTTGCTGCGGAGTAAATGAGGAAGCTAAAAACACAAAACAGTAAAGTTCAGAGAGAGAGAGAAGCAACCAACTTAACCATAAAAGTTATTTATTGAATAATAATAACTACAGAAGAAGAGCTGAACCAACATAACAGTTACATTATTAAAGGTTAGTACCTGAAGTAGAAAAGAAAAGAGAGGGAGGGATCTCACTCACTCCATGAGGCTTGAACTGGTCAGGGTTTCCAGGTGATGGTGGTAGCTCAGGGTCCTGAGTGCTGGAGACAGGCAGAGCCCCCAGCACGATGAGTCAGGAGAAGATGGAATCCCAGTAGAACAGATACATAGTTTGGATCCAAGCATCAGAACACTTACTTAAACATAGGCAGTGGGTTTTGCAGAGAAACAACAATGGGTTCAAGGGAGAACACTAGATTTGTTTAAGAGTAAAATAATGATTCAAGGGTTTTCTTTAGGCTAGACAATAGGAGCTGATCACTCTTGGCTATGGGTGGTGTTTTCTTCCAGGGAGCTCACAATGCAATTAGGCAGCTTCAGTATTTTGGATATCAATCAAGGATTCATTACTAGAATTGATCTGATAACTGTTGAGCTGGGTGTGGGCAGGCATAGGTTCATTAGCATCTGGAGCAGAGATTCCCATGATGAAGTACTTCCCTGATTTTTCTGGTCCCAGAGTTCAGTGTGGTTCTCTGTTCTCCATTCTGTATGCTAATAGAGATACCTCCCTGTCCCATCTTTCATGCAGATGAGTCTAGGGGAGTTGCCTTTGTTCTTGTCACCCTTGTCAGGAAGGGTCTAGGTGTGTCTCCCAATACCCTTCACTGCTCTCTGCAAATCTTTGATTGGTTTTGGTTCAAGCAGAGACTGGGGTGCTGGGGGGTATCTTTCATGAGTCAGACAGGCTAGCTACTGCACCGTGGTTCCCCAAGAACACAGAGCTGACTGGTATCAGTAACCAGGGCTGGGTTCAATATCTAGGTGTTCTTTTCCATTGATACAACACAGAACTGGCTCAAGCCCCCACCAGTAACCTATGAAATTTACACACCACACCAGGCACCTCAGAGAGGCAATACTTCACCACTTGCAAGCACAGAGTCTGAGTGTAGAAAAAAAGCTTTTAATAAAAGGAGAGAAGTAACTCAGCATTAATTTAGGAAAACACATCAAATAGGGTTCAAAAACAAACCACGAGTAAAAGACCCACTGCCAAGTAAGTTGGGCAGTGCCCTTTTCCTCTCAGGTTCTTAAGTCCAGCAACCCAAAGCTCCTTTTCACGTTGTCATAACCTAGTCCCAGATTTGGAACTTAGCGTCCAAAATATGGGGTTAGCATGAAAACCTCCAAGCTTAGTTACCAGCTTGGACCTGGTAAAGCTGTCACCACCCAAAAAATTAGAGTGTTTTGGGGCACTCTGGTCCCCCCAAAAACCTTCCCTGGGGACCCCAAAGACCCAAATTCCTTGAGTCTTACAACAACGGGGAATAAACCATTTCCCTTCCCCCTTCCAGGTGTTCCTGGAGAGATACACAGAAGCAAGCTCGGTGAATTTAAACTGAGGAATTCCACCTTCCCTATTTCCAGTCCTGGAAACAGAAGTACTTCCCTCTTCACCCAGAGGGAATGCAAAGTCAGGCTAGTAAATCTAACGCACACAGATTTCCCCCTGACTTCTTCCTCCCACCAATTCCCAGGTGAGCACAGACTCAATTCCCTGGAGTTCCCCACTAAAGAAAAACTCCAACAGGTCTTAAAAAGAAAGCTTTATAAGAAGAAAGAAAAATACATAAAAATGGTCTCTCTGTATTAAGGTGACAAATACAGGGTCATTTGCTTAAAAGAAATATGAATAAACAGCCTTATTCAAAAAGAATACAATTCAAAACATTCCAGCTACTATACCCATGTAAATACAAAAGAAAACAATAGAAACCTTACTGCCTTACTATATTTGTACTTACAGCTTGGAAACAGAAGATTAGAAAGCAAGAGACAGAAGTCCTCTCATAGCCGAGAGAGAGAGAGGCACAAGACCAAAGAACAAAGGACTCACACACAAACTTCCCTCCTTCCAGATTTGAAAAAGTCTTGTTTCCTGATTGGTCCTCTGGTCAGGTGTTTCAGGTTACTTCTTTCCAGGTGAAAGAGACATTAACCCTTAGCTATCTGTTTATGACAACGTGCCCATCCCTTCTCTGTACTCCACTCACAGTTGCTGTCCTTGGTCAGTGCAGATGCAGAGTTCAGAGGTGTATCTGCAGAGTTCACCTGTAAAGCAATACCTTACTTGCTCTGCAACTTGGTCACTTGCTCGCTGCCCCTCTCTATTGGCAACCCTGCTGGCCACTCACACTGGTTGCCTGCTCACCTCTCTTGCTGCACCTCTCCACTAGCCACCCCAATAGCCAATAGCCTCGTCATGCCTGTCCCCTGCTGCCTTGCTGGATGCCTGCTCACCCCTCTCACTCTGCTTCTCTACCAGCTGCCCTGCTGGCTGCTCATAATGCCTCTCTGCTGTGACCACTACACATTAGTAAATTTCAGCTTTTTGCAGGCTGGGCAGAAATGCTGTCCCACTTCATGGCACTTCAGTTCTCAATGATTTTTAAGCTCTTAGCAGGTAGGGTGGAAACATACTCCTATCACAGCTGATTTCAGCTCTGATTGGGTACTTAACATAACAAAGAGGCTCCTAATGAAGCCTATTTTGCTCTATTCTTTAAACATCAGAGGGGTAGCCGTGTTAGTCTGGATCTGTAAAAGCAGCAAAGAATTCTGTGGCACCTTATAGACTAACAGACGTTTTGGAGCATGAGCTTTCGTGGGTGAGTACCCACTTCGACTGATGCCTGTAGTGGAAATTTCCAGGGGCAGGTATATATTTGCAAGAAGATATATATATACCTGCCCCTGGAAATTTCCACTACATGCATCCGACGAAGTGGGTACTCACCCACGAAAGCTCATGCTCCAAAACATCTGTTAGTCTATAAGGTGCTACAGGATTCTTCGCTGCTTATTCTTTAAACAGTAGAAACAAACCAGTTAAAAGAATCTGAGGCCTTGGCTACACTGGTGCTTTACAGCACTGCAACTTTCTCGCTCAGGGGTGTGAAAAAACACCCCCCTAAGTGCAGCAAGTTACAGCACTGTAAAGTACCAGTGTAAACAGTGCCCCAGCGCTGTAAGCTAATCCCCTCGGGGAGGTGGAGTACCTGCAGCATTTTCAGGTGTAGCCAAGCCCTTGGGAGAGTGCGAGTGCATGTGCATGTGCATGTGCATGTGCATGTGCATGTGCATGTGCATGTGCATGTGCATGTGCATGTCACCCCCACCACTCATGTTCTTTCCCCTTTCCCAGTCTGCTGACATCCAAGCCCCTACCTAATGAGGTTCTTTCAGCTGAGGGAGGCCCCCCTCTTTTGGGAAAGGTTAAGCACAGTCCTGCTTTCTTGTATTCCTACAATAATTGCAACTTTGGTAACCATATTTCACTACCCCTGTATTCAGTACTAAGGTCATTTGTACCCAACACCAGCTATAGTTGATCCTTTGATGCAGCTATAAATGGTGAATATGTAAACAAAGTAGGAGCAAACTCTATTTACATAAACACACTCATAGTCTTTTCCCCTCCGAGCTAGCTGTCAGGGAAGCATTCATTCAGACTCTGCTTACATATATGGTTAAAAATAGATGCTTAGGGTCTGATCCCACAACTCTGTCCCCAGTTAAGATAAGATAAGGCCCCTGGGATGCAAGCACACCATTTGATCACATCTGCTGGCAGTGCTATCAAAAGAATAACTGGCACCTCATCCCTTTGTAAATATTGTGGTGATAATAACAATGAACTGTGGCTGTTATATTACCTGAATGCCAGCTGTTTGTAAGATACTCACTTCTATGCACATACCAGATATTTTCATTGTCTATGCTCGAGCTCTGTGGCTCCATGTGCCAGCCAATTATCCAGATGTCATTAGGGACAGAGAAGCCACCATTTATCCACACACACACACCTCCGAGAGCGTGAAATGACAACACTTCCATGAGAATACCCCAGGGCAGAGTGGTGACAAAAACTGTGTAACCCTTCTGTCAGGGCCAGGTTTCAATATCTAGGGTTCCTTTTCAACAATACAAGACAGAACCAGCTTGAGCCCCCACCCAGTAACCTGGGAAAATTACACACCACCCCTGGGTGCCTCGGAGAGGCAATACTTCACCACTCACAAGCAGAGTCTGAGTGTAGAAAAGACACTTTTAATGGGAGGAGGGAAGTCACTCGACATTAATTAGGGAAAATACCACAAGCAGGATTCATAAACATAAAACTGTGAGCAGGAAACCCACCCCAGAGTGCATGGAACCCAGTCTTCTGCCTCATGTTCTTCAGTTCTACAGCCAAAAGTTCTTTTCTTGCCCCCGTCTGCTCCCCCACCCATAGGTGCCGGGTATAATAGGCCAGGGAAGGCTTAGCCTTCCCTGGCATGGCCACCCACCTGCCTCCGGACGCCTGGGCTGCAGTGGCCCCGTCCCATCCCTTCCCCAAAGTCCCCATCGCCTGCTGCTGCTTCTGCTGCCTGCTTGCCAGGTCTCCTTCACTCCACCCCTCCTCTGGTGGTTCCCACTGCTTGCAAAGTCCCTCCTCCTTGGGGACAGAGGAGTGAGGAGGGATGTGGAGAGTCAGTGGCGGGCATGGGAGGGAGATGGCTCAGCCTGGGAGTCCAGTGCTCGAGGGGCAGTCCTGGTGCTCAGGGGGGCATGGTGGCAGCTCAGCCCAACGCTGGGGCCAGCCCAATGCCCAGGGGAAGAGGTAGAGGGGCCAGTGGCTCGGCCCTGTGTGGTTGGGGTGGGCAGGCCGGAACTCCACTGGTTGCGGAGGGGGGCCCTCAGAGCTTCTCCTCTTTGAGGCAGGGTTGGGGCTGCGGGGGGTGGGGCCTTGGGCATAAGGGGCAGAGACGGCAGGCTATCCTCCTCAAAGTGGGATTTTACCCACCACCCATGCCCTCACCATACCCCACTCACAGTGGCTGTCCTTGTTCAGTGAGGGCCCAAAGTTCAGAGGTGCATCTGTGTAAGTTAACCTCCCACCTGGACAAGAAGGCACCTTGTTTGCTCTGCCATCTGAGCACTTGCTCTGCCTGGTCGCCTCACCAGCTGTGGCTCTTCTCTGCTGGCCACCCTGCCAGCCAATCATTCTGCTCCTGCCAGACAAGTGTCAGTTACCTTCTGCTGCCACCTGACTCTCTGGTGTGACCTCTTCACATCAGGGTATATCTACACTACAGGATTATTCCGGTTTTACAGAAACCAATTTTTTAAAACAGATTGTATAAAGTTGAGTGCACTTTATACACTAAGCACTAAGCACATTAATTCGGTGGTGTGTGTCCATGTACCGAGGCTAGTGTCGATTTACGGAGCATTGCACTGTGGGTAGCTATCACATAGCTATCCCATAGTTCCTGCAGTCTCCCCAGCCCATTGGAATTCTGAGTTGAGATCCCAGTGCCTGATGAGGCAAAAAACATTGTCGTGGGTGGTTCTGGGTACAGCCTCATCCCTTCCTCCGTGCAAGTAGCAGACAACTGTTTCACTCCTTTTTTCCTGGGTGAACTGTGCAGACGCCATAGCACGGCAAGCATGGACCCTGCTCAGCTCAAGACAGCAGTCATGGACGTTGTAAACACCTTGCGCATTCTTGTGCAGTCTATGCTGAACCAGGATTTGCAAAAGCAGATGAGGAGGAGGCAGCTATGGCAACGCGGTGATGAGAGTGATGAGGACATGGACACAGAATTCTCTCAAACCGCGGGCCCCTGTGCTTTGGAGATCATGCTGGTAATGAGGCAGGTTCTAGCCATGGAACGCCGATTATGGACCCGGGAAACAAGCACAGACTGGTGGGACCGCATAGTGTTGCAGGTGTGGGACGATTCCCAGTGGCTACGAAACTTTAGTGTGTGAAGGGCACTTTCATGGAATGTTGTGACTTGCTTTCCCCTGCCCTGAAATGCCAGAATACCAAGATGAGAGCAGCCCTCACAGCTGAGAAGCAAGTGGCGATAGCCCTCTGGAAGCTTGCAACACCAGACAGCTACCGGTCAGTCGGGAATCAATTTGGAGTGGGCAAATCTACTGTGGGGGCTACTGTGATGCAAGTAGCCAAAGCAATCATTAAGCTGCTGCTACGAAAGTTTGTGACTCTAGGAAATGTGCAGGTCATAGTGGATGGCTTTGCTGCAATGGGATTCCCTAAATGTGGTGGGGCAATAGATGGAACCCATATCCCTATCTTGCACCGGAGCACTAGGGCACCCAGTATGTAAACCGCAAGGGGTACTTTTCAATGGTGCTGCAAGCACTGGTGGATCACAAGGGACATTTCACTAACATCCATGTGGGATGGCCAGGAAGGGTTCATGAAGCTCGCATCTTCAGGAACACTACTCTGTTTAAATGGCTGCAGCAAGAGAATTACTTCCCAGACCTGAAATTAATAGCTGGGGGTGTTGAAATGCCTGTAGTTATCCTGGGGGACCCAGCCTACCCCTTGATGCCATGGCTCATGAAGCCATACACAGGCAGCCTGGACAGTAGTCAGGAGCTGTTCAACTACAGACTGAGCAAGTGCAGAATGGTGGTAGAATGTGCATTTAGACATTTAAAGGCACGCTGGTGCACATTACTGACTCACTCAGACCTCAGCCAAACCAAAGTCCCCTTTGTTATTGCTGCTTGCTGTGTGCTCCGTAATCTCTGTGAGAGTAAGGGGGAGACCTTTACGGTGGGATGGGAGGCTGAGGCAAATCACCTGGCCGCTGATTACACACAGCCAGACACCAGGGCGATTAAAAGAGTACACCAGAAAGCACTGCGCATCAGAGAGGCTTTGAAAACCAGTTTTATCACTGGCCAGGGTACGGTGTGACTTTTGTGTTTGTTTCTCCTTGATGAACCCCCCCCCCACCCCGATTGACTCATTCCCTGTAAGCCACCTACCCTCCATCTTCGATTACAGCTTGCTTCCTAAGGAAATAAAGTCATGCTCATTTAAAAATCATGTATTCTTTATTAATTAATTATAAAAAGAGGGAGAGAACTTACAAGGTAGCCTGGGTGGGGTTTGGGAGGAGGATAGGAGGGAAGGAAAAGACCACTAAAAAAAATTCAAAATAATGACAGCCTTTTGGTTGGGCTGTCTACTGGGGTGGAATGGGCCGGTGTACAGAGCCTCCCCCCACGCATTCTTACTCTTCTGGTGGGTGAGGAGGCTAAGGAACATGGTGAGGTGGGAGGATGGTTATACAGGGGCTGCAGCGGCACTCTGTGATCCTGCTGCCATTCCTGAAGCTCCACCAGATACCAGAGCATGTCTGTTTGATCACGCAGCAGCCCCAGAGTTGCATCCCGACACCTCAGATCTTCCTGCTGCGGCCTCTCATCTCGAGCGTCTCTCCTCTCCTCATGTTCGTCCCTCCTATCCTCACGTTGGTCCCTTCTGTCCTCATGGTCACTGGCATCTTTCCTGTACTTTGATACCACATTCTTCCACTCATTCAGATGAACTCTTTCATTGTGGGTCACTTCTATGATTTCTGAGAACATTTCGTCTCACGTCTTTTTTTTCTGCCGCCTTATCTGAGATAGCCTTTGGGACGGAGGAGGGGAACTTAAAAAAATTTGCAGCTGCAGGAGGGAGGGAAAAAAGGGAGAGAAGTATTTAAAAAGATACATTTTACAGAACAATGGTTATGCTTTTTCACGGTGAACAACATTATTCACCTTACATAGCACATATGAACTCAATACAAGGTTGCGTTTTGCATCTTAATATTGAGTGCCTGCGGCTTCAGTGTTAGAGATCATAGACGCAGGTCCGGGCATCAGAATTCGGCTTGCATGTGGCCATGGTAAGGCATTGTCTTTCAGCTTATGCAGCCTTTATATATCCAGCGCCCTCCTTTCCCAAATAGCAAGCAAAGCCCGTTCAGTGCTGCTTCTTTCCTGTTAACGTGCAGCACCAGAACCGCCCCCATCCAATTCTCTGGGATGATCACTTTACCCCTCCCCCCACTGCATGGCTGGTATCACGGAAGATAACTGCTAAACATCCCCCTCCCCCGCCACCACGTGGCTGATAGCAGGGCAGATCCCTGCTAGCCAAACGTGAAAAAGCTCAGCGCCAATCTCTCCCCCACTTCCCTCTGCTTGGCTAAATGCAGGGAAGAATTTCTTTTAAGCCACAGGCAAACAGCCCAACCATCTCTGTCCCCTTAATTAAATTCCCGTATTTCAACCAGGTTACCATGAACGATATCATTTTCCTGAGGATAACACAGCAAGATAAAGAACGGATGTTGCTTGAATGCCAGCAAACACCGTGACCATACGCAGCTAGGCTTTGTCATGCAATGATACCAGATTACTTGCTACATGCATGGCGTGGTCAAGTGTCCTACCATGGAGGACAGAATAAGGCTGCCCTGCCCAGAAACCTGCAAAGGCTTTTGGACTACCTCCAGGAAAGCTTCAGGGAGATGTCCCTGGAGGATTTCCGCTCCATCCTCAGACATGTTAACAGACTTTTCCAGTAACTGTACTGGCTGTGAATGCATCCCAAGTCCTCAGAGCAAATTAATTATTATAAAACGCTTGCTTTTATGTTTTCATGTTTTATATTTACAAAGGCACACTCACCAGAGGTCCCTTCCATGGCTTCATTGTCTGGGATAGTGGCTTGGGAAGGCTGGGAGGGTACTTCTGTCAGGCTGAGAAAAAGCTCCTGGCTGTTGGGGAGAACGGAGTGCTGTGTGCTCTCTGCAGGCTCTTCCTCCTCTTCATCTTCCCCATCCGCAGAATCTTCAGGCAAGGTTAAGATTACCTCCACCTCAAAATCCATAGACAGTGATGGGGTAGTAGTGGCGGACCCCCCCCCCCCCGCTAGAATTGCATGCAGCTCAGCATAGAAGCGACATGTTTGCGGCCCTTCCCCGGACCTTCCTTTTGCTTCTTTGGTTTTCTGGTAGGCTTGTCTGAGCTCCTTAACTTTCACACAGCACTGCACTGAGTCCCTGGTGTGGCCTCTCTCCATCATGGCCTTGGAAATTTTTTCAAATGTGTTTTCATTTCGTTTTTTGGAATGGAGTTCTGTTAGCATGGAATCCTCTCCCCATATAGCGATCAGATCCAGTACCTCCCATGCGGTCCATGCTGGAGCTCTTTTTCAATCCTCAGACTGCATAGTTACCTGTGCTGATGAGCTCTGCGTGGTCACCTGTGCTGATCAGCTCTCCACGCTGGGCAAACAGGAAATGAAATTCAAAAGTTGGCAAGTCTTTTCCTGTCTACCTGACCAGTGCATCTGACTCCAGATTGCTGTCCAGAGCGGTCACAATGGTGCACTGTGGGATAGCTCCCGGAGGCCAATACCATCGAATTACGGCCACACTAACCCTATTCTGAAATGGCAATACTGATTTGAGTGCTACTCTCCTCATCGGGGAGGAGTACAGATATCAATATTAAGAGCCCTTAATATCAATATAAAGGGCTTCATTGTGTGGACAGGTGCAGGGTTAATTCAGTTTAACGCTGTTAAATTCAGTATAAACCTGTAGTGTAGACCAGGCCCAAGTCTCTTAGTGATTGTTAGCTTTTAACAGGATGGGCAGAAACTCTGCCCCACCGCAAGTGATTTCAGCTCTCATTAAGCACTTAAAATAACAAAGGTTCCTAAGGGAGTCTATTTAGCTTTATCTTTGAATAGTGGGGAGAAACAAGTTAAACCAAAGCAGAATCCCTTAGGAAGTATTGACATCTCCTAGCTAGAACACCTGTCCCCACTCCTCTTACTTTCACAGGGGTCTGGCATTTGAGCCCCTGGTTTAGCGAGGTCCATTCAGCTGATGGTGAGCCCCTCATTTGGGACAGGTTAAGCACAGTTCTGCTCCCATTTATTCAAACAATAAAGATTACAACATTGATAACATTTCATGACCCTTGCAGTCAGTATTAAAGTGATTTGTAACCCAGCTGTGATGAGATCTCTGGGGTGCAGCCTGGGCCCGCGGGACCACTGTGCCCCCTTAACTCTGCAGCCTGGGCTGTCTCTCACAATGCTTTGCTAGTGACAAGCAGCAAACCCCTCCAGGCACTGTTATCACTCAGCATAACCCCATGTGGAGCCCCATACCTAGCTAGATTGCATGAATGCTCCCAGATACATTCATGAATCACGCAGAGTAAAGCACCAGCCAAATGCTCCCAGCCTTCTACTTCAGGAATATACCATCTTGCATTGCTAAGGATGAGCAGTGCAAATTCATTAACTGCTTCACTGCTTCACCAGTATTAAGTGGATATACCACAGCCCTTGTAATCCTGAGCAGGTTTACCACACACTTCAGGCAAACTCACTGTTAAAGATAAACAGTAAAACAAATGTATTGACTACAAAAGATAAATTATAAATGACAGGCAAAAAATCAGAGTTAGTTACCAAAAGAAAAGAAAATGTAAGCACACAGTCTAAACTCTCAACCTATTAGACTAGGCAACATCTAGATTTAGCCGTTTTTCTCACGGTTCATAATACACAGGTTTCATCCTTGAAACCTGGGACAGTCTCCTCTATTAGAGTCTTCAGTCTTCTGAGCATCCTTGTTGCTTGCAGCGTAGGTGGGGGAAGGAGAAACGCCAAGCATGTGGCCACTGTGTTTTTTATACCCTTAATTTATGTGCTTGGAGAACACAAGTCCAGGTATGCTGGGAGCATTGCTGAGTCACCAGACACAGTTGAGCAATTCCTCTGGTGTGGCCTTGCGCAAGTGAGTCATTGCATTGTAGCTCCCTTGCTGGACAATGTATATTGATGGATGTTCAACACTTGCCCAGGCATTGGTTACTTTCCTTGCTGTTTTCTCTGAGGAGCTAATATCTGTCCAATTTCCCAACTTACAACATGTCTTACAGACAACCATACCACACAATCTCAAAACTTCATACGCACTAAAGATATACATATTTAGATAGAAAAGTGACTTTCATCAGCTCATAACCTTTCCCTTGATACCTCACACGGCATGCTTTATGTGCAAGATCCCAATTATATACAGATGAGGAATATGGGGGTTGCAGGGTGCTCCCCCAAGGTATAGAATGTCATATCAACACCAGCCAAAGTTGATCACTTTGAGCAACAGAGCTCTATCTGCTGGCCATCTTGGCAGAGTAGGTGTGTTCTTGTAAATATAGTTAGCTCTTGAAGTCTTTCCTCCTCCCAGCTAGCTGTCAGAGAGAACTCATTCAGACCCTGCTTACAAATAGCATCTAGTATTACAGACATGTGTAGTTAACTGACAGTAAAATTGGTATGTAAAATCATACTCCTTGGTGCCTGTTGAGATTCTCCTCCTGCAGTGATGGAGGGATGGGAGACTGGCTTCTCGAAAAGGGCAGTGGGGAGGCAAACCAAAATGCTTAATAGCTTATAAAGCCAGAAGAGACTTCTGTGACCCTGGCAACTCTGTATTGGCTTGGGAATTCCTTTATGCAGAGGGTATTCCCCAGAGGCATTTCTGCAGCATTATGACCCCTTTGTGCTGCCTTGTTGCAAGACAGAAGCGGGCCATACCTTCTATAGGGCTGTTGATTAACTGCAGTTAACTCATGTGATTAACTCAAAAAATCAATCTTTATTAAAAATGTTAATCACAATTAATTGCAGTTTTAATCACATTGTTAAACAATAGAATACCAATTGAAATTCATTACATATTTTTGGATGTTTTTCTACATTTTCAACTATATTGATTTCAATTACAACACAGAATATGAAGTGTACACAGCTCACGTTATATTTTTATTTTTACTACAAATATTTGCACTGTAAAAATGATAAACAAAAGAAACAGTATTTTTCAATTCACCTTATACAAGTATTGTAGTACAATCTCTTTATCGTGAAAGTGCCATTTACAAATGTAGATTTTTTTTGTTACATAACTGCACTCAAAAACAAACCAATGCAAAACTTTAGAGCCTACAAGTCCACTCAGTCCTACTTCTCATTCAGTCAATCACTAAAACAAACAAGTTGTTTACATTTATGGGAGATAACGCTGCCCATTTCTTATTTGCAATGTTACCACAAAGTGAGAACAGGTATTCTCATGGCACTTTTGTAGCTGGTATTGCAAGGTATTTTGTCCCAGTTATGCTAAACATCCATGTGCCCTTTCATGCTTTGGCCACCATTCAAGTGGACATGCTTCCATGCTGTCAAGGTCTGATTCCCACTTCGAACTTTAGCGTCAAGAAAGTGGGGACCTGCATGTACCCATCTAAACTTAATTCCTAGCTTAGATCTGATAACGCTGCCACCAACCAAAAAGTGTTTGGTACACTTCTGTCCCCCAAAAACCTTCCCTGGGGAACCCAAGACCCAAATCCCTTGGGTCTTAAAACAAAGACATTCAAAACATTAAAACAACCATTCCCCCTCATTCCCCCTCCCAGCTTTTCCCCTCCCTGGGTTACCCTGAGAGATCACTGTGATTCAACTCCTTGAATCTTAAAACAGAGAGGAATTAACCTTCCCCTCCCCCCTTCCTTTTCCCCCACCAATCCCTGGTGAGTTCAGACCCTATCCCCTTGGGTCTTACACAAGAAAAAAAAATCAGTCAGGTTCTTAAAAAGAAAAACTTTTAATTAAAGAAAGAAAAAGTAAAAATTATCTTTGTAAAATCAAGATGGAAAATGTTTATAGGGTCTTAGCATTACATAGACCAGAGGGACTCCCTCCCCCCTAGCCTAAGTATAAGTTACAGCAAACAGAGGTAAAATATCCTTCCAGCAAAAATACACATTTGCTAATAAAGAAAACAAACAAAAAGACTATTCCGCCTTCTAGCTATTACTTACTATTTTGAACCTGAGAGACTGTTTCAGAAAGCTTGGAGAAAACTGGTTGCATGACTGGCTCTTCTTAATCCCAAGAGAGAACAAAGAACAACCCAAAAAGCACAAACAAAGACTTCCTTCCACCAAGATTTGAAAGTATCTTGTCCCCCGATTGGTCCTCTGGTCAGGCGTCAGCTAGGTTTACTGAGCTTGTTAACCCTTTACAGGTAAAAGAGACATTAACCCTTAACTATCTGTTTATGACACATGCCAATGATACTCATTAAAAAAATAATACATTAATTAAATTTGTGACTGAACTCCTTGGGGGAGAATTGTATGTCTCCTGCCGTGTTTTACCCATATTCTGCCATATATTTCATGTTATAGCAGTCTCAAATTATGACACTGCACATGTTAATTTTAAGAACACTTTTGCTGCAGATTTGACAAAACCAAAGAAGGTACCAATGTGAGATTTCTAAAGATAGCTACAGCATTTGACCCAGGGTTTAATAATCTGAAGTGCCTTCCAAAATCTGAGAGGGACTAGGTGGGGAGCATGCTTTCAGAAGTCTTAAAAGAGCAACACTCCAATGTGGAAACTACAGAACCCAAACCACCAAAAGAAAAAATCAACCTTCTGCTGGTGGCATCTGATTCAGATGATGAAAATGCACACGCATCGGTCCACGCTGCTTTGGATTGTTGTCAAGCAAAGCCCATCATCGGCATGTCCTCTGGAATAGTGGTTGAAGCATGAAGGGACATATGAATCTTTAGCCCATCTGGCATCTGAATATCTTGTGATGCCAGCTACAACAGTGTCACGAGATCACCTGTTCTCTCTTTCAAGTGACACTGTGAACAAGAAGCAGGCAGCATTATCTCCTGCAATGTAAACAAACTTGTCTGTCTGAGTGATTGGCTGAACAAGAAATAGGATTGAATGGACTTGTGGGCTCTAAAGTTTTACATTGCTTTAGTTTATGAGTGCAGTCATTTTTTGTACATAATTCAACTTTCATGATAAAGAGATTGCACTAGAGTACTTGTATTAGGTGAATTGAAAAATACTATTTCTTTTGTTTTTTATAGTGTAAATATTTGTAATAAAAATAACTACAAAGCGAGCACTGTACACCTTGTATTCTGTGATATAATTGAAATCAATATATTTGAAAATGTAGAAAGCATCCACAAATATTTAAATAGGTGGCATTCTATTATTGTTTAACAGTGTGATTAATCGCAATCAATTTTTTTAATTGTTTGACAGCTCTACTTTCTACATTTTCACTGATCAAATAGTTTTTGCCCCTTTTCAGAAACTTTTCCCTGGCCTCTATGTCTATGCATGAAATTACACTGGATGGAATCAAAAGCACAGCACCTGAAACATGAGAAAAACCATTTATACCCAAAGAGTAATTGTAGCTCCTTTTAACGCCGCATAGCTGCTTGGACAGCAGAAGCCAGGTGCATATGAACAGCCAGCTTCCTGTGAGTCACTAGGAAGTGTCTGCAGGCCACAGTTTGGGAACTCTGTTCTCTGCCAAACAAACAGGATGGGGTAGCAGATAAGAGCAAATAATGGATTTTTCAGGAAGCCAAACCAAAAAGTTGGAAAAACAAATCTGCTGGATTTGAACCCAAACTGATTTTTTTTTTTAGGTTTTTTTGTTTTTTTGTTTGTTTGTTTTGCCAAATTGGAAAAAAGAAAGAAAGAAAGAAACATTGTTTCAAATCAACTGACATGGCTCAGTCAACCCTAAATGAATTTTGAGAGTTTTTGGTTTCATTTTGGGTTGGTTTGGGGTGTTTTACACCATCTTTCTTTCTTTCTTTCTTTCTTTCTTTCTTTCTTTCTTTCTTTCTTTCTCACTCAAATTTGGAACAAAATTCTGTTTTGAATGGAAGAATTGGAATGAAATGTCAAAATATTTTGTTCTGAAATAACTTAAATGAACTATTTTGACTTTTCTGATTTTTTTTCAGCAGAAACTATTTGCCAAATTTGACCAAATTTGCAGATCATTTTGGCACCCTGGAGCATTTACTGTCTGCTGAGACGCTTCTGCCCATCTCTCTGGTGCAGCACATTCACCTCTCTCCCTATTGAAAGGCTTGTGCCAGATTTGATTACTTGCTTTGGAGCGCTGCTTAACTGCCCTCACTAATGATCCGTTCCCCAGAGATCAGCCTGGTGGCTGGCCTGTCCTTCCCTCCACAGCCTGGGCAGGAGGAGAGACTTGTACATATACTGTCACATTTACAGCTCCCGTCCGAAGGGAAAAAAACCAGCTTTCAAAGTCTTCTTAATGGCACTCCAGTTTTGGGTCCAATTGCCCTAGCCACCAAAGCCCACTCTTCCAGAGCTAATCCCACCTACAGTTTACAAAGCAGGTCAGTAGCATTAGCTCCATTTTACAGCTGGAGCAACTGAGGCACAGAGTGAGGAAAATGACTTGCACAGCACAAAGGCACCCAACAGGCCAGTGGCAGGGCCCAAGACTAGAACCCAGGTCTTCCAAGTCCCCAGGCTCTATTCAGTAGGCCATATTGTCTCCAAAAGTGCCAAAGGGGCTAGGAAAGTTCACCAGACTTTTTGAACAAATCAGAACCAAAGACTCCCATCCTGCCCGTCTCCCAGGGAGTGGAGCAGTAGAAGGGTGATGAGAGGCCGTCCGAAACTGTGGAGTCAGCTAGGAGCTCTGGGGGATGGAAGGCTCAGCCAGAGCTCTTCTAAGTCATCCTCTGCAAGGCCCAGGTTGAGTGGCAAGGCCAGACAGAGCCTGCTTGCCAATATCCTGATGCTCAGTTATTATGGTGACGGGGGCCAGGAAGACAAATTAAGAGATAGGACGAAGAAGCGAAGTTGGATGGAGGAGGAGTGCTAACCCATGGCAAAATGGACCTACCACAAAACTGGATTCTTCCCTTTTCACATTCTAAACTCTCCCATCATTCCCATTCCTAATGTACCATCCCCTTCCCCAAACAGAGCTCAGGCCAGCAGCCAATGCGGAGATTCTTGCTTTCAGAGCTCTCTCGACAGTACCAGACCCCAGCTCTGCAGAGTCGGAAACTCAGCCTGGCAGAGACGTGTTCCAGGAAACTTCATCGTTCTCATTTCTGCTTGGTCAGTAACTGGGATGTGACCAGCCCTTGCCCTTGTTGTCCAGTTGCAGATGCAAACATCTGGCCCTCAGCAGCAGGTAGATGAAATCTCTGCATCCCCTGTCATGGAACCCCAGCAGCAGCAAGCTGTCAGACTTGTATAAGGGGACTGTTGCCCCCTTACTAACATTCATTGGAGGTGTTTGGTTGCTAGCTCCCAACACTAAAAATGGAGGGGTCGATGGGAAATCAGGAGCCTGAGATTGACAGTCTCCAGGGACAATGTGGAGAGGCCAATGCTCCAGTTCAGCCTGATTGACAGGGCGGACAGGCTAATCAAGGAGTCAGGAGGCCGGCGGGGTCCCGTCCTCCGTGTGAGCTGGAATTGTCTGAGTCAGATGGAGAGGGGCCCAAGCTAAGCTGCTAGGAGCAGAGCTGCAGCCCAAAAAGCCAGAGCACAGCCCAGAGAGAGCAGACCTGCCCTGGAAGGAGAGCTGCAGCAACCAGAGCCAGAGGGACCAGGAAAGCAGCCCAGGAAGCAGGTGAGATTCTGGGAGCAGAGTCACAGAAGCAGCCTGCAGAGCAGCCCTGCCCTGGGAGCAGAGTGGTAGCAGCTGGAGCCAGAGAGGCCAGAGAAGCAGCCCAGGGAGCTGAAGTCAGAGCAGCAGCAGCAGCCGTGCGGAGGCAGTGTGGAACTGGAGCAGTCTGGAGCTGGGTGCGGTGAGCAGCTGGGGAGAGCGAGGGGGACCCCGGGCAGTAGGCCCAGCACAGGGAGACGCTTCAGCCAAGAGGATCTGCAGGCCAGACTTGGAGGGGGATCATAACCCTGACAGGGCGGGGGTGACGCTGGGGAGAAGGGTCCTGCCACCCAGAGCCTGAGAGTGTGTGGCCACCGCCAGAGCAAGTGTCCAACCCGCAGCATCCCTGCAGCACAGCCAGGGCCTGAGAAGGAGGCCTGGGACCTACAAGCAACAGACTGTGAACTGCCCTGACATTCCAGAGACACTGTTTGTGATGCTCTCTGCCACAAAGCAGCGTGATGTGTTTTCCTTTAACCTTTTCCATTTTTCCTTATTCTTTTTTAAAATTAAGTGTTAATTAAATAACTTGTATTTGCTTTAAATTGTATGATGTGATCAGTGGGTCAGGGAGGTGCACAGTGCAGAGAGAGTACCCCGGAGTGGGGACACCCTAGCCCCTGTCCTGGGTGACCACAGCAGGGTGGGGGTTGAGCCCCCCAGGAATCCTGGGCCCAGCCTTGTTGGGGTTCCGAGGACTCTGCCAGAAAGGAGAGTGGAAGGGGAGTCCTCAAGGGCAGGGAGGCCTCTGGGTAAAGGAAGTGGGAGCGAGGACTCAGATCCTTTTGCTAGCCCACTTCACCGGGGTAGTGCAGAAGCCAGGAAAGTTTCCCACAATAGCGGAACCATTCCCCTGCTTACACTTGGTTTATTGGTTTTCATTCTGGGTATGCAAGTGCATTATCTGATCACCTCTGCAGCCCCCTAGCAGAAAGGCAACAGCCCTTGTTATCAGTAAACCAAAAATCTTTTATCCCTTAGTTCAGTGTTCTTCAGCTGGAGGGTCCTGCCCCTGAGGGGATCACAAAAGACAAGGTGGGGGGCGAGAGAGGGGGTCTTGAGACACTGAAAATATTACTACTATTCTAAAACCAAGTGTGTGGCTCTGGTGTTACATACACACATGTAACAGTCTATGACACAAATGGCATGCATGCATGTCTAATACACCATAAGGTCTGCAGGTGGGAGGCATGTGTTGGCATCAGATGCATTAAGAGGAGACAGAAACCCTCTGTCTATCCCCAGGCAGGCAGCAGCAGCTTTGCCCCATGCTGCCCTGCCAAAGGGCCTCACTGCCAGGCCTCAGGGTGCATTGCTAAGAGGGAACAAGTCATTCCTTGTCTCCCTGCTGAGCCTGCCCCCAGAGAAGGCTGTAGCTGACACCAGCGGGTGCTCCACCAAGCCAGGATGACTGTGCTACGTCTATGTCTCCTCAGATTCTACAGAGCTAAGGGAGGCAAATCAGTGTAGGATATTTGCTCTAGATACAGATGACTCACTATAGACAAGTGACCCTTCACACACGGAACGTAACCAGGACACGAAACACATTGGCACCCCCAGTTCCAGCCCTCCCCTCATCAAAGGACAGGGCTGCTCTCCCAGCTCACAGTGATATGGCAGCCCACTGCTGAAAGAACAGCATGCATTTGACACAAGCGTGTGTTTCCAACAGTAACATCAATGTCTGATGTGAACATGTCCAGGCCAACAACTGATTTTTTGCTTTGATGGGTGAACCTAAAATCAGGGAGAAAAAATCATTTGGGGTTGGCTCAAAATGAAATTTTTTTGAATTTTTCTCAAACCGAAAAAGTTTAAAAAAAAAATTGGTTTGTGTAGAACAAAATATACTGTTCGATGCAAAATGAAGCATTTTGTTTTGGTTTTGAGAGTTTTTTAACCTTTTAAAAACAAAATTGAAATAAGATTTGAAGCAAAAAGTAATTTTGAGTCGAAAAATTGAAAAGTTTAGATGTTTTCAGAATTTTTTTTCTGATCAAAACAATTCAGCAAATTAGACCCAAATTCACCTGATGTTTTCAAACAATCTGAATCTGCATTTTTCAGTGAAAAATGGCTTTCCCCATGCCCGTGTGATTGGCCACAGGCCAGTTTAATTACATGTTTAATGTTTGTATATAGCTGAAAAAGCATGTCAAAGTTAGATTCAGGACTCACAATTTGTTAGACCACTCTGTTTATTAGCACAGCGCTCTGCTAATACACCCAGATAATGTGTGCACCTTGTAGAGTCACAAATTTTAGCAAGCTTATTCTTAAGTACACCATTTCATCTTTCAACTGCACCTGTGCTCTGTGGGTGGTAGGGACAGTGCAACAGATGTGTGATATGTAATACACGATCCAGATGTTGAACAAGTTGTCCGGTAAAATGTATACCCCGATCACTGGCCAGAGTGTCAGGGATTCCCTTGGCAGGCATAATATGATTTAACAAACATTTGGCAACAGACAATGAGTCAGCCTTGTGACAACGAACGGCTTCGATCCAACCAGAAAATAAACATACCATAATCAAGATAAATTCATATTATTGACACTTAGGCATTTGTACAAAATCAAGTTGCCAATGCAAGAATGGTGGTTGGGGCAGGCCCCGGAACCCCTGAGCCACTTTTACAGGTTTACCAATATTGTGGCTTTGGCTAGTGGCACAGGCGGCACAGTGGCAGGCCACAAAAGAGCTGAAATGAGAGGCCCACCATCCTGCCTTAGTTACAGCAGAGGCCATCCCCTCCTTTCCGACATGCGAAAAACCGTGTAGCAGGGCAGCCAGTGACGGGTAGAGTGAAAAGGGGGCCACAAAGGAGCCAGTAGGCGAATGCCAAAGGGAATCAGGATGTAGAAAGCAACCCTGGGCAACCCAGGGGTCTTTTTCAGCTTCTGAGGCAGAGTCCTGGAGCAGGGTGAGGTTAGTGAGGGACGGTGGTGGTATAGAAACAGAAAGGGAACCTAGAAATGCATCTGGGGAAGGTTCTGTGGCAGCAGCATGTTTAGCAGAGGCATCAGCAAATGCCTTAGCAACATCAGTATCTGCCGTTGAGTGGCCATTTTTGATAGGGGGTACTGGTGGAGGTAAGGAAACCCCAAGCTTGCCAGAGGGTGCCAAAATCATGCACAACCCCAAAAGCGTAGTGGGAGTCAGTGTAAATGGTGGCAGAGCATCCCTCCGCCAAAAAGCAGGCACAAGTGAGGGCACCTAATTTGGCGACTTGCACTGAGGTTACAGAAGATAAAGGCACAGCTTCTAGGGTTTCAGAGAGTGGCAGAAGCCAAACCCTGTTTGAGGGAAACAAAGGCAGATTCGGCCTCAGGGGGCCATGGCGTGGGGTCAGGTACAGAGAATTGAATGAGTTCCTGGAGAGCTTTTGCAAGGGAGGCATATTGGGGAATCTACTGCCTGCAAAATCCAGCCATGCCCCAAAACTTTTGGACCTGGTGTGGGGAGCTGGGTCAGGGAAAGCCAAGGATAGCTTGGATGTGGGTGGGAGAAAGTGTACGGGAACCTGGGAGAGGAGAAGGCCAAGGTATGTGACAGAGTCTTGACAGAGCTGTAGCTTAGCGCGAGAAGCCTTGTGACCCTTCTTTGCTAGGGCAGTAAGGTGCACTGAAGAATCAGTTTCTGAGACAGATAATGAAGGGGAACAGAGGAGTGGATCATCTACATATTGGACTAGTGTGGACACGGACGGAAAAACAAGGTCAGCAAGGTCTCGGGCTAATGCTTGGGAAGAGTAAGATGGGCTTTCAGTATACCCCTGAGGGAGCGTGGTTCATGTGTACTGCTGCCCCTTGTAAGAAAAGGCAAGAAGATACTGGGAGTCAGGGTGAACCGGGACAGAAAAGAAAGCAGAGCACAAATCAACAACAGTAAAATGAGTTGAACCTGGTGGGACAGAAGCCAGAATCGTTGCTGGGTTAGGGACAACAGGAAAGGCGGGTATAACAATGTGGTTAATGGCTCGAAGAACCTGAACAAACGGCCATGATTTACCATCAGCTTTTCAAACTGGGAGGATAGCGGTGTTACAGGGGTTGGTGCAGGGGACAATAATGCCTTGTTCTTGCAGGGCAGTCTTCTGCTTCATGGTTTACAGGGTATTGAGAAAGGCAAGGCAGGGGTATGGAGGAGTCAACAGAAATGCAGATGGGGTCAATATTTAAGCGGCCCACTTCAAATGGGTGGGTTGACCACAGAGAGGATGGGATCTGCGAAATTAGGTGTTCAAGGGATGGGATCAATGGGTAACAGGGGACTGGAGTGGAAAGGGGAGTTTCAGACAGCAGAGAGGCCACAGAATCACTCAGAGAGGACTGGGGAATTTGTAAATAGACACCATCCGGGAAACAATAGATGGTACAGCCGAGTTTACATAACAGATCCCTACCCAAAAGGTTTACTGGAGTGGAATCAGAGAGAAGGAATGCATGATCTGCGGAAAGGGGACCAACCTGGACCAGCAGAGGTTTTGAAAGGGGATAAGGGGTTGGGATTCCTGTAATACCCACAGCGGACATGGTTTTTCCAGAGCAGGGAACCGCAGGCAGATCGGTAGTACGAACTGCAGAGAGCGAAGCTCCCGTATCAACAAGGAAAGGGAAACAAAGATCATTAAGAGTCAAAACACACTAGGTAGTCACTCACTCTCACTCATGGTATCGGGGTATGGGCCGCCAACAACAGATCTCCAGAGTCCTCTATCCTGGGCCATTCATTCTAACTGGTTCCAGGTATGGCCCATTTTTTGCTATCAGACTGAAGGTCACGTCGCCAGGTCTTTCTTGGACGGCCTCTTTTCCGCTTGCCTTGAGGGTTCCACCGCAGTGCCTGTCTGGTGATGTTAGTTGGCTGCTTGCGTAGTGTATGTCCTATCCAGCCCCACCTTCTCCTTCTGATTTCTTCTTCTGCTGGGAGTTGACTGGTCATCTCCAAGAGGTGGATGTTACTGATGGTGTCTGGCCAGTGGATCTGGAGAATCCTTCTGAGACAGCTATTTATGAGGGTCTGGATCTTCCTGATGGTTGTTTTGGTTGTCCTCCAGGTTTCAGCTCCATACAGTAGGACTGATTTCACATTGGAGTTGAACAGTCGAATTTTTATTGCCAAAGACAGCTCTCTAGAGCTCCAGATGTTCTTGAGCTATAAGAAGGCTGCTCTTGCCTTACCAATCCTTACTTTGATGTCTGCGTCTGTGCCACCCTGCTGGTCGATGATGCTACCTAGGTAGGTGAAGTACTGCACTTCTTCCAGGGGGCTTCCATTCAGTGTGATTGGGTCATTGCTAGTGGAGTTAATCCTAAGGATCTTGGTCTTGTCCTCGTGAATGTTGAGGCCAACCTGTGATGAGGTGGCTGCCACTACGTTGATCTTCTCTTGCATCTGCTGTTTACTGTGCGAAAGGAGTGAAAGGTTGTTAACAAAGCCCAGGTCATCAAGCTGGGTCCACAACGTCCACTGGATTCCGTTCCTACACTCGTAGGTGGATGTCTTCATAATCCAATCGATGACAAGAAGAAAGAGAAGTGGTGATGTCATAAACAGATAGCTAAGGGTTAATGTCTCTTTCACCTGAAGCACCTGACCAGAGGACCAATCAGGAAACCGGATTTTTTCAACTTTGGGTGGAGGGAATTTAGTGTCTGAGTCTTTTGTCTGTCTGCCTGCTTTCTCTGAGCTTTGGAGAAGTAGTTTCTACTTTCTACTCTTCTGTTTCTAAGTGTAAGGACAAAGAGATCAGATAGTAAGTTATATGGTTTCTTTTCTTTGGTATTTGCATGAATATAAGTGCTGGAGTGCTTTGATTTGTATTCTTTTTGAATAAGGCTGTTTATTCAATATTCTTTTAAGCAATTGACTCTGTATTGTATCATCTTAATACAGAGAGACCATTTGTATGTATTTTTCTTTCTTTTTATATAAAGCTTTCTTTTAAGACCTGTTGGAGTTTTTCTTTACTTCAGGGAAATTGAGTCTGTACTCACCAGGGAATTGGTGGGAGGAAGAAATCAGGGGAGATCTGTGTGTTGGATTTGCTAGCCTGATTTTGCATTCCCTCTGGGGAAATAGGAAAGTACATTTTGTTTCCAGGATTGGGAACGGAGAGGGGGAGTCACTCTGTGTAGTTTCACAGAGCTTGTGTCTGTGTATCTCTCCAGGAGCACCTGGAGGGGGGAAGGGAAAAAGGATTATTTCCCTTTGTTGTGAGACTCAAGGGATTTGGGTCTTGGGGTCCCAGGGAAGGTTTTTCAGGGGGACCAGAGTGCCCCAAAACACTCTAATTTTTTGGGTGGTGGCAGCAGGTACCAGGTCCAAGCTGGTAACTAAGCTTGGAGGTTTTCATGCTAACCCCCATATTTTGGACGCTAAGGTCCAAATCTGGGACTAAGGTTATGACATGAGTGGCAGTGGTGGGATATAGACAGAATCCAGAAGCCAGTAGGAATATTATATTTTTCTCTTCTCTGCTAAGGGCTTTTTAGCAGAGAGAGAAACAGTTTGGTTTTAAAAGGGAACCAGAGAGAATTTTTTTTTCTGCTCTCTCTGGCAGTTTGTGGCTTGCATGTTAAGCAAGAAGCCATTACCAGACTGTTAAGGGTCTTTTGTCACACAATAGCACTCCCATTGAGAGTCATTACCAGCACTATATATATGCAAATAAAGTGGTTTTTCAGGTTTACTTAACATTGAAGATTAGCTAAAGGCACTGTTGCTAGGCAGACTCCAGGAGGCAACAGAGCCTGCAGTTCAGAAGATAAACACCGGAGGGCACCCCAACACAAGAAAACAGGAATCATGACTTCTAAGGCAAAAATTGAGGCCGAAGAGCAATTCAAAGAAGCTGAACACAGGCGACAACTGGAAATAAAACAAAAAGAGATGGAGATGAAAGAAAGAGAAGAACAGATCAGAGAGGCAGCCTACCAAAGAGAACAGGCAGCCCAAGAGGCAGCACACAAAAGAAAACTAGAAGAAGAAGAGGTGGCCTACCGAAGGAAACAAGCAGAAGAAGAGGCGGCCCACCACCGAGACATGGAAAAACACCAAAAAGAAATGGAAAAACACCAAAAAGAAATGGAAAAACACCAAAAAGAGAATGAAGAGAAGGAAAAACAGAGAAAACATGAACTGGAGTTGGCAAAAGCTGGGCTGCATGTGCCAGCCAACCCTAACAACCCGGCGCCAATTATTGCTCCACAGCACAGGAAATTTCCCACCTACAAGGCAGGTGATGACACCGAGGCCTTCTTGGAAAATTTTGAAAGAGCCTGTCTTGGGTACAACATCCCCGAGGACCAGTACATGGTAGAATTGAGGTCACAGCTCAGTGGACCTTTAGCAGAGGTGGCAGCTGAAATGCCTAAGCAGCAAATGAATGACTATAAACTTTTTCAAACCAAGGCCAGATACAGAATGGGGATAACCCCAGATCATGCCCGTCGGCGCTTCAGAACCCAAAAGTGGAAACCAGAGGTGTCATTTCCCAAACACGCCTACTACATTGCAAAAAACTATGAGGCCTGGATAACAGGAAACAACGTTCAAACCTTGGAAGAACTGCACCTCCTCATACAAATGGAGCAGTTCTTGGATGGTGTTCCTGAAGACATCACACGGTACATACAAGATGGAAATCCCAAAGATATCGCTGAGGCGGGGGAGATTGGAGCCAAATGGATGGAACTGGCAGAAAGCAAGAAAGCTACTGTCAAGGGGAACGATTACCCCAGGGGGCACACAGACCATAAACCCTACAACCGAGGACAGCCAAAGACCCCACATACCACCCAAGTAAAGCCACAGATACCCTACCCTTCAACCTCACCAGTCTCCAGTAACTCACCTCGGCCCAGTGACCCATCAGATGGAAGATGCTTTAAGTGTAATGAACTGGGACATATCAAGGCCAACTGTCCCAAGAACACCATGCGAGTGCAATTCATTACACCACCATCACACCAAAGATCCCCAGGCCCGGATGCCTCTCAAATACCCTTGGAGCGAAGGGAAAATTTGAGAGTGGGCGGAAAGAAGGTTACTGCGTGGAGAGACACGGGGGCACAAGTGTCAGCTATCCACCAATCCTTCGTTGACCCCAAATTCATCAACCCAAAGGCCAAAGTTACAATTTACCCCTTCATGTCACAAGCTGTAGACTTGCCTACAGCTCAACTGCCTGTCCAGTACAAAGGCTGGTCAGGAATGTGGACTTTTGCATTCTATGACAATTATCCTATCCCCATGCTACTGGGGGAAGACTTGGCCAACCAGGTGAGGCGGGCCAAGAGAGTGGGAATGGTTACACGTAGCCAAACCAGGCAAGCTTCCAGACCCATTCCTGTTCCTGAGCCGTCCACAGACGCCCCGTCTGTGTTACCAGAGACCCAGACAGAGGTAGTGGACCCGGATTCCATGCCTACCACTGAAACAGCCACAGCATCTCCAGTCCCAGGCCCGGAACTGGAACAGCAACCAGCACCAGCAAGTGCAACCACATCTTCAAACTCAACGCCAGAGGGCGCCAGCGAGCCAGAACTGGCAGAAGCAAAAGACAACCATACCCAAAAGGCTCAGCCAGAGCCTGAAATACCCTCAGGTGCACCAGCGGAGAGCGGTTCACCAGCAACGGAAACAACCCCATCACCTACACCGCTTCCAGAGGGACCAAGCCCAAGTCCACAGTCTGAGGAAGAACTGGTGACCCCAGCCTCAAGGGAACAGTTCCAGACTGAGCAGGAAGCAGATGACAGCCTTCAGAAAGCTTGGGCGGCGGCACGGAACACCCCACCGCCTCTCAGCTCTTCTAATAGATCCCGGTTTGTTATAGACCAAGGACTTTTATACAAGGAAATTCTTTCTGGTGGACACCGGGAAGAATGGCAGCCGCAAAAACAGTTGGTGGTTCCAACTAAGTACCGGGGGAAGCTCTTAAGCTTAGCCCATGATCATCCCAGTGGCCATGCTGGGGTGAACAGAACCAAGGACCGGTTGGGGAAGTCCTTCCACTGGGAGGGGATGGGCAAGGACGTTGCCAAGTATGTCCGGTCTTGTGAGGTATGCCAAAGAGTGGGAAAGCCTCAAGACCAGGTCAAGGCCCCTCTCCAGCCACTCCCCATAATTGAGGTCCCATTTCAGCGAGTAGCTGTGGATATTCTGGGCCCTTTCCCAAAAAAGACGCCCAGAGGAAAGCAGTACGTACTGACTTTAGTGGACTTTGCTACCCGATGGCCAGAAGCAGTAGCTCTAGGCAACACCAGGGCTAAAACTGTGTGCCTGGCGCTAACAGACATCTTTGCCAGGGTAGGTTGGCCCTCCGACATCCTTACAGATTCAGGGTCTAATTTCCTGGCAGGGACCATGGAAAAACTGTGGGAAACTCATGGGGTGAATCACTTGGTTGCCACCCCGTACCACCATCAAACCAATGGCCTGGTGGAAAGGTTCAATGGAACTTTGGGGGCCATGATACGAAAATTCATCAACGAATTCTCCAATAATTGGGAACTAGTGTTGCAGCAGTTGCTGTTTGCCTACAGGGCTGTACCACATCCCAGTTTAGGGTTTTCACCATTTGAACTTGTGTATGGTCACGAGGTTAAGGGGCCATTACAGTTGGTGAAG
The DNA here is from genome assembly GCF_025201925.1 of Gopherus flavomarginatus. Taxonomy (NCBI): domain Eukaryota; kingdom Metazoa; phylum Chordata; order Testudines; family Testudinidae; genus Gopherus; species Gopherus flavomarginatus. Next base: position 55,242,984 of record NC_066624.1, read on the forward strand.
CAGCAATGGGAGGGGTTTACGCCTTCTCCAGGAACTAACATTCTGGACTTTGTAAGCAACCTGCAAAGCACCCTCCGACACTCTTTAGCCCTTGCTAGAGAGAACCTAAAGGATGCTCAAAAAGAGCAAAAGGCCTGGTATGACAGACATGCCAGAGAACGGTCCTTCAAGGTAGGAGACCAGGTTATGGTCTTGAAGGCGCAACAGGCCCATAAGATGGAAGCATCATGGGAAGGGCCATTCACGGTCCAAGAGCGCCTGGGAGCTGTAAACTACCTCATAGCATTTCCCAATTCCTCACTAAAGCCTAAAGTGTACCATGTTAATTCTCTCAAGCCTTTCTATTCCAGAGACTTACAGGTTTGTCAGTTTACAGTCCAGGGAGATGATGCTGAGTGGCCTGACGGTGTCTACTACGACGGGAAAAAAGACGGTGGCGTGGAAGAGGTGAACCTCTCAACCACCCTGGAACGTCTGCAGCGGCGACAAATCAAGGAGCTGTGCACTAGCTTCGCCCCATTGTTCTCAGCCACCCCAGGACGGACTGAACGGGCATACCACTCCATTGACACAGGTAATGCTCACCCAATCAGAACCCCACCCTACCGGGTGTCTCCTCATGCCCAAGCTGCTATAGAACGGGAGATCCAGAACATGCTACAGATGGGTATAATCCGCTCATCTACCAGTGCATGGGCATCTCCAGTGGTTCTGGTACCCAAACCAGATGGGGAAATACGCTTTTGCATGGACTACCGTAAGCTAAATGCTGTAACTCGTCTGGACAACTATCCAATGCCACGTACCGATGAGCTATTGGAGAAGTTGGGACGTGCCCAGTTCATCTCTACAATAGACTTAACCAAGGGGTACTGGCAAGTACCGCTAGATGAACCTGCCAAGGAGAGGTCAGCATTCGTCACCCATGCGGGGGTGTATGAATTCAATGTCCTTCCTTTCGGCCTTCGAAATGCACCCGCCACCTTCCAGAGGCTGGTAGATGGTCTACTAGCTGGACTGGGAGAATTTGCAGTTGCCTACCTCGATGATGTGGCCATTTTTTCAGACTCCTGGCCCGAACACCTACTACACCTGGAAAAGGTCTTTGAGCACATCAGGCAGGCAGGACTAACTGTTAAGGCCAAAAAGTGTCAAATAGGCCAAAACAGAGTGACTTACCTGGGGCACCAGGTGGGTCGAGGAACCATAAACCCCCTACAGGCCAAGGTGGATGCTATCCAAAAGTGGCCTGTCCCACGGTCCAAGAAGCAGGTCCAATCCTTCTTAGGCTTGGCCGGATACTACAGGCGATTTGTACCACACTACAGCCAAATCGCTGCCCCACTGACCGACCTGACCAAAAAGACCCAGCCAAATGCAGTTAAGTGGACTGATGAGTGTCAAAAGGCCTTTACCCAGCTTAAGGCGATGCTCATGTCTGACCCTGTGCTCAGGGCCCCGGACTTTGACAAGCCATTCCTAGTAACCACGGATGCATCTGAGCGTGGTATAGGAGCAGTGCTCATGCAGGAAGCAACAGATCACAACTTCCATCCTGTCGTGTTTCTCAGCAAGAAACTGTCTGAGAGGGAAAGTCACTGGTCAGTCAGTGAAAAGGAATGCTATGCCATTGTGTACGCCCTGGAAAAGCTACGCCCATATGTTTGGGGACGGCGGTTCCAACTACCAGCTGACCATGCTGCACTAAAGTGGCTTCATACTGCCAAGGGGAACAACAAGAAACTTCTTCGTTGGAGTTTAGCTCTCCAAGATTTTGATTTTGAAATTCAACACATCACAGGAGCTTCTAATAAAGTTGCTGATGCACTCTCCCGTGAGAGTTTCCCAGAATTCAGTCGTTAAAAAGTGTTCTTAAAATGTAGAAGTCTGTTAGTTATATACTTAGTAGTATATGTAAAGGTGCATGTGTTGTATTAATCTGTTTATTTTAAAGTTCTAGAAGGAAATCGCCGCCAGTGAGCTTCCCCACTGTCTGCAATTTGGGGGGCGTGTCATAAACAGATAGCTAAGGGTTAATGTCTCTTTCACCTGAAGCACCTGACCAGAGGACCAATCAGGAAACCGGATTTTTTCAACTTTGGGTGGAGGGAATTTAGTGTCTGAGTCTTTTGTCTGTCTGCCTGCTTTCTCTGAGCTTTGGAGAAGTAGTTTCTACTTTCTACTCTTCTGTTTCTAAGTGTAAGGACAAAGAGATCAGATAGTAAGTTATATGGTTTCTTTTCTTTGGTATTTGCATGAATATAAGTGCTGGAGTGCTTTGATTTGTATTCTTTTTGAATAAGGCTGTTTATTCAATATTCTTTTAAGCAATTGACTCTGTATTGTATCATCTTAATACAGAGAGACCATTTGTATGTATTTTTCTTTCTTTTTATATAAAGCTTTCTTTTAAGACCTGTTGGAGTTTTTCTTTACTTCAGGGAAATTGAGTCTGTACTCACCAGGGAATTGGTGGGAGGAAGAAATCAGGGGAGATCTGTGTGTTGGATTTGCTAGCCTGATTTTGCATTCCCTCTGGGGAAATAGGAAAGTACTTTTTGTTTCCAGGATTGGGAACGGAGAGGGGGAGTCACTCTGTGTAGTTTCACAGAGCTTGTGTCTGTGTATCTCTCCAGGAGCACCTGGAGGGGGGAAGGGAAAAAGGATTATTTCCCTTTGTTGTGAGACTCAAGGGATTTGGGTCTTGGGGTCCCAGGGAAGGTTTTTCAGGGGGACCAGAGTGCCCCAAAACACTCTAATTTTTTGGGTGGTGGCAGCAGGTACCAGGTCCAAGCTGGTATCTAAGCTTGGAGGTTTTCATGCTAACCCCCATATTTTGGACGCTAAGGTCCAAATCTGGGACTAAGGTTATGACAGGTGACAACAAGCATCCTTGCCTGACTCCAGTTTACACCTGGAAGCTGTTAGTAAGCTGCCCTCCATGGATCACTCTACAGTGTATACCATTATATGAGTTCATGATCAGGTTGACCACCTTTTCTGGGATGCCGTAGTGCCGAAGGAGCTTCCAAAGGGTCTCTCGATCCACGCTATCGAACGCTTTCTCATAGTCAACAAAATTGATGTACAATGAGGAGTTCCACTCTATAGACTGCTCGACTATGATGCAAAGCGTTGCTATCTGGTTCGTGCATGATCTGTTCTGCCGGAAACCTGCCTGTTCATCTCGTAGTTGTGGATCGATGGCATCCTTCATTCTCTCTAAGAGGACTCGGTTGAAGACCTTCCCTGGCACCGACAGGAGCGTGATTCCTCTATAATTGGCAAAGTTGCTAAGGTCTTCTTTCTTGGGGATTTTGATGAGATATCCCTCTTTCCAGTCTACCGGAATCACTTCTTCTTCCCATATCTTCTCAAAGAGAGGGTACAGCATTTCCACTGAAGCATCCAGGTCTGCTTTCAGGGCCTCTGCTGGGATGTCATCAGGTCCAGCCGCCTTCCTATTCTTCATCATGGTGATGGCTTTTCTGAACTCGTCTCTGGTTGGTTTATCACAATTAAATGGAAGGTCCTCGTTAGCTGAGTTGATATCTGGTGGATTTGGTGGTGCTGGTCTGTTCAGGAGTTCCTCAAAGTGCTCCGCCCATCTGTTCATCTGTTGTTCTATTCCTGTTATAGACGTTCCCTGCTTGTCTTTAATGGGACATTGTGGCTTGCTGAACTTTCCAGACAGTTGCTTAGTAGTATCATACAGCTGTTTCATATTACCGCTGTATGCTGCCTGCTCTGCTTCTGCTTCCAGTTCATCCACATACTCTCTCTTGTCCTTCCTGATATTCCTCTTCACTGCTCTGTGGGCTTCAGCATACTCTTTTTGAGCTTTGGCCTTTGCTGCTCTAGTCCTGCTGTTGTTGACTGCTGCTTTCTTCTTCTTTCTGTCTTCTATCTTGATCAAGGTCTCTGCTGTGATCCACTCTTTCTGCTGGTGTTTCTTAATTCCAAGCACTTCCTGGCATACTGATCTAAGTGTCTCTCTCACTTTCTGCCATCTGTTTAGTACACTGTCTTCCTCTTCCTCAGACCAATCCTGTAATACTGAAAACTTATTCTTCAGCCTCAGTCCAAAATCTTCCTTGGTCTTATGGTCCTTCAGAAGGCTGACGTTGTACTTCACTCTTCCGTCTGACGAGTCTATCCAGTTCTTTTTCAGCTTCAGCTTCAATCTGGCCACCACTAAGTGATGGTCGGACGCCGCGTCTGCTCCTTTTCTAACTCTAATGTCCTGCAAGGATCTTCTAAACTTCTTGCTAATGCAGACATGATCGATCTGATTTTCTGTCGTGCCGCTGGTGATACCCAGGTACTCTTGTGGATCCACTTGTGAGGAAAGATGCTACCTCCTATGACCAGGTTGTTAAGTGCACACAAATCCACAAAACTCTTTCCATTCTCACTCATCTCTCCCAGAGCGTGGGTCCCCATGACTTGTTCGTATCCTGTGTTGTCAGGTCCAATGTTGGCACTAAAGTCTCCCATAAGGATGATGATGTCTTTGTCTGGGAGAATCTCTAATATTTTCTGGAGTCTGTTGTAAAAATAATCTTTGTCCTCCTCTTCACTGTCATTAATTGGAGCATAGCACTGAACAACATTCATCTTAATCCTCTTCATTTTAGTTCTGAAGGATGCTGTGATGATCCTGGGACCATGTGCCTCCCAACCAATCAGTGCTCTCTGTGCCTGCTTGGACAACATGAGGCCTACTCCCTGTATGTGGGGTGCATTGCTCTCTTCATGTCCTGAATACAGCAACAACTCTCCTGTCAACAGTCGTCTCTGCCCCGCTTGCGTCTATCTTGTCTCGCTGATGCCTAATAGGGTCAGATTGTTGCTCCACATCTCTGCTGCAGCCTGCCCCGTCTTTCCTGACTCGTACGTGGTCCTCACATTCCATGTGCCTATGATAATCCTCCTGGTTGCAAGAAGGGTAATCGGCTTAGTGGCTTCCTCACGGCTTTTACCACCCAGCGTCATGCATCTTCGAATTGAAGACCCTTCTTTTTCCAGGGTAAAAGTCTCTGTTGTCTCTATTGTTGGCGTTTCTGTAGCAGGTTGAATTTTTATGGGGTGGAGTTGCTAGCCCCATGCCCAACCCTCCTCCTTTATCCTGACTTGGGACAGGCAGATGGCCCCAAAGGACCTCTCTGGTGGAGTTTGAGAGGTAGTAAAGGAGTTAAAATTTCCTGAGGTTCCCCGGCGTCCTGTCATTGCTGTGGGACAAAATAAGGCTGGGGATTGTCGGGCTGTGCCGACATGGGGTCTAGCTGGTTATTTACAGAGCTATTAGGCCGGCTCGAACACTCGTTCTTCCAATGTCCGGGCTGCTCACAGTAACTACAAACATCCCCAAAACCCAAAAATCCAGTTCTACGACTCCTTCCGTGACCATGTCCCCATCCCTGGAACCTTCCCCATCCCTGGTACTGTTTGCCCTGCCCTAAATAATGTTGTATTTGCAGGGCCATCAATTTTTGAGAGGACTGTACCTCCTTTCCTTTCAGAGTGCGGTGGCAGTGCTCTGCCACTGTTTGCAATTTGTCCATGGTTTCGGTCTCCCACCCAACACTTATTCACTTTAGCATACTGCCAGTAGCAGGTAGGAGGCCACTAACAAACACATGAGCCAGGGCACCCTGTCCATTTTCACCTGGTTGCTGCATACCAGAATGTTGCAGAAAAACATCAGTCAGCCGGGTGCGATAGTTGCTTGGGTTTTCTCCCTGTACTGTTTACAGCAGTGTATGGCCATCCAATTGGTTTTAGGAGTCTATACTCAAGGGATGGTTTCAAGTAGATTTTTAGCTTGGTCCTTGTACTTTTTCCGGTATTCAGCGTCACGACCGGTGTCTGGCAAATTAGAGTGGCTCCCACTGATGGGCCAATTTGCTGCTGTGAGCCATTTTTCATGCTCGCTAGGGGTTACAAGTAGCTTACACAGCTGAGGGAGCTCTGCCTCAGAGGGTTCATAGGTGTTGCATACTAACAAAAATTCCTCTGCAAATTTGGTAGGATTTTCCAGGGGCTTTGGAAAGCCTTTTACAATTGAATGGATCTCTGTGCGAGTCCAGGGTTTAAGCTCCAAGTGGGACCCCCTTCTTGGGCCCCAGTATGCAGGATTGGGAGGGGAGCCTGGGCATTTTTAGAGCTAGAGCACAAGCAATGGGCCCAATCCTTATTCAGGCTATCTTTTTATGTATAAGAAAAAGCAGAGGAGTCAGGCAGAGTGGAGGGTTTCAGGGGAACAAGGGCTTTTTCTTTACATGCCTGAGTGTTACCAGAGGAATGGGCCTGGGCAGCACTGTACGGTCCTGACTGATCTGAACTGGTGACCTCTGAGACTTGTTCCTGAACTGAGGAGGCTGGTGATCATCTATTGATCCCATGCAAGGGTGCCAAGCCAATTAATGCGTCTTCCTTATCGTTATCCTCAGAATTTAACAAGGGGTTTTCTTCGTTCTCTTCCACAATGAGATGGGAGTATGAAGGGGGTTGGGATCAATCTGGGTCTGCTCGGAGAACAGGGTAAAGGGGAGCGCTCGGTTTGGTGGTGGGAGAGGAGGCTTCCAATAAAGCTTTTAACTTATCATTTGAATCTTGGAGAGAGGCGAGTTTCGATTCTGTCCACCTATGATTTGCCTCTTCGCACCACTGCATGAAACAATGAACCTCTCCTCTGGCCAATTTAGTTTTAGGCTGGCCGCGTTTGTCTTTTAAGATGTCCACTCGGGTCTTTGTCCCAAAATCTAACAGTGGCCACTGAGTTTTGGGATGCCCCTGAGTTAATCTAGACCATTTTTCCAGAAATTTACAGGAGTCCGGACCCTTCCTAAAATACATAAAATGAACCGGCGTTCGTTTAGGGAACTGTCATGACTTAGACGTCTGGTTACCCATACAGGAAGACTTTACACACATCAATCACACAAGAAGGAAATTTGGGTTTGTCAGAGCGATGCCCGGTGCAACACACAGAAGGACCCCACAGGCTACTGCTTCAATCACCCTTGCTTTCACACCAAAGGTTTTATCCAAGGTGTGGTGCAGCTGCGATTGTGCAGATTTCACTTACTCAGATTGTGGGGACAGGAACCCCTTGAACGGCCGATCCCCAGACAGAGACGGCACCCAGACTCAAACACTCCACTGGGAGGATGGATAGACACAGAGACAGGACAGTCCTCAGTTTGGACAAAACACAGAAATAATTACCGGACCAGATTCCTGATGTCAGATCCCGGGATCCCTACCAGAACAGAATGGGAACCAACAGGTTTGATGGCTTAGACTTCACTGTGGTCGTGCGCCTTTCCGTTCAGGTAGAGGACCGCTCGGGCCAAATGCCCAGGTGCCGGCTGCCATGGTCATCCTACAAAAACGGTCAGGAATCACACGGCCCCAGTGAAGATGGTTGCCATCTCAGTGGGACCTCCAAATTGTCAAAGTTAGATTCAGGATTCACAATTTGTTAGACCACTCTGTTTATTAGCACAGCGCTCTGCTAATACACCCAGATAATGTGAGCACCATGCAAGACACAAACTATCTTATTTATACAGATAAAAGGGTGCGAACATAACAAGATAACAAAGGAAGCAAAATCTGATAAGTTTACCGGAGGCTAGACATACATAGTTAATTTCCTTACTAACTTTTACCAATCTCCGGTTAATGTTCCGCCATTACCTTAAGTGGAATCATTGTTTATATTTCTTTTCCTGACACCTGTATTTCAACATTCCTTATTTCTGCTTAAAGGAACATACAACATTTCTTTAATCCATTCTTATTTTTACAATATAATTCATTCTACTTTCACAAAGACTGTGCCAGTTTAGCTTGTTACCTAGAAACTGAGTCTCGCTGGTCAAGCTAGAATAATAAAAGCAGTGATAAAAGACTCACTGAGGCGTTAAAGCTGAAATGTAGCAAAAGAATTTCACAAAGCTTTCAGTGAGAGTTAAGTGACCTTTGGAGCAGTTATGCAAGCACCATAAAGGGATAATTCATTTACCTCGAGCTATGGAAAGTAAACCCATTTGATAAGTTATAAGTACACAGCACTTTATTGGTATTTTTGGGCATGTTTTTTTCTTTCAGGACAATAACTGGTCTTCCTGAAATTGAGGGACAGAAAATAGCAGCTGCAGACAGAAGAAGGCCAAACTTCAGCTGCCAGCTTGTTCCTAATGCGCTCAACCTTGCCTGCTAAGGTGATCAGATGTCCCAATTTTATAGAGAGAGTCCCGATTTTGGGGTTTTTTACTTATATAGGCTCCTATTGCCCTCCACCTTCTGTCCTGATTTTTGACATTTACTGTCTGGTCATCCTATTGCCTGCAGCCATGAGTGGCAGGTGAACCGTGGGCTTGGGGAGGTTAGCCCCTGGCTGGCCCTCCCCTTTTGCATGGGGCCCAGCTCCCCGCCAGAGCCTAGAGCTCCTCCCCAGCCCCGGAGCGCCCAGCTGACGGGCAGGTAACTTGGCCCCCAGTCTGAGCTCTGGAGTGGCAGGTGGGCAGGCAGCTGAGTTCAGCCTTCAGCGCAGTGGACGGGCAGCACGGCCCTCAACCTCAGAGAGCCATGTGAGCGAGTAGTGTGAGCACCGGCTCCAGCCACCCAGAGTCCCTCGCTGCAGGCCAGCTCCCAGTAGTCTCAGCCCAGGGCAAAGGTGCTGGAGAAGTGTGGGGGGGCTGGCATCAGAGAAGTGGAAGGGGCTGGGGGCCCCCGGCCAAGGTGGAGGCAAAAACAGTTCCCTGGCCCTCTCCCTGGCCCCCCGCTCAGGGCACATGGAGGGACCTGGGCTCCCTACAGCTGCCCCCGCAGTTCTCCTCAACCCGGCTCCAGCGGTGGAAGGCCTCAGAACTGCAGCTGGGCCATGATAAGAGCCTGCGGTCAGCTGTGGGAGCCGCGGTAGACCTTCCACCAACCAGTGTGGGGGGAGTGAGCAGCCCCTGTCTCTGCCCCCTGGGCTCCCTGCCCACCCCAGACAGGTAGAGGGTCCATGACTCCATGGCTCTTACCATGGCTTGGCTGCATCGTTGAGGTCACTCCAGCCTGAGCCAGGTTGGGAGAGCCACGCGGGCAGCTGTGGGGAGCTAGCATGGAGTCGTGGACCCTCCTCTTTCTCTGGGGAGCCTAGGGGATGGGGACATGGGCTGGGGGCTGCTCTCAGCACTCCCCCTGCACACCAGGTGGAGAGTCTGCCACGGCTCCCCACAACTCCCTAGACTGCATGCTGGCCTGCCCAGGGGTGGGACTGTGACGTTCCCCTCTGTGTGGTAATTGGACAGTGATCTGCTAGGTCACTCCAGTCCTTCACTCTGGAGCCAGCCTTACCCTGCTCTGCTGTGAGAACCCCCACTCCTGGGCTGTTCATGCACAGCCTCTGGCATGTAAGCTGCTCCTTGGACTGTGCAACCAAATGACACTAGGAACCTCTGTCTTGCAGTGTCCAGTTATGTCCGCTGAACACAGCAAGCTTATATGAATTCATTAATTTAACAAAAAAATTGATATGTACCAGGCTTGTTATCCCAAGGGGAGTCTGTGACACACTTCAAACCAAACGCATTGCTTCAGGTAGAATAAACAAACAAATTTGTTAACTACAAAGAGATTTTAAGTGATATTAAGTGACAGGCAAAAAGTCAGAGTGGTTACGAAAATAAAATAAAATATAAGCACTCTCAACTCTATTAGACTCTTTTTTTCATGGACCACTTGAAAATTGTTGAGAGTCTCAGTGGACCACTTAGTGATCTTTGCAAATGTTGTTTGTACCATTAGCTAACTATTGTAAAGCGCTTTAGATAAAAGCGCTATATAAAAAAAACTTAATTTTTTTTTGTTCTACAAATAAAAGCACACAACTCAGATTTTAATATCAGTAGTCTTATCTTTCTAATGTGATGGATGTGCCCTCTCCGCCTCATAATGGCAGCCCCCAAACTGGGGCTGGGAAGGAGAAGGGGGATCTCTCCCTCTCTCCCCTGCCACAGCAACCCCACAGAGCTGAGGCTGGGAAGAAGGGCCATCTCTCCCCAGCAGCTACAGCCCTGGAGCTGGGGAAAGTTGCCTCTTTCTCTGGCCACTGCAGCCCTGCATGTCCCAAATTCCCTCCACTCTCTCTTCTCACCCCACTGCCCCCTCCCACCTACCCCCTATTGCCCCCAAGGCCACCACCTCACCTTACATGTGCATCTTCTCCAGGGTCCAGGCACCTAATTAGTGGAGCCACGCCTGCATGGTTCCACTAATTAGGTGTGTGACCCTTCATTCTCTCGTGTGCAGCTGCCCAGGTGCACACCTTAGAGGGAACTATCTGCGGACCACCTGAATGGAGCACGCAGACCATAGTTTGAGAACCTCTGATCTAGACTAAGCAGTTTTTCTCACCCCAATGGGTATTTCAGTCCTTAATATACAGGTTTGTTCCTTAAACCTGGGCCAATCTCCTCTGTTGGAATCTTGTCTTCTTCTCAGTGTCTTAGTTGCTTGCAGCAAAGGTGGGGGCAGAAGGGCCCAGTATGTGTCCACTCTGTGCTTTATACCCTCAGTCCATGTGCTTGGAGAGCACAGGTCCAGGCATGCCTGGGGGGCATTGCTGAGTCTCCAGGCAAGATTGAGTAATTCCCCTGGTGTGGCCTCATTCAGGTGAGTCATTGCATTGTAGCTCCCTTGCTGGACAATGGCTGTTGATGGGTTGTTTGACACCCTGCCCAGGAATTGGTTACTTTCCTTGTGGAGTTAATATCTGGCCGATTCCCCAACTTACAGCATGTTTTAGTGACCACCATACAACACAATTCTCATAACTTCATATGCACTAAAACACATATATGGATAGAGAAATGACTTTCAGCAGGTCATACCCTTTCCCCAGATACCTTACAAGGCATGCTTTATATGTAAGACCACGATTATATGAAAATGAGTTATAGTATGCTCCCTCAGGGTATAGAATGTCACACCTCCCCCCTTAGTTTACTGCAAGAGGGTTAGTCACTGACTAGCTCGAATGCAGTTTGAGTTATAGTTTTCTTGGGAACCAGACATCAAGGCCATGAGGAGGTATGCCTCAGTTTCCCCATTCACACACAGCAAACCAGGCTTGTTGTGGTTTCTGTGCTATGATCAGCTTTAAATCTGTTTACAGGTATTAACTAAGAACAGTGTTACCATTAGGTTTAACATCAGTAACAAAATTCTTATCCCAAAACTTAACATTAATACCAAAATTTTGTATCTCAGAAGGGTGTTTACAAGTAACTTTATGATACCACACCCTCTGTTCAGATAGTGTAATTTGAGGTTAGTTTATTCATTACACACGGTGTCCTTTGACTGTCTCCCATGTAATCAGTCACTGGCTTTTCTTTCCCTCCAGTGTTCGCCTCTGTGTGGGCTCTTAATTTAATCATGTTTCTGGAATTTTGGTGCCTTAGGGTCTGGCAAGATATGTGTTCAGGGGGATCCTGCACATTGGCTGGTCCTTTAAGGAGCAGTCTCCCAACCCCAGGACTGTATATATGCAGAAAATCCAGCTCCCTTTTTGGGGTTACCTGGTGTTTCCCACTCCCAGCTCAGAGTCGTTCCTTGCCCCCTGGAAGGCTGTGACCTGTGCTCTCTGGGCTAGGTGTGTTTACCCTTTGATCAGATTCACCTTTTCCCATTAGCTTTCCCATAAGTGTTCTCTGTGTCTCACCAGCCTGGGGGAAAACACCCCACTCTCTGTCAGTTGGGTCATTCGTATTCTGGCAAATTACCACCTGATAGTTTCCTGGTCCCAACTCCTCTGTTACCACAGGCATTGGAGCTATATCTTGATTTAAACAGACACAATTACTTTCCAAAAACTTATAAGAAATAGCATCTTGAAAAATTGGGACACCCTCTGCCACCTCTTTCTCTGTCCCTGAGAAGTCAGCTGTGTGACTGCTCCCCTCCAGGAGCTCGGTTACACAGTTCCTTCTCAAAACCTGGGTCACAGGTTGAGTGCCTGAGTGCACAGATGCTGACTCAGCCACTCTCCTAGTATACTGGGCATCCTGCCCTAAGTGACTAGTGAGGAGACATTCCTGTACCCCCATTATTCCTTCTCGTTTCCTCCTCTGGGCCCCCTCCTAAGACACATTTATCTGTCTCCCTAGGAAGGGTTCTGTCTCTTATTCATCTGCAAAATTCTGCCAGCTAACAACTGAGACAGTTTCCTTAATCCCTGACAACACCTCTCCTGCCCCTGCACCTGAGGGCATGTTGCCTTCTGCTGGAAAGGAGCTAGTCTCAGCCCCTCCCATACTTGGAAGCACCTGGCTTCCCTGTGTTACAGAGTGACAGGAATCCTCACCCACCTCAGTGGTTTCTGAGATCCCCTGCCCCTTCTCTGGGCTCTCCTCTGGGATAGATTTCTTCCTGCTCCTTAGAGCCAGGTTTGTCTCTAGTTCAGCTGCGACCTGCTGGCAGCTCACAACATGGACAGTTCTTTCCTTGTCAGGCATTACACTCCCATCCCTTCCTGATGCAGTGTTGCCTCCAGCTGCAGTGTAGGATTTGGTCTCAACGACCCTCCCACCTGGAAGCATGTGGCTTCCCCCTGCTGCAGAAGAATCAAGGAGACTCTCTCCCACTCTCTCAGCAGTTCCTGAGACCTTACCCTGTCCCTCGGGGGTCCCAGCATTAAACTCCTTCCTGCTGCAGGCAAATACTTTAACCCGAGCTACATGGAAAAAATCATTACAAAGAAGCAGGTCAACTAGGAAGTGTTCCGTTACCCCCACAGTCAAAACACTCTCCAAATCTTCCCAAACCACATGGATTTTAACTAGTGGCACAAGGAATCTGCTTTCACCCACCCCCACAATCTCTGCCATTTAGCCAGGTAGCATACTGGCCTTTGACCCGCACTCTGCTTAACCAGAGAGATCTGGGCCCCTGTATCCCTTTGCCCCAAGTACTCCCTGCCATTAATTTGGACAGCCGTAACATGCTCCATATCTGGTTCTGCAGAGGCTAACCTCACAAAACCAATATGATGGGTTTCAATTACTTGGGGGGGGTTCTGTGTTGAGGACAACAGAACTAACATGAGCTATCGGTTGCCTGCTTCCTCCTAGTACAGGGCATTTATTCCTCAGGTGATAAGTGGAATTACACTGATACCTTTTGGGCTCTTCTGCTTTTACAGGAGATTTGGGATAGGAGTTATCAGTAGAGGGATGTTTTTGGGTAGGAGAAAGTTTAGGCTCCCAACCCTCTTCTCTCTTCCCAGGGGCAAAATGGCATCCTCCCTTCCCCCAAGTTTTAAACCCCTCTTTCTGTGGCCTGCCCTCAATATATGCCTGAGTCTGTTTGAAGGCATCAGCTAAAAAATCCATCTCATCCACAGTCTTTACATCTTTGTCCCATAGACACAGCTTTACATCAGCCTTATGTATGCTTAGGAAATGCTCTTGAGTAACAAAATCCAGTTAATTAATAAACAAAAGTGATTTTATTAAGTATAAAAAGTAGGATTTAAGTGGTTTCAAGTAATAACAGACAGAACAAAGTAAGTTACCAAGTAAAATAAAACAAAACACGCAAGACTAAGCCTAATATATTAAGAAACTGAATACAGATAAAATCTCACCCTCAGAGATGTTCCAATAAGCTTCTTTCTCAGACTAGACTCCTTCCTAGTCTAGGCCCAGTCCTTTCCCCATTACAATTCTTGTTCTTTCCAGCTCAGAGGGTAGCTAGGGGATTTCTCATGACTGCATCCCCCTATTCTGTTCCACTCTGTTTTATGGCTTTTGCACAAGGCGGGAATCTTTTGTCTCTCTGGGTCCCCATTCCTCCTTCTAAATGGAAAAGCACTAGGTTTATAATGGATTCCAGTACCAGGTGACATGGTCACATGTCTTGTGAGACCCCAGGCCTCCATTCTTTCTGGTCTGACTCACATGAACACAGAAAAGCTTACAAGTAAATAGAGCCATTTACAACCAAATGTCCTAGTCAATGGGAACCATCAAGATTCTAAAGCACCATTAATGGCCCATACTTTGCATAATTACAATAGGACTTCAGAGTTATACTTCATATTTCTAGCTTCATATACAAGAAAGATACATTCATACAAATAGGATGAACACACTCAGTAGATTATAAGCTTTGTAATGATACCTTACTAGAGACCTTTTGCATGAAGCATAGTCCAGTTACATTATATTCACACCTAAAACATCTTTTCATAAAACATATGGAGTGCAATGTCACAATTCCCTCAAAACTGGACACTTCTTTACCCCTCACCCATTTTCCCAACAAATCTTTCATTTTGTTTACACATTCCCCATTACTCATAACAATATCCCTCTTAAGATTCCTAAATTTAACTCTATATGTTTCAGGGGTCATCTGAATACTTCACGACATAGTATCTTTAAATTTCCAATAGTCTAAAGCATCTTCAATAGGCATTCCACTGAATACATTTTGAGCTTTACCAGTTAATTTTGCAATCAGGGTAGGAACTCTCTTAGTATCAGGGATTTCATGTATTACACACAGTCTTTCAAATGTAGTCAGATATCAGCAATATCACCCTCTTCACTGTATGCAGGACATAAGTGTTCCCATTTCTGGATTTTTGGAGTGTTGGGAGTTATTGTGGTCAGGGGGTTCTGCTTCTACTTCTCTAGCAGGTCCAGCTGGTGTTTTTGCTCTTTCTCTTTCTTCACACTCTCTTTCTCTTTCTTCTCTCTCTCTCTCTCTCTCTCTCTCTCTCTCTCTTTTTCTTCCATGGCTCTCCTCTCTGGCTGAGTCTTTTTATTCAATGGCCCTTCTGTGTGCAGCCTCCTCCCTGGCTGACTCTTTTTCTTCCATAGCTCTTCTGTGCACAGCTTCCTCCCTGGCTGCCTTTGCCTCCATAGTTTCTCTGAGTCTGGCTGCAGCTGCTTCTTTGAGCCTCATTTCTGCCTGCCACATTTGAAACTCGCAGTCCTTTGCCTTCTCTGCTGCTTTCAGTCTGGCCACCTCTAGTTTTGTAGCTGCAGTGGCAACCTTTACAAATCCTGTGTGATAAGTGGAAACTGCCTGAGGTGCCTCCATGCTCATTTCCATGAGTTATCTGCTGCCCGTTCCCACTCAGCACAGGGCATTTATTCCTCAGGTGTTCAGTGGAATTACAATGATAGCATCTTCTGTTTTCCCAGGAGATTTGGGACAAGGACTGGAGGAGTGAACTTGGTGGGGTGAGCGCCCAGCCTCCCATCCATCCTCCTTCTTCTCAGTGATAAAATGAGGGCTTTGCTTCCCACCAAAATTTAACCCCTCTGCCTGTGATTTATTCCTACTAGGTTCTTGGGAATGCTCAAATTTATCTGCAAAAACTGCAAGTTCATTGACCATTTCCAACTTTTTATCCCATAAACACTGTTTTACATCATCACTAGACATATTCAGGAACTGTTCCTGAGGAATCAAATCACGCATTACTTCCAAGCTTGTAATATCTTTTCCTCTCACCCACTTATCCAGTAGATCTCTCATTTGGTTCACATAAGCCACATTACTTAATCCAACCCCTCTCTTAAGGCTTCTAAATTTTACTCTATATACTTCAGGTGTAATCTGAAACTGTTTCAAAACCAAATCCTTAAATTTACCATAATTGGAAGCATCACACATATTAGTAAATGGCAAGGAGCTCCCTGAATGGAGAGAAACTGGTGCAGAAATTTCTCTGGTCAGGAGAGACCTGATTCAGGAGAAAGACATACTGACAGAACAGATGGCAGAGCTTCTGTTAGTGGGTGGTCACAAAATATTTGTGCCTTTGGCTAAAGTGCACATGGAAACTGGGGATTTGCAAGCTGAACTTAACCGTCACTGCGGTCCCTCCAAATCCTACATAAATTCTTTTGCAGAATGATTTTTTCAGTGTGGCTAGGGCTATCCAGGGGTCTATGAGCAGCAAGGAGAAATCTTTGCCGAAGCCCCAGTGGGAAGGAGCAAAGCTACAGAAACTGCTGAGGAAATGAGAGAGTGTCTCTTTAATTCCTCTACTGCCCTGCAAAGCAATTTGCTACCAAAGGTGGAGGAGGGTAAAACCAGCTCCTGTCCAGTGTCTGTTCCCTCAGGGGATGGGAATGTTTTGCCTGACAGTAGGGAGACTGTCCAGGTTGCTGGCTGCCAGGAAGTTGCAGTTAAGTTAGATGCAAATCCTGCTCTAGGATACATAGGGAAATGTGTCCTGGAGAAAAGGGCCCAAAGCTGTTACAGGAGCTTATAGCCGTCTTTGCAGACCCTGCTCCCAAGTCTTGGTATTGCTAAATCCCAGTGCTCATGAAACAGCTCCCCGCCCCGCCCCGAAACATGAGTTTGATGTAAAAATCATGATTTTTAAATAATTTGACTCTCAATTTCTGACCTTTTAGGGCCACACTTGTGTTGTGTTTACAAGCTTTCCTCCACAACTCTAAGGAGCAGAACTTCACTTTTCTTTCAGATGTGACTGATATTCTTGCATGATCCCAGGACTCCAGGAGCTGGGGCTTTAGGAAAGACACGAAAACCCACACGACTCATGATAGAACTGTGTGACTTGGCAACACTGGTGGTGTGCCATGTGCTTCTTAGCTGTGGCTGAAGATACAGTCCATAGTATTGAACTAATCTAATGTGGTTGCTTCTGTCAACTTGACTCATGTTACAATTCTGGGGGTGTGCGGAGGGTGTTCCCGGTGTTGTCTCAGCAGGGAAATACACACAAAACGGATCTGAGTTTAGGTAGCAAAAGGAAGGGTTTTATTGCGATATAACACAACAGGAAATGCCTGTGTCTTACAGAGCTGGAGGGAGGCCCACTGGGAGGTCAGCACACAACAGAAACTGCAGACTTGCCAACTCTTGTGCATTGACTGCAAGAGTCATGATTTCTGATTAAAATTAAGCCTCAATGATGATCTCACAAGAGAACTCTCAGGGGAAAAAAATAGCCTGACGTTTGAGAGTTCTAAATGTGAAGTGGGTCTTCGGCCGGCATTTCAGTGGTGGGGGGGCCCTTCAATGCTGCCAAAGATGCGGAGCGACTGAAGGGCCCCCCACCACCGAAATGCCCAACAAGCCCTGTCCAGGCAGCGGTCCGGGTCTTTGGTGGCATTTTGGCAGTGGGGGGCCCTTCAGTCACTCTGGGTCTTCAGTGGCATTTCGGTGGCGGGGGGCCCTTCAATGCTACCAAAGATGCCGAAGACCCGGACTGCTGCTGAGTGAGTACAAGCGCCACATCTCCCCCGCTGTGCCCCAGGCCCCCTGAATCCTCTGGGTGGCCCTGCACTGGATGCAGCATAACCATCCTAGCACATAGGGCTGCTAGGAGACAATTCCCTGCTCCTGCCCACACTAGGGCAGCATGAGAAGTTTGAGGAAATAAAATCATAGATTCTAGGACTACACAGGACCATCCTGATCATCTAGTCTGACCTCCTGCACATTTCAGGCCACAGAACCTCACCTGCCCATGCCTGTAACAGACCCTAACCTCTGGCTGAGTCATTGATGTCCTCAAAACATGGTTTAAAGACTTCAGGTTACAGAGACTCCACTACTGACACTAGTTTAAACCTGCAAGTGACCCATGCCCCGTGCTACAGAGGAATGTGACCCCCCTCCCAGGGTCTCTGCCAATCTGACCCAGGGGAAAATTCCTTCCTGACCCCAAATATGGTGATCCTGAGCATGCGGGCAAGCCCACCAGCCGGACACCTGGGAAAGAATTCTCTGTGGTAACTCAGAGCTCTCCCCGTCTAATGTTCCATAACCAGCCACTGGAGATATTTGCTGCTAGCAGTCACAGATTGGCTGCATGCCATTGTAGGCAGTCCCATCACACCATCCCCTCCATAAATGCATTGAGCTCATTCTTGAAGACACTTAGGTTTTTCGCCCCCACCCCCACCCTGAGTGCTCCCCTCAGGGTTCTGTTCCAGAACTTCACTCCTGTGATGGTTAGAAACCTTCATCTAATTTCGAGTCAAAACTTCTTGGCTAGTTTATATCCATTTGTTCTTGTGGCGCTATCGCATTGGCTCTTAACTTAAGTAACTCCTCTCCCTCCCAGGTGTTTATCCCTCTGTTGTATTTATAGAGAGCAATCTTATCCCCCCTCAGCCTTCTTTTGGTTAGGCTAAACAAGCCAAGCTCTTTGAGTCTCCTCTCATAAGACAGGTTTTCCATTCCTCAGATCATCCTAGTCACTCTTCTCTGTACCTGTTTCAGTTTGAATTAATCTTTCCTAAACTTGGGGAACAGAACTGCACACAGTATTCCAGATGAGGCCTCATCAGTGCCTTGTATAATGGTACTAAGACTTCTCTGTCTCTACTGGAAATATTTCACCCATGCATCCTAGGACTGCATTTGCCTTTTTCAAGGCCACATCACATTGGTGACTCGATTAAATTTCATCCCATTTCTATTACTCCAGCTTTCATGGTCATCCAAATCATCTCGTATGACATCCAGTTCTCCTTCATATTGGCAAATAAAACCACCTCCAAGCATAGGAACTCTCCCATGAAGACAATGCAGCAGTGAAACCACATCCTGTGCCCCACACCTCCTGTGGTCGTGGTCAGAGACAGAACCCTGAAGAGTTGTATCCTGAGTGTAACAGTCACCTCCCTTCATCTACACATGGTGCAACCACTTGTGGGCTCACCCTGATGGGTAGCTCCACACAGGTTAGCGCGATGCACTCCCTGAACACGTACATACCTAGGTTCATAAATCAACGTTATTGAATGCCCGATGGCACTGTCTGCGGTGAGGGAGTGGCTGGGATTCTCAAAATACAGCTAAGCAAATGAACCCTTCAGAAGCTCACGGGAGCGCTGAGTGCACATCACCAAAGCTCTCCGAGTCCTTTCGAGTGCTTTGTTTGCTATATTGCTTCTGGGCCACATTTGCTTAGTTACTCGGCTCCACGCAGGGCTATGTCTCACTAAGCCATGAGTGGCCAGTGGTGCATGCCAAATAATGGCCAGGGAAAGCTTCAATCAGACAATGGCTGACGAAGATGTAAAGTGGCTCCAAGCAGATGCACAGTTCCACTAGTGCCCGCCACTAGTGCCCGCCATCCCAGTGGGATGCCCCTCCTGAGACCACTGTTAAATTGCTTCCCAGAGCAGGAGGCTGGAGCTTCCTCCAGGTTGCAGCCTGGGTAGTTGGGGCAGCCATAGGGATGCAATAAAGAAGATGCCCATTTAATGTTCTTTACAATATTTATGTGACTCATTGGACTGATTTAGCATATGTCCCACATTACATTCACAAAGCCATTTGGCTCCATATTGAGCACTCAGACGTTAGGAAATGGCAGACTTCAGCTTGCTCCGCAGCTTTAATTGCCAGCCCCTTGTGTGTGTGCATCACTGAACAGTCTTTAACTGGGTCTCGTAGTGAGAAGTGTCAAGTAACTGTAGCTACACCCACCACTGCCTGCTCTGCCTAGTTACTTTTTTTGCCATAAACACTTATGAAAAATGGATCCTGCAGCTGTTTCTTCTCAGTGACTATTTATAATTAGGAAGGCAAAGGAAAATGAGAATTGCCTCCATTAGCTTTCTGCTTTAAAATGACTGCCCATGTGTTCTGCTCCATGCATACTGTCCCCATCCCCCACAGCCTGTGTCCCTTCCCCTATGGTTACTGCCCTAGTGTTTCCTTTGCCACTGTCTTCATCTCCTGCCCTCTGTCCACACACCCACTTATCCAGCTCCTTGTCGCCCTGTGCTATACTCCCAAGTGACTCTGAATGTCTCTTTTGGGCCCCCCTCTCCCCTCAGCCTCTTTAAAAAGTCCCTTTCTCTGTCTCTCATTCATTTTCTTTTCCTTATGCTGCTGTTTCTCTTTTTCCCCTTTCTTATTTATTTTGTCTGTTCTTTTCCTTCCCTTCGTGTTTTGTTTGGCGTTCCAGGTTTGGCTCAGTAAATTTTAAAGACATTTTTGTTTTCAGTTGGGCTCGGATCACTTTCTAAATTACTTCCGCAGCCCACCCCCATCTCCCCAATCACTCCCCACTTTCTAATTTTCCTTTGCTTTAGGAGGCCAAGCATGAGAAACGCTACATAGAGTAGCAAAAATATGCTACATACACTGCAGTATAAGCTGTAGGAAATAATATTATTATTTTAAGTGGCTTCAATGGCTGGTTCATGTTGTACTAATCTCTTATGGTTCAAATCCCCGTTCCTGCAATGAGACACAGAAATTGAAGTCAGTGTACCTTCTACATCAGTCTTAGCATCCAAACCCTGTCCAAATGCCTGAGGTCATTGCTACAACTCCAGTGTCTCCCCATTGCTAGTACCTGTACGGCTTCCCTGGTGGTAGAAATTCTCACAAAGACCAGGCATAGGTAGTTTAGCTACCTGTTCAGACCAGGTCCAGATAACACACTGGTTAAAATGCTGGTAGATGCTTGCACTCCCGCATTGTTACTACAGGGGGAGCTGCATTGGTGGTAGCTCAGAGGTCAAGTATTTGAAGAAAAATCTCTGTCTCTTGGGCCTTGTCCAGACTAAGAAAAGCCCAGCCTCCACTGGGAGACTGTAAATGTTCATCAGAACTGGATGCTCTTGAGCTGGTGCTGAGAGGTTTAACTACTATTGTAGACAGGAAAGAGTGGGCTGTGGCACTGAAGTCTCAAATGCTTTTTGCAGTGGGGCTGAAAAGGGCTTTGTCCTGTTTTCATGGACAACTAACGCTCCTGGGAGCTGCAGAGCCCCAGCGCAGCAAGGAAGGAGCCGGGGGGGGGTGCATGGGGGCCTCTGCCTGCATGCATCTGCTGCAGGAGCCCCCAGGAGCCCCCAGAAGGCAGGTCCTCCCTGCCAATCTGCTGCAGCGGCCCAAGCCTGACAAAGCCAGTGAGAGGACTCGGGGCGGGGGCCGCCGGGGTGGGGTAGGGAGGGGAGTGCTCACGGGGGGCTGTGCACCCTCCAGGGAGTTCAGGGGGCGGGAAGGGGGGAACCTGGTCTGGGGAGCAGCCCTTGGGCAAGGCTGGCCCCTGGGCAGGTTGGCCCCTGGGGTCTATAAAGACTCGTTGGGATTTGTCCCTCAATGAACCGATGCTATGCGGGGGAGTGGGGGGGGGGCAAGGTGGAAGTTTCACCCAGGGCACAACATATCCTTGCACCAGCTCTGTGTCACTCTAGTACAGTACAGTGTGGGGAGACCACTGAACGCTAGGTGGCAGCTCCAGAACACATCACAGCAACACTCTGTTGGAAAGGAACTAGAATCGCCCTTGCTCTGTCCCATTGTCACACAAGCTGGGTTCTGCAGAGTCTGTTACTGCTCTGTTCCACATCCCTAGCACAGAGCACGGAGGTGCTGAGGTCCTGGCAGGAGCAGGTACTACATGAGTTGAGTTTGGTGTTGTTCCTAGCACACCTGGCTGGTAAAGCAGGCTGCTGCTGCATGCTGCCACTACCCAGAAGCCACACAGGCCTGCAGCAGAAGCTGAGCCCTATCAGTGCCCTGTACCACTCTGTGCCTGGCTCAAGCCAGTGGGAAGCCCCTCCCCCACCTTCCTAACTAATTTATTGATTTAGAGGGGAAATAGTCCACCCTTGTCATTCCCTGATTCAATACGTCCTGGCTCTCACCTCTGCTTCCTCTCTCCCATCTCCTTCATGTACTCATCATGGCCAGTTGTCACGCTGATGTAACTGAGCTTCTGCATCAGCCTGCAATTAACAGGTGTTGTTACATGGGCTGTTAGCGATACAGTCTGATGATTCATGTCCCTGTCCCTTTTGATGTCTGCCAAAAGGGACAGGTCAGATTCAAGTCCCTGAATCCCAAATCCACTTGGATGGTTTCATTTAAAAGGTGCTTGATTTCTGGTTCAGATGTGGCCAGAATCTTAGGAGAGAAGCTGATCTCACAAACATTTCTACCCTAACACTTGTGAGATTTCAGTGTTATTTTAACAGGGAGGGCGAGAGGCCAGCCAGCCCTGATTACTGAAGAGGCACACTTAAGCAGGGGTCACTCAATTCCCTTAGAAAAGCAGCAGGGAGCTGCAGAGTGAGGGAATTTGCAGTGGGTAAACTCCAGCAGAGAATAGAGGAACTTGAAAACTTTATTTTAAATGTTTGTTAATTTAATAACACAGAAGCTTAGAAGGGATGGGGCGGGACGAAGAGTTTGTGAATTATTGAGGAAATCCCTTGAAGGGGGAAACTAAGGCAAGGCATGCCACCTACATAGCAACCTCCAGCCATGAGGGGGAAGCTGGGAGGAGGCCAGCCTGATGACGTTCATAAAATCAAGACAAGAGCTTTACATCTGATGGAGGCTTGACCCCGAACCCTGGCGCTGGTGCAGCCTCATACCAAACCTCAAAGGCTAGCCCGGAGGATACACCACAACATGAACCTGAGTGGTAGCCTAAACCAAATCCAGCTCGGAATAGTACCTTCCTCGCCAGCCCCTAACTTTCAGTAATTGGCAGTGCAACACTGGCAGTGCCATAAGCAAGGACCAAGCAGGTACAGGGAGCAGCCCATGTAGTGGATTTCCCCTGTTTACCTGGCATGCTAAACAGCACAGACATGGTTAATATGAAAACTTGTGATTTTATCTGGGTACTATTGCACAATAATATCTTGGACACTAGAAAGTAATGCCGAATACAG
This sequence comes from Gopherus flavomarginatus, assembly GCF_025201925.1. Taxonomy (NCBI): domain Eukaryota; kingdom Metazoa; phylum Chordata; order Testudines; family Testudinidae; genus Gopherus; species Gopherus flavomarginatus. The sequence continues at coordinate 55,265,684 of NC_066624.1, forward strand.
AGCAGGGAAAGTATTTTATTCTATGGTTTAAAGCACTATATACATTTATGAAAATATTATTAGTGATCATTAATTATTGACTGATTATTAACAAAGCTCCCCAGAGCAACCTAGCATCCTTTGTAAAGAGGAATTTAAATCTGGTCTGCTAACAGCGAACACCTAGGTTAGGAGTGACTGACAGTTACAGAATGCACACAGAAAGGAAAAAAGAAAGAAAGGTACATGCAACAGGTCTGGGATGATGATTTTTTCCATGCCAACTACCTAGATAAAATGAAACAGCCACAAATTATAGTAATACCAACTCTTCAAAACACATACACACACACATAAAAAGGGGCTGTCCCCAGCATTACATACCATTCTGTGAATCTGTCTAGCTTGCTGCAGGAGTCTGATCCACTGCCATCTATTTGTGAAAACAATCACCATTGAGAAGTTAGATTTTATTTTCTTGCCATGTAACAGAGCTGGATTCATTAGACAGCAAGGAACAGCTGCGTTACCTGTCACATGACTTGACATTATGGACGTGTCTTTGCTGTAGTCTGAACTCTGAATCTCTAGTGGAATGTTTTATGGCTCAGAAGCTGAAGACAGCCTTGCTAGCACCTCCCCCTTGGGTTTCATAGTTCCTCCTCTAACTTTCCTCAGGTTGCAAAGAAGCTGTCAGCACTGACGGGTGTGCTCCTTCTCAGTGAACTGCACTAGGGAAATGAAGGCAAATTCACTGATTTTCACTTCTTCTTTCTCTTCCCCCATATACCCCACCAAACGTGCTGCCCTTCCCCCCACCACACCCACTAGCCTTCCTGCATCCCATCCCTCCAAAAAGCCGTAACCCAACCCTCTCTTCCCACAGCCAGTTCCTATTCTGCCTTCCCACAGCAGCTTCTGGTTCAGTCCCTTAGCCCCGGGGCGCTGTCCCCTGGGTGCTGGTCGAAGATGACACTGAACTAGCAGCTTACGTGGGGAATGTGTATGGCGTGAGAAGAAGAACTTCACAGAGTAAAGAAGTAAGGTGAGAGAGGAGCCCTTCCAGGTCAGGGTCCCCCACCCCTTGTCATGGCTTTTGTAGAAACACTCTGGGGCCGCTGTGCTCACATCTTGGGGGAGTAATCTGGCCCCTGGACTTCCATAGAGTCTTGGATTTTTGGGTTCTTTATAAACAATATAAATAATGAGTCATTGGGCCAGAGAGAAAGAATGACTGTTGCCTAGTGGTTAGGGCACCCACTGGGAGGTGGGGGGACCCAGGGTCCAACCCCCTGCTCCACTGACTAATTATTTAGATGCAGCAGGAGAGATTGATAGGGTCCCACACCAGAGTCTCCCATCACCCAGTGGTTAGAGCACTCTCTTGAGAGGATTTGAGCAGGTGTCTCCCTCCTTTCTCCCCCTCTGGCAGAGGGAGGGGACTTGAATCCCAGTCTCCCACATCCCTGGTGAGTGCGCTACCCATGGGACTAAGAGTTATAAGGGTAGCTGCAGTAGCAACCTCCGCCCAGCCAGACTTTGAATGGGACCCAATCCAGCAGGCAGCCTCGGGGCACACCCACTGGCCCAAGCCCTAACAAAACTGATTTTCCCCCAATGTGTGCATTGCTCTCAGGCATAGACAGGAGATAGGCATCAGGATGCCCAGAGGGAGGCAGCAGCAGGAGTGTTCAGAGGCAGAAATTGAGGCACTGAGAGAGTTTTGTGAACTATAGAGGAGCCTAAAACCAGGACTTAAGCACCAAAATTGGTCACCTGAGTCCCTTTGTGAATCTAGGCCTTCCTCCCACTGTACCTTACTGCCCCACCTGGAAAGTGAGACACAGCATGTCCCCACCTCCAAGGCATGCGTGAAGAGTTGACAGCCATAAGGTCAGATATGATGTTCCCAGGGCCGGTGCAACCATTTAGGTGACTGGAGGGGCGGCATTTTCTTCGGTAGCGACTGTGGCGACCGGCATTTAGGCGGAGGGAGCTGGGGCAGGGGTGCGCGGGGAGGGCCACCTGCAGCAAGTAAGGGGGGTGGGGAGCATCATACAGGGGAACTCCCCACCCCAGCTCACCCCTGCCCCGTCTCCTCCCCGAGCATGCCGTGGCTGCTTCACTTCTTCCGCCTCCCAGCCTTGCGGCACCTAAGCTGATTGGCACCGCAAGTCTGGGAAGCGGGAGAAGTGAAGCAGCGATGGTGTGCTCGGGGTGGAGGCGGAGCAGGGGTGAGCTGGGGTGTGGGGAGTGCCTCAAGGTGGAGGCTGGGGAGTGGGGAGCTGCCATGGGGGGGGCGCCTCAGGGCGGAGGGGTGGAGCTGCCATGGTGGGGGGGTGCCTCAGGGCAGGGGTTCGGGGACGGGGGAGGGTGCAAGGTGGAAGTTTCGCCTAGGGCGCAAAACATCCTTGCACCAGCCCTGGATGTTCCTGGCATCACACAAGTATGTTAGCTAGGCTGGGTCTCAGCAGAGTGCCCTGCCTCCATTTCAGATCTACTTAGGGAGTGCCAGCCTCAGCATCCCTGCTGGGTGGAAGGCAGAGGCTATTTCTAGGCTGCACTGGGCATCACACACAAAGGGCTTTCTAGCTAAAGACCAACGACTTGAACTCTAACAAAAACCACCTGAGAGAGGGTGTGATCTACAGTGCTTGCCAGAGTAGCCTGTTCTAGGCAGGAAATACTGCTAGGTAAGCAAGCAAGCACATTCCTCACTAACCAAACTTTCCAAGTGTGATCCTAGAGCGACCACATTTGGATACCATTGCAGTAATCCAGGCTTGAGGACAAAATAAGTAACTTGTGAATTTCACCTCCATGTAAATCAGAAATAATTCTGCAGCTGTATGGCCAGTGTGAATGAAGCACTTAGTGTTTGCCCCAAGGTATCCTCCAGTCAGTGTGGCCAGCAATGTGTCTGCATCACAGCCAGGCCTGAAATAAGATCATAAGCAGCTGAGGATGTTAAGTAGGGCCAGCCCCATGCTACCAAAATCTTCTTGCTAACTTTCACTGCAAAAAGAAGATTGAGACTGATTTGTGCCAAGAGCAGCAATACCAAGAACATGGGTCCAGCAATGTTTTTATTTCCTGATCATCCTTTAGTGCTCATTTATAACATAAAGAAAACATTTACAAAGCGTTCAATTTATTTTACTGTAAGAATTTTAAAAACTGTAGCTGTCCACGGTGGCTGGTAGCAAAGTGGCTTAGATTGCTGTGGCATGGAATAATTGCTGTTTCTTACGTCCATCAACAGGAGCAGTTAATTTTTCAAGAGATGTGTATACGGATGCTGCTGCCCTAGTTGTTGTAAGGAAGATGTGCTGTGTGTCTCATAGTCTTTGCATGTAGGGTATGTTTGTATTCTATAGAGATGTGTTTATACCAGCAGAATGGGACCCAGAATACACCACTGGTAATAACAATACTGGAAATTAAAAAATAGCCAGCTCAGGAGTTTTCGCCATTATTCACTATTGACAAGGCCAAACATGTAAGGCAATTGTATGATTGGGCAAATCACCATATTACGTAGTTTTAAAAGTTGTTGCATAATTATACTCCACAGTTTAACCTTTGATTTTTTTTTTAAAGTCTGCCATTTTGGTTGCAAACATCGCCTTCAAAATGTCAACTGGTTGTAAACCAATTCAGTGACATCTGCCTGAATCTGCAGACATACAGTCAGACAAAATAGCTGACATGCAAGCGTGAACTCTTCCCGTTCATTGTCATGCGGTGTTAACACTGAAAAAGAACAATGAAGATATAAAGATCAACAGATTGCTAGCTATTGAACAAAAAATCAATGCTTGTCTATTGCTGGATGTCATAACAAATATTTGAACAGCTGCAGAGGGACAGCTAGCTGCTGTCAGGAGTTTCTAGGATGGAGAATGAAAAATTCAAACCCCTTCTCCCAAAATTTAAAGTCACTTATAGGAGTGTATCTTGTCCAGAACATTAAACCATAATATACTGCATTCTCCTGTGTTACATCTCCCTACAGCTCTCAGCCGTGCAATTGTTTGTCCAGAGAATGGGATTAGCTTTTGTTTTTTGCTTTTATCAGATAGAAACATTATCTTTGTGGGCCAATTCACTCAACTTGGGCTCTGTTCCCCAAAGAAGGTTTATCAGTTGCCCATTATGGATTGAGTATCTCTTTTCTTTTTACATTGATGCATGGTTCTTTCTTACTTAAATGGTTTGACTAATAGCAGGAATTTCTTCCCCCTCTCTCCTTCCAACCCTCTTCAACTTAATTGAGGTGGATGGGGGCTACATGGATCCTTCACTAAGTGATGTCCTAGGCCTAGACCAGAATCATAGAATACAAGGGCCGGAAGGGACCTCAGGAGATCATCTAGTCCAATCCCCTGCTTAAAGCAGGACCAATCCCCAGACAGATTTTTGCCCCAGATCCCTAAATGGCCTCCTCAAGGAGCAAACTCACAACTTTGAGTTTAGCAGGTGAGTGCTCAAACCACTGAGCTATCCCTCCCCCAACCATCTGCCCTAGAGCTGGAAGGTGTTAATTCAAGCTCAAGGAGACATCTCAGCTCTGATAGAGCTAGTGTGCTAACAACAGCTATGTAGCTGCCCCAAATAGGTGTCTAGAGTCTCTGAAGGGTGTGGGGGAAAAAGGTCCAGGGCCTAAAACTTTGGTCAAGTAAAGTGTATGTATGGCTTGGAGGCAGGAGGGAGTGGGAAGGTAGGAGAAGGGTAGAAACAATTATAGAAACAGAACTAATCATTGGTAACAGCTTGCAATTAATAGCTGTCTGGTGGCAGAGCAAGAAACTGCAAAGGGCAAAACTAAGAAAAACAGGAAATGTTTGCTTTGTTTTATCCCTTACATGGATGTCAGATTTTAAGGAAGTATATGTAACTCTTGCAGTTTTATCTTAGGCCATGTCTACATCTAAAATTTTGCAGCGCTGGTTGTTACAGCTGTATTAGTACAGCTGTATAGGGCCAGCGCTGCAGAGTGGCCACACTTACAGCAACCAGCGCTGCAAGTGGTGTTAGATGTGGCCACACTGCAGCGCTGTTGGGCGGCTTCAAGGGGTTTCGGGGAACGCGAGAGCAAACCGGGAAAGGAGACCAGCTTCCCCGCGGTTTGCTCTCGCGTTCCGCGAACCACCGTGCAAACCGCAGGGAAGGAGACCTGCTTGTTCGGGGAACGCGAGAGCAAACCGCGGCGAAGCTGGTCTCCTTTCCCGGTTTGCTCTCGCGTTCCGCGAACCACCCTGCAAACCGCAGGGAAGGAGACCTGCTTGCTCGGGGCTCCGGGAACGAGAGAGCAAACCGGGAAAGGAGACCCGCTTCGCCGCGGTTTGCTCTCTCGTTCCCGGAGCCACCCAGCAAACCGCAGGGAAGGAGATCTGCTTGCTCTGGGCTCCGGGAACGAGAGAGCAAACCGGGAAAGGAGACCCGCTTCGCCGCGGTTTGCTCTCTCGTTCCGGGAGCCACCCAGCAAACCGCAGGGAAGGAGACCTGCTTGCTCGGGGCTCCGGGAACGAGAGAGCAAACCGGGAAAGGAGACCCGCTTCGCCGCGGTTTGCTCTCGCGTTCCCGGAGCCACCCAGCAAACCGCAGGGAAGGAGACCTGCTTGCTCTGGGCTCCGGGAACGAGAGAGCAAACCGGGAAAGGAGACCCGCTTCGCCGCGGTTTGCTCTCTCGTTCCCGGAGCCACCCAGCAAACCGCAGGGAAGGAGACCTGCTTGCTCTGGGCTCCGGGAACGAGAGAGCAAACCGGGAAAGGAGACCAGCTTGATTACCAGAGGCTTCCTCCTTCCACGGAGGTCAAGAAAAGCGCTGGTAAGTGTCTACATTGGATTACCAGCGCTGGATCACCAGCGCTGGATCCTCTACACCCGAGACAAAACGGGAGTACGGCCAGCGCTGCAAACAGGGAGTTGCAGCGCTGGTGGTGCCCTGCAGATGTGTACACCTTCAAAGTTGCAGCGCTGTAACTCCCTCACCAGCGCTGCAACTTTCTGATGTAGACAAGCCCTTATATAAGCTCTCATATTTTATCTATCAAGGGGGGTCCGGCTGCTTTGGCTGACTCCCCCATACATGCATGATTATTGATTAATCAATAAAGGAGCCTCAGACTGTCTGATCTAAACACAAAGCGTGGTTTGATTTCCCCAACAAGGGATAATACCTGGGGCATAGCCCCTCTCACACCATTGCAGCTGCACTCCATTTTAAGTGCGCTGGCTTGATCAGAGCTAGCCCGGGTACTGCTCCTTAAACTGGAAATTACACTCTCCAGTACCAAGTGTAGGTGTACCTATCATGAGCTGAGGGCACAGGAAAAGAGCAAATTACTGCCCACACCCTTGAACAAGGAGGAGGCAGGGAAGAAATTATGCCTCACCTGGCATCTGTCACAGCTTGTCCTGGGTTGGTGCAGTTCACATTCCACACGATACTCAGGGCTGTGCCTGAAGGCTCAGGCTACGTCTAGACTACCCGCCGTATCGGCGGGTTAAAATCGATTGCTTGGGGATCGATATATCGCGTCTCATCTAGACGCTATATATCAATCCCCGAGTGCACCTATATCGATTCCGGAACTCCACCAACCCCAACGGAGTTGCGGAATCGACAGGGGGAGCCTCGGACATCGATCCCGCGCGGTGAGGACGGGTGAGTAATCCGATCTTAGATATTCGACTTCAGCTACGTTATTCACGTAGCTGAAGTTGCGTATCTAAGATCGATTTCCCCCCATAGTGTACACCAGCCCTCAGTCTAACCCGATACAATCTGTATGCGGAAAGGAATCAACAGAAAGGCCCCTTCACCAGGAACAGCTGCAATGGGTTGCTTTCAAGGTGAAGGTTTTGTTTGGATTTTTCTAGAGCATAGCGACTGTCTCCAAAGCTACTGCAGCCTCAAGCTAATGTCAGCAGCCGCTATGAAGAGTGAACCAGTTAGTGTTGCTAAACAGGCTTCAGAAGTTTCTGGTGTACTGCAGACGTCATGGCTTGCTTGTGCACCCTGCAAGGAAGCAGCAGGGTGTATATATATACAGTGAGGGAATTTACATGTGGTCGTGAGAACTATTCATACCACGTCACTGCTCAGCAGTTAGGAAAGTGTAACCAAATAAACTGCATTGTCATTCTATAAATAGTATTTACCATGGGTGTTAAGCATGCAATGAAACTATGGATATAGACGGGGAGGACTAAAGTTAGAATCAGAAAAACAAACACAGCTCTCTAAGTACATCCAACTAAAAAGGAACTTAATGAAAATACAGGAATATTTATTTGTGTAGCTCCTACAGGCACCAGCTGAGATTGGGGTACTACCATGGTCAACAGTCCAAAGGTAATAACAAAATATTTTTTAAGTACATCAGAAGCAGGAAGCCTGCTAAACAACCAGTGGGGCCCCTTGACGATCGAAATACAAAAGGAGCACTTAAAGATGATAAAGTCATTGCGGAGAAACTAAATGGATTCTTTGCTTCAGTCTTCACGGCTAAGGATGTTAGGGAGATTCCCAAACCTGAGTTGGCTTTTGTAGGTGACAAATCTGAGGAACTGTCACAGACTGAAGTGTCACTAGAGGAGGTTTTGGAATTAATTGATAAACTCAATATTAACAAGTCACCGGGACCAGATGGCATTCACCCAAGAGTTCTGAAAGAACTCAAATGTGAAGTTGTGGAACTATTAACTAAGGTTTGTAACCTGTCCTTTAAATCGGCTTCGGTACCCAATGACTGGAAGTTAGCTTATGTAACGCCAATATTTAAAAAGGGCTCTAGAGGTGATCCCAGCAATTACAGACCGGTAAGTCTAACATTGGTACTGGGCAAATTAGTTTAAACAATAGTTAAAAATAAAATGGTCAGACACATAGAAAAACATAAACTGTTGAGCAATAGTCAACATGGTTTCTGTAAAGGGAAATCGTGTCTTACTAATCTATTAGAGTTCTTTGAAGGGGTCAACAAACATGTGGACAAGGGGGATCCAGTGGACATAGTGTACTTAGATTTCCAGAAAGCCTTTGACAAGGTCCCTCACCAAAGGCTCTTACGTAAATTAAGCTGTCATGGGATAAGAGGGAAGGTCCTTTCATGGACTGAGAACTTGTTAAAAGACAGGGAACAAAGGGTAGGAACTAATGGTAAATTCTCAGAATGGAGAGGGGTAACTAGTGGTGTTCCCCAAGGGTCAGTCCTCGGACCAATCCTATTCAATTTATTCATAAATGTTCTGGAGAAAGGGGAAACAGTGAGGTGGCAAAGTTTGCGGATGATACTAAACAACTCAAGATAGTTAAGACCAAAGCAGATTGTGAAGAACTTCAAAAAGATCTCACAAAACTAAGTGATTGGGCAACAAAATGGCAAATGAAATTTAATGTGGATAAATGTAAAGTAATGCGCACTGCAAAAAATAACCCCAACTATACATACAATATGATGGAGGCTAATTTAGCTACAACGAGTCAGGAAAAAGATCTTGGAGTCATCGTGGATAGTTCTCTGAAGATGTCCAGGCAGTGTGCAGAGGCGGTCAAAAAAGCAAAAAGCATGTTAGGAATCATTAAAAAGGGGATAGAGAATAAGACTGAGAATATATTATTGCCCTTATATAAATCCATGGTACACCCACACCTCAAATACTGTGTGCAGATGTGGTCTCCTCACTTCAAAAAAGATATTCTAGCACTAGAAAAGGTTCAGAAAAGGGCAACTAAAATGATTAGGGGTTTGGAGAAGGTCCCATAAGAGGAAAGATTAAAGAGGCTAGGACTCTTCAGCTTGGAAAAGAGGAGACTAAGGGGGTATGTGATAGAAGTATATAAAATCTTGAGTGATGTTGAGAAAGTGGATAAGGAAAAGTTATTTACTTATTCCCATACTACAAGAACTAGGGGTCACCAAATGAAATTAATAGGTAGCATGTTTAAAACAAATAAAAGGAAGTTCTTCTTCACACAGCACACAGTCAACTTGTGGAACTCCTTAACTGAGGAGGTTGTGAAGGCTAGGACTATAACAATGTTTAAAAGGGAACTGGATAAATTCATGGTGGCTAAGTCCATAAATGGCTATTAGCCAGGATGGGTAAAGAATGGTGTCCCTAGCCTCTGTTCGTCAGAGGATGGAGATGGATGGCAGGAGAGAGATCACTTGATCATTGCCTGTTAGGTTCACTCCCTCTGGGGCACCTGGCATTGGCCACTGTCGGTATACAGATACTGGGCTAGATGGACCTTTGGTCTGACCCGGTAAGGCTGTTCTTATGTTCTTACAGTCCATATACCCATAGTAAGGGCAGTCCTTGCCCCAAACAGCTTACAATCAGAAAGACAAAAGGCTGGTACTGGAATGGTCTCATGTTATAGATGAGGACCTGAGGTACAGACATTAAGCGATTTGTCCAAGGTCACACAGAGTCTGTCTCAGAGCTGAGAACTTAATCCAGCTCTTTTGCCTTAGCCACAAGCTCAGCCTTCCTCTCTGTTACCTGATAGGGCTCTGCACCAAACCCAAAAGCTGGTTTGTAGCTGTAACACTCAATCCTTTCTGTTGTTCATGGGACCCTCCAGTTTGTTAACCTGGGTCCAAGGCTCTCTCAAGCTTCCCGAGGTGCATATGGACTGGCTGGCTAGTTCCTCTGTCTGCCATGGCAGGTGAGGAGTGCAGGTTAAGTCTGTGCCCTGCCAGCATCCTATGGGAAGCATTTTTTTCATTGCTTTACAATTTCTGCTTGTTTTGTTTCCCATTGTTTAGTCCTCCAGAATTGTTGATATTCTCTCTCCTCAGGCAGTACCTACAAGGTCACAGTTACAGGGACATCCTACGAATCCTCCTCCTTATTGTTAGCCTGCAAAGAAAGAAAGAAAGAAAGAAAGAAAGAAAAGTCATTACACATGGAAGGTGTTGTGCTACTTGTTTTATTTGTTTTGTTCCTTCCTTACACCCCTCATAGAAATAAGACCTGGGCTGTCTGAGTCCAAACTGCTGATGCTTACAGAGGTGATAATGCAGCATTAAGGGCAATTACTGCAGAGTACCAGAGTGATTGTTCTCAGGGATTCTCTCAGCCTTTCTCCACCACCTCTTGATATCCAGATTAGGCTGCTTGAAGCCCTGAATCGCAAGGAGTATTTGCAGTGGGTGTGCAGAAAGGCAGGACACTGGGCAGCTGGAGAGAGACACTCAAGGTATGGCTACACTTACATTTGTGCAGTGCTGGGAGTTACAGCTGTGTTCGTACAGCTGTGTAGGGACAGCACTGCAGTGTGGCCACACTGGCAGCTACCAGCGCTGCAGGGTGGCCACATTTGTAGCATTTGCAGCGCTGTTGGGAGTGGTGCATTGTGGGCAGCTATCCCACAGAGCACCTCGTCGCATTTTGGCGCTGTGGGTTTTGGGAAAGGGACGGAAGGGTGCGGGTCATTCCGCTTCCTGTCCCAATGCCCCGTGGTGCATTGCTACACATCCCAGCAGTTTGGCGCCATTGTGAGTCTGCAGTGCGATTTCTGTTAGAAATGGAGCCCGAGCTGCTGAGGACCTTGCTGATGAACGTTGCCAGCACATCACGTTTGGCAGTTGAGCTATTCCTTCAGCTCCAAAGTGACAGTGAGGAGTCAGACGATGATATTGATTCGCCTGACGCGCAAGACACTAAATTGCTTGTGGCAGTAACGGACATGCTCAGCACCCTGGAATGCCGCCTTTGGGCTCGGGAAACAAGCACTGAGTGGTGGGATCACATCGTCCTGCAAGCCTGGGATGACGAGCAGTGGCTGAAGAACTTTCGGATGAGAAAAGCCACTTTCATGGGACTGTGTGAGGAGCTCGCCCCCACCCTGCGGCGTAAGGACACGAGATTGAGAGCTGCTCTGCCAGTGGAGAAGCGGGTGGCTATTGCAATCTGGAAGACGGCAACTCCAGACAGCTACCGATCGGTCGCGAACCAGTTTGGAGTGGGAAAGTCGAACACTGGAATAGTGTTGATGCAAGTTTGCAGGGCCATTAATCGCATCCTGCTAAGAAGAACCGTGACTCTGGGGAACGTGCAGGACATTGTGGATGGCTTTGCACAAATGGGTTTCCCTAACTGTGGAGGGGCGATAGATGGGACGCATATTCCTATTCTGGCACTACCCCACCTGGCATCCGAGTACATTAATCGGAAGGGGTATTTCTCTGTGGTTCTCCAAGCGCTTGTGGATCACCATGGCCGTTTCACTGACATTTACACAGGATGGCCTGGAAAGGTGCATGATGCACGCATCTTTCGGAACAGTGGCCTGTTCAGGAAGCTGCAGGCCGGGACTTTTTTCCCAGACCACAAGATCACAGTAGGGGACGTCGAAATGCCCATTGTGATCCTTGGAGACCCCGCTTACCCCTTAATGCCATGGCTCATGAAACCGTATACAGGGAAGCTTGACAGGAGCAAGGACCGGTTCAACTACAGGCTGAGCCAGTGCAGAATGACTGTGGAGTGTGCTTTCGGCCGTTTAAAGGGACGCTGAAGGTGTCTTTATGGGAAGCTAGGCTTGGGGGAAAGCAGCATCCCCGCTGTTATATCTGCATGCTGTACCCTCCATAATATTTGTGAAGGGAAGGGTGAAACACTCAGTGAGGAATGGACCTCCGAGGTTCAAAGCCTAGAGGCTGAATTTGCACAGCCAGAGAGCAGGGCTACTAGAGAGGCCCAGCACAGGGCTTCCAGGATTAGAGATGCCTTAAGGGAGCAATTTGAGGCTGAAAGCCAACAGTAATGTTTGGTGCCTTGCACGGGTGTGAAGTGCAGTGGTTACAATGATTTGCAGTGCCTGTTTTTCCCTTGGGGTACAGTTTTTTTCTCTTTCTGCGATAATAAAAAATGTTTTAAAAGCCAAGAAATCATTTATTCAAAATACAGTACATAAAAAGGCAGAGGGGTAGGGTGCTGAACTGTACATTCAGAGGTTTGAATATGTCCTGCCTGAATTGCTGTGCAATGCCTGCTGCACTTCAGGATTAATATGCTGCATGGTGATGGGGGTTGAGTGCATAGGGTAAGGGTCGTAGTTCTCAGGGCTGGTAGGTGAATGTACAGGTGTTGAGGGCAGCTGGTGGTGGTAAGAACCAGGCTGCTGGAGAAAGGGGTTTTGATCAAACACTGGGGCACAAGGGAGAGAGCTTTGGGGGTGGGGGGTTTAGCATGGTACTGATCTGCCTGCATGGCTACGAGAGACTGCATACAGTCCGTTTGGCATGCCAGGACGCTTATCAGCTGCTTTGTGCTTTTCTTGGTAGCCAATTCCTTTCTCCTGCTTTGTGTTTCCCTCCACTGATGCATTTTCTCTCTCCAGTCCTGCAGCCTCTTATTCTCTCTGGCATATTGATTCATAACTACTTTCACCAAATCTTCCTTGCTTTTCCTTGGTTTACGCCTCAAGTTCTGTAGTCTTTCAGCAGGCTGTGATAGGGCCGGAGGATTCAAGAACACTTAAAAAAAACAGAAATAGAAACATTTAATACAGAGGCTGCATTGTTTATTATCACAGTGAAGGAGTTTGTAGACTATTTGTAGCATCATTTACACATAGCAAACATAGCACAGAGAGGCAACAGCAGCGAAGACATGGTGAGTACTGGGGTGAGTGTTTCTGCCACAACTCACCTGGGAAGGGGAGCTGCTTGAGTCAGGGCTCACTGCAGTTTCTGTGCATTGCGGAAAGCAGAGAGCAGCTGGGGGGAAAGTGCACTGAACACCACCCCCACAATTGCCACAGCAGTTACTCCTCTGGGAAGGGGAGCTGCTTGAGTCAGGGCTCACTGCAGTTTCTGTGCATTGGGGAAAGCAGAGAGCAGCTGGGGGGAAAGAGCAGTGAACACTATCCCTACATTTTCAACAGGATTTTCTACTGCCAGATATATCACTGCTGTGTGTTACCTGGGAAGAAAGGGAGGGTCTTCTACAGCAATGTGGATTCCGCCCTGGTCCCTATGCAGCTTGCCTGTGTGCAGCAATGGTCCCCCCACCCCTCGCGGCACAGTGGTGCGGACGCGTTAGCCTGACTGGGACAAGGACCACAGTGGCTCTCCCTATAAACTTGCGCAAGCGCATTGCCCATGCTCTGGCTGAAACTTTTGAAGAGATTACCGAGGCCGATTACAGAGACATGATAGACCAAATCAATGGGCTATTCCACATCTAGGCATGCATGCATGCATGCAGCCATAACCCCCCCCCCCCACTCCTCTCCCAAAACATTTCCATCCTTAAAATAAAAGTTGCTTACCAGGAACCCGCTGCTCTGCTTCTTCTTCACCAACAAGTTCCAGCTGCTGCGACTGGCTAGCTTCCTCCTGGCTTGAGAAGAGCTCCTGGCTGCATGCCTCCTGGGACTCTAGGGTGTCTCCCTCCACCCCAGTAGCCTCACTCTCGGCTTCTTCTACACCCTCCCCAACTTCTCCCTGCTCTGAACTCTCCAGCGTGGTCCTCGGGTTGGCAGTGGGGTCGCACCCAAGTATGGCATCCAGCTCCTTGTAAAAACGGCAGGTCGTGGGGGCAGCTCCTGAGCGGCGCTTTCCCTCATGGGCTTTGCAATAGGCAGTCCGCAGCTCCTTTACTTTAACCCTGCACTGCAACGCGTCCCATTCATGGCCACTTTGCAGCAAGGACTTTGATATCTGCCCATAGGTATCATAATTTCTACGGCTGGAGCGCAGCTGTGACTGCACAGCTTCCTCACCCCAAACACTGATGAGGTCCTGCAGCTCGGAAGTGTTCCATGCTGGGGCTCGTTTGGGGCGTGGAGGCATGGTCACTGATTGATTGATTGATTGCACTCCACACCTGGCTGAACAAACAAGAAGCGGATTTTTTAAATTCCCGGGGCATTTAAAGGGCGGGCCACCTGAGCCCAGGGCAGTGTGAAACGATGAGCAGAGTGGCTGAAAAGGTATGCTGGGATACCTCCTAATATCCTGGAGGCCAATAAAAGCGCTTTTGGTGGCCACACTTGATGACCAGCGCTGCATCACCAGCGCTGGAATCGCTACACCTCAAGCAGACCAGGTGTACAGCCAGCGCTGCAGCCAGGGAGTTGCAGCGCTGGCTGTGCTTTGCAAGTGTGGACACAGAGTGAGTTGCAGCGCTGTAACCCCATCACCAGCGCTGCAACTCTCCAATGTAGCTAAGCCCTTAGGTTTCTGCTCTGATTTAACCCCTTCTGATGGAGAGTCTATGCTTTCCTCCTGTTGTCTTTTGCTCTTCACTTAACATACATCGTATGAAGGAGCCACCTGGGCATAATGAAGTGCAAATCACCCCATGCACTAAACATACAAAACATGCCAGGCCTAGCTACTTATATACCTTGCTGCTCTGGTAGGGTCCCAGTGGCTTCTGAAACCTAGCCCATGAGGGCCACTACAAGGCTCACAAACTTTTTAAAGGGATCCGACCCAATTCTTATACGCTACACCTTCCTAGCAAACTTCCCCTCCCTCCCTTCAAAATTCCAACTAGAAATCAGAGAAGGAGCAAGGACCTGCAGTTTTTTTGGGACTCGAGTCTGGACGCCTTCCTAAACTCTCGCCATAGCTGCCTCTGCCCTCATTTCATTTGCTCATTGTGGGCCTGATTCTGCCACCCTTGCTGCCGTAAGTGCCATACTATGCAGTTAGTCCCATTGATTACAGTAAAATATGCAACCACAGTCTGAGAGTCCAGCTCTGCTTGTCTGTCCTGGGATCTCTCTGTAGCAGAAATCTGCTGGGCTCAGGGATCCATCTTGATGCTCCGAAAGATACAGGAAAGTCACTGTTTCTAGAGCAGTGAAGGATTTGACTTGATTATAACCACGGATTTGGCAGGTCAACTTATCTTTGTAGTGAAGACATAGCCTAACTCCTTCTTATGTAATAACCTGCATCATTCTTCTTGGAGTGGCTCAGACATCCCAGGAGAAGGTGGTTTGTTTTCCCCTTATAAGCAACAGAGTCCTCTTCTCTGGCTAATCTTAAAACCCTCTGACTTTGAGAGACCTGGGATCTGTTCCTGGTTCTGCCTCTGACCTACTGAGTGACCTTTGGCAGGTCACATTGCTATTCTGTGCCTCAGTTTCACCATCTGTAAAATGGGGATAATGCTACTGACCTGCTTTGTAAAGCACTTGGAGATCTGCTGATAACAACTAGGGATTATCATTATCTTGGACTGTCTTTAATTTTATTTTCATGGTTGAAATCACTTAAATTACTTGTGCAGTGAGGTCCTCCTGGTGAAGTTGGCAGACTCAGGCCCTCAGTGAGGAATAGCAATCTAACTAAAGTGCCTCAGGAGCTTTCACTTGGGTTCCAGTCCCAATGGCCTGTCTTTGCCATATAATACCAGACTCAACCCTCAGTGGGGTCACCAGATGCTTCAAATGGGCCCTATTCCGCCGTACTCCTTCCAGGCTTTTCCTGGCCCCCTCCAACTCACTGGCAGCATGGCTGGAACCATAGCTGAAAAGTCACCTCACCTGCTCTTGGTCCTGTTCCCCACCAGCTGGCACACTCAGCTCCTGTACCAGACAGGATAGTAGCATTAATCTTGAGTAGTGATGTCCTCCTGCACTTGCATTGCTCATTTTGGTGCTGGCAGATCATGAAAGCCCAACTCTGTTTTTCCATTGAAACAGTTTGTCAGCTGCCTCCTGTCTTTTTTATCAAAGTTTTAAAGAATTGTATCCAGCTTTACCTATGATCCTGTGCTGGGTCTTTCCTGTGTGTAAAAAACCAGATGCTCAACTAAAAACAAGCACCAAAAGCATAAATCAAGAGATGCGTATGTTTCTATTCCTATTTTCTGAGCTTGTTGGTCATTTGAGCTACTATTTAAGTGTATGAGTACTTTTGTTGATGTCAACGGAACTACTCCTATACTAATTAGTTATGCACCTTCTTGAGTTCCTGAAAAATGGCCTTAAATGTCTCATTTGTTGCAATGGGCAATGTTCGTTTTTGCATTTTTCTTGAAATGCTAGAAAAGGAAAAATTTCAATAAGGGAAGAAACTTTGCCGCTATGTTATGCCTATGCAGAGCTTAGCTTTGGTCCCAGATTCTGCAAACACTTTCACACTTGCTTAATTTTAAGCAAGTGCATGCTCCCAATGACTTCAGTGCCTATACTCATGTGTTTAAAGTTAAAAAAGTGTGAATGGGTTTTCAGGATCTGGACACTTGGGTGTCTGATAGATCTTGGCAGATAATTGCTTGAGAATATTTGTTGTAAATGTTGGCAATTTTTTTCATCAGCCAATGAGAGATTGTAATGGGGTGTCCGCACCACGCAGGAGGGGAAGGCATTAAGGATGAAATCTTGGTGACACTACCAGTAGTATTTGCAAACTCATGGATCACAGGAGATGTCCCGGAAGACTGGAGAAGAGCTGACATAGGGCCCATCTTTAAAAAGGGGGAAAAGGAGGGGCTGGGGCACTATAGAGCAGTCAGCCTGACTTTGATACCTGGGAAGCTACTAGAGCAATAAACATTCAGTTTGAGAATACATGGAGGATGAAGGGGTGATCGCTAGCAACTAGCATGGATTTACCAAAAATAAATCCTGCCAAGTCAGCTTGATTTCCTTCTTTGACAGGATAATTGGTTTGGTGGCTAGGGGTAATGCGGTGGACATAATATACCTGGACTTCAGCAAGGCTTTTGACACAGTCTCACTTTACATTCTCCTAAGTAAGCTGGAGAAATGTGTGCTCGACAGAACTACCATTAAGTGGATACATAATTGGTTAAACAATCCTAAAGAGTAACTATCAATGGAATGATGTCAGACTGGAGAGAGGTCTCAAGTGGGGTTCCACAAGGATCTGTTCTGTGTCCAGTGTTGTTTAATATAGAATCATAGAAGATTAGAGTCAGAAGAGACCTCAGGAAGTCATCTAGTCCAACCCCCTGCTCAAAGCAGGACCAACACCAACTAAATCATCCCCGCCAGGGCTTTGTTAAAAACCTCTAAGGATGGAGATTCCACCACATCCCTAGGTAACTCATTCCAGTGCTTCACCACCCTCCTAGTGAAATAGTGTTTCCTAATATCCAGCCTAGACCTCCTGCACTGCAACTTGAGACCATTGCTTCTTGTTCTGTCATCTGCCACCACTGAGAATAGCTGAGCTCCATCCTCTTTGGAACCCCCCTTCAGGTAGTTGAAGGCTGCTATCAAATCCCCCTTCACTCTTCTCTTCTGCAGACTAAACAATCCAAGTTTCCTCAGCCTCTCCACATAAGTCATGTGCCCCAGTCATTTTCATTTTCATTGCCCTCCACTGGACTCTCTCCAATTTGTCCACATCCTTTCTGTTGTGGGGGGCCCAAAACTGGACACAATACTCCAGAGGTGGCCTCACCAGTGCTGAATAAACTTCCCTAGATCTGCTGGCAATGCTCCTACTAATGCAGCCCAATATGCCATTAGCCTTCTTGGCAACATAGATGCATATGCATATGCAGCTTCTCATACACTGTAATCATAGACTCATAGGTCACAAGGGACCAATATGATCATCTAGTCTGACCTCCTGCACAAGGCAGGCCACAGAACCCTACCCATCCACTTTTATAACAACCCCTAACCCAGGACTGAGTTATTGAAATCCTCAAAATTGGTTTGATGACCTCAGGCTGCAGAGAATCCACCAGCAAGTTACCCATGCCCCACGCTGCAGGGGAAGGCGAAAAACCTCCAGGGCCCCTGCCAATCCGCCCAGGTCTTTTTCCGCAGAACTGCTGCTTAGCCAGTTGGTCCCCAGCCTGTAGCAGTGCATGGGATTCTTCCTTCCTAAGTGCAGGACTCTGCACTTGTCCTTGTTAAACATCATCAGATTTCTTTTGGCCCGATCCTCCAATTTATCTAGCTCACTCTGGACCCTATCCCTACCCTCCAGCATAACTACCTCTCCCCCAGCTTAGTGTCATCCGCAAACTTGCTGAGGCTGCAATCTATCCCATCATCCAGATCATTAATAAAAATGTTGAACAAAACCAGCCCGAGGACCAACCCCTGGGGCACTCCACTTGATACTGGCTGTGTCATAAAAATAGAGAGAAGGGTAGCTGTACTAAATATACTAAATGGCCTTACCTGTAAGGGGTTAAGTAGTTCAAATAATCTAGTTGGCACCTGACCAGAAGGACCAATGAGGAAAGAAGATACTTTCAAATCTGGGTGGGGGAAGGTTTTATTTGTGCTTTAACTTTGTTGTTCCCTCTCCAGATGGAGGGAGAGTCCAAGCAGGTACAACATCTCATAAAAATATACCTGGAATAATCCATCTAAAACCACAGAAATTGTAAGTAGGGCAAGGAAATGCTTTAGGTTATTTTTTGTTTTGGCTTGTGAATTTTTCTATGCTACAGAGGTAGTTTTATTCCTATTTTTGTACTGTGAAGCTGAGCCCAAGGGGGAATCCTTTGTGTTTTAAATCTTTTTATTACCCTGTAAAGTTACCTTTCATCCTGATTTTGCAGGTGTGATTCTTTTATTTTTTCTTTATAAATAAAGCGATTCCAAGTGACCCTTCCCTGAATTTTTGTGTAAATCACTTGGTAGTGGTAGCAATACCATCCAAGGACAAGGAAAGGAATTTGGGCCTTGGGGAAGTTTTAACCTAAACTGGTAAAATATAAACTTAGGGAGTCTTTCATGTGGGTCCCCACATCTGTACCCAACTAGACATCAAGCCATTGATCACTATCCGTTGAGCCCAACCATCTAACTAATTCGTACTTTTTTAACTTGCTGGCAAGAATACTGTGGGAGATCATATCAAAAACTTCGCTAA
This sequence comes from Gopherus flavomarginatus, assembly GCF_025201925.1. Taxonomy (NCBI): domain Eukaryota; kingdom Metazoa; phylum Chordata; order Testudines; family Testudinidae; genus Gopherus; species Gopherus flavomarginatus. Next base: position 55,284,508 of record NC_066624.1, read on the forward strand.
AGTCAAGATATATCACGTCCACCACTTTCCCCACATCCACAGAGCCCATTATCTCACCATGGAAGGCAATCAGGTTGCTCAGGCATGACTTGCCCTTGGTGAATCTATGTTGACTGTTCCTGATTACTTCCTTTCCTCCAAGTGCTTCAAAATGGTTTCTTTGAGGACCTGCTCCATGATTTTTCCCGGGACCAAGGTGAGACAGATCGGTCTGTAGTTCCCCAGGTTCTCTTTCTTCCTTTTTTTAAAGATGGTGTGATAAATGAAGGGGAGGAGTGCAGCTCCCTTTTATGGACACCCAGCCAGCCAGTTACCTACACAATCCCTCTTAGTGGCTGTTTTCTACTTGCTTTACCTGTAAAGGGTTAAAAAAGTCCAGGTAAAAGTAAGGGAGTGGGCACCAAAAGAGCCAATGGGAAGACTAGAACTTTTTAAAATTGGGAAAAAAGCTTTCCCTTTGTGTGCTGCTGTTGTTCTCCAAGAAAGAGGGGAACAGGGAGCAGTTATGCTGTGAGAAGCTGAAGGCCAGATATGAAAATCATCAGATCATATCTAGAACTAATTTAACAACTAGACATGTAAGTAGATCAGGAATGTTTAGAAAGACATGATTAGATTTATTTCGTTTATTTCTTATTGGCTTGTGGATTCCTCTATGCTAACCCCAAATGCTTTTTGTTTTGATTGTAACCTTTAAGCTGGACCTCAAGAAGGTTATTCTTGACTTTTAATTTTTGTAAGTGGGTTTTTTAAATCTAACAAAAGCCTAGGTTCCAGATGTATTTTCTCTTTTTGTTTTTAATAAATTTACCTTTTTTTAAGAACAGGATTGGATTCCTGCAACCTATGGATAGCTCAGTGGTTTGAGCATTGGCCTGCTAAATCCAGGGTTGTGAGTTCAGCCCTTGAGGGGGCTATTTGGGGATTTAGCTAGGGATTAGTCCTGCTTTGAGCAGGGGGTTGGACTAGATGGCCTCCTGAGGTCCCTTCCAACCCTGCTATTCTATAATTCTGGTATCCTTAGGCTAGGTCTACATGGGGGGTTGGCCTAAGATACACAACTTCAGCTATGTGAATAGTGTAGCTGAAGTTGGCATATCTTAGGTCAATTTACCTGGCCATGAGGAGAGCAGCGTGTCAACCTCTGCTGCTCCCCCATTGACTCCACTTCTGCCTCTCACTGTGGTGGAGTTCTGGAGTCAATGGCCGAGTGCTTGAGGAAACTAGACACGATAAATCTATCCCCGATAGATCAATCACTACCTGCTGATCTGGTGGGTAGTGTAGATATACCCTAAGAGGTTTGTGCATGTTCTTTAATTAGCAGGAGGCAACAGCTAATTTCCTTTCTCAGCTCTTCCCTGGAGGGAGGGTTAAAGGACTTGAGGGTACCCCACATTAAGGAATTTCCCAGTGCACCTTCCTGAGTTCCAAGGGGTTTTGCATTTGGGTGGTGGCAGCATCTACCCATCCAAGGCCAGAGAGAAGCTGTAAACTTGGGAGTTTATTACAAGCCTGGAGTGGCCAGTATTAATTTTTAGAATCCTTGCGGGCCTCCACTTTCTGCACTCGAAGTGCTAGAGAGGAGAATCAGCCTTGACAGATGGCCACTATATTTGCCTTTTTCCAATTGTCTGGGACCTCCCCGCAATCGCCACAAGTCTTTCCTCTGCAGGAAAAGACTCTGGCAGGTCCCTGCTGTGGGGAAAGGCTGTGGCAGAGGGTAGGCAGCAGGACCCTACACTGTTCAAAATATCAATGTAGATGGGGGAGGCACTGCTACGGTACCCACAGGATTCAGGTGCATCTTTACTCTATTCACGGAAGCTGTGCCTCCCCATCTGCACTACTATTTATTCCTGTGCTAGGAGGTACACAATGTACCTACTCTACGCACCTGCATAAGGAGTTTGCAGTATAGACGTACCTATAGAGACAACATGCTTAACCTTGGCAACCTTAACAGTGCTTAACAGATCATAAATAATCCCTCTCACCAGTACTTTGAGACAGCGGGGGTCTGCTTACCTGCACAAATTGCAGCCTCTAAGAAGCCTAAACTCCAATGGAATCAAAGGGCAAAAAAGTCTGTTGAAGTCTATTTTTGTTCGGATTTCAGTTCAATCACTGCTCACTTCCTAGTCAAGCTACACAAGTGCTGCCAAAGATCAAAGATACATAACCACCCCCTCAAGTCTGGGTCAGCGACAAATCCAATCAAGCCAGGCTTCACAGTGTGGTGGGGTTTTACCCTGGAGTCCATGTGGCACTCTGGTCATTCCTGAGCCATCTAGTGCAATGCCATCTCTGCTGTCTCTCTCTTTCTTCTCCCAGGTTTTCCTCATAGCTTTTTGCCGAACTGTCTTTCATCTTTTCTGTTAATGTGAGGAAATGTGTCTCTCACAGTAATATTTCCAGTATTGTGGTGGAGGGTGGGTTCCTAGAGATACCTCACACTATAACCTGACCCTACCTCACACTGCATCTACACTATTTAAATGTGTCACCACATACCATCTATCCTACACAGGCACTGCTTTGGCGGCTCTCACAGTTCTAGCCTGTGGCATATGTCAGCAGCGCACAGTTGTCAGCTGACCCGGAGGTGCAGTGCACCACCATGAGTGTTGTCAAATGCATATTCTGCCACATCTCCAGGACTTACTGAGAGTTTCATAGAATCATAGAAGATTAGGGTTGGAAGAGACCTCAGGAGGTTATTTAGTCCAACCCCCTGCTCAAAGCAGTTAAAGTTTCTTAAACTGTAGGGTCAGATAAGTGATTGCTTCCTTTTCCTCAAGGCAGACTATATCAGGAAGTACTCTGTGTGCTTTTACCTAGTCAGTCATTTCCTGTTCTCCAGTTAAACAAACTACAGCATTGCACCTTTCTCCTGGAAATTCCTCTCTCTGTATCCACACTCACTGCTGCACCTCAGAGACACCAACCTTTTGGCCATGAGGCTTCTTCTCAAGGAAGGCATATCACCCCAGAGCCCAACAACAATTCCCATTAACTGCTGGCATGGTCACTGTTCAGTGACATGGAATACTCCCCTTCCTTCCCCATCAGGCTGCATGGCGCCTCCTTTTTTTTCACTTCCAGTTCCTGCTGGCTTGGGAAATGAGAAATCATAGGACAGCGGGTGTAAATCAGCATTGATTTCAATGACTTATGCTGATTTGAACCAGATGAGGATCTGGTCCCAAGACTGTTATCAAATCTCCCCTCAGTCTTACATAAGAATGCCCATACTTGCTCAGACCAATGGCCCATCTACCCAGTATCCTGTCTTCTGACAATGGCCAGTGCCAGGTGCCTCAGACGGAATGAACAGAACAGGAAATCAAGTGATCCATCCCCTGTCATCCAGTCCCAGCTTCTGGCAGTCAGAGATTAGCAACACCCAGGAACTTATCTAAGTTTTTTTAATCTAGTTATACTTTTGGTCTTCACAACATCCCCAGGCAATGAGTTCCAAAGGTTGACTGTGCATTGTGTGAAGAAATACTTCCTTTTGTTTGTTTTAAACCTGCTGCCTATTAATTTCATTGGGTGAACCCTGGTTCTTGTGTTATATGAAGGAGTAAATAACACTTCCTTCTTCACTTTCTCCACACCAGTCCTGATTTTATAGACTTCTATCATATCCCCCCTTAGTCGTCTCTTTTCCAATCTGAACAATCCTAGTCTTTTTAATCTCTCCTCATGTGGAAGATGTTCCACATTTTACTCATTTCTGTTGCCCTTCTCTGTACCTTTTCCATTTCTAATAATTATTTTTGAGATGGAGCTACCAGAACTGCATGCAGCATTCAAGGTGTGGGCATACCATGGAGTTATATAGAGGCAATATTATATTATCTATTCCTTTCCTAACAGTCCCAGCATTCTATTCGCTTTTTTGACTGCTGTTGCACATTGAGTGGATGTTTTCGGAACACTGTCCACAATGACTCCAAGATATCTTTCTTGAGTGGTAACAGTTAATTTAGCCGCCATCATTTTGTCTGTATAGTTGGGATTATGTTTTCCAATGTGCATTACTTTGCATTTATTAACACTGAATTTCATCTGCCATTTTGTTTTCATCTGCCAGTCTCCCAGTTTCGTGAGATCCCTTTGTAACTTTTCACAGTTTTAGGATGACCATACATCCCGTTTTGGCTGGGGCAGTCCCTTTTTTAGGCCCTGTCCCAGCCTTCCTAACTTTTTTGGCAAAACTGAGCATTTTTAAGAACAAACTGGACAAATGCAGAGTTTTGTCAAAAAATTGAGTGCAACCCCTAGCATGGCATGGAGCAACGTATGTGTGTGTGTGGGGGGGTGCACAAACAGCAACAACAACCCCACGTTGGAGGGAGGTCTAAGGAGATCAGTTCAGGCCAGCTGGCCCCCCGTGCGGGTGGGCAGCAGGGGGGCTTGGGCCAGCCCTATGTGCAGGAGGTTGAGGGGGACCTCGAGTGGCCCCACATGGGTGGGAGGCAGAGAGGGCTTGGGCCAGCCCTGCATGCAGGGGGTGTTTGTCATGGGCAGTCCTGTGCATGTGCAGGAAGTGGGGTGGGGGTGGGCAGGGCTCGGGCTGGGTCAGCATACTGGGGTGGGAGGGAGACCACAGGCTGCCCTGCACTTGGGTGTGGGAGGACCTCAGAGAAGCCCCATGGGGTGTGTGTGTGTGTGTGCTGGTGAGGGAGCTCGGGCCAGCCCATGGGGTGTCCCATTTTCCCATTGGGAAAATATGGTCACCCAACACAGTCTGCTTTGGACTTACCTATCTCGAGTAATTTTGTATCATCTGCAAACTTTGCTACCTCATCGTTTACTCCTTTTTCCAGATCATTCATGAATATGTTGAATAGGACCGGTCCCAGTACAGACCCCTGGGGACACCACTATTTACCTCTCTCCATTATGAAAACTGACTATTTATTCCTACCCTTTGTTTCCAGTCTTTTAACCAGCTACTGATCCATGAGAGAAGCTTCCCTCTTATCCCATGGCTGCTTAGGAGCCTTTGGTGAGGGACCATGTCAAAATTTTTCTGAAAGTCCCAGTACACTATATCCATTATATCACTCTTATCCACTTTTGTTGACCCCCTCAAAGAATTCTAATAGATAGGTGAGGCATGATTTGGGGGACAGGGGATGGAGACAGGCTCTGGAGTGGAACAAGTCCTGGCTGAAGCAATCCCTTCCCTAGTCCCTGCTCTGGCAGCTGCTAACACTTTCCCTGTTGTCTGGCCCTAAGGTAAATTTTAACCAAGATATGAGGCTCGGTGACTTCTCAGCCAGTGAAAATGAGGGATGGGGACACCACGCCCCATGTGAGTTCCTAGCCAATGAAAATGGTGGATAGGGAGACCATGACCCCTGCGTTCCTTGGCCTGCCCACCCGCTGGGAAGCCATTTCTCTCATTGGCTGCGGGAGCTGATTTTAAAAATGCTGTGCACCGCCTTTAGCGACCATAATCAGCCTGGCTTGCTGATTAGCTGCTGACTGGTCAATTGCAGTCTGCAGTTTTCAAATCCACATTGTGCAGCAGCAGCAGGCAACTCAGCTCAGCTCTGTGTCTGTCTCCCCGAGCCTCTCTACTGAGGAGAGGCTCTTTGGGCCAACTCTCCTGGCAGGCTGCCTCTTCACCCCTGCTGGTCTCACTTGCAAAGAGAGGGACAGCACAGCTTCTTCCCTTCCTCTCCTTATACTAGCTCCCTGCACATCTGGGAATCCTCTATAATTGGGCCTGGCCCACCTGCAAGGTGCAACCAAATGCCCTAATTGAGCTCTCCAGCTTGGATTAACTCTTTCAGAGTTAAGATGGGGAATACTTCCCATCACACCCAGTGCTGAGCTGGTTCGCACCAGTTGGTGGGAACTGGTTGTTAAATTTAGAAGCCGATTTAGAACTGGTTGTTAAAGGGCTGGGCAAACTCTGGCCCGTGGGACTGTACTGTCCGGCCCGTCTGAGCTCCTGGCTGGGGAGGCTTCCCTGCCCCTCCCCTGTCTTCCCCCCTCTTGCAGAGCCTGGTGCCAGCGCTCTGGACTGCTCCTGGGCAGCTCTGCAGCTCGTGCCATTTTGAGTGGCATGGTAAGGGGGTGTGAGCTTCAGTGGGCCGCATGGCATCCGTACACGCTGCCCTGAGCAGCATGGTAAGGGGGGCTGGGCCAGGGCTGGGAGGAGAGGTAGCAGCAGCGGAGCTCCAGGGGCTATTTAAAGGGCCAGGGCTCCCACTGCCTCTACTGCCCTGGGCCCTTTAAATAGCTGCCGGAGCCCCACAGCTGTTACTGCAGGGCTCCGGGGGCTATTTAAAGGGCTGGAGTGGTAGAAGCAGGCGAGTCCCGGGCCCTTTAAATAGCTCCAGGAGCCCTGAAGTAGAGGTGGGGCTCCAAGGGCTATTTAAAGGGCCCAGGGCTCCCCCTGCCTCTATGGCCCCGGGCCCTTTAAATAGCCGCTGGAGCCCCGGAGTAGCAGTGGCAGCTGGGGACTCCGGCAGCGGTTTAAAGGGCCTGGGGCCCTTTAAACCGCTGCCAGAGCCCCCTGCTGCTGCTCCTACCCCAGAGAGGGAGGGGGAGGGCACTTACCGGTACAGGGCAGGCCAAGGCTGGCTCTGACCCCCCCATCCCCACCCCTTCCGCCCAAGGCTCTGCCCCTTCCGGGGGCCAGACTGGCTCCAACCCAGCCCCGTACCAGTAAGTCCCTATTTATACTTTCACCCCTGGGATCGGGGTAGTCAGGGGACAGGGAGCAGGGTGAGTTGGGTAGGGGGTGGGGCTCTGGGAGGCAGTTAGAGGGGAGGTCTTGGGCTTGTACTCACTGGGCAGCGCTTAATAAGCAGTTCCCTACTGGGTCGGCGATGGCACTTCTGAAGTGGGTCATTCATTCGCTCTGGGTCTTCGACGGCACTGAAGGACCCGCTGCTGAAATTCCCTCTAAAACTCAGAGCGAATGAGGACCCGCCACCAAAGTGCCGCCGAAGACCTGGTAGGGAACCGGTTGTGAACATTCTGGCAGCTCATCACTGATCACACCTCCTTATGGGGAGCAGGGCATGGGCAATCAGGCCTAATGGATGGCATCAGGAGTCTGGAACCAGTGTCAGCACCAGGGGTAGGGCATAGGAGCGGGGACCTGGAGCAAGGCAGGAACCAGGAACCGGCAGGAGCCTGGGATAAGGAGGACAGGAATAGGCAAGCATCAGGCAAGTGGGCACAGTCCTTACATAGTAGCAGCCATCAAGGGATTAACTGCTCAGACAATGCCCTGTGCCTTTTTGCAGTTTAAGTAGTGCATCCCAGCCAATCAGTGGGGCTGGACGTCTCCCCCAGTCAGGATCTGTGTGGGCAGGGCCTTTTGTGAGTTGGAGCATTACTGGACCCCTTCTCCAGCGACTCTGAGATACTGGGTGATGGTCATGGTCTGAGCACTCCTTAGAACCAAAGGGGCTGGGTTTGGGGCCTGCAGCCATGGCTAATAGTCCACAATGTATTGCTGATCTACTGGAACATGCATGCAGCAAATGGGCAAAGCAGAGCTTTGATCTCTGCAGAGGTTTAACCTCCCATGTGGCCATGAAATCATTTACAGATTAAAAATAATCCTACAGTAACAGGTTTCAGAGCAGCAGCCATGTTAGTCTGTATCCGCAAAAAGAACAGCAGTACTTGTGGCACCTTAAAGACTAACAAATTTATTTCAGCATGAGCTTTCGTGAGCTACAGCTCACTTCTTCGGATGCATAGAATGGAACACACAGACAGGAGATATTTATACATACAGAGAACATGAAAAGATGTAAGTATGCATACCAACAGGATGCATACTCACCTTCTATGGGTCATCTTAGGGCTTGGCTACACTCGAAACTTCAAAGTGCTGCCGCAGGAGTGCTGCCGCAGCAGCGCTTTGAAGTGTGAGTGTGGTCGCAGTGCCAGCGCTGAGAGAGAGCTCTCCCAGTCCTGCACGTACTCCACCTCCTCATGGGGATTAGCTTGCAGCGTGGGAAGCCGCAATCCCAATGCTGTGGCACTGTTTACCCTGGGGCTTTACAGCGCTGTATCTTGCAGTGCTCAGGGAGGTGTTTTTTTCACACTCCTGAGCCAGAAAGTTGCAGCGCTGTAAAGCGCCAGTGTAGCCAAGGCCTGAATTATCACTTCAAAAGTTTTTTTTCTCCTGCTGAGGATAGCTCATCTCAATTGATTAGACTCTTCCTGTTGGTAAGCATATTTCCACCTTTACTTGTTCTCTGTATGTATAAATATCTCCTGTCTGTGTGTTCCATTCTATGCATCCAAAGAAGTGAGCTGTAGCTCATGAAAGCTCACGCTGAAACAAATTTGTTAGTCTCTAAGGTGCCACAAGTACACTTGTTCTTCTTACAGTGACAGTCATTTCTGACATTTCCCCTTTCACAGGGAAGGAGAAACCCGCCTGAGACAGCATCAGTGAAAAGAGGCTAAGAGCCGCCTGTCCCCAGAACCAAAAGAGATTTACAACTGTTTGTGTGCAAAACCCAGAGCTTTGAGAGCAGCACAGAGCCTTGGACTCTGGCACACAGCCTTGCTTTTACAAGCATCAGCTGTGACGGAGGTGCAGTAGGGGAAGGGCCCTAGTAGGTAAGAAAGGGCTTCAAAAACATTCCTGGAACTAGTAAGTGTGAGAATCCTGCCCTTTCTCCCAAGAGAAATCCATAAAACCTAAGTGGGAGGGAGATGACATCATGAAAGGGCTCTGCAGGCAGAGAATGTAGTGACAGATGGGACTGAGAAAGTGGGCGAGGTCTGAGAAGCTTCAGGTTAGCCACCTGGTTGCCCAACCCATCCCTTTGGCAATGCAGGGCCTGAGAACAGGCTATTGGAACTTACTGGATTCATGGGCTACCAAAACAAGACACAGAACAGTCAGGGACCAAAGCCAAATGAAACAGAAATAATCCACCAACTGCTGGACAAACTAAATTGTGAGACCAAAGCCCCTTGCTGCTGGGCTTGGAGCATTTCACCCTAGGAACTATCAGCAAAACCAGCTCAGCTGATCTCTGCTGCCTTCATGATGTACAAAGCAAGAAGTGTCCCCCAGATAGCCAGATCCCCACCTTCCTGGGGTCCAAAGAGCAGCCCTAGCATGTGAGGCCCAGATGCAGATAGCAAGTCAGTGCCTAGCAGTGTTATAGGTTCATAGATTTTAGGGCAAAAAGCAATCATTCACATAGACTTGGTGCAGACAACATTAATCACATGGCCAACAATCCGAACTCATTCAGCACAGCTGGGGCATAGGACTGTAAAAATAACTCATGGCAGTCAATCAGATTGAACTCTGGACTTTCATCAACACCTGTAATTTGCTTGGGTCCTTGGTAAGCCATAGTGAAGTTGAGGATATTGTAAAGAAGGCCACGTCTAGGACAGAGTACGTTGTTTTGTGGGTTTAATGTAATAAAGTAATATTCTCTCTGCTATATAGAAACGTCAGAACCATAAATTCAGAATGACGAAGGTTAACTCACTTAAGAAACAAAGTCTGAGTTTTATTGTTGATTTAAAGAGCTTTGCATTTCCAGTTGAGGTTTGAAACAGCTGACATTACAAGAACACGTGCAGATACCTCGCAGTCAGCTATGGCAGCCAGGTTTCTTCTGCTGTTCCTCCTAACCCCTCTCCAGCACACAGGCTCTGATTCAAGAATGGTAATGCTGTGCTGCACGTCCCACTGAAGTCAAGGTGTAGGTGTAGGATGGGCTTTCCCTCCCCTGCACTCCAGGGCCGCCTAGAGGATTCAGGGGGCCTGGGGTCTTCAGTAGCGGGGGTCTCCCACTGCCAAATTGCTGCCGAAGACCTGGCACTTCAGCAGCAGGTCCCAGGGCGGAAGGACCCCCCGCCACCGAATTCCTGCCAAAGACCCAGAGCGGAAGAAGCTCCGGGGGCCCGGGCCCTATGACAGTTTTCCGGGGCTCCTGGAGCGACTGAAGGACCCTGCTTCAGAGCCCCCGAAAAACTCTTGTGGGGCAATAGCCCCACTTGCCCCCCCGCCCGGGCGGCCCTGCTGCACTCACTGTCTGTATAGGAAGGTAGCAGCACAAGGGAAGAGCAATCTACGCAGGGCAGCTATCCAATGTGGCCTGGGTTCTTTGCTATGCTGAGCACTGAAGGTGTACCCAATCTGCTTACATGGTAGTTAAGGGGTATAAATAACACAAAACTACTTCAGACAGGTGGACATGGGCAACGGGTATAATAGGCCAAGAGAGGCTAAGTCTCTCCATACATCACTGCTGCCCCACCACCAGACACCTGGGCCGTGGTGGCCATGACTGCGCTCTGCTTCTTCCCCTCTCTGCTTCACCCCTTCCCTGAGGCCCCACCACCTGCCACTGCCTGTTGAATCCCTCCTCACTCCTCTCCTCCATTCCACGCCTCTTCCCTGTGAGACACCCTCGTATTCCTCCTCTCCTCCACCACCATCCCCCGTGAGACCCCACACCATCCCACCACATCCCTCTTCATGGCCCCATCCCTGTGGGGAGGGGGATGGAGGAGAGGAGGGATGCAGAAAGTGCTAGTAGTGGGGGCCTCATGAGGGAGGGGGTGGAGGAGAGGAGGGATGCAGCAGGTGGTGGGGGCCCCACAGGGGTGGGGGGAGGAGAGGAGGGACATGATGAGTGGTTGAGCGGTGCTGAGGGGGCCGAGTGGGGAGGGGGCCAAGGAGAGGAGGGAGTGGGGCTTGGGTGGAATGTGAGTGGGGCCACTGGCAGAAGAGGTGGGACAGAGAGCAAGTCTCTCGCAGGGGAATCTTCACCCACCACCTGGGCATGTAGAGTTGTGCTCAGTGTGAGGGGACTTATTGGCCAAGAATGATGTGATTTGGCTTTTCCTGGTATGTGCCCCAGAAATGCCACTTGTATGATAATGTGTTTTATCAGGTTCTTTTTAAAAGTAAATAAGACATAACATTCTCTAGCCCACTCCCTCTCCTTAACATGGAAATCATATCTAAGTGGCTGCTATAAATATGTTGTGTAGAAATTCCTCGGTCTCAGCTGAGCCTGAATAAACAGATCAAAGATTCCTCCTTCTTTATCAACAAGAAAGTGAAACCAGTCCCAAACTAACCTGCAGTGTTGGCTTTTAGCATCTCAGCAAGGAAGGTCTCATACACACATTCAGTTCTTGTGCAAGACAAGAAAAAACATTTTTGAACCATGTTTAGAACCTTAGATAAGAAACATAGTAAAAGCATAGCAAAAACCTACATTAATGCAATTTGTACATCTGAATTCACAGCATTATTATTAATTATTATTATTATTATAGCATTATTAGAAGCCTCGTCATGTTCCCATTGTAATCAATGGGAGTTTTGGTTTTGGCTACATTGAAAAGCACCAAAGTGAAAACATGGAAAACCATGGACTCCAGGGTGTTTGTCCGTCCCCCCCCCCCCCCCCCGAACATGTATCACCAAGGATTTGCAGAACCCAGTGAAGATAACAGAAAAGGTAACAGCTAAGTAAAAAGGAACAGCTCCTTTGTGTCATTGTAATTGGCAAATGGTTTGTCACATTGTTGAATGTTGTGTCATTTTTTAAACGACAGACCCTACTGTAATGCATAAGTTCAAGGGGGTCTCATTGGACCAGATTTTCAGCTGGTCTACATGGCACAGCCCCAGTGAGTGCAATCGATGGAGCTATGCTCATTTGCACTCATTTATGATCTGTCCCATTATTCCAAATCACCTGACATGAGAGAAATTAAAATCAGAGCACCTCATTATCCTCTCACTTATTTCAGTGTAAACCAGACATAACTCCAGTAAAGTTAATATAGCCACCCCAGTGCGAGAGGAAAATTGGTTTCTAAACCTTTACTATTGCAAGGACAAAGGCACCAATCTAAAGCCTATTTGCCTCAGTGGGAGTCTTTCCATTGACTTCAATTGACTTTGAATCAGGCCCTTAATTTTCAGCATAACATTTCCTGTTTATAAGCTTTATATCCTGCGATGACAGCGCAATGCATATAACACCTTCGTCACATCAGCTGAGTAACATGGACAACCAGGGCCACCCAGATGATTCAAGGGGCCTGGGACAAAACTATTTCAGAGGCCCCTTCCATAAAAAAAGTTGCAATACTATAGAATACTATATTCTCGTGGTGGCCCCTGCGGGGCCCAGGATCTGGGGCAAATTGCCCCACTTGCCCTCCACTCTGGGCGGTCCTGTGGACAACCACAGACAAAGGGAAGTGAGAGGTTGAAGGCTGAAGGTAAAGAGTGCTGAACAGGCTGGGTGACTGAGTAGAGTTTCCAGATGCTGCCCTAAGTACATAAATTTCCAGTGTGCTAGCCATATAATTCTCCTCACCCTTAGTCACTCCACATGCTGCTAGGACAATCAATGAATTTGCAGGGTTTAAAATTGATATGTATTCAGAGACATGGCAAGAGCATATTTGCACTCTTGGCTACATCAGAAGGAAGGCTGATCCAGTGGTTAGGGCTTGGCAGACTCAGGTTCAGTTCTCTATTCTGCCACAGACTTCCTATGTGACCTTGAGCAAGTCACTCTAGGTGCATCTTTACAGACCTCACAACAGTGAGTCACAGAGCCTGGATCAACTGACTTCGGCTTGCGCTACAGGGATAAAGTTAGCAGTGTAGATGTTCCCACTCAGGCTCCCGCTCCCCTGGCTGGGTTTCAGAGCCAGGGCTCCAGCCTGAGCCTGAATGCCTACCTGCTATCTTTAGCCCTAGAGCGCAAGCCCCAAGAGCCAGAGCCAGTAGACCAGGGTTCTGAGACTTACTGCTGTGTGGTCTCTTTTGCAGAATGGATGTACCCTTAGTCTCTGTCTCAGTTCCCATCTGTATAATGGGAATGATAGCACCACCTCACCTCATAGGGTGCAGGAGGGCCAATACATTAAAGATTGTAAGGTGCTCAGATACTCCAGTGATGGGGACACGTGCCATAGATCGAAAAGGAAAGCGCATGTTTATACATCCCTTTCCCTCTCTCCATTAACAAAATCTGCTTTTGGGCTCATAGACTCACAGACTCACAGACTTTAGGGTCAGAAGGGACCAATATGATCATCTAGTCTGACCTCCGGCACAAAGCAGGCCACAGAATCCTACCCATCCACTTCTATAACAAACCCCTAACCTATGCCTGAGTTACTGAAGTCTTCAAATTGTGGTTTGAAGACCTCAAGCTGCAGAGAATCCACCAGCAAGTGACCCATGCCCCACGCAGCAGAGGAAGACGAAAAACCTCCAGGGCCTCTGCCAATCTGCCCCGGAGGAAAATTCCCTCCCGACCCCAAATATGGCGATCAGCTAAACCCTGAGCATGTGGGCAAGACTCACCAGCCAGCACTCAGGAAAGAATTCTCTGCAGTAACTCAGATCCCATCCCATCTAACATCCCATCACAGACCACTGGGCATACTTACCTGCTGATAATCAAAGATCAATTGCCAAAATTAAGCTATCCCATCATACCATCCCTTCCATAAACTTATCAAGCTTAGTCTTAAAGCCAGATATGTCTTTTGCCCCCACTACTCCCCTTGGAAGGCTGTTCCATAACTTCACTCCTCTAATGGTTAGAAACCTTCATCTAATTTCAAGTCTAAACTTCCTAGTGTCCAGTTTATACCAATTTGTTCTTGTGTCTACATTAGTACTAAGCTTAAATAATTCCTCTCCCTCCCTAATATTAACCCCTCTGATATATTTATAAAGAGCAAGCATATCCCCTCTCAGCCTTCTTTTGGTTAGGCTAAACAAGCCAAGCTCTTTGAGTCTCCTTTCATAAGTCAGGTTTTCCATTCCTTGGATCATCCTAGTAGCCCATCTCTGAACCTGTTCCAGTTTGAATTCATCCTTCTTAAACATGGGAGACCAGAACTGCACACAGTATTCCAGATGAGGTCTCATCAGCGCCTTATATAACGGTACTAACACTTCCTTATCTTTGCTGGAAATACCTCGCCTGATGCATCCTAAAACTGCATTAGCTTTTTTAATGGCCATATCACATTGGCGGCTCATAGTCATCCTGTGATCAACCAATACTCCAAGGTCCTTCTTCTCCTCTGTTGCTTCCAACTGATGTGTCCCCAATTTGTAACTAAAATTCTTATTATTAATCCCTAAATGCATGACCTTGCACTTTTCACTATTAAATTTCATCCTATTACTATTACTCCAGTTTACAAGGTCATCGAGATCTTCCTGTATGATATCCCGGTCCTTCTCTGTGTTAGCAATACCGCCCAGCTTTGTGTCATCCGCAAACTTTATTAGCACATTCCCGCTTTTTGTGCCAAGGTCAGTAATAAAAAGGTTAAATAAGATTGGTCCCAAAACTAATCCTTGAGGAACTCCACTAGTAACCTCCTTCCAGCCTGATAGTTCACCCTTCAGTACGACTCGTTGTAGTCTCCCCTTTAATCAGTTCCTTATCCACCTTTCAATTTTCATATTGATCCCCATCTTTTCCAATTTAACTAATAATTCCCCATGTGAGAGCAAGTGTCAGAGATTTGAGCCCAGTGGTTATTCTTTGAGCTTGTTTTGTATGGTCGAAAATCAGGGCTTAGGATCTGATCCTGCGACTCTGTCTCCTGTTAAGATAAGGCCCCCAGAATGCAAGTGCACCACTCAATCGCATCTGCTAGCAGCACTGTTAAAAGAATAACTGGCGCCTCATCCCTTGGTAAATATTGTGGTGATAACAACAATGAATTGTGGCTATTTCACCTGATCGCCAGCTGTTTGTGACACACTCACTTCTACATATGTACCAGCTATTTTCATTGTCTATGCTTGAGCACTGTGGCTCCATGTGCCAGCCAATTATCCAGATGTCATTAGGGATGGAGAAGCCACCATTTCTCCACATACACACATCCCAGAGCATGAAATGACAGCACTTCCATGAGAATACCCCAGGGCAGAGTGGGGACAAAAACTGGCATCTAGTATTACAAATGTGTATAGTCAATTCGCTGTAAAACTGGTATGTAAAAGCATACTCCCTGATGCCCATTAGATTCTCCTCCTGCAGTGGAGGAGGGATGAGACACTGGCTTCTTAAAAATGGCAGTGAGAAGGCAAACCAAATCGCTTCATAGATTATAAATCTAGAAGGGACCTCTGTGACCCTGGCACCTCTGCACTGGCTGAGGAACCCCTTTATGCAGAGGGTATTCCCCAGGGGCATTATTTTCTGCAGCATTACAACCCCTTTGTGCTGCCTCGATGCAAGACAGAAGCAGGCCTTACTTTCTGCATTTTCACTGACCAAACAAATAATTTTTTTCCCTTTTCAGAAATGCTTTCCTGGCCTCTACCTCTATCCCTGAAATTACACTGAATCAATTCAAAAGCACAGCACTCGAAACGTGCTAAAAACCATTTATACCCAAAGTGTAATTGTAGCTCCTTTTAAAGCTGCATAGCAGCTAGGACAGAGAAGAAGTTAGGTCATATGAGCAGCCAGCTCTCTGCAAGTAACTGGCAAGTGTCTGCAGGCCGCAATCTGGGAACCTCTGTTCTCTGCCAGACACACAAGATGGGGTAGCAGAGCGGAGCAAATAACGGATTTTTCAAGAGGCTAATCCCACATAGCGCTTATAATGACCTGCCATCAGTGGATTTCCAAGTGCTTTACAAAGCAGGTCAGTAGCATTAGCTCCACTTTACAGCTGGGGCAACTGAGTCACAAAGTGGGCAAGTGACCTGCACAGCACAAAGGCACCCAACAGGCCAGTGGCAGGACCCAAGACTAGATCCCAGGTCTTCCAAGTCCCCGGGCTGTATTCACTAGGCCACATTGTCTTCAAAAGTGCCAAAGCGGCTAGGAAAGTTCACCAGAGACTTTTTGAATCAATCAAAGATTCCCATCCCACCCATCCCCCAGGGAGTGGAGCCATAGAAGGGTGATGAAAGGCCATCCGAAACTGTGGAGTCAGCTGGGAGCTCTGGGGGATGGAAGGCTCAGCCAGAGCTCTTCTAAGTCATCCTCTGCAAGGCCCAGGTTGAGTGGCAAGGCCAGACAGAGCATGCTTGCCAATATCCTGATGCTCAGTTACTATGGTGACAGGGGCCATCCTAATGTACAATCCCCTTCCCCAAACAGAGCTCAGGCCAGCAGCCAATGCAGAGATTCCTGCTTTCAGAGCTTTCTCGTCAGTACCAGACCCCAGCTCCACAGTGTCAGAAACTCAGCCTGGCAGAGACATGTTCCAGGAAACTTCATCGTTCTCATTTAATTTCTCCTTGGTCAGTAACTGGGATGTGACCAGCCCTTGTCCTTGTTGCCCAGTTGCAGATGCAAACATCTGGCCTCAGCAGCAGGTAGATGAAATCTCTGCATCCCCTGTCATGGAACCCCAGCAGCAGCAAGCTGTCAGACTTGGTTTATTAGTTTTCATTCTGGGTATGAAAGTGCACTATCTGGTCACCTCTGCAGCTGCCTAGCAGTTCTAGACTTGATTTTAACAAATAGGGAGGAACTCGTTGAGAATTTAAAGTAGAAGGAAGCTTGGGTGAAAGTGATCATGAAATCATAAAGTGATCATGATCATGATCATGAAATCATAGAGTTTGCAATTCTAAGGAAGGGTAGAAGGGAGTACAGCAAAATAGAGACAATGGATTTCAGGAAGGCGGATTTTGGTAAGCTCAGAGAGCTGATAGGTAAGGTCCCATGGGAATCAAGACTGAGGGGAAAAACAACTGAGGAGAGTTGGCAGTTTTTCAAAGGGACACTGTTAAGGGCCCAAAAGCAAGCTATTCCAATGGGTAGGAAAGATAGGAAATGTGGCAAAAGACCATCTTGGCTTAACCACGAGATCTTGCATGACCTACAAAATAAAAAGGAGTCATATAAAAAATGGAAACTAGGTCATTACAAAGGATGAATATAGGCAAATAACACAGGAATGCAGGGGCAAGATTAGAAAGGCAAAGGCACAAAATGAACTCAAACTAGCTATGAGAATCAAGGGAAACAAGAAGACTTTTTATCAATACATTAGAAGCAAGAGGAAGACCAAGGACAGGGTAGGCCCACTGCTCAGTGAGGAGGGAGAAACAGTAACAGGAAACTTGGAAATGGCAGAGATGGTTAATGACTTCTTTGTTTCAGTCTTCACTGAGAAGTCTGAAGGAATGTCTAACATAGTGAATGCTTATGGGAAGGGAGTAGGTTTAGAAGATAAAATAAAAAAAAGAGCAAGTTAAAAATCACTTAGAAAAGTTAAGTATCAGAGGGGTAGCCGTGTTAGTCTGGATCTGTAAAAGCAGCAAAGAATCCTGTGGCACCTTATAGACTAACAGATGTTTTGGAGCATGAGCTTTCGTGGGTGAATACCCACTTCTTCAGATGCATGTGGTGGAAATATCCAGGGGCAGGTATATATATGCTAGCAAGTAAGCTAGAGATAACGAGGTCAGTTCAATCAGGGAGGATGAGATCCTGTTCTAGTAGTTGAGGTGTGAAAACCAAGAGAAGAGAAACTGGTTCTGTAGTTGGCAAGCCATTCACAGTCTTTGTTCAATCCTGAGCTGATGGTGTCAAATTTGCAGATGAACTGAAGCTCAGCAGTTTCTCTTTGAAGTCTGGTCCTGAAGTTTTTTTGCTGCAGGATGGCCACCTTAAGGTCTGCTATAGTGTGGCCAGGGAGGTTGAAGTGCTCTCCTACAGGTTTTTGTATATTGCCATTCCTAATGTCTGATTTGTGTTCATTTATCCTTTTCCGTAGAGACTGTCCAGTTTGGCCGATGTACATAGCAGAGGGGCATTGCTGGCATATGATGGCGTATATTACATTGGTGGACGTGCGGGTGAATGAAGCGGTGATGGTGTGGCTGAGCTGGTTAGGTCCTGTGATGGTGTCGCTGGTGTAGATATGTGGGCAGAGTTGGCATCGAGGTTTGTTGCATGGATTGGTTCCTGAGCTAGAGTTACTATGGTGCGGTGTGCAGTTACTGGTGAGAATATGTTTCAGGTTGGCAGGTTGTCTGTGGGCAAGGACTGGCCTGCCACCCAAGGCCTGTGAAATGTGGGATCATTGTCCAGGATGGGTTGTAGATCCTTGATGATGCGTTGGAGGGGTTTTAGCTGGGGGCTGTATGTGATGGCCAGTGGAGTCCTGGTGGTTTCTTTCTTGGGTTTGTCTTGCAGTAGGAGGCTTCTGGGTACACGTCCGGCTCTGTTGATCTGTTTCCTTATTTCCTCGTGCGGGTATTGTAGTTTTGAGAATGCTTGGTGGAGATTTTGTAGGTGTTGGTCTCTATCTGAGGGGTTAGAGCAGATGCGGTTGTACCTCAGTGCTTGGCTGTAGACAATGGATCGTGTGATGTGTCCGGGATGGAAGCTGGAGGCATGAAGGTAGGCATAGCGGTCGGTGGGTTTTCGATATAGGGTGGTGTTAATGTGACCATCACTTATTTGCACCATGGTGTCTAGGAAGTGGACCTCCCGTGTAGATTGGTCCAGGCTGAGGTTGATGGTGGGGTGGAAGCTGTTGAAATCGTGGTGGAATTTTTCCAGAGTCTCCTTCCCATGGTGCCTGCAAGTCACCAGGGCCTGATGAAATGCATCCTAGAATACTCAAGGAGCTAATAGAGGAGGTATCTGAGCCTCTAGCTATTATCTTTGGAAAGTCATGGGAGACGGGAGAGATTCCAGAAGACTGGAAGGGGGCAAATATAGTGCCCATCTATAAAAAGGGAAATAAAAACAACCCAGGAAACTACAGACCAGTTAGTTTAACTTCTGTGCCAGGGAAGATAATGGAGCAGGTAATTAAAGAAATCATCTGCAAACACTTGGAAGGTGGTAAGGTGATAGGGAATAGCCAGCATGGATTTGTAAAGAACAAATTGTGTCAAACCAATCTGATAGCTTTGTTTGATAGGATAACGAGTCTTGTGGATAAGCGAGAAGCAGTGGATGTGGTATACCTAGACTTTAGTAAGGCATTTGATACGGTCTGGCATGATATCCTTATTGATAAACTAGGCAAATACAATTTAGATGGGGCTACTATAAGGTGGGTGCATAACTGGCTGGATAACCGTACTTAGAGAATAGTTATTAATGGCTCCCAATCCTGCTGGAAAGGTATAACAAGTGGGGTTCCGCAGGGGTCTGTTTTGGGACCAGCTCTGTTCAAAATCTTCATCAACGACTTAGATGCTGGCATAGAAAGTACGCTTATTAAGTTTGCAGACGATACCAAACTGGGAGGGATTGCAACTGCTTTGGAGGACAGGGTCAAAATTCAAAATGATCTGGACAAATTGGAGAAATGGTCTGAGGTAAACAGGATGAAGTTCAATAAAGACAAATGCAAAGTGCTCCACTTAGGAAGGAACAATCAGTTTCACACATACAGAATGGGAAGAGACTGTCTAGGAAGGAGTATGGTAGAAAAAGATCAAGGGGTCATAGTGGACCACAAGCTAAATATGAGTCAACAGTGTGATACTGTTGCAAAAAAAGCAAACGTGATTCTGGGATGCATTAACAGGTGTGTTGTAAACAAGACACGAGAAGTCATTCTTCTGCTCTGCTCTGCGCTGGTTAGGCCTCAACTGGAGTATTGTTTCCAGTTCTGGGCACCGCATTTCAAGAAAGATGTGGAGAAATTGGAGAGGGTCCAGAGAAGAGCAACAAGAATGATTAAAGGTCTTGAGAACATGACCTATGAAGGAAGGCTGAAGGAATTGGGTTTGTTTAGTTTGGAAAAGAGAAGACTGAGAGGGGACATGATAGCAGTTTTCAGGTATCTAAAAGGGTGTCATCAGGAGGAGGGAGAAAACTTGTTCACCTTAGCCTCCAATGATAGAACAAGAAGCAATGGGCTTAAACTGCAGCAAGGGAGATTTAGGTTGGACATTAGGAAAAAGTTCCTAACTGTCAGGGTAGTTTAACACTGGAATGAATTGCCTAGGGAGGTTGTGGAATCTCCATCTCTGGAGATATTTAAGAGTAGGTTAGATAAATGTCTATCAGGGATGGTCTAGACAGTATTTGGTCCTGCCATGAGGGCAGAGGACTGGACTCGATGACCTCTCGAGGTCCCTTCCAGTCCTAGAGTCTATGAATCTATGAATCTATAAGGGCAACAGCCCTTGTTATCACTAAACCAAAAATCTTTTATCCCTTAGTTCAGTGTTCTTCAGCTGGAGGGTCCTGCCCCTGAGGGGGTCACAAAAGACAAGACGGGGGGAGGGGGTGCGGCAAGAGAGGGGGTCATGAGACAAGGAAAATTCTAAAACCAAGTGTGTGGCTCTGGTGTTACATACACACATGTAACAGTCTATGACACAAATGGCATGCATGCATGTCTAATACACCATAAGGTCTGCAGGTGGGAGGCATGTGTTGGCATCAGATGCATTAAGAGGAGACAGAAACCCTCTGTCTATCCCCAGGCAGGCAGCAGCAGCTTTGCCCCATGCTGCCTTGCCAAAGGGCCTCACTGCCAGGCCTCAGGGTGCATTGCTAAGAGGGAACAAGTCATTCTTTGTCTCCCTGCTGAGCCTGCCCCCAGAGAAGGCTGTAGCTGACACCAGTGAGTGCTCCACCAAGCCAGGATGGCTGTGCTACATCTATGTCTCCTCAGATTCTACGGAGCTAAGGGAGGCAAATCAGTATAGGATATTTGCTCTAGATACAAGTGATTCGCTACAGACAACTGACCCTTCACACACGGAATGTAACCAGGACACAAAACACATTGGCACCCCCAGTTCCAGCCCTCCCCTCGTCAAAGGACAGGGCTGCTCTCCCAGCTCACAGTGATATGGCAGCCCACTGCTGAAAGAACAGCACGCATTTGACACAAGTGTGTGTTTCCAACAGTAACATCAATGTCTGATGTGAACATGTCCAGGCCAACAACTGATTTTTTGCTTTGATGGGTGAACCAAAAATCAGGTAGAAAAAATCATTTGGGGTCGACTCAAAATTCCTTTTTTAAAATTTTCTCAAACCAAAAAAGTTTAAAAAAAATTGGTTTGTGTAGAACAAAACATACTGTTCGATGCAAAATGAAGCATTTTGTTTTGGTTTTGAGAGTTTTTAACCTTTTAAAAACAAAATTGAAATAAGATTTGAAGGAAAAAGTCATTTTGAACTAAAATATTGAAAAGTTTAGAAGTTTTCAGAATATTTTTTCTCATCAAAACAATTCAGCAAATTAGACCTAAATTTACCTGATGTTTCAAACAATCCGAAGCTGCAGTTTTCAGTGAAATAAGGCTCTCCACATGCCCGTGTGATTGGCAGCCGCCCAAGTTTAATGAAATGTTTAGTATTTGTTTATTTGCTGAAAAAGGACCACACCAGTTAGCCTGTTACCTAGAAACTGAGTGGTGCTAGCCAAGCTAGAATAATAAAAACAGTGACAAAGGACTTAGGGAGGTGTTAAAGCTGAAATGTAGGCAAAAGAATTTCACAAAGCTTTTAGTGAGAGTTAAGTGACCTTTGGAGCAGTTACGCAAGCACCATGATAATTCATTTACCTCGAGCTATGAAAAGAAAACCTGTTTGATACGTTACAAGTGCATAGCATATTATTGATATTTTGGGGAGTGATTTTTCTTTCAGGGCAATAGCTGATCTTCCTGAAATTGAGGAACAACTGCAGACTGAAGAAGGCAAAACTTGAGCTGCTAGTTTGTTCCTAGGGGTTGGTAATGTGGCTGTACACAAGTGTCCATGGTAAAAATGTTGAGATCCGTGGGGGGCGCTCACCTCGGGAGGCTCCTCACAAGTAGCTCCCCATCCATGCTGTTGCTGGCGGAGGCATGGTCAGGTGGGTCTGCAGGCTACCTCTGTCCCCGCTCCCTGAGTGCTGACTCTGTGGCTCCCAGCACGCAGAGCCGGCTCTAGCAATTTCGCCGCCCCAAGCACGGCGGCACACCGTGGGGGGTGTTCTGCCGCTCGCCAGTCCCGCGGCTCCGGTGGACCTCCCACAGGGGTTCCTGCGGAGGGTCCGATGGTCCTGTGGGTCTGGTGGAGCTGCCGCAGGCGTGTCTGTGGGAGGTCCACCGGAGCTGTGGGACCAGCGGACCATCAGCAGCCACGCCTGCGGCAGCTCCACCAGAGCCGCCTGCTGCCCTCCTAGCAACTGGCAGAGCACCCCTCGCGGCATGCTGCCCCAAGCACACGCTTGGCGCGCTGTGGCCTGGAGCCGGCCCTGCCAGCAGGGCTGGCGCTTCCATTTAGGCGACTTAGGCGGTCGCCTAGGGCGCTAGGATTTAGGGGGGTGGCATTTTGCCACCCTCGGCAGCAATTTGGCGGCGGGGGTTCCTTCCGCACTCTAGGTCTTCGACGGCAATTCTGCGGCGGGTCTTTCACTCACTCCGGGACCACCAAGAAAGTGCCCCGAAGACTGGGAGCCGTGGAAGGTCCCCCCCCGCTGCAGAATTGCCGCCAATAACCGGGAGCGCGGAAGGACCCCCGCCTAGGGCGCCAAAACCCCTGGCACCGCTCCTGGTTCCCAGCCTACTGACAGTAGCCGCACTGGTGGCAGCTGTGAGCCCCAGGCCCTTTTAAATTGCCCAGGCGGGTTGCAGGGGTTTTAGGTGCATGCCCTGTAGCTACCCAGAGTCAGCGAGAACAGGGGGCAGCAGCAGTGCCAGTGCCTAGCACCACCCTGCAGAGCCCTGCCCTTTCCTGGGGCATCAGGGTGTTGGGAACATGGGGAGGGGAGGGAGCCTCTTGGCTGTGCCTAGAGATAGCCTTCTCCAATGCTCTCCCTTGGGGGCCACACTCCTGCGGGCTGGCCTGGGATCTCATGTCAGTGCCCGGAACTGATCTCACAGAGAGGTCTCTCCTTATACCGGGCCAGGCCCTGTTTGCATTAACATCCCCCTCTGCATTTAAATAGCACCAGCTAAATACAGGGCTGGCTCTAGCAATTTTGCCGCCCCAAGCACGGCGGTACGTCCAGAGCCGCAGGGCCAGCGGACCCTCCTCAGGCACACCTGAGCTGTCTGCCGCCCTCCAGGCAACCAGCAGAGCACCCCCCGCGGCGTGCCGCCCCAAGCACGCGCTTCGCGCGCTGTGGTCTGGAGCAGGCCCTGGCTAAATATTTCAGGCAGTTCTCAGAGGTGTTGAGACTGTGTCAATCTCCACTTCCCTGGGGAGTAGCGAGGGGCTGGCTTCTCCTTTAAAGAAGCACTTTGAAATGAGAACTGGGCTGCTCTAGTTTATCTGCATGTGAATTGCTGTGAATTAAGGCAATCAACTGGGGGCATTGGCCCTTTAGGTACTCACATCCCCCAAACCAAGGGAATCCCCCATTGCACTGCCTAGTTCCCACTCTCAGGCCTTGTAGGCGGTTCTGGATCAAGACCCCAAAGATTAGAGCAAAGGCCAGTAACGTTACACTGCTGCTTCAAAACTCATTCCCATACTAGATTACTGATTTTTTTCAGTGTGGAAAATTATGTGCACTATTTTACAGGTCGAATGACTGAATGACATAACCCCCCCACCAATGTCAGTCACTAAGTCCAGTAATTTTGTCAAGTGTTTGTCGTGCAACATGGTTGTACTGACCCCTGTTTGTTCCTAATGTGCTCAACCTTGCCTGGAGCACTGCTAATTCAAGCACTGGATCTTGCACAGCTCTGACCTCCTGCACCCATCTCTGTTCTAGTCCAGTGCCTCACACAACTCGGTCTGTCTTACTCATTCATTCCCGCCCCCCACCCTCATTTTTACTTGGCATATGCATCTGTATTGATTTTCCCATACACACCAAAAACCAGACTCTGATCTCCTTGGCTTTCTATCCACACAATGTTATCACATATCATTAAGGAACATTGACCATGAATTGTAATGTAAATTGACATAACTGTAATAAAAAACAGAAGACAGTTAGGAATCAGTGAAAAGGAGGATAATGGGGCCTTATAAATAGGCCTATAGACAAGAAATTAACAGTAATTGAGTATTAACAATTGAGTGCAACACAACCATGTGTAAGTAGAGCATTGAGTATAAACTGCATCATTAATTGGCTAAAATTAGCCACGTCACTAAGGCCTGGGCTACACTTGGGGGGGGAGGGGGGTTCAGACTAAGATACTTCGACTTCAGCTACGCTATTCGCTGGCCATCCTCACGGCTTACCTGGCCATCCTCATGACAGTGAGTCGACGGCCATGGTTCCCCCATCAACTCCGCTTACTCCTCCTGCTGAGGTGGAGTACAGGAATCGATTCAGGGATTGATTTATTGTGTCTAGATGAGACACAATAAATTGATCCCTGATACATCAAACACTACCCTCAGTATAGACATACCCCAAGAAATCAGACAAAACACTACGTAATGTACCAGTCTGATTCCTTGCTTGATATTGTTAAGATAGCGTTTCATAACTGGTTGGTTCACTGACCCTACAAACACCCAACTGTAATGACAATGCAAGGTTTCCACTTCTGAATTCTCCTTGGTAACCAAACCAGTGTAACTCCCAGTCAGAACTTTCAGTTGAAATGACAGACAATCCCATTCACTCCTGCCCTGCAGCACTCCCTGCTGTTTTAGACCAGGATCTCAGGGAAGACAGAAGGATTTTGAGATTTCAAAATTTGTTTTTTTCCTAAACTGAAGATCTCAAAGTTTTCTGCAAAGGAACGTTCCAAAAAATATTTTGTTTGGGGTCATCCAAAACATATTGTTTCAATTTTGACTTTTTTCATTTTGTATTATAAATATATTTTACTACAAAATGCAAAAAAATTGAAACTAAAAGTTGTTTCAAAACAAAAAAAATAAAAAAAGTTTCATTTGAAAATGTTGATATGGGTCATTTCAACATCGTTGGAATCCCTTTTCTTCCATGCATTTCTTCCTAAACAAAGTTCAGGCAGAATTCAACCCAAGTTTGCTAAACATTTTGCTTTCAACAGAACTGTATATTCTGATGGAATACGGTTATGTCTACATTTCTCCAATCAGCTCGTCTCTTGAACGGAGACTGCCAATTGTAACAAATGTGCTTTTGTTGTGTGTGATATAAATACTGATTATGGAATCTATGGTTTCTATAGCAGGAAAGTTATTACATGGTGTTCACAGAATATATATTAGTTTGCCTAGCTTTGTTTGAGTCATGACAAATCTCTATCAGGGATCAGACTGTTATCAACATACTCGTTGCAAGTGACCTAAGCCTGTTATGAGTTAGGGTCCCCAGAGATTAAAATTGTCTCCCTTCCCACCATGTCTCCACTCCATTATTTGGATCTGTAACTAGGAAGAGCTGCTTGCTGATGTGAAGCTGTGGAGTTGGCTCATTGCCCCGCCGGTGACCCTTGCTCCTCATCTTCATTTGGTAGCAGATTTGAGTTTGTGAATAGCGTAGGGGCTGGAATCTTTGAGCATCCAGATTTCCTCTCCGTCTTGGGCCCTGTGCTCAGCAGCACCCTCCAGGGCTGCGGTCAGCTCTGGGCTGAAGATGTTGTTGGATGCACGGTAGGTGCGGGTGAGGCGGCGGAATGAGGAGTCTGAGGAGCTGTCGTCGTTGTGGTTGTCCTCATCATGGTCATCCCGTAACTTGGCCCGGCTCAGCTCTGAGCTGTGCCCCAGTTTCGAGGCTTTTAAGACCTCCTTCATGTCCTGTATGAAAGCCATTTTGGGGCTGAAGATACAAAGCAGGAACACCAGGCCTCCGGAGACCCCACACAGAAAATAGAGGCCTACCTTCTCGGGGACACCTAAGGAGAGAAGTGCAAACACTTCAGAAGAGAATATGAATTACTCCTAAAGAACAACAGGAGTCATTTCCCATTGCAGTGAGCTACCAGTATCATAGCCCTACTGAACAAGCACGAGAGCAAGTGGAAAGAAGGGATGTAAAAGAACAAGGGCCCTCAATCCTCATTCTTCACAGTATAAGGGTCAGGAAGGAACTGCCCTGGTCCCCCACGATAACATATCATGGAATTAGGACAGTGTGACGTTCTTTACCTTGGGGAAGTGTCTTGTAACCCCCATATTCCTCATTTTTATATAATCATAATCTTACATATAAAGCATGCCTTGTAAGGTATCTGGGGAAAGGGTATGATTTGCTGAAAGTCATTTCTCTATCCATATATGTGTATCATTAATACATATGAAGTTATGAGAATTGTGTGGTATGGTTGTCACTAAGTTATGCTATAAGTTGGGCAATCAGACAGATATTAGCTCCCCAGAGGCAACAGCAAGGAAAGTAACCAACACCCAGGTAGCATGTAAAACAACCCATTAACAGCCATTATCCAGCAAGGGAACTACAATTCAGTGACTTACCTGCATGAGGCCACACCAGGGGAATTGCTCAACCTTGCCTGGAGACTCAGCAATGCCCCCAGACATGTCTGGACTTGTGTGTTCCTCAAGCACATGAGACTAAGGGTATAAAACAAAACATAGCAGGCCCATGCTGCTGGGCCTCTCTCTGCCCCAACCTATGCTGCAAGCAACAAAGACACTGACAAGAAGACTGAAGAGTCCAATAGAGGAGACTGGCCCAGATTTAAGGGACAAATCTGTATATTAAGGACTGCAATATCCAGTGGGGTCAGAAAAACTGCTTAATCTACATGTTGCCCAGTCTAATAGAGTTGAAAGTTTAGATTGCATGGCTATATTTTATTTTATTTTATTTTATTTTGGTAACTAACTCTGACTTTTTGCCTATCACTTAATATCACTTAAAATCTATCTTTTGTAATCAACAAATTTGTTTTACTGTTTATCTTTGCCAGTTAGTTTATATGAAGTGTATGGCAAATCTGCTCAGATTTTGCAAAGGCTGGTGTATATCCACTTTCCATTGATGAAGTGGTGAATCAATTATTAAATCTGCATTGCTCATCGTGAGCAGAGCAAGATGGTATATTTCCTGAAGTGCAAGTCTGGGAGCTGGGGGGATTGGGCTGGTGCTTTCCCTGTGTGATTCATGAGTAGCTCTAGGAGCATTCATGTAATATAGCTGGGTGTGGGGCTCCACATGCAGTTATTCCAAGTGATAATAGCACCTAGAGGGGTTTGCTGCTTGTCACTAGCAAAGCATTGTGAGAAACAGCCCAGGCTGGGAGAGAGTTAAGCAGTCCTATGGTCTCAGGCTGCAACCCAAGGATCCCATCACAGACAGTATAGGGTGTTACACCTTCCTCAGAAGCATCTGTCACTGGTCCCAGTAGGAGACAGGGTGCTGGGCTGGGAGATATTGCTTTATTCCAGCAGGATAAATTCTATGTTTCTCTGATTAGCACAATCAAAGATGGGTTTGACTCCTGGTAGGGTGGGGGCAAGGCAACTATTGTTGTATGTAAAGTAAATAAGGTTTTTAAAATGTTTAAGAAGCTTCATTTAAAATTAAATTAAAATCCAGAGCCCCCCAGACTGATGGCTAGGACCCAGGCAGTGTGAGTGCCACTGAAAATCAGCTTGTGTGCCGCCTTTGGCTACCCCTGAGCTAGAACAAAATCAGCTTGGGTCTGTCTACATGTGCTGCAGCTGCGTCCCTGATTGCAGTGTTCACACAGGCTAAAAGAAGGGGGCCAGGAAAGGCGTGGCCCTGGAGTTCCAACAAGTGGCCAACCAGACTGGCATCTTTGCTTCTCCCTAGAGTGAGTGAGGAATTCAGCAGGCATCACATTCATTAATGTCCTCTCTCAGCTAGACTTAGTACTGTCTCTTGCCTGAGGGAGAGAGAATTCAGTCCTGAGGTCATTCAGTCCTTGAGTCTCCATGACATTGCTCCACCTCTTCAATGACCAGTCTACACCAGAGAGGGATTGATGGGCATAAAGGGAGTTCACGGTGCTGTGGGCTCTTTGAAAAGTGCCCCCTAACATGCCCGTGTCTCCCAGCATGCTAAAGCAAGAGAGACATAGTGGAATGTGACTCTCTGCCTGCACCCTCTCCAGAGAGCACTGTGCACGCACTTAGAGAATTCACGTACCCCAGAGGTGGGCAAATGTTTTCAGAGAGCTAGTAAAAATCATCAGATCTTCACGGAGCCTGGACAGTGTTGGCCCACGGTACCAGCCACCTGCAGTGAACAAGGGGACATGATCTTACTGGCTAGGGTACAGGGACGAGGTGCTTCTCAATGCCCTCATCCATTCTGTGGACTAGAACCTTCACCTACTACCACACATCTGCCAATTTTCACTCCCATCCCTCCCTCCTGGGCTCTGCTCCTCCCAGGCACTCGACATGTTTCTCTTCCGTGAGCGTCACCATCCCATCCCTAAGTTCTTCCCATCCACTCTCAGCTCCTCCCATTGTCTGCGCTCCCACTCTTTGCTCTCTCCCTACCATCTCTCTCTCCTCCATGGCATGTTCCAAACCTTCTCTTCTAGCTTCTCCTAGTCTTCTGTTGCTCCTGGCCACTTCTCTCCCTCTCGAATCTGTTCTTCCCTTAACTTTTCCATACTCCACTCCCCTTTGCTATGTTCTGAGGCACCCCCTCCTCTGCGGGCCTCAGTGCTTCTCCTATCTGTCACTCTGCTCACTTCCCTGGCTTGTCTGTGCCCATCTGTCATCTCCCCTCTAGAGAACCTCATTTTGCCAGACCATTTGGCCACATTCTCTAGATCTCAATCCTGATTTTGCAACCTTAGTTTTCCTCATGAAAAAATGTTACAAAGCTAAGTGTGTGTGGAGGCAGTGGTGGGGAGGAGATCTCTTCCCAGTTCTTGCTAGCCTTCCATCTGCTACCTTTTCTCTAATTCATCTGCCACGGCACAAACTCCAAGTGCAACCTCACTGCCACTGCTACCACACAGAGTGCTATAAATCCACCAAAGAGACAGGCCTCACAGACAGGGTTGGCTCTAGGCACCAGCAAAGCAAGCAGGTGCTTGGGGCAGCCCATCTGCAGGGTCGGCAGCTGGCAGGGATTCAGCCTGGGAGCTGAGAACCAACAGGGGGCCCTGGGAGCTGTAGTCCACAAAGAGTGGAATAAAATAATAATAAAGGCACCTCAACTTTTCCTCATTTATGGAGGACAGTCTTATAATATGCATCCAGATATCCTCCAATCACATAAGCTGAAAATTGTTCCACTTTACTGCAGTTCTGTAACCATATGGGAACAATCCTGTTTGTGTTCTGTACACATCCAAAATTCCTGCTGAATGACCCACCCTGGGAGCAAGTTACCAGTGACCCAGGGCTGGGCCGGAAGGAGGGTGCAGGTGGCGGGGGGGGAGACCCCAGGGCTGGGGCAGCAGGGGGTGCAGGTGGAGGGGGCAGAGCCCAGGGCTGGGGCAGCAGGGGGTGGGGGGCACTGGTGCGGGGCAAGGGGGGAAGCCCAGAGCTGGGGCAGCATAGGGTGTGTGTGGGAGGAGAGCCCAGGATGGGTTGGTGGGAGGTCCAGAGCTGGGGTTGCAGGGGGTGCAGGTGGGTGGGGGAGCCCAGGGCTGGGGCGGCAGGGGATGTGGGTGGAGGGGGCAGATCCCAGGGCTGGGGAGGCAGAGGGTGTGTGGGTTGGGGGTCACTGGTGGAGGGAAGGGGGGAGCCCAGAGCTGGGGCAGCATGGGGTGTGTGTGGAGGAAGAGCCCAGGGCTGGGACGGCTGGGGGCGTGTGGGTTGGGGGGAGGCCCAGAGCTGGGGCAGCAGCAGGGTGCGGGGCAAAGCCCAGGGCTGGGGTGGGGGCAGCCAAAATTTTTTTGCTCAGGGCGGCAAAAAACCTAGAGCTGGCCCTGATTGCAGAGCAACTCCACTTCCCTTTCGCCACTGGCAAAATGTACCCTGCAGCATTGGGCTGGGATCCTAGCCCACACCCAGATAACTATGGGGACTGAAACCTGCCCTTAGTCAAGAAGGTGGAGTCCCCAGGAAGAGCTGGGGTCCATTGGGAGAGTGTGTGACACCCGGAAGAGAACAAACATGGTGAATGAATTTCCAGTGGAGAGGAGCCGCTACAGGGCAGAGCTGGGGTCTAGTGAGAGCATTGATGGAGCAGCATTAAGAAATCAAAGACTGAATGAGCCATACTAGTGAACAGCACTGCACTGAACTGCCTGCATAACCAGGCCGGGGAGCTCAAAGTAATTTCCCACACACAGGAGACACAGAGGCTGTGTGCGTATATAAGGGAATAGAGCCCTCCTTCTGTCAGCACATCTAGAATGTGCCCTCCTTCATCCAGCACATGAACTGGATCTCTGTGAGCCCTGTGACCATCAGCCTGGTCCATGGAGGTAAAAGGCCCTGATTTAGATTTCTGCTTCCCTTTCTCTGGACTCGGACTGCATTCCTCATGGAGGGTAGAAGTGCCTGGCTCAGGGACTTCCCCTCTTCACTGCGATGCAGGAGCCAGATTTTGGGCAAGCCTTCCAGCGCACAGCCTTAGAGAGAGGAGCTAGCCTGGCACATCGCACACATGCGGTCCCCAGCCAGCCAGGAAACCCCAACCTGACACTCAAACAAGAGCCTTCCTTAGCCTGCACAGCACAACCCCAAGGGAACAGCAAGTGTTTACCATGTGTGTAGTCGGAGAGCGAGAAGGGGTCTGGGGAATCCTGGCCCACCTCCTCAAACAGCTGCCTTGGCACTGAAATGAGAAAGGAGACAGCACTGAAAGGGCAGCTCATGAAGAACCCCTGGGATGGAGGTAGCAGCCAGGAATGGTGAGGAGACATGAAGGCTGCACAGGTACCTCAGGTGAGGAGTGTATGGATAGAGCAGGACCAACCCATCCCTGCCAGAAATTTACATTCAAAATATTTCCCTATGTCAAAGCAGTGGGTGAGGAGACAGCACAGGTGCCAGCCTCAGTCGGTCCAGGGGAATTCTGTGGGTCAAGGAGGGAGGGGCCAGGTTGGGTAAATAATGTCCTTGGCCTTGATCACTAAAGACATGAGTTCAGTGAGTCATGTGTCATCCTTGTCTGTAGTGGGCAGAGAGCAAACCCCGGGCTGGAACAGTAGGGAGGGGGGCTACTGGCAGGATGGAGGCGCATTGGTAGAGTTGTACAAAGGTCCCAGAGGGTGCTGCAAGTCAGGAGGCCAGTATGTAGTAGAGTCATGCAGGGCCAATGCAAGGATATTTAGCACCAACTTCCACCTTGCTCTTGCCTTCTCCATCCCCTCCCCCCGGACCATCGTGTATTATAAACATTCAAAATACTTTCAAAAATACACCCTTTTTAGTCACATATATTTCCTTCCTTCCTTCATTCTTTCATATCAAAATCTACTACATTTTATTCTACCTTTAGAATATCCAATTATTATTAATAAAATGTATAAAATTAGAATGGTGGATACTCCGTCATACAACAGCAACTGACAATATCAATATGACAAATTTCAACAACCTACACATGCATATTTGCGCAATAGTGAGTTTGGATCCCATGCCACTCCCAGGAGTCAGTAATGGGTCCCTGGGGAGACTAGTGGATCCAATCGGAGAGAAACCCCCATGTGGCTCTGGGGTAGGCCGGTGCCTAAACCAGGTACTTTGTCCAATGTCCCTTGACCCTTTTTGCTTGGTGCCAGGGAGTCCCACTTTTTTGACTTTTTTAACTCACTGGTGAGGGTTAGCAGTGCCAGACTGAGGCTGGCGCCAGGGGTGCAGTACAAACCAAGGCCGAGGTGCTGGACCTAGAGTCCTGCTGAGACTGCAGACCTGCTGAGACTGTAGTCCTGCGCTGGGTGGAG
Source organism: Gopherus flavomarginatus (assembly GCF_025201925.1). Lineage (NCBI taxonomy): Eukaryota > Metazoa > Chordata > Testudines > Testudinidae > Gopherus > Gopherus flavomarginatus. The sequence continues at coordinate 55,316,219 of NC_066624.1, forward strand.
CGCAGCCTCCATGAGGAGAGCCCTCAAATGAATATCACTCTTCTGCATTCTCGGAAGAAAGCTTTTACAAATCCAACACTTGTCTTTCATGTGTGATTCCCCCAAGCACTTCAAGCAGCTGCTATGGGGGTCACTCAGAGACTCAGGCCTGTTGCAGGCATAATAGGGCTTAAAACCCAGATACTGGCAGGGGTTTGTAGAAATTTTGTAGAAATTTTGGTGGTGCCTAGAACCTGCCCCCCAAACTCTGCCCCTGACCTGCCTAAGGGTCTGGGAGGGAGTTTGGGTGGGGGGAGGAGGTCTGGCATGCAGGCTCTGGGTTGGGGCAGGAGATTGGGGTGCAGGCTCTGGGATGGAGTTTGGGTGGGGGAGGGGGTCTGGGGTGCAGCCTCTGGGAGGCAGTTTGGGTGTAGGTTCTGGGCTGGGACAAGGGGTGGGGTGCAGGAGGGGGTGAGGGGTGCAGGATCTGGAAGGAAGTTTGGGGGCAGAGGGGGTGTGTGGGAAGGGGGTGGGGGTGGAGGGGTGAGGACTGTGGGGTGGGGCTGGGGATGAGGGGTTTCAGGTGTGGGAGGAGGCTCAGGGCTGAGCAGAGGACTAGGGTGCGGGGGGATGAAGACTTCCCCCCAGCCCTCTCTTTGCTAGCAGCAGTGAGTTCTGGGGGAGGGGCCCCCCACTTTCCCCCCCAACCCCAGTAGCACACTCACCTTCACCACTGTCACTGCACTTGCTCCTAGCACCCCTCTCAGGTCCAGGAAGCCCCCTCGTCTCCCTGGTGGTGGGTGCTGCAGGGGGGCTGCCATCACATGTGCGCCTCCTCCCGTGCTGCTGCCCCTTACTGTAGCCTCACTGAGGGTGACCCTTGCCCAGTGTGGGGCAGGAGCAGTGACTGCAGGGGGAGAAGTGGGGAGGCTGTGCTGGTGGAGGGTCCCACCGGAAAAGGGAAGGGTCTGAGGGGGAAGGGCAAAGTAAGGGCAGCCTGTGCTGCCACTAGTAATTGAGGGGCACTAGGACCCTGTGTCAGCAGTTGATGCTGGGAGCAGAGCAGAACCGAGGCAGTGTGGAGCTGCAGGAGAGAGGCAGGGATGCTTCTGGGTGCCGGGGGACACTCAGGGGAAATGCAGGGGAGGGGGCAGAAGGCTGAAATGCTGTAAAAAATTGGGGGGTACCACTTTTTGGAGCTCCCAAATCTTGGCACCGTAGGCGACTGCCTAGTTTGCCTAGTGGTTGCACTGGCCCTGGAGCCATGGGGGGAGAGGCAGCTTGCATAGTACCTACCCATACCCTGGCTGGCTGGATGTTAATCTTGCTCTCATGTACCCTCAGATCCTTACGATTTGCTACTTACAGAGAAAGACAAAAATATTTCATCTAATGGGGAGCTTTGAGGATTCACTTTCTGTCTGTATCTGTGCATCCTGAAGCTTCTCATCTCCCCACTCCCCACCCACATGCACGTGGTTAAAGCTCCTTGCCACAAGAGGAGGACACAGAGCAACAGCTGCTCAGCATCTGTCCTGTTTCTCAGGGCCTCAGCTTTGTAGCTGTTTCTATAATTCTCAGCCTGCTGCTGACGGAATATACAAGCATCTCTCAAGGAGACACATGGCACCACTCTCATCTAAACTGACCCTTCCTGGCAGCCTCAACAGCTATGCTATTGGCTTGCTAGGCCGACAGGTGCCCTTAGTCCTCAAAATGCCCCCGCTCTCCAGGATCCATGTTGTACATGGTAAAGCACTTGCTTGAGTCCTTCCAGCCCCTCCACAGTGCAGTGTCAGGGTGACTGGGGACTCTTACCACATGTATAGGAGACCCTCAGCTGTTTCTTCACGCCAGGAAAGCAGGGGTCACCAAAGGTGGCCTTGTTAGCCAAGATGGTGCAGTTCTCCTTCCTGTGACACTTCCGAGAGACTCTCCTCAAGGCATCAGGAGCTAAGCACTCTGGAAACATAGACCAGGTGGTCATCAGGCTGTGGCCCCTGCATTCTCAGTAGCAGGGAGAAAAGCTTCTAGAAACCATGTAGCCCAAAGCCATACTTGGTTTGTAATATCCCATTCAAATGCACACATAGGAGGGTATATGAATGAGCCCATAGCAGTGACCTTATCAGGATCGCATGTCTCCCTGCCCACTGCGCAGGGAGCTGGCTGTGAAGGAAGGGTGTATGTATTGTGTCCATGTGGCTGATTATATGCATACTCCCTCAGCCCATATGGCAGCGAGCTGGCTGAGAGACTGCATACCCCAGTGCCCATGCAGCAATGAGCTGGCTGTGTGTGAGTACAGTGCTGTGCCTGGGTGGCAGTCACCTATCCCCAGCAATATGGGGTCTTGATTGGGAGCGTGTATGTCTTGATGCCCACACAGCAGTGATATGGCTGTGCCCAATGTAAGGTCTCTGACAGAGTAATGACTTATTAAGAACATAAGAACGGCCATACTAGGTCAGACCAATGGTCCTTCTAGCCCAGTATCCTGTCTTCCAACAGTGGACAATGCCATGTGCTTCATAGGGAATGAACAGAACAGGGCAGTTAGCGAGTGATCCATCCCCTGTCCATGCCTAGCTTCCAAACAAAGCCTAGGGATACCCAAAACATGGGGTTGCATCCCTGCCCATCTTGGCTAATAGCCATTGATGGACCTATCCTCCAGGAACTTATCTAGTTCTTTTTTTACCCAATTACACTTTTGGCCTCCACAACATCCCCTGGCAATGAGTTCCAGATTCTTCAATGTGAAAGGGGCCCCTCCATATTTCTAGTTCACAGCTTGCCAACATACCTGCATTAAGTCCAGTCCTGTTCGCAGAGTCACACTCTGGTTTGCCACGCATGGATCTGCCGTAGCTTGCGGAGTAAATTGCTAGGACGGATTTAGCCCTGCACTGCAGCCTCAGGTTGTCATTCTCACACACGGTCTTAATGCGATGGTTAGCTGGGAAACATTACACAGTATTCTGTTGCATCATTAACAGCTAGGCCTTTACCATTTCGAAAGTCAGAAAGCAAATTTGATGCAGCCCTCTCCGAAGTGGCAGCTCTGAGCTCCTCCCATTTGGCCTAAAAGCATCCCTTCCCAATCAGTGCATAAAACACCTAACAAGAAGAAACCAAGAGACTGAGCAATTCCCTTCACAGTTCTCTCTGCAACCAGCTGGTGAATGCACTAGCTATTTGTTAGCATTTGTTTAAATGATTTGGCAGATATTTTTCATCCTATGGGATTTTGGAAACTGTTTGCTTTGACTATTTATCTGTGTCATCTAAATCACATGGCATAGTTTAGGCTCCTTAATAGAGACCATTGTCTTCCTGTGTGATTGCACAGCACATTGTCCAATAGGGCCTGATCTGGACTGAGGCCTTGGAATGCTACTGCACAACAAGCAAAAAAATTATGATCTCCCTCTCTCTCCAGGAGAAGGATGATCTGTTCAGGACACAGGTGGGGTTAATTGACAATGGATTGACGAAGAGAATGAATCCCCTTTTTGCCTCTGGTACATTTATAGTGCTGACTGCACAAATAGTCTATGGAAAAAACAGAAAGGATGCTTAACACCCTCCTTTGCACTTTAAAGCCATTCGCAGAGCTCACCTGGTCTGCACTTGTATGAAACTATCAGGTATTTGTGTGTCCCGGGACACGGGTCCGGCCCGAACACTGGGCTATGCACAGAGAACTGGCACCAGCGCTGGTCCTGGCACTCATCCAGAAGTTTCTGTGGAGGGGTGGGGGCAGAAGGGGAAACAGATATGAAATTAACATTAGAAATCCTGAGGTCACATTGGCATCCCATCAAACACCTCTATAATAACAGAGCCAGGCAAAGTGCAGGTAGCCCTGTTAACAGTGACCTGCTGCTGCTACTCCCAAGCTCTAGGTTGCTAGCAAAGCATCAGACTGCAACAACCACGCAAGTGCTGACTTCTGTAGCTGACCATTTCCTCCATAGGAACCTTTCAAACCATTTTAAAAACTGCCAAGCCAGCAATCTCCTCTTGAATCTATTAAAGAGAAAACCCTATGCTGAAATATCACTCTAGTTCAAAAGTTCCCACTGACTCCCCTCCATTTTTGGGCGGTTTAATATATTGTCCTGGTGGCCGCCACATTTGAAATAGGCCAGCCTGACTTCTCTCTGTCTTCACTTCATCTCAGGATGTACAGCCACATCTCCTGGGAATGACACAAATCATGGTGTTTACAACCTTCCCATATGTAAGCAGAGTCAGGATAAGCTCTACCCTGACACCTGGTGGAAAGAATTTCAGAGAGTGTATTTGCATAGGCACGCCTACCCTATCCCAGACTGCCGAGCTGTGGGACTGCTTGGTGACAAATGACTCACCCTCAGTTGGGTGGTACTTGCTAGACAAGGGACATGGGTTCCAAAACCCAGTGAATTGAGAGAGGCTGGGGACAGGTATCTGTGCCTGGTGGTGCAGTCTCCTTGTGGCGCCAGAAGCACCAGTTCTACCCCCTCCTCTCTCTGCTGTGGAATGTCAGAGTTGATTTTTTTTATTCCCTCAAGAATCTAAATACAGGTTATTGAGCTGAACTTTGGGCTAATGGTGCACTAGCACTGGGGCTCCCCTGCTAAGAGTTGAAATCACTAAAGAGCTGAGAGCACTGAGTACTGTGCTAACTAGTGGGGGAGCCTGAAGCTATACTGTGGAACAGAGCAGCTGGTGGAGTGGAGCAGTTGTGGGGACAGCTGGAGCGGATCACGGGACAGCTAGTGGCAGCAGAGCGGCTGGCAGAGCGGAGTAGCTGTGGGACGGGTGGAGTGGCCCACAGAGCGAGCGGAGCTGAGCAGTTTGCAGAGAGAACTGGAGCAGCTCATGGAGCAGAGCAGCTGGTGGAGCGGAGCAGTTTCTGAGGACGGCTGGAGGAGCAGAGTGGAGTGGCTGATAAAGCAGAGCAGTTCGTGGAGAAGGCGGAAGCAGAACCCACGGAGAGGCAGGGCAGTTGGACCCGGACCACATAAGGTGCCCCTTTCTACCCAGGCTGGGGGGAGGGACCTCTACAGATAAACTCTCGAACTCTGGGGTGGCATTGACCAGAGACTTTTGGGTTGTTGGACTTTGGGGTGATTGGACTTAAAACCCTAAGGGGAAAAAGGACAGTGCCAAACGTACTTGGAGGTGGGTTTTTGTTTATGGTTTGTGTTATAACCCTGTTTGTGGTGTTTCTCCAATGGGATGCCGCATTGATTCCTTCCTTTATTAAAAAGATTTTGCTACACTCAGACTCTGTGCTTGTGAGAGGGGAAGTATTGCCTCCTAGAGGCGCCCAGGGGGGTGTGGTATGTGAGTGTCCCAGGTCACTGGGTGGGGGCTCGAGCCGGTTATGCATTGTGTTACTGAAATGGAACCCCTGGATACTGAACCCGGCCCTTGTTGCTGCCAACTCAGAGGGGCAGAAGGGTTACGCATATTTGTATCATTAGCCCTCCTCCTTAGTTTAGCTCTTTGAACCTTTCCTCAAATCTCCTTCCACTTCTCTCCCTGCCCCTTCTTTGGCATTACTATGATTTGTGATGCTCAGGGTTAGTCATACTGCCCTGTGATGGGCAGTGTGATCACAGACCTTTGCATAAAGCTAAACCAAGGGAGACACACATGACACCCAATGCACACAGGGGTAAAGAGTGGTGTGGTCCTGACTGACAAGGTCACTTCTAAGAAATCCTGCAGGCCCAGTCTGGTTTCAGGGCCCTCTACTGAGCACAGAGCTCCTGTCCCCAACACTGCTGCTCCCTGCTAAATTCTGAGCCTGTCATTGATCCAGGAAGGGCCAGCCCAGCCACTCTCACAGCAGGAAGAAGATGTAAAGAGACAGGAAACTATTTTTAATGTACTTAACTCCAGGTGGCCTCCTTGGCTGCTCTCTTGCTAGGCCTCTCCCTCCACTGTGCGTCTATTCTCCCGGTGATCCCTATCTAAGGATGCCCTTCCTCTTCACACCACCACCTGACAGTATGGCTTTGGCCATGGGGTAGGAGCAGACAGTTGCAATCCCTATCTGTAAAGTGGACTAGACCTGTTATCACCCCTAGATCTCTTTTAGGATTACTGCTTCCAGACTTCACTCTCCCATTGAGTATCTACCCTTCAGATCATCTTTCCACAGAGATACTGGCCTGGATTATTCCAAATTTAATCTAATCTGGTTATTTTCTGTCCATATAGTAAAACCGTTGGACAAGGTCTCACCTGGAATACTGCATACACCTCTAGTCACCCCTAGAGGGATAGCACAGTGGTTTGAGCATTGGCCTGCTAAACCCAGGGTTGTGAGCTCAGCCCTTGAGGGGGCCATTTAAGGATTGGGGGTAAAAGTCTATCGGGGGTTGGACTAGATGGCTGCCCGAGGTCCCTTCTAACTTTGATACTCTATGATTCAGGAAAGATACCTTCAAACTAGAATCAGTGCTGAGAAGGACTACAAGGATGATCAGGGGAAGGAAGGGCTGATTTCATGCAAGGAGGCTGGAAGAGCTGTACTAAACCAACATGGGGAGCTGGCTGTGCTCTATTAAACCCATCACAAGCAAAACACCAGCAAGGGAGGAAAGCTATAGAAGCAAAAGGACAATGGTGGGCCAAGGACAAATGGGAATTGTCATTGCTATGAAGGGAACAGCTCTCCTGTGTACAATACTATAAAATCCCTCATGGCCAGAGTCACCAAAATCCTTTTACCTGTAAAGGGTTAAGAAGCTCAGGAAACCTGTCTGACACCTGACCCAAAGGACCAATAAGGGGACAAGATACTTTCAAATCTTGGTGGGGGGAAGTCTTTTGTTTGTGCTCTTTGTTTTGGGGGTTGTTCGCTCTTGGGACTAAGAGGGAACAGACATCAATCCAGGCTCTCCAAATCTTTCTGAACCAGTCTCTCATATTTCAAACTCGTAAGTAACAGCCAGGCAAGGCGTGTTAGTCTTAATTTTGTTTTCTCAACTTGTAAATGTTCGTTTTTGCTGGGAGGATTTTACCTCTGTTTGCTGTAACTTTGAACCTAAGTCTAGAGGGGGTTCCTCTGGGCTATATGAATCTGATTACTCTGTAAAGTATTTTCCATCCTGATTTTACAGAGATGTTTTTTACCTTTCTTTCTTTAATTAAAAGCTTTCTTTTTAAGAACCTGATTGGTTTTTCCTTGTTTTAAGATCCAAGGGGACTGGATCTGGACTCACCAGGAATTGGTCAGGGAAAGGAGGGGAGATGGTTAAATTATCCTTGTGCTAAGATCCAAGGGTTGGATTGGTGTTCACCAGGAACTTGGTGAAAAATCCTCTCAAGGCTACCCAGGGAGGGGAAAGTTTTGGGGGGAAAGAGGGTGTTCCAGACACTGAGGAATCTGGATGGTGGCAGTGAACCCAGATCTAAGATGGTAGTTAAGTTAGAAGTGTTTATGCAGGTCCCCACATCTTTACCCTAAAGTTCAGAGTAGGGGAGGAACCTTGACAGGAATAAACTATCCATGAATAAATCTAGGTTGGAAATTGGAAGAAGGCTTCTAACCATCACAGGAGGGAGGTTCTGGAAGAGCCTCCCAACAGAAGCAGTGGGGGCAGCAACCAAACTGGGATTAAGAAGGTTTTTGATAAATTTATGGCTGGATTACATGGTAGGAGTTACCAGCAACAGCAAGGGACCCAGGAGCTCCCTTCCAGTCCTGCTTCATTGATCCAGTCCTTTCGGACTATTTCTCTGCCCTCACATTCACAGTGTTATTATACCAATAGCCTCTACCCTCCAGAGGTCATTAGGGTTTGGTTAAATAAAAGTAGAACTGCTCTCTATAGAGCCAGCTGTGTGCACACCAATGTTTACAATACCTGAGGCTTCTTTGCCTTATTCCCCCTGTTGCAATTCTCCACCAAAATGTTATACCAATAGAATAAAAACCAGCAGGATCTTATTAAGAGGGATAAGTCAAAGATGCCACATTCATTGTAAATATAATAATAAAGCAAAAGATAAAAGTAAACAACGTTATTTGACTCCTTATTCCTATTACTACTTATTCCTTATACACACACATGTATATTCTGTGATGGGGCAAGGCCAGATGGCTACAGTAAAGTACTGAGGAACAGGTATGTTAGCCCCAGGCTAAAGAAATCCCTAGTACCATGGTAACCAAATGGCAGTTGCTCCAGGTTAATCAAGGCACCTGGGGCCAATTAAGATCTTTCTAGAAGGCAGTGGAGATAGCTACATTGATTAGAACACCTGCAGCCAATCAAAGCAGGCTAATCATGGCACCTGGGTTTAAAAAGGAGCTCACTCCAGTCAGCCAGAGGAGAGGAAGTGTATGTGAGGAGCTGGGAGCAAGAGGCGCAAGGAGCTGAGATTGAGAGGGTGTGCTACTGAAGGATTGAAGAATTATCAGACAATCAAGCATTATCAGACACCAGGAGGAAGTTCCTGTGGTGAGGATAAAGAAGGTGTTTGGAGGAGGCCATGGGGAAGTAGCCTAGGGAGTTGTAGCTGTCATGCAGCTGTTATAGGAGGCACTATAGACAGCTGCAATCCACAGGGCCCTGGGATGGAACCTGGAGAAGAGGGCAGGCCCGGGTTCCCCCCAAACCTCGCAACTCCTGATCAGATACAGGAGGAGTTGACCCAGACTGTGGGTTCCACCAGAGGGGAAGATCACTGAGGTGAGCAAATCCGCCAATAAGTGCAGGACCCACCAAGGTAAAGGAGGAACTTTGTCACAATTCATTCACACAATCATTCATTCAAGTTCTGTATAAGTGTTATAGTTACCAGCCTAGAAGTTGCTCATGCCAAGTTACTGGCCAGGTATCTTGGTCATGAGGATGGAGCCGAGTCTGTGTCAGATGCACCTGATGCTCCTGGAGGTTGGCAGCAGAACCAGAGACTCCAAGTCCTCAGTCTTTAGAGTCCATTCTTATAGGAATTAATTCCTATGTTAGCCTATGGGAGCTGTTTCATCCTGCTGTTGCTGACTCAATCAGCAGATGGCACATTCCTGGTGGCTCCACACTCTCCAAAGTTTGTGTTTCTCATCCTTCCAGGTGTTGGAGTGGATCCCAGTTTATTCTCCGGAGGTTGCCTTATGGTCCACTTGACACTTTCGTCGGCCGCTGGATACTCCCTTTCTAGGCTGGCACCTCCCCAACCATTCATGTACATCAAGCATTCAACAACATACATTCCATATCTTAACCATATTTTAATTTACTGTCTCCACCACTTTCGGAGTGTGCGCTAATTCATTTGAGACTCCCAGCCCTTTAATCACAGAGGGTTGGGGTCTGTTCCTAGGAGCCGTTGCTGTTACAATGAAGTGAAAGTCACTTAACGTCTTATAGCGTTTGTTTACATTGTATCAATTACAGCTTAAGGCTCACAGCATGGGTGGTAGCATAGTGTTCACTTCAAGAATTCTGTATTAACACTTACAGATCCTCATGTACAGTGTGGGGTTAGTACTGAACTTAGCCATGAAACCACAGCCGAAAGGCACATGTGCAGGAAAAGAGGCTTTAGAGTTTCAGACACTCCAAAATTTATAAGAGTTGCTGTTTCACTTCTGGGCCATATCTGACTCTCTGTGTCTCTTCTACTGCAGTGCCCATGCAGACTCTTTCAGGTGTCCATTGTTTCTAAAACCAGTGCTGGCAAGAGCCTACACTATATATGACAATAGAAAAGTGCCACATGAAATACAAGGCCTCTGACAGGACTCCACTTGTCTGAGGGCTGGGTTTCCAATCAGGTCATTCTGATCTGGTGTTATATTTGCCCTGCATCTTTCAAAGCAGACTCCACTGGTTTCAGCGTGACCCCACACACCAAGACAAGGCATTTGCCAAAGCCTGGTCTTTATGACTAGCCCAAAAAGCAGGCAGCCTGTGAGATCCAGGATGCTTACTAGAGGTGATGAGATGCAAAGGTAGACTAGGCAATGAGAGTGGTTAGCTACTGCCCTGCCTGCAGGGAATACATCACATCTCTCTATGTGTGACAGAGGCATATATATCTATCATTCTCTATAGAGATAGAAAGATAGTCATGTACCTTTATTTGCTATTTTTTTCACTGTCTCTGATACTATGGGATAGTATTAAAATGGAAAAAAGTCAATGGTTATGAAGGAGATTAGAGAGATACAAAGGCAGATAGTAAACAGTCAGGATGAAAGTTTTAGAGTTCATTTAAATATCTGAAAGCTAAGAAATAAAAATGGTGACATAAGATGACAAAGCGCCAGGTTTAATTTTTAAAACAAATTTTACTTAACATTTTCTACTGATACCCAGGCAAATTTCCGTCTATGCAGAGCCCTTCCCTTCACCTTCAGTGGTGACACTGAATACACGATGTCAAGTAACACACAGACTGAAACAATGTTAATAGCAGCTTTTGCCTTTTGGCTCCGCTCTCCCGGCTGGAGCCCCGCAGCCCCACTCACCAGGCCAAGGGTGGCAAGTCCCGCAACCCTGTAGCCTCGCTCTCCTGGCAGGATTCCCGCAACCCCACAGTCGCGCTCCTCCGTCCGAGAGCGGCAAGTTCCGCAGTCCCTCTCCCCCGGCCAGAGCTCCGCAACCCAGCGGCCCCCTCTCTCAGCCGGATCCCTGCAACCCGGCGGTCTCGCTCCCCAGGTCGAGCGTGGCAAGTCCCGTGGCCCTGCTACCCCGGCCAGAGCCCCGCACCTCCATCCTTTGGCTGGAGCCCCACAACCCCGCGGCCCTGGACTCCGGCCCGAGAGTGGCAAGTGCGGCTGCACCACTCCCGCGGCCCCGCTACCACCACCGGAGCGCGGAAGTCCAAAGTGCCGCCCAGAGAGTACATGCCCCACGAATCGGGCTCCACCCTGGCTAAAGCTGGCCCTACGAGGGCCTCATATCTGATCCAGTCTGCCAGTCTCTAAATTCCTGTATTTGTCCTTCTCATGGAAAGAGAACTGAAAGATCATTATAATGGTCTCCCAATTACCGTCATAGTTTTTTCTTTGCCGTGGGAAAGACAGTCTGCTTGGGCTTGTTGCATGTCAGTTAAGCAGCCACAGAATTTCTACAACAGCACTTACAGGGCCGGTTTAGCCAGTACGAGGCCTGTCATAGTATAATTCCCAAATCTGGACCTCAGCCTCCAGGATATGGGTACTAGCATAAAGTCATCTAAGCTTAATTACCAGCTTAGATTCTGTAGCACTGCCACCAATCAGGAATTTCTAGGGCCTGATACCCTCTGGTCCCCCCAAAACCTTCCCTGGGGACCCCAAGACCCAGATTCCTTGAGTCTCACAACAAAGGGGAATAAGCCATTTCCCTTCCCCACTCCTTTCTTACACTAGGTTACACTAGGTTACACTAGGAGACCACCATGATTCAAATCCTTGAATCACCACTTCCTCTCCCTTCTTCCCCGGAGAGAGAGACACAGATAAACGCCGAGAGCAGGTTTTTCTTACCTCCTCCCTTTCCTTTCTCCCACCAATTCCCTGGTGAGTACAGACTCCCTTCCCTGGAGTCTTACAAAAGATAACCAAAAAAAATCAATTAGATTCTAAAAAAAAAGAGGAAAACTTTAAAGAAGGAAAAACATAAAACTGTCTCTGTAATCAAGATGGTAAATATATAGGGTTTTTCTAGCTTATAGACAATAGAAAGAAGCTTTCTCCAGCAGAAACACAATTTAAGCTACTTCCAGCAAGTAAACATATGCAAATAAGAAAAACAAATTAAAAGACTATAACCGCCTTTTTTCTTATTCACAATTCTGAATAGATAAGAGACTGTAGCAGGGAGATTGGCAGAAACCTGGTTGCACCTCTAGTCCCGTCCAGGACCCAGAGAGAACAAAGCCAAACCCAAAACCCACAAACAAAGGCTTTCCTCCACACGAGATTTGAAAATATCTTGTCTCCTGATTGGTCCTCTGGTCAGGTGTTGCAAGTCACTGTTTGTTAACCCTTTACAGGTGAAAGAGACATTAACCCTTAGCTATCTGTTTATGACACGCCCCCTAAATCACAGACAGTGGGGAACCTCACTGGCGGTGATTTCTTCCTAGAACTTTAGAATAAACAGATTAATACAACACATGCACCTTTACATATACTACTAAGTATGTAAACTACAAGACTTTCTACATTTCAAGGACAAATTTCAACCGGTGGATTCTGGGAAACTTTCACGAGAGAGTGCATCAGCTACTTTGTTAGAAGTTCCTGAAATGTGTTGAATTTCAAAATCAAAATCTTGGAGAGCAAAACTTTTAACCTTTTTATTACCAATCTTGGCACAAAAAGCGGGAATGTGCTAATAAAGTTCGCGGATGACACGAAGCTGGGGGGTATTGCTAACACGGAGAAGGACTGGGATATCATACAGGAAGATCTGGACGACCTTGTAAACTGGAGTAATAGTAATAGGATGAAATTTAATAGTGAAAAGTGCAAGGTCATGCACTTAGAGATTAATAATAAGAACTTTAGATATAGATTGGGGACACATCAGTTGGAAGCAACAGAGGAGGAGAAGGACCTTGGGGTATTGGTAGATCACAGGATGGCTATGATCTGCCAATGTGATATGGCCATTAAAAAAGCTAATGCGGTTTTAGGATGCATTAGGCGAGGTATTTCCAGCAAAGATAAGGAGGTGTTAGTACCGTTATATAAGGCGCTGATGAGACCTCATCTGGAATACTGTGTGCAGTTCTGGTCTCCCATGTTTAAGAAGGATGAATTCAAACTGGAACAGGTTCAGAGACAGCCTACTAGGATGATCCGAGGAATGGAAAACCTGTCATATGAACGGAGACTCAAAGAGATTGGCTTGTTTAGTCTAGCCAAAAGAAGGCTGAGGGGGGATATGCTTGCTCTTTATAAATATATCAGAGGGATTACTATTAGGGAGGGAGAGGAATTATTTAAGCTTAGGAGCAATGTAGACACAAGAATGAATGGGTATAAACTGGACACTAGGAAGTTTAGACTTGAAATTAGACGAAGGTTTCTAACCATTAGAGGAGTGAAGTTCTGGAACAGCCTTCCAAGGGGAGTAGTGGGGGCAAAAGACATATCTGGCTTTAAGATTAAGCTTGATAAGTTTATGGAAGGGATGGTATGATGGGAGAACCTAATTTTGGCAATTTATCTTTGATTATCGCCAGATAAGTATGCTCAGTGGTTGGTGATGGGATGTTGGATGGGATGGGATCTGAGTTACTGCAGAGAATTCTTTCCTGAGTGCTGGCTGGTGAGTCTTGCCCACATGCTCAGGGTTTAGCTGATCGCCATATTTGGGGTCGGGAAGGAATTTTCCTCCAGGGCAGATTGGCAGAGGCCCTGGAGGTTTTTCGCCTTCCCCTGCAGCATGGGGCACGGGCCACTTGCTGGTGGATTCTCTGCAGCTTGAGGTCTTCAGACTACAATTTGAAGACTTCAATAACTCAGGCATAGGTTAGGGGTTTGTTATAGAAGTGGATGGGTAGGGTACTGTGGCCTGCTTTGTGCAGGGGTTTGGACTAGATGATCACATTGGTCCCTTCTGACCCTAGAATCTATGAATCTATAAACTCCATTGAAGCAGTTTTTTGTTGTTCCCCCTGGCAGTATGAAGCCACTTTAGCGCAGCATGGTCGGTTTGTAGCTGGAACCGCCGTCCCCAAACGTATGGGCGTAGCTTTTCCAGGGCGTACACAATGGCGTAGCATTCCTTTTCACTGACTGACTAGTGACTTTCCCTCTCAGACAGTTTCTTGCTGAGAAACACGACAGGATGGAAGTTGTGATCCGGTCCTTCCTGCATGAGAACTGCTCCTATACCACGCTCAGATGCATCTGTGGTTACTAGGAATGGTCTGTCAAAGTCCGGGGCCCTTAGCACAGGGTCAGACATGAGCGTCGCCTTAATCTGCGTAAAGGCCTTTTGACACTCATTAGTTCACTTGACTGCATTCGGCTGGGTCTTTTTGGTCAGGTCGGTCAGTGGGGCAGCGATTTGGCTGTAGTGTGGTACAAATCGCCTGTAATACCCGGCCAAGCCTAAGAAGGATTGGACCTGTTTCTTGGACGTTGGGACAGGCCACTTTAGGATAGCATCCACCTTGGCCTGTAGGGGGTTTATGGTTCCTCGACCCACCTGGTGTCCCAAGTAAGTCACTCTGTTTTGGCCTATTTGACACTTTTTGGCCTTAACAGTTAGTCCGGCCAGCCTGATGCGCTCAAAGACCTTTTCCAGGTGTTCTAGGTGTTCGGGCCAGGAGTCAGAAAAGATAGCCACATCATCGAGGTAGGCAACTGCATATTCACCCAGTCCTGCTAGTAGACCATCAACCAGCCTCTGGAACGTGGCAGGTGCATTTCGCAGCCCGAAAGGAAGTACATTCAATTCATACACTCCCGCATGGGTGATGAATGCTGACCTTTCCTTGGCAGGTTCATCTAGCAGTACTTGCCAGTACCCCTTGTTTAAGTTTATTGTAGATATGAATTGGGCACGTCCCAACTTCTCCAATAGCTCATCGGTGCATGGCATTGGATAGTTGTCTGGACGAGTTACCGCATTTAGCTTTCGGCAGTCCACTCAAAAGCATATTTCCCCATCTGGTTTGGGAACCAGAACCACTGGAGATGCCCATGCACCGGCAGATGAGCATATTATACCCATCTGTAGCATGTTCTGGATCTCCCGTTCTATAGCAGCTTCGGCATGAGGGGACACCCGGTAGGGTGGGGATCTAATTGGGTGAGCATTACCTGTGTCAATGGAGTGGTATGCCCGTTCAGTCCGTCCTGGGGTGGCTGAGAACAATGGGGTGAAGCTAGTGCACAGCTTCTTGATTTGTTGCCACTGCAGACTTTCCAGGGTGGTTGAGAGGTTCACCTCTTCCACGTCACAGTCTTTTTTCCCTTCGTAGTAGACACCGTCAGTCCACTCAGTGTCCTCTCCTCCCTGGACTGTACAACTGACAAACCTGTAAGTCTCTGGAATAAAAGGGCTTGAGAGAATTAACATGATACACTCTGGGCTTTAGGGAGGAATTGGGAAATGCTATGAGGTAGTTAACAGCTCCCAGGAGCTCTTGGACCGTGCATGGCCCTTCCCATGATGCTTCCATCTTATGGGCCTGTTGCGCCTTCAAGACCATAACCTGGTCTCCTACGTTGAAGGAACACTCTCTGGTATGTCTGTCATACCAGGCCTTTTGCTCTTCCTGAGCATCCTTTAGGTTTTCTTTAGCAAGGGCTAAAGAGTGTCGGAGGGTGTTTTGTAGGTTGCTTACAAAGTCCAGAATATTAGTCCCTGGAGAAGGCGTAAACCCCTCCCATTGCTGCTTCACCAACTGTAATGGCCCCTTAACCTTGTGACCATACACAAGTTCAAATGGTGAAAACCCTAAACTGGGATGTGGTACAGCCCTGTAGGCAAAAAGTAACTGCTGCAACACTAGATCCCAGTCATTGGAGTGTTCATTGATGAATTTACGTATCATGGCCCCCAAAGTTCCATTAAACCTTTTCACCAGGCCATTGGTTTGATGGTGGTACAGGGTGGCAACCAAGTGGTTCACCCCATGAGTTTCTCACAGTTTTTTCATTGTCCCTGCCAGGAAATTAGATCCTGAATCTGTAAGAATGTCAGAGGGCCAACCTACCCTGGCAAAAATGTCTGTTAGGGCCTGGCACACAGCGTTAGCCCTGGTGTTGCCTAGAGCTACTACTTCCAGCCATCGGATAGTCCACGAAAGTCAGTACGTACTGCTTTCCTCTGGGTGTCTATTTTGGGAAAGGACCCAGAATATCCACAGCTACTCGCTGAAAAGGGACCTCAATTATGGGGAGTGGCTGGAGAGGGGCCTTGACCTGGTCTTGGGGTTTTCCCACTCTTTGGCACACCTCACAAGACTGGACATACTTGGCAACGTTCTTGCCCATCCCCTCCCAGTGGAAGGACTTCCCCAACCGGTCTTTGGTTCTGTTCACCCCAGCATGGCCACTAGGATGATCATGGGCTAAGCTTAAGAGCTTTTCCCGGTACTTAGCTGGAACCACCAACTGTTTTTGCCGATGCCAGTCTTCCTGGTGTCCATCAGAAAGAGTCTCCTTGTATAAGAGTCCTTGTTCTACAACAAACCAGGATTGATTAGAAGAGCTGAGAGGCGGTGGGGTGCTCCGTGCCGCCGCCCAAGCTTTCTAAAGGCTGTCATCTGCTTCCTGCTCAGTCTGGAACTGTTTCCTTGAAGCTGGAGACACCAGTTCTTCCTTAGACTGTGGACTTGGGCTTGGTCCCTCTGGAAGCGATGTAGGTGATGGGGTTGTTTCCGTTGCTGGTGAGCCGCTCTCCGCTGGTGCACCAGGTGGTATTTCAGGCTCTGGCTGAGCCTCTTGGGTGTGGTTGTCTGCTGCTTTGGTCAGTTCAGGCTTGCTGGCGCCCTCTGGCGTTGGGGTTGAAGATGGGTTTGCAAGCACTGTCATCAGTGCTGGCAACGGTTCTGGTGCTGGCTGCTTTTCCAGTTCCTGGTCTGGGACGGGAAGCACTGTGGCTGTTTCCGTAGTTGGCATGGGATCCGGGTCCAATACCTCTGTCTGGGTCTCTTGTAACACAGACGGGTCCCCTGTGGACGGCTCAGGAACAGGAATGGGTCTGGAAGCTTGCCTGGTTTGGCTATGTGTAACCATTCCCACTCTCTTGGCCCGCTTTACCTGGTTGGCCAAATCTTCCCCCAGTAGCATGGGGATGGAATAATTGTCATAGACTGCAAAAGTCCACATTCCTGACCAGCCTTTGTACTGGACAGGCAGTTTAGCTGTAGGCAAGTCTACAGCTTGTGACATGAAGGGGTAAATTGTCACTTGGGCCTCTGGGTTGATGAATTTGGGGTCGACGAAGGATTGGTGGATAGCTGACACTTGTGCCCCCGTGTCTCTCCACGCGGTAACCTTCTTTCCGCCCACTCTCAAAGTTTCCCTTCGCTCCAAGGGTATTTGAGAGGCATCTGGGCCTGGGGATCTTTGGTGTGATGATGGTGTAATGAACTGCACTTGGTTGGGGTTCTTTGGGCAGTTGGCCTTGATATGTCCCAGTTCATTACATTTAAAGCATCGCCCAGCTGACTGGTCACTGGGCCGAGGTGGGTTACTGGAGACTGGTGAGGTGGAAGAATAGGGCGTCTGTGGCTTTCTTTGGGTTGTCGCTGGGGTCTTGTGCTGCCCTCGGTTATAGGGTTTATTGTCGGTGTGCCCCCTGGGGTATTCGCTCCCCTTGACAGTAGCTTTTTTCTTTTCTGTCACTTCCATCCATTTGGCTTCAATCTCCCCAGCCTCGATTACCGTTTTGGGTTTCCCATCTAGGATGTACCTTTCTATTTCCTCAGGAACACCATCTAAGAACTGCTCCATTTGTATCAGGAGGTGCAGCTCATCCAGATTGTTAACCTTTGTTCCTGATATCCAGGCTTCATAATTCTTGGCAATGTGGTAGGCATGTTGGGGGAATGACACATCTGGTTTCCATTTTACGGCTCTGAACCACCCACGGGCATGTTCAGGTGTTATCCCCATTCAGTATCTAGCCTTGGTTTGAAAAAGATTATAGTCGTTCATTTTCTCCTTAGGCATTTCAGCCGCCACCTCTGCTAAAGGTCCACTGAGCTGTGGTCTCAGCTCTATCATGTACTGGTCTTCATGGATGCTGTACCCAAGGCAGGCTCTTTCAAAATTTTCTAGAAGGCCTCAGTGTCATCACCTGCCTTGTAGGTGGGAAATTTCTTGGGATGTGGAACAATAATTGGAGAAGTGTTGTTAGAATTGGCTGGGTTCTGTTGCTTAGCCTTTTCTAATTCCAGGGCCTGCTGGTGGGCTTCCATCTGGAGTTCCAACTCTCTCCTGTGGGCAGCCTCTCTGTCTTCTTGTTCTCTTTTGTGGGCCGCCTCTCTTTCTCTTTCTCTTAGCTCCATCTCCTTTTGTTTTAATTCTAGTTCTTGTATTTTTTTTCCATATCTCGCTTGTGCTCTGGGTCTTTGATTTGTTCCTCTGCCTCCAATCTCGCTTGCTCCTGTTTCAGGGCATCCTTGGTAGTCATGGTTCTGGCTTTCTTGAGTTGGGGTGCCCTCTGGTGTTTATTGCCTGAACTGCTGTTCCTCTGCTGCCTTCTCTGGTGCTAGCAACAGTCTTTCTAACAAGCCTTCCCGAATAAAATTAAAACAAAAGAAAAACCTTCATTTGCATGTGTGTTCTGCTGGTGTAGTTGACTCACAGCTGGAGTTCTATTGTCTAACAAAAGACCCCTGTTAAACTTAATGGCCTTTGCCTGAGGCCATATCTATGCACAGCCAGAACGGAGCAAGGAAAAAAAAATCTCTGGCTGTAGTTTTGAAAACCCTCTCTCTGCTACAAGCAGCAGGCAGAGAAAAAGAAATTTTATAATCTTACTGGCTTTTGGATTCTTATCTTTCCCACACGCTGCCACCATGTCATAGTATAATTCCCAAATCTGGACCTTAGTGTCCAGGATATGGGTACTAGCATAAAGTCCTCTAAGCTTAATTATCAGCTTAGATTCTGTAGCGCTGCCACTAATCAGGAATTTCTAGGACCTGATACCCTCTGGTCCCCCCAAAACCTTCCCTGGGGACCCCAAGACCCAGATTCCTTGAGTCTCACAACAAAGGGGAATAAGCCATTTCCCTTCCCCTCTCCTTTCTTACACTAGGTTACACTAGGAGACCACCGTGATTCAAATCCTTGAATCACCACTTCCCCTCCCTTCTTCCCCGGAGAGAGATACACAGATAAACGCCGAGAGCAGGTTTTTCTTCCCTCCTCCCCTTCCTTTCTCCCACCATTTCCCTGGTGAGTATAGACTCCCGTCCCTGGAGTCTTACAAAAGATAACCAAAAAAAATCAATTAGATTCTAAAAAAAAAGAGGAAAACTTTAATAAAGAAGGAAAAACATAAAAACTGTCTCTGTAATCAAGATGGTAAATATACAGGGTTTTTCTAGCTTATAGACAATAGAAAGAAGCTTTCTCCAGCAGAAACACAATTTAAGCTACTTCCAGCAAGTACACATATGCAAATAAGAAAAACAAATTAAAAGACTATAACTGCCTTTTTTCTTACTCACAATTCTGAATAGATAAGAGACTGTAGCAGGGAGATTGGCAGAAACCTGGTTGCACCTCTAGTCCCGTCCAGGACCCAGAGAGAACAAAGCCAAACCCAAAACGCACAAACAAAGGCTTTCCTCCACACGAGATTTGAAAATATCTTGTCTCCTGATTGGTCCTCTGGTCAGGTGTTGCAGGTCACTGTTTGTTAACCCTTTACAGGTGAAAGAGACATTAACCCTTAGCTATCTGTTTATGACGGTGTCCACCAGAAAGAATTTCCTTGTATAAAAGTCCTTGGTCTATAACAAACCGGGATCGATTAGAAGAGCTGAGAGGCGGTGGGGTGCTCCGTGCCGCCGCCCAAGCTTTCTGAAGGCTGTCATCTGCTTCCTGCTCAGTCTGGAACTGTTCCCTTGAGGCTGGGGTCACCAGTTCTTCCTCAGACTGTGGACTTGGGCTTGGTCCCTCTGGAAGCGATGTAGGTGATGGGGTTGTTTCCGTTGCTGGTGAACCGCTCTCCGCTGGTGCACCTGAGGGTATTTCAGGCTCTGGCTGAGCCTTTTGGGTATGGCTGTCTTTTGCTTCTGCCAGTTTTGGCTCGCTGGCGCCCTCTGGCGTTGAGTTTGAAGATGTGGTTGCACTTGCTGGTGCTGGTTGTTGTTCCAGTTCCGGGCCTGGGACTGGAGATGCTGTGGCTGTTTCAGTGGTAGGCATGGAATCCGGGTCCACTACCTCTGTCTGGGTCTCTGGTAACACAGACGGGGCCTCTGTGGACGGCTCAGGAACAGGAATGGGTCTGGAAGCTTGCCTGGTTTGGCTACGTGTAACCATTCCCACTCTCTTGGCCCGCCTCACCTGATTGGCCAAGTCTTCCCCCAGTAGCATGGGGATAGGATAATTGTCATAGACTGCAAAAGTCCACATTCCTGACCAGCCTTTGTACTGGACAGGCAGTTGAGCTGTAGGCAAGTCTACAGCTTGTGACATGAAGGGGTAAATTGTAACTTTGGCCTTTGGGTTGATGAATTTGGGGTCAACGAAGGATTGGTGGATAGCTGACACTTGTGCCCCCGTGTCTCTCCACGCAGTAACCTTCTTTCCGCCCACTCTCAAATTTTCCCTTCGCTCCAAGGGTATTTGAGAGGCATCCGGGCCTGGGAATCTTTGGTGTGATGGTGGTGTAATGAATTGCACTCGCATGGTGTTCTTGGGACAGTTGGCCTTGATATGTCCCAGTTCATTACACTTAAAGCATCTTCCATCTGATGGGTCACTGGGCCGAGGTGAGTTACTGGAGACTGGTGAGGTTGAAGGGTAGGGTATCTGTGGCTTTACTTGGGTGGTATGTGGGGTCTTTGGCTGTCCTCGGTTGTAGGGTTTATGGTCTGTGTGCCCCCTGGGGTAATCGTTCCCCTTGACAGTAGCTTTCTTGCTTTCTGCCAGTTCCATCCATTTGGCTCCAATCTCCCCCGCCTCAGCGATATCTTTGGGATTTCCATCTTGTATGTACCGTGTGATGTCTTCAGGAACACCATCCAAGAACTGCTCCATTTGTATGAGGAGGTTCAGTTCTTCCAAGGTTTGAATGTTGTTTCCTGTTATCCAGGCCTCATAGTTTTTTGCAATGTAGTAGGCGTGTTTGGGAAATGACACCTCGGGTTTCCACTTTTGGGTTCTGAAGCGCCGACGGGCATGATCTGGGGTTATCCCCATTCGGTATCTAGCCTTGGTTTGAAAAAGTTTATAGTCATTCATTTGCAGCTTAGGCATTTCAGCTGCCACCTCTGCTAAAGGTCCACTGAGCTGTGACCTCAATTCTACCATGTACTGGTCTTCGGGGATGTTGTATCCAAGACAGGCTCTTTCAAAATTTTCCAAGAAGGCCTCGGTGTCATCACCTGCCTTGTAGGTGGGAAATTTCCTGTGCTGTGGAGCAATAATTGGCGCCGGGTTGTTAGGGTTGGCTGGCACATGCAGCCCAGCTTTTGCCAACTCCAGTTCATGTTTTCTCTGTTTTTCCTTCTCTTCATTCTCTTTTTGTTGTTTTTCCATTTCTTTTTGGTGTTTTTCCATTTCTTTTTGGTGTTTTTCCATGTCTCGGCGGTGGGCCGCCTCTTCTTCTTCTAGTTTTCTTCTGTGTGCTGCCTCTCTTTCTCTCTCTCTTATTTCCATCTCTGTTTGTTTTATTTCCAGTTGTCGCCTGTGTTCAGCTTCTTTGAGTTGCTCTTCGGCCTCAATTTTTGCCTTAGAAGTCATGATTCCTGTTTTCTTGTGTTGGGGTGCCCTCCGGTGTTTATCTTCTGAACTGCAGGCTCTCTGTTGCCTCCTGAAGTCTGCCTAGCAACAGTGCCTTTAGCTAATCTTCAATGTTAAGTAAACCTGAAAAACTACTTTATTTGCATGCCTATAGTGCTGGACTTGCCTCCTAATGGGAGGGTTATTGCATGACAAAAGACCCTCAACAGTCTCTTAATGGCTTCTCGCTTAACATGCAAGCCACAAACTGCCAGAGAGAGCAGAAAAAAAAATTCTCTCTGGTTCCCTTTTAAAACCAAACTGTTTCTCTCTGCTAAAAAGCCCTTAGCAGAGAAAAGAAAAATATAATATTCCTACTGGCTTCTGGATTCTGTCTATATCCCACCTCTGCCACCATGTAATAACCTTAGTCCCAGATTTGGACCTTAGCGTCCAAAATATGGGGGTTAGCATGAAATCCTCCAAGCTTAGTTACCTGCTTGGACCTGGTACCTGCTGCCACCACCCAAAAAATTAGAGTGTTTTGGGGCACTCTGGTCCCCCTGAAAAACCTTCCCTGGGGACCCCAAGACCCAAATCCCTTGAGTCTCACAACAAAGGGAAATAATCCTTTTTCCCTTCCCCCCTCCAGGTGCTCCTGGAGAGATACACAGACACAAGCTCTGTGAATCCAAACAGAGTGAATCTCCCTCTCTGTTCCCAATCCTGGAAACAAAAAGTACTTTCCTATTCCCCCAGAGGGAATGCAAAATCAGGCTAGCAATCCAACACACAGATCTCCCCGATTCCTTCCTCCCACCAATTTCCTGGTGAGTACAGACTCAATTTCCCTGAAGTAAAGAAAAACTTCAACAGGTCTTAAAAGAAAGCTTTATATAAAAAGAAAGAAAAATACATACAAATGTTCTCTCTGTATTAAGATGATACAACACAGGGTCAATTGCTCAAAAGAATATTGAATAAACAGCCTTATTCAAAAATACAAATCAAAGCACTCCAGCACTTATATTCATGCAAATACCAAAGAAAAGAAACCATAGAACTTACTATCTGATCTCTTTGTCCTTACACTTAGAAACAGAAGACTAGAAAGTAGAAATTACTTCTCCAAAGCTCAGAGAAAGCAGGAAGACAGACAAAAGACAAAAGACTCAGACACTCAATTCCCTCCACCCAAAGTTGAAAAAATCCGGTTTCCTGATTGGTCCTCTGGTCAGGTGCTTCAGGTGAAAGAGACATTAACCCTTAGCTATCTGTTTATGACAGGGCCCGATTAGTGGGGCATGTACTGTCCGGGGGCAGCAGCACTTGCCACTCTCGGGCTGTGGGACCGGGGCCGCGGGGTTGCGGGGCTCCGGCCAGGGTAGCGGGGCTGCGGGACTTGCCACCCTCAGCCAAGGGAGCGCGACCACGGGGTAGTGGAGCTGCAGCCGGGGGAGCGGGATCGCAAGGTTGCGGTGCTCCGGGTGGGAGAGCAGGGCTGCGGGGTTGTGGGACTCCCGCCGGGGAAGCGGGACCATGGGATTGCGGGGATCCGGCCGGGGTAGCAGGGCTGCGGGACCTGCCACGCTGTGACTGGGAGAGCGGGCCGCGGGGTTGCGGGGCTCTGGCCGGGGGAGCGGAGCTGTGGGGTTTCGGGGCTCCGGGCGGGGTAGCGGGGCCTTGCGGCTCCGGCCGGGGTAGCAGGACAGCGGGGTTGCGGGACTCTGGCCGGGAGAGCGGGCCGCGGGGATGCGGAGCTCCAGCTGGGGTAGCGGGGCAATGGGACTTGCCACACTGGGCTGGGGGAGGGGGACTGCGGGGTTGCAGGGCTCCGGCCGGGAAAGCGAGGCTGTGGATTTGCGGGGCTCCTGCCTAGAGAGTGGGGTTGGGGAGTTGCGGCGCTCCGGCTGGGGAGCAGGACCGCGGGGTTGCGAGGCTTCAGCCGGGACAGCTGGGTTGCCGGGGTGCGCAGCTTCAGCTGGGGGAGCGGGACAGCGGGGTTTCGGGGCTCTGGCCGGGGTAGCAGGGCTGCCGGGTTGTGGTGCTCTAGCTGGGAGGGCGGGGCTGCAGGGTTGCTAGGCTCCTGGCAGGGTAATGGGGCCTTGGGGCTCCGGCCTGGGGAGTGGGACCACAGGGTTGCCGGGCTCTGGCCCAGAGAGGGGGAATGCAAGGTTGCGAGGCTCCGGCCAGGAGAACGGGACTGCGGGGTTTCGGGACTCTGGCCATGGTAGCGGGGCCACAGGACTTGCCATACTCTGCCAGGGGAGCTGGACCGCGAGGTCACGGGGCTCCAGCCGGGAGAGCTGGGCTGCGGGGTTGCGGGGCTCCGACCGGGAGAGCAGTGCCATGGGACTTGCCACGCTGCGGTTGGGGGAGTGGGACCGCGGAGTTGCAGGGCTCTGGCCGATGTAGCGGGACTTGCTGTCCTCTGGCCTGGGTAGCGGGACCGCGGGGTTGTGGGTCTCTGGCAGGGTAGCGGTGCTGCAGGGTTGCGGTGCTCTGGCCGGAGAGGGGGGCTGCGGGGTTACGAGGCTCTGGCCGAGGTAGGAGGGCCGCGGGACTTGCCAAGCTGCAGCTGGGGGAGTGGGATAGCGGGGTTGCCGGGCGCTGGCTAGGAGAGCGGGGCTACGGGGTTGCGGGGCTCCGACCTGGAGAGCGGGGCTACAGGGTTGCGGGGCTCCTGCCTGGGGAGCGGGGTTTGGGAGCTGGGCCAAAAGGCAAAAGCTGACATTAACATTGTTTCAATCTATGTGTTACTTGACATTGTGTATTCAGTGTCACCACAGAAGGGAAGCACTCTGCATAGAGGGAAATTTGCCTGGGCATCAGTAGAAATGTTAAGTAAAATTTGTTTTAAAAATTAAACCTGGCGCTTTGTCATCTTGTGTCACCATTTTTATTTCTTAGCTTTCAGCTATTTAAGTGAACTCTAAAACTTTCATCCTAACTGTTTACTATCTGCCTTTGTATCTCTCTAATCTCCTTCATAACCATCATTGACTTTTTTTCCATTTTAATACTATCCCATAGTATCAGAGACAGTGAGAAAAATAGCAAATAAAGGTACATGACTATCTTTCTGTCTGTATAGAGAATGATAGATATACATGCCTCTGTCTCACATAGAGAGATGTGATGTATTCCCTGCAGCCAGTGCCGGCTTTAGGAAGTGCGGGGCCCATTTTGAACAGTTTTGACGGGCCTCGACAGGGATGACTGAAAAAAAAAACACATGTAAAACAACACGTGGGGCTTGTACTCACTGGATAGTGCTCCGAGTCTTTGGCGGCACTTTGGCAATGGGTTCTTCACTCGCTCCAGGTCCTTGGCAGCACTGAAGGACCTGCCACCGAAGACCCAGAACAAGCGAAGGACCCACCACCGAAGTGCCGTCGAAGACCCATAGCGAGTGAAGAACCCGCCACTGAAGACCCAGAGCACCGCTGAGTGAGTAAAAATTAAAAAGGCACCTCTAGCCAGGGAAGGGATTCTCACTGGGGCTGGGGTCCTCTTAGGCGTGGGGCCCAATTCAGGGGAATTGGTGGAATAGGCCTAAAGCCGGCCCTGCGGGCCATAGCCCCAGATCCCCGCAGTCCAGCTCTCCAGGCTAGAACCCCACAACCCCGAGGTCCCTCTCCCCCGGCCGAGTGCAGCAAGTCCCGCTGTCCCACTACCTCGGCCGGAGCCCCGCAACCCCCCAGCCCCGCTCTCCCGGTCAGAGATCTGCAACCCTGTGGCTCTGCTACCCCGGCCAGAGCCCCGCAACCCTGCGGTCCCGCTTCCCAGGTTGAGCACAGTAAGTCCCACGGCCTCGCTACCCCAGCCAGAGCCTCGCAACCCCACAGCCCCGGTCTCCTGGCTGGAGCCCCGCAACCCTGCGGTCCCGCTCCCCCTGCCAGAGTGCTGCAAGTCCCGCGACCCCACGACCCCAGCCGGAGCCCTGCAACCTCTCATCCCCACTCCTTCGGCCGGAGCCCTGCAACCCCACAGCTCCGGTCCCCCAACCCGAGAGTGGCCAGTGCGGCTGCCCAAGTGAGTACGTGCCCCAAGAATCGGGCGCCGCACTGGCTAAAGCTGGCCCTGCCCTGGAGACAATCTTGGATCAGTTCAGGGCTAGACCCCAGCAGACAAGTCAGGCATGCAGCAGAGAAGGATGGTTTGGTGATTAGAGCATTTGTCTGGGCTGGGGGAGACCTGGGTTTGATTCTCTTCTCTGCCATGTGTTACTGTGGACAAACTCCTTAATCTCTCTGAGCCTTAATTCCTCACCTTGTAAACTGAGACATATAGGCCTGGTCTACACTACGTGTTTAAACCGATTTTAGCAGCGTTAAACCGATTTAACGCTGTACCCGTCCACACTACGAGGCCCTTTATATCGATATAAAGGGCTCTTTAAATCGGTTTCTGTACTCCTGCCCGACAAGAGGAGTAGCGCTAAAATCGGTATTACTATATCAGATTAGGGTTAGTGTGGCCGCAAATCGACGGTATCGCCCTCTGGGCGGTATCCCACATTGCGCCACTGTGACCACTCTGGACAGCAATCTCAGCTCGGATGCAGTGGCCAGGTAAACAGGAAAAGCCCAGTTAAATTTTGCTTTTCATTTCCTGTTTGCCCAGCATGGAGCTCTGATCAGCATGGGTGGCAATGCAGTCCCAAATCCAAAAAGAGCTCCAGCATGGACTGTACGGGAGATACTGAATCTGATTGCTGTATGGGGAGACAAATCTGTTCTATCAAAGCTCCGTTACAGAAGATGAAATGCCAAAGCGTTTGAAAAAAAAAATCTCCAGGCTACGCAGTACTGCATGACAAGCGTAACAGGAAGCCAGAGACTCAAATGGATGCTCATGGAGGGAGGGAGGGAGCGGGAACTGAGGACTCCAGCTATCTCACAGTCCCCAGCAGTCTCCGAAAAGTATTTGCATTCTTGAATGAGCTCCCAATGCCTGTAGGTTTAAACACATTGTCCGGCGTGGTTCAGGGAATAGCTCGTCAATTTACTCCTCCCCCCCCCCCCCGCCCACGTGAAAGAAAAGGGAAAGAAATCATTTCTTGACTTCTTTCAATGTCACCCTATGCCTACTGAATGCTGCTGGTAGACGCGATGCTGCAGCAGTGAAGAGAACTATCTGCTCTTCTCCCTTCCCTGGTAGCAGACAGTGCAGTAGGACTGGTAACTGTCCTTCTTATCAACCCGTGAGTGCTCCTGGCTGGCTTCAGGTGAGGCTGGCTAGGGGCGCCTGGGTGAAAATAGGAATGACTCCTGGTCATTCCCAGTAGATGGTACAGAACAGCTGGTAACTGTCTTCATCATAGCAACTGGGGGCTGAGCTTCAATCAGCCCTCTCCCTTTCATGTGAAAAGAAAAGATTCTGTACTGCCTGGACTATCATAGCAGTGGGATGCTGGGCTCCTCTCCCCCACACTGCTTAATGTCCTGCCTGGACTATCATAGCACCGGGAGGCTGCCTCTCCCTCATTTTATGTCACTAAAAACTCAGTGTTTCTTATTCCTGCATTCTTTATTACTTTATGACACAAATGGGGGGGACACTGCCACAGTAGCCCAGGAAGGTTGGGGGAAGAAGAGAAGCAATGGGTGAGGTTGTTGCAGGGGCACCCCCTGTGAATAGCATGTAGCTCATCATTTCTGCAGGATCTGACACAGAGCAGCTGTACTCTCTGATACATTGCTTTCCTAGTACATTTGCTCCATGTTCTAGGCAGGACTGACTCTATTTTTTAAAGGAGGAATTGACTCAGGGAGTTATTCCCAGTTTTGCTTTTGCACCCCCAGCCAATCTCAGACAGGGGCACCCATGATAGCAGCAGACAGCACAGAAGGACAGATAACCATCATCTCATTGCCAAATTACACTATCAGCAGATGGTACAGAACAACTGGTAATCATCCCTGCTATCATGCAAAAGCAAATGAATGCTACTGTGTAGCGCTGGAGTATCACCTCTGTCTGCGGCATCCAGTACACATACGGTGACTGTAAAAAAAAAAGCTGAGCAGGGTCCATGGTTGCCGTGCTATGACGCCTGCCAGGAAAATCCAGGGAAAAAGGGCAGGAAATGATTGTCTGCCATTGCTTTCCCGGAGGAAGGAATGACTGACAACATTTACCCAGAACCACCCGAGACAATGATTTTTGCCCCATCAGCCACTGGGCTCTCAACCCAGAATTCTAAGGGGCGGGGGAGACTGCGGGAACTATGGGATAGCTATGGAATAGCTACCCACAGTGCAATGCTCCGGAAATCGATGCTAGCCTCGGACCATGGACGCACACCACCGAATTAATGTGCTTAGTGTGGCCGCGTGCACTTGACTTTATACAATCTGTTTTATAAAACCGGTTTATGTAAAATCGGAATAATCCCGTAGTGTAGATGTACTCATAATCCTGCCCTGCCTCACAGAGGGCTGCTGGGATAAGTGCATTACTGATTCCAGTGGTGGGGCAGATAGGAACCTGGAATGTATATGTGTGCTGGGCTGAGCTGAAATCCACACAGTGGTGTCTCTGATAGCTCTGAGGGCCCAGGTGGGTGGGTGAGAAAGTGCTCTCTAAAATTGTGAGGTGTCTCTTATTCATTGTACTTAGCCCTAGGCTGATCCTTGGAGGAGTGTCACACCAGAGCTCTTATTTACATACCATTTCTTTGGTTCTAATCCTAGCATCTTTGTCTACAATGAGATCACTAGAGGCTTGAATGACTTAGTGGGTCTAGCATAGGGACTTCCCTTAAAGGGCCAGCAGCCTTCTGACCTCATGAGAGACAGTTGGAGGAAAAGGGCCCATAGCCCAAAGCACTTGGTTTAGAAAGCCCCCTACGAAATGCCCTGCATGCTGGTTGTGGTGAGTAAGGGAAAGTCATTGGGCCCCACAAGTGGCAGGAATAGGGGACTGATAGCTACTTAAAGACAAATAACTCAATAAGCCTCCAAATCTGGTGACTGGTTCCCTCTACACTGTATCTGTAATGACACAAATGGAAAACAACTTTGACCCATTTCACTCTTAAGTCTCAGTACCTTAAGTCAAAAGACACTGCAATCAATGAGCATAATACATATAATGCGATATGCACAGCTAGTGTCACAGGTCATCCTCAGTGTTCACAAAAAAAAATACCCAGGAGTGGATAAGCACAGGGATCCTGTCCCTAGGGTGACCAGACAGCAAGTGTGAAAAATCGGGACAGGGAGTTGGGGGTAATAGCCACCTAAATAAGACAAAGCCCCAAATATCGGGACTGTCCCTATAAAATCAGGACATCTGGTCACCCTACCTGTCCCCATTGGCTATGCAGAGCATGGGGGTGGGGTTTCAGAAAGACCAACTAAAATAAGCCAGTAAACTTTGCTGAACAGACAACTGAGCCGTTTCAGTTCCCATGCGGGAGTCAGTTGGTGAATACTATGCCTCTCGATCCATGATTAAGGCTAAGATTTAGTCACAGGTATTTTTGGTAAAAGTCATGGACAGGTCACGGACAAGAAATAAAAATTCACAGTCTGTGAACTGTCCATGACTTTTACTATAAATACTCATGACTGACTCTCTGCTTCAGGGGGGCTCCTGCCCCCAGGATTGATGCTCAGGTGTGCCCTGGCTTCAGCTATACCACCCAGTATATAGGCGCTCCCTGGAGCCATCTGCCTGGGGATACCCAAGCAATGGCCAATGCAGCTGGGCCTGGGGACAGCCTGAGCAGCTGGCCCCAGGGCCATTCCAGCAGCTGGCCATGGGGCACTGGAGCAGCTGGTCCTGGGACCATCTGTTCAGGTGGCCCTGGAGTCAGCCATACCAGCTGTTCTGGAAGTCCCAGAGATCACAGAAAGTCATGGAATCCATGAGTTCCATGATCTCTGTGACAGAATCACAGGCTTATCCATGATTAAAATGATCAGCAGCTGGACCAGATGATATTTCCTAGTTTACATACTTGGACTGGACAGGGAGATTCAGTCCCTGGGGGGAACCAGGGAGTTACCCATACCCTCCTCTAGCTGGGTTGATGGGCCAGAGTATTGTAACTAAAGAGAGGCACAACACAAGGGCAGCTCAGGCTGATGTGAGACGTTTGATGGGGAACAAAAGTTGCAAATGGAAAGCCCAACCCATGAGTGAAAAGCCTTTGGTGTGCTTATTAAGTCAAAAGTGAAATGGCAGAGAAAGAACTAGAGCTGCTGGGCTGGGGAATCTTTGAAAGAGTTGTGTGATTTATGCTCATTATCAGCACCATTATTTTCATTGAAATCAGGTTGGTTTCCAGATAGTCAGGAAAGTTAGTTGATTCTGAGGGGTGAGGGGATTGCTCCAATGGTCACCCATGTTAAGAGTGGTGATGAATAACTCTGGATGGATAACTATGATAACTCTGAGCTATGGTAACACTGCTGTCTCCAGTCTGCCTCATTCCTTATTCTGTTCATGACTCAGGGAACATGACATCCAGGGCACTCCTAACTGCCTATGGAGGGTTGCTCTTATCAGTGAGACATGTACTATGAAAGGTTCAGTCTGAGGTTATAAGGAAGGTTCCGATCAGCTCTTAGTTCTCCTGCGCTGCTCTGCACACCTCTTGCTCTAATATTCTCTTCAAGTCCAGCTATCCTTGGCAGCCAAAGGCACACGGACAAGGATTTCCACTGTCCTGGTGAATCTAGAACAAGGAGGTGCTTGTGAGTAAAAAGGAGATTAGTGGTGTTATTGTAGGCTCAGCTACAAAACAAGTCATAGCTCTCAATTCAATAGGAAAATCCAGCTGCATCCTATCCCCAAGATAAGCCAACAGGAGGCAATAAAATTTCACAAGTCCCCAGGCTCATGAGATCACAGACCCAGGATCAGTCTAGGCTCATGGCCCCATTTTGACTCCCTGATATGTCAGCTGAGACAGCCAAGAATCTTTCTACTAAATGAAGAGGATGAAGATCAGCTTGCACTAAATGGTGATAAATGGCCTGTCACTAAATAATAACGTTCCACTGTGATTGTGATGAGGATCTAACTGGTGTCAGAAAAGTCACTGCCTGCTCCAGATGATCAGAGATGCTACCCACCTCAAACAATTTTCACAGTAATTGTCAGAACCTGGTGAGGTGGGGGAGGTTCAGTTGCTATAAAAACCCAACATGTCTCCTAGTTTCTTATCCAGACACCCCTCCTTAAAATGGCAACACCCAGAATGAAAAGTTAGCTGCTGCTAATGTCAAAGAACCGGTGCCTCTATCTGGCTTTCTGACTCTTTGGCACACAGTCTCTTTCCTTCATAAGCCCACATGAAGGCAGATCTCTTCCCAGCAAAGTGCAATGTTAAGGAAGTATTTAACCAGGTTTAAAAATTATTTTGCCATTGGACTCTACACAATAAAAGCACCTTTTAAAGAATCTCTTGGGTGAAAAGAATAATGACTTTGGCATTCACCCCCACCATACATGGCTTCAGTACCCAGAGTCAAAGGAAAACAATGATTTCCTTTGGTTTTATATTAGCCCCAGTAAATTAAAAATCATGATCTTTCTGTATTTAAATCTCTGAAATTTACATTTCCTAAACTAATAGTTGATATTGGGCACGTGCAAGTGAGGTAACTGCTTCTAAGAATAGAAAGACATATTAGGAGAGAGCCACAGTGCACCATAAAAGGCCAGCTGCCAGCAGGTAGTTTTGGAGTCCGAGTCAGAGAGAGGGGAATTCAGTCGGGAGCAGACGGAAGAACTGGAAACCAGCAAGAGATGCCAAAGAAGTAAGAAAAGCTGCTGCAGAGAGAGACAGAGAAAAGAAAACTGGAGCAGAGCAGAGCTGACTGACCAGGAGCTGAACAGCGATTAAAGAAGAATACTAAAAGATTTATCACAGCAGCAGTAGTAATATAAAGGGATACCAATGGATTTATAAAGTAAGCTTGCCAGTTTTAATATAATTTTTAGTGTAGTATTTAACGTGTATGCTAAAAGCGTGTCTTTTAATTCTATTTTACTTATGTGAAATTTAAAGCAGTGGTTCTCAACCAGGGGTACGTGTACCCCTGGGGGTACTCAAAGGTCTTCCAGGGGGTACTCAACTCATCTAGATCAAAGTTTCTCAACCTGGGGTTTGAAACCTCCAGGGGGGTCATGGGACAGGATTGCAAGTGCAGAGCCAAAATCAGCAGGTGGCAAGCAGGGCTTCAGCCCTGGACAGAAAGGCTTGGGCTTCAGATAAGGCTCGCAAGTGAAAAACAGGCTCAAGTGTCACACTGAAATGTAAGTACAATATTTATAATTCAATTGATTTATTTTATAATTATATGGTAAAAATGAGAGTCAGCAATTTTTCAGTAAGTGTGCTGTGACATTTCAGCATTTTTATGTCTGATTTTGTAAGCAAGTAGTTTTTAAGTGAGGTGAAACTTGGTGTACAGAAGACAAATCAGACACCTAAAAAGGGTACAGTAGTCTAGAAAGGTTGAGAATCACCAATTCAAAGAACTATTGTCAGCGATTTGTTACAAACTAGCCACTTGTAACAAAGCACTTTGCTTAGAATCATAAACTATATACTATTGTGGTTTAAATGCTCTTTAAACTTGCAACAAGGGACTTGTATCTTGGGGATTTTGTGTTTTGTTTAGAATTTTTAGAATACAGTGTATTAGGGATTTTAGTTACTTTGTTTTGGAAAACAATACTGCCTTTGCCAATTTCTTTGTCTGAAGGTTATATCCGTGTCCTTTAGCATTTCCTTAACAACCCTGGAAACTTATATCTCAGGAAGGACAGTTTAATGGGGGTAGAGTATTATAGTGGCATCCCAAGATCTCAATCCAGCAACTGGACCATGCTTCATCTCTGGGTTAAGCCCTAACATGCACAAATTTCTCACAATTAATTTTTTGTATGCCTATTCCAAGATTCATCTTGGTTAAAATGGATCAGTAACACCTCTTCCTAGGTTTATATCCTCAAATGCAGTTCTAGGAGGTGAATCCCACCCAATCCATCACAGAAGGTCC
Organism: Gopherus flavomarginatus; assembly: GCF_025201925.1. Classification (NCBI taxonomy): domain Eukaryota; kingdom Metazoa; phylum Chordata; order Testudines; family Testudinidae; genus Gopherus; species Gopherus flavomarginatus. Next base: position 55,348,589 of record NC_066624.1, read on the forward strand.
CATTGCGTCTGTACCTTTCATCACTCCACTGGTAAAATAGCATCCTAAATTCCTTGTGCATGTATAGGTAAGGGGTGGGAGTTCACTACAAGGTCCCAAACCACCCATCATTTTTTGGGATAAGACCTGAGGCTACAATGTTTGAGGTCCAGTTGGCAGATGTGGGGGCACTTTAGAGGCTCCCGATCAGACAATCTAATCTCCTTTGCCTGAACCCAAAAGCATCCCATGTCATCCTGAACACCTCCATGCATGGTACTGCCCTGGTTTCCTGCAGTCCCTTAGAATGTTGTTACTTGTGAATTTCAAGGATGTTTTTGCTTTTACCTGGCGGGCTGTGGCAGACACACACATGGTGCTCTCACCAGAGATATTGCCAGTGCTCGGGCAGAGGTTCTGGCTGGGCACTCGACGCCCATAAAATGCAGATAGGATGCTAATGGAGGTCTTGTGGGGACAAATGACTCCCAGTTGCTCCCCATCACAGGCGTGGGCTGTGTGGTTCTTCAGCACCTTTTGAAGGTAACCTGAGGGGAGTAAAACACACAGATGTTGTATGCAGTGTTGTTGTAGCCATGCTAGTCCCACCTTTTCTCTATAAAACAGAGAGTCATTAGAGCTGAGAAGTGCTGGAGCCTCAGGGAATGAGAACACTGCCTCCAGAATCCTGGCATGTGGGGGAGGAGGGCGGAGGGGGAGGAAGGGGATGGCCCTGAACTGGAGCAGTATCCCAGGCAAATGCAAACTCAAGGAGGGAGGGAGATGCTGTGGCAGGGAGGAGAATGCACTTTTCTGACAGGCAGGGGAAGGGGAATATTGTACCAAGGTCTACATCAGCAGTTGTCAAACTATGGGTCAGGACCCCATAGTGGGGTTGCCAGGGCTGGCATTAAACTTGCTGGGGCCCATAGCCAAAGCCTGAGCCCCACCACCCAGGGCCAAAGCCTGAGGGTTTCCACCCTGGGTGGCAGGGGCCTGGGGCTGAAGCCCTTGGGCTTTGGCTTTGATCCTCCCCACCTTGGGCAGGCTCAGGCTTCGGTCCCCACTCTTGGGATTGTGTAGTAATTTTTGTTGTCAGAAGGGGGTCGCAGTGAAGTGAAGTTTGAGAGCCCCTAGTCTACACTAAGGGTTGTCCAAAGTGGGATAAAAGTAACAAAAACCAGCTCAGCCACTTGGAAAGAATAAGCAAGAGTTGGAGACAAAATCTGGGTTTTTTAACCCATCTTTAAGCTAAAAGAACCAATTGGGGGGTTTCTAGGTTTTTGGTGACATAACAAACTTACTGTAGAAACAGACCAAGATGGTTCATAGATTCATTGCTTCTAAGGCCATAATCTAATATTTTTCATAACAGACCACAGAAATTCACCAGCAGCACCTGCCTCAAGCCCAATCACTCGTGCTTATTTTTAAGAAAGACATCCAGTCTTGATTTAATGATGCCAAGTGAAGGAAAATGCCCCACATCCCTTGGTGAGCTATTGTGATGGTTAATTATTTTCACCGTTCATAAGTTACACCTTATTTCCACTTGAATTTTTCTAACTTGAACTTCCAGCCATTGGATCTTGTTATACCTTTGCCTGCCAGATTAAAGTGCCCTGTAGTATCAGATATATTATGGGCAAGTACTTATAGACCAATATTTAGTTGCCTTTAGAGACACAATGCACTGGCACTCGGGGAATCAGAGTTCAGATCACCAGCTCTTCCACAGCCAGTTCCTCACATTGTTCTCAGGCTCCCCAGCTGAGCAGAGGGCTTGGGGCACTGTAGAGACATCAAGTTTGCTCTGGAAGGATCTGCATTAAGACCTCTCCAAGGTCACTTCTACATTAACAAAATGTAAGCCAGGCCTTATCCTGAGGAGACTATCACAGGAAATGGCTATGTCCATGAAGACTTGGGCCTGGTTCTGCCCTCATTTACACAGGAGTAAATCAGGAAAAACTCCACCAAAATTCACAGAATTATACAGTAGTGTAAGGGGAGAATTAAGCCCTTCATTTTTAGGTTCTTCCCCTTCCCCTCATCCTGTTATTCAGCTCTTTATAGCAGGGAATGACGTGCTCAGTCTGACACGAAAGCTTCTACAGAAGCACTTCCCTATGACTGAAGCTCCAGCCCTGTGTCTGAAGTACATGGCTTGTGTCAGGGAGCTTTTCCTTATCAGCCAACAGAGCAGTGGTGGTTTCTTTGGGAACAAGAGAAGCAGCAAGGAGGCAAAGTTCAGAAACTATGAAAACTTGGTTCTAGTTATTGAGATTTTCAGGTCTCACAGGGTCGTTCCTCACCCTGATCTTCTCCTTTCAGTTCCACTACTCATACTATATCTCCCTCATTGGGCCCTACTCAGCTACACAGGGAAATAAAACCAGAGTAAGTTACAATTACCTTCCTTCCAGTTGTCCATGCCATTTGCAATGATTAATTTAATGACATAGATCTACCAAGTGAAGGACCATGTGGAGAGATTCCCCCATGTAGATCTCCCCATGCAGATCCCTGACCTCGTTAATGTGATCCTGTGCCACTGAAGTCAAGGGGATCATTGGCAGTGAGCTATACAGGAACAGGATCTGACCTTCAGAGGGCACCAAAGTAGCAAGAGCTACAGGACTTAAAGCCAACCAAGGCCACAGCACAGCATTGAGGGCCACTTTCAATTCCCCTTACCATGCACACTTCAGCCTTATCCTGGCACTCACGAGTGTGGCCAGACTCAGGCTGAAGAAAAGGCCCCTAGGGAACCTCCCTACTTCATGTCTCATGACCCCATATTTAGACAACTCTCCAATACCAAATTCTACAGGCCACTTCCCTCAGATCCCACTGAGGAATACACTAAGAAACTGTACCATCTACTCAGGACACTCCCTACATTAACACTGGAACAAATCAACATACCCTTAGAGCCTCGACCAGGGTTATTCTATCTACTACCCAAGATCCACAAACCCGGAAATCCTGGATGCCCCATCATCTCAGGCATTGGCACTCTCACTGAAGGACTGTCTGGCTATGTGGACTCTCTACTCAGACCCTATGCCACCAGCACTCCCAGCTGTCTCTGTGACACCACTGATTTCCTGAGAAAACTACAATGCATTGGTGACCTTCCAGAAAACACCATCCTAGCCACCATGGATGTAGAGGCTTTCTATACAAACATCCCACGCACAGATGAAATGCAAGCTGTCAGGAACAGTATCCGTGATGATGCCACAGCACAACTGGTTGCTGAGCTTTGTGCCTTTATCCTCACACACAACTATTTCAAATTTGATAACAATTTATACCTCCAGATCAGTGGCACCGCTATGGGCACCCGCATGGCCCCACAATATGACAACATTTTTATTATGGCTGACCTGGAACAACGCTTCCTCAGCTCTCGTCCACTCACTCCCCTTCTCTACCTACACTACATTGATGACCTCTTCAACATCTGGACCTATGGGAAGGGTACTCTGGAAAAATCCACCACGATTTCAACAGCTTCCACCCCACAATCAACCTCAGCCTGGACCAATCTACATGGGAGGTCCACTTCCTAGACACCACGGTGCAAATAAGTGATGATGACGTTAACACCACCCTATACCGAAAATCTACCGACCATTATGCCTACCTTCATGCCTTCAGCTTCCATCCCGGGCACACCACACGATCCATTGTCTACAGCCAAGCACTGAGGAACAACTACATCTGCTCCAAACCCTCAGACAGAGACCAACACCTGCAAAATCTTCACCAAGCATTCTCAAAACTACAATACCTGCACGAGGAAATAAGGAAAAAGAGCAACAGAGCCAGACGTGTACCCAGAAGCCTGCTACAGCAAGACAAACCCAAGAAAGAAACCAACAGAACTCCACTGGCCATCACATACAGTCCCCAGCTAAAACCCCTCCAATGCATCATCAGGGATCTACAACCCATTCTGGACAAAGATCTCTCACTTTCACAGGCCTTGGGTGGCAGGCCAGTCCTCGCCCACAAACAACCTGCCAACCTGAAGCATATTCTCACCAGTAACTGCACACTGCACCATAGTAATTCTAACTCTGGACCAATCCATGCAACAAACCTCAATGCCAACTCTGCCCACATATCTAAGCCAGTGACACCATCACAGGACCTAACCAGATCAGCCACACGATCATCGTTTCATTCACCTGCACATCCACCAATGTAATATACGCCATCCTATGCCAACAATGCCCCTCTGCTATGTACATCGGCCAAACTGGACAATCCCTACAGAAAAGGATAAATGGACACAAATCAGATATTAGGAATGGCAATATACAAAAAGCTGTAGGAGAACACTTCAATCTTCCTGGTCACACAATAGCAGATTCAGAAGTAGCCATCCTGCAGCAAAAAAAACCTCAGGACCAGACTTCAAAGAGAAACTGCTGAGCTTCAGTTCATCTGCAAATTTGACACCATCAGCTCAGGATTAAACAAAGACTGTGAATGGTTGCCAACTACAAAAGCAGTTTCTCTTCCCTTGGTTTTCACACCTCAACTGCTAGAAGAGGGCTTCATCCTCCCTGATTGAACCTACCTCTTTATCTCTAGCCTGCTTCTTGCTCGCATATATATATTTGCCCTTGGAAATTTCCACTATATGCATCTGACGAAGTGGATATTCACCCATGAAAGTTCATGCTCCAATACGTCTGTTAGTCCATAAGGTGCCACAGGACTCTCTGCTGCTTTTACGTATTTAGACAGACACCTATATGCTCCATTCCAAGAGTCAGCACTGTCCCACGTTCAATGGTGCTCCAATGCCCCTCGATACTATGCTTTTTGTAGCCATCGTAGGCAAGGCCTGGTATACTGTGTAGGCGTTGGGCCTACATCCAGTATAAAAGTCTCTTGGTTTCTATGACAACTTGAGGTGTCAGACTGAAAACTCCACAACAGCTGAAGGTGAATTACAAAAACAGGAGCTCCTTATGTCATTAAATATGACAATGAATATAATCCAGTCTGGGCACCAGGTTATTTCGTGCCATTAATTTCACTCAGCCCCTGAAGATCAGTTCTCAGTGTGTGGTAGATACTGCCATGTAGACTTCAGCAGTGGAGAAGATGGAGGTGTGGCAGCTGAGGAGGAGGCAGCTGGGGCTTTTGGCTGCATGGAAGATGATGGAGACGGAGTGGGATTGTGAGATGAGCACATTAGTTGGATGTCTGTGCTTAAAAGGGTCAGCAGTGAAATAGCAACCTATTTAAGCGGTCTTCAGTGGGTTTCAGAGTTAACACTGCAGCTCAGCTCTCTTGTTTAAGACTGTCAGACTGTCTAAGGCAAGACTGTATCCGCTTACACTCAATTTTATTCTGGCAGGTTTTCTTTGAAACCCTTTAGGGTGGGTTTGGTTATTTATAATGAAAGTTACAATCTTTAGTACCTTTCTCTGGCAAGGCACTGACCAGTGCTGCAGCTGAAGAATCATGGAATACATAGCGCTCTGACCATGAGTGACTTGCCCTCTACCCGCCCAAGGTACATTGTACTGGGCTTTTGACTAGATTTGATCATATTGCCCCCATCAAAATTCATAGCCAGGTTGAGCGGGAGGAAACCTGGCTGTGAGTTGCCTTCCCCCGTTGCTTGTGATTAGCAGGGAGCTTCCCCATCTCTGATGCTTGCTGAGGGAAGGAACCACGCCCTCCAATACCAGCACTGGCCATTAATTGCTGAGGTTGTATGAAACTCCTGATGTATCAGACCCCACCACACCCTTATCTCCTTCTTTGAATACTGATCTCACACCAGCTCCCCGAAATCCTCCCCTGGCAGTACTGTGCTGCCCCAGGGAAGAATGGTGGAGGATTATGCTTTATCCCTGAGAGATCCTTTACATACTTACAGCACATGCCTGAGCTTGGGGTTTAATAGCCAGGATGGGCAGTGAATTGGTCAACCTAATGCCAGCATCCCTTCTAGGTTTTAGGCCTTGTCTACACTGGAATTGCAACCCCTGATGTAGCTGCATCTGTGTCTACAGGAGTCTGCACTATTTACTCCAGTGCAGATCTCACCAGACTGGCTACACTAGACATTTGTAGACAAGGCCTTAGAGAGCCACAAACAGGCAGCACTGCAGTTTTACAGGCAGGGCTGGCTTCAGGTTTTCTGCCACTCCAAGCAGAGGAAAAAAAAAAAAAGCCAATAGGCGGCAGCTCAATCGGGCCACTCCATTCTTTGGTGGCAGTTCGGCGACGGGTCTGTCACTCCCTCTCTTCCTCTTCAGCAGCACTTCGACGGCAGCTCAAAGAGGAAGAGAGGGACTGAGGGACCCGCTGCCGAATTCCCACCGAAAACCTGGACATGCCGCCCATTTGTATTGGCCATCCCAAGCACCTGCTACCTTAGCTGGTGCCTGGAGCCGGCTCTATTTACAAGAAAGAGTTAAAATCTCAGAAACACTTGGCCTAGTTTATGACTCTGAGTAAAGGAGTCAATTGACCAGATTATTTTTCAGTCACTGGTCTGAGATGCTCTGAATTCATAGCTGGTGAAGAATCTGGAGAGCCAGGTGGCAGGGCTGTGTACATCCAGCTATCTGGGGAAGGAGCTGCCATCCACACCGAGTGTATCCACACATGCTCTCTGAATCCATCCAGAAACCCTGGTACCAGGCTCTGCTGTACAATGGCCTCTTTTACCTTCCCAGTACTCAGCGCTGACACTAACCCTTTGACATCTGGAGTCAGAGCTCCTGATAGTACAGGGTTTCCTGCATGCAGACTCATTCCAGGCCCCACAGGGTTAATCATACACTTGGACACAGCAGCAGATATTTTGATCATTTTCTTTCCTTCTGTTTTCATTGGTAAGAGAAGAATAAACATCTGAAATCTGTCCCTGGAGGGCCTCCGGGTTTCACAACTGGTTCATTCATCTTAATGTAACTACAAAGAAGAAAACAAGAAAGGAAGGGAGGAGGATGGAAATGCAGCCAAGAGGGCAGCGGATCAACAGCTTTGGTGGGATCCTTGCAAAGCCCACCTCCTCCTGAGGGGAAGAAATGGCATTCCTTGGAACGGGTGCTGTTTCCAGGAAAGAACAGTGCTGACCCAACAAGGTCAAAAGAGGGAAGCTCTTGGGGCACTGGTGTCCACAGAGAGAGGTGGACAGGATCAACAAGGCCACAGAGCACCATTCATATCCTGGAAAAGTGCTGCTCTTCAAGGGTCCCCACAGAGTACAGTGGTTCAAGTGTAGAATATGGTTGCCTAGAGGGCCCAGTTAGGATCAGGTCTGATTTGTTCTAGGCACTGCACATACCTGCTAAGAGACAACCCCTGCTCCAAAGAACTTATGATCTGAAGAGATGAGACAAACAGAGGGTGAGGGAAACCAAGTGTAGTTATTCCCATTGTACAGATGGGGAAATTGAGGCAAAGAGAGATAGAGTGACTTGCTGAAAGCCATGCAAGGTGGTGGTGGCAAAGCCAGAAAATGAACCCAGGGTTCCTATTTCCCAGCCTGGTGCCTTATGCTTTAACATCTAATTTAGTACTGTGAAACAAGACAGACTGACAGCCCCAAAGATCGAAGTATTCCACTGAGCCAAAGGACAGGGCTGGCTCAGACGATGGCAGTGCCAATTTCCCCCATTGGGTCCACTCTTTGTAGCCCATTCAGTCAGTTGGTCTCCCTATGCCACTGCCTGCAAAAGCCCAATTACTGTAAATTAATGTGGGCATCTCTCCATCAAAAGCTAGACACAGTGCACGAGTTCATGTCACAAGCAATGCATCAATAGCCAGCAGAATACTGGTGTCCATCCACCAGTGAATCACAAGTCAGAGTGTGCCTCTGGGGCACTTCAGCAAATACACCTTAAGTGTAGGTGGCAAGCAAATGACAGAACCAAGGGATCAAGTTGATTGGTGGAGAAGGGTTCTGATATGAGATACAAAACAATAGCCCACCCAAGTTAGAACTTACTGCTAAGGTGCTTAACCAGCAACAGTAATAATTCCTAGCAGAGGAGTGTCATTGATACACCAAGGGGGAAAATGCACTGTGATAAGTGAATCTAAAAGCCCAAAACTGCCAAAACATCAGGATTCAGCATCCAAAGAAGTGTTGGCATTTCTCTGTAACATGCAGGGTGCTTGGAATTCTATAACAAGAAAGATATGTACAAAACACCACGCTCCATGGGGTTTAATTTTTGTAAGGAAACACACTAACCGTGGCTGCACAGCTAAAAATCCACTGAGCACAGAGACAAACCCAAAATATTGCTTATTTTTAGAAAAATTCATCATCTTGATGCGTAGTCACAGTGGTAAGCATGTCATATTCCCTTCTAGATAAGCACGTATACTCATAATCACACCGTCTTCTCTCGCATGCTTCCTTCCTCTTAATTCACATTCTCACTGTTGTCTCATCTGCACAAAGGTCCAATTGTACAAAAATGTATGAGTCTGCTTCACTTAATGCGCATGAGCAGTCCATTGAAGCCATTAGGACTACGTATGAGAGTATTATTTTTCAGGATGACCAGCTTAGATTGTAAGGTCTTCGGGACAGAGACTCAATCTTTATCTATATTGTAAAGTGCCAAGCACATCTATGATTCTATATAGGTTATAAATAACGTTAATAATTATTACTTCTTGTTGCAGATTCTAGGTAGTATAGTCCAAACAGCATTGCCGATGCTAAAAAGTACTAGGATTAGAACTACTGTTACATTAATAGATTTTTAAATCAGAAGATACATTTTTATCAATGACTTGGAAGTAGGGCTGTCAATTAATCGCAGTTAACTAAAGCAATTAATTACAAAAATTTAATCACTATTTAATCAGAATTAATCGCAGCTTTAATCACACTGTTAAACGATAGAATACCAATTGAATTTATTAAATATTTTGGATGTTCTTCTACATATTCAATTATATTGATTTCAATTACAACACAGAATACAAAGTGTACAGTGCTCATTTTATATTATTTTTATTAAAAATACTTGCATTGTAAAAATGAAAGAAGAAATAGTATTTTTCAATTTACCTCATACAAGTACAAGTACTGTAGTGCATTCTCTTTATCATGAAAATACAACTTACAAATGTAGATTTTTTTTTTTTACATAACTGCACTCAAAAACAAAACAATATAAAACTTTAGCATATACTAGCCCACTCAGTCCTAGTTCTTGGTCAGCCAATTGCTAAGACAAAGAAGTTTGTTTACATTTATGTGAGATAATGCTGCATATCTGGCACATAAATATCTTACGATGCCGGCTACAACAGTGCCAGGCGAATGCCTGTTCTGACTTTCAGATGACATTGTAAACAAGAAGCGGGCAGCATTATCTCCCACAAATGTGAACAAACTTCTTTGTCTGAGCGATTGACTGAACAAGAAATAGGACTGAGTGGACTTGTAGGCTCTACAGTTTTACATTGCATTAAAAAACAAAGTCATTATTTTTATACATAATTCTTCATTTGTAAGTTCAACTTTCATGATATAGAGGTTATGCTACAGTACTTGTAATGCGAGAATTGAAAAAATAATATTTATTTTATCATTTTTACATTGCAAATGTTTGTAATCAAAAATAAATAAAAAATGAGCACTATACCCTTTGTATCCTGTGTTGTAATTGAAATCAATATATTTGAAAATGTAGAAAACATCAAAAATATTTAAATAGTATTCTGTTATTGTTTAACAGCACAATTAATCACGCAATTAATGTTTTTAACGCGCAATTAATGTTTTTAAAATTACTCGATAGCCCTCCTTGAAAGAAAACAAAATCATCACTGATAAAGTTTGCAGATGAGACAAAAATTGGGAGAGCAATAAACAACGACAAGGACAGGTCACTGATTCAGAAAGAGCGGGATCACTAGGTAAACTAGATGCGAGCAAACAATGTGCATTTTAACACTGCTAAATGTAGATGTATACATCTAGGAACAAAGAATGCAGGCCACACTTACAGGCTCGGGGACTGTATGCTGGGAATCAGTGACTCTGAAAAAGATTTGGGGACTGTGGTGGATAATCAGCTGAACAGGAGCACTCAATATGATGCTGTGGCCAAAAGAGCTAATGTAATCCTGGAATACATAAACAGGGGAATCTAGAGTGGGACTAGAGAGGTTATTTTACCTCTCTATTTGGCATTGGTACAACTACTGCTGGAGTCCTGTGTCCAGTTCTGGAGCCCACAATTAAAGAAGGATGTTGATAAAATGCAGAGGGTTCAGAGAAGAGCCATGAGAACAATTAAAGAATCAGAAAGCCTGCCTCATAGTGATAGACTCAAAGAGCTCAATCTTTTTAGTTTGACAAAGAAAAGGTGAAGGTGTGACTGGATCACAGTCTACAAGTACCTACCTGGGATACAGATATTTAATAATGGGCTCTTCAGTCTAGCAGAGAAAGGTCTAACACAGGGATCGTCAGCCTTTGGCATGCGGCCCGGCAGGGTAAGCACCCTGGTGGGCCAGGACGATTTGTTTACCTGCCATGTCCACAGGTTCAGGCAATCGCGGATCCCACTGGCCCGGCCAATGGGGGTGATGGGAAGCGGCAGCCAGCACATCCCTCGGCCCGCACCGCTTCCTGCAGCCCCGATTGGCCTGGAGTGGCGAACCACAGCCAGTGGGATCTGCAATTGTCTGAACCTGTGGACATGGCAGGTAAACAAACCAGCCTGGTCTGCCAGGGTGCTCACCCTGGTAAGCCACATGCCAAAGGTTGCCGATCCCTGGTCTAACACAATTCAATGGCTAGAAATTTAAGCTAGACAAATTCAGACTGGAAATAAGGTGTAAATTTTAACAGTGAGAGTAATTAATCCTTGGAGTAATTTATCAAATGTCATTGTGGATTCTGCATCACTGACCCTTTTCAAATCAAGGTTGGATATTTTTTTCTAAGAGATCTTGTCAAGGTTCCTTCCCCACTATGAACTTTAGGGTACAGATGTGGAGACCTGCATGGACACTTCTAAGCTTAATTACTAGCTTAGATCTGGTATTGCTGCCACCATTCCCCAACCACTACTTTTTTTTCCTGGGTAGTTTTGAAGGACTTCACCAATTCCCTGGTGAACACAGATCCAAACCCCTTGGATCTTAAAACAAGGAGAAATTAACCATCCCCCCTCCTTTCCCCCACCAATCCCTGGTGAGTCCAGATCCAATCCCCTTGGATCTAAAAACAAGGAAAAATCAATCAGGTATTAAGAAAAAGGCTTTTAATTAAAGAAAAGAAAGGTAAAAGAAAACCTTCTGGGAGAGATTAGCATACCAGCTACTCTCACAGACAACAGATTCAAAACACAGAGGATGTTCCCCTGGGCACACATTTAGTTACACAAAAAAATACCCGAATACTCAATTTGATTCTACCTCTAATTGCATAAGACAGGTTACAAAGAAATAAACATAAAACTATTTATTCCTTTCTAAAACTTACTACTCTAAGAGGCTGGTTCCTTGATCTTTTTGACTCAGGCTGAAACTGAAACTCAAAAACAAAGGAAAAACTTCCCTCCTTCCTTTTGAAACATCTTGTTCCCCCATTGGTTCCTCTGGTCAGATGTTAGCTAGGCTCGGTGAACTTTTTAACCCTCTACAGGTAAAAGAGGCATTAACCCTTAACCATCTGTTTATGACACACACCCCAAATCTCAGACAGGGTTGAACCACACTGGCAGTGATTTCTTCCTAGAACTTTAGAATAAACAGATTAATAAAACACATGCACCTTTACATATACTACTAATTATGTAAAACTACAAGATTTTTCACATTCCAAGGACAATTTAACCAGTTAACTCCGGGAAACTTTCACGGGACAGTGCATCAGCTACTTTGTTAGAAGCTCCTGAAATGAGTTGAATTTCAAAATCAAAATCTTGGAGAGCTAAACTCTATCAAGAAGTTTTTTGTTGTTTCCCTTGGCAGTATGAAGCCACTTTAGTGCAGCATGGTTGGTTTGTAGCTGGAAATGCCGTCCCCAAATGTATGGGCGCAGCTTTTCCAGGGCATACACAAAGGCGTAGCATTCTTTTTCACTGATTTACCAGTGGCTTTCCCTCTCAGACAGTTTCTTGCTGAGAAACACAACAGGATGAAATTTTTGATCCGGTCCTTCCTGCATTAAAACTGCTCCTACACCACGCTCAGATGCATCTGTGGTTACTAGGAATGGGTTGTCAAAGTCTGGGGCCCTTAGCGCAGGGTCAGACATGAGTGTTGCCTTAAGCTGGTTAAAGGCCTTCTGACACTCATCTGTCCACTTAACTGCATTTGGCTGTGTCTTTCTGATCAGGTCTGTTAGTGGGGCAGCGATTTGGCTGTAGTGTGGTACAAATTGCCTGTAATATCCAGCCAAGCCTAAAAAGGATTGGACCTGTTTCTTTGACTTTGGGACAGGCCAGTTTTGGGTAGCATCCACTTTGGCCTGTAGGGGATTTACTGTTCCTTGATCCACCTGGTGTCCAAGGTAAGTCACTCTGTTTTGGCCAATTTGACACTTTTTAGCCTTAACAGTTAGTCCTGCCTGCCTGATGTGCTCGAAGACTTTTTCCAGGTGCTCCAGGTGTTCTGCCCGTGAATCAGAAAAAATGGCCACATTATCAAGGTAGGCAACTGCAGATTCTCCCAATCCTGCTAGGAGACCATCTACAAGTCTTTGGAAGGTGGCGGGTGCATTTCGCAGCCCAAAAGGAAGCACATTAAATTCATATACCCCTGCATGGGTGATGAATGCTGGCCTTTCCTTGGCGGGTTCATCTAACGGTACTTGCCAGTACCCCTTGGTTAAATCTAATGTAGAGATGAACTGGGCACATCCCAATTTCTCCAAGAGCTCATCGGTGCGTGGCATTGGATAGTTGTCGGGATGAATTACAGCATTTAGCTTACAGTAGTCCATGCAAAAGTATATTTCCCCATCTGGTTTGTGTACCAGAACCACTGGAGATGCCCATGCACAGGTAGATGAGCATATTATACCCATCTGTAGCATGTTCTGGATCTCCTGTTCTATAGCAGCTTGGGCATGAGGAGACACCCGGTAGGGTGGGGTTCTAACTGGGTGAGCATTACCTGTGTCAATGGAGTGGTATGCCCTTTCAGTCCATCCTGGGGTGGCTGAGAACATTGGTGGAAGCTAGTGCACAGCTCTTTGATCTGTTGCCGCTGCAGATGTTCCAGGGTTGTGGAGAGGTTCACCTCTTCCAAACCACCATCACCTTTTCCTTCGTAGTAGACACCTTTAGGCCACTCAGCGTCATCTCCTCCCTGGGCTGTAAACTGACAAACCTTTAATTCTCTGGAATAAAAGGGCTTTAGAGAATTAACATGGTACACTTTTGGCTTTAGGGTTGAGATAGGGAATGCTATGAGATAGTTAACAGCTCCTAGGTGCTCTTGGACCGTGAATGGCCCTTCCCATGACGCTTCCATCTTATGGGCCTGTTGCGCCTTCAAGACCATAACCTGGTCCCCTACTTTGAAGGAACGCTCTCTGGTATGTTTATCATACCAGGCCTTTTGCTCTTCCTGAGCATCCTTTAGGTTTTCTTTAGCAAGGGCTAAAGAGTGTCAGCGGGTGCTTTGTAGGTTGCTTACAAAGTCTAGAATGTTAGTTCCTGGAGAAGGCGTAAACTCCTCCCATTGCTGCTTCACCAACTGTAATGGCCCCTTAACCTCGTAGCCATATACAAGTTCAAATGGTGAAAACCCTAAACTGGGATGTGGTACAACCCTGTAGGCAAAAAGCAACTGCTGCAACACTAGATCCCAGTCATTGGAGTGTTCATTTACGAATTTACGTATCATGGCCCCCAAAGTCCCATTAAACCCCTCCACCAGGTCATTGGTCTGATGGTGGTAAGGAGTGGCAACCAAGTGATTCACCCCATGAGCTTCCCACAGGTTTTTCATTGTCCCTGCCAGGAAATTAGTTCCTGAATCTGTAAGGATGTCGGAGGGCCAACCTACCCTGACAAAAATGTCTGCTAATGCCTGGCACACACTTTTAGCCCTGGTGTTGCTTCCGGCCATGGGGTAACAAAATCCATGAAAGTCAGCATGTACTACTTTCCTCTGGGGGTCTTTCTTGGGAAAGGACCCAGAATATCCACAGCTACTCGCTGAAATGGAACCTCAATTATGGGGAGTGGCTGGAGAGGGGCTTTGACTTGGTCTTGGGGCTTTCCCACTCTTTGGCATACCTCACAAGACCGGACATAATTAGCAACGTCCTTGCTCTTTCCCTCCCAGTGGAAAGACTTTCCCAACCGGTCCTTGGTTCTGTTCACCCCAGAATGACCACTGGGATGATCATGGGATAAGTTTAAGAGCTTTACCCAGTACTTAGTTGGAACTACCAACTGTCTTTGAGGATGCTAGTCTTCCTGGTGTCCACCAGAAAGAGTCTCCTTGTATAAAAGTCCTTGTTCTACAACAAACTGGGATCGGTTAGAAGAGCTGAGAGGCGGTGGGGTGCTCCTTGCCACCACCCAAGCTTTCTGAAGGCTGTCATCTGCTTCCTGCTCAGCCTGGAACTGTTCCCTTGATGCTGGAGACATCAATTGCTCCTTAGACTGTGGACTTGGGCTTGGTCCCTGTGGAAGCGATGTAGGTGATGGGTTTGTTTTCACTGATTGTGAACCACTCTCCACTGGTGCACTATGTAATATTTCAGGCTCTCGCTGAGCCTCTTGGGTAGGGTTGTCTGCTGCTTCTGTCAGTTCAGGCCCACTGGTGCCCTCTGGCACTGGAGCTGTAGATGGGTTTGCAAGCACTGGAGTCAGTGCTGGCAATGGTTCTGGTGCTGGTTGCTTTGTCAGTTCTGGTTCTGGGACTGGATTCACTATGGTTGTAGCATTCATGGGTAGAAGATCTGGTTCCACCACCTCTGTCTGGGTCGTTGGTAACACAGACGGGGCCCTGGTGAATGGCTCAGGAACAGGGATGGGTGTGGAAGCTTGCTTGGCCTGGCTGCGTGTGACCATTCCCACCCTCTTGGCCAGCTTCACATGGTTGGCCACGTCTTCCCCCAGTAGCATGGGGATGGGATAATTGTCATAGACTGCAAAAGTCCACATTCCTGACCAGCCCTTGTACCCGACAGGCAACTCAGCTGTAAGCAAGTTTAAAGATTTTGACATGAATGGGTGAATTGTCACTTGGGCCTCTGGGTTGATGAATTTGGGGTCCACTAAGGATTGGTGGATAGCTGACACTTGTGCTCCAGTGTCTCTCCACGCGATAACCTTTTTTCCAGCCACTCTCAAGTTTTTCCTTCGCTCCGAGAGTATTTGAGAGGCATCTGGGCCTGGGGATCTTTGGTGTGATGGTGGTGTAATGAACTGCACTCGGTTGGGGTTCTTGAGGCAGTTGGCCTTTATATGTCCCAGTTCATTACATTTAAAACATCGCCCAGCTGACTCGTCACTGGGATGAGGTGGGTTGCTGGAGACTGGTGAGGTGGGACAATAAGGTGTCTGGGGCTTTCCTTGGGTTGTAGGTGGGGCCTTGGGTTGTCCCCGGTGATAGGATTTAGTTTGGGTTGGCCCCCTCTGATATTCTCTCCAACTGCTAGTAGTTTTTTTCTTTTCTGCCACTTCCACCCATTTGGCTCCAATCTCTCCCGTCTCGGTTACCGTTTTGGGCTTCCCATCTAGGATGTACCATTCTATTTCCTCAGGAACACCCTCTAAGAACTGCTCCATTTGCATTAGGAAGGACAGCTCTTCCAGAGATTTAGCACTTGCTCCTGATATCCAGGCATCCCAATTCTTTCCAATGTGGTAGGCGTGTCGGGTAAATGACACATCTGGTTTCCACCTTAGGGCTCTAAACCACCGACAGGCATGCTCAGTTGTTATCCCCATTCTGATTCTGGCCTTGGTTTGAAAATGTTTATAATCGTTCATGTTCTCCCTAGGCATTTCAGCCACCACCTCTGCTAAGGGTCCACTGAACTGTGGCCTCAGCTCTATCATGTACTGGTCTGTAGGGATGCTGTACCCATGGCAGGCCCTTTTGAAATTTTCTAAGAAGGCCTCAGTATCATCACCTGCCTTGTAGGTGGGGAATTTTCTGGGATGGGAAACAGTACCTGGAGAAGGGTTGTTAGGGTTGGCTGGTAACTCCTGCTTAGCCCTTGCTAATTCCAGGGCATGCTTGTGGGCCTCTCTCTGGATCTCCATAGCGCTCTGGTGGTCAGCCTCTTTGGCTTTCTCTTCTTTTTCTCTCGCCTCCATGTCTTTTTGTTTCTCCTCCATACATCTTTTGTGGGCAGCCTCAGCTCTTTTGTGGGCAGCCTCAGCTCTGGCCATCTGTCTGTCATGTTCCTTTTGTTTCTCCTCAGCCCCGAGTTTGGCTAATTCCAGCTCCTGCAGTATGTTTTTTTTTTTTCCTTGCTTGACATGTTTCCCTGCTCTGTCTGAGCTGTCTTGGTTTGCGAGGTTAAAAAAAAACAAACCCACAGCTTTTAACTGGACTTCTCAGAATGAGAAGAAACCAGAAAAACCAGTTTGTAACTTGTCTTTTGCAAACTGTTAATTACCCTCCAGCTAAGCCCAGCTGGAAATCCTTTCTAATAAAGCCCTGTTAGAAAAACCTATCTCTCCTTCACTGTTTCCCCAGCATCTCAAAGGAGGAAAAAAAAATCTGGCTTTTGGTTCCTAAAAAATCCCTCACCACTGCTCACCATGTCAAGGTTCCTTCCCCACTCTGAACTTTAGGGTACAGGTAAAAGAGGCATTAACCCTTAACCATCTGTTTATGACAGATCTGCTCTAGGAATTATTTTGGCTCAGGTCTCTGACCTGTGTTATACAGGAGGTTAGATTAGATGATCATAATGGTCCTTTGGACCTTGGAATCAATGAACCAGGCCTCCTGCATAATCCTGGTCAGAGACATTCATCCACTGATTCCTGTAGTGGATGGACTTATTCTTCCCAACTATGTAAGTCAACCTTATCAAGCGCAATAATTTTGGGGCACTTTAAACATACCAGGCCAAATTCAGCCCAGGTGTAAGAATGCACCAATGTACTTGGCCTATGAGCCAAATCCTGAAGCCAACAGGTTACTAGGGATTTACACTGGTGTAACTGAACACAGAATTTGGCCCTTGGGGACCATTGACTTCAGTGTAGCTGCACTAGAACTGGGCCACATTTTTTGGTCGAATAGTAAATTCACCAAAAAAAATGCAACTTTGTGGTGACCAAATCTTGGTTTAAAGACTTCAATTTACAGAGAATCCACCATTTACTTTGGTTCAAACCAGCAAGTGACCTGGACTGCATGCTGCAGAGGAAGCAAAAACCCACCATGATCTCTCCCAATTTGACCCGGGTGAAAATTCCTTCCTGACCCCAAATACAGCAACCTGTTAGACCCTGGGCATGTAGATGAGACCTGTTAGGAGAATGTGAAATAAATAGGATAGAGACTAAACAAGAATAATCTTGCTTCTGGCCTTGCTTTTAGTTTAAACAGGCTGAATAAGCAAGCAAGAGAATGTAAGTGAAAGCACAAGGCTGCACTCCCATTCCCACCCCAAGCGGGTAGCCTTGGCTTTCAATGACAAGAGATGATAAGAGGCTAATTGAGCAGCAGGAGAGTATAAGGAGGAGACACAAAGTCTGCAAGAAAATGACCATGGCCAAAAAAAACCCTGCTTCATACTCCTCTGTCAGGGTTTTCTCCCCATTCTGAACTCTGGGGTACAGATGTGGGGACCCGCATAAAAGACACCCTAAGTTTATATTCCACCAGCTTAGGTTAAAAACTTTCCCAAGGCACAAATTCCTTTCCTTGTCCTTGGATGGTATTGCTGCCACCACCATGTGATTTAAACAAACATTCAGAGATGGACCATTTGGAGCCCCATATCCCCCAAAATATCCCCACAAGCCCCTTCACTCCCTTTCCTGGGGAGGCTTGAGAATAATTTACCAACGAATAGATTAATAAAGTGAGCACATACCAAATCCCTGGTTTTTAGGACACTGAAAATCAATCAGGTTTTTAAAAGAAGAATTTTTTTTTTAAAAAAGTGAAAAAATCACACCTGTAAACTCAGTATGGAAGATAACTTTACAGAGTAAATAAAAAGATTTAAAACCCAGAGGATTCCCTTCTGATTCTGCTTCCCAGTTACAAAACAGGAATAAAATTACCTTTTAGCATAGGGAAAATTCACAAGCTAAAATAAAAGGTAATCTAATGCATTTTCTTGCTATTACTTACAATTTTTATGATTTTATATGTATCATTTCAGGATCTTTTTAGGAGATGTTTTTTTCTGCCCTGGTCCCTCTCTCTGTCTCAAGAGCGAACACATACACAAGAGAAAAAACAAAGCCTTCCCCCCACATTTGAAAGTATCTTCTTTCCCCATTGGTCCTTCTGATCAGGTGTCAACTAGGTTAATTGAACTGATTAACCCCTTACAGGTAAGTGATTCTGTACCTTTGGCCAAGAGGTATTTTATATTACTGCGTACATAAAGGTTGTTACCCTTTCCTTTCTATTTATGACACCCTCCCATCAGGTACAAAAGAGATAGTCTCATTGCCCCTAGACTCAATACCATCCAGAACGGAACACAACCATATATTGAAAGGAGTGGTACCAAGGGAGAGGCACTACAAATGTAATTAATTTTGCTAAGAAGGTGGAGGGGAGAGGGGGAGAGGGAGCTCTGTTGGTGTGCAAAGCTAGGGGTTAGGAGAAGAAGGGGGTTCTATCAGCATATAGAACTGTAGTTGGGGGAGAGGAAGAGGAAAAAACTGTTGGCGCACAGAGATATCCCGACTGGTGTGAAGGGCTTCAGAGTATGCTTGCTTCCTTGGTCCCAATAAACCCATCGAATTGCCTGCAGACTGGACTCTGGACTGTTATTTTCCAGCAAACTGTGTCTGGGAACTGAGAGGGAGGAGGGAGGTGGATTTCTGCCAACAAGACCCATCAATTAGACACCTGGGAAAAAATTATCTGTAGTAACTCAGAGTCCTCCCCATCTAGTGTCCCATCTCCAGCCGTTGGAGTGCTTACATTAGGAAGATTTGGCCCAGTGAGCACATATTATTATTATATTTGCTATAAAAAGTTATTCAGGAACTAGACCCATAAGTTATTTATAAAAAACCCTTAAACAGCAAGATTCAAAGAGGGATTGGACATTTATACATATAACAAGACTATGCAAACATCAGAATTAATGATAAGAACTAGAATATTGGAAGGGATATAAAACTTTCTGCTTCAGGATTTAAGACAATCTCTAACTAACTATTAGGGATCAGGAAGAGATCTCCGTGGGGGACAGATTACCACCCAACCACCTACTGCAGAGTTTCTTGCACCATCCTCTGAAGCAGGGTGGATTTGATTTAAATCGTGATTTAAATCACTAGTCAGGAAGACTTGATTTAATCATGGATTTCTACATAAAAGCACATTCTTGTTGGTTGTTATACCCTTAATACATATTCTTCACAACTCAGAATAGATATAGGTTTCATTTTTAGAAGGTACACTGTGCATTTTTAAGTGATTTATTTTGAAAACTTTTAGATTAGTTTTACAGCTATATCAGAAAATGAATGATTGTTTGGTTATTTCATTTACCAAAGGTAATTGAAGCAGATATTTATGAAGTAACTGGGAGGTGAACTATCCCCAGTTCAGCAGGTTAATTACTAATATTTGGAGAATTTTCTTGCTATGCTGTATTAGGAGGAGAACGTCACCAGACAGACATTTAAATTGTTTTATTTAACTAAAACAATGTTAAGTATTCTGGATTTTTTTCCTCAATAGCAAACATATAATATTTTAACAAAACAAGCATATGAATTTTTGAATTTAGTTAAACATTCAAGTTTTTTAAAATCAGGTTTGTTTTTGTTAAAATTGTTTTTAACTAAAATACTTAAATGAAATATTTAAAAAAAAAAAATTAAATCAACTATGTCAACCAGGAAATATGAGAAACTTAAAATATTGGCTTCTGCAGCTAACTCAGTTGTCTTCACCTTCATTTTCCTGTTTGTTTATAATCTGGAAAAGAAAAACAAGCTTTCCTGCTTCTCCAGGTCCCAAGCGATTTCTCAGTTTGGCATGAATTAGTCCAAAGGAAGAAAATATTCTTTCTACACCGGCAGACTAAGCTACTGCTGTTAAAAGTGAGATTAGCACTTCAACAGTCTCTGAATCCAAGTGCTTAAGTGACTTCCACCAGTTCACTGCTGTGACTTTCTTTAAAACATCATCAGCAAACATATTTCTTGAATGGTTCTGTCATGGAGTGTGGGGGGAGTCAGGGCCCTGCACCCCCAATTCCTGTGATTGACCATGACTCTCAGTCAGCCAGTTAAACGCAAGGTTTATTGGACGACAAGAACACAGTCCCAAACAGAGCTTGTAGGTACAACCTGGACCCTTCAATCAAGTCCCAAGGGTGGGGGGCAGGGAGCTTAGACCCCAGCTTTGGGGCTCCCTCCATTTTCCCAGCCAGCTCCAGACTGAAAACCCCCCTCTAGCAGTCTCACCCTGCCTCCCTCTGGCTCCTCCTCCAGCTTTTGTCCAGTTTCCCTGGCAAAAGGTGTCACCTGGCTCCAATCCCCTCCTGGGCTCAGGTTACATGCTCAGGTATCCCTCAAGTGAGGTCACACCCTGGTATCCCATCACAAATGCAGACAGTCCTAATAAAACTCCCACACAACATTCCCAGGTAAATCTGCCCCACTCCCTACTCCGTCACAGGTTCTTATTCCCAAACTTTTACGGCCTGCAGCCATGATAGGTTTTCCCTTCTAGTAAGAGAATGGTATGGTAGATCTCAAATCAATGAAGGCTACACTCAAAGACCTCAAGACTTCTGGAATATGCTGCTCAAACAGTTTCACTTTTGTTTTTACTGGCTGTCCCTCCCTTCTCACATTTCTCTCCAAACTTCTTCTCCTTGTCCAGATCTATTCTGCCGCAACAATCTTCTATTCATTGAACTTTTTGAAACTTTTCACTTTTAGAGAGAGGTAAGAGATTGTTTCTGTGTACACAAATTTGCAGAGGGACAATAGTGTTGAGGTCTGTTATTTCTCACCTCTATATATTATTTATTTATTTTAAAACATTTTTGCTGTTAACAAGCATGTTATCTCTGGAGACACAAATCCACAGTTTGAGAACTGCAAAACTAAGCATCTCTGATGGGATATTCTAGACTGAGCACTGAGTCCCATTGGTTAGACAGAAAGATAAACCTAAATAATCTGCACAGAAGCCCCTGGAATCCCATAAAATTGGGTCCCTAATCCATGAACTATTGGAACTCATTTACAAACTTCTCTTATACATTACATTAACATATTCTCTCATACTATAGAATTAATAATCCCTGTTCCATGATTTATAATTGGAGATTACCAATCTCCTAGAACTGGAAGGGACCTTGGAAGGTTATGGAGTCCAGCCCCCTGCCTTTGCTAGCAGGACCAATTTTTGCCCCAGATGGCCCCCTCAAGGATTGAACTCACAACCTTGGGTTTAGCAGGCCAATGCTCAAGCCACTGAGCTATCATCCCCTGCATCTAGCTTAATTAAAACTATCTTTAGATAGGTTTTTTCCCTCAAAAAGCATTTTATCAAAAAAATCCATTAAAAAATTTTTTTTTAAATCATTGATTTTTATCTACTCAGCTCTGAAGCATTTGGCACCAACCATTGTTGGAGAGGACACTGGACTAGATGAACTACATATTTGATCCAGTTTGGAATTCCTAGGTTCCTTAGAACAGGAGCATTCTGGGAACTGTACTTCAAATGGTCTCACAGATCCAGCGCGGGGGGCATGTCATACTTCTGGCAGCCCACATCACCTCCAAATGTGGCCCAAACAAAAGAGATTTCATTGCTTGATAGCCTGCCATACATAGTCCTGACTTGTTCTTTAAACTGCTATGTATATAGAATGGCCAACAGAGCTTACAATGACAACTTAATTGTTGCCAACTCTCATGATTTTATCATGAGCTTCATGAATTTTGATGGCTTTCTTAAAGCTCCAATTCCTGGAGTCAAGTAACTATATGAAACTCTCAGCTTTTTTTTTTTTAAGTAAGTTTCTAGCCCTGATGGTCATGGAGAAAAGCTTGAAAATATGACCTGAGGGTACCCTAAATGCTGAAAACTCAATAGGCATCTAATAATCCACATATATATAAAAATGTATTGGGCTTTTCTTTAGTCTCATGATTTTTAAGCTGATTTTAGGAGTTTCAAGTACCAGACCCCAAGCATTCAAAAATAATCCAATACCGCAGTGTGCTCCCAGCTCTCACTCTCTCTTGTAGCTGGCACCTCCCAGCAATGATTGTCCTGACAGTTCAGCAACTTTCTTTACAACCATTATGACTAAAAACTTTTATTTTAAAATGAAATCTGAAATGAGGCCAAAGCTGGTGAGGGCACTGGTGGAACGTGGGTACGTGATATGTTGCATAATACCAGAATCCAGCCTCTGCTTCCAGAGATGTGGGCGGATTGGGGTACATTGTTTAGGAGTGTTAGAATTAAACAGACTTCAGTCCATACATTTGTTTTAAGGAACAGGGCTTGCAGGGAATTGTTCCTGCCTCAAGGTTCCAGTGACTCAGTCCCTCTTCTCGTGGTTATGAATTTACCATAACTCTGCCTCATGAAGTCATTTCCTCTGATCTTACTGCAGCCCCATCTGTTATTCTAAGTAACATCTTGATTTGCATTAGTGCTTCTACAAGATGCTTAGGTTTAATGAAAGGCGGGGGTTCACTTTATTATGCTACTAGCTCAGGGCTGTTTATTGTGAAACCCAAAAAGACACAGCAGGTTTCATTTTACCACAAAATGGGAAGTGGCTGGGTTTCACTCAAACCCTTTTTGGTCCAGAAATCTTCAGACAAAGGTGGGGGGAAACATTTTGCTCTTTCTGGCTAGGCACAAATCTCTAGAGGCTGAGTTGGGGGTTGACTGAGCTTAGTTGAAGAAATGTCACATGCTGTAATGGTCACATAGTAGGGCCAGTTTCTCTACTTGCATAAACAGATGTGGCTTCACTGAAGTCACAGGAGTTTGGGTGCTCAGCACCATTGGGCCCAGAGGTGGTACATTTAGCTGGGCTCATAAATTCTAGGGCCAGACATTTAATTGCTCTAAGAAACCCCTATCTGCTACTCCAGTACCATGAAAGGACCTTGAAGCACGTGTAAACAGCCCCCAAGGACTACCTGCAATGCAAGGGTGCTGGTTCAGATCCAGGCACTAGACTTCAAATCACCGCCCATCTGAACCCCTGCACAATGAAAAATTCCAGCTCTCTCATCCCAGCCAGAGATTCCATTTGTGGCTATGCTCTACCTGACCCCTCATTTCATCCTGTTCATTTCACAGAAGCAAAACACTGCTCAGATGAGGGTCCTAAATACATATGGCATCACAGGGTTGCCCCCACTGGGGTGCCCTCCAGGGTCAGGCTGTGCCTGCCTCAGTTTCCCCAGAGTGTCACCCACACAAAGGAATATTATGTCCCTCTGCGGCAAATGCAAACCCTTTTAGTCATAGATAGGGCAACAGTCTGCGGATCCTTCATGGTAAAACAAAACTCCAAAGTAAAATCCACTTACCATGCACCAGCTCTTCAATCCTATACAAAGATCTCTGTTCCCAGATCGCTCACCCGAGTCATTAACCACTCAGTCCCAGTTCCATTCCCTTGCCCCAGGGCCTCACGCTTCTCCACCTGAGAGTTCCCAGACTTGCTGCTCTCCCATGAGCCTTGAAGCCATGAAGCCTTGCTCTGTCCTTTGAAGACTTGGGACTCAGATTTCTCCTGTAGCCCCAAGTCAGATGTCCTGTGAGAGGGCCCTCCTCAGGGTTCCAAGGCCCCAGGGCTCCTCACCTGTGTGCCCCACTTTGCTCAGGGGAACCTCCCTCCAGAACCCCTATGCCCAGCACACACTGACCAAGCTGATTCTTCCCCTCATTTTCAGGGGCCTCTGCAGTAACTTTCCCACAACTTGGCAGGGTTCTCCAGATCTAGTAAGTCCTCTCCATGGCTTTCCACAGAACTCACCCCAGCAGCCATAGTTACTGCCCTCATCTAGGCTTCCTACAACTCTCTCTCTGGGGCTAGTCTCTGCTCCTTCTGTCTGTGTTCTGAGGAAGCCCTCTCCTGCTTCTTCCTGTTTTCCTCCCCCACAGCCTTAGGTGCCTTCCCTTAAGCCCAAAAGGGAGGCAACTGGCCAGTCACAGGTGCATTGGACTCAACTCCCTTTTCAAGGTCCCTGTCACACTATGACACATGGGTTCTAAAGGTTGCTGGGCTTTGTCTCTGTGCCTCACAGCTCACTCGTTCTATGCCCAAACCTCCATGGGGCAGGGAGGAAATGTCACCGGGGTTAAAGCCTCATTGATTCTCATCTCACATAAGGGATCTTCCTGGAATTCATTTTCTGCTTTGTGACTTCACCATTCTAACTTGGCCTGCAGCATCAGTGGCAGGCAAGACCCTGCTCCTAGACCATTCGTAGCAGACACAGAATGGCCACAGGTCAAGGAAGGCATTGTTTTCTTTGGGGTCTGATCTGGGTCAGATGGAGAATAGTCTTGCTGGTGAATCACAGCCGGCTTGAACTCAAGCAGGATGTATTTGTTTGTGTCACTCATTCCCTGACTCACAGAACTAAATACAGACTGTGCCACCCCGACACCTCTGACAAATATAATCCTGCCCTACCCCTGCATCTTCATTGGTGGGAACCTCTCCCTAGCTAGATCTGAGAATCTGATCTCTTGGGTGTACAGTTAGAGGAAATTATCCTCCCATCTCCACCCCATCCCATGCTCATTCACTGTCTGCTAAGAAGTGGTAGTGATAACAGGGCTAAGACTTAAGAAGATTCTCCTCCCTCCAACTGACCCTCACTCTCCACTATGCCATCTCACAAACTCACCTGAGAACTCAGGGGCTGCCTTCAGCACCGTTGAGAAGCAAAGGAAGCCCAACACTGCCCCCAAACATGAGACCCGAGCCCCAAGCAGCCGCTGAGACACAGTCATCATGTAGCTTGTCCCAGATTCCCTGTTGCCTGGGTCCCAGAGCCACCGTGACTCCAGTCTGGGTGGGATCTCATCTTTCATTGCTGCTGGTGCTGTAGCTCTGAGGCTCCTATTGTCCATTAACAATGGGTTGGTTCTTTGCATTGCCAGAATTACTAGGAACTTGTGTGTGTGTGTGTGTGCGTGCATGTCTCTCCCTTTAATGAGAAAATTACTCATTAATTAACCAGTAAAGTCTCATTCCCAGAGCTGGGATATCTTTCCCCCCCGCCACACACACTTTAAAAGGAGGAATAAGCCACAACAAAGGTTCACTGGAATTCTGCAGCAAGACCTGGTGGGGAATTGTACCATGGAGCAGGGTGCATAGAGTTTTCACTGCCAGTGAAACTGGCAAAAACAAACCAAACACAGACAATATCTCTCCACAAATCAGGGTTTCATGTATTTGCCAGATTTCTGGCTTACACTTCTAGTTTCTCAAAAAGACGAAAAGCCATTTTCCCTGTCTAAACCATGAATAAAGATATTAAATATATATAATCTCCATCTCAGCAAATGTTTGGTTAGTCTTGATTTTGCATTGAATGGAATGGTGCCAAGCAGCTGCCTGCCACACAAAGAGGCATTTTCCAGAGGAAATGTGCACCCTGCACCAGCCTGACAAATGCTAATGAAATGATCCCTTGCATGAAAATTCACTCAGGGAGAGCAAGTGGGCTGGTTCTCCCTGACAGCGGTAAAGCCCCATAGCTTCTACTACTCCATATGCAATTCTAGCTGCCTCTATCCATCCACAGTTGCTTTCCTCATCCTCCCCTGCTGAGAAATCAGTAATTTGGCTGAGGCATTGAACTGACTTTTTTGGAGCAATCAGGACACACAGCACTTTCACAAGTTGGGGAAAATCTTCAACAAGTTGTTGTGCCTGGCAGTCTGAGAGGGTTACAACATAACTTATCAAAGTTACTTCAGAATTTTGATAAGCCCAAAGCAAATGATTCCCTCCTCCAAAGTCCAGAGCCCAGCTGTTTAGAAACTGAGGTCAGCACCAGAAAGACAAGACAACAGTGCCAAGGACAAGGGCACTGGCACAACTCTTTAAAGGGCTCTCAAAGGGTTGTTAAAACTCTGTGACTCCATAGTATCAAACCATTTACCTGGAAAATGTCACTTGCAGCAACCTGGAAGGAACCTGAAGAGGGGAGCACAGGGGGCAGGAGGGAAGAGTTTGGAGAAGGAAGTCAGTTTGTGTGCACATGGCTGGCATGCTAACTGCAGCTGCAGCATCTCTGTAAATAGGTCTCTTAAGAAAGAGCCAGGTTAGTTTTAGAAATCAGGAGCCTTCTCATGTTAATGCTCACTATACATTACATAAAATTGCCTTTTCTTGTGCTTGGACTATTCAAGAACTGACTGTAATGTCCTTAGATTTGTTTATGATTCTAAATTGTTTGTCAAATAATTTGGGTCAGCACCTCCTTTGGAGCAGTTTGTTGGAGTATTCAATAGCTGTGCTCTTTTGATTAGTCACATCGTTTTGTTTCTGTTCCCCTACTGGATGAGTATAACTCTTAAAATTGGGTTTTCCCCTTGTGGATACCCTGATTACAGATACCAAATGGGAACATTCTGTAGTGCTTGTGTAGCATTATCTGTTTCAGGGAATATTCCTGTCAGTGAATTTGTTGGCGGGAATATTTGCAAAATGCACCCACAAAAGGGGCACAAGCACAAGGTGAATATTTGTTTCCAAATTCAAATATCTTCAGCACTGCCCTATCTCTAGCTATGGTATTTATTTAACAGCTGTACAAGGAGTTGCCCTTCATGCTAAATGTTTCTCCTTCCCTTCCTCCAGTGGTCTTGGATGAAGGAGACAGTTCTTTGCCTTTTTTTAAAGAATTACCAGACTACTTCAGACCATTGGTCCATCTAGCCCAGAATCCTGTTTCTGTCCCAGATGCTTCAGAGGAAGGTGAAAACATCCCTGCAAAAGGCATTTATTTATAGCCTGCCCATAGGGAAAGTTTCTTCCTAACTCACATTAATTAAAGGTTGGTTTATGTTTTAATATTGCTCTTTGAAAATCCACCAGTATTAATTTAACAGCCTTAAGATCAATGGTCGCTGGCTGCTCTTTCCCATCTTGCCCTGTCCTGTGAACATCAATGTCATTGAATAATAATGCTTTGCCTTCTCTAATGCATTTCGCCTTGGAAGCTATAGCACTTTACAAATATTAATTGGCTATTTCCACCCCTGTGTCTAGAGTGACCACTTTTTAAAAGGCAAAAGCTGGAGCTCTGCCCCCCTACCATCTGCCCCTCCTCTTTCCCTGACATCCCACCCCTTGGCCAGGCCAGAAGTAGGCCATGGTAAGAACTGCCTGGGAGCTCAGGCCTCCATGGGAAGCCCTGAACCCTACGAGTATGTGGAGGGTCTGTGGCTCCGCACAGCAGCCCATGTTCCCTGGGCAGCTCTTACTACAGCCCAGCTCTGGCTTCTGGCCTGGCCAGGGAGCAGGACATCAGGAGGAAAAGGAGGAGCAGGGCCTCATGGTGAAGGGGGATTAAGGCCCACTTCAGCCCCTCCCCATAATGGAAAGAGGCTGGTGCCACCCCTGTGCCTCAGGCAGGCACGGAGAAGTGCCACAGGGAATCCAGCACAAATGTTGTCCCAGAGTCATTCAGCCCGGGATTTGAATTCTGCATTTCAGGACTGTCACACCCAATTCTGGATGGATGGTCACCTTCCCATGACTCAAGTTCCAGATAAACAGCCCAGGATTAGTACACTTCCCTTTTCTACTAGACAGCCAGTCCTCACCACTCCTACTTCAGACCGCTGTGTACTGTTGCCCACAGCACACCCATTGCTCCATCACATTGTGAGACCCTGCTGCTATTCTGTGTCAGTTTATGAGAGTTCCTGTCCAGACTGTCTCTCAATGTACTGATTCCTAGTTCACCCCAAATGTATTCTGCTCCCCTCTTTGTTATACCTCTGTGGGCAGGCCCAAGAAAAGGCAGGAAAATGGGTACTCTACCAGGGCCTGGTCCAACAAGGGGCCTGGCTAGAGGGCCAAAAACCTATCTCCATGAGAAAAAAAATTCAGGCTAAATTGCACTTGACTAAATGTTATTTGTATGTTAGTAAATATGTTTATATGTTATGAAATGACTAAATGTTATTTATATGTTTTTTATATCATCCCTGTGAGTCTGTTTGTTTCCATGCAGTATCCAGCTCTAGCAAGATCTGCTGAGATTTACCAGAGCTACTTAACAGAAGTAATATTCCAGATAGGGAGCTGGTCCTCCAGGGTGCCTAGAAGGGCTGAGACAAGATCCCAGGGACAGGGAACAGTACCTCCAGGGTGCCTAAAGAGCATTTGTCATTGGCCATACATACATTAATGTATGTACCATACTGCCATGTCTGGCTATCAATACAAATCAGAAAGCCAGGAATGTCAGGAGCATAAAGAAAGGGGAGTGGGGTGGGGAGAGAAGCGAGAGGTCTCCACTCAAGCCTCCAGTTTTTCCAGACAAACAAGACCTGTGAACAGTTTAGCTTGAGCATTGCACAAACTGGGGAACAGGCTGAAAGAACCAGCAAGGTGAGATGGATTTCAATATAGAGACTGTGGAAAGTGATGAAGAGAAGCAGCCAGATGAATCATGTGATTCCAATCTAATGACTTCCGAAGATAGTCAAGTAATATTGCCACCAGCACCACCAGTCTCAGAGGAAAGTTTTCAAGAAACAGGAGAGCAACTCAGAGAGGGGATTAGGAAAAAGCAGAAAGCTTACAGGGAGTGGAAGAAAGGCGGGATTAGCAAGGGAAGCTACCTTGGTGAGGTCAGAACATGTAGGGATAAAGTGAGGAAGGCTAAAAGCCGCATTGAACTGGACCTTGCAAAGGGAATCAAAACCAATAGTAAAAGGTTCTACAGCTACATAAATAAGAAGAAAACAAAGAAAGAAGAAGTGGGGCCGCTAAACACTGAGGATGGAATGGAGGTTAAGGATAACCTAGGCATGGCCCAATATCTAAACAAGTACTTTGCCTCAGTTTTTAATAAGACTAGTGAGGAGTTTAGCTATGATGGAGGGATGATAAACGGGAATGTGGATATGGAGGTGGATATTACCGCAACTGAGGTAGAGGCCAAACTTGAACAGCTTAATGGGACAAAATCGGAGGGCCCGGACAATCTCCATCCGAGGATATTAAAGGAACTGGCGCATGAAATTGCGAGCCCGTTAGCGAGAATTTTTAAGCAATCGATAAACTCAGGGGTTGTGCCGTACGACTGGAGGATTGCTAACGTAGTTCCTATTTTTAAGAAAGGGAATAAAAGTGATCCGGGTAATTATAGGCCTGTTAGCTTGACGTCTGTAGTATGTAAGGTCTTGGACAAAATTTTAAGGGAGAAAGTAGTTAAGGACACAGAGGTCAATGGTAATTGGGACGAATTGCAACATGGATTTACTAAACGTAGATCGTGCCAAACCAATCTGATCTCCTTCTCTGAGAAGGTGACGGATTACTTAGATAAAGGAAATGTGGTAGATATAATTTACCTCGATTTCAGTAAGGCGTTTGACACGGTTCCACATGGGGAGCTGTTAGTTAAATTGGAAAAGATGGGGATGAATATGAAAGTTGTAAGGTGGATAAGGAACTGGTTAAAGGGGAGACTCCAGCGGGTCGTATTGAAAGGTGAACTGTCAGGCTGGAAGGAGGTCACTAGTGGAGTCCCTCAAGGATCGGTTTTGGGACCAATCTTATTTAACCTTTTTATTACTGACCTTGGCACAAAGAGCGGGAATGTGCTAATAAAGTTTGCGGATGACACAAAGCTGGGGGGTATTGCTAACACAGAGAAGGACAGGGATACTATTCAGGAAGATCTGGACCACCTTGTAAACTGGAGTAATAGTAATAGGATGAAATACAATAGTGAAAAGTGCAAGGTCATGCACTTAGGGATTAATAATAAGAATTTTAGATATACGTTGGAGACGCATCAGTTGGAAGCGACAGAGGAGGAGAAGGACCTTGGGTATTGGTTGATAGCAGGATGACTATGAGCCGCCAATGTGATACGGCTGTTAAAAAAGCAAATGCGATTTTAGGATGCATCAGGCGAGGTATTTCCAGCAAGGATAAGGAGGTGTTAGTACCGTTATATAAGGCGCTGGTGAGACCCCATCTGGAATATTGTGTGCAGTTCTGGTGTCCCATGTTCAAGAAGGATGAATTCAAACTGGAACAGGTCCAGAGACAGGCTACTAGGATGATCCGAGGAATGGAAAACCTGCCTTATGAAAGGAGACTCAAAGAGCTTGGCTTGTTTAGCCTGGCCAAAAGAAGGCTGCGGGGGGATATGCTTGCTCTATATAAATATATCAGGGGGGGTTAACGTTAGGGAGAGAGAGGAATTATTTAAGTTTAGTACTAATGTAGGCACGAGGACGAATGGGTACAAACTGGATATTAGGAAGTTTAGACTTGAAATTAGACGAAGGTTTCTAACCATTAGGGGAGTGAAGTTCTGGAACAGCCTTCCGAGGGAAGTAGTGGGGGCAAAAGACTTATCTGGCTTTAAGACTAAGCTTGATAAGTATATGGAGGGGATGTTATGATAGGATAGTTTAATTTGGGCAATTGATCTTGGATTATCACCAGATAAGTCTGCTCAATGGTCTGCGGGGAGATGTTGGATGGGATGGGATCTGAGTTACTGCAGAGAATTCCTTCTTGGGTGCTGGCTGGTGAGTCTTGCCCACATGCTCAGGGTTTAGCTGATCGCCATATTTGGGGTCGGGAAGGAATTTTCCTCCAGGGCAGATTGGCAGGGGCCCTGGAGGTTTTTCGCCTTCCCCTGCAGCGTGGGGCATGGGTCGCTTGCTGGTGGATTCTCTGCAGCTTGAGGTCTTCAAACCAATTTTGAGGATTTCAATAACTCAGTCCTGGGTTAAGGATTGTTATAAAAGTGGATGGGTAGGATTCTGTGGCCTGCCTTGTGCAGGAGGTCAGACTAGATGATCATATTGGTCCCTTCTGACCAATGAGTCTATGAGTCTATGAGAGAATAGGGTCCCAGTCCATACTGTTTCATGTTTTTTAAAAGCTACAGGATTGTGGCCTAAATACATTAAAGATTCTGTTCATCAAAAGCCTATTCTGTCTCGTGCACCTCATTTCAGAGAAATGCGGAAGCTAGTAAAGTCAATACCAAAAGATACTGATGGACGTAGTTTTCTTTGAATTTCTTCTCAAATGCAGGATTTCCTACAACAGAGAAAAGACTGGTTTCAAGTCTACTTTTGGAAAAGAACTTGAGTTGTCACCATATATCTTACTTAATGAGATTGACAGCACAAAACAACAACTAATTTTCAGTGAGGTGTGCATAGCCCTATGAATTTTTTGCACATTGCCAGTGACTGTGGCAGAAGCCGAAAGACGTTTCAGCAAGCCAGCACACATCAGAAACCGCAGCCAATCTACTAGGACTCAGGAAGGCTTAGATCACCTTGCTGTTTTGTCTGTTGAGTGTGAACTTGCAAGAACACTTGACCTCAGTGAGGTTGTTCGTGATTTTGCCACAAAAAGGGCCAGAAAAGGCAAGTTATAAAGTGACGAGGCCTGTCTCTGCCATTTCGGAAATCAAAGAGTAATTTTTCTTTCATTAACTAATGTGTCTGTGTGGGATGGGATGGGGGCCTGTGTTAGGAGTTAGGGCCTGTGTTAGGAGTTTGCCCTGGGCCCACTGAAATGTTTCTTGGGGCCTGTCAGTGTACTTGTTAAAATTACACGCCAGGGAACTCATGTCTCCGAGAGCCATCATACCTCAGGATACAGATGATGTCCTGCATCTGTTTTACCTGAGTTCATTGCTACCCCAGCTCCACTGCAGGCAGGCTGCATTTGTTTCCTTTAGCACAGGCTTCCTTTTGGAGTGGGCAGGATTACAGTTGGTTTAAGTAATACTCCTGTTATACAATAAGAGCATCTCCTGTGTCTAGACTTTTGCAAGACCAACCCCAGGAAGTGGGTTGGTGAGATACCTCAAAGAGTGTCTCTTTCTTCCTGTCCTTGGGCAGGAGGTGAACAGCAGAGGAGAACTTCAGAGCTGCAGGGTATCACCAGGCAGGTGATGATATGCTCCTCACCAGTGACTGTGTCTTATGGCTCCATGCTATAAAAGCAGGAGCTCCCAGCAGAAATGCTTCCCATGTGCTCTGCTGCAGCAGACAACATTGGTCACCAGACTGTCCTTGCAATAGCTATTTTCTGACCAGGGGCATGTTCGTTTTCAGAAATCTCTGAACTCTCTCTGCGCCTCTGGGGTGACTCATTCAAGATAGGAACCAGGGGCTGTGTGCTAATCCTCAGTATACTTAACACTTTTGTGACACTTATTATCTCAGAACTCTTTAGAAAGGGATTTTTGCCTCCATCTTACAGATAGGGAAACTGAGGCATGCAGAAGCGAAGGGACTAGCCCAAGATCACATTCAGTGTCAGTGTCAGAATGGATGAATTCACCATCTGGGTAAACAACAGGCACTTATTGGGGGAAACAGCAGCAAAACAAACAAGCTGCCTTCCATCGGAGTTTCCAGCTTCATCCTTAAATCAAGATTGGATGTTTTTCTAAAAGATGTGCTCTAGTTCAAACAGGAATTATTTGGGGGAAGTTTTATTGTCTGTGTAGTACAGGCAGTTAGACCAGGGTAATGGAACTTGGGGTGTGATTCACCCCTCATACACACACATGCTAGCTCTCAGTGAGCATGAATAGCAGCATAGCCATAGTAGCAACAGCAGACGCACTGATTTTCCATGCCTAGGACAAACCTAGTTGAAACTGGTGGGTACACAACTAATCCGTGTCCCCACTGCTGCTACCTATACTACTGCAGCTACGCTACTATTTATACCATTCGATTTTGTGTACACGAGCAGGGGAGTCACACCCCAACAAGGCTGGCTCCAGCTTTTCTGCCACCCCAAGTGGAAAAAAAAAGAGATGAGTGGCAGCACTTCGGCGGCAGCTCAGTCGCGCCGCTTGTTCTGCGGCAGTTCTGCTACGGGTCCTCCCTCTCTTCCTCTTCAGCTGCAATTTGGCGGCAGCTCAAAGAGGAAGAGAGGGAATGAGGGACCTGCCGCCGAATTGCTGCCAAAGACCCAGACGTGCTCCCCCAA
Source organism: Gopherus flavomarginatus (assembly GCF_025201925.1). NCBI lineage: Eukaryota > Metazoa > Chordata > Testudines > Testudinidae > Gopherus > Gopherus flavomarginatus. Next base: position 55,381,956 of record NC_066624.1, read on the forward strand.
TACTGGATGGAGTGCTGCCCTTTGAATTGGCTGCCCCAAGCATCTGCTTCCTACACTGGTGCCTGCAGCCAGCCCTGCACCCCAAGTTCCTAGTGTAGATGTAGCCTACATGGTCTCTTCTGGCCTTGAAATCTATGAAGCCTCCATTTTTGCTTAGTCCCACAGACCACACTCTTTCTGAAATTTTCAGTATAGCCCCTAGTTGCTGAATAGCAGAACTGCAAGCAGGTATCATTACAGAGGACAGCTCTCCTGATTCCAAGGCTGGAGCTTGTGCCACTGGCCCATACATGCAGCCAGAGCAGAATCAACTAGCATTTTGCACTGTGGCCGACAGTGGGTCCTGCTGCTACAATACTGAAGTGTGCAATGCTGTCCCAGGCAGAGGTATTATTCTCCAACCCTTGCTGGGGCTCAGCCTGTGTCCTGAACTATGAGTGCTGGCAGGAAATCTGTGAAAATAACTGAGTTTTTGGTTCACTGGCCATATGGGAAAAGTCCATGAAGTTTAGTTTCAGATGGAAGGAAATGGCTTGGTTTTGAGCAGGGGTATTTTTTAACTTTTTTTAAAGTCAACGTGAAGTGAAATTTGAAACAAAGAAGTCAGTTCAAAGCCCAAATGGAATTTTTTTGGCTTCTTTCCAAGTTTTTTTTTTTAACCAAAGCAATTCAGTGAATTTGACCTAGGGTGACCAGACGTCCCGATAAACTCAGGACTGTCCCGATATTTAGGTGTTTTTGTCCCGTGTCCTGACAGATCTTTGGTCAGGATGCAATTTGTCCCAATATTTCGCTCTGCTAGCAGCATTCAGCTTTTTTTTTTATTTTTGCTCCCCCCCTATTTTCTTCTTGTCTGGTCATCCTAATTTGACCTGAATTCATGACATGGTTTGGTCGCCCTGGATTCATTGAAGAAAAGTTTAATCCAATAAATTGCCCCCTGCTGTAATGGAGAGGCCTTGCTTTTGTTTTTCTAGTGGGTGCTCTAGCTCTAATCAGGAATCCCAGGGCAAGGGAGTGGTGGGTGGGGGAGAAGGGTAGCCAGCTAGTAACAACACATTCATGACCCTTCCCTTCTGAAGGAAAAGCAAGTTGGTCATGTTTTCTAATGAAATGACTTCATCTCCAGTAGTAGGCTCTTACGCTGAGTCTAATTGAAAGATTCCCTGCTAAGGCATAGATAGGGCAGTCACTTCCCCCACGCCCTTGCTGCCAGGAAAGCAGCAGCCCCTCCCATTGGCCCCTGGGAGTCTCTGGGCCAAAGAGAAGGACCCATCCTCAATCTCTGTGTTTTTGTCTGAAGAGCTGATCTATTTGTGATGGACTTTCATTGGGCCAAACCAAACTTTTTGTCCCAGCAGCTCCCAATCAGCAAAGGACAGAATGTGGAGGGCAGACAGTAAACTTCTCCAGTTTCTCTTAAATTCCTGGGTGGGGGGCCTGACCTGCCCCAAGCCATTCTTCCCACTCTGTTTCACCAAGCATTCCCTCTCCTGGGCGACCTGTGCAAGGGCAGAGGACATCTGGAGATATTCCCTTGTTTACTATGGACCAAGCAGCTCCCCACCTCTCCCCTGTCACACAGCTCTTGATGATACACACAAATATCTGTGACAAATCCATGAAACTCTCCAAGGAAATGGGAGAATAACATGTGGAAAGTGAACTGGATCTAGAGGAGATGAGCAGGAGCCACAGGGTTCAGATCAGGATTGGAAATGAAACTCCTGCCGATTTGGGGGCTGTTCACATCTGGGGTTCTAAATCAGCCCACAAAAGTGAGAGGCCAGAGGTATGAAATTCAGACCCTTCCCTGGATCGCAGGGGCTTTCCCCAAAGGGTGGAGAGGGATTCAGATTTGAGCTACCAGTGTGGGCCCTGCTCAGATGTTGTTGTTTAAGGCAGATACTAGTTGTGCCTAGTAGAGGGAAGTTTGCCTCTTTTATCGGTGAATCTAGGGTCTCTCCCAACAACGCTTGCTTTCTCTTAGTGAGTGTTGTGGGGGGAGAGATGTGCTCTGGAGCTGTGGACTTTTTGCCTCCTGGACAGGATAATTAGATAAGTGATCTCTCCAACTGATGAAGCACAAGACACTTCCAGCCCATTTCCTGTCATAAAAGCTCTCATGGGTGGGAGTTTACAGTAATAGAAGTGGAAGGACCTTTTCTGGGACATAAGCCCACGGCTGAGAAAGAGCCCAGGGCAGCATCTGGTCTGCTTGATAGCTGACAGGGGGACCTCATGCATGCTCTCTGATAGATTAGGATGCTGAGTCACAACTGGGAGGCCCTTGTGGAAATACCCTTGCCCCTCCAGCAGTTGCTGCAAACACTGTCACTCCCCCTCAGTTCAGAATTCAGGAGGAGGAAGGAAAAGAACCACGATAGAACTGCCCATTGGTGAGTGAAGCTGGCAACAGGGCTTGGTGTATCTTCATTAGCGAGGTCTTTCAGCATACACCAGCGGCTCTCCCACTGGATCGCCACCCGCTTCCACTCGGAGGTTCAATAGTAGCAAAGAACAGAGCAACTTGCTGCAGTGGAGAGTGGCTAGCAGTTTGAACAAGCAGAGAGGATGGCAAGCCAGCGGCACAGCCCTCGGAGAGAGCCTGAGATAGAGCTTTTCGTGAAGGTGAGTTTCAGAGACATGTACGCTTATGAATTCTGCATGCTGAATTTACCCCAGGCAGGAAGGACAACGACTCACTAACCTCGCCAGTTACTTTTGATGAAGTTACCAGCAGATTTTTTTACAAGTGCTTTATCATTTCAGACTGGAGGGTATTGTCCCATTTGCAATTGTCAGCTGTACATATAGGCAGATAGACCCATGACTACACGTATGTGTGCACAGCGGCTGGCAGAAAAGGGTGCCAAGCATGCCCAGACAGGGGTAATTCCCAGTCTGGACTCTGCAGGGAGCTATGTGTTCTACTGCATAGTGCCAAAGGAAGTGGAAGGTTATAAAGTTATCAAGGGGATCAAGTTCATTTGGTGTGATGTTGTCTTATTAATTGTTGTTATGCTGATATAAATCATATATACAGCAGTGTCAATATGGCATGTGCCTTACAGAGACAGATAAGGCGTGAGCCTCTCCAGAAGAGATAACAGATAATAACACAAACACATACACTCAATTTCAGCTTCTCACCAAGTTGTGGTTGCAAGACAGACTCTCTGAACTGCTCTGTCTCTCTTTTACTCTGTATGTGTCGATTATTCAGCTGAAAGCTTTTTTGCTGTAGAAATGTTTTCCCTTCAGTTAAGTGCTTTGGGGACAATTTCCTTTGGAACATTTCAACTCCCCTCTTCAAAATATTCTTACCAAAAGTGGAGAGAGCAATACATAAATTAGAGAGCCTGAATTTCCAAATGAGTGTCTGAGAGTGAGACATGACCCCAAACAACTTCCATAACTTTAAATTCCCCGGCCCTGTGCTTGTTACTTGGCTGGCCATTGATTACACCATCACAGTAACAGAACAGCAAGTGACTTTGTCTAGGGCATTTTGATGCAAACAGCAGATGCTCAAGATTTCAGGCTACAAATAATGTTGAGATTCTGAGTCTTTTAAAAAGAAATGTTTAATGTTCTAAAAGTGTCATTTAAATGAGATAGGAGGTTTTATTCCCCAACTATTACAACAAATCCTTCCCACAGCAAATAACAGAAGGTTACCTCTGTCTATGTTAGAAATCTAGGGACTCAGACTCCACTCTCGCTGTTGATGTACAGGACTGTCCAAAGTAAAACTATTCTGGGGTCAGATAAAAGATATTATCTGTCCTTAACCTCTCAAAGCCTAGGCTAAGTTGCTGAACATAGATACTTCATTAAGATCATCTCCTGTTCACTGTCCTTCAATTGTTAAAACCAAACTTGGCCCTGGGTATTTTGCTGGTGAATTCAACGCTTCTGTGGTTCCCTGTTTTATCACTGTTACCTGGCTAGTCCCTAACTATCTTAGGGAGAGGCAGGAAAATGATACACAAGATTATTTCAAAACTGCATCAGAATCAAGGGGCTTTTTATTAGAGAAGGGAAACAGAAAACAAACTTAGTCTGTACTTCCCCTAAAACTTACTTAATTTAGCAGCAAAAAAAAACCAGTTGGAACAAGTAGTATGGTGGTAAACTAACAGTCCCCTACCGTAACAGTTTCTGTGTTTTAACCATCTGTGGCAGGCAGTCTTTAATGAAACAGGGTCTGATCTAAAGGGGTGCTGCGCAATCACCGATCCCAATGGCAGTTGTAGGCACTCAGCACCTCTTAAGATCAGGAGCCAGAGCCTGCTCCCCAGTTAACACTGGAGTAACTTTAGAATTACACCCCATTCACACCAGTGTTGGTGGGAGAGAATCTGGCCCTAAACCCCAACCCTGTTTTTTGGGGGAAAAGAATCCCATGAGATGCTGAGTGCTTCCCAAAAGGTGCTGAACACCTAGTTACAAGCACCTTACAGGACTGGTCTAGTCTCCTGGCAGAGATATTGACCCACTGGACATGGAGGGTGTGATGCCGCTGCCCTTTTACCTGCCTCTGCTATTGTTCCCAGAGTGGCAGTTCCTGAAGCTCTATTGAGAACTTCTTGGTCTTGATTTTTCTTCCTTGTAACTCATGCATCTTCAGATGGTAAAAGCTATTATTTGTGATCATTATTTCTATTCCTGAGGCATACGCTGTTGTGACAGGCACTGTACAAACACATAGGAAGAGACAGTCCCTGGCATGGCCTCTGGGCATGTCTTCATTGCAGTTCACTTGAGTTAGCCACACTCAGTTTACCCCTCTGGAGTTAGCCTTGCATGGGTGAGAGCAGCCACACGGAGAACTAACACTGGAGCTGCTGTGTCCACACCAGCATGTATTGCATTCACTCATGTGTGGCACTACAGCTACTGAGGGCCATCCCATGGTTCCTTGCATTGTTGTAGGCTGAGCAAGTCTATGATCTCTTTATCAGTGAGTTGTGGGGAAACTTGCCTCTCCTTTCTGGGCACACAGGGAATTGTGGGAAGGCATCAGAGAACTATCAGCACTCGAATGACGCTAGCCTGCACCCACACTGCAGAGTGGTCATACCAGCAGCTGACAAGCTGTATTAACTTGAGCTTTACCCTATACCCACACTTGGGCTCATCTACAGGAAGTAAAAGCACCACCGCACTAGAGTCAAGGGCTTTTGTGTCTGGACAGGACTCGAGTTATAACTTGAGTCAACTTTGCGGTGAAGACAAAACAGACAAAGGGTGAGAGAAAGAAATGATTATCTCCGTTTTATAGATGGGGAAGAGAGGCACAAAGACATTAAGGGATGTATTTTAAAGGCACCTAATTTCCCTTGATTTCCAGGGGAGTTAGTACCTGAATACCTTTAAAAATCTGACTCAAAGTGACTTGCCCAAGGTCACGCAGGAAGTTTGTGTCAGAACTGGTGATGGACTGGCCACCACCTTAACTGTTAAACTAAGAGCCAAATCCTCAGCTGCTATGGATCAGTGCAGCGCCACTGAAGTTGGTGGAGCTACACCCATTTATATGAGTTAAGGAGCTGTCTGTCTGGCACTGGACTCGCTTTTTTCTATAATCATCATTCTGTTGTTAAAATTCAGCTCTGTCTAACATTACCCAGCTTCGGATTAATTTTTAAAAGAATAAAAAAAATATACCATAGATCTTTCCTGTGCCCTCACTCTGGCACTTTGCTCCTTTCAATTTCTATCCCTTCATTCCCCCTTGATCCGCAATATTGGCCCTCTCTTTAGGTCACACAACCAACAGTCTTTCTGTGTCTGTCGCTCTCCTTCCCCAGTGGTTGATCGCTAGCTGTCACTGAACTCTCAAGCCTGGATGATATGGCTGCCTCCATTGCAATGGCAGGGAAAGCTCCTTCCAGCTCAGGAGTGTATTGTAAGGGGCCATTTGTCAAATTCCACTAGCCACTCTCCTACTACAGTCTGATTGCTAGGTGATTGCAGGCGAACATGGGAGGAGGACAACCCTGGGGAGAAAAATCTTCTGTGTCTAATGGGCCAGTTTAGTAAAGATAGCAGAGGAATCTCCCTGCCCTGTTGATATGCTCCCAGTGCATCTGAACGTTAATCTAGGGAGATCGCATTTAGGGCTGCCACCATAGTTCATTCAGCCCTTGACTTCTGCGATAACAGTGTCAACACACACACCAGTCTTCAGTAACACTTGTATTGTAGCTGTGGAATTAGGAGAACATTAGCTCCTTGCAAATAGGTCTCCATAAATCAGCAGGTAATGACTTCCAGCTGTCTGTGGCCTATCCTAAATCCGAATCAGCCATCTAGCACGAAAAAGCTCAGCTTCCCGTTATCGGTGGCTATAGGGTAGCCAATCTTCATCTTAGGTTTATGGGTTTGGTATTTTTTTCAATTCTCTGCAGTAGTAAAGGTCTCCAAGAAAGGTAATAAAGCCCTCTAAGCTTTCAGCACTCAGAAGATTTTCCTCGTTTGTAAATATGACTATTTGAAAAGATTTTAGTTATTACCTTTTTTGAAATCAACAAGTAGAATTTTGTGGGCAGTCCAAATTATTTTCTTACACACCTATTAAAAGAGGGAGTGACAAACACAGCAGATAAGGGCATGAAGTGGAGGTGAGGCAGAAGACTGTCTGAGTGCTGGTAGATATACAAATTGATTTTTATAAGTTATATTAATTCATTTGTTCATATTAAATCAGTTCATCCCATTTGTCCTACCTTTGTTCCTATAATTTTGTTATTTGTCTAACCCATGGGAGTTAGGCACCCAAATACTTTTGAGGATCTGGACCTAAGTTGCTCCATTTCTCTTAATTCTTTTATTCTGATCACCCCCTGTTCTGTAAAAGGTATTTGCTTCAGCAGCAAGAGGGCACAGTCCTGCAAACACATGGGCTTGGCTTTCAGTCTCTGACTAGTCCTACTGACTTGAGTGGAAATACTCTGGGGCTTAAAATTAGGCATGTATGCATTTGCAGTGCTGAGGCCTTATAGTTACTAGTGGCTTATTCCTGTTCCGTATGACTCTTGAGATGGAAATTATCAATTATACGGCTGTTTGATCAGAAACAGTAACAGAAAATACTCTTGGGAGAATATTCATTTGAATAGTTTCTTTTTAGCATAGTAAAGGTAAGAGGAGAACATTTTTAAATTGTCATTTTGTTTATTTAAACCATCAGCTTTCCTTGGTTTGATTCCGATGCTCTAGTTGTCTTTACAAGAGTCTGATGGATCAGGGTAAAATTTCCAAAGATGCCTATGTGAGCAGGGGCATGATTTTCCAAGCTATGTAGGAGCGGGAACCTAAAGCTGCAGACAGATACCTAGTGGCATTTCTGAAAGCCCTAAGCAGGCTGGATGCCTCACTCACACTGAAAGCCCTTGGGAGTTGGGTGCCTAACTTGTGTGGGATTTGTTAAAGTACCTCTTAGGCATCTATCTGTATCTATAGGCACCTGAGCACCTCTAAAGTCTGGCCCTTGACTTTCAGTGGGACTGAGACGCCCCCAGTGCCTAATATCAGAGGGGTAGTCGCGTTAGTCTGGATCTGTAAAAACAGCAAAGAGTCCTGTGGCACCTTATAGACCAACAGAAGTATTGGAGCATGCTCCAATATGTCTGTTAGTCTATAAGGTGCCACAGGACCCCCAGTGCCTAAGGGTATGTCCACACTGCAATAAAACCCCAGTGACTGGCCCGGGCCACCCAGGGCCGGCGCTTCCATTTAGGCGACCTAGGCAGTCGCCTAGGGCACTAGGATTTGGGAGGGCGGTTGCCGCCCTCGGTGGCAATTCGGCGGCGGGAGGTACTTCCACGCTCTGGGTCGGCGGCGGCAATTCTGTGGCGGGTCCTTCACTTGCTCCAGGACCTGTCGCCAAAGTGCCCCAAAGACCGGGAGTGTGGAAGGACCCCACCACCACAGAATTGCCACCAACAACCAGGAGTGTGGAAGGACCCCCGCCTAGGGTGCCAAAAACCCTGGGGCCGCTCCTGGGGCCTCCTAATTCATGGGGCTTGGGCTGTGGGGCTGCAAGACTGCTGTGTAGACATTGGGGCTGGCCAATTCTGTGCAAGTTAGGGGGCCTAACGACCTTTTAAAATCTACTCTTAGGTGTTTCTGAAAATATCACCTCAAGAGCACAGTGCAGCCTGCAGACTCTGCTGTGCTGGCACTGATGCACAAGAAGGCAGGAGCCCAGATTGTGGGTTTATAAATGTGGAACACCCCAGGTGGTATTGTTATAGTCACTTTTCGTAGTAGAACCCTACTTGGAGACGGGGCCCACAGTTTCAGAGTTATTATTGCCTTGTATTGAATGATCCCACCTCTCCTATACTGACCTCAGAGCCTTCCAAACACATGCCAGACTCCTGGAAGTGCCTATCTAGATGTATTCGTTGATTAGGACTTCTACAGAGAATGAGGGCTGTTATCCGTGTCTGACAAGGTAGTCTCAGGATTTGCCCAGTAGGCTTGCAGTGTTCTTCATTTCTGTTGCACTGACAGAAGACTGACTTTTGTTTTTAAAAAGGGAATTGTTTGTCTGGTTCATGGAAACTCTGAGCCTTTAGGAATATATGCCTTGTCTCTTTAAATCAGCAAGTGAACAGTGAAAAGAAAACAAACTACTGTTTTCCTGGAAAACGTTAGTGCATTTTCTCCCACACCCTCCCTCTTGAGTTTTTCCTCCTGCCAGCGAGGAGCCTCCCTTCCTGTTGAATCCATTATCAAACTCCATCCTCCTTTTGTGCCTCTCTCCTCCACCGCTACCACCAGTGCTGAATGTACTGGCTTCCCCCTCCCTTTCTTGCTTCCTGTCTGAAGAGCCCCTGACAATCCAGCTTTTAGAGACAGGCTTTCCAAAATATGGCAGCAAGGGGCACAGAGAGCTTTCATATTGTCCTCCCCTCTGACCCAGCTCCCACCCAAGGAAACAGAAACAATACCACACTAGCGTATAAAACAATCACTGTGAGTGGTGCTGGTTCATGAACCCAGCAGCCCCATTAGGGGCACAGCCCACCTGCTCTGATGACGATCAGTTTTGGTACATTTCAGGCACTCAGATACTATAGTGACAAGGACGGTATAAATAGCTAGATTAAATTCAGGGGGTTGCTGCCACGTTCACTAGAGTTTGGCCGCCAGTTTGGATGGGACTCCAAAGCTTTCCTAGCTCAGCTGGGATGCCTGGATGCTGGAGTGTGACTTGATAATGTTATGTTTGCTTTTGTATGCACCGCAGGGCTGCAATGCAGGCTATCTGGGCTAGTGAATCCACCTGCCACCTGTAACGTATACCTCCTCCCCTTACACGACTCCTCTGATGTAGCTCACCAAGCCTGGGTGTAAGTTAATGTAGTAGGGGCTAATTACCTCCTGCTTTGCATCATGTGTGATCATTCACAACTGTGCAAAGAAGCTGTGAACTGCCACCAGATCAGAACGCTAGGCCTAGATCCATGGCTGTGGCAAAGCTTAGAATGGCATGGGTGCAGTAGTGGCCACTGCACTTCTCCAGTACTGGGCTGGCTATGCACTGGGCTTCCCCCACCTCTCCCCTCCATCTTCCCCATGTAATTTCAATCAGCCTGGTGCCCTGTCTCTGTAATGGACCCCCAACCTCTAACCAACCCCAGACTTCTGGGAAGGGATTTTCAAAATACAGACGCAAACCTCGATCTGAATTTGATGCTCGGGTGTCTCTCTGTGTAATGGGATGGACTGGACCCCTGAATCTTAATATATCCCTTAAAAAAACCTAAACACAGATGCAAACTTTGCAGGTTGGGCTTATATCTAGACAGATTATAAATGTGCCATGTGACTTTGATTATAGTTGCTACAGGAACTAGCTGAGCATTAGGGGGGAAGGATAGCTCAGTGGTTTGAGTATTGGCCTGCTAACCCCAGGGTTGTAAACTCAGTCCTTAAGGGGGCCATATAAGGATACAGGGTTAAAAAAAAAAAAGTTGGCAATGGGCCCTGCTTTGAGCAGGTGGTTTGGGCTAGATGACCTCCTGAGGTCCCTTTCAACCCTGATAATCTATGATCTCCTATCTCAACCATAACATTGCATTGAATCTCCTTTTTAAAAAAAAAATGGAGAGAAAGGTGCCTTTGACAATCTGGCCTAACTCCCAATGAAACCAGTGAATCACCTGTTATGCTGCCACTGCCTATTCACCAAGCCCAGAGCTGTGCTAGCAGCTCCTTGCTCAAAGCTACTTGCAGAGGCCCGGCAGTGGGAGATTTCATATGCCCAGTGAGCAGCATTGGTCTATTTTGCTCCTTCTGCAGGCTGGCCTGGATGGCGAGAACATTGGGAATTGTCCCTTCTGCCAGCGTCTCTTTATGGTTCTGTGGCTCAAAGGAGTCAAATTCAATGTGACCACAGTGGACATGACAAGGTAAGGGAATGGAGGTAATTCTTGCCAGTGAGACATCCAGAGTACACAGCAGGGAAGCTCAGGGCTGCCCCTTGGATTGTGTGCACCAGGGGTCAGCAACCTTTCAGAAGTGGTGTGCTGAGTCTTCATTTAGAAAGTCTCTCTGTATAAGTCTATCATATATAACTAAACTATTGTATGTAAAGTAAATAAGGTTTTTAAAATACTTCATTTAAAATTAAATTAAAATACAGAGCCCCCCCAGACCAGCCAGGACCTGGGCAGTGTGAACGCCACTGAAAATCAGCTTGCGTGTCACCTTCGGCATGCGTGCCACAGGTTGCCTACCCCTGTGTGCACCAACAAAATCTTAGTGTCATATGACTCAATTGCTCTTCACTCTACACTTCAGATCTCTCCCGCTGTCAGCATCACGTCCCCTTTCCTTAAATCTGCCATGTCACTGGCATAGATGGAGCTGACTGGCATCATTACAAGGCAGTGTCCCTGCTAGCAGTCTAGCTGTGACCAAATTCTCACCTCACTTATGCTCTATTTGCCCCCTGCCACTGGCCTCCCTGGAATTACACAGGGGATAAGCCAGCAGGAAATCTGGTCCTAAAATCAACAGTTCAGGCCATTGTATCTTAAGGAATTGGGGACACAATGTGAAAACAAAAGTTTGTCCATGGAGATTCATACAAGATATCCTGAAGTGACGGGGCCATGAAAAGATGGCAGTGAGCCCTCTCGGCAAATTGAAATGACTACACATATCCCACGGGCTGCCAAAGATGGATGTCCCAATGGCCAGTGAAGTCAATGGGAGCTGTGAACTCAAGGTACAATTTCGGCCTTTATCCAGGGAGCTCCCTCTCCTGAACAGCATGGCTCTGGCTTCAAAACACAGGGCCCACGATTCCTTCTCATCACTGTGTCTCCTCCATGTACTAATCTGTGTCTCTCACTATTTGATGCCTTCACCATGTGGTCTTTAAGAGCAGGTCGGACAAACACTGGTCAGGGATGTCCTAGGTTTACGTGGTCCTGCCTCAGTGCAGGGGCCTGAACTAGATGACCTCTCAGGGTCCCTTCCTGTCCTACCATTCTATGTTCTTCTTGGTGGTTGTGCATGGTGGTAAGATGAGATTGTGACACTGCATGTGCAGTGAGGCCTTCACGTCAGCAGTGAATCCTTCTTTTTTTTAAAAAAAATTTTCATTTCAGGAAACCTGAAGAGCTGAAATCTCTGGCTCCAGGGACTAACCCTCCATTCTTATTGTTCAACAAGGAGCTGAAAACAGACTTCATTAAGATAGAGGAGTTCCTGGAGCAGACGCTGGCGCCTCCTAAGTATTTATTATCATAGTCTTATGCACTTCTTTGCAACCTTCCAGTCAGGAGATGTGAACTGCCACCAGATCACAACACTGAGCCTAGATCTGTGGCCATGGCAAAGCTTGAATGGCCTGGACGCAGTAGTGGCCATTGCACTTACCCAATTCTGGGCTTCCCCTGCCCCCTGCCTCCCCTCTCACCCCTTGCACTTTGCGAACATTGATCAGTTCAGCAATGGTACTCATCTTGTGGGGCGGGGGCGGACAGAGGCACAGAGCGGGACAGTGAGCCAGTGGCAGTGAGTAGAATGTCCCTTGTCCCTAGTCCCTTGCTCTGAGCAATATATTGCTTTCTCCATGAGGGTATTGCTGAGGCCAAGGTACTGCTGTGTGTCCCTGGGAAGAAGCAGAGATAGGCTTTTGCCTAGTGTGAAACAGTTGGTTTAAGGTTGTGACCCACCTCCCCCTTCCTCTATGACTAGCTAAGCAGCAAGGAAACAGTTTGGCCTGTGAGATAACACAATGGGAGGAAATTCACTGTGTGATCTCTGGATGCAGGCAAAGAGGGAAAGGGACTGGACAGGCGAGCCACAGGGGTAGGGGATGTGGTGAGAACATGCAGGTGGATCGATGTAGAGACCCAAGAAGCAGATGCCGTTATTTTTGCAGCAGGGGAGGGGAAGGGATCTGAAAACCTTTTTACTGCTTGTTTTTGAAAGAGGCAGGTGCATGTAGCCAAGTTAAGGTGAACACTCCAGCCCAGGGGTTAGGAATGCAGCCAGCTCCCAGCCCAGCGGTTATTATGCACTCACTCTTGGCTCTCTCTTCCTGACTGTTCGCTGCAGTGGTAAACAGGAGACACCTTAAAGGGCTGGAACAGTTCACAGCTGGGGCTTTAGGCCAGATCCTGAGCTGTAGAAAGCTGTGTGGCTCGCCCAAGTCTCCCCCTCTCACCTCCCTGATGAGTTACCAGCTGTTGGTGGCTGCATGGCTGTTTGGATGGAACCCAAAGCAACACTCTTTGGATAGCAGGGAGCAGAATCCTAGCCTGGGTTTCCTCCTTCAGCTCTGTATTGCCCTGAAAACTCCCCTCTGTGCCTAGCCAAACTTTGGGATATACCTAGCTAGAGGTCATTGCTGCATGACCCTTTCCAGTTTGCAGCCACGTCCCAAGCAAGCTGGCAAGGGGACACTCCAGGAGCTCATGCTAGAGGAATCCAAGGTACCCGCTAGGTCCTAGGGCCAGAGCTGCAAACCAGCTCAGCAAATTGGGCGCAAGTTGGGTGCTGGGATCTCTTGCAAATCTGTCTGCAGTGGCAGGGGCTGAGCCCCTCTGAGAGCCCGGGTCTGAGAGGCCTGATTCCTGTGAGTTAGGGGCAGAAATGCCTCTGGAGGAGTGCGCCCTTAGCGACCATGGGACACACCAACACTCAAGGCTCAAGTTTTCACCAGGTGACTGCTGAGCACATGAAACACGGAGGCTTTGCTCTCCATCCTTGCTCACTTAACAGCTTTCAGCCCAGCAGGCACAGCACAGAGATGGGGCAGAAGTGAGTTTCAGCTCAGTGCAATGGCATGGTGCAGTCCTGCCCTTTCCTCTCCCAGACAAGGGCACTTAGACCAATGGCTTATGGATTAACTCATGTACAGAGTACAAAGCTTTTTAGCCCCTCAAGTCTTCCCCTTCTTCTGGGAACTAATTCAGGCCTCTTCCTATAAGCTCAGGAGTCCCACAGCCTCCTCCATGGCCTGAGTAATAATTCAGGCAGGCTTACATCCCTTGCATTTGAGAGTCCCCCAGACCCCTTCCTGGGGCTCACTGGTCAGTCCTTCCAGCCCTGCCCTGCCCTGGGAAAGCTCAACCAGCAGTAGTGCTGATCTCCTGGGAAGTCTCCTCTAGGTGCACCTGCCACCACCTGAACTACCTTTCCTCACATCCAGGCACTCGTTAGCTGCCAACCAGCCACCTGAGCATGGCATTAATGACCTACAGGTCAGCTGAGATGGGGTTGCTCTCCTTAAAGGGGCCAGCCACCCTGTGACAAACAGACTAATGGGAAAAAGCATATTACCTGCTCAGATGGTCAGGTTTAGTTACAGAACAGCACCCCCTGCCAGGAGAGGTTTTGGTGCCTGCAGCAGTGTTATTTTGGGGCACCCTTCAGGCTTCTTCACTCATTCCTCACCCCAGGCCACTGGGTAGGTACTGGAGCTGCTAGCCTGTGCTCGGGGGCTGGCTTGGGTCTGTCTACACGGGCTGCAGTCCCCGCTCTGACTGCAGTGTGGACAGACCCTGAGTCCTGCAGAGCCCACCTTAGGGCCAGTGCAGGGCTGGGCCTAACACAACAGCTGGGATGATGTTGGCATGCGGGGTATAATGAGATAAATCGAGAACAAAAGGCATTTCCCCATGGGAGCTGCATGAGTTTCATATCCCCCTTGTGCCAATCCGTGCACTCCTGTCTGAGGCCAGCATCCTGGAAGTGGCAGCAGAGCTCAGAGCTTCCCTCTATCCCTTGGGCAAGAAGCTAGATGAGACTGATCATTGCAGGGCTTTATGCTTTTGAACCCATCTCAGTGCTCGTGGGTTGTATAGTCACCAGAGGAGAACTCAGCTGAGTAGCCTTCTAATGGCAATGAATTCTCCATATATGACTCTATGCAATTATCTGTTTAAGGTACCCACACCTAAGCCCCAAATACAAGGAGTCCTTTGATGTGGGCAGCAACATTTTTGCCAAGTTCTCTGCATACATCAAGAATCCCCACAAGGAAGCGAATGAGAGTAAGGAACCCTGGGGTATTTTTATTTATTATTCTGAGTCCTTCATTTCCCTGGATCCTGAAGCAAAACCTATTAGAAAAATAGCTCACTCAGCCAGGGGGATCCAGAGGGTGTCTCAGCTGCTCACAGTCCGTGACAGTGGGGATGTCGGTGCACAGAATGGGAGCTACAGAACCTCCAGGAGAGGTGTGGGGGGAATGCCTCTCAGCAGCAGTGGCAGGGATCTAGAGGTGCTGAATATTGGTGATAACTCCTATGTACAGGATTCCTGCTGTTTGAGAGGGCATCTTATGGCTGGGCTGGAGTCCCTGCTGTTTCCCACACTCCACCTGCCCAAGTAAAGCAATGAATTGGAAGGACAGAAGCAACTCTGCCTTTCACCCAGCACCATTTGAGGATCATGATCCGTAGCTTGTGCTGTAAATGCCTGGAAGCAGCACAGCATCAGGATAGGTGGCAGCTAAAGGAGCAGCTCTGGTAACTCCACCTGCACAGAGCCCTGTTCTGTACACACTCTGAGCAGTTCTGGCACAGCCTACTGGGGGCAGTGGGACATCGCACTGTGTTTGGTAGATCTGGGCTTGGGGAGGTGGTCTACCACTGGTTTGGTCAACCCCCTCTAACCACTCCCTCTCAGAGAAAGGTGGCAATACGTATTAGGGGCACGTTCAGATCCTAGAGCTCTTTGGAAGCTGCCAAAAGGATATATTCCGAGGTTTCTCCACCGAAATTGCAACAGTGGTCCCAGGTGGAAACCCCTCTTCATGTGTGGCCCAGCTCAACGGTACAAGTGTCAGGGATTTGTCTGTGAGGGTGGGTTTTTTTTTTTGATGGGGGCAGGTTCATTATCTGACACCAGAGACCCGGACTCTGATCTCAGTTGGGCTGGTGTAAATCAAGAGTAACTCTACTGAAATCAGTGGAGTTACAGTGAAACTGGTGGGTGTGAGAGCAGAATCTGCTCAAGGTCTTTCACACTAACACTGTGGTTTCTCCTTGGGTGCAGATTTTGAGAAGGCTTTGCTGAGGGAGTTCAAACGCCTGGATACCTACCTGAACAACCCGCTCCCTGAAGAAATCGACCAGGACAGTACTGAAGAAGTCCTGGTCTCCAAGAGGAAGTTCCTGGATGGGAACAGGCTAACATTAGCTGACTGCAATCTGCTGCCCAAGCTGCACATCATCAAAGTAAATCCACCCACTAGCTATAGAGGCCACAATCTCTGAGTCAAAGGGCAGGCCAGCACATGAAGTACAGAATTTTCAAAAGTACCTTCATGCCCAGGGAGTGCAAGGTCCTGTGACAGTTAGCAGGACTTGTGCTCCTAAGTCACTTAGGCCTACCACCTCACTGAGATCAATGCCAGTGAGGCATATGAGAACCTTTGAGGATCTGGGCCTTAGGCGCTTGTGAGAATCACCTCCCAAAGCAGTACAGGTCCCTTTACACTCCCAATTAGCGCCAGCTCACCACATCTGATCTTGTGAAGCTTTGGGGAGCTGAGGCGCTGTCCAATTCCAGCTCAGAATATCTTGACTCAAGCCTGTCTCTACTCATCTCCTTTGGCACTATCCCCTGCTCTGTGTCTCGCTTGTCCCTTCAGTAGGGAATTTAACTGAGCAGTGGGCTGGCGAGGTGAGCCAGGTCTGATCATTAAACATGGGTGAATTTCATCCCAAGGATAGTGAAGGAAGCTCCATCACTTGAGGGAGCTAAAGCCCAACAGGAAAAGCACCAGAGAGAAACTTGTAGGGGTAACTCCACTCCAGCCCCTGCTCTTCTGTGAGGGACCAACAGCACTAGCCACACCCAACCACAGTGCTGGTAACCGAAGTCTGGGAAGCTCCTGCCTAGCTCTCAAAGGTGATGTCCCAAGTAAAGCCTTCACAGTATCACCCCTTCTGCACCGTGTGAAGCTCTGATGTTATTTTCAGGGGTATGGCTTTCACAGCCAGTACTTTTGGAAGCACTGGGACACCTTTATGTCTCTGGTTCAAAGCCAGACTGGGTGGACAGCTCCCCTCCTACCTGCAACCTTCCTCTGCTTTTGGACTTAACAGCCTTGAATCCATCCATCTCATCCATGATGAAGAATAAGTGTGAAATCAGGGAGAGCACTGATGCTTGAACAGAGCACAGTGTGTAATAGCCATCCCTGACATGCTGGATGGATGAGCCAAGAAAGCTGAGATTCTGAGCTGACGAGTCTATCAATCTCTCTGCAGCAAAGCTGGCCATCTTCTTCCTCTGAATGAGGGTATTGATCCAAAAGGGATGGGAGGGATTTGTGGGAACTCAGTGGACTACACTGTTTCATCCACTTCATGATTTTCATGCCCTCTCTTACGTGGATTGCCTTGGCCAACCTTTAGGGGGCACCTTGGGAGTTCCAAGTCAAGATTCACTCTTGGTTGCCCATGGACATGGAGTCCTGTTTGGTCCAAGATGCTACAGTGGAAGCTCAGAGTTACAAATGCCTCAGGAATGGTTGTTCGTAACTCTGAACAAAATGTTCTGGGTCTTTCAAAGCTTGCAACTGAACAGTGACGTAACAGCTTTGAAACTTTACTCTGCAGAAGAAAAATTCTGCTTTTAACCATCTTAATTTAAATGAAACAAGCACAGAAACAGTTTCTTTACCTGGTCAGAAATTATTTTTAAACTTTCCCTTTATTTTTATTTTTTTTTAAGTTTAACACAGCACTGTACTGTCTTTTTTTTTTTTTTTTGGTCTGCTGCTGCCTGATTGCATAATTCCAGTTCCAAATGAGATGTGTGGTTGACTGATCAGTTCGTAACTCTGAGGTTCTACTGTAGCACCTAGAGGCCCCAGCTGAGACTGGGGCCCCATTGTGCTGGACACTGTCCAAGGTGGGATTATTGTCCCCATTTTACAGATGTGAATTGAGGCACAGAGAGATTAGGTGAGGTGCCCAAGGAACCAATGATGGAGTTGGGAAGTGAAGTCTGAGTTTCTGAATACCAGGCCAGTGCCTTAACAACAAAGCCTGCGGGCCTCCAGGTCAGTGGGGCCAGATCTTATCTGGATACCCAGAAGTCTAATAATCACCTCCATTTTCTCACCCTTCACCCCTCTAGATTGCTGCCAAGAAATACCGTAACTTTGAGATCCCGGCGGAAATGACAGGCGTCTGGCGCTACCTCCACAATGCCTACTCCCGTGATGAGTTCAGCCACACATGCCCAGCCAACGAGGAGATAGAACGCACCTATGCCAGTGTTGCCAAGAAGATGACCTAGGGGAAGCCAAAGGAGCTGGTTTTTGAAACCCTTCCTTCCATTGGAAACACTGCCGTGAAAGCTCCCTTCTTCTGAATGGCCATGCCAGTAGAACAGCCCAGTCTTGTCACCTGAAAACATTTGGGGATTTAGGAACTGGAGGAATCATTATGCTGTAATTAGTAACAGCCTTTCAGAAAATAACCCTGTGCTTCCAGCTGCTGCAGCTGACTGAACCCTGATTTTACAGCTATAATCATTGCATGTAGTGAAATGGCACCACCCAGCTGCCGAGGCAGCTGCTTTGTCATTCCTTAGAGGCTAGGATTCCCAACCTTTCTGTGGGATCACCAACATTTATTGTGCAAAACTGCGCAGAACTGGTGACCATGCGGTATAGTGCAGTTTAAGTATCCCCGTTTTGAATCTGGAGGATGGGGTACAAATGATGTCTTAGATCCCAGCAAAATGGGTTTTCACATGTGCATAGAGTTTAGGCAAGAAGACACCATCAGATTGTCTAGACTTACCTACCCTGTATAACACAGGGCATTACATTTCACCCACTTACCCCTGCTTTGAGCCCAATCACTTGTGTTTGGCTAAAGTATATTTTCTGGAAAGGCATTTGAAGACATCAAGAGATAGAGAATCCACCACTTCCCTGGAGAGTTTGTGCCCATGGTTAATCACCCTCACTGGTAAAAAGGCAGGGCCTGATTTCTAATTAGAATTTGGAGACGCTCCATCTAATTGCTGTGGAAAGATAGTATTCTCAGGATGTGCACAGGGCTCCAGCAGCGGGGGCTGCTCTAGGTGAGGAATGAGGTGCCCTGGCAGAGCTGTGTGAAGGCTCCAGCATGGGAGGCTCTGCAAGTCACAAATATACCAACAACAGACACTGAACTACAGTGCCTTCCTCTCCTCTGATACCAGGTTTCCATTGCTCTGTCTCCACTGACTTCAGTGGAGCTCCTCCTGAGGCATGTAGGTGTAGGTTCGAGGTGTATCAGGCTCACACATATCACAATCTCAATACAGAGCACCAGCAGCAAAGAGCCATTTCTTATACAAAGTTCACTTGGTAAGTGTCAGTGATCAGCTTGGAAACTCTTGCAAGAGATCTGCCCCAGTCTTATTGCTGGAATGTGCACTGCTAAGATTCAGGTGCTTCATCTCCAGATCTCCATGACCTCGCGCAGCAACGCAGCTTGATCAGGAGAGGCTGCCCTTTCACATACAGGCAGTGCGGGAGTTTTCCATGATTGGGTAGCAGACTGTGAACTTTCCCCTGGTACCCACCTGCCCAGCCAAC
This sequence comes from Gopherus flavomarginatus, assembly GCF_025201925.1. Lineage (NCBI taxonomy): Eukaryota > Metazoa > Chordata > Testudines > Testudinidae > Gopherus > Gopherus flavomarginatus. The sequence continues at coordinate 55,401,043 of NC_066624.1, forward strand.
CAGGGTGGACAAAAATTCATTTGCTTTCTAAAACAAAAGGGTTTTTATAACTGATGTGCAGTGTATCAAGGTCAAACCGTGTGTGCATGTACACAGAGCACCCAGGCCCACTTGCATAGCTGGTTGAGCCTAGCACAGTTCCACTGAAGGGCAAGACCAGCTAAGGATCTGGCCCACATAAGCATGGCGTGACTGATGCTGGCTCAAGAAGTACAACCCTTGAGGCACTTTTCTACCACTGCAGGGGATTGCTGCTCGTTCTGGCATAGTCCAGGAGCCAACTGACAGAGGTTTGCTGGGAGAGGCTGGCCCAGGGCTCATGGCAGCCCTGCCCCTTCCCACCCAGCATCACCCACTCTTTGGTGTGAACTGGCTACCTACAGGGGCCCACGGGATGTTGGGGACATTTTGCATGGCCACAGTCTCCTCTCCTCCATTAGATTTGTGCTGCTGGGGCCTCCTGCCAAAATCTATACTCAGGAATCTGCCTCCTCTGCCAAAATAGTACAGAAACCAGTGGCAACGTAAATATTCTGCCGATAACGTACTGAGCATTACAGATCTGCACTGCGCTCTGAGATGGTAAAAGCCCCCTAGAAAACTCACTAAGCTTCTCTCTTACTTGTACTTTTGCACTAAAAAGTGTGTGCTCGCAATTCTGCTTTTGATATATTTGTTAGTTTCATATTCATTCAAGTGATAATAAACTTTATTTTATATACAACTTTCACAAAGCAGCCCCAGACTGCTGTCCAGGAGATGCTGAGAGCTAGAGAAGGCAGTAGAGCATGAAAAGGTGTGTGGTTGTGCTGGGAACATGAGGAAGTGAATATTAATTGCATTTCTAAAATAAACAGTAATCATGACCTCCATTTTCTGTGCGGTCCCTTGTGCTGAAGGATCGTAATATGCTGTACAGACTAGAGGGCTATAGACACCACCTGGAAGGCAGCCCGCTCTAGGGTGGCACACTGCATCTGCTCTGCATCCCGAGCTCTCTAGAGCAGCGTCACATGAACAGGAATTCCATGGCCCCTGTACTCCCCTCAGAAAGTGAGAAGCCACAGCAGCATAGCAACAGCTGTGGCATTATTGACGATGTCACTCACTGGCAGTAGGAACACTGCAAAGGACGGGGCCTGCTGATCACACGTTGGTTGAGGTCATGGCCCTCCATAAGGCTCCCAGGCCCCTCAGTTTTGGCTTGTACCTTTGCTGTGCTGATATTAGTCCCCTATTGGCATCTGAAGTGCCCATGCCACCCGTGAGGGGTGCAGAGTATATAGGGCACTTACTGCTGGTCAGTAACTTCAGCTCTTGCTTTCTGCACCATGTGCTTGGATTTGGGAGAGGAATATGCTGCATCCAAGGACTTGTCCCTGACTCCTCCCTGAGGGGGAGGCCCCATCCCCCATTTCACCATGTCCACCACAGTCCCCAATCCATGGCGAACATGAGTCTGTTCAGCAGCAGCAGGCTGTAGCCGCTGGTGCTTTTAGCTCTGGAGGGCCCCAGTTCAGTCCCTGGAGTGCAAGAACCTCAATATTGCCTGTGCATTCTACGCAGAGCCATCGGATGGCACCACGCAGCAGCATTTCCTGTCTTTCTGTGAGCCCTTTATGCTTCATTTACTCCCATCTGTTTCCTCTGTGCAATGTAAGGGAGGGAAGTAGAGGGGCCAAAGACACTAAACAAGATGGACTCAGAGAGTAAAGAGAAAGAGCCAAACACACAAGAAATCAAGACCATGTTTTAAACGTGTCAGGGTTTATTAAATAAAATAGCTCCAAGTGGGGGTAAGCCACCAAGCGCTAGAGCTGGGGGAATGAACAGCGGCAAACCTGGTGAAATGGACAATTGCTAAGTGCATATCCTGGAGGCCTGGAAAATGATCAGTGATGGGTTTTGTTTTTCTTTTTCTCACTTAGCTGTCTCTGTTGCCAGACCAAGTCTGGCCTTTATCCCTCAGCAGCTACACCATTCCATTGCTATAATCCACACAGCCACAAGAACGGTTTAGCTGCTTTACAAGTCAATCATGTGATGTGCGGGAAACCAGCGCAGCTGCCTTGTGGTTTTCGGCATGAGAGTTTGATCATTCAGTTTTCTTCTTAATTGTCTGCTGATCCTGGGGCATAGAGCACTCGCGCCTTGTGACCTCTGCAATGGGCCTGACAGGCACAAGTACAAACTGACAAACGCCCAGCATGTGTCATGCTTTTTTGTCTTCCTAGTTTGTCTGAAATTTGCAATGCTGAAACAGGCCTGGAACAGTTCCAGTCCTTTCAGATTCCTCCTGTAGTGCAGCACAGGGATGTCTCTTTCCAAGGGCTCAGCATTATTCAGTGGAATTCACACTGCAGGATGGGGGGACCTTTAAAGGCACCAGATGCCTGATTCTCACACTGCAGGATACTTGACTTCAGTGGGTTTCTGTGCATGCTGTGGCAGGGGAATACGGCCCTGGGACTGTAGCCTATATTTCAATATGGACTATTTCATCTGAACAGAGTCAAGCCCTGTTCTTTCTCTCAACATACTAAGCCAATTACCCTCTTACAAATGCTCTCCTCTTTCCACCGACACATCCTCATTATTTGTAATGCTATTTACAAAGCAATGCATGCTCTTCCATGGCAGCTGCAGAGAGGCTGGGGGGCACAAAGGCAGGCAAGGAAGGGGCACACGCATCCAAGGAGGCCAAGTTTGTGGAGGACTCTTGGTGGAGGACTCACAAAGTGCATGTCTGCGTTGGGATGGCCATGTGACAGGCAGCCTCAGTTGGTGACACAGTACTTCCAGAAGCAGTCTGGGAAGGAGAGTGGAGAAGTGTGACAGTCAGTGGGAGAGGATACAGCACAGTTCTGATATAGCAGCATGGCTGAGCTTTGTGGATACAGTTATCTAGCCAGGCGCCTGTAGTTGCCGTGGCAATCAGTTCCAAAGCCAGGTAGTTAGATGGCTCACTGTTTGCATTTGGACTCACCTTTCTGTATCCACAATAGCTTGCGAGTAGAAAAGACAGACACTTCTATATGGAAATGTCAGATAAAGCACCTGAAGGTGTTAAACTGAGCAGACTGATGGAGCAATGGACCTCCCTAACCCTTTAATTCACCATACAGGTGAAACTTTATAGTGGGAAATTAATGGTTTCAGTGTAACAGCTAAGAAGCCTCCACCTTTGAGAAGGGCTCCTAAAAACTCCTGCTTGGATCCTAGGCTGTCAAACTGAGGGTTCACACAGGATAGACTATTTTGCTGTCCCAGAGATGGAGACAGATCTCTGAAGAGACCCAGGTCCTGAATTCACTCTCACCTCTGTTAAATTGTCTTTGCACCAGTGTAACTGCACCGGGAGTACAATGGCATAAGTACACCTTACAGAACCACAGAGCTTGAGAGGTCCTGTAGTCAAGCCCCTGCATTAAGGCAGGACCAGGAATACCCAGACCATCCCTGATAGGGGTTTGTCCAACCTCTTCTTACAAACCTCCAGTGATGGGGATCCCACACCTCCTAGGTTACCTGTTCCAGAGCTTAGCTATCCTCATAGCCAGAAAGCTTTTCTTAATACCTAACCCTAAATTTCCCTTGCTGCAGCTTAAGCTAATTATCTTCTGTCCCACCCTCAGCTGACAGGAAGAACAATTGATCCCTGTCCCCTTTAGAACAGCCCTGAATATATTTGAAGATTGATCAGACCTTCCCTCAGTCTTCTTTTCTCCAGACTAAACACATCCAATTTTGTAACCTTTCCTCACAGGTCAGGTTTTCTAAATCTTTGATCATTTTTGTTGCTCCCCTCTGGGCTCTCTCCAATTTGTCCACATCTTTCCTAAAGTGTGCTGCCTAGAACTTGGCACAGTACTCCAGCTGAGGCCTTTCCAGTGCTGAGTAGAGCAGGACAATTAGCTCCCACGTCTTACATATGACAGTACTGTTAATATGCCCCAGAATGATGACAGTATTTTTTTGCAACAGTATCACATTGTTGGCTCTCATTTCATTTGTGATCCACTCTAATCCCTAGATTCTTTCCAGCAGTACTGCCAGTTATTCCCCATTTTGTAGTTGTGTGTTTGATTTGTCCTTCCTAAGTGAAGAACTTTCATTTGTCTTTATTGAATTGTTGATTTCAGACCAGTTCTCCAGTTTATCAGGATCATTTTGGAGGAGACTTGGAGCCGGTGCTCAGCCAGCTGTTCACATTATGCTGACAGTGGAATGATCACAGGCAATATTCTATCTTTAGTCATCAAGTAAAACGTTCCCAGAACATACTGGGCCAAATTCACTCCAGGAGCTAGACCTGGTTCAGGACATCTGTCAGGTTTCCTGTGGTGCAAGATACCTACTGTCTTCCTTTCACCCAGGGGTCTGCAGACAGGCAGTGCAGCCCCAAGTCCAGGCTGTGACATCTACAGAGTGGGTATAGCTATAGCAGCTAGTGAACCCAGCTGGGTTCATCTACAGAAACTTGTGGAAGCTGAGGAATTACCCCGGGATCACCTCCTGCCTACCCCCTGGGATGAATCCTCTCTGGGATGCAGTGGTTTTGCTGGCACAGGAGGGATCCAGTTGCCCCACATGTCAAGTCACTGCTGCTCAATATGGCCAGTTGAGTCCTTTGACACTTTTATTGAGATGTCCATGGAGTAATTGACTGTTGTCAGTCCTTTGAGCAGTCATTTCAGGCAGGTTTCACAAGCAGCCAGAGCAAGGGGATCTAGAATTTCTATCCTCCTCAAAGGAATGGGAGGTACTTGGGGAGCTGAAGTTTCGAGTCCCCACTCTCCCTGAATTGTACTTACCCCTACAATTCCTTTTCACGACATGACTGGGGAAAGCACCTTCAGCTCCTACCACTGGCCTTCCAACTCGCTCCCAGAGTGGGCAAAACTAACGCTCTGCTTGATTCCTGCAGCAGGTGACAAGCATCCCACCCTAACAGACCAGACATCTGGCCCCTGAGAACAAGGAACTGCACTCAGCAAACTGCCTCTTCTCCTCCTGGAGACTCAGGTCGGCTCTGTGGCTCCCCAGGAGCTAAGTGCTCACCTCGCTTGTTGGGTTTCTGTCGGGGCTGCTCTGATTTGGTGAATTCTTGGCTCTGGAGCTGGTCTGTGGCCACTAGTTTCCACAGGATCATCTTGACATCGTTCACCTGAAAAGACACAGGGCCTTTGCTGGGGAGAAAGTGCCCTCCTTGGAATCCTTTCCTTCCCTCCTCACCTCCCAATCACATATGCTAGTGAAGAGGCTGCCTCAGCAGCACTGCAAGCTGCAAGCGTGTTGCTTGAATTCCAGCCCCCTGGCAGCAGGACCAGCCAGAGCTCCCTCATATTGATGCCCTGAGTCTGCACAGCAAGGTCCTGCCAATGACAGACTAAACTCCCAACAGTGTGAACTTCCCTCCAGCAGTGCCCTGTTACAGCCCCTAGACCTCAAAACTGCTTTCTCCATCACCAGGCCTACTCCAGGATGACTGGCCCTGGTCTGATCATTTGAGATTTGGCATCCCAAACAAAGCTGACTACTCCACAGTGAAAAACAGCAACAATGCCTGCCTCTCTCACTCACCAGGTTATCAGGGGCATCCTCTGGAGAAGTCTCTTTGCCTCCTGAAATGACAAAATATCTATGGCAATACTATCATCAACAGAACACAGAGCAACTGGGTTTTCCAATAGAATGACTGGGTAACAATCAAAAGGGTGTGACGGAATGCATCCTGTCTTCACCTCCTACACATGACTGTAATAATCTTTGTGCAAAATATGTCTTGTGAGCTAGCATTTGAAAACTAACTCACTGGTCAATAGGACCATGGTGAAATGTGTGCAGCAACATTATCTGTAAAGGTATTAATTCCCCCTGAGTGATGTTGGTGGCATATGTTCAAAACCAGCCCCAATTAGGGAGGACCGGTCAAGCGGGTCTTAAACAAAGGAGTGTGTATTTACCTCAGTTTACATGAAAGTGGTAACTAAGGTCTTTGAGACAACAAGCGGGAGACAAAGCAAATCTGCATTTTAGCAAACAACAGCATGAAGCCTCTTTCATGAGGAGACTCCATGTCTCTCCCTGTCCAGCCCCTTTTTTTCAGCGGAGATGACAAAAGACGCAGCCGCTGGACTTTGGAAGCAGGTCCTGGTCTGAGAGTTTGGTCAGCAAAGTTACTGGAAACATGTGGTAAGGGACTTCACCTTGAGCCAAGTCTAGTTAGTTGAGTTTAGCCCTAGAATGTATTTTCACTTTATTTCTCTGGGAACCATTTCTGATTTTAAGGCCTTGTACTCACTGACACCCTATCTCCTTGTAGTTAAATCAACTTGTTTAATTCTTTAATCAAAACTGATCCAGAGTTGTGAACTGTGTGGACAATTTCATTTAAAGTGGCAAACTGCTGTACATTGATCCCCTTAGAGGGGCAATGGACCTAATCTATCTGGACTGTTCTGGAGAGGGCCAGAAAGTGCAGAACACATATTTTGGGGTAAAATCTGGGCCTGGCAGTGTGATGAGGTCACACTGCAGGTAGTAACCCAGACTGCTGGGAGCCAGAGTGTGGCAGGTCTGTTGCTGACAGGCTGCTGGGGTCAGAGTTGCTGGACTGGGACTGTACTCATAGACATGGAGGGGGGTGACCTGCATACTGTCTGGCTGGTTGTGAGCGGCCCAGGTGGGAGCTACAGCAGCAAGGCACTGTGAGGCACCCCAGGGCAGACAGTGACACAGCCCTCCACTGGTCTGGATTGCACCTGAAATGTCATAATGAGACCAAAGGAAATTCTCCTCTTTCAGGGGGCAGAGCACAGGACACAAATGAAGGCCAGGAGAGCGGAAGACAGATGCCAAAGACTCGGTACTCACCCTTCCAGTGGCCTGCTTTCTGAATCTGGCTTATTCCTTCTTCCAAAGCAGAAAGAACTGAGTTCAGACTCCTGGACTGCCTGAGCCCAGTGGAAGCGGTGTTATCAGATATGAACCCAACTGCATTGTCCTCCAAGTTAAAATCCATAGGAACAAAATCTGGGTTTAACAGATAAATTATCACAAGGTTCCTGGTACTTTAGGACAGTCCTGCTCCTCAGACAGACAGGCAGAGAAATTTGATATGTTGTGAGGGGTGGGGTTGGAATCTTTCGTCACTTGTGGCTGTGGGTATATCACATGGCCAGGAAGGACATCTGAGTTCACAGCCTGATCTCTGTCCCAGGCCCCACAGGAAATGCACTCTGGCTTCTGGTGGGATGAAGTACTTTGGGCCACAGCTGTAGTGACCACTGTCAGCCAGGCTAGGTGGGTAGGGATGTTTCAAAGGGGTATGGTTATTGCCCTAGAGGGCACCCTATGAGCTTTGGCAGTTGGCTGTGGAGACTTGGCACTCAAGCAGTATTTCGCCCCAGGCTGCCCCCATGTCCCTCACTGCCCAAGTTTGCAGCAGGGAAGCCCTGAGTGGATCCTTCCGAGGGGACAGAGCTGTTCCTGCTCACTTAGGAGCATCCATGGAGGGTGGGCAGCAGAAGCTTAAAGAGAGGGCTGGGCAGAGCTGGTGATACCAAATTTTGGTTCCCTCCCACATACTGCTGGATGCCAGTATCCAGAAGGACCAAGTAGCAGAGGGGCAAAGACATGCAGAGGAGCCACTGGCAACAGCAAAAAGACACAAGTGACTGAGCAATCAACTTGTTGGATAACTGAGCTCTTCCTCTCACAACAGCCACCTGCAGGATCACGGTGCTTTGAGGAGCAGGAATTTGTATGGCAAAGTAAGGATTACAAGTCAGCTGGGCCTCCAAGACATCCCAGATCAGTAATTAGAAAGATCTTTACGTGTCCAGTGCTTTCTAATGCAATTTGCATCAGCACTGCTATCACTCTTCTGTAGCCATCCTCTACGGGCCACAGGGGCTGGCACCAGCTGAGTCCCAGCAGCTGCTGTAAGGTGAAATTCTGGCCTCATTAAAGTCAGCAGCAAAACTCCCATTAATTTCACTTGGGCCAGGATTTTACGCACTGCCTTCAGTGGGATTTGCAGGTGCTCAGGAATGCTGAGCATTGGGCCTGTTTGTGGTTTTCATAATTTCCCTTATGGCTTTTGTTCTCTGCCAAAGAGACCTGTACTTCATCATATTCCTCCTAGCTCATCTGATCCTGACTCTGAATCAGGCCTGGGGTCTCTCCAGATAACGTTTGGTCAAAGGTTTCCACAGAACATTAGTGGGATCTTGAAGAAGCAGCTTTGAATGCAGCTCACGATCACCACCTTGGTCATTAATGGAACTTACACACTGAATCTGCAAGCGGAAGCCATTCATGCAACAGATGCCAACTACTGATCCCCACGGGCACTGTTCACCACTGGACTCCAGCCTGAAATCCTCTCCCCCACACAAGCCTTCAATAGACCAGTAACAACACCCAGCTCTCACAGCACATTTGTCATGTGTAGATCACCAAGCGCGTCACACGTGATGAGGGCCATGCCATTACCCCATTTTAGAGGGGCACACGGAGGTGACGGGACTTGCCCAAGGTCATGCAGTAGCATAACTGGGAATCGAAGCCTGGTCTCCTAATGCCCAGTGTGGTGTTCTAGCCATTAGGCCATACTGCTTTCTACTCGGCTGTTCTGTAAAATACCAAATGATGGAATCCTGATGTTTCTGACTTAAGTGGTATAAATAACGTTAATTACAAATCCCAAGTCTCACAGCCCTGGTTGGGGCAAATTCCCACTGATACCCCACTGAGAGCTTTGCTTGAGTGCGACTGAACTGATCCAGCGATGCCCTATATATGCTGTTCATAGTCAGACATTAGTTACATTAGTTATTAGCAAGGGTGGTAACTCTAGAAAATTGCTTTATATATGAGCTGTGCTTTCCAGATCTCCCGTTTAGAAGCCAGAAATGCCTGTGTAATCTCCCATTCTCCATGAGGTCTTTATATATTTACTTCTGTCTGGCTACCTATAGGGTACGCAGGGCTCTCACCACAGGAGCATCTGAGCAGCTCACCTGAACTCATCTACCTGTGTCTTATTTTAAAACACAACTGATCAATGAGATCAGATTGCTCATGAATAGACTGGCCTTTAGTAATTTAAAAATAATTCTAGCCCTTATGCAGCATTTTTAATCATCAAATTTCAAAGCAATTTGCAAAGGTGGTCAGTATCATTACCCCACTGGGGAAACTGAGGCACACAGCGGCAGTGACTTGCCCAAGGTCACCCAGCCAGCCAGTGGCAGAGCCAGAAATTTAATGCTGGTCTCATGAGTCCCAGTCCTCTGCCCAGTTCATTAGGCAACACTGCCTGTCTGAGCCTAAGAACGGGGTCTGTTGTCTCACCTCTAATTTGATCCAGTTATACACAGAACCAGACCAGGACAGTCCATCTCACTGGCTGTAGAAAAATTCTGGCATGCTAGCTTGTGGTTCTGATGAGCCAAATCAAACCAGGTCTAAGACCAAAGCAGGGAGATGCAGGCAGGTTTGCATGCACTTTCCAGCGGTTGATGCCAAACTAAATGTCAGATTTGGTGTGATTCCAGTCGGAGCTGGACAGGACCTGCCCATTAGGACACTGACTAAACTCTGCCTGACTTATCGGTGCTGCCAGCCAAGTGAAAGAAAGATTCAGTAATGGCTCTTACCTTGCACCCCATCACTCTCAGGATACATGGGATAGGCATCCATGTGGCAGGCTGCTGAAAGTACTACCAGGGTGCAGAGCAGAACCTGGGGATGCATCTTCTGGACTCCTCTTCTCCTTGGAAACTTGATCAGCATTGGAGGAGCCTGCCAGACTGATGGAGGGCTGAGAAGGGACTTCTTCTTTTATACATTCCTCACATATTAATCTCTGAGAGATCAATATGTCATCATTGTGATTCTCATCTTCCTTGCCGGCCATCCATCCTCGTGACAGAGCAAGCCATCATTATTATCACCCGGGTGCCATCCCTTAAATCTCCCCCTTTCGCTGCTTGAACAGGTGGCGTTAACAGACATTTGCCTGGCCCTTGAAGATCCCCACTGTTTACCTTGGCCATGCTAAACAGGAGACCGGGCAGTTCCCCTCTCTGCTCCCTGACGTCACAGGCCTGAGAGCCTCACAATGAATGCAGCAGGTTTCGGCCAACACTGAGTGGAAATCTGAGGAGAGACAACAGTGAAATAAAACTGCCATTTGTAGAAAACCCGCAGTTCCTTTTCATAGGAACCTGTTTTGCAGACATCATTGCCATTTTCCCCAAAACCCCTTCAGATCAGGACTTTCCCAGCTAAGGAAAGGCCCAGGGATAAAGGCCCAGATCTGCAAAGATATTTAGGCACCTAACTCCCATTGATCCTAAATATCTTTGAGGATCTGGGCCAAAGTCCCCCACTTCAAGACATCCCCTCCTATTGCACCCCCGGTCAGTGATAATGCAGACCCTCTTCCATAGGACACACATCAGAAGTCCCCATTCTCCAACAACCACACAAGGTTAGTGGTCATTTCCCCCTCCTTTAAGCCACAGGTCGGAACAACTAGCACCAGGCCGCTGCTGAAGTTCGCAAGGGGGCCTCCTTTCCTTTCATTGAACCCCAAGCTATAGCTAAAGGGTCTCCTTCTAGGGGAGGCCACGATTAGTATTGATAAAGTCCCCTCTCCCAGGGACACCTCTATTGGGATGGACCTTGCCCATAAATGTCAGGGGATTTTCACTGGGTTGTGTGATTTTGTACACACTGCACCATTCACATTTGTTTCTAAATTCTGGACATTTTCAGTTTTGAGTTTAATATTTATTCTTCCATGTGCAGAGGTGGTCGCAGGAGATGGGGGGAGGGAAAGCATTGCATTGTTGGCTTTGCTCCACCCTACTGACTCTCAGGCGATGGATATGAGCATACATAGTTGGAGGAAATTGGGACTAAACTAAGGTGTCTTATGAAAGATAGAAGTTTCATGTGTCCCTGGTTAGCTCTTTGGGGCTCTCCCCCTACTTCTCGCACTCATGGCCTCCTCTGGCTGATGTTCCACACCACGGTCACTATCACACAGTCAATGGCAGATAAGCCACTGAGCCCATGGGGCCCAGGCCCTAGGACCCCAGCCAACGGGAGGCCTCTAGCTTCTGCCCAGTGAGTGGGGCGGGGGAAGCCCCTGTGCCCCCTGACCCTATCCCCTGCAGAAGCTGCATGATGAGGGAAGCCCCCTGGCAGCACTCTCCCACCCCATCCTCAGAAGAAGGCATGGGATGGGAGAAGTACCTTCCCCCCGCCAGCAGCACCCCAGCCCATCCCCGGCAGAAACTGCGGGATGGGAGAAGCCCACCCCCAGCAGTGGAGGGGGGGAAGAAAGGAGCAAAGGGGGTTGTGGGGTGGGCAGAATGGGGGGCACCATGAGTGGAACAGAAGCAGGGTCCTGGGGAAGGGGCAGAAAGAGGTGTGGCTGTGGGCAGGGCTGCAGATGGAAGGAGTGGAACAGGGGTGGGACGGCAGGTGGAAGAGGTAGGGGGGAGCCCCCCACCTGCTTTGGCCCAGGGCCCCAGGAAACCGTAATTCACCTCTGCACACAGCCCTTGCCATGGAAGAGTGGACAGGGCTATTTGAAGCCCATCCCCAAAATCTATTGAGTCTATTGCGTTGAACTATTGAGTTAGGTGAGGTGCTGTCTCCCCTTCCTCTCTGCTGTGCAGCCAGGACATGGTCCCCCACTGGGCTCCCAGCGCCTAATGAATGGAAAACATAAGGTTCACCACTTTACAGTAACAAGTGCCATCACTGGTGCTGCTGGAGCCCGAGCTCTGGGATCTTCCTACCTCTCAGGATCCTAGAGCCTGGGCTCCAGCCTGACCCCAGATGTCTACACAGCAATGAACCAGCCCCACAGCCCAAGCCTGTGAGTTGAAGTTAGCTGGCACAGGCAAGCTGGAGTGTCTAGTTGCTGTGTAGACATTCCCTGAGGAAAAATGGAGCTAGCCACACCTGTGCCTGAATTAATTAGTTGCTTCCAGCCTGAGGAGGTGGGGCTAAGAGGAGTTAGGTGATAGATTAATGGACACCTGGGCTTATCAAAGGACTGAGAGTGTGAGCAGACTAGAAAGGGAACCACAGGCTGGGTGGCTCACTCCTGAGCCAGGATCTGCAGGGGAAAGGGAACATCATGGGAATCAGCATGGGCCCAGTGTCTAGCCCAGAGCACAGAGAAAGAGAGACTCTCAGATGTAGCCCAGAAAGGGACAGGGCCTAGACAGTGGGTTGAAGAGACGCCCCCAATGGCAGAGGGACCTTTTTGCTTGTTTGGGACTTTTTAGTTGGATTTTGCTACCCCAGGAGGGGTTTATTTGCTGTGATGTGGCTGGAGGCTAAGTCACATCACCAGCACAGACCCGTGTGTGCACTGCCAAGGAGACCAACTTCAGGGAGGGAAACTGAGGCTAACAGTGCCAGCTGCACTATGCTTAGCCAGCAGAGAGCACTATGGGATGGCTATTACCTGTGATGGAGGCTCATGTATATTCCATAGTAACATCACATTTAAAGGCTTGTTAAAAATTGTGCTAAGATATTTCCAAAGTAATTGGCAATAAAAAAAGATTCTTAGAAATGTTGCTAAAAGAGAGGGCCTGACTCCAAAGAGGGTTGCAAATAGGTGCCAGAGGCTCATGACCACCTTGCCTTTCCCATAGTGTATGTGTATGTGTGTGTGTGTGTAGCAGTGGGGGGGAGTCTTGGCATAGACTAAGCTTCTGGGGGGCAGGGACCATCTTTTGTGCTGTTTGTGCCCAGGACCTAGCACAGCAGGGTCTTGCTCCATGAATGGGGCTCCTGAGCACAACGCTCCTACAAACAATAAATAACAGTAGAGGAGAGGAGAGATGTTGGAGGGGCTGTGGGTTGGGAAAAGCCGAGGAAGAAAGAAATATTTTGCCTTCCACTTGCTGAGAAGAGCCAAATTAGATACAATGCAGTCAGGGGACTCTTAGACATGCATTTGCTGTTGCTCCCTCTCCTACATTGAGGCTCATTTTTCATGCAGCAGCTTGAGGGACTGGACTAGTGAGCATTACCTTTGTCTGAACGTCATCACCCATCAGTCGAGGCCTAGATGAGACTGATGAGGCCCAGCACCCGTCCATCCTCCCCCCAAGTGTCAGATAGCTCAGACTATTCTCCTCTGATTAAATCCATTTCTGTTCTATTTCCAATTTGTTTCCACTGTCTGGATGTCAGATTTCTTGAGACAGAATGAAATATCCCTGATAGGGGCCCATCACTCCTTTCATCAGACCAGACAGGCACGGGGGCCAAGGCGTGAGCCAGAGATCAGTCACAAAGGGCTAGGTAAGAAGGTGGTGAGAGTGCAAAGATCGGCAATTACATCTTATCAGTGATATAGCTTTGCTGGTCCCAGTCTAGCCCAGATTTCAGAACCACAGCACAGCTGGCTGGCATACGGTGCAGGTTGGGATTGATGGTCAGTGACAGATTTTGTGGGGCCCAGGACTAGAACAGCACAGAGAGCTGCAGGCCAAGAGGAAAGGGCATTGGTATTGCTCTGTGGAGGCCCAGGACTGGCATCTCAGGGCTCGCTGCAGATCAGGAATGAGGTAAAACTGAAGGCCTGCAATTGAGGGGTGCTTGCAAAGATGTTGCCCATACCAGACCCAACACGAGCCAGTGCTATGGGTCTTGTATTTGTTCTGAAAATTCAGTCACTCTTATGGGCTCGATTCCAGCAGAGTTTCTAGGAGGAATGTCCGCTTACCAAGTGGTCCGCACATAGAATGAAAAAGTTTGACACACATTCTAGGAGAGACCTGTCAGCGTGGCTGTCAGTGAGAGGCTAGCCTCTGCAGAGAGGAGAGCTTTCTGTACAAAGGAGAGCTGTGCTTCTCCCCATACTGCAACTGACATAACATTCTTGGGACTCTGATCTGGTTGCTCTGCAAAAGAACCCCAAGTAAGTGAGAGCCTGGTCCAGGGGTTAGAGGATAGGGTAGGGAGTCAGAAGACCAAGGCTGCTAATGGAGCACTTGACTTGGGCATGTCACTTAGCCATTCTGTCTTGGTTTCCCCAGCTGTGAATTGCTGCTAATATTTCCCTTCCTCATTACAGTGTTATGAGGCTTCCCTGATCAATGTTTTAATACTCTGTAATATGGAAGGTAGAGGATATAAAAATGTGCTCTAGGCTCCCTATAAAAGCCAGGTACAATAAAGACAGCACACTGCACGCTGCTGGCACAGCTTGCTGTGGCCTGCAGGTGGGTGATCTCCATGCTTCTGGCAAACATGATTAATACTTATCCAACTCTTGTGCCCAGGAGATGGTTCCAGGTGGGTGTCCAGATTTGGGAAAAAGAAACAACCCCAAATGTGCCCTTATTCCTAGAACTGAACCCACTGCTCAAACAGTGAGTGGATCATTGCATGGTGCCCCTAACAGAAAGAACTAGTGGATGGTAATAAGCAGATGAAATGGCTTTGTCAAGACTGATTCCCCACTCTGGAACTTTGAGTGCAGAAGGTGGGGGCCCGCAAGGATTCTAAAAATTAATACTGGCCACTCCAGGCTTGTATTAAACACCCAAGGTTACAGCTTCTCTCTGACCTTGGATGGGTAGATGCTGCCACAATCCAAATGCACAAAAAAAAAAACCTTTTGAGAACCTAGAAAGGGGCACTTGGGAATTCCTTCCTGTGGGGTACCCTCAAGCCCTTTCACGCTCCCTCTGGGGAAGAGCTGAGAAAGAAAAACAAAGGAAATCAGCTGTTGCCACCAGCTAATTAAACAACATGCACAAACCTCTTAGGGACACAAAAATCCAGTCCTGTTCTTAAAAAACCTAAATTTTATTAAAAACAAAAAGAAGAAAAAATTACAACAATTAAGCATCAAGATAGCTCTTTTGAGGTTTATCTTAAAAGTGACAAGCAAAACAAAAGCACCTGGGATTAGCATAGAGGAGTCCACAAGACAATAAGAAAAAAAGAAATAACCCTAATAGTGTCTTCCTAGACTTTCCCTGACTTGCTTACATATCTGGGGTTTCAGATAAGCAATCTCTAGGTATGATCTGATGGTTTTTCATACCTGGCTTAAAGCTTCCTACATCAGAGTTCAGCCCGGCTCCTGCTCTGCATCTCCTCTCTCCAGAGAACAACAACAACCAGACAAAGGGAAAGGTTTTTTACACAATTTTAAAAAGTTCTAGCTCTCCCATTGGCTATTTTAGTCAGGTGCCCACTCCCTTCTTTTTACCTATGGACTTTTTAAGCCCTTTACAGGTAAAGCAAATAGAGAACAGCTATCAAGAGGGATTTTATAGCTAACTGGCTGGCTGGGTGTTCACAAAAAGGAGCTACCCCGACTCTCATTTATCACAGGCTTGAATGTGCCATTTGTGGTTGCCCGGTTACATCCTCTATTTTATACATTTCTGCTGTTCACGTCGCCTCTCTGGATGAAGAGCATTATATTTGCTAGTGGTCTCATGGTCTCAAGCCCCCACTACTCCAAACCCTTCCATTCACTTTAATAAGTAATTAATAATAATAGTGCTGAGCACTCCCATAATACTTTCTATCTGTAGATCTTAAATCATATTACAAAAATGGGTCAGTATCTTTATCCTTATTTCAGAGCTGGGAAAAATCTCTCCCCTCCTGCATGTTTTGCTATCTCTCTCATTTTGATGTCACCTACAAATATAATCACAGTTGAATCTGCACCAAAGAGACCAGCAACACAGAGAGACAAAACAGCTACATAGGATGGAGAGATGAGCTTGGGGTATTCGAGTTTAGTTGGCCAAAAAAGGCTTCTGGAAATGGTTATGCACACACAAAAAATTTAGATAAAGACATAAATACTCTTGCAACATAGCACTTCTGTACTTCTTAGAATTCAAAATGGTAACACATAAGAACCCAAAACAGAGAAAGACAAAGCGGGCTGCTCCCTAAGGAGGCAATACACAATTCACCTCACCACTTCATCTAGATCAGAAGTCTCAATGTCACAGCCCGTAGGCCATCTACAGCCTGAGGGCCTCGCCACTGTGGCCCGTGGAAACTTTTAAAAATTTATTTCACTTGGCCCTTGTGGCTGCCGGACAAGGTGGGGTGGCAGGAGGAGAGCAGACAGGAGAGATTCACATACTCCTTCCCCCAATGTTGCTCCATCCTGCTGCTCCTGGGACCCAACATGTCATTCATAAAACTTTTGAGGTCTGTGGCTGGGGGACATTCACCTCAGACAGCTCGGCTTCCTGCAAGAGGTTCCCTATCCCTGCTGTTGCTGGCAGAGGCAAGACACATGCAGCCACGCTGCCAGTTCTTTCTGCTGCAGGCACCACCCCCCGCAGTTCCCATTGGCTGGGGGAGAGGGCCAGAGATACCATAACTAGTCTCCGAGCAGAGTCAGCCATGAAGGCAGCATCACTAGTCGCTGGGCAGAGTCAGCCAGGGCAGCATGACTCCAAGGGAGCGAGGGAAACAGGTGGGAAATGAGCTGGGAGGTGGTGTGACCTGTGATGCTCCAATGACAGCACAGGGGGGCACGCTGCCTCCATCTCCACTCCCTGAGCACTGACTCTGTGGCCAATGGAAGCTCTGGGGGATGGTGCCTGCTTGGAGGCAATATGCCTGATGCCTGCAGGTAAGATAAGGTGATAATAAGAAGAAAGGAAAGAGGTTCTTTCTAGCTGTTGGCACTGCAGGTCTGTGTAATGAAATTGGGTCCTTTATTTATGTAACCCTTCTGCCAGGCCGAGTTGATAGCAGCAAGGGCCGGGTTCAGTACATAGGGGTCCCCTCCCAACAACATAATGCAAGACCAGCTCGAGCCCCTACTCAGTGACCTGGGAAAATCTTATACACACCCCTGGGCGCCTCGAAGAGGCAATACTTCCCCTCTCGCAAGCACAGAGTCTCGGTGTAGCAGAAAATGTTTAATAACATGAGGTAAATGACATCAGCATTAAATTGGGAAAACACCACAACTAGAGTTCATAGACCAAGCCATGAGCAAAGACCCACCCCAGCAAACTGGGCCATGCCCTTTCCCTTTGGTTCTTGAGTCCAGCAACCCAAAAATCACCCAAAGTCCCACAACCCAAAAGTCTCTGTCCTGGGTCAATGCAGCCCCAGAGTTCAAAAGCTTATCTGCAGAGTTTTACCCCCTGAGCCTGGGTGGAGGGGGGGCACACAGGGAGTTAAGGTGCACCTTACGTGGTCCGAGGCCAACTGCCCCACCTCTCTATGGGGTTCTGCTTCCGCCTTCACCACAAACTGCTCCGCTCTACCAGCTGCTCTGATACTCCAGCCATCCCCACAAACTGCTCAGCTCTGCTCCACTTGCTGTTCCATGGGCCACGCCAGCCATCCCACAAACTGCTCTGCTAACTGCTCTACTCCACCAGCTGTCCCATGAGCTACTCCAGCTGTCCCCACAAACTGATCCACTCACCAATATAGCTTCAGGCTTCCCCACTAGCTAACACAGCACTTAAGTCATCTCAGTTCTTAGTAACTTTAGCAATTTCAGCTTGTAGTAGAGGAGCCCCAATGCTAGTACATCGTTAGCTCAAAGTGAATTCAACTCAGCAGCCTGTAACTAGATTCTTAATAGAATCAAAATTAGCCCCAACCTACAAACATAGGAAAAAGCAGCACCCTCTCTTAAGTCACTGGGTTTTGGAACCCATGTCCCTTGTCCAGCGAGTGCTACTTAGTTGACAGTGAGACCCTCTGTCATAAAACAGTTTCATTGTCCTTGATTCAGATAATCAGGGTAACAACACTTTATTCCTCCTGCCCCAATAACAGAGAAACTGGGGATCCCACAGCTGCCTAAGTGACCATTTGGGGCTGCTGTGGGCTCATGCTAGGCGAGGTGGGTGTGCCTATGCAAACAAGATCAGCCCCTGAAGTTTTTTCCCCACACTTGCCACAATTCACCACCAGATGTCAGGGTAGAGCTCATCCTGTCTCAGCTTACATTTACTTATTACCCACTGACCCAGGCAATGTTAGTAGGTTGTGTAGGAGAGGGCCATCTCAGCAGGAGCACCAGGAGGCACTGAACCTGATGGGAACATCATACCAGACACACAGGGAGGGTTAGAACCACCCACTGCCCCATCTCTTTAGGGTAGTAGCCATGCTTCTCACCCCCTGCATCTGACCAGTGAGCAGACATGACTGTGCCTCCTCCTCAGCTGCTTTTGTACCCAAGGAGGTCCAGCCCAGCAAGGTCCTGCTGACAGCAGAGCATGACATGTGGGAAAGTGGAGCAGGAACTGCCTCAGGTAGGATGGTCTTGGTGAAGGTGTTTGGTGGGCCCTGAGAGACCAGGTTTGTATTCTTGGTGCTGCCTCTGCCAGTGATGTCCTGTGTGACCTTGGACAAAGCCTCAGTTCCCCAGCTGTCACACAAGGATAATAATAACCTATTGTGCCGGGATAATAAGAACCCATCTCTCTCTCTCTCACATACACACAGTTTGCTTGTAAACAGCCTTACAGAGAGATGTCTCAACCTAAAAAAGGGAAAACTGATGACAAACACCGCCAATTCCAAGATAAGTAGACTGTTGATTATTTTGTCACTGAGTACAAACAGACTGCCTCATGCTTGATCTGCAAAAACAAAGCTGCTGTTTTAAATGTCTACAATATCAAACAACATGACACAGTGAAACATGCACAGCAATATGATAAATATCAGGGAGAAGAGAGAGAGAAGATGGTCTTACAACTGAAAAAAGAATTAGCAAAGCAGCAGCAGCAGCTTTTTCAGAAAGCGAGAAAAGAGTCAGAATCAGCAGTTTTGGCAAGTTATGTCATGAGTGAAATGATTGCTAAGTGTGGGAAGCCATTTACTGATGGTGAATTTATTAAACAATGCTTTATTAAAGTCAGTGAGATAGTATGTCCCGATAGGCTGATATTGCTGAAAACATCTTTCCTATCTCCAAATACAGTAGCAGAGCGTATTCTTGAGCTCTCTAAAGATATCGATGGGCAGCTCATCGAGAAAAGCACAGCTTTCCACACATATTCAATCACACTTGATGAGAGTACCGATTTGACTGACAGTGCACAGCTTGCCAGATTTGTAAGAGGCGTTGATGAAAACTTTGCAGTAACTGAAGAATTGCTCAGCTTGTCAATAATGCGCGGTAGAACAATAGCCAGTGAAATTTTTCACTGCCTCACAGAAGCACTGGCACAACACGTTCTGCCATCATGGCACTTGTTAGCAGGCTTAACCACTGATGGGGTTCCAGCAATGATTGGTCAAAAAACCGGACTGGTAGCACTAGTACAAAGAAAGATGGCTGAGTAAAACACTGAGCAATCAACAGCGTTACACTGCATCATTCACCGACAAGCACTGTGCAGTAAATCTTTGAAATGTGACACCGTCATGTCCGTTGTGGTGAAATGTATGAATTACATTCACTCCAGGGGCTTGCAGCACAGACAGTTTCGTGCTTTCTTGGAGGAAATTGAATCTAAATATGGTGACTTGCTCTACTTCACTGAGGTGCGCTGGCTAAGCAGGGGTCCTACTTTAAAGAGATTATTTGAACTGAAAACAGAGGTGAAAAGATTGATGGAAGAAATTAAAATGCCTGTACCACAGTTTGAAGATCACAAATGGATGACAGATCTTGCTTTTCTTGTTCATGTAACACAAGGGCTGAATATCCTAAACCTGAAGCTGCAAGATCCAGGCCAGGTGGTGTGACAGCACTGTGTGATACTGTGAGAGCATTCACAAGTAAACTAAAATTGTGGACAAATCAGATTTCTCAGGGGAATCCCACTCATTTCCCAGCATGCAAGTCACTTGTGGAAGAGCTCAGCTCTGACACACAGTTCAGTGGTTCTGAATACACTACTAAGCTTGACCTGCTTTTGCAAGAATTTGATCAGTGGTTTGCAGATTTCAGAAAGCACAAAGAAAGCTTCGATATATTTGCTAATCCATTTTGTGGTTATGTGGAAACAGCACCATGTGATTTACAAGTGGAACTCATTGATATGCAATGCAACATATCTTTAAAGACTAAGTTTAGAAAAACTGAGGATGTCACAGAGTTCTTCAGACAGCTACGACCATCCTTCCCAAATCTTTGCAAAACCTTTAGAAAAATCATGCCCTTGTTTGGCAGTATTTACATTTGTGAGAAAGTTTTTTCCACAATGAACATAAACAAGTCAAAATACTGAACACAACTATCTGATGCACAACTTGCTGCAACCCTGAAGGTTTCAACTGCTCAGTCACTGAGGCCAAACATCAACAAACTGACAGAACTGAAGCATTGCCAGGTGTCTGGCAAACACTAAAAACTCTGGCAGGTGGAGAGTTGTATGAAGTTGTATAACAGTTTTATTATTTCTAAGAAATTCGAAATAAAAAATACAATATAGACGTTTTCTTTTCTGAACACCATCTTCAGTGACATCATTGGCTCACTGGGAGAATTTGAGGTCTGTCATTGGCCTTTAGGTAAATTGAGTTTGAGACCTCTGGTCTAGATAATACTTAGTTTTGTCTTGAATGCAGGGGACTAGACTAGAAGACCTCTGGAGTCCTATGATTCTATGATTTTCTAGTCCTACAATTCTATGATTTTCTAATCTAGCTTTTCCCAGAATGACTCTGAATCTCTGATCACACACTTCATCACCGAACCCCCTAGCCTGTAAGCAGGACCAGGATGAAATGCCCTTCCCTCCTCCCTACCCCCTACTCTAAAAGTGACAGTTTACAATCCCATAGAGCTACCTTAATATGTTCTGTAGCCAGTGGTAGTGGCTTCTCATCTTCCACAGAAATGCTAGTGTGTGGCTGGAAAAAGGTGGCATGGCTCAGGTGTCCCTCTGTCCCTGCCTATTCCAGCTGCCAGAACAGGCCCCTGTGGGCTTTGGGGAGCCAGTATAAAATAGAGCTTCCCTGAGGCTGCTCTCACTTGTGTCAGAGAGTCGAGGATCTGGGTGGGAGGGGGGTTGCAAAAATACTTTAATGCAATCCATATCTTTCAACAAGCACAGCATGGTCTGAGCTCTCCTTCTCCTAGCCCACTGGCCACAAATGGATGCAAGAGAGACATGCAAGAAAGGAAATAAATTTGATTGATCTGCTGATTTAGCCACACCCCATTGACTGCACATGGCCAATGCCCCTTAATCCAAAGGAGTGTCCTACACTGTTTCCCTGTTTTCTGTTTTGCCTCTCATACCCATCAGAGGTCACTAGAGTTCTCCCATCCACAACTGCAGAGGAGAGGCTCATTAGGGCTTGCTTGGACCAGAGTCAATGCAATGAACTGAAATGCCCATAGTTGTTCTAAGCACATCTCAGCCTCACTTCCACAGGCACTGGACCAGCATTTCCACCTCTGAGATACAGGAAAAGCAGACACTGGAACCGCTGAGAGGCAGGAAAACCAGCCAGTGGCCAGTCCTCACCCATCAGCAGAAAGGGGCCTTGTGCTGATGCAGCTTATTATTACTAAAGCGTTTTAGAGAATGATCGTACACATACACACATTTATGTGTTATTTTAGCATTTGTCTTACTTTATCCTAACCTGGTGCCACAGTCTGGACCATGGGGTGTGAACCTGGGGCCTGGTGCTGCAGTCTGGACCTTGGTCTGGACCAAGGTTATGTTTTAGTCACAGATATTTTTAGTAAAAGTCATGGACAGGTCACGGGCAGTAAACAAAAATTCACAGTCTGTGACCTTCCATGACTTGTATTATATACCCCTAACTAAAACTTGGGCTGTGAGTACTCTGGCAGGGCAGTTCAGGGATGCTGATGGGGACGGGCAGAGGCACGTGTACCAGGACCCCAGCTGGTGTTGGTGGGGGTGGGCAGCAGTAAGCTGCCTGGGACCCCTGCTGGTGCTGGAGGAGGGGTGATGGTGAGAGGCGCATGGCCCAGGACCCATGCTGGTGCTGGAGGTGGGGAGAGTTGGCAGGGCTGGCAGGTTCCCTATTGGGCTCTGCATGTCCCTGAAGCTCCCAGTGGGAGGGAAGGCCAGGGGAGTTTCCTGCAATGCCCCTGCCATGAGCTCTAGCTAAGAAACTCCTATTGGCTGGGAATCGCAGCCAATGGGAACTGCGGGGCTGGTGCCTGGGAGTGCAGGCTGCGCACGAAGCCCCCTGCCCCTCTGCCTAGGAGCTGCAGGGACATGCCAGCTGCTTCTGAGGAGTCTCCTGCAGAGGTAAGCACCACCCCGCACTCTATCCACCCACCCCAGCCCCAACCCCAACCCCTTCCCACACCCAAACTGCCCCAGCAGTGGCCAGTGCTGCTGACCAAGAGGCTGCCTGATCTGCTTGGACAGTCACACTGGCCACTGCAGAAGTCATGGAGGTCATGGAAAGTCACAGAATCCATGACTTCCGTGACAGACATGCAGCCTTAGGTGTGAGTTGTAGCACTCTACCATGAAAAAAACACAGCATATTAAAGCTTTTAACCAGCAAGACAGTAAAAACCTGGCCATGTGGCCAACTTAGCTGGGACCAGGGGGAATATTCTATGTAAATCTTCAGTGGGGACATTTGCAGCAGGGGCTGTATCACAGTTAGCTGGAGACTTTCCATTGTCCTCATGAAAAGACCCTTTGTCAGGCTGGCAAGCCAGGAACTTCAGAAATGGAAACATTATCATAGAATATCTGGGTTGGAAGGAATCTCAGGAGGTCATCTAGTCCAATTCCCTGCTCAAAGCAGGACCAATCCCCAGGCAGATTTTTGCCCCAAATCCCTAAGTGGCCCCCTCAAGGATTAAACTCACAACCCTGGGTTTAGCAGGCCAATGCTCAAACCACTGAAACAGCATCTATGAAAAATTTGTTGCAGTTACTACCCCACTAAGCTGCAAAGCCCAACAGGTCAGGGATTTATTCTATTAACCTATCTATTGTGCTGATGTATTTGAGTGCTTCACAATCTGTAATATATTAACCCTCAAAAAACCCCTGTGAGCTAGGGAAACATTGTTCTCATTGTGTGAGGGGGAGGCACAGAGTGGCTAAGTGACTCAGCCAAGGTCACAGGTAGTCTGGGGTACAGTAGCAACTTAAACACACTCTTCTGACTCCTAGGCCAGTGCCCACCCCACTGGACAACCCTTTCTACCAATCAGTACTAAGCAGAGTGATAGTGACCTGCTACAGCTCTGTGGCTCAGGCTGCCAGCAGCTGGTATTACAGCTGCTGCCTGCATGGCCCGGGGAAGGAGTGGGAGTTGGCTGGGCTATTTTAGACCATCATGGCTTCATATTTATTGATGTAAGCAGAGTCAGGATGAGCTCTACCCTGACATCTGGTGTGAATTGTGACAAGTTGTGGAAAAGAACTTTAGGAGCTGGTCTTGTTTGCATAGGCACACCCACCCTGCCTAGCATGAACCCACAGCTGCCTAAATGGTCACTTTGGCTGCTGTGGGATCCTCAGTTTCTCTGTTATTGGGGCAGGAAGAATAAAGTGTTCTTACACTGATTATGTGAATCAAGGCCAGTGGAATTGTTTTATGACAGAGGTACTCACCATCAACTAAGTAGCACTCGCTAGACAAGGGACATGGTTTCCAAAACCCAATGAATTGAGAGAGGTTGGGTCTGGTTTTGGGTTCTTGTCTCACCAGTTATGTGCCCCTCCCTGTTGAATAATGCAGCTAATTTTGATGCTATTAAGAGTCTAGTTACAGGTTGCTGTGCTGAATTTGTTTAGGGCCAATGGTGCACCAGCACTGGGGGTCCCCTACTACAAGCTGAAATCACTAAAGAGCTAAAATTACTAAGAGCTGAGATCACTGAGTGCTGTGTTAACAATATAGCTTCAGGCTCCCCCACTAGTTAAGTGGCTGGCAGAGCAGAGCAGTTTGTGGGATGGTTGGAGCAGCCTGTGGGAGGGCAAGCGGAGTGAAGTGGCTCATGGTGAAGGCTGCAGCAGAACCCCATGGAAAGGTAGGGCAGTTGGCCTTGGACCATGTAAGGTGCTCCTTAATACCCCACATGCCCATTCTGCCCCCCCTTTCCACCCAGGCTGGGGAGGTAAAACTCTGCAGATAAACTTTTGACCTCTGGGGCAGCGCTGACCAGGGACAGAGACTTTTGGGGTGTTGCACTTTTGGGGTGATCTTTTGGGTTGTTGGACTTAAGACCCTGAGGGGAAAAGGATAAAGCCAAACTTACTTGGGAGGGGAATATTTTGCTCATGGTTTGTGTTATGAATCCTGTTTGTAATGTTTCCCCACCATAATGCCGTATTGTTTCCCTCCTTTAAAAGGATTTTGCTACACTCAGACTCCGTGCTTGTGAGAGGGGAAGTATTGTCTCTTAGAGGCGCCCGGGGGGTGGTATGTAATTGTCCCAGGTCACTGGGTGGGAGCTCGAGCCGGTTTTGCATTGTGTTATTGAAATGGAACCCCTAGATACTGAACACAGCCCTTGTTGCTGCCAACTCAGATGGGCAGAAGGGTTACATTTACAAAGCACCTGAGAACCAGCATGAGGAGAAGACTATCCTCTCAAGCGTCTACACCAGCGTGCTTCCCAGCAGATGATTCGATGCAGATACAAAGCATGGGGGTACGTGGGGGTGGTACTTGGTGGGATAATACACATGATTGGAATGTTGGTGTGGATGGGTACAGCTTGCTCAGGAAGGATAGACAGGGGAAAAGGGAGGAGGTGTTGCCTTATATATTAAAAATGTACACACTTGGACTGAGGTGGAGATGGACATAGGAGATGGAAGTGTTGAGACTCTCTGGGTTAGGCTAAAAGGGGTAAAAAACAAGGGTGATGTCTTGCTAGGAGTCTACTACAGGCCACCTAACCAGATAGAAGAGGTGGATGAGGCTTTTTTTAAAGAACTAACAAAATCATCCAAAGCCCAAGACTTGGTGGTGATGGGGGACTTCAACTATCCAGATGTATGTTGGGAAAATAACACCGCAAGGCACAGACTATCCAATAAGTTATTGGACTGCATTGCAGACAACTTTTTATTTCAGAAGTTGAAAAAGCAGGGGCAAGATTAGAAAGGCAAAGGCACAAAATTAGCTCATACTAACTATGGGAATAAAGGGAAACAAGAAGACTTTTTATCAGTACATTAGAAGCAAGAGGAAGACCAAGGACAGGGTAGGCCCACTGCTCAGTGAGGAGGGAGAAACAGTAACAGGAAACTTAGAAAGGGCAGAGATGCTTAATGACTTCTTTGTTTCAGTCTTCACTGAGAAGTCTGAAGGAATGCCTACCATAGTGAGTGCTAATTGGAAGGGAATAGGTTTAGAAGATAAAATAAAAAAAGAACAAGTTAAAAATCACTTAGAAAAGTTAGATGCCTGCAAGTCACCAGGACCTGATGAAATGCATCCTAGAATACTCAAAGAGCTAACAGAGGAGGTATCTGAGCCTCTAGCTATTATCTTTGGAAAATCATGGGAGATGGGAGAGATTCCAGAAGACTGGAAAAGGGCAAATATAGTGCCCATCTATAAAAAGGGAAATAAAAACAACCGAGGAAACTACAGACCAGTTAGTTTAACTTCTGTGCCAGGGAAGATAATGGAGCAAGTAATTAAAGAAATCATCTGCAAACACTTGGAAGGTGGTAAGGTGATAGGGAATAGCCAGCAAGGATTTGTAAAGAACAAATTGTGTCAAACCAATCTGATAGCTTTCTTTGATAGGACAATGAGTCTTGTGGATAAGAGAGAAGCGGTGGATGTGGTATACCTAGACTCTAGTAAAGCATTTGATACGGTCTCGCATGATATTCTTATCGATAAACTAGGCAAATACAATTTAGATGGGGCTACTATAAAGTGGGTGCATAACTGACTGGATAACCGTACTCAGAGAGTAGTTATTAATGGTTCCCAAACCTGCTGGAAAGGTATAACAAGTGCGGTTCTGCAGGGGTCTGTTTTGGGACTGGCTCTGTTCAACATCTTCATCAATGACTTAGATATTGGCATAGAAAGTACGCTTATTAAGTTTGCAGATGATACCAAACTGGGAGGGATTGTGACTGCTTTGGAGGACAAGGTCATAATTCAAAATGACCTGGACAAATTGGAGAAATGGTCTGAGGTAAACGGGATGAAGTTTAACAAAGACAAATGCAAAGTGCTCCACTTAGGAAGGAACAATCAGTTTCACACATACAAAATGGGAAGAGACTGTCTAGGAAGGAGTACAGCAGAAAGGGATCTAGGGGTTATAGTGGACCACAAGCTAAATATGAGTCAACAGTGTGATGCTGTTGCAGAAAAAGCAAACGTGATTCTGGGATGCATTAACTGGTGTGTTGTAAACAAGACACGAGAAGTCATTCTTCCGCTCTACTCTGCGCTGGTTAGGCCTCAACTGGAGTATTGTTTCCAGTTCTGGGCACTGCATTTCAAGAAAGATGTTGAGAAATTGGAGAGGGTCCAGAGAAGAGCAACAAGAATGATTAAAGGTCTTGAGAACATGACCTATGAAGGAAGGCTGAAAGAATTGGGTTTGTTTAGTTTGGAAAAGAGAAGACTGAGAGGGGATATGATAGCAGTTTTCAGGTATCTAAAAGGGTGTCATCAGGAGGAGGGAGAAAACTTGTTCACCTTAGCCTCCAATGATAGAACAAGAAGCAATGGGCTTAAACTGAAGCAAGAGAGGTTTAGTTTAGACAGTAGGAAAAAGTTCCTAACTGTCAGGGTGGTTAAACCCTGGAATAAATTGCCTAGGAATTGCTGTGGAATCTCCATCTCTGGAGATATTTAAGAGTAGGTTTGATAAATGTCTATCAGAGATGGTCTAGACACTATATGGTCCTGCCATAAGTGCAGGGGACTGGACTCGATGACCTCTCGAGGTCCCTTTCAGTCCTAGAATCTGTGAATCAAGGCTGTAGCAGACTGGGGTTAGGATGGCTGCATTACTAATGCATGCTGAAGCCTTCATGTAAATTATGCAGGTCTTCCCGGAAGTGCAGCATTGACAATACTCAGGCCTGGCTGAATGACAGGGTAATGAAACACAAAGTCTCAGGATTAGAAATAGCACTAACAGAGAGTGACTAGAGGCTCCCAGTCTAATGAGTGAAGGCATTTGTTCTAACCCTGCCAGGGCATGAGAGAGAAGGACTTAATTCTGCAGCATCGTGATTTATAACAAGCTCATTTAGAGCCTTTCTAGAAATTTAAATACTGATTAACCATTTCCTAGTCAGTCATTGCTAGTAAAGCCGCCCCCTTGCCTTCCTGGACTTTTTTCTCTTTTCTCTGAGGCCAGTACAATTAGCTTCTTGGCACTCCAGCAATTCAGGTTTATCAGAATTAGTATTAG
The DNA here is from genome assembly GCF_025201925.1 of Gopherus flavomarginatus. Classification (NCBI taxonomy): domain Eukaryota; kingdom Metazoa; phylum Chordata; order Testudines; family Testudinidae; genus Gopherus; species Gopherus flavomarginatus. The sequence continues at coordinate 55,428,419 of NC_066624.1, forward strand.
TATAAAAATACCCTGTACAATATTTCTGAGCTAGCTTTTCTGAGTAGGGCTCGCTTCAGCTGCTTTTTCCTATGTTCTTTGATCTGGCAACTGCAGGAGTCAACATGCATATCACTGAGCAGACAGCAATGGAGAGCCAGACCAAGGGGTTTAAGATGAGTGAGAGTGCACACAAGCCTGATTTGTCTCCTTACATTGCTGTTTCAGGAGCTGTGGCCAGAATGAATCAAACCCACCCCAGGGCTGACTCAAGCCCTCTAGGGACCCCACTTGCCAGGTCTGAGGCCAGGCTGCAGCCCAGAGGTCTATGGGCGCCAGGTTTGTATAATTTTTGGTGGTGCCCAGAATGGGTCCCAGCCCACCCTGCTCCACTCTGCCCCGCCAGCTCCTGGCATCGCTCAGGGGAGGGAGTGAAAGCCAGGATTTAGGGGAAGGGGTGGAGTGGGGCAGGGCATAGGCGGAGCAGGGTTGGGAAAAGGTGGGGTGGGGCAGAGCAGAGCAGAATGGGGTGGGCTGGGCCAGGTCACTCACTGCTGCCAGCACCAGGCCACCCGCTAGCCCCCAAGACCACCCTGGACCCCGCATCTCCCCAAAGTGCGGGGCCCGGGGTGGTTGCCCCAATCCTTCCTATGGATGGAATGGCTCTGAAAATATAAGCCCGAATATTGGTGGAGCTGGGCCCACCTTCCTAAATATTGGTGGAGCACGGGCACCGCAGGTCCATATAACTCATCGCCTATGCAAAGGTCTACACTGCTATTTTCAGCCCTGCAGCGCAAGCCCCAGTCAGTTGACCTGGATGCTGAGACTCGCTGCTGGGGGAGGTTTTGCTGTGTAGATGTCCCCTGGGCCTACAGTACTGCAAGCCTAAAGAGACCAAAAATCCAGAGTCAGATCCTCTAAAATCATGAGCTTGCCCCAAAAATCCTGAGGACTTTTTATTTTATTTTACTATTAAATCAAATCAGGTTTTTGCAGCCTGGCTTTTTAACTTTCTGCTACTCCTCTGCTTGTGTGAGAAGACAGGGAGGATTTCAGGGTGAAATATCAATCTGTAGTGCACGTCTCTCCCTGACTACTCAGCTGGAGACTTCACTCACCCTCCCCTCACTCCTGAGCTAGGAGAACTGCTGGCCAGTCCCCATTATTCCACACATAGCAGCAAAACTCCTTTGCCTTCTCCTGCCATCAGACTTCTCTACTTGGCCCCCAGCAACACCACTTCCCCAACTCCCTGTTCCCCTGCCGCCCATGGCCCCAGGACCCTCTCTGTGCTAGGTCATACATGAAGACAGGACAGGTCTCTGTCCTCAGCCCCAAGGCTTTCTTCCAGCATGCCCAGCCCTGAAAATCACAGGGTCCCATCTTTGCAACAGCTTCTCCAGCAGGCACTAAAATCCTGTGATGTATGATCAGTTCACAGGAGCTGACAATACTGCCCCCCAACCCAGCTGCTCAGAAGGGACACACTTCCTCACCACGGCCTCCTTCAGCCAACCTCCTACCCCCTCATTCCTCTGCACGCCTCTGCCTTCCCTTAATCCCTACATACCCCCGTATCCCCTCTCAGCCTACCTCGTGCCCCCAACATCCCTCCAAACCTGATTCCCCTCTTTGCTCTTGTCTTTCTATATAGTTTTTAAGACCATACTAATCCCCATAGTAATGAGTGCCTGCCAGTAGTGCATTAAGCACTCTGACCACACATCTGTCATGTGCTATTTGTTCTCTCATGCTCTCTACAGAGGGAGAAGTGTGTGGAGTTGAATGTGTCATTTGGTGAGTGTTTGGGATGGAGTGTTTTTGTTACATACACTTGTTACCATGTGTTTCTGTTAGAGAGGATGGTCAAAGAAATGCACTTTGCCCTGAGAGCAGAAGGCAAGGAGGTTTGCAATGGTCCTTAGCCCCTAGGGATGTCCATTCAACAGTCTTGGACCGGCCCCCAGAGAAAGTTGTGTCTAACACAGAGACAAGATTAACACCTATTGCTAGGATTCCATCGGAACAGAGGAACCAAGCTGTCGACCATAGTCTTCATCCTGGAGCTTTAGATGGTCTTTAGGTAGCCATGGAGCACTTTGAAGATAATGAGCAAGACCTTAAACTTGATATTTAGCATGTGTTCAACTCTGTTGTTTTTATTAGGTTTTCTGTGTAATGCTTTTACTTTAAGAATAAATGTTCTTGCTTAGAAAGTGCTGAGTGGAGACTTGTAACTGCAGGAATTACACTGTCCATAGCCCTTGGGGAAAAATCAGCACACAGACCCTGACCATTGGGCAAACTGGCTCGCTGGGAATATCACAGCATAAGGCCAGGAGCTGTGCACCCTTAAAGCCCACTGTCAGAAGGGAGGGGGGAAAGGGTCCCTGCCCAGAGACAGGTGATGGCTGGAGACCCAAGACCTGATGGAGAACTCCTGGAGTGGACCATAGATAAGTGCAGTTCCTCTGAAACTGCAACAACTGGAAACTAATGGGTAGGATCCCCTGGGAGGCTAATATGAGTGGCAAAGGAGTCCAGGAGAACTGGTTGTATTTTATATAAAGCCTTATTGAGGGCGCAGGAACAAATCATCCCGATGTGCAGAAAGAATAGCAAATATGGCAGGCGATAAGCTTGGCTTAACAGAGAAATCTTCGGTGAGCTTAAACACAAAAAGGAAGCTTACAAGAAGTGGAAATTTGGACAGATGACTAGGGAGGCCTATAAAAATATTGCTCGAGCATGCAGGGGTGTAATCAGGAAGGTCAAAGCACAATTGGAGTTGCAGCTAGCAAGGGATGCGAAGGGTAACAAGAAGGGTTTCTACAGGTATGTTAGCAACAAGAATGTGTCAGGGAAATTGCGGGATCCTTACTGAATGGGGGAGGCAACTTAGTGACAGATGATATGGAAAAAGATGAAGTACTCAATGCTTGTTTTGCCTCAGTCTTCACAGACAAAGTCAGCTCCCAGATTGCTGCACTGGGCAGCACAGTATGGGGAGGATGTGAGCAGCCCTCAGTGGTGTAAGAACAGCTTCAGGACTATTTAGAAAACCTGGACATGGACAAGTCCATGGGGCCAGATGCAATGTATCCAAGGGTGCTGAGGGAGTTGGCTGATGTGATTGCAGAGCCATTATCTTTGAAAACTCATGGCATTCGGGGGAGGTCCCAGATGACTGGAAAAAGGCAAATATAGTGCCCATCTTTAAAAGGGGAAGGAGAACCCGGGGAACTACACACTGGTCAGCCTCACCTCAGTCCCTGGAAAAATCATGGAGCTGGTCCTCAAGGAATTCATTTTGAAGCACATGGAGGAGAGGAAGGTGATCAGTAACAGTCAAGATGTGTTCACCAAGATGAAGTCATGCCTGACCAACCTGATTGCCTTCTATGATGAGATAACTGTCTCTGTGGATATGGGGGTAGGGGTGGACGTGATATACCTTGACTTTAGCAAAGCTTTTGATACAGTTTCCCACAGTATTCCTCCTAGCAAGTTAAAGAAGTATGGCTTGGATGAATGAACTATAATGTGGATAGAAAGCTGGCTAGATTGTCGGTCTCAATGGGTAGTGATCAATGGCTTGATGTCTAGCTGGCAGCCGGTATCAAGTGGAGTGCCCCAGGCATTGGTCCTGGGGCTGGTTTTGTTCAACTTCTTCATTAATGATCTTGATGATGGGATAGATTGCACCCTGAGCAAGTTCGTGGATGACACTAAGCTGGGGGGAGAGGTAGTTATGCTGGACGGTAGGGATAGGGTCCAAAGTGACCTAGACAAATTGGAGGATTGGGCCAAAAGAAATCTGATGAGGTTCAACAAGTGCAGAGTCCTGCACTTAGGACGGAAGAATCCTGTGCTCTGCTACAGGCTGGGGACTGACTGGCTAAGTGGCAGTTCTGCAGAAAAGGACCTGGGGAATACAGTGGATGAGAAGCTGGATATGAGTCAATAGTGTGCCCTTGTTGCCAAGAAGGCTAATGGCATATTGGGCTGCATTAGTAGGAGCATTGCCAGAAAATTGAGGGAGGTGATTATTCCCTTCTATTCGGCACTGGTGAGTAGGGTTACCCAGAAGATTCAGGGGGCCTGGGGTCCTTGGCGTCGGGGGCCCCTGCTTCGGCAGTAATTCGGCAGTGTGGGGTCCTTCCGCTCTGGGACCCGATGCCAAAATGCCTCGAAGACCCGGAGCAGGGGCCCGCTCCGCCGAATTACCACCGAAGACCCAGCTTTTCGGCAGCAGGTCCTGGGGCAGAAGGACCCTCCGCCGCAGGTCTTCGGGGCACTTAGGCAGCGGATCCCAGAGCGGAAGGACCCCCCACCACCGAATTACCACCAAAGACCTAGAGCAGAAGATGCTCTGGGGGCCCGGGCCCCGTGAGAATTTTCCGGGTCCCCTGGAGTGAGTGAAGGAACCCGCTTCACGGGCCCTGAAAAACTCTCATGGGGGGCCTTGCAGGGCCTGGGGCAAATAGCCCCACTTGCCCCCACCTCTGGGCGACCCTGCTGGTGAGACCACATCTGGAGTATTGTGTCCAGTTTTGGGCCCCTCACTACAGAAAGGATGTGGACGAATTGGAAAGAGTTCATCAGAGGGCAACGAAAATGATTAGGGGGCTGAGACACACGACTTACGAGGAGAGGCTGAAGGAATTGGACTTATTTAGTCTACAGAAGAGAAGAATGAGGGAGGATTTGATAGCAGCCTTCAACTGCCTGAAGGGGAGTTCCAAAGAGAATGGAGCTAGGCTGTTCTCAGTGGTGGCAGATGACAGAACAAGGAGTAGTGGGGGATGCAGTGTGGGAGGTCTAGGTTGGATATTAGGAAAAACTATTTCACTGGGAAGGTGGTGAAGCACTGGAATGGGTTATCTAGGGAGGTGGTGGAATCTCCTTCCTCAGAGGTTTTTAAGTCCCCACTTGACAAAGCCCTGACTGGGATGATCTAGTTGAGGTTGGTCCTGCTTTGAGCAGGAGGTTGGACTAGATGACCTCCTGAGATCTCTTCCAACCTTAATCTACTATGATTCTATGATTCTAATATGGTTGTAGTCTTTGTGGGAGCTGTGACAGTGTGAATAAGTGCCAACAGCAATGAGAGCAAGTACTGTGGAAGGAAAAGCACAGAGACAAGTGTCTCAAATCTTTTCAGGAAAAAAGAATAGCAAAAAGAGAGACAGGAGCAGGAACTAGGAACCGCTGCAGAAAGAACAGCCATCGAAGTTTTGTGAGCTGCAAAATTTGTCTGCTGCTGATCCGAAGCAATCGGAGGTGGTGGCTATGCAGCGCTCATCTGATCTGAGGCAGGATGGGATAGACCCTCCAGACAAGGAGTGAGGAAAGATCCCTTTTCCTCCTACAGGATGTGCTGGTGGCTGAGGAGACAGTGCCATACAGACAGTCCAGCAGAGGTAGCCACAGTGGTCACTGATTACAGGTCCAGAGACATGAAGGCCATGTGGATGAGGCTGCTTGTGTGGGAGGCAGGCCTGGAGCCATAGAACCTTGGTCCCCAGGACAAAGGCCTGGTTCACTCAGGACAAGAAGCTCAAGGCATACCTCTGGGAGCCAGGAGGAAAGACATGTAGACTGCACCTTATCAGGGCTAGCAGACAAACAGATGTGGGTGTGGTGAACCCCAGCACTCTGCCTGTGGTCTGTGTCAATATGGCCACCACAGACAGCTCTGGGATTCTGTGTGAGCCTGTGTTTTGGGATGTGTTGCTTTAAACCAAATCCAGCTCTTTCTCTGGGAAGGGCGGAGCAGGTGAATCAAACTCCCGCAGTGGTTCCAAACTTGCAGAGGGAGATGTCAGCCAAAATGCAAACAGAGAAGGGCAGGAGGGGAGTTGAATTTCCCACTACGGGTAACACAGGAACCGAGCTCTGAGACAGCTGGGAAGGAGGGGGAAGGATGTGGGGTGAAAGCTCCTTCAGCAAGGGCCAAATCACCCTACCCAATAAATGCTGGAGAGTGGGCAGCACAGATCATCACACATGCGCACACATGGATGCTCACATGCAAGGGGGACACCCAGAACAAGTTCAGATATCAAACGACAGATCCCAAAAAATCACAATATAATCAGTTTTTTAAAAAATTCCTGATTTGGGGGCCAATCTCTTGATTTTTGAACTTTTGCGGTTGGCAATACAGTTAAAGTGGCCTGAAAAATGTGGGAGACCTTCATGATCCCAGCCAAAATACATTTTTATGCACTTGATACAGACAAGTCATAATTGTATGCATACATTTATTACATAATAATCACATTCAATTTCTACTGCATGAAAAAAACCATACCTATTTATTGTTATTGACTTTAAATGCGGAGAGAGATGGGCACCAGAATTTCCACTGAGGCAGGGTGAACAGGAAATTCCCTAGCTATAGATAATATTTTGTTTAATAAATCAGTTAGTTTTAAATGCAAAACATGTTTTGATAAATGTTTTTTTCTTTTACATCCAATACATTTAAGAGTTTTATTTAACATTTCTAATTGAATTTCAATTTCCATCCAAATAGATTGACACAAAATGCAAGTAAAAAATTAATCATCATCTAGTAAATAAGAAATGCATCACATTTTGTAACATTATAAAAAATGTGAAAAATAAGAATCTAAGTAAGTGTCAGTTAAGTTATATAATTTCTTAAATCAATGTGTATAGATACAGTGTATACTCCTGGTTAGCAAAAGAAGCATCAAATTTAGTGTTAAGGCTATATTTAGGTGCAAATCATTACATTTTAATGCTTACCAACCAATGAGAATTAACCTTTCCTTAGAAAAATAACTAAAAAGTACAAATATAAAATAAGATTAAAATACTTATTTTAATTAAGGTTTCCTACTTGCTGATTAAAATAATTATTAAAATTGGTGATTCAAATGTCTTCAATTTCAATCAATCCACCCCTGCAATGAAGTGGTAACTAGTTTAAAGTTGCAAAGAATCCTGTGGCACCTTATAGACTAACAGATGTTTTGGAGCATGAGCTTTCGTGGGTGAATACCCACTTCCTCAGATGCATGTTTAAAGTTTTAAATTTTAACCTACTGTCCTTGGCTAACTGTGGAGATTGTCCAGCATAACCTAACAAAACAAACTTCCAACGTACTTCATGAGTAGCATTATTGCCTGATGTATTCTTCCATTTCATACAGTTCTGAGCTGCAGAATGTCTTCCTCTTGCCAGACGTTGTTAAAATCATGCTACAGAAGGACCATAAAGCTTGAGTCACCTGCTGAATGTCAGTATGCGAACATGAATGGATGATCTTGAAATAGTTTTTCATAGCACTAAATCCATGTTCAGTAATGGCAGGCAGTAATTTCACACAAATTAAAAGGCTTTTCAGAGCATCAAGACATAGTTTCACTCCAAAATCTTTGTAAATTCAGGAGGCTTGCAAAATCTCATGAACATACAGCTGAAACTGACAGCAGATTTCCTTTATTTCCTTTTCTCCATGCAAAGCACTTTGTTCTCCAATTGGCCAATATACTGGATCAAGAACGTTTATACTGGCTATGAGCTCTGAGTCTGTCTCTGGGGCAAATAGTTTCTTTCTTGTGGCTCCCCCTTCCACAATGGAAACAGTCTGAAACACACCATCCTCTGCTGCTTTCTGCGCTTTGAATAAATAATCACCTGGTTGTTCTTTCACAGCTTTAAAAAGGTCTACTTGCTTAAGTAACAACTTGTGTGCAGTCACATTACTTACATCATTCTTCTGTAAACCTCTGCTAGTTCCGTGCATTCTAGATGAGCATCATTCATCATTTTCAAGTCTTTCAAAACTGCATTAGATGCTATCTTCATCTTAAGGCCATCATACTTGCTTCTCTCTCTATTGTCTTGAGACATGTCTTGGGGGCTTCTTCAAAGTGCCTATGTGAAGCTGAGTAGGAGTTCCAGGCGGCATTTGCGGTTCTAAAACTTGATGCCACCCAATGGGTGTCAAGAATTTTGCCAATCTTTGGCAATTTAGATCCAGTTTCACTGTCATATCTTTCAAGGGCTCCCTTGTCTTTTAGTGACAGGCTGTAAAGTAAATACAGAGATTCTACCAAAAATATGAAATGGTTGACACCAGAAGTTTCATTAACTGTATCTTCAACAGCCACTCAAGTCAGTGAGCCAACAATGCCAGGTAACAACCAAGATGGTTAATTCTAGCTTCACCAGACTGCTATTTATCCCCAACATTTTGAAAGCTTCATCAAAACATATTCTTACCCAGATTTCTTGAAGAAGAGATTTCTCCATACCACAACTTTCAAAATATGACAGGAGGTCCCCTTTGATATCCGCAGCTGTCATTTCACTATGCTCAATCAAACCAAATAGTATAGTAATTGGATTAGCTTCATTCCCAAATAGCCCACATAGATAAATAATCAGCATAGAAGAAACATTACTGATGGCCATGTTTTTATCATCAAAATAGATAGTTTTAGTTTCCTTTCCTTATGTAGCTAACAAGTTTCTTTTTTATTTCTAGAACAATATGACCAATAATGTCTGCAGCATCATGTTGCTTTGCAGAACTCTACCTATTTCAATTCCATTAGCCTCTTGAAGACTATTAGCTTTGGATGATCAACAAAAGTCAATGTTTTTTTTTAAATATAATACGCAGTCCTAAACACTTGGGTAGTAGTTTCTGCATGGCTGGAATTACTCATATGTACTGAGGTTTCTAACTTACCGTCCTGTCTTTTATCATAATTTCTTCTACTGCAAGGTGTGTTGTGCTACTGGATTTTTTTCAAAGCTGTTTCTGTCTAAAACTCCTAGTATTTCAGAAGATGTTATGTGTGTGTTAATCCATTTAGCCAAAAGTAATCCCTGAGGGAGCAGAGGCAGAGATTGGGCGCAGCATAACCCCATGCAACAGGTCCAATACCAAGCAAATTTGGCCTGGCTACTCCTCTGTCATGCCAGCAGGGATAGGGATCCACCATTATACTGCCAGCTCTGGTTACTGTCTCCCCATTGGCAGAAGTGTACCCTGACTCACCCAGAGGTGGCTCCAGGCACCAGCACACCAAGCATGTGCCTGGGGCAGCAAGCCACGAGGGGGCACTCTGCTGGTCGCCGCGAGGGCAGCAGGCAGGTTGCCTTCGGCGGCATGCCTGTGGAGGGTCCGCTGGTCCCACAGCTTCAGCAGACCTGCTGCAGGCTGCTGCCGAATTCGCAGGACCGGGAACCTCCCGCAGGCAAGCGGCAGAAGGCAGCCTGCCTGCCGTGCTTGGGGTGGCAAAATGCCTAGAGCCGCCCCTGGACCCACCCCACCATAAGTAACGGAGAGGTGGTGGGGCCAATGAGTGGTGTTGTGACCTTGTGCGTGGGCTCCTGTGTTGTTCCTCATCAACACAGACTCTGGTTCCATCCCAAGCCACCCAGCTCTGGTTACTCCCTCCCCATTGGTGGAGGGGTGCCACTGCTGGGGGACCTCACCAGAACCTGGAGTACTCCCAGCCCCCTGTCAGACAGTGGGGAAACAGTACCTGGGGCTGGGTGTTGTGGAGCGTGTTGATGGGGAAGCAGAACTGACTCACTGAGTGGAGCAGAACAAGGCAGCATCCATCCGGCTCAAACATAAAAAAAAAACCCAGTCTGGGTCTGCAATCCCCTGTGAGAGCCCTCACTTTAATAACTGCCCACGTCTGGGTGAGAATCGGTAGCTCTGAGAGGTGTGAACTCAGAGCTGGTAGCTCTGAGAGGCATGAACCAAGAGCCGGTACCTCTGAAGGGTATGAACCCAGAGCTCTGAGGGGTGTGAACCCAAAGCCGATAGCTTGGAGAGGTGTGAACTGAGAGCTCTCAGAGGTATGAGCTCTGAGGGGTGTGAACAGCCCTAGCCTTTCAAAGCGATATTAAAGACACTCAGACATGGTGATGGGACCGCAAACAGCAGCCCGAGAGAGGACTGTGTGTGTGGCTGGGCCTGGAGAAGCACCCTAGCTGCTGGGCTAAGTAATGGAAGCCTGCCTCTCTATGAGGGGCAGGTGATCCGTCTGATGTTCCTAGGGGGAGAAGAAAGCTCTGGTGGGAGGGGGGAAGGCCACTGCCCCTGCAGATGAGGGGCAGGGCAATGGCATAGGGTGGCACAGTGAAGCCACGGGACCCCCCGCGTCATGGTGCAGCAAGGGCCCTGAATTGCCTTACCCTAGCCCTGAGCCCAAGTGGCAGCATCTCAGACCCTGAATCAGCAGTCACATGTGATGATCCCATTCAAACTTACATATATGATGCCTTCTGTAATACACACAGAATCCCTCCAGCACAGACACATAGCTCTGGGGCAGTTGGACCAGCCTCCTCAGACAGACCCCTGGCCTACGGGCAAATTTGCTGCACACTGACATGCTAAGTCCTGGAAACACACGGCTACTGAGACTGGATATAAAGAAGCCTCCCCCACATCCTCACCACCCCATCTGAATAAAACCACAGGAGCCTTGGCAGTTGCTCTCTGTCTCACAGTGCCAGGCATGACTGTTATTAATCACCGGTACCAGGCATGCCTCATTTTACTGTTGACTTTAATCTTACAGCTGCTGGAAAATTCGGTGCAGCATGCTTCTAACTGAGCACAGCATGGATATAGCTCGAGAAAGTGAGAAACCCTGTATGTCTCCTCGGAAACTTTGGCTGTTCAAAGGTTACACTGAAATGTCATCAGCCTTTTGTCTTTTTTCCATTGTTAATGCTTCTGTTGAATAAAACACACACACCAACAGCAACCTTATCTATATACTGAGCATAGGACTCGGGTAATTCCCCAGCTTTTGTGAGTAATCCTTCCAAATTCCCACCAGCAAGAAATCCATGCATGTGCCAGCTTCCCAAATGAGACACATTAGTTGTTAAAGCCCACAACTGAGTGTCAAAGTATGTGGGGTCTATACCCAGTTCTGCTACTGAAACACTGTAAGAGCCTGGGCAGGTCATGTAAATGATCTGTGCCCCAGTTTCCCTAGCTGCAAAATGGGGATAATAAAATGGATTTAGCTCACAGGTAACAGGCTATGGGGATTAATTCTTTAATGACTGTAAATTGCGTTGAAATCCTCAGACCAGGGCTGATGAGATGGGGGGAAAGCCAGTACAAATTACCGGGCCTGGTGGTCCGGAAAGGGGCCCGGGACCCAGCTTTGTCAGCCCTGTTAAGCCAGTCCTCCCTTGCTGGGGGGCCCAAAAATTTTTTTCACTGGGGTCCGAACCCGCTCTCGGCGGCCCTGCCTCAGACAGAAGGTGCTAGAGAAATAGATCACATTAGCAAATTCGGTATCTCACCTAGCTCTCTTTGCAACAGCTGCTCTGCAAGCAGATTGTACAGGAAGAAAGGGAGAGTGCCTCTTTCTTGCTCTGCTCATCTCTCTCCGTCCCCATCTTTCTAATATTATTTTTTTCTAACATTCAGCTGGGCACTTAAGTAACCTGCCAAACGGCAATTATAAACATGGACTCAAGAGTGCAACACAGAGTCAGTGGAGCTGGTGGAAAATTTCTGCATTCTACTTAGTGAATAAAAATATTGTCAATATTTCAAATTTTAATTTAAAAAACCCACAGGGAAAAAAATTCAGAAACACTGGGAAATGTCTTTACCCTCATTTTTCACACACCTCTAACAACTATCAAATCTGTGTGTTAATGTCTTTTTGTTTTGTTATTTTTTTGCTTATAGACCAGTCGTTCTGTATCCTGCCAAGAGTTGACTTTTTTTGTTTTAGTTTTGTTTGTTTGCTGTCAGCTATTCTTGCTGCACCTGAATTCAGTTTTAATTCTTAATCTGGGTTGATATCAAGGGTTAGGCATGGTTAGGCAGGGCAGAGACCTGATTGGCCTGATGCTTTAAGTCTGAATTTTAGATAGTACTTTTACCTTGACTTCTAAAGTTGTTGAGCTGGGTCCTGTATTGGTCATATGTTTAGCTGTCATATTCCCTAATGGGCGATGGAAATTTCCCCATCAGACTCTAAGCTTGCCGCATAAAGTATGACTATCCTTGATGGCTGGTCTCTGTTACGCCATTCATTTTTCTTTCAATTAGCCTGTCTTCCTCTTCCAGTGAAGATAAGTGTCTGGAGACAACAGCCACCATACCTATTTTTTTTCTTTCTGCTTCAGGACTGAAAATACATCTGGTGACAGATTGGGAGATTTAATCCACTGAGTAACAGTTGCAAACACACCCAAGTGATTTAGAAGCCTGATATCTTGCCTACTCTAGAAGATTGTCTTACTTTAATGAGTTATATAGTTAAAGTGGTACAGTCTCCTGGTGTGGATGCCGCTGCACTGGTGAAAAGGTGCTTTACACTGGTAGAGCTACTCCCATCAAGGCAGAGGAATGAGCTGTGCCAAGATAAGGCACCCACACTACAGCTTGTATCAATATAACTATTTCATTAGAAAAATGATACCTTAACTGACACAGGAAGGATGCTCCAGTGATTAGCTATTCTGGGCTGGGTTCAATTCCCAGCTCCACCACACATATCCTGTGTGACCATGTTCAAATCACTTAGCCTTTCTGTGCCTCAGCTGCCCATCTGTACAATGGGTATGAGAGCCCTGCCCTGCCTCACCATGGTTGTGAGGCTGTTGGAGATTGTGAGGCACACCGATACTACCCTGATGGGGAAATATGTAAGAACCTCAGATCGGTAGTTATACTGGCAGAATGTTGAAGTGCCTAAGTGCCATTGACTCTCATCTCACAGATAAATGTTGTACAATTGTCAAACATAAATGCCCAGATTCTGATCTGCCTGACACCAGAAATGCATTGGCTTCAGCATTTCTCCTTGTTTTCACTGGTACGAGTGAGACCAGAATCAGGTACATCTCACACACATCCACCACTTGAAAGAAACCCACAGGTCAGATCATCCATTTGATAACTCAGCCAGTCACATTCCACTCTGCTGCAGTTTTACAGGTAACCTCAGAAAGTGCCTGTGCACACTGGCAGGAGTCTGACACATTGCTAACAGCACCCAGTGTTGTACCTGGTTGTTCCCCTGGAACCAACCAATCTGAAATTGGAAGTTGAAGGGGCAGGACTGGAAATCTGGGTGCAGGGACAAGGCTGCCTGAGTAGCTGTCATGAGCTCCAGTGGGCATGTAGTACATAAAGGCAACTACTAGCTCTCTGCTGAAGAGGAGCCAGAGAATTGTGGTGTGTTGTGCACACTCCATGCTGCAACTATAGCCACTTGAGATGGACTCCATCTCCAGGACCTGCTGACCATTCTAAAACTTCACACTCATATCGAACCCTTCCTTGAAGGATCTCAGAACTCTGCCCTCAGGATTAATCAAGCCTTAGAATAAGCCTGTGAGCTGGGTATATAGAGAGGCACAGAGAGGTTACAACTCTTGCCTAGGCTCACACAGCAAGTCAGCAGCTGAGCCAGACACTGAACTCATGAGTCCTGATTTGCAATCGCTTGCTCTCCAGCTATGCAGCCCACACTCTCTGCCTTACACTGACTCTTTAATGAGAATAGTTTAGATTCAGCTAGCACTCTTCAGGGCAAAGCACTTTACAAATCATATCCTCACAGTACTGCTCTATACAGCCAGCCTCTGGGTGCTTGGGGAGATCCAGCCAAGGCACAGCCTGCAGCAAAACACAGTCAGCAGAGAAAATTCCAAGTAGAGTACTCAAGTATCTCTTACAAATCTTGCCCAGGGATCCTCAGTGACCAGGCTTGTGTTTTAAAGACTCTTCTAAAAGACATCCCCATGGTAAATTATGTCCAACAACCTGCCTGAGAAGAATGATAGGCTAAGCTGGGGTGACCTGAGCCTTGGGTGCAAAAGCACCCCCAGAAATCAAGCCTGGAGCAGAGCTGAGCCTGCCTGAAATTCACTCTCTATTTCCAGGGAAGCTAGACGTTTCAGACCTGATGCTTGCTCCACTAAGCCATCCCTGTGACATTATTGACATGAACTGTGACCATATAGATCATTGTTACAACTAAGGCCCTATAGTTGCACCAAATCTTGTACAAAGGAGGTCAAGTCGGGTGTCTATGGAAAGGTTGCAATTTGCTGGTTATGATTATGCTGTCTGTATGTGTGTGTGTCATTTTTGTATTTGAAGTTATGAATATTGGCTATGTACTTGTATCTCAATGTGTTTAATTCTAAGTAGCATCAGTGAAGCATCTGGTCAGCTTCTTGAGAAAGGACTATTCTGAGTAAGCGCCCAATCAAGAAACACTTAACTGACAATGGACTTTGGGAGACACTAATCCGCATCTGAGCTTTCCTGGAAATGTTCAAACTAACATGTAAATAATGGCATTGGCCTCCAAAAAGCTGAATCGTTCATGGACATGTGACTTGCCCAGGAGCCTACAAACTCCATCTTGTTGCTGTGATTTTGCACAGAAGAACAAAGGGGTTTCCACCCACAAGTGAGAGAATATAAAAGAGCAAGTATCACTGAGAACAGTCTAGATCCATCTTCTTTGGAAGCCCCTCCATTTTGTCTTCAGCTGGCTCAAGAGATGACCTCTCCACTCCAAAGAGATGCCTGATAGAAACTGGAACAAAGGACTATAACTACTGGGGGAGGGGGGAAGGAGGAGGAGGAGGGGAGAGTGATTGCTGAACCCAGGCCATAAGCCACAACTTTGGTCTGAAAAGGATTGGGCCCAGACTAGAAAAGAGTCTAGTCTGTGAAAGAAGCTTATTGGGACATCTCTGAGGGTGAGATTTATCTGTATTCAGTTTCCTACTGTATTAGGCTTAGACTTGCATGTTTTGTTGTATTTTGCTTGGTGACTTACTTTGTTCTGTATGTTATTACTTGGAACCACTTAAATCCTATTTTTTATATTTAATAAAATCACTTTTGCTTATTAATTAACTCAGAGCAAGTAATTAATACCTGGGGGAGCAAACAGCAGTGCATCTCTCTCTATCAATGTTATAGAGGGTGGACAACTTATGAGTTTACCCTGTATAAGCTCTATACAGAGTAAAACTGATTCATTTGGGGTTTAGACTCCCAGAAAGACTGCATACTGGGTGCTGGGAAAGTCGCTGTTAACTAAGAAGCCCCTGGGCTAAGCTAATCTTAGTTTCATAGAATCATAGAATATCAGGGTTGGAAGGGACCTCAGGAGGTCATCTAGTCCAACCCCCTGCTCAAAGCAGGACCAATCCCCAACTAAATCATTCCAACCAAGGCTTTGTTAAGCCTCACCTTAAAAACCTTTAAGGAAGAAGATTCCACAACCTCCCTAGGTAACCCATTCCAGGGCTTCACCACTCTCTGAGTGAAAAAGTTTTTCCTAATATCCAACCTAAACCTTCCCCACTGCAGTTTGAGACCATTACTCCTTGTTCCATCATCAGGTACCACTGAGAACAGTCTAGATCCATCTTCTTTGGAACCTCCTTTCAGGTAGTTGAAAGCAGCTATCAAATCCCCCCTCATTCTTCTATTCTGCGGACTAAACAATCCCAGTTCCCTCAGCCTCTCCTCATGAGTCATCTGCTCCAGCCCCCTAATCATTTTTGTTGCCCTTCGCTGGACTCTTTCCAATTTTTCCACATCCTTCTTGTAGTGTGGGGCCCAAAACTGGACACAGTACTCCAGATGAGGTCTCACCTATGTCGAATAGAGGGGAATGATCACATCCCTCGATCTGCTGGCAATGCCCCTACTTATACAGCTCAAAATGCCGTTAGCCTTCTTGGCAAAAAGGGCACAGTGTTGACTTATATCCAGCTTCTCATCCACTGTAACACCTAGGTCCTTTTCTGTAGAACTGCTTCCTAGCCATTCAGTCCCTAGTCTGTAACAGTGAATGGGATTCTTTTGGCCCAGTCCTCTAATTTGTCTAGGCGTATCAACCACTCCTCCAAGTTTAGTGTAATCTGTAAACTTGCTGAGAGTGCAGTCCACACCATCCTCCAGATCATTAATGAAGATATTGAGCAAAACTGTGAACAAAACAATGAACTGCAGAGAGGTGTGGCCCAACCTCTAGGTTTGTGCTGAAGCTGACCAGAGAGTCAAACTCAGCAAGCCGGGAGTAGGGGGAAGCCTTCTCTAGCAGGAGGGTTTGTTCTCAGTGGTATCCCAGCACATCTAGTGAAAGTCTTGAGGGAGTTTCTGTAACCAAACCCATCACAATCCCCTCTGGTGACTGAACAAAAACCAATGATATTTTACAAATAGCTTTTTAATCACTGTCTCACCCAGCACAAGACATACAGCTGGCTTCAGCCCAGGCTGATTTCTAAAGCAGCATGATTAATTCCTAGCAAACTATTTTTAAGAGGATTTGAGTCTCTCTGATTTCAGTGGGACTAGTGTAAATCACACTGTGGTCAGTAGAGTTACTCCAAATTTACATGGGTGTAACCAAGACCAGAAGCTGGCTTCTTTCCTGCTCATCAACTGTCTGTGGGCAGCTCGTGATTTTCATCAAATGCATTGGTTCTTCCCAGGTTTGTAATGGGCATTTTTGGTGAGTTTAATCATCTCTGAGCAGTTCAAGAAGGTCTTTCCACCATCAGAATGACACTCACAACACTGACACTGCCTTGCATCCTCTCAGTCCATACCCACAGCAAGAGAAAAATAATAAAATCTAAAAAACAAGCAGAGATTTTACCCCAAAGGTAGAAGTACCAGAGACTACATGAAGTCCACTAGGGACTGCACTATTGCTACTGATTTTACAGGGAAGGTGCCTAGATACTATGGTGAAGGGGAGCAGTCTAAAACCTTTAGATAGGATGGAGAGATTAGATAGGAGTTTGCTGTGAGATTTCAATAGTTGATAGTTGGAGGGAAAAACCTACAACCTCATTTTGTTAAGATGTGATCAACTGCCACCTTGAGCACACTAGTTAGAGGTCCTGCTCCTTCCTCCTAAACACTATCCCTGCATCTGTCTGTCATATGCTTCTAGGGGAAAGACTTCTTTTCAGTTTGGAAAGGATATAGTACATTGGGTTCCCTATTAAAAACAAACAAGGAACAAAATAAGTGTGAGCTGGAGGTGCCTGGGCAAATAAGCACATGGTATTGTTTCTGTTTCCTGTCTGGCTACATGTTCAGTGCACATTAAAATCCAGTTTTCATTAATACTACAACATGCAGCTTCAACATTTGTTGTCTGTGAACAATCATGCCAGTAACACTTGACAGCACAATTGCTGGCAGAGTCAACACAAATGGGGCATGTACACAGCCAAAGCAAACTCACTGACACATGTGAGCAAATGCTGCCCAGTTTTTCCAGAAGAGCTCTGCATCCAAAATCAGGAACAGGTTTTCAACAGAGCTCAGCATGCCAGGTGGCTGTTGGGTGTGGAGCTCTTCAGAAAATCATGCTCTCGTGGATGGTGACTTTGTGATGTGGAGAAATACTGATTGTAATCTCCCCAGGGCAAGAACTATATTTTTGTTCTGTATTTGTGCAGTGCCTAGCATAATGGGGCTTTGACATCGGCCTGGGTTCCTCCAGACTCTCCAGCAATACAAAAAAATAAATAATAATAGACACTAGATCAGCTAGCCTCAAACTCCCTTCTGTTTGAGAGAGTTAGAGCAGGCACATTCTGTGCGCACCCAAGCACTTAGTGTGTGTGTATTAAACTAGCCTCTGTCAGTTCAGACAGAAATTCTGGTAAGGACAGGAAAGAAACCTTGTTAAATTGCCATCTCATAACTGCAGCTAATAAACCACAACCTGGGGCCTCTGGGAAGGTGCCTTCACCAGCTTTTCATTGTGATTTGTAGACTAGTTCAGGGCTGGGCATTTCCAGATATGAAGAAATCCTGCTGGGCAAAGGGGATAGAGGCATTTTGTCTCATCTTAGCAAAACTGAGGAGTCCCATCCCCCCAAGAAAGATGTTTCTAGGGACACAAAATTGGCTTCCTGCCTGTTAGAAAAAGCTAAAGGATGATATAACACAGCTCCATAGAGATCACATAGGGCCAGATTCCTTCCTGGTGTGGATCCAGTAACTTTTATAGAGTAGCACCCAGGGTGAATTTGGCTTGTAGATTCTAATAAGGCTTTTGCTGGATCATTATATCTTAATGTTTAAATCCTGCTCTTTGTTTTGCTGTAACACATTTTTAGGTGCCACTGTATGCATTTGACTTCTGTAGAGATTGACTCGAATTGATGAGCTAAAAGGAAAGTGTTTCTCTCCTGCCAAGCTCTCTCTGTTTTTCTTCTTACCTCATTTTAAGTTCTATGCCCTGGCAATCTCACTCTGGAAGCATGGGCTGGGGAAATTTAATTAAATGGGAAAAATATAATGAGCTGGAACAGGGGATCGCCTTCAGGCAGTGTAGGCTAGTGAATAGGGCACGGCCAGGAGAATTGAGTTTCATTCCTGACTTGGCCTCTGACCTGTTATATGGCCTTGAATGAGTCTGGCATGTGTCTCCCTTATTATCCCATGTTGATCTTGTCTATTTAGAGTGTAGGCTCTTTGGGTCATGGACTGTCTGCTATCGTAACAAGAGAAAGCCTGGAGCATGGGGTCTGCCTGAACCACAGTCAGCAATGCCAGGCCATGCTAGGAGCCAAAGTCAGGCCCTGTCATAGAGCAGTCATTTGCTCACAAGTTCACATGAACATGGCAAAGAACTGTTAAGCATTGCTAAAACACGCACTCCTAAAAGGTGCTGCTAGGCACTGGGTATTCATATAAACACATTCCAGAGTGCTAGCACAGGCATACCCCAACTTAGAGTTCTCAAGTAACAGCATAAACACAATCCTGGGCGATGGTACAGGAACACACTAACCCTGAGCCAGATAAGGATGGGAGGACAGGATAATGACGGGGATGTTTTGTTCGAACCAGCATGTTCAAGATTTAGGGTGGGTAACTAACCACATCAGGACTGTGATACATAACTTGTTTGTATCATTGTATAAAAGAGAAATCACAGGAGGGGCACGTTTGTCCAGCTGAGGGAGCAGCAGAAAGTCCTGCTGCTGACTGAGCTGGTCCATTGATCGTGGGAATAAGTGTTAGTGCACCTGTAGCACTCATGGGGCACCAGGACTGCGCCTCAATGACAATAAATCTGGCTGAGCACCTTCAGCAATGAACCAAGTCTGTAGTCTCTCTGGGTAGTACTATTGATGTTTGCAAAGCAGGCTGTCTGCAGGGTTGGTACAGCACATGGCGAGAGCACACACACACGTCAACTGACAACATTTGCTACTATGTGTTTACACAGCACCTAGCACAACCAGGCTTCCACTCACTAGCGTCTCTAGGCTCTGCTATAATAATAATTGTTAATATTACTTGGGGCTGGATTTCCTTAGGTCTATGGCACACAGAGCCCTGACTGTGTTAATTGGAGAAATGCCCTTTTTCTGTTTTATGTCTGCATTTAGACATTTGCCATGTCTTTATCTTAAGGTTATTATTACCTGTTATTGGTATTATTGTAGTACCCAGGAGCCACAGTGATGGACCAGGACCCTGTTGTGCTAGGTGCTGTACAAACACTGTATGAAAAGACAGCCTTTGCCACCAAATAACTGACAATCTAAGCATAAGACAAGAGACAACAGATGGATGCAGACACCCCGCCAGGGGCCTGGAAGGAAACAATGACAATATTGGCCAGCATGCAGGGCAATGGTCTCAGCAAAACAGAACTTCAGCGATCTGGGCCAAAGACCTCTCCCACTCTGAGACAAGGCTCATAGACTACTACTGCACTCTTTCGCATGACAGCGTTGTCTTTCACCAGGATAAAGCGTATGTGAGCTTTCGCAGGGTCTAGCTCAAAGGTATGGGCTTGCTCTGAGGGGAATCTGACAACCATCACACACATTGCCAGGTTCTGTTCCACCTGCAAAGAGCATGTCTCCAGCCAGCCTCACTTATAAAAGCACAGGAGCACATCAGGCATAATTCAACATTTCAAAAGTCCTCACATGGCTTTTTGCCAGGGGGAGAGAGAGAGAGAGAATCACAGGACAGCTACTAAGCACCCCTTTAATGTATCTCAGCAAGATGTTCCGATACCACAGTGATTGATGAGATAAGAACCTGAATAAAGTTTCTCTGTTTTGAAAATTGCTGTGTAATGACTTCACAGTCCATTATGCATCCATTGATGTTATCTGGTTAAGGTCAGATATACATGTATTTAATTATGTAGCTTTTTAGTATAATTTAAATAAAAATACTCACAAGCTTCTGTACAAATAAATCTCCCCTCCACCCGCCCCGCTGCACACCATTCTATGGTCTTGCACAATTAAAGATGTTCAGAGGTTTCCAGTACCTTTGTCTGACAAGTTTCAATCAAGATGGGCTGTTTTTCTAAAAGCTCTGCCCCAGGAATTACCATGGGGCAGGTCTCTGGCCTGTTTCATACAGGAGGTCAGACTCGATGATCTCAGTGGGCCCTTCTGGCCTTGGACTTGTTGAATCTATGAAGCATCCAGCATTGGTGACTGTTGGAAAAAGGATACTTGAGTGGAGGGACCATAGGTCTGGCCAATATGGCTTTTCCTATGCACTTCTATTCTTCGCAATATGCTATATTTCACAGGTAATCCACTCTGCACACAGGGGCAGAACCCCTCCACAGAGGCATCACCAGCTACCAAACCAATGGCATTCTTATGTGTGGCTCAGTGCTTATTAATCACTTAAGGTACACCTACACTACGAAAATACCCCACCAAAGAACATACTATGCGGCAGCGAATTTGAGAGCCTGGGATGACAGGCTTAAGCTATGGGGCTAAAAAAAGCAGGGTAGATGTTCCCACTTGGGCTGGAGACAGGGTTTTGAGATCCTCCTCCCTCACTGGGTCTCAGAGCCCAAGCAGGAATGTCTACATGCTTCTCTTTTTAACCCCACAGTGCAAACCTGAGTCAGTTAGCCCGTACTTACAGACTCAAGAACATAAGAACGGACATACTGGGTCAGATCAATGGTCCATCTAGCCCAGTAGCATGTTTCTGACAGTGCACAATGCCAGGTGCTTCAGAGGGATTTAACAGGGCAATTATTGAGTGATCCACTTCATCCTCCAGTCCCAGCTTCTAGCAGTCAGAGGCTTAGTGCAGGGATAGTCAATTATATTTTATCAAGGTCTAAATTTCTTGATCAAAGTATAATCAAGATCCAGGCTCCAGAGAAAATAATTAAAAAAAATAACAATGGCAATAAGTAAATAAAAAGATTTTGGGATCCATTCAAAAGCATCTGGTGGCAGAGCCACCCAGAGGATTCAGGGGCCCTGGGGTCTTCAGTGGCGGGGGGTCCCCGCTGCCGAAGACCCAGCACTTTGGCGGCGGGTCCCAGGGCAGAAGGACCTCCCGCCGCTGAATTGCCCAGGCCCCGCAAGAGTTTTCCAGGGCCCCCGGAGCGTGTGAAGGACCCCACTCCAGGGGCCCCGAAAGACTCTTGTAGGGGCCCCTGCAGGGCCCGGGGCCTGGAGCAAATTTCCCCCACTTTCCCCCCCCCCGGGCAGCCCTGTCTAGTGGTTTGGATTTGGCCCATGGTCTGTCTATTGACTATTGCTGGCTTAGAGATACCCAGAGCATGGGGTTGCACCCCTGACTATCTTGGCTAACAGCCAGTGACAGACTTATCCTCCACAAAGTTATCTAATTCTTTTTTGAATCCTGTTATAGTTTTGGACTTCCCAACACCCCCCCAGCAATGAGTCCCACAGGTTGTGAGAAGAAGTACTTCCTTATGTTTGTTTTAAACCTGCTCCCTATTAAATTTCATTGGGTGAGCCCTGGCTCTTGTGTTATGTGAAGGGGTAAATAACACTTCCTTACTCACTTTCTTCACACTAGTCATGATTTCATAGACCTCTATCATATCCTTAATTGCCTCTTTTCAAACTGCAAAGTCACAGTCTTTTTAATCTCTCCTCATATGGAAGCTGTTCTATACCCCTAAACATTTTTATTGCCCTTCTCTGTACTTTTTTCCAAATTCTAATAAATCTTTTTTTGAGATGGTGCCACCAGAACTGCACACAGTATTCAAGATGTGGGCATATCATGGATTTATATAGTGGCATTTAGATATTTTCTGTCTTATTTTCTACCCCTTTCCTAATGGTTCCTAACGTTCTGTTAGCTTTTTTGACTGCTGCTGCACACTGAAAGGATGTTTTCAGAGAACTATCCATGATGACACCAAAGTCTCCTTCTTGAGTGGTAACAGCTAACTTAGAGTCCATCATTTTGTATGTATAGTTGGGATTATGTTTTCCAAAGTGCATTACTTCACATTTATCAACACTAAATTTCATCTGCCATATGCTTGTCTAGTCATCTAGTTCTGTAAGATTCCTTTTTAACTCTTCACAGTCTGCTTTGGATTTAACTATCTTGATTAATTTAATAGCCTCTGCAAACTTGGTCATATCAATCTTTAGCCCTTTTTCCACATCATTTATGAATCTGTTGAACAGCGCTAGTACCTGTACAGATATGTGGGGAACCCCGTTATTTACCTCTTTCCATTCTGAAAACTGACCATTTATTACTATCCTTTGTTTCTTATCTTTTAACCAGTTACTGATCAATGAGAGGTCCTCCTGTCTTATCCCATGACTGCTTACTTTGCTTGAGAGCCTTTGGTGAGGACCTTGTTAAAGGCTTTCTGAAAATTCAAGTTCACTATATTCACTTGTCCACATGTTTGCTGATCCCCTCAAGGAATTTGAATAGATTGATGAGGCATGATTTTTCCTTTACAAAGGCCATGTTCACTCTTCCCTAACAAATGATGTTAATCTGTGTGTCTGATAATTCTGTTGTTTACTATAATTTCAATTCATTTGCCTGGTCATGAAGTTAGGCTTATCAGCCTGTAGTTGCCAGGATTGCCTCTGAAGCATTTAAAAAAAAATCGGCATCATGTTAGGGTCTGCCAGTAATCTGGTATGGAGACTGATTTAAACAATAGGTTACATACTACAGTTAGTAGTTCTACAATTTCACATTTGAATTCCTTTAGAACTCGGGTGAATCCAGTCTGGTCCTGGTGACTTAGTATTGTTTAATTTATTAATTTGTTCCAAAACCTCCTCTACTGACACCTCAGTCTACGATAGTTCCTCTGATTTGTTGTATAAAAAGAATAGCTCAGATATGGGAATCTCCCTCACCTCCTCTGCAGTGAGGACTGATGCAAAGAATTCATTTAGCTTCTTGGCAACAAGCTTGTCTTCCTTGAGTGATCCTTTAGCATCTCAGTTGTCCAGTGGCTCTACTGATTGTCTGGCAAGCTTCCTGCTTCTGAAGTACTAAAAAAAATGCTGTCAGTTTTTGTTTCTTTTCCTAGTTGCTCTTTGAATATTTTTGGCCTAATTATAGTTTTAAACTTGACTTGCCAGAATTTATGCTGCTTTCTCTTTTTCTCAGTAGGATTTGACTTCGCTTTTTTATTCTGTGGTTTAGCCCTGGTGGCATTTTTTTTTTTGGTTCTCATACTTTTTTGTTTATTTGAGGTATACATTTAGTTTGAACTTCTATTATGGTGTTTTTAAAGTTTCCCTGCAGCTTGCAAGTATTTCACTCTTGTGAGAGTTCCTTTTATTTTCCATTTAACTAGCTTCCTCACTGTTGTGCAGTTCCCCTTTTTGAAGTTAAATGCTATTGTAGTAGGTTTCTTTGGTATTTCCCTCCTATGTGGATGACTCCTTCTCGCATCCCCCTACTCGCTGCTGCCGGGGTGGGGGGTTTCAGTGCAGATGTAGCCTTAGGAAACCATGACACCATGGGGGTGGGATTTTCAATGGGGTCTAAAGGAAATGGATTCCTTTAGGTCTCTTTAGGAAAAGGATTCCTTTAGGTCTCTTTGAGACTCTCACCTGAGATATCATGCGTAGCACATGTCCCAAACACAATTCACTTCCAGAATATGAGCCCCACGTCTCGTACTTGCTGGTGGAAGTGCTGTGAAAACCTGGCAGGGGAAGGTAAAGTGCTTGATGACTTCATCTCCTGTTTCTGATATGAGTCAGGAAGAACCCCTTTGGGTAGCCCCCTTTCCCTGCCTTCAAGATCTCACATGCCAGAAAAATTACACTGTGGTGCAATATGTTTTTCAGATGCATCAGCTAGCCCCCGATTTCAGAACAAAATGAGGCCTGGTATCAATGCATGTGGAGATCAGTGGATAAGGGCATTCCAACCACATAGTCAGGTGCCATTTGTTCATCTGTGAACAAAGGGCTTTCAAAGAGAAAGGGGCAGACAGCACAGAAGAGAAAGCCAGAGAAAGGGATGATGAATCAATTAATATACCATTTTGGGAATGCCCCTGTGCCTAAGGCTAAGATGGTGTTTTCACCCAAAGCCCCTACAGAAGGTTACAGAGAAGGAATGCGCTTTTGTCACCTCAAATATTGGGGAAGAGTCATGCATCAGTCACCAAACTCTCATCAAAACAAGGGCATCAACAAAACGCAGGACAGCCAGGATTTCTCTTTCTCCTCTGTTCTCTGATACCATTTCTACCCTGCCCCCTTCTTCCACAGGTCATTCTTGGATCCCCCACCACCACCAGCCTGGAGTTAACAGGTATCTCCTTACTATGCTCCAGGGCTTACAATCTATCAGCGTTCATATTGCATACAGCATGGGTGAAATCTGACATCAGTGGAGCAAGGATTTCACCCCATGTATCTAATCTGGAGTGCAACCTAGAAGCAGATCAGATAGTTAGCAAAAAATCATAACAGAACCCATTACTCTAACCCAAAAATACCCCAAAAATTCTGGAGGAGGGAAGGGAATAAAAACCAACCAACTATTATTATAAAACAGTTACTGAAACAACTATCTTTTCACAGGTGATGGTAACACACAAAGCAGGTTCTGAAAAGCAAGTGGCTCCCTTTCCCCATAGGGAAACCCCCAATTTTCCTAGTATATTTCTCATACATTTGCTGCCGCATATCGTAGCTTTGTGTAATGCATGCAAAGCTGGACTGATCTTGCGTGACGCAGAAGACAGAGCATGAAAGAGAGACATTTCCATAATAAATTAGTGTTCTAAGAAAGAGATACTTACAAAATACATTCAATGTTTCCAGCTTCATGTCAGATATATACATTTACTAGAGAGAAAGTCACCCCCTCAGTTTGTCTGTCACTAAAGCTGTATGAGAAACGTGATTCGATCAGGTCTCAGGAACCACTCAGAGCCTTTCCCTTGTTTTTGCTTTGTGTGGGTTTCACATACCTTATGTCTTCCTTAAGTTTCAGGTTCAGATGGACCACAAACTCACACTAAAACTCAGTTAAAACCATAAGCTTCCACTGGTTTCTATTGCAGGTGGGCCTGAATCAAAAGGCTGTACCTAAATTCACAGGTCAAACTATCTCTACTGGCCACATGGCCAAATCCAATCACCCGGGGCAGTGCACTTCCAACTGAGGGGCTGCTGTTCAGGGGTGAAGGTTTATGGATTTGGAGCTAGGGTTTTTTCAGCCCAATTCCAGAGTCTGATCTTACTGGTTTTATGTATATAACACTTCAGTGGAGTCAATCTTGATTCACACCACTACAAGTGAGTCCAGAATCAGACCCCCTGCACTTGGATAAACATATAGGAAATCTCCCTGTACACTAATGTCTTCTTCCCAGCTCCAGCATCATTAGCTACAGGACAAGCACTTGAGGGTGTAATTCATAGCTATAGAAAGTCATGATCTTAGTGTCATCAGCCTTTGGGTACGGCTCCCCACTGGGGTCATCACTAAGCTCTGTGCGCTCTGGGAGGCCATGCTGCTCTCGGCTCACAGGTAGGTACTCCTGCTGTTCTACATCACTCTGACCCAGCCTTGCCAAGTCTTTTTTGCTGTCCTTCATTGTCTTATCAGCAGTGTGACTGTACAAGTGCCTGGGAAAAGGAGCAAGGTGGTTTTGTGTTTCTTCATTAACCTTCAGTTTCACAGAGCTGAGAGGAATATCAGCCCAGTCCACGGGTGGCCACCCTCTTCTCTTGCCATCAGTGTTCTTTTTAAGGTCCCTGAGGCTGCAGGTTGGTGGTGAAAGACTGCAGGTTTCTGATACTGGAGATAAGCACTTGCAATAAATCTGGAGGTGTCGAGGAATCCGAATCTCTGAGCAAGTCTGGTAGCCCCTGTCACTCATATAACCATCTTTGGCCAGCGCTGCTGACACTGGAGATAGCTGCTCAGAAAACACCAACTGGCCCAGGGGAAGCTGGGCCTCCAGAGCAGTACTGTAGTTCCCTTCACCTGCATATCCATCCTTCATCTGTCCTGCTGATGACAAGGGGGCTTCTGGGTCTACAGTGCCAGCAAACTCCAGCTGGCCCAAGGAACTGGAAGAGACCATGTTTTCACAGTAACCTGGGCCAAACCCATTGGCACAGTAACCTTCCTCCTTCCAGGCCTGGCAGCCTTCCGAAAGTAGCTGGATTTGGAGTCTTTCTTGCTCCACTGGGGAGTTACCATTGCAGTCAAGCCCAGCCACTGAGATTAGAGTGACAGAGGCACCCTCGAGGTCATAGGCAAGTGACTTGTTCCAGAGGTTCACATTTAGCTCTTCATTCAGAATAGCCTGCCAAAAATGAACAACTAATCAGTACAAAGCAATAACAGAGACAACATATGATGGCAATGAGCACCACAGACATGCTCTTCAACACATGAATAAACTACAGTACCTCCAACTGTGGAGAAGGGAATAATCCCATGAGGAACTGCCCAGTGAAATCATAAACCACAAGAGAAACCTTCTGGAGTGGTTTGTTTGCTAAAGTGATTCTCTCATGGTTGGCACCAGCAATGGCCACAGCAATTCATTACCATTCCCCTGTTCCTAGTTACTACACATGTATCAGTTTCAGCTGAAAAACTCTACTTTCCAGCATAAACAAATGACTGCAACAATAACTTCCAGTACGTAAACTGGCAGGGAATAGGAAAACAATCTGACACTACCCTCTGTAAGGGACTGTCTCAAAACGAGGCATGGGTGAAACTGTCTTCCTGCCTAGTCATTTACACCACTCTCATCACTAACATAATGTAAGAACGGCCATACTGGGTCACACCAATGGTTCATCTAGTCCCGTGTCCTGTCTTCTGACAGTGGCCAGTGCCAGGTGCTTCAGAGGGAATGTTCAGAACAGGGCAATTATCGAGTGATCCATCCCTTTCATCCAGCATGGGTGCAGTTTGAGGAGCGGGCCGGGGGGGGATTGCTCTCCCAACTGCAAGCCTCGGGGCAGATGCGGAATTTGCCCCCCATGCCAGGCCCTATTGTCTGGTTGGAGCTGCCCCCCACAATATAGAAGTCAAACTACACCTATGTCCAGTTCCAGCTTCTGGCAGTCAGAGGCTAAGGCACACCAAGAGCATGGGGTTGCATCCCTGCCCATCCTGGCTAATAGCCACTGATGGATCTATCCTCCATGAACTTACTAATTCTTTTTTTGAACCCCATTATAATCTTGGCCTTCACAATATCCCCTGGCAATAAGTTCCACAGGTTGACTGTGCGTTGTGAAGAAGTACTTCTTTTTGTTTGTTATAAACCTGCTGTCTATTAGTTTCATTGGGTGACCTCTGGTTCTTGTGTTATGTGAAGGGGTGAATAACACTTCCTTATTCACTTTCTCTACACTAGTCATGATTTTATAGTGCAGTCTTCAAACCAAAGCATGAAGAAGCATACAAATGTTTAGCATATCTGGCACGTAAGTACCTTGAAATGCCAGCTGCAACAGTGCCATGCAAACACCTGTTCTCACTTTCAGGTGACATTGTAAATAAGTATCAGGCAGCATTACCTCCTGTAAATGTAAACAAACTTGTTTGTTTTAGTGATTGTCTGAACAAGAAGTAGGACTGAGCGAATTGTAAGCTTTAAAGTTTTACACTGTTTTGTTTTTGAGTGCAGTTATGTAACAAAAAAATCTAGCTTTGTAAATTGCACTTTCATGATAAAGAGATTACACTACAGTACTTGTATGAGGTGAATTGAAAAAATAGTATTTCTTTTGTTTATCTTTTTACAGTGAAAATATTTGTAATCAAGAATAATAATATAAAGTGAGCACTGTACACTTGGTATTGTGTGTTGCAACTGAAATCAATATATATTTGAAAATGTAGAAAAAACATCCAAAATATTTATAATAAATTTCAGTTGGTATTTTATTATTTAACAGTGTGATTAAAACTGTGATTAATCGTGATTAACTTTTTTACATGAGTTAATTTGTTTTGAGTTAATCGCTTGAGTTAACTGTGATTAATTGACAGCCCTACTTAGAAAAGATCTCAGCTCCACTCTCTTTGTTATTCTCCATTCTTCCCCTCTTATCTCATTCCCAAAACTTCCTACAGTGCTCTCCGTTAGGTATTTCATTCACTCAACGATTCCCTCGTCAATCACTGTTCATCCCTACCAAACGTATCCGTGTGAATTCACAGCCCAGCAGAGCGACCCAAGAGCTGTCAGTTCCAGAACAGGAGGCATGCTCTGTAAGAATTAGAGGGCTTGGGATGTCCAGACAGTGCCCAGTCTAACTGTTGCATGGCTTCAGCACTGTAACAATACAGTGCCATTTACTGACGCTTGACAGGAGTTGTTGCTCACTCACCAGTGTTTTGGGGAAGGGCATTTTCGAGACACTTGAATACATGTAGAGCTTGAGGAAATAGAAGCCAACGGCACTCAGCAGAAGCAGCACAAGGAGAGCAACCAGAACAAGAACAAGGTCCCAGAGTAAATCTGAAAAGAATTAAGAACAATTCAAGCAGGGGGAGGGAGAAATGCTCACACTGACTCACCTTTAGGGTCCTGATCACTCGGACTGCTACACACCACATGGGTGTCTTACCAAGCAGTGTGTTACCCCCGTCACTTACACCAAAGGAGGTGCTACTCTGCACCCCCTCATTAGCCAGCTGGGGCATGGTCACTGACTGAAAGGGTGCCCTTGCTGCACCACGGGGGGCTAGAGGAGGCGGGTTGTGAAGAATGAGGGGAGACGGAGAACTGTACTCCCCCTGCTCCTCATTATTTTAACCCTGGACTTGTACTAGTCCACTAATGTCCAGGTTCTCTAAGCAGATGTAGCAAAGTGTGCCTCCTACCCCATCTCCAACAAGGGCCACTGGTATGAAGCAGCTGTAGTGGCTGAGCCATTGGCAAATCCTTCATGACAGCTGTGCTCCTTTTGGAGCCTGCAAGTCACTCTTGCATCATGCAGACTTTGGTCTCCTTTGCTAGAGGATGGTGTGGACTGCACCCTCAGCAAGTTTTCTGATGACACTAAACTGAGATAAGTGGAATCATAGAATCATAGATTATTAGGGTTGGAAGGGACCTCAGTAGATCATCTAGTCAAACCCCCTGTTCAAAGCAGGACCAATCCAGTAGATATGCTGGAGGGTAGGGATAGGATACAGAGGGACCTAGACAAATTAGAGGATTGAACCAAAAGAAATCTGATGAGGTTCAACAAGGACAAGTGCAGAGTCCTGCACTTAGGATGGAAGAATCCCATTCACTGCTACAGACTGGGGACCGAATGGCTAGGCAGCAGTTCTGCAGAAAAGGACCTAGGGGTTACAGTGGATGAGAACCTGGATCTGAGTCAACAGTGTGCCCTTGTTGCCAAGAAGGCTAACAGCATTTTGGGCTGTATAAGTAGGGGCATTGCCAGCAGATCGAGGGTCGTGATCATTCCCCTCTATTTGACATTGGTGAGGCCTCATCTGGAGTACTGTGTCCAGTTTTGGGCCCCACACTACAAGAAGGATGTGGAAAAATTGGAAAAAGTCCAGCGGAGGGCAAAAAAAATGATTAGGGGGCTGGAGCACATGACTTCTGAGGAGAGGCTGAGGGAACTGGGATTGTTTAGCTTGCAGAAGAGAAGAATGAGGGGGGATTTAATAGCTGCTTTCAACTACCTGAAAGGGGGCTCCAAAGAGGATGGATCTAGACAGTTCTCAGTGGTACCAGATGACAGAACAAGGAGTAATGGTCTCAAGTTGTAGTGTGGGAAGTTTAGGTTGAATATTATGAAAAACTTTTTCACTAGGAGGGTGGTGAAGCACTGGAATGGGTTACCTAAGGAGGTGGTAGAATCTCCTTCCTCAGAGGTTTTTAAGGTGAGGCTTGACAAAGCCCTGGTTGGGATGATTTAGCTGGGGACTGGTCCTTTTTTGAGCAGGGAGTTGGACTAGATGACCTCCTGAGATCCCTTCCAACCCTGATATTCTATTATTCTATTTGTTCTCCTACCGGAACATGCCCACAGCTGGGTCTTGGTCAATGGCCAGACATATTACAGGGTGGGTGGGAGGATGTTAGCACCTGAGTGCTATTTGCAATCCAGATAAGAGGGGCACAACATGCCATCAGTAGTTAACTCCTTATCATCTCTAAATGGCTACCCTTAGAAACAACATGGTTTGGAATGCTTAGCAAACCTCCAGCCATGTTACACCGTGGGAGCAATGACTCTCTATGCTCATGGGGCTCTGCAGATTCGACAAATACAATCACACAGCCTATCAGGTCACCCTCCTCTCACAGACTCAACTCTCTGTCTCTGTTGTCCTTGATGGCCAAGGCCCTGACCAGTCAATCCATCCCCAAATCTAAACCAGAAGTCTGAACAGGGAATACAGCAGTGGCACTGCCCTGGAGCTGTCTTACCTGCTGGACTGTCTGGAGTCTTGATACATTGCACAGATACCTTGCTTTGCTCTCTGACCACACGGGCTGTGACACAATAATCGGTATTTGGTTTCAGATACTCAAATGTGTGCGAAGTTTTCTTGCCCTCTGGCTGAAAGGACACCTTATGGAAAGATGGAGACATTGCCATGACAGCATCTGCCTCACAACTGCACCATGGAGCAAAAATTCACTCATGTCACCCTCGTGACATAGGAGCGGGAAAAGGGACATGCCACTGCTTCCGGGAGCCACTTGAGGTAAGCGCCGCTCGGACCCTGCACCCCCTGAGCCTCTCCCCATGCCCCAACCCCCTGCCCCAGCCCTGATCCCCCTCCTGCTCTCCAAACCCCTTGATCCTAGCTCAGAGCACCCTCCTACACCCCAAACTCCTCACCCTCAGCCCCACCCCAGAGCCCACACCACCTCCCGCACCCCAACCCCAATTTTGTGAGCATTCAAAGCCCACCATACAATTTCTAGTTCCTGATGTGGCCCTTAGGCCAAAAAGTTTGCCCATCCCTGGTCTAAAACCTCCTCAATGAATAATTCTGCAATAACATGGCTGTGGGATCAGTTTCTTCCTTTGAAGAAATAGGTAGTGGCTGGTGTATGCAGGTTAATATCCCATGTGCATTTTTATCTTAGCTAACGTAATTTCAGTCATTTTTCTTATCCATGAACACAGTAGCCCAATGTCTAATGCTTTCCGGAATGCTGTTGAGCTGTTAGTTTCAGTTTCCCGTGTCAAGGAATCCGACAGGTTCATTATGCAAAAAAACCATTTCTTTATGTCAGTTTGAAACTTGCTGTCTTTTCATGTCACTTAGTGTCTCCTTTGCATTAGGAGAAAGAGAAAATAGAAGTGTCTGATTTACCAGTCCCATTGATTACTTTATATATATCTCTGTCACATCCTCTCTTCCACAGCTTTTCTGACTTAACTACTCTTGCTCTGTCAGTCTCTCTTCATTGCCTTTCTCTGGACCTTTCCTGCCTCTGCATTTGCTCTCTGCAGCTACCTGTCAGCTAGTTCCAGTGCAAATTATGTAACCACATCACTCAAGGGTCTTTAATCACGTCTAATAAGTACTTTCCATACCTAATCCATAGTTCTGTCTGCATTTCTGTTCTTGATGTCTTCCCCCTTTACACATGCCATCTAATGGCTTCTGAGGCATTCCAGTCTCTCTGCCCTTCACTTACAAGAGTTCTCTCTCCATCTCCTGATTAGGTATGGGTGAACTAGTTTGGAAAAATAAGAAACCACCCCTATCCTCAAGCCTTTGCTAGAACCCAGTTCTAGAAACAAACAATCCCTTTTGAAACGTCCACAAGAATAGTTTCTTGCCCATCTCCAAACATCTGGGTCCCAAAACCAGAGGTACCAAACCATCACTAGGAAGGGTGCCTGCTGGGATCAGAAGTTGAAGGACCAGTAATCCTGATCCCATAAGATTTCCAACTCAATATTGCTGACTCAGGAAGCTCAAATAAGCATCCAAACTTGGACATTCTTCTATCCAAACCAAACCAAACCAAACCTCTGCCCCTGTGAGGGTCACCCAGCACAATATCTGATATCACCCACCACTCTGCCCATCCTCACATCACACAGAAGTGTGTAACCTCCTCTCCTCCCAACATACGGTGAATGTTGTTGCTTACGTTGTTGATATGAACACCCTTTTCGGAAAGGCTGATTCGGTACTTCCAGTTCGGGAGCACTTTCTGGACTGACTTGTAAGTGCCATTTCTCCTGCGATAAGGGGTGAGTGGCATGGACAGAATTACGGTCAGATTCTCATTCACCAGTATAAGAGTCAGGATAGGGGGACCCACAATCGCTGTGAAAATCAAAGAGAAAAGGCATAACTGTCAGGCTACTTGTTTTCTTAGAACTGATTATCTTCTTTTTGTAGATTCCTGTCTAGAGTTTGGTAACTTCATCCTCTCTCATGGTAGGTCTGGCAGTAGTGCTGTCTGGTGGTGACATATGCCACGTCTGGAAGCTACAGAAACTGTCACAAATTTTCAGTTGACTACCACCTATTAAAAGAACAAGGAGTCTGGTGGCACCTTAAAAACTAACAGATTTATTTGGGTATAAGCTTTTGTGGGTAAAAAACCTCACTTCTTCCCATTAGCACCTGTTTCCTGCCAACCTGCTCTGTGCTTCTCAGATTGCACTCATCTCAGGCCTCATTAAGCCTACTGCAGCCTCTAGGCAGCCTGAAAGTCCAAGGAATTTAAGTGTCCAAGGAATTTTCGAATATTCCACCAGAACTCTGTAGCTCAGTGGTCACCAAGTGGTCCTAGAGGATCTCCCAGTCAATCGCAATCTCCGGGCAGTGCAGTGGGGCTGCCACTAAGGCAGACTCCCTGCCTACCCCAGCCTCATACTGCTCCCAGAAGTGGCCGCACCTCAACCCCCAGCCCTGAGCCCCCTCCCAGAGCCAGCATCCCATATTTCCTCCTGCACCCGAACCCCCTCCTGCACCCCAAGTCCCACCCTGAGCCCCCTCCCATTGCGAGCACCTTGTACCCTCTCCTGCACCCCAAGGCTGTGCCCCAGGCCTGAACTCCTTCCCAGCGCCAGCACCCTGTATCCCCTCCTGCATCCCAACCCCCAGCACTGATCCCTATCCCAGAACCAGCACCCCATATCCCCTTCTGCACCCCAAACCCCCTCCTGCACCTCAAGCACCAGCCCTGATCCCCATCCCAGAGCCAGCACCCTGTGCCCCCTCCTGCACCCCAACACTCTGCCCCAGTCCAGAGCCCTCTCCCAGGGCCGGCACCCTGTACCCCAACATTCTGCAACAGCCTGGATCCCCCTCCTGCACCCAAACTCCCTCCTAGAGCTTGCATCCCTCACCACCTCCTGCACCCCAGGCCCCTGGTCAGGCACCCAGAGCCCCCTCCCACACTGCGAACCCCTCAGCCCCCGCCCAGAGCCTGCACCACTTACCCCAGCCCGGTGAAAATGAGTGAGGGAGGGGGAGAACAAGTAACAGAGCAGGAGGGATGGAGATAGCAAGACGGGGCTTTGGGGAAGGGGCAGGGCCTTGGGAAAGGGGCGGGGTAAATTCTGGGTTGCCCTTAGATTCAAAAGTTATCTTGGGTGTAAAAAGGTTGGAGATCACTGCTGTTGCTCATAGCCTTGTTGGGCAGAAAGGTTGAGCACATTTTATGTCAAGAGCCAGATGGGCTGGCTTTTCCCAGCAGGACTCTACAACTCAGACTTGGAGTTATAGTATGAAATAAACCTTCAAGTAGAGCTAAGGCGCATGCTCTGGCTGCACATAGAGACCTGAGATGGGACTTGGTTTTCAGGACTGCTCAATCCTGAAGAGACACCCAGATCCGGGGATGACGGGATTTCAGTAGAGTTGCTTAGGAAATTATTTTTGCCCCGGGGAATCATTTCAGTGAAATTGATGTTTTCCCCCACTTTCACTGATTTTTTTTTCAGGTTTTGGTCAAAAAACTGATAATCCCAAACTAGAAATGTCTGCAAAAAACTGTCAGTTCATCAAAAAGCTATTTTCAATTGGACTAACCCTAACCCTAACCCTAGCCTTTTGCAATAGAAAAATTTGAATTGTCTCTAGAATTCCATCTTTGTGTTCATTCACTGTGCCAGTCACAAATCCTCAGCCTGGGAGCAAGAGGAGAATTTATTCAGTCAGGGTCATTATTCAGTACCTCCATTGCTCCACCAATGAACCCTAGCCTTGTCCTGAGCAAATGCTCCTATAGGAGAAATCCAATCCCTGACTATTCTGTGCTATTCTGTTCCATCCTACCTAGGACTTAATACTGTTATTCCATCCTGGGCTATTCCACACATCACCTGGAAGGACTGTGTGGCCCGCAGAAGATCCAGTCTCCATAGCTCCCTCTCTGCTTTTAGCTTTGGTTTGATCTGGATAGTTCAACCCAGCACCACTGAAAGGGAAATGAATCTAGCTCTCCATCTCACACTCCCTTGCACCACTGTCAAAGCTCAGTATGCGTCTCAGGGTACGTCTACACTATGGGATTAGTCTGATTTTACATAAACCGGTTTTGTAAAAAAGATTGTATAAAGTCGAGTGCACGCGGCCACACTAAGCACATTAATTCAGCAGTGTGCGTCCATGGTCCGAGGCTAGCGTCGATATCTGGAGTGTTGCACTGTGGGTAGCTATTCCATAGCTATCCCAAAGTTCCCGCAGTCTCCCCCGCCCCTTGGAATTCTGGGTTGAGATCCCAGTGCCTGATGGGGCAAAAATCATTGTTGCGGGTGGTTCTGGGTAAATGTCATCAGTCATTCCTTCCTCCGGGAAAGCAACGGCAGACAATCATTTTGCGCTCTTTTTCCCTGGATTGCCCTGGCAGACGCCATAGCATGGCAACCATGGAGCCCGTTCAGCTTTTTTTTTTTTTTACTGTCACCATATGTGTACTGGATGCCGCTGACAGAGGCGTTACTGCAGTGCTACACAGCAGCATTCATTGCTTTTGCATAATAGCAGAGACTGTTATCAGTTGTTCTGTACTGTCTGTTGCCATTGTAAATTGGCAATAAAATGATGATTATCTGTCATTCTGTACTGTCTGCTGCTATCATGGGTGCGACTGGCTGGGGGCGCAAAGGCAAAAATGGGAATGACTCCCCGAATCAATCTCTTCTTTATGGTATCTAAAAATAGAGTCAGTCCTGCCTAGAATATCGGGCAACTGTACTAGAGAACCAGTGTATCAGAGAGCACAGCTGCTCCATGTCAGATCCCACAGAAATGACGAGCTGCATGCCATTCACAGGGGATGCCCCTGCAACAACCTCACCCTTTGCTTCCCTCCCCAACCTTCCTGGGCTACCATGGCAGTGTCCCCCCCATTTGTGTCATGAAATTATAAAGAATGCAGGAATAAGAAACAGTGACTTGTTAGTGAGATAAAATGAGGGGAAGGCAGCCTCCCGCTGCTATGACAGTCCAGGCAGAACGTTAAGTGGTGTGGTGGAGAGGAGCCCAGCATCCCGCTGCTATGATAGTCCAGGCAGTACAGAATCTTTTCTTTACACATGAAAGGGAGGGGGCTGATGGAGCTCAGCCCCCAGTTGCTATGATGAGGACGGTTACCAGCCGTTCTGTACCATCTACTGGGAATGACCAGGAATCATTCCTATTTTTACCCAGGCTCCCTCGGCCAGCCTCACCTGAGGCCAGCCAGAAACACTCACAGGCTGATGGTGACGACGGATAGCAGTCATATTGTACCGTCTGCCACCGGGGAGGAGAGAAAAGCAAATACTGCTCTTCACTGCTGCAGCATCGCTTCTACCACCAGCATTCAGTAGACATAGGGTGACATTGAAAAAGTCAAGAAACGATTTCTTTCCCTTTTCTTTCACGTGGTGGTGGGAGGGAGTAAATTGACGAGCTATACCCTGAACCATGCCGGACAATGTGTTTGAACCTACAGGCACTGGGAGCTCAGCCAAGAATGCAAATAGTTTTCGGAGACTGCTGTGGACTGTGGGATAGCTGGAGTCCTCAGTACCCCCTTCCTCCCTCCATGAGCGTCCATTTGATTCTTTGGCTTTCCGTTACGCTTGTCATGCAGCACTGTATAGCCTGGAGATTTTTTTCAAACGCTTTGGCATTTCGTCTTCTGTAACGGAGCTCTGATAGAACAGATTTGTCTCCCCATACAGTGATCAGATCCAGTATCTCCCATACGGTCCATGCTGGAGCTCTTTTTGGATTTGGGACTGCATCGCCACCCGTGCTGATCAGAGCTCCAAGCTGGGCAAACAGGAAATGTAATTCAAAAGTTTGCGGGGCTTTTCCTGTTTACCTGGCCACTGTATCCAAGTTCAGATTGCTGTCCAGAGCGGTCACAGTGGTGCACTGTGGGATACTGCCCGGAGGCCAATACTGTTGATTTGCGGCCACAGTAACCCTAATCCGATATAGTAATACCGATTTTAGCGCTACTCCTCTCGTTGGGGAGGACTACAGAAACCGATTTAAAGAGCCCTTTATAGCGATATAAAGGGCCTCGTAGTGTGGACGGGTGCGCCGTTAAATCGGTTTAACACTGCTAAAATCGGTTTAAATGCGTAGTGCAGACCAGGCTTTAGTCAGTAACAGAATCCTTTAACTGAGTTATTTTCAGCCAGTGTGTTTCAGTCCATTATTCCAGCTCTTTTTCCCCATTAAGTCATGAGTTTTACAATGAAATAAGACGTTCCCAAAGCAACTACACTTTTGTTTCACTTGAACATCAGAGACACTCAGAGTACAACAGCAGAAAGCTTGGAACAAAGGAAAGAGGCATTAACCCGGTTAATAGTGGCACCAACCACTTTTAATCCCCATCCCCTTTGCCATTCCTTCCCAAACAGTGATGCACCTGTCCTCAGTTAATCAGCCCTATTCAGTATGCGGCCTTTACACACAGAACACATACCAACCAACATGCAACAGTGTGAGCATGCTCAGTGCAAATATACAGCAAGAGTGGCACTGCAGCGCTAACCACTGTGTTTCAGCTTTTGCTAATGTCTGAACCAAAACCAACCGATGGGCACATAATGCGGGACATGGAAACTGCACACTCAAAAGCCACTGGAAAGATTAAAAACACAGGAATTTGTTTTAAATGCTAAGAAATGTCTCTAGTCCAGAGATGTCCCTAATTCTGCTTGGCAGTGTTCTCTGGAACATTTTCTTCGAAGTACCATGACACTTCCCTTTCATTGAGATTCACAAGTTCACAATTTTTATAGGGATTTGTGCCCAGGATTTATTAATTATTATTAGCATTACTATAGTACTCAGATGTTCTAATCCGGGACCGGGGCCTCATTGTGCTAGACGCTGTTGTAACACCAACAGACCTCAGTGGGTAGGATCAAACCTGGGACCTCTAGATCTTAGTGCATGAGCTTCTACTGCATGAGCTAAAAGCCAACTGGCTCTTAGCTAAGGCTGTAGAGCAGACTTTATATATTTATACTATATAATATATATTATATATATATTTATTCATTCTCTCTCTCTCTCGCTCTCTCACTAGAGGGGACAGAACATCACACCCTGGAGGTGTGTGGGTTACACTGTACATAATGGAAAGTTGACCTGGGCCCCAAAGAGGTTACAATCTAAGTCAGTCAAGGATTTGCAGGAAGACTGGCCATATCTAATTCTGTCTAGACTGGATACAGAAAAGACATTGCCCAATCTTCTTCTCCAGCTAGACTCCAAGGGCATCATCCTCTATTGCCAGGATTTCTACGCCTTTTCCTTTAAGGATAGTTGAAGGCATAAATTCCAACCTTATGCTCTTCAAGAGCTCCTTTTACCTCCCCAGATAGTTTCCTGTTCCAACTCTGTCTAGAAAATACAGAGGCACTTCTCCACACAAACATGGCACTTGGCACCAAAGGGTGGCACCCGTTTCTGCACATCTTCAGAGATCCTTCTAGATGACCTGCCAGCACTCACAAATCTTGAAGTCACTTTTGAGGCCCTTGAAAGGCTGGATAACATTCTTCCTGCATCCAGCCATGACAATGTCAACATGACGATACAACAAACCATCATGCTTCACTGCAATGTGCCTCACTATGTCATGACAGCAGCTGAGTTTTTCTACTGTGAGACAAAATCCCTCCAGTGGCAACTGCAGACTCTCACTCTCATATTAAATTTACTCAGATCAAAAGGTAAAAACTAGAGTATTATGGCTGCTAACTCTACATCTTCACCTAGTATCTGAAAACCAAGGTGTCTCCATCGACTTGATATACTATCACTTACAAATCTTCTGGAATCAGAATTTACCTGTCTGGGATTACAGAATTGGCAATTTGTTTGTTGTTGTAGCTGTACTGATCCCAGGATATTGGAGAGACAAAGTGGGTGAGGTAATCTCTCTTATTGGACCAACTTCTGTTGGCAAAAGAGACAAGCTTTCAAGCTACACAGAGCTCTTCTTCTTCAGGATCTGAACACAAGCTCTACAGAGCTCAAAAAGCTTGTTTCTCACCAACAGAAGTTGGTCCAATAAAAGATGTCACCTCGCCCAGCTTGTCTCTCTAGGATTGGAAATGGCTTGAGCCCTGTCTCATCCAGGTTGCTGTTTTCAAATCAGGATCAGGTTGACAGTGAATGACAGGGCTTATCATTTGACAGTTGATGAACAGCCCATGTGATATGAGGAGGTGGTCTCAGTCCAGTTCCTAGTGGTGGGACATACATCAACCACGTAAATCCATCATTCCAAACAGCAATATCAGCAAATGGCTAAGGAATGAGGGCATAGAACTGAACTAACCTTTCACCCTTCAATGGGATCCCTACAGGTTACAGTGAGGGCATATTGACTGGGCAGTTCTCTACCTCTAATTTACTTCTCTGCAGTCAGAGAATGAAGCCATGCCAGGTGAATCCATGTTCAAAAGTGCCCCAATTCACCTCTGGCTGGCCCTAAAACGCACCTAAAGGAGCACCTGAGATATGTTGCCTTCCCTGAAAGAGCAGGCACAGCAGAATAGCTACGAACAGGAAAGTGCCTGGGGAGACTGGCCAGAGAAACCAGTTCTCCCAGATCTGACAATGAGATATGAACTGATTGTGACCTCAGAGAGGATTACAAACAACACAAGGCAGTTAACAAGGAAGAATGAGAAAAAAAAACTTCCTTCCTCAGCCTCCCATGCTGTGACTCAGGCAACCTGCTGTGCACAAACCCTCCTCATTCACTCCTCCACAGTGACATCCTTGTGGGGTTCGGGGAAGACTCTGGGACACAGAAGTATGGCTTGGAAGACACTTGGTCCTTCTTTCTGTCTGGGACTCTGTGCTAGCAGCTGGCTCCTTTCTGGCAGGATGACTCTGCACAGACTCCTGGGTCTACCTCGGCCCAGCAGCTATTCTTTGAGTCCCTGTCTGGCCAGCTGTCTGCTCTGGTCACCACTGGGGCATCTCAGCACCTTCAATCACACTCAAAATGTGAATCAGCATTAGCTCAGAGAGAGACACCCCCATCTTTCCAGAGAAAATGTTCCCTGCCTTGGACTCTCACCCCTCCCCTCGCCAGGATCTCATGAGTTCATCAGGGACAAGACACCCATCCAGCAAGAACCT
This sequence comes from Gopherus flavomarginatus, assembly GCF_025201925.1. Classification (NCBI taxonomy): domain Eukaryota; kingdom Metazoa; phylum Chordata; order Testudines; family Testudinidae; genus Gopherus; species Gopherus flavomarginatus. The sequence goes on from NC_066624.1 coordinate 55,468,309, forward strand.
TCCCCCAGCCAGCCTCCTCCTCCACCCCATCGCTGACTCAGAGGGGTATTTTTCACTATCTACCCTTAATCTGTAAACCTGCCCCCTTGACTCCATCCTCCTCACTTCTCAAGCTCCCGGTCTCAGCCTTTCTCCCTCCCTCTATTTTCAAACTCTCATGCCCAGGGCTTCAACATGTCCTCATTTCACCTGCCCTCCTCTGACTACTCTATCCATTCTCATTACTGCCTCATGTTCCCCTTGCATCAATTCATAGAGTGTAAAGCCATTTGGGACCATTACACCATCCAATCTGATCTCCTGAATAGCACAGACCATTAAATTCCATCCAAACACACTGTGTTGAGTCCAACAACTTCAGTCAAACCCAAGCATTTCAGTCCTCAGGAGACTAAACTGTTGTGAGGTCAGGCACCAGGAGAGACTGAGATGTCAGCAGTGCCTGAGGCCCTTCCATTGCAGGGAGTTGATCAGGTGAGACATGGCCCCATGTTGCAGAGGCAGGCAAAAAGCTCCAAGGTCCTTGCCAGTATGACCAGGGGCAAAATTATTTCCTGACTCCTAGTTTGATAATAAATTAGATCTTGAGTATGTGAGGAAGACACACAAGCCAGGCGTCTAAGACAGAGGATTCTCTCTATCAGCTCGGAGCACTGGTCCACCCCAACCAGTATCCTGTCTTTTGCCATGGCTGATCTCTGATGCTTCAGAGGAAGGTGGAAAAAAAAGCCCAACCAGAATACGATTGTGCATCAAGGAAAAAAATTCCTTCCCAGCCCCAGCAGGCAACCAGCTGAAGCCCTGAAGCATGAGATTAGATTGTAATGATTGTCGAAGTGTTATGAGAAAATTAGGAAATCCTGTTCTCTGCATGGCCCATGAAAAAAACAGGATGAACAGAGAGATTCACAAATTCCAAGGCCAGGTGTGACTGTGACCACCACGACCATCCAACCCAACCTTCCCACCCCTGACACCCACACAGAGGCCTCCGAATTTCTCCCAGAAGTTGTATTTCATCTTTCCTGTACTCCCCAGGCCTATTCAAAACATTGTGACCTAAATCACTATCGTCTTCCACCCTGGTAGATCATTCCTACCTTCTTGGAACCCCGTTGCCTTCCTCATGAGTGTCAACCATCCCATAAACCCCTCCCATCTTGCTCCCCCAGCGAGCACAGGAACCCACCTCCAGGAACTCAAGCCCCTGTGGAATCTCCCTGCACATAGTCACTGCTATTCCCCTCCTTCTGCCCTTGGGCTCCCAAAGGTCCTTACTGTCTCTGTACGGTTGTAGTTCATTGGAAATGGTCCATTTGGACACCTGGGCTCCATCCATGGCTCTCACCCTGGCCCAGTACAATTTGTGTATGTCTTCAAAGTACAGTTTGCATGTGTGTGATGATCTGTTGCTGTTCCTCCAACAGGTATCCACTTTGGTCCAGTTAGAAGAGCTGCATGTGGAAGCAGACACAGTAACACAACAAGAAGGAACCATCAGCACTCCTTATCCACCACCTCCTCCCAGCTCCACTTAATCCCCCCTCAGACAAGGAGACTCCAGAGGGAAAGACCTTGCTCAGGTGAGTTAGGTGGGAATCTTGTGGACTGAAGAGGGAATAGCCAAGACTGATCCTCTGCTCCACCTCCACCCCATCCACTGCCACCTTGGCTTGTGGAAAGGGTCAGAAAATATGCATATATTTTTACTTAATTAAAAAACAACCCTCTGGCTGCCATAGTGCCCTCCACTTCCTGCTCAGTTCCTCCCTTTCTGGTGGGAGGTTCACATGTCTGCTGTGGGTTGGGCTGCTTGGGCCAAACTGGACTTGAGCAAAATGTTTCAGACAAATAGTTTATTCACTGAAAAATGCAGTTTCAGTCAACCAGAAATTATTCACAAATTGGACACAAACTGTCTGAATGGTTTCTGCCCAAAGTTTGTTATTTAGTACTCAGACACCATTCATAAAATGGCTGCCGGTGGTGCCCTCCTTATAACCTTCCGCCCTGTGGTTAGGACACTCACCTGGGATATGGGAGACCCAGATTTAATTCCTCCTTCACCTCAGACAGTGGGATTTGAACTTGGGTCTCCAGGAGAATGCTCTAACCACTGGGATTTGGGATAATCTGGAGCAAGTCTCTCTTGTTGAAGCTGTTCCACTTTGTATAAATAATTAGCCATTGAAAGATGGACTTAAACCTGGGGACATCTCAGGTGCATACCCTACACATTATAAGAAGGACACCACCACCACCAGCTCCTGCTCCACCCTCCAGGTTGTGAATCTAGCCCTTCAAAAATGTTTGAAAAAATACATTTTAGGTCAAATGAAACATGTCTCATTTGACCCAAAATGGATTTTTTCGATTTGTAGAAAATGATCGCAATCCTAGATTCGGCTTAGATGGAACTGAATTTTTGTTTGATTTTTCAAAACTGCCATGGAACCTAAAAATCAATTATTCGCCCAGCTCTAGGTAGAAGAGACAAGCCAGGAAGAAGGTGGATAACCTGACCTTTAAGAAACTAAGAGCCTAGAATGCAGAGAGGTTAAAGATGGGCATAGGAATACATAAAACCGGCTGAAGAAGAGTCAGTCTGCTCACGGCTGTAACATACCGCTGGCAACTTTGAACCTCATATTGGGTGCCATTGCCTGAGCTGGAACCAGGCTCCCACACCAAGATAATATGGAAATTTTCAGATGTTAGCGTCACATTCTGTGGAGGAGACAGCATCCCTTGAAATGAAAACAAAGGAAAGCAGATCAATAGCATTGTAAACCTAAGGGAAGAGAGTGCTGCTTTCCTATTGGTCAGCTGTCAGGCAGAGACCTGCAGCATATGAAGGATACCCAAAGTATAACATTTCAGTATCTGAAGAGGTCACTGCAGCATGTGGATTTATCTTGCACAATTGTCTTATTTCCTCAGCAACAACAGTACTTAGCATTAGTTCTGCTCTTGGTTACACACATGGAATCTGAGGTTCAAGCAACCTGATATTCCATTGTGCCCAAGAGTACACAGAGTGATTAGACAAACCTGAAGAGTGCAGACCAGTCTTAGGCTATGGCTATACTATGCAACTTTTAGCGGCATGGCTGTGCCACTACAGCCATGCCACTAAAAGGTGCGTCATGTAGCTGCTGTTTGTCGGTAGGAGAGGGCCCTCCTGCCGACAAAAAGTTTCCACTCGCCATGAGAGGCAGCGGCTTTATTGGCAAGAGAGTGCTCCTGCCGACAAAGCACTGTTCACAGTGGCACTTTTCATCAGTAAAACTTTTGTCATTCGGGGGGTGGGGGTTAACACCTCTGAACAACAAAAGTTTTGCCAACGAAGTGCCAGTGTAAACAAAACCTCAGTCTAGTGCAGTGTCCCTGCTTCCTGGCTTCGATTTGCTGGCCTGCACAGATGAACTAGGAGTGTGTGGGTGGGGGAAGCTAGTGCACAGTCTGCCTAGAATTAGAGCTGCTTGAAAAACGCTATATGTTTTGTGTTAAAAAAAATAGATCAAAGTGTAAAACATGCATTTCATTTGAATTTTTTTGCTGAATTTTTAATATTTTCCAATAAAATTAAAACCTGAACGCCAAAAAAGTTGTAGGTTTTCTTTTTCTTTTCTTGTTTAAAAAAACCTCTTTATCTTTCTCTTTTTCTACCACTGGAAAAAAGTGGAAAAATAGAAGAAAAAAGAAAGCAAAACCCTCCCCAAAATGAAAAAATGATTTTTTTATTTGGTTTTGCAGCCAAAATTTCAATCCAAAGGAAAACATGTGTTGGTCAAAAAGTTATTTTGCATAAGAAAAAACCCAGTGTGATTAAAAAAAATTCTGTCATCTCTTTATGGAGGTAGGAAAAGATTTCAATGTATACATATCATGCATGTATGCACACCCTATAATCCATATGTACACAGAGGACTCTATTGTTATTCAGTTTCTCGCTTCTACTTCCCACACAGATGCTCAATTATGGTTTCAAACTGCCTTTGGACCTTGGTGTTTGGGTTCTTTATCCCATCAGCCACATGCTTTCACTAAAGCATTTTTTTCCTAATAAACTATCAATAGCTTATCAGTAACAAGGCTCTAAGCTATGCAGAGTTTTGAATGACTTGTCCTGTTAGGATATTAACAAGGCAGACTGTCAAAAACCTTTTCTTTTGCTTATAGTGAAGATCAGCCTTTACTTGGACTCTTTAGTAGCAAAGCCACTGCGCTGTTCACTGAGCTTGTACATTTAGGTTTTTCAGGTATTTGACAGAGAGAGAGCCTATGGGGCCAACACTGCACAGCTGTCCTGAGGCTGCGTAACCATTTTTGCCTAGGATTGTGAATCCTTTAGTACCCCTAGCCACCCTCTCCTTGCCAGGTCACAGTGAAGCTTACCCAGTAGGAGGGTCTGATGAAAGAGGAGGAGAAGCACGCTCAATACAACAGGCATGGTCCTGCACTGCTACCGGCACAGCCACATCCATCTGTCCCTATGTCCTACATGTGCTTCTTGGAGCCAGTCACCTGCAGAGAGGAATGGAGAGAGAAGGGCACAACCCTCGCTGGGTTACTCATGCCAAATGCAAATATCTGAGAGGACTGGAAACCAGGACTAGTGAAACACAGCCAGAAAAGAGCGAGACAGCTGAGGAAGGCATGCCCGTGTCACGTGAGTCTGTGTCTTGTGGTTGCCACCTACCCCCTGCAGGCACAGGGCTCACAAACCAGCACACCACTGTCTCCATGGCGACCACTGGTGTGAGTGACTCACCAACTGGCTTGTCTTTGGCCATGAGTCACACACACAGATCTGTAGCGAGCACTCTTGCTGCTGTGCGTCACCCAGAGCAGGCTAGCCTTCATGCCACGCCTTGATGTAAGGCCAGACACATTCCAGCCCTCACTGTTGTGATTTGCTACACAGAACCTGCTCCTGTCTGCCTAGAGCTGCCCATAGGACAGAAAGTGCATCCTAGGGAAGGGACAGGCAATGTGGAGTCTGGGCTGCTGCTGAGTCAGGTGTGACATTGCGTGACAACCCTGGACAAACTTCTCCAGGTGGCCTGCAAATGGTTACAGCAGAGGGGAATTCCCAAGCAGCTCAAGACTGGGCAGAGCTAAAGGAATCCCTCATGATTAGGGCCCTACCAAATTCATAGCCATGAAAAATTCTTCACAAACTCTGAAATCTGTCTCCCCTGTGAAATCTGGTCTTTTGTGTGCTTTTACTTTATACCATACAGATTTCATGGGAGGAGACAGCGTTTCTCAAATTGGGAGTTCTTACTCAAAAGGGAGCTGCGAGGGGGGTCGCAAAGTTATTTTTAGGAACATTACAGTATTGCCACCCCCTTACTTCAGAGCCTTCAGAGCTGGGTGGCTGGAGAGCAATGGCTGATGGCCAGGCACCCAGCTCTGAAGGCAGCAGCAGTGCCACTGTAAGGTGGCAATATCATACCATACTATGCCACTCTTCTATGCTGGCTGCCTTCAGAGCTAGGTGGCGGGAGAGTAGCAGCTGCTGACTGAGGGCCCAGCTCTGCAGGCAGCAGCACAGAAGTAGGGGTGGCAATACCATACCATGTCATCCTTACTTCTGCGCTGCTGCTGGTGGCTCTGCCTTCAGAGCTGGGATCCTGGCCAGTAGCCACCGCTCTTCAGCTGCCCAGCTCTGAAGGTAGTGCCATCGCTGGAGCAGTGCAGAAGTAAGGATGTATGTGAGAAAGAAAGAAAGAATCTTAGGGCATGTTCTACCCTGAAAAAAACACCCTCTACAATAACCTTGCAAACCCTCCTCCCACTCATGCCACTGCTCCTTTTTGGGTCAGGACCCCTACAATTACAACACTGTGAAATTTCAGATTTAAATAGTTGAAATCATGAAATTTATGATTTTTAAAATCCTATGTCCGTGAAATTGACCAGAATGGACTGTGAATTTGGTAGGGCCCTACTCATAATGTGTATGTCTGGAAGGAAAAGTGGGAGGGATGAACAAGGGTCTCCATTCCCCACCACATCAGGCCTGGTGCAAGGAGCTACATGTAGTATTTCTGAGTGAACACGAAGCCTGCTTGATAGCTTTAGAGCCTGATTCCTCCATTTATCTACAGAACAGGGGCATGGCAAGCTTTCATACTGCTCTCTTATCAAAGAATCATAGACTAGAATAATAGAATCTCAGGGTTGAAAGGGACCTCAGAAGATCATCTAGTCCAACTCCCTGCTCAACCTCACACCTTTCCTAGAGGTGAACCAGATGTCATGGCCCTTTCCACCCTTTCTTCAAAAGTTACCCTGCTGGAATCAGTGGGAGTTTTGCCATTGACTTGAGTGGGGCCAAGATTTTACCCCAAAACACTGTCCTAGCAAGCACTGTCCTCTGCAGAAAGACCAGGGCTGGGTGCTTGAGCTGTGGGGGAAGAGACAAGGAGCTAGTCATTGCTTTGATTATTCCAAAGTGGAATCAAGAAGGGGATCTCCTCAGGGCATCACAGTGCAGTGTGGTACGAAGTTATTATCAGCATCTTACCCATGAGCAGTGATTAACAAGTGAATAGTGTAGGCCAGCCAAAGCACTGCCAATACCTCTGTAGCACACACATTTCTCCTTTGGTCCTTAAACTTCTTTAAAAATATTATAGATAGTTTTAAGATTCTGTTGGGGAAATTGCTTCCTCCTTGCTGAAGTGATGGTTCAAAGGCAGAGCAGAGCATTGTTCTGAGGGACGCGTGCACTAAGTGTGGGCAGGCAGGAACTCCTCCGTCCCTTTGCAGCATGGGAAGAATTGGGATTTGGGGGAGGTGAATCTGCCTGCAGGGGAGAAGGAGCATTTGAACACCCAGTCTCAACGCGAAAGCACTGGGGAGGGCAAGCCCAATCTGGATGGAAGGCTACTAAATGAGGGAGTCCACTGGCCTCAGCTCTGCTAGTGCAGCAGATACTCTCAAGAATGCCATGGTGTGTTAGTAAAACACACACGGCCCTGACTGGGCTATTAGAATTATGGTTTCTTTGCTTTGTCAATCGGTGGCCATCTCTGCAGCCTCCCAGACTTTGGGTTTATTTAACCATAAGGAAGACACATTGTCCCTCAGCTCAAACCAGCCTCCTGTCTCCAACAGGGGACAATACTAGCTGTTTCAGAGGAAGGTGCAAGAATTTCCATCATGTAATTATGAAGTATCCCACCTCTAGTGAAAGTTTCTGCCTAAACATGGCAATTAATAGTTACCTGATGCCCTGGAGCTTGAGCGTTTCTATCCCTTTTCAGTTTTTATCCTTGCTAGAATAAAAAATGGTTACTCACTTTCTCGTAACTGTTGTTCTTCGAGATGCATTGTTCATGTCCATTCCAATCAGGTGTGTGCGCGCCATGTGCATGCTAGCCAGAAGATTTTCCCCTAGCAGCGTCTGTAGGGTTGGCCCAGGCACCCCCTGGAGTGGTGCCTTCATGGCCCCCAATATAGGGCCCCGCCGACCCTCCACCTCCTCAGTTCCTTCTTGCCGGCTTTTCCAACAGAGGGGTAGGAGGGTGGGTATTGGAATGGACATGAACAACACATCTCGAAGAACAACAGTTACGAGAAAGTGAGTAACCATTTTTTCTTCTTCAAGTGATTGTTCATGTCCATTCCAAGCAGGTGACTCACAATCCAAAACTCAGGAGGCGGAGTCAGAGTCATGTGCAGATTGGAGCCCAGCCCGTCCAAAGGCCGCATCATCTCTGACCTGTTGTATAATTGCATAGTGTGTCGTAAATGTACGTATCAAGGACCACGTAGCTGCCCTGCAAATTTCCTGAGTGGGTACTTGTGCCAGGAACGCTGCTGAGGAGGCCTGTGCCCTGGTGGAGTGGGCAGTAATCGGCGGGGTGGGCACCTTTGCCAGGCCACAACACTCCCAAATGCAGGATGTGATCCACAACAAGATATGCTGAGAGGACACAGGGAGACCTTTCATTCTGTCCGCCATGGCCATAAAGAGTTGGATGGACTTCCAGAATGACTTAGTCCTTTCTGTGTAGAAGGCTAAGGCTCTACGTACGTCCAGTGAGTGCAGTTTGCGCTCCCTATTGGAGGAGTGTGGCTTGGGGTACAACACTGGGAGGAAGATGTCCTGGTTGATGTGAAACTGGGAAAAAATCTTAGGGAGAAAAGCTGGATGAGGTCTAAGTTGGACCTTGTCCTTATGAAAAACTGTGTAAGGGGGCTCAGATGTGAGGGCCCTGACCTCCAAAACCCGTCAAGCCAAGGTAATTGCTATGAGGAATGCAACCTTGAACAAGAGCTATAACAAGGAGCAGGTGGCCAGTGGTTCAAATGGGGGGCCCGTAAGTCTGGAGAGGATTAGATTGAGGTCCCAGACTGGGACAGACTGACGCGTGTGCGGGAAGAGCCAGTCCAAACCCTCGAGGAAATGACTGACTATAGGGTTTGCAAAGACCGAGAAACCACCTGAGCCTGGATGGAAGGCGGAGATGGCGGCTAAGTGGACCCTTATTGATGACAGGAGCAGATCTTGATGTTTTAGGTGCAGGAGGTAGTCCAGTATGAAAGGTATGGGGGCGAGGAGAGGCGACTGACGGCATTGCTCCGCCCAGATGGAGAACCTTTTCCACTTGGCAAGGTATGTTGCCCTGGTGGAGGGCTTTCTACTACCCAGGAGGACTTGTCTGACCTGGTCCAAACATGACAGCTCCGCGGTGCTTAGCCACAGAGTATCCAGGCTGTGAGATGAAGGGACTCTAGATTTGAGTGCCGGAGTTGGCCATGGCCCTGTGTGATCAGGTCCTGGACCAGTGGTAAAGTGTGTGGAGCCGCTACTGACATTTTCAGGAGTGAGGCGAACCAGTGCTGGCGCAGCCACGCCGGCGCTATCAGTATAACTCAAGCCTGGTCCCTGTGGATCTTGAGGAGCACTCTGTGGACCAGTGGGATAGGTGGAAAAGCATAGAGCAGGTGGCCCACCCAAAAGAAAAGGAAGGCATCCCCAATAGATCCCGGGCTGTGACTCCTGAGAGAACAGAATGCCTGACACTTCCTGTTGCCACTAGTGGCGAACAGGTCTATCTGGGGAGAGCCCCAGAACCGTAAAATTGATTTCACCACATCTGGCTGAAGGGACCATTTTTGGTCATAGAAGGTCCAGCTGCGGCTGTCCGCTAATGCATTCTGAATCCCTGGGAAGTATGACACCTGCAGGTGGATCGAGAGCTCTATGCAGAAGTCCCACAGCACGAGGGCTTCCCGGCACGGGGGAGAGGAGCGTGCACCCCCGTTTGTTGATACAGAACGTCACCGAGGTCTTGTCTGTGAGGACTGAAACATCTGCCTGCTATGTGGATTTTGAAAGCGTAGCATGCCAGATGCACCGCTCTCAGCTCTTTGACATTGATGTGTAGAGCGAGGTCTGTCTGAGACTAGAGGCCTTGGGTTCTGAAGTCCCCTAGGTGAGCTCCCCAGCCCAGATCTGAGGAGTCCATCACCAAAGAGTGAGAGAGGGCTGAGAGCTGGCAAAGGGCACTCCCGCACAAACCACTCGCGAGTTGAGCCACCACAGGAGGGAGTCCAACACTGGGCAGGGCAGGGTTACGATGCTGTCCAGAGCGTATCGAGCTGGCCGATACACCGACGCCAGCCAAGACTGGAGTGGGCGCAGTCTGAGTCTGGCATGTTGCACCACTTAGGTGCATGCAGCCATGTGCCCCAGCAGTTTTAGGCAGTTCCTTACTGAGATCGTGGGGAACTGGCTGAGGCCCTGTATAATATCCCGAAGTGAGCAAAATCTGGCTTCTGAGAGGTACACCCTGACTTGAGTAGAGTCCATGACCACGCCTATGAACTCTATCCTCTGCTCCGGGGACAGGGTAGATTTTTCTTCGCTTAAAGGAGGAGATCTAACTAGAGGAAGGTCCTTCTTATGAATGCGACCTGAGCCTCCACTTGAGCTATTGGGCATCCCTTGATCAGCCAGTAGTCAAGATAGGGAAAAACCTTATCTGGCATTTGTGCAGGAATGCCGCGATGACTGCCATGAATTTTGTGAATACTCAGGGAGCAGTCAGCAGGCCAAATGGGAGGACAGCAAACTGATAGTGGCCTCTGCTCACCACGAATCTGAGATAGTGTCTGTGATGTGGGACTATTGAGATATGAAAGTATGTGTCCTTCAAGTTGAGGGCAGAGTACTAGTCTCCTGGATCCAGTGAGAGGATGATGGAGGTTAGTGAGACCACGCAAAACTTGAGTTTCTTTACATGCCTGTTGAGCTGTCACTGGTCCAGGATGGGTCTGAGGCCCCCCTTGGCCTTCGGTATTAGGAAATACCTTGCTTCTTAGCTCCTGATGAACCTCCTCCACTGCCCCTACCGAGAAGAGGGACTGCACTTCTTGAAATAAAAGTTGCTCGTGAGAGGGGTCCCTGAAGAGGGACGGGGAAGGGAGTTGAAGGGGCAGGGGTGGTACAGAATTGGACGGCATATCCCCTCTTTACCGTGTGGAGCATCCAGTGGTCTGAAGTGATTCGGGACCAGACACGGTAGAAAGGGGATAGACAGGACGAGAAGGTAAGATGGGAAGGATCCAGAGATCATACTGGAAAGCCATCCTCGACCATACCGTCAAAAGGGTGGTCTAGGCCCAGGTGGAGGCTTGGGCTGGCCAGAGTTTTGCCCAGAGGAGGGATGTTGCCTCTTCTTAGCACTCCTGTTTCACCTACATGGAATATCGTGGTGGTTTTGTGGTTGATAAGGCTGAGGGGCAGGCTGAGGCCTAAAATGCCTGCGCTGGTTAGCTGGCATGTGAAGTCCCAGCAAGCGCAGGGTAACTCTCGAGTCCTTCAAACTATGAAGTCTCTTACCTGTCTTTTCAGAGAAAAGAGCTGATCCCTCAAAAGGCAGGTCCCGTATGGTCTGTTGGACCTTGTGTGGCAGTCCAGAGACCTGCAGCCAGGATCCTCACCTCATCATCAGCCCTGTGGCCAGCATGTGGGAGGCTGCATCCGCCACGTCTAGAGCAACTTGCAGAGATGCTCAGGAGACCAACTTTCCCTCCTCCACGAGTGTGGAGAACTCCACCTGAGCTTCATGGGGCAGGAGCTCCACAAACTCTGCCATAGACAAGCAGGTGTTATGCCCATAGTGGCTTACTATGGCCTACTGGTTGGCTATATGGAGCTGCAGGCCCCTGGTCAAATAGACCTTTCAGCCAAATTCTTGGCATCCCTGTTTTTTGGGACAGAGCCCTGAAACCCTTGGCGTTCTCTCTGATTGGCCGGAACGACCACTAAAGAGTCTGGGGGAGGGTGCGTATAAAGGTGTTCGTACCCCTTAGAGGGAACGAAGTAGTGGTGCTTGGTTTTCTGGGCCGTAGGGACCAGAGAAGAGGGGGTTTGCTACAGATTTTTAGATGTATCAGTTATTGTTTTAATCAGTGGCAATGCAACCCTGGATGGCCAGAGTGGGCCAGGATATCAATTACAGGGTCTACATCCTCCTCCACCTCCTCTGCTTGTATCCCCGGGCTTTGGGCGGCCCACCTCAGGAGCTATTGAAGAACATGGTTGTCCTCCAGAGCCGAGGCTGTCGATGTCCCCATGACCACTTAGTCAGGCGAGGATGAGGATGAGAGAACAGGTAGTGGGCCCTGTTCATTACCCTCGGCCCCCCTGGGGTCCCTCAGCACCCGGTACTTGATCCATGGAGCTGGAGCTGATGGAGAATTTGGCACCGCGGTCAGTGCCAGGGCCGACAAATCCAGCAGTACTGAGCTTGACAGCGTTGGCGGGATCAGAGCTGGAGCTTTTGGTGGTGCCATTGTCTGGAGAAACGGTGCCAGAGCTGGTTAAGTTATCAATGCAGGCGCTATCTGAGCCAGTGGAGCTGCTCCCCCAGACGACGGTGCCACCGGTGGTGGCGCCGGCACTGACTGTGGCACGAAGGATGCTGATGACACCGACACAGTTCTGGAACGTGGATTTGGCCCTGACTCTGATGGTAAGCCCAGGTATCCAGAAGGGCCACTGGGCAGGTGGTTGCCACTGTTGCTGCCATGGTGCCTGGTATGACTGGTGACTCTGCCGAGACCTGGACCTCCTGCTCCGCGACCTACTGGAGCGATTAGAGTCTGCTTCCGATTCTGAGGTCTCCGAGTAAGAGGACCACGGAGGAGCAGTATCCTGAGTCACCAACAAGTGGTGCCCCAACTCCGGGGAACAGTGTGGTTCTTGTATCTGCACGGGCAGTAATGGAGATGGAGACCGGCGGGCCATCATGGCTGGCTTACCCCTGGAGTGGAACAGGGGTGCGCAGTTGCCAGCGATTTGTTCCTCCTTTGCGGGAAGGATGTCACCGGCAGGCGCATCAGGTCGAACACCTCCGGTGTCGATGGTGGCTGTATTTCCCCCTGGTGGTCCGGTGACCGGGGAGGGTTCAGTTTCGACTGGACCCCAGCCGGGGCAGGAATCAACGAAACCCTGGGCAGAGGCAAGGAGGAGGCGGTTTGTCATGACCCTTTAGGTTTTGAGAGGGGTGAAGGGCCCCTCACTGGCCTCTTCTTTTTTACTGGCACCGGGGATGGTGAGCAATGCCCTACTGAGGCTGACCCGTGGCAGTGCCGGTGGGCTTTAGAGTCTTTAACCGCGCCCGTTTCAGGCACCGTTGGTGCCGGAGCACTGCGCACTGAAGAGGACATGCTCGGTGCCTGAGTCAGTGGGTCCTGAGTCAGATTGCAGTCTCAACCTGCCTCCATCAGCAGGAGTTTTAGTTTCTGCTCTCGGTCTTTAAGGGTTCTGAGGTGGAAACTCTTGCAAATGTGGCCCTTCTCCTTCTGGTGACTCTCATCAAGGCACTGCAGGCAGAAAGAGTGAGGATCACTCTTGGGCATAAACTTGCCACAGGCCTCACAGAGCTTAAACCCTGGAGACTCAGGCATACCCCAGGAGGGGGAAAAAACATCCTACCAACTAACTATACTATAGAGAAACAACTATTAACAAACTGAGAACTATATACAACTAGGATCTAACAGACACTGCTAAGGCTCTTGCTGAAAGAGCGAGCAAAGTTCCAGCTAGCCGTCACTGCCGGTAAGAAGGAACTGAGGGGGCGGAGGGTCGGCGGGGCCCTATATTGGGCACCATGAAGGCACTACTCCAGGGGGCTCCCAGACCGACCCTACGGATGCTGCTAGGGGAAAATCTTCTGGCTGGCATGCACACGGTGCGCACACACCTGATTGGAATGGACATGAACAATCACTTGAAGAAGAACTGTGGATGTTTATCCATATACATGTCTTCTCCTTTTTGAAACCCTGCTAGGCCCTTGTTCTCAATGATATCTTGTGTCAATGAGTTCCATATGACAATTGTGACTTATGCTAAAAAAAATTCATCTTACAATTTTAAATTTGTTGCCTTTTAAATTTCATGCAGTGCTCCCCACCCCACCCCTTTGTTCTGTTCTGAGATGGGGTCAATTAAAGCAGCCAAGTTTTCTGCTCCATTGTAATTTCTCTCTCTGGTTGTCCTGTTCCAAAGTTGGGTGCCACCACAGTGACACACACAAACGTACCCTAGAGCAGGGAGTCCCAAAATATGGGCCATGGCAGTCCTGGGTGGTTCACTGGCACAAGTTGCACAACTGCATTCTCCAGTCAAGCTCTAAGTAAATCTCTAACTCCATGGGACTTGTGTAATCTTGTTCAGTTTTAAACAAAATTGTGTTTTCCCTGAAAGCCATATTTTGCTCTCAACATTTTTTTAAAGTGTAGTTCTACTAAAATTGTTTGGTTTCAAAGATCTTGAAACATTTCTTTGAGTGCATATTGCTAGGGATTTCTGTTATTATAATCATTCATATTACAATGAAAACAAAACGTATTGATTTACAGTGTTATAGTTCATATGTATGTAATAATCAAATTAAAATTTTCCACAAGAAATGTTGCTAGTGGGACACAAGGCCTATTGCAGCTGCACAGATGGGCCTCAGGCAAAAAAGTTTGGGAACCCCTGGCCTACAGCATGGGTGGGATCATTTGTTTCACACATGCCGCTGTGCCAGAGGGGTGCTGGAACAATTTTTATAGTCGAGATGCTGAGAGCCCTTGAACCAAAATGTAAACCCTGCATATAACAGAAACTACTTCAAGCCAGGGGGACTCCTAGTTCCAGCACCTATGGCCTTGCCGTGTGCACTACACACATTTCCCCAGGTCTTTGGAGAACAAAAACAGCTCTGTCAAAGCAGGACCTGGGTTACTGGCAGGACAGTCCTTTACATCTGACTCCCTCCTTCCCCTCACATACCTGAGGACAGATCCTTCTCTGTCTCATCTGTCTCTCTTCCAAGTGAGCAGCACCCTGCGGCTGGGCTCTGAGACGCTTTGGGCAACAACTTGCCAACAACTGCACCCTGAATGACTTTTGCAGTTCATGTCCTTTTCCTGGTTTCGTCTCCTTTTCTTCCTTCCTTGTTGATGGTTTCATGCATGGCTCAGGCGCACAGAACGCTAATTCTATCTGCACCATTGCCTCCCTCTCCTGGGTCAGCAGTGCCCTCAGCAGGTGGTGAAACAATACAGCCTAGCCTAACATTTTGTTGTATTTGTCAAATCCAATGGTGGCTGCCAGTTTCACTTGCTAATCTGACACACCTCTGAATAGCATTGTGAGGTCAAAGCAAATATTTATGACATGTGCAGAAGCCTACAGCACAGCAAATTCTCAGTCTATTAACTCTTTAATACTGCCTAACACTCAAGCATGCTTGAATGTGTCCAAACAGGCAGGGCCGGCCTTAGGATTTACGGTGCCCTAGGCGAGATTATTAAACTGGTGCCCCTGTGCCTGATCTGCTCTTAGCAACACAAACATAAGCTTACAGTATTGGAAAACTTGCCACATTCACGTTATTAAAACCAGTTTAACTTAATTAAGCACACTGTAATGCTGATGGACTAGCACTAAAGAAGCAGCACTATAGAAAAAATTCTGATATGACAGAATGATGCAAATTTTTTTTAATTTATCAAAATTTTATTGGAAATTTATATGAAGAGGTATTGAAACAAAGATTTGTTTTTAATTAAAAGCAATCTTTCTGGCTTTTTTGGCTGCAAAATCAGTAATAATGTCATCGTATGACAAAGACAAAGTCGTGTCTTGTTTGATTGCAAGAATAGCAAGACCAGTTAAGCGTTCCTGACTCATTGTAGAGCGGAGATAGTTTTTAATGAGCTTTAGTTTTGAGAAACTCCGTTCTCCTGATGCTACTGTTAAAGGAACTGTCAGTAGAATATGAATGGCAATGTACACGTTAGGATATATGTCAACAAGTTTGCGGGTATGAATAAACTGTACAATGTCCATCACCGATTTTGCATGTGGCAACATTGATGACAGTGTACTCAATTCTTCGTACAGTTCAAGTCCATTTAAATCAAAACTATCACCGTGCTTCAGGAGGCTCTCTAGGTTCTTGCACTTTGTAATTAGTTGCTCTTGTTTTCCTATTTCATTGAATTTAGTTATGTCATACAAAAATCCAAACTGTTCATGGTGTACTTGCAAGGTATTAAACCTTTCATCAACAGCAGATACTGCTTTATCCATCACAACATTAAAAAATTCAACCTCAAATTTCTTTTCTGGATCATCTATGGGCATGATCTGCTGTACAGATTCTTCATAAAGAAGTGTTCCTAGCCTTTTTAACTCATATTAACTACGTATTTACTTTATAAAAGTTGGAGAAAACATTGTGAAAACGTAAAAATTGGCTGCCCAACTTCTGGGCTGGCAAAAGTTATACTGACTCACAGGGAAAAAAAAAAGCAGGAGAATCTTAGTACAACATATGGTCACTCTATACCAGGGGTCGGGTCGGTAACCTTTCAGAAGTGGTGTGCCAAGTTCACTGTAATTTAAGGTTTCTCGTGCCAGCAATACATTTTAATGCTTGTAGAAGGTTTCTCTCTGTGTCTATATTATATAAATAAACTATTGTTATTATCTGAGGTCTTGGCCACCGGTCCTGCTCAGGCCACTGCCAGCAGAGTAAATGAAACCCCAAACCGGCAGCGGGCTGGTGGCTGGAACCCTAGACAAGGACCCCAGGCCCTGCTCAGCCCGCTGCTGGTCTGGGGTTCTGACCACCAACTCCTGCCAGCCAGGATCCCAGCCGCCAACCCCCCCTCAGCCCACTACCAGCCTGGGATTCTGCTCACCCAGGCTGGCAGGAGGCAGAGTGGGGCTGGCGGCTGAGCTCCTGACTGGCAAGGGGCCGGCAGCCGGAACCCTGGAGTAGCAGTAGGCTGAGTGCTGCTGGCACCCCAGACTGGCAGCAGACTGAGCCACTCAACCCCCCATCGGCCCTGCTCAGCCCGCCACCAGCCCACTCAGCCCGCTGCCGGCTGAGTGAATGGAACCCCAGGCTGACAGCAGGTTGAGTGGTTCAGCTGGCCTGCTCAGCCCACTGCCAGCCTGGGGTTCCTTGGGGGTCCCCAGGCCAGCAGCAGGTGCTGAGTGGGGCCGATGGCTGGTATCCCAGCTGGCAATAGGGCAGCAGCTGGAACGCCAGAGCAGTGATGGGCTGAGCCGCTCAGACTGCTGCTGCATACCATCAAAAATCAGCTCACCTGCCACCTTTGACACGTGTGCCGTAGGTTGCCGACCCCTGCTTTATACACTAGTAAGGAGATGAGCATATTACAGTTGTTGGAGGGCTCTTATCAGGAGTAACAGGCTATAGGAAAGTCAGTCAACATTTTTTGTTTCTCTGATGAAAACTGGCCCACTCCCTGCCTCAAACCAAACCTGTCACTAATAATTGTCAACAACTTAATTTTCTGTTTTTGGCTAAGATATTTTTTTTTTTTAAAAAAAAATATTGAAATTGGATTCAGGATTGTTAGCATGAATTTTTGGCAAACAAAGTTGTTAAATAACAATCTAAATGGCAACACAGTGCTGCTTTCATGCTTGGCTCACCCCCCAGCCCGCTGGTCCAACAGTTGCAGTAGAGGAGGAGATAGGTGGAAAACTGCAGGACCCCAAAATCCACCTCTTGGGGTGCAGAGTGGCAACAGCAGCAGCAAACCCTCAGGTCCAATCACACGCCAGTGGGCACCACCACCAGCCTTATGGACCATGGTGAAGTTAGCACAGCATCTGATCTCAGGCACAGGGCACCCATGGAGCCACAGCAGCTCATCCTGCCCTGTGCAGCTTCCCCCGGATGAGATGGATCGCAGGCAGCTGCCAGCCTGGGGGAGAGGCGCTCCCCAGCTAGGGTGGCCAGTTCCAGATGTCCTGATTTTATAGGGCCAGTCCCGATATTTGGGGCTTTGTCTTATATAGGCACCAATTACCCCCACCTAGAGTGACCAGACAGAAAGTGTGTAAAATCAGGACAGGGATGGGTGGGGGTCGGGGGGGAGTAAAAGGAGCCTATATAAGAAAAAGATCCCAAAATTGGGACTGTCCCCAAAATAGGGATATCTGCTCACCCTACCCCAATCCTGACTTTTCACACATCTGGCTAACCCCAACCGAGCCCTGTGTGACATTCCAATTCTGGCTGCCTGCCCAGGAAGTGAGTTACTTTCACTTCCATTTCTCAGCAAGCAGCCAGCCAGCCTCCCCTCCCCCCACCTACCCCCAGCACCTCACCCAACCCAGCCCTGACGGAGGGGAGGGAGGAGAGAGAGAGAGGGGTGCTCCTGGGGAGGAGGGAGAAAGGAGGGGGTGCTCCGTGGGGCAGGGGGGAGAAGAATGGATGTTATGGGAGACAAAAAAGGATACTGGTTCCAGAGCCACAGAGCCTGCCTCACCTGACCTCAGCCGGGGGGGGGGAAGAGTCACACTCACAGGTGAGCTCCTTTCCCAACCCCCACCCCCGCCCCTTCCCAGAGACCGCAGCAGCCAATCCCATTCCTCAGACTGTGCTGCATTTGGCTCTCTCTAGGACCCAGCAGCCCTGCTTCTACACTGTCTGGGCTGCCTGCAGAGTGGTGCCCCCAGGCAGTGTGAGGCCCTAAGCAGCTGCCTATTCTGCCTATGCCTAAGGA
The DNA here is from genome assembly GCF_025201925.1 of Gopherus flavomarginatus. NCBI lineage: Eukaryota > Metazoa > Chordata > Testudines > Testudinidae > Gopherus > Gopherus flavomarginatus. The sequence continues at coordinate 55,486,384 of NC_066624.1, forward strand.
CGGCCCTGAGAACAGGCTACTCTGGCAAGCACTGTAGATCACACGCTCTCTCAGGTGGTTTTTGGTAGAGTTCAAGTCGTTGGTCTTTAGCTAGAAAGCCCTTTGTGTGTGATGCCCAGTGCAGCCTAGAAATAGCCTCTGCCTTCCACCCAGCAGGGATGCTGAGGCTGGCACTCCCTAAGTAGATCTGAAATGGAGGCAGGGCACTCTGCTGAGACCCAGCCTAGCTAACATACTTGTATGATGCCAGGAACATCCAGGGCCGGTGCAAGGATGTTTTGCGCCCTAGGCGAAACTTCCACCTTGCACCCTCCTCCATCCCCGAGGCCCTGCCCTGAGGCACCCCCCCACCACAGCAGCTTCCCCCCTCTGCCCTGAGGTGCCCCCCCATGGCAGCTCCCCACTCCCCACCCTCCACCTTGAGGCCCTCCCCACACCCCAGCTCACCCCTGCTCCGCCTCCACCCCGAGCACACCATCGCTGCTTCACTTCTCCCGCCTCCCAGACTTGCGGTGCCAATCAGCTTAGGCGCCACAAGGCTGGGAGGCAGAAGAAGTGAAGCAGCCACTGCATGCTCGGGGAGGAGGCGGGGCAGGGGTGAGCTATGGTGGGGAGTTCCCCTGTATGATGCTCCCCACCCCCCTTACTTGCTGCAGGTGGCCCTCCCCGCGCACCCCTGCCCCAGCTCCCTCAGCCTAAATGCCGGTCGCCACAGTCACTACCGAAGAAAATGCCGCCCCTCCAGTCACCTAAATGGTTGCACTGGCCCTGGGAACATCATATCTGACCTTATGGCTGTCAACTCTTCCCACATGCCTGAGAGGTGGGGACATGCTGTGTCTCACTTTCCAGGTGGGGCAGTGAGGTACAGTGGGAGGAAGGCCTAGATTCACAAAGGGACTCAGGTGGCCAATTTTGGTGCTTAAGTCCTGGTTTTAGGCTCCTCTATAGTTCACAAAACTCTCTCAGTGCCTCAATTTCTGCCTCTGAACACACCTGCTGCTGCCTCCCTCTGGGCATCCTAATGCCTATCTCCTGTCTATGCCTGAGAGCAATGCACACATTGGGGGAAGATCAGTTTTGTTAGGGCTTGGGCCAGTGGGTGTGCCCCGAGGCTGCCTGCTGGATTGGGTCCCATTCAAAGTCTGGCTGGGCGGAGGTTGCTACTGCAGCTACCCTTATAACTGTTAGTCTCATGGGTAGCGCACTCACCAGGGATGTGGGAGACTGGGATTCAAGTCCCCTCCCTCTGCCAGAGGGGGAGAAAGGAGGGAGACACCTGCTCAAATCCTCTCAAGAGAGTGCTCTAACCACTGGGTGATGGGAGACTCTGGTGTGGGACCCTATCAATCTCTCCTGCTGCGTCTAAATAATTAGTCAGTGGAGCAGGGGGTTGGACCCTTGGTCCCCCCACCTCCCAGTGGGTGCCCTAACCACTAGGCAACAGAGTCATTCTTTCTCTCTGGCCCAATGACTCATTATTTATGTTGTTTATAAAGAACCCAAAAATCCAAGACTCTATGGAAGTCCAGGGGCCAGATTACTCCCCCAAGATGTGAGCACAGCGGCCCCAGAGTGTTTCTACAAAAGCCATGACAAGGGGTGGGGGACCCTGACCTGGAAGGGCTCCTCTCTCACCTTACTTCTTTACTCTGTGAAGTTCTTCTTCTCACGCCATACACATTCCCCACGTAAGCTGCTAGTTCAGTGTCATCTTAGACCAGCACCCAGGGGACAGCGCCCCGGGGCTAAGGGACTGAACCAGAAGCTGCTGTGGGAAGGCAGAATAGGAACTGGCTGTGGGAAGAGAGGGTTGGGTTACGGCTTTTTGGAGGGATGGGATGCAGGAAGGCTAGTGGGTGTGGTGGGGGGAAGGGCAGCACGTTTGGTGGGGTATATGGGGGAAGAGAAAGAAGAAGTGAAAATCAGTGAATTTGCCTTCATTTCCCTAGTGCAGTTCACTGAGAAGGAGCACACCCGTCAGTGCCGACAGCTTCTTTGCAACCTGAGGAAAGTTAGAGGAGGAACTATGAAACCCAAGGGGGAGGTGCTAGCAAGACTGTCTTCAGCTTCTGAGCCATAAAACATTCCACTAGAGATTCAGAGTTCAGACTACAGCAAAGACACTTCCATAATGTCAAGTCATATGACAGGTAACGCAGCTGTTCCTTGCTGTCTAATGAATCCAGCTCTGTTACATGGCAAGAAAATAAAATCTAACTTCTCAATGGTGATTGTTTTCACAAATAGATGGCAGTGGATCAGACTCCTGCAGCAAGCTAGACAGATTCACAGAATGGTATGTAATGCTGGGGACAGCCTGTGTGTGTGTGTGTGTGTGTGTGTGTGTGTGTGTGTGTGTGTGTGTGTGTGTGTGTGTGTGTGTGTGTGTGTGTGTGTGTGTGTGTGTGTGTGTGTGTGTGTGTGTGTGTTTTTTGAAGAGTTGGAATCAAGGCCGTCCTTAGGATTTATGGGGCCCTACGCAGTATTATTAAACTGGTGCCCCTATGCCGGATGGCAGCCCAAGCTCATAGCCTGGTGGGGGAGGGGGAGGAGGGACTTGACAGCAAAGGATAAGGAGATGCCCAGCCTGCCTCATGGTGGCGGAGAGTCACAGTTCCCCGCAGAGACTTCCATGCACTCTCCCTCATGCAGAATGGACATGAAGAAAGTACCTAATTAAAAGCACTAAAATTTGGGAATAAAAAATGTCAGTCACAGGTTTTTTGATATGCCCTGAAGTTTGTCAGAGATTTATTTGCAAAAACTTTATAGTAAGGGTGAGTCAGCTGTCCTGCTGAATACAACATTACATATAATGGAATACATGATGCAGCTCTTCTCTGTTTTACATTTTCTTCATCAGTATTTCTAAGTTGAATTTATATTTTAAATGTACTCAAATCTTAAGCCAGCATTCCAAATTACTACATATTTAACTCACTGAAACAAAGACATTCTTTTAAATTAATCATACAGGTTTAGTGTATTCATAACAATGTTCATTGCTTTTAGAAAAAGGGAACAGTAATTTACTTTGTGTGATCTCCATAACAAGAGACATGGTTATGAAATTTCACCAACTTTAAAAAAATATGTTTCCAAAAATTTTAGGTATAACAAGGATTTTGTCTTACTAAGGTACTGATTTTGCTGGCGGGTTCTTTTAAAACTAGTTTGTCGGATAGTCAGAAGTAAAGAAAGGGAACTCTTTGTCCAGCTATCTGGAAGGGAAGGACTGTTGTCCCTTTAAGGGCTCTCTTCAGTGGGGAGTGGGGGGAGAGATGGTGAAGGGATGGACAGAAAGGACAGGAAGACTTGGAAGCACTTTTTTTTTTTTAACTATAGTAATTAAAATGTGTATTTTAGATAAGGGAGGTCTTTTGAAGGATTTATTTAAAAAACTATGTCTGAAGATCCACACATTTAAGGCTAAAGATGATTGTGCATCTAAAAAACTCTATGCAAGCATTTTTTAGAAATGTGATTTTATAATCTTCACCAGCTCACTAATGAAATATTTTTAAAGCAAATTTTAAACTAAAGGTCCTGTAGACTGACATGTTCTGTGTAAATATTACATTAATACACAACTGTTTTTGTCAGTAAAGTCAGAAACTGACAGTATAAAAATTTATTTGGGCATAAGCTTTCGTGGACATCTGATGAAATGGGTTCTAGTCCACAAAAGCTTATGCCCAAATAATTTGTTAGTCTTTGAGGTGACACAAGGACTCATCCTTGTTTTTGCTGATACAGACTAACAGGACTACCACTCTGAAACCTGTCAGTATATACCTTGGAGTTGGCAAATGCCTGTTAAATGGCTTTATTACCCCTTGAATGTCTCTTTAACAGTTTCAATGTTGTGCTAATAGGTCTGGCAGGCTGGAGGTTTTTTCACTTTAACTACTAGATTCCCTCCCAAGGAAGACTCACCAGGCTAGAGCAGCCATCTGTGGGAGCCTGCAGGAAGGGTCAGAACAGGGATAGGAAAACGAGGGTGGACACTAAGACCCAGTGGTGCCCCAAATTTTCAGGTGCCCTACGCAGCTGCCTATGTTGCCTATGCCTAAGGACGGCCCTGCAAACAGGCATTCATTTGGAAATGCATCTTCATTCTAAGGTATCAGAAGGGTAGCCCTGTTAGTTTGGATCTCTAAAAAGCAACAAAGTCCTGTGGCTCCTTAGAGACTCACAGATGTATTGGAGCATGAGCTTTCGTGGGTGTATATCCACTTTGTCAGAGGCATGTAATGGAAATTTCCAGAGGATTAATATCCAGCTCAGGATTAAACAAAGTCTGTGAATGGCTAGCCAACTACAAAAGCAGTTTCTCCTCCCTTGGTGTTCACACCTCAACTGCTAGAAGAGGGCCTCATCCTCCCTGATTGAACTAACCTTGTTATCTCCAGACTGATTCTTGCCTGCATATTTATACCTGCCTCTGGAAATTTCCATTACATGCGTCTGACGAAGTGGGTATTCACCCACGAAAGCTCATGCTCCAATACTTCTGTTAGTCTTTCAGGTGCCACAGGACTCTTTGTTGCTTCATTCCAAGGGTCCAATAACATTTTTTTTATTTTATTAAATTTGAGTGTTTGACAAGATAGAGAGTTTTCAGTTGGACCAATGAAGGGTTTACAATACCTTGCTCGTGATTCCTGGCCAAAACCATTCCAAGTGCTGTCCAACATTTTTTGGCCTTAGAGTTTGCTGTCTAGTGTTGCTGCCCTGTTCCGCGCCAGAGATGGCTGTGTTATGGACTCACAGGTCGTGCCCACTCTTGGCCCCGTACGGTCCCGGGGGGGGAAATCCCCTTCAGTGTGACAGCCCCTCTCGGGGGTCCACTCTCTCTTGGGGGTTAAGCCCCACCGCCTCCTGGAACCACACCTCTCTGACCCTTAGCACACCTGTCTCTTGCCTTGAGCCCCCTCATGGTGTCTACTCACTCTGGACCCCTGGGGCATCCACTCCCAGAGGAAATAATGCCGCCCTGTTCTCTAGACTGGGGCGACTCTCAACCAGCTTAAAACAGGAGGGTTCATTGAGCATCTGAACACAGCATAGGAAACTCTCACGGCCATCAGGCCTGGCCTTCCTCAGCACAGTACATCTGAGTCTCCTCTGAAACCAGGTAGGCTCTGACTGCTCTCTCTCTCCAGTCCTGAGACCCTGCACTTTCCAGATGGGAATCCGATATCAGGGGCCCCAACAGCTTCTCGCCTGTCCTTTGTCTTCCGTCCCAGGTAAACAGGTTGCTAGGGCCTTCTCTTCCGTCCTTTGTTCCCCTCTGGCTGGAACTGGTTGGTCAGGTCACCAGGGTCCTCTCTCCTCAGTCCTTTGTCCTCCCACTGGCCAGAACCAGCTGACTGCCAAGCTGGAGTGGGCCTCTGTCACCAAATCACTGGTTGTTAGGGTTCCCCATCTCCAGGCCGTTGCCCGGGGGTCCTAGCTGCTGGGCAAGGTCACACCTCGTCCTCTACAAACAACAAACTCTCTCCCACTACCTTGTTAAACATGCAGCACACAGAGAAACTGAGGCACACACACGTTATTCATGTAAAACACTACAAAAATCCCCAATTTCATCACAGGCTGCATTTCAGCAATACGGAGGAATCCCTATACATTCACAAGGCACAGCTATCCCTCTGTGAGGCTGAGCCATGCTGTGGAGGGGAGGAGGTTGTCTAACAGCCCAGTGGAGGTGGTCAGCAGGCATTATAGCTTAGCAAGGCATATTACTGTCTGATCACTGAGGGCAGTGTGGTGGGACATGCCTATTGCTACGCTTGACCAACAGGCTTGGCCAGCACTATCCATGGAGAAAGGATCCTATCTGCACCCACATCTCACCCAGGCATGGCCCCTTTACTTCCCCCTCCTTTAAACAGAACCAAAGGTCTGAGAAAGCTAAAGGTGGGACATCATTTGGCCAACTGCATCTGAATTTCAAAGAACTCCTTCAGCACAAGACCCCATTATTAGCACAATGATACCCACTCATCTCTGCTCCTACTCAGAGTTCAAAGAGCTTCCCAGAGTAGTATTAATGGTACCGGATTTATTGGCATCGTTACAGGACCATAAACCATAGCTTGATTACTGTACCCTGAGGACAAGCAGCCTCCTCAGTTTGTATCCAAAAACCTTGCCAGTTTCACACGAGAATTTGCACTAATGCTTTGGGATCCTTTTGTATATTCCTGACTTTCAAACCAATAAGCATTATTTTTTTTAAAATGGAGTTACAATAGCCTTGAAAACTTGTCTTGAAAACTTATGAGCCCAAACATTTAACAAGACGACTCGTATGGGGGAAAAAAAACCTGTTTCACTGGCCCTGGGGTAGAATTTTTCAGAGATATCACAATATCTGCTTTGTCTAAGGGTTTTCCTTTGAGGTCATTAAATAAATGTCATGATTTTTCTACAATAGATTGAACAAGCAGAACCCAGGAAGTGTCTATTGTGAAATTTTGTGTCCCAAAGCAATACCCTGGCACCCCCATATTCACCACTGTCATGTAATTAGGATATGTTTTGTACAAAGTATGCCTTGTGGGGTATCATCCTAGAAGTCTTGAACTGCTAAACATTAATATCTCATTGGCTTGTATGTGTTACCATTGTATGTGAAGTTATGAAGTTTTGCTACATGTGTGAGATGGGTTTGGTCACAGAGATCCCCTTGGGACTCTCACTTGATGTGCTGAAATTACCTCTGAGCCCGTTTTCTGTACCAGCCTGGGACTCCAGAATCCTGCCTTGTTGAGCCAGACATGCTATCCTGCTGCAACACACACCCAGGTCTGGTTCACACCCCCAAAGCTGCAGCCTTTAACCAAAAACAGCTCAGCAGGTTACCTCTCCAGCACCCAAACACCCAATTCCCAATGGGACTCAAACCCCAAATAAATCTATTTTACTCTGTATAAAGCTTATACAGGGTAAACTCAAATTGTCCACCCTCTAGAACACTGATACAGAAAGATGCACAGCTGTTTGCTCCCCCGGATATTAATCATTTACTCTGGGTAAATTAATAAACAGAAGTGATTCTATTAAGTATAACAAGTAGGATTTAAGTGATTTCAAGTAATAACAGACAGAACAAAGTAAGTCACCAAGCAAAATAAAGCAAAAACACACAAGTCTAAGCCTAATACATTAAGGAAAGGATTACAGGTAATATCTCACCCTCAAAGATGTTCCAATAAGCTTCTTTCACAGCCTAGACTTCTTCCTAATCTGGGCCCAATCCTTTCCCCTGGTACAGTCCATGTTAGTTCCAACAGACATCTCAGGTGGTAAGCAGGGGTTTTCTCATGACTGGCAGCCTCTTTGTCCTGCTCCACCCCCTTACATAGCTTTGGCACAAGGCAGGGATCTTTTGTCTGTGCTTGGCCCCCACCCCTCCTTCTAAATAGAAAAGTAGAAGATTTAAGATGGATTTCAGTATCGGGCGACATGGTCATGTCCCTGTGAGACCTCATTCTTCATTAGCCACGCGCTGGCCCACACATATGCAGGAAGGCTTGCAGGTAAATAAAGTTCATTGATTCTGAGGCACCTTTAATAGCTTCCACTTAAAATGTTTACATCAGTAATACAAGTTTATATCTTATTTTTCTAACTCCAGACATAGAAATAATACATGCAAACAAATAGGATGAACACACTCAGTAGATTACAAGCTTTCTAATGATACCTTACAATGGGTATTTAGCATAAAGCATATTCCAGTTGTCATATTCACATTCATAAGCATATTTTCATAAAGCGTATGGAGTGCAACGTGTGTGTTACTGAAAGATGTTGTGAAATTGGAAACATCCACAACAAGCCTTTCAGGTACAACAATGAAGAAGCTAGACAGTGCCAATGGCCATCAGCAAAGACAATGGACCATGGAAAAGGTTTGTCCTCGCCTGGGTACCCTTCAACCAGCCTATGAATAATGGCTGCTATGACTTAGCAAGGTATGCAAAGGCATGTGACCAGACTACATGACACTGAACTCCATTTTGGTACCTGTATTTTTCCACAAACTGGGCTGGGAACTTATCTTGGACAAAGAGTTCCCGCCACAGGGAGTGTCTATATAAGGTGGGGAGTGACGATGATTTGTTTTGATTCCCCCGCAACTCAATACCTGGAAGAACCTCTAAAAGACAAAAAACTTGGAATGGGCCAGGGGAACCCAGGCTGCACAGCAAAGGCAGCTTATGCCTCAAGAATTTGCAAGCCTGCTTGTAACATCAGTCAGAGTGAGATATTGCTAATTCAAATCCTATCTGTCTAGTATATTAAACTTAGTTTGCAGTTTTGTTTATTTGCTAGGTAATCTGCTTTGATCTATTTGCTATCACTTATAATCACTTAAAATCTTTCTGTAGTTAATAAACTTGTTTTATGTTTTATCTTAACCAGTGTGTTTTTGAAGTGTTTCGGAAAATCTCAGCTTGTTCCCCACATGAAGGGAAGCAGATTAATTTAATGAACTTGCACCATACGTATCCCCGTGCAGTGCAAAGGCAGTATAATTCTGCATTTATACTCCAGTAAGGGTGCAAGGCTGGGGAGCTGGTGCTTCCATAGTTGATCCTTAAATGGCTTCGGTAAAGCATCCAGGTAACTCAGTTGGATGTGTGGCGCCACCTGCCGTTGTGTTGGATGACAACAGGGCCTGCAGAGGCTGGCTGGTAGCAGCAGAAGCAAAGCAAAGCAGTGTGAGAAGGGCCAACCTAGGTGAATTGTTAGGGGGCACAGCGGTTCCAACAGCTCCCAGACTGCACCCTGTCACATCTACGTGTAGCTAAGGAATTGTGTATGACCAAAATTAGGGCATTGGGTTAAATAAAGAGTGAAGAGTATGTGCACAGAGTACATGATCTGCAACATTTAGCAATTTGGCCTCTCAAACAAATAGATGCTACTGACTTGTGACTGAATATAAACATGGTAACCATCAAATACCAGAAGCAAGATTTTAAAATGTTCTGTTCAAAAACAAGGGGAATAACTAAAGGAGATACTCATCAGGCAGTGCTGGCTGATTTTGGTTTGTTTTTTCACAACTTAGCAATATAACCAATTATTTTTTTCTACCACTGAAATGCAGCCACCTCTGGAGTGGTGGGTGATATACTCTACATACACCACAACAGAACAAGGGTTAGGAAGAGGACAAAGAAAATCATGGACTAAATTCACACACTAATGTGATTGTATATTCTGGAATTTGGATAAGCTAGCCCCCAACAGGAATGCGTGCACACCATGGGACCTTTTAACGACCACAATTGGAAACAGCTTCAATTGACATCTCACGTGAAATAAAGCGCACCACCACAATAATGGGACATGGTTCAGGGGAACAGTGCCCTCAGTTTTTCTTGGAGTCTCATATGCAGGAACATACTCAGCCCAAGCCAAGTCTCGTATGCAGGAACATACTCAGCCCAAGTTGGTGGCATCCAGTGAAACCACAAAGCCTGGGACCATATGGTAACAACTGCAAGCTTTCAGCAATGATGACACAGTTATGCCATGAACTGGAGGGATGCAATCTCTTTAATACCGGCTGAGTTATTTACATTTGATAAACATACACCATTGCTCAAAAGAAACAGCTGGTAGTTCACAGTGTTTGTGCATGCCCACTTGGGGGCCACATGGAATTAGGGCCCAGAGCCAAGGGAGGACAAAATTTTACACCTAGCAGTACCGTTTCTTTTCCCTCATCCCTTTCAGAAAAGTGTCTTAGGCAGCTTAACCAGAATCTACTGTCCCAATGGAGTGGATGAGAAAGGAAGAGCTGGGGAAGCCATCTCATGACACTGGGAGAAATGTCTTCTCCCTCTTTCTGGTGCAATAACGATCCCAGCAGAGGAGGTCTCTCACAGCAAGAGTTCACTCTGAGCCCAAATGGTTTCAGCTCCATGGCTGTCAGTGTTCAGGTCAAAGACCAGTGCTTCCTTTGCCCCGAAAGAGCAGCTGTGCATGGAGGACAGGAGGTGGCGCTACCAGGCTGGGCACACTGCCTTTAGCGCTAAATGCTTTAAAGCAGAAACACACCCCATGCAACCCTTTTCCCTTCTACAGGTAGTGGGGGAAATACAAAAACCTGTTCACTTCAACTCAGCTCAGCTGGGCTGCAGGTAGCCAGTGACTCTGTCGTGCATGGACAGTTAAGTTAGGCAGATGAGAAAGCAGAGCATCCCAGCTGCACAGCAAGTAAGTTTACACATTCATGGGAGTTTTGAACATTGCTCTCCAGTAGGCACCATGCTGGAAGATTATTCCCTAAATAACCCTTTAGTACCACGGGCCAGCTTGCCCCTTCTCCCTGTCACTTTCCTTTGTCTTTAAGAGGCGAACATAACGGAGAAGGAAAATAATTGAAAATAAAAGCAGTGGTCTCACAATGGCAGCCCACCTAATCCGGGCACATGCTACCACCTTCCCCAGCAAGGGCATGAGCCTTCCATTCAGAATCCATGAGAACTCTGAGGTTCCTAAAGAAAGAAGCTGACTGGGGATACCTGCTCGCTCCTTCCCTTTCCCATCATCGTCTGCAGGAAGAGGAGGAAATTCTAGTTGAAAATATGAGCTTGAGCAGTAGTACTTGGCCACTGATTGGAGGAGAATGAGCACTTGGTCCTGGCCGAGTTAGCCTGCCCACGCTGCTCCAGAAAGGAAGTTAGGTTGTGTGGGAGGGAATGTTACTGTTCTGATCCAAACAGGCACTGATGCCCATTGCTAGCTTTTGGGGAAAAAGATTGTCTCCGTGTTCCTGCCATGAGGGGGTCCTAGGAATCACTGTTATGATTTTCCAGGGCAAACCCAGCCTCCAAAAGCCTTCTCCAGGTATCGAGCCATAGCCAGTGTCAGATGGTCATTGTGCGGGCCTGCTACCACCTGAATTCCCAAGGGAAGTCCTTCACTGCTCAAGCCCAATGGGCACTGGGTGACAGGCAAGCCCAGGACATTGAAAATAGCTGAAAGAAAGAGAAGGGAATATCAGAATAGACACAAAGTGCTCCATCCTTGGTCATGTGAGCAATCCATTTTCACCCAAGTTACTTGCTGTGGCCTCTGGAGAGTCCACAGGGTAAGCAGTGAATTTGACCCAGTACAGACTGCAAGGACAGTTTGAAAATGTTTAAATCAAGACGGATGTTTTTCTAGAAGATCTGATTCAGTTCAAACGGGAATTAATTTAGGGAAGTACTCTGGCCTGTGTTATACAGGAAGTCAGACTAGATGATCACAATGGTCCCTTCTGGCCTTAGATTCTACAAATCTCCCAATTTTAATGATAAATCTGCATATTGGAGCCCCCAACTAGCAGCAGATCTCCAAGTGCCACTAGACCATTTGTCTCACAAAGTCAAACTACTGCATCACATGAGATGACAACAGTCATGCAACATCACCATAGTGCATCAAAAGGTCATGACCTCGAGATGCCCTTTTTTCATGAGGATGTTCTATACCAGGGGTAGGCAACCTATGGCACGGGTGCCGAAGACAGCACATGAGCTGACAGCAAACCGCTCGGGTTCTAGCCACTGCTCTGGGGGGTCTGCATTTTAATTTAATTTTAAGTGAAGCTTCTTAAGCATTTTAAAAACCTTATTTACTTTACATACAACAATAGTTTAGTTATATATTATAGATTTATAGAAAGAGACCTTCTGAAAATGTTAAAATGTATGACTGGCACGCGAAACCTTAAATCAGAGTGAATAAATGAAGACTCAGCACGGCACTTCTGAAAGATTGCCAACCCCAGTTCTATACAGTGTCAAGTTGTTCCAAAACCACACTGCATCACAGGGCAACACTGAGACAAAGGAACTCAAGACTTGAGAAAGCCATCTAAAGCATATCAATGGGACAAATCCTGCAAATCTCAGGATGGGTGGCAACCCTTGGATGTTCGCTAAAAAGGGGCATATGTGATACAGCTTTAACACCCATCCTGTAAAGAGGATGAAGGTGATCCATTAGGTTCCCTGACATGAGGGTTCCCATTGCTACTGCAGTCACACTTTAGTCAAATGGCCATCACCAATAGGAGGCCCAGAAATGCCACATGGATTTAAAGTGTGGTTGCAGACACGGCCCATCACTTACAGGGTGGGGAGAAGCACCTGCCACAGGCTACGATTCCATTAGACAAGTAACTGCCCCAATTAAAATGTCCGGGTGGGGCGGGGGGGTCATCCACGCTGCTCTCTCCACCCATGTGAGCCTGGATATAGTGTTGTGTTCAGATAGCACTTATGTGGCTCCTGTGACACAGAAGCAAGAACTCAAGAGTTCATCCCAAAGATCAGCAGGTTTTTGCTCCAACTCTTCTAAAGTTTTACTCTTCAATTAATGGGCAGGTGCAAGGGAAATGGCCCTGTAGGGTATCTGCACAAGTCTCTTGACGTGCAACCAGAAAAATCACATCTCAGAATGAGCTCTGCAGTAGCATCTACACTACTGTAGCCCCTAAAAGTTCTGAGCAGGCCCTAAGCAGCATACAAAGGAATAAAACAAAAATAGGCCTGCTCCAGAGAGCTCCCCATCTAGGATTATGGGCCAAGGGACCACCAACACAACCACTGCTTGGTACCAACTGCTTTGCGGCACAAGTGAGAGGAACAGTGCATCCCGGGTGAGAAAGCTCTCCAAGGTGAGATATCACATGGTTAAACTGCTCTCTCGAACCTGTGAATACACTTCCCTGATTTTTAAAAGGAAAGATTCTCATGAGACCCCCCCCCTCCACCCCAGCTTTTTTTGATATGCCCTCAATACTGGGAACAGGTCTTTTGAGATAGTGCAATGCTACCCAATTACTTCTGGCACAGCTGAGATTGCAGCTTTTCTCCCACTACTCAAGGGCTGCTCACCTGTATACACAAAGTTGAAAGGCATCCCCAAGGGAAAGTAGTGCTTAGGTGCCACTATGGGGTGGGAAGGGTACAAAAGCATCCCATCAGTCCCCAGCAAGTTCATCATCTCAGTCCGCAGGTTGTGACCCATGCTCACCAGCTTGGCATTCCCACCAGGGTTGAGTTTCATCAGCTTCTCTGTCAGTGCCAGGGCTATAGGGCAACAGCAAACACACATGCAGCATTACAGGGAGGCAAACAAGAGACAGTATATCACACAGTGTAGTCTCCTTTACAAAGCACCGTGGGCAAATATCCTCTTCTTAGCAAGACTAGACACGGGAGCATGGGAATTGCTCCAGGAGCAGGTGGGAGGAGATTGTCTCCCTCCTGGCTTGCATGCGGCTAGAGGAGGTACTACCTGTACATGCAGGATGATCGAATGTGACATTCCTCTCCATATTCACCAAAGAATCTAGGAAGATTATTATGAACTCCTTAACGTCTAAGAGCCACATTTGTTACATGTAATAGCAAAGAATTCAAGGTTGAAAGGGTTCAAACAGCTCTATGTGAGGCACCTGGAGAGTTTTTGTGTTTTAAAGAGACCCATTCTAAGTCTGAGTCAGAAAGAAAATACTCCTGTCTTCTCACAGCGTCATCAGGAGCATGTCATGCCCTGCCCATTGAGATGTGTTCCCAGAAGCATGGACTGACTCACATGAGAATCTAGAACAAACAGATCTTTTCATTCTATAATTTCTAGAAGGTTATTGGGTCTATTCTTCCCGTGCTTCTCACAAACTCTGCCAGTATGAGACCACACCCTACAATACACTGTCCAATGTTTTATCTGATATAGTTTTAAATGACTCAAGCAATGAGATTTCTGCCATTTCCCTCAGGAGATTATTCCATAGCCAGATAAACCTCATGACTTCAGCATTCAGAAGTTTTTTCTAATAGTCCACTTACATTTTCCTTTGCAAAGAATCACCCTAAATAATTCTTCATCCTTGGCATTTTCATACTTCAAATATTTGCAAATGCTTACTGTATATTAGAAATAATTTGTACCTGCCTTGATCCCAGAGAAAATCCAATCCAAGACTGGAATGAAGAAGCAACATTCCAGTAAAAAACTCAATAGCCAGAAAAAAGAACTCCCACCCAACTCCGTACCATAGCTACCAATATTTTCTATTCAGTCATATGCCACAAACATACATATCCTTTACCTCCTCCAAGTGCTACATTACTTATGTCACTGTATACGCTATACTATTTATACAATCACTCATGCCCTGTTAAATGCAGCGATCTTTTGGGTGGAATGTGGCAACTGTGTATAACAGCACACCGCTATTGTCTAGGATAGGTTGTGAACGATACCTTTTCCAACTGGAAGAGCTGGAGAGGAATTTAAGGATGCAGAATGTATTTACCCAAACAATCATAATCATACAAAGAGAGCTTGTTTCATAGCTGCAGGCTGTAAATTAGGATTATAAACAACTGCAAATTCATTTTAACTTGGGTTTATTTATTTTTTTAAACGGAAAGCCACATTAAATGAGATGGCTTGACTTTACCAATGGCAGGGATGGTGTGCAAAGACATCCCCAGGAACCATTTCATCAGCTCCCACAGCGGCCATACGGGCTTCCCATGATCTCCAAGCAGGTCTGTGAACAGCTGTGCTTCCTGCAATTAACAAACACATCACATCAATGCTGGCAGGGGGCTGTAGTTAATATGCAGTGAGTGATGGGATAAGAGACAGCTCTGAACCCCTCATTACCAGCAGCATTATCAAAGTCATCAAATTGTCTGCATTCTCTATGGAGCAGGGTGGGGAGACCACATATTGCACCAGAAGTGACCAATCCCCATCTATAGCTGAACAGAAAAGTATTGTTAAATACAAGACTCACATGGGGTGTGGACAGGTTTCCCACACACTGCTAAACTAACTGACAGGACCCACTACATCCAGAAGAAAGAAGGAATTGAGGTGGTATATTTTCATCTGGCAGGGAGATTCTGTATAGGTTGTGGGGAAATCCTCATCAGCAAGAAGAGTGCTCAACCACTGCCCCGTCTACTTTTGATGGTGTACCCCAGATGATGCAATAAGGGGCAGAAGTAAATATTTTTCATGGATGTTCACCATTTTTACATGAAAGTTAGTGCTTTTCTCTCTGGATCTTGGGAAGAGGAAGATTGATGGAATGGGGACATGACAGAGCTGCTTGGGATTGTGTCTTTCAGGGAGATGAGCCTTTTTGCTATTTGCATATGTAGCCTATTAAGTATGCTATGGGATTTTGACATGAAATACCGTTGTACAGTGCTTGGAGCTCAGGACAAACACTAAGAAGAGTCAGAAGTAATAAATAAAATGAGTGAGAGAGAAGATGGACACCAGCAATTTAAGCAAAGCACAGAGCAGTTAGGTATTATAATACAAAAGCTGTATCACACAGACCTGCCAAAGAAAATTAACACTAACTTGCAGCACTGTTGACCACTATATGCTGGCTATTACATACATCATCCATAAATATATATGCATTAAGCACAAATAGCATTGAGAACAAATATCATAGCAGTTATATAACCTAACTTGGCTTATACCTATACTATAATCCTGTTCACTTATGGTAAGTATCCCATAACACCTGGCATTAACTGAAGTAAGCCTCGGCTTAAGTAGATAGGCAAGCTATCAGGACCAATGAGTATTTTACCATAGCAACTGGTAGAGTGTTATTCTCATGGACCAGTACTGGAATGTGCCAAAGGAAGAGGACAAGACATATGATTGTTCTACCCTGGTGCAAACCAAGAAGGAACCTTCACGGACCAGAACCTGGAATGCTGGTATCCAAAACAAAGATAATGAAAGGAACAGAACAAGTTAAGGAACTACAACAAACGGATGGGTTGAATTTTAGCAACACGTAAATGAATACGTAACTTGTAAAATCATCCTATAGATACTAACCAGCTGAAACACATAACTCTGGGAGCAGACTTCATGTGTAAGGTGACTGTAACAACGCTGCATAGATCTGCTTCTGGACACCAGTATCACATAGAACCTTTTTCCTGTACTGTATTATTATTGATCATAGCAATAAACCTGACTGACACTGGTAGTGGTCTCGAGTGTATTTCATAACAAACCAAAAAGTGTTGTCAAGCAATTGACTATAGAATTTATAAACAGCATCTTTAGTTTCAGTCTTGCCTGTCCCCACTTCTCAGCAGTGTTAATGCACTTCAGTCATGACCTGCATCACCCTTCTGCTGCTGACAGCGAAAAGAGTGAAAAGAAAGCAAGGTAAGCTAGTTAGAAAACCATCTGCTTAGCTGCGTCTGTAAGGACTTGCACAGAAAAGGCCAAAGCAAGAATCCTAAAAGGCGTCCCTCACCTGCTAGATCACTGGATTTACAGTCACCTCACAAATGGCTGACGCAAGAGGATAATGCTTAAAGTTACATGAAGATAGAGTTGGAAGTGGGGAGCGAGATAGTGGAAGAAGAGAAGACATGCCGCTGGGTCCAAAACCTATCAAGCATGTACACGTCCCCCTCTCTGTCTACTGACAAATAACAGATTCCTCTCCGCTCCATTATGCTTGTGTCCTGGTCAGAATCAGACGCACCTGCCCATCACTGTCACAGGAAGACATCATAGCAGACCAGATCTGGAAAGCATACTTCATCTTGTGGATTGTTACATATTGAACTTGGACCCCACACTGAGTCTCCAGGTGCTCCACCACCTTATGGAAATACAAGGGGAAGAGCGTATCCATCATGTTATGTGATATTTCACTACTCGCAGAAGCAATGAGAGATTGGTGGGCCTGGGTAAAGCTAAGGCCAGTGGGCCAAACAGCCCACAGAGTCGTCACACAGGATGTGGAACCACTCCTATTTTTATTATTTTGCTGGGTACTACAAGTCCACGGCATGCAAGTCTCCATATTCAAGGCCAACAGGTAGAGTCAGCTCCATTTGATGAAGATCTGATGTTCCCTAGAAAATTCTCATTGCAACTGTCAATTAAAGTCAGGGTACCCCAAAACTAGCATCAAGGGGACCACAATAGAAAAGGACTTTTTTAATATAGCATTTATCATCATCAGGTACAGTGGTAGAACATTCTACTGGGCAATGACTGTGAGGGCAAAAGGAGTAAGGCATTCTACACACAGCCGTGGCTCAAGACCCACCCTTGGATTTTATAAACATTACATTTTTATGACTAGTATTATGGCTCTTTCCCTTATAAAAAATCCCGAAGGATCTTCATAATATAAAAAAGGAGACTTTTATGTAGGTAAAATATAATTATCCAAATTGGAATTTGGCAAGAACATTGCACAGCCTATTCTCGTGTAAAGAATTCATGGCTTACTCTGCATGTATGACTTGTCCAAAAACTGGACATTAGAACTGTTAGATCTTTAAGATTCAAAATAAACTGGTACTAGACATAAGTAAAAAGACCTCAGTTTAACATCTCATCTGAAGGACAGGACCTAAGCAGCAGCATCCTAACTCTGTGTGCTGCTGGCTCACCATTAGGTTAGATCCCATCTTTTAATGATGTATGCAATAAGTGACAAGTTTCCCGTATACAACTCTGATAATGCACTACAATCTCAATTTGTAATATGCCCTGGCTATTTCAGTCCTGGTCTCCTCTGTGCAAAGACTGACAGTGATGCAAATTATTTGGTAGTTTTATAATTTAATTAACTCCTGGGTGAAATCTGTGCCAAAAAAAATAAAAAAAACTCTGCACACAATATTTTAAAATTCTGCAAAATTCTGCATATTTTATTTGTCAAAATAACATAATATAATCATACTAGTATCAATTATTCTGGTAATTTATTTCAAAATACCTGTCAGCAAGTATGTCTGTAACAATACAGACCAAAAAAATAAAAATAAAAAGATTCCGGTCATTTTTTGACAAATAAATTCTTTACTAGACATATTAATACAGAACTTCGAGTAATTCATTTAAATTACAATACGGAACTGTATTTCCTGCACCTGTCAGAAGCTGTGCAAAGGCTTGGGAGTGTCAGGGGTAACAGAGGAGCTGAGGGAGATGAAAAGAGCCTGGAGTAAACCTGGAGAGTTGCTGGGTGTGGTTGAGAGAAGTATGAAATGTTTTTTTTGTTGTTTTTTGGGAGGGGAGGGCAGGATTGTTAGGGAGTTGGGTAGCCTCCTCCATGCAGACCCTGGATGTTCCCAAGCCTCTCCCATTCCGTCAGACACATCTGCCCCTGTCCCCACACCCCTCATCCCGATGGGTCTCTGCAGTCCCCCACTCCCATTCAGCCCCTGCCTCAACACTGTCACCCCACTAGCTCCTGAGCCCATGCTCCAGTCTGTCCCCCACACTAACCATTCTGAACTCCAGTCTGTGACCCCCTCCCCAGCAGCCCCATGTGCCCCACTTTGTCCTAACAGGCCAGGTGTTGTGATGAACTTGTACTCCTGGAGGAATTTTGTGCCACTGCACGTGCACAGAATTTTTTTTCTTCACAGAAAGTGCTGTAGTTCCACCCTTTTCCCATCAGAGGCCACTGTGGCACCAGAACAGCACGCTGCATTCATACTGTTGGCTGTTCTGGTGCCACAGTGAGCTCTGGTGGGCAAAAGGCAGAACTGCAGCATTTCTGGGGCAGAACATTTTCTGCAGAAAAAAATAAAATTCTGCTGGACACACGAATTCTGCGCATGTGCAGGAATATATAATGTGAACACACTTCCACTAGAGATTAGATAGTCAACCAAACTCATTTGGTTTATGACTTGCATCATATATAAGGTTGCTAGTTGGTCACGGAAGTCAGATTCCATGACTTTCCAGGACCTCCGGGACTTCTGCAGTGGCTGGTGTGGTTGGCTCGGGGGCCCCCTGAGCAGCTTGGGCAGCCCCTGAACCAGCTGTACCAGCCACTGCTGGGGCAGTCTCGAGCCAGTGCGCCACTGCCCCCACAGCAGCAGCAGGAATTTGGGTGTGAGAGCTGGCTCAGGGCTAGGACAGCGAAGCGGAAGGGCTCTGGGCGACACTTACCTTGGGGGGCTCCCCGGAAGCAGCGACATGTCCCTCCCTCAGCTCCTAAGCTCCTGGCCAATGGGAGTGGTGGAGCAGGCGCTTGGGACAGAGGCAGCATGCAAACCTCCTTGACCGCACCTCCATCTAGGAGCCAAGGGACAAGTCACCGCTTCTGGGGAGGCGCACGGAGCCAGGTAGGGAGCCTGCCATCCCCAACCCCTCTCCCCCCAGCACCAGTGGGGGTCCTGCGGTGCCCCCTCCCCCCCAAGCACCCACCGTACTCTCCGCCAAGAGGGCTCAAGATTTAGTCACGGGTAAAAGTCATGGACAGGTCACCAGCTGTGAATTTTTGTTTACCACACATGACCAATCCATGACTTTTACTAAAAATATCCATGACTAAAATGTAGCCTTAATCATAGCTAACTTCAGGCCTCCTGCCAACATGCTCTTGATTCAACTGATTAGCATCCCATTCAAAAGTACTAGCATATAAGGGCCATGATAAACAAGAGATGGAACAGACATACGTAGAGCAGGTCATCTCTTATCCAACTGATTCTCTGAACCTCTCCCTCCAGGTTTGTCTACCATGCGTCTCACCATGGTATCTGAATGCCTGAATAACCAAGTCCCTCTTACCTTTCTCTGGGCCTGAAGAATTTCCCTGTCCACAGGGGACACGAAAACTGAACCACCATCATGCTCCATGCAGTAGAATTTTACTTTCTCCAGCAACACTTTTTCATCCAGCTTTAGCCTGCAGTGGAAGGAACAATACCTGGGTCACAAGTCTCCATCTCCTGCTATTCCCTAGATTGAAACACTGCTCACACACTTGCTAAAGTTCCCCGGGATGTTATACTACCTCTGTCATGTTAGAAAGGAGACAGTTGCTACCGACATACAAATACCTAGGTGTTGGCATTAAATACGTCTGACTGCTTGCCTCAATGTCACACACAATCACTGGGTCAGCAGTTTCTACATTTCTTTTAAGAAAATCTTGGCCTCCCAAGATGCCCCTCCACATTAGATCGCTCAGCCAATAGCAAATATCAGGAACAGCATTCAGCATGGGCATTGGACAGCCAGTGCGGAGGTAGACACAAAGCTGAACACGGACATGTAAAGGACGCACATGCAGCAATGAGCCAGTACAGGGGCAGAAGCAGGGTAGAAGAACCTACAAGGTTCCCCCCTGTTCTCACCACTGGTGCCTCTGCAGAAATAACTGTGGTCCATTGGAAGTCTGTGTTTGTCTGCTGTCCGACTTTCAGTCTTTTCTCTTCCATGCAGGATAGGGAGGCCTCAGGGAGCAAAAGCACAGGCCCCCAACTGGCTAGTGTGCTTCTGTCTGCTGGAATGAAAGGACTACACCTGAACATGCTGAGGTAAGAGCAGGGAGAGGGATCCAAGAGCAGCCAGTAAGGGTCATGGCGGCTGGAATGAGATGGATTTGCTGTAAGAATCTGGCCAGGAAGGAGGGAGAAGTAACCTATAAGATACTGTACAGTGACTCTGCATTTATTTTAAGCCATTTCCCATGTTCTGGGCCCTGTGCAGAGAGCTATTCAAGCAGTATATTTCACTCCCACCAAAACTCTGCAGCAGAGTCCTCCCTGTGTGAAGCTTCAAATAGACAGAACGTATACCACTCACAAGGGGGAAGGATGACTGTCTGTGAGGAGTCAATGCCTACAGCACTGGCACACAGGAGATCCAATACAGAGACTAACCCAGGTGTCAGGTGCCAAGCTGGCACCGCTATTGAAGGAGCAACTTTGTCATGCAAGATGCTGCACGTGTGTGTCCCTGAGTTTTGCTAAAAGACTTAAAGATTTCTGCAACCTGAATTCTAAGACATCCCCTCTTGATAGACTAGTATACGGTCATCCACCAGTTTGGACCGGTTGCTTAACATATGGCACATTAAAGGAGTAATCAGAAATAATCAAATATGCCTTACTGGCCAGAAAGTGGTTGAGATCAACTATGAGTTTCACAAAGTGATAAGAGCAACCTACTTTCGGACTCCAGGCCCAGCCATGACCCTCAACATGGGCTCCAGGTCCTCAGCATAGCGACACATGGGACCCGTACACAGGAACTCCGTCCGCACCCCCAGAGCATTGGGGAACTGACCATCATTGGGGACCACTCCTAGAAGCGCAGAGGCACATGAGTTAGCCATCCCATAGCAGAGTGCATACTTGCAAACACAACTTCAGCCAATGTGATTGTCACAGGAGAACTGCCCTTGGGATTCCTCCATGTGAGAGCACCATTCACATACTCATATGATTCACATTCCACTTGGGGGGAAAAGTGCACAGCTGAAACAGACCAGAGCAGCATGTCGCTTTGCTGCTTACAGTCCATCCACACTAGGTCACCCTGCCACTAAGTTACTTGACAGAACCTCATGGTAATGAGAGGCTCACAGAATAATGAGAGGCTGTAGCTACAAGAACACCCAGCCATTTTGTTGCTGAGTCAGAAACATTGACCCTGTCAATGTCCTACTGCAAGGATTTGGTATCTAGTGTGTCAGGTCTGATGTCACCACACTTTCCCCGAGTTTGACTCATAAGAACGGACAATGGTCCATCTAGCCCAGTGTCCTGTCTTCCTACAGTGGCCAATGCTAGATACGTCAGAGGGAATGACCAGAACAGGGCAATCATTGAGTGACCCATCCTGTTGGCCAGTCTCAGCTTCCAGTTCCTAAAATATAGGAGACAGGGTCAGCTTCTCTAACTTCTAAGGCCAAATTCAACTCTGGTGTAACTCCACTAGCTTCCAGGGACTTAACAATGGAGAGGAATTTGACTTCCAGCATCCAACAATAAGCTATTATTGAAAATCCTCTCTCTCAAAAAAAAAAAAAAAAAAGATGTACATATGTCACAGGAGGGCACACAGAACACCTCCCCCCACACCCACACTGATACCTGTGGTTACCCTGCCAGTGGGAAAACATCCAGTGTCATTTCTGACAGGGGGGAGAGAAGATGCAAATTCTCAATCCTGGACACTCGGTACCTGTGGTGGGTTTATGTCCAAAGACTCCATTGAAAAAAGCAGGCATCCGAATGCTGCCGCCGATATCTGAGCCCACCCCAATTACGGAGCATGCAGCTCCCAGGACACAGCCCTCACCACCTGCATGACAACAAAAAACAGAGAGTTATCACTTCTCCCTATGCCCACTGCGTAATGCTGCCTTCATGCTCACCGCTGTGGCAGCCAGCTAGCCGGTGGCAGAACAAAGGAGCTCTCCTTGCTCTCCATGGAGAAAGTCACAGAATTTAAGGCCACAGGGGACCATCAGATCCGGTCTCCTGCTTATCACAGACTAACTTTCACCCAGAAACCTCCATGCTGAGCCCTATTACTTTTCCTATTTCAGTCCTCAGGAGACTAAACTGTTGGTGCCACAGGCAGAGACCAGGAGAAACCAAGGTGACACCAATGCCCAAGGCCCATGTGAGGGCAGGGAATTGATTAGGTGAGATACGCTCAGATGAGCCTAACAAGTGATCTACACCTCATGCTGCAGCAGCAGGAGAAACCTCCCATGGTCCCTGCCAATCTGACCTGGGGGGAAAATTCTCCATGACCCCAAATCTGCTAATCAGTATGACCCTGAGCATGTAGGCAAGACACTCCAACCAGGCATCTAAAAAAGCTGATTTTCTAAACTTCAGGGCACTGACCCACTGGCATGGCAGCAACGAGCTGGTACAGAGATAGAAGCAATGTAAGAGAACCTGCAAGATTCACTCACTCTCTCTCTCACACACGCACACCCCCGTTTCATCCCCTGGTGCCTCTGCAAAAATAACTGGTCAGTTGAAAGTCTGTGCTTGTCTGCTGTCAGACTTTCAGCCTCTTCTCCTCCACGAAGGAGAGAGAGTCCACTCAGTCCAGGTGGTCCATTTCCACCTAGGAAGAATCTCTGTTGCTTCAGAGGAAGGCAAAAGAAACCCCAAACAAAACCAGAATGCACCAATTGTGCATTGGGGGAAAAAGTCCTTCCTGAACCCTGCAGGCAACTGGCTGAAGCTCTGAAGCTTGAGACTGGATTATAGTTATTTAAATGCAGAACTGCGAGTGTTACGAGTATGCTGAGGACAATGTAGGCAATCCTGTTCTCCCCAGGGTCCAGGAAGAAGGGAATTAACATGGAGACCCAGATTACCAAGCCAGAAGGGACCACAACTGTCCACCACAAATCCCATGAACCTAGCTGCAGAATATCTCCCAGCAGCTGAATTAAAACATATCTTTTAGAAAGACAGCTAATGTTATTTTAAAGACTCTAAGCAATGAAGAGTTCACCACTCCCACCAGTCAGCTGTTCCAGCCACCCTCACTGCCATAGGAAATTGCATCCTATTTCAAGGTTGAATTTGTCTAACTTCGTCTTCCAGATGCTGGGTCTTGTTATGCCTTTGTCAGCAGGGTTGAAAAGCCCCCACCATTTTCAGACCTCTTTTCCATGTGTAAGTACCTATATGCAGTGACCAAGCCACCCTACTCACTAAGTTGTCTTCGAGAAACAGAATAGACTGAGCTTCTTAAGGTTGGTTTTCCAGCCTCTGGATCCCTTTTGTGCTCTCCTTCGAACTCTCTCCAGTATTTCCACAGCCTTCTTGCAGTGAGGATCCTAGAACACTGTCCTATTCTATTCTAGCAGCAGTCTTAGCAATGCTGCATACAGAAGCAAGATTTTCACTTTTACTTGATGTTTGCCTTTTTATACATTCCTGGATCACATCGGTCCTTTCTGCTCAGCACTGCACTGCGAGCTCATGTAGAGGTGATTATCTACAATGATCCCTCAGTCATTCTGAGTCACTGCTTCCAAGACAGCCTCCCATCCTGTAGGTTTAACTTGCATTCTTGGAAGCCGGATGTATTATGGTGCATGTGGCTGTTTTGCATCCCCATCTTCTCCCATAAGTCAGCCACACGGATGCATTCATCCTTGGCTCCTCCACTCTGACAAGCCTTACGCAGGATTTTTCTGCCCCAGCGCCACCTCCAAAAGAACCCTGAAGACAAGGATTTCTGGGGTTATAGTTACCATTGTTTACATATATTACAGCAGGGCGTACTTGCCCCAACCAAGGACAGGCTCTATTGTGCTAGGCGCTGTACATACACAGAGTAAGAGAGACTGCTTCTGCTCATAACAGTTTCTCCTTCTCTATTCCACTCAGTGACGTTCTCTTCACTCTTTCCTGATGTCTCCTTCCTTCCAGCCAGCAATCTCCCATCTTTCATTTTAATTCACTGCACTCAAAACCAGACAATAGCTGATCCTGGCTTCATGCCCTAAGCTGTTGAAGGCTAGAAGTTCTTTCTGCTGAGGCAGCATGTTCTGCCCCCAGAGACATGAGGAGTTCCCCGGAAAGCCATTGTGTCACTCAACAGCAACCCCTCAGGTCAGTTCTGAATGGCACTCCTATTATACAGTCTTGTCTATACCTGCTCAGCCAGAAGGAGGAAGACTCGAGTGTGGGCCAGAGGAGTGAAAGATAATAAGGTGATCTCTCGGGATTCTGCTAGAACCACTCTGGCAGTGATAACCAACCATCCAAGCGGGGAGCAATCATGCACACAGATAGAACAGGAGCCTCCAGCTACACATGCACGAGGGGACCAGTGGGAGAAGAGCAGCTTCTTGCCCATGTGTTTTGCCCAATTTGTGTAAACATGTCAGAACTACTCATTGATGCCAGCATGAAGCTGCTCCAGCAAGGAAGCCCTGAAGTGATGCCAGATGGGAAGTAGAGGAGATATCCGTCACTGTTCAGTGCAACTGCATCTCCCCTCAGTCATGCAGAAAGCCTGAGAGTGCATGTCCTTCAGCTCCCTGTTTCCTTACATACCCTTAATTTGAGGTGAAACCTCAGCACAAGTAATGTCCCCTTTTTTCTGAACTCCCTGAAACCTTCTCCTATACACTGCAGGAGTCAACTCAAACCTTTGCAACAAAGCTTGCTTACAACTATCATAATCTTTATAATCCTTCCTTCCCACAAGGGTAAAAGTGTCCAAGGCCTTTGTCCCAGATAGCAAAGGAGTCAGGCGCCATGTCCACCTTCCCTACCTTATTCAATTCACACCCCTTTTCAAAAGGATGTAGTATCCACGTGATCACACTCCCTATGTCGAGCAAGTCATTTGGAAATTACACCACCCCTGGGGACAGGCTACACCTACTTGGCTATGGTTCTGCTGACGCAGTTTCTCCAACTCAGTCTGATATTGGTGCTCCTTGTTCTCTTCTCTCACCTCATACTGACGCTGCTTCTCCCTCTTTTCTCTTTCACACTGATGCTGCTGCTCCCAGTCTGCAAGCTGCTGGTTTCCTGACACACTTGATCCCTCTCTAGCTGGAGCATGATCCCTCTCTAGCTGGCTCCAGATGTTGGGCTGTCCACCATTCCTGTTGCAGTGGTGTTCTTGGTCTGGACAGATCACAGTTGCTGTATCTGTCAGTTTCATCCCTGCTTCTCTTCGGGGTGTTGCCTCTAAGACTCTCCCCATCTGCTAGGCTGTCTGCCAGCAGGCTCGAGGTTCTCTTCAAACTTGGCATTGTTTCTTGACTGGTCATTAGAATAAAGCAAATCAACTCATTATGAGTTTGTTCCGTCTTCAAGCTGATCTCCCTTTCTCTGCATAGCTCAATCAGCCCATTTGTCTGCAGCTGTTGACAATCCATTTTCCCATTTCTCTTTTCACTAGTCCTTTTCCCAAAAAGACTTTTTTCCCCTTTGTGCTTTTCCTTCTATAGAACTTGCTTTTACTGCACGTATGCAAGTCACACTGTTATAGTTTCCATCACTGCTACCACAGATATCACAGGTCATGGCAACTGCCCCTGAATTTCCCTTCTGGGGTCCACCGAGGGCATCCACTATCAAGCTTCCAGCGCCCTTCCAGCTCCTCTCTTCAGCGGAGACATGTATCTCTCTCCCTCCGCACTGGGGCATCCCGGGTGAACAGTTCCCTTCACTGTGTATTTCCCAGCACAGACAGTCAACCTAAAAAGACCTGCTTGCTTTCTCTTCAGAGACTGATAACTGAGGGACTATTACAGATATAAGTTACGACATAGCACTTCCGATGCAAATCTATTTTATTCTTAAGGCAAAAAGCATTACAATCAACAAAAGAACCTTCATGCCCCCTAATAAGCTTATCAGTGATCACCCCACCCTCGGGGTTTCTTTGTGGTTACAAGTTCACCAGAGCTTCAGCACAGAACAAGCACACAGTCTTACGAGGCCTCAAAGAACCAAGTCTTTCCGATCCTCCCTTAAGGATCCTGGCCATTTGCTGGATCAGGCAGAAGGTCCTGAGTCACTTAAAAATCAGGCTTTTATCCAGAAGTCTTTTCTTTGTCTGTTCATAACTGGAGAATCCAGTTTGAACCACTATACAGTGAGTCTTCAGACTTACGACACAATTTGTTTCTCAGAATTGCGTTGTAAGTCAAAATGTCGTAAGCCGAAACTGCTTTTCCCATAGGAATCAATAGTATAAAGGGGGATTGGTTTCTGAACCAAGGCTTGATATACTATTTTCACCACAATAACCCAGATTTTTGTACTAAATAAATTATAGATGACTAATGTAGCAATATCAGTGTTTGGTAAACACCATTCAAATAAATGTATAAAATCACATATGCTTTAATTTTCCAGAACGTTTTGAAAGGCTCTTGGCTGGGGGCTTCTCTGAAGTTTGGGCTGCAGGTTTCTCTGGAATCTTAAAGAAAGCATCTAAGGTTTAGAAAGATGTTCCCCTCTTCTCCTTGTAAATTTCTCTGTAACAGCTGTACATGTTGGATATGCCCCTATTCACAGACGCACTGCGTTCAATGATGGGAGACCAGCTGGGAAGCCAGCCAGGGAGGTAGGCAGCAAGGCAGGCAGCTGCTCAGAATGCCGGCAACATACTATGCAGAACTGGGGCTGCTTTTTACAGAGTTGCTTGTAAATAACTTTGTGGTTGTGTTAAAATGAATGGAGCTGGAAGGGGTCCCTTGCAGTCGCTTGTCTGATTGACTTCCACGGCCAGAGTAGCTTGTTGCCAAGTAGCCTTGATGCTTGTCTTTGATTGGCTCCTGGCCCCAGGCTCAGCCAATCAGAAAGTTTGAACAGTGACATCGTGATTGGCTGAGGCTCAGCGTGTGATGTATGCTGTCCTCCCTGCCAGCTTTCATCAAAAGGGCAAAACGAGTGTCATAGGCTTTCATCATAAGGGTGAAACAGGTAGTCAATTGAAAAGCGTCATAAGTGGCGTCCAACATAAGTCAGGCATCGTAAATCCGGGAACTCCCTGTATGCATCTCTCTCCCGGGGGGCTGGGGTGTTCTTCAAGGGGTAATGCCAGAGTAAGTTCATTAGCATACCCCCGCCCTACTAGAGAAGGTACATACAATGCCACACCACCACATACATGGTTGCATTTTTAATACAATACACTCAAAAGGTATTAACCCTAATTCAATATGGTTTAACTTAATTCAATACATTTATCTTAATTCCATGATGTTTGTTCACGATATTACAGAATATCATCAGTCTGTCACAATGCCCAATAGCCAAAATGTTCACCTTTGAATTCCCATCATATCAGCTTGCCCACATGCTATATGACAGCTATGTTTGTGGCTAGCCAGTTAAACATCTGCAGAGCTTTTAAAGTGCAAAGTGATCAACGAGAGGAACCTGGCAAGCTCATCTGTGCACTGTAGTATTGGCTTCCTGGCTCCTCACCTGAACTGCCACCCACGATCCTTTGCAGGTCATATGGGTTGTTCGTTCTGCCGTAGACTTTGTTGCTAGACTCATACCACATGCACAGCTCACTGCAATTGGTCACACCCAGTGGAATTGCACCAGCTTGCTTTAACCGTGACACCACCAGAGCGTCTGACGTGGAGATCAAATTGCGACGGCTAACCAGGCCAGAGGTGTTGGGCATCCCTATGGTGACAAGATAAAAACCAGATATAGTGGGTCAGAGATGCAATAACAATCCCCTTGAGATTACAAGCTATGCCACTATGAGTGTTCCAGGAGGTGGTCCAAGGAAGCTCATGCTAGGAGGGAGAAAGCAAAAATTTAGGGAGCAGCAAAGCGTCCTGTGACACCTTATAGACTAACAGACGTATTGGAGCATGAGCTTTCGTGAGTGAATACTCACTTCATCAGATGCACCCACGAAAGCTCACGCTCCAATACGTCTGTTAGTCTATAAGGTGCCACAGGACTCTTTGCTGCTTTTACAGATCCAGACTAACACGGCTACCCCTCTGATATTTACGGAGCAGTGGCTGAACGTCAATGGGCCAGTTAACATTCCCACACAGTGGGTCTAATACAGTGCCATGCAAAGGGGAGAGGAAAGAGACTGATGGGTAGGAGCTGTTTGCAGTGTTGCTGTAGCCATGCGGGTCTCAGGATATCAGAGAGACAAGGTGGATGAGTTAATATCTCTTATTGGACCAACTTCGGTGTAAGCTCAAACACAACAGAAGTGGGTCTAACAAGAGATATTACCTCTCCCACCATGTCTCTCTCAAGAGGCAGTTGGATTCAGTTTAGCAGGCTCCACCACTTTGGCCTCCATGTCAAAGCCACGACCCTCATGAGAAAGGAGCAAACTGACAACAGGCTGCAGAGTAAATCCAAACAGCGCCCGGTAAAGGCTGTGTGTGAACGCACCATGCAGCGCGAAGGCCTCCTTGACGGTGAAAGGAACCCCCAGGAAGGGAAATTTTTCCTGCAGGGAATCTTCATCTCCATGACCTTCCGAGAGCAGTTTGTCAACATGGTGGGCCTCCTGAAGAGCTGCATCGAACCTGAGGGGAATGGTTGGTAAGGAGAGGGAAGGGAGAGAAAACTGGTCAGTCTCTGACTGGACTCAGATGAACCCCCAGTTCATCTCTAACCAAATCCCAATCAACATCTGAGTGGGCTGATCAGCCCTTTAGATGGGGGTGGACAAAGAAAGAGAAGGACTTGGTGAAAAATAAGTAGGTTAATGTGTTAAAAGCAGATAGGTTGTAAAGGAAACAATATGAAGCAACCCATTACTCATTTCCCTACCCCCATCACTATCCCTTCACCATGGTGAGCCTTTCTCTGGCCAGCTCCTGAACAAGGGAGGGGGTGGGGAGTGAAGACAGAGGACCAGGAATCAGGAAATCTGGGCTCCATTCCCAGCTCTGCCACACACTCACTATGTGAGCTTGGCTGAGTCCCTCATCTGTAAGACAGGGGATTTGGGGCAGTAAGTTTATTAATATTCATATAATGCCTTGCAATTATCAAAAGAAAAGAGGTATATGAAGTACAAGGCAGATTGCCCACCTTATTTCAATACTTTTACAGTTATAGATCAGGCTGCTCCCACACAATGAATGACAAACACACACCAGAAATTGGTAACCTAACCAGTTCTACTTTTTTTCAGAAAATAATTGAACACTGTATATATCCTATCTATGCAACGTCTTTAGGGTAGACAGACCTGCAGTTAAATGCATTCACCACTAGGTGTGACTGGTCGCCAAATATCATAACATCCATTCATCAATAGCTAGATATGGACTAACCCAAATTTCTGTGTTTCTTCTGCAAGTGAGTCTGAAAAAGAGATGAAGGAACTAGTCTCAACAAAGTAAGAACCAACTTGAACACAGACTCAAACCCTGAAATGAATCAGCTGCCTGTGTTTCCTAGAACCACTTGGAAGCAGCAGAATACCCGAGAGAGACACCATGCTCATGGCATTTCCAGCCTCACTGGAATTAGAAAGTACAGTATTCTCATCTGGAAGCTTGTGTTTGCAGGACTTCTGTGACTCAAGTGACATGGAAAAGTTCTGTCCATCTACACTGTAAGTAATTATTCAATTAGAATAGAGAATTAAGATAATTTACTTACACACATCACATTTTAAAATAATTAGACTGATTTAAAACTATCCTGGATTCTGCCTGTGAAAGGCAAGAAAAAAAAATCATTCATTTTTTAGCCTCTTCCTTGTTGCAAAGGAGTACAGAGAAGGTAAAAAGAAATGGAGCAAATATAAATAGCAGCAGGAGGCTCAGTGAATTCGGGCTGGTATAAAAAGGTGTAAGGTTGATAGCCCTGAATCCTCTATTTATCCATGGAAACAGTAAGAACATGCTGTGAATGTTAATTGTTTAAACAGTTCTCACTGTGTTTTATGAACAGAATGGCCTCTGTCCTGTATTCCACTTGTATAACAGTTCTGATCTGGAGAATGATCATTGATAGTTACATATTACTGGAATATGTATGATCCATTAAGGGCACAGTCACTTGGTCAAGTTTAATTACTTGCTAGGTGTATATTGCTCATAGTTACAGAAAATGTCAGCAAAGAAAGTATGTACTATGAGCAAGAAGAACAGAGCTCCTCTACCTATCACAACCTCCACAGGAGTCAGTGACAATTAATTTCACCTGAACTATGGGTTAATCTTGCAATTCTAACAGATGGTTGAGGCATTCAGCGCTAATTCATTGCATAAGTCATGTCTGGTTGACAAATCAATCGGTTCTAACGTACCCCCTCCCCCTGCAAGCATGACATGGGGGGGGAGTGATCACATATGTGGGTGGGGTGATCACATTTTGAAAGGTGGAGAACCTCACATGGAGGCTGATTATCTTGCCCTGTTGCCAATCATGGCTTGTAACAGCTGCTAAACTGGACTATAGAAAAGTCCATTTCCTACCTTTCCCCTGGCTCACCTGGACTTGACAACTGCATTGACAAGCGGGTTTATCTCCTCGATCCTCTTGATATAAGCCTGAACAACATCAGTGCATTTCACCTGCAAAAGACAACAAAAACAGATACTAACTAGGACCAGGTGGCTGGACAGAGGGTGAGAGGGAGGCTGCTGGTCACCAGGATGTTCTGGCAATTAGAGATTTGAGAAAAAGAAATGAGGGAACTAAATTACTGCTCTCCTGGGACTGCCTTTCAGCTCCCTTGAGCCCCTATATCAGTTCACTGGGTGGCGGTCACTTACCTCCTTGACCGCTTCACTTCCCCCAAAACACCCATATACCCCAGTAGCCATTTCCCTGGAATTCCCATTCAAATTAAAGGAAAGTCAGGATCTCTCCATTGCAAATTCAATACATAGGAATCAGCTAGCCATTATAGAAATGCAGCCACCATGACCCCTCAATACAGATCACTTAGCAACCCTACACCACAGATCAGAGTAAGAAGCATATCCAGCTTAAAATGGCATGGGGAAATCGGTGGGATGCAGTGACAAGAGCTGGAATTTAGCCAAGACACTGAGGTTTACACTCAGTCTGGCCAAAAGTGCCACAGAATCTTTCATAAAAACTACTTACCCAGTATGTTTCCACAGCACACTTCCCACACCTTCACCCAAAGGCTCCCTAAGCATATTACAGATTGCATATAGACAGATCACTTGACCGCCATGCAAATTCAACCATCTCTGGGGACAATGTGATAGCCATACTGCACCAGCCGCATTTGCAAAACAGTTTAGGAAAAGAAATGGAAAACACCTTCACTTAATGACAGCCACAGTTCACAAACTCAGTTTGACATTTCATCTGACTGACAGCACATCCAGTAGCACAGCACCTCTAATGTTGTTTAAGGAAGATGTTGTCTTCAATACTGAATAAGGGGGAGAATGCCCCCTACTGATTCACCATTACCAAAAATACATTGCTTTGCATTATTAAGGGTTACTCAGTTAAAATTTAAAGAGGCCCTGACCAGAGATTTATCTGATACTAGAGGAGAGCAGGCAACTTGATTTTATCCTACCAAATAAGACTATTCTATAGTTTGGCAACCCTTTTTCACATGTGATTATGCCATTCATGTTTTCATACATGGTATAAAAGTTTTGGTACAAGGAGGCTTATGACCTATGATGATTTTGTAGGAAGAAAAATGAAACAATGACATTTTTTAAATATATGGAACATTATTCCCTATAAGTGTTGTTGACTTAAATTTCCAATTATGCAATTACAGTATTTAGCTTGTACGCTTTTTATGGCAAGAATCTGTCTTTTCAATTGTCTGTGAAGTGTCATGCTCACCTATGGCAATGGAGAAGTAAAAATATATAGCGCTATAAATGTATAGAGAATATACATTCCGTTGGATATTAGTTAAGATACACACAAACAATTAAATGGGCTCCCTGCTCCAAAGACTTTTCACTTTAAAGGCAAAAAGGTGCAGTACAGATAATAGACAAGGAGTGACAAGTCACTTCCATGCCTAAATAAAATCTATAATGTACCAATGTTGGTATAGAAAGGTAATCATATTCTACTTCAGCACTGGCTCATTTCAGTATAAGCAAGTAATCTAATCCCTGCACAAGCAGGTCATTAGGTACTTCAGGATGATAGGCATAAATGTAGTATTTAAATCTAAATGTACTGTGACTTTACAATACACCTACTATCTCCTTAAGCAATCACGTAATATTGTTATAAATATCTACCCAAGTATTTCTCATCATAAACCTGAATGACTGCTTCACAAAGTACATGTAGAAATAAATAGGACTAGTTACACAGGAAACCAATTAGCTAGCTGCTCTGCTCTCTCACAAAACACACATACAACTTAAATCTTTTTATGAAAAGACTGGAGTTTGCTGTGTTCCAAGGAATTTAGATTCTCCAGAAGAATACTAGCACCATAGAATAGGCCTTCTGACCTCTGCGCAGGCTCTGGACTTCCACTTTCAAAAGGACAGACGCAACTATGCTCATGAACAACTACACAATTTTTTACTAATGGGAACAGGACAGTTTTGTTCTTCATCAGATATTTCACAACATGCTGCTAGATCTCTAACTGCACCTACTGCTATAGGGATCATAGTGCGTGAAAGAGACGCAGCACAGATTGTATTCATGACTGGAAATCAGGATTTTCAATTTCTAATCCTAGCTCTGCAGAACGGGACAAGTCACTTAGTCTGTCCATATCTCAGTTTCCCCAAACGAAAAACATTTACTCACCTACTCTGCAGGAGTGTTGGCATAATTAATGCTTCAGCTGTGCTTTGAAAGACTAGTGTTATACAGCTGCTTTTGGTAAATGTTATATTATTACTGGCAGGTCTGTACCTTGGGAGATTATAGCTATATTGCAGGAACACAGCAATGGATCAGCCAGTGTATGCACAAGATTCAGTTTGCTAGCTAAACCCCTGTTTAAGATTGCATGACTGTTTACCTAACACAAGTTGAAAACACATGCATCCAATGCTTAATCTGTGTCAGTGCTGAGCCCCAGCACCTCCAGGCTTAACAGTTCATAGCCCCAGCACCTCTGGGTTTGCCACATCAGTTATAAAATTAAAAAAACTGCTTGATATTAAAAATTAAAAAACTGCTGATATAAGAGGAAAGCACTTCTTTCATTACAAATTAAGCACTGCATGCATCACTATTCATCTTAGGGTAGTGGAAAAATATCTCCCTTCTGAAACAATTTACTGATCATCCACCTTAGTATAAAGTGCTAAAACCTTCATCTCACCCACAGCCTAGTGAATGACATCAGAAATGTAAAATCTCAGAACTGTGTACAGACAACTTTTCACATGTTAGGAAGATGCAGACATTCGTTACACACCATCGGTTACCGACATGGGGTTTGTCATGCATTAATAAGGCATCCAGTGCTCAGTGTCACAACCTTCCTAGAGGATTGAGAAACAGGAGACTGATCATAAAAATTAGGAGAGATGATTAGGGCTGTTTTCACACCAGACTGGGGCCCATGGCAACTTTAATACAAAGGTGTGGCCTACACCAACTTCCAGAAAACAATGCTGAATAAAGATTAATCTTGATTCAAGCAGAAGTCATATTAATATAGATTAATACCCATTAATTGCAATGTAGATATTCCCATTGCCTCACTGGGTAATTGCGATGTAGACAAACACCAGCAGCTATCCTGTGTCAGCTGATTCAGGCTTGCAGAGCTAGGGTTGCAGGGCTATAAGACGGCAATATAGACATCAGGGCCGACACATGAGCCCGAGCTCCGGGATCCCATAAAATGGGTGGTCTCAGAGCTCAGGCTCCAGTCCGAGCGTAGGCAGAATCTTCACTAAGTGCTACAGCTACCCTGCTGCAGGGCCGTTAGTGTAGACCAGTGTTTTTCAACATAGGGTCCGCAGACTATGTCTAAGGGGTTTTGAAAAGGTGACTATGAAAATAAAGCTTCAAATCCCAGAAAAAGCATTCTGTATCTGAATACCCTGACCTACAGCAGTGTTGTCATTACTGTAGAAGTTTTCAGTTTAAGATTTCTATGGTAGCGATCCGCAGACCACAGGTTGAATTTCCAAAGGGGCCAATACCTCTGTTCAAAAATTTTTAGGGGTCCACAAATCAAAAAGGTTGAAAGCACTGGTGTAAACAAGCCCCAGGATCAACTTAGAATAATATGTGCCAGAAGCTGCAGTCTCTGGATGTTGCACTGTTCATTAGGGCGAACCTGTCACTTCTGCATTGTATGTTGACACATTCCCCCATCAAGGCATGCCTCCATTGAGAATTATATGACAGGTACTTCCTCTATGTAGAATTCCCAAAAGTCCACCATGTTTCAGAACTGCCCGTATTTCAAGGATTATTCTGCCCAAGTGGGACTATGTAGTGTCCTAACCAGGAGAAAGTGATGGCTTGTTTTGCCCAGGCCAATCAGCTCATTACTAGAGGAAAGGAGAGGTCTAGCTGGGAGTTTATGGAATTCATATGTTCCACACGATCAGCTCTCCAGACATCCCCTCCTCCCACATAGTACTGAGTCAACAGACTCTGATCATGTCAGCCAGGTATCTCTCTCCCCAGCAGATGCTCAGGATGATCTATCAGACAAGAGGAAGAAG
The DNA here is from genome assembly GCF_025201925.1 of Gopherus flavomarginatus. Lineage (NCBI taxonomy): Eukaryota > Metazoa > Chordata > Testudines > Testudinidae > Gopherus > Gopherus flavomarginatus. Next base: position 55,521,362 of record NC_066624.1, read on the forward strand.
AGAGAACTAGTCCTTTCCCATAGAAGAGTGCAGCTGGATGGCTCCTGGCCAAGGCAGCCTGATCTGGGACCTGGCGCCCCTTTTGTCTGTATTCTCTCCTGGTGCTGAGAGAAGCCCAGCAAAGGGATGAAATGGGGCTGTCCACACCCCGCACACATATACCCCATCCCACAGCACACACCTGGCACTGGGACTCCCACCTGCTACCCACAAAGTGCAGCATCAGGTATACAGAGGGTGCCCCCCCCAGGCAGGCACGATTCCAAGCTATAGAGAGGCTCTCCCCCACCTCAGCGCGGCAGGAGAGTGCAGCGCGTGTCTGTAGCGGGCCCCCCCACACACACCCAGGGGGGCAAGAGAGGGCGGGGAGCTCAGCGGGTCCCCTCTACCCCGGGAGTACCAGAGCGCACAGCGGCCACTTCACTGCGACGCACGGGGAGCAAAGCTAGGCAGGGAATCCAGGAGTCCTGCCCTAAGGGCGCCCCTCCGGGAGGCGAACTACAAATCCCAGCAGCCCCCGCCCCCGCTCTCACCTGCTGGCGGCGGATGCGCCGAGCCAGCTGCCTCGCCGACAACAGCAGCAGCGGCTGGCTCGGCGGTGGCACACAGCGCGCGGGGGGCGCCCCAGCCGGCTGGGGCAGCGCGGGCGGCCGGGCGGCGAGCGCAGCGGAGGCGCGCGCCACCAGACTCAGCAGCACGAGGAAGGCGCGCGACAGGAGCCGCAGCAGCAGCACAAGGCAGCGCTCCGCGCGCGACAGCGCCATAGCTACGCAGGGGGGGACCCACAGTGCAGCGCGCGGAGCCGCCGCCTCCACAGTTATTAGGCTCCCTCCCCAGCCCGCAGCAGGTGAGGGAGCCGGGAGTGGCACCGCCCCGCGGGGCGGGGCAATAGGAAGCACGGCCCCCTAGGGAGGGGCGAGTTCTGGGGCTCTGCGGTCACGGGGGGGGGGGGGTGTGTCAGAGGCTTGTCAAGGGGGGAATCCCCAACCCTGGGCAGCACCCACCGACTGTCCCGTGGCCAATGACACCTTCCCTTCTCACCCCCTCCCCCCGCAGCCAGGGACAATGCTGGCAGGGCACGTGCACGCGCACACGCACACACCAGGGACAGCACTGCTGTGGCACACCCCCCCCCCCAAGCCCCCAACCCGGTGTGGCACTGCTGGAGTCACTGCCCACCTCCACCCATATGTAAAAATTCTGTCCTAGGCCTCAAGCCACGCTAGTAACACGAGACACAGTATTGCCCATGCTCATACTACAGTGAGGAATGCATTATAAGAACCAATATCCAGGTCTCAAACTCAACTTACCTTAGGGCCAGTGACAGACCTCAAATCCTCCCAGCGGGCCAATAATGTCGCTGAAGATGGTGTTTGGAAAAGAAAACATTTATATTTTCTATTTCAAATTTCTTAGAATTAATAAAACTGTTATACAACTTTATACAATTCTCCTCCTGCCAGAGAGTCTTTGGTGTTTGCCAGACACCTGGCAGCACTTCAGTTCTGTCAGTTTATTGATGTTTGGCCTCAGTGACTGAACAGTTGAAACCTTCAGGATTGTAGCAAGGTGTGCATCAGATAGTTGTGTTTGATATTTTGACTTGTTTATATTCATTGTGGAAAAAACTCTCTCACAAATGCAAGTACTGCCAAACAAGGATATGATTTTTCTGAAGGTTTTGCAAAGATTTGGGAAAGATGGTTGTAGCTGTCTGAAGAACTCTGTGACATCCTCAGTTTTTCTGAATTTAGTCTTTAAAGATGTGTTGCGTTGCATATCAATGAGTTCCACTTGTAAATCACATGGTGCTGTTTCCACATAACTGTAAAATGGATTAGCAAAAATATCGAAGCTTTCTTTGTGCTTTCTGAAATCTGCAAACCACTGATTAAATTCTTCCAAAAGCAGGTCAAGCTTAGTAGTGTATTCAGAACCACTGAACTGTGTGTCAGAGCTGAGCTCTTCCACAAGTGACTTGCATGCTGGGAAATGAGTGAGATTCTCCTGAGAAATCTGATTTGTCCACAATTTTAGTTTAGTTGTGAATGCTCTCACAGTATCACACAGTGCTGTCACTTAGGGAGACCAGGCAGCAAATGTGAAAAATTGGGACAAGGGATGGGGGGGTAATAGGAGCCTATATAAGAAAAAGACCCAAAAATCGGGACTATACTATAAAATTGGGACATCTGGTCACCCTATGTGTCACCACCTGGCCTGGACCTTGCAGCTTCAGGTTTAGAATATTCAGCTCTTGTTTTACATCAACAAGAAAAGCAAGATCTGTCATCCATTTGTGATCTTCAAACTGTGGTACAGACATTTTAATTTCTTCCATCAATCTTTTCACCTCTGTTTTCAGTTCAAAGAATCTCTTTAAAGTAGAACCCCTGCTTAGCCAGCACACCTCAGTGAAGTAGAGCAAGTCACCATATTTAGATTCAATTTCCTCCAAGAAAGCAGGAAACTGTCTGTGCTACAAGCCCCTGGAGCAAATGTAATTCACACATTTCACAGCAATGGACGTGATATTGTTAGATTTCAAAGATTTACTGCACAGTGCTTGTTGGTGAATGATGCAGTGTAATACTGTTGGTTGCTCAGCCATCTGTCTTTGTACTAGTGCTACCAGTCCAGTTTTTTGACCAATCATTGCTGGAGCCCCATCAGCGGTTAAGCCTGCCAACAAGTGCTATGATGGCAGAACCTGTTCATAGAATATCAGGTTGGAAGGGACCTCAGGAGGTCTTCTAGTCCAATGCATTGCTCAAAGCAGGACCAATCCCCAGACAGATTTTTTTTTGCTCCAGATCCATAGATGGACCACTCAAGAATTGAACACACAACCCTGGATTTAGCAGGCCAGTGCTCAAACCACTAAGCTATCCCTGTTGTTCCAGTGCTTCTGTGAGGCTGTGAAAAAATTCCACTGGCCATTGTTCTAGCGTGTATTGGTGACAAGCTGAGCAATTCTTCAGTTACTGCAAAGTTTTCATCAACGCCTCTTACAAATCTGGCAAGCTGTGCACTGTCAGTCAAATCGGTACTCTCATCAAGTGTGATTGAATATGTGTGGAAAGCTGTGCTTTTCTCAATGAGCTGCCCATCAATATCTTTAGAGAGCTCAAGAATATGCTCTGCTGCCATATTTGGAGATAGCAGAGATGTTTTCAGCAATATCAGCTTATCGGGACATACAATCTCGCTGACTTTAATAAAGCATTGTTTAATAAATTCACCATCAGTAAATGGCTTCCCACTCTTAGCAATCATTTCACTCATGACATAACTTGCCAAAATTGCTGATTCTGACTCTTTTCTCGCTTTTTGAAAAAGCTGTTGCTGCTTTGCTAATTCTTTTTTCAGTTGTAAGACCATCTTCTCTGTCTCTTCTCCCTGATATTTATCATATTGCTGTGCATGTTTCACTGTGTCATGTTGTTTGATATTGTAGACTTTTAAAATAACAGTTTTGTCTTTGCAGATCAAGCATGAGGCAGTCTGTTTGTACTCAATGACAAAATAATCAACAGTCTACTTATCTTGGAATTGGTGGTGTTTGTCATCAATTTTCCCTTTTTTAGGTTGAGACATCTCTCTGTAAGGCTGTTTACAAGCAAACTGTGTGTGTGTGAGTGAGAGAGAGATGGGTTCTTATTATCCTGGCACAATGGGTTATTATTATCCTTGTGTGACAGCTGGGGAACTGAGGCTTTGTCCAAGGTCACACAGGACATCACTGGCAGAGGCAGCACCAAGAATACAAACCTGGTCTCTCAGGGCCCACCAAGCACTTTCACCAAGACCATCCTACCTGAGGCAGTTCCTGCTCCACTTTCCCACATGTCATGCTCTGCTGACAGCAGGACCTTGCTGGGCTGGGCCTCCTTGGGCACAAAAAGCAGCTGAGAAGGAGGCACAGTCGTGTCTGCCCACTGGTCAGATGCAGGGGGTGAGGAGCATGGCTACTACCCTAAAGAGATGGGGCAGTGGGTGGTTCTAACCCTCCCAGTGTGTCTGGCATGATGTTCCCATCAGGTTCAGTGCCTCCTGGTGCTCCTGCTGAGCTGGCCCTCTCCTACACAACCTACCAACATTACATGGGTCAGTGTTGTAAAAAAGTAAAGGGCCCCATTTCATTACACAGACCTGCAGTGCCAACAGCTAGAAAGAACCTCTTTCCTTTCTTCTTATCTTCACCTTGTCTTATCTGCAGGCACCAGGCACATTGCCTCCATCCCCTGGAGCTCGGGGAGGGAGGACAGAGGCAGCATGCCCCTTTGTGCTGTCATTGGAGCCTCACAAGTCACACCACCTCCCAACCCATTTCCCACCCTTTTCCCTCACTCCCTCATGCCGCCCTAGCTGACTCTGCCCAGTGACTAGTGACACTGCCTCCATGGCTGACTCTCCATGCTGACTAGTGATGGTATCGCTCTCCCTCTCCCACAGCCAATGGGAGCTGCAGGGTGGCGCCTGCAGCATACAGAGCGTGGCTCTATATCTAGATTTCAAATGTTTGCTCCTGGAGTAGCGCCCACCAGGTATTTAGCAAATTAAGTGGCTCATCAAGGAACACAACGCACAATGGACTATGGGAGATGCCTATCTACAGATAATAGACTTTCCTGCCATGACTAAGTGAAGTCAAGCCTGGACATGTGATTTGCTCATGTGACTCCAAACTCCATCTTTTACCATAATTTTCCACTAGCTGTACTGAGGGCTTTGTTTGGAACAATGGGTTTCCCTCCACATTACAGAAGCTATAAAAGGCCCTGGAAACATCTCCATTTTCCTTTCTTTCCTGCTCAAGCCTCTGGACTATGGACTTATACTAATGGGAGCATATAGTGTATGTATTTGATTCCTTTAACCAATTTTAACTCTCACAGAATCATAGCATCGTAGAAGATTAGGGTTGGAAGAGACCTTAGGAAGTCATCTAGTCCAACACCCTGCTCAAAGCAGGACCAATCACAACTAAATTATCCCAGTTAGGGTTTGTCAAAAACCTGTTAAAAACTTAAAAACCTGTAAGGATGGAGATTCCACCATCTCCCTAAGTAACCCATTCCAGTGTTTCACCACCCTCCTAGTGAAATAGTTTTTATTAATATCCAATCTAGACCTCCCACACTGCAACTTGAGACCATTGCTTCTTGATCTGCCATCTGCCACCACTGAGAACAGCCTAGCCTAGCTCCATCCTCTTTGGAACCCCCGCCCCACTTTCAGGTAGTTGAAGGCTGCTATCAAATCTCCCCTCACTCTTCTCTTCTCCAGACTAAATAAGCCCAGTTCTCTCAGCCTCTCCTCATAAGTCATGTGCCCCAGCCCCCTAATCATTTTTGTTTCCCTCCACTGGAGTCTCTCCAATTTGTTCACATCTTTTCTGTAGTGGGGGGCCCAAAATTGGACACAGTACTCCAGATGTGGCCTCACCAGTGCCAAAGAGAGGGGAATAATCACTTCCCTCAATTTGCTGGTAATGCTCCTACTAATACAGCCCACTATGCCGTTAGCCTTCTCATCCACTGTAATCCCCCCAGGTCCTTTTCTGCAGAACTGCAGCTTAGCCAGTCAGTCCCCAGCCTGTAGCAGTGCATGGGATTCTTCCGTCCTAAGTGCAGAACTCTGCACTTGTCCTTATTGAAACTCATCAGATTTCTTTTGGCCCAATCCTCCAATTTGTCTAGGTCCCTCTGGACCCTATCTCTACCCTCCAGAGTATCTACATTTTCCCCCAGCTTAGTGTCATCCGCAAACTTCTGAGCATGCAATCCATCCCACATCCAGATCATTAATGAAGATGTTGAACAAAGCCGGCCCCAGGATCAACCCCTGGGGAACTCCGCTTGATACTAGCCGCCAACTAGACATCGAGCCGTTGATAACTACTCATTGAGCCCGACGATCTAGGCAGCTTTCTATCCACTTTATAGCATAGGAACCTACTTCCATTGTTCCTGGTGGGTTCTCAACCCCACCCCCACCCCTGGCTCTGCCCTTACACCATCCTTGCCCCACTCCCATTCCACCCCTTCTCCCAGTCCCCATCCCTGCCCCATCTCTTCTCTATCTCCTCCTCTGAGTGTGCCATGTCCCCGCTCCTCCCCTCTCCCATCTGGAAAGTCCTAAGCGCCACCAAACAGCTGTTTGGCAGTGGGAAGCACTGGGAGGTAGGCGGAGCAGCAGGGACACGGAGCATTCGGGGGGGGGCAGTTGAGGTGGGGTGTGGGAGAGGAGAGCTTGGCTTCCAGTGGGTGCACAGCACCCACTAATTTTTCCCTGTGAGTGCTCCAGCCCATTCATCCAATCCATATTTCATCCAGTCTATATTTCTTTAACTTGCTGGCAAGAATACTGTGGGAGACCATATCAAAAGCTTTGCTAAAGTCAAGATATATCAGGTCCATCACTTTCCCCATATCCACAGAGACAGTTATCTCCTCATAGAAGGCAATCAGGTTGGTTAGGCATGACTTCCCCTTGGTGAATCCATGTTGACTGTCCTCTCCTCCAACTGCTTCAAAATGGATTCCTTGAGGACCTGCTGTCATGGCGTAAATCCCCACTCTGAACCTTAGAGTCCAAAAGATGGGGTACCAGCATGAACTCCTCTAAGCTTAATTACCAGCTTAGATCTAATAGGCTGCCACCAACCAGGACTTACAGTGCCTGGTACACTCTGGTCCCCCCAAAAACCTTCCCTGGAGACCCCAAGACCCAGATCCCCTGGATCTTGACACAAGGAAAGTAAACCTTCCCCCACCGTTGTCTCTCCCAGGCTTCCCCTCCCTGGGTTACCCTGGAAGATCACTGTGATTCAAACTCCTTGAATTTTAAAACACAGAGGAATTCCACCTCCACCCCTCCTCTCTCCCACCAATTCCCTGGTGAGTACCAACTCAATTTCCTTTGAGCCTTAACAAGGGGAAAATCAATTAGGTCTTTTAAAAAGAAAACTTTTAATAAAAGAAAGAAAGAGTAAAGATCATCTCTGTAAATTCAAGATGGTATATTACAGGGTCTTTCAGCTTATAGACACTAGAGAGAAGCCTCCCCCCAGCAAAAAATACAATTTAAAATACTTCCAGCAAAATACACATTTGCAAATACAGAAAACAATCAAAAGACTAAACTCGCCTTTTTCCTGGTACTTACTAAAATTAGAACAGAAGAGATTTTTTCAGAAAGATTGGAGGAATCTGCTTACATGTCTGGTCCCTCTCAGAACCCAGAGAGAACACACACAAAAAGAAAGAGCACACAAACAAAAACTTCCCTCCACCGAGATTTGAAAGTATCTTGTCTCCTGATTGGTCCTCTGGTCAGGTGTTCCGGGTTCACTGTTTGTTAACCCTTTATAGGTGAAAGAGACATTAACCCTTAACTATCTGTTTATGACACCTGCTCCATAATTTTTTCAGGGACAGAGGTGAGACTGACCGGCCTATAGTTCTCCTTCTTCCCATTTTTTAAAGATGGGCACTATATTTGCCTTTTTTCCAATCGTCTGGGATCTCCCCCTATCGCCATGAGTTTTCAGAGATAATGGCCAATGGCTCTGCAATCACATCAGCCAACTCCCTCATCACCCTTGTATGCATTACACCCAGCCTCATGGATATGTGCATGTCTAGCTTTTTAAAATAGTCCTTCACCTGTTCTTTCACCACTGAGAGCTTCTCACCTCCTCCCCATACTGTGCTGCCCAGTGCAGCAATCTGGGAGCTGACTTTGTCTGTGAAGATGGAGACAAAAAAACATTGAGTACTTCAGCTTTTTCCACATCATCTGTCACTAGCTTGCCTCCCCCATTCAGTAAAGGTCCCATACTTTCCCTGACCCTCTTCTTGTTGCTACCATACCTGTAACATACTTCTCACCTTTCTTTCTTTCTTTTTATAAATAAACCTTTAGATTTTAGATACTAAAGGATTGGCAACAGTGTGATTATTGAGTAAGATCTGAGTTATATATTGACCTGGGTGTGTGACTAATCCTTTGGGATCAGAAGAACTTTTCATTTGATTGAATTGATTGTAAAGAACCACTCATCTTGAAGTCTAGTGTTTTTGGTGGTGATACAAGGACTGGAATGCCTAAGGAAACTGCTATTTTGATTTCTCGTTAGCCAGTGTGGTGAAACAGAAGTTTATTTTTGTTGCTGGTTTTGGTATATCTTAAGCGAGAATAACCGCCAGTTTTGAGGTGTATCTGCCCTATTTCTCTACAGTTTGTCCTGAATTTGGTATTGTGGAAGAATAACACAGTCTTCACTCTTAGGTTGGTTGCAACATATCAGAGGCAGTTTATTTTCATTAACACTTGCAAGGGGAGAGTACTCACTGGCAGGGGTTCCCCTCCCGAGGCAGGTCTCCATTAGATAAACAATTAAGGCAGGCAGTGATACCCTTTGTTACATACAGTAATGATCAACAACTGCATTTTGTTTATACATATTCCTTCCTGATATCTTACTTTTCTCAGCAATTTTCTGCTACAGTCTGTGTTCCATTCTTATCTAACACAAGGTCAAAATAACCTCTCACAGTTTTTTCCACTCACACAGACCCTGCATGAAATCTCATGTTATTAGAGCTAGTGTTAGCCTGACTCATCTTCCTAGAAAACTAAGATGTCTGTACTTTTCCCGACTTCCATATTATTCTCAGTTGTGACCCACGAACGCACGGTGACACAGGGTTTTCTGCATGAACTAACAACCCAAATCCTCAAAGGGAATCCATGGAAGTTAAGTAGCTAAATACCTTTGAGGATCCTGGTCTAAAGTCACTTGGGGATAATTCAAGCATACCCCTTCTGCAGGTAACAAGTTCCACCCCCTGGAGAAATACCAGAAACTGGTTTGATCTTTTTCAGCAAAGCTGAGAACACAAAGGATTTGAGACTGCATAAAGTAACCATCTTGTATAAGGACACTCACACTCCGTACATGATGAGACTATGACCAAAAGGGATAGGCCCTACACAAATGGTCTGACGTACTTTAGTTCTTTCAGAGTCTCCACATGGAGGATGGGTGGCTGCCTGATAAAATAAACCTGCCTAGAAGCTGTTTATTGTTTCATGTAATTGTTTTTTCTCTGTAATACTTTTGTTCTAAATAAATAGTACTTTACTTTAGGAAGGCTGGCTGGTCACTGGATAACCCTGTCATTGTTCCTGGGAGAACAAGATGGCAGGTGCTCAACTAACCTGCTGAGAGTATCACAGTGGATTGCAAGAGGCTTCAGCCTGAATTCCTGGTCTGGAGGGAGAAGATTGAAGGATCGCACTCCAAGAAAGGTGACAGTTGCAGGCCTGAGACCTAAGTGGAGTGCCTACAAGGAGGCCAGGAAGAGGTCAGAGCTACAATTCTCAGCAGCTGTGACAAGTATTCCTCAATTTCTGCTCTTAAGCTCCCTCTCCTCCACAAAAACTTCCAAATTATTCAAGACAAATGGAGGAATGGGAATGGGCAACAGGAGATGGATCACTCAATGATTCCCTGTTCTGTTCATTCCCTCTGGGCACCTGGCACTGACCACTGTTGGAAGACAGGACACTGGGCTAGATGGACCTTTGGTCTGACCTAGTATGGCCACTCTGATGTTCTTATGAGGAGAAATATTAATTAAGGGTAGATTGGACAACATGACTGAGATTTTGGACTAAAACAAAATATAGGCGTCATTCACTTTTGGAAAATTCTTTACCTTCATGGCCTAGGAACTTCACATTTGCTTCATTGAAGAGCCTTTTATGAGATCTGTTGCACAGGACTGTTTTTGAGGAGTCAGGATGCTGACTTTTGGCATTAATTTCCTTAGCCATTGGAATGGATGCAAGCTTCATCAGCTGCTAGCAAGCTTTAAGGCACTCACAAGAACATCTGGCAAAATTTAGGAAATTCATTAAAGTGATCCAGGTGCAAAGGCTAGGCTTTACAATGGTCTCTCATTCCCATCAGAGTGCAGGGAAATTTCCATGATCTATTGATTTTCCCAGCCCAGCTTCCGAGTTACAAGCTCTCTTTCCTCCTCCTACCTTTTTTAGTGCATGTCTAAATGGCATGGGAATTATTTCACTGGAGATAGTGGGCAAGCTAAACAGTCAGGCCTTGAAAAATTCTCCCTGCAGGTAGTTCACATGAGCCAATACATCCTAGAATCATGCCTTGGCACAGGTTACAAGGTTTCTTAGATTTGTAGCCCCAGATTTGGGGTGTGGCTGGTGCACAGCTCACCTTCGCACTCTTCTAACTGCTACAGCATCTGTGCTGGCCACTCTTTCCTAGGTTCTTGTGTGTTCACCCCTACTCAGGAATATCCAGGCAGCAACACAACCCTTAGGTTGCTCCAGCTTGCAGCAATGGTAAACAGTTCCAAGGGACAAAAAACACAGCTGAGGAATACATGGATGCTAGCCCTGCCACCTTACTTTTAGCCACATTCCCTTTTCCCTGCCACACTGGCATCTAGGGTAGGAAAAAGTATCTGGAGAGCCCCCACTGTTGGCTGTACACTACAGGGGATCATCCCATATGGGTGATCCTCCTTGGGCCAGTCAATTCTAGGGCCAAAGCAGGCCACCTGCCTGGCACAAATCAGCCGTACGGTGGGGAACTTGGCTTATTAAATCCTTCATCAGATCTGATACCCCTTTGAGCTCTGCTAGATCCACAGCTACAGCTGGGAACATTCAGATATTAGACAGAATCTTACAGAGTGTTATATATAAGAATTAGAAACCACTTTGTTCACCTGGTGTTAAGGGCTAAGATTGTAAATACCTTGAAGGGAAAATAAAATGTTCTCAATATAGCTGTTGTTTGGAAGAGCCAGTTTCACTATTTTACAGTTTCTAGAACTTATGTTCCACTTGTCCCTCCCCCATGCTGCCAGGCCTTGTGCAGAGAGGGATTCAGGTGGCGGGCTCCTCCGTGCAGCACAGTGTTGCAGTAAGAAGCTTTCATGGAAAGTGTCAGCACCTATATTAAGACAGCATCTCCCTTAGTCTTTGTTTGGCAACTTCAGCTTTAAAGAGCAGAGCTTTGCAATTCATACCAGATTACATGCCACTTCCTTAGTCCTAGTGAAATGCAGTTCCATTAAGCAAGATGTATGCTTGTAAGCGTCCGCTGTTGGGGTTTCGCCCTCCCCAGGGCGACTGGGAGACAGGCCGCCTCACTACATGAGTCCAGTGCGTTGGTGACTTAGCCGGGTGGGTCAGGACACAGCCAGGAGCTCAGGCCCTCAGGCAGGGGCTGAGCAAATAGTTCAGTAAGGCAAGCCCAGGCCCTAGGTCAGGGTAGGGCAACAAACAATAGTTCAGGGCTCAGACCCTCAGGCAGGGGCTGAGCAAACAGTTCAGTAAGGTAAGTCCAGGATCCTGGACCTGAGTGCAGGTGCGAAGGAGAGACTGCCACCTGTGAGTGGGGTGGCAGGGGGGATGCAGGCCCACCCACTCCTCCGCGTCCCAGCCCAGGGCCCTAACAGCGGCAGGCAGCCTGCTGTTGTATCAATGGGTATCCTGGCCACAACACACTGACATTGGCTCTGGGTGTGCTGCAGCCAGACTAGGGTCAGCTGCCCCCGGGCTACTTCCGTACTCCCCCTCAGGCCCTACCTGGGTCCTGGCGTTGGCCTCTGGGGGGTCCAGGAGCATAGGTTCGTCGGGGCAGGGGTTGGGCGGCAGTTCTGGCAATCCCTCTGGGTGGCAGGCACAGGGTGACTCCGGCAGCTTCTCCGGGTAGCGGGCACAGGGTAGCTCCGGCCAGTCTGGGTGGCCACCTGGGGCTGCAGGAGCTTCCCAGTCTCGGGCTCCCCTAGGGACATCTGCTCTCTCCGGCGGCTGGCCAGCTTCTGAGCCCTGGATTTGGTCTTTTATATTTCCTGCCCTGCGCCTTGACCTCTGGGGGGTGGGCACAGGCTCCTGCAGCTCCGCCTACTTTGACATCCGTAAGGGCTCGTCCCTCTCTGGGGCGGCTGGAAGCAAGGCCGCCTCACTACAATGCTAATACTGTCCCAGTTAACATCTATTACTACTCAGTCAGACTAATTCAATGAATGATCTGGAGTCATCCCAATAAAGCAGCCATTCCAGTTCACTGCATCCCAGTAAAACAAAGTACATTGGGATATTTTTCATTAATTAGCCCCTTTTATCCCACAGCATTTTCCATCTCCTGTAAATAAGTGTCAATACTGAGGGGAAAACAAATGCATTTTATTTATTTTTTTAAAACATTAAAAAGACAGGTAAACAGGAAGCAGTAAGTGGGGAGATGATTTTACTTTGGTGAGACCATTACTAGAATACTACGTGCAGTTTTGGTGTCAACATTTTAAGAAGTATGTTGAAAAATCAAGGAGGATGCAAAAAAGAACCACAAAAATTAATTGAGGGCTGAAAAAAATGCCTTACAGTGAGACACGGAGGAATAAAATTTGTTAAGCTTATCAAACCGATCTAGAGGTGACCTGATTACAGTGTCTAAGTACCTTAACTGGGAGAAAATACATAGTATTAAAGGGCTCATTACTCTAGCTGAGAAAGGCATAACAAGAACCAATAGCTGGAAACTGAAGCCACACAAATTCAAGTTAGAAATAAAGGCACACATTAATGAAGAAGGTTTATTGGCACCAACTACAAAGGGAGGTGGTGGATTCTTCATTTTGGTTGGAGACTTTAAATGAAGACTGGGGCCCAGATCCTCAAAGATGTTGATGTTCCTAACTTCCATTGACTTCAGTGGAACCCTCCCTCACCCCTCTAAAGTACCAAGTCTTTTTCTAAGCATTGATTTCAATGGAAGTTAGGAGCCTAAATACCTTTGAAGAGCTGGGCTTGGGTGCCTGTCTGGAAGATGATTTAGCCAAACAAGTTATTGGGCTCCATACAGAGGTAACTACATGAAATGTAACTGCATGACATGCCAGAGGTCAGACTAGATAATCAGATGGTCCCTTCCGGCTTAAACTCTATGAATCTATAAATCTAGAGTGTGGGATAAGTGATAAAGCGGCAACTGTGGAAAGTGCATGTGATGTTTCACTCCATATTCTTTATGAAAATATGCTTATGAATATAACATAACTGAGATATACTTTATGCAAGACGGGTCTTGTAAGGTATTGTTGCCAGCACAAAGTGCTCGAGGCCAAGCAACAGCGGGGGGGGTCCGTCGCCCGGTGTGCCGCGCCAATAAACACACCAGGGTGGAGAAGCAAACCAAGTTTATCTGAGATTTTAAAGTGGTGCAGGGAGACTGACGCCTTAAATTAAGCACACCTAAAACAAGCAGTCTGTTTTTTTATATTCTGTGAGAACTTTTTTTGCTAACTAGCAATTCCCCGTTTTTTCTCCCTTTTTTGTTGGGCTGCAGCATTTTTTTTTACACCTTTTTTTTTTTTTTTTTTTTTTTTTGCTGCAGAGACACGTATGCTGTATTTAAAAGCGGCCTTGAAACTTGCTTTAATTTAGCTTCAGTGTGTTACAGCAGGGAACTGGCTGTTACAATTAGAAAACTAACTGCTGACAGTACATTTTATAGCTTTTAATATATTAGGTTACACTAGGTTACACAAAGTGTTAAACATGGAGGAACAATGATTCACTGAGGCCTACAACAGGAGGGCTTCATGGACACTTGTGGTTTACCACTCTTCTGAGTTACCTAGGGTTATACCTGGTGACACCAACAACTTTCTCCTTTGAGAAAACTTAACAAACTTTTGGCTGAGTGTTCTTATATGCAGAGGATAAAAACAGATTAAGCTCATAGGCGTGGGGGTTGCTAGTTAGAGTCAATTGGGAAATGCTGGGGGGTCGGGGGGAGCAGAGTGAGTTCAGGAGCAGTTTACAGCATTGTATGAGCACAAAAAGGACAACAAAAAGGAGTACACGAAAGAGCAAAAACACTATACGCCGACCTCATGCATCTAATTGGGCATCCAGGAGCTTAACCAGCCCCATACCTCTTGGACTCCTGTACCGGTGTTATCAAGGGTAATAGGGTGAAAGGTGGCAGCCTGCTTCTTAATAGCATGTATATTAGTTTTTACCCGCTGCTGTTGGTTTATAAACACACAACAGCTGGAGTTAACTAAGGCATAAACTTTACCCTGATTAGCAAGGAGGTAATTTAGGGCTAAACGATTTTGTAAAACTGTCTGGGACAATTGAAATACTTTACCCTGGAGAGCTGATAAGGCATTTGCTGTGGAATTTGCTATTATTTTTAAAGCAGTAGAGATGTTTACTATGGCTTTTTTTAACTTATTTACTTTTAACTAAGGCAAAAACCAGCAAAGGAGTGAAAACCCGTAGGCTGACTGGCCAGGGGATTAGCAGGAACATTTCGTCAGCTTCGCCAAACATGATTACGGACCTTGCCTTGGTTTAATGTTGGATGTATTGTGACAGCAGGGACCACAGCTCCCAGGGCACAAGAGCCCCACCAGTCAGCAGGGAGCGCTTTATAAGCCGTCTGATTACAAAGCCAATACCAGCCAGATCCCGTAGGGACCGGCCATGGGGCTCGACCACAGGTGGAGGAAGAGCTTAGGTAAACATGTTCTGAGTAATTGCACTTCACCGTGGCATTGCCCACAAAGATGGTATTGTCTCCCTTATTTTGCCAGTAGCATGCAGCATAGGGACCCTGAGGCAAGAAACCTGGTTGCACGTCTAGTCCCTTCCAGGACCCAGAGAGAACAAAGCAAAACCCAAACCATGGATGGACCATGTTTGAACTGGGGGGTCCGGGCTGTAGTTGCAATCAGGAAAAAGCTGATCTATAAGTGTGCCACTGAGTGGAAGGGGAACACCCCATAGCGGAATGCCCTGATCGGTATGGGTAGGAGTGTGTATGCAGACCCAACATGAGGATTGATTTACACCTTGGGCATTTTGCACGGGTTAAATGCAAAAAACTATTACTCTCCCATTTTGCATGCTTTTAGGGGAACACAGGAGTTAATAGCAGCAATATTATGGCAAACAGTAACAGGAGGGCAAACCCTGGACCTGAACCCATATTGAGCGGATTACTTTAGGGCCTTAGAATTACAAGTCTCCAAGTGCCCACAGAATAAGAAATACTAACACCAAGCTGTCATAAACAGATAGTTAAGGGTTAATGTCTCTTTTACCTGTAAAGGGTTAACAAACAGTGAATCGGACACCTGACCAGAGGACCAATCAGGAAACAAGATACTTTCAAATCTCGGTGGAGGGAAGCCTTTGTTTGTGTTTTTTGGGTTTTGCTTTGTTCTCTCTGGGTCCTGGAAGGGACTAGACGTGCAACCAGGTTTCTTGCCAATCTCCCTGCTACAGTCTCTTATATATTCAGAATAGTGAGTATTTAGTAAGAAAGGCAGTTATAGTCTTTTGATTGTTTTCTGTATTTGCAAATGTGTAGTTTGCTGGAAGTATTTTAAATTGTATTTTTGCTGGGGGGAGGCTTCTTTCTAGTGTCTATAAGCTGACGGACCCTGTAACTTTTACCATCTAAATTGCAAAGATAACTTTTACTTTTTTTCTTTCTTTTTATTAAAAGTTTTGCTTTTAAGACCTGTCTGATTTTTCCCCTTGTTGAGGCTCAAAGGAATTGAGTCTGTACTTAATAGGGAAGGGGAAGGGAGGGGAGAAGGGTGGAATCCCTTTGTTTTAGATTCACGGAGCGTGAATCTGTCTATCTCTCCAGGAGCCCAGGGTGGGAACGCCTGGAGGGGAAGAGAAGGGAAGGGAAGTCTGGGAGAGGCAACGGTGAGGAAAGGGGTTTACTTTCCTTGTGTTAATATCCAGGGGGTCTGGGTCTTGGGGGTCCCCAGGGAAGGTTTAGGGGGGACCAGAGTGTATCAGGCACTGGAATTCCTGATTGGTGGCAGCTTATCACATCTAAGCAGGTAATTAAGCTTAGAGGAATTCATGCTGGTACCCCAACTTTTGGACTCTAAAGTTCAGATTGGGGAAAGATACTATGACACAAGCACATGAGAAACCCCCACAAAAGGAGCCAGGCTGACAAGTTAGGCTGGTCCTTTGAAAATAAACACAACCAATGTACAATGTGTTTGCAGGGAGTGCACTGTGGCGGTTCAAAGGGATCACAGGGCATTCCCAGCACTTCTTATTGTTGCTTAAATAACAGCTGAAGTCCCAAATCGTTGCTGGAAGTTTTTCTAGCAGGCTGGATGGTTTACTGTTCAGGAGCGGGCACTGCTTTCAGACGAGAGTGATGAATCCAGTTTTTGTGTTTTTTAACCTTTGCTGCTGTATGGGAAACCAGCAGGATGGTGTGGGGTTCTTTTCACTTTTTTTGGAGAGGCTTGTTTTTTCAGGTACGAACAAGCACGGAGCTGCCAGGCTGCAAGGAGTGGATTGGGACATCCAGCGAAAGAGGCTGCAAATCTTTGGTGTACCTGTGAAGAGAATAGAGAACAGCAGACAAAGAGCGCATGTACTGAGACAAGAAACCACACCCCATTTCCCACTCCCCTGCCAGAACCAGTGTCCCATTCATAGGCCATGCCCTTCCAAACATAATTTTAAAGGGACTGAGCCCTAATCTGCCCTTAGGGAGAGCACGGACACGGAGTAAAACAAGGGGCAAAGCATTAGGCCACCGAAGAGAGGCCTCCTGGCAAACTTTTGAGAGATGTCACTTGAGTGTCTGATTTATGCGTTTCACTACTCCACTGGCCTGTGGTTGCCATGGAGTGTGGCGCTTTCAAGGGATTTGTAAGACATCCGATATGTTCTGAACAATTTTTGATGTGAAATGGGTTCCATTGTCAGATTTCATTCACTGGGGGAGTCCGAATCGAGGAATAATTTTCTTGACAAATTTTAAGGCCACTGTTCTGGCAGTATTGTTTTGACATGGGAAGGCTTCAGGCCATTCGGTGAATTAATTCACTAAGACGAGAAGGTATTTGTACCCTTGAGTCTGGGGGAACTCAGTAAAATTTATTTGCCACACCAGTCCCGGGCCTGGGGTGGGTTCCAGAGTGGCTGGCGTCACTGACAGTCCTGGTCTTGGGTTATTTTTTGGCAGACCAAACATTTAGCTTGTACATGGGATGCTAGGGGTTTAAGTCCAAAGGTTAGAAAATATTTACTTATAAGCTGGGTAAGAGCCTCCCTGCCTGCATGGGTGGTTTGATGTAATTGCTGTAACACTGGTCGGATTAGGCTTTTAGGTAATAGAATTTTTTTTTTGTGGAGTGGAGCCATTCCTTTTTTTCCTGGAGACCAAGCCTGTTAGCCAGGTTTTGTTTTTTTTTTTGGAGAGTACTGCAGGGCTGGGAGCTCCTCTACCGATGGGATAAGGGCATGCATATGGGCAGTCTTTGCCTCCGGTGGCTGCAAAGTAGCAGCACGTTTGGCTTTCCTGTCTGCCCTAGCATTATCCAGGGCCACATTTTGATTTTTCCTTTTGTAGGGGACTGCGGAAGACTGTGTCATGGCCTAGCTAGGGTATCTCCGCTTTCTCGGCGGCCTTGTGGAAAGCCCCTGCTTGCTAAGTGGCCGGTCATTGTAGGACACGGCATGCCAGTTATAACTTGCTTTTAACTGGCTGAAACCAGTTTGTATGGCCTTAGGCCGAAGGGCGGGCATAGCTTGTGGGAAGTCCCTTTTTGCATATGTATAAGTTGCTTTTGTATTGTGTATATATAGCTGTATGCTCCCGGTCCTGCCTTTGGACTCCGACCCAGGTCGAGCTGAGCTTCGGTGCTGGGTTCCCCGCCGAAGTAATAGCAATGCCCAGGGTCCCCGTTGTGAATGTGTCACTTTACCTTCATTAAAGCCAAATAACTCACAGTGTGTGTGAGCCTCGTTCTTGCAGAGCATCCAAGCACGTTACACCTTTGATGGGCCTTACAGTGCACCACTGCTACCTTTAAGGGGAGCTGTATGGCTTCTAGAAGCCGGAGGATCTGGGACCCATGCTTAACCGGAGAGTGTTGGGCTGTTAGCAGTTCTTTTTGCTTTCACAAACTAGCATGTGCATGTAATACTTTAAAAGCATAATTAGAGTCACTAAAGATGTTGACCCATTTTCCTTTTGCCAGTTTAAGCGCATGGGTCAGGGCTACTAGTTCAGCAAGCTGGGCAGATGTTTTAGCAGGTAAACCCTCCGTTTCCACGGTATCGTGGAGGGTCACAACAGCATAGCTCGCCCTCCTTTGTTTATTTATAACAGCACTACTGCCATTAGTGTACCACTCACACTCTGCATTTGGAAGTGGTTGGTTCTTTAAGTCCGGACGGCTGGAGTATTGGGCATTTATTACATTTAGACAGTCGTGTTTTTGCTCCTCTGTCTGGCAAAAGGGTGGCTGGGTTAAGGGATGGGCAGGTCTGCAGGGTGACTTCAGGGTTCTTTAAAAGCTTAGCCTGATATCGAGCCACCCGAGCCTGGGTGAGCCAAAGACCACCCTTGGCATCCAGTAGGGCCTGAACCATGTGAGGAATAAACACTTGCACAACCCCTCCCAGAGTTAACTTTTTGGCTTCCTTAAGTACTAGGGCAGTTGCATCAACTGCCCATAAACATGCTGGCCACCCCTTGGCAACTGGATTAAGTAGTTTGGAAAAATAAGCCACAGGACGTTTTCAAGTGCCTAATAACTAAGCACTTCCAGAGCCACTCCTTTCCTCTCATGTACATATAGTTGAAACGGCTTGGAGAGGTCTGGCAGACCCAGGGCTAGGGCTTCCATTAGCTTTTTTTTTTTAATTTTAAATGCCTTGTTAGCTTCTGGGGACCAGTGAAAGGGGTCGTGATTCGCTCCCTTAACGCGTTTGTACAATGGTTTGGCCCACAGTTTAAATTTAGGCATTCATGTTCTGCAAAAGCCTGCCATGCCCAGAAACGCCCTGAGCCGTTTACGATTGCTTGGGATAGGAACTTGACAGATTGCTTCTTTTTTTTACTTTGAAAGCTGACGTTCTCCTTGCCTTATGTGAAACCCTAAGTACTGTATTTCTGGGAGGGCGATTTGAGCCTTACTCCGTGCTACTCGATAGCCTTGGAGTTCAACAAAGTTCAGGAGGCTTACAGTGGCTTTAAGGCAAGGGGTTAAACTCACAGCTGCAATTAACAAGTTATTTACATATTGCAGGAGAAGGACCTTGTCCTTATTGTCCCATTTCTTCAACTCCCTAGCCAGGGCCTAGCCAAAAAGGGTGGGGGAGTTTTTAAATCCTTGGGCCAAAACTGTCCAGTAAAGCTACTTTTTAAACCCTCCTTTTGTCCTCCCATTCGAAGGAGAAAATCTCCTGAGATGGTGTGTCAACTGGAATTGTGAAGAAAGTGTCTTTTAAATTCAGGACTGAAAAATGGGTATACTGTCCCCCCACGGAGGCCAACAAGGTATATGGGTTTGGGATGAGGAGGTGCAGAGTTTTAACCCGTTCATTAACTGCTTTGAGGTCCTGCACCAGCCGGTACGTGCCATCAGGCTTTTGCACAGGCAAGATAGGAGTGTTCCAAGCTGACTGGCATTCTTGAAGTACACCATATTGTAGGAATTGGTTTATAGTTCCCTGTAGCCCCTCTCTGGCTTCTCTCTTGATTGGATACTATTTGATTTGCACCGGGCCTTTTCCTGGCAAAAGCTGCACATTGACAGGGGTTTGGTGTGTAGCTTTTCCCGGGACCCCTGATGCCCATACTAGGGGGTATATCTGGTTCTCCCACTGGCTCCACTCTGGGGCTTGCATAGCTGAGTGCTCAAATGCAAGAGTCATTATTCATGCATTCTCGGGGGGTAAGGTAAGGGTTATTTCATTTTGAGTAAAATGCAGGGTGGCGCCTAAGCGACAAAGCAGGTCCCGTCCTAGCAGGGGTGTTGGGCAATCGGGAAGGTAAACCAGCTTGTGAGATATAGTTCTGTTTCCCAAAGCACATTCCGCTGGGGCATACACTGAACACTTGGTCTTTTTTCCTGTGGCACCCACCACAGTGAGAGAGTCTGCCACAGGCAGCTGAAGGGGTTGATTTACAGGGGTGAGTGTTGCCCCAGAGTCTACTAAAAAGTCTATTTTTGAATTTTCCACCGGCATTTTTACTTGGGGTTCCGGGGGCAGGATGGTCCATCTTCCCTGACACCCCTATTCATGATCTTCTGCAGCCATTATAGGAGTACGCTCCCTTTGGGGGCATTCATTTTTTCAGTGTCCCTTCTGCTGGCAGATAGCACACTGGTTGCGACCCAGGCGCTTCTTCTGTGGGTCAGGGCATCCACGCCCACGGCCCCTTACTTCCCAGCTCCTTCCACCTTCCTGGGGCCTTTTCCAGCCGGCTTGCACTGCCGCTACCAAGATTTTTACTTGCTTTTTTTTTTTCTAGGCTATAAGCCTTATTTGCAGTTTCCAGAATCTGTGCCATGGTCATGCCCATTAAATCCTTCTTTTTTTGCAATTTTCTTTTAATATTAGGGGCTGCACGACTGGTAAAAATACCTTTTATAATTGCCTCAGTGGCCTTATTTTCGGGGTCTGCATTTGTATTCTGCCGAATAGCGTCTCGGATGCGCTGCAAAAAGGCAACCAGACTTTTCTTTGGCTTCTGTATTATTTTGTATGGTTTTGCCCAATTGTTGTGTCGGACAGCCGAGTGTCGGAGTTCGTACAAAAGCAGCTCCTTGGAGGAGGCGAGGAGGGTGAGGTGCTGCTCATTATTAGGATTCCATCTGGGATCAGCCAGAGGAACCGCCTGCGCGGGCTCAGGGGCATTTGGATTCATATCATGTATTCGCTGTGCCTGCTCCCTTGCCTTGGCCATAACCTGATTCCGCTCCACCTCAGACAACCGGGTCCTCATAAGGATCTGACAATCATCCCAGTCAGGCTTGTGGCTAGCCAGACACCCCTCAAAAACTGAGATAAACTGGCTTGGATTCGTTGAGAATTCCCCCGTCTGTGCCTTAAAGGCTCCCAGTTCCACGGGGTGTAAACTTGCACAGTAGCGGCCGGGCGCCCTTCCTCTTCTAGGCGGGCTATTAAGGTCTGGGTGATCAATGGATAGAATCCCACTGAGGGAGCAATCCCTGGGGCCTGGGGCACCTGCTCTTTATATGGTGGGGGTGTGAAAGCCGAAGGGGACACCGAATTTGCCATTATAACTGTAGGAGGGCTCTGGGGACTAACATTAGTAATTACCGAACTTGTCGGAGTCAAATTACACTGTTGCAAAATATTAGTCCTATGCCATAAAGCCATAAACAATTGTGCATACAGATGTTCATTTCATTTACCTGTTCGCTAACAAAACAGGATTAGCTGAAGGATCGTATTGTAATTAAGTGATCCTTCCAGTGGCCACCTTTCCTGACCCTCTAGTTGGTATTGAGGCCAGTCTACTGTACAGAACCTTTTAAAGTTATTCTTAGTCATCGGATTCGAGCCAAACACCTTCCAATTCACCAGAATGCATTCTAAGGGAGGACACTGTACCTGCCGTTCCATACCATGCCCTTGACCCATTATATGACACTCTATTATCTAATGGGAATTACGACGACTGGGCGTCCCCAGCCTCGGGCCTAAGTCCACACTACTGGACTGTTACTACCTTATCCAAGGGACCGGTTTCTCACTGTTGCCCACAACTGCTTCTCCACTACTCGAGCGCGTTGCACCGTTGTGCCCTCTGGGGTCGCTCACACCGTGTCTCCGCTGAGGCCCCCGGTGAAGTCACTGGTGCGTGCTGGGCATCGGTCATCGCTGCAATCCGTCGACCACCAGGAGGGATCCGGGCAAGGCTAATTTTAGCCTCGAGCCCACTGTTGGGCGCCAAGAACTGTTGCCGGCACAAAGTGCCCGAGGCCAAGCAACAGCGGGGGGGGGGGGGGTCCATCGCCTAGTGTGTCGCGCAAATAAACACACCAGGGTGGAGAAGCAAACCAAGTTTATTTGAGATCTAAAAGCGGTGCAGGGAGACTGACGCCTCAAATCAAGCCCACCTAAAACAAGCAGTCTGTTTCTTTATATCCCATGAGAACTTTTTTTGCTGACTAGCAATCCCCCGTTTCCCCTCCCTCTTCTGTCCGGCTGCAGCATTTTCTTCTCACATACTTCTTTGTTTTCCCCCTCCCTCTCCCCCTTTCTGCTGCAGAGACATGTACGCTGTATCTAAAAGCGGCCTTGAAACTTGCTTCAATTTAGCTCCAGTGTGTTACAGCAGGGAACTGGCTGTTACAATCAGAAAACTAACTGCTGACAGTACATTTTACAGCTCTTAACATATTAGGTTACACTAGGTTACACAAAGTGTTGAACATGGAGGAACAATGGTTCACTGAGGCCTACAACAGGAGGGCTTCATTGACACTTGTGGTCTACCACCCTCTCGAGTTACCTAGGTTATACCTGGTGACACCAACAGTATCATTGGGAAGGTTATGATTTACTGAATGTGTTTATCCAATTTGTATGCATGTATCATTTCTGTATCTAAAGTTAGAAATATGGACTATGTAACAATTACAACTGAGTGTGTAATGGGAAGACACCCATCAGACAACAGGCCATCAAATTCGATGAACCATCAGGAAGGAACAACAAAACCATGAAGATACTAATCCTAGGAGGCATCTGGGGACATAACTATGACACTACTAGATCAGGTGGTCTTGTCAGCTGATACCAAACATTACTTGGGTCTTCTTGTAACTTTCCACTGGAAGGGAAGGGGGTTCAAGTTTGGGAAACAAAGAATTCCCACCTTATATAAATCCTATTTAAGAGTGGGGAGGAAGGCAAATGGGACTCCTCCTCTCCATTGCCTGTCTGCCTAAGAAGAGAGACCGCTAAAGTCACCTGAAGGGAAGGCAAAGGGCGGGAGTCCAGACTGAGGCAGGGGTCCAGTCTGAAAAGGAATATAACTGGAACGCTGAACCACAAAAACCCTGCACATCTTTGGTGGACCCTAATATTGTCGCTACTTCTAACAGTGTAATAATACTAGAGCTTATAGCATGATAGGGGTGGATTTGTGTGCTTTGCTTGTGAATAATGCAGACATCTCAGAATCATACTAATGAAACCAGCAGTAGGAACACTGGAGGAGGGGCCTGGCTGGCCAAGACCCTAGAACAATGGTTTGGCAGCCACTCAGGCTATGTCAACACTGCATGACACCAAGGCTCAGAGACCAACTTTGCTGACTCAGAGGCTAAAAACAGTGTAGACATTTCGGCTCAGGCTGGACCCCAAGCTCTGAGACCCCCTCCAGTTAGAGGCATCAGAGGCTGAGCTCCCTCATAACCTGGACTATCTAGGCTGCAATTTTATAGCCTTACAGCCTGATCCTTAGTGGCTGACCCATGCCACCTATGTGTCTTTTATTGCAGTGTCAATATACTCTTACTCCCTTCAGCCACCTGGGAATTGAGGTAGATCAAACCACCACCCCCGGGGAAGCACCTTCACAGCCTGAGACTGAGGACATCTAGCAAGCTAATCACCTTCAGAGAAACGCCTTAGGAATGGGAAGCAATGACTTTGGGATGGGAGGGTAAGGGAGTAGCCAACTGCTTAGAAAATGACATGGTGCTGGAGGGGTTAGTGGAGATTGATTTTATAACTAATTTCTCTAAACATGAAGGGGAAAAGAATAAGGCAAGAGAAATATAAAAATTAAGGATTTTTGAAAGGGGAAAAAAAACTCTTACAAGCTGCATCCCATTCCTCCAACTTCATCTGTCTTTTTATATCGTAAACTCCTCAGGGCAAGGACCATTTCTTTCTATGATGCAGGCCTCTGGATGCTCCCATTATAGCAACACACAAACAATATCATATATATTATAGGTAGTAATTGCACTCAGGCTCCTGTATTCACCGCCTTTGGATCTCAACTGGTGACTTACTCTGATTGTACAGAGCAGGTTCTGTCCATAGCCACATGGTGGCACTGTTGCTTTGTTTCAAGCCGGATTGTGTCAGCTAACTCTGTCAAACCTTTGAATTTTGTATTTTGATGTTAAGCTAGAGGAGCCACAAGAGTGATGATTAACTTGTTGAGCATGAGGTCTGAGAAGACACTATGTGAGTAAAGTGGTGTGCATTATGGGAACCGCCTGATTTTATATATCTGTGGTTTCTCTAGATCAGGGGTGGGGAAACTTTTTTTCTACCAGGGGCCATTGACCCACATTAAAAATCAGTTGCAGGCCACACATGGGGGGGCGGGGGGCGGAGGCTCGGGGCTTCCCTCTGCAGTGGAGCAAGCTGGCACTTGCAGTTCCAGCCCAGCAGGTGGGGGAGAGGAGTGTGGAGACTCAGGGCTTCCCCTAATCTCCAGGGTGGGACCAGAAATGAGGGGCTCAGGGTGTGGGCTCCAGGCTGGGGCAGGCGGTTGGAGTGTGAGATGGGGTGAGGGCTCCAGCTGGGGGTGCGGGCTCTGGGGCTGGGCTGGGGATGAGGGGCTTGGAGTGGAGGAGGGGGTTCAACCTGGGGCAGGTGGCTCCCGGTCGGCAGCACAGCAGGGCTTGGCTCTGTGCTGCTCCTGGAAGCAGCCGGCATGTCCAGCCTCTAGGTGGAGGGGCCAGGGAGCTCTGCACAGTGCATGCTGCCCATGCCTGCAGGTGCCCTCCCACAGCTCCCATTGGCTGTGGTACAGTGGCCATTATCAGTGTCATAGTGGCCCACATTTTCCACAGAAGAGTCCATATTTGTATATTCAGTTACTCCTGAGGGAATTCTGCACCAAAAATTTAAAATTATGTGCCAATAAATTAAAAATTATGTGCACAATATTTTAAAATTCTTCAAATTTCCTGTGGGGGCTGGAGAACCCACAGGAAAATATTAGTGGGTGCTCTGCACCCACCGGCAGTCAAGCTCTCCACACCCCACCACCTCCTCCTCCTCCCCTGAGTGCACCATGTCTCCGCTCCTCCACCTATCTCCCAGCGCTTGCCAATGCCAAACAGCTGTTTGGTGGCGTAATAAGCTCCAGAAGGGAGGGGGGATTAGCGGGAAGGTGGCGTGCTCAGGGAAGGAGGCAGGGAAGAGGTGGGGCCAGGGCGGGGATTTGGCGAAGGAGTCAGAATAGGGGCAGGGAGGGGGCAGAGTCGGGATGGGACTTTGGGGAAGGCATTGGAATGGGGGTGGGACAGAGGTGGGAGGGGCCAGGGCAGGGGTGGAGTTGAGGCAGGGCGGAGGCAAAGGGGGGAAGGTGTCAGTAATGCTGCCCTCGGGCCAATGTACTAGTTCTCATGTGGCCCTCGTGGTGATTTGAGTTTGAGACCCCTGCTGTAGTGTGCTGGGTTTCACTGAAGAACACTGGAGTGCCATTTTGTTAGGGATATGGCCACAAGGTTCATGAATCTTGTCTACATTAGGCAAAATAAATCTGACATGGACTGAAAAGCACAATGTTACTGTTTGAACAGTGGCAGGGGAAGTGGCAGTTTAGTTTAAGCCCCAGTTTTCCTTCCAGTGCTTGATGTGCAAAAAGAAAACATCAGAGAGCAAATTAGAATTTTAAAATCCTTTGTATTGTAATTCACTTAAGGGGCAAAGGGAGGTCGAGCATCCTCCGGCGCGAGCAGACGTCAGTGCCTATGAAATTCAAGCCACTGGCTGCATTGAGATGAGAGATCCCTCTGAAGCCCCCACTTCCCCTGGTATAGAGACTCGGCAGTGAGGCTGAACCTGACCCTGGCACAATGCAAGGGCTGGGCCTGTCCCAGAAACACCCTGAGGCCTTGCCCCTCTGTGCCAAGTGCACCTGATGTTGGCGAGCAGGTCCAGCCCAGCAGGATCCAATCATGGAGGGGCTTAGTGTAGGGGGATCCAGGTGTGGGGCGAGAGGTTTCTGTGTGGGGCATTCTGGGTGCAGGTGGCTCAGTGGGAGATCTGAATGCACAGAGGCTTGCTGGGGGGGTTCCAGGTGCAGGGGCAATGGGACTCTGCAGGAGATCCAGGTGAAGGTGGTTGGCACTCAGCGAGGGGGTCTGGGTGTGGGAAGATGGGGCTTGGTGGGGGGGTCTTGGTGTGGGGGGATAAGTGGGGAAGTCCGGGTTCTGGGGGAGTGGGGCTTGATGGGGTGAGGGTCCAGGTTCAGCTGGTTGGGGCTCAGTGGGGTGAGGGTCCAGGGGGCTCCTCAGAGGGGTCCAGGTGTAGGGGGTAGGAATTGTCAGGGTGAGGGGTCAATGGGCTTGTTTAACAGGGCAGCAGCAGGGGGTTCAGGGCAGGGGGTTGGGTGGAGGGTGCAGCAGTTGGCTCAGGGAAGGGGATTGGGGTGCAGGAGGGGACTTAGGGGGGCAGGGATAGCTCAGTGGTTTGAGCATTGGCTTGCTAAACCCAGGATTGTGAGCTCAATCCTTGAGGGGGCCATTTAGTGATCTGGGGTAAAAACTGTCTGGGGATTGGTCCTACATTGAGCAGGGGGTTGAGCTAGATGACCTCATGAGGCCCCTTCCAATCCTGATATTCTAGGATTCTATGACACTGCATGCTGGGCTCCCACTTTCCCCCCATGATTCCCCTATCCCCCTTTCTTCTCCATCCCCATCCCTTCACTCCCACATTCCCCTCCCCCGCCATGTTCAACCCCTTTCCTTCCATACTATCTCCCCTTCCCTCATTTCCCCGCACCTCCCCCTTACCTAGCCCCACCAGGGCCACTCGTTGAACAGAAAACAGGAAGACTCCCAGAACACAGAAGAGGAGCATAACTAGCACTAGGACCCAGGAGGCACCGTTCATCTGCAGAGTCAGGGGAACCCAGACGTAGCCTCTTTCAGCTGGGCAGGTCTGCGCTTGCTGAATGAGGGGCGCAGTGGCACGTAATCCCATGTGCCTCCTATGCCTTGCTTCTGTTGGGGGGGCAACCCCCCAAAAAAAACTGCACCCATGGACGTCCCTTACCCCTTGTGCAGTTTCCCTGCTGTTTTCTGCAGGAATTCAGGGTGTGGGGGAGGCATTTTCTGTGGGCGCACAGTCCAGCAGAATCCCCCCAGGAGTACACCAGGTAATTGGGTATCGAGTTGGCTGTTAGTACACCAGTAGGTTGCACGAACCTATTTCAGAGGCCAAATCAAAAACTGGTTGTAAGCCATAGGAAGATTTTCTGAGATATGGCCTGCATGTGAACCAAACACATTTCAGAAGAAACATTCCAACTAAGTTGTCAATACAAATCCATGGAATACAGTCATTTATAAACATGATCTACTGTGCAAGTTGTAATGCTGCAAAATCTAAGCTGGATACCTATCTCGGTTGTAGTTGGTGTGGGCACCTTGAAAACTCAACCTGTTTGTGAATCTATGATAACATATATCCTAATAAAAACCCATTCACCCAATAGTAAGACAATTATTGCTTACAGTATTTTTTGGCAGTACATATTGCCATTAAGCCAGATCCTACGTTTTTCCTCCCTCTTGCCTTTTTTCGGGGGAGGGGCGGGAGGAGGAGTGGAAAGCATTTGTATTATTGACAATAGGCTGGAAAGAATTCAGGCATAGAAAGCCTCATGCTATTTCAGGAATGTGTTTGCTTTGCAGCACTCCCTCTGCTGCATCTGCCTGCCTATTTATATCACAGACCTTTACAGCTCTGACCTCTCTTCATATGCTCCAGTGGTTAGGTCACCTGAGCCATTAAAGACTGAAAGAAATGTAAATGCAGGTTCTTTCTCTAATTTATTCTTCTCTGCATCAGAAGACATTCTGTACTGTGCAGCCACCGAAAGGCGAGATGCAGCAGTCAAACTCTGCACACTTATCTAAAAGAGAGCCTGGCTTCTTCAGGAGCTAGTGGTCACTCCAAAGTCACATGGAATAGACAAGTCCTTACAAAACCCAAACTCTGAATTATTTCTTTCAGCACCATGTGTCAAAAGTGTATCAAAATAAAAGCGAGCTTCACCTCTTAACTAACACAGGTCACTCTCTACAATTCAGAGAAAACTGTCCTGTATGAAAAAGGAAAGGAAAAAACCATGAGATGACTGAGAGAACAGCTGGTTATTTTGATGAGCTACGACCCATTTCTCTCTCCACATTCCCCCTACCACCTTAATGAGTGTCCAGTTCCAGATCTTCACAAGCACATCTTTCATTAAGGCTTGTTGATTTCTTGCAAAACTTTTGTTTCGATGTCTTACAACAGGTGCTCTAAAAACCCCAGTGGACCTAACAGCCCTCCTCCCTTCCCTGCCCCTCATGCTCTGGTCCAGTCAATCTAATGGTAGTCCAATGATCTGCTGTGGCTGGCCAGCTCCTCTGCCCAACCCTAGTAGTAGGCGTCCTGGTAAATGTCCGTGCGCAGGCAGTACAGGATGGCTGCACCCAGCATGAAGATAGCGGATCCCCAGCCCAGGCCGTATCCCCAGTTGAACTCGTGGTAGCTCTTCAGCATGCTGCTGTCAATGAATTTGATTGGATAGAGAATCAAGGCACACACTTGCAGAACCACTGGAAATGGGGAAAAGACATCTGGTTAAAGTCTAGAAGAGGAAAGAAGTAATGCAGCAAGTTCATGCAGCAGCTGTTAGTGGCTTTATTGGTCTTGGTCACACAGATCTCCCAACCTCCTTCCCATTCAGCTTGTCTCTTGGGCAAAGTACAATCGCCCTCTTTCCCTCAAGTGTGCCTGGCCCAATGTCAACAGTACCAATGCTGTGAACTTCTTCACCACAGTGCCATCAGCCTGGTAGGATGCCAGCAGCGTAAGCATCCTCCAAGCTCAGCAGCTATCACCACTTGCTGTAGTTCACGTGTCATCTCCCTCACAAGAGTGCCCTTCTCGTGACAGCCCAGCATCACAGCACTTCTGCCACAAGCCCTTTATCTCAGAGCCTTGATGCTGGAACCCTCCACCAGCACTTTTCCATGTCTCACTCAGTAAATCCACAAATAGTGCTGGATTCTTTTTCAAGCAGTCTTCCCTCACCTCACTTTCCATTTCGGATGAAATTTAACATTAGTACCATATTAAGGCACTTGCAAGGTCTAGAGCAGAGGTGTGCCATGTAGAGTTAAGACCATCTCTATTTAGATGAGAGTGTAGCTCAGGGCATTTTTTGGTATTGGAAAGTCTTGGTTGGGTTTTTGGCCATGCAACACCAGAATGAGGAGGGGTTGATTCTAAATGTTATTTTATGCACGTTCCCAGCCAGATTTTGGAGAAAGAGAACAGGTGGGTTAAACATAGTAATACTGTGCCATTAAAGCAGGTCAAGGCAGTGTCTGTAGTATTCAAAACCCTTTAAAAAGGAGCCTTAAGATAAAGAAAGGAGTTCATAATGGATGTCTACCGTAAGGGAATTAAAATACAAAGGATTTTAAAATTCTAATTTGCTCTCTGATGTTTTCTTTTTGCACATCAGGACTGGAAGGGGTGAACCTGAACAGGCCAGCTTTGCATTATAGTCCTTTCCTAATCAGTTTACAGCATAAGCACAACCCTGCTGCTGTGTTCGGGTTCACAGTACTACAGGGATTTAAATCTCAGTTTCCATGGAATATTTTAGAAAAAGAGGTCATTTTTATTCATGCACAATGAAAACTGGGGCTTAAACTGAACTGCCACTCCGCCCTGCCACTGCTCAAACAGTAACATTGTGCTGTTCAGTCCATGTCAGATTTATTTTGCCTAATGTAGACATGAATCTTGTGGCCATATCCCTAACAAAATGGCACTCCAGTGTTCTTCAGTGAAACCCAACACACTACAGCAGGGGTCTCAAACTCAAATCACCACGAGGGCCACATGAGGACTAGTGCATTGGCCCGAGGGCCGCATTACTGACACCTCTCCCCCCTGCTGCCCTCAGCCCCGCCCCCACTCCACCCCTTCCATGAGGCTCAGCCCCTGCCCTGCTTCTTCCCACCCCTTCTCTACTCCCATTCCAACCCCTTCCCCGAAATCTCCACCCCAACTCCGCCCCCTCCCTGCCCCCAGAGGGTGCAGGAGAGGTGTGGGGTGTGGCAGGGCCTCAGGGCAAGGAGTTGGGGTGTGAGGTGCAGGAGGGATGAAGGGTACAGCATGGGGTCAGGGCAGGGGATCAGGGTGCAGGAGGGCTGTGGCAGGGGGCTCAGGGCAGTGGGTTGGGGTGTGGGGTACAGGAGGGGTGAGGGATGTGGCAGGGCTCAGGGCAGGGGGTTGGGGTGCAGGAGGGGTGCAGGATGCAGCAGGGAGCTCAGGGCAGGGGTTCAGGGTGCAGGGTATGGTGGGGTCAGGGTGCGGCAGGGGGCTCAGGGCAGTGGGTTGGGGTGCAGGAGGGGTGTGACAGAGGGTCGGGGTGCAGGGTGCTGCAAGGGGCTCAGGGCAGGGGTTCAACTGCAGAAGGGGTTTGGGGGGCGGACTGTGGCCCGGCGCACACCGGGGGGCAGGGCAGTGCCACTCCGGTGCACACTGGGCCAGAGCCACTCTACGTAAATGCTGGGGAAGGGTAGGGGGGCCGTGAGGAGCTCGCGGGCTGCAGAAAATAACCTTGCGGGCCGCAGGCCCCTGCACTACAGCTTATCACAACCACACTGCAGTTTCTGGAGAGCCTGCTAGTTAACAAGAGTGCATTGTAAGGAATTGAAACCACAGCTGTTCTTTGCCTCATATGGGGACATGTTCTGGCTAGCTGTTGGCAGTTGGATAAAGTGTGAACACACCCTGGTGGGGCCCCTATTGGTGAGAAGGAGGCTAAGGGCTGCCCCTAAAGTACATAAATGGGGCAGAATAATGCCACTGATCTTTAATGGAGAGTTGCAACCCAGAAAGGCTACAGGCCCCAAGAGATCCAGGGTTCCCATCTTGAGCCAGAGGGCTGCACCTCTATATTAAAGGTGAAGCAGGTTTGAGTCACATTTCACAATTCTGCAGATTTTATTTAGTATGTAGGCTCCAGTTTTTGGAGCAGTCTGACGGCCAAATCCTACCCTGCCCTCGGATTTCAATAGAGTTGCAGGAGACGCAAGTCAGGAGACACTTTATCATTTAAAGTAGCCAAATTTGTATTCTCTTTCTAGAGCAGTGACTTATAGGTACCTGCAACCAAGAGGAGAACAGCAACAACTCTGTAGTACCGCCTGGGAGTGCCTAGGCAGAAGGAGACCAGGGAGGCAAGGAACGACAGCAAGGTGATAGTGGCTGCCGTCAGGATTAACACCAGAGTAGCCACTTGCCAGTCTAGAAGAGGAAAGGACACAATTGGGGAAGAACCCCTTGTTAATGAAGAAACAGCCTCATACTCTCAGGCTGCAACAATAAAACATCCCCCCACTAATCCCACACTGAGGTCTGGGATTTTCCCATAATCTTCAAAAATCCTAATGCCCAGCTACTGATTTTGCAGTACTTCTGATCTACCAAGCCGGCACACACATTATAGATTAGAGAGCATTAACATTTCAGAAATGCAATTCATGGTGGAGGTGGTTTGGTGATGGTGATGGAAGAAGAGTCACAGAAGGTATCCTTAGTGCAAGACCATTTCTGAGTCTGGAAATCCGGCACCAAGTGAAACTGAAAGAGGTCATGGAATGCTCTGCAGCAAAGCAACAGAAGAAGCCTTTGAGGAAAAGTAGGAGGTAGCTACAGACACGGAGGGACTAAGAAATTATGAGAAAGTTAAAAAATAGGGACACAACTAGGAAAAGGAAGGATTTAAGAAGTTCCTTGATGCCTCATATCTTGGATTTCGAAAAGGAGCAGAAACTATGTTTTATAGTCCATTGTGGGTTCACCATTTTATGATAGCACCAAAATGATCAACAGAGAGTTAAATGCAATTCTTCTTATGATGCCTGAAAGAGTCACGCAAGAATTATAGTGCTTCTCAAAGAGACCATGGACCAAATTCATGGCTGACACAAGCACGTACAGCAATTCCAGCTACTTCAAAAGAATGGCCCTCTGACCCCAGCCTGTCTCTAGAGTTGACCTCTGGGTCTAGCGGTTTCATCCTGAGCACCTGGTCTGAGACACATTTTATGTAGCTTTAGTAATCAAGAGATGAAGAGTTAAAAACCCTTCAATCTAGTCCATGTGATTTCTCCCCATAAAGGAGCTGTATGAGGATAATTAATAAAAAAAATCTTGCCTTTTTCAAACTAGTTACAAACAACTGTGGTTAGAGCTTCCCAATTGTACTGGAGAAAGAAAATATAACTTTAGAGACACTGATATCTCAAGGTCAGCCATTAGTATCTCTCTGGTTCCAACATGTCTTGCCTGATAGTCAAGGAAACTAGGGAGTTTGCCTTCTTTTTAAAAATGCTACTAGATCAGGTCTCAAAACACACCAGGGCACATCTGGTACTTATAGGTGAAACATGAATTTAGACTCCCACCCTGGCCCTTCTGTTCACCGCAGTGCTGGCTCTGCTGCAGAAGAAGGGGCTGCAAAAGGACCCCTAACTCTCTCTGGAGAATGACTTTCTTTGCTTTGTTATGTTGGGTTCTTTGTTGTTTCAGGTGGTGGGGTTTTTTTTTTAGCAGTTTAATAGCAAAGTCTATTGTTCAGACAAAAAATATGTATATACACAGAGAATGTAAAATTCATCCATGCCCCCTCAAAGTCTGGCATCAGGGGATGCTGCCCATCTTCCCCTAGACATGTCTCCCCTCTCCCTTCTCAGAGCAAAGGATAGAACCCAGGACTTCTGACTCCCATCCCGCCTGCTCTAACCACTAGACCCTGCTCCCTTCTCAGAGGTGATGTTCAAGCCAAATGGCCAGATGACAGCAGAGTACTGGGGACTAATGTGTTTTTCTTCTGTTTCCTGGTGAGAAAAGGACTTTGGACCCCATTCTTATCTCAGAGGGGATGATCTTGAGACATCCTGGCGATGTGCAGTCACTGTATATCTGTATGGAATCTGGCAGCTCTTGTGGGTTGTCATAAACATAGAGATAAGGGTAGCATAAAATCTCTCCTGGGAAACTATACTGTACTGAATCGCTTTACCTGTCAGGGGTTAAAAAGCCCAAATAACCTAGCTGGCACCTGACCAGAAGGACCACTGAGGAAAGAAGATACTTTTAAACTGGGGGCGGGGGAGGTTTGTTTGTGGCTCTCTTTGTTGTTTCCTCTCCGGACTGCGAAAGAAACCAAGCAGGGACAATATCTCCTGAAAATAGACCTGGAATAATCCATTTAAGAATTACAGACATTGTAAGTAAGGCAAGGAAATGTGTTAGGTTATCTTTTGTATTAGCTTGTGAATTTTCCCTGTGCTAAAGAGGTAGTTTCATTCCTGTTTTGTAACTGTGAAGCTGAACCAGAGGGAAATCCTCTGTGTTTTATATCTTTTTATTTACCCTGTAAAGTTACCTTCCATCCTGATTTTGCCGGTGTGATTCTTTTACTTTTTCTTTACAAATAAAGTTCTTCTTTTAAGAACCTGATTGATTTTCAGTGTCCTAAAGACAAAGGCTTTGGTCTGTGCTCACATTGCTAACCAATTGGTTGGTATATTATTCTCAAGTCTCCCCAGGAAAAGGCGTGAAGGGCCTTGGGGGAATATTTTTGGGAGACAGGAACTCCAAGTGACCCTTTCCGGAATTTTGTGCAAATCACTTGGTGGTGGCAGCAATACTGCCCAAGTACAAGGAAAGGATTTTGTGCCTTGGGGAAGTTTTGAACCTAAGCTGGTAGAATATAAGCTTAGGAGGTCTTTCATGCAGGTCCTCACATCTGTACCTCAGAGTTCAGACTGGGGGAGGAACCCTGACATGGGTCTATATTGCCATATATGAATGTATGCAGTTCCCACCAATACTGGTAGGAATTTTGTGCAGATACAAGCCCTGCACCTCAGAACTTACTGCTTGTTTGTAGCAAGAGGATAACTGGAAGGGATTTCTCTCACAAGGTGGAGCACAAGAATAGGTTTCTTTGCAACTGTTAATATCCTGAATGCATACTTCTCATTTTCAAGTTTGGGACAGTCAGTATCTTGCATGTCTTAATAGGTCAGGCAAGCCCTAAATTAGTCAGTTACATTCAGCTGGCCTTGCCAGTTCGCTCCATTTGGGCAGCAGACAAGTTTGGGTGGAGCTGTTCTCACTATAACACCCAGCTCCTCTCCTGGTTTCAAGACTACCTGCATTAGAAGTTTACAAAACCCAGAAGTTATTTGCTTTGCATGTTCTAAACATGCTTTACTGCACCAATTCCACACCACAGGGTGTTACTTTGCAACATCACAGTGATGATATTACTGAGTCCTACTGCAAGGGCTGGTGAATTTACAATCTTGTTTATGTGCTAGAAACAGGGACCTTACTCAGAAGGAAATGGGATCCTGCAGCAAGACAGTTGAAGCTTGTAGAGCAGTGATTAACCAAAAATAAATACTTTCAGAACTAGAGACCTTCCACCCTTGTAGGACTCAAGCAGGGTTTGCAAGTCATGCAGTGTGGATGTGCAAACCATGCCCACTATATTCCTAACTAAGAATAGATACCCATCGGTCTTGGATGGTTTTTTAGACACAACAAATCCTGCATTTTGGCCAGGGGTTGGACTAGATGACCCTTGTGGTTCTGTCTAACCCTATGATTCTAAACGAGCCATATTAAGCTCTTCACCCTGAATTGGTTGTGTGTGCAGGGATAGAAGAGAGCTTGTTTCTCCAGGGCCAAGAAACAAACCCAGAAATGCTAGGCACTTTTGAGTCACAACAGGGCATTTCAACACAACTATGTCTATCTCGAGACCCTGGGAGGCTAATCCACTGCTGCTCTGCACCTTGCCTTAGGTACACCAGTGCAGAGTGTGTGTGAAACTAACATTAACTGTAAAATGCTGCCTAATTAGAATGTGGTTTCGCCTTTCACTGGTGCTGGTGTATGGTACCTAACACAGGGTGCAGGGCAGCAGCGAGACAGGGACAATAATTCTGAAAGGAAAAGGATGCAGGTTGATGGCAAACGCTGCCCAAGGAGAGGTGTGGGGAAAGTGAATCCTGTGCTGGGAGTTCACTCTAAGCCAGGCTGCAGCCTGTGTGAAACACAAACAAATGAAGCATCTGGAAATGTTGGGCTTTTCACTCATCTTTTATTGCTACAACAAAGGACTTTCCTGAGATCCTATTAATCAGCAATTACTAGCAGAGCCATGTCCCAAACTCCCTCAGCCCCATGTCAGCATAAGCCAGATGGAGCTGCAAGGACAGAGGAGTCTGGGGGAGGGAAAGGGCTTCTTGCATTACTTGGGGAAGAAACAGCCTGGTTTGGGGGAGGGAAAGAGCCCAATGGCTGATTGTCTACATAAGCAGGACTCCGGCATAACTCCATAAAAACTTGTCTGGCCCTGTACCCACCTCCTGCCCCCAGGAAATGCCTGCTATTGACCTGCCCTGATACAGTCCATGGCCCCTCCCTCCCTGCCTTTGGCTCTTGTCCTGGCACTTTCCAAGGGGAAGGGGAGCAGATGGGGGCTCTCCTCCAGCTCAGAATATTGAGCCTCTAAAGCTCAGTTTAAAGTTCAACCTAGGCCAGGTCTACATTAGAACTTTTCCTGGTACAGTAGTGTCAGTGCGATTTTTTTTTTTAATTTTTAATAGTGTTTCTATATTGGCAAAAACTCTAATGTAGATGCAGTTATTCCAGCATGATTCTATTTGCAGGTATAGCTCATTTTGTTTCCCACAACTCTACAATCCTCTTCTGACTCATTGCTGTCCTGATCTCACCTCAGCTCCGCTACTGCACCTCAGTCCCAAAGCACAGCACCCCCTGCTGTTCGAGGCTGACCTGGGGCATCCATTAGCATGGCTGGGAAATGCTAAACACTGTGATTCTGTGATATGGCAGGAGATGGTGATGACCAAATCACTTTTGGCCTCTAGCCACCAAAGAGATCCGGATAGGTTAATGCCCAGCCAACCCTACTGTCCTGCCACAGGACCCAAGAACCTGCTTTTCATGAGGATCCTTTTAAAGTGCCTTACAATAAACTGGCTGCAGGAAGGCAGCACACACTGCAGTCCCATGAACTAGATGTCCTATGGGACACATGGTTAGTCCTGTGCCCTTGGCAACTGACTAAATGAACTCTTGGTAGTGATTCTAATATCCTTTGTAAAGCAAGCTGTGAGGCAGGTGAACTACACAGAGCAGACCTACAAACAAACACCTCCCTTGCTGTACCTACTGAACACATACTTCTTTGACAATTAGAAGCTGGGCAGCCATTCAGGGTCTGTCTTCACTGCAGTTAATCTGGTCTCTTACTTGAGCATTGCCCTGAACCCCTCTCCAGTCTGCACACATAAACCTTGGGCATAAGTTTGGTGGTGCATTCAACCCAGGCTAGCTGGCTCATCTGGGCTAATGCCCAAATGAGGCTTTCATTCAGGCTGGTGACCCACCCTCTCTACAGGGAGGATGCAGGTTGAGCCACTCATGTGCTGATAGACCTTCTGGGCACATGGAGGAGAACCGGGAGGACAGACAAGCTCTCCTACAATTCACTCCAGGAATCAGAGCAGCTCAGCTTAATGCATCACACAGAACCCTGGGACTTGGCCTTGGAAGTCCTAACTATACACGAGGAGGGCACCAGTGAGGACACTAATTCTGGCATGGCTTTACAAGGTGGCTGCTCATACCTGAGCTAGGCTAAGCTGGATATGCAGACCCAGGTGCCTATCACTTGAGTTAAGTCTGCAGTAAAGACGTCTATAGAGGTCAAAGCACGAGACCTGCGCCTCATGCCACAGATGAGTAGGGAACAGGCACAGCTGCAACTTAGTTGGCAGGGTGGGAAGAACTCCCCTGCTGCATAGGACCTACTATGTCTCAGGTAAGGGAATGGCACAAAGGGGTAGCCTCTCAAAGAATCTGACACCCCTACGCCTCCTTGTGGGATGGCAGTTAAGTCACCCCATGTCAGGACAGGTTCACTGGTCTGGAAGAAGAGCAGCAAGAAAAACAAATCTGAGGGATTCACCACAGACCGAGATGGAGGGAGGCCAGCAGGCTGAAGGGGACTTTGCAAAGTCTGAGTCGCACAAACCAGCTGGACAGAGGGAAACCAGAGGTCCTATAGGATATCACCAGGGAAACCAGTTCTGGGTTCCCAGAGGGGCCTATTAAGCCAGTTTTGCCATGAATATCAGGGAGCCCAAAGAGACTGGTGGAATAGGAGATCCAGGATGGATGCAGCAATTTTGGCTCCATTTAATGAGCCCCTGATGTGAGATGGGATGGGCAGCTGTACAGTAAGTGTCATGTGCAAGAAAAACAGTCAGTCCTGTCAGGGATGGAAGAGAGGAGTGTCTTGGAAGACGGCTACACAAACATCTGAAGATTGTCATTCGGGAGGTCTGTATGTTTGGCCACCCCTGCAATATTGTATAGAAGAGACTCATTCCAAATGTAAGACCTGCTGGAGGCAGGGGTAGGAGTGGGTTTTAGCTAGGGTGAGAGCTGTGTGAGGGGAGAGGGTTTCAGTCTGAGCACATCTGGGAGTGTAGTAGAGGAGAACGATGGGGGTCAATGCAGGAGTGAAACTGGAGTGACACCACTCAGCAATGCAGGAGTGGAGTCTGCATGCCGGGGGTTATAGTTCCATCAATAAAACTTGGGGCAGGGGTGTGACCTGGTGTGCCTGGGGTAGCCCTCACTGAAAATGCCAAGGTCAGGGCAGGATGCAAAAAGGAGAGCAGATTCTCCCAAAACTGGTGGTTAACACTGAAGTTAGACTCACCCCCAGTCACAAACTGCTCCTGATCCCCCACACTGGTTATCAAGAAGCTAAAAAAAGAAATCACACAGCCCCCTTATTGCATTCCAGTTCTCTGGCTCCCAATCAGCACCTAGTTCCAATACACTGAGAAGTTGTTTAAAAACTCTGCTCACTATATGACATGTTCTTCTGAACCCAGGGCCGGCGCTTCCATTAGGCGACCATAGGTGGTCACCTAGGGTGCCAGGATTTGGGGGGCAGCATTTTGTGCGCTCCCCATGGGGTGCACGGGAGTTTCCAGTTCCGCTCCTGTCGCACCGCCGAAGAAGGACCTTCTGCCAACGTGCCGTGGAAAACAGCGGCAGGCAATTGAGCAGTTCAATGACTGCCGCTGTCATCTGCGGCATTTCGGCGGAGGGTCCTTCTTCGGCAGCACAATGGGAGTGAAACCGGAAGCTTCCGCGCGCCCCGTGGGGAGTGCACAAAATGCCACACCCCGAATTCTGCCTAGGGCGCCAGAAACTCTGGCGCTGCTCCTGTCTAAACACCTAAGGGCCAGGCACATTGCCAGGTCAATATTAGGTTGGATCTTACCCAAAATACCACGCTGCCAGCCAGTCCTTTAGTGTCTAAAACTAAAGGTTTATTATAAAGAAAAAAGAAAGAACAAGAAGAGAGTTATTAAATGGTAAAGCAATTAAATACATACAGAGACTTCAAAGTCGATATATCAAGTTCTTAGCTGTATTGGTGAGTTTGCTGGCTTGAAAGCCCCTCTGGAACACATCCACAGCTTGGATGGGTCATTCAGTCCTTTTTTCAGAGCTTCATTTATAGAAAAGTTACTCCAGAGGTAAGACTCATAGAACTGGAACGGACCTCGAGAAGTCATCTAGGCCAGTCCCCTGCACTCATGGCAGGACTAAGTATTATCTAGACCATTCCTGACAAGTGTTTATCTAACCTGCTCTTAAAAATCTCCAATGATGGAGATTCCACAATCTCCCTAGGCAATTTATTCCAGTGCTTAACCACCCTGATAGTTAGGAAGATTTTTCTAATGTCCAACCTAAACCTCCCTTGCTGCAATTTAAGACCATTGTTTCTTGTCCTATCCTCAGAGGTTAGGAACAATTTTTCTCCCTCCTCCTTTTAACAGCCTTTTACATATTGGAAAACTGTTATGTCCCCTCTCAGTTTTCTCTTTTCCAGACTAAACAAACCCAATTTTTTCAGTCTTCCCTCATGGGTCATGTTTTCTAGACCTTTAATAATTTTTGTTACTCTTCTCTGGACTTTCTCCAATTTGTCCATATCTTTCCTGAAATGTGGCACCCAGAACTGGACACAATACTCCAGTTGAGGCCTAATCAGCGTGAAGTAGAGCAGGAGAATTACTTCTCATGTCTTAAAAACAACAAGGAGTCCGGTGGCACCTTAAAGACTAACAGACTTATTTGGGCATAAGCTTTCGTGGTTAAAAAAACTCACTTCTTCATGAGGTTTTTTTACCCACGAAAGCTTATGCCCAAATAAATCTGTTAGTCTTTAAGGTGCTACCGGACTCCTTGTTGTTTTTGTGGATACAGACTTACTTTTCTCATGTTTTAGCCCTGGTCTACACTATGAGTTTAAGTCAAATTTACCAGCGTTAGATCGATTTAAACCTGCACCCGTCCACACGACGAAGCCATTTTTGTCGCCTTAAAGGGCTCTTAAAATCAATTTCTGTACTCCTCCTCAATGAGGGGATTAGCGCTGAAATCGACCCTGCTGGGTCAAATTTGGGGTAAGGTGGATGCAATTTGATGGTATTGGCCTCTGGGAGCTATCCCAGAGTGCTCCATTGTGACAGCTCTGGACAGCACTCTCAACTCAGATGCACTGACAGGAAAAGCCCTGCAAGCTTTTGAATTTCATTTCCTGTTTGGCCAGTATGGCGAGCTGATGAGCACATGTGACCATGCAGAGCTCATCAGCAGAGGTGACCATGGAGTCCCAGAATTGCAAAAGAGCTCCAGCAAGGACCGAACAGGAGGTACTAGATCTGATCGCTGTTAGGGGAGACGAATCTGTGCTATCAGAACTCCGTTCCAAAAGACGAAATGCCAGAATATTTGAAAAAATCTCCAAGGGCATGAAGCACAGAGGCTTTAACAGGGACCCGCAGCAGTGCCACATGAAACTTAAGGAGCTCAGGCAAGCCTACTAAAAAACCAGAGTAGCAATCAGGCGCTCTGGGTCAGAGTCCCAGACATGCCGCTTCTATGATGAGCTGCATGCCATTCTAGGGGGCGCCCCTGCAACTACCCCACCCCTGTGCATGGACTCCGTCAATGGATTCTCACGCAACAGGGATGCAGATTTTTGGGACAAGGAAGATGAGGAGGAGGAGGAGGCTGAAGATAGCACACAGCAAGCAAGCGGAGAAACCGTTTTCCCCAACAGCCAGGAACTGTTTTTCACCCTGGATCTAGTACCCTCCCAACCCACCCAAGACGGGCTCCTGGACCTTGAAGAGTGGAGAAGGGATCTTTGGTGAGTGTACCTTTGTAAATATAATACCTGGTTTAAAAGCAAGCGTTTTTAATGATTAATTTGCCCTGAAGACTTGAGATGCATTGGCAGCCAGTAAAGGTACTGGAAAAGTCTATTAACCTGTATGGGGATGGAGTGGAAATCCTCCAGGGACATCTCAGTGAAGCTCTCCTGGATGTACTCCCAGGGTCACCTGGTTGAAATAGGGGAATCTTATTAAGGGGACATTCAGAAGTGGCCGTTCCTGCTGGGCTGTTTGCCTGTGGCTGAACAGAAATCATCCCTGCTGTTAACCATGTGGTGAGGGGAGGGGTGAAGCGATCATCCCAGAGAATTGGGTGTGTGTGCAGAGGGGGGAAGGTTAGTTGGGTTTGTGCTACACGTTAAACTGAAAACCACAGCCCCTCCTTTGAAATGGTCAACCCAATGGGTGCTTGGTATGGGAAATGAGGGTGCTGCTGTTTGAAACCATCCCCACATGTTATGAAAGTTAAAGAAGCCAGAAGACTGTGGCTTACCATGTCTGCCTGCAAGTTGAATTCTGTTGCCAGCCAGCCCTGCATGTGTGATCTCTCACATCAAACCGGCAGGCCCTCAATATAAGAGGCAAAATGCGACCTTGTAAAGAAAGCACACATGCTATGTAATGTTAACAGGTTGGTTCACCATGAAAGAGTCTACCATTGTTCTCTAAAATGTGTCTTTTTAAATACTACTCTCCCTTTTTTTCCTCCCACAGCTGAAAATGTTTCAATGCTCCCCATATCATTTCCGTACAGAGGCTAGCAAAGATCAGAAGGTGAAAAAAATGCACTTGCGATGAAATGTTCTCTTAGCTCATGCAGTCCTCCCACACTGAAAGAGCCCAGCAGAATGCCTGGAGGCAGACACTGTCAGAGTGCAGGAAAGCACAAAATGAACGTGAGGAGAGGTGGCAGGAGCAAGAGGAGAGATGATGGGATCAAGATGATCGGTGGCGTATGCATGATGAGAGGAGGCAAGAAGCAATGGAGGATCAAACTGATATTCTCCGGTGTATTGTTGAGGTGCAGGAAAGGCAGCAGAAGCACAGACTGCTGCTGCAGCCCCTGTGT
The DNA here is from genome assembly GCF_025201925.1 of Gopherus flavomarginatus. Classification (NCBI taxonomy): domain Eukaryota; kingdom Metazoa; phylum Chordata; order Testudines; family Testudinidae; genus Gopherus; species Gopherus flavomarginatus. Next base: position 55,562,675 of record NC_066624.1, read on the forward strand.
AACCAACCGCCCTCCTCCGCAAGTTCCATAGCCTCCTCACCCAGAAGCCCAAGAACACGGTGGGGGGCCTCCGGACACCCAACCACTCCACCACAGAGGGTTCCCCAAGCAACAGAAAGCTGGCATTCAATAAGTTTTGAAGTGCACTGTGGCCTTGTCCTTACCTCCTCCACCACCCCACCCGGTGCTTCCCTCCTCTCCCACCCCTACTGGGCTACCTTGGCAGTTATCCCCCCGTTTGTGTGATGAATTAATAACGAATCCATGAATTTGAAACAACAATGACTTTAATTGCCTCTGCAAGTGGAGATCAAAGGAGGGGAGGGCAGTTGACTTACAGGGAAGTAGAGTGAACCAAGGGGCCAGGTTTTCATCAAGGAGAAACAAACAGAACTTTCACACCATAGCCTGGCCAGGGATGAAACTGGTTTTCAAAGCTTCTCTGATGCACACTGTGCCCTGCTGTGCTCTTCTAACAACCCTGGTGTCTGTATGCGCGTAATCAGCGGCCAGGCAATTTGCCTCAACCTCCCACCCCGCCATAAACGTCTCCCTCTTACTCTCACAGATATTGTGGAGCACAGGGGAACCAATAATAACGATGGGAATATTGGTTTCGCTGAGGTCTAACCAGGTCAGTAAACTGCACCAGCATCCTTTTAAATGTCCAAATGCACATTCTACCACCATTCTGCACCTGCTCAGCCTGTAGTTGAACAGCTCCTGACTACTGTCCAGGGTGCCTGTGTACGGCTTCATGAGCCATGGCATTAAGGGGACCCAGCCTACCCTAAGGATAACTATAGGCATTTCAACATCCCCAATGGTTATTTTCTGGTCTGGAAAGTAAATCCCTTGCTGCAGCCGTTCACACAGACCAGAGTTCCTAAAGATGCGAGCGTCATGTACCGTTCCCGGCCATCCCACGTTGATGTTGATGAAATGTCTCTTGTGATCCACCAGAGCTTGCAGCACCATTGAAAAGTACCCCTTTCGGTTTATGTACTGGCTACCTTGGTGGTCCGGTCCCAAGATAGAGATATGTGTTCTGTCTATCGCCCCACTACAGTTAGGGAATCCCATTGCAGCAAAGCCATCCACTATGACCTGCATATTTCCCAGAGTCACTACCCTTGATAGCAGCAGCTCAGTGATCACATTGGCTACTTGGATCACAGAAGCCCCCACAGTAGATTTGCCCATTCCAAACTGATTCCTGACTGACTGGTAGCTGTCTGGTGTTGCAAGCTTCCAGAGGGCTATTGCCACTTGTTTGTGAACCGTGACGGCTGCTCTCATCTTGGTATTCTTGAGCTTCAGGGCAGGGGAAAGCAAGTCACAAAGTTCCATGAAAGTGCCCTTCTGCATGTGAAAGTTTCGCAGCCACCAGGAATCATCCCAGACCTGCAACTCTATGCAGTCCCACCAGTCTGTGCTTGTTTCCCGGGCCCAGAATCGGCATTCCACAGCATGAACCTGCCCCTTTACCACCAGGATGTCCAAATTGCCAAGGCCTGTGCTTTGAGAGAAGTCTGTGTCCATGTTCTCATCACTCTCGTCACCGAGCTGCCGTTGCCTCCTCACCTGCTTTTGAAGTTTCTGGTGCTGCATATACTGCAGGATAATGTGCGTGATGTTTACGGTGCTCATAACTGCCACGGTGATCTGAGCGGGCTCCATGCTTGCCATGGTATAGCATCTGCATGGAAAGAAGGTGCAAAACGATTGTCTGCCGTTGCTCTCACGGAGGGAGGGGCAACTGACGACATGGCTTACAGGGTTGGCTTATAGGGAATTAAAATCAACAAAGGGGGTGGGTTTGCATCAAGGAGAAACACATGTAAGTGTCACACCGTAGCCTGGCCAGTCATGAAACTGGTTTTCAAAGCCTCTGTGATGCACAGTGCGGCTTGCTGTGCTCTTCTAATCACAAACAGCCTAGTCAGCAAACAGCACCAAAGAGCTTTTAAACATCCAAAGGCACATTCTACCACCATTCTGCACTTGCTCAGCCTATAGTTGAACTGCTCCTTACTACTGTCCAGGCTTCATGAGCCATGGGAGCAAGGGGTAGGCGGGATCGTGTGGTGCTGCCAGCTGGGAGAGCAGCCCCAGGCAGAAGCCTCCAGCTCACATGATATTCCAGGCAGGACTGAATCTCCATTAGATGAAACTTAAAGAAGAGAATGACCTGCAGTCATTTCCATTTATGTCCAGGTGCCCCCGTCCAACCTTACCAAGGTTAGCCAGGAGCACCCATGTCTGCCCAGGCGCCCCCAACAGACCTCACCGAGGTTGGCCAGGAGCACCCACAAGATGACGATGACGGTTAACCGTTGTATTGCACCATCTCCGCTGACAAGGCAAAGCAAGGCAAGATAAGGAGATGCAGTACTGCGTCTGCCAGCAGCACCCAGGAGATGGACAGTGACAGTGAGCTGAGCAGGCTCCATGCTTGCTGTGGTATGTTGTCTGCATGGGTAACCCAGGAAAAAAGGCGAGAAACGATTGTTTGCCGTTGCTTTCACGGAGGGATGGAGGCCTGACGACATGTACCGAGAACCACCTGCAACAATGTTTTTGCTCCATCAGGCATTGGGAGCTCAACCCAGAATTCCAATGGGCAGCAGAGACTGCAGAAACTGTGGGATAGCTACCCACAGTGCAATGCTCCTAAAGTTGACACTAGCCTCGGTACTGTGGACTTAATGCGCTTGGTGGGGACACAAACAATTGACTGTATAAAATTGATTTCTAAAAAATCAACATCTATAAAATCGACCTAATTTCATAGTGTAGACATACTCTTAGTTACAACACTCCTGCTAATACATCCCAGAATGATGTTTGCTTTTTTGCAACAGCCTTACACTGTTGACTCATATTTATCTTGTGGTCCTCTGTGACCCCCAGATCCCTTTCCGCAGTAGTTCTTCCTAGGCAGTCATTTCCCATTTTGTATGTGTGCAACTGATTGTACCTTCCTAAATGGAGTACTTTGCATTTGTTCTTATTGTATTTCATTCTATTCACTACAGACCATTTCTCCAGTTTGTCTAGATTATTTTGAATTGTCATCCTATTCTCCAAAGTATTTGCAACCCCTTCCAGTTTGGTATCGTCCGCAAACTTTATAAGTGTACTCTCTCCGCCATTATCTAAATCCTTGATGAAGATATTGAACAAAACCAGACCCAGACCTGATCCCTGCAGGACCTCACTTGTTATGCCCTTCCAGCATGACTGTGAACCACTGATAACTACCTTCTGGGAACGGTTTTCCAACCAGTTTTGCACCCACCTTACAGTAGCTTCATCTAGGTTGCATTTCCCTAGTTTGTTTATGAGAAGGTCATGTAAGACAGTATCAAAAGCTTTACTAAAGTTAAGATACAAGAAGCAGGAATGAAGACAAAATGGAGAAGAGGCAGCTGTCTTTTATACCTTTTGCCATGTGCCTTGTACTTCCTTTGTCTTCTGGGGCACCTGGCATTGCCACTGTCGGAAGACAGGATACTGGGCTAGATGGACCTTTGGTCTGACTCAGTATGGCCATTCTTAGGTTCTTATGTCCTAAACACAAGCTTCACAGCACATAACATGGAAAAGCCTTAGAGTTCTATCCATAGACAAGGCCCCTACATGTCTTGCTGACTCATCAGATGTAGTCCCTGGCTTTTTTCAATGGGTTCAATGTATAGCCGATGTCCCTTGATGGGCCATCAAAAGCAGGCAAGGCAGTGCTGATGCCAAGCCGTCTGGGGGTGTCACCCAGAACCATAGCACAAGTGTTGAAATACAGATATACCATACATATCAATAACTCACAATGCAAAGGCGATACAAACTTATAAACAAGATAATCATACTAGGAAAATCATAACATTTTCACAGATACCTTAGATGGCATATTTGGTCAGATTCCTTGCAATTTTATAATACTGGTATCAACAATATCATGTCTCCCAGATTCCATACAGTGTCCCAGGGAGGCTATTCACAGACTTGCATTCAGGAGTTGGCCAACACTCAAGATCTCAGGCACCTCTGACATTTGGAGCAGTCTGATAGTTCAGTTAGAAGCGCAGCCAACTGCTTCTCTGCTATTGTTTAAGAGTCTGTCTAAGACAACTTGCTTCTGCTTTGAATCTGACATCCTGCATATTCTCAGCTTGTGTTTCACAGAGGGAGCGGTCCAAAGAATGTTTGGCACCGGATCCAGCTTTATTGGCCGGCAGACCAAACTGTCCCATCTCCAGAGCAGCCAAGTCAATTAAGGGAGCAGTGAGTCAGCCACCAGCTGAAATCCACTCCCAGTGCACCACCCTGGCACAACCAACCCTAACAGCTCCACCTGTACGAGAGTCAGCTGCAGTTTTCAGCTGTCCATAACTCCCAGATAAAAGCCAGTACTGTGCATTTCTCTAATGGTGTGAAAGATCCCAAAGCACTTTACAAGCTATAAGAATAAAGGATTGCTTCATCCCAAACTGAAATGCAGCCATCTCAGGTGGAGAAGCTGAGTGACATTACTTTGTTTAGGACAGGAAGTGAACTTTATAGCCAATTAAATTCCCTCTGCAGTCTTTCGGCAGACAGTGCAGTTACATAAACTGGAATTTGTCCAGGACACTAGGGTTCATTCCCCTGCTCTTGCAAAAAGTGTAATGGGATCTTTAATAGCTACAAGGTGCTTCAGCACCTCAGCTTCAAACCTCACCCAGAAAACAATCTCCTAGGAGCTGAGCAGCCATCGGAGCACTTGTTCTGAACCGATTTAGAGGGACGTCTACCTTCTAGAAAGTACCAACTCCTACCCCAGCTCTAAAGCCATTATAGGAGGTCCTGTCTGAAATTCAGTAGACTTTACTAGATAATGCAGAGAAGAGCCACAAAAGTGAATATGGTTTACAGTGAAGGACTGAGCTCACTCTGTTCATGTTATGATTATGAAGGATGAAAATGAAATTGACTTGATTACAGCCTAAGTACATTCAGGAGGAGAAGACACTGGGTCCTACTGGCTCTGTCATCTCCCGGAGAAAGACAGAACAAGAACCCATGGCTGGAAGCTGATGCCAGACAAATTCAAATTAAAATGAAGGCACAAGTTTTTAACAGTGAGGGTAATTAACTTTGGGAACTGGTGGATGCTCCATGCCTTGGAGTTTTCAAATCCAGACTGATGTGTTTGGCTAAAGCATCTTCCTGAAAGATAAGTTTATAGGTTCAATAAAAGGGTAACTGGTGGAATTCAATGGCCTGTGCTGTACAGAAGGTCAGACTAGATCTAACGCTTTCATCTGGCCTTAAACTCTACAGTGCCCTAGACATGAAAGTCAAGCAAGTCCATGAAAAGAGAACGAGCCTTAATGCAGTGAAACTTCTGTATTGTTAAGAGTCTGAATTCAACTGAAGAGCAAGGACTGTGAATACGGGCCAGCTAGTGCTACCCAGAGAATCCAGATGGCTGAGCACTAGTTTACACAGCTGAATGAAGTACCAGTGGGCAGCCTCAGAGACGTTACTCAATTCCCAGGCTCTGACATGGTCTGGAGTCAGCCCCATAAAGTCATCTGTTCACACCCACTGCTGTTCTGTTCGGGAGGAGCAGCAGCTGCCCAGCTGCTTTGTGGGAGATTGAGGCAGACAGTCAGCTGAAGGGCTTGGTATAAATCTCAGGGGTAAGTTCAGAAGAGAGGAGGTAGCATAATGAATGGTGCACATCTGCTCCCCCCTCCCTCTGACAGTACAGCCTTCTCCCCAAACAGAAACAAATGAACACACTTTCCTCCAACCCCCTTCCCCATTTCAGCTCCTCCCCGATTTTCCTGGCTGAGTTGCTGCTAACAAAAAGCAAAAGAAAAGAGGTTACAGTGTGAGCTCCCCTTCTGCCTCCCTCTTTCATTGCTTCAGTGCCACAACTCCTGCCCTATTGTTTCCCCTCTCCAAGAAAACAGACCCAAGGATGGGGAGCTCAGAAGCTTCCCCCTCACCTGCCATTCTCCCTCCCTTACACAGCCCAGCTGTTTATGTTAGACAGCAAAACTAGAACTTCACGATGAAGCTGTAAATACATCTAAGCAGCTGATCATCTTCACTCAAGACCATAAAGGAAGAGACAGGTAAGGCAATAGCCAGAATAGCCTGGCTTGATCTCCACAAGAGGGAGAAAAGAGCTCATATACAAGCACCTAGATTGGAGCCGATATCCCCGTGTGGACAGATTACAGGACTTCATAGGACTCTCTTGAATTCTGTGCTTGTTCAGAGGTAGATGCCTTCTTAGACTTTAAGGCCAGCAAGGACCATTATAATCTGACCTCCTGCCCTGCACAGGCCAAGGAATTTCATGCAGTGATTTCTGCACCAAGCCCATAGTGTCAGTACACCCTGTAAAGCTGTGCTGAAGTTATTCACCCTCGTCACTCACTCAGCAGCAGCCATCTTCCCCCTTTCACTCACTCCCTGCCATTTGAAGCAGGAGAGCAGCAACAGGAATAGCAGGGAGTTCCCAAGGCAATTTGCAATGGAGCTTTGGGGATGCAGCCCATCTTCTCTGGATACAGCAAGAGAAAGCAGGGCCGCCCCAGAGGGGAGGGCAAGTGGGGCAATTTGCTCCAGGCCCCGGGCTCCGCAGGGGCCCCAACAAGAATATAGTATTCTAAAGTTTTGCAACTTTTTTTTTATGAAAGGGCTTCCGAAATTGCTTTGCCTCAGGCCCCCTGAATCCTCTGGGTGGCCCTGGGAGAAAGCCAGGATCCAAACCCCTGGAGCACTGACTGCAACCCCAACCCTGCTCAGAAGACTTATTTTAAACCAGGCTGGTTGACCCAGCAGAACCAAGTGCTGATGGAGAGGCTCTGGGAGACAAGGAAGTTGAGATAGAATGCATTAGTACACATTACTACATATATTGAGACCTCAGCTATGCTCCCTGCCTGCCTGCACCATCAACCACAACTTGACCTGATTTATGCTTACTTCATTTGCAGGAGGCTGGGGACCCCTGGGAATCGGTAGTGAGCAGAGGAAACCCAGATGAGACATTTTTAGCGGATGGACAATGATCTCTGCATGTCATTTGAAGGCCAGTTTTGATTTCCTCCCCCAGAAGTAACAGCTCCATAAAATATTCAACTAGGGACCTCAAGATAACCAAGACCTATAATGGCTGTAAACAGAGAGGTGTGCAGACACCAGAGAATGGAGTTTGCAGCTACCTCATCTCTGTTATCCTGTCTTGCTTTGGGTTGAGATGACTCATGCTGTGAACATCTGTTCACACCTCCAACATATGAATTCCTATCTTGAAAGATCAGTGTGGTCCATTTAATCTGTCTGGTCATGCCAGTGTTAGATTCTTCAGAAGAAGGCATCATACACCTGCTGTCCCATAGGGGTCATTTCTTCCTAACTGCATCTGATCAGCTTCTGCCCTGAAGCATGAGGATTGAGAGCCATTGTCATTTTATCCCAGCTAGTGTCACTATAGTGAATTCTATTCTTTGTCAGACAAACATGCAGGGCTTGACACTCCACTGGGTGTTCAAAATGGATGTAAAATGCCAGCAAATCAGAATTTTCCACTCTTGTGTTTTACATCCACATTGCACAGGTCTCAGTGACAAGAAAAGGTGAAAGGCCAGTGGAGAACCAGGCCTGAAATCTGTTTAAAGGGACATTTTCAGTGTAATGAAATTTACAAGACGGACTAATGATCATTCTAACCAAAAGATTTGCAAAATATTTCTCTACTGTTACTTTGTGTTTTCAGTTTCTTCAGAGGAAACAGCAAGGAAACAGATTCCCCTGTTTATGTAGGTCTTTTACACAACTACAATACAGCCTCCTGAATGGACCATCCATTCTACTCAACATTGAGATGGCAAATGCTGGGTTACACTTTTTCTCCGGGGTCACTGCCTCAGTGCCAAGTTATAGGATGGGCTGAGCCAGGAGCCCAATAAAACTCTGCTGGTACTAGTCAGTAACATTTCTCCTGTGAGCCAATGGCAGCCCCATTTGGCCCGGAGTTACCAGTGCAACCTCTTTGTAAAGTACACATGCTGTTTCCCCTGCATTGGATGCCCTATGCTAGGTGCAGTTGTGTATGGAGTCCCTGGCCAGCACAGCTTCAGAAGTTTTCCATGGTGAAGCTCCCACCAAGATCTATAACCCACTGGTTGGGGGAGTCCCATCAGAGAGGGCACTGCACTCTCAAGATGCATTCTTTAATTGCCCAGAAGCTTGACAGCCAATAAGTTGATTCCAGATGCTTTGACTTCAGCTTATTCAGGCCAAGGAGCCACCCTCAAACTGGATTCAGGCTTCTCACTTAATTAGTGGAGTCCAAAGCACTTTATTAAAGCAGGTCATTATTCCCATTTTACAGATGGGGAAACTGAGGCACTGAGCAGTAAGTGACTTGTCTAAGGTCACCCAGTAGGCCAGTGGCAGAGCTGGGAACAGAACTTAGGTCTCCCAAGTCCCAGTGCTCTATCCACTAGACCACATTGCCTTTTACACTTTAAATTGAGGGGAGGGAGGTTTGACCTTCTCATGAATTACTCTGCTCCCTCCCCAGAGCCTCCCATCCCTTAGTTACTCCCTTCCTCTAACACTGGGCCTATCTGCCAAGAACTCCATCGTCTCCTCAGGAATCACATGATCACGAAAAGCAACCCCCTCTACATCATCCCCTTCTCCCAGCCGCCCACAGTCTCCTTCCATGCTTCTCCCGGACAGGTGACGCTCTCCCTCTGTGCAGGCCCCAAGGCGCAGGGACAAGCTCTGGGCACCCTTTATGCCTCCGCACTCTAGGATTCATGGTGCTGCCATCAGTTCGGAGTGAGGATACCCAGAGGGCTCCTGAGAGCAGGGCGTTTCCACGGTTCCAGCTCCGGATGACGTAGCCCACAAGAGTACAGCCCCCCAGCAGGCTGACCAAGCTCATGTTCGCTCTGGCTTGTGCCACAGGACGCTGGCGCAGCGTCTTACAGACACGCTGTCAGCGCCACTCAAGCCCGTTTACACAGCTGCTGCGAGTCTCGGAATCCAGCTCCCCTCCACCCCTACCGCTTCGGGCCAGTCTCAAAGCTAGAGCCAGGCTAGTTTACCCTGGGGACGCACCTCCTGCCCCCTCCCCTTCCCGGGGCTTTAGCGCCCAGAGGTGGCCCCAGTATAACCATTGCACACTGGGGCGAGGCTGACCCCGCCCCTTGTCCCCAGCGGCGCTGCCCCCGGACATGCCCCCCGCCCCAGCCGGCCGGCCCCGCTCTACCTGTCCTCAAGGTGCTGAGGCAGTGCCACACGTCCGGGGCCCGTTTACACGCCTCCCACAGCGACAGCGAGCCGCGCTCCGAAGTGACCCAGGCGGGGCTCAATAGGGCCACCACGTCCAGCGCCAGGGCGACCAGCAGGCAGACGAGGGCGATTAGCTTGAAGGGCCGGAGGACGCGAACCTCGCCCATGGCCATGCTGCCCCCGGGGATCAGGGGTCCGCGCTGCTCCCGGGACCCGTCGGGAGCTGGGCAGTCCCGAAGCGCACAGCCCAGCCCCGCGCTCCGCCGCTACTGGGCCATGCCAGGGCCCTCGGGGTCCTAGAGCCGCCCGCACACAGCCCGCCCCCTCGCCTGGGGGCCTCCTCCTCTCCGCAGCTGCTACTTCCACCCGCCTTGTCTCGGTCCCTATAACCCCCACCCACGTGTTGTGTCTCCTCCTACACTTAGATTAGAATCTCTCTGGGCAGTGCTTGCCAGGCTGAGCCCCAGCACCTCTGGACTTGGCAGGGCTGAGCCCCAGCCACCTCAGTTATGAATGTCAAAAAATTGCTTGAGCCCTGGCACCTCTTTCATTACAAATTAAGCGCTGTCATTGGGGCACTCTCTGTTCCCTCTGGCTCTTTACAGCACCTAGCAGATGGGAGTCTCACTCCAAGACTAGCCCTCTTAGGAACTTTGGGGATACAAATAAATAACCCCCGTCTTTCAGCCTACCAGGCAACACACCCGTGACATTGGTGGAGGAGAGAGGTAGGAGTTTCCCTAACATTGAAGTAAGTATCAGACTGGTAGCCGTGTTAGTCTGGATCTGTAAAAGCAGCAAAGAATCCTGTGGCACCTTATAGACTAACAGACGTTTTGGAGCATGAGCTTTCGTGGGTGAATACCCACTTCCTCAGATGCATGCCACAGGATTCTTTGCTGCTAATATTGAAGTAAGACTCACAACTCACCTTTGTGGTATTATCCCCCTGTTACAGCTGGGGACAGGGTTGTGATCTGGCCTATGGCTTCTCTCCATCTTTCCCGGATCCTGGGCTATGAAATTGAAGAGTTTGTGCTAGTTGAAATTAATGGGGTCAGAGAAGCTCCAGGAGAAATCCAAGGCTTATACCAGTTTAACAAAAAATAAGTCCCCCCTCCACGTACCGTTCCCCCACCCCCACAGAGTTCCTCACCAACCTAGGAAGAAAGCGTACCCAGCCTGCCCATGTTGGGAATCCAAGAGATTGTCTTGCCAGACACGGCCAATAGCCAAGTCGGACCATATCTAGGTAGTATAGGATTAACAGCTGGGGTGTCAAGTGCCTCCTAGACATTGTGCAACTGCAACATATACAGATGCCTCCTTTCTCCCATGAACTGCTCAGAGCTCTTGATCATACACAGATTATTGTCCACCCCAGAATGTATTCCAGCAGGGAATGGTTCTTGCTTCTCAGCAGTTTGCCTCAAACTGCCAACACTCAACCCCCTTCCATGCTCAGTTTGTAGTCCTCTCCCTCCTTTATCCCATTCTCCTGCTCAGTCTTTATTCTCCTCTCCTCCTCCCACTTATTTACCCTTAACCCTCACTGCTATTCCCACTTGGCCTTAGCCCTGGGCATCACTTAACATTTACATCATCTTAGCTACCTCCACTCAGGGGTGCGAGAAATTCTCTCTCTCTCTCACACACACACACACAGGGCCAGCGCTTCCATTTAGGCAGGGTCCACTGGTCCCGTGGCTCCGGCTGAGCATCCGCAGGCACGCCTGCGGCAGGTCCACCAGAGCTGCAGGACCAGCGGACCCTCCGCAGGAACGCCTGCAGGAGGTCCACCGGAGCTGCGGGACCGGCGAGCGGCAAAGCGCCCCCTGCGGTGTGCCGCCGTGCTTGGGCCGGCAAAATGGCTAGAGCCGGCCCTGCGCCTAGAGCGCCAAAAACCCTGGCACCACTCCTGCTCTCACACACACACATGCTAGAGGTAAGCTAAGCTAATTCCCCCTTCCCATACACACACAGATGCTAGAAGTAAGCCAAGCTAACCCCCAGTGTAGACAAGGCGAGGTAAACAGAAAATTATTTGACTGAAGAATTATTCCACACAGGGAAGGTGGATTATCAATCAACAGAATATCCTCTTCCGTTGCTGTCAGAAGTGTCTATGAAATGATGCTATGCTGCTGTAGTGTAGACTTCTCTCATTCTAGCCCTTGCTGTCACTCCTTCATCTCTCCCCCCCCCCATTACTTGTGCTCTCCCATCCCTTTACTATATCCTCCCTCCCCACCCTGTTAACCATTTATATTGTGGTAATGCCTCGAGGAGATCTAGGCACCAGCGCAGGGCTCAATGTGTTAGGTTCTGTACAGCCCCAGAGAGCTCACATGCCAGGGTTAGGGTGACTCCTGTTGGACAACTCCAAGCCTCTGGCTCAGTGGAGGGTAAGGGGGAGGGGGCATGGGAGTCTCTCCAGTGATCACACTGTTTCGTAGCTAGGTCAGAGAACAAGGGTGGCAGATAATGTGACAAGCCATGAAGTACACCGCAGTACCACAGCTCATGCTACAGCAGGTAGTAGGAAAAAAGTTAAGCATGCAGGCATGAGGAAGAGAAGGCATAAAATGAAGAGAAGCCAAACCAATCAGAAGGCATTTAAGGAAAAGGGGAGACTTCTCTTGCTGGGGAGTCTGATGGTAGGTCAGTGCCCCACCCCAGAGCTGAAATAAGGGGAAACTCTGCCAGAGAATCCTTCATGAGCTAGCCTGGACTGGTGTCCCAGCCCTGGTGTTGGCATGAGCTGGCATTGAGTCAGATAACTCTGACAGAGGGGAAGGAGGGCGGGATGTGGAACAGACATGAGCAACACATTTCGAAGAACACCAGTTACAGAAAAGGTAACTACTATCTTTTCTTCTTCGAGTATTTGCTCATGTGCATTCCACAATAGGTGATTCCAAGCTATATCTCTTGGAGGTGGGTAGGAGTTCACAGACACTCAGAGCAGAGCACTGCCCTGCCGAACCCAGAGTCCTCCCTGGTTTGGAAGATAATCGCATAATGTGAGGTGAACATGTGGACTGACAACCATGTGGCAACCCTACAGATGTCCTGAATAGGGACATGGGCCAGAAAGGCAGCCGACGAGGCTTGCAGCCTAGCTGAGTGTGCCCTCACAATCAGCTGCGGGGGAACTGCCGCCAGGTCATAACAAATACGGATACATGAAATGATCCAGTTGGAGAGCCGCTGAGTGGAGATTGGCCGACCTTTCATGTGTTCGGCCGAGGCGATGAACAGTTGCGAAGACTTCCTGAACGGCTTTGTATATTCCAGGTAAAAAGCCAGAGCCTGTCTCACATCTAGCATGTGGAGGCAGTGGTCCTCACTGGACGCGTGTGGTTTGGGACAGAGCACCAGCAGGAAAATGTCCTGACCCATATGATAGGCAGAGACCATCTTAGAGAGGAATGAAGGGTGTTGGCAGAGCTGGACCTTCTCCTTATGGAACACTGTGTACTGGGGTTCAGAGGTCAGGGCCCGGAGTTCCGAAACCCTTCTAGCAGACATGATCACCACCAGAAAGCCTACTCTCCATGAGGTGTGTGACTAGGAGCATGTAGCAAGTGGCTCAAACAGAGGTCCAGTTAGCCTGGCCAGCACCAAGTTCAGGTCCCACTGGGGGTCTAACATATGGAAAGAGGCGATCCAAGCCCTTAAGGAATCGACCCGTCACGGCATGAGAATATCATGTGGCCCTGCACTGGCGGGTGGAAGGCCGATATGGCTGCCAGGTGCACCTTGACAGATGATGGTGCTAGGCCCTGGGCTCTAAGATGAAGGAGGTAGTCTAGCATAAGCTGGATCAGAGCAGCCACTGGCAAGACACCCTGATCAGCGGCCATCAGGAAAACCGAGACCATTTTGCCAGGTAGCCCTGACGCGTGGAGGGCCTCCTGCTCTCCAGAAGAATGCACTGAACGCCTTCTGAGCAAGTCCTCTCCTCCCAGTCTAACCATTTAGCAGCCATGCTGTGAGGTGGAGGGCTGCTAGGTTGCGGTGGAGGAGGTGACCTTGGTCCTGGGAGAGCAGGTCCAGGCGGGTTGGCAACATCCACGGCCGGGTGACTGCCAAGGTCATGGGAGTCCCATACTTGCCTAGGCCATGCCAGGTTGATCAGAAGGACATGGGCCCTGTCCGTCTTTGTCTTTTCCAAGACCTTGCCGATCAGTGGAATTGGGGGAAAGGCATAGAAAAACTGACCTGACCAGGACAGAAGGAAGGTGTCAGAGATCGTGCCAATGCCCAACCCTCCCCTGGAGCAGAAACGGGGACACCAGCAGTTCTATCAGGTCACGAAAGGTCCACTTGGGCATAGGCGCCAACTTTCTCCGGTGCTGGTGGGTGCTCACGCCCACCACCCTTGCCCCAACTCCACCCTTTCCCCGCCCCTGGCCCTGCCCCCATTCCAACCCCTTCCCCAAAGTCCCTGCCCCAACTCTGCCCCCTCCCTGCCCCATTGGATCCCTTCCCCAAATCCCAGCCCCACCTCTTCCCCCAGCGCGCTGTGTTCACCCTCTGCCCCCCTCCCTCCCTGCCCTGTGAAACAGCTGGAGCTGCCCTTGACCAGCCATTCGTCAAGGTAGGGAAAGATCTGCCCCCCAACCCCGATGCCTGAGGTAGGTCGCCACCACAGACATACACTTTGGGAAGACTTTGGGAGCCGTTGATAGGCCAAATGGGAGGACAGTGAACTGGTAGTGCTCCTGTCCTACTGTGAAGCAGAGGAAATGCCTGTGGCCCTCGAATATAGGAATGGGGAAGTATGTGTCCTGTAGATCGAGGGCGGCGTACCAGTCTCCTGGATCCAGGAAGGGGATGATGGAGGCCAGAGAGACCATGCAAAACCTGAGCTTTACCATGTACTGGTTCAGGCCTCGCAGGTCCAGGATGGGCCTGTGCCCTCCTTTGGCCTTCAGGATAAGGAAATAGCAGGAATAGTACCCATTGTATCTGAACTCTGACGGCACTACCTCCACCGCTCCTAAGCAAAGGAGCCATCTCATCTCCTGCTCGAGTAAGCTCTTGTGAAAGGAGTCCCTGAAGAGGGATGGGGAGGGAGGGTGGGTGAGGGGGGTAGAAAGAAACTGGAGGGTATAGCCCCAGGAGACGGTGTTGAGGACCCATCAGTCTGAGGTCAGCAGTGACCACTCCAGGAGGAAAGTGCATAGGCAGCTGGAGAAGGGAAGGTCGGGTGGATCCCTGGTACAAACTGGTAAGTCATCCCCGGACGTTCCCTTAGAAGGCCCAGGCTGAGGAGCAGGCCGGGATTGCCATGTTGGGTGCTTTTTATAGTCCCTTGATTTTTTATAAGGGGGCTGATATCTGGAGTGGGTGCCCTGACTGTGAGCCAGCTGCGGTTTCAATTTGGTCCTGGCCAGGGCTGGGACATAAAGGCTGAGGGTCTTTAATGTTGTGCGGGAATCCTTAAGACCGTGTAACTTCACGTCTGTTTGTTCCACAAACAGGGCCTTGCCATCCAATGGAAGGTCCTGCAAGGACTGAGTTCTGTGCCTTGCTGGACAACCCAGACAGCAGGAGCCACAACACTCTCCTCATGGATACCGTGGAGGCTATAGACCTTGCAGCCGTATCCACAGCGGACGAGGCTGCCTGAAGGGCTGCCCTGATGGTAGCCATGCCCTCCTCAACCAGAGCCTTAAACTCCTTCTTACCATGCTCCTGGAGGGAGTCCGCAAATTTGGGCATCGAGCCCCACAAACTGAAGTCATATATGCCCAGCAGGGCTTGGTGGTTTGCCTTCAGTTGGAAGCTTGAGGATGAATAAATCTTTCTACCGAATAAATCTAGTCTCCTTGAGTCCTTATTCTTAGGAGTAGGAGGGGGTTGACCTTGACATTCCCTATGGTTGACAGCCTCGACCACTAGAGAGTTGGTGGCTGGGTGGGTATACAGATATTCGTGCCCCTTGGCAGGCACAAAATACTTTCGTTCTGCCCTCTTAGAGATGGGGGGCAAGGAAGCTGGGGTTTGCCACAGGGCATTCGAGATCTTTGCCACCCCTTCATGGAGTGGGAGAGCCACCATGGCTGGTGCTGAAGCCAAGAGGACATTGAAGAGGGAGTCCAAGGGTTCCTCCACCTCCTCAGCTTGTAGGTTGAGGCTTGATGCCATGCTTTTCAACAGTTCTTGATGGGTTTTCATGTCCTACTATGGGACGAGAGGCAGAGGAGCCATGATTGCCTCATCGGGGGAGGATGAGGATAAGGATGGGGGGTGTGGTGCTCTGTGTCCCCACCCGTGCCGCAGGTCCCACCACTTGGTCTCCTTCTAGGTGCAGGACTGGGGATGAGCACTCAGCTGGCCCTTTTTTGGAGGCTGAGAAAGGAAGGTTGATGGTCTTTTCGAGGCCCGGCCACTGAGAAAGCAACCACCAGGGGCTGTGTCGGAGCCCATGGGGCCCATTGGTACCAGGGAGCTGGCCAGGGACCCCGGAGCAGACTGCCCTGCCTGACGACTTTGAAGGAAGGCCAGGCTGGCATATGATCTACAGCTACCAGGGACGAGTGACGGCGGCAGGAGCGGTGCCAAACATGAGACTGTGATCCCGGTGTGGAGGAGCGGGAATATCATCTGTAGCAGCTGCTCTGCAAATGGCTTCAACAGGCAGATTCGCGATGGCAGGATGCTGGCGATCTATGCCTGGGGCTGCGGGAGTGGTGCCATGGTGGAGACCTCGAATGGGATGAAGAGCGGGAGTGCATCAACATCCGTACCGCAAGGGGCTACAATAGCTTCTTGGAGATAACAACCTCTAGTGCCGTCTGTCCTGGTCTCGGCGAGGCACGCTCTCATCACGAGGTCTGTGTTCCCTCAAGGTGGAGCGGTGCCTGGAACCCTGTGGCTCGACACCAAGCCAGACAACTTGGTGGAGGTTGATGGGGACCGGCGTGGGCTGCACACGGGACGGTTGCTGTGCAGAGAATGGCATTGCAAACCTTCCCTCAACCATGAGTGGTACCGTCCAGGCGATGACCGTGGAGGTCTGAGTGGCAGCATGCCTCTGGACCGGGGAGCTGCTGATGTCAGTGCAGCTGATACCAGTAGAGACATAACGTCTTGAGCTGCCTGCAGGGCCTCTGGCGTGAAGGGCACCCAAATGTGGCCACTGTCATCTAGGGAGGTTGGCTTGGAGTGGGCTGGGTTACTCCACTCGACTTGAGGCAGAGGCCGCCAGGCCAATGGAGACTGAGAGCTGCCCAACCTGTGTCTAGTGTCTCCCACAGCCTTGCTCCAGTGTCTTGGTAGAGAAGACTTCTTCTTCGCCTTCTTAGAGGGTCCCATGGACGGGAAGCAGTGCCGACTGGTAGAGGGCACCGTTAGGTAGCCATGCACCGATGCAGAGGTTCTCGGTGCCAACTCGGAGCGGTACAGCAGCGTCAGGGTCAGGGCTGACTCCATCAAAATGGCTCGGAGGCGTATCTCCCACTCCTTCTTGGTCCGAGGTTTGAAGGATCTGCAAATTTTGCAGCTGTCACTGAGGTGAGTTTCCCCCAGACAACATAAATAGCCCATGTGTGGATCACTCATGGGCATAGGCCTTTTACAAGTGTTGCATGACTTAAAACCCAGGGCACGGGGCATGCCCCGATGTGGGCGCACTTAACTATTCTAACTAAACTTTTTTTTTCCCCGTAACTACAGGTACTAACTAACTACGAACTAACAAAGTCCAAAGAGGGAAAGCTACAGCGGAGCTGGAGCAGAGCAGTTCCGAAGCACCTTCGCTGGCGGCAAGAAGGAACTGAGGGTGGGGAGAGCGCGCAGTGCCCCTTATACCACGCCATGGCAGCAACGCTCCAGGGATCGCTAGGGGCGCTCCCCTACAGGTACTGCTAAGGGAGAAACTTCCAGCACCGGTCCACATGGCAAGCACGCACACCTATTGTGGAATTCACATGAGCAATCACTCGAAGAAGAATTCAGGAATATCTAGGACAGGGGTCGGCAACCTTTCAGAAGTGCTGTGCCGAGTCTTCATTTATTCACTCTAATTTAAGGTTTCGTGTGCCAGTCATACATTTTAACATTTTTAGAAGGTCTCTTTCTGTAAGTCTATAATATATAACTAAACTATGGTTGTATGTAAAGTAAATAAGGTTTTTTAAATGTTTAAGAAGCTTCATTTAAAATTAAATTAAAATGCAGAGCCCCCCGGACTGGTGGCCAAGACCCAGGCAGTGTGAGTGCCATTGAAAATCAGCTAGCGTGCCGAAGGCGGCATGTGTGCCATAGGTTGCCTACCCCTGATTTAGGACCTCAGTGGATTAAAAGGATGGTTTTAGTCCTGTTAGACTTTGGCATATTTCAGTAAAGTGCTGGCACCAGACCGTGGGTGTCAATGTCTCCCTCCCTTCTCCTCCCATGCAGTTGTATGCTAGCTTGGCCCCAAGCAGTCAGCCATTAACAGACTGCCTTCCCACCCCAAGCCTTCCCCATGAGTCAGGTATCTATGCAATCAGCCAACATGGGGCTCACATGCCCATGAAGTGATCTACTGGAAGACAGAAGAGAAGGAGCAAGGGAGTGAAAGATTATATTTGTGGCCTTCCTCATGGGCAGATTAATCCAGGAAGGTGCATCTCAGGGCTCGCTGAGCCATGAGAAGATTGAACAGAATGATTTTCTGTCCATTTCATAGGGACATTCGTTAAAGGTCCCAGCTCAGGACAATAGCTTTAGTGCTGATTGATCCAGCAAGAGCATGATGGGAATGCAAGAGCCAGCAGCAGCAGCAGCAAAGGAGTTAGTAGCACAGGAGAAGGTGAATGAATCTCACAGATGAGAGTCTGATCCTCCCCCATCCCCCACACTCTATTCAAACTGCATTCTGGCAGTTTAATTTGCAGTATCTGGAAAGCAGCCTGTGTTGTCAGCTTGCAAGATTTTATCATAGATCACAGAACATGAAGTATCATGAAAAGCCCAGCTCCTGAAGTCAACCAGTTATGAGAGAATCCTGCTTAAAAAGAAAATGTAAATAATTAGGTTTCTTGCCCTCAGAGGTGCATTGAAGAGCCTGGAAACATGAACCCTAAAGATACAAAAGCCAGAAGGCAAATAAAAAAGAACCCAACAATTATTGTTTTATGATCTTGTGATCGTTTTAGCCAGTCCCATGATTTCTGTTACTGGAGGTGGCAATGCTGATGCTAGGTTAAAAATGAACAGCTGAGCGTGGCCCTTCTGAACTGCCCTAATAGATATAGCTCTGTCTCTGCGGTGTAAGGGCTTGGCGACACTCGAAACTTCAAAGCGCTGCCGCGGCAGCGCTTTGAAGTGTGAGTGTGGTCACATCGCCAGTGCTGGGAGAGAGCTCTCCCAGCACTGCACGTACTCCACCTCCTCATGGGGATTAGCTTGCAGCGCTGGGAACCACGCTTCCAGCGCTGTGGCACTGTTTACATTGGCGCTTTACAGCTCTGTATCTTGCAGCGCTCAGGGAGTGTTTTTTTCACACCCCTGAGCGAGAAAGTTGTAGCGCTGTAAAGCGCTAGTGTAGCCAAGGCCTAAGATCTCACTTACTGCTGGTTTGGTTGCAGATGTTTTGGACTTTGGCCTGCTGAGTAGAGCAGAAACTGACAAAGTCTGGATGGTAACAATAAACAGAAGGAAACTAGAGACAAATGCAACTTTTCTGGCAGGCATCCAGAGCACCTCAGGCTGTGGTCTTGTCTTTAGAGGCAAAGTTGGATTAGTGTTAGTACGTTTTAGCAGATCAAGAACTGAGCATTCAATAGCCAGATCCCAGAGTTCTCGTCTGTTATAGAATCATAGATTAGTTTTATTACCCTATGCATTAACCTGGTAGAAGAACTAAAACCCCCAAAAGCAGCAAAGAGTTCTATGGCACCTTATAGACTAACAGACGTATTGGAGCATGAGCTTTCGTGGGTGAATACCCACTTCGTCGGATGCATGTTTTCACCTATGAAAGCTAATGCTCCAAAACGTCTGTTAGTCTATAAGGTACCACAGGACTCTTTGCTGCTTTTACAGATCCCGACTAACATGGCTACCCCTCTGATATTTAAAACCCCCAAGAACACCCATTCCTAGGTTGTTAGAACGTAAAGGACTTTCTGTCACAAGCATTGCATTAAAATGCAAGGAGCATTTTGGAACTAAGCTACTTGAGTGACTGTTTTGAGATGCATGTGACATGAGCTCAAGTATATTGGTATGGATCGCTGGCCTAACTGTCCTGAGACTACATTTAACTTCCTCCCATCACACAGTAACTTAGAGAGGGGGAAATAAGCTCTAAGCACAGAGCTGGGAACCAGGAACTCAACTTGATTATTTCGAATAGCACCTAAAAGCATATGTTATGAGCTGGGTGAAAGCTTGTTATGAGTGGAGTTAAAAACCCCTTTAACCTGACACAGGGGAATGAGTCCTGCATTTGAGTGAGTTGTAGGAGACAATTAAGGGGCCACACTTAAAACAAAGTATCAGAGGGGTAGCCGTGTTAGTCTGGATCTGTAAAAGCAGCAAAGAATCCTGTGGCACCTTATAGACTACAGACGTTTTGGAGCATGAGCTTTCGTGGGTGAATACCCACTTCTTCAGATGCATGTGGTGGAAATTTCCAGGGGCAGTATATATATGCTAGCAAGCAAGCTAGAGATAAAGAGGTCAGTTCAATCAGGGAGGATGAGGCCCTGTTCTAGCAGTTGAGGTGTGAAAACCAAGAGAGGAGAAACTGGTTCTGTAGTTGGCAAGCCATTCACAGTCTTTGTTCAATCCTGAGCTGACACCATCTCCTCTCTTGGTTTTCACATCTCAACTGCTAGAACAGGGCCTCATCCTCCCTGATTGAACTGACCTCATTATCTCTAGCTTGCTTGCTAGCATATATATACTGCCCCTGGAAACTTCCACCACATGCATCTGAAGAAGTGGGTATTCACCCACGAAAGCTCATGCTCCAAAACGTCTGTTAGTCTATAAGGTGCCATAGGATTCTTTGCTGCTTTTACTTAAAACAAAGTGTAATAGAATCTGCCCAGAAACTAGCACCCGGTGAGCAGAGTTGGGAACTGTGACCAGGTGGGGTGGGAGAAAACATGCTGAAAAAGAGGGTGGAAAAGAGAGAGATACAGCCTGAAGAAGCTGCTGAAAGCAGAGTAGCTGACTGGAAGAAACTCGTGAAGAGGTTTTGGGTCAGAGATGCAGGCTGAAGAGAGCGCTACTAGCACTGAGAGTGAAAAATGCTGGTTCCTGCTATTTGATTCCTTCTGAACTCAGAAACACGGGGCTTTGTGCATTCTTTGTTAAAAAAGAAGATTGCATCAAAGAAACCAATTTCTATCCCAGTTCTATCACTGATTTCTACTCCCAGTTGGCACAGCCACAGAGCTGCAAACTTGGACTAGCTGCTCAGGTCAAAAAAGAGGAACGGTTGTAACACCTCTTGCCAGAATCCTTGCATCCATGGAATGCAAATGGGCCTTGCAGTGTGTCAGGAAAGTCAATTAATTAGGTCTTTTTCAAATGGGGGAGGAGGGGGAAGAATTCAAAAGCTGAAGGGCCCTCGCAGAGAACACCCTGCCAGCTGCTCCTTTTCTCTCTCTGGTAGGAGCAGCTGTATTAATAAATCATCCCTCTCTTGTGAAACTTGGTGTGATCATCCGATCACTGGTGCTGACTGGACGTGGGAGAAGCCTGCCTGCTTGGCTAACCAAATGACTCAACCTAGCTTCCTCCTGTGGACTGATCCCCTGGCCACTAATTTAAATGCCAGTAGAACTGGGCTTGGTGAGGGGGACTTAGTGCCGTGTCCCACTGGGGTTATAGGAGACCCTCTGTCGTGTCTAACGGGAGACGTGCTCAGGAAGTGGGGCTTGCTTTGCAACAGAGCTCACTTTGAAAGATTTGGGGCTCGCTTTCAGTGGGAGTTAGGTGCCTAAATACCTTCAAAGGATCTGGACCTCTGTATTTGGCCCAATAAATCCCATAGATTTCAATAGGTGTTGAGGCTGCTCAGCAGCTTTGTGTTTCTGTTTACAAGTTGCTGAGGGCTCCTATGAGTCGGTTTAGGAGAGATTCCTCCTGCCCCAAAGACAAGGATCTTACAGTGGGTTTGATTTCGTTTTTTAAAAGAAGTCCTGAATTCTCTCTGAACCGTACCTGAGACCTCTCAGAATTTGCTGCCCTATTCATGTTATAAGACTCTTCTGGGCACTAGGCCCAGTGATCCCTGTCACTCATGCTGCATATGGAGCAGCGTCTAGGCCAGGGGTCGGCAATCTTTCAGAAGTGGTGTGCCGAGTCTTCATTTATTCACTCTAATTTAAGATTTCGTGTGCCGGTAATACATGTTTTTAGAAGGTCTCTTTCTATAAGTCTATAATATATAACTAAACTATTGTTGTCTGTAAAGTAAATAAGGTTTTTAAAATGTTTAAGAAGCTTCCTCTAAAATTAAATTAAAATGCAAAGCCCCCCGGACCAGTGGCCAGGACCATGAGTGCCACCGAAAATCAGCTCGCGTGCCACCTTCGGCACACGTGCCATAGGTTGCCTACCCCTGGTCTAGGCTATATTTCAGCTTTTTGTTTTCAGTCCTAGCCCTGTAGTGATGCTCTACGGTGCAGCCCGTAAGCCTAACTCCTATCTCCATTACCTTTTGCTGGATGCTACTCAAGCTTTTGATCCATGAAGAATATCATCTGCTGATTTGCCACTTAATTCCTCCTCCTGGCCATGCTGCATACCTAGATCTTTGCATTGCTTTGTCATCTGGGCAGGAGGTGGAAAATGTAGGGCCCCAAGAAGATGGCAGGAGCTTCACGCCTGAAGTGTCCATATCCTTGGTGACCTCCAGGAAAAGCTGCTGCTTTTTCACAGACATTAGCCAATAGGTCCATCAAAGGCTATTAGTCAAGATGATCAGAGACGCAACACCATGCTCTGGGAGTCCTTAAGCCTCTCTAATTGCCCAAAGCTGGGAGTGGACAACAGGAGATGGATTACCTGATAAATTGCCCTGTTCTGTTTATTCCCTCTGAAGCACCTTACGTTTGCCGTTGTCAGAAGACAGGACACTGGGCTGGATGGACCATTGGTCTGAACCAGTATGATCGCTCTTATAATCTGGGGCTGTCTTCAGTGCTATTGATCCAGCCTTTTGACACTGTTGAGCTCACAAAGTACACTTTAAACATTCAGGACCTGATTTTCAGCAATGCAGAGCCTGCCCCACTCCAGTGAAAATCAATGGGAATTGTGGATGCTCAGCACCTCTGCCACCATGCCATTCATTCACGACAATCCATAAGCAACATGTTTCCAGCCAGGTTTCTGAAGATCAGGTCTTCGGAAATTAGATGGAACTGAACTATGCTTTAGCCAGAAAACTGACACACAGATTGTGGCTGTGCTAGAATGAAGAGGGTTTTCACAACAGTCATACAACCCCTAGGAGCAGCAGACACAGACCCCCTATGACCACTTTGCACCTGACCTCCAAGAAGGGTAATGGGTCAGGACCTCCTGCTGTTCTAAGTGATGAGATAGGACAAGGACCCTTTTCATAGCTGAATGGCAGGGAGATTCTCTCTCCTTTTCCAGAGAGAGGAAATCTGACATCTGGCCTTCCCCTGGCTGCTCTATAGATTTCACCACCCTTTTATGCTGTCGCAAATAACTGAGTCTTTACAACTGCTCTCAGCTGTTGCAAAAGATACTGGCACCTTCCCCCTCTGCCAAGACAAACATTCACGGAAGGTACTTGTTTGTACTGGGTGAGGACAGAATCCAACTTTAAAGCATCTCATTCCCCAGTCAAGGTTTTCTTTTCCATGTGTATTTTAGTTCACTCTCACCTGAGACTTTTACAGACTTCTTTAACTCCACTACCATTCCCCTGCTTTATAAATAGGCTTGGAAAGATTAGATATTTTTCTCAGTAAATGTCACTAAGCATCAATTTCAACATACACACAAAACAGACAAAAATATTTCCACTGATAATCAAAATTTACAGCTGGCTGAAGTAAGAAAAATGCTGCTTGAGAACTTATTAGAGTTTGATTTAAGGATATTGACTTTGTACATTTTGACATGAGATGTTGCCAGTTTGGGTTTTAATGGTTACAAGGCTTTAACTTATGGAATCTCAGTGTCTCATGTCATTATCTGCCCCCCCTATTGTCTGACCCTTCCCCATAGTTTCTTGTAATTGTTTTTAAATCTATAAAAATGATTAAAAAGAAACATAAAATATAAGAAAAAATCACATTCTGCCTAGTTAAAGACTACTGATATATTCATACTGTATATATTTTACGTGAGTGGGGTTTTTTTGCTGGAGGGAGGTTGTTTTATATTGTGCAGTACCCCAAGTGTCTCAGCAGGGGGCTCTATAGAAAAACACTTCTCTATAGAGAGTACACAACATGAGGATAGATTCATAGATTATGTCCTTCTGGGCAGTGGGAATTATTAATAACTACAATTTGAAGGACTTATATCCTTTTTTTAGTTTGCTGGGGTCTGCTCTTTTAGTGCCATTTTTGGAAAGCAGTGCAATTATCCCTCAGCTGCAGAGTGAGATGCTTTAGAGCAGAGTCCTGGAAAGAGAGAGGAGAGTTGTGTATATTCCTGGCTAATGGAAAGAGTCTTTTATTCCAAATGCAGCAATTTACTCCTGCCAAGCCTCACGGCTACTTGTACAGAAATTACTAGAACTGGAATTTCCTTCTCTCAGAAAATTTTGCATGTCTGAAAAAAAAAATATCCATCCTGAACTAGAACAAACAGCATGAACTGGAAAATTTTCTGTGGGAAGCAGCAGGGGGAGGTGGGAAGTTGTTTGCCCAGGAAGCCCTCCCACCTACCTGATGGGCAACTTGGGGAACCCACCAGCTGGGGAAGCCAGCTGCCCAGGGATGCCAGAGACTCTGCGGAACCCACTGCCCACGTTGGCTGGGGAGCCAGCAAGCCTGCCCACACGCTTTCCATTGCAAGGTCTGATGGAATAGACAAACGCCTGTGAATGTGCCAGCTCCACTGAATTAGCATTTTTTGATGATAAAATGTCAGAAAATCTTCCACCAGCTCAAGAAATTTCATGGTTCAGGAATGCAGCTAGCGCTCTGCCCAGCCATTATAAAGATCGCACTCCTTTCAGAAGGAGAAATGGCCCCCTTCCTTTATATGTCATCGCCACTGCGGCCTCCCAGTCAAATGATACTCTCCATGCAGTTAGGGGGCACCTTTTGTATTATGTTCGCCCAGCAATGCACCCCGAGGGTGACCATCACTGGAGCTCAGCAGCACCAGGCCAGGCTCATTCTGTCCTTGGGCGGGTGCCAGGGTACAGGTGTATAAGGCGGTGATGTGGGGTAGTGATTTTTTTTTTTTAAAGGCGGATAAACTAACCTCCATACTCACCAAATGAGAAGTAAACTCAGTTTACCCTACTTTATCCTTGACCATGCTACTGCTATAAGGGCTTGTCTATATGGACAGTGCAGCAAGCTGGGATGTAAATCTATCTCGCACCAGCCTGCCACACACTGACTGTCCCTGTGCCCCTGCTGCTCTGCAATTGAAGTTCCCTAGCACACTTTGATCTACCCCACTTAGAGATGGAAGTATGGCAGTGTACACGAGGGGACCTTTTAGTGTGTGGATCCCACTACTACACACAGTGTGTGGCAAATCTGCATCTTGCTCACTGTTCATCTAGACAAACCCCTAATGAACAAGCATAGCTCCCCACCCCAATCTTTCAGGGCTTCATGCAGTAGGAAGAGGCACTTTTTAAAAATTAGTTTGCAGTAAATCTTGAAGCCCCTCCTCAGCCCTAGCTCTTAGGTAGATATCAGGAAACTCATTTTCCAGGTGGGCAGCAGGAGAGAATGGCTTGTTCTTTTTTCCCCACAGCAAGTGAGGGCCAGAGTTGTTAATTCTATACAAATGTCCTGACTCCAGTCTTCTGCTGTGAGCAGTAGCCCACAGACTTGTCCTTGTCCAGTACTTGAAGGCTAACAGAGGTTGTTTGCAGTAGGAGCTGGTGAATGTTAGGTTGCTTGTTTCTACATCTTCAGAGAACTATCCACGATAACTCCAAGATCTTTTTCCTGACTCGTTGTAGCTAAATTAGCCCCCATCATATTGTATGTATAGTTGGGGTTATTTTTTCCAATGTGCATTACTTTACATTTATCCACATTAAATTTCATTTGCCATTTTGTTGCCCAATCACTTAGTTTTGTGAGATCTTTTTGAAGTTCTTCACAATCTGCTTTGGTCTTAACTAGCTTGAGTAGTTTAGTATCATCTGCAAACTTTGCCACCTCACTGTTTATCCCTTTCTCCAGATCATTTATGAATAAATTGAATAGGATTGGTCCTAGGACTGACCCTTGGGGAACACCACTAGTCACCCCTCTCCATTCTGAGAATTTACCATTAATTCCTACCCTTTGTTCCCTGTCTTTTAATCAGTTCTCAATCCATGGAAGGACCTTCCCTTTTATCCCATGACAGCTTAATTTACGTAAGAGCCTTTGGTGAGGGACCTTGTCAAAGGCTTTCTGGAAATCTAAGTACATTATGTCCACTGGATCTCCCTTGTCCACATGTTTGCTGACTCCTTCAAAGAACTCTAATAGATTAGCAAGACACGATTTCCCTTTACAGAAACCATGTTGACTATTGCTCAACAGTTTGTTTTTCTATGTGTCTGACAATTTTATTCTTAACTATTGTTTCGACTAATTTGCCCGGTACCGACGTTAGACTTACTGGTCTGTAATTGCTGGGATCACCTCTAGAGCCCTTTTTAAATACTGGCATTACATTAGCTAACTTCCAGTCATTGGGTACCGAAGCCAATTTAAAGGACAGGTTACAAATTTTAGTTAATAGTTTCATAACTTCACATTTGAGTTCTTTCCGAACTCTTGGGTGAATGCCATCTGGTCCTGGTGACTTGTTAATGTTGAGTTTATCAATTAATTCCAAAACCTTCTCTAGTGACACTTCAATCTGTGACAGTTCCTCTGTTTTGTCACCTACAAAAGCCAGCTCAGGGTTGGGAATCTCCCTAACATCCTCAGCCGTGAAGACTGAAGCAAAGAATCCATTTAGTTTCTCTGCAATGACTTTATCGTCTTTAAGTGCTCCTTTTGTATTTCCTAACAAGTTTTAAAGTCAATTTATTTGAACTGATTTTAAAATAGATTAGAAATTTTCCTCAGCATAGACAAGTCCTGTATGACTTCAGCCTATTGCCATCAGAGTATTGTTCCAATGCATTAGCCTCACTAATACAGCAGTAGCTTTTAATTGTAAGAATACCTTTAACCTGTTTTATCAAACTGACGACAATTTAATTAATGGGCCACCCAAAGTGGCAAGATAAATTATAGGCATGCTATAGAGTGCTATATGCAGCAGGAGGGCCCCTGTATTATGTGCAGTTTTATGTTTTTTGAAATGTGAATACCATTTTTTCTGAGCGGCTAGTGGCTTCAATTTAAAAAGCAGAAATACAAAGAGTTTTAACAGAAAGCTTTCAAATATGCAGGTGGTCTCCGAATCACTCTGAGATACGCAAGAGCCCTTGATACAGACTTCCCCTCAGTAATGGTAGATATTTATACGGCTGGTGGCGGATGGTAAACCCTGCTTGAAAACCCACTGAGGAGGAAAATGTGAAGGGTAATTTAACACTGAAGTTGAAAATTACTACTGCAAATAAACCTCTGCAATGGCGCTCAGGACACAGGAAGGAAAAGTTTTCATTGTCTGTCACAGCTACTCCCTCCTCACATACTCCTCTCTGTAAAATAACGTCACCCATCCAGTCCAGTTCAACAGTGGGTAGCAGCTCAGTGACCAGTGTACAACTACAGTGAGAGAGGCTGAAGGAAACCGAACACTCAAACTGCAGCACTCACATGGTGTTTGGGGCAGCATCCAACTCATTTCCACTCTCAGACTGCCCTCACTTTGGGTTTCTTTATTTGGTTTGAAATACAGGAGGCATAAGCCTTAAGCCCCCTTCATCTTGGCCGCATCTACCCCAACCCTAGCACATGTGCAAGAGTAGGCAATGTTACTGGACATCAAGCCACTACCTGTCAACTGGAGCTACCAAAAGGAGGCAAAATTGGCAGTGTCAAGGGCATAACACGCCCCCCCTCCCTTCTCTGACCATGACTAGCGAGTTGCTTGATTTATTTGCTACAACAGAGATGTCATGATCACTGCAGAAGTGCAGCTATTATCCCACTCATGATCTTCTGGCTCTAGGCTCCCAGCAATATATATAAAAGAGAAAAAGATTTGTGTTGAATAACAGGGGAGAGGGAAACCAAATAAATTCACTAGGTATCCTCCTCCTAAAGCTATGGTCTCTTCCCAAGAGCGTGCTGCTGAATTACCCTAGTGAGCGTGGTGCTGGATTGCTCCTTTGTGCACTCAGAGTGGACTTTTCACATGGGAAAGCCTTGTGCTGCCTATCTAGCTGGAGACAGATGTGAGCCCTTGGTCATCTTGTGGAAGTGTTCTTGGAGCTGTCACAAGAAGCGAGATGAGAGGAACAAGTAGCATCTTCATAGAAAGGCAAGACAGACCACACATCAGCCACACGTCACTCCTGTCCAATCCTACTGACTTAGAGAAAAAGAAAAAAAAGAAAAGTGTCTGGGGTTTCCTCTTCACTCCAGGGCAGCTAGTTCTTCCATGAGCTCCTCTTTCTCCCGCTGCAGTTCCTGCACTCGCTGTTTGTTCTGCTCCAGTCTGTCCTCCAGCCACTGCAGGAGGGGACCACTGATAGCAGACATCTGGCTGCAGAGATTCTTGGTGAACACTGGAAAAGACACAATACAACATGTTAGCGCAGAACGAAGAATCTCTCACCAGGCTGCAGAATTGCAAAGCTTAAGTAAAAAGGTTTCACAACAGTATTTCACATTGAGACATCATGGATCCTCACAGAAAAGGGTTACACAACAGCTACCAGTCCGAAGGGGAGGAAGGGAGAATACTTATAAAAATTATTTAAACCTGAGTTTTAGATGCCCTTTGGGGACATACAATAAAAAATGACATGTAAACAAGCCTAGTGTAGACTGATTGTTTTTCATAGTTAAGGCTGCGAGTTTGTCACGGAGGTCACGGATTCTGTGACTTCTGCAGCAGCCAACGCTCCCCCCGACAATAGCAGCAGGAGTTTGGGTGGGGAGCTCAGGGCTGGGGTGCAGGAGGGGGTGAAGGCTCCGGGCAGCGCTTACTTCAGGGGGGCTCCCCAGAAGCGGTAACATCCCTTGGCTCCTAGGGGGGAGGCACAGCCAGGGGGCTCTGCGCACAGCACTGCCTCTGCCTGCAGGTACCACCCCTGCAGCTCTAAAAGGAGCTGTGGAGCCATGGAACCGGTGCTCGGAGGGAGGCAGCGTGAAGCGCTGCCTGGCCATACCTCCACCAGAACAGGGATGTCACTGCTTCTGGGGAGGAAAGGAGCTGGGTAGGGAGCCTGCCAGCCCCACCAACCACCCTCCCAGCACCGGCAGGATTCTGCCCCCCCAGGCAGCTGCCCCCCTCCCCAACACCCGTGGCGCCCCGCCGGGGACCCCTTCCCCCCTCAAGCACCTGCGGCACTCCCGGGCCAACCCTCTCCCCAAGATTTAATCAGGGGTATATAGTACAACTCATGGACAGGTCGCAGGCTGTGAAATTTTGTTTACTGCATGTGACCTGTCCATGACTTATTACAAATACCTGTGACTAAAACGTAGTCTTATTCATCGTCAATAGGGAAAAGAGCATCTTATATAATGAAAACATATTTCACACTGGAAGTTAGACATGACATTGGCCACTCTTGTGGTAGAACACCACTCCACCCTATGGAGATCAGAGTTAAAGGCTATGGAATTGATGAGACCTACTTCCCCTCAGTGATGTGTGACCACACAGAAGTCTACGTTGGTGTAACTCACATGTGGAATCACCAGAAGGTGTTTGCAGGAATATTGATTGGTCCCTTTTACCCTGATTTCAGTTCTGGACCAACACAGCTCTAAGATTACCCGAGGAAATTCTGCACCAAAAAGATAAAAATTCTGCACCCAGTATTTGAAAATTCTGCAAAATGTGTCTATAAACAAACATGGAGGCTCCCCACTGCTATCCTAGAGCACAGACCACTGGCTACACGGAGGTGGGAGATCTCCCTGCCACCCCTTCTTCTCCCCCTCACTAAGGGGTACGAACTCGGTGGTGAGCCTGCACCCAACCTTGACACAATGCAAGGGCCAGGCTTGACCCAGAAACATCCCAGGGCCCTCCCCCTCTGCACCACACACATCAGGTATGGGCAGACAGGCTCAGTCATGAAGAGACTTAGTGTGAGGTGACCGGGTTCTGTGTGGGGCATTCTGGGTGCGGGCAGCTCAGTGTGGGGGCCGGATGCAGGGATGATCTGGATGCACAGGGGTCAACAGGGGCTTCCATGTACAAGAGCAATGGGACTCTGCAGGGAGGTCCAGGTGAAGGTGATTGGGGCTCAGCAGAAGGGTGTAGGGGTAGAGAAAGGGGCCTGGGGCTCAGCAGTGATTTACCTCTCCACCAGTTGCTCTGGGCCCCCGAAACAATACACCTGCACTGCTGGAGAGGGGCTCATGACTGCTCCTGCTGCTTCCCTTTGCTTCTCCTTCTTATGTTCCCCATCAGAAAGTCATTTTTCTGAGGGGAAGCAAATAAATCTGCGGGGGCCATGAATTCCCGCAGGAGTAATCTTTAAGATGCATCCATACTACAGTACCCTGTGCTGTTCCAACACCAAGTCGAATTTTATAACGATTTAAAACCAAATGGATAAACTGAAGGAGGCCACCCAGTTCATTCCATTTGTGATTTAGCCCACCCCTTCAAACACCAGAAATGTAACGAATAATTTGATTCACTACTGAACTTCCCTAGCCCCCAATATAAGAACGGACAAGTTTGAATGTCAGCCAAGCTGTGGAGCAAGAAAACCACATGGCAAAATCAAAACATAGCGCTAAACTTGGGTGAAGTAATCTGTTCATAGGCTGGCTCAATGCTGAACATCTCCAAGTGGACACATGGTTACAATCCATGGTGATACACATTGTGGTCTACTGCCCTCTACAGACAGACCAAAAATGACCATTTTTCAAGACCACAAGGTGACTCATACTTCAACTCACAGTACAGCATCCTTATTCTCAGAAGAGGAACCCTTACCTGAGCCATTGTGAATCTTGGTTACAGAGTCTAGATGGGTGAGGCTAAGGGAAAGAACAGAACACAGCTGGTGACAAGACAGCAATGAACTGAATATGAGGTGAACCTGAATTACTGAAGACAGCCACCTACAAGAGTGTAAAACCACAGGCACTTTGGAACTACTAACCCTTACTTAATGGGAGTTCCACTGCATTGATTACACCACATCAAACCATGTATTATAATGAGCATCATGCATTCTCCATGCTGAACTCCACAGACAGAGGCTTATGACAGGAGGGCGGTAATCCTACTAGCATTTGGTCTTATTTCTCAAATACCTTCCCTTCTAATCAACCATTTTCAATCCTATCAAATTTGGATAACCATGATCATGAGAAGATCATGCAGTTGCCTTAGTATCTGCATCACTGTCATAATATGCAGGCTCCTTATCCTCTTCTAGGCTAGAAGAGCTGCTAGCTGTAGCCTCTCCATCTCTAGGAGTGGGGCCTGAGATACATTCCACTAAGCAAGGAGTTGCAGTCTTATCAGGCTTATAGATGAAAACTTTGGAAGAATTTTTTGAAACTAGTGCCCCTGCAGAGGCACGTCAGGGAGCAGGCATCATTAGTCAGACATACAAATGCATAGGTTAAACAGCAGAACTTTAGGACTGAGAGCTAGTTTCAAGGCCCCTCATGATACTAGGTGTAGCTAACACTTTATTTCTTTCTATATTTGTGCTCTGCTCAGAATAAAGGACTATGAGGGTCAAGTATATTAACCTTAAAAGCTATTGTCATCAACTAGACCCTCTGGTGCTGTGGGACCCTGACTCCCCCTACCTGTGAATTCTCCTGTATGCATCTTGCTCCTCCTGGCACAAGATCTTGGGCAGCTCCACCGCCGATTCCAGGCACACTTTGCCAATGGTGTCATGGGGAACAACATGAATAGGAATTTCAATCCTCTCATACCTGCAAGATGATCATGTGCAAGTTACTGCCCCTACCCCTGTGGTATGCTGCTTTAGACAGTCCTATATTCCATACAGCAGTAATGGCTTGCCCAACAGTGACATCACTATAGGTTTGCTGCCACGCAGGCTTGCTCATGCTGACTGACAAATGAGAAGCAGTTTGTAATGGAGTTCATTACCCAGTTTAGGAATGGGAAAAAAGAGTAGCTAGGAAGTCAGCATCGGCGACAGCCCCTGATAAGCGTATGAGCATTATGGCTTAGATTCCCCTTTAGAAATTTGTCCACTTTCAAGCAGGAAATGAGACCTCCTTTAAGCATCCATAATTACTGGGATTAACACAACATTTAGTTCTACGTTCAGATGATCAAACAATAATAGTACTACTCAGTTACCAAGGAAAACTGACAATTAAAAGGAGACAGAAGAGACTGATCATTTCTCTCCTGTGAGATGAATGTTAAGAATCTTTTCAGACAGTACTTACTCTGAGCTCTTCTGAGCCTGAATTGACTGGAAACAGGTGTAGAGTATCCGGCCTGTCTAAAAGAATCAGCAGAGATAAACATCAGACTATGAGCAATGAGAGCTCACCTGAAACTCAAACATGCAAATAATACTTTCCCTGAGGGTTCAAATGTACCACTTTTTGGTGAGGGAGGAGGAAGGAAAAAATCTTAAGCAAAAATACTGAGACACACACTATAGCAGTGATTCTCAAACTTTTGTACTGGTGACCCCTTTCACATAGCAAGCGTCTGAGTAAATTAAAAACACTTTTTAATGTATTTAACACCATTATAAATGCTGGAGGCAAAGCAGGGTTTGGGGTGGAGGCTGACAGTTCACAACTCCCCATGTAATAACTTTGTGACACCCTGAAGGGTCCCGACCCCCTGCACTGCAGACTATATTAACTATCACATGAAAACTCTTTAATCAGATGGTTCTGATTTAACCAACAAAAACCTGGAAAACCTGGTCAAAGGCAACATTTCATTCCCAGTTCATCCCAACTGTTAGCTTCTCAGAGGGGACAATGATGTTAGACAAAACTCTCTGAACTAATTAGACACAACAGGCCTGAAAAACAGGACAAAAAAAGTCTATACTGAATGGAATGTGTTATTGTGGTGCAGTAAGTTACCTTTTGATGCACACACAAGCACACCATACCCATTCTGTCTGGTCCCAGAGCTCAAACACCAGCAGAGCTATGAAACAATCTATAGGCTGCAGAATTCTACTGGGGGAATTTACAAATGCACCAAACCTATTAACCTATCATTTCCCATCAAGTTTTCTTGCTACATTTGCCAATTATAAATTGGAGCTAAACACAAGTTTGCTTCTTCCAGAGCATTTTCTCAAACCACATTCAACTGTAGCATTGAATATATTTGTGACCAAAGCAGCCTGGAGATTAATTCACATCTGTGCTGCATTTACACTGATTACATTCCAGCAGGCCCCTGACCCAGCTCCAGAGTGAACCCTAATTTCAGATACCATTCAGGGTTAAACGTAAGACTTCACCTCCGCATCAAAGCTGAAGCTTGAAACTGGCATATGAAGGGTTTCTCTCCATTTACAAGTTGCCTACCTTTGTGTTCTTGTCCTCAATGAAACAGGAGAAGATGAGCCCCACAAAGCCCTGGTCCATCATCTGATACATGGCTTGAGTGCGAACATCTGCAGGTGTGAATGAAAACAAAATAAACAGCCTACTGCTAAGCAGTGAAGGACTGTGCCCGTCACCTGAAGCACCAGGCAAAGACCTGCCACCTTTCCAGATACCACTCTTTATTTTCATTCTAGTCAATTTTTTTTTTGGGGGGGGGAAGGGGTGGTTGTTTTAAAAGAATACCTCTCCAGGTCTTAAACATGGCCAGCTTTAAAGGAATATTTAAAAGTTTCCAGTAACGATCTAACACAAAACAAGGCTAAAATGCTAATGTTCTATCTTTAAAATCCTATTATAAAAAATGCAATATGAAGTAATGAAGTAAAAAGTAGTCTGATAACATTACCCCTGGGGGAATTCTGAGCCAAAAAATTTAAAATGCTGCAACAAAACTAAAAATTCTGCACAATTCTGCACATTTGTCAAAACAACACAATATAATCACACCAGTTTCAATTATTTTTGGTTATTTATTTCAAAATACCTGTCAGCAAGAATGTCTGTAACAATACAGACAACAAAAAAGATTCAGGAAATGTTTTTTGACAAACAGATTCCTTACTAGGCATATTAACACAGAATTCTGAGTAATAATTCATTTAAACTACAATACGGAACAGTATTTCCTACACCCCTCAGAAGCGATGCAAAGGCCTGTGGGAGTTCAGGGTAATGAAGGAGCTGAGGGAAAGGGAAGTAAATTGCTGGGAAGGAGCCTGGGTGTGAACTTGGAGGATTGTGGGTATGGGTGGGTAAAGTATCCCACTCAGTCAGGCACATCTGCCCCATTCCCCATGTGTTCCTGCACCCCTATCTATCCTTGCACCTCTTGTCCACATGTACCTCCACCCGCCCCTCAGACACCCACTCCCCTCCATCCTCATGTGGCCCTGCACACCCTCCCCCATCCCCATGCGTCTCTGTGCCCCCACTCAACCACCTCCTCCCTATGTGTCTCTGCATGCTCCCATCTCCATGTGTCTCTGTGCCCCCACTAAGCCATCCCTATCCCTGTGTGGCTCTATACCCCCATCCAGTCCCCATGTGTCTGTGCCCTCACTCAACCACCCCATCTCTGTGTGTCCCTGCAACCCCCCATCCCCATGAGTCTCTGTGCTCCCACTCAGTCACCCTCTGTCCCTATGTAGCTCTGCACCTCTTCTCCCATCACCACGTGGCTCTGCACCTCCCTCCTCCCGTGCCTCCATTCCCATTCAGCCTCTGCCCCAGTCTCTCCTCCCCAACTAGCCCTTATGAGCCCTCTCTGATCCCTCCAGCATCCCATGCTGTCTGTCTCCCCATAGCCCCTGTCTCCTGACCTAGGCCGACAGGTGCTGTGAAGAAAGCAGGCTCTTTCTCTGCCCTAGATGGCCGGGAGCTACTGCTGCAACATTCTATCACCACAGTGCCCTCTGGTAGGCAAAAGGAGGAAATGCAGCAACATTTTTGTGCAGAAAAAAGCTTCTGCAGAAAATTAAAAATATACGTGGCTCATTAATTACCCACATGTGCAGTAGCACAGAATTCCCCCAGGAGTATAACATGTATCCAGACAGTCAGATCAAAGCAGTGACCAGACACCCAAGCAGATTTCAACAGCTCTTTTGAAGAAGTATTGTTCTTTTGTTATAGCATACACATCCATGTACAGTAGAACCTCAGAGTTAGGAACAACAGAGTTACAAACTGACCAGTCAACTTCATTTGGAACTGGAAGTACGCAACCAGACAGTGGCAGTAGCAGAGCCCTCCCCCCTCCACCCCCGTGCACAAAAATCAAATAAAAAAAGCAAATACAGTACAGTATTGTGTTAAATGTAAACTACTAAAAAAAGATAAAGGGAAAGCAGCATATTTCTTCTGCATAGTACTGTTTCAAAGCTATATTAAGTCAATGTTCAGTTGTAAAACAGTTTTTGTAAGAACCATAAACATTTGTTCAGAGTTATGAACATTTCAGATTTAGAACAACCTCCATTCTTGAGGCGTTCATAATTCTGATGTTCTATTGTACAACTAGAAAAAATAAAGACATCCAAAGAGCTTTGAGTATCTCCTTTTGTTCCTTGTGTTTCTGACTGCAGCTCTGAACTTCCTGTCTTGAAGAACACCTAGAAACAGACTTTGCCTACTTTAGGAGTCCAGAGGACTTCCCATTTTCGATAATTTGAATGTAGGGAAAAATGTGCAATTAAAAACGTCAACAGTATCACTTTAACAAAAAAAATTGGACAATGAAGCACATATCTATATGAAGCTCTGGGCTGAGATACTCCTTACCCACGTGAGATGGCCAGACAGTTATGTGTGGATGAGAATGATACCAGCCCACAACCCTCATGGGACGTCCTGTAATCTCAGCCAATCTGTGTGTCAGTCAAGGTACTTTTAAAACAGTGATAGAGCAGAAGAGACTATATGTCCCTTGTGCAAGTTAAATAACCACCATGGGGCAGAATCCAAACATGGCCCTCAAGGGTTAATTTGATTTTAGTACATTAAAAGGAAGAAAGACAGGTGACGGTGTACACTGAAACTATCTTCCTCGTAGCCACCAATGGACGATCTCATCCTCACAGATGTAACACTTCCTTGAACAGAAGCAATGTGCATTTGTACATAGAAATATTTGATAACAAATGCTAGTAAGCTACCCAAAGAATTGGACTCTTGCCATTACAAAGATTACATGTAAAATGGGCTATTCTACTGGGGGAGTTTTCAAATACACCAAACCTGAAAACACAAACCTATTAACCTTTCATTTCCACAAAGTTTTCTTGCTGCATTTGCCAATTCTAAAAGTGAAAGGTGAGTTTTCTTCAAAATACAAAGGCAATCTTAAACGAAAACTCCAGGGATTAGTTATAATACTTTTGGTGTTAGTCTAAACATTCTCTCCTCTATCTGGCACTGGTGAGGCCTCATCTAGAGTACTGTGTCCAGTTTTGGGCTCCCCACTACAGAAAGAATGTGGACAAATTAGAAAGAGTCCAGCAGAGGGCAACAAAAATTATTAGAGGGCTAAGACACACGATTTACGAGGAGAGGCTGAGGGAACTGGGCTTATTTAGTCTGGAGAAGTGTGAGGGGGGATTTGATA
Source organism: Gopherus flavomarginatus (assembly GCF_025201925.1). NCBI lineage: Eukaryota > Metazoa > Chordata > Testudines > Testudinidae > Gopherus > Gopherus flavomarginatus. The sequence goes on from NC_066624.1 coordinate 55,599,002, forward strand.
GCGGCCTTCAACGGCCTGAAGGGGGGTTCCAAAGAGGATGGAGGTAGGCTGTTCTCAGTGGTGGCAGATGACAGAACAAGGAATAGCGGTCTCATGTTGCAGTGAGGGAGATCTAGGTTGGATATTAGGAAAAACTATATCACTAGGAGGGAGGTGAAGCACTGGAATGGGTTACCTAGGGAGGTGGTGGAATCTCCATCCTTAGAGGTTTTTAAGGTATAGCTTGACAAAGCCTTGGCTGGGATGATTTAGCTGAAGTTGGTCTTCCTTTGAGCAGGTGGTTGGACTACATGACCTCCTGAGATCTCTTCCAACCCTTATCTTCTATGTTCTTCTCTACACATATTAAAAACTGTAGCATTGAAAATATATATTTGTGACAAAACCAAGTGATCAAGAACAATGGGTAATTACAATATGGTTCCATCACATCATTCAAAAAGTTTGGAAAGAGACTGCAGCAGTGGAGTGCTATAGCACAGCCTCTCAGGCAGAGTATGTGAAAAGATGGTAGGCATCTTTTATATTAACTACAATAAATCAAGGGTGGTACTGAAACCAAACAGGTTTGAGGTCTAGAAACCTTGTTGATAAAACTTCCTACTGAATACAGCCCTTTCTGGCTACAGTCTCTGTAAAAGGATATCTCTGCTTCAGTAGAAGCAGCTGAAAGCTGCTCCGGAGAAATCTCCACTCGATCCTTCCTCTTATCTGAACGGCGCAGGATAATCACGGAATGAATATGAACAATTCTGCTGGTGTCGACCTAATAATAAATGAGGGAGCAAGAATCACTCATCTCTCTCAGTGAACCAACTTCTCAAAGACACTGCTGCTACCACATCTTTACTAAAAAAGCACGCTTTCCAGCTTAGAACTCTTAAAACATAGTGATAGGTTTTTTAGTGGGTTACTTATTCTAGGTTTTCACTTCTGAAACCAGGAATTTAAAATTATTGAAGCTATGAGTTTAGGGTGTCACAACAATCTCACAGCTGAATTGGCACAAGTGGCTGACTACTGAAAAGACAGCCAAGACAAGAGTAGCCAGCTGTAGGCTCCAGAGCAAGAGAGAGGCACATATTACCTGAGCTATGCAAGAAATGCTTATGCAGAACATGTCTAAACTATGCCAGCTTTGGTCATTACTATTATTTCTTCAGTTCCCTGAGGATCAGGTTCCCCCATGAAGATAGAATTTAGAAAGTTTATCTTTGTGTAAAGATGTAACTTAACTACACGATTTTTTGCATATTTCGCTTTTAGGATCAATCAGGGCATGAAAAGCCTACCCAACACCCACTCGCTCAAAAACTAAACCTACTTATCTAGTCAAAACACACAGCCATGCCCTTTCCTGCAGGCCACTCATCTGATGCTTTGACTTGGAACATGAAGAAACAGTCTCTTATTGGCTAGACTCTGCGCATCCCCCACCCCTAAATTAATGCTAGTGCTCTCAAGCAAACACTAGTCAATGCTGCACTCAGAAAATACACACCATATCAGTTAGCATTGGGTCATCTCACACTAACAAGTCCATGTTGTCCCCCAACCAATACATTACAGCCCCCCCCCCCGAGCCAGTGTTTACCTCAATACCATACATTACTAATGGTGTGGAGTCACTCCATTATAAGTGTGCGTGTGTATATATATTTCTCCCCACACCCCTTCTCCCTAAATAACAGAGTCCTACACTGGGGCAGCAGGACCTCCTGACATATACACAGATCTTTTTTTTGGGATGGCACGGTATTACTAACAAGCACCCTATACACACCCACACCTTTCTCCTGGAGAGGGGGAATGTGGTTGTGCCCCCGCTCCAGCAGGGGGCATTAGCAGTGGCTGCCCGTCTCCCTAGCAAGAGCAGAGGCACTGGAACTGTCTCCCGGGGTAGGGGACACCCCCAGCCCCTAGTCTATTGGGGGGGCAGGCTGGCATCCCCGGGGTGGGGGACACCCCCAGCCCCTCGCCTGTGGGGAGCAGAGGTGGCCAGGCACCAGCGGCGGGGACACTCCAGCACACCCAGCGCCCGGGCTCTGGAGCCCGCTTGCCCGCGGCCCGGCAGGTACCTCCCCGATGCACAGCCCCATGACCTCCTCCTTCTCGGTGCTCAGCGCGTGGTTGAGGCAGACCAGGAAGGCATCCGCCTCCAAGTGCACAGCCTGCACCGCCATCTTTGCACCGCCACCCCACCCACGCACCCACCAGGGAAGTGCGGGTCACGCCGCACGTAAGAGCCGGCTCTTCGCGGCCAATCCCAGCGCAGCCTGAAAAGTCAACAGCCAATGGCCCTCTCTAGGGGCAGTTCAACTTCCGGTCAGGCTGTCGGAAGAGTCCGGCCACATGCCTGAGCTGAGGCACTTCGGTTCCGGCGCTTCGAACCCTCCGTTGTGGGCTGCGGAGAGCGGAGTCCGCGGGCGGGGGCTGTGTGCGCTGGCCGCTGGGTCTCCGAACCGCCCGGGGCCCAGGAGGTACAGAGGAAGGGTGGACAGGAGGAGGGGTTTGAGCGGCGCACACGGTGATGGCCGTTAGCTGGCTGGGGGCTGCAAGTAGGTCACTAGGAGGGGCGGGGCAGGGCGTCTCCTCAGCTGCATGCGTCCCGCTGGGGCCGGGCTGGCTGCTCCCCCCAGGCTGGGCCATTTCGAGGACGGAGGCAGCCGATGTCTCAGTGAGACGCAGGAAGTCGGGGGCGAACGTGGGGTCCGCGCCCTCCAGTGTGCAGAGGGATCGGCTCCCCTACTCCCATGGGGAAGAGCAGGGAGGGAGGCTAAGGAGAGGTCTCGCAGGCCCCTGGGGACATTGGAGGCTGCACCCCCCAATAACTCCTGCTAGGGGTAGTGGGGCAGGACGGGGCAATGTGCCCTGACAGGGGCAGCTTTGCCATTGGCACCTAGGGCGCTGGGTGACCATCATGCCCTACCTCGCGCAGAACAGGGTGGGCAAAGGCTGAGCAGCTGGTTTGCATCTGACATGCTTGCAGTGCAGTGCCCCCACGCCCGCAGGCCTGGCTCAGTCACTTGCAGGGAGTGGGGACTCTTAATTTGGCAGAGGTTTCAAGGTAGATTTTAAAGTCTCATGGTGAAGGGGTTCAATTGCCTTTGGGCATCAGTGAGCTATATCCTGAGAGGGTCTGTCCCACACTGGATCCCCTTGTGAAGCCCTTTTGCACCTGAATTGCATGCTCACTGTGACTTCAGCTTCATGCCCTCCAGTAGTCTGGTGGCCAAGGGTTGGTAAATGGCTGCACAGTGATCAGAAAGCATTGATGGGGATGGTTCTGCATGGGGGGAGGCCAGTAATGCCAAGTGAATCTGCAACACATTTTGCCTTCAAATGCCATAATTTCTCTCTCCTCCCCTTTTATATATGCCTGTGCTCATCCTCTCCTGCTTGTTGGCTACCATGCCCTATTTCTGCCTTGCTCTTTCCTTGCTGTGCTCCATTTGCCTTCCTCTCATCTGATCCCATCAAACCTAGATCATCCATTCCTAACTTCTGCTCAACTCTCTGATTGGTAAACCTCTTCTATCCCTGAATAATTTGAGCAGAGTGGAAAGCTGAGTGTCTGTCAGATGCCTCTGCTCTATGCAAGTACTCCAGGTAGAGTTGAGAGTGGTTAAATTAGTGGTTAAATGTGTTGTAATGGCTCACCTGACTCATGGCTCTTGCATGTATGGCTGGTTTAGGGTAGATGGGCTATAGTTTCAGATGAGCTCAGTTCCCATATAGGCAACTAAATGAAATGGCCATATTTTTAAATCGGCACCAAACAGATTCCAATGAAAACAATAGGAGGTGCAGAATGCTGCAAACTTTTGAAAAACTGGCCACTTACTAAAGTGCCTAAATGGTAGCTGAACTCTTCTGAAAATCTGACCTGACCCCTTCTTGAAATACAATTTACTACAATTAACAACTACAAAATGTTTCACATGGGCACAGACTGTTTAGCACTCAATGAACTGTAGCTCTGGCCATCATCTGAGATGCAGCTAGAACAATTTCTTCATCTTTCCTTGTAAATTATTTATTGTATCAATCTTAAAAGCTAATAAATTATGTTTATCACACGATCTAGCCCTCCTACCAACCATTTTCATGCCTATACGTGAAAGCCACTGGTGTCCTAGGACTCCTTTAAACTTCAACAGCCTGATACTGAGATGGGCTGAACACCTGCACTCCTCTGCAAACCTATTGATAGGACATAGGATCAATGATAATAGATAGATTCTTTAATTCTGAAAATTTCAGGCTGGATAGTGATTCTGTTTAGAGTATGGAACAATATGGGGCTAAACCACATTGTGTAGAAAATAAGGAACAGTTCTTATATTGTAAAATAAATAGTAAGTAACCTCATGTCTCCTTTCTGCTGCTGCTTCCTACGAGCTGTTTGATTGCCTTCTCTGTATAATCAAGAAAGGAGTTTTGTATGTTTTCTCCCTTCAAGTTATTCTCAAGGTTTTAGGTATGATCCTTCCTGCTCTTTACTTCTTCAGATCACATCCATGTTTCTCTTCTGTGTTAGCTTTTTTATTTTTAAAGAAAGATATTTCTTACTCCAGTTCCGTGTCCTCAAGACCAAGCTGCCACTAACTAGGAATCTTGTTGGCAGTCTCACACAAGAGGGACAGGACTGAGTGGGCCATGGGGACTGAATTCACCTGTGGAATTCAGGGCAGAGTTGGAGCACATTTCGGAGTCAGCAAATAGTCTGGAAGCATGTGCAATTCTATGGGCTCATTAATGATAGAAAGGTAAGGGAGGTGTCATTTGATTCATAAAAATCTACAGGATCACAATTTCAGTGGTGTCACCCTCTGAAGCATGGCGGGGGGACTCGCTCCCCCTCCCCACCCCACTCCAAATCCTCCAGTTGGTGGAATTTTTTGATAATACATTGTCATCAGAAATGGGTTAAGTTGGATATCATTTGAAAGCCCTTTCTTTCACAAAACACAAATGTACCCAACATGATAAACCTAGAACAATTGTGTAGATATACATTAGAGAAAATGTTTAAAAATCAACTTTTAAAAATTATACTTTAACACAGGCATGTCAAACATGCAGCCCTCACAAAGCTAGATCATGGCCCTTGACTGACTGTGCTGTGTCATCAGTTAATGCCAGAACTGGATACCTGATTAATTTTTTGATGTTACAGATTACTATAAATGGAAGGAGTACTTCGAGTTGATTTGCCATCATTGGCAAAAAAGAAGCAGTTCAGTTGTATCGACTATCGGCTTTGTTTTTTATGCCAAAAGAGTTGTAATGAGGCACTGGTTAAGATGTCAGCATCAAGTCAGAAATTACTGGAATCCATCTGCAAATGGTATGCACATCGTTACATAAAATACATTATATAATTTAATTAATTACAATCGCAAAGTAATTTATTGCAAAATCCTTGTTTTTACTTTGGTCTTGATCCTTTTTAGGCATTAGTGTGCAGATGAAGAGTAACATCTAGTAGCTGCATCTTTGGAGAATACCACCGTGGAGAACTGGGTTAAACAAAATGCTTCAGTGGCACCTCGCATGCTTATAAGAAGTGCGCCCATAAACTGAATTTGGAGAGGCTGGAGAGAAAGTACATCAAGCACCCAGGAAAATGTTGAAGATGCCAAGATGAGTGCCATCTGTGGGCGAGTCTTTGCTGTTCTTTATTTGATCTGTCAGGACTGCTAATTGGCATTTGTACCTCACAGCACTGGAAGACTTTGTTAAATACTTCTTTGCTGTAGATTTAACCAGCTATATTGTGATGATTGCCTGGTACCTCCCTGAAATAAGAGGTGTAGAAAAATGGAGGAATTTTGAAAGGGAAATTGGGTTGTTAAAAGGCCGCCAGCTCCCTTCTGTGCACTTGGTTCAGATGAAGCCCTAGAACAGTGGTTCCCAAACTTGTTCCACTGCTTGTGCAGGGAAAGCCCCTGGTGGGCTGGGCCGGTTTGTTTACCTGCCACGTCTGCAAGTTCAGCCGATTACGGCTCCTAGTGGCCGCGGTTTGTGGCCGCGATTGGCTGAACCTGCGGATGCGGCAGGTAAACAAACCGGCCCAGCCCACCAGGGGCTTTCCCTGCACAAGCGACGGAACAAGTTTGGGAACCACTTTCCTAGAACATAAAAATAGAGCAACGAAAGTGAAGGGGGGTAGAGTGGGCATAACACAGTATCCAAAGGCTCTTTCACAGTTTTTCCTGACAAATCCAGAACTACATCCATCAAGTTTTCAATGAAACATTAAGCATGACTGGGATGACTTCCCCAGAAAAAGCCAAGCTCCATCTAAATTCATTAGGTGCAGTTATATGCCAAGAAGGGGCAATTTTAAAGCTACAGGATGGCAACCTGTTTGGGCCGGAGCTCATTAATATTATGATAAAAACAGTCTTCAGTAATGAGATAACTGAAGATGTCAGTCAGATGCATACTTCTGGTCATGATTTGTATGAAACCTTTAAAACCCAAAGAATTATTCCAGGCTCTTTCAAACTATGGGCTCCAGTCAAGAAGAACAGACTAAAGCTGTGCTCTTATATAAGAGATAAAGTCAGAGTGAAGGTGGCAGGGACGATTACTGAGTTAACCACACATAGGACATTGTTTGCTCTTCTCCAGGTTGTGTCCAGATCTCAAAATGATGTTGATATGTGAGACTTTGAAAAAAGTACAAGTTCTCTGTGGTACCAAAATTGATGTTTGAACGTGATAGAACAATGTGTATGTGCCAGGCGAAAAGCAAACTAATGCACATCTTCCATTGTGTTCCTAAGCCACCACCTATTAACAATGTGACCGGGACCTTATACCAGCAAAGGCCTTTCAGCATAGCAATCATAGATGCTATGGTTGAGATATATGCTCTCAACAAACCAGAAACTGTTAATACCTGCCAAGATTTGGCTGAACACTTCATTATGAAGCTACAGAGAAAATACTGGATGTATGACAAAGTCCCCCTTGCATTTGATATGTATGCAGAGAAAGCAATGAAAAATAGTACCAGGAAGAAGACACTCCATGATATTACAACTGTCCAATACAAAATAATTGACTCCACAAACTTCTCCAATGTCACAATGGAAGATTGACTGGAAAGACCAAATTGTCTTATTGGAAGGCATTTGATTAAGCCTCCAGAGACTTTCCTCACTCTTAAGATACTCGGAACAGCTGAGAGAGTCACTGATGAGGTCATAAATGCACTGGAGGCATTTGTATGCTGAGTTTATCATTTTAAGACCATCAGGACAACACTCGCAGAGCTACATAGATGGATGTTTTCCAAGAAGCAGACAAATGGAGAAAAATTGCCACTGACAAGGGGTGCGTTTATACCTGCTAACACCAAGGCAAATTATTGAGTAATGGAATGGCTCCAGAATGATTGAACACATCCAAAACTATTCTCCCTATGGATGAGTCTTGTTGTGTGTGAAATACCATATACTCCTGAATTAATCCTTCAGCTAATCAAATGCTCATCTGCAAATACCAGATGCTCACTCTGTAAATGTTTGGCCATCAGCCTGTCTTGTATGGAGATGTGCGAGTGTGGTGTGGACAAAGGTCAGTGTGACAGCATGTCTAGCAGTGGTGCCGTAGACTGAGATGACATGGATGGTGATTTTGCTGAATAAATGTTTTCAATCCTGCAAGTCAAGGCTAACTTCTCTAGAATTACCAAAGATCAATGTCTTTTTTTTTTTTTTTTTTATGTAAGCATTGCATTCCTGCGTTGAAGTATCATTAAATAAAGTTGATTTTTAAGCATTTTCTGAAACATAATTGTTTTAGGTTTGTCATATTGGATACCATTATATTTGTGAGAGAAAGGGCTTTCGAGTGATACCCATCTCAACCCATTTCCAACATTACCCTGTTATCAAAATTTCCACCGACTGGAGGACCTGGAGCTAGGGGGAGGAGGATGCAAGTTCCTGCCTGTCGCAGAGGATACCATTGAAATTATGATTATGTAGATTTTTATGAATCAACTGGCACTTCGCTGTCACTAACTTGCCCACAGAATGAGATTTTAGTACGTTACACTCCCAGACTAAAATGGAAACTTGCACAGCTGCTGCTCATGCTGTACCTTTCACTAGCACCACATTCATACCAAATAAGTATACATCTGTATTTTCCTAATCCAAGCATAGTCTAATAGTATTTGTAGACTTTGTGGGAGATGTTACAGTCACACCACCTTGTGCTGTGATCCTGTTAGATTTAGCTAAACAAAATCAAACTGGGTCAGTACTTGGATGATAGACCACTAAGGAAAACTGTAGGAAGTAGAGTTGGTGATCCAATAGGTGTCAGCCAGTGTGGAACTGAACTGATTCTCCAATGTGGTGTTGGGGAGAACTGTGCTCTTGGAAGTTCTGTCTTTCGAATGACACACAAAATCAAGATCTTGAGCATTCGTGATCATTATGGAGTCCATGGAGTAGGGCAGTATCCTGGCCGAATTCCAACTTGGGTAATTACATTCTGCTCACTTAAGGTGTACAGTGATGATTTCCACATATCGGTGTTGGATAAAGTGACTCCTATGCATACTTTGAGATTCAATTCGAGTCTGTAAAGCACTTTGGGATCTTCCAGAATGAACGGTGCAATAGAAATGTCACCTTATCCTTTACAGATCGTTCCAGAAAGCCTCGTGTTGAATGACTTCAGTGCTGATTTCCTTGAAGTGCCAGTGTTCCAATTCATTATTTGGTATGTCCGAGGTGTATAGGATAGCAAGGGAGTGTATTTTTCCTATGTACATTGCACTGAGGCAGTTAATAATTTTTCTCTCTCCCTGAACTCTCCTGTTTTTGTACCCAGATTTGATTACTTGCATGCAATGTTTGCCTTATACATCCACAAGTTTTCTGGATGAGATCACTGTATTTCACTGGGATATTGCTTCTAGTCTATAGCAGGTAGAACTTACATTGATTAGGTCTTAATTCTTTTACTCCACGTTAAAGATAGAACCAAGAAAAAATGGTTACTCACCTTGTAACTGTTGTTCTTCGAGATGTGTTGTTCACGTCCATTCCAATTAAGTGTGTGTATGCATGTGCACGGTAGCCGGAAGATTTTTCCCCTAGCAGCATCAGTCGGGTAGGTCTGGGCACCCCCTGGAGTTGCACCTTCATGGCGCTCAATATAGAGCCCTGCTGACCCGCCACCCCCTCAGTTCCTTCTTGCCAGCTACTCCAACAGAGGGGTAGGAGGAATGGACACGAACAACACATCTTGAAGAACAACAGTTACAAGAAAGTGAATAACCGTTTTTTCTTCTTTGAGTGTGTGTTCGTGTCCATTCCAATCAGATGACTCTCGAGCCCAGATTCAGGAGGTGAGGTTGGAGTCGTCCACTGATTGGAGCACCACTCTTCCAAAGGCCGCATCATCTCTGGCCTGTTCGGTGATTGCATAGTGCATGATGAAAGTGTAAATGGAGGATGATGTTGCTGCTCTGCAGATTTCCTGGGTGGGAACCTGCACCAGGAACCCTGTTGAAGAGGCCTGAGCCCTGGTGGAATGCACAGTGATGGAAGAAGCAAGTACTCCTGCCAGATTGTAGCACTCCTGGATGCAGGACGAGATCCATGACGAAATCCATTTAGAAGAAACAGAAAGACATTTCATTCTGTCTGCCACTGCCATGAATAAGGGCACTGAGTTTCGGAACGGTTTCATTCTCTCAGTGTAGAAGGCTAGTGCTCTGTGGACATCCAATGAGTGAAGTCTTTTCCCCCTGCCGCCAGGGCCGGCTCCAGCTCTTTTGCCACCTCAAGCAGTGGGGAAAAAAATTGAGCTGCTGCAGAAGTGCCGCCGAAGATGAAAAGATGGAGTGAAGGACCCACTGCTGAATTTCCGCCAAAGACTAAAATGGAGCGCCGAAGTGCCGGACATGTTGCCCCTATAACAGACAGCTTCCTTTGCTGGTGCCTGAAGCCGGCCCTGCCTGCCACTTGAGTGTGGCTTAGTATAGAATACCGGTAGAAGATATTCTGGTTGGTGTGAAACTGGGAAGCAGCCTTCAGGAGGAAAGCCGGGTGAGGTCTGAGCTGGACCTTGTCCTTATGGAACACAGTGTAAGGAGGATGAGGATGAGGTTATTGCTACCAGAAATGCTACCTTGTATGAGAGATGGAGCAGGGAGCATGTCGCCAAAGGTTCAAAGGGCGATCCCATGAGTCTGGAAAGGACCAGATTGAGGTCCAAAGCTGGGACAGGCTGCTGGAAATGCGGGTATAGCCTGTCGAGCCCTTTAAGGAAATGGCTGACCGTAGATTTGGCAAAGATCGAGTGGCCCTCTGCACCTGGATGAAAGGCAGAGATGGTGGCCAAGTGATCCCTTATTGACGACATGGACAGCTCCTACTGCTTGAGATGGAGGAGATAGTCTAATATAAATTGCACAAAGGCGAGCATCAGGGGTGAATGATGCTGCACTGACCAGACTGAAAATCTCTTCCACTTAGCAAGGTAGGTAGCCCTGGTGAAGGGCTTTCTACTGCCCAGGAGGACTTGCCTAACAAAGTCTGAGTAGGAGAGCTCCACTGGGCTCAACCATGGAGCTTCCACGCCATGAAATGCAGCAACTCTAGGTTCGGATGTTGGAGACCCCCATGATCCTAAGTTAGTAAGTCTGGGAAGAGCGGCAAAGTGACTGGAGCTTCCATGGACATTTTCAGGAGTGATGTGTACCAGTGTTGGCAGGGCCAGGCTGGAGCTATCAGAATCACCAAAGTTTCTTCCCTCCATATCTTGAGTACTTTGTGAACCAGAGGGATGGGTGGGAATGCATATAGGAGATGGCCTCCCCGTGGGAGGAGGAACACTTCCGTGATGGATCCTGGGCTGTGATTCAGGAAGGAGCAAAACTGCTGACACTTCCTGTTGTGTTGTGTGGCGAACAGGTCTATCTGGGGAAAACCCCACTGATAGAAAATTGAGTTAAGGATGTCCGGGCAAAGGGACCACTCATGGATGTGGAATGACCTGCTGAGATGAATTGCCAACTCATTCTGTACTCCAGGGAGCTACGATGCTTGCAGGTGTATCAAGTGTTCTACACAAAAGTCTCACAGCATGAGGACTTCCTGGCACAGGGTAGAGGAGCATGCAACCCCATTTGTTGATATAAAACATCGCCATGGTGTTGTGTATCAGTCGTGACAGACATCTCCTTTCTAGGTGTGCTCAGAGAGACTGGCATGCCAGACATACAGCTCTCTGACATTGATGTGGAGAGCAAGATCTGCCTGAGACCAGAGGCCTTGGGTTCTGAGGTCTTCCAAATGTGCCCCCCAACCCAAGTCTGACGTGTCCTTCACTAGCGAGAGAGATGGCTGAGGGCTGGTCAAAGGGACCCCTGCACATACTACCTGTAGGTCGAGCCACCACAGGAGGGAGTCATGTACCAGGCGAGGCAGAGTTACAGTCCTGTCCAAACTGACCCGGGCTGGCCGATACACTGACACCCGCCATGACTGAAGAGGTCGAAGTCTGGCATGCTGTACTATGTAGGTACAAGCTACCATGTGTCCTAGAAGTTTTAGGCATTTCCATGCTGTGGTGGTGGGACACTGTCTGAGACCTTGAATAATGTCACCCAGGGCTTGAAATCTCGCTTCTGGAAGTAAATGCCCTGGCGTATGTTGATTCCAGTACCATCCCTACAAATTCTGTCATCTGAACTGGGGACAGCATTGATTTCCTCTTGTTCAGTAGCAGGCCCACTTCATCGAAAGAAGCTCTTATGAAGATGAACTTCATTTCTACTTGAGTCCCTCGACCTGTACCTGTCGCCTGTGGAGGAACGTGGCTACGACTGCCATGCACTTGGTGAATACAAGGTGTGGCTGACAGGCTGAATGGGAGGACTATATACTGGTAGTAGGTGGTGTTCACCACAAACCTGAGGTATTTTCTGTCGGACTGAGTTATTATTATGTGAAAGTATGCATCCTTCAAGCTGAGGGTGGCATACCAGTCTTCTGGATCTAATGAAGGGACATTGAAGGATGGTGGAAGGGCGGGAGGGTACAGAAGAGGATGGAATATCCCCTCTCTACTGTGCAGAGCGCTCAGCAGTCTGAAGTGATACAGGACCAAGAACAGTAGAAAGGGGACAGTCAGGATGAAAAGGTAAGGCAGGGTAGATCCAGTTTTTGTTCTGGTGTGCTGTCCTCAACTGCACTTCAGAAGGCCTGTTTTGGGCCAGAAGGTGGCTTGGATTGGCCAGAACCCTGGCCTGATGACGGATGTGGCCTTTTCCTGCCACTCCTCTTCCTCCTCTTGGAACCATCCTGATGGTTCTGCTGGTAGAAGCACAGAGAAGGTTGTGGTCTAAAATGCTTCTGCTGCGTAGCAGGAGTATGGAGACCCAATGATTTGAGAGTGGTTCTTGAGTCCTTTTGGCTATGCAGCCTTTTGTCTGTTTTCTCGGAAAAGAGAGCTGAATCCTCGAATGGGAGGTCCTGAATATTCTATTGGATCTCATATGGCAGGCCCAAGACCTGGAGCCAGAAGCCCCTTGTCATGGCTATGCCCGTAGCTGCATCTGTGCCATCCAGTGCGGATTGTAGCGAAGCTCGTGAAATGAGCTTTCCCTTCTTCACCAGAGCCGAAAACTCGCTGCAGAAGTCCTGCAGCATCAGCTCCGCAAATTTCACCATTGTCTCGAATGTGTTTATAGTAGTACCTGCTGATAGGTAAAGGTCAAGTCGTTTTGCCTCCTGATTTCTTTGGGGAGGGTCCGTGGAAGCCCTGGCATTCATGTTAGTTGGCAGCATCAATAATGAGAGAGTCAGGTGGGGGATACGCATACAAATGCTCGTAGCCCCTGGATGGTACAAAGTAGCACCTTTTGTTGTGCTTAGCTGTAGGGGGCAATGAGGCTAGGGTCTGCCACAAAGTTTTTATGGTGTCAGAGATGATCTTTATAAGAGGCAAGGTGATACGTGCAGGTCTGGAGGGGGTAAGGATGTCTACCATTGGATCTGCGTCCTCCACTACCTCCTCTGCCTGAATGCCCACGCCCTGGGCAACCTGCCACAGCAATTGCTATAGAACCCTGCTGTCTTCCAGGACTGGGGCTGTAGCCAGGCCCGCCAGCGCCTTGTCCAGTGAGGGTGAGGAAGAGACCCCCGTAAGGGGTGGCTGCTCCCTTCCTTCTGCACCCAAAGGGTCCCGCGGCACCTGGATTTCTTGGGCCGGTGCCGACTCAGATGGAGTCGTGCCCCTCGGTGTCAGGACTGCATACGTCGGTGCTGAAAGTGTAATCGGTGCCGAGCCTGTCATCGGTGCCGGAGCCCTTGTCAGTGTTGGAGACATCGGAGCCGAAACAACTGGAGCTGGTGCAGGCGGCGATGGGAATCATGGAATCATAGAATTTCAGGATTGGAAGGGACCTCAGGAGGTCATCTAGTCCAATCCCCTGCTCAAAGCAGGACTAATCCCCAGACAGATTTTTTTCCCCAGATCCCTAAATGGCCCCCTTAAGGATTGAACTCACAACCCTGGGTTTAGGAGGTGAGTGCTCAAACCACTGAGCTATCCCTCCCCTCCCAGGTGGCAATGCAGCTATCCCTGATCCTGCCAATGCCAACGGTGCTGGCGGGGGTACAAACATGGCTGAGGCCACTGACGTTGCCCTGGGATGTGACCCTTGGCTCTGACCTTGGCTTTGATGAAAAGCCCAGAGAGTCCAAAATGGCCATTGCTCCGGGGGCTGCCATTGCACGGGCCATGGTGCCAGGTAAGAGTGCCGGTCCTGTGCTGACACTCCTACGGGACCAATAGGAGTCCAACTCTGTGGTGTCTGAAAAAGAGGACCACGGAAGAGGGGTATTTCTAGGCGTCAACTGTTTGTGCTGAGGGCTCGGGAACCGGCGCAGCTGCTGGGTCTGTTCTGGTGCCTGGGATTGGCACACTGGGGGTGGAGATCAGCGGGGCATCATGGCAAGCTTTCTCCCTGAAGGTGCTGGGGGAGTGACCAGTGCTGGTGACCTGTCCAGTCTAGGAGGGGAGAATGCTGCCGTGAGATGAAGCAATTCTTGGGCTGCCTCGAATGCCTCTGGAGTCAAAGGGAGGTGCAGCTCCTGGCTTGGCCTTGGTGAACAAAGATGGTCCAGACTTAACTGCCCTTCCATGTGGGCAGGAGTCGACGCAACCATCACCGGTGGTGGAGCGGAAGTAGTGTGGCCCAACTTGGGTCTCACAACGGCTGGCTCCTTAGGCCTAACAGGGAGAACGACTGCTCTCTGGCCTCTTCTTCTGCGGTACTGGCAATTGAGAACGGTGCGTGCATGTGGCATGTGAGCCATGAATGGAGCTGGGACGGTACCGTGAGTACTTGTCCTTAGAATCATAAAATATCAGGGTTGGAAGGGACCTCAGAAGGTCATCTAGTCCAAACCCCTGCTCAAAGCAGGACTAAGAACAACCCAGCACCAGTGCTTGTGCTGACGGTGCCAGAGCTCTCCGCACTGAGGAACTTGGCATAGAGTCGGTCGACCCGCAGTCAGACTGAGGGCGGAGTGCAGCCTCCATTAACAGGACCTTCAGGTGCTGATCTCTATCCTTTAATGCCCTGGGCTGAAAGGTCTTGCAGATGGCACAATGATCCTTCCGATGGTTCTCTCCTAAATGCTTCAAACACGAAGTGTGAGGATCGCTTCTGGGCATACATGTGCCACAGACTTCGCAGGCTTTGAAGCCTGGAGAGCCTGGCATACCCTGGTGTCAAGAGAGTGTAGAAGGGGAACCATCCCTCCCCGCGCAAAGAAAACAATCTAACACTGAGGGCTACTGACTATTTAATTAACACTACAGAGCTAATGAAAACTATATATATAAACTGCTAAATGCACTTGCTAAGACAAGAGCACAGGAAAATTCCAGCTAATTGTCATGGCGGTAAGAAGGAACTGAGGGGGTGGTGGGTCGGAAGGGCTCTATATTGAATGCCCTAAAGGCGCAACTCTAGCGGGCTCCCAGACCAACCCAACAGATGCTGCTATGGGAAAATCTTCCAACTACCATGCATGTGCATGCGCACACACCTGATTGGAATGGACTTGAACAAGCACTCAAAGAAAAATACACTGTTTTGGTTACCTTATGTAGTTCTAAGGAGAGTAGTTTTCTTGACCTTCATTATGTTAAGGTCAGCTTATGCCAGACTTCAGAGGGCTGATAAATTTGAAGAATCCCAATAGAAAAAGCCACCTCAGTGACTAACATTCTGTTGCCTTCGCTGGTATCAGTAAGTGGTATCAATTAGCAGCTAAAATCTGAAATGCACAAAGTAGTAATGGCTATTGACAAGAAGCTTGTAAATGAATGGGCAGTTCTGCCAGCCTTTCAAAGAGATTTGATGATTCAGCATGGCTGCACTGCAAGTGCCAAGTATGAGATAATCAGACCTGCAGAGCTGTATGCTGCATAGGCAGGATTGTTTCTGGAATGACTTTGGTTCTTTCTAAGCTACTTTCACCTCTTGTTGGTTGCCAGTCCTGCCTTTGGCAGCATGAGCATCATTGGCTCTGGACTCTTGTTTAAAGGCACTTTGTAAAATAATGTATTGTTTGCACAAAGCCTGTTTCTTAATTAGAACTGTTAATGGAATAAGTAATGCCGATTGTAAAGGGATGTAATGATGGTTATATAGCACTTTCATCCCAAAGGATCCCAAAATGCCTTACGAGCTATATACAGCCACATATGCTCCAAAGTAGGAGCATCTTATGACATTTGGGTATCTCGTTAGTTTCGTGAATTGACTTTTGGGTATGTTGCTAGTAACTCTTTTTGTGAGCACACGATGGCGCCGTTGAAACCAGGTAGTTTTCAGGCCTAACAGTTTGCTCCGTGAATTTGTTCAGAGCTGAGGGGAAACATGCGTGTGTCCTGTGTGTTGATGCTGCATGCCTAGTGGGAGTGTCATAAATGGTTGAGGGAATGGCAGAAGGAGGGGACGCCGGTGCTCCACCCATCCATCTGTGGGTGCGACGGGTAGGCGTCTACTGTGATGAACGCCGTAAAACATGGCTCGTGGCTGTGGAAGAGGCAAGTGACTTTCAAGCTTCTCAGTGATCATAGTTCTGACATTGTGGATGTCTTTACTGCACTGCTAATAGCTGATTATTCTTCTCTTGTGTACTTTCCCATAGGAGGCAGGTACCCTGAGGGCCCGGATTCAACGAGTTCGGGTCCCCCTGGGCGAGGCACTGCGACCCAGCCAACTTCCCCCATCGCAACTGCCTCACATGTGGCAGCTTTCCGAGGGCGAGCAGTACAGGGATAGTAACTCTCGCATTTGGGAGATACAGCACCACCTAATGGTAAGGCTGGTGGCAAACCTGAGTCATTCATGTTTGTGAAGTGATTTGAGATCACTGAGGAAAGGTGCTGTAGAAGGGCAAAGAAATATTATTATTGAGGTATATTAGCTCTTTGCCACAAAGTGTACTGAGCTTTTCCTTGTCATTTACAGATTGGGGGAGTTGAGGAGCTGCTGCTTAGACTCATGCCCAGTGATTAACCTGGTAAGTGTCACCATTTCCTCTCTTTCTTACTCTTCTTTAACTATATGTAGTGGTCCTTTAATATGAATTTTTGTCTTTCAGGAGCGGTGCCTCTAGGAAGATGTCCCTGTTTGTTTTGTACAATATATGATTCTCCCACCTCAGAGGTGGGAGGTGGCAGCTGTTTAACAGCACACAGCAGCACCACACAAGAGTTTAGGACAGGCAGTGAAGAAGAGTATCATGTCCAGTTGAAACTACAAGGGGCAGTTTTAGGTAGGCAGAATGTAATTTCCCTGACTGGAGTTTGGCCAGGATACTGGGGCTAATACCTCGCCTGTTTTGAAAAGTGCCATAGGATTGTTAATGACCATGGTCAGAATGTCTGTTTCATATCCTATCCACAAGACAGTACATCAGCATCTCCTAGCACTGTGTGGGGACTTTGGCTTAATGGTGGCTCAGAGGGAAGAATGATGCCCCAATGCCACTTCTGCAGCATCTGCATTTTCTTTGGAGTCTTCCATCCAACTACTAATCCCATCCACCTCTGCTTTCCTTTTGATCTCAAAGTGTCATGACAATAGGTCAAATTGTGTGTCAAAAATCCTATCTTAAAAAGGTTTGAGTCTGATAGGGTCATCTGCTGCATTTTTTGCTAGGTTGTTTTAATCTACCGATCGCCAAGACGTTTTGTTAAAAAAAGTAATTCTTTCTTAGGATCACAAAAATATGCTTTTATTTATACATTTCTCTCCAGAGGTAGTTATATGACAAATGCTGTTTCCCTAGCAGCGCCGCTCCCCCCAGCAATGTTGGTACATCCAAAGATATTTGAGCATAATAAGCTCTACCTGAATTGAACTGTTAAACTAAGACAGCCATGTTCATTTAAGCATCATTCAGATTCAGCGTGGGTGAGAGTTCACTAACTGCCAAATGGGAAAATAACTAGATTTGACCAGGAAGAGATCTTCAGGTTTTACAGGATGAACCCTTCAAGATACCCATCATCCACTTTTCATTCCTTGCCTAACTTTAGCTGTCCCCATTGATATCCTAGGGTGTTTAAAGCATTGTTGCTCCCTGGGCCAGTGGAGGACAGGAAAGGGGGAAGGCTCTGTGGTCAGATTGTGGAGATAAGAGATTCTTTGTGTGTCTCACAGTGACCCTAAAGCAGCATGAGACTGGCTTTGAATGAGGACCCATCCAGTTGTCCATTGTGATGAGGGTGTATGAGCAGGGAAAATGTGAGCTTTCTAGGGTCTTGCTAGTGCCTTGCCCAGCCCCTAGAGAAAACCCAAACCCCACTGTTTGTATAGTAACATTTTCCTATCATTCTAGTTCTGTGGATATGCCCCAGAAGGATCCCTGCCAGAAACAAGCCTGTGAAATACAGAAATGCTTGCAAGGTACCATGTGCAATGTTTTCTTTTTGGTGTCTTTTGTTTTGTTTTGTTTTGAAATTTAACCCCATCCTCCTTTCTCCCTAGCAAGAGGAATAAGGCAAGGACAAAAAATGACTTAGTTGCAAATGTAATGTAATTGTAAAATCAGATTTTAATATCACCACATTGCATTTGATTTGATGTAACTAAACTCCACTACTGTACGACAAAGAGTTTGTTATAATAAAGGATAGTACTTATTTGTGTGTCTGGAGATAGATATATAGGAGAGGCAGTGGTGGTATAGTATGGGGTAAAGTTTGCATTAACCTGAATTTTGGATGGTCACATTACTCACACGTAGTAAAATGAGCCACAGGTCACTCATTTTGGAAAATCCTAGGTGGGTGTGCGGGTTCTCTCCCGTGAGTTGTTCTTGCGAAGGCCCAGGATTTCACTCTGTCTTCCCTCCCCTGTTCCATGTATGTCTGCAGCCTGCAGGGGAAACTATGAGAGGCTATCTATGGAGGGATGCTGCTGAGCTATAGGTGTCGTCCTCATTAAGCCTAGATTCATCAGCCTCCTTGCTTTCCCAGTGGCTGAGAGGGGCTGGGATATGAATGAGAGTTAATTGGCCTGGACTCATTCCAGCTAACCTAAAAGGGATGCTCACTGATCAGGGAAAGCACCAGGAGCAACGTACCCTCCTTTAGTCTCTGCAGCTCCTGTTTACACACAGCAAGATGTACAGGTGACACAACAGGAGACCTGTGTCGCTCCCAGGCTAGATCACGGTCGTGGGCTCTAGTTGGGGTTACTCTGGAAGGATGTTGCTCTGGTTGCTCTTCCCCTGGAAAGATTCTGATGCCTGTTCTGGAATCCACAAGCTGCTCTTTATTAGTCTCTCATTGGGTCACTGTTTGCTCCTTCTTAGTCTTCAAAAAGCTTGGGAGAAAGATTATAGCAGTGCCTGTTTGGGCAGCGCAATCTCCGTCTCTTTTAACTAGGCTTGGCAGAATGAGTTTCATTGTTTTATAATTTCAATCAATAATTTTCATTTTTTTTCAATTTGTAACTATATTTTCAAAATTGCACAAAATTTTGGGGTTTAAACATTTTTATTTTTATCCATTTAAATTTTCACAATTACAGGAGATCAGGGGGGTCAGGGTCAGTGATTTAATGACAGTCAGTGTTGAAATTCGAAAAGATAAATTGACAATATATACAAGGTAAATATCCTTAAATCAAACTCTAGTAAGTTCTCAAGCAACATTTTTCTTACTTTGCCGATCTGGAAATTTTGATGATTATTGATTGGATGCATCAGCTTGTGTGTGTAGGGTGAAACTGTCACTAAATGTCATTTACCAATAAAAATCTAGTCCTTTCAAGCCTAATTTATAGGGGGAGGTAGGTAACCCCAGCGTGGTCACCAAAGCCTCCGGCCAGGAAAGCTTCCTGCAGACAGAGACTTTATTAGCTAGCGCCACTGTTCCACCTGCGGCAATAGCTGCTCAGTCATGCTAGGGGCTACCTCCCTCAAAATCCTCACATTCTTTGAAGGTGGTGGTCTGCCCTGCAAAGTGTTTTGGGATGTTACAGCATTGAACAAGCTGTGCTGCTGAGCCGAGTGTCAGTTTCAGAAAGTAAAGATTAAAGATGGCATTGGACAAGTAACATGTTCTGCAGAGCTTGAGAAGACTTAGCACCCTGGAGCATTATGGCTTCAAAAAGTGCCACAGCTATCGCTGCTTCTTAAAACCTGGGGTACTGTAGGTACTGGGAAGGGAAGGAGAGAGCTGTGTGGGTTTACATCCACTAGAAGGTTGCTTATTTCTAGTCTCAGCTCCTTTGAGCTAACTGAGGCACTGTGAGAAGAGGTATTTCATACAGGAAAGGGAGCAGGGGGCCTCATGCTGCTCTGCAGAGCTCTCTGCCTGCCCCCAAGGAATGATTCTTGCTGGTTGCAACCCATCCCTGGCCCCTCTTATGGGCCCAAAGGCCTCTTTGACTAACTTGAGTGAAAAAAACAAACCATGCATCATCTCTCTCTGCATTTGCACTATGTTCTTCATCTTGTGTCTAAGGTTTAAATTCAACTCTAATCATTTATAGAAGCTCTCCAGCTTACACAAGTGTTCCGTTCTGGAACGCCTTACATAAGTCGAATTTTGCATAAGTCAGGAATGAATCTCTGACAATTATGCAAAAAAAAGCTTACAGAACTTACGGAACTTTTTCTGTAGGTCCAGATTTCTTTAAATCGGGTTTGCGTAATCTGGGGAGCGTCTGCACAGGTGACCTCAGAATTGGATGGGGAATAAATCCGTGGGACAACAGAACCGAAGTCCAAACCCAGCTAGAGAGAACTGGGGTTGCAGGGCAGGCAATCAGTGAAGATTTGTTAATAAGTGTGACGTTCTCCACCTAGCAGTGGTAGATGCAACCCATCAGCTATACTCCCTCCATTAAAGTGAGTTATTTGCACCTCATCTCCTTAACACCATTTTCCCCAAACTAATACCTATTGCAGAGCAGGGGTGTGGATGGGATGGGGAAGTGGCCACAAGAGGATTAAGCTCAATCCACAATGTACAAGAACTTAACTGGGGTAGATGAACACCCTTTTTCATGCAGTTTGCTCTCTAGTGCAGGATTAGCATCTCCCTTCTTTTATTTTACAGCCAACAACTACCTGGAGGCTAGATGTGAGGCTGTGCTCCAAGAGATGCGAAGATGCTGCGCCCAATACCCCAAGGGCAGATCCATCTGTTGTTCGGGGTTTGAGAAAGAGGGAAGAGAGAGGGAGAAGCTTAAGGCAGCTTCAAATGGGATTCATGCAGCACCACAGTAACAGGCTGCAGCTCCAGGAGGTTATGGAGCGTGGCCCTCTCCTCAGACAAAGTAGCGTGCAAGTGGCAAATAATAAACAAACCTTCAGAGCTAAACCATGAGATTCAGGCTGAAGTGGAGGCCATCTCGAGGAGTAAAACTGTTAAAATAATGTATTATTCAGACTGATAAGGAAGCCAGAGAAGAATCCTTCTTAGAATAAAACGTCCTGTGCACCAAATGTAAAATGCAATACAATGGATGGGCTGTTTGTTTTCTATCCCAAACTATTGTGACTTAGAGTTTATTACTTCTCTCTAAACACAGTTTGTTTCTGATGCTTAATGTCCTCAGTAATCCATTCTCAATAAGAATTTGAGGGTAATATATAAAATGTATTCAGCCTTCTGGCATAGGACGTACAGGAAATAAGTTTAAGGAGATTCTACTGAATTTGATGCATTTAGCAAGATGATCTTTGAGTAGCGGAAGTATTCCTATCATTGAGCCATAGTTTCCCAAAGATGTGATCTGCATTTCTAGTGCTTAAAGCAAGAATAGGAGTCAGCTCTGGGGTTTATTCCTAGCTCTGCCACAGTTCCTCTGTGACCATAAGTCACTTCACCAAGGTGCCTGTTTCCTTAGTTCTGCAATGGGGTATTGGATTAATGATTAATTGGACCACATTGCACAATAGTATTTGTATGACCTTAAAGATGTTGCAGAAGCATTTTATTTCAGGGAGTGCTAAAGAAAGAGAATCTTTTAAAGCCGTATTTATGGAAAACCAAGGTGTTGGTATAAAATGGATTTTTATGATGTTGAGAACAGCAGTCATCTTGTATGACTGAACATCTCTAAGCAATATGATATGCAATGAATTTGTGAGACTGCAATGCCCCTTTACACATAATTCTGTCATACAAAGCCTAATCAACTTTGTGCACTTCAGGGTGAGCATTACACTATCAAGCACAACTTAGTTTTGAAATATAGGTTTTTATGAACAATAACAGACCGCTGCAGTTACTCAACATAATAGGCAGCTATATCAAAGCACATGTGACAGATCCATTTGTGTCTTGTATTCTAAATACCATGATACAAAATAAATGACTGGAATAATATGAGTTCTCGCTAGGGGTATTTATTGTTGTCTGGTTAGAGCATAACCTTTTCTCTCACATGGTCAGGCAGATTGGCTGATTTCATGATTAAGGCCCCCACCCGCAAATATTTGGAAACTGTTTGGTGTGTTTATATCCTGAGCCTGTAATAATAAATTAATTTGTCACAGGAGTAACCTAGGATCTTGTTTTGATTAAGAGCTAGGAAAGTAATGAAGTGAAGTGGCTTTGAAGCCCTTTTTCATATTTACCTCATTTCCCATTCAAAGAGAAGTTGCAGCAATACACAAAGCGCTGGCTAAAAGGTTTTTTACAGCCACAACTTTGCCTTAAGGACATCATAACTGCCCTACAGGGTCAGACTATGGTTCCTCTTACCCAATATCCTGTCTCTTTGACAGCGGCCAGTACCAGAACTTTTGGGGAGGGTGTACAACAGGTCAGTAATGGAGTGTCTTCCACTCCCAGCTTTGTCCCAAGCATCGGGTTCTGGCCCTGACCATTTTGGCAAATATCCAGTGATAGACATCCAGTTCTTTTGTGAACCAAGTTGTACTTTTGGCCATCACAATATCCCATGGTGATGAGTTTCACACAGTGCAGTTAATCTGTGGAAAAGTACTTCCTTGTTTGTATTAGATCTAGTGCATGTTAATTTTGTCAGCTGACCCCTGGTCTTTGTATTCTGTGTAAGGGTAAATAACATGTATTCACTTTTTGCATAGCCCTCTATCTCATCCACCCATAGTCATCTCTAAGCTAAACATTTTTGTCCTTTTCATCTTTGATAATCATTGTTGCCCTTCTCTAAACCCTTTCCAGTTTCCCTATATTCTTTTTGCGATGGGGCAACCAGAACTGGACACAGTACAGAGGGTGTGGCTGCACCATAGATTTATGTAGTGTCATTGAGACATTTTCTGTCCTTTCTAGCCCTTTCCTAATGCTTCCTAATAACTTTTTTGACTGCTGCTGCACATTGAGCAAATGTTTTCAGGGAACTATTAATGGTGCCACTTAGATCTCTTTTTTTAGACAGTAATAGCTAATTTAGAACCCACCATGTATCTATAGGTGGGATAATTTTCCCCACTGTGCATTACTTTGTATTAACATAAAAATTCATCTGCCAGTTTTATGAGATCCCTTTGTAACTCCTAGCCATCTGCTTTGGCCTTAGCTATCCTGCATACAGATGTGGTCTCCTCATCTCAAAAAAGATATACTGGCACTAGAAAAGGTTCAGAGAAGGGCAACTAAAATTAGGGGCTTGGAGAGGGTCCCATATGAGGAAAGATTAAAGAGGCTAGGACTCTTCAGCTTGGAAAAGAGGAGACTAAGGGGGGATATGAGAGAGGTATATAAAATCAGGAGCGATGTGGAGAAAGTGAGTAAGGAAAAGTTATTTACTTATTCCCATAATACAAGAACTAGGGGTCACCAAATGAAATTAATAGGCAGCAGATTTAAAACAAATAAAAGGAAGTTCTTTTTCATGCAGCCCACAGTCAACTTGTGGAACTCCTTACCTGAGGAGGTTGTGAAGGCTGGGACTATAACAGCATTTAAAAGAGAACTGGATAAATTCATGGTGGTTAAGTCCATAAATGGCTATTAGCCAGAATGGGTAAGGAACCATGTCCCTAGCCTCTGTTTATCAGAGGATGGAGATGGATGGCAGGAGAGAGATTACTTGATCATTGCCTGTTAGGTCCACTCTCTCTGGGGCACCTGGCATTGGCCACTGTTGGTAGAAAAATACTGGGCTAGATGGACCTTTGGTCTGACCCAGTATGACTGTTCTTATGTGTAATTTTGTATCATTTGCAAACTCTGCCACTTCACTGTTCACTCCCTTTTCTAGATCATTGAATGTGTTAAGCAGCACAGATTGTACGGGAATCCTGCTGTTCACCTCTCCATTGTAAAAACTGACCATTTATTCCTACCCTTATTTCCTATCATTCAAGCAGTTAATGATCCACCCAAGGACCTTCTCTCTCATCCCATGACTGCTTAGTTTCCTTTTATTGTGTCTAATGCAGAAGCCTTAGGGCAAGAGTTACTTTTTTGTTCCCTTCTGTTTGCTTGACTGGATGGAGTGTGACATTTGTTAGTAGGGAGACTCTTACAACAGGAGCTTGCAGAGGTGTCATTGATTTCTTACCCTGGAGGGCAAAATAGCTAGGGAAATCCAAGACTCCTTAGGCACATGCTGAATGAGATTGCACCAATTGCCCCATTGGGGAGAGGATCAACACTAACATAGATAAGCCAGGGTTATTGAAGGGAATGATTATCTTTGAGGGCCACATTTACCCAGCCCCCAGGAAATCAGGAATTCATATGACTGCCCCCAACATGCTCACATAAGACTCTCAGCTTGGCTGCACAAAAGGCAGCTTATTAGAGCTTGTTAGCAGCCCAGAAATAGAGATGTTTGGCTGTGAAAGGAAATTTTTTCGATGTGAATTAAAAGCTCACAGGTAGGGCCCAGCTCAACCACACATCTGCCTTGGGACTGGCACCTTGCACAATAGGCTAGTATTCTACGCAAGGTCGGACTGAAGTATGGTTACATGGAGTGCACAGCTGAGGAAGACTCCCAGTTAACCCCCTTCATGGATACTGAGGCCCAGCTCCCCACAAGTATTTAGGAGCTTAATTCATCGATTTCAACAGGAGGTAGGCTCCTAAATATCTCCAATGATCTTGGCTTTACTCCCAGTTGCGTCTCCCCCAGAATTACAACAACTGCTCCTTCAGTTACAGTACTGGATACTGCTCCTGCCTTCTCTCCTCTAGGCTACCATAAACAGAGTGTTTGCAGTGCAGGGAGTGGCAAAGCGATGCTTGTTCCCAAAACAGACCACCGA
Organism: Gopherus flavomarginatus; assembly: GCF_025201925.1. Classification (NCBI taxonomy): domain Eukaryota; kingdom Metazoa; phylum Chordata; order Testudines; family Testudinidae; genus Gopherus; species Gopherus flavomarginatus. The sequence continues at coordinate 55,623,790 of NC_066624.1, forward strand.
AAGAAGTGATTAGAGCAACAGTTTAATAAGATATCACTTCAACAAACATCTACATACAATGTACAAAAATATCTTAAAAGCCTACTTATTTTTAAACCACAACTTCCTGGCATGGGTGCTAGAGACTGTTGAAACAAAACAGAAGAGGGATTAAGATTTCATTTTGGCACCCATGACATGACCAAAAATTGTATGTGATTTTCATGCTATATACAAAAATCACATTTGCCAGAACAAAATATCTTAGCTACTTATAGAACTTCATGAGAGGTACCAAGGAAGCTCCAGTTTGGCAGTTTTACACTTTCCATGGTAACAACACATGGATGCCCCATGCTTTCCCTCTCTTCCTCCAAGTCTTCAAACCAGAAACTACTGTGGCTGTACTTAAATTACTTGTTTGACCTCTCTTCCAGCAACACCTTTGAGAAGTTAAGTTTTAGCTCTTTCTTGCAGTTGCTTAGCCCCGCGGAATCAATTTATAATATTCTAGACAAAATAGCTATTTTTAAATGCCTCAGGGTCAGAGTGGGCTCCCAATATATTCCTCGTTAGACTAATGAGTCTTATGCCAGGATTTGGGCTTATTAACTGGCATCAGTTAGCAGGAAGTTGTAGGAACAGCCCTGAGGTCTGGTGGGAAGTTGCTTGCTTCTAAGGCTATAGCAATATAGCACCAGCAGAGCCTTTGCATGCACAGCAGTCTCTCCATGCATGAAGGGAATATAATGGCAGCTGGAAAGGAGGATGCTGAAGTCAAGAGACCGTGGCCAGTTTTTATACCCACATGAGCAGAACTCACCATTAAATTTCCAGCAGATCATCAGGCTAATGGGAGAGAGAGGTACCAGGCCAAATGTTTTGGTCAAGTTATAACTGTTATCCTAAAACTGTCACTTCCAAGGGAAAAGGGGGAGGGTCATTTCTATTCAGCATTGTCTTTGGAGGGAGGCTGGAAGAATGAAGTCTGAATAAAAAGCTTTGTTACTAGTACACCAGGCAGAGGTGTAGGTATACTATCTTCCTATTTGAACAGGAGAGTTCTAGCAAGATATGTTTTTATAAATGCATCAAGATCATTCCGCTATACAGAATTTCTTCCAACACAGCAGCTAGCTGCCCCGCTCCCTAACCAACTGTTATCGTGCACCTATATCACTGCACAATTCCTGTAGCATTTGACTGTACATCATTAGACATGCTATAAGCCCAATTTCTCCTGCCCTGCTGTAGACAGCCAGAGAATGCAAGACAGCAAAGATTCTGACTAGGTAAAGGCATATTCTACTATGGGATCAGGAAGGAAAGAAAAGCTGAAATGATGTGACTGACTTTCTAAACTCTGTGTGTCAGGGGACAGACATGGCGAAATAAAGTTAGCACAGATGAAATGTCAGGGGCTTTCCTGAAAACAGCTGCAGCTGCCAGGCTGCCACAGCTCTAATAGGACAGGACAGTACTCAGGGCTCCTGGCATTCTTTTGGGTACATCCCTTGCTTCCAGTCAGGTCAAATGCTAAACACTGTAAACATGGAATTACTGCAGCATAATAGAAGTGCAACGTGCATCCTTGTGCCATGGACACTATATTCTGAACAGCGTCCAGCCATGCACACAATGAGCTCCTGGAGTTCAACATAATTCTAGGGCATGATTTCAGAGGCGGAACGGAACCAACCTTCAACAAGAATGTGCTTATCACCAGCTGGACCTCCTTCCTCTCCAAAGGATGTCTGAGCAGGGAGACAAGCAAAGCCTAGTACTAGGCAATACTGAATGGATCTCTGTCATTTTTACATTTTTCTTGAAGGATAGAGATGCTCAGGATGTGGTTAACAGTTAACATGCCTTTCCAGGCCAATCAGAACCCATCTCCATGTTATAGCCCAGTGATGGGTCTGCAGGTGCAGGAATTAAAACAAATTGAAATAACTGGACACACATGCTTGTTTTTGCATGAATGGGAGAAGCCAATGGAGCTGAGGAAGGGGGCGAGTTAACCCAGACTGACAGCAGCACAGAGTGCATTTCCCATCACCCACTGTCTAGCTTCCAAAGAGATAAGACGGTAAGAGTGCTATCATTTTTTGCAGGGAGAGGCAAGCAGACTGAGCTGTTCTGGGATACCTACTCCTTTGTCTATGGCACTGAAGTGCCAGTCTCTGTTTGGAGAAGGAACGTATGGGACTGGCTCCCCTCACATGCCCAGTAGCTCTTTTAACACAGGCTCTCATGATTATAAGAGCATGTCACCTACTGCTCAGTAAAGGCACATATGACAGGCAGGAAGGTAATCACCAGGGATTTTACGGTGCAGCTGAGTCGGGGACTGCCTGGAAGATTCAGCCTTTCGCTGAGGGCAGATGGAATCTGCTCTGCAAAGGGAGACAAATGGCTTTCTGGATTCAAAGTAATCCTAGTCCGAGTGTGAATCCTGAACAGTTGTCTGCACTTAAACTGGAATCCTGCTCCAGGACATCATATCCCACGTTGTATTACACAGAGGAGGATCCCACCTACTTTCATCTGCCCAGGGCACTACTTTCCAGAAAGCTTGCCCCATGTGCATCAGATACCTACAGGTAGCTGCAATTCCAGAGAAAAAGGCTTTAGCGTCAGAAATGCTGATGTGACACCAGGGATAAATTAGAGTTATTGTAACTATGGAAATGTATGCCGGACTGAATGGGCTGGTAGTGCAGGTTTCAGTCATATACACAGACACTTCAGGCAGACTTTCTGCCAGACAGACATACAGCCTCAGTGCATTTTAAAGTTCATTGGCTGAGACACCAGCTGGAGAGTGAGAGAGGAGAATATCTTCTCAATGGTGGGATGCCCAATGACTTTCAAAACCTATGATAAGAAAGGAGCTGGGATAGTGACATGCAACACTCACAATTTCTATTGGCAGTGCCAATGCTGCAATTCCATTAAGGGGATATATAAATACCACAGATAAGTGATCACCTGTGTGTAACATAATGGCAAGTGTCTAGGGAGGAGTGAAGGCAGAAGATCAGATCTCCAATAGTATTTCTGCCATGTGCTCACTTTGCCACGACCCACTGTGGAATTAGCTTTTTCCCCAAACACCTATGTCCATTTCTGAGCGTGTTCTCAGACAGCCTCTGACAATTCTGCCTCCATCCATGGACAGTCATGAAAATACCATTTTCCTGGAGGAAGTATGGGCTTTCCTATTACCAGAGAAGAGAGAATACAAGGCAACTAGGAGCATACGGAGTTTGACGAACCTTGTGTGCACTGGAGGAGGAGAGCTTATATCGGTCAGTCTTGTGCATCACAGCAGTGGGCCTGTTCTCAGATCTCCATCCTGCAGGCTATTCATGGGGTTGCAACTGACCCTGAAAACTGCAGTGAGGCATTCTGATTGAGATAGGGAGTCAGATCAACAAGCAGACGCTGAGGGTCACAATTCTCTTGATTGATTCCAGCACCAACAGAAATCAGGTACAGAGAAAGGAAAGGGAGAAAAGTTAGTGGTAGTGGGGGACTTGATCTCAGGAGGAGTAGGAGGACCTGAAGAAGCCGAGTCTGTCAGCACAACCCACTGTTTACTAAGTGGGAAGGGGTGAGAAGGGACAGAGTAGTCAGTTCTGTGTAGTTTCTATGAAGACATTCCAAGCAGGAATCCCCCAGCAAACCCTCCAGTCAGGATAATGTTCTTCTTCAGAAATGTTATCACCTGGGCAGGAGGAAGAGGACAGTCAAAACACATTAGAACCAGTCACTTAGGTCAGATGAGCACTGAGCCCTCCCACCCACTGCACCCAGCTCACTATCCATACCTAGTTCAACTAATTACCAAAATTAGTGGCAGGGGAACTAGTGCTATTCCACTCCTCTTCCACAGGAGGGGAGGGCAAAGATATGGCCCTCCCTACTTCATTCACTGCTTGCACACTATGGCATCACAATGTGCTGCAGACATTCTGAACATGCCTTAGGGGCTTCAAACGTTTATAGCTGTTCCACAATTAGCAGTCAAAGATCTAGAAGACAGGAGGCATGGGGACAAATGCCCCTGCACACACTGATCCAGAGTGTAGTGGGTGTCTAGAGTGACTGATGCACTTTTACGCTGTGCTATCTGCTTAGCTGTCCTAATTGCTCTGAGGGGTCCTTCTTTGGATTCCAAGGGATTTCCCACAGGGCACTGTATGGTGAAACACCATCTGGAAGCCATCTTCATGTTCTCACAGGACATCTAGCAGATTTGCCCACTACCCTGTCTTGCTACTGTGTGGTTACCCTTAAAAGAGCCCTAGAAGTAGTTCCCAACCCTTCTCTCCAGCATCTGGATACATCCAGGCAAAGATCTGAGAAGGAGAAGTGCTCTCACCTCATCAACTCTGCTTTTAACTTCTGGGGACAGTTTGCTGCCACTGCTGTGAAATTTCAGATGCTCCTTGGCTTTGCTCACGTCCTGCTCTACTAGTTTCCAGTCCACTTTGATGTATCCCGTGTGGTTCGCAATCTACATTTGAGTGGTGGTAAGAAACATGAAATGAATCCTGCATAACCCATAGCTAGCAAGACCTTCCTTTCCCTCCTGCCCCACTGCTAACCCAAATAACCCACTCAACAACTCTAGAAGGTACCATCTCATTTTGGTTAGTGAGAGAACTATTCTACTAACTAAATTAATGGAAAGGGAATATAAACGGGCTAGAGGCATGGAGAAATTAACTAAATAGTTCAGTTACACAGGACCCCTCTGCTTACCTCTATCTGTAGGATCCTCCATTGGAAGTTCACACGCAGAGATTTTTACATATTGTTTAACATTAACCTAGGTCAGCCTCTTTACTTTGCAATACAGAACTGGCACCAACTGCACTTACTCACCCCCAAGCTTGTTATATTGCTATCATTCAAAGCCTACATGCAGCTGTCACATTCCAGATCTCCTGCTGCTATGAGAGGGCATGGTTTATTAATAGGTTGTCTCCATATAAGTATTTTGTCTTGTTATGGTGGGCCAACACTGAAACACTGCCTGAACAATGCTTTAAAGAGACATCCACCTTTAACGGGACAAGGAGATCTAGCGGGGTGAGGGGAAGCAGTTATACACGATTTAAGTGCTGGAACAAAGAAGGGGATCACTGGATAGGGTCTAGTAGTTGCATTCTGCCTCACATACAACAGTGAAATTTAGACTTCAGTTTCCTGCCCTCCTGGCCCAGCAACCCAGTACAGGATACTCTGCCCTGCTCCAGAAGGGTAAGGCTTTTAAAGCCAACGAAGATATAGTTGAGTAAATGAGTAATTTCTATTGCTGCACTGTCCCCAAAGAATACATTAACAGGGGGCTTCTCGTCCCTAACCAGACTCTGGAGGGTGGTGCCCTGTGAGGCCTTACATTAAAGCCAAACTCAGCCTGGCTGAGCAGACATGGACAGTGCCTATGAAGTTCAGTGCTGCCCCTCGCCTTGGCCAGTAGTCGCTATTGAGCACATGGCTTCCCTCCAATGCTCGGTCCAGGGGACATAGTTTCTGCTGTGCTGCCAGTTCAGAGAAGAAGAGGCCCCGTCTTGGATTTGAAAGCAGGCCTTAACGTCAAAAAATCAGCAGCTTCAGACAATGCATATTGACTCAATTGCAGCTATTAAAAGCGAAGAAGCCCCACCCACTGTGATGCAGCATGCTTGCATAAAGGTACTTATGTCACTCCACTACCATAGTATATGAGCACCTCACAATTTGCAATGTGTTTACCCTCACAACACTTCAGAGGCAGGGCAGGGCTATTATCCCCATTTCACAGAGAGGGACCTGAGGCCCAGAAAAGTACAGTCTATACTGCAATCCCAGGTGTGGTGGCAGCTTGGGCAGACATACCCACTTTAGCACTAGCCACAAGCACAGCTAAAAATAGCACCGTCGATGCAGTGGTGAAGCCTTTGCCACCACATCTATCTACACTGCTATTTTTAGCCATGCTAGTGCAGGTATGTCTGTCCGAGCTGCAGACCTGGACTACAGAAGACATATCTGAAGTGACTTGCCCACAGTCACACAGGAAATCTCCAGCAGAGCAGGAAGTGGAACGTAGGGCTCCTGATACCCAGGCGAGCACCCTAACCACTGGACTAGCCTACCTCTCTGCAGCTCAGAACTATCCTCAAGAGCAGTTTTCATGAAGCCTAGACTAACCATACGCACCTGAAGTAGGAAAAAGCCACCACCCACTGCTGTTGCTGCCAGCTTTCCAACCTTCTGAAAAATGAAGCCAGTACACCTACAATCAAAGAAAGACAGGCCAGAAAATGAGTTCAAATACCACACACACACACTTTGGCTTTCTATAGATACTCCATCCTTCCACACACACACACACACACCACTCAGAGACCCCAGAAACAGCCTCACTAACCAAGGAACAGGGGCGGAGAGTTGCATGGGCCTGAGGTGCCCGGGCTCCAGGAATATTCAGGGCCCAGGGCCCTGCTCCACCAATGTTTGGAGCTGGGTCTCTCCCTTGGCCCTGCCTGCAGCGTCCCCTGGCCCCCAACTGCCCGCCCCCGCCCCCACAGCATTCCCTCCCACCCTGCCCCTGGAGCATCCCGCACCCTCCGCCCCCCGGCCCCGGAGCGTCCCTGCTTGACTGAAAGCAGGGCGCGGCTCTCCCTCGGCTGCCTGCACTGCTGCTCCACCTCAGGAGCGGGAGGGGGCACACACATGCTTGACAGCGCTGCCCTCCCCTCCCACGGCACCCACCGGGAGGAGACACCAAAGGGGCTTGCGATGGGAGACAGCTGGAGTGGACCTCACTCACCTGAGCAGCTGCTGGAGCTTCTGTGAGTGTTTGACCCTGTGATCCACCCACTCCCCCAGCAGCCACCACTCCTGCCCCACCCTGGGCAAGGGGCAGCCCCATCCCCAGTGAGGCTAGGGAGAGGGGCAGCAGGCTGCAGCAGGGGAGGACGGAAGACACATGTGATGGCAGTCCCCTCCCCTGCAGCACCCACCCACCACAGGGGAGATGGGGGGAGGGGCTTCCTGGACCTGAGCAGTGGGGCTTGGGTGAATTTTGTGACACCTTGCCCTCCCCCTCCACCCAGCCACCACTCCTGCCCCATGCTGGGCAAGGGGCAGCATCATCCCCCACCCCCAGTGAGGCTATGGTGAGGGGCAGCATGGGAGGAAGGAAGCCACATGTGATGGCAGTCCCCTCCTCCCCCCCACAGCACCCACCCACCCACAGGGGAGATGGGGACGGGGCTTCCTGGACCTGACCAGCTGGGGCTTGGGTAAATTTTGTGACACCCTGCCCTTCTCCCCCTTCCCCCCCAATCCCGCAGCCACGACTCCTGCCGTATGCTGGGCAAGGGACAGCCCCATCCCCCACCCCCAGTGAGGCTAGGGTGAGAGGCAGCAGAAGGGAGGCCACACATGATGGCAGCCTCCCCACATCCCTAGTACTCACCATAGGGGAGGCGAGGGGGCTTCCTGGACCTGAGAGGGGCCATAGGACTATGTGCAGCGACAGTGATGCAGAGTGAGTGTGCTGCGGGGGGGATGGGACGGGATGACAACAAGAGGTCCCTCCCCCAGAGCTTGCTGCTGCAGGTGGGGAGAAGTTGGGAGAGGGGAGGGGGAAGTCCTCTCTGGCCCTAGCCCTGGGCAGCCTGTCTGCACCTCAAGCTCCTTCTCCCCAGCCCCACCCCAGAGCCTGCACCCCCAGCACCCCAGACTTGAGCCACAGTCCTGAGCCCCCTCCTGCACTGTGAACGCCTCAGCCCCACCCCAGAGCCCTCACCTGAGGGGAAAAACACGCAACTTAAATTTGGCAGTCAGTTTGGGGTATGATCGTGTTTAGCACAATACTTGATTTTACACCCTTTAAAGTATATAATTGGTTGTATGCAGGTGTTACAAAGTGGGAATGTTCTTAATGTTTTCTCTGAATACTGTGTGGTGCTTCAGTTTCCTCTATGCATTTCTCCAGCCCCTCCTCTGGCCTTTGTCTCTTTTCCGGGCAAGTAGGCCACCTGATCTCTTTGTTCTCTGGCACCTTGCAGGGGAAACTGAGGCACCCACACATTATTTAGAGAAAACATTAAGAACATTCCCACTTCATCACAACAGGTACAACAACATATAATATATTGAAGCAGGCGAGTGGTGCTTCTGACTTTCCACTTTTAACTGGCCCTTGTAATCTTGTGGTGTGGTGCACTGTAGCTTCATTTTATCCCAGCAACAAATTCTTGATCATCACAAAAGAACATTGCAAAAGAAAGAGCTATATTTGTTTTAATTTTAGAAAGTATTTGCTTTTGAGGGTTATTGATCAAAGAATGCTTGGTTGTTTCTGTATTCAAAAGAGTATTAATAACAGTGATATTCTTAGTTAATTTTTTTTCTTACAATAGATATTTTGTAATAAAGGGAAACTGTTAAACGCTTACTGTTTCCAGTCCATTTTTACATTATTTAATTAAATATATATCGGCTTACAAGGTGGTGGAGTGGGGGTGCGGGGGGGGACTTAAGACACATTCAGGGCACTACCAAGAATTATACAAACCTGCCGCCCCTACCAAGGAAGACAGATGAACAAGGAGGAGAGCAAATTTGGGACTAGGGGAAGGAAAGGCAAAGCAGTCAGCTCCGTGGGACCCCACAACAGACTGTAAAACTGAGTCCCTTTAAATGTTCACATGCATATCCTCACTCCATCTATAGATTTTTACTCCTTTACCACTAATTTTCTGACAAGTTTTCAAATGACATGAACGTGGGATTTTTTTGATGGCCATTTCTGACAAAGAATCTTGGATAACATCCTCTTGGCTGAGAGAATAAAATTGTAACTGGACTGGTATTTTTTCTAGCTGCTTCTGGACCAGAGTTGTCATAAACAGATAAGTAAGAGTTAATAGAACAGAAGTGCTTCATATCTCTCTGCCTGGAAAGGGTTAAGAACAGTGAGCCTGGCTGTCACCTGACCAGAGGACCAATCAGAAGACAGGATACTTTCAAATCTTGAGGGAGGGAAGTTTTTGTGTGTGTGCTGTTAGTGTTTGGTTGTTGTTCACTCTGGGGGCTCAGAGTGACCAGATGTGCAACCAGGTTTCTCTCCAATCTCCCTGATACAGGTTCTTATAGATTCCAAATAGTGAGTACTAGGTAGATAAAGCGAGTTAGGCTTATGTTTGTTTTCTTTATTTGCAAATGTGTATTTGGCTGAAAGGAGTTCAAATTTGTATTTTTGCTGAAAAGATTTTAATTTGTACTTGTATACTTAGGCTGGGAGAGTATTCCCAGTGCCTATAGCTAAAAAACCCTGTACCTATTCCATCTTAAATTTACAAAGATAATTTTTACGGTTTTTTCTCTCTTTAATTAAAAGCTTTTCTTGTTTAAGAACCTGATTGTTTTTTTATTCTGGTGAGACCCCAGGGGACTGGGTCTGGATTCACCAGGGAATTGGTGGGGAAAAGGAGGGAAGGGGGAGAGAGAGGCTAAATTCTCTCTGTGTTAGGATTACTGTCTCTCTCAGGGAGAATCTGGGAGGGGAAGAGAGAAGGAGGGGGGAAGGTGCATTTTCCTCTCTGTTTCAGGATTCAAGGGGTTTGAATCACAGTGATCTTCCAGGATAACCCAGGGAGGGGAAGTCTGGGAGAGGCAACGGTGAAGGAAAGGGTTTACTTTCCTTGTGTTAAGATCCAGAGGGTCTGGGTCTTGGGGGTCCCCGGGCCAGGTTTTGGGGGGACCAGAGTGTACCAGGCATTGTAATTCCTGGTTGGTGGCAGCACTACAGGTTCTAAGCTGGTAATTAAGCTTAGAGAAATTCATGCTGGTACCCCATCTTTTTGGACGCTAAGGTTCAGAGTGGGGATTATACCATGACAAGAGTGCATAGCATGTGAAGCAGATCCTGCACATTCCAGGGCAGTTGTTTTAGTTTCTCAAAAATGGAGAAGATGGTTTGTAAAGATAAAGTTTGAAGACTGATAGTCTTGACTAGATGTAGGTCTAGACTATTTGGACTGTGTCCTTTTATGACGATTTAGATGTTGGCATAGAAAGTACGCTTATTAAGTTTGCAGATTATACCAAACTGGGAGGGATTGCAACTGCTTTGGAGGACAGGGTCAAAATTCAGAATGATCTGGACAAATTGGAGAAATGGTCTGAGGTAAACAGGATGAAGTTCAATAAAGACAAATGCAAAGTGCTCCACTTAGGAAGGAACAATCAGTTTCACACATACAGAATGGGAAGAGACTGTCTAGGAAGGAGTATGGCAGAAAGAGATCTAGGGGTCATAGTGGACCACAAGCTTAATATGAGTCAACAGTGTGATACTGTTGCAAAAAAAGCAAACGTGATTCTGGGATGCATTAACAGGTGTGTTGTAAACAAGACACAAGAAGTCATTCTTCCACTTTACCCTGCGCTGGTCAGGCCTCAACTGGAGTATTGTGTCCAGTTCTGGGCACCGCATTTCAAGAAAGATGTGGAGAAATTGGAGAGGGTCCAGAGAAGAGCAACAAGAATGATTAAAAGTCTTGAGAACATGACCTATGAAGGAAGGCTGAAACAATTGGGTTTGTTTAGTTTGGAAAAGAGAAGACTGAGAGGGGACATGATAGCAGTTTTCAGGTATCTAAAAGGGTGTCATCAGGAGGAGGGAGAAAACTTGTTCACCTGAGCCTCCAATGATAGAACAAGAAGCAATGGGCTTAAACTGCAGCAAGGGAGATTTAGATTGGACATTAGGAAAAAGTTCCTAACTGTCAGGGTAGTTAAACACTGGAATAGATTGCCTAGGGAAGTTGTGGAATTTCTATCTCTGGAGATATTTAAGAGTAGATTAGATAAATATCTATTAGGGATGGTCTAGACAGTATTTGGTCCTGCCATGAGGGCAGGGGACTGGACTCAATAACCTCTCGAGGTCCCTTCCAGTCCTAGAGTCTATGAGACTCCACCTGGTGTGGAGGAATATTTCCTTTCTACGTACATGAGCATCCCTGCTATCAAAACATAGATGAACCCAGCTCTCACTACTTGGTTAAGCAGTAAGGAGATATATAATTAGGGCCCTACCAAATTCATGGTCCATTTTGATCAATTTCATAGCCAGAGCTGAGCCCCAGAGCTTCCTGCAGCAGGGGGAGGCACCCGGACGTAGGTCTGATCTGCCCCCAAAAGAGGCAGTGCAGGGAAAGCACAAGTCCTGTTGCTTCCCAGCCCAGCCAGGCTTGCAGCTAGGAGCCCCTTCAGCTAGGGCACTCCCAGCAGCATGGGGGAAATCAGATTTCATGAGGAAGGGCTTATTTCACAGTCTGGGACATGTTTTTCACAACCGTGAAATTGGTAGGGCCCTATATATAATATTGTCTGACATCACCCACATCAAGCATTATTTCAGATGATACAGATTCACTATTCAGATTATAAAACTGCAGAAGGATTGCTCTGCTAATAGGTGCAAACAGCCTGGGCACAAGACAGAAGTTACAGGCTCATACTGCGAATAGATACATGTTGCAAGGGTACATCTTATGCTTTAAGTGGCTTATCATTGGAGTAGAATGGGGAGAACTCTTGCTTTTTGCCATAATGTGCTAGAAAAGCAGTCCTGATTGTACTTCCTGATTTATCATCATCGTATCCACGCATTATACTCCACACCTGAACATAGCAATTATATGAACAACATACCTTCATATCTCAATGTCTGTACTTTGACTCATTAACCCTTTACCCCCAATCAGGGATACTGCAGATTATGTATTCCTTATGCCATCCGATCTTAAACCGAACTTTGCACCCCTTGATAATCTGTATGCTATTCCCTGATAACTTGAAACTTCTACGCTTAAACTCTGTACTATTCATTTTTTAAAAAAGCAATATCTTAATTAGAAGAGAGCACACTCTAGTGGCACTGTGGATTGTGGAATATTCCAACAGGAAGATCTAGAAGTGGCCTCAGAGTCACAAGCCACCAATATGCCAATTCTTCCTCTCAGCAGCAAAAGATTTGTTTCTGAGTACACTGAACCCTTTAGGTCCAACTCTTCTCAGATGAGGAGACAAGAAAGTTCTCTGGGAAAATACTGTAGCCTGACTCCCAAGAGACAATGATTAGGCCCAGGGCATAGCCCCAAGGTCTTGGTCATCCTAGAAGACTCACAAGCATCTGTTCCAAAAGATAACCACTGGAACGGCTAACCTGGGGATGTGGTGGATCCTCCATAACTTAAAGAGTCTTTAAATCAAGACTGGATATCTTTCTAAAATTATACACTCTACTTCAATCACAGGTTATTGGATTTGATGGTGGAATCACTGCATGAAGTTCTATAGCCTGTATTATGCAGGTGGTCAGACCGGATGACCTTAATTCTGTATTAAGAGGAGTTTCACATGTAAGACATGGGAAGTACATGTTCTATTCTAATCAACACTGTTGAGGCCTCAGCTGAAGTACTGTGGTCAGTTCTTGGCAACACACATTTTAAGAAAGAAATGGACAAATTGGAGAGCATCCAGAGGACAGCAACAAAAATGATTAAAAGGTTTATAAAACCAGACCTACAAGGAAAGGTTAAAAGACTGTACATATTTAGCCTTGAGAAAAGAAGATGGGGAAGGGGCCGAGGGTGCGAAGGAACATTTAGAAGGCGGGCAGCAGGGCCTGGGCCAGCCCCCATGCGGGGCAAGGAGGGAGCTCTGCTCCACCACTGGCCACAGCTGTCTTAATTCTGTCTTCAGCACTGTGCAGTAATGGGAGGGAGGGCGCGCAGCATGGACAGATTCCATTACCGATAAAAGAGGGGGCGGGGGGCACAACAGGAAAAATTTTGGCACAACTGTGTTAAGGGCTGTTATAAAGAGCACACTGATCAATTGTTCTCCGTGGCCACTGAAGTTAGGGCAAGAAGTAATGACCTTAGTCTACAGCAAGGCAGACAGAATTTTTTCCTAATATCTAACCTAACTATAAGGATAGTTAAGCTCCGGAACAGGCTTCCAAGGGAGGTCATGGAATCCCCATCATTGGCAGCACTGGACAAACACTTGTCATGGATGGTCTAGGTTTACTTGGTCCTGCCTTTGCGCTGAGGGATGGACTAGATAACCTGTTGAGGTCCCTTCCAAACCCTACATTTCTATGATCCTATAATGGTGCCTTCTGGCCTTCAATTCTATGAAATGCTCATGTAACTGAACAAGATATGCCTGAAGATACAAAGCTCAGGCTAATCTCCCTTCACCTCTGAAATGTTGTTTGCCACCCACATGCATATGCTTCATGGGATATCTCACCAAACAGATACAATCTTTTGATGACTAGCACTCCATCATCATTCATACATTAAAGCAGGGGTCGGCAACCTTTCAGAAGTGGTGTGCCGAGTCTTCATTTATTCACTCTAATGTAAGGTTTCGTGTGCCGGTAATACATTTTAATGTTTTTTAGAAGGTCTCTCTCTACAAGTCTATATATTATATAACTAAACTAGTGTTGTATTGTAAAATAAACAAGGTTTTCAAAATGTTTAAGATGCTTCATTTAAAATTAAAATGTTGATCTTATGCCACCGGCCTGCTCAGCATGCTGCTGGTCTGGGGTTCTGTTCACCTAGGCCAGCAGTGGGCTGAGTGAGGCCTGCGGCCGGGACCCCAGCTAGGAAGGGTCTGGCAGCCAGAACCCCAGACCGGCAGCAGGCTGTGCAGGGCCAGCAACTGGGACCCCAGACCAGTAGTGGGCTGAGCGGCTCAGCCCACTACCGCTCAGGGGTTCCATCCGCTGGCTCCTGCCAGCCGGGATCCCGGCTGCCGGACCTGCTCAGCCCGTTGCCGGTCTTGGGTCCTGGCCCTGCCCACATGCAGTGGGTACCTACCTTTTCCCTGGTTCTGGCCCATTCTCTTCTTCTCTCTGCACTGAGCTGAGGGTGGGAGTTGACCGAGCACAGGGCTGGGGGTGAAGAGTCTGGTCAGGAGCTAAAATGAGGGAGGGGGCTCAGGGTTGGGACAGGAGGAGGTTTGGGTGTGGGGGCACTTACCTGGGCAGCTCCCATTTGGTGTGAGAGGTGCAGGTGGGAATGTGAGTAGGGGTGCAGGAGCTCCCATTTTGTGCTCAGGGTGGGAGTGAGGATGTGCGGGGTGCAGGTGTCAGGGTAGGGGGGCTGGGTATGTGTGGGGGTGCCAGAGTCAGGGCTGGGGTCATGGCTGGGGGGTGAAGGAGTCAACAGAGGGCTGGGTGGTACAGGGCTCAGGGCAGGGGCCTGGGGTGTGTAGGGGAGGTGCAGGGCTTGGGGCAGAAGACTGTGGGGTGGGGGGGGTGCAGGGCTCAGGGCAGAAGACTGGGTGTGTGGGGGGGGCGGGCGGGCAGGGCAGAAGGCTGGGTTACTGCCCCCCCAGAACCCTCAACCCTCCCCCCGCTCCTTGTCCCGACTACCCCCTCCTGGGACCCCACTCCCTATCTAAGCCTCCCTGCCCCTTGTCCCGTGTTTGCCCCCCTAGAACCCTACCCCCTACCTGTCCCCTGACTGCCCCAACACTTACCCACACCCAGACAGAACCCCCTGGACTCTCATGTCCCATCCAACCGCTCCCTGCCCCCTGGCAGGAGCCCCCCAGAACTCTGGACCCATACAACCCCACCCTCTGCTTGCCCAACCCCTCTCCATACCTCTGCCTCCTGATAGCCCCCCAGAACTCCCGACTCATCCAACCTCCCCAGCTCCTTGTCTCCTGACCACCCCCTCCAGAGACCAACCCACCCTAACTGCCTCCCCCGACCCTCCTTGCTCCCTGTCCCCTGACTGCCCTGACCCCTATCCAACAGACCCCGGGACTCCCATGCCCCATCCAACCCCCTCCCCCCCCCCGCTCCGTGACTGCCCCCTCCAGAGACTCCCACCCCTAACCACCCTCCCGGGAACCCCCACCCTGCTGCCTGTCCCTTGATTGCCCCCACCCTTTACCCAACCCCGGCCCCGAATCCCTTACCATGAGACTCCCTGCTCATCCGAAGCCCTACCTCCACGCGCGCGCAGCCCAGCCCCGCCCCTCAGAGTGCTGCACGTGTGGCAGCAGGGCTCTGGATAAGTGGGGAGCATCTCCACGGAGCCAAACGCTGCCCCACCCCCAGAGTGCTGCGCGCGCGGCGGCAGGGCTCCAGGGGAAGGCGGAGGAGGAGCCGGCGGCTTGCTGCGCTCGGCCAGTACTCCAGCCGGGAAGCGTGGACCCTGCAGCTTGACGCATCGGCAGGATTTTTAATGGCACGCGGAGTCCCTGCAGGCAGTTGCGTGCCATTAAAAAACGGCTCGCGTGCCATCTTTGGCACGCGTGCCATAGGTTGCCAACCCCTGCATTAAAGAAACCCCATGCCTGCTAAAGGGACCAAAGAACCATCACCTTACCATCCAGTGACTCCTCCAATCACCAGCTGAGTTGCTACATTGTACTTTTCAGCACTTGAACCAGAGCTCTGCCCGAAGAGCTTGCGCCACCAGGGCTGATTCTTGGTGTACTCTGCCAGGTCCAGCACCTCGCAGGAGTCCTCTTTCTTTGCTGTGAATATGAAAATGCATGTGAGCATAGGTGTATCTAGCGGGCAATATGACAATGAAGGGCAGAGACCAGGTTTATTCTCTAGTCAAGTGTACTTCAACTCACTACTCTGAGCCAGCAGCATTCAGATGAGGAGCCTTTAAGCATGGTAAATGGTACTGTCCTGATGAGATTTAAGAAGCAGGAGAAGAACCTCCTTAAAGAGAACAGGTAGCTTCAGTCACCTGTTCTCAGCTCAAATACAGTCTTAGAACTCCTAATACAACATTTTATGCTTACATAGCGTCTGCCTCAGATCTCAAAGCACCAGGCAAACATTCATAAACAAAACTTCATATCCCTCTCTGTAGAGTTAAGCAAATCTCCCATTTTACAGACAGGGAAAAAGAAACAGAGAGGTAAGTGATTTGCCCAAGATCACTCAGTATGTCAACAGCAGGAATAGAACACACGTCTTCCAATTCCCAGTTTGTAGCTAAAGTGCTGAAACCATCCTTCCCATCTCTGAATTATTTAAATTAAATTCTGTGGGGAAGAGAAAGGTGTGGATCTTTCATAAATTGCTACCAAGAAAAACAAACCTCCCATTCCATGTAAAAAACCCAACAAAATCCAAAGAATTCAGCCTCAACCATCACTTTCCATTGTTCCTGGGAGTTGCACTCAGTGCTCTGCTATAATGCCTAGCTGTGATATAGTCAAAATAGACATTCATCCAATGCTTACTAGTTTTGCCATAGCCTAAATGTTCTGGCTTTCTGAAGGTTTGTGTGGCTTGGTTTTTAACAATTGTACTTCTGATTTTTCATATACGACAGCCTCCCAAGAATAACAGGCCTAAAAAAGTCAGCTGCACCATTATTAGTGATCCTATTTTTGTCTTCTTTGTCCTTCTCTAGCAGAGACTGTCTACTGCACATCTTTGCACTGCAACATACATTTGACATAACATCCTCAGAATACCCAGGGATGCAGGGTTAACAGATGGCTCATTTGCAGGATGCATCCTAACAGTTCAAATATGCTAGTTCAAAAGCCTAGAGACAGGGACCAAAAGATGCCAAACTTTTAAATAGTAAATCTACTGGCAGATGAACGTACACCAAGTTTTAGCCTGAAGCAAAAAAACTTACACAGCTGAGGGGATTCATAGTTAAGGAGTCAACATTTTCATCGGTAACTGAAAGCACTGGATGCCATGTGATTACAATATAACATGCTGAATCAGACAAACAGTTTCAGATACACACAGAGTTTGCTAGCCTATAACATGGAGATGAAATATTACATACAAGAGGCATAAGCTGAAAAGATCACAGTGGACTTGCATGTCTTTGGCGGCTGGGAAACACATGCCCTGCAGAAGTAGTTACTTGGTGAGTTCAGGTGCCAGATATGATATGCTAGATCAACACCTCAGATGTCCAGGTAGCTGTAACAATTGCATTAAAAAAAAGGGGGGGGCCCCCACAGGTGTGCGTGTGTGGGGGATGAGACACTGCTATTGCCATGATGTCCATTAATTTTCCCAACCCAGCCCCTCCCAAATATTCCTCATTACAGGACTTGGAATGATCATAAAAATGGGTAAGAGGAAGACTGCATAGAAGTCAAATTCTCTGTGGATCACATTATACTACAAATAAGGATGTACAAAGACGACAGAAGGGCATCTGCTCACATACTGCCAGAATATGGAACCTCCTCTAAGAAACATTTAGTTTGAATCAGGGTGGATAAAAATCAATGATTTTTAAAATATATAAGTTTTTTGATAAAAAGGTTTTTCCCTCAAAAAGCAATCTAAAGATACATTATAGCTCAAAGATATCTCATCATGGAATAGGGATTAAAAATTTTAATTCTATAGTATGAGACAGTATATTCATGTAATGTTTAAGAAAAGTTTTGTAAATGAGTTTCAATAGTTCATAGATTAGGGACCCAATTTTATGGGGTTCCAGGGCCTTCTACATAGATTATTTCGGTTAATCCAATGGCACTCAGTGCTCAGTCTAGAAGATCCCATCAGAGATGCTTAGTTTTGCAGTTCCCAAACTGTGGATTTGTGTATCCAGAGATAACATGCTTGTTAACAGCTAAAATATTTTTAAATAAATAGTATATAGAGGTGAGAAATAACAGACCTCAACCCTATTGTCTCCCTGCAAATTTGTGTACACAGAGTCAATCCCTTACCTCTCTCTAAAATTGCAAAGTTTCAAAAAGTTCAATGAATAGAAGATTATTGGAGCCAGAATAGATCTGGACAAGGAGAAGTCTGGAGATAAATGTGAGAAGGGAGAGACAGGCAGTAGAAACAAATGTGAAACTATTTGAGCAGCACATTCCAGAAGTCTTTCTGAGTGTAGCCTTCATTGATTTGAGATCTACCATACTTGTCTCTTATTAGGAAAGAAACCTATAATGGCAGCAGACTGTAAAAGAGACCCAGTTTGGGAATAAGAACCATTCAAGAAATGTGTGTTTCCTGATGAGGTTTTAAAGAGACAACAACAGTGAACTTGTGGAAGTCACTTAATCACTTGGATTCAGAGACAGTTGAGTGATAATCTCACTTTTAACAGCAGTAGCTTCTTCTGCTGGTGTAGGAATAATATTTTCTTCCTTTAGACTAATTAATTCCAAACTGAGAATTTCTTCGGGACCTGAAAAAGCAGGAAAGCTTGTTCTTCTTTTCCAGATTATGAACAAACAGGAAAATGAAGGTGAAGATGACGGAGTTAGCTACAGAAGCCAATATTTTAAGTTTCTCATGTTCACCTGGCTGACAATTTTTAAAAAAAATATTTCATGTAACTATTTTAGTTAAAAAAACAAAAACAAACTTGATTTAAAAAAAAACTTGAATGTTTAGATAAATTTTTGAATTTAGTTGCTTGTTTTGTTAATATTATGTTTGCTGTTGAAGAAGAAAATCCAGAATACCTAATGTTGTTGTTTTAGTTAAATAAAACATTTTAAATGTCTGTCTGCAGATCTTCTCCTTCTAATACAGCATG
Organism: Gopherus flavomarginatus; assembly: GCF_025201925.1. Lineage (NCBI taxonomy): Eukaryota > Metazoa > Chordata > Testudines > Testudinidae > Gopherus > Gopherus flavomarginatus. The sequence continues at coordinate 55,642,383 of NC_066624.1, forward strand.
GCAAGAAAGTCCTCCAAATATTAACGATTAATCTGCTGAATTGGAGATATTTATGAAGTCATTAGGAGGTGAACTATCTGCTTCAATTACCTTTGGTAAACAAAATAACCAGTCATTCATTTTCTGATATAGCTGTAAAACTAATCTGAAACATTTTCAAAATGAATCATTTAAAAAATGTATAGTATTTACCATCTAAAAATGAAAACCATGTCTGAGTTGTGAAGAATATGTACTAAAGTTATAACAAGAATGCACTTCTTTGTAGAAATCCATTATTAAATTGAGTCTTCCTGACTTTACCCTGTTTTGAATGGACTTAGACTAGAAGTTTTGAGTCTGATTTTGAATTAAAAAGATATACTACCTAATCAACGTTAAAAATTCACAATCAAGCAGTGATCAAAAGCTAATTAAAATGATGCTTTAAAACACTGTAAAATTTATAAATTAAGGCAACCTTAGCTATGGTTTCAAAACACACAGTCTCAGAGTTTACTGTTCTCACTGATGGGGAAGTGTTTTCAGATAGGTAAGGATGGTCCACTGACACCCACCATTTGTCTGAAAATACGGATTTCACTAAATGTACAACGCTACATTTGCCATTGTCAAAGCAGCACAATCTACATTATCGGGATTTGAAAAATGAAAGCCACAGAAACCAGGCTAACTGCAGTAAAATTAACCCCAGTTAATCTTAGCGACTATCACGTTTGCTTTTAAACCCAGTTATCTTTCATTAGGACAGAGATCCTGTCTGACAGTTGACACACCACATTGCTGTTTACAGAGCACTAAGAGCATTCACAGATTTGGAGACACGATTAATGACCCAGAGAACTTACAGTCGCCACAGAAGCGAGACATACAGGAGGGCAATAGGATGGGGCAACAAGCCACATGCTGGAAGGGTGCCTGGGGCCGCGTGTATGTGCGTCCCCCGATGGGCAGGGGGCGTGTTCCCAACCCTGCAGTGCGAGCCGGCTGCGGGTGCCACGGGCGACACAGAGAGGGGCTAACAGCAAGGGCCGCTCAGAGACACCCAAGGCTGCATACGCGCCCCCATGACGAGCAGGCCCCGGCGGCGCATTGCGGCCTGACCCCAGCGCCGGGAGCCCCAGCCGCGTGCCAGGTGCTGCGCAGACGCAGCACAAAGGGAGGGAGCCCGTCCGCTAGGGGCGGGGTTTGGAGCCCCGCTCGCCGACACCGGCGCTGGCCTGGGGCTGACAGCGCTTAACACCCAGGGCTGGCGGCCGAGGGGCGCTGACGGGGCAGAGCCCGGCCCGTTGGCGGGGGGAGGGGAGGGAAGAGCGGCCTCCAGCAGAGCCCCCCGGGTCAGGCCCGACCGCTGGCGGCGCCGAGGGAGCGCGCGCGGGCAGCAGGCGCGAGGCCCCAGCAGGGCTCTCACCTCCGCCCGCCGCCATCCCGCGCGCTCGCTGCCGAGCCCAGCGCCTGCGCTTCGCCTCCTGCTGCTGCTGGATGAGCGAGGCGCAGGAGCGGAGCTGGACACGTGACACAAGCTCCTCCTCCTCCTCCTCGCCCATCTCACCCGCGGCGGAAACCGCCAGGCCCCGCCACGTGACACCGGAGCAGCGACACGTCACACAGCTACCCTGGTCATGTGACATTGATTCCCCAACGACGTACACTCCGCATGTCTTCGTGATCCGGCCCCTTAGCCACCGTTGTCACGTGATCATGATTCCTTCCTGCCCATGTGCGCCCGGCTCGTGGTCATTACCGCCCCCACCACAGCTATACTGTGTCACGTGATCCAGGCGCTTTGGGAGGCCCCACCTCGATGGATTCTAGCGGGGCGGTCACCTTACGTGCCTCCCTCCACCCGTAGCTGGGGAGAGCCCTTGGCTCCTGCCCAGCCCGTGTGGGTGGGGACAGGCTCAGGTCTCTAGGGCGGGCCCCTGCCCTTAGTCCCAGGGTGTCAGACAGGTTGGTGGTGTCCACTGTGGGAATTAGCGCTCAGGCCTTCGAACCTGCTTGGGCTCTGGGTTGGGTTGGAGCTGAGCAGGTTGGGGCTCAGCCCCTACAGTCTCTGCCCAAGTCTGCTTCCAGTCCACAGAATGGGACCTGTTTTGTTAAAAGTGGCTTCAATGTTCTGGACTCCAAAGGCCCTGGGGTTTGGGGCTTCTTTTATTTGGAAGCTGCTTATTTGGGGTTTTTGTAATTGGTTATTTCAACACAATGGTATGAGAGGGGTTTGGTGATTGACTGGTGTCATTGTGCCCCTCCTTAGAATTTTAGAATCATCCTATCCCAACTCCCATTCAATTAAGAAGACACCTCCAAATTGGTGAATTTCTGCTCTGCACACATGACACATCCTATGTTCCGTTTTTTTGTCGGCCCCTGGGATACGTTACATTCCCCTGTTGAACTATTGAATCACGTTGAGGCAAAAGAGACATTGAGGATGGAGAGAGTGAGGATTTTTAATAATGTAAGTACACACATTTATTATTTTAAGATTTTTAGGTGTAACTTAATGTTGCATGCAGCAACACTAGAACTACTAAAAATTAATAGAATTTGTAAACACCTCCACTCGTCTCCCTCTGAAATGGGCTGGGCTTGTTTTGAAAGGCAGTGCCCCTTTTTTTCCTCATGAGACTTGACCCATAGAAATGGCTAACATAGGACAGCGGGAGGTGTGGGCTCTTGGTGCCTCTCTTGATTGCTCTCACTTGGTATCTTCTGCCTGGGTAGACTGATGCCCAACCCCTGCTCCTGTGCACTCCTCCCTTGGCTGCACATATGTCTAAACACCTATTTGTTCTGCCAGAGAACAACATGGAGAAAATTAAAATGATCTGATTATTAATAATAATTACAGTGAACTAATGTGACTCCTGCTACTGGGCCTCGCAGTGTAGCCTGTCTAAATTGTACTGTCTCTGGGCAGGCTGAGTGTTTGTCCTCTGTATAGGGCCAAGCACACTGATGGTACTTAACTAATAAATACAAAGTAGTGTAGGAACAGCACCACAAACTGGATGGTTGCATAAAATGGGAAGGAGAAAACAACACCTAGCTCTAATATAGCATTTTTCATCTGTAGATCTTCAAGTGCTTTACACAGGAGGTCAGTATCATTATCCCCATTTTACAGATGGGGAAACTGAGGTACATAAAGGGGAAGTGATTTGCCCTGGAGTACCTGCTAACTGGTGGTTGAGTTGGGAATAGAACCTACCTCTTCTGAATCCAGGCCAGTGTGCGATCCACTTGGCCATACTAAGGCTCTGGAGATAATTTTTTGCATGGCTAACATTTTTTAGTTTTTCATGTTTTATTGTATTTGTCAGACACTCCAAAGTGAGCATTCTTAACAACTAAGCAGGAGTGCTTTGAAAACTAACATGCAGCAGCTCACTGTACACCTAGGTGGCGCCTAACTGCTATGTTAAGAGTCACATTATTGCTTATAGATAGTAGGGCCCTACCAAATTCAGAGTCCATTCTGATCAATTTCACAGTCAGGGAGTTTTAAAATTGGTCAATTTCATGCTTTCAGCTATTTACATCTGAAATTTCACAGTGTTGTAACCATGAGAGTCCCAATCCAAAAGATACCTGGAAGTAGGTCTGATCTCCCCCACTCCAAGCTATCATGCAAGGAATGGACAAGATCTGTTGCTCCCACTCACAGCTCCCTCATTAGGGTGCTTCCAGGAGCAGAGGGATATCGGACTCACTTCCACAAGTCTCCTCCATAGCCAGGAACCTCCTGGGCTGGAGCTTCCTGCAGTGGGTTGGCACTGGGAGGTGGGTCTGATCTCTCCCTGGAGCCAGAGTGGGGAAGGACAAGTACTCCTCTCCCTCTCCAGCCCAGCCAGAACTTGCACCTAGGAGCCCCCTGACTGGGGTGCTCCCAGAAGCAAGGGAGAGATCAGATTTCACAGGGAAGGGCTTATTTTACAGTTCATGACACATTTTTCACCACTGTGAAATTGGTAGGGCCCTACTTATAGATAGCTTCTGTGAGTTATTACAGGGTTTGTCATCCTTTCTCTGGCTGTCCCGCAGGTTTTAGTGTGGTCAGGGCAAAAGTGACAATTGTCAGGTTTTTTAGTAAATTAGCAGAATAAAGATTTTAACCTAGTAGAAGTCCTCCAGCATTTCTGCTTGAGTTTACTGGTTCCTTACTTTTACAGAAGATCATTTTCAGCTTACTAATGTTCTTTCTTTGAAGAACAAAAGAACAGCCATACTGGGTCAGACCAATGGTCCATCAAGCCCAGTATCCTGTCTTCTGACAGTAGCCAATGCCAAGTGTTTCAGAGGAAATGAACAGAGCAGGCACTCATCAAGTGATTCATCCCCTGTTGTCTTGGTTTTCTTGTTTTTGTTACTTATCACAAATGGTGCCTGCAGACCCAGAAGTCATCCATAACTAAGAAGTTTGTAGCAGCCACCAGTTTATCCCTAGTTTAGTTGCACAAATTCTCAGGGATATGGGTTTTGTCTCTGGTTCCTTATTTGTACTAAGAGCTGTGTGTTTCAAGGGAGCACATGGTTGATTGCTCGCTCGCTCTCTCTGTGCATGCATGTGCACAGGAACGTATGCCAAAAACTTGGTTTTAAATGCTTTTCCTAGATCCAGCATTTTATTTTTGATGGGCCCAATCAAAATTATAATTGTTTTTTCTTAGCAGTGCAAAGGTAGGCATGGGGGAAAAAATGAGGAAATTTGGCATTAGATTAACATCCCCAAAGACCATTGTTCTTTGTCTTTGAGGGGAAAGCCCCGGGACTGGATTTAACGGGGCACACTCTAGGGCAATGGTTGAAGAGGGGATTATGACTCTGATCATATGATTCTTGCTGGGCACTGAAGTCAGTGGAGCTACCGCAATCTATATCAGTTGATGATTGGTGCTTCTACATATATCTTACGTTGTTAATTTAAAATGTATTTAGTGCTGGTGAAAAATCCTGAATTTAGACCTGGACCTAGAACAAAGTCCTCTATTCTCCCACAGAACTGTTGCAGTGTGGCAAGGAGCTCCATTCTGTCTGCCTCCACCCTAACCTGAAAGGGTCATCAATGGGGTGAGCTTGCCTAGTCTATCACCTGCCCTCTCTAACTGAGACAGTCATCTTAGGATGGCAATGACAATTTTTGTCTCCTAGGAATCGATCAGAGCCCTAGCAGCCCATTTTAGATAGTTCAGCAAACAAGTAATTTCTTACTGTCTTGCTCTAGTGGGCTCTGAGAAATAAAATCCAACACATTTCACAGAAGAGTAAAGACTTTTGGATTAAACCCTCAACAAAACAACAGGCATTGAAAAGAGCCTGTATATTGTAACTTGTTCTGAAAACAAATGAAACCAAAGCACATCAAGCACGTATGCAGGAGTTTTGGCCCAGAAATCCTGCTCATGAACAATTGAACATCATGTTGCCCCTCCCAGGCAAACACAGAGACGTGTTCAGAGAAATAGCAGGTCATTTAGGCTGTTATGCACAAACACATGTGTTTCCTGTGATACTGATTAAGGGAAACTAAAATAATCTGCACAGGGGAGAGCTCTGTGAAACCCAAACTCTGGAAAGCAAGAGGAGGCCTGTGCTGCCTGCACAGTGGCAGGTCTGACCCGGGACTGTTTCTGGGGGAGTAGGGAATTGTGACAGTTAACCATGAGCATGCTTAGTTAAAGAGTGAGTCTGACCTAACAGCCAGAAGGAGGCAAAGTGCTCTTCCTACTGGCTGACAAACAGAGATGCCAGTATTTGTAAGCTGCTTCTAGTGTAACTGCTCTACTTCTCTTGTACATATGGATTTCATGTAACAAACCTGGAGGTTTCCTAAACATAGGTCCATGTTAGGGGTGCAGGGAGAGGGAGCTGAGGCCCATGTAACCTGGCATGCACTAGATGAAAGTATTGGAAGGATCAAATGACAAAAGGTGATGATATTTTTGCTGCAAATACTGCAGAACCCTCCTCAACCCATAGGCTGGATCTTGTGGGGAAGGGTAGGCATTGGGCTCTGGGTTAGACTTGATTCTATACTCCTGGCACAAAATGTGCCAGGTAAATCCATCTACTACAAAAAAGTTAACTCTTTTTCCTTCCATTCCAGAGCAATTTCTATTGCAAGACAAGTATCATTATTCCTATTTCACAGATGAATTGGCTCACAGACAGATGACATCAGTTACCTGAGGTTAGCTAGCAGGCCAAGGATAGAGCCAAGAATAGAAATTAGGTCTCCTGACTCCTGTCCTATCATCTGACTGAAGATATTTCTGGCTCAATATTAACATCTCAGTTAGATTAGAGAGAAGGCAGGGCTCTATGTGAGACTTCTTGTGCCCCAAACAAAATCTCTGAGGTCAGATGAAGGATCATGAGCAGCATGGAAGACGTACAACACATTTCTGCTCCGCACTTCCTGCAGTGAGTTAGTGAGCAAATCTGTAGCGCTACATAGCAAGTTCCTGTACCACATGTTAATGAGTCTCACGTGTTAAATAGGTAGCACTGGGAGGTATGGCACTACCGCGTGCTAAGCAGATTTGCACGTAAACAGGTCTGTACTGTATGTCTAACCATTAACAGGATTCTGTTCTGTTCTTACCAAAGTGCTAAGTGCAAAATGAGATCAACCCAAATAACCCAAAATGTGCTATGGGAAATTTATTAGCTCCTTTTCAGCTTAGAAAGTTACTCATGAAAGTTCCCAGCAGGCATGGTACTGTTTTCTGTGGCATTTAGACACACTGGACAGATCCTCCAAAAAATTTAGGCACCTAACTCCCATTGATTTAAATGGGACTTTGGCGCCTAAATGCCTGTCAGGATCTGGGATATGTTCCCCTTTTGAGTCAACAGAGGCGTGGGGTAAGCTACAAATGCAGGGTCAAACTCGCAAGTGAACAAAAACTCTCATCCTTGTTCTTTTCCCCCCTCGCTGACTTTCTCTGTCGAAGCGCTTCAGTTGGCTGCAGTTTGATGATGCTATCAGTGACCCAGTAATCAGATGTAGCTGTTGGTAATAATGTCAGACAGATCCTACACCGACTACTGAGCAGCTAATTGCATCTAGGGTCTCCTGCTTCTCCATATCTCTTCAAGGGAAAGAGAGAGAACTCCAAGTGGGGCTTTCTGTTAGCGTAGTATCTTCACCCTGTGAAAACAAGACATGGTCCCAGGAGGGTAGTGACCACATGCAAAGAAGGAGGCTGGATGAAAAGCAACCATACAGGTGCCTATGTTCCTGAAATGCACCTGTCTCTGTAAAAATACCAGTGTTGCAGTGCAAAGAGGTCTGCGTGAAGCCCACACATTCAGGAGTTTCAAATCTCTCTTCTTCACAGCGATCAGCCAGGGTCTTGAGAATCTGCAGTTCACAGCTACACCTCCCTTCCAATTCATCACTGCTTTACACTGCCACACACATTGTAGACACTCTTCTGGCCAAGGAGAATGAGTCAGGCTCTCTTTGGAGCCTGTTGACAACTCTTGTTATTGGTCTAGTTGGGAGTACCCAGCTGAGTCACAGCTCCCAGCCTCTCCTGAGAAAGGAGAGACCAAAGTCAGACTTGGCCACCACCCTTTGTTTACCTCAGTGGGCTAAGGAGCAAGGTCTGAATTTCCTGGCTTTGGCAGGTTTTGGGCCAGCCATGCATGTTGACCCGTGGTATTTAATCCTGTGGTAGAACTAACTCACTCTCCTTCCGCCTCAGGAAAAAGACATGAGTTACCTCCAGGCCATTGCTTTTCAGACTGTGCCACAGCACTTGGGGAAGGTTTGTGTTGGGGGTTGACATGGTTTTGGAACCAGATTGGGGACTTAATCTCTGGCCTCATTATCAAGAGAAGGGGAAGGGGAGGACTGGCAAGGTGGGGCCATCCAACAGCCAAAGTCCCCAGAGCAATCCTAGCTAACACAGCAAGAATTCCTCTAGGCCTCTGGGAAGTGCTCATCAGTCTGAACAGTCACTGCCCTTCCTTGGATTTTCTAGCAGGGCCCCTTTAAACCCAGCTGGGGTCCCACAAGAGAACCACTGAGATCAGTGTGGCCCTCACCATACCCTCTTGCTGACCAGCCTTCATATTTTGCACACTATTGATTCTCTGCATCCTTCACATAGTAGAGGGCGTTGCCACATTGTGCCCTGCTCCACCGTTGTGGCAAGCTGGTGCAAACCCAGCAGGAAGTGGGGCCGATGACAGGCTATGTGACATGCTCAACTTGCTTTTTCAGAAAGGGACACATGTCCCTTTTCTCTTTTAAGACAGAAGTGGCTGAGGATGAGCCACAGAGAAACTTGGGCTATTATGCATTGGTTCCTGGCCTCATCAATTTACCTTCTGCTTATCTTTCCCATCAACCCACTCACACCTCCCTGTCTGTCATAGACACCTGCTTTCTCCCCCTGCTGCATTTTCTCTTCCTGCTTTTCCTATCATGTCTCTCACTAGCAGCTGTGGTCATCCCTTGGCTCTCAGCCTTACTATTTCTTTTGTCATTTTTGTAAGTAACAACAAGAAATCTCTCTTTTCCAGGCAGAACATGCCTCTAATGAGCTGGGATCCTGTGAAAGTCTATGGAGAAGCTGATTGAACATTCCCAGTTGTTCCATTACCACCTTTAAATTCAGGGCCAGCCACCTTCCACTTAGAGCAAAGCTGTTCTGTGAAATAAACAAGCCTGGTAACACCTGTGTCTCTCCCCACCCTCATGCAAAGCTCAGAAAAGTAGGAGATGTAACCAGAGATCAGTGTATGAGGCTACCTTTTCCAAGCCCCTGGCAAGGCCCTCAGCCACATTGCTAATGCCAGGGGCTAATACCACATTGCTAATGCCACTGTAGCTGCAGTTGGAGCCCTGTTTGGGGAGATTATCCCTATGGGTCTGCATTGTGGCATGCTCCTGTGCCCCACTCTTCCCCATGCTACTAGAGAGAGGGGCTCTGGAGTGCATGGGTGAAATGTCCCCCTGTGCAGCCTCTTCAGCCTGGCCCCCAGCTTGCACAATGGATCTAGGGTGGTTCCGCTCCCCGGAGCATCTTTCCCAGCCACATAGCAGAGGCAGCTGGATGGGGCTCATACTGCACCTGTTTGCATGAGTGCTCAGCTACACATCCTCCCAGGCGATGTGGCTACCCCATCCTTCCTGCCGCACCGAGCCGATGTGAGAAATGTGCACGATTGCTGTGAGAGGTGAGCACAAGGTGATCACGCAACTTCCTTCTCTGGGAAAAATAGGGGGTGAAATGCTTTTAATATAAATAGAGCCCTACAGAGGTGTGCAGCATTGCTCTAACAGGCTACATGTTCTCCAGAAATACACTGGAATGCCCCAACTTACTGCTATGCTTGAGGCATGACTGCAGAGCACTGTAGCATGGTTGTTATATAAGAGATGGTGGCTCATCACTGCAGATCTTTTTGACTTCTGTATAATAAAAGGGAGATACATATGAACTGAGCACATAGGCACACTCAGATGGGGACAATATAACACTTAGGGCATTCAGATGGAACCCAAATGCACACTTGGGTACACACATGCACACACAGATTGGGAATGGGAGATCTTATTTTTGCCAAATGCAGAAGCCACTTTAAAATAGTGGGTTCTAGATTTACAGTAGAACTTAGGCCTGGCAAAAAGCCAGCTCTAAGCTGCTGCTGCTGCTTATAGGTTCTTCCACAATCACCCTCAAAGCATAGCAAGACTTTCCAACAAGAAACATTTTCCTAGCACAGACTAGAAATACTGCACAAGGATTTCCCCTCTGCCCCCTTTCAGATTAAATTTTAATTCAGAGAACAATGGTTTGCAAAATGCAAAACTTTGAAAGACAAAAAAAATCAGATTTTTTTTAAAATAAAAGCTCAAAAGCTACTTGATCTCTTAGCAAAGTCACCAGTCTCTCAATCTCCACTTCAGCCTATGCTTAACTGTAAGTACATTAGTACTCCCGTTGAAATCAATAGGACTACTGCAGTTCCTTAAAGTTAAGCATGTGCTTAAATGCTACAGCTCAGCACTGGGGAGCCATCAGCTCCTATTAAGAAAATAACCTTTGAACCTGCACCTTATGGCTCTGATCCAGCAAAGCACTTAAGTGTGTGTTTAGCTTTAAGCAAGTGAGTCCCAGTGACTTCAAATGGAACTGGTTATAGTTAAGAATGTGCTTGAGTGATACGCTGGATCAGGGCCCCAATGCTCAGCACCTTACAGGGTCATCCCCATGGAGCAATTAGTGCACTGTCAGATGTGGTCACCATACCTTGCCATTTCTCTCAGCGAATCATAAAAAAAGTTTGCTCTTTTACAAAAGCAAGAACCAAAATGCTTTTCCAGATGGGCCCGAGCCAGGTGAGGGTTACCCTTTGTCCACCAGACGTGCTGCTCCTGGATGCTTTCTTAGAAAATGAAACTCATTGTTCCTAACCATGTGTCCCCAGCCCAACTCCAGACTCAGCATTTTTAGCAGAAGAAAAAAATTAAACAGAACTGAAGAGAGAAAAAAAAAGGAAAAGAGACAAGGCTTTGTAGAGCTTCATTTTCTTCCCCTGGGCTTTCAGCTTCTTCCTCAGAGTAAAATCCACAGGTAGCAGGGCAGCTGATGAAGTGAGAAGGAGGCCTGGACACAACTCATGGTCTGAATCCCCAGTTTGGGTCATTATTTTGCTTCCTTTTTCGTGCCATCTAGCCATTGAAGCTGCTCTCTGTTGAGCCAGGATGGAGGCAGAGTTGCTGCTGCTTTTATCAGTACTGCAGCAAGCAGCTTCTGAATTCCCCTTCCCCCAGGATGGGACATTCATACTCTTCTTACTCACCTCCAGCAGGGACAGTCCCTGCGCCACAGGTCTGGTGTGATGACGAGGGCTCCTCTTAGATCAAACAAGAAATGGGGGATTTTTACTGGGTTTTCTCCCCTCCCCTCTCTCTTTCTTCTCATTTTCTGGAAATGAAGCATACTCAGTCTCCAGTTTTTCATGCCATTTGGCACATTTTGCTGCTTTGTGGGGGCGAGAGCTCATCTTTTTAGCCCTGACTGCTTTCAGATAGGCTGTAGGGACTTTACAGCCTAGTTTGTCTCTTTCCTGACTTCCACTCAGCAAATAAAGGGACTTTCTTCTCCTCTTGCACTGACAGCTGGAATTTCTGCTGATCTGGTTTAGTGAAAGCTTTGAGGCCATTTCCCAATCAGGCTTCTCCCCTGCTCATCACTGTACCTTGGCTGGGGTGACCAGATGTCCCAATATTAGGGGCTTTGTCTTGTATAGGCAGCTATAACCCCCACCCCAATTTTGCACACTTACTATCTGGTCACCCTAACCTTGGCAAATCCGTATAAAAGGTAGTTGATTTCATATAGAGCCTGCTCATATTTCCCATATGCTCTTAGTGAGCAGTTACTCATGCAAGGAATCCTGAGGATTTCAATGGGTCTACTTGCATGCGCAGCTGCTCATCCAAATGAGTAAAGGATTCCCACAAACTGGCCCTCAGGCATTACAAATAGTAAATAATAATCACTTATTATTAATAGAGGAAGACCTGAGTTCTGTTCCTCTCTCTGCTGTTGGCCTGCTAGGTGACCTTGGGCAGGACCTCCTTGTACCTCAGTTTCCCCATCTGTAAAACAGGGATAATTATACTGATCTCTTTTGGCAAACACCTTGAGATATAGAGTTGAAAAGTGCTATATTAATTAATGATAATTATATTCACATGTACTATATATGTGCAAGGGATATCGAGGTGGTAGTGTTTTTCTAAAAGATATGCTCTGGTTCAAGTATAGCTAATGAAGCTGAAGCAGAAATTGATACAGAAAAATTCTGTGGTCTATGTTATGCAGGAGGTCAGACTAGAAGATCACAATGACCCCTTCTGGCCTTAAAAAAATCTATGACTAAATTGCTGAGTCGTGATAATTTGTATTTGCACCTTGCATCTTTGACCAATTTCACCTACACTTTGCCCACTGGGACTACTTCCAACCTTCCAAACCTCTCAGCAACTTCAAACAGTTGCTAAATGCAGAAATTTAAAAACTTGCCACAAAATCCAGGTCTGGACTGATATGATGAAGTGGGAATTTTGTAATGTTTTTATGAAGCCTATATGTGTTTCAGTTTCCCCTAAATGCTACATTGTTACCAAGTGGGGAAAGGGACTGTTTGCTCTCAGGGCATGCTAGGAAACATCAGTATGGATGTCCCCTAGCTGTCTGGCCTTAGTCGCCATATCAGTGGAGCACCTGAGAAGACAATGTCAAACCCAATAACCATGACATTGACACTTCATAACCAATAACCTAGGGAGATACTGATTTTCTTCACCTCTCAGCAGGGAAGCCGAGCAACATCCCCCAGCTGGAGAACAAAGGACAGAGGTGTTGGCGCTGGAAGGAGTCAGGGCTCTCACCTGGAGTCTGACCAAGGAGGGACAGACAAAGCTAGACTAATGGGGTTCACTACAGCTTGGCTGGGCTCCCCAGAGTGAACTATGCATTAACCTTCATTCCTCTATGCCAACCTGAGGACTTTCTGTGCTGTGTCCCAGTTCCTAATAAACTTGACTTTTGGTAAGTCTGTAGTGTCACTGCAAATGTTGGATGAGGTACATTAATCCCTGCAGTGCATACAAGAATCTGTCTCTGTTGGACTCACTGAACAGAGCTCATAGTGTGAAGCAGGGACCTGAAGGCCCAGAAGTCAAGTCTAAGGAGGTGGTGAAGCCATATGGCCTACCCTGTGGCATCAGATTCATTTGGGCATAAGCTTTCGTGGGCTAGAACCCACTTCATCAGATGCAATCCTGAAGGAAAAGTGAGACCCCTTGGGGGTCTGGCACACTAACAGGGTTCTTCCTAGAGACTCTTCCATAGCTGGGGCTGTAGCACCAAACCTGTAGATTCTTGACAACCAGTGACAGATTTAAAAGCTGAATATCTCATGAACAGATCAGGCTGGCAACAGGTATTTAATCACACTGGAAAGAGACTGGGATCCCCCTTTTAATTTCTAGCCTTGGTAGGTTCCAGCTTATCAATCCTTAAAATCATGAACCCCAATAGCTATACGCATAGGTTTGCTCATACAGAGCATCACAGACCCCATGTTCATCCTTGTAAAATGATTGTGTGGTATACAATGCAAAGATTGTCATATTGGGTGTCTTCGCAAGGCTCATGATGTACTGAGCATTGTTGTTATAGGGATGTTATAGGTTATAATTTAATGTATATAGTTATGAGGCTGAAAATGTATCCTCATGGCTTAAAGCAAGCCTAGACAAAAACTTTCCAAGAGCAGGGAGTCAGTTCACACCTCATCAGGGCAGGTATAGGACAAACCCAGTCTCACAGGAACAAAAGCTGCTGGCCTAGACAGCAACAAAATAATCTGTTAGACTCTCCAGGGAGTCACGCTCTTCCTTTGGTCAGTTTGGAACTGCAATGAGGTAATGCTCACCTGACTCTGAAGGTGGGGGGCAAAGCCAAGAGGGAAGAAAGGACATGATAAAAGTAAGAGACATTTGCCATGCACTCTCTCTCTCTTCCACCTATATCTACAGACATCACCACCAAGCGACTGATCAAAGGGGAGAGCCTGGCTGAAGAGCAACCAGCCAGCCTGTGGTGAGAAGCATCTAAGTTTGTAAGGACATGGAAAGTGTTAAGATCAGCTTAGAATGCATTTTGCTTTTATTTCCTTTGGCCAAATCTGATTTGTTACACTTTGACTTATAATCACTTAGAATCTATCTTTATGGTTAATAAATCTGTTTGTTTATTCTACCTGAAGCAGTGTGTTTGGTTTGAAGCATGTCAGAGGCTCCCCTTGGGAGAACAAGCCTGGTACATAACAATTTCTTTGTTAAATTGATGAACTCATATAAGCTTGCAGCATTCAGTGGGCATAACTGGACACAGCAAGACGGAGGTTCTTAGGGATGTGTCTGGGACTAGAGATATTGGCTAGTGTCATTCACTTGCAAGTAGCTGGGAGCAGCTTACATGCCAGAGGCTGTCCGTGAACAGCCCAGGCATGGGGGTTCTCACAGCAGAGCATGGTAAGGCTGGCGCCCAGAGTCAGGGATTGGAGTGGCCTAGCAGATCACCGGTCCGAATAACACGAGAGGGGAACATCACAGTGGTGCAGCGAATAGGGTGTATGTACGGCTTGTTACTCCAAGTGAAGTTCACACTTTAAGCACTGATATTTGTGATTTTAAGTGAGTCTTAAGTGCAGTGGCTAAGAACAGTCAGGAGGAGGTCACAGTTTTGTTATTTTCTGTTTGTTTATTTCAGGTGAGGGAAATAAGCACAAGAAAGCAGAAAAATGACAACCAGTGAGGCAGCTGCAAAACTAGAGCTGGCCAGACTGGAAGTGGAAGGAAGGCAGAGAGTTTCAAATGTGGCAGGGAACTGAGGCGCAAAGAAGCAGTTACGGCTAGGGAAACTATGGAGGCAGAGGCAGCCAGAGAGGAGGCTGCACGTGGAAGGGCTATGGAAGAAAGAGAGAGAGAGCGAAAACCCCAGCTGGACCTGCTAGAGAAGCAGAACCAGAACCCCCAACCCCAACGACTCCTATCACTCCAAAAATCCACAAATGGGAACACTTATGTCTTGCATACAGTGAAGAGGATGATGTTGCTGAATATCTGACTACCTTTGAAAGGCTGTGTGTAATACATGAAATCCCTGATAAGAGCGTTCCTACCTGATTGCCAAATTAACTGGTAAAGCTCGAAATGTATACAATGGAATGCCTATTGAAGATGCTTTAGACTATTGTAAATTTAAAGATACTGTGTTGCAAAGTTTTCAGATTATCCCCAAAACATATAGAGTTAAATTTAGGAATCTTTAAGAGAGATATTGTTATGAGTAATGGGGAATATGTAAATGAAATGAAAGATTTGTTGAGAAAATGGGTGAAGGATAAAGAGGTGGCAAGTTTTGAAGGAATGCTTGATCTTGTTGTTCAAAAGCATTTCTTAAGCATATGTAAGGCCAGGGGTGAAAGTAACTTACAGGACTTATCGGTACTGCCGGAGTCCTGAGGGGGCGTGGCCTCATCCAGAAGAGACGTGGCCTCTCAAGATTTAAAGGCCCTGGGGCACCATGGGCCTTTATATCAACCATTGGCTCCCTGCTGAAGAGGTGGCTGGGAGCCCCCCGGGCTCAGGGGCAAATTAAAGGGTCCGGGGCTCTGGCCGCTGGGGGGAACCGCAAGCTTTGCGGGGCTGGGGCAGGGATTTAAAGGGCCCAGAGCTCCTGCCACTGAGGGGAGCCCCGAGTCCTTTAAATCCTGGCCCCAGCCCGACCGCCAGAGCTGTGGCCGGGATTCAAAGGGGTCTGAGCTGCCCGCAGCCGCGGAGAGCTCTGAGCCCTTTAAATCTCAGCCACGGTCGGGATTCAAAGGACTCTGGGCTGCCCGCAGCCCCAGGGAGCTTTGAGCCCTTTAAATCCTGGCCCCAGCCTGGCTGCCAGAGCCGCAGCCGGGATTCAAAAGAGTCTGGGCTGCCCGCAGCCACAGGGAGCTCTGAATCCTTTAAATCCCAGCCCCAGCCCGGCTGCCGGAGCCGCAGCCAGAATTCAAAGGAGTCTGGGCTGCCCGCAGCCGTGGGAAGCTCTGAGCCCTTTCAATCCCCACATGGAAGCCGATGTGGTCCAGCACGGCATGTGGCTTTTCCCAGGATACCGGACCGGACCGAACCAGCTTACTTTCACCTCTGTATAAGGCTGATGTAAAGCTGTGTCTATGGGACAAAGATGTAAAGACTATGGATGAGATGGCTTTTTTAGCTGATGTCTTCAAACAGAATCCAGCATCTGTTGAGGGCAGGCCACAGAAAGTGAGGTTTAAAACTGGTGGGAAAGGAGGATCCCATTTTGCCCCTGGGAAGAAAGAAGGGGGTTGGGAGCCTAAACATTCTCTTACCCCAAAACATTCCTCTACCCCTCATCCCAAATCTCCTGTAAAAGCAGAAGAGCCCAAAAGGTATCAGTGTAATTCCACCAATCACCTGAGGAGTAAATGCCCTGTGTTAGGAGGAAGCAGGCAGACAATAGCTCATGTTAGTTCTGCTGTCCTCAACACAGAAGTCCCCTAAGCAATTGAAACCTATCATATTGGTTCTGTGAGGTTAGCCTTTGCAGAACCAGATATGAAGCATGTTAAGGCTGTCCAGATTGATGGCTGGGAATACTTGGGGCAGAGGGATACAGGGGCACAGATTTCTCTGGTTAAACAGAGTGTGGTTCTAAAGGCCAGTATGTTGCCTGGCCAAATGGCAGAGATTGTGGGGGTGGGCAAAAGCAGATTCCTCATACCACTAGCTAAAATCCATGTGGTTTGGGAAGGGTTGGAAAGTGTTTTGACTGGAGGGGTAATGGAACTCCTCCTGTTCAACCTGCTTCTTGGTAATAATTTTTTCTGTGTAGCTCAGGTTAAAGTATTTGCCTGCAGCAGGAGGGAGTTTTATGCTGGGACCCCTGAAGGAAAGAGTAAGCTCTCAGGAACTTCTGAGAGAATGGGATAGAGAGAGTCTCCTTGATTCTTCTGCAGCAGGGAGAAACCACAGGCTTCCAGGTGGTTGAGACCAACTCCTGTGCTGCAGCTGGAGGCATCACCACATCAGGAAGGGATGGGGGAGTAAAGCCTGTCAGGGAAAGAACTGTCCAGGTTGTTAACTGCCAGCAGGTTGCAACTGAACCAGAGACAAACCCAACTCTAGGGAGCAGGGAGAAATGTGTCCCAGAGGAGAGCCTAGAGAAGGGGCAGGGGATCTCAGAAACCACTGAGGTGTGTGAGGATTCCTGTGACTCTGTAACACAGGGAACCCGGGTGCTTTCAAGTATGAGAGGGGCTGAGACTAGCTCCTTTCCAGCAGAAGGCAACATGCCCTCAGGCGCAGGGGCAGGAGAGGTGTTGTCAGGGATTAAGGAAACTGTCCCAGTTGTTAGCTGACAGAGTTCTGCAGATGAACAAAAGACAGAACCCTTTCTAGGAGGCACAGAGAAATGTGTCTTAGGAGGGGGTTCAGAGGAGGAAACAGGGGAAGGAATAGTGGGGGTACAGGAATGTCTCCTCATTAGTTGCTTGGGCAGGATGCCCAGTATACTAGGAGAGTGGCTGGGTCAGCATCTGTGCACTCAGGCACTCAGCCTGTGACCCAGGTTTTGAGAAGGAACTGTGTAACCGACCTCCTAGAGGGGAGCAGTCACACAGCTGACTTCTCAGGAACAGAGAAAGGGGTGGCAGAGGCTGTCTCAATTTTTCAAGATGCTATTTCTGATAAGTTTTTGGAAAGTAATTGTGTCTCTTTAAATCAAGATGCAGCTCCAATGCCTGTGATAACAGAGGAGTTGGGACCAGAAAATTGCCAGGTGGTAGTTTGCCAGAATACAAATAACCCAACTGACAGAGAAGGGGGCGTTTTCCCCCAGGCTAGTGAGACACAGAGAACACTTATGGGAAAGCTGCTGGGCTTTAGGCCGATTCGCCCGATTCCCAGGAATCGGGCCCCGCGCCTTAGACACTTTTTTTTTTAACTTATCCCGGGTCCCTGGCTGTGATCTGCTCCAGGGTCTTCCGGGTGGTCCCGCTCCCTTGAGCGAAGCGCAGACAGGAGCGCGGCAAGCCCCGCGGCCCCGGCTGGAGTGCGGCAAGCCCCACGGCCCCGCTCTTCTGGCTGGAGCTCTGGCCAGAGCGCGGCAAGCCCCACGGCCCCGCTCTTCTGGCTGGAGCTCTGGCCAGAGCGCAGCAAGCCCCATGGCCCCGCTCTTCTGGCTGGAGCCCCAGCCGGAGCGCGGCAAGCCCCGCAGCCCCGCTCTCCTGGCTGGAGCCCAAGCCGGAGCGTGGCAAACCCCGCGGCCCCACTCTCCTGGCTGGAGCCCCGGCCGGAGTGTGGCAAGCCCCGCTCTCCTGGCTGGAGCTCCGGGCCTTTAAATAGCCTCCAGAGCCCTAGGGTAGTGAGGGGCTCTGGGGGCTATTTAAAGGGCCAGGGCTCCAGCTGCCTCTGCCACCCCGGTCCTTTAAATAGCAGCCAGAGCCCCGCCACCCCCATGCATTCCCCAGGGCTCCCGCAGCTATTTAAAAGGTCCAGGGCGGGGTAGAAGCTGAGGAGCCCTGGGCCCTTTAAATAGCCCCCAAAGCCCTGGGATAGCAGGGAGCTTGGGGGCTATTTAAAGGGCTGGGGCTCCAGCTGCCTCTGCTGCTCCCCCTGCCTGCAGCCAGCTCTGCACCCTGTGCCCACAACCAGTCCCTGTCAAATCCCCTGCCATGTCTCTAGTCAACCCCTGCCACATACCCCTGTGGCCCTATCCAAAGCCCGCCAGCCCCACACACACTGCTGCCCGCACCAGCCCTGCACACCCTGCCCTGTCTCCAGCCAACCCCTGCTGCACACCTGTGCCTGAAGCCAGCCAGTCTCACACTCCTCTGTCTCCAGCCCTGCCAACCCCTGCTGCATCCCCCTGCGGCCCTGCCTGAAGCCAGCCCGCCCCACACACCCCCTATCTCCAACCAGCCCCGCACCCCTTGCCCTGCCTGCAGCCAGATCCTACCTCCAGTCAGCCCCTGCCCTGCCTCCAGCCAGCCCCATGTCCACTTGTGCCCTGCAGTTCCCAGGGCAGTAACCCTGCACACCTGCCTCATTGAGGGGGACAGGGAGCAGCTGGGACCCACACCTGTGAAACGGCAGTCATTAATAACCAATCAACAGCATATATGATGCAATGTATATAATATATAATTTTATTATTTATATAGTTATGGAAAGTAAATAACACATGAAAGAAATGAAAGGCTTCTTTTTCCACTTTTTTTTTTTAAATCATTCCTGCCAGGGCCCCGCCGAAAATGTTCGAATTGGGCCCCACACTTCCTAAAGCCGGCCCTGCTGGTGGGAAAAGGTGAATCTGATCAAAGGGAAACACACCTAGCCCAGAGAGCACAGATCACAGCCCTCCAAGGGGCAGGGAAGGACTCAGTGCTGGGAGGGGGAAACAGGGTAACCCCAAAAGGAGAGCTGGATTTTCTGTATATGTACAGTCCTGGGGTTGGGAGACTACTCCCCAAAGGGGCAGCCAGTGTGCAGGATCCCCCTGAACACCTACCTTGCCAGACCCTGAGGCACCAAAATTCCAGAAACATGATTAAATTAAGAGCCCACACGGGGGGAACACTGGAGGGATTACATGGGAGAGAGTCAAAGGACACCATGCGTAATGAACAAACTAACCTCATACTAGAATATCTGAACAGAGGGTGTGGTATCATAAAGATACTTGTAAATGCACATCTGAGACACAAATTTTGGTATTAATGTTAAGTTTGGGGATAAAAATTTTGTTACTGATGTTAAACCTTATGGTAATGCTAGTTCTCAGTTAATACCTGTAAAGAGGTTTAACGCTTATCACAGCAGGGAAACCATACAAAACCTGGTTTGCTGTGTGTGAATGGGAAAACTGAGGCACGCTGCCTTATGGCCTTAATGGCTGGATGCCAAAAGAACTATAACACAAACTGCCTTCAAGCTAATCAGTGACTAACCCTCTTGTAGTAAACTAAGAGGGGAGGTGTGACACTCTGTACCTTGGGGGAACACCCAACACCCTCATGTTCATTCTTGTAAAATGATTGTGTGATATACAATGCAAAGTTTGTTGCCGGGTGTCTTCGGAAGGCTCATGATATACTGAGCATTGTTGTTATAGTGATGTTATATGTTATAATTTCATGTATATAGTTATGAGGCTGAAAATGTGTCCTCATGGCTTAAAGCAAGTCCAGACAAAAACTCTTCAAGAGCAGAGAGGCAGTTCCTCAAGGCAGGTATGGGACAAACTCAGCCCAGCCTCACAGGAACAAAAGACGCTGGCCTAGGCAGCAACAAAAGAATCTGTTAGACTCTTGAGGGAGTCACCCCTCGTCCATTGGTCAGATTGGAACTGCAATGAGGTAGTGCTCACCTGACTCTGAAGCGGGGGGACAAAGCCAAGAGGGAAGAAAGGACATGATAAAAGGGACAAGGGAGAGACATTTGCCATACACTCTCTCTCTCTCTTCCACCTACGTCTACAGACACCACCACCATGCGACTGAAGCGCTGATCAAAGAGGAGAGCCTGACTGAAGAGCAGGCGCCTGTGGTGAGAAGCATCTACGTTTTTAAGGACAGTGAAAGTGTTAAGAGCAGTTTGGAATGTGTTTTGCTTTTATTTCATTTGGCCAAATCTGACTTGTTCTGCTTTGACTTATAATCACTTAGAATCTATCTTTATAGTTAATAAATGTTTGTTTATTCTACCTGAAGCAGTGTGTTTGGTTTGAAGTGTGTCAAAGCCTGGTAGAACAAGCCTGGTATGTTTCAATTTCTCTGTTAAATTGACAAACTCATATAAGCTTGCAGCGTCCAGCAGGCATAACTGGACACAGCAAGGAAGAGGAGCAATAGTTCAGTGGTTTGAGCATTAGCCTGCTAAACCCAGCGTTGTGAGTTCAATCCTTGAGGGGGCTATTTAGGGATCGGGGGCAAACCCCCCCCCACAACAACTAATAGGGACAGTACTTAGTCCTGCTAGTCAAGGCAGGGGACTCAACTTAATGGCCTTTCAAGGTCCCTTCCATTTCTATGAGATAGGTATATCTCCATATATTATTATTTTTTATATTGTAAGACAGAGGTTCCTAGAGTTGTGTCTGGGGCCAAAGATATTGGCTAGTGTCATTTGCTTGCAAGTAGCTGGGAGCAGTTTACATGCCAGAGGCTGTGCGTGAACAGCCCAGGCATGGGGGTTCTCACAGCAGAGCAGGGTAAGGCTGGCTCCCAGAGCCAAGGATTGGAGAGGCCTAGCAGATCACCGGTCTGGATAATACCAGAGGGGAATGTCACAGAGTCAGTCTCTCTCTTTCTCTCTCCCTCTACCCTTTATTCTTAAATATTGGTTGGGAATATTTTTTTTCTGGGACATCCACGTCTCTTTGGAGTTTCTTTCCCTGTGGAATCACATTTAAAAACTGATGTTAAATACAGCCCTTTTTTGGCTTGCTTAAAGCTAAGTTGGTGAGATGACTGCCTGGCTCCCATGGTGCTTGGGTAGTGCTAATAACCCAAAGAGCAGGTTTCACTTTTTGCAAAGAGTAAATTAATTCTCTTTTCAGTATTTTCCAGGCACCAAGATTAAAGATAAAGGGCTTAGTTCTTAGTTACTCCATCCCTAAGCCTGGGGCTGTGTAACAGAGCAGGCTCCACTGTCATAGAATCACAGAAGATTAGGGTTGGAAGAGACCTCAGGAGGTCATCTAATCCAACCCCCTGCTCAGAGCTGGACTAAGAACAACTAAATCGTCCCAGCCAGGGCTTTGTCAAGCCTGACCTTAAAAACCTCTAAGGAAGGAGATTCCACCACCTCCGTAGGTAACCCATTCCAGTGCTTCACCACCCTCCTAGTGAAATAGTGTTTCCTAATATCCAACCTAGACCTCCCCCACTGCAACTTGAGAACATTGCTCCTTTTTCTGTCATCTGCCACCACTGAGAACAGCCTAGCTCCATCCTCTTTAGAATCCCCTTTCAGGTAGCTGAGAGCTGCTGTGAAAAGAGTCCAGGAGAGCTGGCTGTATTTTAAAGAATCCTTATTGACGTTGCAGGAAAAAAACATCCCAATGTGTAGGAAGAATAGTAAATATGGCAGGTGACCAGCTTGGCTTAACAGTGAAATCCTTGCTGATCTTAAGTGCAAAAAAGAAGCTTACAAGAAGTGGAAGATTGGACAAATGGGAGAAGTATAAAAATATTGCTCAGGCATGCAGGAGAGAAATCAGGAAGGCCAAATCACACTTGGAGTTGCAGCTAGCAAGAGAGGTTAAGAGTAACAGGAAGGGTTTATTCAGGTGTGTTAGCAACAAGAAGAAAGTCAAGGGAAGTGTGGGCCCCTTACTGAATGAGGGAGGCAATCTAGTGACAGAGGATATGGAAAAAGCTAATGTACTCAATGATTTTTTTGCCTCTGTCTTCACAAACAAGGTCGGCTCCCAGACTGCTGCACTGGGCAGCACAGTATGGGGAGAAGGTGACCAGCCTTCTGTGGAGAAAGAAGTGGTTCGGAACTATTTAGAAAAACTGGACGAGCACAAGTCCATGGGGCCGGATGCGCTGCATCCAAGGGTGCTAAAGGAGTTGGCGGATGTGATTGCAGAGACATTGGCCATTATCTTTGAAAACTCATGGCGAATGGGGGAGGTCCCTGATGACTGGAAAAAGGCTACTGTAGTGCCCATCTTTAAAAAAAGAAAGGAGGAGGATCCGGGGAACTACAGGCCAGTCAGCCTCATCTCAGTCCCTGGAAAAATCAAGGAATCAATTCTGAAGCACTTAGAGGAGAGAAAAGTGATCAGGAACAGTCAGCATGGATTCATCAAGGGCAGGTCATGCCTGACTAACCTAATTGCCTTCTATGAGGAGATAACTGGGTCTGCGGATGAGGGGAAAGCAGTGGATGTGTTATTCCTTGACTTTAGCAAAGCTTTTGATATGGTCTCCCACAGTATTCTTGCCAGCAAGTTAAAGAAGTATGGGCTGGATGAATGGACTATAAGGTGGATAGAAAGCTGGATAGATCGTTAGGCTCAACGGGTAGTGATCAACAGTTCCATGTCTAGTTGGCAGCCGGTTTCAAGCGGAGTGCCCCAAGGGTCGGTCCTGGGGCCGGTTTTGTTCAATATCTTCATTAATCTGGAGGACGGTGTGGACTGCGCTCTCAGCAAGTTTGCAGATGACACTAAACTGGGAGGAGTGGTAGATACGCTGGAGGGAAGGGATAGGATACAGAGGGACCTAGACAAATTAGAGGACTGGGCCAAAAGAAACCTGATGAGGTTCAACATGGAGAAATGCAGAGTCCTGCAGTTAGGATGGAAGAATCCCATTCACTGTCACAGACTAGGGACCAAATGGCTAGGAAGCAGTTCTGCAGAAAAGGACCTAGAGGTTACAGTGGACGAGAAGCTGGATATGAGTCAACAATGTGCCCTTGTTGCCAAGAAGGCTAACGGCATTTTGGCCTGTATAAGTAGGGGCATTGCCAGCAGATCGAGGGATGTGATCATTCCCCTCTATTCGACATTGATGAGGTCTCATCTGGAGTACTGTGTCCAGTTTTGGGCCCCACACTACAAGAAGGATGTGGAAAAATTGGAAAAAGTCCTGCGGAGGGCAAGAAAAATGATTAGGGGGCTGGAGCACATGACTTCTGAGGAGAGGCTGAGGGAACTGGGATTGTTTAGTCTGCAGAAGAAAAGAATGAGAGGGGATTTGATAGCTGCTTTCAACTACCTGAAAGGGGGTTCCAAAGAGGATGGATTTAGACTGTTCTCAGTGGTAGCAGATGACAGAACAAGGAGTAATGGTCTCAAGTTGCAGTGGGGGAGGTTTAGGTTGGATATTATGAAAAACTTTTTCACTAGGAGGGTGGTGAAGCGCTGGAATGGGTTACCTAGGGAGGTGGTGGAATCTCTTTCCTTAGAGGTCAGGCTTGACAAAGCCCTGGTTGGGATGTTTAGTTGGGAATTGGTCCTGCTTTGAGCAGGGGGTTGGACTAGATGACTTCCTGAGGTCCCTTCCAACCCTGATATTCTATGATTCTATGAAATCCCCCTCATTCTTCTCTTCTGCAGACTAAACAAGCCCAGTTCCCTCAGCATCTCCTTGTAAGTCATGTGCCCCAGCCCCCTGATCATTTTCATTGCCCTCTGCTGGACTCTCTTTGACTTGTCCACATCCTTTCTGTAGTGGGGGGACCAAAACTGGATGCAATACTCCAGATGAGGTATCACCAGTGCCAAATAGAGGGGAATAATCACTTCCCTCAATCTGCTGGCAGTGCTCCTACTAATAAGCCCAATATGCTGTTAGCCTTCTTGGCAACAAGGGCGCATTGCTGACTCATATCCAGCTTCTCATCTGCTGTAATCCCTAGGTCCTTTTCTGCAGAACTGCTGCTTAGCCAGTCGGTCCCCAGCCTGTAGCGGTGCCTGGGATTCTTCCGTCTTAAGTGCAGGATTCTGCACTTGCCCTTGTTAAACCTCATCAGATTATTTTTGGCCAATCCTACAATTTGTCTAGGTCACTCTGGACTCTATCCCTACCCTCCAGCATATTTACCTCTCCCCCCATCTTAGTGTCATCCGTGAACTTGCTGAGGGTGCAATCCATCCCATTATCCAGATCATTAATAAAGATGTTGAACAAAACCGGCCCCAGGACTGACCCTTGGGGCACTCCACTTGATACCAGCTGCCAACTAGACATCAAGCTGTTGATCACTACCTGTTGAGCCTGACAATCTAGCCAGCTTTCTATCCACCTTATAGTCCATTGAGCCAATAGATACTTTTTTAACTTGCTGGCAAGAATACTGTGGGAGACAGTATCAAAAGCTTTGCTAAAGTCAAGCTATATCACGACCACCCCTTTCCCCACATCCACAGAGCCAGTTATCTCATCATAGAAGGCAATCAGGTTGGTCAGGCATGACTTGCCCTTGGTGAATTCTTGTTGACTGTTCCTGATCACCTTCATCTCCTCCAAGTGCTTCAAAATGGTTTCCTTGAGGACCTGCTTCATGATTTTTCCAGGGACCGAAGTGAGGCTGACCGGTCTGTAGTTCTCCAGGTTCTCCTTCTTCCCTTTTTTTTAAAATGGGCACTATATTTGCCTTTTTCCAATTGTCTGAGACCTCCCCCGATCGCCACGAGTTTTCAAAGATAGTGGCCAATGGCTCTGCTATCACATCAGCCAATTCCCTCAGCACCCTTGGATGCATTAGATCTGGACCTATGGACTTGTGCATGTCCAGCTTTTCTAAATAATCTTTAACCTGTTCTTTCACCACTGAAGGCTGCTCACCTCCTACCCATACTGTGTTGCCCAGGACAGCTGTGTGGGAGCTGAAGTTGTCTGTGAAGACTGAGGCAAAAAAAACGTTGAATATTTCAGATTTTTCCATATCATCTGTCACTAGGATTGCTTCTCCATTCATTAAGGGTCCCACATTTTCCTGACCTTTTTCTCATTGCTAACATACCTGTAGACACCCTTCTTGCTACCCTTCACATCCCTTGCTAGATGCAACTCCAGTTGTGTTTTGGCCTTCCTGATTACACCCATGCATGCTCGAACAATATTTCTATACTCCTCCCTAGTCATCTGACCAAGTTTCCACTTCTTGTAAGCTTTCTTTTTGTGTTTAATCTTCGGTGAGCTTTCTCTGTTAAGCAGGGGTGAAAGTAGAAATAGAGACTTAGCAGTACGGAGCTGGGTTGGGGCAGGGCCTTGGGCAGAAAGGGCAGGGATGGAAGGGGTCAGAGCCAGCCTCGGCCCGCCCTGTACCGGTAAGTGTCTCCCCCCG
This sequence comes from Gopherus flavomarginatus, assembly GCF_025201925.1. Lineage (NCBI taxonomy): Eukaryota > Metazoa > Chordata > Testudines > Testudinidae > Gopherus > Gopherus flavomarginatus. The sequence continues at coordinate 55,667,800 of NC_066624.1, forward strand.
CCCCCACTGGGGTAGCAGCGGCAGCCGGGGGCTCCGGCATCAGTTTAAAGGGCCCAGGGCTCTACCACCCCAGCCCTTTAAACCACTGCTGAAGCCCCCGGCTGCTGCTACTATTCCAGAGCCCCACTGCTGGAGCCATTTAAAGGGCCGGAGCTGTAGAGGCAGTGGGAGCCCTGGGCCCTTTAAATAGCCCCCGGAGCCCCACTGCTACTCCAGGGCTCGGGGGGCTATTTAAAGGGCCCAGGACTCCCCTGCTTCTATCGCCCCAACCCTTTAAATAGCTCCTGGAGCCCTGGGGTAGCAGCTGTGGGACTCCAGCAGCTATTTAAAAAGCCCAGGGCAGTAGAAGCAACGGGAGCCCCAACCCTTTAAACACCCCCCGGAGTCCCGCTGCCGCTACCCCAGGGCTCCAGCAGCGGGGCTCTGGCGGCAATTTAAAGGGCCTGGGGATCCAGCCGCTGCTGGGAGCCCCAGGCCCTTTAAATTGCCGCCTGGGGAAGCCGGGCAGCCCCGTTTCACCATACCAGCTCTTGCCAGTATGCCGAACCAGGGCGTACTGGCTTACTTTCACCTCTGCTGTTAAGCCAGGCTGATCGCCTGCCATATTTGTTATTCTTTCTGCACATTGGGATGGTTTGTTCCTGCGCCCTCAATAAGGCATCTTTAAAATACAGCCAGCTCTCCTGGAGTCCTTTCCCCCTCTTATTAGCCTCCCAGAGGATCCCACCTTTCAGTTCCCTAAGGTAGCTAAAGTTTGCTTTTCTGAAGTCCAGGGAAGGTATTTTGCTACCCTACTCTCCTTTCTTCCTTTTTGTGAGGATCCTGAACTCAGCCACCTCATGGTCCCTATCCTGCCATCCCATACTGTTACCAGATTTGTCTGTTATGTTGGGATATGCTCATTTATTAGGGTTACTCTTCTGGGGGGGGAGGGGCGGTTCTGTAATTCTATCAATGTACTGCTTGTGTCACTTATGTTCTCATATGGAGCTCTATTTCTCCCATCTGCAAGTTCCTGCCCAACGGAGCTATCCTTTAGGACCTAGGTTCCCCAGGGCTGGGTTCTTCGAGCCCCAGAATCAGATGAACACATACATTAACAAAGGGCATCTGAGAGGACAGGGTTAATCAGCACTCACAAGCTGACCCCTTATATGTCCCTGGACTCAGTAGATTGGGTAGAGCAGCATTTTCAAGCTGTCATCCTCAGATGCCCTTGGATACATCACCTCCAAGCTGTCACCCTCATATGCCATGGGCACTGCACTGGAATAGAGTAAACCTGAGCAGGCTGGGTTGAGCAGCACTTTCAATCTTCCACCTTTATATGTCCCAGGTTCAGCACGTCCCTATCCCCACTTTCACGTTACAATTGTTCTGGTAGTAACCCACGTGATGAGTGAACCCCACAGGATTTTTGATACGAGGAGCGTTGCTGCAGACCGAATGGGGAAGCCAAAAAACTGCCCATGACGGGCGGGGGGTGGGGAGGAGAGAAGCAACCAGCTTAACTGTGAAATTATTTATTGCCAGGTAATAACCATACAAAGGGAGGCAAACAAACAAAACAGTGATAATATTAAATCTAACTTAAATTTGATTATAAAAGTCAGGTTTAGAAAACTATAACTGATCACACAAATCAGGGTCAAAAGGCTATAGCTAGAGAGAGAAAGAGAGTGAATGCTGGGTTCTCGCCGCTCTGTGAAACTTGAATCAATTGGAGGTCCCAGGTGGGGGTGGTAGCTGAGGTGGTAACTGGAGACAGGCAGAACCCACAGCACGATCAGTCAGGAGACAATGAAGTCCCAGTGGAACTGATGCAGATTTTGGATTCAGGCATCAGAGCACTTACTTGACCGTGGGTAGAGGTTTTTGTAGGAAAAGAACAATGGTTTAAGGGAGAACACTAGATTTGTTTATGAATAAACTGATGGCTTAAGGGAGTATACCAAAGGTGTTTTGTTCAGGCTAGACAGTAGGAGCTGATCATTCCTGGCTTTGGATGGTGTTCCTTGGTGGGAGCTCACAATGCAATTAGGCAGCTTCACTATTTTGGATACCAATTTTCATGGTATAATTCCCCACTTTGAACCTTAGCGTCCAAAAGATGGGGTACCAGCATGAATTCCTCTAAGCTCAATTACCAGCCTAGTACCCGTAGTGCTGCCACCAACCAGAAATTCCAGTGCCTGGTACACTCTGGTGCCCCCAAAACCTTGCCCGGGGACCCCCAAGACCCAGACCCTCTGGATCTTAACACAAGGAAAGTAAACCCTTTCCTTCACCGTTGCCTCTCCCAGACTTCCCCTCCCTGGGTTACCCTGGAAGATCACTGTGATTCAAACTCCTTGAATCACAAAACAGAGAGGACAATTCACCTTCCTCCCTCCTTCTCTTTCCCCCTCCCAGACTCCTCCTGAGAGAAAGTAATCCTGGCACAGAGAGAAATCAGCCTCTCTCTCCCTCTTCCCTCCTTTCTCCCCACCAATTCCCTGGTGAATCCAGACCCAGTCCCCAGAATAAAAAAAACAATTAGGTTTTAAACAAGAAAAGCTTTTAATTAAAGAAAGAAAAAAAACAGTAAAAATTATCTTTGTAAATTTTAAAAAAATGGAATAGGTACAGGGTCTTTCAGCTATAGACACTGGGAATACTCTCCCAGCCTAAGTATACAAATACAAATTAAAATCTTTTCAGCAAAATACCAATTTGAACTCCTTTCAACCAAATACACATTTGAACTTCTTCCAACTGAATACACATTTGCAAATAAAGAAAACAACCATAAGCCTAACTCGCTTTATCTACCTAGTACTCACTAGTCTGAACTTATAAGAGCCTGTATTGGAGAGAAACCTGGTTGCACATCTGATCCCTCTGAGCCCCCAGAGTGAACAACAACCAAAACTAACAGCACAGCACAAAAACTTCCCTCCCTCAAGATTTGTAAGTATCCTGTCCTCTGATTGGTCCTCTGGTCAGGTGACAGCCAGGCTTACTGAACTTGTTAACCCTTTACAGTCAAAGAGATATAAAGTACTTCTGTGCTATTAACTTTTCTTATCTGTTTATGACACCGATAAAGGATTTATTACTAGAATTGGTCTGATAACTACTGAGCTGGGTGCGTGCAGGCGTGGGTTTATTAACATCTAGAGCAGAGATTCCCCATCATGCAGTGCTTTCTTGCCTTTCTGGTCCCAGAGTTCCATGCGGTTCTTGCCTTGGAATCTCTGTTCTCCATTCTGTATGCTAATAGGGATGCCTCCCTGTCCCATCTCCGATGCAAATGAGGCTAATGGAGTTTCCTTAATTCTGTCACCCTTGTCCCAGGGGTTTAGGTGTGTCTCTCCCTGCCTTTTCATTGCTTTTTGTAAGTCTTTCTTCTGATCGGCTTTGGTTCAAGCAGAGGCTGGGGGTGGAAGGTCTTTCGTGAATCAAACAGGCTGGGTTCTGCGCCCTGGTTCCCCAAGAACACAGAGCTGATAGGTAACAACAAAGTCTTGAATTCCTCATTTGTTAACACCTTTATGTGACATATTAATATTATCACCACCATCACAGTTCCATCCAGCCTTTCTATTTGCAACACTCTTCAGTCATCAGCCCTTTCTCCAGGGAACAGGAGAGCTGTCATTCTCCTGCGATGCCTTCTCCCTCTAGATTTGCTTCCTGTGCTTTTTTAACTACCACTCCCAGCAGATAGGACAATTAGCTCCTTAGAGCCCCCAATCCACAGGCTGGTCAGGTAATTAAGTAGTCCACTCCTCAATCAAGTTTTCTTTGGGGTAGGGGAACTAACCAGAGCTTAAGTGACCAGAGTGCTGGGACAATTCTTATCTCTCAGCACTCTGTCACAAGCAGAGATGGGAGAAGCAAATGGGGAGAGCAAAGCTATTTTTGTACTTACTGTATTGTGAGGCTAAGCAGGCTTCTTCCTGGGCCCTGGTGTAAATTAGAGTAGCCTCAGGGGTTTAAAGATTATTATTTTGTATTGCAATAGCACATAGGAGCCTCAATCTTGGGTCAGGACCTAGTGTGCTAGGTGCCGTACAAACACAGAACAAAAGGATAGTTCCTGCCCGCCAAAAGCTTATGATTTAAGTGTATGATGGGAGAAATCAGGTTGATACAATGAAACAGCCCAGAAGAGCGTTAATCTTACATTTTATGGGACAAGTCCCACTTAATAGTGCCATTATAAAATAAAGCAAAGCACCACGCCATCTTCTCTCCCCAGAATGCATGTCCTGTCTTGTTTCTACTGCACAAAACACTTCTGTGTGTTAGAAAGTATTTTGTCTTTCTTTGTTCTCCACCTATGTCATCCTGGTATCTGCCTGATTAATTCAGAAATGTCACAGATTTGAGAAAAAAAACTAGAAAGGAAAAATACTCTGACCCAATTACTGCAGTGATTCAGAAGAAAGCACAGAAAAAGGACATGGCAAATTTTAGGGAATTTTAGTAAAAGATAACACTTGATTAAGTGGCTCATTCAAGGTTCAAGCCAATACTCAAAGAAGTCAGGGAGAGTCCTATTGACTTCAATGGGTGTTGAAGAAGGTCCTGAGGTTAGAACACTGGGCCAGATTCTCAGCTGGTGTCAATCAGCATAGCTCCATTGAAAACACCAAAGCACCTGAAGATTTGGCTTGTTGTGTGAAACCTCCTGTGAGCTGGCCGGGAAGATCCCAGTCTGGGGCTCCTATAGAAGGCTTTATCAATGATAAGTGGGTGTTAGCCAGAATGGTCTGATCTGGGGATCTTTCATGTGGCAGGGGGAGGTAACCAATATCTAGCAGAGAATGTATTTTTGACTTGATTAGGGTGATCTTTATAGAACACTTATGAACTAATGGCATCTTCATCATTATAGTCTTACCATTTCATTGTGGTCCCCCATCAATATGAGGCATCCATCTGTTGTGTCTTGGATTACACTAAAATCATAAGCTCTTTGGGGCAGGACCTTCTGTTGTTCTGTATTTGTACAGCTCCTAGCATCATGGTGCCCTGGTTCGTGACAGTCTCCTGCTAGGCACTACAGTGATAGTTAACAATACTTTCCAGTGGGAAAGGCTCTCCCAGCAAATTTTCTCATGGTATGGTCATGTATCTCAGCTGAAAGAGAACAGGCTTTCTCTCCCTGAAATCATCTGGGTTCACTTCCTTTACAATGTAGCACCCAAATGGATTTACTTTTCACTCACTGTCTTGCCAAAGGGAGAGAGAAAAGAAACAAGAGACAAAACTTTATTATTAATTTCCAAAATTGAAAACAACTTCTTGGTTAACATCAAAAGGGAGAATGCCTTTGTATTGATTCTCTGCTCTTTAACTAGTGAGCATCCATTTGCAAAATCTCATTTCTTTCTTTATTGCTCAGCTCAGAATTAGTCAGCAGGATCCAAAAGTGATTCCTTTAAGGTAGGTAGTAAGGGTTAGCGCCTCAGATAGTGTAAATTGGCATATGTCCATTCAAGCCAATGAAGCAATGCTGGCATACACCAAGCTGAGGATCTGACCCTCTGTGTGATAAAAATTAGCTGCATTAATAAAATCCCCCTTTGGACAAGCCTGGGGAGGGGTGGGGGCTGACAAGATCCTTAGTTACACTGTTGGAAGGTATCTAGGTTGAAATGAAGCACGAGGTAGAGACCAGAGCACAAAGGAATAAAGGAAAATGAGTCAGGGCAAACCTTTGAAGCTTTGCTATTACAATGCACTCCTTGTATAGGAATCACATCCGTCCTGCATGATTTGATTCTTATAAGCAGAGTATTTTAGGTGTAGGAATGATTTTGTCCCAGTGGTTTCAATCACTATATGTAGTTGATTCTTATATCAGTGATTCTTATAAACGGAGTGCACTATTACAGTAGCACAATAGCTTGCATCCAGTTTCAGAGCCCCATTGTGCTAGGCACTGTTCATAATTAAAGACAGGCCCTGACTCAAATTGTTCACAGTCTACACAGGCAGAAGGTGATAGAAAGGAAACTTTTGCCCTGTTTTACAAACGGGGAAGTGAGGTGCAGGGAGAGAAGCAGTGACTAGGCTAAAGAAAGTCTGTGGTAGAGTGAGGAATTGAACTCCCATTTGCTGAGGTGTCAACTAATGTCTTGGCCACAAAGCTATCCCTCCTCTCTTCGATGGGCCTGTGTGCCTTGGATTGAATCCACACAAGCAGTAGGGTTGCCAACTTTCTAATTGCACAAAACAACACCACTGCCCTGCCCCCTCCCCACCCCAACTCACTCCATCCCCCTCCCTCCATTGCTCGCTCTCCCCACCCTCGCTCACTTTCACCAGGCTGGGGCGGGGGATTGGGGTATGTGAGGGGGTGAAGACTCCAGCTGGGGGTGCAGGCTCTGGGGTGGGGACAGAAATGAGGGGTTTAGGGTGTGGGAGGGGCTCTGGGCTGGGGGCAGACGGTTGGGGTGTGAGAAGCGGGGGCTCTGGCTGGAGGTGAGGGCTCTGCGGTGGGGCCAGGGATGAGCAGTTTGGGGTGCAGGAGGGGCTCAGGGCTGGAGCAGGCAGTTGGGGTGCGGGTTCTGGGAGGGAGTTTAGGTGGCGGAGGGGGTTTGGAGTGTGGGCTCTGGCCAGGCGGTGCTTACCTCAGGTCTCTTCCAGAAGAACCGGCATGTCTGGATCATAGGCGGAAGGGTTAAGGGGCTTGGCGCAGCTCCCACAGCTCCCATTGGCCAATAAGAGCTGCGGAGCTGGCGCTTGGGGTGGGGGCAGTGCACGGAGCCTCCCTGGCCCCTGCGCCTAGGAATCAGACATGCTGGCCACTTCTGGGAGCCATGCAGAGCCAGGTAGGGAGCCTGCCTCAGCCCTGGGCCCCCGCTGTACTGTTGACCCGACTTTTAATGGCCTGGTCAGCAGTGCTGATTGGAGCTGCCAGGATGCCCGGCAACCCTAACAAGCAACAGAGTTGGCCAAAGGCAACCAAAGCCTCCAGCGCATCTTCCACAGGAGAATGAGAACTCCCCCACCTAGAAGCCCTGCTTCCACTGAGAATTAGGTTGCCCCTGCTGCAATGACTAATGGGAGATGCTCCAGTCAAGAAGAGGTGCGCAAAAGTAACTGATGATCCCGCATATTCTGGTTTGGACTCATACGTGCCAGGCCACAGCCCCATGTGCAGTAGGTCACTTGCTCTCTAGTTCTCACTGTTCCAAAAGGGCAGCCCTGAGTCACTTACACAGAAGAGATTAGACGTGGTTCACTTTTTTCTGAATAATATTTACCCTGCAAACCCTCTGTGTAACTGAGAACACACTCTGCAGGGAAACAAGCAGGGCTTTCTCTGCATACGTGGGTACTGGGGTCTGTGGCTAGGGTTAATGTTGCCCTCTTTGACATTGCTGCATGTGACTGTGCTCAGTGAGTGCCACTGACTCAGACAAAGCTTCCAGAACATTGCACTGGGATCACTGGCATCTCGTTAAAGGCACAGTTTCATTGGGCAGCTTTTCAATATTGTCCTTAAATGTGTTTAATTAAGAGGGCAAAAATCAGGTGAGGGGGATGGAACCTCTGGCCAGTTCATTCCCCCTTTGAGATCACCAAGGGACATTGCTGGTGAGCTGGTCGCTGAACACAGCAAGCTGAGCCTGAAAGTGGCTTGGGGGTGGGAAGAAAAGAAGGGAACCTCCCTCCCCCCAGACCAAATGGATGTTCTGGGTCCAGGAGACTCCAGACCCACCGGAAACCTTTCTGTTCACTTGGAATACTGAGCAATCCCATCGCTGCACGACTGCTCAGTGTCAATCACCCTCAGAAATTAGTGGTGATGAGCACGTGTGCACTATCTGGACACAGATTTCAACCACTCCAAACATTGAGACTGAAGCGGGGCATAGTTCAGACCCAGCTTATAGTGAGACTTAACTGATTGGTGCCCAGATCCAAAGGCCTCTGGATGCCCTACGAGAAGAGAACTAAACCAGTGAATTGCAGAAGTGGGCAAGGCACCTCGACTTAGTGCAAGGGCAAAGAGTATGACAAGAAAGGGCATAAAGGAACTAGCTCTGCAAGATTCGGTATTTGGACCCTGATTTATATGGAAGTGGAGGAAGGTGAGGGAGCAGGGGCTCTATTCCTGTTCAGACAGCAGAGTTCCTCCACTGTCTTGTACTTCCCAGTGAGGCTTGCTTTAAGTGGCTGTGAGTTGCTAGAACTTCCCAGCTCATCTAAAATTTGCCAATTGGGTTGCAAATTCAGGGCTAAATCCCTGGTCTCCTTACTCCCATGAGGAGTCCCATTGATTCTACCCTGTCCTGCTACTCAGCTTGGTGCAGGGGCAGAGGTTCAGCTCCAGCACAAGCCAGCACAGCTGAATGACTCTGGTCTAATTAGCCTCCCATACTAGCCTTTTTTCTGTTACTTGCCTGCCCAACATCTAGCACAACAGAGCTGTGGTCCTTGGTTGGGCTCCCCAGGAAGTACTGATATACACATAATGGATCTTGGCTAGAGTTGTGCAAAACTACCAACTTTGCCCAGCTTTAAGGGAATCCATATTTCCCTTGGTGAGGCACCTTCTGTCCAAGGATCTCCAAATGTTTTACAAGCATAGCGTCTAAGGATTAAGATCACCTCTGTGTTACAGATGGGGAAACGGAGGCACAGAGATATTACGTGACTTGACAAAGGCCAGAAACTGAGTCAGTGGAGAAGACAGGAACAGCACACTGTTCTCCCAACTCCACGGTTTCTCCCTTAGCCACAAGATGACCCCTTCACCTTCAGCCTTTAGTTGCTATTATTGTTGTTGTTTTATTTATTTGTACAGAAGGGCTCCAATCAGAGCTGGGAAAAGTTTTGCAGATTGCATTTTTTGGCAAATTAACTACTAGTTACAGGGTGAGTGCAACTATTCATAAATCCAAGTCAAATTCAGCCAAGCATTTCAGCTGAGGGGAAAAAAAGAAAACCTTTTGTTTAGACATTGTCAAAATGATCTATTTTGACTGTTTGTTACAAAATGATCACCTGTTTTGAAATTTTGCTGGATTTATTTAAGAAGAACAGACAAATAAACTAACTTAAATGAAAAAAGGAGCAAAATATTTTGGGTCAAACAATTTTTTTTTAAATTGTGGTCGAGAAAAAACGAAAAAAAATCATGTTGAGTTGACACAAAACAAATATTTTTCCAGATTTTTCCATTTGATTCTATTTCTGGCTCATCCAGTATCACCCAGCAGACCAGTGGCAAAGTCACTGTCTTGCTCTGTGCCTCAGTTTCCCCATATGTGAAATGGGAATAATGATTCTGCCCTGCTGTGTAAAGTGCTGAGAGATCTATGAATGAAAAGTGCCAGACAGCTGGGTATTATTCTTAGTTGCTAAAAATGCTTTACAAGAGCTATAACACAGACAACCCTTGCCCTGGAGAATATACAGCCTCACTAAGACACAAGCAGAGTTGACAGGATGTGTGGGGATGCCCACTAAAAGCTTTTGCCCTAGTCAGATGTTTGCTGCAAAACATGTTTTTTAAGAAAACAAATCCCTGGGATGCAAGGCGAAAAGCTACTGAAGCTTTTACTTGAACTTAAGGAATTGATAGTTTTTAATTTCGCTGCTTTGAGCTATGAGGAGAGTGTTTTCCACCCAGGTTGTGAGCTAGCTGCTGTGTCAGCCATCCCCTTAGATAATGAAAAGGAAGGAGTGGGCAGTCCCCCAGAGGGCTGGGTTTTTTCACTTGTTAAAGGGGAGAGTCCCTAGAAAATTTTGCATCCCTAGCAGGATAGTATCATCGCTTGGAAGGTTTTCCCCTAAAGTGGCCAGACTCAATGTACTAGCAATGAGAGTGAGTTATGCTGGGAAGAGAAGGGGTCTCCCCAACCCCCGGAGATGCCTTGGGTGGTTTCTTCACTCCCACAGTGTTACCAGTGATGCGAAACCACAGAGGGTCAGAGCAGCTGGGGGTAAATTGACATTGCTGCACTGACTACAGTTGGGGCTCTGCCAAGTTGCTTAAGCTGAAGATCTGGCCCAGGGCACGTCAGGATGGGAGCACACAAGGAAGAGGGAAGGGAGCAAAATGACATCAAACTACTCTAGATTGCAGAGGACGGGATAGCTGAATGGGGGAAATGGTAAAGCAAGATTGAGCCCTACTCAACAGTTCCACAGGCAGCTCAGACCTGAGCAACAATCACAGCAGCATATGGAGTCTGAAATCCTGGCCTGATGCCAGCTTTGCTGTTTAATCACTTCCCCGCTCTGTGCCTTGGTTTCCCCAGCTGTTAAAGGGGGATAATGCTGCTCTGCCTCTCTGAGGGGCTGCAAGGCTGGATGCATTCCTGTTCCTAGAGCCCAAGAGGTGAATTCTCAGGTCTGGTCAGCAGAGGTGGATTAAGGTTTCCTCAGGCCCTGAGCCAGAATAAGTGAAGGGTCCCTCCCCACCCCTTCCACCTGCAGCCCTGCCCCTTCTGCCTGCAGCCCCACCAATGGCCCCATCCCTTTCTGCCCCTTCTCCGGGTGGCCCCTGTTCCATCTAGCGTCCTCCCCCACTGCAGCGCCCCAATCTCTTTTGCTCCTTTCTGCCTCCCTCGCCCTGCACAGTCCCAAGACCAGAGAAGCTCTGTCCCTGTGCCATGGCACCAGGGCTGCAGTGTGGAGTGAGAGCTCTTCCAGTTCCAGGGCTGCAGCAGTGGTCCAGGTGCTGGGGCTTCCCCCCACCCCACCCCCTGCGCTTCTGTGGGGGACCAGGAAGGGGACACTGGGGCTTCTTCCTCCCCACCTGCTCGACACTTCTGCTGGAGAGTGGGGACAGACGTGGGGGCTTCCCCTGCCAGGGATGGGGTTGAGGGCCATTGAGGGGGCCTTCTCCCATCCCATGGTTTCTGACAGGGAGTGGGGTTGGGATGCAGGGGATTCCCCTGCCCCACCCATCTGGCAGCCACGGCTCCGCACTTCTGCTGCCTGGTGGTAGATGTTTTTCCGGGGCTCCCCAGTTGGCTGGGGCCCCTAGGCACAGGCCCCGTCAGTCCAGTGGCTAATCCACCACTGCTGGTCAGATACTCATGTTAATTTCCTCCTTCCCCTCTCTCCCTAAATTTCCCTCTTCCTTTCCGTCTTTCAGTTTTTTTATTCCCTGTATTTCACTTTTAGAATGTGCATCTGTGCCAAGGAGATTCGAAGGGTGACATGAAGGGGAACAGAAAACGGAAAGAAAGAGGAAGAAAATATTTTCCATTGGGGGAAAAGGGCGGGTTCTTGGTGTCTGGTGGGGAGACAGGGGCTGGGCTGGATTCCTGTTCCCTCCATTTTGGGTGACCAGACAGCAAATGTGAAAAATTGGGATGGGGTGGGGGGTAATAGGAGCCTATATAAGAAGACGACCCCAAAATTGGGACTATCCCTATAAAATCAGGACATCTGGTCACCCTACCTCCACTCAAGGAGCTGGGGCTCAGTGCTCTGAGTGCCACCATAGGGCTCAGCTTCTGGCAGGAGCTCCATACAGTGACTTCTGTTGGCTCAGTACCCACAAGCAGGACCTTGACGAATAAATGTGTGTGACTGGGTATAATACCCACACCTACCATGGACCATGGGATAAATGCCCTCTCTGGCTCCCAGGGCCAGCCAAGCTGTGATTGACACAGGACCTGAGGAACAAAGGCATCTCTCAGGGCTTCTCTAATTTATCCTGGGTGGTAAGTGAGCCCTGTGTGCCTCGATTCCATTGTCAGGACATGGAGCGTGTAAGCGTGAGCCAGTGAACCACACAACTAGGCTCCAACCCAGAAAGAGCCCTCCTGCACTCCTGTCATGGAGGACAAGCTCAGTGGCCCTCAGAGGAACAGCACAGAGGGGCAGCTCCAGGCCCCAGCACTCCAAGCGCGGGACCAGCGGACCCTCCACAGGAAAGCCGCCGAAGGCGGCCTGCCTGCCGTGCTTGGGGCAGCAAAATGCCTAGAGCTGCCCCTGACAGCACTGGAGAGCTCAGCCTCCGCCCCTACACACTGCTCGTCAGAGATTCCCAGCCTGGCTTCTGTGTGTTGCCTTGGTCAGAACTGAGCCTGTAGTACTGGTGATCATTAGAGGACAATGCAATGTCTTTCTATGAGGGAGAAGAAAGCAGAGATCTGTCCTGATTAAAGCTCTTCATGTTGTGCCTTGGTGAACACAAACTCCCCCTGTGGTAGGCTAGCCCTGTGTAGGGCACCCTCCAGTGTCAGTCTCCAGCACAACAGATGGGCCTGCCTTAGTTTTCCCTTTCTGCCACCCACAAATGGACCATATCTCTCAGTGTCTGACACAAAGCCTGCCTCCAGCCTTAATTTATTCAACTACACCCAGAGCAGTGATTCCCGAAAACCCTTGTAGTAAAACCATCCTCCTATTCCCATTGTAAACATAACAAGATACAACAGGTTTTTCCGTTCCCCTCTCCAGGGAGATCACCTGATGTCACCTGCCTAAGCGTCAATGGCAGCATTGTGTTCCCAGGTCCTTTTGCTCCTCATGCAGGGCCCCACTCTCAAGGCTTCCCTGCCTGAGGGACGAATCTGACAACTCCTGTATTACACAGCCCCCAAGTCAGATCACCTGCAAGAGGGCTCCCCACAGCATTCCCCTCCGAACACTTCCTTGCCTGTGTGTCCTACCCCAGCTCAGGGATCCACCCTTCAGCAGCCATCCTTCTTGCTTCCAGACTCAGTTTCCCTTGATCAAGAAGGATCTTCCCCTTTTCTTGTAGGCCGCTCATCAGCTCCCACAGCTGTGGCCTGTTCTCACCAATACTCCCATTCCAGCTCTTGTGGGAACTCAGCTCTCTCTATTGGGCCTCCTACTGCTCTCTCCCAAGCAACTGCTGCCAGCTCCTCCTTGCTACATCCTGTCTCTGAGTCTCAGACACCTCCTACTTCTGGCTCCTTTCAGGCTCTGACTCATCCCAGCCATAGGTACTGGAACTAGGGGTGCGGGGGGTGCTACAGCACCTCATGGCTTGAAGTGGTTTCCATTATGTACAGGATTTACAGTTTGGTTCAATTGTCACACAAATGCTTCTCAGAACCCCCACTATCAAAAATGTTCCAGCACCCATTTTGGTTCAATGGTTCTCAGCACTCCCACTATCAAAATAATTCCAGAACCCATGACCCTGGCTCCTTCCCTCTAGGGCCCAGGTGGCCTCTTTTAAGTCTAATTGGGGTTCAGCTGAGCAGGCAAGGTGCACTGTCCTCTTCCCTGCAGCTCCCCCACTCCCTTAGGTGCCTCAAGGAGCAGCCAAGCAGCTGTTCACCTTGAAGGTGCATTACTTCAGAGAAGAGACTTCCTGGGAATGATTCATGGGGCATTTCCCGCATCACCTCATTTGCATAGCAGAGGACAAAACTAGGCCTGCCTCACTCCTCATCTTTCTGCCTTTTTATTATTTGTTTACAGAAAGAAAAAAATCAATTAACTCAGCATGGGGCAGGGGAGAGAATTTTCTGGTCATCAAAAACAACGAAGAAAAATGTAAACTTAAAAATAGAGAAAGATTTGCATAAAACATTTTGGTGAATCATTTTTGAGCTGCTTTCCTAGACTCAGAGAGAGGGACGTTGTTTGCTTTTGCTATGCAGAAGGTCACTATGCATTGTGGTATGGGGTGTTTCCAATTCTCTTCCATTCTGTTGCTTCATTTGGGCCTAGCCAGGTGGGTGTATTCATAGTGGATTCCCCGTCTGGGGTGATTTTAAAGAAAGTGTGTGGTGGAATGGAAGTATTTAAAGAGGGACATACATATAACCCTTCTGCCCCTCTGAGTTGGCAGCAACAAGGGCCAGGTTCAGTATCCAGGGGTTCCGTTTCAGTAACACAATGCATAACTGGCTCGAGCCCCCACCCAGTGACCTGGGACACTCACATACCACACCCCCCTGGGCGCCTCTAGGAGGCAATACTTCCCCTCTCGCAAGCACGGACTCTGAGTGTAGCAAAATCTTTTTAATAAAGGAAGGAATCAATGCAGCATCCCATTGGAGAAACACCACAAACAGGTTATAACACAAACCATAAACAAAAACCCACCTCCAAGTATGTTTGGCAATGTCCTTTTTCCCCTTAGGGTTTTAAGTCCAATCACCCCAAAGTCCAACAACCCAAAAGTCTCTGGTCAATGCCACCCCAGAGTTCGAGAGTTTATCTGTAGAGGTCCCTCCCCCCAGCCTGGGTAGAAAGGGGTACCTTATGTGGTCCGGGGCCAACTGCCCTGCCTCTCCATGGGTTCTGCTTCCGCCTTCTCCACAAACTGCTCCGCTTTACCAGCCACTCCACTCTGCTCCTCCAGCCGTCCTCACAAACTGCTCTGCTCCACCAGCTGCTCTGCTCCATGAGCTGCCCCAGTTCTCCCTGCAAACTGCTCAGCTCCGCTCACTCTGTGGACCACTCCACCTGTCCCACAGCTACTCCGCTCTGCCAGTCGCTCCGCTCCACCAGCTGTCCCGTGATCCGCTCCAGCCATCCCCACAAACTGCTCCACTCCACCAGCTGCTCTGTTCCACAATATAGCTTCAGGCTCCCCCACTAGTTAGCACAGTACTCAGTGCTCTCAGCTCAGTAATTTCAGCTCTTAGTGATTTCAGCTCTTAGTAGGGGAGCCTCAGTGCTAGTGCACCATTAGCCCAAAGTGAGTTCAGCTCAGTCACCTGTATATAGAGTCTTAAGGGAATAAAAAAATCAATTCTGACATTCCACAGTGGAGAGAGGAGGGGGTGGAACTAGTGCTTCTGGCTCCATAAGGAGACTGCACCACCAGACACAGATACCTGTCCCCAGCCTCTCTCAATTCACTGGGTTTTGGAACCCATGTCCCTTGCCTAGCAAGTACCACCCAACTGAGGTTGTGTCATTTCTGTCACAAAGCAGTCCCACAGCTCGGCAGCCTGGGATGGGGTAGGCGTGCCTATGCAAATACACTCTCTGAAATTCTTTCCACCAAATGTCAGGGTAGAGTTCATCCTGACTCTGCTTACATCCACATAGGAGACATTTGTGGATCATTTTGTGGTCCTCTGAAACACCCAGAAAAGGGATTTCCCTTGAGCCTCTAACTGGAGTGGATGTGGTATGAGACTAATCCACATGATTTTTGCGCATGTTGGTACATAGGATAGTCCATAGCAGTTCAGACCGTGTAGACCATCATCCAACCTGGTTAATGCTCTAGAGGAAAGTGGAAAATAAATCCAGAGTGTAGTTACTCAATAGTTCAGTCTTATTCCATGGACAGAAATGTCCTTTATCCTGATTAGCTGATGCCCAGAAACATGCCTTCTATTAGTATGTATAACCCTCTGTGTAGGGCCTGGGCCTGCTCCCACAAAAAGCAAACTCCTGTTGTCTTCAGGACTGGGATCACTATTATCAGGCATGAACAAAGCACATTGTACTGGGAAGCGATTTTTACTCAGGATATTTCCAGACAAAGTCAACACCCTGATCTTGGCACATGCACACAGGCACATACACACTTTGGCTTCAGGAGGTATCAAGGTTAAACTTCTAGTAGGCATTGGATCAAACTGGTCTGGGATCTCTGAGAATCCAACAAACTTCAGTCATCAGAAGTCACAGATGGTCTTAGATTTTAGCTACCCCAATGTTCAGCCGACTCCTTTATACATTGGTAGCAGCTGTCACCATGAACAAAGGATTTCCCCCATAAGAGTGGGGTTGATCTCCACAGCCCATTCATTGTTTTGCTTCCCTTCTGGAATAGCAGGTATTGGAAAGAAAGACCTGTAGCTCTTGTATATAAGCCACTCAACAGCCATCTGATAGCAATGACTAGTCTGGGGGTATTTGGATCTGGAGCTCTGCTTTGGGTCCATCTTTAGTATGGTTACACTGTACAATGTCAAAATGTGAGGCTATGTTGATCACTAGAGTGACACAGCCCTGCCTATCTGCAATAAGCCATATGTATCTATACCATGAAGAGCAGTAGAAAGCCGGCTAGATTGTTGGGCTCACCAGATAGTGATCAAGGGCTCGATGTCTAGTTGGCAGCTGGAATGAAGTGGAGTGCCCCGGGGTTGGTCCTGGGGCTGGTTATATTGAACATCTTTATTAATGATCTGGATGATGGGATGAATTGCACCCTCAGCAACTTCACGGATGACACTAAGCTGGGGGGAGAGGTAGATACAATGGAGGTTAGGGATAGGGTCCAGAGTGACCTAGACAAATTGGAGGATTGGGCCAAAAGAAGTCTGATGAGGTTCAACAAGGACAAGTGCAGAGTCCTGCACTTAGGAAGGAAGAATCCCATGCACCGCTACAGGTGGGGACCGACTGGCTAAGCAGCAGTTCTGCAGAAAAGGACCTGGGGATGACAGTGGACAAGAAGCTGGATATGAGTCAGCAGTGTTCCCTCTTTGCCAAGAAGGCTAATGGCATTGTCATAAACAGATAGCTAAGGGCTAATGTCTCTTTCACCTATAAAAGGGTTAACAAACAGTGACCTGAAACACCTGACCAGAGGACCAATCAGGACCAATCAAGAGACAAAATACTTTCAAAACTGGGTGGAGGGAAGTTTGGGTGTGAGTTCTTTGTTCTTCTCTCGGAGGGTCTGAGAGAGACCAGACATTACTACAGGCTCTCTAAGTTTCTTTTCATAGAGTAAGTAAAATAGGCGGTTTAGGCTTTTTAATTGTTTTAACTCTATTTGCAATTGTGGATCTGGCTGGTTAACTTTTATATGTGTAGTTGCTGGGAATATTTTAATTTGCATTGGTACTGGTAGGAAAGTCTCTTTCTGGTGTCTGTAAGCTATAAGACCCTGTAATACTTACATCTTAAAGTTACAGAGATAATTCTTTACTTTTTCCTTTCTTTTATTAAAAGATTTCTTTTTAGAGAACCTGATTGATTGGGTTTTCTCTGTTTCCCTTGTTTTATCCCAGGGGATTAGGATAACTCACCAGGACGGGTGGGGGAGATAGGGAGTGATAAAATCTCTCTCTGTTTTCCTTGAATCTGTTTGCCTCTTTGTGGAAGGGAAGGGAGATGCTTCTCTGTATGGTGATTTAAGAGGTTAGATCAGTATCTCAGGATAGCCCAGGGAGGGAAATTCTGGGAGGGGGAGAGGTGGGGGAATAGTTTATTTCTCCTTGTTTTAAGAACCCAAGGGATCTGGGTTCTTGGGGTCCCCAGGGAAGGTTGGGGATGTCAGAGTGCCCCAAAACACTATATTTTTGGGTGGTGGCAGCCTATCAGATCTAAGCTGGTAATTAAGCTTAGGGAAATTCATGCTAGTATCTCATTCCTGGACTTTAAGGTTCAGATTTGAGAAAGATTGCTAGGACAGGCATATTGGGCTGTATTAGTAGGAGCACTGCCAGCAGATCAAGGGAAGTGATTATTCCCCTCTATTCAACACTGGTGAGGCTACACCTGGAGTATTGCATCCAGTTTTGGTCCCTCCACTACAGAAGGGTTGTGGACAAATTGGAGAGAGTCCAGTGGAGGGCAATGAAAATGATCAGGGGGCTGGGGCACATGACTTATGAGGAGAGGCTGAGGGAACTGGGCTTGTTTAGTCTGCAGAAAAGAAGAGTGAGGGAGGATTTGATAGCAGCCTTCAGCTACCTTAAGGTGGGTTCCAAAGAGGATGGAGGTAGGCTGTTCTCAATGGTGGCAGATGACAGAAAAAGGAGCAATGGTCTCAAGTTGCAGTGGGGGAGGTCTAGGTTGGATATTAGGAAACACTGTTTCACTAGGAGGATGGTGAAGCACTGGAATGGGTTACCTAGGGAGGTGGTGGAATCTCCATCCTTAGAGGTTTTTAAGGTACAGCTTGACAAAGCCTTGGCTGGGATGATTTAGTTGGTGTTGGTCCTGCTTTGAGCAGGGGATTGGACTAGATGATCTCTTGAGGTCTCCTCCAACCCTAATATTCTATGATTCTATGATGTTGGGAATACACTGTCCCCTGAATCTGCATTTCCTGAACTTTTAGAGGCTGCAGAACCAGCACTTGGCTTTGAATCCAAATTTCCTTCTTGGCCCCTGAATCTATAATAGGCTGGACCCAAACAGTTTTCATATCTAGATGGAATCATAATTTTGCAGCTCAGGCCAGTCTCAGCATCCCGGCTACATATGGCTGCTATGAGAGAATAAAGCATCTTGCTCTCCATGGACTGTGGGAGTATGCAGAGACCACACCTAAATTCCCCTGGCCATCAACCCCTCCCTTCCACAACTCACTCCGAGATTTTGACTTAGTGTGTAGGGATATTAAAGATTTATATTAGACATGGTTTATATGAAAAAAATTATTGTTAGAAATGATTTATTATTAATTGATACTTTATATCTAAAGGTTTATATTAGAAATAAATGTGATTCCCGAGATTTAACCTCTAACCTACAAGCCACCAGCTGTGTCTGTGTGAAGCCTGCTCAAAGAAATACTTTGCATAAAACTTGTTAAACGTTAATTGACTCTGTGACACTTTGTAGTCGCTACTTTACTTTGTAATGGCCGTTGTAAGCTGTTAATTGGTTAATTGACTCAGCATGCCGGCAGTCAATTGACTATGCCTCAGGCAAAACTGTGTAATTACTATTTTGTAATCACAGCGGTAAGCCAAAACAGTAGCTGTTATAGTACATAGATAGAGACCCCCACCCTCTATAAATTTTCATCTCACTTTATTTTTGAATAATAAAAGACAGGGAGTCTCACATAAATTGGTAACACCCCAAAAGGTAAAGAGACGGTGAAATAGATGGGATTAAGATAGAGAATGTATGTGAATGAGTGCCTAGTTTAAATAATGAATGAATGGTTAGGGAGTTACCAGCCTGAAGAATTCAGTGTCGGCTGAAGAAGGTGTCAAGTGGGATCAACCAGATGACCCCCAGAGGGCAAACTGGAATCCACCCCACCACCTCAAAGGAAGGAAAAACAAACATCTGACAACATGGAGCCAGCCACTTGCTGATTGATTTCACAACAGCAGAATGAAGCAACTCTCATGGACTGACATAGGGATAAATTCCTATAAAACTGGACTCTGAAGAATAAGTCTTTGAATCTCTGGTTCTGCTACCACCCTCCAGGAGCATCAGGTGCACACCTGACTTGGACTCGGCTCCACTCTTGTGTACAGGATACCTGGCCAGTATTCTGTCACAAGCAACGTTTAGGCTGGTAACTATGACATCTATACAGAACTTGTATGAATGATCGTGCGAATGAGTGTGTGTATATATATATATGAGTATAAGAAATAAGTAGTAATTGAAGTAAGTAGTAATAGGAATAAGTAGCCAAACAACGTTGCTTACTGTTATCTTTTGTTTTATAATGGTATTTACAATAAATGTGACAAATGTCTTGTCCCCTTTAATAAGATCCTGCTGGTTTTTATTGGTCTAATATAATTGGTATAACAAGTGGAAGCCTCAAAATACAAATAAACACCCTGAACCTGGAGTGCTGCAGACCAGGAAAAGTTAAAGCTTTGCTTGGCCTTCCTTTTCCCTTTGTTTTTTCCGCTCATCCTTTTGCTAATCCCCAGAAGAGCGATCCCATTGCTTACGCATGTTCCCCTCTGCACTGCTTCGGTCACAATGACTCCCTCTCCTGATGTCCTCGGAAAACTTTCCAGAGGTTTGACTGAGCCTGTGGGTGCCGGCTTCCCCTCATTTTTTCCCGTGGTTTAAAGATGCTGGATGGAAGATAAATCTTTTTCTTGTCAGAAATTTCTTTTTTTAATCAGAAACTCTTCTGCCTCCCCAGCATGAGGGGCACTATGCCGGGAGGAGTCCTGTGCTGCTTTCTGCTGGGTTGTCTCTTTCAGGAGAGCTTTGGAATCACCAGAAGATACTACATTGGTGCCGTGGAGACAGACTGGGACTATGTGCACAGCAGCCTGCTCTCTGTGCTGCAGGCACCAGCTGGGTAAGGCTATTTGTACTGTAAATGTTCTGACTGTGATGTGATGTCCACAGGCAGCTCTCATCTTGGCTTTGAGGAAGGTGGCACCCTGCATCACCGTGGTGATGGTGCCCTCAAGGGAAATAAGGCAACTATAAAATATGTGTGTAAATGCAGCTGTATGTACATGAGTGTGTGTGCATCTGTTTGTGGGGGTATATCTGTTTGAATGTGCATGAGTGCGTCTGTGCATGTATGGTTTAATCTGAGTGTGTGCATGTGTGTGAGGGCAGTTTTCTGTGTGCATATCATATTGTGTGTGTGTGTGTGTGTGTATACATACATCATCTGATTCTCCCAATGTCTTGCACATTATGTTTTCACTGGTGTCTATGCAAAGCGGATGTAGAATGCACCCAGCGGTGCATGTGACTCAATAATTTTGATTTACTAGAATCCTCACACCTGCTTTGCATTCCATTTGCACAGGTGTAAATCACTGCACATGGTTCACGGCTGGGAGAATCAGGCCCACAAACTCACTCTCATGCACACTCAGATATACACATACATTCATCCAGGCACAGTGTAATTAGACACATGGATTAATTCTGTATTTGCTCATG
Organism: Gopherus flavomarginatus; assembly: GCF_025201925.1. Lineage (NCBI taxonomy): Eukaryota > Metazoa > Chordata > Testudines > Testudinidae > Gopherus > Gopherus flavomarginatus. Next base: position 55,688,338 of record NC_066624.1, read on the forward strand.
TAGCTGGCGAGAACAGCTTTGATGATGGAGTTTTAGCTTGCGGTCATGTAGGGTAATTATTATTAACTATTACTTGTCCTATGCATTTTTCCATCCCAAATCTAGTTCATTTATTTGTGACTGAGACCTTGTATGATAAGAATTGCTTCTCCGGCTGGTACCAACTGAGTATCCCCTTCCCTCACCCTGCTATCTAAGTAGGGTTCTGATTTGCTTTTTGATGAGTTAATAGCTGTGGACTGTGCTTTCCCCATCCCACAGGATATAAATGATATTGTAGTGACACTTTTAGTTAAGGTTGGCCATCACTTCCCCTTAGAACTGTTCTCAGTTGCTTATAATTTTGTCAGACTGTAACTACTTTTAGTTAAGGTTGGCCATCACTTCCCCTCAGAACTGTTCTCAGTTGCTTATAATTTTGTCAGACTGTAACTGTCTGGGCTGAAATTTTCCATGCTTGGTGTCTGCCTCAAGTGGAATATTTTTAAACATTTCAGCAGACGTGGTTTGGCCATTTCCAAGAATAAGATTAGGGGGAAATATGTTGTTTTGCCCATGTGAATGAATTGATTGTAAGAATTTTTTTGAGAAGTTCTACCACCCGGGCACTTTGGAGCAGGGACAGGAAATTTGACAGGGGAGTTGTCCTGAACTCAGAGATGTGCCGTTTGCTTTTCCTGGCAAAATCTGTCCAAATTTGGCCAAGTCTGAGTCTTTGAAAAATTGCAGTTTTCACATGTTCTGTAGAGATTTGTTAGACTTTGACAGCTAAATTCTCCAAAGAGGCCATGAGCAGATGCACCATCCCCCTCGGAGCTACTGAGCATGCTCCACCCAGGGGCTTCAGGACTCTCTCTGCAATTGCTATGCCAGGCTGCCCTGGCACCAGGCACCACAGCTGTGAGCAGGGAGGCTGTGCCTCCTGTGCACTCAGTGTTCCCCCTGGTGGTGACCAGGTAGCATGGAGGAGGGAGTGGCCTGAATGCACAGCACTGAGGAACCAGGGTGGAGAATGGGGGAACACAGGAAGTGGGGATTACAGGAGCCAGAAAGTGGGGAGAAGTAGTGGGAGACAGAAACAGGGGAGGGTAGGGAATGGCAGTAGGGGAGGGGGATTGCATAGGAGCAAAGGGAGGGGTGGCGGCTGGGGTGTATGAGAGGAAGGAAGATAGGAGCATACGGGGGTGTGGAGGATAGGGGGCAGAAGAGTCTCCCATCACTAGAGCACACTCCCTCCAGAACCTGGAATTGAACCCAGGAGACCTGAATCTCTCCAGTCTTCCGCTGTCAGCAGATGTCTGTAAAACCCACCGGCAGAGTGTGTCTCATCCCCCTCTGATGCCTGGTCCACATACTCAGCCTGCTATTACTGTCAGTTACTCTACTAGCTCAAGTAGCAGAGGTCTGTGCCAAGGAGCTAAAGGTCTGAACACTGCAGCTGACCCAAGCTGGGAGTCAATAGGCTTTCAAGCTGTTTGCACAGTTTCTTTCTCCTTTTTAGTTCTTTTTCTTGCCTATTGTAATCCGTAATTCAGCCCCTTTGTGCCTGATACCTCTTTGATTACATGATCACACAATATTTTTTCCAGGGACTCCTGTCTCATTCAGTGCACAGGATGGATCAGCTCTGAGGATGACTCAGGGTTGTGTAGAGAAGAAGGCTGTAGGACCTCTGCTTCATTTGTTGCAGAAATTGGAAGGTTTGTGATGAATAAGGCAGGACATTACAGGTAGAGAAAGGAAAGTCTCATGGTGAAAGCAATTGAATGCTGCCCTGGAGAACTGGATTCTACCCCTACCTCTGCCATCAAATTCCTATGTGATGCTGGGCGAGTCACTTAACCCAAATTTTTCACAAGTGGTCACTAATTGTGTGTTCCTCATTTTCTGGATGCCTAACTTGAGACCCTGGGATCTGATTTGCAGAAGTACTGAGTACTCACAGCAGCAACTGAGGTCACTGAGAGCTGTGCTTTGAACACATAAAGTGCTATAAAAATGCTAAGTACTCAGAAAAATCAGGGTGTGGGTATCTCAAGTTAGGGACTCAAAATTAGTGGACATTTTTGACAATATTGGCCTTAATTTCTCTGCGTCTCAGCTCCCCTTCCGTAGAATGGGGATGATACCACCAAATCTCACAGGAGTTTTGAGAAGATAAATTCATTAATGTTTTTGGAACAGTTTGATACTCTGGTGAGACCACCTTTGAAACTCCCAGGAGGAAATTAATAATAAGGCCTGGGGCCATACACTAAATGAGGAGAATAAAAAGAAATATTGAATATCTACCCATTCACTGAATGAGGCATAGGTGCTGTGAAAATGGGACATGATTATGAACTTAGATTGTATGGTGGTGCAAGAGAGGCAAATTAAGGTTGCACAAGTCTGGCCTTTCCTCACTTTTGGGGGCTTGATGTTGCAACGTAATGGTCTTTCAGCACAGTTTGTTGGATGTAATATATATTGACTTCAGAGCAGCCAGGCCACATTGCTGGGATTTTAAATCTAGGGGACAGATTCTGTTCTCAGTTAAATCCAGAATAACACCACAGACTTCCATTGTATTCCTCTGGGTTTTTGCTGGAGCAAGAGAACAGTATATGGTCTTCTAACTCTTATCACGTTTATTCAGTGATACTCCAATGATGATATGGGAATTCATTCCCTACATTACAAGGGGAAACCCATCCTGTCTGCCAGAGTGACTGCAAAATCAAGGAAGGTTTTTGGAATCACTACATATTTGGAAAAGAGGATTCAGCCTCCTGAAATGTTTTATAGCTCCCCTTCCTCCCTTCTCTATGTTCCCACTGTCTCAACTTGAATGTCACTTGCAAATGTTTTCTATCCTCTAACCATAGCCTGTTCCTTCTCCCTCTATAGCATCTGCACTCCTTTTCCAGCCTGTCCAAAAAAACACTGCTAAAATCATCTTCCCCTCTGACTGCTCCACCATGACCCACCCTTCTTTCATGCCCCCTTGGTTCCCTGGCTCTTGGAAGTGATGCAGCAAAATAGTGCGGCTCAGAATATGGGTGGTGTTAGAAGTGAGTCAAATAAGCCTGACAGAAGCAAAAGTGCCATGTGTGCATAGGCGCTTGATTAGTCCTAGATGTGGGTATCATATGATTTGCCTCTGTCCTCATGGGGCACAGACATTTTATGAGGTTATCCAGGCAAATGGCAGAGGCCCTTCTGGGAATGACATCACAGCTTATCATAGAATCATAGAACTGGAAGGGACCTCGAGAGGTCATCTAGTCCAGTCCCCTGCACTCAAGGCAGGACTAATCCCTGTCCATCTCTGACAGGTGTTTGTCCAACCTGCTCTTAAAAATCCCCAGTGATGGAGATTCCACAACCTCCCTAGGCAATTTATTCCAGTGCTTAACCACCCTGACAGTTAGGAAGTTTTTCCTAATGTCCAACCCAAACCGCCCTAAACCTAAACCGCTGCAATTTAAGCCCATTGCTTCTTGTCCTATCCTCAGAGGTTAAGAAGAACAAATTTTCTCCCTCCTCCTTGAACAACCTTTTCTGTACTTGAAAACTGTTATCTCATCCCCTCTCAATCTTCTCTTCTCCAGACTAAACCCAATGTTTTCAATCTTCCTTCATAGGTCATGTTTTCTAGACCTTTACTCATTTTTTTTGTTCTTCTCTGGACTTTCACTAATTTGTCCACATCTTTCCTGAAATGTGGTACCCAGAACTGGACACAATACTCCAGTTGAGGCCTAATCAGCGTGGAGTAGCACTGAAGAATTACTTCTCATGTCTTGCTTACCATACTGCTAATACCTCCCAAAATGATGTTTGCTTTTTTTGCAACAGCGTTACACTGTTGACTCATATTTATCTTGTATGATCCACTGTGACCTCCAGATCTCTTTCTGCAGTACTCCTTCCTAGGCAGTCATTTCCCATTTTGTATGTGTGCTACTGAGTGTTCCTTCCTAAGTGGAATACTTTGCATTTGTCCTTATTAAATTTCATCCTATTTACTTCAGACCATTTTCCAGTTTGTCCAGATCATTTTGAATTTTAATCTTATCCTCGAAAGCACTTGCAACCCCTCCCAGTTTGGTATCATCCACAAACTTTATAGGTGTACTCTCTATGCCATTATCTAAATGATTGATGAAGATATTGAACAGAACCAGTCCCAGAACCAATCCCTGCAGGACCCCACTCGTTATGCCCTTCCAGCAGGAATGTGAACTACTGATAACTACTCTCTGGGAACGGTTTTCCAACCAGTTATGCACCCACCTTATAGTAGCTCCATCTAGATTGTATTTCCCTAGTTCTTTTATGCTTCTGAGAGTGCTGATTGGCAACCGATGAAGTTACCCCTTCTGGAGGTAGGATGACTGGAAGTGTTCACCAATTACACTGGTGGCTTCCATGGCCCATTTGGAGGTTTGAGTGGGTGCCTGAAGATGTCTATGCTCTGTTTTCTCCTGCCTACGTGTCTGAAGGACTTTGATGGCTGAAACAGCTAAGATACACTAGCCTGTTGCTATCTAAACTAACTTCATCTAATGGAGACACTCAGAACTTCTTATCTGTTACTTTTCCCCCTTGTTTCTAATTCCTTCCCTGCATTCCAAGAGACTAAATCTATTTAGTGACTCCTGATGGGTGACAGGCATCCCCTTTCCTGGGGGTGAATGGAGTGCGGAATAGGGTCTCTGTGTATCCTATCAAAGCCTTGAGAATCTTTTCTCAGCCTCCAAGCCTTTTGGCAAAGGAGGACTGGATGGTAATTTAGGTCTTTAGCATGACAACAGTACTATTGAGTGTCTGGGAAGTGGGCAGGCGAAAGCCTGCCCACTGCTAAAGGATCCCCCCCAGCCTAAGGGGAGGATCCACAGGACCACAGAACCCCACTGATTACGGGGGACAACTAATAAAAGAACAGGGACAGGAGTGCGGTCAAAGGGTCATAAGAAGGGAACTTGACGGGGACACCGAGCAGACAGCCCGAGACAGCACCCACTGCTCCTCGAAGGCGTCAAGGGAGCCAGTGGACGCCGCCCAAAGGAACTCCGCCCGGATATGTGAACGGACCATGGATTGGAAACAAGCCCCACAGTCACCAGAGTGTTTACCTTGGCTGCCTCAGAGTTCTGAAGAAATTAACAGATAAGGAAGCCTAACAATGCTGATGAAATGTTCCAGGCGCTATCTGCCTTCACTTAGTCTGCTCTTAGGGTAAGAATTCCACTGTGATCTGATCTGATAAGAAGTCCTGCCAAAAATGCTTGGACATCCAAACTCTTACTTACTCTCTGATCCAGACTCTCCTTTAAATTTCTGGATTCTGCCCTGTTAATGATGATTGCAGGGAATGCAAAAGGAGCATTCGTGCAGCAGCAACATCACCGTGCATAATTGATTCCCGTTGGGCACATTATTTAAGGACCAGAATCTATGCTAGTTTCCTGCTGGTGCCATTCCTTTGGCCTAGTGGAGTGGCTGCTGTCTTACAATAGTATACATGAGATCAGAATCAGGCCCTACAGCTCTGAATGCTTTTTCAATTGCCACCAAAACCAGATTTTCCTGGCATAAAGATTCAAACTGTCTGACTCATTTCAGTGGAATGACCAAAGCCTTTCATCTTTGGGGTGCCAGCTCAAATCTGGGACACATCACCCAGTGAATTCAAAATGGTACAATCTAATGACAGTACTGTGGCTAATGTGAAATGAGTTTGGTGATCTCAATTGCTAGTGGACAAGGAGCAACAGAAATCACAGCTATAGCTGGAACTAAGTGGCCAGCTCAGTAAAGAGGCCATTGACTGAATAAACCGTGGAGACTAAATTCATCTCATTTTCTCCAATCCATCCAGACCAGGTTACAGGCATATTGGCTGGGTGGCATGGAGATGCTTGCACTGCTGCTATCTTGTTCTGTGCATTCAGGAGACAGTCACTCATCAGTAGAGCTTGGGGAAATTTTTCAGACATATAGTTCATTGAATGTGTCTATAACCCCGTCCCTTCCCAGTTTTCTGTCACTCAATCCTCTTCCATTTCCTCTTTAGGAAAAATTAAGCCAGTTAATGTTATTATAAATGAAAGATTAGCCATAAGGGGAAAGAAATCTCTTCCATTTCTTCAAGGGGAAAAATAGCAACCGGTTTGTGTTCCAAAGAAAACATGCTGCAACAATCAGTGAGAGCATTCATTACTGGAAATGGTCTGTGGACTGAGACTGATAAGGCAGCCTCTACAGTCCCTGGAGAAATTCAAATCTTTGTTATCCTGAGAAACTTACTGGATTTCTTCTGGATAATGAGTTTGTTAAGCAGCTTTAAAAAAAATCAATAGTAGGTCTAGGTGGTGCAGTCAGTGTGCTAAATCAGTAAAGCTGCCTTCCATCTCACAATGAGATAGCACCTGACTGCTAAGTGACCAGGGTGCAAATCCTAGTTAGGGTATAAATTAAATGAATTGCAGGCCCTCACTCTAATCTCTAAGCAGAATTCAAAAATCTATCCTGGTCTCCCTGCCAGAGAGGATGAGAGCTAGAATACTGTACTGCCAAGGCATTGGACACAGGGCAGGGCTATCTAGGGTGCCAAACACTGTATATGCAGGTCAGAAACGACATGCATAATTAATAGACTTCAGTATCTGAATACGCAGCATCTAACCTCCCTCTCCTGAACAAGATCATTGGGAAGCTCACCAAAGCTCACCGTCCCATGAGAAGGTCTGACACTTTGCAACCAGTAGAGGGCAGACAACCACAAACATGTGCTTTGGCAAAGTTCACCGTGTGGAACCAGCAATGAAACATTCTGTGCCTGACAGCCCCTGATTGCAAATCAACTTGTTCCTGTGCATATACTGGCCCCATTAGGCTGCAGCTCCATGGCTTAGCAAGTGGGGATTGCAGGGGCTGCATTATAACTAGGCTTGGAAGAAGTTGCTCTTTCTACAAATAATTTCTACAAATAATATTAATGTTTATTTTTATGCATTTTTCTACGTTTATCTATTTAAATGTTCACAGGAAATTATGAGGTGAGGGTCTGGTAATAATTATTTAATGATGGTAGATGTTGAGAATAAAAAATGTTAAAGCTCTATAAATGTTAGAACACAAAATTGTCAACATCACATGTCAAATATACAAAGTAAATATCCTTAAATGAAACTCTAATAAGTTCTCAAGCAGAATTTTTCTTACTGTGATTATCTGTACATTTTGATTATTATCAATGGAAATATTTTGGCATCGGTTTGTGTGAGTACGTTGAAATTGACATTTACTGACATTTACCGACATTTACCAATAAAAATCTAATCCTTCCAACCTTAATTATAACCCAGTGGTAAATTCCCAGTCAAACTCAGGGCCCCATTGTGCAAGGCACTGTACAAACATAGGAAGACAAGGACTGTGTCCCCACAACCCTATAGTCTAACGCATGAAGGAAATCTATAATTTTAATCCACGTCAGTCATTGTGAGGTTCTTTCTCTTTGGATGAAGAGGGTCCTTATGAAAAGCATTCCACAGCTGAGCAGGCACATTATGAGCTCTACTTTTCTTTAAAGCATGAGAGACTGGCTCCTACAGAAAGAAGTGTGCGAGATTAGATGGGCTAGGTGCTCTGAGCTGTTACAGTATATCTAATGTGCCTGCAGTTGAAAAGAGGTAAGCCTAAAAGTTTGAGGAAATCTGGCAACCATGGGCCCTTGTATTATGCCGGATAAAGGATCACATAGAGTTTGTTTCTTAGCAAGGTCTTACCACCTCAGATAGATAGATTCACATGTTCACAATCAATTGATCAATCATAATCATCAGCAGATCTTGTCAGCATGTGTGTATTGTATGAAGTGGTAAGAAGTCTCATTATGATGCATCTTAATCCAGAATGACTCATCATGTTATTACAGATAACTTAGTAATAACATTTTAAAAACTCATGCAGTGGGTATTAGGAAATTTACAGGGTGTATTAGGGCAGGTATTGACTAGAACTGACACAAGGGTGTGACATTTGGGCAACGAGGGAGGAAAGGGGCATTTGTAAACACCTTATAGATGGATCTGTACAACCAGTGCTAATTTTTTCCTTCTTTAATGCAGAGCTTCAGAGGTCCAAAGCCAAAAGTCACCTATGTCTGGCATTTTCACTCGGTACAAGAAGGCGGTGTTTGTGGAATATACTGATTCCTCGTTCACACAAACTAAGCCCAAACCAGCCTGGATGGGTAAAGAGAATGATTGTTATCTATAGGCTAATGATCTATAGCTTTATATACATCTAATGGTCTTTATTTATATTAGTATGGGGAGGAGAATGGTACAGGAACCTAGACAGATATAGTTTTAACTGGGGATATATTATATCATATACTACAATGATGAAGATAGATAGATTACCTTTTATCCCAAAGAATCCCAAAGCCCCTTACAAATTATACATAGCGATCACTTCATCTACCATCAAAATGCAGCCATCTATTGCAAAATATAGTAATGACTTGTAATGCACTGCAGCATTAGTTTTGCGACATACCAGCAAGTTTAGCATGATAAGGCAATGGGAAAGAAATTACCCAGGGAACCAAGCTACCCTCTGAACAACACAAACCTGGTACAAAAAGGAGATGCAGTATTTTCTCAACTCAATTTTCCTTGGTCCAAATCAATATTTCCACTTTTTTCCCCCTGCATAGCAACATTTCTGAGCTTCTACAACTTTCAGTTGCTTAAAAAGAAACAATTCTTTTAAATTTTAAGATGTTTATTTCTTAGTGAAAAAATAAATTTCTTCCTCTGCAACTGATATGGTTTTTGCTCATCCTTAGCATGATGGACAAGCTTGGCAAGAAATCTATTCACATGCCATGTCTCGCTGGGTGCATTGTTACTGTAACTGTGTTGGGTCACCCAGCTTATCTTCCTCATATCTTTCTGGAGTCTTTTGGGGTCTTTTTTGACACAATATAGGTTGAAGTCAGTGACATGTAGCCTCTAAGGTTATTAAAAGTGCTCAATAATTTGAAGCCTCTTCAAGCACATTGCTAAATTATATTCCCTTTACAGCTGTGCTGATATTGCTGTTATTTTAGAGCGTGTTTTTTTTCTTTAAGGAAAACCGCACAATGTTTATTTTCAGATAATATTTTTCTAGCTCCAGAGGACAAGTGGGATTTTGTTTCCTTCGTACTTGGGGGTCATTATCCAGGGTTAAAATCTTCAAAAAGCTCCAGTCCCATTTTCAGAACTGAGTTAAGCACTTAGGAGTCTAAGGGTCTATGCACACTGCAATCAGAGGTGCTACTGCAGCTCAGGTAGGCATAGTCAAACTAGATTTGGTCTAGCTAGCTCAAACACCAATAGCAGTGACACCACAGCTGTGTGGCTATAAAAGCCATCCTGCAGCTCTGGATATGTATCAGGCAACTAGTCGGTACTGCTGCAACATCACTGCTGTTGACAGCCAAGCTGGCTAGATTACAACTAGCTTGGATATGTCTACACATGCTGAATCACACATCCAATTGCAGTGGAGACAGACCTTAAGTCTGATTGAAAGTCTATGGGACTTAGGCTCCTAAGCCGGGTGCTTTTGAAAATTTTACCCTGCATCTGAGCTTTATATGCTTTTTAAGAGCACAACCCCTTCAGTACCCTCTCAGAACCACAAGGATCACCCTCAATTTGCTTTTTATTTCTTCAGTCTCCATAAACACCTCAGGATGCTGTGACACATGCTCTGGCTCTGAAAGGCTGCACATGGCTTCCTGCCAGTGTCCTCCCCCTCACATAGCCTTAGAACTAGGGAAGATTTATACCACATCATCCTAATTGACCCCCTGCCTGTTGGGACAGTTTGGCCTGGGACCTGCAGAGTAACTCACATTCTGCTCATGACATGTTCACTCATAGACTAATGAGACTGGCTTTGCTTCAACTGCACGTTATGCCGCTGTAGTAGCATCATAGAGTCCAAGGCCAGAAGGGACCACCAGATCATCTAGTCTGAGCTCCTGCATAGCGCAGGCCACCATTCCACCCAGCACCCACACACTACACAGAATGTCCATCTGGACACTGTACAGAACTGGAGGCTGCAGGAGGGGGGTTCTCTCTCTGCTCCCCAGGGTATCCTGTTCAATTCTGCCTGAAGAGCTCCGATGACTCCATGATGCCTCCATGATAAGGTTATGATGAGTCGCCTGTGATAGTAGGGACTGGACTTGATGATTCAAGCGGTCTCTTCTCCAGTTCTATGTTCCTAGACCTCCCAGTGTGACGTCCCCCACCCCCATACCTCTGGCTATTTCTCCAGTTATCAAGCACCACACACTCCTCGGCCTCTATTGTCCCTCTCCAGGATATGATCTACACCCCTTATGTCTCTGTTTTTAGCTCAGCGGGTTGTATGTACAGCAGTTGCCCTTCAGTGTTCTTGCTCTTTCAGGTCTCCTGGGCCCCACCATCCGAGCTGAAGTCTATGACACGGTAGTTGTTACCTTTAAGAATCTGGCTTCCCGCCCTTTCAGCCTCCATGCTGTGGGTGTGACATACTGGAAAGCATCAGAGGGTAAGTGTGCCCTTTTATCTCTGGCTCTGCTAAAGCTCACACAGTGCTTGTTTGCAGAAGGGCAGAGATATGGGAGCAGGGAGCTGAAGAATATCGTGCTGCATTCAGAGCTAAATGGAAAAGCAAAATTTTTGCCCCCGTTTTCCCATCATAAACCTCATTCTCATGGATGCATTAAAAACAGACAACAGCCAAACACCACCTTGCCACCCAGCGAGATTCCTGGTGGCAGGGAAGAGGGAAAGAGAGAGAGCATTGTCATATTTTTAACTCCCGGTGGGTGTTCAGAGACCACTAATTAGGGCCATAGGCAGGTGGGTTGGATAGATAGATGGACAGGTGATTGGATGGTTAAGGGAAATTATTACAGGATTTCTAGTGCACCAGTCTGAAAACAGCAAAAGTCAAACAGAAACTGTCCATCCAGTAACAAGCTGGTTTAAACTAAACAAGCATTCAGTAATGAACTAATCCATTACTTGGCTATTTAACATTGATCTTCTGCAACAGGAGTACTTGTGGCACCTTAGAGATTGAGGCCATGGCTACACTGGCGCTTTACAGCGCTGCAACTTTCGCGCTCAGGGGTGTGAAAAAAACACCCCCCTGAGAGCTGCAAGATACAGCGCTGTAAAGCCTCAGTGTAAACAGTGCTGCAAGCTACACCCGTAGAGGATGTGGAGTACGTGCAGCGCTGGGAGAGCTCTCTCCAAGCGGTGGCGCTGCGACCACACTCGAAACTTCAAAGCGCTGCCGTGCAAGTGTAGCCATACCCTAACAAATTTATTTGAGCATGAGCTTTCATGGGCTACAGCCCACTTCATCAGATGCATAGAATGGAACATATAGTGAGGAGATATATATACATACAGAGAACATGAAAAGGTGGGAGTTGCCCAACCAACTCTAAGTGGCTAATTAATTAAGACAAACTGTTGTCAGCAAAAAAACTTTTGTAGCAATAATCAAGATAGCCCATTTAAGACAGTTTGACAAGAAGCTGTGGGGATACTTAACATGGGGAAACAGATTCAATGTGTGTAATGGCTCAGCCATTCCCAGTCTCCAGCCCATCATCAAAGATCTACAACCTATCCTGAAAGATGATCCCTCACTCTCACAGATCTTGGGAGACAGACCTGTCCTCGCTTACAGACAGCCCTCCAACCTGAAGCAAATACTCACTAGCAACCACATACCGCAGAAAAAAACACGAACCCAGGAACCTATCCTTGCAACAAAGCCCGATGCCAACTCTGTCCACATATCTATTCAAGTGACACCATCATAGGACCTAATCACATCAGCCATGCCATCAGGGGCTCATTCACCTGCACATCTACCAATGTGATATATGCCATCATGTGCCAGCAATGCCCCTCTCCCATGTACATTGGCCAAATCCGAAAGTCTCTATGCAAAAGAATAAATGGACACAAATCTGACCTCAGGAATCATAACATTCAAAAACCAGTAGGAGAACACTTCAACCTGTCTGGCCATTCAGTAACAGATTTAAAGGTGGCTGGCAATTTTGTAACAGAAAAGCTTCAGAAACAGACTCCAGGGAGAAACTACTGAACTTGAATTGATATGCAAACTAAATACAATCAACTTAGGCTTAAATAGAGAATGAGATGAGGTAGGGGCTGCCCAGACTGTTTTTAAAAATGATGATAATAAAACAAAGGTCAGTTGTGTGATGACAGGTCATTGGTGCGGTGGATATGGGGTGAGCAGTGACAAATGGGCCACTCTTTGTGCTTTAGGGGCAGGGTATAAGGATGAGACCAGCCAGGCTGAGAAAGAAGATGATGAGGTGGATCCTGGTAAGACCCACACGTATGTCTGGGAAATACTAGAAGACCAAGGACCAACAGAGTTTGACTCGTCATGTTTGACCTCCTCCTACTTCTCTTACACTGACAGCGTGAAAGACATCAACTCTGGCTTAATCGGAGCCTTGCTTGTCTGCAGGCCAGGTATGGAGCATGGGGAATTGAAAAAGTCAGTGGGTCGTTTAATCCAATCAACTGTTTAGTATTTGGTCTTGACTGAAAAGAAATCTGGAATCTTCCTTAAACTGAGTATGAAGCAAAGGCAGGACCCCTGGGAGGAACAGAATCTGTTGTGGACTGACAGATTTTCTGGTTGACACGTTTTCCAAAGGGTGCCTTCATCCATTCCCAGTCCAGAAAATTAACACCCTTTCGAGTGCCATGCTGGAAATAACTTGGTCGTCTGTTTCCCCTCAAAGAATTTCTAGTATTTCCCAGAGATTCCAAAGCAGTTAATGAGGCAATTCAGAGTGTGAATGTTTGTCCACCTTTTTAAATGCTTTCACCTATGCCATGATTATTCAGGTGCTTTTTCACGCAGATAAGTTGATTTTGTAAGACCAAATACAGATGAGGCCATGCCAGCATGGATTTATAGATCACACACAGATGATGCAGGATGTGTAGTACCAAGCCAAATTTAGGATACTCTTGTCTATTCTATGCACGATCCTTTTGCCAGAATGGCGATTGACTAAAACTTGGTTCCCAATATACCTGAAGTGCATAGGAGCAAAAAGTGATGTCAACATAGCACAGACCTAGATATGATGGGCTATTTCAGGTGATTAAATAAAATCCTGTATGGCAAAAGAGAGAGTCAGGACAGGACATATTGAACTCTCCCTTCAGTACCTAGTCCAGGGAGCCTTTGTGGCAGCCTTTGCTTTTCCCCTAGCAGCCTTTTTCCTTAGGATCACCAGGCCACAGCATGGGCTCTTCAGGTAAGGGGACTTCCTTATCACTCCATGCACTGGACAAAGACCATGAGCAGTGGCAGGCAAGGATTAGGCTCCCTCTTGAGTGCCCCTCCCAGATCAGCAATGACAGCATAAACCCACGCAAGCGCCAGCAATAACTTTGTTACCTCCAAGAGGTTGAACAAAAGATCTCCAGGAGAAGACTGAGATACAACACTGCCATTGCTGTTTCTTTAACAGTGGCATCACCTCTCTCTCTCCTCTTGCTCGTAGGAGCCCTGACCAAAGACGGAACCCAGAGCACGTTGCAAGAATTCGTGCTGCTCTTCTCGGTGATTGATGAAGGTAAGTACATGATATGAGGGTGGCCGGATCCTGTATCCTGGCTTTAGGGTAGTCAGATTCTGCTGGTTGGGAGAGTTTGTGCCACATCTGGAATATTACAAACAAAGCCAGCCGAACGCACCTTAGAGTAGCTGGAGTTCACTGTCTGGGTGTTTCCTTCTTTGATGTATTTATTTGCTTTTAGGCTGGCAGAAGGTGCTGGATGGGTGGCCCTGGAGAACAAAGTCTCTGTTTTTGATTGGCTGTAGAGCTGCCTCCTGAGCTGAGTCTGAACACAGTTGGTGTGTTGACACTGCAGTCGGAGGTGTAACCAGAACTACCTTTGATCTAATAAGCAATGAATCCACAGCAGCGCAGGCTTGCTGGTCAAGCACATACCCAGGGTCCTTAGTGAGGTTGGACAGCCCAATCTGCTACCCTGGCAGTTGTGGATTCACTGCTATCATTACCTGAGCTAGCTAGACCAAAGCTAGCGTGGGTTTGTATCCCTATGCTATAGTCTCACCTCTGACTGTAGTCTAGATTCCCCACTCTGCCAGCCAGAGGAGTGAGACACCAGGACTGGGATTTGAAATCTGGTCTCCTGCATCAGCTCTGGAAGATAATCTCCAACTGGCCACGAGGTTCAACATATGGGCCACTGGTTTTATTCTCAGAGCAGGACCCTCATGACTCTAACTCACTTGATGATGTCCAGGTGCAAAGAATTTTTGCCGGCCCTTGCATTCCCACTAGCATATGGAAAAAACAGCCTTCAGACTACAGGGTAGTCAAACCCATAGAGGAAATCTAGATTGTGATGAGAATAACTAGTGCTGAGCAACCTCAACTCCTATTGACTTCAGTGGGAATAGAGAGTACTCGACACTTTGCAAAGGGAACTGAGCACCTCTCAGGATCAGCCCCTTACTACCACAGATACCCCCGCCTCTCTCTCTCTGTCTCTCTCTCTATCCCAATACACCCCCTCTATCTATCTATCTATCTATCTATCTATCTATCTAATGCCATACATCCTTGTGATAAATGAAGGCGGGGTAGCTCTCTTTTGTGGACCCAGCCAACCAGTTAAATATAAAATCCCTCTCAGTAGCTGTTCTCTACTTGCTTTACCTGTAAAGGATTAAAGGTCTCACTGCAATGCATAAGTAAAAGGAAGTGAGTGGGGACCTGGCCAAAAAGGCCAATGGGAAGGCTACAACTTTTAAAAATTGAAACAAGACTCCCCTTTTGTCTGTCTGTTGTTGTTTTTGGGGAGAAGCAGACAGGGAGCAACGATGCTGTAAGAAGCTTTGGGCCAGGTGTGAAAAATCATGAGTATCACACCTAGACACTACTCATCTAAAACCCCAGATATGTAAGTAGATTAGGAAATGTCTAGAAAGACGCAATTAGGTTTATCCCTTTTATTTTTTATGGCTTGTGGATTCCTCTGTGCTAACTCCAGGTGCTTTTGTTTTGCTTGTAACCTTTAAACTGGACCTCAAGGGAGCTATTTTTAATGCTTAATTCTTGTATTTGCTCGTTTTAAATCTAGCAGTAGCCTGAGTTTTCAGATGTATTTTCTTTCTTTCTTTTTTAATAAAATTTACATTTTTTAAGAACAGGTTTGGAGTTCTGGGTCTTAAGAGGTTTTTGCACATGTTTTTTTTTTTATTAGCTGGTGGCAACAACTGATTTTCTTTGTATTTCTTTCTCAGCTCTTCCCCAAAGAAGGGTGTGAAAGAGCTTAAGGGTACCCCACAGGAAGGAATTCGCAAGTGCGCCTTCTTGGGTTCTCAGAGAAATTTTGCACTTGGGTGGTTTACCAATCCAAGGTCAGAAAAAAAGCTGTAAACTTGTGAGTTTAATACCAGCCTGGAGTGGCCAGTATTAATTTTTAGAGTCCTTGTGGGCCCCCGCCTTCTGCACTCGAAGTGCCAGAGCGGGGAATCAGCCTTGACAATTCTATCTATCGCCACAGATCCCTCCCCCCCATACACTGCCTCTATGTAATCTAACTAGCTAGCTATCTCAGGGAACTGGAATGCACACATCATCACAATATCCCAAGTGCTAAGGACCTGACCAGGGCCGGCTTTAGGTCTATTCCACCGAATCAGGCCCCACGCCTAAGAGGGCCCCACGCACAGTGAGAATCCCTTCCCTGGCTAGAGGCTCCTTTTTAATTTTTACTCACCCGGCAGCCCTCTGGGTCTTCGGCAGCACTTTGACAGTGGAGTACTTGGCTCGCTCTGGGTCTTCGGTGGCACTTCGGCGGCGGGTCCTTCAGTGCGGCCGAAGACCTGGAGTGAGTGAAGGACCCGCTGCCAAAGACTCGGAACACCGCTCAGTGAGTACAAGCCCTACGTGTTATTTTTTTGTTGTTTTGTTTTTTTAAAGTCATCTCTGCCGGGGCCTCATCGAAACTGTTTGAATTGGGCCCCGCACTTCCTAAAGCCGGCCCTGGCTCTGACCCAGCAAAGTACATGGATACATGCTTAACTTTAACTTGTCCCGCTGACCGAACATGCTGCAAGTCATGCATGTCCTTGAGTTGCTTTGCTGCATCGAGGCCTCACTGATTAGCACCCAGAACAACAGTGCATAGGTGCTGTGCGGCACTTACTCCAAATATACTGAAGGCAGAGCTCTGAAGGAGCCCTGTCCTTCACAGAAACATGCTGGGCCCAGGACATCCACCCAAACAGGATAAATCAATCAGAATAAAAAAAAAAAACGTTTGACCAGCAGCCTGATTGTGGCCTGGAAAGGCCTGGCAGCATGGCCTGGAACCCCCAGTTCAGGAGAATGAACAGTCAGGGGACTGAGTCCCAGCATGAGGGGCTTTCACCCAAGAGCGCACTGCTGCCCACTCCAGGATTGCAAGGCTCCAGACGCTAAAGCCTCAGCAGATCACACACACAATTGCATTTGGCTAAACATTCTCCCAGCTGAACTTCTTTGTTTCTCTCTCCAGGGAAGAGCTGGTACCCAGAGCCCAACCACACAGGAACTCCTCGGCCCTTGGCTCAGCTGCACGCTATCAACGGCTATATCAATGGCTCTCTGCCCGGTACTGGAGGCTGAGGAGTGGGGGAAGGGAAAGGTGGATGAGGGAGAAAGGGGGTCTAGGAGTAGTGCAGGAGGGAGGGCTTGGCTACACTCGAAACTTCAAAGCGCTGCCGCGGGAGCGCTTTGAAGTGTGAGTATGGTCGCAGCGCCAGCGCTGCACGAACTCCACCTTCTCATGGGGATTAGCTTGCAGAACTGGTAGCTGTGCTCCCAGCGCTGTGGCACTGTTTACACTGGCACTTTACAGAGCTGTATCTTGCAGCGCTCAGGGGTGTGTTTTTTTTCACACCCCTTAACAAGAAAGTTTCAGCGCTGTAAAACGCCAGTGTAGCCAAGGCCGGAGATTGCTTACAGTGGCACAACAGGGTTATAGGGACACCTGAAGAGAACTGGAAGCCAAGAAAAAATTCCTGAGATTGAGATCTGCTAGGCTCTGGATTAGCCTCTCTAGGGATCCCTTTCTCTCACCTTTGTCTGTCTTGTTTATTTAGCATGGAGCTCTCCAGGGCAGGGACTGTCTCCTACTAGATATGTGCACAGAGTGTAGCACACTGGGCCCTGTTTTTAGCCTTTCCATACTATACTAATGAATGGGTGGCAGGCTCAGCACTGGGGATCTCTAACACTAGAGTAGAGGGACCATTGAGGAAATATAGCTGGGGACAATCCAGCACTGACCAGGGATGGAGTAGACAGCACATCTGGATTCCATCTTGAAGGGCCCTGTCACACTCCCATGATAGTCAGCGGCAAAGTGCCCAAGTGTCTTCACCGATGCAGAGTCAAGAATAGTACCCCAAAAGTCTCCCCAAGGAAAAAGCAGGGGAAGAAGTGAAGAGGAACAGCAAGTGTTTCCAGATGGAGAGTCCTTTCCATCCCTAATTCCTATGGGCCAGAACTTGAAGTCCCTAATCTGGGCTGACCCCATCTCCCATTAAAGTCAATGGCAAAACTCCCATTCACTTCAGGATCAGTCCCTCTTTTTTTGCTCAGTCCTTACTCCCCTGGCCCAGATGCTGAGAGGTGCTGAGCATCTGCAGTCCCCAACAGAAGTCAGAGATCCTGGCATGACAGGTTCCCAGAGTTTAGCACCTGTCAGAGGTTGGCCCACTGGTGTCTCTGGGTGGATTGGAGGCTATAGCTGTGTGATTCTATGAGCTGTTCTCTCATTGGTGCATTTCCCCTCCCTTCCTGGCAGATCTCCAGTTGTGCCAGAAAAGACCAGTCCATTGGCATGTCATTGGGCTGGGTACTGCCCCGGAAGTACACTCTATTTTCTTTGAGGGCCACACATTCTTGGTGAGGAGCCACCGGCACGCAACCTTAGAAATCTCACCAGCCACCTTCCTCACGGCTCAGACCATGCCCACCATCAGCGGCAGGTTCCTAATGTTTTGTCAGATCCCAGCCCACCAGCAAGGTAATATCCACCAGCCATCAGGCTCAGAGGGGTCAGGAGAGAGGATGGGCTGGAATCAGAGACGTGTGAGGTGACACGACTCACAGCTCCCTCATGCTCAGTTAGACTTGCCTAGACCTAGTCACATCCCTTCTATTGATCTGCAAGGGGGTCTAAGCTTGGTGTAATTGGCACACTGAGGAGCTGAAAGCAGGAGTGGGGCTATTTAACTTACACCTTTTCATAGGCACCAACTCCATGGGTGCTCTGGGGCTGGAGCACCGATAGAAAAAAAAAGGTGCTCAGCACCCAGCGGCAGCTCTACCGATCAGCTCCTCTCCCTCCCCCGACCCAGCACCTCCTGCCCACTGAGGATCAGCTGTTCAGCGGCATGCAGGAGGCGCTGGGGGGGAGGAGAATGAGCAGGGGCAGGAAGAGGTGGGGCAGAACAGAGTGGAAAGAGGCGGGGTGGGAGTGGGGCTTGGGGGAAGAGGTGGAGGTAGGACTGGGCCTGGAGTGGAGCAGGAGCAGGGTTGAGCACCCCCTGGGAACTCAGGAAGTCGGCACCTCTGCACCTTCTTATCCCTGCCTCCTGTTTTCTTGCTACTGTCCTCTCTTCCATCCATTAAACTTGTGATATTTGCCATCTTGGACTCCTTTAGGCCTGGGGGAAACTCAGAACTTCTGCTGTTGGTTACAAATTGATGAGTGGATGTGTGAGTCAGGAAATAAGCACATCTTAGGAAGTCTAACAGGCTGTAAATTTAAGCAGTCTCCTCTCCCTTACACTGGATAAATCAGGAGTAAGTCCATGAATGCCAGTGGTATTATACCAGTATAGTACAAGTGTAAGAGGAGGGAGAATTACTGAGCCTACTTGGAATTATTTAGCATCATCTCTGAATTTGGTCTAGAATCTTTCCCAGATTTGTTTTTTCCTGTTATTTCAAGAAGCAAAAAGAACAACACAAATTTCTCCAGAAGGCTGCAGCAATTAATTGGAAGCTAACCCAGGCCTCAATGTAGAGTTTGTGTTATAGAGCTCCTTAAACGATCATTGGTATAATTAATTCTGTCTTTGCAGAGGTAATGGCTGTAATGCCACTCCCATCTGGCTGCACTGGAGTCTATTGTCTGTACATTTGTCTTAAGTCATCTATGTCTACACACATATAAATCCCTGCCCTCGTCTACTAACCTAATTCCTCTCCTAATCACTCTCCTCATCTGTCTCTCCACCTCAACCTACTTACCAAGACAGATACAATATGGCTAGATAGCTGTATGTCCATCTGAAGTAGAGGCAGGTAAACTGGGGATACTAGTGAAACAACATCCAGAGCTGTGAGTGAGACAGACATACATTGATCTTTCTGCCTGGCCCATTTGAATTCAGCTGGCATGGAAGCATACATCAGTGTGAAAGTCTGCCTGGAAGAGCCCAAGAAGAAGATGAGGTTGGCCACAGATGCACCATATGAAGACTATTATGATGACAGCTATGATCTGGACAACACTGTGATTATGTTTGATGAGAGTGACTCTCCCCCCTCGATTGGCGCACGTGCTTTCGCCAAGCAGGCGCCTATGACCTGGACTCATTACATTGCAGCTGAGGAGGTGGATTGGGACTATGCCCCAATAACACCCACTTATCTTGACAGGTGAGAGCATGTTAGCATGGCCAGGGAATGGGGTGAGTACAGGCTTGGCCAGCTGTTCCATTTCCCCCCTCTGAGTTTTCTTTCTTTTCCTCAAATCACCATGAAGCCTCAACCAGACCCTTTCCATTAGCAGCTTACTTCTTCCTCATTACATTGAGGAGTTAGGCTCAGGACAAGAAGAGAGTGGGCTAAGTTCTTCTCTCAGGTATACCTGCACAACCTCAGGGGAGTGAGAGCTGAGTTTGGCACTTATATTTAAGCCATGTTACTAGCTGCTGGCAAATGGTAGGCTGAGCCATATAAGCCACCAAAGCCATAACGTAGTTTACTTTCTGCCCATGGAACCTGATCTAAAGGGAACCGTTGTCATTAGGAATCCTATCTGAGGGTGTATTAGATTAGACAATACCATCAGCGTGGCAAAAAAGACTACCCCAGAATAAAGGCTGGGTGAGCAATCTAATATAGCCCGAGGCAGCACACGCAGTACCGGAGCATGAGGCTCTGTTTGGCCCCTTGCCAGAGGCTGGAAAGGTTGTGGAAATAACAGTCAGCTCCTGGGAGAAAGGGAATTGTTTGATCTACTGTGCCAGTAGCCACTAACTTTCCACAAGCCATTTACCAATAGCACAGGTAGAGTTCTGGAGGGAGCGGTGTGGTACTAGTCCTCTGAACAGAGGGTTCTGTAGTTGGTGCTGAAATACCCAGCCCATATTGCCCTCTTAACCTGTGAGGGTGCCATGGTGGGCCACTTTTTCCTGTGCTACCGCTCTGCTGGTTTCAATGGAGATACACCAGGGATCCCTTTGGCCCTATGTTATTGCAGCTGAGAGATGTGATTGTATTGTCCTGAGAGGATGGATCTACTAGATACAAGCCAAGATTAGCCCCTAATGATGCTCCACTTCCTTCTGGGTAGCAGTAATCTGAGAATTCTATCATAGCAGTGTCTTACTCAGCACTGCCTGGTAGTGACAGTTGTCACCAGTTCTCTCACTCTCTCCTCTCACGCAGGCTTGCTTGGGTATTAAGCAGGCTCACAGGGTTCTGCTTTCCCATGGAGAGTCTCAGCCCAGCCCCCAAAGGACAAGTATCAACCTCTGAAAACTCACTATCCCAGTTAGCACTGACTGGGCCTCTTGTTTGCAGGGAAGCCGAGGACTGAATGCGCTAATAGAGGGGGTCCTTCCAGATCAGGGTAGTAAGAGGAGTTTACTTGGCCATGTCATTTCGGCACCTCTGGCAGTGACCCCAGCACATGCGGGCAAGTGCCAGGCTCTGCTCTGCTCTGCTACAGCAACCAGTTGCTGCCAGGACAGGACACCGATAATTAATCTCTTGTTGTTAAATTGTGTAGTTAATAGTGTGACCACACTTGGTTCTGTTATGAAATAGACTCAGGAGCCCGGTAACCAATATCAGCCAGATTTATTGCTAAAAGCCAATACTGGAAAAATGGTTCAATACAATACCAACTTCTGGGATGCCGTATTGTTGTTAAATTCACCTTACATAGAAGGTATGCTCCCAGAGCTACACATTTCAGCTGGTAGTATTTATAGGATGATTTTAGAGGTTACAAACCCCTTCACACTTCACTAAAACCCAAACATCAATTTGTCCCCATTCCCCATTTTTCTGTACCTTCTTTGCTAGCACTTCAGATACTTATCCGAGAAAGTATCTATACCAGGGAAGAACATGGATTTTGCCTTTGACAAGTTTCCTGTTTTCTAACTCCAAAGCTGACTTCAGCTTTGCAGACTGTTATGGGATACTTCTCGTAAGTGAACAGGATTATAGAAAGACATAGGCCAATTTAGGCCATATAACTGCTAGAAATATAAATACACAATATAATGTTATATTGATATTGTGTGCTTAATGCATATTAATACATGTGGTGTGAATAAAGCATATTGATAATGTGATATATATATCACATATATATATGTATTAATTAGCCCAATGTATATTGGTCAACAGTGTCCTAGAACTGCATTTGGTGTAGGCTTCCTCTCTTATAGAAGTGATAGCCTGCATTTGAATCCAATCTTAGGGTTATGGAAAAGTTGTATTTTGTTGCCTTGTTTTTCAGGGCAGGGACTTCCTTTTCATTCTGTTTCTGTTCAGTGCCTAGCACAATGTGGCTCTGATCACACTGGGGCCTGTGCACACTACCACGATAACAAATGTATTATTATACAATTATTATTAATAATAATGATGCTGATAATAGTAAAAAAAAACAGCTCCTGTGCCCTCCGCCTGGGCTCACTCATTTCTCCTTCTCCTCTCTCCCCTATAGAAGTTACACAAGTCAGTTTCTGGAAGCTGGTCCTCAGCGAATTGGTTCAAAGTATAAGAAGGTGATGTTTGTGGAATATGAGGATGGGACCTTTAAGAAGCGCAAGGTATCAGATCAACGTGACACAGGAATTCTGGGACCTGTCCTTAAAGGAGAAGTTGGGGACCAATTTTTGGTAAGAGAAAGAGAGAGATGGCTTTCTGGGAAAGGTAAACTCTGAAGATTCATTACTGTTCTTCTTCCTGGTCCCCTATTCATGCCTATGGTCTAACACAAATTCTTTACTGAGTCCCTTGTAGTAGCTAGTGTCCACCAGAAAGGAGGACCTTCTTTCAGTTGCTATTGAAATCTAGAAGTAAAAGCCTCATTGACTTCAGTGGAAATTCACATGGGATGGATTTGGCCCAATGCTCTTGACTTGCCTTTAATGCAATCAGCTGTGCTTAATAATCATACTAACCCATACATGGTATGTGCCTTCCAACACATTCTTCTGAGACAGATCTGTCCACTTCCTTCCTTGAGTCTTCTCCAACTATGTGTGGCTTGCATGGGTAATTTAGGATGTACAGTACCTGGGGGAGGCTGCTTTATACACACAGCCTATCTCACTGTACTCTTTAATTAACTGGCTGCTTGACTTGTGTATCATTATCAAGAGGCAGAGTGGGCTTCTGGTGAGAGCAGGTTATGATTCAGCAGATTCTAGTTCTAGTCTGTTTGATTTGTTGTGTAGCTGACAGCAAGGAACTGAGACCAAAGACTTCAAACTGGAGTGGCACGTATCTCCATATTTATTTGATTGGGCAGGTGTTCAGAAACGCCACACACCCACGATTGCATTTGAGGCAGATGAGAGCACAGCACCTCTGTGAATCAGGCCACTTACTCAAGCCTCTTATGGATTCAGTGTCCAATTATGGGCACCCATGTTTTAAAAAATCAGTCTCAGCCACTGTGGGCCTCACTTTTCCCATCTGTAAAATGGGTCTAAATAATATTTCCGTACCCTCTAATAATTCTGCCATTTCCATGCTCTTCCATGGACTGACTGAAACTGGGACCTCAAAGAAAGTCAGGGTCATACAGTTTAAGACCAGAGGAAACCCACTGGATCATCTAGTCTGACCTTCAGCCATCACAGGCCACCAGCACCCCCACACTAAACACAACAACTGAAATGAGACCAAAGTATCACAGCCCACAGGAGACTAGACTGTTATGTGCCACAGACAGAGAACAGAAGGGACTGAGGTGCACCAGTGCCCGAGGCCCCCTGCAATAGCAAGGCAAAGTGTGCCAAAGACCAATCCAGACAATATGGAGGCACTGCTGAAGATGAATGACCATAAGGAAAGTTTTGAAGACACAGGGCTATTGAGGGCTAAGTGTTATTGTTGTTTGTTGTCATTTCAGATTGTGTTCAAGAATCTAGCAAGTCGGCCTTACAACATCTACCCTCATGGGCTCACCAGCATAAGTTCCTATCACCCAGTGAAGTCTTCTGAAGGTGAGATTGGCTGAAGAAAGAAGGTCACTGGAATTTAGAAGAGCTGTTGGCAAAAATCACATACCTCAGAACAGGAGAGTCTGGTGAAGCCCGCAGTAAATGGGCTGTTTTAACTATTCAAAGTACTTGGGTACTGATGTTCTCTGAGACTGTACTAACTCTTGAGAAGAGACCCCTCTGTGCTGTAGAACCTTCTCTTTAAGGGAGGTTTTGGGGACAGGGGCTGACAGGAGAGGTCCTGTTGATCAGGGAACTGAGGGTCAGCCACAGGGTCCAGGAGGCAGTGTGGAGGCCTCCCTCATGCAGATAGCTCTGGCCTCTCTAGGGCCCCCAAGATCTGAGAAGATCTGCATGTTCTGGAGTCCAGATCTCCTGCTGCTTCCACTGAGAGGCCAATCCCACCCCACAACAGCAGAATTCAAAGGAGGCTGTACAAAGGGACCCTCTTGCGGTTTCCTTGCCCCTGCAGAGGTTCTGCAATGAGGGTCACTCTATGGTCACATGTTCCCTCTTGATGCTTTCAGACAACAGGAACCGATCCCTCTGCTGCTCTTCATCAGTAATGGAGGAATCACCAAACCTCAGACATTCTTGTTTTTACACAGGATTCTTTAGCATATCAGATCATCTAAGTCAGTATCCTCCTCTGGCTGTGGCCAGCAATGCTTTGTAGGAAGGAAATACCCACTGCCAAAATGCACCTTCCAGTGAGCGATGCTGTACACGTGCACTGGGAAAATTCCTTCCTATCCCATGCACAGTGATTAGCATATGTCTTGTATATTTCACTTTCTCCTCATTCCCTAGGCATTTCACACTGACCGGCCCTTCCAAAAACCTTCCTGGAACCACACAGCTATAAGATGGGTTTTAAATGGTAGCTTAAAGCAAAGTCAACTAAATAAACTTTCATGGTTCTAAAAGTGTTTTGAATGATCAATTGGCATTTATGACAAAATTCCTTAACATAAAACACTGCTTTATTAGCAGTGGTGTAGTATAGTATTGACATGGCTGTCAGCTGCAGTGTTTTGAGCCATTGCTGTAGGCTAATGCAATATTTTTAATATAAAATCGATACCTAGCTCTTTTCAGCAGTAGATCTCAGAGCATTTCACAGTTTTTAATATACTTAGCCTCACACAGCTGTGTGAGGCAGGGCCCTGCTATTATCCCCATTGTACTCATGGGAAACTGAGGCA
Source organism: Gopherus flavomarginatus (assembly GCF_025201925.1). Classification (NCBI taxonomy): domain Eukaryota; kingdom Metazoa; phylum Chordata; order Testudines; family Testudinidae; genus Gopherus; species Gopherus flavomarginatus. Next base: position 55,713,165 of record NC_066624.1, read on the forward strand.
CTGAGCAACTTGCCCCAGGTCACACAGGAAATCTATGGCAAAATTGAACCCAGGTCTCCCAAGTCCTTGGCTAGTGCCCTAGCTGCTGGACCACCTGATTTGGGACAATGATAATCACTAATCCTCCTCCTGCCATTTTACTTAATACAACCACCCAGTTATGCCACCTTCCCAGTGACCAGTACCAAAATCAACAGGACTGCTTCGCAGTCAGGTGCTGCTCAGTGGACTGGAATCTTACCTCATTTATACCAGTGTAAATCAGGAGTATTTGCATGGAAGTCAGCAGAGTAACACTGGTGTAAAACTAGTGTGAGGGTGGCAGAATCGGGCCCTTTGTGGCATTAGTGAAATGCTCCCTGGGCAGGAATCCTCCATTCTGATGCTGCCAGGGTGGGTGAGCTGGGCACATAAGCACTCTCCTGCTCTGCTTTAGTTTGAGGTTTCCCTCTGGTTCAGCTTCTCCTCCTGCTAGTGCTTCTTGTTTTCCTGTGTGCAGTTGCTAGGTTACCATCTGGCCTTCCAACCACTGCTGGGCTGCCACCTGGTGGAAATCTTTGTTACTTAGGAACCATCCTGATTCCTGGGTGGGCATCATGCAGCTTCTGTCTCCCTCCTCTTTCTTAAGGATTAAAACTATCTAGGACAACAATCGCAGTGCATGAACAAGCTCCTCTGCTGCTGCTTCTAGCTGGCATGGGAACCTCCAAGAAAAGGAGAGGAAACAGTGGTTTCAGATTTCATAAAACTAGCTCAGATTTGCAAACCCCCCCCCCTTTTTTTGCCCCGCTATGATTTAATTTAAGATAGTGCTTTCCTCCAGGACAGCTAGGTTCTGTTCCCAGCTCAGCCACTGACTCACTGCATGACTGTGGGCAAGTCACGTCCATGCTTGGTGACTCCATTTCCCCAGCTATAAATTTGGGCAGAACACTCATCCATCCTTGTGGGATCTCTGCCTATTGATTATTGTACCATAATTTAAGGGTGATCAATTAAATCCAAGTTTTTCTAGCAACTTGGGCTTGGCATTAGGGTTGGATGAGCCCCCTTCAGAAGCATATCGGGCATAAGCAATTGCCCTGAGCAGGTATCATCACTGTATTTATTTGATGTTACTGTTTCCTGTCTTCTAACCAACCTTCTTTTCTCACAGCTATTCTGTATTTGTCTGTCATTCTGCCCTTCTCTGCATCACTCTTCACCCTATCTATTCCTTTGCCATTTCACCTATAATCCTCACTCAGCATGACACAACCCAGATAAATTTGAGTTCAGATCAGACTCAGCCCATGATATTCATAAGTGGTTTCAAAATTAAGGTACAAACCTTCCCTTCCATCTCTGTCTCTGTTTCGCTCAGGCAAGTACTAGCACCTCAGGAGAAGTCTTCAAACCTTCCCTCCATACTGTACAGGCCTCTTGGGTTTGTAAATGTGGTCCTGATTCAGGAAAGCATCTAAGCGTGTGCTGAACTTTAAGCACCTGTTTAAGGCCCAGTGCCCTTCCTGCAGAGGAATGCTTTGTTGGCTCATGTCCTTAAGCTGGAAATGTTGTGGGATCAGGCTTTCTCATGAGATTTCAGGAGCTCTGACTGGGCTAGCAGTCCCCACAAAAGAAGCCTCAATCCTGGAATCTAAGCACTGTTGTTTCTGGACCTAGATGCTTGTTCTGGACCTTCTGCTGCTTCTCAGGATGCTTGTATGATCTTGATTCCTGCTTGTCCCATTCAATCTCCTCCTTCCTCCAGCCCATTTTATAAGTAGGATTACCTCCTCCATCGAATGCCCAAGCCTAATGAATTGCTCTTGGGGGTTGTCTGTTACCAGATAAAGATGTGAAGGATATACCTATTGAGCCTGGCCAGTCATTCAAGTACAGCTGGAAAGTGACGACTGAGGATGGACCAGCTGGCTCAGATCCTCGCTGCCTGACCCATTTCTACTACAGCTCCATCAACCCAGTCCGAGACATGGCCTCGGGGCTAATCGGCCCCCTCTTGATCTGCTCTAAAGAATCAATGGATCAGAGAGGGAATCAGGTGAGCTCTTCCCTTTCAGAGTAACCACCTGCCATGGCGGAGATGGAGGTGTGGCCAAAGTGTGCTGGAGTCCCATTCCTTTCCTGTATCAGAGGGGTAGCTGTGTTAGTCTGGATCTGTAAAAGCAGCAAAGAATTCTGTGTCACCTTATAGACTAACAGACGTTTTGGAGCATGAGCTTTCGTGGGTGAATACCCACTTCTTCAGATGCATGTGGTGGAAATTTCCAGGGGCAGGTATATATATGCTAGCAAGCAAGCTAGAGATAACGAGGTCAGTTCAATCAGGGAGGATGAGGCCCTGTTCTAGTAGTTGAGGTGTGAAAACCAAGAGAGGAGAAACTGGTTCTGTAGTTGGCAAGCCATTCACAGTCTTTGTTCAATCCTGAGCTGATGGTGTCAAATTTGCAGATGAACTGAAGCTCAGCAGTTTCTCTTTGAAGTCTGGTCCTGAAGTTTTTTTGCTGCAGGATGGCCACCTTAAGGTCTGCTATAGTGTGGCCAGGGAGGTTGAAGTGCTGTCCTACAGGTTTTTGTATATTGCCATTCCTAATGTCTGATTTGTTTCCATTTATCCTTTTCCATAGAGACTGTCCAGTTTGGCCGATGTACATAGCAGAGGGGCATTGCTGGCATATGATGGCGTATATTACATTGTTGGATGTGCAGGTGAATGAACCAGTGATGGTGTGGCTGATCTGGTTAGGTCCTGTGATGGTGTCGCTGGTGTAGATATGTGGGCAGAGTTGGCATCGAGGTTTGTTGCATGGATTGGTTCCTGAGCTAGAGTTATTATGGTGCGGTGTGCAGTTAGTGGTGAGAATATGTTTCAGGTTGGCAGGTTGTCTGTGGGCAAGGACTGGCCTGCCACCCAAGGCCTGTGAAAGTGTGGGATCATTGTCCAGGATGGGTTGTAGATCCTTGATGATGCGTTGGAGGGGTTTTAGCTGGGGGCTGTATGTGATGGCCAGTGGAGTCCTGTTGGTTTCTTTCTTGGGTTTGTCTTGCAGTAGGAGGCTTCTGGGTACACGTCTGGCTCTGTTGATCTGTTTCCTTATTTCCTCGTGCGGGTATTGTAGTTTTGAGAATGCTTGGTGGAGATTTTGTAGGTGTTGGTCTCTGTCTGAGGGGTTAGAGCAGATGCGGTTGTACCTCAGTGCTTGGCTGTAGACAATGGATCGTGTGATGTGTCCGGGATGGAAGCTGGAGGCATGAAGATAGGCATAGCGGTCGGTAGGTTTTCGATATAGGGTGGTGTTAATGTGACCATCACTTATTTGTACCATAGTGTCAAGAAAGTGGACTTCCCGTGTAGATTGGTCCAGGCTGAGGTTGATGGTGGGGTGGAAGCTGTTGAAATCGTGGTGGAATTTTTCCAGAGTCTCCTTCCCATGGGTCCAGATGATGAAGATGTCATCAATATAGCGTAGGTAGAGAAGGGGCGTGAGTGGATGAGAGCTGAGGAAGCGTTGTTCCAGGTCGGCCATAAAGATATTGGCATATTGTGGGGCCATGCGGGTGCCCATAGCAGTGCCACTGATCTGGAGATATATATTGTCATCAAATTTGAAATAGTTGTGTGTAAGTATAAAGGCACAGAGCTCAGCAGCCAGTTGTGCTGTGGCATCATCAGGGATAGTGTTCCTGACAGCTTGTATTCCATCTGTGTGTGGGATGTTTGTGTAGAGAGCCTCTACATCCATGGTGGCTAGGATGGTGTTTTCTGGGAGGTGACCAATGCATTGTAGTTTCCTCAGGAAATCAGTGGTGTCACGGAGATAGCTGGGAGTGCTGGTGGCATAGGGTCTGAGTAGAGAGTCCATATATCCAGACAGTCCTTCAGTGAGAGTGCCAATGCCCGAGATGATGGGGCGTCCAGGATTTCCGGGTTTGTGGATCTAGGGTAGTAGATAGAATAATCCTGGTCGGGGCTCTAGGGGTATGTTGATTTCTTCTGGTGTTAGTGTAGGGAGTGTCCTGAGTAGATGCTGTAGTTTCTTAGTGTATTCGTCCACTCGTCCACTCACGCCCCTTCTCTACCTACGCTACATTGATGACATCTTCATCATCTGGACCCATGGGAAGGAGACTCTGGAAAAATTCCACCACGATTTCAACAGCTTCCACCCCACCATCAACCTCAGCCTGGACCAATCTACACGGGAGGTCCACTTTCTTGACACTATGGTGCAAATAAGTGATGGTCACATTAACACCACCCTATATCGAAAACCTACCGACCGCTATGCCTACCTTCATGCCTCCAGCTTCCATCCCGGACACATCACACGATCCATTGTCTACAGCCAAGCACTGAGGTACAACCGCATCTGCTCTAACCCCTCAGACAGAGACCAACACCTACAAAATCTCCACCAAGCATTCTCAAAACTACAATACCCGCACGAGGAAATAAGGAAACAGATCAACAGAGCCAGACGTGTACCCAGAAGCCTCCTACTGCAAGACAAACTCAAGAAAGAAACCAACAGGACTCCACTGGCCATCACATACAGCCCCCAGCTAAAACCCCTCCAACGCATCATCAAGGATCTACAACCCATCCTGGACAATGATCCCACACTTTCACAGGCCTTGGGTGGCAGGCCAGTCCTTGCCCACAGACAACCTGCCAACCTGAAACATATTCTCACCACTAACTGCACACCGCACCATAATAACTCTAGCTCAGGAACCAATCCATGCAACAAACCTCGATGCCAACTCTGCCCACATATCTACACCAGCGACACCATCACAGGACCTAACCAGATCAGCCACACCATCACTGGTTCATTCACCTGCACATCCAACAATGTAATATACGCCATCATATGCCAGCAATGCCCCTCTGCTATGTACATCGGCCAAACTGGACAGTCTCTATGGAAAAGGATAAATGGAAACAAATCAGACATTAGGAATGGCAATATACAAAAACCTGTAGGACAGCACTTCAACCTCCCTGGCCACACTATAGCAGACCTTAAGGTGGCCATCCTGCAGCAAAAAAACTTCAGGACCAGACTTCAAAGAGAAACTGCTGAGCTTCAGTTCATCTGCAAATTTGACACCATCAGCTCAGGATTGAACAAAGACTGTGAATGGCTTGCCAACTACAGAACCAGTTTCTCCTCTCTTGGTTTTCACACCTCAACTGCTAGAACAGGGCCTCATCCTCCCTGATTGAACTGACCTCGTTATCTCTAGCTTGCTTGCTAGCATATATATACCTGCCCCTGGAAATTTCCACCACATGCATCTGAAGAAGTGGGTATTCACCCACGAAAGCTCATGCTCCAAAACGTCTGTTAGTCTATAAGGTGACACAGGATTCTTTGCTACTTTTACATTCCTTTCCTGGTGGAGCTGCAGGACAAAGCCATTGTGGTGCAACATAGTGACACTGCACCGCAGCTTCCCAACATTTGAATTTTCCCGTTGTGATAATGCATCATTGCTTGCTAATTTTTCATCCTTAGGGACAGATCCCAAAGCCCTTACATAGGCAGATCTCTCATTGGCTCATAAGGGAGGTTTGCTTGGCTAAAGGGCTGCAGAATTTAGTCTTTACTTTCCATCACACCAATATTAATCAGAACTGACAAAACCTGTGTCTGTTCCCTTGATTTCAGTGCAGACATATGGTTACCTGCTCTGGACAGCTGGTTCTGCTGTCAAGTGCTTGGTCATATATCCATATGATGGGTAATTTACATTACTAAGGGATGCCTTTATATTTGAGATCAGAGCTGATGTTACAGAAACACAGCAGCTCAGTAATAGGAAATAATTCATATTGTAACTCACACCTATGCTCTCCTGCCACTGAAGGATCTCAGTGATTCTGGAATAATAATAATACCTAGCTCTTTTCATCCATAGATCTCAAAGCACTTTACAAAGGAGTCAGGATCATCATCTCCATTGCACAGATGAGGAAACTGAGGGGAAGTGACTTTCCCAAGGTCACCTAACAGGCTAGTGGTAGAGCTGGGAATAGAACCCAGATCTCCTAAATCGCAGTCTAGTGCTCTATTCACTAGACTGCACTGCCTGATAGGAAACAGCCTCCTAAGTGCACAGGTCACTAACATATCCATGGCACCAGGTGCATAGTAGTGTAGCAGCAACATTAAGAGCAAGGGAGTGTGTCATAAGGCATGGCCACCCCATAGCACTCCTTTTTGCCCAAGCATGGCACTGCCAGCATTCCTTACCTCAGTTTCCTTCCCTGAGGTGGATCACCTCAGCTCTCCAACACAGGTCAATGCTGGAGATGTGGCTTGGCCCTCCAGCCACGTCACAATGAACATGACCCCTTCCATGGTAACGACAATCCAGCTAAAAGCCCCAACAAACAAAAAGGTTCTTCTGCCCTCAATGGGTGTCTTTTTGGCCCACCATTTGTATTCTGGTCCCAGCCCCTTTCTGGGTTACCTTGGTGTCTTCCCTGCTCCAACACAAGGCACTCAGCCTCAGGCTGGTGCCCCTGGAGAACCTGGCTTTCTGCAAACCCTGGCTCATGGCTGCACATCCCAGACTACGCTCTTTCAGCCCTTTGATGAGGCCCACTGTCACCAGCTCCCCTTAGTCCTGCCCCTTCAGGAGGGGAAGCAGCACATCCCTTATCGCACAGGTGGGGCTGGTCCCGTCTCCCCAGAGTATCACACACTCTGTTCATGAGACAGACTATTTGTTGTTGTTCTAGTCCTGTCTCTGTGGCCCTGAGCAAGGGCCCAATCCTTCAGAGTGCTGACCCCTTCAATGTCCTCTTAAGACACTGGGAGTTAAAATTAATGAGCTCTGACAACAAAATCTATTTATGTTTTCATAAATCCCCAATATGTATAGTCAGTGACTGGGCTTTTGGCTACTGCCAGGGTTGTGTTGGTGTCAAGTGAAGGTAGAATTTGGCCCCAAAGCTTTGGACATTTGCTTTGGATGAGCATCTAACATGTGTCTGCTCCTCCAGAGCGCACTCCTAGGCAAGGAGATTTGCAAGAACAAGCTTTCATGGCACATTTCCAGTGCTTCTCTTTGGGTTGAGGCATGAGTTGTGCTTTCTGCAAAGAGCTTCTCCCAACCCTGGTTGTAATATGAACACAGAGCAGCTTCGTGCTCAGCCTGGCTGCTGCAGCTCACTCTGGAATCTACCATCTCCAGAGGTGAAAGTAAGCCGGTACACCCCAGTATGGTGTACCGGCAAGAGTCTGTGCGCTGTGTGGGGGAGGATTGGCTTCCCCTGGCAGCAATTTAAGAGGCCTGGGACTCCCAGCAGCAGCTGGAGCCTTGGGCCCTTTAAATTGCTGCCAGAGCCCTGCTGCCGGAGCCCTGGGGAAGCGGCGGGGCTCAGGTGCAATATAAAGGGCCCGGGGTGCCTGCCGCAGCTACTGCCCCGGGCCCTTTAAATCGTCCCCGGAGCCGTGGGGTAGCGGCGGTGGGGCTGCGGCAGCTGCTACAACCTCAGCCCTTAAAATAGCCGCCAGAGAGCTGCTGCCGCCTCCCCAGGGCTCCAGCAGCAGAGCTTCGGGGACGATTTAAAGGGTCCAGGGCTCCAGTAGCTGCTACCGCCCCAGGCCCTTTAAATCATCCCCATAGCCTGCTGGAGCCCTGGGGTAGCTGTGGTGGGGCTCTGGCGGCTATTTAAAGGATCCGAGGCTGCGGCAACCGCTACTACCTCAGCCCTTAAAATAGGCACCGGAGCCCCGCCACCGCTGGGGCCCTGGGGTAGTGGCAGCGGGGCTCTGGTGTCAATTTAAAGGGCCAGGGGCTCGGCCACCGCTACAGCCCCAGGCCCTTTAACTTGCTGCCAGAGCACCGTTGTTGCTATCCCAGGGCTCTGGGGATGATTTAAAGGGCTCGGGGTGGTAGCGATGGCCGAGCCCCTGGCCCTTTAAATTGCCACCAGAGCCCCGCTGCCACTACCCCAGGGCCCCAGCGGCAACGGGGCTCCAGTGCCTATTTTAAGGGCTGGGGTAGTAGCAGTTGCCACAGCCTCGGATCCTTTAAATAGCCACCAGAGCCCCACCGCAGCTACCCCAGGGCTCCAGCAGGCTACTGGGACAATTTAAAGGGCCCGGGTCGGTAGTGGCTACTGGAGCCCCAGGCCCTTTAAATCACCACCTGAGCCCCCAGCTGCCACTGCTACTCCGGGGCTCCGGCAGCGCAGCTTGGATGGCCATTTAAAGGGCTCAGGGATCCTACTGCTGCTACCCTCTGGGGCCTTTAAATCACCACCCGAGCTCTGCTGCTGGAGCCCTGGGGTAGCACCAGTGGGGCTCTGGCGGTGATTTAAAGGGCCAGGGTCTCCTGGCTGCTGCTACAGCAGCAGAGCCCCAGGCCCTTTAAAGCTCCACCAGAGGCTAGGGGCCCCTCTGATGGTGATTTAAAGTGCCCGGGACTCCACTGCGGTAGTAGCAGCTGGAGCCCCGGGCCATTTAAATCACCCCTCAGGCTCCTAGCCGCCTCTGCAGCTGGTAGCCCTGTGGGCAATTTAAAGGGCCCAGGGCTCCCAGCTGCTGCTACCACAGCCCCAGCCCTGGGCCCTTTAAATTCTGATTTAAAGCACCTGGGTATTTAAAGGCCCCGCCTCTTCTGGTAGATGCCCTGCCCCCTCCTAAGGACTCCGGAGTACCCATTAAGTTCTTTAAGTTACCTTCACCCCTGACCATCTCTGAATTCACCTAATATAGCTGCTACCTACATACTGTGAGGCTCTAGGTTGGAGTTTAGCAGCAGCCATATGCCGGATACATGCACACAAAGGACTTGCAGCCACAGGACTCCACTAGCTGGCTGAGAGCACTGTCATGACCCCTGGCTGAAGCGGCAGGGTGGGAGCAGGCCAGAGCAGGAGTCAAATGTGTGCATGGTGATGGGGTAGCAGCTGGTCAGTCTGCATCAGAGGCAGCCAGGACAACGGTCAGAGCTCTCTGGGGGTCAGTAGGCAAAAGATCCAAGCCCAGGGGCTGGGTCAGTGGGTTGGGGAGGCGAGTTCAGGCGAGGCAGCGAGACAGGGTTGGGAGAGGCAGCAACCAGCAGACAATGGTCTGTTGCTCAGACAGCTTCCTCTTCCTGTTGGGGCTTTTCTATAGTCCAGGTACCCAGGGAGAGTGCTCCTGTCCATCCAGTCAGGGGCCCATAGGCCTTTAGCAATCAGGCTGTTGGTCAGGCAGGGATTAAATGCATTGCTGGGCACAGGCACTGCCTGGCTGCAGTACCAACGTCCTGCCCAGTCTTGGGTGATCCGTTGGCAGGTACACTGTAACCTCTGAGTGTCAGTTTACATCCAGGCCAGAGCCATCCCAGATTATAAATAACCCCCTTCCTCTGTGATTCCCAGATGATGTCGGATGAGACGAGGTTTGTGCTGTTTTCGGTCTTTGATGAAAACCACAGCTGGTACCTGGCAGAAAATATACAGAGGTTCTGCACAGATGCAGCTACTGTGAATCCCCAGGATCCTGATTTCTATGCCTCAAATGTTATCCACAGTGAGTATCCCAGGGTGGGAGCTGTAAGTGGAGGACTGAAGGAAAAACCAGGATTATCCATACATAAGGACCTATCTTACTCATTGGCTCAGCACAGTTATGGTAGATCATTGTTAGCTGATATTAGCTAGCAATGAATGACCTGGTCTTGGGTTCTTTCTTGATTGTAAACTGGCAGGAGTTGTAGACCAAGCTGGATGAGCAAGCATCTCAGAGAGGTGATTAAGAAAAAGCAGAAAGTCTACAAGGAGTGGAAGAAGGGTGGGATTAGCAAGGAAAGCTACCTTAGTGAGGTCAGAACATGTAGGGATAAAGTAAGAAAGGCTAAAAGCCAAGTAGAGTTGAACCTTGCAAAGGGAATTAAAACCAATAGTAAAAAGTTCTATAGCCATATAAATAAGAAGAAAACAAAGAAAGAAAAAGTGGGACCGCTACACACTGAGGATGGAAAGGAGGTTAAGGATAAGCTAGGCATGGCCCAATATCTAAATAAGTACTTTGCCTCAGTCTTTAATAAGGCTAATGGGGAGCTTAGGGGTAATGGAAGGATGACAAACGGGAATGAGGATATGGAGGCGGATATTATCACATCTGAGGTAGAAGCCATACTTGAACAGCTTAATGGGACAAAATCGGAGGGCCCGGACAATCTTCATCAGAGAATATTAAAGGAACTGGCGCATGAAATTGCAAGCCCGTTAGCGAGAATTTTTAATGAATCGGTAAACTCAGGGGTTGTACCGTACGACCGGAGAATTGCTAACGTAGTTCCTATCTTTAAGAAAGGGAGAAAGAGTGATCCAAGTAACTATAGGCCTGTTAGTTTGACATCTGTAGTATGTAAGGTCTTGGAAAAAATTTTGAAGGAAAAAGTAGTTAAGGACATTGAGGTCAATGGTAATTGGGACAAAGTACAACATGGTTTTACTAAAGGTAGATCGTGCCAAACCAACCTGATCTCCTTCTTTGAGAAGGTGACAGACTATTTAGACAAAGGAAATACGGTAGACCTAATTTACCTCGATTTCAGTAAGGCATTTGACACGGTTCCACGTGCGGAATTATTAGTCAAATTGGAAAAGATGGGGATCAGTATGAGAATTGAAAGGTGGATAAGGAACTGGTTAAAGGGGAGACTACAACGGGTCGTACTGAAGGGTGAACTGTCAGGCTGGAAGGAGGTTACTAGTGGAGTTCCTCAAGGATCGGTTCTGGGACCAATCTTATTTAACCTTTTTATTACTGACCTTGGCACAAAAAGCGGGAATGTGCTAATAAAGTTTGCGGATGACACAAAGCTGGGGGGTATTGCTAACATGGAGAAGGACCGGGGTATCATACAGGAAGATCTGGATGACCTTGTAAACTGGAGTAATAGTAATAGGATGAAATTTAGTAGTGAAAAGTGCAAGGTCATGCACTTAGGGATTAATAATAAGAACTTTAGATATAGATTGGGGATGCATCAGTTGGAAGCAACAGAGGAGGAGAAGGACCTTGGGGTATTGGTAGATCACAGGATGACTATGAGCCACCAATGTGATATGGCCGTTAAAAAAGCTAATGCGGTTTTAGGATGCATTAGGTGAGGTATTTCCAGCAAAGATAAGGAGGTGTTAGTACCGTTATATAAGGCGCTGGTGAGACCCCACCTGGAATACTGTGTGCAGTTCTGGTCTCCCATGTTTAAGAAGGATGAATTCAAACTGGAACAGGTTCAGAGACGGGCTACTAGGATGATCCGAGGAATGGAAAACCTGTCATATGAAAGGAGACTCGAAGAGCTTGGCTTGTTTAGTCTAGCCAAAAGAAGGCTGAGGGGGGACATGCTTGCTCTTTATAAATATATCAGAGGGATTAATATTAGGGAGGGAGAGGAATTATTTAAGCTTAGTACCAATGTAGACACAAGAACGAATGGGTATAAACTGGACACTAGGAAGTTTAGACTTGAAATTAGACGAAGGTTTCTAACCATTAGAGGAGTGAAGTTCTGGAACAGCCTTCCAAGGGGAGTAGTGGGGGCAAAAGACATATCTGGCTTTAAGATTAAGCTTGATAAGTTTATGGAAGGAATGGTATGATGGGAGAGCCTAATTTTGGCAATTGATCTTTGATTATCGCCAGATAAGTATGCCCAGTGGTTGGTGATGGGATGTTGGATGGGATGGGATCTGAGTTACTGCAGAGAATTCTTTTCTGAGTGCTGGCTGGTGAGTCTTGCCCACATGCTCAGGGTTTAGCTGATCGCCATATTTGGGGTCGGGAAGGAATTTTCCTCCAGGGCAGATTGGCAGAGGCCTTGGAGGTTTTTTGCCTTCCCCTGCAGCGTGGGGCATGGGCCACTTGCTGGTGGATTCTCTGCAGCTTGAGGTCTTCAAACCACAATTTGAAGACTTCAATAACTCAGGCATAAGTTAGGGGTTTGTTATAGAAGTGGATGGGTAGGGTTCTGTGGCCTGCTTTGTGCAGGGGGTCGGACTAGATGATCACATTGGTCCCTTCTGACCCTAGAATCTATGAATCTATGAATCTATGGTCATGACTGTCCTGATCTGGACTCCTTCTGGAGGGGGAATGTGATCAACACCTGCTTGTTGTCAGGGAATGAACTGAAGTCTTAACTGTATTGTCACACCTAGCTAAAATATAAAAGGTTAACTGCCATTTGAGACCAAAACACTGATAAAACTTCTCATACCCCATGCATCTTCCAGGTATTAATGGCTACGTCTTTGGCAACCTGCACCTGAAACTTTGCCTGCATCAAGTGGTGTACTGGTATGTCTTAAGTGTCGGTACCCAGACAGACTTCCTGTCTGTTTTCTTCTCTGGAAACACCTTCAAACACAACATGGTCTTTAAGGACACGCTCACCCTCTTTCCACTTTCTGGAGAAACCGTCTTCATGAGCATGGAAAAGCCAGGTTAATAATTTTAGTTGTTTTATAAATTACTATGCCCAGCTGCTGTGCAGTATATGTTAACAGAGACAGGTCAGCATGTTCCATCAGGAGCATTTTACGTGCATGAACTATAGGGATCAGCTAGAAAAATAACCAGTTTATTAAGCGAAAGAGAGAGATTAATCAGGACTCAACTGAAACTGCATGAGCAAGTAAATTCCAGGTGCATCTGGTTCTGCCCTTCTCCCTCCCCTCCCCTGCCCTCCCCACCCCAGCTAGCTATGAAGTTACATCATCAGAACAGGTTTCAGAGTAGCAGCCGTGTTAGTCCGTATCCCCAAAAAGAACAGGAGTGCTTGTGGCACCTTCAAGACTAACAAATTTATTTGAGCATAAGCTTTCTTGGGCTACAGCCCACTTCATTGGATGCATAGAATAGAACATATATTAAGAAGATATATATACATACAGAGAACACGAAAAGGTGGAAGTTGCCATACCAACTCTAAGAGGTTAATTAATTAAGATGAGCTATTATCAGCAGGAGAAAAAAACCTCTTCTTACTATATGTTCCATTCTATGCATCCGATGAAGTGGGCTGTAGACCATGGAAGCTTATACTCAAATAAATTTGTTAGTCTTGAATGTGCCACAAGTACTCCTATCATCAGAACAAACTCTTATGGTGTGGCTATCTTACAGAAGTTTAACATGTTTGAACACAGTTGTGAAGAATCAGCCTTGCTGGCATGATGCTGACCATGACCTGGTGCCCAGTGTATAGATGAAGAAAAATCATATTTGGTATTGTGTGTACTAACCACAGTCAAACCCTGCAGATTATAGCTTCAGAGAAGGACTTCATTTCCAGTCTCTGAAATCTTTCTTGAGTTCCAGAGAAACAACAGAGCAGAGTTGACAAATACAATAGACACAGTTACATTTTGTGCCTGTTTTGGCCACTAACAAATGATGTGAAGAATGCTGAGAGATGTAATGTTATTGTGACGTTACTCCTATAAAAACTCTAAATTTAAAAAATAAACTTCTAAACCATTTGTTTTTTGGGCAAGGAACTTTGAGAGTAATTCCCAGAGTACTTTATTCAGGTGCTAGGGGCAGAAGCTGATTGGTCATTCCCAAAAGACTTTAGAAAAGCCACAACCACAGTTTTGGCCACTCAGATTCCCCCCTTATGGAATGCAACAAGCACCTTTAACTTGACATCACTACTCCTTGAGTTGCAAAACTAGACTGTTCCACTGCTACAGAACCCCATGTGGGATGGGTGATGGGATGCAAAGCCTTCTGCCTCAAGGGGACTGGTTTGACAAAGTAAATGCTGTTACCATCTAATGGTGATCTAATGTCTTATGTGAAGTGCCCAGATGGCTCAAGTCCCATTGCTAGTGGTAATAAAAAGCTACCATCAGCACTGGCCTCCTTGGTGGCCATCTGAACACAGAGGCAAATGACTCAGGCCTTGATCCGTGAGGGAGGAGCTCTGTCTGTGCACATCCTGATTGACTTCCCCGGGACTATGCAAGGGTGTAAGAATCTGCCCGCCTGGATCTGGTAAGATCAGGGCCTAAATGAGCCGGAAAGAATGAACACACCTTTCTCTTCTAGGAGTGCCTCTCTGGGATACATCGACAAGGATAGTGTGGAAGAGGCATATGCTGTCTCTGCATATGCTGTATCTTGTCTATAATAAATACAGGCTTTCAATCCCCAGGGCTGTCAATCTGGCACCTTTCACCTCCATCAAATGTACTTAAAACGGTATTAAAAATAGTTTTAAAAATACATCTGGACTGAGACATAGTAAACAAGGTTCCACCACCTGGGAGTGCTGTTTCTATTCAGTAATTTGTTATTTGTTTCTTGTCAAAGTAATCTGCAAATTATTCTTTTTAAAATTAGGCTTGTGCCTTTTTTTTGTTTTGTTTCTTTTAATTTATAGAGAAGGCCTTGAATTGTTTTAAGTCAGCTGTGGTTTCTGCTTGGTTTTGCAAGGCCTGCATCATTAACTGTTTCACTGCTGATAGTTTTAGCAGAATTTCAGCTTTTCTGTAGTTGTGGGCAGAGCCTGGGTAGATTAGCTCCACATTATGACCAGTACGAGTTATGCCATTGCATGACACTGCAGTGAGATCAGCCCAGCACAGCATATGTACGCCGATTTAAATTTTAAATAGCACTCAACATTCTTGCAGCCTTTTAAAAACTCAGAACAGATCTTACTGACAATGTGTATGGCTGGAGAACAGACTATATTTTAGTGCCTAGTTAAGATTATTTTAAGTGTTTTTGTTCTGTTATAATGCATGCAGATTCTTCCATATATGCTCTGTCACGTTTGTTCCAGCCTCCCATCCCAGTTCCCAAATGATAGTGAATCCCAAAGTGCTGGGCTTTCTGCTGGTGTCAGGAAAATCACTCTAAGTGAGGGATGGAAACGCTGCTGGGGATAGTTCTGTGGAATGAGCCTAATTCCATCTGGCACCCCTTAGCATCTGGTGCATCTCAGCGCTGCAGTCCAGTTTCCTCCATGTACCTTTCATCTGTCAGTGTGTCTGCTGAGCCCTTAAAACAAGTCACTGAACAGCTTGAATGTAGTAACTATAATTCCCATCATGGATCATGGCTGAGATTGCCAAAGCCACACCAAGGTGGAATGAATGACAACCCAGTGTCCACATCCTTTAGGCAATTAGCCCGATCTCAACCCACATATTTAACTCAGTCATTTAATCTCAGAGTTTACCTGCTGGCCTTTCTTCTTCCTCATCCCTAACCTGCCTGTCCCACTCACTGGATCAGACACTCCCTGAGGCACAGGCAGTCTAGTCACCGACTTTTATGGGAGTTGGGTCAGGCCTGTTATGATGCCAGTGTGCTGTGCAATCAATGCCAGCTTCCCTCGAGCCTTTTCCTGTTTCTGATTTGAAACAGCCACGTGGGCACTGGTCACTCAGAGTTGTGCTTGTGGCTTTAACCCTTGGCCCTTCGCCCACCCTGGGGAGAATAAGGAAGTGGCATAATTGTATTTATGTAAGTGAATTTAGAACGGATGAATGGCACCAGCCTATTTGGTGACCAGAACCAGCACAGGCCCCCAAAGCAAGAGAAGGCCCTGTCCTCTCTAGTGAAGGAGGGAGGAGGGAACCCAGAAATCAACAGTTCATGGGGAGAATTATCTAAATCTCTATTAGAATAATCTAAATCTAGATGATTGTTATTATATCCAGTCTTGGCTGTTCAGAGTTGACCAGGCAGGAATGAGCTGGTCAGAGTAGGGGGGTGGGAAGAGAGGCTTTGTGGTAAAGGGGATTTGATTTCTTTTAACTTGAGCAGGAGAGAAATGAGACTGGGACTCAGGAGATCAGCATGTGCAGAAGACATTCTGCACCATAGGTTCACAGATTCAAAGGGCTTCCTGCAGAACATAGGCCAGAGAACTGCCCCATAATATTCCTGTTTGAAATAGAGCAGATCTTTTAGAAAAACTGCTGATCTAGATTTAAAAATTGCCAGTGATGGAGAATCCACTGCCACCCTTGCACAACCAACCAAGTATTGGCTCTTCTGAGATTTGTGAACTCAGATGACTGGATTCAAAGTCCAGAATGCTGACCATTATACCATAGAACCAGTACAGTGTATCTGACAGCACCAACCAAATCTTTGATGGGTTGATTCTGGAATCCCACTGGCACCTACATGTAAAGTTGCAGCCATTGTATTAACCACTTCATAGCTACTCTCCACCGAAGCCATTGTGGGGACATACCAGGTAAAGTTTATGGTACCAGGGATGCATTCAATTCATTAGGTTTGTTAGGGAGCATTAAAGCAATTAAAAATCCTTGCCAGGGTTAATTCTAAACACTGCCAGAAATGTTGCAGCACATGGAGACATGCATGACAGGTGAACCCACTGTGTGATAGATTTCAGTGGGAGTGGAAACAAGAATGTCATTGGCTTATGCCATAAGCATTCTTAAAATACAGAGCTTGCTAATGAGGGAGCACCAGCTGGGTGATAACTCTTGAGATTTCCTGGTATGTTGAACTAATGCTGTTCTTTTGTCCTTTCCTGGGATAGGCGTATGGATGCTGGCATGCCTGAATCCTGACTTCAGAGACAGAGGAATGTGGGCAAAGTTCACAGTCTCCAAGTGCAACACTGATCCAGAAATGTATTCCTATGTGGAAGATTATGAGTTGATACCGGATTACTTGACAAATGAGGGCAATGGCCTTCAACCTAGGGGCTTCCCCAAGAATAAAAGATGGCACAGGCTGTGTCTGAGAAAGCATCGTAATGTCACTTCTTCCGAAAAGGAAACAGAGACGCTCAACCCCCAGCTAACACCCTGCTTGAGAAAACCCAGCCAGCCCCTCAAATTCAATAACAGATTTCAAAACAGCAGGAAGAATTCCATGGACCCCTCTTCCAACAGCACATCAGTGCTGTCCGATCTACATGGCCTTTCCCTATCTTCTCAAACAGAGACTAGCTTTGAGCCAGTATCTTATGATTCCTTCTCAGAAGAGGCAGGATTGTCAGAAATGATCAGCCCTGACCAAGGATTTGGACACCCTTCTCCTGAAGGAAACTCAACAAGCTTAAGTGAAGTGGTCCATCATAACACAAGTTCAGCAAGAGCTGCAGCAGCTGGCTCATATCCAGAAGGAGATACTCTCTTCTTTGGAAAGCATAGACCAATTCAAGCTGTAGAGATGGCTAAAGAGAATTTAGAGCTGCACAAGTCAGTAGACAATGTGATGTTCCAACTAACTGCTCCATTAACCAACTTAGAAAAAATTCTTAAAGGGAATGTTACTTTGGCACAATTAAAAGAATCAGCATATGTGATGGGCCATCAGGAACCTTCTTTTAATGCTGAAGAAACTGGTCTTCAAGGGAATGATAGTTCACTGCAACTGAATGTCTCAAAACATGATTCTAGGTTTCAGGAAAGGATTCCATTACATGATGAAATGCCTCTAGAATTCAAGATTACATCTTTAAAAACACACATACCATTGAATGATACAAGAGCTACAGAAATGACTTCATCAACTAATGATAACACTTTCCTTAAAGGGAATAGTACTTCAGCATCATTAGACAAGTCCGCAGATAACACAAGTATACATGTCATCACCTATGTGAACAGTGGGAAAGCATTTATTAAAAGCAATGGTGCACCGATACAACTGGACACTAGGTTGGAAAATGACACCAGGCTTCAAGAAGAGGCTTCACTGGGTCCTTATGAAACTTCTCAGGAAGGAAAGTTAAATAGCCCAGCACATGGTACCATGCTTCAGGAGAACACACCAGCTACAAATGGAGAAGTATTCTTTGAAAAGACTGTTGAGACGTCTTCAAATGATACAGGAATTCAAAGGACCCCTGCACCACATCAGAAAGATCTTCTCCTTGGTAAGACTAACATTGCGCTGTTAGATACCTATGATACAGCAGATCTGAGCCTTGCAGAAAAACGTCCATTGGACCATGAATCAGGACAGGATAAATCTCGTGATGGTCTGGGTCTTTCAAATGTAGAACACTCCTTGTCTGCAGAAAGTAGCATCAGGCTAGCCCCAGATAAACTTACCAACAGTACAAGCCTTCTAAAAAAACCATTTCTGGGCCGCAGTGACATTTTTGCCACCAGTTATGTTACTACACAAGAAAGCAATGAATTAATACTGGGGACAAAGTTTCAAGAAGCTACAGAAAGTAAGGAAATGTCTGAAATGGAGAACGTTGACTTACTCAAATTAAATGTTATGGCCAATGAGAGGAAGCTTGAAAAGGGCCCTTTACAAAGCAGCAAGGACACATTTCTTAAACACAAGGTTACTGCACTAAGTTTAGATGAGCCAACAAATGAAGACAACAGCTTATTAGATAATGAGGAAGTTTATCTCAACAGGAAAGTGCCTCCAGCAGAGCTAATGGACTTGATAAATGATACACGTCTCCTGGAGGCCAGTTCATCAGACAAAGAAGGAACACTCCATAAAGGTAAGAGAATGGAGCTCGACTCGGACAGCCAGACCCCTGGAAAGCTAGTGCAAAGGACAGCTGACAAGCCCTGTGATCAAAACTCTCAGGGATGCAGCGTTCATGTAAAAAAGAGGTCCCTGGAATCACATAGAACTTTACTGGAAGAAACAGAGGTGCAGCAAGGACTGGAGGATAAAGCCAGAGCATTGAAGGGAAGGCATAACTCTGGCAAACATACAGGAGGAATCGGAGCTAAGCTCAGAGGCACTATCAAGATAAGTAACAACGACAGAGCAAACCCACTTGCTGCTAGGCCACTCTTGGTAGCCACAACAGCAAGAGATCATGGAGCAACTGGCACTGATAACCCCACAGGATATATCAGGGATGTGTCAGCTTCTCTTCAACACCATGCTAGCAGTCATGAGCCACCAGCAGTAGAGGGACACTATGACAACCAAGGTGAAAGTGATGCAACTCAGAGAGGAGGTAACTCCTTTCTGAAGGTGGAAGAGTCAGAGGAGGAGAAAACTAGTGCTACCTCTGCCTATTCCTATGAGAAAACTACCAAAGAGGAACAGGAGGTAGGAACTGAGGCAGACACAAAGCCCACTGCATCTTCAGGAGAGCACACAACGAGTATGGTCCCCATCTCAACACAGGTTGTGGGGCAAGTGAGTGGAATTGAGACACCTGCAGTAATTGCAATGCAGCATAAAAGAGGTGTTGACTGGGAGGCACGTTTGAGCTTGCAGCCCAAGGGAAATGTGACAGATGGGGAAGTGAGCACCTTGGACCAGCAGGAGCTGAAGAAAACGTGGATCTTCGGTAAGCTGCAGCGGGAGCTCGAATCTAGTGCTGTTAAGGACCAAGTATTAGGAACTGAATCTAAGGATTTTCCAGCAAGCAAAGAGGCCTCAGAGATCCTGACAAAACAGGCCTCCAAAGGAAACTATCCATTTCCCCAAGATGGCGTGGCTCTCAACCTGACCCTTAAAGGGGACCAATGGAAGTTGAAGCACAGCCACCAAGAAAATCAAGTGTTTAAAAAGGAAGATGCCATTCCTAAAAAGGAAGATGCCATTCCCCTCTCAGATAGTAAAATACAGACACCAGAATGGAAGAAGGAGGCGCAGGAGGTAGATGGGACACAGAGCAGCAGGGAAAGCATCGGCAAAGCAAAGAACAGGAGCTCCACTCCTGGATCCGAGGAATATTTTGACACCCCTAGAGAACCCAATGCCCTAAACAACACGGTCAAGTCCAACATCTCAATGCCCCAGAAGGAAAAATCAGACTATGATGACTACAGCAAACCTGAGAGAGACACTGACGAGTTTGACATCTATGGGGAGGAGGACCAAGATCTGCGCACCTTCACTGGGAGGGTCCAGCAGTATTTCATTGCAGCTGTCGAAGTGCTGTGGGAATATGAGAGCCAGAAACCCCAACACTTTCTAAAAGTTAAGTAAGTTTTACCAGACACATCCTTCCCCTTGCATGAGGCATCTTTCCCACCCTATTGATTGCTTTCCCTTTTACAGAACAGCATGGATGAACAAAGCCAGACAAGGCTTAGAGATCCATCCAGGGCACGTTAGATGGGGTGGGATCTGAATTACTACAGATAATTCTTTCCTGGGTGCTGGCTGGTGAGTCTTGCCCACATGCTCAGGGTTTAACTGATCGCCATATTTGGGGTCGGGAAGGAATTTTCCTGCAGGGCAGATTGGCAGAGGCCCTGAAGGTTTTTTGCCTTCCTCTGTAGCGTGGGGTGCGGGTCACTTGCTGGAGGATTTTCTGCACTTTGAGGTCTTTAAACCACGATTTGAGGACTTCAATAACTCAGACATAGGTTAGGGGTTTGTTACAGGAGTGGGTGGGTGAAATTCTGTGGCCTGCATTGTGCAGGAGGTCAGACTAGATGATCATAGTGGTCCCTTCTGACCTTAAAGTCTATGAGTCTATGAGGGTACAGGCCCCACCATGAGACAGACACTGAGTTCCAGCCCAGGCTGTCCTATTCATGATGCTCCACCCCAATAGAGTCTTGTCTTCCTCTTGAGTGCTTGATCTTCCTTCCAAGTGTAGCAGCCCAACTGGCAGCAGTCAACTGAACTCTGCCCTGCTACCCGCTGCTCCACTTCGTTGAGGAGTTCACATCCTCCCTAGCCTGAGCCCAAAGATTCTGGCTGTAATGTGTCCTCCCAGTGGTCTGCAGTATCAGTTTGCCTTACCAGGTGAGGGGCAGGAGTTGGAGCTGCAGACTTAGTCATTGGCTTCCTATAGACCTGTCAATGCTAAGGAGATGTAGTTGAAGAATGAGCATCACATTGGTCTATGATTAGTCCCCTACTTGACAGTTTGTCCATACTGCTGGGGGACGCCAAAGGGAGCATCCTCCATGGAGCACTGTGTGCTGTGTGGCTGCTGAGCTGGCCACAGCCATGTCCAAAACAATTGACTCAGAGGAGGGGCCAGCGAAACACCTGCAAGATGAAGATGGGGTACTCTTAGCTACCTCCTCTGCTCTCAGTCTGAATGCTACCCCACTTGGATTGCTCTCCAGCATGGCTATGAGCACTAAACACTCAGAACCTAGAGAGGGTCCAAGACAGCAAAGGCTGGAGCTTCTGTAAGTACCTGACTGTACCTCAGCCTCTGGGCTTCTGAATGGATTCCAGTCAAAGAAAAGCTGCACCAGAGAGAATATGCCGACATGTAGAGCCCCGTGCTGATACAATTTGTATCTGCAAAACAGTTCATGGATATAAAGCAGATAGCCACAGATTTGCAGGACTCTACCGACATGTCTTGACAGCTACATAGATCACTGTCACAGTCAGTTCATGCTTTGCCTCTTGAAGGACAGTTGGAGCCCTGTGGCTCCTGGCTTGGCTCTACATTCAGACTCTCTGCCTGAGCACGTATATAGCGAGATCACAATGCCAACAGAGGTGCTTGTTTGGGGAGTTAGCTGAGGGACTAAAGCTGTGATGGGAGTCAGAGTGGAGAGAGGCATTAGAGCCCAGATTCCAATGTCCATGCCTCAAGCCTTCCACTCACCAAGCCTGGCTGGTGCCTTCCCACAGGGTGTGTCCTTTCTTGTTCTTGCAGCCGCCCAAGTAGGGGCTGGAGGAAGCCCTTCCAGCGGTACAAGAAAGTGGTTTTCCGAGGGTACCTGGACAACTCTTTCACCCAGCCGCTGGCACGTGGGGAGCTGGACGAGCACTTGGGAATCCTGGGGCCATACATCAGGGCAGAAGTTGATGATGTCATAATGGTGAGTGAGACTGAAAAGGAAAATCCCCATTTCCTTAAAAGGCGTTAGGACGTTCCCAGTGCAAAGCTGCCCCTCTTTAGTTCTAGGTGGGTCTTCCTGCTACCTCTTGTGCCAGGACCTGTTAGCACCAAAGGGCTGTCTTGCACCATAGGCTGGAGTTAGAAAACTGCCAGTCAAGGGCCATGGCTGAGTTCTGTCACATTCACTTTACTCCCCTGCAGTTCCTTGGGTGTGTTGGCTCTCATTGTGCTGACAATGCAAGGGTATTCTGTGGGGCTGACACAGTCCCAGCTCCTCTAAGGTGTTCAGGCACCTAACTCCCATTGATCAGCACTTAGATATCTGTGAGGAGCTGGGCTGTGGTACCTAGAGGCCCCCGCTGAGATCAGGGCCCCCTTGTGATGCTCAGACTGATAGTGAGAAATGGTCCCTGCCCCGAAGAGCTCACGATGCACATAGACAAAGACTGGGAGGGGAAACCGAGGCACAGAGCAGTGAAGTGGCTCAGCCAAAGTCATTTAGCAGGTCCAGGTCACAGATGAGGGTCTCCTGATCACAAGAGCTGTCTCTGTAGAAATACCACATGGCACTTCAGAGAAAGAGTCTCTGAAAAGGCAGAAGGAACAGGGAAGAGAAGAAAGCTAACTGGGATTCACAATGGCTCCCATGGGAGACACCCAAGTCTCCAAGTGCAATCAGGCTCTGATTCATCCTCCCTAAAGAGCAGAGGACCAAACTGAGGAATCGTGTATAAACTCAGGCCTTGCCTACATGAACAAGTTGCATCAGTTTAATAGATTGCTAGACCTATCTATTTAGTGCAGACTTCTGTGTGGACATTCTTATTTTGGTTTAAGAGGGACCTATTTCAGTTTAGCATCAACTTGTCCCAACTGGACTCAAGCTAAACCCAAATAACAGCATCCACAAAAGAGTTTGAAACTGGATCAACTTCAGTTCACACCTTTGGCTAAACTGGTGTAATTTGCTCATGCAGACAAGGCCTCTTTTCGCACACAGCTCCGGCTGAGCTGGGTGATAGTGCGAGTTTGGCTGGGCAGTGTGCAAAGCTGGGACCCAGGCTGGGGTCCTTTCTTGCTGACTGGCTGAAACTGAGTCCAAAGACACCCCACCAGTCCAGTGTGGATGAGACCTGTACTCATCATATGTATCAAGGAAGAGGGAAATTCTTAGCATACGTAACCCTTCTGCCAGGTGAAGCCAGCAGCAGCAAGGGCCAGGTTCAGTATCTAGGGGTTCCTTTTCACCAATACAACACAAAATCATCTCGAGCCCCCACCCAGTGACCTGGGACAATTACACAACACCCCCTGGGCACTTCTAAGAGGAAATACTTCCTCTCTCGCAAGCACAGAGTCTGAATGTAGCAAAAACTTTTAATAAAAGGAGGGAAGTAACTCAACCTTAATTTGGGAAAATCCCACAACTAGGGTTCATAAACATAAACCATGAGCAAAAGACCCACCCCGAAGTAAGTTGGGCAGTGTCCTTTTCCCCTCAGGTTCTTAAGTCCAGCAACCAAAAAGTCCCTTTAACGTGCCCGTCCCTTCTCTGCACCCCACTCACAGTTGCTGTCTTTTGGCCAGTGCAGCCCCAGAGTTCAGAGGTTCATCCACAGAGTTCACCTCCCACCCTGGGTGGAAGAGGGTATAAGGAGACACCTTACACGCTCTACTGCTCAGGCACTTGCTCATCACCGCACCAGCCGATTGCCACACCTCTCTAAGGGGCTCTGCTCTGGTCCTCTCCACCAGCCACCCAGCTACCCACTCACCAAGGTGTCTTCAGGGCCCACCACTTAACACAGCTCTCAGTGATTTCAGCTGTTAGTGCAGGAGCTTCACAGTTGGTGCACACTAGGCAGTCTCTTGTGATAGAGATATTGTCCCAAAGTAGGTCTAATACTTAGACCTAGGTATTAGTGATTTCAGCTCTGTAGCACATAAGACACTCAATTGAATCTAAATTAGTTCTTTTGTTATACCAGAGAGAGAAAGAGAGAGAGCATCAAATAGTGCTTAGGACCCTTAAACAAGACCCAAATACAAGTACTTATCCCCACCCTTTCTCAACTCATTGGGCTTTGGAACCCATGTCCCCTGCCTAGCGAGTGCCGTTCAGTTGAGGGTGAGTCCTTTCATCGAGGTATGCCAGGTACAGTTCTCCAGCCCTCGGTTCACACAACAAGGATAACAACCCTTTATTACTCCTGTCCCAATAACAAGGAGACCGGGGAGCCAACACCAACCACAAGTGATCATTTGGACAAGCAATCATAGAAGATTAGGGTTGGAAGAGATCTCAGGAGGTCATCTAGTCCGTAATCACGTCATGCTGAGCACCTAGACAGGGTGGATGTGTCCATGCAAACGAGATCAGCTCCTGAAGTCCTTTTCCACAGCTCACCACTAGATGTCAGGGGAGAGCTCATGCAGATTCCACTTACACATACAATAGGGGGTGGCACAACCCTGAACTGGGGAAGAAGAAAAGACCAGGTAGTATGGAGCCAGAGGCTGGAGCTTGGTGAAAAAGCAGTGGCAAGGACTGGCCTGTGTTTGACTGACACTGGGGAGAAAACACAAATCCTGCCCATAAAAACACATGTACCTTTCCCAGAGCCAGTAAGAGATGCACAAGCAGAACTGAGGCTAGGATCTGTCTCACTGGGCTTCACTAAAGAACAACAGCAGGAAGGGTATGGGGCATAGCCAGTGCCCTACCCAGAGAAGGAGTGTAGGCAGTGCCCTGGCTCCAAGATTCCTCCCACAAGGAATGTAACCCTTTTCTTTGCTTCTTTCCCCCACGGTGCAGGTTAGCTTCAAGAACCTAGCTTCCCGGCCTTACTCCTTCCATTCCAACCTCTTGCCCTACCAAGGAGGCCTGGGGGAAAACAACACACCTAGCCAGGAAGCGGTGCAGCCCGGCGAACTCCGCGAGTACTCCTGGAAGGTGCTGCCCCAGATGGCACCCACTAACAATGAGTTTGACTGCAAGGCTTGGGCTTACTTCTCCAGCGTTAACCTGGTAGGTGGGAACCATGTATGAGAAACCTGTTGGTCTCTCTGCTAGCCATCTCTGCCCTCAGCTGCCTCTCAGCCAGAATCCCAGCTCCCCTGTTCCATGCAGACCCAAGGGGGTTGGTGCCTGGGACACTACTGCATAGGATATTTCTGTGACACATTGATGGGGGCTTTTATTGGACCATTTGTGAATGGGTCTGAGAGTGTGTAGAAATAGAAACGTAGGGCTGGAAGGGACCTCGATAGGTCATCAAGTCCAGGCCCCTGCAGAACCAAGGAACTCTAGACCAGGTGTTTGTCCAACCTGGTCTTAAAAACCTTCGGTGATGGAGATCCCACAGCCTCCCATGGGGGCCTGTTCCAGAGCTTAATCACCCTGAGAGTTAGAAAGCTTTTCCTACCACCTGGTCACGTTTCACAGGCCAGATCCTCAGCCCTCTCTGGCTGCTTCTGTGACCCAGAGGTACAAAACTTCCCCTGCCTTGGTGAGTCCTTAGGCAGTGCAGAGCCATGCAGGGGGGATGTCTGGGGCATCCTTATAACTGGCCCCATGCAGGCTATGGATAGAGCAGCCGTCAGACTTAAAAATCTAGTCCTTCTCAGCCACAGCCTAATGCTCACAACATCCTGTACCATTGTCCAAAGAGTTTCAGGTGGGGCAACTGAGGCACAGCAGGACTAAGCGACTTGCACAAGGTCAGGCACTGCATCAGCAGCGGAGCTGGGAAGGGAACCCAGCAAGTCAGAACTATAAATCAAATCAGAGCAATTCTAAGTGTGATTCCTCCCCTATGTCAGATTGGGATCAGAGAGGGAGGGGGCTTCTGCCCCCTGCTGAAACCCAGCATGCCTCTCCCAGTCCCAGCGCCAGGCTCTGCACATGCCTTGCTCCTCTCCATTTCTTGGCTTTTCAGCTGTGAGTTGGGAGCATTCATAGCCAAGGTCTCTTCACCTGTCTGTCTAGTCTGAGGCTGCACATGCTGCTGGAGTTTGGTTGGCACTCACAGGGTGCTGTTGGAATCTGACAGGCACAGAGAGAGCCATCCTGGGATGAAGCACACGCTTCCAGAGTCCTGCCTGACAGTGGTTAATGTTGTTCTGAGTAGCCACATTGTGGATGGGGTGGAAGTTAGGAGTGGACTCTACATTCCCATTACTCTCTGGTTATTTTCCCCTCTTAGGAGAAGGATCTGCACTCTGGCCTGGTTGGGCCGCTGCTTATCTGCCGCCCTGGCATCTTGAGCCGTGCCTTCAGGAGGCAGCTGGAGGTGCAGGAGTTCTCTCTGCTCTTCACTATCTTCGATGAGACCAAAAGCTGGTATCTCGCCGAGAACATGGAGAGGAACTGCCCACCCCTCTGCCAGATCCAGCCAGACGATCCTAATTTTAGAAGGAGCAGCTACTTCCATGGTAAGAGCTCCGGCTTCTCTCCCCTCCCTACCCAGACAGCCCGTGTAGGAGGGAAACTCTGCAGAGGCTGCTGTTACAGCAGCAGTCTAACTACCAGAGCTCCAGAATCCCCTTCCTTGCCCATCCCCTGGATAACAGCAAGAGGGACCTCAGCCTACTCCAGCGTGGCTGCTGCTGTCTGCAGACTTTGATCCACTCCCCTGCCACAGCACGTCCCAAGTGTGCTCTTCTCCTCCAGCTATCAATGGTTATGTGATGGACGCACTGCCTGGGCTGGTGATGGCTCAGCACCAAAGAGTGCGATGGTACCTGCTGAATGTGGGCGGCACTGAGGACATCCACTCGGTCTATTTTCACGGGCAACAGTTTGCCATCAGGACGAACCACGAGTATCGAATGGGAGTCTACAACCTCTATCCTGGTAAGAGCTGACCCAGGTGCTGGGAGCTAACCTGTCTCCTGGAAAGGACTGACATGGGAGAAGCAGGCATGCCAGCAGCCTAGCTCCAAAGAGTGCCCATCTAGCTTAGTGCAACTGATGCACTATGATTAGGGTGGACATGGCACCATCCTCACATCAAGGGGTACCTAAATAGATGAGTTCCTCTCAGCCTGAGAAACAGGCCCTGGAACCAACCCTGCCTTGAAGAAGTGGATCCAAATGGCCATTTGCTCAAGTCCATGACTAGGGCTCCTAGGAATGAGTGGTGGAAGCACCCTAAAAGTGGGGGGGGGCCACAGGTGCCCAAACCATGGCCCCATCCCAGTGCTGTACTACCCCCAGGCCCAGCCCCCGCACTGGCCGTTCCCCCCTGAAGCCCCACCCTCATACCATCAATTCTCCGTGAGCCCCTGCCCTCACACTGTCCCTGCCCCGCCCTGCCTCTTCCCCCAAGATCCCACCCCCTGCTCACTCCTCTCCACCCGGTAACCCCCGTTGCTCAGCTTTATGGCTGGTAAAAAGTGATGAGACCGTGGCCTCCTGGCTCTCCCGTTCCGGTGCCCCTACTCCTAAGTGCAATGTAATACAAACAATTCATATTTTTGTTAATTATTATTAAGTATCAAATTCAAGTGCATTTATTGGGCCAAACTCATTCCTGTCTAACTGCACTGGCTCTGATGAAGTTACACCAGGGAACAATTTGACCCAGTCAATGTTCTGTTAAGGCTCAGGAAGCAGCCTGGCACCCATACCACCCTTGGGCAGTACTTTACTCTGTGAGTAGTCCAGTGCAACTGGCATCATGGCAGCACAATCTGCCCACTGCCTGCTCTTATCCGCTAGAAAGAAATAATCCTTCGTTCTGCTGTCCCTCCTCTTCTTCTCACCCAGGTGTCTTTGGGACGGTGGAAATGCGCCCCTCCCACCCAGGAATCTGGCGGGTGGAGTGTGAGGTTGGAGAGCACCGGCAGGCTGGAATGAGCGCCCTGTTCCTTGTGTATGACCCGAGTAAGTGACTCTTCTTGTTCTACAGTCCCCTCCAAGGCAGCCCGGAGGAGGCAAGTGGGGCAATTTGCCCCAGGCCCTGCAGGGGCTCCCATGAGAATATAATATTCTATAGTATTTTTTTTAATGGAAGGGGCACCCAAAATTGCTTTGCCCCAGGCCCCCTGAATTCTCTGAGTGGCCCTGGTCACCTTCGCTGACTCTTCATTCACCTCCTGAGAATTTCATGTTAGACAGCAGGGGGGAGCATTTTCACAGGTGCAGAAGTACCTGCCTAAGGCACTCCGGAGAACAGGGTTCCGGTCACTTAGGTGCTTTTGAATATTTTACCCTCATCACCCTCAAACTTGGACACACCGGTTTTCACCCTCAGTCAGCTGTGGGCAAATGAGAGTTACAGCACTGAACAATCTAACCACCTGACCAAGCCTACAGACGAGACAGCAGGATAGCTACCTGCTGTCATTCACATCTGCAGTGAATTACACCCCCATCCAATAGGGGGCATGTGACTATGGGTGCAAAACTGGAGGCCAGCTTGAACCACCTTTAAAAATTTGCCCCCAGCAGCCTGATTTTTCAAACCCTAAGAAGCTATGGACCACATACAAAAATGTGTGTGCACTTATCACCACCACTGCATGCGCCAATCCAGCTGGCTAACTGCAGGGCCGCCCAGAGGGGGGGGCAAGAGGGGCAATTTGCCCCAGGCCCCTGGCTCCGCAGGGGCCCCCACGAGAGTTTTTGGGGCCCCTGGAGCGAGGTCCTTCACTTGCTCCAGGGGGCCCAGAAAACTCTTGCAGGGCCGGGCCCCAGAGCTTCTTCCGCTCCCGGTCTTTGCCGGCGGGGGGGTCCTTCTATTCTGGGGGGAAGGACCCCCACCAGCGAATTACCGCCAAAGCGGGACCTGCCGCTGAAGTGCAACCCGGTCTTCGGCGGTAATTCAGTGGCGGGGGGCCCTTCCATTCCGGGACCCGCTGCCGAAGTGCCCCGAAGACCCACGGCAGGGGTCCCCTGCAACTGAATTACTGCCGAAGAGCAGGCTGCGCTTTGGCGGTAATTCGCCAGCTGAGGGCCCCTGCCACAGGTCTTCGGAGCACTTCGGCGGCGGGTCCCGGAACGGAAGGGCCCCCAGCCGCCGAACAGGGCTGGCTCTAGAATTTCGCCATACGGGGGGCGCCCTGCTGCTTGCCGGTCCTACGGCTCCGGTAGACCTCTTGCAGGCATGCCTGCGGATGCTCCACTGGAGCCGTGGGACCAGCGGACCCTCTGCAGGCACGCCTGCGGGAGGTCCACCGGAGCCGCCTGCTTACGATGGCCCCAGGCCCCTGGAATCCTCTGGGCGGCCCTGGCTAACTGAATAGAGAAATACCCATTTGTAGACAGGTAAATGGAGGAACAAAGAGGCAACAACTCACCAAGTCACAGAGGCTGGCCACAGGTTGTCATGTTCAGCAATACTCTTTATCATGTAAAGTGGTGCAAAATCTGTTGGGAATTGCAGTGCAGTCTTTGCCAGCTCAAGAGTGTAAATCAGTTTCCACCTCATTTTAAATACTAGTTTCACAACAGAAGGAAAGGATTGATTTGTTATACTTAAGAGAATCATAGAATCATAGGCTTAGAAGGGACCACAAGAGTTATCTAGTCTAACCCTCTGCCAAGATGTAGGATAGTTGGCTTTACATACTAAAGGTCTCTTTCCTCTTCTTAAGGGAGCATTAAATGTGAGCCAGAAAAAGCTTTGTTTAAAGATAAATTTAAAAGCCACTTAAGATTCAAAATCCACTTTTTACTAGAAAGGGCTTGACATGAAAAGACAGTGTCAAGTACTATGATTCTTTAAGGGTCTAAGTTATAATGGAAATAAACAATTCAGTGCTCCGCAGCGCAGCAAAGGGACTTTAAAAGATTGGAAGTGTCAGCCAAGATGTTCTTAGAAACTTGTGTTTAAAAGAAACTGCCTAGCAACAACAGGTTCCCGCGACTCCAGCTGTGGCTGCGCTGCGCGGGATCCACGTGGGTGGGGGGCCCGGCACGGGGTCCCGGGGGAGCCATGGCGAGGGACCCGCCCCAGAAGCGCTTCTACCGGCAGTGGGCTCACTCCAACCCCCTGGCGGACCACACATTGCGCTATCCCACAAAACCCGAGGAAATGAACTGGGCTGAGCACTACCCTGAGTTCTTCGCCCCGTTGACCAGAGATGACTGTCACGATGACCCGAAGGACTCTGAGGAGAGAGCGAAGCCTGTGGCACAAGTCGAATTCACTGATATTGGCTGCGGTTATGGGGGCTTGTTGGTCGAGTTGTCACCCCTCTTCCCCAACACCTTAATGCTGGGCTTGGAGATCCGAGTGAAGGTCTCGGATTACGTCCGCGACCGGATCCAGTCTCTGAGAGCATCCCATCCCGGGCAGTACCAGAACATCGCCTGTATCCGCAGCAATGCCATGAAGCACCTGCCCAACTTCTTTCACAAGGGGCAGCTGGCCAAGATGTTCTTCCTTTTCCCGGACTCGCACTTCAAGAAGACCAAGCACAAGTGGCAGATCATCAGCTCTACGCTGCTGGCTGAATACGCCTATGTCCTGCGCATTGGGGGCCTGGTGTATACCATAACCGACGTGGAAGAGGTGCATGAGTGGATGGTCGGGCACTTCAGAGGGCACCCGCTCTTCGTCCAGGTGCCCTTGGAGGACTTGGGCAGCGACCCTATCGTGAGGCGCCTGGGGACCTCCACCAAGGAGGGAAAGAAAGTCCAGCAGAACAGCGGCAAGACCTCCCTGCTGTCTTCCAGCACATCGAAGCCGAAGCCCTGCAGGGGGCATTGGGCACAGAGCCGTGCCAGGGGGCTCCAGACACGTGACTGTGGACTCAAGAGATGGATCATCATGGACCGCTTCCTGCAGCTGTGCAGCGTACTGGGGAGGCCTGTGCCCCTCGCCTGGTGCTGCCAGGGCAGATGGGCTGGTGTCCTGGCCTGTATCACAATGCCAGAGGCAGCCCTCGATGCCGTGAATACAGGGAGACTGGTGCCTCTGCTAACGAGAAACGCATAAGGAGTGTCCCAAGCATCCCCTTAGCCCTGCCTGCTGCTGCCCATGAACTCCTGGAGCCGTTGCTTTTACTTCTGAGACTGCAGCTTCACTCACGTTCGATTTCTGAATAAAGCGTGAACTCCCCCCCCCCCCCGAAAAAAAAACAGGCTTGGGAGCCAGACATCAGTACATGGAAGAGACATTTGTCAACACAGCTGTCACACCAGTGACCCAACGAGAGGAGAGTGTATCAGAGGGCTCTCTGAGACACCATCCCAGATTGGCTTATAAACCAATAATAAAAGTTGATATCACCTGCAAGGGTCAAAATCAGAAAAGAATTTTTTAAAATGCTAGAAAATCAATTCCTACCTTACTTACATGCCAGGACCTGAGTTCAGGCTTTTGGGGTCCCCTGTGATAGCTGTAGCAGTTAGGGTTACTAACACCTACGGCTGGGTGGAAGTTTTCTCTCTGATCTTGCTGTATTTAGTATTGTCACTATGGTGCTGGCAAAAAACAAGGGTTCGTGGTTCTATCTCCCCTTTAAAGCGAGTTTAAGATCTGACACTATGTTTAAATTCAACCCCCATCAAAACTTCCAGGAGACTTGTCATGTCACTGCACTGTGATGCCTCTTGATATCTGCACTGCACAGTGACTGTTAGCGCTTTTGATCTGCAGCATCGCACCATCACATGGCGACGTTGTAGCACAATGAAGTGGCATTGGCTCGAGTATTGCCATCCTGGGATGCTTTCAATACCCTAGCTGTGCAGGGTGGTGGGTCACAGATAGCAGGACATGGTCAGCAGGGCCAGCTCCAGGCCCCAGCACGCCAAGCGCGTGCTTGAGGTGGCATGCCATGGGGGGTGCTCTGCCAGTCACCAGGAGGGCGGCAGGCAGGGTGCCTTTGGCGGCATGCCTTCGGAGGGTCTGCTGGTCCCATGGCTCCGGTGGACCTCCCCCAAGCCTGCCTGCAGAGGGTCCACTGGTTTTGCGGCTCCACCAAAGCCGTGGGACCAGCGGACCCTCCGCAGGCAGGCCTGGGGGAGGTCCACTGGAGCTGCAGGACCAGTGAGCAGCAGAGCGCCCCCTGTGGCATG
This sequence comes from Gopherus flavomarginatus, assembly GCF_025201925.1. Taxonomy (NCBI): domain Eukaryota; kingdom Metazoa; phylum Chordata; order Testudines; family Testudinidae; genus Gopherus; species Gopherus flavomarginatus. The sequence goes on from NC_066624.1 coordinate 55,744,969, forward strand.
ACGCCATGCCTGGGGCAGCGAAATGTCCTTGGCACAAGCCGTTGTCTGTCTTGGTTCATGTGGGTCCCCACCTCCTGAGTTTCAATTTGGAATCCAGGTTCCAGTGAATCAAGAAGTTCAATGATGCTTAACTGAATCTGCCAAGTTGGCCTGGTTCTTAGTTGAAACTACTGGATATCATGTGATTTACTCTCCAAATCTTGAAAGGCCAACCACCCCCCGAAGCCCAGCTGTGGCTGGAAACTTGGCCCAGGTTCACACGAAGCCCCACAGAACTTGGTGCACCTTTCAGCAAGCCTTGCCTGACCTCTAGGTTTGTAACAAGCCCCCACTGGTCTTGGGTTGTGGGTTTGTTCTGAAAGGCTGGCCCAGCACTAACTGAGCGCCCTTATGTCAGGTGATGTCGCTTGAGTACAATGGCCACCAGCCCCAGGGGAGGCTCCAAGATGTGAATCTAGCAAAATACATGGTTTGAAATACACACCATGGTGCAAAGCAAGCAGTGCTGTATGGGCTCCTTGGCTGCTGTGCTGAGCCAGACTTGGGAACCTAACTCAGTGTCCAAGACTGAAGGCTCACCTAGACCTTAGCTTCTAGCCCATCAATTTTCTTTCTTCTCTCTTCCCCTTTGTTGCAGAGTGCCAGAACCCCCTTGGCCTGGCTTCCGGGAACATTGCAGATGCTCAGATCACAGCATCGGGGCAGTACGGTGAGTGCTGGACTTTCTGGCCTTGTGACCAGGAAGAAGATCAAGTTTTCATCAGGCTTAGCCAACACATGCTAGCAAGGCCTGACCTACTCAATCAACTTTCCTAGTCGAGACAAAGCCTTTTTTATGGAGTGGTTCCTGCCGGATACCATCCCGGCATTGAAGGAGTTGTGGTGGGAGCAGATGAGGGCTGGCAATGGCCATAGCATTGGCTCTGAGGACCCAGCTCTAGAATGCCTTCTTCCCTGGCCCCTTTCAACTGGGTTTCAAACCCTTTCTTGCTTCCTAGAGGCCTCAACGTGCTGCATTGCTTTGCCTTGGTGATTTTATCCCTTACCTTCTATGCCTGGGATGATTCCACTGCAACCACAGTTAGATGAGGCATCTGCAATAGACAGGTTCCTTAAAACATCCTTATTGTTTAGTTCACTACTTCATATCAAGGTTGCTTTCCCTGCCTGCAGTAGCCAGCGAACACCTCTTCTGTCAGCTGAGAGCACCCTCCTCCAGCCCCCAGAGGAGTCCACTGTGAATCCATTAGCCATTGTTATAGCAGAAGTGTGGCCAAGATGCTTGTTTCTCTACACAAGAAGATCATAGAATATCAGGGTTAGAAGGGACCTCAGGAGGTCATCTAGTCCAACCCCCTGCTCAAAGCAGGACCAATCCCCAGACAGATTTTTGCCCCAGATCCCTAAATGGCCCCCTCAAGGATTGAACTCACAACCCTGGGTTTAGCAGGCCAATGCTCAAACCACTGAATTATCCCTCTCTCCTACAGCCCTTTACAGTCCAGACAGCATGTGATGCATGGGGAGACCCAGTCCCTTGGCAGGATGGTGGCCACTGTTAAAGGGAGGGTAAATGGGGGAAGCAGGGCTCTGTTGCACAAAGATGCCTGAGTGGGGGTTACCCAGACTCCGTGTTGCTCTGTCTTTTTAATCTAAGCCCAGACTTCCCATCTGACACTGAACCAGGTCTGAATAGTGAGGGGCAGGCAGACAGTCCCACAGAGTGAGGTGCTCTGAATTTGCCACTGGTGCTGTAGTCACCACACCTGTCTTTCCATGGCTTCCCCATCTCTCTTGTGTTCTTCTTCCACAGGTCAATGGGCGCCTAGGCTGGCCCGGTTAGATTATTCAGGGTCTGTCAATGCTTGGAGCACTGACAGCGGCAATTCCTGGATTCAGGTAGGTTTCACATATGGAGGAAGGAGGCATTGTTAAGTGAAATGAATAATAGCCTCTGATGCCTGCAGGCACCAGCCATTTGCGCTGTGGATGGGCTACAGAAAGAGGCAGTGAGCAATTCAGCCCCAGTTTCTCCACTACTACACCTACAGTGCCCTCAAGCTATTCAGGCCATTGCCAGACTGCGATGTTTCACACACACCCGCTCCAAACTCCCTACACACACACATACACACACGCGCACACACCTCTTCAAACCCCCTACACACACACACACACACGCCCCTCCAAGCCCCCTCCACGCATACACACCCATGCACGCACCCCTCCAAATATCCTACACACACTCACACACACACACACGCACCCCTCCAAACCACCTACACACACAAAGATACACCCATCCCTCCAAACCCTCTACGCACACACACACACGCCCCTCCGAGCCCCCTACACACACACACACCCCTCCGAGCCCCCTACACACACACACACACACACACACACACACACACACACCCCAAACCTCCTACACACACATACACACTTTTTCCTCCAGGTTTAAGTTACCCTTTTCCTCACTTGTCCCCTCCTGCCAGACTCTGCACTCCCATCCTGACCTCAGTCTGGTGCCGCATGCTCTGCATCAGGGGTGAAAGTAACTTAAAGGATTTACTGGTATGCTGGAGTCCTGAGCAGGGAGCGTGACCTCAACCAGAAGAGGTGGGGCCTTTAAATACCTGGGCCCTTTAAATCAGCCCTGGAGCTACCAGCTGCAGAGGCGGCTGGGAACCCCAGGACCCAGGGGTGATTTAAAGGGCCCGGGGCTCCAGCTGCCGCTACTGCACTGGAGCCCTGAGCCCTTTAAATCACCGCCAGAGCCCTGCCACCGCTACCCCGGGATTCCAGCAGCCGGGTTCGGGTGGCAATTTAAAGGGCCCGGGGCTCTGGCTGCTGCAGGGAGCCCTGGGCTCTTTAAATCGCCAGCCTGGGGAAGCCGGTCTGGTCCGGCCTGGTGTACTGGCTCTTGCCGGTATGCCGTACCAAACCATACTGGCTTACTTTCATCTCTGCTCTGCATCCTCTGGAGCTTAACCTCAGTGTCCCCAGATGGATGTGCTGCTGGAGTTAGAAATAGCACGTGACTCCCAGTGCCTCAGAAAGGGTCCCCTTCACCTGCCTATCCTCTCCCTGCACCTTGTGCCTAGCATCTCACCTGCAGGCTGGTGAAGTCATTAGTATCTGCCTCCCTCTGATGGAGAAAACAAGAATATTTCATGTTACACAGAGAGAGAAAAATACCAGATTCCCTTTTGGTGAAAGGTTTCCTATTAGTGACTAGAACAGATGTGCTGCCCTCCATGTTTATTTTTAAAGTGGATTTTCCTGCATTGATGTAACACCCATAACAGTTGTTAAGTGATGCACTGTAACACTGCAGTCCTCAAAGTGGATTCTCAGCTCAGACTGCTGTGTGTGAGGACACCAGCCCTAAGAATGGGAGCAATCCTACAGCTTTAATAGTTAGAATCTTGACAACTATCATAGCCAGCCTCACTTTAGTCAACACTAATCATCCCCGATTCACATAAACACCAGATCAACCCACACTTGTAAAGAGGAGCATAGGAACTACCAGGCCAGATGTGGCCCACGGTTCATCTGGTCCAGTATCCTGTCTCCAACAGTGACCAGTACCAGCTGCTTCAGAGGAAGGTGCAAAATCCCCTACCGGACAGCTGTAGAATAACCGAGCCATAAGGGAAGAATCTTCCTGACCCTTATCAGTTAGGGATTGACTTGTGCCCTGAAGTCTGAAAGTTGATATTTCTTATATTCTTTTATCCCATCTAATATAAATTTGGGTATTCTTATTATTCATATAAATGTCAAATCCTTTTATCAATCCTGCTACACACTTGGACTCCATCATATCTTGTGGCAATGAGTTCCAAAGGATAATGATCTACTGTTTTTTTAAAAACAGCCTTTCCTTTACCAGTGTTAAATTCATCCCTTTTCAGTTGTATTGAATGCCCAGAACTATGCTGTGAAAATGTGGAGGGGAAGTTAAACTCACAAAAGTCACTGTCATGTTAAGATAATTATAACAAAGCAAATAAAACTGTAATGTGCCAGCACAGTGTCTGTGATAATTTCCTGACAATACACACACAATAATAATACTCTTATAGCATGCTCCGTCCAAGGATCTCAGAATGCTTCACAAATGGTCATTCAACCTTTTAGCAATCCTGTATATTATCCCTGTTGTATGGATGGGGAAACCGAGAGTTGAAGTGACTTGCCTACGGTTACTCGCAGGTTTGGTAGAGCATGCGTCCTGAGTCACTATCCAGGTTTTTTAAACCGAAGACCATGCCCCTTGCCCTCGAGGCTCCTCTTTCCCCAAAGGGGCTAGTAATCTTTGGTCCATTCAACCCTTCATACTTGTGGGTGTGATTTTCCTAATGCTGGTTAATATCTGTTCTGGCTGTGAGAGACTGGGGCCACTGGGGCTGCAGAGTGAGTGGAGAGAGGTAGATAGGCACATTTCTTAGGGTTTATCAGTGCCATCGCAGGTTGGTTGGGTTTGACTAGCCGAGGGGAAGATGATGAGAGGGTGGACTGAGGTCTCCCAGTGGTTTCTGCAGTCACTGATTGTGTGGGATACCCCAGCCTGGTCCTGACAGATTATCCTTGCTCAATGAGCCAGGGTTCTGCAACACCCTCCCCAAATATATCAGGGAGGGAAGCTCCAAAACTGGGAGGAATCAAACCCCATGCACAAGTCACACTGTGGTTGGCAGCGGATACCAAAGGGCAATCACCCTACAGGAAATGAATCTCTATATTCCCTCGGTAGGTGGATCTGCTGCGTCCCATGATCCTCCATGGCATAAAGACCCAAGGGGCCCGGCAAAAGCTCTCCAGCCTCTACATCTCCCAGTTCGTCATCTTCTATGGCCTTGATGGGGAGAGGTGGAAGAGATACAAGGGGAACGCCACCAGCTCCCAGATGGTAAGTAAAGGAGAGAGAGTAGGATCTGAAAAGAATGCTGCATCTTTCTAGAACTGACTGATAGACCAGGATGTGATGAAGGCAGGCATCCTGTCTTCTACAGCGGCCTGAACCCCCTTCAATTCATATAATTATACAATGCTATCTCAGGGGGTAAATATCTTCCTAATCCCAGCAGGTGATAAGTTTATACCTTGAAACATGAGGATTCATTGCTCCAGTAATTGCATCCTACTTCATGTTATGGCATGTGTTTATGTCCATATAAGTGTCTGACCATTTGTAAACCTACTCTTCAGTGACATCATGTGGCAGTGAGTTCCAGAGGTTAATTTTGAGTTGTGCATAATAGTATTTCTTTGTATCCATTTGAATGGTGTTTCATATTTATTTCACTGAGCCCTTATCCTTGTGTTATGAAGCTGGTAAGGTTAATAAGTGCCAGATTGGAGTAACCATCTCCTTACCACGCATTATTTTGTAGACCTCTATCCTCTTCCTTCTGCATGCGCTGGAGTAACAGGGCCCCATCTCTTTCCTTCCTGCAGGTGTTCTTTGGGAATGTGGATGCAACGGCAGTGAAAGATAATCGTTTCAACCCCCCAATCATAGCCCGGTATATCCGCCTCCACCCCACACACTACAGCATTCGGACCACTCTGCGCATGGAACTCATTGGCTGTGATCTGAACAGTAAGTCCCACCATGAGGCCCTCTTTTCCTGGCTCCTCCTCATGCTCTCTAAAATCTAACACTGGAGCAGAGGGGGGCAAGGGCCTGCAGGGGTTAAACTATCAACTCCCGCTGATTTCAGCGAGAGACAAAGGTGCTCAGGGCCTGGCAGGGTTAGATCACGTTGGTGGTGGGGCTGGCACCAGACCCACCAAGATTAGCTACAGGGGACAGGGAGAGGGAGTGACATCTGGTAGGTAACTGATGCTTGAAAATCTCCTTACTGGCTGATGGCTATGGCTATCCTGGGAAGAGCACAGAGCTAGCCCTCGGTGCTGATGCTGCGGCAGTGGGTGGTTATGTTAGCCATGCTGAGAACACTCTCCTGGAAAGAGTTTCTGATTCTCACCTGTTTTAAGGCTGTACTTGGAACCCTGTTTGCTTTTGGTTTTTAGTCAGCTGCCATTTCAGTCTAGGGGAGTGATGGGGAGCAGGTGAGCGGATGGAGTCCCCGCTCCCACACACACTGGGACTGGATATGTGAGGCACGTTGGGGAGTGACAGACATTTCCTTCTGAGTGACTCAAGGAGAACAGCTCCCTCCCCAACCCCTGGTGAGAGCAGGCTGGAGGGAGCAGGAGCTGCTTTGGGTGTTGGGTGTGTGTCCTATGTACAGGTCTGTTCTGGAGACGTGGGAGCTGGGCTGGCAGGGGATGGCAGAAGATGAGATATAGCCAGGTAAGGTACGTGCACACCAGGTCTGTGACTGCTGGTCTTGCTGTGATAACAGATGCTGCCTCCTATATATTGGCTAGTAGGCCACCAAATGTGAGTAATGGGCAACCAGAAAGCATCTTGATTTCTATTGCTTCAATTATCTTCCAGGCTGCTCCATGCCCTTAGGAATGGAGAACAAAAGTATCTCCAGCCAGCAGATCTCTGCCTCCTCCTACAGCGAGAACATGTTCTCCAGCTGGGCTCCCTCCCAAGCCCGACTTAACCTGCAGGAGAGGACTAATGCCTGGAAGCCAAAGGTAACCAAGGGGCACTAAATGGGGGTTTCCCAGCCCACAGGAGCACTGAGCTAGTGGCCGAGCACTGGCTCGCCACAGTCTCCGCCTCTCCCGACAGGAGTCCCTGTGGAGAATGATAGAGGAGCAGTAGTTGTGGGTCAATCATAGCTGCTTCAGTCTGAGCAGGAGGCACTGTATGGCAGGGTGCAGGAGGTCTGGCTATGGGACAGATCATACCTACTCCAGTTTTGGCCTCTCCCAGCAGGAGGCACTACAGAGATGAGAGTAGGAACAGTGAGTGCACTTAGCCTGATCTGTGATCCCTGGCCTGATGTTCAGAAATGTTGAGCACTCACCATTCGCGCCCACTGACATTAGTGAGGGGCTCAGCCCCTCTGAGAGTGAGGCCAGTTGAGTTCAAAGTCTCTTTGGATCCAGCAGCTCCATGTACAACATTCAGACCTCATCCACAATACAAGTAAACTGTGACTGCGACACTCTCATCTGCCATGCTTACAACGCACCATGCTGAGTTGTGTCCACACAGCAGCCTTTTTCACAACACACATGTATCTCCAATGGGTTTGTGCATCTGCATCGATCATGCTCCCTGCCGTGTTTGTATCATGGCACTGTGGGAAAATCAGGGTAGCTATCCCACTATGCCTCAGCAGAGCACATGAAGCAATGCATTTTGGGATGTCCTACTGCAAAGAGACTAGGAAGGAGGGTTGGCCAACCAGGTGACTCAGATGCTGTCAGGAGATCCTACTCACACAAGGAAATAAGTGGCCTCACTTGGTTCCAGGAGCATGCCATGTGCCAGTCTAGCAGGGCAACACCTGGTTAGCTGAGATTGTTCTGAAGTTTTAGGACTAACCATGTCCAGAGATGATTACCAACTTGGTTCAAGGTTACGGCATAGAAAAGGCTTTGGCCTGTTTGCTCCCTGGAGCTGAGGACATTCTTAGAGCAGTGGGAGAGACTGGACATGCCTAAGTAAAAGTTCTGACATGTTGAGAGCTGAGAGGACCATTTGCACCGTGTCTGGCGGGTATTTCCAAAGAGGACATGAAGGCTGGTGTGTCATTCCTCAGGTGAACAGCCCCAATGAGTGGCTGCAGGTGGACTTTGAGAAGATCATGAGGGTCACTGGAATTGTAACCCAGGGCGCCAAAGCCATCTTCAGTAACATGTTCGTGAAGGAGTTTGCTGTCTCTAGCAGCCAGGATGGCTCGCGCTGGACTCCAGTTCTCCAGGATGGTGAGGAGAAGGTAAACAGAGCCAGGCTGGTGCATGGGGGACCAGAGAAAGCCCAGGAGATCACAGACACTGATACTCAGGGCCGTCCTTAGGCATATGCAGCTATGCTGCCTAGGTGACCCGAACCTATGAGGCACCCCTGGGTCTTAGTGTCTACCCTTCCACCTCTTCCTATCCCTGTTCAGACCCTTCCTGCAGGCTCCCACCACAGCTGGCTGCTGCAGCCCGGTGAGTCTTCCTCTGGAGGGGATCTAGTACTTAAAAATGAAAAAGCCTTCCAGCCTGCCAGACCTATTAGCACAACACTGAAATTGTTAAAGAGCCAGTCAAGTGGTAATGAAGCTATTTAACAGGCATTTGCCAATCCCCAGGTATAGACCCTGTCAGTTTCTGGATTTAGTGACAAAAACAGTTGTGCGTGACTGTAATATTTACTCAGAACATGTCAGTCTACAGGACCTTAGTTTAAAATTTGCTTTAAAAATATTTCATTAGTGTGTTGCTGAAGATTATAAAATCACATCTCTAAAAGATCTTTGCATAGATTTTTAGATGCACAATCCAAGTATTCATCTTTAGCCTTAAATGCTTGGCTCTTCAGGCATATAGTTTTTTAAATAAATCCTTCAAAAGACCCCCCTTATCTAAAATACACATGAGAGCCCAGACTGCCATCGGGCATAGGGGCACCAGTTTAATAATACTGCATAGCGCCTCATAAATCCTAAGGATGGCCCTGCTGGTACTCCTGGGCTCACACTTGGAGAGGGGCTGGCAACCTCTCTGTACCTTTATTTAACCAATAGCAACTCTTGGGGCTTTTGTCATGGGCAACTCAAGGGCCACTTGGCAGCAGTGTGCTGCCAGGGTTGTGATGTTGTCTCTTTGGATGGAGCAATTAGAGGGTTTTTTCTGCTAGGATGAGAAATCAGTGCTAGGAGTCAGGAGAAGTCATTGCTAGGAGTCAGGAGAAGTAGGTGCTAGGAGTCAGGTCTGTTCTTGGTGCAATCCTGTTTATGTACCAAGAACGCACAGAAAGTCCTGGTTCTCTGAAAAGGTAGAAAGAAACAACAGTAGGCAGTTTCTTGGCTGTAAAATGCCCACCTCTACCCCTCCAGTAGGGGACCACTCACTCATTCCTGAATATCGGACATTCCAGTACTTCTGGGAATGGCATGACCCTACCCCTGCCTGTGTGACCCCCCACTGGCGGGACCTTGGATGTACAGTGCACACAAAGTCATGCTGCATGGGGCAGCGGGGGACATGCCACTGTTAAGAGCACACTGCTCTTCAGATGGGCGTCCCCCATCTGAACAAAACCACATCCATTTTTTTCTGTGCAGAAGTGGGACATACCCTAGAAAAGCAGGACTATCTGGTTTAATACTGGACAATGGGTTCTTACCCTCAAGTGAGCTCAGCTTCCTCTCAGGATCACATTCACAGCTTCTCCAGTCATCCTGCTGGCTTTCTGTCGCTAACACACACAGGCTTCCAAACCACTTTCCTAGCCCCTGAGTTTGTACTCAGTCCACTGAACTGCCAAGTACTTTGGGCAGGCCCTCCATTGTCTCTTCTACATAAAGGGATTTATTTGCTCCTTCCATTGAGCCTGAAAAAGAGCACTTGGCACAGCCATTGGATCAGACTCATTAGTCAGAGCCATTAGTAGCTTTCAGCATAACAATGAGAGGCTCCTCCCAAAACAGCCTCCTCAGCCAGCTGTAAACCCCTATTCGAGGGTGAGAGCTGGTCTACACTAGAAAATTAGTCAAACGTTGCTCAAGGGTGTGAAAAATCCTTGAGTGACCAATTAAGCCAACCTAAAAATCCCTCTGTAGACAACACTAAGGCATGTCTACACTACAAAATTATGTCAACCTAAGAGCAGGTCTACATTACAAATTTACATTGGTGCAGCTGCAGCACGTGTGGCAAAGATGCTCTAAGCCGATGGGAGAGAGCTCTTCTGTCAGCTTAATAATTCCACCTCCATGAAAGGCGGTCACTGTGTCTGCAGGAGAAGCTCTCCCCTTGACATAGTGCTGTCTATATAGGTTGGCAGAACTAAATCACTCAGGGGGGTGTATTTTTCACCTAGTTATACAAAAGTAAGCATGTAGAGTAGACCAAGCCTTAGTTACGTTGGCATGGCACAGTAATTAAATTGCTTTTGCTCCTTGTGTTGGCAGTACACATCCGCCCCACGAGCGCTTGTACCAATTGTACTGTCAGTGTGGGGTATTGTGGGATGGCTTCTGAAAGCCAATAACAGTCAATGTAAGCTCCACACTCACCTGCGTCAACCTAACTACATCAACATTGACTGTACACTTCTCGTGGAGTCAGCATAATGGAGCACTTACATCAATGGGAGCAAACTTTTAGTGTAAACACTTTAGGTCAAGCTGCCTTGTGTGTATCGACGGATGAATTCTAAGTCAACCTAGCTACAGCCTCTCGGGGAGGTGGATTTACTACAGTGATTGGAGAACCCCTCCCGTCAGTGAAGGTGCTGTCCACACTGAAGCACTACGGTGCTTTAAAGGGCAGACTCCGAATGTGCTACAGGGTACTATGGGACGCAGGTAATTCATCTGCTCTTCCATTGAAACAAAACTGTCTTTTCAAGGCACTAGCCAAGGAGAGATGCAGTAGTGCCACTTGGCAAACAAACATCTCCTGAGTTGCACTCGCTAGGAGTGCCTGGGTTGGTTGCTGCATGTGGATAGCATAGCACAGTGCTGCTGGAGGCAGGCGTGGGGGGAGGGTAACCTTGTTACAGGGCTGGGCATAATCTTCCTCATTTGAAAATGTCTCACACAAACCAAAACTTTTCCGTTTGTTCCAAAGATTTTCTAATCCTTTAAAAATAAAATTGAAGCAAAATTTGAAACAAAAAGTCATTTTGAATTGAAATATCTGGGTTTTTTTGCATTTTTTCTTAACCAAAACAATGCAGGGTATTTGACACAAATGCATGAAATATTTCTGTCGACCCAAATATCCAGTTTTAGGTGAGAAAGAGTTTTGTCCAAAAAAATTCGCCCAGCTCTAAGGTTTGGTTTCCTGCCATTGTGTCCATTCGTACTTGCTCCAGTGTGAAGCCTTGTGGTGGTGCAGAATTCCACCAGCCCTGCTTGTAAATACACTTTTGCCACCTGGCCCGTCAGAAAGCAAAGTACAGGGACTTGTTGAAAACACGCATCACCCCCAAATTAGAAACCTGCAGGCCAGAATAAGGGGCTTGGTAAAATCCTGACTGTGCAATGGCCCAGGGGGATGGGGATAATGGAGAACTGGTTACAGTGTGTTCTGCAGCAGCTGGGAGATGGCACGAACTCATGACACAGCAACATGGATGATTCAGTTGGGAATTAGTCCTGCTTTGAGCAGGGTGTTGGACTAGATGACCTCCTGAGGTCCATTCCAACCCTGAAATCTATGATTCTGTGAACAGTCTATTACTATGTGTATTCCCTCTGTGTATAAGAATCATAGAATCATAGACCCAGAGAGTTAGAAGGGACCGCAGGGGCCATTTGGTCTAACCCCCTGTCAAGATGCAGGATTTGTTGTGTCTAAACTATCCAGGACAGATGGCTTTCCAGCCTCCTTTTGAAAACCTCCAGTGAAGGAGCTTACACAACCTCCTGAGGCGTCTGTTCCATTGCCCTACTGTTCATACAACTAGGAAGTTTCTCCTGAGATTTAATCTAAATCTGCTCTGCTGTAGTTTGAACCCATTGCCTCTTGTCCTGCCCTCTGTGGCAAGAGAGAACAAATTTTCTCCATCTTTTTAATGGCAGCTTTCAAATATTTGAAGACTGCTCTCACATGCCCCTCCCCCCCAAAATCTCCTCTCTTCCAAACTAAACATATGCCATTCCTGCAGCCTTTGCTCATACAGCTTACATTCCATCCCTTTGATTATCTTTCTTGCTCACCTCTGGATCCCTTCCAGTTTCACTACATCCTTTCAATACATTGGTGACCAAAACTGGACAGTAGAGTGGTACTGTCACCTCCTGTGATTTGCATGCTATGCCTCTGTTAATGCAACCTAAAATTGCATTTGGTTTTTTTTTTTTTTTTTTTTTTTTTTTTGCAACAGCATGGCATTGCTGACTTATGTTGAGGTTATGATCCACCACAGCTCCCAGATCCTTCTCAGCAGTGCTGCTGCCAAGCCAGTTATGCACCATTCTGTATCTGTGCATTTGGCTTTTCTTTCCTAAGTGCAGCACTTTCCATTTGTCTTTATGTTGAATTTCATTTTGTTGTCTATAGCCCAGTTCTCCAATTTAACAAGTTCCCTCTGAATTTTCGCTTTATCCTCCAAAGTGTTGGCCCCCCCCCACCTTTGTGTCATCTGCACATTTGATCAGTATGCTTTCTATACGTACGTCCAGGTCATTAATAAAGATTTCAAACACCACCCCATACACTAGACCTGGACTGTAACAGAGTGATAGAGAAAGCCTATTAGAGCAATTAGCTGTCTGCACCCAATGCAGTGCAGAACTGATTCTTCTAGTTTATTCTCCAGATCTTTGTCCTGTTTATTTTTAAATTTCCCAAGTGATGAAACTCCTACTGCTTTCCTTGGGAATCTCTGCTGCAATCTGATAGACTCTGCTGTTTATAACCCTCCTCCTCTGCTGTTATCTTCCTTTGTTCCTTTCTTCCCAGATATGTCCTCTGCTTGCACCACCTGAAATAATTCACCTCCTTCAGATACAGGGATCGCCTTCCTTAGTATTGTCCTACCCAAGGCCAGCGAAGGAAGCAGGTGCTTGGGGAGGCACAGCTGGGTCTTTGGCGGGAATTCATAGAATATCAGGGTTGGAAGGGACCTCAGGAGGTCATCTAGTCCAACCCCATGCTCAAAGCAGGACCAGTCCCCAGACAGATTTTTGCCCCAGATCCCTAAATGGCTCTCTCAAGGATTGAACTCACAACCCTGGGTTTAGCAGGCCAGTGCTCAAACCACTGAGCTATTTCTCCCCCCAGTGAGTCCCTCAGTAAAGAGGGAGTGAAGGACCCATCGCTGAATTGCCGCCGAAGAATGAAGTGGCACAACTGAGTTGCCGCCGAAGGGCCATCGATTGCCCCACTTTGCCGCTTGGGGCAGCAAATAAGCTGGAGCTGGCCCTGGTCCTACCCACAGCTGAGTGAGATTCCCTGCTAGAGTAACTCCACTGACATGCAGGGGCTGGTTCCTGGGATGAATCTCTGAATCTTTCCCCACTGGGGGAGTGAACAGCCCTGACATGGCAGAGCAGAGAAAGTGCCAATGATTTCTTCCTCCTTTCAGATCTTCCAGGGCAACCAAAATCACTTCAGCACCGTGGTGAACTCCCTCGATCCTCCGCTCTTTGCCCGGTATCTAAGGATACACCCCCGCAAGTGGCAAAACCACATTGCCTTGAGGACGGAGTTCTTAGGCTGTGACACCCAGCAAACACACTGATGTGCTGACAGCTTTGTATTAGAGGACCTAGCTTTGGCTGGACACTGAACCATCACCAAGCCTGGAGCGACCCAAAGAGGAAGATCTTCAAAGCCCATATGAAGGGCCACATTCACTGCAAGTCTAAGCAGAAGCAGCACCATTCACTTCAATGGCGTTTCATGCATTTACACTAGCTGGGTCGGGAATGTGGCACAGAGCACTCCAAGTGGTCAGAAGAAAGGATCCTGCAAAGGTTTATGGGTTGCCTGCCCTTCCCCGTCTTTCTCATATACTGTGTGCCATATAGTCGGAACATAGCACTAAATAATTAAACAGTAATTTTCCAGCAAACATCTGCCGTCACTCCCCACCTCTCTTCCCCAGGCTCAGCCAGCCTTGAAACCCCCATGGGGCTTTGCGTCAGCATTCACAGCAGCTAATAATTAATTAACCACTGAGATCTGCTTCATTATTTTCCATAAACTGTCAGTGACCTGGCTCTGGCCCCAGCATGAGTGATTGAGGGCGTGGTCTGGAGGGAGAGATAAGAACATCGCCCAAGGGCCACATTTTGCAGTCAGCTGGGGTTCAGTGCACTCAGCGGCACCTGCCAGAGTCCAGGCTGGGGCTGTGCTAGCTAGGCAGAATGACTGAAGCCAGGGGCCATGCAGCCTGACTCAGGGCTGTGGGATTTGCCTCACATGCCCTTTTGTTTCCCTTCCTTTGCTGAGTCAGTAGTGCTCCTGTCATGGCCCAGTGCCACCATTCTGTCTTCCGCAAGCTGCTTTCTTGTTGGCAGTCATCTCCTGGAGCAAACCCTCCTCCGCCTGGGGCTTTTCTCCCTTTCTGTGCTCACGGTAGCTTGCTGTGGGACTTTGGCCCCTCATGCGCTGATACCACGAAGAATGCAGCCCAGGCAGGCTCTCAGATTGTCACAAACAAGGATACTTCCTGTCGCACACACGTACCCTCCCCTGCCCAGATGCACTGTCAGGCCAGAGGCCATTGGAGGTTTCCATTCAGTTGGGGACATTTTACAGTAAGGCCATCTAGCCCACATTGCTTCTTCACATTGACCACCAAACGTTAGGGGAATCTGGAGCGGGAGCTGGATTTGGCTGTTATGCTCTTTCTCTGCTTTGGCTGAACCCAGTGGCTGCTTTCCCATTAACTTTAGGTAGACTGGGCCTGGATCCAAACTGCGTGACTTGGGCCCATCTTGGCTTATGCTAGTGTCTGCTGCCAGCATATTAGAAACAACAGTGCTTGGAGCTCTATGATTAGACTAGACTGCCAGGCTGTGATCCAGTCCCTTTCCCAGCCTGCACTATACACACTGGCCACACACTGTGTAGAATCCAAACTTGCCGCTTCCTGAGGGTTGGTTTTATTAAGAAGGCCACAATAAGATAACGTTCCTCTCAGACCGTCTCCCCTGGCTTGGCTGCTCCCAAGGCTCCTCCCTCTTGACTGCTCAGCCTACAACCCAGATCCTCAATCCCTAGAGGGCCCCTCCTACCTCCCTTATATGCAAGTGGGATAATGAGTTGCCTGACTTGAAGACTCAGCAGAACACAATTAACCCTTTTCCAGCAGGGTCACCAGGGTGGAGTCTTTCAGTCAAACACTGCTAGCCTGTGACAGGCACAGAGACAGACTGACCCCCACCTCTGGAACACAGCCAAGAAAAGAGCAGGCATCGACCCCTCAGTATTATGGTCCTGGTGTGGTTATAGTTAGGTTCCAGTGTTTTCAGATGGGTGCCCACCTACACTGACCTTTTCACTTCTTCCCCCCCAGCACATTTTTCCTGGATGTTACAACTACCAAATCCCCAAACTGTGCAGACATTGTTTAAACCAAACCGAACAAAAATAAAAATGATCTTACTGAGGTAATCCTAATAAAGGCCAGACTCAGCCAGATGGCACTGGGCTTGTTTTCAGGGCTTGTGACCAATCCAAGCACTCGCTACTGGAAGCCAGTGCCAGCAATGCAGACCACATAAAAGCTCTCACCTCTAGGTAAAGTTTAGCAGCAAAATATTTTTAGTCACCAATCTACTTGGAGTGGAAATATTGAAGCAGAGGGATCCTCTGATGAGGATGCTGACGCTGAATTTGCTTCATGGGACCTTCATTGACTGATCCCAGACGACCTCATTTCGTCTCATACCAGGGTTGATTCAGGGGTTAGACAGTGCACATTTCTGCTCAGCTCCAGTGGGCATTCAGAGCGCTCTACACTAGAACTAGTCAGAAAATCATTTTTCCCCACTCCGAAAAATGTCAACAAATGTGGGTTTTTGTTTGAAAATTTTCTTTGCAGTTTTTTAGATTTTTGTTGAAAAACTAAAAACTGGGGGGTGGGGGCAGAAGAGAAATCACAAAAATGGAAACAAGTTCTTTTACACCAACAAAAGCCCAATCATTTTTTACAAAAGTGAACTTTTCTTTTTGGTGAAAATATCTGTTTCACCGAGAAGCCTAAAAAGACTTCCCTCCCCTTTAAAATACCATCCAGCTGTGAGGCCCTGGGTTTGCCACATTCCGGCTGGTCAGAGCGTGAAACGTTTAGAGAGTCTGGCAGAGGATAGAGGCTGCAGCAATAGGAACCTGGGGAACATATCAGTTAGTGAGATTAGATGAGCTAATGTTGAGATGTTGGGGAAGGAAGTGGGTCCCTCTCTCGAAAAATGATCCACCGGGTGGAAAAGCTGGAGAGCACCTGGCCTCCCTTAACTAAACCCAGTGATTCAGGGGAGACAGGTGATGGTTCACCAGCTAAGCTTCCATAGTCAGCCTGCTCTTTGGGGATCACTGCCAACTCTGTCCAGTTGCCAAGGATTCAGGGGGAAGGTGGTGCAGGGGTGAGAGTACAGGGCAGCGAGATGGAGGGGGAGCTCCCTCCCCTCTCCCTGGCTTGGTAAAGCACACAACTCCCCTGCTGTCCCCCTCCTTGCTCTGGCTTGGAGCTCCCTGTTGCATTAGGTCTCAGGCTGACCCTTTGGGTGAGAGTGGGCGCCTGGCTCACCTCTTACATAGTTTTCTGGTGCAGTTCTGAGGTGCTCCCTTCCATTGGTGCCATGTAAGCAGGCCTGTCCCCTGCCAGGGGATGGCAGGCAGGCCAGACAAAAGAAAACTAGTTCCACAGCCCTTGCCTCATGCACAGGAGAGGGGAGCAGGCTTTCAGTGCTGCAGGTTGTTGCAGCTCCCACTCTTCTGGGTGGCTAAATAGGGTCTCAACAGCAATAACAGCCCAGAGGGCTGAGGCAAGTGGTGCACACCATGCTCCAGCTATTACCAACACAGTGCCCTGTCTGGTTTGGGTGGCACCCAGTTCCCTACGTTCCTCCCTTTTATAGAACTCTTGGCAGGGTCTGATAAGCCTGGGTAGGGGCTGGTCCTTAACCCCCTCTTGACTGGTGTGTGTGGACGGTCAACTCAACTCCCTCCCCCACAGCTGGATAGTTATGTGAGAGCTCCCCGTTTTGTTTCAATCTACTTTAACCAAGGCAGGTGTTGGGAAGGGAAGGGAGGGGGTGATGTCATAAAAGCAGCAGGGTTCCACATGACAGCTTTAGAACCCAGAATGGGAGACTCCAAGATCAGATGTGATCAGGGGTGTGTGTGTCTGTGTGTGCGTGTGTGCATGAGCACATGCACATGTCCTCTGGGGCTGTCACTCTGCAGTTTGGCCATCATCTGGAACCAGAGCCTGATTTGTTCCCCAGGGGCTTGGCCTCACTGCCCTAGGGCTGCCTCTGACAGTGAGTACCTGGTAATTTGCTCTGTACAAAAATCTTTTTACGGACCTGATGGCCTGACAGTAAGAGGGTCTCAGTCATTGCTCTGTAATGTATTGTACTGCTCTTGTATTGCCCTGGTAAAAGATGAGAAATACAGCCTTGACATTCTGGAGTTCATTGGTATCTCTCTGTGTGCGTGCGTGTGTGTGTATATGCGTGTGCGTGTATATGCGTGTGCAGGTACAGATGTGTGTGCATGCGTATGTGTGGGACAATAATTTTCCTGGGGACTGTAATAACAGCTCTTTGCATGGGTGGCATAGCGAGATTCTGAGATGTTGCTGGCTGGCCAGGACAGCTACTTCCTTGGAGGAAAGCAACACAAAGTTTGAAGCAGGTTGGTCTCAATGGAGGAATGTCTTTCCCTGCCACTGGGTGACTTGTGGGCTGTGAACTGGGCTGTAATAGACAGTGGTAAATGTTCCCTACAGCAGTGCAAGCTCAATGGCACAAGGCAGCAGGACAGACAAAGAGTATCTTCAGTGGATCCTAGAGATCCTAAGGATGGCAGCCTGAAGACTAGGCCTGCCAGCTGGCGGAGGCACATGGGACATCCATCCTCTGTGCCCTAACACTCCACTCTTTTGAGTGGTCAGCTGGGGATCGAAACACACAAGCATCCTGCTCTTATAGTGCTGCACAAGGTAGGATTCCGGTGTATTTCAATAGGCATGAAGGATGTGCCATCACACAGGCCATCAGTGCATCCCCCTGGTATCCCACATTCAGCAGCAGCAGCCAATATCTGACACTTCAGCTGATGGGAGAATTCAAACATAATGCCCCCAGGTGGTGCTGCATTGCTTTATGTGAGCAGCCAGAGGATCCCTTCCTCACTGGCCCCTACAGTGACCATTGCCCAGAGCAGGAGATCCGATTACTCTTCAGCCCAACTGCAACATCACAATAATAACCTGCTCATGGGAACAGAGTGACCAGCCTGAAGGACGACTCCTCATGCTCATCAGAGCAAGGAACTCCTGCCTGTGTGCCTGGTGGCTAAGAAGGACATGGAACAGTCCGTCTCTCAGTGGCTTGCAAGCTGATCTTATCTTTTATTTTAGGAACAGGAGACCAAACAATGCCGCTTTCCAAGGTGATCTTTCCAGAACGCAGAGCAGCTGCAGGATATACACTGAATCCAGGCATTCCAACTCGCTTAGTGTCAGAACACAGCTGGCTAGGGCCACTGCACTGCTCAGTGATTTGCTCCATGATACCCTTCCATGATGGATCACCCTCCTCATATGAACCAGCAGCTCACAAG
This sequence comes from Gopherus flavomarginatus, assembly GCF_025201925.1. Lineage (NCBI taxonomy): Eukaryota > Metazoa > Chordata > Testudines > Testudinidae > Gopherus > Gopherus flavomarginatus. The sequence goes on from NC_066624.1 coordinate 55,763,371, forward strand.
CTAGTGCCAAAGAAACCCAGGGTGCCATCTGACATGCCCTGCAGGGATCCATCCTGCACTGGCAGAGGCATGGACCAGATGGCTAGGCAGCTCTGAAGTTCCTGTCATTGTACTAAGCAACCCTGGGGGGAAAGTGGGGTTGGGTCCCCTAGGAAGTGTGGCCTACTTTAGAGTGACAGGTACCTCGTCCAGTGATAGGCCTGCCCTTACCAGCTGTGTTCTGAAGCTATTAGACTAGAGCCTGGTCTCCCTGTTCCATTTAGTCACTCCACCCAGCTTCTTTGGCATTGGTAAAATCAGCTGGAAAGGGGCCAGGAGGCCAAAATGGTTGGTCTTGGCATGAAAAGGGGCAGTGGCCAGAATCAAGGTGTGAGAGGGTATAATCAGGGGCACCAGTGGAGAATGGCTGCAGGGCTAGTGAGACGCACTGAAAGGATGTCAAGTATCAGAGGGGTAGCCGTGTTAGTCTGGGTCTGTAAAAAGCAACGAAGAGTCCTAACTCAGTCTATAAGGTGCCACGGGACTCTTTGTTGATTGAACGGATGGTGGTGCTCTCTTGCCAGCTTCATCCTGCTCAAAGCAGGAGTCACAACTCGCTGCCCTCATCCCAGATGCTGAGTTTTTTTAAATATAGTGATAAAGAGATCTAAAAGAATCAATCAATTGGACAGAAGGACAACCCAGGAAGTGTCCAATCTGGAGTGTTCCCAAAGTATGAAGCCAGCCTTGAAATTCCAGGCAGCAGGGTATCAACAGGGAAACTGCACTAAACCTGCAGTCCATGGGAAAAGTCACAAGTCTCCTGCGGCGACTCCAGCTGGCCAGAAGTCACTTGACTCAGTAATGGCTGTGGAGTGCTGGATTGTGGGTGGTGGATTTGTAAAGCCTGACAGGCTCCTGGACTACTTTCCAGAACTGTCTCTTTAAATGTATCTTCTTCCCCAGGAATGGAAACAAGACCTAGTTTCCCCTTGCCATATGAGTCAGAGCTCCCCAAATCCCTAGCCCCCATGTCATCTCAAAACAAGAATTCAAAGGTTCTGCAGAGTTAAAGGGCCAGATCCTTAGCTAATGTAAATTGTAGCTTTGTTGCATTCAGTAGAATGGTGCCACACAGTTTACACCAGCTGAGGATCTGACCCGAAGTGTTTGCATGGTGTAAACTGGTAGCAAGTGCTAACAGTGCAATTAGGTTGATTTGGGGAGAGAGGGTCTTTCCTGCAACAGCATCTCAGGATTACAGAAACCTACTCAGTTTATGGTCAGGGGAGTCTGATAAACTGTGTTACAAAATAAACCCTGGTCATTCTTTCAAGAAACAGCCTGGAGGGATTATCCATCACCTGGAAGCTTCTCTGAGATATCTCACTGATGGTTTCATCCCCCTCCCCCACAAAGCCATATGTCAGGTTATCCATTTCCCTCTTTTCTAGCCTCTCTCTGTCTTTCTGCCTCTTCTTCCTCTCTTCTCACTCTCCTATTTTCTTGTGACTGATCTTGCTTAGACTTCAGGTATCCATGTGAGTAACTTGGTTCCAAACAGCAAACCCAAATTCTTTGCTGCTTGGTGCTGCACTACTGGTGGATTTTGGCCCCACAGGATTATCACATAGGGCTCATCAGTGGTATAAAGCTGGTATACTGGCTCCTACATCACCCCTACTCCTACCTGCCAGCACAGGGGGCATAAGAGGTATTTTGTACACCTGGTATTGTTTACAACTGCCTTCAGGCTGTTCTAAATTATGCCAGGGAATTGGCTTGTCAACGCAGCTGGCCCAGGATTGAGAGAGCGCAAAGACCACCTTTGCAACTACCTCTTGAGCTGCAACAGCCACAGCTTGAGGATCTGGGTCATAGTCACTGCTGTGACACAGAACTACACTGTCTATTGCTTATGCACAGGCCACCCTGGATCCTGCCAAGAGGCCAGTGACCTTTTTCTGGGTGTCTTTGCTTTGGGCTTTTATTCCTCTTCCTCTATACATTTTAATTTCTTAAAGCATTTAAAAAGAAAAAAAATTCCCCCACACTGAAAGGTACCAAAATAAACATTTGTTATGTCAAAATGCTGGCTAAAAAGGGCTTTTTCCCCAAATAAAATGGCAAATGACAAGAGAATCAGGGCAAAAATGGCTTCATCTGGTTTTTAAGGTCAGGCTTGACAAAGCCCTGGCTGGGATGATTTAGTTGGTGTTGGTCCTGCTTTGAGCGGAGGTTGGACTAGATGACCTCCTGAGGTCCCTTCCAACCCTGATATTCCATGATTCTATCTCTTGGTCAGGACTCTAGAAACAACAGAATCCAGACCCAGCCATCCCTGGGAGACCCTGCAGATCCAGGAAATTGACCACATGGGGTACATCTGGGAACCCTGCAGGCCCAGGAAATCGATCACCTGTGCTACACTTAAGGGCTCTGTAGGCCCAGGAAACTGACCAGGTGGGGGACACTTATCTGACCTTAACAGACAGACCCTCAATACTTCCAGGAAGGCCTAACCCACCCCCAAGTTCCTTCCTGTTATATCCCAAAAGGAAATTACTTTTTGACCTAAAATGTGCTGCTCATTTCAATCCTGTGCATGACCAGGAAGCACACTATCCAGGGGAGACACTTGATACTGGTAATGTCAAATCCTGCTGCTGTAACAGAAGGTTCTCAACACCAATTCTATGATAACAGATATGGGAGACTGATGTAAGGGGACAATTAACATTAATTAGCAACAATTTATTATTCCCAGAATGAATCCATGCTGCATAAAATCGATCACTTGATGATTACCTGTTCTGTTCATTCCCTCTGAAGCACCTGGCATTGGCCACGGTTGGAAGACAGGACACTGGGTTAGTGGACCATTGGTCTGACCCATAGACTCATAGACTCTAGGACTGGAAGGGACCTCGAGAGGTCATCGAGTCCAGTCCCCTGCCCTCATGGCAGGACCAAATACTGTCTAGACCATCCCTGATAGACGTTTATCTAACCTACTCTTAAATATCTCCAGAGATGGAGATTCCACAACTTCCCTAGGCAATCTATTCCAGTGTTTAACTACCCTGACAGTTAGGAACTTTTTCCTAATGTCCAACCTAAATCTCCCTTGCTGCAGTTTAAGCCCATTGCTTCTTGTTCTATCATTGGAGGCTAAGGTGAACAAGTTTTCTCCCTCCTCCTGATGACACCCTTTTAGATACCTGAAAACTGCTATCATGTCCCCTCTCAGTCTTCTCTTTTCCAAACTAAACAAACCCAATTCCTTCAGCCTTTCTTCATAGGTCATGTTCTCAAGACCTTTAATCATTCTTGTTGCTCTTCTCTGGACCCTCTCCAATTTCTCCACATCTTTCTTGAAATGCGGTGCCCAGAACTGGACACAATACTCCAGTTGAGGCCTAACCAGCGCAGAGTAAAGCGGAAGAATGACTTCTCGTGTCTTGTTTACAACACACCTGTTAATGCATCCCAGAATCATGTTTGCTTTTTTTGCAACAGTATCACACTGTTGACTCATATTAAGCTTGTGGTCCACTATGACCCCTAGATCTCTTTCTGCCATACTCCTTCCTAGACAGTCTCTTCCCATTCTGTATGTGTGAAACTGATTGTTCCTTCCTAAGTGGAGCACTTTGCATTTATCTTTATTGAACTTCATCCTGTTTACCTCAGACCATTTCTCCAACTTGTCCAGATCATTTTGAATTTTGACCCTGTCCTCCAAAGCAGTTGCAATCCCTCCCAGTTTGGTATCGTCCGCAAACTTAATAAGCATACTTTCTATGCCAACATCTAAATCGTTGATGAAGATATTGAACAGAACCGGTCCCAAAACAGAACCCTGCGGAACCCCACTTGTTATACCTTTCCAGCAGGATTGGGAGCCATTAACAACTACTCTCTGAGTACGGTTATCCAGCCAGTTATGCACCCACCTTATAGTAGCCCCATCTAAATTGTACTTTCCTAGCTTATCTATAAGAATATCATGCGAGACTGTATCAAATGCCTTACTGAAGTCTAGATATATCACATCCACCGCTTCTCCCTTATCCACAAGGCTCGTTATCCTATCAAAGAATGTTATCAGATTAGTTTGACACGATTTGTTCTTTACAAATCCATGCTGGCTATTCCCTATCACCTTACCACCTTCCAAGTGTTTGCAGATGATTTCTTTGATTACCTGCTCCATTATCTTCCCTGGCACAGAAGTCAAACTAACTGGTCTGTAGTTTCCTGGGTTGTTTTTATTTCCCTTTTTATAGATGGGCACTATATTTGCCCCCTTCCAGTCTTCTGGAATCTCCCCCGTCTCCCATGATTTCCCAAAGATAATAGCTAGAGGCTCAGATACCTCTTCTATTAACTCCTTGAGTATTCTAGGATGCATTTCATCAGGCCCTGGTGACTTGCAGGCATCTAACTTTTCTAAGTGATTTTTTACTTGCTCTTTCCTTATTTTCTCTTCTAAATCTACCCTCTTCCCGTAAGCATTCACTATACTAGACATTCCTTCAGACTTCTCAGTGAAGACCGAAACAAAGAAGTCATTAAGCATCTCTGCCATTTCCAAGTCTCCCGTTACTGTTACTCCCTCCTCATTGAGCAGTGGGCCTACCCTGTCCTTAGTCTTCCTCTTGCTTCTAATGTATTGATAAAAAGTCTTCTTGTTTCCCTTTATTCCCATAGCTAGTTTGAGTTCATTTTGTGCCTTTGCTTTTCTAATCTTGCCTCTGCATTCCTGTGTTATTTGCCTATATTCATCCTTCGTGATCTGACCTAGTTTCCATTTTTTATATGACGCCTTTTTATTTTGTAGGTCACGCAAGATCTCAAGGGTAAGCCAAGGTGGTCTTTTGCCACATTTTCTATCTTTCCTAACCAATATGGCTAGTCTTATGTTTTCACAAAATACAGAACCAGACCCAAAAATGGGAAACAACCCAGAGGGAGGGGAGGGGGGCCTAGTGAATAGGAGCTGGGGTCAATTCCCACCTACCTTAGGCAAGTCACTTCCCTGCTTTGTGCCTCAGTTTCCTTTTCTGTAAAATGGGGATCATGGCATTGCCCTCCTGTGCAGAGTACACCTGAAAAACACTATAGAAGAGCTCAGGATTATTATTATTACATGTATCCAGGTACTTACAAGCCCCATCTGAGCCCCTCCCAAGTATTCATTCTCACAAAACCTCCATCAGGTGGGGCAGTGCTGTTATCTCCACTTTACAGGGGGTGGGGAACCATGGCAGAGAGAGACAAAGTGACCTATCCAAGCCTTTGGCAGAGCCAGAAATTGAACCCAGCCCAGTACTTTAACTACAGGATTAGCCTTCTCCTTGTATGAGCTGAATCAGGGAGCTGTTAATTACACTGAAGATCCCCCATGCTGTCTGAACGTATTTAATGCCCTCATGAGTATCAGATATCTGAGAAGTCATTGTCTGTTGTATCTTCCATGCAGCTTGTGGGGGACAGGGTAAGGAGGATACACTGCTGTTGTCTGGCAACTTGTGTCTCCTAGCAATATTTGTAATGCTCTGATGCAGTGTCAATTTAAAATCAGATATATTGTCTGTTGGGGGACTCCATTTGCCTCTGGCAGGGGTGTGGACTGGCTGATTCAATAGGTTCTTTTCTATCTCAGCTATGATCTTAATGGTTCTCTTCATATTTCAGAGTAATTCTCCTCTTCCCTGCTGTTTATACCATGGTTAGTTGCAGGATTGTAGTTTGCTCTCTGCATTTATAGGCTCCCACAGCAGTAGTTTCATTGTTATGAGCCTGCCTCATGCACTATTAGGATAAGGAAAGCATGAATCCAAACAGCCCTTCTTCCCCTAGGGATGCACAAGAAAGTCTTTAGAAGTGCTCATAACAGCATAGTTCCTAGCCATGCCTGCAATCAGATGACAAAGTGTGAGTCCATGGATCATTCTGTAGACATCCAAATCCTGGATCCAGACTTTCCCAAACGGTGGGGATGTTGGAATTCCAGCTTTATAGCTCAGGCCTTGCCTCTTATTAATAAATTCAGAATCTATCTTAGTGAGATGCTCTTTCTAGCAAGAATACACTTAAGAGCCCGTCTGACTGGCTAGCCAGGGAGTAGAGAATTAAAGGACTACTTTCAAAGGTGGGCTGCAATTTGCACCCACTTAAGCCTGTATGAGCGCATCCAAACAGGCACTATAGGCACAGTTGTGCATTATTTGGGCTCGTTCCAAAGGCCACTGAAATCAGTGGAAAGGTTCCCACTGACATCACTCAGCTTTGGATCAGGCACTGTGTGAACAGTTACTCACCAGCATGTTGGGCTCATATGTTTTTCTGCTGTAATAAGGGGAATGGATTTGGGAAATTTTCTCCTTAGTAACTGACAAGTCTTTTCTCAGAATAACAAAACCCCAACCTGTTTACACTTTTCAGTCTTCTTGTGGTCAAAGAATGCCTAAAGATCAAGAGTAGGGCCCGGCAAGCGTGTGAGAGGCCAGGTGGAACCAGGTGAGGAGAATCCAGCCCCGTGAGAAGTCCCCTGGCAGGAAGAAGCCATGGCACTGCTGTTGCACAAGGCTGTGTTTCCGCTGCTAGTCCAGCTGATTGCCTCTGCCTCCTGCTACCAGTCCACCTCCAAGCCTGAGGTCATCTCCCACCCACCCAGGCACCTCTTCAGGATCAGAGAGCGGGGAGCCCAGAAACCAGTCCCAGGAAGACTTCTGACTTGGCAGGAGAAGGGGAAAGTTTACCCCTTTGCTGTGGGAGAGAGAGGAGCATCAGGCCAGGAAATCCAACGTAAGTAGCAAAAGCAGCAGCTAAAGCCACATTATGTAGAGACAGGCCTCATGCCTCCAGCTGTATGGGCTGGAAGTAGAGAATGGTACTGCCAGATCCATTGGTAGTGCTCATAGATGACGTATTTTTAACCCCCCCCCCCCTCTCCTGGTGTCTGGGATCTGGAGGCTGAGGTACACGATGGATGTGAGGCTTATTGTTCCCTTGGAGTCAGTTCAGTGCTGGAGAAAGGGACAGGATTTTCAGCTCTGAAACTATAAATTCTCAGTGTATCCATAAGAGCATCTACAGCACTGGCCCTAGCTATGTACACTTGGACCTAAGAGGAACCAGTTTTAGGGACAAGAGAGGAGTTCAGTCATCATGATCCATTCAGTTTGTGGTCACTCTGCTAAAACTGCTGCCAAGGGGGCAGATTAGTGCCACTATGAAACATCATAGCTAGTCCTGTCCTGTGCCAAAGGGATATGTAGATATTTCAAGAGGGCAGAATGTAATTTGTTTACCCTGCTACCAAATGACCCTCCATTTCCTTTTTAAGAAGGGCTCAGAGTTCAGGGTTGTCTCTCGGATTGCTTTGTATAAAACTAAAAATAATGTGCATCGAGGGCACTGACACTAGACTTATCTCCTCCTCGAGCTCTTGTTCCTTATAATGGCAAAGGACAGTCACAAGGTTAGGCAAGTGAAAAGATAAGTGTATTCTTAGTTCTAATAGTTAAACACTATGGGCTATGTAGGATCAAAAGGGGTGAATGGAACAGGAACTGAATTATACTATTCATGCTTCAGAATAAGTTCTGATTTATTGGTCCTTTTCTAAATCTACTTTTATGAAAAATCTCACTCCTTGGATCAGCTAAAATGAGTCCTCTTGGTCTCTGTTCAAATAACTCTGAGAAAACCGCAACATTTAACAATTAATATTGGGGTCTGTCTACATGGGAACACTCAGGAAAGTTAATCTGAATTAACTAAAGGTGTGGATTTAAAGTGGATGAGTTAAACTGCATTAAATTCCTGCGTAGACACTCTCATTCAGAATTAAAGTGACCTTAATTCCATTTTGCTTAATTCACAGAATTAAACCAAATTAAAGCCATGTTAATTCTGAATGACAGAGTTTTAATGAAGTTTAACTCATCAACTTTAAAAGTTAATTTCAATTAACTTTCCTGAGTGTCCCCAGGCAGATGAGCCCTTAGAGATGTTCCAGTCTTTCTGAATGCTATTCAGGCAGTTTCAGCTTTCCCAAAACCTGCCTTCCAGGTTCCAAAACCTAATGAGACAGAACCCACCTTTTCCCAAGTATCTATGTTCAGCCCAGGATCCAACCCTCATGTGGCTCTGGGACAAAGGAGTCTGCCAAGAAAAGACACATGGGATCTGGATCTCCGTTGCTTCACAGATGTCAGGAGAATATCTGTAGGTTCTAATCTACCAAGTTAGAACCTTCTTATATTACCAGACAACCAGCCTGTTCCATGTAGGCTACTAACAAGCCATCAGGTGGGCACTACCAGCCTGGTTAACATTGAAACAAGTGACCTAGAGATGCAAATTGCCTTGGGCCCTATCCTGTTCCTACTGAGGTCAACTGAGTTCACTGGGAGCACAGTCAGGTGCCATATTCCATCACCAGTCCTCAGAGCTATCCATTCCTCACTCTCTGGGCTATGGAGAGACAAAGTGGGTGAGATAACTGGCTGGGCATGTGAGGAGGCAGCAGGGACTCGCCAGTGTGATACTTCATTGAATCTCCCACAGACAGGATCAGGTGCCACATACCTTCTTTCCCTGAGGTGTTTTTTTTACAAAGGACATCCCTGTAGCAGATTTTTTATTCTATCCCTCCATCACCTTGCTCCTTTTGCTGACTAGAATGTGTCACCTCTGCAGGAGTCCGCAGGTCCTGGCTGGCAGACTACATGGACGATCTCTGGACCCATATCCGTGGGTCCTTCCCCCGGGCAGCTCTGTACATCTTCCCCCTTGCCTTGGGGATCATGCTCCTTCTCTGTTGCATCACGTAAGTGTGTGCATAGCCTAGCACTCAGTGCACATTACACAGCCCTCCTCTGTGGCCCAATACTGTAGGGCTGATGTTTATATAAAAAACAGGCAGTCTTCTCTTGGAAGAAAAGACTAGTTTCCTCTTGTCTAGAGCTCTGGGATGAAGACTGTGGTTGATAGCTTCATTCCTCTACAGAGATTCTCAGACTGGGGGCATGCCCCCCTGTGGGATATGGGAAGCTTTAGGTGAGTGGTGACTACTGGCCAGGTGCCTGGCTCTGAAGGCAGTGCCGCTGCCAGCAGCAGCGCAGAAGTCAGGGCAGCAATGCCATATCATACCACCCTGACTTCTGCATTGCTGCTGGGGGTAGGGTGACTAGACAGCAAGTATGAAAAATAGGGCCGGGGGTGGGGGGTAATAGGAGCCTATATAAGAAAAAGACCAAAAAATTGGGACTGTCCCTATAAAACCAGGACATCTGGTCACCCTACCTGGAGGTGGTGCTGCCTAGCCAGGTATTGCTGCTGTCTGCTCTGCCTTCAGAACAGGACACCAGTATATGTACTTGTGTGGCAGCAGGGGCATAAACGACTACAGACACAAATAATGGGGGTGCGATCAAATAAGTTTGAGAACCACTGCTTTAGCAGAATGGAACTCTCAACAAGGGTTAAGCTCATCTGTGCAGGAGACAGCTTTCTTAGGGGGGAGGGTCTGAGACTGTGGAATGAATTCCCCCAGGAACCAGACTTCCCCACCTACCTTCTGCTCCAAGTGCAAGGTGCACTTCTTTGACCTGCCTCTCTGACATAAAATACATCACCTGCCCCCCGCCCCCCAAACTGCCCCACTCTAACAAGACTGCACATGTCTCCCCCTGGGGAGAGGCTGAGAGAATAAACACCAAGTGCCAGGTGTTAGTCACGCTGCTGAATGTGCTACTGAAGGTTCTCAGCTACTACAGGGAGGAGTGTGATATAAGAACCTGCACAGAACAGCAATGGCTGACGCATCCCCTCACTCTCTATGGAGTATGTTTCCAGTAAAATGGTTTGATTGGGGCACAATTAATTTTCTTTCTTTGAAAACAGCATTTGCAGAGCCAGGGCACTGTATGCCTTGTTGTGAAGAAGCCCTGCACTTGGTCCCCTCATGAGCAGTCTTGCTTTATTCCATTCAGGAGGTGTGACCGGTGGCCCCCACCAAAGTCCTGGCCATCCTCTGAGAGATTTATGGTTCTAAGTCACCTAGAACAGGCCTTCTCTTCTCTGTCCCCATATTCCACAACTCACACTACTTTCTGGCTTTTAAATGCCATGGCCAGAAGCCTTATTCCATCAAGCAGGAGAAAGTTGTAGTTACAGCAAGTTGAGTCTTATTTTCATTAACCTTCACCCTTATTTTCCTTCCCCTTCCTGCTGCCTCCTCCTCTTCTCCCCGTTTCCTTTCTTCGGTGACTTAACATTCTTCTCCTTTGGTTTCTCAGGGTTCTTTTGGACTGAAGAGACCAGAGGAACTTCCAGACGTACCTATGTCCTCTCAGTCCAGCGATGAGATGCCAGTTGGGCCGAGGAGCACATGGCTCCACTGAAGGAAGCTTCCCCAGGAAGTTCTAGGGTTTGTGTTCCACAAATAGGAGATCAGCATGTGCTGTTACTTATTTCCTTTTCACATTGGTGGTTTTATCTTAATGAAAAACATTATCCCAACATCCAAATTGAATTTCATATTTTCAAATAACTCTTAGGGCTTGTCTACATGGGGACACTCAGAAAAGCTAATCTGATGAGGGTATGTCTACACTAAGGACACTATACTGTCATAGCTACATCACTGTACCTATGCCAGTATAACCTCAGAGTGTAGACACAACCCACACTGACAGAAGGGGTTTTTCAGTCGGAGTCAGACCACCACCTCCCCATATGAGGGCAGCTTATGTCAACTGATGCATTCTAACTGCATGTACACTGGGACTGAGGTCAGCCTAGCTCGGTTGGTCAGAGGGGTGGAGACCTGTGATGACATCAGTTGTAAGTATAGACCTAACCTGAAATAAATTTAAAGTGGATTAGTTAAATCACATTAAGCCCCTCTGTGGATGCTTTTATTCAGAATTAAAATGACTTTAATTCAGTTTAGCTTAATTCACTTGAGGTTAATTAATTCACTTGAGGGGAATTAAACTAAACTGAATTAAGGTCATTTTAATTCTGAATAAGAGCATCCACACAGGGTTTAATAGGATTTAACTAATCAATTTTAAATTCACACCTTGAGTTAATTCTGATTAATTTTCCTGAGGGTCTCTGTATAGATAAATCCATAGATCTTCAGTTTCTACTTTCTGATAGTCTGTTATTAATAGGGATCACATTAAATGAGCAAAATGGTTCGTTAGCTCATCTTCCTATGGGGCCGTTACCAGTACATAGATCTTCAAACCCTGCTCTTGTCCACGTACCATGCCTTAATCTGTGGGCACGTATACTGACAGAGTTGGCCATCAGTAAGGACATGACTCTGCTACATAAAGGGGAGGGTCTCTTGCCACACTGGCTCAAAGGCACCGATCATGAGCTCCACAAAACTATATACAAAAGTATTGATTAATTCTTGTTTAAAATATTTATTTTTAAAAGATGCCATTTTAATGAGATAAAACCTTCCTGGCTGCAATTCTGAGTCTTGGTGCTTGTCTCTCCCAAGCAGGCTGCACTGTGACATGAGGGACTTTTAGCAGCTAGAGGTTCCAGCCAAAATCGAGGTCTCCTTGTACTAGACACTGAACAAACATTGTAACCTCTTCAGGGTATCAGCTGTCTCCTACTATCTAAGGGCAGGTCCAGACTAGAGCTTTAAATCGATTTTAAGAGCTCTAAATCGATTTAAAGCTGTAACCGTCCACACTACAGAGTGCATAAAATCGATTTTAAGGGTCCCTAAAATCGATTTTGGAACTCCATCAAAACGAGAGGAGTAACCCCAAAATCGATTTTTTAAAATCGATTTTATGATAGTGTGAACGGCCATCGAAGTTAATGGCCTCCGGGACGTATCCCACAGTGCTCTAGTGGCCGCTCTACACAGGTAAAGGTACTCTTCTGCTGGCCAGGTAAACAGGAAAAGCCCCGGGAAGTTTGAAATTCCATTTCCTGCTTGCACAGCGTGGAGCTCTCAGCAGCAGAGAGAAGAATGCAGTCTCCTGAAAATAGGAAAAGAGCTCCAGCATGGAGCACACAGGAGTTACTCGATCTGATAGCTGTATGGGGAGAAGAGTCAGTGCTTTCAGAACTGCGCTCGAGCAGACGAAATGAGAAAACCTTTGAAAAAATTTCTAATGCCATGCGGGAGAGGGGACATACCAGGGACTCGTTACAGTGCCGAGTGAAAGTGAAAGAGCTCAGACAGGCGTATCAGAAGACCAAAGCAGCAAAGGGCAGGTCAGGCTCTGCCCCCAAAACATGCCGGTTCTACGACGAGCTTAACGCAATATTGGGGAACAGCGCAACGACGAACCCCCCCTTGTCTGTTGATTCAGAGGTGGGCGTTGTGATTCCTGCAACTACGGAAGATTTATTTGATGACGATGATCAGTATGATGAGGACCAAGAGGAGGAGGCTCCAGCAGAGAGCACAGAGCATTTTATCCCCCCAAACAGCCAGGATCTTTTCCTCACCCTTACTGAGGTTCCCTGCCAGCCATCTCAAGGCAGTACTCCAGAAAATGAAGCTGAGGGACCGTCCTCTGGTGAGTGTAATTTTTTTTACTAAAAGCTTCGGTTTACTGTAAGCCTTTTTTAATGGGTGCTTCAAATCACTACCTGTACTTAGAGTCACTGACCAAGTAGATTAAAAACCTTTCCTAAAACAGTGACCCATGAGGTGGTTTTTAGAAAAGTCTCCATTGTAACAGGGTGGATTCATCCTGCTTGTTGGGGGAACGCGAGAGCAAAGCAGGGAAGGAGAGTAGCTTTGCCGCGGTTTGCTCTCGCGTTCCCCTAACCACCCAGCAAACCGCAGGCAAGGAGACCTGCTTGATTACCAGGACAATCTACTACAGGGATTACTAGCCATTATTAACTTAACATTTTCTCCGGACACGGTCTGTGTGCTCCCCTGACCTGCGTCTGAGCAGAACTCTCTGTCCTCAGCCACAAGCAATAAGTATTAAATGAATCCTAAGGTGACCTTGTGGTAAAGTAAAATGTTCCAGGTTCGGTAACAAGCACAGGTCAGTGAGGAGAAAGACTGTATGCATGGTTGTGTGAAATGTGTCTCTTATGATTCTTTTATCACTCTTTCCAAACCCCACCCCCCCACACACAGCTGCACATTTCTCCAGCCTCCCTCTCGCTTCTCATCTACGTGGGGGGGGTATCATAAGAAGACTGAGGAAAAGGAGGACGCGTGAGGACATGTTCACCGAAATTATGGCAGTAACCCGTACAGAGAGAGCTCAGCAGGGAGACTGGAAACAATTGGTCGCAAAGTACAGGGAGGCTGCCAGTCAACGCGAAGACAGGAGGGACCAACGCGAAGACAGGAGGGACGCCAAAAATGATGTCAGGTGGCAGGAAGATCAGCGCTGGCGAGCAGCAACTCTGGATCTTCTTCGTGATCAGACTGACATCCTCCGCGATATGCTGCAAGAGCTCCGTGGTTTCAGAATGCCCCTACAGCCCGTGTATAACCTCCCTCAGTACTCACCCTGTCCCACACCTTCCAGAACCAGGCGTGTAAGAACGCGTGGGGGAAGGCTCTCTGCACCAGCCCCCTCCACTGCTGCGGACACTCCAACCAGAAGGCTTTCATTAGATTGAAAAGCCCTTTGTGTCCTGTTTTTTCCCTCCTCTAATGATCCAAACTTCTCCCACGGCACCTTTGCCTATTCTTACTCTCAGGTCATGCTATTAAGGCAGTGTGACTGTAGTTTGGTAATGAACTAAAGCAAGCAGCTTTGGAAAGCTGCACGGAAGCTAGTTATCAGCATCAGGATTTGACAATTGGGGATATGGGTAATAAAGGGAAAACAAAGAAAGCAGCCATACCGTAACCTGGTCCATGAGAATTCTTTTTCTGTCTTCTCTGATGCACTTTCTTCTTACAAACCTCCCTCCCCCTTCCTCCAAACCTCCCTCGCTCCGTCCCCCATAGAACGCTGAGTTATGAAATTTCATGCACAGTATTGTAACAACAAGCATGATGCTTGATTGATGAAAGGGTCTGATTTTAAATAAAGAACACAATTCTTGTAACAAATAGTAGTAACTTTATTTTCAATAAAAAAGCAGTTAAGGAAGGTTGCAGGTACTGTGCCTAGCAGCAGACGGAAGCAGCTAATGGTGGAGGTAGGTAATAATTGGGAAATACAGAATTATATGTTTTCCAATGGACAGCTCTCGCAAGTAACCTAAGCAAGCAATTGAGGAATGCTGCAGGCAAAGTATCTTGCAGCAGCAACACTGCATAGACGGGGAGGGCAGCAATAAATTGAAAGGAAAATCAGCATTCAAACTGTACCCTGGCCCATGAGGAAGCTACTTTTCAGTGCTTCTCTGATGCGCACAGCATCCTGGTGAGATCTTCTAATTGCCCTGGTGTCCGGCTGCGCATAATCAGCGGCCAGGTGGTTTACCTCAGTCTCCCACCCCGCTATAAAGGCCTCCCCCTTGCTCTCACAGAGATTGTGGAGCACACAGCAAGCAGCAATGACAAAGGGGATATTGGTTTGGCTAAGATCTGAGCGAGTAAGAAGCGTTCACCATCTCGCCTTAAGCCTGCCAAATGCACATTCTACCACCATTCTGCACTTGCTCAGCCTGTAATTAAACAACTCCTGAGCACTGTCAAGGCTGCCTGTGTATGGCTTCATTAGCCAGGGCATCAAGGGGTAGGCTGGGTCCCCAAGGATAACTATAGGCATTTGGACATCTCCAACTGTTATTCTCTGATCAGGGAAGTAGGTCCCTTGCTGCAGCCGTTTAAACAGTGTAGTGCTCCTGAAGACACGTGCGTCGTGAACCCTTCCTGGCCATCCCACGTGGATGTTGGTGAAACGTCCCTTGTGATCCACCAGGGCTTGCAGAACCATCGAAAAGTACCCCTTGCGGTTAATGTACTGGGCACCCTGGTGTTCCGGTGCCAAAATAGGTATGTGGGTTCCATCTATGGCCCCCCCACAGTTAGGGAATCCCATTGCAGCAAAGCCATCCACAATGGCCTGCACGTTTCCCAGAGTCACAACCTTTCGAAGCAGCAGCTTAATGATTGCTTTGGATACTTCCAGCACAGCAGCCCCCACAGTAGATTTGCCCACTCCAAATTGATTCCCGACTGACCGGTAGCTGTCTGGCGTTGCAAGCTTCCATATGGCTATTGCCACTCGCTTTTCCACTGTGAGGGCTGGTCTCATCCTGGTATTATGCCGCTTCAGGACAGGAGAAAGCGAGTCACAAAGTTCAAAGAAAGTGCTCTTACGCATGCGAAAGTTCCGCAGCCACTGCGAATCGTCCCACACCTGCAGGACTATGCGGTCCCACCAGTCAGTGCTTGTTTCCCGTGCCCAAAAGCGGCGCGGAACGGGTAGAACCTCACCCATAACCGTCAGGAGCTCCAACGTGCAGGGGCCCGGGGAGTCAGAAAACTCGTTCTCCAGTTCGTCATCGCTGTCGTCCCCGCATTCAAGCATTCTCTCTTGCATTTCTGCATCATGGGTCAGCAGTGATAGAACGAGAATGCGTGAATTATTTACAGCATTCGCGATCAAGGACAAGAGCAGACCTGGATCCATGCTTGCTGCAAAATGGCGTTTCCCTCACTGCAGCCAGTAAAAACAGCGCGAACTGACTGTGTGCCGTTTACAGGAAGGGGGGGGGGGGCTGTACCCAGAACCACCCAGGATGGGGACTTTGATCCCATCATGCACTGGGCTAGTAACCCATAATTCCAAAGGGCAGGGACCCGTGCAGGAACTGTGGGATAGGTACCCAGAGTGCAACGCTCAGGGAAAAGATGGACGCCAGGGAACATGGACGCTCAACATCGATGTAAGTAGCCCTAGTGTGGACGCGCAAAATCGATTTTATAAAGCCTGCTTTATAAAATCGATTTTAATAAAATCGATTTTACCCTGTAGTGTGGACGTGGGCTAAGTAGACAAAACAGACAAAGCGTGGGAGGGGGAACAGAGAGGAAATGACTTGCACAAGGTCAGTGGAGGGCTGAGAATAGAAGCTACGTCTTCTGACTCTCCATTCAACTCCTGTTCTCCCAGACCAAATGCCTCTAAGCATTGGGCAAGGGGACACATGTGACCCAAGAGGCATGAAAGCCCTATCAGCTTTCAGGGAGATGGTTAAAGCACAGGCTTGCTGATCTTGCATCTAGAGACCAGCGTGAACCAAAACACCAGATCTGAATACCTCCAGACTTCAGGAAAGCTGGGCTCAGCATCCAGACCTCACAGCTGGGCCTGGCTGTGGGATGGGCAGGCAAATCTCAACACCCTCAGACTTTGCGTTCCAGTTTTACAGTTGATTCCTATCTCTGAGCATACATCGCGCATATCCATATCACATGCCTGGAGGGTACAGAGCAGTGGGCTGGTTTTGTTTGGGTCTCCTAGACCCAGGGTTGAAATGGTAAGCCCGTTGTGACAGTCATTTCAGAGACTGTAGTTTTTTCATTTAGTGCTGGGCAAAATTTTCAGACTAAATTTTTTTATCCCATCAGAAAATGCAGGTTCGGGTCAACAGAAACATTTCACAAATTTGCAGGTAATTTCCCAACTGTTTTGTTGAAAAAAAAATCCAAAAAGATTGAAGGGCTCATTTTTACATTTTCAGAATAAAAAGTTTTGATTTTTTTCCATTCAAAAAAAAAAAAAGGCATTTTGAATTTTACTTCAATTTAAAAACAAATAAAAAAAGGTTAAAAAACCCTCAAAAATTAAATGAAACATTTAATTTGACCCAAAGTAGTGATGGGGCTGGGCTGGGAGTGCAGTGGCTGCAGGCAAGGGGTTTAGACACTCCTGCAAGCGTGCCCAGGGCCCTGTGCTTCATGTCTCAGTGCAAGCACCTAAATACCTGCTGCTTGTGGAAAGGTTCCAGTGTGGCAGGGGGGGAGCCAAGAATATCCCAAGGGAGTGGGACCTCACATTTCTGGACAGGTTATTAGATTAATTTCACCTCATGATCTCCTCCCATTTGACCAGACATGTAGTGGGAGACTGGCCTGTGCAAGCTCCATGCCAAGACATAACAGGTCCAACTGCAGGCCCGGCACAGAGGTTCTACATCAAAGGAGCGAGAGAGATCCAAGTGTCATTCACCAAAGAGCAGAGCGCAGCCTGGGGCTCAGTGCCAGTGAGCCGAGGGCCAGGTGGTAGCGGCTAGCCCAGGACCACTCTGCGTTAGGCACAGTACGAACACAGAGGCAGTTCCTTCCCCGAGGAGCTCACAGCCTAAGTAACTTCCTGTTCTCTTGCTCCCTTCTCCCCCTGCCCTAGAGCCCCCATCTAATCCCCCCTCGCGCAGTACATTCATCTCCCAGCTCCTTCTGGAGCACTCATTTACCTAGCTCCAGGGGTGGCTCTAGGCATTTTGCTGCCCCAAGCAGGGCAGGCAGGCTGCCTTTGGCGGCTTGCCTGCGGGAGGTCCCTGGTCCTGTGAATTCGGCGACAGCCTGCTGGAGGTCCGCCGAAGCTGCAGGACCAGTGGCCCCTCCGCAGGCATGCCACCGAAGGCAGCCTGCCTGCCGCCCTTGCAGCGACTGGCAGAGCGCCCCCCACGGCTTGCCGCCCCAAGCACGCGCTTGGCGAGCTGGTGCCTGGAGCCGCCCCTGCCCAGCTCTCTCCTTCTCTCATCCCCCCATCACTTACTTTCTTTCTCTGGCACACAGGGCTGGGGACTGTTTTGTGTCTTCCTTCCCTGGGGGGAGGAAGTGGGGGCAGATGACTGGGGGTATTTGGGGATATGGATAGATTGATATTTTGGGGGAGTTGGATGTTGGAGTAGATATCATCTGAGCTGTGGTGATGGATTTTGTGGGGGGGCACCTAGCTGACTTGGGGACACATGGGTTTTGGAGGAGCAATATTCAGGTGGCAGTGGCTGGATTTATGGGTGCAGTAGCAGGAGGATTGGGAAAATGAATGAATGTATGCAGGTTGAAGGATTTTGGGGTGCATTTTGTAAGAATAGATGGGGGATGTGGATGGGAGAGAGGCAGGGATGTCTGGGAGTAGGAGGGCAGTAGCAGTGGGTTTGTGGATGGGACCTAGGGGGTGCATGGCTGTTTAGTGGATTGAGGGAGACGGGGCTGGAAGGATGAGCATTAGAGAGGGTGCATAGCTGTTTGGGGTTGAGGGAGACAGGGCTGGAAAGATGGGGATTAGAGGCGGTGCATGGCTGTTTCGGGGGGGGAGGCAGGGCTGGAGGGACGGGATTTGAGGGGGGTGCATGGCGGTCTGGGGGTGAAGATGGGGCTGGAAGGATGGGGATTGGAGGGGGTGGATAGCTGTTCAGGGGCAGGAGGGGACAGGGCTGGAGGGATGGGCATTAGAGAGGGTGCATAGCTGTTTGGGGGTGAGGGAGACGAGGCTGCGGGAATGGGGATTAGAGGGGGTGCATGGCGGTTTGGGGGTGAGGGAGACAGGGCTGGAAGGATGGGGACTGGAGGGGGTGCATGGCAATTTGGGGGTGAAGATGGGGCTGGAAGGATGGGGATTTGAGGGGGGTGCGTGGCTGTTCGGGGGCAGGAGGGGACGGGGCTGGAGGGATGGGGATTGGAGGGGGTGCATGGCAGTTTGGGGGTGAGGGGGCTGGGGTGGTGGGGATTGGAGGGGTGCATGGTGGTTTGGGGGCTGGAGGAGACAGGGCTGGAGGGATGGGGATTGGAAGGGGTGCATGGCAGTTTGGGGGTGAGGGGGCTGGGGCTGGGGCGGTGGGGATTGGAGGGGTGCATGGTGGTTTGGGGGCTGGAGGGGACAGGGCTGGAGGGATGGGGACTGGAGGGGGTGCGTGGCAGTTTGGGAGTAGAGGGGCTGGGGCTGGAGAGGTGGGGATTGGAGGGGTGCATGGTGGTTTGGGGGCTGGAGGAGACAGGGCTGGAGGGATGGGGACTGGAGGGGGTGCGTGGCAGTTTGGGGGTGAGGGGGCTGGGGCGGTGGGGATTGGAGGGGTGCATGGTGGTTTGGGGGCTGGAGGGGACAGGGCTGGAGGGATGGGGACTGGAGGGGGTGCATGGCTGTTTGGGAGTAGAGGGGCTGGGGTTGGAGAGGTGGGGATTGGAGGGGTGCATGGTGGTTTGGGGGCTGGAGGGATGGGGACTGGACGAGGTGCATGGCTGTTTGGGAGTAGAGGGGCTGGGGCTGGAGAGGTGGGGATTGGAGGGGGCGGTTTGGGGGTGGGGGGAAGCTGTGCTTCCCCATTAGCCTCTTCTTGCCCGTTTGTTTTCCTTCTCCTCTAGCGCAGGGAGCGGGGGCGCAGCCATTGCGCGGGCGCCCCCTGCCAGCCGCCTCTCTCCGAGTTCTTGGTATCGGTCTCTCAGCCCGCAGAGGGAGCAGGGGCCGCGGCCTCCCTGGCCTGGACACTCCTTCTGTAGGGCAGCGAAGGGGAGTGACCGTGCCAGCTCCCGCCTCCTCCCTGCAGCCCGGCGCTTCCTTTCCCAGCCGGCTCCGCACGCTGCCCGGCCGGCTGCAGGATCCCGAGCCCGCAGGCAGGGAACGCAGCGCCCGGCCAGCCCCGGATCCCGCCCCCCGCAGCAGCTTTACAGGCACTGCTCCGCTCGTCGAATTAACGTCCCGGCGGCAGGCGGCAGGGGAGCGCGGGGGCTGGAGCCGGCCCGGGAGCCGCTGCTGCAGCGGGGAGCCGGCCCGCTCTGCTGGAGCCAGGGGAACCGGATCAGGTGGCTGGAGTCGGCGTGGGAGCGGCCGCTGCGCAAAGGAGCCGGCTCGGGTGACAGCAGAGAGCTCGGCATGACTCTCAAGTCGAGCCGCGGCGACAGCGTGAGCAGCATGCGGACGGCGCTCTCCGACCTGTACCTGGAGCACCTGCTGCAGAGCCGGCCCAAGCCCGAGGTAAGAAGGGCGCTTCCCGGGGCAGGGACAGCGGCAGGCAGCCGGGCCTGGGACAAAGCGGGGGAGCTGCAGCGCTTTTACTTACCTGGCGGCAGTCCGGGTCTTCGGCGGTGGGGGGGCCCTTCAGTCGCTCCACGTCTTGGGCAGCACTGAAGGCTCCCCCCCTCCCGCCACCGCAATGCCGCTGAAGACCCGGACCGCCTCTGGGCCAGGGCTCACGGAGCCCCTGCGGGGCCCAGGGCTTGGGACAAATTGCCCCACTTGTCCCCCCTCCTCTGGGCGGCCCCGGCCAGGTCTCATACAGTGCGGGGTGATAGCCCCAGGGCACTTTATGTTTGGGGGCTCGCCTCACCGGGAACACACTATTAGCTGCTAACTAGTGGCCAAGCAGTTTGATGTACATTTGTGGTACAGTGCCAATCACATTTCACTTCCCTCCCTACAGCTGGCAAAGTGGGGGCACTGGGAGCTAAGAGGTCTGGGTCTCCCAGTGTGAATTTTGGCAAGTCTTTGCACTGCTCCATTTCTCAGTTTCTACATCTGCAAAATGGGGATAATGATCCCTCTTCTGGTGCGAGATCCACAGATGGAAGGTGCTTATTGCAAAGTCTCTTGGTTCTTATTCACTCTAGTCTCTGGCCCTTGGGCATGTGTAGCCTTTTCTGTGGGGTCACTAAAGGGTTGAGGCTGGCTTCAGTGACGCTGCTCTTCACAACACTGAGGATCTCGGTGTTTAGGAATCCAGTTCACTTGCCTCTCCCGCCCCCCCCCCCCCCCACCACACACTCTGTCCACAGGGCTGGCAGAGATTGTGGCCCTCATCTTGCTCGTGTTTGCTCTGGTTTGAATCCAAGGTGACTCCTTTGAAGACAGCAGCATTAGAGCAGTGTAAAACTGGTGTGAGTGGGATCAGGGTTAGAGCGGGGGAGTGCTGTGGCTGAAGAACAGGGAGGGAGTCCTCGCTCTGTGTTACTCCAATGCTACCTCCCTGGCTGACATGGGGGCAGCATTGATTGGTTTTGGAGCCCCTGCCTCCAGCCCAGGGTACAGTGAGGAAACCCTAATCTGAGGGCAGGGAGAGCTGCAGATGCAAAAGCAGAGTGTGAGGGAAGGAGGTGGTATTCACTGTCCTTAGATCTCTGAGTGGGGCTGGGGGACAGAGGGGCTGACATCTGTACTTACATCTGTAATGAACTGTCCTGCTCTGTTTCCCTGTTGCCATCATGCTGCAGGATTTCATGGGTGGCTCTCCTCTCTAGGTGGGTAGGAATGGGGGTGGGGGGAGGTATGTGAAGCTAGTTTGGAAGAGGATTTGCCATTTTGCTCCTGGGTAGGGAACGGGTAGCTGAATGGGAGGAGGAAAATTGCAGTTCCAAGCTAAAATGAGACTTTCTTGTTTTTTGCTGCAAAGTTGTAACTGGTCTGAACTGGAACTGCCTGTCACATGAGCTGATTTAGCTGCTGAGCAACCTCCGGCAAGCAGGTCCACATGTCAGGCTGGAGGAGATGTGGCAATGGATTTTAGCCCTGGGAAACTGGGGCAGGCCAATCTTGCACATGCCTCCTAATTCCTATTCCTGAGACAATGATCATTGTGTGGCAGGCTTCATACACAACAGCACTGGCTGAATGGCAGTGGCATTGGTTAAGAAAATATCTGCAGTGTGCCCTCCTGCTTCAGGGCTATTTTATCAGTTGGTGTAAATTGGGGTATCTCCAGTGCAGTCAAGGGAGCTCTGATAATTTACATTGCCTGAGGATCTGGCCCGTTATCCCCAGAAGGCTTGGGAATCTCAGCACTGTTAGAGTGTGCAGCTTTCAGGCTGCAAAGCTGTGCAGTTGAGCAATGACTGCTTCTCTTTTTAAACTCACAAAAGCAGGGAGGAAATTGGAGACCAGACTGAAACTTTATCCTTAACCCACCCTGTTGTGCAATAAAGCAATAGAAAGAAAAACAACCACCCATCATGAGTGAGTTAAATGTGAGCTTTTATCCAGAACTCTGGATTCTCTCACTTTTTGGTGGCTGAAATCTGGCACCGTGAGGAAAGCTGAGTGATCTTGTGTGGACGATGGGATTTGGTCCTTCTGTCAAACCAAAGAAACTTTTCACATTTCCTGCCCCCCATCTCACCAGCCTGGAATCCCACAGCTGGCTCCACAGCAGCTGTAAATTGTTGCACCCACATAGACTTCAGTGGAGCTGTGACAGTTTATCCCCACTATGAATCTGCTCCCCAGTCTTTCCTTTTTATGCCCTGTTCTGCATCAGAGTGTCCTTCACCCGTTAGGAGCCACAGCTAGAGAGTGACACAAGGGACATGCAATTGGTCATGTGAAATCCGAAGAAGCTGTGTGGGGCTGGAGGGTGAAAGTCATAAACAGCAGGGCTGATAGTGAGCTGGGATGGCACAGGGCTCTTCTGTTTTTTCTTAAAGGTCTCCTGATGTGTATCAGGACATTTGGGACAGGCCTTCGTGACAGTGCCAGGAGGGGGCTATGTATTTCTGAGCCCACGAATCAGACTGCCTAGTCACCAAGACCTAGCGCTTCAAAGAAATAGAGAAAATGCTAAGTGTGTGGCTGGTCACAGGCTCTCTGTTAGAATCTGAAGGTGCATCTACACTTCGAGCTGGGGCTGTAACTCTCAATTTGCGGAGAGATACTTGCACAAGCTATGATGGAGCCAGTGTGCTAAAAATCGAGGGTAGCCTCAGGTATGTCTCCCCAAACTGGGAATTGCACCTCCAGTTCCAAGTGTAGACAGACCCTTAGGGTCTTTAGGCGATGGAAAAGTCTCCAGCCGTACAGTGTTGGAGCCATCTCTGACAGTGCAAAGCTGCAGTCCTCCCCCCATTTATGAAGCTGTCTAGCCCAGATCTTCAAAGGTATTTAGGCACCTGAGGGTCTGGACCTCTGTAACTGCCCCACACTCTAAACTCTGGTCAAATGGAGTGAATGGATTGTTCTTCTCTCTCTTTGTTTTGACAGTGTTTATGAAATCTTCTGTGTAGCAAGCCTAACCACCCTGGAGTCAAGATTGCTCTCTGGGAACAGGAGACTGGGTTGTTGCAATACAAATTAATGCAAAATCCTATTCTGCATTCCATCCTCACTCCAGCCATACGTTTCCCTAAGTCCCACCACCACCCATCACAAACTTTCCATGGGGCATTTGAAGATACAGTGAGAAAATGCTTGTAAAATACTAATAACAGAGCCAACCTCAAATGCATTCAAGGGTCTCATCCTGCTTCCACTTAAGCCAATGTCAAAGCTCTTAGGCCAGAAATTCTGAGGTTGGGTGATGGGTAGGGCTGTGGAGAAACTGGGTATTTCAAGGGGAGTTTCGCGCTTTCAAAATGTCTTCTCTTCTGGATCGAAAATAAAAATAACAAAAATCTAAATTCCTTGTGAACTGAAATTCTGGAAAAAAAAATCGCTTTGAGTCGATCGGACTGTTTTGTTTTGAAAAAATCAAAGCATTCCAATTTTGCGTCTTTTAAAATTTCATACTATTTTTCAGAATAAAAGCAAATTGCAATGAAAAGTCATTTCGAAAAGGAAAATTGAAATATTCTGTTCCAAAAAGTTCAAAATGGGCAGTTTTGCCCTCATTGCAATGTTTTTTTTTTGATTGACAGTGCTTTAAATAATAATTCAGTCGCAATGGGCTTCCCGCTGGCTCCCAGTAGTAGGTGGGAGTGGCGAAGGGAGAGGGTCCCTGGCCCTTCATGCATTGACGCTTAACCCTTTCACCTGTGCTTACTGCTATGGCCATATTGGTGGGGTCTCCATGGCTTCTCTTGACTCCATACTACCTCCTCTTTTCTCTCTAGTTACTGGATCGTACACTGCAGCCAGGTGCTCTTTCCACCTCTCGACCTATGAAACCACGGAGCCCTCTGTCCCAGTCTGCCAAAGCCCTCCTGCTGCAGTTACATGCAGACACAGGAGATGGCTGTGAAGCACTGGCCCTTTGGAAGGGTCCTGTGCCTCCAAGTAACCCCTTATCAGTAGCCAGATGGCAGGGTAAGGTGTGGGGAGGTTCTGCTGTCTTTGTGCACAGATAGCGAGTGCCATGGGGATGTTGGGGAGGGGCAGGAGAGACTGGTTGGGTTGTGCTGTTGACACACTAGGCTTGTGAGACTGGGCCGGAACAGTGGCCCTCTGCTAGAGAGAGGGGAGGTTGGTGTTGGGGTTCTGCCTTTGCCCTCTGTCCCAGATGGGGGCTGGGATTCTGGGATAAATGGCTGTTGGGCTGTGTCTCTTGTTGAAGTGTGCAGGGGCTGATGGAGAAAGGTGCCAGGTTGGCAGCCCTGGGATCTGAGTGGCTCCCCAGGAGGATTATTTGTATCCTGCAAAAGGCAAGAGGAGGCCCCTGGAGGCAGAATGCCTTTCCTTATTCACTAGGGTAAGCACAGGGGCCAGGCTTCCCTCAGCCATCTTGCCCTGCTAGCATGCCTCAGCCCTGAGCCGGGGGGCTCCAGCAAGAGAGGAGTTCTGTCTCCATTGTCCATTTGTTCCTTGGCATCTGCTGGGGCTGCTGTGAAGGGGGCATGTGTGGAGGATAGGTCCCTCAATGGCTAGTAGCCAGGATGGGCAGGGACACAGCCCCATGCTCTGAGTGTCCCCAAGTCTCTGGCTGCCAGAAGCTGGGACAGTATGACGGGATGGATCACTTGATTGCCTCTTCTGTTCACGCCGTCTCAAGCACCTAACGCTGTCGGCAGAGAGGATACTGGGCTAGATGGACCTTTGGTCTTACTCAGCATGGCCAATCTTATGGTCTGATGTGCTAATGGTATTGCTGGTTTGCAGGATGCTTGGTCATATGGCCCTGGACTGGGATCCACCAAAAACCCCTGGCTGCAGCTTCCAGCTGCCACTCGCCTCGGCTGGGTTTGAACTGGGGAGCTCAGTGCGAAGGGCTCTGTGTCACTTTAACCATCCCCTGAGCAACACCATCCATCCCCTGCATGGCAGTTTAATTCCCAGTGCATGACAGGGCTTCTGGCTGACAGCTACGGTGTCTGTGCGTGGCCATGGCCTGTTGCAATGAGGCAGTGGTGAGGGTGCTGTGAAGGGAGTAGACTTGTGCAGTGGAGCCTGCCTCCTGTCTGCAGCTTGCTGTGCAGTGATCCCTGCCTGGAGAGGAATCCTAGAGAGAGACCTAGACCTTTGTGTGTTTTTGACCCCATTTGTCGCTGCACAGCTGTTTCCTTGGGTCCCTGTGCCAGCCTGGAGTGGGCAGAGAGCCAGCAGCGCCCTTGGGTTTCCGCTGGGTGACTTTATATCTGCCCTTGTTAGTCAGGGCTTCCCTTGGGTGACCTGGTCTTTCAAAGTTGACCTGAAGAAGTAACCGAGAGTGAAGCAGGTAGTGGAGGTAGATGGCCCTTATCCCCTTTCAGGGGGCCAGGCATTAGCAAAGCATACCATGCTGGTTGATCTTTGGACAAGGGTGATGGCTGTTCAAATGATCTAATTGCTGTGAAGTTAATGCTTGATCACCTGCTAGTGTGTTCCCTGCCTGCTGTAGCAAGGTTAGCAGCATTTGGCTGGAGGAGCTTGGCCTCCTTTGCTAAGCTGAGGCTGCTTGCACCTCCCCTCCCCCAGGACCCGTGTGACCTGGAGGGATGAGAGTTCTTTGCCCTTTCCAAGGAGTCTCCCCTCTCCAGCCTGGGATCTGGGTTCAGCCCATTTTAGAAATGGGGGCCCACTGCAAAATTCAGGTTTGGATTTCAGACACTCCAGAGCTTGGGTCTAGATCCTGGGGGTGATCTGGTTGCTCTATGTTGCTCTCAATGGAATGCTGGGGGCGGGGTTGGTACATTTGGTGGCTGAGTGCCTGCATTGCTCCCCCATTCCTTGGAACATGTGGTCCTAGCAGGGCACGTTTCCATCACCGTGCCCAGTGCAGCATGGCCCATTTGCTAAGCACCATCAAGGCCACTTTGTACAGAGTAGCAGCTCCTAGTGCCTCCTCCTTTGCCACCCATTACACAGCTATTGCACTGAGCTCAGGAGCTGTGTTATCCCTGGGCTCTGACTTGACCTGGATCCCATTTCCAGTGAGGTACAGCAGTAACCCACATTCTCTCTTCCTGGATTCTGCTGAGCTGGCGTTCAGTCTGTATTTTAACTTCAGCTGGCTCCTCGCAGTGCTCCTGAACTCTGAGCCCTCCTGCAGATGTTTCCTCTCTCTCAGAGGGATTTGAGAGCCCTGCGTAAGCAGCCGGCTCTGCCAGACCCTCATCGCCCTGACTCTCGAAGGGTCGAGAGGTCGCAGGCTACACAAGGCCAAAGCTTCGGAACAACAATGCTGCGTGTGTGTGCTAGGCAGGAGGTTTACACTGAGCAGGCCGTGGCACTGTCCCTATGGTCACATTCCCCTAACCCAGTCAGGCCCGGTAAGGCCATTACACACGATCCCTTAGTGCTTCTGTTTCATCAGCAGCACCAACTCGGAATGGAGGCTGTTCGTAAATCTGAATGAAACATTCTGGTTCTTTTCAAAGTTTACAACTGAACAGTGACTTAACATAGCTTTGAAACTTTGCTCAGCAGGAGGAAAATGCTGCTCTTAACCATCTTAATTTAAATGAAACAAGCACAGAAACAGTTTCCTTACCTTGTCAATCTTTTATTAAACTTTCCCTTTATTTATTTAGTACTGTACATTTAACTTGCACTGTACTATATTTGCCTTTTTTTTTTGTTTGTTTGTCTCGGCTGCTGCTTGATTGCGTATTCCCAGTTCCAAATGAGGGGTGTGGTTGACCAGTCAGTTCGTATCTCTGGTGGCTGCATTTCAGTGGGAAGTGAAATGATCCACTGTATTTGAGTGTTCATAAAGTTTCATCGATTCCAAGGTGAGAAGGGTCCATTATGATCACCTAATCTGACCTTCTGTATAGTATGGGCTAGAGAACTTCCTCAAAATAATTTCTAGTGCAGATCTTTTGGAAGTAGATCCAGTCTTGATTGAACAATTGGCATTGCTGGAGAATCCACCACAACCCTCGATAAATTGTTCTCTTGTTTAATTACCCTCATTGTTAAAAATGTACCCCTTATTTCCAGCCTGAATTTGTCTAGCTTCAGCTTCCAGTCATTAGATCGGGTTAGACCTTCCTCCGCTAGACTGGAGCCCATGATTAAATATTTGTCCCCCATATAGGTACTCATAGATAAGATTATGATTTAGTCATGGGTATTTTTAGTAAAAGTCATGTACAGGTCGTGGGCAATAACCAAAAAGTCACAGCCCGTGATCTTTCTGTGACTTTTACTAAAAATACTAAAAATACCCTTAACTAAATCTAACCTGCTTGGGGTAGGGGAATGGCAGTGCTCCAGGGGACGCTGCTGCTCCTGGGGGTTGGGGGCAGCTCGGAGCCCTGCTGCCGCTGCTGTTTCTGGGGGGTGGCCCAAGGCTCTGCCACCGCTGCTGCTCCTCTGGGCAGGGACAGCCTGGAGTGCCGCTGCTGCTCCCAGACTACTGCTCCAGGGCAGTGCCTGGGACCAGTTGCCTGGGGCCGCTGGAGCAGCAGCTGGTGTGGCTGGCCTCAGCTGCTGGGGCGGTCCTGGGGTCAGCTGCTGGAAGTCATGGAGGTCACAGAAAGTCCCAGGATCTGTGACTTCCGTGACCTCTGTGAAAGATTTGCAGCCTTACTCATACACTGTGTTTGAGTCACACCTTCACCTTCTCTTTAAGCTATATAGACTGAGCTCCACGAGTCACTGTACGGCTTGATTTCTCATCCTTTAATCATTCTCGTAGCTCTTCTCTGATCCCTCTCCAATTGATCAACATCCTTCTTGAATTGTGGGCACCAGAACTGGACACAGGATTCCAGCAATGGTTGCACCCGGGCCAAATCCAGAGGTAAAATAACCTCCCTGCTCCTACTTGTGATTCTTCTGTTGATGCATCCCAGGCTAGCATTAGCTCTTTTGGCTACCGCGTCACATTGGGAGCGCCTGTTCAGCTGATTATCCATCACGACCCCCAAATCTTTTTTAGAGTTACTGCTTTCCAGGATAGAGTCCGTCAGCCTGTAAGTGTGGCCTGCATGCTTTGTTCCTAGGCATAGACATTTTCACTGAGCTGTATTCAAATGCAGATTGTTTGCTTTCGCCCCATGCAGTCTGATGGACTGTCTGGGTAAAAGGCCCTGTATAAATGACAGTCAGTCATAGCCAGCCAGTGACCGTATTGAGTATGCCGCCAGGGTGGCTGATTCACTGCTATCAGTCAACTCCTGGACAGGGTGTTTTGTCCATTCCTCAGCTGAAAGCAAAGGTCAGGGCTGGGGAGGAGCGGAGGTTCCTAGGCTGCCCCAACCTTTGTGACAATGCCTGAGCTCAGCTGACTGGAATGTGCTGCTTTGCTGAGTCTGGCGTTTGAGGGCTGCTGATGTACTGGAATCGTGCTGTATCATATATGCAGAGGAAGCCAAGGAGAGATAAGAGGGGAAGCCATGCTGACTCTGCTCCCCTGGAGGCACTTTGAACTCTGGCTGGGGCCAGAGTGAGACTTTGTCCCGCTTCCCAAAGGTCCCTGCCAGCTCTGCTGGAGAAGGCAAACAGGGAGCAGCATGTCTGCTCTCTGACTCAGAACAGTTCTGTTTCCTCTCCTCTCTCCAGTGGCCCAGGGCAGTTTCACCATGTGTCTTTCCTCATCTCCCGCTGTCTGTCTGCTCTCTGAATCCAGAAGCATCTGCATGGGCGGTGGGTATCATAGGCCAGGAGAGGCTAAGTCTCCCCTAACCTAGGCCATGTCCTCACCCATGCTCCACCCTTAGGCCCCCCTCCGTCCTCTGAGGCAGGCGGGGGCTCCTCTAGCCATGGGTGCCCCCTCAGGGCTCCAGCGGGCAGTGCCTCAGGCAGAAGGGGGAAGGCCAGGGGATAGTCTCCCTGAAGGGGAGGTTCACCCGCCACCCATGAGCATCTGGTTGTCCCTCTGTCTTCCCAGCCTGGATTGCAGACCCAGCCCCCTACCTGATATTTTAGCTGTTCTCCCTTCCACCAAAAGCCCAGGCTTTCTTGGAGCTTGTAACAGCCACATTCACAACCTGGGTCTGAGGCTTGGCTGCAGGATCCGTAATCTGAAAGTATTTAACAAATTTGGCAGGAGCAACCTGTTTGGCTCTTTTTAATTTCTAGATGATTTATTGGGCTATCAAAGGTAGCTTCTTTCAATAAATCTGGTGTCCTATCTGGCTCTGCCGATGCCCTGCAATCCTGACTGCAGCTCTCTTTAGGAGTCCAGGCCAGGCATCTGCGCAGCTCTGCCAATGCACCATAGTCCTGATTTGCACCACCTGCTATTCCAGTGATGGATTCTACCCTCAGTTATGTTAGGACAGCTTTGTATCTTCCTTGGTTCCAGTCTGGGGGTCTTCGTGTGGCTCTGCTGATGCACCCTAGACCTGATTTGCAGCATCACCCCATAGTATGTCCCCCAGTGCACCTCAGTCCTGAAGCATGTCCCACCCCACCCCACCCTGCTATGCCTGCCCTAGACACCTCACCCAGCTCTTCCAATGCAGCATGGCCAACTCCAAATGTTCAGAAATCATAAGTCAGGCTCCTTCTTTGAGTCACAGGATTGGTGTAAAATTCATGAGATTTGTTTTTAAAAACAATACTGTTTCGGTTCATTTTCTTGCATTTAGTTTCTGAGCCTTTAGGATGCATTCAGTTTCGATTTCCAAGCTCTTCTCTTTGACCGTGGAGGTTAGAAATGTCCATTCTTTTTAAAATGAAACCTCAGATTCTCATCTAAGCACAGGACTCCAGGAACTGGGACTTTGAATAAGGCACCCAATATCGCCGTATCGCCAGGCTCGTGGTAAAATCATGAGAGTTGGCAACTTTGCAACATGCCTCAAACCTGACCCACAGCCATTCCCTCCCCCGCAACCATTCCAGTCCTAGCACTCAAAAGAGCTCCACCAATGCCCCTGATCTGCAGCCCCCATCTCCCACTAGAGCTCTGTACTCCCCACACAGCTTTGCCAGTGCACCTTAGGTCTGCAGTTTGCCCCCCCGCTTGCTATTGCAGCCCTTTTGTCCAGCATCTGCTAGCACATGCTGAATTGCATTGTGGTTTTGTAGTGTAGGTGAATGTGAAGTGTGTGTGTGGTGTAGGGAGAGAAGTTGCTGTATCCCCACACACATGCTCTTGAAGACAGGAAGCTGCACCCAACTGACTCTGCATTCTCTGTGTACAAGGCTGGTTCCAAAACAGGCCCAGTCTACACTAGCAGTGCCAGTTCAAGTGTGATTTATGATTCTAACTGGCAGAAACCCTAATGTGTAGACAGGTTAAAAAAAATGCTTCTGCTGGTATCGCTTATTTCATTCACGAACCATAAGTAAGGCTCCTTGTTTGTCATGGAGGTTGCAGAAGTCACGGAATCCATGACTTCCTGTGATCTCTGTGACTTCTGCGGCAGCCTGTGTGGCTGACCACCGGGTCGCCCAAGCAGCTGCCTTGGGGACAGCTCGTCAGGCGGCCCTGGGGACAACCACACTGGTTGCTGCTGGAATGGCTCTGCAGCCAGCCGCTGCTCTGTCAGCCCTGGGCAGCTGGCCCCTGGAACCGCCCGAGCAGCAGCTGATGTGACTGGCCCCACGGACCACCTGAGTAGCAGTCCCGGGGGTGGCGGGAGCAGCCACAGCTCAGCGTCTCCAGCAGCAATCTTGGGGTGGCCAGAGCAGCAGCTGGCCCTGGGTCTTCCCCTGCCATCCCTGGTGGCAGCCAGATTGGCAGCGGCCCCCTGGGGCTCCCACCTCGGTGGTGGTGGGAACAGCAGCAGACCCCCCACAGCTGGTGCACAGGCTTCCTAGGGTGACCAGACAGCACATGTGAAAAATTGGGATGGAGATGGGGGGTAATAGGAGCCTATGTAAGAAAAAGACCCCAAAATCGGGACTGTCCCTATACAATTGGGACATCTGGTCACCCTAGGCTTCACCCCCACAGTGCTCACCCCTCAGAGCGTCCTTCACTCCCTAAGATTCAGTCGGAGTATTTATGGTAAAAGTCATGGACAGGTCATGGCCTGTGATTTTTTGTTTCTTGCTCGTGATCTGTCCATGACTTTTATTAAAAATCCCCGTGACCAAATCATACCCTTAAACCATAAGTGATACCAGCAATGGCACTTTGATGCTGGTATAACCTGCAAACCTTTCCTCATGTAGACAAGTCCTTAGTGTTTACCCCTAAGGTGAAAGGACGGGAGGGTGCAGGCAAGGTGTCATATAAATTGCAGAGGAATCCAAGGTCAGTTTAAAAACGAACAAAATAACCAAAAATCAAGGAAACTAGAGAAAAGCAATTTCCCACCAAAGTCTGATCCTGTGTCTTCTGAATGTGCTTTGCAGCTGGGACTGAGGGTGGGAGGAGTGGAGCAGAGCAGTGGTGGTGGCTGAATCAGCTGGTTGAAGAGACGTTTTGAATTCAGAACAGAAATGTCCTAAGACAAATCGATATAAGAGTAAGGCACATGGTGATCTCTGTCTCAGTTTTGTCCCAGAGAGGTTCTGTATCACACACTAACACAGTGTGTGTCTTTGTTTCCCCTAGTGGCTGGCCCACATAAGAAGATGAGAGTCTACTACTGATACAATCTAGGGGAGTTATTCCTGTAATTCAAGTGGCAGAGGCTCATGCTTTTAGCACTGAAGGTCTCAAGTTCAAATCCTGGTCATAGCCCAAGGAGGGTCAGTTATACTTGCTCCTCCTGGAATGTAGAGTGGTTAGTCAGCAGTCTGCTGGCTTCTTGAAAAGATTATACTGTGCCATCTCTTTTTAACTCTGGTGTAATTTGTTGGGGGTTCTATGAGATCCTGGGGCACAAGCAAAGTGCTTCACATGGTCTGAGCAACTGGCCACCATCTTGGACTCCTCCCAGGGTCCGGTAGGAGAGCAGGACCTCGGAGGATGCTAGAGACTGCATGCAACAGGGGCAGGCTGCATTAATTCCATGTGACTTGATACAACATGCAAAATCACGAGTACAGGAGTAAAACTGACAAGCCACGATCATTTCCTGGTGTGAGCTCCTGTAGGATGGGGAACATGATCATCAGTCTTCTGACATATCCTGACATGGGAAGCCTAACACACATGTCCTTCCAGTAGCCCCTGCTGCAAGGAGCCAGGGTTGCCTGCGTATTAACCATGAATGCATGTTGCCACCTCAGCACCAGAAGAGGTTAATGGGCTTGGTCCTGGCCAGGGCTGCTCTCTGCAGCTCATTAATTGTTCCTGAAGCAGTAAAATCAGTGGACTAATATCTACACTGGAACAGCTGGGGGTGTTTGCTTTACCCTAGCGAGTGCTGGGAGCTGGCTAAAGAGGATGGTTGTATAGTGCCAGCTGGGGAGGGGGGAGGGATGTCTGACAAGCTCACCACCAATGGATGTGTCATTGGGGCCCAGCATGGGATAGCAGGGACTGCAGGTCAGCAGTGAGCTGCCCAAGCAGAGCTCATTGCAGGTATATGGACTGGAGTACAGGGGGACCTGCAGGTCAGGACTGAGGAGCATTGACCAGGCTGAGTGGGGTCTAAGACTGGAACTGAAAGAGGCTGCAGGGCTGAAATGAGGTGCCACTGGCCCCTGGCACTTGCAAGATGCACTCTGGGTGAAATCCTGTGTGCCTAGCTTATTTCCCAGCATCCCTCGGCATGCTGGCCAAGGGTGTAAGTGGTGTCTTTGCATCAACTTTGGTGGAGTCGAGCCCACTTTGTCCCAGGATTAATCTGGCCCACTGCTGTTTATAGATTTCTACTGATGCTTTGTATAAGATCCTCCGGCCAGGGGATGATTAAGTCTCCAGAGCTTCACACACATGGTCTGCAACCTGGCTTTGGGATGGTTCCTCTTCCCTTCTGCTTATTGGCCAGTGGAAAGCATCACTATATTGGGACCAGGTCAGTCATGGGGAGTGAGAATGCTGTTGAGAATCTCTCCAGCTTTCCAATTTCGTGCTGCAAATAACACCTCCCCCCACCCCCCACGTTCTCACTGCCATCCAACAGCCAGCTCTTTTGTAACTGTTGTTAAATTGGGAAAATCAAGTGTTTCTGGCTGGTGGTGGGGCTTAAACTCTTTCTCTTGCGCTGCCTGGATAGGACCCATCTCTATCCCACCTCTGCTCTATCCAATGTGCTGTTCACAGCTTTCAGTGACATCTGTGGATCATGGCCAGAATGGTACCAAGAGTCCTAGAGCTCCAAGAGGCCATCGGGGAGCCTGACAAGCAACCCCAAAAGCCCGAGGTTAGGCAGGTCTGGTCCTTCCATGAAGCATGATCCCGCCAGCAGGCAGGGGAGATGTTAGATTGCTCAGGGGGGTACGTTTGCAAAAGCTGGCCTTGTGGGAGCTAGTTCAGGCAGTTCCCATGCTTGTCCTACTGACCCGGGTATCAGTTCTTTAACCATTTATGTGCTGCTGTGTGCTGCTCGAGAAATATCCTCCATCTAGTCCTGTTAATTTGTGATGTTGAGAGAGTTGTGCAGTCGTCCCAGCTGGATATGCTGTCAGGGCTGGGACAGCAGGAGTTACAGGTGAGCTCTAGGACTTGCAATGTGTGTGAACAACTCTGGGTACACTGGTTCATGCTTCCTTGGTGGAGTGAGTTTTGGAAGGCCTGCTCTTGGCATGGTGGTTCCTAGATGGAGTTGTTGAATCTATGGGTGGAGAGACAGCTATGATTTGTGTCAGTGATCCATCAGTTTTATCCAGCAAAGTTTAGTGCTTAAAACCCTGTGGGGTGCTGGGGAGAATGGGTGCTGTGAGGAGCTTAGCCTGCAGACAGCTGTGTTGCTTGGACCGGAGGTGAGAGTTGGTTCAAACTAATAGAAACCAGAGTCCAAGTTCTGCTCCTAGTTACATTTGTGTGGATCCAGAGTAACTCTATTTATTTTAGTGATGTTACTCTGGAGTGATTCTCATGTGAGAAAAAGTAACATTTAACTCTAGAAAAAAGCAACAGAGAGTCCTGTGGCACCTTATAGACTAACAGACATATTGGAGCATGAGCTTTCGTGGGTGAATACCCACTTTGTCAGACATTTAACTCTAGGCTCGTAAGATTCTGCCACATCATCTTATTAAGCTTTAGAACACCTTGCAGAAGGCTCCTGGGAACCCTTTGGCTACCTTTCTCAAGTGTTGCCAAGCCTCCAGTTCTGTTTATACGCTGGACATTTGGATCAAGCTTGTCTCTCTCTGGCTGAAGTCCTTTATGTTTCTTTTTCTTTCTTTTTACTCTCCGGTCTCTCTTGGACACAGGCCCCACCTGCTGTCTGGGCTAGAATGAGCTCCACTAATGTTACTCCTGAACTGGCCAGCAGGGATCACTGTGGAGTGATACAAGGCTCAGCTTCCTCCTGAGAGCTGAGAGTGTCGCTTTTCCAGCATTCCTGGACCTCACCTTCCCAAGGGCAGTGATGGTCAGCAATCCCAGCTCTTCAGCTTGGTGGCAGCTCCCTGACCAGCTCTGTTCACAGGAGAGGCATCAGTAGTGTGGCCAGAAAGTGCATATTGAGGATGAGGGGTTCAGCAGAACACGGGAAGAGCCACCGACAGCCCCTGGGCAC
Source organism: Gopherus flavomarginatus (assembly GCF_025201925.1). Classification (NCBI taxonomy): domain Eukaryota; kingdom Metazoa; phylum Chordata; order Testudines; family Testudinidae; genus Gopherus; species Gopherus flavomarginatus. The sequence goes on from NC_066624.1 coordinate 55,797,881, forward strand.
ATAGGGGATCGTCATGGGAGTTCCAGACAGGCTCATCTCCCACAGAAGGGCATGTTGCAGGGCCTCCAGTGCTGTCCCCAACCCTGGCCTGTTCTTTGCCCTGATAGGCTGTCGTATATCCATCAAACGCTGTGACCGAGGACATCTACGCCAATGGCTCAGCCATGCTGGGCAGCCCAGCTCACATGGACAGCCGGGAGGTGCGCAAGATCCGGCTGATCCAGTTCGAGAAGGTCACCGAGGAACCCATGGTGAGCTAGCAAGAGTTTGGTAACCCTTAAGGCCTCAGGGATCAGGGTGAGACCTACTGGTGCATTGGCATGCACAGTGAGAGTGACAATCCAGTCCAGCTCCCAGGTCCATGGGTGGGGTAGGGATGATCCACTGGGACAAGGGTGCTGCTTTGGCCACTGCCTACCCCACTTGGAGCCTGAGCTGCACAGGGTGTAGTGGGACCGGGAGGAAGCTGCATCAGCTGTTGATTTATTCTGCCAAGAGGAAATTAACCCAGCTGGAATTGAGCCAGGAGCGGACTCTGAGAAGTGAGACAGACCGTCTTGGATACTGGCTAGGCATGGACTTTACCTGGAGAAGTGAGTGTCTCACCCTAGATATGTAATAGACCGTCACAGAATTTCCTGTTTTCCAGGGAATCACACTGAAGTTGAATGAGAAGCAGAGCTGCATGGTGGCCAGGATTCTCCATGGAGGCATGGTACATAGACAAGGTAACAGCAAATGGCAAGAATCTGAAGTCGTCATTGACTGAGACCTAGACACACAAGGCTTCCGTTTAGTCAGAGACTTTAGCCCTTTCCTTCCGCCCTGGTGCTGGGTAGGGCCTGTCAGTTTCACCTTTGGAGCTGGGCAGTTTCAATGCAAAGGGATTAAACAGTTCCATGGTGCTGGTGAATTTTCCATTTGATTTATATCAGCAGTGCCCTTTCTCCATCTCTTGTATCACCTCCCTCTGCTCTTTACATGTGGCTGCTGCATTAATGCCCTGGAGCAAGGGTTCTCAAACTGGGGGTTGGGACCCCTCGGGGTCGTGAGGTTATTACGTGTGGGGTCGTGAGCTGTCAGCCTCCACCCAAAACCCCGCTTTGCCTCCAGCATTTGTAATGGTGTTAAATATATAAAAAGTATTTTTAATTTATAAGGGGAGGAGAGTGTCACACTCAGAGGTTTGCTAGGTGAAAGGGGTCACCAGTACAAAAGTTTGAGAACCACTGCCTTGGAGGCTTCAGGACGTTCTCTGCTGGGAAAAGGGGGAGGGGAGATGGGGCAGGACCAATCATTAAGCTCATGCCTGCAAACAGAACCAGAAACCATTTTTGTTCATCTTGCTGATGGATTCTTTGTCACTGCGTGTGGATCAGATCCCACCGATTTTGAAGGATGTTTTTTTCTGTTGCTAAAATGCACAGACAAGGCAAAATTTCTGTGCCAATGTCCTGCAACAAAAAGAAGTTGCCAAAGTAAATGAACTTGCACTGTTTCCTTTTTTTACTCTGGCACCTGCAGATGGTGTGGTGACTGCATGCAAAATAGCTGTCCTGTACATAAAAAAGGAGTGCCCTTTGGTGGCCTTGGGTCCATTTAGAGGCCTTTATAGGTCCATGTAGAAGACAAGAGCCTGATCCTGATCTCACACCAGAATAAGTCAAGACCAACTCCAGTGACGTCATTGGAGTGCTGGCTTATCCCTGTGTGTCTGAGATCAGAATCCAGCCTTTGTTATCTGTACGGATATCTAAAATGAGAGCACTTAAGGTAGAGAATATTTATATATACTTGACTGTGCAATGAGGTTACCATTCAGCTTTACATTACATATTGGTTAACATTGTGGATATCACTAAAATAGAATACTTTTACTGCAAGCTAAACTACAGAATGATGCAAGATCAAAGGCTAGTATGAATGGCTTTAGTTTTTGATCAATTTTAAAAATAATAATAAAAAGGAGTGTGTATGGAGGGAGTGAAGCTGTGTTCCCCTCATGTATGTATTTCACATGCTTATATGCCTGCATGTGCACTGACACACACAATGACTCCTTGGTAAAACCATGCTATATGAGCCAATCTGGATGTAAAATTGCAAGAGATGGTTGCATGCTGCAAAGCAACTATGCCTGTGCATTGTGAATGCAGAAGCCATTTGGTCTGAGGTCTCTTAGAGACTTGCGAACAGGCTGGGGGGGGCGATCCAGAATTTTGGGGGATTGTATTTTGCTTGCTTGTGCATTTCATGGGTTAATTTCTCCCGTCACTGGCAGGCTCCCTTCATGTGGGTGATGAGATCGTAGAAATCAATGGGCAAAGTGTGAGCAACCACTCGGTCGACCAGCTGCAGAAGATGCTGGTAGGTATTTTGGGAGGCTGCTCCTGAGGAATGACTCATTTGGCCACATATCACATGTTGCCTTATTTGATTGTATTCATTCTTAATATGCAAATCACGGCAGATGTTGCAACACCTCCTGCGTTAGGAGGAACTACTGTTGTTCCCCTTTCTGCTGGAGCCTCTTCAAAGGCCGGGCCACTTTTCAAGTGCAGGCCGTCTCTGCTCAGAGCACTGGATGGGGCTGTGCGTGCAGCACCCATGGTGGGGCTTGGGTTGTTCAGTTGTCTTTTCAATTTAAAATTGCCCCCATGCAGTCAAACCAGAACCCCCCTCTGCCATGGGAGCTAGGGGGATGGTGCTTAGTCGGGCTCTGATTTCCAGCTGCTAGGGCCACGATGATCCTCTTGCACCATTCAGTAGATGGCTGCCCAGCTTCAGAGAAGGGCCTCTCTCAGGGCACGCTGAACGCTCACCCTGTCCATGGTTAAAACTCCAGCCCGTCAGACCTGTTAGAGGTGCTGTTGGAAGGAGCAGGGAAGGGCTGTTTGGAGTTTGTGGATTATTCTAACATCACTGGTCTCAGCCTCTGATCTCCCTGAGTTCCCATCCCTCTCCCCAGGGCCAGGGCAAGGGATGTTTCACGCTCTAGGTGAAACTTCCACCTTGCGCCCCCTCCCTCGGCGCCCCTGCCCTGAAGCGGCAGCTCCCCATCCTCCGCCCTGAGGTACCCCTCCTACGCCAGCTCACCCCTGCTCCATGCACGAGCACCCCAAGCATGCCATCGCTGCTTCACTTCTCCCGCCTCCCAGGCTTGCGGCGCCTAAGCTGATTGGCAGCGCAGGCCTGGGAGGCGAGAGAAGTGAAGCAGCTCACCCCTGCCCCGCCTCCTCCCCAAGCACGCCGTGGCTGCTTCACTTCTCCCGCCTCCCAGACTTGCAGCGCCAATCAGCTTAGGTTCTGCAAGGCTGGGAGGCGGGAAAAGTGAAGCAGCCATGGCCTCCTCGGGGAGGAGGTGGGGCAGGGGTGAGCTGGGGTGGGGAGTTCCCCTGCATACCCCCCACCACTTGCTGCAGGCGGTCCTCCCCGTGCTCCCCTGCCCCAGCTCCCTCTGCCTAAATGCCAGCGGCGGCCGAAGATCCAGCCGCCGCGGTCGCTGCTGAAGAAAATGGCACCTCCCCAAATCCCAGCACCCTAGGCGACCGCCTAGGTCACCTAAATGGTTGCACTGGCCCTGCCTCTCCCTGGTCTCCTGAACTGGTTCACAAGGCAATGGCAATACAGAGGGTGGGCAGGTCTCAAGTGTTGGAAGAAGAATTGGTTCAAATTGCCCTTCTCTCCCCAGGCTGGTCTGTCAGTGCCCTATAGCCCCGAATCCTCTCTGTGGCTGGAGAGATGGGGTGAATTTAATTCTTTCTCCTAGTTCATTCTGGTGACCCCTTTAAAGCTAAAAGAGGATCAAAACTCTGCTCTGTGTGGCTACCTAGATGCAGCTCTAGGCCTGAGTTAGTTAAGTTAGCCACTGTGACTTCAACAGCGCTAAAGCCTTTAGCAACAGTGATTCTGGCTCTGCTGAGCTCCCATCAGCTCTTCACTCAGTAAACAAGGCAGCTCCCCTATATTGCCACCATGGCTCCCAGTCGCAGCCCTCTGTAGGTTTCCGGGAGTGCCTGTGCACCCTGAGGTTAACGACACGCTGGGGGCCTTGAGCTGGTTTCTGTATTGATCTAGAAGCTACATTCTCCAACTCTTCTCTCTTCCCCTTCCTTCTGTCCACTAGAGAGAAGCCAAGGGGACGGTCTCAATAAAAGTCATCCCCAATCAGCAAAGCCGCCTCCCAGCACTACAGGTAGGTGCAGCTGTGTCCTCTAAGTGGCCCTGTGGACCAGATGTCTTTGAGCTGGTGAGAAGTCACGGGGTGTCACGGGGTTGGGGTTGCGGGTTCAGGGGCCGAACTGCTCTGCTACACTGATACAAACTCTGAACAGGGTAAGAGCTGTGGTGCATTTACATGGGGGAAAGGAGAGCAGGATTTACCCAGTCGGAGGATCTGTCTGCCCTGCAAAGTGAAGATGTGATGGTAGCACAGGTGGGCAAACCTGTGCCAGCTTGAATCTGGCTAGCACAGGTAACAATAGCAGTGTAGACGTGTTGACGCAGGCTGCAGCTACGCACCCTGCGGACAAGGTGGTCAGGGAGCCTGCTTCGTACTCGGGCTGCTAGCCCATGCTGAAGCCTGTGCCATCGTGGCTACACTATCATTGTTACCCTTGGCAGCTAGATTAAAGCCAACCCATGCTACAATTACACCTTTGCTTGCAGTGTAGACAGACTCTGTATAACACTGCCCAGCATGGCGCCGCTCTGTGCCTCAGTTTCCCTATCTCTAAAAAGAGGACAACAATATTTACTTCTTGTGTTAAGTAGTTTGAAAGAGGGTCTGGTAGATACCAAAGGCTAGACTCCACACTCAGTTCTATGGGAGTGATTCCCATTGGCCTTAATGGTGGTGGGGTTAGACTGCAAAGACCCTTTACAGACATGGGCTCCTGAGCCTGGAGCATCCTGTCTACTCCTAGGATTGCACTCCGATTCCTTGGCTGGAAGAGAGAGTGACAAACTCTGCCTTGTGTTGTACTGCTCCAGCTTCTTTGGTGAAATGCTGTCACTCTGCAGTCAGGCTGGGTCGGGTCATTTCTGCTGCCGCAGGGGTGCTGATGTGATAGTCGGAAGCAAGTGGGGGTGGCGGGAAAGCAGAGCAAAACACCCCAGCTCTTGGCTATGCAACCACACTGCCATTGCCATAGCAACAGAAGTGCATGTTGTTACGAGGCTCCTGTTCTCAGCGCAGGGATTCAGCAGCCAGGGCTGGCCCATTCATCTTTGCATTCATCTCGCTCATTTGGCTTCTGGAGATGAATGAGGGGAGAGGGGGCTGGCAAGGACTGATGGGTCCCGACTGATTCCAAGAGGATACAGTTTCCACCCTTCTTATAGCTACTTGAGCTTTCCTTGTGGCTTAATCTAGGAACAGCTAGTTTATTTCCCCATTGCCCCCCAATATCTCAGGGCATGACACCTGTCATAGATGGCACCAATCATAAATGTGTGATACCAACTATACAGGCTAACAGAATCTATCTAGTTACAGATGGCAAAAGTGTATCTCTTCCATGCAATGAGTCTAAACTAAATTCATCCCAGCAGAGTGCTAGTTATTCTACATAAAAACTGCTTTTCGAGGTGGCAACTGTGTCTCCAGTGATTTGACCTCTTTCACATCTCATACATTTAAATTGCAGGAGTTAACATGAGATTTTCTCTCTCTTTGACCTCAAGTTAGTTCAGTATAGGGTGACCAGATAGCATATGTGAAAAATCAGGATGGGGTAAAAGGCACCTATATAAGAAAAAGCCCTGAATATGAGGCCTGTCCCTATAAATCAGGACATCTGGTCACCCTAGTTCAGTAAACTAAGCAACATGAAACACCCTGATCTTACTCTGTCACCATTTGCCCAGAGCCCAATATTCTGCTCAGGCAGATTCTTCTTAAAAAGGATGATTGAATGAGGTTATTTTTTTTAGTTAACATACGTGGCCCTGGAGTCATTCTGCCCCCCTTTCCTGTATTTCATCTTTATTCTTCCTTGGTCACATATCTCCCATTGGAGTCTGTTTCTCTAAGCAATGAGGTGAAAGGTGAATATCTTCTCCTCCCCATCTCTCCCCTTCGTCTCTGTTCCTGCCAGGATGAGCTCTGATCTCTGCTTATTTATTAAGCTCTGTCCTCTTTTCCCTTCTCTAGCTAGAGACTTATCTTAGTTGTTGCTGTCAAAACCAGCTGCAGTGCCACTGACTTAATAACAGATATGTGCAAGCACCTAGCCTCTGCTGAGAGGGGACACCAGGGCAGTATCTTGCACAAACAAACCCTCCTCACTGAGACATTGTTCCCCAGAAGACTGAAATTTTCTTCCCTCTGTGTGAGGTTGAAAGCTTGTCTCTTTCACCAACAAGTGGCTCAAATAAAAGATATTTCCTTCCTCCCCCACCTTGTCTCTCTCATTTCTTCCTTATATCATTTTGGCTGGGGTTCTGGAGCAGTCTATGTCATTGAACAGCCATGCACAGACACTCTTGCTGCCTTTCCTTGTGACAGTTCAGTGCTAGGAAGCCTAATGACTTCAATTTTGGCTGCCCATTGTGATCAGTCTCTGTCCTTCATGGTTGCTGTCACTTCACAGTACGACTGATAGGGTTACACACTGTGAAGCAAATCCCATCATGTTGTCTGGAGTGAAACCATCCCTTCCCAGCCTCTACCCAAGCTCCTCTGCCACATCTTGTTAGCATCCAACCCCAAGCAGAGCAATTAGTTTGCACCAATCAGATTGCTGTTTAGAGATTGCAAGGGTGGTTCCATTCTGAACTAAACCACCATGAATGATTTGAACGGGAGGATAAGAGCAAACAGGTTCCACCTGTTGTAACCTCATAACCAGAGCTAGAGGAAAGCTCTGAAATTCAGACTTGGCCTAGTTTTCGAATTCCACCACTGGGATTTGGGTTACACCTCTGGGAGAGACGGATCCAACGTGCAGTTCAAATCTGGAGTTCACTTCCTAGATTCCAAGGAAAGAAGAGACTATGTGATTGTCTACTCTGACCTTCTGCATAATGCAGGCCAGAGAACTGCCCCAAAACAATTCCTGTTTGAACAAGACCCCAGATAACGTTTGAGGTTTTTAGATCCAGTGCTCTGATTTGGGCCCACTTTACAATTAGGTTATTTCAAAGGCAGAATTAAATATCTCTATACGCACACGCACATCCCATCTTTGGACAACTGGGGGTTCAGAGAGCTGGGAGCTTCAGCCCATGTGGCATTCCCCAGGGTACAATCTGGACTGCTGAAATGCTGTGTCCCCTTAACTCTGTAGCCTGGGGTCCCTTTTACACTGCTTTGCTGTCAGAACAGCCACTCCTGGCCTGGTCACGCACAGCCACTGGCATGTAAAATCACTCCCAGATGTATACATGAATGCTCTCCCATCATCCATGAATAAATACAGGGTGATACTGCATATCTCCCCAGAAATGTGCATTTTATACTGCTTGGTAGACCCCTGGACAATATAAGCTCATAGATAGTCTGACATTCTAACAAAGGGCAATATTTATGCACAAGCCTTTGTTATCCCAAGCAGAGGTTTCCCAAACACTTCAAACAAACACACTGGCTTAGATAAAACAATAAAATAAGTTTATTAACTAGAGAAAGATTTTAAGTGATTATAAATGATAAGGGATAAAAGTTAGAATTGGTTACAAAAGAAATAAAAAGTTAAAACTAAGCTGATTCCTAAACTTTGCCAAGGCAAATAAGATTAGAAGCAAATATCATTCTCATTGCGCCGGATGCTGCAAGCAGTTCTCAGTTCACAGACTTGATTTCCTTTCGGCCTGAGACCACTCCCCTTAATTCAGTGTTCTTCAGGTATTCATTGATGTTATGAGCAGAGAGATGTAAGGTGGCAAGGAGAGGTAATTTGTGTGGTGTTTGGTCTCCATTCTTACACCTTTTTTCCCTTCTTTGAGGATTGCCCCCAGCTGGGAGTCAGGCGACAATCTGTTTACATGGGACCTCCAATTGTTTCCCAGTGCTAATATGTAAAGTTCTTGCTTACACCTTCCATCCTACCAGAATATGGCTGCTTATCTAGGTGATAGTCCCTGAGGGTTCATTTGATTATGATGATACTTCGGTGAGTCTTTGTCTCTCAGAAACTAGTTTGTAGGCATTACCCAGAACTACAACATATTTCAGTAACGATCATAGAGCAAAATCTCATAATTTGACATGCAGTGATCTTACACATATTTCAACAGGATAATAATATTCAGCAGGTTGAGTCTTCACATGATACCTCACAAGGCATATTTTGTACAAAATATATTCTAGCCATATAAAGTAGTGAACATGGGATACAGGGTGTCACAACCCGCCGAGTTCTTATGTTAACAAGAGATTGGCCAGTGTCACTGGTATTTTACAGCCTCTCCTCAGGTTGGTCCATCCAAATTTTGACCAATGGAGGGGGCTGCACTAGCAAATCTGGAGTCTGAGAGCCTCACTTGCAGGGACCCTTTATGGTCTTTAGTGCGAGATGTGGCTCACAGAGTCTTCAGGTCCCAGCATGCAATACTCCATCTTGATCCCCAGAACTCTGGCCTTCTGGCAACAAAGGGATACTGTGTGTACTACGTGCTGGGACCTGTTATCTCACAGGCCACAGCTCCATAGTAAAAGTGAGGACAGTAGTGGACAGTACTTCACCAACCCCTATTTTAATATGTTGTGCAAAGAAAGTCTGGTTTATTCTGCTCAGGAAGGAAGATCTACACGGCCCTGATTGTCAGAGCTCTGATCTGGCATGGTCTAAAGATGGGACAAAAAAAGAATATTTTACTTCAGATAGCATGTTGGAGTAGCTTCTTTTCCAAGCATGAATTGCACTGTTCTCTGCTTCCACATCACAGAATCGTAGAAGTGTAGGACTGCAATAGATCTAGTCCCGTCTCCTGCACTCAAGGCAGGACTTTGTAATAACTAGATCATCCCTGAGAGGTGTTTGTTTAACTGCTCTTAAAAAACTCCAGTAATGGAGATTCCACAAGCTCCTTAGGCAATTTTGTTCCAGTGCTTAACTATCCTGACAGTTAGGAAGTTTTCCTAATGTCCAACCTTCCTTGCTGCAATTTAAGCCCATTATTTCTTCTCCTGTCCACACTGGATAAGGAGAACAATTTATCACCCTCCTCCTTATAACAATCTTTTATGTACTTGAAAACTGTTATAATGTTCCCCCCTCGGTCTTCTCTTCTCCAGAATAAACAAATCCATTTTTTTTTCAGTCTTCCCTCAGGTGTTATGTTTCATAGACCTTTAATCATTTTTGTTGCTCTTCTCTGGACTTTCTCCAATTTGTCCACATCTTTCCTGAAATGTGGTGCCCAGAGATGGACACAATACTCCAGCTGAGGCCTAATCAGCACGGGGTAGAGCTGAAGAATTACTTCTTGCGTCTTGCTTACAGTACTCCTGCTGACAGGGCCGGCTTTATGAAGGGTGGGGCCCGATTTGAATACCCAGCAGCGGTCCGGGGCTTTGGCGGCACTTCGGCGGCAAGGGTCTGCTCCGGGTCTGCTCCCGGTCTTCGGCAGCAGGGGGTCCTCCGTTGCCTGCTGCCGAAGGACCCCCTGCTGCCGAAATGTCGCCGAAACCCCCCTGGAGTGGACCCCCAGCCGCCGAAATGCCGCTGCAGCCTCGGACCACTGCTGGGTAAGTTTTAAAAAAAAAAAAATTAAAAGGTGCCTAAGGTGCGGGGCCCGATTCCGGGGAATTGGGCGAATCGGCCTGAAGCAGGCCTTGCCTGCTGATACATCCTAGAATGATGTTCATATTTTTTGCAACAGTGTAACACTTTTGACTCATATTTAGCTTGTGATCCACTATGATCCCTAGATCCCTTTCCACAGTACTTCTTTGTAGGCAGTAATTTCCCATTTTGTGTGTGTGCAACTGATTGTGCCTTCCTAAATGGAGTACTTTGCATTTGTCCTTATTGAATTTCATTCCGTTTCCTTCAAAACGTTTCTCCAATTTGTCCAAATCATTTTGAATTTTAATCCTATCCTCCAAAGTACTTGCAACCCCTCCCAGCTTGGTGTTGTCTGCAAACTTTCGAAGTGTTATGGCTTTGCATTCCCAGGGCAAATAACTTGCCGCAATAACAGTTGAGTGAACTCCACGTTTGTGTGGAATGAAGGTAAATTTGATCTCAAACAAGGGGCCTCCCTTGGCCAGTAGAGCTCTCCTGCTTATGGCTTTGCCACTCAGTGATGAGCATCTCTACGTGCAAGCTGTGATCATGGGGTATGCTGATCACACACCTCAGGTCTTCCATGGGTTGTGGATTTAGCTACCACCACCTTTCAGCACCAAATGTCTGGTGCCTGCAAAGCTGTCCCTCAATGGCAAAATCCCAGCTATGCTCAAGTTTCTTCCCACAGCCAGAAAGCCCCTGTGGGTGGAGCTTATCAGTGGTATTGCTGATGATGAACTTCCTCTTCTAAAGTTGCTCTGGGCTCTGCAATGTTCACAAACAGACATGCCACAGGAGAGATGCAGGGAGCTGGTATGGGCAGCGGTACAGGACCGTACTCATACACTGAGCCCTTTCTATCTGTAAAGGTCCCCAGTGGTGAGCCCTCTGGGTTGCCCTGCCTGCTAAAGCTGGTGTGATGGACATGTTTGCGAAGCTTAGATGTGAGTTTCCTAGAGGTGGCCAGGGAGCAGCTGGAGAAGTTTACTCAGCAAAGGTAGAATCTCAGGAAAACCGCTGCTCCTGGGGAGGTGTGGACACACAAACTCAGCCTCTGAGACCTGCTGCCTTGGGCAGAGTCTCTGCTGCCTCAGGGCTGGATGGGAGAAGATGTTTAGTTATGAAGGATCAGGTCATTCCCTGGAAACTTCTCCACTCCAGCCCCCACTCCCCAAATCGACGCTCATGCGGAGACCTTTGTGCTTGAAGACATTCCCTGTCTGTTCTGTGGCTTCTGGCACTTGACTCCTAAGTGATGTTATCATGGCTGCCAGCTCTCCTGCCCCTTTGGTTCAGATAGCTGAGTCCGTGCCTGCTAGAGAGCTGTGTATGTTTAGTATATAGAGGAATTCCCCCGGTCCCGCCTGCTGTTGGGTTACTGCACTTTATCTGGATGGCTCCAGGCCAAGTAACCCTGTCTATGCCTGCTCTCAGTGACTTGCGTTTAGGTTTTGGACTAGCTCTGATTGATAGTGAGAGTCTTAGCGCTGGGAGAGGGGAAATAGCGTGTGTGGAGGGACTAACCAGCGGCAGGGTGAGAACCTGAGACAACTAGACCACAAGGTCCTGATCTGCTCCGGCTCATCCCGTATTGGAGGGACTAGAAATGGGAAGGAGAATTGGTCCTGTTTTGAGGCAATGGCTGTAGCGGTTAATGTGCAGTTCACAGCTCTCTCTTCCCTCTGCCCCACTCATCACACCTTTAACTACCTGTTCACCACAGTTCACCCCCAGGAGATGAGTCTTTCTCCGTTTGTGCCCCGACCTCTGGCAGCGCTTGCCTCACACTTGCTGTCTGGTCTCTTAGATTTCCCCAAGGATGATGCCATTCCTCCTTCCCTAAGGGATTCCCAGAGTCAGAGGACACACAGTTTGCTGAGATGGCCAGGGGAAGACATGGAGTTAGATTTTGGGTGGATCTTCAGGTAGAATTAAAGCCCCACATACTGACTGACTGGGTTGGCCAAGGGGGTTGGGGGAGTGTGTAAGTAATCCAGGGGTGAGCAAACTTTTTGGCTGGAGGGCCACATCGGGTTTTATGAATTGTATGGAGGGCCAGTTAGGGGAGGGGTTTGTGGCCCCATCCAACCCCCCCCCCATTCCCTGACAGCCTCTCTGAGACCCTTGTCCCATCCACACACACCCCGCTCCCTGTCCCCAGAACCCCTGCCCCTGCCGCACCATCCAACGCCCCCTCTTTCCTGACTGCCCCCCCGGGACCCCTGCCCTCATTCAATCCCATGTTTCGCCTCCAACCACCATCCACACCCCTACCCCTTGACCACCACCCCGAACTCCCCTGCCCTCTATCCACCCCCTGCCCCTTTACCGCACTGCCTGGAGCTCTGGTGGCTGGTGGCACTACAGCTACGCTGCCCAACTGGAGCTGGGCCATGCTGCTGCTGCCACCCCGCCGCCGCCGCCGCCACCACCACCACCATGTAGCTCAGAGCACCAGGTTAGGCTGGGTTCTTCAGCTGCACTGCCCCAGAAGCTCACAGCTCGGCCACCCAGAGCATTGCGCTGGTGGCAGAGTGAGCGAGCTGAGTCGGGGGGTGGTGGGGTGGACAGCAGCGCAGGGCCTGGGGGCTAGCCTCCTGGGCCAGGAGTTCAGTGGCTGGGTAGGACGGTCCCGTGGGCCATAGTTTGCCCACCCCTGACATAATCTAATGATTGGTGCTTGGGCCCCTTTGTCTCTAGGCTGTGGCATCTCTTCTAGCTCATCAGGTCTGCAGATAAGATCTGAAAAGGGGGTCAGGGAAAGGGGAGATTAGATGGGGATGTGCCCGACACTTGCCGCTCAGGTTTGGGCCAGTTAATTTCTTACCCCATCTTGTATGGTCACTGCTGGGGGACATCACAGGAGTCGCGTAGCAGAAATGGCAGAGCCGAAAGCACGTGGCATTGACCAGCTGACCTTTGGCCTCTTCTCCAGATGTTCATGAGGGCCCAGTTTGACTACGATCCCAAGATGGACAGCCTGATCCCCTGCAGGGAGGCGGGGCTGAAGTTCAAGACCGGGGACATCATCCAAATCATCAACAAGGATGACAGCAACTGGTGGCAGGGCCGGGTAGAAGGGTCCTCCACGGAGTCAGCAGGGCTGATCCCCTCCCCTGAACTGCAAGAATGGTATGTTTGAGAGCTGCTGGTAAAAGCAGCTGGGGGAAAGGGGCTGGGGGACTCCCAGTTGCAGGCTCTGTGCACAGCTCCAAGTGCTGCATCTCCAGCATGGGAGCTGCCCATGGGCTGGTGACTCAGAATCCCCACCTTGCATCCTTGTGGAATGTGTTTCAGAGATGAGACCTGTGTAGGTGCCGCTCCTTGGAGAAGCTGGGCCCAGCTGCTCAGTGTAGAGAGCTAGGTAGACCGTGTCTTTTGGAATGGGCTGTTGGCACCCTCTGACCTTGACCACAGTGACCCATGTGTCTAGCCTGGTGCTGCCCTGATCACCTTGGTGTGGACACTAGATCTGGCAAGGAGATACTCTCTGACCCGTTTGGCGTGAGCCCTGAGTATCCTTTCCTTACTTTTGTGCATTGAAGAAATCCTGATGCTTCTTGGGGTTGCTGGGTTTGGACCAAAACCTGATCTGATCTGACCCCCTCCGTCGCTTGTGTGTTTTTTCCTCTTTTAGGCGTGTGGCTAGTACAACCCAGTGCAGTCAGAGCGAAGCCCAGAGCTGCAGCCCCTTCGGGAAAAAGAAGAAGTGCAAAGACAAATACCTGGCCAAGCACAGCTCAAGTAAGCAGCCTCCTTCCTTGTCATGAGTCCCTGTCTGTTGCTGCTCAGGATCAACCCTGGCAGCTCTGTTGCCGCAATGCACCTTCCCATCGGGCAGCAGGACAGGAGTGCTCGCAGGACTCTGGTGTTTAGACCAAGCACTGACTCTGTGAGGTCGTTTCACTGGTTGGACAGCGTACGCAGGATGCTGCAGCCTGGTGACGGGGTTGGGATCCACATGTCCTCTGCAATAGGCTCCCTGGTCATGTCAAAACTCTTTCCTGTAAAAAGCAACAAAGAGTCCTGTGGCACCTTAAAGACTAACAGATGTATTGGAGCATAAGCACCCACGAGAGCTTATGCTCCAGTACGTCTATTAGTCTTTAAGATGCCACAGGACTCTGTTGCTTTTTACAGATCCTGACTAACACGGCTACCCCTCTGTCTTTCCTGAGATCTCTTAACTTCCCCTCCTGGGAACAGTGCAGTCAGAGCTGCACAGCATGGCCGTGCGCACTCTGGTAGCTGTCTCCTTATTGGAGGCTACCACACGTACCCTCAGGGGAGCAGGAGGAAAGGCATCTTGCCCAGTGCCGCGCCTGGCATTGGCTTTACTGGAAGAGCCCCCTCGGGTACAAATCAGTCAGATGACCCTGAGTCACCTGGTAAATGACACTCTATTATTTTTCCCCTCGGGGATCTCTTTACATTGTCTCCTCCTGTTTGCAAAGCAGCCTGCAAAGCACCCGACCTGCTGGCTTTGTTTACATTGCTGCTGTGGAGTCGCAACAGGCGTGGACTGGGGTGTACAGGGAGAAGAGAGGATGTCATCTGAGTTTAAATAAGCGGTGTTCTCAGCCTGACTGGAAGGAAAGAGCTATGTAGGAACAACTCTGCCAGTGGCTGGTGCCAAGGGAAGAGGGGGTTGCTGCCACTAGGCATTCAGCTTTGGAAAAAAGCGATCTGTGGGTTTTTACAGCTGTTCTAGGCCCAAGTGTGTTAGCTGGGGATGGGTGCAGAGTTAAATCCCAGTTCAAGAGGGATGGACAGAGACCCGTAACTAAAGATAATGTGAAGCCTGTTGTCCAGCCCCTCCTGCAGGCTCCCCCACCTGATCTCTGCCTGCTTTGCTCCCTCCCTGGGATTTTGCTCTCCCAGAAGTGCAGCTCTCTGCTCTGCATTAGGAATTATGGGCCTAATTCTCCCCTGCACTGTGTCATCATTTACACTGTGCATAGTGACACCCGAGCATTGCCATGGCACCCTCGTGACACGTTACAGGCTGGAATGCTCAGAAGGGCTCAGCACCCACAGCCAGGGCCAGAGTTTGGCACTATGGGTACATGATGGGTGCTGAGCGCCTTTAAAATCCTGGTCCTTGTTTGGTGCTGAGCTGCCTCGACTGTAGGTGTGGAGACCTTGGAAATCTGGCCCTGAGCTAATTTATGGCCCTCGTCATCAGACGCATCACAAACCCTGCAATCAAGTCCTGGCAAGTCAGTGGTTTTCAGTTCACTTCTCCTTAAAACTTTGTAACAGATCAGAAATCTGTTCATCAATCAGGGAGAATCCTCCCTATTCACCACCTTCATCCAGAAGCCCAGCCAATCCAAGCCAAGCAAACAAACCCTGCTGATTAAGTGATGATCTGCTTGACTAGTGAGGTTTTAATGCACCAGGACCTGAAACTGACCTGTAATAAGCCAGTGCCAACAAATCCCCAGAGAACTGAGTGGTGGGGGGTGGAGAGTCATGTGACCAGAGCCTGGGGACATGCGGGCACCTGGTCTGGCCTGCAGACTGGGAGACGGTGACAAACAGGGCGATAAATAAAGATCCCCACAACTCCCTCAGGGGAATAAACTAAGATCCCCATAATTCCTTCAGATAAGAGTTAGTCTTGCAGATTCCAATTTGGCTCCTCTGGGGTCCAGACTCCTGGGCAGAACTGAACTGGGGAGAGGAGAGGATCAGCTGTTTATTTCACATCTTGTCACAACAGTTTCCCCATATTAATCCCCAAGGTAAGTTACCATTTGCTGATTTCTCTCTGCAGCTGAGTTTCTAAGGGATGCAGTGTGACCTAGGAGGGAGCCTCAGGACCAGAGCTGAGTGCATAATTGATTTTTTTTGGTACATGGGCCAAACTGAAAAAATCTTTAAAAAAATGGCTCAAAGCAAGCCTGTTTTTTTGTTTTTGTTTTTATTTTATTTTTTTTTGCCAGGAGAAAAAATCATTTTGAGTTTATTGTTTGGGAGTGCTTTTCACTCTTGCTCTCGGGCGCCATCTTTTTTTTTTTTTTTTTTAATTTTCTTTTAAAAAATTAGCTAAACGTTTAAATGAAATGCCATTTTGGAAGGAAAAGTCAAAGCATTTCATTTTGACTTTAAAAAATCTCCATTTTTTTTCCAGCCCAGACTATTCACTGAATTTGGAAATAGTTTTGTGCCCCCCAAAAGGCAACTCACGTCGCCGCGCTGTGCCTCAGTTTCCCCATATTTTAAAGAGGGCTAATGATCCTGACTTTTGTAAAGTAGTTTGAGATCTACTGATGCAGAGTGCAATATGAGAGCTATGTGGTGGTATTCTATATCGATGCCAATATGTCCCAGCGGCCCTGGGCAGGGATTTGCCCTGATTTTGCATCTGGATTGGTTCTGATGCTCTCTTGGTTCCATTTCCCCTCTCTCCTCCCAGTTTTCGACCAGTTGGATGTGATTTCGTATGAGGAGGTGGTGAGGCTGCCAGCCTTCAAGAGGAAGACCCTGGTGCTGATAGGTATGGCCCTGCCCCTTCTGTACACATTGTGCTTTTCTGGCCATTGTCGCTCTCCACCCCGACCCTGACAATGGCCTGGGCAGAACAGAACCTGATAGAGCATTTCCACTGGGGAACCCTGCTGGCTGAGCGTTAGTCAGTTACTCCTTTAACACAGGTTTGATCTCAGGGCAATGGGAGTGTTTCCATTAACTTCAACAGACTTTGGATCAAGCCCTTGATCCTTAAAACAACATCAGCTGGTGGATTTATGACCTAGATCTGGCCTGAATAAAATTCATTCTCCTCGGATTGAGAGTCCTCTGGATTCTAAAGAGATTTGGGTTGGGGTTTGGGATGCTGCAAGAGTCACCCCAAACTCCCACTCTCCCCGTGTTTTGAGCTGCCCTTGCTGGCTGTGCAGTAAAAGTTACCATCCCCTCATTCAAGAGCTGAACTGGCATCCTCAGGCACAGCTGTGCTGCCCAGCTCGGGCATCTAGAAACTGGCACTGTTAGCAGTACCCGAGTCATGGTGCGAATTGTGCTGCAGAGGGCACCTGGAGGAAGAGCAGCCAGCCCTGGGTGGGAGGGGGTGGGTTTTTTTTTTTTAAAAGAATGATAAAGCTGCCTCTTGTTTAAACCTCAGGGTGGGAATCAGTCCATGTCCCGAGCCTTGCATGGCACAGATCCCTTGGTATGAGATTCAGGGCATGTCTACATGGGGACACTCAGGAAAGTTATTCTAAATTAGCTTTTAAAGTGGATTAGTTAAATCACATTAAACCCCTGTGTGGACACTCTCATTCAGAATTAAAGTGGCCTTAATTTGATTTATCTTAATTCACTTTAAACAAAATCTAATTAAGACTGCTCTAATTCTGAATGAAAGTCCATATGGGAATTTGATGTGGTTGAATTAATTCATTTTAGATTCATTCCTTTTGGTAATTTGGATTAACGTTGCTGAGTGCCACTGTGTAGACACTAAGGTCAAGATCCTGAAAGGTATTTTGGTGCCTAACTCCTATTGATTTCACTGGGCGTTAGGCACCTAGGAGGATCCAGACGTAACTCGGCAGTGCCGAGGCTGTGCCTGGCCCAGTCCATGGAGAAGTAGTGGGCTGGCTCTGGGACTGGAAGTGTGTTGCCCTGCATTATGGCTGTATTGAAAAGCATGGGGTCTCCCATTTTGCAGCGTCTGGTCCGTTCCAAAGGGGGGAAGAGGCTCAGCTATCTAGCCTGGGCAGTCATTATCCCATTCCTTCTGGGAGACCCAACAGGGATGGAATTTCCATGGCTAGCTCATCCTGCTCCATCCCTACCTGCTTTCTCTGCCAGAGGCCCTTCCTATGAATAGGGGTTCTTCTCTTGCTCCTGCAATCTCCCTCTCCCCTTCTCCAGCACAGGAAAAGCCTCTCTCGGGGGGCACTGATCTCCCATCCCTCTCTCATCCTCCTGCACAGGTGCAAGCGGGGTAGGTCGTAGCCACATTAAGAATGCCCTGCTCAGCAAGAACCCAGAGAAGTTTGGGTATCCGGCTCCATGTAAGTAGTCACCCACAGTGGGGTCGGGCTCTACAACCAGAACTAGCCATTTTAAAGCCCTCAGAAGGCGAGTTTCCCAGTGCTCACTCCTAGCCTTGCCTGCAGACTGCATAGAGCTGAGGGGTTTTACGTGCAGAAAAGCTGTTTCAGGGAATGTTCAGAGATTGCTCCAACTCCCTCTGAACCCTGCACACTTTGAGCTCATGGTCACTGAGCACTGGGCTTTAGTGGGCGAGGGATACCAAAAATAGCCCTGTTTAAAACAGAAAGATAGGGAAGCTCTAAGGCATTCCTAAACCAGATTTTCGGTACCGTCCGTGGTGCATGCAGAACCCCTGTGGGGGTGAAGTGGCAGGGAGAGGTGATTGATGCTCCTTTGGAGTGACTCACGAGAGTAACGGGACCACTCTAAATGCCATCAGAGAATGTTTCAGCCCCATGTGTTCATAGATACAGGAGTGCACAACCTCATTGCAATCAGCCTTGAAATCAGACCTGAGCTTCTGCCACTGTATGTCTGTGACCCACTGTGTTGAGCGAGTTTGGTCTGGTCTGGTTTGCTAGTGTTGATAAAGTGGCTCTGGAGGTTGCCTGCAGTCATATTTAGGGAAGGTGTTGTAGTCCCACAGGGTGTGTGCTGCATAAATGGGGCCTGCCTTGACCAAGGCTGCAGCGTCTCCAGCACTCTTGTACTTTCCAGCAAGGTGGCAGCTTGTCTGCCCCGGAGGCATCTTTCCTTTGCCATAGGGGAAAGCGATTGGGTTGATTACCCTGTGGTCCTGCCATAACTCCTGAGCTGTGCCGGTGCTGAAAACATGGCAAGGCCAGCTGGAGAAGAGCACATTCAGCCAGGCCCATGCTGGGCACGCAAAGGCTGGCGGAGGTTGCTTTCGTTGGGTTATCTTGGCTGTTCGGAGCCTCCTGCCAGCAGTGGAGAAATAGAACAAGAGGTGTCAGGAGCCTGGCCTCAGAGCTGGTAGGTCAGTGTTTTCCCTTGGCTTTAAAGGACACCGTCAACATGACACCTAGTCAGGTACAAAGCAGGCCTCCTAGGTCTTGCTGGGCCTGATTTTTGTTACCAGTAGAACTTTAACTGTCCGAAGAGTTACAGTCCAGTCCAGGCTCTAACATGAGTCCTTGTTCCCAAGTGATGCTGCTTACAGTGACTTTGGCTGGCCAATGAATAACACCAGCTTTGCCCTACTGATTGCTAGGGGCAGGGCTGGGGGGCCCTTGACATAGGCCATGAGGCAGAAGTGCTTCAGATCACCTCACCTGAGCAACTTTCAAAGCACTACAGGCAGCAAATCCATGCTCTGCCCAAGCAGCAAAGGGTTAAAGCTGGTGCAGGCCCTGCCTCTCTTCACCAATTGCTCACTTCCTCTGGCTCTGGCTCCCCTCTCCTGGCCTCCCTAGGGCCCAGATGAGCCCCACTTCTTGGGAACACATTAGGCTTCCCATGGTGCAGAATGGCAGAGCAGCCACCCTCTCCATAGCCTTCCTGCTCAGTAGTCACCTTGGCCCAAGCTGGCTGGCCCCTTTGGTTCCCTTGTGGGGTGGCAGCACAGGTCAGTCACCCAGCTCTCCCACCCATCCAGACACCACACGCCCCCAGAAGAAGAACGAGGTGGATGGGAAGGACTATCACTTCATCTCCACTGAGGAAATGACCAGGGGCATCTCCGCCAATGAGTTCCTGGAATTCGGGAGCTACCAGGGAAACATATTTGGCACCAAGTTTGAAACAGTGCATCAGATCCACCAGCAGGATAAAGTCGCCATCCTGGACATTGAGCCCCAGGTGAGGAGGGGACGGGGGCAGCATGTTAGGGGTCAGAGTTGGAAAAAGCACCTCTAAAATTTGCGGGGGCAGCTTTGCACCCACATTTAACTGCACTTGCAATTGGGGGTGCAAACGAGGATTTAGCCCTGTCTTCCAAACTGTGCACACCAGTTGGGCAGGCAGAATGCTGGGGCCCATTACTCGCGGGCATGACGTTAGTGGCTGGGTGAAAAATGTATCCCTTAAAGCATAGCCCAAGGAGGGGCTGGGTGAAAAGGCAAGGCAGTGAAAGAGCAGGCCATTGCCCTCTACAGCGTCCCACTCTCCTAGCCAATGAGCTGGACTGAGCTATGCACCTGCCAGTAGCCAGGGGGGAAGGGCATCGAGGGAGGAAAATAACCACAGAGATAAAACTAACGGATGGACTCCACCTAGTGCCCCTATACTGGGCAGATACCTTGGGCGAGGCCGCTGCTGATGGCCCCACACCTTCCTGCTGCACAGATATGCCAGGGAGCACCTGCCTCCTAGAAGCGGAACATAAAGGCAGATGGCGAAGCTGCCACAAGATTGGAATATCCATCCCCAGGGCACGGTGGAAAGGACAGGGGTCTGTGCCCCAACTCAGTGACTTACTGCCTTCAGCTAATAACGAGGGCATGGAGGCAAACCTCTCCCCTCAGTCAGAGCTGACTGTTCCAGCCCTTAATGATGATTGCTGTTCTGTGGGTCCCTGAGAACTTTCTAATGGGATGAGAGAGGATAATTACAGCTGCGGAGGTCACCAGCTGCTGGCCTGCAGAGGTAGATCGCACTAGCTCTACTCTGCCCTCAGGTGTCGCTATTTCAGGTCTGCACTGTCTAGCTAGGGCCAGCATCTGCATGGGAGCTCCTGGAAGGGTGCAGTCAGAATCCATGGCTGCATCCCGAGCTAAGGAGTTTTAAAGTGAATTTATACTTAGCTGATGTGACAGGCCTGGAGCCCATAAAGGCCTCTAGCAGCAGCAGTGCAAGCTGTCTCCAGCCCCACAGAGCCAGCCGTTGACCCACCTCTCTGTGGCCAGCTGTCTGCCTCCCTCTGAGGCCAGCAGATGCCCTGAGTGTGATGTTTGGGGATCCTGGCCTCCAGCAGGGATCCAGCAGAGCTGGCAGTGCTCTGCAAGGCAGGAAGGGCCATGCGCTCTGCTCCTGGCAGAGCTGCCCTGCCCTGCCCTGCCCTGAAGAGCAGCTGTGATCCGTTTGCTCCTCATCCCTCTCTCTCCTCGCCCCCCATCTGCAGACTCTGAAGATTGTTCGCACTGCCGAGCTGTCCCCATTCATTGTTTTCATCGCACCAACAGACCAGGCCAATCAGGTGGGTGCCGTGGTGTGGCGGGAGGTGGAGCGATTACGCAGGCATGACGCTGGCCAGTGCATCTGGCCCTATGTCCTCCCATACTCACTCCCCCCGTGCACATTTGTCTCTTTGCACCCCTCTGTGGCCACTGTGGCTTGTGGCCGGGGGGATGAAGAGACCTTTCCTCACAGTGGTGGGACCCCAAAGGTACAGTTCACCCCGAGCAATTGTTTCTGTTCCCTTTCCTCCCTGGGGACTTGTTCTGTCCCCTGTTCAGAAACCAGCTTGCATGTTCCCTGTTGGGTGTCTGGGTTTTCCAGCTGGAGGAGTGGAGTTCACCTGAAGTACCCTAAACTTAAACCTCCCTGAGATAAAGTGCTGAGCACCAGGAAACTCCAAAGCTGTGAGCATGGGTGTGCTTTCCCCCCTCACCCCCCAGCTGGGGGCACAGCAGCTGTTTGTAGGGGGCTGGGAGCTGACTCCCCATTCAGGCTGGTGGCTACCTGGACTTGAACAGGAGACTTGGGCACAGCTTCTTCCCCCTCAGCCAGTTGCCAGCACCATCCCCCAGGGCCCAGTGGGCCCCAATCTCCACACTTTGCAAAAGGAATCCCTTAGGAGGTGAGATGAGGCAAACCTGCCCCTCCCTCAGGGCTGCTTCCCCTGCCCTCAGAGGGATTGTGGCGGCTGGAGCCGAGGGAGTGAGACTGTCCAGCATGTGTGCTCTTCCATAGCTCTGCACTAGTGCCTGGCTGCCTCCAAGCCTATAGGAATAGCCAAGGCCTTCACTCCAGACAGCAGCATAGCTGGGGAGGGTGCCCCTGCTGCTTCATTCTCCCCCACCAGAACTGGGGAGGGGAGGGCTGTCTCAGGACTGGAATTACAGGGGATGGGGCAGTGCGGGCGGAGGGTTTGTCAGCAGCTCCTCCCCAGAAACCTCTCCTTCCCGAATGAATCCCAGCTAAGGTGCTGAGTTTCCAGTTGGCAAGGACACCAACCACACCACAGATGGCTCCCTAAGGGGCCCTGGCATGGCATTCACGGATTCTGACTGCCCTGCCCAGGCTCTCCTTCCCTGTGCACGTCACTGCACTTCCTAGAGCCAAAGCGCTGTCAACTCGCAGTAGTTTCTAGCTGCAGAGACCTTCCTGCTGTCAGTGGGGCTCACACTGATTAGACTGCCGCATCCCCCCTGCCCACAGCCACCCTCTGCCGCATCCCCACTGCCGCATCCCCGCTGCCCGCAGCCAGCCCCTGCCACATCCCCTGCCCCAGCCCCTGCCGCATCCCTCCTGCCGCATCCCCCCCTGCCCGCAGCCAGCCACTGCCGCATCCCCACTGCCCCAGCCCCTGCCGCATCCCTCCTGCCGCATCCCCCCCTGCCCGCAGCCATCCCCTGCCGCATCCCTCCTGCCGCATCCCCCCTGCCCGCAGCCACCCCCTACCGCATCCCCCTGCCCGCAGCCAGCCCCTGCCGCATCCCAACTGCCCCCTGCCACCCCCCTGCCCGCAGCCACCCCAACGCATCCCCCCTGCCCGCAGCCAGCCCCTGCCCCAGCCACCCCCTGCCACATCCCCCCTGCCCGCAGCCACCTCCTGCCCTGCCCACAGCCACCGTCTGCCGCATCTTCCCTGCCCTCAGCCAGCCCCTGCCCCACCTCCCTGCCCCAGCTAGCCCGTTGCACCCCCCTGCGCACAGCCACCGCCCACAGCCAGCCCCTGCTGCACCCTGCCCACAGCCACCGCCCGCAGCCAGCCCCTGCCTCTAGCTAGCCCTGCCCCACACCCCTGTCTGCAGCCAGCCCCATGTCCACTGGTGCCCTATGGTTCCCAGGGCAGTAACCTTGCACACCTGCTTCAACGAGGCGGGCAGGCAGCAGCTGGGACCCACACATGTGCATGCCCTAGGGTGACCAGACAGCAAGTGTGAAAAATCGAGAAGGTGTGGGGGGGTAATAGGAGCCTATATAAGAAAGACCCAAAAATCGAGACTGTCCCTATAAAATCGGGACATCTGGTCACCCTAGCACACCCCCAGGGAGTGGTGGGGACCCACACATGTGAAACAGAGCTCCTTTCTAGTTCAGGCCCATCTTTTTAAAAAAGATCTGTAGGTAGGGTTAACATACATCTGTATTTTCCTGGAGATATCAGGCTTTTTGGTTCTTAAATCACTGTCCAGGCGGAATTTTTAAAATTTAAAAATTTCTCCTGGGAAAATACAGACATATGTTAACCCTATTGGTACAAAAAATACATACTGTGGCACATCCCTTAAATCAGAACTTTATAGGGAACCGGTTGTTAAGATTTTAGCAGCTCATCACTGGCCGGAGGGTTTATGTAGCCTTTGAATGAAGTGCCACCTGCAAGGTGATTAGTATGTGTTTGTGAAGTGCTGTCCAATGGAAGGTGTTACGTAAGGGCTAACTCTTGTGCTACCTGAAAAAGTTGTGGGCCAGCTGGCCCCAGGGGCCTGCTATCCCATGCACCGACTGCAGTTGCTGAAGGTGCCAGTGTGAAACAAGGCTGAGCAACTATTGCTAAGAACTGTCACCTGACACAGGGGACAGGCCCTCGGTGGTGAAGCAAGTGCTATATTTAGCCTGCTTTCACAGTTAGGTGACTGCTTAGTAAGTTAAGGGGAGAGTTTAAAGCCAAAACATGACCTCTGGCAGCTCAGAGGGCAGAGAGCTGGGGTATTTTTCCCTTTTAAATATGATCTGGCTGCTGAGCGCCACACAGAGAGGGGCACAGGCTGCAGCAATTCACTGTTGCCCAGAGTTGAGCTCATGATGCTGGTAAACAGAAGAGCCATATTAATTTCAAGTGCTACTATGGACAGAGACAAAAAAAGTTAGAAGAATCAGAAAAATAACAAGGAGGCCGGTGGCACCTTAAAGACTAACAGATTTATTTGGGCAGAAGCTTTCGTGGGTGCAGCTGAAGAAGTGTGTTGTTTTTTTTTTAACCCACGAAAGCTTCTGCCCAAATAAATCTGTTTGTCTCTAAGGTGCCACCAGACTCCTCATTTTTGTGGATACAGACTAACACGACTGCCCTTCTGAAAGGGAGAATCAGGAAGGAAGTTGTACTGGAGTTCCCATTTACAGTATTAATTGGATGCTGGAGTAGGCTCCTGCGGGCCTGTAGTACTGGCAGTAGCTTGGTGTGCTGCAGAGTGCCATGCAGCCATCTCTGACGACTGCTATTACCAAAGGTAGCTCTCAACAGTAGAAGTACTAGGAAAGTGAGGCAGAGAGGCCTGGCTGGGCTGTGAACAGAGACTGAGGGTAGGTCTACACTACGGGATTATTCCGATTTTACATAAACCGGTTTTGTAAAACATTGTATAAAGTCAAGTGCATGCAGCCACACTAAGCACATTAATTGGCGGTGTGCGTTCATGGTCCAAGGCTAGCGTCGATTTCCGGAACGTTGCACTGTGGGTAGCTATTCCATAGCTATCCCAGAGTTCCTGCAGTCTCCCCCGCCCCTTAGAATTCTGGGTTGAGATCCCAGTGGCTGATGCGGCAAAAATCATTGTCACGGGTGGTTCTGGGTAAATGTCGTCAGTCATTCCTTCCTGCGGGAAAGCAACGGCAGACAATCATTTCGCGCCCTTTTTCCCTGGATTGCCCTGGCAGACGCCATAGCACGGCAACCATGGAGCCCATTCAGCTTTTTCTTTTTCTTTTTACTGTCACCGTATGTGTACTGGATTCCGCGGACAGAGACTCCAGCGCTACACAGCAGAATTCATTTGCTTTTGCATGATAGAGACGGTTATCTGTCGTTCTGTACCATCTGCTGCTCTCATGGGTGCCCCTGGCTGAGATCGGCCGGGAGCGCAAAGGCAAAAATGGGAATGACTCCCTGAGTCAATCCCTCCTTTATGGGTTCTAAAAATAGTCAGTCCTGCCTAGAATATGGGGCAAGTGTGCTAGAGAACCAGTGTATCAGAGAGCACAGCCGCTCTGTCAGATCCCGCAGAAATGATGAGCTGCGTGCCATTCAGGGGAGGTGCCCCTGCAACAACCGCACCTGTTGCTTCCCTCCTCCCCCAACCTTCCTGGGCTACTGTGGCAGTGTCCCCTCCATTTGTGTCATGAAGTTATAAAGAATGCAGGAATAAGAAACAGTGACTTGTTAGTGAGATAAAATGAGGGGGAGGCAGCCTCCAGCTGCTATGATAGTCCAGGCAGGACAGAATCTATTCTTTACACAGGAAAGGGAGGAGGCTGATGGAGCTTAGCCCCCAGTTGCTATGATGAGGACCATTACCAGCCGTTCTGTACCATCTACTGGGAATGACCGAGAATCATTCCTATTTTCACCCAGGCGCTCCCGGCCAGCCTCACCTGAAGCCAGCCAGGAGCACTCATGGGTTGATAACAAGGACGGCTACCAGTCCTACTGCACCGTCTGCCACCGGGCAGGGGAGAGGAGTGAATACTGCTCTTCACTGCTGCAGCATCGCATCTACCAGCAGCATTCAGTAGACATAGGGTGACATTGAAAGAAGTCAAGAAATGATTTTTCTTTCACGGGGGGGAGTAAATTGATGAGCTATTCCCTGAACCACGCGGACAATGTGTTTGACCCTACAGGCATTGGGAGCTCAGCCAAGAATGCTTTTCGGAGACTGCTGTGGACTGTGGGATAGCTGGAGTCCTCAGTACTCCCTCCCTCCCTCCATGAGCGTCCATTTGAGTCTCTGGCTTTCCATTACGCTTGTCATGCAGCACTGTGTAGCCTGGAGATTTTTTTTCCAAACGCTTTGGCATTTCGTCTTCTGTAACGGAGCTCTGATAGAACAGATTTGTTTCCCCATACAGTGATCAGATTCAGTATCTCCCATACGGTCCATGCTGGAGCTCTTTTTGGATTTGGGACTGCATCGCCACCTGTGCTGATCAGAGCTCCACGCTGGGCAAACAGGAAATGAAATTCAAAAGTTCACGGAGCTTTTCCTGTCTACCTGGCCACTGCATCCGAGTTCAGATTGCTGTCCAGAGCGGTCACAGTGGTGCACTGTGGGATACCGCCTGGAGGCCAATACTGTCGATTTGCAGCCACACTAACCCTAAGCCGATATGGTAATACTGATTTTAGTGCTACTCGTCAGGAAGCAGTACAGCAACCGCTTTAAAGAGCCCTTTATATCGATATAAAGGGCCTCGTAGTGTAGATGGGTACAGCATTAAATCGGTTTAATGCTGCTAAAATCGGTTTAAATGTGTAGCGTAGACCAAGCCTGATAGTCCAACTTGCAAAGCGCCTGTTGTCTGAATAAACTGAGGGAGGGAGGGGAAATAACTTTCCTGAACGCATGCTGCTGGCTGGCAGCTGGATTGGGAACAGACCTCTTGTCCAGAGTCCCAGGCCTGCACCCTCATCCCTCAACCACCTCTCAGCCTTTGGGGCTCTGCTCCAGAGGCAGGTTGAGGAACTTTGTCTCCCCTGGGAAATTTACCAGCAGAACTGTATGGGTCTAATCTCCCTGCTGAGGGATACCTACAGTCAGGGAGGGATGCTGCCTTCTGCTGTAGCTGATAGCACATTCAAAGTGCCATAGCGAGGAGGTGCTGTTATTCCTATGTGCCCATCTGGGAAGTTAGACCAGTATAACACTGCTTGGAAAGTGTTGTGGTAGCCCAGCTTGAAGGGATTTCTTTTCACATGGGAATTGCCACCTGCACTGCAGTGTATATGTTCTCTGCAGGCCAGCCCAGGGAGCTGGCTCCTATGCACTGTGCTAGGACTGCCATGGGCCTGTAGCATGAGGAAAACCCAAAACAGAGCTAGCTTTCTCAAGTAGGGAGTGGTGCATGCAGCACCCAGAGCTTTAGGAAGCACCTGCAAGTCTCTAAATAAGCTATCATTGCAGTGCACACAGTAGTAAGGGCATAATGCTGTATCCCTGCAAGGGCAACTTGCTGTAAGAGTAAGGGGACATTGCCTGTTGAGACCAGTACTCAGTACAAGCCACTGCACTAAGACATGGGTGCAATGTCCCATCTGGGCCAGAGGCCTTCCCCCAGTGCATCATGTACCTCCCAGACCAATAGGGGCAACCCACCTGCCTCAAACTCCTGGACCTGACCTGCACAGACACACTGCCCCTCCCACAAGTCTCAGCTCACTGGCTCTCTTCTGTTGCAGTCAGAGGCCTTGCAGCAACTACGGAAGGATTCGGAGAGCATTTGCAACTGCTACGCACACTACTTTGACCTGTCAATAGTCAACAACGGTGTGGATGAGAGCCTCAAGGTGCTACAAGAAGCTTTTGAGCAGGCCTGCAACTCACCCCAGTGGGTGCCTGTCTCCTGGGTCTACTGAGCAGCTGTCCAACCCTGGCAGCTTCCTGCTACTCCCATCCTGCAGAATGAGATGGTGGGAAACCTCTGATCTACATAGCTCAACACCCAGCCCCCTTCTCTTAACATTCTATGGCCACAGTTTCACTTGGTCTATTATGCCCAGGATAAGAGTACAGGGATCTCCAAGCTCAGGCCACAAGCTACCAGTCCTTGTGCATCAGCATTACTGTAGGGTGGAGCCTCCAGCCTGGGGTGTTGTTTAGGGGAGAAATTCTATTTTATCTTAGGGTCTGGTACCTTAGTGCTACACAGCTGAGGCCATATAATACCCCTCCACTCAGCAACACTCCTACTGATCATACAGGGAAGCTTTCCTAGTGACTGAGGGGGAAAAGAGGGGCCTGCTCTAGCAACTAACCATGTAGTAGCTGCTTTATGCTGTGCTCCACTCTTGAGGAAGATGGGATGGACGCACTTCTAACACCAGCTCTGAATCTTTTTTGGCCATTTGCACAGTTACCTGATGCAGCTGGGCAGAATGCACCCTTTAAAAATCCTGGCCCTACCAGCACTAGTCTTCAGAGTCAGCATACACAGGAAATGAAGGCAGCAAAGAATCCTGTGGCATCTTTGCTGCTTTTACAGATCCAGACTAACACGGTTACCCCTCTGATACATGAGATGAAGGGACAGTTCAAATCCCACAGAGCTATTTTTTCAGACTAAGCTAGTGCTACCACAGCTTGTAGTCCAAGGGTTTTCTTCACAATCAGAAAGGCTAGTTCTTTTTAACTGTGAGCTAGAGTTAGTCACCCCAGGGGCTGGTCTTCCATGCTGGATGTGTGGAGTTCTTGACTCAGCCTGTGCAGTTGTGACTTACCATCTCTGACCCTAGCCAGACACCAATAATTAAAATAACACCCTGGAATCAGTAAATTGGATTGGCTGGACCCAGTTATCTACCCATTGCATTACATAGCAACAACATGGCCCACTTAGAGCAGCAGTTCTTCAAACTATAATCAATGTCAGGCTCAAAAGACTGGTTTGTGCGCTTTACTGTCAGGGAGGGTAGCAGGAAAGGGGATTAACATGTCTGGAATCTGCAATTTAAGGATGCCAAAAAAAACCTGATTATGTGCAATAGGGACCTTTATTCTAGTCCACAGCAGGGCAATACCCTGTAGCAATAAAAGTATGTTGAAGCATTTGCTTGGTTTTATGGTTTGTGCTGAGCTCAATAGGTCACTGCAGCATCCATCCAAAAAACTGCTCCCCTGAAACCAGCTGAACTGCAGTGAGGTCTTCCCTACCCCTGGAAGCCTCCCAAAGCCACAGCCCTCTTTGCCCTTGAAGGGCAGAAAAATCTACAGGACTGCTCCATTCAGATCCTGAAAGGGGGAGGAAAATCACTGCCCTGGTTATTCTCTGCCACAGGACCAGCACAAGCTGGAACTACTCCCCGCACTCAACTGGGAGGAGGTTTCTTCACCCATATGAGAGCAGTCACTCCCCTTCCCCTCCCACCCAACAGCAAGTCAGCCTTATTGTGAAGGAAGGTAGGGCAAGGCCAGCAGTAGGAGCCAGGCAGCTGCATGTGGGTTGGTTCATAAACAGCCTCAGGGCAGTTTTAAGGGAACAGGGCCTTCCACTGGAAAAATCCCATGTTCTAAGATGGCTAAGGTAGGTGCTGACCAAAACCAATCAGGAATTTAGTCAGTTCCTATTAGGAGATTCCAGAGCAGCATCATTACCATTGCAAGCAGTCCTAGCAGCCAGCACCAACTATCCTCTCCCCTGCAGCTCCTTCACCACAGGAAAGGAGGCACTATCGAGGCTAGAATGGGGAAAGAGGCCTGTCTGCAGGTAGCCCCCACCTCAGTGCACAGGTGGCCAATTAACTGAGGCACTGCCTCCTACCCAGCTTGAAGAGCAAGAAGTCAACACTTGAAAAATAGTTTATTGTTGGGGTGTTTTTTTTTTTTTTATAAAAAGTAAATACAAATCAACTCTCTTTTCCCTTAAATCCCTCACAGCCTCCAGCTGTGCTCACCACTTGTATGTCTCCCTAGCACTGGACAGGGGAAAAAGAGCAACACAAGTTAAGCACCTTTAGGTCTTGTCTTCAGATGGTATTAGCTCAGTACACAGCATCCTAGCCCCTCCCTCAAGGGGTAAAACTGGTATAGGGATGAATCCAGCCAGCCAGCAGCACCAGCAACACATCCTACTGCCAGTGAGGCACTCTAGCAAGAGAACCTGGGTGCTTTGTTTGGAACAGACCATCTGCTGCCCATAGCACATTCAGCTTCACGCAGCTGAGGGCTGGTGCCAAAGGCCTCTCCAATCTCCATACACACTACCTGTTAGAGAAAGCGTATGAACAGCTGACACCTTTCCGATCATACCTGGCCTGTCTCCATTCCAACCCCCAGAATTGATTAGGTGCCAATACTGGAAAGGAGGGCTGAGGCAGCAGTGGACACAGCAGCCATAACATTGAAATGGGGGTTTGGTGAACAGCACATGGAGCCAGGCCCTCGCACTATGAAACAAAATGGGAGAAACCTCAAGCACAAATTCTAAGCCGATAGAAACTGAAAACGTGGACCTAAAACATCTCCCCTCCTCGGGGCGGGGGGGAGGGGGCGGCACTGGCACTTGGCTAGCTGAAACTCAAGCCAAGCACTGCAAGTTTAAAACCAAAGCACTTAAAATAGCCGATTTGATCATCCAGACCCTGAACGCTGCTCCAAGAAGGAGAGTGGCTCAGGCCAATTCTGTGATTGTCAGGGTAATGGCTCCCAGACCCACGAACAGAGGGAAAGGCAGGAATAGGAAGGGGGGCATTATCTCCATCTGTGGAAATAGCTCGAAACACTGGGGGTTAGGAGGACTCTTTCAGTAGAAGCTGCTGGTTCCCTGAGGACAGTTTTATATGCATTGAGGCAACCAGCTTAGCAGAGCAGTCCAGTGGGTAAGTTTTGCACTCTTCCCTCCAGCCACCCTTAAAACAGGATGAGGAGAGGCTTATGGTGAGCTTGCTGAGCCACACTGCAGACATGCTTTCGTTTGTATAAAGCAATGGATCGGGAGCCTCGTCACCCCACTGCAGTCAGTGTTTCTGCATTGCTGGGGAATAGCTTTTGTTAAGGACTCTCCAACTTCCATCCAAAGCAGGTGGCCTCGTCTGGCTGGGAGGGATCTAGCCACTTACTCCGAGCTCTCTTCAGCTTGCTTTTGTTTCTTCTTCTTCTTCTTTTTCTTCTTGGTGCTGGTGTCACTGGCCTGCAGAGAAGATGGAGCTCAGGAAGGGTGGTTGGGAAGGAATCACTGCTGATGTGTGATACACCTTTCAGCAAAGACTAATGAACTATTTACAGGATTCATTTTAACTACCCCCCAGCAGCTCTCATCCATGAGGGAAGAGTGACATACCACGCTGCCCCCTCCCCCCTCCAAGGCTCCTAACACAAAATCTGCCTGTCATGCAATGCACCCAGTACACTGGGAAAGCAATTGGCACACCACATCAATGGGCATTCTAGCATGGTGCCCTATCTCCAACTGCACAGTTCCAGAGGCGCCAAAGGAAAGCGTAATAATCTCTGCCAGACAATTGTGAGAAAGCTACCCTAGGGCAAATTATTCCTAACCCATTAAACAAGGGCAGTCTGAACATAACAGCTGCTTCCACACCCTGCCCTCCAGGTTAATCTGCTAAGCCATGGACAGACAATGGTGCCAACTGAGCTTAGCTATATTGAGGCTTGCAGTGCTGTAACTCTATACTGATGGAGGAAAGCAGCAACATACATGGACAAACTGAACAGGTGTCTCGAGTTTTGTAAGTATCACAAGGAGGGGTGTACAAGTGATGCCGTGCAGCCACACTCCTAGGCCTGCTGCTCTGCGGCACCATCCAGCTACCTACCACTTCCATTAGCTCCCCTTCGCTCTCAGCAGCTTCTTTGGCCTTCTTCTCTTTTTTCTTCTTTTTCTTTTCCTTCCTGCTCTGCTCCTCTGGTTGCGGAGTGGCCGGGGAGGACGGTGCCACTGCTGCCTCCTCATTTTCACTCTCTGTCTCCCGCTTTCTCTGTTTAAGAGTAAAATCAGCATCAGATCAGCTCTCTCCCAGCTGAGCAGTAACAGGCCTGTCTGGAGTACAGATGACAGACCCCACATAATCCTGAGGCCACCTCCTCAATTTGCCTTCCTAGCCTAGCCCTCTGCACCCTCAGGAGCGTGGTAAGAGCAAGCCTTATTCCTGGTCATGCTGTCAAGTTCATCACTGCTTTTGTAATGAGGGAGACTATAGATCCGCTGGAACCCATGGTTTTCTGAAAGCTTTGCAAGAATCCCTGGCACCCCCCTCCCTCATGATCTTCCCATAACATCATTCCATCTACAGCTTAGGGCTCCACACTCTTCCAGTCTCTGCTGTGTCATCTGTACACAAAGTGACAGAGCCCAAAAATCAGGCCCAAGGTTGGTCCCCAGAGATAACCTGCTTCCTTTGGTAACACACACGTGCTGGTTGGGCTTTTTCAACTGGGCTGAACTGCACAGACCAGGACAGGGGCTGGTGCCCATGGCCTCTGGAATCGCATCGGCACAGCTCTGCATTCACATTCTGGGCCATGGACTTGAGCAAATTTCAGGGCTCTTGTTCCCAGATCTTGGGCCGCAACTAATTCAAAGCCTGCCGATGTAACACTAAGCACACAGAATATGGATTGCATGTGAAAGCCCACTCTGCTGGACAAATCAAAGGAGAGTTCATGTTAACTCTGCCTTCCCCAAAGCAACAACATAAAAAAGCATTAAGTCACAGGATCAATCTGCCAAGGCAGAGACGTTCATCTGACAACACGCAGGTCTGAAATGGATGTCAAATGAAAGTAGCTTGATACTTACTTTTGGTACCCTCTCGGCAATGGCTGCTGGGGCTTCTGCCTCTTTCTTTACAGCAACACTGAACGGAGGAAAACACCGAGTCGAATGTGTGAGTACTGCCGATCAATCCTGCATGTTCAGATTTATTATCCTCCCCCCTAGATGCTTGCTGCAAACCAAACTACATCCTTCAGCCTCCTGCTACTACACAGTTGACATACTACAGCTCCTTTTCCTGATCACCGTTATATAACACTTGGTGGTGTACAGAAAGCCTGCAGCCCGCATCAGTGCCTGACTGTGCTGGACAAAGGCAGAGCCATCGCTGTTTAATTTGGCAGACTGACTCCCTCTAGAGCCACAGACATCAAGCTAGAAAGGGATAACCGTCTGCTCACTTTGTCTGGAATAGCACCCCCTGCTGTTCCTCCAGGGCAGTGCTCCCTAGGGAGGGCAAATAACTGGATTGCAATTAACATTCTTTGAAAAGGTATTATATTGCCTGACAGTATTTTTAACATGCTACATTCAACTCTGGTGACCTTTTGTACCCCAAACTGACATTTTCCAGCAGAAGTCAGGATGCCACTTTCTTGGGGCATATTGCTGAGATAGCACAGCAGAGACTGAATGCATGCAATTGACCCCTCTGCCCTGTCTCTCAAACACGTCTCTGAAGCACTGTGCTTTACCTGTAGTCCACATACTCCTTCTTCCAGGAATCCGGCGTGCTCTCATTGGGCTTGCCATGCTTGCTCAACAGGCCCTGCTTGATCATCATCATCTTTTGACTCGCCTGGTGTGACAATAGAGAGAGAAAAGGTGACATTCTAGCTTCAAAGCAGCTATCATTTCTACTTGGAGAAGTCAAACAGCATGTGACGAGACACTGTGGAAGAAAACCAAGTTCACGACGAAACCTTTACCAGGCCAGAGAGAGACAAATATGCCCTCAAGGAGCCTCTGATGCTCATGGCAAATTATTGTCGTTGCTTAGGAGTTTATTCCCTGGCTGATGTCATTCTTCTATTTGCAACACTGGTTAATTAAAGTAGTAGTATTCCAGAAAAGATTTTTACCATCCCAGTTTGCTTATAAGAGTGTCACTGCAAGAGAAGGAAGTGCAAGCAAATAGGAGTTAGTCTTCTACTGTTAGAGACCCAGCTATACATGAATGCTAATCACATGTGCATCGGGGAAGCGGACTTGTACAAGAAACACAGAAGTAGTATTTCTGCTGCTTCTGGAGTCACTTTCGACAGGCTTTAGTACTCTGCCACATGCCCACGATTCACTGCGTTTCTAATGCTATTTTGAATTTCAGTGGCACCTTTCATTAGAGCATTTTTACAGACACTATTTCAGCCTCTCAAGAGTGGGGCATGAAGCATCTTTCTAATTCCTCCATGAGCCATTAGTATTGGGTGACAGACTTAAGTCATCTTTGCACACAGTGCTAATGTCAGCTACTTTACATCATTTGGCTCTTCCTGGAAGGATTCGCAGCACAGACTAAAATCAGTCTGATCCTGGCTTAGCCTAGTGAAGATCCAGTCTACACCACCAACTGGAACCAGACTTTTAACCAGATTAGGGATAGCTCAGTCCTTGGACATGGTTATAGCTGTGTAGACATAGCCCAAAGAGCCCAACAGTCTCACAGCAGGAACAAAGCTGATCAAGCCTTTTTAATCTTCTTGGCTCCAGAAGGTTTAGACAAACTACAAAAATTTGGAAATGGTGGTGACAAACTGGAAGCCTTTATCTGGGACCTGCAGCTTTGTAAGAGGCTGCTTCGAACCCAATTTCTCAATAGCTGAATGCCATTTCCACCGCCACACAGCCTCCCATCCTTAGTCTCACCTTGGGTCCAAGACCCCATTTGCGGGGGTAAGTGTCTCTTTCCATGATCACCCTCTTGATCTTTGCCACTACACCATGGTCACAAGTAGAAATCACTGCGGTGGTCATCAGAGCAATAGCTGCATTAGTGGAAAATAAAAAGAATGAACATTGAGCAATACTGACCAGCTACTAGAGTCAATCTCCTATGACTCAACGTTATGGTGGTGCAGAGATGGCATTCCCAAGATTGACAATTTTCATCAGCCCCCTACATAATTACCCAAAAAGTCCATCCAACTCAAACCCTGGACAGGCTTCCACTTGTAACTCAATCCCCGTCTGGTTTTATCATCGGGGGAAAGTACAAACCAGGGAACTCTAGATCTAAAAACACGAGCACCTACTGCCTGAGCTAAAAGACTCGGCTCTCGTAGCCAAGATTGTAGCAGGCTCATCAACCACTATGTGGCTCAGCCCCTACTAGAGCACTGGATGCAGGTTCACAGACTAGCCAGAAGTGAACTGTTACACTGCTAAGTGGTATCCTGTATTGGATACAGGGCATAAGCACCACACACACAGAGCACTGCTCATTGCCAGATGTGCACCCAGTCAGGATGGCACCTTAATCCTTATTACCCGGGCAATTCTTTGCTATAAGTATCTGGTAATAAAAAGGCATTAATACAAAATAACAGTACACACCCATTCAGCAGCCATCCAAGATGCATCATTTCTTTATACTAGATTTATTAGGAAAGAGCAGTTCACAGGCAGCAGTATGTGATCAGAGAGCATCACTCGTCTTGGTTGAGGTGGAGCCTCCATGGAAAAAGGCTCCAGCCCTGCTGGCTCTGTCCCGCTCCTGCAGGCAGCCAGCCAGACCCTCCAGTAGCCCACAGTAGAACACTGAAAGGCTGGAGGGTGTTTGGAGGCTGCACAGCACAGAGACCCTAGAACAGGAATCTAGGTGCTGCAGGGAAGGCAGTGCAGCAGCACTCAGAGAATGGATAAACTTCATCATCATTTCACATACAGTGTGTGCCCGAAAGCCCAGGACATGGGAATGGAGTAAAGAGAAGTCAAACAAAAACCTCGCTATCTTCTGCAGGTTTTTTATTTTAATAGAGGGTTGTACCTAGGCTTGGAAGGATTAGACTTTTCCTGCTAAGGTGTCAATAAATGCCAATTTCACTATAAAATATTTCCATTGATTTCTTTCTTCACCTAAGAACTTTGAGTTTGATTTAGGGATATTTGTACATTTTGACATATAATGTTGACAATGTGTTTTAACAGTTGTAAGGCTCACTTTTTGAATCTTAATGTCTGTCATTAAATATAATTGTCTGTCCTCCTATAATTTCGCACAACTGTGAGAATTTAAATTGATAAAAACAGAAAAAACACTGTTATAGAGCAATAAAAAAAATCTGTTACTGTAACAGATACCAGAGTTATAATTAAGCCATTATTTCTCAGCTGGCATCACTGACCTCTTATCAATGTTGTTCTCACACTTCTAAGGGTAGCAAGTCACAGTTCTCTCAGTGACAGCATCCAATTATTTCCCTCCAGGAAAGATTCCGGCCATGGTGAGTGCCATCCCGCCCCCCATGTTTGTTACAAGCTTCTGAAGATGCTGTATTGCTCTGACTTGACTACCAACTAGCTTGGTGGCTGGAGGAAGAACATTGACCTCTTCTTACCCATGCAAATGGCCTCCCCTTTAGTGGTGATGACAACAATCTCCTGATTAATCTCAATGCCATCTTCATACCTCAGAACACCAGGAAGCATGATCTTGGCACCGTAGCAGATGGCATTAACCTGGAAGGGAGGAAGAGGAAGGCTGAAAAATCTAGTTGAGAATGTAAAGTTTGATGATTTTAACCAATGCCTAACACTGACTCTGCAAATTTATTCAGCCACTCTAAATACCAATTGGTGCTGCCCCAGTGATAAAATATTTTTTCATATATGACTTGAGAGTCTACCCCTCCCCCGCCCCCAACTTCAGGATTTGGCCATTACTCCTCTGTTCAGACCTGCACATTGCCTCCTTGAAAGAGAGGCTGGTGGTCGTTTGAGGATATGGATCACCACCACCAAAATTATTTGTTACTAGTTGTTCAAACTAGAGGTGAAGTTAGGGTGAAATGCATTAATGTCACCCCACTGTCCCACCACCTGATGACATTTTCCAAAGCCATTCAGGAACTCACTGCACTGTCCTTCATAACCAGCCGTTTGTGTGAAGTCAGCAGCTTCTCCAAGGGGAAGATAACCCTCCTCAGGTAACTCTCATCCTTATTGTTGTCATACTGCCACTGGGCATCCAGTACATCATGCATCGTCACCATGTGGTCCTGCAGAGAGAGAGAGAGATGCCCACTATGTTAACCCTTGGCCCAGCCACCCAATCAAATCAGACCAAGAAAATATGGCTAAAACAAACACCCAAAGCAGTGATGAATTCTGGGGTTCCTAAAAGGGGATGAAGATAAAATTAGCAAGAGCTATGAACAAGGCAGGTAAGTGCAATGCAAACTCCCCCACATAACTCTGCTAGCACCCCTCTGCTCTGACCTCTGCTGTTCCAGTCCTGGGACCCTCCTGACCAAACTGCCAAGTTTGTATACAACATTTACCACAAAAAACTCATTTATGACCCGACCCACAAATGAACTTAAGCTTCCCACGCATGAAACATCAGCATGTGAAAGATTGAGCTACCTAGTGCCCCAAATAGCGCACACAACAACGCTGTTTGCGGTGGCAGTCTGCACCCTATCAGAAACCTCAGTACTCCAGATGCAGAACAACAGGCACTAAGATCACAGACTTTTAGGAAAAGTGGCTCCACCAAGAGGCTCCCTGCTATGAAGAGATCAGAGAACTTGTTCCACAAATGAAGTGTTTCTCCGAACTCCAAGACCATCTGTGCCCATGCTGGAAAGTCTACCTAGGTTTTTATACCACCCCCAGCACAGCAGTATCCAAGGACATTACATAGGTGCCCATTTTAATCCAAGTATGGTTCCTAGGTTAGATACCTTGAACAGCCCAAAGCCAGAGCACAACAAGAAAGCAGCTGAGCTCTTTCAGTACGTGGACATTCTGTGCGCTGAGTGACGGAAGTGGCAGAAAGCAAAGCTTCCCATCATCTTGACATGACTCCCAGCCACTCACTGTCCCAAAGTTTAATTACCAGAACAGGGACAGCAGCCCTGAACTGAACTCAACACTCTGGGTAAAGATAACTTACAACAAGGGCCTTTCAGAAGAAAGCCAGCCGTACCCTCCTACCTTCTCTCCCATGATCCCCGAGCGCACTCGCCGGAGCTCTTGCATCTGGCCTCCAACCCCCAGCAGCAGGCCCAGGTGGACACACAGTGTACGGATGTAAGTGCCAGCTTCACAACTCACCCAGAAGATACCTGGAATACAGGGAGGGGAGAGAAGAGTTTTGAGCTATCCACAGGTACCATAATTTAACACACTTGCCTGTAAGGATTAAAGGGAGCCCTGTGATTGGCTCCATGTTCAGTGTCTCCAATGAGCCATCAGTACTGGGTGATAGATGTAAGTCATCTTTGCACAGAGTGCTAATGTCATCTACTTTGCATCATTTGGCTCTTCATGGAACAAGAGTTCAGCAACTTTTATCATGGGAAAAATATTCAAGACTATTTTAGCTCTTGCAGAGGGTGGGGACTGGCAGTCTAAGGGCATCTCTCTGGACTTGGAAGAAGCTCATCCCACATGGAAGTCGGCACACTGGTGGGATTCTGTCAGTCAGAGACCACCATAATGAGGCATTCATCACATTTCCCCAGGAACATCAGAGGACACCACTTTTCCTTCCCTCAGATGGCTGTAGTGTAGTGCAGTGCATCCCTTTTGGTGTTCAGTCTGGAACACACCTCTTTTAAACCAGTTTCAATTAACAAGTTAAAGCCTGCATTTTAAAATGGGACCATCCAGTGTCTGCTCATCACTGCACCTGGGAGAGGAACAGCAAGTCAACTCTAGTGGTGTGTTCAGAAGAGCCTCTCAGGGAGAGTCCACAACAGCACTTTCATGCTTTGAAGTGCTACCAGAGAACCTAGGTGTTGTTTTACCTAATCTCCTCTCAGGGTCATATTCTACCAGTTTGCTCTCGTAGATGGTTCGGACCCTCAGTTGCCTCTTGACAGCTGCAATGAGGGGAGGTCGCTGAAACAGGGCACCGGTCAGAGTTTCTATTGCCTAGGGGGAGAAGCAGACGAACTGTCACCCTTCACCCTTTCGCAACCCACACCATCCCATCGGCACATCTAGACACAAGAGCATGCTGCTATTTAGGAATAAAAATAATTTTCCTATTGTATATCACACGTTGTATCTGATTGTACTCCATTAAAGCAAGCCCATCTGAGCCACTTAAGCACCCCCTGAGATAGGAATTACTCCCCCAGCTACCAATGGGGCTACTTTACCAGGCAGCAGCATGTGATCAGACAGCACTCCTCTTTAGTTGAGACAGAGCCTCCATGAAGAGGAGCTCCCGCCCTGCTGGCTCTGCCCCTCTCCTGCACAGAGTTGGCCAGACACACTAGCAGCTCCCAGCAAAACAATGAAAGGCTGGAGGGTATTTGGAGGCTGCACAGCACGGGGATCCTAGAACAGGAATCTGCATGCCGCAGGGAGGGCATTGCAGCAGCACTCTGAGAATGGATTCATCACCACTTCACATAAGTCTCCTCCTAGCAGGCGTGTGGAGTAACATGTTTTTTTAAAAAATGCACAATCATGGCATTTGTGAAACAGCAAGGGCATTTCAACATCTCAAGGACTGAGGTCCATATACTCAAGGG
Source organism: Gopherus flavomarginatus (assembly GCF_025201925.1). NCBI lineage: Eukaryota > Metazoa > Chordata > Testudines > Testudinidae > Gopherus > Gopherus flavomarginatus. Next base: position 55,836,684 of record NC_066624.1, read on the forward strand.
AGAATTGCAATTGTTATGGACAATCCTACTAAAACACAGACAGCAAATATACAGTGAACCAATGCAAATTAAGTAGCTGATTAAGTAACATGATGTCAAGCTGCATAATTTTGATTTTATTAGGGGCTGTTTACTCTATTACCTCTACTGCAACAAAATGCTCTCAATGGCTCTTTAAGGAATGTTCCTACCCACATCTCCAAGATACACTGATGAGACAATACAGCAGGAAGCCAACGTGGGCTCAGGCATTCAGAGACTTACCCTGGAAAGCTGAATCTCACTTTCAATAGCATTGTGCAGCCGAACGATTCCCACATACTCTTTGCCTGAAAGAATGACAGAAGAGTAGTCAGGAGTGGCCACTTGCATTTTATTGTTCACCGCCATGTCGGTGTTATTACAATTCAAACATCTGTAGAGGCCAGTCTTAACAGCCACCAACTTCTAGAAGAGGCTCAAGCACAAACAGCTCTAACCCCTTGAATCTATCAACAAAGAAACCCAAGCTGCAGGTTTATTTATGGAGCAAGACTCATTGTGCGGGGCAGCACAGCACAAGTCTGAATAAAAGTAATGGTGACTTCCTGCGTGTAAATTAAAATTTGCTGTTCTGAGACCTGATCAGCTTAAAAAAAAAAAAAAAATGGTGACAGCACAAAGCTCAGGAAAACAGTAATTTGCTTATAGGCACTAGTCCAAGTCAAAATACCGGGCCTTCAGTTCATCCCAAGTTTGTATTCTGCCATAACGGACAGCAAACCTTCGTTAGAAATAGGCTCGCTTTAGAGGCCTGGAACTGGAATCCTCTGCTCATCATTAAAATGCAGTCAGTCTGTCTTTCATCTGACCACTTAAAAGAACTAGAGAGTAAACTACCCCAATGCAGTAAATGACATGCCTGCACTCTGCTGAGACTTGACCAGCCGTGTTGCTCGTTCAATGCACACAATCAGACACCCCGTCACTTTGGGGTCAAGAGTCCCACTGTGCCCTGTCTTCTCAACCCGTAGGATGCGCCGGATCCAGGCAACCACCTCATGGGAAGACGGATTGGATGGCTTGTCGAGGTTAATGAAGCCTGTCCTGGAACACATCACATAGATGATTAGAACCTCCAATGCCATTCGATATCCTCATTGTATTTTACCAAGGGCATCTGGCTTCTAAAGAGAGACATTTTGCAGCCAAGAAAAAACTACATCCAAAGGAGCGCCTCGTAACGTGGAACATTTTCGGAAGTGCTGAGCAACCAACAGCTCTCATTGAGGTCAAAGGAGCTGCTAGGTGCTCTACATTTAAAACAGGACTTTTATTAAACAGCCTAACTCTAAATTTCTGTTTTTGAAGATTTTGGCCTTGCTGCCACCTTGACCTGACTGCATCATATATACAAGAGAAAACTCCCCCAGCCTAAAAAACATCTCCACTTTAGTCTTCACAGTGGATGTATATTTACTTGTGTCTCTTTAACAATACCCACTGTACAATAACAGGAGGTGAACCATGCTGAGAAAGGCAAGCTATATAGCAGGGGTAGGCAACCTATGGCACATGTGCCGAAGGTGGCACACAAACTGATTTTCAGTGGCACTCACACTACCTGGGTCCTGGCCACCAGTCTGGGGCTCTGCATTTTAAATTAATTTTAAAATGAAGCTTCTTAAACATTTTGAAAACATTATTTACTTTACATACAACAATTGTTTAGTTATATATTACAGGCTTATAGAGAGAGCTTCTAAAAAATATTAAAAATGTATTATCGGCACACGAAATCTTAAATTAGAGTGAATAAATGAATACTCGGCACACCACTTCTGAAAGGCTGCCAACCCCTGCTATATAGCTTTCAGACACCATAACATTACTCTACTTTCCATTTCTGAATCTACCCCAAAAGAATCTGTAACTAGAACAAATTGAAATGTACGAGACTGGTAACCAAATTTAAAGAGGAATTTTGTATAGCCAACAACAGTGGAGAAAAAGTAACTATTGCCAGACCTACTTGAGCTGGGAGAGTCACCAAACACGGAGGGTGTAAACTGTGACAGAAGTTACAGTTTTCCCCAACAAACATACCTAACATACTCAGCAATGTCTCTCTTCAGAGGATTGCAGCCAGAGGGAAGAGGTGTGTAGTGCGTTGTCCTCACATTTAGCTTGTCAAAGTTCTACAAAATCCAAACAAAATGTACCATAAACAAATACTGTAAGTCTTTAGAAACAAATCCCATTTTACCTAGAATGCAGCTCTCCAGGGGAGATGATAAAAAACAACACACCCATACAATCTGACCTAATTTAAATTATGATAAACTGAAAATGCCTCTCCCATCCTGGTAGAGTCCTAGAAACAGACTTAGCAGCCACAAGGATGCTTTCAACAGCAAAAAAAAGGCCAACTCTATGCAAAGATTAGAAGCTCTGTAGAACAACAAAGCTTTACAAAGTAGAGCAAATCCAGTGTGCCTGTGTACAGAATGAGGGTCTCTGTGGAGACTTATACAAACATCATCCCTATGCAGAAAGAAGAGATGGATGTAAATCCTGTGGAGAGGATAAGGCAGGTCAAGGTCATATGGGGAGGGATAGCTCAGTGGTTTGAGCATTGGCCTGCTAAACCCAGGGTGTTGTGAATTCAATCCTTGAGGGGGCAATTTAGGGAACCGAGATTAATAAAAAAAAAAACAACAAAACAAAACACACTGGGGATTTGTCCTGCTTTGAGCAGGCGGTTGGACTAGATGATCTCCTGAGGTCCCTTCCAACGCCGATATTCTATGATATGCGGTTTGACAGATCAGGCACACAATGAGTGCAAGTGCTTTTCAACATTTGGGTCATGGAGCCTGGTGTAAGATTGGTTGCCCTCTGCCTTAGGTTCCCACGTAGGCTATTTTCTTTGCAGGCAGGCTAAGGCACACATGTGAAACAAGGAATAATGTTTTTATATCTGTATACATACAGACTGAATCCTATAATCCTCTTTACCTTCAGTAGCAAGGGCCACTGAGATGTGTCCAGCTGAGCCACTCGGGATTCAGGTTTGATGAAGAATTCCTCTGTGTGTTGTATGTCCTGGGGAGAAATATCACAGGTCAGAGAAGTGGAGTTGACATGCAAAGTGTCTCATCTCTTTTTTTTACAACGGAAAGTCTTTTGTATTCTGTTGCCAACATTCACTAATTATTGCTAACACATCTTACACAATAACAGCTACACCAAAACAACATATCCACAGAACCACCACTTGGCTGCAAACTATCATTGTCCAGAGAAATTATGGCTATAATACCAAGTATAATTGAAGAGTGCTGAAACTGAAGTAATGAAACATGATGCAAAGCAGCTCCTCAGAGCGCCACTGCTACATGTTTGAATGCAGAATAATCCCAGTCTGCTCCCTTCACTCACTAAAACACTAGCAAAGTTTCAGTTCCGTACCCCTGGATTGTGGGATTATCATAAACAGAGAATGAAAGCTATTCTCCAAAAGACCATAGGAGGCAGAATCTCTGACGCATTACAGAAGAGCAAACACTTGACTTAGGCGATGTCTACACTAGCACTTTTGTTAGTCAGAGGTGTAAAAGAAACCACATCCCAACTGGCATAAATGTCACCAACGAAAGTGTTGATGTGGACAGTGCTATGTTGGCAGGAGCCCCTCTCCAGGAAACACAGCTATCGCCGCTCTTTGGGGTTAAATTATGTCATTGGGAGAGCTCACTCCCATTAGCATACAGCAGCTACACGGGAGACCTTACAGTGGCATAGCTGCAGCCGTTTATAGTGTAGACATAGCATTTTTCTCTTTTCAAATTGTGATGTGTTAAGACGTGATTAGCCAGTGTCTTTTTATTGGAGAAGTTGTTTAACTAAGGCTATTTTGCTTCTCTCGATTTCAGGTGACTGAGTGAATGGGTGAAAAGAAAAAAAAAAAGACTAAATCCCAATCCAATAATCGATTATTTCCATTTAAAAAATGAATAAAGGTCAATTTAGGACAGCTTCTCTTTTGAATGACACATTCTAAGCACACACATTCCTTCCCCCCTCCCACCAGGATAATTCATTAAACTAATAAGAACAGAATTTAAAATGTAATTAAGCTAATATTCAAATCAAATAATACACAAGGGTGAGAAAAGACTGTTTGTACATCTGGGTACAGTGCTTATATCAGGGGTCGGCAACCTTTCAGTAGTGCTGTGCTGAGTCTTTATTTATTCACTCTAATTTAAGGTTTTGCATGCCAGTAATACATGTTAAGGTTTTTAGAAGGTCTCTTTCTATAAATCTATAATATATAACTAATCTACTGTCATATGTAAAGTAAATAAGGTTTTTAAAATGTTTAAGAAGCTTCATTTAAAATTAAATTAAAATGCAGAGCCCCTTAGACCGGTGGCCAGGACCTGGGCAGTGTGAGTACCACTTGAACTCAGCTCGCATGCCACCTTTGGCACCGTGCCATAGGCTGCCTACCCCTAGCTTAGATTATCCACAAATACGAAGTTTGTTTTTAAAGTCGTAAGAAACATAGTGCATAATCAGCAGTAACCCAAATTTAGGCTGGGACCCCTCAGGGGGTCAAGAGGTTATTACATGGGGGGTCACAAGCTGTCAACCTCCACCCCAAACCCCGCTAGCCTCCAACATTTATTTTATATATTTAACACCATTATAAAAGTGTTTTTAACGTATAAGAGGAGTTGCACTCAGAGGCTTGTTGTGTGAAAGGGGTCACCAATAAAAAAGTCTGAGAACCACTGGTTTAGGTATTCGGTACATTACTCATAAAAAAAATGTATACAGAGAGTTGGTGGCAGAAAGCAAAATGCTAAACCTGCAGTCAGCTGCAGTGCAAATACATCACTCCATTGGATCCTAAGCAGCCATTTTAGTCTTAAGAGATTTACTTTTATTGGGGGGAAAAAGTAGCTTTACTCCAAGAGACACCAACACTCTAAATTCTCTGGGATCCAAGCTGAAAAAGAATTTAAAAATCTGCTACAGTTTTCTGCCCTCAGTCAGGTCAGTTCTATTTGTCTATGCATACTCAGAGCAAGGAGAGGTGCTGATTCAGGACAAAGACTCCAATCGTCTTTTATTCTAAGACCCTGAGTTCCCATGGGCAGCATTCAACAAAACCAAGGCAGGAGACAACATGGCTCACATTCTATCCTGCTGCTTCTCTCCCCTCCACCCTCCAACTAAAGACCTAAAATTGCAGGTGAGTAAACACTATTAAACCATTACTCACACAGAAAGAGATTCCAGAAGTGGGCCATTGAGTCCTTTTTTAGAAATACTGAAAACTGGTGAAGCAGGTTCCAAGATCTTCCCTAAACAAGAATTTTGCTCAACATGAAATCAAAGTCAAGGCACCAAGCTAGCCTGGAGGCAAACTCAGCCATACAAGAGAAAAAAGCTCCACTCACAGCAACATCTGCATCTGGCAGAGATTTCTTATCCTTTTTCTTTTTCTGCTTCTTAGCTATACAACCTATATTTGAAACAGAGAGGTATATTAAATATTTTTCATACCAGAACTCATCCAAATCCAAACATTTTAAACTAGGATAACCTCCTGTGGCAAGAGCATATAAAACAGCAAAATTAACAAACAAGCAACATTTATCTCCTAAAAATTAGATTCCTTAGTTCAATATAACGTTTAGAAGCAACTTAATTATTATTTGTTCAATTCTTTGTTGCCTTCAAGATCAGAGGCAACATATGATATTTAAGAACAACTATTTCCACACTGCAATTTTCTTCCTTTTCCGTTGTCTTTTCTTTCTCTCCCTCCTCCCCATCTGTCTCTTTCCTACTTTTTACCAGTCTGCATTTTCCTTTCCGAAGCAACTCCAATTCCAGGAGCTCCTCCCCCCTCCCATCTTCTGACAAAAACGGGCAATGAAATAACCATTGAGGACATGAAAAATATCTTCACTAGGCTTCAGAGTCATGGCTGAAGGGAGATTAACGGGGTAGGAGCGGGGGGAGGCTCACACCGCCCCGTCTCAGAGCCACGTGCCGGGACGCCCACACGCCACGCTGACAGATTTCCAGCACAGCTCGGGGCTGGCACACGCCGGGGGCCGCGCACACCCCGCTGGGCCTGGGAAACGGGTTTGTGTCACTGCGGCACCAGCTGTTGCTCCTGGAGGTAATTCCAGGGGTTCCCGAGTTTCTCAAGGCCGCCCAAGCCACGTGCACGCGAGCGCAGCGGCCCCAGTTGGCGGCAGGGCTCGGATCGCGGCCCAGGCGGCGGAGCAGGGCCACGCCCGGGACAGCCGGAGAGACCGAGATCGGCACCGGCCTTGCCCCGGCCCCAGGCCCCGCGCTCGGGCCAGGCTCCCCACCTTCCCCGTCCGCCATCTTCCCTGCGCGCACTCCCTGAGCCGCGTGCGGCCGCCACCCGCCACTGCGCAGAAAGAGAGACTGGAGCGCCGCCTCCGTCCCGAGATGCACCGCGCCAAGCGCCGTCCCTATCACGTGCTCAAGGACCTGGCCGGAGGGGGAGGGGGAAGTGAGGTGCTGCTTCCCCGCCACCTGACGAGGCGGCGTGCGCCCCGCTTGCTGTCACGTGACGGGCCAGCAGCCCTGCAGGAGGCCCCAGCCCGCTGACAGGCTCCGTGCACAGCGCCGCCGCCCCTCGTGGCCCGCTCCTGCGGGGCGCTGGTCACCCCCTCCCACCCACCGGCATCGCGGCTCGGCACCCCCACAGCCTCCCCCCCAGGCGGAGCCGCACGCCACGGGCAGGGCCGTAACTCGAGCCTAGGGGGGTACTGACCCTGCCAGCTGGCGCTAAGGGGAGGTCCGAGCGCCCTCGCCAGACCTCCCCTAAGGCAAGCAGGTCATTTGACTCTTTGGCATGTGGGAAGCAGTCACAGCTTTAAAAAGAGAGTTAGTGCTGCAGGAAAGCGGTGCCAGAGTCCGTATTTACACTGCACATGCTCATGCCACTTTCTTAAGGGAAAGGCGCACCACAGCTATAGAAACGCCTAATGCCTTGGCTCCTGTCAGTCCCCTGCAGACATCACTATACGAGTGCCAAGCCCTAGGCCTATCGTAAACGTGGTGCTGCAGGTAGGAGCGAACTCTGCTGGAATGGAGGAAGGAGGCGTTTTCCTTTTTTTAACAGGCATAATACAGATTAAAAGAGTAGAAAGAAAAGGGTATGAGTATGTTACAGAATCACACACCATGGGGAAGTTTGTAATAAGCAATCTCTAGCCAGGAACAGAGTTTTCTATGTTTAGAATAGCCCTTCTAGAACATTTTCAGCACTCCTATGATAGCCCTTAGGCCTCAGCATGCTTTGAAGCACTCTGTTCCCACCCATCAGCAGTTCAGTACATGGTTAATGAGTCTTCCTCAGAGGAGAGACACTTGCAGTTTTGTTTTTACATAGTTTTATCTTTAAGATGCAATAGTAGCTCTCTAACATTTCCCCCCTTTATCCTGCTTTCTGGCACTGCACCTAGACTCAAGCCTTGCAGCACACACACAAGCTTTGATAGCTGAAGACTACTTCAGGATAATAAAGACAGGAAACTCGATTCTGAGTTCCGGTACATAGATGCTTCAGTAGAGTCATAGAATATCAGGGTTGGAAGGGACCTCAGGAGGTCATCTAGTCCAACCCCCTGCTTAAAGCAGGACCAATTCCCAACTAAATCATCCCAACCAGGGCTTTCTCAAGCCTGACCTTAAAAACCTGTAAGGAAGGGGAGTCCACCACCTCCCTAGGTAACCCATTCCCAGTGCCTCACCACTGAGTGAAAAAGTTTTTCCTAATATCCAACCTAAACCTCCCCCACTGCAACTTGAGACCATTGCTCCTTGTTCTGGCATCAGGTACCACTGAGAACAGTCTAGATCCATTCTCTTTGGAACCCACTTTCAGGTAGCTGAAAGCAGCTATCAAATCCACCCTCATTCTTCTATTCTGCAGACTAAACAATCCCAGTTCCCTCAGCCTCTCATAAATCATGTGCTCCAGCCCCCTAATCATTTTTGTTGCCCTCCGTTGGACTCTTTCCAATTTTTCCACATCCTTCTTGTAGTGTGGGGCCCAAAACTGGACACAGTACTTCAGATGAGGCCTCACCAGTGTCAAATAGAGGGGAATGATCACGTCCCTTGATCTGCTGGCAATGCCCCTACGTATACAGCCCAAAATGCTGTTAGCCTTCTTGGCAACCAGGGCACGCTGTTGACTCATATCCAGCTTCTCATCCACTGTAACCCCTAGGTCCTTTTCTGCAGAAGGTCCTTTACTGAGTCATATCTCAGTGAATGCACTGATGATTTCAAAACATCTGCCAGTAAAAATTACATTTCAAAACATTTAAGAAAATAATGTAAAGTTCACTTTTATATGTATAAATCAGTTTGCAGTTGCACATAAAGCAACAAAGACACAAAATACCCATCAATTTCCAATGCTTTACAGGGATGTTTTGTCTCCACTTACAACAAAGGCTTGAAGTATTTTTTAAAGCAATTTCCAAAACAGCCTCACTTTTATTCACACAGAAGACCATGTTAGGTAGGAATACGACATAGTTTGAGGTCCACAAGGTGCCATTTATGTCAAAGGTAATCCAGTTCGCAAAAAGAAAAAACACAACAAAACATTGTTTCTTTAGGATGCCTAAATATGATTAAAGGGAACCCACCCAGAAAGGCGCAATTAAAGTTCATCCTCTGCAGGAAAACATTCTTTCCAGAAGATGACCAGCAACATGCTCTTCTCAAGGCAGTGTTACCATTTTTCAGCACATAAGTGCCATATGTGAAAGCAGAATGAATTATATTGTGAAAATAGAAAGGATTAAAGAAATGTTGTCTGTACCTTTAAGCAAAACTGTTGGAATGCTGCAATCCAGGTGTCAGGAATACAGACATTAACATAGAACAGTTGCACTGTTTAAGGGCAATTGGTGAAGTATTAGCCTTAGATCGATAAGAGTTAGTAAGGAAGTAGGATATGCATGCTGTGCCCCAGGTGAATTTTACTGTTTTGCTTTCTTTGTCCCATTCCCACTCTTTTATCTGTATAAATAAGACTGTTTGGGTCTTGCATGGCCGCTCACATTATCTGGATGTTATTAGCAGAGCGCTGTGCTAATAAAACAGAGTGGTCTGACAAACTGTGAGTCCTGAGTCTAACTTTGACAATTTGGAGGTTCCACCGAGATGGCAACCGTCTTCACTGGGGCCGTGTGATTCCTGACCGTTTTTGTAGGATGACTGTGGCAGCCGGCACCTGGGCATTTGGCCCGAGCAGTCCTCCACTAGAGCGGAAAGGCGCACAGCCACAGTGAGGTCTACGCCATCGAACCTGTTGGTTCCCATTCTGTTCTGGTAGGGATCCCGGGATCTGACATCAGGAATCTGGTCAGATAATTATTTCTGTGTTTTGTCTGGACTGAGGACTGTCCTGTCTCTGTGTTTATCCATCCTCTTGTGGAGTGTTTGAGTCTGGGCACCGTCTCTGTCTGGGGATCAGCCGACCAAGGGCTTCCTGTCCCCGCGGTCTGAGTGAGTGGAATCTGCACAATCGCTGTCGCACTGCACTTTGGGTAAAACCCTGGTGTGAAAGCAAGGGCAATTGAGGCAGTAGCCTGTGGGCTCCTTTTGTGTGTTGCACTGGGCATCGCTCTGACGAACCAGAATTTCCTTCTTGTGTGATTGGTGTGTAAAGTCCTCCTGTATTGGTAACCAGACGTCTAAGTCGGGACAGTTCCCTAAATGAACGCCGGCTCATTTTATGTATTTAGGATGGGTCCGGACTCCTGTAAAAAGGGTCTAGACTCCCGTAAATTTCTGGAAAAATGGTCTAGGCTGTTGGGGGGTGCAGGGCTCCAAGTAACTGGCAATATGGCGTGGGGTCAGAAGTTTACATTCTCAGGCCTACGACTGCCTTTCGAGCTAAACAATATGTTCCTTTAAAGTTAGCATGAGTGCATGTAATCATTTATCATTTTCTTCTGTTCTTTTGTTTATGGTACAAGATGTAATCGATCAAAGGGGGGAGGGTCAGTAGTATGGGTTAAGGATATAGTTAATTAAAAGATCCGGTAGTTAATGAATTGTAAATGATAAATTGTGGCACCTGTGAGCATCTTTGTAAACAAGTGGGGTATATAAGGTGGGGAAGAGGATAGTGATGTGTGCATGATCTGAGATTTTATATCTCCTTGCACCTTATTTGACTCAAATAAAGATACTTGCTTCTCCACTCTGGTGTGGTCATTGGGGATACGCACACCGGGCAAACGAACCCCAACTGTTGCCCCCCGCAACAGCTTTGGCGACCGCGGCAGGACGGTCTGAGGCTGAAAAATTAGCCTTGCCCGGACCCTCTCCAGTGGCCGACGGACTGAGACAGTCACTGATGCCCAGCGCGCACCGGTGCTTTCACCGGGGGCCTCAGCGAAGTCTGGTATGGTCGACCCCGGGAGGCACAACGGTGCAACACCCCAGAAGGTGGAGAAGCTTTGGTCCTGAGCGACGGTGAGGAACCGGTCTCGGGGATAAGGTAGGATAAAAGTTAAAGGGTTTAATCTGTCACCTGCTAAGACCTGGGGACGCCCAGGGTCTCCCGGTAAGGAATGGGACAGGGACAGTCACAGGATAAGGTAGCGTGCACGCCTTTAGAATGCATTCTGGTTGCATTCTCGGTAATTGGAAAATCTTTGGAATAGATCCACTAACTAAAGGTAAACTAAAAAGATATTGTACAATAGACTGGCCTCAATATCAGCTGGAGGATCAGGAATGGTGGCCACCGGAGGGTTCAATTAATTATAATACGATCCTCCAACTTCTTTTATTTTGTCAACGAACTGGTAAATGGAATGAGCCTATGTATGGTCAGATATTTATGTCATTATGGAACAGAACAGATATTTTGAAGCAGTGTAATTTGATTCCAACAGGCTTAGGGAAGAGTTGTGAAAATGTTTAAAACTCATTATTTACTGTAATAGCAGGAGCGGGGTCACATTCGGCCACAGCACCCCCATTGTATGGTGACAAAGTCCCCTCAGCCCCGCCAATTGAGCCCGCCACAGGTTTGTACCCTTTAATTACTGAAACCCGAATCGCTCGCAATGCTACGGCTACTCAGGAGTTAACCACTATGCAGGTGTACTCTCATGTTCCTTTTAATTCTGTGGATCTAGCGGCTTTCAAAGCGCAGGCAGGGGAATTTTCTACCAACCCCTCCCGATTTATTTCAGTTTTTGAAGGCTGTCTGGTTAGTCATAAACCTGACTGGGATAACTGCCAGGTACTTCTGTGAACACTCCTCTCTGAAGTGGAGCGAAACCAGGTTTCAGCTAAGGCATGGGCAGAAGCAGAATGAAGATATGAGCAAAGTCTTGATACTTAGAAGGAGGCCAGGGAGGAATTACAGAAAATTATAGATAAATTCCTGCCGTGTGGGGTATTACAGGAGTGTCACTCAGCTTGGAATACCCCTATCTCACCAGTCCAGAAACCGGACGGCAGTTAACGATTGGTGCAGGACTTAAGAGCTGTCAACGAGAGGGTTAAGACTCTGTACTCCCTCGTGCCCAACCCATATACGCTGCTAGCCTCTGTGGGGGAACAGTATTCATGTTTCTCAGTTCTTAATTTAAAGGATGCCTTTTTCACAATTCTGGTGGACACAGGGTCCCAGGAAATTTTCTCCTTTGAATGGGAAGACGCAAACAGGAATAAAAGGCAACTGTGTTGGACGGTGCTGGCACAAGGATTTAAGAACTCCCCCACTCTTTTCGGTCAAGCTTTATCCCGGGACTTGGAAGGATGGGAAAATGAGAGCAAAGTCCTTCTCCTACAGTACGTTGATGATTTATTAATCGCAGCAGTGGGACTAGAAGTATGTCTCCAGGCAACCGTAAGTCTTTTAAACTTTCTCGGGCTGCTGGGGTATCGCGTGTCAAGAAATAAAGCTCAAATTGCCCTCCCCGAAGTACGTTACCTAGGCTTCCAGATCAGACAGGGGGAGCGTCAGCTTTCAAGGGGGAGGCTTGAAGCTATTTGTCAAGTTTCTACTCCCCGAAATCGCAAGCAGCTCAGAGTATTCCTGGGAATGGCAGGATTTTGCCGCATATGGATTCCAGAGTTTGGACTACTAGCTAAGCCACTGTATGAATGTGTTAAAGGGACCGATCAGAAACCGTTTTACTGGACAACAGAGGCAAATAATGCCTTTACCTTAATAAAAAGAAAATTGATGGAAGCCCCAGGCCTGGGTCTGCCTGATCTTTCTAAGCCCTTTCAATTGTATGTACATGAAAGAAAAGGGGTGGCCCTGGGACTACTTACACAGTTATTGGGCTCTTGGAAACGCCCAGTGGCTTATTTCTCCAAACAATTGGATCAGGTTACTAAGGGGTGTCTGTCATGCCTACGGACAGTTGCAGCTACAGCTCTGGTGTTAGAGGAAGCAGAAAAACTGATTTGGGGGGGGTGGGGGCTGTTCAAGTATACACTCCACATATGGACCAAGCCTTACTGGACACAAAGGGGGGTCTCTGGCTCACCCAAGCTCGGGTAGCCCGGTATCAGGCTAAGCTCTTAGAGAACCCCTAAGTTACCCTGCAGGCTTGCCCCTCCCTTAACCCAGCCACCTTGCTGCCAGAAACAGAGGGCCAAGAACATGACTGCTTGGAAGTTATAGATGCCCAGTATTCCAGCCGTCAGGATTTGGAAGATCGACCTCTCCTTAACGCAGACTATGAGTGGTACACGGATGGCAGTAGCACTGTTGTAAATGGACTTAGAAGGGTGGGCTATGCTGTTGTGTCTCTCCATGAAACTGTGGAGACAAAAAGCCTGCCCCCCCGGGACCTCAGCCCAGCTAGCTGAAATAGTGGCTTTAACTCGTGCGCTTGAATTGTCAAAAGGGAAAAGAGTTAATATCTTCACGGACTCTAAATATGCTTTTGGTGTGCTACATGCCCACGCAGGTCTGTGGAAACAAAGGGGATTACTGATGGCTCAGGGCTCTCCGGTCAAGCACGGGTTACAAATTCTTCGGCTTTTGGAGGCCGTACAACTCCCCTTAAAGGTAGCAGTAATGCACTACAGGCTCATCAAAAGAAGGATCACAGTATTAACCGAGGAACACTGCTAAGACTGTGGCTCTTAAACTTGTTAAAGAGATTTTTTCCTAGATTTGGCCTGCCTCGATGGATGGAGTCTGACCAGGGAACACACTTCACCTCAAAAATTGTCCAGAATGTCTCGGATATCCTCCAGCTCAACTGGAAACTTCACACCCCTTGGAGGCCACAGGCCAGTGGAGTGGTAGAACGCACTAATCAGACACTCAAAAGGCATCTAGCCAAGATATGTCAGGAAGCGTCTTTAAAGTGGCCCCATGCCCTACCTTTGGTTTTACTCCGCATTCGAGCTCTTCCTAAGGGAAGAACTGGTTTAAGCCCCTTCGAGATTATGTTTGGAAGGGCATGGCCTACGAATGGTACCCCGATCCTGCTAGGGGAATGGGAGGCTGGGTGTGGATATTTGTCTCAGTATATGTGTTCTCTGTCTGCTGTTTTATGTTCTTTTTACAGATACATTAAGGACTCTCAGCCACTCCCTTTGGATGCACCTGTCCATTCCCTACAGCCAGGTGACTTCATCCTTGTCCATACCTGGAAGGACGAACCTCTCCAGGAGAAGTGGAAAGGACCCTATCTCGTTTTACTGGTGTCCCACACGGCAGCTAAAGTAGAGGGACACAAAAGCTGGATTCACTACTCCCGATTAAAAGCTGTACCTCCACTGCAGAATCCAGACCCCGAGCAGTGGACGGTCCAGCCTACTGGGACCAGAACATCGGAAGATTTGGGACTCAAGTTATTGTTTAAACTCAAATCACTCTAATTTGGCCATGTTTTTAATACTTGTATGGGTGTTTACTGTTTCTGGACAGCTGGCCCCTTTATCTTTCCGCTCCCCAGAAAATAACTGGTGGGCTTTTTTAGCTGCCACAGCCTCTAATTCTTCTCACTTTTGTGTAGGGAGCGGTTACACTTTAGGGTCTGTATTTACTACTTGTTTTGTGGGAGTAGCTATGCCCTTGCAAGAAATTCACAAATATACTAAACTTGCTGGTTTCAATATTAAATTGACAGCTGGGCATCTGTGTCAGTTTGGTTCTATCTCAAATCCTAAACCCTATACAAACCAGCATTGTCTTCAGATTAGGCTAATGGCCATGTCCTCAAATGTTATTTCCTGTTTTGCTATTGTAGGGGCACGGAAGGTTGATACTAATTTGACCAACCATGAGATGAATTGTTCTGTTTCCCCAACCCCGACTTCTTATTTTTATGCACACTTATATCTTCCCCGTGGGTGGTTTTTGCTCTGCGGACTAACCGCATTTACCTATGTCCCACCTAACAATTCGGGAGGCCCTTGTTCTCTCGGACGATTAACCATGGGGGTTGTCCCTGGCCACGCTCTAGTTTTAAAGACACCTGGACCTATCCGAGCCCGGAGGGCTCGGCGTGGCCAGCCTCTGGATGAAACATGTGATTCTAAGGTAAACTTGGTGTCTAAATCTCAGGCCATAGCCCTTGCTACTTCATTGGTCGGAGTCCCAGGCCTGGCCTTAGATGCAGAGCTCCAGCTTGCTAAAGTGGCCTGTGCCCTTGCCAAGTCCATTAATCTAACTTCCACTTTAATCTCTGACTTGGCCTCGGAACTCACAGGGGTCCGAGAAGGGGTACTCCAAAATCGTGCTGCAATAGATTACCTCCTCTTAAGGCATAATCATGGCTGTGAGGAATTTAAAGGTCTCTGTTGCTTTAACCTTTCTGATCACAGCCAAAGCATTAAAAATAGACTGGCTAAGTTGCGTGACATTGTCACTCACATAACGCAAAATAGTGACAATAATTGGTGGGGTTCTTGGGGTTTTGGTAATTGGTTTGGGTGGCTTAAAAGCATTTTTACCTCCCTGCTAGTGGTAATAGCAATTGCTTTGCTCTTCTGCTGTGGTCTGCAGATAGGAGTGCCTTGTTGTAAAATCTGTCTTTCTGCCCTCCGTCAGCCAACAGAAATGTACCCCCTTAGGGCAGTCTCGCTGCCAACATCAGGTGGCTTGCCCTTTGATCTTATTCTAAGTAATGAATATGAGAAAACTCAATGAAAGGCCTTTGAGTATTCTCAAAGGGGGGGATTGTTGGGGGGTGCAGGGCTCCAAGTAACTGGCAATATGGCGTGGGGTCAGAAGTTTACATTCTCAGGCCTACGACTGCCTTTCGAGCTAAACAATATGCTCCTTTAAAGTTAGCATGAGTACATGTAATCATTTATCATTTTCTTGTGTTCTTTTGTTTATGGTACAAGATGTAATCGATCAAAGTGGGGAGGGTCAGTAGTATGGGTTAAGGATATAGTTAATTAAAAGATCCGGTAGTTAATGAATTGTAAATGATAAATTGTGGCACCTGTGAGCATCTTTGTAAACAAGTGGGGTATATAAGGTGGGGAAGAGGATAGTGATGTGTGCATGATCTGAGATTTTATATCTCCTTGCACCTTATTTGACTCAAATAAAGATACTTGCTTCCCCACTCCAGTGTGGTCATTGGGGATACGCACACCGGGCAAACGAACCCCAACTGTTGCCCCCCTGCAACAAGGCTAATTCAAGGGGATCCCAAAACTCAGTGGCCACTGTTAAAATCTTGGAACAAAGACTGAGTGGACGTCTTAAAAGACAAACTCAGCCAACCTAAAACTAAATTGGCTAAAGGAGAGGTTAATTGTTTCATGTAGTGGTGGCAAGAGGCAAATCATAGGTGGACAAAATCAAAACTCGCCTCTCTCAAATATTCACATAATAAGTTAAAAGCTTTATTAAAAGCCTCCTCTCCCACCACCAGACTGAGCGCCCCCCTTTACCCCGTTCTCCAAACCCCGGATCCATCCAACCCCCTTCATACTCCCATCTCATTGTAAAAAGGATAAAAAGCCCCTTGTTCTGTTCCCCTTTGTTGTCTGCCTCAAAAACTGATTCTTTAGTGTTCCACTACCAATTTAGCAAGGAGGGTGGGCTCCTCAACTAGCCCCCACCCTGGTCCCTTTCCTTGAACATTTCTTTCAAAATTGTGAAATGACCACAATATCACTCACAAACGGTTCATTGAAAAAAAAAAGCAGGATCGGGCCCAGACAAGCAGGCAAGCAACAGATAAACAAACTGAAAAACAGGTTGAAAGCCCTAAGGGAATAGTGTCAGGAGTAAGAAAAGCAGCAAGTGCAGGCATGAACCCTTGGAACAATGCTTAAAATGGTGAAATCTGAGGTGATAAAGGTGTCATTTTGGGACATAAACAAGTGATTTAAGAAAAGAGGGAAAAGTTAAATCTACAGAGGCTGGAGAGAATTAAGCAGTTAAACTTTGTGAAAATGTTTAAAAAGGACCATGTTAAAGAGAGAGAATTCTTTGTTTCTTTGCAGCCATTCTGAAGGGAAAAATGGGCCCTTTTTCCAGAAGAATGCCTGTAAATAATCCATATATATATATATATATATACATACAGCTATATAAAAACAAAGCAGTGTAAAGAAATGTTAAACAAAAGAAAATGTGTATGTATCTATTTGTCTGTGAAAATATGTAACCTAAGAATCTAAACCAACACATCTGGTTTGTAAAACTCCTGTTTTTCTAGGTGTGAGATAAATTGGTTTTGTTTTTGTTTTTAATGCCACTAAAAATTCATTTGACTCTTTAATTCAAAGTTGCAAAACTGACAGACCTTTTTGCAAGACCCAGGTAATTAGTGCTGTTTGGCTTTGAGATTTAGCATTTAACCCTTAAGGGGTAACTTGATTCTTTACAAAAATTAAAATGTTTTTAAATAAAGACCAAGTCATGGCTGCAATAGGGCAGTCAAAATCAGGAGAATAGGGAGAGATTCTGAAGTCTTTTTGTTTGTTTGGGGTTTTTTTTTGTAACAATAGCAGATAAAAGCTGTAATGAAAGAATAAGAAATTAAGTGACCCTCTGAAGCAACAGCAGAAGTGAGGTGCACAAAACAAAAAGCAGCAATGTTAAAAACACTGAGCCTTAAAATAGCTCTGTGTAATCAGACTGTCACTTTTATAAGGGTACATGAAAACTCTGTAAGAACAAAACAAACAGTTACACCTTATGTAAAAATTAATATGGCTAATGTTTTTAAAAAGTTATAGTATAGAAGGAATGTGCATTTTCCCTAGGACATGTGCAGTGTATATTGTAGAAAGGGGTAAAAGAAATGCAAATGAAACATGTTGCTGAATTAAAACCCTATTAGCGCTCCAAAAAGAGCCAATCGGCTGTGTTTTCTTTTTCAGATCCCTGTGTGTTAAGACAGAGAGTCTCTGAGCTCTGCTGATGGCTTTGAATCCAAAAGCCAAGCCTGTGTTGATGCAAATTACCTAACTGATAAAGAAAGGTGAGAACTGCCAGCACAAAAGAAGCTGCAAATAAAGAACATACCTGGTCAGCAAACAAATTGCCTACATAAAAGGCATGGTATAACAAGATACCTTTAATAGATTCGATGCTAATGTTATTGTTAATATTAAACATTAAAATAACTTTAATGTTAGTAAGTACCCCTGTAACAACTTGTAGTGTGTATAATTTTTGGAAAAATCCTTTAAAGTAATATGGTAATGATGCTTCTCAGCTATTACCTGTGAATAAACTTAAAGCTTAACACAGCAGGAAAAATATTACAAACTGAAATGTTTAAAATGTGCTGGTGGATAAAACAAATGTATGCAAAGCTAAAGCCACAGGCCCAAATCACCTCCCATTATTTTCTATTATGTGGATTAAATAAGAAGTGACACTGGCGATTAATAATCTTAGTGTCAAAAGGGGGATATATAGGAGCAGGATTTTATAATGTCCCATAAGAATTAACGTATAATTTGATTTCATCCTGCTAGCCACCTTTTTTAAATAGCAGAAAGAAATGACCCACTGGGACTATAAGGGTATGGCTACATTTGGAATTTCAAAGCGCTGCCCCGGCAGCGCTGCGGGAGCGCTGCCGCGGCAGCGCTTTGAAGTGTGAGTGTAGTCAGAGCGGCAGCGCTGGGAGAGAGCTCTCCCAGCGCTGCATGTAAACCATATCCCTTATGGGTGTAGCTCCCAGCGCTGCTGCCCTGATTACACTGATGCTTTACAGCGCTGTATCTTGCAGCGCTCAAGGGGGTGTTTTTTCACACCCCAGTTGCAGCGCTGTAAAGTGTGAGTGTAGCCAAGGCCCAAGATTCTGTTTTCCCATATGCATTACAAATTGGGCCCTCTCTAACTCTTTGTTTTAAGATTTAGGTAGTAAGAGACAGGATTCTCTATTGTGTCTGTTAAGTAAATTAGAGAAACATTGAAGGCCTGGGTCTCAATGTAAATTGTTTTGGTTATTAATTGTAAAACTTAGCAAGGTTTAATTTGCAATGCTTTTTTGCTCGATATAAAATACTACTGTTTGTATTCTCAATCTATTTGTGTGAATGAGGAATGTACGCATCAGGAAAAGATAAGGTGTGAAGGCCATTGTTATAGCCAGAGTTAAGGAAGAAGTAGTAAAGAGACTTAAAGAACATCAAAGAATCATCAGGCACTGCTTACTACCCCAGCAGCTGTTAAACTGTCTGGCATCTCAGGGTATGGCTACACTTACAGTTCCGCCGCGCTGGTAGTTACAGCTGTGTTCGTACAGCTGTGTAGGGCCAGCGCTGCAGTGTGGCCACATTTGCAGCTACCAGCGCTGCAGTGTGGCCACATTTGCAGCACTTGCAGCGCTGTTGGGAGTGGTGCATTGTGGGCAGCTATCCCACAGAGCACCTCGTCCCATTTTGGCGCTGTGGCTTGTGGGAAGGGGAAGGAAGTGTGCGGGTCTTTCCGCTTCCTGTTCCAATGCCCCGTGGTGCTTTGCTACACATTCCGAGCAGTTTGGCGGCATTGTGAGTCTGCAGCGCGATTTCTGAGATTTCTGTTACAAATGGAGCCTGAGCTGCTGAGGACCTTGTTGGTGAATGTTGCCAGCACATCACGCATGGCAGTGGAGCTATTCCTTCAGCTGCAAAGTGACAGTGAGGAGTCAGACGATGATATTGAAACGCCTGATGCTCAAGACACTCAATTGCTTGTGGCAGTAACAGACGTGCTCAGCACCGTGGAACGGCGCCTTTGGGCTCGGGAAACCAGCACTGAGTGGTGGGATCACATCATCCTGCAAGTCTGGGATGACGAGCAGTGGCTGCAGAACTTTTGGATGAGAAAAGCCACTTTCATGGGACTGTGTGCTGAGCTCGCCCCTACCCTGCGGCGCAGGGACACGAGATTGAGAGCTGCCCTGCCAGTGGAGAAGCAGATGGCTATTGCAATCTGGAAGCTGGCAACTCCAGACAGCTACCGATCGATGGCGAACCAGTTTGGAGTGGGAAAGTCCACCGTTGGAATGGTGCTGATGCAAGTTTGCACAGCCATTAATCGCACCCTGCTAAGAAGAACTGTGACTCTGGGGAACGTGCAGGACATTGTGGATGGCTTTGCACAAATGGGTTTCCCTAACTGTGGAGGGGCAATAGATGGGACGCATATTCCTATTCTGTCACCACCCCACCTGGCATCAGAGTATGTTAATCGCAAGGGGTATTTCTCCGTGGTTCTGCAAGCGCTTGTGGATCACCGTGGGCGTTTCACTGACATTTACTCAGGATGGCCTGGAAAGGTGCACGATGCACGCATCTTTCGGAACAGTGCCCTGTTCAGGAAGCTGAGGGCCAGGACTTTTTTCCCAGACCGCAAGATCACAGTAGGGGATGTCGAAATGCCCACTGTGATCCTTGGAGACGCCGCTTACCCCTTAATGCCTTGGCTCATGAAACTGTATACAGGGAAGCTTGACAGGAGCAAGGACCGGTTCAACTACAGGCTGAGCCCGTGCAGAATGACTGTGGAGTGTGCTTTTGCCCATTTGAAAGCCCGCTGGAGGTGTCTTTATGGGAAGCTAGATTTGGGGGAAAGCAGCATCTCCGCTGTTATATCCGCATGCTGTACCCTCCATAATATTTGTGAAGGGAAGGGTGAAAGATTCAGTGAGGAATGGACCTCCGAGGTTCGACGGCTAGAGGCTGAATTTGCACAGCCAGAGAGCAGGGCTACTAGAGAGGCCCAGGAAAGGGCTTCAAGGATTAGGGATGCCTTAAGGGAGCAATTTGATGCTGAGAGCCAACAGTAATGTTTGGTGCCTTTGCTGTGCTCCTTTCTACCTTGGGGTACAGTATTTACCACTTTCTGCAATAATAAAAAGTATTATAAAAGCCATAAAATCCTTTATTCAAAGTACAGTACATAAAAGGCCAGGGGGGTTAGGGTGGTGGACTGTACATTCAGAGGTTTGAATATGTCCTGTTTGGATTGCTGTTCAATGTCTGCTGCACTTCAGGATTACTATGCTGCAGAGTAATGGGGGTGGAGTGCACAGGGTAAGGATTGTAGTTATCAGGGCTGGTAGGTGATCGTACAGGTGTTGGGGGCAGCTGGGGGTAATAAGAAACTGGCTGCTGGAGAAAGGTGTTTTGTGCAAATACTGGGGAACAAGAGAGCTTTGGGAGGGTTGTGGGTTACCACAGTACAGATCTGCCTGCATGGCCACGAGAGACTCAAAAGAGTCAGTTTGGCGAGCCAGGAGGCTTATCAGGTGCTTTGAGGTTTTTTTGGTAGCCAATTCCTTTCTCCTGCTTTGTGTTTGCCTCCACTCATACATTTTCTCTCTCCATTCCTGCGTCTTCCTACTTTTTCTGTTGTAGTGAATCATAACTGCTTTGATCAATTCTTCTTTTGATTTTCGCGGATTTTTTCTCAAGTTCTGCAACCGACGTGAGGCCGGTGATCCGGCTGCATTAGTCAAGGTCACTAAAAAAAACAGATAGAAACATGTAATACACAGAGGCTACATTGTTTATTATCACACAGTGAAGGAGTTTGTAGACTTTTTGTAGCATCATTCCCACATACCTAACATAACACAGAGAGGCCAGGGAAGTGAAGGCATGGCGAGCAATGTGGTGAGTGTTTCTGCCCCGACTTCACCTGGGAGGGGGAACTGACTGATGGCTCACTGGGGTTTATCTGCACTAGGTAGAGGAGGTAGCTGGTGGCCTGCACAGGGGACAGTAGGGAACATGAAGCTGGCGACCTGCTGGCGGGGAGGGGGGCGGTCCGTGGAACTGCCGGCCTGCTGGGGGAGGGGGGGGTGGAACGCACCGCGGTGCTGGCGACCTGCTGGCGGGGGGTGGGGGGTGCCGCGAACCTGGCGCCCTGCACTGAGCAGTATCCCTAAATTCTCAACAGGGTTTCCTACTGCCAGATATATCACTGCTGCGTGTTACCTGGGAAGAGAGGGAGGGTCTTCTACAGCAATGTGGATTACGCCCTGGCCCCCATGCAGCTTGCCTGTGTGCAGCCATGGTCCCCCCACCCCTCGCTGCACAGTGGATCGGACGAGTTAGCCTGACCGGGACAAGGACCACGGTGGCTCTCCCTATAAACTTGCACAAGCACATTGCCCACACTCTGGCTGCAATTTTTCAAGAGATTACAGAGGCCGATTACAGAGACGTGATAAGAGCAAATCAATGGGCTATTCCACGTTTAGGCATGCATGCAGACAGCCATAACCCAAACCGTCCTCTCCCAAAACATAAAATCTGCTTACCCCGAGCACACTCCTCTGCTTCTTCTTCACCAGCAACTTTCCGCTGCTGCGACTGGTTAGCCTCCTCCTGGCTTGAGAAGAGCTCCTGGCTGCATGCCTCCTGGGACTCCAGGGTGTCTCCCTCCACCCCAGTAGCCTCACTCTCGGCTTCCTCTACACCCTCCCCCACTTCTCCCTGCTCTGAACTCTCCATCATGCTCCTAGGATTGGCAGTGGGGTCACACCCAAGTATGGCATCCAGCTCCTTGTAAAAACGGCAGGTCGTGGGGGCAGCTCCTGAGCGGCGATTTCCCTCACAGGCTTTGCATTAAGCACTGCGCAGCTCTTTAATTTTTACCCTGCACTGCAACATGTCCTGTTTATGGCCCCTTATCAGCAAGGACTTTGATATCTGCCCATAGGTATCATAATTTCTCCAGCTGGAGTGCAGCTGTGCAAGCACAGCTTCCTCACCTCGAACACTGATGAGGTCCTGCAGCTCGGAACTGTTCCATGCTGGGGCTCATCTGGGGCGTGGAGGCATGGTCGCTGATTGATTGATTGATTGCACTCCACACCTGGCTGAGCAAACAGGAAGGGGATTTTTAAAATTCCCGGGGCATTTAAAGGTGGGGTCAGCTGAGCCCAGGGCAGTGGAGTGTGCAGGATTACCAGAGAGGCTTAAAAGGTATGCTGGGATACCTCCTTATACCCCGGAGGTCAATAAAAGCACTGGTGGGGTCCACACTTGCTGACCAGCGTTGGATCACCAGCACTGGAATCGCTACACCCAAGGCACGACCGGGTGTACAGCCAGCGCTGCAACCAGGGAGTTGCAGCGCTGGCCGTGCTTTGCAAGTGTGGCCACATCCTGAGTTGCAGCGCTGTAACCCCCTCACCAGCGCTGCAACTCTCCAGTGTTAGCCAAGCCCTCAGAGTGGATACATGCTTCGCAGTGTAAGAATGCACCACCCCCAGTGAACCAATCACCACCTCAGGACCACGCAGAGTCAATTTTGACTCTAGAAGAAGACGTAGAGGAACAGCCTGCAATACCTTACAATCTACATTCTCATAAGGGTTGCCAGAAGCAGACGACTACATAAAGCAAGGCCCAAGAAGCAGCAGTAGTGACCCTAGCGCCTGCTGCCTGGTGGACATAAAACTGTGACTGCAGTTCCCTCAGTTGAGGTTGTCAGAACCAGAAGGGCCCTGCCTCCAACATGCACCTCTGGTGGTGCCTGTTCCTTGGCTATTGGTGTCTTAAGGTCTGGGGAGTCCACAATGACAATTCTTTTATCCAGCAGCAAGTGTGGATAGCTCAGACCCTTATTATTTCTAAATGCTGGGTCTGCAGCCACATCCCAGCCCACTCTCAAACTGGTGTCCTGTCCTGGCTATCCCACTCAATTCCCCAGACCTCACTGGAGGACCTTGTCCGTTTAACACAATATTGAACAGTAATGACACCTGGGAAGAGGCTATTGGCAGTTCCTTTATCCCATTTGGGGGAGTAATACACCAGGCAAAAAGGCTCCTGTGGTTACAAGCAGTAGTTAAAATAATGGCAAATAAAACCAGAGAAAGTTTAAGAGCCCTGGCCAAAGAAACAGGGGCGATCCGACAGGTGGCCCTCCTGAACCGTCAGGCATTGGACATAGTGCTGGCGGCCAAAGGAGGGACCTGTGCTCTCATTGGAAAACAATGTTATCTGTTTATACCTGACGATACCAATGAGGTAATAGATCGCGCTAGCCACTTAGAACAAATCACATATCTTCCCCGTGAAGAGCCGAGTTCTTTATAGAAGTGGCTAAGTAACCTGTTCAATTTCTCTGGCATAGGAAACTGGTTGTTTCAGGGAGCCCAAACTATCCATACTATTTGTATGCTTTCAGTTAATCTCCTGTTGTATCCAGAATTGTGTCACCCAGGTGACTGCCCCAAAACAGAGTGCTAATATAATGATTTTGAATATCACTGATGAACAAAGAGATAAGGAACGGTTAATTTGTGGAACCCAGTAATTGTTGGTCATGGCGTGCGCTTGACCAAAAGGAGGGACTGTGAAAGCAGAATGAATTACATTGTGAAAATAGAGAGGATTAAAGAAATGTTGTCTGTACTTTTAAGCAAAACTGTTGGAATGCTGCAATCCAGGTGTCAGGAATACAGACATTAACATAGAACAATTGCACTGTTTAAGGGCAATTGGTGAAGTATTAGCCTTAGAGCGATAAGAGTTAGTAAGGAAGTAGGATATGCATGCTGTGCCCCAGGTGAATTTTACTGTTTTGCTTTCTTTGTCCCTTTGTCTAATTCCCGCTCTTTTATCTGTATAAATAAGACTGTTTGGGTCTTGCATGGCCGCTCACATTATCTGGATGTTATTAGCAGAGTGCTGTGCTAATAAAACAGAGTGGTCTGACAAACTGTGAGTCCTGAGTCTAACTTTGACACATACAAACATTAAATTTACACCAGAGATTTGTGAAATGGAAATTCAAGTAGGAAAGCTGGCCCACAAAGATTAAATGATTTGGCTTAGACTACTGAGTCACAGCGCAGAACTAGGATTTAAAATTCAGAAATTTATGGCTTCCAGGCCCAGGTTTAGTTCATTAGACTACAGAAAGGGTCTATTATCCAATTTTTTATTCTATTTCATCATTAAAATAGAAAAGTTAAATGTTAAAAAAGTGTTAAAAACTAATCAAAGTTCACGTTCTTTTCAGACATACATCAAGGTTGAATTTTGCACTCCATTCTGAATGCACAACTCCTAGACACCTTAGGAGTTGCAAAAACATATCTGAGAGCCAAAGAAAATGTTCCCCCTACACCAATACAATCCTTTAAACTGCTGTAACAGGCCTGATACTTAAAGTAATATAGTATCTGTAGGAAATGCCAAAATTAAACACATTGCATCCATCTTTACCTACTTGTTGAATGAAACCAACAAGGCAATGAGGTTAAAGAGCCAGCAGCAGAGACTCCCCATATTGCCTAGGTTGTAGCTAGTGATATCTGCATTGAGTAGTAAACAGTTTTAAAAGTCTACAATAATTACTGAATTAGACCTTAAAGAACTACAAGGCTTCAGGATAAATTGGTGTCTCCAGAGTTCTATCTACAGCATTATATTAACAGAGCAAGAGCTAGGACCAACAGCCAGGTAGTTAGAACGTACAATTCTTAGGCAATAGATGCCAACATTGAAACAGAACCTGGAGCAGAAGGTACAGAATAAAACTTTAGCTTACAATTTAGTTTTTAAATGCAAAGAGTTGAGTTTACTTTTTTTTTTTTTTTTTTAGACTTAGCACTTTAAACATTAACTTGTATTTTTACCAGCTCGCTCATGTGTGAATTACTGATACAGAAAGAATGCACTAGACATTACATCTCCAGACGTGAGAATTTTAAACTAAAAAAGACTGAATCCTGGCACTCGTGGACTGTTTGGAAAATGAGTGCCATTTGCAGTCTCTGTAAAAAATGGCAAGAATCCCACCTCTTACTACCTCAAACCATAGTAGCATACATACAATTTCTAATGGATCAGGTCGTCTCCTGCAGTAGCAGGTGTCTTGAATCTGTGAGTGAGAGGAGAATGGAAAAGAGGCTGCACTGGGCTGAAAAAGGAAAGATCTCTAACTACTAGTAGCAAAGAGGAAGCATTGGCATGTCCAAGTTCCTTGTCCCCAATGGGAAAATACTCTTTAGCTCACATGGTCCTTTCCTACATGTGGATGGTAGCAGAGAGATGACTCAAGGCTGTGTAGTGGTGATGGGCCAAAATGGAACAACCCTCTATGTGGCTACTGTGGGGGAAACAGAATCCCATGGTGGTTGAAACAAGTCATGCTGATCGTGATGCTGGGTAAGGCAGCAGAGGGGAAGGCTATTTCCCAGGGTAGCAGATGGGGCTCCTCTCTCCTGTGGATTGTTGCAGTAGGTGTATGAGGTTAATTTCTCTAGTAACGCTTGGTGAGGGTTTCAGGCTATATGAGGGAGATAGCAACAGATCAGTGAAGGTGCAGTTAGTCTCTGTGGAGATAGCAGATGGTGCAGAGATGCCATAGAGATGGCAGCTGAAGATGGACAAAGCCTATCTCCCTGGTGATACTGTCGGGGGGGTGGCAGCGCTCAGAGTCCCACTGAGGCAGCAGCAGGTGGGTGGGACAGGCCTCTTTCTGGTGGGAGACTGACTCCCCTATGGAAGTGGCAGTAGGCAACTGAAGCCAGTCTGAGTGGGGGTACTCAGGCCCCCTGTCCAGAGGGGCTGATCATCTCTTGAAGCACCAGGTGGAGTAGGTGGTTCTGCTCTGGGCTGAGCAGTGGCCAAAGCTCGGCCTGCAGCACTTTGAGTGCCTCCAGGTCCTTCTCCTGACAGGCCATGACAGTGGACTGCAGCAGGAGGAAGAGGCCCGGGGGCAGGTACCCTGCCTGGGGGAGCTGCCCAGCTCCCAACCCACTCTCAAAGGCCTCCCAGCAGTATTTCTCCAAGGTCTGGGCATGCTCGGGCAGCAGCTTGGGTAGCGGTGGCTGGAGCAGCAGCAGGAGCAGCACCCGAGATACCTCGCAACGCACCAACATCTCCAGGAAGGCACCGCTGGGTGGGCTGGGCCCGGCCTGGGCTAGCAGCTGCGCCTGGGTGAGCACAGCCAGGGCTCCGTCGTAGTCACGGGTGAGCAGCAGACAGGAGGCCAGCTCGCCGAGGCAGTGCAGCGCCTCCAGGGGCAGCTCAGCGGCCGCCAGCAACTCGGCAGCGCGCTGGAAGTGCGGGGCGGCCTGGCCGGGCTGCTCCATGTCCCGCAGCGCCGAGCCCAGCTCCAGGCAGAGCCCGGCCGCCAGCGCCGGCTGCCCCAGTTCCAGGTGCAAGCGGGCGGCGAAAGCGAAGCAGCTGTGCGAGGCCTGCAGATGCTCGCCGAAGCCGCCGCTCAGGCTCAGCCGCTGCTGCAGGTCCCGCTCCTGGCGCAGGAAGAGGCGCGCGGCCTCGGTCAGGGCCTGCGCCTCGCCGGGCCCGTGGAAGAGGCTCTGGGCGCAGCGGGCCACGGCCAGCTGGCACCAGGCGGCGTAGGGAAGGCTCTCCTGGGCCCGCAGCTCCCGGGCCAGCACCCCGAACTGCTCCGCCGCTTCCGACACGTTCGGCTTCCGCAGGAACCGCTTCCGCAGCTTGGCCGACACCAGCCGGTACCGCGCCAGGAAGTCCCCGTCCCAGCCCCCGCCAGCGCCGGCCGCCCCCAGCACCCCAGGGCCGGCGGGGCCCGAGCCGCCTGCCGCCGCCATCCCCGCACCGGCTTTCACCCGGAAGTGAAACCGTCGGGTTCCAGCCAATGGGCAGCCGCCTTAGCGGAAGAGGCTGCGCACGACGCCGTCAGGGAAGGGGCGTGGCTAGCGAGAATACGCTCCACCCCCTAGGGCAGGCGAGAGGCGGGGCTGAGATTTCCGTGGCTCCTGGGATCGGAACGGCGGGGGGCGGGGTTGGGCCCCCCCTTGTGCAGGGAGGGGCTGCAGGGGGGGTTGGCTCGGCTCCCCAAAGCCCCGGGGGAGGGGCTCCCTGGGGAGTGAGGCGGAACAGGGGTGTGGTAGCCCAACCTGTTCGGGAACAGCCCCAGATCCTTGCAGCCCAGATCATCGACCCTGAAACCCCATGGTGGGCCCAGGGTGCATGTCCCAGCCCCTCCGAGCTACAGCATCACCGTTCCACAGTGACACAGGCAGCCCACGGGCTCGGCGCTGGGCAGGCCCCACAAACCAGGGGCACACGTCATCTGGGACAAGGGCTAGCTCCCCAAATGCGCCAGCATACTCAGCCGCACATCCAGCCCTCCCTGCCTCACCTCAGAGCCTTCATTAATGTGTATCCATTCACAGAGTCCAAGCCTAGGCTAGTGGCCTCCCAGCGACATAAAAACGGTCCAAAGAGGCTACCAGCTCCCAGCACATCAAAACAAGAGGGTAGCAAACAACAAAGTTTCAGAGTGGTATCTGGGTTAGTCTGTATCCGCAAAAACAAAAACTCCTTTGAGGGTGCAGGTTTTGCAAAGGGAATGCCGCACACACTGTGTTTTGATCCAGCCACCACTGAAGGGCTCCGATTAACGCCAGCAGAAGTGTGACGACCTTGTCTAGCAGGTTAAGACCTGGTATGTATATCGATGCAAGTCATAATTGGAGAGGCTGCAGCCTGAGTCATTTATGCTGCACCACATAAGTGCAAGAAGCCATGTGCCCCAGGAGCTTCAGGCAGCACCTTGCTATGATGGTGAGTACACTTTCAGGCCATTTATGAGAGCTGCAGTGTCCCTGAAACGGTTCTTCGGCAGGGAGGCCCTCGCCTGTTTTGAGTCAAGAACCACTCCTATAAATTTATTCCTCTGAATGGGCATGAAGGTGGACTTGTTTGTTGTCCAGGAGACCTAAGTTCCTGAAAATGGACTGTGTGAAGTCTATGTGCCCTTCCACTAGTTCTTTGGACTGACCCTGACCAACCAGTCATCCAGGTATGGGAAGAGTTTCACTCCCCAGTTCCTGACGGAGGCTGCTACCACCGCCATGCGTTTCGTGAATACTTTCAGGACTGTCGGCAGGCCAAAAGGCAGCACTGTGAACTGATAGTGATTCTGGTTTACCACACATGGAAGGTATTTTCCGTGGCCTGGGAAGATGGCTATGTGAATGTATGCATTCTTCAAGTTGAGGGCGGCATACCAGTCCCCTGGATCTAAGGAAGGAACAATCGAGGCTAGGGAGACCATGCGGAACTTCAGCTTCTTCATGAACTTGTTGAGAGTGTGAAGGTCTAGGATGGGTCTGAAATCCCCATTGGACTTTTGCATCAGGAAGTAGCAGGAGTAAAACCCCTGGCCTCTTAGCTCCATGGGAACCTCCTCCACTACCCCCACCCTTAGGAATGACTGCACCTCCTGGGTCAGATCTTTGTGAGAAGGGTCCCTGAAGAGGGACAGGGAAGGGAAGTGGGAAGGAGGGGAAGAAATAAACTGCAGGGTATATCCCACTTCTACCATTTGAAGCACCCATCGGTTGGAAGTGATGTTGGCCCATACCCAGTAAAAGCTGGACAAATGGTCCACAAACGTAGAGGTGACATCAGTAGTGAAAGTAAGATAAAAAAATTTACCAGGCCCCTGAAAGGGGCAAGGCCTTGGGCAGAAGGGGTGGAGCTGAGGGTCAGCATCCCCCAGCCAGCCCTTCCGTGCTGCCAGGCCCGTGCTGTCCGGGGCTCTGGCGGTGATTTAAAGGGCCCAGGGCCCACTTTCACCTCTGGGTGACATCCAGGTTATGGACTGGTGCACCGTCCTTGGGCGCACCTTCAATAGTTTTGCTTATTGCCCGTTAATTGTCTCGTGGACGCAGACATTGAGGCTGATGAAGAGTGAGGGTTTTGTCTCTTTCTGAAGCCTTTATTCCTTTGTCGACCAAAGTGTTGTCTCTGCTGGTGCTGTGGCAGGTAAAAATGGTGCATGGGCTGAGGTTTGTAATACTTCCGGGATGGGGCTGGAGGGGAGGGGAGGGGCTGGAGTGTGAAGGCCCAATGATTTCAGCATCACCCTCGAATCTTTTAGACTACGAAGCCAGGCATCTGTTTGTTCTGAGAAGAGGGACTATCCCTCGAATGGTAGGTCCTGTAATGTCTGTTGGACGTCATGGGATAGGCCAGATGACTGAAGCCAGGAGCTTTGTCTTGTTAACCTCCCCATGGCCATCGCATCCGCGGCACCTAAGGCCACCTGGAGGCCTTGGCTATGGCCTTGCCTTCATCTGCCATGGCAGCAAACTCTGATCTAGAGTCCGATGGTAGGAGCTCCTTAAACTTCTCCATGGCTGACCAGGAATTAAAGTCATACTTGCTGAACAGCGCCTGGTGATTCTTAACTGGAGAACCCCCGTGGAGTATATTTTCCTCCCTAAAAGGTCCAGTTTCCTGGCCTCTTGCCTTGGGTGACGGTCCCTGTTCCCCTTGCCTTTTCCTCTTGTTGGCTCCAGCAACAAGCAGGGAAACCGGCGAGGGATGAGTGTACAGGTATTCGTATATCTTGTGGAGTATGAAGTGTTTCTTCTCTACTTGTTTAGCTCTACCAAGGCCAGGGCTGACTCTGTTATCTCCTCTACTTGGAGGTTGAGGTTCTGAGCCATCCAACGCAAGAGCTCCTGGTGAGCCTTGTAATCATCTTGCATCGGGCTATGGTCATACTTGCTACTGCCTCATCAGGCGAAGATGATGAAGAGGCTTGTACAGTTACTGGACTCTAGGCTTATTTTTCAGGTTTTTGTTTTGTTATGTGAATCCTTATGCTATAATGGGTTAATGTTATGATGTTCGCATGCTGCTTATGCACATGTATGGTTTTGGATGCCATCTTGTTGGCATCACCATATTGTTTAGGGCTAAACAACTGCCCTTCTCAACAGAACTTTTGTGTCATAGAGGTTATATATATAAGGATGCTGCGCCCAGCAATGGTGGCTGTCTGCCATAGAGGCAGCCTGTGAACCTGTCATTTGCACATGCTTCGAGAGTCAACATCGTCAGCATCACTCACTTGCAAACCATCCATGAGGATCCTGAGCCATACCATCTGGTCCATCTCAGCCAGGTTCCGTGTTTCTCCTGAAAACTCCATCTTAAGGCAGTGGAAGGTCCGGAGCCCAACAGTGGCTGCAGGGACTAGGTTCCCGATCAACTGTCCACTGTTCACTTGTCAGTCATCGCCATCACCCTGCAAGTATAAAAAGGACTCTAATTAGGGATACCCAAAGTTTCCTAAGGGTTAATTTGGGAGCCGGGCTTCAGATCCAACCAGTTCTGACCACTGTGCTGTTTTACTCTGTTTATTGTTTCTCCCCCTTAACTGTGTTCACTTTCCCCAAATAAATAACACTTTGTTTGCACCTTAAACTTGGGTTAAGTTTTACTTACCTGGGGTGCTGGCTTGGGTGTGAGGGATTTTATTTTATCAGGTGATAGATACTGGATGCTGGCGCCAAATCACAATCTTTTAATTTAGTTTAACTTTTGTCATAATTTCTTCAATACAACAGTACCTTTTACGTCCTCTGGTGCCAGCAGATCACCCGTAAGTGTGACCTGAGAGTCTCGAACTTCTGCCCTGGGGAAGGAACACCTCTCCGACCAGGACGGCAGGGGTGCCCTCGTCTCTGAGGCTGCTGAGTGTGAGTGTGGGAGCCCTGGGCCATGTGAGTCGTCCAAGGGGTTCACATCAGCCACTGGAGTGGCATCTGCCACTGGCCAGGAGGCCATGCTGCCAGAACGAGCCCCGGGGCCATGGCAGTAGATCATGTATATCGGCCTGGAGTCTTCTCCCTCGCAAGATTTATGATTCTTCCTGTGATTTGGAACCTGAGGACCTGCTCCTAAGCGATCATGGGGTGCTGTGCTCTTTGGTGCTGAATAATGGTACCAAAAAGGAGAGTGATGCCACTGTGGGAGCAGTGCTGTGATGGGGAGTGGGGTGGTGATCGTAGAATCATAGAAGATTAGGGTTGGAAGAGACCTCAGGTGGTCATCTAGTCCAACCCCCTGCTCAAAGCAGGACCAACACCAACTAAATCATCTCAGCCAGGGCTTTGTCAAGCCGGGCCTTAAAAACCTCTAAGGATGGAGATTCCACTGCCTCCCTAGGTAACCCATTCCAGTGCTTCACCACCCTCCTAGTGAAATAGTGTTTCCTAATATCTAACCTAGACCTCCCCCACTGCAACTTGAGACCATTGCTCCTTTTTCTGTCATCTGCCACCACTGAGAACAGCTAAGCTCCATCCTCTTTGGAACTCCCCTTCAAGTAGTTGAAGGCTGCTATCAAATCACCCCTCACTCTTCTCTTCTGCAGACTAAATAAGCCCAGTTCCCTCAGCCTTTCCACGTAAGTCATGTGCCGCAGCCCCCCGATTATTTTTGTTGCCCTCCCCTGGACTTTCTCCAATTTGTCCACATCCCTTCTGTAGTGGGGGGGGGGGTCCAAAACTGAACACAATACTCCAGATGTGGCCTCACCAGTGCCGAATAGAGGGGAATAATCACTTCCCTCGATCTGCTGGCAATGCTCCTGCTAATGCAGCCCAATATGCCCTTAGCCACCTTGGCAACAAGGGTACACTGCTGACTCATATCCAGCTTCTCATCCACTGTAATCCCCAGGTCTTTTTCTGCAGAACTGCTGCTTAGCCAGTTGGTCCCCAGCCTGTAGCAGTGCATGGGATTCTTCCTTCCTAAGTGCAGGACTCTGCACTTGTCCTTACTGAACCTCATCAGATTTCTTTTGGCCCAATCCTCCAATTTGTCTAGGTCCCACTGGACCCTATCCCTACCCTCCAGCGTATCTACCTCTGCCCCCAGTTTAGTGTCACCAGTGAACTTGCTGAGGGTGCAATCCATCCCTTCATCAAGATCATTAATAAAGATGTTGAACAAAACTGGCCCCAGGACCGACCCTGCTTGATACTGGCTGCCAACTAGGCATGATGGGGAGCCGCAATTCAGAGTGGTGGCAGGACCATGAGCTGTGCTGCAATTGCAACTGAGGGTGGGAGTGCATACAGCATTGCAAATGAGATCGGTGCTGTGATGAGAAGTGATGCAGCTGTGGCGAGCATGACCACAGTGTTGAGCCTCTCGAAGATGAGCGAGACTGGGGGCGGTGCCTCACCATCTTTGCCGGCTTGCCCAAGAACGGTGCTTGTCTTTTTGGAACCAGGCCCTGCGGTGCCTGAGCTGTCCAGAGGAGAGAGCAGTCCTGGGAGGGTCAGAAGGCTCTGCCCCTCCTCACATGCCTCTGGTATTGATGGTGCTCCGAGGGTCATGTCCCCCTCATGGCTCACCCTATGAGGGGAGTCCATTGGCACAAGACTTGACAGGTCCTCTGCTGGGTCTGGAGTCAATGGCTCCAGTTGAGTTGTGACCGATTCTGAGTGGCCCGATGCGGGTCTTTCTCATGGGGGAACGCCCCCAGTCTGACTTTTTTGTCCTCTTCTTCGGCGCCAGAGATGGACGGCGGTGCCATGCTGTAGGTGCTGCCTTCTTGGTTTCCAGAGAGGTGTATCAGTGCTGGGAGGTGGCCATGCTGGGTTTCTCTGATAGATGCTGACGTGCTTTTTGTCAAAGAAGCACTCGGTGCTGGGTCAGGTTGTTGCTCCGAAGAGGGGCACAGCACCGCCATCATGAGGAGGAATTTCAGCTAACTATCTGTCTTTTTCTTAGTTTTAGGTTTGAAATTCTTACAAATCTGGAACTTTTCTTGGATGTGACCATCTCTAGGCACTTCAAATAACTGTCATGGGGATCACTTATTGGCATGTGTTTGCAGCATGCCACACACTGTTTGAAGCCCTGGGACCAAGGCATGCCCTGGAGACCAGGCAGGCTAGCCCCGCAGGGCAGGAGTTTACAAGTATTGTAACTATTAACTAACTATTTACACTTATTTACAATTTATTTGCAGGAAGAAGATCACTGTGGGGTATTGCTTGGTGAGCAAGAGATAAGAGTGGAAAGAAGGAACTGAGGAGGCAGTGAGCAGGTGCCTATATGCTGGACCATGGAGGCGCCACTCCAGAGTCAACCTGACAGATACCATTAGGAGAAAAATGTCCTGCAACAGTACAGGCAATGTGCACACTGCTCTGTTGGAATGGACATGAGCAAGCACTCAAAGAAGAATCATAAGTAACATCTGTCATTTTGCCAGTATCCCAGAGGGACCTCTAGACAGCAGTTTTTCTCATTAGCCAGAGAGAGTCAGTTCCAAATCTTTAATAGTCATAAACCTGCCTTATAGCATCTCATTTCCTGTTTGCAGAACTCTGCTCTCATTCCTAACTGCCATGGACCCCTTCCTTCCAGCTTTCCATCCTTTTTTCTGTTTCAAGACATGTCAGCCAAAACAATCTCCTTTGCAGTTTGAATAGCACTGAGGAGGAAAAGAATAATTGCTTTGGGCCAGACTGTCCACCCCCTAGTCACAAGGGTGACCTAATTCCAGTGGGACTACCCATACAAGTAAGGCCAGGTCTACACCTAAAAATTAACTTGATCTAGCTACATCATTCAGGACTGTGAAAAATGTTGCACTCTGTGCAGTGTAGTGAGGTCCACCTAATCCACACTGTAGAAGCAGCTAGGTGAATGCAAGGATTCTTCCACCTCTCAGAGAGGTGCTGGTTCCATGACCTCTTGCAACCCTATCCACTTTAAGCACACTGGCTGTCTGCAGGTAATGCTGAATGGAGTTCTCAAGAGAGTGTTGTCTGCTATTTGGCTGGGGATAGTGAGCAGCCCTCTTCACTGTGAGCAGTGCAAGGCTGACTAGGTTTGCTGCGCTAGGGCAGGAAATTCTGGGTAGGTTTTGTAGATTGGCTGAAGGGAGAATCATTCAGGGAGGTTCCTCAGATTTCTCGGTGATACAGTAACCTGCAATGGAAACAAGATTGTTTCTTTGGTGACATTTAGCCTGCTCACTGGAAGAACTTAGTTATGCTGAATGCAACTTGTGCTGACACACCCCAAGAGGGGGCCCAGAGATCTGCCCACAGGCTTCCTCAGCTTGTCTTCGCAAATGCTAGAAATGCTGCTATGAAGTGTGGTTTCCATGCTGGCCATCACGTGGTAACTTGACCTAGTTTTGAGCGACTATAAATACAAATAGATAAAAAGACTAACTGAGTGAGAAGGGTGGGATAGGGTAGGGTGGGATGGGGCGGGGCTGGGCAGGGGAGCAATTATAACATTAAAGACCACGTTTTCAAAACCACACACACAAATTTCAGGGCACTCAACGTTGCAAGGAATACATTAGGCACCCCAGAGAGCTGGTGTGGCTGATATTGCAGGCTCCTGGATAACTTCAGTGCACCCAGATTTCAGACCTGGGAAGTTTTACAGAATACATTTCTGTGCTGAGTTTCTACCACAGTCAGTGCAGAAATCAGGCTTTACTCAGTGTTTAGACTTTCTCTGAGATTTATCTTTAAGTTTTTTGATCTCGATGGGGTTTTCATTTGATCTGAAGAGCAGGAGCCAGCGCTGATATTGACCAGTGCAGTTTACAGAAATAGTGGGGACAACATCCTTGCACCACAGAGAGACAGGCAATGACAGGATGCAACTGTGGGGCTCTGTTATAGAGAAAGGGGTGGACGGGTGGCACTGGAGAGAGAGAGCGAGAGAGCACTCCATTGAACCTATCAGAGAGACAGGTCAGCATTTGATACCAGCACCCTATAGTACAGAAAGGCAAGTCAGGGTATGGCACTGGTAGCCATACACCCCAGAGAGCGATGGGTGGGCTATGGCAGCAGGAAGATCAGACAGGTCATGACTGGTGACACTGTCACTGAGCGTCAAGTTCAGGGTAGGCATGAAGGAATCAAGTGCAACATAGAGATCATGGACTCTAGTGTGTTGGCAACACTTGGGTCTGTCCTCTCGTTCTATCGTTTTGAACTCTGTTCTCAAAAGCATCGGAATCCAGCACTGGTGACCTTTGCTCCCACCAGTGATCTCATAGCAACTGACAAGCGGAAAGGCGTTAAAGGCAGAGCCGTCGTCCATTTCAGAGAATGCAGAGCACTCTGAGCTGGCAGTGCTGCTGGGGTTTCCTACTGCTGTGTGAGCAGGTTAGGAGCTGACTCACTCTTCAGAGCCACAATCCCCATGCCCCAGTCTCCGTTTTATGCTTCCTGTCCCTTCAGACCTCATATACACACACCACAGCTCTGACGGTGATGCATCAATTCTCTGAAATGTCAAGGATCGGCTGGAGAGGGGGCCCATGGCATCAGTCAGATGCCATAGACCAGGCCTGATGGGAACATTGGGGGAGGAAATCATCCAACTAGCACAACAGAGATGCAGTGTGTTAGCAGTGAGCAAACCTAGACTCCGTGCTCAAAGCAGAGGGGGCCTAGAGAGTGAGGTGACTTTATACATCCTGATAGTGGGTGGGGGATGGTGGCCTAGACGGTGCTGGTGTTAGCCCATTGGTGGCCCTAAGCAGGAATATTTGGGGGGGGGGTCCCCCACAACACATGCTAATGATTAATAGCAGGGCCCCTTGAGCTGCTCAGGGGCCCAACGCAATTGCTTAGTCTACTTCTGCCTAGCACTGACGCTGGGCCTAGAAATGTACCAGCTGAGGGTCTGGCCTCACTATTTCTCTTACTCGTTTTAATTTAACCTGTGATTACTTTCATGGAGTGACCCTCCATGTGAATTATCTCATTTGAAAGCAGATTGCAGGAGCTGTAGCAACTGCCTGTCTTTCCTTCCCGCCCAGCCCTAAGAGAAACCTCACACCATCTTTGTCTGGGTGCTGGTGCATGTTGTTAAGGCGAGACTTACATAGGGTATGGTGCAAGAGCACTGCACTTGCAGTGGAAGGCTGTGCAGTCCAGTGGTTAAAGTAGGGATCTGAGAGTCAAGAGACTTTGGATTAAATTCTCCATTACCTTGCACCCGGGTTATAAAAAATCCAAATGGTAGCAATTTACATCCACTTTGCATAGGTGTAAGTGACTGTAAGAGGTAAAAGATGATGGCAAATCAGATCCATAGGTTCTATGCCTGAGTCTGCCACAGACTTTCTGGTGACTTACCTTGGTGCCTCAGTTTCCCCAGGTTTTAAATAGGGATAGCCCCACAAAGGGAGGCGTATGTGAGGTTTCATTACTTGCCGTCCCTAGTGTGCTTGAAGCTGTTCCTGTGGTAGGTGAGAGGCTGTGGAACGCTTGTTTTTCTCCTCCCCCACTTTCGCTTCCCTTCCCGGTACAGAGATTAGCATCTGCGTGGGTGAACGCAACCTTTGTTTATGAGCTAGAATCCAGCAAAGTGGAAATTGTATGCAGGGAAATTTGCTTATTTTAATATTGAATTTCGTCTTGAGTCTGGAGGGTTCCAGAGCATCATTGGCTCATGAGGTCAGCTGGGCCCCAGAGCGTTTCCACAGCAGACTGCACTAGCAGCAGACCCTGTGTCCTGGTAACTGGGACCCCTTAAATACAGGCGCTGAAACTTGGGATAAATTTAATCTAGGTGTTTTATTTCTCCCTTCGGTACTAACTGTCCCCAGTCATGCACTGGGCTGAGTATAAAACCTGGCATGGGTTCTCTGAGGTGTAGCATGCTGTGCTTCAAAGCAGCACCTTGGAACCCCCATATTCACCATTGCCGTATAATTATGATCTGTTTGGCACAAAATATGCCTTGAGGTATTATTTTAAAAGGCTTGATCTGTTGAACATTAATATCTTTTGGATAGTATGTGCTATCATTGTGTGGGAAGTTTGCTCTGTGTGTGTGTGTTACTGCAATATGTTGTAAGATTGGGAACACCTACAACCATCCCTTCAGCTGCAACAGTGGAGGAGCCAGACCTGCTGATGGCCCATTAAAGGAATACACATTCCCAGGAACTATCCCGGGAACCATATTCAAAAGAGGCTTCTCAGAGATAGCACTTAGACCAGGAGTGGCGTAGGTGTTTTCTACAGGAACTGAAATTAGGAAGAGAGTTCAAATATACAGGGTGGGGTGAAGGCTGAAGAGGGATGAGACCACATGAGGGTGAAGGTAGGCTGTATGGCACCATAATAAAAAATGAAAAATGTTTCACGACCATTTTATTAGATTAAATCATGCTTTAAAATCATCACAAATATTGAAGCTGGCTACTCAAGCCTTCTATGAATCACTACATCTACATCCTTATTGGTTGCCTGTTGTAATTTTGCACAACTTTGTTAATGAACTATTTGAATACAGTGCATTCATCTTTGGTGGCTTCTTGTGTGTCCAGTACTTCCAGTCCTTCAAGATATGCTCATGATCAGGTAAAAGGCAACTTTTCAGAACACAAAATTATATTCAGTGAGGAAAAAGAACAATCAACTATAGCTGTTGTGACTGGGAGTAGCAAGAGATGAATTCCTACTTCTCTCATCCAAGGAAACAGCACAAAGATTGGGTCAAACCACCAGAGATAATAAAGAAGTCGAAGTCAAATCTTCATTTGTTTGCCATATGATATTCCACTCTGTGTTCAAATTATTCTGTCCTGACCACGACAGCCCTATTGCTGGTAGCATCTCACGCCATTCAACTGTCAGTGGTGTCATAAAACAGGCATCAGTAAAAGCTATGTAGAGATTGAATAGAATCCAGAAGATGCTGTTGTAGATTTGTAAGAATCAAGTCTGTGTACTTTTTCAGCTGGCTTAACAAACCCTTATCCTCTTCACTTAAGTATTCGGTATAAGTGCCTTCTTCATTAGTCAACTTCTGCAATGAAGTCTTTGTTTCTTCCAATACATTTTCAATGGATCTCTCTCTGATTGATTCAAGTGTAGCTTCTGTGTCTGGATGAAGACCTACTACTGTTGTAGCAGATGCCTGGAGGACATTGTTTAATGATCCAAGTGGTTTCAACAGTAGACTTACAAGAGAAAGAATGGCAATAGTTTTCTCTGAACTTATTAGCAAAAGTAGTCCACCAGCCTCACTACTTAGATCCATCCCTTCTCGGTAGATACTTTTCAAAGCCAGTAATCACAGTTGTAAGAATTTTAAAACAGCCAAGGATCAATTTTTCCAGGTTGGCCTAATTTGAACTTCAGTCCCAGTGTATCTCCTATGTTTTCCAAGACATTCAGTCCTTTTGGACTCTTGCTGAAAACAAAATATAATGAAGACATTAAATTTATGGCTTTTTAAATGTCTTTTGAAGAGTCTGCAGCTCGTACTAGTGCTAGTTGGAGTAAATGGCCTCTGCAGTGTGTATAGGAGAGATTAGGGTTACACTTTTCTCTGAGCTAAGCTTGTACTCCACTATGTCTTCCAGAGGAGTTTGCAGCTCCATCAAATGCACAAGCAGCCTTCTGTTTGGGGTTTAATTTACAAGCATTTAATTCTTCTAAGATGTGGTTTGTCATAGATGCAGCCAATGTGTCTTCTACAACCTGAACATTTAGAAATGCATCTATTGGCCTGTCACTGACATCAAGATAACATACACGATGACTTCATACTTGATGCCCATTTGCACTGGTGTGTTCATCAGCCATGTATGCACATTTTCTGAATGTGGTGAGAGAGTTCTTTACTTTTTCAACTGCGGGGTCTTTCACTGCTGCATTGCATGCTGGTTGTCAGTTGAGTTTCTTGCCGAAAGATAGTGAGCATTTGCCGGTCTTGTTCGGAACCACTGTCCAACTTCAGAATTAACAAGTGACAGTGGACTTAACATTGGCCTCCAATTTCGTTTGTGGTATCTCTTGCTTAAATAGAAAGTATTTCTATTTAAGCAAGAGATACCACAGCCATGTTTGTTCACATAAACCATGTTGTGTCTCTAGTGTGCTTAACAGTACTTCTAAAATTGTCTTTGACAGTGACATGCTTATAAGACTTCCTGCATTTTGATGCAGTCCAGAGGACTGGTGTTTTGCAGCCTTTTCATGTAGGTTGTCATGTTTAATTGGTTTTGCTGATCAGTCTGCCAAACCAAGCTCCTTCCTCCACTTTTACTGTATTAATCCATGATATGCACACATCTTGAATACTGTGTGCAGTTCTGGTCACCCCATCTCCAAAAAGATATATTGGAATTGGAAAAGGTACAGAAAAGAGGAAGTGAAATGATTAGGGGTACAGAACCGCTTCCATGTGAGGAGAGATTAAATAGACTGGGACCTTATAGCTTGCAAAAGTGATGACTAAAAGGGGATATGATAGAGGTCTATAAAATCTTGACTGGTGTGGAGAAAGTGAATAAGGAAGTGTAATTTACCCCTTCATTTAAAACAAGAACACGGGGTCACCCAATGAAATTAATAACAGGTTTAAAACAAACAAAAGGAAGTACTTTTTCACACAATCCACAGCCAACCTTTGGAACTTTTTGCAGGGAATGTTGTGAAGGCCAAAACTATAACAGGGTTCAAAAACAAACAAACAAACAAAAAAACCCAACTAGATAAGTTCCTGGAGGATAGGTCCATCAATGGCTATTAGCTAGGTTGGGGAGGGATGAAACACCATGCTCTTGAGTGTCCCCAGCCTCTGTTCGCCAGAAACTAGGCATGGATGTCAGGGGATGGATCACTCAATGATTCCCTGTTCTGTTCATTCCCTCTGAAGTATCTGGCATTGGCCACTGTCTGAAGACAGGATACTGGCCTAGATGGACCACTGGTGGGACCCAATTTGCCTGTTCTTATGTACAAATTAATTATAATAAAAATGTTTAGTACAGAAGCTCCCCAAAATAATTACTTCTCGAGATAGTGATGATGTGAAATAACGACCCTGGCAAATAATGCATTTTAAAAATCTTGGCCTACTAGGAAATGTATATTTATATGTTTTCCAATCACAAATCTAGCATTCTGGAGCAAAGTCACTAAAACGTAGTCCAACCACCAAATGTTCCTCAAACATGCCCCTCCCTTTTCCCTCCACTGCACCCCACTCATAGTTGTTGTCTTTGGTCAGTGGATACCCAGAGTACAGAGGAGTTTTCATGTGAGTTCACCTCCCACATTAGAGGGTGGGGGAGAGAAGACACCTTGCTTGTTCCTCCAGCCGCTCACCACTTGCTCCAGCCACTGGCTCTGGCTGCTGCTGTTTGTGTGCCACCATTCACTCCACCGCTCCATTGCTAATGGCCGTGCGCAGTCACCTTCTGCTGCCACCTGCCACTGTGACCTCTGCAAGTCGGTCTCATGAGGTTCCACCAGCTCTCAGTGATTTCACCTCTCAGCAGGGAAACCTCACTGCTAGTACAGGCTGGGCCAGCAATGTCTTCCACAGAAACACTGTCCAGTAGCCGGTCTAAGCACTTATACCTGATTATCAGTGATTTCAGCTCTAGTGGTCACTTAAAAAGACAAAAGACTCTCTATGGAGCTTAATCAGCTGTATCTTTAAAGGATGGAGGGTTGGGGAGGGGGTACATGTCAAATAGTGCCTATGACTCTTAGGTGGAGCCCACGCTACCAAGCAAAACACCTGTCCCCCACCCTATCTCTCTCTTTGTCCACTGGGATCTGGCATACAGACCCCTGCTTAGCAACTGCAGTTCAGTTGAGGGTGACCAGTGCTTAATTTGTTAATGTAAGAGGTGCTGGGGCTTAAGCAAGTTTTTTTTATTTTCATAATGGTTGTGGGGCTGGGGCTATAAACTTCCAAGCCTAGAGGGGCCAGGGCTCAACCCTGACAAACCTCTATTATTATTAAGCACAAATTAAGCACCGAGGGTGACCCCCTCAATCAGGACAGGCTAAGCACAGTTCTGCTGCCGTTTACTTATACAAGGCACCTTCTCGGTCTCCCAAGCCTCCGCTGCTTTTAGCCCTGGTGAGACAAGCTTGGGTAATCTGGTCCCCCCTTGGGACCCAGGGGAAGTCAGGTCCTTTCCTCCACCAGTCCTTTTTGGAGTATATGTCTCCCTTGTGGGAGAGAATACTGCCTCTCCTCCTGGTGAGGCTTGCTGTCTTGCTGCTCCTAACCTCCTGGCAGCAGGGCTCCTTCTCTCTCCTCCCCCCTCTCCTTCCTCCCAGGGGAGGGTTTACAAAGGTCTCAGGCAGCCCTTAGTTGGAATCAGCTGATCCTAATTAACTTCAGGTAGCTCCCTCTCAGCTGATTCTAATTGATACCTTGGCAACCCCTTCTCAGCTGAACCTGATTGACTCGTAGTTACCCCCCAGTTGATAGGGAGGAGGGCCTTTTAATACTCTGAGACTGGTTTCTACCACTGCCTTGTAGCTGTCTGTCCTGAGTTTATCACAGAATGTAAAATATAATACCACAATATTAGAAATCAGAGTAACTGTTTCTTTTAAAATCAGGACACCAAGCTCAAAATAATTTAAAAAAAAACCACTCAAATTCCCCTTACTAAAATCCTCTTGTATTAACAGTATAAAGCACTTTAAAGTCCTATAGACTATTCAACCTTCATGTTGTTTATATTTTTATACTGGATCAGCTTGGACAATTAAAGTAGCACACTCAAGTTCACCTTCAGATTCTAATGCACATATACAATGTTCCAATGTCTGGGTTATTACAGTGAAACACACATAGCTCTGTAAATTTACACAGCACTTTACAAACAGATGGGCTCAGGCAAACTTTCGCTTGACATGAAGTTCTCCCCTTCTTTCTGTTAGGCCAGTCAGATGAGTAACAGCTACATGAGTAACACTTTGCAGGATCAGGCCTCTAGGTAAACCACACGTCCTCCTGCCCACTAAAAGCTTTGCAAACACTGCTAGAGGAGGCTTAAATCCACAACAGGGAATTGTCATTGGAAATCAGACAAAAAAATTTCCATTAGTCCTAGTTTTGGTCATTTCCTTTTAAAACAGAAATAAAAAAGCCAACAATATTTAGTGCTTTTCATTTATAAATCTCACAGCGTTTTACAGAGGAAGGTCAATATTATTATTCCCATCTGGAAAATGGGGAAACTGAGGCACATTGTGGGGTGAGGGGGAGGTACACAATAAAGCTCCCCCAAGTCCCCATTACTGCACCCCCACCTCACCCGACTGCCCTCCCCACCCTACTCATTCTCCACTCTCACCTGTATGTGAGCCTGCATAGCTGGTGCACGGCCCTTGATGACCTCTTGTGCAGCCATGCAGGCATGCATTTTAAAGGGAACACAGCTTGGAACCTCTGCCTTGCAGCAGGGTGGTAGGATAGGGGTTTCTGCCCAGCAAGGATGTGAGGCGGTGGAGCTCAGGGCTTCAGCCCTGTGTAGCATACCTGCTGGGGTTTGGGGCTTCAGCAGGAGTGAGGCTGAAACCCCAAGCCCTGGCAGGCACCACCTAAGGGGCTGAAGCCCAAACCCCTGGCAGGCGTGCCCTGGCTCTTGAATTTCTGAAGATTGTAGTATGCAGCTTGGTGGATCAGTAAGTTTGGCTACCCCTGACATAGACAATGGAGACTGCTTGACTCATGTCATAGCAAAGAGTCTTTCCAGAAGCTGGAAGAAACTATAAAAGAGGGGAATTCAACACCTGGAAACACGTCTGGAGGACAAAGATTGAACTGGGGAGGTGGTCCCAGGCTGAAGGAGAGTCCCAGCCTATGTATGGAAGATCTGTAACCTGCTTATACTATCTATCAGGGTGAGACACTGCTTGATTCAAATCCTGTCTAGTTTATAGAACTCAGATTGCAAAATTTTACTTTATTTCTTAGATAACCAACTTTGATCTGTATGCTTACTACTTATAATCACTTAAAATCTATCCTTCTGTTGTTAATAAATCTGTTTTAAGTTTTACCTAAAACAGTGTGTTTTGGCTGAAGTGTCATGGGAATCTGCTCAGGAACAAGGGCTGGTGCATTGTTCTCTCCACATTGAGGGAAGGGCGGACTGGATTATAAACAACTTTGTACCTGAAAAGAGGCAACTAGGAGGGGATATGATAGAGGTCTATAAAATCTTGACTGGTGTGGAGAAAGTGAATAAGGAAGTGTTATTTACTCTTTCACATAACATAAGAACACAGGGTCACCCAATGAAATTAATAGGCAGCTGGTTTAAAACAAACAAAAAGAAGTACTTTTTCACACAACGCACAGTCAACCTTTGGAACTTTTTGCAGGGGATGTTGTGAAGGCCAAAACTATAACAGGGTTCAAAACAGAACTAGATAAGTTCCTGGAGGATAGGTCCATTAATGGCTATTAGTCAGGTTAGACAGGGATGGAATACAATGCTGTGAGTGTCCCCAGCCTCTATTCGCCAGAAGCTGAGAGTGGACGACAGGGGATGGATCACTCAATGATTGCCTGTTCTGTTCATTTCCTCTGGGGCACCTGGCATTGGCCACTGTCAGAAGAGAGGAGACTGGCCTAGATGGACCATTGGTCTGATCCAATTTGACCTTTCTTATGTTCTTATGTAAAAATGAATGATAGTATAATAATAAAAAT
Organism: Gopherus flavomarginatus; assembly: GCF_025201925.1. Taxonomy (NCBI): domain Eukaryota; kingdom Metazoa; phylum Chordata; order Testudines; family Testudinidae; genus Gopherus; species Gopherus flavomarginatus. The sequence continues at coordinate 55,880,433 of NC_066624.1, forward strand.
GTTTAGTATAGAAACTTCCCAAGATAGTGACAATATGAGATAGTGACCTTGGAAAATAATGCATTTAAAAAATCTTGGCCTAATAGGAAATGTATATTCATACAGGTTTTCAGTCACAAATCTAACATTCTGGAGCAAAGTCACTAAAACTCAGTCCAACAATCAAATGCTCCTTTAATGTGTCCCTCCCTTTTCCCTCCACTGCACCTCACTCAGAGTTGTTCTCCTTGTTCAGTGAAGACCCAGAGAAGGCACCTTGTTAGTTCTTTCAGCCACTCACAACTCACTCTGGCCGCTTGCTCTGGCCACTGTTTGTCGTGCCACTGTTCACTTCTCTGCTCCATCGCTGATGGTCTGTGCCATCAACTTCTGCTGCCACCTGCCACAGTGACCTCTGTGTGCTGGGCTCCAGCTCTCAGTGATTTCAGCTCTCAGTGGGGGAACCTAACTTCTAGTGCAGGCTGGACAGTCTCTTTCACAGAAACACTGTCCCACAGCAGTTATCAGCACTTAGACCTGATTATCAGCGATTTCAGCTGTCGTGGTTACTTAAAAAAACAAAATACTCTCTATAGAGCCTAATCAGCTAAATCTTTAAATAGGGGAGAGGGGCAGGTCACACAGTACCTGTGACTCTTAGGCAGAGCTCACACCACCAAGCAAAACATCTGTCCCCCCCACTCTCTCTCTCCACTGGGATCTGGCATGCAAATCCCCTGCTTAGCGAGTGCAGTTCAGTTGAGGGTGACCAGTGCTTAATGTGTAATGAAAGAAGTGCCAGGGCTCAAGCAAGTTTTTTACATTCATCACTGCTGTGGCAAGACCAGAGGTCCTGGGGCTATGAACTGCCAAGCCTAGACGTGCCAGGGCTCAGACTTGGCAAAAATTAAGCATTGAGGGTGACCCCCTCAATCAAGACAGGCAAAGTACAGACCTTCTGTCATTTACTCATACAATAAGTATAACATTTCACCACCCCTTACATTCAGTACTAAAGTGATTTCTGACACACCACCAGCCAAAATTGATCACATGGGCTGCACAGCTCTGTCTGCCAGATACCTAGGTGCGTTCATGTAAATACATTCTGGTCCTGAACTCTGCCCCCCCTCGCCACACACACATACACTTCCTGGCTCATCACTAGCTGTCAGGGGAGAGCACATTCAGACCTTGGTTGCAAATCATAATTTGAAATTATAAGTTTGGCCAACATCACCAAAACGAATGTGCCAGCATTGTGATAAAAAACAACTGCTGTGTGAGGAAGCTAGTCTTTGTTCATTCTTTTCAAACCTATTATGATTTTTCAGGTATGTGTTTTATCATATGCTGAACATGCTTTTAAAGTGTGTATTAATGTTTTGACTAAATTGGCAACACTGTGATGTAACTAGTTGACCACCAGGGCAGTGATTCTAAAGGCGTGAGGTGGAGTGTGTGTAGAGAAATCCCTGGAGATGGGGTCTGCACCTGAGAAAAGCAGAGACAGGAGCATTGAGCAGTCACTGCACAGACCCAGAGGGATCATCAGCAGGTGGATCCCATCACAACAGACTGGTGTCCATTCAGAGAGTGGAACTGGACCAGGCTGTGACAAGGGTGTCCCCAGGATGTTACAGGAGGGTGCACCACAGCTGCATCAGCAGAAAATAGGGCACAATCTCATGAAGTGCTGAGCACCTCTTGCCAGGTTCTGAGTGTCCTCAACTCCCTTTGATATCAATGTACCTCAAAGCAGGTATTCAGCAGCCGGCAGGATAGGGCCCTACATGCCGGTGTGTAGCTGCTACATTCAGTAGGCCCCAGCATTGTTAGGGTGGGTTTTGCTCTATGGGCCAGAACCTCATCTGGTGTAAATCAAGTTAGCTGAGTTGAGCGGACTCTTTATTTCCGAGCACTAGTCAGTGCCATTAGAGCTATTAAGGTGACACTCCATCCAGCTCCACGCCCTTGTTTTTAATCTTGTCAGTTTCACTCTAAAGAAAGAGGTTTCAATTCTGATCTTCGTGCGCAGCAGCCCTCCTGCCCCCGTCCAGTGATCGGCATGATGTGGGTTACGTTTTCGGTCTATCAAGCCACATCCCCTTGCAAAAACCCGAAGCAGCAGCAACCAATATAGATATGAGAGAGGAGGGCAGGCCAATAAAGGTAAGTGTCACTTTCAGGAAATTCTACTCCCACGAAAAGGTTTAAAGGGGATGACCAAAGAGCAGAAACTCCCATTGCAGCAAGCAGGGGATCAGAGAGGAGCTGCTGAGGTAGGTGAAGCTGTCCCAGCTTTTTCTGCCTTCATGGTGACTCTTGGGGTGGACTGAGTCATTCTACGGTTTCTGTCAAGGGCTGGATTCTCTGAGGTTGGTTGATAGTCATGGATGGTCTTTTCTGCTATGATTTATTGAAACAGAATTTTCGCAGGCAGGTAGGGAGAAAAGTGTACCAGCTTAATAGAAACAGCTGGGGACAGATTCTTGTACTCATCACTTTGCACACATATATGTGTACTCACACTCATAAAATGGTCAAAGTTATAAGTACATACTTATAAACAAATCAGTTGATACACACACTTACTCATATAATGATTACTCCTATACACACACACAGAGGACAGTATATATTCTCACACACATACAGACTCTCACCAGGCATCACACACTTGTTGGTATACTCCTAGCCATATTGGTGCATGCATACTCACATCCACATCCACATAGAATCGTAGGACTGGAAGGGACCTCAAGAGGTCATCTAATCCAACCCCCTACACTCATGGCAGGATTAAGTATTATCTAGACCATCCAGACAGGTATTTATCTAACCTGCTCTTAAAAATCTCCAATGATGGAGATTCCACAACCTCCCTGGGCAATTTATGTCAGTGCTTAACCACCCTGACAGGAAGTTTTTTCTAATGTCCAACCTAATCCTCCCTTACTGCAATTTAAGCCCATTGCTTCTTGTCCTATCCTCAGAGGTTAACTATAACCATTTTTCTCCCTCCTCCTTGCAACAGCCTTTTATGTACTTGAAAACTGTTATCATGTCCCCTCTCAGTCTTCTCTTTTCTAGACTAAACAAACTCAAATTTTCCAATCCTCCTTCATAGGTCATGTTTTCTAGACCTTTAATCATTTTTGTTGCTCGTCTCTGGATTTTCTCCAATTTGTCCACATCTTTCCTGAAAGTATCATCCAGAACTGGACACAGTACTCCAGCTGAGGCTTAATCAGTGCAGAGTAGAGCGGAAGAATTATTTCTCATGTCTTGTTACAACGCTCCTGCTAATACATCCCAGAATGATGTTCACTTTTTTTTTTGCAACAGTGTTACATTGTTGACTCATATTTAGACTGTGATCCACTATAACAAGGAGTCTGGTGGAACCTTAAAGACTAACAGATTTATTTGGGCATAAGCTTTTGTGGGTAAAAAAACACTTCTTCAGATGCATGGAGTGAAAATTACAGATGCAGCCATTATATACTGACACATGAAGAGAAGGGAGTTACCTCACAAGTGAAGAACAAGTGTTGACAGGGCCAATTCGATCAGCGTGCATGTAGTCCACTCCCAATAATTGACAAGGAGGTGTCAATTCCAGGAAAGGCAAAGCTGCTTTTGTAGTGAGCCAGCCACTCCCAGTCCCTATCAAGCCCAAATTAATGGTGTTAAATTTGCAAATGAATTTTGGTTCTGCTGTTTCTCTTTGAAGTCTGTTTCTGAAGTTTTTTTGTTCAAGTATGGCTACTTTTAAATCTGTTACAGAATGTCCAGGAAGATTGAAGTGTTCTCCTACTGGCTTTTGTACGTTACCATTCCCGATGTCTGATTTGTGTCCATTTATTCTTTTACGTAGAGACTGTCCGGTTTGGCCAATGTACATGGCAGAGGGGCATTGCTGGCACATGATGACATATATAACATTAGTAGATGTGCAGGTGAATGAGCCCCTGATGGTGTGGCTGATGTGCTTGGGTCCTCTGATGGTGTCATTAGAGTAGATATAGGGACACAGTAGGCAACGAGGTTTGCTACAGGGATTGGTTCCTGAGTTAGTTCTGTGGTGTGGTGTGTAGTTGCTGGTGAGTATTTGCTTTGAGTGTATCTTAGGGCTTGGCTGTAGACAATGGATCGTGTGGTGTGTCCTGGATGGAAGCTGAAGGCATGTAGGTAAGTATAGCGGTCAGTAGGTTTCTGATATAGGGTGGTGTTTATGTAACTATCACTTATTTGTACTGTAGTGACCAGGAAGTGGATCTCTTGTGTCAACCAAATTTGCTCCAAATCCCTCAGACAGAGACAAACGCCTACAAGATCTTTAGTAAGCATTTTTAAAACTACAATACCCACCTGGGGAAGTGAGGAAACAGATTGACAGAGTGGGATGGGTATTCAGAAATCACCTACTACAGGACAGGCCTAACTAGGAAAATAACAGAATGCCACTGGCCATCACATACAGCCCACAGCTAAAACCTCCTCAGCACATAATCAACGATTTACAACCTATCCTGGAAAACAATCCCTCACTCTCACAGACCTTGGGAGGCAGGACAGCCCCCCAACCTGAAACAGACTTCAAACAGAAACTGCAGAACTAAAATTCATTTGCAAATTTAACACCATTAATGTGGGCTTGAATAGGGGCTGGGAGTGGCTGGCTCACTACAAAAGCAGCTTTGCTTCCCCTAGAATTGACACCTCCTCACAATTATTGGGAGTGGACTACATGCACCCTGATCGAATTGGCCCCGTTAACACTGGTTCTCCACTTGTGAGGTAACTCCCTTCTCTTCATGTGTCAGTATATAATGCCTGCATCTGTAATTTTCACTCCATGCATCTGAAGAAGTGTTTTTTTACCCACGAAAGCTTATGCCCAAATAAATCTATTAGTCTTTAAGGTGCTACTGGACTCCTTGTTGTTTCTGCGGCTACAGACTAACACGGCTACCCCCAATACTTGATCCACTATGACTCCCAAATCCCTTTCCAGAGTACTCCTTCCTAGGCAGTCATTCCCCATTTTGCATGTGATTGCTCCTGCACATTGTATTTGCCTAGTGATCTGCATAAGGACCCCTGTCCTCTGTGACACACTGGCCCAGGTTCCACATCAGCCCAGTGCAGCAGAACAGAAACTCTGTGACTGATTCAAGTGATCTAAGAGTCTGAGGTTTTAAACAAATTAAACACGACAGCAGGGAATCCAGTCAGCACGGTGTCCCTCGCACTATTTCACAGTAATGTCATTGTCTATGCTGGTTTCTCCCCCTACTTCCCGTTTTCTTTGTGTTGGAGATGGGTGTGTTGATAACCATGTTGCAGATGTGTGTGGGGGGGGGGTAGGGGGTAGGATTGGAGGTTTTAGCACCTTGGAAGGTGGAGGAGGTTGTTAGGGCCTTGTGTGTGTGTGGGGTGACCTTCCCCAAGGCTTTGACATCTGGGAGAGGATGCATATTTTCCCCTCCCCCTTGTAATTTCAGCTGGAGCTGACGTGACACTTGGCAGGGAGAGGTTGGACTCTTGAGTTCCCCACTTCTGCAGCCTGTGTCAGCAGCTAGTGAGCCAGCATGCCCCAGCATTCGCCACTCTATCCAGCAGCCACAGATAAGCACATTCCTGGAAAGTTTCTGCTAAAACATTCAGCAGTGAAATAGCAAACACTAGCAAGGCTGTTGTCATCCAGCTTCTGTGTCAACACCCCATTGGGATGAATGAGGCATTCCCTACACTGCAGAGCTAGTGGGGTAGCTGTTTGGCTGCAGGCTCAGGGAGATGTCACACACTGGTTCACAGCTAGCGCCTGTTTTGAAGCTTTTCCTCATAACCCTAAGAGTTAGAAATTTATGTCTTTTAAATTAAAGCTCAGACTCCGTGGAGTACAATTCATGGGCAGCAGAATTTCACAGCCAGGGACTCTCAGAATATATTGGCCCCTCCTCATACACATGCATACAGACAGGCTCACAGGTTTATAAGCATGCTTACATCTGCAATGCATGTACATTTACACACATCTGAACACATACCTATTCTATAAGAGCATGTGCAGATACACAACAACCTGTACGCTCTCCTGGATGCATTCCTTTGCATGTGTTCCCTTTCAGAGGAGGGATTATTCTCTGTGCATTGCATCCCTTAGCAAGTGAGCTCGGTTTTATTTTCCCACTCAAGGGTTCACATGTCCAGGTCTGAACAGTATCTGAGAGCAGAGACCCTCTGAAAAATTCTCTGGTGTAGTGCAGCTGTCAGCTCTGAGGACCTGTCACCCAGTGTGAGCCCAGCCAGCGCTGCCAACCTTGGTGCTCTGAGAGACAGATAGACTGATGCATGAATAGCAAGCACTAAGCTCAGTGCTATATGTCGTCCTTTTGTGTAGCTTCCTTCCTGCTGTTCATTCTCTCTGGGGCACCTGACACTGGCCATTGTCAAAAGACAGGATACTGGGCTAGATGGATCTTTGCTCTGACCCAGTAGGGCCATTCTTATGTTCTTTATGTTCAAAGAGTGTCTCAAAGTAAAACAGTGCTGCAAAGACACTGCAGTGTGAATACACTGGTCTCCCCATCACACGCCAGTGGAAATGGCAAAAAGAGTACAGGAAGCAAAGGTCAGAGAGGAAGGCGGTGTTTAAACTGGAGGTGAGAGCTGGACTAAAAGGAGTCCCAGGAGATAGAAAGACACATAGAGGCTGTACTTGACGGCAGGAGTTGCGGAGGAGAAGGTTCTTGGCACAGTAACAGGCAGATAGTGCTAGATGAAGGGAGCTGAGTGGCAGGGTCTGTATGAGGCAGGCTTGAACCAATACATGGAGAGTTTTACAATTAAAATGTTTGATGCTCAGGGTAATGCACAAAGGGCTGGGCTTTAGATTCCCCCTTGATAAAACAGGGATAACCACCCTTCCATTCCCTCACCCTTTGTCTGTCTGACCTACGTAGATTGCAGATGCTCTGGGGCAGGGATTCTCTCGCCCTGTGTTTGCACAGTGGTCAGGACCGGCTTTAGCCAGTGCGGAGCCCGATTCGTGGGGCATGTACTCTCCGGGCAGCACTTTGGATTTCCGCACTCCAGCAGTGGTAGTGGGGCCATGGGGTTGCGGGGTTCCGGCCGCGGGAGCAGGGCAGCCGCACTTGCCACTGTTGGGTTGGGGCACCGGGGCCACAGGGCTCCGGCCGAAGGAGCGGGACTGCGGAGTTGCGGTGCTCTGGCCGGGGGAGTGGGGCCGCGGGACTTGCCATGCTGAGGCTGGAGGAGCAGGGCTGTGAGGCTCCGGCTGGGGGAGCGGGTCCGCAGGGTTGCGGGGCATCGGCTGGGAGAGCAGGGCTACGGGGCTCTGGCCGGGAGAGTGGGGTTGCGGGGCTCCAGCCAGGGGAACGGGGCTGCTGGCCTCTGGCCAGGGGAGCAGGGCCGTGGGACTTGCCGCGCTGCGGCTGGGGGAGTGGGACCACTGGGTTGCGGGGCTCTGGCTGGGGGAGCGGGACCATGGAGTTGCGGGGCTCCGGCTGGGAGAGCGGGGCTACAGGGTTGCAGGGCTCCAGCCGGGGCCAAAAGGCAAAAGCTGACGTTAACATTGTTTCAGTCTGTGCATTACTTGACATCATGTATTCATTGTCACCATAGAAGGGAAGGGCTCTGCATAGACAGAAATTTGCCTGGGCATCAGTAGAAAATAATAAGTAAAATTTGCTTTAAAAATTAAACCCGGTGCTTTGTCATCCTGTGTTGTCATTTTTATTTCTTAGCTTTCAGCTATTTAAGTGAACTCTAAAACTTTCGTACTGACTGTTTACTATCTGCCATTGTATCTCTCTAATCTCCTTCATAACCATCATTGACTTTTTTCCATTTTAATACTATCCCATAGTATCAGAGACAGTGAGAAAAATAGCAAATAAAGGTACATAACTATTTTTCTCTCTCTATAGAGAATGATAGATATACAAGCATCTGTCTCACATAGAGAGATGTGATGTATTCCCTGCAGCCACGGCCTGCTTTAGGGAGTGCAGGGCCCAATTCGAACAGTTTTGATGGGCCCCCGGGAGGGATGACTAAAAACAAAAAACAAAAAAACACATGTGAAACAACACGTGGGGCTTGTACTCACTGGACAGTGCTCCGAGTCTTCAGTGGCACTTCGGCAACAGGTCCTTCACTCGCTCCAGGTCCTCGGCGGCACTGAAGGACCCGTCGCCGAAGACCCAGAGCAAGCGAAGGGCCCACCGCCACGGTGCTGTCGAAGACCCAGAGCGAGTGAAGAACCCATCGCCGAAGACCCAGAGCACCGCTGGGTGAGTAAAAACTAAAAAGGCGCCTCTAGCCGGGGAAGGGATTCTCACTGTGCGCGGGGCCCTCTTAGGCGTGGGGCCCGATTCGGGGGAATTGGTAGAATAGGCCTAAAGCCGGCCCTGACAGTGCTCAGTGCAGCGAGTCCCATGCTAGCTGGGGCTTCTAGTCATTGCTAACATGCAAATAATAAATGCTGTCTTGCACTCAGAGTCACCAGCTGGGGAATGCAAGTTGAGTGGTGGAGGGATAACAATGTTTGCAGCTAACCAATCTGTGCAATCTGGATGCAAATACTGTGACAGCTGCTTGATTTGCTGCTCTCCTTGATGGTGTCTCTTAGTCCCAATGATCTACTTCTTGAACTTCATCCTGACCAGGAGCACCACTGGGCGTTCAGAGAGGACTGAGCCCACAGAGGTTACATGAGAGGTGCTGCAGAGAGGAGAACAGAGAATAACGATACAGCGTTGTGGTTTCCAAGGTGAGGCAAGGAGAACGGTACTGGAGTGTAGCAGCTCTGGGATTGTGACACTGTAAAACTATAGAGATCTTGAACCAGCCTCCTGCAGTGAGACAGTCTCACATCTATTAATAAGGTCTTAGTCTGCATCATGAATTCATAGGCACTGAACCGATGGGGCTCTGTGTATGACCATCATGTAGGCTGTCCCCAATTCATGAGCCTCAACGAGATGCTGCTTTCTCCCTGGTTGGTTCTGCCTGAGAAGCATGGGATACACATAATTTCTGCTGAGAAAATCTCAACTCTAAAATAAGAGCAAAGGACCTGCCAGAGTGGATCGGATCTCAAGTCCAGTATCCCAACTGGGACAGCAGCCTGCACTACAGAGCAAGAGCAAAAGGGGTCAAAAGGTTCCCTCTGTCACCCAGAGGCAGGACTCAGAATACCCAGAGGTGGCCAATCTGCTAAGGAGGACAGGCACTTCAGTGTAACCAATCCATTGAGCAGTGTGGTGCGTGGCTCGTTCTGGGAAAGAGGATGTGAGTCTGTCACAGCAGCAGCTGCATGCAGGGGCTGGCTCTTTAGCTCAAGCTGTACAGACTCATGCTTCTGGCCCTACAGCTTCTTGGCCCAGTGCCTAGTGTGCTGGCTTCACCAATGACATTCGGTTTCTAATGCCACAGTGCACCCAGATACTACAGTGATGGGCTCTTAAGTATGGGGAATGAATAACTATACACCCCTCACCCCGTAAGTGAATAAACACCTAATAAGTATGTGGATTCAAACAACCGCATATTCCCTTGTCTTTCCAGATCCCTGGAGTGCAGACGATGGGCTCCTGGAGCACTCTTTTTCCTGTCACTGAGTTCACACAGCCTCAGACAAACAGCTCTGTTTGTGAGATCCAAGATGGCTTCCTTGCAGTGACCCTCCCTGTGATGTATTCCCTCATCTTCATCATCAGCCTGCTCAGCAACATGCTGGCCCTCTGGGTGTTCTGGTACCACACGCAGAGAAAGACCTCCATCACAGTGTACATGAGGAACCTGGCTTTGTCAGACCTCCTGCTCTCCCTCTGCTTACCCTTCCGGGTGGCCTATCAAAACCACAGTGGCCCTTTGATCCTCTGCACGGTAGTTGGTGCTTTCTTCTACCTCAACATGTACGTCAGCATCATGTTCCTCAGCCTGATCAGCCTGGACCGCTACCTGAAGATCATTCGGCCTCTCCAGCAGTTTAAAATTCACACCTTGCCTTGCAGCACAGTAGCTGCAAGGGTGGTTTGGCTGGCCTATGCCATTTTCACGCTGCCTTTCTTTTTCGAGACTAGGGAAAAAAGGCCTTGTGCCAACAAGTGCTTCCACTTCAGGAGCAAACGCCCACTGGGGGCAGCCCTCAACATGGTCGCCGTGGCCACCTTCTTCATTGATCTGCTGCTTTTCCTCTATTTTTATGGCAAGATATCTGCCAAGCTCCACGACGTCTCCTCAGGGAAAGTTCAGCAGCAGAGCAGAAGGACAAGCAGCAGGGCCATCACAAAGACCTTTGTGGTCCTAGTCATCTTCACTGTGTGCTTTGCCCCCTATCACTTTGTCCGCGTGCCATACATCCTGGCTCAGCTGGATGTCATCTCAAGCATACAGTGGAAGCAGGCTCTCCACATCACCAATGAGCTTGTTCTGTGCATCTCGGCCCTCAACAGCTGCTTGGACCCTGTGATTTTCTTTTTCTTGTCCAGCAACTTCAGGAAAGCAGTATTATGTACCATCCAAGGCAAGCTGAAGAGAGCTCTTCTGAGGAATCAGGGGGCTCTAAACCACAGTAAATCCATCACAGAACCAGGGATGGATTAAAGAATTTTGAGGCCCTGTGCACTAGGAAGCTTGGCCTGCCCACATCTTCCTTAAACTAGACAGAGCATGTGATCTGCAGTCTGTAAATAGGAGAACAGGTCTCGTTACCATTACTTAAAATAAAAACAAAACACACACAAACCAACCCAACGTTTAGCTCAGCCTGTCCAGTGCAGTGAGCCACACAAACATAGGGGCTTGCTCCTGAAGGGCTGAAGGTTTGGGGTCTTCCAGCCCTGATTACTGAAGGAACTGCTCCATCCCACCTGTGTCACATTAACAGCCTGGATGGGACCTTCTGGAGGACAGCAGGAAGCGGAAGAGAAGGGAAAGTCCAGGGGGCTGTGGTAGAGACGTCAGGGAAAACCCTGACCAGGAGGTTGAACTCCAGCCAGCTAAAGCCTGGGAGTGACTGATGACTTGGTGCCCAGCTCCTGGAAGGAGGGCTGGGGACTTCCTACCCAAGGGGAGAGAGACAATGCATGGGGGTTGGGGACTGGAGACTTTGAATTGGGCGCCAGCTCTGAGGACTCCCTACCAAGGGGGCAGGGGGAAGAGACTGAATTGGCGTTGGCACCAGGAGGTAGTTTGTGCAAAGACTAAAACTGGATCCCAGAAGAGGAGTGTTTTAATCACCTTTTGGACTATGATGGCGGAGTAACTGAACAACCAAGAAGGGACACAGAGGCAGGGTGCTGCTGAGTGGCCTCTGGCCACAAGGGGGCGCTCCAGAGGTGGCTCCCCTGTTACAGTGGTTATGGCAGACCTCTCAGGGATGGGGGTTAGAGGAGTTTAACTGCCAGGCCAGTGCCACAAATACCACCTATTCACATTTGACCTGGCTGGTCCCTGTCATGCCAGAGGTTTGGGTGTTGTTGACTGGGGCTGGCAGAGGTAAGGTTTGGGTTGCTTGGGTTTTTTCCCCAAGCCTGAGCACATCATAAGGTTGACCTAACCTCCAGGGCAGCCACAGCTAGGTCAATGGAAGGTGAACTACAGCGATGGAAAGGCACGTCTGTGAATGCAGGAAGTGCTGATTCCATAGAGCCACATTTATGCTGCTACAGTGTAGACAGGGCCAGTGACTTACTAGGAAGACTGGAAAAGAAATTATAACTGTTTCATCGCTTCTTACATTGCAGCTCTCTAGGCTAGAGCTGTTCAAGAGAGCAAATGCAGGAGAGGACTAACTGAGTCCCCTTCAGCTGGGAGAAGAGTGCGGAAAAGAGCAAGGCTGCAGTTCTTGCAGAGTCTTGCTGTTTTCATGAGCATATTCCTCAGAGCGCAGAAGGACTAGTGGCATTCGAGAGAGCACGCTGTCATGGGCCTTTCCCCTCCTCAGTCTCCCCTGCTATGAGGATTCTGAGACGAGAAGAAGGAAAAGATGTGACTTCTAGGCCACAAGAACACCATGCTACTGTGCGTCAGGGGGAAATAGATGGGTCAGTGATCTGACTTGTATAGACATCACATCCCACTCAGATGGAAATCCAGCAAGAGCAGGAGGTGCAGCAGGAACTGAGTAACACTTGGGCAGTGGGTGAACACATCCAATATATTGGGGGGAAGGAAGGAGTTGGGAAGATTGGCAGGCCAGGGAACAGTGAAAATGCTGTAATCTGAAATAAAGACAAGTTGAGCCTTCTCCTTCTAGTGCCAGTGTCTGTTACACCAGGTTAACCTCTCATTTCTGTACAGCTCCTGCCAAGAACTAAGCAGGTGGCCACAAACATCTCACATTTTTATTGTCAGTTGCATGCACCGATTGCATTCCCTGCCAGTGTATCCCTGGGGTTAGCATTTGGCCAACTGAATACGAAGCTCACAGCATGGGCTTCTGATCCTGTAATATGTTGCAACAGGGAAGACCTTGTAGTTTAAGTTCTCAAAACCAAGACAATCACAGACTCTGATGTCCCATGCACTATTTACATTGACCTTTAAAGGTAACTTGCAAAGGAAAAACAAAATAAGCAAAATTGTTGGCTTTTTTATGAGAAGTAAGACAGGCGCAAGGTTCCCTCACCCTGCAAAAGAACAGGACATTATTCTACCTTTTTTTTTTAAAACTACATTAGAAATTCAGGTCTAGTCTGGTCTGTTTTTCTTAAAAGCCTCCACCACACTGCCTAACACTACTTTGGCACACAGAGCCCCACTTCTCTTCTTCAGGTCATAAGAGGGAGTGTGGTCTAGCAATGAAAGCAGAGACTAGGAGTTCTGGGTTGTATTTCTGGCCCTGCCACAGATGTGCTACGTGACCTCGAGCATATCCCTTAGCCTGCGTGTTAGTTTCCCACAGATAACAATTGCTTACAGCAGGGGGTGGGTGGAGCGTAGCATATTAATGCAGCACAACAAGGTAAGAATTGCCACATTGGGTTATACCAACAGCCCAGGATACTGAGTCCAGGACCAGGTTCACAGGGACATGTTAAAAATGCAGCACCCAGCCTGGATTTTTGTGTCACTGTGGAATGGACTTCTTCCTTGATTGACAGTACTTGCTTGAAAACCCTTGTGAAAACAGGGGTGGAAGGGCTGGGGTGTACCTGTTGCGGGTGTTGGGATGGCTGGGACTACAACTGAAGATCTGCTCCCTCAGCCAAGGGGAGGAACTACTGAATGAATTCTGGGGACAACCAAGGGAAAACCAGGGTCAGAGGACAAAAAAAATCAGAGATCCAGCCAGGGAAACTGAGCAGAGAACCCCTGACAGTGCCCAATGCTCCTCCCAAGTGGCTAAGGAGTCAGTGGAACTCTGCTCACAGGTGTGATTTGATGAGAGACCAGAAATATAGCCCCCCCCCATCCACCTGCAGGAGCGATGGTTGGCACAAGGAGAAGGTCAATGAGGAGGTCTTATGACTTTATGGGGCCACACATAGGGCGTGCTAGGATCAACAGGGGAGGGGAAAAGTGCTGGAAGAGGGGCTGCAAGCTAACACCCTAGGGCGTGCCAGGGTCTCCCCCTTGGCACAGAAGATATGGGTGTCAGTCCATGAATCATGTCAAGTATGCATCTGTGTTCACCAACCAATATCCCCCGAGGGCCGTGGAACCAGAGTGGTGCACAGACTGGCCCACTGGGGTTCCTGGCCCTAGGTTAGGTGGCAGCAAGGCCTGCAATTTGGGGTCAGGGCAGGAGACAAGGGCAAAGAAGTGGAAAGTATGAAGCTCAAGCATACGCAGATTTTCTCAGGGTATGGTTCAGAAGTGGCCTAGCTGGTATTGTGTGGGGGGCAGCTGGGAGAGCTTTCATAGCGGGGGCCCAGTGACAAGCTCTAAGGAGCCTGGGGTGAGGAGCGTCCTCCTGCAGGCCCCATTTGGGATCAGCAAGAGCAGTGAGGGTCAAGGCTGCACTCACCTCTAGGAGCACACAACTGGGGAAAAGCAGAATGGGCAACCCCATGCACTGGCTGAACACCCCAACTCCTCCAAGCATCCCTGTAGCATCCTACCCCTGCTCCTGTGGACACTCTCAGAATTACCAGACCTGCTGTTCCCCAAGGAACCATACACTACAGCAGGGGTCGGCAACCTGCAGCACGCCTGCCAAACATGGCACGCAAGCCGATTTTGAGCGGCACGAAGCCGCCTGCCGCAGTCCAGGCCCCCAGCCTCACTCAGCCCCTCCGCCCACCGCTCTCCCCTGCGGGAGCAGGAGGCAGTAGCTTGGTCCTGTGGCAACCAAGCTTCCCTCTCCCCCGCTTCTTCCCCGACTGTGGTGCTTTCCTGCCCCTCCCACTCTCCTTCCCTGTGCCAATCAGCTGATGGCCCTAGCGAGGGGGCGGGGGGAAGAGCAACAGCATGCAGACAGTTCCCTAGAGGAGACAGAGAGGTAAGGACGGAGCCTTGGGGAAGGGTGTGGAAAAGGCATATCTCTTCCAGCCCCCTGCCCTGGGCCGCTCAGGGGAGGGGGTTGGGAGCACCCCAGCCCTCTGCCCTAAGCCCCCCCCCACTGTCTTTTGCCCTACACCCCCCACACACCCCAGCCCTCTGCTCAGACCCCTGAAACCTCCCCACCCAGGTCTGGGGTCCCGGCCGCAGGCCCTGCTCAGCCCGCTGCCGGCCTAGATGAACAGAACCCCAGGCTGGCAGCGAGCTGAGCAGGCTGGCGGCGTAAGATCAGCATTTTAATTTAATTTTAAATGATGCTTCTTAAACATTTTGAAAACCTTGTTTACTTTATGTACCATAGTTAAATTATATAATATAGACTTATAGAAAGAGACCTTCTAAAAACATTAAAATGTATTACTGGCACGCGAAACCTTAAATGAGAGTGAATAAACGAAGACTTGGCACAGCACTTCTGAAAGGTTGCTGACCCCTGCACTACAGCTTACTGACTAAACCCTGCAGCACAGCTTTGGCTTAACACACAGCACTTAGATATGTTTATAGCAAGTCTAAGTAGTTTATTTAACAAAGGAAAGAGGTTGGAGAAGCAGCAAGCAGAATTAGTAGAGACAAAGGGTTACATATAAAATAAAATAATGACATGCTTTCTAGGGCCTAAATGTAACTAGCAAGTTCTTCTCTGGTCTAAAGAAGCCCATTTCACCCAAAGTTCCTCCCCGTGGTTTCAGCCAAGCCTGGCTGAGATTTCTTTTCCTGAAGCAAACCCACTGGCAATTTCCCTTCTCCCCTTGCCATCTGTCTGCTGCACCCAGAGAGTTCCAAAGGGTCTTTTGTCTTTACTTGCAAGCAGGATGCCCCTGCTGGTTTTCTTTCTTTCTGACCCCTCCCCAACCAATCCACTGATTAGCATTTTGTTCAGACTAGAAGTGAGCATCCATTGTGAACATTCCGATACTCATGCAGGTGCCCAGCCCAAGTGAGAAGCGTCTCTTGCCCCATGCTGGGCAGGAATATGTGGGTCACCTTTTGGTAACCTGCCTTAGCTCTCAGACCAAGAGACCATCGTCAGCATATATACGCAATTCCCCACAGATTTCCCATACATACATCTTGAAATGCTTACGATGGCCAATGTGACACACAGATCTCACACTGCATTCTGTGGCAGACTAGTATGTAGGTAATAGACCCCAGGGATCCCTATAACCCTTATGTTCCCCCATGCCGTCAGGCTGGCCAGCTGGCACAAAAGTCCCTGGATCACAAGCTCCTTGGCAGACTAGGCCCTGTTATCACCAGAATATGGGCCTTTGGCCAGCTCCACATCCAATTCTCTTGCAGGGGTGGAGTGGGATACCCACACTCTCACTGGGTAGTACCTACGTCACAGTCCCCAACGTAACTGCACCTCCGACCCCATCATGGCCTGTTGAAGGGCACCCTATGTAAGTCTCAGACCTCTAGCCATCACCTTTCTTGGGATGGAGTCTCACAATTCTCTCCCTCCCGACTGGGGATTTAGGCTGCAGATTCTTGCAATCCACTGTGATGCTCTCAAAAGGACAGACTTCAGTTCAGCACCTGTCAGTGTGTGTGTGTGTACATGTGTGTATGAACGACGGGGGTGGGAGGGGAGACCAGTGACCGGTCAGCTAAGCAAAGTACTATGTATTCAGAACAAAAGCATTACAGAGAAATCACATCAGTAATACAATCAATTGCTTCTATGCAGGACCAACTTACTAGGCAGTCACCCATCCTCCCCATGGAGACACTGAAAGGACTATGGTACTTCAGGCCCCATCTCTCTTGGTCAGTCTCATGTCAGGTCTTGGATTGAAGTGTGTGACTCTCCTCAGGGCTGATATTTTTGAACCATTTCAAGTCCTCTGTCTGGAAAGGCCTTTGAACCAAATTGCATCAATCTGGGTGCTGTTTCCTTTGGGTATGCATTTAAAAAGATGCATCTGCATTGTTTCAGTACTGGGATTTGCATTATAACTCCCAAGTGACTTCAGTTTCTGCAGGAAGCATCCCCCATTGAGCCAGGAATACAATTCCTAGCCAGCCCATAACCATACCTATTAATCTTTATGAATTTGATACAACAATCTGAATATTTCAGGCATCCATAGTACATCACATCTCAAGGACTAATCAAAAATTATTATATTGCTTCCAAAGCATTGCATGTGTCACACCTTACATTAGTTTCAATGGGACTCCTTCTAGAGTAGGTACTACTCCATGAAAAGATATCACAATCTGGCATCTTTATGTTGTGTTTCAGGCAAAGAGGAAAATTACCCCCTCCCCCCACCAAAAAGTTTACCAAGACCAAGTCACTCTTGGAAATTTAACATCCTTGGGAGGAGAAAAACCCTAGAGAAGTTTGGAATGAGGACCGGCTCGATGTAACAGAGCACATGTAATGGCAGGATCAGTGTAACACAGGTGAGGGATAAGTCCCATACTCACGCATTCACGGACCTGAGCCTCCAACTCACTGTGGTGAAAAAAAGAAGCAAGTCCTATTTTATTAGCCAAAAATGAGTTTGAAAAGCTTGAGTACAAAGACTGATCAAAGAACATAATTGTGAACAGACTGTTCCAGACATGGCATTCAAATGCATAGATTTGACAAATTGCTAGTGTGTGACTAAGAAATACTGTTTCCCCAAATAATACTTGACTCCAGCAAGTTGCTCAGAAGAAATTCCAACTCCTTAAGATCTGGGGAAGGGTGGTGAGGAAGGTTAAACCAAAGTCTCTCCCTTCCACTTTTGTTGCTGGGGAGGGAGGTTAAGAGAAGTTGAAAAGGACATGCAGGAAAATATGTTTCAGAAGCTTACACATTCCTGGTAGCTTTCCCCACCACATGCTTCAAGCGGAAAACAAACCAGGACCACATCATTATACTGGAAAGTGTATAGTCACTTCCGGCAAGTTAGGGAGGAGGGTTCAGTTTCCAGCAGAGTTGCTCCTGGGTAGATTGGTGTCCCTCATCTATTCAGTCTGCTGGGTCCAGAGGAGCTTGCACCTACCATACCCCTGTTCCTTATCAGAAAGGCACAGGTTTCACTCCAGTCTCTCATCAATAACCTTGAAGCAATTTCTCCCTTGCTCTAGTCTGAGTCCTGGGTATTTGAGCTTCCTGAAGTAGCAGAGCCTTACCTAGTAACAAGTGCTGCTGGGAGCAGCTGGCCCCACTGGAGAGAAGACGGAGTGTCACTGGCTGTGTTATCCACAGTGCTGCTCTTTGAAATACAGAGATTCAGAATCGGGAAATCTGGTAGCACTTTGCCATGTGCAAACATCACTGCCACTCCAACAAAATCCTGACATAACATCCCCCCGGCTGTGAAGGAATTAATGAATTCCACTCCCTCTCAGATAAAGCCTGTAGCCCTTAGGCAGAGAGAACAGAAAGGCCCAAGCAGCAAGTCTGCAAGAAACAAGTGCAGGGAAGCTCTGACCAGGTAACGCAGCAGGCTGCGGGAACTGTGGAGACAAGCCTGCTGCTGCTCAAGCCAAGGAGGGGTGTGGGAAATACTGCCCTTGCCTTGCACTGCTGCCTGATGAACAGCACCTTGTTCCCTCCCAGATCTTTCTCACTTCTCCTCCTTCCCCACAGATCTCCATGGAGAGGTTCCATACTACACTGGCTGATCCATTTGGGTCAGTCAGCACAGTTTGCCTTCAATGACTGGAGAAGGATGACATTGTATCTGCCCCGAAATGCATGCACACAGGTGGGGCCAGGGGAGGTGTTTAAGGAGCAGGAAAGGGAAGAGAAACTCACACTGGAGTAACTTGGTGTTTGCATTACTTCAAGCAGGACCAAAGAGATCCTCTTGTTCTCTCTCGAGCTGGAAAAAGGTCTAGCTCAGGGTCAAAACAAGGCAAATAGCTACTCTGGCCTACCATGTGCAACGAATCCTGGAGGGCTGCTGACAAAACACCCAGGGGAAGGTGAGGGCTTTGCCACCTCATTTAAAATCCAGAAGGCACTTGATTGGAATTTTGCATCAGCTGGCGTGCGTGAACATTTCCAGCTGCAACTCAGCTCCTTGGCTTCTTCCTTCTCAAGCTGAGTCAGCCTGTGCTGAAGGCCATGGGTTGGGGAGCAAGAGAGGTCTCCCCCTCTGCACCATAGCTGACAATCAGGTAAAGCTCTGGTGACCCTTACCTCCCGCCCATTCCCCCAGGCACCAAGAACTATTTGGCAGGGATGAGGGTGTTTGAGGTATTTAAAATATGTTCATTCTGGTGACACAAAGTTCCAGGAGCACTGTAGCTGACAGGTTTTGCTGTGTCTCTGCTGCTGACAGGCTATGTTAAGCTTGCAGCCCCAGGAAGCGTGCAGTATTTAGCATGTCATCTCTCGTCAAGTAGCACCCACAGAGCTGGCGGTATCCCGTGAACGATTCCCGCCCATGCAGGATGCGCCAGTTATCCACAAACAGCGCCTACATAAGAGGAGAAAAGCACTGAGAATATGGAGTGAAGAAGTGTCTACATGAACAGAGGTCATATTAGAGCAGATTATGACCTAAATGGCACATTGAAACAGTAGTTGGGGCCCTTGAGCTGCTCGATATATATATAGGCATTGAAATGAAGAATGAATTACTATTTACAGTGCAGTAGCTCCTAGGAGCCCCAGTCATGGACCAAGGCACCACTGCAGTAGGTGCTGTATAAACGCAGAACAAAAAGGCACGCCCTGCCCCAAAGAGCTTCCAATCGAAGATGAGAGATGACAGATAACACAGACACACAGTGGAGTACAAAGAAACAATGAGACAGTACTGGCACAGTCTATACCATTTGCTTGTGCTTCTATGGTAGTGGTCTGTTGGCAGAGTTCACCAGCAATATAAACCTCGCATCCTTTGTCCTTCTGCAGTAACAGGGAGAGGGTGGAAGGGGCACAAACACTAACCTCAGGGGTTGCCATACTCCACTTTTCAGGCTGCACATCCTCCCCTCAGCCATGCAGGAGCAGACGCAGATTGTAGCATCTTTCTGACACTAATCTCCCCTGGCTGAATCTGTTTTGTGTATATGTAAACCTTTTCAGTAGGCTTGGATGGATGTGTCCGCTGGGCCAAAACATGCCTAGGATCTGCACACTTGTAACATGGTCTGGTTCTGTGCATTGTAATTGTAATGCTAGACAAGGAGTTAAAGCACAGCACGTCCTTGGCATTGTAAACCCTGGGGTGCAGCCTTCTTTTTTCTGTTTTCATGGTTTGTGCACCACACACTTCAGTCATGTCTGGGGTGGGAGAATATTGATTTTATATACTGTTTGCAGTGCAAGACTCTGAGAGCAGCCCAAGAGGATGGAGCTTGATAGGAATTTTGGTCTCATCTGTTTCCTCAGACGCCCTCTACATGTTTCATATATTTCCATTAATAAGACCTCCCACTTCTACAAGACCTCAAAGCACTTCACACATTAACCCTCACAACCTACCTCACACTGGTATTTTTATTGGCCCTACTTCACAGATCAGGAGATCTATTTCCCTATCTGTGGCAGCCCTCCTTGCACACTGTTTTTGGGTGAATTCCCATTATTTTTGCTATGACATGTGGCCACATCCTCCCTCTGCCCCACTTTTTCTGGTGGTAAGAATGTATGCAATGGAGACTTGTGTTCTGTTGACACAATGCATCCTACCACAGGGTTGAGAGGGGGAAACTGAGGCATGAGGAACTTATCCAAAGTATTACATCAAGTCGGGGGAAAGATCAGCTGTCTTAATTGCCAGTTCCCTGTTATAGCTAAATAAGTGCTCTGCCTCCCTCAATGCAGTGAGCTCACATGCTCCCCCAACCTGTGACTACCTTGCCTGGCTTCAGTTTGACCCAGAGTTCGTTTTCCGGTCTCCGTAGCTCTGTGGTCAGTGTGCGATGCGCAGCATACCAGCGATGCACAACATCATAAGGCACTGTGTTGATGACAGCTCGGTCGTAGTTATTGTACCTGGGTAAGAACAAAACAGAAGAAACAGTCACCATGGATCTATGAGAAGAGCAGAGCCAGATATTCCGCCTCTAGAGTCTAAATGCACAAAGGACGTCTTTAGGAAGGCTACAAAAACGCACTGGAGTTGCTCTGTATTTATGTAGTAAATGTGGTGGGTTGAGGTGGGCGAAGAGTGGGGATTTAAGTAGGAAGAAGTTTAAATCCAAACAAAACTATCCTCACTGAATTATTTAAAAAAACACAAAAAACCAAAACCAAAACCAAAACACACCACACCACATTTTTGTTAATATTTTGTTTTGGATTTTTTTGAAACCTGCTGGCCTCAAATGACCAGATTCTTACAAAAACTTTTTTTTAAACTACAATTGACAATTTACCCGGTGCAGGGTGAAGTTAGAGCACTGCAGTGCAAGACAGAGGCAACATCACTCATTTGCCAGCTTGGAATGCTGAGAGGGTGAAATTCACCCAATGCAGGGAGCCAGCAAAAGGCCCACACACCAGAGTGATTATTTCTTTATGGCTAGCAAGTAGGAACAAAATAAAAAATGATGCATGGTTAGTGACCTGTATGTCAAGGGATACATGGGTATAAACTCTAAGTGGAAGATCAACCCTGATGTATCATGGAGAACCTTAAACTCCTCCTGTCGTAATAAAAGGAGATTGTGCCAGAAGTGCATGTGCAATCTACTATCTTATTCTCCAGTCAGTGACTAGCTCAATATTGTTTTGGGAATACCAGTGCTTGAACAAACTGACCAATCAGCATCCTCAGTAGGAAACAATCAGTGGAAGCCTGCTTCAATGCTATGTAAGTTTAATGAAATACAGGTACAGGGAGCAAGGCTGAATGTTTATAGTTCATCTTAGGTGCTGTTATGAGGTACAGAGGTGGCAAACACAACTGATCATCATCCAAAGTAAAGAGCACAAGCTGGACAGCTTTCATTCTAACCAGAATCAAAGGCTCAATAAAATGTGGGCTAAGTTTTACCCCACCTCCCTGCAGACAAGGTGGAAATTCATAAAGACCTATGTATAAGGGGTCTGATCCTGCTGGCACTGAAGTCAATGATATGACTCTCATTGACCTAAATAGTGCAGGATCCAGCTGAAGAGGAAGACTTGTGCCACCCGCAGTCCCGCTGCAGAAAGATGACTGTGCACGGCAATGGGTGGGTGCACTGGGGTTGGCAGCTACTCGCAGTCCGAGATTTAAGAGCCAAAATTCTCTGTTGAAATGTATAGAGTGTTTGGACTTGTGGCTGCTTGCCCAGGAGACAATGCCCTGAAAATTCCCTGAACACCTCCCCATTGTTAGTCTGCAAATTTGGCAGGCATGGAATTGCCACATGTAATTGTTTTAGACATTTATAATGAATGGCATGGGTAACCACTGAAAAATGTGTGTGGGGAAGTTGGTGAGAATTACGTAAAATATTCAGATTAGAATAGTAGCTCCCACTCTTTCTGGGCAACTGTCCTCATTTTTCAGACGAAAACCTTGCCTGTAGACAGGGCCTGTCCCCTCCCTTTCAGCCGTTTGTGCTGTCACCCATATTAGAGCCAAGGCTGTTTCAAACCCAGCCCTGCAACTGTTCCGTTGCACAGCAGACAGTTCGCAGCTGAATGGGAGATGGTCAAGAAGTGGCATTGCCAGAGCTCAAAACAGAGGCTTATCTTTAAAAGATGGGTAGAGAGCCTAAAGTACCAGTTAGAAGAGCTGGCAGCACTGGTACATGGTTCAGTGGCTGGGATGGCAGGAGAAAATGCAGGATGTAAGAGAGAGTGGTTCTATCAGTCTACACTGTGCAACAGGACCAGCGTGCTGGAAAACCCACACATGCCTTTAATAGCTGCTCTCCCCCAACCCACTCAAAATAGTCTGATCCATTACTTCTCACCTGATCAAATAGAGCTCATTGTTCCAGGGGTAGATATTCAAAACTGGCCCAACCCCAATCATGTGGTTGTGACAGCCCACAACATTCTCAATGTACTCATGTTTCAGCGGCACCTTGGTGAGGAGCTCAAATTCTTCAGGAGCTCGCTGGAGAACCTGCTCTGCTGCGTAGAAGCCATCCACCAGCAGCGTCCTGCCACCTGTCCCTTCGTGCTTGAGGCAGTGGAACACCTGGATACTGCAAGAGGGGAGAGAACGCACAACACAAAGGAAAATCCAGTCAGTCAGTCAAATGGTAGATAACAGAGTCATGTGGGTTGTTATAGGAAGATAACTACCAAGATAGGGGAATGAACCCGGAAAAGAAGCAGCTCATGACAGCTTTAGAGTCTCTTTTATAGTATACTTCATTTAATTGGGACACCTGCCAGGGAACTGACATGGCCCAATAGCAAGTGGTAGATGCTGCTGTTTTACTGTGTCAGGTATCATACATTTCACTGAATGAGGACAGAGCCAGCCAATGCAAAATGCTAAGAAGTATTTAACCCTAATATATAAGTAGTTGTGAAATTCTAAAACCCAATCCTATAACTGAAGTTATTAATTAAAGACTGCAGGTTTATTTAGTACATTGTTTTCTCCACCCCAACTGAAGTCTGAAATGGCTCCTTCTCTTACTAGGGATTAGAGGACATGCTAGGACAGGGGTGGGCAAACTTTTTGGCCCAAGGGCCACACCGGGGAATAGAAATTGTGTGGCAGGCCATGAATGCTCACAAAATTGGGGTTAGGGTGCGGGAGGGGCTGCGGGCTCTGGGATGGGGCTCGGGATGAGAGGTTTGGGGTGCAGGCAGGTGCTCTGGGCTGGGATTGAGGGGTTTGGAGAGCAGGAGGGGGCTCAGGGCTGAGGCAGAGGGTTGGGGGCGTGGAAAGAGGCTCAGGGGGTGCAGGCTCTGAGCAGTGCATCCCTTCCTCAAGCAGCTCCTGGAAGCAGTGGCATGTCCCTTCTCTGGCTACCACGCGGGGGCGCAGCCAGACAGCTCTGAGCTCTGCCCCATTCGCAGACACTGCCCCTGCAGCTCCCATTGGAGTGTGTAGGAGCTGGAGTGGGGCCATGCTGCAGCTTCCAAGGGCCGCGTGGTGCAGCCCCTGACTCAGCACCCTGGCTGGAGTGCCGGAGTGGGGCTGAGCCGTGTGGTACGGCCCCAACCCAGCGCCCCAGATGGAGTGGGGCCAGATTGCTGGTGCTGCCCCTGACCCAGCGCCCTGGCCGAAGCAGGGCCAAGCCACGTGGTCCGGCCCCTGACCCAGCAGCCTGGCTGGAGAGGGACTGAGCCGCATGGTCCAGCCGCTGACCCAGCGCCCCGACCGGAGTACAGCCAGGCCACTGGTGCTGCCCCCGACCTGGAGCGGGGCCAAGGTGCGTGGTATGGCCTCCAACCCAACACCCTGACTGGAGCGGAGCCGGTCCGTGTGGTGTGGCCCCCAACATAGCATCCCAGCCGGAGCAGGGCCGGGCTGTGTAGTGTGGCCCCCAACCCAGCGCCCTGGCTGGAGTAGGACCAAGCTCCATGGTCCGGCTCCCAACCCAGCGCCCTGGCCGGAGCACCAGAGCAGGTCCGAGCCACATGGTGCAGCTCGCAGGCCGGATCTGGCCCATGGGCCGTAGTTTGCCTACCCCTGCGTTAGGACATGGCTTAATTAAAATACTGTGTTACAGTTTCTACAGCAGTTTTTACAACGAACAAATTGCTTTGAAGTACTATAAACTATTCCCAACCCAAAAGAAGATTCACTCTGGATTTTAGAGGTTCAACAGGCATAAAATTAATTCCTCTAGAAAATGCCTTAGAACAAAAGTTAGTAAAAAAAAGCACAGGCTTTAACTTTGGTTTCCCTATTTTTCTAAAGTTCTACTTAAACGAAGAACACTTCTCTCCCTCCTTCAGGTGCTCATCATTTTAGCATCTGAGCACCTCACAATCTTTAATATATTTATCCTCAACACCCTGTGAGGTATGGAAGTGCTACTGTTCACATTTTACAGGTGGGAAACTGAGACAGAGACTGAGTGACTTGCCCAAATCACAGAAGGAGTCTGTGGCAGAGCAGAGAATTCAACTCAGGTCTCTTGAGTCCCAAGCTATTTCCTAGCCATTGGGCCAGTCCACCACAGAATATTGCAAGGGGTGGAATTGCCCAGATAAGGGAAGCCAAACAACCTGAACTTCACCCCTCTACCACCTCCAATGTATCTTCCCCATTTCTTTCTCTTCAGACCTACTTGGTAAGGTGTAGTCTGACAGATAGCACCCTCCAGCCACACAGGGCTCCCCAGCACCAGTTTTATGGGTTGACAGTTTCACCCATTAAATTACCACCAACACTTTCTGCAGCACTCTGTGCCTTCCCTGGAAGTCTCCGGTCCAATTCTAACTACTGGTCCTAAGTTTTAGGAGGCCCAGTGAGAAACGGTGTGCAGTGATTCATCCAGCATCTGCAGCTTCTCTCTGTTGGGCTCTAATTATCCCCTTAGACCCACAAGCTGTAAGAGACTTCAAAACTGGCACTACCCATTCAAAGGCAGATCTCCTGACAATGGGGAAAGCTGTTGACAGACCAAGACAGCTGACAACACTGTGGCTTTCAAAAGGTCAGCATCCTGTAGCACCTAGAGGTAATACTGTCACAGAGTCCCCAGGTGATGCTCTGGAACTGCTCCCCACCAAGCCAGTCAGGACTCTGGGGAGCCTCCTCTCCCTTGGAGCAGACTTGTTCAGGGCAAGAAGCTCACACGGCTTCACCTCCTGGGTCTCTCCTTGGAGCATTCAGCATCCTCTGCCCCTCCGTGTGCTTCCCACAGCGAGCCCGCCCCAGCGGGGTCCTGGGGAAGCCACCGGGTCCTGCACCCCCACTTTGCAGTCAGACGTGACTCTCAGCCAGCCAGTAAAACAGAGGTTTATTCGATGACAGGAACAGGGTCTAAAACAGAGCTTGTAGATACAGCGAACCGGACCCCTCGGCTGGGTCCATTCTGGGGGGCAGTGAGCCAGACCCCCAGGTCTGCCCTCCACCCTTGACCCCAGCCAGCTCCAGACTAACAACCCCTCCCAGCCCCTTCTCTCTCCTCAGCCCCTTTCCCGGGCCAGGAGGTCACCTGATCCCTTTGTCTCCAACACCTTCAGCTGGCACCTTTGCAGAGGAGGGGCCCAGGCCATCAGTTGCTAGGAGACAGAGTGTCAGGCATTTAGGTGCACTGGCCCTTTGCTCTGCCAGATACTTAAGAACTGCCATGGGGACACTGAGGCACCAACACAGTATTCAGAGAAAACATTAAGAACTTTCCCAGTTCGTCACAAATACTGCCTGTTCATTTTAGGATATCAAAACCAGAGATAACGGTGGAGGCCATTGCAGACAGTGACACACTAGGGAGACAAGTTTCTTTCAAAGCAGAAAGGAACAACAATAGCTAATGATTAGCAATTTCTCCAGCTACTGGTTTAATCAGAAACCTTTACTACTCTGCAAGAAATAAAGGCATTCACTCTTAAGGACTTTTTTCTATCTGTTTCAGTGTAGTTTTCATTGGACAGTTCCTTAATCAAATCAGCTGTGCAGAGCATACTACGCAAAAAAGGTCTCAGAATAATGCCCAGCTGTTCATAGAACATACTAGAGCAGCCTTGCTCCTGGGTGAGGGTGTGCCAGCACAATCTGTGCTTTGTTCAAGTACTTCTCTCCCACATACAGGGCTTCCTAATAAATTATTCACTTAACATCCCTCGCTGCTATGCAAGTTACTCCCTGCCACCTAGACGTTCTGTGCTAGCTTCATTGCCATGACAGTACATGGGATATGAACTGAGCAGCTGGAGTTTAATTCTGCCAGGCAGTTTTGTAGGTTCCCTCTACCCTTCCTAAGGGCTGCTCTGCAGTTCATATACAGCCAGAGGATCTCTCCCCATTACTCCTTCCTCTACTTTCAAAGCTCCATGCCGCAGTTGCTACCCTTCAGATGATTAGAAATAGGGATGTAAATATCCATTTAAGAAGTTAACCGTTTAAATGTTTAAAATGACGACATTTAATTGGTTAACTGATTAAAGGGAGAGGGGGCTTGAGGCCGCTGTGGCTGGGGGCTGCTTGCTCTGGCCGGCCCGCGCAGCTGGGGGTTAACAGTTAGGGTCAGTTAACCAGTGAGACTAATGCTTACTGTTTAACCATTATAGTACTTTACATCCGTACTTAGAAGAGCTCAATAACACTGGTCCCTAATTGGGCCTTTGCCTGGTGACTGAGGGAGCTGTCGCTGCAGCATTCTCAGCCCCCTGCCATGAAAAGAGACTGAAAATGAAGCCTTGAGTCCCCTGCACAACAGTATGATCAACATTAGGCCAGCTGCCTTTCTCTCTCAGGGCATCACAAACAGGGTACAAAGTCTACATCACAGCGACTACAACTACTTGTGAACACAGAGTCTAGGAATGAGCATTTAATGAGCATGCTGCAGTTCTGAACATATTGAAAACGGAGACAGGCATGAGCTTTGGAACTGAGGCATCTGAGCAACAGGCGGTTTAACTGATGACAGTAATACACCACTGGAAGAAAGTAAATCCAAACTCATTTGAAGTTCTTGCTCAGATCATGTGTAATGATGGCATATAAGCCAGCAGAACCCACACACATCACAGCCTACAAACAATCAGTCACTAATATGCAACTTGTGAATTTTGGGATTCTGGAATCCATACACAGATTTTCATAGTAATTTTATTAACGCTGTAAAGCACATAAAGTGCAAGGTAGTTGGGTGGCTGGGCCAACTATATATGGTTGTATGGCCAACTTCATCCCAAAAGAGCACCAAAGAAGTACCTGAGTCACCTGGACAGCAAGATGTAGTCACCCAAGAGCAACCCACAACAAGAATGTGTCCCTGAAGGATCAGGAAGTTTTAGGTGGGGGAAAAAGGGAATTTAAAAAATAAAGCATGCTGCCAGATTCCAATAGGATTTCAGTGCAGCAGTACCATACTGTTGGAATGGGAGAGTCTGCTTAGTGCGTGGCGAAGGTCTAGAACCAGCCAACCCACTTATCAAAAATTCTGCCATTAGAAACTTCAGTCTAGTAAATTACTCTTGCCCTTTGAGCTGCATCTTTGGGAACAAGCACAAGCACTTACCCACAGGGCTCCTGGAAGTAGGTGGTGTCAGTGTGACGATCCAGAGCCAGTTTTGTGTATGCTGTGTCTCCCCGGGAGAAGTCAGAGGTGAAATACCACATTCTACCATAGATGGTCTCCCTGGAAGAGAAAAGACAGGATCTGATCAGGTGTACATCACAGAGAGGCCAGTAAACACAACTGGTGTGGCACAGATTGCTTTAGGGAACATCCCAGATGTTTTCATAAGTGTATCTGTCATCATCCCCCAAAGTGTATAAGTTTAGAAAGTCAGAATATCGTGTGCTGCATATTTTATAATATACATTAAGTGACTTTCATTACTAATGTCTCAAGTGAAGGGGCTTCCACTACTATAAGTGTTCAATCCCCCTCTCTCATAAAAGAGCTCTAACCTCTCCTGCGTAACCCCCACAGCCTTTGAAGTCTCATAACCAACAGCCTCAAGCAGATGAATGGATCTCCTCTTTCAGCATTCCTATAAAATCAACAAAAGCCTGACTCCTGAGTCATGAGAGGCATTCCCACAGTCTGAAGATGCTGACCCTCGCACAGCACATCCTCCCTTCCACCCACCTCCTCTGGGATTGCACAGAATCCCTGCTTGAGTTTCAAGGCCCCCCAACTTTCCCATCCGACACCCACTCTCCAAGCCTTGAACTGTGGGGAAGGAAGATGACCAGCAGTGGAGGAAATCGGCTGAAGACAAGCAAATTATAGTGGCAGAAAGCTGAAAAGCACTCAGCCCTAGATCCTCAAAGGTATTTAGGTACCTAACTCCCAGTGAAATCAAAGGGAGTTAGGCACCTACATACCTTTGAGGATCTGAGTCTCGGGTGAAACAGTAATGAGGCCTATAAGTACCGAGCTAGATAACACATATAGGACTTCCTTGGGAACCCATCAATGCCACTCCTTAACCAGCATGACAAGAGTGGCAATTCTATGATGTAAATCTCTGCATTGCTGATGGCCTGGGGCATGTAAGCTGTTTCTACAGCACTCAGTTTGGAGACAGCCTGAAATTCAAACCCAGGCTAGAACAGTGGGTTTTTTTTGTTTTGTTATACACTTGAAATATCTTTCCCACACTTCTCCTTTCGAGCCAACTACAGATTTTTTTTTTCATCTTTCCAGCTCCCAGGCCCAAGGCTGCCCTCCCAACCCTTCATATCAAAACAGGAAATCTCTCTCCTAGTGAAGCTCAAATCTTCCCAGTCCAGCACTTACTCATTGCTCTGCACATTAGCACAACAGTGGTCAGATGCTGCCTATGCAGCTCCATGATGCCATAATCCTAGCTTTAATAAGGAGGTGGGGCCCGTGGACATGGAAGGTTCTACAGTGCAACGTTCCATCTTGAATCAAATGGCCTGGCCAAACAGACTGCAGATCCCAGTATGTAATACTTCACCTTGACTGGAGTTATATTCTGGGATCGGGGGGTAAGGGAAGGCTGCACCTTCATACTAAAGAGAGAGACTACAATCTGCTCATTATGTGTGTGGCCCTTGGAGCTCCTAGAAAGTTGCATGTGGCCTTCCTTAGGGCACCTCTAGTTACCTGATCAAGCTGATCCTCCCTGCTAAGATTTCCGTGTCCTCTTTGGTCGGGGGGACGTTTTCTACAAAAGCAATGCCATACAGCAGGAAGTTTTGTAGGAATTCTTTCAGCCCCTCTTTTGTCTCCAGGAAGTTCTGGCAGTCCACGGAGGGCACCTGGGCTTGCTGATAGATCTCAGCATTCCAGAGAATTCGAGGATGCATGACCTGCTGCTTCTGACCCTCATAGCTGTTCTTCACCAGCCACTCTAACGCATACCTGGTCACATGACCATCTGGCCCTGTGATAAAACAGAAAGCGTTGTTGCCACTGGAGCTTTGGGGTGATCAGCGAGTTAAAACATGGGACTGGCATGTAGTTGTCATTCTATAATTTTGTCTAGCAACAGCTTCTTACTGTGGAATGGGATTTTTCTTGGACAAGTTACATGAAGAAGTTATCTTTGAGGTTACAGTGAGAAAGTGAGCATTTGATACACCAAATTGCTGTTTCATATTTCAGTGCACCTGGCGGCTCCTTTAGTTGCATTACAAATTCCAGTTCCCAACTACATTACTTTTATTTTAGTCTTAGGGCTCCATATTCTGGCCATCTCCCCAGGTGTGACGTGGTGCCTTAATCAAAGTTCAGAACAGAATGCATCAGCTTTGCAGTCCTATAACCTGAAATCAGATCAATTAAAACCCCCTAGACAGTACAGAGTGGTAATGCACCAGGAATCAGGCACTGGTAGCACAGGAATGGTCTGAATAAACTACTGAGCTCTAATGGGACAAATCTACAATCACTCCTCAGAGCAAGAGAAAAAGTGACAAGCTGTGGAGCAGAGAACAACTAGTAGAAGATAAAGTAGGAGACAGGAGTTCTGATCAGACCCTCACATTAAGGGGGAAAATGTAAAAGAGAGGAAGTTGTTCATCTTCTAATGTATTGTTCGAGTGTCTGCATTTTCTCTTGTTCAAACAAAACATATTTTGGGAAAAAGGGAAACAGAGCTTTAGATTCTGAGGGAATGTTTACAACTACAGCACAGGCTAGAACCACACTGTTCTCAAATCATCTGTTCACAGCTAGGTCTCTTCCCAAAACAGCACTTAATCCAGAGATAAGCCTGGACTTCTCCAGGAAATGTAATAAAAATGTAAGCCCTTTACTGTGCTCATCAGCACTCTTTGCCACAGCAGGATCGCCTTACCATCAGCCCAAGAATGTAAGCTAAAGAGCACCCATAG
This sequence comes from Gopherus flavomarginatus, assembly GCF_025201925.1. NCBI lineage: Eukaryota > Metazoa > Chordata > Testudines > Testudinidae > Gopherus > Gopherus flavomarginatus. The sequence goes on from NC_066624.1 coordinate 55,910,810, forward strand.
GGCACTGAGAAATCTTTACCATATGCCTATATTCAGTTCTTACATTCATTTAGATTTTTTTTTTTTTTTTTTAGTGGGGGAAAAAAGGGCACTATTTGTTTTGTGATTACGAAGGTTTGATTTTGTGCTATTTAAAAAAATATGCTTTAAAAAGTCACCTCTCTGAATTTTATTTTATTTGTTAAAAAAGAACACCCAAGATAAGAGAAAAAAATTATTTTGAACTTTGTTTACTTTGTACAATGACTACACACAAAGTGCTGTCAAGCTGAAATGTTTTCCTATTTGTGTGAGCTTTTTAACACAACCAACAGAGGACAGCAACAATATACAGGGGAAAACATGCTTCTCAATCACAGGAATAGGCAGGGAACTGAGGTAGTGTGTGGGACCTGAACCGACTTTGAAACGTTTCTGAAATAGACTAGGTTTCTAACTGATACTGTTTCTTAAAGACTAAATCAGCAATTCAGCTCTCGCAAACCACTGTGTAACAAGTTGTCAGCGTGCATGCAAAAAAATGCAAAACAATGAGCCTGTGTCTAAACAGAGAAGCTTACTACTAGAGTTATAGTGCTATAACTCCCTTTGTGGACACACTTACTATGGGTAGGTCTATGCTGCACTTTTGTCAGTAAAACTTCTCAGACCAGGGTGTGGAGAAAAAAAAAAAAAGTCACCCAAAAGTTTTACCCATGAAAAGCACCAGTGTGGACTGCGCTTTGTCGGCTGTGCCACTGTAAGGTACACAATGTAGACATAGTCTAAAAGAGTGCCTTTTTCTGATTTAGCTTATGTCGCTTTGGCAGTGGTATAAACTAAACTGGAAAGAGGCACTCTTGTAGGAGTAGGGATTTATAATTATGCCACTATATCACTATGACTATAGCAGTATAGCTATGCCAGTAAATGTCCTCATACAGACAAGCCCCAAGTTTCAGATCTCCACTAGTGAGAAACAGCTTTTTAGACACATTGAAAACAAACTGAGTTTCCTTTTCAGTTAAAAGCAACACAACCCTGGAAATGATTTAAGGCATGTGCTGACTGTAGAAAGAACCTAGGGACATCTCGCAGAATGACAATGTTTACCATGGCTGCAGCTAGGCCCTTTCATAACATTTAGTGCAGACTCCCTTGACTTACATGTTAGAAAGAGCGTGGTCTCATCCACTCGGACAGTCTTTGGTTTGATGCACAGATCCACACTAGCTGTGTCTAGGCTGCGCTGGTTGGTCTTGGTGTTGTAGCAGGATGCTGAGCGACAGTGATCACGCAGCCACACGTAATCAAAGCGCATCAGGGTCTCTGCATACCTGAGCTCTGGGGAAATAGATAGTTAAAAAGAGTCCTTGGTCAAACAAGTTAAAACTACGGATTTGTCTACATTGCAGCTGGGAGGTGTAATCCCCACTTAGCTAGACATACATGTAAGCATTGCGCGAACTAGCACACCAAAAACAGCAGTGTGGCCACAGCGGCCCAAGTACATATCAAGGATTTCAGACTTGGGCAGCTAGCCTGAGCTGTCGTGGCCACACTGCTATTTTTAGTATGCTAGCTTTATCAGAGCTAGCAGATTTATGTCCACCTGAGCTGGGAATTACACCTCCCAGCTGCCATGTAGATGTATCCCAAAAGGCTAAGAACCCCACCTGTAAAGGCCCACTTGCAGCAACTATAAAGTCGGTTAGTATTTACCCTCAAACCACTGCACACACACTATCTACTGCCACGGGGTGTTGTGAATATTAGGCAAGTGTTACTTTAACCAGGGCCTAATATTCTATAGGTTGTTCAATTCTCACTGAGCCCAGAGGTCCCCTGCTGCGACACTGCTGGGAAGGAAGACTGCAGCCTTAGCCATGCTGGCCATGTACCTAGGCAGTTACTTATTCCTGTCTTCCCTATTCCTTGACAGACCAGACTATTTCATTCCCTTTGCAGAAGTGCTGTCCGGAAACCATCTGAGGTAAGATGCTCCCTTCAGGATGGCTGAAACCATATTGCTAACTGGCAACTGTATAGAAATACAGAAAGAGGAAAAAGTCCAGCCAAATAGGATAGGTATAAATCAACAGGCCCATCTGAATACAATGAAAACCACCGGTGCACTGGCACTAAGCTTGACACTGAAATATTCCTTGACCCACAGCATGGCAGGGCGCTTTTGCCTTTCTCCCATCCCCAAACAGCTTAACCTGTCTCAGCCAGCTCTGATATCTTTAAGAATGTCTTTGTGTAAGAGGAGAGTCCCTCCCCCTCTAGTCCAGCTTGGCTTTTGAAATCCAAGTATTCAGATCCATATGCAATTGGGCATTGCATCATGCTTTGGACCAAAGGTATCTTAAATACTGGGCAATTTCCTTTAATTATATACTTAAAAGAGACGCTTTCAAATAGAAAGGTCCCCTAAACTAGCCTCATTTGTAGGGCCCTACCAAATTCACAGCCATGAAAAACGCATCATGGACCGTGAAATCTGGTCTCCCTCCTTGAAGTCTGGTCCTGTGTGTGCTTTTACCTTGTATTGTACAGATTTCACAGGGGAGACCAGCATGTCTCAAATTGGGAGTCTTGACCCAAAAAGGAGTTGCAGGGGGGGTTGCAAGGTTATTTTAGAGGGGGAGGGGGTCGTTGTATTGCCACTCTTACTTCTGTATTGCCTTTAGAGCTGGGAGGCTGGACAGCGGCAGCTGTTGGCAGGTTCTCAGCTCTGAAGACAGCACCCCGCCAGCACCAGTACAGAAGTAAGCGTGGCAATACCATGCCATACCATGCCACCTTTACTTTTGCGCTACTGACTTCAGAGGTGGGCGGCCAGAAAGTGGCGGCTGCTGACTGAGGGACCAGCAGTGCAGAAGTAAGAGTGGAAATACCATACCATGCCATCCTTACTTCTGCGCTGCTGCTGATGGCAGCTCTGCTTTCAGAGCTGGACTCCAACTGTCCAGCTCTGAAGGCAGCGCTACTGCCTGCAGCAACGCAGAAGTAAGGTTAGCAGTACTGCAACCTCCCCTACAATAACCCCTTGCAATCACCCCACAACTCCTTTTTGGGTCAGGATCCCTACAATTACAACACTGTGAAATTTCAGATTTAAATAGCTGAAATCATGACATTTACTATTTTTAAATCCTATGATTGTGAAATTGACCAAAATGGACCATGAAGTTGGTAGAGCCCTACTCATTTGACATGCACAAGGTATATCTTGACATGGTGACTGTATGTATCCCCGTGGGCTGCGTTGAAAGGCTACACATGGATAGTGAATTGCCTTCAGGTAACAAACAGAGCAGAAATTAGCTAAGAAGTATCAGATATCATTAAACACTGGAGCTATTGGGGGTTATTAACTGGTCTGTCAGCTGCCTTACCAGACTGTTTGTCTGACAAGGAGCTGAAGTGGCTTGCTCAAAGCCACGCAGCAAGTCAAGGTTGAGATGGGATTAGAACTATACCTTAGCCTGCTAGACTGGGCTGCCTCAAAACCATTAGGGCATGAAGATGACCTGGTCCCATATGTCCCTGAAAATACCAAACCAAACCTCTAAACCAGAGGTGGGCAAACTACGGCCTGCAGGACCTTCCTGCCTGGCTCCCAAGCTCCTGGCCCGGGAAGCTAGCCCCTGGCCCCTCCCCTGCTGTTCCCCCTCCCCCATAGCCTCTGGGCAGTAGGACTGCAAGCTTCTGGGGCAGTGCAGCTGCAGAGCTCAGCCTGACCCGGTGCTCTGTGCTGCATGGTGGCGACGGCATGGCCTGGCTCCAGCCGGGTGGTGTAGCTGTAGTGCCGCCAGCCACCAGTGCTCCAGGCAGTGCGGTAATGGGGCAGGGAGCGGAGGGGTTGGATAGAGGGCAGGGGAGTTTGGGGGGGGGCAGGGGTCGGGAACAGAGAGGCTGAATGGGGGCAGGGATCTTGGGGGGGGCAGTCAGGAATGAGAGGAGGGGTTGGATGGGGTGGCGAGGGGCAGGGTTTCTCAGAACAATCAGGGAACAGAGAAAAGAGCTGGTTGGATGGGGCAGGGATCCCAGAGGGGCCATCAGGAATGAGAGGAGAGGTTGGATGGGGCAGCAGGAGGCAGTCAGGGGTCAGGGAGTGGGGTGGGGGTGGATGGAACAGGAGTCCCAGGGGGCCCATCAGGGAACAGGGGGGGCTGGATGGGGCAGGAGTCCTGGGGGGGGCGGATAGGGGGGAGGGCCAGGCCATGACCCCTTCCCCTAACCAGCCCTCCATACCATTCCCGAAACCTGATGCAGCTCTCAGGCCAAAAAGTCTGCCCACCTCCAAACCATATAGTAAGAGGGCTGTGATCTGACTCTACTCTCACTTACACTAGAGGAAATTAAGAGTGACTTGACTGAAGGAGCACCAGAACTGTAAAGCACAATCAGAAAAGGCTGCCTCCCACCTGACCCACACTGAGATGTGGACACACACCAACACACGTGCATGCGCATACACTCTCTCCCCTTACCTAAATGATCACCATGTAATTGCCAGGCACAGTTCAGAGACGCTGGGTCCATATGGTGCCAACGGGATACAGCAAGGAGGCTCTTTCCGTAACGGGGCTGCCATGATATTTGGTGTCCACTGCCTCTATTCAGCAGGCACCGGGTGCTGGAGAATAGATGTGTCAACCTATGGCACCACATACTGGGGAAATTCAAGAGGAAGGAGAGACACCAGTGTTACTATGGCTGGTTCTATGTTACTATTTATTTTTATTACAGAGGTGGCAATCAGGGCAAAGATAGGGCCAACCCAAAATAGTTTACAGATAATGTTACTGACAAAGCACAACTGCTAGATGAAAGACAAGCATGGGGAGGTGAAAGTAACAGTAACAGGAGCAAGTTTAGGTGAAGCCTGGCAGTGCGCCCAAAGTAGCACTGAGTTGTTTCAAGTTACATAGAATCCACCAAGTTCTTTAGTTCAAACCAGCAAGTGACCCCTGCCCTACACTATCTACATAGACATCAGTTGTACAGTGAAAATAATTTAACATGCTTTAGGTTTTTAATTAACACTTTTTTTTAATAGGGGGCTTTATTGCTGAACTTTGAATACTACTACTACATTCTCTCAATTACTACACAGCCAGGCAGGTTTCTAAGCTTAAATCAGAACCCACCCAGCTCTTTTGTGGCAGCAGGAATCCACACCTGTTTTTATAACAACACTGACAGGGCACCCATCACAGTGATATCTGGGTGCCCTTTACCCTGCTTTCAATCAACAGCTTTAGATCAATAATATTAAATATAGGAATGTTTGGAAAATATAACTGCATCAAGCAGGAGATGGAGACTACAGAAAATGATTTTTATCTGTTTCATTTTAATTCTCATTTTGGGTGTTTCCCTCATCATTTTATCAATCAGAAAAGAAGGTTTACCCTAATTCTGCTCTGATTCGCCACACCTTTCTATTCTTCTGAGCACGAAGCCTGATCTCATTTCCAGCATCTCCACTTAAGGCTTTACTTGCTCATGGACATCCAGATGCTGGTAAGAACAGCAGCAATACAGAGGCTGCAAGTTTACAAAGACCAGATCCTCAAAGGTATGTAAGTACCTAACTCTCATTGGAGTTAGGCACCTAAGTACCTTTGAGGATCTGGGTCTAAGACTTTATCTGCTAAGCAGAGGAAGTAACTAGATTAATCTCTCTGAATAACACTTGCCAGTCTTAACAGCAAACAGAATGAATGGCCTTTGTAAAATGGAAGTTGTCTGAGATTACAGAATTCTAAGGTTAGAATATCAGTAAGATGATTAATTGAACTCAGTCCATAAATTATTCATAGACAATAGGAAAACAATCAGGAAGTTGCTAATTCTGGTGGTTACTAAAACCTAACAATACCTCTTAAGCAGGATGCAAGCAAGCAGACTGTTTTGCTAATCATCTGCTTTCATCTTAGAATCAAAGCTTTTTGGCTCAACATTGGAGAGGGTGGGGCAGAAGGAAGGCAGGAAAAAGAGAAAAGTATACTGCTGCCTTACAGGCCTGTGGCTTGGGACAAGCACATTTGAACCACTGAATTATCACCTTAAGTGCCCAAGCATGAAAGATATTGAAAATTTGCATGCACCATCACTCCTAGTACCAAAGTCACCATCTACATCATTCCTGTATTAGGTGATACCATGGTTCAGAAATCACAGCAGACTGGCCAATGTTAAGTTTTTAAATGGTGTCCAATGTACACCAGTTGAAGAAAAAAAAAGGGGGGGAGTCAGATTAATTGCACTTCGGATACTTTTCATCCAAGGAGCACTTTACAAACAACGACTAACTACGCTTCCCCTGCCTCTGAGAAGTTGGGAAGTATTCCCATTTTACAGTTGGGGAAACTGGGGCACAAGCAGGTCACTGTGAAGCAGAGACTACAACCTAGGAGCCCTCTGAATCCAACTCCCTTGCTCTGACCATCCGATAATGCTCCCTCCTACATAAAATTAATTAGTGAATCAGATATTTGTTTCAATCCTAAGTACCCAACATTCCCAAGAGCCAGGTGCCACAGGAAGGCCTTGTCTAAATGAACACTAGTTTGTGGCAAGCTGGAGTGTAAATCTAGCCTGAAGTAGGCTGTCTGCTGTCAGGCACTAGGCATCCATGCAGACCCTGTTGCCACACACAGTTTTGTAGTGTGCTTTAATTTATGCTGCTTGATATGGGAGTAGATCAATATGCACTAGGGGACTTTTAGTGAGTGGCAGCAGGATTCATATGGACACTCAGTGCCCAGCAGGCTAGTACAGGGTAGACCAACACCCCAGCTTGGTCTGAAAACTAAGCGTTTGTTTAAACAAGCTCTGAGACAGTGCAATGGCTACACATGAAAGTAAGTTAGCCAGGTCTCATTCTAGTCCCTAAATATTCACTTCACAGTGTCCAGTAGCTGCTCAAGAGAAACTGGGGCCAGAATGGCAAGACATAGTGCTGCAGCTCAGGAATAAGGTGCCCTGGCAGAGCTGGCTGAGGAAAGATGACAGTGCCTGCTTTTCCACCGTTAGGCTCTAGCCAGCAACAGTCAATCGTTTTTGTGGACAAACTTCATACTTCTAACATCAGCAGCCCTAAAAAGAGAATTAGCCAAATCGAGTGAAAAACCTTTACAATAATAAAACAGCAAACAAGTCTTCAAAAGATGCTACCTTGAACTCAGCAGTTAACTACAAGATATTTATAAAATGTACAAATCCAAACTGTATTACCTACTATTGTACACACTGAACCCGAGATGATATCCCTGAGACTCTCTAAAAAAAAAAAAAAAAAAAATATGGAGAGAGAGTTTTTGCTCCTTAGATCTGTTTTGCATAAAACAGGGCTAACAGAAACAGCTTAACCAAGAATTGGATTGCTTCAGATTACAAATGGTTAGTGCTGTAGATGAGATACACACTTCTATATTACTTGTCAGTTATAAACTAGTGCAGAAGAGGGACAAAAATTGCCTAGCTAATGTAAGGATAAAGTATCTCATGCTTTGATATCAAAGTATCAAATAAATAAGACCAAATGTATTCAGGTCTGAAACACTCTGCAAAAACGACACAAACTTTCATCTTGGTGAGCTGTAAACTAGACTGCCGGTCAAATGGCTAATTTTAGCTAATAACTTTGATGAAGTTCAACTAGCGTGTTAAGAAAAAGCCCAGTCTAGCTCAACACCTTACCATGCATTTGGTATTTCACGACAACCTCTCTTTTCATACTATATGTTAAAGAGCAAAGAGGTTCATTTCAGCATTTGGTGCATCCACAAGTTTAGCTGAAAGAAAACCACAGGGTCTATATACATTTCTATATACAGAACTCAAAATAGAAAGATACCTGCTACAAATCTGTCAAGAAAACAACCTCTACCGTTGGGAGCTTGAACTGTAGTTATCTGATTCTACAACAATCCTTTTATTTCCTTCTTCTTTCAGTATCAAAGGTTGCCAGAGAATAAAAACATTTAGTGGGTAAATGATCTGCTTATCTAATCCAATCAGAATCATACTGTGTTTCTGCTCTGTTGGCAGGAGTCAGTCACTGCAATAAGTGAATTCTGTGTATTTCATTCAAGTCTCAGTTATGGATATTAAAACTAAAAAGAGAATTTGAGAAGCTGAAACCAAAAATCCATATACTAGAGAGCATTTACATTTACCTTGGGTGCCAGTTTAATGAAACCTGACTGAAAGCAGCAGGTTAGACCTGTCCTCATTAAAATTAGCCATTTAGACAACTAAATTTTCTTGTATTCAGCTTACCTTTATACTGTTGACCTTTAAGTTGTCCACATTACAGCTAGATCTAGTTATCAATGCAGAGAAGTACAATGGCTTGAGGCGTCAAGACAAAGTCCCTTAAGATTCAATAACAAGTGGGTAGGTGGAAGCAGCAGCTAAACCATCTCAGCCTGAATCCAAATGATCAGAGGAGTTTGAGATGGGAGAGATGTATTGGATCATCAAGCCCATCCCTTTACCAGCGCAGGACAGAGTTGTACACAGAGAACTTAAGATATTGTTTTACTTTATTTATCCAAAAGGCCAAGAATAACAGGAGTGAGAAAGACAGAAACATGTCAATAGAATCTTAACCCAAGACTCGGGATGGGAGGGAGAGACTACTAGGGAAGCGAATGCAAAAGGATGAAAAAATTAAACATACCAGCACCACTGCTTATTTAGGTTTTTAAGAAAAAAAACACCATAGCACAGCCTTCTGGAGAAAGGAGTAAAAAAACATGTTTGTTGCTTTGGGAGGCATAGGGACTACAGCTGCAAGTAACAGAATAGCTTCTCTGCAAAGGATACAAAAAGAACTTACAGTGAGTGAGATCAGATGGTCTTTCAGTTCATTTATTAAAGTGCTTTCAGTTCCCATTTCAAGGAAAGAAAAATATTGAGCAAAGGAAGTTAGTTAGGATCCAAGTATTTTAATCAATACAAGGAGATTTTTTTTTTTTGGTAGAGTATTAAATGAATCTGTGGTCTCTATCCAGTTTTTAGCGAGCAGATCATCATCATCATCATTCCCCCCACATTATACCTGGCACTACCTGGGAAAGAGGATTTCCTATTCCAGTGCTGTTAATCCAGCACCATTTAACAACACAACATTTACTCATAATCAGTGGGCCTGCAAACTCTTGTTCTAATTTGCTGAATGGCGCATATCTATTCCTCCTTTGATTAAGCCTTTATTTTCTTACAAGCTTCCAACTAAAACCAAATGACTTGTTCATGTAGGAAATAGGACAGAATTTCAGTATTGCAACCAACAGTCATCATCTTCATCATCTTTTAAAAAGCAAACTGTTCCCCTAAGCAGCCTGAGAAAAATGTATATTGTCTGCAAGTCTCAGTCAGGACAAATATTTGGTGCCGGTTGCCCGGAGACACAGTTGCATCTTTAATCTAGAATTTCTGTGCTGCTTTAGAAAATGCAACCAACCATCCTGAGGCCGCACTATTAGAGTTAAAATAACTTTTGTGAAGAGAATACTGATTAGACAGGGATAATGCCGAAGGCTGATAAGGAGACGCCTCCTTTAGGGAAGTTACCATTCAATGCCAGGGGTAAATGAGAGAGTTATTAAAACTATACCAAGCACTGAAAGTCTAATCATAAACCAAGTGAAATAACAGATAGGTACATAAAACCCAGTGATGATGGGTGTCTGAAATTACATGGATGCTCATAATGCATTTCCTATAGTAACATATCAGCAGTTTTAAGGATTTACGGAGAACATGTTACACCGCACAAGTACCACTTATAAAAACAAATAAATAAATAAATAAAAAACCCCACCACAAGCGGTGGATAACACTCTTGTATCAACCTATATTATTTCCTCTGCTAAGAAGCAATCTTCCAGATTTATTCCACTACACTGCAGCAGCAGGCAGTTTTCCACACTGGATCTCTGCTATGACAAATCCCCACTCCCCTTCCCCCCACAATTAATGTAATGTCAACAGTTAAGTAGCTAATAAAGACATCAGGAGGCAATGTCAGCTTTGAATTAATTTAGCTAGAAATGAAAGCCGTAAACCAAATACCTGGTGTTTAACGCTGACTGCTTGAGACAAGACCCACCTTGCAGTAATTGTATCGACAGAACAAGAAGCAATGGTCTCAAGTTGCAGTGCAGGAGGTCTAGGTTGGATATAAGGAAACACTATTTCACTAGGAGGGTGGTGAAGCACTAGAATAGGTTACCTAGGGAGGTGTTTACAGAAGGGAAAGCCTTGGCTGGGATGATTTAGCTGGGGGTTGGTCCTGCTTTGAGCAGGGGATTGGACTAGATGACCTCTTGAGGTCTCTTCCAACCCTAATTTTCTATGATTCTATGAAATCTCCCAACTCTTAATTCATTTGTATCAATACTTTCATTTGCTTCTTTTTAAAGACCATAGCACATGATTCTTTCTGTAATTCTCTTTTCCAGCAGACTAACCAACCCTCTTTTTATCAGCCCCACACATGATCACATTTACAATACTTCGTTCAAATGGTCCAATTTAACATGGTTCTATTTTTGCTGGGTCTGTACTCTGACACTAATTAAGCCTGGGCTAAATGCAGGAAGGCTAGCTCTCAACATATCAAAGGTGTACTGCCACCTGCTGGAGAAGAGGTAAAAATAGTGCCCTCCCCCTTAATAAACTATCAATGACAGAAGCATAGAGAAACCTATTGTAATTCACGGATCAATAACATTTGAAGTAATAATCCCTGTGTGAACTTTAGGTCAAACCATATTAGACAAAATTGCACTAACATGGGTTTGAACTGTAGTGAAGACAGGGCCAAAATTTATCTGGGTCTAGGGTATTTTGATAAATGCAAATCAGAGCAGACTCAACAAACTGAAAATTCTTGCCTAGTTTGCACGTGTGTGTTTTTTCCATTATTTCTTCTACAAAGGCAAATATTTAACTTTCTTATAAAGCTAAAGTGTCTTCAGCACTAAAGTTTTATATCACACATCAACATATACTCAGGGTTTGATTAAAAGAAGCAAATAAAATACCCCAAATATTTTAAAATTCTGCATGCTGTCATAGAAGTTATTTTGTTATAGCCAGAAGAGCTAATAATCAGACACCCTACTGGACTAGAATCAATGTATAACTGAGTAGAGAGTTCATATGTAATCTAGTGGCAGCATATTCTAGTGGACTAAGTTTTGGACCGGAACTGTGAACACAACACTTAACATCTCTGTTTCAGCTTTCCCTTCTGTAAACGGGGATAATAATTACCTAATTCTTAAAGGTGCTGGCAGGATTAAAGTTTGTATAACATGTTGAGGATGTTAAATGCTATGTAAGTGCTAAGTATTAGATAACACTGTTCCCAGTGGGTGAAGAGATGATAATATTGAATGGGAAAAGGCCTCCCCACCCACTGAACTGATGTAGATGCCCCTCCATTAGATCTGACTAACAGTAGGGCAACACACATGCACCCTATGCAAGTCGGTTGTTTTGATAAAACAGATTTTATCAGGAAGCTGCCAAAAGTCTTTTGAGAGTTCAGCTCCCTCCCTAACTGCTGGCACTCCTGCCCCCATAGCCAGTTATGGCTAACTAACCAAACAGCATCATCTGAGCAATTGTTGCCAAAAAGTCATGGCTTCCACTGGAAAAAAAGGTCAAGCCACCCTTTTCCCACACATCTCTTCCCCACAGAACATCATCACCCACAGAGAAAAGGCTGAGTCTCCCTTTCACGTCCACTGAATGTTATTCTTTCAAATTAAGGAATCTTTTAAACAGCTATTAAGAAGACCAGGATAATGTACTTTTGATCTAAGCAACATGGGATGATCCTGAAGTAAGTCATAGTCTACAGAGACATCAGATACTTATCCACATCCCCTAAGAATCATTTGGCCGATAGTCTGGAAATTGCTAGTGTTCTAAGGATTAAAAATCCTCCAGTGAATCAATCCCCATTTAAACCAGAAGCAGATTGCTGAAACAATCTGTTTCTACACCTAAACCAAATTTGTGTACCAAGTGTGCTATCATTCAGAGTTAGAAAGTAGCTTTGTCTGGACTCAGGCGGCCTATCAATCAGATAGTTCAAAGGTCAGCTCCCTTTCCCACCCTAAAGTTTAGTCCAGTAAATGAGGTACAGGACATCAGGGCAAAATGTATAAATCTAGTTTTGACAGGTTAGTCCATCTAAAGCAGCAACACTGTGTAAAATCACCTGGGATGGCTGGAGGTAGAAAGATCAACTGTTCTCTCTCATCCCTCCAACCCTTTCACTAGTTCACAGAACCAGTTATACAAAAATTACAACACACCACACTGGGCTCAAGACAGTACACAGAGTGTTTCTCCAATAACTTTAGAGCAGCAATAAAACACTAAGATAGCTGCTCTTACACTTTGGGAAAGCAGTTTTACTAGAGAAATTGAAGTCTACATACATGAAAACTGGAGCTGGACAGGGGAAAAATCAAACGGTTACTAACTTTTCTCCTTCAAGATGTGTTGCACATGTCCATTCCGATTTAGGTATGTGCACGTCCTGAGCACAGCTGTCGGAAATTTTTCCCCTATTGGTATCTATCGGCTTGGCTCTAGAGCCCGCTGGTGCAGTGTGCTCATAGCGCTGGTACAGGGGGGCCCCCGCCGAGCCTGCGCTCCTCAGTTACTTCTTACCGACCACTCTGAGAATGGGGCTGGTGGATGGGTCTTGGAATGGACATGTGCAACACATGTCGAAGAAAAACAGTTACGGAAAAGTTAGTAACCATTTTTTCTTCTTTGAGTGTTTGCACATGTCCATTCTGATTTAGGTGACTCACAAGCTGTAGCATCGGAGGTGGGCTCTGAGTTGAGGGGCAAGCCAACTGTAGTACTGTTCAGCTGAATTGCACATGGTCTATTGCCTGCTGAGTAATGGCATAATGAGCTGAAAATGTACGTACTGAGGACCAGGTTACTGCTCTGCAGACATCCTGAATGGGGACCTGAGTCAGAAAGGCCACTGATGAGGCCTGAGACCTTGTTGAATGAGTTGTGAAGTTTGGTGGAGGGGGAATGTCTGTGTGGTCATAGCAAGCTCAGATACAAGATGTTACCCATGACAAGATCCTCTGAACAGAAATGGGAAGACCTTTCATCCTTTTAGCTATCACCATGAAGAATTGTGGGGTTTTGTGGAATGGCTTGGTCTTTTCAATACAGAACACCTGTGACGTTATTGATATAAACTGGGACCATATAGAACATGGGTTGCAACCAAGGTCCTGTAGTGGCACCAAATCCTATGTAAAGGGGGTCATATAAGGGGTCTAAGATCAAGTTATGAGTTACTGGTTATGATTATGCCATCTATATGTCTGTATCATTTTGTAGTTGAAGTTATAAATAGTGGCTCTACACTGTCTATATTTCAAGCTTGTGCTGTATTACTGGGAGAGATCCCAGACAAGTTGGTGTCAGCTGTTTAGCCTGCTTGATGGCCCATTAAGGACCATGACCTACACAATTGTCCCATCGAGAGAAGGCAGTTACGCCCTGTGACTCAGCAGGGTGTGCAGAAACTGGCCCATGTGACTGCAGACTCCATTTTGCTGTAATTTTCCACAGTAAGAACAAAGAAGTGTTCTTATACCTGGAAGTGCCTATATAAGGCTGATGCCTCATCTCCATCTGGTCTTCAATCCTGCTTCTTACCTCTGGAGGGACTTTGCTACAAACAGAAGCTCTGCACAAAGGACTGAATGACCCATCCCAGCAGGGGATGCTCCAGAGACTTGATTTGAACCTGCAGTTTACTCCATCACTGCTACAAGCCTGAACTAAGAACTTTGCCATTACTGTATGTAATTGATTCCATTTAACCAATACTAGCTCTCATTTCTACCTTTTTCCCTTTATGAATAAACCTTTAGATTTTAGATTCTAAAGGATTGGCAATAGTGTGATTTGTGGGTAAGATCTGATGTGTATATTGACCTGGGTCTGGGACTTGGTCCTTTGGGATCAAGAGAATCTTTCTCTTTTACTGGGGTGTTAGGTTTCATAACCATTCATCCCCAGGATGGGTGGCACTGGTGGTGATACTGGGAGACTGGAGTGTCTAAGGAAATTGCTTGTGTGACTTGTGGTTAGCCAATTGGGTGAAACCGAAGTCATTTTTGTCTGGCTGCTTTGGTTTGCCTTAGAGGTGGAAAGACCCCAGCCTAGGGCTGTGACTGCCCTGTTTAGGCAATTGGTCCTGAATTGGCTCTCTCAGTTGGGTCCTGCCAGAACCGCATCGTCACAACACCAAAGCCCACCTAACATCCAGAGAGTGCAAGCATTGTTCCTCCCCATTAACATGCAGTTTAGGATAAAAAATTGGCAAAAATATGGGTTGGTTGTAGTGAAACTGGGACACCACCTTAGGAAGGAAGCTCAGGTGTGCACATAACTGCACCTTGTCCTTAAAGAAGACTCTATAAGGAGGTTCTTCAGTGAGGGCTTGGCTCTGATACCCTCCTGGCCAATATGACTGCCACTAAGAAAGCTACCTTCCATGAAAGGTGAAGTAGTGAACATGTTGCTAGTGGCTCGAAGGGTGGTTCCATCAATTTTGAAAGGACAAGATTCAAATCCCATGGGGGGATTGGCTTCCTCACTTGAGGGAATACCCTCTCCACGCCTTTAAGGAAGCAGATTACCATCTTATGAGAAAAGACCGATCTATTGCCTATCTTCAGGTGGAATGTGGAGATAGCTGCCAAGTGGACCCTGATCAAGGAGAGGGCCAAGCCCTGCTCCTTCAGGGATAGAAGATAGTCCAAGATGAGTTGTAAGAGAGTTTCTAGAGGCGACATTCCACATTGTGAAAACTGAACAGAGAAACACTTCCACTTGGTACAATAAGCCACCCTTGTGGAGGGTTTCCTGCTGCCTAGGAGGACTTTATAGACCTGCTCCAAAAAGGCTCGCTCATCAGGATTTAGCCATGAAAACTCCATGCTTTCAGAAGCATGGAACCAAGGTTTCGGTGGAGCAGATGCCTGTGGTCCTGGGAAATCAGGTCTGGGTGGAGCGGAAGTGTAACCGATGTCTCCACGGACAGTTGAACTAGTATTGTATACCAGTGCTGCCTGGGCCAAGCTGGAGCTATTAGGATGACTCATACCTGATCCTGTTTGATCTTTGTCAGCATCTTGTGAATCAATGGAGCGGGTGGAAAGGCGTAACACAGACCATGTCAGCAGGAAGGCATCTGTGATGGATCCTGGGCTGTGACTCTTCAGGAAGCAGAACTGTTGACACCTCCTGTGGGCACTGTTAGCAAACAGATCTATCTGGAGATAACCTCACCGGTGGAAGAGGTCCCATGTGACATTTGGGTGAAAGGACCACTTGTGGTGAGCAGAAAAGAACCTGCTGAGGTGATCTGCGAGGTGGTTCTGTACCCCTGGTAGACAAGAAACCTACAGCTTGATTGCATGAGTGATGCAAAAATCCCACAGACTGATTGCCTCCTGACACAGAGGGGATGAACGGTCTCCGCCTTGCCTATTGATGTAATACATGGCTGACGTATTGTCTGAGAGAACCAAAACTGTCTTGTTTGTAATATGAGGCAGGAACGTCTGGTAAGCTAGGCAGACCACCCTGAGTTCCCTGATATTGATATGGAGCCATAGCTCCTCCTTGTGTTCTGAGATGACTTAGATGGGCTCCCTAACCTAGTGCTGAGGTGTCGGAGACCAGATGTACAGATGGTTGGGGCCTTGCAAAGGGTACTCCCTTGCATAATACTCTGCGGTCCAGCAAAAAACTTGAGAGAGTCAAGGCCTGAGGCAGTACTGTGAGGACCCTGTCCAGCTGGTGCCTGGACAGGGAGTACAATGAGCTCAGCCAACCCTGGAGAGGTCCGAGTCTCAGCCTCACGTGTCGTACTACATATGTGCAGGAAGCCAAGTGACCGAGAAGGCTCAAGCATAGTCTGACTGTTGTGATGGGGTGTGACTGAAGGGAACAAGTAAATTGCCTGGAAACATTCCTCTGGGAGACAGACCTTTGCCAACGTTCAGTCGATAAGAGCCCCGATGAACTCTATTCTTTGAACAGGTGTTAGAGTTGATTTCTGTATGTTTATAACGAGGCCCAGGTTCCAGAAGGTTGACTGTATAATGGCAATGTCAGAGTGTACTTCTGCTGGGACCGGTCTTTGATAAGCTGGTCATCCAGGTACGGGAAGACAGGAACTCTTCTTTTCCTTAGGAACACTGCTACCACTGCAACAGATTTGGTAAAGACCTGCCAGGCAACTGAAAGGCCAAACAGGAGGCCAGTGAAGTGATAATGCCCCTGATTCATCACAAAAATCTCAAAAATCATTTATGACCTTGGAATATTGAAATATGAAAATATTAGTCTTTCAAATCGAGGGCAGCATACCAGTCCCCTGGATCCAGCAACAGAATGATGAATGCCAAGGAGACCATGCAGAACATTAACTTTTTGAGGTAACGATTGAGTTTGGTCAGATTTAGGCTTGGCCTCAGGCCTCCCTTGGCTTTGGGAATCAGGAAGTAACTTGAATAGAACTCCTTTCCCCTTAGCTGTCCTGGAACCTCTTCTGTGGCTCCCATCCAAAGGAGGGATTGCACCTTCTGCTCTAGCAGAGGCTTGTGAGAAGGTTCCCTGAAGAGAGCTGGGAACCGGGGGGGGGGGGGGGGGGTTGGATTACACACGGGAAAATGTAGAAAGAAACTGGAGGATATACTCCATGTAGTAAGAAGAGGGTCTGAAACATGAACCCTGAACTAGAGTAATGGTCAAAACTTTCCTGAAGCATAGTCAAGTTGTGAGCAAGAGGCAGGCCCTGCTCTCAGAATTTGACAAGCACAGGGCTAATATTGCAAAAATGCATATTCCTAAGAGATGCTGGGCACAGAGTACTCAAGCAAGCACATTCCAGAAGGGTGGTACCAGAACACCTCGATACCAGCACATTAGCCAAAGATAACAGGAATACACTGACCCATCCTAAAGATAAGGTCAGGATGACAGCACGATGGATAGAAATGTTTTGATCAAACCAACATGTACAAGGCAATGGGTGGCATCCTGATATATCAGGGGCAATATGTAACTTGTTTGTATTGATGTATAAAGATGTATCTCAGAGGGAGTATCTTTGGCCAGCCTAGGGGGCAGTTGAATGTCCAACCACTGACTGAGCTGCATCCATTCTCAAGGACATATATGTATTAGTGGTCCGGTAGAGTCTGCATGATACTAGCACCATGCTTTGTTGACAATGAACCTGGCCGGGTACCCTTGTATCTTCATATCTTAATGGATTTTGTGGTCTTTGAGCAGTTTGCTCAAGGTCTGCTGTGTTAACTGTCTGCACAGAGCTGGGACAGCACACAAGGAGAACAAACGCAGCCGAACATCTAACCACACCCTAACTCTACTGTGTTTAAAACCCAGTGGTTTGAAGTAACCCATTTCCAGGCCTTGAGGAAGTGGGTAAGGCAGTCGGAAAAGATGGGGAATAGATCCTGAGATTGAGTGGTTGGTATGTCATCCTCGAGAAACTTGTCAAAACGAGTGTCTCAAGTTGCCTGAGTGGCGTGGGCCAAACTGAGGTCCTGTGGTGGAGGAGGGTGGAGGTGGTCTGCGACTGAATCCCCTACTCCTTCCCCTCCTCTGGTTATGGCTAGGCTGCTGGGCGTAATAGTGCTTATCTGCTGGGGTCTGTATTGCCTTCTAGGCTGAGACAGGTTATGCAGCCCTAGAATCTTTAGGGCTGTGAAGCCTAGCATCTGTTTGCTCTGAAAAGAGCAAAGAACCTTCAAAGGGCAAGTCCTGCAGTGTCTGCTGGACCTCCTGAGGAAAGCCAGCTTCTTGGAACCAAGAGCTCCTTCTGATGGTAACCATGGTAGCCATGAATCTAGCTGCAGAATCGGCAGCACCCAAGACCACTTGCAGGGAAGCCCTGGCAATCGTCTTGCCCTTGTCCGCCAGAGCTGAAAACGCCTGCTGGTTGTCTTGAGGGAGTTTCGTTCTAAATCTGTCCATTGACTCCCACATGTTAAAGTCATAGTGATCCAGCAATGCTTGCTGGGTCGCTATGCAAAGTTGGAGGCTCCCCACCATCGAGTATTATTTTGTGCCGAGTAAGTCTAACTTCTTTGGCTCCTCTGGTCTCCGCACATGACCCATCTGTCCTTGCCAGTCCCTCTCGTTGCCCGCCACCACCATGAAAGATCTTAGCGGGGGATGAGAAAGTAAGAATTCACAGCCCTGAGCTGGAATTAAGTATTTGTGCTCCATTCTCTTGACTGTGGGTAAAAGGGAGGCAAGTGTCTGACACACAACCGTAATCGGCTTCATTATTGCCTCATCGCAGTGGCAGAGTGACGTTTGCAGGCATTGACACTGATAAAATAGCCACCCGCTTTAGTAAATCTTGGGGAGGCCCTTAAATCATCTTGAGGGGGGGAAGCCCTGTCACATCGTCATCCAGTGAAGAGGAGGATGTGACATTCTATACCTTGGGGGAGCGTGCTGTAACCCCCATATTCCTCATTTTTATATAATCATGATCTTACATATAAAGCATGCCTTGTAAGGTATCAGGGGAAAGGTTATGATCTGCTAAAAGTCATTCTCTATCCATATATGTACATCATTAATGCATATGAAGTTATGAGAATTGTGTAGTACGGTTGTCACTAAAACATGCTGTAAGTTGGCAGAATTGGCCATATATTAGCTCCCCAGAGGCAACAGCAAGGAAAGTAAGCAATGCCCAGGCGGGGTATCAAACAACCCATCAACATCTGTTGTCAAGCAAGGGAGATACAATGCAATTACTCACCTGCATGAGGCCACACCCAGCGAATTGCTCAACCTTGCTTGGAGAGACTCAGTAATGCTCACTTGACTCTGAAGGGGGGGGGGGGGGCGCAAAGCCAAGGGGGAGGAAAGGACATGAGAAAAGGAAGAGATGTTTGCCATGCTCTTCCTTTCTCTTCCACTTACAGCTACAGACGCCACACCAAGTGACTGAAGCGCTGATCAAAAGGGGAAGTGTGACTGAAGAGCAACCAGCACGCCTGTGGTGAGACACATTTAAGTTTGTAAGGGCACTGAAAGTGTTAAGATTAGCTTAAAATGTGTTTTGCTTTTATTTCATTGGACCAAATCTGACTTATTCTGCTTTGACTTATAATCACTTAAAATTTATCTTTATAGTTAATAAATCTGTTTGTTTATTCTACCTGAAGCAGTGCGTTTGGTTTGAAGTGTGTCAGAGGCTCCCCTTGGGAGAACAAGCCTGGTATATATCAATTTCTTTGTTAAATTGAACAAGTCTCATAAGCTTGCAGCATCCAGCGGGTATAACTGGACACTGCAAGACGGAGGTTCCTAGGGTTGTGTCTGGGACCAGAGATATTGGCTAGTGTCATTCAGTTACAAGTAGCTTGTAGCAGCTTACATGCCAGAGGCTGTCCGTGAACAGCCCAGGAGTGGGGGTTCTCACAGAAGTGCAGGGTAAGGCTGGCTCCCAGAGCCAAGGATTGGAGTGACCTAGCAGATTACCGGTCCAGATAACACCAGAGAGGAATGTCACAGAGGAAGAGGCATGAAAAGCTGTTCTTTCTTCCATCGCCTCCTCTACTCAGGATGCCTGAGCCTACTATTCGGTACCAGTTACGGAACTGGGCTGCATGTCAGGGCCTGTGCATCTCCTCCCTTGGTACAGGTTGGTTACAGTATCTCTCATCGCTGTGGTGCCACAGTCTCCAACTGGACCAAGAAAGAGCTCTGCAAATTGGTGCCTTGGCCTGAGGGAAGCCCATGCATTCCAGAATGGTCACTGCATGGGATTCAGCCCCCATGGGCCCATAGGCCAGGTGTTCTGCACTGTCATCGTCACTGTAGCTCCGGAAACCACCGTTGATCATGCGGAGCAGTGGCTGTAGCGCCGACAGTTCTGTTGGTACTTGGAATAGGTGCCTGAATCTGACCCTGGGAAGGAAGAGGCATACAAAGTGTGGTCCCCACAGCATTGCCGACCCTCCTGGTGCTGGTGAATAGTGCTGTGGTGAAGCCAGAGGGGAGGTAATCAGAAGTGGTTTCCTTCTAGAGAAGGGTCTTGGCATCAGTCTCTCAATGGTGGAAATCTCAGCGTTTCCTGGTGCTGCCAGGGGATCCCAGTACTGGCAGAGTCAAAAGATCCCTGGCTGCCGCATACACCTTTGGCATTGAAGGGACCATGAATTGGTTGGTGCAGTGCTGGCTGGAGTGTAGCTCCTTTTGCAGAGTCTGTGACACTGGTATGGTCATTGGGGCTGGTTGTCGCAGTGCCTCTTCTTTGGGGAGTGGTGCTGCGGGCCTCTAGCAGTTGGCAGTGCACTCTGCACAGATGCTGATGTGCTCAGCACCGAGTCTGATCTCGGTTCCAAGGTGGGTCTCAGCATGGCCTTCATAAGAAGGACTTTAAGTCTCGCTGCCCGGTCCTTCTATGTTCTGAGTTTGAATTCCTGACAAATCTGGTGAGGTCTTTTCTATGGCCTTTTCCCAAGCACTTGAGACAACTCAAGCGTGCGTTACTGTTGGGCACAGGCTTCCCACAGAAGCACGCCTTAAACCCCAGGGACTGAGGCATGCCCTGGTGCCAGGAGTCGGGACCTCCTCTCCAGACACAGAGAGGTGCTTTGCTAGCCTTAGCTTGCTAAGAATCTACTAAAACTACTAATTTTAAAACTCTACAACTAACTATAGATAACTATACACAAATAGCAGATTAAGGACAATCACCAAAAACTTTTTGTGGGTGTAAGAAGGAACCAAGGAGTGAGGGATCGGCAGGGACTCCTTTTACTGACACTATGAGTGTGCGGCACAAGGGGGTTCTAAAGCTGAGTTGACAGATACAACTAGAAGAAAAAATTCTGACAGCTGTGCTCGGGGCACGCACACACCTAAATAGGAATGGACAAGCGTAAGCAATAGAATAAGAAGAGGAATTAAGGTGTGTACTTTTTCCTGAGAGAGAGGGCTATACAAAATATGGGAATATACTGAAAATGAGATCAAGGACAAATATAATGAGCAAATATCTATACCGTGAAGGCGGTTTTGTATCATTCCATGGAAATGTTGAAAAAAGCTAACCCCTACTATCCCAGCTCTTGCTCATTAATGAAGAGGTGATGGCTCATTTGGATTCTGAACACATTTGGTTTACTGCAAATATTTTCCCCCTCCTAACTATATAGAATGAACTCTTTCAAGGGGAATCTTTTCTTCTCTGCCACAATTGACACTATCTGAAATCAGATGTGTAAGTGACATGATCTCATTCATTGACTCAACTAAAAGCTGTTGGTCTGCAATAATTCTGAAATCAGACACCTTTCTGATCCATATTAGCAATACGCACTTTTGCCTAGAAACTCAGAACTTGCTTTTCACATCCAAATCATCTTAAAAATTCTCCTCTTGTTTGTGCAGGTACTTGTGTTAATCCATCCTTCAACATTTTCCTCTCCCGTCCTCCTACCTCAGACCTTCCAGGCTAAACCCCGAGGGACCCTAAACCTGAGGAAGAATGCTGCCAGCTAATAAGACAGATTTTTCACGCCCACATTTTCTGTATCTTTCAACTCCCTTCATCCCTTATAAGAGAGGGACATACAAGGAGTATTTACAGAAGTCTCATAACACTGGTGCTTGTCCATTACTTAAAAGTGTACCGGTGCCATGTGTGGTATATCAGGATATCTAACATCATTCATCCAGCACCGTTGTACGAACTTACATATAGAGGTGTTTACAGACACTAGAATGAAACCAAGCTAACTTTCAATTCATTTATCAAGTTCCCATACAGGAGAGGTGAATGAAACGTAGAGCAAAGAAATATAGGCCTAGTCTACGCTAAAAAACATTTGCCAGGATAGTTATACTGGCAAACTCTCCTAGCATAGTTGCAGTTTTTGCTGGTATAGATTACACTGGTTCCGCCAATGAAATATGCTATACCAACAAGAGTAGTGTTTTGCCAGCATAACTGCATCTACACTAGGGCTTTTGTCGGTATAGAAATGTTGTAAAAAACTCACCTCATATTCACAATACTATACTGGCAAAAAGTTTCCAGCGTAGACCTGGCCTAACACTGTATGCCAAGTAGTTCAAGGGTAAATCAAGTGTAAATGGGATGGGTCTTGCTGCCTCAGGTTCCTTACTTCCTATTTACCAGGCTGTGGGAGTGCTCAGTGCAAATTCGATTACTGTGAAGTATGTTTACTTCACCAGCAAACAAAGTAATGGGAGAAGATATGATTTCAAAGAGAAAAGCAGTAGAGTTTTTGTTTTCAGCTGAAGCCCAGGGACAAAGAGCTGGGCTTCAGAATCATGAAAACTGAAAAGAGTAAAGCACAAACAAGAGATTTATGGTTAAGATAGCTGGAAGAATTGATGATAAAACCAAACAGGATTAAAAAAGAAGGGCATTGTTATCTGACATCAGCCTTTAAATTAGCAAACACCACAGATAACATTAAGTAGCAAAGAGTCCGGCGGCACCTTACAGACTAACAGATGTATTGGACCATAAGCATTCACCCACTTCGTCAGACGCATGTTATCTGACATCAGCTTTTAAATTAGGAATTGTTAAATTGCTTCCCAACTCTTACGAACACAGTGGGCTTCATCTCAAAGACGTATATCCTATATCTGAAGTGGATCAGGTTTTAGTGGCACCAAAACCTGCTAGACATCTAGACCCACTTTTCAATGGGGGCTGCTTAACAGCAAGATTTGTAGAGGATATCTAAAACTTGAGACAAAACTCAAAGGTAAGACAAGACTAGTGCAATTCACAATTCAATGTCCAAAAGGTAGCTGAATTTGAGAGATTTGCACATGAATCTCATCATGAACGCTATTAAAATAACCCCTTTGAACCATATGCTTCCCCATTGCACAGACGCCTCCTGAGGTTTGTGCATGAAGATTTTTTTTTTCAAAAAAAGATAGATCTGTTTGCTTATGAGGGAGAAAATATTGTCAGGAAACAGGAGGGGCTTTGACTGCCACATCCAGAGCTCGCACACCCAGTTTTATGCACTTAGCAGGGCAAAGTGGCCTGGATTCAATCATGGCTGTGCAGCTGGACATTTAACATTTGAAAACAGCTTAGACAGACAGATTAATTGCATTTAACTGCTCAGAAGCTAAACAGCTCAAATCACTATCTGTAAGCATATTGCTCAGCCAATTTTTAATACATTTATGTGGCTCTTGCTATACACCAAAAACTCCAGATGTGTCTTTGGAGATGTCTGGAACTGCTCCTATGATTGTCCAAAGACATCAAAATTGTAACTTTAAAAAAAGGAAGGAAGGGTCCTGAGTTTACATAGACTGCTCAGTTAACATATGCAAAAGACTTGAGAGTTCTGAAACACACATACTTGAAATCACCCTATCTGTAACATTAGTGCAGCAGGAAGAATGGAAAATGAGATTCACAAGCAACTGAATTTTCAGATGAAGATGTCTACCTGATCCTAGAGTACTGTCAAGGTGGTAAGCAGTGAGGAATGAAATTGACATTTGGGGGGAGCTATTCTGATCTCCATGAATGCTCAGCTACTATTACATACTAGGAAGTTAAACCGATGCATAGGAGAAGAATAGAGTAGTAGCACACGAATGAGGCAGCAGAAGCAACTTATGCATCCTTGATGAGCCAGTAGTAAGGTAATCATGCAACTAAACAGGCCTTGATGAGCAAGGGGAAGGAAACCAACTAATAAGAAAAGAACCCAAAAGAAGCATTAGCAAGTTCTGGATAATCTGAAAGGAAATCTCCCTACTAATAAAAGATAAAAACAAGAATAAAATATTTACAAATCCTGATGACCTTAGATTTTTGCTGGCCCATTTATACAATTTACTTTAGAGTTCACTAAGGACTTGTCCACACAGGAAAATTGACCCATGGCCAATGGTACCCACAGGGGAGGACAGCGCACAGCGGAGCCGCCTGCCCCACCCCACCCCCAGGATCCACTGCTGGACATGCTGGCCACTTCCGGGAGTGGCGCAGGGCCAGGGCAGGCAGGGAGTCTGCCTTAAACCCACTGTGTGCCACTGCCACCCCAGAGCTGCTTGAGGTAAGCAGCGCTGGCCGGAGCCTGCATTCCAAACCCCTTCTGCACCCCATACCCCTAACCCCCTGCTGCACCCCTCTCCTGAGCCCTTCCTGCACTCCACACACCCCCTGCACCCCAACCCTCTGCCCTGAGGCGCCCCCCCACACACACACTCAGCACTCCCTCCTGCACCAACCCTACAGTCATGGACGTGCATACAATTTCCCCACCGAGATGTGGCCCTTCAGTGGACATGAAGAATAATTGATCACCGCCCTTTTTATAACAACCATTAATACAGTGGTTCTCAAACTTTTGTACTGGTGAGCCCTTTCACATAGCAAGCCTCTAAGTGTAACCCCCTCCTTATAAATTAAAAACACTTCTAAATATATTTACCATTATAAATGCTGGAAGCAAAGTGGGGTTTGGGATTGGGGTGACAGCTTGCGAGGCCCCATGTAATAACCCATGACCCTCAGTTTGAGAACCCCTGCATTAATATATCTGAATACTTACCAGTCTTTTTTCAAGACAAAATATGCCCAGTTTTTTTTTAACCTTTCCTCATGACAATAGGTTTAGAGAACCTGACATTTTCATTGCTTTCCTCTGGGATCTCTCCCCAAACACAGCCTCCCCTCCCGCCACCCCCAGCTCCCTCCCAAACACAGCCCTCCCTCCCGCCACCCTCAGCTCCCCCCCCAAACACAGCCCCCCCTCCGGCCACCCCCAGCTCCCTCCCAAACACAGCCCCCCCTCCGGCCACCTCCAGCTCCCTCCCCAACACAGCCCCCCCTCCGGCCACCCCCAGCTCCCCCCCAAACACAGCCCCCCCTCCGGCCACCCCCAGCTCCCCCCCAAACACAGCCCCCCCTCCGGCCACCCCCAGCTCCCCCCCAAACACAGCCCCCCCTCCGGCCACCCCAGCTCCCCCCCAAACACAGCCCCCCCTCCCGCCACCCCCAGCTCCCCCCCCCAAACACAGCCCCCCCTCCGGCCACCCCCAGCTCCCCCCGCCAAACACAGCCCCCCCTCCCGCCACCCTGCACTGTCAAGTCACCTGCCGGGCAGCCCCGAAGCACAGACGCTCCCTCCCGAGGAGGGCTCCACCCCGCCTCCCGCGGGGGCCCGCCCAGGAGAGAAGCCTGCGAACCATCGAGAGCTGCTGCCAGAGCGGTACTGGAGGCCTCCTAACCATAGAATATGCGGCTTCCGGACAGAGCGGCCTGGCACCTCCTAACCATAGAGAGCGCGGGCTCCGGACAGAGCAGCTGGAAGCGGGTGGGGGGGAGACCGCAGAAAGACCCCGACCAGTGGGGAGGTCTCTTAGCCACGGAGATCGCTGCCGCCTGCTTCCTGTACAAAGGAGCGCGGGTCTCCCCGCCCGGGGCGGGGGGGTTACGTGTGGGCTCCGTGGAGTCAGCCTCGCGTGGCGGGGCCACATTCCAGTGCTGTGGTTCCTGTGTCACCCGTGGCCATGCCATGTTCCTGTGTCATGGCACTTGTATCACGCGTGAAGTTGGCATGACCTCACATCACGGTGATACATGTAGGGTTGCCAGGTGTCTGGTTTCCTACCACAATGGCTGCTCAAAAAGGGACCCTGGTGGCTCTGGTCACCACCTCTGACTGGGCTGTTAAAAGTCTGGTTTGTGGTGCAGAGGGACTAAGGCAGGCTCCATATGGCTCTGGAAGCAGTGGCATGTCCCTCCTTGGTGTAAGGGCAGCCAGGTGGCTCTCTGTGCTGCCCCCATCTTAAATGCCAGCCCCACAGCTTGCATTGGCTGGGAACCATGGCCAGTGGAAGCTCTGGGGGCAATGTCTGTGGATGGTGCAGTGTGAAGAGCTGCCTGGTTGTGCCTCCATGTAGGAGGTGGAGGGAGGACATGCTGCTGCTGCTGCTTCTAGGAGCTGCCTGAGGTAAGTGCCAGCCAGAACTTGCACTCCTGACCTGTTCCTGTGCTCCAACCCCCTGGTCCCAGCCTGGAGCACCCACCTACACCCCAAACCCCTCATAGAATGATAGATTATCAGGGTTGAAAGGGACCTCAGGAGGTCATCTAGTCCAATCCCCTGCTCAAAGTAGGACCAATCACCAAATGGCCCCCTCAAGGATTGAACTCACAGCCCTGGATTTAGCAGGCCAATGCTCAAACCACTGAGTTATCCCTGCCCCCTGGCCCCACTCCAGAGCCTGCACCCCCAGCTGGAGCCCTCATAGCTCCCACACTCCCTCTGCACGAGCCTGGAGCCCGCCTCCTGTACTCCGAATATCCCAACCTGGAGCCCCTTCCTGCACCCCAAAGCCCTTATCCCCAGCCCCACTCCAGAACCCACACCCCCAGCTGGAGCCCTCATCCCCTCGTGCCTGAACTCCCTGCCCCAGCCCTGACTGCTCTCCTGCCCTTCGAACTCCTCAGTCCCAGTTCAGAGCACCCTTCTGCACCCCAAATCCCTCAACCCCAGCCCCACCCCACAGCCCGCATCCCCAGCCGGAACCCTGACCCCATTCCGCCTCCCAACCCACTGTATCAGCCCAGAGACCCCTTCTGCACCCTGAAGTCCACCTTTCTGGCCCCACCCCAGAGCTTGCGCCCCCAGCCAGAGTCCTCGCCCCCTCCCGCACCCCAACCCCCTGAGCCTGCCTAGTGAAAATGAGTGAATGAGTGAGGGCAGGGAGACTGAGCAACAGAAGGAAGGAGAATGGAGTGAGCGGGGCATCCCCCCTCCCTCTGGCCCCACCCCTGCCCAGCACTCATTCCACCCTGGGCTCTGGGATGAGGCCAGAAATGAGGAGTTCAGGGTGTCGGAGGGGGCTCTGGGCCAAGGAAGTGGGTTGGGATGTGGGAGGGGGTGAGGGCTCCAGCTGGGAGCACGGGCTCTGGGGTGGGGCTGGGGGATTTGGGGTGCAGGAGGGGGCTCCAGGCTGGAGGTGAAGCAGAGTGGTTTGGAGTATGGGAGGGGGCTCTGGGGAGTGGGTTTGGGCTCTGGGCTGGGGCTAAAAATGAGTGTTTCAGGGTGCGGGAGAGGGCTCCGGGCTGGGGGTTGGGGCACAGGGGGCGGGGGGTGATGGCTCTGACTGAGCATGTGGGCTCTGGTATGGGTTCAGTGATGAGAGATTTGGGGTGCAGGAGGGTGCTCCAAGCTGGGGCTGAGGGGTTCAGAGGGTGGAAGAGAAATCAGGGCTGGGGTTGGAGTGCGGGGGAAGTGAGGGTTCTGGCTGGGGGGCTCTGGAGTGGGGCTGGGGATGAGAGGGTTGGGGTGCAGGAGGTGCTCTGGGCTGGGACCAAGGGGTTCAGAGAGTGGGAGGGGAATTAGGGCAGGGGACTGGGGCGCAAGAGGGGTTCGGGGTGCAGGCTCCAGACAGCGCTTACCTCAAACAGCTCCCGGAAGCAGCAGCATATCCTACCTCTGTCTCCGATACAGAGGCACAGCCAGGTAGCTCTGCATGCATCTGCAGTGTCCCGCCCCCCACAGTTCCCATTGGCTGCTGGCACATGGGGCGGGGGCATCGTGCAGTACCCCGTGGCTTCCCCTACACGTAGGAGCCGAAGAGGGGACATGCCACTGCATCCGGAAGCCACACAAAGCCATGGCAGGCTCCCTGCCTGCTTTAGCCCTGCTGTGCTGCCGACTGGACTTTTAATGGCCCAGTTAGCGGTGCTGATTGGAGCTGCCATTGTCTCTTTTCGACTGGGCATTCCAGTCGAAAACTGGACACCTGGCAACCCTATCACAGACACCACACCTCAACATCACAGTGTTTGTGTCATGTGACAGTGCAGTGTTGCTAAGATAACAGCAAATAATCAATTTGCAGACACCTAGAAGATAATGGATGATAAGTAACACTCAGCATGGATTTGCTAAGAAGAAATCATGTCAAACCAACCTGACAGCTTTCTTTGACAGAGTGACAAGCTTTGTGGATATGGGGGAAGTGGTAGATGTGGTATATCTTGACTTTAGTAAGGCTTTTGATACTGTCTCGCATGACCTTCTCATACACAAACAAGGGAAATGCAACCTAGATGGAGCTACTATAAGGTGGATGCATAACTGGTTGGAAAACCATTCCCAGAGAGTAGTTATCTGGTTCACAGTCAAGCAGGAAGGGCATATCAAATGGGATCCCACAGGGATCAGTCCTGTGTCTGGTTCTGTTCAATATCTGCAGGAATGATTTAGATACTGGCATAGGGAGTACACTTATAAAGTTTGTGGATGATACCAAGCTGGGAAGGGTTGCAAGTGCTTTGGAGGATAAGATTAAAATTCAAAATGATTTGGACAAATGGGAGAAATGTTCAGAAGTAAATAGGATGAAATTCAATAAGGACAAATGCAAAGTACTCCACTAAGGAAGGAACAATCAGTTGCACACATACAGAATGGGAAATGACTGCCTAGGAAGGAGTACTGCAGAAAGGGATCTGGGGGTCATAGTGGATCACAAGCTAAATTTGAGTCAACAGTGTTACACTGTTGCAAAAAGCATGAAGTCATTCCAGGATGTATTAGCAGGAGTGTTGTAAGCAAGACACAAGAAGTAATTCTTCTTCTCTGCTCTGTGCTGATAAGGCCTCAGCTGCAGTATTGTGTCCAGTTCTGGGCACCGCATTTCAGGAAGGATGTGGACAAATTGGAGAAAGTCCAGAGAAGAGCAACAAAAATGATTAAAGGTCTAGAAATCATGACCTCTAAGGGAAGATTGGAATAATTGGGTTTGTTTAGTCTGGAGAAGAGAAGACATTGGTGGCAGGAAGAGGCTTGGTGAGGCTTAGCCTCCTCACACAGGGCAAGAAATGCCAGATGCAGGTGTGCCAGTCTGCTGTCTTTGGAGTGCCACCACTGGAAGTTCCAGAGAATCAAGGAGGCCAGTGGCATCTGGACCAGGGTCCTTCCTGTGCTCTGCCCTGATGCCCTGCCCATGCTGTGTCTCTTCTTCCCAAGGCCTGTCCTCACTCTGCCTCTTCTCACCCTAATTCTGCCTCTTTCCACCCTGATTCCATCTCTTCCCCCCGAGGACCCTGCCTGCCACTCACTCCTCTCCGCCCTCTTTCCCTCTATCACTCACCCTTAAGGCAGGAGAGGGTAGAAGAGAGTGAGCGGCAGGAGCCTCAGAGGAGGGGGTGGAGAGAAGTGAGTGGCGGGAGTGGGGGCCTGGAGGGAGGGGATGGAGAGAAGTGAGCAGTGGGGGAAGAGGCAGAGTGGGGAAGGGATCACACCCTCCACCTGCCCTGGGCCAGATGGGAAGCCCAGGTGGTGGGGACATGGCCAGGGGGCTGCTTTCGTGCCCCCCCAGCGCAGCTTCCTTGTCATGATGTTTGTCCTTCATGACAGCACTGGCTCCCTGTGTCGCATGTGACAGTGCCACATCCCCACATCATGGTATTTGCATTATCTCACATGGCAGAATGTACAGTAAGGGTCCAAAGTACATCAAACTCTCCTAAACCTCTTGCAGGCTGAGTTTAAGACAGTCCTACACCCTTCTCCATTTGCCAATCATCTCTGCATGTTTACATAACCATGGAGACATTTAGACAGTTAGGTCTTGCAGGTGGATTTTGCAGTAAATTGTTACACTTCTTAGTCTGCAAACTGAAGAGCATATGACTGTGAAAAGAACAATTATTTTAAAGTATTCAGGTAAGAGAAAAAAGCAGATGTAGAACCAATCTTACCTTCAGTAAGAGAAAGAAGGCTGATTTGTGACTAGATGATCTAACAGGTTTTTTCCATCTCTAGCCATCTTTGGCCAAATTCAGACCTGTTATGACTGGGCACAGCTTAACTGAATTTAATAATCCGTGTATCACATATCAAAGGGAGAGGTGGCATGGAGAAGACCATTATAGTATCAAAGGACCTCAGCATTTCTTTGGCCAGCACACTCTATTCTGGGTTCCCATTGTTTCAAATCATTAGGTAAGAGATTGCAAGATGTATCAGGGAGAGGTTCCTTCATATAGCACTTAGTTGCCTTATGACTGGTTGAGGACACAGATCTCACATTTTTTAAATGGTCCAAGCTCAGCAATTCCTCCCATTTCTCAACATATTGCATCATGAATAAGAATGCTTGTACTGGCCCAGTCCCTGGTGTGCCTGTTATTTGAATATAGCAACAGCTTTAGTCTCCAGGGCTGGGAATCTGGCACCAAATTTGCTTAGAAAAAGAGAAAAGGGAATTATATTACTCGGAGGAATCTACAGGGTGATTTGCTCTCTGAGATGGTTGAATTTATGGGCTAAGATCAGAGTTCAAGAAATGTAAGACAAAGAACCTTTGGAACTGGAACAAAAGATGGATGTTGTAGCACACTGGTGAAATAAGACTAGAAATAAAAGGAATATTTTGGATCCAGAAAGTTAAAATAAATCAAGATGAGTTTTTCCTAATATATGTGCTCTATGCAAACAATTTGTGGGAATTTTCTGTCTGCCCAGTAGAGGGCCTCATTGTCAAAGGATTTTTTGGACTTGAATCCTTTCTGTCTATTCAAAAGAAGTTCATACCATAAGAGTGAACCTACGAGTTTATTTCGAATTTAGCAGCATTAAACCGAATTAACCCTGCACCCATCCACACAATGAAGCCCTTTATTTTGATATAAAGGGCTCGTAAAATCGATATCTGTACTCCTCCCCGAGGAGGGGAGTAGCGCTGAAATTGGTATTGCCATTTCGAATTAGGGTTAGTGTGGCCACAATTCGATGGTATTGGTCTCCGGGACCTATCCCACAGTGCACCACTGTGACCGCTCTGGACAGCAATCTGAACTTGGATGCACTGGCCAGGTAGACAGGAAAAGCCCCGCGAATTTTTGAGTTTCATTTCCTGTTTGCCCAGCGTGGAGCGCTGATCAGCACAGGTGACCATGCAGTCCCAGAATCAAAAAAGAGCTCCAGCATGGACCGTACGGGAGATACTAAATCTGATCTCTGTATAGGGAGATGAATCTGTTCTATCAGAATTCCGTTCCAATAGACGAAATGCCAAAACATTTGAAAAAAATCTCCAAGGCCATGATGGGCAGAGGCCACAACAGGGACTCAAGATAGTGCTGAAACTTAAGGAGCTGAGACAAGCGTACCAGAAAGCCAAAGAATGAAATGGACGCTAACGGAGGGAGGGGCGACTGACTACTGTAGCTATCCCATAGTTCCCGCACTCTCCGAAAACCATTTGAATTCTTGGCTGAGATCTCAAAGCCTGAAGGGTCAAAAACATTGTCACAGGTGGTTCAGGGTATATGTCATCGCCCCCTCCCTTCTCTCTGTGAAAGCAAAGGGGAAAAAATTCTCTCTCGCCTTTTTTCAATGTCACCGTATGTCTACTGGATGCTGCTGGCAGACGTGGTGCTGCAGCGCTACACAGCAGCATCCCCTTCCCTTGCCTTGCAGATGGCAGACAGTACGGTATGACTGATATCTGTCATCGTCATCCCGTGAGTGCTCCTGGCTGGCCTCAGTGAGGTTGGCCGGGGTCGCCTGGGAAAAAATAGGAATGACTCCCAGGTCATTCTCTTCTTTAAGCTTTGTCTAATGGAGATTCACGCCTGCCTGGAATATCATAGCAGCTGGAGGCTTCCCTCCCCTCCCCCCTTTGATCTCTGCTTGCAGAGGCAATAGAGTCGGTGTTGTTTCTTAATTCATGCATTCTTTATTACTTCATCACACAAATGGGGGGATAACTGCCATAGTAGGCCAGGAGGGGTGGGAGAGGAGGGAAGCAACGGGTGGGGTTGTTGCAAGGGCACCCCCTAGAATGGCATGCAGCTCATCATTTCTGCAGGATGTCTGGGGCTCTGACCCGGAGCAGCCGTTTGCCTCTCTGGTTCTTTAATAGACTTGCCTGATATTCTAGGCAGGACTGACTCTCCCTTTAGACAAAACTTAAAGAAGAGAATGACCTGGGGAGTCATTCCCATTTTTGTCCATGCGCCCCCGGCCAACCTCACCAAGGCCAGCCAGGAGCATCCATGACAGTAGCAGATGGTACAATATGGCTGGTAACCATCTTTGCTAACTTGCAAAATACAAGGGGATGCTGCTGTGTAGCGCTGCGCTACCATGTCTGTTAGCAACATCCAGTAGACATATAGTGACAGTGAAAAAAGGCTGAATGGGCTCCATGGTTGCCGAACTATGGCGTCTGCCCGGGCAATCCAGGGAAAAGGACTCGAAATGATTGTCTTCTGTTGCTTTCACGGAGGGAGGATTGACTGACAACATTTACCTAGAATCACCCGTGACACTGTTTTTGCCCCATCATGCATTGGGATCTCAACCCAGAATTCCAATGGGCAGAGGAGACTGTGGGAACTATGGGATAGCTGTGGGATAGCTACCCACAGTGCAACGCTCCAGAAATCGATGCTAGCCTCGGTACATGGACGCACACCGCCGAATCAATGTGCTTAGTGTGGCCGCGTGCACTTGACTTTATACAATCTGCTTCCAAAAAACGGTTTCTGTAAAATCGGAATAATCCCGTAGTGTAGACATACCCTGACTGTATATGTGGAGTGCATACTACAGCCAGAGAATGAGATGTCTCTTCCAGTTCCTTCATTCTATGTTCCTGAGACCAGATATATTTTGTTGAAATCGAAGTGTTCACTTGCATAATGAGGGATGGTCTAAATAATAATTAGTTCTGCCATGAGTGCAGGGGACTGGACTAGATGACCTCTTGAGGTCCCTTCCAGTCCTATGATTCTATAATGGATTCCCATACAGCTCTGCTAATTCACCTCCATTCCAGTCCTGGCCCCCATTCCCAGCTCTGCCAATCCACCTCACTGCTGACCTTCTGCTGACCTCCTTCATATTCCAGTCCTCTTCTCCTTGAGCTATGATATTTCAGTCCTGGAGATGTTTACAGTTTTACCAGTACTAATCTATAATGCTTCCTATTTTCAGTATCAGGTGTGTTCTGAGCAGGGACAGAAAATTGTGCCAAACTGCATTAGTTCTCTGATGTGGCTAAATGTCCATGAGGAACCAGACTTGAAACCTCCAACCTCCTTTCACATATGGCACAATAGGCATCTTGTCTTGATGGACAATTTTATAGATGGTTAGGTGGACACTGTGATTCTCTTTTGTTCACCCCTTTCAGTGAGATGGTTCCTAAATGCCCCTCCATTTGTCCCATTCTGACAGGTCTCCTTGGAATACAACTGCAATGTGATAGATAAAGCTGGAAAGGGGAAGGTTAGCCTCACTGATCATGATATAAACACATTTTAACATATCACACTAACTGAAAGTGAATAAGGGGTTTTCCCTTTTCCCTTTTCACCTTCACCTCTACCTAAGTCCTGATCAGTGGCACTGTTCTGCATGGTGGACAACCTAGTAAACCCCAATTGTCTTTGCCCAGACACAATCCTGAGTGCTTTTCTTGAAACCTTGATAAGGAGTTTTATATCTACATTATAGATATGATCACTTAGATTCCAATTGGGTTGGTCCTCTCCATTGTGGTGGAAATGTGGAGGCAAAAGTGATGTCTTCGCTACCAAGGTTCCTGGCCAATTGTGGTCACTGAGGTTCTGGAGAGCTTCACACTGCCAGTTGTGATCTGAAGCAATATCCTTCTTGACTGGCAAGAGCCGGTGGAGACACATTGTGTCCATAACTGGTGCATATTGCCTTTACCTCCCTATGGGAGGGCAGCTCTTAATGATTGACTGTTAAGCTCATGCTCAAAAAACCAACAGTCTCCCCCTATAACGCCCTATTTCTAGTCTTCCTTTTATAGGACAGAACATGCAGAAGGATTGGACAAGATGTCCCTGGCTGCACCTGAAGGTCTCAGAGATTCGTAACCCTTCCAGTATGATATCTATGTGTATGACAAAGAAGTGATGCTGGTCTCATTGGCAGTGATGCCCTCCTTCTGGTGATGGGTAAAGGTCAAGTGTTCATGTTGATTTCTTTAGACTGTGATACCATCCACCACACACCACAAAAGGGATAGAAAGAGTCACCCTTGAGTAGGTCCATTCATTTATCTTGGAAAGAATGCGGACAGACGTATTGCTCTTCTTTTCCTGTGGGCTTCCCTCCTGCTCAATGTGTATATGAGGATGCAAAAGGTGATAGGTGGGTTGGAGTGCAGTATAATCAGTATTCTGCTAGTACTCAGCTGTGCATCTTTATTTCATGGGTCTGCACAGTTTAGTTACTTCTCTTTCCCTGTGTCTAGCCTAGAGGCAGGTTTGGATGAGAACTGGCTGGAGAAAGCTTACCCCAGCTTTGACAGAGATAATAATGAAAGGCTGGGAAAGGCAACCAAAGCAAGGAGATGGTGAAGCAATCTCAGTCCTTTCAGCTGAGGGGATATGCCTACCTGTTGTTACTAAGACCTGGTCCACACACAAATTTGCACCAGTTCAACAAAGGTGTGGTTTTAAATAGATATAGTTAAACTGGCTCAACTTGTGTATGTAGACAGGGCCTAAGAATCACAGCCTAAAGATCCTGTTAAATCTCCATCTGTTTCTGGAAGTTGAGATAGCAGCAGTGACGCTGGATGTTCTTTCTATCTTCATGTATCAGGAGTAGACAAACATAATCTTCTGTATCTGGGTTCTGACCAGTAGTTAAACTTTCCTCTTGCATGCATGACACTAGTGGTGTCTAGATTGAGCTGGCTTCTAGTTTATTTCCAGCTGGAATTTAAGCTGTTGGCTTTGATCTCTAAAGGTCTTGATGGTTTAGGTCCAGAGTACCTGAGACACCTGTCTCTCTCTTTAGAGCCTGGATTGATAGTCGAGTCAGCTGAGGCAACTAGGCTAATAAACTAGGCTACATTTGTACATCTGGGACTTTTGGCAGGGCTGCATAATTGGTTCCTAACACCTTTGTTTTTTAAATCATCAGCCTTTGTTGCATTGATATTAAATAAATCAGGTGACTTGAAAAATCAGAATTGTTAGTCTGATTTGGAAGTGTAACTCATAAGGTACATTTTCAGTGCCTTGCATGTAGATACAGAAGGTATAGACATGAGACGTAGCTCTGAAAGCTGCTGAGAATCTGACTCTTTACAGTACAAAACTGAAGAGTCACAAAAGCTTTTATGTATGTGGTCTCCCTTATGCTCAGGCAGAGCATTACCATTAACTTTATCCCTCATAAGTAACTTACTGCCAACTATGCAATTACTTTGCCATGAAATAAAAAAATTAAAAACACATAGGGACTGATTTTCAAAAATGTGTGCAGTTACACAAACAAAAAAGTAAATGGAATTGTGCACCTAAACAGAAACACCCAGTTATTATGATTACACCTGCAAATTGGGCATTTTTTGCACAGATGGCCATTTATGCATATAACTAATCTTTTGCATTCACCAATACCTGTTTTGTGCATGCAATAGCAGTAACTTGCATGCATTAATGTCTGAAATTCAGGCCTTTCAATTCTACAAAAAGCCTCTGATTTCCCTGACATCTGCCATTTGTTCTGAGTCTTTGAACTATTTCTACTGCTAATCCAACAGGATGTAGTAAAGTAACAGAGTGATTAGTGATGAGTTACTTTTAGGAGAAAAAACACAGCGATGTGTCATTGTGCTTTGTATTTTTAGAGTATGTGCTTTGGGGAAGGGGGATGTGACTGGAACTTGGAGAGGAGCTGGCTGAGATCTAATGCTTCCCAAATGCTTGAGTACAGTAGAGCAGCTCCCACAGGAGATAAACAAGTTAGTCACTCAGAGTGAGCTCAGAGCCTAGGTATTTCAGCATCCATGAGAATTTGTTGCAGCCCCTTGATTCCAGAGAGAAAGGATGTGTCCATGCTAATGTCTGTGAAGGAGATATCTACCAACCAGCCTGTGGACAGTGACAAATCCCATGTTCCTAGGATCAATCCTTTTTCCCCACAACTGCTGTCCATTGTCTAGTGCAACTACCTGCTCCTTTTCTCACTCATCATACACTTGGCCAACATCCCAGGCCTCTCCCTCTTGCTCCAGCATTCTTTGCAATTATACTGGAGAATGCTCAGGCTGAAAGGGGATCTCAGCAGGTGTCTTGAGGAAAAAAGACCTACCCTCCTTCACCTCCCCAAAGATGGTGGTAGCCTTCCCAATATTGTACTGTGGCACAATGCTAAGACATTGCAATGTAAGGGGACTGCACTGAGATGTATCATCATGGAGGGATGCCGCAATGTCATGTTGTCCCATGATATCATGGAGTGGTGACATCCCATTGGCCTCATAAGTATTTCAGCATGCAGTCAAGTTGAGGTGGGGCCTGAAGGAGAAAACGTGAGATTTGCACCACTGGTGTGAAGCAACTGATTGCTCAATGTGTGAGGCTCAGTACATGAATCTTCTTAACCTCTCTCTTTCTTTCCCTGTTGGTTTTCTCATCCACATCTGGCACAGCTCCCTGCAGTGCTCACATGTGTTACATGAGCCCTAGCAGCCATCCTTCCATAGCCCAACTGCATTTGACCTGCTCCTTCCAAAGACCAACTTTGTCATCAAAGAGAACTGCATAGAGAGACTGACGCAGAATCACAGATACCTGCTTAGTAGGAGATGCTGCTACTGGAAGCTCCTTGGACCAGGGACCGTCTTTTTGTTGTGTTTGTACAGCACTAACACAACAGAGTCTCAGTCTACAATTGGGGCTCCAAGGTGCTAGGGTGATGCACATAAACAATAATATTACATAAGTAATGAATGCCCATTGAAAATGCAGCTGTGGGTATGACAAGCTTATTACATAGTACCAGTGTGTAGATGTTATGGTTGATCAGAAGATGGGCTATCTAGCACTTATTTTATCCATTTACAATAATAATAATGAAAATCCAGGCCTATCATTTTCCATTCCACGTATCCTTCCCTTCCCACCCCTTGTTTGCCACTTGTCTTCTTAGACTGTAACATTTTCAGGGCAGGGATCATGTCTTCACACATCTTTGTACAGCTCCTGGCACAGTTCCTGATGGGGTGTTACCAAATACCATAAATATTAAAAACGATAATATAAGTACTATTGAATAGTTAATACCAGGGAACAGTGACAAGCTAGGACTTCTGCAAGGATCTCGCATTCTAGGTAGAGAATTTGAGAATTCTAGTCCTCTTCACGGCACTGAATTCATATCTGTGGTGTTCAGTGAGCACTCAGTGCTTGCGAGAGCTCTGCTTTATGCTGTGCATTGTTCCAACTGGCTGTGCACAACAACAAGAACATCACAGCGCCCTGACCAGAGTCTAAGCTCTTAAAGGCCTGGCGCCCATCACCACATGTCTATGTATGCATCTCTACAGGCGTGTATGTCTCTCTCTGCTTGGTTTTAAATAACTCTTTTGTTCCTGGGGCAGATGATTCATCAGCCTCAGAACATCCTGGGATGCCTGGCTCAAAGCTGAGAAGGAGCCACATATGGGGCATGTGTCTCAAGAGCCTCATGTTATCAGAGAGAGACGTATGGTGCCGCTAAGGGTGCATCTACATGGCAATCAAAGGCCTGCAGCTGACCCAGCTCAGCTGACTTGGGTTCATGGGGCTATAAAATCGCATTGCAGATGTTTGGGCTCAGGCTGGAACCTGGGCTCCTAGACCCTGCAATGGGGGAGGCTGCAGCCTGAGCCCCAATATCTACAGAGCTATTTTTAGCTCTGCAGCCCAAGCCTCGCGAGCCCAAATCAGCTGAGCTGGGCCAGTTTTATCGCAGTGTAGATGTACCTAGGGCTGATTAGGGCACAAGATCCTGCTGTGGATTCTCCGACAAAGCTCAGGACCTGGGAACTTACTTTCTCCCCCTTCCCCCCATAAATTATTCTAATTTAGATGCAGCTACATGGGTCACAAGTTGTTTAAAAAAAGCAACAGCCCTCATAATGCTTCCCTTCCTTTCCCTGGGCTGAGGAGCAATGATGGGATGTTACATCCGGCCTGTAGGACACAGAATTAGCCTCCTGCCTGGGAAAGACATTGACAGCTCTGCCTGCAGATCCATCACTCCTGAGTTCTGAGGTCAGCGGCACATCACTGTGTTGCTAGGAAAGCCGTTCCATATCCTACAGATGCATCCTCTCCTCAGCTTG
Source organism: Gopherus flavomarginatus (assembly GCF_025201925.1). NCBI lineage: Eukaryota > Metazoa > Chordata > Testudines > Testudinidae > Gopherus > Gopherus flavomarginatus. Next base: position 55,949,078 of record NC_066624.1, read on the forward strand.
CACCCTCTCCAACAACTTGCCACGTGAAAGACAATTGCCTTTTTATTTTACCTTTCCTATTCATTTGCACCCCTGATGGTCATGTCATCAATTCTGCTGGCAAATGGAGGCTTCAATTGTACTCTCCAGTGTAAGGAATGTCATGATGCTCCACTCCAGGCAGTCTGGTTAGGAAAGGGACAAAAGGAGCTCTTCTGACTGTGCCATCTGTCCATGCTCGGTCAAAGTATACTTCCAGGGTGGAAGCACTGGGTAGTGGTTACAGCAAAACTCCTAGGTTCTATTCCTGGCTGTACCCTTGACTGGACTTCCTCTCTCTGGGCACCTGTCTCCTCCACTGTTAAAATGGGGATAATAGTAGAGCTAGTCAGAAAATGGGATTGGCATTCAAGATGAAATGGAACAAAAACCTGAAATTTCAAAATTTTCCGCAGAACAAAAATGCTGGAAAGTTTCAGTTCAGGATGATCAAAATGTTTCTTTTTAATAATGTCAAATAATTTTGTTTCAGTAAGGTAAACCCATTTCACTTTGATAACCTCAAAACCTAATATAAAATAAAACAGTAAATGTCATATATATTGTATAAATATAATATGTTCTTTTCATATCAATATAATATACAAATCTAACTGGATTAATCAAAACGATAAAAGATAAAATGAAACGTTTGCTATTGAAAAGAGATATTTTGACATCAAAGCAAAGCAAGAAAATCAAAAGGACAGTTTTTGACTTTTTCAAAATTGACACATTCCCACAAAATGTTTAGATTTTGATGAAACTACATCTTCCAACAGAAAATTGCTCCTTCAAACCTGTTTCCACCAATTTTGGGTAACACATCTTGTCATCCTCGCTACATGTCTTAGGTGAGAGGCATTCCTTAAACTCAGAGTGTATCATATACCACAGAGTCTGGCTTCCTCTAACAGTTGGAGGCAGGCCTCCGCATTCCCCCCTCCTGGCATAGTGGCAGGAGGCAGTAACTGCACATAAAGCTGAGCTGTCCAGCTGCAACATGTGGACTCCATTTGCCACATCACAATCCCTATGCAAAAGAGCTTCCTGTTGGAAAGCTGCCCCGCCAGCACACATTAAAGACGATCAGCCATTGTCTAGAAATAGCTAATTACAGAGGTATGATCTGACACAGCATTGCAACTAATGTTCTCACCCGCACTTGCTCACTGAGCCAATATTTTGATCTCTGTGACTCTTTGAAAATATATTGTTGTTTTCAAACAATTAAGAGATTAAGTGCTTGTTAAGGAAATCCAGGTGTGTTATGTGGTAAACCCAGGACAAACAGCTACAGGGTGGTGGGAGGGGAGCAGTAATTAGTCCCAGGGGGTTAAAAGGCCTCTCCCCACCCACTGAGGAGAGATAAAAATGGGGAAATAAGGTTCAGCTGGTAAAGGGGTTACCAGGGAACTAATTAGGTTCAGCTGGCTCCAAGTGCTTGAGACATTTTTCAACCCTCCCCTGTGTGAGAGAAGTAGGGAAGCTGTCAGTAGGTTAGGTGCAGCAAGACACTGAACCCTCCCCGGGAAGGAAGGCTGCACTCCCTCCCCAGAAGGGAAGAAAAACAAGCACAAGGGACTGACTGAGGAAAGGAATAGCTAGACTCTGTGCTACTGTTAAGGATTTGCCTTGCCCAAGCCTGTGTCTCCAAGGCTAAAAAGGACTGAGCCTGCTGAGGAGAAGGTACTTTGCCACAGTATGGTGTAACTCTTCCACACTCCCAGGTGGGGGGAGGCCATTGTGCAGCTACTAACTAACACAGCCTTGCCAAATTCAGCTGACTCAGGAAAAGCAATTGTTCTGATGGATCCGCTAGCTAGTCTGTCTTCTTGCTGCCTTGGCACAGGGCAGGCAAGAAAATTTTATACCTGGCTGATACATTTTCCAGTCAATTTTGCAAGGAACATAATAAAAGGAAAATCAACACAAAGATCATTCCTAGCTAAAGCAGATGTGCAGTAGCATCCATACCATTTGATCCAAAGCCCACTGGAGAATGGAAAAACTTCATGGACTTTGTGGATCAGAGTTATTCAGGCTTATAGTAGTACAAGGTAAACTATTACCAGGAGCTCTAAGGATATGTCTACATGGCGACTAAACACCCGCAGCTGGCTCATGTCAGCTGATGCAGGCTAGCTCTAACGGTGGATGAAGGTCCCTGAATATCTACACTGCAATTACCCCTCAGCCTGAGCCCCATGAGCCCAAGTCAGCTGACATGGGCCAGCCGCAGTGTGGACTCACCCTGAGCGCTACCCTGCCTTGTTTCTCAAAGACACTGGGGCTTCACCGTTCACGAGGAGTCCTCTGAGATGCGCCTTTCAGAATTTAGCCTGACTCCTCCCCGCAGAATGCACTGTGTCCCCATGGAGACACAACTGTTTATTTATTTGTGTTCATTTTTTACATTTAATTTCATTTTGCCCCCCTTTTTTTGGTTACTCGAAGGAAGGAAGGAAGCCCAGGCTCGGATGTTTATTCGTTCTGTCCTGGCTGATGTTCCCTTGGTCTCGCTCCAGTGGCCGATAAACTGGCAGGGAACTGGAGCGTGGAGCACAGCAGAGCCTGGGAAAGGTCAGCACCCCGCTCTCCCCCATCCTTGCGTCATGGCTCCTCTATGATTAGCTCAGCCTGTGGGATGTGCTCTCCCAGTCCCACATGCGCTGGACATTCTTTTGCCTGTCGCAGTGTTCCTGGGGGTTGATAACGAATGGAACCTTGGCGTCTGGGAGAAGAGCAGGGAGCACAGAGTACAAGGGTTCACGGAAACATCTTTCGGCAAAGGCCATTGCACTGCAGAAGCCTGGAGGACATCAGCCAGCCTACATGGAGAGGTGCCAGATTAGGGAGCTGCTGCCTGAATGGCAGCATGGTCTAACGGTTAGCACAACATAGCTTGGTCTTGAGCAGCTTGGTCCATCAGCAGGCGATTAGTCTCTTGCTGCAGCCGCACTGCTTCTTGCTGGGCGGTTGCCTGGACACGGGTAGCCTCCTGCTGGGCCGCCGGGGTTTGTATCAGTGCCCGCACTACGTCATCCATTGTGGTGACAAAAAAAAATTAACTCTCTTTTTTTTTTTAAATCACTCTCCTTCTTCCGCCGTGCTGTGCACACCAAAAATCTCACTGCTGACAGCAGTTGTGACAAAGTTCCTCCTTTACCTTGGTGGGTCCTGCACATATTGGTGGATTTGCTCACTTCAGTGATCTTCCCCTCTGGTGGAGCCCACAGTCTGGGTCAACTCCTCCTGTGTCTGATCAGGAGTTGCGAGGTTTGGGGGAAACCCGGGCCTGCCCTCTACTCTGGGTTCCAGCCCAGGGCCCTGTGGATTGCAGCTGTCTATAGTGCCTCCTGTAACTCCCTGGGCTACTTCCCCACGGCCTCCTCCAAACACCTTCTTTATCCTCACCACAGGACCTTCCTCCTGGCGTCTGAAAATGCTTGATTGTCTGATAATTCCTCAATCCTCCAGTAGCACAGCCTCTCAGTCTCAGCTCCTTGCGCCTCTTGCTCCCATCTCCTCACACACGCTTCCTCTCCTCTGGCTCATCCCTGCCTGACTGGAGTGAGCTCCTTTTTAAACCCAGGTGCCCTGATTAGCCTGCCTTGATTGGCTGCAGGTGTTCTAATCAATGTAGCTATCTCCACTGCCTTCTAGAAAGATCTTAATTGGCCCCAGGTGCCTTGATTAACCTGGAGCAACTGCCATTTGGTTACCATGGTACCAGGGATTTCTTTAGCCTGGGGCTAACATACCTGTTCCTCAGTACTTTATTGTAGCCATCTGGCGTTGCCCCATCACAATTGTTAATATGACCAGAAAGAAGAAATTAAGCGGTTCTCGGTTTTGGATCCATGCATGGTCCCGCGCTATAAGCGAAACTGTGCTATACAGACGCGTGTTCAAGCGAGGGTCCGCTGTACTTGTAATTTATAATAAAACTTGTAAATGTTCAATTATTTTAATGATATTTAGATTCATTTTAGTTCAAATGAATTTGTAAAAAAACTAAAACAAGTTCATATGGGACCAGGAGTGGCAAAATCACTAATCTGCCACTGTTTCTATGGGGAACAGATATTTCATAATGGGGTATTCAATTTAGCACAGAAAGGTATAATGCAATCCAATGGCTGGAAATTGAAGGTAGACCATTTCAAACTGGAAATAAGACATACATTTTTAACAGTCAGGGTAATTAACCATTGGAACAATTTACCAAGGGTCATAGTGGAGTCTCCATCACTGACAATTTTAAATCAAGATAGGATATTTTTCTAAAGGATCTGCTCTAGGAGTCATTGTGGGGAAGTTCTCTGGCCTGTGTTGTGCAGGAAGTAAGACTAAATGAACACAGTGGGCCCTTCTGGCCTTAGAATCTGTGAATCTAAGAATTGACCAGTTGTGTGCGATTTCACACTACTTATTCTTGCTGGATCAAGCTTGCCCAGTTTAATGGACCAGCACATGGGCCTAGACGCCACTTAGGACCCACTGGGCAATTCTGCCTTATGTTGGCCCCCTGGGCAAAAGGTGAATGTCACCTTTGGTGCCTCAATTTCCCCATATGTAAAATGGGGGTGCTGATACCTACCTGCTTTGTAAAGTGCTTTGAGACTGAGGTGAATATTGAGCAAAATATTGTTACAACTCATTATTCAGCCAGGTCTTGTCCTCAAGGGATAAGGTTCCCAACAAGGAAGCGCGATAATGCAAGCAGAAAAGGAAGCAGTCAATTCCCTGGCTTGGAGAGGCTATCCCCAGAGCTTGACCTTCCCAAAGTCATTCCCCCTGCTCTTCTCACTAAGCAGCCCCTCACATAGCCCTTGCCCCAGCACCCATGCAAAGGAGAGGGAGCTGTGCGGAGATTAATCTCATGTTCACCGGGAAAGAAGTAGTGTCTCTGCAGCCTGGTATGGCTGTGAAACACAAACACCATGAATGTCTGAAAATACGTTGCAGCACATGAGCTGCAGGAACTGATGTTTCCTTTTCAAAGAATCAGTCTTGAGCATGGATACGGCATGCCAGCCTGCATGGCTGTTTAGCTGAATAGCATCCAGGCGACCAAGTGGATTTAAACATGCATGGGCTATTAAAAGCCATTGGAGGAGGAGCTCCGTGCAGGTCTGAAAACCTGTCAGTAACTCATTTTGCAGCTCTTGACTTGAGCCATTAGGTTGTAAACTCTCCATTTCGTACGAGGTATGATATATGTTTGACATGGCCCATAATGGGAAAATATTTATGGGGTATTGAATATATGCCATATATGAATGGATGAGTGGAGCGTAACTCACTCAGCTGAGCTGGAAGGGCCTTTCAATCCTGGGTAGGGTCCAGTTGCTGAGAGACTCAATTCCAAGAAAAATGGAAGCTGCAGCTCTAGCTCATTCAGTTAATTAACATCCTGCTATAAAGCTCTTATCCCGAAGGGCCAGGACAGAGAGCCAGGTCTTGCTGAAATAGAAACAGACACGCTTAAATAGAAGGGCAAAGACAGAATTATTTGTTAATAACAGTTAATTAATTTCACACTGTGACTGAAGAGTTAATGCCAGATCAGAGCATCCTAGGCAGGAAGCTTGTTTTTTGATGTTGCCTTTCTCTGGCAGTTCAGCCTACCACCCCCTTCAGCTGATGCCAGGTTCCCCAGGGCTGACAGCAGGAATCATGGGAGTTGTAGTGGAACCCTCTCCTACCGCAACGGCTACCAGCTTCCCTCTGAACAGAGAGCTGGCTCTCTGGGGGTGTGAAAACGGGTTTCTCCATCCTTCTTCTTGGGGGATGGGCAACCCACAGGGCAGATACTCCTGACCTCCCTCCTCCTGGGCCACAAGGGACCTAGAGCGCCTTCTTCGGGCAGTTTTAAAGCCTCTTACTCTCCTTTGAGGAATTTCACCCTGTACTTCAGTGGGACTTGGCAAACCTCACCTGCAATCACTGTCACCATCTGAGAGCCCCTGTCATCCTATTTACTGTCAAAGGGGACTGCCCAGTCAGAGAGCTCCTCTTTTCCTGCTATGGCTCCTGTCAGGAGTGCAGCAAAGATCCCTAGAGAGAGGGCGTGCCTAACCAAGGAGGCCTGGAGCACACCAGTCACCTCACAGGGGTCTTGTGTTGGACTGGGACAAAGTCGTCAAGGCTTGAGTGTCTGCACTTAGCTATTAGCAGAGCTCTGGCTAGAGAAACAGGAAGGCCCAATGGTTAGGGCACTAGCCTGCTACTTGGGAGACTGGGTTCAAGGCCCTGCTCTGCCATGGCTGTCCTGTGACCTTGGCCAGGTCTCAGAGCACACTTAGATTCCTCACTGTCACTGAGCTCTCACATCCCCATGATCCTTATCTTCAAAGTGCTCCATGGCCTGGGCCAAAGGTATCTAACAGACCAGCTTGAGTTCTGAGACAAAGACTGTGGTCAACAGCATTGTCCCTGGGCTCCAGAGAACTCTCAACCATAAACGTAAAACTCCTCTGGGTGGGAGAGCGAACTGTCTCTGGGGTGATCTGTGGAACAAACTCCCCCAGGAACTCAGGAGTGTGGTTAACCTCCCCAGCTTCTGCGCCAAAGGCAAGGTCCATTTCTTTGACCTGACTTCTCTAGGATAAACAAGTAACAGGTATCTTTATTTAGAAACAAAAAGTAATCACAATTAAAAACCCTACCAAAACAAGCCACTGCCTCACGATTCCTCCTCTGGCAGAGGCTGAGCGGTGACAGACCTGTACAACTGGCAGGCACTCAGATAGTACAGTGATGAGCATGGTATAGAACCTACATAGACTAGAACAGACCTAGGCCCAGATCCTCAGAGGAGTTTAGGCACCTGACTCTCATTGAAATCCACAGGAGTTAGGCACCTAAATACCTTTCAGGATCTTGGCCTTAGTCTTTGTGTGTCTCAGTCTCCATCTGTAGCAGCATGTCCTACCATCACAGTGACAGACTGTGAGGAGCACAGATCACACGGTACTGGGGGTTAGAGAAGGCCCTATGATGTATCAGTCTGTGGTCCCCTGCAGCTGGGACACTCAGGTACCATTTTATTTTATTTCATATCTCAGAATCAGCTTTCATGCAAGAGCACTCTCTGAGCAGTTTATACACCTAGGTGGCTGATGCCTCCCACTCTCTGGGAGGTAAGTCTGTATTACTATTCCCATTCTACAGCTGTAGTGGAAACTGAGGCACAGAGAGATTAAGGGCCAACGTCTGTTCTCTGGTACACTGGTGTAACTCCAGAGCAACTTTAGCAAAGCCGATGTATTACCCAGATTTACACCAGAGAGCAGTCTTTGGCACTAAGTGACTTGCCCAATGTTATCCAGTATAGAGCGCAGCACAGAATGCGGTGTCCGGACTGCCAGTCACCTGCTCTCAGTACTAAACCAGGTTAACATTGTACAGTGAGCTCATAAGGGCCATGTTGCTGATTGGGATCCTGTTAGCCATTTTGCTGGTGGCTTTCCCAGTATCCATTCATCAGTCTACCAGTCCCCATTTCACTCCAAGAGGTTGGCCCTTCCTTAACCTTAGGGAGTGGGGACAGCTCTGTGGTTGTAGGGGACTGTCCATGGGCACCATGCAAGTCCCTGTTTCTCTGCAAACCCAGGTCATGCCCAGCACCCTGTGCAGCAGCTGCCACTTTGGCTGGCTGCCTGCTGGCCTGTGCAGTAATTCCACAGGATAATATATGGCTGTGATACTGCTAATAAGAGCTCTTTCCCTACACTTCCTCCTTTCAATCTTCCTGTGCCCCTGGCTCTGCAGGGTCAATAAGTGACTTGCATTAAGGCAGAGTCTCCATCGCTCCTGTGTGTCTAATGCAGCCAGGCCTCTTGCAGAGTCTCTGATTAGGCTGGGTCAGAAATTGTGGGCTCTTCACAGGGAGGGTGAATCCTCTAAACAGTTTGGGGAAAGGAGATGAACCCCAGCAGCTTCCTCCATACAGTGCCTTTCCACGATGTCACAGGCCATCATCCCTTCCTGCCCCCTCAGAGACTCCCCTCTTTCTCCAAGCCGGCTGCTCTTTCCTTCAGGCTCTCTCTCTCTCTCTTTGCCCTTGCCCTCCCCCCTTTCTCTGTCTCACTCACTCACTCTGTCCACCAGCAGACAACCGCTATTGATTTGCCTGCTTCAGCAAAACCCAGCTGTTAGCCGAGGCCACTTACTCCCTGTTGTGTGGAGCCCTGTGAGCTCTGAGAGAGCAACACATGCTCCCCCACCCTTCACTCCCTCAGCTCTTCCTGCCATGCCATGGCACCAAGGCCATTATGGCAGTGGGGGCATGTGAAAATGCAGCTGTGCCACCTGTAAAGAAGAACCCACGAGGGTGTGAACCTGAGGCTGTATTGAGTGAACGTTTCCACCCTCCTGTACTTTATTCTGCTGTGTGGGGCCCAATCATGCCTGCTGAGGGGCCTCTCGACTCTTGCCTTCTGCCTCTGCCATTAGCATGGGCTCAGCAGTCTCCTCCTGCTGAGCTCTAAAGCCTGGCCTCCTTGAGGTTTGGTCCCATTTATGCCTTCAGCAGCTCTGGGAAAATTACCTCCCCTGTCCTCCTGCCCTCTCATGCCTAGTCAATCAAACCCCTCACTAAATAGATATCTCTGAATCACCCTGGTGTCTTTCAAAGCCACCCCAGGAGGAAATGCAGCTGAGTTCAATCATGCTGAATGAACAGGGTAACAGCTTCCCCTCTAGCTGATTTCCTCAGCAGGGAGTGAAGACTGGAATGATTCATTTGGAGGTTTAGACCATAGGGCAGCAGGGTGGAAGAAAGAGAGAGGAAGTCCAAGGACTGAGGCAAGGCTGTCACTCATCCTGTGGGTGACTGTGAGGCAAAGGGGTTCCCCATAAAACTCGCCTGAGGGCAAATAGATGGTAACTTCTGGATATCCCAATATGGAACCTGGGATCCTGAAGCCAGAAGGGAGTCCAGTGTTCTGTCAGTACCTCATGTCAGACTTCAGGGCTCCTATAAACTCTCCACTGGGGATCCCAGGAATTCCATGGACTCTTCGTGGGGGATCTCAGGAGTTCTGTAATGGTAGGACCCACAGAATTCTGTATGCTTGGTAGCGGGGACTCAGAAAGCTTGTAAACTTTCCATAGTGTTGGGGCTTCCTTCAACTCTTGAGTTGGACTCTGGTGAATCCATAAACTCTTCATCCAGGAAACCTATAAATTCCTGTTCCATGAACTCTTCTCCAGAATCCTGTGCTGGCTTTTGGGGGAGACTGGTAGGGGATGCATGAGAACATAGAGCTGGATCATCAAGTCTAGTCCCCCAGACAACCCTCTCATATAATCCCCTTCTACATGGAATACTTAGGTGTGGTCTCCTCCAACATTCCACAAACTCTTCAGAACCTCCAGACCTATGTTATCTGAGGGCCACCAAGAGCCTCTAGTATAACAGGATGGGAGGGAGAGGAATAGTGCCCACACAGACAGTAGGTTAGGCTGAGATTTACATTAGACTGGGCAGTCAGAAGGATTATTCTCAGATTCCCCTTACTGCCAAGAGAAAGCCAAAAGACCCTGCAGAGGCTGGGATGCAGGAGCACACCTGGATCCAAACTACAGTCAACAACTGCCTGAAATTTATTCATGGAATGTTGACCGTGTGCACAGGACGACTGTACAACCAGAGAGCAAAATGCGGATGTTGCCCCAAGAAGCCCTCAGACCAAGCCAGACAAAGGATGCTGCAGTTCAGCCTTTACATTTTAACTGTCCCCCTGCTTGAGAGACACCTGCCCCTATCCCTGCTGATGCAGGGCCGCCCAGAGGATTCAGGGGGCCTGGGGTAAAGCAGGGGAGCTGCGGCGCTTGTACTCACCCGGCAGTGGTCCGGGTCTTCAGCAGCATTTCGGTGGCAGGGGGCCCTTCAGTGCTGCTGAGGACCCGGAGCGACTGAAGGCCCCCCACCGCTGAAATGCCGCCGAAGACCCAGAGCAACTGAAGGGCCCCCTGCCACCAAAATGCTGCCGAAGACCCGGACTGCTGCCAGGCCAGGGCTCGCGGGGCATTTTGGTGGCAGGGGGTCCTTCAGTTGCTCCGCATCTTTGGCAGCACTGAAGGGCCTCCCTGCTGCCAAAATGCCGGCCGAAGACCTGGACCACTGCTGGGCTAGGGCTCGCGGGGCCTGGGGCAAATTGCCCCACTTGCACTCTGGGCAGCCCTGTGCTGATGTGCAAAGTGCCCCCAGTTTAAAGAAGCAGAACACCGACATGGCTGGGATAGTAGCTCTTCGGGGCAGGGACCATCTTCTCATTGTATGTTTGTATAGAGCTTAGCACCACAGGGCCCCAGTCCTGACCGGAGCCTCTAGCTGCTACTGCAATGCATGCAGATAACAACAACAACAGACCTTGCTGGTTCATAACCGTGTTCTTGATCATACAGCACAGAGGAACTGGTCATAAGGGACTGCATAGAGCAATATGGCATGCAATAGCTTTAGAGTGCTTTCAAGGAGCTCTGGGGATGGCAACTGGTCAGGCAGAGCCAGAGGCTACTGATCAGGGCTATCGAGCAGGGAGAGTTAGGAAGAAGAAGACTGGAAATGCTCTTAGCAATGTCCTGCCTCCCAGGTGGGTATCTCCCTCAGTGGAGGCAGCACCATGCCACCTCCGATACATGGATTGTGTTCACCGGTTCTTGCCCTGGTTGCAGTTCCAGAGATGTGACAGCTCCCCTGCTCCTCACTCCCCATGCTCCTCTTTAAGGGAGGGACAGGGAAGGCAACTGTTTACTCAGCTGCAATGGCCCCAGCAAGCTGCTCTGCCATGTGTCATAGCTGCAGGCAGACGGTCTTCCTGTACCTCCACAGCAGATGTTTGCAGGGAGAAGGGTGTTGGGTTATTTTCCCACAGGGAGTGGATGAGTCAGGTGGAAAGCTCTTTGGAGTCCATCCAAGATATACCAAAGTTTCCCCTACCCCCCAAGTGGCTCTGTGGGCTTTGGGTGTGCACCAGAGTTGTTACTTTTGTTCCTTTCAGTGGATCTCTGGCCCAACCAAGATTTGGCACATGGCAGGACTCCTGTGCCTAGGCAGTGGAGCCTGCCATGTGATGGCTGGCCCATCAGGTCTCCCATGATCGCTGTGTATGGCCACTTCATGCCATCGTGCTGTCAAACTGTAGGGCTCCTGTTGTCTTTCCGAGGGGGGCTCTGGGCCCAGTGTCCTGCCCGAGCCCCTAGCCCACCCCTGTTATCTTGGCTTCCCAGGATGTCCAGCTACTGCAGACTGTTTCAAAACTGGTCCCTGCTGTGACTAGTTACTGGAACTGGGCACAAGCCACAATTGTTCAGGTTTGGAATACCCCGAAGTTCAGGGGGTGTCTACAGCTGAAGTGTTGCTTGGCTGTTATCTCTGCTAGGTACCCCAGAGAGGGAACAAAGCCCATGTCTGCTAGCTTGGGCCACAGAATAAGTTTGATTTTTCAAACCCACTGGCTCTCAGAATCTATGCCAAAAATGAGACTTAAGAATCAGGCTTTGGGGAGAATGGGGAAGGCTAGAGGACACTTCCCCTACCACCACCTGTACACCCCTTTCTGTTGCACCACTTCCCAGTTCCTAGGGCCATTTGCTCTGGAGGTCTCCATTAGCTGGGAGGTTTCCTCTGCTCTAGGAAACGATCAAACATTCTTTTATAGAGGAGGGAAGAAACAAACCTAAGCCCTGTTTAATAATAACTGATACATCCTAGGCCCAGCTCCTGTACTTATGGGGAAAGGAAAGCTCAAGGGCCTAGGGCATCTCTGGTAGCTCTAACCACTAGGATCCCATTGCTGTTAAAAGAGGAAAGTTTTCACTAATGCAATGTGCACTAGTGTGCAGTAGGCTGGACACCCAGGTTTGGCTAGGGTAAGAGGAGGTAGAATTATATTAGGACAATAGCTGAGTTCTCTTCCTAGCTCTGCTGGGTGACCTGGGGCAAGTCACCTGACCCTGCCTGGGTCCTCCCCATGTCTCTGCTGATTCCCCTACAGCCTGCTAGGCAACTATCCTATTGTCTCACTCCTGGATTTCCCACCAGTTGTGCCAATCCTCCTCGGACCCCACCTCCATCGCCCCCTGCCTTTGCAATCCGACACAGAGTCGACCTTTTCCCTTGTGGCCAAGGAAAGGATGCACCCTGGGTGCCAGCTGGGTCGGGACTGGCCTGCAGTAGGCATTTACCAATTGCCCAGGGGATGCCAGGATTCTGCCCTCTGGGTCCTCGCCTCACATCCATTCATCCCCAGTGGAGCCTTAACCCTGCGTTTACTGTTCTAGTTGCTAAGCCATTTTCTCTTCCCCCATAACAACCTTTTCACTATCACTACAGTTGAGAGGACCCTCTACAGAGCAGCCACCAAGGACTCTGCCAGCTGCTGTCACAGGGATCTGGGCTTGGCAGCAGCACCTGGCTTGTCAGTTACTCACCTTAGTTCTCCCTGCAGCCAACTCAGCCCAGCTCCTTCCCCTGGGTGGGTCACCGTGCTGATGGGTGTAGAGAACATCTGGCTAACAGACGAGGAGCTCTCTCGCAAGCAGCCCACTGCTTGTTCTAACCCAATTCTTTCCTTTCCTGATGCTTGTCAGAAGGACCTTGCAGACATTTCCGCTTGCTCATTGCCTCCTCTCCCGCGAGTCATTTAATCCCCCCCAGCAAGAATCCAGGCCACCTTCATACTCCAGCCATGTGTCTCAGGCAGCTGGCTTACTAGTACATGCCACATGCTGGATGTTTCTCCCACAGCCTCATGATTTGGCAGCGTAAGGGACTGGAGTATCTGGTACAGCCCCATGGAAGAGTGGGCTCACTGTGGGTGTCCCCTCATGGCTGGGCATGGAAGAGCAGATCTTTTCTCATGTAGTACTTCCTACCAACCACCACTCTAGCCTGCGCTGGGCTCAGCCTTCCAGCCAGGCCACGTTAAAGTCTCTCTGCTTCCGTGGTATCGTGTCTCAAAAGGCCAGCATCCCACACAGGACTCGTTGTGAGTCTTTCGCCCCTCCAGGGGCCTCTGCTGTCAAATGCCTCTGTCAGCGCTGTGGCCTCAGGGCGCATCCTTTTTAACAAAACCACAACAAAAACTTCAGCCCCATTCTGTGGGTTTATGTTTTAGTCCATCCTGGGTCCTCCCTAGTTCTCTCTTCCTCTGCAGAAAGCTGCCTTTCACGGATTACCTCCCTGGAGTTTTTCCTCTACTCTGGGTGCTCCGCTCCCATCCACTCCCAAGGCCATCTGTCTGTGGGGTGGCTTCTCTCAGGCCTACTGCAAGAGTCTCCTTCACCCCTCGTGCCCACTCTGATCAGGGCCTGTCCCAGGCTACAAGCTCCATCCTGAGGCTTCTTTTCAGTGGAACGCCTCATTGGCTCTCTTCCCTGGAGGTCCAGGATTTACCCTTGTCAGGGGTCACTTTCAGAGCGTGCTCCACCTCAGTGGCATCCCCATCCTCTCCAGGTTCCCTTCCCTGCTACTCACAGAGGGTCTGCAGGGTTCTTTCCTCTCTACCATGAGCTTCCTCTCTTTATAGAACCCCCACAGCTGGACTTCATCTTTAATTAGGCCTGGCTCAGCCTCCAGGTGCAACCAGATGAGTTAATTGGCCTCTCAGGTCCACATTAATCCTTTCACCTTCTGCAGGGGGTAGACATCCCATCAGAGGCCCATTCTTCTCAGTTGTCATAAGATATGGGAGAGTCTCCCCTCCTAACCGTGGAGTCCTCACTGCAGGCTGGGAGCCCCCTCCTCCTCATCATCAAGAGGCCACTTGTCCTTGCTTTTGAGATAAGATCACAGCAATCTGCTAGGGATGCTCCTGAGTGACATCTTGGGCCCTCTGCAGTTATGGGGAGTTTTGCCATTGATTTCAACAGAGCAGGATTTCACCTCTCAGCATGCACCAGAATGTCAGCCCATCAGGAGGTGTGCCCCCAGGCCCAGGTTAACCAGTGTCCACTCAGTGCACTTGCACAGAACCCCATCTCAGAGGGAAGCCCTGGCCACTGGGGGTGGGGAGGCAGCGGACACACAAAAAACTGCCAACTTAGGTCCAGGAGGGGGACCAGGCAGGGGAAGGGCCCTGCCTGCACACTATGGGGAGAGCCAATGAGCTGGAGTGGGGAGCCGGCCCAGCCTCTTGGGGCAGGAGCCACTGCGGGATGAGTGGGATGGGCTCACTCTACAACACCTCCCTACCAGGGACAGGTCATCACCCCCCAAGGGCTCCCACCCTTCAGGGGCAGGACCTGACTCCCCTTCCCAGGATCCTCTCCTCCCCCTCCCCCAGGGCCTCCCACTTCTTTGGGGGAGGGAAGGGGGGGAAGCATTTGCATTGTGCACAGGGCCCCAAAATGTGGTAATCCAGTGCTGGGTGCATCAGTGGCCTGAGGAGCACAGTGGTGCATGTCACCTGATGCACCCCCTCAAATATGCAGTAGTGACATGATACATCCTGAGGGGGGCTCAGGGGAGAGGGGAAATGAAATTATTTATTAGACAATTATTGTGAAAATTGTGTTATAAAACACTGCCCAGCACCTCATAGGAATATCTTTGAGATTTATAATTCCTGACGGGCTCTGGCCTCTCCTGCTCTAGAGGGTCCTATTGCTAGCGAACATACTGGCTCAGATTCTGGGCTCAGTTACCCCCACGCAACACAAATCAAGCTGTGGCCCGCCCTATTAACACAGGGTGGGTCTATGTCTCTCTCTTCTGAGGGGTCCCCATAAGTGGTTACTGAATCCGCCTGTGCTTGCAGCTACTGAACTCCATTCTGCGATCACCGACTGGGTTCAATTGCTGCTGCTGGCCTATCAATGCTGGGTACTCAGCAGCTGTCAGAACAATCCCCTTTGTTTGTGGCACACATCTTTTGTTGCTTTCTGTGAAGGTGTCCAGGAAGCAGTAAGTGAAAATACATTGGTGAATTATTCTGACAAGTTCAATAACCAAGAAGAGCTCACTGCCTCCTCCCAGGCTGCTGCTGCAAAGCTAATGTGATCCCAAGGCCTAAAAGCTAGCAGGCATGCTGGCTTGTATGTTGGATAATATAGGAGTATGCTGCATGGCTGTTATCAGAGATCAGGATCAGACCTATGTTGGGGGTGGGGAGCAGCTTATCCCACATCTTCCTGTTGCAGAATTTTTACATCTTCCTCTACAGCATCTGGTACTGGCCACTTTCAGGGTCAGGATACTGGGCTAGACGCTCTGACCCAGCCTGGCAATGCCAATGTTCTTTATACTGTGCATTGCAGGTTCTAGTGCCACAGTCCTGAATGGGTGCTGCAGTGGATAGCTGAGTTTTTGCCCACTGCCAAGTATCTGCCATCTGTTTGAATTGCACCTGGCTGCATTTTCATCACTCTGGCTGAGCAAAAAGTTGATAAATGGGACACTTGAGAAAGGAAAGAGGCAGGACATGCTCTGGGTTACTCACTGAGATAAAGGACTGTGGCTGGGAGCAAAGGGAGGAAACTGAGGCAGCCTTTGGGTCTAGACAGGGCTTGAGGCAACTGAAGGTTATTTATAGCCAAGGTTGGTTTGATTGCAATGGGACCACCAGGTGTGCAGTGCCTCTGAGCACCAGACCACTCTCTAACTGTGGTACATCTGAGGGAAGGGAGCAGAAGGAGACTCCACCGACTGGAAGGCATGAGATACACTGTCCTAGGGATGGGGGTTCCATGACACCGCTCCCAAGAGAAGGAGGCGGGTGGTGGTGGTTGGGACTCTCTCCTCAGGCGGACTGAGTTATCTATCTGCCATCCTGACCAGGAAAACCAAGAACTGTGCTGCTTGCCAGGAGCTAGGATTCATGATGTGACGGAGACACTGCTGAGACTCATCAAGCCCTTGGATCGCTACCCCTTCCTGCTTCTCCACATGGGCACCAATGATACTACCAAGAATGACCTTGAGCAGATCACTGCAGACTACGTGGCTCTGGGAAGAAGTATAAAGGAGTTTGAGGGGCAAGTGGTGTTCTTCTCCATGTGCCCTGTGGAAGGAAAAGGCCCAGGTAGAGACCGTCAGATCATGGAAGTCAATAAATGGCTACACAGGTGGTGTCGGAGAGAAGGCTTCGGATTCTTTGACCATGGGATGGTGTTCCAAGAAGGAGGATTGCTAGGCAGAGATGGATTCCACTTAATGAAAAGAGGGAAGAGCATCTTCACAAGCAGGCTGGCTAACCTAGTGAGGAGGGCTTTAAACTAGGTTCACCAGGGGAAGACCACCAAAGCCCTGAGGTAAGTGGGGAAGTGGGATACCGGGAGGAAGCACGAGCAGGAGAGCACAAGAGGGGAGGACTCCTGCCTCAGACTGAGAAAGCAGGACCATCAGTGAGTTATCTTAAGTGCCTATACACAAATGAAGAAACCTGGGAAACAATCAGGGAGAACTGGAAGTCCTGGCACAGTCAAGAAATTATGATGTGATTGGAATAACAGAGACCTGGTGGGATAACTCACATGACTGGAGTACTGTCATGGATGGATATAAACTGTTCAGGAAGGACAGGCAGGGCAGAAAAGGTGGGGGAGTTGCATTGTATGTAAGAGAGCAGTATGACTGCTCAGAGCTCCAGTATGAAATTGCAGAAAAACCTGAGAGTCTGTGGATTAAGTTTAGAAGTGTGAGCAACAAGGGTGCTGTCTTGGTGGGAGGCTGCTATAGACCACCAAACCAGGGGGATGAAGTGGATGAGGCTTTTTTTCCGGTAATTAACAGACATTACTAGATCACAGGCCCTGGTTCTCATGGGGGACTTCAATCTGCTGGGAGAGCAATACAGCGGTGCACAGACAATCCAGGAAGTTTTTGGAAAGTGTAGGGGACAATTTCCTGGTACAAGTGCTGGAAGAACCAACTAGGGGCAGAGCTCTTCTTGACCTGCTGCTCACAAACCGGGAAGAATTAGTAGGGGAAACAAAAGTGGATGGGAACCTGGGAGGTAGTGACCATGACATGGTTGAGTTCAGGATCCTGACAGAAGGAAGAAAGGTGAGCAGCAGAATACGGACCCTGGACTTCAGAAAAGCAAACTTTGACTCCCTCAGGGAACTGATGAGCAGAATCCTCTGGGAGAATAACATGGGCAAAGGAGTCCAGGAGAGCTGGCTGTATTTTAACAAATCTTTATTGTGGTTGCAGGAAGAAACTATCCCAATGTGTAGAAAGAATAGTAAATATGGCAGGTGACCAGCCTGGCTTAACAGTGAAATCCTTGCTGATCTTAAACACAAAAAAGAAGCTTACAAGAAGTGGAAGATTGGACAAATGACCAGGGAGGAGTATAAAAATATTGCTCGGGCATGCAGGAATGAAATTGGGAAGGCAAATCAAATCACACTTGGAGTTGCAGCTAGCAAGAGAGGTTAAGAGTAACAAGAAGGGTTTCTTCAGGTATGTTAGCAAGAAGAAGAAAGTCAAGGAAAGTGTGGGCCTCTTACTGAATGAGGGAGGCAACCTAGTGGCAAAGGATGTGGAAAATATACTCAATGCTTTTTTTGCCTCTGTCTTCATGAACAAGGCCTGCTCCTAAGCTGCTGCACTGGGCAGCACAGCATGGGGAGGAGGCGACCAGCCCTCTGTGGAGAAAGAAATGATTCGGGGCTATTTAGAAAAGCTGGATGAGCACAAGTCCATGGGGCCAGATGCAATGCATCCGAGGGTGCTAAAGAAATTAGTGCAAGGGCGGGCAAACTTTTTGGCCTGAGGGTTTCGTAAATTGTATGGAGGGCCGGTTAGGGGTGGACGTTGTGGCCTGGCCTCCACCTTCTATTTGCCCCCACCCGGGACTCCTGCTCCATCCAACCACCACTTCTTCCTGCCCCTGGAACTCCTGCCCCTGACTGCCCCCTGTTGCCCCATCCAACTCCGCTCTTCCTGACTGCCCCCCCAGGACTCCTGCCCCCTTTTAATCCCCTGTTTTCCCCCCGATTTCCTTGGCCCCTATCCACACCCCTGCCCCCTGACTACCACCCCAAATTCCCCTACTCTCTATCCACCCCCTGCTCCCTGCCCCCTTACCATGCTGCCTGGAGCACCAGTGGCTGGCGGCACTACAGCTGCACCACCCAGTGGGAGCTAACCACACCACCGCGCAGCTCAGAGCACCGGGTCAGGCTGGGCTCTGCAGCTGCGCTACCCCAGGAACTTACAGCCCTGCCACCCAGAGCATTGTGCTGACAGCGGAGTCAGCGAGCTGAGGCTGTGGGGGAGGGGGGACGGAAAGGGAGGGGCTGGGAGCGAGCCTCCCGAGCCAGAAGCTCGAGGGCCGGGCAGGACAGTCCCGTGGACTGGATGTGGTGCGCAGGCCATAGTTTGCCCAGGTCTGAGTTAGCAAATGTGATTGCAGAACCCTTAGCCATTATCTTTGAAAACTCATGGTGATTGGGCGAGGTCCCGGATGACTGGAAAAAGGCTAATGTAGTGCCCATCTTAAAAAAGGGAAGGAGGAGGATCCGGGGAACTACAGACCAGTCAGTCTGTCCTCAGTCCCTGGAAAAATCATGAAGCAGGTCCTCAAGGAATCAATTCTGAAGCACTTAGAGGAGAGGAAAGTGATCAGGAACAGTCAGCATGGATTCACCAAGGGCAACTCATGCCTGACTAACCTAATTGCCTTCTATGAGGAGATAACTGGGTCTGTGGATGAGGGGAAAGCAGTGGATGTGTTATTCCTTGACTTTAGCAAAGCTTTTGATATGGTCTCCCACAGTATTCTTGCCGGCAAGTTAAAGAAGTACGGGCTGGATGAATGGACTATAAGGTAGATAGAAAGCTGGCTAGATCGTCAGGCTCAAGGGGTAGTGATCGATGATTCCATGTCTAGTTGGCAGCCAGTATCAAGCGGAGTGCCCCGGGGTCGGTCTTGAGGCCGGTTTTGTTCAATATGTTCATTAATGATCTGGAGGATGGCATGGACTCAGCAAGTTTGCAGATGACGCTAAACTAGGAGGAGTGGTAGCTACACTGGAGGGTAGGGGTAGGATACAGAGGAACCTAGACAAATTAGAGGATTGAGCCAAAAGAAATCTGATGAGGTTCAACAAGGAGAAGTGCAGAGTCCTACACTTAGGATGGAAGAATCCCATGCACTGCTACAGACTAGGGACCGAATGGCTAGGAAGCAGTTCTGCAGAAAAGGACCTAGGGGTTACAGTGGACAAGAAGATGGATCCGAGTCAACAGTGTGCCCTTGTTGCCAAGAAGGCTAATGGCATTTTGGGCTGTATAAGTAGAGGCATTGCCAGCAGATTGAGGGACGTGATCATTCCCCTCTATTCGGCCCTGGTGAGGCCACCTCTGGAGTACTGTGTCCAGTTTTGGGCCCCACACTGCAAGAAGGATATAGGAACACTGGAACGAGTCCAGCGGAGGGCAACAAAAATGATTAGCGGGCTGGATCACATGACTTATGAGGAGAGGCTGAGGGAACTGGGATTGTTTAGTCTGCAGAAGAGAAGAATGAGGAGGGATTTGATAGCTGCTTTCAACTACCTGAAAGGGGGTTCCAAAGAGGCTGTTCTCAGTGGTACTTGATGATAGAACAAGGAGTAATGGTCTCAAGTTGCAGTGTGGGAGGTCTAGGTTGGATATTAGCAGGGCCAGCTTTAGGCCTATTCCACCAATTCCCTCGAATCGGGCCCCGCGCCTAAGAGGGCCTGTCATGGTATAATCCCCACTCTGAACCTTAGCGTCCAAAAGATGGGGTACCAGCATGAATTCCTCTAAGCTCAATTACGAGCTCAGTACTTGTAGCGCTGCCACCAACCAGGAATTCCAGCGCCTGGTACACTCTGGTCCCCCCAAAACCTGCCCAGGGACCCCCAAGACCCAGTCCCTCTGGATCTTAACCCAAGGAAAGTAAACCCTTTCCCTCACCGTTGCCTCTCCCAGGCTTCTCCTCCCTGGGTTACCCTGGAAGATCACTGTGATTCAAACTCCTTGAATCTTAAAACAGAGAGGAAAATTCACCTTCCCCCCTCCTTCTCTCTCCCCCTTCCAGACTCTCCCTGAGAGAGAAAGTAATCCTATCACAGAGAGAAATTTAACCTTTCGCTCCCCCTTCCCTCCTTTCTCCCCACCAATTCCCTGGTGGATCCAGACTCAGTCCCCTAGGGTCTCACCAGAATTAAAAAAACAATCAGGTTCTTAACAAGAAAAGCTTTTAATTAAAGAAAGAAAAAACAGTAAAAATTATCTTTGTAAATTTAAGATGGAATATGTTACAGGGTCTTTCAGCTATAGACACTGGGAATACCATCCCAGCCTAAGTATACAAGTACAAATTAAAATCCTTTCAGCAAAATACAAATTTGAACTCCTTCCAGCCAAATACACATTTGCAAATATAGAAAACAAACATAAGCCTAACTCGCCTTATCTACCTAGTACTCACTATTCTGGACATATAAGAGACTGTATCAAAGAGATTGGAGAGAAACCTGGTTGCACATCTAGTCACTCTCAGAACCCAGAGAGAACAACAACCAAAAACTAACAGCACACACAAAGAGTTTCCTCCCTCAAGTTTTGAAAGTATCTTGTCCCCTGATTGGTCCTCTGGTCAGGTGACAGCCAGGCTCACTGACTTGTTAACCCTTTACAGTCAAAAGAGACATGACGTACTTCTGTTCTATTAACCCTTAACTATCTGTTTATGACAGGGCCCCGCGCCCAATGAGAATCCCTTCCCTGGCTAGAGGCGCCTTTTTAATTTTTACTCACCTGGCAGCGCTCCGGGTCTTCAGCGGCACTTCGGCGGCGGGTCCTTCGCTTGCTCTGGGTCTTCGGTGGCACTTCGGCGGCCGGTCCTTCAGTACCGCTAAAGACCTGGAGTGAGTGAAGGACCCGCCGCGGAAGTGCCACTGAAGACTCAGAGCACTGCCCGGTGAGTACAAGGCCCACGTGTTTTTTTACATTTTTTTTTAAAGTCATCCCTGCCGGGGTCCCGCCGAAACTGTTCGAATTGGGCCCCGCGCTTCCTAAAGCCAGCCCTGGATATTAGGAAAATCTTTTTCACTAGGAGGGTGGTGAAGCCCTTGAATGGGTTACCTAGGGAAGTGGTGGAATCTCTTTCCTTAGAGGTTTTTAAAGTCAGGCTTGATGAAGCCCTGGCTGGAATGATTTAGTTGGGAATTGGTCCTGCTTTGAGCAGAGAGTTGGACTAGATGACCTCCTGAGGTCCCTTCTAAACCTGATATTCTATGATTCTATGCAGGTGTCTGGTGCCAGCTCCCTAGTCTGATATTGCAGGCTTATGTGAGTTGCTCAGGGCCAGGGAGGGAGTTTAAAACCAGTGCTAGGATGAGAACCCAGCAGGCCCTTATGGGAGAGCCTATAGAATTTCAAAGAAAACAAGAACCATGTGATGGGTCGTTGTGTGTGTGTTTTTTTTAAAACCACCCTCTAGAATTATTTTTCTGCTGTAGAAAAATTAAGGATCCTTCAAAAAGCAAGAGGAAGGAGCAGGCTCCAATGGCTTTTCCAGACATTTCTGCAGAGCCCCTTTATGCTGCTATCAGCCCCAATTTGATTCCCCAGGACCACTGCAGGTGCATGCATAGACTGATTTGATTGACTATTCCCTGGGGAAGGGAGGTGGGGGGCAGATTCTGTCTGAGTCAATAGGCCTGCCTGTTCCATGCATGGAGAGTAGGGGGAGGGGGAAACCATAATCGATTTGATAGGACAGCAGGCAGATAGGAGTCCCATGGGCCTTTTTGGGCCAAATTCTGAAGTGACAGGAGCCATGGTGTAACTAACGCATTGTGCCCAAATTGGGCCAAGCATGGTGTAAAGCAGTGAGCACCAAGGTGTAGGTTCTGTCTAGCAGGTGGGCAAATAAGTATGGTTGGCACATACTGGGAGGTGGGGGAAAGGGGTGGCTGGAAGCAGCTACCAAGAGGTGTAAGATAAAGCAGATCCCCCACCACACCCTCCCCATTTTAATTTACAAACACTGCACCATCTTCAGCATGTCTCACAGCAGAGAGAGGCAGTACAAGAACCTGGAGCTAGAAGTTAAAGCCAGACAAATTCAAAGTAGAAAGAAGATATAATTTTTTAACACTCAGGGCAATTAGGCACTGGAACGAAGCACCGAGGAGAAGGGAGTGTCCATCTCATGATGTCTTTAAATCCAGACCCAAGGCCTTTCTGGAAGATCTGCTTTAGCCAAACACAGGCTACTGGGCTCAATACAGGGGGTGAGCAGGTTAAATTCTCTGGCCTGTGTAATGCAGGAGGTCAGACTAGTTGATTTAATAGTCACTTTGAGCCATAAACTCTAGAAACAAATCATTGGGTCACTGCCTGACATCTTGGGTGCTCCTTTACATTGGTGAAAAGCCAGTGTGGAGCATGCCCGACTCCCATTGGTAGCATTTACACCTCCTTAGCATGGACTTTGCACTGGTGGGGGATTGGGGGTGACAGAACAGGTGAGTGATGGCAATTTAGGCCAGTTGTGCTTGACACAGTGAGGCTGTGCTGAGATCAGCTCCCTCCTCTCCTGCACACAGGTATACGTACACACACAGAACTATATGTGGTGATGAGATATCACAGAGAACAAGCAGTGAGGCAGGTACAGGCTGTAGATAACCATCACTGTTGGGCTACACTTCTTGTTTCCTGCAGGCACAATTCTCAGCCGTCTGCTTGCCTGGTGTAACTTTAGCTCTCTCCCTGCCCCCTCTAAGCCAGGTGCTGTCTCAAGTGCTGCTAATTGAAACAGCCTAGCAGTGAGATTGGCAGGGCAACAGCAACTGGTCTGATGGGAACTAAATGTCTTGTTAAAACCCAATTGAATTAAGATATTTCCTCTCTGTGCATGCCTTTTCCAGAGAGCTCAGCTCTTGCTAAAAGCCATGGCTGTGATTGCCACCCAGCCCCTTCCATAACCACTCTACTTTTATCTTGCTGTTCCTGCGCCAAGTGGCTGGGGTTGGGTGGCGAGCGTGAGAGTACTATGCCTGACACCCTGCGGATGCTGCTGTGCTGTGGGGCAGCTATACTGCACTCACTTGCACTCCAAGACTTAGCACTCTATATGATGGGGCAGATCCCCAGCTGCTGTGGATGGATGTAGCATCCTTGAATCGATCTAGCTCTGTCTAGCTTTGGGGTGACATTGCTCAGTGCTACTGCTGAAAAAAGTCTTATAGCAAGACCTGAGCCAGGCAGTGTCTGGGTAGGTTGCTCATCAATGATTTATATCAATTATAATGCAATTGTTGCTGTGAACACCTTCTAGTGGTGGTTGTAGTTACATTATTTCTCAGTACAGGAGATGGCTGCTGGGCCACATACCCAGTCACGGAGTAGCACATACTGAAACAGGTCTTCATGCATGCAGATTCTATGGCCTACTGTTCCACAAGGGTCAGCCGCAGCCCCAGAGTGCTTGGGAGAGACATGGTTTTCACAGATATGTCTGTAAAACCCATAAAATCACTGACTTCAGTGAGAGACGTACTCAGGACCTCTTGTGATCTGAGCTGGTGGCAGGAGTGGAACTGGGAATGATTTGATCAGACAAGTAGCACTGGGTCCACAGACCTATTTGCTGTTAAACACAGGGAAAGCATCACAATAGCAAATTCATAAAACTCAATGTCCTGTCCTGTGGGAGGAACTCCAGGTGAGCACACAGCTGTGCAGGTTTTTTACATCAGGTCATTCCTCCCTATACACCCGTACTATCATAAAAAGCATTCAGCATATGATTCCACCACCTGAAAAAATACAGTGCTGTCACTATGGCACTTCAATCACCCTAACATCAGCTGGGAGAGCAATGCAGCAGTGCACAGGCAATCCAGGAAGTTTTTGGAGAGTGTTGGGGACAACTTCTTGGTGCAGGTGCTGGAGGAACCAAATAATAGCAAATATGGCAGAAAGAATAGCAAAAATGGCAGGCAACCAGCTTGGCTTAACAGAGAAATCTTTTTGTGAGCTAAACACAAGAAGTGAAAACTTGGAGGGATGACTAGGGAGGTGTATAAAAATATTGCTCGAGCATGCAGGGGTGTAATCAGGAAGGCCAAAGCACAACTGGAGTTGCAGCTAGCAAGGGATGTGAAGGGTAACAAGAAGGGTTTCTACAGGTATGTTAGCAACAAGAAGGTGGTCAGGGAAAGTGTGGGACCCTTATTGAATGGAGGAGGCAACCCAGTGACACATGATGTGGAAAAAGCTGATGTACTCAACGCTTTTTTTGCCTCAGTCTTCACAGACAAGGTCAGCTCCCAGACAGCTGCACTGGGCAGCACAGTATGGAGAGGAAGTGAGCAGCCCTCAGTGATGAAAAAACAGGTTAAGGAAAAGCTGGACATGCACAAGCTGGACATTCACAAGTCCTTGGGGCCGGATGCAATGCATCTGAGGATGCTGAGGAAGTTGGCTGATGTGATTACAGAGCCACTGGCCATTATCTTCGAAAACTCATGGTGACTGGGGGAGGTCCAAGATGAATGGAAAAAGGCAAATATAGTGCCCATCTTTTAAAAAGGGAAGACGGAGAATCCGGGGAACTACAGCTTCACAACAGTTCCTGGAAAAATCATGGAGCTGATCCTCAAGGAATCCATTTTGAAGCACATGGAGGAAAAGAAGATGATTAGGAACAGTCAACATGGATTCACCAAGGGCAAGTCATGCCTGAGCAACCTGATTGCCTTCTATGATGAGATAACTAGCTCTGTGGATATGGGGAAAGAGGTGGATGTGATATATCCCCTGGATGAATAACATGAGGGGCAAAGGAGTCCAGGACAGCTGACTGTATTTTAAAGAATCCTTATTGAGGTTGCAGGAACAAACCATCCTGATGTGCAGAAAGAATAGTAAATATGGCAGGCGACCAGCTTGGCTTTACAGTGAAATCCTTGCAGATCTTAAACACGAAAAAGAAGCTTACAAGAAGTGGAAGATTGGACAAATGACCAGGGAAGAGTATAAAAATATTGCTCAGGCATGCAGGAGTGAAATCAGGAAGGCCAAGTCACACTTGGAGTTGCAGCTAGCAAGAGAGGTTAAGAGTAACAAGAAGGGTTTCTTCAGGTATGTTAGCAAGAAGAAGAAAGTCAAGGAAAGTGTGGGCCCCTTACTGAATGAGGGAGGCAACCTAGTGACAGAGGCTGTGGAAAAAGGTAATGTACTCAATGCTTTTTTTGCCTCTGTCTTCACAAACAAGGTCAGCTCCCAGACTGCTGCACTGGGCAGCAGAATATGGGGAGGAGGTGACCAGCCCTCTGTGAAGAAAGAAGCGGTTCAGGACTATTTAGAAAAGCTGGACGAGCACAAGTCCATGAGGCCGGATGCGCTGCATCCGAGGGTGCTAAAGGAGTTGGTGGATGTGATTGCAGAGCCATTGGCCATAATCTTTGAAAACTCATGGCGATCGGGGGAGGTCCCAGATGACTGGAAAAAGGCTTATGTAGTTCCCATCTTTAAAAAAGGGAAGGAGGAGGATCCGGGTCACGGTCTGGCACCTTGGGTGCTCCTTTACATTGGTGAAAAGCCAGTGTGGAGCATGCCCCACTCCCATTGGTAGGATTTACACCTCCTTAGCACGGACTTTGCACTGGTGGAGGATTGGGGGTGACAGAACAGGCAAATGATGGCAATTTAGGCCAGCTGTGTTTGACACAGTGAGGCTGTGCTGAGATCAGCTCCCTCCTCTCCTGCACACAGTCAGCCTCACCTCCATTCCAGTCCCTGGAAAAATCATGAAGCAGGTCCTCAAGGAATCAATTCTGAAGCACTGTCCCCTACACCGCAGCCTCCCTGCTAACAGCCAGACACCTCTTTGCTTTCCACAGGCCCAGTGACACGGGGGTAAAAGCAATGGAATGAGTTAAATTTCTGTCCTTTAGAAAAATGAACGCTGCAGGTGGGGACAGGCTCACAATCTATAAATACCTTCAAGGTAACAGTATTAATGAAGGAAGGGAATTGCACACAGCCCCTGGAGATGGCTAGGCAAAGGGGCAAAGGCTCATAGGCAGGAAAGGACAAGTTTGTAGGCTAGCTGTAGTCATAGAAGAAAATCCTTAGAGGTGACTGCAGCCATGTGCAGAATGCCCCACACTGAGGAGGGCAAAGGTGTTATTCCAAACTTTGTGCTGGCTTCCTCGGCTCAGCTCAGCTGGGATGCTCCCAGAATGCATCACTCTCCAATGTCAAGGGCAAGTCACTTCACTTTCATGTGCCTCAGTTTCTCCATCTGTGAAATGGGGATGATGCTACTGGCCGGCTTTGTAAAGTACTCTGAGAACAACTGATGACAAGCACCAAAGATGAGATAGACTCAGATAAATGTTATATGTTACCTCCACCCCCTAGAAGGGAAAACATGTGGTGACCTGGCTCCAGGACTGAGTCACAAAGAGGTGCCCCCAAGTGGCAGATGGCTAGAGGGCTCTGGGAGAGACACTGCCAGAGGAGGGGGCAACGCTTGGCCAGTGCTAATTCCCAGAGCCACCAGGAGGCAGCGCCACTAACAGCGAGTGCACCCTGTCACACCAACCTATCTGGTCTTTGTGCATTTTCTGATTTTACTGACCCAGAAAAAGACCTATCTCTTGTTAGTCCTGGAGAGATCAGACAGCAGTGCAGTCCCTTCCTGTTAACCAGCCATTGGCTTGGAATAGCCCAGCCAGTTCTGCATGCCTCCGGCGAGCTCTACATATGGCCAAGGTGATGTTAAGAAGATTTTGGCCCCAACATACTTTACTAAGACCACGAATTAATAACAGAGCCCACTGTGATTCTCTCAATAGTATCACTTCTGTTCTATTTAGGTTCTTGTACTCTGCCCATCACCACGGTATCTGGGGGCCAGCATGTAGGGCATACCTCTGGATCTGAGCCAGTGGGTTTAGGTCAAGATGGAGGTCCATTGGCAGAGTGGTATATGGGGCCAGGACTGGAATAGCAGGGGCTGTGGTGGAGGATTGCATTGGCAGAGCTGTACTGGGCACCCACAGCTGGATTAGTCACATGGGCTGCAGGTGAGAGGACTGAGGAGCATCCACAGAGCAACATGGAAGAAGTTTACTGATCTCCTCCCATTCAGCTCCTTCCCCTGGCTCTACCAGTGCTCTCAGTGAGTTGCTTTCACAAAGCCCAGATTCACCCAAAAATAAGTAAATGGAAGACGCCAAACCTATCCTTTCCCCTTTCACACACCCGCTATCCACTACCGTGCGGGAGAATTTCCAGCCAGAGAGTGACTCGGCTTCCTGGTGTCTCTGCTACATGTGAGTTTACATCTGCATTCAAGTGTCCCCAGTCCCCACCCCCATTCTGAGTGGCAACTGCAGGTACTTACAGTGTCTCAGCAATGTGTCCATTAGACCAATGCAGCTCTCTTGCTCTCCTTCTCCCCGTCTTCCTCTGGGTGTGTGCTGCCCTTTAAGTAAGAGGCCGTGGCTGCCTGCCAGACAGCCATTTCCTGGTAAGCTAATAGCTGCAGCAGATGAACTGAAAATGCATTTCCTGCCACCGTGCTGTAAAATTTTTATTAATGTAACAGGAGAATGCATTTCTGTCTCTAGCTGCACTGATGTTTGCAGGGCTGGGAGGCAGAGGGGTGGAAAGTGCATTAGGATATGGATTAGCAATGGTGCAATAGCATGGGTCTTGGGTCCAGCAAGGTTCTAGATAACACAGAGCACACACAATGCACTGCTGGAGATTCCCCCATCCACGTGGTGTCGTTCTAGATGCATAGACAATGCAGTCGTGTCACAGAGCTGGGGCTTCCAGTGCTGTGAGACTGTAAGGGTGATATACTGGTAGTTCTGTACTGTGATACAGCAGAGGGGATGCAGTAGGGTCTGGGTACAACGCTTCCTGAGTGCCAGGTGCTGTGATCCAGCAGAGGGAATTCAGTGAGGTCTCAGTGCTGGCAGTTCCTGGACGCCATGTGCTGTGATCCAGCAGAGGGGATTCAGTGGGGTCTCGGTGCTGGCAGTTCTCGGGTGCCGTGTGCAGTGATTCGGCAGAGGGGATGCAGTGGGGTCTCAGGTCTCAGGTCTGGGGGCTCCAAGAAGGTGGGGTTAGAGCGCTGGCTGGAATGCTGTTGTGAGTGTGCAGAAGGGATATGGTTCTGTTGGGGATTGGTTAAATTTGTTGCATAATTAACACAAGAACAAGGTTAACCCTGGGGTGCAGATATGGATCTGGAGTGTGACTTCCCCTAGGCATGGGGATACCATGGCAATGGGCATATGGAACAGCCTGACCAGAATAGCACAAACGAGGGGTTGTTTTATTTCTTTTTAATATTCAGCCTTTTACTAGTCCTAGCCAGGTTCAAAGCCCCATGGAGACATTACGCATGGCTTCCCCCAGAAGAGGCCTCTACTGCCACTGCCAGACATCAAGGCCACATAACACCCCATCCCCAGCACCAAAGAGAAAAGATGGGAGAACACACTCATGAACGTATGGGAGGCATGGTCCCTTTAGAAGGTGTTGTGAGGATGAGGAGATGGAAGGCTGTGGGGGTGTGATGGGACAGAGAAGAAAAGGTGCCTCTTATGTGCCTAAAATACCTACGTCACAGTGTCCTCAACTTATCTACAGCACCCTTCATTCTGTAGGCTAACCCGCACACCACTGAAATGCAGCATCCTCTGGGGTGGGACAGAGCAGCTGAGCTAGAACACATGTTCTCCCTCTCTCTCTCATCTACTGCCTTTCTCTCTCCCTTAGCTTGACTTTAGTATAGGTTCAGTGTGTTAACAAATTCAGCAATAGCCCTGCCAGGCAGAAGGTGAATCTCCTGTGGCCGTCTCGGTTACTCCATAGCAAGGGGGCATAGGGAGTGATTTTCTTTATTTAATGTTATTAATCTGGTTGCTTTGCTTATCATGGCCCATTCTACTGGGGGAAGATAGATTGGGCTGAAGCTCCTCATTGTCAGTCATGAATAATTTAGTGCTGGCTGCTAGCAGAGCAGGAAAGCTTTCTAGTCTGCGGCATGCAGAAGCTGATTCAAAAATTCCACTTTAAGCAAGAGAAAGATACAGAAGGAAAATAACAACACTGAGCCCTTCACAGCCACATGCTTTGCAAAGCCAGGTCAGCAGCAGCATCCCCATTTCACAGATGGGGGAAACTGAGGCACAGAGAGGGGATGGGACTTGTCCAGTGGCAGAGCAGGGAATAGAAACAAAGCTCCTGAATCTCTCCTGTAGGATACAAGTGACTCCCACTGAGGTATCCTATAAGGCAAGAATCAGGCCCAGGTCTCTGTACTCCGGAGATATTGAGGAGGTGAAAGAGAAACACTTAAAGGAACAAACCAGATGTATTTCAACCAGGTCCAAGGGTGTGAGGCAGACGAGGGGGATGCCTCAGGGGCCTCGTCCAAAGCACAAGGAGGCACTGGAAAGACCCTTGTTGACTGCAGTGAACTTTGAAGTAATAAGGACAGCATTCCACCTGCCCGTGAGTTAGGCCAGTCCAAAGTAGAGGGGAATGCTGGGAAGGGCAGGAAAAGCAGGGTAAGTTAGAGGAGAAGCTTGTGATTTGGGCAGACAAATGGGTGGATCTGGCTCATGTATGATCTCTGGTGGCACCACAGGGCATTCCTGCATGGACACAGCCTCTGTGTCCCCATTCCTGCTAGGAGATGAGGAGGGGGCTGGACTGGATTTGCTTGATTGCAGCAGCCATTGATTCTCACAGGCTTCTGCGTCGGGACCATGAAAGGGTGGGAGTCCTAGAACTCAAATATGACCAGTGGCACTCACAACTCAGGCGCCCACCCTGGAGATGGCTGCCCTTGCTGAAAAAGCTCAGCTACTACCTGCCACGGTCACCCAGAGAGCCCCTCTTGTGGAGCTTTCCTGAGTGAGACAGCAGAAACTTTGAGTGCTGCCACATAACTTGCTGGTCAGGGGAAAAGCTCCCCTGAGACTATTGGCATTGGAGGTGCTGCCCTGGGACAGGCAGGCTGCGCACTGGCTTGGGCCGTAAGGGATTTGGATTTAATTCCACGCTAGCCTAGGGCAGGCCACGCAATCTACCCTGAGCCTTGGTTCTCCATCTGGAATGGGGAGGGGATAATCATAGAATCATAGAATATCAGGGTTGGAAGGGACCTCAGAAGGTCATCTAGTCCAACCCCCTTCTCAAAGCAGGACCAATTCCCAACTAAATCATCCCAGCCAGGGCTTTGTCAAGCCTGACCTTAAAAACTTCAAAGGAAGGAGATTCCACCACTTCCCTAGGTAACCTATTCCAATGCTTCATCACCCTCCTATTGAAAAAGTTTTTCCTAATATCCAACCTAAACCTCCCCCACTGCAACTTGAGACCATTACTCCTTGTTCTGTCATCTGGTACCACTGAGAACAGTCTAGATCCATCCTCGTTGGAACCCCCTTTCAGGTAGTTGAAAGCAGCTATCAAATCCCCTCTCATTCTCCTCTTCTGCAGACTAAATAATCCCAGTTCCCTCAGCCTCTCCTCATAAGTCATGTGCTTCAGCCCCCTAATCATTTTTGCTTCCCTGCCTCCCAGGGCTGTGGCATTCAAATCCATTTGCGAGTGTGAAGTGCTCAGATACTCAGGGGTGAGGGGCACTTAGGTATCTAGTCAGTCATTTGAGAGGTGGCATCCCCTCAATTTGCAATCAGGCCTGCAATTTAATTGTGAATATGGAAACTGCACAGCTCCTTCCATCCCCAGAGAGCTTTACCATCATCAGCACCACTGCTCTGTGAGACTGGCCAGTATCCAGGCTGACAAGATGGGGGACAACTGTACTGGGGACCCAAGGTCACCCCCCCTCAAAAAAAAATTGTGTAAATAAAATGAAAGGGGAGGCAAACATGAGGTAGTGAGACCCCAAATTTCTCTTGACAGGCCTACCAATGTCCTTGGCCCCTGTCTATAGATGGGAAACTGAGCCACAGAGCAGAGGAGGGACTTGTCCCACAGTGAGCTGGAATTTGGACTGAGTCTGTGCTCAGTCCACTAGTGCAACTCTCTCCCAATACAGTATTTTTCCCCAGACTTCAAGGGATCAGTGCTCTCCCTATTGAATTTTTGTCATTATCTAGAATTTAATTGATGTACAAGGATAAGCCCAGTTTGCAGAGCTCATTGTAACACCGTAACTGATTGGCACAGCTGATCCCTGTTCCTTGGGAGAAGGGCTGTTCAAAGACCTGTGAAACAGCAGTGGTGCATGAGGAGGAGGAACCATAAGTTCAATGGGCTAAAAAGGGGAATAGAGGCAGATCCTCAGTGATGGAGCTTCACTGAAGTCAATAGAGCTGCATTAACTGAGGATCTGGCCCATGATGTTTAATGGGCTATAATGTGAACACAAAACTATAATACTTAAGGCAAGATTCTGATGCTGGTTTTCCTGGCCCATCTCAGCATGCCCCATCATGGTCAATGCTTCCCCACCACCACTGCTTGCCTAGCGCTAAACATATCCTAGAACATGCAACTATCTTAGGGCAGCCCAAGGTGTCAGGCCATCCTCTCTCCTTGCTCATGTGGCAATAGATGTTGTGGGCAGACATGAGCCTGGACTAAAAGCCCAAATCTGACCGTCCTCAGTTCTTTCTGAGCAGAGCTCATGTTCAGGTCTCTGTCCAAATCCAAACTGTGGCTGACTTCTATTATAACTTACTAGCTTTGAGTGAGTGATACTGCCTTTTAGAGACCCGGCCTGCTGGCAAAATAAAGGGTCTGTTCCTGGCATTATATTCCTTTAGTCTAAGCAGCAGAAGCTTGTGTGCTTGGAGCTGGATGGCAATGGTTTTAGTGCCACTTCCCCTGCTGTGTGTGGTGTGTACAATAATTGTATGTTATGTGAAGTACATTGATCCACTATGGTCTACCTAAAACAGTTCAGTCCAAAGTCTGGAACCAGTTCTGGTTCCAAATGTTGTGGCTAGGACTTCTCTGGGGGCAGATGGGTCTAACATTGCAGCAGTGCTCCTAGACATAAGGGTTGTTTTGCCACTCAGCCCTGTTCTGGAACTGCATCCCAGATCCTCCTTCCTGTGCAGACTGCTCAGCCCCATTGCTTAAGGGTCATGTGCTTCCTATGCTTCCTGCCAGCTGGAGACACTGCGACAGGAAGCTCAGGATGTCGTAGCCTTTGCCCATTTGGAGTCTGCTCCCATTGCCAAGGCAAGGCTCACTTGGAAAAGCACACACCAGGACCTCTTGTGGGATGTAGTATTAATATTTGATAGGCCTAATGTAATCATGTACAATCAATAAAGGCAGGAATCTCTCCCCTCTTGTGCTCTCTCTCTTTCTCTTTCTCTGTTCTGGCCCTTCCTTTCTTTTCCTCCCTCTCTCTCTCTTTCATTAATGCATTCTCCATCTTACATTATTTATTAACTTCCTTCCGTTTTTTATTTTGAAAAAATAAATTAAATACTATTGGTTTATCCATAGTCTTGGACCTTCTGTCTAAGCAATTTTATGCCAGGCAAGAACTTTGCTAACTCTCCCATCCCCCTCTTCTCTCAACTGAAACACAGAGCCTGGACGGAATGCCACACCCCCACTGCATCCCCCACCCACTAGGATTCCTTCTGGAAACTTGGTGCCTTAGAGACTTGTCTGTGCTGGAGAATTGCAGTTATCAGCAGTTCAGTGCAGTGAGTCCATGCTAGCCATGCAGGGCCAGTGTGCTTGTACTTTTGCCCTGCATTCGCAGTACCAGTGTATTGCACCTTCTGGGTACCTGGTATAGCAGCAGTTCTCAAACTTTTGTACTTTCATATAGCAAGCCTCTAAGTTTGACCTCTCTTATACATTTGTTATATATTTAACCACATTATAAATGCTGGACGCAAAGCAGGGATTGGGGTGGAGGCTGACAGCTTGCGACCTCCCTCCCCATGTAATAACCTCACGACCCACTCGGGGTCCCGACCCCCAGTTTGAGAATCCCTGTGGTACAGCTTTCTGAAGCAGTGGCCTCTGGGAAATTTTGAAAGACCTTTCAGGAATTATGGGAGAAGCGATCAAATTCCCATCATTCCCCAGGGGAAAGCCCTTCAGCCAGGGGTGAAAGTAACTTACAGGACTTACCGGTACTGCTGGAGACCTGAGGGGGTGTGGCTTCATCCAGAAGGGGCGTGGCCTCAAGTTTTAAAGGCCCTAGGGCACCAGCTGTGGCTGGGAGATCCAGGGCCTTTAAATTAACCAGGGCCTCCCAGCTGCAGAGGTAGCTGGGAGGCCCCCAGAGCTCAGGGGCAAATTAAAGGGCCCAGGGCTCCGGCTGCCGCGGGGAACCCTGAGCTTTACAGGGCTGGGGCAGGTATTTAAAGGGCCAAGAGCTCCTGCCGCTGAGGGGAGCTCCAAGCCCTTTAAATCCTGGCCCCAGCCCGGCCACTGGAGCCGCGGCCAGGATTCAAAGGGCTCTGGGCTGCCTGCAGCAGCAGGGAGCTCTGAGTCCTTTAAATCTCAGCTGCGGCAGGGGGTTTAAAGGGCTCTGGGCTGACCACAGTCGTGGCATCCCAGAGTCCTTTAAATCTGGCCCCAGCCCGGCTGCCGGAGCCGCGGGCAGGGGGTTAAAAGGGCTCTGGGATGACCGCAGCTGCGGCATCCCAGAGTCCTTTAAATCTGGCCCCAGCCCGGCTGCCGGAGCCGCGGGCAGGGGGTTAAAAGGGCTCTGGGATGACCGCAGCTGCGGCAGCCCAGAGCCCTTTAAATCCGGCCTCAGCACAGCCGCCAGAGCTGTGGGCGGGGGGGTTAAAAGGGCTCTGGGCTGACTGCTGCCGCGGCAGCCCAGAACCCTTTAAATCCGGCCCCAGTCCAGCCACCGGAGCTGCGAGCGGGGGGTTTAAAGGGCTCTGGGATGACCGCAGCCACTGCAGCCCAGAGCCCTTTAAATCCGGCCCCAGCCCGGCCGCCGGAGCCGTGGGCGGGGGGTTTAAAGGGCTCTGGGCTGACTGCCGCCACGGCAGCCCAGAGGCCTTTAAATTCGGCCCCTGCCCAGCTGCCGGAGCTGCAGGCGGAGGATTTAAAGGGCTCTGGGCTGCCAGCTGCGGCAGGGAGCCCAGAACCCTTTAAATCCCTGCAGCGCAAGCCGGTGCAGTCTGGCACAGTGTACTGGCTCTTGCCGGTACGCCGTACCGGCTTGTACCGGCTTACTTTCACCTTTACTATCAGCCCTCTAGTGCCACTGCCATTTTTAGGCCTTAGCTCAGAGTGGAAGCTGGAGAGGGCTCAGCTCTCGCCCCATGCTAGGGTTGCCAATTTTAATCAGATGTATTCCTGGAGATTTCATCACATGACAATCTTAAATCATGGAATATTAGAGTTAAAAGAGACCTCAGGAGGTCATCTTGGGTATGTCTTCACTACTGGTTGGATCGGCAGGCAGCGATTGATCCAGCTAGACTAGACGCGATAAATCAATCCCCAAGTGCATTCCCGTCGACTCCTGTACTCCAGCTCAGCGAGAGGCACAGGCAGAGTCGACAGGGAGAGGCAGCAATCGACTCACCACGGTGAAGACACCACGGTAAGTCGATCTGAGTACATTGACTTCAGCTACGTTATTCACGTAGCTGAAGTTGCTTAACTTAGATTGACCTCCCCCGCCGCCCCGTGTAGACCCGGCCAAAGTCCAACCCCCTGCTCAAAGCAGGACCAACACCAGCTAAATCATCCCAGCCAGGACTTCGGCAAGCTGGGCCTTAAAAACTTCTAAGGATGGAGATTCCACCACCTCCCTAGGTAACCCATTCCAGTGCTTCACTACCCTCCTAGTGAAATAATTTTTCCTAATATCCAACCTAGACCTCCGCCACTGCAATTTGAGACTGTTGCTTCTTGTTCTGTCATCTGATACCACTGAGAACAACATAGCTCCCCCTCTTTGGAACCTCCCTTAAGGTAGTTGAAGGCTGCTATCAAATCCCCCCCATCACTCTTCTCTTCTGCAGACTAAACAAGCCCAGTTCCCTCAGCTGCTCCTCGTAAGTCATGTGACCCAGCCCCCTGATTATTTTCCTTGCCCTTCGCTGGACTCTCTCCAATTTGTCCACATCCCTTCTGTAGTGGGGGGCCTAAAACTGGATGCAACACTCCAGATGTGACCTCAGCAGTGCCAAATAGAGGGGAATAATTACGTCCCTCGATCAGCTGGCAATGCTCCTACTAATGCAGCCCAATATGCCATTAGCCTTCTTGGCAACAAGGGCATGCTGCTGACTCATATCCAGTTTCTCATCCACTGTAATCCCCAGGTCCTTTTCTGCAGAACTGCTGCTAAGCCGGTCAGTCCCCAGCCTTAGCGGTGCATGGGATTCTTCTGTCCTAAGTGCAGCACCCATATGCTAGTCTCAAATTATTACAGCCCACAGAGGCTTGGACAAGCAGTGCGTGGCATTCATCATGCATCAGTCAGGCACGTAGTGCCCAAGCACTTGCAGAGGATCTCCAATAAGGGGGGAGCACGAATGTGGAGTCTGGACCATAACCTCCCATTTGAAGGGACCAACTTGTTCTCGAGAGTTGGGGCGAGGAAAAGGGGGCTGGAGAACTTCAGGAGAAGAAAGGAATCTTTTGTAGAGCTCTAGGCTAAGCTTGCCCCGATGTTGCATCACCAATCCCCACC
Organism: Gopherus flavomarginatus; assembly: GCF_025201925.1. Taxonomy (NCBI): domain Eukaryota; kingdom Metazoa; phylum Chordata; order Testudines; family Testudinidae; genus Gopherus; species Gopherus flavomarginatus. The sequence continues at coordinate 55,984,744 of NC_066624.1, forward strand.
CCCTGAGGGCTAAGAGTGGCAATAGCCCTGTCAGTGCTGATAGCCCATCTAGTTACCACTCAGTGGGATGCCAGGAAGGTCACAGTTGGGGCTGTTGTGGCAGAGGGCCCATCTGGCACAGGGTCATGTGACAGTGATTGATGCACCAGGAAAGATGGACAGATTTAAGCAGTCAGGATTCTTGACTTGTGCAGGAGCTGGGGATGGAACCCATGAGCCTGTTCTGAGTCCTCCTCAATAAGCCTCGGTCTAGCCCAACATAAGGGGGTTCACCATACTCCTCAGTACTGGTGCAAGCATTAGCAGATCATCCTGGAGTGGAATCCTGTCTGCACTGAGCTCCACTGACATTAATGCTGTCTCTGTCCCCACCGGGAATCCAGAGACCCTGCAGACCCACTTTTTCCTATGGGTCGCAAAACTTTTGCCTCATTAGGAGCAAAGGAACTGCCAGAGTGGATCAGACCCAGGGTCCACCCAGTCCAGTGTCTGGTCTCTGACAGTGGCCAGCACTAGCTGCTTCAGAGGAAGATGCACAAAGCCCCATTAGTGGGCAATTATGGAATAATCTGCCCATCGAGAAGCTCCTTCCTTACCCCTGTCAGTTAGAGGTTGTTTCTGCCCTGAGACAGGCTTTACTTCTCTAACTTTAGTCCATATAAATTTCTAAACCTACTAAGCTCTTGCTGGTCTCAGTGACCATGATCTAGTGTCAGTGAGTTCCACAGGTTGAATGTGTTGTGTTAAAAAAGTATTGCACCAACCCAGAGAGATACAGACATGGTTTTATGCTCAGCAGATGCGGGTGGTCAAGAGATGGGCATTCAGGAGACTGAAAGCAAGGTGGAGTGTTTGTTAACCCTCGGTAACTAACATAGCAAATATAAGAGCTGCCTATTGCATATCACATAATGTGTAAAAGCAAAGGCAACATTTTCAGTCCAGAAAGCAGCTGGACTGGCACCACCCCTTGCACTAACACAGGCAGTGCTGCTGGCTCAGTCTGTGCTGGCATACTGCACAAATCTGAGATGCTTTGTTCATATATGCTCAAGCTGATTGTGGGGAATTGAGTATGGAGCACTAATAATAAAACCTTGCTCTTATATAGCATTTTTCAGACATAGGTCTCAAAGTGATTTAAAAAGCAGGTCAGTCTCATTATCCCCGTATTGCAGATGGGGAAACTGAGGCACAGAGAAATGAAAGGACTTGTCCGAGGTCTGCCAATGGCAGAAAACTCAGGTCTTCTGAGTTCCAGTCCAGTACTCTAACCACTAGTCAACACTGCATCCCCAAAGGTCTTTGTATGAGGTGATGTAGCTTTCTTTGTTCTTACATATTAACAACAGCCTTGATCAATATTAAAATTCTCTTACTAGGCTAGGAGAGTTATGGAGGCTTAAATATCGAATCATAGAAGATGAAGATTGGAAGAGACATCAGAAGGTCATCTAGTCCAACCCCTGCTCAAAGCAGGATCAACACCAACTAAATCATCCCAGCCAGGGCTTTGTCAAGCCGGGCCTTAAAAACCTCTAAGGATGGAGATTCCACCACCTCCCTAGGTAACTCATTCCAGTGCTTCAACACCCTCCTAGTGAAATAGTGTTTCCTAATATCCAACCTAGACCTCCCACACTGCAACTTGAGAGCATTGTCCCTTGTCCTGTCATCTGCCACCACTGAGAACAGCCTAGCTCCATCCTCTTTGGAACTCCACTTCAGGCAGTTGAAGGCTGCTATCAAATCCTCCCCCTCTTCTCTTCTGCAGACTAAACAAGCCCAGTTTCCACAGCCTCTCGTCATAAATCATGTGACCCAGACCCCTGATCATTTTCCTTGCCCTCCTCTGGACTCTCTCCAATTTGTCCACATCCTTTCTGTAGTGGTGGGGCCAAAACTGGATGCAATATTCCAGAGGTGGCCTCACCAGTGCCAAATAGAGGGGAATAATCACTTCCCTCGATCTGCTGGCAATGCTCCTACTAATGCAGCCCAATATGCCCTTAGCCTTCTTGGCAACAAGGGCACACTGCTGACTCATATCTAGCTTCTCATCCACTGTAATCCCCAAGTCCTTTTCTGCAGAACTGCTGCTTGCCAGTCAGTCGTCAGCCTGTAGCAGTGCCTGGGATTCTTCCATCCTAAGTGCAGGACTCTGCATTTGTCCTTGTTGAACCTTATTAGATTTCTTTTGGCCCAATCCTCCAATTTGTCTAGGTCACTCTGGACCCCATCCCTACTCTCTATCTTATCTACCTCTCCCCCTATCTTAGTGTCATCCGCGAACCTGCTGAGGGTGCAGTTCATCCCACCATCCAGATCATTAATAAAGATGTTGAACAAAACTGGCCTCAGCACCAACCCTTGATACCAGCTGCCAGCTAGACATCAAGCCGTTGATCACTACCCATTGAGCCCAACAATCTAGACAGCTTTCTGTCCACCTTATAGTCCATTCATCCAGTCCATACTTTTTTACCTTGCTGGCAAGATTACTGTGTAAAACCACATCAAAATCATAGAATCATAGAATATCGGGGTTGGAAGGGACCTCAGGAGATCATCAGTCCAACTCCCTGCTCAGAGCAGGACCAATTCCCAACTTCATCAAGCCTGACCTTAAAAACCTCTAAGGAAGGAGATTCCACCACCTCCCTAGGTAACCCATTCCAGTGCTTCACCTAATATCCAACCTAAATTTCCCCTACTGCAACTTGAGACCATTACTCCTTGTTCTGTCATCTGGTACCACTGAGAACAGTCTAGATCCATCCTCTTTGGAACCCCCTTTCAGGTAGTTGAAAGCAGCTATCAAATGCCTCCTCATTCTTCTCTTCTTCCCAGTTCCCTCAGCCTCTCCTCATAAGTCATGTGATCCAGCACCCTAATCATTGTTGTTGCCCTCCACTGGACTCTTTCCAATTTTTCCACATCCTTCTTGTAGTGTGGGGCCCAAAACTGGACACAGTACTCCAGAGGAAGCCTCACCAGTGTTGAATAGAGGGGAATGACCATGTCCCTCGATCTGCTGGCAATGCCCTTACTTATACAGTCCAAAATGCTATTGGCTTTCTTGGCAACAAGGGCACACTGTTGACTCATCCAGCTTCTCGTCCACTGTTACCCCTAGGTCCTTTTCTGCAGAACTGCTGCCTAGCCATTCAGTCCCGAGTCTGTAACAGTGCATGGGATTCTTCCGTCCTAAGTGCAGGACTCTGCACTTGTCCTTGTTGAACCTCATCAGGTTTTTTTTGGCCCTATCCTCTAATTTGTCTAGGTTCCTCTGTATCCTACCCCTACCTTCCGGTGTAGGGGACAGTGCCCTACGCTGCGATTAAATAACCTGGGTTCTGTTCCTAGCCCTGCTATGGGGTGAACACAGGATGTTTGCTGCCATCCCATTGGTCACTAGGCTGGTGTGTTCCACCCCTTCCCCCACCTTGTGTCTGTCTGGTCTTTGGGGCAGGGACCACCCGCTACTCTGTGTTTGCACAGAGCCAGATCCTCAAAGGGATTTAGGTACCTAACACCAACTGAACTCAGTGCCTAAGTCCCTGAGGATCTGGGCCACATGGCTGAGCACATAGGGCCCTGGTCTCAGTTGGCCCTCAGGCACTGCTGAAATGGACATCATTCATAATATTCACAGATTTTTATTCAAGGAATTTTCTAAGTGATTATCTGATATCAGCATGCACTGCTGGGCTTCCCCAGTTCCTCCTGGGGCTGACCCTTGTTTTCCCTTGGGCACAGCATTCGTGTCCTCCAGTTCCTCCAGGGGCACTGGGGTTGGGTCTCCCTCATCCTTGGCCCCAGCCGGCAGCTTCCTCATTTGTTCCTGGGGTGAGGCGCAGAGCCTCCCTTTTAGCAAGGTGTGCCATTGCACTCCCACCGTTTTCTGCTGGGTGTCATCTTTCTCGTGGAGCCATAGTGAGCTCCTGGGAGGTGGGGCCATGTCTCTCTGCTGAGGGTGCAGCATTAGGGCTTCCTCAGTTCCCCCAGGGGGATCCCCTTTCCTGGGCACAGTGGTGAGCCCTCGAGTCTGGCTGTGAGCAGAACAGCTGAGGACAATAGGAAACAGCTGTGTTTGGAATGCAAATACAATTCTAAAGCAGGTGTCTCAGCCCAGTCTCCTGAGCCCATCTTCCTGGCTCCTTTTGCCCTTGTCTTTTGGGCAGGAGGCTAGACTGGCAGTGGCCTTCGGTGTTTGCTTGGCTGGCTGCCACAAAAAGGTGCTGAATCCCCGTGCTGGAAGATTTGGGTACCCACTCCTGTAACTTGGCAGGCTACGAGGCAACCTCAGTCATGCCACATTTCAACCTGTCATCAGGTATGCAGGGCCCACAGTGCATCCTGGGTGTCCCCTACACAGCCAGCCCAGGTAACAGCTCTTCGTTTTCCCCCTAGTCAGACAGCTTCATTGGCTGTGATTGTCCTTCCTGTAGCTCATGATGTCCTGCAAAGGTGGCCATGAGAGGGGGCTGTGGGGAGGGGAAGGAGAATGAAAGAAAGGATGGTAGAAAGGAGGGCGAAAAGAAGAAAGAAAGAAAGAAGTGACTAGGGAAAGAAAGGCATGAAAGCAAAAGCTAGGCAGGAGGGAGAACAACAAGGATGGAAGGTCTGTGATACATAAGGGAGAGGTTTATTAAAGTTTAACAGAAAAGAAACCCCAGTTTGAGAGGAGAGGACCAGCTATATTTAGTGTTGGGTAGGATGTCAGTTCTGAAAATAGCCTGTTAATGAAATCCTCTCTCCCTCTGTCACATAGAGCGGGCAGGGGAGGGCTGGAACACTCTCACACCTGCAGCTGAGGAGCTCCTGACATTCACAATGACTCGTCCTTTTTCATTTTCCGGTTTCTCCTATTCTTAACTTCTTCTGCCTTACGTTAAGCAGAGGAGTTGCACTGGCCAAAAAAATGAATGTGGGGGCGGTGCTGCTAAGCTACTGCCAAATCTCCAGCAACATGTGACCAGATTGGCAATTTAATACCAACTCTCTCTCACACACACTGAAGTTAAAGTCACATTGAGGCTGGAACTTAGAGTGCTGAAAGCAAGGAAATTTAGAAATGCCCCCACGCCAGCCTGAGTGACATTATCAGCCACCCCTGGCTTTAGGGGACTGGCAGAAAGTTGGGGAGGTGGATTGATGTGCATAAGGACTGGAGCTGGAGGCAGAGGAGCAAGTTCCATGTCTCTTAGGGCTGGAGACAGAGCAAGGAGCAGGGAGGCAGGTTGCATGGGGAGAATATGCCGTGGGAACCAAAGAGGGATCCAGCACTGGGTAGCTAGCTCATGCAGAGAGTTCATGTCATAGGAGTTAGGGATGTAAGCAGCAGCAGGGAGGCAGGTCATGTAGGAGGACAAAGCTATAGGAATGGGGGATTAGAGCAGGCAATGGGGAGGCCATTTGCATGGGAAGTGCATGTCTCCTGGATTCACTGGTGGGACTGGCAGCTGGAGAGAGGGATGCTTGGGAAGTTCAGGCCCAATGATTCACGGGGACAGCTAGCTGTGAGCAGAGCACATCCCTGGCAGTCACAGGGGGAACAGTAGTCAGGAGTTAGGCCACATGTGGGTCAGGGAGGGAGTCAAACAGCAGAGAGGCAGGCCACCTGGGAAGAATGTGTACACAGAAATCAGCAAGCATGCCTGGAAGGTACAGAGGTGAATTGGGTCATGTGAAAGGGATGCATGCTGGGCACTGGGGACTGTTGCTAGAAAATGGTCTCCAGTAGCACTCTCAGTGGCTCATACTGTGAAACTTTCAGGCCTGCTAGAGCCCATCCACCTAAGAAACAGCCTGTTTTCTAAGGTTAAAGCACCTCTTGGGAAACCTTGCCATGTCCTCTGCACAGAACACATTATCTTCCTTTTGCCTGCATCTTCTGTCCCTCTCCCTCCACCTTTGACTTCTTATCAAGGACAGTTGTGATCCATTTCCTAGTGCAGGGATCAGCAACCTTTGGCATGTGGCTCGCTAGGATAAGCGCCCTTGCAGACTGGGCCTGTTTGTTTACCTGCTGCGTCCGCAAGTTTGGCCGATCCTGGTTCCCACTGGCCGCAGTTCGCCGTCCTAGGCCAATGGGGGCTGCGGGAAGCGGCGCGGGCTGAGGGATGTGCTGGCCACCACTTCCCGCCGCCCCCATTGGCCTGGAGCGGCCAGTGGGAGCCAGGATTGGCCAAACCTGCGGAAGGTGCAGGTAAACAAACTGGCCCGGTCGCCAGGGTGCTTACCCTGGCAAGCCACATGCCAAAGGTTGCCGATCCCTGTCCTAGTGGAAACAATCATCCCCATCAGAAAAGCACCACAAGTGATGTTATTTGGCACCAGCACTGGCAGTTTGAGTGGAGAGGCCAAGAGCTAACTGGGATATGTAAATGCTATTCCCTTCTGCATGGTAGAGGTGGCCTTGCCGGATCAGGGTTGGGCATATGGGCAGGACAATGTGGGGGAAGCTTGCCTTGTTGCAGCCTACCTGCCCTGCGGTAACCAGATGCCTTCTGTTTACAGGGGCAGCCAGTCTGGGACCCTTCCCCAGCACTACATGAGCGAAATAAAAAGAAGGCACCAAGAGACGGGCATGGCATTGTGGTGTTAATGAGTTTGTCACAGATGCCTAATGGGTAGAGCTGGCTGCTGCAAGCATTGTGGAAGAACTGCCACCCTGTGGTGTGCCCACCCTGGAAAAGTGGGCTGGAAGATGTGGTTCAGAAATCTCCTAGCAGTGACACATTTCTACAGAAGAACCCCTTACGGCACCATCCATTTTGGCAACATACTATATGCCTCAGAGAGCCCTAATCCCTTGGTCGCCACAGTCCATTGCATTAGTGCATAGTTAGTTTTGTAAAGAGACCACTCAGTGCAACAGAAATAAGTCTATTCGCAGGACTGCGGACTGAAAACTTGCTGCTTTATTTAATTGCATCACAACAGTGTAGGTGTGGGGGACAAAACACCACCTGATTAAACAGTAGGTAAGAGAGGGGTGGCGCTGGACTCCATCCCGTAATACTCTGGTAACCCAGTTAACTCTCTCATGACCACCTTACACAGTTAGGGAGACTCAGTGAGAGCCAGTACCATCAGGTATTCAGGCAGAAGGCATGTTTGGGTCTTGGGTGGTTAAAGTAGGTGACTCAGAGTGTGAAGCTGTGGGTTCCTTATCAGGGTCTCTACAGACTCACTGTGTGACCTTGTGCAGGTCACGTCCTCACTCTGTGTCTCAGCTACCCCATCTGTAAGATGGAAATGCTAATGTTAACTTACTGCGTGCGGGCACTGCGAGGCTAAACTTGTTCATGTCTGTAATGTGCCACGAGATCCTCAGAGGAGGGGCTACATAAGTACAAAGTGTCATAGCACCAACAATATCACAAATAGGACAAAGAGGCAGGTTAGCAGAGAGACGTTTTGTGTTTGATTCTTCATGTTCTTGCAAAGCCTTGAGCAAGCTGTCAGATACCCACAACAAAGCACAGGGAAAGCACAGCAACTACAGCTACCTATACATCATCATCATTATACTCTCAGCTGCTGCTTGTGCGTTAGTACAGAGGAACTGAAATGCTGTGACAGATGTAGAAATCTGTTAAAAAAGGGGAGCAGGGCCTTTCCCCACCTGCCCTACAACCACAGGCCACACACTGTGTAGAATACCCGCCCCCCTGGGGTTGGCTTTATCAACAAAGCAACAATAAGAAAAATTTCAGTTCAAACCTACTCCCCAGGATTGGGTGCTGCTATGCCTCCTCTCTCTCAGCCCACACCCTGGATCCTCAATTCCCAAATAGCCCCTCCCACCTCCCTTCTATAAGTAGCAAATTGAGCCACCTGCCTTAATGGGTCAGCAGAACCCACTTAACTAAACATCTTCTGCTTCAATGTGGGATATCCTCCCTCCTCCCTGCACTGCCTGCTACTCTTCAGTGCTTCCGGGCTGATTCATGGTGGTTAATTATTAGACTGTCCGCAAAGATGGTTAGACTGGGAGGTGGATGGACAACATGTCTAGAAAATAATGCTAAACTCTGCCTTAGCCTTGTTATGTTAAAATGGAAACTCATAACTATGTAGTTTAGGCTCCAAATTTAGCTATTTTGTTTTCTTTAACAATTTCATGGATTAAAAAAGAAAAAGGAAAAAAAAAGCAACAAAAATATTTTTGTGGGGAGGAGGAATTAATCCACTCCCTAAAGGATTGGAAATCCAAACACAGTAAGTAGGTAAGAATCAGAAAGTGAAACTGATTAGAAACTGAAAGTGAAACTGACTGGTCTAGTTGCATTGTCCCATTGGAGGGCTCAGCAATAGGTGAAGGAAAGTAACTGAGATTTCAGGGTTGATTCAGTGTTGCTAATCTCAGGAGTTATTACCACACTAACACACAGGTGTATATATATTAGGAGCCAGATCCTCAGATGGTATAAATTGGCATGATAAAGGATATAAAACATGAATGGCTGAAGAAGGTAGACAGAAGGGAAATAAGTGCCCTTTTTCATAGCACAAGAAGGAGACATTTAAGGAAATTAAAAGGTGGCAAATTGAAAGCCGAATAAAGGAAATCCTTTTTCACATAATGCACAGTTAGCCTGTGGAACTCACTGCCACAGGAAGTCATTGAGGCCAAGAATTCAGCAAGATTAAAAAAGGGATTGGATATTTCTAAAGATAACAAGAATACCCAGTTATAATAGTTAAGGCTAATAAGTTGTGGAAGAGATATTAAACCTCATGCTTCAGGGTTTATACCAACCTCTAACTAGTAGGGATCAAGATGAAACCTAATGTGAGGAGCAGATAATCCCACAGTTGCCACCATGGGGCACTTCCACCTTCCTCTGAAGCAATGGATACTGGCCACTGGACTAGATGGGTCTCACCAGGTCTGGAAGTGCCTATGCTCCTTTGGCGCTGAAGCTCTGTGGGTTTATGGTAGCTCAGGATCTGGCTCTAGATTTCTGTTTTGACAGTGTCTCTGAACTTTCTTGCTTTGTAAATTCATCTCTGACTCCTAGCCTTACTTCTCAGAAAGAGAAGGTCAATATCTTACCAGGAGGCTGCTATTCTCCCTCCTATTCCCACCCCTCCCACTGGTGTTAATATCTCTGCATTCATCTCCTCACCCTCCCTCCTTAGAGCACGAGGAATCATGGATCTTTAGCTGAGCACAAAATATGCTGTAATAGGGACCTTGTGAGCCGAGAGGAAAGCTGGAATGGCCAGAATCCCACAGTGGAAGTGGTCGATTTAGGCTGTGGCTTTCAAAGTCACCTTGGGAAGCTAGATGCCCAAGTCCCATTGAAAGTCAATCCTGACACTTAGCCCTCTTTGAAAATCCCATTTTAGCTTGATGCACATAGGAGGGGGAGGGGGAAGAGTTTTGAAGGATGCTAGTGCAGTGGCGGTAAGTTCCAGAGGAAAAGGGTCTTCACTGGTGCAAGAGCCCTGGGCCCAGAGGGATCTAATGCAGCCCCAGGAGCGTTGGAGCCAGGCTGGGCAGAACTGACCCTGGTTCAGTGTTTATGCTGGACAGCCTCCACCTGCTGAGCTCCTGGGGAGCCCTGGCCAGAATCTGAAGCTGCTCCTCCCTTGGCAGAACCTCTGGGGGAACATAGTAGTGGTCCCAGGGGTGAATTTGCTTAGAGGTGCAACCTGGGCCTCCTTGCTCCCAGGGAGGTGAATCTGGACATACTACCCTGAGTTGAAATAAATTGGTAGAGCTCCACTGGAGTCCGTGGGGTTACATCAGTTTACAGCAGCCAGCTGAGGACCTGGCTGTGTGTCTACAAGTTAAACTCCACACCCTTCTACAGGCTCCTTGGATTCTCTAACCAACAGCTCACTTTCACAATCGGTGCTTTCTTTATTAATCCTCTGTCCAGCCCTCAAAGTCCATGCAACTTGTGCTCTGCACTCTCCTGGCAAGACTCTCTCAAGACACCAGAGGCAAACGACAAGTACGTGTATGTCCACGTGTGGTCCAGATGCTGCTCAGACATCAGCAGTGATAGTGATCAGCCTCAGGGGAGGGTTCAGAAGATGGGGGCCATCAAAAGGGGAGGTAGACAACAGTGACTGGATGGCTCAGGGACTGACAAGGACCTACGGAGCTTTGTGTATCAGTGGTTCAAACCCAACTCAGGTCAAGAGTGGCTGCATGTAGTTACCTTCAGATGGCTGCTTGAGGGATGGCTCTGAGTGCTATGGCCTCAGTCCAGTTCCTAGGAGACATTAATCCAGCTCCCAAAAGCCACTAGCATGACTGATGTCCTTAGCAGCCTCTGCAGAGGTGCCAGGAGGGGATGTGCAACCAGCCCTTAGAGGCACTCCTGTTAAAACAGGGTTGAAGTGGGTTGACAGTGTGCTGTGAAAATAGCAAGCACTGTTCATACTGCACCTCTTGTGTAGGTCAAGATAGAGCTCTTGTCTCTGGAGGTATCAATCCAGGACATATTTCATACAAAATTGGGTTGAGATACCATCACAATTGTCCCCGTTTACAGCCTGTCGTTGCACTGCTGACATGCTAATGGTAGAGGCCAAGGTGATGAGTGGGAGCATAAAAGTCTCCATCCAGCTTTGGAGTGCGGAGGAAACTTTCTCAGCTAGGATGAAATGTGATGGACAGGATGGTCTAGATCTCATTCAGACTTTGATTTAAGTGTTTCCTCTCCTTTCTGGAGGAGGTGGGAGTGGCTAGATCGTTGTATGTTGCTGGCTTGGCCTATGTGAGTGTTGTAGGGTTGCCAACTGTCTAATCACACAAACCCAAACACTTTTGCCCTGGCCCCTGCCCCGCCCTTTTCAGCCTCTTCTCCCAGGCCTCACCCCACTCACTCCATCCCCCCTCCCTCTGTGGCTTGCTCTTCCCCACCCTCACTCACTTTCACCAGGCTGGGGCGGGGGTTGCAGTGTGGGAGAGGGTGCGGGGTGCAGGCTCTTGGAGGGAGTTTGGGTGCTGGAGGGGGCTCAGGGCTAGGGCACGGGGTTGGGATGCAGGATGGGGTTTGGGGTGCTGGCTCCAGGAAGGGGCTCAGGGCTGGGGCAGAGGGTGCAGGAGGTGGTGAGGGGTGTGGGCTCCAGCCGGGTGGCACTTACCTCGGGCAGCTCCCAGATGGCGGTGCAGCAGGGCTAAGGCAGGCTCCCTACCTGCCCTGGTCCCATGCCGCTCCCAGCCAGCACGTCACTGCGGCCCCTGGAGGGGGCAAGGGGCTCCATGCGCTGCCCCTGCCTGCAGGCACTGCCCCCGTAGCTTCCATTGGCCACAATTCCCAGCCCCCCAGGGGCTGCAGAGACATGATGGCCATTTCCAGGAGCAGCATGGAGCCAGGGCAGGTAGGGAGCCTGCCTTGGCCACGCTGCACCACCAGACTTTTAGTAGCCTAAAATCTCCCGGTTTGGCTCCAGTGGCCTCTGGGAGATACAGCCTGATTCTGGGAGACTCCCAAAGAAACCGGGAGGGTTGGCAACTCTGGAGTTGTGGAAGAGCAGAAGGAGCTCATTTCCAGGGTGGCTTTAGAGGAGCATCTGTGCTTGCGGCTGCAGGTTTTCAGGTTTAATTTAGTACTTACTTGTATTACAGAAGCAGCCCTCCACGATCAGGCCCTCGGTCTGTTGGGCACTGAATGTGCACACAAAATGAGCCCTGAAGAGCCTACACTCTAAATAGACATGGGTGGAAAAAAGGAGAGAGCATCATCCCCATTTGACAGACAGGGAACTGGCACTGAGAGGGATTAAATGATTTACCTAAGGTCACACAGCAGGTCAGTAGCAGAGATCTGCTCAGGCCTAATTTTTAGGCTCAACCCAGACAGGGTTTTCCAACACAGCTCCCCTCTCCCCCACTCCATCCCCTAACCTTGAGTCAGCATCACCATTTCCTGTACATGGGCTTCTCTCTCCTTCTCCTGCCAGAGCTGGCACAGGCTCCTGCCATCTGTAGCCCCTGGTGTGGTGAATGTTCTGTGCAATGACTCTGCAGCTGGCACACCCACTCTGGAGTGCAGCATAATGAGGTGCCAGCTGCCAGGGTGCACAGATGCCCCCACAGGTGCATGGAGAAGAGCCAACCTGACCCAACCTGAGCCCAAGAGGATCCTACTGTTTCCCCAACTGAACCTTGTAGTAGGATCCCATCAGGTTGGAGGCAGGTTGCCGGGCTCTAGAACCCAGTTCTTCTGAGTGTGCGGCCAGTGCCTTAACCTCAAGGCCATCCTTCCCAGACCAACCTATGCTGGCATCCAAGCACTTTTCATCTCACTTCCATGGCTCTGAATCAGGATCCATTCCACTGAAGTCAGGGCCTGATCGCCAGCTCACTGGCAGCAGTGAACTGTAGATCGCTGAGGGTGCAAAACTGTAGATTATTGAGGGTGGTCACATGTGGAGGAACAGAACCAGAGGCCGGTGTCTGAAAACCTGGCCCTAAATGGCCAAGTCTAAAGTCTGGCAGGGTTTGACACCTCTGGGCTGTACAGAGGCGTGAGCCATGGATGAATTTTTAAGAAAGATGAATTCAGACTGGAAGAGGTGCAGAGAAGGGCTACAGGATGGTCAGAGGAATGGAGAACCTACTTTATGAGAGAAGACTCAAAGAGCTTGGCTTGTTTAGCCTAACCAAATGAAGGCTGAGGGGAGATATGATTGCTCTCTATAAATACACCAGAGGAATAAACACCAGAGAGTGAGAGAAGTTATTTAAGTTATAAACCAATGTGGACACAAGAACAAATGGCTATAAATTGTTCATCAACAAGTTTAGACTCAAAATTAGATGAAGTTCTGAAACAGAATCCCAAGGGGACCAGTGGGGGGTAAAAAATTTAACTGGCTTCAAGATTGAACTTGGTAAGTTTATGGAGGAGATTGTGTGATGGGACTGCCTACAACGGCATGTGGCCTATCAGCCACTCCTAGTAGTAAAAATTCCCAATGGCTAGAGACAGGACAGTAGATGGGGAGGGCTCTGAGTTACTGTGGAGAATTCTCTCTCAGGTGTCTGGCTGGTGGGTCTTGCTCAGGGTCTAACTGATCACCATCAGGTTCAAAGTAGTGTAAACAGCGGATTCCCTGTAATGTGAAGTCTTTAAACCATGATATGAGGAGGGCAGTAACTGAGCCAGAGGTTCTGGATCTATTTTAGGAGTGGGCAGGTGAGGTTCTATGGCCTGCATTGTGCAGGAGGTCAGACTAGATGATCAGGATGGTCCCTTCTGAGCTTAGAGTCTATGAGTTCTAGGTGATCAGCCTCCCCGTTTCTGGCAGGCTGGGAAGATGGTTGGAGAAAGAGAAGAGCTGAAGGGGGACAATGGAGAAAAGAGGGTGGTCAGACCACCGGGGTAGCCAGCAGAGCTCAGCCACTCAGGGGTTAAGTGGTGGGGGGTGAGCCTGGTCCAGAACCGCTGCCGGGGCAGTTTTTGGGAAGGGCGGGGGAAAGAGGCAGCGCTCTCCAGACGGAAATATTGAAATGGAGCCTCCTTAATACGGTTAGGTTTTTTTCCTCTCTCTCTTTTTTAATTCTGTTGCAGTCATTATCCAGGGAGCGGATACACGGAGCCCTATGGGGAGTTCTAATGGGCCGATTCAATTTCAGCTGGATGACGCCACTTAGCCAAGGCATTAAGAGCTCCAGCTCCGGGAAGGCGAACGACAGAGGGAGCGAACAGGGGGTCGGAGCGAGCAAGCGAGCTTGTACTAAGGAGCAGCAAACCCCTCCCCTCTCACCCATTCACAAGACGAGCGCGGCGGAGAGCTGCATTCACAAATCGCCAGCCGGCAGCCTCAGCCCCCCCGCTGCCCAGAGCCACCCCCCACCAGCACCTACCTGACTAGCCCCCGCAGCCTTGCCCAGCTCACGCTGGCTCCCCGCACCGCCCAGCAGGCTGTAGCCGGAGAACGGGCCGGATCTGGGCAGGGAACCTGGGCGTCCGGGCTGCTCGCTGTAGCGACGGATCTCGCCAGCCCATAGCCGCGCAAACACAGACCCCGAGCTCAGGTCAGCGCAGGGAGAGGCGGCAGGAGCGGGGCTTGCCCTGGCTCTGAGGAGGACCGAGAAGGAGTTTTCATTCAGACTTGCTCCAGCGCCAGGCGGGCCGGGAGCGTGCAGGGCTCTGGCCCCAGCTGGGAAGGTGCCGTTAGCTGCATGGACCTGCACTGGCCTCGAGGTAAGCGCGTCTCGCCCATTGCCATGCGGGCTGCCCGCGGAGACCCCCGGCTGTCTCCCTGAGCGGAGCGGAGCGGAGCAGACCGCTGGGCGCCGGCCTTGGGGGCTCAGAGCCCCAACGCTCGCGAGCGATCGCGGGGCGCTACCTCTGCGGCTCCTCGCCGCCCGCTGGGGCGCGCACTGGAGAGCTGAGCCGCGCAAAGCCTGCGGAGCCAGTGCGTGCCGGGACGCGGCGTGCACCTGTAGCGCCGCCTTGCAGGGGCTGTAGCGACTCGGCGAGGAGCAGAGGGAGAAGCCTGGTGTGTCCTCGTGGGCTGCGAGCTCCCGGGCTCGCCTCGCACACCCAGCACGGCAGCTCCCGAGCACCACGGCTGGAGGCGTGTGTTAGTCCGGCCGCTGTGTCCGAGACCAGGTCACCCAGTGCCCGACAGGTCCTGGAACCTCGCCCGGTTCCCAAGCAAGCCCCGCTCTGGGAGCCAGGCTGGGCGGAGGCGCTGGCTGGAGAAGGTGCACTGCCACCAGGGTCCCCGCTCTGGGGGTGGCTGCGGGAGCTGAACCGCACGGCACCGGCCCACGGTCCCTCCCCAGGAACGCCGGGAGGGAGCCTTTGCAGGAGGCGCGGGATAGTGAAGGAGAGAAAGGAGCCCGGCACCGCCAGTCTCACAATCCGGGGTAGAGCGATCTCCTCGCCCGGCCGCTGTGAAACTCGTTCCTGGCTGCTCGGCATGTTTCCTGCGGCAGAAAGCGCCTGTGAATCATTTGCCTTTACAATCTCGCCCTATGGCCCATTATCGCACACACTTCACAGGGTTTTGGGTAGCCCGGGGCCATAAAACTGCCCGGCTTCCGGGGCTTGTCAGGCAGCGATCATCAGGCTGGGAAATAGCAGCGTCGGGCCGGGGGGGGGGGGCAAAGAGTCTCATTAGCGTACCAGCGCGGCTGGATAGCAGCTGGCCCCTGCCTGTTAGCCAGGTGGTTGGTCAGGGCTCTTCACTAAAGAGCTAATGATATGAAATACACACAATACTGTAGGCAGGAGGGAAAGCAGACTGAGAACAGAGACATGAATGGCTGTGCGCACTCAGGGTTTTAATGGGGTTATGGGAGGGGTGTCGAAATGGGACTAGACCTGCTTAAGTCAACAGTGAAACTCCCAGGCTGCCATGGGAACTGCACTGGGCACCAGGTTTGGAGAAAGTGGGTATTTCAAGGCCCAGAGGAGATTCCAAGCTCCTTTGGTACAGGAAAAATCAGCTGTAAGGCGAACGTGACAGCAGCAAGCAGGCTTCATTGGGCTGTGGGCCTCCCGGACAAGGGAGTGGGAGTGCTGTCTTTCAAAGCCATGGCCTTGCCCCCCTACCCCCCATTCTGCCAGAGAAAGGCTGAACTAGAAGGCAGGCAATAGGTATCACCTCAGCTGGAGTTGGGGTGGGGGATGGGGTGGTGCCAGACAAGACCCAGGTGTTCTGGAGTGCAAGAGGGGGTTGGAGAAGAAAACTGGCAATTCAAATGATGATACCAATGAACAAATATTTTTGATGGAAAAAGTGTGATTTTTTTTTGTCATGCTATGAAAAGCTTAGACCAGGGGTCGGCAACCTTTCAGAAGTGGTGTGCCGAGTGTTCATTTATTCATTCTAATTTAAGGTTTTGCGTGCCAGTCATACATTTTAATGTTTTTAGAAGGTCTCTTTCTGTGTCTATCATATATAACTAAACTATTGTTGAATGTAAAGTAAATAAGGTTTTTAAAATGTTTAAGAAGCTTCATGTAAAATTAAATTAAAACGCAGAGCCCCCCAGACCAGTGGCCAGGACCTGAGCAGTGTGTGCACCACTGAAAATCAGCTCGCGTGCCACCTTCGGCACCCATGCCCTAGGTTGCCTACCCCTAGCTTAGACGCTGTCATGAATAATACTATACAAACTCCTGAGAGAGAGAGGTATGAGGCTAGATCTATCTAATGTATATGGGGTGGACAGACAGACAGGGCTAGACATATATGCACTCACACATAAAAGAATGGCTATGGGGACAGACAGACAAAGGAATTTGTAGAGGAATAGACAGACATACAGAGAGATAGAGGGGTGTTATGAGGATATATAGACACACAGATAGAGAGATAGAGGGGTGTGTATGGGGTAGACAAATAGAGAGCTAGCTAGAGCTCATAAATAAGTGCATGGATTTTGCTCATATTTTCCCGTATAATTCCCCTTTGGGTTGAGACCCAGACTGGAAAAGTTCAGCTGACAATAACCCCTCCCCACAGCTATGAGGAATTTGTTATGACAGTGGGTTTGCAACTTCAACCATGGGCCAAATCCCCAGCTGGGCTGAACTCCTGCAGCTGCCTCTGAACCTGCTGGGAGTTGCAAGTCCCCAGCCCTTTGCAGGATGTGGCCCCGTAACACTAGCACAGATAGTCTTGTAGAACCAGACAGATGATGGAACTAGGAGGCCTGATGTGGTTTCCATCATATCTAGGGTTTAGAGTTTGGTTCAATGGCTCTCAGCACCTCGACTATACAAATTGTTCCAGTACCCTTGGATCCAGAGGAAAGCAAGCCCCAGTAGGGTGACCAAACAGCAAATATGAAAAATTGGGAAGGGTTGGGAGGTAATAGGAGCGTATATAAGAAAAAGACCCCAAAATCAAGACCATCCCTATAGAATTGGGACATCTGGTCACCCTAAGCCCCAGTGGCATCTAAATACACAGTATTGGGGTCACCTCCTCAGCTGGTGTGAATCAGTGCAGCTCCACTGAATTCAGCTGAGCTCTGCCGATTCATCCCAGCAGAGGATCTGGCCTGTGAATCTTTCGCCACACTGATCTGTGGAGGCATAGGTATGGCTTGGTAAATACATCAATAGACAGAAGTGCGTGTATGTGCATCTCAAGCTCACCCCATCCCTAGTAAATTTCCCAGCTCCTGTTGCTGCTGCTGCTCCCTGCTGAATGGGCTGTTCTCTTGATCTGAAACAGGCTATAGTAGTTTTTTCTCTCAGTGGCTGCCAGTTCCCTGCCTATTCATCCCTGACTTTTTTCCTTTACCTTCGCCTGCAGTATCTATTTCAGTCCATCCTGCCGGCTGGATTGGATTCATCACATCCGGAATGGCAAACAATTTATTGTCATTCAATCCATTTTTATCCTGTTGGGCATCGGGAGCCCTGCTGGGTCCTACTGCCCATTCTGTCCAGAATCGTATCTTCTGAGCCCAGCCTCCAGCAAGCCTCGAATCACATCCTCTTGGCCCTGGCACCCACTGGATTTGGCGTTATAGCTACTGAATGCTAGATTCTAACAGGTCCAAAATCAACTGCACTGACCCCCAGTGACCAGGCAGGTCTGAAAGTGTACTGTAGTTACTGGGTCCTAGAAAACACTGGGTCTGAAATCCTCTCTGCTGAGGCTTCTGCCCAGGGATCTGGAATCCTCTCCAATGTATCTGAGTATCCTGAATCCTATCTGCCAGATCCCAGTCCTGCTGGATCCTTGATCTCGCTGGTTCCTGAATTCTATCATCTGAGTACAAAGTCCTGTTCACAAGATCCTAGTGCCCACTGGATCCAGAACCTAGCCATTAGGCCCCAGTGTCCAAGCCCTGCAGGTCCCATTGCCTTCCAAGTCTCTTATCGTAGTCCTGCTGGTCCCAGTGCTCTCCAGTTTCCATGTCCTTTCCTTTGAGTTATAGTAACTTCCAGGTTCTGTGTCCTAGCACTCAGTCATACTGCCCTCAAAACTGCTGGGTTCTACTGTCATCTCAACCCTCACATCCTACCTTTTGGGTCTTGGTTCCAAACTCTATGCTCTCTGGGTCCTGTTTCTCTCCAGCTAGCTCATGCTACCTGCATGGGATCTAGTGTTCTATGGGACCCATATCCTACCCTCTGGTGCCTTTCTAGATCCTGAGTGTGATCCACCGGGCCAGGCCCTGTACTGACACACAGCCATGGAATTAGCATCAGTACTGCTCACATGCCCTGGACAAAGTCATAGAATCATAGAAGGTCATAGAAGATTAAGATTGGAAGAGACACCAGAAGGCCATCTAGTCCAACCCCCTGCTCAAAGCAGGACCAATCCCAAGTAAATCATCCTAGCCAGGGCTACATCAAGCTGGGCCTTAAAAACCTCTAAGAATGGAGATTCCACCACCTCCCTAGGTAACCTATTCCAGTACTTCACCATCCTCTTAGTGAAATAGTTTTTCCTAATATCCAACCTAGACCTCCCCCAGTGCAACTTGAGACCGTTATCCATTGTCCTGTCATCTGCCACCACTGAGAACAGCCTAACTCCATCCCCTTTGGAGTCCCCTTTCAGGTAGTTGAAGGCTTATATCAAATCCCCCCACCCTTTCTCTTCTGCAGTCTAAATAACCTCAGTTCCCTCAGCATGTCCTCATAAGTCAAGTGCCCCAGCCCCCTAATAATTTTTGTTGCCCTCAGCTGGAGTCTCTCCAATTTTTCCACATCCTTTCTGTAGTGGGGGCCCCAAAACTGGATGCAATACTTTAGATGTGGCCTCACCAGTACTGAAGATAGGGAAATAATCACTTCCCTCAAACTGCTGGCAATGCTCCTATTAATGCAGCCCAATATGCCGTTTGCCTTCTTGGCAACAAGGGCACACTGCTGACTCATATCCAGCTTCTCATCCACTGTAATCCCCAGGTCCTTTTCTGCAGAACTACCACTTAGCCAGTTGGTCCCCAGCCTGTAGCGGTACATGGGATTCTTCCATCCTGAGTTCAGTCCCCTCTCATTCAGCCTGTCCTCCAGGCTCTTGTGTTCTCCAAATTCATTCTCCAAGTTCACTCTTTGTCATCCTACATACTGTATTACCAGTTCAACTGGTTGTTCATAATCGGTAGTCTCAAGGACTGTAGCTGTCCAGCCTACACATTAGTGGTGCAGCAAAGAAGTCCTATGAGCCCATGTGCCTCCCCTACCCAGCTTTCTCTAGACATCCAAGCTTACCTTGGGTTCCTTAGGGCCAGCTGTTTGCTCCCATCTACTGGGTTGGGTGTCGCACAGAAACCCCCTTGAATTAGCCATCCCAATGGCTCAGCATCATTGTGCTTCACTAGCTCAGACTGCTATTTACACCTAATGACTCCCTACTCTTCTGAACCCATTCAGTCAATAACGTACACTTCTGGGAAGAAGCTCATTCAGACTGTCCATTATACAGTGGACATGGTGAGCACATCTCGTTAGAGTCTGGTGCATTTCATGGCCATTCTGTATTCATCCTGACATTTGCTGGATCTTATTGCCCTTCCCCCCACTTAACCCCTCCCTCTTAAACTAGTTTCTTCTGGTCTTATTCCTGGCTTCACATCTGACTAGGGACCACCTGTCTGAGAAAACCCTACATTTACTGTCAGTGCTACCTGGTCTGGCTTATTAGCCAGAACAGCCCCCCCTTTCTCCTCCTCCCCCCATCCTCCCCCAGTGGGATGATGGCTAGAGAGAAGGCATTATAAAGATACTGAAACCACTTGTCCAACGCTTATTAAGAAATGTTGAAAATCCACTGTTGGGCAAAGGCAGTCCTGGTGCATCTTTGAAGTCTCTTTAAGCAGCTGATCCTAATCCCTTCCTCCCATAAAGCATACTAGATATTTTAGCAGCACAATACAATACAATGAAATCAGATTGGTTGCCTCTTCTTTCCTTCTGGAGACTAGGGCCAGGACAGATCTCACTTTAACAATCAAAGTAAGTTGCCGTGCTCTTGTCTGTTCTTTCAAGGTCAGCCTAGCTAATGAAAATCAATCTTCTCTCCACTTTGCACTGCATGGGTAGTATTTTACCCACAGTTTCTGGCCTACAGGCAAGTCTCCTCTGTCATCATCAGACTGGTTTTCTGAATATGTCTAAAGCCAGTGAAGAGGGTCAGTATTTAAATAGCTTCCTTCTGCAGAAATGTGGGCTGTGAAAACATCCATGCAGCGTATGGTTGCCTGTAGAACGTGCAAGATGAGGACAGATTGTCATAAGAAAGCCAGAAAATACTACACTACTGTCAATGGAAAATACATACTGTTGATAGGTACCACCAACAGGTACAGTAAAAGATCATGACTTAAAATGATTTGCAACCCAGGCTGGTGTTGTTTTCAGTGTACAACACAAAACAATTAACTTTCTCTCCTTTTGTGTTGTTGGGTCACTTCCTGTACCCCAATTTGCACACAGCAGCACTATAAGAACTATCTAGTTTTGGTTATCCCTGCCATGAGGCTGTAACTAGAATCCATAGGCACACAAATCCTGTTCACATTTTTCTTCCTCCTCCCCCAGGACTGCCAATATCCTATGGTCACAGGTGTCTCTCAGGTTATTGTTCCTCCTACAGGCCATACCCAGGTCCAGAAATGCTGTCATCATGAGAAAGCGTTAATCCCTGAAGCTGAGTCAGATGGCAAATACCTTCCACCCATGGATCTTCCCCTGAATATTAGTCTCACCTTGAGGTTCCCTTAAACAGCATGGTTGGAGGCCATTCCCATCGCTGCGACCACTTGGCATAAAGCCACAATGTGTTTCCAGTGCTGCAGTGAGAATCAGGAAGTACTGCTTTCTGAAAACAAAATCCTGGCAGCTTCTATGCAGGTAGCATATCCTCTAACAAACTCTAATGGCCTGGAGTAGATCTGGTTAGCACGAACATTTTGTCACTATTGGAGGAAAAAAATGCTTTTCTCTGAGTGCTCATGAAGGAGGTAAGCATGATCTTTATGTGTCATGGAGTATGAATGGAAATGCTCTGGAGACCCCAGCAAAAACCAATGGGAAACTAAGTCTGAATCAAAGACATCAGAAATTTAGATATTGGCTCATCTTGTTCATCCCCTGGCCAGTGCAGGGATTGATCCATAAAGTATATGTTCAGCATTTTGTGCAAGAGAGGGAAGGGTGGGGTGGAAACCACAGGACAGATCATCATTCTCTTCCCAACTCTGTCCCAGGTTCTCTGTGTAGCTTGGAGAAGTCACTTCACATCTCTGGGCCTCAGTTGCCACCTTTCTAAAAAAAAGGACAATAATTCCCTATATTGGAGGTGTGGGACTTAACTTCTCAGTATTTGTGAAGTGCTTTGAGATCTGCAGCTGGGAAAAACTAGCAAAGATCAAAGTATTACTTTTTGCTTGAGTGACCCTGTGACAGGGCAATAGATCTCACCATTGAGAGATGTTTATTAGCTGACTAAGTCTTCCTGTCCTCATACTCACTCCAGTCCTCCCAGTTATGCCCAGTGGAATAATTCCTCTCCCTCTCTGCTGTTTATGTTCCTGTGGTAGCTTGTCTGTGGCTCTCCCATCACCCTTTGTTTCCTGGTTTGTTTCAATGATGGGGTTACGGTTGTAATTCAGGTGTCTTTTCTCTCTCTCCTGCTCTGTCCCTCTTCCCTAGGATTTTCCGATGTGCCCTGATGTTGCAAGCCCTTGTTGCTCTCATCCAGTGTGGCTGAACTCAACAGTGACGAGACAATGGATCTGCCTGCTGAGGACTTCCAACAAGTCCTCTCCATTGACCAGATCTGCTCCATCCGTGCCAGCAATGACTATGTGGAGAGACCCGCCATCTCCTTCAAGCAAACTCAGTCCAACCTATCCCTCTCACATCAGGCCCACAAGCAAGAGTGGTCTCAGGACTGCCTGGTGTCTTCCACCTTCCAGGACCTGCACCGTAGCCACAGCCACCACCACCAGATGTCGGCCTTGCAGCAGCACCTGAGTCATTCCAGCACTACCAGCTCTGTGTCTCACAGCACCACCACCTCGGATCAGCGGCTGCTGAGTGGGGTCACACCCTCACATTCTGGGCACTCCCTCATCCGGACGCAGCCCAGAGCAGGCGACCTGAAGCCTGAGGAACCACTGAAGGGTGTGGTGGAGAAGGCCACCCTCCATTCTGGACACCTCTTCATCTGCGAGGAGTGTGGACGTTGCAAGTGTGCCCGCTGCACAGCTGCCCGCAGCTTGCCCTCCTGCTGGGTCTGCAACCAGCGCTGCCTCTGCTCCCCAGAGAGTCTCATCGACTATGGGACTTGCCTGTGCTGTGTCAAGGGTCTCTTCTATCACTGCTCCACTGACGATGAGGACACCTGTGCTGATGACCCCTGCTCCTGTGGCTCGGGGTCCTGCTGCGCACGCTGGGCTGCTATGAGCTTCCTCTCTCTCCTCATGCCCTGCCTCTGCTGCTATTTCCCTACGCTGGGATGCCTCAAACTTTGCCAGCAGGGCTACGATAGTCTGAAACGTCCGGGCTGCCGCTGCCAGAACCACACCAACACAGTCTGCAGGAAGATCTCCTCCTCGAGTGGCACGCCTTTCCCTAAGACTCTGGATAAGCCGGTATGACCTTCCCAGGGATCAGAATTGGCTATTCTTCTTCACCTCCCTCCGCTGCATACCCACTTTGGGCACAAAGCAAACAGATGAACAATCTGCCAGTCACCAAGCCCCACAAAGGGAGTGTGAAGCACATTCTTGAGACAAAGGAATCGTGCTTTTGTGCCCAAGCCAAACGTGACGGGGTTTGCACATTTTGGCAAAGGACTAGGACAGAGGGAATCAGATGCTGACAATGCACTAGTGATCAACAGGGGGTTTTCAACATGGGAACTGGCTCAGGACTCTGTGACCTCAGAATGCCTTAGGAGCTGTTTTTCTGTGGTGGGTTTCAAAAGGGTGACATGTCCAAGCACTAGAATCCTCTGGGGACCAGACCACAGAAGCCCCCCACATCTCTTTCATCCATTTTCTCTCTGCAGCTTTCCTAAGTGGCACCTCCCACAGGCTTTTCCTCAGTTTTCTTTGCTATTGTGCTATAGGCCAGTCCCTGCAAAGGGAGATGAGCCACTGCAATGTACTAACAAATGGCAGCACCTTACTCCCCTTAGCAGAGCAAGAGAGAAAGCTTTCAATAATTTCAAGGTAAAAAGGAAAATAAGTGAGCCCAAATATCCAGTTTTTAGGGGCTCACTGGTCAGTGGAAATAGGACATGGATAGATTAAGGATCATGCTGGCATGGAAAGGGTGTGAAAGGGTGATGTGGACAGAAAGGAGTCCCACTCCCACTTTTGTACATCAGCGGGTCTTCAGCAAGCGGAAATCACTGTAGTAATTGGTATTTCAAAGTAGATTTGGCTAAGAACATGAAGCAGGTTAAATCCCAGGCTGAGGCGCAAGGGGACTGGATACCCTGAGGGAGTGGTAAAGGTCTGCTTGCAGAACCTTACAAAATGTAAGGTGTCACTGTGACTCTAGCCCAGATTGGTGGTGACTGACAGGTGACACCATCTGTTTAGTGGTGACTTGGTGGTTTCAGTCCATCCATTGGTGGTAAGCCTCTACCACAAGTGATACTCCTGTTGGCAGGCTCAGTGTAGAGGCCAAGAACTGGGTGGGCCATGGAACCTGGCCTTCCTCCTTACCTCTGGATGTCAGAGAGAGGTATATGAGTAGGGCAATGTGTAGGAAGCTTGCCCTTCTGCCCTGCCCAGTAGATCAACCGAGTCCTTCAGTCTCTGGGGCTGCCAATCTGGTACCTTTCACCAGCACTGAATTCACTTTAATAAAAGAAAAGGAAAGTTGAACCTTAAAAACAATTAAGAACCCCAACTTCTCTCCTTGTGCTGATGCTGTAAAAATGATCACGTCCTTGCCTGGCCCTGAAAATGGTGCTTAGCTGAGGCTCCAGCTTTGGGCTGGTGGGGAAAGGGAGATCTGTGTGTTAGAAACCAGAATGGGATGGGAAAAGCATGAAGCCAGCCTTCCCTCCCCAGCCAAAGCGCCTCAGTGTCCTCACTCATCTCCTCATGTTATAGAGAAAGCTACACAAAAGCAGACTGGCTGCACAGCTATGCATCCTATAGGCAAGCCTGATGTTGACATAGGTTGTCTGAGACAGGAGACACCTTCTGCAAACTAGAGATGGGTCTGAACCAAATCCAGAGATCTGGAGATCTTCAGACTATGGGGAGGTTTGGATCTGGGTGATGGTTCATGGTCAACACCTATAATAAGCCAAGCCAAGCCAAACCAAACCCCTGTACCTGAATGTTCCTGGTCCTTGAGGAAGTTCAGATCCAGATTGTAATATGAAATTTCCAGCTCACTCATCTCTGCTGTAAAACACGGTGCCAAACTCTGTTACAATCCCAATGACTTAAAAAACTTGGCCTGTGGAATGAAAGCCAGGTTGACCCTTCAGTGCTATCTCCCACCATCACATCCGTCCTCGGAGGGGTGTGTGTGTGTGTGTGTGTGTGTGTGTGTGTGTGTGTGTGTGAGAGAGAGAGAGAGAGAGAGAGAGAGAAAGAAGAGAAGAAGGCATAATAACCTTCCTGTTCCATTGGAGTAAAGGTTCAAGAGGATGTGCGAGAGCTGGAACGAATCCCTCAACTGTCCCAAATCTTCCTCCAAGGCACTCCAATATTTAGGGCACAGATGTTGCACCCACGTATCCACTGACTCCTCTTCTTCGTTTAGAATTACTTTGATATATTTTTGTATATATAAGTATAATGTTACGATGGCTAGGACTATTATAATAATATTCATGATATTGCTGTGAATGGTGCCATATGCAAGGTTTGGCTTCCTGGTACATTTACAACCTCCAAAGGAATATCTCAACTTTGTTATGCTAATCCTAGATCTTGGTTTATAGGTAATCTGAGATATTTTATAGGCTCTCCTAACAGGGCTCTGTTCTGAGTGGGCTGGTGAATGGGAAGGGTAGATATAGAAGACAGGAGAAGTCAGCAGTTCTATCCCTAGATGAAAGTTTGCTCATTGGTGAGGGTCCTCCCTTCCAGCCAAGTTCAGAACATGGCATGGGAGTTTGCTTGTCCCCTTCAAAGCTGGGAAATGCATTTATATAAGCTGTGGCATTCATATGATACACACACACACTGTAACTCACTTATAGTGAAATTCAACTTACAGCGAAGTAGGAGGAGAGTCATGAATAGTTTTAATGCTTCAGAATGTGCAATTCCAAGGATAGCAACGCTATTCAGAGTAATCTCTGAAAAACACCAGGTCTTCCCTGTGAGAGTTCCACTAGAGGTGTGTGGATCTGTGTGTGTATAGATGATTAGTCCACATCTCTGGTCCATAAATTATTTAATGTATTGCAAACATATATTTATTTATATGATAATAATTGGTCAGATTTATAATTCTAATTTCTGCTGTCAGATAAAGAGTTAGGTACACAGAAACATGTATATTGGAGGGACTTCCATAACGAGACACACCTTACTTCTTCTCTGGCACCATTCACTTGTCACCAGAGTTAGTCAAACATTTACTGTCATAAGAATTTTTTTTAATGGAAAATGACTTCTTCCACAAAATGAAAATTTTTATGTAAAATGCCCCTTTTCATGGAAAAATGTTCTGTTTTGTTATTTTAATAAGAACCCAAAATATTTAGAAAAGGTTTATTTGATGAAAAATCAGTGTAACTTTCCATTGGGTAAAACACAAACATCCCTCCCTCACCTCCTTGATCAGCTTTGCTTTTCATGGTTTCCTTTAAAGGGGTGGGCATGTCCATTCAGTCAATGCCTTTCTTCCTTCAAGGTCCATCTTTTCCTCTCATTTGCTCATGGAATGATTTGATAATGGGTGTGACTTCTTGAGTGTTTCCATGGAGAAGAATCATGATGTCATGAAAACACAATGGTGAACTCGTCAGAGTGCTGGAGAAGTTGCCTGTTGAGAGGAAGGGCCTGATCTTCCAGTCCCTGTGCAGGCAACATGCCTATAGAGTACGAGTCTATAGGCATTATGCTTCTGTTATTCCACCACAGATACCTCCAATAATTGTCAGAAGATTAGTGGTAGGTCATTGTGATTTCTGTTTACATGTTATTTCTTCTATGCCAGTGTGAAAGCTCCCGCTCTAAGAGCACATTGTTTCATATCATGGGTGTTATGGATCAGGAAAGCTGGCCTATTTTGTAATGTTTTAGAAATATTTTGTAATTTGTCAAATTTTTTTAGCAATACATTCTGTAAAATATGGAACACTTGAGTGGAAACCAGAGATTGGACTGAGTTACAAAACATCAGATCCAAGGCTGTTCAGTACCAGGGCTTTGGTTGGGCCATTCTTGGTGTCAGTTGTGAAATTCAGAACCAGGTTCAGAATCTGACTTGTACCCCGCTTCCAAGTTCAGATTTATTTGGATCCAGGGGCTTAGTTGGGACTCACCTCATCTCTATTGAAAACGATCAGTTTCCTCTTCCAGGGGCGGGGCAGCAGGAGAATCTACTTATTAGACAAAGACAGAAAACACCAGGCCAGGATATACCAAAATCTGTCTGAAGGTGAACGACATGAGCTAATTTGTTAATTAATAACAAGTAGTCTGTCTTCAAACTGGGTCTTCCTGCGACTTTCCCAAGATCTCCAGCTTGGTAAAGCTTTCTTCTTTTCTGTCAAAACATGCAGTTTACCATCAGATATGGATCTAGTGCCTGCTGGGACCACCACAAAGTGGAAGGGATGAGATTGGCTCCAAATGTGTGCAGCAGGTTGTTCTAGTGTTTAATGTTTGATTTACCTTGGTGTCCGAATGTAAGTTACAGTTGTCCTGTGACAGAGAGTAAAGAGCTTTGACTGGGATTCCCCAGATCTCTCTGTGCACCTGGGATTTTACTGTGGCTTATTCCCAGAGTTTGATTGTGAGACAGCTCCATATGTGCAAAGCTATGCTCACTGGATGCGGTGTTCTGCACCTGATCTCATTCAGAAAAGAAAAGCTGGATGGGGTAAGTTTTCCAGCTGAAATTAGAATAGGCAAAGTGCAATACAGCGTACTTAGATGGGGGAAAAGGAACTTATGTCAAAGGACCCTGTAGGGCTCCAAGCTGCTGAAAGGGGGAGATGCAGGGGTCTGAGCTGCCTCCCTGTCTGGTCCCACTGTTGGAGCGGAGAAAGGAAAGGAATCTGCTGTGGCTTCTTGCCTCCCCATCTGATTCCACTGCTAGAAAGGGAGACAGAGCTAGCTTGAGAGTTGCAGAACTTGCATGAGACAAAAGGGCCCCAAAAAAGCCAAGCCTTTAATAGCCTCTTGCTTTGCTTATGCCCCTCTTTATATGAGCTCCAAACACCACTTGGAAGTTCGCACCTTGCAGCTCTCCTCTCTTTTTCACAGGAAGGTAAGGTGCTGCCCACCTCCCACACTCCTGCACTGGCCAGAAGGGGGCACTGCAGAGTGATGTGAAATGCCCCCTCCTGCCACAGCACTATGAGGGCAGGCTAAGAGACAAAGAACCACATCCTTGTCCCCACAACACCCAGCACCTGAAACACCTTTAGTCTCATTCCAGAAGCATGACCCCTTTGAACAGAATAGCTCCAAGGGGTTTCTAGCTGAGGGCTAGTCTCAGATTCACTCATTCCCCACCCTTTGCCCTAAGCCCACTGGCCTGACCTCTTTCTAGTCCCACTTGTGGCCAAAAGCACAAAAGAACAATTTCAGAACAACTGCATTAGTGCAATAAACCCCACTGAGTTTGCACGGCTAGACTGGTCTGAGGATAAGCAGATGGCACATTTATCATTTTCCCCACTCCCCAGTACACACTTTGTTACTGATCTCTCTAGCTGCCTCTTGCAACTGTTGCATTTCCAATCTGACAGAGCCTGCAGAAGCCAGAGGAGCTCCACACCTGGAAAAAGGGAGAGTGGATGTGCTCAACATCCCATTCCAGGTGGTCAAGCAAATCTAGTTCAGGATCTTCTTCTGCATGAAGTATCCACACTCCATTTCTGCTGGGTGCTCACATGCAGCTGTAATACAGTACCCAGCCTCCATTCCAGGTGGGCAAAGCAATATTACTTAGTATCCACTGCCTTATTCCAATCTGCTTGGGGTTCTTCTTAGTGTGAGACACTAGACAATAGCGCAGAGCTCATTAGCAAATGCTTTCTGTCATTGATAGCCTATAATCAAACCCAGCCTGCATTTCTGGGCCCAGCTGAAATGGATTCTTTGTTCCACCCTTTACAAGCTACTTCAGAAGATGCCCAAAGGGCACGTGTCTAGAAAGACGATGATAGGGAACGGTGCCAAAGATCTTTCATTTTTGTGTGGAGTGCGGTCAGGAAAGACTTTGGCTAGATGGGAGCCAAGTCGAACTAAGTCTCTTTCACTCAGTCCCTTGCAGGAAACCTTTCACAATGCAGACCACTGAATGTATCAGTGCTGACCAAAAGGGAATCAAGTTTTGCACATGATGCAACTGGGTTTGGAGAAAGAGGGCCAGGCCCCACTGCTACTGAAGTCAGCAGTGAGACATGCACCAACTTCAAGGGGAGCAGGATGGAATCTGTCAACAGCAAACTCAGGGATTTGTGGTGAATGCAGCTTATGTTGCCTGCCTAGCACCAGGGCATAGTTCCTATGCACAGTGAAGACCTTGGCTGTGCTAACCCCAACCCCAATAGTGATGAACATTGTTATTTGTGGATGCGGCCCATTCAGTTCCCCCACACTGCTGCGCCAATCCCCCTTCTCGTCTTTCCCCAACTCCCAGCCTTTGTTCAAAGGCTCCCTCACATATTCTGCTGCCTCCTTATGCCCCAGAAGTCTGTAGCATAAACTCCTTTGAAGACTCATTCCCTCTTGACTTCAAAGGAAAGCCCAGTACCAAGGACTGAAGCATCTAACTCTCTGTTTATCTGGTACAAAAGATACTGTACAGCGTATAAAGAGAGCCCCTCCCTCAACTGTCATGTTGAGATTCTTTTGCCTTTCTAGACAACATAATACCTGGCCATAACCCTGTTACTGTTTTTTGACAATACTCTTGTACCAGTTATGAAAAAATAAAGTATTTATTTGAAAAGTTTATTTTAAAGATAAAAAAAGACCTATTTATTTTAAAGCATCCTCTTCCATTTGGTTTTCTTCTCTTGCAAGCTAATAACTGTTACTGAACCACTGCTGAAATAAAAGAAGTAATTCTACAGGTGGCTTTCCAGGCCACTGAAAGCAACTATTCAATAAAATATATATATATATTAATTTTGAAACCTCTCTTGTTTTTGTCTCAGGGGGAGGTGTGGAGAGAGGCAGGGCATGGGCACGACTCAGTCTGCCGCTGCCTTGGCAAATGACAAGCTGGCATGCTAGTGGTAGGTCTACATGGCACACTAAGCCCGGATCTGTGGGACCCAGGCTTGTGGACTCGAGTTTCCAAGCCCACATTTGAGTGTCCACAGTGCAATGGAAATCCAGGCTTCACACCTGTATGCAGACCTGAGCCTGAACTTCTGCTACGGTGGCTGTGCACTATTGTATGCTGCACTGACTGTTGGCGTTCATGCTGGCATTATCAGGGAGCTGGCACTGATAGGGCGTCGGTGTTTGGGGGGTTTAAGCTATTTTATAACCTCAAAGGGTATATAACAGTTTAAAAGAAACACTGACAATCACATGCCTAAAGGCTGCAACATCTGAGTCCCTGTGGGCCGCGTAAATGCTCCAGGCAGATTTTTGTTTCTGCAACCTCACAGCACAGTGGATACCACAGTGACTAGATACCATGGTGACTGGATGCAGACACGCCAAACCCACAAAAAAAAAAGCAGAGATTGGGCTTGTTTTTGGCTTAATTAGCTTGTGAGTTGCTTGTTGGCTAGTTCTTGGCTTGTAGCTTGTTGCTTGTTGCTTGTTTTTCTTTTATCAGGTCCTGGCAAGCAGGGGCAAGGGCAGGAGAGAGTCAGGGGTGCACAGAGGGCCCACCACAGTCCCATACTGCATGCCGGGGGGATCTAGTCACATAGAGCATTGGGGTTCTTAGGGATTGTCTTGTTCTGGCCTTGTTTTGAAATGGGATTAGCTTGATTTTCTCTTATTGTAAAAGTTGGGGTGCTTGTTTACCATGTGAAAGTTGGCAACTGTGAGTGGATGACTAGACAGAGAGAAAGAGTAGACTAGCACAGTTCATAGCATTTATGACCAGAAGGGACCATTAGATCATGTAGTCTGACCTCCTCTGGTACTTTTCACCCAGATGACCTTGTATTGCAACCCATAACTTGTGTTTGGCTAAAGCATCTTCTGGAAAGGTATCCAGTCTTGATGTGAAGACATCAAGAGATGGACAGTCCACCACTTCAATTGGTAGTTTATTCCAGTGGTTAATCACCCTCGTGTTAAAGCTCTGTGCATAATCTCTCATTTAAATTTGTCTGGCTTCATCTTCCAGTCATACATTCTTGTTCTGCTAGGTTAAAAAGCTATTAGTTCCCAATATCTTTTCCTTTTGAAGGTACTTATACACTGTAATGAAGTCACCTATCACATTTATTTTTGCTCTTTAAGTCTTTCACTGTAAGGCATTTTCTCCAGCCCTCAAATAATTTTTTGTGGCTCTTTTCTGCGCTTGCTCCAATTTTTCAACATCCTTTTTAAAATATGGACACCAGATCTGGATGCAATATTACAGCATCACTAATACTGAATAAAGAGGTAAAATCACCCTCACTTACTCCTATTCATTAAGATGCTTATACATCCAAGAATCCTGCTGGGGTCCATGGCTGATGAGAGGGTGGGGGGAAGCCAGTACAAATTACTGGGACCCGGCGGTCCGAAAGGGGGCCTGGGGCCCAGCTTTGTCAGCCCTGTTTAGCCAGTCCACCCAAAAAAATTTTTTCACCAGGGCCCGAATCTGCTCTCAGTGGCCCTGCTGACGTCTCATGTTGGCTTGCTGTGACCCCTTTTTAGAGTCACTGCTTTCCAAGACACGATCCGCTAGTCTCTAGGTATGGCCTGTCTTCCTTGTTCCCAGATGGCTAACTTTGCTATTGGCTGTATTAAAACACATTTTGTTCAAACAGGCTCATCTTACCAAACACTCCAGATTGCATTGTATGTCTGCCCTGGCCTCACCATTATTTACCACTCTGCCAATCTTTGTGTCATATCCAGATTCTGAGCACAGTGATTTTGTAGATAAATGTTAAAGGAAGCTTACAAGAAGTGGAAGATTGGACAAATGACCAGGGAGGAATATAAAAATATTGCTCAGGCATGCAGGAGTGAAATCAGGAAGGCCAAGTCACAGGAGCTGAGGCTTTAGGGAAAACACCAAATATCACAAGCCTCATGATAAAGGAAAGAGACTGAGCAACACTGAATTCATTTCACATGGTCCAGCCAACAGTACAGTCAGTGACTACCAAACTGGATTCAATTCTGATCAGTAGCCAGAGGTAGTATGGGCTGGTAAACAGGGGAATGTCCTGGGTTCTATTCTCAGTTCAGCCACTGATGAGTCACTTTAATAGATTCACAGAGTTTCAGGCCAGAAGGTACCAATAGAAAATTTAATTGTACAGTGATTTTCACTCTCTCTGATATTGTCACATAGATTTGACCCTATGACCTTAAGCAACAGAAGTAGGTGCCTTATCCTCCACCACCAGCCCACCTAAAAATCTGAGCTGAGCCAGGCTTTGAACTCAGGCGCACTAAGCAAGTCTTATTCTCCTCAACTAAGACTCCACACTTAACATTTTGGTGGTGCTGGTTCCCCATCCTTGATCTTGTTTACTTAGGTTGTAATTTCTTCAGGAAAGTCATTGTCAAATACCATATCTACATACAGCACCTAGCTATGGGCCCCTAATCTCAGCTGGGGTCCCTAGGAACTACTGTAATATGCATACATTAAGACTCATTATCCAATTGTTCTGAATGGTCGCACATACAAGTTCTCTGCCGTTGTTTGGGGAAATCAGTCTGGGCCTTTCATTTGCATGTATGGGGATTGGTCCTGCTTTGAGCAGGGGATTGGACTAGATGACCTCCTGAAGTCCCTTCCAACCCTGATATTCTGAGATTCTATGTACTCCAGTCCAGTTAACACGCTTGTGGCAGCATCTCTTTCCAGATGCATCTGTCACTGCTGGGAATTAGGAAAGTGTCTGAGGATGACAAAGTGTTTTCTGCATGTGTTCAAAGTGCTGCTGTTTTTCCAGATTAAAGCCACAGCCCTAGGCTCACATGGGCTGCTTCAAGGCAATCTATTTCCTGCCGTTCGCTTCCCTCCTGGGCTGGTGCTGTGATGAAGGACTTTGCATGTGGCAGCAAGATCTTTGGCTCTTGATGTGCAAATTATCAGCTGAAAAAATGACTCTAAAAATTAAGGAATGTCACTGAGGGGGGGTTCTATTTATGTCTCTCTCACTGAAACCAGAACAAATTTGCGCCTTTCAAAAGCTAAATGATTTTTCCAGCTACCAGTTCTTCAAACTCCACCAAGAATCTGAAAACACAGTCACACTCCTTTTTGCCTTTAATGTAGTCACTGGCAGTGATAGATATCCCACCACCAGCACTTAGCTGGCAGCTCTGTTAATGGTATCTCAGGCAGACTCACAACCCATCTCCCCCCTGTAGCTGTTTTAACTTGGCAATGCTGCCAACAGGAGTCAGAATTTGCTTTCATCAGTAGTAAATCAGCTCTGACTGAAAGACACACAGGGAGTGGATCAGTTGGGTAAGAAGGTGCCAGATTGCTTATGTGAACATAAAGGTACTTTAACCATTAGGACACTGGCTAATCATGAGAGGTTTTAGCTGGAGATATGCTCCAACCCCAGATCTGAACACAGGGGGCTTTGGGGAAGCGCAGACCATCTATAATTAGAGCATGCTGTCCCAGAGATGAGGAAGAGTCTCTGGCTGAAAGCCAGAGGCCTGAATTGTCTCTTCCAGGCACATCCAGTGACACCTGCTTCTCACCCTGGCCAGAAATAGCCTCATCTCCCCAGATGACTTGTCTTTCTCCCTTGTCTCTCCCTGTTGGCAGTTCTGTCCCATGCTGCATGCTGGGGAGCAGGCTGCCACAGCCAGAGAACGTAGAATAGGCATTGAGCCTGGAAGAACCTCTTGGCTGAGATGCTGTCTGGCAGGGAAG
The DNA here is from genome assembly GCF_025201925.1 of Gopherus flavomarginatus. Lineage (NCBI taxonomy): Eukaryota > Metazoa > Chordata > Testudines > Testudinidae > Gopherus > Gopherus flavomarginatus. The sequence continues at coordinate 56,017,905 of NC_066624.1, forward strand.
GTCAGGATCTGCCTTTTGGCACCGGTGGAGAGGTGGGGGAGCACTCCATTGGTGTCAGTGGGGAGCAGAAAAGGAAGAGAAAGAAGGTGTGAGCTCCTTGCAGTGAGAAGAGAGAATTTTTTCCATCCTGTCCTTCAGCTGAGAGCGCCAAGAAAATATACTTGTCCTCACTCGTCTGAGGGGCTGACCCCGCTGTCCTTGCCCTGAAGCCTTTGAGAACGCCTGAACAAGGAAAATCTTGTGGCTGATTTGGGCCTCAGAGATCTAGGTTCTGCCACTGGCTCACCACGGGGCTCTTAGCAAGTCGCTGTGCCTTGGTACCTTTCCCTACAGAACATAGTTAATATACTTAATTAGCCATGGGGCTCTTTGTACTCCTTTAATGTGTATATTGTGGTAGTGCCCAAGGGCTCCAACTGGGAGTGAGGTCCCTTTGCGCTGGGTACTGCACCTGGGGGCCAGACCACGTAGCAAGATTGATGAGACTGACTACCCCCAAACTGAAGGAGCAGCTGTTTTAGCTTGAGCAGTACAGGTTCATGCATTTAGCTCCAGAGATCCAGCATTCAGCTCCAACAGCTGACCCAGCCAAGGCATCCTGACACTGACTCTGCACTGATACTATTACAGCAGGACTCTGAGGCTTCATCAGTGTAAGGAGTTTTTCTTATAATCCTATTAGTATTGTAATTGTCCCCACCAATGACCTGCTGCTCTGGCTGGAGCAAACTAAGTTTGGATAGGGCCTGAAGCCCGAGGAAAGACAAAATGTGAAAGAGAAAGGTAATGGATTTGTCACGTTTGCACACAGGGAACAGACCACACCACTCTGCAGAGGTGCCTTCTGTGCATCAGGTTCAGGGTGACCAAATGAATTGACACCAGGAAATTCTCACTGGAGATAACTATACAAACTAATTGAAAATAAATTAAGGAACATGACACCTTGCTTGCAGATCAAATAACTATAGCTTACCTTTCCCAAAATAACTGCCTACTGCACGTCATATGCCAAGGAGAAACCAGAGATATATACATAAAATAGGCCACTCCAGCAGGGAACGGAAAGTCCCTTTATTCCTAACTGGAGACACCACAAGGGTTAATTAGAAATGGCTCGAACTCTGCACTCTACCTGCATGACCAGCTCTCATTGACATTATTGGAAATCATGCATATGGATCAAGGGTGTTAGGTGGCCCAGTATATTGTGCTTTTGACCTAAAAAAAGTTCTCAGGTATTTCTGTGTAGCAAGGATAATGCTCGCTCTCTCTCTCGCTTGCAGATCCCTAGCTCTGCCAGCCTTGCATCTAATGACTAGACACCTCTACAAGAGGACAGTTGTGTTGCTCTCACCCCAATAGGGTTTAGGTTAACATGAGTGATATATTTCTTAACAAGTCTGCCCTCTAAGCTTGAAAGCCCCCTAATCACTTTTGCATGGTTGGCTGCTCTTTCGGTTCCTGTGGCCTCGGTGTCTCATTCAAAAGGGAGATTTAAAGGGCTAGGTTTCTTTTCTTTTCTTTTTTACAGTTTGCACATTCAAAGTTGATCCTTCAAACTGGGTGCCACTCATAGGAAGTCCTGCCACCTGTATGAGCTCTCAGATCACCACTTAGCCACATCACACCTAAATGACAGTCTGAATGCAAGAAATAGACAGTCTCTTTGGGGGCCCGTATATGCAAATTGGCCCTATACTATGTGGTTATACAAGCCAACATTTTCAATCACAGGAGCCTAAATTCATTAATATTATTGTAGCCTAGAGGCTCTAACCAAGATCAGGGCCCCATTGAGCTATTCACTGTATAGAGTAAGAGACAACACAGAGAATGTATGAACATAAATAGCTTGTCCAACATCATGTAACAAACTAGTAAAAAAGCAAGGAATTGAACCCAGCTTTTTTGGAGGCCAGCATAACCTTGTAGCTACCAGACTACTCCCAGCTTCTCTGAGTTTTAATGCTGATATATGGCCTGATTTTCAAAGTTGCTGTATACACACAACTCCCACTAACTTCAGGAGGAGCTGTAAGTGCTCAGATCACTGAAAAATAAGGATCTTTTTATTTTGAGGTCTAAATATAGATTTAGATGCTAACCACTGCACTAGATCCCCATGGTCATAGGGCTAAACACTTTGCGTTGTTCTGGCTGATGTGAATGGCACTATGCTGATTTACCCTAGCTGAAGATCTGGTTCTGTCTGTTTTGCAACAATCATTCCAAGCTGCAACACTGGGAGCTGGATATGAACTTCTTTAAAGTTCAGTGGGGGTTGGATCCAGGGTTTGGGTTCAGCCTATTACAGAAATAGTGGTGAGTTGTGAAGCTCAGATCTAGAGCCTCTCAAAGCTTAGTCTGGGCATTTGTTGCAGCTTTTTATTTGTAGTTTTGTGTCTTTTGCTCTTTATCTTTGAGATAGACTCCATATCTGATTCTCTTCTCCTTTGCACTGGTTTACATTGTGTTACTCCTGATTTACACCTATGTAAGGGCCAATTAATTGAATATTAGAAGGAACATAGGGAGGGCCATACTGGATCAGCCAGTTGGTCCATCCAGTCCAGTAGCCTTTCTCTGACAGTAGCCAGCAGTAGATACGTCATGGGACAATACAAGAAACCCAGCTATGTTGGTAGTTGTGGAATAACTTGCCCAGAGGGAAAGTTCCCTCCCACCATCACTTAGTGGTTGGCCTTTCCTTGGAGCACATTTAGGTTTAATATTTTTGTTTAACTGTAGAGTTTAGACCCAAGCATTGGGTTTTCTTCCCCATCTTCCCAAACTGCCGTTAATTTTGGGTAAGTCTCTTTTTTAATGCAATGATGCCTGGTACCCATTTTTTTTAAATGGATAGCATCCTATGTAGGAATCTTCAGAGCACCCCAAGAGCTGCCTTAGAAAACTGAACAAGAGGAAATGACTGGAAGAATGGTATGGACATGGTGAGCTCCCACAGTTGTCATCTCATAGTGATCCCACATCAAATTATCTCACTCTACAAACCAAAAGATGATTTTTTTTCAACTTGCCAGTGTCACAAACCCAACCTGTCATCTGGAAATCTTCTTAGCAGGCTTGATTCTGAAATATGTTGAGTGCTACCCACTCCTCCAGCTTCTGTAGGGATCAGAGTGCTCAGCCCTTTGCACAAATTATTAGAATAAGTTCCCTGCCTTAAGATCATAGAATATCATGGTGTAAGGGATCTCAGGAGGTCATATAGTCCAATCCCCTACTCAAAAAGCAGGACCAATCCCCAGCAGATTTTTGCCCCAGATCCCTAAATGGCCCCCTCAAGGATTGTACTCATAACCCTGGATTTAAGCAGGCCAATACTCAAACCACTAAGCTATCCCTCCCCTTTCTTTTAGTTACATATAGTTTACGTTCCCCAAGGGGAACTTAGCTGATGAACAGAAGCCAGCTGGCTCTCCCATAGCTTTATTGGTTCTTTCAGGCTAACAGAACTAAGAACTTGTTTGTGTCAACAAAGTAAATAGATAGGATTTAAAGACACACAGTTCATAACCATTATTCTGTTTTCTGTGTACTGCATCTTTTAAATAGGAGGAGTCTGCCTGTCTATCTGCTGTTAGGCAGGGCTGTCGGAATAATGAACAACAGGGTCATAGAAATGTATAGCTGTCAGGGACTTCAGGAGGTCATCTACCCTATGTCCCCATTTCATCTGTGATGAAGAACCTCACAGGATGAGATCTTCTATTGACATTGGGTGAGAGCTCCAAAGCCATGTAGGGGGTTCAAAAGAGATCATGGCCAAGAATCTCAGAAGTGATCACTATTTTGAGGTGTCTCAGTTTCAGAGTGTGGATTGCTGAACTGCCTGAAAATCAACCCCCTTCAAGGTGACACCCAACACCTGACGTACTCAATGACTAGTCACTTTAGAAAACTTTGTCTTATGACCCTAATCCACTGGTATTAGTGCACATATTACAGAAGCTCCTAGAGGTCCCAGCCAAGATTGAAGCTGTGCTAGGTGCTGTACAAACACATGGTGAAACAGGTCCTCACCCAGACAGTTCAAAATCTCAAGAGACAAAGGCTAAGAGGAGATACAGAGGCACGGAGAGGTGAATTGATTTACCCCATGTCACACAGCAAGTCAGTGCAGAGCCAAGAAGAAACTCAGGGTCTTCTGACTCTTAGCCCATTGTCCTATCTGATAGACCACACTCTGGCAAGCGCAACCTTTCTATTTAGTCTTTCTTTTGTTTTTTCTCCTTAAACTAAATTGAAAGCAATCTAGACTATATGGACATGTGTTTGCTTGTTGCAAATGGAAAAAAAATAACCCCCAGAAAGCAGGTACAGGATGTGGATTAAAAATGTTTACACACATTAGAATGTCACTAATCCACATGGTTTATAATCTGCACCGAAACTGGGTGGCCTCACCAGCCCATTTGCAAACACTGAATAGCTAAGAGTCACAGTGAGATCTCATAGTACTGTGACTTCCTTACAAACCACATCACAGTGCATCCACAGAGCACAATGCAAACAAATAGAGCTTGATTATAGTTGTTGGCATGAAGTGCACTTGGTGATGCACCATCTTTGCTCTATAATTGTGTGTTCATTGAGGGCTCAATCCTGCAAAATGCTGAGCACCTGTTGAGAGATGCCAGGTGCCCTAAACTCCCACTGATGGCATTTATGGTGCTCAGTTTCAGACAGGAACGGAAGCTTGTTCACAAATTGGCAAAGCTTAGCCATTCCCACTGGGCCTGTCATGCATTAGAGAGGTTACTACTTTAATGGCCTTACTGAGGCCTGGTCTACACTATGCGTTTAAACCAATTTTAACAACGTTAAACCGATTTAACGCTGTACCCGTCCACACTAAGAGGCTCTTTATATCGATATAAAGGGCTCTTTATATTGGTTTCTGTACTCCTCCCCAAAGAGAGGAGTAGCGCTAAAATCGGTATTACCCTATCGGATTAGGGTTAGTGTGGTCGCAAATCGACGGTATTGGCCTCCGGGTGGTATCCCACAGTACACCACTGTGACCACTCTGGACAGCAATCTCAGCTCGGATGCAGTGGCCAGGTAAACAGGAAAAGCCCCGCGAAATTTTGATTTTCATTTCCTGTTTGCCCAGCGTGGAGCTCTGATCAGCACGGGTGGCAATGCAGTCCCAAATCCAAAAAGAGCTCCAGGATGGACCGTATGGGAGATACTGAATCTGATCGCTGCATGGGGAAACAAATCTGTTCTATCAGAGCTCCATTACAGAAGACGAAATGCCAAAGTGTTTGAAAAAAAAATCTACAGGCTACACAGTGCTGCATGACAAGCGTAACGGGAAGCCAGAGACTCAAACGGATGCTCATGGTGGGAGGGAGGGGGTACTGAGGACTCCAGCTATCCCACAGTCCACAGCAGTCTCCGAAAAGTATTTGCATTCTTGGCTGAGCTCCCAATGCCTGTAGGGTCAAACACATTGTCCAGCGTGGTTCAGGGAATAGCTCGTCAATTTACTCCCTCCCCCCACCACGTGAAAGAAAAGGGAAAGAAATCGTTTCTTGACTTTTTTCAATGTCACCCTATGTCTACTGAATGCTGGTGGTAGACGCGATGCTGCAGCAGTGAAGAGCAGTATCCGCTCTTCTCCCCTCCCTGGTGGCAGATGGTACATGCTTGATAACTGCTGAATACCCATGGCTGGCCTCAGGGGCGCCTGGGTAAAAATAGGAATGATTCCTGGTCATTCCCAGTAGATGGTACAGAATGGCTGGTAACCATCTTCATCATAGCCATAGGGGGCTGAGCTCCATCAGTCCCCTCTCTTTCCTGTGTAAAGAAAAGATTCTGTACTGCCTGGACTATCATAGCAGCGGGATGCTGGGCTCCTTTCCCCCGCACCGCTTAAGGTTCTGCCTGGACTATCATAGCACGGGGAGGCTGCCTCCCCCTCATTTTATCTCACTAACAAGTCACTGTTTCTTATTCCTGCATTCTTTATAGCGTCATGACACAAATGGGGGGGACACTGCCACGGTAGCCCAGGAAGGTTGGGGGAGGAGGGAAGCAACGGGTGGGGTTGTTGCAGGGGCACCCCCCATGAATGGCATATAGCTCATCATTTCTGCAGGATCTGACATGGAGCAGCTGTGCTATCTGATACACTGGTTCTCTAGTACACTTGCCCCAAATTCTAGGCAGGACTGACTCTATTTTTAGAAACCATAAAGGAGGGATTGACTTAGTGAATCATTCCCAGTTTTGCTTTTGCACCCCCAGCCAACCTCAGCCAGAGGCACCCATGATAGCAGCAGGTAGCACAGAAGGACAGATAACCATCATCCCATTGCCAAATTACCCTGGCAGCAGACAGTACAGAACAACTAGTAACTATCTCTGCTATCATGCAAAAGCAAATGAATGCTACTGTGTAGCGCTGGAGTATCGCCTCTGTCCGCGGCATCCAGTTCACATACGGTGACTGTAAAAAAAAAAAGCTGAACGGGCTCCATGGTTGCCGTGCTATGGCGTCTGCCAGGACAATCCAGTGGAAAAGGGCGTGAAATGATTGTCTGCCGTTGCTTTCCCGGAGGAAGGAATGACTGATGACATTTACCCAGAACCACCCGCGACAATGATTTTTGCACCATCAGCCACTGGGCTCTCAACCCAGAATTCTAAGGGGCAGGGGAGACTGCGGGAACTATGGGATAGCAACGGAATAGCTACCCACAGTGCAATGCTCCGGAAATCGACGCTAGCCTCGGACCATGGATGCACACCGCTGAATTAATGTGCTTAGTGTGGCCGCGTGCACTCGACTTTATACAATCTGTTTTATAAAACTGGTTTATGTAAAATCGGAATTATCCCGTAGTGTAGATATACCCTGAGAATACGAACAGGACAGATACTGCAAATTCCAGTCTTAAATAGAGATGTGCTAGTGATTTCTTTGGTTGTTTATTTTTCAGTGACTCTTTCACCAACTTTAAATAGCCCAGAGAAGTCAAGATATGGAGAGAATCTTTCAGGGGCCGACTGGGCTAGATTTAATGAAAAGAAAAAAAAATAAAACCCAGTTGGTCTAGCAATGAAAACATGGGCAACATTCTGAGCTGCCCTTTGACCTTTATGATGCAGGTTGCAAGGTCACAGAAACTTGGTCACACAGTATTGATCAGGAATCTTTTTGACTGGCATATGGCACCAGGATGCAAAGAAAGAGCAGCTGAAAAAGAATTAAGTGGGGGCAAGAGTGGAACGTACTGATTGAACGCCTGACCTCTGGGAGTCAAAGATCACAGTGCAAAAGGCTGGGTATGGAATTGTCTGTACAATGTCAATACATAAATAAATAAACATAAAAACAATGCAGGGAAAATAAATGGCTTGGCTGAGTCTCAAACCACCAGGGAATGGTTTACTGAAACCTTGGGGATGGATGGATATACAAATGTGTGCAAGTGTATGTGCATACATGTAAAGGTGGGTGTGAACGTATATATACATATATATGTGTGTCTGTCTCTATATGTGTTTTTTCTTTCATCATTTAAACCTCCATCCACCAGAGATAGATTTTCCTAAGAAAGAAAGAAAGAAATATGTATCTTTTTAGCATCCAATACATTTGGGTTGTGACAGGTCTTTACTGAATGGATGGCTGGAACATTAAACTAACTGCCAGATTCAGCAACAGGAGTATAAATTCATTTAAGAGATGGCAGAAGCCAAACCAAGACTCATGTTAAAATTCTTAATAGATTTACCTTGTAGAGTGCTTTTTTTTTGTGCAAACTGCACCCTGAATCACTTTATCCAGTTAAATAGCCCATCAGGCAGTGTATAGCAGGACTCATGAAAACAAGGTGCTTAGAAGAGTGAGAGAGCCAGATTCTGCCCTCAATTCTACCCACGTGGCTCTCTTGTGTAAGCCAGAGCAAATTTTGGCATTTGGTGGTGAGTAAATCAATGTTTTCAGTGCTAAGCCTGATGAAGATGTTGTAGGTCTAAGTAAACTTCTAACTGTGTTAGCATGTGGCTTTAAGTGCCACTCTGAGGCTGTCCTGGTCTTGAATTATCCTAGGATGGGCAGACTTCTTTTCTTGTTACTCTACTGTATATTTCAGGGTTCTATCTATTTTACTACTTTCTATTTGGAGGTTGTCAGGTGTACCAAAGAAAGCTTTATCGCTGTCCACCCTAGGGCTTTGTGTCTAAGAGAAAGAGAAGACTTGGGATGCCAATGGGACTATTATGACATCACTTCCTGTCTCTTGTCTTCCACACCATGACACATTTCCTGTTTTGGATACAGTCAATTCTGCTGACATACTGGAGAGTCCAGCTGGACCTTTTCTCTCTCCTTTACCTTGTGACATTCTGGAGCTGGTTCAATGTGCCACTAAGAGAGACTCACTTGTTATGACCTAGAGCAATGGGTGCCTATGGTTAATATACTAAGATAATCAATATGAATGGAAAGGACTAGCAGCTTTGCTGAGCACATTGGCTCTGGCTGGACATCTAACCTAGAATGAAGCAATGTCCCCTTCCCAACTATGTACTAGATCTTGCACAAAGCCCTGGATAGAATTTTTAAGTGCTGGGTTTTACTAGGTTGTTCAAATGGCATGGTCAGGCAGGTCCACACATGAGTTCTTTTCAGCCAACTGCATAGCCCACATCAAGGGCATAGGACTCTCCCTTCTGGAGCAAAGAATCAATAAAAGACCAGGAAAGAAGCGTGAGGGTTGGGAAATACTCACTGGATCCCCAATATTGCAGCTGTGGTGGGAATTCTTTGTGATCACCAGATTGCTATCCTCTTCAGTACTGAGGACAAAAGGACATGGACACACAGACAATGGGCCTCAAATGAAGAAACCCTGTTGTTAGTAGGTGGCTATGGTATATCAGTGTTACCCTGCTGTCATCTTGGGACATCTCCAGCAATAAGGATGAGAACCACCCTTTGTGCTAGGGCCTTCTATGAGGCTTTCTGTCTCTGCTGTGCTATTGTAACTCGTGGCAGGCTGTGAGTCTTTGAGCAGCTTTAGTGCCTGGCCCACATAAAGGGTTTAGTTGTGTCTCATCGGGCTTCTAAGTATAGCGCCTAATCCTATAGCTCAAGTAGCAGCAGACTGTGCTGAAAGCCCAGGGTTCAAATTCCAATGTTAATCTGAACGGGGTTGTGAAACAGTCCATGTGCAATACCCCACAGCCTTTAGATTTCTTGCTATCATAGTCCCCTATGAGGAACAGCTTCCCCATATACCCTTCATACTCAGCCCAAATATTTTATCTGTACTTTACCACAGGTCTGCCAGGGCAAGAAACACTCCCTTATTGCTTTAAGGTATCTCCTCTGCTTGAGCTTCACTAATAGGCAATGCTCTGTGCAGCACACAGGGGATTTCCTTTCACTTCTGAGCACAGGAAGGGAAGTGGCTATAATGGACGTAACTGAAATACTGTATTTCTGAGCTTCTATCAGAGGATCTCAAAGCACTTTGCTGACATTGGGCTCGATGACTTTTTATCCTGGAGTAACTCCACAGAGTTGGATGCAACCATTCCTGATTTACGAGGGATGGCATCTAAGGAGGGAAAGGAAAGGGAGACAGAAGGGTGACATTCAAATGATCCTGATGACTTGGGAGCACAAATTCCATTGATTTTCCCTGGGACTTGTGCTCCTAAATCACTTAGGAGCTGTTGATAATCTGCCCAGAGATGATCACTCACAGAAGTTCTCCATTGCTATTTTGACTTTGCTGTGTGTCTCATTAGGGATAGCTGGTAACTCCAGGTACTGTGTCCAGTGCATACTTGAAGTTCTGTCCATCTGTCACATTCAGAACTAATATCCTCCGCATCCTACTACAATCAGAGGCAAGTGTTTTACTTTCTCCACTTAGACAGAGCAGGTCAGAGAAAATCTTGGGGCACTAGGTTTAATGGTGCTTAGACTGTTTTGCTGACCTTCTAAAATGAGCTTTTCCAGTTTTCGGACCAGATCCTCAGCTGCAGTAAATCAGCATTAGAACACTGACTGGAGAAGCTGTGCTGATATACCTCAGCTGCAGATCTGGCCCTGTTGTGTTATCTTATTACTGGGGAATCCTATTTCATTGCAGTCTGAAAGTAATTTTATATAGCACTCAGCCAAGCCCTCTCTGGATTGTAGAGCTTTGAGGGTAATTCAGGACATCCTTAAGGGGGTGGGTTTCGAAGGGTGAGGTAAAGATTAACCAGACTTGAACCCAGCCCTGTAGGGCTCCTTGGCAACCAGCAGCCTCACTCTGCCACCCAGCAGCTGCAAGCTAACTGCTCCCTGTGACCCACAAGTCACATAGGTTGCACGCTGTGGGACATTCTACAGACAAGTTGTCTTAGTGATCCCTGATTGGCTCTTTTAGTCTATATAAACCCATCAGGTATAGAAGTGTCTAGTAGCAATGTGGATCCTTAGCTAAATGCTGTGATTGCCCTGTTCTCTGCCTCTGAACTCCTGGCATTGACCTTGGCCCTGACTTGACTCCTGACCCCAAACAACCACCAGAACCTCAGCATGTACCTTGATACCTAGTATTACCCTCAGCTTGATTCCTTCTCTGAACCTCACCTTGACTTCTGACTCTGGCTTTGACCCTCAGCTTGACTCTGATACCAGCTCTGACCCCTGGTGTTGGTTCCTGGCTTCCAAGCTCCTGCCACTAGTTCTGCCAGCTTTGCCCAGGAACCTTTTCAGGGATCTCAAGATAAGCATCCAAGAATGGAAGTTCCCCCCAATCTCTTCTTTTCCCAGTGCATCATGCTTAGAACTGCTCAAAAGTCACTTTACCAATGAGTAGGACAGAATCCAAATAGAATAGCAATATGCTTGACTTACCAACAGGGGATCAGCTATTAAGTTCATTTATGCCCCCAGAAGTTAGATGTTTCTTTGAACTCCACACACCTCTTGGGTCTGCCAAATGGGCTGGATGGAAAGTAAAGGTTTTGGTACCTTCTTTATACTCATCTGTCTTTTATCTAGAAAAGTACAGGTAGAATGTTGTCAAGATCACATTGTAAATTTCATAGGATATACATAGATCCTTATGCATGATAGGAAAAAGTGGCTTAGTTTTGCACTGGCCACACACTGAATATTTTATGTGTACACATACTTATTTCTGTTTTCAGTTCTGCTGGATGAATTTGTGCTAGTAAAAGATGATGGACCTACAGCCCTGGAGAGAGCAGTGCTGTGTTGTTTGCAGAACAGACATAGCATGCATAGCAGCAGGAATTTCCCTTCACACTGTTCCATTGGTGGACTTCAGTGCTGAGTCAATAATTCAGTAATGAATAACTTATTCAGCCTGTGGAACCCCTACCTGCCCACACTGTGCTAGGTGTTATACAAACACAGAACAAAGAGACAGTCCCTGCCCCAATGAGCATGCAGTCTAAGGCCTGGGCTACACTGGGGGGCGGGTTCGAACTAAGATAAGTATCTCAGTTCAACTTACCTCACAACTGCGAGTCGACTGCCATGGCTCCCCTGTCGACTCTGCTTACTCCTCCTGCTGAGATGGAGTACGGGCGTCGATTCAGGGATTGATTTATCGTGTCTAGACACTGAACACTAAAAGAATCCTCATGTATTAATCATAACTATATTTATGACTTCCCTCCACTCGCATTTACCCATTTTCTGCCTCAATGCTGCCTTGGATGACTACATCTAGGAATGAAAGTGGAATTCAGTCTCAGTGGGCCCTTCAGTCCTCAAAGTCTTTGCTACCAGTGTGTTGTTATTGCTGTTACTAGAAGTGGAGTGTGTTCATAGGGCAGATCCTATGTCCACTAAGAATTGGACAGAAGCCGCCATCAAGTGAAAAAGATTGGTTTGGCTTGAGGCCAGTTACTGGCTATTGTTTTTATGTAATAATATTGTTAAAAACACACCCATTTAATCCTGGGCATGATAAACATCTCTAACATAAACTCATTTCACATATGCTATTGAATAGCCATCCTATGGCAACAAATTCTGAACACTGATGATTTAGACCAGATTCAGAATGAGACCCAGTGGTGTGAGGTTTCATACCCCATTGTTAGCTCCTTGAGCCAAACCAGTCCTCCAGTGGATGAACTGCCATATCACTGAGATTGTGCATCCGGTTCTTGTTGGGGAAAAGCCTGGGGGTATGAATCCTGAGATGAGCAGGCAAGAGAGCTCTGAGCTTGCTGGATGGCTGCCTGGAACACAAAACTATTATTGGAAACAGGAGGCTTTTATGGTAGATAATTGTAATGTTATTGGGCATTTTCCTTAAATAGTCTGCCACACTCTCACACTCAGGCAGCTGATGTTAAGGGCAGACATATATGCAAACACAAACAAGAAGGTGGACTGCTTTTGTTCAGATAAGATGTAAAATGGAGGCTTTGCCTGACCAGCTGTGGTGAAGAAAGATCTTCTGACTCTTTTCCTCAGAGCAGGGTGTTAGCCCCGGTTGTCCTGGCCAAATTCCAACCTGGCTAAATCCATTCCTCTTCCCTAAAATTCCCTATGCAGTTTCAGTTGAATGTAGTATTCTTCTTCATAGCCTGTCCTGAACTGGTGCTGAGAAGCATTCTGGGAGTTTTTGAGGCTGAGAAGGTTCAGAGAGTTCTAAGTGAGACCAGGTGGGTGAGATAATCTCTCTCCTTGGGCCAACTTCTGTGAACGGAAGAGACAAAGTTTTGAGCTTACAGAGCTCTCATTCAGCTTTCAGTTGTGGGAGGCATGAAAGCTTGTCTCTTCCATCAACAGAAGCTGGTCCAATAACAGATATTACCTCCCCCACCTGGTATCTCTTATATCCTGGGACCAGCACTGCAAGCAAGAGAGTTAGGGTCATTTTCCTGTTTGTTCTGGTCTCATTTGATAATGTAATCTCCTTGGGGCAGGCCACCCATCTGTGACTATATTGTAAAATATTTGTGGTGTTGGCTGAGTAATGGGCCAGATCTTCATCTGGACTAAACTGGCATAGTGCCATTGAAGCCTCATAGAGTGAAGTCTGCATTGTGTTCAGAGAACTCCAACTGCCAATTTTGACTTTAAAGTGTTATTGGTGGAGGATCACACTGAATTCCTCTTGTCCTCCAAGCTTTGACATTGCTCAGGCTACATCACTGCATCCTTCTAAAGGGCACACAGAATGGAACATTTGTTTTCTATGTACAGAATAGACATACAATAATTGTATGTGAAAGGGCCTAATTATAACAACTTTCTTTTGCATGCAGTAGTGTAGTGCAGTGTAACCTGAATGGGGTATTGTTCACTGATGTCACAGGAGCCATTGATGGACTCCACTGAAAGATTAGGTTCTAACAGTGAATCAATCTGCAGCATTAGTGACTCACACAGCTATGTATGAAATGGGTTTGTATGCACACAGATGTCACAGGGTGTCTCTACACAATGGTAGAGTAAGAATCCAATTCTGTTTCCTGCTGGTGCAGGATCAGCCACTAATGTACATTGACTAATACACGTATGCTAGTTGACTAGGATGCCGTTCCCCAACCCTAGTTTTAAATGTTCCAAGAAACAGGGTAGCCACCATTCCCCTTGAGAGATCATTATCTCCCTGTTGGGAAGTTTTTCTTGATATTCAGCCTAAATGAACTCTTTTTTATATGTCAACCCATTTTTCCTAGTTCTGCTTACTTTAATAAGGCTAAATAATCCTTCATGAGTGTGATTGATCTTGGAGTGTTGAGCCTTGCACACATACCAGCATCTGACAGCTATAACTAGCCAAGCATGTGCACAAGTAGGAAAAAGGAATGCACCTTTGAACGCCATTGAAATCCAGTGGAACAGGAGAGCACTGTGAAAGAATGCAACACAAATATTTTGTAAAAAAATGGATATGGACTGTCTCCTCTAAATAGGCTGGTGGAAGGGTTTGGCAGCAGCATGGGCTAGTAGTAAGAGCAGAAGATTGGGAATCAAGATTCCTGGGTACCATTCCAGGCTCTGCCACTGAATTCCTTTGTGGCCACAGACAAATTACTTAACCTCTCTGTGCCTTAGCTTTCCCAGATGTAAAAGAGGCATAATAATATTTACCTAAGTCATAGTGCCTGATTCACTACAGCTTGGAAAGTAGAAGAGATACTATAGAAATGTGAACTAACACCTTATTCCTACAAATATCTGCTCTAGTATAGGCTCTAGTGCAAATATTGAGCCTCGTGGAAGTCAATGAGGTCCAGGTGTGTCAGACTGCAGAACTGGGGACTATATTATTATATGTGTGAAGTGGGTCAGCTTTCCATATATACTCTGGAAATAGATATATGATGCCACGTATGCTTTGCATCTTCCTCTGGACTAGAATGGGATAACAGTGCGAGAAATCTTGTTATTGGGGGAGGGGGCAGGAATCTTATTAGATGTGCTGTTAGATGCATCCTCATGTGCATTTTCTTTTCCTCCCAGCCTGTGTTTTCTTTCTTGAAAGTAAATATAAAGAAGATTTTTAAAAGTGCCCAAGCTATTTAGGAACCCAACTTCCACTGCCCTTCAGTGGGTCTTGTGCTTCTAAATCCATTAGATGCTTTGGAAACTCTCCCATTGTATCTTATCTTAAGGACCTTGGGGCTGCTTCAAGTTTTAGTGAAGTGAATGGAAAGCATCCCATCGAGTTCAATAGGGGGAAGGTTGGATCACTCTAGGCTAGGTGAACTGTACAAATCCAAAACCCCAAACAAATCCTCTTTGCTCTCAAACTTTCTGCTGCTCCAGAAGTTGGATCTGGGATTGACTGGAATGTTGCAATGGGGAGAACAGCTTTGAAATCTTCCCTTCAGACAGGACTAACTCCTGATAAAATAGTGAGGGCTTTTTTTGCCCCGTTTCAAGAGTTGTTTTTATTAATTGGTAATTCCCATGCTGTCAAACTTTCACTTAATTGTACACCTACCTCCCCATCCATCCAGCCTGCTCCCGTTGCCCTGGAAACTGAGGCCATGACACCTTGGCCAGAGTGACAGGGCTGAAACAAAGACCTCTTTCATGGTATCAATTGGATTGAATTGTTCTAGGTACCCCTCCCCCAGCTCTCAGAGGACACAATGTGAGGGAAGAGAGTGCCAGGGGTGGCCTGGCATAGCAGGGGGACTCCAAATACTGTCCAACCTTCAAGGGTCCTGACTTTCTCTCCTCCCTCGCCTTGTTTCTTTAGCTTTCTTTGGGTCAGAGCAGGACAAGGTTCACTGACTCGTCTTAGTTATGAAGCTAAGGTGGATTAAGGAGGGTGTAAGGGCCCATTCTTGTTGCTATTGCTTGGCAGAGGCCGGGTCAACTGTCCTCAAAACCCCTCACACACTCTGTTGGGTCTACAAGTGTCATTCAGGATGAAGGAAGCTGTCCATCAAAACCAGAGGGATTGTGGGAATAGCTGAGAAGGACTTGCAGAGCAGGAGATGGGAATCTCTTCAAAGATGGGAGCGAAAGAAGTGCAAAGCAGTCTACTGAGCCTGCAGAATTAAACCTTGTTCCTTGATTATATATGCAATCTGTACCGCCCCTATGTGCCCAACCTGTGGAACTCATTGCTAAAGGATACAAATGAGGGAAATAGAAAGATATTCCAGAAAGGGATTAAAGATTTATTCATAGAAAATACTACCCAGGATAAAACTATAGGGGCTATCTAGCTACCTGCTTCAGGGCGTACCTGGACCACCAGACAAGATTTTTCCTCTCATTCTAATGGGATACTAATGCACATTATGGAACATTTTTTTATTTACTTCTTCTGAAACCACTGTTAGAGACAGGATCCCAAATGTACTGAGTTATGACAACTCCTATATCCCTGTGAATAACACCATTGTTAGGAGATGAGCAACAGCCATGGTATAAAAAAGTACAGATATAAAACCCTCCCGACGTGTCATACGGTGATTCAAATATATGATGCAGACATGCACAGCATCTGTGAGGCATATAGACAAATGGTGCAATTTCACATTACAAAAATATGAGGCATGAAAAGAGATCAAATACATGTTTACTTAATACACTCTGACTGTGATGAGTGTATGATGCATATTTCATCTTTTAAATATAGGCAATATTGTGTTATACAATTGTTGGGATTCTCCCTAATATGTCAGATCTACTTTACATACACACTAAGAGCTAAGTGTGTAGAAAATACATGGATTGCTGGATTGCTATAGCAAGGGGAACAGTGATGGGATGGAAATGAAAAACCAAGGTCCATCTCCATGGAGAATAGAAATGATGATGCCCACCTGGTGCAGTTCAGTGGACAGGGAAATGGACAGGAAGTCAGGAAAGCTGAGTTTTAATCTTGGCTCTGACTGTGCGACTTTGACTAAGTTGTTATGCTTGTGTTTAGACTGTAAGCACTTCTAAGCATTGACTGCCTTTCACCTTGTGTTTGTACAGCATCAAGCACATTGGGGCCCCTAGTTGCTATTGTAATATAAATAATAATGCACAAAAAACATGTTAAAAGAACATTATTAAGGTCGCAAAGTTGAGCATTCAAGATATGGGAAATATTAGAGTTAAGTTTGCCATTGAAACTTTAATTCGGTCTCCTTGTGCATATGAATTGTGTGACCCTGTCTTTTACTACATGATCACATACTGCTTTTTCCACAATGAAAGTCCTTTTCTCCTCCTTGAAGCCCCAACTAGAACATGCCCTGTGTGGATAGAATCTTTGGGGAATTTAGCTGATAAAATCTAAGACGTCTTTACCGAGCATGTGTGAACTGTGATTTTTCAAAGGCTCATAACTTGGCCAAACTTAGGTGGATTTTCATGGACAAGGCAAAAAGCACACCCCTGACACAGAGGTTGCCCCCTTGCTTCCAACCATGGGGGAGCCAGAGCTTTCTAATGAAAAGATCACCAAAATTTCTTAACATTGGCGAAACAATGGCTTTTCCCCTAGCCTCATTCTTAGAAATGGCTGAACCATTTGCCTGAAATTTTCCCAAAATCTCAGCCTGAGGCAGACACGTGGCTGCCAGCTCCTCTAATAATAGTGATAGTCAATTCCAACTGGTGCTCTTCTCCTGCTGATCAGGGCTCAGGGCTTCTCTTTGACATTGTAGCAGGCTCCAGTGAGGGGCATTGGGATGGATGGATGTAGGGACTCAGAAGTAAAACATCATGCAATGCTGCAAATGAGAAAAGAGGCACATTAGCTCAGCTGTGCATGTAAGCCAGCCTCCACTTCTTCCGGCACCCATCATCTGCTTTGTTTGTAATTATATTTTGTACTTCTGTCTAGTATAATTAATTTTAGTTAAAATTCTGGGTAAGGAATACACAGGCACTAAATATAAACCCAAACTCAGCCCCCTGTCCATAGAAATCCTTGCTTAGTCAGCTGGACATATCACTTCTGGAGAACAGATTTGTAAGGAGTCTTCTGCTAGCTATCCTGGGCCACCCCCAGCTGGTCCCAAAGCCCTCAGTGAGTGCTGCCGCTAGCCACGCACATAGAACTATTCTTGGACAAGAAAATGATACAAGAACAAAATTCAACGGAAGTGTGTCACCTTAAGGGCCCTCTTCTGGGAGAGCAGGCTTTATCTAATTCAGGCGTCACACCATGCATCACTTCTTTAAAGAAACAGTAACACTGATGTAACCTGTCTCAGGCCAAAGAACACTGAATTCCTTTGGGATTCCATCCAGCCCTCTGGTTGCCCTTATAGATTTCAAAGAGTTTTATCAAGGAGGTCAAGTTCATTACCCCCATTTTACAGATAGGGAAACTGAGGCACAGAGCAATGATGTGACTTGCCTAAGATCACCCAGCAGCAGAGTTGGGACAGACCTCAAGTCTCCTGACTCCTAGCCCAGGGCTTTATTTACCAGGTCACAATGCTCATCATAGGACTTCCTCATCCACCCTACAGAACAGAAACAGAAGAAAGAAGGAGCAAATAGGAAAGAAAAATGAAAGCAAGAGTCACTACATTTAAACTCCTTGAAACACAAGAGATGTGCTTGAGTTACTCCTGTTACTAGCTGCAGAAAAGTGTTAACCCTGCTTAGAGCTGCTTAGGGATTTTTTGACAATATATATTTTTTCCCACTGGAAAATACTGAATTGTCAAAACTGAAACTATTTGCAGGAAGGGCCCAGTTTTGATTAATTTCTCTTTTCAAATGAAAAAAATTGAAATTGTCAAAATGTCCTCTTTCAATGGTTTCAAAACAAAAATTTCCCTGTTTTTGGATTGAAATGACTTTTTGTTTGACATGTAAGATGATTACAGTGAAAAAAAAACCCTTAAAATTAAAAAAAAAGTTTGAAATCAAAGTGAAACATTTGGAAAATGGTGAAACAAAACATTTTGATTGACCTGAACCATATTTTTTTGCAGATTGTCAGTTTGCAAAAATTTGAGTTTTCAAATTTTTGTCCAGATTTGGGATAGGAAATTTTTTTTGAAATCTCATAAATTTTCCTGGGATGGGAAAACTGTTTCCTGCCCAGCTCTACTTCTGCACTGTCTCACCAAACTTCCTTCCCCCAGGACACCTACCCAACACCAATAAAGGAAAATGGAGCTCCCACCACCTTACTACATGAGTTTCACTCTCAGAACATTAAGAGGCTTCCACATCTGCAATGAGCGTGTCAGTGCTCAGGGTGTGTGTAAATGCTAGAGATGAGCCCAAACTAAACTCCCAGAGCCAGAAACCTCCAATGACTTTGGACAAGTTTGGATCCTGATCTTGCTGGAACTTCGCTGTTTGGTTCCACATCTCAACTCTGACCCTATGCCACCAACAAATCATTTCTTGATGCCCCCTTACCTCTGTGCCAATCTCCTCCATATACTTCCCCTCCTCCAGCTGAAGCCCACCTCACCAACCTACACTTCTCAGTCCCCTGTCCTAAGCTGCTGATCCTTTGCCTAATTCACCTTTTCCTTGCAGGTGACCTGTAGCCCTGCTCAATGCACTCATTTCTGCTGCTGACCCCCATCCCACAAACACACATTTCCTTGCTGCCAACCCCTCCCCTCCACTTCTTTTGTCCTGTGGCTGATTGAGTTCTAAGTCGATAGCACTGCTAGAAAAATAAATACATGTGCACACACCACAAGCGAGAGCCTCCCTCTAGGGCAGCTGTTTCTGGGAACTCCGTGGCATGATAGAGGAAGGAGCCGTTATGGCTGCAGCCAGGGAGTGGGTTCTTTGTTTCCACACTTCAGCTTCTTCCTGCAATGCTAAACTCTGCTTTCCTGAGTGTGATTCCAAGCGCCCATCAACTCCCCGCAACATCCCCACCCTCTCCCCGGTCAACTTCGGGACCTAAAAATAACTCCTGTGTGGCTGATCCAGAAAAGCTCGAGGAGAGAAGTGACACACACACTCACTCACACGCACACACGTACACAGGCACACAGCTGGGAAAGGCCGGAGCTGACTCATCATATGAGGGCAGCAGGGGATTCTGCTGGCATGGGCATCCCACCTCATCTCTGCATCCAGAGGTACTCTCATGTTGGAGAGGGCCGTGAGGGCACCTCTGCCCAGGGACAGCAAACCCCTGGTCACGGGGTGAGGACAGGCATTGTCTCTGTTTGCCCTATGGAAATTCTAACTGCCTGTAACACCTAATGCTTGGGCCTGTTTTCTGAGGCTTGAAACTCTTTAGAGAACTTATTCATATAAAGGGGTGTGAGTTTGATGTTTTAGGCCACGCAAAAACAGCATCCTAGCTACAACACAAAGCTACACTTACCCACCCATCCCCATGACACACCATACCCATCTATTGTACATCCCATCACACCATACAGCACATTCAGTTACACCTATTCACTTTTACCCACTACACACCATACCCATCTACTGTACATATTCACACCATACACCACGCACGATTACACCTAGCCACCTGTACTCACTATATACAATACCCATTGACTGTACACCATCATACCATCACACCATACACAGTTACACCTACACTCCTGTACCCATGACACACCATACCCATGAACTAAACACTATGACACCACACACTACATGTGGTTACACTTACCCACCTTTACCCACTACACACCATACCCATCTACTATATACCATCCTGATAACATTTTTCAAGTACATAAAATGTTGTTACAAGGAGGATGGAGAAAAATTGTTCTTCTTAACCTCTGAGGATAGGACAAGAAGCAATGGGCTTAAATTGCAGCAAGGGAGGTTTAGGTTGGACTTCAGGAAAAACTTCCTAACTGTCAGGGTGGTTAAACGCTGGAATAAATTGCCTAGGGAGGTTGTGGAATCTCCATCACTGAAGCTTTTTAAGAGCAGGTTAGACAAACATCTGTCAGGGATGGTCTAGATACCACATAGTCCTGCCATGAGGGCAGGGGACTAGACTAGATGACTTCTGGAGGTCCCTTCCAGTCCTATGATTCTATCACACCATACAACACTTATGGTTACACTTACTCACCTATACCCACTACATACCCCCACCATCATGCCACACACATGCCACTATACCTAGCCATCCTCCTCCACTGCACACCATTCATGGCCACTTCACTTACCCATCTATACCCCCTACATACCACAAACAAAACCTGCCACTGCATTAACCCACCGAGCTTCACTACACACCATACACCATACATATAATTCAAGCTATTCCCACTACACGCTACCTTTACCCATTCAATCACTCCACCTGTGCCCACTATACACTACATATATGCACTGCACACCATTACACCACAGACACACTGCTTCCCCTGCCTTGCTATCCCCACTCCATTCCACACCTTCTCACTCCACTTATCCAGCTATTCCCACACACTGCACACTGTCACACCACACTTACCATTACACTTATCCACCAGTACTCACTAAACAACAGCATATAACTCCCCTTTCACTGTATCTACCTAACTGCACACTGTCCCAGCTTCAGCTTGTCACCTATCCACTACTGCCCACACAAAACCACTACAACTACCCACCCAGGATGCTTCCCACCCCGAGCCCAGCACATATTGAAGCCAACCTATTTACCAGACAAACGACAGCTCCCTAGCTAAGCTCTAAATTAGTTATTAAGATATAATATTATATTAATGACTGTATAAAACTCAGCCTCAGCTTTGGGGCTATGCCTGCCCTGATGAGTGCAGTGATCAGTGGCCTACATAGACTGAGGACAATGGTCCAATCACATCAAGCACAGAGCCTTCAGCATAGCAGCATGAACCTGCATCACCAGAGCTAAAGCTGGCAGCAGCAGCAGGATGTTATGCTCTTGGAGACGAGGCACTAGTAGGGAGCAAGACACGCTTTGTAACGAACTTCGAAGGATTTTACAGACTTGCTAACTATGGGCTAGATTGACTCTCTAGGCTCAGCCTTGCCTGTGTGGGTGTGTAGCTGTGCACCCAGGGGCAGCACTGGGAAGGAATTAGCAGTCACACTCCTCCCCAGCTCCCAGTGGGAAGTAAGCTACTGCAGCCCAGAAAAGGGTGCTGCTTATTTCCTCCTTTGAGCCAGACTGCCCAGCTGGCTGGTGTGATGAGGGCACAGCCATGTCTACTCCTGCTCTCTGCTCCCTCTCACCCCACTTTGTTGTAGTCATGGGGAATCTGGAGCTGAGATCTGGGCAGCCTTAACACTGCTGCACAGGGTGCAGGCTGGGGAGGTGAAGAGGTCAGACTCACCCCCCACCCCCCACCGTGCAAGTGGGCTAATGACAGTCTAGACTTAAACCATTTCACTTCACCTACCACTGAAATGCAGCCATCACTTGGATGGAAGGTAACAGAGCACAGGATAATGCTAAACAACAGTTATGAATAGAAAATAGCCACTCAGAATTGCAAGTAGAACTTGACCAGGATATCAGAGGATAGCCCCAGATCCCTAACTGGCCCCCTCAAGGATTGAGCTCAACCCTGGGTTTAGCAGACCAATGCTCAAACCACTGAGCTGTCCTTCCCCCAACATATGCAGATGAAATGGGGAGCAGTGGATAAGGCATTGGACTGGGACCCCAGGGTCCTGTGGGGAAAAATAGTATGTGGTTATGTAAAGACTGTATCATAAAGCATGCATCTGGGTAGGGCAGGGAGGTGAATTAAGGAAGCACAGGCAACCTGAATTTCAGCCTTTCCTAACTTCCGAGTGTTGATTTTGCAACCTTCATAATGTTCTTTTAATACAGTTTTTGTGTGTGTAATTTCCTAGGTTTGCAAAAAAGCAAACTGAAGAATTCCAAAGTTCATTCATGTGACACCTTACTGACATCCACGTGGGTCATCAGTAGGGTTGGAACTTTCAGATCCACATCATAGATCTCTGCTGCTTGACTTAACAGAGTAACTGATAGCAATAGTAGCTTGTCATCCTCTATGTAGAGAAGCATTAGAGGGGAAGAGAACAGACACCTTGTCAGTGGTTTCCCCTGATATGCTGATAGCAGAGGAATGGTGAGACTCAGGAATATTGGGTTCCATTCCAGATTGCAAAGGGAAGTGTCTTCTAGTGGTAACAGACACTTCCGCCTGTTGTCCTGAGGCTTCACCCTTCTGCCCTGTCCTCGCCAACCTGTCCCTGTCTCAGTCCTGTCTCTTCCCCACCATGCCCCTGGCTCCCTGTCCAAGTCTTCTCCAGTGGTTTCTTGTCCTAGACCCAGTCCCTTTCTCCTCATCTAGCTAGTCCCCCCCTGCCCCTCAGGCTCTGTATCCTAGTCCCAGTCTCCTTGCCCAGCCAGTCCTAGTCTCACACTCTGGGCTCTACATCTGAGTCCCAATCTTCTGTCCACTGTGGACCTCAGACTCCCTGCCTAGGCTCCCAGTTCCACTGTCCGGGCTCCTTGCCCCAGGCTCCTTGCTCAGTCGCTCCCACTCTCCCCCAGCTCTGGTTTCTTATCTGATCCCATGGAAAAAAAACTAGTGGGTGCTCAGCACCCACCAGTAGCCTGCTCCTTTCCCTCCTCCCCAGTGCCTCCCGCTCGCTAGTGATCACACCAATCCACTCTTCCCCCTCCCTCTCTCACACTCGGGGGAGGAGGCAGAACTGGGAGGGAAGAGGTGGGGCAATGGCGAAGCAGGAGCAGGAAGAGGCAGGGTGGGGGTGGGGGCTTAGGGGAAGGGGTGGAGTGGGGGTGGGAAGAGGCAGGGTGGTGGATTGGGGTTGAGTACTCCTGGGGCAAGGAGGAAGCTGGTGCCTGTGGGCGAGACAGTCTCCCTGCTTACATGTCTGATGCTGGTGCTCAGTGGCATGCAGCAGCCAGGAGCAGAAACTGCAAAGAAAGTTCTGATCAGCCCCTGTAGCCCTAGGCTAGAGCATGCTCAGTGCAGATAGAATCTTTGGAAAAATTAGCTGCCAAATTCTAAGAAGTCTCTACTGAGCACGTGCAAACTGTGATTTTTCAAAGGCTTAAAGCTTGGCCAAATTTGGGTAGTTTTTCATGGGAACAGCAAAAACCACATCTTTGCCACAGAGGCCCACTCCCCGCCAAATTTCAAGTTCTTGCTCCAAAGCTTGCAGATTCTAGACACTCTCAACTAAATGGTTGTCAGAATTTCTTTTAACATGGGAAACCAATGTATTTTCCCCTAATCTCATTCTTGGAAATGGCAGAACCATTTCTGTTGAAACATTAAAAAAAAAAAAAAATTCAGCCTGAGGCAGACACTTGGCATGGAAAATTTCAGCCAAAGAAGTTAAAATTTGGCAAAGTTACAAACAACTGAAAACAGGATCTTGTAATGGGAAGTGTCAGGCAACCTTTATTATACACAATGCTATGAGCTCAGCCTATAATAACAACTCCCTAGTCTCATAGACTCATAGACTTTAAGGTAAGAAGGGACCATTATGATCATCTAGTCTGACCTCCTGCAAAGCGCAGGCCACATAATCTCACCCACCCACT
The DNA here is from genome assembly GCF_025201925.1 of Gopherus flavomarginatus. Classification (NCBI taxonomy): domain Eukaryota; kingdom Metazoa; phylum Chordata; order Testudines; family Testudinidae; genus Gopherus; species Gopherus flavomarginatus. The sequence continues at coordinate 56,041,889 of NC_066624.1, forward strand.
CCTGTAACAAACCCCTAACCTATGTCTGAGTTACTGAAATCCTCAAATCATGGTTTAAAGACTTCAAGGTGCAGAGAATCCTCCAGCAAGTGACCCGTGCTTCATGCTGCAGAGGAAGGTGAAAACCCTCCAGGGTCTCTGCCAATCTGCCCTGGAGGAAAATTCCTTCCCGGCCCCAAATATGGCGATCAGTTAAACCCTGAGCATGTGGGCAAGACTCACCAGCCAGATACCCAGGAAAGAATTCTCTGTAGTAACTCAGATCACACCCCATTTAAAATCCCATCACAGGCCATTGGGCATATTTACCGCTAGTAGTCAAAGATGAATTAATTGCCAAAGTTAGGCTCTCCCACCATACCATCACCTCCATAAACTTATCAAGCTTAGTCTTGAAGCCAGGTATGTCTTTTGCCCCCACTACTCCCCTTGGAAGGCTGTTCCAGAACTTCACTCCTCTGATGGTTAGAAACCTTCATCTAATTTCAAGTCTAAACTTCCTGATGGCCAGTTTATAACCATTTGTTCTTGTGTCCACACTGGTACTAAAATAGTCTTAAATAGTCTTGTGATACAGAATCTTTTATAATAACTACAAGTGGTCAAGGCCTCAGTTTTATATCCCATACTCTAACACTCATTCTAGTATTCCCAGCTCTTGGGCTTTTATTGCAATAATTGGTGTTTTTCTTAAAGCCCCAGCTGATAGAGTCATGTGAATACATGAGAACCTCAGCTTTCTTTGAAAAGAAAATGAAAATGTCACCCTGGATACTCAAAAGCCAGAAGGCAGATAAAAATAACCCCAAATCCATAATTTTTTTTTAAAAAATCTCATGATCTTTAAACCAATATTGTGATTTTATGGACCTGGTTCATGATTTTTGTACATTTGGGGTTGGCAATGCCCTGTGGAACCAAGTCAGATACTCTTAAGAAGAGAAAAATTCTGGTCCCTGCCCCCTCCCCCCAGCAGGTTCCCTGTTTTGTTCCCCCTTGTCTTCCTCCTACACCTCCACCCACAGTGACCCTGAGTCTCTCTCAGCTGGGGAATCTCCTCTATCTCTTACCCATGCAGTGCATGAGCCAGTGCTGTCAGGATTTGAATTCCTAGAGGACTCCCCTGCACACAGGAACAGGTTCCCCATGTGTCAGGTTGAAACAGCATTTTGCTCGGCAGCCCCTCTGTCTGGATGGAGGGGCATCCAGGCCGAATTTGAGTGGCATTCCAACCTTGTGCACCTGGCTGCACTGCCACTCACTGAAATTTGGCCTGCCTACCCCTCCACCTGGGTCAAGTTTGCATGGCTTTTCCACCATGCAGCTGGAGTGATGCTCTGGGCCACTTTGGCAGCAGTCGTACTGATTTAATACGGGACCACTGCTTAAAAGTGGTAGGCCATTGCCCCCTGTGTTCCACAGCCTATGGAACTTTGAGTGAGTGCAACCACCCCCCAGCCCAAATAATTGGCTTCACTGGCACTGCTGTGAATCAGTGCAGAGCTGCTGTAAAGATGCACAGAGAAGTCACTTGTAGAGCACAACAATAATTTGTACTGGTCCTACAAACTCCACACTACATATTCTTGAGCACCATCTACTGGCAGATTGTCTAGTCCTGCTCTGTTTACACAGAGAGCGTGCCTGCACCCTTTCATCGCATCTCTTTTACGAACCCACGGTAAGCAGCCAGGGCCCACTGGTTTAGTACCGACTCCAAGGAAAGTGCACCACCTACTGAAACAGCTACACCACTTTGTGGAGCACTTTTTTCCTCTACATGTCTCCTGTAATGGCCTGACCACAGTCTGACCCTGGACTTGGGGAAAGCCCAGTGCTGTGAGTGACTGATGAGCTGTCCCTTTGTTAGTCCCCTGGCCATCAGCTTCCACTCTCATACTCAGGCATCAGCTGCAAACTAGTGCCTCATGCTGCTGCTGCTGCCACCTCCTCTTCCCTGCAGCTTTCTTTCTTTCTTTCTTTCTTTCTTTCTTTCTTTCTTTCTTTCTTTCTTTCTTTCTTTCTTTCTTTCTTTCTTTCTTTCTTTCTTCTGCTCTGTCTGATGGGGACCCAAAAGCTGTCCAGGAAATGGGGTACTTAGTGGTGTTAATGTCTCTGGATTGTCCACAGCCAGCTCAAGCGGAATGGATTGTTGGAGGGGGAGGGAGAAGCTGCCTGTGTGTCAGGAAATCTGCTTCCTCTGTGTATTGATCAGCTGTCAGGCTGGTAGAGTGGTGAGCTTCTCCAGGCTACTCAAAGGCCTTAATTCCAGGGATCACACACTAGCTTGGGGAGGGGCTGGGGAGTCTCCTGGGCAATAAGAATCCTGCTGGCTCTATCCAAGCTGGAAGTTCAAGGGAAAAGGTTCCTCTCCTCCCCCCAATCCTTGAGCTGTTGTATCCTTCCCTCCTGCTCTCAGAAATTTACTGTGTCATTAAAACTATACACCCTGTACATGCCCCTGATGGGATCTTAGTGTCTCTGTCCTGCATCTCAGCTGGGTAATGGGGCATGGAAGGGGCATGGCAGCTTGTAGGAGAGTAGAAGCAATCACACCCAACCTTTCTATTCCTTTGGAATCTCATGAGGATGAACCCCCAAAACACAGTCGATTTTAAACCTTTGCCCTTATAGCATTTGTAAATGAAACTTAAAACTCCCCTGCCAGCCCCCGGGCTCTGTGAGGGCTTCCAGCTTTTTAGGATTTGTCATATGGGGCAGAACAACAGTGTCCTGTTATGGCCCCATATCAGTGTGGGCGGGCAGAACATCCTTGTGGTGTGATGCTGCCTTAGTGTATGCTGATGCAGCACAACAGTTGAAAGCACAGCTGCATCACCTGTTCTCATTGCAACCCCATCAGAAATAAGACTGTGACTCTTTCAACAGTCTTTGATCTTGGTGTGTGGGACATGCCCATGGAAATCAGGCAGCTCAGGCTGGGTGGCAGGGAGAGGTCTGGCCCATGGCCTGCTCAAGATAGCGCTGACTACAATTCCTAGCCATGAATAGGGGCTGCCACATCCTCAGCTAACCTGATGAAGTCCATGTGCACCCAGAATAGCCTAGACAGAAACCATCAGTCACACGTCTAGCCCACCAGGGAATCTTTCATGGGGTCTCCAGAGGTTATTACTGGATCTAGTGAAGAGGTTGAAGACCTCCTGAAAAGAAATTTCCTTTCTGGGTCTTATCTCTTTATCTCATAGAGAAATGCAAAAGAGCTCATATTTTAGGTGCAGATCTCCCTTATTTAATGCCCCCTGCTTCTCTCATCACTGTCTAAAATCAGCAGCATTAGTACCTACAGTGAGAAATGGAGCTGGGCCTATCATTTGCAGTAAACAATGTATTAGTTGAATTTCGCTCTATTTTCTGTTCATGAATTGTCTGTGAATAGATGCCAATTAACCCAAATTTGTCTGCTGTTCAAAATTCTTCAACTGATGTTTGCTGTGCATGTAATTCAGCATATGGGTCACTCACAAACAGCTGACTGTGAGTATTGCCATGTCTACTGGCTAGTTGAGCTGTGTTGGTGGGACCAATGGGTCACATGGTGTTTCCATGTCCTGACTGAGTGAAAGTGACTTAAGAATTGTGGTTCCCAACTGAGCACTTGTGATTTCAAACGTGAAGCTGGCTTTCTGTGAATGTTTCGTGATACAGATTGTTTTCACAAGATTTCTGCTTGTAAACTCTTTCCCTTGAGAACATGATAGGGAATGAATATACTCAAGGGGAACTTCTTTCAAAACTTCAAACAAGTGTTTGCAGCATGGGAATTGTAGTTTGACTGACTCATGCCCCCTTTCTCTTGTATGGGCTGGCCTCCCCAGCTAGACTACATCTACCATGATGTGGCTTGGCCAGGGAGTTCCACAGTACATCAAGTGGCTCTGCAACAGGGGAGATGTGGTGCTTAATGAGAGATGACTGTAATCCAGGCAGAGAGCCCGGTCCATAGGGGAGAACGAGGACAGGAGGCAGCCAAACTTCAACTCCCAAAAGGCACTGAAAGTAGTATTTTCAAATACATTTTGATTTTTGGCTAAAGTTTTAGTTTTTGATTTTGCACCAAATAGCTGACATTTTCTGTAGACCTCCTCTGACCCCACCACTCCATTTTCTGACCAGCTCTATCACTGGCTCTGTAGAGTTGGTGAAATAATGATTCTGTGAAAAAAAAAATATATCAGAGTTGCTTCCATTTTTCAGGGCTTGAAATGAGCCCATTTTCTGTATTTCATAACATTTTCAACAATATTTTTACTGAAATGTTTATGGGAACCCAAAGGGGCTGTGAGGCTACATTAAATGATTGGTAAGTGCTTTGAGATCCTTGGATATATTTTAGCACAACCAGAAGTGATGGGTTTGATGTAGAAATCCCTGGGGGAAACTCTCTGGCCTCTGTTATGTAGGAGGTCAGACTAGATCAGGGGTAGGCAACCTATGGCACGGGTGCCGAAGGCGGCACGCGAGCTGATTTTCAGTGGCACTCACACTGCCCAGGTCCTGGCCACTAGTCCAGGGGGAATCTGCATTTTAATTTAATTTTAAATGAAGCTTCTTAAACATTTAAAAAGCCTTATTTACTTTACATACAACAATAGTTTAGTTATATATTATAGACTTATAGAAAGAGACCTTCTAAAAATGTTAAAATGTATTACTGGCACGTGGAACCTTAAATTAGAGTGAATAAATGAAGCTTCGGCAAACCACTTCTGAAAGGTTGCCGACCCCTGGACTAGATGATCAAATGGTCCCCTCCTGGCCCTGAATTCTGTGAACCTCTGGAAAGAAGCCACTAGAAAAAGGAAATGTGTTAGTATCCCTGTCTGTAGCCTCAAGCCTCAGCCCTGGGTCAATGCCTCCATTACAGATGCCTTTAATCTTGGCTTCATTTTCAAGAAACTGTGTCAGCATCACTACAAAACCTGAAGAACCAAAAGATTGCAAGATTAGCCTCTGTCTCCCATTTATAACTCAGGCATCGCAATTCAGATTAAAGAGGCATCCCCTCAGCTCGAGAATGCTAGAAGCCCGTGTGAGGATTTGGAGATCCTGTGGGAGAGACACTGGTCTGGAAATAATCTGACTGGGCTTTGAGTGCAGTGCTGGCAGGCAAAGGGGGCGGCTGGTGCTGGTACCCAGTGTCTGGAAAGTTATATGTTCTCAGGCTAACTTGACCTTGTCAAAGAAGGAAGAAAACAGGAACCTATACTGCATTCCTGGCATATTCCAACAAGCAGTACCACACATTAAGAAAAAAGCAATGGGCATATTTAAGGGAATATGAACTGCTTCATTTGACTTAGACATTCACTGCAGACCTTACATGAATCTGTAGCATGACTGGAAAGTAACCCTAATACAGATCTATTAGGCAGGGGAGGACCAAATTTACTTTGCCTAATTTAGGTCACACTCAAGTCCCAGGGGATTCAAAGTTCAATCCAAACTTGTATGTTAATAGGCTTGGGTGCTGCTTAGGAGAGATGATGAACAGTGGAACAGAGAAAAATCTAGCTGCAAAATATATAAAGATAGATAGTGAGGGGCAGAGAGAAAAATGGCACAGAAAAAATGGATTCAGAGTACAGGTCACTCATTTGCTTCTGGAAGTCCTTCTAGTCCTCCTGACTTTCTCTATAGCAAGTACTTATCTGACCCCCATTATCATTGGTTTGCAGTGTTGGAGCTATGTTGGTCCCAGGATATTAGAGAGACAAGGGAGTGAGGTAATAGCTTTTATTGGACAAGGGCTCTTACAATATGTGTTAACTACTTATGCCACACTTTCCAATGTGCTGGTGGGTGCTTGACCCCTGGCTCTGCCCCAGGCCCCACCCCCACTCCACACTTTCCCCCAGGGACCCACCTCCACCCCACCTCTTCCTGCCCCATTCTACCCCCTCCCCCAGCACGCCCTGCCCTCACCCATTTTTTCCCCGTGGGTGCTCCAGCCCCAGAGCACCCACAGAGTCAGCTCCTATGACTTATGCTAAACAATCTGTTCCAGCTTGTATTTAGCCATGACACATGGAATACTGTTCTCAGGCTTGGTGAAGAGCTCTGTGAGGCTTGAAAGTTTGTCTCTGTCACCAACAGAAGTTGGACCAACAAAAGATATCCCCTCCTCCTCTGGGGTGGGGCCAGAAATGAGGGGATCAGGATATGGGAGGGGGATCCGGGATGGGGAAGGGGGTTGAAGTGTGGGGGGAGGGCTCTGGCTGTGGGCATGGGCTCTGAGATGGGGCTGGAGATGAAGGGTTTGGGGTGCAGGAGGGGGATCTGGGCTGGGGCAGGAGTTTGGGGTCTGAGGGGGTGAGGGCTCTGGCTGGGATTGTGGGATCTGGCATGGGGCTGGGGTTTGGGGTGCAGAAGGGGGCTCCAGGCTGGGGCAGGGGTTTGGGGTACACGAGGGAGTGTGGGCTCCGAGCAGCGCTTACCTCAGGCGGCTCCTGGGAAGATGCCAGCATCTCCCTTAGGGTCCTAAGCAGAGGCACAATCATGTGGCTCTCTGTGCTGCCTGTGCCTGCAGGCACCGCCCCTTCAGCTCCCATTGGCCATGGTTCCTGGCCAATGGGAGCAGCAGAGCTGGTGCTCAGGGTGGGGGCAGTGCAGAGAGCCCCCGTGGCCGTCCCTCTGCCTATGAGCCAGAAGGAGATGCTGGCAGCTTCCCAGGAGTCACGCAGAGCTGAGTCGGGAGCCTGCCTGCGCCGCTGACTGGACTTTTAATAGCTGGGTCAGCAGTGCTAACCTGAGCCGCCAGGGTCCCTTTTCGCCAGGGTGTTCCAGTCGAAAACCAGACACCTGGCCACCCTATTTTAACCTGTATTATCCTAACAGGACTCCTGTGGGGTAGGGCAGTGTTATTATCCCCATTGTACAGATGGGAACTGAGACACAGACACTAAGGCCCAGACCCTCCAAAGTATGTAAGCACAGTGGGAGTTAGGAGCCTAAATTCTTTTAAAGATCCAGTGCTCTGATGACTGAACCAAACTGGTGCTGATTTCACGTTAGCTACAAAGGCAAAGTTTAAAATAAAATCGAATCACCATGAGAAAACTAAAGAGGGTTTAAATTACAGGAGGAAAAAGGGTAATAAATGCAAAGTAGCTCGAGAAACTTCCAGTTCCACAAGGTACTCTGAGCTCTGGCCCATAGGCGTGCACAGCACACTTCATTAGGGTGTGCACCCAGGGAATTTTATTTTTTATTTTTTTTAAAGGCAAACATTTATTGAATACTCAATCATAAAGGATATTATTTTTATTCATCAAACAAACTGAAGAAACTAAAACTTAACTAAACTTATTTTTTTTAAATTAACAACTAAACTTTACTTAAATTAAAATGTAAAGCCACTTTTTTTTTGAGACATTAGAGTGTGCCTGGGCCCTGGCCCTAAACATTAATGGAGGATCTGGTGTTTCAAACATTAATGGAGGATCCGGTGTTTCAAACTGGTAAGTAACACTCCTCCCCTCCCACAAAAGCTTTGCTCCCGAAGCAAGGCTCTGTGTTCTTGGGGACAAATTTGATTTAGGGCAGGGGTGGGCAAACTTTTTGGCCTGAGGGTCGCATCGGGCTTCGGAAATTGTGTGGAGGGCTGGTTAGGGGAAGCTGTGCCTCCCCACACAGCCAGGTATGGCCCAGCCCCTGCCTCCTGATTCTTGCCCCCTGAGGGCCTCTCCTGGGACCCTGGCCCCATCCAACTCCCCCTTCTCCCTGACCCTCCCCCGAACCCCTGCCCACCTCCGCCTCCCCATCCAACCCCCACTCCTTCCTGACTGCTCCCAGGAACTCCTGCACCCATTCAACCCCTCTATTCCCCGCCCTCTGACCACCTCAATCCCTATCCACAGCCCCATCCCCTGCCCACCCTCCAAACTCCCCTGCCCTCTATCCAACACCGCCTTCTCCCTGCCCCCTTACCGCACTGCCAGGAGCACAGGGGGCTGGTGGCACTACAGCCACTTGGCTGGAGCAAGCCACACCACCGTGCAGCACAGAGCACTGGGTCAGGCTGGGCTCTGCAACTGTGCTGCCCCAGGAGTTGGCCGCCCAGAGCATTGTGCCGGTGGTGCGGCGTGCTGAGGCTGTGGGGAATGGGGGGGAGGGGCTGAGGGGTAGCCTCCCAGGCCAGGAGATCAGGGGCCAGGTGGGAGGGTCCTGAGGGCCAGATGTGGCCTGTGGGCCGTAGTTTGCCCACCTCTGATTTAGGGGAAGAAATAGATTGGTAGATTCCAAGACCAGAAGGACCACTGTGATCCTCGAGTCTAACCCCCTGTAAAACACAGACCAAAGACCTGTCCCAGAATGATTCCTAAAGTAGAGACTTTAGAAACATCCAGTCAGTAAATTGTTCCAATAGTTAATTACACTCACCATTAAAAATGTATGCCTTATTTCAAGTCTAAATTTGTCTAGCTTCAGCTTCCAGCCATTGACTTGTTATATTTTCCTCTGCTAGATTAAAGAGCCCATTATTAAATATTTGTCATTCATTAACCTTCTCTTTGTTAAACTAAATAGGTTGAACTCCTTGAGTCTGTCACTACAAGGGAGGTCTTTCTCATTCTTCAATCATTCTTGTGGCTCTTCTCTGCCCCCTCCCCAATTTATCAATACCCTTCTTGAACTGTGGGCACCAGAACTAGGCACAGGATTCCAGCAGTGGTCTCACCAGTGCCAAACAGAGAGGTACAATAACCTCTTTAGTCCTACGTGAGATTCTGCTGTTTATGTATCCCAGGATCACATTAGCTCTTTAGGCTACTGTATCACTCTGTAATCATGCACATCATGTTCAGCTAAGTATCCACCAGGGCCCCTAAATCTGTCACAGTCACTGCTTCCTAGGAGAAAGTCTGCCATCCTGTAAGTATGGCCTGCATTCTTTACTCTTAGAGGTGTGTCTTTACATTTGGCCATATGAAAACACATATTGTTTGCTTGTGCCTAGTTTAACAAGCGATCCAGATCACTCTGTCAGTGACCTGTCATTTTCATTGTTTACCACTCACCCAGTGTGTCATCTGCAAATTTTATCAGTGATGATTTTGTTTTCTTCCAACTCATTGATAAAAATGTTAAATAGCATAGGGCCAAGAACTGATCCCTATGGGACTCTACTAGAAACATACCCATTTACAATTAGATTTTGAGACCTTTCGGTTAGCCAACTTTAATCCATTTAAGAACATAAGAACAGCCATACTGGGTCAAACCAAAGGTCCATCTAGCCCAGTATCTGTTTTCCAATAGTGGCCAGTGCCACGTGCCCCAGAGGGAATGAACAGGCTACAGGCTGAGGACCAACAGGCTAAGCAGCAGTTCTGCAGAAAAGGACCTGAGGATTACAGTGGACGAGAAGCTGGATATGAGTCAGCAGTGTGCCCTTGTTGCCAAGAAAGCCAACGGCATATTAGGCTGTATCAGTAGGAGCATTGCCAGCTGATTGAGGGAAGTGATTATTCCCCCCTATTCAGCACTGGTGAGGCCACACCTGGAGTATTGTGTCCAGTTTTGGTCCCCCCACTAAAGAAGGGATGTGGACAAATTGGAGAGAGTCCAGCAGAGGGCAACAAAAATTACTAGGGGGCTGGGGCACATGGTTTACAAGGAGAGGCTGAGGGAACAGAGATTATTTAGTCTGGAGAAGAGAAGAGTGAGGGGGGAGTTGATAGCAGCCTTCAACTACTTGAAGGGAGGTTCCAAAGAGGATGGAGCTAGGCTGTTCTCAGTGGTGGCAGATGACAGAACAAGAAGCAATGGTTTCAAGTTGCAGTGGGGGAGGTCTAGGCTGGATATTAGGAAACACTATTTCACTAGGATGGTGGTGAAGCACTGGAATAGGTTACCTAAGGAGGTGGTGTAATCTCCTTCCTTAGAGGTTTATAAGGCCTGGCTTGAAAAAGCCCTGGCTGGGATGATTTAGTTAGTGCTGGTCCTGCTTTGAGCAGGGGGTTGGACTAGATGACCTCCTGAGGTCTCTCCCAACCCTAATATTCTATGATTCTAATAGAACAGGTCATCATCAAGTGATCCATACCCTGCCGCCCATTCCATTTAGTGTGTGTGCAGTGGTGGCATTATGGGTTCAAGGGAGGCCACACTGCCTCACTGCCGCCGCCTAGTATCAGGGGGATTACCGTTAGGCGTAGCATCCCGACCATTCTAATGGGCTAAGCCAGGGGTCTCAAACACGTGGTCCTCCCCCCAACAGTGCACTGCATCCTTTCTCCTCTGCCTACCTCCCAGCACTTCCCACCTCCAAACAGCTGTTTGGAGATGTTTAGGACTTTCCAGGAGGGAGGGGAGAGGAGGGGGGACATGGCACGCTCAGGGGAGGAGGCAGAGAAGAGGCGGGGCCGGGGCAGGGATTTGGGGAAGGGGTTGGAATAGCGGCAGGGAAGGGGTGGAGTTGGGGTGGGGACTTTGGGGAAGGGTTGGAATGGGGATGGGGAAAGGGTGGCAAGAGGCGGGGCAGAAGCGAGGCCTCATGGAACGGGTGGAGTGGGGGTTTTGCAGTCTGTTACAACCAATTTTGAAGTTCACAGCTATTTTGACTTGACAATTGGTGTACAACTACAGAAAGGAGTGTATCTGTGCGGTGCCAAGAGTACTAGACCATTGTAATATCAGAGATAACTCAACCAATCAGCACTCTTACTCAATAGCTAATTTGCATGCTACAGTTTCATTGGTTGTATGAGGGAGACTTCAGAGATGGAGGATTAATTGGTCCGACTGCCACACCCTTGTGCCTAGCTGCCACCTCACCTGTCGGAACAACTGCCTACACAACAATACAACCAGCAAGTCCAAATAGAGATAGCCCCTCACCCTAGCACACACCCCTTATTTGCCACCGACACAAATCAACCAAAATCTCCCAGCACAATACAACCAGGGCACAAATCAACACAGCTTCCCATCACAACACACATTTGCCCACCTTCAGTCATACTCACCATAAATTTGAGTGGCTAACTGGCAAGTCCTTTGCTAGTAAGCATATACTGGGCTACCGTGACAACGCAATAAGTCAGTAGAAAAATCACTGTAAGATGCTATACAATTTAAGGGTGTAGGAAAAAGGTATCTATTATATAAGAAACAGTATGTGAGCCTGTAATTAAAAGATTACATGATAACACATGTTCTCAAAGGGGCAGAGAAAAAGTTGTGTGTGCAACCCTAATTTTGGCACATGTGCTTAACTATGCAGTATTAACATTCTCTTAGTGTAGTTTTTTGTATGGAATGTGTTACAATTTGCAAACAACACTGAGACTGGTTTCATCTCAAGATATCAAACCTAATATTGATGCTCTGGTTGATGCAAAATGCTGCCAGCTATGTGGCCAAAAATGAAATGTCCGTCAAAATTAGCACTGACTTTTCGCATTACTGTTTTTAAAAAGTTAATACATTGACTTTTAATAGCATACTGTATTAATCTTCTTTTTTTTCATTTTTGACTATACTTTTCATGGAATCATAGAATCATAGAATAACAGGGTTGGAAGGGACCTCAGGAGGTCATCTAGTCCAACCCCCTGCTCAAAGCAGGACCAATCCTCAACTAAATCATCCCAGCCAAGGCTTTGTCAAGCCTGACCTTAAAAATCTCTAAGAAAGGAGATTCCATTCATCCAGCCCATACTTCTTTAACTTGCCGGCAAGAATACCGTGGGAGACCATATCAAAAGCTTTGATAAAGTCAAGGAATAACATAATCACTGCTTTCCCCTCACCCACAGGGCCAGTTATCACATCATAGAAGGCAATAGGTTAGTGAGGCATGACTTGCCCTTGGTGAATCCATGCTGACTGTTTCTGATCACTTTCCTCTTCTCTAAGTGCTTCAAAATTGATTCCTTGAGGACCTGCTTCATGATTTTTCCAGGGACTGAGGTGAGGCTGACTGGCCTGTAGTTCCCCAGTTCCTCCTTCTTCCCCTTTTTAAAGATGGACACTACATTAGCCTTTTTCCCATCATCGTTGTATGAAAAGGTTTCAGTGATGCGGCCCTTGGGCCAATATACTAGTCCTCAGGTGGCCTTCGTGGTGATTTTGAGTTTGAGATCCCTGGGCTAAGCAATCAATCATGTATAGCCCTCAGGCTCTCCACGTGGGGGCACAGCTTAGTCTATGGTCTCTGGGCCCCTGTGGCAGGGCTCAGAGCCCACACAAGTGACAAGTAGCCCTGGGTCCTTCAGCCAACACAGTGGTCTATTCCTTCTGGCCTCTGAAGACAGAGACAGAGAAAGCAAGGCCCGCCGTCAGTTAATTCTGGGCTCTAGTTGTAGGGCCAGAGCAAGCCCAGGAGTCAATCAGCCCTGGTCTCTCAGTGCAGAGATAGAACCAGCCAGGAGTCAATTTGCCATGATCACTCAATGGAGAGACAGAGCACACCCAGGAGAAAATCAGCTCTGGTACCTGGTTGCAGAGCCAGAGCTAACACACTAGTCAATCAGCTCTGGTCTCTGGTTGCAGAGACAGAGCAAACCCCAGAGGTCGGGTGTCCTAGCTTTGGCAGATGGCCGACGAACACAGGATACTGGGCCTGGCGAGGGTCTGGGCCTACCCTACTACACTAGATTCCGACTCAGAGCATAACAGTGGGCTCGGACCCAACTGATCAGGAGGCCCTGCCCTTTATACTTCCTGTCCTGGTGACATACTTCCAGCAGGAGGAGTGAGGAAGACCTGGTTCTGCCCAATTGGGCACGGAGGGTGGTCCTCCCTCTCTGGCTTGGACGGAAGCCACACCACCTCACTACAGTGTGTCATGTTAATTTTATATTTATTTTTTTAATCAAAATGTCAACTGCACCAATGCAAATGCCTTACCGAAATCTCTTACATCAACACTATCAAGTTAGTTTGACAAGATCTATTTTCATAGAATCATAGGACTGGAAGGGACCTCGAGAGGTCATCTAGTCCAGTCTCCTGCACTCATGGCACGACTAAGTATTATCTTGACCATCCCTGAACGGTGTGTGTTTAACTTGCTTTTAAAAACTCTCCAATGATGGAGATTCCACAACCTCCCTGGGCTATTTATTCCAATGCTTAACCACCTTACAGTTAGAAATTTTTTCCTAATATCCAATCTAAACCTCCCTTGCTGCAATTTAAGCCCATTGCTTCTTGTCCTATCCTCAGAGGTTAAGAACAATTCTTCTCCATCCTCCTTGTAACAACCTTTTATGTACTTGAAAACTGTTATCATGTCTCAGGGTATGTCTACACTACAAAATTAGGTTGATTCTATAGAAGTCAATCTTTAGAAAGCAATTTTATACAGGCAATTGCATATGTCCCCACTCAGCACATTAAGTTGGCAGAGTGCATCCTCAATACCATGGCTAGTACCAACTCATAGAGCGGTGCACTGTGGGTAGCTATCCCACAGTCCCTGCAGTCTCTGCTGCCTATTGGAATTCTGGGTTAAGTTCCCAGTGCCTGATGGGGCAAAAACATTGTCACAAGTGGTTTTGGGTACATGTCGTCAGTCTGCCCTCCGTCCCTCCCTCCGTGAAAGCAATGGCAGATAATCATTTTGCGCCTTTTTTCCTGGGTTACCCATGCAGACGCCATAGCATGGCAAGCGTGGAGCCTGCTCAGCTCACTGCTGCTGTTGTGAGCATAGTAAACACCTCGCACATTATCCTGCAGTATGTGCAGAACCTGGCTAGGAACTGCCAGCACAATGACGATTGTGAGGAGGACATGGACACAGACGTTCCTGAAAGCACGTTATGTGGCAATTGAGACAACATGGCAGCAGAGGGGCATGTTGATACAGTGGAACGCTGATTCTGGGCCTGGGAAATGAGCATAGACTGGTGGGACCGCATAGTGTTGCAGATGTGGGATGATTCCCAGTGGCTGCGAAACTTTCGCTGTGTAAGGCCACTTTCCTGGAACTTCGTGAGTTGCTTTCCCCAACCCTGAAGAGCAGGTATACCAAGATGAGAGCTGCCCTGACAGTTGAGAAGTGAGTGGCAACAGCCCTGTGAAAGCTTGCAACGTCTGACTGTTGCCAGTCAGTCGGGAATCAGATTGGAGTGGGCAAATCTACTGTGGGGGCTGCTGTGATCTAAGTAGCCAAGGCAATCACTAACCTGCTAGCAACGGTAGTGACTCTGGAAAATGTGCAGGTCATAGTGGATGGCTTTGCTGCAATGGAGTTCCCCCTAACTGTGGTGGGGCGATAGACGGAACGCATATCCCTATCTTGGCACTGGACCACCTTGCCAACCAGTATGTAAGATCAGCTGTGGTACTCCTTCCCAGTGAGGGGAGTAGCACTAAAGTCTACCTTGCTGGGTCCTAGTGGAGAGGGGAATGCAGTTATAGAATAGGAGGTGGTGCAGTCCCTTGCATCTGACTGGAGCCCTGTAAAACTCCATATTGCTATTCCTAGCCCTAGACCAGGGGCATTCGATAGGCGGACCACGGGCCAAATTCAAACTGCCAGGCACTTTTGAACGGATCCCATAATCTTTTTATTTACTCATTATTATCATTATTGTTATTTTTTATTATTTTCTCTGGAATCTGGACCTTGCCTAGACCTTGACCAAGAAATCTGGATCTAACAAAAAATCATTGACTACCCCCAGAGGTGAAAGTAATTTAAAGGACTTACTGGTACACCAGAGTCCTGAGCGGGGGCGAGACCTCAACCAGAAGAGGAGTGGCCTCAACTGGAAGAGGTGGGGCTTTTCAAGATTTAAAGGCCCTGGGGCTCTGGCTGTGCCAGGGATCCCAAGGGCCTTTAAATTACCCCAGAGCTACCAGCTGCAGAGGCGGCTGGGAGCCCCAGGGCTCAGGGGCGAATTAAAGGGCCCGGGGCTCTGGCCGCCGCACAGCTCCAGGACCTTTAAATCATTGTGGGAGCCTGGCTGCTGGAGCTTCGAAGGTGCTTTAAAGGGCCTGGGGCTTCCCGCAGTGGCTGGAGCTCCAGGCCCTTTAAAGCCCCACCCGAGCCCGGCTGCTGGCGCTCTGGTGGGGATTTATAGGTCCCGGGGCTCCCCGCAGCATCTGAAGCACCGGGTCTTTTAAATCCCTGCCCGAGCCCAGCTGCCAGAGCTCCGGTGGTGCTTTAAACGGCCCGGGACTCCCTGCAGTGGCTGGAGCCCTGGGCCCTTTAAATCACCGCTGTGGAAGCCAGTCCAGTCCAGCATGGTGTACTGTACCATACTGGCTTACTTTCACCTCTGACTACTCCATGACCTTTAACCGTTAAAGCTATACTCACAAGCAGAGTTGAGAGAAAAACAGATTTTTCTGTTTGGTGGCCAAAACTGAAATGTTTTGGGATTTTTTTTTTTTGGTTGAAATGAAAAACAAAAAATAAAAATGATTTCAGATAGAAAAACACCCCAAAATTAAATTACACGAAACACCCTCCCCCAAATAAACACACACACAAACCATCATATAGGCATTTCCACTTTATTTATTTGGCTGTTTTTTGGTTGAAAACGAAACTAAAAAACGAAAACAACATTATTTTTTTCAATTTTCCATTTACCTTTTGGGTGTTTTTCACCTTTTTAATATTTTTTTAAAAATAAATACAGCTAAATATCAAAACGAAACTTGCTTCAAAATGAAAAGTAAAACTGCCTTGTTTCAAAATGGTTGAAGTGAACCATTGGGGCTTTAAAAAAATCCATTTTTTTTTTAGCCAAAGTATCACCGAATTTGCCCCAAATTCACAAATTATTTTGGTGCCCTAACCAATGCATTTGTCAGGGAATTTACTACACACCAATTTTTTTCCCCCAGCTATACTCATATGGCCAGATAAACGTTTGAATACTTCAGTCAGCTTTCCAGTTCCCAAGCCTAACCCTTGGAATCCCTTGTATTCATGGGTTCTCCGGCAAGCCCCATTGCAGTCTAACTTCGAGGCATGCCAAAGGAGACCTAGGATGGGGTTTCCATTCAGACCCACCAGTGCAGCTCTGACTGATGGGGGGAGTGAGCCCAGCTGCTCAGCACGCAGTCCTTACCCCAAACACCTGCTCGATGAGCTGGGTCGTAGGCATAGGCTAGCCAGAGGAGCTGGTGATGTGCTGAATGGACATGTCGGTTACCAGTTGTACTATTTCTGTTTTGTCTGGCCGTGATCCCTATCCTCTCTGTCCTCGCAGGGTGGATGTGGAAGCGCAGAGTCTGGGGGCCACGGGGGAAGGAGTGAGGAAAGGCTGCACTCAGAGCAGGAGAAGGAAAGTTGAGGCGCATCGGAACCCAACTGGCCCTGGGAATGCCAGAAATGAAGCACATTCTCTCTTCAAGGGCAGGAAGCACAGCTGAGAGAGGTCATGTTATCGCTCCCCAGCCTTTCTTCTGCATAAGTAACAGCCCCATCTGACAGCGTGTGTGAGCATAGGGATGGGGGAGGATTAGTACAGAAAGTGAGTGGGTCTCAGAGAGCCAGCAAGAGGAAATGGTGCTGACCCCAGCTTGGAACAGACCCACCAGCCTTTCACTGCTTTTCCTAATGAGGAGTTAATGCAGGCCAAGATGGAGAGAGGGCAAAGGGAAAGCCTGGGGGATTGCAGCAGGGCTTTCTCCCTTGGGAGGAACAGGCATGCATCTCTGCAGCTGCTCTAGCTGTGCTTCCTCTCACTTCCCACAGCAGCCTGGCTCTCTGAGCCTTCCCTTGCTGCTGGGGCTATGGGACTCTGCTGGAATCTTGGCTTCTGAAATGGCCATGTCCTTAGGACAGTATCTCCAGGAGGCTACTTGCTAAGGATGAGCCCAGCTAAACTGTCTTGAGACTCCTCCCCATTTGTGGGCCTCAGCCCAAAAGTCAGATCCACATTTTGTCCCATGATCCAAAGCTGAGAGCTGGTGGGCAGGAGTGTTGGATTTAGGGTTTCAGGTTGGCTTATGGGCTTCAGAGGCAATCCAAACCCTGGATCTGGTGTGGTTGTCAAAGCCCTTTGGAGCTCAGGGAGATTGGGATCTGGGAAGTATGGCCTCTCTTGAGGCTCAGGGACTCACAGATCCACCTACTCTGATCATCCCCAGAAGCTGTTGGTCAAGAGAGCCTCACTCCCAGAAGTGACCTTTCCCAGTCTCTCCTAGTCATAATTCAGTATGAGCATCAGCCTCTCCCAGGAAGCCACAGAGCTTACAAGGGTGCTATGGATCAGGATCGAGGTGCATTGGCAGAGCTACTGCAGATAGCAGAGCTCACATACATTTCACCTAAGTGTATCACTAGGGAAACAGCTCTTGAGTTCTACACCAAGGCTTTAGGACAAGCTAGCTGGTGCTCCATATGTGCTGGGAGACAGGGGACAAGTACATTCATTAACCATCCACAGAGCAGTGCAGTGGTGGCAAGACCAGCTGACTCGGGGGTGGGGAGGAACTCACTGTGCCCGGCTAGGGTAGTCAGGGCCAGTGGCAGAACAATGAAGGAGGAACTGCGCTTTCCCTAGAGGTTTAAATTCTTTATTTGATTTTCCCATGTTGCTCCCCACCCCAAGCAATGAGAACTCTGGTCCAGTTCTCTGGCAGGACTAAATCCGTTTGCTCTACTGCATTGCTTGGAACAGACTTTCCTTGAGGTCATAGTGGGCTGTGTTATCAGAAAGGTGTCTGTGCCCAAGGTTCCTTTGTGTGAGCTGACTCTCCCTACAGCCTGAGCCCACAGTGCCAGCGTATCGGCCCCAGCGGCTGCCCAGGAGAGGGGTGGGGTGTGAATGGGACACAATCCCATGGGATCCTTGACTGGGACTCGCCAGGTGTCCTCTCTGTGCAGCAGGCACTCACTAGAGCAGAATGGAATATTTTTGCTGAAACAGTCAGAAAATTCCATTTTGATTAAACACTTCTTTTTTTAAACAAAATCTTATCACTTTTGATGAACTTTCATTTTGACAAAGAAAGAACTAGAAAATGTCAAAATGTCCTGTTTGCAAAATTTAGGAATGAAAAGTTTCTGATTTTCATTTTGAAACCACTTTTTGAAATTTGCCTTTCTTCTATATATTTTTTAAAAAGTTGAAATTGAAATGATTTTAAAAAAAATTGTTTCACTAAAATTTTCAGCTTTTCATCCTGAATTGGAATGGTTCTTTTTTCTAAAATCTTGAAATTTTTCCTGGGATGGAAAATCCATGTTCTGACCATCTCTAATGTTTACTGCCAGGCCCATGGAGCTGTGAATCCCCCTTTGCCTTTAGTATTTGCCTCAGTAGTCCTATGCCACACTGCATTCCCCACTGCTGTGCCCCATAGCAATATTGCAACCCCACAGCCTGCAATAGCAACATATAGGGCTTGGCTACGCTCGAAACTTCAAAGCGCTGCCGCGGCAGCGCTTTGAAGTGTGAGTGTGGTCCCAGTGCTGCACGTACTTCACCTCCCCATGGGGATTAGCTTGCAGCGCTGGGAGCTGCGCTTCCAGCGCTGCAGCACTGTTTACACTGGCGCTTTACAGCGCTGTATCTTGCAGTGCTCAGGGGTGTGTTTTTTTCACACCCTTGAGCGAGAAAGTTGCAGCGCTGTAAAGCGCCAGTGTAGCCAAGACCTGAGTGTGTGGTGCTGTTACTGTCCACTTCTCTAGGGGATTATTCTATAGATAAGCTAACACTCTGGCGTAGGGTTGCCAACTTTCTATTTGCAGAAAACCAAACATCCTTGCTCTGCCTCCTGCCCCCCTTCCCTGAGGCCATGCTCTGGGTCCGCCCCTTCTCTGAGGCCCCATCCTCACTCACTCCACTCCCCCTCGCTCATTTGCTCTCTCTTCCCCCCCATCGCTCATCAGCTCATTTTCACTGGGCTGGGGCAGGGGGTTGGGATGTGAGAGGGGGTGAGGGCTCCAGCTGGGGGTGAGAGCTCTGAGGTGGGGCTGGAGATGAGGGGTTTGGGGTGCAGGAGGGGACTCTGGGCTGGGAGTTGGGGCTGAGGAGTTTGGGTGTGGGAGGGGGCTCAGGGCTGGGGCAGGGGATGTGGGAGGGGGTGAAGGGTGCGGGCTCTGGGTGGTGCTTACCTCAGATGGCTTCTGGAAGTGGCGACATCTGCTCCTAGGTGGAGACTCCGTGCGCTGCCCCAGCCAATGGGAGCTGTGGAGTCAGCGCTTACGGTGGGGGCAGTGTGCGGAGCCCCCATTGTCGCCTCTACACCTAGGCGTGGGAGGGAGATGCCGGCTGCTTCCTGGGATCTGGATGGAGCCAGGCAGGCACCCTGCCTACCCCACTGTGAGTGGCCAACAGGACTTTTAATGGTCCAGTCAGCGATGCTAACTGAAGCCATCAGTGTCCCTTTTCGACCAGGTGTTCTGGTAAGAAACTGGATGCCTGGGAACTCTACTCTGGCATAGGAATTTGCTCTCACAGGGCATGAACTCAAGCTAGTGAAGTCCTCTCATTGACATTGATGGGTTGTGGCTCAAAGGGGATTGCATACCTGGGGATGAATACAAAGAAGCAGGGTTGTTCTGTTCCTGTTTGGAAGGGGCTCCCTTGTGATTTGGTGCTTGGTATCATGAGTACCTGTCAGATGGGGGCTGACCTGCATCCTGTAAGAGGGATGATGAGTATTAGCCCTAGATTTTTGGGGAGGAAAGGAGAGAAGTCCTCCAGGATCCCTGCATTTCTCCTGTTATAGCATCTCTCTCTGATGGATCCCTCTAATGCTTGTTTGAGCTGCTGCTAGGGTGAAGTGCTGAGGAAAGTGGCTGGAAAAGCTGTCCTGGGGACTGATGGCCTCTGTTCAGTCACAAAACAGCTCCAGGATAAGCAGCTGCCAGGCAAGCTCCCTGCATTGCCCAGCCAACCAGAATCACTGATGCACAGCGGGATGAAAGGGGAGTGAAGCCCAGGCACCAGGGCCCATCCAACCCTGGATCTCTCTGCAGAGACTGCCACTGAGGGGGCTAATTCATGTCAGGTGGCAGAGTGACATTTAGCACAAGGACACTTGCTTGAACGGCAAGTGGTCTGAGACCCACCAGCTCATTTCATGTGCAGTTGCAGTAAATGTGCAATGAGGCAGGCACACGGTCTGGCCGTTAGAATCAGCAGCCCAGAGGAATGACAATGGAGCCCTGGAATGTTCAGAGTGACTGCCACTTTGGCTTCTGATACATAGAGCTGCAGCTATCCTGTTCTTTCTATAGCTGGCCCGTGTGTGTGCGCGGGGGGAGGGGAGTGTTCAGAGGGAGGGAGCCAGTGCCCTGGGAAAAGTCAAACTTGAAAGCTAACTGGGGTTTTTATTGTCAGGGCTTTGATGTGTTTCCTCTGGCTCATTTCCTTTTGTTTGAGTGCGGGTTAAAAATACGCTTCCTCTGACTTCACTGCTGTCCTATGTCGAAGAGCTTCAGTCCGGGTCTCATGCAAATCCAGGGCATTGCATTCCTTGGGACAGCCAGGACAAACATCCCTGGAATGAGCAGCAGGCACAGCTCAGGGACAGATGACATAGGAAGGGGGGAAAGCCGGGCACAGATAAAGCTGGGAATACAGGATAATATTGGGGTTTTATTATTATATGTTGCAACTTTAACTAAGGAGGGGCAAATGTACTTGGCCTAATTTTATACCCGCTGTAACGTTGTGGTTTGAGGAAATTCAGCTCAGCTGTCACTTGGCTGTGCATACAGGAGGAGGGAAAAGAGATTCTGATGAGAGAAAGGGTCCATTTATGGCAGCTGGGCATCCATGGGCTCTTCTATCCTTCATGCAGACCAACCTATCATAGAAGATTAGGGTTGGAAGAGACCTCAGGAGGCCATTTAGTCCAACTCCCTGCTCAGAGCAGGACCAACCCCAACTAAATTATCCCAGCCAGAGCTCTGTGAAGCCTGGCCTTAAAAACCTCTAGGGATGGAGATTCTACCACCCCCCTAGGTAACCCATTCCAGTGAAACAGTTTTTCCTAATATCCAATCTAGACCTCCCCCACTGCAACTTGAGATCATTGCTTCTTGATCTGTCATCTGACACCACCGAGTACAGCCTAGCTCTATCCATCAGCAGGAAACATGTTCTGGATTTGAACTGAGTTTGTTCTGGAAGGGCTACATGTATTTTAAAACCAAACTCAACGTCGACTGGCAAGCCCCAGCATATCACACAAGTGTTTCACAGACTTGCCAACCTTTTTCTGTTACTAACCCTACAGTGGTGTCTAGATTCTCATGTGCTCAGCCAGGACACTGGTGTCGTGGTAAACAGGAAGGGAGGTAAGTTACCCTTTTTGATGTCCAAGGCTTGGCACTATGAGGGTGCGGAAATGCCCTTATTTTGAATTGGGTTTAGGCTAGGGGCAAAAAACAGAAGTGCCATTAAAATGCTTTTTTGAAACTCACTGCTGCAGACAGAGTTACCAAGCACAGACAGAATTTGCTTATCACAGCAGAGCTGAAGTGAGTCAATGCTTTATTCCTTAAATGCAGGGTGAATGGTTTGCCCATAACTACACCACTGACCTGAATGTGTGCTGAGTGACCAATAGTCCCTGGCCTAAAGAGCTCACAATCTAAAATTGACAAGACAGAAGCAAAGAGGGCTCACCCCAGGTGCCTTGCAGACCTAGGAGCAGAACACAGCTTGCCTGGACCCTATGTTGCTGCCCATGTCACTATGCCACACCATGCTGGCTCCCCATCTCTGCCTTGGGGCTCGTCTATGTAATGTTCAGTCATTTTAGTGAGGTGCAGGGAGGACAGTGGGACTGTGATGTTTGGGCCCAGCTATTATACTTTCTGACATAACGTTACGTGACTGCAGCGCTGGCGATTGCTGTCAGTGGCCTCATGACACAGGCATACTATTCCCTGCTGACTGACTTTTGGCAGGTCACTCTCTTTCTCTCAGTGCCTTGGTTTGTCCTGTAGGCTCTTTGGAGCAAGGACGTTCTTTCACTATGCTTGTACAGTGCCTCCCGCAATCGGCCTCTGATCTTCACTAGAGCACAGGGCTGGAAGGGAGCTCCTAGGCCATCATGCCTATCCCTTGCTTTCACAGGCAGCTCCATCACAGAATCTTAGTCAGAAGCTTATCAAGATTAATCTTAAAACTACATAAGGCATTTGCCTCATTGATCCTATTGGAAGGCTGTTCCAGAACCTTGCTTCTCCCATAGCTAGAAACCAGCCTAAATTTACACATGGCCAAGTTGTTCTTGTACCAACATTGTCCTTTAGCTTGAATAGTTCTTCTCCCTTCCTGGTATTTCCTCTCTATAAATACTTGAGGGGGTAGGCAGATCCCCTTTCAGGCTTGTTTGGCTAGGTTAGAAAAGCCAAACTCTTTTACACAGGTAAGACAGGTTCTCCATTCACTTGATCATCCTAGGAGCCCTTCTCTGTACCTGCTCCAATATGAATTCATCTTTGGAGCCCTCCCGGTGCTACGGTCATAATAAAAGTGAGAAGCTCCTGGGCCTCTTTCCCATCCCCAGAACCATCTGGTCTCCAATATTTCCTATACATCACCACAGGGTCTTTACTACTCAAGAGCTCATCACCTCCTGCTGTGCATCTCCCCAGCTCCCCATGAATTCGTCCTCTTGTGCCTGGACCATACCCACTCACCCACATACCTGAGCTGACCAAACATCTAATGGAGGATCTGTGTAACTGAGATAATAATATGGTTCCCTGATATCCGGAAGAGGGTCACACTCACTTTGCCCAGGTGTAAGCGACTTCACAAGATGCTAGGCAGTGGAGAACCAAGGCTCAGTCTAATATGGCTGAGTCCCTGGACCAGTGCTAATCCTAGCAAACACTAGGTGCACTTAATGTGCCTGTCTCCTTTTCCTCCTCCATCTCTTCTTCCCTCCTGTCTTCCCCTCTCCTTTTAGGGGCACAAGCCTCCCACACTTCCCAGAGTTCACTTCCTTCCTCTCTCCCTCTACTATCTGCTTGACCCCCAGAGCTCACATCTTCCCACTCTTCCTGCTGCTCATTGCATCTGTTCCTAGCCTCCATCTTGGGGTATCCATGTCCCTTCCCAATCTCCAGTGCATCTCTTCATCTGACCTTGATGACTAAAAACATTATGCAGACCTGAGATGCACTCTCATAACAAAACTCAGATCTGAGGTGGGATTCTGGTGGGGCCCATTATAACAGTGAGGTCATTTGAAAAACGTAGATGTAGATCCAGGTTTGCATTTTAAACTCCCGCAAAATTCAAGGACATGGGGTTCTAACGCAACTGAAACGAGAAGACCATTTAGGAAGCAGTGCAAAGTACCTTTCTGCATTATGGCTTTCATGTTGCACCTAGGAGCCCCCGTCGTGGACCAGAACCCCATTGTGCTAGGCACTGTACAAAGACAGAACAAAAAGACAGTCCTTGCCCTAAGGAGCTTGAGCTGTAGTCTAGGAGCTTGTCTACACAGCAAATTACTACGTGGCAAGCCAGAGTGTGAATCTACAGTGCACCAGCTTGCTGCGCAGTAACATCTGTTGTGGACACTGCTACAGGGCCCGGAAGTAGGGTTGCCAACTGTCTAATCACAAACCCAAACACCTTTGCCCCGCCTCCTTCACCGTCCTTTCCCCAAAGCCTGGGCCCATCCCTTCTCTGAGGCCCTGCCCCCATCCATCCCCTCTCCCTCCATCGCTTGCTCTGTGGGGTCTGGGCTGGGGCTGAGGGATTTGGAGTGTGGGAAGGGGCTCCAGGCTGAGCCTGGGGCAGGAGTTTGAGATGCAGGAGGGTGTGTGGGGTGCAAGCTCTGGGAGGGAGTTTGGGTGCTGGAGGGGGCTTAGGGATGGGGCAGGGAGTTAGGGTGTGAGAGGGGGTGCAGGCTGTGGGAGGGGGCTCAAGTCTGGGGCAGGTGTGAGGTACAGGCTTTGGGAGAGAGTTTGGGTGTGGGAGAGGGCTCAGGGCCGGGGCAGGGGGTTGGGGTGTGGGAAGGGATGAGGGGTGTGGGCTCTGGCTGGGCAGCACTTACTTTGGGCCACTCCCGAGGTGTCGTGCAGCGGGGTTAAGCCTGCTCTGGCCCCATGTTGCTCCTGGAAGTGGCTGACTCATCCCTGTGGCCCCTGAGGGGGGGACAGGGGGCTCCACGCACTGCCCCTGCCTGCAGGCACTGCCCCCTCAGCTTGTATTGGCCGCAGTTCCCACAGCCTGCCTTATCCCTGCTATGCCGCCGGACTTTAAGCAGACTAAAATATCCCGGTTTGGCTTCAGTAGCCTCCAGGAGATAAAGCCCGATACCGGGAGACTCCTGACAAAACGTGGAGGGTTTGGCAACCCTACCAGAAAGTCCTGCAGTGCAGTAGGGCTTGCTACCGCACCGTCACTTGTCTTACACTTAGGGTTTGCCTACACAGCAAGGGACAACAGCGAGACAGTTCTAGTCAGCGTGATAAGCAACAGCCACAGCACACCAGGGCCCAGGCTGTTTTCAATGGGAGTTAAGCACCTCGCTGCTTTTAAACATCTTGGCCCAGCTGCCTGATCATTGGGAAGTGTATTGTAGGCATTGTTGCAGAGGGGAGTTTTAAGGAGGATGACGAGTTGGCCTTGCAGATGTTTCCAGGGAGCTTCTCCAAAGCGCAAGGGACAGCATGTCAGAAAAAACAAAAGTACAACATATGGGTGCTGAAGGCTGGCTTTGCTGGCAGAGCAGAGGAGGAGGCAACAGCTGTTTGTCTGATCTAATATGCACCCAGATGGCACCAGGATGGGCCGAACATACATTTAAAAAGTGACACTGACAATCAAGATGATATTCCCCCGCAATACTAAGCTAGTGGGAGCTTTGCCTAATGCCATGACATTCAATGGGAGCAGGACTGCACCTTAGTGCACAGAACAAACAAATTCCATTTCAAGTCAGTTCCTGTACAGAACCGACTCTTTTCTTCAGCCTCCCCCTGCACGGATCCAACAAACAGGACAATTGCTCCCTCTTGTGACCCAGACCTGGAATTACAGAAAAACCTGCTCAGAAATAATAAATGATAGCAAATCAGAAAAATTGTTAAACACCTGCTCACACTTCCAAGACATCTTTTAGAAACTCTGTTTTAGACACTGCCCTGCCTTTCAGAAAAAGTCCTTAAAATAGTACAATACCCATGAAACAGATGTTTATAATCAACAATGAACCCACAATCACAGATGCAAAGTTCAGATTGGATCAAGAACGAGACTCTCACTTCTTTAAGGTCAAGAGCAGAATTGCACCTACAGCAGACTACCTGAGAAGAGGTGGAATCCGAGCTGTTGGAATAGATCTGAGAAGATTCCAAACTTTTCACACACTTCACCCTTGGTAACACACCGAGCCACTTTCACACGCTTCACCCTTGGTAACACACCGAGCCAGTTGAAATTTTTCACAAAGTCAAAACATGGTCTTCTTCTTCTTCTTCTTCAATAAAAGACTTCATGAAAACTGTCAACATTATTGGAATTTTCCATTTTCTGGGAAGAGTTCCATTTGTTTTTTTTAAAGTTTTACTTGGATTTTCACAGGGTGGGTGTTCAGTGCTTTTGGCAAATTGGGCCCCTTTTGGTGTTTCAAGTTACATGTCTCTGCCCCACCCCAGAACCGAGGCACCCATAAATCACAAGTTGCTTTTGAGGATCTTGGCTTTTCTTTTCATCACTTTATCTGTTGCCTACAATATGCTAGGCTCTATCCACACATGTCAGGAATGAAGGATAGTATATGGCTGTGGTGCCTCATTCTCTGGTTTTCATGCACATGCCTGGAGTAGATAAAGGATATGCACAGCTGTCTCATCAGCGCTCCACTTCACTTCATGTTCAACAATAAAAGTAATCCTTTTCTCTTCCCTTGCTTCTGCTTCTGAACATCTCTCTTCTTTTTCCTCTCCCTCTTGGCAGTTATTTGACTTAGTATTTTTCTTGCATCCAAGAGCTCTAAAAGAGTTGGTAGATGAACAATCAGGACTGTTAATGTTGATTTTCAATAAGTCTTGGATCTCTGGGGAAGCTCCAGAGAACTGGAAGAAAGCTAATGTGGTGCCACTATTTTAGAAAGAGTAAATGAGACAACACAGGTAGTTATAGGCCTGTCAATCTGACATCAATCCTAGGCAAGATAGTGGAGCTGCTGATATGGGACTTGAATAATAAAGATGGAAAGGAGTTTGATATTGTGACATTCTATACCTTGGGGCAGTGTCATGGAACCTCCATAGTCTTCATTTTCATGTAATTGTGATCTCACATATAAAGCATGCCTTGTACAGTATATGGGGAAAGGGTATGATCTGCTGAAAGTCATTTCTCTATCCATATATGTGTATCATTAATGCATATTAAGTTATGAGAATTGTGTAGTACGGTTGTCACTAAAACATGCTGTAAATTGAGGAATCAGCCAGATATTAGTTCCCCAGAGGCAACAGTAAGGAAAGTAATCAGCACCCAGGTGGGTTATCAATCAACTAATCAAGAACTATTGTCCAGCAAGGGAGCTACAATGCAATGACTCACTCGCATGAGACCACACCAGGGGAATTGCTCAACCTTGCCTGGAGACTCAACAATGCTCCCAGGCATACCTGGACTTGTGTTTTCCAAGCACACGGACTGAGGGTATAAAACAGACACAGAGGCCATATGCTGGGCTCTTCTCCTGCCCCCGCCTATGCAACAAGCAACTAAAACACTGAGAAGAAGACAAGACTCCAACAGAGGAGATTGGCCCAGGTTTAAAGAACAAACCTGTATACTAATGTCTGCAATATCCAGTGGGATGAGAAAAAAACTGCTTAATCTAGACGTTGACCAGTCTATTAGGGTTGAGAGTTTAGACTGTGTGGTTATGTTTTATTTCTTTTGGTAACTAATTCTGACTGTTTGCCTATCACTTGATTTCACTTAAAATCTACCTTTTCTAGTCAAAATTTTTTAAAATTGTTTATCTTTACCAGTGAATTTGTATGAAGTGTGGGGCAAATCTGCTCAGGTTTTGCAAAGGCTGGGGTATGTTCACTTCCCATTGTTGAAGTGGTGAACCAATTAATAAATTTGCACTGCCCATCTTACAAGACAGTATATTCCTGAGGTACAGTGTTGGGAGCTAGGGGGATTTGCCTCTGGTGCCTTTCTCTGTGTGATTCATGAGTGGCTCTGGGAGCATTCATGCAATCTAGCTGGGTGGGGGCTCCACATGCTGTTATGCTGAGTGATCACAGCTTCTGGAAGGGTTTGCTGATGGTCACTACCAAGGCATTGTGAGAGAGGCTGGAGAGAGTTTAAGGGGACACAGCGGTCCCACAGTCCCAGGCTACACCCCAGGGGGATCCCGTCACAGGTGTCATTAATGCCAATCAACAAGTGTTCAAGGAAAATAGATCTTGGCAAACTAACTTGATATTTTTTCTTGATGAGATTATCAGTTGATACAGGTAACAGTGTGGAAGTAATATACTTAGACTTCTGTAAGTCATTTGACTTGGTACTGCATGACATTTTGATTAAAAAAATTAGAATGATATAAAATTAACATGGCACACATTAAATGGATTAAAAGCTGGCTAACCAAAGGGTCTCAAAATCTAATTGTAAATGGATGTGTTTCTAGTCGGTCCCACAAGAATCGGTTCTTGACCTGATGCTATTTAACATTTTTATCAATGAGTTGAAGAAAACGTAAAATCATCAATGATAAAGTTTGCAGATGACACAGAAACTGGGAGAGTGGTAAACAATGAAGAGAACAGGTCACTGATACAGAGTGATCTGGAATACTTGGAAAACTAGGCACAAGCAAACAATATGTGTTTTCATGTGGCCTAATGTAAAGACAAACATCTAGGAGCAAAGAATGCAGACCATACTTATTGGATGGGGGACTCTATCCTGGAAGCAGTGACTCTAACAAAGACTTGGGGATCGTGGTGGATAATCAGCTGAACAGGAGCTCCCACTTGTGATACTGTGGCCAAAGGGGCTAGTGCCAGCCTGGGATGCACGAACAAGGGATTTAAGTATGAGTAGGGAAGTTATATTCCTCCATATTTGGCACTAGTGCAACAGCGACTGGAATCACATGTCCAGTTCTGGTGTCCACAGTGCAAGAAAGATGTTGAAAAATTGGAGAGAGTTCAGAGAAGAGCCATGAGCATGATTA
Organism: Gopherus flavomarginatus; assembly: GCF_025201925.1. Classification (NCBI taxonomy): domain Eukaryota; kingdom Metazoa; phylum Chordata; order Testudines; family Testudinidae; genus Gopherus; species Gopherus flavomarginatus. The sequence continues at coordinate 56,070,020 of NC_066624.1, forward strand.
ATAGATTAGAAAACCTGCCTTATAGTGACTCAAGGAGCGCAATCTGTTTAGCTTAACAAGGAGAAGGTTAAGGGGTGACACAGTCTATATCACAGTCTATAAACACCTACGTGGGGAGAGAAATTTGATAATCATGGACCCTTTAATCTAGCTGATAAAGAAGATCCAATGGCTGGAAGTTGAAACTGGATGGATTTTGATTAGAAATAAGGTGCAGGTTTTTAAACAACAAGGATAATTAGCCGTTGAACAATTTACTAATGGCTACAGTGGATTCTCCATCACTGGAAACTTACAAACCAACAGAGCATGTTTCTCTAAAAGATCTGCTCTAGTGCAAACAGGAATCAATTCTGGGAAGTCCTGTGTCACAAGAGGGTCAGACTAATTACAACCGTCCCTTCTGGCTGTAGAAACGAAGAATCTTGGTTCTGGGACCCTGTCTGTAAGCTAGCCAAAGTACGGTATGGAATGCTGTTGTTCTGTATCACACCCACACTGAGCTCATGGTTTTGCAGCCCATCTCCATCCTCGTGTATTAAGACACAGATGTTATCTTCTTTTCCTATTGTGCGTAGCCAGGACTTGAGTGCATTGGACTCATCAACCCAGTGAGAGGAAATGTGCAGTTTGACCAGCAGGGGACAGCCCAGCCTGCAACAACCCCAGGAAGCCCCTACTCTACCTTGTTGGGAGTGGGTGAGAGTAACTGTTCGCTGTGAAGGGGCCAGAAAGTCTCTGGATAAATAGCAGGCTTTCAGTTCTGCCCACTGGTGCCCTGACATTCCACCCAGGGCTGAGACCTCTTGCTAAAGCCGCCCCTAGACTAGATGTAAAAACTCCAAGTTTTCAGTGCATGTGTGGAGATGATGAACGGGTGGCGTGGGAGGCAGATTTTGAATAAACCCCCTGAAACCTAGACTTCAGCAGAGCTATCCAAAACTCTTGCATCCGCAAACTAAGGCCAGAAGTCTTGTTCGGACATCCTTCTTGCTCAGCTTCTGGTCCTACTCATCAGGCTGGAAATACCATGAGAACATCTGGGAAGTTTCTAGGCAAGTGCAGAAGGCCAGTGGCAGCTTTATATCTCTTCAGAAATCGATATCTGGGCCATGTAGCTATATCCTAGCTGCAGGTACAGCCTCTGAGGCATGTGTATGAAGGTTAGGATTTATACACAACCTGGAGCACAGCTCATTCAGAAGAGATTATAGGCTTGGCAAACACACTGCCCAGTGAAGAGGGCAGAGGAAATCTTCATTAGATCAAAGCAGCCCCAACAGGCTAAAATTTCCACCCAGGCCTTTTGCATATGCTGGTTTTCAATTTTTCATTAGCACACATCTTTACCTCCTGTGTGATGAAAGTGGAAGAGTGGGAGCTAGGAATCGGTGAGTTCTAGTTCTGTCTCCAACCCCACCTCCTGTGCTCTTGGCCAGGTTACTTAATATCACTTTCTCAGTTTCCTTCACGTATAAAATGTGATAATCGCTAGTACAGAGAAGCCAGGCATGTAGAATTTCTTGGGATACAGGAATCTCCTAAGGATTTTTGGGGTCAGATCCCACTTCATGCTGGGGCAGGGCCTTGGGAGTCACATCAGCTCTGCAGGGATACCAGTACAGACACAATCAATGGAGCTCATAGTTTAAGTATGTCACTACTGCGCCCTAAGTCAGAACCTTGATTTAAGGAGTAGACAGGATGTGCTCCCTCCTTAGAAAGCCAGACAGCCCTGCCTCTGTCATGTAGTTTGTGTGGCTTCTGTGATGTGTGGTCCAGTACCAGCAGTTCACTTTAATGGCCCTGGACTAAATCCTGCAGTGCCTCCTCAGGCAAGCTCTCATTGAAGTCGAAGAGAATTTATCAGAGGACCCATTGGGTAATAGCTGCAAGAGGTGCTCTCTAAGGCTCTTTGCTGTGCCTCTTGCATTGATATCAGGTGGGAAGATGTAAGAATAGGACCAAGTGGAAATGCACACTAGGCCACCCCTATCTCTGACATCCCAGAGAGTTTGGATAAAAGCCCTGTTGAATCTCACGGGATCTGGGGACGTCTGCACTGATTTCATCACATTTCTTGCAGGTTTCTATGGTGCCAGGCTGCTGTAACTGAGATATTGCTTGGCTCCAGGAACGCGGTGAAGAAAAGTGCTTTGGAGATGGAATGTTCCAGACAGACACTAAGCAGAACAATTGAGAAGGGCTGAGGTTGTTTCATCCCTTCCACAAGAGATGCAGCAAACTGGAGCTGCCATGATATCATTCCCCCAGTTCTTTGGGATCCAGGGGGAGTCCTACAGCTGGAGTGCCATTGGAAAGTGTCCCCAAGGGGATCTGTGGGCAGGGAAGGGGCAGGAAGGAGTGGAGCAGAGGGACAGCCAGCCTCTGTGTCATCATCCCCTGCTAAGCCTAAGGAGTTCCCTCTGGAAATCCAAGCAGCAGAGGCAGCCTGAAGACTTGTGGCGTTGCCTCTGGGGCTGCTTCCGCAGGGCAGCTGAAGTGCTCCAGGCTCTCCACTGGCTCCCAGCCAGCTTCTAATGTCAGGATAAGGCCTGGGTCCCCATTTGAAAAGCAATTAATGATCAAGCCCCAACTACCTCAAAAACCAAATTTCAATCTATGGACTCCTGCAACAGCTGCACTCTTCTGGGATAATGCAGATCATACAGCCCAGGATAAAGCACGTGAGAGCCGGGGACAAAGTATTCTCTCTCAAAGGGGTTCTGGCTCTGACCTAAACTCCCAAAGGAGATCAGGCCAGGCCAGAGTCTGAGTCTCCAGCAGGAGTGGCGCCATGGTTTTTGCCACCTTAGGCGGCAGCACTTCTCCTCTGAGCATTCAGTGGCGGGGGTCCTTCTGCTCTGCGTCTTCAGGGCACTTTGGCGGTGGGTCCTGGAGCGAGTGAAGGACCCGCCACTGAATTTCCGCCGAAGACCTGGAGCAGAAGGACCCCCTGCCACTGAATTTCCACCAAAGGCAGCAAAATGCCGCCCCACAAATCCTGCCACCTCAGGTGACCGCCTAGGGTCACCTAGTGGAAGCGCCGGCCCTGGTCTCCAGGTAACTGAAAATCTTCCTGTTCTCAAATGCCTTTTTGTCATTGTACAAGAGTTCGCTGGGGCTCAACCCTCCCGGGCGGTGGGGAGCCACACCGGCTCACTACACCCCATTGGTTCTGGGAAATTAGTCCGGCCGGGGAGATCTCCCCTCGGTAGCCCTTGCTGTAGCTGGCCTAAATGTGGTTAGTCCGGCCCTGGCTCAGGGCGGGGCAACACCGCAAAGTGTGGGTTCAGGCCCTCAGTCAGGGCTGAGCAATCTTAGTACACCGTATTAAGCCCAGCCCTAGGTCAGGGCGTGACAACAAATGCTGAGTCAGGGGGCTCAGGCCCTCAGCAGGGCTGAGCAGTAACAATAGGCTCCAGCCTCCTCAGGCCAGGGAGAGGAGGAGTCTGCCACCCAGGAGCTGGGTGGCAGGGGGGACGCAGGCCCTCCCACTCCACTGAGTCCCAGCCCGGGGCCCTAGCAACAACTGAAGATCCTCTACTTAGTCTGTGGGGATCCTGGCCACAACACATCGACATCAGCTCTGGTAGTGCTGCAGCCAGACTGGGGTTGGCTGCCCCCGGGCTACTTCCACGCTCCCCCTCGGGCCCTACCTGGGTTCTGGTGTTGGCCTCTGGGAGATCCAGGAGCATGGGTTCGTCAGGGCAGGGGTTGGTCGGCAGGCCCGGCAACTCCTCTGGATAACGGGCACAGGGCAGGTCCGGCAACTCCACCGGATATCAGGCACAGGGCAGGCCTGGCCAGTCTGGGTGACCACCTCGGGCTGCGGGAGCTTCCCAGTCGCGGGCTCCACCAGGGACGTCTGCTCTCTCCGGCGGCTGGGCTCCTACTGAGCTCTAGGGGCCGGCCTTTATAGTTCCGGGTCACTGCCTGACCCTCTGAGGGGCGGCCTCAGAGCTCCGCCCACTCTGGCCTTCGGATTGGCTCTTCCTCCTCCGGGACGGTGGGGAGCCACACCGCCTCACTACAGTCATAAAGAGCAACACTCCCAATCTTGGCACCTCCTTCCTCCCTGGAACCCCCACCCCAAAAGGAGGAAATTAATCAGATTAAAAACATAAAAAGCAACCCCCAACCTTACCCCAAGCAGAGTTTTTGACCCCAGAGGGGAGCACTGCCAGTAATTCCATTAGATCCATTAGCGACTGCACTCTTGCTGGTGATGGTACCTGAAAGGTGCCCAAATACTATGGTGCTGGATGACAGTAGAAACCCTAAGTAAATAGACTTATCAAGAAGGAGGCCTCACAGCTGTACAGTGGAGCCAGTCAACCACCTCTGCTGTTCCCTTTCCTGTGGATCTGGGTTGAGAGGCTTTGTTCCCCTCTCACCACAAGAGATGATTTCCTGATACCCCTGGGAAGGAGGGAGGTTGCGATCCCTTCTGTTGTCTTCCCAGGAGTTTCTCTGTGGCAGGCAAGGATGTGGCCCAAGGCATTTACAGTTATATGGATACATGGATACTGTGGGGATGGATGCAATGGAAACCCCCAGTGGCAAAAGAGTGAGAGATTTCTCTGGGCCAAATCTGGGGTCCTTATGTGTGGTCAGTGGGAATTCTGCCTCAGTAAAGATCCCACAATCCAGTCCACTTCCTAGTCTTTAAAATCCATTCTTTATACAATCAACTGCACTTGAAAGCTACACATTGGTTTCTGCATGGCATCTATCATGGATATATGCAGTGCTGTGTAGTCATGCTGCTCCCAGGATGTTAGGGAGACAAGGGGTATTGGACTGACTTCTGTTGGCAAGAGAGACAAGCTTTCAAGCTACACAGAGCTCTTCTCCAGGTCAGTTCGGACCTCTGTGTAAGCTCGAAAGCTTGTCTCTCTTGTCAACAGACATTGGCCAATAAAAGATACTGCCTCACCCACCTTGTCTCTCCTCTATCATGTAGGTATAGTACATGAAGCACTTGTGTCTCTCTCTGTGGGGGATGAATAAGGCATCATGTGCTTGTTCGAGGGGCATTTGGATTTGAATGGCTATTTGATCCTGGGAACTCCCCCGCTAGAGCAATGCTGTCACTTTAAGGTCTTGACAGCTCCCTCCTTCGGGTGAGAAATGATGGCATGTGAGGCAATTATTGGGCACTGCCTGCATCTGTCCGTCTCCGGCCTGGGCCCTGGGATGATCTTGACCGACAATGAGCCTCCTTGGTTTTGCTTTAGAGCATGTCATTAATGGGAAAGGGGAAAAAAAAAAACAAAGAAAGAAAAAAGGAGACTCAAGGCAGCTCTCTGGGAAAATGGATAGCAATCTGTTGTGCTATAGATCATGCAGTCCCCCTCCGAACATTAAAAAGAAAAAAATTAAAACCATTTACGAGAAAAGTCAGTTGCTGATAATTTATAGCCTTCAGCTCTGTGAAGCTACTGCACAGAGAGGGCCAGGATTGCAGCACATCCCGCTCTGCACATCACAGTTATTTTTAAATCAAGCTGATGAAGTTTTGCTCAAGCCTAAAATTTCCTCCCTGCTCTGCTGCAGAAAACCTTCTCTCACAGACCCATCTAGCCCCCAATTCCCCTCTTCCCTTCACTGCCCCCACGGAACCAAATGAAGGGCTGCATCTTGAGTAGAGCATGATGAGATGTTGAGTCAAACTTCTTTCTTTTTGGCAAAAAATACAGACTGGGCAAACCCACCCCATTTTGCGCATTTGAGTTGGTTTTGCCAAATTGTTTTAGTCAAGCAAAAGAAAAAAAGTTCTCAAAAGAATTAAAATCATTCATAAGAACATCCTCTAACCAAAATGTTTTGACTTTTTGGTTTGAAGTGATTTTTGTTTAAAATTTCCTTTAATTTTATTTTTTTTAAAAGGTTAGTTTTGCCTGAAATGAGTCTTGATTTTTAGATTCACTGACATTTTTGAAAGATTTTGTTTAACCCAAAAATGGTTCCTCCACAATTTAAATTGTCAGCAAACTTCAAAATCCATGATTCATCCCATTCTAGTCTCAAGCAGTTTTTCTAAAAGTCACTTTAGTCTGTTTTGTACAACCTTGGAGCAAAAAATCTTTTCTTCCCTTGAAAGCAGAGAGAGGCTTGAGTCAAAAGCCTAGATCCAAAGATCTCAGAAAGTGGAGATGCCTGGTTCAGAACTCCACAGCTGGCACCTTTTCTGTATTGGGACAAATCATACACCACTGGATACAAGTATTCCTGAACCTGGTGAAATTAAGACCTGGACCTAAATATACAACTCAGGCCCATTTGTGTTTGAGATAAGTGAGCTCTTGGACAGAAAGGCAGAGATAACTGCTCTAACTTAATTTAAGCTTCAGATCTTGTTCTTGCCACAGAGTCAGCCATTCATGCTTTCTCTCTTCAGCTTTTTGAGACTTTCCTTTAGTTTCCTGAGAGATTTCCATTTTCTTTGAAATCTGAAGTTCTTTAAATTACATTTAAATGTTTTCTATTGTCTCAAGGCTTCATAGCAAGCAGGACTTAGAACATGGACAGGGCTCACTAAGAAATGTGTAACCCTTCTGCCCCTGTGAGCTGGCAGCAACAAGGGCCAGGTTCAGTATCCAGGGGTTCCGTTTCAATAACACAATGCATAACCGGCTCGAGCCCCCACCCAGTGACCAGGGACACTTACATACCACTCCCCGGGTGCCTCTAGGAGGTAATACTTCCCCTCTCGCAAGCAGAGTCTGAGTGTAGCAAAATCCCTTTTAGTAAAGGAGGGAAACAATGCGGCATCACATTGGAGAAACACCACAAACAGGATTATAACACAAACCATAAGCAAAAAACCCCACCTCCAAATATGTGTGGCAATGTCCTCTCCCCGTAAGGGTCTTAACTCCAATCACCCCAAAGTCCAACAACCCAAAAGTCTCTGGTCAATGCCACCCCAGAGTTCAAAGGTTTATCTGCAGAGTTTTACCCCCCCAGCCTGGGTGGAAATGTGGGGTGTGGGGAACCCACACAGGGTGTTAAGGGGCACCTTACATGGGCCCAGGCCACTGCTCCACCTCACCATGGAGTTCTACTGCAGCCCTCACCACAAGCTCCACTACACCAGCCGCTCCTCCAGCCAACCCTGCAAACCACTCCACAGGCTACTCCAATCTGCTCTGCTCTGTCAGCCACTTAGTGATAGGTCTTCAGGCTCCCCTACTAGTTAACACAACACTCAGTGATTTCAGCTTGTAGTAGGAGAGCCCTGGTGCTGGTGTACTATCAGCCCAACAGGAATTCAGCTCAGCAGCCTTTAGATAGACTCCTAATAGAATCAAAATTAGCTCTATTCTTTAACAGTGGAGAGAGAAGGCTGTGCAAGTGGCATTCCAGGCCCTTAAAAGGGGGCCAATATCACCAACTACACACACCAGTCACTCCCAACATCTCTCAGTTCACTGGGTTTTGGAACCCATGTCCCTTGTCTAGCACGTACCACCCAACTGAGGTTGAGTCTTCCCTGTCACAAAGCAGTCCCACAGCTCCCCATTCACCCAATCAGGGTGACAAACTCCACTCCTCCCCCCCCAACAACAAAGAAACTGGGGATCCCAGAGCTGTAAAAACAACCATCCCAGACTGCCATGGGCCACGCCAGATGGGGTGGGTGTGCCTATACAAATACTTGGAATTTCTTTCCACACTCTCTGGAATTCTTTCCACACTCCCCGCAATTCACCACCAGATGTCAGGGTAGAGCTCATCCTGACTGCTTACAAATGAAAGAAGCTATAATGCTAAGTTTAGTCTTTGGTTAAAGCCCTGGCATGGAACAGACAGATGCCCTGTGTGACCATGGGCAAATCATGTAGACCCCAATTCAGCAATCCATCTCTCATCAGGAAAGAACTGCTTTAACTCTAGGTCTGTGCTTAAGTCCCATTGACTTCAGTGTGTATGTGCCTTAGGTGCTTTACTAAATAAAGATGGTCTTAAGCAAATATGTAAAAGCTTTGCCACAATGGGGCCTTTCACTGTAGGCATCACTTCTCCAGCCCAGGTAGAATGGGGATAATCATTCCCATTCTCACAAGGTGTAGTGGAGTGGTTATCCTGTTCCTGCCCTGAAGGGCTTAAAACAGCCCTGGGAGCAGGCTGTGGCAGGACTGATTGGAAAGCAGCCACAGCTGTGGCTGGCTTAATGAGGGCCCAGATGACCCTTATAAGAGGGCTGGGACCAGATGCCAAGACATCCTCTCTTTAGCTACATGGAAAGAGGAGGACCTGGCTGTCTGGGAAGCCAAAGCGGGTACCTAGGGCCAGTGATGAGCTGCCAAAATATTAACAACCGGTTCCCTCCTCCTCACCCCATGATAGGGTCATGCCCCCCCCGGGACTCCTGCCCCATCCAACCACCCACGTTCCTTGACAGCCCCCCACCTCAGACCCCTGCCCCATCCAGCCCCCTTCCATGTCCCCTGACTACTCCCTGCTGCCCTATCCAACCCTGCTCCTTCCTGACTGCCCCCCGGGACCCTTGCCCCCATTCAATGCCCCTGTTCCCTGCCCTCTGACTGCTCCGACTCTTATCCACTCCCCCAACTCCCCTGCCCTCTATCCAGTACCCCCTCCATGCTCCCTGCCCCCTTACCGCGCTGCCTGGAGATGGGAGATGGGCTGGGCCTCTCAGCCAGGGTTGGGACCGGAGCTGGGGCACCCAGCTGGCTGGGGCCGGAGACGGAGTTGGGGCACCCAGCCAGGGCTGGCTTTAGGCCAATTCCACCAATTCCCCCGAATCGAGCCCCGTGCCTCAGAGGGCCCTGTGACCAGGGAGAATCTCTTCCCTGACTAGAGGCGCCTTTTTAATTTTTACTCACTTGGCGGCGCTCCGGGTCTTCAGCGGCACTTTGGCGGTGGGTCCTTTGCTTGCTCTGGGTCTTCGGCACTTCGACGGCGGATCCTTCAGTGCCACCGAAGACCTGAAGTGAGTGAAGGACCCACCGCCAAAGTGCCACTGAAGACTCGGAGCACTGCCCGGTGAGTACAAGCCCCATGTGGTTTTATATATATAAATATATATATATTTAATAGTCATCCCCGCCAGGGCCCCGTCAAAACTGTTCAAATTGGGCCCCGCACTTCCTAAAGCTGGCCCTGCACCCAGCTAGCCGGGGCCAGGCCAGAGCTGCTCTGGCTGAGGTCGAGACCGGGCCAGAGCCGCGCCACCCGGCCAGTCAGGGTCGGGGACCCTCCTTGCACCCCCACCCCAGCTCATCTGCTGCTTCCTTCTCATCTCTCTCAGGCTTTCCACGTGAACAGCTGATTCACGGAAAGCCGGGGAGGGAGAGGAGAAGCCTCGGGAGCTTTCAGGAGAGGATGCAGAGGCGGAGTGAGGTGAGCTGGGGCCGGGGGAAGGGCAGGGAGCTGCTGGGGCTTTTGTTAAATTTAAAAGCCCTTTTCGAACCGGTTGTCCCTCGAGAGACAACGGGTTCTAAAAGGGCTTCTAAATTTAACAACCGGTTCCGCAAACTGGTGGGAACTGGCTCCAGCTCACCACTGCCTAGGGCTGGGCAGAGCAGTGCTGGGAAAGGGCAGAGGGAGCTGGGGAGCTCCAGCGTAGCAGAGCTGCAGGCTGAGGAGAGGGTCCACAAAAGGGTACTAGGATTGCAGAGGGGCAGCCCAGATCTAGGCAGTGGCAGCTGGTCCTCCCTCGCCCCTTGCTGATGATGAGTGGTACAGACTGCAGTCTGCCCCAGGGAGTGGGGATAGGAGGTGGGGGTTCCCTGGGGAGGGGAGACCCAGACTAAGGGGGTACTGCCAGGGGACAGAACCCTCATCTAGAAGGGCACGAGGGTCTGGGAGGGACAAGGGGCCAGTGGCAGGCGAGATGGCAACCGGCAGAGGGTGCTCCTGGCTGAAAAGAGCTAATTCCCTAGACAACCAACAGGAGGTGCCACACCAGTGAGTCATTGACCTGCCACACAAGGATATTGGGAGCATAACTACATGAATGACTGGCAGATACTCATGCAGGTCTGTGGAAGAGACCACATGAATAAGTAGTTATTTAGACACATACAGAAACCCAAGGATCTCAAAGCACTTGATTGACATTAGTGAATTAAGCTGATAAGTAAAACTGGGTGGGAAGCTGGTTTTTCCCTCTCAGAGATTTTTGAGATTGGAAGAATTTGTCCCATCCCAACTGGGACTAAAAGTAAAATCACAAATTTTCATGAACCAGAAATAAAACAAAACCTGTTTTCTTTGGGCCAATTGAAATATTTTGTGGCAATCATTTCAAAATGTCTTGTATAGATTTCAACCATTATTTATTTTAAATCTAAATATCTTACATTTTGAAATGCAAAGTCATTCTGAACCAGACAAGCTTTTTTTTTTTCTCTTTTAAAAAATTTCAGAACAGGACATTTTAACAATTTCCAATTCTCCCCCCTACAACCAATGTTGGAGTTGAGAAATTCATTGAACTGACCCTTTCATGCAAGATGTTTCAGATTTTATGAACTGGGATTTTTGACGAAAAAACATTGTCAAAAAATTCCCAACCAGCTCTACTCATCATAACACCTTCTTGTACAGAAGGAGAAACCAATGCACAAAGATTAAAGTGACTTGTCTGAAGTCACACAGTGAGACAGCAAGCAAAATTTGGAATAGAACCCAGGAGTCCTGACCCACAGCCCCAATTCTACCTTTCAAAGGACAACATAGAAAAGAACTTCTATAAGGGCTGCAAACAACAGCACTTTAGAGAATTCTATATTTAAAACACTGGATAGAGAATCTTCCTTTGAAAGAGGCTCCCAGCCCTGTCCACAGTGACACAGGAACATTGTCTCCAGAGATCAAGAAATGACAGGTCTCCTGGGTGGGTGGCTGGAGCACTGAAGTAGAAAATACATGGATGTCACCAAGAAGAGGAGCATGGCACAGCTCATGAATCACAGCCCAGAATGTCACAAATCTCATTGAGATAAATGGGGAAACAGGTCCCAGGAGAGCCAAGAAAGTCACTTTCACTTAGAAGCCCAAAGAAAGGGGACCAAAGGCATCAATTAGGGATTGATCAACTCTAAGGGGAGTCCAGGGCAAACAGGGATTATTTGCTCCAGCTAGTGGTGACACATTTGGAGCCTTCTATGGGTTGCTGGTAAGGGAGAGGGACAAGGTGTACCTGGACCTATATTTGTATTGCAGAACCTTGATTCTTGGTGATGTGAGAGACAGAAAATAAACCTCAGCTTGGTTGTCTGTTTCCAGGCTAGTCAGCAAGTCTGGTTCACACATTGGCAGGGACTGAGTCAAATGGCTGCCTGAAACAGTCTTGCTAATGAAACCACTGCAAGAGCACATTCTGGCACGCAGACAGGAGCAGCCAGTCTCTGGCTTGTTGGTAGGCAGGGAAACCCCACATTGATGGAAACTTTGTTTTAGCTCCAGCGCCATGAGCGCTTCTCTGGAGTGAATTTTGTCGCCCATGCCAGTGTCCCATTGGGATAATGACTTTGAGAGCTGCTGATGAAAAATGCTGTGTAAGAGCTAGCCATTATCACCCTTCTAACAATGGTTACAATATGGCCCAGGCTGAGCATGCTAGTCTGTAAATTGGGAGAGCCAGGTTCAAGTCCGTCTTTGGTCACAGTCTCCCTGAGTGAGTTTGTATGACTGCTGCAATGTCTCAGTGTCCCCATTGGGTAAAATGGGGATAAGAGCACTGCCCTGCCTCACAGGGGTGTGTGAGACTAAATAACTTACAGCGCGTGGGGTACTCAGCTATTCTGGTAACAGGGCAGGAAAGAACATCAGACGGACAGATTCTTGCTATGTCCAGGGCCATTGTCATTACCATAAAAGCAACAAAGAATCCTGTGGCACCTTATAGACTAACAGACGTATTGGAGCATGAGCTTTCGTGGGTGAGTACCCACTTCGTCAGATGCAATGTCATTACTATGGGTTTCTCAGTAAGGCAGGTGCAGTATAGGCCAGTGTTAGGGCACGGTGCCAATGGTCTGCTCCAGTATGGCAATTCATTCTCCAGTCTTTCTTGGAGACATAGTGCCTGGCAATTGGATGAAGAGATGTAAAATAAGGGAGTGGCGGTGGTGCGGGGTGATGCTCATGTCTCTAGAGAGGGTATGGATGGCCCAGCCACAGAAAGAACTGCTATCTATCATGTCTCCTTTTCAAGACTGTTTGCAAATATCTCAGACCTCCCTAGACGTTCTGATTTGATTCTGACAAGTCCATTCACCCGATCACACTGCCACTAGAGACTAGCTAGAAATCATAGTCTCCCAACTCTGCTCCTTGTCTTTGATAGGACATGGAGAATTAGCACACCTCAGAGGTGTAGTTTACTGGCCACAAGAAACCTCTTCCTTTAGGCAGCTACACAGACTCACACTAGTTATAAATAAAATACAAGCTTGACTAACATCACACAGGTAGTTTGTGGCAGAGCAAGGAAATGAATCCAATGAGTCCCAGTTCAGCGCAGTAAACACAAGACCAGACTTCCTCAAGCCAAACAGTCTTAAATCTGGACTTTAATAACCAAGAGAGCTGGGATGGGGTCTGTGATATTGCACTCCATATGTTTTATGGAAATATGCTAATGAGTGTGAATATGATGTCAGTGGAATATGCTTTATGCAAAAGGTCTCTTGTAAAGTATCATAACAAAGGTTATAACCTCTGGGGACTTGCGTATCATTTATACATACGAGATGACCACCCAGCGAAGTTCCACCTATATGATTAGAAATTCACGCAGCACTGGTCTGGGACTTCGATATTTCGCTGCTTGATGTTACAGATGAGATTCAGACAATGCATGTGAAAACATTCTGGTTACCTCAAGAGCCTGCTGTAGTCTGTCCATGTTTCACAGCTGTAGAAAAGAGTGGTTAACACGGCTGTACAATAGGCACTAATCTTGGTGTGAAGTCAAATGCCTCTCACATTCCATATGTGGTGACAAAGTCAACCATTGGCAGAGGGGCCTTTAGAAATGCACTGTGTGATTTCATCATTGATCAGAACATTATTAGATAAAGTGCTGCCAAAATTGCAAATTTTTTCTGCCAATGTGTTATCAATTGCGATATCAGGGCAGAAAACATTTTCCTGGAGCAGGCTGATAAAGCCTGGTACATTTATAAGTACAGAAAGCATTTAAATGCCTTCAAGAGGGAAAAATTATTAGGAGTGGTGTAAGAAGGTATAACTAAGAGTAATGCAATGCACTATTTACATGAAATGTCAGGGACAACTTACTGACAGTGAGAGGCATTAGGCTGTGGAATAATCTCCCAAGGTAAGCAGTGGAAATTCCATTGCTTGGGTCATTTCAAATTAGATTAGAAAAAGTGTTTAAAAACATGTCATGGGAAGAGGCACTTGGAAGAGATGAAGGTGATTAGGAACAGTTAAGATGGATTCACCAAGGGCAAGTCATGCCTGACCAGCCTGATTGCCTTCTATGATGAGATAACTGGCTCTGTGGATATGGGGAAAGCGGTGGACATGATATATCTTGACTTTAGCAAAGCTTTTGATACGTTCTCCCGTGTTATTTTTGCCAGCAAGTTAAAAAAGTGTAGATTGGATGAATGGACTATAAGGTGGATAGAAAGCTGGCTAGATCGTGGGGTTCAATGGGTAGTGATCAATGGCTCGATGTCTAGTTGTCAGCCGGTATCAAGCAGAGTGCCCAGGGGTTGGTCCTGGGGCCGGTTTTGTTCGACGTCTTCATTAATGATCTGGATGATGGGATGGATTGCACCCTCAGCAAGCTTGCGGATGATACTAAACTGGGAGGAGAGGTAGATATGCTGGAGGCTAGGCATAGGGTCCAGAGTGATCTAGACAAATTGGAGGATTGGGCCAAAAGAAATCTGATGAGGTTCAACAAGGACAAGTGCAGAGTCCTGCACTTAGGATGGAAGAATCCCATTCACTGCTACAGGCTGTGGACCGACTGGCTAAGCGGCAGTTCTGCAGAAAAGGACTTGGGGATTACAGTGGATGAGAAGCTGGATATGAGTCAGTGTGCCCTTTTTGCCAAGAAGGCTAATTGCATATTGAGCTGTATTAGTAGAAGCACTGCCAGCAGACTGAGGGAAGTGAATATTCCCCTCTGTTCGGCACTGGTGAGGCCACATCTGGAGTGTTGTGTCCAGTTTTGGACCCCCTACTACACAAAGGATGTGGACAAATTGGAGAGAGTCCAGTGCAGGGCAATGAAAATGATTAGGGGGCTGGGGCACATGACTTACGAGGAGAGGCTGAGGGAACCTGGCTTATTTAATCTGGAGAAGAGAAGAGTGAGGGGGGATTTGATAGCAGCCTTCAACTACCTGAAGAGGGATTCCAAAGAGGATGGAGCTAGGCAGATGTGGTGGCAGATGACAGAACAAGAAGCAATGGTCTCAAGTTGCAGTGGAGGAAGTCTAGGTTGGATATTAGGAAAAAACTATTTCACTAGGAGAGTGGTGAAGCATTGGAATGGGTTACCTAGGGAGGTGGTGGAATCTCCATCCTTAGGGGTTTATAAGGTCAGGCTCGACAAAGCCCTGGCTGGGACGATTTAGTTGGTGTTGGTCCTGCTTTGAGCAGGGGGTTGGACCAGATGACCTCCTGAAGTCTCTTTCAATCCTGATCTTATATGATTCTATGAACCATCCTGCCTTAGCACTTTTGTATGGGCTAGATGGGCTCTTGGGACTTTTTCATCCCAAAGTCCTATGGTTCTTCTTCTGTAGTAGACAGTACTACCATGTACTGCTCTGGATTGTTAAGCTATCAAAGATCAGCTCCCTCACACCATGCCTGAGCTTAAAGCCTATCAGCTAGTTCAGAGAAAGGATGAGTTAGAACGATGTCCATCCATAAGGCTGTTCCCTTAAAGGATGGAATTTAAGGTCAGGCATGTCTGAAAACCCCAGTGGAAAGTAAGATATCAGTTTCATAAACCCCTTGAGAGTGGGTACATCTAGGCCCAATGAAAGGATCAACTGGAGCTGTGTGTGTCAAAGTCCCGAGCCTGTACTGGTGGGTCCCACGCTTCTGGGCGGTTTCAGTAGCCTCAGAAACTCGATAAGGCCCCAATGTGACCTCCTTTTCTCAGTGTAGCGGCAAGAGTCACAGCCTATTGAATTATTTTCATCACCAGCCAGTATGGGAGATGGGAAGGGGGAAAACCCCACAGTCTTTGTTGCTCCATAGAGCTCAGTAGGTGCAGTTCGGCCTCCTGTCTGGACCGAGTCCTGCTTCCCTTCTCCAGGGGATCTCTGGATAGGGGGGTGGGGAACCTGGGCCTTCCATCTACTCTGGATTCCAACCCAAGGACCCCAATGGTAGCAGCTGTCGGTGGCTTTCCCTTCACCACCGACACTGCTTTGATTCCCTGGGCCACTTCCCCTGTGGTCCCCTTTTCCTATCTTCACCCTTACCTCAGGATTCAGCAATGCTTCCTCTCCTCCAGCTCCTTTCACCTCAGCCTCTTCAAGGGCACTGGAAGAAGAGCTTTCAAACAGTATAAGTGGGACCTTGATTGGTTCCAGCTGTCTCCATTAGCCTAACAGCCTTAACTGGTTAATTGGCATCAGGTGTCTTAATTAGCCTGGAATAGCCTTTGTTTGGTTATCCAGGGAACAAGGCCCTGCTCATTCTGAAGGCTGATATACCTGCCTTCCAGCACTCTGTTATATTCTTCTGGTCCGAATCTGTCACTTGTGTCAAAGGCCTGGATTTCTCTGTGCCTTCCTTGATTTTGCTAATTGGCAAGCGTCCTGCAGGGAGACCAAAATGCTGTTTTAAGAGTATGAGATAAAATAACAGTGCAGAATAAATCATCAGCTAATTTCCAACCTTTTCTCAGCTGAAATGGAATGGCTAATCATTCTGATGGCAGAATTAACATAATTCCACCGCCCACTGGCCCAACACGGTCAGAACAGTGAGTGAGCTGACTGGAAATATTTATGATAGTCATCAGAATGGGGAGTGTGTGATTCAAAACTGTTAAGGAGCACGTGAAGTCAAGGTTACTGTGTTGAACCTGAACATCCCATTTGCTCTGACCAGCTGTTGCTCTTCCTCCTCCACGGTATCATGGCAAATAGCAAAGGGCTGCAACCTCCTTGCAGATCAAGCACAACCTAGATCGATCTCTAGTGTGGAAGTAGGGAAAGAATTGACAAGGATTTGTAGGGGATCTTAATGCATGTCAGTCTGTTAGCAAGAGTTAGGCCAGCTGTAACCCTAATGACGTGAGATTTGTAGAAGCGAGGTTAGTGTGAGGCGAGTAGGAAAGAACTGTGTGAGAAGTTATCACGACCTTGCACTGATAATT
This sequence comes from Gopherus flavomarginatus, assembly GCF_025201925.1. Taxonomy (NCBI): domain Eukaryota; kingdom Metazoa; phylum Chordata; order Testudines; family Testudinidae; genus Gopherus; species Gopherus flavomarginatus. The sequence goes on from NC_066624.1 coordinate 56,086,380, forward strand.
AAATACGTAGACTGGAGCCCAACGTGAGGAAAATAAGATAGTAGGATAGCCCATGTATAAACAAAATGCAGCTGTTGCTTATTATTGTCTATATTATTGCTTGTTATTGTCTGTAACAAAGGTATAAATGCTTGCTGTAATTGTTTACCTGTTGAGAGACCTGTCCGGGACTGGGGCGACCTAGTGTCCTAGGGCACTCCCTCCCTCTATTGCAATTGCTGGAGTTAGATAAAGTATTTGATTTTGCTGCACCCAAACAAAAAGCGAGAACTGAGTTTTTCTCCGACACTAGCTAGGTCCTTAAGGTGATCTGGGTGTTCATGTACATCATTGGCAGTCTTATCTCTGTACTGAATCTTTTGGTGATCATGTGATTGCTGGCTGTATAGTGCAATAGAGCTCCAGTTCACCCCCACTCCCCCTCCCCCCCCCCCAAAAAAAAAGGAAGTGCCAGAACACACTTCCAAGAAGTTCTGGAATGCATGTCCAGTACTTCCTGTAAATGATAGTACCAGAAGTACCGAAACCTTTTGGCTTCCCCAAAAAGTGCTGGAATGGCATTCCAGAGTGTTCCAGCAGGACTTGAGCCCCGATGTACTGGCATTCTTTGGTGAACATCCTTTGTAATTCCTTGGTCTTCCATCTTAATAATGTGTTCATACCAAGAAAGCTGCCAAAAGCAAATCAGTGATGGTGGAGTTGATTGCTGAGTTTGGCTACTAATATCCTCATTGCTGATCTGTCCTTGAGACTTAACATAGGGCAGCTGGCGAAGACAATTAGAACTGAAAACCTCAGTCTACCATGCTGGTCAATAAAAGTGATACTTCCAATAGAAAGAGCAACTTGTTTCATGCAGAAAATTCAGTGCTGGATGATTCAAATCAGACAAAGATTTGAAATAAGATAGCTGATGAGATGGCAATATATGGTTTAGTATAGCATTGCTTGACATTTTTCCCTTTCTTTCCCCCTTTTTAGTATTTTTTTTTAAGAGAAACTTAGGAAATTTGACACACAAAACGTTCTTAATGCAACATTAAGGAACAGATCCTGTAAGATGCTAAGTACCTTTAGCTCCCTTTTTAGTAATGTTAACTTGGTGCTATTACACACACATTACTGTTTCTATTCCTGGTTTTCTGGGGGCATATGTAGGGACTCTGTTATTTATGAATAAATCTAAAGAAATAAATAAAGCTATATGGCATAAGAAGCATGCATTGTTACAATGGCTTTTGAAACCTTAGCTCTGGCTTTTCTTGACCTTTTTAATCATTTTAAATGGACAAACTTAGTATTGCATTAACCCACTTCTTTGCAGTTAATTCAGTGCTATCTCTGACATCGACAGTTAAAGATTAACTTCTTCTTAAAACAGAGATTCTTTCATGGTCACCTCAGACTCTCAGTCCTGACCTTGCACCTTCCCTGTAGCAATCCTAGATCTTGGTGACATAAAATACAAACATTAGGGAAGGGCTTGTCTATACGGTGTCAGAGAAAAACTCAGTTCTCGCTTTTTGTTTGGGTGCAGCAAAATCAAATACTTTATTCTAACTCTAGCAATTGCAATAGAGGGAGGGAGTGCCCTAGAACACTGGGTCGCCCCAGTGTCGGACAGGTCTCTCAACAGGTAAACAATTACAGCAAGCATTTATACCTTTGTTACAGACAATAACAAGCAATAATACAGACAATAATGAGCAATAGCTGCATTTTGTTTATACATGGGCTATCCTGCTATCTCATTTTCCTCACTTCTGGGCGCCAGTCTATGTATTTGATTATCAGTGCAAGGTCGTGACAACTTCTCACACAGTTCTTTCCTACTCGCCTCACACTATCCTTGCTTCTACAAATCTCACGTCATTAGGGTTACAGTTGGCCTAACTCTTGCTAACAGACTGACTGCATTAAGATCCCCTACAAATCCTTGTCAATTCTTTCCCTTCTTCCACACTCCTCCCTTTTGTACTTCTAGTACAACAGATATTCTCAAATCTCTATTTGCATTAAGCCATGGATTTCTGATTCTACATCAGATGTTTCAACCTTAGGGATTTTCACTGAATGTAATGACAATACATGATTAGCATGGACATGAAAGTATTACTATTATGTCTTTTACAACAGCAATAACATAATCCTAAACTAACTAACAGCAACGTAAGCAATAACATTCCCATAGCAATAATATGATGAGGTTGTTGTACAGTTTTGGTTACAAAGCACAGTACATATCATACTTAGTACACAAAGTAGACACTCTATAAGCTGTATGAAAGGCATTCTTTTCAGCTTGGTATATATTCTGAAGCACGTGAATTTGCCCTTGCAATTCAGAGATTCTTTGAACCTCTGGTATCAATGAAAGCAAATTTTGAAATCGATCAGGTACTAAGCTGGTCCAATTAAAGGGTATCTGGAAACTAAGGGCTACTTGCAAAATTCTATCTGCAGGCCAATAAACAATATGATTGCCTGCAGTGGTAATGAGATTAAAATGTATATCTTGCAATGTGGTGGTTTTAACATACATACAGCTATCATTAGCTTGAAAAGTAAGTGCTCTGTCAGGATAGTTCCTTGTCCTCTACCCTCCCAGCAAACGTTATCATGAACAGTGACAACTTCCCCTGGCTTCAGTTTATGGATATACTGAAGCTGCAGGGGTTCTAACAGCCAAATGTCCATTGACTCCCTATTCCTATCCAAAATGTCAGGTGTTATTCTAGGGGCACTGACTATAAATCAGTAAGGTATACCAGGTGGTCTATTTTCCCAGATGTCTCGGTGAATAATCCAGTCCCATATGCATCCTTCCCATGGACCCATCAGGATTCGGTATGTGGGAGCCCACACCCCCATAACTGGTCCAAAAGCTTGGAAGAAGCACTGTGAATGTCCACACTTCCACCCAGAAAGTCTCCAGTATGTCTCCATGACCACAGATCAGATGATACTCCTGATGTGTCTGTAAGGGCAGTGGCCCAAGTCTGGTGCTCAAGATCACTCCAAATGGCCATCAGCTGGTCATTCAGGAAATTCTGAATTTCTAAACATACTAGATCCCACTGCAATGCCTTCCCAGCCTCAGTGATATTCAATATCATCTCTGTTAGTAACTTCTGGGTCATAGAACTAAGGGTGGAAATAACATGTAACTCACCAACTCTAGCTTGTACTTGGGTTAGCTAAGCTTCAGAAATAAGGCTAGTGGCCTTTTCTAGTTGGCCCGATTTCTTATTATGTTCTTAGCTTTTAATAATATTCCAAATGGCTGCTGCGCTATTGGCCCCATCCCATAGGGATCCGGTCAAGTCCCTCTTCTTCCAGAGGAAATAACTCAGGCCCTCTGTTGTGCTAATCTAATGGCAGCCCCTAGTGTTGTATTAATCACAGTCCATTGATATTCTAATACATATCTCTTTGGTGTAGTACTATATCACATCTGTTGGTTGTATACCTTTAACTAATCTCAGGAACTTTCAAGAGGCATTGACATTAATAGCATAGGAGGGGGTGTATTGCAATAAGGTACAGGTTACATTATCAGTCACTGGAATGGTTTCAATACAAGTAAAATTTCCAGTGGCAGAACAAACTCTTTGGGTATTCGTTTGATTATTCACTAATTGCGTAACCAAATAACTATAAGGGCTTCTTTCATGTAACACAGTACAAATTCCAGGAATAGCCATCATATCTACTTCACTATGGAACCCATCAATTTCAATTACAGATTCTTGGGGTTTATTTGTAGTGATATTGTAGATTTCTATTTCCACTGATCCATTTATTCTCCACTCAATTGTTCACTTATATGGGATATCCTGAACTTTTAAAATATTTTTTCTTTTTTTTTCCCCAAACAATCTTTAAATAAATCACTAAAGTGTGAAGGCCTTGGCCATTGGTTTTATCAAATATATGGCATTGTCTGTATTTGGATGTATTACAGGGGTAATAGTGTAATGGAGGAGATGGCAGAGGCAGTGGCAACAAAGTGCCTTTGGTACTTGTCATTTAAAATCCAATTAGAGAGAGCAATACATGCTGAAGTATTTATCCAAAACACAGGGCACAGCCTGTACAATAAACCCCAAAATCCAGTCAACACCACATTCCCAAGCAGGGTCCCACAAATGTCTTCCTGCCAGCGTATAATTCTTTGTTTCTTCACCAGGATCAGTTCTTAATGTCCTTTCTAGTCAGCAATTCCTGGATTTTGGCAATTTCAGTAGAATGAGTGTTTCTTCTTTCCCGAAACAGTCGTGGCTCAGCATCCTACAAGGGAGAGGTTACCAGCACATCACCCTGTAATGGTTTTGATTCTTCTAGAAAAATCCAAAGGCACAGTAGGTCTGTCAGTGGACAAGGGAGAGGTTACTAGCACTTCACCTTGTACTTTTTCCCTGCTGTCCAGAAGGCACAGAAGGAGAAATAGGCTAATCATCAGTAGAAGAATCCTCCGAAGGTGGAGGGGTCTTTCTGCAGTGAGAATCATGAGTCCAGGCAGTCAGTCTTTGGCACTTCACAGCGGTGTTGGTAGTCAACTGGACTTAATAAGGGCCTTTCCAGCATGGAGCCAAAGCAGTCTTTCGTTGGTGGACCTTTACATAGATCCAGTCTCCTGGTTCCAACGAGTGGCAGGGCTGCTAGGGTCTTTGGGTAGTGCTTCTTTACCTGTGAGAAAAGAAACCTAACGCATTTCATTAGTGCCTGGCAGTGTTTTGCAGATCTCATAGCTGCTTGGGCACATTCAAGCCCCCCCGCCCCTTTTCTTGGTTGTCAGCCAAGTCTTAGCTGTGAGCAGTGTCCTTGAATGGGGCCAGTGTTTTATCTTTAGACTGAACATGCTAGCTATTTTTTCCAGTTAATTCATTCTGTTCTTTTTCCTTCTTCCCTTCTTGGCTTCTTTTAACCTACAAAGGAAACTTCCACTCTTCACTCATACATCTTTTTCCCAACCATGAACACATAAATATTGCCATTATACTGTACATTAGTCTTATTATTCAATGTATGCCACATATACCCTTCCATTAAAATAACTTTATTACAGAGCTTTGGAGCACCAAGCCAGGACAAGCACATCCACTTCGAGGAGTTCACTCAATACAACCTCTGACGTCCAATAGCTTCCCACCATCCCCAGCCCTCTGGCTAGAAATCTGAGGTAGCCATGTACAATATGGGGAGTGGGTTAACTTTTCATGTCCTTGCTTCCAAAGACTGTTTGTAGGCAAATTTTAACAACAATTTTTTTAATTAACATTCTGGCCAATGAAGTTTCTTTTTCTTACTTAAGCAAATGTGTTAGACTTTAGTATATCACATTGTTCTGATTTATCCAGACACTTTGTATTCCAAAGTTGAATAAAACAAGTATCTGCATTTAACCCTTCTATTTAATTTTAACTAGACTACCCTATGAAAATATTAAACACAACAATTTTGGCCACGAGACAAACACCACAAGCCAGGACATAGAACCCAAAACATAATTCCTATTGTGCCAGTAAATGCATGATACATTGAATGCTGTTCAGCTGGCATCAGTTTTCTCTGATTATCTGAAAGACAAAAAAACACAGATCTACCCCTTCTGGGCAGTCAATCATCACTCAAAATATACAAATACCCTTGTTGATTTCAGGCAAAACAGAGGAATTACTCCATATTTTCTTGTATTTGTTTCATGGGCAGCCCAGGTTTCAGTGGCTTCCACCTTATCAGTTAGATAATTTGCATTAATACAGATGCTTTCTGGCTTGCTTCTGGATCCAAAGCTATTCACACTTAAAGATTCTTACCTTAAAAGGGACATAATTAACTTTACCAGAATTTTGTTGGCTTTTTACTACTAACTCCTGCTTTCAAACACTGAAAGAAAAGCACTTCTTATAGTGCCCCTTAGAGCCTAATAGGATTTCAATTACATAGCACTGTATACATTCTTTAGCTAATTCGACTAAATTGTTCATAGCCAAATGATTGCAATCTAATAATTTCTTTGCCTGAATTTATTTACAAATATTTTAAAGACACCATGAACTTTCCTCTTTACCATTTTTAAAAGGTTCAACTGCTGTTCCCTCCAGCAACTACAGAGTTAACTTCTCACTCTTCCTTAAATCACTTGCTTGTCTCCCAACAGCCACTTTTATCAACTCAAATGACCATTTCAAGAATTGTCCTAGGTATTTAAAATCCTCATGCTTACACTTACTTACTCCTTCCTTCCACTACACCCTCAAAATTTTCAAACCTGTTTTCCAATCTCTCTGTCTATTGCCTGCCTGCCTTGGCCCGATCCTGCTTTTCTCGCTGAACCGTCCCTTCCATGGGCACCAACTTGTTCCAACCTGTTTAGCTAGGAGGGTGGGCTTCTCAACTAGCCCCCACCCTTCCTGGTCTCTTCCCTTAAACATTCTTACTCACAAGACTACCCGAGTCCTCCCTCGTGAGGTTTGCCACCTGGGCAAAAATGCATGGCCCACTGGCGTTTAACTATTCAATTTCCTCTTGTAGCAAACACACTGCTGTTATGGCATATGCTGAGCACAAATGGTTACATTTTGACAAGTCCCTGAAGGACCAGTACTTGCTTAGCCAGGGCTTCCTTTTCTATCTGGAAGTCCTGTCTCAAGGCCTGCAATTTGCCCTGGGCATAGGTTTGAGTTGCTGCCTGGTTTATGATCTATGATCTTAATTACTCAATTCTAGTTATCAAGTACACATCTCTTCCCTTTTCTCCAACTTCTCTCTTGCCCAGTCCTGCTGCAACTGGGGTAGATCCACCTTCCTGGTCAACCAGGGTGGAGAGAGGAATGCTAAACCCCTCTCCAGTTCTCAGACTTATTGCAGCTGAGAGTGGGCACTCCTTTAATCATACAATCCTCAATATATAACATCAACAATACCAAGCAAAGCAAACATAAAAATAACAAGGGTAAAACAAATAGATGGTGTAAATTCTGCAGGGCTCTCCCCTTCTCAATTGCTCACCAAACTGTGACAAATTTCTGTTACCAATCTATCCCTTGTGTCAGGTGATCAGGCTGACACTGCAGGACGTTGGGGAAGATAAAGAAAACACACCATATAACTGAATTTTAAATCTTCATTAATAAAATAATAAAACAACAATGGAGAATGTTGAGAACGCTCCCACATCACTCAGGAAAAACATTAATGCCCCAAGCCCTAAGCCATTTTCATACTCACACATGTCCAGACTGGCCACGTCTGTGTATAACGTTCAGAGAAGGGAGAGAGGTGGACGGAAGATTATCCTGTATACAGCTTGTCCAGAATTTCCAACATGCTTTCGCTCTTGGGAGGGCTGTTCTTTTACACCCTGGAATCTCCTGCGGCGTCTCTTTCAGAGATTCCAGTCCAGGTCGGCTGCCTGTGGCTTCTTCGGTGTCACCAAGCCACAACGGCTCCAGGGTCACAAAGGCACTCTGTTGGATCTCACTGGACAGTTAAGCTTTGCAAATGTAATCTCAGTTCTGTAACTTGTATTGCCTTTGGTTTGCCTCTGTCTATATTTTTTTCACAGCCAGCTGGGGCTGAAAGCAGTTTTTCTTTGTACTTAGCAAAGTCTGCGTTGATTCTTGACCTTGAACGCAGAGCAACTTTCTCTTTATCTCTGGGCCAAGCTGAATTTCAAATTAACCCATTCCTTTCCTCAATAGACAAATTGCTTACACTGTCAGAGGCTTTTTGGTGATTAAAAGCTCCTCTTAGATGTTTGATCTAATCTAGATTGAAGGTACCTGCTAGTGGGCATTGTTTAGATGGATTTTCATGCGTGTAAAGATTCCAATTGTCTAAATACCTGCAGGTTGTTGGACCATAATGTACGTACATGAAATAAGATGGGGTACCCTTAGGGGGTGAGCTGGAATGCTTAGACTGTCCCCTACCCATTTTCCAGTCTCACACACACAGGGGGGATGCCCTGTCCGCGCTAGCGGCACATAAACTAAGGGTCTCACACATAAACTACAGGGTACTCACACAGGAGAGGCTAACGAGGATGGCCACGACCCTCCTACATCTCCCTTCAGCAAAGAGCATCGGCTAGTCTCAGGAAGATGGCGCCGCTTACTCTGATTGCATCCAGTGAAATGATCAGACTGTCAGTAGCCCACACGGAAAGGAAAGGGGGAGGGAAGATGGGTTCACACACTCCTAGACACAGGTAGCTTCCTCACCGAACGATGCTAGGCCGAGTCAGCCCACCGTGGGTCGGATCTCCTAAAGATCCACTAGTTACCGGGCTTGCGTTAGAGTAGTCCTGGTCATGAGCTTTTGCTTCACAGGATACTCTGGGCATCTTCCGGTAACAGTCACTCACACTAGTGTACACACACACACACACACACACACCAAGGCCTTATTTCCAAATACCACGATGCATCTGTACCTTATGTCCAGACCCAATACCATGAGGCGGTATAACAACCCCTCTTGAGGCGGTAAAAACCCCTCCGCACCGGTGCATACCTAATACATTTCACTATGCATTACCTAATGCATTTACCTATGCGTTACCTTGTTGGCCAACCCAGCAGTTTCCCAGTACTGCTATAAACTAACCTTATTGGGGCCTTTCCCCAATATCACTTTGCATCTGATCTTGCTGCACAGTCAATAAGTTCAGATGACATGAGCCCAACAGAGACAGAAGGCCCCACGGACAGTCCTCCGACGACACCCCAATAGAGATTTCAAAAGGTCTCATACCTCTCTTGTGGCGCCATGGGATTCGAAGGGGAACGATCCGCAGCACTGCCTGTGTCTCAGTAGGCGTTGCCATCCCGGACGAGCCCCCAAATTGTTAGAGAAAAACTCAGTTCTCGCTTTTTGTTTGGGTGCAGCAAAATCAAATACTTTATTCTAACTCTAGCAATTGCAATAGAGGGAGGGAGTGCCCTAGAACATTGGGTCGCCCCAGTGTCGGACAGGTCTCTCAACAGGTAAACAATTACAGCAAGCATTTATACCTTTGTTACAGATAATAACAAGCAATAATACAGACAATAATGAGCAATAGCTGCATTTTGTTTATACATGGGCTATCCTGCTATCTCATTTTCCTCACTTCTGGGCGCCAGTCTACGTATTTGATTATCAGTGCAAGGTCGTGATAACTTCTCACACAGTTCTTTCCTACTCGCCTCACACTATCCTTGCTTCTACAAATCTCACGTCATTAGGGTTACAGCTGGCCTAACTCTTGCTAACAGACTGACTGCATTAAGATCCCCTACAAATCCTTGTCAATTCTTTCCCTTCTTCCACAACGGTGTGGCAATGAGTACGATGGGGGTATTGTGACATTATTGACACTAACTGTGACTGTATAGATCATTGTTGCAACCAGGGTCCTATGGTTGCACTAGGTCTTGTACAGAGGAAGTAAAGTCTATGGAAAGGTTGTAGTTTGCTGGTTATGATTATGCTCTCTGTTTGTGCATCATTTTTGTATTTGAAATTATGAATATTGGCTATGTACTTGTATCTCAGTGTGTTTGATTCTAAGTAGCCTCAGTGAAGCATTTGGTCAGCTTCTTGAGAAAGGACTTCTTAGTAAGTGCACAATCAAGAAACACTTAACTGACAATGGACTTTGGGAGACACCAATCCACATCTGAGCTTTTCTGGGAAAGTTCAAACTAACATGTAAACAATGGCATCGACATGCAAAAAGCTGAATCGTTCATGGACATGTGACTTGCCCAGGTGGCTACAAACTCCATCTTGTTGCTGTGATTTTGCACAGGAGAACAAAGGGGTTTTTGCCCACAAGAGAGAATATAAAAGTTCCTGGAAACCCCTAAATTTTGTCTTCAGCTGGCTTGAGAGATGCCTGAAAGAAACTGAAACAAAGGACAATAACTATGGGGGTGTGAGTGATTGCTGGACCCAGACTAGGAAGGAGTCCAGTCTGTGAAAGAAGTTTATTGGAACATCTCTGGGGGTGACATTTCATCAGTAATCAGCTTCTTAATGTATTAAGCTTAGACTTGCCTGTTTTGTTTCATTTTGCTTGGTAACTTACTTTGTTCTGTCTGTTACTACTTGGAACCACTTAAATCCTACTTTTTATATTTAATAAAATCAGTTTTGCTTATTAATTAACCCAGAGCAAGTAATTAATACCTGGGGGAGCAAACAGCTTTGTTATAGAGGGTGGACAATTTATGACTTTACCCTGTATAAGCTTTATACAGAGTAAAACTGATTTATTTGGGGTTTGGATCTCATTGGGTATTGGGTATCTAGGTGCTGGAGACAAGAGCACCTGCTAAGCAGTTTTCAGTTAAGTCTGCAGCTTTGGGGATATGGTTCAGACCTGGGCCTGTGTTTGCAGCAGGCTAGCATGTCTGGCTCAACAGAATAGGGTTCTGAAGTCCCAAGGTGGCAGGGAAAATGGGCTCAGAGGTAGTCTCAGCACATCAGATAGCAGTCCCAAGGGGGTCTCTGAGACCCAACCCATCACAGGTATAATTTTTAAAGCACACTAGCACGTCACACATTAATTGGTCCATGTAGACCCTGTTGGTAACATTAAATGTTCCCTAGTGCTTTTTCATGTACCACTGTTTCAATCAGCATTATGTTAAAGTGCACCATCAGCTCTTGTGATTCTATTATAAGTTTCATGATATTTGGTGTTTTTTCTTCAGCACCATATTTCTAGCTCTTATGATTGCCAAGAAGAGCATGAAAATACGAACTGACTATAACACAGAGGCTCAAACCCAGAAAGCAAAGGAAAAGAACTGGAAAATTTGTTATTTTTAAGATCTCATGCTTTTTAAAACAATCTCCTACTTTTCGGGACTTGGCAGAGAGTTTTGAATGCACAAGGCGATACTGTCATTCTCCCCAGAATGTCCCCTATCCTGATAGGGGGATGGTAGGGTAAATGCCCTACTTCAGCTCCACATCATCTGGGGATCTCCTTTACACTGGAGAGCTTCTCAGGGACATCGTTAACCTGCAGCAGATTTGAGGACTGGGACCTCTGTATTAAAAAATAGTTATCTGTTTTACTAATAAAATACTGCAACTCACTGTCCAAGTGTCTTTGTCCCATTCTAGTGGTAGAACTATGTAAGAGATGTATGAGTCTCAACTTCCTCCATGCTACGAATTCTAATCCTTTAATTCAAACAGTTATAATACCTGACTCCTATATAGTGTTTTCATGCTTTTAGATCCAGGGGTCCTATGCTTAATCTGTGCTGAAAGTTCAAGCAGGGTCGTCATTGCAAAACCTTCAATTATTTCAAGTAAAAACATTTTTAAGACCTAATTTAATTTCCACCATTGCTGCTGCTGTTCATGTAGTTTCTACACTAAGTTCACCTTGGGCAATGATGCAGCCATCAGTCTCATTTCCTGCGTCTCTGATGCTGTTGCGTTCGGGTAGAAGACATTTCTAAGGGATGTTTCCATCTGTTTAGGACTGATTTTATTGCAACATCTGGAAGAGATTTATATTTCTCTGACATTTAAAAAAAAACTCCTATTGACAAAACCCTACCCTTTGAACAATGTCCCTTCAATAATGATGTAAGTTAAGTCAGTGACCTATCTTTCAGCCATGCTGGTTTCCTGTGATGTTAGTGATTGTAGAGCATCATTTTTATGTTATGTTAACATCACTCACAAAGGGGACAATCCTTGTTTACCAGTTTTATTAACATTGGACAGGTCTAGTGCATTTTCCCCGCAAACACTTTCATTTATATGTTTCTTCCAATTACAAGTTACAGAATCTGAATATTGTTAAAGAGAAAAAGAGGCATTGGAATGTTCCTCTAAACTATTGAGTGGATGGGCTGAATGTTCTTAGGGTGTGTCTGAATTCGTAGCAGCAGTAGAAGCTATAATGTAGACATGAGGTAAGTGTATTTAACGCTGTCTCAGTAACCTGACTGGCTGGGGACAAGAGTGGAAGCTGTAGGGTAGACAAGGTGCTGGTGGCATTTTAACCAGTGTCAACTAGATGTGCACTGAACAGGCTTAGATGACATGGGACTAGATTTGCACTAGAGCTCAGCTCCCATGTATGCACCTAAATAGGGATCAGATAATCAAACATGCTCAGCTCCCAAGAGCCTATGCTATGGCACTCAGGGGCAGACTTCCAAAGGTGCTCAGCACCCAAACTCTGCTCATCAGTCACTTCTGCTCATCAGTCCCATCCTTCTGTCCTGCCCCATCTCCAACTGTTCCTGGACTCCCCTTGATCACCTTTTGGCAGCTCAGAGTCCCCTGTGAACCTGAGTGGAGGCCTATTGTGGAAACTGACCACCTGCAAGCTCTCTTCTCAAAGACTGGGATGCTCACAGGAGCTGGCTGAAGATGCTGAGATAGAAGGAGGAAAAAGATTTTTTATTTGGATGGATTTTCTGCTTTTATTTCTTTGGTTAAAAAAAAGCAGGAGCAGCCTGGAATCCAAGTCCTGATGTCATGCCCTAATCAGGACGGATAGTCAGTGACAAAGGCATGTATATTTAATGAGCTCTGTTACAGGATTTTTAGAAGTGCTCTCCTCGTGGACAGGGCTATGACTTCTTTGTTTATATATTTTTTTCTTTCTTGTTGCTGCTAATCACTAATTTGCTGCTCCTTAATGACACCTTTGGGGAATGCCAGGGATTAATTATTTATTTCCAGCAGCCTGATGTGGAACTCACATCTGATAGGGTCCAGAGTGACCTAGACAAATTGGAGGATTGGGCCAAAAGAAATCTGATGAGGTTCAACAAAGACAAGTGCAGAGTCCTGCACTTAGGAAGGAAGAATCCCATGCACTGTTACAGGCTGGGGACTGACTGGCTAAGTAGCAGTTCTGCAGAAAAGGACCTGGGGATTACAGTGGATGAGAAGATGGATATGAGTCAACAGTGTGCCCTCATTGCCAAGAAGGCCAATGGCATATTGGGCTGTATTAGTAGAAGCATTGCCAGCAGATCGAGGGAAGTGATTATTTCCCTCTATTCAGCACTGGTAAGGCCACACCTGGAGTACTGCATCCAGTTTTGGTCCCCCCACTACAGATGAGATGTGGGCAATTTGGAGAGTCCAGCGGAGGGCAATGAAAATGATTAGGGGGCTAGGGCACATGAATTACAAAGAGAGGCTGAGGGAATTGGGGTTACTTAGTCTGGAGAAGAGAAGAGTGAGGGGGGATTTAATAGCAACCTTCAACTACCTGAAGGGGAGTTCCAAAGAGGGTGGAGCTAGGCTGTTCTCAGTGGTGGCAGATGACAGAAAAAGGAGCGATGGTCTGAAGTTGCAGTGGGGGAGGTCTAGGTTGGATATTAGGAAACACTATTTCACTAGGAGGGTGGTGAAGCACTAGAATGGGTTACCTAGGGAGGTGGTGGAATCTCCTTCCTTAGAGGTTTTTAAGGCCCGGCTTGACAAAGCCTTGGCTGGGATGATTTAGTTGGTGATAGTCCTGCTTTGAGCATGGGATTGGACTAGATGACCTCCTGAGGTTTCTTCTAACCTTAATATTCTAGAATTCTATGACTCTTCCCAAAGGGGGCAGTGATAGTCTCAGGCCAGAAGCAGTTGTGTGAGGTGGGGGCAGTGTTCACGCTTGGGAGGTTTCTTAGATTTATTTCAGGGTGTGGGAATAAATGGAGCTCAAACAAGGTTGAAGAATGTTCTCTCTGAGTAGAGGGAATTGGGTCTGTCTTGAGACCCAGATGGAGACTTCCTTAGACTTTAGTGAGCTCTGGATCAGGCCCTGGAAGTTCCAGTCCATTACATTTTATATAAGCAAAACCTGTTTTCAGTGGCAATTTGGGGTGATAAGGAAAGAGAAGGGCTCCTGGGACTTTGAGGTGAATAGAGAGGTAAAGATACAAGACATTTGGGGTGAGGAGGCGTGGCGGTAGAGGCAGTTTCAGTGCTGCTGTAATCAGGGGTGGCTCCAGGCCCCAGCACGCCAAGCGCGTGCTTGGGGCAGCATGCTGCGAGGGGTGCTTTGCCGGTCGCCGGGAGGGAGGCAGGCGGCTCCGGTGGATCTCCCACAGGCAAGCCTGTGGGAAGTCCACCAAAGCCACGGGACCAGCGGACCGCGGAACCAGTGGACCCTCCGCAGGCACGCCTGCGAGAGGTCCACCAGAGCCGCCTGCCGCCCTCCCAGCAGCTGGCAGAGTGCCCCCCCCGCGGCATGCCACCATGCTTGAGGCGGCAAAATGTCCAGAGACACGCCTGGCTGTAATAGATAGGTTTTGTATGAACGAATGTCTGATATTGCTAGCTGCAAAGTGAGGATAAGGAATATACTACTACTGCCACCTAGAGGAGCTCTCCTTTAGCTCAAGTGGTAGAGGCCTGTGTGTTTGGAGCTAGGTGGATGGAGGCTTTAGTTCCAACTCCCCATATGCAAATCCCGCTGTAATTGGCATCTACAGCACACAGGGTTGTTATGCTGTGGAAGGGCTAGGAGCAGAGTAGGAATACTCCACCTGCCCGGTTTGGAAGAAGGGGAAGGTTGGTTAGATATTGAGATGGCTTCAATCAGGTAAATTCAGATGTGGGTCCAGATTTCCAGCACCACAAGTCCAGGGGTGCTAGGATCTGGAGTCTAGGCCAGTCAGGCCCTAAAGTGCTTTTGTTTCCTCTAAGGCTGTCTGAGACGGCTGGAGGAGGAAGGATGGGGAGGGTTACCGGGGGAGGACATGGGGTTCGGGGAGGTGCTGGTGCTGGTTAAAGTAAATGATTGTCCATGGAAGGGATGAACTCTGCTCCTGGAGTGGAGGGGAGGGAAACAGCTGGGGGTAAGGAAGACACAAGGGCTGATAGCATTCTGAAAGGTGTGAGAAACACCAGGCAATGTAGACAATTACAGATGCGCATGGGAAACCAGCCAATACCCTGAGAGTCTGGATAAATATTTCAAAGGTTACATTAGGGACTGGCTTTTCATTGGTAACTGAGCATTATAAATAATAAAATTCACCTAAACTGTCCACATGTCCTGGCTGCCTCTTCTCCCTGGCATCATCTATACACGCTTGGTCTCAACTCTCCTCTAAGGCCTGGTCCACACTACGCAGTTAAATCGATTTAAACAGCGTTAAATCGATTTAACGCTGTACCCGTCCACACTACAACACACTTTAAATCGATTTTAAGGGCTCTTAAAATCAATTTCTGTACTCCTCCCCAACGAGAGGAGTAACGCTAAAATCGATATTACTATATCGATTTAGGGTTAGTGTGGACGGAAATCGAAGTTATTGGCCTCATCATTTTACAGTAGCTACCCACAGTGCACCGCTCCAGAAATCGACGCTAGCCTCGGACCATGGACGCAGACCACTGAATTAATGTGCCCTAGTGTGGACACATAAAATCGATTTTATAATATTGGTTTTATAAAACCGGTTTTAGTTATTTCGATTTTATGCTGTAGTGTAGACGTAGCCTTAAAGCAGTTCCATCAGCTGACAACCTCACAAGCTTAACCTCTCCGAGGAAGACAGATTTTCCTTTCCCATCTCAGATGTCCTAGAGTTGGGAGTTCCAGGGGATTCCAGCTCCTCTTCCATCCTCCTCTGGAACTCTGGGTGCAGCATCCTGTCCACCCCACATTTCCTGGCAAGCCAATAAAAAAGTAGCCCCTTGAAGCAGACTCCAGGAAGTCACACCCATTAGCAATCTTTCCAGTTGCATGCTAATGTGTGCTTCTTCCAAAAGCCTTTTCTTCTTCCTCTGGCTTTTCCTGTGTAAGCTAGGCTGTAGGAACCCACTGGGAGGAGCATGTGACTGATACTGTTAATGCAATGCCAGATTTCCCTGCTTTGCTCTGGTGACCTGTTGTTCATGTGACCGACTTATAGCAAGTAAAAACAACGTTAAGTGCAGGACTGTGTGTGTTTGCTCATGTCCTGTTGGATCACATCTCTTTCTCTCTCCACTTCTCCAAGGGAACTCTCCACTCTCCAGTGCAATCCCCATTAAGGACTGGGGCTGTGCGTGGTGGTGGGAACCCACCTGGATCATGAAATGTGGGGTCTGAGCAGGGCATGGTGGGTCTCTCTGCATCACACCTGTCCATTCATACGAATCTGTATTCTTATTTTACATAACCTCACCCCAGGGCCGGCACTTGCATTTAGGAGGCCTAGGCAATCGCCTAGGGCGCCAGGATTATTGGTGGGCAGCATTTTGCCGGAGGGGGCTGCAGGCAGCTCCGATGGACCTGCCGCAGTCGTGCCTGTGGAGGGTCGGCTACTCGCGCGGCTCCGGTGGACCTCCTGCAGGCACGACTGCGGCAGCTCCACCAGAGTCGCGGGAGCAGCGACCGTCTGCAGCCACGACTGCGGCAGGTCCACCGGAGCCGTGGGACCCTCGCGCGGGACGGCAAAATTGCCGTGCACCTAGGGCGCTCAAACCCCTAGCACCGGTCCTGCCTCACCCCTTCCTGTGTTTGGGCCTCATGTTAGCACAGCTGGGAATCCCATTAGCACTGCTCCTTATTTGCCAGAAGGTCTCGTTGCGTATAATAACGCTTGCCTCATGCTTCAGTGTGATGTCTTGAAGAGATTCTTTCTGAATTCCTGACCAGGACTTTGGAGCACGTAGAGTCCTCCAAGATTCCATGCCAGGTTTTACATCAGACTCAGAGCACGATGGGAAAGGATGCTCTGGGACAGTTTAACTAGCACTCTCTTTATCTCTGTCTAGGCAGCTGGTGTCAGGGCTGGCTTTAGGGAGATTCCCCCAATTCCCGGGAATCAGGCCCCGCAGTGTCCAGAAGAGGGGCCCTGCACCTTGCGCCGAAGTGCCGCCAGAAACAGCGGCAACAGATTGAGCTGTCTTCGGCGGCATTTCGGCATCAGCTCTTTTGAATCGGGCCCCACACATCCTAAAGCTGGCCCTGGCTGGTGTGCTGTCATCTTTGCTTATTGCATTAATCCCAGCTGTCTCACAGTTACTTTGAACTCCCCTGTCTGTCTGCCATCACCTGTTTTCTCTTAGCGTGGAGGTGCTCATCCTTTTGTACTGTATTTATGCAGCACCTAGCACCATGGAGCCCTGATTCCTGACTGAGGTTTCTAAGAACAACTACTACTGCTCAATTAGTGTATTAATTCAAAGCTCCCAGCAGTGGCCTGGAGAACAGTACTCACTGAGTACTCAATGTCCTTTGTCCTTGCTGGTAGCATGACAGGCACAGGGAGTGCTTGTGGAATTTGAACCCAGCAGTTCTTCTGCATGAAACATGCTAACACTGCTGTCAGCAGGAATTTCTGCAGGCTCCTAAGGTACAGCAACGTGACAGCAGGAAGTCCCGATTTTATTTTGTTTTACTGCCTCATTTCACATCCAAGCAAATGTCTCCTTTATTCAGCCTTGAACATTAACAGTGGGGCTTGTTGATTTTTTTGTGGTTAAAACTGTTTTTCTAGAGGAAATTGGGTTTCTGACTAAATGAAAAGTTTTCGTGAAAAGAGTCTGCCTTCCTTGGAAAATTTCACTTTTTTGTCAAACAGAAGAATGCCCAAAACTCAATATTTTGATTTGGAAATACCAATGCTGTGCTTCATGGGAGGTGTAGTTCAGATGCCTCATGCTCCCATGATGGAAGCCCCAACTGGACTTCATCCCCCATGGTGCACCATGGCCATGCCATTGCCATCTTGCACCTCCTCAATGCACCAAGCAGGCTCCAGGCATTTCAGAATCAACATATTTTGCTTTTGGGCTGAACTATTTCAGATTTTGATTTTTTGTCAAAAACTCAACATTTTCCAGGGAAAATTTTGACAAAGCTGAAAATTTTTTACTCTTCATTGAAAATTTTCATGGGAGGGGGAAATTTCCAACCAGCTCTAATTATCAAGTTACCTTTTGCTTAGGAGGGTAAATTACGTGGGTGCTTCTTGATGCATGTGCTTACCACACATTCTTATACAATATGGACATTGAAATGACACTGAAATTACAATATGCATGGAAAATAACTTTTCACTGGAACCATTAGCTACAGTGCACAATGCACTGTTTTTGTAACTGAGTGTGAATGACATGGTAAATACTGCAAACAGATTTCTGGGGTTATTCATTCAAAGGTACTTCCACCATTTTAGCATCTTTTGTGTTTACTTTTCATGAACTTTCCTACAATTTTGCATATCCTCAGAAGCAGCATACCTTTTGAAATCTAGCATAGTGAGGTGCCCACAGTGAGTTCAGGGTAGAGGCAGGCATAGACTCCAGGTCACCCAGCTCCCAATTCTACTTCAAATCCTGAAGAAGAGCTTTGTGTGAGCTTGTCTCTTTCACCAACAGAAGTTGGTCCAATAAAAGATATTACCTCATGCACCATGTCTTTCTAATATCCTGAGACCAATATGACTCAACAGCACTGCAAACAATCTTAATTGCAAGACCATAGAATCATAGAAGATAAGAGTTGGAAGAAACTGCAGGAGGTCATCTAGTCCAACTCCCTGCTCAAAGGAAGACCAATCCAAGCTAAATCATCCCAGCCAGGGCTTTGTCAAGCTAGGCCTTAAAATCCTGTAAGGATGTTTTTTGAAGGGTTTTAACCATCTATCTTCCCAAATTTTGCCATTGATTTAGTGGGGCCAGGATTTCACCGTAAGACTTTTTCTTGCTAGTCTACATCTAATTCCAAATTCAACAGCATGCCTGAGCAGAAGAAAAAGTTTTCTTCCAATATCCATTACTTTGCATTTGATTATGTTGACGGGATCCTCTACGGAGCCCATCAGTGCTGATTTTTAATTGTCTTGAGAGATTGCTGTTGAGTAGTGCAATGCTATTCTTCCCCTCCAGGAACTACGCGCGTTGCACCTACAGCACTCTTAGCCCCTGACAGCTTGAAGAGTCAGAATGGGGAATTAAACTGATTTTCCTGCACATGGTAAGGTAGAATACATCACTACTAGATGGGTTTGACATTTGCTTTGTGTCCCATAATCCCCCATAACTCCACCAAGTGAAGTGAGTTATTTAATGATCATGTCATTAATAAGTGCACAAGCAATAAGTCAAGCTACTGGGTCACTGACATGACTAAACTGAACTTTACAGTGCACACAACTTCATAGTAACCTGAAAGCAAGTATTTATTGCTTCTGTCTACTAGTGTTTGGAGCTCTGTAGAAGAAATGTGCAGTATTACATTTTTAACTGTGTGTGTGTGTGTGTGTGTGTGTGTGTCTGTGCGTGTGCGCGTGCGCGTGTGTGTGTGTGTGTATTTCCCCTACAGGAGCACCAGCATGGAAGGTCTTATTTCCTGATAGCCCCCAAACATCCAAGGAGCAGTAGAGATATGTAATCTCCACAGAGGGACAGTAGTGCCATGATCACTACCTCCAGAAGGTGCTACTGCTATCAGAACCATTACAGAAGCAGCAGTCAGTACTCCCAGGAGTGCTGCCTCTTTCTAGAAAGCTGCATGAACACAAGGAATGTGGTTTCACCCACAACCAAAGCTGGGTGGCCGAAAGCCATCATGGGAAATCTGCAAAATCTTGCCTTCTCCATACATAAATGTAATAACCTGGAGAGGTTCCCAGTGCATCCCAATCAGAAACCCTAAACACCCCAACTGGGAGGAATGCTCATGAAGGATCCATTTTGGGTTTAACACAAGACTCAATGTATGCTGGGATGGGATACCTGGACTGTTTAGTCACGTCTGTAGTGACCTTCAACTGAGCTGATGTAGTCAATAAAGCAGACAGCTCTTTACTCACATCCAGTACAGAGTCCTAAGACTCAATTCACAGCTGCAGCGTAAGTGGAAGAAACTTTAATGAAAGCAATGGGGTTGCACTTGCTTATTCCCACGCCGAACTTGGCCCTTAGCATAGGCACTGCCAGTGACCTGGACAGCACACTAACCATGTGAATTGGGTTTCAATGGCAGCAGTATCAGTGGGCAGACAGGTAGAGACATTTCTTGCTATTAGGAAGGTAGCTGATGAAGGGGAACAGATTGCCTTCATCAAGAGAATTCGATATGCTGTGCAGTGACACACATGCGTTTGGACTGGGAGCCTGATCCAGGCTGCTGTAGCGAGTCTGTACAATAGACGGAAACTTCCAGACCTGAATCCAGCTATAAAGAGAGGTGTGTGTGGATGTCATTCATTAACCCACAGTGCCACCCCTCCCAATTCAGTTTATGTTAATCCTGCACAGCACAAATGAAGACAGACACCAACCCATGGAGAGGTTTGTTTTGTTTTTCTTTCCTGTATTCTGAAGAACAGTTTCCTTTGATCACATAGAGTTCTGAGCTTGGTGAAAAACGAATGCTCCCTCACCCTAGCCCTGACTCCTGTGGCTGGCTGCTGGTGAGCGTGTTGTGTGAGCAGAAAGAGTAAGTTTTGCAACAATATTAATGGCATGGAGAAAAGCCATTAGAGGAGGAAGAACTGAGGTTACAATATTGTGCTGAAAAGTTTATTGCTGCCTGTAGAGACATCAGGTCTGTGCTTCCAGGATTACTCAGTGCTTAATGTCAAGCCGATTGCACATTAGTTTTTCCAGGAAGCCCATTTGGGGTTCTTCCAAAATGGAAAAAAAGGGCTTCCCTAATACAAGAACTCTCCAAGACCTCCCCAGACCAAACCAACCAGCCTGGGCACAAGGCTGAGTGTAGCTCAGCCATCAGACCTCCAAGCACAGAGACATCTTTGGGGTTCAGCTGAGCAGCCTGCAAAGGCAGACATGAGAGCTCTCCAAAGGACTAGCCGAGAAGCCCAGCACTGCTTGGTGTGAGGAGACCAGGGTTACCCCTGTTTGATCAACACAATGGCCAGCTGTGCCAAACAGCCACTCTGTCGTCAAGGATATGAGGGCATTGGTGTAAGGCAGAGGTAGCGGAGATGCCTGGTTATCTGAAAGGAGAGAGTCCATGACTAGTGAATCCAGGGGGTTATGTTCATGTTGCGCCTCTTGCTATGAGCTAACCTACAATGTGCCTGTCCACTAAAGGAGGCAGGTAGCACTGTCTTTAATGGGCTAAGTGGACACAGGCAATGTTACAAAACATACTAAGGCAATTAGGTATTTTTACTCTTTAGCACATACACTAGCTGAGGGTCTGGCTCCAAGTTTTTTAGTTGCCATGGGGAAAACACGTGGGTCTCAGTTGCAGGGCAAAAGGGTGGCAAACATACTTGCAAGATCTTGATCTGCAGATCTTGAAGCACTACACAAAGATGGATCAGTGTCATCACCTCCATTTTACAGATGAGGAAACTAAGGCGCAGATAAATAATGTGATGTGCTTCATGTTATGCAGTGAACAGGCTGGTAAGACAGGCCTCCTAATGCCAAATCATGTGTCCTTTCTACTGGACCACACTTCTCCCATCAGCTACTATATTGATGGGGGTACTATAGATGCCTGAAATAGATCAATAATTGATGAAACAGTAGCAATGATCTGGAGAAGCGTGGGTATTTCAGAACATAGGTTAGTCAGTTACTAAATTATGGGTATTATAATTTTATACAAGGCACCAACCCGTAGCTTAGCCTAGGGTGAGCTACAATGTAGACCTGCACATGCAGCATATTGAAGAGAACTATTCTGTTCTATTCAGGTTCTTATACCATGCTCATTGCCACAGTATTTCAGCATCTTCCAGTAGTGCATTAAGCAATGTGGTTAACATCTATCATGTGTGATTCACGATCTCTCGCATGCTGTCCCCAGAGGAAGAGTTATGTATGCAGAGGCGTGGTTTGTTTTGGTAGGTGTTTGGTTTGGTGACTGGGTGGGCTGGCTACTGGACTAGCTGAATGCTCCATGCCCATGGGGAACCTTTAGGTCTCTGTCCACATCCTAAGTTCTCCCCTTACTTTGCACTCCTTCTTCAAGGGTCTCCATTTTTATAACCATTGTTCTTCCAAGTAAGGAGGGCGAGACAGGACTTAATCCATTTCACTGTTCATTAAAGCGGCTCCTCAATCAGCAAATGGGCTCTTTATTCTAGACCATGCCCTCCACCTCCTGAGGACTCAGAGCACCCTTGTTCATGTCTACAGATCATCTCAACAAGCCTATGAGGATGAAAGGATCTCAGTGAGAATGAAAAGAGCCTTGATGTCTGTCTAAACTGTGACTAGTGCTCCTCTGTGCTCTTGACCACATCCTCTGTCCGACCATCCCACCCTCCCGGGGTCTCCAGAAATCTCAGAGCCATGTAATAAATATATCTATAGATGGAAATGCTCTAAGTGCTCTTAAAGGGGTCCAAACTCTGATTCTCCTATCTTCAGTTGTCAGGGCCACACCCTCAGCTGAAGTCAGTGGAGCTGCAGCCATCCACCCCAACTGGGGACCTGAACTTCTGACTCTGGAGCATACACTATAGTTACACGCTGAGAAATGTCCATGGTGAGACTGCAGAGAAGACACAGAATGATGGGGGGGAAAGAGAGCATCTGGTGGGGAGGTGTGGGAAGGAGAAAGAAGGAGAGGCTAAGGGCAGAGAAGGAAGAGAGGGAAAATGAACCTCTTAGCAGCATAGGGCAGGAATGCTGTTAAACGCTGACAGAGGGCTTGAAGCAGATTCACACCACTGGGGGATCTGGCCCACTCTCTGAGTGTGTGTATCAATAGGGAATCGCTCGATGGTTTGGGCTTTCACAGAGTTGGTGCCATCCTGCGCCACCCCCACACCCAGCTAACCCCACCTGCCGCCACCCCCCCCATGGCAGCTAACCACGCCCACCTGCTCCTCCCACCAGAGGAGCCCCCTCCCACGGCAGCTAACCCCACCCGCCATAGCAGCTAACCCAGCCTGCCGCCCCCCCCACCCGGGGAGCACCCCCCGCAGTAGCTACCTCCTCTCTGTAGCTAACCCTGCCCGGGAAGTGCCCCCCTCCACAGCAGCTAACCCCGCCTGGGAAGCCCGTTCCAACTCATCTCCGCTCCGTCTCCTCCGCTGAGCACGCCGGCGCTGCTCTAATTCTCCTCCAATCGGTGCTGCAAGCCTGGGAGGGGAGGAGAATTAGAGCGGGGTTTGTGTGCTCAGCAGAGGAGGCAGAGTGGAGGTGATCTGGAGCGGGAAGCGGTTCCCCTGTGTGCCCCCCCCCCGTTACTGCGGGCAGCCCTCCCTGCGCTCCCCCGCCTCAGCTCACCTCCACTCCACCTCCTCGCCTGAGCGGGCTTTTACGCGCCTTCAACCACTAGGCATCAGCCCTGGGCTTTCACAGCTTGCTACTAATGACACACCTCACCTCCGTTTTGGTTCCTGTTGGGTGACATGCTACAGAGGGCTGTTGCAAGCTCAGGGCCCCAGCTTTAGTCTCTGGCAATGTCTATGTTGTGGCTGGGAGACAGCCTCCAGGGCTAAGTAAACAGACCTGTGCTAATGGGCCTCAAGCTAGTGCACTAGAAATAGCAATTATCAGAGGGGTAGCCGTGCTAGTCTGGATCTGTAAAAGCAGCAAAGAGTCCTGTGGCACCTTATAGACTAACAGACGTTTTGGAGCATGAGCTTTCGTGGCTGAATACCCACTTCGTCAGATGCATGGATGTCCATGCATCCGACGAAGTGGGTATTCACCCACGAAAGCTCATGCTCCAAAACGTCTGTTAGTCTATAAGGTGCCACAGGACTCTTTGCTGCTTTTAGAAATAGCCATGTGGATGTTGCAGGCCAGGCTGGAGCTCCACTCAGCACCCCAGGTTTGAGAACCCAGCCCATGCCGCAATGTCCACATTGCTGCTTTAGTGAGCTAGCATAAGCCTGACTAGCGCATGCTCGGCTGGAAGGTTGTAGACCTACCCTCCGAGTGCAGCCTTGGAGCTTTCCCCAGGCATCAGTCCTGTTCATTTTTGCCCTTGGCAGATGTAGCTAAGGGTGATGGGGAACAGAAATTGTCACTGTTTAAATTAATCTCTTTTTCACCACACTCCTCCATATGGTGCTAGTCTTGAACCAGAACATTGGCTCCAGACCCCCTAGAGCTTTGACGGGACTAAATACAGAATGGTGGATCCACAGGACCCTCAGACTTCAGGGAAATTCAGATACTGATCTGGATCCAAATTATAGAAGCTCAAAACCCACCTCTGTAAAATAGTTCTGAGCCTCAAGGGGAGCCACCTCTGGCATCCGCAATGGGGTTGCAGGGAGGGGGGAAGCTGATGGGCAAGATGTTCTGCAACTAGTGGTGGATGGATAAATGGGAGTGAGAGGTGGGAGAATGTGGAAGTGATGCCATTTTGGCAGGGGGTGGAGAAGAATATTTTATGCAGGGAATGTCATACTCATTGCCAGCTGAGGGGGAACTTTTTTGACCATGCACAAATTTGGGCAGTGCCTTGCTGGTGTCTGGGGCTCAGGCTAGTAAGGCTGCTCAGTACCAGTCCATCCTCAGTTTTTAATGCCTGGGGAGTAATGTGACTGTGCATTTACAAACCCTGCTTTGTAGGGCTAGGAGAGCAGAAACTGCAGATCCCACCCTCTCAAAGCCTAGCATACAAACACATTGCCTGAGTGAGCTGCCAACATTCCCCACACCACAAAACTTGCTTCTGCTCTCCCAAGAGCCCAGTTCAGTTCATCCTCGGAGCCACTTGGTTGGTAGATTCATTTGAGTGCATTATATGAGACCGGTCTCATTCTTGGAGAATGAGAATGAGACTGGGACCCATGAACTCCTGAGAGTGAATCCTGGTTTCAGCAATCCTAACTCCTGAGAAAGATACTTCCCTTCTCTGTGTCTCAGTTTCCTCATGTGGAAATTGTCCAAAGATGGGGTGTGTTTGCACAGCTTTCTGAGGTGCAGACTCAGTCTATAAGGACAAGGGCACAGGGAGTCATATCTGTAGCCAGACTGGGGATGCGAAGGTCATTGGTCATGAGAATAGCAAGCCTGTGGGATTGGTTAGGGAGTCATTACCATAGCTTATTTCTAGCTGTGGGGAGAGGTGATGGAATTCATGACTGTAGCCAGCTCGTTGGCAAGGGGGATGGGCTCATGAGAAGAGCCATCCAGAGGAATGAGAGTGGAGGACAGACGGCAGAGGCACATCTAATCTAGGAGAGTGGTGGTGAGGGTAGCCTGTTTATGGCAAAGGGCAGACAGGGAATTTGAAGTAAGGAATCTGGATCCTTTCTATGAACTGGAAATTTTCAGGGCGAACTTCCCTTTCATGTGACTTTAGTGCTGGGGAAGTGCTGGATTGATGCCCCTGGAGACTGAAATTCTCCCCAGGATAAGTGAAAGACAGGCCGTGGCAGGGCAAGTCTCCTGCACACATATCAACTTTGAGACCCATATGTTTTTCCAATAGTTATTAAAAACTTGGCGCCAGATCCACAGCTGGTGGAAATGCATGCAGCTCTGCCAGCTGTAGTTCTAGCTCTGTGTCTAGCTAAAGGAGAATGTGCTCTTTAGTAGGTACAGAAATATTTCCGAGGGGTCGAGCTGGGACAGGTAGCACACAGATGTGACACATAAACTATTTTTTTTCATTTGAATTTTTCTGTCTCCTGTTCTCGGTTCCTTTTGTTTCATGCTACCCCAACTTGCTTCTCCATTCTTTACTCTGCATTGTTACTGGTGATTTTTTCCCCTGCTGTCTGCTTTTTTTTTTTAATAGACTTTCCTGAGAGGAGTGTAAATCCAGCAACATTCAAATTCAAGTCAAACTTTTGAACCCACAGTATTTGGGTGTGCTCAAAATTAGACAGGACATATTCACTCCCCCTTTGCACTGTAGCTTTTTCATTACCACTCATTCCTTTCCCACAATTTGAGGCCTTGGAGTAAACCAGGTAACTTACTACATTTAATTCCCAGCCCTTGGACACTTTTATGAAGTGTGCTAGAAAGCCAACGGTGCAAAGATGACATCGTTTCACTCAACTCATGTGTCATCCTATTACTTCCTGTTTGCCTTCAAGCCAGATCTGTTGACTTCACTAAGCCAAAGAAGCTTTTGCTCCTGTTAACACAGTGTCTGAGATTCTGGAGGACAAGAAGGCAGATCTAAAGAGGTGCTGGTAGACTGTACTGCTGCTGACCAGTACATAGCTATGGGAGAATGATCTGGGCCCCGTGCACCACCTACACAAGTGTCCACTGAATTTCATTTCCAGAATCTTTACCACTGGTGCTGATCTGAGACCAGTTTAGAAATTCCTGGTCCAGCTGGCAGGATTGGCTTTTCAAAAACTCCTCTTTTCACCTGCAAACTGAGCCCCTGGGATATGGAAGTACTGAGAAAGAAAAAATAAGGAACATCAATTTTTCTACAGTACTTTTCTGACCGTAACCACACTTTAAAACCAGCCATTTCCTTTCTTGAACCAAACACCTATTGCTGCCTAAAAGCCACTCACTGCTGGTCTGAGAAAGGCTTTTCTTGAGACACCAGAGTTGTATTCAGGGCTGATCCATTTTTCTTTTAATTCAAATCAATGCGGGTTAATTGAGAGCAGCTTATTTTTACTTCTGCTGGTATATGGCCACCAGGATCAATAACAGTCATTTCCACTTAAACCATTGTACCTTTACTGGAACTGCTACAGCATCCAGGTCTCTAACCAGTGTATTATGGACTGGCACCGTACATGTGGTTCCTTGTGTTATAATTGAAACCAGTATATCGTCAGTCTTGCTGCAGTGGCATCCTCATAAATGTTGTAAGTAAATGGATACATGCTTACCCTAAGCCAGTATATATATATTACAATATAAAGTATTTGCACACTCTAAATACTCAGTTATGGGGCAACCATTCATTGATCTCTTTTGCTTTAATGTGACCTCAGAGACAGTCTTATTGCCACATTTAGCCACTAGGTGGGGCACTGGTAGCAGCAGCTGTATAACATGAGAGAGGGGACTCCCCACATCTCAGCTCCTAAATTCAACTGCAAGTCAACTTTACCTTATTCTGTCCTAACAATAGCACTAGGATTTTTCGGTGTGGTCTTTGCTCAGAACCTGGAAGCTGAGCAGCCTTGAGGTAGTTCCCAAATGAACTAGGCATAGTTCCCTTTGCACAAATATTAACACAGCGTAGGTGGCAACATAACAGATATTACTACGGGAGTCCCTGAGGGATGTGTGTGTGTATGTGTGTATGAACTCTGAATATACTCCTGTGATCTCAGCATATTTGTTTGTAAACTGGAAAAGATGTGGCTCTCCTTTCCTCTTCCTCAAACACTCATATCTTTTGGGATATCTGTGGCAGCCTTTTCAGTGTTTTGGCAAGAGTACAAAAAATGAAGGCGATTTCACTTCAAGAAGAGAAGAATCAGAGAGGGTTTGGTGGCGATACTGGAGGTAAGGAAAGGCCTAATGGGAACTGTTATCTTCTCAGCCTGTCCTGTAACATGCAAAGAAAGGATCATTTGAAGGAGTTAATGGCAGGTATGTTTAGAACCAGAAATATGAAATGCATTCTCCCACAGCATGGGGGAGGGGAAATTGTTCATTGCAGCAGGTTGTGTGGACTTAACAGTGTCTGGATTAGTTTATGATACAAAGTAGCATTTGTAGCAATGCAGACTGGATAAGCCAGCCTAATGCTTCCAGACCAAATCCTGCAGCTACTCCAGGCATGACACCCCATTGATGTGCCTGGGAGATGCAACTGTTCACATCTCTGAAAATCCAGCCGCTCTTATGGTAGTTAACTGTAGCAATTTGGTCCAAAAGACTGACTGGACAGACAAGAACATTTATTATTTATTCTGGAACTGCTCAGACAGAGATGTAACAGACGACCAGGCACACTAAGGGACTGAACCAGAGGTGTAAAAAGAAACCTCAGGAAAGATCCTGCACAGTTCACATGTCAGGTAAGGCTACAGAGAGTGAATTCCAGGGTGAAACCTGCACAGATGAAGGTGCAAACAGTTGGTGTTCTACTGATGCAGCTGGATTGTAGCATAAGGAGCAGCAGGTAGGAAGCCTAGAGGTGTGAAATATTTCTAATGAAATCTTCAGCCAGGCAAACTTGGGATAAGCTTTGCCAGTCTTTTGCCAAACCATGGTCAGGTGCCTTGGTGGAGCTGTGGCAGGAACCTGGATGTCTGGGTTTCATGTGGAGCTTTGGTTTCACAGACTGGGGATCGCGTTTGGCACCACCGTGAGCCAGTTTATGGTTTTGGGTGGAAGTGGTACAAAAAGTGCTGGATTGGAGCCAAATCTTGGCTGGTATGGTTGAATTACACTTCGAGTGTCAGGATTCATTTAACCCCCAAATTCAAAGTGAAACTTGGTGGGAGGAATTTCCTGCCTGTGAGTACTACAACCAGACAAACCTCTGAGAATTCAGACAACCCCTTGAGAATGGAAACCCCTGAATTCCACAGGGCTTTCATAAGGACATCCACCACGGATTCCCAAATGCCAGCCGCACATGCTGTTTAATCAATGTCAGATTCATTGTGGAATCCCACCACTCACACCACACTGAATGCACAGAGATTCAGGATACCAGGGTGAGGGCAAGTAGCTGAATTCCTGATAGCCTAGAGTTTTTATACTTCTCCCCTATTGACTCATCTACAAAGAGGCTATACTCAGCTGCTGTAACTAATATCACAGGCCCTGGCCCAGGGGCTCATGGAATCAGTGATGTAAGTTTGTACAATGAAAACGCTTTTAAAGCCTGTGCTGCATTGTTTAGGACTATCCTGCAGAGTATTAGCCCAACTCTGAGCAGTTCCAAGCACTGCTGCCCAGAACTTGCAACTCCACTATTCAATTCAATGACTTTATGAACATGCTTTCAGTATTGACTAATGTGGCAACCTACCCAATGCCACATGGGTATTGTGCACCTCATGTACTATGCCAGCTGAGACTCACAATGGGTCCCAAGCATGGGCTGCAGGCTGCAGTCAGCCAGTGATGGCTTTTCTGTAACCACAGTCACAACTGTAGAGCAGCATGGCCCTTAAGGCTGGAAATAGGAGCTGTATACCCTCTAGGAGGGGGACAATTTTAGGGCCATAAAAACTATTTTAGGTCATTTTCTGTTGTGCTTAAAATACACTCATCTGAAATTTAGTCTCTCTCTGAGCCCTGCATAGCTGGACCTACAGTAACTAAGAAATCTGACTTTGGGTCAATGGATATGAATTATGTAACTGATAAAAAAAATTCAAATTTCTCTGAAACATTTTTGCAAAAGTTGTCTAACATATGTTGTACATGCAGAGTACATGATTTTGTGATGTACATGAAGTATATTTAGGATGACCAGCATGACTATTCCATGGCTTTCAAACACCTGAGTAGTATGGCTATCGCACACTTATGCCAATGAAAGCTATATACCACATCTACCATCTTAGAGTGTCTTGCTCAATAGATCTTTTAGTAGACTCTGTTATGGGGTGCACTCATCTGTTTCAGTGTGTGCACCTGCACTCTCTCTCTCTGTTTGTGGTGGATCTTCCGTGACTCAGCCCCCTGGATGAGGCTCACACAGTCTGTATACGAAATAAAAACAAAACAAACCCCTTCCGGGGTACAATTCCAACAGGGGCTTCTCTCAGTGCCCTCTGTCATGTCTCTCTCAAGCTGTCCCTGCTCTGGTGCAAAGTAGTGCCCCAGGGCTCCATACCTGGAGGCAATGTCTTCTCCCTCTCATGGCCCTTCTGGCTGCAGCTCTCCAACTGGGTCCCAACAGTTCAGTTCCCTTCTGGGGTTTACCAATGTCCAGGCCACTTTCCCAGTGGCTGTGGGGGGACCCAGGCCTGCCCTCTACTCCAGGTCCCAGCCCAGGGACTCCATAGATAACAGCCGTCTGCCATGTCTTTTTACACATACTGCATTGCTGCTACAATTCCGTGGGCCACTTACCCATGGCTCCAGCACATTCTTCACCCTTACCTCAAGGCCTTGTCCTGGTGGAGTCTCAGCAGCTAGCCGAGCTCCTTTGCATTTCCCCTCACCCTCTGCCCAGGGCCATATTAATTCTGGGGCTTGAGTAGCTGCAGCCGAGCGTCCCAGGCTAAGGGGGGACCCCAGTACAGCAGGGCTCAGACAGGCTGCCTGCATGCCATGGCCCCACACTGCTCCCAGAAGCATCTGGCTACTGGCACATCTCTGCAGCCCCTGGCGGGAGGCAGCTCTATGCACTGCCCTTGCCATCAGCACCATCCCCACAGCTCCCATTGGCCAGTTCCCAGCCAATGGGAGCTGCAGGGGCAGCACTTGTGGGCACAGGCAGCGCACGAAGACACGCTGTCCCCCTCCTCCCCAGGGGTGTGCAGAGACGTGCCAGCAGCCAGGCACTTCTGGGAGTGGTGTGGGGCCACAGCATCCAGGCAAGCTGCCTGAGCTCTGCTGCGCTGCAGGCTGGGAGCCACCTGTGGTAAGCAGGGCCGGCTCCAGGCAGCAACAACCCAAGCAGGTACTTGAGGCGGCAATCTGCAAGGGGTGGCAGTCCGTGTGTTTTTGCCCCCAAGCAGCGTGCCGAATTGCCGCCGCAGATGGCGGGGGCAGTCCGTATGCCTTTAGGGTGGCATGTGCGTTTCCGCGGCAGCGGCAATTCAGCGGCAGCATCTATGTTCAGCTGTCCGCGGCGGCACAGCTTCTGTCTTCCGGCTGAAGACAGAAGCTGCCTCTGAATTGCCACCACCTCGGAAATACGCCTGCCACCCTAACAGCACACGGACTGCCCCCGCCGTCAGTGGTGGCAATTCGACAAGCTGCTTGGGGGCAGCAAAACCAATAGAGCTGGCTCTGGTGGTAAGCACCTCCCAGCCAGATCCTAGCCCCTACCCCAGGTCAGCATCCCCTTCTGCACCCAAACTCCTTCCCAGAGCCCACACCCCTCACCCTCTCCTGCACCCCAATACTCTGTCACAGCCTGGAGCCCACTCCTGCACCCAAACTCCCTCCCAGAAAGAAACTAATATAACAACTATTCTGAGTAAGAAGTAGGCTATTTTGAATTAACTTAACTATATTCTACATGTTTTAAGACTGAAATGTAACCAGTGAATGGCTTTATGTTAATTGAAAAGCAAGTTTAGTATATCATTAATAGCCTCGATGCCATAATTGTGACAATTTTGTTTTAAATTAGGAAAAAGATTTGTATACAGGGGCCCCACAAAATCTAATAGCCCCAGGCCCACAGGAGAGTTAATCTGGTCATGCCTCTGGCAGCACTGCAATGTCTGTGGTTCTATATCTGCCTCAGCCAGCCAGGCACACCCTCCACTCTCCTCCAGGTCTAGCAAGGAATTGAACTCCACTCTGGCCCTGCAGCTGTTCTTATACTAGCCTGCTGGGCCCTGACTGGCTGCTTCCCATACAGCCACTCTAGGCAGCTTGGAGGACCTCTCTACTGTCCTTTATGGGGCAGGGTGTGGCAGGGCCTCCAGGAGGGAGCCTCCGGACCTAATTCACCCTGTCACACTCTGACTACTGTGTGGTTGCATCCTGTCATATCATTCATACTGGAAGGAACCATAGTAGCTCTCTATTTGGCATCTCACATAGCTGATACTCTTCATCTGCTTCAGTCCCCCTAATGTTAAGAGGCAGAAGATTAATACCATGTGTCAGTTCAATTCATCAGCAGGCTCCTTTGATCTCTAGTTGTCTATAAGACATTGGGCCTTGAATTCATCCATGTTCCACTGGATCAGCTTTTCATTGCAATGATGGCATTTCAATAGGGACATACTGAGGCCAGCTCTGGAGGGGTGTTTTGTCTTATGATCCCGGTGCTCAAGCAGATGGGGTTGAAAGATGTGGAGAGAGAAGGAACAAGGAGATGAGAAGATGTTTCATGCACACCATTTGTTTTTTTCCAGATTGTCCATTTAGAATCCTCTGCTCTGGCGGTTAAAGTCTAACTCTGGGTCCCAGTCTTCTACCATTTTGAATGAGGCAGACCGTGTACCAGAAATGAAAGTCGTCTTGTTCACTGGGTGACTGTCATAAACAGATAAGTAAGAGTTAATAGAACAGAAGTACTTCATTACTCTTTTGCCTGTAAAGGGTTAACAAGATCAGTGAGCCAGGCTGTCACCTGACCAGAGGACCAATCAGGGGACAGGATACTTTCAAATCTTGAGGGAGGGAAGTTTTTGTGTGTGCTGTTAGTGTTTGGTTGTTGTTCACTCTGGGGGCTCAGAGGGACCAGACGTGCAACCAGGTTTCTCTCCAATCTCTCCGTTACAGGCTCTTATAAGTTCAGAATAGTAAGTACTAGGTAGATAAAACGAGTTAGGCTTATGGTTGTTTTCTTTATTTGCAAATGTGTATTTGGCTGGAAGGAGTTCAAATGTGTATTTTGCTGAAAGAATTTTACTTTGTACTTGTATACTTAGGCTGGAAGGGTATTCCCAGTGTCTGTAGCTGAAGACCCTGTAACATATTCCATCTTCAATTTACAAAGATAATTTTTACTGTTTTTTCTTTCTTTAATTAAAAGCTTTTCTTGTTTAAGAACCTGGTTTTTTTTTATTCTGGTGAGACCCCAGGGGACTGGGTCTGGATCCACCAGGGAATTGGTGGAGAGAAAGGAGGGAAGGGGGAGAGAGAGGTTATTTTCTCTCTGTGTTAGGATTACTTTCTCTCTCAGGGAGAATCTGGGAGGGGGAAAGAGAAGGAGGGGGGGAAGGTGGATTTTCCTCTCTGTTTCAAGATTCAAGGAGTTTAAATCACAGTGATCTTCCAGGGTAACCCAGGCAGGGGAAATCTGGGAGAGGCAATGGTGAGGGAAAGGGTTTACTTTCCTTGTGTTAAGATCCAGAAGGTCTGGGTCTTGGGGGTCTCCGGGCAAGGTTTTGGGGGGGACCAGAGTGTACCAGGCACTGGAATTCCTGGTTGGTGGCAGCGCTACAGGTTCTAAGCTGGTAATTAAGCTTAGAGGAATTCATGCTGGCACCCCATCTTTTGGATGCTAAGGTTCAGAGTGGGGAATTATACCATGACAGTGACAAAACAAAAGAGATTGCAAGGGGCATGATCAGTGTGAACAATGCAGTCAATGACTAGTGGACATAGACATGGAGTACAGAAGTTTCAGCACGTGCCTTTTCAGCAGAACTTATCGAAAGCCCCATTAAAGCCCCAAACTGTTGGGCTTGCCTAAAGATGGAATGGACAGACTCCATCCCCAGTCTTTTATTATCCCTGCTTGTATGGGGGCACAATGATGGATTTCAAGAAGCCATATGTCAGCACAGTGTGTCTCTGATTGATTTGTAAACATTTTACCAGTCCAAGAACAGATGACCAGAAGGAGAGAAAAGACAGTGAAAAAGGAGAATGCTTGTGTAAAACAGTGGGGGAGCCTCGAATGATGACTTCTGACTGAAGTCATAAAACAATAACTTATTCCTGCCCCTCTGTAGGGTTCCCTGGTAATGGAGTCATTCCAAGGGCAAAAGTTACTCCAGTGGGACAGCTCAAAGAGACAGTTTTCAATCACATATCTGCCTATGGAGATGGGCAAGTGGCTTGCAAGGGATTATGAGTAGTTTGCTGATAATGTGGGTTCCCTGGGGGATGCTTCCACCCAACCCTGGTATGCTGCAAAGAAAGCCACAAACAAAATACTGTCATCAGAATTGCTTAGGATAGTCACACCCCTTTCTGCTATCCCCTGTGTACCCACAAAGATGTCAAAATCAT
The DNA here is from genome assembly GCF_025201925.1 of Gopherus flavomarginatus. Lineage (NCBI taxonomy): Eukaryota > Metazoa > Chordata > Testudines > Testudinidae > Gopherus > Gopherus flavomarginatus. The sequence goes on from NC_066624.1 coordinate 56,120,061, forward strand.
AGCTAGATACTGTATTGTGGATATACAATGGTGCTTCAGCCACCAATATATATGTACAATGAGTCAAAATGAACTCAGCCTCCAATATAGAGAGATTCCATGTACCCTTCCTAGCTTCTGCACCAGCTATTAAATACATTATGTAATATTAACTTCTGCCTCTGTTATATATACAAATGCAGTATAAATGTCTTCAGACCCAAAATATATACACACTGTGGTATAAATCATCTTCACTTCTCATCGATTGTACCTCAATACAGTCAGGGCATTTCCACTTATGATATTTGCTCCGAAGATGATAAGCTAGTGCTTCAGTTTCCAATATACTGCGTATAGTGATTCAGCTATATATATATACATATATACACACACACACACACATATATATATATATATATGCACACACAAAATCTAATTTATAGAGCTTCAGCTCCCAATATATACACATATATTTTCACTGTGCTATGCAGTACCTTGGACAAGATGATAAATTCATAAAATGTGGTTTTAAGACCTGATGGGAAAATACAATTTTCCACTGAAAGTAGACTGAATGGGAATTTTTTCACTGGCTTCAAAGGCAAAGTTTAGGGCCAACATGCATTAAATATAGGAACTACATTGACTCTCTGCTTCTCTGTCCTCATGCCAGTTCATACTGTCCAATGCATATTGCTTCATCATTGTACCCCAGCTTTCTTACAGAGGCAGTAGTTACTCAAGGGATTAGTCTACTTATAGTGAAATATAAGTACACGTCTGAGATTATCTTTTCCATATAATTTTCAACTGGAGAGAATTAAACTAGAAAAGTTATTCTATTCTATTCAAGTTCACATACAGCCATCATCACCATAGAATCTGAGCCCCTTCCACAAATGTGTGACATGATTGAGTGGCATGATAATTAGCCTTTGTCCAATGAGATTTTTTCATTCTCCTTTCCTCTCTCTGGAGGAAATTATGTTCATTGGCATCCAGTCTTGTGTGAGCAGTCACACAGACCTATACAGATGCATGTAGAGGATCATATGGAAGACACAACAGTACAAAATTCTGCAGTTGGAGGACTAATTAAGTAGGTGAGCAAAGTAATGGAGGAGAATCTAAAACGACATTTGTAGTGAAGAAGTGTGGCATCCGTCAGCGATTGATGGTAAGATATGGCTGCGGCCCACCAGAAGTGGAAGGGCAACACAGGAAAAGGAAATATAAAAGTCAGGCCTTACAGCTTAGTTGAGCAGGAGACACTAAGTGAGACAGATGCATCCAACTTGCTGCTGGAGCCCGCAGAGGACCTCTGCCATACTGAGGGCTGGCCAGAGCTTCCAGGGCCACCACCTGACCGAGATTCTGAGGAGCTGCTGGGGCTGCTGCCTGAGGACTGGCCAGAGCTCCCTGATTCACCAGCCGACCAAGACACAATGAGCTGCTAGAGCTGCTGCTGACCACCAATCCCAGGGAGATGAAGGACACAGGATGTAGGACGTAGCCCACGAACAGCCAACTGTAGTTTGGCTATGTGATTCCCTGCCGATCAGGCACAACACGCTGACCTGAATCCCTGATGACCCCAGTGGAAGAACACTTTGCCACTGTTAGGGCCCAGGGCTGCTACTCAGTTGGTCTAGGTCCCCCATCCCATGTCACCCCACTCCTGGGGTGGCAGCCTCCCGACCACAGGCCAGGAGGTCTGCACTAGTCTACCATCTGCTAGAGCTAGGATGAGAGACCCTTTGCTGCTCTGCTCTGACTGCAGGCCAGAGCTCCAAACTATTTGTTGCCTCACCCTGGTTTGAGGGCCTGGGCTCATAGATGCTTTGCTGCTCTGTCCTACCCCAGAGCAGAGCCACTAACTGTTTGATGAGCCTTGGCTCCTGGACTTTTTATTGCTCTGTCTGGCCTGAGAACCTGAACACTAGAAGCAGCTAATTTCCCCCTGGTTGAGATCACCCTTATAGGTGCGTGACAGCGAGGAGATGTGGCCTCCCTCAAAGATGGATGGCGTGAGGCAGCCATGGACTCCTACAACATCCCTTAAAGTGTTTTAATAGTTTGTTTATTTAAGTGAGATTTACTTTCAAGGACCATTTCTGGACACTATTGTAGGATTTTAATGAAATTTTAGGGGCCCAAATTTGTTGCTGGCTTTAAGAAGTTACCGAAAAAGGAGAGGAATCCCACATTTGGTGGGATAAGTGAGACATTGCTAGGATCATTTCAGGCAGAGGGAGACTTAAATGGTCCACACAGTTTCAGATCCCACCTCTATCACAGTAAATTCTGCACTGCCTACCATGATTATATGGATCAGGTGATATCAGCCCAATTTCTAGTGAGCAGGAGCCGACATCGCCACCACAGGCAATAATTGGCCCCTTGTTGGATGTCTCAGTGGTAATATCAAAGATCTAATGGGCCAAGGAGAGCTAAGATCTCCTAGAAGAGGTCACTCCAGAGCAGGATTAAGGCAAACATGAAAGATAGAGTGGGACATTGCCTCTGTCTGTGCCCTGTTTCCTCTGTAGATAAATACAGAACATTACACCAGCATAAAATCCCCAGTTTAAAAAGCATACCATGGTGTCATGGGGTCCACTAACTGCTAGTGACACCTCCTCCTGGTCACTCTGGGGATTAGATCAAGCCAGGTGTTGCACCCTCCTCTGGTGGTGACTCTCCTGGTGTCTTTTCACACCCTGTGCAACACTCTTCATGACTTGCCCCTCTGGCCAGGTCACTATGCATGTTTCCCCTTTCACAGGTACCAAAGTTCTGCTATACCAAATGGCACTCTTCCCTTCACTGCTTTGACCATGCCACGCACCAAGTGGCTGGTAAGGGAACCTGGCCTGCCCTGTACTCCGAGTTCAAGTCCAGGGACTCTATCTCTAGCAACAGCGGCCTTCTCACTCCCAGACCATGTTGCTTTTCCCCTGGACTCCTTACTTCACAGCTCTCCTTCTTGGCTCCCCCTGATCCCTGGGTTTCCCAGTCAAAGCACCCTCCTCTCAGGGAGTGACTGCAGACTACTCCCCTGCAGCGCCCTTCTGTTGCCAGCTACCTGGCTTTATACTTGCCCTGCCTGTTTCTCCTTAGCTGAGTGCAGCCAGCAATTATGTCTCAGCCCTCCTTGGCTTTCCTCTCAGTGCAACCTATAGGCTAATTGGTCTAATTGACCCTCTCAGGGCCAGTGTCAGGAGGATGCCCCATTACAAATGTTCTGAGCTGCTATTTCTCCTGCTGCCAGCCTGGCAGGGCCCAAACTGCTGGACAAAGGACATGCAGTAGGACAGGAGGCTGTGCTTGAGGATGAATTGCTTTAGCATGGGCGCAGCCCTACCATTGACACCCACAGGGCTTCTGTGCAAAGACTTGTCTCCAGTCAGTTTCAGCTTCAGGGATTATAAAACTATGACTCCTACATGGGTCATCATCTAAATGACACCCAGCAGATTACTGCATCTTCACATACTTTGGGAATCAGGGTTTTAGCTCCTCCAAGTTTTCTTTCATTTCTTCCAATCCATCCTGGTAAGGTCCAGCTGCCTCCTAAGTGCCTCTGAGAAGTGAGGATAAGAAAAGATAAGTTTCACTGTCAGTGGAGGTTAGAGAAGGTTTCTGTGTGCAGGTCCAAGCTTACTATTCTCTTGCCAAAGGGACAGACACCTCAACAGAAACCTCCCATAGGAATAAAGACAAAAGGAAAAGCTCTTCTGCTTGTTGGCATCTCCTCTGCAGCTGCCAGCTGCGATCTACAATCTACTGCTCATTGTGGTTCTTGCCATCCCAGTGCAAGAGAAAGAAATCAGTCACTTGCCAGTATCTGAAGGAAGTAAACCAGGAGCTGGATGAAGAGCTCCACCCATGGGGTCCGTGTCCATTAGACATTAGCAGTACCTGGGCTATATACCTCCGGTGAATTTCTTCACTGGTTTGGTGACAGATTTGGGAAGCTGGATTTTCAGGCTACTCTTACAAATTTGAATTTTCAGCAAAGTACCAAACTCCCAAGGCAAAGGCTGGGCTGTTTCTGTTGAATTCACACCAGGTGTCTCTGTGACTCCTCTGGCCACCATTGCCATAGTAGCTGATCACCTCACAATCTTTACTGTATTTATCTCCCACATTCCAGGAGGCAGGACAGTGCTGTTATCACCATTGCACAGATGGGGAACTGCAGCACAGAGAGGCTAGGGGACTTACCTAAGGTCACAAAGCAAGTCTGTGGCACAGCAAGAAATTGAACTTAGGTCTACTGAGTCCCAGGCTAGTGCCCTAACCATAGGGCCAGCCTTCTATCATCTAGAACTATGTTTTTCAATAACCCAAATTAAAACCAGTGCTGAGACTCGTGTGAAAAGCCAGCACTGCAGGAATAAAATGTAATCACCAGACAATGAATCCATGAAATAATGGCCTGCATTCAATCCTGGTGCCAATTAATGAAAACCAAGGGACATAAAAGCAGTTTAGCAGTGTGCCTGTAATGGGTTCCCCACTCACCGCTAGTGCACCTTCGTGTGACTAGAGCTGGGAAAGCAGCTCTCCCAGCATCGGTTGCCCCCTTCTGCTTACTGCTCACTCTGTGATAGTCTCTCTATCAGTAACTTGGTCCCATTAGTACACCCCTTCCTTGGTTACCGAGTCCAACAGGACCACTCTCCAGATGCTTTCCCTGGGTGGTGCTTTGCCCCAGCTCTGTGCCACTATCCCAATGGCTGACAGGGGAGCCTGGGCCACCCCACTACACCAGCTTCTGGCCCAGAGACCCTATAACCAGCAATGCAGGTCTGCTCAGTCCTCGCCCCTGTTGTTGTTTCTCTGAGCTCCAGGGTCGGCCCTTCCATTTAGGCAACCTAGGCGGTCGCCTAGGGCACCAGGATTTGGGAGGGGGGCAGACTGCTCCGGTGGATCTCCCACAGGCGTGCCTGCGGATGCTCCACCGGGGCCGTGGGACCAGCGGACCCTCTGCAGACGCGCCTGCAGGAGGTCCACCGGAGCTGCGGGACTGGCGAGCCGACCCTGCACCTAGGGCGCCAAAAACCTTGGCGCCGCTCCTGCTGAGCTCCCTCTTACCCAACCTCTCTTTCTTCCCTTGCCTGTCTCTGGGTTTACCAAAGGAGTCTATTTTACTCCCTGTGGCTACTTCACCCCATCCTAGCCTCTTGCTAGACTCCTTACTCCAGGGCAGGATCTCAGGGCTTACTCTTCCCCTGGACTGCCTCTTCGTCCTGATGACTTCCCAGGGAGTGACTGCAGTGTCCTTCCCCTGCAGCCTTTTTCTGCTTTCAGTTTCCTGGCTGTAGACTGCTGGCCCACCACTTCCCCAGCTGGGCTTCCCTCTTAATTAAACCAGGCCCTCCCTCTCACAGGTGATGCCAGGTAATCTAATTGGATTCTCTGGCCCTCATTAACCCTATCAAGACTAGTGCAGGGTGCACATCCCATCTTAGTGCCATTGCTATTATTATTTATTCCTCATGGGGTAATGCCTAGAGGCCCCTATTATAAATCTGGGATCTGCTGTGCTAGGTACTGTACAAATACATAGCAAAAAGACTGTCCCCACTCTGAAGAACTTACCATCTAAATCTAAGACAAGAGACAACAGATGGATACTGTGACACTCTGTATTTTGGGGGAAACACACTACTCCCCTATGTTCATCCTTATAATATGATTGTGTGGTATCTAATTCATGTTTGTCATGTCCGGTTTCTTCAGAAGGCTCAGGATGCATGGAGCATTGCTGTTATAGTAATGTTACAGTAATTTTTTAATAATGTTATAAGTTGTAATTTCATGTATATAGTTATAAGTCTCAAAATGTGTCCTCATGGCTTAAAACAAGCCCAGGCAAAAACTCTCCAAGAGCAGAGGGGCAGTTCATATCTCATCAGGGCATGTATGGGACAAACCCAGCCCAGCCTCACAGGAACAAAGGACACTGGCCTAGGCAGCAACAAAGGATCTGTTGGACTTTCGAGGGAGTCACCCCCCTTCCTTGGGTCAGTTTGGGACAGTTAGGTAATGATCACCTGACTCGGGGGGGGGCAAAGTCAAGAGGGAAGAAAGAACATGATAAACGGGAGAGACATTTGCCATGCTGGCTCTCTCTTCCACGTACTTCTACAAAACTACCACTAAGCGACTGAAGCACTGATCAAAGGGGAAAGCCTGGCTGAAGGGCAACCAGCCAGCCTGTGGTGAGAAGCATCTCAGTTTGTATGGGCACTGAAAGTGTTAAGATCAGCTTAGAATGCGTTTTGTTTTTATTTCATTTGACCAAATCTGACTTCTTGTGCTTTGACTTATAATCACTTAAAATCTATCTTTTTAGTTAATAAATTTGTTTGTTTATTCTACCTGAAGCAGTGCATTTGATTTGAAGCATATCAGAGACTCCCCTGGGGATAACAAGCTGTTACATATATATTTCTATGTTAAATTGATTAACTTATATAAGCTTGCAGCATCCAGTGGGCTTAACTGCCCTCTGCAAGACGGAGGTTCCTAGGGTTGTGTCTGGGACCAGAGATATTGGCTAGTGTGATCTGGTTGCACAATCCAAGGAGCAGCTTACATGCCAGGGTCTGTGTATGAGAACAGCTCAGGAGTGGGGGTTCTCATAGCAGAGCAGGGGAAGGCTGCTGGTTCCCAGAGTCAAGGACTGGAGTGACCTAGCAGATCACCAGTCCGGATAACACCAGGGGAATGTCACTGTTACAACAAACCAACTGGGAGGCACAAGGAAACACTGAGACAAGCATTGAAATAGCTTTAAAAATATCGCCTCACTGGGATTTTCCTAGAATGATAGAAACAGGGGACAGAGAAGACCTGTTTCTGTAGCTTATCTCGGCCATGCCCCCAGCCAATAAAGATTGTGCCCTATATTATATCCTCTAGTGCTTTTTCTGTTCTGGTCTTAAAAAAAGAAAGCAATAGGGTGTCATTGGGAGACTATTCCAGAGCCTAACTCGGTCACTTCTTGTACCCTTGTTCAATCCATCTCATTGCTATAAACCGTACCCCTTTCATCCCCCCCGAACAATTCCTCTCTTTCCTTTGAGCCAAGCTCGGCTCTTGGATGGGTACACCAGGCACCCGCTGGCACTGATGGGACTTGTCTGCTTGATGCTGAGGGTACAGTATTGCCCTTGGCATTTAGAACTTTTCTTGTCTCTGGTCCCAGATGTTGCCCGCTCAACACAGGGTAACATGATTAGGCTTGGCAGAATTCCATTTTTAATTTTTTATAACAACAGCAAATAATATCAATGTTCATTTTTGAGCATTTTTTTCTATTTTTATCGATTTAAATTTTCAGTTATGAGAAATTATGGGCAGCGGTCAGACAGCAATTATTTAATGAAAGTGGATGTTGAGATTCAAAAAGTTAAAGCTTTGTAACTTAAAATGCAACTTGTCAACATTACATAGCAAAATGTATGAAGAAAATATCCTTAAATTGAATTCTGCTAAGTCCTTAAGCAGCGGTTTTTGTACTTTGCCTACCAATACATTTCTGTTAGTAGCGATGGAAATATGTTTTCATCGGTTTGTGTGTGCATGGTGAAATCAAGGCTTACTCACATCTACCGTTAAAAATCTAATCCTTCCAAGCCCATTTCTGGTACCTTTGAACCCTATGGATTCAGACACACAATGATTCCTTGTGCAGTGCTGCCAATCCCAAGCATTCAGAAATCATGAGACAGGCTTAAAATCATATTTTTAAAATGTGGAGTTCTGCTTTGCCTTCTGGGTTCTGAGCCTTTAGGGTGCACTCAGGTCATGTTTTCAATGCAAATTGAGATTCTCAGATAACCCCCTTAACTCCAGGAGCTGGGATTTTAAGATATAACCCACTATCACGAGATTCATGATAGCATCGTGAGAATTGGCAGCTCTGCTGCTCGCCACTGATCATTTATTTATTTTTAATCCCCATATTGGTGCTCAGGATTTTGAACCAGATGCCAGAGTGAAACAACGCCCAGGTGGGATGCAGGGAAAGAGGCACAGAAAAGGGACATGCTTAAGAGCAACAATTTATCCCTTGAAGCTCTCTGGCCATATTTCATCTCTAGCTTTAGTATTTGCCCTGTGTGTGCGAACACAGAGAAAGCAGGTAATTGCAGGATCAGCCCTCTCCTGCTTGACAGCTGACAGTCACATGACCTCCTAGGCCCCAGACTCAGTTCCCCGCCCCTGTCTGGCCCGGTTGCTGCTGCTGTTGCCCTGGAGCCTGGGGTGGGTGCGTGTCTGGATCTGTGTGTTGGGAGGAGAGGTTGTGATTGCCTAAAGCAAACCTGGCCAGAAAAGGCTTTTCATCTCCTCCCTGAGGAGAAGCAGCCGCCTGCTGTCAGGGCCCTGGCTGTGGAGAATAGCTGTACACAATAATTACTGAAAGCTAACACGCACCAAAGCTGGAGGTTGCTAGCAATATGGTGAGCATGTCAAGACCAGGTACTGATTAAAGCCCTCTGAGCAGATGGAAGTATGGGCTGCTGGATTTGGAGGAGGGCAGGGGCTGAGTTTTAATACTTCTTAACTTGCAAAGTGGGGGAAAGGTATTATTAGGGTTAGCCCCCGCTCCCTACCCTGCCTATCCCAGCCCTCACATTGAGGGGAAAGGTTTATTACACTGGCCCAAGACAAGAAAAGAAATGGAGAAGAATTTAGTGCTGAGTCAGATTTAATAAAAGACAGAGTGACACTGACAGGGTATAATTACCTCTGTCATTCAGCCCCCCTTCGACCTCACCCCTCACAGACAGGACCCCTCACTTCATGTTGCACTCAACACTGTTGATTTTTATTCTAATCTCACTGAGCCTCCCTCCCGATTTGGAGGCGATGGTCTCCTGCAGCTAGAGCTGCTTTCTTAAACACCGCCAGCTGTACCTGGCATACAGTGGTAAGATACAGATGTGCACAAGCCACCCTTAGCCTTGCCACAGCACTCTCCACAGGCAGTGCCAGAGTGGTGAAGTTGAGCAGTGGGAAAGACATCGCATCAGACAGTCTGTGCTTACTGATGCATTCAATCCTTTGGGACTTCCTGTTTTTTTTTTCACTCCCTGAACCTCTCTGTCTGTGCAGCCAGCTGAAGTACTTGTGTCTGAGCAACTCACAGTGTATTTACCCTCACAACATGCCGAGGAGATAGGGCAGTGCTGTTATCCCCATTGCCTTGGTGGGTAACTGAGGCACACAGAGGCTAAGTGACTTGCCCAAGATCACATAGCTATCTGTGGTGGAGGAAGAACTTGAACCTGACTCTTTGGATTCCCAGGCTGGCATGTTCACTGCTGCCCAATTGCTCCACCCAGAAAGCAGGGAAGGCCAGGTGCCCAGTGAATGTAACAAAATAAACAGCATTGCCTTTGGCACCTCAGCAACTAGAACCTGGCCCTCAATCTGGTACTGCCCTAGGGAATCAGAGACATTAGGGATGGAAAAGATTATTTGCTCCAGGTGAAAGGTTGTGATCAGTAAAGCTCCTAGTTACTAGAATGTCGCTCACTATGGAATCTCTGGTCCTAATTCTCTGTCAGTCTGTTCCTGAGCTGGACACAGTAATGAGAGAGGGTGATGGGATTGGGAAAATATACTTTTGGGCCACTTTAAACTCCTCATTCCACTGTCAGAGTGGCCTCAGGGCTGCTGTAACTTATGTTCTGTTTTGTTTGGGCTGTGGGAATCAGGGAATAACGGGAATGCACTGTACCCTGGCCACACCCCTCTCTGCCTTCCACTTTGCTCCCTGGCCTGCCTCATATATGCTTCTGAGGCAATGGCTGAGAGCAGGGCCAGCAGAGGGCTGCTCTGGCAGCTCAACAGCAGTGCAAGATCCCCCTCACCCAAGGATATTTCCCAGGAGCTCTTTCAGCCCCCTTTATGTGGCCAGCATGGCATAATGGGGCCTTAGTGGAATGGAGAATGGTCCCTAAGTGCCTCAGCTTAAGGAATTTGAGGTTACCAAATGATTAGCGTCCAGATGAAGTGCTACCAAGCTGGACTGGGCAAACCTTCCCTTCTCTTCAGGGAACCCAACCCAGAGCTTCCTTGGTCTGCACTGCAGGCCTGGAGCTTTGGCTTAGTTAATTGTCCAGAACACTGGTTATGTCTCCCAAATGACTGAACCTCTAGGGCCTGCACATGAGACCAGCAAAATCCCCAGAACTGTCTTGTCATGAAATTTCTGACCAAGCTGGCAATACCTTGGGAACAGCCTTACCTGCAGAATTTTGATGCTTCTATTTCAAGCAGGACGTGCAGAGAGCCATGAAAACTGGCACTAAAAAAGGAACCGCATGTTTCCAAACTTCAAAACCAAATCCAATAAGTCACCCTCCTACACTTGAGCAGTGCATGGGTTAGGCTAGGTTTAACAGACATGCCTAACAGACATGCCTGGTAATTTTGCTGGGCTCAGGGTTGTGGTTTTGCATCATAGCGAGCAATGTGGTGTGTGCATTATGTTACCACTCTTGTTGCTGAATGGGACTTATGGGAGGAGTGGAATGTCAGTTGGGATGGGTGGAAATTGAGGTATGTTAGGGAAGGATAGTTTATCTGGACAGTTGCTTGCAGTTTGGTTAGGCGGGTCATGCTCTTAAGCAGCCTTTCTTGGTGTTGAACAATGTTGTTTTGTTTACTAGGAGGTATAAAGTAAAAAAAATATTTAGAGTCCAGGTTAAACTGGCAGTTCTGGAAATTAGAAAAATCATTTGTCCTGTAAATGGAATGTGTTTTACTCTGGAATCACCAGAGAAGAATACACTGGACCTGCATGATGGGATAAATCATGGGCTTCAAAGCAAAATACAACAGAACTGGGTTCCTATTCTTGGGTCTGCCCCTGTGTGACTCTGGGCAAGTCACTGCCTCAGTTTCCCCACATAATAGTACATCCCATACTGGAGGTGTTGTGAGCCTTAATTCACCATTGTTTGTGAAGTGCTCTGAGATCTCAGACAGAAGGATCTAGGGAAAGGTGAAGTGTTACGATTATTGTCTTTAGATCATTGTACTGATGGTAACTGCAATTCAGTATGTTGGATTGGGGAGGGGGCGGGGTGTCAGCCGGTCTCTAAGAAACTGGCTTTTCAATTCCTCCCTGCTGATATCTATTGGCTGGACACCAGATTGCGCTCAAGGGACGGTCTTTGGGCATATCAGGTGACCACGTCTTGTACTGTTGGGTGGCTGACCTCTTTTAAGCTTCTCCGCTACATTTCTGTCCATGTGCCCTATGACAGGGATCAGGTTACATGGCCTTCACAATGCAACAGCCATGTATTATTCAGTCATTGTGTGCTACCGTATATATTGGTGTACAGGTTGCTCCTGATTGCAATTACAAGAGCAAGCCTGGATTTCTTTTTCACCGGGAAAGCTAGAGCCTGTAAGTGGGTGACACATCCTAACCAGGGAAACAGACAGAGAATCGCATATCACCCAATGTGAATTATTAGGGCCTGAGGAGAATGCCAGCGGAAATGTCTCTGTGGCTACTGGAGCTCCGGTATTGCTTTAGATGGTGACAGTGAAACCCACTCACATGAATTCCTGTCAGAGGGGTTGGTGTATTAAACCAACACTCTTCCTGTGCACTAAGAGATGCCCGGGGAACCTCTTACTAAATTAGATCATGAGAGAAGAGCCTCTCAGGCTACCAACTAGAGAAGCTAGAATAGAAACCTAATCCAATCAGAAAAAACCACTGTGCTGGTATGCTCTGGGGAGGACTGTGTCCACTAGGATTAGAATTAGTGGGGTTCTTACAAAGTAATGAATGGCATAGAGTTTGGGTTCTTCTCTTCAGATCTTCGTTCACATCTTCTTTCTGATAATGCCAGGGCAAGGGGGTATGCAGTGAAACAGAAAGGTGAAAATTTCAGAACTGATCAAAGGAAATATCTTATCACTAGAGCTGGCTGAAAATCTGCTGGAAAATGAGTTTTGTCAAAATTGACACTTTCCATAGGAAATTTTGACAAAAATTCATTTAAAAAGACTTGGAACAAAGCATTTTGACGATGTCATGGTACGTTTTGACATCATCAATGTGGGGGCAGGGATAGCTCAGTGGTTTGAGCATTGGCCTGCTAAATCCAGGGTTGTAAGCTTAAGTCTTGAGGAGGCCAGTTAGGGAACTGGCATAAAAATCTGTCTGGGGATTGGTCCTCCTTTGAGCAGGGGGTTGAACTAGATGACCTCCTGAGGTCCCTTCCAACCTTGATATTCTATTCTAAAACTTTGATTTCTCATTTTAAAATGACTGTTTCTTTCAATATTTTTTAATTTAATTTCATTTACTTTTTAAAACTGGTTTGATTTTGTAGAATCCAAACCCTCCAATTACCCAAAAGAATTTTTTAAAATAATTCTGTTTCATGGAAAATTTCAGTTTTTGTTTTTGTTTGTGTTCATTCTGTTTGGAGGAGATTTGAGGGCTCTGGTAAGATTAGGTTCTCAAATTACAAGGTCAGATACTCAGGTGGTGTAAATAGACATAACTCCTTGAAGTCAATAGAGCTACTTGAGTTAATACTAGTTGAGAATCTAGTCAATGGTCTGTGGTCCTTTTCCAAGCATGGTCTTGGAGGGTAAGCATGAGGGCTAGGATCCAAGAACTTCTGATTTCAAACTAGTTTTCATAAAGGAAGAATCACTCCAAACAACCACTGAGAACATGAACTGAACTCCCAGATTGAACCCTGTCTGAGACATATGATTCTGTTTGGAAATAGGGCCAGACCTCAGCTGCTGTATACTGGTCAATGGAACTACCACTGACTGACACCAGCTGAGGCTCTCCCCGTGTTTATACATCATTCATTTTCTGTTTCTCTGCATATGTAGCTCTGTCTGGGGCAGAAGTTGCTGAAATACCAGGAGGAAACCTACTTTTGGGGGATTTTCAGTCCAGTTTGGAGATCCAAGAGGACTGGATAATCCATGTAGCTGCCATGTAGTGGGTGTAGGAACCCAACTTTAAACCCACTTAAGTTCACCCATTCATACTCTGAAGAGGTCCACAAAAGATTTAGGTATCTGAGACCTCAGATTTGACATCACATACTCTTAGCTCCCAGCACCTGTTTCCATTCATAGTTTCTATAAGTAGCTAGGTCAGGCTCAGGAGGAATAACAAGAAATACAACAGCCACACAAAAGGCATTAGGGACATGGCCAAACTCACTGGTACTCCTCTCCCACTGCACTTCCCAGGGCTCACCTTCACAGTTACATGGAAACCTGGTTCAGCAAGGGCTTCCCAGTCCACATTGGGGTTTTCCTGTGAGCCTCATTCACCCTGGTTATGATCTTTCAATGGGTGAGCTTAACAGAGATGTCTTGGTTTTTAAAAATAATTAATATTTAAATATTAATTGAGCCATTAATTACATCTGAGCCCCAGAACAAAACATGAATGATTAATGAGGAGGCCTATGGTGAATGTCTCTAATAATTCACAAAGCAACAGGGCTCAGTATTTTCAATACAGTTTATTCAGTGAGAGAAAAGGAGGAAAGGGGTAGAGTGAAAGCAGGCAAACGAAAAGATAACAAAGGAAGGAAAGGAGCTAAAAAGAGAGAGAAGACAATATGGGCTATGTTGTATCGATGATGCACTGCATTAGCCCTGTTCATCTGAGGACCTCAAGACCTCCTGCGATCTCTTCCAACCCTGATATTCTATGATTCTAACTCTGCAAACATTAACTGGGGCCATGGCTACACTGGCACTTTACAGTGCTGCAACTTTTGCACTCAGGGGTGTGAAAAAACACCCCCCTGAGCGCTGCAAGATACAGCGCTGTAAAGCCTCAGTGTAATCAGTGCCGCAGCTCTGGGAGCGCGGCTCCCAGCGCTGCAAGCTACACCCGTAAGGGATGTGGTTTACGTGCAGCGCTGGGAGAGCTCTCTCCCAGCGCTGGCGCTCCGACTACACTCACACTTCAAAGCGCTGCCGCGGCACAGCTTTGAAATTTCAAGTGTAGCCATAGCCTGATGAGATCTTTAACACTCTGTGGATTGGAACGTATTATCATCCCCATTGTGCAGAGGGAGAAACTGAGGCAAAAGCAGGCTGAGGCTCATCCAAGGCCACACAATAAGCCACTGGCAAATTTGGGAGTAGAACCAGGGAGTCTTGGTCCCCACAGGCACTGCTCTAAAGCATTTGCCTGATATGCATTTATAGTTAGAGCACTTTATGCAAACATCTTTGCAAGTCAGTTCTTGCACCACACAGTGTAAAGCTGTCATTTGATTTGATCACATTGTGCAGAATAATTCAGATGACAACCTAGCAACTTTTTTTAAAAAAAGACAAGCCTTTTTCCAGGATTTGCCTGGTATCATTTTGGACGTGGGGAAGCTGCTGGCATAAAAATATTCATATTATCCATGCAAGGTATGGAAAATGGACAAAGAAGGATGTTTGCATGTAATTACAATTAATTATCTGTACCACAGTAATGCCAAGAGACCCGACTCACAGAGTTGTACTATTAACTGTACACACATATGACAAAAAGACAATCCTTGCTCCAGAGAACTTACAGCCTAAATAATGTCTCTGTGCTTCAGTTTTCCGTCTGTAAAATGGGCATACTAATGACTCCTTTCTCCTCTTGTCTGGCTTGTCTATTTAGATTGTAGGTTCTTTGGGGTAGAGACTGACTCTTAACATGTGTATGTACAGCACCTAGCACAACGGTACTATTGGAATCATCATCATCATTGCAGAACTAGCAGTAGAAGAACTACCAATAACAACAAAATTCATCCAGTAGAACACAAATGGTGAGCTGCCTAACTGCGCGCTATCAGTGGAGGCTTCTCAGGTTGGTTTGCCAGGACAGGCTTTTCCTGGCCAGTTTAATTTCAAATTCATTATGATATTTATCTGCTGCTTTAGATCTGATTCAAAGCCTTTTTTTGAAGTTGGTAAGAATCTTTCCATGGATTTCAGTGCTGTTTGGATCAGGGCCTCCAACAGCCTCAGAGCATAGCTTTAAGAATCAGTTTTGCAGCCCTGCTTTCTGATACCACAGGTCTCTGCCGTTCTTTACTAAATATACTCAATGCATAGTGAATTGAAATCCATTAAAAATAATACGGACTAGTGGATAGATAGATAGATAGATAGATAGATAGATAGATAGATAGATCTGCAAAACACTGGCAAATCTGCATAACCAGTTACCATTGTTCCTAATGCTTTCAATTTATCCTAATAGACAGTTAATGAATACTTTATAAAGCCTTTAATGGGGTATTTTAAAATCAATGGCACTATTTTATTGCCATTTGTATTATCTTTATTTGGATGGTGTCTTAGCACTCTGATGCCCATTGATCGCATGACCTGATCAATGGGATAAGATTTCATTTTAACTACATTGAGATGGACAAGGAACACTGTGTCTGGATGCGTGTGTATGTGGAAGAGGGATCCTACTTAATGTTTTTGAGGGGTTAGATTGTGCAATTCTTACTAATATCAGTGAACATTTAATAATCTCACTGAAGTCAGTGAAACTATTTGTGTGAGTAAATGCTCACCAACATGATTAAGGGCTACAGAGGCTAAACCTACATGTTCTCCCCACATTAATCATCTCTTGCAGTTTGGCTACTAAATTTTCTGATGGGCAATTGTACCTGATAAATCAATAATCTTCAATGGTTCTTAGCCAATCAGCAGTGCTATGCAAGGGAGTGATCAGCAGAGTTATGCCATATTTTTGCTCACCACATTTAGTTGCCAGTCTGTAGCACATCGATACTATGCTGATTATACTTAGATAGACAGACAGATACATTTGAGGTTTAACAAGTTATTCTGTCCATTTCAGCTTGTATGGTTTCACATCCATTGATTTTTCTTTCATGTTTTTGGCTTGCTCCAGTTCAACATGGCACACATATGTGATATTTGCAACAAAAGTGGTGAGTTCCATTAATCTTGGTGCATTATACATGGGCTTGATTGGAAGAGGAGTTGTTTGACCATGAAGATCAACCATGAGTCCAGGGTGTCACACATGTAATTGAAATCAAAACAAATCACAGATCAACCAGGGGGAAATTGAACCAATCCAAAGATGGCAACAAGTTCCACTTGGTTTGTAGAGCCTGGAAAGTCTTGAATGAAATTTGACGGTTTGTTCCATGGTCAAACATGAAAAAGTCAAGACTGGCAGGGGGAAAGGCTTTTATTTAAAAGGTTTGTGCAGCTCTAGTGTTTAGCCCAGGGGTCGGCACCTTTCAGAAGTGGTGTGCTGAGTCTTCATTTATTCACTCTAATTAAAGGTTTTGCGTGCCAGTAATACATTTTAACGTTTTTAGAAGGTCTCTTTCTATAAGTCTATAATATATAACTAAACTATTGTTGTATGTAAAGTAAATAAGGTTTTTAAAATGTTTAAGAAACTTCATTTAAAATTAAATTAAAATGCAGAGCCTCCCGGATTGGTGGCCAGGACCCAGACAGTGTGAGTGCCACTGAAAATCAGCTTGCGTGCTGCCTTTGGCACCCGTGCCATAGGTTGCCTACCCCTGGTTTAGCCAATCAGATCATCAGAATGAACTTTCCTAAACATCTTATATGAATGGGTTGGAGCCCAGAAGGCCGCTCTCTTTGAACTTAATATTCAGATGTGGCCTCTAATTTTGCAGACACGGGTTTGCATAATCCAGACTGCAGTGCGGAGATAATTAGGCCTTCAATGGTTCCTGCAGGGGTTTCTCCTGCACAGTTCTAGTTTGGGGCTGTAGCATAAAGTGGGTACCAGGCCCAGTGGCTACACAGCAGCATCTGGCATTTAGGTTTGTGCTTTAGTGGAGCTAGACGTTATTTCTGCTTCCATTGTTTAAAGAGAGGAGGGCTCCCTTCTGGATGCTCACCACTACCCCTCGCATCTTTTGCTGCTGTCCTCACCCTTGGGGTTCCTGTAATTTTGTTTCTTTACCAGAACTCTCTTGATTTTCTTATTGCAGAGATTAGTGTGCTCAGGAAATGCATGTTCTATATTGTTTAGCCAATAGAATGTTGGGAATCATTAAGAAAGGGATAGATAATAAGACAGAAAATATCAGGTTGTCTCTATATAAATCCATGATACGCCCACATCTTGAATACTGCTTGCAGATGTGGTCGCCTCATCTCAGAAAAGATATATTGGAATTGGAAAAGGTTCAGAAAAGGGCAACAAAAATGATTAGGGGTATGGAATGGTTGCTCTACGAGGAGAGTTTAATAGGACTGGGACTTTTGAGCTTGGAAAAGAGACGACTAAGGGGTGATATGATAGAGGTCTATAAAATCATGACGGGGGTGGAGAAAATAAATAAGGAAGTGTTATTTACTCCTTCTCATAAAATAAGAACTAGGGGCCACCAAATGAAATTAATAGGCAGAGGTTTAAAACAAACAAAAGGAAGTATTTTTTCATACAATGTACAGTCAACCTGTGGAACTCCTTGCCAGAGGATGTTGTGAAGGCCAAGACTATAACAGGATTAAAAAAGAACTAGATAAATTCATGAAGGATAGGTCCATCAATGGCTATTAGCGAGGATGGAGAGGGCTGGTGTCCCTAAGCTCTATTTGCCAGAAACTGAGAATAGGCGACAGGGGATGGATCAATTGATGATTACCTGTTCTGTTCATTCCCTCTGGGGCACCTGGCATTGGCCACTGTTAGAAGGCAGGAAACTGGACTTGATGGACCTTTGGTCTGACCCAGTATGGCTGTTCTTATGTTCATGTTCTTATTGTTGGGGGAAGGCAGCTATTCTGGGTTTGGCTAGAATTGGGAGCTACCCAGGAGAAATGCTAGAAGGTTGGGCTAGTGGTATAAGGTTATAAGTGGTTTCTATGGGTCACCTTCTTTGGAAGGAGATTCTGTTTGTTCCTAGTAATCAGAATTAGACTGATCTGTGTGTTCTGTCTGCCAGCTGATGGCCAGACACTCCATGGAGCCTACACATTTCTAGAGCTGCTACCTCTGAAATAGGGCACCAAAGCCCAGGGCCCATTGATTTCAGTCGGAATGAGGCTCCTAAATCCCTTTGAGGATATGGGCCCAAATCCATTTGAGCAAATGTGTGACTTTTCCAATAAACATTCCCTGAAACCCCAGGAGCCTTCTTCCTATCCAAATCAAGGCATTAATTCCCCTCGCCCCAAAGCCCTTGTCTGCTGCTTGCATGGAAGTCCAAGCCTTTAAAAATTCACAGAACAACCACTCTCTCCTCTCCTTCTTCATTTCCAAAGCACCAGCCCTGGCTGTGAGCTTCACAACTGAAGTTAATCTGCTGGCTGCTGATCTCTCCAGCAATAGAGGATAAGAAGAGGAACAATATGGAGAAGGCCTGTGGGTCAGGTCCTGGCCTAGAGGGCTCTTAACCCTTTGCCTACCAAAACTCTCATGGAACCTTCCTGGAAGAATTCTGTCTGTCAGCCAGGACAATGGGACTTAGAAAGCGAGATAAAATAAACCATCTCATCAGCCAACTCACTAATATATTTCCACACAATGCATTCCCCTTCCTCTTTGCAAGAATGGTAACCAGTGCAATGCTTATGCTCATAACAGACCCACTCTCAGGAACACAGAAGCCCTAAGTACATAATGCTGTAGTGGGTTTTACAAAAAGCACATTGCCCAGGTTACTGAATTGACCTGGTCACTTTTCCAGCTGGAGTGCTACTGGGCAAGCAGGGCAGGAATACAATGGCACCAAAAGTCTACAGTTTTCCATGTGCCAGGCTTCCCATGCTACAGGCAGCATGCCAGACAGAGTATGACAGAACACAGTCACATTTCCTTGCAGGACAGCGAGCGAAGTCAGTGTGGGACCAGCTGATGGTAGGATGGGTGACTTCATTCTCCAGGACTATTATTCCCACACTAAAAATAAAACTAATGATGGTTCAGGTATGGTTTGAATTTTGGCTCCAAAATTGAATCTATTTCTATCTAATGCAACTGGTCACCTGTTCCTAGCACAGCAGTTGCTTATACTATTCTGATGTAAAAGAAACAACATTATAACATCACTAAGGGATTTCCACTCTGTCTTTCAATCAATACTTTGTCCTTCTGCTATGTCCAAGTATTATGATCCTTGGATGAAAAATGGTGCATAAAAGTAGAGCATCATTATTGCAGGACACATTAGCTAAGATACCAACACAGTGTTGACTCCATTCCCTAGGAGAGGCTAATAAACAGGGTCTGGTAAGTAAAAGATTGCTTTGCCTTACTGAAAGAACAAACCTGTGAAACATAAACTTTCTCTGCTTTAGAACTGGCCACTCCAGTTCAGTCCCTGCATTCCCCAAAGGATCAGTAACAAAGGCATCTACCTGTCACAAGTATAGCGTTGCAAGGATTCCATTGCCATCCACAGTATACATACCTGCATAGGTTTGTTGCATGCATGAGGCTAAGTACCGAAGTGGATTCATTCATGCACTGACATTAATTAGTCACTGGAGAATGGAGGTAAAATCTTGCCTAAGTCACATAATTGTAATTTAGCCTCCTGGTTTGACATCCCCCCTTGTCCGCATAACAAAAGCATCACACATAATGCTACTATTGTTTAGCACTTATGTGTCATTATCATCTACAGAAGGCCTTAAATACATTCCAAGTATTTGTGTAGCTCTCATCTCCATCTCATCTGAGTGCCTCTCCATCAATGATGGAGTTAGTTGCTCAATACCCTTGTGAGTTACTATTCACATTTTATACAAGGTTCAGGATAGGTTAAGTGACATGGCCAAGGTTGCAAAGAAAGTCTGTAGCTAAGCTGGGAATTGACTGCTAGTCTTCTGACTTCCAAGACCATGTGCCATCCTCTAGAGCATGCTAGACCATTAACCATATCATAGCATTAGTATGACCGGCAATCTCTGGAGACAAACCATATGGGAATTATGGGGGACTGCTGCAGGTCAGAACAGAGGGCTGCTCACAGAGCTGGTGCTGGAGTGGGAAGCTGGAGGTAGCAGAGTGCACTAACAGGGACAGGAATACAGGTCAGGACTGAGGTGAACTGTGTGAGAGCCCAGGAATAGCGTAACAGAGACCAGAAATGAGAGAATAATTCATAAGGAATAATTTATTCAAGCAATGTCACCTCTTTTTGTGACACCAGGATGCTTGTGAGTACATCATAATGTCCTCAGATGTCTCTGGTGTTTGAAAATAGTTAATGACATTTTTGCTAATTTCATTGACTTGCCATTTGATGGTCAATATCTGGCCTGGTCTACACTATGCGTTTAAACCGAATTTAGCAGCGTTAAACCGATTTAACCCTGCACCCATCCACACAACAAGGCCCTTTATATTGATATAAAGGGCTCTTTAAAACGATTTCTGTACTCCTCCCCGATGAGAGGAGTAGTGCTGAAATCGGTATTTCCATGTCGGATTAGGGTTAGTGCAGCCGCAAATTGACGGTATTGGCCTCCGGGCGATATCCCACAGTGCACCATTGTGACTGCTGTGGAAAGCAATCTGAACTCAGATGCACTGGCCAGGTAGACAGGAAAAGCCCCCCGAACTTTTGAATTTCATTTCCTGTTTGCCCAGCCTGGAGCTCTGGTCAGCACGGGTGGCAATACAGTCCCAAATCCAAAAAGAGCTCCAGCGTGGACCATACGGGAGATACTGGATCTGATCACTGTATGGAGAGACAAATCTGTTCTATCAGAGCTCCGTTACAGAAGATGAAATGACAAAGCATTTGAAAAAAATCTCCAGGCTATGATACAGAGTCTGCAGCACAGTGCTGTGTGACAAGCGTAACGGAAAGCCAAAGAATCAAATGTACGCTCATGGAGGGAGGGAGAGGGTACTGAGGACTCCAGCTGTCCCACAGTCCCCTCAGTCTCCGAAAAGCATTTGCATTCTTGGCTGAGCTCCCAATGCCTGAAGGGTCAAAAACATTTTCCTGGGTGTTTCAGGGTATATGTCGTCCATTTACACCCTTCCCTCCCCCCCGAAAGAAAAGGGAAAAAATGTTTCTCGCCTTTTTTCAATGTCACCCCTATGTCTACTGCATGCTGCTGGTAGACGGGGTGCTGCAGTGCTGAACACCATCATCCCCTTCCTGGTGGCAGATGGTACAATATGACTGCTATCCATCATCATCATCAGCCTGTGAGTGCTCCTGGCTGGCCTTGGTGAGGTGGGCCGGGGGTGCCTGGGTAAAAATGGGAGTGACTCCCGGTCATCCCTGGTAGATGGTACAGAACAGCTGGTAACCGTCTTCATCATAGCAACTGGAGGCTGAGCTCTATCAGCCCCCCACCCCTTTCATGTCTAAAGAAAAGATTCTGTACTGCCTGGACTATCATAGCAGTGGGAGGCTGGGCTCCTCTCCCCAGCCACCCTTTATTGTCCTGCCTGGACTATCATAGCAGCTGGAGGCTTCCTCCCCCTCATTTTATCGCACTAAAAAGTCAGTGTTCCTTATTCCTGCATTCTTTATTACTTCATCACACAAATGGGGGGACACTGCCACAGTAGCCCAGGAGGGTTGGGGGAGCAGGGAAGCAATGGGTGGGGTTGTTGCAGGGGCACTCCCTAGAATGGCATGTAGCTCATCAATTCTGCGGGATCTCTGGGGCTCTGACACAGAGCGGCTGTGCTCTCTGGTTCTCTAATAGACTTGCCCCATATTCTAGGCAGGACTGACTCTATTTTTAGACAAAACATAAAGAAGGGAATGACCCAGGGAGTCATTCCCATTTTTGTCCATGCGTTCCCAGCCAACCTCAGCAAGGCCAGCCAGGAGCACCCATGACAGCAGCAGATGGTACAGAATGACTGATAACTGTCGTCTCATCACCAATTTACAATGGCATGGCAGACAGTGCAATAGGGATGGTAACCATCTCTGCTACCTTGCAAAGGCAAATTAATGCTGCTGTGTAGTACTGCAGGACCGCGTCTGTCAGCAGCATCCGGTACACATACAGTGACAGTGACAAAAGGCAAAACGGGCTCCATGGTTGCCATGCTACGGCGTCTGCCAGGGCAATCCAGGGAAAAAGGGAGCGAAATGATTGCCGTTGCTTTCACAAAGGAAGGATTGAGTGATGACATTTACCCATAATCACCAGCGACACTGTTTTTGCATTGGGATCTCAACCCAGAATTCCAAGGGGCGGGGGAGACTGCGGGAACTATGGGATAGCTACGGAATAGCTACCCACAGTGCAACTCTCCGGAAATCGACGCTAGCCTCGGACCATGGACGCACACCCCCGAATTAATGTGCTTAGTGTGGCCGCGTGCACTCGACTTTATACAATCTGTTTTACAAAACCGGTTTATTAAAATCAGAATAATCCCGTAGTGTAGACATACCCTCTGAAATGTTCACTGTCTTGCTTAGTTGTGACTGGCCACAGAAATCAAGTGATGTTGTTCTTATCTTGTCCCTGGATTAGAGGTGTAGCTTTTATAGGGCTTGAACCAGCACCGACTGAAATCAAGGGGAATTTTCCCATTGACTTCAATCAGATTTCTGATACAAATACTTGCTGAAGCTTTGCTAGAGTAAGGGCTTGGCTACACTCGAAACTTCAAAGCGCTGCCGCATGAGCGCTGCTGTGGCAGCGCTTTGAAGTGTGAGTGTGGTCGCAGCGCCAGCGCTGGGAGAGAGCTCTCCCAGCTCTGCACGTACTCCACATCCTCACGGGGATTAGCTTGCAGCGCTGGGAGCCGCGCTCCCAGCACTGCGGCACTGTTTACACTGGCGCTTTACAGCGCTGTATCTTGCAGCTCTCGGGGGGTGTTTTTTTCACACCCCTGAGCGAGAAAGTTGCAGCGCTGTAAAGTGCCAGTGTAGCCAAGGCCTCAGTGAAAAGACATCGATGCAACTAATTCTTGATCAGAGGTGTTTACATAACAAAAAAGGGTGTGCAAACATTGATGACAGACATCCACATTTCAATCTGTATGAATGCTAATGGGCATTTCTTTTGTGTTTTTCCCTGGGCTCTAGCAGGGAGGCTGCTACTCATGAGTAAGGCACACTTGCAAAGCTGCATGGGTTCCAAAGACTTGAATAGTGAGACAGTATGGGAGGCTGCAGGCCATGAATGAGATGCATCAGTAGAGCTGTGTGAGGGGAGCCCAGAGCTGGGATAGCAGGGGGACTGCAGGCTTTCAGGTGCATTGGTGAGCTGTGTGGGGAGCCCAGACCCGGAATAGTGTCTTGGGGGCAGGGGATGTGCATCAATAGCTATTTAGGATGCATGCACAGTGCTTTCCTCCAGCCAGACTAATTCTCTTTCACTTTTATAAACTCATACTTTATAAAGAAGTACAAAAATTAAAAGTCCCCAAACTTTCTCTGGTGCCCAGTGTTGGGGATGCTTTGACAGCTATTTGGGACATCATGTGCTGGTCAGAAAAATTTTGTTGAAATATTTTTTTTATCAAAAAATACTGGTTTTATTGAAATCGATACACTTACAAAAACATTGATTTTGATTAAAATTTGTTTTAAAATATTAAATGAAACATTTCAATAATGTCAAAAGTGCCTGTCACAGGGTCTGCTACTCACCCCTCAGCAATGCCTCCTCATGGCTTGTCTGGGAAATTAACTCACCCCTGTGTGCGCCCCATTTGGCGGTCACTCAGCCTGTCGTCTCAGACACTCACACTGTGCTTGTCTCTCTCTCGCTTGTCAGGAGCTGCAACACATTTCTTTGTGTCTTAGCCCTGCGCCCAAATCACCATTATCCCCCCTTCCAGGCTATTATCGGAATCTCCTTCCTCAATCTCCATCTCCAAGGTGCTGACTGTGCCACTCCCACAGTGGCTGGTAGAGGAACCCTGGTATACCCTCTACACTGGGCTCCGATCCGGGACCCTCAAACCAGCGGTTCAGGTCTATCTCTCTCAGCCTTTACTGCTCCTTCCCTGGATTGCACCCGACCCTGCCCTTCTCAGGCTCCTACTGTCTCCCAGCAGCTCTAGCCTCAACTGCTAGGCTTTATAGAAGCTCCACCTGTTCCTGCCAAGGTGAACTTCCTTCTTAACCAGTCTCATTGCCCCTTAGCCCCCAGCAGGTGCAGCCTCAGGCGAATTGGCCTTTCTTGCCACTTTAACCCCATCCGTGCAGGTGTAGGAGGAAAGCCCCATCACAATGACATTTTGACATTTTCAGAAAAAAATGTTTCAATTTTTCATTTGGGAACAACTTTTCAGAC
Organism: Gopherus flavomarginatus; assembly: GCF_025201925.1. NCBI lineage: Eukaryota > Metazoa > Chordata > Testudines > Testudinidae > Gopherus > Gopherus flavomarginatus. Next base: position 56,144,340 of record NC_066624.1, read on the forward strand.
TGAAATTCATTGTCTTTATATTAAAAAAATTAAATAAATATTTTAAAAGGTCAGAATTGCAGCAACATTTTGATTTTATCAAAATAAAATATTGTATCGACCTGAAAGAATTTTTTTCAGAATTTCATTTAGCAGGAAATTTCAGGTTTTTTGGTTTTTGGTTTCGTTCTGTTTCAGAATGGCAAAAAATTAAAAAAGCATGGTGTTTCCCACAAAATGGAAAATCTTGTTCCTGCCCGACTCATATATTGTAAGCCACCTTTATTGGGCTGAACACCAAGAATAGAAATGGTTTATAGAGAGTGTGTGTGTGTGTGTGTGTATGTGTGTGTGTGTGTGTACGTCATTCTTTTGCTATAAAAAATTGCAGAATGAAACAGTCTAGACAGCATTAGGTCAGTGCCTGTGTACGGGGAGATTTTGGCAAACCAGTAAAGTGCCTGAAACCACTATGGCTTGTTGCTAAAAGCAGCCAAGTCAGCAGGCCATAAAGTGGCCATGTAGAGAGCTCAGCTTGACCAAGGCAGAAGGGAGGGGGTTTTGGGTGCTAAAGAAAGGGTAGCTTAACCCCGTGTCTTTTCTGATAAGAATTGTGTTGAAGCTGCTGATACATTCATTTTAGAAGAGCAGGGTGTGCCTCAGAAATGTCTATTGGGGCCTCAAGGCAGCAAACTCTGGAAAAACCCACACCTGGTTAATCCATAACTGGAACCTCTTGCTCAAACACTGAAACTGCTAGCTTAACAAGTTTTCTTTAAGGGACATGTCATTGTGTTACTAATGTATAAAATAAGGGGGAAGAGTTGGGGGGTGACGAGGACTCTTCAGGGCTGGACTCTCCCTCTGGATGCATCTTGAGTTCCCCACCAGTAGAGAGCCACAGTCAAGAGCCACACTCAGCTTTGGTAATTATTGAGGGTTGGGGTTGTTTTACTAACCTGTTGCAGACGTGTGTAAGTGCTTGAGACGAAGTAAAGTGTAGCTTTAAGTGAAAGCACTCTTGTGTTGTCCTGTTTGTGCCAGCTATCTATCGGTCAGAAGGCCGTGTCTCCCCTGATTTATTTCCTGACACCATCTAGCACAGAGTAAAAGTTACTGAGAGCTTTGGGTTGAAAGAACCCTGGGTAACACCTGTTGCTGGAAACAGGATTTGTGCAGCTAGCCCATATTATATTTGCTGGTTCACTCTTGGTCAGAAAATTGTTTTCTTTTCCAGGGAAAATTTCAGCTTTTCTTTGAATAAGGAAAAGCTGACAATTGTTTTTCAGAAAACAAAAAATGAAAACATTTTAAGTGGAAACTGCCAAAAAATTGAAAATATTTAGCTGAAGTCTGAAGAAAAACTTAGTTTTCTGGTTTGTGGTTTTCCAACAATAATTGAGCCTTCTTGAGGAATGCAGACATTATCTGTCAATGATTCCTTTTGGACAAAACCCCAATTTTCCACTGAAAAAAAATTGATGGAAAATTTCTGACCAGCCCTGCTCTCCGTAAAAATTGAGCATGCTCTCAGCTTTGGCTAAAGTTCTGGGCTAATGAGATGGGGAAATTTTTATCTTTTCCATTCCAATTTTTCCATCCTTACAACTAGAGATGGCTCTAGCCCTCCAGCATCCAGACACTCCTGAATTTAGGGCCATGCTTCTGAATTGGAACTCTGATGTCAGTTTCATTAAAGGGCCTGATCTTTAGAATGGGATGCATCAAAACCTCTGATCCGACACCTTTCAAAGGTTGGTGGGTGTTTAAATCTAGAGCTGGTCTTTGCAGAGTTCTGCAATGGGATTCCTTCCTGTGATATATCACTTTCTTACAGTAATGGAAATAAATGATTGTCCAAGCAGAATGAAACTACTGGCATTGATTTGGATTCTTAGCTGGTGTAAATTGGCATAGATTCACTGAAGTCAATCTCTCCCACTGCAGCCAAAAGAGCTACTCTGACTTACATCTGCTGAGAATCTGGCCAACTCTCCTTGGTGGAGGGGTGAAAACGAGCCCAGATCAGATGGAGCAGCCTGTGCAAAGGCTATCCTCATCCCTCCCTGAGCCTGGGGTGTATCCCCTCCCCCTGCAGTGCTCTTCTTTCCTCTCCTCTCCCTGGGAGGAGAATGGTACTGTGTGAACTCCCTGCTTTCTCAGGAGGGGTAATTGTAGCAGCACGTACAGCATATGGCCAGGCAGGGCTACCTGCTGGTGCACCAGCTGTGAGCTGGGTGCTGTGGATCAAGCACACATTAAAAGGCTTCATCTCCCTGTCTGTCTCTATCACTAGCTGTTGCTCACCCTCTGCTGAGGCAGTTATTCAAATGACAGTTCTTAAAGAGGCCAGTTAGTAGCTGTCTGGATGCCTGGGGGGAGAAATAGGCCAGGCTTTCAGGCTAAGCTCCTCTTCTCAAGTTCTCTCTTCCCCTACTGCCTTCTCTCCCTTTCTTCTCATCCCCACCACCACTCCTCTTTCCCCACTGCTGTGCCTTCTGTCCCCCTTCTTTTGTTCTCTGTGTGTTTTACCAGCATGGGCAGGCCTGGCCAGTGTAAGAGGCTCCCCGGTTCATGTGGTTCAACCAGGGTCCCCGCCCTCTGGAGAATAAGTTGCTCCCCACCTCTCTCCAGATACTTCTCATCAAGGAAGCATAGCTCTGTCAGAGGAACCACTCACTGCTGCAGCTGCTGAGTGCTCATATCCCCAATGCTCCTCATCAGGCTGGGCTTGGGCTTAAGGTATAAGACAAGGATTTACAAAATGTGGGTTCAGTTCCTGGCTCAGCTACAATTCTCTGGGGGACCTTGGGCAAGTCAATGAATTTCTCTGTCTAAATTTCCCATCTGTAATATAGGGCTAATGAGCCATCCTTGGTCTGGTGCGGGAGCCCTCCAGAGCAGGGACTGTGTCTCACTATGGCCTGGTCTACAGTACGATTTTAGGGCTAATTTAGCAGCGTTAGCTCAATTTAAGCCTGGACCCATCCACATGATGAAGCCCCTTTTTTTTTACTTAAAGGGCTCTTTAAATTGATTTCTTTACTCCATCTCTGACGAGGGGATTAGCGCTGAAATTGGCCTTGCCGGGTCGAATTTGGGGTAGTGTGGACGCAATTCGATGGTATTGGCCTAAGGGAGCTATCCCAGAGTGTTCCATTGTGACCGCTCTGGACAGCAATCTGAACTCAGGTGCACTGGCCAGGTAGACAGGAAAAGGCCTGTGAACTTTTGAATTTCATTTCCTGTTTGGCCAGTGTGGAGAGCTGATCAGCACAGGTGACCATGCAGAGTTCATACAGAGCTCATCAGCATGATGTGCACATTGCTGAGTCAATTTCTTGTTTTGATCCACTCCATTTATCTTTACATTTTAGGCTGGCAGCAGACGGCACAGTATGACTGCTAGCCATCGTCATCTCCTGGCTGCTCGCCAGAAGACGGTGCAATACAATTGCTAGCCATCGTCATCTCCTCAGTGCTCACCAGAAGATGGAAATGACCTGGCTGAGTCACTCCCATGGCTGCCCATGTGCCCCTGACCAACCTCACCGAGGTCGGCTAAAAGAGCACCCAGGAATATGACGACAATGGCTACCAATGGTAATGCACCGTCTGCTGCCAAAAGGCAATGAGCTCCTGCTGTGTAGCAATGCAGTTCCACGTCTGCCAGCACCCAGGAGACATACGGTGACGGTTAGCTGAGCGGACTCCATGCTGCTGTGGTATGGCATCTGCTCAGGTAACCCAGGAAAAAAGACATGAAATGATTGTCTGCCGTTGCTTTCACAGAGGGAGGGAAGGAGGGAGAGGGGGACCTGATGACATGTACCCAGAACTACCCATGACACTGTTTTTGCCCCATCAGGCATTGGGATCTCAACCCAGAATTCTAATGGGCAGCAGAGACTGCGGGAACTGTGGGATAGCTACCCACAGCTACCCACAGTACAACGCTCCGGAAGTTGACGCTAGGCTTGGTATTGTGGACACAGTCGGCCGAGTTAATGCACTTAGAGCATTTTGTGTGGGGACACACACAATCTACTGTATAAAAATGATTTCTAAAAAAACGACTTCTATAAATTTGACCTAATTTCGTAGTGTAGACATACCCTGAGTGTATGTACAGCGCCTAGCACGAGGTGCCCCTGAGCTTGGTTTGGCCTTTGAGGACTGCTGGAATACAAATTGCAATAATTGTTTCCATGGGTTTTGGATCAGGCCCCTGGTCACCCAAATGCATTTCCACTTGCAGCCAATGCTCTGCCCTTGTGCCAGTCCCTTTGCTTTGGGTCAGTCACACACTCCAGCTGGGCTGAGGGCTGCTTTAGTTTGATCATCACATTGAGTATTGGCTTTGAAGAGGGCTCCATGTTGGAGCCCTAGATCTGAAACCCCAACTCCCTATCAGAATATCTTCAGCTGGCTGCATGCCACATGTGATAAACACTTACCATGTGTCACAGGGGATCATGTGACATACCTATGTCTCATATAAGGCCTCACATGTCAAATACTTAATAAGGCTACCCCACTTCCACCCTCTTTTCCCCATGTTTATGAAATTACTGTCTTCATTTGAAGTGTTGTTCTCCTCAAACTGAGCCCAATGGACACATCAGGACAACTGGCTCGTTTCATGCACTGTAGGGAACAGGAGGTCTGCATTGCCCTGGACATGGACTGGATCCATTGATAAGATCTATGATCCTGGGGGTTTGTAATGTTTCATTGCTAGTGGATCTTCTTGGTGGAAATCCGTTTGAACACAGGGAGTTCTAGCATGTACTTGTAAACTATGTTTTATCTGGCCGCATACAGAACAGAAATCCTTAATGCCTTGACATCATGGTGAAAGCCAAGACCTTACAGCTGACCTATGTGGATTAACCTGCAGCTCTTGGTGGTCTAGGAGGTCTCAGATTTTTGGGCGTTGGGAGCCACAACTTCTATTCACGATAACCAAGCCTGTCTTCTTTCCCATTCACCATAGCAGCTATTGCTTACAAAGATGTTATTGTATACTTAGCATCTTTTCATGTGGATTTGCAGGTGGGAACAAGGAGGAGGAGCCAGCATCATGTGACCATGGTCCATGTAGCACATTTTGAGAACGAGCTGTTTATAGAGGAGGGGAGGAGTCCAGGCCATCATGTACACAGAATGCTCGGATTTTATATAGTGCATTATCCTTTACAAACATCACTGATAGTTTTATAGTGGTATGATTTTAGGAAACATTCTGAGCCTAGAACTTATGTGAATCAAGGTGATATATAGTATGGCTAATTTAACAAATGAATCTTCACACAAAGTACTTCTCTCTCGCTCGCTCGTCTTTCCCTTCATTCTTTTCTCGTCTTCTAAACCTTTGTTGCTCCATAAGCTAAGGTCCTGGGGGAGTCAATGAAAGCAGAAAAAATGGCAATAATAATCCTTCTGTCATCCCCTGGGGGAAGGAGGAGATTTGGGATGGTTGTGTAAAAGTCAATAGAAAGAAAGGGGATGTTACTTCACCAGTGGGTTTGCAGTTGCTCCTAATCCAGGTTAGATTAAACAGGATCTCTTGAATGGTTAAATGATGATAGCCTCTCGGACAGCCAGTTCTGCCTCCCCAATCCAGAGAGGGGGAATTCCTATTGACTCTAATGGATACTGGGGTTGTGTAACTGGCCCCAGAGGGTTTGTCTGCATTGCAGCCAGGAGTGAGCCTCCCTGCCTGGGTAGACAGACTCATTCTAGCGGGATTGGAGCTCCCATACTAAAGAGAGCCATATGGCTGCTGCAGGTTGGGCTGCAGCACAGGCTCTCCAGACAAGGGGTCAAGTGGGCTAGAGAGCCAGGGCTGCCACATCCTTACTGTTGTTTTTAGAGTGCTAGCTCAAGCCCTGCTAGCACGAGTCTGTCCCCCAGGCTAGGAAGCTGACTCCTGGCTGCAGTGCACACGGTCCCATAGGTGTTTGTGAGCGTTCAGACTCAAGACAAGCCTGGCCAGCACTGACCCCATCTGAGTCTGGCCTGGAGCATCCCCTTCCAAAGCTTGGCAATGTGACTTGGTCTGTTTGGAGCTGACTTCTAGGAGAAGTAAGGGAGCAATGGTAGCTCCAGGGAATTCCAGCAGCCTCTGTCAGCCTCAGCCTCCTAAACGCATAGATCTGAATCAAACCCTGGGTTCAACCCGCCCCCCCGCCCCACAAGATCTGGGGAAATTTGAATCCAGGTCCCAGCTCTGCTGTCAGACCCCTTATTCTAAAATCAGTCTGTCTGAATCCCCCTATCAGTCCACAAACTCTATGAAACCCTGCAAATTGGGCTCATCTCTACTGCATACAATGAGAAATAAACAGAGCCAACTGGAAGTCAGAGGAGTTAACTGCATTATGTTTCTCTCCCCAACAGTAGAGACAAATACTCTTTCCCTAGCTCTTGCAATGATGGTTCCAGTGCAGATATAGGCCCATCCCAGAACATGCTGGGGGAAGGATGCATTTCAGGGGTGCATGTAAGCCATGTAGCCAGGGCTATCAGAGTTGCCTTCTATTTATATTTGCCCTGTGCAATGACAGCCTCTGCTTCTTCAAATCCTGCCTCGCATTATCACCCATTAGCATGGCATCATGGCTTGAAGGACCAAATGTCACGAACATGAGAAATCAGGAGGCAAAGAGCAGTGAGTCCAGAATTGTGAGTTTTGTTGTGGGCATTGCTAGTATGTGTGACCTTGGCCAAGTCACTTGGCTACTCTGTGCCTCAGTTTCCCCATATGTAAAATAGGAGTAATATCTACTTATCTCACAGGGTGTGGGTGAAGGTTAATTCACTAATATTTGTGAAGTGCTTGAAGAGCCTTGGCTGGAAGCACAGTGGAGGGAAACACATGGTTACTCCGCACCTCTCTAATTCTTAATTCATTCATACATGCGATAGCTCTGAAAAGCCCATTGTGCTAGGCACTGTACACACATATAACTAAAGATGATTTCAGCACCAAAGAACTTGCTCTCTAAGTAGTAAAAATTTCTCATGTACAGTGTCACCATTTCATTGCCGGCAACCTCACCCTGAGATTTCGCGTGTCTGTGAATTTTGACAAAATGGCTGTTTGCACTGAAAAAAATGAGAGAACTTTGAAGTTTGCATTGGGCCCCTCTTTTCTTTTCAAATGGGCCCATTTTAGCAATGGACCAGTTCACTTTCACTTGGAAAGGGGCCTCTGGGCAAGTGAAAAAAGTCACAAAATATTTGAATGAAAATTCACCCATGCTAGAATATTTTGCCCTCCTATGATATTGAAACAACCCCTCTACACAATGTCATCCCTTTTACATCATGGTAGGCAAAATAAATGTAGAAGATCTATTAGTTCCTCTGCTCACCCTTGTTCCTGGAACAAGGATCAGAGACCTAAGGAAACTAGGACCCTCTCTTGAAGTTTGAATCTGTAGGTGATGCTAGGGGAAGCCTGCTCATATTTCTGTCTTGATGGATCATTCCATTCAAATGTGAAAGAAGTTCAAAATGGAAGATCCCACAGACCAGTGTTGCCCAACCTTATTACACAGGAGGGCCACATAAACCTAACCACAGCCTTGTATGGGCCAAACAGATTCTGTTTTCTGTGGATTTAGATAACTAAACTAAAATGATGTAAACCTGACAACAAAATGCTAATGAATCAGCTGTTAGTACATTGTGCTGAAGCAGGCCATGGGCAATATGAAATACTCTGATGGGCCATGTATAGCCCATCAGCTGCAGGTTGAGCAACCCTGCCACAGATGACAGACAATTCGGTATTGACTGAGTCTTGAGTGAAAATAATACAGCGAGAGAGTAGAAGGTGTAGGTGACATTTTCTGCCTCTTGCTTGGATGTGGAGCTGAGATGAGGGAGGACATAAAGGGGGTACATATGGTGCTTTAGAAAATCAAACCATCTGGGGGCACTGAGGGAGCAAATTTCCCCTCTCCCTAAAACCTATCAGTAGGGGCGTAGAGGCTCTGACACTTTTAGCACCACTCTCTTCCGGACAGCTTGCTAACTCCAAGTGCTTGAGCCAATGCCCATTGATGTCAATGGGAGGATTCTCATTGGTTTCAGTGGGCATTTCCTCTCCTCCCTCATTTTAGTGTGTGGGTGATGGCTGAAATATCTCTTGCTGTCTCTGCCATGGAAGAGGTTAGCTTTCTCAATTTGAGAAACTGATGGAAAACACCACAAAAATCATGTCCCAGTTCCAGATGTTCCCCTGATTTGGGGGAAAACAACTGCTCACCAACATAGTTCAGGTTGGGAACCAGTGTCTAAGCCCTAAAAAGCATGAATAGTCCCAGGTATTATTTTTGGCCACCAGAGGGTGCCCATATTGTTCCAGATATGCACTAAAAATGGATGGAAGTTGGTGAAAACACAATTGTCAGTTGGCTAAAGAATATTAGAGTTGGAAGGGACCTCAGAAGATCATCTAGTCTATCCCCTTGCTCAAATCAGGACCAAACCCCAGACAGTCCCCTCAAGGATTGAGCTCATAACTCTAGATTTAGCAGGCCCATGCGCAAACTACGGAGCTATTCCTCCTCCTCAAAGTACAAGCCCTCTGCTTTTCCCAGGTCATAGCTAGCTTAAGGCAAGTTCTGTGTTCACAAAAAATGTTAAGGGAATCAGACATCATTTTGCTGGGTGTTTTGTGTCTTCAATGCAAAAGAAGGCCCTAGAGTTTTCTGTCCACAGTGAACCAAGAAAAGGGGTTTGTTTAGTGGGTTATGTCTGAGTACCGGGTCAGTCTCAAAACTAAGTGATGAGTCCCTGTTATATGTCAATCCCTCCATGCAGACCTGATTCCAAAATCTATACCATCCTGGCCCCCTGGGGGAGCAAACCACTGTGCATATCTCTCTATCAGTGTTATAGAGGGTGGACAATTTATGAATTTATCCCGCATAAGCTTTATACAGAGTAAAACGGATTTATTTAAGGTTTGGATCCCATTGCGAACTGGGTATCTGGGTTCTGGAGACAGGTAACCTGCTCAGCTGTTTTCAGTTAAGTCTGCAGCTTTGGGGGGCATGGACCAGACCCTGGGTCTGTGTTGCAGCAGGCTAGCATGTCTGGCTCAACAAGGCAGGGTTCTGGAAGTCCCAAGTTGGCAGGGAAAATAGGCTCAGAGGTAATTTCAGCACATCAGGTGACAGCCTCAAGGGGGTCTCTGTGACTGAACCCGTCACAGACCTCATGTCCCCTCCTGGTGACCCCAACACAGATACGTGACCCACTGTATCCTTCTACCCCTTCTTGAGCTCCAGTGGCCACCCTCCTACTCCTTCCATCTGCCTGGCTCTGCTTCTGCACTCGGACCCTGTCTGTATAGTCCAGGGTGTCTGTCCTGCTCTTGATCGTTTGGTATCCATGGAGTGCTGTCAGTGGATATGTGCTGCCCATGAAAGAAACAACACATAGATTCACTGAATCCCCAGCAACAGCCCCAAAGGCCCAATCCTGCAAAATGCTGAGTGCCCTCCATGTCCACTGAAATGAAGTGGCAAGTGCCCCTGACCTCTCAAATGAGGCTCTCAGGCCCGAATCATGGTTGCTCCATGGCTACTTTGTACCATCATAGCCAATGCAATTTGGCCATTAAGAAGCCCCATGTTCTCCTGGGAAACAGTCTCAGTAACAGAGGGCCCTTTCCACCATTCACAGACCTGGGGCTGCCAACTCAGCACCCCAAAATGGGGATTTAGGGGCTGTGAAGGAGGGCTGGCAATGGGAGGTAGTTTGGCTTGAATATTAACATATCCCAGCTGTTCCCTGGCTATTGGAAGACCTCAGGCATGTGACCTGCTCCCAAGGGTTCAGGTTCTAGGGATTGTTGGATGCTGCAGATAAAACTGCTCATAAATTGACCATGGATATTATTTTTTTCTGTTGAAAAACTGTGTTTTCAGTTAGTCATTTCCCAACCAGGCCTATTGATGAGTGAATCTCTACACTGTGATCATAGACTCACAGAAATGCAGAACTGGAAGGGATCTTGAGAAATCATTTAGTCCAGCCACCCTGTGCTGAGCAGGACCAAGTAAACCTAGACCAGCCCTGACAGGTGTTTGTCCAGCCTGCTCTTAGAAACCTTCAATGATGGGAATTCCACAGCCTCCCCTGGAAACCTGTTCCAGAGCTTAACTGTCTCTAGTGTTAGAAAGATTTTCCTAATATCTAACCTAAGCCCATGGTTTCTTGTCCTATCTTCAGTAGACATTGAGAATAATTGTTCACTGTCCTCTTTAGACCATCTGGTAACCAATTTGAAGACTGTCATCAGGCCCCCTGATGGGTTGTGGTTGCAGTTCACGTAGACATAACTGAGCTAGCTTTAATCTAACTCCTTCTGGCACCAGACCAATGCAACCACCACAGTGTGGGCTTCAGTGCGGGCTGTACAGCTCTACGTAATCACTTGGGCGGCTATCCCACACTGAAGGCCATGCTGCTGTGGCTTCACTGCTCCAGCCCCAAAGCTCACGCGAGTAAAGCTGGCTCGGGTATGTGTACACATGCTGCAATCACACCCTGTGAATGCAGTGTAGACATGCCCTGAGAGGCAATGCGTGGCCCTTCATCCGCAGTTCTCTAGCATGGACTGTGCTGCCCTCCAGCAGTGGGCTGAACCAGCACTTGCACTCAGTGGGCTTAGCCCATGATTAGGTTTTGGATTGGAACTTCCACAAGGTTCAGGGTTGTCTGGACATGGGGTTGGACCCATCTCTAAAGGGTTAGGGATCTAGACCTTGGAAAACATCAAAGAGCCTGGTCCTGTGGTTAGGGCACGGGCCAACTATGTGGAAGACCCAAATTCAGTTTCCTGCTCCGTCGTGGACTTCCTACATGACCTTAGCCAAACCACTTCCCCTCTCTGTGCCTCAGTTCCCCATCTGTAACATGGGGATAATAACGCTCGCCTACCTCCCAGCACTGTTGTGAGGCTCAATACATTAAAAGATTGAGAAGCGTTTTGAGATCTACTGATGATGAGTGCTATATAAGAAACAGGCATTATTATTTAATTTTATTAATTATTATTATTCATGACTCTGGGAGAGAATTTCCACTTCCCACCATGAAGAGCTCATACGACTGCAGCGGCATTGAGAAAATTCCTAGAAACACCTCTGAATTTAGCTCTGTGGATTCACTCATCATCTTAACAGGCCATTGTAAGTTTCCCTGCCATGTCCATACATTACAGCTAGTTTCCCAGCCTAGGGGGCGGGGACAGAGAGAAACAAACTCTGTATTAAAAAGAAGGGGGCATCGTTTGTACCAATTATTCTCAAACTGAGGTAGAGGAAGCCATCATCTCGGAGTTCACTTTTTTCCCTCTTTTACATTTGTTGTGGGTTTTTTTTAACATGCTGCAGATGGCAGACTATCACACAAGTGCCCTGTCAAGAGGTATATTCAATAAATACTTGACACACAAGCTCAGGAATACATGGCCTATGGCAAACATGAATTATTCAACCAGAAATCAAGATAATTTTGCTTCTTACTCAGAAAACCAAGACTTTGTCTTTCTTTCTGTTTTTCCTTGCCTTTTTCTCTTCATTTGCTTCCTGTTCTTTCTTTCTTTCTTTCTTTCTTTGGAATTATTACACTAATTGGAACAATTTACAGTAATAACTTCATTAAATAAACTGGAATGAAACACAATTAGAGTTGGTATTTTTCAAAAGGGTGGGATAGGGAAGCTGTTTCCAGGAGCTTTGCCTGCTCTGGATGCTTGTTTAAAATCTGGCTGGGCTGTGAAGTGAAATGGAGTTGGTGTTCTCCCAGAATCATTTGTGGATCTTTCTCGATGCCACAACACTAGAAGTTGGGACACTGACCCAAACTCCCCACTCAGGAAAAACTCCCATCAAAGTAAATGGTATTGTTGTCTGAATGAGTCAGGAGCCCAGGCCTGGGCCTTAGGGGCTCCTTGCTGCAGCCCCTACACCGAGTGATATCATATAAACACAAGATAAAGGATTAGGCCTTTAATCTTGAACTATCTGCTCTGAAAGTCTCAGGTTGGCAATGGGAATGAGGGTCACAGGTCAGGGTGGGAGTGCGTTGGTAGAGTTAAAGGCTCAGGGCTGGAATGGCAGGGGATATTGCGGGGCTGCACCAGCAGAGTCGGTGGGGATCCGAGCTCTGGGATAACTGGGGGCGATGTAGCTCAGGACTGGCCTCTATTTTGCAGTGCAGCATAGGAAGCTCAGGCCTAGACTAGGAAGGCACAGTGGGAGTGAGGCTCACTGGGAGATGAGTGAGGGGTTCCTGGGGCTGGAATATTAAAGAAGGGAAGGGACCTCTATTTCCTGCTTTTCTTGTGCCCCACCCATTTTCCCTCCCTCTCTCCTCTTCCCCACATTATACAAATGCCTGTGTAGACCCCCTGCTTCTCAGTGCCCGCCAGAGGTAGGACACCCCTTCATGAGGTGGCAGGAGGCAGGACTATCCAAGGTGCTGATTCAGTAAAGCTGTGCTCAGGGAACTGCTGGAAGCAGCAGCAGGAGAAGAAGAGTCCATGTGCTTTGTCTTGGAGGGAAGCAGCTGTGAATACCAGTCTTTCCTGTGACATTAACGTACCTGTAATCACTGGGGAACAGTAGCATTTCCATGTGAGTCACACAAAGTCCCAAGGCAAATCCAGGGCATCTTTCAGCTTTCCTCTCATCTGTTCCTCTAAGAGGCCTGGGATGCTGCAGCTCTGTTGTTTGCCTGGCTGACCCACTGCTGCTGGTTGGCTATAACATAAAGCATTAATTTTGCAGGTGACCAGGCCAGAGCAGCAGAAGCCGGGCACTTGGACAGGAATCCATTGGACCTGCAATGAAAATCTCATAGAATATCATGGCTGGTGCAAGGTACTGGACTGTTGCATTCTCTTTTACCCAGAGAACAGGTACAGCATGACAACAATAGTGTAAGTTTCCTCCATGCTCTTCTCTGCCAATGGGTCTCACCAATGCCCAGGATGGACCTTAAAGGAGCTGGAGGGATTCATTCTCCATAAGCTAATCAATCAATGACCTGTCTGCCAAGAGTGCCAATCAATGCCAACACTAGAGGAGAGACCTGCCTGATAGGCAGTTGACTGAGACCATCTAGGCACTTGTTTCACAAAAGCCACTGAACAGTAAAAACAACAACAACAATAACAACAAAAAACAGCCTTTTGCTCACTGTTGCCTCAGTGTGGATTTGTGCCAGTGACTTGGCTCTAAAAGGATCACATACCGCAGGAGGAGCTCTCCAGGCACCCAAAGTGACTATTAAAATAGGACTAATAATATTTTGGAGGAGACATTCCTCCAGGGCAGAAGCAGAGAAAGAAGTGTCTAGAGTATTGTGTAGGGACCCACAATGATTGGGGAATGGTTACAGAAGTGGCAAATGCACTGCTATCTTACTGCTGGTGTTACAGAATCTCCTGATCCTTTCCTTGCCTCTGGTAGGAGGTGGAACATAGAAGTTTGCAATAATTCCCCTCAGTCCCTTTAATTTGGTCAATGCTGTTAATTATTTTATTACTCCCCTGCCTTATCTCTCTGCAAACATCCCTTGGATGGGAGGGGAGTGAGATCCATTTTCTACAACATCATCTCCTTCCTTTCTTCCTCTTCCATTCCTCTGAGTCTTATTTTTAGTGCCGGAGTTTCCCCTTCTCCTGTTGAATGGCCATTTACAGCATAGAGTGGTTACTTGTGAGGTTGGGACTGGCTGTCAGCCAATCAGAGTTGAGTAGCTGGGATCTAATAGCCCAGGCGCCAGCCATTAAGGAGGAAGGAGAATATAGGTCATTTGTGACATCATCTCTCGGAAAGGTGAGGAGGGAGAAATATAGGAGGGGGGAAGCAATTGTTTAAATTTGGAGAGGAGATAACTGGAAATTTGGGCCATCAGGAGAATAATAGGTATAGAGGAAGACAACGGGATATTAATAGAGATATTTTCTGTAAAAGAGAGAAAGGGAAGGTACAGTTTGCAGAGAGATAGAGAGAGAGAGAGAGAAAGTCACAAGACAACTCAAACAAGTCAGGCTCATGTATTCTGGAGAGGTCTGTATTCTGTAACAGTCTGCAGGAGCCCAGAGCGATGGCAAGGATCCACTAGGAAAATGACATGGGCATGTTACAGCAAACATTCCCAATGTTCCAGGGAAAGACAGAAAGATCTGTTCCTTCAGATCCCTATTCTGGGAGAAAAATAGCTTTCCTTCACCTAGGCAGCTCCTTCAACACTCCCTTTGTGTGGGTTGATTTCTCCCTACACCACACAGCTCTTGCTGGTATTCCATGGATTGGCTTCTTCACCAGCTTGTGAAAATCTATCCACTGCACTGTCATGCCTCTCCACACCGTAACTTACAAGTTACAAGGGCTATGCCTTCCAGTTCTGGTACCAATCAGTCTGAGGGGAAGTCTTGGAGAAGGCAGACCAGGAGAAATGTAGCTTCTACAACTGTGGGTGAGCGCATGTTGCTCCCGCCCTCCAAGGATGCAAGGCTCTTCTGAGCTGATAGAATCATAGAATATTAGTGTTGGAAGAGACCTCAGGAGGTCATGTAGTCCAATCCCCTGCTCAAAGCAGGACCAACAACAACTAAATCATCCCAGCCAGGGCTTTGTCAAACTTGGCCTTATAAAACTCTAAGGATGGAGATTCCACCACCTCCCTAGGTAACATATTCCAGTGCTTCACCATCTTCCTAGTGAAATAGTGTTTCCTAATATCCAACCCATAGACCTATCCCATTGCAACTTGAGACCATTGCTTCTTGTTCTGTCATCTGCCACCACTGAGAACAGCAAAGCTCCATCCTCTTTGGAACCCTCCATTCAGATAGTTGAAGGCTGCTATCAAATCCCCCTCACTCTTCTCTTCTCCAGACTTGATAAGCCCAGTTCCCTCAGCCTCTCCTCATAAGTCATGTGCCCCAGCCCCCTAATCTTTTTCGTTGCCATCCACTGGACTATCTCCAATTTGTCCACATCTCTTCTGTAGTGAAGGGACCAAAACTGGACACAATACTCCACGTGTGGCCTCACCAGTGTCGAATAGATATAGATATAGATATAGATATAACAGCTCTCATCTTCATCAGCATCATGATGTCAGGATGCAGCATCACCATGGTTCATCTCCTGAACTCAAATGAGCTATAGGGCTAGATGTCAGCTGGTTCAGGTTGCTTCATACCCCTGCCCCACCCAGATCCCCATCTCACATTTTATTTCTTCCAAGGCTTTACCGGGCCTCTGCTTGTTTGGCAGTGGCTTTTCCAGTGTATGTGGCTCCCAGCGCCAAACAGCCTTTTCAGCTCATTTCCAGAGGGATTGTTTTCCCCCCAGTGCTAGAACTGAGGAAGCCCAGGAGAGAAGTGATGAGAGGAGCATGATTTTGCCTGCTGAAATAGATGCTGTGGTTTAATATGTATGAGAAGACGTGAGAGGCGAAGGCATCTTCCCCTTGTTAAATATTAACCATGAGCCCTGGTTACGTGATATTTTCTGCCCTCCAGGAATTCCTAGCTAGTGTAAGTGTTACCCATGGAGGATGCTTAGAGAGGTAGCAAAGTTCCCAGCACGCAGAAACTGCCTCCCAACACCAGAATCTCATGTGCTGCAGATGACCCCAGGATAGAAACATCTTGATTAGAGGAGCCCAATGCCAGATGTGTGTGAGGTCAAGGTGTGCTGTCAACTCGACTACTACCATTGGCAGACTTGAACCTGTACCCAAACTCCTCTTCTGTCTGCCTGGGCTCAAAGGCTGTACTCCCAGAGCAAACATCTAAGAGGAGTTAACCCTTTGTCCGCCAAAATGAACTCACAATGTTGGGGAGGAGCTGGTCAGACTCCAGCAGAGCTGCTTGGCTTGGCTTTCTGGCCTAAGCCATGAGCCAAGCTGTTGGTAGATGTCTGTTGCTGTGCGTATTATTCCAGCTGGGTCTAATGTGGCAGAGCTCATTAATGC
The DNA here is from genome assembly GCF_025201925.1 of Gopherus flavomarginatus. NCBI lineage: Eukaryota > Metazoa > Chordata > Testudines > Testudinidae > Gopherus > Gopherus flavomarginatus. Next base: position 56,160,339 of record NC_066624.1, read on the forward strand.
ATGTTCAGCTTCATCTGCTTCCCTCCTTTCTTCACTAGTTGAATAAAACAGTGACATTTCTTGAACTCTCCTCAGAATTATAAAAATGGTAACAGTAATTTCAAACCATGTGCTGAAGGGTCTTCAAAAGAAGAACCCACCTACCCCACCAACCCTGTTCTTGGGGTGTATTGGCTGATCCCTTACCACTTGATGCCAGTGTCAGTGGAAACCATGCCCCCGGCAGTAAGACCCATAGGCCCTTCTATTAACAGAGAGTAGACCCATGGGGAGCGGGGGGAGTTACCTAATACTCATGCAATCCCTTCCTCACTGTTGCTACAATTCTATGGGTGTCCCATGCCCAAGTCTGCCCTCAGGTATGCTGGTAAAAATGAAAATGCTGCATCTGCATATTCTAGGGACAGGTTGGACCCTATGTATCTCCATCAAGCCTGGGATACTTTTTGGAACTTTTATAAACATCCTCTAGAGATTGCATGGGGGTGTGAACCTCAACTGCAATCAAAATGCATTTAGTAATGCTGCAGTTCCTCTCTGTGGGGCTGGCCAACAACCTCAGAGGTGTTCTAAGTTATGACCATCTGCCCCTAGCCCGAATGTCAGCTGTAGATCAGTGGATACAAGGATGCCTGTGTCACAGGCTAGGGGATGGGATGTCCCAGAACCCACTGGCTCTATGCCACAACTGATTCATTCTACACAAGGGGAATCTTTAGGGAATCAGGTCAGCTGGCTTCTGGCTGCTTCACACTGCTGGGCTAGCCTGAGAGAAAGGAAGTGGTTCGAGCACTAGAATAGGGCATGGCAGGTCTGGTTTCAATTCCCAGCTCTTTCACAGACTCCCTGTGTGCCCTAGGATAAGTCACTGTGCCTCGGTTCCCCATCTGTCAAATGGGGTAAGACTCCTCCTTTTTCCAACCTTTGGTTTGTCTATCTCTGTAAGTTCTATAGGGCAGGGCTCTCTCACAAGGTGTATGTACAGTCAGGGGCGGCTCTATGTTGTTTGCAGCCCCAAGCACGGCAGGCAGACAGCTTTTGGCGGTGCACCTGTGGGCTGTCCGCCGGTGCAGCGCCATCGGCCTCCCCTCCACCGAATTGCCGCCGAAGCTGCGGGACCAGCGGACCTCCCGTAGGCGCACCACCAAAAGCCACCTGCCTGTTTCCCTCATGGCGACTGGCAGGCCGCCCCCTGCAGCTTGCCGCCCCAGGCACACACTTGCTGTGCTGGTGCCTGAAGCTGCCCCTGTGTACAGTGCCTAGCACATCAGGGCCTGAGCTCAGCAGAGGCTTCTAGCAGTACAACTACTGATGGTGGTAAGGTGCAGCTAGAGAGTGGGCATTTCTTGCAGGTTTCCAAAGGATACAACATGTGACATCCTCAGTAAAGGATTGCCTCCTGGGATCAGTACGGCAGAGGGCCTGCCAGGGACAGGGAAGTGTCTGATGCAGACTGGTCTCTTTTTCCAAAGGTTTCCATGTGTTTGCCATTGTCACTGCAAATGGTGATAAATGGGGGAGCTTTTCCAGTCGCTGCAGGCCCTTCCCTCCACTCTTGTATTACTCACTCCAGTATCCCCATTCAGAAGGCTCAGCTCACATTACAGCTGTGACGTTTGAAGGGCTGGTGCACCGTGATCTTTGATCTTTTTCTACGGGTGCTTCATCTCAATCCCAGAACAAAGGGGAAACAAGGAGGGCTGATCTGGGCTGCACAAGGGGATACCTGTCTCAACAGCTGCAATGCAGACTGCATCTTTAACCCCTCTCCCCGACCCCAAAACCCCAGCCCTCAGCTGGTGACACCACAGACCAGCAAAGTGGCTCAGACAAGCGCTCAGAACAAGGAGATAGCATTTTACTGCCAAAAGATAGCTTCCGTTCTTTCTATCAGCATTCTACACAGACAGCTGAAATACTATGTGCCAAACCCTATAGTCTTTATACCTGTGCTTAAGTAAAACGAGTATGAAGACTGAATAAATGTGTAACAATTTTAAAAGGATTTGCATCATTTTTTTTATAGGCAAGTGAAATGATAATAAACTGGGGCCTTCTTTGGATGGAGATCTGGTTATTGATCACTGTCGGTGGGTCTTCTTTTTATCTCAGGCTGCTGATCAGTAGTGACTGGAAGCTGTTGCCATTAATGTCTGCTTGACGGTTTACATGTAACAAACTGAGAGGTTCACATCAAGTTGTTACTTAACAGACATACCTACTCCAAAAACCCACCACAAGTAATGCCTTGTTGGCAGACTCAGGAAATTAGTAAGAAAGAAAGGTACCAAGGTGACTTTGTGGGATGCACCATTACCATTAAGCGAAACTTCACACTAAAGGTTGGGAAGAATCTTTCATGGTATTACACTGGGTTTTCTTGTAACTACAGAAAATAGTGGTTAGTGCTGGATCCTGATATCCCTAACACAGCACTGGGTAGCTGAGAAAACCCAGCCCCTAATTCTATGCTGATTCCTGAAATGAAGGTTGATCTACAAGGAAGCCATTGAACTGGATCATTCAGAGAAATCAGCAGTGTTATCACCTAGTGAGCTGTTGGGTGTCTGCTTGGGAAGACACAAAGGAGACAAAGCGAATCAGGCTGCGACATTCCTGACCTATTAGAGTCTCCAGTCCTTTGCTGTACAGACATTGATGGACCTGTTCTCTGATTAAGCAGATGTGTTTCCAGGGCTGGTGCAAGGAATTTTCGTGCTCTAGGCGAAACTTCCACCTTGCACCCCCCCCAGCTAACTCCCCCCCACACAGCAGCTAACTCAGCCCCCTACCCGGGGAGCACCCTCCGCAGCAGCAGCTACCCCCCCCACCGCCACACCTAACCCCTTTCCCCCCCGTCCCCCCATGGCAACTAACCCTGCCTGGGAAGACTTCCCCCTCCCCCCTCCCCAGCAGCTAACCCTGCCTGGGGAGACCTCCTGCTGAAACTAAGCCTGCCTGAGTAGCCCACCCCAGCTCACCTCGGCTCCGCCTCCTCCACTGAGCACGTCAGCACTGCTCTAATTCTCCTCCCCGCCCAGGCTTGCAGCGCTGACTGGAGGAGACTTAGAGCTGGGCTGTGTGCACAGCGGAGGAGGCAGAGCGGAGGTGAGCTGCAGCAGGGAGCAGTTCTTCTGTGCACCCCCCCTCGTTATTGCGGGCAAGCCTCTCCACGCGCCCCCCCACCCAGCTCACCTCCATCTCCTTGCCTGAGGGGACTTTTAGACACCCCCAACTACTAGGCGCCCTAGGCGGCCGCCTAGTTTGCCTAAATGGTTGCACCGACCCTGTGTGCAGCTGTGCTGGTTGAGAAGTGAGAAGAACACATGTATTTCACTTTTTCCTCTCACTTTCCCACTGTGGTGCATTTGCTTTCTGTGTCCTGCACCTTTAAATTTCTAAGACTTCCACCCCTGTCCTAAGATAGACGCTCCTTTGTTCAGAGCTGCTGCAGCATGTTACACAGGAAACACTATGGGAGGCAGGCCTGCTCTGCAGTGCTCCCTTCAGGGCCATGCGTGGTACTGCAGATGCTCCCCACCTCAGTCTGTGAGGTTGGGACAGGGTAGCCCGAGTTGTAAACTTGGCATTAGTCTCTAAACTATCAAATATCAAAATAGCAGCTCTAGACTCAGCTGTCTGAGCCTTTAAACAAAGTGGGGAAGACCCCTTCAAATGCTTAGGCCTTGGCCTGGGTTCTCCCTTAGGCGCTCCTCCTCTATACCAAGCTCATCCAGCTCTGCCCCTGAGCAAAAGCCTGAAAGCCTTCTTAAGAGGCTTGCTGATTCTTGATTGGTCAGTATTTCCTCCTGGCCCTTTTAGCCCTCTGGAGGATTGCCTTGTTGGTTGCCTAGTCTGACTAGATTTTCCTTGGGCAGGCAGCATCAGGGTGCTGATGCCTCCCATGGGGGCCAGAGAAGGCCAAATAGCCCCTGTCACAAACACACACAATGTGCGCTCTCCTGGAGACTTCACATTGGTTCTCTCTTGTTAATATTTTCCTGAATATAAAACTAAAACATCTGAAAATATGTGGCTGCTCATGGAGCACAGAACCATGACAGCCACTGGGCTGTTCCAATGTGAAATGGCTGAGTCCTAATGTCAGGGCTTTGTACCTCCGCGAGCATAGCACAGAATGGGGAAATGATTCTCTTGCGTGATGGGCAGATCCCTAACAGCTGCAGGTGAAACTCTGACCCCAGTAACATCAACGGGCGTTTCGCCATTGCTTTCAATGGGGCCAGCATTTCACCTTGGGAGCCTCGGTTCACATGTTTATTGCTGCTGAATCTCTTAGAGGAAGCACGGTTTGGTGATCATAGCACATGTCTGGGAATCAGGAGACACAGGTTCTATGGCCAGTTGGGCCACGAAGTGTCTATCAAAGGCAAGTTACTTAATTACTCTCTGCTTTACAGTTCAACAGTCACCTACCTCTTTGTAAAGTACATTGAGCTCCTGTCTCTACCTCTCTCAGCGCTTGTTGTAGGTGCATTTCACACATATGGAAGGAGGATTTGGTAACAATGGCTAGAGTGAGAAAGACCATGGCCAGGTGTTGTGCTGGCTTCCCCACACTGCTCTACTAGTGCACCTGACTACTGACCTTGTAATATTACCTGCATTTCTAGTCCTTGCCTCCCACAGACCTCTGCCAATGCATACAGCTTTGATCAGCTGTGGCACCCATATCAAGTTCTGGGCCCTCCATGCCAATGTGCCTACACTGCAGCATGTCCCTTTGTACAGACATGCACACACTCCTTCAGTCAGCTTCGAGAAATACATGTTTGCCCTGCCAGTATTTCTGGACAAATGTTCCTATGGAGAGGGAGAGAGAACATGGGTTTCTAATGGAAACACTGAGGCCAGGAAATAGACCATATTTCCCAATGGGAAGCACTTTCCCATAGAAATTAGGCATACCCAGCTTTCCAAAGATGGGCTGTGACAAGCCCTTTTGCAGTCCATGTAGGCTTGAAATGAGAATTCCTAGTGCTAGGTCTCAGGTAATCTCCGGCTGCATGAGCAAATACATTTGATACTCTGAAAGGGTTGCATGAGCATATCAGACAAGGCTTCCTCACTTTGCCCAGGCAGCCCATAAAATATTTAACAGGCCGCCATAGGCAATTACATTAGAGGAGATAGTTAAACACCCCCTACCCTAGGGCACCCCCCCTGCAATGTAAATCAAACAAATTGGACTCTTTTCACAATTGACACACACGATTTTACTTACTGTAAATAATTTAGTATTAAAAAGTAGAGATACACTTTGCCCCATCTGTATTTTCTTTTCTCTCGCTCTCTCCTCTTCCATGGAGTCAGATTGGTGCAGGCTCCAGGTTCCTAATGCAGTAGATGGAATGGGGGAATTTTGCTGCCTGGTTGAGCTGTTAAAAGATTCCCATTTTCTAATGGAAGAAACCACACTCAAGAAACTTACAAAGTTGCCCATTTAAACTAAGATGTTCCCTGCCAGCTAACACTGAGGGATGAAAAGGTTCCCTGCAGAAGGGCCCCACTAAATTGCTGGTTGGCACATCTCAGGAATTGAAGCATCTTCCTATAAACTTGGATGAATGTTTGCACTCTTTAATTGAAAGCTATCTTTCACAGTTGGGTGCAGTGGGGTTTTAATAATGATTTTTACAAGCTGGTCTGAATCACTTTTCTGCAGGGATATTTTTTTCTTCTAGGTTAGATCCCTGAGTTAAATCGCAGAGCGAGAAATCAGGAAGAGATGGACCCTGACATCACTGGAAGCTGGTTCTATTTCACCCACCTCCAAAACTGATTCAGTTGAAAACACATTGTTTTAAATCACCACTTGATGGTTTTTAGCCAGACTATGAATGGAGCAGTACAGAGCTCTTGCACTTACTTCAGTCCTGCTATAACTCCACTGCTTGCTGTGGAGCTGCACTGGGGTCACACCCTTTAGCGCCCATTTCTGATCTCACATCAGCTTTAAATGGAGGTAACTCCATTGACTTAGATGGAGGTGCTCCTTATTTACAGGTGTGTAAGTCAGAGCAGAATCAGGCCATAGGGTTTAGTGCATCATCTCTGAAATACATAAGCCTTGATTTGATTTTCAGAACCTCCTTTTCTGCACTCAGTGCAGGCTGTTTAAACCACCCTTCTGCTCCCTGTATTCCATGAACTGTCAAGGGCCCATCCAGCCCCTGGAATATGAGTCATGGAAACAAAGAATGTGGAGCAAATGTGCTCTCTTGCTACACTCATCATGTCCCCTATGCCAGGACCCATTCTGCCAACTCTAAGCTAGTTCAGGGAGACATTTCTCCCACCGTTATGACTTCTTTGCCCCACTGGAGTAAGAGACAAGCAGGCCTTAGACTTCCTGACACCACAGTTTCAAAGCCTGACAGAGATGACTCAATCCTGCATCCTTTAGAGCAGATAAAATGACACTTCATCTGGGTACTTCCACTGAGATTTTGAAAGCAGAGGTCTTGTCTGCTCCATGCTGGTGCTATGTTGCAAGGTACTATTGGCGGCCAGCAGGTGAATTTTGAATCCAATGTGTAGCGGGGTGGTCACCCTGCTCTGGTTTGGAAGGGGTTAAAAACAGCCCTGGGAAAGGGCTGCCCCAGGGCAGCCAATCCCGAGTGAGCTTGAGGCAGCCAATCAGGGCCCAGATGGGCCAGTATAAGAAGGGCTCCTGGGGCAAAGGAAGTGAGTCTTGCTTCAGCAGTGGAGTAAGAAGGATGTAGCTGCCTGGCAGAGACAGGGCTATCTTGGACAGAGCAGTACTGGGAAAGGGCAGGCTGAGCTGGAGAGCTCTGGTCTGGTGACCTCCCAGGCTCAGGCCTTGCAGCAAAGGCCTGAGGAGGTACTAGGGCTGCAGGGAGGCAGCAGGTCCAACCCTCTGCCAGTGATAAACAGCCATTTCAGACTGCAGTTAGCCCCTGAGAGAAGAGGCTAGGTGATGACATGCAGTAGCAACTGAGGCAAGGTGGGTTGAGGTTCACCTGGGAGGGGAGACCCAGAGTGTGGGGACACTGCCATGGAGCAGCACCCCAAGGTAAGGGGCAGTGGGGTCTGGGAGGGACATGAGGCCAGAGGTGGTGGAGACAACAGGGCAGGTAACTGAGGGAGAAAAATCAGCCAGAGCAGGGCATTCCTGAGCTGGGTGAGCTAATTCCTGGATTTACCAGTAGGAGGCGCTGCGCTGGTGAGTCAGCAGCCTGCTACACAAGATATAAGAATGGACATACTGGGTCAGACCGAAGATCCATCTAGTCCAGTATCCTGTCTTCTGACAGTAGCCAATGCCAGGTGTTTCAGAGGGAATAACAGAACAGGTAATCATCAAGTGATCCATTCCGTCGCCCATTCCCAGCTTCTGGCAAATAGAGGCTAGGGACACCATCCCTGCCCATCCTGGCTAATAACCACTGATGGATCTATCCTCCATGAATTTATCTAGTTCTTTTTTGAACCCTGTTATAGTCTTGGCCTTTACAACATCCTCTGGCAAGGAGTTCCACAAGCTGACTGTGCGTTGTGTGAATAAATACTTCCTTTTGTTTGTTTTAAATGTGCTGCCTATTAATTTCATTTGGTAACCCCTAGTTCATGTATTATAAGAAGGAGTAAATAACACTTCCTTATTTACTTTCTCCACCCCAGTCATGATTTTATAGCCCTCTATCATATCCCCCCTTAGTCGTCTCTCTTCCAAGCTGAAAAGTCCCAGGCTTTTTAATTTCTCCTCATATGGAAGCCATCCCTAATAAATTTGTTGTCCTTTTCTGAACCTTTTCAAATTCTAATATAACTATTTTTGAAATGGGGTGACCACATATGTACACAGTATTCAAGATGTGGGCATACCATGGATTTATATAGAGGCACTATGATATTTTCTGTCTTATTATCTATCCCTTTCTTGATGATTCACAACATTGTTTGCTTTTTTGACTGCCGCTGCACACTGAGTGGATGTTTTCAGAGAACTATCCAAAATGAATCTAAGATCTCTTTCTTGTGTCGTAACAGCTAATTTAGACCCCATCATTTTATATGTATAGTTGGGATTATGTTTTCCAATGTGCATTACTTTAAATTTATCAACATTGAATTTCATCTGCCATTTTGTAGCCTGGTCATCCAGTTTTGTGAGATCCTTTTGTAGCTCTTCACAGTCTGCCTGGCACTTTACTATCTTGACAATCAGAGACCTCTTTCAAGCCAAGTGGGAGGGGATCCACACTCTTTTAGGCTCAACAGAAGCAACCAAGCCTTTTATGTAGTAAAAACAGCTAGGGTCTGGGGAGGTCTGTGACCAGCTAAGGTACCAAGCCAGATGGCAGGTCAGAGCTAAGCTATGTGAACGGAGGGATTTCCCTGGCTGCAGACACAGGGCTAGGACAATGGTTGCATACTGTGTGTGCTGGAGGCAGAACAAGCCAGCATGAGGAACCGTGAGTGTGACCTTGAAAGGAAGCCAAGAGATGGGGCTTTTTGGGCACAGAACCTGCTAGAGTGGTGTACTTGGGGATTTCTGAGCAAGGAAAGTGCCTCTTGCTGTTTGTTTCTGCAGTGTTCAGGGAAACAGGACTCAGTGTGCTTTTGTTGTAAATAAACAGGATTGTAGCTGAAACAGGCCTGACTCCTAGGATCCACTTCTCACACTGGAAACAACCTTGTAGGGCCTGAGCTTGGGCTAACTGCTTGGGCCAAACTGGCAGTATGATGATGCCTATGGCACAAAGGACACCCATAGGAGTTCGTCCCAGGGTTCTCTTCCAAAGTTTCCCCTTTCTTTGATGGTGTGCTGTGGGTGCCAAGGATTTGCCTGGAAATTGGGCTCCAACCCAGAAGTGACAGCATTTCAGAGATGCCAGATCCTCAGATTCTTTATGCAGTTTTTATTCAGTCTTAACACAAACAGAACTCTCAATGGGCCTGATTTTCCTCTCCCTTATACCTGCATTTACACTGCTATAGCTCCTTTGACATCATTGGTGTTACTCCTGATTCATACCTGAAAGGAGACTCTTGCGCATTGCATCCAATGAACAACCAGTGAGTAACACTGGTGTAACTCTGGAGGAGTGCCACTAAAGCCAGTGGAGTTATCCCAGTGTAAATCGAAAAGAGAAGTGAATGTGGGTAATGATCTGAAGAGTTGGAACATTTCTTTGCAAAGCATTTTGGATTGTTCAGGGTGAAAGACGCTATGGTAGTGGAATAATTAATAATAGTTGTTGTTGTTATTACTGCTGCCCATTTTTTTGACTTGATAGCACCAGTCTGTTTTTAAGATATCTAGCTTCACCAATCACAGAAGAATCTGCTAAACTTCTAGCTAAACCATTGGCCATGGTGTGTTGCATCTGTAATACATCTGCTCTCCTGGCCGACTATAGCTAAATCACAGTGTGTTTTCTTCTAAATATCCATCATTGTATTATAGTCCATCTCTTTGCATCATGTGGTAGCCCTGTCTGACCAACTCGAACATGGCAGGACAACAAGGAAATGTAGCTATGACACTTTGAGAGCTTGTAAATCAATAGCAAAGGTTCCCCTATCTGCACTGGGAGCAGGAAAGGGCACTAAGAAAAGGCTGTGCTCATTTAGAATCAGGGTGTGTGGCGTAGAGAGGGACCATACAGGCCAGTTGATTATAGTAATTAATGTAATAAGTTGTTTAGGATGGGTTTATGCCTTCTTTGAATTATGGGAGCCATTCAAAATAGCTGGAATGTCCCAGAAAGTCTGGTCCCCTGTCCCTCCCTCCCTCCACCCTGCATCCCAAAACCATCAGGTCCAAATTTCTTCCCCTACCTAGCTGGAAAAAACATTGACATCAATAGCTTTTATACTCTGTGCAGTCTGGGGTTTGCCATGTGGTTCAGTACTTTGACCCAAACATCTATTAAAGATATATCATAGATGATCAACATATATGCAGATCTGAGCAGTACATCTAAACTGCAAACAACTGTTAATTCCTTCAGTCTGCGTATGAGCAAAAATTCCAGCTGGGCCCTGGGAATGCCAGGCAGGTCTCTGGCAGTGAAAGTCTCTGCCCAGCAATGCCCTTGGAATGCTGGGTAGGTAGGTGTCCCCCACTAATATAAACTTCCTCAGCTGGTGCCAGCTGGAACTTCAGCAACATTCCCTCTTTGCCAGCAGCTATGTCTTCTATAACTGCAAGGGACTTGTGCCCTGGGACTTTCCCCACCACAATTTTGTGTGGATGTTATTGCTGACATCAGCTGAGTCACACACACAGCGGGTGTTTGCCAGCACTGCTCTAAGATCACACTGTTGACCCAGAATCCAGATATGCTTTTCACCCACGACCAGTTTACATCACTCCAGTGCTACCAAAATGGACTCCAGAAATGTCCTAGAAGGAATCTTGCTGCTGGAGAGCCATACTGCATGATGCAAAGGTAGAGTAATAAAGACTTCCCAGGACAAGGAGAACACTCTTCTGCCTTGGTGAACCCTGCTGAGCCTTGACTTCCAGGGAAAGGCAGGTTTCTGTGACTTCCCTCTTCAACACAGTGCAAACACATGATGGTAATCCATCTTGGAGGTATGGATTACCAGGTGTGGGAGTGGGTCTCGCAGGAAGGAGTGCAGTCCACCAGCCAAAGGTGAAAGAAAGCATGTCTGAACACTGCATGGACGCAGATCCTGAAAACCATCTTGACGAGAAGGTGCTGGGTGCTCCTGTTAGCATCTGTGGGTCAACAACTGAGCACGGCATAGACATTAAGACAAAAGCAATAGTCACTATTTTTTGGGTCCCATGAAAACAAAGGGTATTTATTCACGTGGTCATCCTGCTGGCTCTGCATCAGTAGTTAAGCATAATAAACAGCAACCCCAGACTTGCATATGTTCCTGATTTGGGGTCTAACCCTGCAGTCCAATTCATGTAAAACTCCCACTGATGGAGTATAAGAGCATGCCTTTATCAATGCATTTAATATTATTACCGATGACCTGATTGATGGTGGGAGTGTGCACACATGGAATCTCAGAGGAACAGGTGCATGCATTTTAGCTCCACTGGACTCACTGGAGGTAAGGAGTGTGTGTTTGTGCTGGTACGCACTCTTGTGTTTGTGTGTATGGGCATGTATTTGCTGTGTGTGTATTTGTGGGTATGTATTTGTGTGCATGTGTTTGTTTGTGTGTGTGTGTATATATATATATATGTAATGTGTGTTTTTGCATATAGATGCCTATGTACTTTTGTGTGCTTGCAGTTGTTTGTGTTTGTGCGTATACACATATTATGTGTATGTGTTTATGTGCCCACGTGTGTGAGAGAGAGTACGTAGTGTTTACTAGACAGGAAAGGATGACAATGATAAGAAATGAAGATGTGTTTTCATCCTCCCTAAGCCCTGGATCTACTCATTCTTGAAGAATCTCATATTATAACCAGCCCCTATAGTTCTAATGGGCTGAACAAAAACCCTGCAGCTGAACGTGCCAGAGCTTTGGGGAAGTTCAAGTTCAAACCCAGACCTGAACTCCATCACATGGGCCAAGATTAATGGGAAAGGTCTCCCACATCAACACAGCTCTGAGGGTCAGCTTGAGTAGGGCTGGTATCAGAACAGTGGGAGAGCCTGCCTCTCTGAAGTGGTCTCCGTGCCTGGTGTAAGGCTTGGGCATGTTCAGCTGCAGGGTTTTTGTTCAGCTCATTAGCACTATAGGGGCTGGTTGTAACATGAGATTCTTTAAGTCTGAGTAAATCCAGGGCCTGGGATCAGGCCTGTCTCCACGTCCTTGGCAGGGGCTAGAATTGCTGGAATGCAGAGAACAGAGATAGAGAGGGGCAGATGAAGAGAAACTAGGTTATCTGGGAGGCTCCACAACTCCCCAAGAAAAACCCAACTGCCAAGAGATTATTGCAGCCATCAGAGATAATGATATTACAAGCTATTAGCCGAGAAAGTGCCTGACCACATTGCTCTCTCCGCCGCAGAGCACCAGGCAGTGAGAATTCCCCCTTGCAGTCATTCCACAAGTCTCTAGTGTAAAGGGAGCATAAAATGAACCTTGCTGGTAGTGTCTTTCCTTTGCCCATCATCCAATGCTGCAGTGTCTCTGCAAGCAGCGGTGGTAATTCCAGAATGACTCAGGCAGCTGCGCTGATGGAAAACTGGGTGGGGGGGAAAGAGTTCTCCATCCCAGCGTAGTGGAAAGCATTCCATTCCCACACACTCTAGGCCTGCAGGCAGTTAGCATGGAGTAGCCATGTTGACAGGGAACAACAGAGGTCCCAAATGTTCTTTACAAATTATAAGGTTCAAGAAAAGGCAATCGGGTTCTGCTGCTTGTTTTGCAGTAATGACACTTTAGGCCTGGATCTAATATTGTCAGTAGGGGTTTTTGTTTAGAGCAGAGCCTAAGCTCAGTCTGGAGACACAGGGCATTAATCAGACACATAAAGGAGGAGCAAGAATCTTTCCCAAGGCTGCAGAGTGGGTTTAGAGCCATTCTGCAGAGTTTGCTCCAGTCCAGTGGCTGGGATCACCCATTATGTGTCCCCTCCCATTGTGAGAGGATCTCCAAAGATGCAGATTTTATGGGCCCAGCTGTGCCCCACCCTTGCCTGCCTATTGTCTTGCGCTGCCACAGGGAGCTCCTATGGATTCTATGCCATAAAGGAAAGGGCATTCCCCTGTAGCTTCCAAATCCTGACGTCTCATTCCAGCACAGCAGAGCGCAGCCAGTTCTTCTGCTAAGGTCTTTCCACAGGCATGGAGTTTAATTTTCCCTTGGACACAATCTCTAGACACTCATCAGTGATTTGCTACATAGACATAGTTCATTGATTCATTGCACGCTTCTTTGGCCAACAACAATTCCATGACCTGAGAATGGATCACAAGACTATAGCCTCAAAGTCTGGCTCCAGCCGTGGAACCTGGATTTGAACTTGCCCAGACTTTGCAGGTGTTCAGACTCTGGTTTTGGTGTCATCTCAGCCAATTAGACTGTGTTTTGTTTTTTCTTTCAACCCTCCTGCCCTGGCTGCCTCCTTCTCCTCTCTCTTCCTCCCCATAGTTTTTAAAGCTTCCAGTTTCCCAGCTTTAATACTTTGTGTGCAGCCACATCTGCCACCTTCTTCTGTGGCCCTAGAAGATCACAGGTGCCAAGCTGGGTCAGTAGTGAGAAGGGAGATCTCCAAGAGACACCTAAATTCTGTAGGAATCCAGCTAGGAAGTTAACTTTGAACCCACTGTCTCATAATAGCATTGTGGGCATTATGTTGGTACAGGGCCAGCAGGAGCTATGTAAAACCAAGAGAGCATGCAGGTGTTGCCTGCACTGCTACGACCGCTGCATATCTGTGACATGCTATGTGTGTACAGTGCTGCACATTGCACCTGCTCTGAGCAAGCATCTTTTTATCCACCTTCCTATCACACTGCATCATTGCAGTGCCACAGTATACAGTAAGCACTGGGAAAGCACCTGCAGCAGTACACTTAGTCTTTCCCTGAAATCCCTCAATGCACCTGCTCACCCTTAGTGACAGCTTGGACAGCTTAGTGCAGTGTCTTTGTTGCCTGTCAAATGGCTGCATGAAGGCCTGAGAGCATCTAGTAGGCTGGGCTTGGATTTGCAAATTCCTCCAGTTCAGAGTGGGCTTGAGTATTATCTCCATGCAGACTTTAGTTGAATGGATAAATTACAATAAAACAGTGGAGACAGGGCTGGAGGGGGAGGGCTTTACTGAAACACAGAGGATAACTAGCTAGCTAAGTCCATAAGCATGGTAAGCCATCTCAGACTGCACGAATTCTTACAGAAGAATAGAGTATAAATAAATAACCCATATTTATGATTGCCAAACAAATTTATTCGAGTGGGTGAAAAAAATCATTGAAACATTTTTTCAACAAAGTGGCTTTTTGATCAAAATGGTATTTTGTTGTAGAAAATTTTCATTTTGGCTAGAATACTCCAGATTTTTAGGGAAATCAAAAACAAAGATTTTTGTTAAAATGTTGGGTTTTGGTATTCAAAAACTAAACATTTATATCCCAAAAATAATTTTTGAAAACTGGCTTTTTCTCTCATTTTTTTTAAAGTTAAAATGTTTTAATTTTTGGTTTTTCATTTACAACCAAAATAAATAAATAAATAAATAAATTCAACAGAAATTTTGAAAAAAATGATTAAAAAAATTTCCTCTGAAAAAAATAATTTGTCTTTTAAAAAAATTGATAGAGTATAGTTAAATATATTCACCATTTTTATGTGAACCATTGATAGTCATTGTGTGATGACAACCCTTTGACAATCCATTTTTTATTACAGCCAATACCACTTTAAAAGAAGTCAAAATATGATCAATAAATAAAATACATTTCCTTTAGTCATGCATCTGTGTTGAAATCCTGGTTTCAAACACCCGAGACTTTGATAAAGTTTGCATTCAGATTCATATGCGAACTTTGTGACTTGCCTCAACTCAATTTTTGAAAGCCCTTAATAATTTAAAAAACAACACAAGAGGCACAAAAGGCATAAGAGCACTGTTTATAGCACTGTACAGATATAGCACGACATTCTAGAACAGAGATTCTGATTCAGAAAAATTAGCGCAGTAAGTCCTTTAAGCCTCAATCCTGCAAACACTTTTAACGTGGCTGCTTACTTGGGGGAGTATTCCAGTGGACTTCTGCGAGCAGAATTAAGTCAGTGGGTTAGTTTGGTTCATTATGAGAAATATACAATAGCCACTGCAGAAGAGAAGATATCACAACCAATATATTGTTAGCGACTAATATTTTAATTAAATCAATGGCTGAACATATAGGGGACAGATGAGTACAATTAGAGCTTGTTATTTGTTAAAATGATACTATTAAATTAGCTCCTTTCTTGGTTAACGAATTGTTCAGGAGCCAATCCTGATTTTCTTCCCAGACAGTCTTTATTTCTAAATATTTGCTGGGTTGTTTGGACAAAGGATTTTTCCAAATATAGGTGGTTTGAGTCTTTGAGAAGTATTTTATTTTTGATGGGCGCGGGATATGCTTTTTGTGTGTCTGATTGGTCGTCTAAGTCACATGATCCTCCACACTGATTCGCTCACAAACTTTTTCTACACGAGGCGAAGAGAAATATGTACAGAACGGGGATACAACATTCGAAGCTGGCTGGAGTGGCAATTCGGAGCCCAGGTTCTGCAGACAAGCGGCCCATGGGAGCATACAGCTAGGACGATGAAGAACTATGTACTTTCAGGTACAGCTCTTCAGAGGACTAACATTCCTACTAGCATATCTGGAACCAATCAGGATTCGTGAACAGTGTCATGGATACTCGCTGATCAGAACTCGGAGCATTTATCCAGCACCAAAATATCCAGGCATCCATTGACTTTGTGCTGTTCACGCACCCCTCCTCAGTGAGCCCTCAGACTGAGTCAGAGGTTAGGGCTTGCCAAGAATATCCTCGCCTTCATTCCAAATAAATATGGGTTTGTTGCAAACGAATGGAGACGCAGAGACAATAATCATTGGGTGGTTCATCTAACCGGGTGTCCCTAATCAGTTTAGCTCAGGCCAGGGGATCAAGGAAGTTTACCTTGTTTCACCCATTAGCGGCGGGCAGTATTTCTCAGCGAGATGAGGTGCTGGCAGTTAGCCCTCGCACCCTGCTTGGGAGACATTCGGGCAGGGCTCCGAGGCAGTGTACCAGTCCCGCTGCACAATGGCATCAATGCACCCTGACTGCTTGCAGCTGGATCATCGCTGGGGCGGGGACGGGAAGAGGTGGCCAAGAGGCTAGTGAGATCACTGGCTCCTGCTCGGCTTCTCGGGGGAGTGGTAGGAAGAGGAGGCGGAGTCCGCAGCCAGCTCCCCCAATTGGAGGGGCTGGGGGCGGGCCAGGGTAGGACTATAATGCCACTGATGCTGTGATCAGCAGTCAGACAATAACAACAGACTAAAAGAGCAAAGCTCAACGGATTCCACCTGCCCATGCAGTAGCCACCCGGTACCACTGCGTCTCTTTCCCTCTCTGTCATCATGATGTCTATGAACAGCAAGCAGGCTTTCAGCATGCACCCCATCCTGCACGAGCCGAAATACACCCACTTGCACACCAGCTCGGAGGCCATCAGGAGAGCCTGTCTACCAGCCCCCCAGGTAAGCGGCACAAACAGTCCAGCTCGTCCCTGAAAACGGGACTGATGTCAGGCCGCTTTGCTGCCGGCTGCCTGGGAGCCCCGCTAGATGTACGTGTATTTCAGTTTATTTCATAGGCAAGGGAAAGATGCAGGAGTCATGAACAGCGGATGGATTATTTTTATTTGGTGTCTTCGGCTAATGCTTAGACTCTCTGTGTGATGGGGATTCCGCAAACTGCCTCTAACTTTTTCCTTAATTTAATTTTGCAGGCAGTCACATTCAGCAGAATCTCTCTGACTAAATTGGCGATAAGTTTGTCGGGCAATTTAGATTCCTAGTACATTTTTTCCTGGAAGGAGTGTGAAGGACCCAAACATGTGTTTGCGGGGCAGTTTGCTCGGGGTTCTTGGTTTAAGAAATAAGTCGAATGGCTTGCAGATATTTGGAGTAAGAAAAAGAAACGGTCTCCCTCACTTTCTGGGCATGTTTGCCGGATTTAGGTCCATTGCCTGGTTTTATTCGGTTTTTTGAGGGGAGGAGGGGCTGTTTTGTTTTTTCCAAAAATCTCTTTCCTTTGGAAGAGCGTTGCCTTGAAGATTGGGTTAGATCATGTTGGCATTGGCTGGTAATTCTCCTAACGGGATGTTGGTGTCCTGACACTGAAGCCTCTCTTGCTCCTCTAGTCTGGGGTGACCCGTTGCCTGTCGCCAGTCTTGCTCCTCTTGCATTTCAGAGAGCTATCGCGTGCTTCACACTCTTTTGGCATTTTTGTTTCTTTGTTTCCTCAGATCCAAGGCAATATCTTCGCGGGCTTCGATGAGACTTTGCTGAGAGGGGCTGAAGCTCTGGCAGCTGTGGATATAGTGTCTCAGAAAACCCATCCCTTCAAACCAGATGCCACCTACCACACTATGAGCAGCGTCTCCTGCACGCCTACCTCTTCTTCGGTTCACCTGCACCACCCCTCGGTGCTGACCACCCACCATCACCACCACCACCACCAGCCCTCGCAGGGTTTGGAGGGGGAGCTCCTGGACCACCTCAACTCTGCCATCCCGCTGGGGGGTGTGCCCGGACCCGAGGTGGGCTCCACGCCCTCCCACCCGCACTCCCACATGCCAGCCCTCAACCACATGGCCCACCACCCTCAGTCCATGAACATGTCCCACCCCCACGGCTTGGCCTCCCATGCTGTCATCTCAGGCCCCGAGACAGAGACAGACCCCAGGGAGCTGGAGTCCTTTGCTGAGCGGTTCAAGCAGAGGAGGATCAAACTTGGGGTGACCCAGGCGGACGTGGGCTCCGCCTTGGCCAACCTGAAGATCCCAGGTGTTGGCTGCTTGAGCCAAAGCACCATCTGCAGGTTCGAGTCCCTCACCTTGTCCCACAACAACATGGTGGCCCTGAAGCCCATTTTGGAGGCTTGGCTGGAGGAGGCTGAGAGGGCTCAAAGAGAGAAAATGACCAAGCCCGAAATCTACACTGGGGGGGACAAGAAACGCAAGCGCACTTCCATAGCAGCCCCAGAGAAGAGGTCGCTAGAAGCTTATTTTGCTGTGCAGCCCAGACCTTCCTCGGAGAAAATCGCAGCCATTGCAGAGAAGTTAGACTTGAAGAAGAACGTGGTGCGCGTCTGGTTTTGCAACCAAAGACAGAAACAGAAAAGGATGAAATTTTCTGCAACCTACTGAGAGCTGGAGAGGGGATGGGACGGCAGAGAAAACCAGTGTTCGCCCCCCCCCCCCCCAAGCCAGCCCTGGAATGATCTGCTTCTCCAGCTCTTAAATCAGGCAGATATTTTTTAAAGGGAAAACCACCAAGAACTGGTGACTTCGCTGTCCTCTCCAATCCGCGGTTGTTTCTGCAAGTCAAGGAACTGGGCATAATAGTGTCACTAATAAAGACTTTTTTAAAAGACAAAACCATACAGGAGAAAGGTATAGAACTGTCCGATAGTCCTGGTGAGTGAATGTCAGGGCTTGTGTCTTTGAGATGAAACCCGCTTACCCCCTCCACTAGAAAGTGGCAGAGGAGAAGAAAATTCAATGAAACTTGAAAAAAATGTTTATTCTCAGTTTCAGATACTCTTTTTATATTTATGATTGTAAATATGTCCTTGTGATGGCACTCCACCGGGGTTGGAAAGTTCCGTTCTATTAGGTTGCTATATAGCGCGTCATCCATGTCAAACACTTTTTAAAAATTATTTATTTAAACAAGCATTCACTTGAAGGGCTCCTCACCTCCACACACACTTGCATGGTTTACTTGGCTTTCCCCCTCTCTCATCTAGCTGCAAATCCGTCGCATTTTTGCAATAACTGTTCTGTTTCTACCTCATCAGCTAAAAAATAATGGGAAAAAAAGAGAAAAGGAAAAAAAAATCAGGTCCATGGATTAATGGTTTGTTTGGAAAATTGGGGACTTATTTTTCTTTTGTTTTACTTGGAATATTTAACGTCCATATAATTTCACTGTAAAAAACGCTTTGACAATCAAATAATTAAATCTCATATTTATGACATTTCCCCTTGAAATGAGTATAATAACGTGTAAGTAACTGGGCTACTTGCTTCTCACCATAAAAGCTCTTGGATTTGACATACGCGTTTCTTTTCTCTGCACAATTCACTCGTTTCTGTGCGGTTTTTATTTTCCAGGATACATTGACCCAGGGGAAAGTTTTATTTTTGAGAGGTCGAACTTGTATGTAACTTAAAGAAAACTCACTATGGTTATCAGAAGTTATTAGTAAATAACTTGTTATTTTGCAAATATTTAACTCTGCACTTTCTAAGGCAAGATTTTTTTTTTGCTTTGCGTATTTAATAGAGAAATTTGCCTTTGTTTCCTTTTTAATGATTATTTAATTTTGTTGTGTGTGTGCTGAATGAAATTTTGTGTCTGTGTATGCTACAGAATTTCAAATAAACCATGCACGTTTTACCTCACTCATTCCTTGGCTTGTGGTACTTATTGTAGGGGGACCTGTAGGGAACAATATCCAGATAGAAATAACCCTCTTTTTAGCAACTATATATCCTGCAGAGCAAAAGCTCCCAGACGCTTATGCTGCCTATTTCTGGCTTGCTACAAGGTAGCTTCTTTAGCAAGCAACTGGGAGAGGGGTGGAATCCATCTACAAATGTTTTTAAAATTACCAGTTCCGCAGCCTCTCCTTTAACCAAAACTGCCGTCTATTTGATTCGCAGTCATAACACCTGATTTGCAGTGATAGGAACTGAGTTGCAGGCATGATATTTCTTGAACCGGTTGTGCTGTGCTCTTGACAGAAGAAACCCCAAATGCAAAGCATTTGAAATCGAACAAATTAATTCACGTGCCTTTCGCAAAGCAAGGTTTAGTTGTACCACAAAAATGTAAATACTGCATCAACCTTCTCTCTGCAATGTCCAGTGTCTTTCTCTGAGGCGGGGATTCCTACTCGTCAGGGGAAAGACGTATTTATTTCACCTTCTAAGGAAACCTGCAACATGCACAACGTATCAGAGAGAGAACTAAGTGAGCACCGGCCCAGGAATTCTACTCGACTCCAGCGACTATAAAATGTGACACTGAAATCAAAGAAATATTTCATTACAGGCATTTAGTTGTCAATAAAATGCTTTAACCTGAAGAGCTTTACATTGAGAGCTTTGAAATGGCAATACCTCCCCCCTTCTCTCTCTCTCTCTCAACGTTCAGGCATTTCTTGATTATTTCATAGAAGTCATCTCGGGGCAGGGGCGGAATCTTGTTCCATATGACAGCTAACTTGCGGGGAGGGGGGACACATGAATCGCAGGTCCTTTAGCAACAATCAAAATGATAGAACTGCTGTGGGATATTGATATTACTTTGTTTAAATGTAACGTGTGTTGGGAGCCCCGATCTGACCTAAGTGCGTTTATTTCTAATGCACTTTGAAGTGTGTAGTGTATACATACCCACTGACATGCAGATGTGTGCGAATATTTGTTCTTTTCTCCCATGGCTCTCAAGAATTTTTCTCGGGGGTTGTCAGCTAGAATTAAAAGCGGGAAAGAGAATACAAATGGTCCAGAGACAACTCCTATCAGCACTGAAGGCAAACCCCAAATACATCAAACAAGTGTAGACCTCTGTTGTCTGCCAATCCGCTTCCAGCAGGTTTACACAGACACACAGCTCCAACCTCCCCCTCCCCCCCGGGAGCGATGCTGGCTCAAATGACCCGTCTTCTCTTCAATCCTCAGCAACTGCACATGGAAACTTCCCACCGCATGAGCGCAGAGGGAGCGTCTCTGTCGGTAAAACACATCGGGGCTGTTGCAAAGTGGCCGAATGTTCTCTTGCTACAGTGCCGCTCTCAGGCCGACCCGCCGAGCGCGGGGCTGTTCAGGCTGCATCAGCGGTAAAGACAAGTGCAGCCGGAAGGGCCTAAAGTACCTGGGATCTAACCAACCCCCGCCTGGGACTGCTTAGAGCAACCTTCCAGCCTGGGGCAGGGCTTTCCAGTGTCACCTCCGTCCCCACGTGGGAGGCCAAGGAGCCAGAGCGAGGGGCTCAGGCGGGGCGGGGCGTTGCTGCCACACACCTGTTAGCCCAGCCTGGCCTCTCGTGCTTCCTGAACGTTGTAGTTTTGTGCAGGGCCCTTTCTCCGATCCCTTGGGTCAGAAGGGCAGCACGGGCGTCTCTCATTCAACCAGCGCTGGCCATGGCCTCTGCCCGCATAACCCGGGGGAGGAGGCGGGGAGACAGCGCTAGAAACACTTCCAAGTTTCCAGTCCAAACCAAACCGCAGAGAATCTGGGGAATTTCCCTTGTATTCTTTTGAAATCAGCCTGGGGCCTATCAAACGAAATCTCTTGTCATTGATCTGGAAGATGAAGCCGTTTGACCCCAGGTCGAAAGCGCGCTCGTCTTACTGATGAGAGCCAGGTACTGGTGTTTCCCCTTTCCCGCGGAGATTCTCGTTCTACGCCCGATGCCAGGTTGGTATCTTTCCCCTCCTCTCCTGAGCTGGGGGTCTGTTCAGAGCGGAGTTTGCAGCGCTCACCACTCTGGAGTCTTTTGGCAGACTAAAGACTCACCGGCTCGTAGCAGCCTCTATTTCTTGCCTGACATGAGACAGGAACCTGATTTTAGATCATTTCCCTTCTTCTCTGAGCTGAAACGGATCCCATGGCCGCTTACAACACTTCCCAGGGTCTCCGCTAGAGCCTAAAGCCCCAGAAAACCGCAACGGAGCGGTGGGTGTGCCCCGGGGCCAACGAAAAGGATGGCACCGAGCTGTTTCTTTTCAGCCTGCCTTTTAGTTCTGACTTCTTGGGAAACCTCTCCCTTCCAAATGTGTGTGCTAGAAGTACCCGGGTGTGTCTTTCTTGCTGGGAAACACTATCAAATGGTATTTCACAATCCCCCTGCCACTCCGCCGGCGAGATTCGATTTCACCCGAAATCAATGTTTCTTAGTTGTTATTGTTATTATTTAAATGGGGGAGGAACTTCCACTAGGAATATCAATGTCCCAGCGTCTACACACTTGCTTTTGCCCACTGAAGCCTTTCGCGTTTTCACCAGAGGAACACTGGTAACAGTGGTTGCGGAGTTCATAGGTTTTCCTGGAAATTATGAAGAGGCCGGGGGGAGGGGGGAATACAAATGTCAAAAATTAATGGCAAAAGATATGAGTGTAGGGAGTCGCCTAACCTTATCGATCAAACCGATTGCAATCTGCATCCGCCCCGAGTGGGGAATCGAGGAGAAAAGCACCCGCTCCGCACCGGTCCGTCAGGCTAAGGTCTGAGCTGGGCTCCGGGATTCTGTGGTGCTCCTAGCACAGCCGCGGGGCTTGGGGGGCCACAGCTCTCTGCTTTGCTTTCACCCTCTGAACTTCGGTGGGAAGTTTGCGTGGGAAGCACCCCCAGAATTTTCCATCCCTCCCGCCCTCTGGCAGAGGAAGAAGGCCTCCACTGCGTACGTCTTGCAGGCTCGCTGAGCTCCTCTGCTTGGCATCCCGCTTGGGACCACATTAAACCCTCCCTGGCAGGCATTAGGCAGAGGGAATATGTAGTGCTGGAGCCCTTCTCCACGAATGAGAGGCTTGGGTTTTAGTGCCTTACAGCCTTGGGCTAGCTCCCTGCAAACACTGCAACAGGACAGCTCGCGCCCCCTTCCAGCTGCTGGACCCTTTCAGCACCTCGGACAGACCCGAGGCGCGGAGATCAGCTGGAGATTCAGGCCGGGCAAGGAGCAGAGTCACACTAGCGCTGAAAGGACCCATTTCCCGTGCCCAGCCCATTCACATATATCTGAATGCACAGGAAGCTGAGGGGGGCTGGGGGCTGGTGTCCCTGGCAGGTGTACGGGGCTGTCCCGCTGCTCTCTCCCCCCGCCATGTACTGTACATAGGCACATTAGAATCGCATCCTCTCCTTTGTTCTTTCGCTTGATTCCTGTTTTTTCCATGAAGCGAAAAGCGCATTTTCATAAATAGACCTTGGCCAAGTGCTGGATATGAAATTTTAATGAAGTCTGGATGCTGAGTGCTGCCTGGGGGGCCTTTGAGAATCATCTCAATGCAACATTAGCAGGGCCCTTTTCTCTCTCTTTTCCCTCCCTCCCTTCGTGGCTCTTTCCCTCTCAGACAGAACACACTCCAGTCTGCTGCAACTCTTGTGCTTCAGACCGAATTCCCTCCCCCTCTTCCCCAAAAGAAAAGGACACCGAGTCCTACCTTGGATGTCATGAAACAACAAATAAATACATGACACCAGCGCAGAGTGACTTTAGCCCCAGCCCACACTCGGTAGGAGGCAGAAAGGAAAGCGCTCGCAGGTGCAGCTCACACCCCTACTATTAAAAGTTTTAAATGCAGGCGATGCAATATTTATCACCTGAGATAATAAAAAGGCAAGTCAGTATTTTCCAGTCACAAATTCAAACAGCTTAAGCAAATGCCTGGGCTGCAGAATCGATCTGAAGGGTTAGTTGGGGGAAGATCTCTCAATTTTTATTTTTCCAGGGGACTTAAAAATAATAACTGTATCCATCAGAATTATGTTGACAGCAGCCAGGTAAGGGCGATTTTCTACAGACCCGGGGATTTTTGAGAAATCAGGAATAGCTTGAACAAGGTTTAGAGGGGGTTCCCTCCCTCCGATCACCTCTGAATCTAAATACAATTATGCATGTCTTGATCTCTTGCGAGTAGAACAAAAAAGCGTGCATGTTTTTACAATGATTAACTATAACAACGTAATTAGGAATATAATCAAAGTAAATACATTGACTGAGCACTTGAGACTCCAGAATCAGAAAAGGGGCAGCTATTAGTCTTAACCATTAAGAAAACTAGCAAATGAATCACGTCTAACTTAATATTGTCAGTACCAAGATTTTTTTCCACCTTTTTTCTTGATCTTTCTTGTATCCCAGGGAAATTAGCCTGGCAGTATTTGTCTATGCACATCGACAGGCGAAGTGATTTTAGACGATCTGTTGGTTTGTCATGAGAACGGGTTCGGGGAAGGAAAGGAAAGTTGATGCTAAAACAACTTCGGTGCATGGCTTTTTATAAAAGTGGCGGACTGAGTGGAGTTGCTAAGAATTCGGGATTTTTGTTCCGACTGAAATAGCTGTTATTATTGTAATCTAATCGAGCCGATGGACAGCTTGCAAATGTCATATTTGACAAATATGGCCCCAAGAAAAGAAAAGTGACGAGATTGTTTTAAAGAGATCAGGTACTTCCTTTGCATAGACAGGTGCAAAAGATCGAGGGAATTGAATGGACTCAGTTTCAGCATCAAACATCTTGCATTAACTTTAGGGTCATATTCAGAACATGAGCTCTACTGAATGCCAAATAAATAAATCAATAATATTTACCTCCACAGCAAAAAAAGAAATATATTCTTAAATAAACATAGGAAATATTTCTTTAAAACAAAACCACGACAAAACCCAATTCAGAACAATGTAGCTCCAGAATTGATTTTCACCGAGGAACTCTAGGATGTTATATTTTTAACTGTAAAAATGTGTCACCCTGAAAGCACAATTAGGGATCGCTGGTGAAATGAAGAGGAACTATTTAATCATGGGTGGTATGTTCACTGCCCAAAGAAGCCATTCAAGAATTATTTTGGTCAGAGATTTACTCCTTCCAACCCCCCAAAAGGCCTGAAAATGACCCTCCCTCTAACATTTATTTAACAATTTATAGATTGAAAATTGTCCGAGAAATCAATGGAAAGAGGAAGCTCCCTTGGCGATTCAGACATGACATTTGAATTGGATTTTTAAAATATCTATAATCGTCATTACTAATACTGGAATGCAATGACCTGCTCAATATGTGCTACCTTTGGAGGCTAGTTATCCCAAAAACGAATTTCAAAGTTCCCCGAATTAACTAGGTTCGATTTCAAATCATGCCTTAAAACAGGCAAAAGAATTGGGAAAATTCTCACTTAGTGGATATCTGACAGGAGGGAGGGAGGGAAACTGAAAGAAAAAATAGACTCCTGCTCTGGAGGCGAAAAAAACAACTGTAAAAAGTTGTTGTAAAAGGAGAGCTCTAAATCAAAAAGCCCCAACATCTGAGACAAACCACAACAAGGCTGTTAATTTTTCATTTTTGAAGACTGAAAAAGGAAAGAAAGAATTAGAGAGATGACATCAATAAAATAGTGGCCTCATTTTGAGCACCCTGGACAGGTAAATCTGCAGTACAAAGGCAAAGCACCAAATTCCCACGGTTCTTCTTCAAAACTATTTGCCTCTTCTACAGCTTATGCGTTATTCTTTGCATAGCCTTAGTTTTTTCATTTGGCATCTGAGTTTTTAAATGAATGCTGAAGAAAACCCCCATCCTAAATCACCGCAACTCTTGGGAGTGGAAGTACGGTTAAAATATAATTTGATCCAGTTTTCCAGCACTCAATTGCCAATCTTCATTTGGAAACAGGTCAGATGGCAAGATTTGGATCTGTCTCAATATTTTACAACTTAATAATATATCACTATCTCAGAGAAAGACACACAGAAGCAATTGGTGTTCCTTATTCTGTTTCTCTTCTCCTGGCTTGGAATCCAGGAGCTGGGATAGAGTGTTGAAAGGAATATGCTTTTTAGGGAAACAGACAAAGATTTATCCTCCTTAAATTCAAATTCAGTCAAATGCACATGCCACATGATTTGATTTTTAGTTTGTTAACATAGTTCCTATGAAAATAAGAGGGAACTTTATCAACCCAGAGAAACCTAAGGAGCTACATTTTTCTCTTTTTAAATATTCCTTTTTATTCCACTTTTAAAAACACAGCACACATGAATATTATCAACAGAGCATCTGAGTCCAAATTTATAAATCTAAATTTATCCCTAGGCCACCTTAAAATTCAACCTCCAATCTTTGCATGCAAGACAGTATAGGCAGAGTTTATGAGAGTTCAAAGCAATAACAAAAATATAGCAGCAGAAGAATTATACCCACACGCCCACCCCCACCCCCACACTCTTTCTGCTTCTGGATTGCAAAGGGAACCTGTGAATCATGACCTCAGTGCTGAAATTGGATTAAATTAACAGATTATTGATTAGCAGGGCACCCAGCACTTGCAGATTCTTTACTTGAGGTTTTGATATATGAGCTGTTTCTTCTTTTATCAGATTTGTGGCTTGGTAAGTAATTCTTTGATTAAGGGAACCCTCCCTCTCTCCTCTATACTGAAGGCCACTGTGCCAGTGACAGAGATAGAGACGAGGCTCTTGGGGGAACCAGTTAAAATTCTATCATGTTGATCGGGAGGAGGGGAGTTCCTTGCATTGCATACAGCCACCACCCCTCTCATGGTGCTGCTAAGCCATCTCTGTCAGAAGTGACTTTTACAATTATTCTAAGTATTCTGAAGAACACATTTTTTAGGAACATGGTACTGAGGCCTGGACATCTTGGGACATCAGTTCAGTCTCTTGCTATTGCAAGCAACCCCACCATACAATCCTCATCATATAATTTTTGTCCTTTGAGAAAACAGGTCAGTTTGCACTTAACAGCAGGTGGTTGGGAAATACATTTTGGGATACCCCTACAATAGAGGTTCTCATCCTGTGGTCCATGAAACCCATTCCAGTGGCCCACAGAATAAAATGCTTTGAGAAGTCAGCAGTGAAGGGACTGGAACCTTGGGAACGGTGTGTTTCTGAGACAGGATCTCTCTCTTGCTTGGACAGGATGTTGGGGAGCCACTGGCCTGTTCATACTAAGTGCCCACATCATTTCCCAGCTATTGAACATTGTGCTGTGCTACCCATGCACAGAGTGCCTGTGGCCCCAATTCACCAAAGCACTGAAGTACATGCTGAATTCCCATTGACTTCTTCAGTGACCTGGTACCTTTGATGGAACTGAAGCAGGTGCTTCAGATTTTTAAAGGTCTTTAGGTGTTGCTTCACTCATCCTGGGGCTGTCTAGTTGCTTTCAGAGCTGAAATATCATTTTCAAAGGGGATTTAGGCTCTCAGGCACCAAAATCCCAGCCCATTGACCTTTAAAAATCTGGACGGAAATGATTTGCTGAACTGGGACCTACATCCCAGACACATGCAGCTCAGAAGAACAGTGGAAGTTTGTTTGCCCAGCAGTGCTGCTACCTCCCTCTTTGGCTGTGGCTCTGAGGAAGTATTTTTTGTCCCAGTGGATGTGCAAATGAATTGATCACACAGTGCTTCCCTACTATCTCTTCAGCACATGTACCCCCATGCAGTAGGATCATCACTGGCTATGGGCCAAGCACTGCTTCTGGTGTCCCAAAGTGATATAAGTCTGACTTCGTGAAGTTACTCCATTTTTACACTGGTGCCACTGACAGCGGACCGTGGTCCTGAGGAGGAAAATGTTTGTGCAAACTCCTAGTTAAAGTGCTGGAAGCATGTCATTCGCCGCACTCTGGTTCAGGGCTGAAAGAAAGAAAATGTCCAGTGTTCTTTTAACAGATTCCTTCCTTTGAAAGACATCCTGGGAAAGGATGCCCCTGCTGACGGACTATATTCTATTATTCTATGTGTTTTAGTTTAGTGCAGTGAAGATGTATTTTTAAACAAGTATGTGCTTGAAGTAGGCTCTGTTCCACTACAGGGGGAAAAAAGTAGCAAAGCAGTAATTACAGGCTGCGGAGGTGTGGTAGCATGAAGGAGAACAGCAGGGTTTAAAAAGGAAACCTAGGGACGAAGACTATAAACGAGCTGCTTGCAGAAGAATGTTGGATAGTGAGCAGTTTAATTCTTGTATTAGGGAAGATCGAGTGATTAATTTGTAAGGGGAGGCATCTATCGGACGTTCTCCCTCTGAATTATTTAATTATTCCTCAGCCAGGCATGCATCCCTCCCTCCATCTCATTTTTTCTTGGTCTGATACTAAGCCTCTTACACTGGCTGAATCCTCAGTGAAGTATATGGAGGGGAGGTGGGTTGGCTGAATAGGGAGTGCAGGATTGGGCCCTATGTTTTGTATTTCCATTTCCTGTGTGTTTGTATCTAGTCTCAGGGTGTGGGTTGAGACAAGGTTCTCCTGCTTGCCCATCCTCTTGTCAGGTGCTGGCTTGCAGCAGGGCATTGTGGATTGATTGCTGTTGGCTCAGGGTACCCTGAAGAAACCCCCCACCTCCTGTAGCAGCAAGTCTCAGAACCCAGGTCTGACTTGGGCTTGGGGGGCTCATGGTACTTGAATTTAAAGAGCAGCCTGGATGTTCCCACATGGGCTGGAGGGGTTAGCCTCAGAGCCTAGGCCACATCCCTAGCAGGAACACCTACGCTGCAGTTTTTAGCCTCACAGCATGCTGCTGTGGGATTTTTTACAGTATAGACGTACACTCATAGTGACGAATGCAGGTCATTACTTCCACCCTGGATATTTGGGCAGAGGGAACTGGGCTCTAGGACAGATGAGGTCCTGCAGGGAAGCTGTAAGCAGAGCCAAGCCTGAGGAGAAAGTTTAGACAGATGTTCAAGTTTCTGCTGTTGCAGACACCTGTCTAGCATCTGGTACAGTAGGCTGGGATTTAAGAGACCTGGGTTCTATTCCCAGCTCTACTGGTGACCTTGAGTAAATCACTTCCCTTCTCTGTACCTCAGTTTCCCCATTTTTAAAATGGGCATAATGATATTGCTCTCCTTTGTAAAGGGCTTTGAGACCTACTGATGATGACAGCCAGCAGTTAGTATGTTTCTGTTAGTAATAGGGATCTGTGGCAAAATCAGCACTTGGTTCTGCTAGTGAAGGCAGGGGCTGGACTTAGTGACCTTTCAGGGTCCCTTCCAGTTCTGTGAGATAGGTATATCTCCATATATTATAGAAGAGGGAGGGATAGCTCAATGCTTTGATCATTGGCCTACTAAACCCAGAGTTATGAGCTCAATCCTTGAGGGGGCCATTTAGGGATCTGGGGCAAAAATCTATCTGGGGATTAGTACTCCTTTAAGGGGGAGGGATAGCTCGGTGGTTTGAGTATTGACTTGCTAAAACTCTGCATTATGAGTTCAACCCTTGACTGGGCCATTTAGGGATCCAGGGCAAAATCAGTACTGGGTACTACTAGTGAAGGCAGGGGACTGGACTCAATGACCTTTCAGGGTCCCTTCTAGTTCTATGAGATAGGTATATCTCTATATTACTTTATAAGGCCAAATCCTGGGAAGGGGTTAGATTTGGATTAAATATCTTGGGTTAAATTCTGCTCCCACTTACACCTAGGTAAATCCAGAGTAACGCCACTGAGGTTAATAGATACATTCACATTAAATCCAGAATAACTGAGATCAGAAATTGGTATACTGTGTGTTGATGCGGTTCAGAATAGGAAGAGATCAGCAGCTGCTTACAAGACTGTTTGCCTGGGCTTACAATTCTGAAATTTATGTGTGGCTTTTATTTCTAGTGGCTCAGTCCCACTTGTCTTACTCATGTGACCAACACCACTGAAGTCACTGGACAGGATTTTTGACAGTGCTCAGCACTGGCTTAATTCTGGTCTCACTGGGGTCAATGAGAGTTTGACCTTTGACCTTTGGGAGCAAACTTATGGAACATCTGGGCCCAGGTACACAGAAGTACTTGGGTGCCTCACTCCTGTTGAAATCAATGAGAGATAGGTGGCTAAATCCCACTGTGAATCTGGGCCTGAGTGACTTTGGAAAACTTCTCGCAGTAGGGCTGGCCCATATGGGTATGGGAGGTCAGCAGGAATGGGCTCTTAGGCACATATCCTCTAAGGTATTTAGGCACCTAACACTGATTGATTTCAGTGAAGGTTAAGTGTCAAAATACCTTTGAGGATCTAGGATTGATCCTTACGTGGGCAAAACTCTTTTGCCTGTGTAAGGACTGAGGTGCTGACCCAGCCTTGCAGGAATAATCTCACTCAGGTGTATGGGCCCACTACAAGCTCTGGGCATAAGTTCATGGAGGAATTGCAGTATTAGGCCCTAAGGAAGGGCTGCAGGATTTGGCTTCAGCTCATTAGGGAGCTCAGAGATGGGGAGTATGCACTGGGCAGTTAAGAGACACTGGCCACCTGGAGCTAAAGAATGAAGATCAGAACTAAATCCATAGTTCAGAGAGCAGCTCAGAGCTCTTCTGCAGTATAGCCAGCAAGTCAAAGAAAATCAGCATTTTCTGAGAAATATGAACACAGTGAACATGATGACTAGCAATGGGGTTTTATTTATAGCACACAAAATGTTATGTAGTTTCACCTAGGAAGGAAAGAATAACAAATATTCCTTAGCATTATGTGACTCTGAAATGGAGTTCATTTTACAGAGTTGTTTTCAGTGATGTACACTGCAACTAGGTACCAAACTAGACAGCAGAAACTCTGCATCATTCATCATCTAGTCCACAAAAAGTGCTTTCCAGTCCTGTTGCAGATTATTGTTAAATATTGAAGCAAGAGAGTGAAATTTACATGAAACTTAGCTCACAGCTCAGGAAGGATTTGGACAGTTGATGCTCTGCAATGCAATATGATACAGACATACCTATAGCACTGTTTGCACAAGGTCTCCTGTTTTTGAATAAAAGTAGCACTAGGAATCTCAGCCAGGGGTGGCACTCAAGCCTTGGAGTTATGAAAACAACCCTCTCTTTACTGTGAGTTGAATTACAGTAGCTTCCAGAGGCCACAACTAAGATCAAAGCCCCATTATGTCAGGCCAGGGGTGTCAAACTCATTCTGGAGAGTGCCATATTCCTCTTTTAATTACGTTTCATGGGTTGGGGTATGTACTGAGAACTTACACTCCTCTCAGAGCAGAAACAAGCACCCTCTGATATCAATGGAAGGGTTGCACAAAGATCAAGGGGAGAGTATGGCCTTTAGGTATCCACTAAGCTTCTTACTAAATTCATTGACTCTTTCAGCATCATTCAGTGAGAAAATCTCCACCCCATTTTTTCACCACTATTTCTGCCATTGATTCTTTTTCTTCCCCATACATCTTTTCTTCTTTTTCTTCTCCTTCCCTCACTTTGGGTGTCTCTTCTATTCCTCCTTCTGCATTTCCTCTCCTACAGCAACTCCAAACCACACGGGCTTTTTTCCTATCCCCCCCCCCCCAGTCTATCCACTGAAAAGATAAGTAGTGAAACAGTTAATGTTGACACACAAGTGTCATTACTGGGTTTTAAAGTTAATCCTCCAATAAGATTACTGGAAGGTGGGGAGTCACAACTCCACATCATTGCTTCAGGCTCTCAGCAGACCCAGGCAGACCTCACTACATCAGTTACTCTGGGATCATATATGAGAAGTTTTCTTTACAATCATCAGGGCTAAAGGCTTACTTAAAAAAGAAAGAAAAGAAAGAAAAGAAAGCTTAGATTATGTAGAATCTGAATATACCATATTCACAAGCGGGACCCCTTGAGTAATTAGTTTTGCATCTTAGTGCTAGGTGTTATACATCAGAAGAGACAGTCCCAGCACTAAAGAGCTTACAGTTGTCATAAACAGATAGTAAGGGTTAATAGAACAGAAGTACTTCATATCTCTTTTGCCTGTAAAGGGTTAACAAGATCAGTGAGCCTGGCTGTCACCTGACCAGAGGACCAATCAGGGGACAGGATACTTTCAAATCTTGAGGGAGGGAAGTTTTTGTGTGTGCTGTTAGATTTTGGTTTTATTCTCTCTGGGGGCTCAGAGGGACCAGACGTGCAACCAGGTTTCTCTCTATCTCTCCAATACAGGCTCTTATAAGTTCAGAATAGTGAGAACTAGGTAGATAAGGCGAGTTAGGCTTATGTTTGTTTGCTTTATTTGCAAATGTGTATTTGGCTGGGAGGAGTTCAAATGTGTATTTGGCTGGAAGGAGTTCAAATTTGTATTTTGCTGAAAGGATTTTAATTTGTACTTGTATACTTAGGCTGGGAGGGTATTCCCAGTGTCTATAGCTGAAAGACCCTGTAACATATTCCATCTTCAATTTACAAAGATACTTTTTACTGTTTTTTCTTTCTTTAATTAAAAGCTTTTCTTGTTTAAGAACCTGATTGTTTTTTTATTCTGGTGAGACCCCAGGGGACTGGGTCTGGATTCACCAGGGAATTGGTGGAGAGAAAGGAGGGAAGGGGGAGAGAAAGGTTAATTTCTCTCTGTGTTAGGATTACTTTCTCTCTCAGGGAGAGTCTGGGAGGGGGAGAGAGAAGGAGGGGGGAAGGTGAATTTTCCTCTCTGTTTTAAGATTCAAGGAGTTTAAATCACAGTGATCTTCCAGGGTAACCCAGGGAGGGGAAGCCTGGGAGAGGCAATGGTAAGGGAAAGGTTTTACTTTCCTTGGGTTAAAATCCAGAGGGACTGGGTCTTGGGGGTCCCCGGGCAAGATTTTGGGGGGACCAGAGTGTACCAGGCACTGGAATTCCTGGTTGGTGGCAGCACTACAAGTACTAAGCTGGTAATTGAGCTTAGAGGGATTCATGCTGGTACCCCATCTTTTGGACGCTAAGGTTCAGAGTGGGGAATTATACCATGACAACAGTTTAAATAGAAAGAGTAGGAGGAAGTCCTGTGACACAGGGTGTCACTATCTGTGGAGGATCAGATCCTCCTGGATTTGATGCTTGATCATTAAAGACCACGTTTGGTCTGAGTCACCATCCCCAGACAAATGCAGAAGAAGCAAGTGAGCTATTGCTTCTCTGCTGTTAAAAAATTGCTGTGTTCCACCCCAGAGGCAGCTGCAGTTCAAAGCTGAGTCCTACATATAGTCAGAGTTTACGTTTGTAAAATGCACTGGGATCCTTTAAGATAAAAGCTGCTATATAAACATAAAGCCGTTATTGTCAAGATATTCTGTTATAAAACCAAAGGGGACTTTATCCATCTTCCAAACTGACCAAATGATTTACACGCTGACAGCAAGTTGGTGTTGATGTACTGTATTGTGCTTTTAATGTCTGTGTTTTCCCAATATCATAGTAATTTAGAGATAGATGTTTTCAATTTTCTGCCATGGCAGGAATTTCAGACTATAGAGGAGGAATTTGGACTTTGGTACCCACACAGTGTGTGGGGAAATGGTGCCATTCATCAGAATCTGTTGTATGATGTGCACCAATTTTCAAAATATTTCCTTTATGTTAAGAAGACTGAACAAGCCAGAGGCTTTCTATCCTCTGAAATGCTGTTTGAGTTGCTGGAGAATTGCTGAGACTCCATGAGGAGACAGTGGTAGGAGCACTGCATCACCCAGGTATTGATAACTTACTCTGGGATCAATAATAAACAAAAATGATTTTATTAAGAATAAAAAGTAGAATTTAACTAGTTCCAAGTAATAACAGAGATACCAAGCAAAATAAAACAAAACACACAAATCTAAGCCTAATACATTTAAGAAACTGATGACAGGTAATATCTCACCCTCAGAGATATTTCAATAAGCTTCTTTCACAAACTAGACTCCTTCCTAGTCTGGGCCCAATCCTTTTCCCTGGTACAGTCCTTGTTCCAGCTCAGGTGGTAACTAGGGGATTTCTCATTACTGAAGCCTCCTTTGTTCAGTTCCACCCTCTTTTATGGCTTTGGCACAAGGCGGGAAACCTTTGTTTCTCACCTACCTTGTCCCCACCCCCTTCCTTCTAAATGGAAAAGCACCAGGTTTAAGATGGATTCCAGCATCATGTGAAATGTTCACATGCCCTGTGAGACTTCATTATTCACTGGATGGCAACCACCTATACAGGAAGGCTTACAAGTAAACAGAGCCATTTACAACCAATTGTCCTAGTTGATGGGAGCCATCAAGATTCTAAGCCATCATTAAGGGTCCACACTTTGTATAATTACAGTAGGATCTCAGAGTTATTTTTCATATTCCTAGTTTCAGATACAAGAATTATACATTCAAACAAATAGGATGACCACGCTCAGTAGATTATAAGCCTTGTAATGATACCTTACAAGTGACCTTTTGCATAAAGCATATTCCAGTTACATTGTATTCACACTTATAAACATATTTGTATAAAAATATAGAGTGCAGCATCACAGACTAGGCTCCTAATAATCATGGGTGCTCATCTGGTGACTGTGATTAGTGATTGTGTTGGTGACTTCATAAATTTATTCTGGGTTAATCTAGTATATAAATAACTCTGCTTGAACCCTGACTGCATAATGTCCTGACTATCATTAATTAATAACTGATATAAGTAAGTTTTTGGAAAATTGTCCATTTATGTTGATCACATCTTAATTGTAACCCTTCCACCCCTTCA
Source organism: Gopherus flavomarginatus (assembly GCF_025201925.1). Classification (NCBI taxonomy): domain Eukaryota; kingdom Metazoa; phylum Chordata; order Testudines; family Testudinidae; genus Gopherus; species Gopherus flavomarginatus. Next base: position 56,194,259 of record NC_066624.1, read on the forward strand.
ACATTGAAATGTACACCATTGCCATTCATCTGCTTGGGGAGGACTTTGTTAGAAAGTTTCATACTTATGCTGTTGAAAGGTAGATGATTTGTTATGTATAACAATGGTAATAATGACACCTAGCTCAGATATAGTGCTTTTCATCTGTAGAACTCAGCACCGTGAACTCTGATTACTCACCACATCAAAGGATCTGGCCCTTGTTTGGAAAGTGCATTTGGAGCCTATTCTGCTCTGATTGTAACAAGTGGGCATTTCGCTATTGGCATGACTGGGAATTATAATTGGTATGTTATACTGTAATTTATAACTGGTTCTTATTTGTTGGAAGTGGAAAACTAGGACACTAGAGATAGCACCGAGACCCTGATCTGCCAGCCCTTACCCAGGAAAGATTCCTGTTGAACTTAATCGAAGTTTTACCTGTGTAAGAATTCAAGGTCAGGCCTTAAAATGGGAAGCTCCAAGATCTAGGGTGAAATCCTGACCCCATTGAAATCAATAGCAAAACTTCCATTAACTTCAAAAAGGTCAGGATTTCATTCTGAGTATATTTCCTCTTGTATTAGGATCTTTTGGAAAACAAAAAAGTTAAAAACAGAAAAGGCAAGGCAGAAAGTGCTAAATTCAAACCTAAGGAGCAGAACTACTTGCAGTGAAACCATATTGTTAATAATCTACATACAGTGCACAAATAGAGCACAGATACTTTAGAGCACTATTAACTCATTTTACTTCCTTAGCAACAAGTCTATGAACAGCACTTCTTTATTTCTAATAAGCAGATCATTGCAATAATTTTTCTCCAAAAATGGGCACTTCAGCCTAAGTCGCTCTCTACTTAACAAGTGTTTTTCTTCCCATTGTGATACCAATGATGTTTCATTCTTGTTTTCACATTTCTGACATTTGCAGGTTCTGTATAACATATCGTCAAAAAAAAAAATCTAAGTGAGACGCATTTCTGCTCTATAGATCTATCTCTGTTTCAGTACAATCTCTCTCGCTCTCTCTCCCCACCCCCAGTCAGTAAGTGCATTCACCATCGGAACAACTTACCAAGGGAAATAGTGGCTTCTCCATCACTTGCCGTCTTTATGCCTTTCTAAAAGAAATGCTATAGCTTAAATCAGAAGTGATGGGCTTGATGCAGAAATTCCTGGCTGAGGTTCTTTGGCCTCGCTTATGGAGGAGGTCAGAGAAGATGATTGTTTCTGGCCTTATTGTATATGAACCTACCTATGTGTAAAGCTAGACTAGAGCTGGTCAAAACAGACAGTGAACATTTAAAGATAGTGAAAATACCCTTTTCTCACCTCTCTTTTTTTGGTTGTGGGGCTGTGCTGTTTAAGTGAAAGCAGGACCCACTGGAATACACTGAAATAAACTGGCTAGTGTGTATGAGCATCACAGACATACTGAGACCACTGCCTATCATGCTGGCCGATATTGTCTCATTGTTTCCTTGCACTACCCTGTTGGTGTGTCTGTATCCAGGAGTGGTGCCAGGGTTTTTAGCACCTAGGCGGGGGTCCTTCCGCACTCCCGGTCTTCGGGGCACTTCAGTGGTGGGTTCCGGAGTGCGGAAGGACCCCCCGCCACCAAATTGCCACCGAAGACATGGAGTGCAGAAGGACCCCCGCCGCCGAATTGCTGCCGAAGACATGGAGCGCGGAAGGACCCTCCACCGCCGAATTGCCGCCGAAGGCCGCAAAATGCCGCCCTCCCAAATCCTGGTGCCCTAGGCGATCGCCTAGGTCACCTAAATGGAAGCACCGGCCCTGTCTGTATCCATCTGCTGTCTTGTGTTGTATACTTGGATAGTGAGCTCTCTGGGGCAGGGCCATCTTTTTGCTCTGTTTTTGTAAAATGCCTAGCATAGTGGGGTCCTGATCCATGACTGGGCCTCCTATGTGTTCTGGTATACACATAAATAGTATAAATAGTAATGTCTACTGGATAGAAACAGAACTGCTCAGCTATGTGTTATAGGCCTTATGTTGTGAGGTCCTCTTGGAGAATCTCTTGTAGCTCAGTCTCTAGGCAGTTGCCCACGCTTTGGGAATCAAGGAGGTCTGAGTTCTCTTCCCATGAAGTTCCAGATGGCCATACTGTGCTGTGCAGTGCAGTGACAACCTCAGAGTCTTAGGTTTGTTCTAGTGCAAATGTGTGCTGCCCTGCCTCTTGCATTGAAGTAGCTCATGGATCCTCTGCCGTTGATAAATACGAATGGTGCAAGGAGGTAATTCAGTTTCACCTTGGTGTAGTAGTTTCCCAGGGACAGAGAAGCCACAGAACAAGAATAGGGGATTCTGTGAGGTCATTTCCACACTCCCTTTTCTGACTGTAATGGCACCTAATAGCCAAATCCACTTGCAATTACTGCAGCAATCCTTTTATTGACACAATATTCACCTGAACTTCTCATCTCAGGTTCGTGCTCAGATGGAAACTTTTCCAGTGCTTCCATCGGACTGTGTTGTCCACTGTGAGGTGTGTTCCATTCTGACCCACTCTTGAGAGCTTCCTATGCAGTCTTATGGCTATGTCGGTCCAAGGATATTAGAGTGACAAGGTGGATGAGATACAGTAATATTGAACCAACTTCTGTTGGTGAGAGAGACAAGCTTTTGAGCCACACAAAGCTTTTCATCTTCAGGTCTTCTTGCAGTCATCAGCTTTCTAGTGGCAATGATTAAAAGACACTTCTGCTTTGTTTCCTTTGCACTTTCAGGAGGACCCAGTTGACGTTGACCCCTTTGCCACCCAAAACTGCAAAGAAATGTTGAAATCTACTTGAATTCTGGGTAACATGATGACTTTGGAAACCTCAGCCACATTCAAAGGCTTTGATACCTCAGGCTTTGATGTGCCTGTGAATTGCTTGATTTATGAACTTTCCCCACTGGAAAACATAAGAACATAAGAATGGCCATACTGGGTCACACCAAAGGTCCATCTAGCCCAGTAGCCAATGCCAAGTGTCCCAGAGGGAATGAACAGAACATTCTCAGCTTCTGGCAAACAGAGACTAGGGACACTCTCCTTGCCCATCCTGGCTAATAGTGCACCAATGCAAGAAAGCCTTTTGGTGAAACATAGCAGTGAATTGCTCAGAAATGTGCTTAAATAACTCCTGGATAGCTGTAGTGTTACCAATGAATGTAGCAGACATTTTCAGACCCAGGGATGGATATCACAGACAGCAGTTTTAACATTATTGGAAATCCATTCAACAAAGTAGCTGCTGTTTTTGTTTTGTACATTAAGCATTTGTTTATCCACCTCTTTCATTGACATTGACCTATTCTTCATGAATTTATCTAGTTCTTTCTTTAAAACAGAGCTACAATGAGCCATTCAGAGTTAGCAAGGAGCCCTCCACACTTACCAGCCTATTATACTTGGGACAAATAAGGCATGTTAGAGAATGGAAGGAAGATATTGCTACTGAAAGTGTCAATGAAATTCCATGTTAAACTTAATCTGAGAGTCAGAGCTGCAGCCATGCAGGTTAACTTGCAAAAATGGGATCTCTGCACCATGAACTTGGTTTGACATAGCTCTTGCCTTTGTTGCAGGTGCTAAATAAGGAAAGCCCAGTCAGCTAACCAGTGACTGAACTACAGAGATAGAGAAAAGAAGAGTCAAGATGGGTAACAAACTGAACCCCAGAATAAAACTTCAAGGAGACAAGGTACACCATATCATTTAGCAGAGAAAGTTCCCCATTCAGAAGTCCCTTGCTTTATGACGGTCCTCCTCCAATGTACCCTGATCTCTAGGAACTGCAGGACCAAGATCTCTATGAGTTTAACTTCACTCCACACAAGTCTTGGCACATATCAGCACATCTGTCCAGGGAAATGGTATTAGTGGCTGTTAGATACCAAACACCATCTTGAAAGGCTCAGCACAGCGTGGGCGGCATGGGAGTCAAGGATAATGCAGTCTTCATCACCTAAGCCAAATAGATGTGGAGTTACTCATCATGTCTCCATTAATTCTTCAGTGCATGAGGAGCATTAATACAGTTTGAGTGCTGTACCTTATTATCCTACTGGAAAGAACATTAGCTGTATCATTAGGGCTACAAAGAGTTCCAGCATCCATCCTTTCCTGTTGTGGGATCATGACAGGAGGGACAGAAGACTTCCCTGAAGAGGAATGTTATTGAACATGAGACTCCTCTGTAATGGGTGAACAATCTTTGGTGACTATTTCTGGACAGATCTAGATCAGCTTTGCAAATTTTGTATTTTTTCCTTTGTTTTGCACTTAGCCCAGAAACTGTTTCATTTTGATGCTGGTTCCATCTCTCTGACCCCCATCTCCTTGTCTTCTTACCTCTGTTAAACTATCTTGGTGTATTGAATTTAACTAGGCCTCCCCTCCCTGGTTATTTCCCAGCTGGCAAAGAGAGTGAACAGTTGTGTTTGAAATTGATGCCAGGTTATTATGGAATTCACCCGCTTCATTGAGAGGGTTTGCAGTTAGAATCAGATCCCCAGGGAGCTAGACAACCTAATCTCCCATTGCTCTCAGAGACAAGAGCTGGGAATCCACTCTGCCTTTTTGGATGCCTCAAGAAGAACCAGTATGTTCAAGGATCAGAAAAAGGGTGTGGGGAATGGATGGCTTCACATGGATGGCATGAGAAGTGTCCTACTCCACTACATATACCAGAACTTTGTTACTCCTGATGCAATCCCAGGAAGACACCACTAGAGGTGGCTGGAATTTTTTTGACAAAAAGATTAGGGTTTTGTTTTCAGTTGCCAAAAAAAATGTTTTTTTTAAACCAAAAATAACTTTTTTCACGTGAAAAATCTCATTTTCAATGACATTTTTATTTATGTGAAATTGTGGGAAAATGCCCACCCTTCTCTCAATTTTTGACTCCTCCCCACTTCCCCATGAAAATAGTGGTTAAAAAAAGAGAAGTTAAAAAGAAAGTGACTGTAACAATGTCATTTTTAAAAGTAACACTTTATCTACTTTTTAAGCTCTCTCTTTAAGTGAGAGAATGTGACACAACATAAGATCTTTACTTTTGTTTTTCCTATTGGAAAACAACTAGAAAGCAAGAGAAATCAAGGAAAACCTCATTGTTACTGTTCCTTAATTTTTCAAATTTTCCTCTAGGAGAAACACTCTTTTTTCCCCTGAAATGGGAAAAGTTTGAATGGAGATTTTTCCCTCAGGGAAAAAAAAAAATCCATGTTCTGGTCAGCATTAAACACCACTTACGACCAGGGCCAGCGCTTCCATTTAGGCGGCCTAGGCAATCGCCTAGGGCGCCAGGATTCTTGGGGGGCGGCATTTTGCCGGGGAGGGGGGCAGCAGGCGGCTCCAGTTGATCTGCCACAGTCATGCCTGCAGAGGGTCTGCTGGTCCCACGGCTCCAGTGGAGCTGCCGCAGGGATTTCTGCGGACGGTCCACTGCTCTCGCGGCTCCAGTGGGCCTTCTGCAGGCACGACTGCGGCAGCTCCACCGGAACCGCGGACCAGGGGACCCTCCGCAGGCACCACAGCAGCAGGTCCACCAGAGTCGAGGGACCAGTGCACGGGGCGGCAAAATGGCCGTGAGCCTAGGGCGCTAAAAATACTAGCTCTGGTCCTGCTTACGACCGGTGACGTTCCTGGAGCAGACATGCCACATGAGTTTGCAGCATGCTAATTTTCAACATTTATATGAGAGGCTGGCAGGTAATGCAACAACAACAAAATTGCAATGAAAATTCATTGGAATCTTTAAACAAATACACTTCAGTTGTCTGTTGGTATCCACACCCCTGTGAACAGCCTAGTGTTCCAGTTTACTGGCAGGAATGTTAGCAAATAAGTGAATTTTATGTGCTTTTAAGATAACATTTGCAGAAGTGGTAGTAGTGTCTAGTGGTTAGGGCATGAGCTTGGGACTCAGGAGGCCTGGTTTCTATGCCTGACTCTGCCACTGACCAGTTGCATGACCTTGGGAGTGTCACTTTTGTTTCCCCTTCTGCCCTTTTCCTTGTCTATTTAGGCAGGAACTGGTTCTCACTATGTGCCTGCGCAACACTTAGCCCAATGGGGCCCTGATTCCACTTGGGCTTTCTATGTTTTACTGCAATACAAATAACAACTTAAAATTCATAAACACGGAGAGTTGCATTAGAAAGCTAACAGAGCAGTCATGCTCAGTGGAGAAAGCACTAGCCAGGGACTCAGGAGACTGGGGTCCATTCTCAGCTCCGCCATTGGCCTATTGGGTGACCTTGGGCAAGTCACTTTCCTTCTCTGTGCCTCAATTTTTCTATCTTTAAAATGGGGATAATGATCCTGACATCCTTTGTAAAGTGCTTTGTGTTCTGCTGATAAAAAGTGCTCCATAAGAGCTATGTATTAGTATTATTCTAAGAGATAGGCTCATCCAATCACAAAAAAAGGAACAATCCCATCTGGGCTAATCAAAACAACTTGAATTGCAAATCTTCAATATCAAATTTCCACAAACTGCCTATGAATGATTGACAGACCAGGAATTAGTGACAGTTCCTATTTAGAAAATCATTTCAAACAACAAACAAGCTTGAGAACATCACAATCTGCCATGTGTGAAAGGAAAAGAGGTATACTTCATTGAATAAATAACTAGAGTGGATAAAAATTGCTAGATATGTTCAGGAAAATATTTTGTCAATATTTTAAAAAATGCTCTATGCATTATTTTGATGATTTGCCCAGCTCTAAAATGTATCAAATTTCATCAACTTTAGTGCTTCATGTTAAAAATGCCTGCAGTATATGATAGGGAGATTGGGCATTGGGGGATTTGTCCTGCTCTGAGTTAAATCCTAGAAATGAAAACCCAAGGGCTGCAGAAATTGGATCTCAGAACCCATACTGGACCGATGTCCTATCCTGGCATTAGAGTGCACTGTGCCACTGGAGGTGCCAACTTTCAGAGTAAATATAATTATAAGGCCTGGATCTCGCATAATCATTAAATATCCCAGTGCACCTTTTGGAAGAACAGGTGTCCCAGAGTCATCCTGGACAATTTCCAACTGGAGTGAGAACAGTTGGTCTATCTAAATTTACCCTACAGTTCTGACTAGCTATAGGAGTTTTCTTTACTTCTAACAGTGTTGCTGTGCACTGTAAAATAGCTACTACCTTCCACCCCAGAGGTGTCTGCATTTGTGGGTAAAGTGATTCCTACACATGCTGCTCTCATGTACACCAGCATAAATTTGGAATAACTACATTGGTTTCACAATAACAGAGGAGAATCTGACCTGGGGCTTATAGGAAACCCCTTGGGGAATTTTCTGGATGAAAGGTGTTGTATAACAACAGTTTAGTATCAATTACACTCTTCACCATGTGCATCCACAGCTTATTGGTATCTGTCTCTGGCCATTGCTTGCTTCTTAAGAGGGTAAATTCTTTAAAGGCACCTTGGTTCAGAATCTTAACTGGGATAAATCTGGGTAGCTCCACTGAGTAATCGACACCAGCTGAGCATTTGGCCCTTTATATTCACCTGCTTTTGTAAAGACAGCAGCAAAAGAAATGTAACAAAGGCACAGTTGCATCCCAAGATGAATAAAGTAGCACCAGAGAGTGATTCCCACACTCCCCCAGAAGCATATTATCTTCACTGGCATTGTGCCATACACATACTGGCAATGTATTTGGTTGTAGTATGGGCAATTCCTGGGGTTTCTGCTAAAGTTTACAGGCCTGGGCTAATCCCCTTCCCACCTCCCTTTAAACTGCTTCTTTTAATAAATCAATGCTGCAGAACCACAAGGCTCATTTAGAGCTAAAGCAAGAAGCACAGCTTGTGCAGGAAACATCCACTAGCAAACCTTGAGGTAGACAGTATACTCATATGTTGGATACAACAGCCCTGTGTAATACTAGTGCAATGTCTTATTAGGGTAGAGAGAGGCCTGAGCAAAAGAAAAGATCTAGATCCAGATTTGAAACTCCCCGAAATCTAGAGGTGTCTGGAACTGGGGTTTTGGTTTGATGCACTATAGAGAAGCACCAGCTGTGGAGGGCCAGCTCTCGGGTCAGTGCTTGAGCTCTGCAAAGTTCAGCAGTGTTTGGATCTGGGTATTCAGTTCACACCTCTCTCTAAACAGCACTAGACCACTAGACTAAGCAAGCCAACTACAACTCATAGAGCAGGGCCAGTGAACACTGAATTCGCCCTGCTGTGTCATAACTGCAGGCATAGTGGAGTGTTATCTTGCTATGCTGATTCATTGTGACAGTTAGCCGGGCCTTGACATCGGTGTAACTCCATTCATTTCAACGAGATCTTTGCATTCTGCCTCCCAAAATTCCCCTACAGTATTCTCATCCATGTTCTGCTGTGCTCTGTTAAACAGCTGCTATGTTCTACCCCAGAGGTGGCTGCATTTTGCTGATCTCTCACCAGTAGAACCTTGCTAATTTGCACTAATGACTAAGTGTTCCATTGTAAATTATTGAATGTTGTGAGTGAACCAACACAATAAAAAAGGAAGAATAATTCATTACATCACATTCTTTATAATATCAACTGTAGTTCAGTGATAATTATTTATTATAATATTTCATAATGAACTACTAAATGTACTGTAGTCGATTTGGTAAAAATAAGGAAACCCTAAAGCTTGCGACAGGTCTCTGCTCTTCCATCTTTGGTGAGAGCAGTAGCAACCTGTGTGGAACTTGGAGAGAGGAGGCCACCTTGCAGGAGGGAAGAATTTGGAGGAGGCATCAGGCACTCAGTCTGTGTGCACATGGTTGGAATGTTAACTGCTGTTGCAGCACCTCTGCAAATAGCTCTCCTAATAAAGAGACAGTTGTAGAAACCTGGAGTCTTCTCATGTTATCACCCAGCATGTGATACATAAAACATGAACTAAAACTGGATTAAGGCACTCTGGCCCAGATTTTTAAAGGCATTTAGGTATTGCTGTTCTCAGTGTCGCAATGCCTAACTGATTTAAGAGCCCAAGTTTCATTTCAAAAGTGATTTAAGAGCTAAATTCATTTTGAAAATGAGATTTAGGTGCTTCAAAGTTGAGTGCAGCATGGCTTAAAAGCCTTTAAAAATCTGGGAATATATAGCTCTTCCTGAGGACCCCAATTACTGCAGTCATATGACAGTGGCTATCAAAATCTCAGATTTCATTCTTTTTAAAGTAAGTTTCTAGTTCACATGTTTGGAAGGAAAAGCATGAACTCGTGACCCAACCCCTACCTGAGTCTGCAAACAGCCTGAAACAAAAGCTCTGAGAGGGGGCGATGCCTCAGGCTATCAATGGGATGTGAACTCAAATCCCCACTCTGCCAACCCCATCCCATCAGACAATTGATTTCCTGAACAGCAGGAGGAGAAGAAAGCAGTGGGCCCAGTCCAAAAATTCAATCAGATGGGGCCCCTATTACTGACCCCAGCATCCAGGGGTAAGTAATGAGGCCCTTTTCTGTCTCTCTGGGGGAAAACAGGGGACTTTGCTGCCACTAATGTTGCTCCCAAGAGGAGGTGGGCCTTTCCTGCAACTTCTCAAGAAGTAAAAGGGATCCCACCCTGCTTCTCTGGAGGATCAAGTCCCTCCCCCCACAAATGAGCGGGGTGGTGGGTCTTGGGGTGGAGCCACAGTGGATCCTGAATCAGGCATGCCTAGGGCACCACGTGTCTTCACCCAGCTAATAAGTGGAGTGAAGACACCACTGTTTTCTGGACCAGCCAGTTTCCCCTATTCCTGCTGTGTTGGATCTTGGTGCAGAAGACGCTCCATTGACTTCAATGGTTGGGCAGTGACATATCTGGGCCAGAGTGTGCAGTTTAGCAAGTGCAGGCTGGTGAGTTCCCGCTATCGGTGTGGCTCAGTTTCAGCTACTCCAGCCCAGCTGCACAGCACTGGGCAAGCACACAGGAGACCTCTCAGGGAACTTGAGTCAAAGCTTATTGAAGTCAGTGAACACTTTTAATTGACTTCTCAGGGCTTTGAGTCAGTCCCTAGACCCCCAGGGAGAAATGCAGGCAGAACTAGCAGCCCCAGGGCAGTGAATCTGGGCAGGGAGAAGATGGGATCAGGGCTGAGGCTCTCGATGCACTCTGTGGACAAACTGCCAACAAGTGTGTTTTTAAAATGCCTTGAAAGCATAAAGCTGTGGGCTTGCCTGCAGGAGGGATGTAGCTCCACCACTGCGAACGCCCTCAGCCACGTGTCCTGGCAGGAAAGTGGAGTCAGTTGCATTTTGACACTGGTGCAGCACATCTATAGTGAGGGGATTGTGCTAGTGCAGAGAGTTTGGGGTAGCAATCCCTCATTGAGACAAACTCTTTTTCCCTGCTGTCATAAACAGATAGCTAAGGGTTAATGTCTCTTACACCTGGAAAGAAGTAACCTGAAACACCTGACCACAGGACCAATCAGGAAACCAGACTTTTTCAAATCTGGGTGGAGGGAAGTTTGTGTCTGAGTTCTTTGTCTTCTGCCTGTACGCTCTCTCGGCTATGAGAGGATTTCTATCTCCTGCCTTTCTAATCTTCTGTTTCCCAGTTGTAAGTACAAAAGATCAGATAGTGATTTATATGGTTTTTTTTGTATTTACATGTGTGTAGTTGCTGGAATGTGTTAAATTGTATTCTTTTTGAATAAGGCTGTTTATTCATATTTCTTTTAAGCAATTGACCCTGTATTTGTCACTTAATACAGAGAGACCATTTTTATGTATTTTTTTCTTTTTACATGAAGCTTTCTCTTTAAGACCTGTTGGAGTTTTTCTTTAGTGGGGAACTCCAGGGAATTGAGTCTGTGCTCACCAGGGAATTGGTGGGAGGAAGAAGTCAGGGGGAAATCTGTGTGTGTTAGATTTACTAGCCTGACTTTGCATACCCTCTGGGTGAAGAGGGAAGTACTTCTGTTTCCAGGACTGGAAATAGAGAGAGTGGAATCCCTCTGTTTAGATTCACGGAGCTTGCTTCTGTGTATCTCTCCAGGAACACCTGGAGGGGGGAAGGGAAAAGGTTTATTTTCCTTTGTTGTGAGACTCAAGGGATTTGGGTCTTGGGGTCCCCAGGGAAGGTTTTTGGGGGGACCAGAGTGCCCCAAAACACTCTAATTTTTTGGGTGGTGGCAGCTTTACCAGGTCCAAGCTGGTAACTAAGCTTGGAGGTTTTCATGCTAACCCCCATATTTTGGACGCTAAGGTCCAAATCTGGGACTAGGTTATCACATGAGTGGCAGCGTTTGTGGGAAAGATAGAATCCAGAAGCCAGTAGGAATATTATATTTTTCTTTTCTCTGCTAGGGGCTTTTAAGCAGAGAGAAACAGTTTGGTTTTAAAAGGAACCAGAGAGAAATTTATTTTCTGCTCTCTCTGGCAGTTGTGGCTTGCATATTAAGCAAGGAACCATTAAGGAGCTATTAAGGGTCTTTTGTCACACAGTAGCACTCCCATTAGGAGGCAATTACCAGCACTATACACATGCAAATAAGGTGGTTTTTCTGGTTTACTTTACATTTAAAAGATTAGCTAGAGGAAGAAAGGGAAAAAGGCACTGTTGCTAGGCAGACCCCAGGAGACAACAGAGCCTGCAGTTCAGACAATAAACACCAGAGGGCACCCCAACACAAGAAAACAGGAACCATGACTTCTAAGGCAGAAATGGAGGCCGAAGTACAAAGCAAAGAAGCAGAACACAGGCGACAACTGGAAAAAAGAGAAAAAGAGGTGGAGCTGAAAGAAAGAGAAGAACAGATCAAACAGGCATCCCATAAAAGAGAACAAGAAGCCAAAAATGCAGCCCACCACAAAAAACTAGAAGAAGAAGAGGTGGCCCACCGCCGAGACATGGAAAAACAACAAAAAGAAAGCGAAGAGAAGGAAAAACAGAGAAAACATGAACTGGACTTAGCGCAGGCTGGACAGCATGCGCCAGCCAATCCTAACAACCCTTCGCCAATTATGGTTCCACATCACAGGAAATTTCCCACCTACAAGGCAGGTGATGACACCGAGGCCTTCTTGGAAAATTTTGAAAGAGCCTGTCTTGGGTACAGCATCCCTGAAGGCCAGTACATGGTAGAATTGAGGCCACAGCTCAGTGGACCTTTAGCAGAGGTGGCGGCTGAAATGCCTAAGCAGCAAATGAACGACTATAAACTTTTTCAAACCAAGGCCAGATACAGAATGAGGATAACCCCGGATCATGCCCGTCGGTGTTTCAGAACTCAAAAGTGGAAACCAGATGTGTCATTTCCCAAACACGCCTACTGCGTTGGGAAAAATTATGAGGCCTGGATATCAGGACACAATGTTAAATCCTTGGAAGAACTGCACCTCCTCATACAAATGGAGCAGTTCTTGGATGGTGTTCCTGAGGACATAACACGGTACATACAAGATGGAAAACCCAAAAATCTCACCGAGGCGGGGGAGATTGGAGCCAGATGGATGGAAGTGGCAGAAAGCAAGAAAGCTACTGTCAAGGGGAACGAATACGCCAGAGGGCACACCGACCATAAACCCTACAACCGAGGGCAGCCAAAAACCCCACCTACAACCCAAGTAAAGCCACAGACACACTATTCTTCCACCTCACCAGTCTCCAGTAACTCACCTCGACCCAGTGACCCATCAGATGGAAGATGCTTTAAGTGTAATGAACTGAGACATATCAAGGCCAACTGTCCAAAGAACGCCATCCGAGTGCAGTTCATTACACCACCATCACACCAAAGATCCCCAGGCCCAGATGCCTCTCAAATACCCTTGGAGCGAAGGGAAAATTTGAGAGTGGGCGGAAAGAAGGTTACTGCGTGGAAAGACACGGGGGCACAAGTGTCAGCTATCCACCAATCCTTCGTAGACCCCAAATTCATCAACCCAAAGGCCCAAGTGACAATTTACCCATTCATGTCACAAGCTGTAGACTTGCCTACAGCTAAACTGCCTGTCCAGTACAAAGGCTGGTCAGGAATGTGGACTTTTGCAGTCTATGACAACTATCCCATCCCCATGCTACTGGGGGAAGACTTGGCCAACCAGGTGAAACGGGCCAAGAGAGTGGGAATGGTTATACGTAGCCAAACCAGGCAAGCTTCCAGACCCATTCCTGTTCCTGAGCCGTCCACAGGGGCCCCGTCTGTGTTACCAGAGACCCAGACACAGCTAGTGGACCCGGATTCCATGCCAACCACTGAAACAGCCACAGCGCCTCCAGTCCCAGGCCCGGAACTGGAACAGCAACCAGCACCAGCAATTGCAACCACATCTTCAAACTCAATGCCAGCGGGTGCCAGCGAGCCAAAACTGGCAGAAGCAACAGACAGCCATACCCAAAAGGCTCAGCCAGAGCCTGAAATACCCTCAGGTGCACCAGCGGAGAGTGGTTCACCAGCAATGGAAACAACCCCATCACCTACATCGCTTCCAGAGGGACCAAGCCCAAGTCCACAGTCGGAGGAAGAACTGGTGACCCGAGCCTCAAGGGAACAGTTCCAGACTCAGCAGGAAGCAGATGACAGCCTTCAGAAAGCGTGGGCGGCGGCACGGAGCACCCCGCCGCCTCTCAGCTCTTCTAATCGATCCCAGTTTGTTATAGACCAAGGAATTTTATACAAGGAGATTCTTTCTGGTGGACACCGGGAAGAATGGCAGCCGCAAAAACAGTTGGTGGTTCCAACTAAGTACCGGGGGAAGCTCTTAAGCTTAGCCCATGATCATCCCAGTGGCCATGCTGGGGTGAACAGAACCAAGGACCGGTTGGGGAAGTCCTTCCACTGGGAGGGGATGGGCAAGGACGTTGCTAAGTATGTCTGGTCTTGTGAGGTATGCCAAAGAGTGGGAAAACCCCAAGACCAGGTCAAGGCCCCTCTCCAGCCACTCCCCATAATTGAGGTCCCATTTCAGCGAGTAGCTGTGGATATTCTGGGTTCTTTCCCAAAAAAGATGCCCAGAGGAAAGCAGTACGTACTGACTTTCGTGGACTTTGCTACCCGATGGCCGGAAGCAGTAGCTCTAGGCAACACCAGGGCTAACACTGTGTGCCTGGCCCTAACAGACATTTTTGCCAGGGTAGGTTGGCCCTCCGACATCCTTACTGATTCAGGATCTAATTTCCTGGAAGGGACCATGCAAAAACTGTGGGAAACTCATGGGGTGAACCACTTGGTTGCCACCCCGTACCACCATCAAACCAATGGCCTGGTGGAAAGGTTTAATGGAACTTTGGGGTCCATGATACGTAAATTCGTCAACGAATACTCCAATAATTGGGACCTAGTGTTGCAGCAGTTGCTATTTGCCTACAGGGCTGTACCACATCCCAGTTTAGGGTTTTCACCGTTTGAACTTGTGTATGGTCACGAGGTTAAGGGGCCATTACAGTTGGTGAAGCAGCAATGGGAGGGGTTATGCCTTCTCCAGGAACTAACATTCTGGACTTTGTAAGCAACCTACAAAGCACCTTCCGACACTCCTTAGCCCTAAAGGATGCTCAGGAAGAGCAAAAGGCCTGGTATGACAGACATGCCAGAGAACGTTCCTTCAAGGTAGGAGGCCAGGTTATGGTCTTGAAGGCGCAACAGGCTCATAAGATGGAAGCATCATGGGAAGGGCCATTCACGGTCCAAGAGCACCTGGGAACTGTGAACTACCTCATAGCATTTCCCAATTCCTCACTAAAGCCCAGAGTGTACCATGTTAATTCTCTCAAGCCTTTCTATTCCAGAGACTTACAGGTTTGTCAGTTTACAGTCCAGGGAGATGATGCTGAGTGGCCTGACGGTGTCTACTACGACGGGAAAAAAGACGGTGGCGTGGAAGAGGTGAACCTCTCAACCACCCTGGAATGTCTGCAGCGACGACAAATCAAGGAGCTGTGCACTAGCTTCGCCCCATTGTTCTCAGCCACCCCAGGATGGACTGAACGGGCATACCACTCCATTGACACAGGTAATGCTCACCCCATTAGAACCCCACCCTACCGGGTGTCTCCTCATGCCCAAGCTGCTATAGAACGGGAGATCCAGAACATGCTACAGATGGGTATAATCCGCTTATCTACCAGTGCATGGGCATCTCCAGTGGTTCTGGTACCCAAACCAGATGGGGAAATACGCATTTGTGTGGACTACCGTAAGCTAAATGCGGTAACTCATCCGGACAACTATCCAATGCCACGCACCGATGAGCTATTGGAAAAGTTGGGACGTGCCCAGTTCATCTCTACAATAGACTTAACAAAGGGGTACTGGCAAGTACCGCTAGATGAACCTGCCAAGGAGAGGTCAGCATTCGTCACCCATGCGGGGGTGTATGAATTTAATGTCCTTCCTTTCGGCCTTCAAAATGCACCCGCCACCTTCCAGAGGCTGGTAGATGGTCTACTAGCAGGACTGGGAGAATATGCAGTTGCCTACCTCGATGATGTGGCCATTTTTTCAGACTCCTGGCCCGAACACCTACTACACCTGGAAAAGGTCTTTCAGCGCATCAGGCAGGCCGGACTAACTGTTAAGACCAAAAAGTGTCAAATAGGCCAAAACAGAGTGACTTACCTGGGGCACCAGGTGGGTCGAGGAACCATAAACCCCCTACAGGCCAAGGTGGATGCTATCCAAAAGTGGCCTGTCCCAAAGTCAAAGAAACAGGTCCAATCCTTCTTAGGCTTGGCCGGGTACTACAGGCGATTTGTACCACACTACAGCCAAATCGCTGCCCCACTGACCGACCTGACCAAAAATACCCAGCCAAATGCAGTTAAGTGGACTGATGAGTGTCAACAGGCCTTTACCCAACTTAAGGCAACGCTCATGTCTGACCCTGTGCTCAGGGCCCCGGACTTTGACAAGCCATTCCTAGTAACCACGGATGCATCTGAGCGTGGTATAGGAGCAGTTCTCATGCAGGAAGCAACGGATCACAACTTCCATCCTGTCGTGTTTCTCAGCAAGAAACTGTCTGAGAGGGAAAGTCACTGGTCAGTCAGTGAAAAGGAATGCTACGCCATTGTGTACGCCCTGGAAAAGCTACGCCCATATGTTTGGGGACGGCGGTTCCAGCTACAAACTGACCATGCTGCGCTAAAGTGGCTTCATACTGCCAAGAGGAACAACAAGAAACTTCTTCGTTGGAGTTTAGCTCTCCAAGATTTTGATTTTGAAATTCAGCACATCTCAGGAGCTTCTAACAAAGTAGCTGATGCACTCTCCCATGAGAGTTTCCCAGAATCCAGTAGTTAAAAAGTGTTCTTAAAATGTAGAAGTCTTTTAGTTATATTCTTAGTGGTATATGTAAAGGTGCATCTGTTGTATTAATCTGTTTATTTTAAAGTTATAGGAGGAAATCGCCGCCAGTGAGCTTCCCCACTGTCTGCAATTTGGGGGGCGTGTCATAAACAGATAGCTAAGGGTTAATGTCTCTTACACCTGGAAAGAAGTAACCTGAAACACCTGACCAGAGGACCAATCAGGAAACCAGACTTTTTCAAATCTGGGTGGAGGGAAGTTTGTGTCTGAGTTCTTTGTCTTCTGCCTGTACGCTCTCTCGGCTATGAGAGGATTTCTATCTCCTGCCTTTCTAATCTTCTGTTTCCCAGTTGTAAGTACAAAAGATCAGATAGTGATTTATATGGTTTTCTTTGTATTTACATGTGTGTATTCTTAGCACTGCAAAGTTCCTCCATGACTTTAAGGACACCAATCTCATTGGAAGTCTTGGATACTTTAGGAAAACCCACCAGGCTCTTCCCATTTGTGGCACATTCTCTTTAATTGGGCTGTCAGATCCTCTGAGCAGGGACTGGTCCAGTGTATGTACCTGTAACATCACAAAGCACGTGTTCCTGAGCCTGGCTGAGGTCTTTGGGCACTATGATACTACTTCTCCCACTGCCAAATAATATAGCTGGCAGCAATTTTTTAAAGCTGCTGTTGGGGAACCTCTCCCCACACTCTTCTGGGGGCCTTTGAAAGCTTTGTGCATAAGGGGCCTGATTCTCTTACAGCAGCATCACAGTGAATTCAACAATTACTTCTTATTTACACCCAGGCAAGAACAGAATGAGACCTGGTGCCTCCAGGGCCCTTAGTTCAGGCATTGAGCACCAGGGCTCTTTGTCCTAGCTCAGCTTCTTAAAAGGCACAGGAAAGCCTCTGGCTTGTGTGTTGGTTTGTTAAGTGTGTACAGAACTTTGGGGTCCTTCAGATAGAAAGGTGCTAAAAACAGCAGCAAACTGTTCTTACTAAACTGCAGGCAATTAGGCAGTTCCTTTGCAAAGAAGCCAGTGCACTCTGCAGCCTAACTAAATTCCAAGTGCAGTTCCAAGGCATTATGTTGTTTTGACCATAATCAAAGACCTGTAAAAGGTCCGCTTTCAAACAGGCAAGATTTATGATCAAATGCAGAAATCAGGGACCTGATTTAGGCCTCAGTTATACTGGAATAAATACAGAATATTGACTGTGATTCAGCTACTCAGGATTTAAGCCATCAGGAGAATCTTGACCATTGCTTGTTGTGTAGAATTACCTTTAGAATTGAGCCTATTGCTTTCTATGGAGAGACTCCTGATTTACACCAGTGACTGCAGGCTCAGAATCTGTCTCCAAGTCTTGATTGGCTTGTCACCCCCTGCCCCCCCCATGTTCAGTAAAAAAGATGAAATTTCTTCTGCCAATTCAGAACTGGCTGATGTCACACTGTCACACTGTGAACACAGCCTGTCACACTGCCAATATTGGGGACCTTCTCCATGACTGGACCTCCTAGGCATTACAGCTGTACAAATACAATTATCAATAACTAATGCCCACGATAGTGACCAGGAAAACTCTTGACTTCCTCTCCTATTGGCAAAATTCCTACTTCCATCCGTTACCCAAATTAACCCCAAGTGCTGCCATCAAGGCAGTAGGTGTTGCTCTTTTGTACCTTTCTGACACGCACTCTCAGCTCCCAGCCTGGCTTTGCTGAATATTTTAATGCATCCACGCTGTACGGTGAATACGCACAGACAGGGCTGCTCACTGTGTGAACTAAAGGGAAACTGGCTGCCATGCCTGACAGTGGGATTTTCCGTAAACTTTGGGCAAGTTCATTAACTTTTGGTACTTCGTGGACAAGTCAGACTTACAGCCAGGGGGAGAGAGAAGAGGCTCTAATGCATGTCACGTTGGCCAGTGACTCTTGTCTGACCTGCAGTGCTCCCTCCAAGCTGATCTGCCAATGCAGTCCCATTTCTCTCAGTCTGGTCCACTCCACAGGGCCACTGAGTTCTGACCTGGGGCATCCCTGCCATTCTTATCTCAGGACTCCACAGCTTGCTCAGTGTTCCTCATTCCTAACCTGCAGCATGCCCCTGCTAATCTCAGGGAAGGCATTCCTAGTGGTTAGTGCAGGGGACAGAGAATTCTTGAGTTCTGTTTGCAAGTCTTATCATTGACTTGCTGTTTGATCATAGAGGAGTCCCTACAGGAGAGGGAGAGCACCACAGAGCCAATAAGGGGATGCCCAGGTAGGGCAAACCCCGGAGCCCGGTTTTCTTACCAGATGCACAGTACAAGACACCGTGGGATTTGCTGAAGAAAGGAGGGATTTCCTGCCAGTACCGAGATTCTGCAGAACTTCCTGCTTGCAGCACTCACCTGTACACTAGCTTCATGGATGCTTATCTGTATGTCCAGCTGTGTGTCTAGCTGCAGATCACACAACCTGCAGTCAAACAAATAGTGATTTTTATTGTCATCATCTATACAAGTCTAGTGGGAGGCAAAAAGTGGGAAATGGGGGACCGAAAAGAAATGGTGAAAAATTCATTACATTTCCACCAAAGAACTTTCTCCTTCTGGCTGCTCTTCCTCTCTCCAGTCAAGAAACAGAAGATTCAGCAACAGATTCACATTTAGCAGGCACATCACATTGCCCTCTTCTGACTTTCTGCTTCAGCCAGCTCACTAAACCCTTCAGAGCTATCCACTTTCACTATCCCCAAATGCTCAATGCCCTTAGTTCCAGCCAATTTTGGCACTGTTCACTTTCAGAAGTTGAATATAGCAGAAGTTTCTCTTTCTGCTGACTGACTAGAGAAGGGAATTCTCTTTGTATACACCATGGAGGACTCTCCTTGGAGGAAGAGCCGAGTGGACCTGATGGTGCTTCTGTGGCACTAGAATGAATTACTGTGCAGATGACTGGAAAGAAAAACAAACAAAAACAAACCTAGAGCTGATCAGCATTTTTTAAAAAATTGACCACATATTTCAATGAAATTTTGAATTCTGATGAAAAAATAGGGGAAAATGGTCAACTAAATTTTCAGAATCCGCCTTCCTTACCGCACTATTCACCCAACTATAGATCTGGACTAAATAATTCCCCAATTTTCCCTCCTGTTTTTTCATAAAGCCTGAGAAGAAATTCTGACACATAAGCCAAATTCAGTGGAGTCACTCACAGAATTTGGCAAAGCCGCCCAGGAGGGGGGGTTGGGGAGGCAAGTGGGGCAATTTGCCCCAGGCCCTGGGCCCCGCAGGGGCCCCCACGAGAATATAGTATTTATAGTATTGCAACTTTTTTTCACGGAAGGGCCCCCCAAAATTGCTTTGCCCCAGGCCCCCTGAGTCCTCTGGGCAGCCCTGGAATTTGGCCCCATAGATTTTTTAAAGAAATGGCATAAGGCTTTGATGTACTTTGAGGAGAAGGGGAAGAGAACCCACCCGGGGAAGAGGGACTAGCCTCCTTTTGTAAGTTGTCCCTGTCCTTAGGAATGTGCAAAATACTCTTCATGAAGTTAAGACTCAGGACAGCCTCTCTGGCCTTATCCCAGAGAGACTGGCAGCTCTGTGTATACAGCAACCCTAGAAAGCTTCAGTGTCAGATCTCTACATCTGCTAGAGCAGCAGGAAAAGTAGGTTGTGCCTCAGTAACTAAAGCCAGAAGACCATCCAGGTCTTCCACCCATAACTAACTCATGTGTGGTATTACATTTGGCTTTCATTTCTTTTCATGCTCGTTCTTAAAGAAATGGAGGTTTGGGTCTTTGGACTAGTGCTTCGAGGCTCCCAGCTCTGTGGTGAGTCAGCCAGCATTGCTGTTTAGTTAAGACAAATGGAGCCCTGATCACTGTCTATCTGACGGCATGTCTACTCTGCACATGGAGGTGTGACTGCAGCACGTGAGGACAAAGCCATGCTACCAGTAGCAATGAAGATTAGGCACCTGGTAGCATGGATTAGGCACCTCAGTAATTACCCAGGGTCTCAGGCATCCTTGCCCACCCTGCCAGGTCTTCACTGCTCTTGGTACCCAAGCTAGCTAGACAAAAGCTAGCTCAGGTATGCTTGCATGAGCTGCCATCACCAACTCGTCCCTCCGTCATAATGCAGAAATATTATTGGGGAGGTCTAGGTTGGATATTAGGAAACACTATTTCACTAGCAGCATGATGAAGCACTGGAATGGGTTACCTAGGGAGATGGTGGAATCTCCATTCTTATAGGTTTTTAAGGCCCAGCTTGACAAAGCCTTGGTTAGTATGTCAGTTGGTGTTGGTCCTGCTTTGAGCAGGGGATTGGACTAGTTGACTGGAGGAGGGATAGCTCAGTGGTTTGCGTGTTGGCCTGTTAAACCCAGGGTTGTAAGTTCAAGCCCCAAGCAGGCTTTTACTCCAGTTCCCTAAACAAAAAAGGCAGCAGATCCCACTGCAGTGCATTTGTGAGCTTTAGTTAAATACATAGATTCAGCAATTCCAAGGCCAGAAGGGACCACTGTGATCATCTATCCTGTCTTCCTACCCAACAGGGCAGAGAACTTTCTTGAAATAATTTCTGTCTGAACTAGAGCCTGCCAGCATGACAAATGTGCACCCAGTAGCACCACACTGATAAAAACAAGCCTTACACATGCGCCCTGGTATTAAACACTTTGGTTATTTCCTAGATGTACTGCCAGCCTGGAAGAGGTATTTCCTGGTATGACATCTGGTATGTCATACCTGGTATTTCCTGATATGACATCTGACCAAGTAGTTGATGGACACGCAAATCAACCAACTACTTGATCAGACACTTAACCAGCTAAAATCATTCAATTATTAAAATTAAGTAGACTCCTATTTAGATTTAATCTTACAAAGCTTAATTGATTGACTGCCACTGTAGCCTTTATGAAGGTAAAATTGTTTGAGTTCCTGACTATCAAACTCTCACTCCAGCTGCTGATAGCTTAAAATAAAAAAGCAAACTATAGTTGCTATGCATAGTTATCCATCCATCCATCTATCACCATCTAACCATCCATCTATCGCCACCATTGGACTAGATGACCTCCAGAGGTCTCTTCCAAACTTAATGTTCTATTATTCTATGATTCATTTGCAAGGACCTTAGTGGGAGGAGCACTGGTTGAATGAAAGAAGAGTTTGTAGGGGCACCAGGAAGTCAGTCTGTGTGCACATGGGTGGAATCCTAGCTACAGCATCTCTGTAAATAGCTTTCTTGATCAAGAGACAGTTTAATTTTAGAAACATGAAGTCCTCTCATGTTATTATCAAATGTTTCATGTCCCATATGGTACTATCTGTCTGTCTTCTGAATAGTTGACCAGCCAATTGATTGGCCTGCTGTGCCTAGAGCCAGCCAATAAGAGTATGGCTACACTGCATTGTAAACCCATGTCTGTGGGACATGAACTTTTGGACTCAGTGGTTCCAAGCTCACACATGGTAAACCTGGTTTACAATTGCTGGACCCTGGTCTCACAAGCATGATAATGCTGTGAAACCCAGTGAAGGGAAGAGTCTCAGATCCTGAACTCTAGTCCAAGCAGGAATGTCTACATTGTTGTTTTTAGCCTCTTAGCACAAGGCCTGAGTCAGCTGACACTGGCTCTGAGACTTGCTGCAGTGTAGACATACACCGAAGGTATTGATTCTGAAATGTATTCTTGATTCTGCTATTTTCAGAGAGACAGGAATTCTGGGAATAACTATGCAGAGTGGTGACAGGCAGAAAAAAACATTTATTTTATAGGCTTGGTAATAGCTCAGCAACTCATGCCATCCATCGTCAGCCTTCTGCAAGGCAAAGGCCTCTCCAACACAGCTCCTGCCCCTCTGTAACAATATCCATATCAGCCTTTCTAAACCTACTTGAAGGCAAAAGTCTCCTCAGCACTGCTCCTGTCCCTGCATCTCAGATATTGTCATCTCACAGCCCAGAGAAGCCTCTTCAGCAAGGCTTGTGTCCATCCACCTTGTCAGCCATTTCAGCCAATTGCAGGAGGAAGACCCTTCAGCACAGCTTCCTTCCATCCCTCCCTTCCTCCCTCCCTCCCTGACATTGTCAGTCTCATTGTGGTGCAACAGCCTCTTCAGCTCTGCTCCTGTCCATCCCTATCTGTCCAGTACATTGCTGATGTCCATCTATACCACTCATACCCTATACATGCCAGGGCAAAGGCTTTTCTAGTTCTGCTCCTAGGGTGTAGGGTTTTTCTCTGGATCCTCACTATGCTCAACTAGCAAGAGAATGACACTGCCTTTGAACTTTCCAAGGTGTGACTTTGGATTCATCCTTGATGGCATCATTCAGAAGCCCTTTGCCAGATTATTCATGCTGGTTCATCACCTATGAGATAGCGTCTGTGACCTCTAGGTCCTTCTTTAAGGAGTGTGTGGGAGGTGTGGGTTATACACAACTTTGCGCTACTCCTAGTAGTTAGCTACACACGGAAATACTCTGGTGGGTGTTGTGGGGTAAGCACACCCCATCCCCTCTTGGGGCAGGGAGAGGGTATTTACTGCCCTGCGGCTGCATCTTTATGACCACGCCTTATCTTGAGGTAGCATGGGCTAGTGGTCAGAGTCAGTGTGGCCACCTGGCTTGGCAAGGTTATCTGGCCTAGTGGCAATAGTCAGTAGGGCTGCCCTCTCTCGGGGCTGTGTGGCCTAATGGCCAGAGTCAGTATAACTACCCACTTCTGTAGGGCTGTGTGGCCTAGCAGCCAGAGTTGGTAGGGCTACCTGTTCAGCTGGGCTGTGTGGCCTAGTGACTAGAGCCTGTATAGCTGCTGTGGTCAATGGCCAGAGTCAATCTAACTGCCCTCTTTCAGAGCCATGTGGCCCAATGGACAGAGTCAGTATAATGGCCATCTTCAGGAGGGGTATTTGGCCTGGCAGCTGCTCAGGGGAGAGGGCCGTTACCTGGGGGGGGGGGGGTGGCGGCCAGGTAGGGTGGTCCAGCACCTCCCTGCTCTACTGGGTCTGAGCTCAGGGCCCTGTGAGTGGCAAGTTGACTTACCTTGACTTTAGCAAAGCTTTTGATACGGTCTCCGACAGTATTCTTGCCAGCAAATTAAAGAAGTATGAACTGGCTGAATGGACTATAAAGTGGATAGGAAGTTGGCTAGATTGTTGAGCTCAATTTGTAGTGATCAACGGCTCACTGTCTAGTTGGCAGCTGGTATCAAGTGGAGTGTCGCAGGGGTCAGTTCTATGGCTGGTTTTGTTCAACGTCTTCATTAATGATCTGGATGATGGGATAGATTGCACTGTCAGCAAGTTCATGGATGACACTTAGCTGGGGGGAAAGGTAGATTCACTGGAGACTAGAGATAGGGTCTAGAGTGACCTAGACAAATTGGAGGATTGGACCAAAAGAAATCTGAGGTTCAACAAGGAGAAGTGTGGAGTCCTGCATTTAGGACAGAAAAATCCCAAACAATGCTACAGGCTGGGAACTGACTGGCTAAGCGGCAGTTCTGCGAAAAGGACCTAGGGATTACAATGGACAAGAAGCTGGATATGAGTCAGCAGTGTGCCCTTGTTGCCAAGAAGGCTAACAGCATATTGGGCTGCATTAGTAGGAGCATTGCCAACAGATCGAGGGAAGTGATTATTCCCCTCTATTCGGCACTGGTGAGGCCACATCTGGAATATTGTGTCCAGTTTTGGTCCCCCCACTACAGAAGGGATGTGGTCAAATTGGAGAGAGTCCAGCGGACGGCAAAAAAAATTTTTAGGGGGCTTGGGCATCTGACTTATGAGGAGAGGCTGTGGGAACTGGACTTGTTTAGTCTGCAGAAGGGAAGTGTGAGGGGGGATTTGATAGCAGCCTTTAACTACCTGAAGGGGGGTTCCAAAGAGGATGGAATTAGGCTGTTCTCAGTGGTGGCAGATGACAGAACAAGGAGCAATAGGCTCAAGTTGCAATGGGATAGGTATATGGGTTGGATATTAGGAAAAACTATTTCATTAGGACGGTGGTGAAGCACTGGAATGGGTTACCTAGGGAGGTGGGAGAATCTCCTTTCTTAGAGGTTTTTAGGGTCCGACTTGACAAAGGACTGGCTGAGATGATTTAGTCAGTGTGGTCCTGTTTTGAGCAGGAGGTTGGACTAGATGATCTCCTGAGTATCCCAGTGTGCACCGCTCGAAATATCGCTGCAAGAGTGAACACGTTATTGTTGGCTTCTCTGTTTACAGCTTACTTGGTTCACAGCTGGCTGCTTTTTTATAAAGCTGCTGGCTCAAAGCAGTTGCCTCAGCTCAAAGCCTTCTCCTCAATCAACCACTCAAGGCCCACCTGGAACAAAGCACTCCCAATTCACACTTTTCAAACACACACAGAGTCAATCACTCAAGACCTTCCATTACAAACTATCTGATCACAGACACAGTAGGTGCGATCAGACAGGGAGGTTAATAACCTGATGGACAGAGCTCAAAATGTCCCAGAGTTTGGATAAACACCATGGGAGACAGGTGGAGTCCCCCTTTCGGAAGGCTGGCCCCTGTCTCTGCCCCTTCTGCCTCTCCCTAGGTCCAGAGCCCCGAGATCTCTGCCCCTCCACCCATGGCTGGCGCCACACCCCCTCCACCTGGAGAAGCCTCGAGCGCTCTCCTCCATCCCCAGACACAGGAACCCTGGGCCAGTCAAAACCCAGAGCGCCCACCCCCCCGCACAGCCAGAGGAGCCCTGGGCCGGCCAAAGCCCTGAGTGACCCTTCACCTTCCTGGAGGTGCCTCGGGCCAACTGCAGCCATGCCTCCCTTCCCCTCCCCTCTCCAGATCCAAGTCACCCCGGGGAAAAGTGTCTCTTTGGAGACGCTTTTGATATGCCCCATGCAGGTTCTGAGACTACTCAGTTTCCTGGGTTCTTCAATAATCTCTCTGGAGTCCAGTAAGATTATTGATGAACCCAGGAAGCTGAATAGCACATACCAGTTCCTCAACTGCCCTGGAATCTGCATGGGGCATAACAAAGCAAAAACTTCACCTCCAAACCCCATAACTGGGAGTCCGGTAGCCTCCCCTGACCTATTATATACACCACCAATGATAAACACCCACAAGTTTGATGCTTATTGTTATAAGAGGTTTGTGTATGTGTAGTTACTAGATAAGGTGCCAATAGATGGCACTGAAGAACAAGCAGCATGGTTCCTGTAGGACCAGTAAAACATCTTCTTGTGCTCCACAAATTGTGCAGGTCTTATATCAGCTCTTAGCCTGATGTAAGAAGTGAGCTTCAAACCCACGCCTCTGTTATTCATCATTAAGGTTAAGATTCCATCTTGGGTGTGACGACATGACACTGCAATATTCACCACATGACCTGACACCCCAATATTCACCACTGTCTTGTAATTAGGATATGTTTTGTACAAAGTATATCTTGTGAGGTATCATTCTAAAAGTCTTGATCTGCTAGACATTGGAATCTTGCTGGGTTGTATATGTTATTGTCATATGTAAAGTTATGAAGTTTGGCTATGTATGTGTTCCTGAAACATTGTAAGGTTGAAAGAACCCACAAGTGGCCTTTCAGGTATAACAGTAGAAAGGCCAAACAATGTTAATGGCTTATTGAGGAAATGCAAACAAGCACAAGGATTACCCCAGGAACTGTGCACAACAGAAACCTCTCACAGATAGCACTACACAATGGGAACTGTTAGACCCAGGTGACAGCAAGAATTTTCCAGCACGTGAGAAGAAGATGTAAAAGGGGGACAATGACATCATGATGGGACCTCACTCTCTCTGCAACAACACACCTGGAAACACCTGAGGGATGAGGACTGAACTGTGGGAAGTGATGGTCCCAGGCTACAATCTTTAGCCTGTGTATGAAAACCTGAGAAAGCCAAGGCAACATGTGCCTTAAGAGTCTGCCAGCCTGTTTATCACTTAGGGTGAGAATTTGCTAATTCATATCCTATCTATCTAGTGTATTAAACTCAGTTTGTGGTTTTTGTTTATTTACTAAGGTAATCTGCTCTGATCTGTTGGCTATCCCTTATAATCACTTAACATCTACCTCTTGTATTTAATAAACTTGTTTTTTTTTTAAACTCAGTTTGTGTAATTCATAACTGGGGCGGGGAGGGAAAAAAGCCATGCATATCTCTCTCCACATTGAGGGACAGGGTGAATTTCAATGAGCTTATGCTGTACAGTTCTCCGTGCAGCACAAGACAAGACAATTTTGGGTTTACTCTCCAGAGGGGGAGTGCTGTGCAATTCCTTAGCTGAAAGTCTTCCCATGCAGTACTGATTTCAGTGTCTGTGTCTTTCTGCAGATGGGTGTGTCCCTATCTGTGTGTGTGCTAGAGGAGGCTTGAGGGACTGTCTCAGCAGGACAGTATAAGGGACCCCAGCCTAGTGGAGCAGGCGGACTCAGTGGTACCTGATACTAATTATCTTTAGTAATAAAATGCCAAATGGAGAAAAAACATCTATACCTACATGGTACTTGCGAGGGTCTAAACTCTGCCTTGCACTATACGAGTGATACATGCTATATACTCTTACACTGTGCATTCAGAGCGATCCAAAGGAAACACTTGCTGCCAAAAGCAAATATTTCCCTGCTGTGCCAACCCATGATGCAAATGCATGTCTCTGGCTACATATTAACATTTTATGGAAATAAATAAGTACCCAGCAAACATTTCCATATGAAACTCTTACATGTTTGCTGCTTCCACAGTGAAACCCTCATTAGATCAACAGTGATTATCCCAGGTGGTCTTAATTCATCAAGTCTGAAACCTTCCCACGAATAAAAGGAGAGTTTAAGGAAAGCCGGGCCTGAAGGAACAGTACAATGTGACGCAGGGAATTGTGGGAGTTTAACTGTTTGGGTTTAATTAGCACATCCTGTCAATAATCCAGTCTTTCTGTTGGTCTTGTGGGTAGGGTGACCAGACAGCAAGTGTGAAAAATCAGGACGGGGGTGGGAGGTAATAAGAGCCTATATAAGAAAAAGACCCAAAAATCAGGACTGTCCCTAAAAAATCAGCATATCTGGTCACCCTACTTGTGGGTTTTTTGGGTGAGCCACTGAAATTTAACAGCAGCAAGGGGAAAATTATATTTTGACAGGATCTGTTTCATGGTGAAACTGTGGAACATCACTCCAGGGATGGACATAGCTTTTGCTTGTCATGGGCCATTGTGTCTGACCCTTGCATGGCTACACAAAGCAGAAAGCAAGAAAGAACCTTCTCCACTCCCTACAGAGACACTTGCAGTCCCAAGTGGGGCTTGAAGAGGCTGCATCTTACAGAGGAGCACATGATCTGTCAATGGGGCTAATAGTTGTAGTTCTTTTGGTTCAGTGTGTGACAGCGTGTAACAATCCTGCACTAGGACACCAGGGGCAGACCAATAATTGTGGGCCCAGGCAGCTATGCCCCCTTTACCCTGCTGCACATGGTCCAGGTGGAGAAGCCAGATAAAAGGAGGCAGCCCAGCTCAGTTGGGGTGGGCAAGAGAGGAAGAAGGACGTACACTGATGGTTCCTGCAATGCTCCTGGTGGTAGAGCCGGAAGATACAGACTACAATCCAGGTGACTTGCCAATGGCAGAGACAGCCGGGGAAGCCAAGCTACTGCCTGCTGAGGAGGCTACTGCCTGTTTTATGTCCCATCCTAGAGGGAAGTAAAGCCTATAGCTGTTTGTTTGCCCCACCCAGGGGCCATAGGCTGATTGGTATTTGCCCTGGCCAGGGAGCTAATTCACCAAGTCCTACTGCCTGCCTCAGCCAGGAGACTGAGGGGCTTCAGACTAGTTGTTTGTTTTGTCCACCCAAAGACCATGGACTAGTCATTTAAGTGACCTCACTGGGTGCCAAGACCCACTTGGCTGAAATCATCCACTTAATGGGGAAGCCTGACGACAGGGTGAACCAATCCCACACTAGACCGACAGGGGTGCCCCAGCTGTACATGTAGGGTCCCCATCACACTTGGTGGAGACCGCAGGCACCAATTGGGTCCTGCTAAGAGGACTAACCCAAGGAGAGCTACATGAGAGAGCCCCACAGATACCACGGATACAGACAAGATATTAAAATGGATGCTGGAAAACCAGCAGCAGCACGCTACCCAGCAACAACAACAAACTCAGCTGCTACAGCAAATGTCCACCCAACAACAGATGGCCCATCACCAAGAGCAGCAGCAGTAGCTGATTAGGGAGCTAGCTGCACAATACCAATCCCAGCAAAAATGGCTAGTTCAGCAGATGGCGGCGCTCCTGCAACTGAGGGGACCACCCAGACGTGCTGGGATGAGCCAGAGTTTGGAGAATGCTCTTACTGGGTTGCTAGTGAGGTTGGCGAAAATGGGACCCAGAGATGACCCAGAGGCCTTCGTGGTCACATTTGAGTGGGTCGCCATTTGAATGGCTCCAGAGCACTGGGTTACTCTAGTGGCCCCATACTTAACATTCCGTTAGTGGTTTTGATGGGAGAGGTATTCCCCAGGAGTGTGACCTTGGGCTGTGCAGGTCGTTGGAACCTGAGAATTTGACCGGGCCTCAAGTGGCAGAGGCTATCATCCTGGAACAGTTTACACACATCCTCCCACTGGAGGGAAAGAATGGATTCACTGATATCGACTGAGGGCTCTCGCTGAGACAGTATCCTTGATGAAAGGTTAGCTGCCGCAGAGGGACTCCGACTTCTAGATCCTAAGCCAGGAGGGACCCAAGCAAGAGACAGACCAAATCAGAGGAAGAAGGACCTCAGAGTAGGCTGGGGACATGAGGGTCAACCTCCCACCCAGGAGTTACGCGGAGACCTAGGGTGAGACCCCAAGGAGAAGAGGCCCCAGTCGGTGGGTTGGGTCCAGTACCACACTACTCTGAGGCAGACATATTGAAGGGTTATGAATACAACCAGGAGGGACATGTCAGATGTGACCACCCTTTCATGGACAGCAATTATGGACAGGTCTGGGTACAGGCCCAACAAAGAGGCTCACTGAAGCTGATAGTCCCTATGTAGGCCAATGGCACCCCAGTATCTGGTCTTATTGACTCGGGTTGCAGCTAGACCCTCATATGAGCTGATCTGGTGAAGTCAGTGGATCAGACAGAGGCCCCTATATATCTCCAGTGCATCCACAGGGACGTACAACTGTATCCCACCACTAAGGTAAAGCTAACAGTGGGCGGTCATGAGGAGAAATGCCACTTCAGCCTGGCCAAAAAACTGGCATATCCCACAGTCCTAGGTTATGACTGGTGCTGATTTGGGGAAGTCATGCAAGAATGAGGGTGCCAGCCACCAGCAGAAACAAACCAAAGGCCATGGGAGAGGGGACTCCTAGGCCAAAAGAAAGAAGGATGAAAGGAGAGACTCTCTTGCCCCACAGAAAGCCCCAGACCATACCCTGTGGGAGGGGAGACACAGGAAGCAAAGAGGGAATGGCTGATGATTGATCGGGACTTCCTGAGAGAGCAAAGGGAAGGTCTGACTCTGAGTCGCACATGGGAGCAATTGACCCCAATCGAGGAGGAAGAGGATGCCAACCCATGGACACCCCAAGGACCCTGCTTCAAGATCCACAATGCACTCCTGTACTGGATGACCAAGGACCCACAAACCCAAGAAGTGATCCAATAACTGCTGGTGCCACATAAGTACTGGCGTGACTTGCTGCAGTTGGCTCACTTGGTGCCCTGGGGTGGACACCTGGGTGAGAGAAGACCCTACACCAGGTGGTCCTCAGGTTTTTCTGGCCCAGCATCCATAAGAAAGTAAGTGACTTCTGTGCCTCCTGCCCAAAGTGCCAATGGGTCGGTCCCAAAAGAATACCCAAGGCACTCCATATCCCACTCCCAATGGTAGAAGTGCCATTTGAGAGGATAGGCATGGACCTAACTGGGCCCTTAGAGAAAAGCAGTTCAGGGCTCCACTACATATTGGTGGTGGTAAACGACGCAACCCAATACCCCGAGGCAGTCCCCTTGCATTCAACGACTGCAACTGCCATAGCAAAGGAGCTCTTGGAAATGTTTGCCAGAGTTGGGATACCAACCAAGACAGATACTAACAGAGCAAGGTGCCAACTTTTCATCTCAGCTAACGGCAAAGCTGTGCCAGCTACTAAACATCCAGGCTCTGAAGACTTCTGTCTACCATCCCCAGACCGATGGCTTAGTTGAGAGGCTTAATGGGACGATGAAGAGTCCAGTGGTGGGCAACAAAAATGATTAGTAGGCTGGAGCACATGACTTATGAGGAGAGGCTGAGGGAACTGGGATTGTTTAGTGCAGAAGAGAAGAATGAGGGGGGATTTGACAGCTGCTTTCAACTACCTGAAAGGGGGTTCCAAAGAGGATGGATCTAGACTGTTCTAAGTGGGAGCAGATGACAAAACAAAGAGTAATGGTCTCAAGTAACATTGGGGGAGGGTTAGGTTGGATATTAGTAAAAACTTTTTCAGTAGAAGGGTGGTGAAGCACTGGAATGGATTATCTAGGGAGATGGTAGAATATCCATCCTTAGAGGTTTTTAAGATGAGGTTTGATAAAGTCCTGACTGGGATGAATTAGTTGTGGATTGGTCCTACTTTGAGCAGGGGGTTGGACTAGATGACCTGAGGTCCATTCCAACCCTGATATTCTATGATTCTATGAAATCAATGCTCCATAAATTCATGGAGGATGACCTGTGACACTGGACTTCCTTCGAGAGACCTGGGAAGAACACAAGTCATGAGGTTAGTTCCATATATATTACAATTGTGAGAATGCCTGAAGAGGCTTGGAGAGTTTGCCCATGAAAATTGAATGAAAGCCAACAGACCCAGGAGCACAGATACAACCAGGGCACCCGTCTTGGATTTTCAAACCCGGTGATTGTGTCTTATTGTTATTCCCCGCACCTGAGTCCAAACTGTTAGCCAAATGGCAGGGGCCATTTGAAGTGGTCCAAAGGTTGGGACCGTTAGATTACGAGGTTCAGTTGCCTGGATGGTAACACAATACCAGAGTGTACCACATCAACCCCTTAAAGGCCTGGAGGGCCCAGGAGGGCATGCTAATTGCTTACATGGCTGACCCTGAATTAGGGCCAGGCATGTTGAATCCCCCTGGTGCAACAACATCACCATCAGCTAGGAGCTCAATGAGGAACAACGGTAAAAACTGCAACGACTGACCCAGTCCTTTCTGGCCGTTCTATCACCCTGCCCTGGATCTACAAAGACGGCATACCATCACATAGCTACCAGTCCAGGACAGAGGGTGCGAGATTATCACCAGCTGTTGGCCTGGAAGATGTGGGAGATCATCAAGGAAGAAGTTGAGGCAATGCTAGCCTTGGGGGTCATGGAAGAATCCCATAGTGAGTGGAGAAGTCCTATCATCCACGAGGTTCTGCATAGACTTTTGGAAAATAAATGTAATCTCCTGGTTTGATGCATATCCTATGTCATGGGTAGATAGATACTGGAATAGTTGGGGAATGCCAAGTTCACATCTACTCTCAATCTAACACAGGGATTCTGGCTAATTCCCCTGACTCTGACTTCCTGGGAGAAGATGGTCTTTACCACATTGTTTGGCCTCTTCCAATTTATGACTATGCCATTCATAGAATCATAGAACATTAAGGTTGGAAGAGATCTCAGGAAGTCATCTAGTCCCAGGGCCGGTGCAAGGATATTTTGCACCCTAGGCAAAACTTTCACCTTGCGCCTCCTCTACCCCCAGAGCATCGCTTATTATAAACTTTCAAAAATGAATTCTGCATAATGTGGCATTGTTCATTAGAATTAATACACATTTGGCTTGCAAATTTATTAATTTCATTATTTAGTCTACATATTTAATGAAAATAAATGGCCCTGAGTCTCCTGCACGTGGCTAGAGTCCCTCCTGCCCCGCCTCCCATGGATCTGGAAAGGGCTGTTTTGGGGATCAGAGCACAGATCTTGGGGGCTCGGGGAGGAGATGGCTCTGGGCTGGCAGGGGGGATGCAGGAGGGCTGTGATGTGGGGCGTGGCAGAGGGAGGTGGCGGGGCCCACAGTTGCAGAGGACACCCACAGAGATAGGTGCTATGGGGCAGATTCTGTGGGTGGAGAGGGAAGTGCTGAGGGGTGGGTTCCTGAGGGCAGGGTCTGGGGAGAGAGAGGAATGCTGTGGGGCGGGTGCCTGAGGGAAGGCTCCATGGGGAGAGGAGAGCGCTGTGGGGCGGATGCCCGAGGGCAGGGTCTGGGGGAGAGGGGAGCGCTGCAGGGCAGGTTGAAGGTGGAAGGGTTTTGGTGGAGAGGGGAGCGCTGCCTGCGGGGCGGGTGCCCAAGGGCAGGCTCTGTGAGTACAGGGGAGAGCTGTGGGGCGGGTTCCCGAGGGCAGCGTCTGGGGGGAGAGGGGAGCACTGCGGGGAGGGTACCTGAGGGCAGGGTCTGGGTGGAGAGGGGAGTGCTGCGGGGCAGGTTGCAGGGGGAAGGGTCTGGGTGGAGAGGGGAGTGCTGCGGGGTGGGTTGCAGGGGGAAGGGTCTGGGTGGAGAGGGGAGTGCTGCGGGGTGGGTTGCAGGGGGAAGGGTCTATGGAGAGAGAGGAGCACTGCCTGTGGGGCGGGTTCCATAGTGACTGCAACCGCTGGCCACTGCTGGGTCTCGAGGTGCGGGGCCAGCCAGCAGGTACGACCGGGCTCCGCAGGTGCTGACTCAGCCTGCAGGCGTCACTGAGGGGCATGAGGGGCCTGGTTCCCACCAGCTGGAGCCCAGGAAAAAGCAGAAAGCAGGTAATGGCTGGAAGCAACCAGAGTCAGCCCCAGGTTCCCCCCGCACACCTGGCCACCTCGCTGGAGCTGTGAGCGGAACCTGCTCCCTGCACAGTGTCCTTTGAGCACCTCAAGGAAAACCCTGCCCTGGCCCAGCCATGGCCAGCCCCTGTGCAGGGAGTGTAAAAAAAAATTGGGGGGCACTGCTTTTTGGCACTCCAAAATCTTGGCATCCTAGGCGGCTGCCTCGTTTGCCTAGTAGTTACATCGGCCCTGTCTAGTCCAACCCCCTGGTCAAAGCAGGAACACCACTAAATAAATCATCCCAGCCAGGGCTTTGTCAAGCTGGGCCTTAAAAACTTCTAAGCATGGAGATTCCACCACCTCCCTAGGTAACCCATTCCAGTGCTTCATCACCCTCCTAGTGAAATAGTGTTTCCTAATATCCAACCCCAACCTCCCCCACTGCAACTTGAGACCCTTGCCCCTTGTTCTGTCATCTGCCACCACTGAGAACAGCCGAGCTGCATCCTCTTTGTAACCTCCATTCAGGTAGTTGAAGGCTGCTATCAAATCCCCCCTCATTCTTCTCATAGACTCATAGACTCTAGGACTGGAAGGGACCTCGAGAGGTCATCGAGTCCAGTCCCCTGCCCTCATGGCAGGACCAATACTGTCTAGACCATCCCTGATAGACATTTATCTAACCTACTCTTAAATATCTCCAGAGATGGAGATTCCACAACTTCCCTAGGCAATCTATTCCAGTGTTTAACTACCCTGACAGTTAGGAACTTTTTCCTAATGTCCAACCTAAATCTCCCTTGCTGCAGTTTAAGCCCATTGCTTCTTGTTCTATCATTGGAGGCTAAGGTGAACAAGTTTTCTCCCTCCTCCTGATGACACCCTTTTAGATACCTGAAAACTGCTATCATGTCCCCTCTCAGTCTTCTCTTTTCCAAACTAAACAAACCCAATTCCTTCAGCCTTCCTTCATAGGTCATGTTCTCAAGACCTTTAATCATTCTTGTTGCTCTTCTCTGGACCCTCTCCAATTTCTCCACATCTTTCTTGAAATGCGGTGCCCAGAACTGGACACAATACTCCAGCTGAGGCCTGACCAGCGCAGAGTAAAGCGGAAGAATGACTTCTTGTGTCTTGTTTACAACACACCTGTTAATGCATCCCAGAATCACGTTTGCTTTTTTTGCAACAGTATCACACTGTTGACTCATATTAAGCTTGTGGTCTACTGTGACCCCTAGATCTCTTTCTGCCATACTCCTTCCTAGACAGTCTCTTCCCATTCTGTATGTGTGAAACTGATTGTTCCTTCCTAAGTGGAGCACTTTGCATTTATCTTTATTGAACTTCATCCTGTTTACCTCAGACCATTTCTCCAATTTGTCCAGATCATTTTGAATTTTGACCCTGTCCTCCAAAGCAGTTGCAATCCCTCCCAGTTTGGTATCGTCCGCAAACTTAATAAGCGTACTTTCTATGCCAACATCTAAATCGTTGATGAAGATATTGAACAGAACCGGTCCCAAAACAGACCCCTGCGGAACCCCACTTGTTATACCTTTCCAGCAGGATTGGGAGCCATTAACAACTACTCTCTGAGTACGGTTATCCAGCCAGTTATGCACCCACCTTATAGTAGCCCCATCTAAATTGTACTTTCCTAGTTTATCTATAAGAATATCATGCGAGACCCTATCAAATGCCTTACTAAAGTCTAGGTATATCACATCCACCGCTTCTCCCTTATCCACAAGGCTCGTTATCCTATCAAAGAACGCTATCAGATTAGTTTGACACCATTTGTTCTTTACAAATCCATGCTGGCTATTCCCTATCACCTTACCACCTTCCAAGTGTTTGCAGATGATTTCTTTGATTACCTGCTCCATTATCTTCCCTGGCACAGAAGTTAAACTAACTGGTCTGTAGTTTCCTGGGTTGTTTTTATTTCCCTTTTTATAGATGGGCACTATATTTGCCCCCTTCCAGTCTTCTGGAATCTCCCCCGTCTCCCATGATTTCCCAAAGATAATAGCTAGAGGCTCAGATACCTCTTCTATTAACTCCTTGAGTATTCTAGGACGCATTTCATCAGGCCCTGGTGACTTGCAGGCATCTAACTTTTCTAAGTGATTTTTTACTTGCTCTTTTTTTATTTTATCTTCTAAACCTACCCTCTTCCCGTAAGCATTCACTATATTAGACATTCCTTCAGACTTCTCAGTGAAGACCGAAACAAAGAAGTCATTAAGCATCTCTGCCATTTCCAAGTCTCCCGTTACTGTTTCCCCCTCCTCACTGAGCAGTGGGCCTACCCTGTCCTTGGTCTTCCTCTTTCTTCTAATGTATTGATAAAAAGTCTTCTTGTTTCCCTTTATTCCCATAGCTAGTTTGAGTTCATTTTGTGCCTTTGCCTTTCTAATCTTGCCTCTGCATTCCTGTGTTATTTGCCTATATTCGTCCTTTGTAATCTGACCTAGTTTCCATTTTTTATATGACGCCTTTTTATTTTGTAGGTCACTCAAGATCTCGTGGTTAAGCCAAGGTGGTCTTTTACCACATTTTCTATCCTTCCTAACCATCGGAATAGCTTGCTTTTGGGCCCTTAATAGCGTTCCTTTGAAAAACTGCCAACTCTCCTCAGTTGTTTTTCCCCTCAGTCTTGATTCCCATGGGACCTTACCTATCAGCTCTCTGAGCTTACCAAAATCTGCCTTCCTGAAATCCATTGTCTCTATTCTGCTGTACTCCCTTCTACCCTTCCTTAGAATTGCAAACTCTATGATTTCATGATCACTTTCACCCAAGCTTCCTTCTACTTTCAAATTCTCAACAAGTTCCTCCCTATTTGTTAAAATCAAGTCTAGAACAGCTTCCCCCCTAGTAGCTTTTTCAACTTTCTGAAATAAAAAGTTGTCTGCAATGCAGTCCAGGAACTTATTGGAGAGTCTGTGCCCCGCAGTGTTATTTTCCCAACATATATCTGGATAGTTGAAGTCCCCCATCACCACCAAATCTTGGGCTTTGGATGATTTTGTTAGTTGTTTGAAAAAAGCCTCATCCACCTCTTCCACCTGATTAGGTGGCCTGTAGTAGACTCCCAGCACGACATCACCCGTGTTTTTTACCCCTTTTAGCCTAACCCAGAGACTCTCAACGCTTCCGTCTCCTATGTCCATCTCCACCTCAGTCCAAGTGCGTACATTTTTAATATATAAGGCAACACCTCCTCCCTTTTTCCCCTGTCTATCCTTCCTGAGCAAACTATACCCTTCACACCAACATTCCAGTCTTGTGTATTATCCCACCAAGTTTCAGTAATGCCAACAATGTCATAGTTGTATTTATTTATTAGCACTTCCAGTTCTTCCTGCTTATTACCCATACTTCTTGCATTTGTATATAGGCATCTAAGATACTGGTTTGATCTTGCCTCCCAGCTCTGCCCTGACCCTCCTTCCTCACTGCCATTATAGCCCGTGCTCCCTCCTGCTTCCAACCTAGCTCCAAGGTCTTGTTCCCCACTTACCTGTGGGGTTTGCTCACCTGTCCCCATCGAACCTAGTTTAAAGCCCTCCTTACTAGGTTAGCCAGCCTGTGCGCAAATAAGGCCTTTCTCCTCTTCGAAAGGTGAACGCCATCTGTGCCTAGCAGTCCTTCCTCAAATAGCATCCCGTGGTCGAGGAAGCCAAAGCCCTCCTGGCGACACCATCTTCGCAGCCAGGCATTCACCTCCACAATGCATCTGTCTCTGCCCAGGCCCCTGCCTTCAACAGGAAGAATCGAAGAGAATACCACCTGCGCTCCAAACTCCTTAACCCGTACTCCCAGAGCTCTGTAGTCACTCTTGATCTGCTCAGTGTCACACTTCGCAGTATCATTTGTGCCCACATGGATGAGTAGCATGGGGTAGTAGTCAGAAGGCCGGATAATCCTCGACAATGCCTCTGTAACATCTCGGATACGGGCCCCTGGCAGGCAGCATACCTCCCGGGATGAACGGTCAGGGCGACAGATGGGTGTCTCCGTCCCCCTCAGCAGAGAGTCTCCAACCACCACTACTCTACGTTTCTTATCAGTGGTGGCAGCAGACCTCCCAGCCTTAGGGGTACGAGGCTTCCCCTCCTTAACTGTTGGGGGTGATTCCTTCTCTCCTGTATCAAGAAGAGCATAACAGTTATCTTTTACCACAGCAGGAGGGTTTGCAGCAGGGGTGGAGCACTGCCTGCTGCTAGAAGTAACCAGCTGGCTGTGTCCACCCTGAGCCTCCTCCTCCACTGGTGTGTCCGATACACCCTGAGGCATCTCCTCCAGTGCTTCAAAATGGTTTCCTTGAGGACCTGGTCCATGATTTTTCCAGGGACTGAGGTGAGGCTGACTGGTCTGTAGTTCTCCAGGTTCTCCTTCTTCTCTTTTTTAAAGATGGGCACTATATTTCCCTTTTTCCAGAGGTTCGGGACCTCCCCCGATCGCCATGAGTTTTCAAAGATAATGGCCGATGGCTCTGCAATCGCATCAGCTAATACCCTCTGATGCATTAGATCTGGACCCATGGATTTGTGCATGTCCAGCTTTCCTAAATAGTCCTTAATCTGTTCTTTCACCACTGAGGGTTGCTCACCTCCTCCCCATACTGTGTTGCCCAGGACAGCAGTGTGGGAGCTGACCTTATCTGTGAAGACCAAGGCAAAAAAAGCATTGAGTACTTCAGCTTTTTCTACATCATGTGTCACTAGGTTGCCTCCATCATTCACAAAGGGTCCCACACTTTCCCTGACCTTTTTCTTGTTGCTCCACCCCTGCTGTAGAAACTCTTCTTGTTACCCTTCACATCCCTTGCTAGCTGCAACTCCAGCTATATTTTGGCCTTCCTGATTACACCCTGCATGTTCGAGCAATATTTTTGTACTCCTTCCTAATCATCTGATCAAGTTTCCACTTCTTGTAAGCTTCCTTTTTGTGTTTAAGATCTCTGAAGAATCCACGGTTAGGCCAAGCTGGTCGCCTGCCATATTTGCTATTCTTTCTGCACGTCGGGATGGTCTGTTCCTGCGCCCTCAAAAAGGCTTCTTTAAAATACAGCCAGTTTTCCCGGACTCCTTTCCCCCTCATATTAACGTCCCAGGGGATCCTGTCCATCAGTTCCCTAAGAGAGTCTAAGTCTGCTTTTCTGAAGTCCAGGGTCCATATTTTGCTACTCTCCTTTCTTCCTTTTGTGAGAATCCTGAACTCAACCATCTCATGGTCACTGCTTCCCACCCACTTCTACTTCCTTTACAAATTCTTCCCTATTTGTAAGCAGCAGGTCAAGAGGAGGTCAAGGTTCTTCCAGTAGTTGCACCAGGAAGTTGTCCCCAACTCTCTCCAAAAATGTCCTGGATTGTCCGTGCACTGCTGTATCGCTTTCCCAGAAGATGTGAGGATGATTGAGGTTCCCCATTAAAACCAGGACCTGTGTTCTGGAAACTTCAGTTAATTGTCTGAAGAAAGCCTTGTCCACCTCATCCTCCTGGTCCAGTGGTCTATAGCACATGCCCACCATGACATCACCCTTGTTGCTCTCACTTCTAAGCTTAACCCAAGGCTCTCAACAGGCATTTTTCCAGTTTCATAATGGAGCTCTGAGCAATCATACCGCTCTCTTACATACAGTGCAACTCCTCCACCTTTTGTCCTCTGCCTGTCCTTCCTGAACTGTTTATTCCCATCCATGACAGTGCTCCAGTCATGTGAGCTACCCCACTAAGTCTCTGTTATTCCAATCACATCATAGTTCTTTGACTGTGCAAGGACTTCCAATTCTTCCTGCTTTTTTCCCCAGGTTTCTTACGTTCATGTACAGGCACCTAAGATAACTAGCCAATTGCCTTGCTTTCTCAGGATGAATCAGGAGGGCCTCCTTGTGTTTCCTCCCCACTTACGTCAGGGCTTAGGTCACCCTCCACCCATGAACCTAGTTTAAAGCTCTCCTCACTAGGTCAGCAAGCCTGCCTGCCAAGATATTCTTCCCTCTTTTTGTAAGGTGAATCCCATCTCTTCCTAGCAATCCTTCTTCCCGGAACAATATCCCATGGTCAAGGAATCCAAAGCCCTCTCTCTGACACCATCTATGTAACCATGCATTTACCACCACAATTTGACGATCCCTAACTGGGCCTTTTCCTTCAACAGGGAGGATGGATGAGAACATGACTTGCGCCTCAAACTTCTTTACCCTTCTTCCCAGAGCCATGTAGTCTGCAGTGACCCAGTCAAGGTCATTCTTGGTAGTATCATTGATGCCCATGTGGAGAAGTAGGAAGGGGTAGAGGTCTGAGTGCTTGATCAATCTTGGCAGACACTCCGTAACATCCTGAATTCTAGCTCCAGGCAAGCAGCACACTTCGAGTCTCTTGGTCTGGTCGCCAGAGAGATGTCTCTGTCCCCCTTAGGAGGGAGTCCCCGACCATCACCACCCATCTCCTCCTCTTGAGACTGGTGGTCGTGGACCACCCATCCCTAGGACAATGCATCCCATATCTTCCGGTCAATGAGGTCTCCTTCTTATTCCTTCCCTCAGAGGGCTCTTCCAAATCATTCTCCGCTGTAGTACCTGTGTAGAGAGCCTGAAAAGGGTTTCTTACCTCTATCTGCATAGGGGGTACATGGGTTCTTCACATTCTTCTTCTGGAGGTCACATGCTGCCAATTTTCTTCCTGGTTCTTCACTGCCCTCTCTGATTCTTCGGCATGTTCTGCCTCCAAAACCAAACGCTGACTTCTGTCCAGAAAACCTTCATTTTCTCTGATGCAATGCAGGGTTGATACTTGCATCCCTAGTCCTTTAACCTTCTCTTCCAATATGGAGACCAGTTTGCACTTTGTACAGACAAAGTCACTTCTATCCTCTGGGAGAAAGACAAACATGGTATATCCTGTGCAGGTCACAACAGCTGATAGCTCACTATCCATGTCTTCCTTCTAAAAGCGTCCTCAGATGTTGTATTTACTTCTCCAAGAAGTCTGAAAGGCAAAAACACTCTGTGGGAAGTCCCCATAGACAAACTCCCTCTGTTTGCCTATCCTCTGTTTGCCACTCACTCAGTTCGCAACTGGCTGCCTTTTTATAAGGCTGCTGGCTCGAAGCAGTTGGCCCAGCTCAAAGCCTTGCCTCCAATCAACCGCTCAAGACCCACCCAGAACAAAGTGCTCCCAATTCACACTTTTCAAACAAACACTCACACCATCAAACAGTCCCTGCAACTAGCTCCAGGCAACATGGCACTGTTGTAACCTTTCAAAGGCTTATGAACCAGCTACTGTGGCCACATGAGCAATATTGGCCACCTGTATCAACAAAATAGTGATATACAGTACCAGCTGGGAAGGACCATCTTAGATACCTCACCGCCATGCTGCAAGCCCTTGGAGAAGCTGGGTTGATGGCCAAGCCCTCCAAGTGTCACCTAGGGCAAAAGGAGGTAACATAGCTGGGATACGTGGTAAGGAGGGGCAGCTACACCCACTGACAGTTTCTGGGCCTGGCTGGCTACTACAGATGCTTTGTTCCAGAGTTTGCCACATTAGCAGCACCACTAACAGACCTGACAAAAAGCTTCTAACCCAAGAGAGTACAGTGGTCCAGGGCCTGCAAATATGCTTCCCAGACCTTGAAGGAGTGGTTAAATCAGGAGCTAGTCCTTTTGCACCCAAACTTTTCAAAAAGGTTTATACTCATAAGAAAAAAAGAACAGCCATACTGGGTCAGATCAAAGGTCCATCAAGCCCACTATCCTGTCCTCTGACAGTGGCCAATGGCAGGTGCCCCAAAGGGAATGAACAGACAGGTTATCATCAAGTGATCCATCCCCTGTCGCCTATTCTCAGTTTCTGGAAAACAGAGGTTAGGGACACCATTCCTGCCCATCCTGGCTAATACGCATTGATGGACCTATCCTCCATGAATCTATCTAGCTCCCTTTTGAACCCTCTTATAGTATTGGCCTTCACAACACCCTCTGGCAAGGAGTTCCAGAGGTTGACAGTGTGTTGTATGAAAAAATACTTTCTTGTGATTATTTTAAACCTGCTACCTATTAATTTCATTTGGTGCCCCCTTGTTCTTGTATTATGAGAAGGAGTAATTATCACTTATTTACTTTCTCTATACCACTCATGATTTTATAGACCTCTATCATATCCCCCCTTAGTCGCCTCTTTTCCAAGCTGAAAAGTCCCAGTCTTATTAATCTCTCCTCATACGGAAGCCGTTCTATACCTCTAATAATTTTTGTTGCCCTTTCCTGAACCTTTTTGAATTCCAATATATCTTTTTTGAGATAGGGCGACCACATCTGCACGCAGTATTCAAGATGTGGGCATACCATAGATTTATGTAGAGGCAATATATTTTCTGTCTTATTCTCTGTCCCTTTCTTGATGATTCCCAACATTCTGTTCGCTTTTTTGACTGCTGCTGTACATTGAGTGGATGATTTCAGAGAACTATCCACTACTCCAGACCGAAGCTTCAGAGGTAGGCCTTGGAACGGTCCTGTCACAAAAGCATGAGGAGGAGGAGCACCTGGTGCTCTGAGTAGAAAGTTATTCCCTCGAGACAAGGTAATCCACAACAGAAAAAGAGGCTCTGGCTGTGAAATGGGCTGTTGAAGCCAAACTGTACTGCTAGGGTACCACTTCCAACCAATCACAAATCACGCACTCCTCTGATGTTTCCATTCTATGAAAGACACTAATGCCAGGATTATGAGATGGTACTTGCCCTCCAACCCTATGACTTGAGGTACTTCACCACCCAGGCTAAGCCCATGTAAATGAGGATTTCTTTTCCCAGGTAGGGGGAAAGAGGATGGGGTGAACTACCATCTGGTTTGGAGTTGAAGGGGAAGGTTTGTGATGGGGGGTACCAACCCTGCACTGGGCCACCGCGGGCTGGCCAATCATTGTGGGCGCAGGCAGCCATGCCCCCTTTCCCGTGCTGCACATGCTCCAGGTGGAGAAGCCAGATAAAAGGAGGCAGCCCAGCTCGGTCGAGGTGAGCAAGAGAGGAGGAAGGATGTAGACTGCTGGGTCCTGTGACACTCCTGGCGGTAGAGCCTGAAGACCCGGACTATACTCCAGGCGACTCGCCAATGATAGAGATGGCTGGGGAAGCCAAGCTGCCACCCGCTGAGGAGGCTGCTGCCTTCTCTATGTCCCAGCCCAGGGGGAAGTAAGGCCCATAGGATCTATTTGGATAAAAAAAAATTTCCAAACCATTGCAAAATAATGGCTCCCATCTTCGATCTGGACTGAAACAGGAGGAAACCACCTGCCTGGGCTTCAGTGAAGACAAACATGTTCCTGTAAATGTCACTGTGTCATGAAGCAACATCATCACAGGTGCAACTATTGCATCAGCCCTGAAGATATTTTGGGATATTCTGAGTTTCACCAGAGGAATATGGAATAACCACAGCCAATATAGGGATCTTCCCCTTTCAATGTCCCTCTCAAAATATCCTGTCCCCTTTCTGTGAAGGGAGCCAGCATCTTTCCCGGAATGCTGATCCCAGTTTATGAAATGCAAAACATATGCTGCTTAATTTTGACACTTGCTGCTGCTAAGCAATGTCAGGGATGGCAGCTAAGCGACTCAGTGTGTGTCTTGGCGTGGGAGCAGCATCATGATATGCTCTCACTGGGGGAGCTGTTCAGCTTTTTCTGATTTTGGAGAGTTCTTTTATTTCTTTTTTTCCCCTCTAGCTTTTTCTTTTTCTTTTTAGCCTCTGTTCTTCATCCATTATTTAGGCCTCTCTGACTGTAACAGAAACATTTGCCTTGTATACCTTGTGTGAGGTTTAAAAAATAGATAAAAGCAGAAGGTCGGACTTGAAACAGATTCTGACAGTTGCTGCTGACTTTGTCTCAAAGCTACAAATATGGAGCTGTCCATGCTCAATGATTGTAGCTGCATGGTTTTTTTCCCTCCAGTTGCTGCTGTTGCAAAATGTCTTGGTATTTGATGTGTTCATTCATCCTTTACATTTCTAAAAGTTCAGAGGACAGGATGGCTCCAGGAATTGGGTGTGAGCTTTCAGGAACTCTTGCTTCTAGACTACTTGTTCAATCCTGACCCATTTCAGAATAGCTGTTGCTGTTCAGTGGCCCCTATATGAATTTGAGTATAGCAGAAAGGTGTCTCCGTCAGAAGAAGCAATGGTATAGCTAGTTCTTATTGACATTTCTCATGGCAGGCTCAGGAAAGGTAAGGACCTTCTCTTTAATTTTTAAATTTTTTTGCTTCAGCACTCCTTTTATGTCTGCTTTCGGCAAACAACCAAGTGATCAAGTTTTTCAGTACAAATATCTGCAGGAAGCAAATTTTAAAGTCTGTGCATGAGTAGTCCACAATAATGTACTTGAAATGTGAATGAGTAAGTATTCACACCAGAAGAGCTAGTGTGTTCATCCAGTCAGAGAACAGAAATAATGCTATAAAAACAATGAGGAGTCGGTGGCACCTTAAAGACTAACAGATTTATTTAAACATAAGCTTTCGTGGGTAAAAAAACCACTTCTTCAGATGCATGGAGTGAAAATTACAGATGCAGGCATGAATATACTGACACATGACGAGAAGGGAGTTACTTTACAAGTGGAGAACTAGTGTTGACAGGGCCAATTCAGTCAGGGTGGATGTGGTCCACTCCCAATAACTGATGAGGAGGTGTCAATACCAAGAGAGGGGAAATTGCTTTTGTAGTGAGCCAGCCACTCTCAGCTCCTATTCAAGCCCATATTAATGGTGTTAAATTTGCAAATGAATTGTAGCTCTGCAGTTTCTCTTTGAAGTCTGTTTTGAAGGGTTTTTTTTGTTGAAGGATGGCTATTTTAAATCTGTTATAGGATGTCCAGGGAGATTGAAATGTTCTCCTACTGGCTTTTGTATGTTACTATTCCTGATGTCTGATTTGTGTCCATTTATTATTTTATGTAGAGACTATCCAGTTTGGCCAATGTACATGGCAGAGGGGCATTGCTGGCACATGATGGCATATATCACACTAGTAGATGTGCAGGTGCATGAGCCTCTGTTGGTGTGGCTCATGTGGTTGGGTCCTGTGATGGTGTTGCTAGAGTAGATATGGGGACAGAGTAGGCAACAGAGTTTGTTACAGGGATTGGTTCCTGGGTTAGTGTTTCTGTGGTGTGGTGTGTTACTAGTGAGTATTTGCCTCAGGTTGGGGGGCTGTCTGTAAGCAAGGACTAGCCTACCTCCCAAGATCTGTGAGAGTGAGAGATCATTTTCCAGGCTAGGTTGTAGACAGTTGATGATGTGCTGTAGAGGTTTTACCTGGGGCTATACGTAATGGCCAGTGGTGTTCTGTTATTTTCCTTGTTGGGCCTCTACTGTAGTAAGTGACTTCTTGGTACTTGTCCTGCTCTGTCAATCTGTTTCCTTACTTCCACAGGTGGATATTGTAATTTTAAGAATGCTTGATAAATATCTTGTAAGTGTTTGTCTCTGTCTGAGAGATTGGAGCAAATGTGGTTGTATTTTAGGGCTTGGCTGTAGACAGTGAATCCTGTGATATGTCGTGGATGGAAGCTGGAGACATGTAGGTAAGTATAGCGGTCAGTAGGTTTCTGGTATAGGGTGGTGTTTATGTGACCATCACTTATTTGCACTGTAGTATCCAGGAAGAAATAATGCTATGTGACTTAGCCAACCAATTGCAAAGGAGCTCAGATTTGGAATATTCATGATCAATTCACAGATTTAAAAATGAGATTTAATAACAAGT
The DNA here is from genome assembly GCF_025201925.1 of Gopherus flavomarginatus. Lineage (NCBI taxonomy): Eukaryota > Metazoa > Chordata > Testudines > Testudinidae > Gopherus > Gopherus flavomarginatus. The sequence continues at coordinate 56,239,086 of NC_066624.1, forward strand.
AAATTGCAAATCAACCAATGATTGATTGACAAGCAGAAAAAAAGGCTAAATTCATTTAATCCATTCTTTGCTGTGTCCTCTTCACCCAACTCTAATGACAACTCAGTTCAAGTCTACAATATACCTCATATCCAAGGACTGGAAGGTCTAATCTCAAAGCAGCTCAAATATTTTTATAGATATAATATTACTAATGTCATTGATGGATGAACATTAGAACTATGAAAGAAGTGTGCCTTCTGGCGGAGTTTGCCCAATTATCAAAATGTAGAATCTCTTCATTCAATGTCCTAAATCTGGAAATCATCTCATAACCACTATCTCAAACCACAAGTTATCCCCACCACCAACCTGTCAAAATTTCAGTGGGAGAACATCACCATGAATGGTAGTGAGTGGCAACACTGTAATGTGCTAAGTAAAAGTTGCAGTTACTAAGCACATGTCAACTGAAATTAAACTAGATCACCTTGGTATTTTGTTTATGATATTGTAATTTTGCTGTATGCAGTGTCTATGCTGTTTTTCTTGTTCTATTCTCCCTGAATTTATAACCCTATAAAATCTTCTTCCATAGCTGGAGATTGACTTTTTTTAATAAATAATTTATCAGAGAAATTTAGCCCTTTTTTGTAATCACAAATAGTTTGTGAACAGACTCTTATTTGTTCATATGTACTCACTGCTCAGAGTTTTTGATGAAAATTTTGTTTTGACAAACCAAGTTATGAAGTATTTGCAAACTATTCACTAAGGCAGCTCACTGTTAATTTTTCAGGTTGCACGACTGATTGTCTACGTCCCATGGTGTTGCTTTCTGTTCCCTGACTGGATACTTGTGTCTTTTTAAACAAAAGAAGGTACTTAGATACCGTGGTGGTGAGAGCCATGTAGATTAGACAGAATAATAATGACTAGCACATGCTCTTGTTTGTACATGTATACCCATATATGTATTAATACCCTTACATGGCAAAGAACAGACATTCCCCAAACAAGTGTGTTGTCAAAACATAGTTGCATGAACACTGGAAAATAGCAAATGAAAATGAGCATGAACAAAGTTGAACCAAAGAGCCACTGAGAATTCCAATGCATGCTTACAAATTCTGATTTTGCAATATTTGCACACCTGTCCACCCATCTCATCTTTTAGGATAAAATTCATCCTCATGTAGAAGGCCAGCACAAGGGCCTAGTATGGGTCCTCTGCCCAAGGGTGAATTTCCACCTTGAAGCATTTAGGTATATATCAACAATCAGATAGCTTGGTTGGCTGAGCACACTGCACATTAAACATTTAAATGGTGGGTATTGTTAAGATGTTTCCATCATCCATCTGGCGTTTTCAAAATGATGTTTTACTAGCACTGTATGCTCCTGAGATTAATCAGATAACATCTTTTCTCTCCCAATGTTGCTTGAAAGTGAATTTATCTGTCAGGACAAAATTGGGGCATGATCCTACAAATCTTTACACACAGGAACAATCCTTACATACCTTAAGGCCTGATTCAAAGCCCTCTGAAAACGGAGAAGGACTCCCATTGACTTCAATGGGCTTTGGATCACAGCCCACATGCAGGGTTACCGTTCATCTGGGTTTTCCTAGACATTGCCTCTTTTTTGACCTCCGCCTTCTGTCCGGGTGGGATTTTCAAACAAGAAGCAATTACCCGGATTTTTGCAGAGCTGTCGTATCTCAGAAAGAGCCCTGATTGGTCCGCTTCCTGTTTGGTCCCTCCCTGCATCTGTAGCTGATTGGTCTAGTCCCCTGCAGACACAGTGGCTGGATCCTGCCCACCCAGACCCCTACTCTGAGCCCCAGGGAGGGAGTCCCGCAGGGAGGTGCTGACTGACAGTTGTCACTGTGTCCTGGGCTTGCACCAGCCACTCTGCCACCCTGACAGGAAGGGAGTCTCCCTCCTCCAGTGAGTGCCCTGCTGCAAGTACCCTGTCTAGCACTCCTCAAATACCCCTCCTACTACACACACCCTTCCAGCACACCCCAAATACCTTCTCAAGCCTCCCCCCCACACTGCAGTGTCCTCTTTTTAGTAACCTGAAATATGGTAACCCTACCCACATGTAGTACCATTGAATTCAGTAGGACTGCTATCTGGAGTCAAGACTACTCAATGAATAACATCTGAAGTTCTTACTTCTTAAAGGGAAGGCCAAAGAAAGGCACCCTTACTTCTTAAAGAGAAGGGTTCTTTGGATTGTTTAGTCAGTACTTCATTTCTCAAAGCTACATTATAAAATGGATATAGGCCATCCTGAATTTGGATCGTCCCAAACTGTGTGTTTATTCGCGCACAGCACTTCTTGGAATTTCTTAAGCGTCTTTCAGGCTCCATGAACCACTCCGATCACACAGCTGCACCCCTCCCTTTTCCCTGAACTCATTAAATACAGAGCATCATAATAATAAATAATCATAATGTATAATTGGCAGTCACAGCACAGCTAATCATGAGTTATTAAAACAGCTGAACATAGACTAAGGCAGTTTAAGGTTGAGATTTTAAGAACATAAAAAGATAGGAATTGCCAGACTGGATCAGACTCAAGGTCCATTTAGTCTAGCATCCTGTCCCTGACAGTAGTCAGCACCAACAGCTTCAGAAGAGATAAGAACCTCACAGTAGGTAGATGTGGTATAATCTGCTCCCCCTCCACATTAAGACTCATTCTGACCTCTAATAGTTAGAGATTGGCTTAAAACCTAAAGGGTTTTATATCTCTTTCAATTCTCCGCCTTCCCACCACATTAATTAGGATAATTCTGAGTAATCGTGTTATCCAATCTCATGTTGAATCATATTCAGTCCCTGGTCTCAATGACATCCTGTGGCAATAAGTTCCACAGTCTAACTACAGATTTTCAATGAGCCCAGGGGCAGTTGGGCATCTAGCTTCTTTACCCTCCTTTGAAAATCACAACCTTTAGGTGCCTAAAGTTATGCTATTAAGTCCATGCTTAGGCAGCTACAGAAAAAGGGCCTGATTTTCAAAAGTCATGAGCACCCAGTAGCTCCCACTAAAATTGATGAGAAGTGCAAGTACTCAGCACTTCTGAAAATCAGGCCAAAATTTATATGTAGAGACTTAGCTATTGTTTTAGTAGCCTAACTTCAGCCCTCATGTTTGATCTATAATTTTTCTTTGGGTCCAGTCCTATCAGGTGCTGAGTTCTGTATAATCCATCCAATGTCAATGGGAATTGAGGGCATTCAACATCTCCCAGGATCCAGCCCATAGTTTGTAATAACTTCTTATAAGCTTGATAATTGCATTTCTTTTACCTCATTGGTACGGTCCATTTTCCCTTTGGCAAGCACTGATATTCCCACAATTCCCACAGGCCCTTCTAAAGCATTAGCCAACATGGGTCCCTTGTGGGCTACTTCCTTTATTTGCCGAACAAAAGGATCATTGACATTACCTTCAGTTGTTGCCAGGTTCTGGGAGTAGGATTCTGAGCTCCCTCTAGGGGATGCCATGGAAGCTCCAGACCAGATATTGGTGAAAATCCATATTAGTGAAGTTGTAAATTAAAAAATAACAATTCTGTGGCTGCAGGCTGACATTTTTCAACATTTGAAATTTTAACAATTTTTTTTGATAGAAGTTTAGTGGGGAAAAAGGTTTTTTTACATTTGCAAAAAGTCATGAAATATTGTCAGTTGTCTACATGACCCCTGTCAAGGTTCCTTCCCCACTCTGAACTTTAGGGTAAAGATGTGGGGGACCTGCATGAAAAGCTCTAAGCTCAATTACCAGCGTAGATCTGGTCTGGCTGCCACCACTCACAAGCACTACTTTCCTTCCCTGAGTAGCCTTGAGAGACTTCACCAATTTCCTGGTGAACATAGATCCAAACCCCTTGGATCTTAAAACAAGGAGAAATTAACCATCCCCCCTCCTTTCTCCCACCAACTCCTGATGGATCCAGATCCAATCCCCTTGGATCTAAAAACAAGGAAAAATCAACCAGGTATTAAGAAAAAGTCTTTTAATTAAAGAAAAGAAAGGTTAAAGAAAACCCTCTGGGAGAGATTAGCATACCAGCTACTCTCACAGACAACAGATTCAAACATAGAGGATGTTCCCCTGGGCAAAAACTTAGTCACACAAAAAAATACCCAAATATCCAATTTGACTATTCCTCTAATTGCACAAGACAGGTTAAAAAGAAATAAACATAAACCTATTTATTTCCTTCACTAATACTCACTGCTTAATAAGAGGCTGAATTCTGGAGTTTTCCCACTCTGGTCAAAGTGAAAACTGACCCAGACAAAGGGAACTTCCCTCTTTCCTTTTGAACCATCTTGTCCTCCCATTGGTTCCTCTGGTCAGGTGTCAGCTAGGCTAGGTGAACTTCTTAACCCTTTACAGGTAAAAGAGGCATTAACCCTTAACTATCTGTCTATGGCAACCCCCATCATTATAGCCCCTGACAATCTGTAATGTATTTATCCTCAGAACACCTCTGGGTGGTAGGGAATTGCTATCCCCTTTTAACAGCTGGAAATCTGAGGCAGAGAGAGGCTAAATGACTTGCCCAAGGTCACACAGAAAGTTTGTCACAAAATAGGAAATTGAACAAGGGTTTCCCAACTCCTAGGCTAGTGTCCTAACCACTGAACTATCTAGTTATCATGCCTATAAGTGCTTTCTCTCGGACCTTGGCTGCACTGGCAAGTAGGGTATGTGTAGCTACATGTGGTGGTGAAAGGCTCTGATGGGGGAGGCAGCAGGAAAAGGCTCTTGTTGCAGGGAACTACCAGCTCCAGCTGTTGGAGTCTTTCCTGGTGGTAGTAACAGGATACTACAGTGCTAAATATAGCAGTGTAGACATAGGAGGCACAGCTTGGGTGTGTAGAGAGCCATATAGTTACCCTAAGGTGGTGGCATATCTTTACTTTACACATCTAAACTGCTCCTCACCATCTACACTGTTGGTGGTTTCTGCAGGGAATCTAGTGCAATCCTTCACAGTCAAATGCCAAATGGCTACTAAATGAAGAAAGGATAGAAACATGGAGCAGGGTTGCCCCACCATCCTTGACTGAGTTTGACTCCATCACTTGTGTCAGAACTCAAGAAGCCTTGAAAAATATTACAGCCAGAACCTTTGAAATGGATCCTTGCCCCTTGTAAAAGCCAGCAAAGAATAACTATGCTCACTACTAATGGAAATAGACTCATAGACTCATAGACTCTAGGACTGGAAGGGACCTCAAGAGGTCATCGAGTCCAGTCCCCTGCCCTCATGGCAGGACCAAATACTGTCTAGACCATCCCTGATAGACATTTATCTAACCTACTCTTAAATATCTCCAGAGATGGAGATTCCACAACTTCCCTAGGCAATCTATTCCAGTGTTTAACTACCCTGACAGTTAGGAACCTTTTCCTAATGTCCAACCTAAATCTCCCTTGCTGCAGTTTAAGCCCATTGCTTCTTGTTCTATCATTGGAGGCTAAGGTGAACAAGTTTTCTCCCTCCTCCTGATGACACCCTTTTAGATACCTGAAAACTGCTATCATGTCCCCTCTCAGTCTTCTCTTTTCCAAACTAAACAAACCCAATTCCTTCAGCCTTCCTTCATAGGTCATGTTCTCAAGACCTTTAATCATTCTTGTGGCTCTTCTCTGGACCCTCTCCAATTTCTCCACATCTTTCTTGAAGTGCGGTGCCCAGAACTGGACACAATACTCCAGTTGGGGCCTAACCAGCGCAGAGTAAAGCGGAAGAATGACTTCTCGTGTCTTGTTTACAACACACCTGTTAATGCATCCCAGAATCACGTTTGCTTTTTTTGCAACAGTATCACACTGTTGACTCATATTAAGCTTGTGGTCCACTATGACCCCTAGATCTCTTTCTGCCATACTCCTTCCTAGACAGTCTCCTCCCATTCTGTATGTGTGAAACTGATTGTTCCTTCCTAAGTGGAGCACTTTGCATTTATCTTTATTGAACTTCATCCTGTTTACCTCAGACCATTTCTCCAACTTGTCCAGATCATTTTGAATTTTGACCCTGTCCTCCAAAGCAGTTGCAATCCCTCCCAGTTTGGTATCATCTGCAAACTTAATAAGCGTACTTTCTATGCCAACATCTAAATCGTTGATGAAGATATTGAACAGAACCGGTCCCAAAACAGAACCCTGCGGAACCCCACTTGTTATACCTTTCCAGCAGGATTGGGAGCCATTAACAACTACTCTCTGAGTACGGTTATCCAGCCAGTTATGCACCCACCTTATAGTAGCCCCATCTAAATTGTACTTTCCTAGCTTATCTATAAGAATATCATGCGAGACTGTATCAAATGCCTTACTGAAGTCTAGATATATCACATCCACCGCTTCTCCCTTATCCACAAGGCTCGTTATCCTATCAAAGAATGTTATCAGATTAGTTTGACATGATTTGTTCTTTACAAATCCATGCTGGCTATTCCCGATCACCTTACCACCTTCCAAGTGTTTGCAGATGATTTCTTTGATTACCTGCTCCATTATCTTCCCTGGCACAGAAGTTAAACTAACTGGTCTGTAGTTTCCTGGGTTGTTTTTATTTCCCTTTTTATAGATGGGCACTATATTTGCCCCCTTCCAGTCTTCTGGAATCTCCCCCGTCTCCCATGATTTCCCAAAGATAATAGCTAGAGGCTCAGATACCTCTTCTATTAACTCCTTCAGTATTCTAGGATGCATTTCATCAGGCCCTGGTGACTTGCAGGCATCTAACTTTTCTAAGTGATTTTTTACTTGCTCTTTGCTTATTTTCTCTTCTAAATCAACCCTCTTCCCGTAAGCATTCACTATACTAGACATTCCTTCAGACTTCTCAGTGAAGACCGAAACAAAGAAGTCATTAAGCATCTCTGCCATTTCCAAGTCTCCCGTTACTGTTACCCCCTCCTCATTGAGCAGTGGGCCTACCCTGTCCTTAGTCTTCCTCTTGCTTCGAATGTATTGATAAAAAGTCTTCTTGTTTCCCTTTATTCCCATAGCTAGTTTGAGTTCATTTTGTGCTTTTGCTTTTCTAATCTTGCCTCTGCATTCCTGTGTTATTTGCCTATATTCATCCTTCGTGATCTGCCCTAGTTTCCATTTTTTATATGACGCCTTTTTATTTTGTAGGTCACGCAATAGTCAATGATTCCTTCAGAGTAACACATTTACCAAACTCCTTGAAAAATGCAATGGTTTTCTCAGTCCTTAAGAAGCCACCACATGCCCTTGAAGATTTCTCCAACTACCATCCCATTTCCAACCTCCCATTCCTGGAAAAATAATAGAGAAAATAGTAACCACTAAGCTCCAACTACATGTGACATCAGCCAGCATTCTGGATGCCTCACAATCAAGGCCAGAGCAGGGCCCCACACAAAGATGGCTCTTGTAGCACTAAAAGATGGCCTCCTCATGGTCATGGACATAGATAAGATCTCCATGCTCATACAGCTGGACCGCTCCACAGCCTTTGACACAGAGGACCACAAGATAATGCTAACCCACCTACGGGACATAGCAGGAGTGGATGGCCCAGCATTACAGCAGCTCCAATCATTCTTCTCCAGCAGAACTCAGAGTGGTGACGATTATCTGCTCCTTATCTCCTAAGGCCCCCACCTGTGGGGTCCTGTATGGATCCAGACTATCTCCACTTCTCTTCAATATTGACATGAGACCACTAGGAGAGATAGTGAGATGCCATGGGCTTAGCTGCCAGCAGGCTGACACTCAGCTACATATCTCATTTTCAGTTAACCCAACCACTGTCTCTACTAAAATGTCAGAATGCCTAGAAGAAATCAGCGCTTGGATGAAGAACAGATGGCTCAAGCTGAACCCAGGCAAGACCAATGTGATGCTGGTCAGAAAGGGGAAATACTTCAGACTAGTGAAGACACTGTCCACACCTGACATCAAGGGTTCCGAGCTCCTTTTCGTCAGAGCGGGGAGAAGCCTCAAGGTGTTGTTTGACTCCCTGCTAAGCTTGGATGACCATCTGCAGAAGCAGCAGCTTCCAAAAATGTCTCCTTTCACCTCCATCATGCCAGGGGACTTTGTCTCTTCCTGCTGGATGAGGACTTAGCTAGGGTGATGTATGTGTTTGCCACCTCCAGGCTGATCACTGTAACTCCTTGTATCTGAAGCTGAATGTGAAGATGATGCATGGGCCCCAGCTGTACAGAATGTGGATGCCTGCCTGCTCGATGCCTCAGGCTTCCACGAGCACATCAGTCCCTCCACTGGTTCCCAGGCAGCTCTTGATGCCAGTTTAAGGCCTTGGTTCTAATTTTCATAGCAATTAATGGGTCAAGTCCCAGCTACATGAGACTGAATTTTGACCTATAAACCTTGTGACAGCTCTGCTGTCTTGGGACAGTACAGATCCCAAAGCCCAGATTACTTGTGAGATCTGGGGACAAAGCATTCTCTGTCAAGGGGATCTGGCAATGGAACAATCTTCTGGAGGAGATCAGGCCAATCCAAAATCTGACTAGGTTTAGGAAACAATGCAAGAGCATTCACTTTGAGAGACCTTTCCACTATACATGTCACAACTTGAACACCCCTTTTATTTCCATAACCACTCCCATACCCACAAAACCCTACCCTAAGCAGAATTTTGACCTCATAAAGGGAGAAGTGTCAAATTCCAGGAAGTCTAGTAGGGACTTTGCTATTGATATTGACTATATGTGGAAGGCACTCAGATTAGCTAGATACATAGAAAGATCAACAGTTAGAGTTCCAATCATACAAAGAGTTATACATGTTCTTAACTTTAGTCCCATTGAAGTAAATAAGACTATTCATAATCAAACATGCGCTTACCTCTGTATAGGATTGGGATGTATAAGTGTGAGGTATTACTGTATAAAGAGAATCCAATGTGCCACAGTTGCAGGTAACTCCACATCCTCTTAGTTTTCTGATTTCCAGAGCAAGGTTAGCAAAAGAAAATGAGGGACAACATTCAGATTCTCTCAACTGCTTATCTTGTTAGGATTCTTATAATAGTTGCATCATGTATTGGAGGGAGAGTTTCTTCTAGGGAGCAAAGTGATCTGGGGAATGAAGAAGAAGAGGAGAAATGAAGAGAAAAGAATAATGAAGGTTAAAAGGAAATATAAGAGGGTGTTGAGAGTGGTATAGGTGGGAGCAGACTCATTAGGTGGCTTCGTCATCGGGATATAATGCAGTTATGTTCTCGTTGTGTAGCCTGAATTATCATTTGAAGAAACTAAAGCTGCCACTAGTGAACCAAATCTATTGCATCTCAGTTACTATTGGACTAAACAAGGTCAAAGAAATGCTATAAAAGTCCTTCTCTCAAGTTGAATGTCAAGAGCCTATCAACCACAAAGCACTTCATTCTTGAAAACAGTGCCTCCTGACACTACATTGATGTCATCTGCCTTCAGGAAACCCGTGTTAACTCACTTATTGGCAGTAGCCTCATAATCTCTGGTTTCGATCTCAAACTACATCCTGTATGAAAAATATGGCTGAGCCACTTACCTAAGATCTAACTTAGCTAATGTAGAAAGTTTATCATTTACATCTGACCAAGGTGACATCATAAGAGTCAGTTTAAAATGGCTAGTGTCTACAAGACCCCTAATAAGTTATAGATTGCTCCTGCTCTACCACCATTCTAGCATCCTGCCATCTACTCTGGAGACTTTAATAACCCCCATACGATCTGAGGCTACAGAAAATCTGATCAGAATGGGTTGGACTTTGCAAACTAGGCTTCTCTCAATGACCTACACTTTCTTCATGACTGTAAGCAACCAGCAAATTTTCACTCTGCCCACTGGAATGAGAGCTACTCGTCTGATCGTAATTGGATCACTTCTGCTGGACACATCTCCCAACCAGCCATCTGAGGGTCTTTGGAAATTTCCCCTACAACCAGCATTGCCCCATTCTCATCCAAATAGGGGTTACCATACATATAGTGATCACTTGTACAGGGCTTTGTTGGAACGACAGAAAGTCAGACTAATCTTATTGACCAATATACAGTCTGTATCTCGCATCTCACCAAAATCTTCGGTGAGCTTAAACTCAAAAAGGAAACTTACAAGAAGTGGAAACTTGGTCAGATGATTAGGAAGGAGTACAAAAATATTGCTCAAGCATGCAGGGGTGTAATCAGGAAGGCTAAAACATAACTGGAGTTGCAGCTAGCAAGGGATGTGAAGGGTAATAAGAAGAGTTTCTACAGGTATGTTAGCAACAAGAAAAAGGTCAGGGGAAGTATGGGACCCTTTATGAATGGGGATGGCAACCTAGTGACAGAGGATGTGGAAAAAGCTGAAGTACTCAATGCTTTTTTTTGCCTTGGTCTTCACAGATAAGATCAGCTCCCACACTGCTGTCCTGGGCAACACAGTATGGGGAGGAGATGTGCAGCCCTCAGTGGTGAAAGAACAGATTAAGGACTATTTAGAAAAGCTGGACATGCACAAGTCCATGGGTTCAGATCTAATGCATCCAAGGGTGCTGAGAAAGTTGGCTGATGTGATTGCAGAGGCATTGGCCATTAGCTTTGTAAATTAGTGGCAATCAGGGGAGGTCCTAGATGATTGGAAAAAGGCAAATATAGTGCCCATATTTAAAAAAGGGAAGAAAGAAAACCCAGGGAACTACAGACCAGTCAGCCTAATTTCAGTCCCTGGCAAAATCATGGAGCAGGTACTCAAGGAATCCATTTTGAAGCACTTGGAGGACAGGAAGGTGATCAGGAACAGTTAACATGGATTCACCAAGGGAAAGTCGTGCCTGACTAACCTGATTGCCTTCTATGCTGAGACAACTGGCTCTTTGGATACGGCGAAAGTGGTGGATGTGACATATCTTGACTTTAGCAAAGCTTTTGATACGATGTCCCACAGTATTCTTGCCAGCAAGTTAAAAAAGTAAGGGCTGGATGAATGAACTATAAAGTAGATAGAAAGCTAGCTAGATTGTCTGACTCAATGGGTAATGATCAATGGCTCAATGTCAAGTTGGCAGCCAGTATCAAGTGGAGTGCCCAGGGGTCAGTCCTGGGGCCCGTTTTGTTCAACATCTTTATTAATAACCTGGATGATGGGATTAATTGCACCCTCAGCAAGTTTGCAAATAACAGTAAGATGGGGGGAGAGGTAGATATGCTGGAAGGTAGGGATAGGGTCCAGAATGACCTAGACAAATTGGAGGATCGGGTCAAAACAAATCTGATGAGGTTCAACAAAGACAAGTGCAGAGTCTTGCATTTAGGAAGAAAGAATTCCAAGCACTGCTATGGGTGGGGACTGACTGGCTAAGCAGCAGTTCTGCAGAAAATGATGTGGGGATTACAGTGGATGAGAAGCTGGATATGAGTCAACAGTGTGCCCTCATTGCAAAAAAGGCCAATGGCATATTGTGCTGTAATTGTAGGAACATTGCCATCAGATCAAGGGAAGTTATTATTCCCCTCTATTTGGCATTGGTGAAGCCACATCTGGAGTATTGCGTCCAGTTTTGGGCCCCCCACAACAGAAGGGAAGTGAAAAAATCAGAGAGAGTCCAGCGGAGGGCAAGGAAAATGATTAGGGGCCTGGGGCACATAACTTACAAGGAGAGGCTGAGGGAACTGGGCTTATTTAGTCTGCAGAAGAGAAGAGTGAGAGTGGATTTGATAACAGCCTTCAACTATCTGAAGGTGGGTTCCAAAGAGGATGGACCTCGGCTGTTCTCAGTGGTGGCAGATGACAGAACAAGGTGCAATGGTTTCAAGTTGCAGTGGGGGAGGTCTAGGTTAGATATTAGGAAAACTATTTCGCTAGGAGGGTGGTAAAGCACTGGAATGGGTTACCTAAGAAGGTAGTGGAATCTGCATCCTTAGAGGTTTTTAAAGCCCAGCTTGACAAAGCCTTGGCTGGGGTGATTTAATTGGTTTTGTTCCTGTTCTGAGCAGGGGATTGGACTAGATGACCTCCTGAGGTCTCTTCCAATCCTAATATTCTATGATTTGATAACATATCAATAGACTGAGCATACTTAAGGTTTACCAAAGCAATCTTTAAGTCCAAGTCCACCCCACGTAGCTGCCAAAAATCTATATACCATGTCTGGATGAAAAATGTGCGGATCTCTTTAAACAGTAGGAAAAATCCAGTGATCTAGCCAACCACCTCCTAGAGAGCCTGAATGAGCTCAAAGAACATGTTGGGAAAAAGCAGTTTTAGAAATGGACATGTCATGACCTACCAAGAAAGCATGAACACTCGTCAGGAAGTTCAGAGCACTACAAAACCCACCAGATACATGTCAATGGAAGGGCTCCCCAAACAGTGTTGCCACACTTGACCAACATCGCTAACGCAGATAAAATTAATTTTTTGAGGTGTCAATCAAAAACCAGTGGCAACAATACAAGCAGCTTGATCACAATGAAAACTTCCAACCATTCTCTATGGAAGAAATACAAAAAGCACTGAAATTAATGAAAACAGGGAAAGTCTGCCGCTTTGACTAAGTGCCACCTGAACTACTACAAGAAAATGGGATGAAAAGGCAATACTGGTTGAACATCTTCATGTCCTGCGCCATACAGGAGAACATGATACTCAAGGTCTGGTGAAAAGCTAAGGTGATAGCTTTACCAAAGCCAGGTAAAGACCATTTGTTAGCAGCCAGCTATCAGTCAATATCCCTCCTGAGTTGTAGCTACAAACTCCTAGAGTGGATGACCCTATGGAGACTCAAGTTCATGACAGAACAACTTCTGAGTGATGATCAGGCAGGTTTTCGACCAGATTGAAACACCTGTGATCAAGTTGCTAGTGGTTAATACATACATCGAGAATAGATTTCAAGAGAAGAAGAAAACTGGAGCTGTCTTTTTTGACCTTAGAACAGCCTATGTCACCATCTGGCAGACCAGTCTGCCATACAAGATATCAAGAGCTTTGCCTAGATGCATTGTCATGGCGACTGAACTGATGCCCCAAAGGCAGACATTTTCAGCTGGCTCTGGGCGACAACCTCAGCATCTGAAGATTCCAGAACACCAGACTCCCACAAGGCTCAGTGCTGGCACCACCTTTATTTAATTTATTTACCAATGACCTATCAAACACCATCCCCAGTCAGTCCATGCACACCAATGATATTTGCTTGGCCTCAAAGAACCGTGACTTCTAAAAGATTGTAAAGACCCTGATTAGTGATATGGGTGCTAATAGATGACTCTGAAAGAAATGGAAACTGAAACCAAGTATAATCAAAGACTGTATCAACATGCATCCACTTTCACCATGCACAGAGCTCACTTGAGCTTCACATCCTTTTGAATCATCAGCGACTGGCACACAATCCAAAGCCAGCGTACCCTAGATTGCACACACACATACAAATGCCATCTCACTTAAGTAGCTCAAAAGATCAAGAGCAGAAACTGTCTCCTGAACAAATGAGTAGAGTCCACCGGGGAAGCCAATGCACAAATACTGTGTAGTTGAGGGCTCGCTCTGTACTATTCAAGTGGTGAGTAGTGTGCCCCAATTTTGTTAAACTCTGCTCACACTAGATTAGCAGACACACAACTTAATCTTATCAAGAGAATTATCACAGGCATGATCTGTATAATTACCAGTCCTAATGAATGTTCCTCTGCCTAACATCCAGCATTTGAATGCAGCCAGCATACAGCAGATGTCTCACTTGCCCCTGTTTCAGGATCTATGGACTGCTCCCTGCCACAGACAATGCTACCCACTCTTCATCCAGCTGAGAACATCATCTTCAACTGTGGCAGACAGAATGCAAGAGAGCCACTGCTACTCCCAGGAACTCCCAAAGCATCACTAGGCCAAATGAATGACTACCTGGCTTTGGGCTACCAGATGTGGTGTGGCTCACTGTACCAAGACCACCAATGCCTGGGACATCCAGGACAGCCCACTGTGCCTCTTTGGTACTATGGAGGATGCTGCGCACATGCTGGATGGTTGTTTTGCGTGTGTTGGACTCCCTGGAGGTCTTCTCCAGCTGAACACTGCAGATTCAGAGGCCATTAACTGGCTCAAGACTATTTAGCTGTTTTCTAAGTATAGCCTTGCTTGTCTTGTCCATACAGGATTGTGCTCTCTCTCCCCCCGCCCCCGTGTGTGTGTACACACACACACCCCATGGAGAGATTACAGCCATAATTTTCATACTTGACGGCCTCAAGTTATACACCTACCTGTAAATCAGTACTTAGGCCCTAAAGAAGTGGCTCAGCACTTTTGAAAATCAGGCCACCTGTTTAGTGCCTTTAGATCCTCCAGTACCTCTGTCCCCTGCTCCCTTCCCTTTCTCTACTGCTCCAGGAGCTCTGCCCTCAGCTCCTTTCCTTCTCTATGACCCTTCAGAGTCCTTTAGCTTTCTTCCCTCTCTATGACCTTTCAGTAGCCTATGTCTCTGTGACCCTATAATAATGTCAGGCTTGAGATTCTCCAATAGTCCCCTGCCCTTGCTCTATCCTTGTGACCCTCTATTCAATACCCCATGATAACTGAGACTTTACCATATCCCTTCTCCCCCAACTTCTCTTTCCCTCTGTCATAAACAGATGGTTAAGGGTTAATGTATCTTTTACCTGTAAAGGGTTAACTAGCTCAGTAAACCTGGAACACCTGACCAGAGGACCAATCAGGAGACAAGATATTTTAAAAATCTCGGTGGAGGGAAGCCTTTGGTTGTGCTTTTTGGTTTTTTCTTTGTTCTCTCTGGATTCTGAGAGGGACCAGACATGTATACAGACTCTCCAAATTTCTGAAACAGCCTCTTCTGTTCAATTTAGTAAGTACCAGTTAGAAAGGTGGTTTAGTCTTTTGATTGTTTTCTTTATTTGCAAATGTGTATTTTGCTGGAAGGATTTTAAACTCTGTTTGTTGTACTTGTATACTTAGGCTGGGAGGGAGGATCCCTCTGGTCTAGGTGAAGTTGAAAGACCCTGTAACATTTTCCATCTTGATTTTACAGAGATACATTTTACTTTTTTTTCTTTCTTTAATTAAAAGCTTTTTTTTAAAGAACCTGTTTGATTTTTTTGTTCTATCTTGTGTAAGACCCAAGGGGAGGGGGTCTGCAAGCCAGGGAATTGGTGGGAGAAAGGAGAGAAGGGGGGGAGGAAAAACCTGATTTCTCTCTATGTTAGGATCACTATCTCTCTCTCAGGGAGAGTCTGGGAGGGGGACTGAAGAAGAGGGGAAGGTGAATTTCCTCTTTGTTTTAGATTCACAGAGCTTAAATCGGTATAGTTTCTCCAGGGTAACCCAGGGAGGGAAAGTCTGGGAGGGGGAAGGAGGGGAATAGTCAGCTCCTCCTTGTTTTTAGATCCAAGCAGTTTGGGTCTTGGGGACCCCAGGGCAGGTTTTGGGGGACCGGCAGTGTACCAGAACACTATACTTCTGGTTGGTGGCAGCACTATCAGATCTAAGCTAGTAATTAAGCTTAGAGGAGTTCCTGCAGGTACCCCATCTTTTGGACGCTAATGTTCAGAGTGGGGGTTCATACCTTGACAATGGTGTGCAGTGGTGGGAAAGAGTTTAAAAGCAAACTTCTACCTTCATAGCATCCTTCTTCTTCCCCTTCATCCACCTGTATGGGTGCTAAGGGAGCCCTGGCACAGGTGGGAGTTGGGGAGTGGAGGCAGGAGGAGGGATACGTACCCAGTTCTAGAGTTGGGTATGGGAGATTGGTGAAGGGTTGTGCCCATTCTCACTTTCCCCAGCCCTAGCAGGGATTTGGGGCACCAGGGGATGGGGCATTATTCCCATACAGCAAAGCCCTCTCTGGTGTCTTTCATGGCCAAAGGCAGCTTTAGCTAGACTTGTTAAGACAAGACAATGGGGGAAAAGGCACTTCACAGTGAAATGACAAGCTGATCCAACAACGGAGAGGATTCGTATGAAAAGGAAAATGAAAGCTCAGCAACAAGGTCACCTACACTGCCTCAGGTAATGTAGGGGATGACAAAAGTTGAAACATGTAGCACAGTCAGCAGAAGACAAAACCTATCTCTTGGGAGAAAAGAGACAGAGGGAAGGGAGTGGAGCATACAAGGAATTTAATGAAGGAAAATTCACACCAATTGCTTCCTATGTAAAGGGTGCTCCTGAACAGATGACACTGAAGATAGTAGTTGCTGAATGTGCAAGGTGGGGGATTTTAGCCACCTGGGTAGCCAACCCCATGCAAACCCCTAGCAGAAACATGTTGCATACTAGACGAGTGCCATTTGCAAAGGTTAAAATCATGTTTTCATTAGGGGTTTTCACTAAAGCTGCTCAGGAATTTCCCAACAGTTTTTTCTCCAAAAATGTTGATTCACTGAAACTGTTTGCAAGGCAGCTTCAGTGCTGACAAATCTCCAGACTCAAAAGTTCTTTTTGGTTAAAAAACCCCCAAAACCTATTGAAGGGTCCCATTTCGACATTTGAAGGGTCCCATTTCGACATTTGCCCTGTTGAAGTGTTCCATTTTGCCATTTTCAGAATGAAAAGTTTCAGGTTTTCCAATAAATATGACTTTAGTAAATTCAGACCAAAATATGGTTAAGAAAAATAAAAAAAAGTCAGCATTGCAATGTTTCGACCTACCTAGGCCATTTTTAGTTCATTTGTTTGTCAGTTTGCAAAAATGTTGGAGAGTTCAACTTTTCATCCCAATTTGGGATGGTGACATTTTTCAAAATCTCACAAAGTTTTCCTGCCTAGCCCTAGATTGCAATGGCTAAAACCCCACTGTAGAGATACATCTCCACTTGGATTTTTCCAGGATAGCTCTAGGAACAGAGTTATTTCTCTATCCTGGGGTGTGCTGCTCTGTACCTCAGGGAATCACCCTACACCACCATATTCATCTTTATAAAATGAGTGTGTGGCAACCAATGCAAGGTTTGTCATGTTGGGTGTCTTCAGAAGGCTCATGATGCACTGAGTATGGTTGTTATAGTGATGTTATAGTAATTGTTACAGTAATGTTATAAATTATAATTTCTTGAATATAGTTATGAGGCTGAAAATGTATCCTCATGGCTTAAAACAAGCCCAGGCAAAAACTCTCCAAGAACAGAGCGGCAGTTCACACCTCATCAGGCATATATGGGACAAACCCAGCCCAGCCTCACAGGAGCAAAGGACTGTGGCCTAGGCAATGACAAAAGAGTCTGTTAGACTCTGAGTGAGTCACCCCCTTCCTTTGGTTAGTTTTGGACTGCAATGAGGTAATGCTTACCTGACTGTGAAGGGGAGGGGGGCAAAGCTAAGAGGGAAGAAAGGACATGATAAAAGGAAGAGACATTTGCCATGCCCTCTCTCTTCCACCTACATCTACAGACACCACTACCAAGAGACTGAAGCGCTGATCAAAGGGGAAAGCCTGGCTGAAGAGCAACCAGCCAACCTGTGGTGAGAAGCATCTAGGTTTGTAAGGGCACAGAAAGTGTTAAGATCAGCTTAGAATGCATTTTGCTTTTATTTCATTTGACCAAATCTGATTTGTTATGTTTTGACTTATAATCACTTAAAATTTATCTTTGTACTTAATAAATCTGTTTGGTTATTCTATCTGAAGGAACACATTTGGTCTGAAGCATGTCAGAGACTCCCCTTGGGATAACAAACCCGGTACATATAAATTTCTTTGTTAAATTGACAAACTCATATGAGCTTGCAGCATTCAGCGGGCATAACTGGACACTGCAAGACGGAGGTTCCTAGGGTTATGTCTGGGACTGGATATCATAGAAGATTAGGGTTGGAAGAGACCTCAGGAGCTCAAACCAGGGTCAACAGCAACTAAATCATCCCAGCCAAGGCTTTGTCAAGCTGGGCCTTAAAAATCACTAAGGATGGAGATTCCACCACCTCCCTAGGTAACCCATTCCAGTACTTCACCACCCTCCTAGTGAAATAGTGTTTCCTAATATCCAGCCTAGAACTCCCCCACTGCAACTTGACACCATTGCACCTTGTTCTGTCATCTGCCACCACTGAGAACAACTGAGCTCCATCCTCTTTGGAACCCCACTTCAGATAGTTGAAGGCTGCTATTAAATCCCCCCTCACTCTTCTCTTTTGCAGACTAAACAATCCCAGTTCCCTCAGCCTCTCCTTGTAAATCATGTGCCCCAGCCCCCTAATAATTTTCATTGCCCTCCGCTGGACTCTCTCCAATTTGTTCACATCCTATCTGTAGTGGGGGGCCCAAAACTGGATGCAATACTCCAGATGTGGCCTCACCAATCAAATTGAGGGGAATAATCACTTTCCTTGATCTGCTGGCAATGCTCTTACTAATGGCTAGTGTCATTCGGTTGCATAATACAAAGAGTAGTTTACATGTCAGAGGATGTGAGTGAACAGCCCAGGAGTGGGGGTTCTCACGGCAGAGCAGGGTAAGGCTGGCTCCCAGAGTCAAGGATTGGAGGGACCTAGCAGATCACCAGTCCGGATGACATGAGAGGAGAATGTCACACGGGGATTCATCTTTTTTCTCTCTCAGAGATTCATCAGTTTTAAGGCCAGAAGGGACTATGATGATCATCTAGCCTGGCCTAGAGAATGAGGATGGCATGAATGACTTACAGCCACTCCACATATCAGCTAAGTGACTTGGTGATGTGGAAGAAATACAAAGTTGGCTTTATCTAGGGCTGTAGGAAATGTATGAAGAAACAAATGGACACATCTGAACCTTCCTTGCTTGATTTTGTAGGTTCAAGTACAGCAGGCTCCTGAAAATTAATGACCACTGAATGCAGTGTACTTGGCATATTTTATATGGGATTATTCTTAATGTTCTTTATGGTTAGTATGCCAGTACTAGGTGTAATATCTGAGATCAGGACTCCAGACAAAAAGAAGGATTGTCACTCTGTAATAGGAACAGACTTACCACAACAGCACCTCCTGCTCATTGGTAGGGAAATTAGCTCTTTCAGTGGTGTGCCTTCGCTAGTGGTGTCTCGCCCTCCATTACTCTCTCTGCCTTCACCGTCCTCACAGTCAGACCCACGTCGCTCCTGGTCCTTAGTGGCCACTTCTGGACACTGCCCTCCAGTTGTGCCCACTCCGCTGGCTTTCTTCCCCTTCTGGGGGACAATCAGCTTCTGGTTCTATCACTTGCCTCAGTGGCTCACTGCAGTCCTCAGTCTAGCCCCTTCCTCCAAGGGCAAACTGCAGTCTGGCTTAGCCATTCTCGTCACTGGCAAGTGTGGGGGAAAAAGGTGGGCCCAGCCCCCCCCCCTCACTATTCTGGGCCCAGACCCAGGGACCCTCTAGCAGCAGCCACTTACTGCTCTCCTCCAACTGTCCTCTACTGCCTGCTTCCCTGGGCTTCTTCCCCGTAGCCCCAGCACCTTCGCTGTACCTTTGTGTCAGGGCCCCAGTCTGGCAGTCATCAGCCTAGAGGTCTCCCAGCCTCTGCTGATCCTACCCAGCCCTGTTATGTCTTAGGTGCTTCTCTCTAAGAGCCACTTCTTCTCCCTTTGTCCTCCAGGGAGAGACTTCCCTCATTTCTGCCCTGCAGCCTTCTTATAGGGCCAATCCTGGCCCTGATTGGCTGCTTTCAAGCCTCCATTTGATTGGCTCCCAATAAGCCCTTCCATGATTGGCTGGGCTCTGTGCTGCAATGAGGAATGCGCCTGATGACACTGGCTGTTGCCTCAATAGGATTGGCAGCCATTAGTGGAGGGCCATCTGCGGCCAGGCTGGTGGAAGAATCCAGGGGTTCCTCAGAGGCGGGAGCAGAAGCAGCTGTTAAGAGGAGAGAGCATTGGGAAGGGGGGGCCAGGGTGATGTCGCCCAGACTGAGGCCCGCTGGCAGAGGGTTGTCCTTCTCCTGGGTCACTGTGGTCAGACCCAGGGCCTCGATCTTCTCAGAGATGGAGGGGAAATCACCACCCACTACCCTGGGGACCTCCTCACCGGCACCCAGTGTGACTCTCACCTCGAAGCATGCAGGGAGCTCAGGTGGCAAGGGGGGCAGGGCACAGCGAATGCTGCAATAGTGACTGTGTCACAGCCAGCCTGGGTGTTGATCTAGCAATCCCAGGATGGTTGATTTTGAGTTGTAGTTGCTTTTCCCTGTCCATCCCTCTATGCTGGAGAACAGCAATGGTGACATGAGGCCTGTGCAAAGCACCGGCAGGTGGGGCTATTATAGACAGGAAGACACAAGAACATCACAAAGGTGCAGGGCAAATGAGAGGGGAGTTCTACTGGATGTTGACTCCTGCCTGAAGCAAAGGGAGAGTACTGGGGTGGGAGGTTTACACCATAGAAGATAGAGTATGGAGTGGTACAAGTGTTATACAAAAATAGGTAAAGGTGAGGGGATGGGGAGTTTTTATTCCAGTAGAGAGAGGATGGTTCGAGTGGGGATATGGCAGAGCCAATGGCCAAAGAAAGATAGAAAGAAAATCCAAAGCTATGAAAAAAGATTGTCCTTTAACAAAGTTAGAGGCAGCTGTCCCCAAGCAAGGGACTGCTGGGTGTGGTCTTGGGGCTGGGCTGGGGGAGCACAATGAGATAAAAGATCTCCATAGAATCATAGAATATCAGGGTTGGAAGGGATCTCAGGAGGTCATCTAGTCCAAAGCAGGACCAGTCTCCAACTAAATCATCCCAGCCAAGGCTTTGTCAAACCTGACCTTAAAAGCCTCTAAGGAAGGAGATTCCATCACTTTCCTAGGTAACCCATTCCAGGGCTTCACCACCCTCCTAGTGAATTTTTTTTTCCTAATATCCAACCTAAACCTCCCCCACCGCAACTTGAGACCATTACTCCTTCTTCTGTCATCTGCCACCACTGAGAACAGTCTAGATCCATCCTCTTTGGAACACCCTTTCAGGTAGTTGAAAGCAGCTATCAAATCCCCTCTCATTCTTCTCTTCTGCAGACTAACCAAGCCCAGCTCATGCAACCTCTCCTCATAGGTCATGTGCTCCAGGCCCCTAATAATTTTTGTTGCCCTCCGCTGGACTCTCCAATTTTTCCACATCCTTCTTGTAGTGTGGGGCCCAAAACTGGACACAGTACTCCAGATGAGACCTCACCAATGTCAAATAGAGGGGAATGATCACATCCCTCTATCTGCTGGCAATGCCCCTACTTATACAGCCCAAAATGCCGTTAGCCTTCTTGGCAACAAGGGCACACTGTTAACTCATATCCAGCTACTCGTCCACTGTAATCTCTAGGTCCTTTTCTGCAGAACTGCTTCCTAGCCATTGGGTCTCTAGTCTGTAACAGTGAATGAGATTCTTCTGTCCTAAGTGCAAGACTCTGCACTTGTCCTTGTTGAACCTCATCAAATTTCTTTTGGCCCAATCCTCTAATTTGTCTAAGTCCCTCGGTATCCTATCCCTACCCTCCAGCATATCTACCACTCCTCCTAGTTTAGTGTCATCTGCAAACTTGCTGAGAGTGCAGTCCACGCCATCCTCCAGATCATTAATGAAAATATTGAACAAAACCAGCCCCAGGACCCATCCTTGGGGCACTCCACTTGAAACCGGTTGCGAACTAGATATAGAGCCGTTGATCACTACCCGTTGAGCCCAACAATCTAGCCAGCTTTCCATCCACCTTATAGTCCATTCATCCAGCCCATACTTCTTTAACTTGCTGGCAAGAATACTGTGGAAGACCATATCAAAAGCTTTGCTAAAGTCAAGGAATAACACATCCACTACTTTGCCCTCATCCACAGATCCAGTTATCTCTTCATAGAAGGCAATTAGGTTAGTCAGGCATGACTTGCCTCTGGTGAATCCATGCTGTTCCTGATCACTTTCCTCTCCTCTAAGTGCTTCAGAATTGATTCCTTGAGGACCTGCTCCATGATTTTTCCAGGGCCTGAGGTGAGGCTGAGTGGCCTGTAGTTCCCTGGATCCTCCTTCTTCCCTTTTTTAAAGATGGACAGTACATTAGCTTTTTTCCAGTCATCCAGGACCTCCCCTGATTGCCATGAGTTTTCAAAGATAATGGCCAATGGCTCTGCATTCACATGCTCTGGACCACATCCACAGCTGGTGTGTATTGGTGTAGCTCCACAGACTTCAGTGCGGGAGATTGACTTCAGTGCAGTGATGCTGATTTACGCTAGCTGGGGATCTGGCCCAGTGATTCAAATGGAGTGACATCAATTTAAACCAGAGGGGATATGATCCATTGACTGCAATGGAGCCATGCTGATTTACACCAGATGGAGCTCTGGCCCATTGACTCCAATGGTGTGACACTGATTTATACCAGCTGGGCGATATTTGCAGGGACTTTCTGGGTGATCTGAGCCCTCCCCTCCCCTCAGACCCCAGGGAGAGTAGCATTACTTTGTCTTTCAGCAAAACATTTGAGCACATCCTGGTGATTTCCTTGGTACTCCAGCCACTGTGGAGCACAAACCTAGGAGCCTGGTGTTTCCCATTAGCTATTTTCTCAGCCCTATTTCTGGTTTCTCAGTTTTGAGGTTGCAGGGTGTCATGGGAAAGCTGCCAGCAAGAAAGGAGATAAAGCAGATCTCCTTTTGCCTGTCGGACAGGCCCAGAGTGCGGCTGAGTCAAGAGAAGGTTGGAAATTTGAGGCAGAGACTGTCTTTTTGTTCTGGGTTTGAATAGCAGCTAGGACCATGGGATCCTGGCCCGGGACTGGCACTTCTAGGTGCTGTGATAATACACGTAAATGCTAACAACAAACAGGAAATCACAGGAGATATTCTTCAAGAATTTTTAATAAAATAATGTATGGTGCAGTTCAGCCCTGTACAAACCAGTACATCACTGATGTCCCACTTGAGCCCCTAGGCCTTGTGCTGTCTCTCTGCACAGGGATACCACAGAACAGCGGCATCTCAGTTCTTAGCTGCACAAGCATCCCAACAGTGACCACCCAATTTTATATCAACCTTAGTCTAGACTGACGGACCCTCTAGGGGTGAGAGGGGAGTTCAGTTTTCGATCTCTGTACTGTGGTCTGTTTGCACCTTACAGAAGAATTGCTCTGTGAAAGGAAAATACACTGCATCCCAGGCCAGAGGCTTGAGAACCTTTTGCATTGCAGTAGCCTGGAGCTCCCCTCTTCCCAATATCAAGTAGCTAGCCATTCCTGATCAGGTGTCTGAGCAGGTCTATGCATTTCCTTTGCTAGAGAGAGGAGAGTCATATACCTTTGGCATGTCCACTGTGTGACTGATTGTGCACACTGGATGCATTCATACACCTCTGAAATGACAATCCAATGTCATCTTCTTCATGTGACCCCCCAGGACCTCAGCAACTCAATGTCAAAGAGAAGAACAGCTCCTCACAGGACAGCCTCTTTCATCCCTTCATGTCTCAAGTATGCACAGTTCTGAGTTCCACTGCACCAGCAGTGTCAGCTTGTTTGGATGTAGGCACTAGAATGGAGGGTAGGAAATTTGCTATGGATTTGATTGTTGGTGCCAAGTATTTCCAGGACTGCAAGATTACTGCATAAAGAAGGGCTGCCATGTGTTCTAACCAGAAGGACATAGGCTATGGATTCCAAGAGGAGATATCCCCATCCAGAGATCAGCTACTGGCAGCCCCAGGACTGAATTAGCAAGGAAGCCAAAGCAGTTAGATGGCCAACTCTCACTGAATTTCAACAAGATTTGGAGATGGGATCTGTAGAAGCACATGGGTGATTAAGAGCACACACCCCTTTGAAAGTCACTTGGATTTGTGCACCTAAATCAGTCAGAGTCCTTTGAAAATCCCAGCCAGGGATGATACTAAGCAATCAAATGTCTCTGGTCCCACTCCACATAAATGAAGAATCAAAGAAGTATATTGAGGAGCTGGAAGCAGGTTATTATACAAAAGTTTCTAAATGAGGCAGCTGTATTATTTCCCCCTCTCACAAGCATTTAAAAGCTTTTAAATGAACAGAACATCTCCTCTGCTAGCAAACCCAGTGTTGGCCTGCTTTTTAGATGGCTCTTAAATCATATTAAAATATATAGCACCAGAGTCCTAAAAGGCTTTGGCTCGCTCCTGGCCACATAAAACCTCAATCCGGCTTGGTGATGATCCTAGGGCTAGTGACGCCCTGCTCAGGGGCTTTCAAGGAATTCCATTACAGGGAGGAGATCAAAAGCACACGGCTATGTCTACACTGCAAAAAAAAAAAAAAAACAAAAAAAACCCTGCCATGCCAAGTCTCAGAGCCAGGGTCAATTGACTCAGGCTCAGGCTGCATGGCTAAAAGTAGCAGTGTATGTGTTGGAGCCCAGGCTCTGAAACCCAGCGAGGGTCTGAGAACCTGGGCTCTAGCCTGAGCCTGAACGTCTACAATTCTATTTTCAGTCTCACAGCCTGAGCCCCACAAGCCCACGTCAGTTAATGTGGGCTCTGAGACCCATCACTGTCTGTTTTTCTCTGCAGCATAGACATCCCTCATGGTAGGTGGCTGCAAATTACAAGGCCTTGATATCATGAGGGATTTTCTTACTACAACATCACTAGAAACGTCAAGCTTACTAGATCTTTAATCTAGACCTTGCTTTTTCTTGCTTAAGTTGTTAGATCTTTAATTAGAGCTTGTATTCTCCCTCCCCCTCAAGAGGCTTATATTTATGAGTTTCAAAATTCAGCCAGAGAGTATGAACATTCTGATATTCATGGTAATTCAGACTGGAGTTTGGCTAATAGGGACCCATTTGCAAATTTTGGGTGTGGATTCTGATTTCAAATACCCCCCAAATTCAGGACTGTTTGGATCCCAGGTATTAGTTCAATGTCTTCTGGTTTATACTTTGCATAATATATTGCCATGCTTCTTGACTTCGTTGAAAGTTAGCTATTGGTAACTGCAACTCATTACAACTCACAGGCAGAGCCTTCTCCCAATTCCCACAGGAACTTTTCAGAGCAACAACAAAGCTTGAAAAGAAGATTAGACTTCGGGAATAACATAATGTCACAGCACCACCTATTGATGGAGGCAGTGAACATCTTTATTATTAGAGGGGTAGCCGTATTAGTCTGTATCCACAAAAACAACAAGGAGTCCGGTTGCACCTTAAAGACTAACAGATTTATTTGGGTATAAGCTTTTGTGGGTAAAAAAGCCACTTCTTCAGCTGCTTGGAGTGAAAATTACAAAAAAACAGGCATAAATATATGTTGGCACATGAAGAGAAGGGAGTTACTTTACAAGTGGAGAACTAATGTTGAAGGCCAATTTAGTCAGGGTGGATGTGGTCCACTCCCAATAACTGATGAGGAGGTGTCAATTCCAAGAGAGGGAAAATTGCTTTTTTAGTGAGCCAGCCACTCCCAGTCCCTATTCAAGCCCAAATAGATGGTGTTAAGTTTGCTAATTTATTGTAGCTCTGCAGTTTCTCTTAGAAGTCTGTTTTTGAAATTTTTTTGTTGAAGAATGGCTACTTTTAAATCTGTTATTGAGTGTCCAGTGAGATTGAAGTGTTCTCCTACTGGCTTTAGTATGTTACCATTCCTGATATCTGGTTTGTGTCCGTTTATGCTTTTACGTAGAGACTATTGGTTTGGCCAGTGTACATGGCAGAGGGGCATTGCTGGCACATGATGGCATATATCACACTAGTAGATGTGCAGGTGAATGAGCCTCTGATGGTGTGGCTGGTGTGGTTGGGTCCTCTGATGGTGTCTCTAGAGTAGATGTGGGGACAGAGAAGGCAACAGGGTTTGTTACAGGGATTGGTTCCTGGGTTAGTGTTTCTGTGGTGTGGTGTGTAGTTGCAGGTAAGTATTTGCTTCACGTTGGGGGGCTGTCTGTAAGCGAGGATTGGCCTGCCTCCCAAGGCCTGTGAGAGTGAGGGATCATTTTCCAGGATTGGTTGTAAATTGTCGATGATGCACTGGAGAGGTTTTAACTGGAGGCTGTGTGATGGCCAATGGTGTTCAGTTATTTTCCTTTTTGGGCCTATCCTGTAGTAGGTGACTTCTGGGTACCCATCTCGCTCTTTCAATCTGTTTCCTCACTTCCCTAGGTGGGTATTGTAGTTTTAAGAATGCTTGATAGAGATCTTATAGGTGTTTGTCTCTGTCTGAGCGATAGGATCAAATGCTGTTTTATCTTAGGGTGTGGGTGTAGACAATGGATTGTGAGATGTGTCCTGTATGGAAGCTGAAGGCATGTAGGTTAGTATAGGAGTCAGTAGGTTTCCGGTATAGGGTGGTGCTTATGTGACCGTCACTTATTTGCACTGTAGTGTCCAGGAAGTGGATCTCTTGTGTAGACTGGTCCAGGCTGAGGTTGATGGTGGGGTGGAAATTGTTGAAATCCAAGTGGAATTTTTCAAGGGCCTCCTTCCCATGGGTCCATATGATGAAGATGTCATCAATGTAGCATTAGTAGAGGAGGAGTTCTAGGGGATGAGAGCTGAAGAAGTGTTGTTCTAAGTGAGCCATTAAAATGTTGGCATGCTGTGGGGCCATGAGGATACCCATAGCAGTGCTGCTGACTCGAAGGTATAAATTGTCCCCAAATCTCAAATAGTTGTAGGTGAGGACAAAGTCACAAAGCTCAGCCACCGGGTATGCTGTGGCCTCATCAGGGATACTATTCCTGACAGCTTGTAGTCCATCTTCATGTGGAATATTGGTATAAATAGCTTCTGCTTCCATGGTGGCCAGGATGGTGTTTTCAGGAAGATCACCAATGCATTGTAGTTTCCTCAGGAAGTCAGTGGTGTCTCAAAGATAGCTAGGAGTTCTGGTAGCGTAGGGTCTGAGGAGAGAGTCCAAATAGCCATATAATCCTACTGTAAGTGTCCATGCTTGAGATGATGGGGCATCCAGGATTTCCAGGTTTATAGATCTTGGGCAGCAGATCGAATACCCTTGGTCGGGGCTTTAAAGGTGTGTCTCTGTAGATTTGTTCCTGTGCTGTAGCAGGGAGTTTCTTGAGCAGATGGTGTAGTTTCTTTTGGTACTCCTTGGTGGGATCGTAGGATAGTGGCCTGTAGAATGTGGTGTTGGAGAGTTGTCCAGTTCAAACAAGAGATCCACTTCCTGGACACTACAGTGCAAATAAGTGACGGTCACATAAACACTGCCAATATATATTTATGCCTGTTTCTGTAATTTTCACTCCATGCAGCTGAAGAAGTGGTTTTTTTACCCACAAAAGCTTATACCCAAATAAATCTGTTAGTCTTTAAGGTGCCACTGGACTCCTCATTATCTTTATTATTTCAACTTTTATCCTATCAATTTATTGTGACTTAAAAAACTATAAACTATATGGCAGATTCCAGCTGTCTCTGGAAGCCCCACAAGATAGAAAGCTAGCTTAACCAGTTGTGTGGAACGTAGCTCTAACTTGCCACCCAAAGAAAGCATGGATGGAAAAAATGGGCACTTCTATATTTTGCCTATTCCTGGCTGCCAGACCTTCGTCCTGGGGCTCTGGGCATTTGGTTGTAAGTTCAGCTACATTTAGGTTTCTTTAAGTTATGTTTGGTACCAGTCGTTGGCCAGTTTTAGACCCCAGGAATCATAAAGGTGGTATACAGCCAATTTTGCCCTGTATTCTCTCCATATCTATGCTAAGTGTGGCTCAGACTGTTCAGAATCCAGGCCAGAAAGTCTATACATCCTAAGAACCCATCAAGCCTGTCATCTCATACAAGAAGTTTCCTAACTGATCCATCACCTTGGGTCTTGTATACAGTCCAAGAAAGGCTATGGCCTGTGTTATTATAATAATACATTTTTGGACACAAATACCTGTCCTCTGGGATGTCCAACTTCCCTTCTCTAGATTGATACTGTACAACACACCTGGGGCCTTATCTATACAGTTTTTTCCAACGTAACACATGTGCCCAACATTAGACTGCAAATTTGAGTTTGCATAATTTGAACCCACATCTCAAGAACTTAAAGCCCAGTTAATTAACCAATCTGAAGGAGACAGCTGATGTCGGTCTTCCCATTGAAGTCAACGGAGCTATGTGCTCTATTTTTATGTTATGAAAAGTTCACCAGTGATTTTATTTCAATGACAAAAGTTGCCTTTCAGAAGACAGTGATTGTCCCTGCTGAAAAGCCAGTATAATGAAACAGGCTTGAAACAATCTATATTTAATTTACAGGTTCCTTTCCCAGATTTTCAGAGGAGATCTGTACAGGCCATAAAGGAAACCCAGATTTTTCAGCAAACAAAGCTAGGGTCTGAAAATCAGGCTGGGTTCATTTCCATTTTGCTTCCTACATCACCACCAACCATAAAGCATCTGGGGACAAAGCCTTGTGGATGGAGGGAGGCAGAACAGAGCCCAGTTTTCTCTTCAGGAATGAGACTGACTCTCTGGTTCTGAGAGCAGTAAGAAAACCATATTGTTTTGTAAGCAAGGTAGGCAGGACTGACTCAGAAGCCAAACAGGAAGCAGATCTGGGAATTAGCAAGACGCTGTTCTTACAGTCACTTGTCTGGCCATAACTGCACTTATGAAATGCATTTGGATTCACTGCTGCTGTAGAGAGACAAACCCTGCTCTCGTACCAACCTACTGACGTCAGTGGGATCCAGATAATCTCCTGTGGCAGTTATTTATATAAAGCTTTTAAAACACCTGCCCCAGGTTGGCTGCTCAGCTTTAGGAAGTACTTAAAATGTGTCCAGTCTGGGTCTGCTCACCTCTCTTCCCATCTTGGAGTCATGTAACCTTCCTTGTGTTCAACCCCACTGCATGGAGGAAACTCTTGCCAATTCACTTATCTGCAGGATCAGTTGTAGCTGTATTGATTTTTTTTCTCTCCCTCTTCCCTCTGTGTTTGCTTTCTGAATTATGCAATGGTGCAGTTTTTCCTCCTCACAAGAAGCAAGTGAATTTCGGAGCAAGATCAATTGAGCCCTGGCTGCCATAGTTTAGTGAGGAATCCCCAGTAGGGGCCAGAAGAGGAAGAGAGAGAGAGGGAAGGATAATAAGGCTGGAGATGATCAATCCAATCCTGATGCAGAAAAATGAGAGAGAATGGGGCTGGCGTAATCAGTCAGTTCTCCTCATGTGAGGCTCAGATCCCCTAGTCGCAATCAATAATCTACTTTGAATTGCTTCAGAAACTCACACAGCCTCTCTCCATTCCCCCTGCAACTCAGATAATACTGTGCTTTATAGCATGAGAATATCCAGTGATGGCTCAGTAAAGAAAAGGATTGTATGTAGTTTTTCTTTTTCCTCTTTAAAGTACCCATTATGAGGGCCAGTTAGATCTTACGTGAGCTGAGATGAAAGGGGTGCAAACAGGGCTTTTAGCAGTTTTGTTGCTGCAATTATTTTGCCAATAAAATGATTTCAAGATGGGATGTGGGATCTTTGATGCCGCATGTTGTGACGGGGACAGAGGGTGGAATTGCTACAGTGGTGCATGCAAATTTGGGAGGAGAGTAAACACAGCGGGACGCAGCCTGAGATTTGCTTTACTCCAGCTAGAACTCATGGATGATGTCTTGGAATTGGCCTTGATCTGGCCTGGCACCTTACAATCTGCTCAGAGCATGGAGCTCTCAAAGTCACAATTCCTCTCACTCCAAGAAGGTAGTAAACAGCCCCAATTTGTTCCTGGAGCAGGTTACTACCCCATGGTGCCCACTCAGCTGGCTCTGCTGAATAGTGCATTGTGGTGTGTGAGCAGAATCAAGACTCCACCTACTCTCACCCCCTGCCCATTCCCCACCCACCTGAGTGACCAGAGATCCCTTAGGGCAGGAGTCTCAAACTCAAATGACCACAAGGGCCACATGAGGACTAGTACATTGGCCCGAGGGCCGCATTACTGACACTTCGGCCCCTCTGCCCTCAGCCCCTCCCTCACTCCACCCCTTCCATGAAGACCCGCCGCTGCCCCACCTCTTTCCACCCCTTCCCTGCTCCCATTCCAACCTCTTCCCTGAAATCCCCACCCCAGCTCTGCCCCCTCCCTGCCCCCAGGGGGTGCGGGAGAGGTGTGGGGTGTGGCAGGGGCTCAGGGCAGGGAATTGGGGTGTGGGGTGCAGGAGGGATAAGGGGTGCAGCAGGGGGTCAGGGCAGGGGGTTGGGGTGTAGGAGGGGTGCAGCAAGGGGATCAGGGTGTGGAGTTGGGGTGTGGGGTGCAGGAGGGATGAGGGGTGTGGCAGGGAGTCAGGGCAGGGGATAGGGGTGCAGGAGGGGTGTGGCGGGGGCACAGGGCAGTGGATTGGGGTGTAGGAGAGGTGCGGGGTGCGGCAAGGGGTTCAGGGCAGGGGGTCAGGTGCAGGGTGCGGCAGGAAGCTCAGGGCAGTGGGTTGGGGGGCAGGAGGGGTGTGGCAGGGGGTCTGGGTGCAGGGTGCGGCAAGAGGCTCAGGGCAGGGGGTTCGGCTGTGGGAGGGGTTTGGAGGGTGAGTTCTGGTCCAGCGTGCACCGGGGGCAGGGCAGGCTCCCTGCCTGCCTGCCTGCCTTGCTCCTGTGCCACTCTGGGAAGCGGCTGGAACATGGGGGAGCAGAGGCACAGGGGTGTGTGTGGCTGTTGCTTCAGGCACCATCCCCAGCATCTCCCATTGGCCAGGAACGGGGAACCGCAGCCAATGGGAGCTGCTGGGGGCGGTGCCTGAACCGACATCAATATACACCCCTGTGCCTCTCCTCCCCCAAGTTCTGTCTGCTTCACGGAGTGGCGGAGGCACAGGAGCAGGGCAGGCAGAGAGGCTGACCTGCCCCCTGTGCGCGTCGGGCCGGAGCCGCTCTAGGTAAACGCTGGGGAGTGCTAGGGGGCGCAAGGAGCTCATGGGCCGCAGAAAATAACCTCAGCCCACGGGCCATGTGTTTGAGACCACTGCCTTAGGGTGTGCCTTCACTGCTGAGCTAACTTGGGTGATCCACATCCAGGGCTAAGCACCCATGTTAGCCTCACCCAGATCAGAGCAGACAATGTGAGTTATTGTGTCCTTCTTGGTATTGCACTCACCCGTGTTTGTCCCTAGGTCTTCAGGGGTCTAGCCCATGGCTCTTAGCACTGCATGTAGCTGAGCTCTTGATGATTCTTCTCCAGAGAACAGTGGGAAAACTTGCCTGTCCTTCTGGCTGCATGGGGGAGAAATGTGGGAAGGCATTGGAGGACTATCAGCACTCAAATTGTTTAGCCAGTGGACCGCACCAAAAATTAGGCAGTTTATCTGCCTGAGTGAAATGCGCTCTCAGATTTCAGTCTATTGCCCCAAAGAAGCCAGTTAACCCTGGCTGGAAGCACCCCACCCAGGGGAGAGGGTTTGTGTGTAGATGGGAGGGGGTTAAGGGCAACACCCAGGAAGATCCTGGGCTAGCTCTATGGGGAAGACATAGTCTATGGGACTTCTCTACCCACCATCTTGTGATCCATGATACAGGTATTACATGAAAGGGAGTAAGGGACACATCACATCATGGGGTGTAGGCCAGCTGACGATTGACCTCTTGTTTGACACAATCACTCTTCAGAGGACAGTTGAATTTCCATGTAAATTTTGCATAAGAATGGCCATACTGGGTGGGACCAAAGGTCCATGTAGCCCAGTGTCCTGTCTTCCAACAGTGGCCACTGCCAGGTGCTTCAGAGGGAATGAACAAAACAGGGTAACTACTGAGTGATCCATTCCCTGTCATCCAGACCCAGCTTCTGGCAGTCAGAAGTTTAGGCACACCCGGAGCATGGGGTTGCATCTCTGACCATCTTGGCTAATAGCCATTGAGGGACCTATCCTCCATGAACTTATCTAAGTCTTTGTTGAACCTAGTTATACTTTTGGCCTCCACAACATCTGAGTTCTACAGTCTGACTGTGAGTTGTAGGAAGTAGTACTTCCTTTTGTTTGTTTTAAACCTGCTGCTGATTAATTTCATTTGGGGACCCCTAATTATTGTGTGATGTGGTGGGGTAAATAATACTTCCATATTTACATGTTCTTTGTTGTAAAAGATGTGATAACTTTTCCAGAGGAAACATTATGAAATTTTCCCAGGTTTCTTCATATCTTTGGGTTTCTGTAGCTAAACAGACCCCACAACCACCAGCCTTCACAGACAGAGTCAAGCAGACACACGCAATATCTCAGGCCTAAACAACTTCTGAATGTTTAAAATTAAGCCCATTGATTTATTCCCCTTATTTAGGGCAAGCTATCTGAGTCCTGCCCAGATGTAACCAATGGAGCTGCCTAGATATTTCTGCTACTCCTGGTTGGGATGAAAAGCAAATATGACTTTTTCCAGAAGGTTCTTTTCTGTTTTCTGCCATCATCTTGTCATTTTTGTCAATTTTTCCCAACCCACTCACTGAAAACTGGGGCAGGAAAGGAGGAACAGCACAAAAAAACAAAAAAACAACAACAAACAAAAAAACCCCAAAGCCTCAGAAATTTTAATTCTTTCTTTTTCACCTTAGCATTTTTGTTTTTGGCATTTCCTGACCAGCTCTATTGCTGACTTCCCAGCGGGCCGTGCACACCCCTGGTGAGCCAGAGAGGCAGGCTGGGCAGCAGCAGCTATGAAGGGGTAATCTTTGAGCAAGGAATGAGGCTCCTGAGGTGTGTGAATAGAGATGTGGTGGATCAGGAAGAATGAACAGGATTTGTAAAGGTGTGAGTGGGACTTTTGCAAAGATACTGTCCCTTTAATCAGAAAGGGTCCTCCCAGAGGGGCCATAAACTGATCTGAGGCAACCACCTCCAGGGCCTCCCAGAGGATTCAGGGGCCTGGGGTAAAGCAATTTTGGGGGCCCCTTCCATAAAAAAAAGTTGCAATATTATAGAATACTATATTCTCGTGGGGGCCCCTGCAGGGCCCTGGGCCTGGGGCAAATTGCCCCACTTGCCCAGCCCCGGGCAGCCCTGACCACCTCCAGGGTAGTACAAGCCACTGGAAGCATCCAGGTCAGAATTAGAACTGAGCTCAAACCAAAACATGGATTTAAACAACCTCCAGACTTCAGGAAAAAGTTTGGATTGGATCTGAATTTGATGGCTCTCGTCCCTTTGTCTCTAACAGCATGAACCTGAATCTCAGATTGGAGCACACAACAATCCTCCAAACTTTCAGAGCCACTTTCAGAGCCGAAGCATGCAGCTAAGACTCATATGTAGTGAGGAGCAAACTGGCAAGAAGGATACAGGCCTAGAAGACTCAGAGCTATTACAATCTCTACTAACTAAACAAATGTAAGAAGAGCTGTGTCTGCAGCTTGGAAAAACTCAGACCATAACAAGCATCAGTATCCTGATTTTCAAGATCTCCAGCTGAGGGATAGAGTTCTGCTGCAAAATGTGGGTATTACTGGCAAACACAAGATAGCCCACAGATGGAAAGCAATACCTTACATGGTGGTGAAAAATCTGGGAGCTCTGCCGGTCTACAAGATTAAACAAGAAGTGGGGCCAGGGCAAATAAAGACAGTACATAGAAACCTTTTACTCCCTGTGGGGGAGTTGGTAGGCACCCCTTATGAAGTGGACCACAACATGGCACCTGGGCAAAACAAACGTGCTACACCAAAGCCACCATCCAAAATGGACAGTAGGCCCCCTGTGGCTGACCTACCCCTACTCAGCACATCTGAGAGTGAGTCTGCGGATGAAGACACTACCATGGTGTATCCTTGAAGGGAGATGAGATTTCTGTCTCGATCAGCTGAACCATGCCACCAGTGAGACCCTCCTGAGATGACACATCTAGGTTATTGGACAGTGGAGACATACAGGTGGAAGGTGTCCCAGATGCCTTGGACCTTCCATTAGAATCAGAGATGCAGGGGCCTATGCCCATAGCCAAGGGATCCTCAGGGGAGCCCTCACCATCCCTTGCCCAAAAACATGTTCTCCCCTGCCCCTGCAATGCCCACTTTCAATAGGCAGGACAGGGTTATAAGGCCAGTAAGCTGGTTAACTTATGATGCACCTGGAGTGGCTAGTGAAGAGTCAATACACTTAATTCACAGGCTTGTGGAAGCCATAGTGGATTTCCTGAGAACCTTTGAGGTGAACTAATGAATTTGGTATAATATAGAGTGTGATTTGTCCGGTGGACAAATTCTTGGCTGGAAGGAAGATGTAAGCAGAGTCTGAATGAGCTCTCCCCTGACATCTAGTGGTGAGCTGTGGAAAAAGACTTCAGAAACTGATCTCATTTGCACAGACACACCCACTCTGCCAAGGTGCTCAGCATGATGGGATTTCTTGCCCAAATTATCACTTGTGGCTGGTGTTGGATCCCCAGTCTCCTTCTTATTGGGGCAGGAGTAATAAAGTGTTGTTATCCTTATTGTGTGAACCTAAGGCAGCAGAACTGTACTACCTAGATGGAGGGACTCACCCTCAACTATATGGCACTTGCTAGGCAGGGGAGATGGGTTCCAACTCACACTGAGTGAGTAAGATATAGATGCTGATACCTTGTGGCATGGGCATTGCTCATGAATCTTAAATGCTGGCTCTTTTCCTCTTCATGGTATAATAAAAGAGGTAATTTAGACTCAATTGAGAATCTTGCAAAGCTGAAATCATGGATACCTAGGTTTAAGTATTGCACCTACTTTGGGACAGTGCTACTCTTGCAAGAGACTATCCAGTATGCACCAGCAGTGATGTGCCCCCCCTAGCCAACATCTTGGTGAGGGGGAAGCTGGTGGAGGGGTGCAGCAAGTGGCCAGGAGCGCATCTGGCAGAGAGGCATGGCCAGTAGGGCAGCTGGTGGAGAGGGTCAGAGCAGAGACCCACAGAGGGCAACAAGCAAGTGCCTGAGCAGTGGAGCATGTAAGGTGCCTCCTTACCCTCCCCTGTCCCCACACGGTGGGAGGTGAACACTGAGGATGAACCTTTGACCTCTGGGGCTGCTCTGGCCAAGGACAGCTACTGTGAGTGGGGTGCAGAGAAAGGACAGGCATGTTAAAGGGACATTTGGGTTGCTGGACTTAAGAACCTGAGGGGAAAAGGACACTGCCCAATTTACTTGGGGGTGGGTCTTTTGCTCATAGTTTTTATTTATGAACCCGCATTTGTGGTGTTTTCCAAAA
Organism: Gopherus flavomarginatus; assembly: GCF_025201925.1. Classification (NCBI taxonomy): domain Eukaryota; kingdom Metazoa; phylum Chordata; order Testudines; family Testudinidae; genus Gopherus; species Gopherus flavomarginatus. Next base: position 56,274,158 of record NC_066624.1, read on the forward strand.
TTAATGCTGAGTTACTTCCCTTCTTTTATTAAAAGTTTTGCTACACTCAGACTCTGTGCTTGCGAGAGGTGAAGTATTGCCTCTTAGATGCACCTAGGGGGTGATGTGTAATTGTTCCAGGTCACTGGGTGGGAGCTCAAGCCAGTTTTGTGTTATATTGTTGAAAAGGAACCCCTAGATACTGAACCCTTGTTGCTACTGGCTCCACCTGGCAGAAGGGTTACACAAATTCGTTCAATATGAGTTCTGATTTCATGCATTATGTGTATTCTAGCAGCACATAGAGTCCACCTTGTGTTAAGCAGAACATACCTCTAGTGGGAGACAGTCTCTGCCCTGCCCTATATAACTGACAAAGATGGGAGAATTATTACTGTCCTAATTTTCTATACAGGGAACTAAGGAGGAGAGATTAAATGATTTGGCCAAGATCACACAAGGAAATCAGAAGCTGAACTCACATCTCTTGAGTCGCAGTATAGGGCCTCAACCACTACACTATTCTTCCACTCATTCATTTTGCCCAAAATGAACAGCTTAGACTTTATATTAACACACGCTTGTTGCAACTCTGCAGGCAAAAACTGGACAATGAGATGTTTTAAGACTTCTAAAGAGAAAGCTCTTCTCCATATCAGTTTACAAACAAGAGTGTTAATTAATATTATTCATTATTCACTAGCCTCCTGGTTAAAAAAAACTTCCATCACCCAGTCAAGTAGCAGGGACAATATGCCACATGACTTATGTGACCACCAGTAGCACCCGAGATAGCAAAAAGTAAAAGCATGCACCACATAAGCAGAAATTTGTTTGCACAAACTGTTGGTTGAACAGCTATGGATAACAAATGCATTTATAAATGCAGTGTCTGTTTGTGGGTAATTTGCAAACAGGAAAAAAAGAGCTAAATGTGTCAGATAAATTATTCACTAGGAAGCATTTGATGAGCTCTGCTGGGAGGAAGTAACTACAGCTCACCAGTCTTGGAACAACTGTTTGCTAGAGCCTTTTAGGCAATGGTACCACTTCATTAGATGAAGATCATGGCTGTACCAGCCAGAGCCTGCTGCTTTCTATTCAGTTGTACATGCTGTAAGCTACAGTGGAGTTTGTGCTTCTTTGATGGTGAGAATGTCTTTGGAGCAACCCACGAGGAGCAGAGCACATGCAGGTGAACAGGAAGCAGATCACACCAACTGCATTAGAGCCCAGGAACAGAGCTCTAGCCATTAATGCCACAAGTCTCAACACTGGTCTGCCTAGTACAGGTTGGGGCAACAGCCAGGTCCTGTGCAAATAGGTCTATAGCAGACTCCCACCGCGACATCACTCTTGTTGCTCACACTTCTAAACTTAATCCAGAGACTCTCAGGTTTTTCTGCAGTTTCATACTGGAGCTCTGAGCAGTAATACCATTCTCTTACATACAGTGCAATTCCTCCACCTTTTCTGCCCTGCCTGTCCTTCCTGAAGAGTTTATATCCATCCATGACAATACTCCAGTCATGTGATTTATCCCACCAGGTTTCTGTTATTCCAATCACATCATAATTCCTTGACTATGCCATGACTTCCAGTTCTCCCAGCTTGTTTCTCAGGCTTCTTGTATTTGTGTATAGGCACTTAAGATAACTCACTGATCATCCTGCTTTCTCAGTATGAGGCAAGAGTCCTTCCCTCTTGTGATCTTCTGCTTGTGCTTCCTCCCAGAATCCCACTTTCTCACTTACCTCAGGGCTTTGGTCTCCTTCCCCCAGTGAACCTAGTTTAAAGCCCTCCTCACTAGGTTAGCCAGCCTGCTTACGAAGATGCTCTTCCTTCTCTTTGTTAAGTGGAGCCCATCGCTGCCTAGCACTCCTCCTTCTTGGAACACCATCGCATGGTCAACAGTGGGATGTTCTTCTGGGACATGGTCAACATATTCCTCTGGGGACACCATCCCACTGTTCTCAGTGGTACCAGATGACAGAACAAGGAGTAACAGTCTCAAGTTGCACTGCAGGAGGTTTAGATTGGATATTAGGAAAAAAATTTTCACTAGGAGGGTGGTGAAGCCCTGGAATGGGTTACCTAGGGAGGTGGTGAAATCTCGTTCCTTAGAGGTTTTTAAGGTCAGGCTTGATGAAGCCCTGGCTGGGATGATTTAGTTGGGGATTGGTCCTTCTTTGAGCAGGGGGGTTGGACTAGATAACTTCCTGAGGTCCCTTCCAACCCTGATAGTCTATGATACTATGAATCCAAAGCCTTCTCTCCAACACCACATGTGTAGCCATTTATTGACTTCCATGATTTGACAGTCTCTATCCGTGCCTTTTCCTTCAACAGGGAGGATGGACAAGAACACCACTTGTGCCTCAAACTCCTTTATCTTTCTTCCCAGAGCCACATAGTCTACATTGATCTGCTCAAGATCATTCTTGGCAGTATTATTGGTGCCCATGTGGAGAAGCAGGAAGGGGTAGTGATCCGAGGGCTTGATGAGTCTCAGCAGTCTCTCCGTCACATCGTGAATCCTAGCACTGACAAGCAGCACACTTCTCAGTTTTCCCGGTTGGGACAGCATATAGATGGCTCAGTCCCCCTGAGAAGGGAGTCCCCGATCACCTGCCTCTTTCTTTACCTCAGTTTTCCCAGCTGTAAAAAGGGAATAATGATAACAGATCCACCTTTTTAAAGTTCTTTGAGATCCATGAATGAAAGATACCACATATGTCCTATGTATTATTACCATGACATGTACTGTGTTACAAAAACACAAAGTCAGGCAATTTAAACATAAGCATTTAAACAATATTGACATTTTCACTGAGGCAAATAAGGAACAAATCCATTGAAGTTTATGGAATTACACCATGTCAAATCACTTTGAATTCAGAATCAGAACTAGAAGTTCAGCTAAACCATTTGGACTAGTGGGGCAATCCACTCCACATTCTTAATAGAGTTTACGGAGAAATGTAAATTAAAAATGCCTCACCTGACATATCTAGGAGATTCCTACCTCGGACCTATTCTCTTCAGATAATAAAGTGTCAGTGAATGCAGCATTAGCTGATGAGCATCGGTTCGGCTGAAGGAGCTCTTCCAATAAAGTAACAGTGGATCTACTTTTGGGAAGTATTAACCAAAAGCCCTCGGAAAGGCAGGGCTGCCCAGAGCTGGGGGACAAGTAGGGCAATTTGCCCTGGGCCCTGCAGGGGTCCCCACGAGAATTAGTATTCTATAGTATTGCAACTTTTTTTTTATGGAAGGTGCCCCCGAAATTGCTTTGCCTCAGGCCCCCTGAATCCTCTAGGTGGCCCTGCGGAGAGGTGGACTGAATTACACTTGCAATGGGAATGGATAAAATGATAACACTTGACACACATTAGTTACATCTTCTGCAGCAATTATATTGTTTTCAGAACTAAACACAGGGAATCCCACAAATACTTGCCTGATGGGAGAGAGGAAAGATGGTACAGTGGTGAGGGTGCTACTTTGGGAGACCTGTGTTCAATTCCTTGCCCTGTATCACCTTGGGCAAGTTACTTAGCCTCTCTGTGCCTCAGTTCCCCAGTTGTGCAATGAGGATAATAGAACTGCCCTGCCTCACAGGAGTGAAGTGAGGAGAAACACATTGAATGTTAGGAGGTACTCAGGTTCTGCAGTGCTAAGGATCAGGTTAGAAGTCCAGTACTGCAACCCAGTAAATGCTGGTTCTTACTAGCAACTCTGGCACCATTATCACACACCCATATAACATGAAACATGTTAAGTGGCATTTTGGGGATCAGGGCATCACTGGAGGTCACAGCCCTGTGACCTTTACAAGGAGTCCAGTGCACCAAAAATAATAATAAAAGAAAAGTTGTAGTTAAAGTTATGTCCCATTTCCTTGAAGTCTGATGGAAAATTGACTCATTTGTGTGATGAAAACAAAATAAAAAGTAGTGTAGAATCTACATGAGGTTTAGACTGAGGCCCTGTTTCAGCAATGCACTTAAGCCTGTGCTTAACTTTAAACATTGAAATCAATGGAAGTTAAGCACATGCTTAAGTGCTTTGCTGAATCAGGGCACGAATGATTAACCAAACTCAAATAGCTTGAGTTTGGTGCTCAGGAGATGCAGGAGGCTCCTTAAAACTCAGATTGCCATTACTCTGGGTAGAGTTGCACTGTAGGACAAGTTCATCTGCCCAGGAGACCTGGGTTCTGTTCATACTTCTGCCACTGACTTTCTGCATGACTGTGGCCAAGCCAACTGGTCTTTCAGATCTAGTCTATCTTCAGACATTCTAGCAGGAGAACTGCCCTGGTGTTAGCACTATTGGGAGCTGATAATAGGCAGGGATCTGGTGGCTTTGGTATTTTTACCACCTGGTCAATTAAACTGCAGCTGGCAGAAGCAACAGGGGGAATCTTCTGCTGAAATTCCCCACTGTAGGTGAGACCCATCCCCCATGCCAAGGGTTGGCTGAAAGAGGAGGAGGTCTGCCCAGAAGGCATTCATCAGGAACAGAGGGGAGACAGACAGGAGGCTTGGGGGAAGGAGGTGGAGATGGGAAAGCCAAAAGACAAGGACTCTCAGATCCAGATTCACAAAGGTATTTAGGATCCTAGCTTCCATGGATTTTGATGGTAGTTACCTTTATGGATCTGGGCCAGAGAATTTAAGGTGTGAAAGAATACCCAGATTCTCTAGTCTGACCTCTTGTATCTCACAGGCCACCAGCACTGCCCAGCACCTGCACACCAAGCCCAACAACCAGAACTAGACCCAAGTGTTACAACAATCAGGAGATTAAGCTACTGTGTCCCACAGGCAAAGAACAGAAGGGACCGAGGTGCACCAATGCCCAAGCACTGGAATGGGTTACCTAGGGAGGTGGTGGAATCTCATTCCTTAGAGGTTTTTAAGGTCAGGTTTGACGAAGCCCTGGCTGGGCTGATTTAGTTGGAGATTCCTGAGGTCCCTTCCAACTCTGATATTCTATGATTCTATGAATCCAAAGCCTTCTCTCCGACACCACCTGCATAGCCATTCATTGACTTCCATGATTTGACGGTCTCTACCCGAAGGCAGCAAGTAATTAAATAAGATAGACTCAGGAAGGATGGAGAACTATCACTGTGTGGAGACTGTAAGAACAGTGTTTATTGACTATCATATGAAGGATTTCCAAACAGCTGTTCCCTTCAGTCACCTTTGTGGCCTTTATTAGCCACTTATCAGGGACATTTGCGCCAGATGCTTTTTGTTTGCACTGAAATTTGGGGAATGGCATCTCTGTGTAGGAACACTAGCATTGCTAGGCCAGCAAAAACAGCATCATGGGATAACCAGTCTATTGCCTCACATCATAAAAGCAAGTGGCCAAAATGAACAGCTCACAAGTGCTTCATGGGCCAGGATTCAACTAAGTATGAATAATGAACATGTTTGCAGGATCAGGATTGCCGTACCAACAGTCTGGAAGAAGGGATACTGCTGATAGATAATTTATTCACAAGGAATAATTCAATCTTTACCAAACCTGCCAATACACCCAGGACTTGGCCCTGATTTTCATCAGCTCCAAATCCCAGAACTATCATTCTGAAGAACATGCCATTTTGGGTCCATTTTTAAGAGGGTGGATATTTCTGGGCCCCTCTCTTGTATGTGCCTTGGGCCTGTGGTGTGGTTCACCATTTCCAATGTTTCAGAAGGCCCATGCTACGGATTCCCAAAATGACATCCCTATCACTTTTCAAAAGAGATAACCTCTCTTGACTTATCACCTTTCCCTCTTCCCCCATCAACCCCAGCAGCCAGCCTATCCTGGGAGCATCAATCGCAAAGCCCTGGAGGGGATGATTTAGCTGGGGTTGGTCCTGCTTTGAGTAGAGGATTGGACTAGATGACCTCCTGAGGTCCCTTCCAACCCTGATATTCTATGATTCTGTGGTTACTCGGTTAGAGCTGCCTGATGGAGGCGGGAGGGTGGCCGAGACCTTGAATGACAGAAAGGAAGTTACTTTTCTCTCCTCATCCAAGAACTTGTTCCACGTTTTCTGTTAATAAGAGAATGGGAGGGGCGGGGAAGAGAGAGGAGAAAAATGCTTTAAATTATTCATTGACAATATCATTATGTGTCATAACAGTGTGTCTGTGATGGGAGAAGAGAGTTAGCGTGGCAGGGCCTCAAGTAGCACAGCCCGGGCTGCACAATAGCATAGATCTGATTAAATATTGATGTGCACTAATTGGCTACAGGGTTTCAGGACAGCTTGGGCTTTGTTGGGATCATTTGTATTCCTGCTTTGGAAATGGAAAAAAAAAACCCACACAAACCCCTCATTTTCATGTTTCAGTGTCCTCCCTCCTACTCCTACTCCTCTCTCATATACCTTCTCTTCCTTCCACTTCCTAATTCCTGCAATCCCCTTGTGTGTACAAATTAACATGGTCTTAACCTCTCCGGATTTTCTACAGTGCTGACATGCTACCAATACCCCTGTGCAATTAGGTTAAGCTTGCAGAAGCAAATTTCATGGTAGAAAGGAGGCCTTGCCCTTGCAAACTGTCCTCTCCTCACTTCACTGTCCATCCTAGGCTCTTAACCCTTTATCTGCCCTCTTCACCAAGAGCCAGTTGACAAGTCTTCTCAGGAACTTGTTGCTGGATGAGGTCAGGCTCTTCTGTTCTGGAATATTCTTTGGGTTTTGTTCATGTGCTGAGCTAGGCCTAGGTGAGCTTAGCTCATATCTACAAAATAGTCTATTTTGAGCCTTAATCTTCTGTGTCTGAAGCTACAGGCTAATCTGTTCCATAGGGTCATCTGCAAAATTGTGGAGTTTCTGGTATCAGACATGGTCATAATGTGGTCCTTTGGTTATTCTCCCCATATCGAGCACACCCATCATTGATTGGGAATTGGCAGCCTCCACCATCCCAATCACTCCACTTAGCCACAAATTGGCAGGTAGCTTCAACTTCAGAATAGTTAGTTTATCCATGAGCTCACCCCACTACCAAGCTCCCTTAGTCAAGATTAGCCCATCTGCCAAGTTGCAGATTCCACCGTGGCTATGTCTACAACCTACCTAGTCACATGCCAAACTTCATAGGTTCCACCACCATCAAATACCTACTTTAGGATACAGGTTGGTGCCCGCAGGTCACTCTCAGAAGAACAATGAACAAAATTGATACGTCCTGTAATAAAATCACCATGTCAACCATTCCGCTTCTCTGCTCCATTTCTTCATCCAAACTTTAAGCTTAATTCTCATCAGAGGTGCCATTTGCAAGGCAGAATGTCCAAGGGACAACACAAGCAACATAGCAGAGGCAGTACCTCAGCTAAGGAATTAACTAGGGCTGGCTAAAAATTTTCCATCTGAACTTTTTTTTAAAAAAAATAGAAAATGGGATTTCTGATTAAATAAAAAAAAATTACAGTGATTTTCAGCCAAAAAATATTCAGTTTGGTGGTGTGGGAGTGATTTTCAATTAAAAGTTGAAATTTTCCATCAAAAACAAAACTAAACTCATTTTCCATCCAGTTTCTGGAATAACCAACTGGCAGTGACTAATATGAGAACTGGGAGGAAGCATTTCACTCCCATTGAAAGCAGTTTGGGCCCTAGTGTGCTTTGTTAACTGGTTCAACTCACCTCTGTTTGGTTTATTGTAGAGGGGGGATTTGATAGCTGCTTTCAACTACCTGAAAGGGGGTTCCATAAAGGATGGATCTAGACTTTTCTCAGTGGTACCAGATGACAGAACAAGGAGTAATGGTCTCAAGTTGTAGTGGGGGAGGTTTAGGTTGTATATTAGGAAAAACTTTTTCACTAGGAGTGTGGTGAAGCACTGGAATGGGTTACCTAGGGAGGTGGTGGAATCTCCTTCCTTAGAGGTTTTTAAGGTCAGGCCTGACAAAGCCCTGGCTGGAATGATTTAGTTGGGAATTGGTCCTTGTAATGAGGCAACTCACCAGCAGGGAGCCTCCTGCTGGTTGTCCAGGGAATTAGCTTTTCCAGCTCCAGAGCACCCTCTGCTGGCCAATGTCCCACTTGCTGCTGGCCCCCGTGTCCTTCCCGGACCCCGGGTGCCTCTTTACGTTGGGTGCTGCCCTCGACAGAACCCCCACAGATCTCTGTCTCCCCAGGGAACTCTCAACCCCCTATTCCCACCACGCCTCAGTGGCTACTGCCAGTCACCATCTAGACCCAGTTCACTGGGGCAAACTGCAGTTTGTAAAGGCTACTCATCATTGGCAAGGGGGCAGTTGGGCCAGCTGCTTTGACCTACCCTGGGCTGCACCTCTGCAACCCCAGTACCCTTCCTGGCCTTTCATCAAAGGCCTACAGCCTGGGGTTTTTCCAGGCTGAAGCTCCCCCAGCTCCTCTAGCCTTCCCCCAGCCCTGCTCCACTCTAGGTACTTTGCTCTGCTCCCAAGCACCCAGGCCCATTTCTTTCTACTGCCAGAGAGAGACTCTGACTGGGCTTCTGGCCCACAGCCTTTAATAGGGCCAGCTGTGGCCTGACTGGGGCATGGCCCCAGCTGAGGCTGCTTCTCAAATCAGCCTAGGTTTTTCTCTTCCCGGAGCTGCCCCCTCCCTGGGCTGTTTTAACCCCTCCGGGCAGGAGGAGGGTGACCACCCCACTACAGTCCTGCTTTGAGAAGAGGATTGGACTAAATGACCTCCTGAGGTCCCTTCCAACTCTGATATTCTATGATTCTAAGAGAGGACAGAATTCCTGGTGGAACCTAATGAGTCCAAGCAATGCAGCAAAACCAAGAAAGATGATTTACCTGGCAAGTTGAAAAGATGACAATGGGCTAAGATGAACATTGTTATTATAGGACCAAATCTTGATGTTCTAATGTCATGCTGCCTGGTAAGAGTGCCAATTTCAGGTCAGAATTGGTCAGACCAAAGATCAGTAATAAAAGTGAGGTCTTGTATCATTACACAGAGACCCACAAGACAGCCCCTTAAGCACTCCAGCCCCTACTTATCATCCAGACAACTGGACTTAGTGATGAAAGATTATTAAAACAAACGTTCACCACACATTAGGTTCTTCCAATGCCAAAGGATTGGACACTTTCCACCAGGTCAACATGCATTTTCAGCGTCTAACCAAATATCACACTGCAGCCAATCTTTTAGTAACGAAAAAGGTAAGATTTATTAATATAAGAAAGAAAGAATTATTAAGAAATGGAAATGAATCATATACATTACAATCAATTTCAGAGTTTGTAGATCAGGATAATAGCAGTGATGTTACATCTCCTATCTTCTGATAGGATTACCCAATAAGATTGGGGGTCATCAGTCCTGTGTTCAAAGCTTCACTTTTTATAAAAATCACAGTCCAGAGATGGGGAGCAGGAATGAAGACAAATAATGATGTCACAGTCTGCAATTTATGCATCCAGTTTTTGTCCCCCTACTACAGAAGGGATGTGGACAAACTGGAGATAGTCCAGCAGAGGGCAATGAAAATGATTAGAGGGCTGGGGCACATGGTTTACGAGGAGAGGCTGAGGGAACTCGGCTTCTTCTTCTGCAAAAGAGAAGAGTGAGGGGAGATTTGATGGCAGCCTTCAACTACCTGAAAGCAGCTTCCAAAGAGGATGAGCTGGGCTGTTCTCAGTGGTGGCAGATGACAGAACAAGAAGCAATGGTCTCAAGTTTCAGTGGGGGAGGTTTAAGTTGGATATTAGGAAACACTATTTCACTAGGAGGGTGGTGAAGCCCTGGAACAGGTTACCTAGGGAGGTGATGGAATCTGCATCCTTAGAGGCTTTTAAGGCCCGGCTTGACAAAGCCCTGGCTGGGATGATTTAGTTGGTGTTGGTCCTGCTTTGAACAGGGGATTGGACTAGATGACCTTCTGAGATCTCTTCCAACCCTAATATTCTATGATTATACCTCTTAGTCCAGATACATGGAAAGTTACTGGCGCAAATATGGAGTCCCATATCACATGTGCCTTTCTGTGTCATGAGGCATTCATTGCCTATATGCTGCCTGAAGAGACCACGGGAGGGGTTCCTGGAGCTGATTGTCCTTAATGGGCCATCAAGCAGGAAAGTTGCTAGCCTTAATGTAAATCTGTTTTGGGGTGTTACCCAGAAACTCAACAGGTTGGAGATACAAACAGATAACAAAGTTTTATAACTTCATATACAATGATGATACATGCATATACACAAGATAATCATACTTAACAGACTATAACTTTTCCAATGATACCTTACACTGTAGGCCAAGGCTTTTTTTCTGTAAGAAGCAGCAGCCATAGGAGGACAGCAGCAGCCATGAGCTAAGAAACAGGGTGTCATGTCCCTTTAAACTGCATCAAAACTAAATAATATTGGGTGTTAAGAAGCATTTCTGCCCTAATAGCACCAATGGTGACCAAACAAACAGACAAATCTTAAGATGTATACAGCAAACTTTGCAAGATAACACTCTGTCTGGCAAAACCACTAACCAGCAGTTTCGGTTGAAAATATATTACTTGTTTTTGTCTGTTCTTTAATTTTTAACACGTCAATTTGTTTACCTATAGTTATTACTGTCTGTTCTTTAATTTGTTTTTGTCAAAATGTAAATTAACTCTTAGGCGGTGGGCTAAGATTGGTGAAAAATATGATTTTGTAGTACTTTAGTTTAAAATGATTGGTTAAGGTATAGCTAAATAGGACCCAAGTTTTAACTATGGGTATGTCTACATTACAAAATTAGGTTGAATTTATAGAAGTCGCTTCTTTAGAAATCATTTTTATACAGTCGATTGTGTGTGTCCCCACACAAAATGTTCTAAATGCATTAAGGCTAGCGTCGACTTCTGGAGCATTGCACTGTGGGTAACTGTGAGTAGCTATTCCACAGTCCATGCAGTCTCCGCTGAACATTGGGATTCTGGGTTGAGATCCCAATGCCTGATGGGGCAAAAACAGTGTCACAGGTGGTTCTGGGTAAATGTTGTCTGGTCCCCCTGTCCCTCCCTCCCTCCCTCCGTGAAAGCAACGGCAGACAATCATTTCGCGCCTTTTTTCCTGGGTTACCTGTGCAGATGCCATACCACGGCAAGCATGGAACCCGCACAGCTGACGGTCACCGTAAATCTCCTGGAAGCTGGAAGACGTGGGACTGCATTGCTACACAGCAGCAGCTCATTGCCTTTTGGCAGCAGATGGTGTGTTATGACTGATAGCCATCATCATCATAATCCTGGCCAGTGATGAAACTGGTTTTCAAAGCTTCTGTGATGCGCACTGCTTCCTGGTGTGCTCTTCTAATCGCCCCGGTGTCTGGCGTCACGTAATCAACGGCCAGGCAATTTGCCTCAACCTCCCACCCTGCCATAAACATCTCCCCCTTACTCTCACAGATATTGTGGAGCACACAGCAAGCAGTAATAACAATAGGAATATTGGTTTCGCTGAGGTCTATCCGAGTCAGTAAACTGCACCAGCGCGCTTTTAAATGTCCAAATGCACATTCTACCACCATTCTGCACTTGCTCAGCCTATAGTTGAACAGCTTCTGACTACTGTCCAGGCTGCCTCTGTATGGCTTCATGAGCCATGGCATTAACGGGTAGGGTGGATCCCCAAGGATAACTATAGGCATTTGAACATCCCCAATGGTTATTTTCTGGTCTGGGAAGAAAGTCCCTTCCTGCAGCTTTTGAAACAGACCAGAGTTCCTGAAGACACGAGTGTCATGTACCTTTCCCAGCCATCCCATGTTGATGTTGGTGAAACGTCCCTTGTGATCCACTAGTGCTTGCAGCACCATTGAAAAGTACTCCTTTCAGTTTATGTACTCGCTTGCTTGGTGCTCCGGTGCCAAGATAGGGATATGGGTTCCATCTATTGCCCCACCACAGTTAGGGAACCCCATTGCAGCAAACATGAACATTTTTATTGAAAGATTTTGGAATACCAAAAAAGTGTTCTGGATTTTGTTTTTACATTACAAAAATCATAAAATAAATCTGAGAAATGTAAGTTTTTAATTTTAAAATTTCTCACAAATTTTTGAGAGAGGGCATTTTTCAACCAGCTGTAATCTCTAGTCATTCCGCCAGGCACACCTTTAGTTGTTAGTTTCAAATTTATGTTCTAGAAAAAATAAACACGTCTTTCTCCCTCAACTGCTTCTTGTTTCTTCTTCCAGTGCTCTGTATCAGGGCGTCTCACACTATGGAGAATACATGGTTTCTGAGCTTTCCCAAAGAGACATTATTAAGGGCACAAGAGCAAACTATGCCACTTCATAGGAAAGATAGGAAGTATGGCAAGAACTCCCCATATTAACCAGGAGATCTTCAATAATCTGAAACTCATAAAAGAGTCCTGCAAAAAGTGGAAACTAGGTCAAATGCCAAAGAATTAATATAAATAAATAATACAAGTATGTAAGGACAAAATTAGAAAGCCCAAGGCTAGAGACATAAACGGTAACAAGAAAATCTTCTACAAATACATTAGACGCAATAGGAAAACCAAGGACAAGGTAGACCTATTACTCAATGAGGGGGGAGGGGTGAATAATAACAGAAAATGCGGAAAGAGCAGATGTGCTAAAACACTTTTTTGTTTCAGTTTTCACAAAAAAGGTTAGTAGCGACTGGATGTCTAACATAGTGAATGCCAGTGAAAATGAGGTAAAGTCGGAGGCTAATTTAGGGAAAGAACAAGTTAAAAATCTTCATGTCATCAGAGCCTGATGAAATACATCCTAGAATACTCAAGGAGCTGACTGAGGAGATATCTGAACCAATGGTAATTATCTTTGAAAAGTCATGAAAGACAGAAGAGATTCCAGAGGACTGGAAAAAGGCAACTATAGTGCCAACCTACAAAAAGGAAAAAATAGGGACAACCTGGGGAATTACAGATCAGGCATCTTAACATCAGTACCCAGAAAGATAATGGAGCAAATAATTAACCAATCAGTTTGCAAACTCCTTGAAGATAATAGCTGATAAGTAAACATGGATTTGCCAAGAAGAAATAATGTTAAATAAACCCAATAGCTTTCTTTGACAGAGTAGCAAGCCTTGTAGATGGGGCGGGGGGAGGGGGTGTCGCTGTGGGAAAGCGGTAGATGTGGTATATCTTGACTTTAGTAAGGCTTTTGATACTGTCTCACGTGACCTTCTCATAAACGGACTAGGGAAATACAACCTGGATGGAGCTACTATAAGGGGGTGCATAACTGGTTGGAAAACTGTTCCCAGAGAGTAGTTATCAGTGGTTCACAGTCAAGCTGGAAGAGCATATTGAATGGGGTCCCACAGGGATCAGTTCTGGGTCTGGTTCTGATCAATATCTTCATCAATGATTTAGATAACAGCACAGAGAGTACACTTATAAAGTCTGCAGACAATACCAATCTGGGAGGGGCTGCAAGTGCTTTGGAGGATATTAATCCTATTCAAAAAGATCTGGACAAATGGGAGAAATGGTTTGAAGAAAATAGGATAAGGAAAAAAAAATCAATAAGGATAAATGCAAAGCATTCCACTTAGGAAGAAACAATCAGTTGCACACATACAAAATGGGAAATGTCTGCCTAGGAAGGAGTACTGCGGAAAGGGATCTGGGGGTCATGGTGGACCACAAGCTAAATATAAGTCAACAGTATTATACTGTTTGCTTTTTTTTTTTTTTTTTTGCAACATCATTTGCAGGAGTGTTGTAAGCAAGACACAAGTAGTAATTCTTCCACTTTACTCCATGCTGATTAGGCTTCAGCTGGAGTATTTTGTCCAGTTTTGGGCGCCATATTTCAGGAAAGGTGTGGACAAATTGAAGAGCGTCCAGAGAAGAGCAACAAAAATGATCAAAGGACTAGAAAACATGACCTATGAGAGAAGATTGAAAAAATAGTTTTGTTTAGTCTGGAGAAGAAAAAAGTGAGAGGGGACATGATAACAGTCCCGCACATCAGGGTCCAGGGTCTGCGTCAGGACTGCCACAGGGCCTGGGATTGGAGCTGCTGCACAGCAGGGTCTGGGGTCCCTGCTACCCAGCTCTGCACCTGGGGCGCTGCTCCTGGCCCCACTGTGGAGGAGTCTCTGGGCAGAAGGTGCTGGACATAGGGGTCTGTGAGCAGTCTATGGGCATATGCAGCCCACAATGATAATTAAGTTGAGAACTACTGGTCTAGATAATCCTTAGTCCTGTTCTGAGTGCAGGGGACTGAACTAGATGGCTTCTCGAGGTCCCTTCCAGTCCTACAATTCTATGATTCTACAAATTTCAATGGGTGTCAGACTCCTAACCACTGGAACAATCTCCCTAGGGAAGTGATGGAGTCTCAATCTTTTGATGTCTGGACACCTTTCTGGAAGATCTGCTTTAGCCAAACACAGATGATGTGCTCAGCACAGAGGGAGCTGGGTGAAATTGTATGCCTGAGATATACAGAAGTTCAGACTTGATGATCTAATGTTCCCTTCTGCCCTTAAATATTTGTTAATTCCCTTAGTTGCCATTGAAAATTCCAGTCCTAGTTTTTTTTATTCAGATCTTTGTCCATGATGAAATGGATTGATCCCAGCACAAAAGCCACCTTAAGTTCTAGGCTGTTATCCACCACATTTGTGAATTGCATTATCCCACACAGGGCTATGGACCTGGGAAAAAGTTTGGCTTGTTTGTTCTCTTTGCCTTAATGATCCTGCACCACACATTATTCCTGGTAGGAAAAGTGGGGAGTTTTATTAGAAGTAACTCTGCAGCTCACTCCCTGCCCTCTGGCATCAAGTGCAACCCACTTCACAGGGAACCTGGGAGAGAGTGTCTTTGCAGGAGACCATGATATAGGGGGAACAGAACAAATGGTTAATTGATTAGCAGTGAGGAGCTAAAGCAAGATGAAAAATAGAACGATGGGATTCATTTTAAAGGGGAATGGGCTGCTCTCAGAGACTAAAATGCCTTAAATTTTTTATTAAACATAATCTTTTCAATAGACAAAATGAGCCTTTCCATCTTCTTTCTTTGTCTATTCTTGGTCTCTCTCTCTCTCTCTCTCTCTCTCACATATACGCACAGAGATTTTTATTTCTCATTTCTTAGAGATTTCCTTTACTGTGCTTTACTTTGAAAATAATCACCAGGCAAAAGACAGTATAAAGGCCCCAATTCAAGACAGCATTTAAACATATGTCTATTCAGCCAAGCATCTAAGCATGCAAGGAGCTCAACATGGAACTTAAGTACGTGTTAAAAGTTAAGTGCATGGTTAAATACTTGGCTGAACCGAGGTGGACTCCTGAACCGAGGGCTTCGCTACACTTGCAGGTGTGCAGCGCTGGGAGTTACAGCTGTCTTCGTACAGCTGTGTAGGGAAAGCGCTGGAGTGTGGCCACACTGACAGCTACCAGCGCTGCAGTGTGGCCACATTTGCAGCATTTGTAGCGGTGTTGGGAGTAGTGCATTATGGGCAGCTATCCCACAGAGCACCTCGTCCCATTTTGGTGCCATGGGTTATGAGAAGGGGACGGAAGGGTGCGGGTCATTCCGCTTCCTGTTGCAACGCCCTGTGGTGCATCGCTTCACGTCCCAGCAGTCACTGTTTTTCCATCCACGTTTGGCATCATTGTGACTCTCCCAACGGTTTCTGTGCAGAGCGATTTCTGTGGGAAATGGAGCCCGAGCTGCTGATGACTTTGTTAATGAGTGTCGCCAGCACATCACGGTTGGCAGTTGAGCTATTCCTTAAGCTCCAAAGTGATGAGGAGTCCGACGATGATAGCGAGTCGCCTGACGCATACGACACGACTTTGCTTGTGGCATTCACGGAAATGCTCAGCACCGTGGAATGCTGCTTTTGGGCTCGGGAAACAAGCAAAGAGTAGTGGGATCACATCGTCATGGAAGTCTGGGATGACGAGCAGTGGCTGCAGAACTTTCGGACGAGAAAAGCCACTTTCATGGAACTGTGTGAGGAGCTCACCCCCATCCTGCGGTGCAAAGACATGAGATTGAGAGCTGACGTGCCGATGGA
Organism: Gopherus flavomarginatus; assembly: GCF_025201925.1. Taxonomy (NCBI): domain Eukaryota; kingdom Metazoa; phylum Chordata; order Testudines; family Testudinidae; genus Gopherus; species Gopherus flavomarginatus. Next base: position 56,290,176 of record NC_066624.1, read on the forward strand.
GAAGCGGGTGGCTATTGCAATCTGGAAGCTGGCAATTCCAGACAGCTACTGATTGGTCAGGAACCAGTTTGGAGTGGGAAAGTCGACCTTTGGAATTGTTTTCATGCAAGTTTGCAGGGCCATTAATGGCATCCTGCTAAGAAGAACCGTGACTCTGGGGAACGTGCAGGACATTGTGGATGGCTTTGCACAAATGGGTTTCCCGAACTGTGGAGGGGAGATAGATGGGACGCATATTCCTATTCTGGCACCACCGCATCTAGCATCCGAGTACGTTAATCAGAAGGGGTATTTCTCTATGGTTCTCCAGGAGCTTGTGGTTCACCGTGGGCGTTTCATTGACATTAACACAGGCTGGCCTGGAAAGATGCATGATGCACGCATCTTTTGAAACATTGGCCTGTTCCGGAAGATGCAGGCAGGGACTTTTTTCCCAGACCGGAAGATCATAGTAGGGGACGTTGAAATGCCCATTGTGATCCTTGGAGACCCCGCTTACCTGTTAATGCCTTGGCTCATGAAACCGTATACAGGGAAGCTTGACAGGAGTAAGGACCAGTTCAACTACAGGCTGAGCCGGTGCCGAATGACTGTGGAGTGTGCTTTTGGCCGTTTAAAAGGGCGCTGGTGATCTCTGTATGGGAAGCTAGACTTGGGGGAAAGCAGCAACCCTGCGGTTATATCCGCGTGCTGTACCCTCCATAATATTTGTGAAGGGAAGGGTGAAACATTCAGTCAGGCATGGACCTCTGAGGTTCAACGCCTGGAGGCTGAATTTGCAGATCCAGAGAGCAGGGCTACTAGAGAGGCCCAACACAAGGCTTCAAGGATTAGGGATGCCTTGAGGAAGGAATTTGAGGCTGAAAACCAACAGTAATGTTTGGTGCCTTGCACAGGAGTGAAGTGCAGTGCTTACAATGTTAGTAGGAATCTGTTTTTCCTAAGCTGATTTGCAGTGCCAGTTTCTTTCCTGGGCTAAGGTATCTTTGACTTTCTGCAATAATAAAGACTATTTTCAAAGCCAAGAATTCATTTATTGACAAGAAAATAACTTTATTGACAGACACACAACATTTTGGGAACCTAAAAGGGCAGGGGGGTGTGGTGGGAAACTGTGCAGTCACATGTTTGAATATGTCCTGTCTGGAGTGCTGTGCAATGACTGCTGCACTTCAGGATGAAAATACTTCATGGTGATGGGGGTTGAGTGCAGAGGGTAAGGGTGGTAGTTCTCAGGGCTGGTTGGTGAATGTACAGGTGTTGGAGGCAGCTGGTGGAGGTAAGAACCTGGATGCCGGGGATGGGGGTTTGGAGCTGACATTGGGGCACAAGGGAAAGAGCTTTGGGACGGGGCCGGGGGGCAGTGCGGTAGTGTTCCGCCTGCATGGCTTTGAGTGCCTGGATAGAGTCCACTTGGCGCACCAGGATGCTTATCAGCTGCTTTGTGCTTTTCTTCCAGGCCGCTGCGTTTCTCTGGCGGATCCTGCTTTCCCTTTCCCTCTAGTCCTGCAGTTTTTTATTCTCTCTGGCAGAGTGATCCATAACTGCTTGCAGCAGGTCGTCTTTGCTTTTTCGCGGCTTCTTCCGGAGGTTTTGGAGTCTTTGAGCTGTTGATAACACGAGCAGCTGAGAAATCAAGGTCACTTGTGGAAAGGCAAAAAAGGCAACAGTTAACAGAGGCAGCATTGTTTATATCAGACAGTTATTCCCACACAGTGAAGGAGTTTACAGTCTTTACTTTAGCATAATTTTCCCATACCAAAGAGAGCACACATAACCCACAGGAGCCCTGAAACGGTGAGTAAGGGGAACTGATTGCTTCAGGGCTGTGCAGGGGTTTCTGTGCGTTGGGGAAAGCAAACAGCTGCAGGGGGCACCTACACTGAACACTCTTCCAACATTTTCCACAGGAGTTAATCCTGGAAGATATCTTGCTGCTGCAGGTCACCTGGGAAGAGCGGGAGGGTCTTCTACAGCAATGCAGATTCCACCCTGGCCCCTATGCATCTTGCCTGTGTGCAGCAATGGTCCCCCCACCCCTCATGGCACAGTGGCATGGACGCGTTAGCCTGACTGGGACAAGGACCACAGTGGCTCTCCCTATAAACTTGCGCAAGCGCATTGCCCAACGCTCTGGCTGAAACTTTTGAAGAGATTACCGAGGCCGATTACCGAGACGTGATAGACCACATCAATGGGCTATTTCACATCTAGGCATGCATGCATGCAGCCCTAACCGCTCCTCCTCTCCTGAAACATTTCCATCCTGAAAATAAAAACCGCTTACCGGGAACCCGCTCCTCTGCTTGTCCTTCACCAAATACCAGCTGCTGCGACTGGCTACCTTCCTCCTGGCTTGAGAAGAGCTCCTGGCTGCATGCCTCCTGGGACTCCGGGGTGTCTCCCCCCACCCCAGTACCCTCACTCTCAGTTTCCTCCTCCTCTCCCTCCTCCTCCGCCTCCCCCCCCGCTCTGAAGTGTCCATCGTGGTCCTCAGATTGGCGGTGGGGTCATCCCCAAGTATCACGTCCAGCTCCTTATAAAAATGGCAGGTCATGGGGGCAGCACCGGAGTGGCGGTTTCTCTTGTGGGCTTTGCAATAGGCACTCCGCAGCTCCTTCACTTTAACCCTGCACTGCACCGCGTCCCGGTCATGGCCCCTTTCCAGCATGGCCCTTGATATCTGCCCATAGGTATCGTAATTCCTACGGCTGGAGCATAGCTGTGACTGCACAGCTTCCTCCCCCCAAACACTGATGAGGTCAAGCAACTCGCCATTGCTCCATGCTGGGGCTTGTTTGGCGTGTGAAGGAATGGTCACCTGGTAAGATTCACTGATTGCACTCCACACCTGGCTGAGCAAACAGGAAGGGGATTTTTAAAATTCCCGGGGCATTTAAAGGGCGGTCACCTGAGGCCAGGGCAGTAAAGTTCGAACTGATGAGCAGAGTGGCTGAGCAGGCATTCTGGGATACCTCCGAATACCTCTGGAGGCCAACAACAGCGCTTTTGGTGGCCACACTAGCAGAGCAGCGCTGCATCACCAGTGCTGCAGTTGTTATTCCCCAGGCAGAGATGGAGTACATGCAGCGCTGTAGCCAGGGAGATACAGCGCTGTATGTGCCTTGCAAGTGTGGACGGTGAGTAAGTTGCAGCACTGTAAAGCCACCACCAGCACTGCAACTCTCCAGTGTAGCCAAGGCCTGAGGCTTGAAGAAGCAAAACCTCCGGGGTAAGTACCCACAGTATCAGTACAGAATACGGCTGAGGTTAGTTTTACTGCAGTAAATGAAATCCAGGGTGGTGTAGTGGTAACTCCCAAATGCAAGAGCTCAAAATTTACCTGCTAAATGTAGCTAGGAGGAACGTGGGGTGAGTGCATGGCACTTAATTCTCATGCCTTGATCCCTTTCCAGTAAGATCTGACATCAAAGTTGCCACTAGCACTTAAAAAATTAAGGCAGAGATTTTGAAAAGAGCTGGAAAGTTACATGCCCAGAACTTCCATTGAGTTTCAACACAAACGTTGGGGTGGGGGTGGGGAGGGCTGCACAAACATATTTAGTTTGTGAATCTCTGCCTTCATGACTCCCACTCTTGGTTCCTAATTCTCTTAGGCCCTTTTGAAAATCCCATTTTAAATTAACTAGACTAGGGAAAGACACCAAGTGTGCATGGTGGGAGGAGTAGGGGAGTGGAATTTGCTAGAGGTTTTGCATCTAATCTCTACTTGGGAGATTGGAAGCATATTTATAAGTAGGGTTGCCAACTTTGGTGGGATGTATTCATGGAGGTTTCATCACAGGACAGTCCTGGTTGGCAACCCTATTTGTAAGGATGGTGAGTCACCTCTGAAAGAGCCAAAGTATTGTAACTCCCAGTGAAAGAACACCACCTAGTTCCTTCCATCAGCAGGACTCACAAAGGGAAGTATCATTATCCCCCTTTCTACAGAAAGGGGAAACTGAGTCACGGGGAGGTGAAGTGATTTGCTCAAGATCACCCAACAGGTCAGTTGGAAGTTTGGAGCTCCGGCATCCCAGTGCAGCATGCTAGCCTGTAGGCCATAATCCCTTTTCCATTACTTGCCTTCTCCTTTGGTCATTTATTTTCAACTTGGTTATTTTCTCCAGTTTTCCTGCATTAAGTTGGGTGATTCATCGTGTCACCAAGTTATCACCTGGTGAGCTAAGGTAACCTGATCACCAGAGAAAAAGAGGGCAGAGGAACCAAAAAAAATGGAGCCAGAGAATATGTGGTAATAGACATGGATGGGTGGGTTAAAATGTACTTTATCATCAGCTAGTCCCAAAGTCTTTTAGTCCAGTTTCCCTACAGGCCTCTGACCTCGACGGCAAGTCCACAGTTTCTCAGGGAAGGAAGCCCGAACCTGTGCCCAACTCCCTAAACTCAGTATCTTTTCCCAGCAGGTGTTTGTCTCTTTTCCTGCCCCTTTTTGACACTTTTCTCCAGCATGCCTAGGTACTGCTTCAGACTACTAGAGTGCTACCTCACCCACCCATCCATCCTTCCATCCGTCCGTCCCTCCCATTGAATGAGCTGGGTTTGGCTTAGACAGCCCAGACCTTTTCAGATCTCAGCAGTTTCTCAGAAGGCTGCTTAGCTGGAGTTGGCTGTTTTCTTTCCCTCTCTCCCTCCTCCCCTCCAGCAGTTCAGTCTATCACACAGTCCTTCCCTAGTGCCCTTGTCATTTCTTGGTGCCTAAAAGAGATTCATCTTAAGGCAGCATCTTCTAGCTGTGACTACCAAGAGAAGTGGCTTGTGGCAGGATGGTTTGGCAGAGCCGTAGCACTCCCTCTTCTTTTAGTTCTTGTGTTGCCATCCCCAGCTCTGTCAGATGCACCTCAGGTGCAAGTGACCTGCAGCCCACTTCTATTCCAGCCTTGGGTTCCACCACATCCCCTACTCTGCCAGTGCACTTTGCCCAGGACCTGCAGCACCCCCTGCTGTTCCATCTCTAGACCTCTCTCATAGCTAGACTCAGTCCTACGATGAAGTTACCTTATGAACAAAAAAGGCAACTAGGAGGGAAGCATGTAATTATGTAACCACAGGTAGGATCTGAACTCAGCTGTCCATGCACCTACCCATGGTGTCACTAGATCCTTCTGTCTATCACTATAGCATTGGGTGCCTCATCTTATCTGGGCTGGGGAAAGCAGTATGCGAATGGGTATATTTCTTTTCCCTTTCCTGTACCTCAGTTTACCTCTCTGAAGGGGCACAGGCCAGAGTTTAGTGTTTTCCAGGATTTTGATATCTCTCACTATATCTATTATGCAGAGATAAATCTCTCTGAGAGAATGAAAGTGACACATAATTTGTAAAGGCAAAGTTTAGTGTATATATATAACCATTTGCTTATAATACTTGAAACAGTTGTGACTGTTACCAATAACAACTCTTTAGAGCTAACACTTCAAGGGGTTTCCCTCAAGTTTTGGTACTTGTTACTACAACAAGTTCAGTTATGCACATGCACATGCACATGCTTACCCTCTTCTAGGCCTCTTCTCTGGCAGGATTTACCCTTCTCCATGGAATGGTGTCCAAATCCTCTGCAAGGCACACCAGCTCCTTGAAATCTGGGAATTAAAAGAATAAAACCAAACAAACAAACCTAGCTGTCTTCCCCAAAAATGAGAATTGCTACTGAAACACCTGCAGGCTCCAGCCAGACTATGTGTGAGATTTCCAATGTGCCATCTTTCCCAAACTGTTACTCAGCATTTGAACTTTGTTGGCTCTCCCTGCACTCTGTCTCCCACCGGGTTTCTATGTTTCCTTCCCTTTCTCTATTCTCCTTCCAGGATGCAAACTACTCAGCAGCTTCTTCCAGCAGCTGATTCTACCCTCTCAAAGCTCCTTCATGTCACCCCCGCCTTGCTTAGCACACATATCACAGGGGCACCATTTCAGATTTTGTTTGGGGGGGGGGATGGGTCAACTTTAACTGTGATTCCAGGGACTACTTTACGCACTTGAAAACTCTAGGTTTTTGGCCGATAACTTAGCAATTAGCTGACAGGAGCACTTTATCTAATTCCTATATAAAAGAAAGAAAATGAAATAAATATTAGACCCACTCAGCTCTAATACTATTCTGACATCTTGTGACAAGTCACTTAAGGGACAGTGGTTAGGTTTAAAATTTTAATATATATTCTTACTTTGTTACTAACTCTGTGAAGAGAACGAGGAGTACTTGTGGCACCTTAGTACTCCTCGCTCTTTTTGCTGATACAGACTAACATGGTTACTCAGGGCTGCCCAGAGGATTCAAGGGGCCTGGGGCAAAGCAATTTTGGGGGCCCCTTCCATAAAAAAAAAAGTTGCAGTACTATAGAATACTATATCCTTGTGGGGGCCCCTATGGGGCCCGGGGCCTGAGGCAAATTGCCCCACTTGCCCCCCTCTTTGAGCAGCCCTGCGGCTACCACTCTGAAATCAAAGGAGAGAGAGACCCTGTCAGGACTCCTGGGTTCTCTCTCAGTTCTGGGAGGGGAGTGAGATCTAGTGGATTACAGCAGGGGGGCAGATACATCTGTGTTCTATACAAGAACATCAGAATGGCCATACTGGGTAAGACCATGGTCCATCTAGCCCACTATCCTGTCTTCCAACAGTGGCCAATACCAGGTGCATCAGAGGGAATGAACAGAACAGGCAATCATCAAGCGATCCATCCTGTTGCCCATTCACAGTTTTTGGCAAACAGAGGCTAGGGACATGCAGAACATAGGGTTGCATCCTTGCCTACACTGGCTAGTCATTGATGGACCTATCCTCCCTGAACTTATCTAGTTTTTAATGGAATCCTGTTATAGTTTTGGTCTTCACAACATCCCCCGCAAAAAGTTCCACAGGTTGACTGCAAAGAAATACTTCCTTTTGTTTACTTTAAATCTGCTGCCTAGGAATTTCATTGGGTGACCCCTAGTTCTTGTGTTATGTGAAGGAGTAAATAACATTTCCTTATTCAATTTTTCCACACCAGTCACGATTTTATAGACCTCTATCATATCCTCCCTTAGTCGTCTCTTTTCCAAGCTGAAAAGTGCCAGTCTTTTTAATCTTTCCTCATACGGAAGCTATTCCATACTCCTAATCATTTCTTTTGCCCTTCTCTGTACCTTTTCCAAATCTGTTACGTATTTGTTGAGATGGGGCAATCACATCTGCACATGGTATTCAATATGTGGGTGTACTATGGATTTATATAGAGGCAATATATTTTCTGTCTTATCTATCCCTTTCCTAATGATTCCTAATATCCTGTTAGCTTTTTTGATAGCCGCTGCACATTGAGCAGATGTTTGCAGAAGAGCTATCCACAATGACTCCAAGATCTCTTTATTGATGGGTAACAGCCGATATAGACATCATTATTTTATATGTATAGTTGGGATTATATTTTGCCACGTGCATTACTTTACATTCATCATCACTGAATTTCATCTGCCATTGTGTTGCCCAGTCACCCAGTTTTGAGAGATCCCTCTGTAACTCTTTGTGGTCTGCTTTGGACTTAACTATCTTGAGCAGGGGTTCTCAAACTGGGGGTCAGGACCCCACAGGGGATCATGAGGTTATTACATGGGGGGTCACGAGCTGTCAACCTCCACCACAAATCCCGCTTTGCCTCCAGCATTTATAATGGAGTTAAATATATAAAAAAGCGTTTTTAATTTATAAGAGGGGCGCACTCAAGAGGCCTGTGAAAGGGGTCACCTGTAAAAAAGTTTGAGAGCTACTGATCTTGAGTAATTTTGTATCATCTGCAAATTTTGCCACCTCATTGTTTACCCCTTTTTCCAGATCACTTATAAATATATTGAATAGTTCTGGTCCCAATACAGACCCCTGGGGGACACCACTGTTAACCTCTCACCATTCTCACTGTTTATTTCTACTCTTTGTTTCCTGTCTTTTAAAGGAAGTGCCTGGCAATGCTTTCAGGATCATCTAAAAATCCTTAATTTATGTTAATGGCAAGCCTTTTGTTATCTTAATCACCCTGCTTCTGTTTATAAACAAACTCCCTGCCCCAAAGGCAGAAGCTGGAAGCAGCACAGAACTCATTTCATATCACACTCAAGCTGTGCTGCAGTTAAGAGCTCAGTCTAGGGCTAGGGCATGCACTGTGAGCAGACCTCAGGTATGAAACTGTGGGGGGAGCCCCTAAATTGCACCCCTAATGTATCACGCTGCATGGAGAGAAAAGGGAGAGAGCACCACAGAGCATCTCCACAACAGCAGCACACCCCCAACAGAGCCTGTACTGGGAAGAAAGTTCCATGGCCTTCCCTCTCGCCACTGCATCACAGAGCAACTCCAACAACTGGGATCCTCTTGCTGCCCACATCACAGCAGACCAGTGATGTTGCCCCGGTACAGTCAGCCAACTGAAAGTGCTACACTGAGGAGTCCCTGGGCCTGAGTCTCTCCTGCCTTGCACGCTGTGTTGTCATTTACACCGATGCAAACACTGCCGAGGGCGTGGGGGGGAGTGGAGAATCAGCAAGGGCAGATTTCCCTCTGCTCTGGGACAGAGACAAAGCAGAGGCAGTCAGGGCATCACTGTAGCCCCACAACAGACCCGGCTTCTAGGTGCATTCCAGAGGGACAGAATTGCTGCAGGGCAGTTCCATCTTGGCCATGCTGCCTCCTCCCCCGCGCCACCCCTACCCAGCCCCCATTCCACCCCTCTGGAAGCGATTCACAAGCCTCGTCCTCTAGGGGTGTTCCCCCAGCAGTGGGAATCAGGCCCTGATTTGTAGCATTTTACACACTTCCTGTAAAGGTCTCCATGTGGTGTGAGGCAGTTCCAGGCCCCATGCCTCCAGCCCTTGGGAGAGGCAGTGTTAGAACACCAAGCAGGCTGTGCTGTGCAACTCCAAGCTGAGCTGCTGTTTTCTTCTGCTTAATTCAGGTGAGGGACAGAGTACAGGGTGAATCGATAAAAGGCCTTTTATTTAAACACAAACAGTTCTGCGCAGGGTCTCCTGTACAATAGGAGAGAGGGAGCCTTTACTTCTTTGGCTCCCAAGCCTTCAGGGACTCTCTCTCTTGGCCCCTTAAAGGTACATTGCCTCAATTAAGGAGCAAGTTAGTATGAACTGGGAAGCCAGAGCAGATTATCTTAATTACGTGTGGAAGGATTAGATTTTTATCAGTAAGTGTCTGTAAACGTTGATTTCACCACACACACACACACACACACAAGCTGACAAAAAATATTTCCATCAATAATCAAATTTATAGATAGGCAAAGTAAGAAAAATGCAGTTCGAGAACTTAGAGTCAAACTGAATTACCCTTTAACGGTGGTGAGAAAAGATTTGGGGTGACATCAGGCATTTGGCACCCTTAAGGACACTGAAGGAAAAAGGAAGAAATCTCACACTTGGAATTCCAGATGAGCCAGCCTGACTGCCTTCTCCTGCATCCTAGGCAGTGCACATTAGCACAACAGCTACACCCTGGAAAGGACGCAATCTACTCCTTCATTCTCACCCCCTGCCTCCCTGCACTAGGAGGGAGCACCTTCTGACCTTCCCCCACTGTGGCTGGCCCTGTGCAAGGGTGTGTTTGGAGAGAGGCTCCTTCTATACTCCCCCACACCTGTGACCCTGCAGAAGGTCCTGCGATAATGTATCCCTGGCCCCGTGAAAGATTTCACAAAGTTCTGCAGTACAGCCACCTCCTGCAGGCACGATTGTGTTGCACTAGGATAGACCCTACAAAATCTTCCTGCTGTTAAAGTCTGGCTCTGTTGTCACATGTTTTTTAAGCAAGGCCCAGAAATGTCACCATGATCTGGCTTAAAATCAGGTCCAGTTGGGAAGCTGCACTGAGATACCTCAGGTTTCAAGTGCCCCTGAGCAAATTACAACCATAGCCTTTACTCTGTCAGTCTCTAAAATGCTTGTCCACTAAGGGCTTGTCTACACTGGCACTTTACAACTCTGAAACTTGTGCACTCAGGGTGTGTGTGTGTGTGTGTGTTTTCTCACATCCCTGAGCGAGAAAGTTGTAGCGCTGTAAAGTGCCACTGTAGACAAGCCCTTCAACTTTCTCACTCATGCATGTGAAAACACACACACACACCCCGAGCACAGCAAATTTCAGCACTGTAAAGTGCCAGTGTAGACAGTGCACCAGAGTTGGGAGCTATGCCCCTTGTGGAGGTGTTTTTTAAGAGCGCTGAGAGAGACCTCTGCCGCAAATACACAAGCCACATTAAAGCACTGCCGTGGCAGCACTTTAATGTTGCCAGTGTAGACTAGTCATAAGTCCTTTCTAGTTCAGGTTGGCAAATTTGCATATGCAAATATGAAGATTAGCATCATTCTTTCAGTGGCAACTGGTTGAGGGGCATAGGCAGGTCTGCACAAATACAAACATTTGCAGAATGTTGGAAGAAGAACTCTCTGTGTAGCTCAGAAGCTTGATGTTTTCACCAACACAATTTGGTCCAATAAAAAGGTGTTACCTCACTCACCTTGTCTTTCTTATATCCTGAGACCAACACATCTACATTAAGACTGTAACAGAAAGATAGACACCATAGTGACTGGGACTGGATAGAAAATTCAGACTGAATCTTTCTTGAGGTTCAAAATAATCTGGTTGATTTTTTTCATTACTTAGCATTATATTTCTCTCTCTCTCTCTCCAGCTGTGACACCTACTTGTTTTAACCTAGATCCTCGCTTTTGGTGAGATTCCTTTGCATTTCTGCAGATCCAAGAGGCTGATATAAGTATCTCACCCTTCAGATCCTTATCGAGATTGGATGCTAACTCCAAACACATTGTGATTTGACCATTGCTACTCATTATACACTGCACAGACAGCTGGCTAGCTAATCTTATGATTTTATGCTGCTACCCATTATCACCTGAGTATCTGAGCATCTTCCATGTAAAATTAATAGCAGTAGTGCAGTCCCTATTGACTTCGTGGAGTCTCTGGCACTTCTCCCTTTCTGTGGTAAAAACTTTGGTAGAAATTTTGATTTTTAAAATTGTATTAACTTTTTCCTGGCAGTTGTTTTTATTCAGAGTTATTGGCTTTCCTTGGGCTGGCAGGGTTTTGATTACTCCTTTTGAGCTTGACAGAGAGCACTTGATATACTCATTGGCGTGAATGAGGTTTGATTGTCTTTGGATCCATGACTCACCTGCTGACTGCCATTAGCGTGCCTTACCATAACAGAATTTCTTTGGAAAATTACACCCCCCCTTCCTGACACACTGGAAAGCTAGAAAGGAGCAATTCTCTCCACATACTGTGCTACATTCTCCATCCAGAGAACTGTCCATAGCTAATTTTATACCTTTACCCAAACTCCTAGGCCATTGTGTTTACATCTTCCTCAGTGGTCATCTATGATTTCTCTGTACATTGTATGCATGTTAGAAATCTTTCATTTGGGGCTGGATTTCAAAAGAAGAATCTAATATATTTTCAATTAATATAACAGTCCAATCACTTCACCTGCAAAGTTAAAACATGAAATTCTGAACATAACATGAATCATAATTAGTGTTTTTGCACACCTGCTTGTTTCTAAGCTGATCATCACTGCAGTATCTTGGCACCTTTTCTATTATTGAGAGCAAAACAGTCCAGCATTTTCTCAGTGGTAGGAGTGTCTGAGAATCTGATGCATTCCCCAGAGCTGAGCAAACCTCTTTCCTTTAATGGCAGAGAGCTGGCAGGGGGGTCACTCATCAGGGGACCGTTTCCCAAAGAAAGCCTAGCTTTTAAAGTTAGCAGAAAGGTTGAGCAAGGAGATGGGGCTGTTATGCTCAGAAAGTGATCAGGTGTGACCCTAAGCACCCTTGTATTCACACCCCACACACTATTGTAAGAATCTTTGTACAAGGTATTATTTGGAAAGTAATAACTCATTGATCATTAATATTCTTGTGATGCATGTACATGGTGTGTATTAAGAGTTATGGATATATGCTTTAATTATGACTGAAGTATGTTTAAACCAGGAATGAGTTGGTAAGCAGGTCTGCCCTGGACAAAATAATGAGTTTGCTTCTCTCTCCAGCCCTGTGATCAGGCAGACACAATCAAGGTACATTTACATATCAGGTAAAGAAAGCTACTGAGCTAACAAGTGGGGGAAGAGACAGAAGAGAGATGCTGGGTCTGGGTTTACTTTTCAAATAATACCGTAAAAAGGTTTACTGGTCTATAAAGACATGGGGTGAACCTCAAGTGACAAGACTCGTGTTATACAATATCACTGTATTACAGAAGTGTGTAGAATGAGGTCTTTTCTGAAAGCTAATGACTCACTGCTGATGAGAATCATTGTGAAATATATACATTAACATTACATGAGGAAATATGGATACTTAATAATATTATGTTTTAAGTCTCTTGCCAAATAGGTTCCCTTCCAGACAGGAGAGAAGACAGCTATCTACCAGTCTCCAATGAGATTAGGGAAGGTGTGATCCAAGCCAGTTGCAGCCCATTTACATAGAAATCACCAAAGTGATGGGAAATCTACAGGAAGAGAAGGGCAGCATGAGGTCATCCTGTCTCTTGAAACAAAGTCATTGAACTTTGGAAATCATAAGCAAAGACAGAAGCTGTCTTTGGCATCCATCACTAGACAGACACAAGGGAACCAAGCTCTTGCAAGCTGAGAAAGATGGGTCCTTCAAGTGAGGGCCGGGGGCTGAAGTCTGTGAGAACTGACTATAGGGAGAAACCTGCATAGGCAAATATCTCGTACCTAAGAGGACAATGGAACCAGCACTTTAGGGCTTCTGGAAGAGACCCTGATTGAGAGGGGGCAGAGGGCCAGGCACCATCTTGCTGGAAGACCATGGGCAAGAAAAGCCATCTTGAACAAAGCCTGCAGCTTGCTAGATTAAGTTTTAGACTCTTAGATGTGTGGTTTTACTTTTATTTGCTTGTAATGACTCCTAACTTTATCTCTTATACTTGAAGTTACTTAAAATCCTCTCCTTTTGTTAAGGAACTTGTTTTATTTAATCTAAGCCAACAGTGCTGTGTTTAATTTAAAGTCTTAGTTATCTTCAGCTACTGGGCAAGTTGTTGGATTCTATTATTCTTCTGAACGTTGCAGGAGAGGACCCGGACACTGCAGAGCATGTAGTGTTGGGACATACTGGGACTGGGAATATGGTGGTCATCTTGCTACTTGAAACCAAGGCTGGTAGAGACCAGGGATTATGACTGGTGTGTTGCTGGCAGGCTGCTGGGGTCAAAGCTGGACCAGTACCTGGACACTCAGGGTGTGACCCACCTGAGTGTTACTGCCTAAATATCCCAGGCAGGGAGTTACAGTAGCAAAGCATTGTAAGGCACCCACAGTTACAGGGCAAGAAGTGATAGAACCCCTCACTGGTCTGGATTGCACCTCCCAGTGCCATAACACCAGGCTCCAACATATTTCCTGCAGGAGAGAACTCCAAAGCTGAGGGGCTACTATTGAGAATACCCTGCCTCCAGCCCCTGTGGGCTCAGTCCTGTGGCTCAACAGCCAAAATGTCCTCTGAATGCAGGGGAGAGAGAGAAGGTCATATTTGAGATTACTGAGATCTAGACCATCTTAAGCTTTATAGCGAGTAACCAGCACCTGGAGGGGAATTGGAAACTTATGCAGGAAGCAGAGCAGAGGTATATTGTGTCTAAAAGTTGGACAGCTGCATTCTGTACTAAGTGAAGCTTTCCAGAGACTTTCAAGGGTTGCTCCAGATAAGGAGCATTACTGAAGTCCAGCCTAGAGGTGATAATGGTACATATCACTCTGGCAAGATGTGTCTAAGAAGAATGGATGTACTATCTTGGCCAGTAATGGTTATTAATACCTGCCACTATTTTGACAGTCAGAGGACTGGTACCTTTTATGGTGGTCAGGAGCAAGGTGTCAGGGAGCTCCTGAAAACAGTCTCCTTTCCTTATCAACATCCTTTCTTGGGTTGAGCATCAGCCAACTGTTTCTTCTAGGCAGTGATTTATCTCTTGTGGGTACAGAGTGTAATGGGGTGCACTTACCTCTCATGAGTGCCCCCTTGGCCAAGTGCATGTGCCTGCACTTTCTCTTTGTGGTGAGTCTTCAGTGACCCAGCCTTCTGGCCAAATCTCTCAGAATCTGTATGTGAAATAAAAACCCCTTCCAGGGAAACAATCCAACATAGGAGGGCCTATCCCCAAACCTGCCAGTTGGCCTTTCTTTCCCTGTAGTCCTCCCTGGGCTCAGGCCCTTAATTAGTCCAGCAGTCTTTAAAATAGCCTCAGCCCTGGTATTGAGCCATACTCAAGGGCTGCCTCCCCAGAGGCAGTGTCCTTGCACTGTCTGGGCCTTTCAGGACAACTCTTCTGCTGTACCACTGAAAGAGTTCAGTTCCCCTTCTGGGGTGCATCAAAGTCTAGGCCACTTTGCCAGTCGGTGGTGGTGTGCGGGGATGACCCAGGCCTGCCCTCTACTCCAGGTTCTAGTCCAGGGACCCTAAAGATAGCAGCCATCCACCACATCCCTTTAACTAAGCTGCATTGCTGCTATGATTCCCTGGTCTATTTCCCCATGGCATCAGCATATTCTTCACCCTTACTCCAGGGCCTTGTGCTGGTTGAGTCCCAGTAGCCAGGCTGTAGCTCCTTTTTGTTCCCTCAGTTCTCCACCAACACTGCTTGTCCAAGGTCCCTCAGCCAGGCACATCATCCACAGTCCTGCAGCTCTAACAAGAAACTGATCTCACACTGGCCCTGCAGCTCTTTTTATACTAGCCCACTGGACTCTGATTGGCTGTTCCCTGCAGCGTCTTTCTGATTGGCTTTGTCCCACACAGCCACTCTATGCAGCCTGGAAGATCCTGTCCACTTCCCTTTTCTGGGGTGGGGTGTGGCAGGGCCACAAGGCCTCCAGCAGGGATCCTCATCACCTGGTCTACCCCATGACACAGGGTCATTTGTGTGAAGGTGCAGGACACACAGCTGGATGCCAGCTGCACAGCAGTAGCAGTGGGATTCCTGCTATCACGTGATCTCTGCCAGGAACCTCAGGTGATGAGCACTCAGATACTATGGTGATGGGCAGGAGTATAAAGTTTCAAGGTTGATTTTTATGAGATTCCACATGTGAGGTCTCTGGAGGATGAGGAGCAGCTGCCCACCACTGGTCTCAGGATCTGTTTGAAAGGAATGGTCAGAACTGACACAGCCCACCCTGGTTAGGCCTTCTGTGCAGCATGGCTGCACTTCAGATTGTCAGCAGCTTTCAAGATAGTCAACCTAGAACAATGCTAGCACTGAGGCCTGACTCCTCTCCATGCTGCTAGAGGGCCATCCATTGGTACTATTAAAGGCATCTCTGCACCACTGACCAGTCCAAATCCTAAGTGTGATGGCTGTAGGATTTTGGAGATGGTTAGTTGGTGTTGGAGTCTGCTCTTTCCATACTTTTAGTTAGCAAGGTCATAATGTCAAGCCATTTTCATTTGAGCTTGTGTTGAGCATGTTCAAGGGGTTGCAAGCAGCTTGTTTTCAGTCCCCATCAATACAGGAACCAGGTGTTCCCCACTGTCTGTCACTAGGCATCACGGGCATTGGTCCAACTGGTAAGTGTGTGAGTGCACATCTCCCTGTCCCGGGGTGTCCATAGGGCATCCGGGGAAACTCAGGTAGGCAGTGTATTTGCTCCCTTCTGCATTGACACTGCTTCTTTCAGGCCAGAGAGGCTGCTCTGGGCTATATCCTATCTGCAGTGTGTCAAAGTTAGAATCAGGACTCACAATTTGTCAGACCACTCTGTTTTATTAGCACAGCGCTCTGCCAATAGCATTCAGAATATGTGAGCGCCCATGCAAGGCTCAAACAGTCTTATTTATACAGATAAAAGAGCGGGAATTTAGACAAAGGGACAAAGAAATCAAAACAGTAAAATTCACCTGGGGCACAGCATGCATATCCTATTTCCTTACTAACTGTTATCGATTTAAGGCTAATGCTTCACCAATTGCCCTTAAATGGTGCAATTGTTCTATGTTAATGTCTGTATTTCTGACACCTGGTTGCAACATTCCAACAACTTTGCTTAAAGGTATAGACAACATTTCTTTAATCCTTTCTATTCTTACTATATAATTTATTTTACTTTCACAAGTGTAAATGTCTTGCAGTGAGATATGTGAGATTTTGATCCCTAGTGAGGGACCTATGTGCTGATCAGGCAGATCGCTACCTGGAACAGCTTAACTAGTCAGATGCTACAATGCAGAATGGGGGAAGAAAAGCCATATGAATCTCTATCACAGCCCAGTAGGGTAGTGCAAGAGCTCTTTAGGGTGCAGGTGACCGGCTCTGGGGTTTGTCTTCTGCCACAGGCATCCCACTTCCCCTGTGGTGGGTAATTAATATCCATAGTGACCTGTGAGGACAATGCCGTGGAGAGTGCCAAAGGGGTTAGAGAGTTCATGGACATAGTCAGCAGATGATTGTAATGTCCTGCTGTAGTGCCAATACTGTAGTTCACAAGCAAGATCCATCTATGTCTGAGGACACACCACCACAGCAGGTCCACTGGGAGAATGAAGAGTCACTGATAGGTGCCTGGAGGAGATGAGTGGATCATGACAAAGGTGTATACATTATACATCATAGAATCATAGAAGATTAGGGTTGGAAGAGACCTCAGGCGGTCATCTAGTCCAAACCCCTGCTCAAAGCAGGACCAACACCAACTAAATCATCCCATCCAGGGCTTTGTCAAGCCGGGCCTTAAAAACCTATAAGATGGAGATTCCACCACCTTCCTAGGTAACCCGGTCCAGTGCTTACCACCCTCCTAGTGAAATAGTGTTTCCTAATATCCAACCTAGACCTCTCCCACTGCAACATGAGACCATTGCTCCATGGTCTGTCATCTGCCACCACTGAGAACAGCCGAGCTCCATCGTCTATGGAACTCCCTGTTCAGGTAATTGAAGGCTGCTATCAAATCCCCCCTCACTCTTCTCTTCTGCAGACTAAACAAGCCCAGTTCCCTCAGACTCTCCTTGTAAGTCATAGGCCCCAGCCCCCTGATCATTTTCATTGCCCTCTGCTGAACTCTCTCCAATTTGTACACATCCTTTGTGTAGCGGCGGGCCCAAAACTGGACACAATACTTCAGATGTGGCCTCACCAGTACCAAATAGAGGGAAATAATAACTTCCCTCGATCTGCTGGCAATGCTCCTACTAATGCAACCCAAAATGCCATTAGCCTTCTTGGCAACAAGGACACACTGTTGACTCATATCCAGTTTCTTGTCCACTGTAATCCCCAGGTCCTTTTCTGCAGAACTGCTGCTTAGCCAGTCAGTCCCCAGCCCGTAGCGGATATATACATTATGAAAATCAGAGCTGGGATGTGATCACCTGTAAGAGTAGAGCTAGTATCACTGGATCAGACTGTGGTTATTGTGATGGTCATGAGATCCTGAGCCAACAAACTTGAAATGTCATCTGCACGGTCACTCATGCCCACCAAAATAATCAGTCATGGAAACCTCAGCACCAGGCCATACAGCATCTCTAGAAGCATAAGGAATAAGCTGCTGTATCTGTGAGATGACCAGTGTGCCTGTAGGGTCCCCACTAGCCTTCATCTTGGATTCACATGCAAAGCACTCATGAAAGGTAAGTTGTACTCAGGTGAATCCACTCTTCCAGCAGGATACCTTCTCCCTCTGAGGTCACATGAATCCAAAACCCTATGGCTGCTGCTCTTTCCCAGACCCCCTCAATGCTGACATTGCAGCTGGAGGGAGATGCCACAGAGGAATCTTTCAAGCAAGTCTCAGTGATACGAGCAAGACTGTGTGTTCCATCCATCTTTAAGAGATGGGATGCTGGGTGCAGCCAAACGGACAGTCAGTAAATATTTATCACTGAATGTCCACCAAGGCAGTAGTATCTTCTGCAGTGCCTTGCCATGGTGGTCAAGACAGAGATGGTGAAAATGTGACAAATGGTCAGTATATTTCAACCCTTAATTTTCTTTATTTTACCAAGCTAATGTCACATTACAACTCACCCTGTGATGTGTGCACTCACACAATTCTCAGGGACTTCCCTAAAGGCAGTGGCAGGTTGAGGGGGGATGTGAGCTGCAGGACTGGAACTGAGAGAGATGAGTCTGACTTCGGACGGGGAGTACGCAGAAGGACTGAATGTTCTGTTTTTATACAAAATTTCCTAGCAAAAGTTGGAGAGAAGAAACGTAGGAGGCCAGATCCTCAGCCGGTGTATATGGAGGTTGCCCCATTGGCTTCAATGGAGCTGTGCCCATTTACCCCAGCTGAGGGTCTGGCCCCGAACTCTGCACTTTGAATTGTTTCCCTAGAGCACGGGCAGGAAAGTTCTCCAGGGCCCCAACCCTGACGGCTTTACTCAGTGTTTACACAACTGTTTCCTTATTGATGGCTGGGACTACATACAGATTGAGTCCTTTAGGACTTGACCCTGTGTGAATATATATTAAACAGCATAAAACGGTGCCTGTGAGTTGTGTTCTCTCTCACACAATGGCTGCACATTCCTGGGAAAAATGGCACTGCTAGGTGACACTTGCAGAGCAAGGAAATTTGGAAGAGACAAAGATGGGGTGGGGTGTGGGGGGAGGGTAAGCAGCAGAAGATGGGGTCTGTTGGGGTAAAACAGCAGGAGAGGTTGCTCCGGGAAGCAAAGCAGCTAGGGAGAGGAAAAGAGGCAGGAAAGGATGTGGGGAAGGGAGGGAACAGGGAATACAAATGGAATAAATTAATTAATTTCCACACCACTCAGGGTAACGGTGACTGAGGTTCTAAACGGTTTCAGGTGCAGATGGTGTTGCAAATCACTTGAGATTCTCTAAAAGTCATTTTTCATGTTCTATAAAATATATACATATAGTGCAGGCCTGAGGATCTAGCCCCCACTTTAACTGACACTGCAGTGCTCGTGGTTACAACCTGCACAGTGACTCCTGCAGCCACCTGCTGCCCCAATTATATTTATTTATTTAAAAGGTTTATAAATGGGTTCCTGTGCATCAGCATTCTGATCATCACTACAGCAACAGAATTCTTACACTCTGGTAATAATTGTGAAAGCTCCTTGTGACAAGAGGGGCTTTTTGCTTGTTTGTTTTTTTTAGATATCCCAGAAACATGCTGGAGAACCTGGGCAAAAGTTACTCCTAGGCTTGGAAGAATTAGATTTTTATTGGTAAGTGTTAGCAAATGTCAATTTTACCAAACATACTTACAAACCAGCAAAAAAATGTCCATCTGTATTAACAGAAATGTACAGACAGACAAAGTAAGAAAAATGCTGCTTGAGAACTCATTACAGTTTGATGTAGGGGTATTAACTTTGTACAGTTTGATATGTGATGGTGCCAATTTGTGTTTGAATAATTATAAAGCTTCAACTTTTTGAACGTCTGTCATTAAATTATTTTCTCTCTCTCTCACACACACACACACACACAGTGAAATTTTAAATTGAAAAAAAAATTCTGATAGGCCTGGTTACAGCATTTCTATCTGCCTGTGTAGATACGGATTTATCCACCTGTAAACAGACCAATGCATCCATCTGTATAGACAGATGCATCAATAGCATTTTGTCTGTTAGAAACATAGGGGCAAAATAAGACAAATACAATATTTTCTAAAGTCCAGATTCTGTCACCCTTATTTATACCGTATAGTCCTTTACCATGCAAGCAGACCATTGATTTCAATAGGACTACGTTCATACTGAGGCACAACCTATCACTGCAGATTGCAAAAACCTATACACAGATTACACCCATTTGCAATGCATTATATTCAATTCAGTATCAATTACTGCATAACAACAAATGGCTTGATCTGATTGTGTTGCAATTAGTATAAAGGAACAGAAGATGTTTCTGTGTATGTGACTGTGTGTATGTGCGTGGACTCTTGTGCATGTGTATTTGTGCTTGTCTGCAGTGAATGCACTTCTGTGTGAATATGTTTGTGTATTTGTGTTTGTGAGGGCAATAGCTATTTTTAACAGCTGATATTTCTAACAGCAGCTGCATTTTTGGGCATGTTGCAGCTTGAGGCAGAGCGCGCTATGCATGTAGATATCGCTACGCCACCCAAAATGTGCCAAGAAAAAAAACCTACTGACAACCATGCTTACTTAGGACCCATTTGCCGAGAAAGATTCCCCCTTCCCTCCCCCATCGCTTAATCCCCTCATGAGCCGAGAGAATGAGAGCAAAGGAACAAAAAGAAAAACACAGAGCGAGGATTTCCTTCAAATCTGCTCTTTATTGCCGTGGCGGAGACTCATTCCCATAATCAATTTGACAGGTGTGCAATGGTTGAAAAGTTGGGGGTGCAAGGGCGAGCGTGAAAAGGGGGAGCGGCAGAAACCCGCTTTCTTCCAGCAGGCTGCCAAGTGCACCCAGCTTGCTGATTAGACATGACAAGCACACCTGCTGTCTCCGAGGCCCTGCAATTAAAGCCTCTTTGAGGTCCCAGGAAGTGACCGCATTAGAAAAGCCCCTTGCAGTCAGCTCCTTAGCATATTTCCAGTGTCATTAGCGGAGCGGCAAAGGCAAGGCACATCGGTGGAGGGCTCTGCCATGACCCATGCTCCCTTCCCTCTTGGGGAGGGGATGCAAGGTGACTTTTAAAGAGCCTTCCCCCCACCCCCAGCTCCCCCTTCTTGGAAGCGTTCTTTCCAGGGTTGGAGAAGAAGGGAGGGGGAAGGGACTCAGAATTCATTAGCAAGAGAAAAGAACTTTGCTGGAAGAAAGCCGGTCCTGGATTCCATTGTTGTTTCCCCAGAAGTTGCTTCTCTTTTGGGCCTGATCCAAATTCCTTTCCATTCATTTCACTGGGCTTTGGATCAAGTTTTGGCCTGGCTATCATGCTACCACGTCCACAGTGCAGAGTCTTTTTCTCTTCCACCATGCCCTCTCTCTCCTCCTTCAACCCCTGTTCTTCCAGCAATCCTTCCCTCCCTTCTCCATCATCAGTATTCCCCACAGCATCCCTCAGCTGAACAGCACCTTGGGTTGTCTTCTCCAGCTTAGGCCCCGATCCTGCATATCAGGTCTTCTAGCCTGGACCAATGGGGTCCAGAATAACATCTCTGTTGGCAGGACTAGTGCTGTAGAGAGGGGCAGGCAAACTGTGTTTGTAAAGCACTGTGTCAATGTACAGTGCTGCAGCATATACTAATAATTAAGAGAGCTGTCAATTAATTGCTGTTAATTCATGTGATTAACTAAAAAACCGAATCATGATTAAAAAATGAATTGTGATTAATCGCACTGTTAAACAATAGAATACCAATTGAAATTAAATATTTTTGGATGTTTTTCTACATTTTCAAATATATTGATTTCTATTACAACACAGAATACAAAGTGTACAGTGCTCACTTTATATTATTTTTATTACAAATATTTGCACTGTCAAAATGATAAATAGAGTATTTTTCAATTCACCTCACACAAATATTGTACTACAATCTCTATCGTGAAAGTGTAACTTAGAAATGTAGATTTTTGTTTCATAACAGCACTCAAAAACAAAACAATGTAAAACTTTAGAGACTACAAGTCCCCTCAGTCCTATTTCTTGTTCAGATAATTGCTAAGACAAACAAATGTGTTTATATTTATGGGAGATAATGCTGCCTGCTTCTTGTTTACAATGTCACCTGAAAGTGAGAACAGGCATTCGCTTTTGGCATGGCGTGGCACTTTTGTAGCCAGTGTTGCAAGGTATTTATATACCAGATATGCTAAACATTTGTATGCCCCTTCATTCCAGAGGACACGCTTCCATGCTGATGATGATCATTAAAAAAAATAATGCATTTGTTAGATTTGTGACTGAACTCCTTGTTCTATTTTACCCACATTCTGCCCTATATTTCATGTTATAGCAGTCTTGGATGATGACCCAGCACATGTTCGTTTTAAGAACACTTTTCATTGCAGATTTGACAAAATGCAAAGAAGGTACCAATGTGAGATTTCTAAAAATAGCTACAGCACTCAACCCAAAGTTTAAGAATCTGAAGGGCTTCCAAAATCTGAGAGAGATGAGGTGTGGAGCATGCTTTCAGAAGTCTTAAAAGAGCAACACTCCTGAGGCGGAAACTACAGAACCTGAACCATCCAAAAAGAAAATCAACTTTCTGCTGGTGGCATCTGGCTCAGATGATGAAAATGAACATGCATTGGTCTGCTCTGCTTTTGATCATTATCAAGCAGAACCTATCATCAACATGGTCACATGTCCTATGGAATGGTGGTTGAAGATGAAGGGACATATGAATCATTAGGACATCTGGCATGTAAATATCTTGCAACTCCACTTACAACAGTGCCATGTGAATGCCTGTTCTCAGGTGACATTGTAAACAAGAAGCGGGCAGCATTATGTCCTACAAATTATAACCAAACTTGTTTGTCTGAGCAATTGGCTGAAGTAGGACTGAGTGGACTTGTAGGCTCTAAAGTTTTACATTGCTTTATTTTTGAATGCAGTTTTTTTTTGTACATAAATTCTACATTTGTAAGTTCAACTTTCATGATAGAAAGATTGCATTACACTACTTGTATGAGGTGATGTGATAGACCCAGGCCAGTGGGGTACAGCAGAGTAGACCTGTTGGGATCCAGAAAGAGGGATCAGAGCCTAAGGGGAGGATCCACTGGTCCATGATACCAACAAATTGAGGGGGACAACTAATGAGATAACAGGAATGAGAGTGAAGTCATAGGGCTAAATGAGGGGCACTTGATGGGAACACCGAGCAGAGAACCCTGGACAGCACCCACCACTCCTCAAAAGGGGTCAAGGGAGCCAGCAGATGCTGCCCAGAAGAACTCTGCCTGGATGCGGAATGGACTGAGGAACTGAAATAGACCCCACAGTCGCAGGAAACCCCATCGGCCAACCTCCTCTCCCTGGTTTGGTAGACGGTCATTTTGGCCAGGGCTAGGAGGAGGTTGTGGGGTCATGGATAGGGAGTTCATAGATGAGGGGAAAAGTGCAACCAAAAATGTAATAAAATATCTAGAAGGAGCCAGAATACGGGCTGCAACCTGGTGCACTCCAGGTACACATGCGCCAGGGTCTCCCTCATACCGCAAAAGAGGCAGCTGTCTGGGAGGGGAGTGAACTGCACCAAGTACACACTCATGCTCATGGCTCCATGAAGGATTCACCAGATGACATCCCCAGTGGGCCTCGGGACCAGGGTGGAATATAGGCTGGCCCACCAGGACTCCTCACCCTCCAGAGATGGCAAGAGGTCCCACCACTTCATGTCAGGCTGGGACACAAGGGTGAGGACAAGAAGAGTGTGGAGCACAAGCATGTACAGATGTTTCCTTGGCGCGGTTCGGAATCGAACTGGCTGCAAGTTGTGCAGCTGGCTCATGGTAAAGGGGTGGGACATCCTGGCAGGTCCACAGGGTGGGGGCCTGATGAAAAGGTCTGGAGGGCCTGCGGTGGAGGGTGGGCAGGGCATGCCCTCTCAGAGGACCCGAGCAGTGGGCAGTAAAGCAGCCCTCACCTCCCAAAGTACGTGCCAGGAACTACAAGGTATGGAGAGCCCCATGCATCGAGTCAGCCTCAGGGGATCCAGCCAGTCTCCCCAGTCGTAGTCCAGGAGGTCTCTGACTCTGGTGAATTCTGCCAGGACCAACCTCTGGCACACCAAGGGGGACTTTGCCACCTGCACACAGAGCTGGGAATTGTGTAGCAGGGGCTTTGCAAGGAGATTCACCTGCTCAGTGGCTGCCATGGACCTGGTGGCCAAAACCAGTCTCCAGGTCAGAAGGAGGTCCTGGTAGAAGACTGGCAGTTCAGAGAGGTCTCGCAGAAGACTGCTCCGATGGAGATAAAGGAGCTACCAGTCGTATCGGAGCCCTCTGAAGCGGCGTAGAAAGACTTGCACCAGTACACTCCACGCCAGACTCCCTGCACCATAAAGGAGTCTCTGCAGGGTCTGGAGGTGGAAGACATGGCCCTGAGCACACAGGCACTTCAGGCACTGTCCTCCCTCCTCCAGGAGTAGGTGGAGGACCCCTGCAGAGACCCAGTGCACTCCTGGCCAAAAGAACTCCAGAACCACCTTCTGGATATCAGCTAGAAAACTGGGGGCCGGGATCAGGGTGTGGAGCTGGTGCCAGAGCATGGACAGGACTAGTTAACTGAGCACTGGTGCCTCTCCCTTCGAGGGAGAGGCACCAGAGTAGTCTTGTTCATCTCTGGAGCCATTCTACCACCCTGTCCTCTAAGCTGTGCCAGTTCTCTGGTGGAGACGGATGCATGGGAGAAAGGTAAAGGCCAAGATAGAGCAGTGGACCCACACTCCACTGGATGGCCTGAAGCGTGGGTAGCAGGGGGCTCGCCTGCCACCCGTCCCCAACCAGCAGGCCAGAGCTCTTGACCCAGTTGACCCGGGCGGAGGAGGCCACTGAATAGACAGCCTGGCAAGCCTCCACTCGCACCAAGTCCCCCGGATTCTGGACCAAGAGGAGCACATCAGTGTACGCCAACAGGACCGTCCGCAGCTCCAGCTCCTGCAGCAATCAACCCTGTCAGCCTCCAGCAGAGGAGACAGAGGAAGGGCTTGATCACCAGGGCATACAGCTGGCCCAAAAGGGGGCACCTCTGCCATACTACCCGCCCAAAGCTGACCAGCTCAGTCAGAGTCCAGTTGAGCCTGACCAGACACTCTGCAGAGGCATACAGCACCTGGAGAAAACCCACACACTGGGGTCTGAAGCCGAACGCTCACAGAGTGCCCAGGAAATACCCGTGGTCTACCCTGTTGAATGCCTTCTCCAGATCCAGGGACAGAAGGGCGAACAACAGACCATCCCTACACCCGAGCTCCAAGAGATCCCAGACCAAATAGAGATTATCAAAGATGGCATGGTCCGGGATGGTGTAGGTCTGGTCTGGATGGACCACGTCCACCAGCACAGACCCCAGACGCATGAGATGTCCTTCACTACGACTTTATAGTCTGTGCTGAGGAGCGAGATGGGACGCCAGTTCCGAAGGTCGTGGGGGTCCCCCTTCTTTGGGAGCAAGGCAAGCACAGAACAGCTTCATGACAGGGGGAGGACCCCAGTCTCCAAGGACTTGGCCCAGACGGTGACAAGGTCCAGGCCAAAGATGTCCCAGAACACGCGGTAGAACTCCACGGTCAGCCTGTCCATGCCAGAGATTTATTGGTGGGCATGCAGTGGAAGGCTTCCAAGAACTCGGCCAGAGTGAGAGGCAACTCTAGCCTGTCTCGATCGCCCGTGCTGACCGTCGGGAGTCCATCCCAGAGCATTCTGCAAGCCTCAGGATCAGTTGGCTCTGGGGAAAAAAGGCCTGCATAGAAGGCCCTGGCCCTCCCACACATTTCCACCAGATCCGTCAGTGGGGTGCTATCCTCTGCCAGGAGGCAGGTGACGTGCTTCTTGGCCCACCTCTTTTTTTCCAGGGCGTAGAAGAAGTGGGAGCCACGATCCATCTCCTGAAGGAATCGGATGCCAGATCCAACAAAAGCACCCTGGGCCCAATGGTCCTCGAGGGCTCAGAGCTCCCCACCTTCTCCCGGCACTCTCTGCAGAGGAATGAATCCTCAGGGCTGGTGGCCAGATGCCTCTCCAGCTTTAACACCTCCCATTCTAACTGCTCTATCATCACATCCCTCCACCGGCTGGTGCCCTGGGTGTAGTCACAGTAGAAGAACCGGGCTCGCGCACCTTCCCTACATCCCACCACTGCTGCATCTTTGCCCTCACCAGGGCAGCTGGAACTCCTGGAAGGACGCCACAAAGCCCACAACCTCCAACAGGCTGTTATTAAAGTACCCACCACCCCGGGGACCTCCTCACCAGCGCCTGAAGCGACTCTCTCCTTTGAACATGCAGGGAGGTCAGGTGGCAAGAGGGGTTCCATTGGGGGGTCCCCCAGGAAGGGACCACTGCAGAGGGGCAGGGCTACCCTCCATTGCTGCCACATCATCCCTAGCCAGCTCTAGCAGATGGGATACACCCGGGGGCAAGGCAGAACGCTCAGTGTCGGTGGCCCCCTTTCTGGTCTTTTGGGGGCCTCCGCATCAGATGGAAGGAGCAGTGCTCAAGCCTTCCTTTTGCCCCACTTCCTCTGTACTTGGACCCAGCCCTCTATGGCATCATTCATGGGCTAGTGGACAGGGATCGGGCCGGGGGGCAGGGGCAATGGCACTGGAGCTCAGGGAGCTAGTGGTGGGGCTGCATGAGGGAGGGAAGATTCACCCTGGGGCAGGCCCTCTCCCACACCCGGTGGTAATCCCGCCGCACCCTCCTCCATAGGCCCCGCCAGACTACCTGCAGCGGGGGCGGGCCTCTCCCGGTCATCTGGGTGCACTGGAGGAGGTGCTCCCAGCACCTGAGCAAGAGCAGTGGTGGAGTGGAGAGAAGGAGAGGCAGCTCCACATGCCAGGCAGCCAGGGGCACCAGCACTGACAGGGCCTGCGTCCCTCCGGGGCTCGGGGGTCCTGGACTCTCCTCAATGCCAGGCCAAGAGGCAGTCTCTCCGGATGTGCCCCATCGCCTGGCAGAGGTAGTACCAGGCCTCCCCTGTAGAGTAATGCACTGGTAACAGGCCCCCGGTGGGGGACTAGAAAGGACCCTTTGAGTGCCTCTCCATCATGAGCATCCAGCAGCAGTTGAAGCTGCACCTGCCAGCAGAACGAGAGGACATGACGGAGGACGGGATCTTTGCAGCCCAGTGGGAGAGGGCTGACAACAGAGATTGGTTTCCCTGTGGCAGAGAGGGCGGGTAACAGGGCAGCATTAGGGAGGAACACACGGACGGAGGTCAGGACCAACCAGGCGCCAAGGTCCTCCAGTGGCTCCAGGGGGACGAACACGCCCCCCACCGCCAGGCCCTTCTCCGCTGCCTCTTGGGCACTGGCCTCTGAAGCTAAGAAGAAGACGACCTTCCCATACATTTTGGAGGCTGCCATGCTGGCCGTGGGCCCCACCACCCTCGCCAACGCCCGCACGTAGGTCTCCATGTGGGGCGAGGCGGGCACCAGGAGGCAACAGACTCCGTGCTTCCTGGTCAAGGTGGGGAAGGGGCCAAGGCCACTATAGATGGTAGCAGAGGCAGTGGCCAGGAGAGATGATGTAGCGGTAGGTGGGAGAGCTGCCGCCACCTGGTCGTATGCTCTGGGGGCCAGGCTCCCGAAAGCTGGTGGAGGGAGCAACGGGGAGAGATGCTGGTAGAGAGGGCAGTCCCTGCCATGGAGGGCCTAGCCTTTTTGGTGGGGCCCTTACTCTTCTTTTTGTCTTGGTCTTTCCTGCGGGCTGGGGGAGCTCCCCCAGAATCAGAGGGGCAAGGGATGTGGCAGCAGTGGAGTTTACCCCATTGTCCGCTGCTGCTGGTGCCCCAGTGAGGGTGGTAACAGGTGGTTGGGAGTGACAATCAAGGTGGAAGCCACAGAGGATGATGGGAGGGCTGGAGGAAGGGCAATGGGGGCTGCCCGAGGGGTCCCACCCACATTGTCCCCTGCCATAATGAATAGGTAGGGAAGAGAGACATGGGGGTGAGGAGGGAAAATGGGGAACAGGTCAACCACTCCTCCTTACTAGGCTGCAGGCAGCGGAGGAAGGCGCCAGAGGGGGATGGCACCGGAAGGGGAGGGCTATCAAGACCTTGGGGGGGTTCAGTCACCGACACAGGATGGGATTCCAGCTCCTCTAGCTGCACTTTGAGGGGTGGGGGGATTATAATAGCATCAGAGGGGTGCAGTGATACAGGGGTCAAACAAAGAGGGGAGGGGCACAAGCGCATGAGAGGGGGCATGGGTGCATGGGCCAAAGGGCGAGCCAGAGCAGGGGGTCCATGGTGGGGGGGAATGACCAGGCTGGAGGTGGGACAGGAAAACCAAGGGGCTAGCTTCAGAGGCTGGGGCAAACAAAACTGCAGAGGGAAAAGGGCGGGGCAGGAAAACAAACAAGCTGCTGGGGACTGGGGCAAAGTGTGGAGGAGAAGCAAAGGGCTGCAAGGGGAAAGGGGGAGACTGCTGCAGGGAAGGGGAGGTGTCAGGTCAAGGGGTGGGGGGCAAACGTGCGCCTATGTGCATTGTGCACCTGCAAAAAGTCAATATTTGCTGGCTGATGCTTCAGGCCCAAATGGTGGAAATAGGGCATGGTGAGCCAAGTAAGCAGCTGAGTCCTTGAGGCAGGAGCTGAGGCAGGTGGTAGGTGTCCACGGGGGGTAGTGGGAATGAGGGGGGACACAGACCAGGAGGCAGGCTCCATACCACAGCCTCTGTGTCCCCACAAACACAGTCAAGACCCCCAACACAAGAGCATAGTTCGAAAGTTACTTAGTCCTTATAGGGCCCCTCCACAGTGGTCTGCATAGGCTCTGCATGCTCCCCCAGCAGCAAATGGTCTCCTTCTTCTTCCTCATTGAGGCATCAGTGGCTCCCAGGCAGCAACCGCAGCTCCAGTATCTATTGGGTGTCTGGGAAGTGGGCGGGCGAAGCCCGCCCACTGCTAAAGGACCCTCCCCCAGCCTAAGGGGAGGAACCACAGGGCCACAGAACCCACTGAGTTCGGGGGACAAAAATAAAAGAACAGGGACAGGAGTGAGGTCAAAGGGTCAGAAGAAGGGAACCTGACGGGGACACCGAGCAGAGAACCCCGGACAGCGCCCACTGCTCCTCGAAGGCGTCAAGGGAGCCAGTGGACGCCGCCCAGAGGAACTCCGCATGGATGCGTGATCGGACCATGGTTCGGAAACAAGCCCCACAGTCACCGGAGTCTCTATCGGCCAACCTCCCCTCCCTGGTCGCGTGGATGGCCTTTTTTGCCATGGTGAGGAGGAGGTTGACCAGGAGGTCCCGGGACTTCGTGGGGCCACGGATAGGGAGTGCGTACAGACGCAGCTCCAGTAGGCAGGGAGGGACCCCTCTCAGGTGGGTAGTGGTGACATCCACAGCAGCAGTAGCCTTAGCTGGGGCCCCTCACTCCCCTCCTTTGGGGAGTGGGCCAACAGCCCCCCAAAGGGCTGCAGCAGGAACAGCAACAACCAAGGGGGAGGCAATCCAGCAGCCAGGTAGCAGAGAAGGGGTGTGGTGTCTGGCCCAGCTAGGGGAGTAGTTAGAGGAGGAGAAGCAGCAGCAAAGACCCAGGACCTAGCAGCAGTAGTAGTAGCCGCCTCCTACCTCCCTCCAAGGCAGAGGTTATAGGAGAGGAGTCAAGGGCTGATCTACTGGCAACTGAAGAAGCAGCAGGTCTCTGTTCCCTGACTGACCAGAGCAGGAGCTGCTCCAGGCTAGGGTGGACACATGACTCCAATTAGCCTGCAAAGAGTCAGTTGAAGCTGTTAGGCTAATGAGACACCTGACTCCAATTAACCTGCAAAGAATCAGGTGAGGCTGTTAAACACCTGACTCTAATTAAGGCCCCGCTGATACTATAAAAGGATCACTGCAGTCAGGCTAAAGAGAGTCAGGGGGCTAGAGGAGAGGAAGTGTGGCTGAAAGGCTAGGCAACAAAGACATCCTTAAGCTATTGGAAAGGGAGCCCTAAGGTAAGGGTTAAGAAGGGAGCGAGAGCACACGTGCTGTGGGGAAGTGGCCCAGGAAAATGTACTAGCTCTGGCAATGAAAGGTTAGCTGCCAACAGCAGTTGCTGTTAGGGTCCTTGGGCTGGAATCCACAGTCGTCTTCCCCCCCCCCCCCCAACCCACCACTACAGAAACACCTCCTAGGAGGGGAAGACAGGCCCCTGTCATGACAGGAGGCTAAACTGCTTGGGAATAAGCCCATAGGGTAAACAGAGACTGTGGAAGTTCTCTCACCAACCTCCTCGCTGGCTTATGATGAAAAGGGTTCAGTAGGCTGTGACCCTTGCCTCTAGAGGGAGAAGGGCTACGAGAGGGTCACAGTGAGCCTCTGAGGCTAGCATAATCCACCAGGAAGCACAGAACCCACTGAGACAAGGTTGGAGCTTTGCCACAGTGAACTGCAAAATATTTTGTTTTTATGTGCAAATATTTGTAATAAAAATCAACATAAAAGGACCACTGTACACTTTGTATTCTGTTGTAATTGAAATCAATATATTTGAAAATGTAGAAAACATCCACAAATATTTAAATAGAATTCTATTGTTTAATCATGATTAATTGTAATTTTTTAATTGTTTGACAGAACTACAGTGTTTTCTGCAGAACAAGCTAAACACTTCCAGTGCTGTTATGTTCTGCAAAGAAACCCAGCCTGATGCAGAGTAAGAAGACCCATTAGGATATGTCTACACCACAGTGTAGATCCATGCTTCAGTCTGGCTCAAGGTTAACCTTGCCTTGTGTTATCCCATGGCCTGGACCCATCACCAAGCAGGGCTGGAGGGGCTGAGCTTAAGTCTAGATGGGGCCTAGGATCTAAGCTCTATTGATTTGCAGTGTAGCAGCAGCCCTACGTGACTGAGTTCCTGGGAATTGTCCAAAGGTATTCCACAATTCCATGGGACAACTTCCTGAGTCCTTTCTGTCAAAACAATCTATTGAAAATGGAAGCCCCCACCCTTTGG
Source organism: Gopherus flavomarginatus (assembly GCF_025201925.1). Taxonomy (NCBI): domain Eukaryota; kingdom Metazoa; phylum Chordata; order Testudines; family Testudinidae; genus Gopherus; species Gopherus flavomarginatus. The sequence goes on from NC_066624.1 coordinate 56,320,821, forward strand.
CAAATGCCAGCAGCTCAGGTCAATGTTAACCAATTCTCCTCTGCTCACCTATCTGCATGCACACTATCAGAGAGCCCCCAGGGTCTGCAAGGGAGAGTGAACCAATCACGCCTTTTGCAAAACGAGCTGCTTCCTGGTACCCTGCAGGGTGGGCAGTTAAGTTTTCCCACAGTTCACCATGGTCCTAGGGTTACAGAGGTCACATTTCAAGTTGGAGAAAGCACTAGGGACTCTGGGATATGGTTACTTTGACTCAGGTCTGCACACTGGAATGTGGATACCAGAGCTCTAGGGTCAAGCATAGGTCAGAAAATTCTTAAGCTAGGCTTAAAATACAGTATAGATGCTCAAGCCCAGGCTTTCCTAACTTGGGTCAGCTGACTCAAATCCCACTAACCCTGGGCTCACATTACAATGCAAACATATTCTTAGGGAACCTATTGATTCTACCTCCTGCTCTGGTGCCTATATCCATGTTTTACCAAGGCAATTATATGGGCCCTCTGCAGCCTGTGAACGCCCCTTAGTCTTTAATGGATTTTCCCACATAACCACCCTGAGGTGGGGAGAAGTATTATCCTCCTTTGATTGGCAAGGAGCTGAGGCACAGAATAGATTTAAATAATTTACCCAAGAGTTTAACCCACATCTCTTGAGTGCTAGCTCAATTAATGTAAGACATAGCGGGATAACAACATACAACTCTAAGGGTTCTGTACTGCTGACACCTCTACATCACCATTGGACAATCAGAGGGGGGTACAGGTACTACCTGAAGGACACTGTGAAGCTAGGCACTGCAGGAAGTACCACCCTCCAGGACCTGTGTGGCATCCCTGGCAACCCATTGGTTGGTTCTTACTGGTATATAAACAAGCTCCCAGCATGGGGAGCTGTTTGAGCAATAATGCAGACTGTTTGTTTGGTGGTCCAGACCTTGCCTTGCTGTAGACCCCAGGCTGCTATTTGCCTGCTGCCTGTAATGTGGTGCCTGATCCTGACTCTCTGGTTCCTGATCCTGGTACATGTCTCCTGGCTGCAACTTGGTAACTGACTGGTGCACATATGCCACCATTGGCCTGACTCTGACAGTGACTTAGCCACTAAATTATCCTTCCAGCCACTCAGGGCACACCTTCAGCTGGTGTGAATTGCTATAATGCCCTAAAGGCAATGGAGTGATGTGATTTACAACAGCTGAAGATGTGCCCAGTTAAGTCGACGTGGGTTTAAATGCTCAGAAAGGGCCTCCAAGTTTTGCAGCTTCACACTGCAACCTGTGATTGCGCTCCCTAATACCCACTCAGTGAAAGTTGGGTGCCCCAACTTTTTTAATCAACCCAGCCCACACTGACCCTGAATCTGTTCCTGACATTGCAGCAACATCATGTGGCCTGGGGTGGGTGGTACACATACAGTTCCTTAGCTCAAAAAGTACAGTAGTGTTTTTTCCCTCCACAGGCATAGAAGGCCCAGCAAATACTAGAATGGGTGCATGCCTGTTGCATGAGTCAATAAAAGTCTGTGTGCTGTGGGATGGGATGGGATAGGGTGGGGTGGAAGCCCTGAAAAAACAAGTAACTACTGTGATGGGTTGGATCACAGAAACCACCTTGGAAACTGTCAACTGATGTGCCAAGACTACTTCTGTTCCTGCTTTCCTGCCCAGGCAGCTTAGGACTCTACCACCCTGTCTTGTTGAGCAGACACGCCAGTCTGCTCCAACACAGACCCAGGGTCTGAACCATGTGACACAACGATGCAGACTTAACTGAAAGCAGCTAACAGAAGTGTTCTGGCTTTAGCACTCAGATGCCCAACTCCCAATGAGGTCTAACCCCAAATAAATCCTTATAAAGCTTATACAGGGTAAACTCATAAATTGTTCACCCTCTATAAAACCGATAGAGAGATATATGTAGCTGTTTGCCCCCCACCCCCCAGGTATTAATACATACTCTGAATTAATTAATAAATAAAAAGTGATTTTATTAAATACAGAAAGTAGGATTTAAGTGGTTCCAAGTAGTAGCAGACAGAACAAAGTGAATTACCAAGTAAAATAAAATAGAACATGCAAGTCTATGTCTAAGAAAACTGAACACAGATAAAATCTCACTAGTTCCAGTAAGCTTCCTTTTGCAGACTAGTCTCCTTCTAGTTTGGGTCCAGCAGTTACTCACACCCCCTGTAGTTACTGTCCTTTGTTCCAGTTTCTTTCAGGAATCCTTGAGAGGGGAGAGGCTATCTCTGAAGACAAAATGGGGTGGTCTCCCACAGGCTTAAATAGACTTCCTCTTGTGGGGGAAGACCCTCTCCTCTGCAAAGTCCAGCTCCAAGTTGGAGTTTTGGAGTCACATGGGCAAGTCACATGTCCATGCATGACTGAGTTTCTTACCAGCCAAGCCACATTCCTGGGAAAGCTCCGATGTGGACTGGGGTCTTTGAGTTCATTGTTGGCTTAAGTGGTTCTTGACTGGGCATTTAATTTGCATATTCCATTCTCAATAGAAATCAAGCAAGTATACAGCCAATATTCCTAACTTCAAGTTCAAAAATGATACATGCATACAAATAGGAGGAATGTATTCAGTAGATCATAACCTTTACGTAGATATGTTACATGGCATATGTAGCATAAAACATATTCTAGTTATATTATGTATACATTCATAAGCATATTCCCAAGAAGCCTTATGGGATACACTGTCACAACTACATTTAATTTAAAAGCTTCAAAATGTAGCTTTTTTGAAATTTCAAATTTTTTTAAACTTTCTTTGAAATTCCATTGAACAATCAAAATATCTCAACCATCTCCCTCTAGGAGGTTCCCTTCTGATAAGGTTTTGGAGGCTAAAGGAGGATCAGCAGGTCCACATCAAGCACACTCCCCAGCCACACCCCACTGTGTAATGGGGACAGGGTGAGGGGGTGCATTAGCTATGGTGGGTGCTGCTGCCTTGCTACTGGATGAGGAATGTGAAGGGGCTGCTCTGGAGCAGAGGAGAAAAGACGGTTACTCACCTTTGTAACTGTTGTTCTTCGAGATGTGTTGCTCATATCCATTCCAGTTAAGTGTGTGCGCGCCGCGTGCACGTTCGTCGGAGAAACTTTTACTCTAGCAACCCTTGGCGGGTCGGCTGGGCGCCCCCTGGAGTGGTGCCGCTATGGCGCCTAATATATACCCCAGCTGACCCGGCCACCCTTCAGTTCCTTCTTGCCGGCTACTCTGACAGAGGGGAAGGAGTGTGGGTTTGGAATAGATATGAGCAACACATCTCGAAGAACAACAGTTACAAAGGTGAGTAACCGTCTTTTCTTCTTCGAGTGATTGCTCATATCCATTCCAGTTAGGTGATTCCCAAGCCTTACCTAGGCGGTGAGGTCGGAGTGAGATGTGGCGGTATTTAGAACTGCTGCGCCAAAGGCTGCATCATCTCTTGATTGCTGGACCAGTGCGTAGTGCGAGGTGAATGTGTGGACCGATGACCAGGTCGCTGCATGGCATATCTCCTGGATAGGTACGTGCGCCAGGAAGGCGGCTGATGACGCTTGAGCTCTAGTGGAATGCGCTGTGAGGTGGCCAGAAGGGACATGAGCTAGATCGTAGCATGCGCGAATGCATGCAGTCACCCAGGAGGAAATCCTCTGAGAGGAGATTGGCAGGCCTTTCATCCGCTCCGCGACCGCCACAAACAGTTGGGGAGACTTTCGGAACGGCTTTGTTCGCTCGATGTAGAAAGCGAATGCTCTGCGTACATCTAAGGAGTGTAGCTGCTGCTCCCTCCGAGAAGAGTGAGGCTTCGGGAAGAAGACTGGGAGGAAGATGTCCTGGTTGGTATGGAAGGCAGACACAACCTTAGGGAGGAACGTCGGGTGGGGTCTCAGCTGTACCTTGTCTTTATGGAAAACAGTGTAGGGTGGGTCCACTATAAGAGCTCTCAGCTCGGAGACCCGCCTGGCCGATGTAATGGCCACCAGGAAGACTGTCTTCCATGACAGGTACAGGAGTGAGCAAGTCGCTAGTGGCTCAAATGGTGGGAGCATGAGCCTGTTTAGGACCAAGTTAAGGTCCCAGGTAGGGGCCAGGCGACGTACGGGGGGATAGAGACGCTCTAGGCCTTTAATGAACCGAGTGACCAAAGGGTGGGAGAATACGGAGCGGCCACCTTCTCCTGGTCGGAAAGTGGATATGGCCACTAAGTGTACCTTCAGGGAGGATGTCGCTAGGCCCTGCTGCTTAAGGTACCAGAGGTAGTCTAGGACCGTGGGGATCAGAGCCTCCAAAGGGGTAATGCCCTGAGTTGCACATCAGCAAGAGAAGCATTTCCACTTCGCCGAGTACGTTAAGCGGGTGGAAGGCTTCCTGCTGCTAAGGAGAACATGCTGAACTGGCGCGGAGCTGCTCAACTCCGCCGCGTTCAACCATGTAGGAGCCACGCCGTGAGGTGGAGGGCTTGTAGGTCCGGGTGACGGAGCCTGCCGTGGTCCTGTGTGATCAGGTCTGGATGGAGAGGGAGGGGGACTGGAGAGTCCACAGACAGATCCAGCAGTGTGGTGAACCAATGCTGTCTGGGCCATGCAGGTGCGATCAGGATTAGACACGCTTTGTCCCTGCGGAGTTTCAACAGGACTTTGTGCACTAGGGGAAACGGAGGGAAGGCATACAACAGGTGGTGCCTCCATGACAGGAGGAATGCGTCCGTCATCGACCCGGGAGAGAGACCCTGAAAGGAGCAAAACTCCTGGCACTTCCTGTTCGAGCGGGAAGCGAATAGGTCTATCCGGGGAAATCCCCACCTCTGGAAGAGGGAATGTATGACGTCCGGTCTGATCGACCATTCGTGGCAAAGAAAGGACCGGCTGAGCCTGTCCGCCAGTGCGTTCCGGACCCCTGGAAGAAAGGACGCCACAAGGTCTATCGACTGGGCTATACAGAAGTCCCAGAGTCGAACGGCTTCCTGACATAGGGGAGACGAACGGGTCCCCCCTTGTTTGTTGATGTAGTACATGGCCGTTGTGTTGTCCGTGAATACCGAAACACAACGGCCGTGTAGGTGTTGTTGGAATGCCTGGCAGGAGAGGCGGACTGCCCTCAACTCCCAGACGTTTATGTGAAGTGTCAACTCCTGGGATGACCAGAGACCCTGGGTACGCAGGTGCCCTAAGTGGGGCCCCCAACCCAGGGATGATGCATCCGTTGTCAAAGTCATTGACGGTGGCTGTGGATGGAACGGCATCCCCGCGCATACGAGGGATGGAGTCAGCCACCAGTCGAGGGAGCGGAGGGTGCCAGGGGGGACTGCCACCAGGATGTCTAGGTGGTCCCTGCCCGGGCGGAATACAGAATGAAGCCACGTTTGGAAGGGTCTCATGCGGAGTCTGGCGTACTTTATCACATAAGTACATGCTGCCATATGTCCCAGTAGTGCAAGACAGGTGCGAGCTGAGGTGATCGTGGAGGCCTGCAAGGTCCGTATGATCGAAACGATTGTATGGAAGCGGGGCTGAGGTAAGTAGGCCCTGGCTTGAGTAGAGTCCAGGGTTGCGCCTATGAAGTCCAGCCTCTGCGTGGGGACCAGGGTGGATTTCTCGGCGTTGAGGAGCAGGCCTAACTGGGAGAAAAGGTCCGTAGCCACCTTGACATGCTGCTGTACCTGCGACTGGGAGGACCCCTTGAGGAGCCAGTCGTCCAGGTATGGGAACACATGAATTTGCTGCCGATGGAGGTGGGCGGCTACGACGGCCATGCACTTTGTAAACACCCTCGGGGCCGTGGAGAGGCCGAAGGGGAGGACTGCAAATTGGAAGTGCTGGTGTCTGACCGTAAAGCGAAGGTACTTCCTGTGCGGTGAAAAGATGGCAATATGGAAGTATGTGTCCTTCATGTCGAGGGCGGCATACCAGTCTCCAGGATCCAGGGATGGGATAATCGTTCCCAGGGAGACCATGCGGAACTTCAACTTGAGCATCCATTTGTCGAGTCCGCGCAGGTCTAGGATAGGTCTGAGACCTCCCTTGGACTTGGGAATCAGGAAATATTGGGAGTAAAACCCCTTTCCTCTCTCGTCTAGAGGTACCTCCTCTATAGCTCCTGCCGCGAGGAGAGATCGGACCTCCTGCAGGAGGGTTTGCTCGTGAGAGGGGTCCCTGAAGAGGGACCGGGAAGGGAGGCGGGAGAGTGATGAAGAAGCAAATTGTAGGTGGTATCCTTTCTTCACCGTGCTCAGAACCCAAAGGTCTGATGTTAATTGGGACCAAGCCGGGAGGAAGTGGGAGAGGCGGTTGGAGAAGGTAGGGGAAGGATCCTGTCCTGAGGCTGGTACGCCGTCCCCGGGCGTACCTTCAAAAGCCGGACATGGGGCCCGGTGGTGCCTTAGAGGGCCCTTGGTTTTGGCCCCCCTGGGAGCTGGACTGGCGTCTGCGGCCCCCCCGTCCGTGCCTTCTGCTGAGGTCCTGCCTCTGGCGGGGTGGGAAATATGGGCGGAGTGTTTGGGGCCTGAAGGGTCTACGCTGGGTCACAGGGGTATGCATCCCCAGCGAGCGTATGATCACTCTATTGTCCTTCAGGCTTTGCAGCCTGGGATCCGTTTTGCCCGAGAACAAACCCTTGCCGTCAAAGGGTAAGTCCTGGATGGTGTGCTGCAGTTCCGGGGGTAGGTTGGAGACCTGAAGCCAGGAAATGCGCCTCATGGTAATCCCCGAGGCCAGGGTTCTGGCTGCCGAGTAGGCCGTGTCCAGGGAGGCCTGGAGAGAGGTCCTGGCCACCTTCTTACCCTCCTCCAGGAACGCACTGAACTCCTGGTGTGAGTCCGGGGGTAGTAGCTCGGAGAACCTACCCACCTCCGCCCAGGTGTTATAACTGTACCGACTCAATAGGGCCTGCTGGTTGGACACACGGAGTTGCAAGGCCCCTGCTGAGTAAACCTTGTGCCCCAGGAGATCCATCCATCTAGCCTCTTTGGATTTAGGGGCCGGTGCCTGCTGGCCATGTCGTTCCCTTTCGTTGACCAACTGGACAACTAGGGAAGAGGGAGGAGGGTGGATGTACAGGTATTCGTACCCCCGAGAGGGTACCATGTACTTTCTCTCTACTCCCTTAGCCGTCGGTGGAATGGAGGCTGGGGACTGCCAAAGGGTATCGGCAGTGGCCTGGATGGTTTTGATAAATGGTAGCGCTACCCGGGTAGGAGCATCCGCAGTGAGGATGCTCACTACTGGGTCTTCAACTTCTGGGACCTCCTCCACAGGTAGATTGATGTTAAGGGCCACTCTGCGCCGGAGGTCCTGATGGGCCCTGAGGTCTATCGGCGGGGGTCCTGAAGATGAGGTCCCTGCCACGGCTTCATCCGGCGAGGAGGAGGAGGATATTCCGGGGATGAGTGTGTCCTGGATGGCCTCCTGCTCCTGGGTCGGTTCCTGCTCCAGCTGCCCCGGGGAGTCTGGTGGTAACTGTTCTTCCGACTCAACCGCAGGGGGGCGGGAAATGGTGGCCTCTGGTACCCGATGTTCTGAGGTAGCAGAGCGGGTCTGGACCAGGGGAGCACCCTGGGCCTGATGGTATGCCCAGGGTGTCCAGAAGGCCCACTGTTGGGATCCCACGTCCTGCGGACGGGGGTCCTGGAACACACCCACCGGTACTTCCGGATCCCGGTCCCGGTCGTAGTAGCTGCCCGCCTGGAAGGATGCGGACGTGTCTCTGGACGGCCATGGTGGAGCAGCGAAGGTTGGAGCCGAAGTCCCAACGGACCTCACACCCCTCGGCTGTGGCGACCGGTGCCGGTACTCATATCGGTACCGAGAACGAGACCGGGACCTGCAACCGGCTCGGCGCCGGGAGGTCGACTGAGATCTCGAGTCTCTCTGCCTCGACCTGCTCCTGGAGGTGCAGTGCCTGGTACGTTGCCGGGAGCTGGAGCGGTACCACGAGTATCGGGTTGACACTCGAGATGTTGACCGGTGCCGGGAGCCTGAACGGTGCCGGGAGCCTGAACGGTACCGAGGTGAAGGCTGGTGCCGGGATCCCGAATGGTGCCGAGTCGGGGAACGGTGCCGAGACTGGGATGGCCGTAGAGAGTGGGACCGACGTCTCAATCTGGAGCGTCTGCGGGATCACGATTCGGAGCGGCGCCGGTCCGCCACGCTGACGGATGATGGTCTGGTCAGGGTCGGCTTGCCCATTGATTGCAGTACCCACACCGGCGGTGCCGGGGGTAAGGGCGGTGCCGCATCAGTGATCGCGATCAGATCTCTTGCCGCAGAAAATGTCTCCGGGGTAGACGGCGTAGTAAGCTCTACCATGGTGGGTACCGGGGAGCCGCCAGGTGCCGGACTCGACGGCTCTCGTGGGGCTGGATTCGACGGTGCCGGCTTAGGCGGTGCCACGGCAGATATTGGTGCCGGGCGGTCCGACTTCGGTGCAGGCTCTGGCTGCGAGGCGGGTGTTGGCGGGTTCACCTGGGTCTTCGCCGTCTTCGACCTCGGGGAGAGGGAGCAGCTCGGAGTAGGTTTCGGTGCCGGCGGGGGCCGGTGCCGGGAGTCCTTGGTGGCAGTGCTCGGTGCCGTGAGGGTGCCTTTGCTTACTGGCTGGCTTGTGCTCGGTGCCGAGGACGGAGGTGTCAGGGCTGCTTCCATGAGGAGCTGCTTTAACCTGATGTCCCGCTCCTTCTTAGTTCTCGGCTTGAATGACTTACAAATTGAGCACTTAGCCGATAAGTGTGACTCCCGGAGGCACTTTAGACAGGAGTCATGGGGATCTCCTACCAGCATAGGCTTGTGACAGGCCGAGCACTGTTTGAAACCCGGTGAGCCGGGCATGAGCTCCGGGTGTGGGGAAGGGGTTGACCCCTGATCCCCTCAAACAATTACTAACTATACTATTAACACTAACTAAGACTAACTAACTAACTATATATATATATATAAAACAACAATTAACTACAACTATGGATATAACAACAATAAGAAAAACTATGAGCTGCTAGGGAATGTGGAGGTCAGCTAAGCCGCGCTCCACTGTTCCAATGACCAACACGGGCGGTAAGAAGGAACTGAAGGGTGGCCAGGTCGGCTGGGGTATATATTAGGCGCCATAGCGGCGCCACTCCAGGGGGCGCCCAGCCGACCCGCCAAGGGTTGCTAGGGTAAAAGTTTCTCCGACGAACGTGCACGCGGCGCGCACACACCTAACTGGAATGGATATGAGCAACACAACTCGAAGAAGAATTCTCCCTTTGTTTGCCATGGAACCTCCATCATCAAGCCCTCCATGATAAGTGCAGAGACTGGGATTTGGCCCTTTAAGACACATGAAGGATATGTGATATCCACACCATCCAATCAGCACTGAATATCTCTTGAGCTCCGGATCCTTCAACCCCTGTGGCTCTTAGAATGCTGGGAGTTATTGGCTGACTGGGGAAGAGGTGAATTCCATACCTGATGACAGGTTCTATTTTCGAGGCAGGCAGGGAGGAGCACTATCATCTCCTATTATAAAACAAATATAACTTTACAAAAAAGTTGAAAACATTAACTTCCTGGTGACACTTGGGTGTTGACAAATTGCAACCATTAGAGGCAGCCTCATCCCCGACATGCTGGTATATTAACAGTTAGAAAACAGTGCATGTGTGTAAAAAATTCCAGGAGTATAATTTTTGCTTCAGTTCTGACCTGGAGGAACCACCTTTAATGATGAGAATGGAATTCATTTTCCAGGGCCTATTTGGTCCACAACCTCTCAAATTCAAAAATTAAAATGCCTAAGAATAGTCTCTAAGACTCACCCCAATTCAGTGTCTCCAGGAATGATCGTGCCAGGGAACATTCACTCACGAAGACAGCTGAGGGAATCCAACATGAAATGGTCACAGACACAGCTGAAGCACAATCCATTTTGTATTTGAGGGAATGTTGCTAGGGGTCTCAGACACATAGGACCAACTTCTTCTGCCCAGAGGAAGTGTGTGATCTATTGCTCAATATCTATTAGTTCTCTCACTCTGTCCCCAATCCACAGAGGAGATGGGGTCTGTTCCAGCTCATCCATACAGAATCAGGCTTTTTAGCTTATGCTGGAACCATTCCTACTTTTAGCTTTAGAAGCTAGTAGTTCGATCCACAATGTTGTCATGACATTTCCCCTGCTCTTCAAAATTCCTATTTAATCTTACAGAGATAGTACATTGCTATAGGCTTTTGAACCAGCATATAGAATTAAATCCCATTTATAGAAACCCAGAGGCATTTTAAAAAACACCTATAGAAAGAGTGTCAGTCTGTTAAATTGTGTGGCTGAAATCCTGGCTTCATTTGGGCCAGGATTTCACCCATAGGCTTTTTTAGAGCAATTTCTACAGAAGCATAATACACTTCTATACAACTCTATCGGCATTATCCCTATTAAGTTCATAATCCCACACTTTTTTATTACCTTTCATTCCAAAATACTACAGTGCCCACTGGGAAGAAGACCAGCAACCACAATGCTCTGGAATCTTTACTCTCCACACAGTGCAGACAAGAGCTTGGCTTTCAAAGTCTCACCTGAAAGAACCCCACACAGTAAAGCACAGGGTACTCTGTGTATCTGCCTGGCAGGGGAAAAGGCTGAGTCAGCCTTGTTAGATTATGAACATGGAGTTTCCAGGGAGCCTAAGTGTTTCCAGCCTAAAACTTTGATGACTGAGGCCATGTCTGCACTACCAGCCAAATTGGCACTGCTGCTATCAATGCAGCAGTATCAATGTAGCGGGTCTGGTGAAGACATGCCAAATTGATGGGAGATCGCTCTCCCATGGATTTGTGTGTAAGCAGGATCTGAATGAACTCTCCCCTGACAGCTAACTGGGATGGGGAGAGACTTCAGGAGCAAACTGTATTTATATGATCACACCTACTCTTAGCTATCCAGGAAATAGTGTGGTATATAGCTCAAAAGGATCAACTTTGGCTGATGTTGTTTTACACATCTGTCATAAACAGATAGCTAAGGGTTAATGTTCTTTTACCTGTAAAGGGTTAACACAGGGAGCCTGAAACACCTGACCAGAGGACCAATCAGGAAACAAGACTTTTTCAAATCTGGGTGGAGGGAAGTTTTGGGTGTGAGTTCTTTGTTCTTTGTCTTGGGTCTGACCCTCTCGGCTCTGAGAGTGATTTTTCTATCTCCTGGCTTTCTAATCTTCTGTTTCCAAGTTGTAAGTACAAGGATAGTAAGACAATAAGTTTATATTGTTTTCTTTTGTATTTACATGTGTGTAGTTGCTGGAATGTTTTAAATTGTATTCTTTTTGGATAAGGCTGTTTATTCATTTTTTTCCTTTAAGCAATTGACCCTGTATATTGTCACCTTGATACAGAGCCTATTTTTAATGTCCTTTTTCTTTCTTTTTATATAAAGCTTTCTTTTTAAGACCCATTGGAGTTTTTCTTTAGTGGGGACTCCGGAATTGAGTCTGCAGCTCACCAGGGAATTGGTGGGAGGAAGAAGTCAGGGGGAAAAATCTCTTTGTGTTAGATTTACTAAGCCTGACTTTGCATACCCTCTGGGTGAGGGGGAGAGAGATTAGATCTCTCTGTACTTGTGTTTCCAGGACTGGAAGCAGGGAATCTCCTAGGGTCATCCAGGGAGGGGAGCCTGGGAGGAAGTAACAAGGAAACAAGGGGAGAGGGTTATTTCCCTTTGTTGTAAGACTCAAGGCATCTGAGTCTGGGGGTCCCCCAGGGAAGGTTTTGGGGAGACCACAGTGAGCTAGGCACTGTATAATCCCTAGCTGGTGGCAGCGATACCAGGTCCAAGCTGGTAACTAAGCTTGGAGGTTTTCATGCTAACACCCATATTTTGGACGCTAAGGTCCAGATCTGGGAAAAAATGTTATGACAACATCACTTTACTGAATACAGGGATAGTGAAATGTTGTCAATGTTGTTGCTTTTATTGTATGAACAAAGAGGAGCAGAACTGTGCTTAACTGTCCCGTATGAGAGGGTCACCCTCAGCTGAAAGGACCCAGTTTAGCCAGAGGCTTGAACGCCAGACACCTGTGAAAATAAGAGGGGTAAAGATGGGTGTCCTAGCTAGGAGATGTGGACTCTCCCTAAGAGTCCCTAGTCTGGTTTAAGCTGCTCCTCCCCACTGTTTAAAGACAAAGCTAAATAGGCTTCTTTAGGAGCCTTTTTGTTATTTTAAATGCTCAATCAGAGCTGAAATCACTTGTGGTGGAACCATGTTTCTACCTAGCCTACTAAGAACTAAAAATCACTAAGAAACTGACCTGTAGAGGTGGCAGCATCAGGTGACTGATGGGCAGCTGGCTGAAATGGCAAGCAGGCAGAGGGCAGGAGCAGCAGATGGCGGAAGCCTGGACAGTGAAGCGAGCAAGGTGGCTTCCCCTTGCCATAGCAGAGGGAGAATTCATGCAGATGCACCTCTGAACTCTGTGTCTGCACTGACCAGGGACAACAACTGAGAGTGGGGTGTTAAGTGGGGGGCACACTATAGGAACTTTGGTGTTGGACTCAAGAACCTGAAGCAAAAGACACTGCCAAGTGTACTCTGGTGTGGGTCTCTTGCTCATGCTTTTATGTTTGTGAATACTGCTTTATGTTTGTGAATACCACTTGTGCTGTTTTCCCAGATTAACGCTGGGTTACTTTTATTACAGAAAAACTTTCTACCTCAGGCTCTGTGCTTGCGAGAGGGGAAGAATTGCCTCTTAGAGGCACCCAGAGGGTAGCGTGAAATTTTTCCAGGTTACTGGCTCAAGCCAGTTCTGTGTTATTCTTGAAAAGAAACCCTCTAGATATTGAAATCGGCCCTTCTTGCTGCCCACTCCAACTGGCAGAGGGATTATGCTTTACTCCACCACCCCGAGAAGCGTAAGGGAAGTCGGTGGGAGATCGTCTTCCATTGACACAGCATAGTTAGGACATCTCAATAAGTGAATCTAGCTATCTTGACTATTAACGTAACTGAAGTAGTGTAACTTAGATCTACTTACTACGGTAGTGTAGACCAGCCCTAAGGCTATGTCTACACTTCAACTGTTCAGTTGCTGCCCTGGAGTGCAGCCCCCCACTACAGTGAGAGGAGGGGTTCTCCCATCACTGTCATTAATCCACCTCCCTGGGAGACCCTAGCGAGGTCCCTGGTAGAATTCTTCCATCAGCCTAGCACTGTCTGCATTGGGTATTAGGTTAGTTTAACTGTGTTGCTCAGAAGTATGGATTTTTCACACCCCTAAGTGATGTAACTGGATCGACTTAACTTTTTAGCATATCCTTCCAGACCTTGTGCATGTAGGGCCTGATTCTCAGCCAGGCCTCGATTCTGCCACAGACTGGCACCACAGACCACTGAATGTGTCATTTTGTGCCTGCACTGAATAGTGGTGACCAGCAGGGGCGGCTCCAGGCACCAGCAAAACAAGCAAGTGCTTGGGGCAGCATTCTGGCACCAGCCATCATAGGTGCTGACTCTGGGGCATGGGGAAAAATTGCCCCCGCCATCCCCACTTGCTGCCCCAGCTCGCCTCTGCCGGCTCCCCTGAGTGCCCAGCCGCCACTTCTCTTCTCCCCCCTCCCTCCCTCCCAGGCTTGTTGTGCGCGAAACAACTGTTTTGCAGCAGCAAGTCTGCGAGGGAGGAGAAGCCGAGCGGCAGGCGCTCGGGGGAGGTGGCAGCGGTGGAGTGGAGGTGAGCTGGAGTGGGGAACGGTTCCTCTACCCCTCCTTACTTCCTGCACCCCACCACCCTAGCTCACCTCTGCTTCGCCTGCTCCCCTGAATTCGCTGCTGCACCGCTTCTCCCTCCCAGGCTTGCCGCGTGCGAAACAGCTGTTTCTTGCAGCAAGGCTGGGAGGGAGGGAGGAGAAGCCCAGTGGCGGGCGCTTGTGGGAGGCGGCAGTGGTGGAGCGGAGATGAGCTGGAGCGGGGAGTGGTTCCTCTATCCCCTGTTCCTTCCTGCGCCCCCACCACCCTAGCTCACCTCTGCTCCGCCTGCTCTTGCCTGAGAGAGAGTGGTGAGAAGAGGAGCGGTGGCATACCGGGAGGAGCAGGCGGAGCGGAGGGAAGCTAGGATGGGAGGCTGTGGGGACCCCCAGCAAGCAATGGGGAGGGAAATGCTGCACGCCCAGGGGAGAAGGCTGGGCTGGGGATTTGAGGAAGGGGTTCAGAAGGGGTGGCGTTGGTGAGAGGCCGAGGGCGTGAAAAAAAACGGGGGCAGCCAAAATTTTTTTTGCTTGAGGCGGCAAAAATCCTAGAGCCGGCCCTGGTGACCAGACATCTGTTTGCACTGGTACATCAGGGAGCGAGGTGCCTCAGGGCTACCATTTTTGCCCATAATTTGTTATGGCTGCAATTATGTGTGGGTAGAATTTGTGCCTGCAAAAGCAGACACTCCTGCTGAAAGTCAAGGCCATAGTTTGCTTCTGAATGAAAGGCCCTATAGAAATCTAAGTCACAGTATCCTGAGAAGCCAAATAGGATGAAAAGGGGTATGGTGGAGGCTAAGATGTTAAAGAATTCTGGATCTGATGGGCTATCATGGAGTTCATTAAGCAATGTCTTCAAAGGCTCATTTCAGACTGTAGCAGAAGTTAAACTGTGACACTCTATCTGCTCTGGAATTCCCAGAAACCACTAGGCTGTGGTTGTCGAAATGATGGTCTTCCAGCCTGAGATGAATGTGTCTGGTGTTCAGAGGGACAGAGGCAGGAAAAGGTGGGAGGAATGGGAAATTAGGAGAAAAGGGAAGCCAACACCTCTCCCACCCCCAGCATGCACGGAACAGAAGAGAAGTGATATGGAAACTACACAAAAGAAGAGGAAAGAAAGAATAGAAAAAAAGAGGGAAAGTGAAGAGGGGAAAAATTCTAGTTGAAGAAAAGTAGAGCACAGTGTTGTGCTTCATTTTGTCACTCCTGGGGCTTTCTGGAGGACAGGTGTCCCATCTCTGGAGCACACAAGCACAGTTCCAAAGTAATGGTTAAATCAATGTGTTTACGGATGATGACACTAGAGTGACACACAGCGGAGAGGCCTCATGAAAAAATAAACAGGTAATAATCACACAGAGATCTGCACACTCCACTACTCATTACTGCAAAAACAGGATTCACTGCTCCAAGAGATTAACTCCTCTCTCCCTGGCAAGAGAGGCCCAGACAGATGCTGGCTCCCAACAGGGCTAATTTTCCTCCTCTGGGCTATTCTCCCAGATCTTCAGCCTCCCTCACAAACTACTTTGTCCTGTAAGGGAGCAACAGGCCAGGGAGGTATCTATGATTGTCCAGAGCTTGTTCACAGAAAGTAGCTGCATCAAGGAATAAAGGGCACTGGAAACAAAACTGGGGTGGAAGGTGCCTTAGAAGCAAGAGCAGGTGGGGAACAAGAGGTGAGGGGCATCTGACACAAGAATCCTCCTGAAGAGAAGGATGTGGTGTTTGGGGGACTGTTGGAATTGGAAGCCATCACTTCCAGAATGGGACTTTCCTGGTCCTGCTTGCAGGCATCAGGTTTTGTAGGGAAATGTGCAAGCTTGATCTTTCAGCAATCAATCTGCAGACAGACATCTTAGTTTAAAGTGGGATGAGTTGTGCCCATCTGGTTTAGGGAGCAGCCTGCTTTGTCTCTCTCTGTTTTGGGATTGTTGTGTGTTAATATTCTGAACTCTAATATATAAAGCAGTGAGATGCTGCAACCTTCCAGCAAAAGTATGTTATTTTAATTTTTAAAATCAAATAGTCTCTGTTTGTATGCCATGAAACCTAGCAAAGGGGGAGATGCATTGGGGACTTGGGGAAGGAACACATGAAATAGAAGCTTGCATTGGGTGCTGTAAGAAGGGGGATGCAGCAAGCAGGAAGAAGGGGGCACTTGCAGATGCCAGCGGCTGTTGGCTTGTTTGTGTTACAATCACTGATGAACAATACCATCATTTCTGTGAACCAGCCGCTGCTGCTGGCACCACTGACATCTCTAACCCCACAGAGCCAGAGCTCCTTGACCTCCAGCTTCCTGCACATAAATGTTGTCATTGGTAATTGTGAGCACAGATGAGCCATGCACTCCCAGAAAAATCCTACTGGGCTGATATTTCCCTTTGAATTCTACCTCACTCCTCTCTTCACTTCTTTCCCCAGCAGTCTCTCCTAACCGGTACACGAACCCTGCAAACCACAGCTGGTTTGAAAACAGAGGACAGCTTTTTTTTGTCAAGGGAAATTTTGTAAAAATGTTAGGGAAATTTAGAATTAAAATTTTGACCAACTGGTACAAAAAAAATATAGAAAAAAAACCTATTTGACAAAAACTTTTGAAAATTTGAAAAAAAATGTAGCTGCTTTTGCCTGGCAACTGAATTTCCAACCCCCTGCTGCTCAAATGAGCTTGAAATGAAGCACAGCTCCTTGACTCCTGCCTAGTTCAGAACACACCATCTATCCTAACTCACTCCACACTCTGTGAATGAATCTGTCCAGTTGTTCATGTGTAGGAGTTTGGAGCAAGCGGTAGGTGAGCCATTGTTCAGTGTGTGCTGTGTATTCCTCCCAGTGCCTGAGCCACAGAGGATGGGAATCTGTTAGTCGCCACACAGTGAGCCTAGCTCAAGCACAGAGGCTTATGCTTTTGACTCTGGAGATTGCCAGTTTGTTCCCCATGTTGGCTGAGATGACAGACACAAAGTGAGCTTTGGGCCCCAGCAGCATGGTTTTGCAGGAGACTCATTTTCTTCATCTGGCCTCAGAAGACAGGGAGCTGTGCAGTTCTGAACTGGATTTGGAGAAGAATCAGAAGGTAAGAGGCTTGATTTTTGGAAGTGCTCAATGCCCACAGCTTGCATGGTGCTCGGCCCTTCTAAGAATCAAACTGCTGGTATAGTTGGTGGAGAATGCACATCAACTGATATGACCTCACTTCCTGGATAGGAGTACTCAGGCCAGATCAGTAAGGGATTATTCCATTGGCATAGTGAACATGTGGAATGGGTGCTTCATTGAAAAAATGAAAAGCCATTGGTGCTTAATCCATGCAGCATGTTCAAAATCAATTGATCCTATTACCCATGTGGGTGAAACATAACAGATCCATCATGGAAATAAGATGGGAAAGTCTGCTTTGGTGGCAACCTCCTAACATGGGAGTGACAATGCAAATAAGATGATGCGATGTTAGGCCGGTAATGACAATGCTAAGCTCTGAGCATGCCCAGTGAGAAATAATGTTTCCATAAACCTGAGCAGACTGAGCTGAGAGTTCCATGCACTTAATAAAAAGCACTTGGCTTTCTCTCCTGACACACCCACTTCCTGAGTGTTTATTAAACTGGTCACATGGTGCTGAATCCTCCTCTTTCTTTCCAGCTATGAAACTGCATTAAAAAACAGCCCCCCCAAAACAGTATATATTTTACTAAAATTGCATTGCACTGAGACAACTGCTGTAGGTGTCCCAGGAATATTCATTTATTAATTTATGTATTTGGAGTTATATAAAAATAAGATGAGGTAGCCTTTACAAAGCTCTAGGTGCCCCGACACGTTACAAGAACAAAAGACCAGGAGAGGTGATGTATCTCTGAAATTGTGAATGGGCGAGTGGAGAGGAGGTAGTTTTCACAATTGGGAATGGGTGGGCCAGTGGGGGGGGAAGGGGTGCAGTAGGAAGGGAGGTATCCATGAGACAATGTCTCTGTTAGGAAGAGGTCCACACTACAAAAAGTTTGAGCAGAGTCTATCTAATATAGACTCCCATTCTCTTCAGTGGGCTGAGGATCTGCTAATTACAAAGCAATGCTGGCAATTTTGCTGTGGTTTGGAAAAGCATCCCTCCTTTCCTTCCATCCCATCTCCCACAAACACTGCAAACTTTCTCATTAGACAGTATTTGCCCCCAAACTCCCCCTGAATTGCTTTGGCATCTTTTGTTTTGTGTTCTCCTCTTTAGATCATTTGCTGATGCCCAAGAAATGTCACACACATAAAATCACCATCTCACCATTGCATCCCTGATGTGTGTGTGGGAGGGTGTGTATGTGTAGATCTGTGATTACCTAGGCTGTGATGTGGCAAGCAAGCTGGCAGACTAAGCAGGTTACTTAGATTCCCTGGATGTGCAAATATCTGGGGAGACTGGAGAGAAAACAGGAAAACACAGCAGATGAGTGTTTAATGGGTTTTGGTAAAGACTGTGTGTTTTCTGAAGCTGGTCTGAGTGCAGCAAGAGCTCTCAAATGCTGGCACTTCCATGCTGTCCATTCCTTCTGCCTTTGTTAAGTGGGTCTGCAGTCTAGCTCCCTTTGTTATGTGTACAGCATTAGTGGGAGTTGTGTGGAGTTTCACTGAGAAGAGGAGAAAGAAAGCCCGTGGGGTTTTATAAAAGGAATTTAGTGCTGGTGAAAGGTGCTGGATTGATTAAAGCCTTCTCTTCAAGTGCAGAACAGGTAGCATTGGCAGGAGCCTCTCTGCATGGAGTTGTATTAGGGTAACACCCTCAGCCCCTTAGTCCCCAGATCCTACTTAGTTTTACACATTTATTTCTGGCCCCACTTCTTACCTTAGCCATTCCTTCACTTGGGGCAGGAACCAGTGAGGCAGGGCAGATGCTTTGAATCCACCTTTGTGCCTGGGGCTGTGCAAGGGTGGGCCTCAGTGTCTCAGCTGCTCTAACTTATCCTCAAGGGGCCATAGGCAGCAATGAAGAGTCAGATTGCTGAATGTTTAGTCTCTCTTCTTCCATTAAGAGACCCTCAGCCCCAGAACACCCTTCATATTAGGGCCTGCAAGGGGTGGGCAGGAGATGTGATCAGAATGGCTCCATCAGCTCTACGCTGGTATAGGAACACCACTGTTCCTCAAGAGCAATTTTCACCCCCTTTATGCTAACTGAGCTCTCTCCATCCAGCAGCCTCTGCAGGCTTCTCAGCACTTTTGTCACTTGTCTTGGAAGCCCTTAGGGCCAGTGCAACCACTAGGCAAACTAAGTGGCCACCTAGGGCGCCAAGATTTGGGGGCACCGCCGCCAACCAAGACGCTGGCTGCAGATCACAGACTGTAGGGGGGACATATATGATAACCACGATCCCAATGAATTGCTCTCCTGCCATTTAGAAAGCCAGCTAAGTCCTTTGATTGTGAATTGATAATTGTACAGATATTGCTGTGCTGGTAGGTACATTACAGTAATAGCTCCTCGGTCTTGTAGATTGCACAGCAGCCAGAAGAAGAGCGGAGCAGCTTGCAGCGGGAAGTGTAAGACCCTCGCTGGGGCTGAGCGGTGCTGTCAGTGCTGGGGCCGGCTTGCACATGGCATGCTCGGAGAGCAGGCTGCAGGATTTCCAGGTAGAGGCTCTGCTCCCTGGGGAGAGAAGGGAGCGACGCCACAGCTGGCAGCTCTGCGGGCTCTCTTACGTGGAGGGGCAGCTAAGCCGCTTCAACCCACCTCCCTGCACCCTAGCTTTCTACTCTCCTGACCCTGCTTTGGTATGAGGGCCACGCACTCTCTGCCTCACAGTCCTGCCTGCCCCATGCCCCCCTGCCAGCATGAGAGCCCAGCAAACAACTCCCTAGCCCAGGTGCAGGATGGACTCATGAAGGCAAAGCAGGTGACATGCTCCCATTGCCCTGTTGCAATTGCACTTGGCCCACTGTTGCATGCCAGGGACTGGAGAGGAGAGCGCCTGTTTTACCTTGCGGCTCTTTGAATCCTACCCCCTCCCCCGGCCAAACCCAGATTGTGCCCTCTCCTGCCTCCACACCCAAACCCGGTCTGCTTCCCTTCCCCTCCCCAGCCAAACCCGAACCCCCACTGACTGAACCCAGTCTGCTTCCCTTCCCTATGAAACCTGATTCCCTCTCTGATTGAACCCAGTCTGCTTCCCTTGTCCACCAAACCCGATATCCCAGTATGATGGAGTATCCACCATTCTAATTTTATAAAAACAACAAGGAGTCCAGTAGTACCTTAAAGACTAACAGATTTATTTAGGCATAAGCGTTCGTGGGTAAAAAACCCACTTCTTCAGATGCATGGAGTGAAAATTATAGATGCAGCTATTATATACTGACACATGAAGAGAAGGGAGTTATCTCACAAGTGGAGAACCAGTGCTGACAGGACCAATTTGATCAGGGTGGATGTAGTCCAATCCCAATAATTGATGAGGAGGTGTCAATTCCAGGAGAGGCAAAGCTGCTTCTGTAATGAGCCAGCCACTCCCAGTCCCTATCAAGTCCAAATTAATGGTGTTAAATTTGCAAATGAATTTTGGTTCTGCTGTTTCTCTTTGAAGTCTGTTTCTGAAGTTTTTTGTTTAAGAATGGCTACTTTTAAAACTCTTATAGAATGTCCAGGAAGATTGAAGTGTTCTTCTACTGGCTTTTGTACGTTACCATTCCTGATGTCCGATTTGTGTCCATTTATTCTTTTACGTAGAGACTGTCCGGTTTGGCCAATGTACGTGGCAGAGGGGCATTGCTGGCATATGATGGCATATATAACATTAGTAGATGTGCAGGTGAATGAGCCCCTGATGGTGTGGCTGATGTGGTTGGGTCCTCTCATGGTGTCACCAGAGTAGATATGGGGTCCAATAACATGTATTAATTCTAATGAACAATGCCATATTATACAGTATTCATTTTTGAAAGTTTATAATAAGCAGTGCTCCAGGGGGACAGAAGGGGGAAAGGGGGCGCAAGATGGAAGTTTCACCTAGGGCATGAAATATCCTTGCACCAGCCCTGGAAGCACCTCCATTTCTGCTGCATCCTCTTTGAGATGTGGTGACTAGACATGAGCACAGCACTCCTGATGAGGGCATCCAATTGGTTTATGTGATGGCATTCAAATACTTTCAGTGTTATTCTTTGTTTCATTCTGATGATAAATCCTAAATGTATGCTTGCTTTAGACCACTGCTGTGCTCTGACCAGAGACCTTCACTGAGTTGTGAGAGACCCAGGTCTCTTTCCTGAACATTCACACTTATTCTAGAATGCAGCAATATGTCAGATTAGTTTGAGTTATTTCTCCAATGGGTTTTACCATGCATTTGTGAACACTGGAGTTCACCTGCCATTGTGCACCTTAGTTAGGATCCAGTTAGTTAGTTGTGAAGTTCCTCACTGAGGAGAAATATTTTGGCCATAACTTTTTTTCAGTGAAAAACTTTTTTCATGAATTCATGTCAGTTTCACTGAATTGTTCACTTTCAATAAATAAATAAATACATCTGAAAAAATCACATTGCATTTTGACACTTTTGAAATGAAACATTTAATTTTTTCAGTTTGAAATAACTGTTCAAGTTAAACTTTCCTTTAAAGTAACTGGGAAAAAATAAAAAATGTTAAACAAAAAAAAAGTTGATATCTAAATGCAACATTTTGTTAGACCTGAAACAGAAATGGTTTGTTGACTTTTTGATTTGCCAAAAATTTCAAAAATATTCATTTTTGGCCCAACCCAAAATGATTTTCCCCCCAACTTTTTGAAATTGCTAATGAACTGAAAAATCTGTTATTTCCACTGTTCTGCTCATGATCTTATCCAGCCTTGACTAACCTAAGCAATTCTGTGTCATCTGAAAATTTTCCCACCTCAGTGTTCATCTTCCAGCTATTCTAGGTGGGTGTAAAGTCCAGAGAGGTCATTACAGCTGTGGTGCAACACAGGGCAGCATTCTGAGCTGCTCTAACCATAGTTGAGAATGCTAAAATCAGGAAGGCACATTGCTACATCTCTTGCCAGACTCAGCCCCAGTTCAGAGATGAATCGGGGTCATGCCATTTAATAACATGGTAGAGAGAGGTCCAAACCCAAACCCAGGGTCTGAACAAGTCCTAATGTGGATCTGAATTTCACATCTGATTTCACAGGACAGGTGAAAAATCAGGACTGTAATCCTGGAGTGCTGTGATGCAGCCAGGGATCTGCAATGGTCTGCTATTTACAGGGCAAGTGCCATGTACTTATAGATTAAGCATGCAGGGTCAGACTGTGCCCTCAGCCCTCAGATGCATGTGTGCAAGCTGTGGTGGTACAATCAGCAAGAACCCTGTCTGTGTATCTGAGGACAGGATTTATCCATAGTTGGGTTTTCCACCTTTATAGTGTAGTTCAGGCTGCATGGTAATCCCTTTACTTTTCACGCTCACCCTTTCCTTAGGGTGGCTATAGTGGCTCAGTATCCAGGGGGCTGGTCAGTTTCCTAAGGTTTGGAGGTGGCTGTTTGGGGTTGTTTGCTGGAGAGGTGGGTGAGCTTCTGGCTACTGGGAGACAGGACAAGATGAGACTCTTTGGAACAGCTAGTCCCTTCCTCAACCTGCACTCCAGACACAAGTTCCCACCTCCTGCTGGGATGTGGTGGGGGAGCTGCTGAAGTCTGAGGCTGGCAGGCAGAAAGGGCTAGTGGGGCAGGGAGGGGGGCTTATGTTTGGATGTTCATGGGGAACTCAGGAAAGGCTGAGAGAGAGAAGGAGCAGGGGCAAGTTGGGAAATGGGGTTCCTGCTTAGGGGTACAGAGAGGAGGAGAATGGCCCAGGCACATGGAATCAGCTGCAGCCCTTCAGTGAGGAACAGTGAGGGCTCAAAGGGTTAAGGAGCATTTCACTAGCACGTAACTACCCAGCACATGGCCAAAACCTGTGCTTACCCCCACTCCTATCAAGCATGGCACCCAGTGACAGTCATAGGCTTGCCTGGCTGTATGCTGGGGCAGAGTTGGGCTCTCTGGGAGTTCAAACAGCCCTGCAGTTCCTGAGTCACTTCCTGCCACCAGTGGTCCGCAGTGCTGGGACTTGTCCTCGCACCATGGCCTGGGCTCCTTTCGCTAGTTTAATTTTTGGATATGTTGACTCTGGAACAGCTTTAAAGTGTCAGCTCTGTCCATCTCCCAGGGAGAATCAGTGTTTTGTAAAATGTTAGCAGTGTCCCTATTCATTACAAATTTGCGAAAGGCCCACAGCACAGAACAATCATTTCTCCCAGATGGTAGCAGCTTCCCATGCGGGTCCAGAGCAGCCTGTGGCTTTGCCCAGTGAAATGGGGCTGCAACACACCCCTACTACATACTTACTGCCCTGGGGAAGACCCCTCCAGCTGTGTCCCCCAGTGAACTAACCTGCTATCAAGGCCTCCTGAAGACAGGTAGTGCAATCTCAAAGCAGTAGCGCTTTTCCTCCCCTGCAGCATGTGGAAGTTTGGGTGGTGGATGGGGAAGGATACATGCACACACAGACACATCTACACGCATATCTCATGCTTCCACCTGCTTCCACACACATACACAACTGAACATACCAAATTTTGCTTTGAGTTTCAGGCTCAAGTTTCAGTGGAAGCTGTCAGTGTCATGCAGCTTGGAGGTGAAGGCGTGACACAGGAGGATGTCTGCTCCAAACTATCAATCTAGTGACAAGTGCTAAGAATAAAGATCTGGATGGCGTTTTGGATTGCAAGTATCCACCAAAAGGTGGGGGAGGGCTGGATCTGGAGTTCTGGTTCTGACCAGATCTGTTTCAAACAGGATCCAAGTTGGCTGTAAGGTCTGTGAACATTAACGAACCCATCACCAAAACTGGGCTTAGTTCCAAGTTTTCAGCTGCATCCCAAGGTAGCTCACTCAGCTGTGTCCACAGTAAGCCTCACCGATTTCTGATCCTGCTATTGGTCTCACTGCCAGAGAATCTGTAGCATGCACCCTCTGCTCAGAACACCACACATGCTGTGACCATGACAAATTGAGTCTAACAATAGATACCTAGGTGAGAGGCCTGAGAACCAATCAGAGAAGTATCTAAAATCCAACCAAACCCTGCCTTTAAGAATCTATTTAAACCCCACAGAGGGGATTATAATAATGATTTCTACAGCACTTTCTAGCCAAGGATCTCAAAGCACTTGAAAAACATTAATTCGTTCAGCCACAATATAGCCCATGGATGAAGGTAAATGTAACTCCCTTTTATACAGATGGGGAAACTGAGGTGCAAAGGCATACAGTGACTCACCTCAAAATCACACAGTGAGTCAGCGGCAGAGCATGGAACAGAAACCAGGAATCATGATGCCCAGTCTCAACCTCTAACCATTACACAATGCTGCCTCTTGTTTATTTGACTAGGTCCCCTCCCTGTGCAACAGATGGAAAATTTACTGCTCTAGCCATCTTACTTCCTCAGTCTCTCCTAGGCAGGCATAACACAGAGATGGATGGGGTCCCTGGGGAGATGGACATATGGGAAGAGATGGACCTCCAACAAGTACATATAAATAAATAAGAGCTAGAGATGTGTAGACAGACAGACAGGAGAGCAAAATTCAAGTTCTATCCAAGGTGGGAAAAAAATAAACGAGAGGGGAAGGCTTGGTTAAGACAGTGCACAGGTCCCCAGGACTGAGAGCTCATCCATATTTCAAATACCAGTTACACAAACAAAACAAGAACCAGAGGCAGCAAGGAGACCATTTGTCATATCAAAAGGGGTTGCAGTGGTACCTTCCTTGGCTGCCTGTCCCCTTGAAGTGTATAGCGGGTGGGGGGGGGGGAGAAAGAGAGGGGACAGCTCCCTCTCCATCCAAATGGCTCCCTGCCACAGCTGGAGATGGCCTGTGCGTAATTAACCTCCAAGCCAATCCCCCAGTGGTGGCTGCCAGGCAGATCAAAGCACTCACACATCTCTGTCTGAAACCAGCAGCTGAGGGAAGCAGAGAGGAAAGCAGAGCAGGGATGGGAGAAAGTGTGTGTGTGCTCCTAATTGATAAAAAGAAAGACCATCTTCCTCCGAGACTTCTCAAACTCCATCAAAATGGAGGAGAAAAAGAAAAATACTTTCTTTTCCCTTAAAGGAACATAGTGAAACCCTAGCTGCTTTCAACAGAAACATGGCTGGTGCCATTTGGGCCCAACTAGAACCACCCTAAATGGGCATCATGCGGCCATATGAGGACTATCTAGCTAACTGAACATGCGCCCAAGCTGTGAAGTGGGATCCAAACTTTCCCAAATTACTGAGTGTTAAGTAATATGTCCCAATGTTCCTGGAATCTCCCTGCATTGCTGAGACTCACTAGTAACATACAGAAACGACAAGCTGTATTGAACACATCTGCACTGCATAGGGATCCACATATCACGGACTAAAGACTCCAGCACCACACTCTCAATTGGTGTAAATTGGCACTGCTCCATTGACTTAATGGAGCCACAGCAATTATACAAGCAAAGAATTTTGCCTCCAGAGCCCTGCCCCAGCATGCCCCAGGCTCGGTGTAAAACCCAGGCTGGATTTCCTGGGGACGGTGTCTTCCTTTGTTATACCAAAATCCTGATCAGGAATCCAAAAGCAGTGCCCCTGGGGCATTATATCTGGATCAGAGGCATTGGAATTGGGTCCCATATCTGGTACTGATGTACCTCAGTGGTGGTATGTGCTATTGAGGCTACCATATTTATTGGTGTAGCATGCAGGGGTGCTGAAACAATTTGTATAGTAGGGGTGCTGAGAGCCATTGAACCAAACGATAAACCCTGTATAGAATGGAAACCACTTCAAGCCAGGAGGTGTTTCAGCACCCCCTGCATCCCTAGTTCCAGCACCTATGGTAGCATGTGATTTCAATTTTCACCCACAAAAGCAGATATCTTTCTTCTGATTACATATTTCATAAATAGGATTAAACCTAATAAAGCCCAATGATTTTACTAAGGCAACTGATTTAAACTAGTCCTCTGTATTTTCCTTTGCTACTGATTTATCTCAGGGTATGTCTGCACTACGTGATTATTCCGATTTTACAGAAATCAATTTTTGGAAACAGATTGTATAAAGTCGAGTGCACGCGGCCACACTAAGCACATGGGGTAGCTATCCCATAGTTCCTGCAGTCTCCCCCACCCATTGGAATTCTGGGTTGAGATCCCAGTGTCTGATAGGGCCAAAAAATTGTCACGGTTGGTTATGGGTAAATGTCGTCAGTCAATCCTCCCTCCATGAAAGCCACGGCAGACAATCATTTTGCGCCCTTTTCCCTGGATTGCCCAGGCAGACGCCATAGCACAACAACCATGGAGCCTGTTCAGCCTTTTTTCACTGTCACCGTATGTCTACTGGATGCTGCTGACAGACGTGGTACTGCAGTGCTACACAGCAGCATCCCCTTACCTTTGCGAGTTAGCAAAGACAGTTACCAGCCATACTATACCGTCTGCTGCTTTGCAAGTTGACAAAGATGGTTACCAGTCATACTGTACTGTCTGCTGCTGCCATGGGTTCTCCTGACCGGCCTCAGTGAGGTCAGTTGGGGGCACTTGGACAAAAATGGGAATGATTCCCCAGGTCATTCTCTTCTTTAAGTTTTGTCTAATGGAAAGTCAGTCCTGCCTAGAATATCAGGCAAGCCTACTAAAGAACCAGAGAGGCAAACGGCTGCTCTGGGTCAGAGCCCCAGACAGCCCGCAGAAATGATGAGCTGCATGCCATTCTACGGGGTGCCCCTGCAACAACCCCACTCGTTGCTTCCCTCCTCCCTCACCCCTCCTGGGTTACCGTGGCAGTTATCTCCCCATTTATGTGATGAAGTAATAAAGAATGCATGAATAAGAAACAACACTGACTTTATTGCCTCTGCAAGCAGAGATCAAAGGGCGGGAGGGGAAGGTGGTTGGCTTACAGCAAAGTAGAGTGAACCACCATTCTGCACTTGCTCAGCCGATAGCTGAAAATGGGAATCTGTGATAAACACTAGGATAGAAGCACAGGCAGGACTGAATCTCCATTTGTGTGTGGGCCTTTGGCTGACACTGGTAAAATACAAAATGTCCCAGGATATGTATGTTGGGGGACAGTTCTAAACGGCAGCTTAATTGTTTTATGTGCAGCAAAATGTAGAGGTCTAAGTATCTGATTGTGAGCCCTGGTAGCAAGGGGTAGGCTGGGGTAGGTGCAACCACACGGTGCTGCTGACTGGGAGAGCCGCCTGAGGCAGAAGCCTCCAGCTGGCATGATATTCCAGGCAGGACTGAATCTTCATTACACAAAACTTAAAGAAGAGAATGACCTGGAGTCATTCCCTTTTTTGCCCAGTCGCCCCTGACCGACCTCACTGAGGCCAGCCAGGAGCACCCACGGGACGACAATGACAGATACCAGTCATACTGTACCGTCTGCCCAAGGCAAGGCAAGGCAAGGCAAGGGGATGCTGCTGTGTAGTGCTGCAGCACCGTGTCTGCCAGCAGCATCCAGTAGACATACAGCGACATTGAAAAAAGGCGAGAAACTATTTTTTTCTCTTTGCTTTCACAGAGGGGGAGGTGGGGCTGACGACATATACCCTGAACCAACTGTGACAATGTTTTTGACCCTTCAGGCATTGGGAGCTCAGCCCAGAATTCAAATGGTTTTCAGAGAGTGTGGGAACTGTGGGATAGCTACAGTCATCAGTCTCCCCTCCCTTCGTGAGTGTCCATTTGATTCTTTGGCTTTCTGGTACACTTGTCTCAGCTCCTTAAGTTTCACACAGCGCTGTGTTGAGTCCCTGTTGTGGCCTCTGTCCATCATGGCCTTGGAGATTTTTTCAAATATTTTGGCATTTCATCTTTTGGAACGGAGTTCTGATAGAACAGATTCATCTCCCCATATAGAGATCAGATTCAGTATCTCCCGTATGGTCCATGCTGGAGCTCTTTTTTGATTCTGAAACTGCATGGTCACCTTTGCTGATCAGAGCTCCACGGTGGCCAAACAGGAAATAAAATTCAAAAGTTCGCAGGGCTTTTCCTGTCTACCTGGTGTGACAGACCCAGACCAGTGGGGTACGGGAGTCTGGTAAGGGGAAAAATATACTCGTCACTGGATGAGTAGTTTTCTGTTCCCTGAGTGACCAGAACAGGGGCTGCAGTCGAGTAATCAGGAACCTGATAGAACTAATCAGCCTGTCTGCCTTAATTGGAACACCTGCAGCCAATCAAGGCAGGCTAATCAGGGCACCTGGGTTTAAAAAGGAGCTCACTCCAGTCAGGTGGGGGGGGAGGGAGAGCCAGAGGAGAGGAAGTGCGTGTAAGGACCTGGGAGCAAGAGACACAAGGAGCTGAGAGTGAGAGGGTGTGCCACTGGAGGACTACAGAGTACAAGCATTATCAGACACCAGGAGGAAGATCCTGTGGTGAGGATAAAGGTGTTTGGAGGAGGCCATGGGGAAGTAGCCCAGGGAGTTGTAGCTGTCATGCAGATGTTACAGGAGGTACTATAGACAGCTGCAATCCACAGGGCCCTGGGCTGGAACCCAGAGTAGAGGGCAGGCCCGGGTTCCCCCCAAACCTCCCAACTACTGATCAGACACAGGAGGAGTTGACCCAGACAGTGGGGAAGATCACTGAGGTGAGCAAATCTGCCAATAAGCACAGGACCCACCAAGGTAGAGGAGGAACTTTGTCACACTGGCCAGTGCATCCGAATTCAGATTGCTGTCCAGAGCAGTCACAATGGTGCACTGTGAGATAGCTCTCGGAGGTCAATACCGTCGAATTGTGGCCACACTAACCCTAATTTGAAATGGCAATGTCGATTTCAGTGCTACTCCCCTCATCGGGGAGGAGTACAGAAATCGATTTGAAGAGCCCTTTATGTCAACAAAAAAATGGCTTTGTTGTATGGACGGGTGCAGAGTTAATTCGATTTAACGCTGCTAAATTCGACATAAACTCGTAGAGTAGACCAGGTCTCATTGTCTGATCCAGCTCTTCCTGTACTGTTGGTAAGTGAAGATGGTATCATAAATAGAGTGGTAGAAAAGCTGTGAGCGCCATATACAACATAACTGTATAAACCAGCTTCTGTAATGTCTAATATTATTTGCTGGAAAAGATGTGTATTTCAAAAATTTTAAGGCCAGATGGGACAATTAGATCATCTAGTCTGATCTCCTGTATAACACAGGCCATGTAATTTCATCTAGTTACTCAATACCTTGTGTTTCACTAAAGCAGATCTCCCAGGAAGGCATCCAGTGTTCATACAACATCACCAAAAGATTTAATCAAGTCAACCTTCATTAGATATAATGACTGAGTTCCTGATCT
This sequence comes from Gopherus flavomarginatus, assembly GCF_025201925.1. Lineage (NCBI taxonomy): Eukaryota > Metazoa > Chordata > Testudines > Testudinidae > Gopherus > Gopherus flavomarginatus. The sequence continues at coordinate 56,349,905 of NC_066624.1, forward strand.
ACACAATTTGCACCAAAATAACTAAATCAGTTGTAATTCTCACCTTTATTATTTCAGTGCTAGTCTGTGTATGGACAACTTTTGTTTAAGAATGAAAATGGCCTGGTTTGATGTAGTTTGCCTTTCTTTCCTTTTGTTTTGTTTTGTTTTGTTCCTCCACTGAAATAACAAGAGTGAATTAAAATCCATTTAACTGTTTCAGGGCAAGTTGATGTGTAGACCCACCCTGAGTTGTTTGGGACATGCTGTAAGATGGAGAGAGAAGCAGGGTTTGTGACACTGGTTGTCTAAAGCCTGGGGTTAGGATTCTGGTTTTGGAAACAGTTCCCTTTCCTCATTGAGTTTTTAGATTTAAGCAAACATGGCTCATAAGACAAAGCTTCCTGGTGAATAGGCTAAAGCGTATGCCAATGTCAGGGTGCTTGGAAGCAGTTGGGAAAGGATGGAGCAGGGAATTGTTTGCAGACATAGTGCTATGGAAATATGCATAGAACTTTCAAAGAAACTGAGATGTGCTAAAAGCATCTTAAAAGTGCACAACATGTCAAGTTATATGCACAATGCATGAATCAGAAACCTTCCACTGCTGGACTGTCACAGCCAATACTAATTCAGATGTAATTAAAACACCCAATTTAATTCACATGCAGCAATAAAAATATTAACCAGCTTTAACCCCACAGAACTGAAAGAAAAAAAAACCCTGAAATTCAGCATGCCCTGCTTATAGAGCTTATGTGAACACCTGACAGACAAATTTCAATAGCACATGCAGTGTCTCTGTTCAGCACTTGGACTCCATTCTGAAGGAAAAGGCCCTTCATGTTGGTGCTTGTCTCTTCAGCCACAGAGGCCCACAGAGCCATCTCTTGACCTATGGGGAAAGGAGAAAAGCACACCAGATATATTGAACTGAACCTAAATGTCTGCCAAATACACAAATAGATGGGGCCTGCTATTTGGCTGGCTGTTGGGACCCATGCACAGCCCTAATATTCATGGCTAATGGCAGAGATGGCCCAGATTCAAAACTCTGGGTCTGAATTAGAGCTGGTTGAAATATTTTCATCAAAACACTTTTTCAATTGATAGATAGATAGATGGGAGGCTCTAGGCACCAGCAAAGCAAGCAGCTGCTTGGCGCAGCCCATTTGCTGGGACTGTAGCTGGCTGGGATCCAGCCTGGGAGCTGAGAACCAACAGGAGGCCCTGGGAACTGTAGTTCCTTGGTTAGCTCCCTGCCTATAGAGCCAGCCCTGGAGGAGGGAAATAGCTACATTTCCCAGCATTCCCCTGGCCATGCTCTTAGTCCCAGATTTGGACCTTAGCGTCCAAAATCTGGGGGTTAGCATGAAAACCTCCAAGCTTAGTTACCAGCTTGGACCTGGTACCTGCTGCCACCACCCAAAAAATTAGAGTGTTTTGGGGCACTCTGGTCCCTCTGAAAAACCTTCCCTGGGGACCCCAAGACCCAAATCCCTTGAGTCTCACAACAAAGGGAAATAATCCTTTTTCCCTTCCCCCCTCCAGATGCTCCTGGAGAGATACACAGACACAAGCTCTGTGAAACTACACAGAGAGACTCCCCCTCTCTGTTCCCAATCCTGAAAACAAAAAGTACTTTCCTATTCCCCCAGAGGGAATGCAAAATCAGGCTAGCGATCCAACACACAAATCTCCCCTTGATTTCTTCCTCCCACCAATTCCCTGGTGAGTACAGACTCAATTTCCCTGAAGTAAAGAAAAACTCCAACAGGTCTTAAAAGAAAGCTTTATATAAAAAGAAAGAAAAATAAGTACAAATGTTCTCTCTGTATTAGATGATACAACACAGGGTCAATTGCTTAAAAGAATATTGAATAAACAGCCTTATTCAAAAAGAATACAAATCAAAGCACTCCAGCACTTATATTCATGCAAATACCAAAGAAAAGAAACCATATAACTTACTAGCTGATCTCTTTGTCCTTACACTTAGAAACAGAAGACTAGAAAGTAGAACTACTTCTCCAAAGCTCAGAGAAAGCAGGCAGCCAGAAAACAAAGACAAAAGACACTCAAATCCCTCCACCCAAAGTTGAAAAAATCCGGTTTCCTGATTGGTCCTCTGGTCAGGTGCTTCAGGTGAAAGAGACATTAACCCTTAGCTATCTGTTTATGACACATGCTCAACAGGAAAGGGAGGAGGAGGGAGTAGAGTACCTAAAACTTCATGTTGCAGCTTGCTGTGAATGGAGAGCTCACTGCTAGAGCAGGGTGGCACTGTGAATGGGGAACAAGTGTGCCCAAGGAGTAGAAGGCTTCGGCCCAGATATCCCCTTCAGAAAACATTCCCAGACTGGATTAGGGATACTGGTGTGACCTCACCTTGCAGCTCCCAAAGAAGGAATTGGGTGGACTAAATGGACTGTGCCCCTCTCTATCTGAAGCCTAGCAAGGGAGGTATGTGGATCCACTAAAATTTAAAATGAAAAGTAAGAGAGGGGAGGCTCTGGACCTGGGCAGCTTTAGATACAGTACCAGGCACGTACGAGGATTTCCACTTTTGAGCCATGGAAGCAGAAACTGATGTTTCCTTTTCAGATTTAGCTAATATTCAGAAAAGGAATCTAGCACCTGCCTTCCAGATTTGAACACTTCAAAATTCAGGAGTGCTCAAGCTCAATTTGGGCAACTGTTACTTCATTTCTCCCAAACCAAATATACTGATCCACTGTAATTTGCTGTAGAAAAAGTAGGATAAAATTGAGCAAGAAATGCTTCCCAGTGGTTTTTAGGACTGGAATTGCTATTTTCAACAGCCAATGCCTTTTTTTTTTTTGTAGTTTTATTTGTTTAAAAGGAAGACAGTGATATTGCATTGGCAAATTCCCCATAGAAACAAAGAGCGGAACAGAAGAATAATAAAGGCACCTCAACTTTTCCTCATTTATGGAGGACAGTCTTATAATATGCATCCAGATATCCTCCAATCACACAAGCTGAAAATTGTTCCACTTTACTGCAGCTCTGTAACCACATGGGAACCAATCCTGTCTGTGTTTAGTGCACATCCAAAATTCCTGCTGAATGACCTGCCCTGGGAGCAAGTTACCAGTGACCCAGGGCTGGTGAGGCAGGGGGTGCAGGTGGAGGGGGCAGAGCCCAGGGCTGGGGCAGCAGAGGGTGGGGGGGCACTGGTGGGGGGCAAAGGAGGAGCCCAGAGCTGGGGCAGCACAGGGTGTGTGTAGGGGAGAGCCCAGGGCTGGGATGGCAGGGGGTGCGGGGGTCAGGGGAGGCCCAGAGCTGGGGCGGCAGGGGATGCAGGTGGAGGGGGGAGAGCGCAGGTCTGGGGCAGCAGGGGGCTGCGGGGGCAGGAACCCAGGGCTGGGGTGGGGGCAGCCAACTTTTTTCTTGGTTCGGGCAGCAAAAAACCTAGAGCTGGCCCTAGATAGATAGATAGATATTTGACCCAAAAGAAACTATCATGAAAAATTTAAAATTGGGGCAAATTTTTCCAATGTTAGATGAAAAACCAGGAACTGAACAAATTCATTTTGGGGTTAAAATGAACCTTTTTACTAATAAATGTTTTTAGAGAACGTTTTTTTTCTTTCAGTTTTCAGGGCCTTTTTTACTAAAAACCTGAATAAATGGCAATTTGGGGCCAGCTCTAATCTGGACTGCCACAAATGTCTGAGCCCAAGTCCCAACCCAACATCCAGAGAATTAAATTAAGCAAAGAAGAGAAAGCATCTGCAGCTACACAAATCACGTTACCTTCAAAAGATTCCAGTCACATTGTGGCCTCTGTTTCAGCCATGCAATTCCCTCAAATTCAGGGAGATTGAGCCTGTGCAAATGAGAACAGAACTGGGCCCTGTATGGTGTAGAAATAGGAATTTTTCATTTTACAAGTTTTTTTGTTTTCTTCTGTGTTGTTTTATATCAAGTGAAGGACATTTTTGTGCTGATCAAAGTGGAAAACTGCTGGCTTCAGAGCTCTGGAGAGTGAGGTTCACTGTTTGCCTTCTCCTGCACTCCAGACCAGTCACCTCTGAAGACATCAGCTCTTGATAAGGGAGTTTAGTCTCTTGTCTATTAAATCTTCAGCCTCTGTCCTGAGATTGCCAACAAGGGGGCTCATTAATGCTACTTACAATGGTAGTCTGGCAGATTTAGATACCTGGGTCCACTAGCAGCTGCACTGGGACTAATAATTTATTTCACAAAAGACCACTGGAAAGTCATCAGATGGAGATCTAGGTACTTACCTGGACTCTCACTTACTGGAGATCTAGGTACTTACCTGGACTGGATTTGAACCTGAAATTGGCCCCTGAGCTATCCTCTGCTTCCTTTAATGTGTTAGAGTTTTTTGGGATCTTCCCCCATATCAGTGTTCCTGCCCATGCAGAATATTATATCAGCCCCAAACCATTTCCTAGGCTGACACCACATGCTCACATGACACAGTGTAGAGCTGATAACCCCATGAATGATGATGTGTGGGAACTAAGATCTCTGGTTCTAGATTCTCCAGCTGGTTGATTATTGGGGCTGGAGGAAGAGAGACAGAGAGAGAATAAAACCAACCTCCCAAATTCAGTCCAGAAATAAGGCATAATTTTTTAACAGTGAAGGTGGTTAACCACTGGAACTGTGTACCATGGGTTGTGGTGGATTCTCTGTCACTGGCAATTTTTAAATCAAGATTGGCTGTTTTTCTACAAGATCTGCTCTAGGAATCTTTGGGGTAGGGGGGCATTTTTATGGCCTGTGTGATCCAGGTCAGGATAGATGGTCACAGTGGTCCTTCCTGGTCTTGGAATCTATGAATTCTTCCAGTGAATAGTCTCATTTTCTGGGGGGAGTTTATTTTAACCCACAGGTAAGCCTAGGTTCCCTGGATTTAGCACCCGGTTGGCACTGAGACTTAGCTGCATGTTAGAGTACATAGCTATGTGTGGGACACACGGCACATAGCTCAGTGAAGTCTGCACACTGGGCCTGGGGATCTCTTTACAGAGATCAGGGAGTCCCCAGTGCCACTGAGATAAACATCCTCCATTGACAGGAGGTTTTACTTCTCATTAGTACAGCATAATTTAGGCCCCTTTGCTGGCTCCTTGGTAATATGAGTTTGGTAGATTGCCGTGTGTGATGGCGATGGCTTCCTTTGATGTGAAAAGCTTCCAGGAGCCAGGCCAGCAGGATACAGGGGACACCTATGAGCATAAGCAGAATCACAATCATGAGCAAGCCTATCATTTGTCCTTCAAAGCTCAGAGAATTCACTGTTTTTGCCACATTACAAGCACAGTCTCCATTTGGGAGTGTTCCTCTCTGGGCCCTTAGCATGACCCCCTTGTCCCACAGACACTCTTTATGCCTTCTTGTCTCCAGCTGATGGTCAGCCCACTCCTGCTAAGGTAGCCATCTGACGAAGAGTCCCAAGCTTGAAGCAACACAAGACTATGAATATCCACCACCCATGTTATCAGACCTGGTACATCTCATTGCATTGTCTGGTGATATTACAGCTTCATGTTGCAACCTTCAGGTGAGTGAGGAGGACTGGCCCCTAGCAGACCCTGGAGCTGTTTTCCTTTTGGTTTGGATTGTTTTACACCTGCTTGTCCATGCCAAGAGGTACAGCCAAAGGGCTGTACCCCATTCCCCGGGACTGGACAACATGACTGCTGGTGCCAAGGAATGACATGTGAGGTAAGCAAGGCAATTGCTTTCACCCCAGTGGGGCAACCTTGACATATACATTTGGACATGGATGGTGGCTTTGGAACAATTTTTCTAGTGTGGTGGCTGAGAGCCACTGAATACCCTGTATATGGTGGAAACCACGTCAAGCCAGGGGGCTGCCACACTCCCATTATCCCTAGTTCCAGAATCCCTAGAGAGGGAGCAAGCTTGGCCTTCATTACAAACATGAAAATAGCCTGCCTGTAGCTACCAAATGAGGCAGCAGAGTGGGTGGATTTAAAGGGGAGGACAATGGGGTATTTGTCTCTGCAATTTTGTTTCAGTTAGTAACTGTGCGGAGTGAAAGTGCTCCTGTAGGTAATGTACATGCAAGAAACCTGCCCCTATGCTCCAAAGGAAAAATGCCTCAACCTACACCCAGGGACACGGAGAGCCCAACAACTGTCTCTAACAAAGGGGCTGTGTCCCAAATCAATCCCATGGTAATTAGTATTATGCTGCTTCTTGTACTGATTTAGGACCTGATTATCTAGGGTACTTTGCATCCACTGCTCCAACTGAGGTCAATATTTATGCTCTGTAGGTGCCAAAGGGAGCTGTGTGCGAACCATACCTTTCCCAGACGGTGATCATGAGACTGTTGTTTCAGGAATAGGAGAAGAAGGAGTGAAGTTCACACTCGCTCTCACCCCTGTGAATGCTAGGAATTTATACGAGTAAGAGGTGTCAGAAGGATTTGCAATGCATCATCTGCATTACAGCATCTTGGGAATTACAGTCACAGGGTGCACTAAGAGAGAGGGTCTCTTTAAGATTCTTCCACCTGGTTGGCTAGCCATCCATCCTTCCTGATTTATTCACACCAAGTCAAGTCAAGATCAGAGAGGCTGCTGAGTACCAGCTCGGAAATTTCACCATGCAGGGGAAGGCTGTAAAAGCCTGGGCAGATATTGGGCACAAACATGCACAGAACTCCTATTGTTCTCCTATTGACTCTTTGGACAGGTGGAAGGCTTGCAGAATTAAGTATCCATGCCTTAGCCATATTGATCCTTAAGAAAAGGTGAGCAAGGAAGGCAAATAACATGGTGCCCTGTGATGTCTCCCAACAAAGAACTGTGCAATTCTCAGATTTCCACTGTCTGAACTACTGCTTTGTCTGCACTGAGGTTAGGTCCCCCAATATGTACTGCATACACAGGAAAAAAGCGCCTTGGCTCATCCAAAATCCTACTTATCTGTATAATTTTCTTGCCCTCACCTTTTTCAGATAAACAAGGTTTTTCTGTGTTTGATATAGGAGAGAGGAAAAGTCCTTATTTATGATAAATAAGTGTTTCAACCAAAATAATCTCTATTAAATGGTGTTTGCCTGTAAATATCTCAATGAGCCAGACGTGGGCTCAAACCAGCCCTCTGCCCCCTGACCCAGACACTTCAGACTTAAAGGAAGTTTAAGATTTGAAATCAGAGAAAGCCTCTATAGTTTAAATGGAGCAAAGAAACCCCAGACCAAACAGTCCCAAATGTTATGGGGCAGCCTCCAGATCCAGATCTGAATTTCATGGCTTGGGCACAGCCCTAACACCAGTCTGATCTATCAAGAGAAATTAGATAGATTGATATTTTAGATTCTGCCTGGAATGTGCTAAAAGCCATGAAGTATTTAGGTATTTAAACAGATTGAGTTTGTCCCTTCAAAAATCCTTATGGGTAGGATTGATGAATAGCTAATATGTTTGTTTCTTTGATTCAAGCAGAGCTAATGAGGCTGCTCCTTTAGCTGTTTTTTGTTATCTGCCTCTACCTCTCGAGTTATTTATACTGTGCTGGTCATGGTGGTATCTGAGCACCTATATAGTTATAGTGCATCTATCCATATTGTTAGGCTTCCCTAGCCAAATGACTCCCGTAGGCAGGTTTTGCTGAATATCTATTTAAAATGATATTAATGAAATAACTTTTACTTAATTAAAGTCAGTTATTGACTAGCTCATATGCTCACAATGTGACTTTGCAAACCAGTCTAGAACAACTGGATTTCCCATCTTACCATCTGGCTCACGTTATTAACAGGCTTTCTCAATATGAGTTTGCCCTGTTAAATGTTAAACAGCGAGGCTGGTTGAAATCCAATAGTGCAGCCATTGGGATGAGTCATTATTGGCAGTTGGGATGAGGCGAGCGGTTGACCATTGACAATTTGATGCAAATGTGAAATTTTAGAGTGGCCAAGTCACTGCTTGTGGTAAATCTGTGGCAATTGTAGTAGCAGACAGAGCCATCCCTTGGGTATAGCGAATCGGGGCAACTGCCCTGGGCCCCGGGGGGTGGGGAAAGGGTTTGAGGGTCCAGGCTGGCCTGGGGTTAGCGGGGGTTCGGCCCACACTCACCATCAGGAAGCGCACATTGTATTTCTTTTTCTTGCTTGCCTGCCACCGCACCAGTCACCAGCATCCTAGTGCCACTGGAACGTGCCAGCTCCAACATGCTCTTCCGCCCTGGGCCCCTCCCTTTTCTGGGACCCCCTTGCCCTTAGCACAGGTGCCACCCTGTGACTCTCCATCATCCCTTCCTCCTCAGCACTGGTGTCCCCTCCCCACACGAGATTTCACTTGTATAAAAAATGTTAAGGGGGGGGCATACAGGCTGATTTGTCCTGGGCCCTAGGAATGGTCCTGATAACAGGGCTGCTCTAAAATTGCCAATTGAGGCAATCACTGGTATAAATGAGCCTTATGCAGTGTCCAGCACTGGTGTATGTGGTATATACCTCGTGAAATACAGGCAACCAGGCTGATGGCTCCAGTAGATTATACAGTTCTGGGGCGGTAGCTACAGGAATCAGGGAGTCTGAGTCTCCAGTGCCTTGGCACCTTGTGCACTCTATTAGGAGTGCTAGTAGTGACATTGTAGGATTCAGGCCTGTATTGTTGCCTGAGATAGAATTTTGGGTCTTGTTTGCCTGGGGTTTTTTTATACACTTTACTAATATGTGTAAACAAAGAATGAAGACACTGTTGTTCCTGCATAGCCAGATTGGTTTGCTAGTATAATGGGTACAGATAAGAACAATCAAAGTGTTATGGGGCATAGTGGGAGTATAATATACAAGCACACACTCGAAGACTGCCTCAATTCCTATCTCAAAGCAAGATCAAGCAACCAGTTGGGAGGGGCAAGGACGTTGGGGGAAGGTATAAGAGACACCTAAATCCAAAGAAATTCCTGCCCTGACTGAAACACAACCTCACTCCTTCCTTACCCATCCCATGGGATACAAAAGAGGTGGGATGAAGACCCCAGACTCACGACCCCCAAAATGGAACGTGACCATAGGTTGTAAGGAGTGGGCCTGAGGGCATGCATTTCAGGTGTAATTATGCCTGCTAAGGAGTGGGGCAGACAGGACACTGGGAAACAAGGCTCTGCGGCGTCAGAGTTGTGGTCATGCTTGCTGGAAACTAACCCCAATAAACATTGCATTGCCTGCACCTTGGACTTCTAGTCTTCTTTCTGTCTGCATGACAAGAACTATGTGAAGGGAAAGCCCTCTAACACGCTCTCTCACACCTCAGCACAATGCATTTAAAACACTAGCAAATCAGCATGGAAGCATTTTACACTCTGCACAGGAGTGACCAGGTGCAGGGCAGTGGAGGATTAGGCCCCTGGGAGTAGCTCGTATCCCTTTGCTGTGCTAGACAGCAGAGAATGCATCATAATTACTCAGACCATAAGATGTTGGACCTAATTTTCATAGGTGCTTAGCAATCACGGCTCCAGTTGATGCTATGGGTGCTGAGCTCAAATGAAAATCAGGCCAGTTCTGTTCCAAAATCTGCACTGGATCAAGCAGGCTGTACAAGTGGACTCAGACACTGCTATAGGTACCAGTGAGAGAAAGTTTAGCTGAAAGATTCTCCTGCCTGGCACCCATGCAACACACTGCCTGGCATCCTATATCCTCTCCCTGCCCAACCCTTCACTTATGGGACAGAGTCTTCCCTTATAAATGGACCATGTGGAGCCCTGAGTTCCACAAACACACAGCAATTCCCAAGGCAATCACATCAGTGCCTAAAAGGAGGCAAATGAACAGTGTATTTGGGTACAGACCGTAAGCCATAGAGCCTGTGCCATTAAAACGGCTGCCTGGTTCGATCAGAGGAGTCACTGTGACCATCTGGCAATTTCTCCTTCCAAGAGACAGTGCCTGTTGCCTCCTAAGCTCTCTCTTTGTTAAATCAGACTCAGAGGACACATCTGAACACAGGCCCAAAGGTGCACTCACCTACATGTCACCCATATGTCAACACATATGTCGTGGAGAACATACCCCACCCACATGAGCATACATGGAGGAAACACACTGACATACATGGGAGTGCATGTACAGAAATACAGGAACAGACATGGTGTGTGCATGTAACCCACACACTTCCTGGGTGTGGTGCTCTGTCCCCTCTAATGGCGCTGAGACCACTTAGAGATTAATGAGTCTGCTACAGCTGTAGCTCAGGGCCATATGGCTTTTATCTCATGCAGTAGAGGCTCATGCATTTAGCTCCAGAGGTCGCAGGTTTGATCCCACCCGCCGACAACTGAGGTCTGTCAGCGTTACATGCACACATGCAGGAGCAACACACGTGGGAGCACATATGTATGATGCAAAGACATACAAACAAGCACACAAATGGAGACATACAATTAAGTGTACACACACAACTACACATGGTATTCAGAAGTATCCAGGAGATTCTGCAGAATATAAGCTTTCAGAGGATGGGTCTGGATGGAATAGAGCATCACCCTGTTCAGAGCCCCCTCTCAGCTGAGCCATCAGATCCACACACAAGAGAAATCATGCTAAGTTTCAGAGCTGACAACATAAGTCTCTCTTTCTGAGCATGCTGCATCAAGGTCTGTTTGCTACTTGGTAAATGCAGGAGGCATTTAATGGCCATCTCTGTTTTTTTTTGATGGCAGTCTCCATTGCCAGAACAGGATACTGCAGCTGACGTGTCCAGGGCATGCGGATCCGGAGAAGAGCTCATTGACACAGAGAGCAATGGTAGGGTGTAGCTTTTCCACTGGGGAGGAAAGAATCACTATCAAAATCAATAGCTACTCTTCACAAGAAGGAGATTTATCTAAGAGGGTGGAAGCAGCTCTCTTGCAGCTGGCTGGTTTTGGTAATCCATTATTAATGCCTGAGTTACAGGTCCCATGGAAGGTACTTCACAAGTTCAAAGGTCATCACAGCAAAAGCGTTTGTTGTTTGTTTCTAAATGTTCCTCCCCTCCCCCCCCCCGGCAGCCCCTGGCCATGGGGGGAGTTCATCCAGCAGTTACCGTTAGTACTTCCAGGCACTTTCTCTCCAGCTCTTTTGCTGTGCAGTGTTTCCTGCACACGCAGAGATGGTGGCTTGGTAGCAATGGCAGATAACTGAACCTGCTCTGTCCCATTCTTGGCATACACTAACCTGCTGCCACTGCAAGTGAGGGTAGATGTTATTTATGATGCACAGCATTCTGCCCCCTTGGAGGGATTAGGAGTTAGGTTATTGGCTTATTGCAACACTGTAAGCAAATTGTCTCTTCTTGTGCTGTACTGGACAGGAACGGCACAGAACCGAACTCAGTGGCGGAAACTTTAAAGATAAAACTAGAGGTGCACCCAAAAGGCAGTACCCAGATTTGTGTGAGACTATAGCTCAGATTCAGTGCTGCATCAGGGAGAGAATATTGTTTTAGGTCTGGATTTGACAGCACTGAAATGTGAACTGGAGATGGATCTGAACCAAATCCCAGATCCAAATCCAAATCCAATTTCAGATCCAAGTGTGCAGCTCAAATGTACCTTTAGAATGAGCCAAATCCAGACATCCTGAACTCTGGGAAAGTTCATCCCAAATCCAAGCTGGCATGAGTGATAGGACCTTTCCAATGTTAGACCTGACCTAACACCAACTAGTTGAATCCAAAACAGCCCTAGATTAAAAAAAAAACATGCACCAGTAAATATTTTGGGGAACACTCAAGAATTCTACCATAGCTTATTATGCAGCACAAGAAAAATTATTTATCTCTGCTTTGGAATGAAGAAAAATGTAGATGGACTGAAGGATACTGTAGGCCTAGCTAGCCTTTTCCATTGCCTCCTTTTGCAAACACTGTAGAAACCTACCCCTTCAATCTGACACCTTCTCTTCAATAATGACATGACAAAAGAATCTATGAGAGCAGGTGAAGTACAGGATGTATGGTTCAGCTAGCTCTACTAGCCATTTACCTATGCCAATAGGGAAGGTGGCTACAAACTAAAAATCAAAACCTAGCACACTTGTAGTGACAGCTTTTGTAAAGAACATTCAAAAGTCAAAAGACACATTTTAAAAAGAATTGTTGTTGCTATTGCCAGCCCTTGACTCACCAGTGACGTGTGATGATGATGATGATTATGGGCGATCACTTGTTACTGAGTATGATCATCTTCCATGGGAGTTATGGGTCCTTAAGTGGCTAATAAGGCCAATCCTTGAACCATAAGTTCTCTTACAATGAGGGCAGATGTTTTCAGGCTCAGCAGAAGGCTGTTGACCATGACTTCAGAACAGTCTCTCCTTCCTCCTGTGCCTCTTGTTCTCTTTGGCTTGTCGGCGAGCAAGTTCAAAATGCCGAGGACCATCAAGTAGGACTTCACTTCATTTTAAGCAATCCTGGGCAAGTGTCTTCCAGGTATCAATGTCAATATTACATTTTTTTAGGTTGTCCTTCAACAAGTCCTTATAATGCTTCCATTGTCCATCCACATGACGGTACCCTTCGTTCAGCTGAGAGAACAGGACCTGTTTTGGGAGGCGGTGGTCTGGCATCCGGATAACATGACCAGTCCAGCAGAATTGCTGATGAATGATCATTGCCTCAATACTGGTGGTCTTTGCCTCTTCCAAAACAATAATATTGGTGCACCTGTCTTTCCATTTGATCTTCAGAATCTTACGAAGGCAGCGTTGATGGTGCCTCTCAAGGACTTTCAAGTGGTGTCTATAGGTTAGTGATATGTATTCATTTCTCAGAGAGGATTTTTTTCCAGTTGGGGTGAGATCCTCACACCTGCTCCAGCCCATTTACACTGCATAAAAAGGCCAGAGCAGAGAAAAGGAGCCCAGTTCTCAGGCTGCGGGAGAATTTGCTGCAGGCAGGCACTGCAGAAAACAGATCCCCCTCAAACACTGGCACAGGAGAGTGTGGCATGCAGATCTGCAGAGATTTCAGGCATGGCTGCAGCCTGTAAGGCATTCTGCAGAAGTTCTTGTTACTTAGATAGGTCCTCAGGACTGTCTAGGTTATGCCACGAGCTGTTCCAGACCCTGTAGTACCCAGGATCGGAAGGGCTCAAAGGTGGTTTAAAGACACCTTAGCTGCCTCCTACCTCTGATCTGCGAATTCTGTGCTGTGACCCTTAGGGTGTATCTACACTGCAATTAATACCCATGGCTGCCCAGGTCAGCTGACTGGGATTGCAGAGCTTGGGCTAAGGAGCTGTAAAATTGCAGTGTAGTCAGTCAGACTTGGGCTAGATCCCAGGCTCTGGGACCCCCAGAGTCCAGGCTGCAGCCTGAGGCTGAACATCTGCACTGCTGTTTTACAGCCCCATAGCCCAAGCCCCCCGAGTCCAGTCAGCTGTTTAACTGCAGTGTGCTAGGCGAAACACGACTCTCACTCTGGGTGTCTGAATGAGTTTATCATGAGACACAGAACAAGGGCCATTAACTTTCCTGCTCAGCAAAGGCTAAGCCCTGACAGTGTCTGCACTTGGTCACATTTTCTCTTCAACTCCAAAAACTCCTCTTCCCCCTGAGCACTGGTTTGGCTGGGATGTTTGTTCCTCATTACATCGAGGAGATTCCGCTCAGGCAAACCACTCAGCTTGGAGAAACTCTGTGAAGTTATAAACAATCCCCAGATGTTTTAATGGATGAATGGAAAGGATGGGACACTTCTGGGACATCCTATGAAAAATTGGGCCTTTCCTAATTGTACCAGGACATAGGATCACTTTCCCACATAGTATTTATAGCTAGATACAATCAATCCTGCATTTAAACTGCTCACTTCTGTGCCCCTCCTGCATTCCAACTATGTCAGGAAGGGTCACCTAGTGCCCATGTTAATGATCCCTTGGGTGAAAGAATGTTTTCTGGTCTCTACCCCAAACCTCTCTTTATTAAGTCCCTGTGCATGCTCCCAGGTTTTTGCCCTATAATAATAGTACAGTACTTACAACCCTCAGAGGGGTTTTTGAGAATTAAGTAATTAAAGTGTATCAATACTCTGAAGATGAAAAACAGAGCTGGTCAGAAAAGAAAAGAAAGGGAATTTTCATGATTTTTTTTTTAAATTCTCCCTCCACATTTTTAAAATTCAGGAATATTTTGACGAAGCTGATGAAAAAACAGGAGAAAAAAATTCATGAACATTTTGTTAACATTTTCCCATTTTTTAAAAAAAGAGTGACATTTTGTATTTTGAAAGGCAAAAGACAGCTCTAAGGTAAAACACTAGACAAGTGCTGGTTATTCTCATTCCACAGAGTCTGCATTTCTGCTGTCATTCATATTAACCTATTAATGAACAAAATCGCACCCACTATAACCACCTACAACTTATTTAATTCTAAATCCAAATATTGTCACACAATATACTCAGCCCTTGTCCTAAAGGGAGCACAGTGGGGATGGGGGAAGACTTCACAATTTATGCCTTTATAGTTTTAGTTTCACTGTCCCACCGTGGACAAAATCCCCACTTACCACAGGAGAAATCAAGTCATATCTGTTCTTTCAGTCCTGGGATTTTCGACAATAGATCTTACTTCTGCTCCAGAAGGACTGGCCTTAACTGAGGGAAAAGGCTGTCTTGATTAACTCTCTCACATGGTTGTACCTCTGGAAAGGGGTATTTCTCTGTAATATCTCTCGTCATAAACAGATAGCTAAGGGTTAATGTCTCTTTCACCTGGAAATAAGTATCTGAAGCACCTGACTAGAGGACCAATCAGGAAACAGGATTTTTTCAACTCTGGGTGGAGGGAAGTTTGTGTGTGAGTCCTTTGTTCTTGGTCTTCTGCCTGACTCTCTCTCGGCTATGAGGGGGTTTCTATTTCCTGCTTTCTAATCTTCTGTTTCCAAGTTGTGAGTACAGAGATCATAAAAACAATAGGGGTTATTGTTTTTTTCTTTTGTATTTACATGTCTATAGTTGCTGGAGTGCTTTGAATTGTATTCTTTTTGAATAAAGCTGTTTATTCATATTTCTTTTAAGCAATTGACCCTGTATTTGTCACCTTAATACAGAGAGACCATTTTTATGTATTTTTTCTTTCTTTTTATATAAAGCTTTCTTTTAAGACCTGTTGGAGTTTTTCTTTAGTGGGGAACTCCAGGGAATTGAGTCTGCAGCTCACCAGGGAACTGGTGGGAGGAAGAAGTCAGGGGGAAATCTGTGTGTATTAGATTTACTAGCCTGACTTTGCATTCCCTCTGGGTGAAAAGGGAAGTAATTCTGTTTTCCAGGACTGGGAACGGGGAGGGTGGAGTCCCTCTGTTTAGATTCACGGAGCTTGCTTCTGTGTCTCTCACCAGGAACACCTGGAGGGGGGAAGGGAAAAGGTTTATTTCCCTTTGTTGTGAGACTCAAGGGATTTGGGTCTTGGGGTCCCCAGGGAAAGTTTTTGGGGGAACCAGAGTGCCCCAAAACACTCTAATTTTTTGGGTGGTGGCAGCTTTACCAGGTCCAAGCTGGTAACTAAGCTTGGAGGTTTTCATGCTAACCCCCATATTTTGGACGCTAAGGTCTAAATCTGGGACTAGGTTTATGATATGAGTGGCAGTGTTGTGGGAAAGATAGATAGAATCCAGAAGCCAGTAGGAATATTATATTTTGCTTTTCTCTGCTAGGGGCTTTTTAGCAGAGAAGGTTTGGTTTTAAAAGGAACCAGAGATAAAAATTTTTTTCTCTGCTCTCTCTGGCAGTTGTGGCTTCCATATTAAGCAAGAAACCATTAAGAGACTATTAAGGGTCTTTTGTCACACAATAGCACTCCCATTAGGAGGCAGATACCAGCACTATACACATGCAAATAAAGTGGTTTTTCTGGTTTACTTTACACTGAAAAAATTAGCTAGAGGAAGAAAGGGAAAAAGGCACTGTTGCCAGGCAGACCCCAGGAGGCAACAGAGAACCTGCAGTTCAGACAACAAACACCGGAGGGCACCCCAACACAAGAAAACAGGATGTCACGAAAACCAGACGCAGTACAGCTCGAAGCAATGGAAAAACAGATAGAACTGCTCAGAATACAGATGGCCAGAGATGAGGCAACTCACAAACAAGAGATGGAAAGGCTACAAAAACAAGAAGAAGCCAAAAATGCAGTCCACCACAGAAAACTACAAGAAGAAGAGGTGGCCCACAAAATGAAACAAGCAGAAGAAGAGGTAGCCTACCGCCGAGAAATGGAAAAACAACAAAAAGAAATGGAAAAAACAACAAAAAGAAAGTGAAGAGAAGGAAAAACAGAGAAAACATGAACTGGACTTAGCGCAAGCTGGGCTGCATGCGCCAGCCAATCCTAACAACCCTTCGCCAATTATGGTTCCACATCACAGAAAATTTCCCACCTACAAGGCAGGTGATGACACCGAGGCCGCCTTGGAAAATTTTGAAAGAGCCTGTCTTGGGTACAGCATCCCTGAAGACCAGTACATGGTAGAATTGAGGCCACAGCTCAGTGGACCTTTAGCAGAGGTGGCAGCTGAAATGCCTAAGCAGCAAATGAACGACTATAAACTTTTTCAAACCAAGGCCAGATACAGAATGGGGATAACCCCGGATCATGCCCATCGGCGTTTCAGAACCCAAAAGTGGAAACCAGATGTGTCATTTCCCAAACACGCCTACTACGCTGGGAAAAATTATGAGGCCTGGATATCAGGACACAATGTTAAAACCTTGGAAGAACTGCACCTCCTCATACAAATGGAGCAGTTCTTGGATGGTGTTCCTGAGGACATCACACGGTACATACAAGATGGAAAACCCAAAAATCTCGCTGAGGCGGGGGAGATTGGAGCCAGATGGATGGAAGTGGCAGAAAGCAAGAAAGCTACGGTCAAGGGGAACGAATACCCCAGGGGGCACACCGACCATAAACCCTACAACCGAGGACAGCCAAAGACCCCACATACAACCCAAGTAAAGCCACAGACGCCCTATTCTTCCACCTCACCAGTCTCCAGTAACTCACCTCGGCCCAGTGACCCATCGGATGGAAGATGCTTTAAGTGTAATGAACTGGGACATATCAAGGCCAACTGTCCAAAGAATGCCATCCGAGTGCAATTCATTACACCACCATCACACCAAAGATCCCCAGGCCCAGATGCCTCTCAAATACCCTTGGAGCGAAGGGAAAATTTGAGAGTGGGCGGAAAGAAGGTTACTGCGTGGAGAGACACGGGGGCCCAAGTGTCAGCTATCCACCAATCCTTCGTAGACCCCAAATTCATCAACCCAAAGGCCCAAGTGACAATTTACCCCTTCATGTCACAAGCTGTAGACTTGCCTACAGCTGAACTGCCTGTCCAGTACAAAGGCTGGTCAGGAATGTGGACTTTTGCAGTCTATGACAATTATCCTATCCCCATGCTACTGGGGGCAGACTTGGCCAACCAGGTGAAGCGGGCCAAGCGAGTGGGAATGATTACACGTAGCCAAACCAGGCAAGCTTCCAGACCCATTCCTGTCCCCGTCTGTGTTACCAGAGACCCAGACAGAGGTAGTGGACCCAGATTCCATGCCAACCGCTGAAGCAGCCGAAGCACCTCCAGTCCCAGGCCCGGAACTGGAACAGCAACCAGCACCAGCAAGTGCAACCACATCTTCAAACTCAACCCCAGAGGGTGCCAGCGAGCCAGAACTGGCAGAAGCAACAGACAGCCATACCCAAAAGGCTCAGCCAGAGCCTGAAATACCCTCAGGTGCACCAGCGGAGAGTGGTTCACCAGCAACAGAAACAACCCCATCACCTACATCGCTTCCAGAGGGACCAAGCCCAAGTCCACAGTCTGAGGAAGAACTGGTGACCCCAGCCTCAAGGAAACAGTTCCAGACTGAGCCGGAAGCAGATGACAGCCTTCAGAAAGCGTGGGCGGCGGCACGGAGCGCCCCACCGCCTCTCAGCTCTTCTAATCGATCCCAGTTTGTTATAGACCAAGGACTTTTATACAAGGAAATTCTTTCTGGTGGACACCGGGAAGAATGGCAGCCGCAAAAACAGTTAGTGGTTCCAACTAAGTACCGGGGGAAGCTCTTAAGCTTAGCCCATGATCATCCCAGTGGCCATGCTGGGGTGAACAGAACCAAGGACCGGTTGGGGAAGTCCTTCCACTGGGAGGGGATGGGCAAGGACGTTGCCAAGTATGTCCGGTCTTGTGAGATATGCCAAAGAGTGGGAAAGCCTCAAGACCAGTTCAAGGCCCCTCTCCAGCCACTCCCCATAATTGAGGTCCCATTTCAGCGAGTAGCTGTGGATATTCTGGGTCCTTTCCCAAAAAAGACGCCCAGAGGAAAGCAGTACGTACTGACTTTCGTGGACTTTGCTACCCGATGGCCGGAAGCTGTAGCTCTAGGCAACACCAGGGCTAACACTGTGTGCCTGGCCCTAACAGACATCTTTGCCAGGGTAGGTTGGCCCTCCGACATCCGTACAGATTCAGGATCTAATTTCCTGGCAGGAACCATGGAAAAACTGTGGGAAACTCATGGGGTGAATCACTTGGTTGCCACCCCGTACCACCATCAAACCAATGGCCTGGTGGAAAGGTTTAATGGAACTTTGGGGGCCATGATACGTAAATTCGTCAACGAATACTCCAATAATTTGGACCTAATGTTGCAGCAGTTGCTGTTTGCATACAGGGCTGTACCACATCCCAGTTTAGGGTTTTCACCGTTTGAACTTGTGTATGGTCACAAGGTTAAGGGGCCATTACAGTTGGTGAAGCAGCAATGGGAGGGGTTTACGCCTTCTCCAGGAACTAACATTCTGGACTTTGTAAGCAACCTACAAAGCACCCTCCAACACTCCTTAGCACTTGCTAAAGAGAACCTAAAGGATGCTCAGGAAGAGCAAAAGGCCTGGTATGACAGACATGCCAGAGAACGTTCCTTCAAGGTAGGAGACCAGGTTATGGTCTTGAAGGCGCAACAGGCCCATAAGATGGAAGCATCATGGGAAGGGCCATTCACGGTCCAAGAGCGCCTGGGAACTGTGAACTACCTCATAGCATTTCCCAATTCCTCACTAAAGCCCAGAGTGTACCATGTTAATTCTCTCAAGCCTTTCTATTCCAGAGACTTACAGGTTTGTCAGTTTACAGTCCAGGGAGATGATGCTGAGTGGCCTGACGGTGTCTACTATGAAGGGAAAAAAGACGGTGGCGTGGAAGAGGTGAACCTCTCAACCACCCTGGAAGGTCTGCAGTGGCGACAAATCAAGGAGCTGTGCACTAGCTTCGCCCCATTGTTCTCAGCCACCCCAGGACGGACTGAATGGGCATACCACTCCATTGACACAGGTAATGCTCACCCAATCAGAACCCCACCCTACCGGGTGTCTCCTCATGCCCAAGCTGCTATAGAATGGGAGATCCAGAACATGCTACAGATGGGTATAATCCGCTCATCTACCAGTGCATGGGCATCTCCAGTGGTTCTGGTACCCAAACCAGATGGGGAAATACGCTTTTGCGTGGACTACCGTAAGCTAAATGCGGTAACTCGTCCGGACAACTATCCAATGCCACGCACCGATGAGCTATTGGAGAAGTTGGGACGTGCCCAGTTCATCTCTACAATAGACTTAACCAAGGGGTACTGGCAAGTACTGCTAGATGAACCTGCCAAGGAGAGGTCAGCATTCGTCACCCATGCGGGGGTGTATGAATTCAATGTCCTTCCTTTCGGCCTTCGAAATGCACCCGCCACCTTCCAGAGGCTGGTAGATAGTCTACTAGCAGGACTGGGAGAATATGCAGTTGCCTACCTCAATGATGTGGCCATTTTTTCGGACTCCTGGCCCGAACACCTACTACACCTGGAAAAGATCTTTGAGCGCATCAGGCAGGCCGGACTAACTGTTAAGGCCAAAAAATGTCAAATAGGCCAAAACAGAGTGACTTACCTGGGTCACCAGGTGGGTCGAGGAACCATAAACCCCCTACAGGCCAAGGTGGATGTTATCCAAAAGTGGCCTGTCCCAAGGTCAAAGAAACAGGTCCAATCCTTCTTAGGCTTGGCCGGGTACTACAGGCGATTTGTACCACACTACAGCCAAATCGCTGCCCCACTGACCGACCTGACTAAAAAGACCCAGCCAAATGCAGTTAAGTGGACTGATGAGTGTCAAAAGGCCTTTACCCAACTTAAGGCAACGCTCATGTCTGACCCTGTGCTCAGGGCCCCGGACTTTGACAAGCCATTCCTAGTAACCACGGATGCATCTGAGCATGGTATAGGAGCAGTTCTCATGCAGGAAGCAATGGATCACAACTTCCATCCTGTCGTGTTTCTCAGCAAGAAACTGTCTGAGAGGGAAAGTCACTGGTCAGTCAGTGAAAAGGAATGCTACGCCATTGTGTACGCTCTGGAAAAGCTACGCCCATATGTTTGGGGACGGCGGTTCCAGCTACAAACTGACCATGCTGCACTAAGGTGGCTTCATACTGCCAAGGGGAACAACAAAAAACTTCTTCGTTGCAGTTTAGCTCTCCAAGATTTTGATTTTGAAATTCAGCACATCTCAGGAGCTTCTAACAAAGTAGCGAATGCACTCTCCCGTGAGAGTTTCCCAGAATCCAGTAGTTAAAAAGTGTTCTTAAACTGTAGAAGTCTGTTAGTTATATACTTAGTGGTATATGTAACGGTGCATGTGTTGTATTAATCTGTTTAGTTTAAAGTTCTAGGAGGAAATCGCCGCCAGTGAGCTTCCCCACTGTCTGAAATTTGGGGGGCGTGTCATAAACAGATAGCTAAGGGTTAACGTCTCTTTCACCTGGAAATAAGTATCTGAAGCACCTGACCAGAGGACCAATCAGGAAACAGGATTTTTTCAACTCTGGGTGGAGGGAAGTTTGTGTGTGAGTCCTTTGTTCTTGGTCTTCTGCCTGACTCTCTCTCGGCTATGAGGGGGTTTCTATTTCCTGCTTTCTAATCTTCTGTTTCCAAGTTGTGAGTACAGAGATCATAAAAACAATAGGAGTTATTGTTTTTTTCTTTTGTATTTACATGTCTATAGTTGCTGGAGTGCTTTGAATTGTATTCTTTTTGAATAAGGCTGTTAATTCATATTTCTTTTAAGCAATTGACCCTGTATTTGTCACCTTAATACAGAGAGACCATTTTTATGTATTTTTTCTTTCTTTTTATATAAAGCTTTCTTTTAAGACCTGTTGGAGTTTTTCTTTAGTGGGGAACTCCAGGGAATTGAGTCTGCAGCTCACCAGGGAACTGGTGGGAGGAAGAAGTCAGGGGGAAATCTGTGTGTGTTAGATTTACTAGCCTGACTTTGCATTCCCTCTGGGTGAAGAGGGAAGTAATTCTGTTTTCCAGGACTGGAAACGGGGAGGGTGGAGTCCCTCTGTTTAGATTCACGGAGCTTGCTTCTGTGTCTCTCTCCAGGAACACCTGGAGGGGGGAAGGGAAAAGGTTTATTTCCCTTTGTTGTGAGACTCAAGGGATTTGGGTCTTGGGGTCCCCAGGGAAGGTTTTTGGGGGGACCAGAGTGCCCCAAAACACTCTAATTTTTTGGGTGGTGGCAGCTTTACCAGGTCCAAGCTGGTAACAAAGCTTGGAGGTTTTCATGCTAACCCCCATATTTTGGACGCTAAGGTCTAAATCTGGGACTAGGTTTATGATAGTCCCCTCCTAGCCTCTTTATAGATTAGGTCAAGTCAATCTGTATAATTCTCCTTTCTCAGTTCCCCATTGCATGCAGTATGATAGGAAAGGAGCCTTATCATAGCACTGTAGGGTTGGAAGGGATCTCAAGAAGTCATCTAGTCCAGACCCCTGAATTGAGGCAGGACCAAGTGAACTTACACCCAGGGGTGGCTCCAGGCACCAGCATTCCAAGCAGGTGCTTGGGGCGGCAGTCCATGTGTTCTTGCCCCCAAGCAGCGCTCCAAATTACCGCCACAGACGGCGGGGACAGTCCATGTGCTGTTAGGGCGGCACACGCATTTCCGCAGTGGCGGCAATTCAGTGGCAGCTTCTATGTTCAGCTGTCCACGGTGGCTCAACTTCTCTCTTCCGGCTGAAGACAGAAGCTACTGCTGAATTGCCGTCGCCGCAGAAACGCGCATGCTGCCCTAATGGCGCATGGACTGCCCCCACCATCCACAGTGGCAATTCGGCACTCTGCTTGGGGTGGCAAAAACAATAGAGCCAGCCCTGCTTACACCATCCCTGACAGCTGTTTGTCTAACCTGTTCTTAAAAACGTCCAGTGACAGGGATGCCACAGACTCTCTAGGTAACCTGTTCCAGTGCTTAACTAGCCTTGTAGTGAGGAAGTTTTCCTAACATCTAACCAAAATCTCCATTGCTGCAAACTAAGCCAATTTACTTCTTGTCCTACTCCTGATGGACATGGAGAACATAGTTAGAGTTCTAGCTGGCATCAGAAATAGATGTATGTAGCTAATTAACACAGTATGAATGACATGTATTACAATCAAAAGTATCATTTGATATTTGCTTTGTGGGAATTCAAAAGAAACATTGCTCGTCAGCAGGATTAGCAATGGGGGAGCCTGAGCACTCGAATGCTGACACAGCAAGACCTCACAGACATGGTCCAATCAAAATCCACTTTGGGAATAAAACTACCTCGAACCTCTTGGCACAATGTCAGATCTTCACCTGCCAAATGTCACTGCTGCAGCCAGGGCTGACTCTAGGCGCCAGCAAACCAAGCACGTGCGTGGAGTGGCATAATTTCAGGGGTGGCATTCCTTTGCTCCCGGAGTTTTTTGGGGTTTCTTTTGCTTGGGGTGGCAAAAAACCTAGAGCCATCCCTGGCTGCAGCGGTGCAGCTGCAGCTATTTCAAAGTACACCAGCTGCAGATTAGGCCATGAATCTTATTATTAGTAATTATTTGTATTGCAGTGCTGCCTAGGAGCTCCAGTCATGGACCAGGACCTCATGGAACTAGGTGCTGTACAGACCCTGCCCCAAAGAGTTTACAAGTGATGCATAGGATGAGACAGCAGAGGGATGCAGACAGATATGGGAGTACAAGAAAACAAAAGGACCGTGTTGGTCAGCATGACAGGCAGTGATCTCAGCACCCCAGGACCCTAACGGTTGTCAATATTTTTGTATACTTCACAGCAAAGGTGAGTTTTAAGGAGGACAATGAGGTGGCTTTGGGGATGTTTATGGGGAGCTCCTTCAATCTTTAGGGATTCACCCATCACTGCTGAAGAGTTATAAAGGTCGGGGGTGTCCCATGTCTCAGGGTGCACCTTCTCCCACTCTGTCTTCGAGTAACCCACACGAACTAGACCCTCCTGCAGCCATCTGGCTAACATGGCCCTTCTAGCTGTTTCTCTTTTACATGGGGACATCCCCAGCAGTGCTCAAAGTGAAGCTAAAATGTTTAACCCTCTGAAACACCCAGGCCCCACTTCCCAAACAGAAGCTTAGCAGCCTCCGTCCACTCACAGCATTTAGATGTTCTTTATTATTAGTAGTAGTATTTTTATTATTTTCTGTTGTTTTAACAGAGCATCTAATGTGACTAAATAGGACAACCTGTTCTCCCATCCCTATGAAAAATATATGATGTGCTTTATATATCTCTCATCTTGGCTTCCCTGCCTCCCAGCATGCTCCCCCACCCCAGCAGCCTTTGCCCCCCTTTCTCCCCCTGGCCAGGGACAGCACATGAGAGACCCAGAAGCAGCTCTTGGGAGAGCAAATAGCCCAGTGCAGTGGGTATCATTGGCACCAGCCATAACCGGGCGTGTGGAGGTTGGGGTTTGGGGGGCAGGGTTGAGACGGGTGGAGGGGTGTGTGTATACGAGAGAGGGAATCTATGTGCAGAAAGCGGCCAAGCGGCAGCTTACCCTGTTAAATATTAATCATCTCTGCTTCTGCAATTTCGGCAATGCGTCTGGGCCCACCACTGTTGAATTTTTCATTAACACCACTCACTTTCAACTGCACTTCTCCCACTTTCCTCCGCCAGTAGCCCCCTCTGTCTTCCCCTCCTCTCCACCCGCTATCAGCCTCCCCACTGCCACCAAGCCCTCTGATTCCTGCATCTTTCCCTCCCCCATTATGTTCCCTAGGCCAGAGCTTGGTGCGGGAAAGGGACACTGACAGGGGATGGGAAAGAGGCGGAAGATCAACTCCCTGTGGGGGGAAAAAGTATGTTAGGGCAAGTCAACAAGTCCCATGCTAAATAATACACAAGACAGGTCAGGGCAGAAATGCTGACTCAGGACTGGGAGCTTTTTAAACCACACAGTCTAAGTTTCTTCATCACTACCTTGCTCTCTGCAGGTAAATCAGGAGCACAAATGTATA
This sequence comes from Gopherus flavomarginatus, assembly GCF_025201925.1. Classification (NCBI taxonomy): domain Eukaryota; kingdom Metazoa; phylum Chordata; order Testudines; family Testudinidae; genus Gopherus; species Gopherus flavomarginatus. The sequence continues at coordinate 56,374,264 of NC_066624.1, forward strand.
TGCCGAAGGGGGGCCCTGAGTAATTTCCACCTAATTGCAGCCTCAGTCTTCTTTGCCAGCGGAGCCAATGATTGGAGAGCAATGCCATGCCAGTCACTTCATGTTAAACAGCCAGAAGAGGCAGCGGCGAGAATTAAGGACAGCGAAGGCTCATACAGGCAGTCTGAGCATTGAGAGGGGAATCTGAAGAAGACCTAGGTGAGACAATACATTCTAGCTCTCAGACAGACCTCGTGACTCAGCCCATGTTTTTTAACCTGTATTTGCCTCTGTCCTGTTGTAGCTGGTGCCGTTTTGTTCATTAATAGGTTAATATGAATGACAGCAGAAATGCAAACTCCATGGAATGAGAATAATCAGCACTTGTCTAGTGCTTTACCTTACAGCTGGTTTTTGCCTTTTAAAATATGAAACGTGGCCCTTTTTTAAAAAAATGGGGAAATTTTAACAAAATGTTCATGAATTTTTTTTCTCCTGTTTTTTCATGAACTTCGTCAAAATATTCTGAATTTAAAAAATGTGGAGGGAGACTTTTTAAAAAATCATGAAAATTCACTCTTTTTTTTTCTTTTTTAACCAGCTCTGCTTTTCAGAGTATTGATAGACTTTAATTATTTAATTCTCAAAAACTCCTCTGAGGGAGGTAAATACTGTACGGGCAGGGAATGGAAGCCCCAGAGAGGTTAAATGATCTGTCCATGGGCACAGAGCAATTAGTATCAGAGATAGACTTAGAACTCAGGAACTCCTGATCCACAGGCCTGACCTTTCACCACACTTGTTGCTAAAAACAATTTCATCCATATTTCAAAACTAGATGGCTGTATTAAAAGTCAGTTCAGGCTGCTGAATGGCAACAGTGTAGCAACAAGTCACATAATTTATATACTCCAAGTCTTAAAAAATAAAGAAATTAATAGGCCAAAACATACACTGACTACATAATTAACAGGCTGGGCCAAATTCTCTGCTGGTGTAACTCTATCAAAGTCAGTACAGCTACGTCAGCAGAGAAGATAACCCATTGTTCTTATCTAGTGTAAAGAATTGTATTTTTCATTGCAGCACAACAGCTGGTAGATGTTTGTAATGTATTATTTTTATTAAGTTTATTTTTATTAAGTTAATTTTAGTATCTAAATATTTTTAAGGGATAATGCTAAGTAGACAATATTATTCATTAATATATTTATCAAATGAAAACTGAATTATATGGTGACATGCTTATAACTTTGCACTTCATGAGACTAATTTTGTATCTGCAAGTCATTAGGAAAGTGTATAACACATTGTTAATTTATGTTAAAATGCTGAGTGTATGTGGATTATCATCTGAGACTGAGCAATGTGTCCTGGAGTACACACACACAAACTGTATATATGATTCTTATATTTCTTTGTCAAAAGGGCAAACCACTGAAGTTCATGCTTAGCTTTAAGCACAGGGATTTTCCCATTTGAATCAATGGGACCATGCACAGGTTTAAAGTTAAGCATGTGCTTAAACACTTTGCTAGAGTGGGGCCTACATTTGCCACAAGTGTTAGTCATATTGATTCATTTGACCAGCTGTAGTAGAAAAACAAAATCTAAATCAAGACTGGTTAGTTTATGCTTGTGAAGTGCATTGAGGTCAACAAATATAAAAATATCCTTGGAATGATCTGCATAATTCACTACTGGCTTGCACCATTTAGGTGAAATTCACACCTGGGCAGACAGACAGCCAAGGGCTAGGCAGCATTTATGTCTTGCTTAAGGGACATAGGTGGTACATAGCCCTTATGTTGGCTTATTGCCTAGGGCTAAATTTCATCCTTTATGCCATATACGCTATGCTATAAAAATGGTATTTAACTGACCCATAGCCCATGCAGAGCCCACTGCCTTGCAAGATCAGAGCCTAAGGCTATGTCTACACTGCAGACGTTACCGCTGCGCTGCTGTAAGGTCTCCTGTGTAGCCACTCTAAGCTGGTGGGCAAGAGCTCTCCTGCCAGCATAATTAAACCACCCCAATGAGTGGTGGTAGCTATGGCCACGTCCAGACTAGGAATTAAAATCGATTTTAGATACGCAACTTCAGCTACGGGAATAACGTAGCTGAAGTCGAATTTCTAAAATCGAGGTACTCACCAGTCTGGACGGCGCGGCATCGATGTCCGCGGCTCTTCGCGTCGATTCCGGAACTCCGTTCGGATTGATGGAGTTCCGGAATCGATGTAAGCGCGCTCGGGGATCGATACACCGCGTCCAGACTAGACGCGATATATCGATCCCCGAGCAATCGATTTTAACCCGCCGATGCCGCGGGTTAGTCTGGACGAGGGCTATGTCAGTGGGAGAACGTCTCCCGCCAACATAGCGCTGTTCACACTGGCACTTTTGTCAGTGAAATTTTTGTTGGTCAGGGGTGTGTTTTTTCACACCCCTGACCACCAAAAGTTTTACCGGCAAAGGTGCTAGTGTAGACAAAGCCTTATAAATGTTTCTGAGAGTTTTAAGCAATTAGTGCTTGGCCTTGTCGTTTGTAATCCTTTGCCTGCAGCAGCAACCTGCTTCCGTGCTAACTGCACAGGGCTCAAGAGGTAGGGAAAATATTATCATTGATACATTTCAGAAACTGCTAAAAATGGTTTCTCTGTAAGTCAGGCTGCCACGATGCTTAGGTCTAATGTAGCGCAACCCAGCAGCGCTGGAGACCAGCACCACAGGATCACCTCATTCTGAATAAATAACGAAGCTTTTATCCCCCTGAACTGGTCTGGCACAAGTGACATGTTAAACATTCATTTCAAAATTAAACAATGGTGGTACACTATGAATATTTTATAACGTTGCCTCAAGAGCATCTGGGCCCTGGGGAAACATTAGCCAGTCCTGAGTCCCCTGCTTCACCTCTCGCTACCCCCCCACATCTCTCTCTCAACCTTTACTGTAGCCATCTACCATCGCTGGTCTCCTTCCTACTTCAGCCCTCTTGCATTCCTCAATCTAATGCCCTCCCTTCACTTTCCCCTCCAGGCTTCTCTCTGCTGTATCAATTGTATGGAACAATAGGCAGAAATCTGATACTTTTAAAAAATTGGTCACTTAAAAAATATCATGTTGACGGTGTGCCTCTAAATGTTATTTTTATCACCCCTGTTCGGGCCCTACATTGTCCAGATACAGACCATTCCAGTGTGATTAGGGCCCCCTTGTGAAAACTATGGGGTGATTCTTTCGACCGCCTGTCTGGCACCCTAACTGGCCTGCTCATAGTACCCCTGGAATGGGGGAGCTCTGAGATGGTCTACAGCATCTAGATGATTGCTATTCCGGCTGTCCCCAGCACCCCGATGAGAGCTGGACAGGGGTGAAGCAGGACATACCCATGTCCTGCCAGTTCTCAACTGGCACATGGTCCCACAAGGAGTAAGCTTGGTCAGTCCTTAAGATGCTCTAATTTTTGTGACAGGGATAGGGCCAGCACAGATGCCCTTGGAGAGTCAGGGAGGAATAACTTTTTCCCTTACTGTCCATATAGTGAAGCTCCTGGAGCAGAAGAGTATCTGGACCAGTATTTAATAACCACCACCATGCCATTGACTATCAGCAGGTCTCAAACCCATCTTCTATAGCTCCAAAGCACAGGCCTCTACCACTTGAGCGCTGCATGTCTTGAGCTAAACAACGTAGGCAGATAGCTTTTATGTGGCCAGCCACCAGATGGTGACAAAGATATATTTGGCAGTGTGGTGCATATAATAAAGTCGCCATTGTGTTGAAATGAGTGAAATTAATCCCCGTTTGGTATAAGGCGCACAGGTGTTTGCGGTGTCAATTACTTATCCATCCATGTGGAAAATGTGAAAATTGCAATGGTCTGTAATGTTATTAACAAGCAGAGAAAGGGAGTTTTTGCTCAACAGGAGGAGTGCTCTCTGTCCCATGGTACATGTGGCACAACAGAAGATACTAAATGCAAATCTCAGAAAGGGATTGAGATATTTCTTCTTTGTAGTATATTAAACAAAATGTGTGCTATAGAAAATCCACTTTAAATATTGAAGGAGATAACTAAAGCTTATTAATGCATGCTCTTTCTTTCCCCCTTTTTATTAAAAATTCACAAGGCTTGTCAGCCCTGATCTCAATTAGGCAATGTGTTTGTCAGGATTATTTGTTCCACGTTTTCATAAACATTTGATGAATTATATGCAAACGTTACATTAATGTATTAATAAGACCGAGGTTTTACTTACACAACATGCAGGAAAGGCAGAGTTAAGACTCCCACAGTAACGCAAACTCTGCCCTCCTTAGGCATCTGTGCATTGCAGTGGGACCTTGCCTATAGTGTAATCACATGACCTGGGACAATGGCAACATATTGGGCCCAAGCCTCTGCTAATATAAGTCAGCAAAGCTTCACAGACTTCAGTGGAGCTGCACAGATTTACAACAGGACAGAGCCTATTATTCTGCATTATACAGTGTTGGGAAGCAGTTGCACCTGTTTCTATAATAACAGATGCACCTATGAAGACTTTTATTTGATTGCAGCTAGGGCCTGATCCTAAAAGTGCACAGGACCTCTCATGAGAGTCTGAGTGCCTTCAACTCTTGTTGGGTATCCATCCTCCAAAGAGTAAGCCCCCATCTCTCAGGGCATGTCTACATTGCACACTATCGGCTGTGACATGTAGCATACATGTAACTACACACTGCAGTGGAAAGCAGGCTGTGTCCACACTGTAGTGTGTAGCTGCATGTCTCAGTGAAAAGCTCTGGCAGTGGCAAGGCAGCACGACTCTATACTGCTAAAAAATAGCAATGTAGATGGGGGAGGCACTGCTTGGGTATGTAGAGAACCATGAAGGGGATATACCCACAGAGTTCTGGTCTGGCTTTACTTGCCTGAGCAGTGCCTCACCACCTACACTGCTATTTATACCCTGGCTTGGAGGATGTGCAGTGTCTGGACTCTGCATGCCACCATAAGGAGTGTGCAGTGTAGAGGTACCTCAGGGATTTTGGACCCATAAAGCATCAACAAACCCTATTGTTCATTATATTTAGCCACTAGGGGGCAGAATTCCAATTTCTACAGGACCTAGTTTAGACAGCATTTGTATGAGTACATCTGTTTGGATTAAGGGTATGATTATATATCAAAATAGTTTTTTACCAGTATGACCTCTGTGGATGCACTTATACTGATATAATAGTGGCTTACACCAGAATAGCTTTTTCCACTTTCCACACAGGAATGAGTAATATAAACACCTTTATACTGGGCTAACTGCATCCACATCAGTGGGTTATAGCACTTCAAATATACTGGTATAATTAAAGTGGCACAACTTTTGAGTATGGACATGGTGTAGGGCCCAGATCCTCAAAGGTATTCAGGTGCCTAACCCCCAATGACTTCAACTGCCTCAAAGATATTTAGGTGTCTAACTTCCAATAGCACCTCTGAGGATTTGGGCCTAGGTGCCTCCCAGCTTTTGTGCAATTTAAATCTCATCCTTAATACTGCACTAATGAAGAATGTTGTGTGATTATAAGTATAATAAAAATAAAATAAAATAAATAGGTGAGGGAGAAGGATGCTTACAACTTCAGGGAGAGATTTCATAGAAGATAACTAGCAGCTGCAGTTCACTGAGCTGAAGTTATATGGGTTTCATAGATTTCTTTGATGACTGACAGTCATCAAAGAAAGGATAATATGAGGGTGACGTCCACTGACGAGATAACTGTATTCCAGGCTACAGCTCTATGTGGGGAAAAAAGTTTAGTCTTTAGATTCTTGGACATACTTGTGTGAGTAAGTGCTACTGAACCAGGGTAAAAGTTGCAGAATTGGACACGTTAGGTCCATATTTTCCAAGAACTGGCAACATTTGGTGACAGCAACTCTCTCTGCTGTGTCAGGGACCCAGTGCGTTGCCTCAGTGACATACGATTCTTCTGCTTGTTTCTTTAGGAATCCAGCAATCCAATAACAAAGATTAGAGTCTTTAGATGAACAAATATTCTCAGGGAAGCAGTTGTCACAAACACACTTGAATTCGCTTACAAGTGATTATCCACCAGAATATGAGAATGTGCGCCACTGTGAAGAAATTCCAGAGTATGAAAACTTGCCTTTTATTCAGTCTTCTGATAAAAATCCATGTTTTGAATGGCAGAATTCCAGCGATGTGGTGGAAGACCATGATACAAATGTATTCAAGGTGGAAGACCCATATGACGCTACAAGCAGCCATTCAAGACATGGCAGGTAATGTAGAAGGAAAGTGTGTATAAAATAGATCCAGCTCTGTGTGCTGAATACAGACAAATTCATATTGTTGTTTGAATGGTGAATTTAGGAAATATGCTTGTTTCATTATGTGCTGGCAAAACAATATAAACTGGCTATCAGGGAGTTTAGGCTTGAAATTAGACGAAGGTTTCTAACCATCAGAGGAGTGAAGTTTTGGAACAGCCTTCCAAGGGGAACAATGTGGGCAAAAGACATATCTGGCTTCAAGACTAAGCTTGAGAAGTTTATGGAGGGGAAGATATAATGGGATAGCCTAATTTTGGCAATTAATTCATCTTTGACTACTAGCGGTAAATATGCCCAATGGTTTGTGATGGAAAGTTAGATGGGGTGGGATCTGAGGGCTTGGCTACACTTGAGGGTTACAGCGCTGGTGGTGGCTTTACAGTGCTGTAATTTACTCCCCGTCCACACTTGCAAGGCACATACAGCACTGTATCTCCCTGGCTACAACGCTGCATGTACTCCACCTCAACTAGAGGAATAAAGAGAACAGCGCTGCTGTTGCAGCGCTGGAGTGCCAGGGTAAACAGTGATTAATCTTACTACGCTGTAACTGACCTCCGAAATCTTCCCATAATGCTTTTAAGTAAAGATAACACTCTTTGTTTTGTTGTGAACTCGGGGCTCCCGGAGCGGCTTATCTAAAAAACAAACACAGCTATTATTTTCTCAAGCAGAGGCAGGCAGGGGAATCCCTTTGGAAGGTCCACAGCTAGTGTTTGCTTGAGGAGAGAAGCAGCACGGGAGGTGGAGGGGAGGTCCGTTTCGGATCAGCTGCTTATCTGGTCTGTGAGGAAAAAAAACAGAAAACTTGCAAGGCAGGGAGCTGACACAGTGTCAGCTCCAAAAATCCACTCTCTCTCTCTCTGCCCCACGCTCCCTGTCACACTCCACCCCACCCCCCCTTTTGAAAAGTACATTGCAGCCACTTGACGCTGAGATAGCTGCCCATAATGCACCATTCCCAACATCGCTGCAAATGCTGCAAATGTGGCCACACTGCAGCACTTTCCCTACACAGCTGTACAAAGACAGCTTTAACTCCCAGCGCTGTACAGCTGCAAGTGTAGCCAAACCCTGAGTTACTACAGAGAATTATTTCCTGTGTGTCTGTCTGGTGAGTCTTGCCCACATGCTCAGGGTTTAGCTGATCACTATATTTGGGGTCGGGAAGGAATTTTCCTCCAGGGAAGATTGGCAGAGGCCCTGGGTTTTTTTTGCCTTCCTCTGCAGCATGGGGCACGGGTCACTTGCTGGAAGATTCTCTGCACCTTGAAGTCTTTAAACCATGATTTGAGGACTTCAAAGGCTCAGACATAGGTTTGATACATGAGTGGGTGGGTGAGATTCTGTGGCCTGCGTTGCGCAGGAGGTCAGACTAGATGATCATAATGGTCCCTTCTGACCTTAAAGTCTATGATTCTATAATTTTAATCCCAGATCAAAATAATCCATGTCCTTATCTCCTATCCACTGAGATTTATGTTTTCCCCTTTTTCTCGCTGGTCTGGTTTATGCCCTTAACACCAGCAGACAAAGCTAAGTATAAATGCTGGTAAAATAGACCGTCCACCAACAAGGTACACATCTCCTACCTGACTACTCTGACTCTTTACAGTATGGTGTATACATAGGGAACTGGTTACATAAAGGAAAATATTACTTCAAGGATAGTTTTTTGCTTCATACAAATGTTACTTCTACTTCTGACTTGTTTCTGGCATCTGCTAGGATTAGGTACCCTTTGCTGAGAGAAGCAAACAATTCTGCACTCTCGACTTGATCTTTATTAGCAGAAAAATAAAGTACAAAGGATCAGTTTCAGATCAACTCTTACAAATATTTATATCTGTATTACAATAGCACCTAGATGGCCATTCTACCGGGCACATACACCTGAACAAATGCGGGATGGGGGTTAAGGGGGCACGTAGAGGGCTTCGCCGAGGTTTGTCCCTCAGTGGGGCTGTGGGGTATCCCACCGCCTTGCTCTAATTTGCCATCAGTCCGGGCTCTGCGGGAGTGTGGGATGGCAAGCACACGGTTAGGGGCTCAGACCTTTAAGCTGGGGCTGAGTCAATAGTGCAATAGCAGCCCAGGTCCCAGGTCAGGGCGGGGCAGCATCTAAACAGTCAAGGACTCAGGCCTTGATGCAGGGGCTGAGTCAATAGTTCAATAGCAGGAGGTCCTAGTTTCTCCAGGCCAGGGAAAAAGGGGAAGTCTGTCACCCAAGGGGTGGGTGACAGGGGGGACGCAGGCCCTCCCACTCCACTGTGTCCCAGCCCAGGGCCCTAGCAGTGGTGGAAACTCGCTGCTGTCAGTGGGGATCCTGGCCGCAACACACCAACACAGGCTCCGGCAGTGCTGCAGTCAGACTGGGGTCGGCTGCCCCCGGGCTACTTCCACACTCCGCCTCATAGGGTACCTGGGTCGGGCTAGTGTCCTCGGCAGTCTCGAACACCATCGGTTCCTCCGGGTAGGCAGCGATGGGTAGAGTCAGCTGCTCCTCGGGGTAGTTGGCAAGGGGCAGGCTCGGCTCCTCCTCGGGGTAGCTGCGAAGGTGCAGACCTGGCCAGTCCTCAGGGTAGCTGGAAAGGGGCAGGCTTAGCCAGTCCTCGGGGTAATGAGCAAAGGGTAGGCTCGGCTGGCCCGGTGCAACCTCCAGCCAGCCAGGGCCTGCTGCCGTCTCCCAAGAGGGAGCTTGGTCGCAGACGTCTGGTATCTCTGGCAGCTGGTTCTCCACTGAGCTCTGCTGGGGAGCTTTTATACTTTCGGGTCAGCACAGTGACCTCTGAGGGTCAGGTGCAGGACCTAGTGGTTCTGCCCACCTTGGTGTTAAGGGCGGTTCGTCCCTCAGCGGGGCTGTGGGGTTTCCCACTACCTCGCTACAGGGCAACAGGGGCAGGAGAAGGAAAAGTGACTTGCCCCAGGTTACACAGCAGGTCAGTAGCAGAGGCAAGAGTTGAATGCTAGTCCAAGTGTCCTATCCACTAAACCATGCTGCTTCTCTGCAGCACAGATGCCTCTTCCTAGATACATGGCTGATGTTCCTTGCTCACATGCTCAGGATCACCAGATTTGGGGTGAGAAAGGAATTTTCCCTCAGGTCAAGGACTTTATATTTTTTTGCCTTCATCTGCAGCATGGGATGTGCATCACCTGGGCCTGTATCTCACCTAATCAGTTCCCGGCCAGCACAGGGGTCCCAGGCATGGGTGGCATGTCAGTCTCTCCTGGTCTCTGCCTGTGACACACAACAGTTTAGTCTCCTGAGGACCGAAATGCTTTAGTCTAACTAAAGTCATTGGACTCAATACAGAGGTAATGTGGGTGAAATTTATTGGCCTGTGATATACAGAAGGTCAGACTTGGGAGGGCTCACTTAGCAAAGGGAGAAGGGTAGCTCAGTGGTTTGAGCATTGATCACCTAAATCCTAGGTTGTGAGCTCAATGCTTGAGGGGGGCATTTAGGGATCTGGGGGAAAAAATACTTGGTCCTGGTGTGAAGGTAGGGGGCTGGATGCAAGGTCCCTTCCAACTCTATGAGATAGGTATTAAATATTTAAAAAAAAATCTAATGATCCCATCTGGCTTTAAACACAATGAAACTATGAGCATCCAGTTCAATGTCATTTACTTTGAAGTCTACCAGGCCTCACACAGGTACCATACAATTTCTTATCTGACATATAACAATCCCACACTCTGAATCCTAGGAAAAAAGGTCCTCTGGGTAATCCTGGCCTCATCCAAATCAATGGGAGTGACTGGTCCCAGCTTGCTCCTCTCTGAACCCACTGCTAGCTCTGCAATATCCTTTCTGAGCTGGGGTGACCAGTACTGCACACAGTAACCAGATAAGGCCACACACATTGAGCATTATGATATTCTCCATCCCTTTCCTTATACAGCTGAATGTCTTGTTAGCTTTTTTGACCAGAGCTGTGCACAGAGCAGTGATCTTCACTGAGTTATCTACAGTGGCGCCCAGGTCATTCTCTTGAGTTGAGCCAGTTTATTTAGAAGTCTGCAAGGCGTATATGTTTAAATTTCTCCCTCCAATGTGCATTACTTTGCATTTGTTGATATTGAATTTCATTTGCTATTATGTTGCCCATTCCCCACCTTGGTGAGGTCTCACGAAACTTCCTCACCTAAATAACTTGGTGTTCTGTGTATGCAGTATAGCTGTAGCCATGTCAGTCCCAGAATATTAGAGAGACACGATAGGTGAGGTAATATCTTTTACTGGACCAACTTTTGTTGGTGAGAGAGACAAGCTCAGAAGTTTGTGTCTTTCACCAAGAGAAGTTGGTCCAATAAAAGATATCACCTGCCCCACTGTGTCTCTCTTGGTGTTATGTGTAAATTTTACTCCTTCACAACTAACCCCTACTCTCCACATCATTCATAAATATATTAAACTACAGAACCTTGAGGCACCCACTATTAACCTTTTGCCATGATGAAAACTGACCATTTACAACTACTCTTTGTGTTTTGTTTCCTAGTCAGGTTTTGATCCCCATGACTACTTAGCTTCTATAGCAGCCTCTTGCGTGGGACCTTGTCAGTGGCTTTTTGGAAGTCTAAATACATTATGTCAACCAGTTCTCCTTTATCCTCTCCTCTATTGAGACATTCAAAGAATTCTAGATCAGTGAGACTGTTTTCCTTTCATTTCAGAGGGTGATACTATTCAGTATATTACATGGCACTCTGGGGTCTTTGGGATGAAAGGTGCTATGTAAGTGTAAGGCATCACTCTATACCATGTCATTTACGTCTCAGAAGAGTTTCTTTCTCACCCATGGCTGCTTTGTCCATCTCCTCGCTTACCCATAGCATTCTTACAACAGGTGAAATTCAGCGGTGTGCTAGGGGCCAGCGCAAGACCTATGTACTACTGAAGTCCCAAATAAGGCCTAGATGAAGTACACACCCTACAGAAGTTTCTTGTACCTCCCACCTTGCTTCCTTTCAACTCCTCCACACTAACTTGTGGTCACTAATGGGTGAGGTGAATCTGACATACCTCCAGCTCTGTATGGCTCCAAAGAAAGCCAAGAACTACCCTCCGATGGCTATTTGCTTGTTCACGTGAAATGAGCTTTGAGGTGCAGCTCTCCATAGGCAAGTACATACCACAAATTCCACAGGGAGGAAGGTACTAGAGGCCAAACAGTGTGCTGCCATGGGTAGTGAGCTCTCCCACAAGCTCCAGAACACCAGCCTGACCAGGCACAGAGACTGTTTGAGGACTCTGAATTGAGGGGCTTGTCAATCAGTGGTCCTGAGATCCCTTTCACAGGGGACACCTGATGCCCCAATTGGGGGAAAGGAAGGTGTGGCTTAGCCACAGTGCTAACCCTGACCCCAATGGGGCACACAGGCACAGCACACCTTTGCACTAGGACTCCATTCTCCTGTTCTCACAAACTCAGTTTTGCTCACCATTTCATTGGGGGCCCAGAGGGGCATTGGAAACCCATACCAGATGCCTGGCATACACCAGGATCTTGTTAAAACATATCCTGCTACTGTTCCAGGAAAGTTAAAAAAAAAAAAGACTTTGGGTTGGTGTGTGGTCCTGAACCAACTCCGCAGCACACACCCGACTCACCACCAACCTGGAGATTTTCCTAGCTCCAGCTTCTGCTCTATACTTATTCCATACATCCCCCCCACCCCCGCCACGTCTTGCAGAGCTAAAAGTCCTGTCCCATCATCACCATGAAGTTTGCTCATCCAATAATAGGGCAATGAGGAAAGTATAAACCCTAGATAAGACAGACCATGGAGAGATGGTCCAGAACAGATTGCTGTTATTAACAGACTTAGGCCCCAGTTCATCAAAGCATAGACCTAAGCATGTGCTTTGCTAAAGTGGGACCTTCATTTCTTAGCTTAGGTTTCCAGTCACCCTTGTATGACTGGTTTCAGAGTAGCAGCCGTATTAGTTTGTATCTGCAAAAAGAACAGGAGTACTTGTGGCACCTTAGAGACTAACAGGGAGCAGAACCATCAGTGGTCTTTTTCTCCTCTGACATGTTATGGCATTTTATGACATAGTATAATAGTCAAAACAGTATTTTAGCCCTGGAGCATTCTGTATTTTATTAGTTTAGTTTAATTTTGTAGTTTAATTTTATTTTATGAATTAGAGTAGCAGCTCTTTTTAATATCTTGTTTTAGCCTGGAATAATTTCTTCAGTATATTAAAAACAGTGGTACTCTAGTTAGTTCTGAGTTTCTTGTTAGCTTCTTGTTCCAAATGTCAAACAGTTTCATTACAACTACAAACAGGAGACACTCTGAACTAAGATAAGCACTCGATGCTAATTTGAGACCCTTTTTTTAAGATAACATAATGTAATATAATTAATAGCTGACATATGAATAGTACCATATAACACTGACATCTTGTGAAATAATATCAACAAAAATATAAAAATTAAATAAAAACAATGTTTAAATGTAAACTTTGTTTCAAAACAAAATTTTGTATTTTTCTAAATTAAAATTGTTCATGATTTTTTTTTTCAGAATTTCTTTCATGAGAAATTTGGAAATTGTTTCTTTTTGTTCTGATTTGGAACAAAACCAAATTTCAAAGTGTTAGTATTTCCTGGAGAACTGAAATCCTGCATTTCAACCAGCTCTAGTCATGACACCTTTGCCTTTATTAACCCAGAGATCCCTTCTTCACCAATCAGAATCACTCTCTCTTTCTCTCTCCCAGTATCCCAGGTTAGGGATGTACCTCCCCCCTTCTTTTTCTCCCTCTAACACAGGTGATTATCTTTCCTCATGGCAAAAGCCTGTTCTTGTCTAGACGGTGGCTATAGGGTGTTTTTGCTCTCCAAGAGTAGATCTGTTGTAGGCATTGAATACAAATCAAGGCAGTTGCCTTAATACTCTCATTACATTTAAATCTAATGGGCTTTTTAAATATTCAGAATCAAAGGCACTTCACCACCAGTAAGTTTTTTTTATACATCTTTAAAAAAAAAATCCCTGCATTCAGAAATCACCACTCTTGGCATCTCCAGTCTATTGCTCCCTCTTTTTCAATGTTTTTTTTAATAAACTGGGCTAACTCACCAGGGAAGGGCTGTGCTTATAAACAGATGCCACTCACACAGGTTCCAGGAGGCCTTCATATCATTAGATGACGGTGAACTTTGAACTCCTGATTTGGAGCCTCTGTTTGCTGGAGAAGAGGAGGAGGCAGTGGGCACGAAGGGAAGTTCAGGGGGGGTTGATGGGGCCTCTCTAGTGTATTGCTGGTCTACCCTGGCACAGGAACGCTCAGGACTTCAAATCGGCTCCAGTCACTTTGAAGCTTCTCTCTCTCTTTCTGTCTTTTTTTCCCCCTTGCATCTATGAATCATTCATGTCTCCCCACTCCCCCCCCCCCCGAGGTTCCTTTAAAAAAAAAAAAGAAGAAGGAGAAAAAAGAGAGAGGAAAAAAAATACCCACACGCATACAAAGCCCGGCCTATGTTTATGTTCTTATTGCTCTGTGCAGCTTATTATCACCAGTGTTGAACAAATTACTTACATGATGTTTGAACTGCACTGGCAGCCCTCAGAGCTACGTACTTGGTGGGGCAAATTATTTTGTTTTAAATGTTAATGTACAGTGGGGGAGTGTTAAATGTACAGGCACAGTTAATACTATTTACTTGGTGCATGGCAAAGCGTTGGTTCCGACTAGGGAGTTGCAGAACGCTACTGTGAGAGCACACACACCTTCAGCCGCAGGCTTACACCCCCCAGTTGAGAACGAAGATTTGGGTAGGAGAGATAGCTGTACATTTAAATGATGATTTCTGATTTCTTTGGGTAGGGGGTTTGTATTTTTCTTCATTACCCCACTGCATTAAATGCCCCCACTCACCCCCCAACAAAATATAGCTCCATTCAGGAAATAAACTAGAGATGGGACTCAGCAGATCTGGGTTGGTCTCCAGCTCTGCCTTTGTGACCTTGAGCAAGTCACCGAGGGCCAGATTTTCGAAAGCTCAGTGCACACAGCTGGGGCCAGATTTGCAGAAGACTCCAGTTGAGCTAGTTTGAAGTCAGGCTGTAAAACTCACAATGGGAAGTGCTGGACCTTAATCTCTCCGTGACTCAGACCCCTCCCCACACCTATAAAACGGGACTAATCAGAGTACTTTTCTTATATCCATTGTTTCTCTGGTTTAGTTAGATTGTAAGTTCTTTGGGAAATGCATATGTACAGTACCTAACTTAGTCCTGATCTTGATTGTGGACTCCAAATCCTCTTGGAATCATATAATATAATATAATAAAATATAGTATAATATAATATAATATATGTAAGTGATGGATACAGCAAGAATGAACTGTCAAAGTGGCACCAGACCTTGACAGAACTACAGATGCAAAATCCGTAGACATATCTCCACTGCTATAATGATCAGTACCCCCCACAACACCCCTTTCCAGATCCATATGTCCTATACATGCCCACCACAGCATGTGGTGCACCTCATCCAGTGCATCAAATGCCCCAGCAACAACTGTGTGGGTGAAACTACACAATCACTACCCCCCTCAATTAATTCATCCAGAAAAATGGCAAAAGACAAAAACACCTTTACAACATCTTCAGAAGATGAGCCTGGGACCTTAAATTCATAACTATGGCTGGACTTATCAAAGACTCTGGTTTTATGGCCTATTACATACCCTGCTGCCTAAACTAACCCTCCATTATCGTAGGACTGCAGATGTGTTAATTGCCATACTTACAGAATCTTCACCAAGCATTCTCAAAACTACGATACCTGCACAAGGAAATAAGGAAACAGATCAACAGAGCCAGACTTGTACCCAGAAGCCTCCTACTGCAAGACAAGCCCAAGAAAGAAACCAACAGAACTCCACTGGCCATCACATATAGTCCCCAGCTAAAACCCCTCCAACGCATCATCAGTGATCTACAACTCATTCTGGACAATGATCCCTCACTTTCACAGGCCTTGGGTGGCAGGCCAGTCCTCGCCCATAGACAACCCGCCAACCTGAAGCATATTCTCACCAGCAACTACACACCGCACCATAGTAACTCTAACTCAGGAACCAATCCATGCAACAAACCTCAATGCCAACTCTGCCCACATATCTACACCAGCAACACCATCACAGGACTTAACCAGATCAGTCACACCATCACCAGTTCATTCACTTGCACATCCACCAATGTAATATACGCCATCATATGCCAGCAATGCCCCTCTGCTATGTACATCGGCCAAACTGGACGGTTCCTACATAAAAGGATAAATGGACACAAATCAGATATTAGGAATGGCAATATACAAAAGCCTGTAGAACACTTCAATCTCCCTGGACACACAATAGCAGATTTACAGGTAGCCATCCTGCAGCAAAAAAACGTCAGGACCAGACTTCAAAGAGAAACTGCTGAGCTTCAGTTCATCTGCAAATTTGACACCATCAGCTCAGGATTAAACGAAGACTGTGAATGGCTAGCCAACTACAAAAGCAGTTTCTCCTCCCTTGATGTTCACACCTCAACTGCTAGAAGAGAGCCTCATCCTTCCTGATTGAACTAACCTCGTTATCTCTAGCCTGATTCTTGCTTGCATATTTATACCTTCCTCTGGAAATTTCCACTACATCCATCCGACGAAGTGGGTATTCACCCACGAAAGTTCATGCTCCAGTACATCTGTTAGTCTATAAGGTGCCACGGGACTCTTTACTGCTTTCATTTTAAGTAGTATCCTACAACATGGGCGAACTCTCTGTGCTTAACAATCTGTACCACCTTGCATTTAGCTCAGACACTCAGGCCTGGTTTATGAAACTCGAAAGCTTGTCCTGTCCACCAACAGAAGTTGGTCCAATTAAAGATATTACCTCTCCCACCTTGCCTAATGTGTGTATTTTTCTAGAGTACTGTTCATCCCCAGTGCTTCACACAGTCTGTACAGCAAGGCTGAACCACCCTATCATCTCTGGCCTGGAGCTGCCAACCAATTGGTACTCAGCACACCACAGAAACAGTGGTGGATTAGCCACTGGGCTAAGGGGGCCCAAACCCAGGGGCCCTGGCCAATTGGGGGCCCTACAGAAAAATGGGCATCCCCATGCCCTGATCTGCTCTGCCTGCCCGGCATACCTGCTAGGTAGGAATGGCATGGGAGCTTCCCCTGCTCCCCCACCTGTCCGGCTCTTCTGACATGAAGTGGGGTTGGAGCACAGGAAGCAGGCAGAAAGGGTGAGGATGGGCCCCCATTTGCTCTGGCCCAGGACTCCACAAACCTGTAATCTGTCTCTACATGGAAAAAGGTGATTTTGGCCAAGGGCACTAGAATTAAGTAATATCAAAGTTACTGTGAGCAAGTGTATTCACTGGAGGGTACTCATAATTAATTTATATACATGGCTGCTGTGTTTTCCAAAACAGATGCTGTGTTCACTTTCCCCCAATAAAGTTTTTGTTGTTTCATGCACAGATTCAATGCTTGGGAGTGGAAACTGTTGCCTCTTAAGGGGCCAGGGAAGGTATTTAGTGATCCCAGAAATTCTGTGTGTGTGTGTGTGGAAGGGAGTGGTGGGTTGACCACTGATGTTTGTTAGCTTTAAGGGGGTCTCCTAGCTCTTCTAACCCAGTCCTTATTGCTGCTGCTAACACCTGGCAGGAAGGATATATGCATTTCAGTATTTGTACATTTCCCCTGGTTGTCTTACCTGAAGTGCAATAGATGAATAGCATGGATCTGATTGTAACGGAGAGTTTTATTTACATGTACTCGAGGGATGGGAGCATGGACTTAGAAATTTATGGTGATATCACAGGGATAACATTACCTGATGGCTGCTGCTTGTGAAGTGGAGAGCTTGTGTGCATACTGGATCTATTATAAATAGACCATCTACAGTTGAGCTCCCTCTCTGGCAGGAGTCACTGAGCTAAAAGCACATGCTGGTTGCTATTAGCAGGTTAGATTCACTCCGGCAGGTATGTCCATTGCAAGTCTTCTTCTCTGACCCTGTGTTAGCAATGAAGCCAACCCACACACCACTTGTACAGTGATAATATCCTCATGATTAACTGCAGATTCATGTGATCTGTTCATGCCTTTTTGAGTGGCTTATCTGAACACTGCCCATTTGGCCATCTCCCTGGAGATTTATGTTCCTTTTCAAGCTACTGAGCAGCTTCAGAGAGCTGCCATTTGTGTGGGACATTCCTCCCCAAATGACACTGTTCTGAGACACAGAATGGGCAATACAGAATCCTGGACCAGTGAATGGTCTAAGTCCAGTTAGCGCTTATCATCAGTAGATCTCACAGTACTTTATAAAGAGCAGGATCATTATCCCCATTTTAAAGATGGGGAAAAGAGAGGGAAGTGACTTGCACAAGGTCACCCAGCTGGCCAATAGCTGATCTAGGAATAGAATCAGGTCTCCTGAGTCCCAGACCAGTGCTCTATCCACTAAGACACCCTGCTTTGTTTACACCCTTTGATCCTGCAAGACTAGGAACAAGAGAAGTATAGCCTCATGAAGGGAGGTTCCCAGCTTCCCTATGAGCTACACAACAGTCACCTCTAGCCCTTGGAAATCCTCAGCTTTCAGGTGTGACATTAGGACATTTTATAGAGATGATACAATATACTGTGCAGTGTTTTCACTGCCTCCAGTGTCTGGGCTTCACAACCCCAAGCTCCAGTTTCAGGAAAGCACTTCAGCACAGCCTAAATGTTAAGCATTCAGTTTTCAGGGCTTGAAGGAGTGCAGATTTATAGATGTGCTTCACAGGATGAAGAGTAGAATGCTTAGCATTTGCCCAGGTACTTACCTGGTTTTATTACGGTAATATCTGAGCACCTCATAGTCATTAATGGACTTCATCCTTACAGCACCCGATGAGGCGAGAAAGTGTCATCCCCATTCTACAGATGGGAAACTGAGGCACAGGCTAGATTAAGTGGCTTGCCCACTATCATACATTGAGTCCATGGCTGAGCAGAGACTTGAACCCAGGGTTTATGACTCCTACTCAGGCAGACCATCATTCCTCTCCTATGGGTAAAAAAACAACGAGTCAGTTGTGTTTTAAAAACCCAACCCCTTTTTCAGTGAGATGGGTGGCATATATATAGCTCACACAATGATGTGAACTAAGGATTTTACCAGCCAGTCTGTGATGACCTGCTTAATTGACTTAGGAGTACAAGTCTTCTGAGTAACACAATATGCCAACTCATATGCTCATTTTCTGTACAGAGCCACTCCAGCAAAACTCCCACTGTCAGAACTAAATATGGGCTTATGGAGAGGGATGTATGACCTATTTAATATGTTAAAAACATTAACAGCTTTAGTATTAATAATACATATTTAGGGCATATTCTGACTCCTCTGGTGTGGCTGAACTGTAAACTGTTTACTTTGAGTTTCTTTCTCAGGAAAAACATTTCTATTGTGATTATGTTAGATGTAAGCAGGGTCTGAATGAGCTCTCCCCTGACAGCTAGTGGGGAAGGGGAAAGGCTGCAGGACCAGAATGTATTTACATGAACACACCCACTCTGCATATGTATCCAGCAAACAGAACTGTGTTGCCAAAGTGATCAACTTCGAATGGTGTTGGGTTACAAATCACTTTAGTACTGAATGCAGGGGGTAATGAAATGTTGTTATTCTTATTGTATGAGAAAAGGGTAGCAGAACTGTAATTGTGGGGGTCACCCTCACTTTAAATAAACTCGCTAAGCAGGGGGCTCAAATGCCAGACCCCTGTAAAAATGAGTGAGAGTAGGGATGGATATTGCTGTTTAAAGGATCTGGGCCCTGCCTAAGAGTCTGAGGTTTGGTGTAACCTGTTTCTCTCTAATATTCAAAAATAGAGCTAATTAAGGCTCTAGTTAGAAGCCTTTGGGGGTTGGTTTTTAAGTGGTTGTTAAACTGAAATTGTCTGCTGTTGGACAGTGTTTCTACCTAGTTTTCTTCAGCACTGAGGCTCTCCCACTGAGAGCTGTGTGGAACCTTAAAAGACCAATCTACAGATCTCACAATAGAGAAGTAAATGGAGCAGCAATGCTAAAGCAAGTACTAGATGGTAGAGTGAGCCAAGTGCTTTCTCTTCTCCTACTCCGGAGTAGGAGATGAATTCACAAGCTACACCCATGAACTCTGGGTCTTCACTGATCAAGGACAACAACTGTGAGTGAGGTATGGTGGAGGGAGAACAGACAGAACTTTTGGTTGTTGAATTCAAGAACCAGAGGCAAAAGACACTGCCCAACATACTCTAGGGTGGATATTTTTCTCATGATTGAATACTGCTGGTGTTTTTTTCCCAACTTAATGTGGGTGGTTTCCCTCTTTTCATTACAAGTTTCTTTTCGATACTCAGATTCTGTGATTGCGAGAGGGGAAGTATTGCCTCTTAGAAGCACCCAGGGGTGGTGTGTAATTTTCTAGGTTATTGAGTGGGGGCTGAAGCTGGTTCTGTGTATGTATTGAACCTGGCCCTGGTTCCTGCCGACTCCATCGGGCAGAAGGGTTATGTAGATAATGTTTAGTACATTCCCCTCCTCTTTATTTCCTATGCAGAACCTTAATTTTTGTCCTCAAAGTCTTGACACGTGTCCTGCTGGGACAAACTCTGAGGTTGGCAGCATCCATAACTGCCCTACATCTCAGCCACCTGCATTCTCTTTCCAGATCTGATTTAACTCAATCCCAATAGTAAGAAACTAGTTCGCTAATGTGGTTTGCTACCTCTGCTCCCGTGCACCTTAGATCATTTTGCCATCACATTCAAAATAACAACTCTTCAAACTGTTCAAGATGCAACATACTAAAGAGAGTGGAAAGGGGGGGCGTCTGTTGACCTGAAATAATTGAGCAAGCAGGCAACGTCCAGTGCAGCACAAAAGTAAACTTGTTACCCATCTCCTTGCGTACTTTCATCTCTGTCACAGCAGCCTGCTGTTTGAAGCTCCCTCTGGCCACCTCTGCTGCTGCAGCTGAGCCCTAATAAGAAATCCAGGTATTGGGGTGCCAGTTACTTTGGAGAAGGGCTCAGCCCCTACAAATGGGATCAGATTTTCCCCAAGAGCTGAGAACGTTAGGTGCTCAGAACTCTGGAAATGCAGCCCCATGGGGCTGGCAGTTAACCAATCTCCATGGGCTGCGTGTAGGGTTCCATAGTATTTGATGCTCATGAATTTGGGCGATTAAAAGACCCAGCTAGAACAGATGTGTGCTGTGCCAACTTCCCACGTACAGCTGTGCCCTGCCCCTCACTCCTGACCCGCGTACCCCTTCTCATCCAGTTGTGTGCCTCCACCCACAGCTCTGCCATCACAGTTCAAATTCTGACCTGCTACAGTCTGATACGTTGCTATGTAACTGTGGTCAAACCCATGGCTCTGTGCCTTGTTTTACAGCAAAGTGCTACAAATGAGCCTGATGAATGTTGTACTTGATTCTGCAGCTAGTCACACTGAGATCTACGGGACAGATTCAGCCTGTCATGGAGCAGGGCAGTCATGCCTAGTGGTCAGAGCAGTGTTAGGAACAGTGCTGAGGATCAGAGCTAGAATCAGGAACTAAGCATGGCAGTAGCAAGGCTGGCAATAAGACAGGCACTGGAGTGATTGCGGCTGCAGGTGTAAGCACTGCACCTGCAGGCTCCTTGAAGCCAATTGTGTGGGTGGGCCAACCAGCTAGGTGATTTGCCACAGCCACTTCCCTATGTGGAGGAAATTCCTGAAGGGCCTCTGTTGCAGCTTTACGGCCACATTGGCCTGATGGAATCAGCCTGACATGGTACCCATGAGCCAGACCCTGTGGAGTGCTCACCAGGGATGGCTCTCCCCAACGTGGGAGAGGGTGGCCTGGTGACAGGTTGCTGTGCATTCCCCAGCACAAAGGGAATGAGATGATCTTGTCGGCAGCATCCTCCCTCCCCCAGGCTCTTTTTCCACAGGAACTGCCGTTAGAGCAAAGCAGAACAAATTGAGGGGGGGTGTCAAAAAGCAACGAGAGAGAGAGACGGGCACGACGTTTGCCGAGCGTCTGATGCTCTTAGCTGGCGCTCCTCACACAGTCAGGAGAGTCATGAATGCGCCAGGGCTCAGGGAGCTCTCAGCTGTAAGCAGCCTAATTAACCTCTGCACGTGGGCTGCTTCGGCTCCGGCCTGACGTTGAGGTGGGCGACCACACGCGCGGCTTTGTGCTCTGGGTTTAGCAGCTCAGCAGGAACATGTATTATATCGATTCCCTAATCCCATTTCTTTTCGCCTTCTTGGCTCACTAATGAATGCTGGGGCTCTCAGAGGCTGCAAGGTTCACCTTGCCTAGTGCTGGAAGTACCTGTATGGGGGAAGCGAACACGAGGGAACCTTAATTTCCTCCAGCTTGGATCATTTGTCTTTTCTGAGCCTGGCTGTGGAACTGGGCTCATTTGAGGAGTTCAGGACTTTGTCTGCAGTAGAAAAGGTGGGGGCTAGTTCTCTGGGGCCCTGCACTGTGGGGAATCATTTACACAATGTGAATAGAGTGCAAAGCAGCTATGAAACACCCTGGCTGAAGTGCTGTACTGGGTCTCTGAGAGGTACAACCCAGGAGTGGAAGGGGGGCAAACTCATGTTGCATTAAACCACCTTTGTGTCCTCTCTATTCTTCATGGCTACAGAGGTTGGTATGGCCCCAGCATCAACCAGAGTAGTTCCACCATGCTCTTCATACTCAGCTGCCTATTTGCCACACCAGAGCCTGCAGCAGCCCTGAAACCCAGGGCCGCGCGGGGGGAGCGGGTCTCTGCAGGCTGTCCTATACTACGCATGTGCTAGGGGAATTCTCCCCTGGCTACACCCCTGTACATCACCCCAGGGGAGAATCATCAGAATCTAGAGATTTCCAGGGGTGCTGGGGGGTGGGGGAGATACCAAAATGTCCTTTCACTGTTGTATAGTCATTAGAATAGGAGACAGAAGAGTATGGCAGATTCCAGCAAATGAAGGGCCTTTGCTACTGATTGCAGATTGATGGCTGCCCCTGGTTCCACCATTCAGTGTGTGACATGCTCCCTATGTCCAGCCCACACTGTTCTGCTGAGATAGCTTGGAGAGTGTGGGGAACATTCAGGGGAGAAAAGATGTCCCAGAGACTAGGGTGCCAGCCTGGAGCTCAGGAGGGCTGGTTCAGTTTCCTGTGAGATATTGGATAGATCACTTAGGCACTGATTTAGGTGCCTACACACCTTGGAGGATCTGGGTCTCAGTTTTCCCTCTGTAAAATGGGGTATAATAGCACTGTCCTATCTCCCAGGGAGGTGTTGGGGGAATATATTAAAGACTGAGATACTGCAATAATGGAGGCCAGAGAGTGAAACCTAGAATGGTGAAACTCCAGGGTCTGGAGGCTTGGCTCAGAGAAGCACCCAAACCTCGCTCTAGAGAGACAGTAGGATGCGTCAGTTTCTTTAAATTAATCATGTGCATAAGTGTTTGCTGAATCCAAGCCTACCTTGTATATATCAGCTGCCTGGAGACTGTCAGGGCTTTCCAAAATGAAAGATCTCACACAGCAGACGGGCAGGCAGCCTCCTTGGATTGAAAGGGGCCTTGATGGAAACCTGGTTCCTCTCTTGCACTACGGTTGCATACGTCACCACAGGTTTCACCAGGGAAGAAACAAGTAGCATTGAGGAAAAAAAAAACATGTAAATAATTTAGTATTTGAAAAGCAATGCTATTTTTAGTAACAATCAGAGATGGGTTTAATCTGAAGAATGTGATCCATATTTCTAACACTTCAGATTTCAGGGAGCAGGGGGTTGATTTGTCCCATTAAAAGCTAGATTATCCCTAACACGTGTTTGTCTAACCAGTTCTTAAAATCCTCCAATGACAGAAATTCTACAACCTCCCTAGGTAATTTGTTCCACTGCTTAACTACAGTTAGGAATTTTTCCCTAGTGTCCACACTAAACTTCCTTTGCTGCAATTTAAGCCCATTGCTTCTTGTCCTATCCTCAGAGGTTAAGGAGAACAATTTTTCACACAACCTTTTATGTACTTGAAAACTGGTATGTCCCCCTCAGTCAAACAAACCCATTTTTTCTAGTCTTCCCTCATAGGTCATGTTTTCTAGACATTTATATTGTTGTTGCTCTTCTCTGGACTTTCTCCAATTTGTCCACATCTTTCCTGAAATATGGCACCCAGAGCTGGGCACAATACTCCAGTTGAGGCCTAGTCAGTGTGGAGTAGAGCAGAAGAATTACTTCTCGTGTCTTCCTTACAACACTCCTGCTAATACACCCATAGAATGATGTTTGCTATTTTCGCAACAGTGCTACACTGTTGACTCATATTTAGCTTGTGATCCACTATGACTCCTAGATCCCTTTCCCCAGTACTCCTTCTTAGGCAGACATTTCTCATTTTGTATGTGTGTAACTGATTGTTTCTTCCTAAGTGGGGTACTTTGCATTTGTCCTTATTGAATTTCACCCTATTTACTTCAGACCATTTCTCCAGTTTGTCCAGATCACTTTAATCCTAACCTCCAATGCCACTTGCAACTCCTCCCAGTTTGGTATCATCCACAAACTTCAGAAGTGTACTCCCTATGCCATTATCTAAATCATTGCTGAAGATATTGAACTGAACCAGACTCAGGACTGATCCCTGCAGGATCCCACTTGATATGCCCTTCCAGCATGACTGTGATAACTACTCTCTGGGAATGGTTTTTCCAACCAGCATAGCCTGATCTATAGATTATGCATTAATTATATTGATTTACTTAAGAATTCCAAGTTATTCCAAGGCTGAGAGTTGACAGGTTCTTGTCCCAAGATCAGGCCCACTATTATTACAATTACTATATAGTTGGGAACCCCAATGTGCATGGTTGCAACACTCACACTATAGGAACTCTTCTATATTTACAATAATTTATTAAGTATCAGAGGGGTAGCTGTGTTAGTCTGGATCTGTAAAAAGCAACACGTGTCTGACGAAGTGAGTATTCACCCATGAAAGCTTATGCTCCAATACATTTGTTAGTCTATAACGTGCCACAGGACTCTTAATAATTTATTAATACATTTAGCAAGTCACAAACA
Source organism: Gopherus flavomarginatus (assembly GCF_025201925.1). Taxonomy (NCBI): domain Eukaryota; kingdom Metazoa; phylum Chordata; order Testudines; family Testudinidae; genus Gopherus; species Gopherus flavomarginatus. Next base: position 56,398,739 of record NC_066624.1, read on the forward strand.
CTCTATCTCCCTTACTGAGTTGGAGATACTACAAAATGTACATCTGCACATCCATATCTTCACAACCTGCAATGTTAGCCATCATCTTCCTCATCACCATCACCTTCCTCATCATCCCATCATTCTGGCACCTTCCCAGAGCTACATCTCTCTCTTCCCTCCTGCCCACAGGTTGGGATGCCATTTCTATACTATGTTACACTTATGCCACTATGTCTAATGCATCATTAGAGGTTTCCCCCCTCTTCCTTATTTGTATTTCCTCACACTAATAATGTTGGCGTGTCCTTCTCCTATAGGTTCAATGATCTCAACTTATTATTGCAAACGTCAATTGGTTGCCATGGCACTCTTGTGGTTAGTCATCTGTGGATGTTGACTAACGTTCCTGTGGTTGGTAAGTGTCATTATGGTCAGAATCCTCCCTTGCACATTCTATTTTCAGTTCCCCAAAACTTAGGGGTAACTATTAGGTTATTTATCTGTGTTCACAGGCCTCAAGCCTCATGCTAACTGCTGAAGCTAATGTCTTTAATGATAAACACCTATAAGTTCCTTGCATTACTGCTGTACATAATGCAAGTAGGGCTGTCAAGCAATTAAAAAAATTAATCGTGATTAATCACACTGTTAAACAATAATAGAATACCATTTATTTAAATATTTTTGGACATTTTCTACATTTTAAAATATATTGATTTCAATTATATTACAGAATGCAAAGCGTACAGTGCTCACTTTATATTTGTTTTTATTACTAATATTTGCACTGTAAAAAACAAAAGAAACAGTATTTTTCTTTTCACCTAATACAAGTACTGTAATGCACTCTCTTTACCATTAAAGTTGAACTTACAAATGTAGAATTATATAAAAAAAAAACTACATTAAAAATAAAACAATGTAAAATTTTAGAGCCTACAAGTCCACTCAGTCCTATTTCTTGTTCAGCCAATCGCTCAGACAAACAAGTTTGTTTACATTTGCAGGAGACAATGCTGCTAGCTTCTTGTTCACCATGTCACCTGAAAGTGAGAACAGATGTTCACATAGCACTGTTGTAGCCAACATTGCAAGATATTTACGTGCCCAATATGCTAAAGATTCACATGTCCCTTCATGCTTCAACCACCATTCCAGAGGAAATGCATCCATGCTGATGATGGGTTCTGCTCAATAACAATCCAAAGCAGTGTGGACCGACACGTGTTCATTTTCATTATCTGAGTCAGATGCCACCAGCAGAGGGTTGGTTTTCTTTTTGGTGGTTCAGGTTCTGTTGTTTCTGCATTGGAGTGTTGTGCTTTTAAGACTTCTGAAAGCATGCTCTACACCTCGTCCCTCTCAGATTTTGGAAGGTACTTCAGAGTCTTATGTCTTGGATCAAGTGCTGTAGCTATCTTTTGAAATCTCACATTGGCACCTTATTTGTGTTTTGTCAAATCTGCAATAAAAGTGTTCTTAAAATGAACATGTGCTGAGTCATCATCCCAGACTATTATAACATGAAATATATGGCAGAATGCAGGTAAAATAAAGCCAGGGACATACAATTCTCCTGCAAGGAGTTTAGTCACAAATTTAATCAATGCATTATTTTTTTAATGAGTATCATCAGCATTAAAGCAAGTCCTCTGGAATGGTGGCCGAAGCATGAAGAGGCATACAAATGTTTAGCATATCTGGCATATAAATACCTTGCAATATTGGCTACAAAAGTGCCATGCAAATGGCCTGTTCTCACTTTCTGGTGACAGTGTAAATAAGAAGTGGGCAGCATTATCTCCTGTAAATGTAAACAGACTTGTTTGTCTTAGCGATTGGCTGAATGAGAAGTTGGACTCAGTGGACTTGTAGGCTCTAAAGTTTTGCATTGTTTTGTTTTTGAGTGCAATTATGTAACAAAAAAATCTACATCTGTAAGTTGTACTTTCACAATAAAGAGATTGCACTACAGTACATGTATGAGGTGAATTCAAAAATACTTTCTTTTGTTTATCATTTTTACAGTGCAAATATTTGTAATAAAAATAACAATATAAAGTGAACAGTATACACATTGTATTGTGTATTGTAACTGAAATCAATATATTTGAAAATGTAGAAAAACATCTAAAATATTTAATACATTTCAATTGGTATTTTATTGTTCAATGATGCGATTAAAACTGCAATTAATTGCAATTAATTAATCACATCAGTTAACTGTGATTAATCCACAGCCCTAAATGTAACCTTTCTGCCAGTCAAAGTTGGCAGCAACAAGGGCTGGGTTCAGTATCTAGGGGTTCCTTTTGAAAAATAAACACGAAATTGGTTCAAGGGCCCACCCAGTCACCTGGGACAATTACACATCACCCTCTGGGTGCCTCTAAGAGGCAATACTTCTTCTCTCACAAGCAGAGAGTCAGAGTGTAGCAAAATAAACTTTTAATAAAAGAAGGGAAGTAATTTGGCATTAATTTGGAAAAAACACTGCAAGCAGGATTCATAAACATAAACCATGAACAACAGACCCACCCGCAAGCAAGTTGGGCAGTGTTCTTTTCCCTCAGATTCTTAAATTCAGCAACCAAAAGTCCCTTTAACTTGCCCTTCCCTTCTCTGTACCCCAATCACAGTTGCCCTTAATAAGTGCAGATCCAGAGTTCAGAGGTAGAGGTGGGGTAAGAAGGCACCTTTCTTGCTCTGCTGTCACGGCACTTGCTGGCTGCTCCTCTCCACCAGCCACCTTGCTGGTCGATTGCCGTGCCTTTCCACTAGGCTCTGCTCCAATCCTCTCTGCTAGCCAATTGCCAAGATATCTTCACATCCCACCACTTAACACAGCTCTCAATTATTTCAGCCATTAGTGGGAGAGTTTCATTTTTGGTGCACACTGAGTAAGTTTTCACATCAGTGACACAACCCCAAAGCACATTTAACACTTAAACTTAGGTATCAGTTATTTCAACTGTACTGTGTGTAATAAGGCTCTTCACTGAGTCTAAATTAGCCTTTTTATTACATAGTGAAGAAGGAAAAGATCAAATGTCATCTAGGACCTCCATACAAATATCCTCTCTTAAGTCATTGGGCTTTGGAACTCATCTTCCCTGGCTAGTGAATGCCATTTAGCTGAGGGTGAGTCCCTCAATCGGGATATATCAAGTACAGTCTGCTGTCCTTGATTCACACAACAAGGATAAGAACCCTTTATTATTCCTGCCCCAATAACAAGGAGACTGAGGATCCAACACCAACCACAAGTGACCATTTGGGCAAGCAATCCCATCTTGCTGAGCTCCTAGGCAGAGTGGGTATGCCCATATAAAAGAGATCAGCTTCTGAAAGTCCTCTTTCACAGCTCATTACTAGATGTCAGAGGAGAGCTCATTCAGACTCTGCTTACAATAGTAAAGGCAGAATATAATGAAGTCAAAGCACTGACTAGCTAGACTAGCTAGACCTATGGACTACACCAGAGTTATGCACCCACCTTATAATAGCTTCATATAGGTTGCATTTCCCTAGTTTATTTATGAGACGGTCGTGTGAGCCAGTATCCAAAGCCTTACTAAAGTCAAGATAAACCACATCTACAGCTTCCACACAACCAACAGGCTTGTTACTCTGTCAAAGAAAGCTAATAGATTGGTCTCACATGATTGGTTCTTGACAAATCCATGCTGACTCTTACTTATCACCTTATTATCTTCTAGGTGTCTGCAAACTGACTGTATGATTATTTGCTACATTACTTTCTGAAGGTAGGCTCCTAAGCCATGTAGGTGCTTTTAAATTTTTTATCTGATTTACAAAATTTGGCTGCAGATCTATAGTTACATATTTTAGTCTTTCCAAGCTCAAGCATTACAAAAGCATCACTCTCAAGGCCTCCAAGATAATGATACTTTATATAAAAATAAATACATTTTTGGATGTTTAGTTGCTTTGTGTGGTTTGACCCTTGAGGAGTGACATTTTCAAGTTTTGTTCTGAAACTATGAAAGCTAAAACTTTTTTTAAAATGAAAGCTGAGATGCTTATGCATTCCCGGGACTTCAGAAGTTGGGTTTAAAAAACACACAAGATATGGTGAGATTCAGGATAAAATCACCAGAGTTTGCAACAGAGCATTCTGAATACACTCACAGCTCAGAAGCATTTGGGTCTGGGGTTGGTTTGAGTGAGAAGTGGTTTCGAGAATTGCCAGGGGATTACCCTTACCACTGTGGCTATCCCTTCCCAGAGAGAGATACATAGAGAATGTCCTCAGCTTCTCTTGGATTGCCTTTTGGCTTTGAAATGCAGGAGTTGCCCTGGTCTCAGAACTTAACTGGAATATTTTGATCAAACAAATATTTAATCCACACTTCTCCAGAGGTTGGAGCATAAAGATTTGGTCTGATAGGAGTTTAAATCCAAAATTGATTTAACCAATTCATCCCACCCCCTTCACAACATGTGTACTCACTGATAAAGTATACTGGATTTACTGTGTATTTATGCACCTCTCCACTCAGATTCCTTTAGCTGCTTCTCGTATTTGGGTGGGACACTGTATAAGCAGTGCTGTCATCTCTACTGGTTATAGCATGAGTCTCTGCAATACTTCTCTGGCCCCCATCATTGGACTATCTGAACATTTCACAGCGTTGTTGATAGATGCTGGTAGATGTTTGGCTGTGTGTGTGTTTTCTCTGTGTGCTGCCCTAGCTTTGCGCAAATAGTTGGCACAGCAGACCTTGATCGCACTGCCCAATAACCACAGACCCATTTAAAGCAAAGGAACTTGGTCCTGTTTATTGTCAACAAAGCACAGTCTTAATGTCCTGGCTCAATGGTTACAAGTACACTAACACACCTATGCCTGTTGCATTGGACTAGCTCAGTTAACAGCAGGACATCCATTCTCCCGTAGGCCAGCCAAAAACTCTCCCTCTGAGACTTCATTTTATACATCAATACAAACAACTTACATACTGCCCCCTGACGTGGGTTGCTACCATCTGTTGCCTTGTACATGTTGATTTGATCAAAACATCTCTATCCATCACACTGTCATCCTAACCTTATCTTTAGGAGGGGTTACTGTGTTATTGTTATCTTTGCAGGGAGGAGTTTGTACCATCCTTCTGGAATGTGTTTGCACGTGTGTCTTGTGCCCAGCCTTTCTCAGGAATGTCAGCCCTGTTCTTGCCAGATTCTGTGAGCTTGCAGGCAGGCAGAGCCTGACTTCTGCTCACTTTGCTTCTTTGCAAAGCTTGACCACTGCTTTAGTTCAGGCCTCAGGTCTCACACCAGGTTTCTGATACAAGGCCTTATGTTTCAGGCTTTCTTCCTACTACAAGCATTTGACACGTTTATTCTCACACACCCATAGGAAGCAGACCAGTGCTATTACCTCCACGTTTTACTTATTACAGAGGGGGACTAAGGCCCATACGGTCTGTCTATACTGCATTGGGAACCCATGTGTGTGAGACCCACACTTCCAGATTCAGTATTTCCAAGCTCATGTGTGAGCGTCCATACTGCATTGTAAAACTGGGGTTACAGTTGTTAGACCTGGGTCTCACAACTGTGCTAGCACGTCCATACTGCACTACGCAAACCTTCTGACTCCATTTGGCAGCTTGAGCTGTGTCCACACGGCAAAATGACAGGGCTTGGACCCTTGCCCTGCAGGACAGTGCTAGGATCTTCTTCCTGAGTACTTGCTGACCCAAGTCAAAATATTTATGTGTGGATAATAGTTGAGTTTGGACTCAAACCGGAGTCTGAGTTTACAACAGAATATAGAGAGACCTGGAGAGGCTAAGTAACTTGCCAAACGATATACAGGTAGAGCAAGGAATTGATCCTAGGTCATCTGAGTTCCAAGCTAGTGCTTAGTCATTGAACTATCATCTCATTATACTTGGTGTCTGTCTTCGAGCCCCATCTCCTGGAGGCATGTGACTAGGAGAGACTGAGCTGTTGTTTTCATAAAAAAGGAAATCTCTAGCCCACCGAGCTGAAAAGAATAGCTTGAAAATATGATCTAAGTGCAGCCTAAAGGCTTGGAAACGAGAAGGCAAAGAAAAAGAACTCAAAACATTTTTTTTTAAAAAGTCATGATTTTGGGGGACTAACTCATGATTTTTAGATGCTTGGGGTTCTGTGTGAGCCTAGTGTCAGTCCGTGCCCTACTGAGTCCATTTTAAAAAGAAGGAGACTGGACAAGGGAAGATCTTAAGGTTTAATGCTAGACCTTGTGGGGGATTGTTGCAAGTTTTCTGATCCTTAGACAAAGCTACTAAATACAGTGTAAAATCTTCAGATCTTCTCAGGCTATTGATTTTGGACTTTCACTCCTCCTGCCACCTCCAACTCGTTAGCTCCGCTTAAGGGCTAAGGCAGCCTAATCTGACTTGATTCTTAGATCTCAGATGGATGGATTTAAACAAAGTCACCTCTCTCTGGCTCTAATGCACTGTCTAATGGGCCATCTGTATGTCACAGGGGACCAGAGGAATGGATGGGAGCTGGGCATCAAGGCTGATGCTGCTTGTTCTATGTCAGCAGAAAAGCTGCAGGTTTCTCCAGTGTCTGGGGGATTCCAGGGCTGTTATCTCAGTGCAGGAGCTGAATGGGATGTGCAGATTGAGGCATGGGGCTAAGAAAGGATATTAGAAGCTGGGTGTTTAGGATCCTACTATTCTCCACCTTCACCCCAGATTTCCCTTATTTCCTTTGCCCTTGGTCTCATATTATATGATGGGTTGCCTGCAATAGCAGGGGACTGGACTTTACGACCGAGGAGGTCCCTTCCAGTCCTGTGTTCCTATTAGGGAGAGGACAGAATCTCATCACCTTTATGAGCACATCAGATACATACAATGGGCCAGATCCTCAGATAGTATAGGTGGGGGTATCTTCATTGACCACCAGGGAACTCCACTGATTTACCCCAGCTAAGGATCTGGCCCATTCAGTGAAAGAGGGGAACCGATAGGCAAAGGATGGCAGAGGAAGTCAAGAGGAAAGAGGAAGGATGGTGCAGTGGTTAGGGCACTAGATAGAGACATGAGTGCAATTCCCCACCTTGCCACAGACACCCTGTGTGACCGTGGCTGAGTCACTTGGTTTCTATGTCAAATGGGCCGAATAAAGCTGCCTTACATCACAGGGCTGGTGTGAGGCACTCAGATGTTCTGCTGATACGGTCTGTATATGGATCACAGCTTGACAATACATGAACCATTGCGGGGCTCAGTCTTGCATTCCTGCAGTTTTTGGGAAAGCACAGTGTTGCCTCTCACTCGAATGGCAGTGTGCAGGTCCGGCGCATGGCATTTGCCCCACTCTGTGTGTGCAGTGTCTTACAACATAAAGATGCCATGACATCACTGGCCCTGGCAGTCTCAGCTCAGGAACACCTGTGGCAGGAAATGGAACCCATCTACCAGCCAGAACTGGAATACAAAGATCGAGGCTACAGCCAGTGCAGGAGGTAGGAGCTGCTGTCTTGCCTGGGGATGGTTGCGAAGGTGATAGGTACACTACAAATACCTCCACCTAACAAGCCATCTTCCAGGCCTTCCGCTCTCTCATCTATACCGTGCATAATAATGTGGTGAGGAGAAATGAGTTAATGTTTCTGAAGTCCTTTGGGGATGTAAGGTCTGATTCTCCATTGACTTCAGGCAAGTTACTCTTGATTTTCCCCAGGGCTTGTCTACACTGTAATGTACTGAAATAGCAATTCAGGAACAGTAATGACCTGTGTGGATTACCCTGTGTGGATACTCTCCTTTTTCCAGTATAGCTTAGTCCACCATTCTGGAATGAGAGTGTCCACATGGGCACTTATACTGAAATAACTATTCTGAAATACACCCTATCACCCGTGGGCACACACGTCTCACAAAAAGACCACTCCATATCTGACCTATCAGTCCCCATCCTCAAAGGAAACCAGCACAACCCCTTCAAAAGACGAGCCTGGGAGATGAAATTCATTACTCTGCTAGACACCAAAAAACATAGACTCAGTAGAGACACTGATTTTATGTCTGATTACAACCACCTGCAATGCACCAACCCTCCTTTGGCCTAGGACTGCAGAGGTATTAACTGCCCACGTCACCTGGAATGGTCTCTTGCAACATGTGCTATCTTCTTACACTTAACAATCTGTCCCACCTTGTATTTAGCTGTGATGCTCGGAGTACCTTTCCTAGAGTTGGAGAAGAGCTCTGTGGCTCTCGAAAGCTTGTCTCTCTCACTAACAGAAGTTGGTCCAGTAAGAGATATTCCCTCATCCACCTTGTCTCTATTCTGAAACAGTTATTCTGGACCAGAGAATTTCCAAGTGTAGACAAGCCCTGTTGAAAATCAAGAATAACTTGCCTAAGTATTCAGAGGCAGCAAGTTATATGGGCCCATGGTGCTTGTGCTCCAACAATATTCAGGGCCTGGGGTCCCGGCTCCACGAATGCCTGGGGATGGGTCTTTCCCCTGCCCCGCCTGCTGGCCCCATGCACTTCTCCTGAGTGTCCCCCGGCCCCCATTTGCTTCCCCTGTGTGCCTCCCCCAGGCCCCAGAGCGTTCCTGCCTCAAGCTGGTAGCTGCCTCCTGCAGCTCCATGCTCTACTCTGCTGGCTCCTGGCATCAACTGATGACCCAGGGTCCTAGTGCCCCCATCCACTAGTGCCAGGGCAAGCTGCCCCTGCCCCTGCCCCTGCCCTTCCACCTCGGACCCTTCCCTTTTCTGGCAGGACCCTCCATCAGCGCAGGGGACTCCTCTCCTGCCTGCAGTCACTGCTCCTGCCCCACGCTGAGCAAGGGGCAGCCCCACCCCTAGTGAGGCTACAGTGAGAGGCAGCAGCAGGGAAGGAGGTGCACATGTGATGTCAGGCCCTCCCCAGCACCCACCATAGGGCCACAGGGGAGGCAAAGGGACTTCCTGGACCTGAGAGGGGCCCTAGGAGCACGTGCAGTGACAGTGGTGTGAGGTGAGTGTGCTGCCAGGAGGGAGAGGGGGCCCTTCCCCCAGAGCTCGCTGCTGCCGGCGGGGAGGGGCCTGAGGGGAGTCCTCCTCTCTGACCCCAGTCCCAGGACAGCTTGCCTGCATCCCAAACTCCTCACCCCCAGCCCCACCCCACCCCAGAGCCCGCACTCCCAGCCAGAGCCCTCATCCCCCCACACCCCAACCCTCTGCCCTAGCCCTGATCCCCCTCTTGCATTGTGAACCTCACAGCTCTCACCCCTGCATGCTGCACCCCAAACCTCTGCCTGAGCCCTTCCCACACCCCAACCCCCTCATCACCAGCTCCACCCCAGACCCCCCACATTTTTACATAATTTAAAAAAATATTATATCAGCTTACAAGGCAGGTGTGTGCGGCGTTGGTACTTGGACCTGTTCTGGGCACCACCAAAAATTATACAAACCTGCCACCCCTGTAAGTATTATCCTCAGTAAGTTCCCCATCATCCTACTCCAGGGGTGGAACTGCCCCATCATTTAACTTTTATTTCCCCTCTTCCTCCTTCCTATTCTATCCTTCCCTTCCTCTTCTTTCTCCTCTCTCCTTTTAGGTGCCACATCACTGTTCCCTTCTACACCTCCTTCTAGTTGCCACTGAGACCTCTGGCCATGCCTTGGTTGCTCTCAATCACCAGGCCATCTCCAATGGTTTAGCGGCAAGAAATCTCATCTTCCAGCAGATACTGGTAGGAAGTATAGTTTCCCCTAAGAAAATAATGTGACTTGTTGAATAATATGGTATGCTGAAAGGTGCTAATGGAGTCTTGGCTCCAAAGACCATTACTGACACATTAACATCAAGAGCTGTGCCAAGCAACCTCCTTCAGGTTCAACAGAAGGAGCAATCAAGCCCCTTTTGGTAGTAAAGACAGCTGCAGACAATAGCAGCTACTGCTCAAGGACTAGGCTGAATGGCAGGTCAGAACTGAGATGTGTAGGCTGAGAACACAGGGGCTAGGGCCTGGCTTCAAAAACAGGGGCAAGGAGATTGGTTGCAGCCCATATGTACCGGAGGCAGAGAAAAGCCAGTAGAAGTATTGTGAGTGTGACTCTGAAAGGAAGCAGAGAGACAGGGCTTCTGGGGCAAAGAGTGTACTGAAGTGCCAGACACAGAGATTTCTGAGCAAGGAAACTGCCTGCTATTGTTTGTTTTTACTGTGTTCCAAGAAACAGCACTTTGTGTGTGTTCTTTGAACACAAACAGGATCACACCAAGAACAGACCTGACTCCCAGCACCAAGTTCTCATCCCAGCGGAAACAGCCCTACAAGGCCCCAAACTTTAACTAATTGCTGGGGCAAATGCAGCACCATAGGAAGTGAGGACACTTCTGCAGGTTGAATAACTCCCATTTTAGACCCTATGGTCTTTGGGGCCATGATTTTTTGTCTCCCTTTTGTTTTTTAAAGGTACCTAGCACACTGTGAATGCTACTGCAATCTAAACAATTGTCAGGGGAATTTGATCAGGAATCTCAGGAATTTAGGGACTCAGCTCCCCCTGAATTTTAAAAGGAATTAGGCACCTCAGGATTCACTAGCAATCCCAGACAGTAAGAGTAAGATCAGTCCTAGAATGGGACCTCTTAGGGCTGGTCTACACTGGGAACTTACACTGGCAGAGCTACATAGCTCAGGGGATGAAAAATCCACACCTCTGAGCCACATAGTTAAGCCAATCTAAGACCTGGTGTAGACAGCACTAAGTCCATGAAAGAATTCTTCCTACTGCCTCTTGGGGAGGCGGATTAACTGCGACAATGGGAGAATCCATCTCATCAGTGTAGGTCGTACCTACCATGAAACCCCACAGCAGCACAGTGCCTCAGCTGTGCCTCTGTAGTGTTCGGGAATAGACAAACCCTGATATGGCTTCACTTGTCACATGTCACAGGAACTCACTGCCACCAGGAGTTACAAACTAGCAGCCTGCTACAGATAGTGACCAAGAACCGAGGTTTCAAAGGGAGGCAGAAATATCCCTATACAACTGTGAATAAAATGCACTACACTCAAGATCTGATCCAGGTCCCGCTGATGTCAATGGGAGACTTCCTATTGACTTTAGTGGGCATAATTCTGCTGCCCTTTAGCATGCAGGCCTCTCCCTTCTGGGGTACAGGCCATTTCAGCCAAACCCCTTGTAACGAATCCACGTTCTGATTGCAGCAGGAGTCTATTATTATTGTAAGCAGAGTCTGAATGAGCTCTCCTCTGACATCTAGTGATGAGCTGTGAAACAGGACTTTCAGGAGCTGTTCTCTTTTGTATGGGCACACCCACTCTGCCTAGGAGCTCAGCATGATGGGATTGCTTGCCCAAATGATCACCTCCTGATCAGTTGTTTTGTGGAGTGCAGGAGGCTCTGGGGGGCAGGAGGAGGGAGAGAGGGAGGAGCGAGGGTGTGGCAGGCTTAAGGGTGAGGGAGGGGAAGGGGTGGAGTGGAGACAGAGCCTGTAACAGAGCCAAAGGTTGAGCAGTGAGCACCCCCCAGCACACTGGAAAGTTGTCACCTGTAGCTCCAACCCCTGGAGTTGGTGCCTATACAAGGAGTCACATATTAACTTCTGAAAAGTGGCATGTGGCTCCGGAGCCACAGTTTGGCCATCCCTGGTTTAGACCATCCTTGACAGGTGTTTGTCCAACCTGCTCTTAAAAATCTCCAATGAGGGCGATTCCACAACCTCCCTAGGCAATTTATTCCAGTGTTTAACCACCCTGACAGTTAGGAAGTTTTTCCCAATGTCCAACCTAAACCTCCCTTGCTGCAATTTAAGCCCATTGCTTCTTGTCCTATCCTCAGAGGTTAAGAAGAACAATTTTTCTCCCTCCTCCTTGTAACAACCTTTTAAATACTTGAAAACTTATGATGTTCCCTCTCAGTCTTCTCTTTTCAGACTAAACAAACCCCATTTTTTTCGATCTTCCTACATAGGTCATGTTTTCTAGACCTTTAATAATTTTTGTTGCTCTTCTCTGGACTTTCTCCAATTTGTCCATATCTTTCCTGAAATGATGATTTTGTGTGTGGTGATGGGGTGCTTTTAAAAGACTAATGTCCCATCTTGAAAGACGGGTGGAGGGTGCTGAGTTGGGGCAGCCTTTCACCCATAAACCACACTCACCCTGCATTACAGTGTCTATTCTAGGCTGATTAAATATTAAAACAATTCATTTTGTACTTAAACTGTTTCAATGGCCCCTGCTGATTGCAGCTTTGAAGTCTGCAGCCAAAGGGTTTAGCTCTTTGGGTTTTTTCCTTTCCCTTTTTAATTTCCAGGTTTGCGGGGGAGGCTCATGAGCAGCCATACCTGGTTTTCCAATGCTAGCCGTTGTTTGTACGACCCAGTCTCGCTTACAGCTATTGGAGGGCATGCTGGCGTGCACGCAAAGGAGACGGTTCAGTCAAGCTCATCTCAGATGTGTACTGTGCCATAAGGCATATGAGCAAAGAGGGGACATGAAGGGGTGTGGGGTCCAGAAAAGCATCATTGACACCTCTCCTGGACCAGGCATGAGGTCCCAACCTGGTGCTGCTGGAAAACTGAACGTGAGAACTCTGTGCTCAGAGCTGGATTGCGAGAATGGGCCATGTCAAGGCATTTACTAAAGATGGTAGATGTGCAGACTGTGAACCTGTGTTCACAGCCAAGCTGTGTTAATGATGGAGCCACCTCTCCTCAAGGGCAAGAATGATCTCTCCCTGCACAAGGCAGAGGCCATCTGGCTCTGCACGGGGAGACAAAAAACAGAGGGGAGAATCCAACCCGTGGCTGAGGGATGCAAGCCACTCATTCATTTCCCCATGGCTCTCCATCCATGGTAGTTGTGGGCACAATGGATTCTGGATCCTTTGACATTTCCTCTTGCCCATTCCCAGTGGTCCACGTCAGGGACCCAGCACAGGAACCACTCCGTCAGCAACACAGCTGAGCTGACTGCACGCAGTAGTTGCTCTGGGCTTCAAAGCATATTTGTGGTCTGAGCTGGCTATAAAAGAAGGACAGCCAGCTGCTGAGTTCAAGCTAGTCCTTTGGGGAATTTATGATGAGGAGAGCCCGCTCTTAGACCCCCCATCCAGCAAAGCACTTGAATTCTAGTTACACCCTTTTAAAAAGAATTAATTGATTTTTAAATAAGGAGACAGCATGGCCCAGTGGGTAGGGGATTGGACAAGGTCTTGCCAGACCTAGATTCTGTTGCTGTCACTGCTACTTGCCTCTTGTGTAATCTTAGGTGAGTAACTTCCTTTCTCTGTGCCTCAGTTTTCCCATATACAAAATGAGGACAATGACAGTGACTTCCCGTATAGAGTGATTTGAGAGCTAGGGACAAAGAGAGCTGGGTATTACTAAGCACACGAGCAGCCCCATGGAAACCAATGGTGCTACACACCTGCTGAACGTTAACCATGTGCTGAAGTGCTTTGTTGGTTTGGGAACTTAATTAAAAGGTTGCACCTTAGCCGGTTCTCTTGCTGAGCCTAGTTTTAGGAGCAAGAGCACAGCTCACATCAAATAACCAGTATCTCATCTGTTTGCTGGAGTCAGCGGAGGGAGGGCAGTGAAGAATTTAAAAAGAAGGAAAAGATTTTTTTCCCACTAAGAAAAAGAAAATCAAATTTCTCCCCTGCCCCCATCTCATTCTTCCTTTTCCATTTTTACATCTGTTGTATGTGAAAACTGAGCAAACTCTCAGCAGAGCTCATTATCCCGCAGCCCCATTGCACTGAAGAGGGCTGAAAGGTCCTGCACGTAATGATTCAGAGGTGATTTATATTTAAGACACTTGGCTTTCAGATGCCGAAAGGGGAAAAAATTAAATAATTGAAAGCTGTTAGATGGGGGGGAGGGGAGGAGGATGGGGAGAGAGCCAAAGCGAAAAAGAGAGAAGGATAAATAGTTTTTTATTATTAAAATACATGTGTATTTCTAGTCATCTATGTAAACAAGGAAGCCACTTAAGTAAACACGAGCAAGAGGGACAGAGCCAGGAAAGGAACTGCGATGCCCATGTGGTGGCTCAAAGCCGTCCTGCAGCCTGATCAGTGAAAGCTCTAGGAGAAGGATGTGTCTGAGAGATCCTGAGCATCTGCCCCCTCCACTTGGAACTGTGGGTGCTCAGCGCCTGAAGACTCAATCCTGCCCTGGGCTGGGGCTTTGGGGTAGAGAAAACAAGGAAGGAGTCTCTCCCTTTGAGTCTCTTTTGGCCTGGCCACCACTAGCCAGACCCCATCCTTAGTGATGGACAAGATTACACAAAAGGTCCTTCAGTTCCTTAATGTCTGGGCCAAAGGAAGAGCTTGTAGAAGGCCTGCACAAGATAGTTAAGTCCAGTACCGGATTTACCATGGTGCCGCACCAGGCCCAGAGTCAGAAGAGGCCCTGGCCAGCCCGATCCCCCGGCTAGCTGAGCTTGTCAGGAAAGCTGCCCCCACCCCTGCTGCATCCCCGCCCCATCTTTTCCCACCCCTGCTCCACCCCAGCCCCGTCCCCACTCTGCCTCTTCCCCTCCAAACCCTGTCTCCTGAGCTACACATCCGGGGGGACTGCAGCAGGGGTCAGGCGCGTCCTGCACTCACCAGGTGGTGGGAAGTGGAGTGACCCAGCCCCAGCCCGCTCTCTGCTCCACCGGCTCCCAGCTGCGCCACCAGTGAGTGCTGGGGGGCAGTTCCCCCTGAGTCCCAAGGCTCAGAGCCAGGGAAGCAGAGTGGAGTGGGCTTCCCACTACCCCATGAGTGCGGGGTCGGGCCCACCTTGCAGTCACTGGGTGGCAGGAAGTGGAGCGACCTGGCCCCAATCAACTCTGCTCTGCTGGCTTGTGCTGGGGGGCGGTTCCCCCCTGTCCCCTAAGCCTGGGGAGGAGATGGAGTGGTGGGGAAGAGGCATGGGATGGGGAAGAGAAGGGGATGGGGGAAGCGAGGTCAGGGGGGAAGCTGGAGCCCAGCACGTGGCATCCTCTTGGCAGAAGCTGGAGCTTCCCTCTTAAGCAGGCCCATCGAACCCTCACCCTGACAAGCCACACCTCCCCTGCATCTGTATCACTCCGATGAGCCCCTTCAGATACCCTCCCCACTGAGCCACAACCACTTGCACCTGGACCCCCACCAAATGAACCCCACCTCCCCTACACCTAGCCCCCCCCAGATGAGCCCCGAACACCTTCACCTGGATCCACTGCAGAGTCTCATTGCCCCTGCACCTAGAACCCCCCAATGAGCTTCTGTGCATCCAGATCTCCCACTGAGCTGCCCATACCCAGATTGCCCCACAGAGAACTCTCTTACCCTCACCTAGATTCCCCCCATACCAAGGCCCTCTGTACTTGGATCCTGCTGCCAGGCTGAGCCTGCTCACTCACACCTGGTGCATCTGGCACAGGGAGGCAGGGCCCCAGGGTATTGCTGCGGCAGACCTGGCCCTTATACTGTGTCAGGGTTGGGTGCAGCCTCACTGCCAAGTCCCTGTCCCGGGGTGGGGGGAGGTTGCAGGGCAATCTCCCACCTGCATGCAACCAGTGGCCTGTATTCCTCACTGCCATGTTGGAGCCTCCACATTTATTTATTGACAAATAAAATGTGCAGAATTTTAAAATATTGTACACAGAATTTTTAATTTTTTGGTGCAGAATCCCCTCAGGGCTATGGGGTGCTGTGCAGCTGTGGTGGTGGGACTCTGAGGAAGGTGGTGGGCAGTGGGGAAGTCTATGTGCGGGGGGCACTGGGCAATAGGTGTGGTATGCAGGGTGCTGTGCAGTTGTGGTGGGAGGCCAGAGGGGGAGGTCTCTGGGAGGGGTGTGGGCTGGACATAGAGATCTGTGGTGGAGGTCTCTGAGCGAGGGGGCACTGGGCATAAGGATGGGACAAGGAGGGCAGTGTGGTGTGGGCCCACTCTCAAGGGGAAGGGGCATACTGGTAGCACATGGCGGGCAGGCCAGTGTGCATCTGGCAGCTGCAGGTTTGTAAACAGTGCCCTCCTGCTGGGCTGCGCAGAGCAGGGCTGCTCCCGCCATGCTGTGCCTCATTGCCCCCAGCCTGCCTTTCACTCTGGAAACTGATCATCCCACCCCCCTGCACCGTGCCCCATGGGGGCCCACAAATATGCTTGGTGCCGGGCCCACAAAAAGTTAATCAGGCCTTGGTTAAATCCCAGGCAGACTGCAAAGAGCTACAAAAGGATCTCTCAAAACTAGGTGACTGGACAACAAAATGGCAGATGACATTCAATGTTGATAAATGAAAACTAATATATATTGGAAAACATAATCCCAACTATACATATAAAATGATGGGGTCTGAATTAGCTGTTACTCTAGCCACTCTAGAAAGAGATCTTGAAGTCATTGTGGATAGTTCTCTGAAAACATCCACTCAATGTGCAGCGGCAGTCAAAAAAGCAAACAGAATGTGGGGAATCATTAAGAAAGAGATAGATAATAAGACAGTAAATATCATATTGCCTGTATATAAATCCTTGGTATGCCCACACCCGGAATACTGCATGTAGATGTGGTTGCCCCAGCTCAAAAAAGATATATTGGAATTTGAAAAGGTTCAGACAAGAGCAACAAAAATGACTAGGGATATAGAACGGATTCCATATGAGGAGAGATTAATAGGCCTGGGATGACTAAGGGGGGATATGATAGAGGTCTATAAAATCATGACTGGAGTGGAGAAAGTAAATGTTGTTTACTCCTTCTCGTAACACAAGAACTAGGGGTCACCAAATGACATTAATAGGCAGCATGTTTAAAACAAAAGAAAGGAAGTATTTTTTCACACAACACAGTCCTGTGAAACTGCTTGTCAGAGGATGTTGTGAAGGTCAAGACTATAACAGTTCAAAAAAGAACTAGATAAATTCATGGAGGATAGGTCCATCAGTGGCTATTAGCCAGGATGGGCAGGGATGGTGTCCCTAGCCTCTGTTTGCCAGAAGCTGGGAATGGGTGACAAGGAATGGATCAGTCTGTTCATTCCTTCTGGGACACCTGGCATTGGCCACTGTCAGAAGACAGCATACTGGGTTAGATGGACCTTTGGTCTGATCCAGTATGACTGTTCTTATGTTCTTATGAGTGGCCAGACTGGTGTGAGCCTCTCTTGTACTTCAGGCCTGGTTCACACTCTAGAGTTAGGTCAATGGGAGGCAGCGTACGTCACCCTGTCTCTGTAAGTGGCTACACTATAATGTTGTCCCTACCAATGTAAGTCGTCCACTACACCAACCTAGTAACTTCATCCCCATGAGACACTGTGTTACTTGCATCGCCTGTTGGCTGTCAGCGCTAAGCCCCCAGCCACAGGCTGACAGCCGGAGGGCCCCCGGCTCTGCCCCAAGGCTGACAGTTTGGGCTCTCAGCTCCCAGCAGTGGTGCTCCAGCAGTGATCCCCGGGGTAGGGGGTGTTTCCGGCTCTCAGACCTGGGGTGGGCGGGCAGGCGGATGTGTGTGTGCTCCGAGTGTCAGTGCCCCACAATGCCACACACAGTTAAATTGGTGGAAGAGCTCCTGGTAAGGATGCACACCACCAATAGATGCACAGTGTGGACATGAAATACCACTTTAATTACTGTAGCTGTATGTCTACTTAATTTTGCAGTTTAGACATGCCCTTACGTTCACCTACTACTATTATGATTTGCATTACACAAGCCCCTAGAGTGCCAGCTCATTCAGACCCCCATTGTGCTAGGTGCTGAACATACAATGCCTACCCTGAAGCTCTTACAATCTAAAGAGACAAGCCAGGTGAAAGATGGCAAAAAAGAAACATTATTTTCCCCTTTCTACAGATGGGGAAACTGGGGCACAGAGCAAGCTAAGTGACTTGCCCAAGATCATCCGAACAGAGATGGGATTCAAAT
The DNA here is from genome assembly GCF_025201925.1 of Gopherus flavomarginatus. Lineage (NCBI taxonomy): Eukaryota > Metazoa > Chordata > Testudines > Testudinidae > Gopherus > Gopherus flavomarginatus. The sequence continues at coordinate 56,416,621 of NC_066624.1, forward strand.
GCAGCTCTCCTAAGCCCCAGTCTAATGCTTTAACTGCAGTACCATCCTTCCTTTCTTGAGCTGAAAACCATACCCACTCCTGAGTTCTAGGCTTGTCAAGTCTACACAGGGAATATAGAAAGCAAATGGTGCAGTTAAAAGCAAAACAGTTATTTCACTCTTCCTTTTTGAAAGGCACCTGGTGCACCTAGCCAGAAGGGAGAGGTGAGGAGTGCAGACACTGCGCACAATTGGAAAAGTTAATTTCACTGAATAATAACCATCCAGATCTGCCAAATCTGGTTCATATGGAGCAAGGCTCCTTCATTTTGCGTTAATGCTCAAGTGGCTTCTAAAGCGGCTGCCTCCTGGGAGGAAGAACTCACCACGTGTTCCAATGAAGCATTTAAAACCTCTTGCTCCAAACTTTTTTGAAATCTCACTCATTTAAAATGGCTCAGCTTGAGAGCCTTGAATAATAGATAATATACCATATATACTGATGTATACGCGGATATAGGGGCAGAAACTCTCTCTTACCAGACCCGGTGGCTGTACAGCACAGCAGGTCCTTGATTGTGGTTGATGCCACTAGGTGATATGTTACACAAATAATCATAGGAATAGAATGCAATGCAGGAGCAGATGCTATACATCTCTGCCTATGTCCATAGACATACAAGCCAGATGCGATGCTGATATGGCATAGCCCCACTGATTTGGATCTGGTCCCGCCCCAGACTAATGATACTGGAATCTGGTTCAAAGATTAATTTGGGTTATCCCTCCGACATCCACCTCGCTTTGATCAGTGTGTCTGATTGGTCACTACTGTCAAGGTGATACAAACTTCCTGAATCAGACAACGTTTGTGCTAGCAAACTCCTGTCCACCCAGGGCCGAGCAGGTTCTGTAAGGCTATGAGAGCTGCCCCGGGTGGGTCGGTGCCAGGGCGGAAGCACGACTGATTGTAATTAGCTGTCTTCTGGGTGCCTCGGGTCCAGCTCTTCAAAGGGATTGAGGAGGGCTACCTTCCTGGATGTGTGCCTCAGTGACCTAGGCACACAAGCTCCTAGGATTTCAGCTGGGGACTAAGGTCATGTCTTCACATACAGCACTGCACCGCCACAGCTGCATCACTGTGGTGCTTTAGTGAAGATGCTGCTACACCAAGAGGAAAGCTTCTTCTGTCAGCACATTTATCCACCTACCCGAGAGGCCGTAGCTGTGTTGGCGGGAGACAAGGGTTAGGCCCGTAGAACTATACCATTCAGGGGGGTGGATTTTTCACAGGTTTGAAGATCCTACTCAAATTCTGCTAAAAGTCCAGTCCTTTCCCTCATTTGAAAACATCCCCGGCAGTCCCTGCCCTCCAGTGACATCTACTTAGCTTAGCAACGAGAGAGTGACGGGGTGACTTGATTACAGTCTATGAGTACCTACATGAGGGACAAATATTTAATCATGGACTCTTATTCCAGTGGCTGGAAGCTGAAGCTAGACAAATTCAGATGGGAAATAAGGCGTACATTTTTAACAGTGAGAGTAATTAACCACTGGAATAACTTACCCAGGACTGTGGTGGATTCTCCAGCACTGATGATGTTTCAATCCAGACTGGCTGTTTTGCTAAAAACTCTGTGCTGGAGATTATTCTGAGGAATTCTCTGGCCTATGCTATGCAGGAGCTCAGACTAGATTATCAGAATGGTCCCTCCTGGCCTTGGACTCCAGGAATCCATGGATCTCTGCAGTCCCAGGCCCCTGGCTGAGAGCTATATTCCATGGTGGGAGGGGCACACATAGAAGCACAGATAGGTGCTGGCTTTTGACAATGGTGGTTTGGAGCTATACCGGTGCACGATCCTTACATCTTCCTCTGCACTAGACAAGACCTAATGCAGAACGGAGACCCCTCCCCCTCCAAATGGGGGAATATGAGAGAAATAGTAAAGCAGGAAGCTGCAAGCCATGAGGGACTCATTCCTTCATCATAAACAACACTGTTTGTAACCTCAATTTCCTGATTCAACATTTCAGATGGAAATAATTGCCAATAATAAAAGGCAGTGAGGTCTCTATGGGAGAAAGGTAAGTGAGGAGACTAAACTCTGTGCTAAGGATCTATCAACCTAGTTTTCTGTGTCCATAACAGAAAACACCATCTCAAATGATGGTGCCAGCAGAGAGGCTAAGGATTGAATGGGCCCTGGGGAATGAACTGCCCCTGCAACTCTTAGACTTTGTCTGACATCGTTCCTGTGATCATGTGGACTCTGTTCTGGAATAAAAGTGACTTGACTCCAGAATAATTACTCCTCTCCCAAGGCAAAGCAGTATTCTGGAATATCTTATCCCACACTGGCTGTGCTTGGCAGTTTCCCTGTGCAGGCAAGGTGGGGTCCCTTCCAGAGCAGGAGCGACGCATATTCGCAGGAAGGGGCAAGAATACTTGTCCTAATGCTATCCATGCTGAAGCTCTTGCCAAAGCAAACGAAGGCATCCAGAGCTGTCAGTCCAGCCTCTTTCACCAGAATTAGTGCACCCAAACACTAGATTTAAATGAACACAATTAAGGCTTGATCTGTAGCTGGTGTCAATTGGCACAGCTCCATTGCAGCCAGTGGAGCTCAGCTGACTTACACCTGCTGCTGAGCTGGTCAGTTACTCAAAAAGTGTCTCTAAAATGAATGTAATAATAATAGCACCCCACTCTTATAACACACTTTCCATTAGCAGAGCTCCAAACACTCCATACGCCACACGTTCTTCCCATTTCACAGGTGGGGAAACTGAGGCACAGAGTGGGGACATGACTTGCCCAAAGACACCCAGAAAACTCATAATAGAGATGGAATATTAATCAGGGCTCTTGAGTTGCAATTCCCTTCTCTAACCACTAGGAAACACTGCTCCCCTGTACTATATATTAATGAAGAGGTACAGTCTGGGATCTGGGAGATACAATCTGAGAGATTACTGGGCACAGAAAACTGCAGTGGAACTGAATTCCATTGGATAGACTTGGGGGTGGGAGAATGACTACATTAAGCTGGTTTAATTTTTAAAAACAAAATTCTGAATTTTTGAAATTAAAAAAGATAAAATTATCACATAAATTTTGCCCATGGAGCTGATACAAATGCTTTGAAATTTCTGACCAGTACTGCTACATACATATATATGACCATAGAGTCATACCATCCATGTCCAGAAGGGACCTTTGTGATCATCTAGTCTGACTTCTTGTATAACACAGGCCAGAGAACTGCCACAACATAATTCCTATGTTCTTATCTGTTCCTAGAGTAGATCCTTCAGAAAAATATCCAGTTTTGATTTTAAAATGGTCAGTGATGGAGAATCCACCATGACCCTTGGGAAATTGTTCCAATGGTTAATTACTCTCCATGTTAAATGCACCTCATTTCCAGCCTGAATTTCTCTGGTTTCACCTTCCAGCCATTGGATCAGGTTATGTCTTTCTCTGCTAAACTGAAGAGCCCCTTATAAAGTGTAATCAAATCACAGGGGTTCCTTCTGGCCGTATAATCTTTGGATCTATAACTGCCTGAAATGGCACATCCCTCTGAAAGTAATCAAACCACAAACTATTTGGCTTCTCCAGTGACTTACCAACATGTTCTATAGCTTACCTCATTTTAGAGGAATGATACTGGCTCATTTATTTTTCTTTCCATGGAACAAGCAGCCCCTGCAGAGCAGGTTTCAAAGGAGGTCTGCTAGCCCTTCAGGGCATGATCCAGTTCTCACTGGAGCCTGTCCAGGAACTTCATGAGAGTCAGATCAGGTTGTGAAGTCCCGATCCCAGTGTGATAATTATGACATGTCACCTCCCCCAGCCAGTGTCATGATAATGATACCATCACATTGCGATGCTAGCCCAGGAGAGGTTTGTCTCTGGTACTAGAGTTCAGGGGAGTAGAGAAAAGTTAACAGCTGACACTGTCCTTCTACCTATGCTCTGAGGGCTGGTGTCCTGGGCAGAGGACCATTCTTGGTGGTGGCACCAGATGCTGTTGGCCTGATGAGACACTATGGTGCTGTAATGTAAAGATGAAGGTGGCAATGTGATGAGCTGCCGAACCTGCCCCCTTACCCGGAGCTTGTTCAGGTGGGTTCCTATGGGCTGCTGCACCATTCAGCCAGCCGTGCCAAGCATGGGGCACCAAGGATGCGAGGAGCTGGGACTGGCTGGGGGAATGACGCCCCCACTCTTGCCAGCATGGCACCATTACAATCCAGCTAGGGGAACAGAGAGTTCTGCTGAGAAGCTCTGCAGAGCCTTGGAGAACCCAGGGGAAGAGAGAGGCCACACCTCCCCTGAGGGAGTGGGGAATGGGTACTAGATGGGAGACATGCCTGGGTCATGGTAACAGCAGGAGGCTAGAAACATAGATTGGCTTCGAATATGAAACAAAGCCCATGCTGTCCAAGTGCTGCCATTTTCAGGAAACTGGAAGATTTCAACAGCCTGGTGCCAGAGGCATTGCCCATTCACCTCCATTAGCCTTGATGTGATCAGTGAAGAGTGGTTAGAAACACACACACACACACACTCACTCTCTCTCTCACCCTTTGGCCATCTCTCCTGGTGTCTAACTTCTCTTAGAGCTAAAAGCGAGAATGAGAGAAAATTGGCCTAAGGCAGAGATCCAGGACTCCTGGGTTCTATACCCACCTCTGCCACTGACTGGTGGTATAACCTCAGGCAAGCCACTTCACCTTTCCGTATCTCAGCTTGCCCATTGGAACAAAGGGGATAATGATGCTGACCTGTCTCAGAAGGGGGGCTTAAGTGGTGTAATTCCTTTACCCTTGTAACAGTCCCTCGAGACTTTGGATTGCAGGGCATGCTGTTAATGACTGAGTGTGAGACAGTCTTACTGAAGCATGATGTGCAGAAAGTATCTTTCATTTTGTCTTATTGATGCCCAAGGTGTGAGATAGACACAGATTAAGTAGATTAGGTAGATGCACATGCACACACAGGGACTTCCTTGGCCATCTCTGCATCCCCACCGCACTCAGTGGGGGCTTTTCATCTGTGTCTGAAACTGTGGGATGAGGCGGTGGTTGCTTTTGCGCAGCACTTGCGAGAGAGAGCTGAAGGGGAAGTCTCCCCACCCCCCATCCACTTTGTCTCAATCCTTGCCTTGATAGTGACGGGTGCTCCCCCGCCCTGCTCTTTGGTTTATTATTCAGGATCCTGGGGAATCCCCAGGGTTACCTAACTGGCGACTGGTGGAGGGCCAGGGCACCCTGTGGGTTCAGCCCTGGAGGAGTCCGCTGCAGAGCATGTTACGAGAAGAATCCTGGGGAAAATAAATAAGACTAAAACCATTATAAATCAGGGTTATGTTTCCATTAGCTGCCCAAAGAATCCTCTCTGCCCAGAAGAGGGCTTTGCATTGTGGGTTTTGAGTTACTGCAGCTTAGCTCTTTCGGTAATCTGCTGGATGTAATAAATAACTCCAGGAGCCCTGCATGGGAAATTTGGGATCATTAAACATGCCAGGTTATTTTTACAGTGTTGCTGGTAGGAAGAAGAGAAAGAAGAAGATGAAAAAACCCAGCCCTCTCTCTGAAATAGGAAAACAACTGAATGCAATCTAGCCCTGAGCCCAGAGCTTTGTAAACACTTTCCTACCAGCACCACCTACTGACCATTACACACATTGAATCTATTTCCCCATGTTAAGTATTCTCACACCTCTTATCAAACTGTCTGTAATGGGTTATCTTGATTATCACTACAAAAGTTTTCTCTTAATTAATTAGCCCCTTAGAGTTGGTAGGACAACTCCCACCTTTTCATGTTCTCTGTGTATATATATATATATATACACACACACACACACATATACATCCTTACTATATGTTCCATTCTATGCATCCGATGAAGTGGGCTGTAGCCCACGAAAGCTTATGCTCAAATAAATTTTAGTCTCTAAGGTGCCACAAGTACTCCTGTTCTTTTTGACTAACATAGAGTCACTGCCTCTCCACCAGCAAGCTGCTGGGCAAAGAACTTCCAGGAAACGCACCGCACAAAACTTCAGTGACTGTTTACAAGCCAGGTGGAAAGAGGATGCTGAGGAGTCAGCAGGATCAGGATTCTCTACATACTTTCAGTGCAAGGCTGGAATGACATTTTCTCAGTGAAGAGTGCACCTCCAGGGAGGTTTCTAGCACTGGGAAGCAGGTGGGCTGGAACAGGGTGGGCCAGGGGGCCATGGCCCCTAACTTTCTACCTGCTTTCAGAATGAGCAACAAGGGGACGGGGAGAGAGGAGTGAGCAGGGGCAGAGCCTTGTGGGAAGAGGCAGAACTAGGGCAGAGCTTCGAGGAAAGAGGAGAAGCAGGGCAGGGCAGAGGAGGGAAGGGGCAGAGTGGGGCAGGATCTCAAAGGAAGGGGTGTAGCATGTGCAGGGTCACAGTTTAGATGCCAGTTGCCCTCCATTTCTACAGAGCTTCCAACACTCATGCTGGGAAAGATTTGCCATCCCTTCTGACCTGAACCTCCTCTCATTTACATTGGTGTAATTCAGGAATAACTCCATTGAAGTCAATGCAGTTGCCTCAATGTAAGTAACAGACTAATACCCCCAGCACTCAGAAAACCAGGTTTCATTAATGGGCTACCAGCATCATGCTGTGCTTAGGGTGGCTACTCCCACATCTCTTGAATACTGGACATTCTGGTACTTGTGGGCTGCAACGGGGCAATGCTCACCTCCACGGGGCTTCCTGGGGAATTAGCTCACCAGCCTCCGGAGCGCCCGCTGCCAGCCGGTGTCTCACATTTCACTGGCCCCTGTGTCCCTCCCAGACCCCAGTGCCCCTTTCCCTTGGTGGTTGCCCCCTGGCAGTGTCCCCATAGTATCTGTGTCTCCACACCCAGGGGAACTCCCACCCACTATCCCCACCTCACCTCAGTATCAGGCTACTGCCAGTCACCATCTAGCCCCTGTTCACTGGGGCAGACTGCAGTGTACAAACCACTCATCACAGGCAAGAGGGATTTGGACCTGCTGCCTCTGCCTACCCTTGGGCTGCCCCTCTGCAACCCCAGTACCCTTTGGGGCCTTTAACAAGGCCTGCAGGGTTTCCAGGCCAGACCTCCCCAGCTCCTCTGGCCTTTCCCTAGCCCTGCTCCACTTTAGGAACCCTGCTCAGCAGCCAGGCCCTTTTCTCTCAAAATCCAGAGAGACACTGACTCTGTTCCTGGCCCACTGCCCTCTTATAAGGGCCAGCTGAGCCCTGATTAGGGCATGCCCACAGCTGAGCCTGCTTCCCCAATCATCCTGGGAACTGCTTGCTCCCAACCATAGCCCTCTCCTGGGCTGTTTTAAGCCCTTTACGGTCAGAGCTGGTGACCACTCTGCTACATGGGCCCACACCGCCCGCCCACTTCCCGGAAACCCAATAGGTACATGGGCTCACACCTGCCCCTGCCTGCCTGACCCCTGCCCATCCAATGTGTCCTTGCCTGCATGGTGCACACAAGGTTATGCTGCACAGAAGTCGCCATATGGAAGAGCGCCCCAACTGCCCTGCTCTTGTTGTGTGGTGCATGTGAGATCACACCGATGGAGGCAGAGTAGTGTGCTCTTCAATATGGCAGCCCCCTGTGACATTATTGACATGAACTGTGACCGCATAGGTCATTGTTGCAACCGGGGTCCTACACCCAGAGGAGGTCAAGTCGGGTGTCTATGGAAAGGTTGTAATTTGCTGGTTATGATTATGCTCTCTGTATGTGTGTATCATTTTTGTATTTGAAGTTATGAATATTGGCTATGTACTTGTATCTCAATGTGTTTGATTCTAAGTAGCCTCAGTGAAGCATTTGGTCAGCTTCTTGAGAAAGGACTGTAGTAAGTGAAGGCCCTGATAAAGGCCCAGTATAAGGCCTGAGGCCTGAACTAAAATAATGGCCAAGACTTTGCTAACATAAAGCAAAGTGAAGCTGTGAGCCAGAGGCAGGCCCTGCTCACAGAAGCTGGCAAGGAAAGGGCTGATGCTGCAAGAAGATACGTACCTAAAAGGTACTGAACACTAGAGATCAGAACATTCACATACTTGCACATTCAACACAGATAACAAGGAACAGACTGACCCATCCCAATGACAGGGGCAAAAGGGTAATATGATGGATAGAGTTGTTTTGTTCAAACCAACATGTACAAGGTGAGAGGTGACACCTTACTACGTAGAGGGGTTGTACTTTGCTACGTAGAAGGGTTGCACCTCAATATGTCAGGAGTAATGTGTAATTTGTTTGTACCTGTGTATAAGAATGCATCCCTGGGGTGATGTCTTTGTCTGGCCGGGGGAGCAGTGGAAAGTCCCGCCACTGACTGAGCCGAGTCCATTAACCATGGGTACATATTCGTAGTATGCCCTGAGTTAGGCTAAGAAACCTACAGGGAACTATTATTGTATCCAATACGGCAATAAACCTGGTCGACGTTCCTTCGTACCTTACTAGACTCTGTGGTCACTGGGAGTTCTCTTCGGGTCTGCTGTGTCAGCTATCTGCGCAGAGCTGGGGCAGCAAACAGAGGGAACACACGCACACAGCCGAGTGATACCAACAAGGAGACAGCAGAGCACCACACCGGTAGCATCTGAGAATGCATCTGACAACAAGGACTATTCTCAGTAAGTGCCCAGTCAAGAAACACTTAACTCACAGTGGACTTTGGAGTCACCAATCCACATCTGAGCTTTTCTGGGAACGTTCAAACTAAGGTGTAAACAATGGCGTCAGCCTGCAAAAAATGGAATCATTCATGGACTTGTGACTTGCCTGGTGGCTACAAACGACATCTTGTTGCTGTGATTTTGCACAGAAGAATAAAGGGGTTTCCACCCACAAGAGAGAGAATATAAAAGGCCCTGGCAACCCCTCCATTTTGTCTTCAGCTGGCTTAAAAGATGGCCTGTCTCTGACATTGGACTCTATATGCTAATAAGTTTAAATATAACGTGACTGGAATATGCTTCATGATAAAGGTCTCTTGTAAGGTATCGTTACAAAGCTTATAATCTACTGAGTGTGATCACCCTAGCTGTATAAATGTACCACTTTTGTATCTGAAATTAGAAATATGAAATTTAACTCTGAAGGCCTATTGTAATTATGCAAAGTGTGGGCTGTTAATGGTGGTTTGGAATCTTGATGACTCCCATTAACCAGAACCATTGTCTGCAGATGGCTCTGTTTACTTGTAAGTCTTCCTGTATACATGTGTGCTGGCAAGTGGGTAATGAAGTCTTACAGTGACATGTGATCATGTCAGCTGAACTGGAATCCATCTTTAATCTGGTACATTTCTTTGAGAAGGAGGGGGTGGGAACCCAGAGAAGGACAAAGGATTCCCACCTTATGCAAAAGATATATAATTAGGTGGAACAAAACAAAGGAGGCAGCCATCATGAGGAATCCCCTAGCTACTACCTGAGCTGAAACAAGGGCTGTACCGGGGAAAGGATTGTACCCAGACTAGGAAGGTGTCCAGTCTGTGAAAGAAACTTATTGAAACATCTCTGAGAGTGAGATCTTATCTGTATTCAGTTTCTTACTGTATTAGACATAGACTTGCATGTTTTATTTTATTTTGCTTGGTAATTCACTTTGTTCTGTCTGTCGCTACTTGGAAACACTGAAATCCTACTTCTTGTATTTAATAAAATCATTTTTTACTTATTAATTAACTCAGAGTATGTATTAATACCTGGGGGGGGGGGGGAAACAGCTGTGCATATCTCTCTATCAGTGTTATAGAGGGAGAACAACTTATGAGTTTACACCGTATAAGCTTTTTACAGGGTAAAACTGATTTATTTGGGGTTTGGATTCCATTGGGAGTTGGACATCTGAGTGTTAAAGACAGGAACACTTCTGTAAGTTGCTTTCAGTTGAGCCTACAGTGTTAGGGGATGTAGTTCAGACCCTGGGTCTGGGTTTGCAGCAGGTTAGAGGGTCTGGCTCAAACCAGGCAGGGCACTGAAGTCCTAAGCTGCCAGGGCAGGAAAGCAGGAGCAGAAGTAGTCTTGGCACAGCAGTTGGCAGCCCCAAAGGGGTTCCTGTGATTCAACCCATCACACTCTCCACCCCCAAGAGATGCCTGAAGGAAACTGGAACAAAGGAGAGTAATTACAGGGGTGTGCATGATTGCTGGACCCAGACTAGGAAGGAGTCCAGTCTGTTAAAGAATCTTATTGGAACGTCTCTAAGGGTGAGATTTACTTGTATGAAGTTTCTTAATGTATTAGGCTCAGACTTGCGTGTTTTGTTTCATTTTGCTTGGTAACTTACTTTGTTCTCTGTTATTACTTGGAACCACTTAAATCCTACTTTTTATATTTAATAAAATCACTTTTGCTTATTACTGAACCCAGAGTTAGTAACTAATACCTGGGGGAGCAAACAGCTGTGCATATCTTTCTATCAGTGTTATAGAAGGTGGACAATTTATGAGTTTACCCTATATAAGCTTTATACAGAGTAAAACAGATTTATTTGGGGTTTGGATCCCATTGGGAATTGGGTGTCTGGGTGCTAGAGATAGGAGCAATTTTAAAGCTGTTTTCAGTTAAGTCTGCAGCTTTGGGGGCGTGGTTCTGGGGGCCTGGGTCTGTGTTGGAGCAGACTGGTGTGTCTGCTTGACAAGGCAGGGTTCTGGAGGCCCAAGGTTGCAGGGAAAATGGGCTCAGAAGTAGTCTCAGCACATCAGGTGGCAGTCCCAAGGGGATCTCTGTGACCCAACCCGTCACACCCCCCATTCATCACACCAGACAAAACCATCTGTGGTTTTGGCTCAGTACTGGAGAGGGATTCAAGGCTTTAAAAAATAGGACTGTCTGGCATAAAACCAGACTAATGGCCTGCCTAACTGTTACAAGTTGCTAGCCCAGTGCAAACAGTAATAGAATTATATGGGGGACTGTACTGAATATACCATTGAGCCTTATTGGAAGCCTTCAGACCTAAGCTGTACCTCCCAAGACACTAACCCAGAGTTTTCAAACAGTGCGGTGTGCCCCCAGGGGGGCGTGGAGGAACGTTCAGGGGGAGCAAGCAGTGATGCCAGCCCCACGCATCCCCTGACTTACACTGAGCTACCCCGCCTGTCTGGGTTGGGAACAACCAAAAATTATAACTGAAAGAGGGGCTCATCTCAAAAAGTTTGAAAACCACTGCACAAAGCACACCCCATCTGTCTCTGGCGGGATTCCAGACAAAATGAACCATTAGTCTGTTCCCCTAAGGCAATTGTAACAGAGCCTAGGCAGGGACAGTGGGCATTACCAGAGCGATATTATTAATTATTATTATTATAATATAACCCCACATGCCATCTTACATTGTTCTTTGCATAGCCTGCAGTTGTTCACGTTTTGCAAAGGACCAGCAGAGAGCAGGAGGATCCTCCCAGCAAGCAATCACTTTCAGTAGGCCAGTGTTCAGATTTCATCTACAGTTAGAAGGCTGGGCGGAGAAGGAACCTATCATTAATCCAAGGATGGTTCATCTTCCAGAGAAGTGAAATCCAGCAAGTCAGGTAGGAATTTAGGTTCATAACTTCCATTGTCTGGGCTTTTGTCCTTGGAGCAAATGTTAAGGGCTAAAGACACTGCAATTCAACATGCCACCACTAGATGGAAGTAGCCAGCAATGCACAGTTGCCAGAAAAGAAGTCAGACTCTGCAGAGTAAGGACTCTGCTGCTTTGAGTCACACAGGGTATATCTACGCTGCATTATAAACCCAGATCTGTTGGACCTAGGCTTGTGTACTCAGTGGTTCCAAGCCTGCGAGCATCCACATTCCATTGTAAACCTGGGTTTGCAATTGCTGGCCCTGGGTTTCATAGCCATGCTAACTAACCTGTCCATACTGCACAGCACAGACCTTCTGACTCTAATCTGCGACTCTGTACTTGAGCAGTGTCCATACTGAGAATCACAGGACTTAGACCCAAGCCATAGTGGGACTCAGGCTCTGACCCACCCTCTCTAGTTTTTTCTCCCATTAAATGTTTAAAATAAATCTTCATGGGAGAAATTCAAAACAAAATGAAAAATTTGTATCAGTTCAGATTACATTTTTGTTTCAATTCAAGTAAAAGTTTGTTTTGCTTTGAACTGACATTTTTGTTTTGATTTTTCAAAAAGCAAAACATTTCAAAATGTCAGATTTTTTATTTTTTCCCTTTTTTTCTTCCTTTTTTCCTTCTCCCATTTGTTTTCAATGAACTTTTATGGGAAATTTCTAAATGAAACTGAATTTTGTTTGTTTGAGTATTTTGTGGTTTTTCCCTTTCTGGTTCTCTTTTCCTTTTTTGCCACTGAATGCAATGGACTGGACAAAGTCTAGGGTTTTCTAAAAGCAATTCTTTTTCTTTTTTTAATTTTTCCTTTTACAGCTCAGTAACTTTCCAAAGCTTCTCCACTTTTGCAAAAGCAACAGAATGCAAATAGAGAACACTGAAAAAAGACAAAGAATGTTTAAAAAAGCTTTGATATCATCCATTCTGTTGCCTGAAGTGACCAAAAAGTAAGAGAGAGAGAGAGAGAGAGAGAGAGAGGGAAACAAATACAAAATTTCCAAAAAAGTTGGCTTTTGAAAAAAATGAAAAAAATGACAATTTCAATTTAAACTGAAACAATTTTTTAAAAATTGTGTTATATTTTGAAATTCCTCTTTGAAAATGTAATTGAAAAAAACATTTTCCTATGGAAAATAGCCAGACTTTACAGAAACCCATTTTTTGGCGAAAGAATTTGTTAAAAATGTTTGACTTTGTCTGTGGATAGTGAACTCAGACAGTGAGGAACCAGGCCTGCTGGCACAGCCATGTCTGTAACCCACATCCCTGCAATATTAGACACACAGTGAGAGCTATTGGCTAGGATCTTGGTCTGTAGAACAGAAAGAGTTTACAAATGTGTGTCAGCCTTTTCCATATCCCACTCTTATGAAGAGCTAAACAGTGAAGAGTTAGTGAGTGTTACAACACTTGTTAGGAGAGAAACTGAACTCACCTGCTGAGATGCCACTGAAAGCTCAGACCTTACAGTAATCCAAATATTTCTGAGGTTTTGTATTAGTGATGGGGACCATACAAAGGAAGGTTTGTGTAGGGTGTGAGCCAGAAAGATAGATTCAATTCCACATCAGCATTATTATGAGACCCAAGTTCAACAATTATAAACCCAGGTTTGCAATGCAGTGTGGACGCTCAAATGTGGGCTTAGAAACATGGAGTCCATGAGCACGAGTTCCACAGAGCCAGGTTTACAAGGGTGTGCAGACATATCCTTAGTCTCTCGGGGCCTACCTCACAGGGGTTTGAGGGTACATACATTAAAGCTCGTGAGATGCACAGACACTAAGGCAGAGATCGGCAACTTTTGGCACATAGCTCGCCAGGGTGCTTACCCTGGCGGGCTGGGCCGGTTTGTTTACCTGCTGTGCCCGCAGGTTCGGCCGATCGCTGCTCCTACTGGCCAATGGGGGCTGTGGGAAGCGGTGCAGGCTGAGGGATGTGCTGGCCGCCACTTCCCACCGCCTCCATTGGCCTGGAGCGGCGAACTGAGGCCAGTGGGAGCTGCGATCGGCCGAACCTGTGGATGTGGCAGGTAAACAAACAGCCCAGCCTCCAGGGTGCTTACCCTGGTGTGACGATGCGGTTCTGGCGGGACCCAACTGAGAGTACCAGTTCAGGACCAATTGCTTAAACAGGGCAGTTACAGCCCTAGGCTGGGGTTTTTCCACCTCTAAGGCAAACCAAACCAGCCAGACAAAAAGGACTTCGGTTTCACCTCACTGGCTAACCACAAGTCACACAAGCAATTTCCTTAGACACTCCAGCTTCCCAGTATCACCACCAGTGCCAGTCATCCTGGGGATGAATGGTTATGAAAACCAACACCCTAATAAAAGAAAAAGGTTCTCTCGATTCCAAAGAATCAAGCCCCAGACCCAGGTCAATATACACATCAGCTCTTACCCACAAATCAAGCTGTTGCCAATCCTTTAGAATCTAAAATCTAAAGATTTATTCATAAAGGGAAGAAGGTAGAGATGAGAGCTAGAATTGGTTAAATGGAATTAATTACATACAGTAATGACAAAGTTCTTGGTTCAGGCTTGTAGCAGTGATGAAGTAAACTGCAGGTTTAAATCAAGTCTCTGGAGTACATCCCCCGCTGGGATGGGTCAGTCAGTCCTTTGTTCAGAGCTTCAGCTTGTAGCAAAGTCCCTCCAGAGGTAAGAAGCAGGACTGAAGACAAGATGGAGATGAGGCATTAGCCTTTATAGGCTTTTCCAGGTGTAAGAACCTCTTTGTTCTTACTGTGGAAAGTTACAGCAAAATGGAGTCTGGAGTCACATGGGCAAGTCCCTGCATACTTTGCTGAGTTACAAGTCGTATCTGCCTTCTCTCCATGGGTCAATTGTGTAGCTGATGGTCCTTAATGGACCATCAAGCAGTCTAGGCAGAGCTAACACCAACTTGTCTGGGATGTTTCTCAGAAACACAGCACAAATTTGAAATACAGACAGTATAGATTCAGTACTCATAACTTCAACTACAAAATGATACAGACATACAGACAGCATAATCATAACAGCAACCCATAACCTGGTCTTAGACAACTTATATAACCCCCTTTACATAAGATTTGGTGCCACTACAGGACCTTGGTTGCAAACCATGTTCTATATGGTCCCAGTTTATATCAATAACGCCACACCTGGCAAGCAGCATCCCAAAGGTTGCCGATCCCTGTGCTAAGGTAACAGGGAGAGATGAGGTATATAAAATAGATACAGGATTTAAGTGACACAGAAATAGAAAAAACTCCAAAGGTGTGGTCCAGACAGCCTTCAAAGGTTGGGATGCTGATCTCAGCACACGAGTGGCCTCAGCATAGAACTGAGTGGGCAGTTTCTGGTGAAACATTTATTTTGTTGGAAAATCCTAATTCATTGAAACCATGGGAGAGTGTTGGTTCTGATGAAACTTTCATGGGAAAGTTTCTTGGGTCCAGCATGAAATTTCTGAGAGAGAGAGTGTGTGTCCAGGGATCAGAATAAAGAATTTGGGATGTGGGGAGTTTGGCTGTTTTATCTGTGTGCTGGCCCTGCTGTGACTGTAAGTTTTGTTTTTGATTTTAAATTTTGTTTCATACACGTGAGGTGAGAGCCCGGTGGTTCGGGCATTGAGCTGGGATGTGGAAGATACAGGCTCAAGACCTGGGTCTTCCTGATTCACAGAGAGTATAGCTTGTGATTTGGTGACATATTTGGAAAAGTCTGTTTCACCCCACCTTGGAACAGAAACAACTGTTGAACCTCATCATTTCTCATGAAATGGAAATCTTGTTTGCTGGCCAGCCCAACATAGGCAGTTAGTTTGGGAGGGTAGAGTGAGGCTGGAATGCAGCTGGGCCCACTATGTTCAATAATGTTTCACAAGCCTACTGCCTTTCTATAAGGAGGTGGCTGGGAATGCCGTAAAGCCTTACAGCTCATTAGTAAATAACCTCTAGAATGTGTGAGAGACCCAGGCCAGTTGGGTACAGCAGAATAGCAGAAGGCAGATATACTGGCCACTGGATTAACAGTTTTCTGTTCCCTGACTGACCAGAGCAGGGGCTGCTCCAGGCTAATGAGAACACCTGACTCTAATTAATCTGCAAAGAGTCAGGTGAGGCCATTAAGTTAATGTGACCACCTGACTCTAATTAAGGCCCTGCTGATACTATAAAAAGGGCTCACTCCAGTCAGGCAGAGGAGAGTCAGGGAGCCAGAGGAGAGAAAGTGTGGCTGAAGGGCTGGTTACTGAAGACACCCTCAAACCATCATTAAGGGAGCCCTAAGGTAAGGGTGAAGATGAGAGAAGAAGGAGATCTGTGGGGAAGTGGCCCAGGGAAATGTAGCAACTCTGGCAGTGAAAGGTTGGCTGCCAACAGCTGCTACCATTAAGGTCCCTGGGCCAGAACCCAGAGTAGAGGGTGGGCCCAGGTTCCCCCCAACCCACCACTACAGTAACATCTCCTGGGAGGGGAAGTCAGGCCCCTGTCAGGACAGGAGGCTAAACAGAGACTGTGGGAGTTCTCTCACCAACCTCCTTGCTGGCCTATGATGAAAAGGGCTCAGTAGACTGTAACCCTGGCCCTAGAGAGAGAAGGGCTATGTGGAGGGTCACAGTGAGCCACTGAGGCTAGCATAAACCACCTAGAAGTGCAGGGCCCACGGGAGCAAGGTCAGAGCTCCGCCACAAATGTTACTACCATCTCAGCATCATGCGCTAAGAAAGGCCTGTGTGAAGCTTTAACTCTCCATTCCTTGCCCTGTGCTGCTTCGTTCCATTGTATCAATGTCTCAGAAACACTTGAGGCTGCTTTTTCATAAAACACATGTTATTGAAACCCGAGGAATGGGACTGCTCGGGTCTTGACTCTTTGCTTGCCTGTTGATCCTGCTTTATCTTAACACCCAAAATGGGGTGATGTCACACCCCAGTGGCTCCCTCCCTCAGGGCAGATTTCAGTTACCAGTCTTCCTGAGGCATCAGGTGATCAGGCTGAGGCTGCAGGATCATTAGGGGAGGAGATGATGGAGCACACCAAGTAACTGAGTTTTAAGCTTTATTAATAAAAAATTAAAATAGCAGCAGAGAGTGCTGGGGGTTCCTCATCTCATTCAGAGAAAGGAAGAAAGCATTAGTGCCCCAAGCCCTAACCCGCTTTCATACTCACACACGCACTACCAGGGGCTGGCCAAGCCTGGGTGTAACGTGCAAAGAAGGTGGGGAAGAGGTGGATGGGAGTTCTGTCCTGTGCACAGGTTGTCCGGGGTCCACTGTTTATCTCCAATTTGCTTCAGCTCTCAGGAGGGTTTTAAGTCCTGGGGTCTTTTGGGGCTGTTTCGTTCAGGGACCTCTGTCCCCCGTGCTCTTTGTACCAGTCCAAACCGGCTTTCCATAGCCTCCTCAGTGTTCCCAAAACACACCGGTTTCAGGGACATGAGATGGTTGTTTTTAGTCTGTTCGAGTGCAGTGACCTTGGACTGGAGCCGGTATCTTATATTCGGGCTGAGCTGAGTCATTGCGTTAACTCGTTCTCTTCTCCCTTCCTCCCTCTTCGGCCTCTCACAACCTGCAAAGGAATCTTCCACTCCACACTCACACCTTTAACCCTTTAACCCTTCCCAAAATTCCTTGTAATGCTTCTAACAGAGATAGCAACATACAATGCTGATCTGCCTCCTCAGGAGACCCCCTGATGGAGGGGGCCATTGAGGTGTGACACTGACCCCTGGACAAATGGGTCCACTTTGGGTCCATCTCTAATCTCAATGCCTGAAGGCTGGCATGATTGGGGTCTGGTCTTTCAGAGACGGGGGTGAAAAGGAGGCATTCTATACTGGACCACGTCTTCAGCTGCTGTAAATTAGTGACTTCCATGGAACTATGCTGATTTACAACACTTAGGATCTGGTCCACTGTAAGTGCCTCCCCTGTGCATCAAGGAAAGAAGGAACTCTTGAGTCCGTAGCAGCCTGTGACTCTTATACATTATTTACTGGAGTTCGTAAGGAGCCATTGCACAGTGCCATAGCAGGTTAATAATATGGAAACTTTTACCTAGGAAGTTAGAATAACAGCACAGCTCAATTCAGTTGAAAGACAACATATTGTAGGAGCCAGCAGGTCACACAAAAGGCCACTTAACCTTTTGCCTCAGTTGATCTCCTAGAAATCCTTCGACAAATCACATGTGAAATGAGTTTCCTGGTCCTCAGTGTAATCCCCAGTGAGTATAGACCACAATGCTACTCAATAATTTGGCTTGGCAGGCATTTTCTCTTAGAGGGAGACTCAAGATCTAATTTACTTCGATTTCAGTAAGGCATTTGATATGGTTCCACATGGGGAATTATTAGCTAAATTGGAAAAGATGGAGGATCAATATGAAAATTGAAAGGTGAATAAGGAACTGGTTAAAGGGGAGACAACAACGGGTCAAACTGAAAGGTGAACTGTCAGGCTGGAAGGAGGTTACTAGTGGAGTTCCTCGGGGATCAGTTCTGAGACCAATCTTATTTAATCTTTTTATTACTGACCTTGGCACAAAAAGTGGGAATGTGCTAATAAAGTCTGCGGATGACACAAAGCTGGGAGGTATTGCCAATACAGAGAAAGACCGAGATATCATACAGGAAGATCTGGATGACCTTGTAAACTGGAGTAATAGTAATAAGATGAAATTTAATAGTGAAAAGTGCAAGGTCATGCATTTAGGGATCAATAACAAGAATTACTGTTATAAGCTGGGAACGCACCAGTTCACAGTAACAGAGGAGGAGAAGGATCTTGGAGTATTGTTTGATCACAGGATGACTATGAGCCGACAATGTGATATGGCTGTGAAAAAAGCTAATGCGGTCTTGAAATGCATCAGGCGCGATATTTCCAATAGAGATAAGGAGGTGTTAGCACTGTTACACAAGGCACTGGTGAGACCTCATCTGGAATATTGTGTGCAGTTCTGGTCTCCCATGTATAAGAAGGATGAATTCAAACTGGAACAGGTACAGAGAAGGGCTACTAGCCCCTGCCTTGTCCTAGGGTTGCCAATTTTGGCTGGATGTATTCCTGGAGATTTTATCACATAACAGAATATTTAATTAAAGATTAAGCTTTAATTCCTGGACTCTTCAGGCCAATCCTGGAGGGTTGGCAACTCTACCATGACCCGCCCCCTGGGCCTCCCACTCATGGCAGGTGAAGCAACCCAGGCTCCCCACAACTGCCCACACAGCTCTCCCAGACCTGGCTCCAGCTGGTGAGTGGGGCTTCAGAGCTGCAGCCTGGCCATTATAAGTGCTGCATGGACAGATGTGGGGAGCTACGGAGGACCCTCAACCTGCTCGCAGTGTGAGGGGCCCACTGAAAGCAGCTTCTAGTCATGTCCCCTTCCCCCAGGACCCCACCCAGTGCAGCTGGAGGGTCCACGGCTCCCCATAGCTGCTCGCATGGCTCTTACCATGGCTGAGCTGCAGCTCTGAGCCCCCCCCTGCTGCTGGAGCTGGGTCTGGGAGAGACACGCTGGCAGCTGTGGTGAACTGGCGGGGACCCTCCATCTTAAACTGCCCTGAGCCAGGAGGGGAGCCTGGGGGATGGGAGCACGGGCTGGGGCTGCTTTCAGCCCTCTCGAACCACAGGCAGGTGGAGGGTCCACACAACTCCAATAACTGCCCGAGTTCCCTGGCTGGGGTCCATGCCAACCTGGCTGTGGGGTGGGGCCTCAGGCCAGGCCAGTCCGCTTTCAAAAAGTGGGAACGCTATGGCCCCTCAGGTCTCCTCACGCCACCCAGTTCTGGTGCCTCTGGGACATACAGAGCATGGGACTGCATCCCTGACCATCTTGGCTAATAGCCACTGATGGACCTATCTTCCCTGAACTTATCTAATTCTTTTTTTAACCTGGCTATACATTTGGCCTCTACAGCTCTCCTTTGCAATCAGTTCCACAGGTTGACTACACATAGTATAAAGAAATACTTCCTTTTTGTTTTAAACCTGCTACCTATTAATTTAACTGGGTGACCCTAGTTCTTTAGCTATGTGAAGGAGTAAATAACTGCCTTACTCATTTTTTCCAGACCACTCATGATTTTATAGACCTCTATCATATCGTCCCAGTCTCCTTTCCTTCCTCATGTGGAAGCTGCTCCATACCTCTAATCATTTTTGTTACCATTCTCTGTACCATTTCCAAATCCAATATATTTTCTTGAGATCGGGCAACCAGAACTGCATGCAGTATATTCAAGGTGTGAATGTGACGGGATCCCCAGGGTACAATCTGGAATTGGGGTACTGCTGTGCCCCCTTAACTCTCCAGGCTGGGCTTTCTCTCCCAATGCATTGCTAGTGACAAGAAGTGAACACAGGAACCAGCAAATCTTCTGAGCCCCCAGCCTTGCGCTTCTGGAATGCCGTCTTGCCCTGGTCAGAAGCCTGACCAGTGTAAGTTTATTACCCAGTTTGCCTTTCCCTCAGTGTGAAGGGGGCACACACTACCTTCGTAAACTGAACTGATATTTCCCAAGAGCTTCAAATAAAATGCACTGTTTTAGGTAAAATATAAAACAGATTTATTAACTACAGAATGCTAGATTTTGAATGATTATTAGTGGTAGGCACAAAAGGGCAGACCAAAGAAAATAAAAGGTAAGCACACAGTCTAAATCTTAAACCTTATTAGAGTAGGTAGAGGTGGATTAAGGTTTCCTGGGGTTGTGGGTCAAAGCAAGTGGGGGGGTCCCTCCCCAGCCCTTCTGCCTGTGACACCACCCCCATTCTTCCCCTTCCACCTGTGGCCCCACCCACAGCTCCACCCCTTTCTGCCCCTTCCCTGGACCCTTGCTCCTGTTCCACCCAGGGTACTCCCTCTGCATACCCAGGGGTGGCTCCAGGCCCCAGCACGCCAAGCGCATGCTTGGGGTGGCATGCCGCGGGGGGCGCTATGCCGGTCACTGGGAGGGCGGCAGGTGGCTCTGGTGGACCTCCCTCAGGTGTGCCTGCGGAGGGTCCGCTGGTCCCGTGGCTCCGGTGGAGCATCCACAAGCACGCCTGTGGGAGGTCCACCGGAGCCTCAGGACCAGCAGACCCTCCACAGGCAAGTCTGCGGGAGGTTCACCAGAGCCGCGCAACCGGCGACCGGCAGAGCGCCCCCAGCAGCGTGCCGCCATGCTTGGGGCAGCGAAATGGCTAGAGCCGCTCCTGTGCATACCACAATCTTTTTGTCTAAGACCAGAGAAACTCTGTCCCCATGTCATGGCCCCAGGGCCACAGCAGGGAGTGAAAGCTCCTCCAGTCCCAGGGCCACAGTGGGTGGCTGGGTATTGGGGCTTCCCCTGCCCTCCGCCCCCCCCCCACCACAGACCTGTGCTTCTGTGGATGAACAGAGTCGGGGCGCTGGAGCTTCTCCTGCCCTGCTCACCTGGCACATCTACCGAAGAGTGGGGTCAGGCGCAGGGGCTTCCCCTGCCACCCCGCAGCTTCTGCATGGACAGAGTTGGGGCACTGGGGGCTTCTTCTGTCAGGGAAGGGGGCAGTGGGCCTCTGGGTGGGGTTCCCCTGCCCCATGTCTTTTGCTGGGGACATGGTCAGGGGGTGCAATTGGACATGGCCCCATGGCCACTGAGACTAGGCAGTATTTGGATCAAGCATTTCTCTCACTTCACTGGATGTTGCAGGTAGGTTAGCGTATTTAATACACAGGCTTCCCCTTGAAGCCTGGAACCAGTCTCCTCAGTTCAAGTCTTTGTCTTCCCATTGTTCTTGTTGTTTTCAGAGTAGGTGGGAGAGGAGAAAGGTAAAAGCATGGTGCCATTGTCCCCTAATTTATATCCTCAGTCCATGTGCATGGTAAACACTATCCCAGACATAACCTGATGGGCTTTGCTGAGTCACGTGATTGAGCAGTCTCCCATTGTGTGATGCTTGTGCAGCCCTCTTACAGAATTATAAATCCCTTGTTTACAATTTCCCTGCCAATGAATGGTCACTTAATACCTTCCTGGGAGTGGGTGATCTCCTTTGTTGTCACTGGGGAACTAGCAATAGACTTTCAAACTTAAAACATATTTCAGTAACAACTATACCGCAAAATCTCATAACTTCATGCACACTAATGATAAACATATTTGGACAGAACAATGGGTTTCAGCACATCATGACCTTTCATATGATATCTTACATGCTTTGTACAAACTAGGTCATAATTATATGACGGGGTGAATATGGGAGTTCCAGTGTGCTGCTTCGAGATATAGAGTGCCACAGTGGGTGTCTAATGGTGTCTAAAATTCTGATAACTTCTTTGACTGTCACTGCACATTAAGCAGATGTTTTCAGAGAACTATCGAAGGTGACTCCAAGATCTTTCTTGAATGGTAATAGCTAATTTAGATTTTGTATGTATAGTTGGGATTATGTTTTCCAGTGCACATTACCATGCATTGATCAATATTGAATTTCATCTGCCAGTTTTGTGAGACGCCTTTGTAACTCTTTGCAGTCAACTTTGAACTTAATCTTGAGTAATTTTGTATTATCTGCAAATTTTGCCATTTACACCTTTATCCAGATCATTTGTGAATAGGACCTTACCAAATTCACGGCCATGAAAAATCATGAAATCTGGTCTCCTCCCATAATTTCATGGGGGAGATAAGTGTTTCTCAAATTGGGGGTCCTGACCCAAAAGGGAAATGCCGGGGAGGTCACAAGGTTATTTTAGAAGAGTCACAGTATTGCCACCCCTACTTTTGCTCTGCCTTCAAAGCTGGGCGGCCGGAGAGTGGCGGCTGCTGACTGAGGGCCCAGCTTGCAGGCAGCAGCACAAAAGTAAGGGTGGCAATACCACACCATGCCATCATTACTTCTGCGCCGCTGCTGTCGGTGGCTCTGCCATCAGAGCTGGGCTCCTGGCCAGCAGCTGCCGCTCTCCGACTGCACAGCTCTGAAGGCAGTGCTGCAGCCAGCAGCAGCACAGAAGTAAGGGCAGCAGTATAGCAACCCCCCCCCCCTCACAATAACCTTGTGACTCCCATAGACAACTCCTTTTTGGGTCATGACCCCTACAATTACAACACCATGAAATTTCAGATTCAGTAGCTGAAATCATGACACTTTATGACTTTTTAAAATCCTATGACCATGGAATTGACCAAAATGGACCATGGATTTGTTAGGCCCCTATTTATGAATATGTTGAACAGCCCGGGTCCCTGTACGGGTCCATTGGGGACACCACGATTTACCTCTCTTCATTCTGAGAACTGACCATTTATTCCTACCCTTTGTTTCTGGTCTTTTAACCAGTTACTGATCCATGAGAGGTCTTCTCCTCTTATCCTATGACTGCCTACTTTAATTAAGAGCCTTTGGTGAGGGTATGATGTTACATCCCATGTTCTTCATAGAAATATGGGGAAGACTAAGAGAGGCAGGCAAAGGAACACACAGGCTACTGAAGGGAGTGTGCAGTGTTCTAGCCATGTCTTGGTGCTTGTTGGGGGGTTTGTTTTTCTGTGGGTGGTGGTGTTTTGGGTTGGTTTGTGTCTCCCAGTGTAGATGTGTGGACTCACCCCTGCGGCGCCTCCTGCTGGTTGTCCTCAGGAATTAGCTCTTTTTCCAGCCAGGAGTGCCCTCTGCAGGCCGGTGATCCGCCTGTTCTCTTGGCCCCCGTGTCTCTCCCTAGACCCGGGTGCCCTTTTAAGAGCCTTTGGTGAGGGTATGATGTTACATCCCATGGCAGGGTGCTGCCCCTTTGCCCACTATCCCCACTTTGCCTCAGTTTTGGCTACTGCCCAGTCTCCTTCGAGCCCCCATTTACTGGGGCAGACTGCAGTATCAGCCACTCATCATAGGCAAAGGGGTTTGGACCTGCTGCCTTTGCCTACCCCTGGGCTGCCCTGTGCAATCCCCAGTACCTATTGGCCTTGTGCTAGGCTGCAGCCTGGGGCTTTCCAGGCTGGAGCTCTCCCGCTCCTCTGCCTTTCCCCAACCCTGCTCCACTCAGGTACCCTGTGTCTAGCTCCTTGCAGCCAGGCCCTTCTCCCTCTACAGGCAGAGGGAGACTGTTTGCTCCTGGTGTCCCTGGCCTTTTTATACAGGCCAGCTGTGGACTGATTAGGGTGTGGTCCAGCTGCAGCCGCTTCCCCAATGAGCCCAGCTTTTAAAGCTGCAGCTTTCAAGCCCCCCTCCACCCCCAGGTGCCTTTTTAAACCCCTCAGGGCAGGAGCAGGTAACCACCCTGCTACACCCAGATTTACAGGATTTAGGTTGGAAGCCTATGACAGATGCAGAGGCAGCAGTTGTAGTGACCCAAGCAGTGGAAGACACAATGAAGATGACTGGATGTGGAAGCTGCAGCATGTACATGACCCTGGAGGGGATACCTGAAAAGAGTTTTGTCTGCATGAAGTGCCACTTGATAGAGTTGATGGAAGAAAAGATCCGAGGATTGGATATCAGGTGGAAACTCTGGTCAAGTTTAGAATGGGGTTCGAGCAGATAATGGAGCAAAGACATGATGAGGCCAAAGGGAAAAGCTCAGACTTGCAGATGGAAGCAGGACCAAAGAACTCTGAGGGGAGACTGCTGGATGAGGAAAGTGGACAGTGGGAGCACGTGACTAAGCGAACCAGGCAGAGGAAAAGACGGGCTAGTGAAGGAGCAATAGAGCTCAGGAACAGGTTTGTGGAGAGGGAAAATGAAGAAGGGGCACAGCAGGTGGTCGCTGAAGGTGAGAGGGCAAGGAAGAAGAGAAGAGCAGCTAGTCCTATAGGAAGAGGGGAAGAGTCAATGGAGATGACACCAAACATGAGCCCCAGGAGGATACGGGATGGGTTGCAGAGGATTGCAAGGGTGAATAGAAATTGAGAGGACTTGCAGCCAGAGGGAACATGGGATAGACTGGAGAATTGCACCATCACCAGAAAAAGGCAGGTCTACGTGATTGGGGACTCCTTACTGAGAAGAATAGACAGGCCTGTAACTAGAGCTGATCCAGAGAACAGAAGGGTGTGCTGTCTGCCAGATGCTAAGATACGGGATGTGGACCTGAGGCTGAAGAGGATCCTAACAGGAACGGGAAAGAATCCGCTGATTGTCCTTCATGTGGGAACGAATGATATGGTTAGATTTTTGCTGGAATGTATCAAGGGAGACTATGCCAAGCTGAAGAAGACACTTAAGGAAATCAAGGCTCAGGTGATCTTCAGTGGGATTCTGCCTGTTCCTAGAGAAGGGCAACAAAGGTGTGACAAGATTATGGCTATCAACATATGGCTCAGGCAGTGGTGATATAAGGAGGGCTTTGGGATGTATGGCCACTGGGAGGCATTCATGGACAGAAGACTGTTCTCTTGGGATGGACATCACCTGAGTAGGGAGGGAAAAACACTTCTAGGATGGAGGCTGGCACAACTGATTAAGAGAGCTTTAAACTAGGAATTGGGGGGAGATGGTTGGGCGATGTCCAGGTAATCTCCACGCCGGATTTTAACATTGAGAGGGAAGAAAACGAAGCAAGACAGGATACTGTCATGGGTTGGGGAATGGACATATGGAGGAAGGGTAGTGTAGATACAATTCTAACAGGTGATACTGGTGGTAGAACATCTGGGCCTAATCGGGTAAAGAATGTGAGTGAAGCCAAACAGCAAGAATTAAGATGTTTGCATGCCAATGCAAGGAGCCTAAATAACAAAATGGAAGAACTAGAGTTACTGGTGCAGGAAGTGAAACAGGATATTACAGGGATAACAGAAACATGGTGGAATAGTAGTCATGACTGGAATACAGGTATTGAAAGGTATGTGCTGTTTAGGCAAGACAGAAATAAAGGCAAAGGTGGTGGAGTAGCATTGTATATCAATGATGAGGTTAACTGTAAAGAAATGAGAAGGAATGGAATGGATAAGACAGTCTGTTTGGGCAAAAATCACATTTTGGAAGAAAGCTACTAGAGCCTCCCCTGGGGTAGTGCTTGGGGTGTGCTACAGACCGCCAGGATCTGATATGGATGTGGATAGAGACCTCTTTAATGTTTTTAATGAAGTAAATACTAATGGGAATTGTGTGATCATGGGAGACTTTAACTTCCCAGATATAGACTGGAGGACAAATGCTGGTAATAATAATAGGGCTCAGATTTTCCTGGATGTGATAGCTGATGGATTCTTTCACCAAGTAGTTGCTGAACCAACAAGAGGGGATGCCATTTTAGATTTGGTTTTGGTGAGCAGTGAGGACCTCATAGAAGAAATGGTTGTAAGGGACAACCTTGGTTTGAGTGATCATGAGCTAATTCAGTTTAAACTAAATGGAAGGGTAAACAAAAATAGATCTGGGACTAGGGTTTTTTATTTCAAAAGGGCTAACTTTAAGGAATTAAGGAAATTAGTTGGGGAAGTGGATTGGACTGAAGAACTTGGGGATCTAAGGCAGAGGAAGCCCAGAAGTACTTCAAGTCAAAGTTGCAGAAACTATCAGAAGCCTGCATCCCAAGAAAGGGGAAAAAAATTCATAGGCAGGAGTTGTAGACCAAGCTGGATGAGCAAGCATCTCAGAAAGGTGATTAAGAAAAAGCAGAAAGCCTACAAGGAATGGAAGATAGGAGTGATCAGCAAGGAAAGCTACCTTATTGAGGTCAGAACGTGTACAGATAAAGTTAGAAAGGGCAAAAGCCATGTAGAGTTGGACCTTGCAAAGGGAATTAAAACCAACAGTAAAAGGTTTTATAGCTATATAAATAAGAAGAAAACAAAGAAAGGAGAAGTGGAACCACTAAACTCTGAGGATGGAGTAGAGATTAAGGATAATCTAGGCATGAATAAATATTTAGATAAACTTTAGTTAACAATTCTTAACTACAGTAGGATACAGTTCCTGTTCACTTTAAAGAAAGGGTGCAATGTGTACTGTTGATCCAGCTATCTATCCACCCAACTTCCTCAATTTTTGAAAAATTATGGAATGACAAAAATATATCTTTTCATTTTTCTACTCTGTAACTTTTCCAAAGTTGGGGTTCTTTTGGAAAGTCACACACAAGAAAAAAAAGGATCAGGAAAAAAGTGGTGGAGGGGGAATGCATTGTAGATATCAGTCATTCTATTGCATTCAGCAGTGGGTGGGAATGGAGGGAGGAAAAAAGGGAGAGAAACAGGGGAAAAAAATTGAAATTTTGAACATTTTAAAAAATTCAGTTTTTAAAAAATAAAACCAAAACACACATTTTATTTTGAATTGAACTGAAATACAATGAAAAATTATTTTTGTTTCATTTTGAAACTTTCCCATGAAAATTGGTCCTGCGGCTTCGGCCACAGGCGTCCGCTGGTCCCACTGACCCTCCGCAGGCAAGCTGCCCAAGGCAGCCTGCTTGCCGTGCTTGGAGCGGCAAAATGTCTAGAGCCACCCCTGAACCCAAGCCCCACCACCCAGGGCTGAAGTCCTCAGGCTTTGGCTTAGGCTCAGGGTGGTGGGGCTCATGCTTCAGCTTCAGCCCCAGGTCCCGACAATTCTAAGCCTGCCCTGGAGACCCCATTAAAATGGGGTTGCAACCCACTTTGGGGTCCTGATCCACAGTTTGAGAACGGCTGAACAGGGCTGTCCCTAGAGGGTGCAGGACCCAGGGCAAATCAGCCTATATGGGCCCCCCTTAACATTTTTTATCCAGGTGAAATCTGGTTACAGTGAACTTCAAGGGCAGCTGCTAGCCACAGGTTAAATACTGATAGTGCCCAGCTGTATTATTATAATGTTATTATATTATATTGTAGTTCTTTTTTATAATTATAATGAAGTTTATATAATTAAAAAAAAACCTCATTGATCATGATCAGTGTTGCACCACTTACATTCTGAAATCCACCTTCCTGGACTTCCTTGCAGCAAACTCACTTCCCGGGTGCATATGATCTCACTACCCTCAGTGGGGTTTTTTTAAATGTAATTACATATTCGCAACACTGAGAGCCCATGTTTCTGGAACTGGATGGCTCTTGGAAGGCCTATGTGTGCCCTGGTGCTGAGGGACCCCAGTACCCTCCACTATGGAGGAGGGGTTCTAAGATCTGTTTTCTCCGGAGGCTGGGAGGGGGAGGAGAGGCAGAAAATCAGATGGATGGAGGACCCTAGTCCTGGTGGGTGGTGGAGAGAGCAGAGTTGTGGGACCCCAGGTACTATGGGGTGGGGACCCCAAGGCTGGAGAGCTGGAAGGCAAGGAGGACACTGAGGCAGGGGGGTGATAAGGGCTGGCCCTGGCCAGGAGGTGGCATTGGAGGATCCCACCCCATGCTGGGAGAGGGGAGAAAGAGCAGTGGAAAGAAGGTGTGGGACACTGGGAGGACACCAGTGCTGGGCAACTGGCGAGGGACAATGGAGACTACTGGCTGGCACTCACCTGTGCTAGGGGCGAGGGGGCCCTCTGTGCTGGTGGAGGTTCCTGCTGGAAGAGGGTAGGGTCCATCTGAGGCAGGAGGGCAGGGGAAGGGGCAGGGTCAGCCTGGGTCAGCATGCCCTGAGAGCCGGCGGAGCAGAGTGAGCTGGGGCTGGGTTTCGCTGCTGCTGCCGCAGAGACTGAGCCCGAGCCCAGGGGCCTACGGGTAAGAAAAAGAAATAAACACCCAGGGTAGTGAGTGTGGGGCACAGGCCCAACCCCTGCTGCCGGCACCAGGCCTCCACTAGGCCTCCAGGCCACCCTGCCATCCCCCCCACTGCATACCCCTGAAGCCCGAGGGCCCCAAAGCAAGGAACCCAGGGCAGTTGTCCCTGATTCCTGGGGACAGCTCTGCCACTGAATAATGGAGCAGCTGTCTGGGAGTGTTATGAAGAGTCTTGTGAAACACACCAACAGATATACCCTTCAAGTAATGTTCTCTTAACTGCTACATAGGTTCATGTGTTCATGGTGTTATCAGGAAAAAACTGTCTTCTCCAGCAAGCACACCTCGCCTGAGTGGAGGATTAGCTTGAAATGACTGGCCACTGCCAAAGTATCCAGTTGTAGTATTCACTAGTTCTCACGTAAAATTTGGGATGGATTCTTCAGGGACAGATTTTTCTTTGGGTGTGCCTAAATCCTGCCTTGAAGTGCAAGTAGGAGCATCACAGTCTAAAAGAAATGAAGAGCTGGGATTGGTCCATTATGAGTCAGGCTCCAAGCCTGGTGGGGATATGTGTAACCACTTGGACCCAGACTTGCTCCATTGATCACAGAGTCTCCACTTTCAATTCTCCTTTGCTTTAATTCCAAACTGGAAACAAATCAGACTGTGTAAGGAAATGGAGGGGAAACAGGAACAAGTGACCTACAAAAAGAGCACAAATGTTTGATTCACACAGCACACTCCAGGGAATGCATTGCATTCTTACCTCCTTGAGTGATTAAAGCTACAGGCCCTCTGGGGTCTCCAAACCCCAGTATTATTGTTACATTTTAACAGGAGAGACAGGTAGGTTTATAGCTGAGATGGGCCTGAACCAAAGATTTGTGTACAAACACCCACAAACATTGGGAGGCTTGAGAACCAGAGCGGAACTTGATGGCCTGAGCCCTAGCCTAGTTCTTCTCTTGTTGCTGAAATAAACCATTCTATCTTTCAGCAGAGTTGTCTCTAATTATTCTGTGCTGCATGCTACAGAGCTCTTTCTCGGCTCCATAGGTCAACACTGACTAGTGTAACAGAAGCCAGGAGAGCCAGCATCCCTCAGCACTGATGAAACCTAAAGAGAATTCATGTGAACCAGCTGTGCCCATAATACAGATGATGTGGTGGTGAACACAGCATAAATACTCAGACAGATCAGACAGAAAATAGGCCAAAATTGCAACCATTTACCTGTCCTCTCTCCCCTGAATGTTGGCAGTTCAGATAAATGGGAATGTGCTCTGAACTTCCAGGAGTTGGGTACAGATTTTCCAGAGCTGAGGTTACCTTTAGTTATGCCAGTCTCCAAATGCCAAGTATCTCCAAGGCCAGCTGTCTGGTATTCACTCTGATCCAGGCCAGGCACCCACAGTATAACACTTCCACTACACATTCCATCACAGGCAGCACTGTTATGCATTCATCCCCTCACCACTGTCCTAACTGTCACACCGCCAGTGCCCATCAGGACTTACACTCAGGATCATGAAGTGCGCATGAAGAGTGATCACTTGCACCATGTCATTGTCAGCCACAACCCTGCGCATATACCAGCCCCAAGAATGAAAGCTTGCCCTAATGCCTTGTGTTTGTTTCTGCTCTTCCACCCTCTTCTCTGAGTGATTGACCCTAGAAGTCATTTTCCCACCAGTAGCATTAGCAGCAGCAAGATCAACAGCTTCCAGGAAATCGACGGGAACCCTATGAATGCAAACTGATCTGTGAAACAGCCTGGCTCCCTGAGCACACAGTGGGTGGGCTCATTCCCACAGCCCTGACCGAGGGCACATATCTCTCAGGTCCCGTGGGATTATAAGAGTTGCCAGGGCAGTCTGTGTTCTTGACCTTTAGGGTCCAAACAGGATATGACCAAACCAGCCATTCTCCAAGAAACATCAACCTCTGTCTATGTGTTTTGGAGAGTGGAAATGTCCTTTTGTCTCCTCCGGTTCATCGGCACATCAGAAGAAGTGCTTCATGCCCTGCTAATAAAGCCTAATTAAATCTTAGAGGTCATCCCACTTCAAACAGTGATTCATTAATTCATTTGATTTCTGGCATATACCTTCCTCCCCCATCATGTGTCCCTAGTCTGTCTCTCTGGCTGGGTCATCGCTTGTCTTTCTTGCCCTAAAATTCCCCATCATTTCTATGACTCAGCCACTGATGATGGATGTGCTAATGTAAACCATTGTGTTGTCTAATCCTACTCATAACAATCATAGGCCATGCCTACATTATAAAGTTAAGTTGATTTCATGTAAGTCAACATTGAGCCACTGATTTAAACAAGTCAATCTTGCGTGTCCACACTGCACTCATTGAATTGTCAGCGTTCATCCTCACTAGCAGGGCTTGCATCAATGCACGGAGCACTGCACTATGGGTAGCTGTCCCACAGTGCATGTAGCTGAGTGAAATTTTGGGATAGGCTTACAATGTCTTATAGGACCAAAACATTGGCGTGAGTGGTTATGGGAACATGACGTTAGCCTCCCATGATGTACTTACCTCCCACTCTCCCTCCCTCCCTGAAATCAATGACAAACCAACCAAGTCTTTGTCCGTACATCTGGGTTACCTGCACGGACGCCATAGCACTATAAGCATGGACCCTGCTCAGCTGTATACTGTTGTTGTGAGCATTTCAAACACCTTGCTCCTTATCCTGCAGTATTTAAACAGCTGATACAGGAGCCACCGCATGGAACAATGTGATGCCATGCATGCAGCCCTGCTGGAAGACATAGAGCAAATCACAGCTGCTGGTGACAGTAACGCATCACCTTGACACAGCTGAGCACCGCTTCTGGGCCCGGGAAACAAGCACTGACTGGTGGAACTGCATCGTTATGCAGCTATAAGATGATGAGCAATAGCTGCGGAACTTTTGAATGCATAAGGCCTCTTTCCAGGAATTGTGGGAAGAGCTTTCCCCAGCCCTGAAGTGAAGCAATACTAAAATGAGAGCTGCTCTGACAGTGGAGAAGCAAGTGGCGATAGCTCTGTGGAAGCTTGCAACTCCATACTGCTACCGGTCAGTGGGACATCAATTTGGAATCAGTAAATCTACTGTGGGATCTGTTGTGATTCAAGTTTGCAGGACCATTAACAGACTTCTGCTAAGAAGGTTAGTGATTCTGGGCAATATGCAGGACATAGTGGATGGTTTTGCTGTGATGAGGTTCCCAGACTGTAGTGGGGCTATATACAGGACGCATATCCCTATCTTGGCACCAGACCACCTCGCCAAAGAGTACATAAACTGAAAGGGGTACTTCTCAATGGTGTTACAAGTGGTGGTGGATCACAGGGGCCATTTCACTGACATCAACGTCAGAAAGGTTCATGACACGCGCACCTTTAGGAACACAGATCTGTTCAGAAAGCTGCAAGCAGGAACTTTCTTTCCAGACTTCAAAATAGCCATTGGTGATGTTGAAATGCCACTCCTGATCCTGGGAGACCCAGCCTACCCCTTGCTCCCATGTCTCATGAAGCCATACACAGGCAGCCTGGACAGCAGTAAGGACCGGTTCAATCATAGGCTGAGCAAGTGCAGATACACTGCAATAACAATCAAAGGTGCGAGAATAGGCACCTTTTGGCCCTTGTACCCTCCCCTGGTGTTGAGTGCAAGGGTTACCGAACTCCCCCACTGGATGCATGGAGGAGGAGGATGTAGAACTGGGTGATGATGGCAGCAGGTTCAGCATAGGCTGCAGAGGGACTCTAGCATCCAGTTGCCTTTCTTGAATCTCAACCAGATACCTCAATATGTCTGATTGCTCCTTCATAATTCAAAGCATCTCTTCTGTGTGGCACGCTTTTGTTCCCTGCATGCTCTCCTGTCCTCCCTGTCCATGTCAAGGTTCTCAGACAGTGTCATCCTCCATGCTCTGAGCTCTATCTTGTCACCCTCAGAGACACGCATTAAGTCATTGAACATGTCTTCCTGAGTCTTCTTTTTCCACCTTCTAATCCAGGAAAGTCTCTGTCCTTGTGTGAGGGATGCGCCGACGGACAAGGTTTCAGCTGCAAGGAATGCAAAGCACAAAGGTAGCATTGACAGTGCATACATTGTTTCTGGAGCAAGGTTAATTTTTTTTTTAAAAAAAAACACCCCTCAATACACTTTACTGCAAGTCACAGCATAATCACAACCACTAGCTATTACAAGAGTCAGTTTGCTGCTCCAGTTGTGGTGAGTAAGGCCATGAAACATGGGCAAGAGGTTTTGTGCTGCTGCTTTTGTGAAGACATCCTTGGGATCACAAGTTGGAACTTGAGAAAAGTCCCCTGTCCCCTAACAACCTGGATAATGCTTGAGGACAGGCATCAGTGTAAAGCCCCCCCAAATAGTTTGTTTTTCACAAAAGCAGCGCCAGGGGCGGGAGGGGAGACAAACAGGAATCCGTCATTCCCCCTCTCCCTTTTTCTCAGTGTTGCTTGCAATACACAGTGATCCCTTCCAACCACAACCATGGCACATTTGGGAAAGCGTGGTTGTGTAACCCAGATTTCACCGAACAGGGGAGGATTACTTGTTGAATTGTTTGCAGTTTAAGGGCTAGCATTGAAAATCCCCCCAGGTGACCCTATGTGATATCACTCTCCTGAGGGTAACAGAGGCAGCAAGGGAGCAGATGCACATCTGGGTACAGACCTGATCCTTATGTTGCAATGCTGTGTGCTGCAATGATGCCAGCAGAGTTAATACTGGAGTGGCACAGGAAAGTGTCCTACCATGGTGAACGAAATAAGGCAGCCCTTTCCAGAAACCTTTTGCAAAGGATTGCAGAGTACCTCTATGAAACTTCCTAGAGATCTCCATGGAGGATTCCTGAGCCATCCTTGTGCACATAAACAGTCTTTTTCCAAGAGCACCCTTTGCATAGCTGGAGTGGCCACCAATACCCTCTACACCTAATTTTTTTATTCAGATTAAACATAAAAAATAATAGCATGTAACAGTTTGATTGGGAATGTGTACTCACCAGAGGAGCATTGTGCTCCACCGCCAACTGGTCTTGTGAAGGGATGGACTCCAGGGTTAAAAATAGCTCTTGGCTGTCGGGGAGAATGGATCCTCCACTTGCCTGCCTCACATTCTCCTCCTCTTCCTCATCAACAATGTCCTTCTGGTTATTGCTCAAGATCACCCAGGGCTTCTGGGAGGTATCCACAGAGCGTTTTGGGGTAGGGGTGGGGTCGCTACTGAGAATCACATGCAGCTCCTCATGAAAGCAGCATGTCTGTGGGGCAGAACCAAAGCAACTGTTCACCGCCCTTGGCTTCTGATACACTTGCCAAAGCTCCTTTACTTTCATGAGGCACTGCTGTGTGTCCCTGGTGTAGCCCTTCTCCCCTTTGCCCCGCCCAATCTTGGCATAGATGTCAGCGTTTCTTCTGCTGGATTGGAACTCTGCCTGCACTCTTCTCCCCACACAGAAATAAGATCCACCTCTTCCTGTGTAGTCCAGGCTGCAGCACATTTGCGGCCTTAAGTCACCATGATCATCTGGGTTGGCGAGCGCTCCACGCTGATCAAACAGGAAATGAAAATTCAAAAGTTCCCGGGGCTTTAACAGGGGAGCAGCTGTTTCCTGTGTACCTGACTGACATGCAGTGGAGTTGAAAGTGATCTCCAGAGCAGTCACCGTGGAGCTCTGTGGGCACCTCCCTGACACAACACAGTGTCTACACTATCCCCATGTCGACCCATAGATGTCAAATCAAGCTCTATGTCTCTCGCGGAGGTGGAGTACAAAAGTTGACTTTACAGGCCACTTAGGTCGATGGAAGGGACTCAGTAACGTAGACACATAAATTGTTAGATCAGCTTAACAGGGTTTATGTCAACCTAAGTTTGTAGTGGAGACCGAGCCATAGATTTAGAGATTCCATGGCCAGAATGGACCATTGTGATCATCTAGACCTGCCCTAGAGCAGATTTCTTAGAAAAACAACCAGTCTTTATTTAAAAACTGTCAGTTATGTAGTATCCACACAACCCTTGGTAAATTGTTCCAGTGGTTAATTACTCTCACTGTAAAAAATTTACACCTTATTTCCAGTCTGAATTTATCTAGCTTCAACTTCCAGCCACTGGATTGGGTTAGACCGTCCTCTGCTAGCTTGAAGAGCCCATTATTAAATATTTATTCACCATGTAGGTATTATAGACTGTAATCAAGCCCCACTCCTTTTGTAAAGCTAAATAATTGCACTCTTTGAGTCTATCACTATAAGGCAAGCTTTCTAACCCTTTAATCATTCTGGTGACTCTTCTCTGAAGCCTCTCTAATTTATCAACATCCATCT
This sequence comes from Gopherus flavomarginatus, assembly GCF_025201925.1. Classification (NCBI taxonomy): domain Eukaryota; kingdom Metazoa; phylum Chordata; order Testudines; family Testudinidae; genus Gopherus; species Gopherus flavomarginatus. Next base: position 56,451,198 of record NC_066624.1, read on the forward strand.
TGAACTGTGGACACCAGAACTGGACACAGTATACCAGCTGCGTTCACTCTGTTTCTCTCACCTCAGGATACAGCTCCCATTGAAGTCAATGGGTGCAAGTCATATCCGCTACCAAGGGAATGAGGTTCCTTACAATGTAATCTCTCAATACAGACATTTTTGTGTCTTGAATTTTCTGAGGGCAAAGAGCTGGGGCTGTAGTTATTGTTGAGCACAATTAATGTCACATAGACATCTGACTGGGCCTTTGAGTAATCTAATTAGACATATAAAGGCACCCAAAGATAATTGCAGCTGCAGAATTTCACCCACAATTATTTGTGCCTGCCACTAATAGTAGAGTACTGTTGTAGCTGAGTTGGTCCCAAGATATTGGAGAGAAAAGATGGGTGAGATATTACATCTTTTATTGGACCAACTTCTTTTGGTGAAAGAGACAACTTCTGAGCTACGCAGAACTCTTCTTCAGGTCAAAGAGCAATGTGTAAGCTCAATGTGTAAGCTTGTCTTTTTCACCAAAAGAAGTTGGTCCAATAACAGATATTAATTCACCCTCCTTGTCTCACAAATAATAGAATCCATCTTCTGAAAATCTGGCCCAGAGATCCAAATTGTGCCCTTGTTTACACAACCTCATTAACATGACTGGAGTAGTCTGGATCCTGTGAAGTAGAACTTGGTCCATAGAAAGCCATAGGCAGAGTACTTGTACTTGTGAATTACACCACAAGTGTCTTAGCCCTGGTCTACGCTATGAGTTTAGATCAAATTTAGCAGCATTAGATTGATTTAACCCTGCACCTGTCCACACGACAAAGCCATTTTCATCTACTTAAAGGTATCTTAATATCAATTTCTGTACTCCTCCCCGACAAGGGGATTAGAGCTGAAATCGACATTGCCGGGTCAAATTTGGGGGTAGTGTGGATGCAATTCGACGGTATTGGCCCCCAGGATCTATTCCAGAGTGCTAAATTGTGACCACTCTGGACAGGACTCTCAACTTGGATGCACTGGCCAGGTAGACAGGAAAATCCCTGCAAACTTTTGAATTTTATTTCCTGTTTGGCCAGTGTGGCAAGCTGATCAGCACAGGTGACCATGCAGAGCTCATCAGCACAGGTGACCACGGAGTCCCAGAATCACAAAAGAGCTCCAGCATGGACCGAATGGGAGATACTGGATCTGATCACTGTATGGGGAGATGAATTTGTGCTATCAGAACTCCGTTCCAAAAGACAAAATGCCAAAATATTTGAAAAAATCTCCAAGGGCATGAAGGGCAGAGGCTATAACAGGGATCTGCAGCAGTGCCATGTGAAACTTAAGGAACGCAGGCAAGCCTACCAAAAAAACCAAAGAGGCAAACGGCCACTGCAGGTCAGACCCCTAGACATGCCACTTCTATCATGAGCTGCATCTAATTCTAAGGGATGCCCCTACAACCACCCCACCCCTGTTCATGGATGGTCTCACGCAAGGAAGTCTCATGCAACAGGGATGAGGATTTTGAGGACGAGAAAGATGAGAAGGAGGAGGAGGTTGAAGATAGCGCACAGCAGGCAAGCGGAGAAACTGTTCTCCCGGACAGCCAGGAACTATTTATCACCCTGGAGACATTACCCTCCCAACCCCCGCTCCCGGATCTTGAAGGCAGAGAAGGGACCTCTGATGAGAGTACCTTTGTAAATATAATATATGGCTTAAAAGCAAGCGTGTTTAATGATTAATTTGCCCTGAAGACTTGGGATGTATTTGCGGCCAGTAAAACTACTGGAATGCAGTCAAGCAACATCCTCAGGAGAGTGATATCGTTCATGGTCACCTGGTTGAAATAGGGGAATTCTATTAAGGGGACATTCAGAGGTGGCCATTCCTACTGGGCTGTGTTCCTGTGGCTGAAAAGAAACCATCCCCGCTGTTAGCCACAAGGTGCGGGGAGGGGTGAAGTGATCATCCCAGACAATTGGATGTGGGGGTTTAGTTGGGTTTGTGCTGCACGTTAACCCCAAAACCGCAGCCCCTCCTTTTAAATGGCCAAGCCATTTTAAATGGTCAACCCAATTCTCCCATTTTTTTCCTCCTGCAGCTGCAAATGTTTCAACGCTCCCCCTACCATCTCTGTCCCAGAGGCTAGCACAGAGAAGAAGGTGAAAAAACGCACTCGAGATTAAATGTTCTCTGAGCTCATGCAGTCCTCCTGCACTGAAAGAGCCCAGCAGAATGCATGGAGGCAGGCAATGTCAGGGTCCAGGAAAGCACAAAATGAACATGAGGACAGGAGGGATGAGTGAGAGGATAGATGGCTGGAGCAAGAGACAAGGTGGCGGCAGTGTGATGAGAGGAGGCAGGAGGCAATGCTGAGGCTACTGGAGGATCAAACTGATATGCTCTGGGGTATGGAGATGCAGGAAAGGCAACAGGAGCACAGACTGCTGCTGGAGCCTCTGTGTAACCAACCATCCTCCTTCCCAAGTTCCATAGCCTCCTCACCCAAATGCCCAAGAACGTGAGGAGGGGACTCTGGGCACCCAACTACTCCACCCCAGAGGACTTCCCAAGCAACAGAAAGCTGGCATTCAATATGTTTTGAAGTGCACTGTGGCCTTGTCCTTCCCTCCTCCACTACCCCACCTGGTGCTTCCCTCCTCCCTCACCTCTCCAGGGCTACCTTGGCAGTTATCCCCCTGTTTCTGTGACTAATTAATAAAGAATGCATGAATTTGAAACAAAATGACTTTATTGCCTCTGCAAGTGGTGATCGAAGGGGGAAGGGGAGGGAGTTGGCTTACAGGGAAGTAGAGTGAACCAAGGGGGTGGGTTTTCATCAAGGAGAAACAAAACTTTCACTGGCCAGTCATTAAACTGGTTTTCAAAGCTTCTCTGATGCGCAACATGCCCTGTTGTGCAATTCTAACCACCCTGATGTGGGCGGCACATAATCAGTGGCCAGATGATTTGCCTCAACCTCCCATCCTATCATAAATGTCTCCCTCTTACTCTCACAGATATTGTGGAGCACACAGCAAACATTAATAACGATGGGAATATTGGTTTCGCTGTGGTCTAACCGAGTCAGTAAACTGCACCAGCACACTTTTAAATGTCCAAATGCATATTCTACCACCATTCTGCACTTGTTCAGCCTATAGTTGAATAGCTCCTGACTACTGTCCAGGGTGCCTGTGTACGGCTGAGCCATGGCATTAAGGGGTAGGCTGGGTCCCCAAGGGTAACTATAGGCATTTCAACATCTCTGGTCTGGAAAGTAAGTCCCTAGCTGCAGCTGTTCAGACAGACCAGAGTTCCTGAAGATGCATCATGTCCCTTTCCCGGCCATCCCACGCTGATGTTGGTGAAATGTTCCTTGTGATCCACCAGTGCTTGCAGCACCATTGAAAAGTACCCCTTTTGGTTTATGTACTGGCTGCCTTGGTGCTCTAGTCCCAAGATAGGGATATGCGTTCTGTCTATTGTCCCATCACAGTTAGGGAATCCCATTGCAGCAGAGCCATCCACTATGACCTGCACATTTCCCAGAGTCACTACACTTGATAGCAGCAGCTTAGTGATCACAGCAGCCCCCACAGTAGATTTGCCCACTCCAAACTGATTCCCAACTGACCAGTAGCTGTCTGACGTTGCAAGCTTCCAGAGGGCTATCACCACTCGCTTATGAACTGTGAGGACTGCTCTCATCTTGGTATTCTTGCACTTCAGGGCAGGGGAAAGCAAGTCACAACGTTCCATGAAAGTGCTCTTATGCATGCAAAAGTTTTGCAGCCAGTGGGAATCGCCCCAGACCTGCAACACTATGCAGTCCCACCAGTCTGTGCTTGTTTCCCAGGCCCAGAATCGACGTTCCACAGCATGAACCTACCCCATTACCACCATGATGTCCAGATTGCCAGGGCCTGTGCTTTGAGACAAATCTGTGTCCATGTCCTTATCACTCTCGTCACCTTGCTGCTGTTGCCTCCTCACCTGCTATTGCAGGTTCTGGTGCAGCATATACTGCAGCATAATGCGCGAGGTGTTTACAGTGCTCATAACTGCCTCAGTGATCTGAGCAGGCTCTATGCCATGGTATGGCATCTGCAGGAGAGCAGGAGAACAGAATGGCAGTGGAAGCGTGATGATGGTTTGCAGCCCTACTGCACCGTCTGCCGCCAGCATCACCCAGGACACAACAGTGGCGGTTGAGCTGAGCAGGCTGCACGCTTACCATGGTATGGCGTCTGCGTGGAAAAAAGGTGAGAAACGATTGTCTGCCATTGCTCTCATGGAGGGAGGGGGGACTGATGACATGTATCCAAAAACAGCCGTGACAATGTTTTTGCCCCATCGGGCAGTGGGAGCTCAATCCAGAATTCCAATAGGTGGTGGAGACTGTGGGAACTGGGATAGCTACCTACAGTGCAACGCTCCGAAAGTCGACACTAGCCTCGGTACTATGGATGCACTGCACTGACTTAATGCGCTTAGTGGGGACACACACAATCAACTGTATCAAATCACTTCCTAAAAAATCGACTTCTATCAATTCAACTTAATTTCATAGTGTAAACATACCCTTAGCACTAGTTCCAACAAGATAAAGGTATTACAGTCATATTATCCTGTCACCAGTACAATGTGCTAAAGTTAGCTCTATTTTTCTGTTGTAATGAAGTGAAATACCCAAATTGCTGTCACCTCTCTGTGTTTAATTGGAATCATTTGGAAGCTACCCAGGGATTTGAACATGGCAAAGAGGGAAGCATCTTCTTTAACCTTGGGGCCTGTAGACAGACGGAGCTCCTATACCAGGAGGTTCTTGTTTAGACTCTCTGTGTTTCAGGGCAGTAGGTTAATTAAGTAGCAGAGTAATGCAGAGTCATTAAATCAGCTTGAACAATTCAGTTAGCATAACAAGTACAGACCGAGAAGGTTAAAGCCTGGGTTCTTGTTTTCTCATTGCCTTCAATTAACTTGCCCATGTTTCTGCAGCACTCTGGGCCCCAGAGAAGGGTTCCTTGATGACTCTCAAGGCTGTTAATTAGCAAGGCACAGAAACAATGGCAAACAAACTTCTTCCTTTCAATGATCATCATGACTGTCTGGCTTTCAATTAAAAAATAAAAGCTGTGACCCAGCTTGTCCCCAGTCTAACTCCATTACACTCAGTGGAGTTACAACCTGAATGAATCTGTCCTCTAACTTTTATTTTTGACTATAGCCTCTGACTCCAGAAAATGTGACTGGGAAGGTTCTGAGCCATGTGGCCCTACAACAGTCTCCTACAGGTGTCACCTCTCTTGGGTTCTGTATCAGCCTGCATAGTTTGAAATTAAATACATGGCTGTGGGAGGTGCCATAGAAATCAGCACTTAGGTATTGATCCTCTATTTTTGACAGCAATAGGCATTTTACTAGTGGCTTCATTGGGTGCAAGATCAGTTTATGTCACAGATAGAAAATGAGTTTTTCACCAAATCTCACAGTCACAGTTCTGCCTGTGAGGATGTAGTAGAGCGGTGCCGGGGCTCAACCCTTCTTGCAGGCGGAGGGGAGCCACACTGGCCCGCTGCACTCCGTCAACTCGGGGCCCGTCCCTTGCTGTGGGGTGGAGTGAACCCACAACAGTTAGCAAGTGGCCCAGGCCCTTAGGCAGGGCGGGCCAACACACACAGTCTACGCTCAGGCCTTTCAGCGGGGCTGAGCGACAAGGTAACCGTATATATATAAGCCCAGGCCCTTAGGCGGGGGGGGGCAACACCCACAGTCTAGGCTCGGGCCTCGTCAGCGGGGCTAAGCACAGGGGAACAGTATGTAAGTACGCCCAGGCCCTTGGGAAGGGCGGGGCAACACGCACAGTCTAGGCTCCACCGGTCAGGGGAGGGGGAAGTCTGCCACCCTTGAAGGGGTGGCAGGAGGAACGCAGGCCCTCCCACTCCACTGCGTTCCAGCCCGGGGCCCTAGTAGCGGTCAACACCACTAGCGGTCAGTGGGGGATCCTGACTGAAACACACTGCCATTGGCTCAGGTGAGCCTGCAGCCTGACTGGGATCGGCTGCCCCTGGGCCACTTCCAACCTCCCCCTCATTGGGTACCTGCCCTCTGCCAGCGTAGTCCGGGGAGTCCCAGATCATGGGTTCCTCAGGGTGTCCGGCGTCGGGAGGTCCAGTCCACTCATCAGGGTATCGGGTGTCGGGAGGTCTGGTCCACTCCTCGGGGTACCGGGCATTGGGAGGTCCAATCCACTCCTCGGGGTACTGGGCGTCGGGAGGTCCAGTCCACTCCTCGGAGTATCGGGTGTTGGGAGGTCCGGTCCACTCCTTGGGGTACCGGTCATTGGGAGGTCCAATCCACTCCTCGGGGTACCGGGCGTTGGGAGGTCCAGGAAGCTCCTCCACAGGCCGAGCATCGGACCACTCAATCGGCTCCTCTGAGTACTGGCCCCAGGGGAGGTCAGGCCAATACCCCTCCGGGTACTGGGCACGGGGTAGGCCAGGCCCAGCAGGAGCTCGGGCCCTAACGTCTGCCTTCTCTGGTAGCCTCCTCCTAACTGAACGCTGGGGCTGGGCTTTTGGACTTCCGGTCCCACCCCCTGACTTCCAGGGGATGGGGACAGGAGGGACGGGCCTTGGACTTCCTGTCCCGCTCCTTTTCTTCCGGGGGGCGGGGACAGGAAACGGGGCCTCCGCCCGTGGCCACACCTTCTCTGGCCTATGTCCCTCAGGAGCGCGGGGGAGTGGAGCCCCCTCGCTACAGGGGCCCTGAGATGTAGGCAGATGATGGTGTCACCATCCAACATGGCAATGAAGCTATCGTGCATCACATATTGCATTGGCTGTTCAATACTGCAAATGTGCTGTGCTTCATCTCCATGCCCTTCTAAAGTCAAAGCCCATCTAAATCAAAGACTTCAACGGCCTTTGCATGAAGGCCTTTATGCTACATGCGTAGTGCCCATAATTGGAATGCATTGGCTTTCACGGTGGAAGCCTGGAACATGCATGTTATGGTGATCAGTAATATTGCTGTTATTAACTATGGCTTTACTTCCATGGGTCTGCCACTTAGCTTCCCTGGGGCTAATGGTGCATGGATGGATGGATGAATAGGTAAATAAATAGGAAGATAGATATGCAAAGAGGAAAAAATAATTGAGTCTGTGCCATTTTTTGCTTAAAGAAGACTTAAGAGGAGATGATGATGATTAGGGAGCAGGGAAGGTTCTGCTTGTTTTGATGTTAGAAATCCAGCTGTTGTCCCCTCTGTTTTCCTGGAAGACTCTCTGAATGACTGGAGAACTGATAGGATTGTGATATCCGAAGTGACAACAGGAAATGAAAGCTGAGCACTTGCAAACTCTTTGGGTTTTGTCTGTTTGGGTTTTCGTTACAAACAGAAATTTATCTCTTGCCGGCTGAACAGTCTGAAGAAAAAGTGTCTTTAAGATTTAACATATCTGCCCTTTCAAGCGAGGGCTGGGAAAACTTATGTTTCAGTTCTCTGGTCTTCTAAGCAAAACAGGGAAGAAGAGTCTTGGTATCCTGTTTTAAATCAAGACTGGATTTTTTTTTCAAATATATGCTCTAGTTCAAACAGCAATTAATTCAGGGAGGTCCTGTAGCCTGTGAAATACAGAAGATCAGACTAAATAATCACAGTGGCTCCTTATGGCTTTATAATCTATGAATCAGTGTGTGACAAACTGGGAAAGTGTCTATATTATCTTATCTCTATAATATGTGTGACTCAGTTTCCCTGTTCAGATCCGTATTGTTACCTGTCTAAATGTAGACTCAAAGGAGGCTGTAAAGGAGGATTGTTAGGAATCCCAGAAAAGGTAAAACAATGCCACATATAAGACAGGCCCTCGGGTATTCAGCTTCAAAGAAGTTAAGATAACAACAGATGGCTCCATCCAGGTTACAATACAGTATGTTCCTCAAGGCTAAGTCTAGGATCAAAGGAGGCAAAAACCCTAGAAGACCCTAGAAAGGGAGAGGTTTCATTGATGAGCTGGGATTATAGGGTTGCTAACTTTCTAATAGCACAAAACTGAACACCCCTGCCCTTTCCCAGAGGCCTTGCCCATGCTCTGCCCCTTCTCCAAGGCCCCACCCCCACTCACTCCATCCCTCCTCCCTCTGTCGCTTGCTCTCCCCCACCCTCACTCACTTACCAGGCTGGGGCAGGGGGTTGGGGGTTAGAGGTCTGTGTGAGGGCTCCAACTGGGGGTGCGGGCTCTGGAGTGAGGCTGGGGATGAGAGGTTTGGGGTGCAGGAGGGGGCTCCGGGCTTGGGAAGGGAGTTGGGGTATAGGGGGATGGGGAGGGATCCAGCTGGGGGTGTGGGCTTTGGAGTGGGGCCAGGATGACGGGTTTGGGGTGCAGGAGGAGGTGAGGGCTCCGGGAGGGAGTTTGGTTGCAGGAGGGGACTCCAGACTAGGGCAGAGGTTGGGGTCCGGGAGGAAGTGCAGGGCTCCCAGAAAGCGGCCGCCAGGTCCCTGAAGCCCCTAGACAAATGGGTGGCCAGAAGGCTATGCTGACCTCGCACCCACAGGTGCCATCCCTGCAGCTCCCATTGGTCATGGTTCCCAGCCAATGGGAGTTGCAGACCCAGCACTTGGGCAGGGACAGCATGTGGAGCCTTCCTGAGCCTAGGGGCTGCAAGGATCTGGTGGCTGCTTCTGGGAGCTGTGCGGAGCCAAGGCAGGTAGGAAGCCTGCCTTAGCCACAGCCCCCTGCTGTGCCGCTGACTGGAGACACCAGAGTCCCTTTTTGCTTAGCCACAGCCCCCTGCTGTGCCGCTGACTGGAGACACCAGAGTCCCTTTTTGCTTAGCCACAGCCCCCTGCTGTGCCGCTGACTGGAGACACCAGAGTCCCTTTTTGACCAGTTGTTCCGGTCAAAAACCAGACACCTGGCAACACTAGGTGGGAAGAATGGGAAGAGTTGCTAGCATGTTCTTAGCATAAATCACTGACAGTGTGTGTTACGTCCTCCTCCAGTGGTCCTCATAAGAAGATAAGAACCCACTAATTTTCCCAGCTACAGGATTTATCCTGTTAGGTTAGGTGGTAGAGGTCCATGTTTTCAGGCCTGAATATCCTAGCTTCAGACGCTGTGGATGACCCATTACAACTGTACTGCAGCAGTGAGACAATTCGGAAGATGGATATGAAGTGGCTATAAACATTTGATGAAGAGATGGTAAGAAGATCCCCAGTTTTCTGCTCTATCCCTTTTTCCAAAGTCCAGTGTGATGGAGTCATTCCCTCTGACTGCACAAGGCTGAAAACAAGTCATTGCAGACCCCACCACACAATGCTACTCCTGTATTCAGCCAGGAGATTTTGCTAGAGAAGGCAACTTGCATTGCTCACTTCTTGCTACAGCTTCTGTGCTGAAGGTCCTGCTAAGAACCCGTGTTTCTCTCTCACTGTCTTGTCTCACTGTCAATTGTCAGGTTCCTCTCCTGCTGCCTTATCCTCCTCCTGGCTGCGTGATGCCCCTCTCTTGCTTACCGGTAACTTGTTGACAACCTTAAATGCTCTTCTGTGAGGCACATGTCTACTGTTTCTTTAAATCTGTGATAGGAGGCCTAGGGCTAGTTCTAGGAGAAAAATAGGAAGTCTTTATTTGTATTTTATGTCTATTAAAGGAATGTAAAAACTGATGTGCGCTGAGTAACACTCGCAATAGTGATTGGCAGTGAAGCAGAGAGAGATGGGAGCTGTAGGGATTGTGCTATCTTCCTTACTTTAACAAAGTTGCTTGGCTCTGTGTTAGAAGGAAGTGGCTCTTTCTGTGGTCTTTTACCTTGTCCTAAAACATACTCGTGCTCCTGCTGCCCCTGCCACTGGCTGAGGCCTCCCTTCTTTCCGCCAACTCTCTGCATGGTTAGAAATTTGTGCTCTTCTTTCCTGGCCATCCTTTGAGCCGGTGCAGATGGATGCTACAGTGCCCATGGCCTACTGGAAGCAGTAGGGAACATAAATGCCCTTGCTCTCTGAGAAACTTTGTAATACCCACGAAGTTGCGAAGTTAGCACAGCATAGCCACCCCATCTGACCACAGAGCAGCACAAAATTCAGAGCTATCTGCGGGCCTGGGTTCACAAAGCAACTGCTGGCAGTCTGTGGAGAAATGTCTAAGTACAAATTGCTGGCTGCTGTCTTGGTTTCCAGCTGTTAAACGGAAAGAAAAGCCAGCTAAGTGGGCACTTGAAATCTCCTTAATGCTGCTTTTCCACCTAAGCAAGTGCCGTGGTTACCACAGAGATGCCATGTGATGGCCAGGGGGAAGGGAGATGTCTGTGAGACAATCTCTCTGATTGGAGAAATCTATCCATCCTCACCCCCAAGGGTAGCTCACTACAAAGGGAAACACACAGCATCAGGAGCATGAAAAGCACCAAGAAAGTCAAAATCGCTGGGCCTCAGCAAATTGTTACATCATTTCCCATGGCACCCATACTGTTTCCTGCTGGCAAAACTGGTGAGGCTGCAGGAAGACTCCCAAGACAGGATGGCAGACTCCATCCTCAACGCCACCCCCCAGCATTTACAGGCAAGACATTCTCAGTATGGCCCCTCACTAAGGCCTATGGTTCTCCAGTCACATGCTCGGCTTGTGACCCAGCAGCACTCATTGGACATATTCACCTCCACAAAGGGCCCAGTGTCTCCAGAACACAGAGATGCTATTGAGGAGTCTCACATGAAGCCAGTCAGCTCTAACATGCATGACCAGCTATTGCCCGCAAATCATCCTTGATTTATAGGGAAACTCATTTATTTTTAATCATTAGTATTATTTAAGTTCTTCTGCCTGTAATGAAAAGCTTCTCAGCAAACCCTGATCATTTGACTCACCACTGATCAAGGGGCTGATTTCCCATTGCCTCTCTTGGCAAATGTTACCAAGGTTGTGAGTGGGACCTTCATGCTGGCTGTGAAGGTTATGCATGAGGCCTGAAAGCTAGCTACTAAGGTTTGAATGGGACCTGAAGCTGGTGGCCATTAAGATTACAACTAAGGTTGCTAACATTTGTATTTCAAAAATACGGGACTCTTTTCTTAGCACTCATATGGGAGAAGAGTGCCCTGGGGGCCAGGGGTAGGGTGCCCACTACTATAGCGTGTGGGGGTGCTAACCATGTGTCAGTTGAGGAAATCTTCCACTCCCTGCAGCAGTCTGGGCTGTTGGGACCCAACTCTGGAAATTAACAGGACAGCACTGAAGGCTCAGGGTCAGGAAGGGGCTCTGTCTGGCAGGGGGGTGGGGTCAGTACTCCAGGGGTGTAGCCTTCCATTCCCAGCTCTCAAAGTCTCTGCCAACATCCCCAGCAGAGGAGAATAACTGCTGATTGGTGGCTGCTGCAGCTACAGCAGTGGGGGAGCAAGGTGAACAGGAAGGCTGGTCCTGGCAGCCAAGACCAGCTGTAGAGAGCCCCATCCACTTCCCCTGCCAGACAGAGCCCCCTTCTGTCTCCAGCCTTTCAGTGTGGCCCCATCAGATCTTCCTGCCCCCTGTTAACCATATTGTGCCCCCCAGGGGACCACACCCCCTAGTTTGGAAACCTCTGTGCTATAGGTACATGGTTCATTAAACCATGGGACTGATTTTGCATGATTACGTAGTCTAACGTTACAAACTTGAGATCACGGGAAGGCAAGGGAATAATAAAATTGACTTTGCAATATGAGAATATTTGTAATATGTTGAAATATGGGATAAAAGGCATCCCGTGCTGCTTTAATATGGAACAGGCAATTTTCTATTTAAATCAGGGATGTCCCTTGCAATATGGGACTGTTGGCAACCCTAATTACAACTTAGATTTTGATGGAGGCTTAGCTTGGGGGTGCAGGAGTGTTTCAGGAACTCTGTCTTGCAAAGATTTCTGTACTGTTGCTGAAATCTTGTTGGCGTGGCAGTACCTGGACAGGGTGCATGTTTATATTCTCTGCACTGCTGCTGGAGTTTAAGGAAGGTTTTTTTGCTATCTAAAATCAATCAGCCAGTAGCTGACAAGCTGAGTGGGAAAGGGAAAGAGAAAGGCAGTGAAGAGAAAAAGCGAAAAAAAAGTCATGGAAAGAAAAGAAGGTCTAAACCACTGAAACCTATTGGTAAACCTATTGACTCCAATGGTGCAGAGTGGGGGGGATTTGGCCCTGTATGGAAATTCACAATACCCACCATCAGAGAGGCCCTGCAGCTTCCGATAGAACGGCCTATAAAATTAGTGGCTGCTAGACTCAGGCTAACCAGTGTTGCCAACACTTATGATTTTGCCAAGAGTCTCATGATATTTTTTTTCCTTAAAGCCCCAACTCCTGGAGTCAAATCATGTGATGATTTCAGCCTTCTTTCTTAAAGAAAAATTAAGTTTCTAGCCCTCGTGGCTGTGGAGAAAGCTTCAAAATGTGACCCCAGTGCACTCTAAAGGCTCAAAAAGTGAAAGGCAAATAAAAAGAGCACCAACTCCATTTTTTTTACATAATCTCGTGATTTTAAAGCCAATCTCATGATTTTTGATAAGCCTGACTCTAGATTTTTGAACATTTGGGGCTGGCAACACTGGAACCATGTGATCAGTCCCTTTTTCTGTTTGTGAATTAGCCACAGATATTACAAATTTGCTTGTTATTCGAAATTATCCAATGAGCTTTTCCTATAAATGTATATCAGCCTGCAAGCTGCTCATCAGTGGCTTACCATGGCTATTGTCTGGAGTAGTCAATGTTTCTAATTTGCAGGGGCGGCTCCAGGCACCAGCACGCCAAGTGCATGCTTGGGGTGGCTAGCCGCGGGGGGTGGTGTACCAGTCGCCACTAGGACGGCAGGCAGGTTGCCTTCGGCGGCATGCCTGCGGAGGGTCCACTGGTCCCAAGGCTTCGGCAGACCGCCTGCAGGTTGCCACCAAATACACGGGATCGGGGACCTCCCACAGGCAAGCCACCGAAGGCAGCCTTCCTGCCGTGCTTGGGGCAGCAAAATACCTAGAGCCGCCCCTGCTAATTTGATATTCATTCTGAGTAACTGGTTACCTCCATCACATGATAGAATGTCCACTCCCTGATTGGATGATTCCCAATCCCACCAAGACCCTTCAAGAGAGCCAGGTGAACATTTATCACAAATACTTCTGTAAATATCTTCTTATTGGTATTTGTAACCTCAAGTGTTCAAAAATCATGAGTCAAGCCCCCTCAAAAATCAGGAGATTGAGTTAAAAATCAGGAGATTTTTAAAAAATAATTAATATTGGATTGTTTTAATTTTCCTTTTGGGTTTTAAATCTTTCAGAGGGTCACATTTTCAAGTTTTCTCTGCAAACAGACAAGCTAGACACTTACCTTTTTTATTTTTAACTGAAGGCTGGGATTGTCATGGCTAAGGTTAAGATTTTGTCATGGTTATATTTAGTAAAAGTCAGGGACAGGTCACAGGTAATAACCAAAAATTCTGGAAGCCCATGACCTGTCCCTGACTTTTACCAAAAATAACTGTCACAAAATGGGACTGCAGGGGGAGAGGACTGAAGCCTGAGCAGGGGGGATGAGAGCCTGAGCCCCACTGTGGAAGAAGGGAGGTCCAGCACCCACACCCCGCAGCAGCTGGGAACTGCAGGGGATGCTGCCACCCACAGTGGTTCAGAGCTGTGGGGGGCCCCACTGTCCACAGAGGCTCAGAGTTCCAGTCCGCCTGCTACCTGTGATGACTGAAAGCAGCATGGCCCCCATTGACTGACAGCTCTGGCCCATCATCCCAGGGGCTGGAAAATGTCAGTGAGGTCTCTGTAAGTCATGGAATCCATGACCTCTACAACCTCCATGACATAATCTTATCCTTAGTCATGGCATTATGATCCAGAAGCTGTTTGGTCCCCTGTTGCCACATCTGCAGAAACAAAGTGAATGCTCACTTTCCTTTTGTCAACTCAACTGCACACCACCTCTTAAAATCGGCACAAGATGTCTCAGGTTGGTCACCCAAAGAGTCATGCACACAAAATTAATTAATGCTTTAACCAGGTGAACCTCTTTTGTGCCTGACTAGGTTGGTGGAGGCAGCTCATCTAAGGTACCTGTTTAGACAGGATGCTTTTTTTCTAAACGAGCCATTCTAATTCAGCCAGAAGTTCTTAGGCTGAATTCTACCCATTGCTGGAATCAATGGGAAGAATTCACTGATCTTTATTACACAGGAAGTCAGAGTAGATGATCATAATGTTCCCCTCTGGCCTTGCAAGCTATGGATCTGTGTAAATGCTGGCCTTAGTTCCAAGGGTGGGAGGAGAGGAAGGAGTGAGAACTCCCACATGAAGAAAATTGGACTGATGTAAAAAACAATGCTGGTAGGAATTGACTGTGCTCAGAACAATGCAACATTTACACTAGCATTTTCATCACATTTCCCACAGTCACTGTCACCAGTGCATCATCTTCAGCAAGCATGGCAATGGTGGGACTAAATTGTGTCATGTGGCTCCCAGTGGTAATGCCACCAAGCCATCTAACACTGCTCAAGGCAGATCAAGACAACAGGGTAGTTAAAACACCAGTGGTTGGTCTGCAGTGGTGGTCCCTCCATAATTGTTACTGGAGGGGCTGCACCAGTTATAGTGCCATGTTTAGAAGAAAGATATTAGTGTAGAAAAGGCAACACAGTACCTTGGCTTTTTACACACATGGAATTATCTTAACTGCAAAATGTTAAGAGAAATTCCAATAGCCCTTGTCATTTCTTTTGGGTACCATAACTCATAGCTAGAGCTTGGTGACATTTTATGGATGAATAGTCTATTCACTGAAAAATATCATTATGAGCAACTTGAAACTATTTCTGACTTTAATGCAAATAGCTTCAGCTATTTGCTAAATGGCTGGAAGATTTGGTGCTGCTACCCTATAGTCATAGAATATCAGGGTTAGAAGGGACCTCAGGAGGTCATCTAGTCCAACCTCTTGCTCAAAGCAGGACCAATCCCCAAGCAGATTTTTGCCTTTGATCCCTAAATGGCCCCCTCAAGGATTGAGCTTACAGCCCTGGGTTAAGCAGGCCAATGCTCAAACCACTGAGCTCTCCTTCCCCTCCCTACTATTGTAGTCCCATTCTCATGGCACTCACCTGGGATGTGGGAGACCCAGATTCAAATCCCTGCTCTAGAATGGATCCCAAATGAACTTTTCTGATCCACTGAAAATTCCAAAACAATTCAGATTTAGTTCAACCTGAACCAGTCTTTGTCCCCCTGATTTTTCAGAAATGCCACCAAACTGAAAAATCAGTTATTCGCCCAGCTCTGCATGTAGCCCCTAGGTTTTGTGTCATCCTCACCCCATGTGGTATCAGCAGGTTATTTGTTTTTCTTCTGCCTGATTAGGAGGCAACATTCTTCTCTCAGTGATTCCCTTCTGCTCTCTCACATACACCCAGCAATGGCCCCTTTTGTCTTCAGCAGAGAATTTGCTGGATTTCCCAAAGCAAGTGCCAGGGATGATTTCAAAGGAATCTTCCAGAATTGCTAGGGAGTAGTTCTCCAGAGTTAGACAAGGAGCCAGAAGGAAACCAGAGGATGCTACTTTGCCAATGTAAGCAGAGTCAGGATGAGGTCTATCCTGACATCTGGTGGTGAATTGTGGCGAGCTGTGGAAAAGAACTTCAGGGGCTGATCTTGTTTGCATAGGCACACCACCTCGCCTAGCATGAGCCCACTGCCACCCAAATGGTCACTTGGCTTCTGTGGGATCCCCAGTTTCTCTGTTATTGGGACAGGAAGAATAAAGTGTTGTTACCCTGATTATGTGAATCAAGGCCAGTGGAACTGATTTATGACAGAGGGACTCACCATCAACTAAGTAGCACTCACTAGACAAGGCACATGGGTTCCAAAACCCAGTGAATTGAGAGAAGCTGGGGGCAGGTATTTGTACTTGAGGGGATGGGCTCCCTTTGAGGGGTGTCGTGTCGTGTCGTGTCGTGTCGTGTCGTGTCGTGTCGTGTCGTGTCGTGTCGTGTCGTGTCGTGTCGTGTCGTGTCTCCTCTTCTCTTCTCTCCGCAGTTGAATAGCAGAGCTAATTTTGATTCCATTAAGGGTCTAGTTACAGACTGCTGTGCTGAATTCATTTTGGGCCAATGGTGCACTGGGGCTCCCCTACTACAAGCTGAAATCACTGAGTGCTGTATTAACTGGTAAGGAACCTGAAGATATATTGCTAAGCGGCTGGCAGAGCGGAGCAGTTTGTGGGATGGTTGGAGTGGCCCATGGGATGGCAAGTAGAGCGGAGCAGAGCTGAGCAGTTTGCGGGATGGTTGGAGCAGCTCATGGGATGGTGAGTGGAGTGAAGCAGGACAGAGTGGGACAGAGCGGAGAAGTTCGTGGAATGGCTGGTGGAGTGGAGCAGCTCGTGGTGAAGGCTGCAGCATAACCCCACAGAGAGGTGGGGCAGTCGGCCTCGGACCACGTAAGGTACCCTTAACACCCCGTGTGCCCCTTTTCTCCCCGCATTTCTACCCAGGCTGGGGGGGGGGGAGTAAAACTCTGCAGATAAACTTTTGAACTCTAGGGTTGCACTGACCAGGGACAGAGACTTTTGGGTTGTTGGATTTTTGGGAGATTTTTGGGTTGCTGGACACAAGAGACTTTTGGGGTGTTGGACTTTTGGGACTTTGAGGTGATCTTTTGGGTTCTTTGACTTAAGACCCTGAGGGGAAAAGGATACTGCCAAACTTACTTGGGAGTGGGTCTTTTACTCATGGTTTGTGTTATGAATCCTGTTTGTGGTGTTTCCCCAACATAATGCCACATTGTTTTCCTCCTTTATTAAAAGGATTTTGCTACACTCAGACTCCGTGTTTGCGAGAGGGGAAGTATTGCCTCTTAGAGGCACCCGAGGGTGGTATGTAATTGTCCCAGGTCACTGGGTGGGGGCTTGAGCCAGTTTTGCATTGTGCTATTGAAACGGAACCCCTGGATACTGAAATCGGCCTTGTTGCTGCCAACTCAGATGGGCAGAAGGGTTACACCAGCAAGGACATCAGACCAAATGGCCCAGATCAAGCCGAGTGGAACATCTTCTCTGCTACACACTGACAGTTGCATGAGGTGAGGGGAGTGGGTTAGGCTTTGATCTCAGAATGGGGAGGACATCAGTTGTGGGATGTAGGGGGGGAGAGATTGGGTGTCAATTTCAAGGTAGGGAGAAGGGAGCAAGCATCATTACAGCTTGGGGAAGGTTCCATGGGTCCGTCATCATTGTCAGGTACAGAAAGCAGTACGCAGGGCAATGGTGCAGGATGCAGAGGCAGTGGACTGGGCAGCAGTTAGGATAAGAAGGCAAAGCAGGCAGTGAAACAAATAGGCAGGTGTCAGCGACAGTTACCATTTGCAGACTCCTTGTACATCAACAATGCCATTGCAGCCAGGACAGTTTAGATTGGACATTAGGAAAAACTTTCTGTCAAGGTGGTTCATCACTGGAATAAATTGCCTAGGGAGGTTGTGGAATCTTCATCATTGGAGATTTTTAAGAGCAGGTTAGACAAACACCCATCAGGGATGGTCTAGATAATACTTAGCCCTGCCTTGAGTGCAAGGGACTGGACTAGATGACGTCTCAAGGTCCCGTGCAGTCCTAGGATCCTATAATTCTAAGTCAACCATGCCAATTCACACCTGCTGAGGATCTGACCTGCTGCCTTTCTTTTCATAGTCCTCATTGCCCTTATCTTCTTATCTGGTTCCTATTTCTAGTTAGGCTCTTGAGGAAACTCAGCTTCCGCTCATAGACTTATGAGCTCTTCAAGAAAGAGGTGCCCTGAGCCTAGAAGTGAGGGACCCAATTAGTTGATCTAAACACAGTCTCCCAGCCAGCTGGAGGACATGTATCTAAGACATCTGTCAGCACATGGTGACCTCCTCTGAACACCATATCCAGTGTTATTTGAATGGTGGAAGAGATGCTGGGAGAATGATGGCTGGAATGTCAAATGGGTTTACCCTCTAAGAGGATGGAATGGCTGCGAGGACTTCTAAATAACTGGGTTAGCAAGAGCCAATAAATCTGCAGAGTTACTCTTTCTTGGTTAGACTGGAAGGGATTATTTTGTCATTGTTTATTATTGTGTCAGCTGCCCTGAGACAAGATATGGGGATGCTCTGATGCATGGACTAGAAAATTTAGCTGTTTCTGTATGTAATGAAGGGTATGTTGCATCCTGGTTCTGCAATGTGGGACTGAGAGGCCAATTAACCCACATGGATGCACATTCAGGCTGAGCCAGGCCTAATTAAAGATGATTAGGAAGTTGCTAGGGGATGGAAGTCAGAAGCAGAAGGGGACTGTGGCAAGAGAGGGAAGAACTCAGCAGACACTATCCTGGTGATAGAGAGCAGGGGATCAGCAGAAGCTGACACACAGAAAGCTGGGGTGGAACTGGCCAGAGCTGAGGACCCCAACTGGGTAGAATGCTTCTGTGGGGCCCTGAGGTAAAGGGGAAGAGTTGGCTGGACACAGGAGCTGGAGGTTCTGGAGGAGCCTGGCAGGGATGGCAGAGGAACAAAACACTGCAGGGATCCCTAAGGTGAGGGTTGTGGTGGGTTGGGAACACAGCCAGAGGCAGGAGCCAGACTGCCAGGGATACATTCTGTGAGCTGTTGCTCATTGGAAGAGCCCAGAAAAGGGCTGGGAAGAAGGCCTGAAGAAAGGCTATAGTAAGAAGAAGTCCAAGGAGGCAGCAGCAAGGAGGCTGAGGGAGCTGAGCTGGATTGCTGGTTACAGGGCCCCTGGACTGGAACCCAGTGTGGTTGGAGGGCCTGGGGTTCCCTGCAAGCCACTGTGTAAGGTATCCTGAAGCCCCCTGACATAAGGGGATAAGGACAATTCAGAGCCTGGAGAGAGAGGTGTCATAGGATCATCATAGAATCATAGAATATCAGGGTTGGAAGGGACCTCAGGAGGTCATCTAGTCCAACCCTCTGCTCAAAGCAGGACCAATCCCCAACTAAATCATCCCAGCCAGGGCTTTGTCAAGCCTGACCTTAAAAACCTCTAAGGAAGGAGATTCCACCACCTCCCTAGGTAACCCATTCCAATGCTTCACCACTCTCTGAGTGAAAAAGTTTTTCCTAATATCCAACCTAAACCTTCCCCACTGCAACTTGAGACCATTACTCCTTGTTCTGTCATCACGTACCACTGAGAACAGCCTACCTCCATCCCCTTTGGAACCCCCTTTCAGGTAGTTGAAAGCAGCTATCAAATCCCGCCTCATTCTTCTCTTCTGCAGACTAAACAATCCCAATTCCCTCAGCCTCTCCTCACAAGTCATGTGATCCAGCCCCGTAATCATTTTTGTTGCCGTCCGCTGGACTCTTTCCAATTTTTCCATATCCTTCTTGTAGTGTGGGGCTCAAAACTGGATACAGTACTCCAGATGAGGCCTCACCAATGTTGAATAGAGGGAAACGGTCACGTCCCTTGATCTGCTGGCAATGTCCCTATATATACAGCCCAAAATGCCTTCTTAGCAACAAGGACACATGGTTGACTCATATCCAGCTTCTCATCCATTGTAATCCCTAGATCCTTTTCTGCAGAACTGCTTCTTAGCCATTTGGTCCCTAGTCTGTAACAGCGAATGGGATTCTTCCGTCCTAAGTGCAAGACTCTGCACTTGTCCTGGTTGAACCTCATCAGGTTTCTTTGGCCCAATCCTCTAATTTGTCTAGGTCCCTCTGTATCCTATCCCTACTCTCCAGCATATCTACCACTTCTCCCAGTTTAGTATCAACTGCAAACTTGCTGAGGGTGCAGTCCACGCCATCCTCCAGATCATTAATGAAGATATTAAACAAAACCAGCCCCAGGACTGACCCTTGGGGCACTCCGCTTGAAACCGGCTGCCAACTAGACATGGAGCCGTTGATCACTACCCACTGAGCCTGACGATCTAGCCAGCTTTCTATCCACCTTATAGTTCATTCATCCAGCCCATAGTACTTTAACTTGCTGGTAAGAATACTGTGTGAAACGGTATCAAAACTTTTGCTAAAGTCAAAGAATAACACATCCACTGCTTTCCCCTCATCCACAGAGCCAGTTATCTCCTCATAGAAGGCAATTAGGTTAGTCAGGCATGACCTGCCCTTGGTGAATCCATGCTAACTGTTCCTGATCACTTTCCTCGCCTCTAAGTGCTTCAGACTGTGCTTCAGAGAGTCAGAGCGACTGGGCCTGTAGTCAAGGTCCACAGACCTGACACAAGGTCTTGGAATTATTATTTGGAATTTTGTTTGCTGAACTTTCTAGTATCCTGGAAGAAGAGAGACTTTAACATGACCTGGCCATAGGGCCAAGCCACGAGAAGAGCCAGAGCACCAGACAAGAGCAACTGCTAGCTGAGACTACTCACTAGCCAGGAGAGAGCTGTGCCACCACACCCAGGCATGAGGAGGCGCGTCAGTGGTGAGTTCCCCTTTCACCACTATAGCAACTTCTGTACTTTCCATGCTGCCCTGTAACCATCTGCAGTAACACTCCTTCCTCGGCATGGGATGTGCCCCCTGGCACAGGTAATTTCTCCTGGAGTGTGCAACAGAGTGCCAAGTCCAGCACAAGGCATAGGGCAAGCGACACATCATGCAATTGTTCTCCACACAAAGCAGCACCGAGTCTCACAGCCTCTGTGTACCTGCTCCCTTGCTCACAGATTTGCAGGATTCAAAAGATGCCAGTGAGGGAGAAGAATTGAGATGGCTCTTATGACGATGGTTTAACCCTGATCCTCCTCATGTTTATGAGGCACTGAGCCATGTTTTCTCCTCTTTGGCCTCACTACGACCATCAGGCAGTAATAACTTGGCCATCAGGCAACAGCTCAGGATGTAGTGAGCTCTTCACTTTTCCAGATCCTGCTGCTACATGTGGCTGTGCTGCATCAAACCCTAAAAATCAGGCTTACAAACAAGGCCCTGGCAAAGCTAATAAGGATTCCCTATTGCTGTGCAAAGCCCTGTATTACTGAACCATACTGTTGTTCCCAATGGAAAAGCATGGGGCCAAATCCTTCCTCCTGGGCTAGCTCACAAGGGAATATTGTCATCAGTAGAGTGAGAAAGCTGGCATAGATTTTTGAGGACTCTGAAACTGGACTTGGTCTGCTAGTACATGTGTGTTGCACTGGAAGGAAAATCACAGTAAACTCTCGATAAAATAAGCATATCTCAGTATTGGTTTCTGAGCTGTCAATCCAGCCAGTTTCACAGTGCTGCCCCTGTGCTCCCATAATACTCAAAAGCACTGTACAAAGTGTGTAAGTATTATTCTGTCCATTTTACAGATAAGTATAATGAGGGACCGAAACATGAAGTGAGTTGCCAACACAGCAATCATAGAATCATAAGACTGGAAGGGACCTCGAGAGGTCATCTAGTCCAGTCCCCTGCACTCATGGCAGGATTAAGTATTATTTAGACCATCTATGCCAGGTATTTGGCTAACTGCTCTTAAAAATCTCCAGTGATGCAGATTCCACAACCTCCCAGGGCAATTTATTCCAGTGCTTAACCACCCTGATAATTAAGAAACTTCCTAATGTCCAAACTAAACCTCCCTTGCTGCAATTTAAGACCATTGCTTCTTGTCCTATCCTCAGAGCTTAAGAAGAATAATTTTTCTCTCTGCTCTTCGTACCAGCCTTTTATGTACTTGAAAACTGTTATCATGTCCCCTCTCGGTCTTGTCTTTTCCAGACTAAACAAACCCAATTTTTTCAATCTTCCCTCATAGGTCATGTTTTCTAGACCTTTAATCATTTTTATTGCTCTTCTCTGGACTTTCTCCAATTTGTCCACGTCTGTCCTGAAATGTGGCACCCTGAACTGGACACAATACTCTAGTTGAGAGCTAATCAGTGTGGAGTAGAGTGGAAAAATTACTTCTCATGTCTTGCTTACAACACTCCTGCAAGTACATCCAAGAATCGTGTTCTCTTTTTTTTTGCAACAGTGTTACACTGTTGACTCATATTTAGCTTGTGGTCCACTATGACCCCCAGATCCTTTTCTGCAGTACTCCTTCCTACGCAGTCATTTCCCATTTTGTATGTGTGCAGTTGATTGTTCCTTCCTAAGTGGAGTACTTTGCATTTGTACTTATTGAATTTCATCCTATTTACTTTAGAACATTTCTCCAGTTTGTCCAGATCATTTTGAATTACAATCCTGTCCTCCAAAGCACTTGCAACCCCTCCCAGCTTGGTATCATCTGCAAACTTTATAAGTTAATTCTCTATGCCATTATCTAAATCATTGATGAAGATATTGAACAGAACTGGACCCAGAACTGATCCCTGCGGGGCCACATTCGTTATGCCCTTCTTGCTTGAGTGGGAACCACTGATAACTATTCTCTGAGAATAGGTTTCAGAGTAGCAGCCGTGTTAGTCTGTATCCACAAAAAGAACAGGAGTACTTGTAGCACCTTAGAGACTAACAAATTTACTTCAGCATAACTTTCGTAGGCTACAGCTCACTTCTTCAGATGCATAGAATTGAACACACAGACAGGAGATATTTATACATACAGAGAACATTAAAAGGTGGAAGTACGCATACCAGGTAGAAGAGTCCAATCAACTGAGATGAGCTATCGTCAGCAGGAGAAAAAAAACCTTTGAAGTGATAATTGAGATGACCAATAGAAGGTGTGAGGAGAACTTAACATAGGGAAATAGAATCAATTAGTGTAATGACCCAACCATTCCCAGTCTCTGTTTAAACCTAAGTTAATTGTATCTAATTTGCATATTAATTTGAGTTCAGCAGTCTCTCTCTGGAGTCTGTTTTTGAAGTTTTTTTGTTGCAAAATTGCCACCTTCGAGTCTGTCACTGAGTGGTTAGAGAGGTTGAAGTGTTCTCCCACTGGTTTCTGAATGTTATGATTTCTGATATCAGATTTGTGTCCATTTATTCTTTTGCGTAGAGAATGTCCGGTTTGGCCAATGTACATGGCAGAGGGGCATTGCCAGCACATGAAGGCATATATCACATTGGTAGATGTGCAGGTGAATGAGCCCCTGACGGCGTGGCTGATGTGGTTAGGTCCTATGATGGTGTCACTTGAATAGATATGTGGACAGAGCTGGCATTGGGTTTGTTGCAAGGATAGGTTCCTGGGTTAGTGTTTATGTTGTATGGTGTGCGTTTGCTGGTGAGTATTTGCTTCAGGTTGGGGGGCTGTCTGTAAGCAAGGACTGGCCTGTCTCCCAAGATCTGTGAGAGTGAGAGGTCATCTTTCAGGATGGGTTGTAGATCTTTGATGATGCGCTGGAGAGGTTTTAATTGGGGGTTGTAGGTGATGGCTAGTGGCGTTCTGTTATTTTCTTTGCTGGGCCTGTCCTTTAGTAGGTGGCTTCTGGGTACTCTTCTGGCTCTGTCAATCTGTTTTTTCACTTCAGCAGATGGGTACTGTGGTTTTAAGAATGCTTGATAGAAATCTTGTAGGTGTTTATCTCTGTCTGAGGGATTGGAGCAAATACGGTTGTATCTTAGAGGTTGGCTGTAGACAACGGATTGTGTGGTGTGTCCTGGATGGAAGCTGGAGGCATGTAGGTAAGTACAGAGGTCAGTGGGTTTCCAGTACAGGGTGGTGTTTATGTGACCATCACTTATTAGCACAGTAGTGTCTAGGAAATGGACTACTTGTGTGGATTGGTCTAGGCAGGCCAGTCCTCGCTTGCAGACAGCCTCCCAACCTGAAGCAAATGCTCACCAGCAACCGCACACCTTACAACAAGGCCTGTTACCCAGTCAGAGAAAGCTATCAGGTTGGTTTGACATGATTTGTTCTTGACTGTTACTTATCACTTTATTTTCTTCCAGATGGGGCTGTCAATCGATTTAAAAAATAATTGCGATTAATCATGTAATTAAAAAAATAATCACAATTAAGTGTGCGATTTATCACACTGTTAAACAATAATAGAATACCATTTATTTAAATATTTTTGGACATTTTCTACATTTTCAAATATATTGATTTCAATTACAACGCAGAATACAAAGTGTACAGTGCTCACTTTATATTTATTTTTATTACAAATATTTGCACAGCAAAAAAACAAAAGAAATACTATTTTTCAATTCACCTAATACAAGTACTGTAGTGCAATCTCTTTATCATGAAAGTTGTACTTACAAATGTATAATTATGTACAAAAAAACCCTGCATTCAAAAATAAACCAGTGCAAAACTTTGGCGCCTACAAGTCCCCTCAGTCCTACTTCTTGTTCAGTCAATTGCTCAGAAAAACAAGTTTGTTTACTTTTGCGGGAGCTAATGCTGTCCACTAAGAAGTGGACAGCATTAGCTCCCGCAAATGTAAAAAATGTAAACAAGAGTTCACATCACTTGAAAGTGAGAACAGGTGTTCGCATGGCACTGTTCTAGCCAGTGTCACAAGATATTTACAGGCCAGAAGCGCTAAATTTTCCTGTGTCCCTTCATGCTTCAACCACTATTCCAGAGAACATGCATCGATGATGATGACAGATTCTGCTTAATAACAATCCAAAGCGGACTGACCACATGTTCATTTTCATCATCTGAGTCAGATACCAACAGCA